>NC_090444.1:1130400063-1139492618 GCF_031143425.1 Pleurodeles waltl
TAAATGTTGAAATTTTTTCCAAGTCTCCATTATGAATGGGACTATGAGACTTTTTTGAAAAAAAGTATTGATTTTTGATTTTTTCACTTTTTGGATGAAAAAAGTAGAATTTTTTTTAAGTGCCCAGTCAGAATGGGACTTTGTCACTTTTTTGAAGAAAAAAAATAGAAATTTGATTTTTTTTCACTTTTGGGACTAAAAAAGATGAAATTTTGATTTTTTCACTTTTTGGATGAAAAAAGTTGAAATTTTTTCCAAGTGCCCACTCAGAATGGGACTTTGTCACTTTTTTAAAGAAAAAAAATGAAATTCGATTTTTTCCCTTTTGGGACTAAAAAAGGTGAAATTTGGATTTTTTTTACTTTTTGGATGAAAAAAGTTGAATTTTTTTCTAAGTCCCCATTCAGAATGGGACTTAGTGACTTTTTTGAAGAAATTTATTGAATTTGGATTTTTTTTCTTTTTGGATGAAAAAAGTAGATTTTTTTTCTAAGTGCCCACTCAGAATGGGACTTTGTCCCTTTTTTGAAGACAACAAATGGAATTTGATTATTTTCACTTTTGGGACTAAAAAGATGAAATTTGGATGTTTTCACTTTTTGGATGAAAATAAGTTGAAATTTTTTCCACGTGCCCACTTAGAATCGGACGTTGTGACTTTTTTGAAGAAAAAAATTGAAATTTGATTTTTTCACTTTTGAGACTAAAAAAGATGGAATTTTGATTTTTTCACGTTTTGGCTGAAAAAATGTGAAATGTTTTCAAATCCCCACTCAGAATGGGACTTTGTCACTTTTTTGACAAAAACTATGAATTTGCACTTTTTCACTATTTGGATCAAAAAAGTTTATCTTTCCATCCAATAAGTCAAAATGTCCCATTCTGACATGGAAAGCGGCACACATGTCAACTTAGACAAAATTTGAATATTTTTCTAAGTCCCATCTCATTAGAAAAAAATTCAACTTTTGAAAAAACTCAAAAGAGCTTCCAAGTCCCTTGTCATCTTTGAAGAAGAAAATTACATTTGGATGTTTTCACTTTTGGACGATAAATGTTGAAATTTTTTCTAAGTCCCCATTCAGAATGGGACTTAGTGACTTTTTTGAAGAAATGTATTGAATTTGGATTTTTTCACTTTTTGGATGAAAAAAGTAGAATTTTTTCCAAGTGCCCACTCAGAATGGAATTTTTTCCCTTTTCGAAGAAAAAAATTGAAATTTGATTTTTTCACTTTTGGGACTTAAAAAGATGAAATTTTGATTTTTTCACTTTTTGGATGAAAAAAGTTGAAATGTTTTGCAAGTGCCCACTCAGAATGGGACTTTGTCACTTTTTTGAAGAATAAAAATTGAAATTTGATTTTTTCCCTTTTAGGACAAAAAAAGATGAAATTTGGATTTTTTCACTTTTTGGATGAAAAAAGTTGAAATTTCTTCTAAGTGCCCACTCAGAATGGGACGTTGTCACTTTTTTGAAGAAAAAAAATTGAAATTTGATTTTTTCACTTTTGAGACTAAAAAAGATGGAATTTTGATTTTTTCACATTTTGGCTGAAAAAATGTGAAATGTTTTCAAATCCCCACTCAGAATGGGACTTTGTCACTTTTTTGACAAAAACTATGAATTTGTACTTTTTCACTATTTGGATCAAAAAAGATTATCTTTCCATCCAATAAGTCAAAATGTCCCATTCTGACATGGGAAGCGGCACACATGTCAACTTAGACAAAAGTGGAATATTTTTCTAAGTCCAATCTCATAATGAGATGGAACGTAGAAAAAAATTCAACTTTTGAAAATAGTCAAAAGAGCTTCCAAGTCCCTTGTCCCTTGAATGGGAATTTGTCACATCTTTGAAGAAGAAAATTAAATTTGGATGTTTTCACTTTTGGACGATAAAGGTTGACATTTTTTCTAAGTTCCTATTCAGAATGGGACTTAGTGACTTTTTTGAAGAAATGTATTGAATTTGGATTTTTTCACTTTTTGGATGAAAAAAGTAGAATTTTTTTTCTAAGTGCCCACTCAGAATGGGACTTTGTCACTTTTAACATGAAAAAGATGAATTTTCACTTTTTCACTCTTTGGATGGAAAAAGTTCAATTGGGATTTTTTCACTTTTTGGATGAAAAAAGTTGACATTTTTTTCAAGTCCCAACTCAGAATGGGAATTTGTCACTTTTTTGAAGAAAAAGATGAATTTGTACTTTTTCACTTTTTGGATGGAAAAAAGTTCAATTTGGATTTTTTCACTTTTTGGACGAAAAAAGTTGAATTTTTTTTAAAGTCCCCATTCAGAATCGTATTTTGTCACTTTTTTGAAGAAAAAAAATGAATTTTTGATTTTTTCACTTTTTGGACGAAAAAAGTAGAATTTAGATTTTTCACTTTTTGGACGAAAAAAGTGGAACATTTTTCTAAGTCCCCGCTCAGAATGAGACTTTGCCACTTTTTTAAAGAAAAAGATGAATTCCTACTTTTTTACTTTTAGGATGAAAAAAGTTCAATTTGGGATTTTTCACTTTTTGGATGAAAAAAGTTGATATTTTTTCAAAGTCCCCACTCAGAATGGGACTTTGTCACTTTTAACATGAAAAAGATGAATTTGTACTTTTTCACTTTTTTGGATGGAAAAAGTTCAATTTGGATTTTTTCACTTTTTAGATGAAAAAAGTTGACATTTTTTCAAAGTCCCAACTCTTAATGGGAATTTGTCACTTTTTTGAAGAAAAAGATGAATTTGTACTTTTTCACTTTTTGAACGAAAATAGTTGACATTTTTTTTAAGTCCCCAGTGAGAGTGGGAGTTTGTCACTTTTAAAAAAAAAAAATTGGAATTTGGATTTTTTTCCCTTTTTGGATGAAAAAGTTTAAATGTTTTCTAAGTCCTAACTCAGCATGGGAATTTGGCACTTTTTTGAAGAAAAAGATGAATTTCTACTTTTTCACTTTTTGAATGAAAAAAGTTGAAATGTTTTCTAAGTCCCCATTGAGAATGGGACTTTGTCACTTTTTTAAAAAAAAAATAGGAATTTGGATTTTTTCACTTTTTGAACAAAAGGAGTTGACATTTATTCTAAGACCCCACTCAGAATGGGAGTTTGTCACTTTTTTTTAGGAAAAAGATGAATTTGTACCTTTTCACTTTTTGGACGAAAAAACGTGGACATTTTTTCTAAGTCCCCGCTCAGAATGAGTCTTTGCCACTTTTTTAAAGAAAAAGATGAATTCCTACTTTTTTACTTTTTGGATGAAAAAAGTTCAATTTGGGATTTTTCACTTTTTGGATGAAAAAAGTTGATATTTTTTCAAAGTCCCCACTCAGAATGTGACTTTGTCACTTTTAACATGAAAAAGATGAATTTGTACTTTTTCACTTTTTGGATGGAAAAAGTTCAATTTGGATTTTTTCACTTTTTGGATGAAAAAAGTTGACATTTTTTCTAAGTCCCAACTCATAATGGGAATTTGTCACTTTTTTGAAGAAAAATATGAATTTGTACTTTTTCACTTTTTGAACGAAAAAAGTTGACATTTTTTTCCAAGTCCCCAATGAGAGTGGGACTTTGTCACTTTTTAAAAAAAAAAAATTGGAATTTTGATTTTTTTACTTTTTGGATGAAAAAGTTTAAATTTTTTCTAAGTCCCAACTCAGAATGGGAATTTGTCACTTTTTTGAAGAAAAAGATGAATTTCTACTTTTTCAGTTTTTGAATGAAAAAAGTTGAAATGTTTTCTAAGTCCCATTGAGAATGGGACTTTGTCACTTTTTTGAAAAAAAAATTGGAATTTGGATTTTTTCACTTTTTGAACAAAAAGAGTTGACATTTATTCTAAGTCCCCACTCAGAATGGGAGTTTGTCACTTTTTTTAGGAAAAAGATGAATTTGTACTTTTTCACTTTTTCGATGAAAAAAGTTGAGGTTTTTTTTTTTCACTCTTCGGACAAAAAAAGTAGAAATTTTTCCTAAGTCCCCACTGAGAATGGGAATTTGTCACTTTTTTGAAGAAAAAAAACTAATTTTGGATTTTTTCACTTTTTGGACGAAAAAAGTGGAAATTTTTTCTAAGTCCCCGCTCAGAATGAGACTTTGCCACTTTTTTAAAGAAAAAGATGAATTCCTACTTTTTTACTTTTTGGATGAAAAAAGTTCAATTTGGGATTTTTCACTTTTTGGATGAAAAAAGTTGATATTTTTTCAAAGTCCCCACTCAGAATGGGACTTTGTCACTTTTAACATGAAAAAGATGAATTTATACTTTTTCACTTTTTGGATGGAAAAAGTTCGATTTGGATTTTTTCACTTTTTGGATGAAAAAAGTTGACATTTTTTCTAAGTCCCAACTCATAATGGGAATTTGTCACTTTTTTGAAGAAAAATATGAATTTGTACTTTTTCACTTTTTGAACGAAAAAAGTTGACATTTTTTTCCAAGTCCCCAATGAGAGTGGGACTTTGTCACTTTTAAAAAAAAAAAATTGGAATTTAGATTTTTTCACCTTTTTGGATGAAAAAGTTAAAAAAAATTCTAAGTCCCAACTCAGAATGGGAATTTGTCACTTTTTTGAAGAAAAAGATGAATTTCTACTTTTTCACTTTTTGAATGAAAAAAGTTGAAATGTTTTCTAAGTCCCCATTGAGAATGGGACTTTGTCACTTTTTTGAAAAAAAAATTGGAATTTGGATTTTTTCACTTTTTGAACAAAAAGAGTTGACATTTATTCTAAGTCCCCACTCAGAATGGGAGTTTGTCTCTTTTTTTAGGAAAAAGAAGAATTTGTACTTTTTCACTTTTTCGATGAAAAAAGTTGAGTTTTTTTTTTTTCACTCTTCGGACAAAAAAAGTAGACATTTTTCCTAAGTCCCCACTGAGAATGGGAATTCGTCACTTTTTTGAAGAAAAAGATGAACTTGTACTTTTTCACTTTTTGGATGAGAAAAGTTGAATTTTTTTCTAAGTCCCAACTCAGAATGGGAATTTGTCACTTTTTTGAGGAAAAAGATGAATTAGTACTTTTTCACTTTTTGAACGAAAAAAGTTGAAATTTTTTCTAAGTCCCCACTCAGAATGGGACTTTGTCACTTTTTTAAAGGAAAAAATTGAATTTGGATTTTTTCACTTTTTGGACAAAAAAAGTTGATATTTTTTATAAGTTCCCACTCACAATGGGACTTTGTCACTCTCAACATGAAAGAGATGAATTTGTACTTTTTCACATTTTGGATGGAAAAAGTTCAATTTGGATTTTCTCACTTTTTGGGCGAAAAAAGTTGAAATGTTTTCGAAGTCCCCACTCAGAATGGGACTTTGTCACTTTTTTGAAGAAAAAAATTGAATTTGGATTTTTTCACTTTTGGGACGAAAAAAGTTTAATTTGGATTTTTTCACTTTTTGGACAAAAAAAGTTGAAATTTTTTCTAAGTCCCGACTCAGAATGGGACTTTGCCACTTTTTTAAAGAAAAAGATGAGTTTGTACTTTTTCACTTTTTGGATAGAAATGTTCAATTTGGATTTTTTCACTTTTTGTCAAAAAAGTTGATTCTTTTGATTTTCAGTCCCCATTCAGAATGGGATTTTGTCACTTTGTTGAAGAAAAAGATGAATTTGTACTTTTTCACTTTTTGGATGAAAAAAGTTAAATTTTGATTTTTTCACTTTTTTGATGAAAAAACTTGACATTTTTTCTAAGTCGCTACACAGAATGGGACTTGTCACTTTTTTGACGAAAACTATGAATTTGCACTTTTTCACTATCTGGATCAAAAAAGTTAATCTTTCCATCCAAAAAGTCAAAATGTCCCATTCTGACTTGAGAAGCGGCACACATGTCAACTTAGACAAAAGTTGAATTCTTTTCTAAGTCCCATCTCAAAATGAGATGGGACTCAGAAAAAAAATAATCTTTTGAAAAAAGTCAAAAGTGCTTCCAAGTAAGTCCCCTGTCAGAATGGAAATGTGTCACTTCTTTGATGAAAAAAATGTAATTTAGATTTTTTCACTTTTTTGGATGAAAAAAGTTGAAATTAATCACATAATTAGGAACATATTGATAAGAATTAAACTCAACAAAAATTGTATTCATTAACAGTTGATCAATTTACCATATTGCTTTAGTGTAGATATACATCTATACCCTGAATGGTATGTTCCAATGATGTAACCTCGGAATACTGGATAATGAAATGTACTGGAGTTCAACTTGGAATGTTTGAGATGAGAGATGGCTGTTGAGGGGTCTAGTTGAATAAAGCGACTTGGCTTCATTTGGTTCTTGCTTGGTTACTACATGTATGTAAAGAACACACTATGGGGGTTATTACAACTTTGGAGGAGGTGTTAATCCGTCCCAAAAGTGACGGTAAAGTGACGGATATACCACCAGCCGTATTACGAGTCCATTATATCCTATGGAACTCGTAATACGGCTGGTGGTATATCCATCACTTTACCGTCACTTTTGGGACGGATTAACACCTCCTCCAAAGTTGTAATAACCCCCTATTTGTTAACAATAAATGACATTATGCAGTGTATAATTCCGCAATAGTTTTTGCAAGTTCAATGTATTAATGAAGTAATTAGTTTGCAGCCCAGAATCCTAAAAAACAAAAACTCCATATTTTGAGAAATCAGAAGTTGTGACGCCAAACAAGACAGGCAGTCCAGGGTCCAACAGTCTGATTCTGCAGTCCAGGAAGCAAAAGCTGGTAATTTCTCTTTTTCTCTTTCCAAACCCCTTGAGGACTAGCGAGATGGCAATGTACTCTTCATCGTGGCCATGTTAGTCCTCGCCGGGTTTGGGGAATTGCCATTGCCCCATTGGAACGCCTGGAATTCAGGTGAGTGGCTCACACAGAACACCAATGTGTTTCCCCACCAACCGTGTAAGCATTCTTGCTATACACTCTCACAATGGCATGATGTCCGGGCACTGAAAGACCACATGAAAAAAATCTGCATCAAGCTTTGGGACATGGAAAGTCTCCCTGCCTGCTAGAGGCATAAAGGGGTCAAGTAGGTTGTATGTAGGAGGTTCAATTGGATAACTTGCAACCTGGTCAGTATTACAGTTTCCCTAAAGGCCATAAACGCATCACATGAGTCTGCTTCATCGAGCTCCCCTACCTAGCCCTCCCAATCAAGCTTCAGGGGCCCAATCGCATCAGGGGCATTATAGACCAAAGAGCAATATATCATAGATATGCTACCACTGACGATGCTACACTCCAGCAGGCTGTATTCTAAGGGATCTGTGAGATCGAAGCAATGAGCAGCCTGTGCATGGTGTACCTGCAGGTATTTGTGAATTGTGTACAGCAAAGCTGGAAGAGAGTCTATAGCTCAGCAAAGGGCTGCATGTGGGCACTGCTCCATACATTGTCTAATTACATAATGCCAATCTTATCCCATTGACTAAACCCTTTGAGTTGGGTTGTATGATGTGGCCATCTTCCACTTCACAGAAAAGTCTGCTGCATGAGTGTATGATCTCAATCTATGAAGCGGAGCACCGCACGCCAGCATAATAGCACCACTATTGTGGTTTCCAGCGTGGTGGCAGGAATGGGGCAACTAAACAAGTATCCTATCCAGGCCCAACAGGGCCCATTCCACTTTATAAGAGGGATCACTCCAACACCCCATCATCCAGGCGTTGATGGCCAAAAGGTGTGGCGCCCACCAATAGAGCTTAACATCAGCCAGACCCAAGCCCCCATCAAACATTTAACAACAGCACTTAGCCCACGTGATGCGCGGGGTTTGCCCTCGCCTAATGAAGGACCGGATGAGAGCATTGAGCTGTTTAAATTAGGGGATCAGGATGGGGAACACAAATTCTGCAGGGCGTAGTGGTACCTGGGGAGTAACAGCATTTTGAATAGGGTGACCCTACTCAATGTGTTTAATGGGAAACCAGACCAGAACTGTAACACTCGCTTTGTATCAGCGAACAGAGGAGTTTGATTATGGGTATGAACCAGGTCAGTAGGAGAAATATATAGACTCCCAAGTTTTTGAAACTCAGGATGGCACTCAGCCAACTCATTATCTCTGTGTCGCCCTTCCGTGGGACCAGAAGAGACTTTTGCCAAATCACCCAGAAGCCAGCAACCTCCTTATACACCTTAAAGCACTCCCAAAATGTTGATTACCCAAAGGCCTGACAGCTGTGGCTGGGTCAGAAAGAGGACCTCATCATCTGGGTTTAAAGGTTTCTTATGTGCTGTAACGTCCCCTCACTGCCATCCCCATACTTGAGCATTATACCGGATAATTGTAGCCAAGGTTTCAATAGCCAGCGTGAACAAAATGGGGGAGAGAGGGTACCTCTGACATGTACCTCTGTGGATGGGAAAAGGTGCAGCAAGCGCTCCCTTAATAGGAACGTGGGCAAAGAGTTCTCTATAGAGGAGATGGACACATCTATGGTATTTTTGGCTAAAGTCCATGCAAAGCAAAACCTGGTTGAGATAGATCTAGTCAACGGTGTTAAAAGTCTTCTCAATCAACTCAAATCAACTAGTAGCAGCACACTGGAGTCAATAATCTTGTGACTGAAAGCAAGTGCAGTGTTGGCTGTACAAATTCAGTGGCAGGTACCGCAGTGATTGACATGAATAAAGTGGGGCAGCACCTACAGCAAACTAGCTGCCCAGGCTTTGGCGAAAATCCTTATAACCAGAAATGATACACAATCTCATCCCTCCTGTGGTGAGCTAGTAGAGGAGCTTCCCATTCTTATCACTGTCTTCATCCACTCTCTGAGTGGACTGCCGGCAGCATTGTCAAACCTCATCAAGCACCAGTTGATGCAACGAGGCCCGCTTGACCTCAAGTTGTCGAGGGATGCCCTCAAGAGCCCAGCAGTGCCACGCTTTTCAAGGACAGAATGCAGGATTTCAGCCCTGCAAACTCCTCACCCTTAAGCCTCTCTGCCCTGTAGCACTAAGATTTAGCGATCCCTGACTCATGGCCTTGCTAGCCAGAAGAGGCCACTAAGCCCATATTGGTCTCAAAGTAGAAGTCAAGCTCAGTCTGAAGGTGCTCTCTTACCCGCTCGTCTGAAAGACACCAGGCGTTAAGCTGCCACAATGGGTGTCTAGAGCAGGTCAGAGCCCCGGTACAGACAAGAACCAGAGAGTGGTCAGATATGCCCCAGAGGAGTATGTGTGCTGCCTTCATACAGAGCTTATCGGCAACTGGGAGAAGAAGGAGATCAATCCTCAAGAGGGTCTTAGTCGAGGCTGCCATGGGCGTGTACTGCAGACATCGCAGAGACTCGGGGAATCCATCTAGAAGCCCAGCTGTCACACACCCTCCTGTCTGTGACCTGCCGAAGGGTCTGAGGTGTCTAGTTTGGGACAGGGTGTTGTGTTGAAGTCCCCTCTCAGAATGGTATGTATACACTGAATAGGTTGACAGTCTTGCCGTCTAGCATGTCCTCGTAGTGGTCTTGTGGATAGAAGTGCATCCGAGACACCACCAAGGAGAATGATTTGTGCAGGAGTATAGCCACCCTCCTGGAGCCCCTGATGTCTCCCATTTGATAGGCCTGGTCATTACCAAACCTACACAGGAATGATCCTGGTGCCTGTGGGGAGCATCAGGAGGCAGACACCCTGTCATCTCCCTCTGTGGCAAACCATGGGGAAAGGGCGTCTTCCAAGATCCAAGATTTGAGGCAAGCATCAAGAAAGTACTTGGGCCCGACGATTCAACCCCCTCAGGAAACCCCACAAAGCAAAGATTGTTGCAGCAAGATCTATTTTCAGCTTCTTTGGCCCTGGCTTCAATGGTCGAGGAGGCGGTAGTCAGCTTGGCCACTGATTTTTTGAGTTCAGCAACATCATCTTCAAATTGAGAGATCCAGCCCTCGGACGCCCTTCCTGCAACATTCCAGAGGTCCTGGTGCTGGAGCTCCACATCCTTTCCCACCTCCCCACCTTTCTCTTCCACCACCTCCTGGCAGTCAAGCCCTTGACCATAGCGTTAACAAAGTGGCATGGCTCCCTGCCACTAGCATTCCAAAAAGTCCAGGCAGGCACCCAGTCTAAAGTAGGAGGGGCAGGTGATGGTCAATCTATCTTTGCTTGGCCCCTCACCAGGGAAAGCCCCACAATCCAAGGAAGCGAGGGACACCAGGCCAGGGTACACAAAGTCTTGGTCTCAGTCTTGAGGGCAAGAAGAGGCAAGGAGAGAAAACCGACCCCCAGATGCCTCCAGTTTGCAGCATGTCTCTCCATGAAACCAGAGTGCCAGCAACTGCCCTTGAAGAGCCACCAGGTGGGGGGCAACTGTCAACACCATCCCGACAGGGAAGCCAATTGCTTTGTGGTGGTGGAGGGGCACCTAGCCTGCTTGCCTCCCAGACATGGCATGGCAGCACAAGCATCCAGGACCCCCCAAGGTGCAAGGTTCTGGTGGAGGCAAGTCAAGGTCGTACTGCAGACGAGGGTGGGGCAGCCCACTACAGGCACCCTCCCAGAACTCCTCTTTTGGTCCAGCTCCTAGGAGTGCAAAGGCAACAGGGGTGGGCATATTACACTGGGGAGTGCAAGAAAGGGCACTGAGAGGCAGGCAGCAGGAGGAGCCACCCAGCAAGCAAGGCCCCACAGAGAAGAGATTGGAGTAATCAGGCCTGATTTAATGCGGGACGACGCTCAGCGTGACCTAACAAGTTCCCTCCTCATGGGCGGCCGCTGCAGAGGGCTTCCTGATCACTTCTGCCCCAGCGAAGGCCCCCAGAGTCCAGGCCGGTGGACTTAATGATGGCTCCATGCTGCACAGGTGCCAGCTCCACCTCCTGCTGTTGCAAGCTCCCTTCGGAGGGCAGCTGCAATCTTGTGAGGCCTCTGCGGTTGCCGCTGTTCACAGTGTGCCAAACCTGTGGAGGATAGGTGGTCTGCCCGACCAGCACACAGGAATCACAGGCACCGGGGCTGGGCTGACGATGACCACAACAGGCAGCTGGGGAGTCCATATGGCAGAGGAGGCCTGGAGCGTTATTAGAACATGTTTTCCATCTTGGCCTCCCTGGCCATACTTCCAGGGGTGAACCAAGCTTTAGTACAAATCTTAGTTTTGGTGTGCTCCTAATGTCTATTCTTTATTTACGTGTTGCTTAATGCATTCCTCTGGCTCTCTCCTATTTCTCTCTAGGGTTCAATGCTTGACTTCTGTCTTCCTTTGAGGCGACTGAGGACTCTGTTTTCAAGGGCCTAAAATCTCTTTCGCCTTGTCTCATAGTCGAATTATATGCATTTTCGAATCCATCGGAACCACAGAGCAAAAGAATAATGTCCACCAATAGCAGACCTGCCACCTTCTACGTTCTGCTGTCACCAGGTAAAGAAACCATCTCCTATTCAGGGTGGTCTCCAAGAGATCTTGGCCGAGATCGTTGGGCTGATCCTGAAAAATTATTTTCCGGGCTTCCCTTATTTTTGTGTCTTTGAGCCTAAACTAAGGCAGTTTGGCTGTTATGTCTCTCGAGAAAGCTCCAAGTGCATTTCTCCGCTTACCCACCCTATGCACTCCAATAATGGGAATTTCACAAGTTTAGCAGTCTTTCAGTACAAAGTGAAACAGAGTCTTGCAGAATTAAACACCATTGTCACCTTCCACATTTTCCCACACATTCTGTATTCTCACATTACCTTGTCTTTATCTGTCCTCCATGTTCGCTCATTTCTTCCAAAGAGCTTAAGGGCCTGATTCTAACTTTGGAGGACGGTGTTAAACCGTCCCAAAAGTGGCGGATATACCACCTACCGTATTACGAGTTCCATAGGATATAATGGACTCGTAATACGGTAGGTGGTATATCCGCCACTTTTGGGACGGTTTAACACCGTCCTCCAAAGTTAGAATCAGGCCCTTAGTGTCCTCTTCTATTTTGGCTTGGGAGTCTTGCATTTTCTCAAATTTTTGACTCATAGTGGCAATATTGTCTTCATTGTTTGCCACCCAGTTTGCCAGGGCTCGAATTTCTTTGATAACTGCACAAATGCCTTTCCCCAAATCGTTTTTCAGTGCTCGCATTTGTGTGGTGACCATATTTGAAATGTTATCATCTAACTCTTAAACAAGTTTGTAAATCTTCCATCGTGATGGTATTCTCAGCTTTCCATTTTTTTAGGCCATCTCAGCTTGTACAGGATTCTGGTTTTTGTGCCAGGAAGTCACAATTCCTGTCTCGACGACTGCCCCTAAAAGTCGCCTTTCTCCTTTTGCGTTCTCACTTGTTTAGTCATCGGCACCTAGCTATGGTGCAGGATTTCATTCTTATGTGTGTCTTTCTTCTATGGATCAAAGGTCATCGCCGGTGCCTAGACATATTACATCAAGCACAAAGCTAGTTTCAGTTTGTTAGTATTGGGTTTTAAAAAACAGAATAACACGCCCTCATCCAGTTAACTATGTAATAGTATTAATTTCCAGCAGACACAGGGCCTGCGGGCATATTTGAGCGAAGAGGTTCAACACTAGTAGCCTCATTGGACTCAGATTGCCTTCGGTGAGAAGCACTGTTGCAGGACACCAGGGCCAATGATTTTGTCTCCGTGGGCGAGTTCAGCGTCACTACGCTTTTGTCGTCATAAAATGCTGTCCCATCCTGGCCTCATTATCATATCATCTGAACTTCTCCCCAGTGTATCTAGTGCTGGTTTCTCCTCAATTCTGCTTTCAGTTCCAGATTATTTCATGTGTGCCCCACCTGGGGCCGCCCAAGCCCTCTCAGTCTTACTGAGCCGTGGATTTCACTTGAGGGCAGTCTTGATTTCGAATTCACCATGGTTAACTGGTAGACCCCAAGGTGGCTACCGTAGCTCCTCGCGCTCTCATCCAAGCGAAGTCTCTACTTTTCAGCTACAGAGTTGTCGCCAGCAGGACAGCCCCCTCGAGGTCAGTGCCGCGATATTCCATCGGCTACTTTCAGGTTTCCTAGCTTGCAGACATCTCGGCAGTTGATCGGTGGGGTGTTAATGGGAGCCCAGAAACTGAGCTAATTAGACGGATGCCATACTCATTCAACCGCATGCCATGGCACTCCACAAACTAGTTTTACACACACCCTTACAAGAGCACTCACTCACATCACTGACTGCTTCTGTCCTCCATTTACTGTTGAATGCACCCACTGCTGTAGTCATTCACTCACTACTGCTAACCCTACTGCACTCATTAACGCATGCACGCACTTACTCCTCTACTGCTGTCAGTCTCTTCAGTACCCTCACTCCTTTGTTTGTGCATTCACCACTTCTTTTCTGCACAAATTCACTCTTGTACACCCATTCTTCCTACACTTACTCACACACTAGACCGCACACTCATTCCTGAGCACCTATGCATTTATTCCCATACCCAGTAATTCTCTGCTGCACTAATTCACTCCTGTACATTCATGCATTCTTTTCTGTAGTCACTCACTCACTGCTGTACTCCTTCACTCGTGAACACTCAAGCATTCATTTCTGAACCAAGTGCTGAATTCATTCACTCATTCACTGCTGTGCTCATTAACTCATTTAAGCTCTCTTCTTTCTTCCTGCACTAACTCGTTTAATGCTGTACTCTCTCCTGCATGCTCATTCATTCTTGTACTTACTCCTTCATTCACAACTTCACTTACTCTCTCCTGAACTCCCACGCCCTTATTCCCATAATTACTTAATCTGTGTTGCTTAGCTTCTGTATATTCAGGCGTTCTGTAAGGAAATGTCTCATTTTGCATGATCACTCCCAAAGTTTTGGACTGATGTTGCTGGTGTTTCGACTTTGAGAGTGCACTGAGCCCTGCCAACCAGGCCTCATTGCCAGTGCTCTGGTCCTTAAAACGTGTATCTTTGTTTGTCTCACCTATAATTGACATAAGTTAACTCACTTAAGTCTCTAATATATGGTACCAAGGCTACACAGGGCCTGTCAGTTAAAGTGTCCCTCATGGACTGTGGCACTTATTGTGCCACCACAAGTGTTATAAAGCAAAGCATGACTCCCAGTCTGCTGCTGCTGACTGACACAGCAGATTTCGAACTGCTAACCGACTTTGCCATTTAAAATAATGACGAAGTCCAGACCTACCTTATATATATATATATATATATATATATATATATATATATATGTGTCACCTGTTAGCAGGCCTGTTGATCCCTAAGGGAGGGTGCTATATATTAAAAAGTAGAACACCTGTTTTTGCATGTCATATCAGTTAAAATCCCAAATTCTCCTTTTTACTCTAGAAAGGCTAGTAGCACCATTGGCAAATACAGGGTTACACATTGACAACTCAGCTTTGCTGACATCTCAATGGAACTACTAAAGTTGGTACTTCATGTTATTAAAAAAATTGTTGCAGTAAACCCGACTTGATGCCGAAGTCGAATTTAATGTAACTTTCAAGTTACCACTCTGTTGCTCAAAGGTTTACAGGTGACCGTTTACAGTTGCTCGCCACAAGTCAGCATCCCACTCTCTTGAGGGAGGTGTGAAACACTCTCAGGAAGGAACCCAAGAGAGTCTGCCACTGGGAGAAGTGCTTCTTTTCCCTGGTAGGAAGACTAAACAGGGTATAAGCCCAAAAAGAGCGCTTCAGAGGGGAAGCCGCCTAATGGTTGACACACACGAGAGGGTCTGCTGTTTTGTTCTGGTAGACAGGTTGATATGGTGGACGGAGGGGAGAAAACAGTTGCCAAACCAATTTATCCATGATTGTGTAGCCCTCAGGTAGCCGCATCTCTAAGGTGGACTACCAAGCGCCACATGCTGAGAGAAGGGTTCTGCCATCTTAGGAGTGGGAAAAGTGTTGCATTTTGGGAAAGCTAGATGCCACACTTTGCAAGAAATCGTCATCAGGCTGGAGGAGGCCTGTAGCCCATTGGCTAGTAGTCATCTCTTTCTCTGAGGGCAATTTCTAGGCATAAGAGTGGCACCTAGGGCACCTAGACCACAGATCACATCTGCACTCGAGAGAGGACCGAAGAAGGACTGCCCTGCTGTTCTCTATATCTGGCAAAGAGAGACTGCACCAATGACTGAACTGCGTCTGCTGTTCTTGGCTAAGCAATGTGAGGATTGTGATGCCCTACGCAAGGTAAAGTTGTCCCTGAGCCCTAGACAGAAAGGACTCCATAAGTTCATTGGCTGACTTCCTGTTACAACTACAGGGCCAGAAAAGCTAAAGAAGCCTGCCTTAGCAAGTTGGTAGCCACAACTGCTGGATCACCTCTGACCATCGAAGTGCAACCTGGGAGACAAAGGGCCTGATTTAGATCTCACATGAAATAATGGGAATTATATTTCAGCGGATGGGATATCCGTCACCGTTGTGACAGAGTAACACATCCGCTGAAATCTAAATCAGGCCCTAAGTCTTGATTCTCAAAGTTGCACCAGGGTCTGTCGGACCTGGGAGAGTTGTCTGAGTTTAGTTTGGGCGTCCAAGATGGACACTTGTCTAATTGGAAGGAAACTGTTGTTTTTGCTGTAACCGGAGACTAGTAAACCAATGACAGCTTTTCTTGATAACACAATTTTCTTGATAGCTTTGTGGATGCAACATAGAATTCAGACTGCTTCAGTGGCATTGCATATACAACAGCACATTGCATACTATAATGACAAGGCATTTCATGAAAGGAGAGGCACCCCTAGCCTGTAGGGAGTCCAAGTCCAAAGTATGGTCATCACTTACCCCAGATCTTGTGGTGCTTCTGCGGGCATCCTCGTGACGATAGAACGGCAGCTCCATCACAGTGCACCAATTTACTTCTTTTTGCCACTCGATCGGGGGGGGGTTCGGGTGACGTCCACCAATGGGTGAACTCTGTTTTAGCAACCAGGATAGCTACCTCCACCAAAGTACATTCAGCTCGGGGTCCCCCGATGTCATCCAGGATATCCAAAAGGCAGATCCACAGAGTAAGTTCCACATCCCTCTTCAGGACCCAGGAGAGGGTTGTCTCAGCGCCCCACCAGTATGTCTGCAGGTGTGTACAGGACCAGACCACGTGAAGGAAGTTGCCATCGGGAGCAGGGCAGTGAAAGCAGGTGGGGTGTGGGAGCACCCCCGTGTGCCACAGCCGCAGGGGTATAATGTAGGAGGTATATAATAAGTAGTATATCTGGATGAGATGAGATTCAGTCTGGAGGAAACGGCAATCTCTAGGGGTGCTGCACATGTGTCTTGCCAGTCTACCTCTCCCAAGGGGCCTACCCATCCCACTCACTTTTGGCTGAAGGAAGGAAATCCCTCTGGGGTGTGAATGACCAATGTACTGTAGATGCAGGAAATAGCCTCCTTCTTAAGTCGACTCATGAGTAACTTTGACTCAAGTGGGCTAAATTGAGGGAGGACAGTAGAATCTTGCAGGTGACAGGCCAGGGTGGGGCACAGCTGTAAGTATTTGTGGATTGAGAGCACGCCAGAGAGAAATGTTGCTGCAGGTCTCGGAAGGAACAAAGGTGTCCGCTCAAACAAAAGTCACCAATGGAGAATGAGCCCAATTCTATCCCGCCCCTTTAAGCCCTCAAGTTTTGCCGTATGATGTAGTCAGTGCTCCTCCAACCAGGGAGTGAGTTGCGTTAGTGTCTTGTACCAATTCGTGAAGTGCAGGCCAACCTGCCACACATTAATTACCACCGCAGTCAGGCAAGGAAGGGATTGGGGTATTGGATTACTGCAAAGCAGCCCTACAACAGCATCCAGGCTATGCAAGCATGTTCCAGTCGGTTGGCAGGGTTGTCAGAGCCAGCAGTCAGCCAGTCATTGATGACCACTAGTTGTGGTGTCTAGTAATAGAGACGGACATTGGCAGACCAGAGGCCCCCTTCATACGTCGCCTATCAGGCCCTACTTTCGGCTACACAAAAACGGCAGTTCGCCCACAGGAAATGGCAAATGGAGGAGTTTGGGGGCTTGGAACCAACTGCTGGGTTTAGCACGTGGTAAGTGCTGAAGGGTATAAAGGAACCTCAGGAGGACCATGATCTTAAGCAGGGCTATTCTTCCCAGCATGTTAATCGGGAGGCAACCCCACTTCCGGAAGTCCAGCTTTATGTCACAGACGAGGGGGCCAAGGTTAAGGCACTAGGCCAAGTCTGAGTTTGTAGAGATATGGAAGCTAAGGTACCGAAAGCTCAGCCCACCGAATGGGTATGGACTCTTGGCAGTCCATTGTAAGACTATCCCCATAGAACGGGACAAGAAGGGACTTAATTTGATTGACTTGGAGATCATAAGCCATTTTGTAAAGGCAAAAGATTTCCAGTGCTCGTGGCCTGATATGTGCAGATATTTTAAAGAAAGGAGGCTATTGTTTGCATATAATGCAATTCTGTGGTCAGTCCACTGTGATCCCCAAATTTGAGCTTCGAAGCGAATGAGGCATGCCAGAGGTTTGAAGGCAAGAGCAAAAAGGAGCAGGGAAAGGGGGCAACCCTGCTGAGTCCCTCTGCCCATTGATAACTCAGCAGAAAGCACTATATTAACTCAAACCAGCACCGTTGGTAAGGCATAGGGTAACCATATATAGAACATACATTTTGGACCAAACCCATTTTCCTGAAAATGACAACAAAAGAAAGACCAGCTGACTGAATCAAAGGTCTTCTCAAAATCAATTAGGAGAAGGGCTCTTGGGTTTCCCTTTGCTGCGGCACAGGTCAGGGCCATTTGAACACATCACATAAAGCCACACTGGTGCGGGTGGCTCAGGGTTACCAGGACTTTCAGTAGCCAGGTGGCCAGCATTGTGGTGTAGATCTTGGGTTCTGCTTTGATCAAGGAGAAAGGCTGGTAAGAAGAGCATCGCCCGATTGTTTCCCAACTGTAGGAATACCCAGTATTTTAGTGGTATCAGTGCCTTACGGAAAGTGTCCTATGGCATGGGCCTCCATGTACATTTCAAGCAGGAATGGATTAAGAACATTGCCATATTTCCAGTAGTACTCCAGGGGGTACCCATCAGGCCTGGAAGTCTTCCCAGATTTCATGGTGACAACCACTGATGTGCCTCCATTCTCACCCTCGAACCCTGCTGGGACCCACGGCCCGCATCTAACTCACCATCGCCGATGGGGCCGCTTGAGTCCCGGCAGCTATTAAACTCATCAGACCAGGGCCAAGGAGAGTCCCAGGGTCCGGGAGCAAAGCAGGCCACCTCTGCTAGCTGAAGGCATTTTGGAGCATGATGATGGACGCTGCCAGCAGGAGGATGGCTCAGGATGCTGGAGGTGGTCCCGGAGCACATCTAAGATGCGGCTGCCATCTGGGGCCTGCGCTGCCATGCCCCCCAGTGGCATTTTTTTTGGGCTGTACTTCAAGTGGACTTCAGGGGGCGTTGAAACCTCTATGGTCAAAGTGCTCCACCGTGACCAAGGAGTAGCCCCAGGAAGAGTCCCGCCAACGGATCAGCATCCTCATCCTCCTGTATCCCTTACATCAAGACCACTCCTTTAAAGTCTATGGCAGTTTGCCCATAGAATCTGGATCTAGACTGGAGAATGCTTTGACTGTAAGATAACTGACCCACTAAGACTTATTGGCCCCTGTGATTAGCTCCCTGCTAGAGCTGGTCACCCAAAGTGGGCTGGAGTACACGGACACACTTTATAAAAAGTTTTAAACGTAACTGCTGAGTGTGGTAGTTCCCAATGCTTGTTTGTGATTTGAGTGAAAAGCAGTAGTTTACAATGTTACTAATAATTTATATCTCAGGAAACCTCCAGTGGAGTTTGTTAAATTTGATGTCTAAAAGTTCATAAAAATAAGACCTATTTTTATAAATTGATGTAAATTTCCCTTGTGTCATGTTTCTTTTTTATTCAGCTATTTTGGTACTTCTAAATGCTTTGCTTCTTTTCCTTTAACACCTAACTGTTTGAAGCCACAAGCACCCAGGATTGAACTAGTGTTTTGCAAACGAGCCTGACTGGGCTGTAGACAGATTTGTGAATTTATTACACAGTGAGGTTACACAACCAGACCATATAATAAACTACTTTTCTTACATATTCTTTTCTGTTTTCAATCAATAACTGCTACACTTCCTAACCACGACCCTCATCCTCCTGGACCTCTTGTCCGCGTCCGACACCGTCTGCCACCACACCCTACGTTCACGCCTCAGCAATTCTGAAATCCACGACAGAGCCCTAATCTGGGTCACCTCCTTTCTCAGCGGCAGAACCCAGAGAGTCCTCCTACCCCCATTCCGCTCGGAGGCCACCAAAATCATCTGCGGCATACCCAGAGCTCAATTTGTGCTTGTTGTTTCCGGTGCTGAGCACCAGCACTTATTGTTGAAGGCCGGCGCATATTCTTCGCCCCCAGGCATTTGCTGAGGGTAAAAGACACACATGGGAAGACGGAGGAAGAGAAAAATGAAAAAGCGTCACAATGGGAGGGAGCAGAAAGCTGAAAAAGTGAGCTGAAGTGGCAGGGAGCGGTTTTAATGGAATAAAGTGGCCTGAGATGGCTTCAGGATTAGGCTGCCTCAGTATTCCGTGTTCCCACATTTAATTGCAGCAGCCGCATGTTTAAGAGGAGAGCTTTGAGCACCGGCACCTTGTTATTTACAAATTAAGCACTGGGCATACCCCAGGGTTCGTCCCTCAGCCCGACCCTCTTCGACGTCTACATGGCCCGCTCGCTAACATCGGCCGATCCTACAACATCATCTCATACGCCGACGATACCCAGCTGATCCTCTCCCTCACCAAGGACTCCGCCAAGACCTACCTCCACGAAGGAATGAAGGCCATCTCTGAATGGATAAAGAGCAGCTGCCTCAAACTCAATTCCGACAAGATGGAAGTCCTCATTTTCAGCTCCACCCCCTCCGCATGGGATGATTCCTGGTGGCCTGCCACTCTCAGAACCGATCTGACTCCCACCGACCACGCACGCAACCTAGGATTCATCTTGGACCCCTCACTATCCATGACCCCACAAGTCAACGTCATCTCCTCCTCCTGCTTCAATACCCTCCCCATGCTCCGAAAGATCTACAAATGGATACCCACCCAAACCAGAAGAACAGACACCCAAGCCCTCGTAAGCAGCAAGCTGGGATACGGCAATGCCCTCTACGTAGGAACCACTGCCAAACTCCAGAAGAGGCTGTAATGCATCCAGAACACCTCCGCACGCCTCATCCTGGATATCCCCCCCACTGCCACATCACAAACCACCGGTGAAAACCTGCACTGGCTCCCAGGCATCAAGAGAATCACCTTCAAACTCCTCACCCACGCTCAGAAGGCACTGCACAAAACCGGACCAGAATACCTCAACAGACGACTCTCCTTCTACACCCCGACCATGCATCTCCGCCGACCTCGCCCTTGCAACTGTCCCTCGCGTCCACAGAACTACAACCAACGGTAGATCATTCTCGCACCTCGCCGCCAAAACGTGGAACACTCTTCCCACCCACCTGCGCCAGACCAAAGACATCCTTACCTTCAGGAAACTTCTCAAGACCTGGCTGTTAGAGCAGTAGCAGCACCTTCCCCCCGCCTTCTCCCCCCTCCCCTCCTCAGCTCCTTGAGACCTTCACAGGTGAGTAGTGCCCTTTACAAATCCCCGATTGATTGATCTGCTGCAGTCATTCATTCCTCTATATTTAGGCATTCTTTACTGTACTCACTCTTTCACACTCATACACTCCTTTTGTACATTCATTCCTGGATCCAGTGCATCATTTAACATTTGTACTCAGTCACTTTTGTTTACTCATTCTTTCTTTCATTTATTTTCTTTTGTTAAGTCACGTAAGCCCATGTCTTCCTTCCTGTACTAGGCCATTCACTTTGGTACTCATTCACTTCTGAATATGTATTCATGCAAATACTTACCCATTCATTCTCATACACTTACACATGTTGTCCTGTATTTAAGGCTGCACCACAATGAGTGCCTGGACGAAATAAAGTCAAAAATGAGTCAGCACATTCATCCATACATGTACTCACTCATCTATCCACTCTTTAACTAATTTTCACAGTTTCACATCCACAGACATATCAACTAAAAACAACTGTAACAGCAGAAGCACATGCCCATAGATGATATATATATATATATATATATATATATATATATATATATATATATATATATGAAAAAACAAAGTCGGTCGAGCACTCCACCAAGGATTGAGGTACTGGGTTTTTCAGAACCGGTACTGATCCGGTAACCCAGCGGTGCCAGGGTACACCCAAAGACCTCGGGTACTTTCCTGATTCAGACTACAGAAACTCAGAGTCTTCTAGGTGAAGTCAAAGATCGAATTTATTGGCTGCAACCAATTGACAAGTGTCCTAGAAGTACAACAGCACGATTTGTATGTTCTCAGGAGACTGTGTGTCAATGCAAAATCAGGTTTCCTTATATACAGTTTTTTAAGCTTCAGGCAAACATTCTTGACATTTTGGTTGGTCATTCACATGTTTTCACTACAAAGGAAAAACCAGTGTCATGATGAAACCTCATATTTCATGTCATCCAGCCCATAATAAATTACCCGGCAAGGCCTAGAATTTCACATCAGATAAGTGTGGACCCCCAATAAAAACGGGCACCTCCCCCTCGTAAAGTAAGAAGAAGAAAAGAGCAGGTGCAGGTGTGAGCAAGTTAGGCAGGGTGTGTGAGCGATAATAAGGGTTTTATGGCCTGGTGTGCCTTGATGCTATCTGATTCGGCCACTGGGAGAGGGACTGACCAAACAGGTTTGGCCTGAGGCAATGGTTCCAGCTTGCCCAGGTCAGAGAAAAGTCAATCAAGGTGTACGTGTCCTTGGAATCAAATCTGACTGTATTATAAGCCTATGTGAGGGCAACTTTTAAAATGGCTGTCGTGTATAAAATGGGAGCCACGAGTGCAGGACGAAAATGGCGATTTCGAGGTGAAAACGCTGCTGGAATTGAGCGAAAATGCTCATGCTTAGTGTACTAGTCATTATCGGTCTTTTGATACTAAAACCGTACTGCTGTGGCAAAGTAAATTACATGGGTCCAGAATTTTTAGAACCACAAACCCTCCTTTTGCCCTTACATAGGCAATAAACCTATTCTCATGCTAATCTGTCTATGTTTATAAGGCCATGGAGATGTTGCTGGAGCAAAATTCTAGTACTTGGTAACTCTCTCTGGACAGGTCTCCTTGAACATGAAGTAGCACAAAAGGCCACATATGGCAGGACAAAATAAGGAATACCTCTATCTGCAGTAGGTGGCATAAGATCACACACCCAACAATTAGTGATGTTCACTACTAACTAGTGTTGATGCAGAAGCTGTACAAAAGAATTGCTTACGAATTCTGATCTTCTAACCTGCTCATGTTCAGGAAAAGGGTGAAAAGAGTGCAAAGAAACAATAGTAGGAAAAGACATAGGTTGGGAAGTGGATGCAGAAGTCAATTGAGTAGAGAAAAACAATCCTACCCATAAATGACAACGTCATGTTTAAAAGACACTAGAAAACACGTAATTAAGAACATATAGACAACGGGAGAAAGTAGTGACCACTATGAAATAATAATTTTTCACAACCCTAACCAAAAAGCAAATCCTAAAATTATCTAGTAACATTTTTAGGGCTCCTCTGCATTTCAGTAATTTTTGTATGTTCAGGTGGAACAGTGGTGACTCATCAATGCTCTAAGGTGAAAAGGGGGTACTCTTTCCACAGAAAATGGACTTTATTCTGCTTTTACTAAACAGAATAGTACTTTAAAACAATGCCAGCAAAACAATCAGTCTCCTAACACCTAGTCTATACAATCACACGGAAACCTCTTGTGAAACCAACTATGCCCAGAGTCCGTTCAAAAAGCCTCTCTGGCAGGCTTCTATTGTCCATCAAATTTTCTTTTGTTGTTTTCTTTCGTATGGGCCTCTCAATTCAGGCCTCTTCGTGAGAAAAGTACTGCTTAGTTGGAGTGCCCTCCTGGCAAACACCCACAGCTCACTCGAAAGTCTCAATGTCTTAAAGCAATGCACCAGTGTCTCTCCTCTGTGGCAGACACTACAAACAATGTGCTCTTCATTGATCAAGGGCACAAATCATCTCGTGCAGAGGCAAGCACCATTAATTGGGAAATAGCTCAAGCTCAGCAGCACTTTCAGACTCCAACACTCATTATTTAGTGTCAGAGGACGCTCAAGCTGCTCTTTCATGGGCACCAAAATATAGTGCCTTTTTCCAAACTTGAAATCTCCGGTGCACTGCCCTTCTTCCGTTGGAGCAAAGAAAAGGGGGTGTGTGGCCAAAACTCAGGCCAAGGGGCTCAAGGGATTGCACACTGTCAGAGGTTACCAGCACATGACAGGTAGAGAAATGAAACCTCAAAACAGCTCTGCCATCAACAACAGGAATCCTTCTCTTTAGCTCTTTTACACTGAAACTTTGGTTTTGTGATGTCCAATGCCGTCTGATGGAGCAAGTACGATACCATGCGCTGGCGATCGCTGTCCAGCTTTGCTACTTCCTGGGTGCTGAGACTGTAGGGCCAAGACGTCCGTCTTTCATCTGTAGCTGTCACTGATGGGAATTAGGCTTAAATCAATGTCCTGCAGGTTATTATGACTTGATACCTGCAGAATCTAGTGACGTAGGAAGTGTGCCACAGCTGTTAGTTTCCTTCAATTTAGTACAAAAACAGTTCATGGTTTTTAACAAAGGGGACTGCAAGCAGGTGGTCTGCAATCTTCAAAGGAGTAGCCATACACCATGGGCATAAAATACAAAGACAAAGGCAGAAGGGCAAAACAGGGTCTCTAGCATCTTTAATTGGGTTCTCTCCATTATTCTCTCCCATCTATAGCTACATGAGAATTCTATCTGAATGGATTTCCTCACACAGTGGCATTGTCTAATGGGGTAAACACATATTTGCCTCAATGATTAAGTCTAGGTGTTCCTCCTTACCTTAGAACATCTCAATAGAGAAATCACATGATACCGATTATCAGGGACATGTAGAAACCTTCCTTTAAAAACTGTGCATCAGGTGCACTATGCAATACACAGGCTAATAGTCAAATGTGCAAACAAAAAGACAAGAACTAGAGGGTCCTGATATTTGCATGATTAGGACACATCTGATCCCACCAAAAATTAAAGTAGCAGGAACAGAAGGGAACCGAAAACCAAATTAAAATAGACATTGAAAATTCGTCATGTTCAAAAAGGTAAACATAAGATATCTCCTATTTGAGATGGAAAACTTGTCTTACTATAATATTGAGTCAGTTAACCAGTCTATCGCTACCCTGACAGTCAGGCTGGAAAACATTGAAGCAGGCCTAAGGCAAATTCTTGAAAACCAGTCTGGTCACACCAAAGGGAATTATACATAACATGGGGGTCCCTGGTATATCACTGCAGTCTGGAAATGTGAACCTGAACAATACATCAATAATAATAAAAGGGCTGACTGGTGAAAGGAATTCGAAAAAGAGAAATGGGACTAGGACATAGCTAAAATCTCAATAACTAAGCATGATGCGACATTGGTCAGGGGAAGTAACAAAAGAAAAAAATCTATAGGAAGAACAAAAAAAAAATTATTTGGGTGATAGTCAGGCATGTGACACAACACCGAGAGTACGGGTGATACACAAAGGCCAAAGTTACACAAATTTTAACTCTACCGTTGGTGACTACAACATATACGGTACTCCTAGCTAATGTTTCAGTTCCTTCTTCAGGAAAAACTGAAAACCTGGTTTTCTTTTAAGGAACGAAAGCCATATGCTACTTAGGAAACACAACATCGTTCACTAATGTAATATAGAAATTAGGCCACCTTGAGTCACAGATCTATAATTTCATCCTTAGGTCCAATCAAGGATACATAAATGTAGGGCTGCCTGTTCCTTTAAGGGAAGGGGCAGTAACGTGACTAACTGCAGGTGACACACTTTGATCCTGTATATCTCTTTTTATTTTCCTTCAATACCATTATAGCCAAATAGACATTCACTGGTGAAGTGTTGTCTTTTATGTTCACAGCATGAAATATCATTATCTGTGGAATTTAGTAACCAGAACAAGTTCAACCAACTGTTGCGTAGCGATGGGCATCGTCATGACCATCCCCTCACAACACAGGGGAGCTTGTAATAGTATCAAAAGCAGCAACAAACATGCAAAAACCAAATAAAAAAAATAATAAAAACGCACAAAACGTCAAGCCATCAGATATACTTGCTGTGTATCAAGCACAAAAAGCATAGACAAAACAATAGCATGTGTGAATAAGCGGTGACACACAACACCATGTCATGTACTTTATGCACTGTAAACCTGCAGCCCAAAACCCAATATTTGGGCCTGTTTAATTTGTCAGGTTTAAAATCCTTACCCTCCTTTTGACAGTAGATCACCAGGCAATGGAAATCTGCTGTCAAATATAACTTTACTGTTTCTCTTCTAACATACAGGACCAGCAAGAACAATTCATGATAGGACCAAATACATGAAAATAAATTTCCATTACTTAACTGTTACCCTCTTGTCAGTTACTTCGCAACATCAAGCCACCTTAGTTTTACCTTTCTAAAAGTAAAAATTGTTACACTGACACTCCATATTAATTTGGCACCTACAATTTCCACTGTAAAAAAAAATCATCTCTATTTCCAGATTATTAAACTACATTTACTGTGAATAATTCACACACCTTAATAACACACATACCAGTTGTTAGAATAAATGCTTGTTGCAATCCCATGCAATGGTACATATTTCATCAACTTCGAATGAATGAACGTCTCAGTAGGCCCAGCTGAAGTTAGAACCTTCAACCTTGATATTAAAACAAGCCTTTGTACTGGCACATTGACTCATTGAATCATAAGAAGGCACAACCTGCAAATATATATCAAACCTAAATGTATGCATTTACTGAAGCCTGAGACACTTTAAAAAGTACTCTGATTGAAAGAAAATGCAGTTTAAACAGTGCTTTTGCCCAAAATCGACTTTGATATTTTAGGCATTAAAAAATCAATATCCTACAATTTTCTTGCATAATATGCATTACCAGAATGTCTATTACACAATCCATGAGTCAGCCATTGAAAATATTAACTTATACTTTATAGAAATGAGCTTGTTTGCTCCTGCGCCAAGGGAAAATTGCACATACAAATGTCATTTTAGTGGTGCAACATAACTTGAATTAAATTTTAATGTTAGGAGGTCATAGTATAGGTATTAAGCTTTATAAATATTAAAAAACGATTTTGAAAGGCACTTATTTTTTTAAATAATTTGTCCATAATTAATAATTTTCTTTAAAAAAAAATAAAAACCCAATTATTATTTTTTTTGTGATAATTCCACATATAAAAGCAAGCTGCATCCCTTGCCTATTATTTGGGATACATTAACTCACAAGCCTAAGCGCATAAGCCTAACTTGAAATGCGTCACATTTTTGCGCCACTTTCATTTAAAAGGAAGGTTATGCAAAATTCCACCCATGTTTAACTGGGAAAGTGCTGGCTGAATTGAAAATAGATAATTTTTTTTTTTTTTTTTTTTTGGGGGGGGGCCTATTTATATCTATTGAATGTGTTTTCTAATTTATTAAGCATTTAACGGCAGTTTTGTATATGTGCACAATTGCTCATTCTATAAATTAAAGAGCAACATATAGCTATGTTAGCACATCACATGGTTCATTTCTGGATTTTTTCTAAGTTTCTACTTAATATTAATTAACCAACATTTTACTTAACAAACTGTAAACATCAAGAAGACCCACAAACACACATTGAGCTCATTTCAGATATAAACAGAAAACATTCAGTACACATAATACCGCGCGCTTTAGCCATTTTTCATAAATAGGGCCGTCGCAATTTACTTACAGAACCGTTTGCAGATCCTAGTTGTAAGTCATATTTACAAGAAAAAAAAGAAAACTTTTCTCAATTATTTCCAAGAATAGCGGACCCATACTTTATTAAACGTGATGGGGCCCACTCCGTGCTTCACATATAGTTCATAGGTTGGAGTTCCAATCGGAGGAACCGGACATGAGTCATCCAACCGGGAGTCCCTTTTACAACCAAGACAAAACAAATTTCCAAGTCTGCTAAGACCAGGCATCTTCGCTCACTAGTCTAGCTTCAAACTTCAAAGGATTATCGTTTACGATAGTCTCGTGAATACACGAGTCCTTCGGCTTTGGTACTTGCAAGTTCCAAATCAAAGTGATCCCAAAGGGATACCAAACCAAATGTCCAACTAAGGACCAAACCAAGTGTCCAACTAAGGACCAAACCAAGTGTCCAACTAAGGACTGGGAGACGCTCCACTTATACTTAACTGAAAATATCAATGACGTCACCAGAAGACTTGTCTTATCGTTTCGCTCTACCAAAAATCAAGGGTCCAAATCAGGGCGATAGCCAGGGCAGCAGTCCTTCATAGCCGTCGGGAAGCGGGTAACCTCGCAACAAAGACTTTCGGACCACGTCGACATGCAGGGGTCGATGAAGTGGCGGCCTTCCTCCAGAATTTTCACACGAAGCTCCCCACGGACCTCAGGCTTGGACCGGTACCGCTGGTATCGCCCCACGTTGGGCGCCAACTGAGGTACTGGGTTTTTCAGAACCGGTACTGATCCGGTAACCCAGCGGTGCCAGGGTACACCCAAAGACCTCGGGTACTTTCCTGATTCAGACTACAGAAACTCAGAGTCTTCTAGGTGAAGTCAAAGATCGAATTTATTGGCTGCAACCAATTGACAAGTGTCCTAGAAGTACAACAGCACGATTTGTATGTTCTCAGGAGACTGTGGGCCTGATTCTAACTTTGGAGGACGGTGTTAAACCGTCCCAAAAGTGGCGGATATACCACCTACCGTATTACGAGTCCATTATATCCTATGGAACTCGTAATACGGTAGGTGGTATATCCGCCACTTTTGGGACGGTTTAACACCGTCCTCCAAAGTTAGAATCAGGCCCTGTGTGTCAATGCAAAATCAGGTTTCCTTATATACAGTTTTTTAAGCTTCAGGCAAACATTCTTGACATTTTGGTTGGTCATTCACATGTTTTCACTACAAAGGAAAAACCAGTGTCATGATGAAACCTCATATTTCATGTCATCCAGCCCATAATAAATTACCCGGCAAGGCCTAGAATTTCACATCAGATAAGTGTGGACCACCAATAAAAATGGGCACCTCCCCCTCCTAAAGTAAGAAGAAGAAAAGAGCAGGTGCAGGTGTGAGCAAGTTAGGCAGGGTGTGTGAGCGATAATAAGGGTTTTATGGCCTGGTGTGCCTTGATGCTATCTGATTCGGCCACTGGGAGAGGGACTGACCAAACAGGTTTGGCCTGAGGCAATGGTTCCAGCTTGCCCAGGTCAGAGAAAAGTCAATCAAGGTGTACGTGTCCTTGGAATCAAATCTGACTGTATTATAAGCCTATGTGAGGGCAACTTTTAAAATGGCTGTCGTGTATAAAATGGGAGCCACGAGTGCAGGACGAAAATGGCGATTTCGAGGTGAAAACGCTGCTGGAATTGAGCGAAAATGCTCATGCTTAGTGTACTAGTCATTATCGGTCTTTTGATACTAAAACCGTACTGCTGTGGCAAAGTAAATTACATGGGTCCAGAATTTTTAGAACCACAGGATGTTTATATTTTTTATGTATTCAAGTAACTGTGACAAACAAAGAACAACGCGTTTCGACCAACATGGTCTTTATCGAGTTCCATCACAGTGTGTATCTTCGTATTTGCTCTCTAATGCAGTGTGAATACAAGAATCAATACTTCAGTAGTTCTATTATTTCTGAACCAACACTGCACAGTCGTTATAATTCAGAAACTGTTGGCTGCAAGAGAACCCAAAGTTGTGCATAATTTTAAGAATTTCATGAAAGCTGCTTTCCTGTGCAGTGTTGGTTCAGAAATAATAGAACTACTGAAGTATTGATTCTTGTATTCACACTGCATTTGAGAGCAAATACGAAGATACACACTGTGATGGCGGTATGTTGGAACAAAAGACACACGGAGAAACAACAGTCCGTTTTTGTTATCTATGATCAATTACCCAATGAAAGTGCTTCAAAACGTATTTAAATCATTACGTGTTGTTTATGGAAAATTCAGCATTGAAAAAGGCAAATTGCTGCCAAAACGCATCTGCTGTTGCCAATTATGAATAAAATGGATGCTACATTATTCGCAGAGTGCCCCGGTATCCTTTTGGAACTTTGTTTATTAACATATGACGTGAAGCCACCAGCACGGACGGAGGCACCCGTTTGAAGGTGTTCGGCAGTTCTATGGTGGCATTTGGAATGTATGATATATATATATACTTTTCCAGGCTGCTAGCATTCCGAGATATTACATTTGCAGCATTTTACCTAATAGACTGAGAAAAAAGGTTTTAACCGGACTGTTTATTTATGAAATCACAAGATGCAGCTACCACATATTGGTGCACTGAACAATATGAAACTTTTACATCATGCAGGATGTTGAAACGCAATCATGCTGTATTTAAAATCTATTCTGCCTTCAAAGGTATATTGGATTATGCTTGGCAGTGCACTATGGGAGATGTATTATTTGATATTACTATCACGTGACAGTTTGGTTACCAGCACGCAATCACTTTATAAAAATAGAATCACCTGTGAACAAGGCTCTACGGAGCTGAAACGCGTCAGGAAATAAGAAAATAAGATTGGAAATGAAACGTGCTGTTTGATAAAAGGATACAGAGAATGCTGCTTAAACATGATGGAATGAAATGCTATGCAGCACTGGAGTTGGGCTTCATAATCTTTGTTCTTTTGTTCTTGGATTTATGGTTTGCTCCGTACCCATATGATGAGGCCGCCCTGCAGAGTTGGGGGCTCCCTTTTTCGGAGGTTATTTTTGGAATTGGACATATATATATATATATATATATGTTTGTGTTTTTATATATATATATATATATATATGTTTTTATATATATATATATATGTGTGTGTTTGTGTGTGTATATATATGTTTACTGGAAAAAAGCAAAGGTTACAGGGAAGTTATAGTTAGGCTCACATTTCACATGTAGAAAACCGTGAAATTCAGCAGTTATAGTTACGTCAGCTAACTATAAGTTGTGCCCCCGTAATATCATCAGTGGTGTCATTTGAGATGTGATCAGTGATGTCACTGACCATGTGATGAGTGATGTAATATGTGAGGTCATAAACAGTGCATTACGGGAACGCAAGTTACAGTTAGCTGTGGTAACCATAACTGATGAATTCCACTGTACGTGTGAAATGTGAGTCTAACTATAACATCCCTGTAACCTTTGGTGTTGACTGTGAATTTCTATATGTTTTTTTTAATTCTATTACCTAACTATAACATCTTTGTAAACTTTGTTTGTTTCTTTCAGTGAATTTCTATGGGTTTTTGTAACATAAAGTAATTTTCATTACTATACGTTAATCCAACCACTGTCACACCCGGTAGAAGGCCATGCACGGCAGGGGTTGACTGCAAGTCCTGGCCCAGAGCAAGACCCTGCAGCCAACCCCCCTAACCACCCAAACCCACACTGTGCAGGGCCTTTGGCCGTGTGCAGTGAGAGTTGGATGCAGCCTGTCTCTCTGGGTTTGGGAATAGGTGCAAGAGAGTGTTTCTAGGTGTGAGAGAGGCTGTGAAAGTGTCTGGGTGTGAGAGTGGGTGCATAAGTGCCTTAGTGGGACTGAGAGTGGTTGTGTCAGTGTCTGTGTGGGTCTTTGAGTGGGTGCCTGAGGGTTTCAGTGGGTCTGTGAGTGGGTGTGTTAGAGTCTGAGTGGGTCTGTGAAAGGGTGAGTGAGTGTGTCTGTAAGTGGGTGCGTGAGGGTCTGAGTAGGGCTGTGAGTGGGTGCACAAGGGTCTGATGAGTGGGTCTGTGACGACCACAACCTCCCCAGCAGCACAGTTATTTAGTCAAACATTTTACTGCAAATATTACATTGATATTATCAATGGTGTTATCAAAGATGTCACGAGTGCCGTAATTTGTGGGGTAATTAGCAGTGCATGGCGAGGGTGCGAGTTATAGTTACCTTAAGGCACGAGTTATAGTTACTTGAAATAACTTTAATTAGAACAGGTGAATTTCTATGGTTTTGTAAGTGTAGTATGTGAGCCTAACTATAACGTACCTCTAATCATTGTTTTTTAAGTAAATATCTATCTATCTATCTATCTATCTATCTATCTATCTATCTATCTATCTATCTATCTATCTACCTATCTACATACACACACACATATAAATATATATATTATATATATATATATATATATGTCTAGACATACTGTATATATATATATATATTTTCTATACATATATGTGTGCCTATCTACCTCTTTCTCTCTTTCTTTCTCTCTGTCTCTCTGTCTCTCTCTCTCTCTCTCTCTATATATATATATATATATATATATATAAATTTGATGTAATTCCGTCCAGTGGTTCAGACTATAGATGTGTCTAAAGGTCCTATAGGAATTAATATGGGAAACACAACTTTTATGACCACCCCCTTTTTCTCAATCCCGCTTAACGGATCGCCCCGAAATGTTCCATGCGCAACACTTTTTTGTTTAATTTCATGAAGATTCATCAGACAGTGCCAAAGATATAGGCAAGTAAAAAAAATGCTTTTTCTATGGAAACAAGATCCTAATTATAACTAGAAAAAATAAATAAATATCAATTATATATATATATATATATATATATATATATACATATATATATATATTTTTCTCTCTTAAAAAGTCAAAAGTTATAGGGATGTTATAGTGTTATAGTGGGTTCTGAATTTACTTGCACATAACCAGAGAAATTCAGCCAGTATAGTTAGATTAATTTCAAGTAACTATTACGCCCTGCCTAAGATAACTAACTTGTGCCCCCACCATGCACAATTTTTTATTCAATTATTTGACTTCTAATGTTTCATTGAAAATTTTATTGGCGTTATAAAAGTTGTCATGAGTGCTGTAATATCTGGGTTCATTACCAGTGCATGGCGAGGGCGCGAGTCATAGCTACCTTAGGTTGGCAGTTATAGTTACTTGAATTAACTAGAACTAGAACTGCTGAACTTCTCTAGTGTTGTCCGAGTAAATTCAGAACCTAACTATAACGTCCCTGTAACATTTGTGTTTTTCAAGAGAATTTCTATAGTTTTTAAATTCTATTTCCTAACTATAATGTCCCTGTAACCTTTGTATTTTCAGTGAATTTAATTTTTTTTAAACGTAAAGTAATTTTCATTACTATACATTAATCCAACCACAGCTGTGCACGGCCTTCAACTGTGCATGGTGGGGGTTGGCTGTAGGCCCTGACCTGTGGCAAGGCCCTCCGGCCAAACCCCTATAACCAACCAACCCTACACCGCGCAAAGCCCCATGGCCTGCAGCTAGTCCCTGCAGCCAATCCGCCAACCACCCAACCTTGCGCATGTTTTTTGGCATATGTAATGGGAGTTGACCGCAGGGCCTGGCTCTCTGGGTGTGAGAATAGGTGGAGGGGGTGTCTCTGGGTGTGAGAATGTCTGGGTGTGAGAGTAGGTGTGAGAGGGTCTATGTGGATGTGAGAGTGGGTGTGAGAGTGTCTGAGTGTGAGAGTAGGTGTAAGAGGGTGTCTCTGGGTGTGACAGTGGATGTGAGAGTGCCACTGTGAGTGTATGTGTGAATGTCTGAGTGGGTCTGTTAGTGGGTTCATGAGTGTCTAAGTGGGTATGTGAGTGAGTGTGTGAGTCTGAGTGGTTTGTGAGTGGCTGCATGAGTGAGTCGGTGAGAGGGTGCTTGAGTCTCTGAGTGGGTCTGTGAGCAAGTGCATGAGTATCTGAGTGGGTCTGTGAGTGGGTGTGTGAGTCTCTGAGTGGGTCTGTGAGTAGGTGCATGAGTCTGTGAGTGGGTGAGTGAGTCTCTGAGTGGGTCTGAGAGTGGGTGTTTGAGTCTCTGACTGGGTCTTTGAGTGGGTGCATGGGTGTCTGAGTGAGTGTCTGGGGGCATCTGTGAGTGGGTGTGTGAGTGTCTGTGTGGGTATGTCATTAGCTGTGTGAGTGACTCTGCCACAAAGGAACCTCACTTGCCCTTTTCTCCAACAAGGCTCCACAGCTTTGCATGAAATATCTACCCAAGTAGCGTTCTTTCTGCCTCCTTGGTAAATGCCCAGTATGTATTCTACACTACAGCTGTGGAATGGACTACAAGAAAATGTTATCAGTGACCTTATGTGCCTTTTGGCAATGTGATTGTTTCCGTTGCCTGTTTCTCGAGAATTCTGTGATAACATGAATTCTCCTATAGGGAGGCCAATGAGACTACAAAGACTAAGGCCCTCATTACAACCCTGGCAGTAAATCCCGCTTACCGCCGTGCTGAAGGCCGCCAACATACCGTGGCCGCTGCGGAAATCCACCACAGGTATTACGACCCATATCTCGTAATCCGCCACAATACAGACACCCACACAAGTCCGCCACACCAAAGGTCAGTTTAAAACTGGGGATACCAAAACCCACACTGTCACGCCAATAAGAAAACGCCCACACTATCACGACCCACGAATCAACGCAGCAGTCTTTCAACCACGGTAATCCATTGGCGGTACACACCGCCACTGTCAAAATACACACACATTTACAAAACACAACCACATTGGATAAATCAAAATACACACACCTAGTACACATACACACACCACACCCACACCACTACAAAACACACACACACATTACCCACAACCCCTTACAACAACATTTTTGTGAAGAAGCAGAGAGAGAGAATAGCAAACACTACACCGCATCCACAAGCACACCACACCATCACTCATACAACATCCACGCACCTCAAAGAACACACACCAACACAACATTTCACACAGCACAACAAACAGCACCTCACACATCACCCACACCATATCATGGCACCTCAAAGATACCCCAGGTTTTCTAAGGAGGAGCTCAGGCTCATGGTGGAGGAAATCATCCGGGTCGAGCCACAGCTTTTTGGATCACAGGTGCAGCACACCTCCATTGCTAGGAAGATGGAGCTTTGGCAGAGAATCGTCGACAGGGTCAACGCAGTGGGACAGAATCCAAGAACATGGGATGACATCAGGAAGAGGTGGAACGACCTACGGGGAAGGTGCGTTCCGTGGTTTCAAGACACCAGATTGCTGTACAGAGGACTGGCAGTGGACCCCCACCTCCTCCCCCACAACTAACAACATGGGAGGAGCAAGTCTTGGCAATACTGCATCCTGACAGCCTCACAGGAGTAGCAGGAGGACTGAACTCTGGTAAGTCATATCTTAATTACCATATCCCCCACCCCACCTGCATGCCATCACACACTCCCACCCTCCCCCTCACCCCATCAGTCCAACACCTCACATATGCCCCACTATCACAACCCAGCCATCACAATACCAGGCCCTGCATGCAGCACAAAGCATGGACACCCATTGCCAAAGCATGTCCAGTACAGATACCCACAAAGACCCCAAAACACTAATCACACAATGGCAAACACAACAATGCAAGCACAGGAGTAGAGTGTAACTCACCCAATGCACAAGATGGCACACACAGATACAATAAGTATGCATTTACACCCCAACAGGACCCATACCCAACGTCACCGGACAGGTGGTGTCAGACATATCCAGTCCCCCCACAGAAGAGGCCCACAGTGACGAAAAGCAGCTCTGCACGCCTGGATCTGGATGACCAGCCTGGTCCATCAGGGACCTCTGGACAGTCGGTTCCCCTGCCACAGTCACAAACCACCACAGAGCCTCCCCTCTCAGTAGACACCACCAAAGCACCTACCCAGCGGGCCCATCTCTCTGTCCCCAGGACACGTCAATCAGCAGTGTGTCCACCACTACAGGGACCCCAGGCAAACCCACCAAACCAAGACAATCAGGGACCTGGGGTCAGTGGCAGTGGACACACGGTTCAGGGGACAGAGGCACAGTATTACAGGGAAGCTGGGAGGACTGCTGTGCCACAGGGGGAGGACAGGCCCAGGGAACCCACTCTCCACGAGGCACTCTCCAACATCATGGGAGCATACCATCATTCCCAGGAGACCATGGGCACAGTACTGGCCAAGTTTCAGGAGACCCAGCGGCTGCAGGAGGAACACTACCTGGGGATCAGGGAGGACTTGAAGCCAATTAACACCACCCTGGTCACCATTGCAGGGGTGCTGGCAGACCTAGCCAACACCATGAGGGACACAGTGGCACACAAACGGGCCCCTGACACTAGCCTGAACGATGAACAGCCCTCCACCTCCGCCGGCACTAGTGGACAGGAGGCCCCTCCACAGGAACAACAGGCTACCAGCACCCCACCCCTTGCAGAAGGAGAACCACCCCGCAAACGGTCCCTGAAATCCAGGACCAAGACAGAGAACATTGCCAAGACCCCGGCAGTAAATAAGACTCTCCTGATTGTCACTCTTCTGTCCCACTTTGTCACCCTGACAACTTTGAGCTGCCATCACTCCACCTCCGATGCCCCCTTGGACAATGCACCTGTGAGACCAAGAGACTGAACTCTACCATGGACATTCCTCCACCATCACCCCAGCCCATTGCACCCCCCCTCCACTTATTAGCACAGAAATAAACACCCTTGAATCACAAATCAATCTGGAGTCAGTCTGTACTTTCACAAATGTGTAATTGCAACCTCTCGGAAATATAGCAATGTCAATGTTTATGTTCACATACCAATGTTACACAGTTGTTGGGCAGCAGTACACATAGCAGAGGGCACAAAGTGGGACCCAGATCTGTGAAATGGAAAGGCAAAGTGGCATGTCAGGGTCCATACACAGAGGTAAAAAAGCAGATTTATGCTATGTCCTACAGTAGTATGAGAAGTGAGAAGCAGTGCCATCCTCTTACCTGTGTCTCACTGGAAGTATTGCATGATGATGTTGTTTCGGTTGTCTATATCTTCTTCTTCTGCCTCCTCTTCTTCACTGTCCACAGGCTCCACAGCTGCCACAAGACCAGCATCAGGCCCATCCTCCTGCAGAAAAGGCACCTGGCGTCGCAAAGCCAGATTGTGCAACATACAGCATGCCCGATGATCTGGCACACCTTCTTCGGTGAGTAGTATAGGGAGCCACCTGTCAGATGGAGGTACCTGAACCTGGCCTTCAGGAGGCCGAAGGTGCGCTCTATTACCCTCCTAGTTCACCCATGTGCCTCATTGTAGCGTTCCTCTGCCCTTGTCCTGGGATTCCTCACTGGGGTCAGTAGCCATGACAGGTTGGGGTAACCAGAGTCACCTGCAAATATTGAGGGACAACTATTAGACATCCGCCAACCCTTAGGGACTCTCCCATACCCAGACACCTTTTTAAAATGTGTGGGGACATTGGGCTCACCTATTAGCCACACACACTGCCTCTGGAGTTGCCCCATCACATAAGGGGTGCTGCTATTCCTCAAAATGTAAGCGTCATGCACAGAGCCAGGATACTTGCCATTCACATAGGAGATGTACTGGTCTGCCAAACACACCATCTGCACATTCATTGAATGGTAGCTTTTGCGGTTTCTGTACATCTGTTAATTCCTGCGGGGGGGGGGGACAAATGCCACACGTATACCATCAATGGCACCAACAATGTTGGGGATATGTCCCAGGGCATAGAAGTCACCTTTCACTGTGGGCAAATCCTCCACCTGACGGAACACGATGTAGCTGCCCATGTGTTTCAGCAGGGCAGAAAACACTCTGGACAACACATTAGAGAACATTGGCTGTGTCATCCCTGATGCCATGGCCACTGTTGTTTGAAAGGACCCACTAGCCAGGAAATGGAGCACTGACAGGACCTGCACTAGAGGGGGGATTCCTGTGGGATGGCGGATAGCTGACATCAGGTCTGGCTCCAACTGGGCACACAGTACCTGGATTGTGGCACGATCAAGTCTGTAGGTGATAATGATGTGTCTGTCTTCCATTGTCGACAGGTCCACCAGGGGTCTGTACACCGGAGGATGCCGCCATCTCATCATCTGCCCCAGCGGACGTGCCCTATGGAGGAGAAGGGTGCGCAGAGGGTCATACACCACATAGGTTTCACAAGGCTGTTTAGCACAATCGTGATATAATGGTTGTGTGCCTTTGTCTGTCCGTATTCCTGGCCAAAAGTGCTGTGACGCAGTTAGTTGGCCTGCCATGTGGCCACCTGAAATGGCAGCTGCCTGACCTGTAAGGAGGGACAAGGGGAAATGAGGTAACTGCGCTGGCGTTTTGCAGCATCACGGGAGGTGGTCGAAGACCGCTGCGCAATTCAGCATTGGTTATCATTGGGCCCTATGGGTTCCAGGATCCAATGACGATGTACGCTGGCGGTGACGGTACGCACCGCCGCGGAAGTGACCGCCATTTCCTATCTGTTCACTCACTTGATACCTGACCTTCAACAGGAGAGGACCTACACTGCAAGTGCTGCTGTGACCTGCGTCTGGAAGCGACAATGGCTACAGTGTCTGGGGAAAAGGCCCCTGCCTTCATTGTGGAGGAGTTGGACAAACTGGTGGATGGGGTCCTCCCCCAGTACAGGCTACTCTAGGGTCCTCCAGACAAACAGGTGAGTAAACTATGTGCATGGTGGATGACACATGATTGTATGGAGTGTCGTGGTTGGAAGAGACAGGGGGGGACAGGCCAGCATGTGAGGATGGTGAGTGTATGTGTGTCTGGGCCAGGGTGGGAGGTTTGTGGGCAATGAGTGAGAAGAACCGGACGGGGAATAACATCCATTTCTACTTCACTATTCCTCTAGGTCAGCGCCCACCAGAAGAAGGGTATTTGGCGTGCCATCACCAAGGAAGTGCGGACCCTCGGGCCTACCATAGACGGAGCACCCACTGCCGGAAAAGATGGCAGGACCTGCGCTGCTGGAGCAAGAAGACGGCGGAGGCCTAGCTGGGGAAGGCCTCCCAACGTGGAAGTGGTGCCCGTCGCACCCGGATGTACCGGATCATGGCGGTGGCATATCCGGAGTTGGATGGGCGCTTGAGGGCATCACAGCAGCCACAAGGGGGTAAGTACAGTCTCATTCAGCTGACTCTGCATGCTTGACGAGGTGTCTGGGTGGGGGAAGTGGGCTGTGGGTTCCCCTGGGCCCTGGCAGACGTGCCAAGGTACATCCATTGTTTTGTAGGCTCAGTGCCACTCCGAACCCAAAGGTGGTAGTTGCCCTCCACACCTAGTCAGGCTCCTGTGGGTTACAGATGTGCATGAAATGGGTCTAGGCAGAGTCCCCCATAGGCATGTGTTTTTCCCCAGCACTGATAGTGCATGCGCTAGTGCATAGGGCTCCTCCCCGTGTGTTGTGTCCGCCAACAGTAGTGGTGTTGCAGGCACTGACCATGTGTCTCTTCTGTCTTCCCCCCCTTTTTGTTTTGTCACCCTGTCCTTGTGTGCATTAGCATCATCTGGGGAATGAGCATTGGCACCGGAGCAGGAGGGAGCTGCAATCCACATGGCCCTGGAGGGTGAATTTACGGAGTCTGAAGGCACCTGAGGGACAGAGGGCGAGGGGAGCTCCACGACGGGGACAGGAGCAGACACCAGCGACAGCGACTCCTCCTCTGATGGGAGCTCCCTTGCAGTGGCGGGCACCTCTGTGCCCACCGCAACAACAGGTACAGCCGCCACCTCCCCTACCAGCACCGCACTCCCAGCAGCCCCTCAGCGTGTTTCCCGTGCCCGCTCACCCAGGAGGGTGGGCATCTCCTTCGCCCCAGGCACCTCAGGCCCTGCCCCAGTCAGCCCTGCTGCCCTCAGTGAGGAGGCTATTGACCTCCTGAGATCCCTCACTGTTGGGCAATCAACCATTTTGAATGCCATCCAGGGTGTCAAGAGGCATTTGCAGCAAACAAATGCATACCTGGAGGGCATTCATTCTGGTGTGGCGGCCCAACAGAGAGGATTTCAGGCTCTGGACTTAGCACTGATGGCAGCCATTGTCCCTGTGTCCAGCCTCCCCCCTCCAACCTCCACTACCCAGACCCAATCCCCTGTACCTCAGTGTAGGAAGTTGGCTCTGTATGTGCTATTTCAAAGTAAGAAATAGTATGCATAGAGTCCAAGGGTTCCCCTTAGAGGTAAGATAGTGGCAAAAAGAGATCATTCTAATGCTCTATTTTTTGCTAGTGTGGTCGAGCAGTAGGCTTATCAGAGGGTAGTGTTAAGCATTTGTTGTACACACACAGGCAATAAATGAGGAACACACACTCAAAGACAATTCCAGGCCAATAGGTTTTTATATAGAAAAATATATTTTCTTAGTTTATTTTAAGAACCACAGGTTCAATATTTACAAACAATACTTTAAATGAAAGGTATTTCACTCAGGTATCTTAGGAACTTTGAATCATCACAATAGCATGTACAGTTTTGGCACAAATGGCATTAAGCTATTTTAAAATTGGACACAGTGCAAAATTGAACAGTTCCTGGGGAAGGTAAGTATTGGTTAGTTTTGCAGGTAAGTAAAGCACTTATAGGGTTCAAAGTTGGGTCCAAGGTAACCCACCGTTGGGGGTTCAGGACAACCCCAAAGTTACCACACCAGCAGCTCAGGGCCGGTCAGGTGCAGAGGTCAAAGTGGTACCCAAAACGCATAGGCTCCAATGGAGATAGGGGTGTCCTGGTTCTAGTCTCCCAGCAGGTAGGTACCCGCGACTTCAGAGGGCAGACCAGAGGGGTTTTGTAGGGCACCGGGGGGGACACAAGTCAGCACAGAAAGTACACCCTCAGCGGCACAGGGGCGGCCGGGTGCAGAGTGCAAACAGGCGTCGGGTCCACAATAGTTTTCAATGGGAGACCCGGGGGTCTCTTCAGCGATGCAGGCAGGCAAGGGGGGGCTCCTCAGGGTAGCCACCACCTGGGCTTGGAAGAGGGCCACCTGGGGGTCGCTCCTGCACTGGAGGTCGGATCCTTCAGGTCCTGGGGGCTGCGGGTGCAGTGTGTTTACCAGGCGTCGGGTTCTTTGAAGCAGGCAGTCTCGGTCAGGGGGAGCCTCTGGATTCCCTCTGCAGGCGTCGCTGTGGGAGCTCAGGGGGGTCAAATCTGGATACTCACGGGCTCACAGTCGCCGGGGAGTCCTCCCTGTAGTGTTGGTTTTCCGCAGGTCGAGCCGGGTGGTCTTTAGAAGTTGCTTCTTTGTTGCAAAGTTGCAGTTTCTTTGGAGCAGAGCCGCTGTCCTCAGGAGTTCTTGGTCCTTTTAGATGCAGGGTCATCCTCTGAGGCTTCAGAGGTCGCTGGACCCTGGGGGACGCATCGCTGTTGCAGTTTTTCTCAAAGTGGGGAGACAGGCCGGTAGGGCTGGGGCCAAAGCAGTTGGTGTCTCCGTCTTCTCAGCAGGGCTTTAGGTCAGCAGTCCTTCTTCATCTTCAGGTTGCAGGAATCTATCTTCCTAGGGTCTGGGGGCCCCTAAATACTCAATTTAGGGGTGTGTTTAGGTCTGGGAGGATAGTAGCCAATGGCTACTAGCCCTGAGGGTGGCTACACCCTCTTTGTGCCTCCTCCCGGTGGGGTGGGGGTCACATCACTAATCCTATTGGGGGAATCCTCCAACTGCAAGATGGAGGATTTCTAAAAGTCAGAGCCATCTCAGGACACCTTAGGGGTTGTCCTGACTGGCCAGTGACTCCTCCTTGTTTTTCTCATTATCTCCTCCGGCCTTGCCTCCAAAAGTAGGGGCCGTGGCCGGAGGGGGCGGGCATCTCCACTAGCTAGGATGCCCTGTGGCGCTGTAACAAAGGGGGTGAGCCTTTGAGGCTCACCGCCAGGTGTTACAGTTTCTGCATGGGGAGGTGAGAAGCACCTCCACCCAGTTCAGGCTATGTTCCTGGCCACAGAGTGACAAAGGCACTCTCCCCATGTGGCCAGCAACATGCCTGGTGTGTGGCAGGCTGGTAAAACTAGTCAGCCCACACTGGAAGTCGGGTATGTTTTCAGGGGGCATCTCTAAGATGCCCTCTGGGTGTATTTCACAATACAATGTACACTGGCATCAGTGTGCATTTATTGTGCTAAGAAGTTTGATACCAAACTTCCCAGTTTTCAGTGTAGCCATTATGGTGCTGTGGAGTTCGTGTATGACAGACTCCCAGACCATATACTCTTATGGCTACCCTGCACTTACAATGTCTAAGGTTTGGCTTAGACACTGTAGGGGCATAGTGCTCATGCACCTATGCCCTCACCTGTGGTATAGTGCACCCTGCCTTAGGGCTGTAAGGCCTGCTAGAGGGATGACTTATCTATGCCATAGGCAGTGTGAGGTTTGCATGGCACCCTGAGGGGAGTGCCATGTTGACTTAGTCATTTTCTCCCCACCAGCACACACAAGCTGGCAAGCAGTGTGTCTGTGCTGAGTGAGGGGTTCCCAGGGTGGCATAAGACATGCTGCAGCCCTTAGAGACCTTCCCTGGCATCAGGACCCTTCGTACCAGGGGTACCAGTTACAAAGGACTTACCTGGATGCCAGGGTGTGCCAATTGTGAAGACAAAGGTACAGGTTAGGGAAAGAACACTGGTGCTGGGGCCTGGTTAGCAGGCCTCAGCACACTTTCAAATCATAACTTCGCATCAGCAAAGGTTAAAAGTCAGGGGGTAACCATGCCAAGGAGGCGTACACCTCCTACAACCACTACCTCTTCCTCCACTCCCAAACCCCCTCCATCTTCCCATCCCAGTGTGTCTAAAAAACCTTTCCTGGCTAACACTGACCTCTTCCCGACACCTCCCCCCGTACTTCCCCTAGGGCCAGGATGTCCAGGTCCCAGCCCAGCACCTCAGCCACCAAATCCTCCAGCACTGTGGTCTCAGCAAGTCCTGTCACATCGCGGACGGCACCCATCAGGGCTGCCAGTGTGCCACCTACCGAGGCCAAGGATCTGCCGATTCTGCCACCTGCCAAGGTGAAGACGGTGCCCACATGCCGTAGGGAAAAGCCGCACCAACCTCCCAGCAAGGCCTTCTCCAAGCCAAAAGGGGACAGTGCCAAGGGACCAGCAGCGACATCCAAGGTGGGGAAGGGACACAAAGCTAAGGGGAAGTCAGGACAGGACACGGAGCCTCCGGCTGAGGCACTAGAGTCACCCCTTCTGGCAACCAGAACAGCAACCTGTACAGCGGTGGACACCGCCACCTGCACTGCCACCTGCATGCCTCAGCAACAGTCCCCAGCATCATCCCCAGTGGGCAGCCGTCCGAGGCTGCAGGAGACATCCTGCTGTCTCCCTCCACAGGTGCTGACACATTCACCACCGGCAACATCTCCGCCACAGACACCGCCGCAGCCACCGCCACCAGCCCCGCTACGTGCTCAGACAGTGCCACCACAGCTGACATGGCAAACATTCCCAGTGGTCAGCCGTCCAAGGCTGCAGGAGACGTCCTGGACCCTGCACAGCGTACAAGAGGCACGACACCCAGCACTGTCAGTACCAGCAGGTGGCAGGCAAAGTCGCAGCAGGGGGGAGTGTGTCTCTACCTCCATGGAGTATCATGCTACCTGTTCCCAGGCAGTCTCATGGCACACACACCCAGGTCAGGGAATGGGACCTGCCACACTGCATGTGAAGTACTCTGGGCACCAAGCCCCCTCCAGAACCAGTGGAGAAAGGCATCCACTACCCCAATCCTTGGCAGGATGAAGCACTCTGGGCACCAAGCCCCCTCCAGAACCAGTGGAGAAAAACATCCACTCTCACAGTCCCTGGCAGGATGAAGCACTCTGGTCACAAAGCCCCCTCCAGAACCAGTGTAACATGTCAACAACTTGAGAGACTGTGGCTTTGCACTCCCCAGGACCAATCAGTGGGCAAACCACCCACTTGAGAGACTTGAGAGACTGTGGCTTTGCACTCCCTAGGACCAATCAGTGGGCAAACTACCCACTTGAGAGACTTGAAAGACTATGGCTTTGCACTCCCCAGGACCAATCAGTGGGCAAACCACCTACTTGGGAGACTTTAGAGACTGTGGCTTTGCACTCCCCAGGACCAAACAGTGGGCATGGTGCCCCCTCGTGGAGCAGTGGCTTCGTCCGTTCATCTGGCTGAGGTGCCCCCCTCTCCCTCCCTCTGAGGTGCCTGTTTATTTTCGTTCTGATGCCCCAGCAGTGTTCTCTCCGTTTCGAGTCAGGTATCATGTGTGGGCTTCGCCCATGCATTTTGGGACCACTGGTCCACGGACAATGATTGGAACACTATCCGGACTTGTGTAGTTGGTGTACATATTTGTATATACTGATGATGTAAAGTTATCTTGGCCTATCTGATTTTTTGATGATTACACTTGTTACAATCATTCCATTTTGTCCTTGCGTTCTTCCAGGGGGTGACGGGGTGTAAATGTCATGTTGATGCATGTATTTGTGTGTATGTTGTTGTGGGTTAGGGTGGGGGTGGGGGTGTTGCGTGGGTGTGTCACTCTCTCTTTCCTCCCCCCCTCCCCTGTGTGCTAGGTGTAGTACTGACCGTGGTCGTCACCAGCGTCTTTGCTGCTCCTGGTAGAAGAGGAGGTAAACCAACATGGGTAGGACCTGTAACTCGGGCTCCATGGCGTCCTGGTTCCTCGTTGGGTGTTGAGAGGTGAGTTCCAAGTCCTGTTTCTGCCGTGCTTTTGATGGAGTTGGTACCGCCCCGGAAAAGGTGGCGGATAGGCCTGTTGTAATACAGTGGGTGGTACATTGTGTTCCGCCTGTCTGTTGGCGTTTACCGCCGCAGTGTTTGTTTCTACCGCCGTGGCGGTCAGAGTGTTAAAGTGGCTGTCTATGTTGGTGGTTTCCGCCATGGTTGTGATTCAATTTTTTTACTCGCCGGCCTGTTGGCGGGATTACCGCTGCTTTAACACCAACCCCAAGGGTTGTAATGAGGGCCTAAATCTCCACCAAACCAGGGTCCTTGCTCTTATCTATACAAAGTAAGCGCTTGCTTGTTTTGTGGAGATGTCCTCATAGTGCTCACCATCAAGAACGCGCCATCAAAGTTGGCTGGAAATGCACTGGGGGACATTCTGGGGCATCTTTGTAGACTTGATGGCCTCTCTATAAGATGATTCATGTTATCACAGAATTCTGAAGAAAGACGCACGAGGAACAATCACATTGCCAAACACACACAAGGTCACTGGAGAAATAGGCACTGGAGAAATAGGCAGCTGTGGCGTAGAATACACACTGGACATTTACACAAACGAGGTAGCACTTACTAACTAACCAGTAGAAAGTATTCTGGTTGGGAAGACATTTTGTGCAAAACTGTGGACTCTTGTTGAATAAACAAGCAGGTGAGCTTCTGTTCTGGCCATAATACTAATTTCACAGAAATTAAACCTTAACAGGAAACACTTAGAAATATAAACGTAGCAGGTGCCCTAGTTGAAGCTTCACGTCTGGAAAGCACAAATGATCCTAACTCCTGGGCTTGGTGAAGGCAAAGCAAGTGTGTTTATTCCGTGATTCCATATTGGAAAATGATCTGAAATCCTTTTGTGGGGGTGAATGAATCTTTGATCTATTGGAGTGCAATTTGTATGTGACTGTGAAGAGTGGGCTCTTTCTTGTCTGCTTCTGGGTACTGCACGACCCACCTCCCCCTGCCGATATTGGCCATGGGGCCCCAATCCCCTGGGGCCCACCTCTATGCAATGGGGAGGGGAGCCGCATGGCCTCCTCCCCTGGCCTATTTTGGCTCCAGGGACCCCATACCCAGGGCCTGGCCATCTCTCCTGGGTGCCTACTAGTGCACCAATTGTGCGATGGGACCGCAGGGGGATCCTCAAGGCCTCTGCAGTTCTGGTTGGCTCCCTGTCTCCTGTGGAAGCTGGCATTGCTTTTGCACACAGAGAGCTGCTAAAAATGCAGCTCACTGTCAGCAAAATCAATCATTTCATCAGGGAAAGTGATGAAACCTCTCCTTCCAGTGGGTGAGAGCACTTTGACAGCTCTCGCCTGCTGGATGCAGAGTGTTTGCTCTGACTTGGCAGCCGTTGTCAAAGCTCTTACCTACTCAGAGCAAACAGCTATAATCCGAGAGGTGGGAACCCGTGACATAGCAGGAGCCGCCCCTGGGGGGTGGACATCCTTCGGGCCATTATTGACTCCATGAGGGGGAAGCTCAGCCCCCTTCGAACATTTTAACTTAGTTGCGGGCAGGTGGTGGTCCATGGGGCTACGGGGGGCACATGGGCCACCCTTGATTATAACAAATTGCCCCAGTGAGGTGGCGGTCCCCAGGGCTGCGGGGGGCCACACGACCCCCAAAGACATTTCAGATTTACCCCCAGGGAGGTGGCAGTCCCCTGGGCTGTGGAGAAGGCCTTATGGGCCTCCACCATTTTAAAGAAAGATTTTGCCCCAGGAAGGTGGTTGTCCCCGTGGCTAATAGAAGCCCTAGGAGGGCAGCCCTGTGTATCCCCTTCCTTTCTCAATCACCCAATAGCCCCAGGGACCTGGCCCACCTGGAGGCAAAATTAAATGCAGGAGACCGCCCTATTTGTAGATTTAAAAAGAAATGCTTTTTAGCCCTGGCAGGGTCTCTGAGCGACCCCTAGACCAAGGCCAGGGGCTCAGGGTGACCATAACCTGACCCCTTTTTTTTTTTTTTTCTTTTTTTGTGGGACTCAGCTGAAGCCAAGACCCAAGATGGTTTCCAACACTTTCTTGTTGAAGTGTTGGCAGTCAATCAGATATCAGCACTGAGACTGTTGCATCCATTGAGGATCTATGTCCATAGATATCTATAGTGTTAATCTCTATTTACTCCAAAACTACTGAACAGATATCCAACAAATCAATGCTCTGTCTATGGAAAAAGTTGGTCCTAACTAACCTAAGGTGATAGGGATGTTATAGTCAGGTTAACGTTTTACCCATACAAAACCATTGAAATTCAGCAGTTATACGTCAGCCTAATAATAACATCCATGAAAGGTTTGTTTTTTCAGTGAATTTCTATGTTTTTTTAATGCACACGCTAATATTTGTGTCAGCTTGCGGCACGCCAATCAGGGCCTTGCTTTTCCCCAGGATCTGAGGAGGATCTGAGAACCCGCGGATCGGCCAAAAAAAGGGAACTTTTTGGCCCATGAGGGACCCCTTGATGTGTCCTGTGGGGTCAGGACACATGTATCCTGACCCCTTATATGTTTTTACACTGTACCCCCCCCCCCGGTAATGCGAGGAACAAAATGGTGGCTGCAACTTTTCTGTCAGGTTGCAGTGAGCCAATCAGGGCCTTGCTTTTCCTCCAAATCTGCAGAGGATCTGAGTGGAACCAAGGAGGGTCCAAGTCCCTATATATATAAATTTGTTTTTCATTTAATAACTAGAAAACTACTGAACGTATTTACACCATATAACAAAAAGGCCTCTCTCTGGACCAAATTTGGTTTAATTCTGTTCAGTGGTTTCGGCGCTATCACTGTACAAAATCCCTATGAAAAAATGAATGGGGCAAATGCATTTTGGGACCCCCTCTTTTTCTCGATCCCTGCTTGACGGATCACGGCAATACTTTCCAGACTGAGGTGACGTCTTTTGGTTTTCTTGGAAAATTTTGTGAAGATTCATCAAACAGTAGGAGCGTGGCTATGCCAGCGTCCAAGATGGCCACGTGGAGTTGGCACTCGGAAGGATCAGTTTCCAGACTTGGTGGAGCTGAGAGATCCAGATCGAATGGCGCAGGTAACGTATCGTGTGCAGCTATAGGAATGCCTGGGGAGGGGTGACGGCATCAAGGAGCGATCGCTGGGGCCTGATATGCTTCGGGACTTGCCACATTTTGCACGCCGGCCTCACGCAGAGACTGAAGCTGCGGGCCTGAGATGAGGGGCGGCGAAGCTGCGCCGTGTGGCTCGAGGTTGCTGCTTGACTGCTGCCCCCTCCTCTTTCTTTGTGGTCAAGGTGCCCAGTGATCACTGCATCCCCTGTAGGGGGTGCAGCTGCCAAGATTGGGGCACTGTGGAGAAACAGCTGTACTGCAGCTTGCCCAACAGGTACACTGTCATTACCCCATCATAACTCTGTCTGATCTGCTGATGTGGATCGCCCCTGTGCTAAAGGCCTGTTACTGTTCGTGGCGGGGTAGGCCTAGGGTCTTTAGCGGCCTTTCTGGAATCGGTCCTGTGTGTCATATGCCTCCCGATGGACTATTAGGCACTGGAATTATCCTCATGCTGCATCATCAGTTGGCATTGCAGCTTTGCAGATTTACAACCTTAAATCACCATTCATGTGTGACAAAATAATTGGTTCTAGGGCGGCAAGCCTCATGGGCTGGTACTGTGCTCCATTCCCTTCTGATCTGGTGCTGGCACTGGAGCATTTGCCCCTGCCTTTGGTGACCCCTCTGCTGTCTCCTGCTCCAAGACCACTCATTACTTAGTGGACAATGAGTAAAGGAGATTCTAAACAACGAAAGCTCACATTTCACAGGAAGAAACAGACAGCTCAATATAGCTCGCCCATAGTGTCCATCAATGCCACTGCTATAATAATGGAGCTCCGTGCCGGTTTCAGGGTCATCGACGCCAGATTCAACACAGTAGCTAGCCATCTTGACCAGATGGGGGAACACCTTGACCGACATGATTTGCGACTGGCACACGCAGAGGATTGAATATCAAAGATGGAGAACGCTGCCACCAAAACGGTGAAGAGGTTAGAGGTGTTGAAGTCCTGCCTGGGTACCATCACCATTAAAACGAAAACCTCGAGGCTGAGGGCAAAGGCAACAATATTCGTATTTTGGGAATGGCTGAAAAAACACGACGCCTGCTCACAGAGTTGTTTGACCGTGCTAGATTCACCCCTATGTTTGTGGTAGAGCATGCACAGAGATCACTCATGGTGCGCCCCATACCGGGAGCCCCGTCGCATCTGATCGTTGCCCGTCTCCTAAACTACAGAGACCGTGACACAGCACTCCGCTTGGCCTGAGAGAAGACTCCTTTGCAATATCAGGGAGCTACAATTTCCATCTCCCCGACTTCATGGTGGTGGCGCAGGAGGCCAGACGGAAGTTTCAGGATGCTCAGGCCTCCCTCTGGGGGTTCAGTCTCCGACATGGCATGATTTGTCCTGCCAGACTCCATGTTGATGTCCAGGGCAAAACGCGGCTGTTTGACAATCCTGCTGAGGTATTCAACTTCTGCAAGAAACATTCCAGGGAGATCATGCTTTCAGCTTGCTCATCACCAAACCAATCCCCAACACATAACCCTGGGACATCCAGCCAGGACATGTTTCCAGAGACTTTGGGCTTGATTACAACTTTGGCGGAGGGGATGACAGATATCCTGTCCACCATTTTACAAGTTCCATAGGATATAAGGTTTTAATCAGGCCCTTAGTCATGGACTGACTCACCTAATGGCTACAATATTTCCATCCTACCCAGCTGTGGGGCCTGCCTGTTGCAAGCACCTTATGGCACTGCTTCTAATTATTTTCACCTAAGTGCACCATGCTGGCTGGTTAGATCTCAAGACTCCTCAGCAATGGATATACTGTTTCTACCTAATTATGTGACATGAGGGCCACCCGCTGATGCTTTGCCACTCCTCCATGGTTGATACAGCATTATATGTTGTAATGGGGTTGTTTTGTTTTTGTTCTGAAAGCAGATCCACCAGGCACTCCTCGCCAGGTGTGGGTTGGGGTTTTTGGGATAGTTGGAAGACAGGCAGTTCTGTTATTGTTAGTGTGTTCATATTTTGTTTTTATGTGCACACACAGGAGACACAATGACAACCTCTCACCCCTAGTTGATGACTGTTACACAGACCAAAAGGTGGCCGACTCTAGATATTACATTCATGTCCTGGGACATTAGAGGTTCAAACAACCCATGCAAAGGGAACCAAGTCTTACAATATTTTAATAGACATGGTGCGCAGGTTGTGTTTCTGCAGGAGACTCATTTATCACCTACATCCAGCTGTACCTTTGCTAAACAATGGGGCCCCCTCAATATTATTAATTTTATAACTCATTCCATACTCCAGAGGGGTCTGCATTTTGATCTATAAAGGTTTATCTTTTCATCATCAGCACACCATTGCAGACATGCACAGCAGATTTCTCCTTGTGCGAGGCATCCTAGCAGGCCGTAGAATTGTACTACTCAATATATATGCCCCCAGTGTTGACACTCCAGATTTCTTTTATGCACTCCAAACGCACATAGGCAGAGAACCCACAAATCATCTGATAATTGGGAGGGATTCCAACCTTCTTCAAGACCTACGCTTGGACACTACATCCTTACATCCCGCTAACAAAACACAATCCTTGAAAGTGTTACATTGCATGTGCCATACCCACTCGTTTCGAGACCCCTGACGGCTGTTTCCAGCTGCCGCACTGACCTATACATTCGATTCTGCTCCTCATGATACTGTCAAGCACTAACCTGTTCATCCCACGGAGACACAATGTTGACCAGGCTGCTTGTTCCTAATTCCACCTAAACGTTGCGTGCCTACCACTTAAATACACATGATCGGCACCACAATGTCCCGGGGGAAAGGGGATGGATGAAAGAAGGAGAGAGACACTAGAGTTGCAGGGCTTGATCCAGATACCTAGTGATGGTTCTTGAAACGATGGTCTTTCCTATGATACATCACACATCAGTCAAATAACTAATATCTCATAACCCATGTATACTCCACTGTTAAACTATGAGTTGCAAGCTAGATGTACCTGTTGGGGTCCCCTTTCCCACTTTTGATGGCTCTCCCTCTCTCTAGGAATTCTCATAAATGTTGTGGATTACCTGTAATTAAATAAGAGCCTTGAACCTCCTATACTGTCTATAACTACTCACACTGTGATCCCAGATTAGTCCCTTGTCACCTCAATTAAGTCTCCCTAGATGTTCCTTGACGTTCAGTGGATAACTTGCGCTTTACCTTGATGAGATTTTCTAAGATGCTGATGCACTCTACTCATTGAAGTTTACATTGGCAACAATAGTAACAACAAACTCTCAGGGAATTAGATTCTCCAGTTATTCATGGGTTAATCATTGTACTGTGCTAGTATTGGGAGGAATGCAATATAGTGTTTAAATTACACTGAAAACATAGGAATATGTCAACATCAGGACAATGCGCGCTCTACGGGCGACATAACTGCAAAAACCCAGTCCTTATGCAGAGGCATATTTCTTGCATTGTGTTTCTATGCAGTATGTTAACCTTTTGCATTGCAGAGCTTTCACCTTGAAAAGCCATTAATGCTGTTTGTAATTCATTGTTCATTTACAAGGCTTGTTTGCAGGGCTACAGGGTGTGGTCCTTTATTCTAAGACTTTCTAGAAGCCTTTCTTGCTGCATGGTTGGGTGTGGCTCGTGGGTTGGGCTTGGATCTATATAGGGGAGCCAGACCAGCTCCACGTGCTCACTATTCAGAGGTCCCGGTGCAGAGTAGCAGCATTTTTCAGAGCTCCTGTCCTGAAGGCCTATCCAGTCATTTCCATGCCTGCACTTGCCTATTTGGTGATTTTCAAGCAGGGCGGTAAGGCGGAGGTCGGGTTAGGTTTTCCAGTGACACTCGAGCTTTGGGCCTAAACTTAAATTGCGTGTGCGATTGTTTTCATGGCATTTACTTCTTGGCATTCAGATTGGCAGTGTGCGTGATCAGTTCATGGCATTTGTATTGTGAATTCCGAATCGGCAACAGTATGCGCAATTCTTTCCAGGCATTTACTTCTTGGCATTCAGATCGGCAGTGCACTCGATAATTTCATGGCATTTACATTGTGAATTCTGAATCAGCAACAGTGTGCGCAATTCTTTCCAGGCATTTACTTCTTGGCATTCAGATCAGCAGTGTGCGCAATCAGTTCATGGCATTTATATTGTGAATTCCGAATTGGCAACAGTGTGCGCAATTCATTCCAGGCATTCATTTCTTGGCATCCAGATCGGCAGTGTGCGCAATCATTTCATGGCATTTGCATTGTGAATTCCGAATTGGCAACAGTGTGCGCGATTCTTTCCCTGCATTTGACTCTTGAATCATAGATCGGCGTTGTGCGCAATTCTTTCCAGGCATTTATTTCTTGGCATTCGGATCGGCAGTGTGCGCGATCATTTCATGGCCTTTGAATCGTGAATTCCAAATCGGCAACAGTGTGCGCGATTCATTCCAGGCATTTACTTCTTGGCATTCAGATCGGCAGTGCGCTCGATCATTTCATGGCATTTACATTGTGAAATCCGAATCGGCAACAGTGTGCGCGATTCCTTCCAGGCATTTATTTCTTGGTATTCAGGTCGGCAGTGCGCGCGATCATTTCATGACATTTGTATTGTGAATTCTGAATCGGCAACAGTGTGCGCAATTCTTTCCCTGCATTTGACTCTTGAATCATAGATCGGCGTTGAGCGCGATCATTTCATTGCATGTAAATCTAGATGTTCGAATCGGCAACAGAATGCGTAATTCTTTCCTGGTGTTTAACTTTTGAAATACAGATCAGCGGAGTACGCGATCATTTCTAGACATTGAAACTTAGATGAACAGTTTTGATTCAAGTGTATAATATTCCCTGAACATTTGAGTATAGAAACTCTTAATCAGAGAGTGACATAGAAGTGTTATTCATGGTATTTGTACAGTTCATTCATGCAGAGAAAAAAACGTGCTTTTTGATTCTTGCTATAATGCAGAGATTGTTCTAAGAAGTATTTTGGACAGAGTTTATTGTTCAAAATATAATATGCTAATTCTGGAATGTTCATGAGAAAACCTTGCATAACCTTTCTTGATTTCCAGGTACCTAGATTCTTGAGGCTTAGTTATAGTGAAGCCTTAGGCCATTCATGTTTTCAGCATAAGTGTTTATTTGAAACAAAACTTATTGAAAGTCATTGTGATTAATCTTGCAATTGTGTTGTTTAACTCTTGCTTCCACAGGACTCCTTCCCTGCTGTTCCAACCCAAAACCCATTCCCCCACTTGGCCATTCTTTAACTCTGTGCTATATAACTAGTGGCTGCCAAGAGGTGGACATGTTGGGAACATGCGCAAGCCCCGAGGATCTGGTCTCCTTGACAGGATAATACCAAGGATTACTATGAAAACAAAAGGTTAATCAATAGCTTTCAACTTCATGAACAACTGGCTTATTACTGTTACATCACAGCATACTTTTGAGCATGGCAAAGATAAGCTTCAACTTTGTTTAAGCGCCAAACGCAGAATGTTCCGCATCACCAGCAACAATTTGAAACTAACAACAATAGTAATGCCACATTAAACTCAGCAAAAATAAACATATTCATAGTAAATCATTTTCATAATAATTGTTCAATGGAAACTCCTTTCTGTGGCATAATGCAAGCAACTACAATAAGCGTTATAGTATGACAAGCAGCGAACATCCCAGAGAACTTAAAAACCAAAGATGTGCCCTTGTAGGCGCATCGCATCCTGGAACATGCGTTTATCAAGTTTCAAGTCAGCCAGTATCAATTTTTAGAAATAAATGCTCTTAAATCGCGCACAGCGCATTACTGCATTTCAATAGTTAATTCCTGCATTCTCTTCTTCTTCCAGAAGCGGCCTCAAAGATGCTGGACAGAACAGAACGTGAAGGTCAAGAGCGGAGGAACAGAGATTCCTTCTCTGCAGCCGTTGACCTTTACAGTAAGCAATTCACTCAGGCCGGGTGTAGTTTAAATACCTGCTGCATCCAGCCACACCCAGCCTGAGTCAGTGGGAGCCACACCCAGTCTGAGTCATAGGGATGCTGGAGGCTTGTCACCACGTGTCCCAAACGCGCACTGGTCTCTAATAAGCATTAATTCCAACAAGCATTGGTCTCTGTAAACATGCATTTGTCCCTGCAAAGGCAAATGATCAAATCAGAAGTTTTTTACTGGGGCATATTCAGGTTTGCAGGCCTGACAGATACCTGGTGTCACATTGATTTCTGGCTCATGTTGCCACTGACATGGGCTGTCGCGCAGCGGCACGCGGCACGAGCCGAACATTCGGCTCGGGACACGTCATGCGGCGGTAGAACGCGCCACGCACCCAGCCTTTCCTGTCTTACTCGAGGACCCAAATTAGGCATGGGGCCTCGTTTCTGTAGTGATGCGGCGCGCCCCCATTGACTCCTGCATTTCTCCCACTTACCTTCTGTTTTACTCCCTTTCTCTTGCTGTCGCCCTCGTTTTCTCTCCATTTTTATGTTTTCCTTTACCCATGTTTCCCCTTTCTTTCCCAGCATGCCTTGGTTCCTGTGACCGGCCGGCGTGATGCGGCCCTTCCACAAACCCGCCTTGTGCTGGCACTGCCCAAAATGCCCCGGCTCTTCCCAAACTGGCAGCGAATCCAAAAACTCTTCCGGCATCGAAGGAGGGGCCAAGAGGTTGCTGTGCAGGGACGAGAGGAGTTGAAAAGCCGGCGGACGGCAATGAATGGGCGCGCAATGGTGGACTAAGGAGTAGCAGCGCAGGAGGACAGGTCGGCGAAAGAAGACGGAGCCCAGGAGGAGAGAAGTCGGACGTCGGAGCAGGAACCTCGGCGATCCAGGAGCCGTAACTCGAGACTACCAGCCACGCTTCAGGAGAAGCGTGGCAACCTCAGGTGAGTCCCGGGGCTGCTTAAGGGGAACAAGGCCAGTTCGGTGGGGAGAAGGGAACTAGAAACCAAGGGGGAGTAGGAGGATGAACAAGGGGGGAAAACGGGAAGACATCCACATGAAATTACAAGGGGAAGAGGGAAGATACATACATACCCAGGAGCAGGTAACCCAAGGGCAGTAAATAGGACACAGGATTACTGCCACATAAGGCAAAACCCAAACCAAAAGGGCAGAAGGGTATAAAAGGAAGAAAGAAGTAAAACAAAACAGAGGGTACAAAGACAGAGAAACACCAAAGTAATACAAGAAGAGTCAGAGAGGAGAAGAACCAAGTAAAGGACTCTACAATAGAAAGTGTATCCAGGAACTAAGACAGATATAGAAGTTGAGAGAAGAGGTGCCAGTGGAAGATAAAGTATCGAGAAAAGACATTAGAAAAGAAAGAGAGAGAAAACCCATTCAGAACGAGAAAGAAGAAAGAAAGCAGGGTAGGGAAAGAGAGAGCCACAAGATAAAAGAAAAGGAACTTACCGATACTTTTTCTTGTTCTATTCCCACATGTGCTTCCTGGGAGCCCTGCAATAGAGAAAACCAAAGAAGAGGTGAAAGGCCAGGAGAAGGAAACCGAAAAGGAAACAGCACAAGAAAGACACTCATATGTCACGCCAGATATTCCTAAAGCTAATAAAGCGCACCTGAACTCAACCACCCCTTCCTCTTCGTGTCGTCCTTGACCCATTCCGGTCACAAGTGGTGTCAGAAGTGGGACACTTAGAAATACCATCAACGACATGGAAGAGAAACCCACGTTGGCGGACATGATAGCCCAGCTGGCCGAAGGGCAACGCCACCTACAATTAGTTTGGGAACAACAACTCAAGGAAGCTTAGGAGGAGGGAGAGGCCCTGCAAACAGCACTGAAAAGTCAAGCCACCATAATGGCCAACAACCAGTTGGTCCATGAGACCGCCCTGGGCAAACTGACCGACACCATTGCACACACTAAAGTACATCCCAACGTACCTAGCAGCATGCTTCAGAAATATCATGAACAAGAGGATCCAGATTCCTTTTTTACTAATTTCGAGAGGGTCGCAAGTACTGCTAACTGGCCTGAGGATAAATGGGGACAATACATAGCCCCTTTGCTCTCTGGACAATTACAAGCCGCCTACTAGGCGGTAGACCCCAGAGGAACTCTTCCCTGTACAGAGGTGAAGAAGGCAATCCTTGAACGCATAAGATTGGATAGTGAAAGTTCTAGGGCGAAGTTCCGACAGACAAAGTGGCAACATCAGGAGAATCCCCACACCTTGTACTACCGGGTACACCAGGCAGGGGGGAAATGGTTACATCCCACAGAAAACACGAGAGAGGAGATGTTCAATACTATTATACTCGAACAGTACCAGGAAGCCCTTCCACCCAGCACACGGAATTGGGTCAGCCAATACCCGGGGTTAACCAACCAGACTGCTGTAGACCTTACCTGTGCCTATCATCATGCCCCTGATTTTCGCAGTGTCTCCGCCAAACATCGCCCTCGGCTAGGGCTAGCAAAGCCTATACAACCTTGACAGAACATAGCTCTGACCGGGCTCTCCCCACTGCATCCGCGGCTCCGAGTTATCCAACAACAGGACCCCAATGTTACCATTGTTCTGAATGGGGTCACATTGCCCGTAACTGTCCGTTAAAAAAAGACCCAGAGGAGCCGATGGAGATCGGACTGATGAAAGGTCAAGTACTATGGTCAGGTAGTAAGAGACCTACCTATACCCTAAAGGTCTTTCTGAATGATATGGAAAGGACGGCTCCAGTGGATTCCGGGTGTAGCCAAAGTGTGATTCGACAGAACCTGGTGGTGCCCGGACAACGGACCCCGCAAAGTCAGGTACTGATAGCCTGCGTCCATGGAGATCAACAGCCCTATCCAGTAGCTACGGTCCGTCTCAATTGGAGAGGGGATGACGAGGCAATCACTGTGGGGGTGATTCCAAACCTGGGCCAAGATCTTATCTTCGGTACGGACTATATGGACTTTACATCTCTCCTTGAAAAGCCCGGTCACAAGCATGTAAACAACGCTTGGTGGGAAGAGGCATCCTTTAAAGCAAGCGAGGTTGAAGCAAGAACACAGCGAACAAACTCAGCAGAAAGCAGAAGAGAGAACAATGACGGGAACATTGAAACTTCTGTGACTTCGGGAACCTAGACCCCACACTCCATACAGCCACAGTTTTTACAACCACAGGGGATTTCAGACAAGCACAGCATGAAGATCCCACCCTGAAAAATGCCTGGCACCAGGCCTTACACCCGGACGGACAATCGGTAGGTCCCAAATTCATAATCGAAAACAATTTGTTTTATTGAAGCACCTCCAACTCCAGTGGAAAAGCGTCTCAGTTGGTAGTGCCCCGAACACACAGGCAGCAGGTCCTACATAAGGCACATGGGGATAATGGAGAAGGGCATATGGGGAGAGAAAAAACAGGGGCCGCAATATTACGGCAATTTTATTGGCCTGGGGTATTCAGGGACATTATGAAACATTGTTCTGAATGCCCAAAATGTCAACTCATGAATCCATCCCCTTATCGACCAGCCCCTCTCCAACCTCTTCCTATTATAGAGTCCCCTTTCACTAGAGTCGGGCTGGACATTGTAGGACCCCTGACTCCTTCGGTAAAAGGGCGCCAATACCTCCTTGTGTTGGTCGACTTTGCGACCCGGTATCCCAAGGCCATCCCTATACCCAGTATGCATACAAAAACCCTTGCACAGGCTATGATCGAGTTTTTTTCCCACGTAGGGTTTCCAAAGGAAATCCTCACAGACCAGGGAACTCCGTTTATGTCAAGACTTATGGCAGAAGTATGTCGTTCCATAGGGGGCAAACAAATAAGAACCTCAGTATATCATCCCCAAACAGACGGATTAGTGGAACGATATAAAAAGACTATTAAAACACTACTCCGCAATAGTATTTCAGAAGCAGGGAAGGATTGGAAAAATAAGCTACCCCTGGTTCTCTATGCCATACGCACACATGTCCAGGCTTCTAAAGGACATAGCCCTTTTGAGCTGCTGTTTGGGAGGCAGCCCCGTACACTTCTAGAAATGTTGGCAGAACAATGGGAAGGATCAGAGGAAGAGGTCAAGGACATTTTAACGTATACCAGAGAACTGAGGGAAAACCTTCATACAGTATGGGAAGAAGCCCATACCGCATTATGAGAGGCCCAAAGCAACCAAAAGAGAATATACAACGCCAAAAGTTTGTATCGGAGTCTGAAGGTGGGAGACAAAGCGTTGGTATTGCTACCCAGTTGTGAAAGCAAATTACTAGCCCGATGGCAAGGACCCTATTAGGTAATAGAGCAGATCAATCCTACCACATATAGACTCGCAATACCCGAAGGTACCGTCCGGGAACAGATATACCATATTAATCTGTTAAAGAAATGGTACGAACCTGTAAATGAACACCCCACCTTTTATATTGCAAAAGAGGCAGAGGAGGATATTCCCCTCCACCCCCTACCTACTGGTCCACTGAATGAGGATCCTACCCCTCAAATAAACCCTGCCCTTTCGGAAACTTACCTTACTCAACTTCACAACCTTGTCAAAAACAACTGAGACGTATTCTCAAAAACCCCAGGACGAACATCCTTAATACAACATACTATTCGTACCAATACCGACACTATAGCTCGACAACGGCAATACCGTATCCCTGAGGTAAAAAAACTAATCATAGAGCGAGAAGTAGAATCTATGTTACAAGCAGGCATCATAGAACTAACCACCAGTCCTTGGTGTTCCCGGTGGTTCTAGTACCAAAACCAGATGGAAGCACCAGATTTTGTGTTGACTTCAGACGCGTCAACGCCCTATCACAGTTTGACGCATACCCAATTCCTCGCATAGACGAACTCCTAGATCGGTTAGGTCAAACCCGCTATATGTCCACCCTAGATTTAACAAAAGGGTATTGGCAAATACCGTTACGTCCAGAAAAAAATGCATTTGCTACTCCCTCTGGTCTTCATCACTTCACGGTTCTTCCATTTGGACTCCATGGAGCCCCAGCCACCTTTCAAAGACTTATAGACAGGATACTTAGACCCTACCACCAGTATGCGGCTGCCTATCTCGATGATATCGTAGTCTACAGCATGACATGGAAAGACCACCTAGAGCACTTAGAAAAAATCCTACAGGCGCTAAGGGAAGCCAACCTCACAGCTAACCTTGAGAAATGTAAATTGGGACACATAGTCATTAAATACTTGGGATATATACTAGGAGAGGGACAAGTTAGACCACAGGTAGAGAACATACAGGCAATCACCCACATACCCCATCCCCGCACAAAGAAAGATGTATGGGCATTTCTAGGACTAGTAGGATACTATAGTCGATTCATACCACAATTCTCCACTATAGCCGGGCCTCTTACAGACTTATTGAGAAAAGCATGTCCAAATACCTTACCCCCCTCTCTCTGCTGTGGAAAGACAAAGGCCCTCATTACAACATTTGCGGTAAAAGCCGCTTACCGCCATGCAGAAGACCGCCAACACACCGCAGCGGCCGCGGAAAACCGCCACAGCTATTATGACCCACATTTCGGAATCCGCCAAAATTCAGACACCTACACTAGTCCGCCACACCAAAGGTCAGTGATAAACTGGCGAAAACAAAACCTCCACCGTCACGCCAACAGAAATACGTCCACACTATCACGACACACAAATCCACGCAGTGGTATTTAAACCGCGGTATTCCATTGGCGGTACACACCGCTGCACTCAAAATACACAAACATTTACAAAACACTACCACATTGGACAATTCAAAATACATACACCTGATACACATACACACACCACTCCCACACACCCATTACAATATAAAACACACACCCACATCACCCACAAACCCCTACGACAAAAAATCCAGAAAGAAGGCCAGAGAGAGACACCACCAGCAAGAACAACAGCATCCACAGGCACACAATACCATTACCCACACAACTTCCACGCACCTCACACAACACACCACTACATATCAGCACACTTATCACCACACAATCCACCCCACACATCACCTACACCACCCCATGGCACGGCAAAGACGCCCCAGGTTCTCGGAGGAGGAGCTCAGGGTCATGGTGGAGGAAATCGTCCGGGTAGAGCCACAGTTATTCGGATCACAGGTGCAGCACACCTCCATTGCAAGGAAGATGGAGTTATGGCGCAGAATAGTGGACAGGGTCAACGCAGTGGGACAGCACCCAAGAAATCGGGAGGACATCCTGAGGGCCTCGCAGGAGTAGGCGGAGGAATGGACTCTGGTAAGTCAAATCTTAACTATTACATCCCCCACCCTACCTGCATGCTATCACATACCCCCACCCTCACCCCCAGCACCCCAACACCTCACATATGTCCCAACATCACAAACCACCCTTAACAACACCAAGCCCTGCATGCAACAACAGAGCATGGACACCCATCACTAAAGCATGCCCACTGCACATACCCATACAACCCCCTAAACCACCATCACACAAGCTCCCACACAGGAATGCAAGCACTGGGGTACATGCTCACCCACCCATTGCACACCATGACACATACAGATGTAATAACCATCCTTTTATACCCCTGCAGGACCCCTACCCAACGTCACCGGACAGGAGGGTCCACACATGTCCACACCACCAACAGAAGAGGCCCACAGTGATGACCTCACCTCTGTCCAACTGGATCAAGATGACCAGCCCGGCCCATCGTGGACCTCTGGACAGTCGGTTCCCCTCACACTGGCACAGGCCATCACAGACCTTCCCCCTTTGGAAACACCAGCACAGCACCCACCCAGCAGGCCCATACCTCCGTCCCCAGGACACGTCACTCAGCTGTGTGTCCACCACTACAGGGAACCCAGGATAACCCACCACCCCAACAACAACAGGGACCTGGGGGCAGTGGTAGTGGGCACACGGTCCAGGGGACGGAGGCCCAGGAACACAGGGGAACTGGGAGGGCTGCTGTGCGACAGGGGGCGGACAGGCCAAGGGAACCCACTCTCCATGAGGCCCTCCCCTCCATCATGGGAGCCTACCACCACTCCCGGGAGACGATGGCAACGGTACTGGCCAAGTTTCAGGAGACCCAGCGCCTGCAGGAGGAACAGTATATGGGCTTCAGGGAGGAACTCAGAACCATCAGCTCCACCCTGGGCACCATCGTAGGGGTGCTGAAGGAACTCGTCAACACCAGGAGGGACACTGTGGCACTACAAGGGGCCCCTGACACTAGCATGGACGATGAACTGCCCACCGCCTCCGCTGGCGCTAGTGGACAGGATGCCCCGCCACAGGACCACCGCACCAGCACCCCACCCCCTGCAGAGGGAGAACCACCCTGCAAACGGTCCCTGAGATCCAGGACAAAGACAGAGCACGATGCCAAGACCCCCGCCAAGAAATGAGACCAACCTGATTGTCATCCCACTGTCCCACTTTGTCACCCTGCCCATACTTAAACAGCCCAACCTCCACTTACTATGCCCATTTGGGCAATGCACCGGTGAGACTTATAGACTGGACTCTGCCATGGACATTCCTCCGCCATCACCCCTCACCATTTCACTACCCCCTCCAATATTGAGCACTTAAATAAATACACTCAAAACACAAAACAATCTGCAGTCTGTCTGTTATTTCGAAATAGTGTATTATCAATTACAGTGACAAAATGCTCTTTTAATTGTAATGTCAACATACCTATATCACACAGCTCAAGTCCATGTGGAATCAAAGCAGAAGTCACACAGTGGGACCCACATCTGTGAAATCATAAGGGAAAGTGACAACTCAGTGACCATACACTGGGTGAAAAGGACAGACAGTAGAGAGGTAGTAGTGTTTAAGTACATGTAGTAGGCAGGTCTGTACTCTTACCTGTGTCTCACTGGAAATATTGCTGGATCACTGAGTCCCTGTTGTTCATGTCTTCCTCGTCTTCACTATCCACAGGCTCCACAGCTGCAACAACACCGCCATCTGGACCATTCTCCTGCAGAAAAGGCACCTGTCGTCACAATGTCAAGTTATGAAGCATACAGCAGGGCACGATGATCTGCCACACCTTCTTTGGTGAGTAGAATAGGGATCCACCTGTCATACGGGGGCACCGGAACCTGGCCTTCAGGAGACCGAAGGTCCGCTCAATCACCCTCCTAGTTCACCCATGGGCCTCATTGTAGCATTCCTCTGCCCTTGTCCTGGGATTCCTCAGTGGGGTCAGTAGCCATGACAGGTTGGGGTAACCAGAGTCACCTGCAAATGGCGAGGGACAAGTGTTAGACACACACTAACCTGTAGGGTAACCCCAGACCCAGACAACCATTCCCACTGTCTTGCTTCCAGGTGCTCACCTAATAGCCACACACGGTGCCTCTGGAGTTGACCCATCACATAAGGGATGCTGCTATTCTGCAGGATGTAGGCGTCATGCACTAAGCCAGGGAACTTGGCATTCACATGGGAGATGTACTGGTCTTCCAAACATACCATCTGTACATTCATAGAATGATAGCTCTTCCGGTTTCTGTACACCTGTTCACTCCTGTAGGGGGGGACCAAAGCCACATGGGACCCATCAATGGCACCTATGATGTTGGGGATATGTCCCATGGCATAGAAATCACCTTTCACTGTAGGCAAATCTTCCACCTGAGGGAACACGATGTAGCTCCGCATGTGTTTCAGAAGGGCAGACAACACTCTGGACAATACGTTGGAAAACATAGACTGGGACATCCCTGATGCTATGGCCACTGTTGTTTGAAATTACCCACTTGCTAGGAAATGGAGCACTGACAGCACCTGCACTTGAAGGGGGTTCATGTGGGATGGCGGATTGCTGACATCAGGTCTGGCTCCAACTGGGTACACAGTTCCTGGATTGTGGCACGGTCAAGCCTGTATGTGATTATGACATGTCGCTCCTCCATTGTCGACAGGTCCACCAACGGTCAGTACACCGGAGGATGCCGCCATCTCCTCACATGTCCCAGCGGACGGTGCCTATGAAGGACAACAGCGAGCACAGAGTCAAACAACTCAGAGATACGTACCCACAGTTTACACAGAACACCAATCATACACAAAAGGTGGCCTGTATGTGTGTTGAGTATAGGCCTAGGTATGTGTGATGCAGTTGGAAATGAAGCCATGTGGGCCCCTGAAATGGCGGCTGCCTGACCTCTAAAGTGGGACAATGGGATGTGAGGTACGCACCGCCGCGGACGTGACCGCCATTTTCTATCAGTTCAATCACTCGATACCTGATCTTCGACAGGAGAGGACCTACACTGCAAGTGCTGCTGTGACCTCGGTCTGGAAGAGACAATGGCTCGAGTGTCTGGGGAAAGGGCCCCTGCCTTCACATCGGAGGAGTTGGAGAAGTTTGTGGATGGGGTCCTCCCCCAGTACACTCTACTCTACGGTCCTCCAGACAAACAGGTAAATACACTGTGAGCATGCTGTATGGGCTATGAGTGTGTGGAGTGGGGTGGATGAAAGATGGGGGGGAAATTGAGGCGTGCATGAAACGACGGTGAGTGCATGTGCATCATGGCAAGGGTAGGGATGGGGGCCAATCACTTTGACGGTGCAGTTGGTAATAACTACTCTTTTTCCCCTGTACATCTCATGTAGGTCAGCGCCCACCAGAAAAAAGATATTTGGCGTGCCATCGCCAAGGACGTACGGACCCAGGGGGTCTACCACAGACGGAGCACCCACTGCCGGAAAAGATGGGAGGACATTCGCCGCTGGAGCAAGAAGACGGCGGAGGCTCAGCTGGGGATGGCATCCCAACGTGGGAGGGGTGCCCGTCGCACCATGACGCCCCCTGATGTTCAGGATCCTGGTGGTGGCATACCCGGAGTTGGATGGGCGCTTGAGGGCATCACAGCAGACACAAGGGGGTGAGTACACTTGCATTCTGCTGACTTTGTGCGCAAAGGAGTTGTCTGGGTGGGGGAGGTGGGCTGTGGGTTTCCCTAGGCCAGGGAGAGTTCCGTAGGCAAGGCCACTCCATAAGGCAGGCCATGTGGCACCCCAGCCCACCTCTGTAGAGTGCCAAGTACACCTAGTCATGCCCCTGTGTCATCTATGTGTGCAGATGTAGTCCATAGCCTTGTAGGCCATTTCCTAGGAATTGAACAGTGGAGCCAAAGAGCGCGGCGTAGTGCAGGGGGCTTCTGTGTCTGTTGTGTCCGCCAACGGTAGCGGTAATGCATGCACTCAACATGTCTCTCTTCTGTCTTCCCCCCCTTTTTGTGGTCTCCCTGTTCTTGTGTGCATTAGCATCATCAGCGGAGGAGCAGTGGCACCGGAGCAGGAGGGAGCTGCATCCCACATGGCCATGGAGGGCGACACTACGGACTCTGAATTAACCAGTGGGACGGAGGGCGAGGGGAGCTCCACGGCAGGGACAGGAGCTGAGACCAGTGACACGGACTCGTCCTCTGATGGGAGTTACCTTGTGGTGGTGGCAACATCTGTGCCCCCCGCATCTACAGGTACAGCCGCCACCCCCCTACCAGCACTGCCCTCCTAGCAGCCCCTCAGGCTTTGCCCCGTGCCCGCTCACCCAGGAGGGTGGGCATCACCTTCGCCCCAGGCACCTCAGGCCCTGCCCCAGTCACCCCTGCTGCCCTCAGTGAGGAGGCCATTGACCTCCTCAGGTCCCTCACTGTTGGACAGTCTACCATTTTGAATGCCATCCAGGGTGTAGAGAGGCAGTTGCAACAAACTAATGCATTCCTGGAGGGCATTCATTCTGGTCAGGCGGCCCTTCACCGAGCTTTTCAGACTCTGGCCTCAGCACTGATGGCAGCCATTGTCCCCGTCTCTAAATTCCCCCTCCAACTTCCTCCACCCAGACCCAATCCCCTCTACCTCAGCTCATCCCAAGCACACCTACAGGGCAACATACACACCCCTCAACACCCAAGGGTAGTTCAGGCTAACATAAGCACCACACATTCCACAGGCATTCACGCAAGCATCACACACATGCAGACACACCAACATCCACAGCCTCCACTGTGTACCCCTCCTCCTCATCTCCCTCCTCCCTCCCAGTCTCATCTACACTCACACCTGCATGCACTACATCTACAGCCACTACTGCCATCACCAGCACACACACACCACACCCCGCTCACGTGCAGTCACCACCCCCACTACCATTCACACATCCCCTGTGTCCTCTCCCAGTGTGTCTGTGACGCCACCTCCGAAGATACACAAACGCAGGCACACACCCACCCAACAGCCATCCACCTCACAACAGCCTCCAGCGCATGCACCTTCACCCAAAGTCACCAAACGAACACCTCCTACAACCACAACCTCTTCCTCCACTCCCAAACCCCCTCCAGCTACCCGTCCCAGTGTCTCCAAAAAACCTTTCCTGTCCACCCTTGACCTCTTTCCCACACCTCCCCCGCCCCATCAATCTCATAGGTCCAGAACTAGCACCTAAGCCACAACATCTCCAGGACCAGTGGTGCCTGTAGTCACCGGAATCTGGAGTGCACCGGCCACCAGGGCAGCCAGTGTGGCACGGAGCCCAGCACAGACAGTCTCCCACCTGTGAAGCATCAGAAGTTGGCCAGTGCCTGGCGGGAGAGGGGGAAGACTCCAGCCACCAAAGCCGCTCCCAGGGGTCCCGGTGGGAGTGTGGAGTCAACTGTGACACCTTCCAAGGTGGGGAAGGGCCACAAGAAACCCGGCAAGTCTGGGAAGAGCAGCACGGCGGAGAAGACCGCCATCATCCCCACTGCCCAGGAGCCCACCACCAGCACCAGCCCAGCTGCCCAGGAGGCCACCGCCAGCACCAGCCCAGCTGCCCAGGAGGCCACCGCCAGCACCAGCCCTGCTGCCCTGGAGGCCACCGCCAGCACCAGCCCTGCTGCCCAGGAGGCCACCGCCAGCACCAGCCCTGCTGCCCAGGAGGCCACCGCCAGCAAAAGCCCCGTTGGGCCATGAAGGACCGCCAGCAAAAGCCCCGTTGGGCCATGAAGGACCACAAGTAAAAGCCCAGTTGGGCCATGAAGGACCGTCAGCAAAAGCCCCGTTGGACCATGAAGGACCGCAAGCAAAAGCCCCGTTGGGCCATAAAGGACCGCCAGCAAAAGCCCCGTTGGACCATGAAGGACCGCCAGCAAAAGCCCCGTTGGGCCATGAAGGACCGCCAGCAAAAGCCCCGTTGGGCCATGAAGGACCACAAGTAAAAGCCCAGATGGGCCATGAAGGACCGCCAGCAAAAGCCCCGTTGGACCATGAAGGACCGCAAGCAAAAGCCCGTTGGGCCATGAAGGACTGCCAGCAAAAGCCCCGTTGGGCCATGAAGGACCGCCAGCAAAAGCCCCGTTGGGCCATGAAGGACCGCCAGCAGCTGAGACCATGCAATGGAGACCACCATCTCAAGCACCGCTGACCAGGGCACCGCCATCTCAAGCACCGCTGCACAGGGCACCGCCGTCTCAAGCACCGCTGAACAGGGCACCGCCGTCTCAAGCACCTCTGACCAGGGCACCGCCGTCTCAAGCACCGCTGCACAAAGCACCGCCGTCTCAAGCACCGCTGCACAAGGCACCGCTGTCTCAAGCACCGCTGAACAGGGCCCCGCCATCTCAAGCACCGCTAAACAGGGCACCGCCGTCCCAAGCACCGCTACACAGGGCACCGCCGTCTCAAGCACCGCTGCACAGGGCACCGCCGTCTGAAGCACCGCTGAACAGGGCACCGCTGTCTCAAGCACCTCTGACCAGGGCACCGTCGTCTCAAGCACCGCTGCACAAGGCACCGCCATCTCAAGCACCGCTGAACAGGGCACCGCCATCTCAAGCACCGCTGAACAGGGCACTGCCGTCTCAAGCACCGCTGCACAGGGCACCGCCGTCTCAAGCACCGCTGAACAGGGCACCGCCGTCTCAAGCACCGCTGCACAGGGCACCACCGTCTCAAGCACCGCTGCACAGGGCACCGCCATCTCAAGCACCGCTGCACAGGGCACCACCGTCTCAAGCACCGCTGAACAGGGCACTGCCATCTGAAGCACCGCTGAACAGGGCACTGCCGTCTCAAGCACCGCTGCACAGCACACCACTGTCTCAAGCACCGCTGCACAGGGCACCACCATCTCAAGCACCGCTGCACAGGGCACAGCCGTCTCACGCACTACTGAACAGCGCACCGCCATCTGAAGCACTGCTGCACAGGGCACCACCGTCTCAAGCACTGCTGCACAGGGCACCGCCGTCTCAAGCACCGCTGCACAGGGCACCACCGTCTCAAGCACCGCTGCACAGGGCACCACCGTCTTCAGCACCGCTGGCCCATGAGCGGCAAGGGCACTGACGCAACTGAGTCCGTCACGGGGTGAATGATGCACTCTGGGCACCATGCCCCCACCAGAACCAGTGGAGAGATCCATCCACTCCCTCTGTCCTTAGCAGGATGAAGCACTCTGGGCACAAAGCCCCCTCCAGAACGAGTGGAGAAAGGCATCCACTCCCTCTGTCCTTAACAGGATGAAGCACTCTGGGCACAAAGCCCCCTCCAGAACCAGTGGAGAGATCTATCCACTCCCTCTGTCCTTAGCAGGATGAAGCACTCTGGGCACAAAGCCCCCTCCAGAACCAGTGGAGAAAGGCATCCACTCCCTCTGTCCTTAGCAGGATGAAGCACTCTGGGCACAAAGCCCCCTCCAGAACCAGTGGAGAAAGGCATCCACTCCCTCTGTCCTTAGCAGGATGAGGCACTCTGGGCACAAAGCCCCCTCCAGCACCATTGGAGAAGGAATCCACTTGAGAGACTGTGGCTTTGCACTCCCCAGAATGTAACAGTGGCAAACCACCCACTGTAGAGACTTGAGAGACTGGGTCTATGCACTCCCCAGGATGTAACAGTGAGCAAACCACCCACTGTAGAGACTTGAGAGACTGTGGCTTTGCACTCCCCAGGATATGGCAGTGGGCAGCCCACCCACTGTAGAGACTTGAGAGACTGTGGCCTTGCACTCCCCAGGATATGGCAGTGGGCAGCCCACCCACTGTAGAGACTTGAGAGACTGTGGCTTTGCACTCCCCAGGATGGAACAGTGGGCATGTGGCCCCCTCGTGGATTTTTCGTTGTGCACTCAAGCGGCTGAGGTGCCCCCCTTTCCCTCCCCCTGAGGTACCTGTTTAGTTGCTGTCTGATGTCCCTGCAATGTTCTCTCCATCATGGTCGGGGATCTTGTGTGGGCCTCGCCCATACGGTGTGGTCCCAGTGTTCCACGGACTTTCTTAGAACACTACCTGGACTACTTTGCTTGGTATATATTATGTACATGGTGTATATATCTATTTCTGCCTACTTCCTTTTAATATATTACAATGGTTACACTCATTTTCTATTGTCTTTGCATTCTTCCGGGGGGTTGTAGCTGTAATGTTTCATGCTGTATTAGTGTGTGTGTTGTAGTGGGTGAGGGTGGGGGTGTTGCGTGTTGCATGTGTGTGTCCCTGTTTTATTCCTCCCTCCTCCCCTGTGTCGTAGGTGCAGTACTCACCGTGGTCTTCGCCGCCGGCGTTCGTGCTCGTGGTAGAGGAGCAAGAAGATGAAGGCTGGGAAAATGTGAAGCTCTGGTTCCATGGCGTCCTCGTTCCTCGTGGAGTGTGTAGAGGTGAGCGTTTTTCCTTCGGGATTCTTGTTTCCGCTGTGTTTTTATCCGCGGTGAATCCGCCCCGGAAAAGGTGGCGGATTGGCCTGTCATAATAGTGTGGGCGGTACATTGTCCTCTGCCTGTCTGTTGGTGGTTACCGCCAAGCTGTTTGTTTGTACCGCCGTGGCGGTCGGAGTGTGAATGTGGCTGTCTTTGTTGGCGGTTTCCGCCACGGTCGTGCTTCCAATTTTACACTTTAACACCGACCGCCAGGGTTGTAATGACCACCAAAGTTTTGAGATGTTAAAACACGCATTGACATCGGGACAAGTGTTATGTTGTCCTGACTTCAAAAAAACATTTGTGGTACAAACCGATGCCTCTGACATGGGACTAGGGGCCGTCCTTTCACAAGAACAAGAGGATGGGGCCCTACATCCCATTGTTTACATTAGTAGCAAACTTCTTCCTCGGGAACAACACTACTCCACATTAGAAAAGGAATGTTTGGCTATCAAGTGGGCGGTGGAGTCCCTACGGTATTATTTGGCGGGAAGAACATTTACTTTGGTGACTGACCATGATCCTCTAACCTGGCTTGCCCAAATCAAGGACACCAATGCTCGTGTACTCAGGTGGTTCCTCTCACTCCAGCCTTTTTCCTTCCAGATACGTCATTCCCCGGGCACCTCATGACGAACGCTGATTACTTATCCCGTTATCGGCATTCGGAGTGTCTCTATCAGCCGCTCGCTAGTGGGAGTGTCTGTGACGGGCCGGTGTGATGCTGCCCGTCCACAAACCCGACTTGTGCTGGCGCTGCCAAAAATGCCCTGGCTCTTCCCAAAATGGCAGCGAATCCAAAAACTCTTCCGGCATCGAAGGAGGGGCCAGGAGGTTGCTGCGCGGGGAAGAGAGGAGTTGAAAAGCCGGCGGACGGCAATGAAGGGGCGCACAACGGTGGACTAAGGAGAAGCAGCACAGGAGGACAGGTCAGTGAAAGAAGACGGAGCCCAGGAGGAGAGAAGTCAGACGTCGGAGCAGAAACCTCAGCGACCCAGGAGGCGTAACTCGAGACTACCAGCCACGCTTCAGGAGAAGCATGGCAACCTCAGATGCATCTCGGGACCGCTTAAGGGGAACAAGGGCGGTTTGGTGGGGAGAAAGGAACAAGAAACCAAGGGGGGATGGGGGGACGAACAAGGGGGTGGAAACGGGAAGACATCCACATGAAATTACAAGGGGAAGAGAGAAGATACAAACATACCCAGGAGCAGGAAACCCAAGGGCAGTAAATAGGACGCAGGATTACTGCCACATAAGACAAAACCCAAACCGAAAGGGCAGAAGGGTATAAAAGGAAGAAAGAAGAAAAACAAAACAGAGGGTACAAAAACAGAGAGACACCAAAGTAATACAAGAAGAGTCAGAGAGGAGAAGAACCAAGTAAAGGACCCTACAATAGAAAGTGTATCCAGGAACTAAGACAGATATAGAAGTCCATAATCCTTGACAGATGAGGTACCAGTGGAAGATAAAGTATCGAGAAAAGACATTAGAAAAGAAAGAGAAAGAAAACTCCTTCAGAACGAGAAAGAAGAAAGAAAGCAGGGTAGGGAAAGAAAGAGCCACAAGATAAAAGAAAAGGAACTTACTGATACTTTCTCTTGTTCTTTTCCCACATGCACTTACTGGGAGCCCTGCAATAGAGAAAACCAAAGAAGAGGTGAAAGGCCAGGAGAAGGAAACCGAAAAGGAAACAGCAGAAGAAAGACACTCATATGTCACGCCAGATATTCCTGAAGCTAATAAAGCACACCTGAACTCAACCACCCCTTCCTCTTCGTATCGTCCTTGACCCATTCCGGTCACAGTTCCCTATTCACAATGGTGCCTTGTCTATTGCTTTCTGTGTATTGTTCCCTATCCAATATGGTGTCCTTTTACTTCTGTGTATTGTTCCCTATCCAATATGGTGTCCTTTTACTTCCTGCTGGTCGCTTCCTGTTCTGTGGGTATTTAAGGGCTGTGATTCCTTTTCTTCTTGCGCTGCAACACTTCCTTTTGGATGGTGATCTTCGCTCCTTCTCCTTTGCATCAGATACTGATTCCGCTCTTGTTCCAGTTTATTCCTGTTCATCTTGCCTTGTGTTCTGAAATTATTGATCCTTTGCTCTTATTTCAGGAGGTCCTTTTTGAGGTTTTTTCCAGTTTTTAAGTTTTTTTTTTCCCTCTGGCACTCCTTCTGAAGGACACGGACTGCCCTTGGTGTTACCATTGCCTGCAGCACCATGGCTACCAGAAAGAGTTGCCCCTATCTGGCCAAGGCAGAGCCTGCAAGAACAAGAACCTCGTCACACGTCCAGTGGACTCCAGGCACAAACAAGGAGTAAGTCGTGACAGATTGCAGCGCCCAATTAACCCAACTTCGTCAAGCAGAATGGATGATACTGTAGCGGCAGCTGCAGACCCCGACCAGTCCCTTTTGGTAACCATTCAGCAACAGGCCCAGGAACTGCAACAATTAAGAAATGAGAATGCTGCCTTACGAAAAGCTTTGGCCTTCCGCAGTACGGACGTTCCTACCGTTTCCACTACAACTCCTCAGTTTTCTGGGGAACCAACTAAGCTGAGACAATTTCTGGATGCGTTGACTGTCTACTTTGCTTTCAGACCCACACACTTTTCTCAAGAAAAGACAAAGGTGGGTTATCTCATCAGTGCATTATCAGGTCCTGCCTTGGCCTGGGTGACTCCGATTGTAGCCTCCAATAACCTGGTGTTGTCTGATTATCCATCCTTTGTAAATTGCTTCAAACAAATGTTTGGCCACCCAGGATTAGAGGCCTCCGCTGAAGAAGCACTCTGTGATATTCAAAAAGGCTCTCAAGATGTTCTCCAATACATCACACGCTTCAGACAACTGGCTGCCGAAACAACATGGGTGGAGGGTACTTTGGTTACTCTTTTTCGTAGAGGGCTACGAGAGGAAATCAAAGACGAATTAGTGCACTCTTCCCGAGTAAAAGATGTTCGGGGTCTGATGGATTTAGCTCTTTCTATTGAATACCGTCTCCAGGAACGACGTCTGGAGAAAAGAAGAAATAGAGGACCTTCCCAGTCAAGCACCTCACGTGTCTTTGTGCACCATCCGGAAGAACCTTGACCTCCATTAAGAGAAACCGAAGGTGAGCCTATGCAGGTGGATGCTACTCGTGGCCCACTTTCGTTCAGTGAACGTGAAGATAGACGGAAAAAAGGATTGTGCCTGTATTGTGGTGCTGCTGGTCATATGCTCCGTACATGCCCAGTTCGTCCTCTAAAGCCATCGGAAAACGCTACTTCCCGTCCTCTGTAAGAAGAGAGGGGATGGGATCATCTGCAATACCTTCCATCCATTCTTCCAAGGAAAATGCCACAAATGTATTCTTGTTACCTGTGACCCTGCAGTTACCTGATGGTCGTGAAGAAAGGACCCTGGCCCTATTGGATTGTGGAGCTAGTGGCATTTATATGGATATGACCTGGGCTAAAACACAACTAATACCAACACGGCCTAAGGCTGTCCCGGAACAAGTACACACTGTAGATGGATCCTTAATATCCTCTGGTCCAGTTGTTACTACTACCTCGATTCTAGGTCTACAATTTGGGTATCACCAATAACACGTCTCCTTTGACTTAATATCTTCTTCCAGTCATTCTATAATCCTAGGGATTCCATGGATCATAAAACACAATCCTTACGTAAATTGGGAAACCAGGACTATTTCTTTGTATTCTCAGTTTTGTCACGAACATTGTTATGCCTCAGACACTTACTGGTCACCCAAGAAAATGATACCCTCTGAACCTACTGCTGGTTGTTCCATAAATACAGTCCAGGAGGTCCCCAACCACTATTTGGATTTTCAAGATGTATTTCAAAAACCATCCAAGCCTGTTTTGCCCCCACATCGATTGTGCAATCCCACTGGAACCCGGGGCGATTGTTCCCTTTGGGAGAATGTATTCTCTCACTGAACCTGAAAGGAAAATTCTCAAAGACTACCTCCAAGAAAATCTTCACAGTGGTCTTATTGTACCGTCTTCATCCCTGACGGGAGCCCTCCCTTTTTTTGTACCCAAGAAAACAAAAGATCTTCGCCCCTGTTTGGACTTTCGTGGTTTGAATAAAATCACTATAAAAGATCGTTATCCATTACCTCTTCTCAAAGACATTCTGGAAGCAGTCAGAGGGGCACAACGGTTTACCAAATTAGATCTTCGCGGAGCCTACCACCTTTTGCACATCAAGAAGGGAGATGAGTGGAAAACTGCTTTTCGAACTCCTTTTGGGAATTATGAATACAGGGTTATGCCTTTTGGCCTAACTAACACCCCCTCAATATTCCAAAGATTTTTGGACTCTGTGTTCTCTGATTTGTTGACCAAAACAGTTGTGATATACTTAGACGATATTCTCACATATTCCAGACGTCCTGAACTTCATTCTACACACGTTAAGCAAGTTCTACAGAGACTCAGGCAACATCAACTCTACTGTAAACCGGAGAAATGCAAGTTTTATAAAAAGGAGGTTAAATACTTAGGCTATCATATCAGTCCCACTGATATATCTATGGATCCAGAGAAGGTTCAAGCCATCCTAGACTGGCCTTCCCCTTCATCTATCAAGGAAACTCAATGTTTTCTAGGGCTGGCCAACTTCTACCGTCAATTTTTCTTGGACTTTGCGGAATAGACCAGTCAAATCACACAAACACTCAAAAAGGAGAGTCTGAGGAATGGATTTATCTGGACAGACGCGGCTGAAACAGCTTTTAAAAACCTAAAACAGGCCTTCACTCAAGCACATATACTGAGACATCTGGACACCAATAAACAATTTGTTGTCGTTACTGACGCGTCCGAAAGAGCCATCGGAGCAATATTACTACAACAATAAGATGACGATGGTTTAGAACACCCAGTTTTCTATCTGTCCCGTGTACTCTCTGTGTCTGAACAGCATTATTCAGTACTGGAAAGGGAATTATTAGCCCTTAAAACTGCCTGCCAGGAGTGGAGACAATTCCTCATGGGTTCCAAAGAGCCTTTTGAAGTGAGAACGGACCATGGTAATCTGCAATGTTTATGCAGTTTTCAGTGCCAAAACAGTCGTCAGGCTCGTTGGGCCCTTTTCTTTAGTCATTACGACTTCTATGTCACCTATATTCCCAGATCCCAAAATATTCTGGCCGATGCCCTATCTCGCTGTTATCCTGATTGTACTCCTACCACGTCACAGTATCTACTTGAACCTAGCAAAATCATTGGTGTAGTTCAATCATTCCTGAATGAAATACAGCTGGAATACTCAAACCTTTCTGATCAAGAACTTAACGATTTATGCCCCCAGATACACGAACAGAAAGGATATTATTATTATAAGGACCTTTTGTTCCTCCCCACAAAAAGAGTGCAAGAAAGGGCGCTTCAGATGTGTCATGATTCTCCAGTCGCTGGTCATAGAGGTATCAAAGCCACGCAGGAATTACTCTTGCAATCCTTTTGGTGGCCTACATTGAAACCGGATGTCGAAAGTTATGTAAAGGCCTGTCTGATATGTGCCCAAGTGAAAATACCCGTACCAGGCCAGCAGGATTACTGCAACTGTTACCAGTCCCAACAGCTCCTTGGCACACAATTTCAACCGATTTCATGTGTTCACTACCTCCATTAGCAGGAAATCGGGGTATCATGGTAACAGTAGATTCCTTTAAGAAAATGGCTCACTTCACTGCCCTGAAGAAATTACCTATCTCACAAGAACTAAGTCAGATATTCATCCAACATATTTTTCGTCTCCATGGTCTCCCCCACAGCATTGTGTCAGACAGGGAACCTCAATACATCTCACGGTTTGGAAACATTTCTGTAGAACCTTGAACATCAATGTAGCATTGTCATCTGGATTTTATCCCCAGACCAATGGGCAGGTTGAACGTCTCAACCAAGGACTAGAGCAGTATCTTCGTTGCTTCTGTAACTCTACTCAGAGTAACTGGAGCACTTATCTTCCTATAGCAGAATTCTCTTACAACAACACAGTCCATAGTGCCTCCAAGGTTAACCCCTTTTTCTGTTCCTACGGCGATCCTCCTACCTCTTTTCCTACTACTCCTAAGTCTACCTCTTCTCTTCCTGCTATCACCTCTTTTTCCAGACAACTACAGGAAATCCACAGACTGATTCGATCTAATCTGCTGGACACAAAGAGATACATGAAAAGAGTGGCTGATAAGAAACGCATTGATTCCCCAGTATATCACATCCAGGATAAGGTCTGGCTTTCTTTGAAATTTCTGCCTCTGTGACTCTCTCAGAATAAGTTTAAACCTCATTATTACGGTCCTTTCTGTATTCTTCAGATAATTAATCCTGTCACTTTCCGTCTCCGCTTACCTCGAACCTGGAAGATCCATCCGGTCTTTCATGTTTCTCAGTTGAAACCCTATACACCTGATCCTTTCTCCTGGCAGTTCCCGTGTCCTCCTCCCTTGTTGGTGGATGATGAACCAGAATATGAGGTACAGGAAATTTGTGACTCTCGTTTCTTCTGAAACCATCTTCAGTATCTGATCCATTGGAAGGGCTACCCTCTTAGCGAATGCTCTTGGGAAGATGCCTCTTCTGTTCACGCCCCTCTTCTGATTCGTCAATGTTTCCACTTGTTTCTGCACATACCTGGGGCTCCGGGGGGGGGGGAACCTACTGTCGCGCAGCGGCACGCGCCGAACATTCAGCTCGGAACGCGGCATGCGGCGGTAGAACACGGCGTGCCCTCAGCCTTTCCTGTCTTACTCGAGGCCCCAATTTAGGCATGGGGCCTCGCTTATGTACTGGCGCGGTGCGCCCCCATTGACTCCTGCGTTTCCCCCCACTTACCTTTTGTTTTACTCCCTTTCTCTTGCTGTCGACCTTGTTTTCTCTCCATTTTTATGTTTTCCTTTACCCATGATTCCCCTCTCTTTCCCAGCATGCCTTGGTTCCCTATTCACAATGGTGCCTTGTCTATTGCTTTCTGTGTATTGTTCCCTATCCAATATGGTGTCATTTACTTCCTGCCGGTCGCTTCCTGTTCTGTGGGTATTTAAGGGCTGTGATTCCTTTTCTTCTTGCGTTGCAACACTTCCTTTTGGATGGTTATCTTCGCTCCTTCTCCTTTGCATCAGATACTGATTCCACTCTTGTTCCAGTTTATTCCTGTTCATTTTGCCTTGTGTTCTGAAATTATTGATCCTTTGCTCTTACTTCAGGAGGTCTTTTTTGAGGTTTTTTCCCCTCTTTAATGTTTTTTTTCCCTTTGGCACTCCTTCTGAAGGACACAGACTGCCCTTGGCATTCCCATCGCCTGCAGCACCGTGGCTACCAGAAAGAGTCGCCCCTATCTGGGCCAAGGCAGAACCTGCAAGAACAAGAACCTCGTCATACATTCAGCGGACTCCAGACACAAACAACGAGTAAGCCGTGACATGGGCTTGGCTTGGTTCTGTTTCCCACTTCCCATGTACCCTCTCCGATCATTCTCCAGTTCGACTTGATCTATGCTTTGCCAGCATGGACTACATGGAGCCTCCCTGGCGCTTTCCTGCCATGGCACTGCACGACGAGATATTCCGTTGTGACCTCTGTTCTGCTATCATAGAAGACTTTACCATCAACATGGCTTCGGTTACATCCAGAGCTACACTGTGGGAAGCCTTCAAGACCTACATTAGAGGGATCATTATAGCTAAACATTCAGGTGTCATGCAAACTATCCACCAGGATATTGGCCATGTTGAAGGTACGCTTGTTGACACGGATATCGGAGCTGCCTTGCAATCAGAGGGAGCATACTTACATGCCCGAGCCAAATTGCTGGATGAATTTAGGGACCTGGCGGAGTATGAGGCTAAGTTCCTGGGTAAATACGCCAGGGCACATCGATACAGTGAGGGCGGTAGGCCTAGCCGTTCCTTGGCATGCCTTATACAGCCACCCAGGTCGATTTCCTATATCGCTGAACTACAAAGGCCCAACAGCTCAATTACTTCAATGACTTCTGAGGCACAGACACTACAATTTAATTATTACAAGCAACTCTACATCATCTGCGTACAGGGCTGCTCCCCTGAGAAGCTGCAATACTTGAAGGAGGTAGCTGTGGTGTGGCTGAGTTCAGCGCAGCAACAGTATCTGAGCGAGCCCTTCACTGTTGATGGAGTGCAGCTAGCCATTGATTCATTAAACGGTTCTAAGGCGCCTGTCTCGGACGGGTTTACTGGTTTCTTTTATAAGACATACAAGGACATCCTGCCCCACATCTTCTGGAGATGTATCCAGAGGGCCTAGACGAGGGAGTGCTTCCACCCACACTTTGGGAGGGAGTGGTCACTTTATTATTAAAACCTGATAAGGACCCCAACCTATGTGGTTCATACTGACTGTTGTCTCTTTTGAATTTTGATAACAAAATTCTGGCTAAGTTGGTGGCTAACCAACTGTCTCTGTTGCTGGACCAAATAATCCCGCCAGCTCAATCAGGATTTGTGCCTCGCAGATCCATGTTGCTTAATCTTCGTGCAATGTTTGCATCCCTTCACAGAGTCTCCTTCAAGATACTGGCCATGGGTGCCCTACTAGGTGCAGAGAAGGCCTATGATTCTTTAGAATGGCCTTTCTTGGATGCCACCCTCTGCAAACTCGGCATGCCACAGGGCTTTGTCTCCCTAATCATGCTGCTGTACTCCTTCCCTACTGCCCGTATCTGAGTTAATGGCACATTGTCACATGCCTTCCCTATCACTAGGGGAACAAGGCAGGGGTGCCCCCTGCTACCTCTCCTCTTCATAGTCGCCATGGACCATCTCATACAGCACCTCCAGGTGAAAGACTTGCATAGAGGACTCCATTTCAAGACTGGACCTCTGTTGGTCTCCCTCTATTCGAATGACATCCTCTTGTTTCTGTGTCACCCCATCACAAACTTGAGCCCGTGCTTGTGGAGATTGCCTGGTTTGGCGATTTCTCAGGACTGCAATTAACTGGCAAAAGTCAGAATTGTTCCTCTCACTGGGGCAACCCCACCTCCCTCTCTCCTGATATGAGGTCCAGGATAAATATCTGGGTGTCTTCATACATCGAGATAAGGAACAAATACTTTAATTAAATTATGGACCCACACTAGAAAGATTAAACATACAGACTGACTATAGGATCCACCTCCCTTTAGTCATAGCTGGTCGCATTGCACTAATGAAAATGGTGGTGCTCCCACGTTTTCTCTATCGTTTTATCAACATACTGATCCCTCTCACCAATTCATTTTTCACTACACTTCAGAGCTCTTTGACGTGTTTGATATGGGCCGGGAAGCGACCCCGAGTACGCTGGGTGGTACTGACACTTCCGTATGATTGTGGGGGGTTTGGGGTTCCCCATTTTCAGCTATATTATTTAACTGCCCAGTGCCACTACGCTTATTATTGGTATCACCCGATGCCCCATTACCATATGCCATACTGAAGAGGGTTTCTGCATTTTCAACCCACTTACAATTGTTGCTCCTGGATCCCATGGACGCCCAGCGGCTGGCCATGACTTGTTGGGCTTGAGGCCGTTTGGCTCACCTTTTGTCTGTTATACTCAGTGGTAATCCCACTGGGTAACAATCCTTGGCTTCCTTTCACAGTGGAAAAATTGGTGCAACATAAGCTTTGCTCTCTTAAACTTTCTACCATAGGTGACCTCTTCCCACATGATAATGTATTCTCAAGAACGGAGGGTAGTCGCTTTGCATCCACCGCGTATATGGATCACTTTGTCCTCCGTCATTTGCACAGTACACTATGGGCACTTCTGCCTTCTTATCCACTGGCACCCTTAGACTCTCATACTAATTATCACGGCAGACTCCAGCGCTGGTTTAATTTCCATACCACGCATGTCTTGAGCTTCTTTCTGTTCAGGATCAGAAGTTGCGGGAGGCCTGGCAGGCGGACTTTGGGCATCAGTTGTCTGATTCATTATGGTACGCATGACATTATAAATTTCTCGTAAAATCTACATAACACCCAATGCATTAGACAAACTATACCCTTCTCGATCCTCTGCATGTTTGAAATGTAAGGTAGGTAATGCAGATTTTGCCATTTAACGAGGGCATGCGGCAGAGTGGCAGAATATTGGAGGGACATCTTTACCACATTGACGTAGATGTTAGACACTACTGTTACTCCTGATCCCCTGCTGCCGCTACTGGGATGTGTCGAGAAAATTGTTAAATCTCTTAGATGTTTTGCAGCCATAGCCCTTCTCCTGACCAGGTGCGAAATAGCTTTACATTGGGGATCTAGGACATTGCCTTCGGTGCGAGTGTGGCTACAGAGGCCATTTACTTCGATACAACAGGCAAGATATATGCTTCTTTGAAACCCCCTACTTCACGTCTGAAGGATATTTGTCAGCCTTTGAGGGACCAATTGCTGACCCTGAGTTGTCAGACACTCCTGTCCATGAACGCCCTGCTGCCCAGGACATGCAATTATGTGAGACAGAGGCCTTGTTGCATTTTGACTCTTTGACCTCCCAATGTTAATAGTACAGAATGTTCATTTTCCTTTATAACCTACATATGCTGCTATCCACCCTATCAGTTAAATATGTATATATGTCACTAGGTAATATTTGTGTACATATATATATATATATATATATATATATATATATATATATATATATATATATATATATATAGACATATATATATATGCAGAACAGAGGAGAGAACTCTTGGTAGTTTCCACGTTTAGGTGGAAAGCAGCTCCAGTTAGGAGCACCCTGCAACACCAGTGACACTCAAGAAATGCTCACCTCAAATGTCTGATTTTCTAGCAAAGTTTTTAAGCATAGGATTGGTCCAGTGCCATACACATCGAGCTAGAAAACGACAGTCTTTTTGGCATTTATGTAACAAAATCCTAAAGCATAGGAGTGGCCCCAGTGCTATCCTTGCTGAGCTGTAAAATGATAAAAGGCTTTCACCACTCCAGGCACAGAATTACAGCTTTGGACTGATAAAATACCAGTCAAGTCAACCTGGAATGACCAAACAGCAACCCCTGACACATGTTTCAATGTCATTACATCTCTTCAGAGAGGTTTAGCTTTGTCCAGATACAAGGGAGCACCCAGTATAAGTCTAAACAAAACCCTTTCAGGGTTAGAGTGACACATAAATTATGCAGAACAAAAGAGAGAACTCTGGGTAGTTCCCAAGCTTTGAGTGGAGAGCAGCTCCAGCTAGGAGCACCCTGCCACACTCTAGATTTGCTCACCTCAAATGTCTGTTTTTCTAGCAAAGTTTTTAAGTATAGGATTGGCACATTGCCAGCCATGCCAAGCTAAAAACCAACAAAGTGTTTTGCCTTTTATGCAGCAAACCTTTTAAGCAAACGTTTAACCCAATGCCATCCTTACCAAGCTGTAAAATGACAAAAGCTTTTCAGCACTCCAGGCACAGTATTACAGCTTTGGACTGGTAAAATACCATCCAAGTCAACCTGGACTGAACAAAAGCAACCCCTGACATGGGTTTCAATATCATTACATTTCTTCAGAGAGGTTTAGCTTGTTCCAGACACAAAGGAGCATCAAGTATAAGTCAAAACAAAACCTTTGCAGGGTTAGAGTGAGGCATAAATTATTCAAAACAGAAGAGAGAACTCTGGGTAGTTCCCAAGTTTAGGTGGAAAGCAGCTCCAGCTAGGAGCACCGTGCAACACCAGCGACACTGTAGATTTGCTCACCTCAAATGTCTGTTTTTCTGGCAATGTTTTTAAGCATTGGATTGACACAGTGCCATCCACACCGAACTATAAAGTGACAAAGTCTTTTGCCATTTGTGCAACAAAATCTTTAAGCATAGGTTTGGCCAAGTGCCATCCTTGCCAAGCTGTAAAATGACAAAAGCCTTTCACCACTCCAGGCACAGTACTACAGCTTTGGGCTGTAAACTCCCATCCAAACCAACCAGGAATGAGCAAAAGCAACCCCCGACACGTGTTTTGATGTCATTACATCTCTTCAGAGAAATGTAGCTTTGTCCAGGCACAAGGGAGCACCCAGAATAAGGCAAAACAAAACCCTTTCAAGGTTAGAGTGACGCATACATTATGCAAAACAAAAGAGAGAACTTTTCGGTGGACAGCAGCTCGAGCTAGGAGCACTCTGCATCACCAGCAACACTCTAGATTTGCTCACCTCAAATGTCTGTTTTTCTAGCAAAATGTTTAAGTATAGGATTGGCACATTGCCATCCATGCCAAGCTAAAAACCAATAAAGTGTTTTGCCTTTTGTGCAGCAAAAGTTTTAAACAAACGTTTACCCCAATGCCATCTTTACCATGCTGTGAAATGACAAAAGCTTTTCACCACCCAGGCACAGTATTACAGCTTTGGACTGGTAAAATACCATCCAAGTCAACCTGGACTGAACAAAAGCAAACCCTGACAGGGGTTTCAATGTCATTACATCTCTTCAGAGAGATTCAGCTTTGTCCAGGCACAAGGGAGCACCCAGTATAAGGCAAAACAAAACCCTTTCAGGGTTACAGTGATGCATACATTATGCAAAACAAAAGAGAACTCTGGAGTGGTGGTCTCATGGCACCCGCGGCTTTGGTGGTCTTCATGGAGCATTAAGACACACATACACACTAAGGCCCTCATTACAACTTTGGCGGTCTTCCATGAAGACCACCAAAGCCACAGGTGCCAGGAGACCACCACTGCTGGTGGTCTCCCATGCACCATATCACGGTTACTACTGGATTTCCGCCACACTTTGGGTGGAAATCCATCAGTAGTTGTGCTGGCAGACGGAGGCGCTCTGGCGGTTCCACCTCTGGCCCCACCCCGCCAGCAGGACACATATATATATTCCTTCCAAAAATAATTCGCAGCACTCCAAAATACTTTTAATCAATATTTATTCTTATTCAGAACAACCATCCCCACCACCAACGCGTTTCGACTATCACAGTCTTGATCACACGTTGGTGATGAGGATGGTTGTTCTGAAGAAGAATAAATATTGATACAAAGTCTTTTGGAGTGCTGCAAATTATTTTTGGATGGAATTAATTACAGGGAATTGGTCAATCCCTGAAGCAGGCTCCAGCCGAGGAGCGCGCCGTGAGAGGACTGTTTGGCTTCGATATATATATATATATATATATATATATATATATATATATATATATATATATCTATATATATATATATATATATACAGTATATATATATATATATATATAAATATATATATATATATGTAGATAGATAGATAGATATATGATCCACATTTCTCTGAGAAAAAATACCTGCCATTTGTTCATATTTGGGATTCTGGACTGGTCAAGAAGAACAAGTTACTTACCTTTGGTAAAGTATTATCTGGTAAAGACTCTTTCTAGCTGCAGATTCTTTACCCTAGAGTTCCATAGCATCAGCTTCAAATCCGGAATTTATCTGCTGAGCAGTACCCTGCTCGTGCCGTTGGGTCAGCGTCGTTGGAGTCATCTGTGATGTCACGGTCTTCTATATAGGCACTACCCCGGTGCACGTACGTCAGTTCTTTTCCACAACTTCCCACACCAGAAGCGCGGAGTCATGGAAGAACCAACTTTTAGCTATTTTTTTCTGATTGTCTGAACAAAAAGTCATGCCCTGGAGAAAGGGTAAAAATCTGACTAACATATATCCGCAGAGCGGGGAGGCTTGGGTGGGTGTAAGAAATCTGCAGCTAGATAGAGCCTCTACCAGATAATACATTACCAAAGGTAAGTAACTTGTTCATCTGATAGAGACTTCTAGCTGCAGATTCCTTACCTTAGAATAGATACCCAAACTATAACTCCTGGTGGTGGGTTGCGAAGATACTTCACAGAAGGAAATCCTGCAGGACCGAGCAAGAAAAATGCCCATCTCTTCTAACCTGGCTATCCAAGCAGTAGTGTCTTGCAAATGTGTGCAAGAAAGCCCATGTTGCTACCTGCAAGATATCCAGCACCGGCACGCCTCGAGCTAACGATGTGGTAGCAGCCTTCCCTCTGGTAGAGTGAGCTCTCAAGCCCTCAGGAGGCTGCTTCTTAGCCAAAGCGTAGCAAATTTTAATACAGAGAACGACCCAGTGTGAAATGGTTCGTTTCTGGACTGTCCATCCCTTCTTTGCACCAACGTACCCCACAAAGAGTTGGTCGTCCACCCGGAACTCTTTTGTGCCGTCAAGGTAGAACGATAATGCTCTTTTTCGGTCCAGCTGATGGAGACGCTCCTCTTCTTTAGGAGAATGCGGTGGAGCAAAGAAGGTGGGCAGAGTGATATTTTGACCCAGATGGAAAGGGGTCACCACCTTGGGGAGGAAAGAGGCACGAGTTCTGAGAACTATCTTATTGGGATATATTGTGAGACACAGCGGTTTCAATGATAAAGCCTGCATTTCACTCACTATCCTGGCAGATGTGATTGCCACTAAGAAGGCTGTTTTGATAGTGAGCAGCTGGAGAGGACAGTTATGTAAAGGCTCAAAAGGAGCACACGTTAGAAAAGTGAGCACTAGATTAAGGTCCCACTGGGACATAACAAAGGCAAAGGTGGAAACATATGTACAAGCCCTTTAAGAATCTCTGTACAATAGGAGACTTAAACAAAGACTGTTGATCAGGCAAACGAAGAAAAGCCGATAAGGCAGAAAGATAGCCCTTAAGAGTTCCAAAGGAGGAACCCTGTTGGGCGAGTGATAGAATGAACAGAAGGATATTAAAAAGAGAAGAAGAAACAGTACAATATGATTAAAAAAAAATCCAACTGCAGGTGTAAATCTACTTAGTAGAGGGACGCCTGGCTGCCAGAATGACATCACAGACCTCGGGAAGGAGGTCATAAACCATCAACTGTAACCGCCCAATCTCCACACATGAAGCTGCAGAGTTGACAGGTTCGGGTGGAGAACCTTTCCCTACTGCTGCGACAGATAATCCTCCCGAAGAGGCAACCTGATTGGAGGACTGATGCTTATTTTGAGAAGCTCTGGATACCATACTCTTCGTGCCCAATCCGGAGCCACTAGGGTTACTTGGGCCCGGTCGTTCTTGATTTTCTTGAGAAATCTGGGCAGAAGTTGTATGGGCGGAAAGGCGTACAAGAGGCCTGAGCTCCACTTGTGATGAAAAGCGTCACCTAGCGATAGCCGCCTTGGAAACTCCAACGCGTAATACTGCTGACATTGCGCGTTCCCTTCGGAGGCGAACAGATCTAATCAAGGCTTTCCCCACTGCTTAAAGAGTCCTTGAGCCACCTCAGAATGGAGACACCATTTGTGATCTGCTAAGCATCACCATCTGAGTTCGTCTGCCCTGGCGTTTAGAGAACCTGCCAGGTGTTGAACCACCAGGTTTATGCCCTGATGTCCCAGCCATGTCCAGAGACGTAGAGCCTCTTGACAAAGAGTCCACAACCACACACTGCCCTGCTTATTGCAGTATCACATCACTGTTGTGTTGTCCGTGAACACCTGCACTACCTTCCCTTTCACAACAGGAAGAAATGCCTTTAATGCTAGCCGGATCGCCCGAAGCTCCAACAAGTTGATATGGAGCCCGGATTTTGCCAGAGACCAGAGACCCCTGACCTCCACCTCTCCTAGATGACCGCCCCATCCCAGAAGTGATGCATCTGTCACTACTGTGAGATCTGGTTGGGGAAGGGAGAGGTGTCTGCCTTTGACCCAATCGCAGTTCACTAACCACCACTGCAGATCCTTTGCAGTTCCCTCAGAGATCTGAACCACGTTGGTAAGATTTCCCTGATGCTGTGCCCATTGGAGCTTCGGGTCCCACTGCAGAGCCCTCATATGCCATCTGGCATGCTTGACCAATAGGATGCAGGAAGCCATAAGTCCCAACTGCCTCAGAGTCTGTCTCACCGAAATCCAGGATAGAGGCCGAAACATCAGTATCATAACCTGAATATCCTGGACTCGCTGCTCGGGAGGATAGGCCCGATACTGCACTGTGTCCAGAACAGCACCAATGAAAGTGAGCTTCTGAGAGGGCGTCAGGTGTGACTTTGGCATGTTTTTGGTGAATCCCAGCAAGTGCAAGAGGTTCGCCATCGTCTGGAGGTGGGTGATGAGAGCTTGGGGCGTCGGAGCCTTCGCCACCCAATCGTCTAGGTAGAGGAAGACTGAAATCCCAACCTTCGCAGATGAGCTGCCACCACCGCCATCACTTTCGTGAACACCTGAGGGGCACTGGTGAGACCGAAAGGGAGCACGGTAAACTGAAATTGCTCGTGGCCCACCTTGAACCGCAAAGTAACTCCTGTGGGCAGGCAAGATGGGGATGTGAGAATACGCATCCTGCAAGTCCAACGCTACCATCCAGTCTTCTTGGTCTAGGGCGGACAAGACCTGAGCAAGAATGAGTATCTTGAATTTTTCCTTTTTGAGGAAGAGATTGATGTCCCTTAAATCCAGGATAGGTTGAAGGGCATTGTTCGTTTTGGGAATCAGAAAGTAGTGGGAATAACAACCACTGCCTACTTCTGACACCGGGACCCTTTCTTTGGCTCCCTTGGCCAAGAGAGCAGTAACTTCCTCGCAGAGTAAAATCAAATGATCCCTCATCAGCCGCTCTTTTACCGGAGGGATAGAGGGAGGGAAAGACTGGAAGGGGAGAGAATAGCCCTTCCGTATGATCTGCAAGACCCATTTGTCCGATGTGATGGATTGCCAGTGAGGGAGATGAAATTGAATCCTCCCTCCAACTGGACAGACATGGTCTTGCAGAACCATACTAGGAGGGCTTGGGCACTGCAAAAGAGAGGGAGTATGTGGTTCCCGACCTCTGGCTAGACCCTCTGGGTCTGACGGTACCACGACCTCGTCCTTGCACGGGATGCTGGGAAGCCGGAGGACGGTGGCTAACTTGTGGCTGGCGTGGTATCGCGCCACTTCTGAAGCCTCAAAAGGGACGAAAGGCAGACTGCTAACGAGTTGGGGCTGAAAGGCCCAAGGATCTGGCCTTAGCTCGAGAATCCTTGAACCTCTCAAGCGCAGAGTCTGCCTTCCCACCAAAAAGGTGAGAGCCATCAAAGGACATGTCCATCAAACTCGACTGGACATCTCCTGAAAAGCAAGTAGAACGGAGCCAGGCATGGCGACGGAGGGCCACTGTCGAAGAAATCGCCCTGCCCAGAGAGTCGGTCGGGTCCAAGCCACACCTGACAAACTTTGCTGCATCTCTCCCATCCTTCACATTACATCCAGTAACTCTCTTCTGCTAAGGAAGAGGCCTATGGCACAGTGGTTGAACTCCTCCTATTATGGGGATAAAAGATTTTGACAGCCTCTGCCCTAAGAGGAGTAGAACAGAATTCCATAGTAGTAACGACCTTTCCCATTCTGAATCAATCCCCTCAGACTAACTCCTTGAAGGATTGTTAGACACAGATTACATTGTGCATTCACATTCTGGGCTTGTGGTGCAGGGACTCGTATTTGGGAGCCTCCTTGTTAAGGAGCTGGAGCACTTTCTGACACCTGTGTGGCTTCGGACAAGGTCCACCTCTCTCTGAAAAAGGTGTTCAGCCTTCATCTTTTAGCCAGGGCCAGATGTGGTATTGGTCGCATAATTGGAAGAGACCAGGGACAATGGCTCTGGCAGATATTCTGCAGATAAGTGTTAAAGCTCATGGGACCAGGGCAAATTCACCACCTGGATCAAATATCATCGATAAGGAGCAGTAGGTTCACAATCCACATTGGAACTTCAGGTAGGTATCATTATTCCAGACCAAGCACAACTAGGGGGGCTAGCTTGTGATTAATTAGAAACATTGATTCTTGGGTCATTCAAACTATGTAGTGTTTACAATTAGATGTATATGCCTCCCCATAAAGGATTCTCAACCTTGCAGAATATTCTTTATCTAAAAGGAAAGACACCTCAATCGCTCAAACAGATGCAATCAGGCAGCCGCAGCCACATTCTCGAGGACTTGTAAGCAACATATGCTTTGTAAAAAAGAAAAACAAAGGATTCCGGTTAGTAATCAATCTGAGTTGAACTTGTGGGTCATCTACCAGCATTTAAAGATGGAGGGAATTCATCTCATTGGGGACATTATGCACAAAGATGATTGGATTGACCTCCCGCAGCTCAAAGATGCTTCCTTGATCTTCTCACTCTGATATTCTCACTGCAGGTTTCTACAATTTGTTTGAAATTCGCCACTTTTACAAACTCAAAGCCCTTCCACTTGCGCAGTTGTGTGCATCATGGTGCTTCACCAAGGTGATGCACCCTGTGGCGGAGTACTGTCAAACATTAGGGCTCAGACTAATCTTCTATCTGGACGACATGATGTTCATAGCCCAGGATTGCCATACATTTTTGGATCAAGTGACCTTGCAAAGCTTGGAGTCTGTGACAAATGTTCCAAAAGGTGAACTGTCACCAATGAGGATAATAGAGTTACTTGCATTCCAAATCGACTCCCAGACAGCTACACTTCATTTACCAAAGAAGAAAAATTGGTCCATGAAGAAAGATTTCTGGAAACGAACAAGCTATCCTTAGGACAATTGGCAAGGTTGGTAGGTCGCATTTCATCTTCCATCAAAGCTATCTTTCCACTGTCAATCTCTTCAGAGGTTAAACATAGCTCACTTTCAGAGAGGGTTATCTTTCAAGGATCACATCAGCCTCCCAAAATATAGAGGATTGGAAACAGAATAGTGTCTTCAACACATTTAAGGCTCATTTGGAACTTTGATCATTGGATCAGCGCCAGCTTTTACAATTGAATTCGACACCACCAGATTGGGCTGGGGAGTCAGGTGTGGCTTTTTGTCCACAGCCAGATACTGGCCAGCTCAGTAGTGCAATATACACATAAACTGCCTGTAACTGTTGGTGAGCTTGTTTGCTATGAAGTGCAGGATGAAGGAGAAATTGAAATGGAGTGTCCTTTTGAAGATGGACAATTTGCCTGCTGTCTGTTACATCAAAAAACGGGGGGGAAAGAAATCTAGGATCCTGGCAAGAAATGTCTGGCAGTTGTGCTAGATCACAATATGTCCATGATGACAGGATACTTACCTGAGAGTTTCCACAAAATTGCAGACATCCAGACATCTGGAGGACTTCAATGACTGAGTGAACATTGGTGAAGCATTGGTGGGGCAATGCAAGGCGGAACTAATTGCTTCCAGGCTCAATTGACAACTAGAACTTTTCTACAGTTGTCATCCTGATCCTTAGGCAACAGCCACACGTCCTTTTCTGCAGGGTTGGCAAAAGGATCTTCTTTATGGCTTTCCACCATTTGTCTTGATAACACAGATTTGACACAAGCAAACGGATTTAGGGGGTCATTACAACATTAGCGGTAAAAGCCGCATACCGGCGTGCAGAAGACCGCCAACACACCGCCGCCGCCGCGGAATTCTGCCACGGTCATTATGACCCACAGCTCGGAATCCGCCAAAATTTAGACACCCACACAAGTCCGCCACGCCAAAGGCCAGTGATAAACTGGCGAAAACAAAACCTCCACCGTCAGGCCAACAGGAATACGCCCACACTATCACGACCCACTAATCCACGCCGCGGTCTTTCAACCGCGGTATTCCATTGGCGGTACACACCGCCGCGCTCAAAATACAAATCGAAATACACACACCTGATACACATACACACACCACTCCCACACACCCAATACAATATAAAACACACACCCACATCACCCACAAACCCTTATGACCAGAAATGCGACTGAAGGCCAGAGAGAGACACTACAATCTACAACCAAGCATCCACAGGCACACAATACCATCACCCACACAGCATCCACACACCTCACACAACACACCACTAAATATCACCCCACAGATCACAACACACACCACCCCACACATCACCCACACCACCCCATGGCACGGCAAAGACACCCCAGGTACTCTGAGGAGGAGCTCAGGGTCATGGTGGAGGAAATCATCCGGGTAGAGCCACAGATATTCGGATCACAGGTGCAGCACACCTCCATAGCTAGGAAGATGGAGCTATGGCGAAGAATAGTGGACAGGGTCAACGCAGTGGGACAGCACCCAAGAAATAGGGATGACATCAGGAAGAGGTGGAAGGACCTACGGGGAAGGTTCGTTCCGTGGTCTCAAGACACCACATCGCGGTTCAGAGGACTGGCGGTGGACCCCCACCTCCTCCCCCACAACTAACAACATGGGAGGAGCAAGTCTTGGCTATTCTGCATCCTGAGGGCCTCGAAGGAGCAGCTGGAGGAATGGACTCTGGTAAGTCAAACCTTAACTACTATATCCCCCACCCTACCTGCATGCCATCACATACCCTCACCCTCGCCCTCACCCCCATCACTCCTACTCCTCACAAATGTCCCAATATCACAAACTACACATCCCAACACCAAGCCCTGCATGCAACAACAAAGCATGGACACCCATCACCAATGCATGGCCATTGCACATACCCATACACCCCCCTAAACCATCATCACACAAGGTCCCACACAGGAATGCAAGCACTGGGGTCCACGGTCACCCACCCATTACACACCATGGTACACCCAGATGCAATAATTATGCTTGTACACCCCTGCAGGACCCCTACCCAACGTCACTGCACAGGAGGGTCCACACATGTCCACACCACCAACAGAAGAGGCCCACAGTGATGACAGCAGCTCTGTCCAACTGGATCTAGACGACCAGCCCGGCCCATCTGGGACCTCGGGTCAGTCGGTTCCCCTCACGCTGGCACAGGCCACTACAGAGCTTGCCCCCTCTGGAAACACCAGCACAGCACCCACCCAGCAGGCTCATGCCTCTGTCCCCAGGACACGTCAATCAGCAGTGTGTCCACCACTACAGGGAACCCAGGCTAACCCACCACCCCAACAACAGGGACCTGGGGGCAGTGCTAGTGGGCACACCGTTCAGGGGACAGAGGCCCAGGAACACAGGGGAACTGGGAGGGCTGGTGTGCGACAGGGGGAGTACAGGCCCAGGGAACCCACTCTCCACGAGGCCCTCTCCAACATCATGGGAGCCTACCATCATTCCCAGGAGACGATGCCAACGGTACTTGCCAAGTTTCAGGAGACCCAGCGGCTGCAGGAGGATCAGTATTTGGGCTTCAGGGAGGAACTCAGATCCATCAATTCCACCCTGAGCACCATCGTAGGGGTGCTGAAGGAAGTCCTCAACACCGGGAGGGACACTGTGGCACAACAAGGGGCCCCTGACACTAGCCTGGACAATGAACTGCCCACCACCTCCGCCGGCGCTAGTGGACAGGAGGCACCGCCACAGGACCACCACACCAGCACCCCACCCCCTGCAGAGGGAGAACCACCCCACAAACAGTCCCTGAGATCCAGGACAAAGACAGAGAACAATGCCAAGACCCCCGCCAAGAAATGAGACCGCCCTGAATGTCATCCTTTTTTCCCACCTTGTCACCCTGTCCATCCTCAAACTGCCCCAGCTCCACTTCCTATGCCCCTTTGGACAATGCACCTGTGAGACTAATAGACTGGACTCTGCCATGGACATTCCTCCACCATCACCCCTCACCATTTTACAACCCCCTCCAATATTGAGCACTTTAATAAACTCCCTTAAAGCACAAAACAATCTGGAGTCTGTCTGTGATTTCGAAATAGTGTATTAGCAATTACAGTGGCAAAATGCTCTTTCAAATGTAATGTCAACATACCTATGTCACACAGCTCTAGTCCATGAGGAAACAAAGCAGTTGTCACACAGTGGGACCCACATCTGTGAAATCGTAAGGGAAAGTGACAACTCAGTGACCATACACTGGGTGTAAAGGACAGACATTAGAGAGGTAGTAGTGTTAAAGTACATGTAGTAGGCAGGTTTGTATTCTTACCTGTGTCTCACTGGAAGTATTGCAGGATCACAGAGTTCCTGTTGTCAATGTCCTCTTCTTCTGCTTCCTCGTCTTAGCTGCCCACAGGCTCCACAGCTGCCACAACACCTCCATCTGGACCATCCTCCTGCAGAAAAGACACCTGTCGTCGCAAAGCTAAGTTGTGAAACATACAGCAGGCCACAATGATCTGGCACACCTTCTTTGGTAAGTAGAATAGGGAACCACCTGTCATATGGAGGCACCGGAACCTGGCCTTCAGGAGGCCAATGGTCCACTCTATAATCCTCCTAGTTCACCCAGGGGCCTCATTGTAGCGTTCCTCTGCCCTTGTCCTGGGATTCCTCACTGGGGTCAGTAGCCATGACAGGTTGGGGTAGCCAGAGTCACCTGCAAATGGCGAGGGACAACTGTTAAACACACACTAACCTGTAGGGATATACCCAGACAACTATTCCCACTGATTTGGTTCCAGGTGCTCACCTAATAGCCACACACGGTGCCTCTGAGTTGCCCCATCATTTAAGGGATGCTGCTATTCCACAGGATGTAAGCGTCATGCACTGAGCCAGGGAATTTTGAATTAACATGGGAGATGTACTGGTCTGCCAAACACACCATCTGCACATTCATCGAATGGTAACTCTTCCGGTTTCTGTATACCTGTTCACTCCTGCGGGGGGGACAAAGGCCACATGTGTCCCATCAATGGCACCTATGATGTTGGGGATATGTCCCAGGGCATAGAAGTCACCTTTCACTGTAGGCAAATCCTCCACCTGAGGGAAAACAATGTAGCTCCCCTTGTGTTTCAGCAGGGCAGACAACACTCTGGACAACACGTTGGAAAACATAGGCTGGGACATCCCTGATGCTATGGCCACTGTAGTTTGAAAAGACCCACTTGCTAGGAAATGGAGTACTGACAGCACCTGCACTTGAGGGGGGATTCCTGTGGGATGGCGGATAGCTGACATCAGGTCTGGCTCCAACTGGGCACACAGTTCTACGTTTGTGGCACGATCAAGCCTGTAGGTGATGATTACATGTCTTCCCTCCATTTTCGGCAGGTCCACCAGCGGTCTGTACACCGGAGGATGCCGCCATCTCCTCACATGTCAAGCGGACGGTGCCTATGAAGGACAACAGCAAGCACAGAGTCAACCAACTCAGAGGTACGTAAACACAGCTTACTCATAAAACAATTCATAACCCAAATTTTGCCTGTATGAGTGTTGAGGCAAGGCCTAGGTATGTGTGACGCAGTTAAAAATTAAAGCCATGTGGGCCCCTGAAATGGCGGCTGACTGACCTGTAATGTGGGACAAGGGGATATGAGGTAACTGCGCTGGCGTTGTACACCGTCGCGGTAGGCGGTCGAAGACCGCGGAGCAATTCTGCATTGGTTAACATTGGACCCTATGGGTCCCAGGATCCAATGACGATGTACACCGGCGGTGACGGTATGCACCGCCAAGTATGTGACCGCCATTTTCTCTCTGTGCAATCACTCGATACCTGATCTTCGACAGGAGAGGACCTACACTGCAAGTGCTGCTGTGACCTCAGTCTGGAAGAGACAATGGCTTGTGCGTCTGGGGAAAGGGCCCCTGCCTTCAGCACGGAGAAGTTGGAGAAACTCGTGGATGGGGTCCTCCCCCAGTACACGCTACTCTACGGTCCTCCAGACAAACAGGTAAGTACACTGGGAGCATGCTGTATGGGCAATGCCTGTGTGGAGTAGTGTGGATGAAAGATAGGGGGAGGAAGGATGCGTGCATGAAACGACGGTGAGTGCATGTGCCACATGGCAAGGATAGGGATGCGGGCCAATGACTGTGACGGTGCAGTTGGTAATAACTTCTCTTTTTCCCCTGTACAATTCATGTAGGTCAGCGCCCACCAGAAGAAGGATATTTGGCGTGCCATCACCAAGGACGTCCGGACCCTGGGGGTCTATCACAGACGGAGCACCCACTGCCGGAAAAGATGGGAGGACATTCGCTGCTGGAGCAAGAAGACGGTGGAGGCCCAGCTGGGGATGGCCTCCCAACGTAGGAGGGGTGCCCGTCGCACCATGACCACCCTGATGTTTAGGATCCTGGTGGTGGCGTACCCGGAGTTGGATGGGCGCTTGAGGGCATCATAGCAGCAACAAGGGGGTGAGTGCACTTTCATTCTGCTGATTCAGTGCGCAGTGGAGGTGTCCGGGTGGGGGAGGTGGGCTGTGGGTTTCCCTAGGCCAGGGCGAGTGTGCTAGTTAAGTCCACTTTTTCAGGCAGACCCTGTGGCACCCCACCCCACCTGGGTACAGTGCTAACTACACCTAGTCAGGCTCCTGTGACATCCATGTGTGCAGATATCGGCCATAGCCTTGTAGGCCATGTCCCAGGGATTGAATAGTGGACCCCAAGTGCGCGGCGTAGTGCAGGGGGCTTCTGTGTCTGTCGTGTCCGCCAACGGTAGCAGTAATGCATGCATTCAACATGCCTTTCTTCTATCTCCCCCCTCCCTTTTTGTGGTCTCCCTGTACATGTGTGCTTTAGCATCATCAGGCGGAGGAGCAGTGGCACCGGAGCAGGAGGGAGCTGCATCCCACATGGCCCTGGAGGGCGACACTACGGAGTCTGATTTCACCAGTGGGACGGAGGGTGAGGGGAGCTCCACGGTGGGGACAGGAGCTGATACCAGTGATATGGACTCGTCCTCTGATGGGAGCTCCCTTGTGGTGGCAGCACCATCGGTGCCCCCTGCATCTACAGGTACAGCCGCCACCCCCTATCCAGCACTGCCCTCCCAGCAGCCCCTCAGCCTTTGCCCCGTGCCCGCTCACCCAGGAGGGTGGGCATCTCCTTCGCCCCAGGCACCTCAGCCCCTACCCCAGTCACCCCTGCTGCCCTCAGTGAGGCGGCCATTGACCTCTTCAGGTCCCTCACTGTTGGGCAGTCTACCGTTTTGAATGCCATCCAGGGTGTAGAGAGACAGTTGTAACAAACCAATGCATTCCTGGAGGGCATTCATTCTGGTCAGGCAACCCTTCAGCAAGCTTTTCAGACTCTGGCCTCAGCACTGATGGCAGCCATTGTCCCTGTCTCTAGCCTCACCCCTCCAACTTCCTCCACCCAGACCCAATCCCCTGTACCTCAGCCTACCCCAAGCACACCATCAGACCAGCATGCACACACCTCAACACACAAGGGAAGCTCTGGCAAACACCACACATCCCACAGGCACTCACGCAAGCATCACACACATGCAGACATAGCAACATGCAGACATAACTGCCTCCACTGTGTCCCCCTCCTCCTCGGCTCCCTCCTCCCTTCCAGTCTCGTCTCCACTCACACCTGCATGCACTACATCTACAGCCACCATACCATCACCAGCACACCCACCACCACACCCCGCTCCTGTGCAGTCACCACCCCCACTACCAATCACACATCCCCTGTGTCCTCTCTCAGTGTGTCTGTGACGCCACCTCACAAGGTACACAAACGCAGGCACACACCCACCCAACAGCCATCCACCTCACGACAGCCTCCAGCGCATGCTCCTTCACCCAATGTCACCAAACGTACACCTCCTACAACCACAACCTCTTCCTCCACTCCCAAACCCCCTCCATCTACCCGTCCCAGTGTTCCTAAGAAACTTTTCCTGGCCACCCTTGACCTCTTTCCCTCACCTCCCCCACCCCGTCAGTCTCCTAGGGCCCGACTCTCCAGGTCCCAACCTAGCACCTCAGTCACAACATCGGCGGGATAGTGGTGCCAGTAGTCACCGAATTCTGGAGTGCAGCAGGGCAGCCAGTGTGGCAAGGAGCCACAGCACGGACAGTCCCCCACCTGTAAAGCATCAAAAGTTGGGCAGTGCCCGGCGGGAGAGGGGGAAGACACCAGCCACCAAAGCTGCTCCCAGGAGTACAGGTGGGAGTGTGGAGTCAGCTGCGACACCTTCCAATGTGGGGAAGGGGCACAAGAAACCCGGCAAGTCTGGGAAGATCAGCACGGCGGAGAAGACCGCCATCAGCCCCGCTGCCCAGGAGGCGACCGCCAGCAGCCCAGCTGGCCCAGACAGGACCACCAGCATCAGCCCCGCTGCCCAGGAGGCGACCACCAGCAGCCCCGCTGGCCCAGACAGGACCACCAGCAGCTGAAGCACTGCCGAGGACACCGCCGCCACAATCACCACTGCCAAGGACACCGCCACCACAATCACCGCTACCAAGGACTCCGCTGCCACAAGCACCGCTGCCAAAGACACCGCCGCCACAAGCACCGCTGCCAAGGACACCTCTGCCACAAGCACCGCTGCCAAAGACACTGCCACCACAAGCACCGCTGCCAAGGACACCGCCGCCACAAGCACCGCTGCCAAAGACACCGCCGCCACTAGCACCGCAGGCCCATGAGCGCCAAAAGCACTGACGCTACTGAGGCCGCCACGAGCAGGATGAAGCACTCTGGGCACCAAGCCCCATCCAGAACCAGTGGAGATTTACATCGACTACCTCAGTCCTTGGCAGGATGAAGTACTCTGGGCACCAAGCCCCCTCCAGAACCAGTGGAGATTTACATCCACTACCTCAGTCCTTGGCAGGATGAAGCACTCTGGGCACCAAGACCCCTCTAGAACCAGTGGAGAGATACATCCACTACCTCAGCCCTTGGCAGGATGAAGCACTCTGGGCACCAAGCCCCCTCCAGAAACCAGTGGAGAATGTTATCCACTTGTGAGACTGTGGATTTGCACTCCCCAGGATTGAACAGTGGGCAACCCACCCACTATAGAGACTTGTGAGACTGTAGCTTTGCACTCCCCAGGATATAGCAGTGGGCAACCCACCCACTGTAGAGACTTGTGAGACTGTGGCTTTGCACTCCCCAGGATTGAACAGTGGGCATGGGGCCCCCTCGTGGATTTGGCGTTGTGCACTCAACCGGCTGAGGTGCCCCCCCTTTCCCTTCCCCCTGAGGTGCCTGTCTTATTTCTATCTGATGCCCCTGCAGTGTTCTCTCCATCATGTTCGGGTATCTTGTGTGGGCCTCACCCATGCAGTGTGGGCCCAGTGGTCTAATATTCATGGTGTAGATATTTGTAAATAGTGTATGTATATTATTTGACTACTGAATTTTAATATATTACAATCGTTCACCTCATTCCCTTTTGTCTTCCGGGGGGGTTTGGGGGGTGTAACTGTAATGTATCATGCTGTATTAGTGTGTGTGTTGTCGTGGGGGAGGGTGGGGGTGTTGCGTGTTGCGTGTGTGTTTCACTGTTTTTCCCTCCCCCCTCCCCTGTGTCGTAGGTGCAGTACTCACCGAAGTCTTCGCCGCTGGAGTTCGTGCTCCTGGTAGAGGAGGAGGAAGATAAAGGCTGGCAGAATTTGGAGCTCCGTTTCCATGGCATCCTGGTTACTTCGCAGGGTGTGCAGAGGTGAGCGTTTTCCCGTCGAAGTCCTGTTTCCGCCGTGTTTTTGTTCACGGTGAATCCGCCCCGGAAAAGGTGGCGGATTGGTAGGTTGTGATACTGTGGGCGGTACATTGTCTCCCGCCTGTCTGTTGGCGGTGACCGCCGCGCTGTTTGTTTGTACCGCCGTGGAGGTCGGAGTGTTAAAGTGGCTGTCTTTGTTGGCGGTTTCCACCATGGTCGTAATTCCCTTTTTTTTTTCGCCGGCCTGTTGGAGGATTTACTGCCACTTTAACACCGACCGCCAGGGTTGTAATGACCACCTTAGTGTTAGTGGCTCCTCTCTGGAGATCACAGGTCTGGTTTCTAGTACTGTTACAAATGACCACCGTCCTCCTAATTTGCCTTCTGTGGAGTCCTTGTCTGTGGGTGAAACCCTTAGGAAATTTCCATTCTTTGATCAGTAATGGTCTTTTACAGTTGAGGGCTTTGCTCATATCTGGAAGCAATGCCAAGACCCAGGACTTTCAAACTCAACTGCCTCTAATATCCATGGGGTTGGGCTGAATGACACTGTGGCTCAGCTTGGCGAGATGGGATTGCTGGTGTTTGCCACAATTTTTCGGTCCTCTGGGGTCAGATGTAGACAATTTCTTTTAATTTTCTAGTGGAGTTAGCTCAACAGGGGCTTGCGTATAGAAACTCTTACAGGTTAGCCATTTCATCAGGACACAGGCCAGTTGAGGATCAGGCCCAGGCCCAGTTACATTCTCCAATAAAGAAACTCTTAAAAGGAATCAGCATTTCAGTCCCACCAGAAACCAGATACTCTTCTCTGTGGGACTTCAAAGTTGTTTTAAGATTTTTGGAATCTTGGCTTGCAAATAAACATCTTTCACATAAACAACGGTCTGCCAAACTCACAATACTAATTTATTTCCATTCTTGTTGTCAGAATTCAAATGACAAGACTTGGATGGCAGAATGTTTACTGCCGAAGTATTAGTTCTGCTCGCAAGTAGCAACAAGACATCTACCACACCAATTCAATCCATTTCTCATCCAATCGTTCCAGAAAATCCCTGTCGCATTGTTGTATGATGCCTAAAGGAATCTGAATACAGAACTAGAGAGGTTAGTCGGCGGGGTGTGCAAATGTTGATTTCCTATGCTAAACTTTTCCCTGGTTTCTTCTGCCTCATTAATTATATGGATAACCGGATCAAATTGGAGTGTTCGAGGCTGGTGTTGACATTGAAAGATTCGGATCCCATTAATTTAGCAAAGCTATGGTGATAAAATCTGTACATATATACATTCCCACAATATTACTTTAAACACATTGCTGATAGTGCATCACAAGTTGTTGCCAAGCTTTGAACTAGCATGATACTTGCCTCCAGTCCTGCCTTTGATGCAACATTTCCCAGCTTTCGCATGAGAAAGTTTAAATTCTATTAAGGACATGGAGGAAGGTATTATTCCCTCCTGATATATGTGTTTTTCATTGTGGTATTATTGTGGTTTTAATAATTGTTATCACCTACATAAAGATATGTAATCATATGACCTAATTCTTTCTGATGATGATAAAGTATATAAATGTGTAAATGTTAAAACTTTATTAATGTAATTTTGGAAATGGCGGTTAATCATTACTTGAATTTTTTATTCTTCTGTTTATTCCCTTGGTTCCAAAATTTAGCAGGATTAATAAATTAAGAAGAATATGTCCTTGGAGGACATTTGTGCAAAGAAAGAGACTAAGGTTGTCATGCTGCACAATGTTATATAGTCTATGGACTGTATTGATTGAATAATGAAGGTTACGTTTTGGTTGTTATTTGATAAGACTTTTAGAGTTGTAGTTTTCTTACTGTTGTTTTCTTTGATACCCGGAACGGGTAGTAAATGAAAGGTTTGAAAGAGCATGTTACTCTAAACCGTGTCCTTTATAGAATGAAAACTTTCAGATGAAAACACTACAAATGTTGCATTCTGTGACCTAATAAGCATTTAAGAATGGATAATACATTTCTAAAATACTACTAATCCATTAATGCCTACTTTCGTATTTTTTACGTTTTTGTTCCAAAGTGCCAAATGTGAGATGTACCACATTTGTTCCAGATTTTACTTTCTTAGCCTTGATCACAAAAAATACAACCCATTCAGGCAGCAACCTTAAGAACAATAGAAGGAAGTTTAAGGCGTACAGGAGGCACTCTGAAACCAAAGGCATTTGTGATTGGTTCCCTTCGCTTTGGGATCTTGTGAATGAAGAGCAAGTGACACTAACTCGTTACCGGGTCCTCAGTAAAAAAAGTGTGTGCAGCTGCTACTATTCATTCTATGGTCTCATTTTAACCCCTTCGCTGCCAGGCCTTTTCCCCCTCCTGTGCCGAGCCTTTTTTTGGCTATTTGGAGCAGTTCGCGCTTAGGCCCTCATAACTTTTTGTTCACATAAGCTACCCACGCCAAATTTGCGTCCTTTTTTTCCAACATCCTAGGGATTCTAGAGGTACCCAGACTTTGTGGGTTCCCCAGAAGGAGGCCAAGAAATTAGCCAAAAAACAGTGAAAATTTCTTTTTTTCAAAAAAATTGGAAAAATGGGCTGCAGAAGAAGGCTTGTGGTTTTTTCCCTGAAAAGGGCATCAACAAAGGGTGTGCGGTGATAAAATCACCAGCTTCCCAGCTTTCAGGAACAGGCAGACTTGAATCAGAAAACCCAATTTTTCAACACAATTTTGGCATTTTACGGGGACATACTCCATTTTTACGATTTTTTGTGCTTTCAGCCTCCTTCCAGTCAGTGACAGAAATGGGCATGAAACCAACGCTGGATCCCAGAAACCGCAACATTTTTGAAAAGTAGACAAAAATCTGAATTCAGCAAGGGGTAATTTGTGTAGATCCTACAAGGGTTTCCTACAGAAAATAACAACTGAAAAAGAAAAATATTGAAATTGAGGTGAAAAAAACATCAATTTTTCGCAACGTTTTACTCTGTAACTTTTTCCAGCAATGTCAGATTTTCGAAAGCAATATACCGTTACGTCTGCTGGACTCTTCTGGTTGCGGGGATATATAGGGCTTATAGGTTCATCAAGAACTCTAGGTACCCAGAGCCAATAAATGACCTGCACCCTGCAGTGGGTTTTCAATCTATGCCGGGTATACAGCAATTCATTTGCTGAAATATAAAGAGTAAAAAATAGCTATCAAGAAAACCTTTGTATGTCCAAAATGGGCACAAGATAAGGTGTTGAGAAGCAGTGGTTATTTGCACATCTCTGGATTCCGGGGTGCCCATACTAGCATGTGAATTACAGGGCATTTCTCAAATAGACGTCTTTTTTGCACACTGTCTTACATTTGGAAGGAAAAAATGTAGAGAAAGACAAGGGGCAATAACACTTGTTTTGCTATTCTATGTTCCCCCAAGTCTCCCGATAAAAATGATACCTCACTTGTGTGGGTAGGCCTAGCGCCCGCGACAGGATATGCCCCAAAACACAACGTGGACACATCACAGAAAACAGAGCTGTTTTTAGCAAAGTGCCTACCTGTAGATTTTGGCCTCTAGCTCAGCCGCCACCTAAAAAAACACATGTGCCTCACATTTCTGTGGCAGAAAGTTCTGGAATCTGAGAGGAGCCACGAATTTCCTTCCACCAAGCGTTCCCCCACGTCTCCCGATAAAAATGATACCTCACTTGTGTGGGTAGGCCTAGCGCCCGTGACAGGAAATGCCCCAAAGCGCAACGTGGACACAGCCAAATTGGTGAAGGAAAACAGAGGTGTTTTTTGCAAAGTGCCTACCTGTAGATTTTGGCCTGTAGCTCAGCCGCCACCTAGGGAAACCTACCAAACCTGTGCATTTCTGAAAACTAGAGACCTAGGGGAATCCAAGATGGGGTGACTTGTGTGGCTCGGACCAGGTTCTGTTACCCAGAATCCTTTGCAAACCTCAAAATTTGGCTAAAAAAACACATGTTCCTCACATTTCTGTGGCAGAAAGTTCTGGAATCTGAGAGGAGCCACGAATTTCCTTCCACCCAGCGTTCCCCCACGTCTCCCGATAAAAATGATACCTCACTTGTGTGGGTAGGCCTAGCGCCCGTGACAGGAAATGCCCCAAAGCGCAACGTGGACACAGCCAAATTGGTGAAGGAAAACAGAGGTGTTTTTTGCAAAGTGCCTACCTGTAGATTTTGGCCTGTAGCTCAGCCGCCACCTAGGGAAACCTACCAAACCTGTGCATTTCTGAAAACTAGAGACCTAGGTGAATCCAAGATGGGGTGACTTGTGTGGCTCGGACCAGGTTCTGTTACCCAGAATCCTTTGCAAACCTCAAAATTTGGCTAAAAAAACACATGTTCCTTACATTTCTGTGGCAGAAAGTTCTGGAATCTGAGAGGAGCCACGAATTTCCTTCCACCCAGCGTTCCCCCACGTCTCCCGATAAAAATTATACCTCACTTGTGTGGGTAGGCCTAGCGCCCGTGACAGGAAATGCCCCAAAGCGCAACGTGGACACAGCCAAATTGGTGAAGGAAAACAGAGGTGTTTTTTGCAAAGTGCCTACCTGTAGATTTTGGCCTGTAGCTCAGCCGCCACCTAGGGAAGCCTACCAAACCTGTGCATTTCTGAAAACTAGAGACCTAGGGGAATCCAAGATGGGGTGACTTGTGTGGCTCGGACCAGGTTCTGTTACCCAGAATCCTTTGCAAACCTCAAAATTTGGCTAAAAAAATACATATTCCTCACATTTCTGTGGCAGAAAGTTCTGGAATCTGAGAGGAGCCACGAATTTCCTTCCACCCAGCGTTCCCCCAAGTCTCCCGATAAAAATGATTCCTCACTTGTGTGGGTAGGCCTAGCGCCCGTGACAGGAAATGCCCCAAAGCGCAACGTGGACACAGCCAAATTGTTGAAGGAAAACAGAGGTGTTTTTTGCAAAGTGCCTACCTGTAGATTTTGGCCTGTAGCTCAGCCGACACCTAGGGAAACCTACCAAACCTGTGCATTTCTGAAAACTAGAGACCTAGGGGAATCCAAGATGGGGTGACTTGTGTGGCTCGGACCAGGTTCTGTTAACCAGAATCCTTTGCAAACCTCAAAATTTGGCTAAAAAAACACATGTTCCTCACATTTCTGTGGCAGAAAGTTCTGGAATCTGAGAGGAGCCACGAATTTCCTTCCACCCAGCGTTCCCCCACGTCTCCCGATAAAAATGATACCTGACTTGTGTGGGTAGGCCTAGCGCCCGTGACAGGAAATGCCCCAAAGTGCAACGTGGACACAGCCAAATTGGTGAAGGAAAACAGAGGTGTTTTTTGCAAAGTGCCTACCTGTAGATTTTGGCCTGTAGCTCAGCCGCCACCTAGGGAAACCTACCAAACCTGTGCATTTCTGAAAACTAGAGACCTAGGGGAATCCAAGATGGGGTGACTTGTGTGGCTCGGACCAGGTTCTGTTACCCAGAATCCTTTGCAAACCTCAAAATTTGGCTATAAAAACACATGTTCCTCACATTTCTGTGGCAGAAAGTTCTGGAATCTGAGAGGAGCCACGAATTTCCTTCCACCCAGCATTCCCCCACGTCTCCCGATAAAAATGATACCTCACTTGTGTGGGTAGGCCTAGTGCCCGTGACAGGAAATGCCCCAAAGCGCAACGTGGACACAGCCAAATTGGTGAAGGAAAACAGAGGTGTTTTTTGCAAAGTGCCTACCTGTAGATTTTGGCCTGTAGCTCAGCCACCACTTAGGGAAACCTACCAAACCTGTGCATTTCTGAAAACTAGAGACCTAGGGGAATCCAAGATGGGGTGACTTGTGTGGCTCGGACCAGGTTCTGTTACCCAGAATCCTTTGCAAACCTCAAAATTTGGCTAAAAAAACACATGTTCCTCACATTTCTGTGGCAGAAAGTTTTGGAATCTGAGAGGAGCCACGAATTTCCTTCCACCCAGCGTTCCCCCACGTCTCCCGATAAAAATGATACCTGACTTGTGTGGGTAGGCCTAGCGCCCGTGACAGGAAATGCCCCAAAGTGCAACGTGGACACAGCCAAATTGGTGAAGGAAAACAGAGGTGTTTTTTGCAAAGTGCCTACCTATAGATTTTGTCCTGTAGCTCAGCCGCCACCTAGGGAAACCTACCAAACCTGTGCATTTCTGAAAACTAGAGACCAAGGGGAATCCAAGATGGGGTGACTTGTGTGGCTCGGACCAGGTTCTGTTGCCCAGAATCCTTTGCAAACCTCAAAATTTGGCTAAAAAAACACATGTTCCTCACATTTCTGTGGCAGAAAGTTCTGGAATCTGAGAGGAGCCACGAATTTCCTTCCACCCAGCGTTCCCCCACGTCTCCCGATAAAAATGATACCTCACTTGTGTGGGTAGGCCTAGCGCCCGTGACAGGAAATGCCACAAAGCGCAACGTGGACACAGCCAAATTGGTGAAGGAAAACAGAGGTGTTTTTTGCAAAGTGCCTACCTGTAGGTTTTGGCCTGTAGCTCAGCCGCCACCTAGGGAAACCTACCAAACCTGTGCATTTCTGAAAACTAGAGACCTAGGGGAATCCAAGATGGGGTGACTTGTGTGGCTCGGACCAGGTTCTGTTACCCAGAATCCTTTGCAAACCTCATAATTTGGCTAAAAAAACACATGTTCCTCACATTTCTGTGGCAGAAAGTTCTGGAATCTGAGAGGAGCCACGAATTTCCTTCCACCAAGCGTTCCCCCACGTCTCCCGATAAAAATGATACCTCACTTGTGTGGGTAGGCTTAGCGCCCGTGACAGGAAATGCCCCAAAGCGCAACGTGGACACAGCCAAATTGGTGAAGGAAAACAGAGGTGTTTTTTGCAAAGTGCCTACCTGTAGATTTTGGCCTGTAGCTCAGCCGCCACATAGGGAAACCTACCAAACCTGTGCATTTCTGAAAACTAGAGACCTAGGGGAATCCAAGATGGGGTGACTTGTGTGGCTCGGACCAGGTTCTGTTACCCAGAATCCTTTGCAAACCTCAAAATTTGGCTAAAAAAACACATGTTCCTCACATTTCTGTGGCAGAAAGTTCTGGAATCTGAGAGGAGCCACGAATTTCCTTCCACCCAGCGTTCCCCCACGTCTCCCGATAAAAATGATACCTCACTTGTGTGGGTAGGCCTAGCGCCCGTGACAGGAAATGCCCCAAAGCGCAACGTGGACACAGCCAAATTGGTGAAGGAAAACAGAGGTGTTTTTTGCAAAGTGCCTACCTGTAGATTTTGGCCTGTAGCTCAGCCGCCACCTAGGGAAACCTACCAAACCTGTGCATTTCTGAAAACTAGAGACCCAGGTGAATCCAAGATGGGGTGACTTGTGTGGCTCGGACCAGGTTCTGTTACCCAGAATCCTTTGCAAACCTCAAAATTTGGCTAAAAAAACACATGTTCCTTACATTTCTGTGGCAGAAAGTTCTGGAATCTGAGAGGAGCCATGAATTTCCTTCCACCCAGCGTTCCCCCACGTCTCCCGATAAAAATGATACCTGACCTGTGTGGGTAGGCCTAGCGCCCGTGACAGGAAATGCCCCAAAGCGCAACGTGGACACAGCCAAATTGGTGAAGGAAAACAGAGGTGTTTTTTGCAAAGTGCCTACCTGTAGATTTTGGCCTGTAGCTCAGCCGCCACCTAGGGAAGCCTACCAAACCTGTGCATTTCTGAAAACTAGAGACCTAGGGGAATCCAAGATGGGGTGACTTGTGTGGCTCGGACCAGGTTCTGTTACCCAGAATCCTTTGCAAACCTCAAAATTTGGCGAAAAAAACACATGTTCCTCACATTTCTGTGGCAGAAAGTTCTGGAATCTGAGAGGAGCCACGAATTTCCTTCCACCCAGCGTTCCCCCAAGTCTCCCGATAAAAATGATTCCTCACTTGTGTGGGTAGGCCTAGCGCCCGTGACAGGAAATGCCCCAAAGCGCAACGTGGACACAGCCAAATTGGTGAAGGAAAACAGAGGTGTTTTTTGCAAAGTGCCTACCTGTAGATTTTGGCCTGTAGCTCAGCCGCCACCTAGGGAAACCTACCAAACCTGTGCATTTCTGAAAACTAGAGACCTAGGGGAATCCAAGATGGGGTGACTTGTGTGGCTCGGACCAGGTTCTGTTAACCAGAATCCTTTGCAAACCTCAAAATTTGGCTAAAAAAACAGATGTTCCTCACATTTCTGTGGCAGAAAGTTCTGGAATCTGAGAGGAGCCACGAATTTCCTTCCACCCAGCGTTCCCCCACGTCTCCCGATAAAAATGAAACCTGACTTGTGTGGGTAGGCCTAGCGCCCGTGACAGGAAATGCCCCAAAGCGCAACGTGGACACAGCCAAATTGGTGAAGGAAAACAGAGGTGTTTTTTGCAAAGTGCCTACCTGTAGATTTTGGCCTGTAGCTCAGCCGCCACCTAGGGAAACCTACCAAACCTGTGCATTTCTGAAAACTAGAGACCTAGGGGAATCCAAGATGGGGTGACTTGTGTGGCTCGGACCAGGTTCTGTTACCCAGAATCCTTTGCAAACCTCAAAATTTGGCTAAAAAAACACATGTTCCTCACATTTCTGTGGCAGAAAGTTCTGGAATCTGAGAGGAGCCACGAATTTCCTTCCACCCAGCATTCCCCCACGTCTCCCGATAAAAATGATACCTCACTTGTGTGGGTAGGCCTAGTGCCCGTGACAGGAAATGCCCCAAAGCGCAACGTGGACACAGCCAAATTGGTGAAGGAAAACAGAGGTGTTTTTTGCAAAGTGCCTACCTGTAGATTTTGGCCTGTAGCTCAGCCACCACTTAGGGAAACCTACCAAACCTGTGCATTTCTGAAAACTAGAGACCTAGGGGAATCCAAGATGGGGTGACTTGTGTGGCTCGGACCAGGTTCTGTTACCCAGAATCCTTTGCAAACCTCAAAATTTGGCTAAAAAAACACATGTTCCTCACATTTCTGTGGCAGAAAGTTCTGGAATCTGAGAGGAGCCACGAATTTCCTTCCACCCAGCGTTCCCCCACGTCTCCCGATAAAAATGATACCTGACTTGTGTGGGTAGGCCTAGCGCCCGTGACAGGAAATGCCCCAAAGTGCAACGTGGACACAGCCAAATTGGTGAAGGAAAACAGAGGTGTTTTTTGCAAAGTGCCTACCTATAGATTTTGTCCTGTAGCTCAGCCGCCACCTAGGGAAACCTACCAAACCTGTGCATTTCTGAAAACTAGAGACCAAGGGGAATCCAAGATGGGGTGACTTGTGTGGCTCGGACCAGGTTCTGTTGCCCAGAATCCTTTGCAAACCTCAAAAGTTGGCTAAAAAAACACATGTTCCTCACATTTCTGTGGCAGAAAGTTCTGGAATCTGAGAGGAGCCACGAATTTCCTTCCACCCAGCGTTCCCCCACGTCTCCCGATAAAAATGATACCTCACTTGTGTGGGTAGGCCTAGCGCCCGTGACAGGAAATGCCACAAAGCGCAACGTGGACACAGCCAAATTGGTGAAGGAAAACAGAGGTGTTTTTTGCAAAGTGCCTACCTGTAGATTTTGGCCTGTAGCTCAGCCGCCACCTGGGGAAACCTACCAAACCTGTGCATTTCTGAAAACTAGAGACCTAGGGGAATCCAAGATGGGGTGACTTGTGTGGCTCGGACCAGGTTCTGTTACCCAGAATCCTTTGCAAACCTCAAAATTTGGCTAAAAAAACACATGTTCCTCACATTTCTGTGGCAGAAAGTTCTGGAATCTGAGAGGAGCCACGAATTTCCTTCCACCCAGCGTTCCCCCACGTCTCCCGATAAAAATGATACCTGACTTGTGTGGGTAGGCCTAGCGCCCGTGACAGAAAATGCCCCAAAGCGCAACGTGGACACAGCCAAATTGGTGAAGGAAAACAGAGGTGTTTTTTGCAAAGTGCCTACCTGTAGGTTTTGGCCTGTAGCTCAGCCGCCACCTAGGGAAACCTACCAAACCTGTGCATTTCTGAAAACTAGAGACCTAGGGGAATCCAAGATGGGGTGACTTGTGTGGCTCGGACCAGGTTCTGTTACCCAGAATCCTTTGCAAACCTCTTAATTTGGCTAAAAAAACACATGTTCCTCACATTTCTGTGGCAGAAAGTTCTGGAATCTGAGAGGAGCCACGAATTTCCTTCCACCCAGCGTTCCCCCACGTCTCCTGATAAAAATGATACCTCACTTGTGTGGGTAGGCCTAGTGCCCGTGACAGGAAATGCCCCAAAGCGCAACGTGGACACAGCCAAATTGGTGAAGGAAAACAGAGGTGTTTTTTGCAAAGTGCCTACCTGTAGATTTTGGCCTGTAGCTCAGCCGCCACCTACGGAAACCTACCAAACCTGTGCATTTCTGAAAACTAGAGACCTAGGGGAATCCAAGATGGGGTGACTTGTGTGGCTCGGACCAGGTTCTGTTACCCAGAATCCTTTGCAAACCTCAAAATTTGGCTAAAAAAACACATGTTCCTCACATTTCTGTGGCAGAAAGTTCTGGAATCTGAGAGGAGCCACGAATTTCCTTCCACCCAGCGTTCCCCCACGTCTCCCGATAAAAATGATACCTGACTTGTGTGGGTAGGCCTAGCGCCCATGACAGGAAATGCCCCAAAGCGCAACGTGGACACAGCCAAATTTGTGAAGGAAAACAGAGGTGTTTTTTGCAAAGTGCCTACCTGTAGATTTTGGCCTGTAGCTCAGCCGCCACCTAGGGAAACCTACCAAACCTGTGCATTTCTGAAAACTAGAGACCTAGGGGAATCCGAGATGGGGTGACTTGTGTGGCTCGGACCAGGTTCTGTTACCCAGAATCCTTTGCAAACCTCAAAATTTGGCTAAAAAAACACATGTTCCTCACATTTCTGTGGCAGAAAGTTCTGGAATCTGAGAGGAGCCACGAATTTCCTTCCACCCAGCGTTCCCCCATGTCTCCCGATAAAAATGATACCTCACTTGTGTGGGTAGGCCTAGCGCCCGTGACAGGAAATGCCCCAAAGCGCAACGTGGACACAGCCAAATTGGTGAAGGAAAACAGATGTGTTTTTTGCAAAGTGCCTACCTGTAGATTTTGGCCTGTAGCTCAGCCGCCACCTAGGGAAACCTACCAAACCTGTGCATTTCGGAAAAACAGAGACCTAGGGGAATCCAAGATGGGGTGACTTGTGTGGCTCGGACCAGGTTCTGTTACCCAGAATCCTTTGCAAACCTCAAAATTTGGCTAAAAAAACACATGTTCCTCATATTTCTGTGGCAGAAAGTTCTGGAATCTGAGAGGAGCCACGAATTTCCTTCCACCCAGCGTTCCCCCACGTCTCCCGATAAAAATGATACCTGACTTGTGTGGGTAGGCCTAGCGCCCGTGACAGGAAATGCCCCAAAGCGCAACGTGGACACAGCCAAATTGGTGAAGGAAAACAGAGGTGTTTTTTGCAAAGTGCCTACCTGTAGATTTTGGCCTGTAGCTCAGCCGCCACCTAGGGAAACCTACCAAACCTGTCCATTTCTGAAAACTAGAGACCTAGGGGAATCCAAGATGGGGTGACTTGTGTGGCTCGGACCAGGTTCTGTTACCCAGAATCCTTTGCAAACCTCAAAATTTGGCTAAAAAAACACATGTTCCTCACATTTTTATGGCAGAAAGTTCTGGAATCTGAGAGGAGCCACGAATTTCCTTCCACCCAGCGTTCCCCCACGTCTCCCGATAAAAATGATACCTCACTTGTGTGGGTAGGCCTAGCGCCCGTGACAGGAAATGCCCCAAAGCGCAACGTGGACACAGCCAAATTGGTGAAGGAAAACAGAGGTGTTTTTTGTAAAGTGCCTACCTGTAGATTTTGGCCTGTAGCTGAGCCGCCACCTAGGGAAACCTACCAAACCTGTGCATTTCTGAAAACTAGAGACCTAGGGGAATCCAAGATGGGGTGACTTGTGTGGCTCGGACCAGGTTCTGTTACCCAGAATCCTTTGCAAACCTCAACATTTGGCTAAAAAAACTCATGTTCCTCACATTTCTGTGGCAGAACGTCCTGGAATCTGAGAGGAGCCACGAATTTCCTTCCACCCACCGTTCCCCCACATCTCACGATAAAAATGATACCTCACATGTGTGGGTAGGCCTAGCGCCCGCGACAGGAAACGCCCCAAAGCGCAACGTGGACACATCCAAATTTGTGAAGGAAAACAGAGGTGTTTTTTGCAAAGTGCCTACCTGTAGATTTTGGCCTGTAGCTCAGCCGCCACCTAGGGAAACCTACCAAACCTGTGCATTTCTGAAAACTAGAGACCTAGGAGAATCCAAGGTGGGGTGACTTGTGTGGCTCGGACCAGGTTCTGTTACCCAGAATCCTTTGCAAACCTCAAAATTTGGCTAAAAAAACTCATGTTCCTCACATTTCTGTGGCAGAACGTTCTGGAATCTGAGAGGAGCCACAAATGTCCTTCCACCCAGCGTTCCCCCACGTCTCACGATAAAAATGATACCTCACATGTGTGGGTAGGCCTAGCGCCCGCGACAGGAAACGCCCCAAAGCGCAACGTGGACACAGCCAAATTGGTGAAGGAAAACAGAGGTGTTTTTTGCAAAGTGCCTACCTGTAGATTTTGGCCTGTAGCTCAGCCGCCACCTAGGGAAACCTACCAAACCTGTGCATTTCTGAAAACTAGAGACCTAGGTGAATCCAAGATGGGGTGACTTGTGTGGCTCGGACCAGGTTCTGTTACCCAGAATCCTTTGCAAACCTCAAAATTTGGCTAAAAAAACACATGTTCCTCACATTTCTGTGGCAGAAAGTTCTGGAATCTGAGAGGAGCCACGAATTTCCTTCCACCCAGCGTTCCCCCACGTCTCCCGATAAAAATGAGACCTCACTTGTGTGGGTAGGCCTAGCGCCCGTGACAGGAAATGCCCCAAAGCGCAACGTGGACACAGCCAAATTGGTGAAGGAAAACAGAGGTGTTTTTTGCAAAGTGCCTACCTGTAGATTTTGGCCTGTAGCAAAGCCGCCACCTAGGGAAACCTACCAAACCTGTCCATTTCTGAAAACTAGAGACCTAGGGGAATCCAAGATGGGGTGACTTGTGTGGCTCGGACCAAGTTCTGTTACCCAGAATCCTTTGCAAACCTCAAAATTTGGCTAAAAAAACACATGTTCCTCACATTTTTATGGCAGAAAGTTCTGGAATCTGAGAGGAGCCACGAATTTCCTTCCACCCAGCGTTCCCCCACGTCTCCCGATAAAAATGATACCTCACTTGTGTGGGTAGGCCTAGCGCCCGTGACAGGAAATGCCCCAAAGCGCAACGTGGACACAGCCAAATTGGTGAAGGAAAACAGAGGTGTTTTTTGTAAAGTGCCTACCTGTAGATTTTGGCCTGTAGATGAGCCGCCACCTAGGGAAACCTACCAAACCTGTGCATTTCTGAAAACTAGAGACCTAGGGGAATCCAAGATGGGGTGACTTGTGTGGCTCGGACCAGGTTCTGTTACCCAGAATCCTTTGCAAACCTCAAAATTTGGCTAAAAAAACACATGTTCCTCACATTTCTGTGGCAGAAAGTTCTGGAATCTGAGAGGAGCCACGAATTTCCTTCCACCCAGCGTTCCCCCACGTCTCCCGATAAAAATGATACCTCACTTGTGTGGGTAGGCCTAGCGCCCGTGACAGGAAATGCCCCAAAGCGCAACGTGGACACAGCCAAATTGGTGAAGGAAAACAGAGGTGTTTTTTGCAAAGTGCCTACCTGTAGATTTTGGCCTGTAGCTCAGCCGCCACCTAGGGAAACCTACCAAACCTGTGCATTTCTGAAAACTAGAGACCTAGGTGAATCCAAGATGGGGTGACTTGTGTGGCTCGGACCAGGTTCTGTTACCCAGAATCCTTTGCAAACCTCAAAATTTGGCTAAAAAAACACATGTTCCTCACATTTCTGTGGCAGAAAGTTCTGGAATCTGAGAGGAGCCACGAATTTCCTTCCACCCAGCGTTCCCCCACGTCTCCCGATAAAAATGATACCTCACTTGTGTGGGTAGGCCTAGCGCCCGTGACAGGATATGCCCCAAAACGCAACGTGGACACATCACATTTTTTCATTGAAAACAGTGCCTACCTGTAGATTTTGGCCTCTAGCTCAGCCGGCACCTAGGGAAACCTACCAAACCTGTGCATTTCTGAAAACTAGAGACCTAGGGGAATCCAAGATGGGGTGACTTGTGTGGCTCGGACCAGGTTCTGTTACCCAGAATCCTTTGCAAACCTCAAATTCTGTCTAAAAAAACACATTTTCCACACATTTCGGTGACAGAAAGTTCTGGAATCTGAGTGGAGCCACAAATTTCCTTCCACCCAGCGTTCCCCCAAGTCTCCCGATAAAAATGATACCTCACTTGTGTGGGTGGGCCAGGTGCCTGCAACAGAATAAGGCCAAAACTTGTAGAGATAGAGGGGATAGCACAGCAAGTTTATAAGGACATATTCTTTTATACATCTTTAGACTGACTCTGCTTTGGGGACCCACATAAGTGAGGTATCATTTTACTTGGGAGGCTGAGGGGAACACTGGGGAGTAGGAATTTTGTGCTGCAGTGGTGATCCTACGAAGAAAAGTAAGGAAAATATGCTTTTTTAGGCACATTTTGAGGTTTACAGAGGAGTCTGGGTAAGAAATTGTTGGGGGATCCACGCAAGCCACACCTCCCTGGACTCCTTGGGGTGTCTAGTTTTATAAAATGTCTGGGTTTGGTAGGTTTCCCTAGATGAAGGCCGCACACAGGACCAAAAACATAGGTGCCCTCTCCCCCCCAAACACAGGTAGTTTTGTAATATATCGTTTTGATGTGCCCACATACGTCCGTGATGTGCCAAACACAAAATTTTTGAAAAGAAACACAGTTAGGTTATGTGAAAAAGACCCCTCACCCACCAACCAAGTTGGTGGCATGCTTCATCATCGGGGTCCCACCTGAGGCACCTAGCGTGTCACAGGTGTGCTGCGACGCCTGATTACAGCGGAGCAGGTTTTGTCATTTTTACCACACATACTGGTTGGATTTGGCACGAGGGTGAGTGATGGTTCAGTGGATCAAATTTTACTAACAAGAGCTTTCACAAAAATGAAATGCACTGTTAGTAACTGAAAGGCAAAAAACTGAACCAATGACTCACAGCTCGTGAGCTGTAAAGCCGCGACAAGGCACCAACCGCTTTACAGTCCATTCACACAACTTTCATACTTACACACACAAGGCCATTCACACCGCCAGCCACGGGCCCAGCACATTACAACACTCACATCGACAGACAGCGCCACTCAAGGGCCCATCACTTACATATGCCCATATGCCTTATACAACAATCACACCAGCTGATGGGAGTGTGTGGACTGGTGTTTGGCTGGCAGTGTGTTGCAGTAGCCAACAGCAAGTCAATATGTACACTCTCAGCCAAGCCCCACTCAACCCACAATGTTATAATTTTTTTTATTTTTTTAACAGAGGAACCCCTAACTAAGTAGAAAGAATTACAAAACTACAAACACAAAAGCTCTAACTAAGAACATGACAGAAATGCTAACCATGAAACTAAACACATGAAAATACAAAACAGACATGAGTTTACACTCATGGTTGTTCCCAGAAATTCTTCTGGGTGTGGTAATTCTTAAAACAAGCACCGACACACAGCCCAGGCTTTGAAGGACAATCTGGGCAGTACATTCGAGTCTCCCTCCGGATACCTCTTTGAAAACACACTCTACATTTCTTAGCTGGAAAGTCTTTTTTGGGTGTGGGAGGAATGTGCTCAGCAAAGTGGCGATCTTTCAATCTAGCCACATCCTCCACCACTGCTCCTCTAGGAACTCTGGCCTGTTCCACCACAATAAGGCTCTCTATCACTGACTCCTGAAATTTCACAAATGTCATCTTTGACTCTGGAGACCTATCCCTAAACACAATAAAAGCATTGAAGGTTGCTAAGTGGAAGAGGTGAAGTGCTAACTTCTTATACCAAACGTAAGACTTACGAATAGCAGTATAAGGTTCCAACCTCTGGTCAACTCTATCTACACCTCCCATGTGCTTATTATAATCTAAAATGCACACAGGTTTGCGCACTTCAGCAACCTGGCCCCAAACAGTCACAGGGGAAGTACTCTCATCATGGATGGTACTTAGCATGTAGACATCCCTCTTGTCTGAAAATTTCAAAGCTAGCAGCTCCTCGTTCCGCAAGGCACAGCACTGTCCTCTATCAAGTTTTTTACAGACAAGCTCCCTTGGATAGCCTTTCCGGTTAGAACGGATTGTGCCACAAGCAACTGTGTCCACTGTAAACAATTCCTTGAACAATTGCACACCAGTGTAGAAGTTATCTACATACAAATGGTGACCTTTGTTGAACAGTCGTCTACCAAGATCCCACACAATTTTCTCAGTAACTCCAAAAGTGGGAGGACAACCAGGGGGGTCAATATTGGAATCCCTACCAGTGTACACACGGAAACTATACACATATCCTGTCCTACTTTCAGACAGCATATACAATTTAATTCCATATCGTGCCGTTTTGCTAGGAATGTACTGCCTAAAAACCAAACGACCCTTGAAGAGGACCAAAGACTCGTCCACACTTAACTCTTTGCCTGGAACATAGACCTCCGAAAACCGATCTACAAAATGATCAAGGACAGGCCTAATCTTAAAAAGACGGTCAGAATCTGGGTGATCTCGTGGCAAGGCTAATGCATTGTCAACAAAATGCAGCATCCTAAGAAGAAGCAAATACCGATTACGACTCATGGTCGCTGGAAATATAGCTGATGCCATCAAGGGACTAGTAGACCAATAAGAAGCCAGTGACGGCTTCCTTATCAACCCCATCAAAACAGTCAAACCCAAAAACTTTTTTAACTCCTCCAAATTTGTGGGAATCCACTGGGCAGCTCTAGAGTGTGGCCTAAGTCTAGCAGCGTTGTCCCTCAAATGCTGCTCCGCATACAAATTAGTCTGCTCAACAATCTCTTCCAAAAACACATCATCCATGAATAACTCAAAGAAATTGATAGGCATAAAGTTCTCTGTATTGGCGTTACACCCCGGGAGACCAGTAAAGCAGGCAACTCTGGCTGCTCCATGTTTGGGGCAGCCCAGACATCAGGTCTTATAACGGGAAACCTTTCAGCCCCAGGTTGCTGCACTATTGGCACATCAATGTCCTCCTCTAAAACAGGCCCTTCATCTGCACTGAGTGTGGCTTCATCATCAGAAGATTCCCCTCCAAGAGAAACATCACTGCCAGAATCTCTGACTTCCTCCTCTGCCTCAGATGCAGAGTCCGTCTCATAGTCATGATCAGACTGTGACTCAAAAAGCATACCAACCACCTGCTGAGCGGTCATCCTGCGGCTAGCCATGATCTCTCCTGCTAAAATTAACTGGACAAATTCACCACCAACAACCAGCACTGTGTAAGACAAGTAACAAAGTGTAGCTTTGTTAGTAAGAGTTATAAACTCAAAAACTATACCGCTCACTTGCCTGAAAAAGCTTGATTCACCAGCTACTACACAGCAATCACCAATGATATCCCACTAAAAATAAAGAAAGAAAGGCAAATTAGAAATAAGACAAAACAAATATAATTGTGCACAAACCTAAGGACAATTTCACACACAATCCTGCATTTAGTACACCCCCTACAAACATGTCATTCATGCATGGCAACAATACTCCTTTGGAGAAAATTGTTTTTACTTACCTAAAACATGCAACTGTGCAAACTGCAGGTCAACCACCGCCAAAACCGCAAGGAGCCACAGCAAATAAAGCAAAAGCTTTGAACTAGAACAAAAAGGAGGAAAACATTTTTTATCACAAATGCAAACACTTCTTCAGTTGACAAACACCCCACCATCAAACATTTAGAAATTGGTGCCTATGTGGATTCTGCCATAGGGGCAGATGGGCCTACTAATAAAATAGGCCTGTCTACCCCAAGGAAGCCAGAAAATACCTTTAGTAGTGTGTCCCCATGGAGAGCGACCCTTGCCAAAGGGGACAGCCCTAAAAAAGAAAAAAGAAAAAAAACACACACAACACTATCCCTGGTGCCTAAGTGGCTTCTACCCCCCTTGGGGGCAGGTGGGCCTAACAAAATAGGCCCATCTGCCCTCAGGGGGTGTAGAAATGGCCAACAGGTCAATGCCTCCCTTGGGGGGCGCCCCGTGACCAAGGGGACGCCCCCCCCCCACAAAAATAAACAAATAAAAAAAAATCCCTGGCGTTCTAGTAGTTTCTGCCCCCCTTGGGGGCAGACCAGCCTAAAAATAATAGGCTGATCTGTCTCCAAGGGGTGCAGAAATGGCCTGGGTACATGTGCCCCCAAAGTGGGGGGCGACCCTTGCCCAAGGCCCCCCCCCATCCACTAACACACACACACACACACACACACACACACTATCCCTGGTGTCTAAGTGGCTTCTGCCCCCCTTGGGGGCAGGTGGGCCTAAGAAAATAGGCCCATCTGCCCCCAGGGGGTGTAGAAATGGGCAACAGGTCAATGCCCCCCTTGTGGGGGGCGCCCCGTGACCAAGGGGACGCCCCCCCACAAAAATAAACAAATAAAAAAAATCCCTGGCGTTCTAGTGGTTTCTGCCCCCCTTGGGGGCAGACCAGCCTAAAAATAATAGGCTGATCTGTCTCCAAGGGGTGCAGAAATGGCCTGGGTACATGAGCCCCCAAGGTGGGGGGCGAATATGCCCAAGGCCCCCCCATCCACTAACACACACACACACACACACTATCCCTGGGGTCTAAGTGGCTTCTGCCCCCCTTGGGGGCAGGTGGGCCTAAGAAAATAGGCCCATCTGCCCCCAGGGGGTGTAGAAATGGGCAACAGGTCAATGCCCCCCTTGGGGGAGGCGCCCTGTGACCAAGGGGACACCCCACCACAAAAATAAACAAATAAAAAAAATCCCTGGCGTTCTAGTGGTTTCTGCCCCCCTCGGGGGCAGACCAGCCTAAAAATAATAGGCTGATCTGTCTCCAAGGGGTGCAGAAATGGCCTGGGGACATGTGCCCCCAAAGTGGGGGGCGACCCTTGCCCAAGGCCCCCCCCATCCACTAACACACACACACACACACACTATCCCTGGTGTCTAAGTGGCTTCTGCCCCCCTTGGGGGCAGGTGGGCCTAAGAAAATAGGCCCATCTGCCCCCAGGGGGTGTAGAAATGGGCAACAGGTCAATGCCTCCCTTGGGGGGGCGCCCCGTGACCAAGGGGACGCCCCCCCACAAAAATAAACAAATAAAAAAAAATCCCTGGCGTTCTAGTAGTTTCTGCCCCCCTTGGGGGCAGACCAGCCTAAAAATAATAGGCTGATCTGTCTCCAAGGGGTGCAGAAATGGCCTGGGTACATGTGCCCCCAAAGTGGGGGGCGACCCTTGCCCAAGGCCCCCACCATCCACTAACACACACACACACACACTATCCCTGGTGTCTAAGTGGCTTCTGCCCCCCTTGGGGGCAGGTGGGCCTAACAAAATAGGCCCATCTGCCCCCAGGGGGTGTAGAAATGGGCAACAGGTCAATGACTCCCTTGGGGGGGCGCCCCGTGACCAAGGGGACGCCCCCCCACAAAAATAAACAAATAAAAAAAAATCCCTGGCGTTCTTGTAGTTTCTGCCCCCCTTGGGGGCAGACCAGCCTAAAAATAATAGGCTGATCTGTCTCCAAGGGGTGCAGAAATGGCCTGGGTACATGTGCCCCCAAAGTGGGGGGCGACCCTTGCCCAAGGCCCCCACCATCCACTAACACACACACACACACACACACACACACACACACTATCCCTGGTGTCTAAGTGGCTTCTGCCCCCCTTGGGGGCAGGTGGGCCTAAGAAAATAGGCCCATCTGCCCCCAGGGGGTGTAGAAATGGGCAACAGGTCAATGCCCCCCTTGGGGGGGCGCCCCGTGACCAAGGGGACGCTCCCCCACAAAAATAAACAAATTAAAAAAAATCCCTGGCGTTCTAGTAGTTTCTGCCCCCCTTGGGGGCAGACCAGCCTAAAAATAATAGGCTGATCTGTCTCCAAGGGGTGCAGAAATGGCCTGGGTACATGTGCCCCCAAAGTGGTGGGCGACCCTTGCCCACGGCCCCCCCATCCACTAACACACACACACACACACTATCCCTGGTGTCTAAGTGGCTTCTGCCCCCCTTGGGGGCAGGTGGGCCTAAGAAAATAGGCCCATCTGCCCCCAGGGGGTGTAGAAATGGGCAACAGGTCAATGCCCCCCTTGGGGGGGCGCCCCGTGACCAAGGGGACGCCCCCCCAAAAAAATAAACAAATAAAAAAAAATCCCTGGCGTTCTAGTAGTTTCTGCCCCCCTCGGGGCAGACCAGCCTAAAAATAATAGGCTGATCTGTCTCCAAGGGGTGCAGAAATGGCCTGGGTACATGTGCCCCCAAAGTGGGGGGCGACCCTTGCCCAAGGCCCCCCCCATCCACTAACACACACACACACACACACACACTATCCCTGGTGTCTAAGTGGCTTATGCCCCCCTTGGGGGCAGGTGGGCCTAAGAAAATAGGCCCATCTGTCCCCAGGGGGTGTAGAAATGGGCAACAGGTCAATGCCCCCCTTGGGGGGGTGCCCCGTGACCAAGGGGACGCCCCCCCACAAAAAAAAACAAATAAAAAAAAAAACCTGGCGTTCTAGTGGTTTCTGCCCCCCTTGGGGGCAGACCAGCCTAAAAATAATAGGCTGATCTGTGTCCAAGGGGTGCAGAAATGGCCTGGGTACATGTGCCCCCAAAGTGGGGGGTGACCCTTGCCCAAGGCCCCACCCCCATCCACTAACACACACACACACACACACACACTATGCCTGGTGTCTAAGTGGCTTCTGCCCCCCTTGGGGGCAGGTGGGCCTACAAAAATAGGCCCATCTGCCCCCAGGGGGGGCAGAAATGGCCAACTGGTCAATGCCCCCCTTGGGGGGCGCCCCGTGCCCAAGGGGACGCCCCCCCCACAAAAATAAACACATATAAAAAAATCCCTGGCGTTCTAGTGGTTTCTGCCCCCCTTGGGGCAGATCAGCCTAAAAATAATAGGCTGATCTGCCCTCAAGGGGGGCAGAAATGGCCCTAAAAGACATGCCCCCCAAAGGGGAGTAACCCTTGCCCAAGGGGGTGCCCCCCCCATCCACTACACACACAATCCCTGGTGCCTAAGTGGCTTCTGCCCCCCTTGGGGGCAGATGGACCTAAAAAAAATAGGCTGATTTGCCCCCAAGGGGGGCAGGAAAGGCCAACAGTTCTCTGCCCCCTTGGGGGGGGGGGCGCCCCTTGCCCAAGGGGGCACCCCCCCACATAAATACACATAAAAATACAAAAAAACTGGTGATCTAGTGTTTTCTGCCCCCCTTGGGGGCAGATCTGGCTACAAAGTAGCCAATCTGCCCTCAAGGGGGGCAGAAATGGCCCTAAAAGACATGCCCCCCAAAATGGAGCGACCCTTGCCCAAGGGGGCGCCCCCCCATCCACTACACACACAATCCCTGGTGCCTAAGTGGCTTCTGCCCCCCTTGGGCGCAGATGGACCTAAAAAAAATAGGGCGATCTGCCCCCAAGAGGGGCAGAAAAGGCCAACAGTTCTCTGCCCCCTTGGGGGGGCGCCCCTTGCCCAAGGGGGCACCCCCCAACACATAAATGCAAAAAAATATATAAATCCCTGGTGATCTAGTGTTTTCTGTCCCCCTTGGGGGCAGATCTGGCTGAAAAGTAGCCAATCTGCCCCCAAGGGGGGCAGAAATGGCCTAAGAAATTGCCCCCTAAAGGGGAGCGACCCTTGCCCAAGGGGCCGCTCCCTGCAAGCCGAAATCGGCAAATATATACAAAAAAAAACAATCCCTGGTGTCTAGTGGGCATTCCTGCTGCCCGATCGCAATGCGATCGGGCAGCAGGAATGCTCAAAGAGACACCGGGGGAAAGGAAAAGCCTTTCCTTTTCCCCAGTGCCTCTTTCTACAAAGCCCCCCACCCACCGGGAAGAGATTCTTACCTCTTCCTTTCTCGCCGCACAGGAAGCAAATGGCTTCCTGTGCGGCGAGAACCCCATAATGAAGTCAGCGCGCGATCGCGCGCTGACGTCATTATGGGGGGGTGGGGGGGTCGGGGGTGGAAGGGGAAGGGCTTCCCCTTCCATGCCTGACTTTGGGGGGTGGGGGGAAGCACACAGAGGGAGCGAGAGCGCTCCCTCTGGGCTGTGTGCCGAGGACGTAGTGGTTACGTCCTCGGCACAGCAGCACTGTGCCGCGGGACGTAACCACTACGTCCGCGGCACAGAAGGGGTTAAACTCGCCCAACACACAATGTGCCTTGCTCAAAAAAATGGATGCCATGGTTGTTCTCTGAAACTCATTTGCACTCCCCCCACTTCCATCTAGGGTACATTTACGATAACTAGACTTGGATAACAAGGTTTCATCAAGCCTCACGTTGACCAAGAAATCTTGAATCTATATATCTGCTAATGTTTTTAAATAAAGTTAAATTACAACCTTCTTTGATATACTAGGGTGGCACCCACGTTTATGTATTATTGAATTGTACGTCTACCACAATTGTTGAACGTCTTCACAAATTTTTAAATGCCCTATTGTCTAACAATCTCTCCAGTTCCACGTCCTGAGGAAACCCTGAATTCAAGTGGGTCAAAACATGTCGACTTTTGACACTATGGTATTGATAGAAAGAAACTCTCTCTAAGGAGGGAACTCCTCCAAACATGGGTCTCTTCTTGTCAAAGGCTTTTTCTCAACCCCTGGTTTACTCCAAAAATCGAGTATGGACTTTAAAATTGAAACTTAGACATTTGGTCATTGCGTTATGTTATGTTGTAATGAACTGAACTTGACTGAGTTTGCCTTTGTCACTGCATTTCCATTTTTAATTTAGCACATTGTGGCGTAGGTTAAGCACAAATCAAGATTTGTGGGTGACGTGTATATTACAAATGTTAGACTATATTTTGTCATTAATAGCTCATGTTATGTATGATATACAAGTGATTTTGACAGAAATTCATTAAATGAGGTCATTATGATTAACCAATATGATCATGCAAATGAAATTTCTTGATCGTTTCGGTAACTAATTATTCTAAACTCATTCAGGGAAAGTACTTTACTTTATTGTTCTGTTAATTGTGGTCCAACTTTGCTGTAGTTTAAGGATCCAACACCTTGGCTATACTTCTGAGATAACAACTGGGCATGCCTATTGCTAACAGGTGTAATAGATACTGGCCCCTGCAAGCTGATCAGATGCTGCATGGGTGAGGCACTCCAACTACTTGTAAATTGAAGGACATATTTGAAGAGTTTATGGACCTGTTCACAGGTCTAAACACACAACATGCTCTTCTACATATCCACCTATGTTACGTCCAGTATATTTGCTTATACACACGAGTGCTCTTCCATTAACGACCAGAGACTGAATACAAAACTGCAAAATGTAGAGGAGGCTGTTGTGATTGAAAATTTAAGAGGAACTAACCCCTCTTATCCACAATGGCCATCAGCCAAAAACCTAAAGCAGCCTGGATCCTTGAAGATATGCATCGACAAGAAGCTCCTGATCAAGGCTATCAATATGGAAAGATTATTCATCTCCACAATTGAAAATATACTGGCTTGCTTCCATGGCTCGAATTGGAGTTCAAAGTTAGTTTTACGTACCAGGAGGCACCAGCAATCGTCGTTCAACAGAGACAAATTACCACTTTTTCTACTAATGGACAACTGTGGAGGTACAGGTGGCTCAGTTTTGGCATCCTTTCTGCTGCAATGATTTTCTAGAATGCCATTAGAGAAACACTAAGTGGGGTGCTAAAAAGGCTTTTAAACTGTGGGGTGAAACTAAACAAACTAGAGGTCTTCAGATATGTGTTGATGATTGGAGTACGTGAGCAAACCCAAAAAAGGTGCAGGATATTTTGACTGTCAGCCCACCTCAGAATGCCATGGACATTCGAAGCATTCTTAGGATGACCACCCTCTACAGAAGGTTTATCTGAGCCTCTATAATAGAACAATGTGGAGCCTCTCCCCCAAAAAACTGGTCATGTAGAGAGAGACATGAACGAACATTTCAAGCCGTGAAGGATGCGCTACTGCAGGATGCCACTGCAAAAATATTCAGTCTCACCAAGCCTACGAAACTAATGATCAGTGTAGGATAATTTGGGCTGGGAAATATCATGCTCCGTGAACAAGAGCACAATTTGAGGGTTTCAATTCCATTTGCAAACCAGGCTTTAACAGAAAATCATTACTCACATATTAAGAAGGGCGTAATTCCCACTGAATGATGCTGTAGCATTTTGCTTGGTACTTAAATAGACATAGGCTGATGGTCATATTTGACCACAACACTCTAATACTACCATTTCAGTAGTCAACTCCTGATCTGTCCCTAAGAATAGAAAAGTGAGTATTACAGCTACAGGAATAGCACATGGAAGTACAATGTCAGTCAGGAGTCAGCAGCCTTGCTGACTACCTATCCTAACATCTATGAGTATCCTTGAAGGTGGGAAAACTCCAAACAGAAAACACACAACAGGATGTAAGACCTGTAGTGCAAGGAACATCCCAAAAGCCTTTTTCATGTAAGCAATTAGCAAGATCAAGAGAACCAACAAATGCTTAAAGGCTGCCATTGAGACACTGCAATACAGTACATGAAATACTTTTTTGCAAGGACAGCAACACTGTGGTCCACCTATGAACCCTGACGTTTACCAGGTGCATCACATCATCACATCTATATGGTGGAAAACGGAGTGGTGTTTTAGAGGTGACCTTGTAGAAAGAGAGGAGGATAAAGTTTGTTACACATTGGTCATTAGAGTGTAATCAAGATGCGTCATGGCTTGCTATGCAAGAAGATTTGGATCTCCAAACTATGCAGCCTTGCTGACTCATTTGTATCCAATGCATTCTCTTTTAAGCAACAGGAACTGTAGAACCTTAGGCACCAATATTAACAGAGGAGGAAAGTTGGCTGTCCTGGTCTAAAGTAAGTGCAGATTGCTGCACAACCCTATAGTTTCAACAGTTATCAGTGCTCAATAATACCTGTACCAAGTATACTGTGGGGAAATTTGCAACCTGCCAAAGCCCTTGCATCACATGTTAAAATAACACATTGCAGTTATTGTCTCCACACTCTAGCACTAAAATGGTATGTCACACATTTGTGATTGTTTGTGAATTGCTTGAGGCTCTGCAGTTCAGTGCAGAGGTACAGCTGGTGCCTACTAGTCTCTACTATGTGTTGTGCCTCAAGGAGTTGTCAGAATATGAGCTGGGACCTGTATACTGAATTAATCACACAATAGTATTTGTGACGTGGAGAATAATGTGAACTTCTTTAATGTCCACAACCTCTGAAATCATAAGAATATGGCATCCCCTGGCTCTTTTTCTCCGTGATATTGGTGTAACATATAAAGCTCTCTATGCTAGACTAACTGTCTCTAGGAATAGAATGTTGTTTGCAGTACATAGAAGCAAATATATGCAAAGGTGATCCTCCACTTTTCATAACCTATGTCAGGTTGATGACATCTGAAACATGAGGTTTCCAAAGCTATTGAAAATGTAGGTGTATCAAGAATGTCAAGGCACAGAAGTTCCAGAAGTATCATCTCTAAAGCTGGCAACAAATGCTCCATCTCCAAACAGACAAATTGTGGGATGGCTGGTGTAACAGGTAGTTACCATACAAAGGTTTGGTACATGAAGCAATTTGATGCTTCTAGGTTTACTCAAGCTAATACAATCACAGGCCCTTCTAAAGTAGATCTGATGAACGTAAGTTAAAAGTTTGCACTCACTGCAGCAGACATTTTAGAAATCAAACTGCTACAACTCAGGCACAAATAATGCATTTTCGGGTGTATGTGGCACTGATAATGAAATTCCTAGACTTGCCACAGGACAGACAATCATCCCCTCTAGTGATGGTGCCTTTGTATCTGTGTTAATGATTTCCTGATGCTCCCAATCTGTATGGGCTCTTCAAACAAACGTGTGTAAGCAGATTGTACAGACAGTGGTGGAAGGCTAGTTCTGTGCAATTCATTACTTTTCTGACTGACAGTAATTCTGTTGGCTCTTGATGTGCCATGTTAAGTACCTGAGCATCAGGGTGGTGGTAGATCAATCTACTGCCATTTTGTGACCAACCTATTGTTTAAAGAAAGTGTTCATCTTCATGCCTTCTGAAAGTGATAATTGCTAATTGAGTATCTAAGAAAAAATATAGCTTTTGAGATCTCTTCTACAAATATCAGGTGACAGAAAATGACAGGTTACCCAGCTACCATCCCTCGACTGATGGATAGTCTGAAAAATTTAATCACACCATTGAGCAATACCACCAGTGTTTTAGTGTGAGCAGGGTTCAAACTGACTTGTAGGGAAATATAGTAGTGCCTGAATGTCTAGTTTGACACCTCAGTGTGTGGGACAATTTACTGACTGTTGTGGGACTTTTTTTTAATGGAAAACTTTATTTTGTTAACATACAAAACAATATCATTAGACACTGCGTTCCATTCAAGTACAGATTTGCTTTGTAAATAAGTTATTTTAAGTTTTCCACACCAGTCCAAGCCCCTCTTCCTTGTCTCCAGGGGAGGCGCTGTGGTATACATCTAATGGCGGACTATGGTGGTCATTATGTTCATGCTGGCAGGCAAAACACTGACTGCCAGCGACCCGGGAACCCCGCCAGCCAGATAATGAACTTTTCTGTGAGCCGACGGACGGAAAACTTGTTTCCGCCCACCAGCTCACAGAAAGGCTCGGCCGGGACATTGATGGCGGCTCTCTGTGCGGCAGGTGCAGTTGCACCCGTCACGCAGATCACTGCCCGAAAATCAGGCAGTGACCTGCGCGACGGGGCTCTGCACCGGGGCCCCTGCACTGCCCATGCACAGTGCATGGGCAGTGGAGGGGCACCCCCTCCGCCAGCCTTTTCCTAGCGGGATATCCCACCAGGAAAAGGCTGGCGGGAAATGAAACATGCTACCCTGGCAGATGGTGTTTCAACCCGCAACCAGGCTGCCTGACAGCGGGAGCCTGGAGGTGAGTGACGGCTGCCGCTGGCGGCCGTCACCATGTCCGTTATATATGTCCGTTATATGGCGGTTTGACCCGCCATGCCGGCATGGCGGGCCAAACCGCCATGATCGTAATGAGGGCCTATGTCTTGTTTAGCCAGTAAGGTGCCCAAGCCAATCAGTGACATGTCCCCGCACGGTCTGTTCTGGGCCTTTTATATGGTCCCTGGGCAGGGCTATTTTTGAGTTGCCTCATATTACCATAAACATTGCCTGCAGTAAGCACACATGTATGCACTCTCCCATATCTTGCAAAACACTTTTGCAAAGTGTCAAGTTCAAAACTGCCAAATTTGCAAATGTGGGCCACTTTTTAGCTAGGTTAATATTCCCTATTTTGTCACAAATAGATGCAGATTCTGAATAGTTGGTGGGTTGCCATCACTCATTGACTGTTCATGATAACAGTGATTCACTTTGGCTCTCTCTGTCTGGATTCTGTCCATAGTTTTGTGGCTCCCTTTACCATCCTTTGTGCAGCTGATCCTCGGTGTGTTCATCTGGCACTTCCCATTTAATGGCATGATGACGTGGTTCTTCACGTCTCTAGGTTTAGGATGGCAATTGCTTCTTCTTGAACAGTGTATATGGTTTTGGTTGGTGGATCCACCGAGATTGAGATGATTATTGATACTGACTTTCGTTGGGGCAAACAGTAATACAAGAACACATTAAGCTGCCCCTTGGGCACCCATAGTAAATATCATGCACTAATGCAACACAGGTAGTGGGTCCAGTGATTCTATAAGGGATCATGGCGGGAGCAGCAGGATAAGATTTGTGCATTCTAGCAAGCTAGGGGAGCTTACCACGGAGATCCCAGTGGACCGGACTCTGGCATGTGGGGCACAGTGACAGAAAGTCCTGTCTGGTGCAACCTCTGGGTCTTGTACAAGTGGACTTCTGGATTAGAAAGGGCGGTACCACATATAGAAACCCAATCAAAGGCACTATGCTTGGCAACGATATGTGTTCCACAGTTCACTCTACTTCTGCATAGGTTGCTACCTGCCTTGCATCCCTCACTTTTATGTGTTTTCCCTCTGGTTCCTCCAGCTATTGTCTGCAAGGTCCCAATTGAAGGAACTATTTTCTGTGCTCCTGAATGTCACCAGATTTGACCTTCAAGGCTCCAGTGCCTCTAGGTCCTGTTCTGATAACTTAACACCTACAAACTCCTACACTGTAATGCCAGTACAACATTTACATGCCTGAACATGTAAGTGATACTCCGCAAATTCAGTCAAGTTTAATACATCTGAAGATTTGACTGGAACATTTGTCAAAGGGTCTTATATCAAGAAGGTTATTTTATACCTCTATCCCTATTTCCTTTTGGTGCTATTTGATACAACTTTCCAAGGGTATCCTTCTATAAAAGATGCTGGAGCACCCAGCGTGGTATAAGGAATGGGTAGACTTTACTCTAAGGAGGGGAAAGAGAAACCCATCTATTAAGCCCTTGATTTGTCAAATTGTTTCCATTCCCTCTAGCCTCATGGGTCACCTCCGTGGTTATAGCCATCTACTTAGCAGCAGATTGCCCAAACAAAACAAACAGAAAGAGAAGGCTGCTGTTAGATAAACCACTAGGGGCACATTTAGATTCACGTTTTGTTTGTCTTGGGCTCCCAGGTCATAACTGAAAAAAGTGCTCTCTAACGAGTAGCTCCGGAGGTACTTATAGCTTTCAGCTACGTGTATGCAGCTTCCCTGTGTGTAGCCCAACTTAGTTAAAGGATAGTTAAGTTTGGCTGAATCAGTCATTGCTCCGAAACTGAAAAAGCTGTATCTAAAAATCAAAAAGCTGTATATTTTCAGAGCAGATGATTCCAGAAAAATAAATTTAAGGCTGATATTTAAATGGTAATTCATACTGCTTTCGGCAGTCTTTTATCACTGATGGCCTTTTGATGTCGGGAGGCATTGCGTATATCACTACCTTGAAATGTAGAGGCATTCAAAATTGAAAATGATAAAGCTTTGTTGACATTATTGCCGGTGACCTTGTGTGAGTCATTAAAGTGGTCACTACAAGTAATTCTGTGTGAAATAGCAACTATTGGAATCTTATCTGAAGTGGGCACTATCATAACTGATAATTTCTCACTGGCTCGGAATGATTTTCGTTGAGTATAAGAAGCTGTTATTGTAGAAAAGGCTGGAGATTCCGAATATTAAGGGATTTTTTTTGAATGTGCCCTGATTTGATTCATATTTGTCATAGAGCATACAATGGTGACAAAATGCTAAGCACTGCAAAACACACAGTGTGGGTATATTAATTATAGTAACTTCTGACAGAAATATTGTTGTAAATATAATTTACAAAAATCATAGATTTTGTATAATTAACTCCAATGAGGCAATATTTTTTAGACAATACCTATAACACAAGATCTCTGTTACATGATATTTTGGTTACAATATTCTGGTACCACAACCTTGTCTTGGGCTGTGCCATGAAGTATTATGAATGATCCATGTTTAAATCTTTTTTTTTCTTTTAGGTTAGACGTCAGACTGACATGAGATGGAAGTATCCCTAGAGGAAGTATTGTCTGATCTAAGGTACAATTCAGTGCATGCCTTGATTTATGTTACCTGGTTCCAACAGTTCTTCACACAGACTATTTGGGTTGAGAGAACTCATATGGCACTTTGAAAATATTTTCTACAAGATATTAACGATCATTTAGCACACGTAACTCGCTTTAATGAATATGATGTGTTGACTAAATATATCCTGCTGACTGATATTCATTTGAGGGAAAGAGAGATCAGAAATATGAGATCACCATCTCAGTATTGTGGCATTTCATATGGTATTGATAAAGGCTTTTGTCTCTTACGCTACATCTGGTAACAAAATATATACAAATGAAAGTATTGATGAAGTGAAGGCTCAGAGACATTGCCTGAGTTGAAGCTTTTTTTTTAACAAGAAGTGACATATCAATTTATTTTCCCTTTCAACACTTGCGAGGTTTCCCAGACTCATGCTAAATTGAACTAAATCAAAGTTACTTTTTCGCTAGTGCGATCACTTTGTTCTTGTTGCAGATTACTTTTTACATGAATGTTGATTAAGCATGGGTGAAGGAAGTACCTACAGCGACTATTAAGAAGCTAATGGTGAACATAGGAATTATGAACGACTAAGAATTGATGGGGTGTGGCCAAGACGGCAGAGAGAGAAGACAAGTAAATCTCTGCTCTGCCGTGGCCTGGATACAAACATCTGTGATGCTGATGGCGCATGCAGCCGGAGTGGCACAACGATCCTCCAGAGGTCTCCCCGGGGGATACCAGAACCGACGTCACATATCAGGCCGTGATTGAGGCCAATATTGGCAGTGGCCACACGCTGAGCGGGGCGTGGCCCACTGGGAGGGCGAGAACAGAGCCTGCAATTTAACGGAGGCCCAGGGCGATTGTTGTCCTGGAGCCCCGGCCGGGGAAGCTGAGTGGCCGGGGTGACTCACAGACCTCTGATGCCCCCTCCCCCGAGAGACACGCCAAGAGGCCTTCGGAGCCCAGAACATGATGAGGCCATCTGTACATAAGGCCTGACTGACACTGCGGACCGGCAGACGAGTGGACACTTGAGGCCTGGATGCCAGGTGGCACGAACTAGCAAGTGGTGCCGGGTGCTCCTCCTCTCTGTTGACCCGGGAGTGCCCCTGTGACAATGAAGTCTTTTTGCTGGGCCCCTCAACTGAGGAGCTGAGGACCCAGAGCCCAGCAGGATATGCCCTTTGCAGAACCTCAGAGGCGGAGGGCCTGTTGACGGAGCCTAACTGGGGATGAGTCACTGGGAACTTACATCGGCTCTGTGACCCGCGCGACCTGCTGAGACAGTACTACTGAGGAACTCTCCCTTCGTGATGGATTGGGGCGAGTAGCATAACCAGAGAAGGGGCAGCCGCACCATAGACATTTGGAGAACGGCATTGTTGATCTGGTGAGGTGAGCATTGGGACCCCCGGTCGGCCCGGATATTTGCCAGCATGGTGAAATCTATCAAGAAGAGAAATGTCTGGGTGGATCGCGGAAGGCCACCACCTAGGCATGGCGCGTACGACCTCCCGTCTGACTTGGAGGACCCGACACTTAGGGCCTTATTACGACCCTGGTGGCCAGCGGTAAGCTGGGGGTAACACCGCCAACAGGCTGGCGGTGTTCCACCAGCTATTATGAACGTGGCGCAATAGCCACGGCCATACCGCCGGCCCCTCCACTATACCGCCAGGCTTCCGACTGGCAGTCATAATCCCCAGGGCAGCGGTGCAAGCACTGCTGGCCTGGGGATTAGGAGTCCCTGACCACCAGCCTGGCCACGGCGGTAAACACTGCCATGGAAAGGCTGGTGGTAAGGGGGTCTTGGGGTGCCCCTGCACTGCCCATGCACTTGGCATGGGCAGTGCAGGGGCCCCGAGGCATAGCCCCATCACGCATTTCACTGCCCGAATTTCGGGCAGTGAAATGTGCAACGGGTGCTACTGCACCCACTGCACATCAGCATTGCCGTAGGCTCTATTGCGAGCCAGCAGCAATGTTGATGTGACTTTTCCGCTGGGTCAGTGGACAGTAACACTGTTACCGTCCGCTGGCCCAGCGGAAAAGTCGAAATAGGGAGCCAGAAATACCACCAGCACTGGTGGTATTCTGGCACCTGCAGCCTCGGCGGTCTTCTGAGAAGACCGCTGAGGTTGTAATGAGGGCCTTAGTGACATCCTGCAAGCGATAATGGCAACCCATGAAGCACTAGAAACAAAGATTGACACCCTGGGGGCTGAGTTTGGGCTACTGACAGACGACCATCGATGATTGGCTGAGAGGGTTACGGCGGTGGAGAGAGAATTTACAGAGGTCCCGTCTAATATAACGGAGGCACAATCAAGACTATCTTCAATAGAGGACAAAGTCAGAGCTGTGGAACAATGAGTGGAGGATGCAGAAAATCGCTCCAGAAGGAACAATATACAAATACTGGGAATTTCTGAAAACTCAAAGGGCAGGTATATGATTGCTTTCTTGGAGACTTGGATAAAGGATGAACTAGCTCCAACTGGTCTTTCCGGGTTTTTGCCCTGGAACGAGCCCACAGGGACCCACCTCGCTCTCCCAGACCTGGGGCCCCGCCGAGAGTGGTTATCGCGAGGCTCCTACATTATAAAGACAGGGACTACAGACTGGCTAAAGCTCAGAAGAAAAGAGAAATAACGACGGGCAATAGCAAAACCAAGGTGTTCCCAGATTACTCCAAAGAAGTCCAAAATCGTAGAAACAGGTTCCTGGCTGCAAAACGGAAACTTCAACTAATGGGCGTTTCCTAGGCTATGATCTTTCCGGCCTGACTCAGAGTTGTGTCGCAGGGCACCACTCTCTTCTTTAATACACCTCAGGAGGCATGGGCATGGATAGAAACACAGCCCACACAGGCTTCATGGGAAGCACAAGTCTCTCGGACACCACACACGATACAAACAAAACGTAATAAGCAAAGGCTTTTGAGGGGAACCCCCTCAGCTGAAGAGGCCAGGCAGGCAGGGCATCGGGCTCTTGAAGATACTGCAGCCTTTTGGCCGGGGAAGCCAACCAGCCCTATCGCATAGGTCTGAAAACCTGGTAGAGCTGGGAGAGGGCAATGGATATGTTTCAAGTAATGTCACGATCCGGTCAGATCATTCAGACTTATCAGATTCGGAACAGGAACTCCTCATTGCCACTCCCCGCACAGCAGATTACCTCCTCTGAGAATAGCTCTCATGAGGACTTGAAGGGCTTCAGTTACTGGAAACTATTGGAGCAGTGGAGGCGGAGGTAATGGTCTCTGTCTCTACACTCATGCTATACAGATCGTCAGCAGGGTTGATGGCAGCAAGTGGCCCAGCTTTGAATTCTAGGATACCATTGTCTATACCCAGCCACTTCTGTACGGCCAGCTAAGTAGCTCACTGGTTGGCACAGCAGGCTGCACTGGGCCATGGTCCTCATGCACCGCTAAACTGAAGTGGTGGGAGATACCGTCCATATTGGTTTGGAGAGGAAGGGTTTCCCAACCAGTCCTGGGAAAGGAGAGCTTGATTGTTCTTTTGTTGTTTTGTTTACTTGGGGTCTGTGCAGTGTGGATTGAAATGGGTGCTTTCCTCCAAATTGCTACCTTTGTCAGATCCCAGCCTTACATTGCTCAGATAATGACAGCCCGGCTGGGTTCATGTCCTCTGCCTTACATTGCAACATGCCCACCCCCACACGCTATAACATAATCTCCTGGAATGTGAGGGGGATTCATTCCCTAATGAAACGGTATAAGGTATTTTCCTATTTGTTCCACCGAGGTGTCCATCAGGCCTTACTACAAGAAACGCACATCCTTCAGAAATAAGGGCTAGCCTTACATCGACATTGGAGAGGTCAACTGTACTGTACAACCCATTCCACATATGCCAGGGGGGTACTAATTTGGGTTAAGCCTGGGGTCCCATTCAAATGCACTGTCCATAGAGTAGACCCCGAGGGGCGATTTGTGGCTCTCAGATGTCGTCTAAATGGAAAAGACATAACGCTCATTAACATTTATGCCTCAAATGTCAACCAAACTAGCTTCTCTGATGAACTATCCCGTCAACTCTCCCCCTATTTGACAGGAGAAGTATTAAACGGAGATTTTAACTGTGTGAGCGACCTGGACCTAAATAGGTCACACCCCCTGCTGGTTGATTTCCCAATGTACAAACGTGCTCAGATGTTCACTTCCTGGGGGGAGAATTGGAATTTGGTCGACTCCTGGCACACCTTACACCCACAGGATAGGGACTACTCATACTATTCTCCCATATATAATTTGCATGTGTGGTTAGATAACTTTCTGAGCATACCACCCCTACACCAGAAAATACATAGCATAGACTATGTCCAGAGCAATCTTGGACTATAACCCAGTCCTCCTCCACCTGAGCTGGGGTGATGACCCGGCCCCCCACACTTGGAAGCTTAGACCAGAAGCTTTGACTGACCCTCCTTTTAGGGTGCAAATTGGCACATGTCACCCAATATTTCCTGGACAACAGAGAGTCTACTAACTCTAAAGGCATGGAGTGGGCCGCTTGTAAGATGGTCCTGTGGGCTGCTTTATAACTGAATTGACTGGAGTCCGGAAAACCCTTCTTGGGGATGTTCAGACTGCTGAAACTACAGTGAAACATATCGAGCTGGACCACTCTAGGGGTCTGGGCGACCGGGAGTCCCTACTGGTGGCTAAAGAGAAAGTAGCAGAAGAAATGGCCTGGTTAGCTACTCCCAATACTAGGGGTACTCCAATAGTGGCGATCCAAATGGATTCTGGCCTTTCGCTGCATACACAAGCAGATATCAATGAAGCCTTCTATGATTACTATAGAATGTTGTACAAAAGCAAATCCCAAGTATCCCTAGATGACATTAAGGCCTTCCTTACACTGCTCAAGTTCCTACATTGTCATGGGAGGGGGCCAAATTATTGGGAGGGGAAATAACACTATGGCCCTCATTCTGACCTTGGCGGGCGGCGGAGGCCGCCCGCCAAAGTCCCGCCGTCAGGTTACCGTTCCGCGGTCGAAAGACCGCGGCGGTAATTCTGACTTTCCCGCTGGGCTGGCGGGCGGTCGCCTTCAGACCGCCCGCCAGCCCAGCGGGAAAGAGGCTTCCATGATGAAGCCGGCTCGGAATCGAGCCGGCGGAGTGGAAGCTGTGCGACGGGTGCAGTTGCACCCGTCGCGTATTTCACTGTCTGCGCAGCAGACAGTGAAATACATGTAGGGGCCCTCTTACGGGGGCCCCTTCAATGCCCATGCCAGTGGCATGGGCACTGCAGGGGCCCCGTGACCCCCCCTACCGCCATCCGGATCCCGGCGGTCGGACCGCCGGGATCTGGATGGCGGTAGGGGGGGTCGGAATCCCCGCGGCGGTGCAGCAAGCTGCGCCGCCGTGGAGGATTCAATGGGGTGGCGGTACACTGGCGGGAGCCCGCCAGTGGTGCCGGTCCGACCGCGGCTTTACCGCCGCGGTCGGAATCCCCATTGGAGCACCGCCGGCCTGTCGGCGGTGCTCCCGCGGTCCTCCGCCCTGGCAGTCTTTGACCGCCAGGGTCAGAATGACCGCCTATGTGAGGTGAGGGCAGTCATTACGCATATGGCGTGAAGAAAAACCCCAGGTACTGATGGCTTCCCGATTGAGTTTTACGCCGCTTTCATAGAGCAATTGGTGCCTAAATTAGTGGAAATGTACAATGAGGCCAAGCAGTTAAAGGTCCTTCCGCCCACAACCAGAGAGGCTCTAATGGTACCCCTGCTAAAACCTGGAAAACAACCCCATGACATGAAGGCCTATCGCCCTCTATCAATTCTGAATGCAGACTACAAAATTCTTAGTAGAATACTTGCCACCAGACTCCTACACTATATGCCTCGGCTGATACATCAAGATCAATCGGGCTTCATTCCGGGCCACAACAAAGAGCTGAACATCTATCGACTGCTGTTGTTGCTGGAAAAAGCACCGACCACAGCACCGCGTGCTGCGATATTGTTAGTAGATATCGAAAAAGGTTTTGACAGCCTGGAATGGAATTTTTTGGCCGAGGTGATTACAAGTTTCCACCTAAGTACTGGGTTCTTAAATTGGGTCAAGCTACTTTACGTGGCTGTGAGCAGTAGAGTTAAGACAGGCAACCATATGTCACCAGGCCATGAGATAGAACATTGCACCCGCCAGGGATGCCCCTTCTCACTGCTACTGTTCGCCCTGGTGATGGAGCCCAGTAAACTCCGTGCCAGCCTGGGTGGTGACTACCGAGAGATATTGCATAACACGCAGATGACCTACTGCTGTTCCTTCAAGACAGTGGGGAGGACTTATCTGAGGCCCAGCAGTTGCTACAAACGTTTGGTGACATATCGGGCCTCAGAGTTTACTGGGCGAAAACCAGCCTGTTCCTGGTTTTCCAGGGCGTGCCCCCACCTGCAGAGCTGGGTTCTTTGCACTGGGAACCACCTTGCATTACATATTTGGGAGTGAGAATTTATCACACCCCCTCCGACGTCATAGAAGGCAATATCAGCCGCGCGGTCGGTTCCCTGAGATGGGCCATGGACTTTTAGAGCACGCGCCCTTTATCAGTGATGGGGAGGGTGGCGCTGCTGAAAATGGCGATGCTGCCTCGGCTTCTCTATTATTTCACCACATTGCCTATCAAAATCCCTCTGGCCCTCTTTTGGGAAATATACTCCCTGACTCTATCCTTTATCAGGGGAACAGGCTGCAAATGAGTGGAGCCTATCCACTTTGCAACGACCTAACACAATGGGTGGGCTGGCAACATCGAATTTTGAAGCCTATTACATGGTGGCACAGCTGCAATTATTCATGCAATGGGTGAGGAACGGCCAGAACCTGCCTGCGCACAGGCAGCTTGGAACACCGGCTGGGTCCCGGCTAATTTAACTCCTTTTGGGGCTCAGGGATCTGGAGCAATGGGTAACGAAGGAGCATGAGGTGGTGGCGTATTGTTGGTGTAGATGCCTACAAAACAACAGAACAGAACCAATTGTCCTTATTCTTTTGAGCTCCCACTTGATTATTTAACAGCCCTCCTGCACAGTAATAATTGGCAAGGGCTATACCAACTCAAGGAGGCAGGCGTGGGCACAGTGGGGGACTTGTTCAGGGAAGGGGCGTTACTCCCCAACACCCACTTACAGACCAAGTTAGATCTAAGCCCTTAACATTTCCTGTTACATGGGGCCCTAATGGCAACTATAAGGCAACATTGTTAGGCAGGCTGTGCAGAACCACCCACTCACTCTAGCACACATACATAGTAATAGCAGCGGGCACACTAAAGGCAGTCACATGCCTGTACGGTAAGATAAATATTGACTCACTACAACCCTTAGCACACATATGTCAGAAATGGGAAGCAGACATTGACAAATCCTTTACAGATGAGAGTTGGGACATAGTAATGGAGAGAATACCCAAAGTATCATGCAATGCCAGATTTAAATTAATACATTTTTACATTTTACACAGAGCTTATTTAACCCCTTACAGGCTGAACAAGATGCTCAAAGTGACTGAAATTAAATGTCCTACATGTGATCAAGTGTGGGCAGATTTCCGTCATATGCTTTGGAGTTGTCCTCAACTCCTTCACTTCTGGCAGGAGATCCCCAACTAGATCTACATAGGGGAAAGTTGGGAGTGATGGTTTTGGGAGTTCACTCGGACCGGGATTTGTCATCCAATGAGCAATTTGGCTGCTTAGAGAGAGAGGCCAGTTATACAGAAGCATGTTGTTGAACTGATTTGCACTGTACAAGGGGGGGAGAGTTTTGAGAGGATTGGGGGTGGGCTTAAGGGGGTGGGGCTGCCTGGGATGAGCTATTGGCTTGTATACTGTCATTGATACCTGAAACTACTATTGTGCATTGAATGGCCTAAGTGTCCCCAGTGTTTTCCTTCAATAAATCATTAAAAAAATGTGTTTACAAAAAAACATGAATGAATAAGAATTGATGGTTTCCATATTAGTTTCTGGTCCAGTTAAGATTCAAACTAAGCCACTTTGGGCTTGATTACGAGTTGCTCATAATATTCCGACCCATGCGTTAACTCCTGTTTATGCATGGGTCGGAGTTACAAGTTTGATGGTTATTTATCGGAAGCATTAACTAACTCCCTCATAGTTAAATTTTGGCTGGTCAAACCTGCTAAAGTTTAACAGTGGAAAACATATGGGGGCATATTCACGAGCCACTTGCACTGCCGTTTAGTCACTTTTTGTGTTGGAACGGCAGTGCAAACCTTAAACTAATATCTATGAGGCCAAGCAAGCCACTTTGCATGGCTTCGAATGGCCTCATAAATATGGTGTAAGGCAAGGCAGTTCAAATCATTGCTTTGCCTTACTCTGCACAAGGAAGGCGTTTCATGGGCATTACAGTGGGTGTTCCCATGCAACACCCATGGATGTTGATGCATTCCCAGATTTACAAGAGCTTGTAAACCTGGGGATGTGCTAAAACCTTACACCACCCTGGGAGAGGCACAAGAAGAAATGTCTTTATTTCTCTTTGTTTTTTCCCCTTTCTATGTGTGCTGCAAAATGCAGCACACATAGAAAGAGGAAATGCCTCCCAGGATTATATATGGGCAAGAAGCTGCACAATAACGATCTTGCCTGCAACACAGGCACCTTTGCATCATGGTCCAAGGGGGCCTGCATTGGCGCTATGCTGCCAAAAAGGCACTAGCACAGTGGGAAAGGACAGGAATGTGCCATATGTCATAGATACCTGTCCTTTTCCTTCAGCGCAAAGCAGCACAGCAAGGTGACTTTCTGTGCTGTCCTACGTTAAAAGCCCATAAATATAGGTCATGGAATTTACCCCATCATGTGGATTTTGGTGTGTTAAACACCAAAATCTTTATATTACTCCTCAAAAAACTTGTAATGGATGTTGTTTATCACACCAGACAAATAATATGCCCTGTGGTATTGTTATTTATTGTCACAATAAATAACGTCTCAACTCTTAATTGGGCTCTTAGAGTCATTTTTGGGTGGTGTAGGGAAATGGATTTATTTCACCTGATTGCTATACCAAATATTAGCTCACACAATGCGTGTCAAGATGTTGAGGACTTTGGGGGTCATTACGACCCTGGCGGTCGGTGGTAAAGCGGCGGTAAGACCGCAAACAGGCCGGCGGAAAAGCGGCCATCCGCCATTTCACCATTCTGACCGCCATGGCGGTGAAGACCGCTGGGCTGGAGATTGCGGTCTCCAGCCCTGCGGTCGTCACTAGACCGCTGACGGTATCAGGACCCTGCATACCGCCATGGATCTCGGGTGGTTGGGAACCGCCATGAGATCCATGGCGGTAGGCACTATCAGTGCCAGGGAATTCCTTCCCTGGCACTGATAGGGGTCTCCCCCACCCCTCGCTACCCACCACGAATCCTCACCCCCCACCCCCCACCCCCCAAAGGTGGCACAACCCCCATCCCCACCCCGACCCCAAACATGCACATATACACACCCCTACACGCACACACCCCCAACATGCACATATACACACCCCTACACGCACACATACACCCCGACAACACATACCTGCACACATCCAAACAGACATGCACACCGTCCGACCCGCAAACATTTCCCATACATACAACAACCCCGCATGCATACACTCACTCACCCCCTCTACACTCTCACACGCACACCCCATGCACGCACACAACACCTCCCCACCCCCTTACCTAACAGACAATCAACTTACCTTGTCCGTTGATCCTCCGGGAGGGGACGGAATCCATGGGGGCCGCTCCGCCACCAGCACACCGCCACCAGAACACCGCCCCACCGAATCATGGGATGTGATTCAGTAAGCGGTGTTCTGTTGACGTGGGGGTGGAGGTTGAGCAACCTCCACTTTCCCACCGTCTACCAGTATGGCTGCTGGCGGCTTTCCGTACCAAAAAGGACGACGGGCTGTCAGCGGTCATAATCCGCGGCGCGGAAGACCGCCACCACTGGCGGTCTTCAGCGCGGCGGTACCTTGGCGGTCTTGCGAAAAGACCGCCGAGGTCGTAATGACCCCCTTTGTGTTCTTAAATTCTCCTAAACTTTGGAACTAGCATCCATGAGAACTTTGCCAGATTTGTAATCAATTAATCTTCCACAGAAACGCAATGGATGCTTATTTTGTTACCTGCTTCTGTGCCACCTGATATCTTTTTTAGTGACAAATTTGCAGTAAAAGTCAAAAGAAGTAATGTTATTACATATTAGTATCAAAAAACTAGAGGAGAAGCACTATAAATAATATCAAGGGTGTACAAACTATCTAGGAAGCACCAAATCTGGGAAGAAGAATATACAGTACTCAAAATCAGACAGCATGAAGTAGTGGCAGGGAGACGAGGGAGCCAAGTTCAAAATAGGAATGATTTTAAAAGCTGAGTAAAAGCATTATACAGCCTTGGTAAATTCCCACATAAATGTACCTACCTATGTCTTCCTTTCCAAGACGTTTGTTTGACATTTTTTTCAGAGAGACGTGGGTGTTCTTAGCTACCCATTCAGTACCATAAAGCCCTTGATCATATGTATCATTTATATGCAATAAAACAGAATGAGTTATTCCGTCCCTTCTTGTGACTTATTTTGCCATGCAAATTGATTTGTTCCTTTTGTTCATTTGTCACCTCTGGGAGTAGTGAAGAAGCAGGCTGCGTCTAAACCTTAAACTCTGAAGATAGTGCATGCTGTGGATAAACATTCAATTACTGCCCGGTAAATTTTAGTCTCTCTGACATATCACCCCTTAGTAGTGTTTTTATGAAACAGAAACAACTCAGTTTGTCTTCTCATTGTGAATTACATAGTTTTAGGTATTGACTGTGGATCCCTTTTTCCAACCAGACATATCTATTATGTGTCTAAAGAAAGAAGGAAGTATTAAATAAGTACCTTAAAAATGTATATGTAACAAACTTAGGCCTGATTTAGATCTTGACTTTGTTACTGCCAAGCTGCGTTGGCGGTGGAACCGAAAAGTCCATCAAATCGAAGGTGTTTCGGCTGTCGTATTTAGATATATTGTGGCTGAGCCAAAGACTGCCACACTGAAATGTACTCCGCAGTGGCGGTTTCTTCATTAGGGCGGCAGGGCTTCGCCCAGCTTAAAAAAAAAGATGTTTCCCCAGCTTCAATTTCTGCATCAAAAAATGTTTAATACAATAAAACTTCAAACAGTGTGGCCCTCGCTCTGCGCGAGGGTCAGGCAAAACCAGGCACTTTCGAAAGACACATGTGCTGGCTGTCGCAGGATTTATAGGGCTTACCTGATCTCAGACCTGGCCTCCGGCAGCCTACAACACTGTAAGGTACTGCCTCTTATGACGCACTGAAGCCTCGGTCAAAACAAAACAGCCTGGGCGCTTTAGCATAAGCCCTGGGTTTCCAAAGCTGGCTGTCAATCAGGAAGGCTGTGTAGCACTGCAGCCCTTCGTCACAGGGTGGGTGGGAACAAGCCTCCATGGCCCCACCTCATTCTGGGAGTAGCTGGGAAAGGATTGTGGTGTACACGAGACTGGCTGACCACGACGTGATCTGCATGCAGCGGCGATGGGAAAAGTTAAGTATTTACTCCCTTTAACTGTTTGACTGCTTGAAATATTCTTGAAAACATTGTTTGTCCAATTATTTCTTCAGTTTGAATTTTGTGGTAGTGACGGAGTTGCCACATAAGGAATCAAAGATTAGCAAGTGTTACACCAGGCTGACCTCATGCTCTCTATGTGAAAACAAAAGCTGTTTCTTATTTTTCCTTCGCCACTGGGTCTTTACCGCAGATGAGTGAGTGAATGAGATCGATTAAATGGGCTATAGTACACCACCTCACTCTTTGACACTGAATTACAGTATTCTGGTCTCGCTGCTCGCAGTTGTATTTTTGCTGCACCAACTGTGAAGCGGACTGTTTTGTTCTGCTGCAAAATGTATTGTCTTTGTCCATGTGTCCACATACTGTGACTTGAGAGTCCCAGCTTTGCTAGCAAATATTTTAAGGCACTCACAAAAAAATAATTTGATTAAGTTCACTGTTCTCTTTTTCAGAACTGGAGAAAGTTCATATAAAGCTTGCTTCTCGTTTCACTCTTCGTACTCATTCTTTGAATGCATTTATGCCGCAGGAAGCGAGTAAAGCATACTTTTATCACAAAGCTGCTTAGACGATAAATGCACTTATGAGTGTACATCTAAAATACATTTACCATTATCAACTTTGTTGCATCATCCTGGAAATGAAAACAAATGTAAAGAAACAGGTTATGTTTTGTATTTTGTGGACATGTCAGTATTGTACAGACCATTAATTATACGGCCATGGTACAGGTTCCCCCGGTTTTTGGTGGCCAGACAGTAATCCGTTGTTAGGACTTAATTTGCCTCTCCTTTCTTGCGTGCTCTACTGCTGTCCTTCACTTCCTTCTTGGCCCAGCCCAGGGCCCTATTGAGAGGTTTGCAATCCTGTAATCTCCCTGTGCCTAAAAAGAAAATGATTGGAATGTGACTATGTGATAATCTGGCGCTCATGCAAAGCGCTCTAATGCTGTCGGTCCTGTCTCGTGCGGCGCTATATAAAACTGCAAAAATGTCATGCAAAAATTGCAAAATAAGGGCATGTGATTATAATGTTACAGGAACAATCTGGCAAAGAAAAGGTCTGTGACGTAGTAATAGGGAGATGCATACATGTCAAAATAAGCCAAAATGAAGATTTGTCTGGCTATTGGTATGTTGAGTTGAAGAAAGAAATCATACCTTATAAATCAGAAGTACCTGTCAGTGTCACTGGGTTAAAATGAGCGCAAGTTTTGAGTTCCATTCCAAGGTGTTAGCAAAAGGAGTTTCCTGGGGGAGCAAGGTTTAAGGGATTTCTAAAGGGTGTGTGTGTGTGGGTGTGTGTGTGTGTGTGTGTTTGGTAATCCAGATCTAACTGACTCACAGACTCTGTAATAGGCCTTGAGATGCTGCAGGCCCATTCATCGGAACTCTATAGAATGTGTACCCAGGGTTTTTACAAGCCCTTTCAATGGTGCTCCCAAAGGCTTAGCCTGATAGCAACCCTCATTTTCGTTCTGGGAAAACAACTGTATTATTTTCCTTGGTAGTAAATGTTTTCAGTGACTGAGGCCTAGTTCCCCGCGAGAGGTAGTTAATAAAAGCAAAAGTTAGTGGTCGGAGGGGCTGGGCAAGAGGAAAAGGAGAAAATAATGTAAAGTGGAGGGGGACAAACTGAAGCTGAAAAGCAAGAAATTTAGAAAAACATGTCACTCCATGGACCATCCTTCCCAGTGTCAGGATGAAGACAAAGGTTGCTTGTTAGGGAAGCCTTGTTTAGTAAGCCTTTACATTGACTTTAAACTATCAAAAAATTAACAAAGGTAGATGTGGTGGTCTACTGGCTGACTTGTCGACTTTTGAGTCAGAAGAATCTTACTTCTAAAGGTTTATCAATAAATAAAGAAATCTGTGAGGTACTAGAATTGTTATCTCACACTCTGTTATGATGTTCTATGGTTATATTAAATAAGCAGCTACCTATGTTATTATGATATGAAATCTCTTTATTGATGTCAGAACTATACTTTCACAATTGCTTTATTAACCGCCTTGCTTTTCTCAAATTTGCTTGAAAATGCACCAGTTGCCCACTCTTTTAAAAAAGAAATATCCGGGGAGAACCCCCCGTAACTCCCTTATGTTAGTCAGGCTGGCTCGCTACACTTGCTTGTCACCGTGCACTCGCCAGCAACTTTTATGCCCCACCACTTTCAAATGTCACCAGCCGCCACTGGTACCCCGTTGTGCCAGCTGCATCCTGCAGCCAATGCAGCAGACTCTAATGCTGACGAAGAGCCAACTGCAGCCGTCTTGATGTCAGGATCCCACAGAGCATATTTAGTTAACACATTTGCATTGGCGGTGTATCTGTGGCACTCCTATGATGGTGGGAGTTCATCGCAGGTCCCGTTCAGTACAGTAATATGTCTGTGGCCATTGGTTGGATGCTAGCAGCCCTCAACCGTTGTATATTGGACAATTGTGAACACCTGTAAACCACATTATAAAACACACTCCATTTCAGACAATGATCTTTTGCCATGACACTGCAGCAGACCATTTTCCCAGTAGAACTTGCCACACAGGAGAAAGTTTTTTTTCCTGAGTTTCTATACCTCTGTGTTGTTTGATAATTAGATTTGTTTTAATATCCCACATCTGTTGGTGCACTATTTTTTTAAAGAAATAATCATAGTGGTAGGGAGGAGAAATCCATGTTTCACAGAGTAGAACCACAATTGTTTGGAGCAGAAGAACAAAACACCCATATCTCAAAAAAGGCAAATGTGGGCCAGAATAGTTGACAGAGTGAATGCTGTATCTAACAACCTGTGCACACAGGAGGAGATTAGGAAGAGTTGGAACAACGTGTGGGGGGGGAGGGCGAGTGAGTTACCTGGCCTCCAAGCATCACCTGAAGGCACAGAGGAATGGTGGTGGTTCTCCCAGCCCCCCCTTACAACTCTTTCTCTAGTAGGAGGAGGTCTTGCAGATCCTACATCCTGAAGGCTCAACCGGAATCCCTGGTGGAGTGGAGACTGGTAAGTTGCATTTAGCAATGTCACAACAGTCCCAAATGGAGTTCTGCCCTTCAGTTAGATGTTTAGAATGGCCCAACACCCTTATCAAAACAGATATACCTAGACTTGACTCCACAAAACATCTTGTTTCATACCAATTACTGGCATCATGGTTGTATCTCTCTTTTTAACAATATGCAATATGTTTAGTCAGGTTGTGTGTTGTTCCCCATGGACCATCCCTTGCATTTGCTTAGTCCCTTGCTTTCTATCAATGTATGTTGTTGTTCTCCCAAAAACAGGTACAAAACTTCATCCATTTGCACATGAAGATGGACTACTTGTAAGTGGTATTCGCACCACATCATACTCTTACATGTGTACATGTTATAAATGTGTGTTCATCTCCACTATAGTTATTGAAATAAATATGTGTAACTCACTTTTCAACAACCATTGTCTATGGTGTCAACATATGACCACAACTACCTAGATGCCCTGTTTTTGTGTCTGCAAAACAATAGTGCAATGAAATGTTGCTCTACCTTCCTTAAATACCATATGTGCATACATCTAAACAACGTGTGCCTTTGACAGCCGCCATCTCGTGCTATAGATGAAAATGTTAGTTCCTCAAGCATGCTGACATTCTCATAACTACATGGAAGTGATGTATATGTGCACATCATTCATAGTCTGTTGTATCCAAGATTTCCCACCATGTGTTGGCATGCTCAATAGAAGTAGTATCCACACATGTTTTACTTTGCACTGTCCATATGATGACCAATGTCAGATTTACTACTAAGTTGAACCGCAGTTTGCCTAATGTTTTGTAGCTTGCTACACCATTGAAATGGTCTAGCACTCCAATCTACTCACCAATGTTTTGGGTTGGATGTCTGATACATGTAATGTACAATTCTTAAGTAACATTTTGCATTTCAGGACATCTCTACATCATCATCACTGGAGTTTGCATCTGTGTAAATCTGTCCCGCATCTGTATAAATTAGCCCGCATGTGTAAAACAATGAAAATCACACAAAGGCTTAATCATTCTATCAGTCTGATTGCACTTTTTAGGTTGCTCCATTTGTAGCTAAAGACACATATGAGGTACAAACCAGATATTAATTTCATACTGTCCAATGAAATACCACTAGTCCGGTGAAATACTACTACTCTTATTGTTTTTTCACTTACCCGGTGAGACGGGGGGCGAGCCCCGTGTGGCTCTCGCTTCTGGCTCTAAGCATCTAGTGCCAACTGGGCACAAACCGCTCCAGTGACAGTGGCAGGTGGGGAGTTTGACTGGGGGTTAGTACACCTGTCAAATGATAACGCAGGTGTCCTAAGGCGAGCTCATGGAGGACAGTAACCTCCTGCGGAGCAGAAGGACAAAAGCTCCCCTGATCATTTTCCAGTATAAATACAGACAATGAAAGTGGGGCCTCACAATCCTTCTGACTTTTTAGGTTTCAAGCAGGAGGTGCCAGAAAAGTCACCACAGGGATAACTGGCTTTGGGGGCCAAGCATTCATAGAGACATTTCTTTTTGATCCTTCGATGTCAGCTCTTCCTATCATCGTGAAGCAGAATTAACCAAGCGCTGGATTGTTTACCCACTAATGTCCCGAGGCGGGTGTTGACGCAATGTGATTTCTGCCCAGTACTCTGAATGTCAAAGTGAAGAAATTCAATGAAGCGCGGATAAACGGCTGGAGTAACTATGATTCTCTTAACCTCTTCTCAGTCGTAGGGGCCTTTACCTCCTATACTCTTGGAGTTGAACTTTTATAGGGGTAGACCAAACAAGGTTCTCTCATGGCAGTGAGCATGATTGTGAGAATGGCGATGCAAACAATTTCAATACCAGTTGGGGTAGTTCCTGGATATTAAAAATCCAGCTAGGATGGCGAAAGGAGGTGCTGTCTTTTCCAGAAATTGTTAATCTCCTAACTGTTTTTGTCGAATTTACAGCGAGATCTAACAACACAATTGACAATATCGAATTGAATCACACAATAGCAACTTGTACAACCACTGTACGATCAGATAATGAGGACTATTGCTACTGCTGGAACTAGAAAAAGTATGCAAAAATAAAAGAAACATTAATGCACTCATGGTTCTGCACTTTCACAACAAAAACAGGAAACAAATTGCAAAGAAAAGAAGGGTTCGAAGAGATATAAGAAAAAACAGTCAATGGATGTACAGCAGTCATCCAATAACACTGAAAGTGACACCAATGATGAATCTGAACTACCAGAGGCAACAACAAAAGAAAGGCGCAAAGACTTTATTAACAGAAAAAGGGTGCCTACAATCATTAACTTTAATGATCTGAATGACAGAATACCAGAAGCTCAAGGATTAAAAAAAAAATGTGGAGCATCACTAAGCTGCCATGGACTTATTGGAAGAAATTGTGAGTTACATATGTGAAAACACCAATGATATTAATCCAAGGCCAGTCCATCGCAACGAACAACCAACTGAAACTGGCAATCAATCTATGAATACAGCCCAAGAAGAACAAAAGAGTACCCCAGCTCAAAATAAAATTCCTGAAAAAGGACAAGAAAAATGAAAAACTCAACTAATTGCATAGGAAAAGATAAGCCAAATCAAAGGGTAGCTACAAGTAATCCCAGGCAATGTTTAAAAAAGACAAAAAGAAAATTTCCAGAATAGTCTCTGAAGGTGCAGAAGATGCCGCCTGCCAAATCAGTGCTGACGATATCTTTCAATATTACAAAAACATTATTGGGAAATAAAATAAGAAAAATCCCAACTTCTTTTCTATTGGCATGTTACCAGAGAAATCGGATTATGAAAATCTATGTAAAGAAATCACACTGCTCGAAGTAACTCATGCAATTTGAATAAAGCAGTGGGGCCTTCCAACATTGGCCTAAATGATTTGTTCAAAGTATACAATAAAGAACCAAGGATGTTGCCCAAAATACTGTAGACTTGGTTGATTATGAGAAGGGTTCCAGATTGTATAAAGAGAAATCATTTAATCTTAATTCCTAAAAATGTGGCAATCAATGAGATAGACAAAAAAGGAAATGGGAGACCGATTACAATTGGTACAGCATTCATTAAGCTACTCGCAAAAACACTCACCAAAAGACTCACTTCATTTGCTGACCTTAACAAGAGACAGAAAGGCTTCAGGAAAGTAAGGGGATGTCTCGAAAATTTGATTCTCCTTCAAAATATAATTAAAGGGACAAAAAAGAATAAACACTCACTTGCAGTGGTGTTCATAGACATTTCTAAAGATTTTGACTCTGTCAGCCATGGCCATATTTTACGGACTCACGAAGGACACTGAGTACCATTGTACATAAGAGATCTAATTAAAGACATATATACAGACTCACAACTTATTAGAAGAGTCAAAATAACAAATCCACTCCAGAAATAACAATAAGATCTGGAGTTAAACAAGGAGACTGATTATCTCTCTAATGGACTTATCGAGCAAATCACCTTTCTAGCCTTTGCCGATGACATTGTGGTACACAGCAACACTTGGGAAGGAATGAGTACAAATCTAAAAATCATTGAAAAATTCAGCAATGCAACAGGTTTCAAACTAAATGTAAAGAAGATACATGGTCTTTTCATGAGCTAAAATAAAGATAAAATCCTGCTCTACAACTGCAAACCATGGCAATTTGAGCAACAGAATATCGAACATATTCATCCAGGTAACTGTGAGAGATACCTCAGATTGAACTTTGATCCACACACTGGTCACACATGAAACAGCAAAGCAAATGAGGTTCTCACAGTCTGGGCTCAAAAACTCAAAAAAATACCACTCAAGCCCAAACAAAAAGTTGAAATACAATGTCATTCAAACTGGAAATGACAAACACTGAAGCAAAACGTCTCATCACTTTGTATCAGACAATTAAGAAATACACCAAACACTTCTTCCATCTACCTGCATACACATGTGATGGCCTCCTCTACTCTAAAAAGTCAAACAGGAGCCTAAATGTATCTAAATTATGTACAGCAATAGGACTTAACAAAGTCAACAATCTTCTCTATCTTAGAGAAACACCTGAACTATACATAGCTCATTCCTACATGTATACACGCGAAAGAATAAATGGCAAAATTGATTAAACCATCAAAACACACAAATTAAACATCTTGAATAGTAGGTTTCTGAGCTATGATCTCCAATTGCTAGCCACATATGATTGGAGAAAAGAAGAATTTGAAAAAATTGAAAAACCTTCCTGCTCAAGGTGATGGCGTCAAGTATATGGAAAACAATCCAACATCCAATTTTTGGATTAGGAAACATAAAATTGAAAGAAAATCAATACATACCTGCATTGATGTTAACAGCAAATGTTCTATATACTAGAGAAACTATTTCAAGAGGAAGAAACAGATCCTTTGAAAAATGCAGATACTGTAAAGATGTCTGTGAGATAATTGCTCACATATCTGGTACTCGCCTCAAAACCAAAGACATAAGGATTAAAAGACACAACTAAATATTAGAACTACTTATTGACAGTGCAAAAAGATGCAGAGGGATGACGTAGAGAGAACTTCATATTAGAAACAACCAAGGTGAACTTAGAAAACCGGATATAGGTGGTCATTACAACCCTGGCGGACGGTGTTAAAGCGGCGGTAAGACCGCAAACAGGCCGGCGTTAAAAAAATGGGAATTATGACCGTGGCAGAAACCGCCAACAAAGACAGCCACTTTAACACTCCGACTGCCATGGCGGTACAGATAAACAGCGCGGCGGTCACCGCCAACAGACAGGCAGAAGACAAAGTACCACCCACAGTATCACAACCTACCAATCCGCCACCTTTTCCGGGGCGGATTCACCGTGGATAAAAACACAGCGGAAACTGCCATTTCAAAGGGAAAACGCTCACCTCTACACACCTATGACATAGGGGTGGGGGAGGCAAAAGTCAGGGACACACACACGCAACACCCCCACCCCCACCCGACCCTCACCCACTACAACACTCACACCAATGCATATCCAAACATTACAGTAACAACCCCTAAACCCCCCGGAAAAATGCAAAGACAAAAGGAAATGAGTGCAACCATTGTAATATATCAAAATACAATAACCAAATATATACAGATCAATAGACACATTCAACAAAATATACATCATGAGTAGTAGTGCAGGTAATGCACCATTCAATGTCCGTGGACCACTGGGCCCAAAATGCATGGGCGAGGCCCACATCAGATACCTGATCAAAACGGAGAGAACACTGCCGGGGCATCAGATAGAAATACAACAGGCACCTCAGGGGGAAGGGAAGGGGGGGGGCACCTCAGCCGGATGACTGTACGACGCCAGATCCACAAGGGGGCTCCATGCCCATTGATGTATCCTGGGGAGTGCAAAGCCACAGTCTCTCATGTCTCTACAGTGGGTGGTTTGCCCACTGTGCCATCCTGGGGAGTGCAAAGCCACAGTCTCTCAAGTCTCTACAGTGGGTGGGTTGCCCACTGTACCATCCTGGGGAGTGCAAAGCCACAGTCTCTCAAGTCTCTACAGTGGGTGGTTTGCCCACTGCCATATCCTGGGGAGTGCAAAGCCACAGTCTCTCAAGTGGATAACAGTCTCCACTGGTTCTGGAGGGGGACTGGTGCCCAGAGTGCTTCATCCTGGAAAGGACAGGCGGAGTGGATGCTGTTCTCCACTGGTTCTGGAGGGGGACTGGTGCCCAGAGTGCTTCACCCTGGTAAGGACAGACGGAGTGGATGCTGTTCTCCACTGGTTCTGGAGGGGGACTGGTGCCCAGAGTGCTTCACCCTGGTAAGGACAGACGGAGTGGATGCTGTTCTCCACTGGTTCTGGAGGGGGACTGGTGCCCAGAGTGCTTCATCCTGGTAAGGACAGACAGAGTGGATGCTGTTCTCCACTGGTTCTGGAGGGGGACTGGTGCCCAGAGTGCATCACTCTCCCCATGACGGTCCCAGTTCCGTCACTGCCCCTGCCGCACATGGGCTAGCGGTGCTTGAGTTGGCGGTGCTTGCCCTGTTCAGCGGTGCTTGTCCTGTTCAGCGGTGCTTGCCATGGCGGTCTGTGCCCTGTTCAGCGGTGCTTGCGCTGTTCAGCGGTGCTTGTCCTGTTCAGCGGTGCTTGCCATGGCGGTCTGTGCCCTGTTCAGCGGTGCTTGCCCTATTCAGCGGTGCTTGCCATTGGCGGTCTGTGCCCTGTTAAGCGGTGCTTGCCATGGCGGTCCTTCATTGCCCAGCGGGGCTGTGGCTGCCGGGGCCCTCCTGGGCACTGACTCTGGCGGTGGCCTCCTGGCCACTGACGATCAGGCTGCCCTCCTGGGCACTGACTCTGGCGGTGGCCTCCTGGCCAGTGATGATCGGGCTGCCCTCCTGGGCACTGACTGGCTGTGGCCTCCTGGCCAGTGACGATCGGCCTGCCCTCCTGGGCACCGACTCTGGCGGTGGCCTCCTGGCCAGTGACGATCGGGCTGCCCTCCTGGGCACCGACTCTGGCGGTGGCCTCCTGGCCAGTGACGATCTGGTTGCCCTCCTGGGCACTGACTCTGGCGGTGGCCTCCTGGCCAGTGACGATGGGGCTGCCCTCCTGGGCACTGACTCTGGCGGTGGCCTCCTGGCCACTGACGATGGGGCTTGCGGTGGCCTCCTGGGCAGAGCTGAGTGGACACTCCCCCGGGACCCTTGTGAGCGGCTTTGCCTGCTGGAGTCTTCACCCTCTCCCGCCGGGCACTGTCCAACTTCTGGTGCTTCACAGGGGGGGGACTGGCTGTGCTGTGGCTCTGTGTCACACTGGCTGCCCTGGTGCCCGGTGCACTCCACATACCTCTAACAGGCACCACTGGTACCGGCGATTTTTTGGCTGAGGGACCTATGAATTGGAGGGGGGGAGGTGGGAAAGAGGTCAAGGTTGCTCAGGAAAAGTTTCTTAGGAACACTGGGACGGGTAGCTGGAGGGGGTCTGGGAGTGGAGGAAGAGGAGGTGGTTGTAGGAGGTGTAACTTTTGTGGCTTTGGGTGCCGGTGCATGCGCTACAGGCTGCCGTGAGGTGGATGGCTGTTGGGTGGGTGTGTGCCTGCGTTTGTGTACTTTGGGAGGGGGCGTCACAGACACACTGGGAGAGGACACAGGGGACGTGTAAATGGTAGTGGGGGTGGTGAGTGCAGGGGAGCGGGGTGTGGTGGTGGGTGTGCTGGTGTGGGACCTAGTGGCTGTTGTGGTAGTGCATGAAGGTGAGAGTGTAGACGACACTGGGAGGGAGGAGGGAGACGACGAGGAGGGGGACACAGTGGAGGCAGTGGATGTTGGTGTGTCTGTATGTGTGTGTGATGCTTGTGTGAGTGCCTGTGGGATGTGTGGTGCGTATGTTTGCCTGAGCTTCCCTTGTGTGTTGATGTGTGTGCAGGCTGGTCTGATGGTGTGCTTGGGATAGGCTGAGGTACAGGGGATTGGGTCTGGGTGGAGGAAGTTGGAGGGTGGAGGCTAGAGACAGGGACAATGGCTGCCATCAGTGCTGAGGCCAGAGATTGCAGGGTTCGATGAAGGGCAGCCTGACCAGAATGAATGCCCTCCAGGAATGCATTTGTGTGTTGCAATTCCCTTTCTACACCCTGGGTGGCATTCAAAATGGTAGACTGCCCAACAGTGAGTGACCTGAGGAGGTCAATGGCTTCCTCACTGAGGGCAGCAGAGGTGACAGGGGCAGGGGCTGAGGTGCCTGGGGCGAAGGTGATGCCCACCCTCCTGGGTGAGCGGGCACCGGGCGAAGGCTAAGGGGCTGCTGGGAGGGCGGTGCTGGTAGGGGGGGTGGCGGCTGTACCTGTACAAGGGAGCTCCCATCAGAGGACGAGTCCGTGTCGCTGGATGCTGATCCTGTCCCTGCCGTGAAGCTCCCCTCGCCCTCCGTCCCACTGGTGTATTCTGAGTCCGTGGTGTGGCCCTCCATGGCCATGTGGGATGCAGCTCCCTCGTGCTCCGGTGCCTCTGTACCTCTGCCTGATGATGCTGATGCACACAAGAACAGGGAGACCACAAAAAGGGGGGGGGACAGAAGAAAGACAGGTTGAGTGCACGGCTTACCGCTACCGTTGGCAGACAATACAGACACAGCAGCCCCCTGCACTACGCCGTGCTGTTGGGCTCTACAGATGCAGTTCCTGGGATATGGCCTACATGGCTATGGTGGACATCAGCACACATAGATGACACAGGGGCATGTATACCTGTACTTGGCACTCTACAGAGGTGGGGTGGAGTGCCAAATGGCCTGCATTACGGAGGGGCCTAGCCTACGGAACTCGCCCTGGCCTAGGGAAACCCACAGCCCTCCTCCCCCACCCAGACACCTTCACTGCACGCAAAGTCCTCAGAATGATCTTGTAATCACCCCCTTGTGTCTGCTGTGATGCCCTCAAGCACCCATCCAACTCCGGGTAGGCCACCGCCAGGATCCGGAACATCAGGGGGGTCATGGTTCGACGGGCACCCCTCCCACGTTGGGAGGCCATCCCCAGCTGAGCCTCCGCCGTCTTCTTGCTCCAGCGGCGAATGTCCTCCCATCTCTTCCGGCAGTGGGTGCTCCGTCTCTGGTGGACCCCCAGGGTCCGGACGTCCTTGGCAATGGCACGCCAACTATCCATCTCCTGGTGGGCGCTGACCTACATGACATGTACAGAGGAAGAAGATAAGTCATTAGTAACTACACCATCGAAGTGAATGGCCCACATCCCTCGCCTTGCCATGTGGCACATGCATTCACAGTCCTTCATGCACGCAGGACTCTGCCCCCTTCCTACATACAACCAGCCCTCTCCACACAGGCATAGCCCATACAACATGCTCCCTGTGTACTCACCTGTTGGTTTGGAGGACCGTAGAGTAGCGTGTACTGGGGGAGGACCCCGTCCACGAGCTTCTCCAACTCCTGTGCAGTGAAGGCAGGGGCCCTTTCCCCAGATGCACGAGCCATTGTCTCTTCCGGACCGAGGTCACAGCAGCACTTCCAGTGTAGGTCCTCTCCTGTCGAAGATCAGGTATCGAGTGATTGAACAGATAGAAAATGGCGGTCACGTCCGCGGCGGTGCGTATCATTGCCGCCGACGCACTTCCTCATTGGCTCCTGGGACCCATAGGGTCCAATGTTAACCAATGCAGCATTGCGCCGCGGTCTTCGACCGTCTACCGCGACGGTATACAACGCCAGCGCAGTTACCTCACATCCCATTGTCCCAGTTTAGAGGTCAGGCAGCCGCCATTTCAGGGGCCCACATGGCTTCATTTTCAACTGCGTCACACATACCTAGGCCTGGACTCAACACACATACAGACAACTATTTGGATTTTGTTTCGTGCTCTGTGTAGACTGTGGGTTTGACTCTGGGGTCGCTGTTGTCCTTCCTAGGCACCGTCAGCTGGGACATGTGAGGAGATGGCGGAATCCTCCGGTGTACAGACCGCTGGTGGACCTGTTGACAATGGAGGAGCGACATTTAATCATCACCTACAGGTTTGACCGTGCCACAATCCAGGAACTGTGTACCCAGTTGGAGCCTGACCTGATGTCAGCTATCCGCCATCCCACAGGGATCCCCCCTCAAGTGCAGGTGCTATCAGTGCTCCATTTCCTTGCAAGTGGGTAATTTCAAACAACAGTGGCCATGGCATCAGCGATGTCCCAGCCTATGTTTTCCAACGTGTTGTCCAGAGTGTTGTCTGCCCTGCTGAAACACATGAGGAGCTACATCGTTTTCCCTCAGGTGGAGGATTTGGCTGCAGTTAAAGGTGACTTCTATGCCCTGGGACATATCCCCAACATCATAGGTGCCATTGATGGGACCCATGTAGCTCTGGTCCCCCCCCACAGGAGTGAACAGGTGAACAGGAACCGGAAGAGTTATCATTCCATGAATGTACAGATGGTATGTTTGGCAGACCAGTACATCTCCCAGGTAAATGCTATGTTCCCTGGCTCACTGCATGATGCCTACATCCTGCGGAATAGCAGCGTCCCTTATGTGATGGGTCAACTCTAGAGGTACCGCGTGTGGCTATTAGGGGACTCTGGTTACCCCAACCTGTCATGGCTACTGACCCCAGTGAGGAATACCAGGGCAGAGGAACGCTACAATGAGGCCCATGGGCGGACTAGGAGGGTGATTGAACGCACCTTCGGCCTCCTGAAGGCCAGGTTCAGGTGCCTCCATATGACAGGTGGTTCCCTATTCTACTCACCAAGGAAGGTGTGCCAGATCATCATCGCCTGCTGTATGCTTCACAATCTGGCTTTGCGACGACAGGTGCCTTTTCTGAAGGAGGATGGTCCAGATGACGGTGTTCTGGCAGCTGTGGAGCTTGTGGACAGTGATGAGGAGGAAGCAGAGGAAGAAGACATTGACAACAGGGACTCAGTTATCCAGCAATGTTTCCAGTGACACACAGGTGAGAACACATTCCTGCCTACTACAAGTACTTTCACACTTCTAACTCTATCCTGTCTGTCAGTTTCAACCAGTATATGGTAACTGAGTTGTACATTTCCATTACGGTTTCACAGGTGTGGTTACCAACGTGTGTCATCTGCTTACATTCCTCATGGACTTGTGATGTGTGACATAGGTATGTTGACATTACATTTGAGAATGGATTTTGTCACTGTCATTGGTAATACACATTTTCGAAAATCACAGACTGACTCCAGATTGTTTTGTGGTTCAAGGGTGTCCATGGCAGAGTCCAGTTTATTAGTCTCACAGGTGCACTGCCCATATGGGCATAGGAAGTGGAGCTGGGGCAGTTCCAATATGGACAGGGTTACAAAGTGGGACAGTGGGATGACAATCAGGGTGGTCTCATTTCTTGGCGGGGGTCTTGCCATCGTGCTCTGTCCTGTTCCTGGATCTCAGGGACCGCTTGCGGGGTGGTTCTCCGTCTGCAGGGGGTGGGGTGCTGGTGTGGTGGTCCTGTGGCAGTGCCTCCTGTCCACTAGCGCCGGCGGAGGTGGTGGGCAGTTCATCGTCCATGCTAGTGTCAGGGGCCCCTTGGAGTGCCACAGTGTCCCTCCTGGTGTTAAGTATCTCCTTCACCACCCCTACGATGGTGCCCAGGGCGGAGCTGATGGTTCTGAGTTCCTCCCTGAAGCCCAAATACTGTTCCTCCTGCAGGCGCAGGGTCTCCTGAAACTTGGCCAGGACCGTAGCCATCGTCTCCTGGGAGTGGTGGTGTGCTCCCATGATGGAGGAGAGGGCCTCGTGTAGAGTGGGTTCCCTTGGCCTGTCCGCCCCCTGTCGCACAGCAGCCCTCCCAGTTCCCCTGTGTTCCTGGGCCTCCGTCCCCTGGACCGTGTGCCCACTACCACTGCCCCCAGGTCCCTGTTGTTGTTGGGGTGGTGGGTTATCCTGGGTTCCCTGTAGTGGTGGACACACAGCTGATTGACGTGTCCTGGGGACGGAGGTATGGGCCCGCTGGGTGGGTGCTGTGCTGGTGTTACCAGAGGGTGGAAGGTCTGTGGTGGGCTGTGCCTGTGCGAGGGGAACCGACTGTCCCAAGGCCCACGATGGTCCGGGCTGGTCATCTGGATCCAGTTGGCCAGAGCTGCTGTCATCAGTGTGGGCCTCTTCTGTGGGTGGGGTAGAGATGTCTGGACCCTGCTGTCTGGTGACGTTGGGTAGTGGTCCTGCAGGGTTGTAAAAGCATGATTATTGCATGTGTGTGTGTCATGGTGTGCAATGGGTGGGTGAGCATGTACCCCGGTGCTAGCATTCCTATGTGGGGGCCTGTGTGATGACGGTTGGGGGGGCGTTATGGGTATGTGCAGTGGGCATGCTTTAGTGAGGGGTGTCCATGCTTTGTTGTGTCATGCAGGGCTTGGTGTTGGGATGGGTGGTTTGTGTTATTAGTACATTAGTGAGGAGTTGGAGTGATGGGGGAGGGGGAGTGGGTGGGGGTCTGTGATAGCATGCAGGTAGGGTGGGGGATATGATATTTAAGATTTGACTTACCAGAGTCCATTCCTCCACCGACTCCTCCGAGGCCCTCAGGATGCATAATGGTCAAGACCTGCTCCTCCCATGTTGTTAGTTGTGGGGGAGGAGGTGGGGGTCCACCGCCAGTCCGCTGTACCGCGATGTTGTGCCTGGAGACCACGGAACGCACCTTCCCCCGTAGGTCGTTTCACCTCTTCCTGATGTCCTCCTGATTTCTTGGGTGTTGTCCCACTGCATTAACCCTGTCGACTATTCTTCGCCATAGCTACATCTTCCTAGCTATGGAGGTGTGCTGCACCTGTGATCCAAATAGCTGTGGCTCTACCCGTACGATATCCTCCACCATGACCCTGAGCTCCTCCTCCGAGAACCTGGGGTGTCTTTGCCGTGCCATGGGGTGGTGTAGATGATGTGTGGGGTGGTGTATGTGGTGAGAGTGTGGTGATGTGTAGTGGTGTGTGGTGTTTTGTGCGTGGATGTAGTGTGGGTGATGGTGTTGTGTGCCTCTGTGTGGTGGGGTTGTCTATGCTGTGCCTCCGTTCGGGATTTTGGTCGTAGAGGTTTGTGGGTGATATGGGTGTGTGTTTTATATAGTATTGATTGTGTGGGAGTGGTGTTTGTATGTGTATCAGGTGTGTGTATTTGGAATTGTCCAATGTGGCGGTGTTTTGGAGGTGTGTGTGTATTTTGAGCGCGGCGGTGTGTACCACCAATGGAATACCGCAGTTGAAAGACCGCTGCGTGGATTCGTGGGTCGTGATAGCATGGGCGTATTTCTGTTGGCGTGACAGTGGAGGTTTTGTTTTCACCAGTTTATCACTGACCTTTGGTGTGGCGGACTTGTGTGGGTGTCTGAATTTTGTCGGATTCCGAGATGTGGGTCATAATAGCTGTGGCAGATTTCCGCAGCGGTGTGTTGGCGGTCTTCTGTACGGCGGTAAGCGGCTTTTACCGCCAATGTTGTAATGACCCCCATAGTATTCACAAAAAATGGGACAACTGTAGTGATCGACATTTCAATTTGTTATGAAAACTCGCAAAACTCCCTTGAAGAAGCATTTGAGAGTACAGTCAACTATTATAAAGACCTACCACAAGAAATGAAAAACCTCACCAACTGTACTTATGTTACATTTCACGGATTCATCTTAGGATGTCATAGTATTTGGCCTGAATGTAATGATGTAGCGCTGGCTGATCTTGGCCCACAAATGTCTTTCCCTTTCAAAAAGAATGTATGCCTGACTACTTTGATTGACACTTTAAAAATATGCCAAGTATTCATAGACAACTAGTCATTCAAGTTATTGCATTACACATATGTCTAGTATTGCATTACACATACCTTTTCCTATTAGTTTGATATTTTAAGAATGTTCATATTTACACATAGGGTTTAGCATAGTTGACATGCTTACAGTTAAATTTTAGTATTAGAATTATAGTATTAGACATAGTTTAGTTTTTGTACATACATAATTGTTTTGAGTGTATGCATTTTGATACAGTTCATATTAAAGTTGGTGTGTGTGTTAGTTTAGAATAGGCATGTAGTGATTGCTTACACATAATCAGTGTTGATCTTAGTATTGATTATTAATGACATGACAATAACACCTTCATTCTTCAGGATATAGACAATATATATTGTAAGAGAAGTACTGTCTCTACCCGATATGTGATTCATGCACCAGTGAGGAAAGATTATTTGCATCTGTACTCTGGAACAATAATTGTGTTGTTAAAACCAAGACTGATTTGATACTGAGAGGCAGCAATAATATCCCAGAATGAGCCCCCGCGTGGTGGTACAGGAATAGCCTAATGCCTCATCATCTAATTAGTGATGCACATGAATGGGTGAACAAGATTCCTACTGTCCCTACCACTGTCCCTATTGACTGCTCAACCCCCAGGCCAGTGTATCACTGTCTGCCACTATAGACACCCCCACTCCATACCAGGATCAAGTCTTCAGTGAGGACTCCGCTCCTGCAAGTCTGGATGATTGGGAGCAGCCAGTTCCATCTGGTCTGTCTGGCCAGACAGCTCATGTGAGTAACACTTTGCCCACCCTTACACCTCCCAACCCAGCTGGAACCTCATCTCAGCATCAGGATACCTCCACTTCCTGTGTACCGAGGAACTACACACCAATCTTGTGCCCCTCAGTCCTGGTTGCTGTTGAGATAAGATCAACACTGCCTCAAGTTGTACCAAGACCCAGTGGTATAGGACACACTGCCTCGAGGGCACATGGTAGTGGGAGCATGCATTGTGAGAGGCAATCAGTGGGCCAGGAAAGTGAGGCCACTAGTGTCTTTACCAGCCATACCACCATTGACCAAGTCTTGGGAGCAGTACAAGAATCCCAAGACATGATGGCCAGGTCGTAACTGTGCTTCAGGAGATCAAGGAGGTGCAGAGGAAGCTCATGTTGGAAATATGCAACCACAGTGACAAAATGAGCTCGGTGACTGGGATGCTTTTCAACATGATCACCACAATTGCACAGCTTTTCCCATACTATCTGCCCCTGCCTGTGGTCCTTCTACATCTACAACTGCCAGCCACAGACAGGGAGGCCCTACCACCCCAGTCCCTGCACCTGTGGCCCCCCCCTCCCCGAAGGGGATGGTCATCCAGACCACCTCCAAGAGAACGCAGATCCTAATTTCCTCCAGTGTGTGTCTACCATTCACTCTGTGGACTGATTCAAGAATGCATTTACCTTTTTAGGACAGTTGTATTTTGTACATTGGACTCCAAACTGTTTTTGCCTCTGCTACTATACTTTCATCCACCATCCACCATGATTGACTTTAGTTTTTCAGTTAATTTTCTCATTGTTGGAAACACCTTTCTGTCCCTTTGTGTCATGCAAATAAATGATTTGGACACTAACTACAAGACTGTTGTTGCATTTATTGTGGCATTTCATTTTTCATGTCTGTCTCCCACCATCATTTTGTCAAATCTTTTGAACAATTATTTGCAAATGAAAATTAGAAATGACAAAGAGGTAATGTGTTACCCGTTTAATTCAAACAAAACAAAACAAAGTCCCAATGTATCAGTAACATACATATGTAGGTAACAAGTCTTAGACAAAATCAGATCTGAGTTTCACAAACCATGCATAACCCCAACAGTCTGTGCATTTAGAGGTGGACACTCCGCAACCTTGACACCATGGAAGAAAGGCAATATTGCATGAGATCAAATTAAATAGGCAAATTATCACTGATACATGACCTCAGCTGGAGTCATACAAAATGCCCTCATAATAGGAATCCCACATCAATAACACCAATAGTCTACATCATGGTAGTAACGCAGTTTGAGGCCACGTGACCATTACAGGACACTGTGGCAGTGTCTGGACACAACCACCATTCAGTAGTGTGCTAAAAAAGTTCTATCAACTATGATGAGACACATCAAAAACTACCTCCACTTAACACAAATTGAAGATTTAGCCAATGTGAAGGAAGTTTGATCAAGTTAAGTGGCACATATTGCCTTGATGGCAACATCACACAGAAAACAGGTCTGATACAATCTCCTGAACATCCATTCAGTCATGACAGTGCAAGTTGTATCTGTACAAGATCTGTCCATCCCATGTGGGTGTCTGTCTAAGAATCAACACAAGTTCACTTTGAACTTTCAAGCAGCAACATATCACTGCAAATGTCACAACTTTGAAATGTCCAACTGAAGATGACATGGTAAAGAACCCTGAAACAGAAGAACAAGGGATAATTAATGATTTCACATAATAAATGTGACTCAAATGACACGTTAGGAGGAAACATATACTTAGCACAAGCAAACATAATCTATGACAATAAACACAGTAGTCAATGTAGGGACTATGATCCACTAACATATTTGCCTGGGACTTTGCTGGACTGACCATTCCTACCAAATTTCCATTGCAGACCTATATGTTCTGTATGTCAGAAGTTGTTCTGACATTGGAGGTTACAATATGTAAAGATAAACTCGCACTCAGGTGAAGAAGTGGTCAAAAACATCCTGACATAGGTCAATTCCTTTATCTCCACTGTTATTTTCATAGGGCCTTTCAACATCCTCACCTGGTGGCTCTTCACGGTCTTTACCATCTGTGATTATTGGGATGTTCCGTCGCAGGGCCATGTGGAGCATGCAGCAGGCAACCCTGATTTAGCACATCTTAATGGGTGAATACAGTAAGGCTCCACGGGTCTTCTCCAGGCACTTAAACCTGGCCTTGAGGAGCCCAAAAGCCTGCTCCACTGGCCTACTTGTTCTTCCATGGGCCTCACTCAAGAGGACATCCACTGACATTGTTGGATTTCGCAGGGATGATAACAACCATGATAGGTTAGAATAAGCTGAGTCTCCTACATGGAAGCAATATAATAATACATTGAAGTCATATCAAGCGATTGTAAACTAAGATTCAGGCAAATGATCCTCAAGTTGTATTGTACTTAGCAACAAGCCAGGTCCTCTCAGGTCCAAGTTGTGACATTTGCAGGGGTTTGCAGCTGTTCCTTAGTACAAAGGAATCATTTGTTTATCCTTGGAAATGGGCCCACATACTTGTGATGTACACATCAAGAAAGCAGGCAATTTGCACATTGATTGAATGGAAGTTTTTCTGATTGCGGTAGACCTGTTCTCTGTCATGTGGTGGCACTAATGCAATATGTGTGCCATCAATTGCTCCAATCACATGTGGTAGGCTACACAAAGCATGAACATCTCCCTTCAAATTGGAAAAATACTCATTTTGTGGAAACTGGATGAAGCTGTTGATGTGTCACATCATTAAAGAAAGAACTTCTTGTAACACACCACTGAAAAGTGGTTGTAACATGTCACTTTGTATTGGAATGATCCTGTGGCCACAAAATGTAGTACTTCCATGATATTGACTATAGGTGTAATTGATGTGAGACTCCTACTGTGAGACAGAAGTTCTGGTTCCCGCTGATTACATGAATCCAGAATAGCTTGCCTATTTAAACAGATTTTTGTTTAAATATCCCGTTCTTCCATGGTGGTAAGGTCTGGAAATGGGCAGAAAACCTGAACTTATACCTCTCCCTGGCTTCATACGTCTGCATTTAAGAAAAAAAAAAACATTTTTTAAATGTGCAAACATTTCTTTGCTATTTCACACAAATTGCATGCCTTATTAATAAATAAAAACATATATTTTCAAATATGTATACAATATTAACATTTTTACGTGTTTATCATTTTAAAAAAAATGTTTCAATAATGGATTTTAAATGTATTATTTGCACTTAAAAAACAATTCTCACAAAATCCATCAACGGAGGTATAAACAAAACCACACAACTATCGCATTTAACCACAGTAACGCACTACATAATACTGTTTTTAAATTTAAAAAATGAGTAACACATTTTTTGTATATGTAAACAAAAGCCCCCTTTTTGAGTGGTGGTGGCGCACCTAACATTCAAAAATACACTGTTTCACGATCTAAAATGACGGGTGCCTGACTTTGCCATCAGGACATTTGCAATCCGACAGCCATCGGCGTGAGTTGACCATGTAGTAGGTATAAAACTCGACGATAGACACAGCATTAGGTTAACATGTTTGAAAGCAAGGTATGAAAGCCAATGGATGTGTCCATCTCCATTGTCGATCGCATTCGTCATATACAGGTACATGACATATCGAAACAAGCTCACTTGCCTCCTATCACTGTAGCCAACAACACCTCCTCCACTTTTGCTGCTGTTAGCTACCTCTGGGAGCCACGATGCCGGCAAAGCAGATGATGGACCCCTACTTCTCACCAGAAGAGTTGGAATTGCTGACCAGGGAGGTCCTGCCCCATACAACCAGCTGTATGGTACACCAGAGGAACAGGTGCATGTTTGAAATGAACATGTATTTTTAACTAACTTGTTTTTTTTAAACACAGGCTAAATTGTCCCTTTTAGTTCCTGAGAGAAGTTTAGTGATTGGAGTGGTCAACACAGTATTGGAGCTGTGAACAAAATGATGCTTTTGAATTATTTTAAATGTCTGAAAATATAAATGAAATGTTACCTTGATGATTAAGGTAACTCTTCAATTCAATTTACTCACATTTTCAAAGTTTTGTATTTACAAATTGCCTGCCCCTTACTCTCATTGGCCAGTAGGCACTGTGCCATAAGTCAAAGTGAAATATATAGCCATTAGTGTAGTTGAGAGAAATCTCAACTGCAGAAAAATGAGGCATGTTATGAACCTGTGTGAAGAATGATTTCCTGCGCTTTAATGTTCTCCCATTTCCTAAATAATGAGAGTATGTGTGTGTTATACATGTAACGGTGCCACATATTGCGAAAGGTATGTCCTGTGCTGCAAATAAATATGACAGTGTGATGAGGACGACAGTATTGATGGGACTTTACCCTGGTCCTTATCTTCTCTTTCCGTACCCCGAGATGCACCTGTGTTTTTTTCTGCAGACAACCTGGGACACCTGTCCCCTTAAAGCCTCTACAGGGATACAGTAGGTGGAGGGGCATGGTATTGTGTGTGATGCTGATCAGCCCCCTGATGAATGGTGGCCTGAAATAGGAGGTGGGACTAACCCGGAAGCGAGGCGTACCGATAAGCGCAGGAGAGAGAAGCACCAGAGGAAGACGCCGGGGGAAGTAGACCAAGAACAATCCCAACCGGGGCAGGGTGACTCGAGAAGCTGCAGCCTTCCGTCTGAGATCTCCAGGGACCCAGACAAGAGTCCATGGAGTAAGCTGGAGGAGCCACTGATTCCTCGTATCGCCCCGCCACACTCCCATAGGAGCATGGCTAGCCCAGGTACATGGGCGTCTACTAGGACTAACTGATGGGTGGGAAACGGGTAGCTGTGGAATCGGGACCGGAGAGGGGTGACCCGTCTAAGCGGTGGATTCCCCATATTGATTAGGAGATGGGAATCAGAGTTGCATGCCCTACTTGTAACCAACTGAAAATAAAGGAATGTACGAAAATACAGTGACAGGATAGGGAAACTTGGTGATTATAGCCCTCACACCCCCCCCCCCCCCACATTATAGCTAACATTAAAGAACATCTACTTACCTGTGGTTCTTTCCTCTTCGATCTGAGGGGCACGCCAACCACGTTGGTCCAGTTGATCCTAGAGGGAGAAGGAAAACAAAGAAGATTGTGACAAAACAAAAGTCAAAGGAGTAAAACGTAAGACATATAGAGAATAATAAAGAGAACTATAAGCAAATAACTAAGGCGTGCAATACATTTTGTTATACATATACTGAGCTGTTTGCAGACCATGTGACACACAGGCTCTCATTCACCCATACAAATATATTCCATTCCTACGAACACATGTTTATACACAACCAAAGAGCACGCTCTCACTGACACACATGGCAGCCCTTTCATAGTGCCCTTAGTCATAGTATATGATTCAGACCATAGTATTGAGCTCCAAAAACATTAGGCATTAAGCCAATGAAGCTAGGTGTCGGGTGTGTGGTAACACCAAGTTGTTTTGCCTTCAGTAGCTCACAATGATTTGCACTGATCAGAAGTAGTTCTCACTACAGGAAATATTTCAGACACCTGGCCCAGATTATGTTAGTGGCCTGGATTTGTAAAATAAGGACATGAAAAGTGATGAGGGTACTCAACAGGTCACTATAAATTTGTAGTTTCAAGTAAATAATAACTTTTTAAAAATATGCTGTGCTAACTTTTTAGAAATGCTTGTGATAGATTTTCCAAAATCGTGTTACAATAATACAAACAAGCAAAACCTCACATAACTTTTTTTTTCTTATTTCATATCCATACAGATCAAAGCCTATTAGAAAAAGGCCATATGGGAGGACATTGCAAAGAAGGTACAGACCCTAGTGTTCTACAAGGGGCACAGCATTCACTGCAGGAGGAGGTGTGAGGACCTACAACAGTTGACCAGGACGTCATCAGACGTCCAGCTCAGCCAGTCCTCCCAATGTGGGAAGTGCATGCACCACACCCTGACCCCCCCTAATGGGCCACATACTTGTGGTGGCCTATCCCCAGCTTGAAGGCAGTTGAGAAAATTAAGCCTAGCAAACTCTATTGTCTTCTTTTGTCTTGGGTGTCCTGCCAGCATAGGATTATGAGACCAGTGTAATGCTTGTTGCTGTAAAACTTAACTGGGGTCAAACAATCTATTCTGCACATAATGCATATTGTTTATGACCTTTTTCTCTTGCTTTTGTAGAATCTCTGGAGCTTCGGTACTACAGTGTGCAGTAACAAAATCTGCCAGAAAAGATTTTTCGGAAATCACAGCCCCTAAAATACGATCAGAGGGTATGACTGAAGGGCTTTTAGATTCCTGTTCTTCTATTTATGACCTAAGCGTGACAATGCATCTGCCTTCCCATGTTGCCGGCCTGCTTGGAACTGAATAACAAAATCATAGGCAGTAAAAAATGTAGTCCAACCTAACTGCCGCATGGATAAAGCCTTAGCTGACTTAATGATTTTGAGAGTTCTATGATCAGAAATGACAGTGACAGTGTGCAAAGCACCCATCAAATAATGATGCCACTCCTCAAAAGCATTTTTTATGGCTAGCAACTCTTTATTACTAATGGAATAATTCACTTAAGTTGGACTGAGTTTATTGGAGTAATACACGACTGGATGGGGTTCTCCCGTCTCTTTGTTTCTCTGCGATTGGACCCCTCCAACTGCCACCTGAGAAGCATCAGCTTCCACAATAAAGGGATAGGTAGTGTCAGGATGGTGTATAATGGGGGCCTTCCTGAACATTTCCTTAAAGTGCTGGAAAGCATGTTCTGCTGCCTCAGTCCAATGAAATAGTACTCCCTTTTTAATAAGTGAGTTATGGGGGATACAAAGGAGGGAAAATGATTTATGAACCGCCCGTAACAATTGGTGAATCCCAGAAAGCTTTGTACTCCTTTTGCAGTTTTAAGAGCTTTCCAGTGTACAATAACATCAACCTTCTGTGGATCCATACTAACCCCTTGTAAAGACAGGACATACCCCAAAAAAGTGACTTCTGAAGCATGAAACTCAAATTTCTCCAACTTAACAACAAGTCTATTGTCTTGCAGTTGCTGCAATACTACTCTGACATGCTGTTCATTTTCAGTCATAGATGGGGAATAGATCACAATATCATCCAAACAGGCACAACACACACATCCAGAAACTCTCTCAATACCTCATTTATAAAACATTGAAAGGCAGCAGGGGCATTACATAACCCAAATGGCATCACAAGATATTCATAAAATCAGAACTTAGTATTGGATGCCGTTTTCCAGTCATCTCCTTCTCTTACTTTTACCAGATGATAAGGCCCTCTCAGATCCAACTTGGTAAACACCTGGGCATCTTTAACTTGGTCTATTGGTTCTTTACAGTGACATCATTAATGGCTCCGTAGTCAATGCAGGACGCAACTCACCCCCCTTCTTTGGTCCAACAAATAAAGAAGAAGAAGCTGGGAAACGAGATAGCCTGATAACAACAAAAGAACAAAAAGTGGTTGGCTTTTTATCAGAATTCCTTTAGATAAGTATTTCTCCTTGTTTTTCAGTATACTTAGAAAATGTTACCAGAAATCATTGCTTGCCGCTTAAAATATCTCCTTTGTTTATGTTTTGCAGGTTGACAGTGGTTGGAGGAGCACTGAAGAGAAACCAGCAACCGTCGAGCAAGGGAACCGTCGCACAAGAGACGCTGAGAGCTCAGAACTGAAGACGCCAAGAACATGAGGATGGTGCCTCTGACACAGGTGAGTACGGTGAGAGGCAGAGGAAGCTGACAATGAGCAGTCGTCACGGTGCACTGTGTAGCCTTAAACACCCACCACATTATGCATGCTGCGGCGCCCAACACATCCAAGGCCTTAGTTGCCTAATGCAACAGATGACTGCATTTCAGGATGCCATTTATAGTTCAATGTCTGGCATGCAAAAATCGTTTTCGAAGATACCCTCTGCACTGACCGTAAGCCCTAATCAGCCCAACCTTATGCCCCAACTTCTGTCCCTTCTGCTGCCAAATCCCAACTCCTCCCCTATGCCAAGGACACTCCATTCTTTACACACACCCACTCCAACAGACTCAAGCACCACACCCACAGACACACACACAGAAATACAAACACACCAAGAAACACAGACACCCTGTAGGAGGCTGGACTGGCTTGTAGTGAGTACCAAGGGGTACTTGCACCTTGCACCAGGCCCAGTTATCCCTTATTAGTGTATAGGGTGTCTAGCAGCTTAGGCTGATAGATAATGGTAGCTTAGCAGAGCAGCTTAGGCTGAACTAGGAGACGTGTGAAGCTACTACAGTACCACTTAGTGTCATATGCACAATATCATAAGAAAACACAATACACAGTTATACTAAAAATAAAGGTACTTTATTTTTATGAAAATATGCCAAAGTATCTTAGAGTGTACCCTCAGTGAGAGGATAGGAAATATACACAAGATATATATACACAATAGCAAAAATATGCAGTATAGTCTTAGAAAACAGTGCAAACAATGTATAGTTACAATAGGATGCAATGGGGAAACATAGGGATAGGGGCAACACCAACCATATACTCCAAAAGTGGAATGCGAACCACGAATGGACCCCAAACCTATGTGACCTTGTAGAGGGTCGCTGGGACTATTAGAAAATAGTGAGAGTTAGAAAAATAACCCTCCCCAAGACCCTGAAAAGTGAGTGCAAAGTGCACTAAAGTTCCCCTAAGGACAAAGAAGTCGTGTTAGAGGAATAATGCAGGAAAGACACAAACCAACAATGCAACAACTGTGGATTTCCAATCTAGGGTACCTGTGGAACAAGGGGACCAAGTCCAAAAGTCACAAGCAAGTCGGAGATGGGCAAATGCCCAGGAAATGCCAGCTGCGGGTGCAAAGAAGCTTCTACTGGACAGAAGAAGCTGAGGTTTCTGCAGGAACGAAAAAGGCTAGAGACTTCCCCTTTGGTGGACGGATCCCTCTTGCCGTGGAGAGTCGTGCAGAAGTGCTTTCCCGCCGAAAGAATGCCAACAAGCCTTGCTAGCTGCTAATCGTGCGGTTAGCATTTTTGGACGCTGCTGTGGCCCTGGAGGGACCAGGAGGTCGCAAATTGGACCAGCAGAGAGAGGGGACGTCGAGCAAGACAAGGAGCCCTCTCAGCAGCAGGTAGCACCCGGAGAAGTGCCAGAAACAGGCACTACGAGGATGCGTGAAACGGTGCTCACCCGAAGTTACACAAAGGAGTCCCACGTCGCCGGAGACCAACTTAGAAAGTCGTGCAATGCAGGTTAGAGTGCCGTGGACCCAGGCTTGGCTGTGCACAAAGGATTTCCGCCGGAAGTGCACAGGGGCCGGAGTAGCTGCAAAAGTCGCGGTTCCCAGCAATGCAGCCCAGCGAGGTGAGGCAAGGACTTACCTCCACCAAACTTGGACTGAAGAGTCACTGGACTGTGGGGGTCACTTGGACAGAGTCGCTGGATTCGAGGGACCTCGCTCGTCGTGCTGAGAGGAGACCCAAGGGACCGGTAATGCAGTTTTTTGGTGCCTGCGGTTGCAGGGGGAAGATTCCGTCGACCCACGGGAGATTTCTTCGGAGCTTCTGGTGCAGAGAGGAGGCAGACTACCCCCACAGCATGCACAAGCAGGAAAACAGTCGAGAAGGCGGCAGGATCAGCGTTACAGAGTTGCAGTAGTCGTCTTTGCTACTATGTTGCAGGTTTGCAGGCTTCCAGCGCGGTCAGCAGTCGATTCCTTGGCAGAAGGTGAAGAGAGAGATGCAGAGGAACTCGGATGAGCTCTTGCATTCGTTATCTGAAGTTTCCCCAGAGACAGAGACCCTAAATAGCCAGAAAAGAGGGTTTGGCTACCTAGGAGAGAGGATAGGCTAGCAACACCTGAAGGAGCCTATCACAAGGAGTGTCTGACGTCACCTGGTGGCACTGGCCACTCAGAGCAGTCCAGTGTGCCAGCAGCACCTCTGTTTCCAAGATGGCAGAGGTCTGGAGCACACTGGAGGAGCTCTGGACACCTCCCAGGGGAGGTGCAGGTCAGGGGAGTGGTCACTCCCCTTTCCTTTGTCCAGTTTCGCGCCAGAGCAGGGCTAAGGGGTCCCCTGAACCGGTGTAGACTGGCTTATGCAGAATTGGGCACCTCTGTGCCCAACAAAGCATTTCCAGAGGCTGGGGGAGGCTACTCCTCCCCTGCCTTCACACCATTTTCCAAAGGGAGAGGGTGTCACACCCTCTCTCAGAGGAAGTTCTTTGTTCTGCCATCCTGGGCCAGGCCTGGCTGGACCCCAGGAGGGCAGATGCCTGTCTGAGGGGTTGGCAGCAGCAGCAGCTGCAGTGAAACCCCAGGAAGGGCAGTTTGGCAGTACCAGGGTCTGTGCTACAGACCACTGGGATCATGGGATTGTGCCAACTATGCCAGGATGGCATAGAGGGGGCAATTCCATGATCATAGACATGTTACATGGCCATATTCGGAGTTACCATTGTGAAGCTACATATAGGTAGTGACCTATATGTAGTGCACGCGTGTAATGGTATCCCCGCACTCACAAAGTTCAGGGAATTGGCTCTGAACAATGTGGGGGCACCTTGGCTAGTGCCAGGGTGCCCTCACACTAAGTAACTTTGCACCTAACCTTTACCAGGTAAAGGTTAGACATATAGGTGACTTATAAGTTACTTAAGTGCAGTGTAAAATGGCTGTGAAATAACGTGGACGTTATTTCACTCAGGCTGCAGTGGCAGGCCTGTGTAAGAATTGTCAGAGCTCCCTATGGGTGGCAAAAGAAATGCAGCAGCCCATAGGGATCTCCTGGAACCCCAATACCCTGGGTACCTCAGTACCATATACTAGGGAATTATAAGGGTGTTCCAGTAAGCCAATGTAAATTGGTAAAATTGGTCACTAGCCTGTTAGTGACAATTTGAAAGAAATGAGAGAGCATAACCACTGAGGTTCTGATTAGCAGAGCCTCAGTGAGACAGTTAGGCACTACAACGGGAACACATACATATAGGCCACAAACTTATGAGCACTGGGGTCCTGACTAGCAGGGTCCCAGTGACACATAACAAACATACTGAAAACATAGGGTTTTCACTATGAGCACTGGGCCCTGGCTAGCAGGATCCCAGTGAGACAGTGAAAACACCCTGACATACACTCACAAACAGGCCAAAAGTGGGGGTAACAAGGCTAGAAAGAGGCTACTTTCTCACACAACCCCCCCCCAAACGAAGGACAATAAGGCTAACCTTGGCCAGTTGAGACTTTATTGTCTAAGTGGTGATAAGTAGAGAGTAGCTCTGCAATAGACTGGTTACTCCCTTTATCATCCACCATATGGTTACTTCCCTGTGGGGATGTAACCCCACCCTGTTTGAAGTTTTTTAGCTAAGCAACAATGTGAAGATGTATTTTCAGAGTTTCTATCAGTAAGTTTTAGTTTAGAGCAGTGGGAATTGTCCACTGAACCTATTTGTAGTGATGGAAATGCCAGACAGGGATGCTGTCTCAGAAAAGCCATAGCTGGGCAAAAACTTTGTCCATATGGCTGGAAGAGAGAACAGGGATGCTGTTTCTCTTGAGTTGGAGCAGGGCAGGGATGCTGTCCTATGAGCTCCACACTAGGGCAGGGATGCTGTCCTAAGTGTTGTGAGGCAGTGCAGGGTTTCTGCACTAAAGTTTCTCTGGGAGGGTTGGAGGGATGCTCCATGTTAACTAAAATGGTGCTCTTTTTCTCACCAATGTTAGTTATCCCACAGAGAGGTACTTCTACCTCAGGGAGTCCAGCTTTGCCAGCTGATGATTCCCTTGGAACAGGTGCCACCCCAGGAGAGGTTTCTCCCACCACAGGAATGGTATCCTGAATGGTAGGGCGGTTAGGGGATACTGTGATATCCTTTTTACCTGTTGATGGAGAGGGATCCTGAGTTTTCAGGCCTTCTCTCCTTTGCTTTTTCATTACAGTAGAAATGAGAGGGAACAATTCCTCAGGGATGCCCAGCATGGCGGCTGCATGGGCATAAAACTCTACATCAGCCCAACCTGAGGCCTCTAGGTCATTACCTAAGAGACAGTCTACAGGTAAGCTAGGGGATACCACCACCTGCTTAGGGCCAGTAACTCCACCCCAACTAAACTGAATTATAGCTAAGGGAAGAAACTTAGTGGAGTTATGGACATCAATAATCTTATACTGTTGTCCAATGATGTGTTGATCAGGGTGCACTAGGTTTTCAGTCACCAAAGTGATACTGGCACCTGTGTCCCTGTAGGCCAAGGCCTCAACACCATTTATTGAAACTGTCTGCCTGTACTTATCCATTGTAAGGGGACAAGCAGCCAGTGTGGCAAGGCCAATGCCACTAGGTGAGACAGAAACTGTCTTGGGACTGACTACCCCAGTTTCTATGATGGACCCATAAGTGAACCCAACTACACCCTTAACTTGACTGTTGCCAGCAGTCCCACCACTAGTACCACTACTGCTAGGGGCACTAGAGCTTGATGTATTAGTGGTGGTAGGCTCAGGGGGTTTACCTGGACAGGACTTATCCCCTGGCCTATGGCCTCTATTTTTACACACAAAGCACCAAGGCTTTTTAATGTGTGTGGGTTGAGAAGAAGAGGAAGAATTAGTTTTATCCCCACCCTCTGAAGAGTGTTTAAGATTTGAAGTGGGATCTTTGGTTTTACCCTTATCCCCATGCTTATCTTGAGATTTTTCACCATCTTTCTTCTTATTGCCATCTTTGTCACCCCCTGTATGAACTTTTCTGTTCACCCTTGTTCTGACCCATTTGTCTGCCTTCTTTCACAATTCTTGGGGAGAGGTCAGATCAGAGTCTACCAGGTACTGGTGCAACAAATCAGACACACAATTATTAAGAATATGCTCTCTCAGGATCAAGTTATACAGGCTGTCATAATCAGTAACTTTACTGCCATGTAACCACCCCTCCAAGGCCTTCACTGAATGGTCAATGAAATCAACCCAGTCTTGTGAAGACTCCTTTTTGGTCTCTCTGAACTTTATCCTGTATTGTTCAGTGGTTAAGCCATAACCATCCAGGAGTGCATTCTTAAGAACTGTAAAATTATTGGCATCACTTTCTTTCACAGTAAGGAGCCTATCCCTACCTTTTCCACTAAATGATAGCCATAGGATAGCAGCCCACTGCCTTTGAGGGACATCCTGTACAACACAGGCCCTCTCAAGTGCAGCAAACCACTTGTTAATGTCATCCCCCTCCTTATAAGGGGGAACTATCTTATGCAGATTCCTGGAATCATGCTCTTTTGCAGGATGACTATGGGGAATACTGCTGCTGCCACCATGGGTTTCTAAACCCAACTTCTGTCTTTCCTTCTCTAATTCTAAAGACTGTCTATCCAAATCCAGCTGTTGCTTCTTGAGCTTCAGTCTGGTTTGTTCCACTCTCAATCTATTGAGCTCCCTTTCTAACAATCTGTCATCAGGGTGGGTGGGAGGGACATGCCTTGAAACAGAAGTATGGTGAGAATGGACAGAAGGAGACCTGTCCCTTACAGAAGCCACCCTAACAGCTTGGCTAACAGAAACATCACTACCAGTATGGTGAGAATAAATGCTTTTGCTATGATGTGAGACAACACTATTTATATGGTGTGGCTCATCATCATTACCAACTATGCTAGACTGTCTAGTAATGGGCAGGCTAGGAAGTTTCTTTCCTGAATCTTTTCCTGGGGGAGTCCCTGGATCAGATTGAGAACCATTAGCTACTTTTTCAACAGATGGGGCACTTATGGCCTTATCCTGTACTCTAAGCATGTTAATTAACAGTTCTAAGGAAGGATTCTTCCCTACACTCAAACCTCTCTCTATGCAGAGACTCCTTGCTCCTTTCCAGCTAAGGTGATCATATGCAAGTTTGGACAGATCAACATTTTGGCCTGTGCCAGACATTTTTAGAGAGAGTTAAAGTGATAGTAAAAGATAAAAAGTTTGTCAGAGCTTTTAGAAAGACAGAGAAAAAAAACTTTTAAAACTTTTTAGAACTTTTTAGAAAGTTAGAAGTACTTTTCAGCACTTAGAAAAGAGTGAAAAGAGGAAATGCTAAACTTTTTGGCTATGTGTATATACACTGACCTTGTTTTGTATATTTTTCTCTTATGAAAAGTACAATGACAAGAGTGGTAAGTAGTCTCAAAGCACTTATCCCACCACTGCACAACCAATGTAGGAGGCTGGATTGGCTTGTAGTGAGTACCAAGGGGTACTTGCACCTTGCACCAGGCCCAGTTATCCCTTATTAGTGTATAGGGTGTCTAGCAGCTTAGGCTGATAGATAATGGTAGCTTAGCAGAGCAGCTTAGGCTGAACTAGGAGACGTGTGAAGCTACTACAGTACCACTTAGTGTCATATGCACAATATCATAAGAAAACACAATACACAGTTATACTAAAAATAAAGGTACTTTATTTTTATGACAATATGCCAAAGTATCTTAGAGTGTACCCTCAGTGAGAGGATAGGAAATATACACAAGATATATATACACAATAGCAAAAATATGCAGTATAGTCTTAGAAAACAGTGCAAACAATGTATAGTTACAATAGGATGCAATGGGGAAACATAGGGATAGGGGCAACACCAACCATATACTCCAAAAGTGGAATGCGAACCACGAATGGACCCCAAACCTATGTGACCTTGTAGAGGGTCGCTGGGACTATTAGAAAATAGTGAGAGTTAGAAAAATAACCCTCCCCAAGACCCTGAAAAGTGAGTGCACTAAAGTTCCCCTAAGGACAAAGAAGTCGTGTTAGAGGAATAATGCAGGAAAGACACAAACCAACAATGCAACAACTGTGGATTTCCAATCTAGGGTACCTGTGGAACAAGGGGACCAAGTCCAAAAGTCACAAGCAAGTCGGAGATGGGCAAATGCCCAGGAAATGCCAGCTGCGGGTGAAAAGAAGCTTCTACTGGACAGAAGAAGCTGAGGTTTCTGCAGGAACAAAAAGGGCTAGAGACTTCCCCTTTGGTGGACGGATCCCTCTCGGCGTGGAGAGTCGTGCAGAAGTGTTTTCCCACCGAAAGAATGCCAACAAGCCTTGCTAGCTGCAAATCGTGCGGTTAGCGTTTTTGGACGCTGCTGTGGCCCTGGAGGGACCAGGAGGTCGCAAATTGGACCAGCAGAGAGAGGGGACGTCGAGCAAGACAAGGAGCCCTCTCAGCAGCAGGTAGCACCCGGAGAAGTGCCAGAAACAGGCACTACGAGGATGCGTGAAACGGTGCTCACCCGAAGTTACACAAAGAAGTCCCACGTCGCCGGAGACCAACTTAGAAAGTCGTGCAATGCAGGTTAGAGTGCCGTGGACCCAGGCTTGGCTGTGCACAAAGGATTTCCGCCGGAAGTGCACAGGGGTCGGAGTAGCTGCAAAAGTCGCGGTTCCCAGCAATGCAGCCCAGCGAGGTGAGGCAAGGACTTACCTCCACCTAACTTGGACTGAAGAGTCACTGGACTGTGGGGGTCACTTGGACAGAGTCGCTGGATTCGAGGGACCTCGCTCGTCGTGCTGAGAGGAGACCCAAGGGACCGGTAATGCAGTTTTTTGGTGCCTGCGGTTGCAGGGGGAAGATTCCGTCAACCCACGGGAGATTTCTTCGGAGCTTCTGGTGCAGAGAGGAGGCAGACTACCCCCACAGCATGCACAAGCAGGAAAACAGTTGAGAAGGCGGCAGGATCAGCGTTACAGAGTTGCAGTAGTCGTCTTTGCTACTATGTTGCAGGTTTGCAGGCTTCCAGCGCGGTCAGCAGTCGATTCCTTGGCAGAAGGTGAAGAGAGAGATGCAGAGGAACTCGGATGAGCTCTTGCATTCGTTATCTGAAGTTTCCCCAGAGACAGAGACCCTAAATAGCCAGAAAAGAGGGTTTGGCTACCTAGGAGAGAGGATAGGCTAGCAACACCTGAAGGAGCCTATCACAAGGAGTGTCTGACGTCACCTGGTGGCACTGGCCACTCAGAGCAGTCCAGTGTGCCAGCAGCACCTCTGTTTCCAAGATGGCAGAGGTCTGGAGCACACTGGAGGAGCTCTGGACACCTCCCAGGGGAGTGGTCACTCCCCTTTCCTTTGTCCAGTTTCGCGCCAGAGCAGGGCTAAGGGGTCCCCTGAACCGGTGTAGACTGGCTTATGCAGAATTGGGCACCTCTGTGCCCAACAAAGCATTTCCAGAGGCTGGGGGAGGCTACTCCTCCCCTGCCTTCACACCATTTTCCAAAGGGAGAGGGTGTCACACCCTCTCTCAGAGGAAGTTCTTTGTTCTGCCATCCTGGGCCAGGCCTGGCTGGACCCCAGGAGGGCAGATGCCTGTCTGAGGGGTTGGCAGCAGCAGCAGCTGCAGTGAAACCCCAGGAAGGGCAGTTTGGCAGTACCATGGTCTGTGCTACAGACCACTGGGATCATGGGATTGTGACAACTATGCCAGGATGGCATAGAGGGGGCAATTCCATGATCATAGACATGTTACATGGCCATATTCGGAGTTACCATTGTGAAGCTACATATAGGTAGTGACCTATGTGTAGTGCACGCGTGCAATGGTGTCCCCGCACTCACAAAGTTCAGGGAATTGGCTCTGAACAATGTGGGGGCACCTTGGCTAGTGCCAGGGTGCCCTCACACTAAGTAACTTTGCACCTAACCTTTACCAGGTAAAGGTTAGACATATAGGTGACTTATAAGTTACTTAAGTGCAGTGTAAAATGGCTGTGAAATAACGTGGACGTTATTTCACTCAGGCTGCAGTGGCAGGCCTGTGTAAGAATTGTCAGAGCTCCCTATGGGTGGCAAAAGAAATGCTGCAGCCCATAGGGATCTCCTGGAACCCCAATACCCTGGGTACCTCAGTACCATATACTAGGGAATTATAAGGGTGTTCCAGTAAGCCAATGTAAATTGGTAAAATTGGTCACTAGCCTGTTAGTGACAATTTGAAAGAAATGAGAGAGCATAACCACTGAGGTTCTGATTAGCAGAGCCTCAGTGAGACAGTTAGGCACTACACAGGGAACACATACATATAGGACACAAACTTATGAGCACTGGGGTCCTGACTAGCAGGGTCCCAGTGACACATAACAAACATACTGAAAACATGGGGTTTTCACTATGAGCACTGGGCCCTGGCTAGCAGGATCCCAGTGAGACAGTGAAAACACCCTGACATACACTCACAAACAGGCCAAAAGTGGGGGTAACAAGGCTAGAAAGAGGCTACTTTCTCACACACCCATCCAACTTACACACACTACTGACACTCCACCCACAGGCACATCAAGCACCACCAAAACCACTGCATCAACAACCACTGGCACATTCACAATCACCAGCACACCCACATACAGCACAACTATAGCCACCACCACAGCCACAACTACCAGCATTCATAGTCACCATATCCACAACATCCACCTCAACAGCACATTCATCCAAACACAGGCACACCTACACACAAGACAACACCTATGAAACACAAACCCTCACAGTCACCCGAATAGAAAACACCTGCAAACCACACAAATCCAAATATTCACAGGACACACATGCATCAGCAAAACATACAGATACACGCACCACACCAACTCCCTCAACAGCTTACTCATCCAAACACACTCATACAAAAGTACACCCACACCAGCCAAAACAGAAATGCACACACTCACCTGAACACCAAACATCTTCCAAGAAACACACACCCAAACATACACCACACCCATATGCAACTGCAAAACAGACACACATACATCACCCACTCCAGCTCCCTCCACCTCCCAAACCCAATCCTCTCCTACCACTACTCCTCCGCCAGAACTGATGTCATACCTGTCCCTGACCACTGTAAGGCATAAACTCACCCCATCCCAAGAAGGATTCATGAGGTGCCTGCTCTGTGCCCACTAGATGCCCCTGCCTGAGGAGGTTGTCCCTTGGCAGTATAATTAGGATGCAAGTTCTTGGGCACAAACCCAACATTGATGCTGTGCATTCAGTTTTTGGGACATTTATGGTTTTTAATTTAATAAAGTTTTTGAGCGACAGATCTCATTTAAAAATAAAAAATATATTTTCACAAAGTTTGTCCTGTGATTTTTTTTTTAAAGTCTTTGATTAACCTCTTAGCTGCTGGGCCTCCCCAAATCCACGCCCCCGTGCTGAGCCCTTTTTTGTCTTTCTGGGGTAGTTTGTGCTTAGGCCTTCATAACTTTTTGTCCACATAAGCTATCCATACCAAGTTTGCGTCTTTTTTTTCCAACATCCTAAGGATTCTAAAGGTACTCCCCCGGATGTCTAGGTTCCAGAAATGTCTGGTTTTAGTATGTTTCCCTATATGGCCGCCAAGCCCAGGACGAAAAACACAGGTGCCTGCCTTACAAAACTAGTTTGTTTTGTGATATATAATGTTGATGTCTCCACAATACGATTTGGGCGGTGGAATTTGGGGCTGAACTAAATTGGGGAGCTCCCAAGAGAGCACTCTCTCTCTCTGTGCCTGCTGCCGCATTCACCTGCTCTCTGGGTTGGGCTAACCCACTATTGTCCCGTTGCACAAACTGTGCTTGTGAAGGGACAGCAGGACTGTCCTCATCACCTCATAATTACTGGAAGAGGAGTTATCGAATGGGACTCCTCCAACTGAAAAATCACTCCCAGAGTCTGCACCAATGTTATATCCTTCAGATGCTGTCTCAGTATCTGCTGTCTCAGTCTCTGATCCTATGTCAGAGCTGTCCTCTATAACCCGAGTGAGGGCATGAGCAGCAGTCATCCAACAAAATGTCATCTCTGCTACTGGCTAAACTGTTGCTCTAAAACACTAGCCTACGTAGACAGTCACAAAATTGTTGGTGTGTGTGTGATATGTGCAACAGTAGAGGTCACCTTACCTTCGCTCCTTCCCTCAATCAGCACATTCTTTCAAGACGCTAAAAAAACACCTTGTCACATACCAATCGTCACAGTCTTTAGCACCTCTAGTGCCCAGTCCAACAATCATTATTAATGCTCCCACTCCAATGTCCTCCTCCTCGGATTCCCTCACTACCACCCAGCAAAAGTGCCCTTCATCTCTCCATGGCCGCCCCCCACACATACATTTCATTTGTATTATAGCGCAGGTAATGGCTGACTTTACTAACTTACTCAGCTATTTACATAAAATACAGATTTGCTCTTTGCAGTAGGCATATAAACCTTCTGCGCTTCTTTATGGCCCCCAAAAAACTGCCACTAGACAAAAGTCTGATCCTTTTATAGCAGAAACATAATCACAAGACTTACTTGACTTTTTTATTGCCGCCTAAAAGCTACAGTTGAAACGCGTCAGTTGAAGTATGTGCATTGCTTTGAAGACGCAAGATGCAACTGCAAGACAACTGGTGGCAAATATATCTATATATATCTATCTCTCTCTCTCTCTCTCTCTCTCTATATATATATATATATATACATATATATATATATATCACTTTTATATGTGGGTCTGGTTTTCCTGGGGGCCGATCGCAGCCCCCAGAGAAACCACACTTGCATTGACAAAAGTGATCCCTCTCTCTTTCTCTCTCTCTCTCTCTCTCTCTATATATATATATATATATATATATATATATATCTATATAGATATAGACATAGATGTATATATAGAGCTATCCCTATATAGATATATCTATCTATGTAGATGGTCCCCAGGGAAACCCTACAAATACTAAAAACATTAATGCCCACGGGCAACCCCGTGTCAATTTCTTTATTTAAGAAAAAAATAATTAGCCCCCAGGGGACACCTACCTTTATTTAAAAAAATATGCCCCCGGGGAAGGGGTGGCCTGTTTTCCGAATGAGCCAACCCCCACCAGTTAAATCCCTGGTGTCTAGTGGTGTTTCCTGGCCCTCAATCGCAGCATTCAGGAAGGCCTCCTTTGAAAGGGGATAGTCTCCCTTTTCAAACAAGGCCTTCCCGAATGTCAGGAAGGCCATTTGGGGCCGTTTTCCCCATCGGAGCAGGAAGCGGCCTTGCGGCCACTTCCTGCTCTAGTGGGGAAAACAAAACTGTGATGTCAGAGCACCTTGCGGCGCGCTGACATCACAAAGGGGCAGGTGGTGGGTGCGGGGGGAGACACGGAAAAATTTCCCTGTCTCCCGTTTTTTTTTGTTTAAATGGTTCACCTGAGGATTTTTTAACCCCCTCCCTGGTGTCGGCCACTGGTCGTGACCCGCACCAGTGTGGGCCGACGCCCACACTAAACGGGTTAAGAACAATGTTAATAATGGAGCTGTGAGTAACATGAACTTAATTTCATTTATGAAAGCAAATAAAACAGGGTTTTGTATGACATATTTGTACAATGCATACATTAGTGATGGACATTTGTAATGGACATGGTGATTTTGGTGCAAGCATTCATCATGATAATGGGCACTTAGAGCAGAATTAAACATGTTTACGTTTTTTAAATTGTTAATATAGGTGTGTTTAATTTAAAATGATAAGTGTTAATAATAAACACATATGCACAACACATAAAAAACCTAAGATTTAAATTACACTTTATGATATACTGCAAATGCAGTGGACAAGGGCAATTTTGACATTAATACATATATGAGATGTTTTAAGTTTAGTAGTGACATTGAATGTACATTTCTTGTAAATCAACTTATTGCATTGTCTAGTGCAATTACTACATTTTTTAGGTTTATGTTGTTCAAATAATGTGTAATGCATATTAATCTGATTTGACGATTTAGGGAAAACGATTGAACACACCTATATGGACATGTTTTGGATTTGGGATTAATGTGACTTTTTGTGTAGGTGTCCGTGAGCATGAAGGCAGCTTGGAGCATATTGTTAAATGTACATAAAATATAAGGGTGTAATTCTTTACATTTCTAAAATTATCCCATTACCCACATATGCATTGGACATTATTAAAGTACTGCTTGTAATTATGAATTAAAAATGCACAAATCCAGATCTAATGTAAACAGACAATTCTGATGGTAACAGTTAAAAAAAGACACTTACCTTTGATTCCAATCAATCAATCAATCACTTGTTAAGCGCACTACTCACCCGTTTGGGTCTCAAGGGGCAGGGGAGGGATGCTACTGCTCGAATAGCCAGGTCTTGAGTTGTTTCCTGAAGGTCAGGAGGTCCTGGGTCAGACGTAGGTCGACCGGGAGGGAGTTCCAGGTTTTGTCAGCGAGGTGAGAGAAGGATCTGCCGCCGGCTGTGGTATAATGGATGCAGAGGATGGTGGCGAGGGCGTGGTTGGCGGAGTGGAGCTGGCAGGTGGGTGTGTGGAAGCTGAGATGCTCGTTGAGGTAGGCAGAGCCTGCTTCGTGGAGAGCCTTGTGTGCGTGGATGAGGAGTTTGAAGGTGATCCTCTTGTTGACGGGGAGCCAGTGTAGGTCTCTGAGGTGGGCTGAGATGTGTTTGTGGCGTGGGATGTTGAGGATGAGGCGTGCGGAGGTGTTCTGAATACGTTTAAGTTTCCTCTAGAGCTTGGCCGTTGTTCCCGCATAGAGTGTGTTGCCGTAGTCCAGTCTGCTGCTGACGAGGGCGTAGGTGACCGTTCTTCTGGTTTCGATGGGGATCCATCTGAAGGTCTTGCGAAACATGTGGCGGGTGTTGAAACATGAGGATGAGACGGCGTTGACTTGCTGGGTCATGGTGAGCAATGAGTCTAGGATGAAGCCAAGGTTGCGTGCGTGGGAGTTGGTGCGGTTCCTAGGGTGGCAGGCCACCAGGAGTCGTCCTATCCGAAGCGGTTGGAGCCGAGGATGAGGACCTCAGTCTTGTCCGAGTTCAGGTTGAGGCGGCTCATCTCCATCCAGTTGGCGATGGCATGCAGTCCGTTGTGGAGATTGATCTTAGCGGTGGCGGGGTCCTTGGTGAGAGAGAGGATCAGTTGGGTGTCATCCGCATAGGAGACGATGTTGAGGCCATGAGATCGGACGATGCTGGTGACCAGCGCCATGTAGATGGGCTGAGAGAGGATCCTTGGGGGACTCCGCAGATGGTCTTGGTGGCTTTGGACAGGAACGGAGGGAGGCGGACTCTCTGAGTTCTACCGGAGAGGAAGGATGTGATCCAGTCCAGCGACAATGGGGTTGATTTGCATCATGGTCAAGTAGCAGCAATAAAGGGAGGAATTGTACGATCTGGTTCATTGCATAAGGGGAAGTAAAAAGAAGAAAAAAGGTACGTTTTGACCTTATATGCCTTCCAATCCGCCAACCCAGCTGTGGAGTTTTCCCTGACATAGTTATGTCAGCAGGAAGGCACATCATGATTGGCCCAGTGGTAAAAGTGGCTGCGGTCCCTCCGAAAGGCACTTTTGCCAATTGCGCCATCAACTCACATATAAAATTCTGGCAGTGGCGGCGGGTCGATGATAGAATTTTGTCTATGGGCCCGCCAGCATCTAAATAAAGCGGGTGGACCTTCTAGTCAGCGGATGGACTACCCAACCAAAAAATTACAGTGGGACTAGATCCACCAAGATCTAAATCAGGCCCTTAGTCTTTATAAAACTGATAATGAGGTTCTACTTAATCCAGAGAAATTCAGATGTAATTTTATCATAGGTTGAAAAGAAATTCTTTGAGAGGCGAACAGGAAGCTTACTAGCTAGGAAAATGATTAATGGGGACACGATCATTTTAAGGGTTTCTAGTCTACCCCCCAAGAAATATGTTTAGGTGACCCTGTTGACAAAAGATCTTTGATTTTTTCTATCACTTTTAATTCATTCTGTGCATTTAATTCTGTCAGATCCTTGCAAAACCAAACATGTATGTACTTAATGTATTTTGATTGCTATTGAACGTTTGGGACCCAGGCATAGGAAGGGTGGCAAAGTATGTTTGAGGGTAAGAGCTCAGTTTTATCCTTGTTCAAGGAATATCCGGAGAAGCTGGAGAACTTGTTGAAAAGATTTTTAATAGCCGTAATTGCAGTGTCTGGGACTTCTGTAAAAATTAAAACGTGGCCATCGTAAGCTGCCATTTTAAAAACAGAGTCACCAAATTTTAGGCCAGTAATATCTTTGGATTCATTTAACATTAACAAAATGGAATCACTGACAAGAAAAAATAATAAAGGGGAAAACAGACAACCTTGTTGTAAGGCCAAAGGGGCAGACATGACTCAGTTGACTTTAATTCTAGCTGTAGGATTAGTGTACAAGGACATAATCAGTTTGATAAAAATATCACTTGGGTTGTATAAGGCGGCCTGTAGATATGGCCAGGAGACCTTATCAAAGGCTTTCTCTGCATCCAGTGCTATCGCCGCTGATACAGGGGAAAGCGTGGTAGATGCTTTTTAAATGCCATGGCAAAAAAGACAACTGTTGTTGAATGCAAGCCGCCACTTAATAAAGCCCATCTGGGTAACATGGGCTGATTTGGTAATCCAGGGTACACGCCTTGAGGTGAGTATTTTAACAAAGATTTAGGCCCTCATTACAACCCTGGCGGTAAATCCCACCTACCGCCATGCTGATGACTGGCAACATACCGTGATCGTGGCGGTATTCCACTACGGGTATTATGACCCACACTGAGAAATCCACCACAATACAGACACCCACACAAGTCCGCCAGAGCAAAGGACAGTGCTAAATTGGCGGTAGCAAAACCCACACCGTTACGCCAACAGGAATATGCCCACAGTACCAAGAACCACGAATCACAGCAGCAGTCTTTTAACCGCGGTAAACCATTGTCGGTACACACCGCCGCGCTCAAAATACACACACACTTACAAAACTACACCACATTGGACAATTCAAACTACACACACCTGACACGCATACACCCACCCACACACTCAGACCACTATAAAACACACACCCACATTACCCACAAGCCTTTCAATGAAAAAAAATATTAGCAACAGAGAGAGAAACAAGCCAGGAGCACCCACTCAATCTGAGCCACCGGAAACCATCACCCATACACCATCCACGCACCTCACAGCACACGCCACAACACATCACCCCACACATCACCCCACACATCCTCACACATGTCACTCACACCACATCCATGGCACCCCAAAGACACCCCAGGTTTTCAGAGGAGGAGCTAAGGGTCATGGTCGAGGAAATCATCTGGGTAGAGCCACAGCTATTCGGATCACAGGTGCAGCAGATGTCCATTGCTAGGAAGATGTAGCTATGGCGGAGAATTGTCAACAGGGTCAACGCAGTGGGACAGCATCCAAGAACACGGGATGACATCAGGAAGAGGTGGAACGACCTACGGGGGAAGGTATGTTCCGTGGTATCCAGACACCAGGTAGCAGTACAGAGGACTGGCGGTGGACCTCCACCTCCTCCCCCACAACTAACAACATGGGAGGAGCAAGTCTTGCCGATCATGCATCCTGAGGGTCTCGCAGGAGTAGCAGGAGGACTGGACTCTGGTAAGTCATATCTCTACTACTATATTCCCTGCACCCTACCTGCATGCCATCACAAACTCCTAGCCCAACCCTCACACCCATCACCCCAACACCCCACAGATACCCCACTATCACAATCCACACATCCCTAAACCAAGCCCTGCATGTCACACCAATGCATGGAAACCCATCACCAAAGCATGTCCAGTACAGATACTCACCCAGGCCCCAAAATTAACAATCACACAAGGGCAAAGACAATAAGCCAACCACAGGAGTAGAGGGTAACTCACACATTGAACAAGAGGGCACACACAGAAACAATAACTATGCATTTACACCCCAACACAACCCCTACCCAACGTCACCGGACAGAAGGTGCCAGACATATCCAGTCCCCCTCAGAAGAGGCCCACAGTGACAACAGCAGCTCTGCACACCTGGATCAAGATGACCAGCCCGGCCCATCTGGGACCTCGGGACAGTCGGTTCCCCTGTCACTGTCACAAACAACCACAGAACCTCCTCCCTCAGGAAACACCAGCACAGCACCCACCCAGTGGGCCCATCCCTCTGTGCCCAGGACACGTCAATCAGCAGTGTGTACACCACTACAGGGACCCCAGGCAAACCCACTAACCCAAGACAATCAGGAACCTGGGGTCAGTGGCAGTGGGCACACGGTTCAGGGGACAGAGGCACAGGACAACAAGGAAGCTGGGAGGACTGCTGGGCGACAGGGGGAGGACAGGCCCAGGGAACCCACTCTCCACGAGGCACTCTCCAACATCATGGGAGCATACCATCATTCCCAGGAGACCATGGGCACGGTACTGGCCAAGTTTCAGGAGACCCAGTGGCTGCAGGAGGAACACTACCTGGGGATCAGGGTGGACTTGAAGTCCATTAACAACACCCTGGTCACCATTGCAGGGGTGCTGGCAGACATGGCCAACACCAGAGGGACACAGTGACACACCAAAGGGCCCCTGACACTAGCCTGAATGATGAACAGCCATCCACCTCCGCCAACGCTAGTGGACAGGAGGTCCCGCCACAGGAACAACAGGCCACCAGGACCCCACCCCCTGCAGAAGGAGAACCACCCCGCAAACAGTTCCTGAGATCCAAGAACAAAACAGAGAACATTGCCAAGACCCCCACCAGGAAATAAGACTCTCCTGATTGTCACCCTTCAGTCCTACTCTGTTACCCTGTCCACCTTCAACTGCCATTACTCCACTTCCTATGCGCCCTTGGACAATGCACCTGTGATGCCAATAGACTGGACTCCACCATGGACATTCCTCCCCCATCACCCCAGCCCATTGCACAGCCCCCTCCACTTATTAGCACAGAAATAAATACCCTTGAATCACAAAACAATCTGGAGTCAGTCTGTACTTTCACAAATTTGTTATTGCAACCTCTCAGAAATATAGCAATGTCAATGTTCATTTTCACATACCAATGTTAGACAGTTGTTGGTCAGCAGTAAACATAGCAGAAGGCAGAAAGTGGTACACAGATCTGTGAAATGGAAAGCCATAGTGAACTGCCAGGGTCCATACACAGATGCAAAAGGCAGAATCATGCAATGTCCTACAGTAGTCTGATATGAGAGGAGCAGTGCCAATCTCTTACTTGTGTCTCACTGGAAGTATTGCATGATGATGTTGTTTCGGTTGTCTATATCTTCTTCTTCTGCCTCCTCTTCTTCACTGTCCACAGGCTCCACAGCTGGCACAAGACCAACATCAGGCTCATCTTCCTGCAGCAAAGGCACCTGACGTCGCACAGCCAGGTTGTGCAACATACAGTATGCCACGATTATCTGGCACACCTTCTTCGGTGAGTAGTATAGGGAGCCACCTATCAGATGGAGGCACCGGAACCTGGCCTTCAGGAGGCCGAAAGTACGCTCAATTATCCTCCTATCCGCCTCATTGTAGCGTTCCTCTGCCCTTGTCCTGGGTTTCCTCACTGGGGTCAGTAGCCATGACAGGTTGGGGTATCCAGAGTCACCTGCAAATATCCAGGGACAACTGTGAGACATACACCAACCATTAGGGACTCTACCATACCCAGACACCTAAGTAACCTGTGTTGGGACCTTTGGCTCACCTATTAGACACACACGGTGCCTCTGGAGTTGCCCCATCACATAAGGGATGCTGCTATTCCTCAAAATGTAAGCGTCATGCACTGAGCCAGGATACTTGGCATTCACATGGGAGATGTACTGGTCTGCCAAACACACCATCTGCACATTCATCGAATGGCAGTTTTTGCGGTTTCTGTACACCTGTTCCTTCCTGCGGGGTGGGACAAATGCCACATGTGTACCATCAATGGCACCAATGATGTTGGGGATATGTCCCAGGGCATAGAAGTCACCTTTCACTGCGGGCAAATCCTCCAACTGGGGGAAAACAATGTAGCTGCGCATGTGTTTCAGCAGGGCAGACAACACTCTGGACAATACGTTAGAGAAAATTGGCTGTGACATCCCTGATGCCATGGCCACTGTTGTTTGAAAGGACCCACTGGCCAGGAAATTGAGTACTGACAGGACCTGCACTAGAGGGGGGAATCCAGTGGGATGGCGGATAGCTGACATCAGCTCTGGCTCCAACTGGGCACACAGTTCATGGATTGTGGCACGATCAAGTCCGTAGGTGATAATAATGTGTCTGTCTTCCATTGTCGACAGGTCCACCAGGGGTCTGTATACCGGAGGATGACGCCATCTCATCATCTGCCCCAGCGGACGTGCCCTATGGAGGAGAAGGGTGAGCAGAGGGTTATACACCACATAGGTTTCACAAGGGTGTTTAGAACAAATGTGATGTAATCTGTTTTTAGCGCTGTATGTCCGTATTCCTGCATAAAACTGCTGTGACGCAGTTCATTGGCCTCCCATGTGGCCACCTGAAATGGCGGCTGCCTGACCTGTAAGGAGGGACAAGGGGAAATGAGGTAACTGCGCTGGCGTTGTACCCCGTTGCAGTAGGCAGACGAAGACCGCGGCGCAATTCAGCATTGGTTATAATTGGGCCATATGGGTTCCAGGAACCAATGATGATGTACGCCGGCGGTCACGGTATGCACCGCTGTGGACGTGACCGCCATTTTCTATCTGTTCACTCACTTGATACCTGACCTTCAACAGGAGAGGACCTACACTGCAAGTGCTGCTGTGACCTGAGACTGGAAGCGACAATGGCTACAGTGTCTGGGGAAAGGGCCCCTGCCTTCACTGCGGAGGAGTTGGACAAACTGGTGGATGGGGTCCTCCCCCAGTGCACACAACTCTACGGTCCACCAGACAAACAGGTGAGTACAATGTGAGCATGATGGATGGGACATGAATGTATGGAGTGGCGTTGATGGAAGATACAGGTGGGGGGTGGGCAAAGACCAGCATGTGAGGATGGTCAGTGTATGTGCTTGTGGGCCAGGGTGAGAGGTTGTGGCCAATGAGTTAGAATAATCGGACGGGGGAGTAAAATCCATTCCTACTTTACATTTCCTCTAGGTCAGCGCCCACCAAAAGAAGGGTATTTGGCATGCCATCGCCAAGGAAGTGCGCACCATGGGGGTCTACCATAGACGGAGCACCCACTGCTGCAAAAGATGGGATGACCTGTGCCGCTGGAGCAAGAAGACGGCGGAAGCCCAGCTGGGGATGGCCTCCCAACGTGGAAGGGGTGCCCATCGCACCATGACCCCCCTGATGTACCGGATCCTGGCGGTGGCGTATCCTGAGTTGGATGGGCACTTGAAGGCATCACAGAAGCCACAAGGGGGTGAGTACAGTCTCATGCAGCTGACTCTGCACGCTTTAAGAGGTTTCTGGGTGTGGGATGAGGGCTGTGGGCTCCCCTAGGGCAGGGCAAGCATGCCAGGGTAGATCCATTGTTAGGCAGGCTCAGTGTCAGTCCAACCCTAAAAGTGGTAGTGGCCCTCTTCACCTAGTCAGGCTCCTGTGGGTTCCAGGTGTGCATTAAATGGGTATAGGCACAGTCCACCATGGGCATGTGAATTTCCCCTGAACTGTTAGTGCATGGCCTAGTGCATAGGGCTGCTCCCTGTGTGTTGTGTCCGCCAACTGTGGTGCTGTTGCAGGCATTGACCATGTCTCTCCTCTGTCTTTCCTCCCCTTTTTTTTTGTCACCCTGACCTTCTGTGCATTAGCATCATCTGGCGGAGGAGCAGTGGCAACGGAGCAGGAGGGAGCTGCAACCCACATGGCCCTGGAGGGTGAATGTATGGAGTCTGAAGGCACCAGTGGGATGGAGGGCGAGGGGAGCTCCACGACAGGGACAGGAGGCGACACCAGCGGCAGCGACTCCTCCTCTGATGGGAGCTCCCTTGCGGTGGCTGGCACCTCTGTGCCCACCGCAACAACAGGTACAGCCGCCACCCTCCCTACCAGCACCGCCCTCCCAGCAGCCCCTCATCGAGTTTCCCGTGCCTGCTCACCCAGGAGGGTGGGCATCTCCTTCGCCCCAGGCACCTCAGGACCTGCCCCAGTCAGCCCTTCTGCCCTCAGTGAGGAGGCTATTGACCTCCTGAGATCCCTCACTGTTGGGCAATCAACCATTTTGAATGCCATCCAGGGTGTTGAGAGGCATTTCCAGCAAACAAATGCATACCTGGAGGGCATTCATTCTGGCGTGGCAGCTCAACAGAGAGCATTTCAGGCTCTGGCCTCAGCACTGATAGCAGCCATTGTCCCGGTGTCCAGCCTCCCCCCTCCAACTTCCACTACTCAGACCCAAGCACACCATCAGACCAGCATGCACACTCATCAACACACAAGAGTGGACATGGCAAACATGAGCACCACACATCCCACAGGCACTCACACAAGCACCATCCCCATGCAGACACACCAACATCCACTGCCTCCACTGTGTCCCCCTCCTCCACATCCTCCTCATCCCTCTCAGTCTCGTCTCCACTCACACCTGCATGCACTACATCCTCAGCCACTACCTCAATCACCAGCACGCCCATCACCACACACCGCTCATGTACAATCACCACCCACACTACCATTCACACGTCCCCTGTGTCCTCCCCCAGTGTGTCTGTGAGCCCCCCTCCCAAAGTACACAAACGCCGTCTCACACACACACTCAACAGCCATCTACCTCACAACAGCCTCCAGCCCATGCACCCTCACCCAAATTCAGCAGACGTACATCTTCTACAACCACTACCTCTTCCTCCACTCCCAAACCCCCTCCATCTTCCTGTCCCAGTGTGTCTAAAAAACTTTTCCTCGCTAACTTTGACCTCTTCCCTACACCTCCCCCTCTGTCCTTCCCCTAGGGCCAGGATGTCCAGATCCCAGCCCAGCACCTCAGCCACGAAATCCTCGAGCACTGTGGTCCATGCAAGTCCTGTAACATCGCGGGCTGCACCCATCAGGGCTGCCAGTGTGCCACCTAGTGAGGTCAAGGATCACCCTATTCCACCAGCTGCCAAGGTGAAGAAGGGGACAACATGCCATAGGGAAAAGCCGCACAAAGCAAGCAGCAAGGCCTACTCCAAGACAAAAGTGCCAAGGTCCCAGCAGCGACTTCCAAGGTGGGGAAGGGACACAAGGCTAAATGGAAGTCAGCTCAGGGCACAGAGCCTCAGGGTTAGGGACTGGTGACACCCCTTCTGCAGGACAGAACAGCAACCTGTACGGCAGTGGCCACCGCCGCAACCACCGCCACCTGCACCACCACCTGCACGCCCACCTGCACGCCTACTGCCTTTGCTACAGTCCCCAGCATCATCCCCAGTGGGCAGCCGTCAGAGGTTGCAGGAGACGTCCTGGTGTCTTCCTGCACAGGTGCTGACACATGCACCACCACCAGCATCTCCGCCGCTGACACCGCCGCAACCACAGCCACCTGCCCCGCAACGTACTCAGACTGTGCCACCACAGCCGACATGACCACCATCCCCAGTGGGCAGTAGTCCGAGGCTGCAGGAGACGTCCTGGACCCTGCACAGCGTACATGAGGCACCACAACCAGCACTGGCAGTACCAGCAGTTGGCAGGCTATCTTGCCGCATGGTGGAGTGTGTCTCTGCCTCCACGGAGTATCATGCTACCTGTTCCCAGGAAATCTCGTGGCTATGACACCCAGGTGTGGGAATGGGAACTGCCACACACCATGTGAAGCACTCTGGGCACCAACCCCCCTCCAGAACCAGTGGAGAGATACATCCACTAACACAGTCCTTAGCAGGATGAAGCACTCTGGGCACCAAGCCCCCTCCAGAACAAGTGGAGAGATACATCCACTACCCCAGTCCTTAGCAGGATGAAGCACTCTGGGCACCAAGCCCCCTCCAGAACCAGTGGAGAGATACATCCACTAACACGGTCCCTTAGCAGGATGAAGCACTCTGGGCACCAAGCCCACTCCAGAACCAGTGGAGGAGAGCATCCACTGGAGAGACTCTGGCTTTGCACTCCCCAGGACCAAACAGTGGGCAACCCTGTTGTAACACTTGTAAGTGTTTTTCCGATTTTTCAGCGCCTTGCCTCCTTGCGCTTCTGCCCCCGTTGTGCCCCTCTAATTGCTGTACCCCGATTGTATTTTGTGCCATTAGTGTATTTTGTGACTGTTTTTCTAATCGTGCCCGACTTTTTTGTGCCTTGTTTTTCGTGTTTTCGCCCCTTGGGCGCTCCCCCTTGCAGTTCTCTCCCTGCCGCTGCCTCCCTGCGGCCCGCCCCCCTCGCGCCCCCATTCGCCGCTCCCTCCCACCTCCCAGCTGCTCCTCCCTCCCCCCTCCCTTCTTAATGGCTGGCGTTGCGCGTCACGAGTGAGCGACCTCTGACCTGTTTTGGTCCAGAGCTCGCCCCCCACGTCCGTAGCACCAACCTGCTGCATCCTGCCTCTGACCCCCTCCCACGCTGCTGCTAGCGTGTTCGAGGCCCTGGTAAGCCTCACTTGACCCGTGTGCCGCTTTTCGCCGTCTTGTAAGTGTTTTTCCGATTTTTCAGCGCCTTGCCTCCTTGCGCTTTTCTGCCCCCATTGTGCCCCTCTGATTGCTGTACCCCGATTGTATTTTGTGCCATTAGTGTAATTTGTGACTGTTTTTCTAATTGTGCCCGACTTTTTTGTGACTTGTTTTTTGTGTTTTCGCCCCTTGGGCGCTCCCCCTTGCAGTTCTTTCCCTGCCGCTGCCTCCCTGCGGCCCCGCCCCCCTCGCGCCCCCATTCGCCGCTCCATCCCGCCTCCCGCCTCCCAGCTGCTCCTCCCTCCCCCCTCCCTTCTTAATGGCTGGCGCTGCGCGTCGCAAGTGAGCGACCTCTGACCTGTTTTGGTCCCGAGCTTGCCCCCCACGTCCGCAGCACCAACCTGCTGTCTCCTGCCTCTGACTCCCTCCCACGCTGCTGCTAGCGTGTTCGAGGCCCTGGTAAGCCTCACTTGACCCGTGTGCTGCTTTTCGCCGTCTTGTAAGTGTTTTTCCGATTTTTCAGCGCCTTGCCTCCTTGCGCTTCTGCCCCCGTTGTGCCCCTCTGATTGCTGTACCCCGATTGTATTTTGTGCCATTAGTGTATTTTGTGACTGTTTTTCTAATTGTGCCCGACATTTTTGTGCCTTGTTTTTCGTGTTTTTGCCCCTTGGGCGCTCCCCCTTGCAGTTCTCTCCCTGCCGCTGCCTCCCTGCGGCCCCGCCCCCCTCGCACCCCCATTCGCCGCTCCCTCCCGCCTCCCGCCTCCCAGCTGCTCCTCCCTCCCCCCTCCCTTCTTAATGGCTGGCGCTGCGCATCCGCGCAGCGGGCGCGCCGGAGGCAAGCCAGTCTGCGCCCGTCCGCGCCTGAACCGCGCCCAGCGCCACCCCCCCTGGTCCTCACGCCCCCCGCACCTCATGCCTTCGCTACTCACCCAGCGAACTCCTCGCCCTCAACCCTGGCCCCTCCTCAGAGTGCTTCCTGGCCACCCCGAAGCACACCAAAGGACCTTTTTCCTGCCGCACCTGCAACTTCACCTGCAACAAAACAACGAAACCAGCAACAACCAACACCAACCACCTGCACTGCATCCTCCTCAACACACGCTCCGCACGAAAGCACGCCATCGAACTCTGGGACCTGCTCGACACCACCGCCCCAGACGTAGCCTTCCTGACCGAACCCTGGTGGAACGACTCCTCGGCCCCTGACATCGCCATCGCCATCCCTGACGGCTACAAGATCACCAGAAGAGATCGCACCAACGGAATCGGCGGAGGAATAGCCATCGCCCACAAATCTACCCTTAAGATCCACACCCACACGGACGACACCCTCAAGACAGCCGAACACCTCCACTTCCAGATTCACACAGACCCCAACACTACCCTCAGAGGAACCCTCATTTACCGCCCTCCAGGACCTAGAGCCCTCTTCAGCGACGCCGTCTCCGACCTCGCAAGCACCCACGCCCTCGCCTCTTCAGACTACATCCTCCTGGGAGATCTAAACTTCCACCTGGAAAACAAGAATGACGTCAATACCGCATCACTGACCACCAACCTCTCCAACCTCGGACTCCGTCAGCTGGCCAACACTCCCACCCACATCGCCGGCCACACCCTTGACCCACTCTTCACTTCAAGCAATCACATCTCTTTCAGCCACACCTCCGAACTCCACTGGACCGACCATCACTGCGTCCATTTCTCCTTCCAGAAAAACACCGAACACCACCACACTCCTCTACCGCCGCACCGCCGCTGGGGAAAAGTCACCGAAGATCAACTTACCAACACCCTCGCCAAAAACCCACCACCCGACCCCACCGACCCGGACTCCGCCGCCACCAACCTCCAACAATGGATCCTCGACTGCGCCAACATCCTAGCCCCACTTAAGAGACCCACCGCCAACCAAGAAAAGAAAAAACCAGCCTGGTTCACAGACGAACTGACCACCTCCAAACGCACCTGCCAGAAACTCAAGAAAAAATGGATCCTCGAGCGCACACCCGAGAACCTTGCTACCCTCAAGGAAGCCAACCGTGAACACCACCAACGGATCCGACTCGCGAAACGCTCCCACTTCACAGAACGCCTCAACAACAACGCTCACGACTGCAAGGAACTCTTCGGCATCGTGAAAGAACTCGCCAACCCCAACGCCATTGTCAACGACATCCCTCCATCCCAGAAACTCTGCAACGATCTCTCCACCTTCTTCTATCAGAAAATTGCAGCCATCCACGACAGCTTCAACACCTCACCTCCGCCAGACCCCACCCCCAACAACTCCTCCCACGCCGACCACATCACCACCTGGACCCAAGTAGACGACGCCGAAACCCTAAAGACCATGAACTCCATCCACTCAGGATCTCCCTCTGACCCCTGCCCACATCACGTGTTCAACAAAGCCGACGCCACCATCGCCCCCGCACTCCGAAAGATCATCAACCTTTCCTTCAACACCGCTACCTTCCCAGACAGCTGGAAGCACGCAGAAATCCAACCCCTCCTCAAGAAACCTAAGGCTGACCTCAACGATCTCAAAAACTTCCGACCGATCTCCCTCCTCCCTTTCCCAGCGAAAGTCATCGAGAAGATCGTCAACGCACAGCTCGCCCACTACCTAGAAGACAACTCCATCCTTGACCCCTCCCAATCTGGCTTCAGGCGAAACCACAGCACAGAGACTGCACTCCTCGCTCCCACAGATGACATCAGACTACAAATGGACAACGGCGAAACCTCAGCCCTGATCCTCCTAGACCTATCAGCCGCCTTCGATACAGTCTGCCACCGCACCCTACTAACCCGCTTACACGAAGCCGGCATCCAAGAAAAGGCCCTCAAATGGATCTCCTCCTTTCTCTCCGGCAGAACCCAGAGGGTCCGACTCTCACCTTTCCGCTCCAATGCCACCAACCTCATCTGCGGCGTACCCCAAGGCTCCTCACTAAGCCCAACGCTGTTCAACGTCTACATGGCCCCCCTCGCACAACTGGCCCGCCAGCACAACCTCAGCATCCTCACCTACGCCGACGACACCCAACTCGTCCTCTCCCTGACCAAAGATCCTCTCACCGCCAAAGCCAACCTCCACGAGGGACTGAAATCCATCGCCGAGTGGATGAACAACAGCCGCCTGAAACTCAACTCCGACAAGACGGAAGTCCTCATCCTCGGGTGCACCCCCTCGGCCTGGAACGACTCGTGGTGGCCCACCGCCCTGGGCCCCCCACCCACCCCAGCCAGCCACGCACGAAATCTCAGCTTCATCCTCGATTCCACCCTCACCATGTCCAAACAGGTCAACGCAGTCTCATCCTCCTGTTTTAACACCCTCCGAATGCTCCGCAGGATCTTCAAGTGGATTCCAACAGGAACCAGAAAGACAGTGACCCAAGCCCTCGTCAGTAGCAGACTCGACTACGGCAACGCACTCTACACAGGCATCCCAACAAAAGACATCAAACGACTCCAACGCATCCAGAACGCATCCGCCCGCCTGATCCTCGACATACCCCGCCGATGTCACATCTCCCCTCACCTGAAGGACCTCCACTGGCTCCCCGTGGACAAGAGGATCACCTTTAAACTCTTCACCCACGCACACAAGGCTCTACACGACACCGGACTGGCCCACCTGAACACCAAACTCAACTTCTACATTCCCTCACGACAACTACGCTCTGCCAACCTTGCCCTTGCCATCGTCCCCCGAATCCAGCGCAAGACCTCTGGCGGCAGATCCTTCTCCTACCTCGCCGCCAAAACCTGGAACTCACTCCCGACCTCACTGCGCCAGACCCAAGACTTCCTCACCTTCAGGAGACTCCTCAAGACATGGCTCTTCGAACGATAGAAGCACCCCCCCCCCCCCCAGAGCCTCGAAACCCTAACGGGTACATAGTGCGCTTGATAAATTATTGATTGATTGATTGATTGATTGAGAGACTTGTGAGACTGTGGCTTTGCACTCCCCAGGACCAAACAGTGGGCAACCCACCCACTTGAGAGACTTGTGAGATTGTAGCTTTGCACTCCCCAGGACCAAACAGTGGGCATGGAGCCCCCTCGAGGAGTAGTGGCATTGTCCCATCATCCGGCTGAGGTGCCCCCCCTCCCCTTCCCCCTGAGGTGCCTGTTTTTTTTCGACCTGATGCCCCAGCAGTGTTCTCTCCGTTTTGAGGCAGTTATCATGTGTGGGCTTCGCCCATGCATTTTGGGACCACTGGTCCACAGACAATGATTGGAACACTATCCAGACTTGTGTGGTTGCTGTACATATTTGTATATAATGATCTGTTAAAGACCTGTTTCCATATTTGAATTTTTGATGATTATACTCGTTACAATCATTTCCTTTTGTCCTTGCGTTCTTCCAGAGGGTTTACGGGGTGTATATGTAATGTTGCGGCATGTATTAGTGTGTATGTTGTTGTGGGTGAGGGTGGGGGTGGGGTATTGCGTGTTGCGTGTGTGTCACTCTCTTTTTCCTACTTCATCCCCTGTGTGCTAGGTGCAGTACTCACTGTGGTCGTCGCCGCCGTCTTTGATGTTCCTGGTAGAAGAGGAGGTAAACCAACATTGGTAGCACCTGTAACTTGGACTCCACGGTGTCCTGGTTCCTCGTTGGGTGTCGAGAGGTGAGTGGTTTCCGTTCCAAGTACTGTTTCCACCGTGCTTTTGATGGCGTTGGTACTGCCCCAGAAAAGCTGGTGGATTGGTGCCTTGTAATACAGTGGCCGGTACATTGTCTTCCACCTGTCTGTTGGCGGTTACCGCCACGGTGTTTGTTTCTACCGCCGGGGCGGTCGGAGTGTTGAAGTGGCTGGCTGTGTTGGCGGTTTCCGCCATGGTCGTGATTCCCTTTTTTTACCGCTGGCCTGTTGACGGTATTAACGCCGCTTTAACACCGACCGCCAGGGTTGTAATGACCACCTAAGTCCAGACCTCCCTTTTTGATAAACATAAGTCACTCCTAAAATAGGCCTATCAAGCCCTAAGTCGGGCTGCTGTATATTAAAAGGTAGGTCATGCATGTTTATGTGTCCTAACAGCGAAAATACCAAATTGTTGTTTTTACTGTACAAATGCTAGTATCCTCATTGGCAAATACAGAGTTACACGCTAATAACACAGTTATGCTAACTTCTGAAAGGAACTACTAAAGTTGGTACTTCAAGGTATCAAAAGAATCATAACATTACACCTGACTTGATGTCCAAGGCAACTTTATAACACTTTCTTGCCCAAGTTGTCTAGTGGTCATTAATAGATGCTCTGCACCAGACAGCCTTCTGCCCTCCTGGGGAGAAATGTGAACAACCACAAGGAAAAAACACAAGAGAATCCTGCCACTGTAAGAGGTGTTACCTTCACCTGGCAGAAAGCCACATAGGGTGTTAACCCAAAAGGGGAGATTCAAAGGGGAAGTTGCTTTTGAAAGGCAAGTGGTAGACACACATAACAAGGGTTGCTCTTTTGTTTGTGTTGAAAGGTTGGCATCAGGGGCAGAAAGGGGAAAACAGTTGTCAAACTGATTTTCCATGGGCATGTAGTCCTCAGGGAGCAACACCTCTAAGGTGGGCTACCAAGCTCCACAAACCGACAGAAGGGTTCTGCCATATTGAGAGTGGATAGATTATTGCACTCTGTGATAGCTAGATGCCACACATTGCACAAAGTCATCATCAGGCAGGAGGGGACCACTATCATAGTCCGTGGACCACTGGGCCCAAAAGGCATGGGCGAGGCCCACACTCAATACCCGAACAAGACGGAGAGAACACTGCTCGGGCATCAGATGGAAATAAAACAGGCACCTCAGTGGGAAGGGAAGGGGGGCACCTCAGCTGGATGAGTGCACAACACCAGATCCACAAGGGGGCTCCATGCCCATTGATGTATCCTGGGGAGTGCAAAGCCACAGTCTCTCAAGTCTCTCCAGTGGATGGGTTGCCCACTGCTATATCATGGTGATTGCAAAGCCACAGTCTCTCAAGTCTCTCCAGTGGGTGGTTTGCCCACTGCTATATCCTGGGGAGTGCAAAGCCACAGTCTCTCAAGTCTCTCCAGTGGGTGGTTTGCCCACTGCTATATCCTGGGGACTGCAAAGCCACAGTCTCTCAAGTCTCTCCAGTGGGTGGTTTGCCCACTGCTATATCCTGGGGAGTGCAAAGCCACAGTCTCTCAAGTGGATAACATTCTCCACTGGTTTCTGGAGGGGGCTTTGTGCCCAGAGTGCTTCACCCTGCCAAGGACAGAGGTAGTGGAGGTGATACTCCACTGGTTCTGGAGGGGGCTTTGTGCCCAGAGTGCTTCATCCTGCCAAGGACAGAGGTAGTGGATGCCTTTCTCCACTGGTTCTGGAGGAGACTTTGTGCCTAGAGTGCTTTATCCTGCCCGTGGCGGCCTCAGTAGCGTCGGAATCATTGGCACTCACTGGCCTGCGGTGCTGCTGGCGGCGGTGTCCTGGTCAGCGGTGCTGCTGGCGGCAGTGCCTTTGGCAGCGGTGCTGCTGGCGGCGGTGTCTTGGGCAGCGGTGCTGCTGGCAGCGGTGTCCTGGGCAGCGGGAATGGTGGCGGCGGTGTCCTGGGCAGCGGTGCTGCTGGCGGCTGTGTCTTGGGCAGCGGTGCTGCTGGCGGTGGTGTCCTGGGCAGCGGGGATGGTGGCGGCGGTGTCCTGGGCAGCGGGGATGGTGGCAGTCTTGTCTGCCATGCAGATCTTCCCAGACTTGCCGGTTTTACTGTGCCCCTTCCCCACCTTGGATGGTGGCGCAGCTGTCTCCAAACCCTCAACTGCACCCCTGGGAGTGGCTTTGGTGGCTGATTTCTTTCCCCTCTCCCGCCGTGCACTGGCCAACTTTTTATGCTTTACAGGTGGGGGACTGTCCATGCTCTGGCTCCTTGCCACACTGGCTGCCCTGCTGCCTAGCACACTCCGGAAGCCAGTTACTACTGGCACCACTGGTCCCGTAGATGTTGTGGCTGAGGTGCTGGGTTGAGACCTGGAGAGTCGGGCCCTAGGAGACTGAAGGGCTGGGGGAGGTGAGGGAAAGAGGTCAAGGTTGGACAGGAAAAGTTTCTTAGGAACACTGGGACGGGTAGATGGAGGGGGTTTGGGAGTGGAGGAAGAGGTATTGGTTGTAGGAGGTGTACGTTTGGTGACTTTGGGTGAAGGTGCATGGGCTGGAGGCTGTCGTGAGGTGGATGGCTGTTGGGTGGGTGTGTGTCTGCGTTTGTGTTCCTTGGGAGGTGGCCTCACAGACACACTGGGAGAGGACACAGGGGATGTGTGAATGGTAGTGAGGGTGGTGACTGCACGTGAGCGGGTGTGGTGGTGGTTGTGCTGGTGATGGACGTAGTGGCTGAGGATGTGGTGCATGCAGGTGTGAGTGGAGACGAGACAGGGAGGGAGGAGGGAGACGAGGAGGAGGGGGACACAGTGGAGGCAGTGGATGTTGGTGTGTCTGCATGTGCGTGATGCTTGCGTGCGTGCCTGTGGGATGTGTGGTGCTTATGTTTGCCAGAGCTTCCCTTGTGTGTTGAGGTGTGTGCATGCTGGTCTGATGGTGTGCTCAGGATAGGCTGAGGTACAGGGGTCTGGGTGGAGGAAGTTGGAGGGGGGAGGCTAGAAACAGGGACAATGGTTGCCATCAGTGCTGAGGCCAGAGTCTGAAAAGCTCGTTGATGGGCTGCCTGACCAGAGTGAATGCCCTCCAGGTATGCATTGGTTTGTTGCAACTGCCTCTCTACACCCTGGATGGCATTCAAAATGGTAGACTGCCCAACAGTGAGGGACCTGAGGAGGTCAATGGCCTCCTCACTGAGGGCAGCAGGACTGACATGGGCAGGGGCTGAGGTGCCTGGGGCAAAGGAGATGCCCACCCTCCTGGATGAGCAGGCACGGGGCAAACGCTGAGGGGCTGCTGGGAGGGCGGTGCTGGTAGGGGGGTGGCGGCTGTACCTGTAGATGCGGGGGGCACAGATGGGCCCGCCACACATCAGAGGAGTAGTCCATATTGCTGGTGTCAGCTCCTGTCCCTGCCGTGGTGCTCCCCTCGCCCTCCGTCCCACTGGTAAATTCAGACTCCGCAGTGTCACCCTCCAGGGCCAAGTGGGATGCAGCTCCCTCCTGCTCCGGTGCCACTGCTCCTCCGCCTAATGATGCTAATGCACACAAGAACAGGGAGACCACAAAAAAGGGGGGGGAAGACAGAAGAAAGGCATGTTGAGTGCATGCAATACCGCTACCGTTGGCAGACAATACAGACACAGAAGACCCTGCACTATGCTGCGCACTTGGAGTTCCCTATTCAATCCCAGGGACATGGGTTACAAGGCTATGCCAGATTGCTGCACACATGGATGTCACAGGAGCCTGACTAGGTGTAGTTGGCACTGTACACAGGTGGGGTGGGGTGCCACAGGGCCTGCCTTAAGAAGGGTCCTTGCCTACTAAGCTCGCCCTGGCCTAGGGGAACCCACAGCCCACCTCCCCTACCCAGACACCTACAATGCACGCTGAATCAGCAGAATGAGAGTGTACTCACCCCCTTATGGCTGCTGTGATGCCCTCAAGCGCCCATCCAACTCCAGATATGCCACCGCCAGGATCCTGAACATCAGGGGGGTCATGGTGCGACGGGCACCTCTCCCACGTTGGGAGGCCATCCCCAGCTGGGCCTCCGCCATCTTCTTGCTCCAGCGGCGAATGTCCTCCTATCTTTTCCGGCAGTGGGTGCTCCGTCTGTGGTAGACCCCTAGGGTCTGGTCGTCCTTGGCGATGGCACGCCAAATGTCCTTCTTCTGGGGGGCGCTGACCTACAGGAATAGTACAGGGGAAAAATATAAGTTATTACCGTCCGCACCGTCACAGTCATTGGCCCGCATCCCTACCCTTGGCATAACGCACATGCACTCACCGTGGTTTCATGCACGCCTCATTCTCCCCTCCCCATCTTTCATCCACACAACTCCACACAGGCATTGCCCATACAGCATGCTCACAGTGTACTTACCTGTTTGTCTGGAGGACCGTAGAGTAGCGTGTACTGGGGGAGGACCCCATCCACGAGTTTCTCCAGCTCCTCCGTGCTGAAGGCAGGGGCCCTTTCCCCAGACACACAAGCCATTGTCTCTTCCAGACTGAGGTCACAGCAGCACTTGCAGTGTAGGTCCTCTCCTGTCGAAGATCAGGTATCAAGTGATTGAACAGAGAGAAACTGGTGGTCACGTACGCGGTGGTGAGTACCGTAACCACCGGTGTACATCGTCATTGGCTCCTGGGACCCATAGGGTCCAATGTTAACCAATTCAGGATTGCGCTGTGGTCTTCGACTGCCTACGCGACGGTGTACAACGCCAGCGCAGTTACCTCATATCCTATTGTCCCACTTTACAGGTCAGGCAGTCGCCATTTCATGGACCCACATGGCATTATTTTTGACTGCGTCACACATATCTAGGCCTTGCCTAAACACTCATACAGGCATATGTCGATTTGCTAATATTTCTGAGTATGCTGTGTTTACGTACCTCAGAGAGTGGTTGACTCTCTGCTCGCTGTTTTCCTCCATAGGCACCGTCCACTGGGGCATGTGAGGAGATGGTGGCATCCTCCGGTGTACAGACCGCTGGTGGACCTTTTGACAGTGGACGAGCGACATGTGATCATCACCTACAGACTTGATAGTGCCACAATCCAGGAACTGTGTGCCCAGTTAGAACCAGACCGGATGTCAGCTATCCGCCATCCCACAGGAATCCCCCCTCAAGTGCAGGTGCTGTCAGTACTCCATTTCCTAGCAAGTGGGTCATTTCAAACAACAGTGGCCATAGCATCAGGGATGTCCCAGCCTATGTTTTCCAACGTGTTGTCTGCCCTGCTGAAACACATGCGGAGCTACATTGTTTTCCCTCAGGTGGAGGATTTGCCTACAGTGAAAGGTGATTTCTATGCCCTGGGTCATATCCCCAACATCATAGGTGCCATTGATGGGACACATGTGGCCTTGGCCCCCCCGCAGGAGTGAACAGGTTTACAGAAACCGTAAGAGTTATCATTCAATGAATCTGCAGATGGTGTGTTTGGCCGTCCAGTACATCTCCCATGTGAACGCCAAGTTTCCTGGCTCAGAGCATGACGCTTACATTCTGCAGAATAGAAGCATCCCTTATGTGATGGGTCACCTCCAGAGGCACCGTGTGTGGCTATTAGGTGAGGACATGGACCCTATACAGTGTGGATAGTTGTCTGGGTCTGGGGTTGTCCCTAAGGGTTAGTGTGTGTCTAACAGTTGTCCCTCGACATTTGCAGGTGACTCTGGCTACCCCAACCTGTCATGGCTACTGACCCCTGTATGGAATCCCAGGACAAGGGCAGGGGAACGCTACAATGAGGCCCATGGGCGAACTAGGAGGGTTATAGAGAGGACCTTCGGCCTCCTGAAGGCCAGGTTCCGGTGCCTCCATATGACAGCTGGTTCCCTATTCTACTCACCAAAGAAGGTATGTCAGATCATTGTGGCCTGCTGTATGCTTCACAACTTGGCTTTGCGACAACAGGTGCCTTTTCTGCAGGAGGATGGTCCAGATGGAGGTGTTGTGGCAGCTGTGGAGCCTGTGGACAGTGAAGACGAGGAAGCTGAAGAAGAGGACATAGACAACAGGAATACGGTGATCCTGCAATACTTCCAGTGAGACACAGGTAAGAAGACAACACAGCCTGCTACATCTGATTTAATTCTACTACCTCTCATCTGTCTGTCTTTTTCACCCAGTGTATGGTCACTGAGTTGTCACTTTCCCTTACAATTTCACAGATGTGGGTCCCACTGTGTGACATCTGCTTTGTTTACGCATGGACTAGTGCTGTGTGACATAGGTATGTTGACATTACATTTGATATAGCATTTTGCCACTGTAATTGCAAATACACATTTTCAAAAGCACAGACTGACTCCAGATAGTTTTTTGATTTAAGGGTGTTTATTTAAGTGCTCAATAGTGGAGGGGGTTGTAAAATGGTCAGGGCTGATGGTAGAGGAATGTCCATGGCAGAGTCCAGTCTATTAGTCTCACAGGTACATTGTCCAAAGGGGCATAGGAAGTGGAGCTGGGGCAGTTTAAGTATGGACAGGTTGACAAAGTGGGACAGAAGGGTGACAATCAGGGTGGTCTCATTTCTTGGCGGGGGTCTTGGCATTGTTCTCTGTCTTTGTCCTGGATCTCAGGGACCATTTGCGGGGTGGTTCTCCATCTGCAGGGGGTGGGGTGCTGGTGTGGTGGTCCTGTGTTGGTGCCTCCTGTCCACTAGCACCGGCGGAGGTGGTGGGCTGTTCATCGTCCAGGCTAGTGTCAGGGGCCCCTTGTTGTGCCACAGTGTCCCTCCTGGTGTTGACGAGTTCCTTCAGCACCCCTACAATGGTGACAAGGGTGGAAATGATGGATTTGAGTTCCTCCTTGAAGCCCAAATACTGATCCTCCTGCAGCCGCTGGGTCTCCTGAAACTTGGCCAGTACCGTTGCCATCGTCTCCTGGGAATGGTGGTAGGCTCCCATGATGTTGGTGGGGGCCTCGTGGAGAGTGGGTTCCCTGGGCCTGTCCTACCCCTGTCGCACAGCAGCCCTCCCAGTTCCCCTGTGTTCCTGTGTCTCTGTCCCCTGAACCGTGTGCCCACTACCACTGCCCCTAGGTCCCTGGTGTTGTTGGGGTGGTGGGTTAGCCTGGGTTCCCTGTAGTGGTGGACACACTGCTGATTGACGTGTCCTGGGGACAGAGGTATGGGCCCGCTGGGTGGGTGCTGCGCTGGTGTTTCCAGAGGGGGCAAGCTCTGTAGTGGCCTGTGCCAGAGTGAGTGGAACCGACTGTCCCGAGGTTCCAGATGGGACGGGCTGGTCATCTTGATCCAGTTGGACAGAGCTGCTGTCATCACTGTGGGCCTCTTCTTTGGGTGGAGTGGACATATCTGGACCCTCCTGTCCGGTGACCTTGGGTAGGGGTCCTGCAGGGGTGTAAAAGCATGATTATTGCATCTTTGTGTGCCATGGTGTGCAATGGGTGGGTGACCGTGTACCCCAGTGCTTGCATTCCTGTGTAGGAGCTTGTGTGATAATGGTTTAGGGGGGTGTATGGGATGTGAAGTGGCCATGCATTGATGATGGGTGTCCATGCTTTGGTGTTACATGCAGGGCTTCAGTTTGGGATGTGTGGCTTGTGATATTGGGACATACGTGAGGAGTTGGAGTGATGGGGGTGCGGGCGAGGGTGGGGGTATGTGATAGCATGCAGGTGGGTGGGGGATGTAATAGTTAAGATTTGCCTTACCAGAGTCCATTCCTCCAGCTACTCCTGCGAGGCCCTCAGGATGCAGTATAGCCAAGACCTGCTCCTCCCATGTTGTTAGTTGTGGGGGAGAAGGTGGGGGTCCGCCGCCAGTCCTCTGAACCGCGATGTAGTGTCTTGAGACCACGGAACGCACCTTCCCCCGTAGGTCGTTCCACCTCTTCCTGATGTCATCCCTAGTTCTTGGGTGCTGTCCCACTGTGTTGACCCTGTCCACGATTCTTCGCCATAGCGCCATCTTCCTAGCTATGGTGGTGTGCTGCACCTGTGATCCGAATAGCTGTGGTTCTACCCGGATGATTTCCTCCACCATGACCCTGAGCTCCTCCTCAGAGAACTTGGGGTGTCTTTGCGGTGCCATGGGGTGGTGTGGGTGATGTGTGGGGTGGTGTGTGTTGTGATGTGTGGGGTGATATTTAGAGGTGTGCTGTGTGAGGTGCATGGATGTTGTGTGAGTGATGGTGTTGAGTGCCTGTGGATGCTGGTTTGTAGATGGTGGTGTCTCTCTCTGGCCCTCAGTCGCAATTGTGGTCGTAAGGGTTTGTGGGTGATGTGGGTGTGTGTTTTATATTGTATTGGATGTGTGGGAGTGGTGTGTGTATGTGTATCAGGTGTATGTATTTGGAATTGTTCAATGTGGTTTGTTTTGTAAATGTGTGTGTATTTTGAGCGCGGCGGTGTGTACCGCCAAGGGAATACCGCAGTTGAAAGACTGTCACGTGGATTCGTGGGTCGTGATAGTGTGGGCGTATTCCTGTTGGCCTGACGGTGGAGGTTTTGTCATCGCCAGTTTATCACTGACCTTTGGTGCGGCGGACTTGTTTGGGTGTCTGGATTTTGGCGGATTCCGAGCTGTGGGTCATAATGACCGTGGCGGAATTCCACGGCCGCGGCGGTGTGTTAGTGGTCTTCTGCATGGTGGTAAGCGGCTTTTACCGACAATGTTGTAATGACCCCCTGAGTCATTTGTAGTGGCAGGCTGGGAGACATGTTTTACTTTGTCACACTCAGGGTCCGGCAATGAGTGTTGCAGACCATGAGGAACACTTTACCTTACAGGCCCTGGTTACTGAATACTAGGGACTCAAAGTAAGTTAATTCATGCCAATTTGGCAGAAGCCAATTAAGCATACACTTTTATGGGTCAGACCACTGGCACTGAGGTCTGGTTAGGAGGCATCAGTGCACACTAAGAGGTTTTACATCAGCGCTTAATAGTCACAGAGTGGGGCACAAAGTGGGGTGTTAACCTGCCAAGAGTCATTTTGTCACAGGGCCCAAGTTGTATAGTGCCCTGAATGTGTGTGTGATGAGTTTGAAATGAGTGTGTTGGAGCTCCCAGAGGTGTGATGTGATGTTAGTTCTATGGGGGAAGTTTAGGGTGAGTCTGACTGCCGAGTTCTGGATGGTTTGTAGTCTTCTGGGAAGTTGCTAGATGATCTTAGCCTAGAGGGTGTTCCCGTAGTCCAACTTGCTGGTGACTAGGATATGAGAAACAGGTTTTGGTGTTGCTTGGGAACCATTTGAAGATCTTTCTCTGCATCTTTAGGTGTGAAAGCAAGTTGTAGTGATGATGGTGACTTGTGTGGTCATGTCAGGTTTGCTGCTGATGATGATTCTATTCCTGGCATGGGTGTTGCATGCGGGTACGTGTTTGGCCATCCACCAGTTGGAATCTCATGGTGAGGTATTCTTGCAGATGATCACTACTTCTGTCTTGTCAGTTTTGAGCTTGAGATAGTTAGCTTTCATCCAGTTAACTACTTTGGTCATGGAGGTGTTGAACCTGTTTCTTGTGTTGGGGGTCTTGTCCTAAAGGGAGAGTATGAGATGCATGTCATCAGCGTACAAGGGGATATTGATATTGTGTGCATGAATGCCATTCACCAGAGGGTTTATGTATGCACTAAAGAGGGTGCGATTGAGCAATAAACCTTTAGCCACTCTGCAGATGGGTTTGTGGGCTTCTGAGAAGTATGGTGCCAGGCTGGCAGCTTGTGTTCTATCTATTATGAAGGAGCATATCTAGCGGAGAGTAGGTCCTTAGATGCAAATCTTGTGCAGGTACCTGACAAGGATGAGGTGTGAGACCATGTTTAATGCTGCAGAGAGATGCAGAAGAATGAGGGCCATGTCCTCTCAGTCAAAGATCATTTGGATGTCATCTGTGGCAGCAATGAGTGATGCTTCTGTATTATGATTGGGCCTGAATCTGGTCTTTGTGAAATGAGGAGCTGGTGGTTGCTGGATCATTACTTTATTAGCTTCTCTAAGGTGCTGGCTGAACATAGTAGGAGGGAGATGGGTTTGTAGGTGGAGAGCATGGGTGGGCTAGTTGATGGTTTCAGGAGCAGGGGCTTGACGGTAGTGTGTTTCCAGGTGTCCAGGAATGTGGCTGAGTCGATGGAGGAGTTGAGGATGGATGTTAGTGCTTCATTGATTGGTAGGAGTCCTTTAGTGATGGAGTGGTAGGGGCAAGGGTCAGATAAGGCCCCTGAGTAGACGTTTTGGTGGTGGTGGTGGGACACAAGATCAGGGCTCGTACAGAATATACCAAGAGACTGAGGACATCTCCATTTCCCCCAGCTAATATCCATTCCATTTTTTATTCACACACTTACTAGAAACTTTTACCTCACTTCTAAATGCTCCTATACTTGCCAAAAGAGAAGCAGTGAAATAAGTGGCTAGGGTTGCAATCCGAAACTCAGCGTCTGCTCACCATCCTGTGATTTTGGGCAAATAACGTAATCTTCCTGTGCCTAAAAAAAATGAATGAGCGTGATCTGTAATATAACAGTTGCTTATGTAAAGTTTCCAATACCTTCAGGTAGGGTTGCTACCTGACCGTTTTTCTACCAGCACCACCTGTATTTTGATGTTCCAGATGGTATAAAAATAAGTGTGTGATCTGGCCCCGTTTTGCAGGGTCATCCCCAAACTTTTTGCCTCTCTCCTCCTGTTTTTCTGACCTCTTTTTGTTGGCTCTAGGACTCTGGGCACTTTATCACTGCTGATCAGTGCTAAAGTGCAGGTGCTTTCCCTTCTAAAGTTGATGTGATTGGCTTACACCTGAATGGCTTATTTAATCTACCTGTGAGTCCCTTGTACAGTGGTAACTCCTTTACCTAGAGCCTGTAAATTAAATGCTACTATTGGGCCTGCAGCGCAGCTTGTACCACCCACAGAAGTAGCCTTTCAAACATGTCTCGGGCCTGGGTACGCAGTTATTGCCACAGGGCCCTGGCATCTAGAATTACTTGCCAGGCTTTAAACTCCCTTTTACTACATACAAGTCACCCTTAAGGTAGCCCCTAGCTAACCCTTCGGGCAGGGTACTGTGTAGGTAAGAGGTTGGACATGTGCCTTGTTGGGTGGCCTGTCCTAGTAGTGACAAACAGCCTTTTCTGCTGCTGCTGTGAGTGATGCCCTTTAATATGTCTAAGTGGTATTGTCTGATCTATGAAGGGTGGCATAGGCATGTCTGGTATGGTTGGAATGGTAGTGAGATATGCTGCTTACTGGTGTCAGTGGATTTTTTATTACCATTGCAGAAATGCCACTTTTAGAAAGTGGGCATTTCTCTCTGCTTATAACTCTGGTGCTTTTGCAGCTTAACTTAAATCCATGTCTGGGGTAAAGTGACATCTGGGCTTTGTGCATACTTTTCAGACATCCAGTACAGGGAGGGTGGAGGTGTAACAGAAGTACATCTGCATACTGAATGGTCTTCCTGGGCTGGGAGAGGTACAGGCGGGCACACATGCATCTGCATCTCTAAAGGTTTTGCCCTGGCCTTACAGAAAGTGCTCTTTTACTCCCTACTGGTGTCTGGAGCCAGTGTTGGAGGAGAAGGGGACACACCTGGAACTGGTTAGAACTGGTTGTAATCCCCTTCCCACCTTTGTGAAAGCTGTGCAAACTGAGTATAAGTACAGGGGGTTGCCCCCTACATTTGGGGACACAGATGGGCCAGCAACCAGATGCTGATGGAGGGACTTGTCACGAAACCGTCCCTGGGACTGCCATGCTACTGTGTTGACCTGTGACCTGCTAGGTCACAATAAGGACTGCCACTGGACTCTACAGACCCTGATGTGCTGGCTTGCTGCTTGCCCCCGCCTTATGTTGTGCAGTGACCCCAGGGGCTGGGTGGAGTGCTCCCCCCTGTTTTTCCCTGTTGAATCACTTCACCGCATGAAGAGTGCTTTGTGATTTACTACTTCAGAGCCAGGAGAGCGATGGTCTTGTTTGATCAGGAGAGCGCTCCTATTAACCTTGTGTTTGGGGTCCTTGGTGTGGCTGCTTTCTCCCCTTGAAGGAAGACCATGGGGAGGAGAGACAAAGAGAAGCCTGTCGCCAGCCTCGCAACGAGCACAGACTAGGCATCATACTGTGGTGCCCCTGGCGCACACGCAGGTGCTCACTCCTGCCATCAGGACTGCGCAGACGGTCGCGCTCCGCCTCACTTGTCCCACTGTGTGCAGGTATTTGGGTCATCACCGCCACAGCCCAGGAGAGTTAATTGTCGGTTGAGGGATGGACAGGAGAAAAGCATGGTGCCTCTATCTCCCCCGCCGGCCCTGAGGATATGGAGCTAAGTTGCAGTGACGGCGAGCGGGATCAGGGGCAGTTTGCCTGCTTCTTGAATTGTGTACGGGGGAGCCCAGGGAGGGTTCACTCGTCCAATCCCCAAAGGGGAGGGTGCGCCCTTCTGTTTTTATTAGGGCGGCAACCTACTACGGCTGGCAGGCGGGGAGGAAAAACCTTGATGGAAGCCCTGTGCGTGCCCATCCTTCCTTGGATTCCCGTACATCCCAGGATTGGGACGGGTGAGTCCCTGTCCACTAGTGAGAGAGGTGCAGATGCACCAGGACCCCCCTGAATGAGGTGTCTTGGAAGGATTGCTTTAGGGACCACATGCCTGCACCCAGGAAGCATTGCTGAGGCTACTTCACCATAGTCAGGCTGGTAGGTGTGCAGTGGTGTCTGCTTCCTACATGGTGTGCAGAGAACTGTATGATCTGTAAAAGCAGCACAGACGTGCTGAGGTTTCATGTTGGTATTTTCAGAAATTACTCTGTAACCTAAGTGGCATCCCTGTGCCCCTTTTCACCCTCTGTGTTTCCTCTGTATTTTACTATGACCTGGTACATATTACATGTCGCACTGCCAGGATTAGGCTGATGGGCATAATTGCAGGATCTGCCTAATCCATAGTGGGAGGGTGGGTGTTAGAAATTGGGAGCTCTAGTTGGCAGAAGTATACACCCTTGTCCAAGTAGGCACCAAAATCCTAGTCACGGTAAGTCGTACACTATCCAAATTGTCCTGTGCCCACCCTCTGGTAGCTTGGCACTGGGCAGTCAGGCTTAACTTAGAAGGCAATGTACTAAGTATTTGTGCAATAAATCATACACTAACAAAGTGAAAACACCACCAAAACACACCACACAGGCTTAGAAAAATAGATAATATTTATCTAAATAAAATAAGGTCAAAACAATGAAAATCCAATATACACAAGCAAAGTCGTGAATTTTTGAAGATTAAATCCTACTAAAGCCCTTAGAATCTCAAGAGCTCCAACTGGGGCTATCACAACGTCGTTGACAGAGTCGTTACCTATAATCCAATGCCACAGGTGCCAGTCACGGTGTCTCATGGACCCCCAGGCACAGTATCATTAGATACAAAGAAACAAAGACATCCACGGAGTCGTGGAGATGAAGCGTCGCTGGAGCCAGTGCAGCGTCAGTCCCTTATGGTGTCCAAGGAGGTAAGGCATTGGTTCCGCACTGTGAAGTAGGGGAGGCGAGACATCTATTGCATCTAGTTGCAGAGGGAGCTGGTGCGGGGTCGATAAATCCAGTCAGTCAAGATGTGATGAGTCAACTTTGCTGTGTCGCGATCACACTGTGTGAAGTCAAAGGCATTGCGGCAATGTCAGACTTGACTTGCTCACCACGGTTGTTGTGTGCAGTGAGGTCCACAGGGTGGAAGCAGCTGCGGTGTTGGTGCTGGCATTGCTGAAGTTGTTCTTGGCATCGCTGAAGTCAGAAAACTAGCTAAAAGCTAGCTAGTGAAGTCTTTGTTGACTCTGAGACTTCAGAACTGGAGGCAAGCTCAATCCAAGCCCTTGGAGAGAACTTTGCTAGAAGGCAGAGTCCTTCCAGCAAAGTCAGAGGCCAGCAAGCAGCAGTCCTTTTTAGCAAAGCAGTCCAGATTAGTCATTTGGGCCACCAGGCAGTTCTCCTGACAGAGTTCAGGTGTAGATACAGAAGTGTCTGATTTGGTGGGGTCAGAGACCCAGTTTATATACCCAAAAATGCCTTTGAAGTGGGGGGAAACTTCAAAGAGTGGTTTTGAAGTGCACAAGTTCCACATTCAGCCAAGTCCTGTCTGCCAGGATCCCTGTAGGGGATTATCAGTCCTTTGTGTTAGGGCAGGCAAGTGTCCTTTGAAATGTAAGAGAGACTCCTTACCCCATCCTGCCCTGGGAGACCCATTCATTATGCAGATCTGACTGAGTGTCCTGTGTTTATGGCGGTCTGGGTGGAATGCACAAGGAAAGCTGTCAACCAGCACAGACCAGACATGGATTGGAGACAGGGCTGTAAGGCACAGATGGCAATAAGTGCAGAGAAATGCCTACTTTCTAAAAGTGGCATTTTTAAAATAGTAATATTAAATCCAACTTCACCAGTAAGCAGGATTTACTATTACCATTCTGGAAATACTAAACATGAAAGGGCTACTCCTTTCAGATGAGAATCTACTGCTTAAAAGTATATAAGGGCAGTTTTAATGCTAGTCTATGAGAGGAGCAGGCCTCACAGTAATGGAAAACAAATTTGTGAGTTTTTCACTACCGGGATATGTAAAATACATAGGTACATGTCTTGCGTTTTACTGACATAGCTGCCTGCCCTATGGGTTACCTAGGGCCTACATCAATGGTGACATAAAATATAGAAAAAGGGGAGTTTAAGGCTTGGCAAGTAGTTTTAGATGCCAGGTCGAAGAGACAGTGAAACTCCACACACCGGCCTTGCAATGGCAGGCCTGAGACATGGTCAAGGGGCTACTTGTGTGGGTGGCACAATCAGTGCTGCAGGCCCACTAGTAGCATTTAATTTACAGGCTCTGGGCACATGCAGTGTGCTTTACTAGGGACTTACAGGTAAATTAAAAATGCCAATTGAGTAGGAACCAATGTTACCATGTCTAGGGGAGAAAGCATATGCAATTTAGCACTGGACAGCAGTGGTAAGGTGTGCAGAGTCCTAACCCCAGCAAAAACAGGCTCAGAGAAATGGAGGGAGACAGGCAAAAAGTTGGGTGATGACCACCCTAAGGCTGCCCGGTCTAACAGTGGGTAAGGTTTATAGGATGTATGCCCTAAGGAAATGTTTTCATGATATATGCATTTATTTTGGGGATAATAATGGTCTGTCTTTGGGGAATGTTTCTCTCCTATCTGTATTCATGATGATGTCTTGACGTTCATGATAATGTGTTTATTGTGACATACGTTTTTGTTGATAGTGTGTTTACCTGAGTACTGCTTGCTTTGGCAGAGTACTAGTAACCTGTGTGATGTTCTGACAACTGCTTGTTGTGAAGTTTTCTTTGTGGTGTATTTATAGTGTTGTGAGTGTTGTGCAAATGCTTTACACATTGCCTCTGGGATAAGCCTGGCATCCTGTGCCAAGCTGCCAAAGGGGTAAGCAGGGGTTATCTTAGGTGTGTAGCTCCCTTGCCCTGACTAGAGTGGTGGTTACTGCCTGGCTGAGGTGCCTACCCTAGCCAACCAGGAACCCTGTTTCTAACAATAAGCAAAATCACATAATGCTGATATTTTCAGCCTTCATCTGTGCATACCTCAAACAGTAAATATACATAGAAAACTCTTTCAAACGTGTTCTAATGCTGCTTTACTGAGCCATGATTAATAAATAAAGCAAACAAAGACAGAAAAGCCATGTTACAATAGAATACATACAATTTTGTTCACAATCCTATTATCACATCCAGTATCCAAGTTCCTTGGCTTAAACAAATTCACTGGACCAGATCCTGTGACAGTAGCTAGTTACTAGGCAGTAGTAAGGATATTCCATTGGCGTTTCAATGTTTAAGATTAAATTTGAGTTCCAGAGTTTTTCATTTTCTAAGCTTGTGTTCCAAAGTAGCAATTGAGAGCGGTAAGTGCTTACTCAAGGAGGTTTTAGGGGATTAGAACTCAAACACTGTATGAATAGTAATCATTCAATGAACTCAATATCTGCAGCCCTGCCAAGTGTCACGCACCTCGCCTTAGAATAATGCATTTCTGGTCATTTTCTCGCATTACCACAATACCGGAGATTTTATGTCAGGACCGGAGGCTCCTATTATGCTTACTTTTCCTGCTTTAATTTCAACAGCAGCTGCAGTCAAGAACATTAGCCAATCCCAGTCAGTTAGCAGAACAAGCTACCAATGGGAACAGAGTTACAAATGTCCAATCAGAACGCAATGTACATAAAGATATACAAAACTTGACTGCAAGCAGTCCTCTTTTCTTGCTGCTCGCAGTCAAGATAAGTATATCTTTATTGCGTTCCTTACATTTATAGAGTGTATTTCTTTTTAATGTGTTTTTTGCTGTTTGTTGTATAATAGCTTTACCGCTATTACTCGCGTGCATGCTTTAGCCTTCTTTCCAGTTCACATCGCCCTTCCCCCCCTTTGTCTCTGCTTCAGTCGACACGACCGTTTCATTCGCGCTCACCACGCTTCGCTTCTTGTCACGATGCTTCAGAACGCGGCTATTTTTAGCTCTCAGCACTCGGTCTTATGTGCTGCCTCTCTCATCAGGACGCTCCAGTTCACGGCTATTTTTAGCCTCTGCACTCGAAGATATTTACTGCCTCTCTCGGGAACTTCCTGGAGGCGCGGCCTTTCTCTGCTCAAGGCTTCTTGTTGGCAAGGGGGTGTTCCTATCCACACGCCCCTTATCCTGGGTCCTCCCTCTTCAAGTTTAACCCTATTTTTGCCAGTTTAAATTTTTCTTTACCTTTACATTGGATTTTTCCTCGTTTTTTGAGGAAAATAGTGATCATAATGAGGTTTTCTCAGATAACTTAAATAAATGTATACAGTCCTCGGTTGCAAAGGCAGTTTCTGCCTCCATGTCTAAACTTTCTAAACATTTAGAAAATAGTGTATTATCCTGTCTCTCACAATCTCAAATGGTCCTGTCTGCAGGGGAAAGCAGAAAGCGCAAAGCCACGGAGGCTTGTAATGATACCCAAACTAATGTTTCCTCTGCGCTGTTGACTAGTGAGTCTACCTCACACAGGACAGAGGACGACGTTCCTCACAGGCCTCCTAACAAGGAGGGGAAAATCTCTATGGGTGCTAAGAGTAAAGCAAAAACAAAACATATACTCTCAACCCACAAGATTGTGATTGATAACATAAAAGATAACGATGATAACATGGATGATATAGATTATGATAAAGACTTGGATAATACCAGTAATTCTGATTTTTGGATTGGCCACCCTACCATAAAAAGTTAAATCAGCATCCGGAGACCCTATTTCCTCTTCACCTCTCCTAGATGCTGAAGGCAACCCCATGTTTGATTCCAAATTAATTCACCATCCTAGCACCACTGAGTGGCTGCCTTCAGACCATGTCGCAGATTATATTACAGCCAAACTACGCCTCCCACTTGATAAGTAAGTGCGCCCCAAACTTTGCTCCGAATGTCCTAGACCTTCTCTCCCTCTCCATATTACTTTTAGCCCCTCCATTGATACTTCCATGATAATCTTTTTTCCCAAGTTTGGGAAAGATCTGTGCAAAGGAGTGAATAGTGCTTGGTTAGTCTGTTAGGACAAAGTCTTAGATATAGTGGGACCTTTAGCCCGTATTTTTGACATGGTGGAATCCGCCAGATTAAATAATGATTCAGTCGATCCTGAAGAACTGTCCCTCTGGATTCAACTAGCTTTCTGTCTTCTTGGGACTACAAACTTCGCTATGACTCACGAACGACAGAAGGGACTTCTTCTTAAATTGGACCTCAAGCTGGTTAGCCTTGCTGTTATGGACCCAGGCCCCAAAGCTGATTGTCTGCTGTTTGGCAATTCCTTTATCAAGTAATTAAGCAAACATGTTACAACCTTTGCGTCTCTTGATAAAGCTCAACAATCGCTCAAAAAAGTTTTTAATGCTCAGTTTTTTGCCAGGGCCGGTAGAGGAAGGAGTCGCTTTACCGGCCATTATGCCAGATATCAAGGCTACAGAGACTCTTTTAATTCACAAAAACAAAATTTCCATCAACAATTTTACCCTCAAAGATCCACAGGCTTCCAGGGCAGAAACCAACGTAACTCCAAATCCTACCCTCCCACACGTAAGTGCACTTTCTGGCCATCCATAGGGGTCTTCTAAAATTCTTTCTCTTGGGTCCTCAACACTGTTAAAGGTTATTCAATAGAGTTCTACGACACCCTTTTCAAATGTTTTGTCCCCCTCCTCTAAAATTCTCCACAGACATGGCAGCCCTGGTTTCTTCAGAAATCCAGTCCCTTCTTCTCAAACATGCCATTCAACCTGTTCAGCCTCACCATTCAGGATTCCTAAGTTCCATTTTTTAGTAGTCAGGTAAAACAAAAAGATCAGACCGGTTATAAATCTCAAACATTTCAACCAATTCGTTGTATATCGCCATTTCAAAATGGAGACAATTTTACAACTCAGAGACTGTCTTCTTTTGAGCGATTGGATGGGTCGTCTAGACCTTCAAGACGCTTATCTAACTATACCCATTCATCACGTTCACAGGACGTTTCTTCAGTTTCAATGGCAACACCAAACCTACCAATTCACTTGTCTTCCATTCGGGCTTTCTTCAGCTCCTTGGTACTTCACCAAGTTGATGAAACCAGTGGTAGCTTACCTCAGAGCACAGAGGTTCAGATGAATCATTTATCTGGACAACATCCTTCTTATGCATCAAAACCTGATCACTCTTCGCTCTCAGCTTTCTTATGCTACTTCTCTCCTGTCGGAACTGGGTTTCATAATCAACATCGACAAATCTGTCCTAACCCCATCCCAAACCACAGAATTACTAGGATTTCTACTAAATTCCTCTCAAGGCAGCCTTCAACTCCCAGATGCAAAAATAAAATCCATCAAATCAGAACTAATCCACTCCTTACGGCAGACTTCTCTCTCCCTAAGGTCTCTTGCAAGGATTGTAGGTCTTCTTTCCTCCTCGATTCAAGCGATCTTCCCGGGTCTCCTTCATTATCGAGCTCTCCAAAGACTAAAAACTTGCGCAAGGGTCTTGCTTATTCAGATTCCATCCTCCTCGATCAAGAATCCCGCACAAAACTTCAATGGTGGTTAGACCATCTGGAAGCCTGGAACTGCAGGACTATCTTTGCATCAGCCCTAGATCTTATATTAAAATCTGATGCAAGTCTAACAGGTTGGGGCGCAAGGTGTGGTCAGATATCGACTGGAGGCACATGGTCTACTCAGGAGTCTTCATTGCACATCAATTGTTTAGAGATGCTTGCAGGCTCCTTTGCGATCAGAAGTTTTACCAAAAACAAAGTACAATGCTCGGTTCTTCTCCGCATGGACAACCTCACGGCTGTCAAAAAAATAAATCATCTCGGAGGTACCAGATCCAGACCTCTTGCTGAATTAGCCAAAAGCTTCTGGGAATTCTGCCTTCACCGCAAAATCTCAGTCCAAGAAGAATATCTGCCAGGTTCTCTCAACTCAGTTGCAGATTGGTATTCACGTAATCTCTCAGATTACAGCGATTGGAAGCTTCATTCTTCCGTCTTCAATTTGATCTATCACAATGAGGTCCCTTCCAGATAGATATCTTTGCATCTTGCCTAAACACTCAACTTCCTCAATTCTTCAGGTGGAAACCGGATCCCCAAGCTCTAGCAACGGATGCTTTCCTCAAAGATTGGTCAAATTCAACAAATTATGCCTTCCCTCCTTTCATCATGATCAACAGAGTGCTTGCCCAAGTACGGCGTTAGAAGGCCACCGTAGTTCTAATAGTTCCATTTTGGTAGTCTCAAGTCTGGTTCCCTCACCTTCTGAAATTATCAATAGACTTCCCAGTCCTTCTCCCCTCCTTTCCATCTCTACTTCTGAACCCCAAGGTCTTCCCCACGATCTGACCATCAACAAATCCCTTCTTCTCTCAGCCTGGAAGGTGTCAGGTCTTCTTCCTCCTATCCAGGAATTTCATTCGAAGCTTCAGCCTATATTAATAACTCCTAGGCCCCAGGTACATCTAAAGCTTACAAGTCCATATTGGTCAATCGGGTTCAGCTGGTGTCTGGGAAAATCGTGTAACCACTTTTCAGCAGATTTAGGCTTAATAGCTACCTTTCTTGCTTCTCAAGCTAGCTCTGGTAAATCCTACAGGAATATCAACCTTTATCGTTCAGCCATCTCCCTTCATCATTGTAGGAAAGTACCATCTTGCCTGGCATGTTACCCCCATATTTCACTGTATATATGTTGTTTTAGTGTATGTGTCACTGGGACCCTGCCAGCCAGGGCCCCAGTGCTCATAAGTGTGCCGTGTATGTGTTCCCTGTGTGATGACTAACTGTCTCACTGAGGCTCTGCTAACCAGAACCTCAGTGGTTATGCTCTCTCTGCTTTCCAAATTGTCACTAACAGGCTAGTGACCAATTTCACCAATTCACATTGGCATACTGGAACACCCTTATAATTCTCTAGTATATGGTACTGAGGTACCCAGGGTATTGGGGTTCCAGGAGATCCCTATGGGCTGCTGTACTGCCATTTGATGGAGTTTGTTTTGACCAATGACGTTGTGTTTCACCACTGCGCATATTAGTTGCTCAATGTTCACCAGTAGCACATGGTATGTTTTGTTCAGTTGAGCCGCCTATGGGCTTTGACATTGCATTAGTCATTACATTCTGTATTCTGCCTATTGGCTTTGACATGCTGTATCCAGTCTAGCCGCCTATTGGCTTTGACATTGCATTCCTATTGGCTTTGACATGATGTATTCAGTTTAGCTGCCTATTGACCTTGACATGCTATTAGATATTCTGCCTATTGGCTTTGACATGATATCATACATTACATTTTGTATTCAGCTCCGCTGCCTATTGGCTTTGACATGATATTATACATTACATTTTGTATTCAGCTCAGATGCTTATTGGCTTTGACATGACACTAGACATTGCATTTGATATTTAGGTTAGCTGCCCATTGCCTTTAACGTGGAGTTAGACATTGCAGTTGAGAATCCAAGCTGTATTTTTCCAAGCTGTGTTTTTGCACCAGAGAACCAAGATGTTTTTCTCACAGTAGACTAGACATGATAAGAGAGAGTACATGGGTGTTTTTCTCTTTGCTTGAGCTTGGGAACAGGAGTAGTCTTGGAGACCTGGCCAGTCTCCAAAAGGCTTGCTCAGTTTCCCAGGTCTGAGAGGAGGGGGCACACCTTTGTAACGAATGTAACAGGCTGCAGAGGGTCAGATTCTAATCTGCCGGACCTCGTGCTGGAGCTTGGCGCCAGCTGCCAGCAATCCTGTGTGGGTAGATGAATCTCTTTCTCGCGGCTGACAGGGGTCATCAGCTTGCAGACCTTAGAAAGATGAAGCTGTAGATAGTTCCCACACGGTGAAGTATTTGTTTTGCTTTGCATTCAATATCTTATAAATATAACCTGCTGTGTATATTGCAAACTGATATATTTTGTTTGATTAACGCGGACTTGAAAGCTACTAATTCGTCATTCATAAATATTGTGGTTGGGGAAGAATTAACAACAATAAAAGTCTTCTTTGACCTCAGAAGTGCATTTCTGTTGGTTTACGTATGTGCTTAGAAACTAGATAAGAGGAAAGCACTACAATTGGTACCAGAAGTGGGGTCGGTCATTAAGAGGTGATTAAGAGGGTGTTGACGAGTTGGTAGATTTCTAAGGGCACACTTTAAAAGTGTAATTGTTTTTTTGTTGTTTGGAGAATTACAGAAATTGTTTTTTTTGGAGAATCACAGTAGCACGGCAGACCATGTCTGAGAATGCATGTATTGGTAAACTGCCTGATGGTGCTACGAAAAACTGTGAATTGTTTTCTGTTTGGGGAATTACAGAAGAAAATGCATGTGTAGCTAAAATGCCTGATGGTGTTTTGAGAAATAATTCCTGTTGTACATATGTAGAAAAAGTGTCTTTTGGAAGTAATGATGACAGAAAGGTCTGGATACCTTTATCTGCTTACAGAGAAATGCAGGAGAAATGTAGGAAGTTGGAACATGAAAATAGGAATTTACGTGAGCAAATTAGCCCGACTGAAAGTTATAAAAAGGCTGTTTTTGAAGAATCTTTCTTGTCCCATTCCAGTAATGAGGGGGTTAAGACAGCTCCGAGCTGCACTGAGTTTTCGTGTGAGCCAGGGTTTTTGGCAGCCAAAATGCATTCCTTAACTGATAACACGGACGAGAGAGACCAGAATGTGATTTACGAGTTACCGTTGCAAAATGCACAAGTAAAACGAAAGATTTTAGAGAAAGAGCCGACTTTCATTAGCTTGTTTGATTTTTGGAAAAAGAATAGCCCTCATTTGAGAGAAATCCTAACACTTTTGTATATGGTCACTGTGAAAAATTATATGCAGTTGCGCGCTTGTGATTTGGCAAATTAAATAATGCAGACTTTAGGTTTCTGCGCAGTGCAAGAAGGAAATACTTATGTACATGTAACTCAAGAACAAGGAAAGAAAATAGTGCCCCTAGCTAGAATCATACAATGGATCTGGTACTTGCAAGACAGGGCTAGAGTACCACAGGTAAAAGAATTATCGGTGAAATTGTGTGCACCATTTGAATTCGTGTCCACTGAAGATAAAAAGCATGTTTGTTTTACTAATGATTCATTGACTGAAATGTTGTTTTCTGGCACAGGAGAAGGAATGGAGTTGTATAATGTGTGTCAGATTTTAAAGCAAGAGCTACGTGAGATGTGTCATTTTTACGCTGATTTTTGGTTCATTGCTAATGTTTTAGCACCTAACTGGTTCAATTACCTTGCAGATGTTAATGAGAAAAATTCAGAGAGAGAAGTGTACACCCAGAATTCTGCCTTAGTGGGGATGGCTAAGTGGGTGCCCCAGAAATGTGAACAGCTGAGAGAAAAAGCCACTTACAGGTGGGCAGAGATGAGAGAGATGCACATTCCCCTAGATTTGATAAAAACTGTGCAGTACGCCCAAAAGCAATCTGTCATGCAAGCAGTCACAGAGCAGTTGGGGAGAGGAAAGTTACCAGGACAGAAATGGCAAAGTGATCAGGTTTTAGGGAGAGTGATTGCTGCAAATTACCAAGGAAAAATCGAAATTATGCTGATACCTAGAAAATAATCTGATTTATTCATACAAATTGGAGACAGAATGGCCCAAATTGACAAAAATGCAGTGAATGGAGGTTTGGTAAAGAATGAGTCTGCCCCAGCCCTTCTGACAGTGCAAGAAAAGGGAAGCTGTGGTGCAGCAGATAAAAACCTCAGTGCTGGTGTGTGGGTTGAAGACCCAAGTGACCCTCCAGAACCTGCAGAAAATATAACAAAGGGCCTCAAAAACGTCCTGCTGATTATAAAACAGGGAAAGAAAGAGGAAAGGTGCAGTTTAAATGAAAAATGTTATTTGCAAGAAAAGTCATACTTGTTTCTTTTGCAGATCCTACCACGTTTCGCCACTGTCCCTGAGTGTGCTGTGTGGTCCCCCTTCCGGTGTGTGCGTGTGGGGTCGGGGAAGGGACCGAATCCCCAACCTGAACCTGGCTGAGTAAAGTGCCAGCACCATGGATCCATTTTGCGCAAACTGCGCCTTCAGTTCAAGTTCAACTTGTTTGATTGCTGTGTTTTTTTTTTTTCCTTCTCGTATGGAACTCTGACTTTTGCTTACCTTCCAGCAAACCTTTCAGGTGGACCGTGCACCTTTACATGAGCAGAACTCATGCCACATCAAATTGCTAACACTGTTGAATTAGAGACTCATTCAGAAAAAAAAATTGCTCAGTCTTTTCTATGTAGATGTATCTGATGTGAAAGGTTATGAAATCAATGTGTTAATTCACTTCTATTGCTTTACAGGGATTGTTTTAATCATTCAAATGTGACTTGCTGATAATGTTTTTTTTGTGCTGATGTTTTTTGTTTTTGTTTGAAACAAGAGATATGTGAAACAAAAATTCATTGGTCAAAGGGCGGAATGTACTGCCATTTGATGGAGTTTGTTTTGACCAATGACTTTGTGTTTCACCACTGCGCATATTAGTTGCTCAATGTTCGCCAGTAGCACATGGTATGTTTTGTTCAGTTGAGCCGCCTATGGGCTTTGACATTGCATTAGTCATTACATTCTGTATTCTGCCTATTGGCTTTGACATGCTGTATCCAGTCTAGCCGCCTATTGGCTTTGACATTGCATTCCTATTGGCTTTGACATGATGTATTCAGTTTAGCTGCCTATTGACCTTGACATGCTATTAGATATTCTGCCTATTGGCTTTGACATGATATCATACATTACATTTTGTATTCAGCTCCGCTGCCTATTGGCTTTGACATGATATTATACATTACATTTTGTATTCAGCTCAGATGCTTATTGGCTTTGACATGACACTAGACATTGCATTTGATATTTAGGTTAGCTGCCCATTGCCTTTAACGTGGAGTTAGACATTGCAGTTGAGAATCCAAGCTGTATTTTTCCAAGCTGTGTTTTTGCACCAGAGAACCAAGATGTTTTTCTCACAGTAGACTAGACATGATAAGAGAGAGTACATGGGTGTTTTTCTCTTTGCTTGAGCTTGGGAACAGGAGTAGTCTTGGAGACCTGGCCAGTCTCCAAAAGGCTTGCTCAGTTTCCCAGGTCTGAGAGGAGGGGGCACACCTTTGTAACGAATGTAACAGGCTGCAGAGGGTCAGATTCGAATCTGCCGGACCTCGTGCTGGAGCTTGACGCCAGCTGCCAGCAATCCCGTGTGGGTAGATGAATCTCTTTCTCGCGGCTGACAGGGGTCACCAGCTTGCAGGCCTTAGAAAGATGAAGCTGTAGATAGTTCCCACACGGTGAAGTATTTGTTTTGCTTTGCATTCAATATCTTATAAATATAACCTGCTGTGTATATTGCAAACTGATATATTTTGTTTGATTAACGCGGACTTGAAAGCTACTAATTCGTCATTCATAAATATTGTGGTTGGGGAAGAATTAACAACAATAAAAGTCTTCTTTGACCTCAGAAGTGCATTTCTGTTGGTTTACGTATGTGCTTAGAAACTAGATAAGAGGAAAGCACTACAGTTGCAGCATTTCTTTTGCCACCCATAGGGAGCTCTGACAATTCTTACACAGGCCTGCCACTGCAGCCTGAGTGAAATAACGTCCACGTTATTTCACAGCCATTTACCACTGCACTTAAGTAACTTATAAGTCACCTATATGTCTAACCTTTACCTGGTAAAGGTTGGGTGCTAAGTTACTTAGTGTGTGGGCACCCTGGCACTAGCCAAGGTGCCCCCATATCGTTCAGGGCAAATTCCCCGGACTTTGTGAGTGCGGGGACACCATTACACACGTGCACTGGACATAGGTCACTACCTATGTACAGCTTCACAATGGTAACTCCGAACATGGCCATGTAACATGTCTAAGATCATGGAATTGCCGATGGCATTGGGGAGACAATTCCATGATCCCCCGAGTCTCTAGCACAGACCCGGGTACTGCCAAACTACCTTTACCGGGGTTTCACTGCAGCTGCTGCTGCTGCCAACCCCTCAGACAGGTTTCTGCCCTCCTGGGGTCCAGCCAGGCTTGGCCCAGGAAGGCAGAACAAAGGACTTCCTCAGAGAGAGGGTGTTACACCCTCTCCCTTTGGAAAAAGGTGTCAGGGCTGGGGAGGAGTAGCCTCCCCCAGCCTCTGGAAATGCTTTGATTGGCACAGATGGTGCCCATCTCTGCATAAGCCAGTCTACACCGGTTCAGGGATCCCTCAGCCCTGCTCTGGCGCGGAACTGGACAAAGGAAAGGGAAGTGACCACTCCCCTGACCTGCACCTCCCAGGGGAGGTGCCCAGAGCTCCTCCAGTGTGCTCCGGACCTCTGCCATCTTGGAAACAGAGGTGCTGCTGGCACACTGGACTGCTCTGAGTGGCCAGTGCCAGCAGGTGATGTCAGAGACTCCTCCTGATAGGCTCTTGCCTGTGTTGCTAGCCTATCCTCTTTCCTAGGTAGCCAAACCTCCTTTTCTGGCTATTTAGGGTCTCTGCTTTGGGGAATTCTTTAGATAACGAATGCAAGAGCTCATCAGAGTTCCTCTGCATCTCTCTCCTCACCTTCTGCCAAAGGATCGACCGCTGACTGCTCAGGACGCCTGAAAAACCGCAACAAAGTAGCAAAGACGACTACTGCAACCTTGTATCGCTGATCCTGCCGCCTTCTCTACTGTTTTCCTGGTGGTGCATGCTGTGGGGGTAGTCTGCCTCCTCTCTGCACTAGAAGCTCCGAAGAAATCTCCCGTGGGATGACGGAATCCTCCCCCTGCAACCGCAGGCACCAAAAGAACTGCATCACCGGTCCTCTGGGTCCCCTCTCAGCACGACGAGCGTGGTCCCTGGAACTCAGCAACTCTGTCCAAGTGACTCCCACAGTCCAGTGACTCTTCAGTCTAAGTTTGGTGGAGGTAAGTCCTTGCCTCCCCACGCTAGACTGCATTGCTGGGTACCGCGTGATTTGCAGCTGCTCCGGCTCCTGTGCACTCTTCCAGGATTTCCTTTGTGCACAGCCAAGCCTCGGTCCCCGACACTCTAACCTGCAGTGCACAACCTCCTGAGTTGTCCTCTGGCGTCGTGGGATCTCCTTTTGTGACTTCGGGTGAGCTCTGGTTCACTCCTCTTGTAGTGCCTGTTCCAGCACTTCTGCGGGTGCTGCCTGCTTCTGTCTCCTCACGCAATTGGCGACATCCTGGTCTCTCCTGGGCCACAGCAGCATCCAAAAACCCTAACTGCGATCCTTGTAGCTAGCAAGGCTTGTTTGCGGTCTTTCTGCGTGGGAACACCTCTGCAAGCTTCTTCACGATGTGGGACATCCATCCTCCAAAGGGGAAGTTTCTAGCCCTCTTCGTTCTTGCAGAATCCACAGCTTCTACCATCCGGTGGCAGCTTCTTTGCACCCTCAGCTGGCATTTCCTGGGCATCTGCCCAATCTCGACTTTGTCACGACTCTTGGACTTGGTCCCCTTGTTCCACAGGTACTCTCATCCGGAAATCCACTTTGGTTGCATTGCTGGTGTTGGTCTTCCTTGCAGAATTCCCCTATCACGACTTCTGTGCTCTCTGGGGAATACAGGTGCACTTTACACCTACTTTTCAGGGTCTTGGGGTGGGCTATTTTTCTAACCCTCACTGTTTTCTTACAGTCCCAGCGACCCTCTACGAGCTCACATAGGTTTGGGGTCCATACGTTATTCGCATTCCACTTTTGGAGTATATGGTTTGTGTTGCCCCTATACCTATGTGCTCCTATTGCAATCTATTGTAACTATACACTGCTTGCATTACTTCCTTTTGCTATTACTGCATATTTTTGGTATTGTGTACATATATCTTGTGTATATTTGCTATCCTCATACTGAGGGTACTCACTGAGATACTTCTGGCATATTGTCATAAAAATAAAGTACCTTTATTTTTAGTATATCTGTGTATTGTGTTTTCTTATGATATTGTGCATATGACACCAGTGGTATAGTAGGAGCTTTGCATGTCTCCTAGTTCAGCCTAAGCTGCTCTGCTATAGCTACATTCTACCAGCCTAAGCTGCTAGAAACACCTCTTCTACACTAATAAGGGATAACTGGACCTGGTACAGATTGGAAGCACCCCTTGGTATCCACTACAAGCCAGGCCAGCCTCCTACAATCATCCCTTCATAAACTGTAAACCTGTTGGCGAACATCCTATCATTTTCCAGCTATTAAAGGGAGTAAAATTTTCCAATCCTCCTCTACCCAAATATACTGTTCTGTGAGACATTAATCTTGTTTTACAAATGTTTTCATCTTGGCAAGATAAGGATCTGTTGTCTCTCAAAATGCTTTCTGCTAAATTGACAATGTAATTGTGTCTAGTCTCTATCAAACGTCTTTCAGATGTCAGAGCTCTGGATGTATCTACTCACCATTTTACCCCTACAGGCGTTCTTTTCAATGTTTCTAGACGTACAAAAACCAATATCTCTTCTGTGTTTTATCTTTTCTTCCCCAATTATCCAAAACTATGTGTGGGTAACTGTTTAAAAGTTTATGAACAAAAGACTATTGATCTCAGAACGTCTTCGGCCACCCAACTTTTAATTTCCTTTAGGAAACCCTATAAACCAGTTTCTTCCCCCACCTTGGCTCGTTGGGTCAAATGGATTATGTCCCTTACAGGAATTGATACCTCCAAATTTGGAGCCCATTCTGCCCTGGGTGCAATGGCGTCCAAAGCCTTCTGGGCTGGTTCCCGTTTGGAGGACATTCTGAGATCAGCAGATTGGTCAAATGATGTTACCTTTCGTACTTTCTATTTAAACCTATTAATACTGCATCATCAGTGGTAACTGATATGCATTCAACAAGCATAATAGGAGCCTCCGGTCTTGACATAAAATGTAGATTTTCCAAATAATTTATGATGGAAAGTCTTAATTTTATTAAAGACACGGAGGTGAGTATTATTCCACCACTCATTTATTATAACTTTTGTTTCTTCTTCTCTCTCTTTAGTCTCCACAAACGCTGCAGCGACTACCTCAGGATAAAACCTTGCGCTCATCATCCATCATGGGACAGAAGTTCTCTCCTTCAGCGCTACCTATGGATTGTTACCATCTTCCTTACCACAAGACTGATTCTGCATTTTATTTGGATTTGTCCCAAGATCTGTTTTCTCTAATTTTAGCTGTCTGTATCATAGCTTGTATTTTTCCAATGTTTAAATCTTACTAATGACTATCTCACAGAAGAAAAGAGGACGGATTGCAGTCAAGTTTGGTATATCTTTATGTACATTGCGTTCTGACTGGACATTTATAACTCTTTGTATCCCATTGGTAGCTTGTTCTGCTAACCAACTGGGTTTGGCTAATGTTCTTGACTTCAGCTGCTATTGAAATTAAATCAGGAAAAGTAAGCATAATAATTGCCTTGTGTCTTTAATAAAATGTAGACTTTCCATCCCATCATAAATTATTTCGAAAATCTACATTGCCACGCAAAAGCGGGTTGTCCAAGTGTTCAAGTTTCTCACTTTGATAGGTAAGCTCCGAGCAGTGATTATCAAAGGCCACAAGGTGGCGATAGTGTACAACGGGTGGTATATGATTCTCGATATATTACCATATTTATATGGTCCCTTGGGCTTCATCGCTTGATTTTGCTTGCGAGATAAAGTGTCACTTATAGTCGTTGAAATGTAACTCATAATTATACTGAAATTATGAAAATGTCATACATAGTAACCTGAAACCTTGGCAACTATGTATCTGCTCACATTATATCTGTAACATAGTCTGATTCTGAAACCCCAAACGATCAAAATGTGGTACTTCACTCATAGTTCTACCCTCCCGGGCACGTCCTTGTCTCGACACGGGCTAAGTGTCCGGCGAAGTGACAATGGAAAGGCGGCCACCCGTTTGAGCACTCTAAGCAGATCTCTTTAAACTGCCTCATTAGTCCGCCTTCTAGTACATACACGTAAACGTAGTCACAGTGAGTTTACTGTCCTGAGACGAATCTCAGAGAGTAGTATCTGACACGCCGGGCATGCGCACTGCTATTCAAGGCTCGGACTACAAGTGTTTTTAGAACACAGTCAAGTAAGTCCTGCGTCAGCCTGTGATAAAGGAGTGGGGTGTGTTTTTTGCCCACCACGTCCCAGCTGCACCCGGGCATTGCACTTTAATCCGAAAATGGCTACGAGCACCACAAAAATAATATCACAGCAGTTTTCAGATAAGGTGAGTGAGGAACTTCGAAACATCTCTCGTTGTAGGGCGAGTAAAGTTAAAACGCAATAGTTACAAATAACATCTTGTAAGTTTACCTGGATATCGGGGTTCTGTGTCATTAGCATATTTTGGACTCCTACTATTTACTTCTTTTGTTAATATCGTCGGGGGTGATTATCACGTTTTACTTCACAGAAACTACGTCACTATGTTGTGCAAATAGGATTAAAGCAGATGCTCTCTTCCGAGAGCACTCAGGGTTTTCGCTGTTTACTCTCACTGTCGCATATAGCATGTACATTTTATTCCACGAGTCACCAATGAGTATACACTAGACTTGTAAATAAAGATAATTTATCTTATAAGCAAGTGTAAGTATTTCACCGCAAGATGCATTCGTGGTCTCTTGCTAACAACTGGCTACTATATTTGTGACTCTTCAATCTTCGTGACTGTTACCCATTTCTCAGGATTTGGAGAGACCTAATTAGTGTGTGCGTTTAAGAAGGCAGGATTTACTATTAACCCAGGTTAACATCGGCCATAGTATTCTCAAACGTTAGCTTTTCCACCACGGAGTCTGATGGGAAATAAGAACGAAGAGGCCTAATGCATACCTGTCAAACTTTTGTTTCAAATATGCGAATACAGTGAGGCTTTTAAGAAGGTGATCCCATTAAGGTCAATGGGGAATCAACGCTGTTCCGAAGGTTGATATTGATTTGAAAAGAAAGTCACTCCTTTAAAATCTGTGGAGGCATTTTGTTTGTCAGGCAGCTGAATAGAAGTAAATAGCGGGTGACGCCAAACAATTGTGATTGAAGTGACATGTAGCCTGATGTCAGAGCTGGCTTTTGCTCTGGTGGCGCCCGGTGCAGCAATATGTTTTTTTGGTGCCCCCACCCCATGACCACCTCCTCTGATTCCCTGACTACTACCCGAGAAAAGTGCCCCTCATCTCTCCATAGCCCCTCTAACATACATTTCATTTGTTTTAAAGTGCGTGTAAAGGCTGACTTTACTAATTACTCAGCTATCAACTCACATGCTTTGTTGGAGCAGGGAGAGTTTTTCAGCGCAGGGGACTGGCTGTCAGCGAATGGCTTGATGACAGTGCCACCCTACTGTGGTCGGGCACTAATGTTAGCACACACGACTGGAGGTTCTGTGGTTTCAGTTGTCTGGTACAAGGGATCTCGCCAGACGAGACCCGTTATTCACGCAACATATTTAAATGGATCTGTTTGATGGATGGTGAAAGATGGCCACCTTTGCATGCAAAGGAGGCGACCTCCACACAGAGAAACCTCAAACCTCTTCAAGAAGAGGAAATGTTGCAGATTACTAGGGATGATCTGGAAGCTTATATTAAACAAGCTGTGAACTCCACTTTCAATGAGCACAGGCTAAGCATAAGAAGGCCAAGGCAAGCTCTGATAACTAGGAGGCTGATGTGAAGGGATGGAATGTCCAAGGGCCACACTTGCAAGAGTCCTGGTCCATGTAAGATATATGTTGGGGTTCATACATTCCCAGCAGCAGCAGGATGAGTTCTATGTGCAGTATAGCGCATCCCCTGTAGATAGTCTGCCCCTTCATGAGGTTATCCAGTACATTATCAGTAAAGAATGGAAATATTTTGCAAATCTCCAATTCTTTGATTCCGCAATAAAAGGTACTCAATTGACCACTTTAAATATCAATTCCCTCAGGTCTTAAAGGTCGGCACTATTCATTGGTTTCCGCCTCTTCTTTAGCTACTGAGGATGCTACCTTCTGTGGAGGAAGGAAAGATGAAGTCTTCCCTTAAGAGTTTACACTGTGGCTAACTTTTCTCTCGTGGCTAACACATATCGATTTATGCAACCCAAGACCTGCTAGAGGATTTTCAAACCTTATATGATTGTTGTCAGAATGACTTGGATCATGTTCCGATAGTGGCTAACAAGATGGTGCAGAAATCTGCTGACGAAAATAACATTTTGAGTCTATTTAATTATGTAACTGGGTAAAAATCGTTTATCAAAAAATGATTGGTTCAAACTCAGACACTTAGCAAGTGTGTCATTTGAGGCGGGGGCACAAATGTCAGTAAAACCCGGCTCCAGCATTGTCAGATCCAAGATCAGCTGAAACGACAACTTGGGAGTAGGCAGAAGATTGAAGACCTTTTGTCATCAATGGGCAAAGGTAATTCAGGATGCTTGTGTGCTATCAATCGTAAAGGACGGCTACCATTGACAATGCAATGAAACTCCTCAAGAGAAAAGGTTCAAACGTACAACATTTACAAAAGACCTGTTAAAACAACACTTAATGCTACAGGGCATTCAATACCTCATTGCTAAGGGAGCAGTGATTAAAGCTCCCCAAGAGCAATCATTTCCGGGTTTCTATTCCATACTATTTCTGGTGCTGAAATAGGATAGGTCTTACGATTCAATACTTGACCTCAAAGGCTTGAACAAATTTCTCCTACTCAATTCTTTCTGGATAGCAACTCTGCAAAGTATAATACCACTGATCTCAAGGGGCAGCTGTTTTAGCAATACTGGATCTACAGAATGCATATTTTCATGTTTTTTTTGTTTCATCAGACAGGCCAGAAATATTTGAAATTCGTGGCCCAGGTGAGACATTTTCAGTTTCAAGCACTCCTTTGTATGTCTACTTGTGTCTTCACAAAAGCCCGGGCTGCAATAGTGGCTTCTTTACAAATGAGAGATGTGACTTTTTTTCTATATCTTGGTCACTGGCTTCTGTACGCTTTCTCCTTCTCTCAGGTGCAGCAGAATGCCAGCTCAGCAGGTGTCATTCATAGGAGCAGTTGCAAGACACAGGAGGGAAAAGTCTTTCTCCAGCAGAAGACAATCCTGTGTCTCCAAATGAACTTGATTCAACTATTGGGGCAGCATTAGGCTTCTACTTAGAATTGAAACTAGGTACTTCCCTAGGTCCACTTCCACCTAAAACCTCTATTGAACTATCTCCTAAGCTACTGGGATCTGAAATCCCAAGATTTTAGTGTGACTCCTTAGTTAATGTCACGTCTTTAGTTTCTGACAACCACCACTAATCTAGGGAGAGGGTTTCTGTTTTGTCTACCTCTGCCACAGTTGTTAACAACAGGTGCCAGTCTGTGGGTTTGGGAACAGTTATCCAGCATCAGGGGATGAGTGGCCAGTGGTTGGACACAGGCTTTCCATTCAGCTGGAGAGAATTAGCAGTGGTTAAGATTGCTATTCGATCATTTAAAGTACAACTGGACAGACAACCAGATGTTACCTAAATAGGCATGAAGAACTGCTAAACTTATTTTTTCCGGGGCAAAACAACATATGTTGCAAGTAAGAGCAGTATATAGTCAGGAAAATCCAGCTTACAAGCAGATGCGCCGAGTCAGAATAGGACACCTTCAGTGATTTTTCACCTTCTTCTCCTTCACTTTCAATAGGTATGCAGTGGTTTCAGGTATCCCAGAACAGATCTTTTCACGTCCCCCCCCAGAATGTGAGGCTTCCTGTTTTCTGTACAGAGATTTGGTGCCCTCAAACCTTTGCAGTAGATGCTCCCTTAAAGGGGATTGGGTAAATGGTACTGGCCCCAGGGAGTAACAGTCTGGTGCCACTGACTAACAGTGGCCTAATTTACCCCACCCGCTAAAATCTTTCCTTATCCTCACTGGCAACAAGTGTTGGATTATATAGGAGGGGGACTTTGGCCCGTATCACCCATGCACCAAGCCCTACAAGCATACTTGGATGCCTGAGCCCCTGTGACTGCTGCGCCTGTGGTGATGACAGGGAGCGCCTTGGGACGCCTCCTTCTCTCGGTGTCCCTCTGGCCCTTCCCTCAACCCCTAGCTTTCTAGCTCGGAGCCCGTACTGTGGTGAACATGGACTCCCCTATTGGATAAGCCCCGCGGGTAGTCTTGAAATCGGGGGATACTGAGGCAGCTCAGAAGACGGCGACCTGCAGCACAACCTCTACTGACAAGACACCCAGTAATGGGGGGGCTTGGAGAGCAGAACCACACTGGCCTGGTTCCAGAGAGGGAGCCCCTTCTGACCTAGCAGTTCCCCTTTCTGGTGGACTGCCCCAGTGGCCCCCCTCGCCTTCTATACTGCTCACCAGCTCTGACACTTCCTGGGGAGTCTGTAATGGGTCAGCCACATTCAGCCACACCAGCCCCACCCTCAGCCACTGGCCCTCCTACCTCCTTCGTGCCAGTTACTCCGGCTGTGGTTGCATCCTCATCGCTCTCCATGTTTGACAAGCAGGACCAAGTACTTGCAGTCATCGAACACACCAGAGTTTCTATGGAGACCAGGTTGGGAGCCCTCGCCAGCGAGTTGAGCTTCTTGCGCGACGACCACCACAAGTTAGTAGACAATTTCTCAGATGACAAAAAGACACTGACCACTACATAACCTTTAATAACGGATGACCAAACGGCGATTTGTAACTTGCGAACCAGGGTGCAACAACTTGAGAATTGAGTAGACGATGCTACAGACGTTCCCAGAGGAGCCACATTCGGATACTGGGCCTACCAGTGGGAGTTGAGGGAAAGGAGCCCATCTCTTACCTGGAAGGCTGGTTTAAGACTTTCACCCTGTCTGCAGGCCTCACTCCATTTTATACACTGGAAAGAGCCCACAGGGTCCTTTTGTCCTGCCTCCCTCGAAAGCAGCCCCACGTTCCAATTTAGCCAAACTATTGCATTATCGAGACCAGGACACCATTCTGCGAGCGGCCCGGCAGGCAGGTACGTTGCATGTTGAGGACAAAACAGTCATGCTCTTCCCAGACTACACACTTACAGTACAACAAAGACGGACCTCTTTTCTGTTAGTCATGCTCTGCCTCCGTCAGCTGGGGTTTTTCCACTGACTCCTAGGAGGCCTGGGACTGGGCATATCGATACAGCGAAGGTTGGCCCCCACAGTGTTCGGAGCCTCCTTCGGTTCCATCGTGCTGTAGCTGGCGCTGCAAAGGAAAAGCAAGGGTGAACAATGTCCCTCGTCCCACCACTTCTGCAGACCTTGAGCACATAATTGCGACCACGAGAAAGCCTTGCTGGCGGCCAACTGCTCTGTGGCAGTGTACACAGATGAGGATACCAATCCACAAATCTTGACGTCTGAAGATGACTCTGTTGCCTCTGATGAGTCCTGTCAGGATTCACATTCACTTCCACCATTGACCCCACAGATGGCAGACAATCTTGTGTAACTGTTCAGAAATATATATTGGCCAAATGCATGTTCATGTTGGTACCAGCTATGTATGCTAGCGCCCCAACTGCTTTCCTGCTCGTGCACCCGCAATACTTGCTGCAACCATGTAACACTCCGGACGATACCACAAGCCCTATATAAGGCCCATTCCTGTGATACGGGCTAATTATGCCTCACTTTCTCCCCAGGCCTGATACACCTCCCCACTTGTCACACAGGGGGTACCGAACACTCAGCTGCTTTTGCTTGTGCCACACCCCCTCCTAACCATAAAGAACACGTAATATGGCCAGTATGGGCACACTGCCTGTTGTAGTGCACTCCACCAGTTGTTTTTCTGAAGTTTCACTCCACGTACCACTTACACACCCCCACCCACCCCCCTATTTCTGCCCATCTAGCTATGGCAACCGAGCTCAACACCCAAGACATAAGGCCTGATTATGAGTGTGGCAGTCAAAGGATGTCCGCACTCGTGTTGACGGTCCGACCGCCACACTCCAGGCGATCTGACTGCTAAATTACCACTTAAGTAGGCGGACCTGCCTAAAGACTGCCGCCCTGCCGGGATCACAGATCCGGACTGCATGATGACGGTAGGGCTTGTAATCAGCCATGGCTGCGATGAACTCAGCGCCACTTGGCTTATTACAGCCCCGCTTTCTGCCAGCCATTTCATGGCGGGGACCCCGCCATGAAAAGGCTGTCAGAAAGCCAGTGCTGTGGGCCACAGGGGGACCCTGCACTGCCCATGCCTATGGAATGGGCAGCGCAGGGCCCCTCCTGCCCAGCAACGTTGGAATGTACTCCCTCTGTGCTACGTTATAGGACAGGGAACCGAGTCCTATATTGGAGCGTGGTTCCCATCGGACTGACCGGCTGGAATGCATATTACAGTATTCCCGCCATTCAGCTCGGCCGAAACATTGTAATACCCACAATGGGAACGTCACCTCCATGGCAGTGGCATCTTCCCTGTGAGTTTGGCAGTCTCGAGGTGGGACCACCAAACTCTTAATAAAGCCAATAGTCGGGGTATGTCCAACAACAGGGACTGCAGCACCCTTTGCTCCTTTTCCCCTTTGCCTTGCCAACTTACCCTAACACTTAAATCAATATTCCTAACGCAGACGTTAGAGTCCTCCGTCTTACTGTTAGAGGGATGCATTTGATTTGGAAAAATTATGCAGTCTACCTCCATCCAAGACACAGCCAGGCACATGTAGTTCTCCTTCAGGAATTACACACGATGGCTGAAGAGCTAGGGAGACAGCGTAAGCGATGGGTGGGTATATTGCACTCTACCACTTACTTGGCCTATGCATGAGGTGCCCTAATATAAGTCAGACTCTGTGTCCCCTTTCAGGAACTGGGTGTCACAGTAGAAAAGGAGGGCCAATATGTACTGTTGGAGGATCACGTAGATGGTAAACCCATACTGATCCGTAGCATTTACGCACCCAATGTAGAAGAGGTTTCCTTCTGGGACACACTTTCAGCTGACCTGGTCCACAAAACTCAGAAGCCCTGGATCCTAGGTAGATATTACGATTGTGTGTTGGAGGCTGCCCTGTACAGGTCTCTCCCTTTCCTGCCACGATCTTCCCCCAACATGCAGGCAGCCTGATTGTGTAGTTGGGTTCAATATCCCACTACCAAGCTATATTCTTTCCACTCTATCCCACATCACCTTTGTGTCCAATCAGATCACTTTTTTTTGCTCAAACTCCCTCATACCACTCATACTATTCTCGGACTATCTGGGGCATTTAGGTTCAGATCATGATGCCCACATAATGGATCTGACATGGATGCCTCCATGCCCCTGAAGACAACTTGGTGTCTTCCTCGCAACGCCTTGGAGGATCCTGTCTTCCGGGCGTTGCCGGAGTCACATAGTTGGCAGTTCTTTGCCGAAAAACACAGCACAGCTACTACCAGAACTATAGAGGGGATGCATTTAAAGTGTTTATCTGAGGTGCTTGCATACAGGAGATAGTCGGGGTCCGCAGGACCCTAGACCGTGAAATAATAGACATTGTCAGGAAAACTATTGCCAGTATTGTTAAGTTCTTCCCTCAGCAAAAACGATTCCCCTTTTTCCTTGTACCCATGTTGGTTGCAGCGGCGTCCTCACTCCCAGTGGCTCTTGCGGAGGCTGTTCTTAGAACTAGCTTCTTCAGGTTTAACTGCCACTCAAGATGGTGGCTGCAAATCCTTGTGAGGTCAGCGCTCTAGTGTTTCTACCTTTAGTCTCGTGCTGAAGCTTCCCTCAAGCTGTTTCTCTCTGGGAGTCCTGCACTTCAACTGTCATCCTGCGGAGAATGAGCAGTGTTCCTGAGGCACTTCGTTTCATGGAGAATTCTTCCAGTTTTGAGTAATTAATTATTTTTCTTGTTACTGTGTGCACACCAGCTACTTTTTCCCTTTGGAAAAAGCGGATTTTTTTTCCTTCTTCCAACAACTGGCTATCGGCTTTCTGAGGAGAATTTGTTTTGGCTTAACAGAACTTCAAGCAACTGCAGTAAGGAATACTTTTGTATGATTTCCAGACTTGCCAAAATATATAAATGTACATATATATTCAAGATCTCTTTGCTTTGCAGGCTTGTCAGTCTTAGAGACAAACCTCAGTGCTCAGACTAATTCCTAGAGACTGTGAGTGAGAAAACTGAACCTTGAGAAGGAGTTTTCGTTTCCTGTAAAAGACATTAGTAGTCTGTATATTTGTGAACTTTTGAACTGTTCTCCAGAGTACCTTGGAAACCTCTGACTCCTGGATATAAGAAGATATTAAGTTAACATTGTTCTGTTAGAGAGAGGCTAGTCTCTCAAAAGATCCAGGTTAGGAGAACAATAGAATTGGGTCAATGTGAATGGCTGAGCTGTAGGAATGTACTTATCTATGCTCTTATCACCCGACTGCAGGTCCTTCCTTTAAAGAAATCCCAATAAGAATAAAGATGCAGGTTTTTAGAGACACACACTGAATATCCTATCTTCAAGTGGGAAATACAAGCTGGAACTGGATCTGGAGGCGGTCTCTCTTTTTCTATTCGTATGCCCCTTTCCTCCTAGCGGATGCAGGGTTCAGATAATCAGTTAAAGTCTGAGCACGCATCTGTTGGAGGGAGTTGGGTAAAAGGCATCTGCTCCTGTGGAATTTTGATTTAATGGGTAATCTTCTGACAGACATCACAGCCTGGCACGCTGATCTGGGGAAAAAGGAGGATTGAGACCCGGCTATTGTTCCGATTTATACAGAAGAAGAGACAATCTTTGCCACCCTCCTTGAATGCCTACGGCGTTTCAACTTCACTGCTCATGTGGCCAAAGTCCACACACAGGGAAGGATACAAAGCTGGGTGTCACTCACCTGTCTTGTCCAGCAAGATGCTACTATCAGCCCCATCATGGAAGTCCAAACCTGCTCGGGTGCAGTGGTTCTTAGTCAAGATGAGATCTGGCAGGAGTTCCACTCCTATAATTCAGAGGTCTTCCAAACCCCTCAAGACATCTTCCTGACTGCATTACGAATATTTCTGTCAGACATAACACTCCCTCTTATCCCACTGCCACTAGTAAAACCCTCGATACCATGCAGGAGGTAACGCAAGCCATCAAAGATCTGGCACACAATAAAATCCCAGGCCTTGATGGCTTCCCCCTAGCATACTACTCTACAGTCTCTACAATACTCGCAACCCATCTTACAGAGATGTATGAAGCCACTCTCAGTTCTGGGGTACCGCCCCAGTCCCTGCGGGAATCACTACTGGCCTCCATCCCTAAGCCTGGCAGTGATCCACGCTTTTGGGTTCCTATTGACCTATTGCATATTAGGCGCTGAATATAAAATTGAGGGTAAGATCCTGGCCAGTAGGTACTCACAGGTTGGCCCAGCACTTATCCACCCCAACCAGAATGAGTTTGTTCCTGGCCAAAACACCTCTCAGAACTTCTGGAGCCTTTTTCACATCCAGGATCAGATCCAAAACAGTTTTCAGACTGCTGCTTACCTTATATTAGACTTAGATAAAAAGTTTGATATTCTCTCTTGGTAAACCACTTCCAAGTGCTTGAACTAATGGGCATCGGAAAACACCTACTTGCACACACTAGAGTACCCTATAGGGACCTTTCGTCCACAATCCAGCTGGGCACTCTTGTCTCTGACCCTTTTCCGGTAGGCCGAGGCACTCGACAGGGTAGGCCACTCTCCCCCCTACTCTTTGCCCTAGCGATGAAACTGTTGGCTATATGACTTCGCAAAGAGGGCCACTTGTGAGGCATCACATTGTAAGATCGCACACATGCCATCTTACTATGCGTAGGTGACCTGCTTTTATATCTCCAGGATGTGACAATGACCCTCACCCCAGTACATAACACTTTGTCAACTTTTGCATATCCCTCCGGACTGCAAGTAAACTGGTCTAAATCAGCAATTTACCCACTTTGGTCGAATTATCCACCACAAGAGTTCTATCTTGGAGAGCCACAACTTTGTTGGTGCCCTGAGGCAATTTGTTACTTGGGGTCAGGCTGCCTCATGCTCCCTCAGACCTATACAGGGAGAACCTCCAGCAGGCTTTGATAGGTATCCGATCACAAATCACCTTCTGGAAACCCCTCCCTCTTGCCCCACTTGGCAGCATAGCCTTAGCAAAGATGATTACCTTACCTAGACTGATCTATTTCACCAACCTCACTCTCATCCCCCCACATTCATTCTTTACAGATTTGGACTCCAGGGATGTGGAATTCCTATCGCCAGACGCCCGGAACATATTGTTTGGGGTCAAGGGCAGCAAGTTTTCATCTTTATTTTGTCCTTGGGACAAGTAGGCCCAACCCCTTGCAGCACAACCCCTTTGGCTGCCAGTGTACGAGGAACGGAACTGTCTGCAGTTGAGGTAATGTGTGTGTCCATAGTTAATGCTGTTCTAACTTGTATTTATGGTTCATTAATGGAAAGACTTCATTAAGTTGAGCACTGCAAATAAACGTTTTAAGGTCACGCTGTATTACTGACAGTGGTTCCAGTAATTTTTTTTTTTATAAAAGTGTACACACGTTTGAAAAGTTTAATAATATGAGGCTAAGTATAATGCTCTGAGAATGCTATCTGAGTCGATGCAAATATTTGCAGAAGCTTGTAAGCAAGAGTGAATATTCTTCGCTTTCAAAAAAATATTTCAGAAAAAAATACAAGTAGGAAAAAATGTTTTGCTACTATGACATTTTAGGTGCTATTTCTTTAAAGCCTCATTTAGTAAAATGTGTTGATGGATGCATCCTAATAGAAATAAAAATAAGCAAGCACTGGCAAAGCCAACCAAACCTATATATATATTTTTTTTAGAGGTTTTTGGTTTCGTCAGTACATGTCTTGGTTTGACATGGCTTTTGTAACACTTTATTGTTGCGAGGGCTGCCTGTCCCTCACCATTGTAACAAAAAAGATTTTGGTCTCAAAAAGCGCACATTGCACTCGATAGGGGCCCACTCAGCTCAGCACCTGCCCTAAGCGAGTCTGGATAAGGGGGTCCCTCCCTGTTCTTTGTAGAAGGCTCCCCTCCAATTTTGTTACACTACCGATTGCCACAGTGTTACTTGCACTGAGCAAATCTACTTTGTGTGCCAATATGCTCCTTGTGGAAGAGCAGAATGCGATTACTCAAAGTAACGCCAGCTGAGAAATAGATTTTTAATAAAAACAAAATGTCTTTAATGCCAGACCTAATTAGGGTCCCAATTCTTAAAGAAAGTCACAAGTGCACCCATGGTATATGTCTGTGAATTAGTGTCTTTAATGAATTCACAAGAACTCACAGAAGTTGACCAGGAAATCGTATTCCTAGAAAATATTTGTGAACTTTATTTTAACATGAACAAATATGCATGTGTCGATTTGCTCGTGAAAATCTGTTGAGCATTTACAAGTTCACTTTCCCTCCAACCACTTTTTTCCCAACCCTGAAATAACTTCTACTTCTGTCATTGTCAGGAGTAAATTTCCAACCTTTATCATTACGGGAAAAGATTAGAGAAGAGCTGGTGAAAATCCTTAAAACATGCAACTTAGTAGGTTTACAGACTCAAAGGCATTCCAGCTCTGTAACTATTGCTTACTGCATCCTCCAGCCCCAGTATGTAGATCTGCAGAAAGGTGGCAAAATAAGGTAATTGCTATACTAGGGATTGAAATTGTAAGTATTCAAGACTTACTATAGTAGTAGCCCTGGCATAATCAGAGAGGCTATCATGAGGGCTCATACATAATGAGATTGCTGCCATAATTTGTTGTCACATTACGTGGCACCAAAGGGACAAGTAGATTTTTTCACAGGACAAATAGCTCTAAGAAGCAACCTGTCCCAAGGACAAGTAGATATTTTAATCAATTCCACACCCGCTGGACTCCCTCCTATGCATGCTTATATAGGGGTCTTAACGCAGCAGCGTGGCCACAAGATACTACAGTTTCTGGTGGGTCGAGGAGGGCTGGGAGCTCCCTCCCTCCATATTTCCTAGCTGCGCAGTTGCAATCTCTCTCATGCTGGACTGCAGGCTGGTATATGGATGAGACCAGAGACTCCCGGGGAATCCCCCAAACTGTGACATTGCGTAACCTCCTCCTCCAGGGGTGGTGCCCCCCCTACCCTGACTCCTAACAAGTGACGGTAGCACACATGTATGTGCTCCGATTACATCGCTTATCCTGTGACAAACCACTATACGTACCTAACCTCCCCCTAGTAGGGCTCCTCCGTCTTCTGGGCTTTTTCACCTTAGCAGACAACAGCATGGACATTAGGCTCCCTACACACAGTTAGTGACCTCTACTCTGATGGTCACCTCCTCCCCTTTGACTAACTATCTGCGGACTATGCTGTCCCTACTGTCAGTTTCTCACATATTGATAACTCTATAAAACGTCTCGTACTCTATGGGGTACCTCGGATACTGGACCTAATCTCCACCCAGTCATATACACCATTCTTACAATGGGCGCAGGTTGGCATCTTATTACTTAGCTGCACAAGGCTGTCCGCGATCTTCTGGACAACCCCCTCACCACACTGAGACATAAATGGGAGAAGGACTATGGGAGTGCCCTACACAACAGGGAATGGACGTAGTGTTTATGCACCCAAAGCATGGTGTTCTGAAACTCACACTTCAAAAACATTGTTTCACATTTTACACAGGGCATATGTTACGCCTACACGCCAGAGATGCAATTACCCTGACATGCAAGCTGTGTCCCTGCTCTGTCTTACTTCAGATGCAGGCCTCAACCACATGTTCAGCGCTGCAAGGCGGATCTACGAACGTGGGAAGCTTGGGCCTTAGGCATCTACAGACAATCCTGTTTTGCAGCCTTGGCACTCCTCTTTTCCAAGCACACCCTCACACTGCACTGCACTCCTCGACCCAGCTGCTGGTGGAGACTTGCCAGGGGGCACTGCATAAATGGAGCGCAGCCAAAGATAAGGCACTTTGTGATGAGGAAACCTGAAGTCTCTGCAGTTGCCCTTCTCTGCCCAGTGGGCCCCCCTGTTTATGGACTTCTAACAGAAAGTGCATAATGACGCCATGCCCCATGAGGTCCTCTATACTTGCGATGTCACTCCCTCCCGGCTCCATATTTAACACTCATGGTGACACCTCCTGTAATATGCTTATCTTGGCGACCCCCACACTTCCCTCTCTCTCTTAACCGCATAACTTTTCCTTCTCTCCCTGACTCCAACTGCCCTATTACGGCCACACCCCGTACTCAATGCTCAGTCCTAAATCCCAATTGCACGACCCCACACCCTGAATCACGCATCCAGTGAGGCTCCACTCGCAGCCCACATCTAGGTATTATTGCCGTTCCCTCATCAATGGTTTTACTGTTTTCCCCCTGTTGCCCTTGCTCAAACACAGCAAAAGTAAATTTATCTGATTCATCAAGCTGCGTGTCACATCCAGATACACAGACGCAAGGCCTCCCTCGCTGGCTTTTCCACTCTGCTCATCATTTGTGACCTATTAATTTATTAATGTTTCCTCATTTGCTGCTTATTACATTTCCCTTGGTGTTCAATTCTGTATTTCTTTTAAAAAAACAAGAAAAAGATGTTTACATGGTGTTCCACCTCAAGAAGTCTAAGGCAGATTGACAGGGCGGTTTGGCTTCATGAGCCAAAGCTGGTGTATGCATCATTGTTAGAAAATTACAGAGCAGCCTCTTGGTCTCCCATTAAACCTTTATTTCTTATTAACGTTTGGATCTACCTCCGTCATTAGAAAATAATTTTGTTTCAGTGGTCCTTGATACATTAATGAATTAACTATTGTTTTTAATAAACTTTACGCGCTTAATGTAATGTTGGTACAGAATATTTTGCTTGGAAGGTCCTCATATTGTAAGGACTCGCATGAGGATGGGTAATGAAATCTTCATCACCCTAAATCCTAGTCCTCCTAGTTCCAGTCCAATTTCCCTCCCCTCCCCCCTGTTTGTTTGCATCTCCTGATAGTATTGCTTAATATTGCTTGGTACTTCCAGGAGCAGGAGATGAAATGGAAAACTTTATGGGGGGTTCATCACTCTCCATAGAAGGATGATTGACGTTTTTTCTAATTTTACTTGGGAAGGTTTCTGTGTAGGAGGTGGGGCTCCTCATATTGTAAAGAGTGAGAGAGATGAGGAGGACTGTGATTCAGGGTAATGAAGATTACCTGTAAGTAATTGTTTCATTCCTGCTTATGCAGGACTTAGGCAAAGGTGTTTACTCAGCCCCAGCTCTATTAAATGTATATTGTTAGACCTGTCAGCTCTTTGGTCTGGTTTCCCCTGTCTTTTTGCTTCTGACCCCCTGTTTTTGACCCTGTGCTGAGTTTCATTTTTGCTGGCTTTAGGAATACTGGCACTCTACCACTGCTTACCAGTGCTAGAGTGCAAGTGTTCCCTGTCTAAATTGCATTGGTGATTGGTTTATCCATAATTGTCATATTTAATTTACCAGTAATTTCATTGTAACATGCGCTATGTGTGCCCAGGGCCTGTAAATGAAATGCTACGAGTGTGCGTGCAGCACCGATTGTTCCACCCACATGAATAGCCCTATAAATATGTCTCAGACCTGCCACTGTCTGTATGTGCAGTTTTAAACTGTCATTTCGACCTGGTAAGTGTACCCAACTGCCAGGCCCAAACCTTCCCTTTTACCACATAGACGTCACACCTAAAGTAGGCCCAAGGCAGCCCCATAGGCAGGATGTGATGTGTTTAAAAGGTAGGACATGTACCTGTGTGCTTTACATGTTCTGATAGTGTGAAACTGAGTTTGAAAAAGCCATTTTCAGAAAGTGGGTATTTTCGTGCTTAACCATTCTGTGCCTCTGCCTGTCTGCTGAATTCACATCTGGGTGAGGATGACAGTTGGGTTGTTTGTGCATTCACTCTAGACAGTCATACATAGGGAGCTGAGGTGTGCCTTGCGTATCCTGATGGCCCATCACCAGGCTGATGGGTCTTCCTGAGCTAGAGTGGTGGGAGGAGCTGACACTTGTACCTGAATAGGGCTGTGCCTGTCCTCACACAAAGCAGTCTCCAACACCCGAAGTGTGTCTGGGGCCAGGACAGGACAGGGTCTTGATGCACTACAAAGGCTTCTCTTTAAAGTTTGCCTACTACAGTGACAGAAATGGGTATAAGTATTAGACTTCTGACACCACATAGTTAGAATTCTTCTGGACCGAGGACATTCTGCCAGGAAGAAGAACTGGATGCTGTGGGATGAACTGCCACTCTGCCTGTTTCTTTATTATGCTGGCTTGCTGCTTCTGTCCTGAGAGTGAAAGGACTGGGCTTGACTTTCTACATCCTGCTTTCCAAGGTTCTTCAAGGGCTTCAACTAAGCTTGCCTCCTGTTAAGAAGTCTCAGACTTCACCTGCCAGCGACTGGGCTCTCTTGCTGGAAGTCCTGACTTGCCAAGTGGTGCCAATTCCAGTATCTGGGCCCATGGAAGTGAGCTATGGTGAAGCTAAGCACATCGACTCTAGAGTGACTTCGGAACGGGTGCCGCTCTCTGACTCCGCACCGCTGCCTGCACCGGAGCCATGGTCCCTGCTGAGTGCAACGACCGCATCCTGCAACATAGGCCCGATGCAGCACCCCGAAGACCTGCCACATTGTGAGTACCATGTCACTGACGTCTGTGACACCCGACTCTGACTCCACCGCAGCACCTGTGGCCCTGTGGTGTGATCCCGGCATCACAAAGTTAATGCCTTGCATCTTGACCTGCTAGATGAATTGACCCCCACCTTACAACTGTAAGGAACCAATGCCACACCTCCCCTGCCTAACAGTAAAGAACCAGTGCCTCACCTCCCCAGTAGCAGTAAGGAACTGATGCTACACAGGCTCCAGCGACACCTGAGCCCCCCCCTCCCCTCCCTCAGGCTCCATCCGAAGTCTTTGCTTCTTCATTGTTTTCCAAGGTACTGTACCTGGGATCTGTGCGACTCTGTGACCGGCCCACACTCCCCTGTTGGAAGCCACTCCGTGAAGGCGTGGTGATAGTCCCAGTTGGAGCTATGGTGTTTCTAAGCACTACATGGAGATTTAATCTTTGAAAATCCATATCTTTTCTTGTACATGTTGGAGTTTTGTTGTTTTGTTTTTGTTTTACTCAGATGAATATAGGCTATTTGTGTGAACCAGTGTTGTGCACGTTTGTGGTGTTTTCATTGTGTTACTGTGTGAATGTACAAATACTTTACACATTGCCTCTGAGGCAAGCCTGCTTGAGCCAAGCTACTAATGCGGCGAGCAGGGGTTAACTTAGCTGAGTTTCTCCCTTACCCCTACTTGAGTAAGGGTCTCTATGTGGACAGGGTACAAACCACTGCCAAATAAAGACCCCACTTCTAACATATATGTATGTGAATGCACTAAGTAATTATCATTGGTACAAGGAAGGGTACAGAGCACAACACAAGTCATAGATGAATCAGTTGTGGAACTATTTAGCGCAGGAAGAGAGTATGTCTCATGGACCCATGTCACAGGAAGTGATGGCAAAGAATGTTGTGTAAGTGTCTCACACAATTTGGTAAACATGAGTGTACATTCAAAGAGCAATGTATGCATTATAAACATTTATTCATTTTACGTTATGAAACTATGAACATATCTACATGCTGCTGTGCAATTAAACCTAAACTAAGGAGTGGTTTGTTTTTTAATCTCATTTTCAATTTTCATATAAAAAAATAGGCACCACGCACAACCGTGTTTGTCTGTGAACATATTTACAATGACAAATGCATATATCATCTTCTTATTATGGCTGTATACGATTAACGTGGATATTTTAGAGCCAGAAAGTGTCACTCTTCTTTTGTATTATATTGTACTAGATGATAGGACATGCATACAACACATCTGAAACTACCTGGCCAGCTACATGTTTAAGGGTACATCCCCATTTTGAGCTAGCCTACTCACTCATTTGTCACTAGAGTTTTCTCTCCCATCCATGTCTCAGAACACTTTAGTGATGCCTCGTCTGGTCTTGCTCTATGAGATCTTGCAACATCTATGCTCATACTGTCAGTTTTTTTATGCCTTTTCATCTGTCCTGACTTCTCGTATACACCTTTCTTGTGCTGGCCCAGGATCATTTGGTTGTTCCCGCTGGGTATTACCAGCAAACCACTATTCTTCTTTTTGCCCAAAGCAGGCCCAGTGCTGCAAATGTACTATTTACTCTGTTCATTTTGGTTTTAGGAATTATACCCACGAGACGTGCTTTACTGATGCTTCAGTGGCAATAACGGTCACCTGTGCAGTCGCTGCACTATTAGCATCCAGTAATGTTCTACTGGTTGCAACTCCAAGTCATGTGTAGGAACCCCGCCTCTCCTCTCTCATACCTTGAGTAAGCATGTGGTCTGGCTTAGTAGTCTTGCTGGAGTGAGATCAGTGTGGTGTACGACATAAAAGTGCTCCAGCTTGAACCGGGCATCACTAAATATGTCTTCTACTTGTGTACACATCCTGTCCTAGATGCTTTCAATCAGTAGTACCTGCAGACCTTCCTTCTACCTAGATCTTGTGTTCATAGTCACTTTCTATCTCTTTTTTTTTTTTTTTTCTTTTTAAGGATTCATATAATCAAGAGACTTTTCTTTTGGTTGACCCTATTTCCAATAGGACCTGCACTTTCTGCGTTTCTTTTGGAGTCTGTGGGAAATCAGTGCATATTTTTGTGACTGTTCTTGTCAACTTGGCAAATTACAGGAAATGGCCTGGTCCCACGGCAAATGCCTACTGGAATGTAATGCGCAACTCTGCCGGGAAGAGAACACAGCCCGTTCTCTCCATCTGGCTAGAAACATATCTTGGTCTATCTGCAAGAAAAGTGTTAGTCAGCAGATCAGCACAGTTTTTGAGAATGTGAGCAATTTCATAATATTTTTCCTCATTGTTGCCCATACCTCTGCTACTTACTGGACCACATCTGGGTAAGCCTCTTCCTGTCTGGCCCCTGCCATTAGGCACATTGGGAAATTTGCTGCCCAGGAAGTTCTGCTGGAATATGTTTTTCTTAGTTGGCCCCACCGCATACCACCTGGCTCCATGCTGCAGCTGTGTCACCACAAAATACAACTTCATATCCAGCAACTCAAGACTACCCTCCTCTTTATTAAGTTTCAGGACCCTCAGGTTTACCCTGCTTCTTTTAACCACTCGCACCAGGGAAACCAGAAGACTATCAGTCTCTTTCAAATTATTCCTTCGTATCGAGCACCTCGAGTTCTGAAGGGTCTACAGATAGCAAGGAAGAAACACCATCTTAGCAATGACTATCTTTCTTATTACTAACACTTGGGTCCTCAATACGAGTCTGGAATATGCTCCAAGGCCTGCCAGCACCCGATCCTTATTATAGGAGTATTGTTTTTCTGATGTGTGCACCACTTTAATTCCTAATTAGTGAGATTTATCCAACTCCCATCTCAGCTCCACATTTGGGAGCTCCTCCAGTCTCTTGTGCCTTAACTTATGTAACTTTAATAGCTCCTACTGTGTGTGTCTGCATAAATGGGGGTGGGGGGTCTCCTGCCCTTTGCACCTTGCCATCCTTATAGCAAACCAGGTGTGGCAGTGGGAAGCCTTCCTCCCCAGCATCCCTAGGCTAACTTGGTTTGTTCTTGACTCCTATCCTGAGCTGATTTGCCACCATCCCTATCAACACAGGGCTCGGATTGAATTGGGCTCTCGCGGCCCCCATCCACACTTCTCTTTTTTGTCCCAAAGCACTACTGTGAGTTTGTTGCTGTGCTGACTCTATTCTGCAACCGTTGCATGTGGCCTTTACTCTCCTTCCTTCCACAGTGACATTGCACTAGCAATGGAGTGTGGCTGCTTACCATTCCTCCATCCTGACCAACCTTTACTAGCTTGTCTGCTAAACTTTGTCCTACTATACGTAGCAGTTGATCATGTTGTAGCCGAGTCCATTAGCCGAGGAGCGCCATCTGTTTGCTTGTCCAGAGTAGCCCTTGGGGGTGACCTCCTGCAAGTCATTTTGTGATGTTATTCAACCCCAAGTATGCCGTCTTTTGTACCACTAATTTGGGGTCTTCCTGTTGTCATACACTATTGTCATCTCTCCCCAGACTTCCACGGCGTGGTCTTCCCCTCTACCACCCTCTCTTAGCCTTGTCACATCAGCAGGGCAGTTCTGATGCTTCAGGCTGCCATTTCAGTTGGCAACTATTCAACTGTCCTAAAAAGCGGACTTCTGGGCGAGACAGCAGAACCAAGATCTTGGGTGAGTCAGCTTGCCCGCAGGAACTGCTAATGCTGGTAATGCTGATAAATCCGGACTATGTGCTTTGAATAACCAAATTCCTTGCTTACCTGTGCCTACAGCTTGCTGGTAATGCTCAGTGTTGCGCTGTCACATTGATAAAATATTGAACCCTCTTTAATAACTTAGATCTCAAAATAAAGTGCTGAAAGTGTTTATTTCGCTCACGGATTGACTGCAACAGGGGAGAGGATCATTCCTCGCTTTCTTGGCAATATACGGTTTGTAACCAGTAATCAATGTCTCACCGATATTAGTGGAGCTTCTCCAATCCACCTATGCATCAGCTTAGCATATAAAGCAATATTAAGTGGTCAGCTCTAATTCTAATTGATTATATATGGCGCCAAAGATGGGAGAGGAGAGTTGGGGAAAGAAAGTGAAGCTATTACTGCTGCTGCTGCTATTACTGCTACATGAGGCATAGAAAAGTCTTGTGTCTACTAACCATGCACCTCAGTGGGTCGCAATAGACTCCTCGGTGTGTGTGTGGGAGGGGGATTCGCTTGGGACTACCACAGAAGCAGCCTCTGTAGCTACATGTGGGGCTTGTGACACCTAAGAAAACGCTCCCAGCACGCTTAGTGTGGCTAGCAGGTGAAGCAGATTGCACGTGATGCACAATTAAAAATTTGCGCTTCTGCTTAACCAGCTCGAAGTTTGAAGCATCATTGCCATAACTCAAGGATAAGAAATCTGAGCCGGGCCCTGTTGACAATACAGTACATGCAGCAGCTGACCCTGTTGCTTCTGTGGCTCAACTAACATCCAATCCCGTCAGCCATAAGGAGGAGAAGGAGGGGCAAATAGTAATTGGTGAAGGTAAAATCAGGGCTAGTGAAGCAATGCTAAGTTCTACGGAAGCAAAAATAAATTCCCTCTCTGCTTCTAGTTCACAGCAGGACAACTTTGATTGCATGCCTAATGTTAGTTGTGCAACAGAGGATATTGGGAGAAGAGTATGTATTGACAATTCTGCAGGAGAAAAGTGACATCAAGCGTACCTTTATTCTCACTTGCTGGTTCCAAGGAACTTCTGAAGGTGACCGAATGTGTTGAAGGTCTTGGGAAAAAAAAATCAAATCAGACGCAACTCAGTGCCCACCACGCAGAATAGTAGGATGGACGCCCGGCATGAACCGAGCTACCTGAACACTCTTCATGCCGCATCTACTGCATCATCTCTAGGTTTGATAGGGGTGCAACAGCAAATTCAAAATGTATGGAAACTGCTACCCTCTTACTCCAGCCTTACCTTACCTTTTGCACAAGCGGTTAAGGCAGATGAGACATATTTAAGGCATGCCTCTGTAACTGAGAGTTTTCTTCAACAGATTCTGTGTGCATTCAAAATAATGAAAATTACACAGGATGAGGCGAATGGGATAATAGAAATACAATTCAGCCTCATTCATATAAATCTACAGCAGCCTAATTCATGCATCACTGAGGTTGGAAAAGTGTCTTGAATCTGAAAGATAGGGACCCCCTGCTGGATACTTCAGTCACCAAGCTTCAAGCTGAACTTGCTGATCAGAACTGACAATGCGGAAAACAGATTGCGTCGCTCAAACCTGAGGTTTACAGGGGTTACAGAAGGGCAGGAAAATGGGCAGACTACTGCTAAGTTATTTGCAGAATTGATACTGGAGCATGTTTATCTGGATTCTGCATCTCAAAAACTGGACTTTACTATAACTCAGGCCCACAGTGTACCAGCAGTCTAGTCTCTCAATGCCAAATACCCATTGGCAATATTGGTTAGTTTGGGAGATTTTTGGGTCAAGGAGTGCACCATTTCAAAGTCCATTAAAACTAAACTCTGTCAGATTCCGGGGAATTTATTTTTCTTTAAAATCTTTTCAGATATAGATATGTCTGCATTATCAGCTCGATGATGGCGTGACTTTAAAGGCCTGATTAATGACTTTCAGAATGGTGCTCTGTGGGTATCGTACAGTAATAAAGGTTAAAAGCACTTTTTGAGGGCCAGTCACATATTCTTCACACTGTGGATCAAGCAAAATACTTTTTACATTCAATTCTGCAGCTGGGCAGGGGGAAAGACCGGAAGGATGGTAGAATGGAAGCTGTAACTTTAATCAATGCACATCCTAGAGTATATGTGTTAAAAAGATGCCATTAGGCGCCCTAGGTGGTTTTACAGTGCCATGTCAAGGCACTACTATAAGAGTTGGGGGGTTGGATCTAGAAGTGGGGTAGGTGGGGGAAAAGAAACAAAGTAGGGGGCTGAGGGGGCTGGGGTTTGGATGTCCCTTCCAGGGAGGGAGCCCACTGGGGGGTTGGTGGGTTTGAAATAGAGAGGGGCAACACAAGTGAGGTGTGAGGGGCAAGGTGGCAGAATTATGCAAATATTAAAACGATGTAGCTATTTATCAAGAGGACTTAGTGGCGGTTTAAGTACAGGATTTTTGCGTATTTTGTTCCTATTTGATGGGCCATAGCTTTTTAACCATTCTTTCATACAAAGTGAATGGCTTCAATAATAGATTGAAACAAAGGGGTTAGTATAATTTTGTTGCAAGAGTCACAATTTAAATCAGGAGGATCCCCTATGAAACTCCCCAGATTTATGAAGCATGCCTTTTTTGCTTCACCTAACGCTGCTGTCCGGGGCGTTGCTATTTTAATTGTTAAATTGATTAGTGCTGAAGTAATCAAAGTCCACAAAGATCCAAAGGCTAGATGGGTCTGTATCCAAATGTATGATCATATTTAATTGATTAATTTAGTTATTATATACTATTGAAGATTCCCCTGAGGCTCTGCAAGCCCTTAAAAACCCGCCAAAGAGCAGCCAGGCTCTCTGGTGATAGGAGGAGATTTTAATATTCTTTGTGATTCAGTGGAAGACTGCTCACAATCGAATAAATCGCAGAAGAAACCCAAATCCAGTAAACTTCTACAGGTCCTGATGCGTAATTTAGTTTTGATTGACCCCTGGCGGTATGATCACCCCAAAGATAGACTGTACCTGTCATTTCACTCATGTTGAATTTTTGTTTTTGTTTTTTAGTTTTACATTCTATCACAAGAGCAAACCTGACATTTTAGAAAATGCTTTCTCGGATCATGCTGTGATCACTACCGCCTTGATTTTCTATAGTCTAATCGTGCACAGCCTGGCTGGATCTTTGATAAATCTCTTTCAGGTAATGAGTCATGGGTCTCACAATGCATGGGGCTCTGGAGACTTCTTGGACCGCAATGTAAGTTTGGCCTCTGAGTTTTCAGTGTGGGGGCGTTAAATGCTTTTTTTAGGGGGGAAGGTTATAGATTTTTAGTGCGAAACTGAGACAAACTGAGAGAGCAGCCTATCAGCAGCTGCAAGTAGCACTTAACCAAGCCACTTCAGTTCATCTAGCACCCCCCACACAAGAATCAATGGCTAAGTTGGCTCAAGCCCAGCACAATCTTAGGGACCACTTCTTAGCTAAAGAGATAGCTATTCACAATAAAATTATACAGAAAAGCAATGAAGAAAATGAGCATGTAGGGAAATATCTGGCCTGGTCTCTCAAACGTGACTCTAACCCTAACCGTTTTAAACAGATTTTTGATCCAGTGCTTGTGACGTTTACATCTGACCCTCAAGAGATAGCAAAGGTTTTTCTTCTACACTGCACATATCTTTATTTGGACACATTAGATCCTCCCACCAAGGAAATAGATGAACGATTGGCAGGAGTGAGTATTCCGGCAATAAGGTCAGGTGCTGCTGTAATCAGTCCTATTCCTCTAGCAGAAGTAAAACAGGCAGTTGATATGATCACTACCACTAAAGCTTGTGGAGCAGATGGGATTCCAGCAGAAATACACAAACTGTTTGCACCTCAGCTGAATAAATATTTTGTGGTTTTATAAAATAGTATAGAGGTACCGAGATTCCAGACTCATTTATTCAAGCAGTGGTGGTTAGTTTTTTGAAGAAACACAAGCCAGCACAGGACGCAAACTCTTATCACCCTAACAGTTTATTAAATGTAAACTACAACATTTTCATGAAGATCATCGATAATCTCCTTTCCTCATTGGCATCCTTGGTCATTCACCAGGACCAAAATGGGTTCCTCCAAGGTAGGAGCATGTCTGTCAATACACACTACCTGATCCAAGCTATTGATTTTTTTTACTTCAACTCAAACTAGAACTCCAATTATAATGCTGGACGCAGAGAAGGCGTTCAGTAGGGTCCAATGGAATGTCCTTGTTGTGATATTGACAAAGTTTGCCTTTCTGCCCCAATGGGTTCAAGTAATTAAAAATCTCTACGTGGATGCTAAAGCATCTATTGTCATGAATGGGAATCTGGCAGGACAGATAGAAATAAGTGGTGGAAAAAGTCAGGGCTGTCTCCTTTTCCCCTATTTGCTTTATTTTTTTAGAACCACTGGCCTCTGCCCTCCAGCAGAACAAGACTGTTTTAGCTCCAATTACACAGACTGCCAAGTTAAAACTATTTGCCGATGATATGGCCTTGTATCTGGCTGCTGATAAGGATAATATACAACAGGCCTTCTCTAAAACTAGTCAGTTTACAAAAATAGGAGGATTATACAATTAACCATTTGAAATCTGAGGCCATAATGGCCATACTGATCAATAGCGCTTGGTGGGTTCTACCAGTATCCATACAGGTCCATTACTCTGTGACAGACCCTATGATATAGCTTGGTCTTGTCAAATTTGAAAGCCTTATGCGCCTTTAATTATGAGACCACTTTGCAAAATTTCCTCTGGCGGGGAAAAGAATCAAGGTTCAGAATGAAAGCCCTATAGTTGCACCCAGAAGGAGTGGTAGCTCTGCCCAATTTGAACGTTTATTGCCAGGCGTCTCTGCTCAATTGGTTAGTTAGATCCTCATGCTCGATCTCTCAAGATGCAAACTTTTTTCTTAAACTTAAGCTAAAAGTCTGAGATTGACCTCTTTTCTTTTTTGAAAATCCTAAGGCTACTCAAAAAATCATGGTACAAAATACATTGTATTATTTTATACCAGTTCCAGAAAATTCAGGAAGGCTATGGGATTCTGGGCTTCCACCCTCAGTTGAAGGTCTCTGACTGCATCCCTTTGGGTTTGTTCGTGAGAACGCAGTTGTGCATTTGCTGGTCTGGCCTGGGATTCTGTACGTTACAAGATTACTATTATATGGGAAAATTAGTGGCTTGTGAGTTTATATCCTGATATGAATGCTTCCCTCTTCTTCAGCCATGTTCAGATAAAGCATTTTTGCTTTTGATATATAGAGGGAGACGTGGAGATAGCTCCAAAATTGGGGCAGGCCTATTTTATCTCTTTGGTACACGGTATAGGGAACTGATATAGGGTTTTGATTGCTGAAAAAAACAAGACTGATTATGGGACATCTGCAGTATATTGGTAAATCTACGGGGTGTAGTTTGGACGTAAAGCAGTGGCAATGTTAGAACCAATTCAGCCATAGGCAGTTAGAGCAGCAGATCTGCTGAGAATAGCTCTTTTTAGTAAGTGGATGTTATATCATACCTTACCGCTCCATAGAATATATCCAGGGGTTTCACCGTGCTGCTTTAGATGCAATCAGGCCAATGGGGATTGGTTTCATATAATATTCACATGCTCAAATATGGAAATCTTTTGATAAGGCGGTTTTATGGGAATTAGGCCTAAGACTGCAACTTTGCCTCTTCCAAGATGGGCATACAGCACTATTTGGTTTTATGAGGTCACAGCCTGAGATGAAGGTGGGGCAGCGGCAATTGGTATTCTTTGCTGATTTCGTGGCTAGATCCCTGATTTTAGCTTACTGGAGATCAGATAAAACTCAGTAGTGTCTAAATGGGTATCAAAAATTATGATTTTTTTTCCCAGGAAATATTATATGCAAAAAGATCGGGTTGTACAATGAAATCAAACCGAATATGGAAAACACGTGATATGTAAACCATTGCCTGGGCTTGGAAATTAGGGGTACACTACCTCCTGAGCTGAGCATGGTATGATGAAGTCCTGCTTCTGTGCATAATTATAAACTGCTTTGAAACAACTGTGCTTTAAAGTTTGATTTGTTTTTGTTATTGCTACATCTTGAAAAAAAAAAAGAAAAACTGCCATCTTGACTTGCAGGTTGGAAGCAGAGCCCCTGAATTAGGAAATAGTCACATTTCTCATTTATAGTGCTTAGAAATGGTAGACGTGCAAGATAAACCACTGTGTAAAAACATTTCACTGTTATTTTTCAACTGTAGCTCGCAAAACATGCTGAAAGTATGCATTGTTATAACACAACTTCCTCATTTTTAAGGTTGCTGTGAAACGGAGATATATTCATCTCACCCATTTTCTACTCGCTCATGGAGATCTCACTTAACTCTATGAAAATAATACATTCCTTTTTTTCCCTTTTAAATCTGTGCAGCAAGGTGAATCACTCCTAGTAGTGTAGCAAAGAGCAGTCAAGCTACTCAAAGGAACGTGTGTAAAGTATTTCACATTACCAACATGGATCATAAGCAAATGACTCAACTCAATAGAAATCCGACACCAATTTAGAAAAATAGATTGGATTTTAATGTTCATTTTGACACCAAAATAAACTTTGTAGCTTTTGTACAACAGGAGTTGTGAATCTTTAAGTCTTTAGAATATACAATACATTGTAGGTTTAAAGGGCTTCTATTGAAGTCAATGAGGAAAATAGCAGTGTCCACTTGGCCACTTGTAGGGTGAGTTCCGACAGATCCATGGGAACTTAAGGTTCAGTGGGGACCTAGACCAAGATTCAACAGTCAGACTTTGGTTACCTTGCCCAAGGAGTCTGGCTGCAGAGTGACTTGGCTGTCCTTGGTGCTGAACCGTCCGCAGTGACTGGTGCATTTTGCACCCCGTTGTAAAATTGGTCTTGGGGGTGGACGCACACTCTAACCTTTGGATGTAGAGGTCTTTCGGGGGCCAGGACCAGCAATTGACAGTTAGATCTTCACCACCTCATCTGGCAGCTCAGGATGCAGATGTGGCTTCTAGCTGTCAATGACGGGACTGGTTATGCCAAAGATGCTTTGCTGCTCCAGTTGAAATCTCTTCCTTCAGGCTGCAAACCTACAGAAGAGGGATTGCTGGAGACTTCGGTCTCTATGCTGGAGAGTGCTTTGGAGTCGGTGAATGTCATGTGGCTGTTGGTTTCCGGGCTGGCGACAGACAAGTCTTGGTAGCTGCAAGGGTGGTCCATAGGCTTTCTGGCGGCTGGTGGTCATTTGGCGGGGAGTAGAGGCTTGAAACATGGAACGGGCCTTACTCCCACTCTTTAGATGCTGGGCACTGAGTTTTTTTAGGCTCAGACGTGCAGAGCCTGTTGGGTTGCAGTTCTTCGATCTCAGCCCACCTTTACTCCTGCAAATTAAGGAGGACTGGTGCCACCAGTCAGGGTAGTCTTCCTTGGATTCTCGGTGTCCTGTGGGAGTGCGTCACTTTTCCACCCAGAACCCACTATTCTAGGGTCTGCTAAGATGGCAGAATCCTCCCTTGGCTGTGCAGACCTCCTAGCCCACCTTAACGGTGTGGCTAGTCTTTTGGAGGTGCATGTCTCCTGCGTAGCTAATTTCCCACCTGCCTCGCAGGGCAGGAAGGGGTTTGTCCTCCACTGGGGGACAACTACTTACACATCAAAGGCAGGGGAAGCCTTTGAGGCTCACTGGCCTGATGCTTTTCTCACTAGCCATCCTAAGTGGGAGGGGATTTGACCTCCTTCCTGCTCAGGCCCTTCATCCTGCTAAGGTGATAAGTCAGACTCTTGTCGATGGTGGCAGAGGTTCGGGAGAGCCAGCCAAAACAGTACAGGACTCAATAACTTGGTGGACACCCTATAAGGGTGCACCCTGGCCACCTGCTTTTTAATCCTAACCATGGGCATCATATCCAGGGTTAAAAAACAGTGTTTGATACCAAACATGACTGGATTCAGCTGAACCATTGCAGAGCTGGACATCTAAGTAGTGGTTAGATGCCAGCCCATGTTCTCCACCGGTTGCTCAGGCTAGCATTGTGACTTGAATGGCAGCACAGGGGCATATGTGCTCCTGCATATATGTCCTCACTCACGGGACAGAGCACCCTGCCTCCTGGGATACTTGTGTAGGCTGACATGGAAGCCCTGAAGTCTCTGTTTTACTCAGGTTACTCAGGGTGGCACCATCAGTGCTGCAGCCCTGGTAACCCCCTTTACTACCCTTGCCCTGGGTACCATTTAGTGGGAGCTTACAGGGGTGGTAAGGTCCTTGCCAGTTGGCCTATGCAATTCCACATATCATTTAAGGGAAATAGCATTGCTACTGGGGCCTAGTTAGCAGGCTTCAGTTCACTTACAGATCAAAAACATCTGCATCTGACCACAAAAAGTGGGGGTGACCATACAAAATAGAGCGCTTTACCTGATACTTGTATTTTTGCATGTGAAAATACAGAACGGTAAGTACCAAAAAATGTACATCCCAAAAATTACCCACACCATACTTTGAGGTCTGTGCAATACTTTTAACTTCATGATAACGGAGCACAATAAAAATGTCATTATGGAATTTATGCGACATGCTGCATGCACCACTTTGATTATTGTAAAATCCACAGCTAACCACTTAGATTGTGTAAAGGTTCTGTGCAGTTTGGATGTTGTACAGCGAGTCATTCATAAAGGGGTTATCAGGAAGCGCAAGCAACCTTTTGTTGCATGCCTTGTCTGTGGACTACTGATAAATAGAAGTAAAATGCTTAACCCACTCAGGGCCAAAAATATTGCAGACTAGAAGTTGGTTGTAGTGGCATCACGGTAATGGAACCTGTTGACTACGTCCCAGGATGCTTTACTGCTATTTTGGGCAGCTGGTAGTTCTAACATTTCCCAGTCCTTCTTAATCAAAAAATTCTTCCTATCCCTCAGAGACCGCTTGTAGTCCTGCCTAGCCTCCTGAACCTCCCTAGCATCTCTTTGGCACCACGCCAAGGCCGCCCTCAGACGGCGGTTGGTCGCTGAACAACTTGCATCAAACCAGCGTGGGTACTCTGCAGCAGGATGGTGTGGTTTCAGCAAATGTTTTTTAATGGGGGAGCAAAGCTGTTGATAACAGGCAAATAAGGCTTTCCCAGAATCCTCTGCTGAGCACTTCATGAACACCGTCAAAAGTTTTTAAGAAGAATGCAGAGTGTGGTGCAAGGGTTTTTAAGTTGCCATACTAATCTAAATCCATCACTTTAATGTTGATTAATTTTGACACCCACTGTCAGCCGTTTGTCCCTACCAAGGTAAAAAGTTCCTTCAATTGAGAGAGCATAATGATTCTCCCCCCTCCCCCCCCAATAGGTTTTCTATGATTGAACTATCAACACACCACTGCAAGGAGTGCCTGGGAGCAAATATATCATCAATTACAGATGACTGCACCTTGTAGGTAGGTTTACAAGGGCCCTCGCCCTGGAAGTAGTTAATCACATCTACAAGATCGTGGGAGGCAACACATTTCCCTAAATCCTTCCCTCTGGCATATAGTGGGACTACTTCAGCTACACAACCTGTGAAATCTAACTCTACAGGGAAACCCCCGGGCTTTGGTTAAAACCACCACATAGCACAATCTGGGTTGGAGTATGGTGCAGTTTCAAACTCATAATAAAGCAGCACAGCTCCTCAAATACAAAACAGAAAGAATTAGTGAAATCATTATTATAAAAATGTACCAAATAAAAACAGGAAGAACTATGGCTATCCTTAACAGGAGGGCCTGGTATGCACAACTAACTGTGTTGATAAATGATACTTCTGCCCTAAGATTTAATTTGACCCATATAGAAAGTCTACCCATGTGTGCTGTGCAAGCCACTCACCTGATTTCCAGGCTTTCCGATGGGGTGAAGACAATTCCCCAATACCGGTGACAACTAACGTGAGCACGATGAAGACTACATTGCCCTCTCGCAAGTCCTCAAAGGGAAGGGGGTTTTGGGAATAGAAAAAGAGAAAATACCAGCTACTGCTTCGTGGACTTAGAAAGCGGACTGCTTGACCCTGGACTGCGTGTTGTGTTGGGCGTCAGGACTTCGGATTTCTCAAAATACTGGGTTCTTGTTTTTTAGGATTCTGGGCTTCAAAAGAAATACTTCATTAATACATTGAATGTGCATAAACTATTGGAAAATATCAGTTATCGTTCACACATTGTGCATCACTTCTGTAAGGCTGAACAAGTCTCTTTTTACAATACTTTCAGAGTCTCTGAAGCAATGTCCAAACTTAAAAACAATCAACTTGATTAAAGGGCTTCTTAGTGTTCTGGCATAATCCCTTGCCAATAATAGTTTTGATAAACTTACTCTATTTCCAATCTCCTAATTCTCAGGGGAGAGCTTTTTACAGGAAATACATCTTTCCTTTTTGTCTGTTTAGCGGTATCTTGGATTCCCACAGAAACAATAAATCACACTAGTTCATATTGTCATCAATTATTTAAAAGACAGAGCTATGCTTCATTTAAGAGATTAATCTTTCTTTACCTTGAAATGAAGTTACTTGCTTGAAAATTTCAGAACCCAAACTGGGTTTTTTCACCTTTCTTATTTTCTCTCTTTTACAGGAAATATGGGATCGTAGGCAGAAGATGGAAGAGGAGAGGGGGTACTCCGCAGGAAGTGGACCGGAGCGCGAGGATTATCAGAACTCGACTGGAGGCCGTCTGGAGTACGGGAAATGCTGAAACTTGACTGGAAGCTGGTCGGAGAACTAGGAGCACTGTAACTCGACTGGAACAAGGCTGAAGTACAAAGAAATTGACTTGCCCTGGAACTCCACTAGAAGCAGACTGGAGGACAAGGAACTTGACTTGACTGGAAACGGGTGAGCAGAGCAATAGGTACAAAGCCAAGCAAGACCTCAGACTCACAGGCATCCTTAAATAAGCAAATGTGCATATGTGCTTTTTGGCAGTTGATTTTTTTGTTAAGGAAATTAGCAATTATCCTCCTGATCGTGGCACATGTTCAATACAGATGACATTGTGAAGAGCACATGTCTTGGCAGTTACAGTTGGAGCAGGTGGAAAGGCAGTTGGTTGCTCGCGAAGGAAATGAGCAATTATCCTCCTGATTGTGGCGCATGTTCGGTAAAGATCACGTTGTGAAGAGCACATGTTTTGGCAGTTACTGTTGGCACAAGTTTAGCAGGTGGAATACAATGTGTAAAATCATCTGAATGTTGCAAGCGACAGCACCTTACTGTAATTGAGCTATTCGATGTGCTAGTGAACCCACAACACCGTGGCTCTCCCATGAGGAGAGGCTATAGAAGGACAAAAGTAACAAGGAAAACCCCCGCATGAGAGCGATGTAGTAGCCCAAGTCTCCTGCAAAATTACAAAATCTGATTTTTCAATAAAGACCAACAAATCTGGGTTTGAGAGCTTATCTTTTAACCCTGCCACATTGCACTTCACGAGTGAGAGGAATTGGCCTCCTCTACATCAAAACCCCTTTTCAAGGTTACCACATCCCTAGGAGTTTCAATTAACAGACTACTCTGGGGAGATTGAGACAGTCAATCCACTTCGGATAAAATCTAATATTGATTCCCAACAGGTACAGAGGAAACGTCACCCATTCCCCCACCCATAGCCAGAGACTGAGACTTCTTAAGGTATACACATGCAGCTTGTGGTTTGTAGAAAAAGCCAAAGGTAACACAGACTGAGGAACTTGCTGGGGCAGTCCTACCCAGAATCCAACCCAGTATAGCCCATGCCACAGATGGGGATCTAAAATTAATAATAACGCTGTCCCCTTCAGAGGTAATAGGTCCTGGGCCTATCCAACCAATCTTTCGGGCAAACAGGGTTTCACTGGAAAGAGCTAAGGGAATGCCCCTGTGTGGCACTAACCAATCCAGAATCGTATTATGCAACACCCAATATGACTCCTCACATTGCTTACATAGGGGTTATGCTACTCAAAACCACTACATAGGGACACACAGCTGCAGGGACATTTAAGATGGTCCGGTCAGGATTAGCTGCATTTTAGAAGGGCCCCCCACCTTGGAAATGCTCACTGGGATGCTTACTGGTATTTGATTGATCGTAGACGATGAATGGGCTGCACCACTAAGTGGAAGAGGTATCTCAACTGACGTTGGAGACTGCTTGTTAAAGGAGTTTTGTTGCTGGATTGGGGCAATAGCACCTAGGCAGAATATCCTTTAAGGGATTGTGCGGAGGCAGAGACTGTTGTGCCAATAAGGACATTAGCTGGGCTTTTCAAACACCCACATGTGCAAGCGTAGGAGAGAGCTCAGTCTGTAACAGTACCATGAATTTAGAGTGGCTGTTTCCCACTGGAATCGGGTAAGGGAGTGGGCACGCTTATCACCAAGGACTCCACTGATTGAGCTACAAAATCCCCTAGCGCCAGCACTTTTACATTGCCCAACTGAGGGTCTGTCTGAGTGGCTGCATCAGATATTCCACCCTGCTGGCCCCGCTTAGGTTTTTTACACTTGGCAATCCCCTTGTGCCATCAGTGTGGGAATTCATAGCCTTTACCACCTGAGGAAGATCGTCGTTAGAGCAAGTGGCTGGTGGTCTAGGCACAAAGTCCTAGGAAGCATCATCCACAGGCACAGTTATTACAAGAATTTAAAGACAGTCTTCTTTCTCTGTAAGGGCAGTTTCCATGCTTTTAACCCCCACTGCCCTTTTCAACATCCGATCTATTGAGGTGCACTTTAATGGGGGAGGAGGGGCAAGTAAATCAGTAGATGCTTTTCCCTTTGCTATGACAAGGGACAGTACGCAATGGCAGTGGGGATCCAGTGTGTGTGTGTGTGTGTGTGTGTGTGTGTGTGTGTGTGTGTGTATATATATATATATATATATATATATATATATATAAAGAAATACACCTTAATTCACCTCTATTAAATAGAGAAGGACAATAACAAAAAAGCTGAACTGTAAAATGTCAGCCAAGTGAAAATGTTTCTTTTAAAATCGAGGAACGATACAGTTTAAACTGCATAATTATAGCATCCCACATCATACAAAACCTTCACTCCAAAAGGCACTTGAAGGAACCTGCTCCTCAGCACCAGATTGACTTTAAAAACAGTTGAGCTTGAAAAGGGGCTAACAAACCCCCACGACTATCCCCATCAGTGGAGCTAGTGCAGAAGTAGGCAAAGAAGGGAGAGATAAAATACCGCCTGCAGCAAAGCTAAGTTATGCATGAAAAGGTCCGGTAACGGAGGGCAAGGGGCTCCACACTCGCCCTGTCAGTCCTGAATCCTAGGCCTTAGCTACGAAGAGGCAGAAGCCACCCCAACAGAGCACTAATTCCAGGGAGAAAAAAAACAGACGGAGGCTGAGAATGAAAAATGTACCTGAGTGAAATGATCATACCAGGAGCTCCAAGAAGGACCTCACCGCAGATCCAAGGAGGATGGCCCAGCGCTTCCTCTTCCTGGCGCTGATGGGCCTGTCCTTGGCCCGAGCTTTGCCCTTGTGCAGCCCGCACGCATCCCCCACTGCAGGAATAGTCCAAGCGCTTAATAGCACGGTGTCAGTGGCGACTGGGAAAGCACAGGAATCAGCCCCTCCTCCTCAGGGGGGCGGTGGATGTTGGGACTACGAGTCCCTGCAGGAAAGGTGCGGCCAAAACATCCCGTGCCGTGGGAGTAGTCCAAGTGCAGGAAAAGTGTGGCAAAAACATCAATATGTTGAATGTTCATAAATGTTCTTTACAAGGCTTTCCAAAATGAAAAATGCAATAAGGAGTGAAGAAATATCTATGTGTTTTTATTAGTGGTGGTTTTCCTTTTTGTAGTGCACCAAAGCCAATTAAAGCATGTGATTCTATTCAAAAGTGTTGGTTTTTGTTTGAGTGAGGCAATTTGCTGGTGCTGTTAGTGGTAAATAAGGGGTAGATAATCTGTATATGGTGGGGAGGGGATGGTTGAGGGCGACGCTGTTCATGTGCTGGGGTGGGTACTCAGTCAGTCAATCAATCAGTTCATTTGTTTGTTGAGCGCGCTACTCACCTGGAAGGGTCTCAAGGCGCCGGGGGGGTGCTACTGCTCGAAGAGCCAGGTCTTGAGGCGCTGCCTGAAGGTCAGGAGGTCTGGGGTCTTACGTTGATTGGCGGGGAATGAGTTCCAGATTTTGGCTGCGAGTTGACAGAAGGATCTGCTGCTGGTTGTGGTACGGTGAATGCGAAGGACTGTTGCGAGGGTGAGGTTGGCGGAGCGGAGATGGCGTCTCAGGATATGGAAGTTGAGTCAATTGTTGAGGTAGGCCGGTCCGGTGTCGTGGAGAGCTTTGTGAGCGTGGATTAGGATTTTGAAGACTATGCTTTTGTCTATGGGTAGCCAGTGGAGGTCCTTGAGGTGGGCAGAGATGTGTTTGTGGCGAGGGAGATTGAGGATGAGATGTGCTGAGGCGTTCTGGATGCGCTGGAGTTTTTTCTGGAGCTTGGCCGGTGTTCCAGCTTTCTGGCCGTTGCCGTAGACCAGTCTGCTGCTAACGAGGGCGTGGGTGACCGTTCTTCTGGTTTCTACGGGCATCCACCTGAAGGTCTTGCGGAGCATTCAAAGGGTGTTGAAGCATGAGGACGAGATGGCGCTGACTTGCTGGGTCATGGAGAGGTAAGAGTCCAGTATGAAGCAGAGGTTGCGTGTGTGGGTAGTGGGTGTTGGGGGCGACCCCAGGGTGGGGTACTGTAGTGGGGAGTCTAACTCACAGAGCAGTTTTACCAGAGAGTGCGGATAATCTGCCTTAATTAGAATATTTCTGGTATTCCTGCACACCTATACCACTCCCTGCAATATATTTCCTCTCCACTTTTTATAATTCAAGCACTTGATATATATTGCAGGGATGTCTTCAGAGCCAAAGAGGAAAGTGTTACTGAACCAGAAGGTTCAAGGGAAGGTCTCCGGGAGTTTAAGGGCGGAACAGGTAGATGGAGAAGAGCCAGGTCTCTCTAGGGGCCTATTCTGAAACTCAGACTGAACAGATCATTGCATTAGTGGTTAATAAGTCCCTCATTTTGGTAAGAGTATGAATTGGTAGAACACTCTTTTTGGTCTGGCGTTGTGTGTGAAGTTTGAATTGGAGACTAGATATTCCAGGGCTGCTTCAAGTAAAGGTTTGCAAGAGATGCACACTGACTTGACTCACACATATTAGGAGTCCAGGAGCTAATGGAGTGCAGTAGTCATTGAGAAAAGGTTTTCTCTGCATCTAGCTCACAATAATAGCCTCAAGGCTGCGTGTATGAAAAGTTAGAGATATATGTGGCTTAGGGGATTTGGAGGCCTAAGGAGATAACAATGCCATATTTTAAGTAAGGGATGATGGGGGCCATAACTGTACTCTGTCGTGGAATGGAGGAGGGAAAAGATGCGCAGTGAGTTTGAAAAAGGTGGTACTAATGTCAGTGTTCATCTTAGCAGTTTAAGGTGGGCGTTGATGTCGAAGCTCAGATAGTTGACCTTCTTGATGGAAGTGAGGCATAGTCCTTTGGAAAGAAGCAGTAACTATTCCTCCAGAGCAACAGGTTTTAATAAGAGTTAGGGATTGCGACTAATAAGTTATCTCACATCCATGAGCTCACAGTTTTCAGGCAGGAGTCCCAGATGTGTGTTAGAAAGATCTGGTGTCCCCAGGGTGCATGTAATAATGGAATCCAAAAGATTGTATGTAACGGCTGAAGACAGGGTTTTTTGTTACGTGAAATCTCACAGATTACCATAGTGGGCAAGGGTTTTGGTGTTCATCATCCCCTTTGACAAGATAAACCCTTAGGCTTAAAGATTTTCATTGTGATGATCCTGGTTAGACCCTTTTGAGAAAGGTTGTATTTTGTTTTTCCAACTGTAATTTTGCACATATTTGTAATGTGTGTATGATTGTTACTCGCATATGTGCACTCTTGGAGGTATTTGCCAATTATAGTGCCAACCAATTGTAAAGGCTTTAGGCCTAATTGGTTCATTGGGAAAAGTTATGTTATATTTCTTATGTGTGGTCTGTTCATTATGAAATGTTATGAGAAAGACAGTTGGTGTAACTTACTTATTGTGCAGCAAATCATATTTTTACAGGCTTTTAACAGTGGTTTATTACACTCTGGTCAGAGTCTCTAGGCAAGTATTTTGCTAAACAGAATCTCACAAATCACCATAGTAGGCAAAGGTTTTGGTGCTGGTGATCAACTTGGACAGACTGTGGGGATAGAAGATATGCAGTGTATGAGACATAAATCTCATGATGGAGAAGGTGGGTATGGATGGCTATGCAGTCCATGGATGACTTTGTGTTTAGTTGACAAAACAGAGGTTCTGATGGAGACTTGCGGATACTGCTCATGTTTGCGGTGTATCGAATAACTGGAGAGGGAACAACTTAGACGTTTCAGACTGAATCAGGAAATGTTTGGTGTCTTGTTAAAAAATATGGAAGATACGGATGTGATGAGAATAGGGGCAGGAATGAATATTTGTTTCCTGATATGTATACCCTCTGCTGCTGTCCATTATCTCATTCCAACTCCACTACTCTTCTTATCTCCTCCTTTGGAACCAGGCAATGTATTTACTTGCATTTAACCTGTTGAATGACATGAAAGGAATCGGATTAACGTGCTCACTGATCAACACTGTGGATCTCTGTTATGCATAATATATTATACTGTAATTTTATTGTTGATGTTGTTATGAAAGACGGAATGTGACCTGTTAGGTTATAATTGGAAAAATATGCAGTGCGATACTTCTTATTAGGCTCTACAAGAAAATATTTTATATGGTTTAGACCACTGTCATTTTGTACATATTTGTAATTTTATTACTGTGTGCCTGCTGAGGAAAAGCTTATGGCCAATACATTAGGTCTGAGATAACAAGTAAAAAATAAAGGCTTCTGATTTGGGAAAAGTTATGCTAGATGCCATAGTTCTGATCTGTTTTTTTTAAATGAAAGTTCCAACAAAGTCAATGGGTCTCATTTATTTATTATGAAACACATATGTGAAAGCCAAAAAGCCCTAAAGGATGGATTGTTATAGTACTGTGTTAAGCAATTAGAAATATATTTTGTAACATAATATCTTACAGATTATCGTTGTAGTCAAGGATTTGTTGGCTACTGCCTCTAACAAACCTTAGGGGTTAGAAGATTTGCACTGTAGTAATTCCTTCAAGAGTCTCTTCAGAAGGACTGACGGGATTACATGTCTGAGAGGATCTTGTAATAAATAAAATATGTGATATATAATATATGTATAACATTAGAACCAATGGCTGAAGCATACTTTTTCCATGATAACATTGAGAATGTGGCAACGGGACAGCCTCTTCAGACATTGTTAGCTCTTTTGCCCCATGTGTGGCAGTTTTTTTCTGATCACATGCACACCCACCTGAAAATAAGTCTGCAGCAGTGTTAGCACTAATGGGCTAGACCTTCAGTTTTCCATGTTTTCTACTTATTTCTTTCCTTCTCATCTGTTTATTTTCATTATGTTTAACCCCTTCGCTGCCAGGCCTTTTCCCCCCTCAGGTGCAAGGCCTTTTTTGGCTATTTTGGGGAAGTTTGCGCTTGGGCCCGCATAACTTTTTGTCCACATTAGCTACCACATTGCGTCCTTTTTTTTTCAACATCCTAGGGATTCTAGAGCAGGGATGTGGAATTCCTATCGCCCGACGCCCAGGACATATTGTTTGGGGTCAAGGGCAACAAGTTCTCCTGTTCATTTTGTCCTTGGGACAAGCAGTCCCAACCCCCTGCAACACAAACCCTTTGGCTGCCAGTTCACAGAGGGGGTGGGGGGGGGGCGGGGACTGTCTGCATTTGAGGTGATGTGTGTCCATAGGTTAATGGTGTTCGAACTTGTATTTATGGTTCGTTATTGAAAAGTCTTTAAGCGCATTGTTGACAGGGGAGGAGGCAGCGGCCAGTGGCACAGGGGCAGGAGCCCTTTAAATTTAATCTTGCGCTCCCACCCTGCGGAAATCGCGCATTGTTGACGGAGGAGGCGGCGGCCAGTGCCACAGGGGCAGGAGCCCTTTAAATTTAATCTTGTTCTCCCGCCCTGCGTGAAGCGTGCATTGTTGACAGAGGAGGAGGCAGCGGCCAGTGGCACAGGGGCAGGAGCCCTTTAAATTTAATCTCACGCTCCCTCTCTGCGGGAAGCGCGCATTGTTGACGGAGGAGGCGGCGACGGACAGTGGCACAGGGTTAGGAGCCCTTTAAATTTAATCTCGCGCTCCCGCGGCGCCCGGTCCAAGGGCGGGACCGTCCTGCGCCCGTCAGCGCCTGGCAGAGGCTGGGCTGGGCTGGGCCAACCCCCTGACATCTTCTCTGCAATCACTGGCTGGGCATCTAAGCCTTAACAGGTACTTTTGCTTATCCTTCTTTCTTGATTTCTTTGAAGCAGTGCTTTAATTTTGCCTCTTTGACTTCGTAAAACATCCCCTCAGCACTGTGGGAGGTCACTTTTTCTTTTTGTCTCATTTCTGCTATAGATATATAGCATTTTTTTTCTACTCAGCCTCATTACCTCTATCAGCGAGGAACACTGTATTTTTAGTATAACTATTTTTCTTTTTTTCGGTAGGGTCAAATATTTAGCGAGAATGGGTAAAAGGAAGCAATCCAGCTTAAAAGATACTACCACCTAGAAAGATCACTCAACAATATTAAAATTTATTTCAGGAGCTATGGGGGCAATTGATAAAAAAATTATTAATGTTGAGGAAAGGATTTTAACTCAATCTTCGGACCTTCCCCATTTTCCCCCACCACTAAATTCGACTAATTTTCCGGTAACTGGACCTCAAATTAGAGGTAAGAATGGATGTATTCAGGATATGACTGACTTTATTTCAGATGACGGCGACCATCCACCTCCTCCTAAACGTTTAAGGAAACCCAAATTAGTTAGTAAGGATAAAGCCCCCAGTCAAGAGCCACTTGATAAGATTAGACGAGGTAATCCTGGACCCTCACTTATTGAATCTACTCAATACGCACATACTCTCTGCGAGAATTCAAAACATGGTCATAGGGATGCACAACCTATAGTGAATACGGAAAATAATCCCAAAGAGACTATTAACTCTTTGGAGCATCTAGTCAGGCCCCTTTTTGACCAAATGATTGAACGTTTAACACGATTGGAGGAAAACGTGGAGACAATGTTTGATTTAATGAAGGCTCAGTTTGCAAGTGTAAGTGTAACAGCCGTCACTACCCAACATTGTGACGAACTAGGCTCAAACAGTAACCCCTTACCAGTGCATAAACAGCCACCACATACGCATCAGCCCATCCAAAGACACGTAGATTTATGCCCTCCACTAGTTAGTATCAGCAGTTCCCCATATCAAAAAACACAGCTAAACAGAGGGGAAACATTGACCAGCCTGAAACTCTCCTGAGATTCTTCTTCAACATCAAGAGACACACTAGATCTGCCACCAGCGGCAACTCCCTATGTGATAGTCCTGGCAAATGTCCCCACTCTTTCTGGGGACCACAGGGAATCATGGACAGCGTTAAGGAATAAATCCTTGAATTGGATTGGAACCTGCATGAAATCTGGCATGACAGAAGTTATCTTTGAGGATATTAAAATGGTTAGGAGGATAAAATGGGTGGGAAAGAACCAGAAGTTATTTTGGGGTGACTGCGTGGTACTCTCTTTTAAATCTCCGAAACTGGTCGAAGACATTTTGAGCCACCTAAGCCCGCTGCAGATTACAGACCATGGCACCATATTGTTGCCTCTGGGTTTCTTCTATACGCACAACATTGACCAGGTCCGTCTTGGTCCTAATTTTGACAAACAAACAACTAGGTCGGAAAGATATTATTCGATCCCAACCAAAAATAGATTTCATGCCCTCTCTGTGGAAGGTGTCGATTGACTATCATTTGATCAGGAAATGGGTGGGCCTACGACTATTACGCTAATCCCAGTTTCCGATCCATTAAAGAGTGGGCATGGTTTGGTGGAGAGCAATGAAGATGGACAGATGGAGATGGATGTTGAACAGAGTCAACTTGCCAATAACGTAGTGCCAATAAGTGGATTTTTCATCCAGTCAAAAGACATAGGGCCTGATTACAACTTTGGAGGAGGTGTTAATCCGTCCCACAAGTGACGGTAAAGTGACGGATATACCACCAGCCGTATTACGAGGCCATTATATCCTATGGAATTCGTAATACGGCTGGTAGTATATCCGTCCCATTTGGGACAGATTAACACCTCCTCCAAAGTTGTAATCAGGCCCATAGTAACTAAACATTTTTGTCCTCAATCCGTGGAAAGATTTTGTCTTTTTGGCACGGGTGGAGATGACGACTCATACCATTTTACACATAATCATTATGGTAATTTGCTGAATGAAACGATGTTTAAATTTGATCTCCTTCTGTTCAATAGTTTAAATCATTGTAAATCACAATTAAAACCCACATTCAATGGCAGACATGCTAACACAATAATTGATTTTATATTATCTAATAATTTTACAACTTATGTGTCTGAATATAAAATTCAAGATGCTTTGTTTAGCGCCCACTACCCTCAAAGTTTAAGCATCGTATTTCCCCAAGCCATCACCAAACACAAGGAACCAACGGAGAAGGTAGAGAATATAGAATTGGGAACAAGAAATGGCTACACTATCCGCTGGTCACAGCTTGAGCCTACGCAGTTCATGAAACAATTAATGAGCAAACTCTCTAAAGAGTTTGAAACTTGTCTTTCAGACAACATTTGCCCGCAGGCTTGTATTAACGCTTTCACTGCAATAACTACTGAAATTAAAAACTCTCTTACAGTTAGCTTTGGCAAATCTAGACCTTGTGTAGGCAAAAGATGGTTCGATATTGAATGTACTCAAGCCTATAAAAATCTTAAACAGTGCTTACACAGACAAAACCCTGATAGATATGACATCAGCCTTCGGAGGAAGGAGTATAAAAAGGCTATAAGAAGAAGAAAACAGAATTTAAAAAACGAGGCTTGGCATTCTCTCCATGAAGCAAGCCTTAGGAATGACAACGTTAAATTTTGGAAAATTGTAAACTCTCCTCTTCTGTGTGATGGAACATTACCATCGATTGAAATAGCCATTACTGAAGAGGATTGGGTTTCTTTTTTCTCTAGTATATACTCCGCTAAAGATTTGGTCTTGGAACCAAACTCTCTGATACCAGTTCCTCAATCTATTTCTCCACCATTTAGCCTTAATGAGGTTATAGAGGCAATTAACGCTAGCAAAAGCGGGAAAGCGCCGGGCCCAGATGGAGTCCCAATTGATATTTACAAGTCGAATGTTTCACTTTGGGGCCCACTGTTAACTCAAGTTTTATGTGCCTGCTGTGCCACAGTCTTTATACCGACCTGGGCTGAGTCCATCATTGTTCCTATTTTCAAAAAGGGAGATCGTCAAAATCCTGCATGCTACCGCCCAATCTCTCTGCTTGATACTCTTGCAAAGATTGCTGGACAAATTGTTTTAAACAGACTACGCGATTGGACGGAAGAAAATAATATTATTTCGGGATTGCAATATGGCTTTAGAGCTGGAATAGGGACCATGGAGCAGGCTCTGAACTTAGACATTATACTCGGTAAATACATGAGAGCGAAGGCCGGAGCCTTATATTTAGTGTTTGTCGATCTGACTTCAGCATTTGACTGTGTGGTCCACAGTAAATTATGGCCTATTTTATTGGACATGGGGGTAGACCTAACTATTGTTCATTTTATTAGGGAACTATACGCTGGAGCTAAAGCCAAGGTGCGTTATGGGCTTCAGGGTAAATGCACCTCAGCCTTTCCTATTGAACGGGGGTACGACAAGGCTGCGTACTTGCGCCACTACTGTTTGCCTTATATATTAATAAATTAGAGAGGATATTATCTGATGCTTGCAGTGACCTCCCACAAGTTGGTTCTCGAAAGATCCCAGCATTCCTGTAAGCAGATGATGCCGTTTTGATGGCCCGCACCCCAGTAGCATTGCAGAGGCTACTCACAACCTTTGATAAGCATATAGAAGCCCTAGGTCTTAGAATCAACCATTCTAAAACTTTCTCGATGACATGTGGTAGAAATTCTATTAAGAAACCCCAGATTATGCTAAAAGGTACGAAACTAGACAATACAGGAACCTTTTCATATTTAGGCATTACGTTCGATAATGAAGGGACATGGTCACAAGCCATAAAATCAAGGAAGCTGTCATTCACTAAAACTATCATGGCTGTAAAAAGAAAAATTCAAAAAAGGTTGGTAGAGCGACTCCCAAGGATATGATGATATTGTACAATGCAAGATGTGTTTCTCTTGCATTGTACGGGGCAGGACTCTGGGGATATAGGAACTGCAACAACCTACAGCTAGTTGAAACGATTTTTTAAAGTTTATTTTAAGCGCTCCAAAATCTACCCCTACACTGGCATGCCAAATGGAACTGGGGTTATCATACCTTATAGATCTAATTCGTATCCAACCGATCCTATTATGGCATAAAGTATGGACTTCTGATTCCGCTAGGCTGAATAGGGCCATCATAGAAGATGCATTGGCATTATCTTACCCGCTGAAAATTCCATGGCTAAATTATATAAAGATTTTTTTATAGAGCTGGGCTATCCTGAGTTATATTCCACTCCGGTAAAACTGGAAACAATTTCCAGGAAAGAACTGAAAAATATTTGTCTTACTCACCTGGCCGATTTAAGATGGGCCACTGAGGCAAAGAAACACAGCGTAATGAGGAATTTCATGTTGCAACAAACAGATGGCATGGAACCATATTTGAGTAATGTACTGAATCCAAGGCATTGGTTTGTCCTTACGCCCCTAAGATTAGAGATTTTCCATTGTCTTGTTAGCTTCCCGTGTATTAATGATTGGACCCCTGTCTTGGTAAAATGTCCCTGTGACTTAGTGTCTGAGCAAAGTACAATACACATTCTCTTTTTTTTTGTAAATTCTATGCAGACCTAAGGAAAGCGTTTCTGATTCCATTTTTAAAATCAATGCATTTTAAACAATGTCGCCCTGCTTTTAATTATCTTCTGTCCTTACCATCAATTATGATTTGCAATGGAATAGCTTCATTTTTATGTGCAGTGATGAAGGCCAGACCATATTATCAAATTACCTAGATAGGGTTTTCTTATTTGTATACATTTTAAACGTATTTTATTAATGACAATAGTCTTTGTTTTAAAACACACTCTTATACTGATTTTTATTGTCATGTTTTAGAACTGTGGCTTTTATGTGAATTTATTTTACTCCTTGTAACGTAATCTCGCTATACGGTCCTTTTAGATACGGTTTGACTTACTGTTTTTATACTATTTTAAATATTGAGTGATGTTTTTAATATGAATTACCTGCTTTTATGATTGTTTATTCAATCGAATAAAGTATTTTTTGATGATGAAAAGCCTTTATTATGAGTGTGAGTGTTGTAAAAAACGTTTTAAGGTTACACTGCACTACTGACAGTGGTTCCAGTAAAAAAGAAAAAAAGTGTACACATGTTTGACAATATGAGGCTACGGTTAATGCTCCCAGAATGCTCTCTGATTATATGCAAATGTTTGCAGAAGCTTGTAAGCAAGAATGATGATTATTTGCATTCAAAATAAAATGTTCAGAAAAAAATGCAGGTAGTAAATGAAAACCTTACTCTACTATGAGATTTTAGGTGCTATTTCTTTGAAGTTTCATTTAGCAAAATGTGTGATGCATGCTAGTATTTCCCAAAAATATTCTTAACGGAAAAGCAGTTAAACATTTTCAACAAGATTATGGGAAGCATGAAAAAACCAACCAATCCAACATTTGTTGTGAGTCTTTTGGTTTCGTCAATGCATGTCTTGTTTTAACGTGGCTTTTGTAACACTTTATTGTTGTGGGAGCTGCCAGGCCCTCACCATTGTAATGAACACTGGAAAAAAGCAAAAAAAAAAAAAAAAACTAGTGGTGTAACAAAGTTCCCACAGTCCCCGCGCTGCACGGAGACCCCTTCAGGGGACCACCGCAGCACAGCACCTGCCTTGTGTGGGTGCTGGGGGGCTCCATGTTCTTTGCAGAGGAGCCTCCCTCCATTGTTACGCCACTGATTGCCACATTAGTTCCTAGCACTGAACAAAACTATTTTAGCACAAGCACTTATGAATGTGTAGAGCTGCTCATGCGAAAATCTATTGAGCGTTTACAAGTTCATATTGACTCAAACCACGTTTTTTCCCAATCCCGGATGAACTTCTACTTCTGCCAATATCAGGAGTACATTTCCAACCTTTTTCAGTATGGGGAAGGATTAGAGAACAGCTAGTGAACATCCTTAAAACTTGCACATTAACATTTTTAGAACATGCAGGCTAGTATGTTTGCAGACTCAAAGGCATTCCAGCCCTGGTACTATTGATTATTGCTTCCTCCAGCCTCAGTACAGAGATCTGGGGAAAGGTAGTAAGATAAAGAAATTCAATAGTAGGGATTGAAATTGCAGGTATTCAAGCCCTACTATAGTATTTGCCCTGGCATGATCAGAGTGGCTATTATTGGAGCTCTTACAGAATGAGATTGCTGCCCTAATTTGTCACCATACTACATGGCACCAGAGGGACAAGTAGATTTTTTATTGGACAAGTAGATTTAAAAAGCAACCTGTCCTGTGGACAAGTAGATATTTTAATAAATTCCACACCCCTGTAGAGGTACCCAGAGTTTGTGGGTTCCCCTGAAGGAGACAAAGAAAGTAGCCAAAATACAGCGAAAATGTCAGTTTAAAAAAAAAAGTATAATGGGGAAAAAAGGGCGGCAGAAGAAGGCTTGTGTTTTTTTTTTTTCCTGAAAATGGCATCCACAAAGGGTTTGCGGTGCTAAAATCACCATCTTCCCAGCTTTCAGGAACAGGTAGACGTGAATCAGAAAACCACATTTTTAATAAAACTTTAGCATTTTACTGAGACATACCCCATTTTTACTATAGTTTGAGCTTCTAGCCTCCTTCCAGTTAGAGACAGAAATGTGTGTGAAACCAATGCTGGATCCCGGAAAAGTAGGCAAAATTCTGAATTCAGCAAGGGGTCATTTTGTGTAGATCCTGCAGGGTTTTCCTACAGAAAATAACAGCTGAAATAAAAAAAAAAAGTAAATTGAGGTGAAAAGAACAGCCATTTGTCTCCACGTTTTACTCTGTAACTTTTTCCTGCAATGTGAAATTTTTGAAAGCAATATACCATTATGTCTGCTGGACTCTTATGGTTGCGGGATATATTGGGCTTATAGGTTCATCAAGAACCCTAGGTACCCAGAGCCAATAAATGAGCTGCACCTTGCAATGGGTTTTCATTGTATACTGGATATACAGCAATTCACTACAGCAATTAATTTTTTGAAATATAAAGATTGAAAATGGGTATCAAGGAAACCTTTGTATTTTCAAAATGGGCACATGATAAGGTGTTGAGAAGCAGTGGTTATTTGCACATCTTTGAATTCTGGGGTGCCCATACTAGCATGTCTTTTTTACACACTGTCTTACATTTGGAAGGAAAAATGTAGAGAAAGACAAGGGGCAATAACTCTTGTTTTGCTATTCTATGTTCCCCCAAGTCTCCCGATAAAAATGGTACCTCACTTGTGTGGGTAGGCATAGTGCCCGCGACAGGAAATGCTCCAAAACACAACGTGGACACATCACATTTTTCTACAGAAAAAAGAGGTGTTTTTTGCAAAGTGCCTACCTGGGGATTTTGGCCTCTAGCTCAGCGGGCACCTAGGGAAACCTACCAAACCTGCACAGTTTTGAAAACTAGAGACCTAGGGGAATCCCAGACGGGGTGACTTGTGGGGCTCTCATTAGGTTCTGTTACCCAGAATCCTTTGCAAACATCAAAATTTGGCCCCAAAAAACACTTTTTCCTCACATTTCGGTGACAGAACGTTCTGGAATCTGAGAGGATCCACAAATTTCCTTCCACCCAGTGTTCCCCCAAGTCTTCCGATAAGAATGGTACCTCCCTTGTGTGGGTAGGCCCAGTGCCCGCGAAAGGAAATGCCCCAAAACACTATCTGGACACATCAAAATGATCAAATACAAAACTACCTGTTTTTGCGGGGGCACCTGCGTTTTTGGTCCTGGGCTCAGCAGCTATACAGGGAAACCTACCAAACCCAGACACTAGACACCCGAGGGAGTCCAGGGAGATGTGACTTGCGTGGATACCCCAGTGTTTTCTTACCCAGAATCCTCAGCAAACCTCAAATTTAGCTAAAAAAACACACTTTTCGCACATTTCTGTGTGGGATCACTGCACTGGGACAAATTTTCTACCACCCAACGTTCCCCTCAGTCTCGTAGTAAAAATGATACCTCACATGTGTAGGTGGGCCAAGTGCCTGTGACAGGGAAGAGCCAAACAACATGTCAAAATTGAGGGGGAACCAAAGCGGGTCCAAAAGGGCAGTTTGGAAAAAAACATTTTTAGGCTGACAAGTGGGGCAGAATTTCTATCGGTATAGATGAGACAATGCTGGGTGGTAGGAATTTTGAGGATTCCTGCAGATTCCGGTAGGTCCCATCACAAAAATGTGGGAAAAATTTGTGATTTCCAGCAAAGTTGGAGGTTTTCAGGGCTTTGTGGGTAAGAAAATGGTGCGGGTGCATTTGAAGCACACCACCCTGGACTCACCCAGATGTTTAGTTTTCAGATGTGTCTAGGTCTTGTGGATTTTTCGACATGGCAGCGTCCCAAATTCCAAAAAGTGCAGGCCTCACCATTCCAAGTGGGACGATTTAGAGAGTTAGCCAAGGTCTCATGGCCCAAATGTAAAACCAAAACCCCAAATAATCAAATGTCCACTTGCTTGCTGTGGGATAAGATGTTTTAGTGTGCGGGGGAAAGCTGAAAGACTGTTACTCCCTTTAGTTGGGGTGGGGGCATAACCATGCCCATACTGGTTGGTAGCCACCACCCCACTATTTTTTTTATATTCCCTGGCATTTAGTAGACTTCCTGCCCCCCGGGGTGTGGATCGGGGGTAATTGCCCCATCTGCCCACTGGTGGGCAGAACAACTTTGGCCCCATTTATTTGCGGTGGGGGCATGGCCATACCCCGCCCTCTTATTTTGAAAAAAATCTTCCCTGGTCTGTGGTGGGCTTTCTGCCCCCCTTGAGGGCAGATGGGCCTTCCAAAAATAAGCCGATCTGCAGATATGGCCAACAGTAATGTGCCCCCATGGGGAGCGAACCTTGCCCAAGGGGCTGCCCCCCCTAAACAAAACACACACAACAATCCCTGGTGCTTAAGTGGGTTCTGCCCCCGCGGGAGGCAGATCGGCCTAATAGAAATAGGCCGATCTGCCCCCAAGGGGAGCAGAAATTACCTAAAATAAATTTGCCCCCCAAGGGGAGCGACCATTGCTTAAGGGGTCGGCCCCCTTGCGTAAAATTGGCGCAAAAAAAAATCCCTGGTGCCTAGTGGATTCTGCCCCCCTTGGAGGCAGATCGACCTATTAAAAATAGGCCTAAAATAAATTTGCCCCCCAGGGGAACGACCCTTACCTAAGAAGTCGCTCCCCTTGCGTGAAATTTTGGCCCAAAAAATAAAAATCCTTGGTGTCTAGTGGTTTCTGCCCCCCGGGGGCAGATTGGCCTAATAAAAATAGCCCAAAAATAATTTTGCCCCCAGGGGAGCGACACTTGCCTAAGGGGTCGCTCCCCAAGTATAAAAAAAAAAAAATGCCTGGTGCCTAGATCAGCCTAATTACAATAGGCCGGACTGCCCCCAAGGGGGGCAGAAATGGCCTAAAACAAATTTGCCCCCCCCCCCAGAGAGTGACCCTTTCCTAAGGGGTCGCTCCCTTCAAGAGAAACTGACAAAAAAAAAATCCCTGGTGTCTAGTGGTTTCTGCCCCCCTTGGGGGCAGATTAGCCTAATAGAAATAGGCCGATCTGCCCCCAAGGGGGGCAGAAATGGCCTAGAATTAATTTTGCCCCCAGGGGAGCGACCGCTCGCTCCCCACATATAACAAAAATAAATAAAATACCTGGTGTCTAGGGGGTTTCTGCCCCCAGGGGGGGGAGTAACAGGCGTAAAAGTTATTTGCCACTCCTCTTATGAGTACATATAAAAAAAACGAAATCCCTGTTGTCTAGTGGTTTCTGCCCCCCTTGGGGGCAGATAGGCCTAATAAAAATAGGCCGATCTTCCCCCAAGAGGGACAGAAATGGCCTAGAAAAAATGTTGCCCCCAGGGGAGCGACCATTGCCTAAGGGGTCGCTCCCCACAAATAAAAAACACAAAACAAAACAAAAATTCCCTGGTGTCTAGGGGGGTTTCTGGCCCCCCTGGGGGGTTTCTGCCCTCCCCGGGGGCAGTTCGGCCTAATTGTATTAGGCCGATCTGCCCCCGGGGGGAGCAGAAACAGCGAAAAAACAAATTGCCCCCTTGGAGAGCGGCCCTTGCCCAAGGGGCCGCTCTGCTTGTCCAGTAAATAAAAAAATAAAAAAAATTGCTGGTGTCTAGTGGCATTTCTGCTGCCCGATCGCATCACGATCGGGCTGCAGAAATGCTCAGAGAAGCCTGAAAGGAGAGGAAAGGCCTTTCCTCTCCTTTCAGGCTTCTCTGCCCCCTCCACGTGATCGGAGGTGAAATGCAAAGCAGAGCTTCCAGCGCCGAAGGGAAGGCCTCTGATGAGGTCAGCGTGCGAAAGCGCGCTGACATCATCAGATGCCACGGGGGAGTCACAGGGGGGCGGGGGTGGAAGGGGAAGCGATTCCCCTTCCATCCCTGCCCACAGGAGGGGTGTGCCTGGCCATCGGGGGAGCGCTAGCGCTCCCCCCGGGGGCCCATAGCAGGACGAGGTGGTCTTGTCGGGTGCCGAGGACGAGATCACCTTGCCTCATAGCAGGACGAGGTGGTCTTGTCGGGTGCCGAGGACAAGATCACCTTGTCCACGGCACACAAGAGGTTAATAAGCACCAGGGAGGGTTGGTTTGACATATCATGTAAGGCTTCAAGGAAGAATCTGCACAGGTAACTAAGGGGGTCATTCTGACCTCGGCGGTAAAAGGCGCTTACCGCCGGTCAGAAGACCGCCATAACACCGCCGCGGCCGCGGAAAGCCACCACAGTCATTCTGACCCACAACGGCCAAACCTCCAAAAATCCGAACTCCACTGCAGGCCGCCACATCAGCGGGCAGCGATAAACTGGAGATGACCAAACCTCCACCGTCACGCCAACAGAAAAACGCCCATACCATTACGACCCACGAATCAACGCGGCGGGCTTTCCAACGCGGTATTCCATTGGCAGTACACACCGCCGCGGTCAAAATACACACACAGCACCAAAACACAGGCACATTGGACAATTACAAATACACACACCTGATACACATACACAACCACTCCCACACAATCAATCAACTATAAAACACACCCCCACATCACCCACAAACCCCTACGACCACAATTACTGAGAGAAGGAGAGAGAGACACAGCAGACAATCCATAGCAATACACACTGAGGCACACTACACCATCACACACACCACATAGTAGCACAAAGCACCACACACCAACATACTCATCATCACATACACCACCCCACACCTCACCCACACCACCCCATGGCACCCCAAAGGCACCCACGCTTTTCGGACCAAGAACTCCGGGTCATGGTGGAGGAAATCCTAAGAGTGGAACCCCAGCTCTTCGGCTCACAGGTGCAGCACACCAGTATAGCTAGGAAGGCGGAGCTATGGCAGCGGATCGTGGACAGGGTCAACGCGGTGGGACAGCATCCCAGGAATAGGGAGGACATCCGCAAACGATGGAACGACCTACGGGGGAAGGTCTGATCGATGGTCTCCAGGCACAACATCGCGGTCCAGAAGACTGGCGGTGGACCCCCACCCACCCCTCCCGAATTTACATCATGGGAGCAAGAGGTCTTCAACATCCTGCATCCTCAGGGCCTCGCAGGAGTAGCCGGAGGAATGGACTCTGGTAAGTCCAATCTCAAATACTAGATCCCCCCCACCCCACCAGCATGCCAACCCACACCCCCACCCTCACCCCCAACCCCCCAGCACACATCCTCCCTGACAATGTCTCACCAGCACAACCCACCCATCCCAACACCAACTCCTGCATGCCAACACAATCCATGGACACCCATCACCCAAGCATGACCACCGCATTTACCCCCCCCCCCCACTAACTACCCTCACAACACCTCCCTCAAGGGAATGCCTGCACTGGGGGACGAGGGCACCCATAACACGCACGCTATTGCACACACAGAAACAATAACCAAACTCTCTTACCCCATGCAGGACCCGAACGCCAAAACACCAGCCAGGAGGGTCCAGAAATGTCCATCCCACCCCCGGAACAGGCCCACAGTGAGGACAGCAGCTCTGTCGACACTGAACCTGATGACCAGCCCGGACCATCGGGGACCTCTGGGCAGTCGGTTCCCCTTACCCAGACACAGGCCACACCAGACCCGACCCCCTCTGCCAACACCAGCACAGCTCCCACCCAGCGGGCCCATGCCTCTGTCTCTAGGACACGTCAATCAGCGGTGTGTCTGCCACTACAGGGCACCCAGGCTAACCCAACACCCCAACAACAACAGGGACCTGGGGGCAGTGGGAGCGGGCACACCGTCCAGGAGACAGAGGCCGGGGGAAACCGGGCAGCTCGGAGGGCTGCTGTGCGACAGGGGGGGGAGGAGAGGCCCAGGGAACCCACTCTCCAAGAGGCCCTCACCACCATCATGGGGGCCTACCACCACTCCCAAGGGACGATGGTGACGGTACTGGCCAGGTTCACGGAGATCCAGGCACAGCAGGAGGAACGCTACATGGGGTTCAGGGAGGAGCTGAGAATCATCGGGACCGCAATGGGGACCATCGTCCTGGCCCTCAACAGGATAGAAGACGCGTTGCGGGACCATGTGGCACCACACAGGGCCCCTGTCACTAGCCCGGACCAGGAACAGCCTACCACCTCCGCCGGCGCTAGTGGACAGGAGGCCCCAACACCACGGCAGGCCACCAGAACTCCACCTCCTGCTGAAGAACAACCACCCCGTAAGAGGAGCCTGAGATCCAAAAAAAAGACAGAGTAGGATGTCAAGACCCCCGCCAGCAGGACATACCCCCTGAACTCTTCCCACTGTCCCACATTGCCACCCTGTCCAACCATGAACTGCCTCTGCTCCATCCTTCCACAGGCAAAAGGACAATGCACCTGTGAGACTGAGAACTGGACTCTGCCATGGACATTACTCCACCCCCACCCATCACCCTTATAATCACTTGTACCAATATCTAGCCCTGTAAATAAATCACATATTGCACACAAATCAGTTTGGAGTCATGCTGTATTATTAGCAAATGTATTACATATTACTGTTCAATATCTGTTCTGTCAATTAGTGATGACAACATACCAATGTCAATACGCTGTAGTTCATGGGCAAACCAAGCAGAAGTCAGGCACTGCGTCATACAGCACTGAGAAGGGAAGGGAAAATCAAAAATTACCCAAAAAGATCTGGTGGGAACTACAGAAAGTACAGATGCAGGAGGCTAGAAGCAATTGTGAAATGGCGTGGGTGATTCTTACCTGGGTGTTACTGGAAATACTGTTGTATCACTCTGTCCCTATTGTCTGTGTCGTCCTCTGAGTCTTCCTCCTCTTCACTCTCCACAGACTCCACGGCTTCTACAACACCACCATCTGGACCATCCTCCTGCAGGAAAGGCACCTGGCGTCGCAAAGCCAGGTTGTGAAGCATACAGCACGCCACGATGATATGGCACACCTTCTTTGGTGAGTACATTAGGGATCCACCTGTCATATGCAGGCACCTAAACCTGGCCTTCAGGAGGCCAAAGGTTCGCTCAATCACCCTCCTAGTACGCCCATGGGCCTCATTGTAGCGTTCCTCTGCCCTTGTCCGGGGATTCCTCACTGGGGTCAGTAGCCACGGCAGGTTGGGGTAACCAGAGTCACCTATTAGCCACACACGTTGTCTCTGTAGCTGCTCCATCACATAGGGGATGCTGCTATTTCGCATCACATACGCGTCATGCACTGACCCTGGGAACTTGGCATTTACATGGGAGATGTACTGGTCAGCCAAACAGACCACCTGGACATTCATCGAATGATAATTTTTTCTGTTTCGGTACACCTGCTCATCGTCTTTTGGGGGTACCAAAGCCACATGGGTCCCATCAATGGCACCAATGATGTTGGGGATATGTCCAAGGGCATAGAAATCACCCTTCACTGTAGGCAAGTCACCCTCCTCTGGGAAAATGATGTAGCTCCGCATGAGTTTCATCAGGGCAGACAACACTCTGCTCAAAATCTTAGAAAACATAGGCTGAGACATTCCAGATGACATGGCCACTATGGTCTGGAATGACCCACTGGCCAAAAAATGGAGGACTGACAAAACCTGCACCAGAGGGGGAATCCCTGTGGGTTGGCGGATGGGGGACATCCGGGCTGGCTCCAGCTGGGCACACAGTTCATGGATAGTGGCACGGTCAAGTCTGTATCGCAGTATTATATGGCGTTCTTCCATTGTCGACAGGTCCACCAGCGGTCGGTACACGCGAGGATTCCTCCTTCTCATCGCAAGTCCCAGCGGACGGTGCCTAGGAAGGACAACATGGAGCACAGAGTCAGCCAAACCACAGGTACGTACAGACAGCTTGCACAGTTAAAGAATGGCAATGGGTTGAAAGGCGTGTATGTGTGGCAATGCAAGGCCTAGGCCTGTGTGTCGCAGTCAAAATTAAGCCATGTAGGCCCTTGAAATGGCGGCTGCCTGACCTGTGAAGTGGGACAATGGGATGTGAGGTCAATGCGCTGGCGGGGCACACCGTGGCGGTAGGCGGTCGAAGACCGCGGCGCAAAGCCGCATTGGTTAACATTGAAGCCTATGGGTTTCAGGAGCCAATGACGAAGTGCGCCGGCGGTCGCGGTACGCACCGCCGCGGGCGTGACCGCCATTTTCTATCTGCTTAATCACTCGAGACCTGATCATCCACAGGAGAGGACCTATACTGCAAGTGCTGCTGTGACCTCGGTCTGGAAGATACAATGGCTGCTGCGACTGGGGAAAGGGCCCCTGCCTTCACGTCTGAAGAGTTGGAGAAGCTCGTGGATGGGGTCCTCCCCCAGTATGCGCTACTCTACGGTCCTCCAGACCAACAAGTGAGTACACCGGGTGCACATGGAATGGGCTATGCCTGTGTGGATTGGGGTGGATGTAAGTTGGTGGGGTGGGGGGCGAATGAGGAGTGCAACGCCCGACAGATGAGAGCATGTGCCATATGGCAAAGTTGGTGGGGGGGGCCAATCACATCTAACATGCAGGTCATTCATGATTTCCTCCTTTCCACCCTGTACATGTCAAATAGGTCAGCGCCCATCAGAAGATCGAGATTTGGCGTGCCATCGCCAAGGAAGTCCGGAACTTGGGGGTCCACAACAGACGGGGCACCCACTGCCGCAAGAGGTGGGAGGACATCCGCCGCGGAACAAGGAAGACCGCAGAAACACTGCTGGGGATGGCCTCCCAACCTAGGAGGGGTGCCAGTCGCACCATGACCCCCCTGATGTCCCGGATCCTGGCGGTGGCCTACCCTGAATTGGATGGGCGCTTTAAGACATCACAGCAGACACAAGGGGGTGAGTATCAGCACATTCTCCTATCTTTCTGCGCAGTGGAGGCGTCTGGGTGGGGGAGGAGGGCTGTGGGTGACATTAGGCCAGGGCGCTTTCTGTAGTGTAGTCCTCTCCCTTAGGCATGGCCCTGTGCCCCCGGCCCCCACCTCGGTAGGATGACAAGTACAGCCATTGAAGGTCCAGCATCTCCCATGTGCGCGTTTGACGTCTCTTGGCCTGTTGTCTTAGTCAGTAGTACTGAGTAGTGTACCCCGAATGCGCGGCTTAGTGCATTAGGCACCTGTGTCTGTCCTCTCCGCCAACGGTGTTGACATTGCATGCACTCAACCTGGTCTTCTTTTTCCCCCCCCCACCCTTTCTCTTCATCTTCTTGTGCATGTGTGCATTAGCATCATCAGGCGGAGGAGATTTGGCATCGGAGCACGAGGGAGCTGCAGGACACAAGGCCCCGGTGGGCCCAGGAACAGACACCGAGGGCACCAGTGATCCGGAGGGCGAGGGGAGCACCACGACGGGGACCGCTGGTGAGAGCAGCGAAAGCGACACGTCCTCGGATGGGAGCTCCCTAGGGGTGGCGGCAACATCCGTGCCCCCGCCTCTACAGGTACAGCCGCCACCCAGCGCACCAGCCCCGCCCTCCCAGCAGCCCCTCAGTCTTCGCTCCGTGCCGGTTCGCCCAGGAAGGCGCGCGTCTCCTTCGCCCCAGGCACCTCAGCCCCTGCCCCTGTTGCCCCTGCTGCCCTCAGTGCGGAGCTCATTGACCTGGTAAGGACGCTCATTGTTGGGCAGACGACCCTTTTGAATGCCATCCAGGGTGTGCAAAGGGAGGTGCAACAGAGCAATGCGTACCTGGAGGGCATTCATTCGGGTCAGGCTGCCCATCAACGAGCGTTCACTGCTCTGGCCTCAGCACTGACGGCAGCCATTGTCCCTGTTTCCAGCCTCCCTCTTCTTACTGCCTCCAGCCTTTCTCTGTCTCCTGTTCCTCAGCCTATCCCATCCACACCATCAGACCAGCCTGCACACACCTCAACACCCAAGAGCAGCTCATCCAAACACAAGCACCACAGATCCCACAAACACTCACCCAAGCAACACCCAGATGCAGACATGCCAACAGCCACTGCCACCCCTGTGTCCCCCTCCTCCTCGTCTCCCTCCTCCCTCCCTGTGACGTCTACACTCACACCTGCATGCACCCCAACATCAGCCAGTGCTTCCATCACCACCTCACCCTCCAGGACAGTCCACACTCGTGCAGTCACCACCCCCACTGCCATTTACACGTCCCCTGTGTCCTCTCCCACTGTGTCTGTCACCCCCTCTTCCAAGACACACAAACGCAGGCAGACACCCACCCAACAGCCATCCACCTCACGACAGCCTACAGCACCAGCACCTTCACCCAATGACAGCACACCTGACTCTCCTACAACCACCTCCTCTACCTCCACTTCCATCTCCCCTTCTCCTACCCTTTACCTTGGCCCTAAAAAACTTTTCCTGGCTAACCTTAACCTCTTTCCCCCCGATGAGCTCCCCCATCCATCTTCAAAGAGTCCCAAGAGCACCGCAGCCACCACCAGCCCAGCTTCGGGTGTCACTGTTGTGCCTGGGTTCTGGAGCCCACCCTTTGCCAGCAGTGACACATCGATCAGCAGCAAGGACACGTCCAGCCCCCCCCCCGGCAAGAGGACCCGCAAAAACAAGGGCCGCTGTGCGAGGACCGACAGGGCTGCCCCCAAGGAGCAATGTGCGGCCACTTCACCACCCACACCATCTAGGGGAGGCAAGGGCCCGAGAGCCCCATCAAAGGAGCGGAAGGGCAGCAGGAGCGCGGTGAAGGTGGACCCCTCATGCCACATCCCAGCTGGGAAGGAGGACACTAAGGAGGCCAGGAGTCCGTCCCCGAAGGGTCCAGAAACGTCACGGTCCGAGGGCGACTGAGCAGGGAGTCCAGGCCAGGTCTGGCTCCCTTGACCTGCTGGATGAGCACCGTTGAACAGGGCCCGCGGTGCTGAAGAGCACCGCTGAATAGGGCCCGCCATGGAGTAGAGCACCGCTGAACAGGGCCCGCGGTGCAGAAGAGCACCGCAGAACAGGGCCCGCCGTGGAGATAGGCACCGCTGAACAGGGCCCGCCGTGGAGATAGGCACCGCTGAACAGGGCCCGCCGTGGAGATAGGCACCGCTGAACAGGGCCCGCCGTGGAGTAGAGCACCGCTGAACAGGGCCCGCCGTGGAGTAGAGCAGCGCTGAACAGGGCCTGCGGTGCAGAAGAGCACTGCTGAACAGGGCCCGCCGTGGAGATAGGCACCGCTGAACAGGGCCCCGCCGTGGAGAAGAGCACCGCTGAACAGGGCCCGCGGTGCAGAAGAGCACCGCTGAACAGGGCCCGCCGTGGATATAGGCACCGCTGAACAGGGCCCCGCCGTGGAGAAGAGCACCGCTGAACAGGGCCCGCGGTGCAGAAGAGCACCGCTGAACAGGGCCCGCCGTGGAGATAGGCACCGCTGAACAGGGCCCGCCGTGGAGATAGGCACTGCTGAACAGGGCCCGCGGTGCAGAAGAGCACCGCTGAACAGGGCCCGCCGTGGAGAAGAGCACCGCTGAACAGGGCCCCGCTGTGGAGAAGAGCACCGCTGAACAGGGCCCCGCCATCTCAAGCACCGCTCCGCTGGGCCCTTCCTCTCAAGCACCGCTCCGCTGGGCCCTTCATCTCAAGCACCGCTCCGCTGGGCACCGCCGTCTCAAGCACCGCTCCGCTGGGCCCTTCCTCTCAAGCACCGCTCCGCTGGGCACCGCCGTCTCAAGCACCGCTCCGCTGGGCCCTTCCTCTCAAGCACCGCTCCGCTGGGCACCGCCGTCTCAAGCACCGCTCCGCCGGGCCCTTCCTCTCAAGCACCGCTACGCTGGGCACCGCCGTCTCAAGCACCGCTCCGCTGGGCCCTTCCTGTCAAGCACCGCTCCGCTGGGCCCTTCCTCTCAAGCACCGCTCCGCTGGGCCCTTCCTCTCAAGCACCGCTCCGCTGGGCACCGCCGTCTCAAGCACCGCTCCGCTGGGCACCGCCGTCTCAAGCACCAGTCCGCTGGGCCCTTCCTCTCAAGCACCGCTCCGCTGGGCACCGCCGTCTCAAGCACCGCTCCGCTGGGCCCTTCCTCTCAAGCACCGCTACGCTGGGCACCGCCGTCTCAAGCACCGCTCCGCTGGGCCCTTCCTGTCAAGCACCGCTCCGCTGGGCCCTTCCTCTCAAGCACCGCTCCGCTGGGCCCTTCCTCTCAAGCACCGCTCCGCTGGGCACCGCTGTCTCAAGCACCGCTCCGCTGGGCACCGCTGTCTCAAGCACCGCTCCGCTGGGCCCTTCCTCTCAAGCACCGCTCCGCTGGGCCCTTCCTGTCAAGCACCGCTCCACTGGGCCCTTCCTCTCAAGCACCGCTCCGCTGGGCACCGCCGTCTCAAGCACCGCTCCGCTGGGCACCGCCGTCTCAAGCACCGCTCCGCTGGGCCCTTCCTCTCAAGCACCGCTACGCTGGGCCCCGCCGTCTCAAGCACCGCTCCGCTGGGCCCTTCCTCTCAAGCACCGCTCCGCTGGGCCCTTCCTCTCAAGCACCGCTCCGCTGGGCCCTTCCTCTCAAGCAGCGCTACGCTGGGCACCGCCGTCTCAAGCACCGCTCCGCTGGGCCCTTCCTCTCAAGCACCGCTCCGCTGGGCACCGCCATCTCAAGCACCGCTCCGCTGGGCACCGCCGTCTCAAGCACCGTTTATGGTTCACTGTGCCCACCATGCCTCCTCCTTGACCAGTGGAGACTGTCATCCACCTGATGGACTGTGGCTTTGCACTCCCCAGGATGGTCCAGTGGGCAGCCCACCCACTGTAGAGACATTGAGAGACTGTGGCTTTGCACTCCCCAGGATGGTCCAGTGGGCAGCCCACCCACTGTAGAGACATTGAGAGACTGTGGCTTTGCACTCCCCAGGATGGTCCAGTGGGCATGGTGGCTCCTCGTGGATCTGGCGTCGTGGACTCATGTGGCTGTGGTGCCCCCCCCTTCCCTTCCCCCTGAGGTGCCTGTAGTTTTTACATCTGATGCCCCTGCAGTGTTCTCTCCAAAGGACTCAGGTCTCCTGTGTGGGCTTTGCCCTTATTTCTCAAGACTTTGGCCCACGGACATTCTGAATTCGTAGGATGTGCAGGACTTGGTACTTCAGTTATACACTGATGTGTATGTCATTAGTTTTGTTGTGAATATCTTTCATGGTTGTACGATAATTTTCTGGAGCTTTTTGGTACATAAATATTTATTCCAAATATGATTATGTCCTAGCATTTTTCAGGGGTGTTTGGGTGGTGTCACTGTGACTTGGTGCTCTGCATTGGTGAGTACATAGTTGGGGGGGGGGGGGGTCGCATATGTTGTGCCCGTAACCTTTCGTCCTCCCCCTCCCGTGTGTCGTAGGTGCAGTACTCACCGTTGTCGTCTGCGCCGGACTTCGTACTCGTGGTAGATGAGAAGGTAGACGAGAGCAGGTAGGATGTTTAATTCGGGTTCCATGCTGTCCTCCGTCCTCCTGGAGTGCGTAGTGGTGAGCGTTTTCCCGTCCGTAGTCTGTTTCCGCCGTGTTTTTATCGGCGGTGCTCCCGCCCCGGAAAAGGTGGCGTATTGGTGAGTTGGAATAGTGTGGGCGGTACATTGTCTGCCGCCTGTCTGTTGGCGGTGACCGCCGCGCTGTTTGTTTGTACTGCTGTGGCGGTCGGAGTGTTAAGGTGGCTGTCTGTGTTGGCGGTTCCCACCAGGCTCAGAATCCCATTTTTTTTACCGCCAGCCTGTTGGTGGGTTGGCCGCCGCTTTAACACTGACCGCCAGGGTTAGAATCACCCCCTAAATATGTTGCCTAGAGACAGATGAAAAGTGACCGAAGCAAGGATCCAATATAAGCTTGCACTAAAAAGATGGAAGCTGGTGAGGCAAGAACAGATGTGGGGGGATTTGGGATTAGCTTGTTTTACCAAGAATTCAGGGCTGTTCTGGAGCATTGTTAACAGCTGAAAGTTCTGCCACAGAAACAACTGAAGGGATGGGATGTAATATCCCGCCTGATAGATGAGTTAACCATTTCTACAGTATTTATTCGTTTGAGGACCCTAAGACAGTGGTGGAGGCCCGGGTTGAACCCTGTCCTAGCGTAGCCACTAGGTTCTGCCTGGATGAGGTGATTGTGGCTGTTCAGGAGAGTCCAGCTAATAAAGCGCTGGAACTGGATGGCATCCCCATAGATCTCTATAAAGGGATGTTTATTTTTTGGCCCCTATTATTGTTAACTTCTTAAATGCTCCAATGTGCCATGGGATCCCACTCTTGTGGAAGTCTGTGTATAGTGCCTGTTTAAAAAAAAAAAAAAGGGAACTGTAATGACCCTAAATGATACAGCTTTAGCTCCCTGTTAGACTCTTTGGTGAAGATCCTGCACCTGTTTTGCAGCGCATTGAGACTTGGGTGGAGGAACAGGCTATAATAAGCCCGGTACAGTATGGGTTCAGAGAAGGACTGGGGACCCAGGAGCAGTGCCTAAGCTTGTTATTAATTATTGACAAATACACAATGGCTAAGAAGGGCACCCCTTATTTGGCTTTCATGAATCTTAGCAGCGCTTTTAACAGGTTGAATCGGGCTAAGTTCTGGGGATCCTTTTATAAGTTGGGGATGCCAAACCCAGTTGTGGATTTTTGGTGAATGCTCGGTGTTTTGGAACTGATGCCTCTCTAAGGTATGGGCAGAATGGTGAATGCACTGATTTTTGTAATCTTCATAGAGGGGTGTACGAGGGATGTATCCTTGATCCAGTGCTGTTTCTTTTAAACATCAATGGCTTGCACTACTTTGTAGTGGAAAGGTGTAAGGATGTGCCAGTAATTAACGGGAAAAGTGTCCCTGTTTTGTTGTACACTGATGATGCAGTCTTAATGGTGCGCACAATGAATGGTTTATGAGGTGCAGTCATTGCGTTTGTAAAATTCATGGCTTACTTAGATTTTGTAGCAAATATCGCAAAGACACATTATATGATGTGTGGTAAGCCTCAGAGTTAACTGGGCCTGGTGACAATTAATGGCAATGTTATTAGTCGTGTTCATGAATTTCCTTATTTAGGTGTTTTGATGATAAAGTAAATTTCCAACCCTGTATTTCTGAGCGCTGTATACGTTTTAACACTGCAGTTGGCACAACATTTGAATTCTCTTCTAGGGTTGGGAGTAAACTGTTATACCCCTTTTTGAGGTGTATAGGCTTAAATGCCTTCCAGTCCTAACGTATGGGGCGCTGATTTGGGGCTATCGAAATAGTCCTTTCCCTCAAAAAGAAGAGGACAGATTTTGTAGAATGTTGCTGGGGTGGGACCCAATACTCCGGGGTTCTGTATGCATGAGGAGCTGGATCTGGGCTATGTGGAGGATAGTATTAACATAGCACCTTTGCCCCTTTGGATTTCCATTTGGACTAATGAGTGTGCTTCCTTTAATAGGGAAGTCAGCCTAGATTGTCTGTCTTGTGATTTGGGCTGGGTTATTCCTTGGTTAAATTCAATTAAGGATAGCACACTCTATTTGGGCCACCCAGAGATCTTTATTTCCCTGCAGCTTTTAAGTAAATCTGATAAGCGCTGGGCTAAGATGGAGTTTAATATACTCATCATGAGAAAAAATGAGGCTAATGAATTATTGAAATCCTCTGTCCAGGATTTTGTTATGATCAAGGTACACTCAGGGATTGAAGCCTATTTGTCTCAGGTCAGCAGTTTGAAGGAAAGGGCACTTATTACCAGATTTCGTCTTGGGTCTGTTAGGTGCAATCTGTGCTTTCCCTTAGGCCAGTTTGACCCAAAAAGTATTGTCATATGCCGGTGTGATGGTGCTTCTTTTCAAACATTATTGCAGTTTATATATTTCTGCAAGTTATATGCCTTTTTCAGGAGTAGATTTCTATTTCCCATTTTGAAAGGGAAAGGCTGTTTACAATGTCGCCCAGCCTTGTATTATTTGCGTACAATGTCTGATGAATTAGTGTGCCTCAGGGTTGGATCTTTCCTAAAATGTGTGATAAGCTGGCCCAACTATGTGAATTTGTATTAATGAATATTAGCATTATATGTTTTTATTGTATTGTATTTTATTTTATTTTTCGTACTTGTGTATCATGGCTATCTTTGAATAACCAAATAAAATTTGATTTGAGAATGCAAGAATGAGTCAGTGGGTGGATCATTGGATGCAGGAGTGCTAAGATGAGCATACTAATTTGTTAAGCAGACTCAAAGTATATCAATTTGGCACGTAGGTTGTATGTGTGTCTAAATGGTTAACATGCATTGGCAATGCCAAAAGGTCTGGCTTTTAAACAAAAGTGCTGTCTCAGTCAATGACGAGTTTAGGCATTCACTAAGCCCTCATACCTGGACTCATCCCATCATTCTTTCAGTACATCTCAAGAGAACTTCAATAAAATGCAATACAGTTCAAATGAAAATTAAAACAACTGGAGAAATGCAAATCAGAGAAATGTGTTACAGGATAATAATTTGAAAAATAGTGTCAAGATTAGGGATAGAGACAAGGTTAGGTTAATTCGCGGTAGGGTACAATTTAGGGTCAAGGCCAGGCTTAGGGTAAGGGGCAAGGATAAGGTAGGGTTGGGATCGGGGTAAGCCTCAAAGCTATTGTTTGGAATAGGATTTGGTTACGATGAGGGTAACTATTAGAATTAAAGTAAGAGTTAAAATTACGTGTAAGATAAGGGTGAATACCTCTCTTATGTTATGGTATGCACTATCACCCAGGAGGAAGCTGAGCTGATGAGAGTCTAGCCACACCTAGGGCCTATTGGGACTCCTATAAAAAGCCAGGTCTTCAGGTTTTAGCAGAATTCAAGTAGTGAGGAGGAGGATGAGGCTCTAATATGTATTGGCGGTTCATTGTAGGAGATGGCTCCGGTTTTCCGTATGAGTTTGATTTAGGTAAGTAGAAGTCCAGATGAGCAGAAGTGTCTGGAAGGTTTGTGAAAACAGATACAAGTGTTGATGTATGCTCGGCCAATTGGTGTAGTGGTGTAGTGCCTTGAAAATGCAAGTGAGGAATTTGTATTGTGCTTTTTTTGATTGGGTAGCCAGTAGAGCTCCATAAGGTATGGTGTGATGTGAGTGCGGCATGATGGATCTCTCAATCTACCTTCTTTACAGCTGGTTTCCCAGAGTTGAGTTTGTTACTTTGTGTCTCGTCAAGTAGGAAATATTTGAACCAGCTTAAAGATTTTTGATACATGTGCTTCAGCTTGAATTCAGATAAGAAAGAGTTCAAAATCATTAGTGTTGAATGAGATAGCAGATGAGGCGGATACGGAGTGACAGATAATTCTTTTGTGCAGCTAAAGAATGTCATCCATGAGTGACACAAGTACTGATTCTGTTCCATGTTGTGTGTGGAATCCTGATTGCTAGTTATCTAGAAGTTGTTACTTATCTAAATGCGTTTGTGAGAAACTACCACTTTCTTCAAAACTTTGGACCATCAGGGTGATCATTCTCTTGGTCCTCTGGGTCTAAAAGTAAATTTTTTGAGCAGAGTAATTACTATTTTTTTGTAGGATTTCTTAAGCTATACTCGGACTACCTACTCTTTGTTTGAGATCATCGTCTGGATCCTAAGTTTCACCGGCAAAATGGTGACCGCATGCATATGTTGCAAGCTGTAGGTAGGAAGGGGTTCCTATCTCATATTAAACACAAAAAGTAGGATTAAATGTGAGTAGCACCAGACATGTTTCTTTGTCACTGTAGAGTTTGTGTCATGGTCTAAAGATTCCACTTAGGTACTTTGTCTGAGATATCATTGTTTACAAAATAGATTTTTAGATCAACAGAAACAAGCTCTGATTTTATATGATTAATTCCAAAATATGTTATGCTATAAAAATGGCTAAGAATATGCTTCAAAACTTTTTGTTTCAGGCACAAGTTACATTCCATGATGTCGCTGCCAATTTCACTGAAGAAGAGTGGAGGCTGTTACACGAATGGCAGAGAGAAGTTTATAAAAATGTGATGAATGAAATTCACCAAGCCCTACTCTCTCTGGGTAATGTTTCATTTTCTTTCATAAAGGTGTATAATTTTTTTTTAATACTTTACCCGATAATAAATTTGATTAAATAATTTTGATTCTCTTCTTGTACGACTGGAAGTAGGTACTCAACTATATTTTTAAATACAAACCATTACACTTGTTAAAAAACATTATAACTGACAAACTCAGCTCTGTCATCCTTCTTTAATGTTACAGGGCCTCATTACAACATTGGCGGGCGGCAAGCGCCGCCCGCCAAGTTGTAACCGCCGTGCGGCCGCCAATGCGTAGCATATATGAAATTGCAGTGTTCTTTTTGATTGTGTGTTCATGTAGTGTTCTATTCCGTGGAACTTTGAAGTATTTACTGCTCAGAAGTGATGAGTAAATGTTTATTCATAGTACTAGCCTCTAGTCTTCATTCTGAAATCCAATTGTAGGCTGGCCAGATCTTTAGAAGGTGCTTCTGTGTTTCAAGGCAGTTTGCTGTGAGGTTCATCAGACTCAGTCAATGTATCAACAGACTTAGGCCCTTATTATGAGTTTGGCGGTCTTTTCTGAAGACCGCCGTGGTGATGGACGCCAAAAGACCACTAGTGATGGCGTTATCCCGACTGCAGTATTACGAGTCACATGCTGAAGACCGCCCAAAAAAGTCACAAATGTGAGACCGCCAGGCTGACCGAGGGCGGGAGAGAGGTGGTAACCACCACCAGCATCGCCACGCCAACAACATCCCGCCCTCCATATTACGACCCACAAGTCAGCACAATGGTCATTGCACGGTGGAAAACTATTGACGGAGCGAACCGCCGCACTAAAATTACCACCACCACCAAAACCTAACACCACATTAGACAGTATGAACACCCCACACCTGACACACATTACCACACTACACACACCCACATCCACCACCATAAAACACACACACAACCCACAATCCTTTGCAGCTACAACCACAGACAGCGCAGAGCCACAAACCCATTACCTACTACTTATACTCCATAGGCACATATACACTACACACGCAGCACACATCAACAACATACACACATCACAACTGCATACAAACACCACAACACACCAGCACACAAAACTAAGCACACCCCACCAACCGCCAAACATCTCACCCTTGCATACGACATTCCCCTTTCCCCAAACCACATACCAACCACCATCTCCCCTCAAAAGCATCCACGATTCACAGACGAAGAGTTGAGGTTGATGGTAGATGAAATCGTCAGGGTAGCGCCACAGATGTTGGGAGCACACGTCCAGCAAACATCAATAGCCAGAAAAATGGATGTATGTTGGAGGATAGTTGACAGGGTCAACTCAGCGGGCACAAGGGAGGACATCAGGAAGAGGTGGAACGACCTACAGGGGAAGGTGCATTCCTTGGCCTCACAACACCAGATTGCCATCACCAAGACTGGCGGTGGACCCCCACCTCCTCCCCTAGAGTGCACATCGTGGGAGGAGAAGGTCTTGGACATCATGCATCCTCAGGGCCTGACTGGAGTAACCGGAGGACGGGACTCTGGTAAGTCAACAACACTCCCCTGGCACCAACGACTCCTGTACAGCATGCGTGCCCTCCACCCTATCATTCCCCAGTTCACCCCATCTCACACTTCCGCTTCCCCACCAATCACCTAATGCTTCACCGCTGCATGCCACACCACCCCCTTGCCGCTATCCCCACACAGTCCCTCCCTTGTGCAAGGATAGCACTCACAATGACAAGCAACTCCCACAATGCATTATTTCTTACACATGAAAAGCTGCTATTCCCACTTCACAGTGGAACACCTGCACGTTAAACCATCGCACCAGCTACACCAACTGGATGTGTTGACTGCGTACTACTACATGGCAATGACAGCAGTGCTGTCCACTATCCACAACCCACAATGGTACATGGAACCAATGTCACAATCCATGTCCCACAGACAATGTCTGCAGTTCTGCATCTGTCATTACCATCACTGGGAAGCAAGTCAAGCCACTGCATGAACCAGACTATGAAACAAAGTAGTACACCTCCACAATGTAACTCTCTCCCTCTCCATCCACAGGTACCCCTGCCACTGCCACCCTGCAGAGGATACCAGAGGCAGCCAGCCCTCCCCAGGATGAAGGCCCCAGTGGATGGCTGGACTATGACGACTTACCTGGCCCATCTGGGACAACTGGTCATTTCACCACCACCAGCCCCACTCTGACCACTTCTAAGTGCCCCACCCAAGTGGCAACAACAGCACAGCCAACCCCTCGTCCCCAAACCTGTGTACCAAGGACTGGTCAATCAGCAGTGTGCCCCACAGTACAGGGACCAGAGTCAACCCCTCACACCCAAGACGGTGAAGGTCTGTTGTAACAGGGAGTGGGCACACTGTGCCAGGGTCACAGGAGGCCAGGGGCAGTTGGAGGGCACCTGTGGGCCAAGGAATGGGCCCGAAAGGAAACGAGTGGTCAGGAGGCCATCACCAATGTCCTGGGGCCATACCAGCAATCCCAGGACAAGATGGGTCAGATCCTCTCAGCCTTGCAGGAGAACCAGAGGCTGCAGAGGTAATACCCCCAGGAGGCCATGCAGCAGTGGGAGGCACACAGTGCTACCATGGCCTCCATTGCAGGGGTGCTCAAAGAACTTACTACCATCCTACATGTGTCCCCACCCACTAGCAGGCCCCTTCCACTAGCCACATACCAACTGAGCCATCCACTTCTGCCACAGCTAGTGGAATGGAGGCCTTGCCAGAGGAACCACACGCCGCTGGAACCCCTTCCACTGTAGCTGAGGAACCCCCAGGCAAACAATGTCGTCCATCCAGATATCCTGCAGGACCTGATGCCAAGACCAAAACAACTGCCAGGTTGTGAGCGTCTTCTGAGCATTCTCCTTTGTGTGCCACTGGCACACCCTGTTGAGTGTCCACTGTCATGTCTCCATTTTCTCATGGAACCTGTACTACCTGCAGCTGGGCCAACTGCTTTGATGATTTCACCCACCATGTCCCCACTCCTCACCCATTGCAATTGTTTATCATAGTAAACAGCATTGAGCACAACTACTGCTTACCTATCTTTATTGTTGTACAAAATGTCATTATAGTTGACACATTGACCATTAATAGTCTGGAAGATGGACAGAAGAGGGTGCAATGTGCAGGGAGTATGACAGTAGAACAGAACAGTAGAACAGACATATACTGAAGTCTTGTGTCAAGGGAGCCACCAGTCAAACCAGGAACCAGAGTAGCACCACCCAACAGACCTGCAAAGAGACCAAGACAAGGACATCCATCACAATAGGAGTCAATGTTGCACAACCAACACAAATGCAGTAGATTGTCAAGCTCCCTAGTGTAAATAGCAAAGTAGAATGTGAACACAAATTACCATGGCAGACCCGCATGTACCAGACATGCAATCCCAATGGTACATCCCTCACAGCTGACATTACTCCTCTAAAGGCAAGCCCCACTGTCAGTAAAAGTTATGTTCCATATTGTGTACAGTAAGGATAGGTAACAATACTGTTTACCACAATATGCATGCGGTCCAACTGTAGTTGGCATAGCAGTACAGGGAACATTCAACATGCCCAAGTCATTGCAGATGTGACTACAGCATAGCAAACATAGGCCTGACATCAGAACAGTAACTCCCCTCCTGATGGCCAACATGTTGTCCCCCAAACCCACACAGTGGGATAGCTGCACTTGCCACCTCCACTGATGGCAAACATCAGGAGGAGCAATGTCACAAGCAGACAGCAGTACAGTATACATACAACAGAATAAACGCATACCTGCATGCCATAGGAAGTGTTGTTGGATCAACTCTGGTCTAGTGTCAGCTGCATCCTCAACATCTGCCTCCTCATCATTATCCATGTCACCATCATCAGCCACTGGTCCAGCTGCCACCACCTCAACATCCAGTAATGGAATGTTTCATCTCAGGACTAGATTGTGTAGCATGCAGGCAACAACTATCTGGCAGATCTTTAGTGGTAGAGCAGGGCACCTCCTGAGACGTGTAGACACCGGAATCTGGCCTTCAGTAGCCCAAAGGTCCTCTTGATGGCACGCCTCGTCCTGCCGTGGGCCTCATTGAAACAGTCTTCCCCATCTTTGGCTGAGTATCTCACTGGTGTCAGCAGCCACGGCAGGTAAGGATATCCAGAGTCACCTGTGTGCACAAAGATTAGACACATCACAATACTGGTAGTGGTGACAGAGGGCAGTATGTGAAGAGAGGTGATGCCCACATAAAATTTAAGGCATACCAATGAGCCAGGCCCTCTCTCTTTGTAGTTGTGCCATCATGTGTGGGACATTGCTGTTCCTCAGAATGTAGGAGTCATGCACAGAACCAGGAAACTTGACCGTCACTTGGGAGATATACTGGTCAGCTAGACACACCACCTGGACATTTTATGGAGTAGAAGTTTTTCCTGTTCTTGTACACTTGTTCATTGACCCCGTAAGGTACCAAAGCAATGTGGGTGCCATTTATGGCCCCTATCACATGAGGGATATGTGCCATAAGATAGAAGTCAGCTTTAAGATTGGGCAAATCCGCACTTTGGCGGAACCTGATGTAGCTGTCCAGATGTTTGAGTAAAGCACACAGTACATCCTTCAACACATGACTGAACATGGGCTGTGACATCCCTGCTGCCAAGCCCACTGTGATCTGGAATGAGCCTGAGGCAAGGAAGTGTAGCACAGACAACACCTGCACTGTTGGAGGTATGGCATAGAGATGGCGTATGGCAGACAAAAGATATGGCTCCAACTGGTTACACAGTTCCATGATGGTCTGACGGTTCAGACGATAGTTCTGTATGATGTGTTTTTCTTCCAGGGTAGCAAGATCGACAAGGGTCTGGTACACAGGTGCATGTCTCATTCTCACCTTTGCACGGAATTTAGGAATGGGAGAGAGGAATAGCCACAAGTTAATGTCGTCAGTTCACAAGCCACCAAACACAATACACGTAGAACACAAGAGTAGTGTGGACATAATGCTGAAGTACACTGAATCCATATGGCCATGTTTAGTGACCCTTATGTGGACATAATGCTGAAGTACACTGAATCCATATGGCCATGTTTAGTGACCCTGTATGCTATCGTTGATGACAGTTCCTGGCCCAGACAGACAGTTTGCCAGACACAATACATTTAACACTTCCGTATAACAACACCCTATTAGCACAGGTAATGAGTTGTATGTCAATTTTGAACATATAGATATGGTTACCCCATCTATGAGACAGCAAGTGACTGCACATGTCATGCCATTGTTATCTGTACATCCAACAACACTATGCATGAATATCAAATGTGTGTACCATGTCATGTGTGAACATAGGTCATCTGTGCACATGTCACTAAAATCATCTATGACGCACTTATCATTCACCTACAATGCACTACATACATGTAAAATGGCAGCTGCCTGTCCTGCAAGCACAGCACAGTTGGAAGTGACCTAATTCCACCGGCCTTAGTTGTCATGGCAGAAGGTGGTCTCAAATGCCATGCAACTCCTCATTTGCTAATGAGACTTGGGCCAATGAAGATCACCGCCGGCGTAACAGTCATGTACGCAACGGACATGACCACCATTTGTTGTTGCATAGCTCACCTGACTCCTGACACTCGGGCAAGCAAGACCTCCACTGCGTGTGCTGCTGTGTTCTGACTCTGGAAGCCAGTATACCATGACCTGCAGGAGATAGGGTCCCTTCCTTCATCCAAGAGGAGCTTGAGAAGCTAGTAGACTGGTTCCAACCCATGTACTAGCTGCATACTCCTCAACACCCGCTCCGCACGCAAACACGCCGTGGAACTCTGACACCTGCTCGACAGCACCGCCCCGGACGTAGCGTTCCTGACCGAGACATGGTGGAACTACTCATCCGTGCCAGCCATCGCCATTGCCATCCCAGACGGATACAAGATCTCCCGCAGGGACCGCACCAACGGCTACGGAGGAGGACTCGCCATCATCCACAAGTCCACCCTCAAGATCACCACCCACACCGACGACCACTTCAACACCGCCGAGCTTCTACACTTCCGGATCCACACCGACCCCAACACCACCCTCAGAGGAACGCTCGTCTACAGATCCCATGGACCACCGGCCCAGTTCTGCGACGCTATCACCGACCTCGCAAGCACCCACGCACTCGCCTCCACGGACTACATCCTCCTCGGGGACCTCAACTTTCACCTCGAGAACAACAACAACCACAACTCCACCACGCTGATCAGCAACCTCACGAACCTCGGACTCAGACAACTCGTCACGTCACCAACCCACGCCGCTGGACACACACTGGACGCCATCTTAACCACCAGCGACCACGTTACCTTCAACGACACCACCGAACCCTACTGGACCGACCACCGCTGCATCCACTTCACCTACAACAAAAACACCGCACACCACCACAGCCGCCAACTCCCCCGCCGCAGCTGGGGCAAAGTCACTGAAGAACAACTTCTCAGCACCCTCTCCCAGAACCCGCCGAAGGAGCCCACCGACCCAGACACCGCGGCCTGCAACTTCAAACAATGGACCAACAACTGCGCCAACATCCTCGCCCCGCTGAAGAAACCCCCCAGCAACCTCGCCAGCAAGAGAGCCTCCTGGTTCACCGACGAACTCCTGGCCTCCAAACGCGCCTGCAGGAAACTGGAAAAGAAATGGCTCCAAGAACGCACACCGAACAACCACGCAACCCTCAAAGACGCCACCCGCCGACACCACCACCTCATCAGGACCACCAAGAGGTCCTCCTTCAAAGACCACCTAGACAACAACGCACACGACAGCAAAGAGCTCTTCCGCATCGTAAAGGAACTGTCCACCCCCAGCGCCAACGTCAACGACATCCCGCCCTCTCAGGAACTCTGCGACTCCCTCGCCGCTTTTTTCCACAGCAAGATCGCCGAAATCCACAGCAGCTTCAACACCCCGACCACGCCCACCCCTGTCACCACCTCGAACCCAAGCATTGCCAACCCCATCACCGCCTGGTCCAACGTCGACGACGCAACACGCAAAATCATGAACTCCATCCACTCCGGATCACCGACTGCCCCCTCCCCCCACCACATCCTCAACTAAGCCGACTCTATCATCGCACCCCAACTCCGCAAGATCATCAACGCCTCCTTCGAAACAGGCACCTTCCTGGAAAGCTGGAAGCACGCAGACATCAACGCCCTCCTCAAGAAACCCAAAGCCTACCCCAAGGACCTCAAGAACTTCCGCCCCATCTTCCTCCTCCCCTACCCAGCGAAAGTCGCAGAAAAGATCGTCAACCTTCAACTGAGACGCCACATCGAAGACAACAACGTCCTTGACCCCTCACAAACCGGATTCAGACGCAACCACAGCACCGAGACCGCCCTCATCGCCGCCACAGATGACATCAGACGCCAACTCGACCATGGCGAAACCTCCGCCCTCATCCTCCTAGACCGCTCAGCGGCCTTCGACACGGTCTGCCACCGCACCCTACTATCACACCTCCAAGAAGCCGGAATACAGGAAAAAGCCCTAGCCTGGACCTCATCCTTCCTCTCCGGCAGAACACAGACCGTCCACCTCCCACCCTTCCGCTCAGAAGCCAACAACATCATCTGCGGCGTCCCCCAGGGCTCCTCCCTGAGCCCGACGCTGTTCAACATTTACATGGCCCCCCTCGCACAAGTGGCCCGCCGTCACGACCTCAACATCATCACCTACGCCGACGACACCCAGCTCATCCTCTCCCTCACCAACGACCCCGCCACCACCAAAGCCAACCTCCACGAAGGAATGAAAGCAGTCGCCGACTGGATGAGAAATAGCCGCCTGAAACTGAACACCGACAAGACAGAAATCCTCATCCTCGGGACATCCCCCTCCGCCTGGGACGACTCGTGGTGGCCCACCACCCTTGGAACAGCTCCGACGCCCACGACCATGCCCGCAACTTGGGATTCATCCTCGACTCCGCACTCTCCATGGACAGACAAGTCCGCGCCGTCACCTCCTCCTGCTACAACACCCTCCGCAGGATCTACAAGTGGATCCCTACCGACACCAGGAAGACAGTGACCCACGCCCTCGTCAGCAGCAGATTGGACTACGGCAACGCACTCTATGCAGGAATCCCTGCAAAACACCTCCAACGACTTCAACGCATCCAAAACGCCTCAGCCCGACTTATCACCAACGCACCCCGCCACAGCCACATCACCCCACACCTCAAAGAGCTCCACTGGCTTCCCGTCGACAAGACACCTTCAATCTCCTCACCCACGCACACAAAGCACTCCACAACGCCGTCCCCACCTACCTCAACAACAGACTCAATTTCTACACGCTGACCCGCCATCTGCGATCCGCGAGCCTCGCCCTCGCCACCGTCCCCCGCATCCAACAAACCACCTCCGGCAGCAGATCCTTCTCCTACCTCGCCGCCAAGACCTGGAACACGCTACCTACCTACCTCCGACAGACTCAAGACCTACTCGCCTTCAGAAGACTCCTCAAGACCTTGCTCTTCGAGCAGTAGCAGTCACCCCCCCACCCCCCTAAGCGCCTTGGAACCCTAACGGGTAAATAGCGCGCTCTCTAAATGTCTGTGATTGATTGATTGATGTAAGGATGGTTGTTTGGGGGCACCAGAGCAGCAGGTAAGTCAAATGTTCCTGTCCTGTCTGCTTGTGATGTGTATGGGTATGAAAGGTGACGACGCACACTGAGTGGATGCATGCAGATGGCAAAGGATTTGGTGTGTTGGTGGTGTACGTGCACATTTGTGTGGTCATGAGATGTGTCTGATGTGTGGAGTCCACTGCTGTTGCTGTGATGCCACTCTACGTGACTTTCTCCTTCTGTCTGTGTCACCCATGCAGGTCCACGCCCATCAGAAGAAGGGGATTTGGTGTGCCAGTGCCAAGCATGTGCGGACCCTGGGGGTCCATGCCCAATAGAGCACCCATTGCAGAAAGCAGTGGGAGGACCTGAGATGCTGGACCCGGAAGACCTCTGAGGCCCAGCTGGGCCCACATTTTGGCGTTGGCCTACCATGAGGTGGCTGGGTGCTTGAGGGCAGTACAGCAGCCTCAAGGGGGTAAGTACACACTCACAGCTAGCTAATGGTAGGCATGTATGGGCGTGGGTAGTCTACTAGTGGGAAGATGTGGTGTAGATCATTTGTACCTGCACATTGGCTATGGGTATGAGCCACCCTGGCAGGACTTTTACTCAATGTTGCCTGCCAATGCCATGCAGACAGTGACTCATGATGGGTTTACTCCCATGTTTGAGTTTGTTAGGACACATTAAACATCTTTTGAGTGAGCAGATCCTTCCATCAGCAACAGTATACCGGAGGTGTCGGGGCATTGCCATCAGTAATGGTCTGCCACTATGACTGAGGAAATTGGTGAGTTCTCAATCAGCTGCCTCAATCTGTAGGTGGAGATGGCTTCTGGGAGCCAAGATATTACTGTACACATTGTGAAAGGATTACTTGGCATGCTGCCTTGCCATGCAGGAATTATATGGGTAAGGAGTACAGGGTATGTCTATGTAAACGGGCATGGTAGTATGGCAAGTACTGAGCTACTGTGCATCCTAGGACCCTTCATAAGTCAAAATGTGCCATATGTTTCCACATCAGTAGGTCTTCACTGCATAACTTCAGTTTGTCCTATGATTTTAGCCAGATGTGCTTGTCAGTTCAAAGGCATGCAATGGCATGGCATATCAGCAGATTAGAGGTTGTTACTCTGTGGGAATGATGAGTAGGTATTGACCCATTGCACCCTTTCTTTCTCTCCAACCTTCCTTCCCTCTCCTCCTCTGTCTTTGTGTGCATCAGCTTCATCAGGCGAAGGAGAAGGGGAACCAACGAGTGTGGAGGCTGCAGCCCACGGGACCTAGGATGTGGAGACCTACGGAGGACGAGGGGCCCAGTGGGATGGAGGGCGAGGGAAGTGTCACATGGGAGACCGGATCGAAAACACCATCTACTAATTCCTCCTCCAATGGAAGCTCCCTGGTGGTGGTGGGCCCATCTGGCACCAGCCCAGCACTATCCTTGTCTGCCACCCTCCTTATCAGCACCATCCTCCCTATAGCTCCCGACCTAGTTGCCCGTGCCTGCTCACCCAGGAGGGTGGGCTTCTCCTTAGCCGCAGCCACCTCCGTCCCTCCCCCCGTCAGCCCTGTTGCCCTCGGTGAGGAGACTATTGACTTCCTGAGGTGCATCTCTGTGGGACAACCAACCATTGTGAATGCAATCCAGGGACTGGCATCACAGATGCAGCAGACCAATACCTACCTGGAAGGCATTCACTGCCCTGACTGGCCTGCAGAGATCCTGTCAGGCTCTGGCCTCCTTCTTGACGGTATCCAGTGTCCCGTCCTCTTCCGTCCCCCCTCCAGCTACCTATGCCCAATCCAACACCCCTCTCCACACACCCATCCAAAGCACACAGTCAGACCCCCATTCATCCACCTCAACAGACACGGTTTGAAAATACAAACACAGGCACCACAGGTCCCTCCACCGCTATGCACACTGACAACAGACACATGAAGACGCAACAGCATCTTCTCCCTACACAGACTCCCCCAAAACCCCTCATGGCCATCATCACCACAATAGCAGACGCCCACACATCCACCCCATACACCACATGCACACTCACAACTACCAATACCCCCACATGCAGTACATCCACCTTACCTGCACACACCACCCACAAGACTCACTCATCCACCCTGGCATCTCCCTGCATCTCTGCCCCCCCTCCCAGTACACCTAACCCCCTGCACACACTCACCCAACAGACATCCAACACACACATGGCATCCACCCACGCACCAGCACCCAAGGAACATACCTGTACACACCTCTCAAACACTCCCTCTCCCTCCACGCCCAAATGTTTTTCCCATGATCGCCCTTGTGTTCCTAAAAAAAGATGTTTGTATGAGTTTGCCCTATTCTTTCCCACTGACCCAGTCCCTGTTTCCCCCAAGCGCCGTGCTACTCTCCCCAGACCCAGTCCTTCCACCTCCCATTCCACTCATGGCCGACCTGGTACTGCTCATGTCCCTACTGCACCTAAGAGTTTGACCTACACAAAAGCTAGGGAGAGCCCCCCCCCCAAGCCATAATCAACAGCCCTCCACCAACTCAAAGTCTAAGGCCAACCTCCCAAACCCAAGCCCACACTTGGCCCCCCACACCATCACCCCCGAGGTGCCTGCTTGCCCCATTGATGCCCCTGCCATATGGAGGCCACTTTGCTGTCAGGAGTCAAGTTGGGCCGAGAGACCTTGCCCAGTGTGCCGGGGCACTGAGGACTATTGGACTCGCCATTAGGCCCATTTTGTAAATAGTTATCTATACATCCATTTATATATTTTAATATATCTGCACCACTTCACCGTTGGTGTTGATGGTTACAAACTTGTCCTTGCTTTCCTTACGCATGTATGTGTGCGATTTGTTTTGTGTATGTGATGTGTTTGTGTAGCAGCATGATTTGTGTGGGTGAGCTCTGCTATGGACTTGATTTGTTGTGTGTGGTGTGTTGGTGTTGTGTGGCATTGTGTGGTAGTGTTGTGTGTGTTGTTATGCATCTGTGATTTACTTTGTGTGTTGGGTAGACGTGGCTCAGACACGTTGTTTGGAAGTGTTATTGTTTGTATTAGTTGTGTGCTGTTGTTACGTGTTGCAGCCAGTATGTTTTCCTGTAGAGGTGTGCAGTGTGCTTCTCTGCTAATAGGTTTTTTGTGGTTACAATGGTGTTGTCGTTGTGTGACTCAGTGGTGTTGTGTGTAGATGTGTCTGACAGTGGCGGTGGTTTGTGTGTGCGGTGTGGTCTGTGTATGGCACATGTATGTTGGCCGTGGTGTGTGGTGTTTGTGCGTGTTTGTATGTAGGTGTGTTTTTGTGTTGGTTCGGTGTATGTTTGCGTGTGTGTGTGGCCGTGTTTAGCCATGCCGGGGCTGTGTGTTATGTATGGGTGTGCACTAATGGCCTTCCCTCCATTGAGTGCTAGGTGGGTTTACTTACGGTTGTTGTCTTCGTCGCCGTCACTGGTTCTGGAGTAGTATGGCCAGCAGGAGCAGTGGGAAGACTTCAAGTTCGGGTTCCATGGTGGCTGCGGAAGTGTCTGTGTTCCTGGCGGTAAGTGTCTCCCTTTTATGTTGTTTGTTACCACCGGGCTTTTTGTGGTGGTGTGACCGCCCCGGAAATCCTGGCGGTGTCCAACCTTGTAATATGGTCGGCAGAAACATGGTCTCCTCCGGCCTGAAGATGCTGGCCGCGGCAGTTCAGCCGCACTGGTGGTGTATTGGCTGTGTTTCTGTTGGGAACACCGCCATGCTCATAATATGGCGGTCTTCTCCTCTGGGCTGCCGGCAGTGCGACCGCCATTGCCACTGTGGCGGTCATGGGACTGCCAAACATGTAATGAGGGCCTCAGTTTCAATACTGCACACATGTACAGTGTGCTATTAAGGCACTATATGTACTTACTTCACAACTTACACTACTATACTCCTATGCAGGGTAACTTCCGTTCACATGGGTTTCACAGCTCTTCAAAACCATTATGACCTGTGAGAGAATCTTTTTTAGTGCTGCTCCCCTTTTTAAAAATCTGAATTCATCTCCATGTCTCATCATCCTGCTTTACTCATCCATGGTGACCCAAACATTTACAAAGGAAATTCCTGCCAGATCCTGGCAGGCCCCAACCATAGTCAGTAGCTGGATTAATTAGGCAGTGAGCATAGATAGACATTAATATACATATTTTTCTCATAAAGACATAAGTACACCTGCCATCTCGCTGGAAGTGTAAAGGCATATGGGGTCTAGAGTTGTTCAAAGTACCTGAATGTCCATGACAAGAATAGAACAACCTGATACCTAGTGTTTGTGCAAATGATGTTCCCAAGCACTGCGATCCCCATTCCACATGCTATGCACAGTCATTGGTGCTGCGGCAGTAGGTAGGAGAGGTGTGTTCACTGTCTTACCACAATTGGATACCTGAGGAATCACTCTTGGTGTGGTGTGCAGGCCAGTGATACATTTTAACATACTTCTCATCTGTTAGTGGGAATGGTCAGAGTCATTTCCCTTTCTCATTGAAACATTTACATTAGATCAGTCCCAGCATAAGCATGATGATAGTCATTAGATCATCTTCAGGCCTTTTTCTTCTTCATGGGCAATCCTGAAAAGAGGGGCCTACACCTCACTTTATCTTTTAAATAAGATGCTTTATAATTGCAGTGCATAGGCAACTCTTTCTTCTATAGTTTCCATTGCTTATATTTAATTTCTGCTCTTTCTCCTCCCATATATTGACTTAGCCACTAGTAGGTTGACTCCTTACAGTGAGTTTGATACCTACTCATTATTTATTTTACACACTCCTATTTCAGCCCCTTTTCATCATTTACCTGAGCTTGGCTACATGTAATCCCTCATCTCCCCATTGTATCTCAATGGAAGCAACTTGTTACTCTGTGTTCTGAACAATGGGGGGCATCTCATTGATTCCAAACAACCCACCAACTCTACCATTGACTCTACGGTGTCTGTATATTTCTTGTGTTCAATGCTTAACTCTTGAGTCTTTGGGAATGGGTGTGCCTCATAAGTCCCAAAATCCCCCTTTACGTTTTCTATCTGCAGTTTTCAGTAGACTGATGGGAGACCCACGTTTGGCAGTGGTGTGCTTTTCTGAGTTGCGCATTGCAATCTGGAGAGGCCGCTTTCCTCCAGAGTGGTCAGCATGTGAGGATCGACGAAGCCTCTACCCCATCTCATCCTGGAGTACAGTGGCGCAGTACGATCAAGCCGGGTACACACACCCTTCAGTCACCCAATCAGCCATCCTTCTACAAAGATTCTAGTCACCAGTCAGCAACAGGAAGCTACGTGAGACAATGGCGCCTGTTAGGACCCTGATAAATCATCCAGAAGCTTTGACATCAAGGTTTTACCTTTTGGCATCAGCTACTAACTTTGAGTCTGGGACCCCTACCATGCAAACCCTGAGAGAGGTTCTCACTAGTGCTTTGAAGCACAAACTGCTTGAACTTTATTTCTGAAGGCAGGCAGAATTCTGACGCAACAACCAATTCTCTGGCCATGTTTAGCTCACTATCCTTCATACTTACTGATTGTTTCCCCTCCTCAGAGAAAGACAATTTCTTCCAGCAGCAGTATTCTACTCTGACATCACAGGCTGTGGCCTGTGTGACTAGGTCAGGTGATCATCTTCTGGTACTACAAAGCATTCATGCTTTATAACAGCATTTCTCAAACTATGAATCTTGACCCGCTGGTGGGTAATGAGCTGACTTTGGTTGGGTCGTAAAAGTCAAAGCGATAAATAAAGATGCCTTTTAAAATCTGTATTTATCTTGTCACATTTGCTGCACTTCGCAGACAGAGGTCAAATATCAGGCTATGTCTTCTGAAAAATTGTGGCTTATGTTTTTTAACATTGGGATTGGAGTTTATAAACTTCTCTCACTTTGTATTTAGGGGAAAAAGTGAAGTGAATTATATGCCAATTTTGCAGTGGTACAGGGAGTGTGAAAGGAAAGGCTGTAGAATGTCATTTTTTGTAACACACAAAACATATAAATGCATGTAAATTAACTATAAACATTCAGTAGTTAGGAAATCAGAAAAGGATCAAATTTTTGTGGCGTGTGATGGAAATAAAGGATTTTTGTAGGATGCACAGATTATAAATACTCACTAATACCTGATTTCCCCCACATTATCATTTGTGTGCATATAGTTTTATGAGTAAAACTGTACGCTTGTGTAAAGGTTGTGGCTATTTCAATAGAAAATGTGCTGTCTGGAAAGGACATTACCCATGTGATGCTTTAGTTACATTACAAAACTTTCCCGCCTCATGTCCATTAAAGCTAAGGGGGTTGTGAAAGTTTGACGTTCTCAAAATTGGGTCGGAATTCTAAAAAGTTTGAGAAGCCTTGCTTTATTATATTTACACTTTTAGACTTTGCCAGATGAAAACAATGCATTTTAAGTAATGTACCAGCTGTCCTTAAACAACATAGCACACACCATTTTTAGGCGGAGCATAAGCATTGTGTACTTTAGTATACTTGTGTGGACTTATAACCATTTCATTTGTTCGTTTCAGTGTCATTTAAAACTCCTTGCTTGTTAGTGCTCAGTTATGCCTCTTTGTTCCTCCTTTTTCTCTTTGGGAGCAGGGACTAACTACTGTATAATTACGCTTCGTCATGCTTAACTGTTCTCTAGGGGAGAATTTTTTTTTGGTTTCCCGCTCGTGTTTGGCAGAGCACCCCTTTTCATTTCCACATCATTCTTGCTCTCTGCTAACATAACCATGTTGTTCCTGCTTACATTTTACATACTTTACTTAATCTGGCATTCTCTGAGTGTTTGCTTTTTTCAGACAGCATATTACTCTTGTCTCCCCTCCCTCATAAATCTGAAGGCACAATGTAAAACTTTTCACAAAACGGGCACGTACTTCATTTTTCAGCATGGCGTCCGAAAGTTATTGGGGATGTGTTCAATTCACGATTGCAGTGTACAGTACCTGATGTGGCCAAAAGAGGTCTCAAAGGACATTTCGGGAAAGCCTGTGGTACGGCACCCTTTCCCGGCTTCATGCACATTAGAACAATAAATGTGCCAGGTTTTTTTCATCCATTTGCTTTTATGACTGTTTGATTTTGCATAGGCTTACAAATGCTGGCTCATATTTTTGCTTGTATTATTTATTTCACACATTTGGAAACCGTTTTAGTATTGTTTTTGCTGGGATTCCAATTCTGTGCTTATATTGATGGAATTCCTTGTTGGTCAGTACTCCCGTTACTACAATTGCAACACAGTAATCATCTTCTGTGCGTGTTTTTCTCTGATATCCTTTAATTCATAATTTATGTATTAACCATCTGCGCTACCTTACATTAGAGTCAAAACTTCCACTAGACAGATTGCTGACCTCTCTCCAGAAAGAACATTAATCACAGAGTTATGTTGAGATTTTTATTGTTGCCTGAAAATAGCTGGTGGCAATAAATGCCTATAGAAGGTGCCTTTTAAATTATAATGCACTTGCAAAAACTGCTCCCCCACCCAAAGTCAACACCTGGTGCGGTGGTACTGGTTGCACTGCCGTTCTTTGCAGCAGGCATATTTACCCTCTGCACTACCTTACGATAGAGTCAAAACTTACACTAGACAGATTTCTGATCTCTCCCCAGAAAGAAAATTAATCACGGAGTTCTGTTCACTTTTTTATTGTTGCCTAAAAATAGCTGGTGACAAGAAACGCCAAAAGCAGGCGCCTATAAAAATATTATCACCTGCAAAAACTCCACCCCCACCCAAAGTCAACACCCGGTGCAGTGGCACCTGTTGCACCGCCCTTGAGCTGGCACTGTTTACAGCCTATCCAGTGACAGAAATTTAGCAGTCTCTCGTGTAGCTTTATTTCATAAATTTTTACATGGAGTTTTCAGCTCACTAGACTATTTTTTAAAAACTCATGTTGCTGTGCTTAGAACTTCCTACTTGTGTTGTATGTGTGTTTTAGTCCGAATTGCTTTTCTAACACTGTCGCTGTTTTTATTTTATTTTTCACATTTTGCAAATAAACTCTACTGGTTATCTTTTTTTGGGCTTTAGCAGTTTGCGGACCAGAGTGTTTTACAAAGTAAAGCACTTGGTTGTTAAATTCCATTGGAAAATAAACATGCTTTTTTCTGTTTTGGCGTCACTGTAACATAGTACTTCATGCGTCCTAAAGATGTCCCCAGGGACACCAAGGAACAGCCTTGTGGTACTGCATCCTTTCCCTGCTTTGTGCACATTGGAATGGTAAATGTGCCATGTTTTTTTCAGCCAGCTTCATATAGGTGTAAAAGCGTTAACGTAACAATGTTGTTTCTGCTTACATTTCACATGCATTCCTTAGTGTAGCATTCTCTATGAGTGTTTGCTTTTTCCAGGACATTGTTACTTATATTTTTTCAGCCAGCATATTACTTTCGTCTTCCTTCCCTCATAACCTTAATGCACAGTGTAACACTTTTCATAAAACAGGCACCGGGCTTCATTTTTCAGCACAGCACCAAAAAGTTATTGAGAATGTGGTCAATTCACGATTGCAGGGTGCAATACCTTATATGGCCAAAAGAGGTTCCAACCGACTCCTAGGGTCAGCCTGTGACACTGCACCCTTTCCCTGCTTTGTGCACATTAGAACAGTAAGTGTTGCAGGTTTTTTTCAGCCAACATATTAGAAGTGTAAAAGCGTTAACATAACTATGTTGTTCCTGATTACATTTCACATGCTTTACTTAATCATGCATTCTCTTTGAGTGTTTGCCTTTTTCCAGGATATTGTTACTTACTTTTTTTTCCCTCAGCATATTACTCTTGTCTCTCCTCCCTCTTAACCTATTTCCCACTTGGTTCTCCAGCGACGCAAGATCATACAAATGGCAATAGTGCTAGGCAAATATCATCTCTCCACTGCATACAAAAAAGAAAAAAGTAAAGAAAACAAATGCCATTTCAACGCTCTAACTTTCACAAATGAAAGACCGATTGCATTGCACATGCTTGTTCACTTTGATAATGAGAACATACAGTCTGAATGTGTTCAAATCTATATTTATTTACAGAAGCAACTGCACTAAAGATAAATGAGCTTCATTGCTTATTACATTTTTTGCTTTGTGGAAAGACTTCTAACAAGATTTTCATTCATCAAAATCAGTTCTACATGATCCTTGGAACTTAGGTCTGATTTCAGTCTGTTTTGAAGAAAATAATGACGATTGAGTGGTTATGACAGAAATGGCTAGCCTCTTGGCACCCCTTTTGTACCCCTGATGAGTCACTGACCTGTGTAAGTTGGTTTACCAAATATGGAATCTGAATGGGTAGCAGTCCAACCGACCTCAGTAATAATAGTGAGGTAATTTGCAAATTACGACTTGCTCATAGTGGCCATCACACATAGGTGGCCTTTTAAGGTCATCAGACAACCATGTCTATGATTTTCTCAATTAAGATAGGGACATGGTCTGTTTTTTAAGAATAGTTTTCCTTTTTTTGAAAAGTTTGTGAGAGTTGGCAGTTGACCACTGCCTACTCCCCAAAACACTTTATTTTTTTACATTCACAAAGGGGAAGATTCCCCTTTTACAATTGAGTTACCATCTGAACTCGGGAGTTGGTAACTATTCAGTATTTTGCGACAGATTACAGTTGCATAACATTGATGCACAGGATACAGATCAGTATTTGAAAGTGAGGACCAAAGTGCGCCTTCCAACTAACGATTCAGAATCTGTTTGTAAACACATTTAGTGATTTCGAAAAAAGTAATCCAACTCATTATATGTGTTTAATACAAAGGAAAAGTGGTTCTAGCATTTGCAAACCATCTGATTTACTGATTTGTAAGGTTTGTGAATGCTAAAACGTTTTGTACATCTGGGCCCCTATTCTTCTGTATCTTGCCATGTGCTGCAGCAGAAAGATTGTGAGCACAATGTTGAATCAGTTACTCCGCAATTTTCTGGACATTTTCATTGTCATTTAACTCTTGTATAGGAGTGATCAGAGTCCGGGGCTAAAATCAAAACCAAAAGAGGACAACAAAGTGAAAAGTGTTAGGAAATGTGAGCTCGATTTGTACTCAAACTGTCCCAGAGCATTCATAGTCTTCATCAAGTTGGAATTAGTTTGATCAGTAAAGCTGCTTCTGGGTCAGCATTTCCCCAAGTTGAGTGTTTATGGAGCTTCATGTTTTTATGCTTATCTGTGACAATGTTTAATAAAGGAATATGACTGATCTTCTACAATTATAAACACCAACCAGCATTTGCAATGCAATAGCTCTCACATTTGCGTTAGTTAGAGCTATTGGCATTGTACATTTATGACTGGACTTTTTGTGCCACATAAATTGGTGAACCCTGCTTCATACTTTCGTCTTTTCCTGTCATATAATTCAGTGGCCCATCATATAACTAAAGCACTTCCTTGTACCTACTTCCTCTACCTGCTGCAAAAAAATAAAATGTTGCTATTTAACATCCTAATGTAAATCTACCATGCTAATTCCAATAGAATACCACTTTCCCCAACTCACCATCAGAGTTGCTGGCTGGCTAACACAATTCCCCCAAAAAGACACAAGACAGCCACGGAGGAGTAACGAGAGAAATAAACTAGAAGGGTCACCCAAACATATCAAGAGTGTTCAAACAGTCCTAGTGTAATAGGGATATTAGGTTGGCCTGAATTATTGTCATAATTGTAATAAAGAGAGATTATTAAAACATATACAGTTATCATATCAACCTTTATCAGAAATGAACTTTTGGCATTAAACTTTAATGCTCAAAACTGCCCCTAGGGGGCACTATAACAAAAATATCATTTGTAAGTAACATGGTAATGTAACCATATTGTTAGCCCCAAGAGGGGATACCCCCATAAAAAAATACAGAAGAAGGTAATACAGTGTAACCATATACTTTAGGCCCTAGAAGGCATTTGTAGGGCTAGCAGGCCACCTACTGCAATGATATTACAACAAAGCCTTTAAAGCAAAACTTCTCCCAACTGCAAAACAAAAGTTGTAGCCATGAGAAAGCTTAAAAGACAGTGAATGGTGGGAGGGGTTATTATTTTGGGGTCCCCACTATCCTAGTGTGCTGGATCCAGAGATGATGTAAACAGAATGTTTTGAAGGTGGTCCCATTGTCCTAGGACCACCGCAGGCTGTTATGAGAATTTTGTTTTGTAAATGTAATGCCCTGCAAAGCATTATGGGGCGAGTTTCCGTTGACTGCAATGCTCAGAACAGCCTCTAGAGAACACCAAAATAAAAATAGCATTTGGAAGAAACATGGTCATGTAACAATGTAGTTGGCCCTTAAAGAGCATAACCACACGGAAAAAGAGTGGGAGAAAGTAATGCAATGTAACTATATCTTTAGCCCCTACAGGACATAGTGCATTACACATTTTCAAGGCTAGCAGAACTATTACAATGATATTACAAAGGCCAATAAAACATAACTTCTCTCAGTTGTAAAACAAAAGTTCCAGCAATGAGAGAGCTTAAAAAGATAATGAATGGTGGTAGGTGTTATTATTTTGTAGTCCCCACTAACATACTGTGGGGACCCAGAGATGATGTAGACAGAGCAGCACATTGTGGTCAGTGTTTTGAAGGTGATCACATTGCCCTAGGGCCACCACAAGTTGAGTTTCCGTGCCACAAATATCTTAATATGTTGATATGATTGTAATGCTTAGAACAGCCCCTAGAGGCCCCCACAATGAAAATAGCATTTGTAAAAAACATGGTCATGTAACTGTATAATTAGCTCCTAAAGGGCATAACCACACAACAAATGGCAGAAAGTAATGCAGTGCAACCATATATTTAGCCCCTAGAGGGCATAGTACATTACACATATTCAGGTCTATCATGCCTATAGCAATGGTATTACAAAGAAGGTCCTTAAAATACAACCTATTCTCAGCTGTAAAACAAAAGTTCCAACCATAAAAAAGCTTAAAAGACATTGAATAGTAGGAGGGGTTATTATTTTGGGGTCCCCACTATCCTAGTGTGCTGGACCCAGAGATGATGTAAACAGAATGTTTTGAAGGTGGTCCCATTGTCCTAGGACAAGCGCAGGCTGTTATGAGAATTTTTTTTTTGTAAAAGTAATGCCCTGCAAAGCATTATGGGGCGAGTTTCCGTGCCATAAATATTATAGTATGTTGACTGCAATGCTCAGAACAGCCTCTAGAGAACACCAAAATAAAAATAGCATTTGGAAGAAACATGGTCATGTAACAATGTAGTCGGCCCTTGAAGAGCATAACCACACTGAAAAAGAGTGGGAGAAAGTAATGCAATGTAACTATATCTTTAGCCCCTACAGGACATAGGGGGTCATTCCGACCCTGGCGGTCCATGACCGCCAGGGCTGGGGACCGTGGAAGCACCGCCAACAGGCTGGTGGTGCCTCTTGGCCTTACCGCCGCGGTCAGAAAAGGGGGAACCGGCGGTTTCCCGCCGGTTTTTTCCTGGCCAAAGGAATCCTCCATGGTGGCACTGCAAGCAGCGCCGCCATGGGGATTCCGACCCCCTTCCCGCCAGCCTGTTCCTGGTGGTTTACGCCGCCAGGAATAGGCTGGCGGAACGGGTGTCGTCGGACCCCTGGGGGCCCCTGCACTGTCCATGCCACTGGCATGGGCAGTGCAGGGGCCCCCTAACAGGGCCCCATAAAGATTTTCAGTGTCTGCTTGGCAGACACTGAAAATCGCGACGGGTGCCACTGCACCCGTCGCACCGCAGCAAATCCGCTGGCTCCATTCGGAGCCGGCTTCATCTTTGCTGGGGCTTTCCCGCTGGGCCGGCGGGCGATCTTTTGCAGATCGCCCGCCGGCGCAGCGGGAAAGTCGGAATGTCCCCCGCGGTCATCTGACCGCGGGGTGGTGTTTGGGCGGTTTCCGCCCGGCGGGCGGCGCCCGCCGCTCGCCAGGGTCGGAATGACCCCCATAGTGCATTACACATTTTCAAGGCTAGCAGAACTATTACAATGATATTACAAAGGCCAATAAAACATAACTTCTCTCAGCTGTAAAACAAAAGTTCCAGCAATGAGAGAGCTTAACAAGATAATGAATGGTGGTAGGGATTATTATTTTGTAGTCCCCACTAACATACCGTGGGGACCCAGAGATGATGTAGACAGAGGAGCACATTGTGGTCAGTGTTTTGAAGGTGATCACATTGCCCTAGGGCCACCACAAGTTGAGTTTCCGTGCCACAAATATCTTAATATGTTGATATGATTGTAATGCTTAGAACAGCCCCTAGAGGCCCCCACAATGAAAATAGCATTTGTAAAAAACATGGTCATGTAACTGTATAATTAGCTCCTAAAGGGCATAACCACACAACAAATGGCAAAAAGTAATGCAGTGCAACCATATATTTAGCCCCTAGAGGGCATAGTACATTACACATATTCAGGTCTATCATGCCTATAGCAATGGTATTACAAAGAAGGTCCTTAAAACACAACCTATTTTCAGCTGTAAAACAAAAGTTCCAGCCATAAAAAAGATTAAACGGACACTGAATGGTGGGAGGGGTTATTATTTTGGGGTCCCACTAACTTAGTGTGGGGACCCAAAGATGGCGTGGACAGAAAGAGCATGTTGTTGTGAACGTTTTTGTGGTAGACACATTGCTCTAGGACCACCACAGGCAGAGTTACGATCAAACATGTTTGCAAAGCATTATGGGATGAATCTCCCGAGTGCAGTTAATATTGTAGTATTGGCTCTACCGCTATGCTGGGACAGCCTTTCGCTTTGGGGGGTTCTGTTGCAGTAAACCATTCACCTATTTCAAGAGTTTTAAGGGGAGAGACAAAGGAAATGACTCTCATTTGGTAACCGTGAACAACATGACCAGCACTCTAATACCGTCGATCGAGTTCATGCTGTTGTGCCTGTTCGCGCTGTGAGTGCCCTGGCTGCCATGCAGCATGAAGGGGAGAGACAAAAGAAATAGTTCTCCCACGCTGAAGTAAATCAGCAATCGTGCTAGAATCCATGTAAAAGGGGCAGTCTGTAAGGCATGACAAAAACAGCCTCAAGGCGGGACAAATGTAAAGCAATTACCAATGACATAAAGTGATTTTTGAAAGGCAAGCCCATTAACAAGTTAAAATGATGGGCAGGAGGTGGGCGTGGTAAAAGCCCACAATACTTATAACCGATTGCGCGCTCGACCTAAAAATGATACAGTATATGGTGTGCTCATTTATTGTTGGAAACAAGCATACAGCATCCACCACTTGCTTTTTTCATTCAACTTTCGTTTATGGGTTGACCAACCAGAAGCAACAATGCACTCAAGAAAGAAGAGTGGGACTCCTGTGGTTCCTGACTGGCTAGGTTTGTTGTTTATTAAAACTGTTATTCACTCAGAACTCTTAACTTTACATGTTATCTAGCAAAAGCTTGTGTGACCATCACAGGTATTTGGAGTGGTGTGTAAGCATGATTTAATGTTTGACCAGTTCACTGAAAATAGAGGTTAGATGCATAATCCTATGAAACACGTAAGTGGCTGCCAGTGCATGAATTACAAGTGTTATTTTGAGTGCTGCATAATTAAAGAGGTACACAGTTAAAGAAAACAAACTGCAGGCTGGTGCCATTTGTTGTCCATGGTACCAATAAAGGCATCTGTCACAAAAGCATGGAAATTAAAGTAAGAATCAAAGATCCTCATTTTCCCACAAAGGATGTTTTGAAGTTGCTTCTCAACCACCACACTCAACACCTCTGTCTGCAGACTGTGCAGTTATCACAGTTAATAACTTCTGCGGCACTAGGTCCATGCTATGCTGTTGCAAACTATGTACTAGACAAATGGCTGAGAAAAGTTTTGAAGGTAATAATGCAGTGTCAGTAATATAAGAGCTGTGGAGAAGGTGATCATAATATTTGCCTTGCCAAGGGCACTTCTAATTAAAAATGATAGACAGTCTGCAGTTTCATCAAATCAGATGAAACAAAGTTTTTTTTTTTTTTTTTTTTTTTTTCAGATGTTGAGAGCATGAAATGTCAAGATTCACTGTAGAATATGACATCTGCAATGGGAAGTAACCATCTCGAATTCATTCCACGCTTAACCTTTCCTAATATAATTCAAACAAGGCATTATTTTAGCACTGCACGGCTAAACTTCTACAAATACTAAGAGTTGACCAGGTACTGGAATTTATACTGAAACCAACACTGACACTGCAATGTGAAAAGCCAAGATGAACTGTGCTATATTCTCTTATTCTGAAAGGATCTGCAGGTGCAAAACTTGAGTCCTTCTAGTTATGTAGCCCGCTTTGAAAACCGGCATTAAAGTATTTTTCTTCCTCCAGGAGCTATGTCTAAGGTTTGAGGGGCATCGGGACAAACTGAAATGTGGTACAACACTGGTGCTTTACATACCATGGACCAGTGTGCTTACTAGCATTGCAGTGAGTAACTACATAGTGGATGTATTGTTGGTTGTGGCATGTCACAATTATACCTGTGGTCACTGACCTGGCCTTGGTACTTCACATACTGGGGGGAATGTGAATACTTTTGTATGAGTTGACCTTTAAATAGTGGGGGAAGCATTAGCACTGGTATTATTATGAATATTTACATATTGTAGGTCAACTTTGGTGCAAGGGTTGTATTGTGTGGTTACTGGCATGGCAATGTTTTTGTCCTTCTTGGGCAATATAGGTACTGGAAAGGCAACTGAGAGCCTGTGATTTACATTGCAGAGACTCCACAAATAAATAGGTCTGTCCTATCTTTTTATGTGTGGAGTTCTGCATCCCCACTATGGAGTTTCCTTAGTTGTAAAATTACTATTAGTAAAATTAAACTCTTAGTTTGTGATTGCCAAAAAAAGTAAACATACACACAAGCATAAATTTACTTTTGGGAATCAAGCTCTGTGTTTTTGACTGAGGCAATGTCGAGTGGCATGGCACTAGTACCACACATATTTGAGCAAACTGAAATTGGCTTTGGCAATATGCAATTTACAGTTTGAGGGCAAAGTGCGTTCAACCATGGCAATATGTGTTGTACATACTCAGTCAATGAGGAAGCTTCCTCGATAGCTACCACCTAATGATGAACAGTTTAAATCGCTGGAAAACATTAAAATAAAACTGCCATGGCAATGTGGCAATGCATATTCTACATTCTGTGTTGCTGGAGACATTGGTATGACAATGTATGCTTTGCATAATGTGAGAAACTGTAGACACTGCAGTGGCAGTGTGAGATTTACACATACCATAAGTGAACACTGCAGTCATGGCATCTTGGGCTTTTATCCTTGGTAGCTTCCTACCACAGTGAGCAGTGCCCAGACACAATGAGCAGGGCTGGTGTATTTGAGCAACACTGATCACTCCCTTTATTTATTTTTCCGCTCGTATATGTAGAGGCATATATTTTTATTTTATAATGCTGATTTGCAGCACTTAAATAGCATTTCTATAAATATACACCCAAATATACTTACTCCAGTGTTGGAACTTTCATAGATTCACATGCTTGAATACTTCCCGACGTCGAGATGGGAGTCCCCGTGGCATATAAAAACTAGGCCTGAATATGTATGTAAACAATACATGGACTAGGCCTCAATAGAATAACCTATCATAGTTGTTTTGTAAAATAGACCCAAACTCAAACTTGAACCAATCAGATTGCCTCACCCCCTTAGAACCTCCTGTGAGGAGCTGTCTTCCCTCAGATTTTCCACTGCATGTTGGGCTGAGGAGTCTCATTTGACCTCTGGTCAATATTTTCTCTCAGAAGATCTACTACTTCAGTTTTTGGACATTTCTTTTCTTCTCTGGTGCTTTAAACTGGCTGCCATGTCAGACACCAAGGAAAGGCCTTTTTAGATCCTGTACCTCTTCTTTGAAGAAGTGATTATATGTGGAGGATCCACATGAGGAAAGTAGTTATTGCCTATATCCCAGCCACAAGACAAAGGACTGCAAAATATGTAGAAAATTCTCTACAAAGACCTTGAGGACAGAGAGGGTCGTCTGCTATTGGGGCTTCAGAGAGGTAAGACTGGACACTCTGCTTCTGATGAGGACAGTGCCTCCTCTTCTATTTCTGCCCCTAAAACACTTGTGAAGAGAAAACAGGAAAGCTCGGAGATTCAAGAGCCACCTAAGAAAATGGCACAAAAACCAGCAGGGGCACCTGCTGAGAGTCATAGCTCTCCACAGAAAAAGAAAGCAGGCACAGAAACCCTAAAAAAAAATCAGCTAAAAAGACTGCGTCTGAACCGGCTACTCCACCTCATAAGGTTCTCCACAAATTTACAAAGCCTAGTTCAGCACCGTCGACGGAGCCATCGTCGACTGTACTCTTGTCGACGACTTTCCATCGGTAACGCCGGTTATAGTCACTATTTCAATGTCGACGGCAGCGGCTGCAGGATCTTCGTCAACAACGTTATCCTTGTCGAAGGGGCGCCCCTCCCGTCGGCGATTGATGTTAGAATGATGCTTTCGTCAACGGTGCATCCATCGACGATGCACTTGTCGATGACACCTCTGTGGGCGACGATTCCGATGACGCTTCCGTCGATGGTACTACCGTCGTCGGCTACACCGTTGACGATGTTTCCAGTGACAATGATATTGTCAACTGGTTTCTTATCTTCAACTATGAAAATGTTTCCAGCAAAGCGGCAAAGACCATCTACATTGCGTTTGGATCAATCTGCACAGCATACTCCTCTCAAGAGGCTCTCAAAGACTCATTTGACACCATCTGTCACGTCACCAAGCAAGGTACCAAGGCTCTTGCCATCTAGGTTTTTAGATGCCGACGATGACGAAGACTCAGATCAGGATGCATTGTTTGGGGTGGCTAGGAGCCCTTCGCAGTTGCACGTTAAATGTCAGGAGTACTCGGATGATGACTCCTATTATGGTCAGCAGTATTATGACCCAGTCCCACAGCAACAGGGAATGGTATGCTTGCCTTCTGGTTTTGTTTCCGATCTACAGGCCATGCGGGCAGATTATAGAGAGAGCTTCCATTCTCAGTCAGTGAAGGATCCCACACCAACAGTGACTGCGGCAGCTACTCCAGCACCTCTGCCAGTTTTTCTTAGGACGCCACATATTCCTCCTCAGGCTCCACAGAGTCCCAAAGTCCAGGCCTCTTCGGATGAAGCGGCTGAGGAAGGAGAAGTTCTTTCAGACCAGGATGAATGGGATGATTACATGCTCCCAGCATCCTCTTCACCGGAGCCAATGGCAGTTGTCTCCTCCTGAGGATATTGGCTCTTTTCATAACCTCTTGAAAACAGCAGCAGCGAGGTTTGAGCTGCAAATGCCATCTAAGCAGCAGGACTGCTTTTTATATGACTTTAAAGAGCCGCATAGGAAATCGGTCAGGGCAATCCCTATTATTGACCATGTCTGGAATTAGGACTTAAAATTATGAAGAATCCAGCAACAGTGGCAGCGGTATTACCAAAGCTGGACAAAAAATATAAAACGACAGAGGGCGCTCCTGCTTGCCTGGTGGGTCATCTAAAACCTGACTCAGTGGTTTCTCAAGCTGCCCAGAGACGCTCCAGAAATCCTTCAGCACCTCTATCGGCACCTCTGTACAAAGACGGAAGGAGCCTTGACAACATTGGTAAGAGGTTTTCTTCTATGTCTGCCATTGGGGTCAGTGCCACAAATTTTCTGGCACTCCTGGGCAGGTAGGACAGGCAGCTGTGGTGGGACATCTCGCACTCTGTTGATGATCTTCCGAATTCCAGCAAGTCGGAAGCAAGAAAGATCCTCATGGAAGGTCAGCAGACGTCTGCAGAGGTGATTGACTGCGCTCTGGACATTGCAGCTATGGGGTTTCAGCTACTGGCTGGTTCAGCCGTCTTAAGGCATCAAGGATGGCTTAAGGCCACAAATTTTAGGCCAACTGTCCAAACCAAGATCCTGGACCTCCCTTACGATGGGCAAGACCTGTTTGGTAAGCATGTAGACGATGCTCTTCAAGCGATTAAAGCGGATACAGATACTGTCAGGTGTTTAGGGTCGCTGCAGTATAAGCGCACACCCTTTTGAGGAGCCAGGGGTAGAGGGCGCTCTTCCTTTCGAGGTGGCTACCAATCTTTCAGATATCCAACCTATTCCTCCCAGTACCAATCTTTCAGACGCCAGTACCGCCAACGGCAACCTCCGATGGCGGCATACAACAGACCTCCTAGAGGAAAGTCGGGGAGACAGTCTAATGATGCCTCACGTAGAGAACCTCCAGGGGCCGGCTATCTCTCCTTCTTTAACTCATCACCTGCAACGTTGGCGGCAGAACACAAACGACAAAAGGGTTCTGGATATAATAACTTATGGTCTTCTGCTAGAGTTCACTTGCATGCCTCCCGAGACTCCGCCTTCCTGGGAACGTCCACAACATCTACATCTTCTCCTTCTGGAAATAGTTGTCATGTTATCCAAAGGGGCGATAGAGGTAGCCCCTTCTTTGCAAAAAGGAAGCGGTTTCTATTCTCACTTCTTCCTCATCAGAAAGAAGTCTCGCTTGTGGAGACCCATCCTGGATCTGAGGCAGCTCAACAAATATCTCAAGAGGCAATCCTTCCATATGGTGACTTTGAAGGATGTCTTGCGGCTTCTCAACATAGGCGATTTCATGGCTTCCCTAGATCTGCAGGATGCCTACTTACACATACCCATTCACCCCTAACAGAAAATGTTTAAGATTCATGGTAGCCGGCCGACACTTTCAATTCAAAGTGCTACCCTTCGGACTCAAATCCGCTCCCTGGATTTTCCCAAAATGCTTAGCTCCTGTTGCAGCATATCTGAGACGTTTCAAACACCAGATATTCCCACATCTGGATGACTGGTTGTGAAGGCTCCAGACATCTGTACCCTACGCAACTCTCTCAAGACCACGTTACGCCTCTTCCAGCAACTAGGTCTCACTCTCAACAGAGACAGGTCCCAGCTTCAGCCTACCAGAAGAATAGTCTTTCTGGGTGCTATATTGGACACGACTCAAGTGAAGGCACTCCAAGCAGAGGAACGTCAACTCAAGCTTTTGACCCTAGCGGATACAGTTCGAAGAAAAGTTTATTTCCGTTAGAAAGTTCAAATCACTACTGGGGATGATGTCCTCCTGTATCAATCTAGTTCCCCACTGTCACCTTCGGATGCACCCTCTTCAGGAAGAGCTCGACAAACCGTGGAAACAGACGCCATGTTCCTTCGGGGACATCATACACATAACGGCAAGGATGGTCGACTCCCTCCATTGGTGGGCAACACCGGCAAACATCTCCAAGGGTCTAAAATTCTTAGCTCAGGTCCTTCCTTTTACGATTACAATAGATGCTTCGATTGAGGGATGGGGTGCGTGTCTGCAGGATCTTCAAGTCAGCAGCAGGTGGCCCCACTCTCATGCTACGCTGCAAATCAACCTCCTCGAGCTCAGAGCTGTGTACTTGGCACTGCAGGCTTTTCTGCCCAGAATCCAAGGTTCATCGGTGCTAGTCCGGATGGACAATACAACCACCCTGCACTACATAAACAAACAAGGAGGAACTTGGTCTTATTTGCTGTCCACAGAAGCTCAAGTCATCTGGACCTGGTGCATTCAGAATTCAGTGCACATACGAGCAGAACATCTTCTGGGAGTGAGCAACACCACAGCAGACTCACTAAGCAGGCTCGGCACATCTTCCCACGAGTGGGAACTGAACCAGACAACGCTGGACGCAATATTTCGCAGGTGGGGAAAATCAAACCTGGACCTCTTCACGACGTCACAGAACGCGAAATGCCGGTTTTATGCAAGCTGGCATCACCAACCAGGGTCGTGGGGAAATGCCCTTTCGATAGCATGGTTAGGGATTTATGCTTACGCCTTTCCTCCGATACCTCTCTTTCCACGGGTAATCAGCAAGATCAAATCAGAGCCCTGCCAGATAATTCTAATTGCTCCAGCCTGGCCACATCAACTGTGGTACACAGAACTTCTGTTGCTGTCTTCGTATCCTCCCATCAGGTTAGCACCTATACCGGAGCTGCTCACCATCAGCCAGGGCCAAGTGAGACATCCAGATCCCAAGTCTCTCAGATTATGTGCATGGCTCCTGAGTTCAATGAGTTCGGACATCTAACTCTTCCTATTGACTGTCAAACCATTTTAGCCAAAGCACGTGCTGATAGTACTAGTAAAACGTACACATTAAAATGGAAACGGTTTTGTTTATGGTGTGCTGCAAATGGCATTCATCCGCCTACATCTGCTCCAGAGCAGGTCTTACCGTATCTTCTCCATCTGGCGCGGTCTGGTCTTGCGCATGCATCCATTAAAGTCCACCTAGCTGCCATCTCCAGATATAGAGGACTATCTAAAGGACCATCCCTCTGGTCCCATCTGCTTATCAAGCAGTTCATGAAAGGGTTTTTCCGATCCTTTCCTCCAGTCAAACTACCTCCTCCAGCTTGGCAACTGAATACAGTCCTGGGTCAGCTGATGAAGGAACCATTCAAACCTATTCATAAGTCAGACATAAAGTATCTCACCTGGAAGGTAGCGCTCCTCTTTGCGTTAACATCTGCTCGTAGAGTAAGCGAGATCCAAGCATTTACCATCCAGGAACCCTTCATGAAGTTTGCAGACGATAAAGTCATCCTACGGACAAACCCTGAATTTATCCACAAAGTACCATCTGACTTTCACATTAATGAGCCAGTAGTGCTAAATACTTTCTTTCCACAGCCTCAGACTGGGGCAGAAAGATCGCTGCATTCCTTGGACGTCAAACAATGTCTTAAATTTTATTTGCAGCAAACATCCTCGATCCGGAAGTCAAATCAACTATTTGTAGCATTTAGTGCACCCAGAAGAGGGCATCCTGTTACTAAACAGACCATTTCTAGATGGATCTCAAGCGCCATAGCCTTTTGCCATCAGAAGGCTGGTCGACCCCTGGACGCTAATGTTCATGCACATTCTACCGGGGCAGTGTCTACTTCCTGTGCACTCTTCTCTGGGGTATCACTGCGAGACATCTGTCGAGCAGCTACGTGGAGAACAACACACGCCTTCACGAAGCATTACTGCCTGGATGCTGAGACGCTCCGTGAATACTGCGTTGGGTCAAGCAGTTCTTAGACATTTGTTCCGATAAGGTGAGCTGTTTGTTTCCCACCATCCGCTTCTGATATAATATCACATTTTCTGTTCAGTATTAACGTACCTCTCATGCATATTCATTTATGTTTAAAAAGTTTTACCTTTATTGCTTTGCATTTAACTGTCTAATGCTAACGTTCTCTGATGATGAGATGGGCAGTATTTGTTAATACAGAAAATATATTAGTTAGTGCTTGCTATTCTTATTCAAGTATGTGAATCTATGAAAGTTCCAATACTGGAGTAAGAAATAAGTTACTTACCTGTAACTGTAGTTCTCCAGTATTGGAAGCTTTCATAGATTCACATGCAGCCCACCCGCCTCCCCGGGGGAGCTCATCTTCTCTCTTTTCTCAGTGTTCTTTATTATTACAGCACTTATGCTCGGAAAATCTGAGGGAAGGCAGCTCCTCACAGGAGGTTCTAAGGGGGTGAGGCAATCTGATTGGTTCATGCTTGAGTTTGGGTCTATTTTACAAAACGACTATGATAGGTCATTCTATTGAGGCCTAGTCCATGTATTGTGTACATAACATCTTCAGGCCTAGTTTTTATATACCACCGGAGACTCCCATCTCGACAACGGAAAGTATTCAAGAATGTGAATCTATGAAAGCTTCCAATACTGGAGAACTACAGTTATAGGTAAGTAACTTACTTCATAACAGTGGTCACAATTTTTAAGGTGTGGGAGAACAAATGAAGTCTCAATTCATTTTTCTAACCGTAACGAAGATACGATATTCATATAATTTCATTTACAGGTTCCAAACATCCAATTGTACAATCATATCCTCCACACACAGGACAGACATTCTGTCATTTTTCAATCCATCCAATCATACTAATTCATATAATGACTCTAGCTTCAGGCTGCCGAAAAACTCAACTTCAGCTAAGTTTTTATGTACTATATAAGGCTCAGTTAAAGAATGTCTACCAAATGGTTCCCGATTTACCTGACTAGCACATAATCTCTCCCATATTTACACCAAGGTCAGGCCAGAGCGTGGTAGAGGACCGTTGATCAGGTTCCTCCATTCTTAATGCGTAGCATACCCGATAAATATTGCCCACTGGGAGCACAACAGGCATTATCTACGTGCTTGAGCAGAATTTAATTGTTACAAACCTGGCTAGTAAAGAAAATCATAGCTGGACTAAATAATATGATTGATTTAATTTTTAATAGTCTGAATTTGATCATATTTGCATATATATGTGTTACAAGACATATATGGAGGATCAGTTTTCCTACAGAGTTCACTGGGAGTTATAGTCTTCACTGCAACTTTCACTCATAAGAGAACAGAAGAAAGCCTGACCTTGTGATATAACTACTCTCTCATTTGGGCTCCTGAGTAGAGCAGCAGGGCATTTATCACTGTCATTTTTTTTATCATGGGTCTCAGTTACTGAATAAAAAGCCCAAATCCCTTTAAGTTAATTTATTGTGTGTAGTTAAAAGGATGTCAGTGGTACGAATTAACTTGCCACTAAAGTGAAAGACATATTCACCACATTGTACTCAGTTTGTAATGTATATGTAATATTCAAACAAGATAAAAATGGGAAACATCCTGAACAACTAGGTCCTAAACAACTACTTTCCTAAACCACTACTGCTAAACAACTAAAAAGTCTCTACAACGAGGTACTGAACAACTACTGTCTAAACAACGATTTTGCCTGAATATGATTGCCTGAACAACAAATTTTAAAGTAAGGTTTTTTTGTTTTTTTTTAATGGTTTTAGTGTTTAGAATCTTTTTTATATATATTTTTATATATAATTTTTTTTTTATCGAGAATAAGTGGTTTTTTGAGTATTTTACCAGCTGGTATTGAATGATGTGCAGCCCTTGGTGTGCGATTTAAATACACCATTTTTCTGGATATATATATATATATATATATATATATATATATATATATATATATATATATATATGTTCAATGGCATGTGTAGCTGCAGATACACATGCTTTGCACATCCCGCCATCTAGTGTTGGAGTGTTACAAGTTGTTTTTCTTCGAAGAAGTCTTTTTGAGTCACGAGATCGAGGGACTCCTCCCCTTTCGGCTCTATTGCGCATGGGCGTCGACTCCATCTTAGATTGTTTTCTTTCCGCCATCGGGTTCGGACGTGTTCCTTTTCGCTCCGCGTTTCGATTCGGAAAGATAGTTAGAATCTCGGAAAATTCGACGGTATTGTTTGCGTTCGGTATCGGGTTAGTTACAACAGATCGACACCGACTTTTGAAGAGCTCCGGTGGCCCTTTGGGGTTTTTCGATCCCCCGTCGGGGCCTGGTCGGCCCGACCACGTGTCTCTTCAAGGCTAATGGAACGGACCCCATTCCGCTTCTGCCCCAAATGTCACAACAAGTATCCTTATACAGATCAGCACCTGGTCTGTAACTTGCGTTTGTCTCCAGAACACAAAGAAGATACTTGTGAAGCCTGTCGAGCGTTTCGGTCGAGGAAGACATTAAGAGACCGAAGAGCGAGAAGACTGCAGATGGCGTCGGCGCTGACAGGACAAAGACACTTGGAGGAGGAAGAAGAAACCTTCTCCATCGAGGAGTTGGACTCGGACGAGGTCGATCCCGAACAGACGCCTAAAACCGTGAGTGAGACGTCGACACACAAAACTCACGAGAAGACCGCAAAAGCCCAGGGGATGCCACCGCCAGCAGGCCATGGCTTAACCCGAAAAATAGGTGACCGATCATCGGCACCGAAAAAGGGCACGCATGTGTCGAAGACATCCGACTTCGGTCGAGATACCGGCACACAGCAGACTTGACCCCGAGACAGCGGGTCCGAGCAAGTTCAGCACCGAGAGGGCGGCACCGAAACGAGTCAGCACCGAGAGACCAGGACGCCGAAAATTTAAAAAAAAGTGACGTCCGAGACGAAAAAGACTGCCGAAAATGTTTCCATTCCGAAACATCCGGCCTCGGAACCGAAATCAGGTTCCTACACAGAGGAACAGGGACTGTCCTCACAAATGCAAGGACATAAGTTCGGACAAGAACTAGAGTCAATGGAGCCAGACTACACTCAGAGAAGGCTCCACATCCAAAAGGACACAGGGAAGATAAGTACTCTTCCCCCAATTAGGATGAAAAGAAGACTTGCCTTTCAAGAAAAAGACAAGCAGCCACAGGCAAAGGTGGCAAGACAAATAACACTGCCACCATCTCCACCACGCTCAACACACACATCACCGGTAGCCACTCCACCACTGATGTAGTCCCCAACTCATACTGGAATGAGTCAGGATGATCCCGACGCATGGGATCTTTATGATGCGCCAGTGTCGGATAACAGCCCAGACTGTTACCCAGCGAGACCGTCGCCACCTGAGGACAGTACAGCCTACACACAGGTGGTGTCAAGAGCAGCGGCATTCCATAATGTCACCCTGCATGCAGAGCCTATTGAGGATGACTTTTTGTTTAACACACTATCCTCCACTCATAGCCAATACCAAAGCCTCCCTATGCTACCTGGAATGCTAAAACACTCCAAACAGGTGTTTCAGGAGCCTGTGAAGGGCAGGGCCATAACTCCAAGGGTGGAGGAAAAATACAAGCCACCGCCAACAGACCCGGTATATATCACGCAGCAATTAACACCAGACTCTGTGGTAGTAGGGGCAGCTCGCAAGAGAGCAAACTCTCACACCTCGGGAGATGCACCACCTCCAGACAAGGAGAGTCACAAGTTTGACGCTGCGAGGAAAAGGGTTGCAGCACAAGCGGCCAACCAATGGCGCATTGCCAACTCACAGGCACTGCTGGCAAGATATGATAGGGCTCATTGGGACAAAATGCAACATTTCATTGAACACTTACCCAAGGAGTTCCAGAAAAGGGCACAACAGGTGGTGGAGGAAGGACAGAGTATCTCGAACAATCAGATACGGTCAGCAATGGATGCAGCAGATACGGCTGCTAGGACAGTAAATACAGCAGTAACCATAAGGAGACACGCATGGCTCCGTACGTCAGGATTCAAGCCGGAAATACAACAAGCCGTGCTGAATATGCCTTTTAACGGACAGCAGTTGTTTGTGCCGGAGGTGGACACTGCTATCGAAAAACTTAAAAAGGACACTGATACGGCCAAAGCCATGGGCGCACTCTACTCCCACAGAGCAGAGGCACATTTCGCAAAACGCAGTTTAGAGGGGGGTTTCGAGGACAAACTACAGAACCCACAACCTCACAAACAAGGCCCACTTATCAGAGCCAATATCAGCGGGGAAGTTTTCGGGGACAATATAGAGGGGGACAATTCCAAAAGAGTAGAGGGAAGTTCCAAAGTCCCAAAACTCCTCCAAACAAACAGTGACTTCGACGTCACAAATCCCCAACACATAACACCTGTGGGGGAGACTAACCAAGTTTTACAAACATTGGGAGGAAATAACAACAGACACTTGGGTACTACCAATTATCCAGCATGGTTATTGCATAGAATTTCTCAAATTCCCTCCAAACGTCCCACCGAAAACACACAATATGTCAAAACAACACATGGACCTTCTAGGCCTAGCGGTCCAAGCGTTGCTACAAAAAGAAGCAATAGAATTAGTACCAATTCATCAGAAAGGAACAGGAGTTTACTCTCTGTACTTTCTCATACCCAAAAAGGACAAGACTCTAAGACCTATATTAGATCTCAGAATGTTAAATACCTACATCAAATCAGATCACTTTCACATGGTGACATTACAGGACGTAATCCCACTGCTCAAACAACAAGACTACATGACAACACTAGACCTAAAGGATGCATATTTCTATATACCGATACATCCTTCACACAGAAAGTACTTAAGGTTTGTATTCCAAGGGGTACATTACCAATTCAAGGTGTTGCCATTCGGAATAACAACTGCGCCAAGAGTTTTTACAAAATGCCTGGCAGTAGTGGCCGCACATATCAGAAGGCAACAAATACATGTGTTCCCGTACCTAGACGATTGGTTAATCAAATCCAACACGCTAGAACGGTGTTCACAACACACAAAGTACGTCATAGAAACCCTCCACAAACTAGGTTTCTCAATCAACTACACAAAGTCACATCTTCAGCCGTGTCAAACACAGCAATACTTAGGGGCGACAATCAACACAGCAAAAGGGATTGCCACTCCAAGTCCACAAAGGGTACAGGCATTTCACAATGTAATACAGGCCATGTATCCAAGACAAAAGATACAAGTCAAAATGGTGATGAAACTCATAGGCATGATGTCCTCATGCATAGCCATTGTCCCAAACGCAAGGTTGCACATGCGGCCCTTACAACAGTGCCTAGCATCACAATGGTCACAGGCACAGGGTCAACTTCTAGATCTAGTGTTGATAGACCGCCAAACATACACCTCGCTTCAATGGTGGAACAATATAAATTTAAACCAAGGGCGGCCTTTCCAAGACCCAGTGCCTCAATACGTAATAACGACAGATGCCTCCATGATAGGGTGGGGAGCACACCTCAATCAACACAGCATCCAGGGACAATGGGGCACTCAGCAAAAACAGTTTCACATAAATCACTTAGAACTACTGGCAATATTTCTAGCGTTAAAGGCATTTCAACCCATAATAAGCCACAAACACATTCTTGTCAAAACAGACAACATGACAACGATGTATTACCTAAACAAACAGGGAGGAACACACTCAACACAGTTGTGTCTCCTGGCACAGAGAATATGGCATTGGGCGATTCACAACCACATTTGCCTAATAGCACAGTTTATTCCAGGGATTCAGAATCAGTTAGCAGACAATCTCTCTCTGGATCACCAACAGATCCCCGAATGGGAGATTCACCCCCAAATACTAAACACTTACTTCCAAAGTTGGGGAACACCACAAATAGACCTATTTGCAACAAAAGAAAACGCAAAATGCCGAAACTTCGCATCCAGGTACCCACAAGATCAGTCTCAGGGCAATGCGTTATGGATGAGTTGGTCAGGGATATTTGCATACGCTTTTCCCCCTCTCCCACTCATTCCATATCTGGTAAACAAATTGAGTCAAAACAAACTCAAACTCATACTAATAGCACCAACTTGGGCAAGACAACCTTGGTACACAACACTACTAGACCTCTCAGTTTTGCCTCATGTCAAACTACCAAACAGACCAGATCTGTTAACTCAACACAAACAAAAGATCAGACACCCAAATCCAGCATCGCTGAATCTAGCAATTTGGCTCCAGAAGTCTTAGAATTCGGTCACTTAGACCTTACACAGGAATGTATGGAAGTCATAAAACAAGCTAGGAAACCAACCACTAGACATTGATATGCAAATAAGTGGAAAAGATTTGTTTATTATTGCCATAATAATCAAATTCAACCCTTACACGCATCTGCCAAAGACGTCGTAAGCTACTTACTACATTTGCAAAAGTCAAAGCTAGCTTTTTCATCCATCAAGATACATCTTACCGCAATTTCAGCTTACCTGCAAATTACGCACTCAACTTCACTATTTAGGATACCAGTCATAAAAGCGTTTATGGAAGGCCTAAAGAGAATTATACCACCAAGAACACCACCAGTTCCTTCGTGGAACCTCAACATTGTCTTAACACGACTCATGGGTCCACCTTTTGAACCCATGCACTCATGTGAAATGCAATACTTATCATGGAAAGTTGCATTTCTAATTGCCATCACATCTCTAAGAAGAGTAAGTGAGATACAAGCATTTACCATACAAGAACCATTTATTCAGATACAGAAGCATAAAGTAGTTTTACGAACAAATCCTAAATTCTTACCAAAAGTCATATCACCGTTCCACTTGAATCAAATAGTAGAACTACCAGTGTTCTTCCCAGAGCCAGATTCTGTAGCTGAAAGAGCACTACATACATTAGACATCAAAAGAGCGTTAATGTACTACATTGACAGAACAAAACAAATTTGGAAAACAAAACAATTATTTGTTGCTTTCCAAAAACCTCATGCAGGAAATCCAATTTCCAAACAAGGCATTGCTAGATGGATAGTTAAATGCATTCAAACCTGTTATATCAAAGCACAAAGACAACTGCCTATTACACCAAAGGAGATGGAGATGAAGAACAACACTTAAGTGTGGACAGGTATATCCTGTATAAATGACTAGTCCAATATGGCCACCACTTTTTCAAAACAATTTGATTTGTATGGTGCATTTGTCGGTCTTCAGTTTTGTTGATTTCAGGTATTTGTATGCTAATGTGTTAAGCTCCCCCATCTGTGAACAAGGCTACGGCTGAAACGCGTTGGGAGGAACAATCTGTATGATAGTAAAAGTTTTTGATTACACTGGAAGTGTCCTGACCTTTTCTTGGTATTACAAGAAATTTGCTTTAATATATATATATATATATATATTCTAAACAACTAATAAAGATTTAGAATTGATATATATATATATATAGATATATATATATATATATAGATATAGATATATATATATAGATATAGATATATAGATACACACACACGTTCTAAACAACTAATAAACCATAATCAAAAAAAAGAAGAAAAACCTACCTTAAAATTCGTTGTTCAGGCAATCGTTATTCAGGCAAAATCGTTGTTTAGACAGTAGTTGTTTAGTACTTTGTTGTAGAGACTTTTTATTTGTTTAGCAGTAGTGGTTTAGACAAGTAGTTGTTTAGGACCTAGTTGTTCCATCACATATTCGATAAAAATGTTTAACAAACTGATTTGTACTGTTTTTAGTGTACTGACTCGTTGAAAACTACCTCACGTGGTGTGTGGCATTTTATGTGCCACCGTGCTTTAAGGCCCGCTGCAAAAGATTTTCACTTTTTCTTAGCACACAAACATTGCTTTTATTTAACATAGGCTAAAAGCGTTTGGCTGATGGCTGCAATTTCACTGGCCAAAGCTTGTGGGGGGCAAACATTGTGTCACTAAAATCTAACGATAAATGATACATTAATAAAACAAACATAGGGCTCTCATTAATATGAACTATCCAATGCAATTAGCCGTGGTAACCTCACAGAGTTTACACCTTAATATTTTTCTGGTAATTAGCTCATGAAAACATATAATTTAGTGTCACGCTGCCTAAATATCCAGTTACATTATAATGTTAACACTGGTGACATTGTACGATTGTAGGGTAGATATAGCATATACATATTAACCTCAAAGTAGAGTACTAGATACGAATAATAACAGTACCTAGAAACAGCACATGTTAATGGAAATGGGGGCTAGACCTCCCAAACAAATCTATTTTGATTGGGCCATGCTGCATTTGGAAATCCTAAAGGATGCTGATGAAGTAGGTGAACAGACCTTTTTTTTTTCAGAGCTACACCATTGACAAAATGGCATGAGAGAATTTTGTGGAACCTGACCTACCAACTTTAGGTTTTCGCTGTTGGCTAGACTTGTTGTTCCTAATGTGTACACAGTGGGCCCGGTCAGGGCCTTTGTCGTGACTGAATAGTTATGTTCTGTTACGTAGATTTGTAGAGTGCACTATCACCCAATAGGGTATCCTGGCACTGAGCAGGTGTGAGTTTAGGCAAACATAGGGCCTAGTCTTCAGCTTCTTATGCAATGCAAGAAGTGAGGAGAATGATATGTGTAGCAGTAAGCCGATCCATCCTTTAGGAGCAATGTAGAAGAAGGCTTGACCGCCAGATCTGGTTTTCTGTATGCATTGGATTTGTGCAGTAGAAGCCTGAGTTTTATCCTCTTGATTCAGTTTTTTTTTTTCCTATTTATGTACATCCTCAATCTGTTTTCTGGAACTTCCAGAAAACTGTCTGAAAAAAGGCTTTATAGGCCCACTGGTACTTAAGATTTTGTCAGTTTTATTATTTCACAACCTACATAGTCTTTCAACTTGCAGTAGACCACCCCATGACCCCACTATAATGGTAGTATGGTCATACAAAATAACATATAATTTGGCCTGATTTCAGGTCCTAAATGAAGTCACAAAGGAAGCCACAAATAGTAGGTGATCACCTGTACCAATTTTTTTTCTTTGCATTGTTGGACTAAATTGGCAATCCGTGCATACATCCTGATCACTGTAGACTGGAGCGATGTTAAAGACCATCTTAGATGTAGCCCCAAACTTTCCCAGTATGTAATGTCAACTGACAAGACCAAAAAGCTTTTCTATGCTGTAATATACTTTACATGTCCAGTTAGAGCTAGCAGTGTTTTGGTCCATCTTTAAGTTTGTGTGAGAATGTCAGTACAGTAACGATGGCTGCATCACATAAGAAGTCAATGTTTGAGGATGGCTAACCACCCTGATCACCAGTGACTTTAGGAATAGCAGCTGCCTTCAGATTGAGGCTCTCAAATGAGTGAAAATGTTTCATGAGTCAAGTTGATGCCCCATATGATCCTATCAGAAACTCCCTCTGTTGAGAGGCCTATAAACTAATGACAAATTCTTGGCATATTACAGACGGCGCAAAGAATAATCAATTCTTCAGTGACAACAGCTTCAGTATTTTATTCAAGTTAATAATAGGATGTGTCTCCAGGACACAGGAATAGCGTATCTCAAGATTTCATAGATAACCTGTTGTGGATTCAAGTAAGAACAGAGTATCTTCTTAATTGTAAAGCATGTATATGCATTCATTTGCAAGTTTGGGGGGTAAAGAATCAGCTCTAGTCATTCTCCCAACCAGGTCACATGGTTCATATATGCTTCGAAACGGCAAACATTACTAGGATGGCCACGGTGGAACTTCATAAGGATATTGCATACTTTATCTTCCAGGATCGTACTACAGAAACTTAGCACTGGTGCAATAAAAGAAACACAGATCTGTTTCCCCATTTTTTGCTTGTGTACTTAGCAAACAATGTGCCATGTTTGTTTCCTTGATATGTTAAAAAATAGCAAGTTCAGAAAAAAACATTTCTGCTTCTTAAATTTAAAGATGGGACTACAGTTCATGTAAAATTAGTTTGTTTAACTTTTTTAATTTTAGAAGTAGCATGACACTTGCAAAATGATTTATAAGCAACAGTTTGTTATACATGTTTAACAATGGTTACACAATCCATTTTTGGCTGCTAAAAATTATACCTCACTTGTGTGGGTGGCCCAGGTGCCCGTAACAGGAAAAGGCCAAAAATGTGTAGAGATTGAGGGGATAGCACAGCAAGTTGATAAGCACTTTTATGTTTTTATACATTTTTAGGCTAACTCTGCTTTTGGGACCCACACAAGCGAGGTATCATTTTACTTGGGAGGGTGAGTGGAATGCTGGGTGGTAGGAAATTTGGGCCAGCACGGTGATCTTAAAGAGAAATTTTCTTTTTTTCTTTTTTATAGCAACTTTTGAGGTTTGCAGGGAGTATGAGTAAGAAAATGTCGGGGGATCCACGCAAGCCACAATTCCCTGGACTCCACCGGGTGTTTAAGTTTCATAAATGCCTGGGTTTGGTAGGTTTCCCTAGATGACCACTGCACCTGGGACCAAAAACACAGGTGCCCCTCCCCCCAACCACAGGTAGTTTTGTAATAGATCATTTTGATGTGTCCACGTCCTTCTGTGATGTTCCAAACACTAAAATTGTGAAAAGAAACGCACTTAGGTTATGTTAAAAAAAACCTCACCCACCAACTTAGTTGGTGGCATGCTTCATCCTCGGGTCCAACCGAGACACCTAGCATGTCACGAGTGTGCTTCGACTCCTGATTACAGCGGAGCAGGTTTTTTCATTTTTACCGCACATACTGGTTGGATTTGGCACAAGGGTGAGTGATGTTTCAGTAGATCAAATTTTATTTATAAGAGATTTTTAAAAATTGAAAGGCACTGTTAATAACTGAAAGGCCAAAAAACGGAACCAAATACTCACACCTCGTGAGCTGTAAAGCTGCGTTAATGCACCAACCTCTTTACAGTCCATTCACACACCTTTCATACATGACATGCACAAGACCAGTCATGCTGCCAGCTGCGTGCCCAACACATTACAACACTCACATCAACTGACAGCGCCATTCAAGGGCCCATCACTTTCATACGCCCACATGCCTGATACAGCAGTCACACCAGCTGATGGGAGTGTGTGGACTGGTGTTTGGCTAGCACTGTGTTGTATTGGCCAGCAGCAAGTCACAGCAATCACACCAGCTGATGGGAGTGTGTGGACTGGTGTTTGCCTAGCACTGTGTTGTATTGGGCAGCAGCAAGTCACTATTTACACCGCCAGCCAAGCGCCACTCCATGCTCGCCGCCAGCCAAGCGCCACTCCATGCTCGCCGCCAGCCAAGTGCCACTCCATGCACACTGCCAGCCAAGCGCCACTCCACGGACACCGTCAGCCAAGCGCCACTCCATGCACACTGCCATCACTTTTTTTTAAACAACAAAGAAACCACTAACTAATTATAAATAAGTACAAAACTACAAACACAAAAGCTCCGACTAAAAACATGACAGTAATACTAACCGTGAAGCTGAACATATAAAATTATAAAACAGGCAGTTTACGCTCACTCTAGTTCCCAAAAATGATTTTGGGTGTGGTAGCTCCTGAAACAGCTAGCCACACACAGCCTGGGCTTTGAAGGACAATTGGGGCAGTAAATATGAGTCTCCTTCTGGGTACCTCTTTGGGCACAGACTCTAAATTTCTTTGTGGGAATGTCTTTTTTTTTTGGGAGTGCTTCTCTAGGAACTCTTGCCTGTTCCACCACAATAGGGCTCTCTACCACTGACTCCTGTAATTTAACAAATTTCATCCTTGACTCAGGGGAGCAATCCTTGAACATAATAAAAGCATTAAAAGTTGCTAAATGGAAGAGATGTAAAGCTAACTGTTTATACCAAACGTAAGACTTACAAACAGCAGTTTAAAGTTCTAACCTCTGATCTACTCTATACCAGCCATGTGCTTATTGTAGTCCAAAATGCATGCAGGTTTGCCCACTTCGGCAACCTGCCCCAACCAGTCACAGGGGAAGTACGCAAATCATGGATGGTAGTCAGCATGTACACATCCCTCCTGTCTGCAAATTTCGGAGCTAGCAGCTCATTATTACGCAAGGCACTGCACTGTCTTCTCTCAGGTTTTTTGCATACAAGCTCCCTTGGATAGCCTTTCCGGTTAGAGCGGATTGTGCTACAAGCAACAGTGTCCACTCTAAACAATTGCCTGAACAACTGCACTCCAGTGTAGAAGTTATCTACATACAAATGGTGACCTGTCTTAACAAGTCGTCTACCAAATTCCCACACAATTTTCTCATTAACTCCAAAACTGGGCAGACAACCAAGGGGGTCAATACTGGAATCCCGACCAGTGTACACCTGAAATTATAAACATATGCTTTACTAATTTCAGACTGCATATACATTTTAATTACATACCGTGCCCTCTTGCTAGGAATGTACTACTTAAAAACCAAACGTCCCTTGAATAGGACCAAAGACTCATCTACAGATAATTCTTTCCCTGGAATATAGACCTCTGAAAGCCAATCTGCAAAATGATCAAGGACAGGCCTAATCTTAAAAAGACAGTCAGAATCAGGGTGATCTTGTGGCAAGGTTAAAGCATTCTCAACAAAATGCAGCTCTTGAAGAAGCAAATGCGAATTACGAGTCGTGGTTGCAGGAAATATAGCCGTTGCCATCAAGGGACTAGTAGACCAATAAGAAGCCAGGTACAGCTTCCATAGCAACCCCATCAAAAAAGTAAAACCCAAGAACTTTTTCAACTCTTCCAGATTTGTAGGAATCCACTGGGGTAGCTCTTGACTGTGGCCTAAGTCTGGCAGCATTGTCCCTGAAATACTGCTCCACATACCAATTAGTCGGCTCAACAATCTTTTCTAAAAATACATTGTCCATAAACAACTGAAAAAAATTGTCAAGCTAAAAGTTTTCTGTATTCACTCTATACCCTGGGAGGCCAGTAAAGGCAGGCAACTCTGGCTGCTCCATGTTTGGGGCAACCCAGAGTTCAGGTCTTTCAATGGGAAAACCTTCAGCCCCAGGCTACTGCAGTATTGGCACATCAATGTCCTCCTCTAAAACAGGCCCTTCATCTGCACTGAGAGTGGCTTCCTCATCAGAAGATTCCTCCCTGACAGAAAATTCACTGCCAGAATCTTTCACTTCCTCCTCTGCCTCGGAGGCAGAGTCAGTCTCATAATCATGATCAGAATACAACTCAAAAAGCATACCAACAACCTGCTGAGCGGTTAGCCATGATCCTTTCTAAGAAGTGTAACTTGACAAATGCGCAAACACCAACCAGCACTGTCTAAAATAAGTAATAAACAAAGTGTGGCTTTATCACAAAGAGTTATGTTCTCAAAAACTATATCACTCACTTGCCTGAAAAAGCTAGACTCACCAGCAACTATTCTGCACAGACACAGCAATCGCCAATGATATTCCACTAAAAAGAAAAGAAAATTAGATTTAAGGCAGCACAAATATCATTGTGCACAAATCTAAGGACAATTTCACACACAATCCTGCATTTAGTACACCACCTACAAACATGTTATTCATGCATGTCAACAATACTTTTTGGGAGTAAATTGTTTTTTCTTACCTAAAACATGTAACTACGCAAACTGCAGGTCAACCACTGCCAAAACCACAAGGAGCCACAGCAAAGGAAGCAAAATCTTTGAACTAGAACAAGAAGGAGAAATAAACTTATAATCACAAATGCAAATACTTTGCCAGTTGACAAAAACCCGCCCCCAAACATTTAGAAATTTTCCCTGGTGTCTAGTGGTTTCTGCCCACCTTGGGGACCGATAGGCTACAAAAAGTAGGCAGATCTACCCCCAAGTGGGGCAGAAATGGCCAACAGTTGTGTGCCCCCCTTGGGGGTCGACCCTTGCCCAAGGGCCCTCCACCCACACACAAAAAAGACATAACTTGAAAATAATTCCTGGTGTCTTGTTGGCTTCTGCCCTCCCTTGGGGGCAGATAGGCATAAAAAGAAAATAGGCCAATCTGCCCCAAAGGGTGCAGAAATGGTCATCAGTAATGTGCCCCCTGTGGGTTGTGACCCTTGCCAAAGGGGGCGCCCCACCACCCAAAACACACTTTCTCTCTCTATATCCGTCTCTCTCTCTCTCTGTGTCCCTCTCTCTCTGTCTCCCTCTCCCTGAGTGGATTCTGCTCCCCTTGGGGGCAGATGGGCCTACATAAATTAGGCTGATCTCACCCCAACATTGGCAGAAATGGCCAACAGTTGTATGTCCCCCTGGGGTGGGGCGGGATTGGTGCCCCCCCCCCACAAAAAAAGAAAAAACAAAACTTAAAAAGATCCCTGGTGTTTTGGTGGCTTCTACCCCCCACCCCCGGGGGCAGATGGGCCTAAAAAAAAATAGGGCCAAAGGGGCCAACCCCCCACACAAAACACACACACACACACATGATCCCTAGTGCCTAAGTGGATTCTGCCCCTCCCGCCTTGGGGGCAGATGGACCTAAAAGAAATAGGCTAAACTGGCCCCAAGGGAGCAGACATGGCCAACAGTTCTATGCCCTCTTTGGGGGTGACCCTTGCCAAAAGGGGCGCCCACCAACACATAAAACAAAGGAAAAAAACATCCTTGGCATCATTGTGGTTTCTGCCCCGCTTGGCAGCAGATCGGCCTAAAAATAGGGGGGCAGAAATGGCGTACAACAATGTGGCCCCCTAAGGGGAGCGACCCTTGCCCAAGGGGTCCGCCCCAACAAACAAAAAACACACACACAAACAACAATCCCTGGTATCTAGTGGGTTTCAACCCACCCTGAGTGCCAGATCGGCCAAAAACATATAGAAAAATATTTTGCCCCCAGGGCAGCGACCCTTGCTGCCTAGTGGGTTTTGAACCCCCGCCCCAAGAAAAACCAGCCAATCTGGACCCTTGCCTAAGGGGTTGCACATCAAAAAAAAGAGAAAAACATCCCTGGTGTCTAGTGGATCGATTTCTGCTCCATGATTGCGGGCCTTGACCACGATCGTGGAGCAGGAATCCATTCAAAACAGGTGCGGGAAAGAAAAAACTCTTTCCTTTCCCCCTGTGTCTGTTTTCCCCCCTCCGACTCCCCCAAGGAGAAGGACTCACCTGAAGAAGGTCCTCTCTCCAAACGCAAATGGCTTCCAGCGCATCCCCGTCAGCATTTGATGACATTGTCGCACTGTGAGCGAGCCAACTTCATCAGATCGCCGAGGGGGTCAGGGTGGAAGGGGAAGCGATGCCCCTTCCATCCGTGACTGTGGGATGTGGGTGGCCCAGGTGCAGGACGAGCCGGTCTCGTCCTTGGCATATGGCAACCGTGGTCAAGGGCGAGACCAGCTCGTCCCAGGCACTCTAAGGGTTAAAATGCAAATGTGTAATAGTACAAAGTTTAATTGCTTGTAGATCAGTTGTGTTGCATAAGTGTTACTTATTCATAAGCCATTTAAAGCTGACATTCCAAACTAGAAAAGTTTCTTATGAATATGGAACATAACCCAATGCATTTCGGGTGAGCACACCCTTCATCAGGGGTAACTGTGTTTCACAAATCAACCCAAACAAATATGTATGTAAATGGCATCACAGATTCAATAACAAATATAGTAAAGTTAAAAAAAAGTACGTTAGACTTGAATATATCTTTAAAATGCATGCTGGTGTACAGCACATACATCTTTAGAGTACCATCCCCTACAGAAAACTGAGAAAATATCACCCCAGATAGCACAGTTTGTGAAAAAAAAAAACCAATGGGCCGTCATAGTAAAATTATATCAATTGTCATGCTAAGCAGAAAAAACAGAAGAGAGATTTAAGTGCTCAAGCGCACTGCATAAAATATAGTGACCAATCGGCATGCCCCACATATGTGGTGTTTACCCCCAAAAATCCATAACTGGCAAGATATGAAATGCCATTGAAGTGATAAATTAAAACATGACAAATGCAACAAGAAAACCCTCACCAGTTAATGTAGCCTTAAAGGCCCAACAACAACATTTTCAGAGAAACTGCAAAAACAATGTCAAAACTACCTTGAAACAATTGTCTGAAATTCTGTGACAAGCGGAGTCAGAATCATGTAACAGTACTCAATTTATGTGAACCATGACAAAACATTGAAAACAAGAAAGAGAAGAATAAAAAGAGGAAGCAGGCAAAAAAACTGCCTGATTGCTCATATTACTTGGGAACCAGGAAAACACCAAACCCTTGTGTGCAAACGCGTTGCCATCTAAGGAAATGAAAGGTTTATCTTAAAGGGTATGCTGGAAATATAAAGTGCATAAAACAGTAGCCCAGACAACGCCTGCATGCATGAAAATGGAAAAGAACGACAGACTATCTGTCAACTCTTGATTGTTGTATGCGCTGCATGAAATGCCTCCAACCAGCATCTTGGAAATGAAATGAAATAAAATAAAATGTATATTGTGGTGTGTGTAAACACCAAGTGCAAACATGTGAAACCTCTACTAATACATCACCCATGCATAAAGAAAACCTAAAAGAATGACTTGTGATTCCCGAGATGCATGCTGAACGCCTATAATTACAAAGCCATATCATGAACAAGCAGGCAGGATGCCCCATCGTGGAATCATGTAAATAACTCACTGAGGACTGTAAGCACATGATCACTGGATCCTCATGAAGCATATAAAGGTAAAACAATTACGCGCAACAATATGTCAATAATAATATTGCTATGAATAGACATGCAATTGAAAGCCATATGCATGATATGTCACAAAAACCATCATCAAAGTCATAACAATATCAAGTAAAGACAAAGATAAAGAAATATAATGAAACAATTTATCAAACAAAGTGCAACTAACCCTTTTACCTGTAATAGGCCTCAAGAAAACAACAGAAGACCTACTCTGGTCAACACACAGCATAGAAAACAAATGTGCAGAAGTGTACATGATACGTGAAAAGTACAGGCCTTGGTTTGAATATAATGGTCACTAAGTATGCAGGGACAGAAAGGAGAATGAGGAGAGAGGCCAGATGCAGGGTAAAAGCAGTGACAGTCCGACTTTGCATGCCATAGATAATTTAGAAGGACGCATATACCAGGGTTAGGAGAAGACGTAAATCATGACAGGCTGAAAGGGAGACACGGCACTAGATGTCTGTGTTTCAAGGTTGGCAGAGAGTGGGAGACAGACCATAAAACCTCAAAGGCTGGTAGACGTGTAGGAAGGACATATTGATAGAGTTCAAAGGTAGGATCGAAGATCACTGTGTATGTAGGAAGATATGTATGTATTATATCTGTTGAAACTGTATTTTTCTAATAAGCAGTTAGATAGCGTTTAAAGAATTATGGTCTTTTGTTAATTGTAAATGTATGAAGGAGGTGGAACTTAGGTGCCCACCAAGAGTAAAAAAAAAAAAAAACGCTGTTTGTAAGAGCTGCGTTGAGTCTCGCTTCAATTACAGAACTGTGCTGTACTGCCGACCGTATTTACTTATAAACATACTCAATTATTATTAGAATTGGTCACTTCTTTATTTCTGACAAAAACTTGACTACATTTTGGCACCCACTAATTCCTCAAGTCCCTGGACGCGACTGAAGGAAGCACTGCTAGTGACGTTTGAATAGAACATTGTGCGCAAACCAGGTGAGGATTACACCTGTCTGTTCAAGCGGACGGGCGAGATTCCAGAGGCTGCTGTCCTAAAGGGTGAGGAGTGGTCGGGCTTCGAGCTCTGATAGTTAAAAGTGCATAATTCTATGGTAGTTGTAGTATGGGGAAGTAAGTGCATGCAGGATTTGTGTGTGTTTTTTTTTTGTTAAATATAATGTTGATGTAGAAATGAAATTTGATATCCTGCCAGGCTGGAAGACATTAGGGGGGTTATTCCAACTTTGGAGGAGGTGGTAATCCGTCCCAAATGTGACGGATTTACCACCAGCCGTATTACGAGTTCCATAGGATATAATGGACTCGTAATACGGCTGGTGGTATATCCGTCACTTTACCGTCACTTTTGGGACGGATTACCACTTCCTCCAAAGTTGGAATAACCCCCTAGGTGTATTAGTGGATAACCTAGGAGAATAGCTCCTGGAAGACACACTAGGGCCCGTATTTATACTTTTTGACGCTAAACTGCGCTAACGCAGTTTAGCGTCAAAAAGTTTTGCGCCGGCTAACGCCATTCTGAAGCGCCATGCGGGCGTCGTATTTATTGAATGGCGTTAGCCGGCGCTAGCAGACCGGCGCTGCCTGGTGTGCGTGGAAAAAAACCACGTACACCAGGCAGCGCCGGCGTTGGGGAAAATGGCGTTAGGGCGTCTTAAAAATGGTGCAAGTCAGGTTGACGCTAAAAAATCGCCTCCACCCGATTTGCGCCATTTTTAACGACGCCCAGACGCCATTTACATGACTCCTGTCTTAGTAAAGACAGGAGTCATGCCCCCTGGCTCAATGGCCATGCCCAGGGGATTTATGTCCCCTGGGCATGGTCATTGGGCATTGAGGCATGTAGGGGGGCACAAATCAGGCCCCCCTATGCCCAAAAAAAATATAAAAAAAATAAAAATGTATACTTACCTGAACTTACCTGAATGTCCCTGGGATGGGTCCCTCCATCCTTGGGTGTCCTCCTGGGGTGGGCAAGGGTGGCAGGGGGGGGTCCCTGGGGGCATGCGAGGGCAGCTGTGGGCTCATTTTGAGCCCACAGGTCCCTTAACGCCTGCCCTGACCCAGGCGTTAAAAAGAGGCGCAAATGCTGGGTTTTTTGCCCCGCCTACTCCCGGGCGTGATTTTTGCCCGGGGGTATAAATACGACGCATTTGTGTCGCAGTCATTTTTTTGGACGGGAACGCCTACCTTGCATCTCATTAACGCAAGGAAGGCGTTCACGCAAAAAAATGACGCTCTTTCCTCATACTTTGGCGCTAGACGCGTCTAACGCCAAAGTATAAATATGGCGTTAGTTTTGCGCCGAATTTGCGTCGAAAAAAACGACACTAATTCGGCGCAAAGGGAGTATAAATATGCCCCTAGGTGTACTAGTAGATAACCTAGGAGAATAGCTCCTGGATGACGTAGGTGTGTGATAGTGGATTACCTAGGAAATAGTTCCTGAAAGGGACTGTTAATGTACATTAGGTATCCCGGTTAGGTCCGGAGGGTGAGAGTAGAGAGTGGAGTGAATCAGGTAATGTGTAAAGTCTGACAGGAGGAAAAGGGACGACAAAGTGGTCGGTGTCCATTGACTTTACCTGGAGCTCAGTCAGATCTTTTGTTGAAAAATTTAAAAAGAGTGTAATAATAATGACTAAAATATGTGATGTTAACAATGTGTAATAAGGATGATAAAAATAATGTGATTTTTCATAATCCTAGTGGGCACATTGTAGAGAAAAGGCAAGGATTCTCGCCCGAGGTTATAAAATCTGAAATAAGTGAGGAAGAGAGAGTGCAAGATCTTTGTCATATTTTTGATATCCCGATAGAAAAACTTGAAGGGTCCTGGAAGTGGGGAAACCGGAAATTAAAATGAGATGATATCAAGATTAGTGGGGATAAATAAAAAACCCTCATGAGTGAGATTGATAATTCCCTGTGGCAGGAAGTAGTTACCCTCGATCTACTTTTAACAGTTCAATGGGCCCACGGCCAACCCCCACTCCTCGGTTTCACATAATAACGCAGGAAATTATTGCGTTAAAAGCCCTCCTAGATGCATTTTTCACAGATTTTTATGAGTCGGGGTTTTAAATGAAGAAAGGGACGTTATGTCCCCAAGTTCCACTGTTGATAATTGTCATTCATAATAGGGTATAACCTGTATTGTGTTAGGTAACAATCTAGTTCGTCCCCTATAAATGCACCCACACTTGGCGTTGAGATAGAAGAAGTGCTATAGATTAGCCAGAGTGACAAAAAACACATACAGAGGAGAGAAAGGACATAAGTAGTGGGTGGTAATAAAGGGTATATAGACATATAGGAAACATATGTCCTGGGGAAAATCATGGATGCTCCCCTGGAACATATGTTAAAAACATTTTCGTCTTACATTATGAAAATACAGAAATTTTGTAAGCAATGGTATAGAGATACCAAAGACCATGCTCAGCCATGGCCTAAGGAAGGGATATTTGATGAGGACATAGGTGAACATACATTGACTTACATTAAATCTAAATATCAGAAGAAAAAGAAGAGGGAAGCTATTTTGTCGTTATTGCAGGTTTTCTGAGATACAAAGACAAACATAAAATCAACAATGTTAGAAAGGACAGTGACACAAGCACAATAAATATCCACAGAAGAGGCTCCAGAGGGAACCCCACCGTATGGTCCCTACCATATTCGGCCAGCAGCCAGATATCAAGATCCACCACGGGTCAGATTTGAGGAAGGTGAAACAGAGGTGAAGGAGGCGGAGAGAACACCTAGCCTAGTCCCGACAGCTCCTCGGGCAACCCATGAACAGAGAAGAAAGGGAGGAGCAATACCTAGGGTGCAACGCACTTGAGAACGGGCAGACAGATTTGATAATGTTGACCCTCTAGGGCAATGGACTACAAGGCAGATTATTCTCAAATTAGGAGATACATCTGCAAATACATTGAGAGAGACAGCAGGAGAGTGGATGTTGGAGGAAAGAGAGAAGGAAGAAGTAGAAAGGTCACAATATGATAGATATTTAGAAGAACAAGAAGGGAAACAGGAGCTAAGGCAGCAGTTGAGGATTGGGATGACGAGTCTGATACGAATGAGGGCGCAGCAGAAAGAGACAGAACCATGTATAACTTTCGACCCCGTCCTATATGAAGGTTACAATTAATAGCGCGAGACTCAAGAGAAATAAAGAGAAATCAATTCTAAAAACAACCAAATTAAGGGTGCCACCTATTGAGACAATAGATCGAGAGGAGGGCAGGTATTTTTGCCAACCCTTTTCAGATTAATTAGCAGAATGGACTGGTAAAGAGGGGAGAAAACCATGGTCCCGACAGGGGTCTTTCCAACCCTATGATTCAGCTATAGCAGAAGATTGTATACGACAGGGACAGGGTGCCCCGTTTTGAGATTATCCATACGTGCAAGAATGTCTTGCAGTTTGTGTCAGAGTCACCAGATACTCGGGGTCTGCGCACGTTCCCAACACGTCCACCACTGAACAGCTCCAAGACTCTGATAGATAAATCGCAGAGGCTAAGAGAGTTCAAGAGGGGAAGAGGGGATTAGGAAGGGAACAGCCGGGAAGGAGACCTGTAGTAAGAAAAAGGTTAGAACACACAATATGAAAATTATATCTCCTGAATCAATACTAGACTATGATTCTAAGCATAGTCATTCTGAAAACATGAACAATCTAAGAATTAAGTTTAAAATGACTAAGTTTCAAGATGGCAGGATACCTGTAAGGGAATCAAGATGGATTAAATGAAAACTTTCTTATTCAAGTACTTTCCTTTACATGAGAATCAGAAAAACATTCTAACTAAATTTTAAACCAGTCATATAAATCCTTTTTTGAGAATGCATACTAGGACCACACAATATTGCATCTAGAAACTCTGATCTTCTGTGTACTCTTAAAATGTTTCAACACAAATTGCGCCGATTGTAGATTTTTATATATATAAATATATATATACACAATATGTATTCAGGAAAACAAATCACATAACTTGTCAACTCGAATATTACATGATAAATATCTTAGAATAGTGGCATACAATAAACAACATGAATTAAACTTGAGGAGAGAATCGTGCGTCTTGCTGATTCGAGTGTCACCATGTAAAATGCCAAGAAATGGTAGTACGCAATGAATATCAAAGTCAAATCATCATTAAACGAATTGCACGTCTTGCCGATTCGTAAACCACGATGTAAATGCCAAGAAATAACAGCTCTCAATGAATAACAAGATCAAAGTACAATGAAACGAATCACGCGTCTTTTGCCGATTCTTAAGCCACCATGTAAATGTCAAGAAATGGTAGCGCGCAATGAAGAACAAAGTTAAAACACCATAAAACGAATCGCACGTCTTGCCGATTCTTAAGCCACCATGCAACTATCAAGAAATGGTAGCGTGCAATGAATAACGATTAAATTATCATGAAACAAATTGTGCGTCTTGCCGATTCGCAAGTCACCCTGCAAATGTCACAAACACTCAAGCGCATATTTCACACGCGCAAAGTACTCTGTCAAATCATAAAAGAATTAGGCCCAAGAACTTGAGAGTTCTCGATAACGGCTTCGGGAGGCCAGCCCAACCACCGTCTTACCGCCCAGAACAAGGATCTCCAAATGAAGAATGAAAGTCAGATGTCTGGAAGATCAAATAGGCCACCTGGACAGGAGTTCAGGAAGTAGCTGCTGCTCTGCACCGGGACCTCTGACTAGTGAGCACTTGGAGCTGGGCTGGCTCCTTTTTATAGAGTCTTGGCCCAGCCCACAACCACACCCAGGCATGTTGCAGGGAAAGTCTCTAGAAGGCCCTGGAAAGGGACCACACCCTAACACACTCTGAAAGCCTGCAGCAGTACTTTGCAAATGAACAGCATTTGTAAGCACATTAAAAATAAGTCTTCAGGATTGAACTCTGCAATTCAAAAGGTTAAACAACAACATATCAGCACAATGCATAAATGACGTTGTTTTGAGAGTGCTGGGTTTTTGCATTCTAGTCACCAATAGAGCGCGCACTGCCCTGGTGTTGACAGTTTGGGAGATGTGTGCCGAAGACAAACCGACTGAAGTGATACGCAGTAACAGGCCAGACCTGAGGTTAAGTCGTAGGTTAACAGGCTCCCCTCCTATAACTCAACTGCCTCTCCTTTTTAAGGTAGGACAGGCACCAACATACGTGCCTTGGCCACAGATGGACAAAGAAAATGTAAAGAGAGCACTGCCCCCACTGTCTGAAGGTGCAGGAAAATGGATAGGAAGTTTTGAAAAACATACTGCTGGACTGAACCTTGCTCTAGGCGATGTCAAGAGTTTGTTGAGTTCTCTCTCAGGAGATGAGGTAAATACTATATTTACGAGAGCAGGACTTCCTCAAGTTACGCTGACAAATACACAGTTTGATGGATCTTCCTTTAGTAATGTCCGCCTGCATGTTTGGGATGCGCTGCAGTGGACATATCCAGATAGGCCAGACATTACCCAGATAGGCCAGACATTGGAGCTCTCATGGGAGAAAGTATTAATCTATCTGAGGACATTGCAGAGTTTATTACGAGAATGAAAGAACAATGGATACAGGAGGTAGGATGTAATTGGGAGAATACGGGAGAGAATGCACTTTTATTTTATAATGTGCTGAAGAGAGGCCTTCACACAGAGATACAAGTAAATCTAGACGGAGTAGTGGGAATTGAGGCTAAGCCATGGCCAGAAATACAGGCTCACATAATACATTATTTTAAACTAACGTAAACAAGAGAAAGATAAAGAATGGAGCAGGCAGAGAGAGCTACTGCTAAGTTAGTGCAACAGAAACTTAATAAACCAAGTACAGAAGGAGCACTTGTGACAACACCATCAGCGACTTTCACTACGCCAGTGCAGGAGCAAGTACCAGGATGACAGGTAGTGAGTGAAACAGTGAGAAGACAAAGAGGTCTGGCAGGAGAACAAGGAGCAATGCAGGGGAGAAGGCAAGGAGAGTACCAAGAGGGTCAGCCATGTTATTATTGCGGCAGGTCGGGTCATTTTGTAAGTGATGCAGAATTAAAAGAATATATGAATGTATGCAGGGGTGGCCCACCTCACAAAGACAAGTAGCGAGGCCGCCGCAGATGCAGTAGAGACCACAGCAATATACAAGACAAGAGTGCCCCCAGATCCTTCAAGCTCAGTGGATGGCACCTCAGGGCCCACTGCAGCAATATGGGCCCCAGGGTGGCAGTAACACCATGGGTTGACAAGTGCAAGGGCAGGTTGAAGGAGTAGTGGTGCAAGGAGGTAACCCATTTTGCAACCCGCCCCAAGTATCTAGTGGAGCACTGACACCTAATTATATCCAGTGACAAAGCCCACAGGTAACAACTATGTGTCCAATACTATCGGTAACCCACAGATCAGAGGAGGAACCCACTGTGACGTAGCCATAAAAGGTCGCCCCTATCAGTTTTTAGTTGACACTGGGGTCACCAAATCTTGCATAAATGAAGGAAAATTATCACTCTTTTGCAACTCAATGGACACACAAGGGTTTTCTGGGGCTGTCAGACAAATTCATTTTACTATTTCTGTAAATATGACTGTGGGTGATGCATAAATTGATGGGCCATTGCTGTATTCCCCTAAGTTACTCATTAACCTTTTGGGAAGCAAACTAATGAGCAAATTGAATATGACCATCTTGTTTTTGGAAGATGGATCGATGGTGTGTTATACACTTGGTGTTACGCCAGGTAGGATATTATCTGTCATAGCATGTGAAGAATCTAGACAGCAGGTCAGAGCAGTACCAGTGAACACAGAGGCTTTTTTGAGGGGCATATACGTTCTGATAGACCATACACCAGCGCTGCCGGGGAAAATAGTGCAGTTACCCAAATAATTTGTATTTAGACCATGCGAACCCATAGACCCAATGACACAACGAGAAATATTACTGGACATATCAGTTCTTGAACTAAGGCCAACATATTCAGTGCTCATTGCATTTGACAAAAGACAGGGAATGTGGGTATCAATAGTGTTCGCAGATCCCGGGGTCTAATTAAGAGATATTTCAGATGAGGAATTGTTCAGAGAACAACCTTTACTTAGAACAGTTGTGTTTGAAATGGACATTTCTCTCAGAATGCAGGTGCAGTACAGGGCAGTGTCAGAACATGTACCGGAGGCAACGATAAAGGAAAGAGATTTGGCTAAGGTACTGGAAGTGTTATGGACACAGGGACACCATGATGTGGGATTGATTAAAGGAGATGAGCCTGTTAAAATTACATTGAAACCTGGAGCCATATTGCCCAGGATAGGCCAGTACCCTTTGTCCAAAGAAGGAGAGGAAGGAATTCTACCTACAATTCAGGCGATACTTGAGCAAGGAGTGATATGTGAAAGATCAACACCATGTAATATGCTGATTTTCCCGATAAGAAAAGCTGAATGGGGAACTTGGAGAATGAATCAGGATTTACACTCTCTGAATGATATTGTCATTCCGGAGTTCCCTGTAGAACCCAATCCTTCGGTTATATTGACAAATATTCCTAAAGATGCCACTTTTTTCTCTGTAATCGATTTGATAAATGCGTTTTTCAGTATTCTGTTGCATATCGATAGCCAATATTTGACCGGATTTGCATTTAAAGATACACAATATTGCCATAGTAGGCTTCCTCAAGATTTTTGCGAGTCCCCAAGTATTTTTAATCAGACAGTTTAAAAAAAACTTAGCAAACATTCAATGTAAAAGTACGCTTTTACAATGAGTGAATGACATCTTGCTTTGTAGTGCCACTGAAGATATATGTAGAGACGATACCATTAGCCTCCTCTGCATGCTTGCAGACCTAGGATACAAGGTGGATAAAAATAGGTTGCAGTACGTGCAGAAAGAGGTTCATTATTTGGGACAATTGATATCTAAAAATGGGAGGAAGGTGACACCTGACAGAATAGCAAGCATAAAGAATGTGCCCAAGCCAACCACTACCAAACAGATGCAGCAGTTTTTAGGGCTCTGTAATTATGTGAGGCAGTGGGTGTTTGATTATGCTACGTTTACAGCACCGCTTCTCACTGCATTAAAGGAGTCCCATGCAACTGCAAATAAAATACATTGGACAGATGAAGGAGATACAGCATTCCTGGAGCTAAAGAATGCAATTATGAATGCTCCAGTGTTAATTACACCCGATTACAAGAAACAATTCTACCTCTTTTGTCGTAATGGAATGACTATGACCGCAGTACTGACTCAGAAAACATCTGTGGGACATATGCCAATTGCCTACTACAGTGGGCTGCTAGATCCTATCTTGAAGGGCCACTATCCATGTGAGCAAGCCCTGGCCACAGCATCATTTGCAGTTCAGAAGAGCACTACGATCGTGATGGGATCACCTTTAACACTGTATGTAGAACAAGCGGTATTTGCTATTTTGTAAAGAGGCAAAAGCACTCTTACGACTCAGAGTATCTGGGTACTAAGTAATATTTTCATTACCATCTTTGCAGGTGGTTAGATGTCATACAGTTAATCAAGTGACATTTTTTGGGCACCCAGTTACTGATGACGAACAAGTACATGACTGTGCTAATTATGTGCCAGAAGAAGAGAGTAAGGTAGGAGAAGATCCCCTCCCAGGGAGCGTGCTGCTCTTTGTGGATGGATCCTCTTTCATAGACCAGGAAACAGGGATTAGACATTCAGGAGCTGCAGTTGTAGGAGCCGAACACCAGGGGTCGTCTGACACATAGCAGATAGTGAGTCAAGTACCATTACCCTCTCATTTTTCAGCGCAAGCTGCGGAATTAGTGGCTATTGTTGAATCATTGCAACATGCTAAGGGGTTAGAAGTTACGATTTATTCAAATTCAGCATATGTTACTACTACTGTGCATTCGAGCATCCAAAGGTGGGAGAGGAGAGGATTTTTGAAGTCTGATGGGTCTCCAGTGATGCACAAAGATTTATTGGCAAAACTGATACATGCTTTATCCTTACCATCTAAGGTGGTGGTAATAAAATGTGCGGCACATGCAAACAAGCAAGACCTTGTCTCCAGGAGTAATGCTCTGTCAGACTGGGCAGCCAAGGAGACAGCTAATCATCTCCAAATTATAGTGAATCAGAAAAGAACACATTGGAAATGATAAGCAGACAACAGAATGATATTGAATTACCACCCTCGTATATTGAGACAGCACAATTACATTTATGTGAGTTGCAGGAACAGGGCCCACTGTATGAAAGGGAAGTGTGGGAACAGCGAGGATGTATACAATCACCAACAGATTTCATCTATAGAAAGTAAAGTACTGGGAAACCGGTAATGCCACCAGTTTTGCTGTATACAGCGCTGGAGCAACTGCCATCTCTCTGTGCATATGGCTAAAGAATATCTTCTAACTACATTTGCAGGCAGATTGGTTTAATCCACATTTATCGGAAATGATTACAACGTATATTGCTGAATGTGCAGTATGCCAACAATACAGCCCAAGACCTACATTGAAAGTTATTACATCAACAATCCCCCGGCCAACAGGTCCATTTAAAAATCTACATTTAGATTTTGTTGACATGATCGATAAATGTAACAATTACAGGTACTTAATAGTCGTGGTCTGTCCTTTTTCAAGATGGATCGAGGCAGGACCGTGTGTACATAATGATGCCAAATCAGCAGCTAATTTTTGTATACGAGAAATAATACCTAGATGGGGAATTGCAGAAACGATCTGCTCAGATAATGGCAGCCATTTTATTAACGTCCTTTTTCGACAAATTTGCACTTCTCTGGGAATAAAGCATACATTTTCATCTGTCTATCATCCCCAAAGTAATGATATAGTGCAACACCTTAAAAAACAAAATAAGTAAACTGTGTGCTACATTGCATAAGAACTGGCTCTCCTGCCTTCCATTAGCTTTGTATGCTCTTAGAAATCAGCCAGTAAATGATCATCACCTGACAGCGCATCAGATAGTGACAGGACACCCTATGCTGACTCCTGTAACGATAGCAAGCAAAAGACAGATGCTCATAAAACTGCTGAAGTTTTGGGGGAGGAAATGAATGGGTATTTGTCTCAGTTGCTGAAATCTGCTAAGTTCTTCTCTAAACAGCTGACGCAGCAACAGAAGTGCACCACCACAGCCCAGCAGATTACTCCAATTCCTGTGGGTCAACACGTTTATGTACTAAACTTTGTGAGGTGATGGAAAGACAGCAAGTTTGAGGGTCCTTATCCGGTCACCCAGAGTACCCCCACTGCAGTGAAAGTGGAGGGTGTGAGAAAGTAGCCCCTTTCTAGCCTTGTTACCCCCACTTTTGGCCTGTTTGTGAGTGTATGTCAGGGTGTTTTCACTGTCTCACTGGGATCCTGCTAGCCAGGGCCCAGTGCTCATAGTGAAAACCCTATGTTTTCAGTATGTTTGTTATGTGTCACTGGGATCCTGCTAGTCAGGACCCCAGTGCTCATAAGTTTGTGACCTATATGTATGTGTTCCCTGTGTGATGCCTAACTGTCTCACTGAGGCTCTGCTAACCAGAACCTCAGTGGTTATGCTCTCTCATTTCTTTCCAAATTGTCACTAACAGGCTAGTGACCAATTTTACCAATTTACATTGGCATACTGGAACACCCTTATAATTCCCTAGTATATGGTACTGAGGTACCCAGGGTATTGGGGTTCAAGGAGATCCCTATGGGCTGCAGCATTTCTTTTGCCACCCATAGGGAGCTCTGACAATTCTTACACAGGCCTGCCACTGCAGCCTGAGTGAAATAACGTCCACGTTATTTCACAGCCATTTACCACTGCACTTAAGTAACTTATAAGTCACCTATATGTCTAACCTTTACCTGGTAAAGGTTGGGTGCTAAGTTACTTTGGGGGTCAGTCCAACATTGGCGGTAAATGGTGCATACCCCTGTCAGAAGACCGCCAACATACCGCCGCGGTAAACCGCCATGGTCATTCTGACCCACAACACGCAACCCGCCAAAATACAGACACCCACAAAAGTCCGCCACACCAAAGGCCAGCGAGAAACTGGCGATAACCAAACTGACACCAACACGCCAACAGAAATACGCCCACACTATCACGACACACGAATCCACGCGGCGGTCTTTCAAACGCGGTATTCCATTGGCGGTACACACCGCCGCGCTCAAAATACACACACACATACAAAACACAGCCACATTGGACAATTCCAAATACACACACCTGATACGCACACCACTCCCACACACCCAATTAAATATAAAACACACACCCACATCACCCACAAACCCCCACTCCTAAAAAAACGGGACCACGCACAGAGAAATAGAGAACCGAGCACCCAGACGCGCATATTACCATCACCCAGCAATATTACCACGCACTTCACACAACACACCAATACACATCACCACACTTGGCACCACACAATCCACCCCACACATCACCTACACCACCCCATGGCACTGCAAAGACACCCCAGGCTTTCTGAGGATGAACTCAGGGTCATGGTGGAGGAAATCGTACGGGTAGAGTCACAGCTATTCGGAACACAGGTGCAGCAGACGTCCATTGCCAGGAAGATGGAGCTATGGAGCAGAATAGTCGACAGGGTCAACGCTGTGGGACAGCACCCAAGAAATAGGGATGACATCAGGAAGCGGTGGAACGACCTACGGGGGAAGGTGCGTTCCGTGGTATCCAGACACCGCCTTGCAGTGCAGAGGGCTGGCAGCGGACCCCCACCTCCTCCCCCAGAATTTACAACATGGGAGGAGCAGGTCTTGGCGATCCTGCATCCTGAGGGCCTCGGCGGAGTATCTGGAGGAATGGACTCTGGTAAGTCTCATCTTCACTACTTCATCCCCCCCACCCCACCAGCATGCCAACTCATACCCCCACCCTCACCCCCATCACTCCTACTCCTTGCAAATGTCTCACCATCACAACCCACCCATCCCAACACCAAGCCCTGCATGCGACCACAAAGCATGGACACCCATCACCAAAGCATGCCCACTGCACATACCCATCCCCCCTCCAAACCACCATCACAAAAGCCCCCACACAGGAATGCAAGCACTGGGGTACACGGGCACCCACCCATTGCACACCATGGCACACACAGATGCAATAATCATGGTTTTAGACCCCTGCAGGACCCGAACGCCACGTCACCGCGCAGGAGGGTCTACAAATGTCCACTCCACCCCCAGAAGAGGCCCACAGTGATGACAGCAGCTCTGTCGACCTGGATCTAGATGACCAGCCCGGCCCATCGGGGACCTCGGGACAGTCGGTTCCCCTCAGACAGCCACAGGCCACAGCAGACCTTCCCCCTTCTGGGAACACCAGCACAGCACCCACCCAGCGGGCCCATACCTCTGTCCCCAGGACACGTCAATCAGCGGTGTGTCCACCACTACAGGGCACCCAGGTTAACCCACCACCCCAACAACAACAGGGACCTGGGGGCAGTGGCAGTGGGCACACGGTCCAGGGGACAGAGGCCCAGGGAAACAGGGGAACTGGGAGGGCTGCTGTGCGACAGGAGGGGGACAGGCCCAGGGAACCCACTTTCCATGAGGCCCTCTCCAACATCATGGGAGCGTACCATCATTCCCAGGAGACGATGGCGACGGTACTGGCCAGGTTTCAGGAGACCCAGCTCCTGCAGGAGGAGCAGTATTTGGGGTTCAGGGAGGAACTACGAACCATCAGTCCCGCCCTGGGCACCATCGTAGGGGTTCTGAATCTGGTAGTCACCACATTGCGGGACACTGTGGCACCACAAAGGGCCCCTGACACTAGCATGGACCAAGAACTGCCTACCACCTCCGCCGGCGCTAGTGGACAGGAGGCCCCGCCACAGGACCAACAGGCCACTAGCACCCCACCCCCTGCAGAAGGTGAACCACCCCGCAAGCGGTCCCTGAGATCCAAGTAGAAGACAGAGTAAGATGCCAAGACCCCCGCCAGGAAAGGATACCTCCCTGATTGTCATCCCACTGTCCCACATTGTCACCCTGTCCATCCTTAAACTGCCCCAGCTCCACTTTCCCCAGGCATTTGGACAATGCACCTGTGATACTAATAGTCTGGACTCTGCCATGGACATTCCTCCACCATCACCCCTCACCAATTTGCAACCACCCACCAATATAGAGCACTGTAATAAACACAGTTATTGCACAAAACAATCAGGAGTCTGGCTGTGATTTTGAACAAATGTATTAGACATTACCGTGCCAAAATGCTTATTTACATTGCGATGCCAACATACCAATGTCACACAGCTGTAGTCCATGGAGAAACAAAGCAGATGTCACACAGTGAGGCCCACATCTCTGAAATCGGAAGGGAAAGTCACAACTCAGTTACCATACACTGGGTGAAAAGGACAGACAGTAGAGAGGTAGTAGTGTTTAAGTACATGTAGTATGCCGGTGTGTATTCTTACCTGTGTGTCATTGGAAATATTGCTGTATTACTGTGTTCCTGTTGTCTATGTCGTCTTCTTCGGCTTCCTCGTCTTCACTCTCCCCAGGCTCCACAGCTGCTACAACAGCACCATCTGGACCATCCTCCTGCAGAAAAGGCACCTGTCGTCGCAAAGCCAGGTTGTGAAGCATACAGCAGGCCACGATGATCTGGCACACCTTCTTTGGTGAGTAGAATAGGGATCCACCTGTCATATGGAGGCAGCGGAACCTGGCCTTCAGGAGGCCGAAGGTCCGCTCGATCACCCTCCTAGTTCGCCCATGGGCCTCATTGTAGCGTTCCTCTGCCCTTGTCCTGGGATTCCTCACTGGGGTCAGTAGCCATGACAGGTTGGGGTAACCAGAGTCACCAATTAGCCACACACGGTGCCTCTGGAGTTGCCCCATCACGTAAGGGATGCTGCTATTCCGCATGATGTACGCGTCATGCACTGAGCCAGGGAACTTGGCATTAACACGGGAGATGTACTGGTCTGCCAAACATACCATCTGGACATTCATGGAATGATAACTCTTCCTGTTTCTGTACACCTGTTCACTCCTGTGGGGGGGGACCAAAGCCACATGGGTCCCATCAATGGCACCTATGATGTTGGGGATATGTCCAAGGGCATAGAAATCACCCTTCACTGTAGGCAAATCCCCCACCTCAGGGAAAACGATGTAGCTCCACATGTGTTTCAGCAGGGCAGACAACACTCTGGACAACACCTTGGAAAACATAGGCTGGGACATCCCTGATGATATGGCCACTGTTGTTTGAAATGACCCACTTGCTTGGAAATGGAGCACTGACAGCACCTGCACTTGAGGGGGGATTCCTGTGGGTTGGCGGATAGCTGACATCAGGTCTGGCTCCAGCTGGGCACACAGTTCCTGAATAGTGGCACGGTCAAGCCTGTATGTCAGTATGACATGTCTCTCCTCCATTGTCGACAGGTCCACCAGCGGTCTGTACACCGGAGGATGCCTCCATCTCCTTGCATGTCCCAGCGGACAGTGCCTATGAAGGACAACAGCGAGCACACAATCAATCAACCCACAGGTACGTAACCACAGCTTGCACAGAACACGATTCTTAATCCATAGAATGGCTTGTATGAGTGTTGATGCAAGGCCTAGGTATGTGTGAAGCAGTAAAAAGTAAGCCATGTGGGCCCCTGAAATGGCGGCTGCCTGACCTGTAAAGTGCGACAATGGGATGTGAGGTAACTGCGCTGGCGTTGCACACCGTGGCGGTAGGCGGTCGAAGACCGCGGCGCAATGCAGCATTGGTTAACATTGAACCCTATGGGTCTCAGGAGCCAATGACGATGTGCGCCGGCGGTCGCGGTACGCACCACCGCGGCCGTGACCGCCATTTTCTATCTGCTTAATCACTCGATACCTGATCTTCGACAGGAGAGGACCTACACTGCAAGTGCTGCTGTGACCTCGGTCTGGAAGAGACAATGGCTCATGCGACTGGGGAAAGGGCCCCTGCCTTCACTGCGGAGGAGTTGGATAAACTTGTGGATGGGGTCCTCCCCCAGTACGCGCTACTCTACGGTCCTCCAGACAATCAGGTAAATACACTGGGAGCATGCTTTATGGGTTTTGCCTGTGTTGAGTGGGGTGGATGAAAGATGGGGGAGGGGAGCGATTGAGGCATGCATCAAACGACAGTGAGAGCATGTGCCACATGGCAAGGGTAGGGATGGGGGGCCACTCACATTGAGGGTGCAGAAGGTAATGACTATTCTTCTCCCCCTGTACATTTCATATAGGTCAGCGCCCACCAGAAGATCGATATTTGGCGTGCCATAGCCAAGGACGCCCGGACCCTGGGGGTCCACCACAGACAGGGCACCCACTGCCGGAAGAGATGGGAGGACATCCGCCGCTGGAGCAGGAAGACGGCGGAGGCTCAGCTGGGGATGGCCTCCCAACGTGGGAGGGGTGCCAGTCGTACTTTGACCCCCCTGATGTCCCGGATCCTGGCGGTGGCCTACCCCGATTTGGATGGGCGCGTGAGGGCATCACAGCAGACACAAGGGGGTGAGTACACTCTCATTCTGCTGACTTTGCGAGCAGTGGAGGTGTCTGGGTGGGGGAGGAGGGCTGTGGGTATCCCTAGGCCAGGGCGATTTCTGTAGGCTAGGCCCCACCGTAAGGCATGGCCCTGTGCCCCCGCCCCCACCTCTGTAGGGTGCCAAGTACAGCTATTCATGGCCCTGTGTCATCTATGTGTGCAGATGTCGTCCATAGGCTTGTAGGCCATGTCCCAGGGATTGAGTAGTCGACCCCAAGTGCGCGGCGTAGTGCAGGGGGCTTCTGTGTCTGTCCTGTCCGCCAATGCTGTCGCCAATGCATGCACTCAACATGTCTATATTCTGTTCCCCCCCCCCCCTTTTTTGTGGTCTTCCTGTTCATGTGTGCATTAGCATCATCAGGCGGAGGAGAAGTGGCATCGGAGCACGAGGGAGCTGCATCCCACATGGCCATGGAGGGCCACGCAACGGACTCCGAATTCACCAGTGGGACGGAGGGCGAGGGGAGCTCCACAGCGGGGACTCGGGCAGACATCAGTGACACCGACTCGTCCTCTGAAGGGAGCTCTCTTGTGGTGGCGGCAACATCTGTGCCCCCCGCAACAACAGGTACAGCCGCCACCCACCGCACCAGCACCGCCCTCCCAGCAGCCCCTCAGCGTTTGGCCCGTGCCCGCTCACCCAGGAAGGTGGGCATCTCCTTCGCCCTAGGCACCTCAGGCCCTGCCCCAGTCACCCCTGCTGCCCTCAGTGAGGAGGTCGTTGACCTCCTGAGGACGCTCACTGTTGGGCAGTCTACCATTTTGAATGCCATCCAGGGTGTAGAAAGGGAGGTGCACCAGAATAATGCATACCTGGAAGGCATTCATTTTGGTCAGGCGGCCCTTCAGCGATCATTCCAGACTCTGGCCTCGGCACTGATTGCAGCCATTGTCCCTGTCTCTAGCCTCCCCCCTACAACTTCCTCCACCCATACCCTATCACCTGTACCTCTGCCTATCCCAGACACACCATCAGACCAGCCTGCATACACCTCAACACCCAAGGGAAGCTCAGCCAGACATAAGCACCACACATCCCACAGGCAGTCAGACAAGCAACATCCACATACAGACATACCAACACCCAGTGTGTCCCCCTCCTCCCTCCCTGTCACCTCTCCCTTCACACCTGCATGCACAACATCTTCAGCCACTACGTCCCTCAGCAGCACACACACCAGAACCCCCCGCACACGTGCAGTCACCACCCCCACTGCCATTTACACGTCCCCTGTGTCCTCTCCCAGTGTGTCTGTGACCCCCTCTTCCAAGATACACAAACGCAGGCAGCCACCCACCCAACAGCCATCCACCTCACGACAGCCTCCAGCCCAAGCACCTGCACCCAAAGCCACCAGACTTACAACTCCTACAACCACAACCTCTTCCTCCACTCCCATTCCCACTACACCTACCCGTCCCACTGCTCCAAAAAAGTTTTTCCTGTCTAAACTCAACCTCTTTCCACCAACTCCCCCACCCCGTCGATGTCATAGGACTACAGTCAGCACCTCAGCCACGACAAAACCGGCCCCTGTCATCACAGTCTGCAATGGACAGTGGAGTGCCCCACCCACCAGGGCAGCCAGTTTGGTGCGAAGCCAAGGCACGGGCAGCCCACCCCCGGAGAAACATCCCAAGATAGGCAGTGGCCGGCGGGAGAGGGTGAAAACACCAGGGACTAAAACCCCTACCAGGGCTCCGGCAGTGAGTGTGGAGACAGCTGGCACACCGCCCAAGGTGGGGAAGGGCCACAGGCGATCAGGGAAGGCTGGGAAGGGCAGCACGCCCGACAACACCGCCATCAGCCCAGCTGGCCGGGAGGGGCCCGCAAGCCCCATCCCAGGTGGGCAGGAGGCCACCAACAGGCCCGGCACAGCTGCCCAGGAGGGCCCCGCCAGCCACAGGACAGATGGGCAGGAGGGCCCCGCCAGCCACAGGACAGGTGGCAAATGACCTCCCCGCCATGGCCGGAACCGCTGAACTGGGCACCGCCGTCTCAAGCACCGCTGAACTGGGCACAGCCGTCTCAAGCACCGCTGAACTGGGCCCTTCATCTCAAGCACCGCTGAACTGGGCACCGCCGTCTCAAGCACCGCTGCACTGGGCCCTTCATCTCAAGCACCGCTGCAATGGGCCCTTCATCTCAAGCACCGCTGCACTGGGCCCTTCATCTCAAGCACCGCTACACTGGGCACCGCCGTCTCAAGCACTGCTGAACAGGGCACCGCCGTCTCAAGCACCGCTGAACTGGGCCCTTCATCTCAAGCACCGCTACACTGGGCACCCCCGTCTCAAGCACCGCTGAACTGGGCACCGCCGTCTCACGCACCGCTGCACTGGGCCCTTCATCTCAAGCACCGCTGCACTGGGCCCTTCATCTCAAGCACCGCTACACTGGGCACCGCCGTCTCATGCACCGCTGAACAGGGCACCGCCGTCTCAAGCACCGCTGAACTGGGCCCTTCATCTCAAGCACCGCTACACTGGGCACCGCCGTCTCAAGCACCGCTGAACTGGGCACCGCCGTCTCAAGCACCGCTGAACTGGGCACCGCCGTCTCAAGCACCGCTGAACTGGGCCCTTCATCTCAAGCACCGCTGCACTGGGCCCTTCATCTCAAGCACCGCTACACTGGGCACCGCCGTCTCAAGCACCGCTGAACAGGGCACCGCCATCTCAAGCACCGCTGAACTGGGCCCTTCATCTCAAGCACCGCTGAACAGGGCACCGCCGTCTCAAGCACCGCTGAACTGGGCCCTTCATCTCAAGCACCGCTGAACAGGTCACCGCCGCCTCAAGCACCGCTGAACAGGTCACCGCCGTCTCAAGCACCGCTGAACAGGGCACCGCCGTCTCAAGCACCGCTGAACAGGGCACCGCCGTCTCAAGCACCGCTGAACTGGGCCCTTCATCTCAAGCACCGCTACACTGGGCACCGCCGTCTCAAGCACCGCTGAACTGGGCACCGCCGTCTCAAGCACCGCTGAACTAGGCCCTTCATCTCAAGCACCGCTACACTGGGCACCGCCGTCTCAAGCACCGCTGAACAGGGCACCGCCGTCTCAAGCACCGCTGAACTGGGCCCTTCATCTCAAGCACCGCTGAACTGGGCACCGCCGTCTCAAGCACCGCTGAACTGGGCACCGCCGTCTCAAGCACCGCTGAACTGGGCACCGCCGTCTCAAGCACCGCTGAACAGGGCACCGCCGTCTCAAGCACCGCTGAACTGGGCCCTTCATCTCAAGCACTGCTACACTGGGCACCGCCGTCTCAAGCACCGCTGAACTGGGCACCGCCGTCTCAAGCACCACTGAACTGGGCCCTTCATCCTAAGCACCGCTGCACTGGGCCCTTCATCTCAAGCACCGCTACACTGGGCACCGCCGTCTCAAGCACCGCTGAACAGGGCACCGCCGTCTCAAGCACCGCTGAACTGGGCCCTTCATCTCAAGCACCGCTGAACTGGGCACCGCCGTCTCAAGCACCGCTGAACTGGGCACCGCCGTCTCAAGCACCGCTGAACTGGGCCCTTCATCTCAAGCACCGCTGCACTGGGCCCTTCATCTCAAGCACCGCTACACTGGGCACCGCCGTCTCAAGCACCGCTGAACTGGGCACCGCCGTCTCAAGCACCGCTGAACTGGGCCCTTCATCTCAAGCACCGCTACACTGGGCACTGCCGTCTCAAGCACCGCTGAACAGGGCACCGCCGTCTCAAGCACCGCTGAACTGGGCCCTTCATCTCAAGCACCGCTGAACTGGGCACCGCCGTCTCAAGCACCGCTGAACTGGGCACCGCCGTCTCAAGCACTGCTGAACTGGGCACCGCCGTCTCAAGCACCGCTGAACAGGGCACCGCCGTCTCAAGCACCGCTGAACTGGGCCCTTCATCTCAAGCACCGCTACACTGGGCACCGCCGTCTCAAGCACCGCTGAACTGGGCACCGCCGTCTCAAGCACCGCTGAACTGGGCACCGCCGTCTCAAGCACCGCTGAACTGGGCCCTTCATCTCAAGCACCGCTGCTCTGGGCCCTTCATCTCAAGCACCGCTGCACTGGGCCCTTCATCTCAAGCACCGCTACACTGGGCACCGCCGTCTCAAGCACCGCTGAACAGGGCACCGCCGTCTCAAGCACCGCTGAACTGGGCCCTTCATCTCAAGCACCGCTACACTGGGCACCGCCGTCTCAAGCACCACTGAACGGGGCACCGCCGTCTCAAGCACCGCTGAACTGGGCACCGCCGTATCAAGCACCGCTGAACTGGGCCCTTCATCTCAAGCACCGCTGCACTGGGCCCTTCATCTCAAGCACCGCTACATTGGGCACCGCCGTCTCAAGCACCGCTGAACAGGGCACCGCCGTCTCAAGCACCGCTGAACTGGGCCCTTCATCTCAAGCACCGCTACACTGGGCACCGCCGTCTCAAGTACTGCTGAACTGGGCACTGCTGTCTCAAGCACTGCTGAACTGGGCACCGCCGTCTCAAGCACTGCTGAACTGGGCACCGGCGTCTCAAGCACCACTGAACTGGGCCCTTCATCTCAAGCACCGCTGCACTGGGCCCTTCATCTCAAGCACTGCTACACTGGGCACCGCCGTCTCAAGCACCGCTGAACTGGGCCCTTCATCTCAAGCACCGCTACACTGGGCACCGCCGTCTCAAGCACCGCTGAACTGGGCACCGCCGTCTCAAGCACCGCTGAACTGGGCCCTTCATCTCAAGCACCGCTGCACTGGGCCCTTCATCTCAAGCACCGCTACACTGGGCACCGCCGTCTCAAGCACCGCTACACTGAGCACCGCCGTCTCAAGCACCGCTGAACTGGGCACTGCCGTCTCAAGCACCGCTGAACTGGGCCCTTCATCTCAAGCACCGCTGCACTGGGCCCTTCATCTCAAGCACCGCTGCACTGGGCCCTTCATATCAAGCACCGCTACACTGGGCACCGCCGTCTCAAGCACCGCTGAACAGGGCACCGCCGTCTCAAGCACCGCTGCACTGGCCACTCCATCGCAGGCACCACTGGCCCATGAGCGGCAGGGGCTGGGCCGCATCTGTGTCGGGCAGGGCTGCACGAGGCACTCTGGGTTCCAGGCCCCCTCCAGAACCAGTGGAGACTGTTATCCACTTGTGAGACTGTGGCTTTGCACTCCCCAGGATTGAGCAGTGGGCAGCCCACCCACTGTATAGACTTGTGAGACTGTGGCTTTGCACTCCCCAGGATTGAGCAGTGGGCAGCCCACCCACTGTATAGACTTATGAGACTGTGGCTTTGCACTCCCCAGGATTGAGCAGTGGGCAGCCCACCCACTGTCTGGACTTGTGAGACTGTGGCTTTGCACTCCACAGGATTGAACAGTGGGCATGGAGGCCCCTCGTGGATCTGGTGTCGTGCACTCATCTGGCTGAGGTGCCCCCCCCCCCCCTGCCCTTCCCCCTGAGGTGCCTGTAGTTTTGCTATCTGATGCCCCTGCAGTGTTCTCTCCGTTAGAGTCAGGTATCCTGTGTGGGCTTTGCCCATGTGATTTGGGCCCAGTGGTCCACGGACAATGCCTGCTACAATGCTCGGACTTGTACATTTCTGTATATAAGAGTTTTGGATGTGTATATATATTTTTTTGGCAGTATTGCAATATATTTCAATGTTTAGAATCATTTCCTTTTGTCTTTGCATTCTTCTGGGGGGCTTGGGGGGTGTAACTGTGATGTATTGCTATGCATTGATGTGTGTGTTGTAGTGGGTGAGGGTGGGGGTGGGTGTGTCGCGTATGTGTGTCCCCGTAATTTTTTCCCTCCCTCCCCCCTCCCGTGTTGTAGGTGCAGTACTCACCGTTGTCTTCTGCGCCGGCGTTCGTGCTCCTGGTAGAGGAGCAGGAAGACTATCGCTGGGAGTATGTGGAGTCCGGGTTCCATGCTGTCCTGATTCCTCGTGGGTTGTATGGAGGTGAGCGTTTTCCCTTCTAAATGGCTGTTTCCGCTGTGTTTTTATCGGCGGGGCTACCGCCCCGGAAAAGGTGGCGGATTGGTAGGTTGTGATACTGTGGGTGGTACATTGACTCCCGCCTGTCTGTTGGCGGGGACCGCCGCGCTGTTTGTTTGTACCGCCGTGGGAGGCGGTGTGTTAATGTGGCGGTCTCTGTTGGCGGTTACCGCATCGGTCGGAATTCCATTTTTTTTACCGCCAGCCTGTTGGCGGTTTTGCCGCCGCTTTAACACCGACCGCCAGGGTTGGAATGACCACCTTAGTGTGTGGGCACCCTGGCACTAGCCAAGGTGTCCCCACATTGTTCAGGGCAAATTCCCCGGACTTTGTGATTGCGGGGACACCATTACACGCGTGCACTATACATATGTCACCACATATGTATAGCGTCACAATGGTAACTCCGAACATGGCCATGTAACATGTCTAAGATCATGGAATTGTCACCCCAATGCCATTCTGGCAATGGGGGAGACAATTCCATGATCCCCCGAGTCTCTAGCACAGACCCGGGTACTGCCAAACTTTTCCCGGGGTTTCACTGCAGCTGCTGCTGCTGCCAACCCCTCAGACAGGTTTCTGCCCTCCTGGGGTCCAGCCAGGCTTGGCCCAGGAAGGCAGAACAAAGGACTTCCTCAGAGAGAGGGTGTTACACCCTCTCCCTTTGCAAAAAGGTGTCAGGGCTGGGGAGGAGTAGCCTCCCCCAGCCTCTGGAAATGCTGTGATGGGCACAGATGGTGCCCATCTCTGCATAAGCCAGTCTACACCGGTTCAGGGAACCCCCAGCCCTACTCTGGCGCGAAACTGGACAAAGGAAAGAGGAGTGACCACTCCCCTGACCTGCACATCCCCTGGGAGGTGCCCAGAGCTCCTCCAGTGTGCTCCAGACCTCTGCCATCTTGGAAACAGAGGTGCTGCTGGCACACTGGACTGCTCTGAGTGGCCAGGGCCAGCAGGTGACGTCAAAGACTCCTTCTGATAGGCTCTTACCTGTGTTGCTAGCCTATTCTCCTTCCTAGGTAGCCAAACCTCCTTTTCTGGCTATTTAGGGTCTCTGCTTTGGGGAATTCTTTAGATAACGAATGCAAGAGCTCATCAGAGTTCCTCTGCATCTCTCTCTTCACCTTCTGCCAAGGAATCGACCGCTGACTGCTCTGGACGCCTGCAAAACTGCAACAAAGTAGCAAAGACGACTACTGCGACCTTGTAACGCTGATCCGGCCGCCTTCTCGACTGTTTTCCTGGTGGTGCATGCTGTGGGGGTAGTCTGCCTCCTCTCTGCACTAGAAGCTCCGAAGAAATCTCCCGTGGGACGACGGAATCCTCATCCTGCAACCGCAGGCACCAAAAGACTGCATCACTGGTCCTCTGGGTCCCCTCTCAGCATGACGAGCGTGGTCCCTGGAACTCAGCAACTCTGTCCAAGTGACTCCCACGGTCCAGTGACTCTTCAGTCCAAGTTTGGTGGAGGTAAGTCCTTGCCTCCCCACGCTAGACTGCATTGCTTGGTACCGCGTGATTTGCAGCTGCTCCGGCTCCTGTGCACTCTTCCAGGATTTCCTTTGTGCACAGCCAAGCCTGGGTCCCCGACACTCTAACCTGCAGTGCACGATCTCCTGAGTTGTCCTCCGGCGTCGTGGGACCTGCTTTTGTGACTTCAGGTGAGCTCCGGTTCACTCTTCTTCGTAGTGCCTGTTCCGGCACTTCCGCAGGTGCTGCTTGCTTCTGAGTGGGCTCTTTGTCTTGCTGGACGCCCCCTCTGTCTCCTCACGCAATTGGCGACATCCTAGTCCCTCCTGGGCCACAGCAGCATCCAAAAACCCTAACCGCGACCCTTGCAGCTAGCAAGGCTTGTTTACGGTCTTTCTGCACGGAAACACCTCTGCAAGCTTCTTCACGACGTGGGACATCCATCCTCCAAAGGGGAAGTTCCTAGTCCTCTTCGTTCTTGCAGAATCCCCAGCTTCTACCATCCAGTGGCAGCTTCCTTGCACCCACAGCTGGCATTTCCTGGGCATCTGCCCACTCCCGACTTGATCGTGACTCATGGACTTGGTCCCCTTGTTCCTCAGGTACTCTCGTCCGGAAATCCATTGTTGTTGCATTGCTGGTGTTGGTCTTCCTTGCAGAATTCCCCTATCACGACTTCTGTGCTCTCTGGGGAACTTAGGTGCACTTTGCACCCACTTTTCAGGGTCTTGGGGTTGGGCTATTTTTCTAACCCTCACTGTTTTCTTACAGTCCCAGCGACCCTCTACAAGCTCACATAGGTTTGGGGTCCATTCGTGGTTCGCATTCCACTTCTAGAGTATATGGTTTGTGTTGCCCCTATACCTATGTGCTCTCATTGCAATCTATTGTGACTGTACATTGCTTGCATTGCTTTCTATTGCTATTACTGCATATTTTTGGTATTGTGTACATATATCTTGTGTATATTTGCTATCCTCATACTGAGGGTACTCACAGAGATACTTTTGGCATATTGTCATAAAAATAAAGTACCTTTATTTTTAGTATATCTGTGTTTTGTGTTTTCTTATGATATTGTGCATATGACACCAGTGGTATAGTAGGAGCTTTACACGTCTCCTAGTTCAGCCTAAGCTGCTCTGCTAAGCTACCTTTTCTATCAGCCTAAGCTGCTAGACACCTCTTCTACACTAATAAGGGATAACTGGACCTGGTGCAGAGTGTAAGTACCCCTTGGTACCACTACAAACCAGGCCAGCCTCCTACAGAGGGCAGGAAGCTGTGGATACATTTGCCAGCCATTCGACTGGCCCCTGCTTTGTGTCAAACATCTTCATTGGGACAGGAACTTTTGGAGGAGAGAGAACAAAAGGAAAAATAACATTGTTCTTTTTCAAAGAGCGAGCGGAGCACCATATTATCTCAGCCAACAGACTTTTTTGGACCAATGTATAATTTGTTTGTTTATGTTTTTTTATATTTACAGCAGGTTTGAAGTGGTATTCTAGTTCATGTATAGTAAGTATTGTGCGTTTGAAAAGAGAGACATATAAACATGAGAATATGTCTCATGTTATACACCATAGGTTGTCCGATAATATGTGGTATCCGCATATGACAGAGGTAGGGATGCAAAATACTAATGAGGCATTGGCTGTGCGTTCTGAGTATAGTATACCTTGTTGTCCTAGCCCACTGACACTTGTGGTGCTACGCCAGGGATGAAATATTAACTGATGAGCAGTGCTAAGTTCATTAGCATTGCAGAAGTATTCAGCGGGTACTGTTGTTTTATAAAGGATTGTCCTTTATAAATAACTTTGAATTTGTATCATCCTGTTAAGGAAAATAAAACTGAGAATCTGATTGACTCATCTGCCTCTTCCTGAGATCACCGTGCCTAGAACATGATGCACTATCTCAGAATGCTGCTCCGTACACCATGCCTGACTCTCACATGGTCAATTTATGTTAGTGTTTTGAATGATCGTCTTCAAGATGGTCACAGGAACACCTTGCGCAGCATCATGAATATCTTTTGAATATACTTTCATTGGATTGCCCCATTAAGTATTGCAATTACTTAATAAGTGTATATATTTATAGTGAATTGTGTTGTATTTCATTAAAATGATTATATAATTTTCAACTGAAAAAATTATCCTTTTTTGCATGACTCTTTGTTGACTTAGTCCATGCTGTCAATTAAACTTGAATCTACTTTTGTTTTAATTACAGGTCCTGTAATTGCCACCTCTGTCTTTTCATTGAGGGGTCAAGAAAAGGAGGACATTTATCATGTGGAATTGGATTCTGATAGGATACATGGCGGTTATTGTTCCCCACGTGAGTTAAATGAGAATATGTAGAGATCCCATAGTGAGACTTAGTTATACTTTACTCACAATTACCCAAACAATCACAAAGAAAGGTCATTGGTCATAAGTGCTCTTATAAACATCTGGACAAATATACACTTAGATACAAGCATGAGCATTAAGAAACACACATGCCTTCTTTTTTTAAGAAAGGTAGGTATTAGAGTTCTCTGTGATTATCTACATTGCTGTTAGGAATCTATTTTGTTCCTATCCCTATAAAATCCACATGTTTGAATGTATATTGTATCCAGCAGGAAGTACTTCCTTGGTATTCCAGAACCCAGGAGTAGAGTTCAAGTGGTAGCACAGGAGACATTTCCTCAGAGTTTGTCTCTCTGGTGTCTTTAGCAAAGTGCAATATTGCAGCTTTAGTTCTGTGAGAGCACCCTTCTGCTGCCTGTGAGTTCATTAGTAAAAGAGGCAGTGATAGATAATGGTAGGAAAGCTTTTCCTTCCTGTTTTTCATTTTTCAATTTGATGTGGTTAGTAGGATAGTCATTGGTGCTGTGGGACATTCCCACCCAATATGTGCCCATAATTCTCAGGGAGAGAGTGGTGTATCAACGCTCTGGTTGTCTATCCACAAATTGTGGTGGATACAATGTGAGACGTCAGTAAAGTATGTGTGTTTATTATCACTGGTCTGGTAAATTGTGGTAACAGCCAATGTAAAAGTCTATGAAAAATATGATGATTTGTGTACTGTGTTTTTTTCATCCTACATGCTTTATATTATGGTATTAAAATTCTTAGAAGCTTAGGGTAACACACTACATATGTTACACAAAAAAGAAAAATAGTAGAGTGGGAAACATCAAATCACATGTAACATTTTTTGTCTGATGATTAGCTGATGGAGTACCATCTGTACCAAGCCTGAACATAAGCATTCGCCAGCTGTTGGATTAATATTCTTACAAGAGCCACATGTGAACTTTCAAAGTTCCATTATGTTCACATTTTTGATATCATACACCAAATTCCTTTTAACAAAAACTGTTTTTATTATTTAACATCATTGGTGGTTAAGAACTAACTGTCTCATTTTGTCTTTGATAGCCAGATTTTTCATTGTGCAACATTGTGGCAGGCAGTTTTACCCCAAAATAATTCCCACATGCTGGTGCTATTTCTGGCATTTGCATCAGTTTTATTAGTAATAGTGATGGTTTGTTTGGAGCCCCTGTCCTCCAAAGGGATACAGGGGTAATTGCTGCAGAGCCTGTGGGAGTATGTCTAGTATGCCATGAGTGATGGAAATTATGCTGCCATGAATGATAGAAATTATTCTGTGTAGTATTTGTGGAGATAGAATCTGAAAGTTGGGGTCCAGGGTCCACATAATAATTGTTGTTGATGCTATGGGAATTTTCTCCAAGCATGTAGGGACATTTTTTAGGGTACTTTGCAAGACCTCCATTACTTCAGATTGCAGCCTACACAAAACAGAATCCAGTGAAAGTGGCATCCGAAAGACTACCTTAAATTGGGTGGCTCACGCACTGCCATTTCCGATAGTATCAAATCCATCAAATGGATGCTGGTTGGTGGCACCACCACTTGCAACGCCACCTTCCATCACCGTGTAAATGGGGCAGCAGAATGTACAGGTAAGTGGAAAGCATGTATGCCTTTTTTGTTGTTTTCTCGTTACTCATCTCATCTATAATAGGCCCTAAGTCTACTTCTTTTGACTTTAAACTTGGATTGACGTATTCTAGAACTTGTGTTTTTGCAGCACCACAATTTTACCAAAACTTTGAAAAAAATGAACTATATCAGTACTTAAGATTTTCATTAATGTATTTGGGTGTATGAGAGTGTGTACAAGAGTGACTGCGTTTAATCCATTGGCGAAGACAATAGGACTATATTTAATATGACAATGCACAGGAACCTGGAGACATGCAGAAATGATGTTCCATGCAGTAGCACATTGAAGTCAGTCCTGCTGGCTTTGCCAGGTGGTATCGGTGGTGATATTAATTTTATTGTTGGTGGCATTTGTTTGGGTGTATTAGTATTGGCAGTGGTATGTTAATGGTGGTGGTATTGGTGCTGGCGGTTTGCAATTTTATTGGTGGTTCTGGTAGTGGTGTGGCATTGGTGGCATTAATGATACTGAAAGTATGGCAAATTATGGCAAACTTTTGTTTGCCAAGGATCAGAATTACAAATTGTGGGAAAATTATCACACTCTTGCAGGTTACCCCAGATAAATTCTGGCAGCTCCAACTTGCTCAAATGTATCACAGGAAAGAGAAAAGAAAAGGCAGAACATGAAGGATTTCGAAAATCAATTCTGCATGTTATGCCGCATTTTCCTATTGAAGACATGTAATAAAAGATATTTAGCACACACAGAAAATACCTCACTCTGAGGGTAATGGCAGTGCTTCATTTTAGCCTGTGATTGCAGGGGGGGCCCTCTGTGACTCATTTTTGGGAATTGGCATTTATTTTTCCTCAACCAACTTTGATCCAGAGCTAGACGGAGAAAAAAACGTTTCATTTTTCATTTTTAAACGCATCACGTTTTCGTTTAAGGAAAACGGGCTACATTTAAAAAAATAAAAAAAAGATTGCTTTATTGAAAAGCAATCACAGACATGGTGGTCTGCTGAGTCCAGCAGTCCACCATCCCTGTTATTGTAGCCATTCGCAATGGCTCGCAAATTGCAACCTACCTCATGAATATTAATGAGGTAGGCCCATTTGCGAGCCCTTGCGAATTGGAGCATGAAACTCCTGGAGTTTCATACATTCCAATAGCAATTACTTAATTGCGATTTGCGAAAAATCGCAATTAGGGAATTGCTATTGGATAAAATGATACATCTGGCCCTAAGTTATGTAATGGCATTTACCACATGTGGTAAATACTCCACACTTCCACCCAACTTGTATTGTAGGCCTATTGGAGAAACCCCACACATTTAGCTAGGTCAACAACATTTGTATGTTTGTAAACTGATAACTGGAGCTGTTTTGTTCAGTTGACAATCTGAGTTCTTTTTTAGGTTCGACAGGGCCACAGTGGAGAAGAACTTGGTTGCCATCTTGTAATGCCACTTTGGCTATCTCTAGATTTACTGCTGTTTTAATTCACTGCCCATCTCATACCCTTAACTGCTGTTTAAACTGACTGCCCTGCCCATACCCTTCAGAGAGCAATCCACTTTTCCATGCGACTCAAAAAATGCACAATTATATACAACCCAGTGGCGCTTGCCACCGGGTAGTTATAGTTAGGACCATGTTTCTTTTGAAAGTTGATTTCTTTTTTTTTTTGTAGTATGTTAATAATTTTGGTGCCATTTGACCCTTAACAAAACTTTCCAATAATCAGCTCCTTCCTGGAAAGTTTCCAGGTGATCTGTCAAGGAGGAACAGAGAAAAAGGGGACAGGTTACAGAATGCTTTTTCTACATTTCATTTTTCCATAAGAAAATTGACCAGCTATAACAGGAAGATAAGCTAATTAACGGGTAGGGAGTGTATGACTTCCCCCCCTCAGAGCCCCCCACCCCCCCACCAAGCCTTCTTGAGTATCCAGGTACCACATCCCACAGGGACCCCTACCCCAAGCATTTTGAGGCCCTGGGGATTATTTCAAAATTGGAGGAAGAAGGGGGCATGTGGCCACTATCCCCAAGCCTTTGTGGACCCCAGAGACTGCATCCACCAGGGCTGGCTTTGTGACAGTGGCTAGAGTACCCTTTAGGGTGGGTGATGGCAGGGGCAGCCAGCAGGGCTCTGGTGCACATAGTCCCCCCACAGCCCCTAATGCCTCAAATGTTGTGAGGTGGCCTGCGTAGGCACCACAGTGTTTAAACAAAGAAAAGGTTAACTATAACAGGCTTGTTTCAGTCTTTTTTTAAATGTAAATGTTAAACTGACATTTTCACATAAATATAACTTCACTTTTTTCAGTGAATTTCCAAGTTTTTTTCAAATGTTAAGTGAGATGATTTTAGCATACCTAACTATAGCACCACAAAGGTTAAATTAACACTTAGGGCCAGATGTAGCAAAAATCCAATTCCTTCCGACTCGCAATTTGCAACTCGCAAATTGGTATGCAGAACGGTGTCTAAGACACCGTCTGCGAGTCGCTATGGGGTCGCAAAGACCCACCTCATTAATATTAATGAGGGGGGTCGCAATTTGCGGCCCCATAGCGACTATGGGCACTCGCAAACATGGAGGCCTCCTGTAGTCAGCAGACCTCCATGTTCGTGACTGCTTTTAAATAAAGCATTTTTTTTTTTTTTTAAGTGTAGCCCTTTTTCCTTAAAGGAAAACGAGCTGCACTTAAAAAAAAATCCGAAACCTTTAGTTTGGGTATTTTTTTCAGGGCAGGTAGTGGTCTCTTGGACCACTACCTGCCCTGAAAAAATAATTTGTGGTCCATTCACAAAGGGGAAGGGGTCCCATGGGGACCCCTTCCCATTTGCGAGTGGGTTACCATCCACTTCAAGTGGATGGTAACTGCAACACCATTTGCGACCGCATATGGAACACCCCTTCCTATTTGCGATTCGGAATTGCATTTTGCGAGTCGGTCCCGACTCGCAAAATGCATTTCTGCATAGGAAACACGCATTTGCGAGTCGCAAACGGCAAATTTTGCCGTTTGCGAGTCGCAAACTGTTTCCTGCATCTGGCCCTAAGTTAGGTGTGATAAAAAAGATCTGTTTTGTTAAAAAGAAATCTTAAAAATTCACTGAAAAAAACAGGTTAAAGTAACATTATGCTTAGGTGAATTTGCCAGTGACAACAATTACATTTTGAACTGAAAAAACAACAGGAATGCACTAGAAATAGAAAGCAGAGCTAACTATAACTTGTGCCCCGCGCCATGCACTGCTTATAACCTCACATGACATCACTAATAACGTTCTATGACATTTATGACATAACTTATGAAATCTCAAATTACTTCATTGTTGACATCACTGATGACATTATTCAATGAGTGTGTTAGTTGGTTTTATAGTTTACATAACAGCAGCTAACTTCCGTATTACTTTTCTACCTAATTTTGCAAAGCCTATGCCCAGCTAATTGGTATGAGTTTACAAAATGCACCATAGGTGTGCAGAGGTATTGAACACTATATAAGTCTTTGTTTTGAATAGTTACTTTGTGTGCTGGTGACAGTTGACTTGTGTTCATTATGTTCCACACAAGGTCTTTGGTAGCGCAGAAGATGTTTCCAGCAGGGCAAAGATTCTACGTGCTGCATACTAAGTTTTGTAAGCAACCTTGAGTTATTAGATAGAACCATCTTAGCATGATAATTTCTACATTGGAAGACTGTCTGCAGCAGGTACTAACCTATGCACATGTGCTTGTTCTGCTTCAGAAGATGGGCTATCTGTAAGGTTTTCTCCACAGTATGGAGGCTGCAGGTAGTGTGACCTTTAGCACCTTCAGACCTTGGTTATTTTCAGTGGATAGTCGCTCTTTGAAGACGTTTTGCATAGAGTGTACACTGTTCTTAATAGATACTTTTTAATGCTCTGTGGTGTATTTCTCATGGGAGTTTCACTGTCTGCAACAGCGTGGTACAGAGTAAACCCTCTCGATAGAATGAACACTGTTACCAGTACTCATGCTCCAACTCATATTCAGTTAATTTCTCTATGTAGGTTCAGTGACTGTCAGAGGTTTGATAAAGGTACAGAGTGTCTATAGTGGGCGTTAGTTACATAAAGAGCTTCAGTATCTGGAGAACTTGGTTTTCCCTGAACTTATGTATATAGATTGAACACTGTGTGCAGGATAGGTTACCCTATCATCTCTGGTTCATAATCAGCATAAACCTGGCTACCCATGAAGTGTATGGTATAGAGTCATTGTTACAATAACACATGCTTGCTTTACCTTTGGGGGTTGTATGTATGAAGGCAGTAAAGTCACTTCATATTATTCTAAGGTTTCCGCACTTATTATCGTAGCTCTAATGGCACACCCATTCATAGAGCAGTGTGTACAAAAGAAGCTTGGATGATTACACCATAGAACATGTCATGAGTGTAGGAGGCTGGCCTGGCTTATAGTGGGTACCTGATGGTACTTACACCTTGTGCCAGGTCCAGTTATCCCTTATTAGTAGTGTTCTAGCAGCTTAGGCTGATAGAGGTAGCTATAGCAGAGCAGCTTAGGCTGAACTAGGAGACATGCAAAGCTCCTACTATACCACTTATATCAAATAGCACTATATCATAAGAATCACAATACTCAGAGTAACTAAAAATAACTTTATTTTAGTGACAATGTGCCAAAAATATCTCAGAGGATATACTCCCTTAGGAGGTAAGTAAAATACACAAAATATACACACAAACCAAAATCAGGTAAGTAAACAGTTAGAAAAGTAGTGCAAACACTGTAGAATACAAAAGGATGCAATAGGCCATGGGGTAACACAAACTATATAATAAGAAAGTGGAATGCGAACCACTTAGGGACCCCAAGCCTAGTGTAGTGTGTAGAGGGTCGCTGGGAGTGTAAGAAAACACTAAGGGTGTCCAAAATACCCCACCCCAAGACCCTGAAACGTAGGAGTAAAGTTACCCTAATACCCCAGAAACACACTAAAGTCGTGATAGGAGATTCTGCAAAGACAACAACTGACTGCAAAGCACTTAAGACGGATTCCTGGACCTGAGGACCTGCAAAGGAAGGGGACCAAGTCCAAGAGTCACGAAAGTGTCCGGGGGGTCAGGAGCCCACTAAACCCTGGCTGAAGGTGCAAAAGAGCTGCCTCCGGTTGGAAGAAGCTGAGGATTCTGCAACAACGGAAGATTCCAGGAACTTCTCCTTTGCACAGAAGATGTCCCACGTCGTGCTGGAGGATGCAGAGTTGTTTCCACGCAGAAAGACCACAAACAAGCCTTGTTAGCTGCAAGAGTCGCGGTTGAAGAAAATGGGTGCTGCCCGGGCCCAGGAAGGACCAGGAGGTCGCCCCTTTGAGGAAGAGACAGAGGGGGCGCTCAGCAGCACAGAGAGCCCACGCAGAAGCAGGCAGCACCCACAGAAGCACTTGAACAGGCGTTCAAGAAATCTGAGCACAGCGGTCGTTTCAACACTACAAAAGAGGGTCCCACAAAGCCGGTGGTCAACTCAGCGAGTTGAGCAATGCAGGACAGAGTGCTGGGGACTTAGGCTATGCTGTGCACGAAGGATTCCTTGCAAAAGTGCACAGAAGCCCTAGCAGCTGCAGATCACACAGTACACAGGATTACTGTCTGGCGTGGGGAGGCAAGGACTTACCTCCACCAAATTTGGACAGAAGGACCACTGGACTGTCAGGGTCACTTTGATCCAGCTCCTGTGTTCCAGGGACCATGCTCGTCAAGATGAGAGGGGACCCAGAGGACCGGTAATGCAGAAGTTTGGTGCCTGCGTTAGCAGGGGGAAGATTCCATCGACCCACTGGAGATTTCTTCTTGGCTTCCAGTGCAGGGTGAAGGCAGACAGCCCTCCGAGCATGCACCACCAGGAAACAGTTGAGAAAGCCAGCAGGATTAGGCGCTACAATGTTGCTGGTAGTCGTCTTTCTACTTTGTTGCGGTTTTGCAGGCGTCCTGGAGCAGTCAGCGGTCGATCCTTGGCAGAAGTTGAAGAGAGAGATGCAGAGGAACTCTGGTGAGATCTTGCAGTCATTATCTGACGAGAAACCCACAGGAGAGACCCTAAATAGCCCTCAGAGGAGGATTGGCCACCTAACCAGGACGTCACCTGCTGCACTCATAGGCCTCCATTGTGCACTCACACCTCTGCCTTCAAGATGGAAGGGCTCTGGGACACACTGGAGGAGCTCTGGGCACCACCCCTGGGGTGGTGATGGACAGGGGAGTGGTCACTCCCCTTTCCTTTGTCCAGTTTCGCGCCAGAGCATGGGCTGGGTATCCCTGAACCGGTGTAAACTGCTTTATGCAAGGAGGGCGCCATCTATGCCCTTCAAAGCATTCCCAGAGGCCAGGAGAGGCTATTCCTCTCAGGCCCTTAACATCTATTTCCAAAGGGAGAGGGTTTAACACCCTCTCTCAGAGGAAATCCTTTGTTCTGCCTTCCTGGGACTGGGCTGCCCAGACCCCCGGAGGGCAGAAGCCTGTCTGTGGGTTGGCAGCAGCGGTAGCTGCAGTGAAAACCCCAGAGAGCTAGTTTGGCAGTACCCTTGATCCATGCTGGAGCCCCAGGGATGCATTGGATTGGCACCCCAATACCAGATTTGGCATGGGGGGACAATTCCATAATCTTAGACATATTATATGGCCATATTCGGAGTTACAATTGTGAAACTACATATAGTTATTGACCTATATGTAGTGCACACGTGTAATGGTGTCCCCGCACTCACAAAGTTCGGGGAAATTGCCCTGAACAATGTGGGGGCACCTTGGCTAGTGCCAGGGTGCCCTCACACTTAGTAACTTTGCACCTAACCTTCACTAAGTGAGGGTTAGACATATAGGTGACTTATAAGTTACTTAAGTGCAGTGTAAAATGGCTGTGAAATAACGTGGACGTTATTTCACTCAGGCTGCAGTGGCAGTCCTGTGTAAGAATTATCTGAGCTCCCTATGGGTGGCAAAAGAAATGCTGCAGCCCATAGGGATCTCCTGAAACCCCAATACCATGGGTACCTAAGTGCCATATACTAGGGAATTATAAGGGTGTTCCAGTGTGCCAATCAGAATTGGTGAAAATGGTCACTAGCCTGCAGTGACAATTTTAAAAACTGAGAGAGCATAAGCACTGAGGTTCTGGTTAGCAGGATCCCAGTGAGACAGTAAAAACACCCTGACATCTACTCACAAACAGGCCAAAATTGGGGGTAACAAGGCTAGAAAGAGGCTACCTTTCTACAATGAGTGATGTCATATGTGAGGTTATAACAGGTAGATGGAGCGCAAGTTATAGTTATAACTATAACTGGTAAATTTCTATGTTGTTTTTAGTTCAAAACCTTAACGTGGTCACTGACAAATTCACCTAACTATAACGTTACCCTTATCTTAGTTTTTTCAGTGAATTTCTAGGGTTTACAAAAACAGATCTTTTTACCTATAATGTTACTTTAACCTTTGTTTTTATAATGAATATATAAATACGCATATCATTACAGGGCAGCAAAATCACATAGACTCCACAAAGGTATGCACTCCAAAGGTATACTGAGACATGCACTTTCACCCAAAGAAATACATAAGAAACAATAGATACAAATGAAACACTCCCAACACAAGGAAAGAGAAAATACTTCTGAAAAAAACAGATAAATCAGAAAATTAAAAATGAAAAAATTAAAAAGATTCTTTCCATGTGATAATATTTAGTGCCCGAAGGTAACTATAACTCGCGCCCCGCCATGCACAGTTTATTCTTCAATAATATAATGTTTCATTGATACGTTTTTTTACGTTATAAAAGTTGTCATGATTGCTATAAGATCTAGGGTAATTAGCAGTGCAGTCGTGTTCGCGAGTTATAGTTATGTTAAGGCACGAGTTATAGTTACTTGAAAAAACTCTAATTATAACTTCAGAATTTCTATGGTTTTGTGTGAGTAAATTCAAACCTAACTATAACGTCCCTGTAATATTAGTTTTTTTAAGAGTATTTCTAAGGTGTTTGTAAATTATATTTCCTAACTATAACATTATAGTGTATTTCTAAGGTTTTTGAAAATTATATTTCCTAACTATAATGTACCTGCAACCTCTGTTTTTTCAATTAATTTGAATGTTTTTTAAACATAAAGTAACTTTCATGACTATATGTTAATCCAACTACCGCTGTGCATGGTGGGGTTTGGCCGCAGGGCCTAGCCTGCGACCAGGCCCTGCAGCCGATGCCCTATAACCACCCAGCCCCACACTGCACACAGCCAAACACTGTGCGTGCGGGGGTTGGCCACAGGCCCTAGCCTGGCCTGTGGCCAACCTCCCCCCCCCCCAACCACCCAACCCCACGCTGCACACAGCCTTTGGCCATTTGCAGCGGGAGTTGACTGCAGGACCTGTCTTTCTGGGTGTGAGAATAAGTGTGAGTGGGAGTCTCTGGGTGTGAGAGTGGCTGTGAGAGAGTCTATTTGGGTGTGAGAGTGGAGGTGAAAGTGTCTGATTGCGCTCCAATTGATGAAAGATGCATTCACCTCCACAAAGGATTTCAGAACGTTTTTCCACATGGAATAAACCCCCTTTCTTTACCAGGCTCTAGAGTTAGGATCATTTGTCCTTTCCTGAAGTGGAGCTTAAACTGGGGAACTTGCTATGTTTATATTTGTAAGTGCTTCGTGCTGAGGTTTAATTTCTGTACAGTGATCATTATGGCCAGAATGGAAGCTCGCCTGCTTCTTTTTCCAACAAGAGTCCACAGTTCACACAAAATGTCTACCCAACTGGAGCACCTACTACTGGTTTGTTAGTAAGTGCTACTTTTTTGGTACATTTGTAGTATGGGGGAGGGGAGGCCATGTGGCCCCCATCCTCCTGGCCAATTGTGGCCCCAGAGACCCTGTCCCCTGGGACCAACTACAGTTCCATGGAGGGTGGCACCCAGACCCCCTTCCCAGGCTGATCCTGGCCCCAAGAACCCCATACCCAAGGGCCTAGCCTTCAATAATTTGGAGGATGGGGGCCATCCTCACACGGCTGATTTTGGCCCCAGGGACCCCATCCCCCGGGGCCCGGCCATCTCTCCTGAGTGCTCTCAAGGGCATCCAGTGTGCAATAAGACCACAGTAGTACCTCAAGGCCCCCGCAGTCCCAGATGGGTTTTTACATCCTGCTGGAGCCAGCATTGCTGTCATAAAGAGGGAGCTGCTAACCATGCAGGTCCCTATGTATGAGAAAAATTATTTCTTCTGTTTCTTTGACCCCCATCTCTGCAGGCAGGGAAACAGAGGAAACCTCAGCTTCAAGCAAACAACAGCTGTTTGACAGCTCTCAATTGCTGAAACCGGACTGTTTGCTCTGACTTGACGGGACCTATCAAAGCTCCTGCCAAGTCAGAGCAAACAGCTATGTCCCAGTGGTGGGCACCTAGGGACATAGCAGGAACCTGCCATGGGGGGCTGGCTTTCCTCAGGGCGATTATTTGCTCCATGGTGGGGTGGCCCCTTTCCAGCATTAAAGTTAGCCCCAGGTGGGTGATGGTCTCCAGGGCTGGGGACCGGGACAGACCCCCTTCATTCTGTTTTTTTAAAACCCTGGTGAGGAGGCGGCCCCTGGGGCTGCCCTAACCCTTTATTTTGAATAAATTGTCCCATGGAGGGGCGGTCCCTGGGGTTGCGGTGCTGCCCCCGCAGGAGGTTATGGCCCCTGGGGCTCGGGGGGGTGCGGGGCTCCTATAATTAACCAATTTTGCCCCGGGGAGGAGGTGGTCCATGAGGCATAAATAAGCTCTAGGAGGGGGACACCATATGCCCCCACCTTATTTTGACATGCTCCAGGACCGGTGCGTGATTTTTTTTTTTTTGTTAATTGTTATTTTTTACTGCAGATCTGTGCCCCAGTCACATATTCACAGCAGCATTTTTTGTTAACTACTTTTTTTGCCCTCCTGGAGTCCCTTTGGGACCTCAGCACCAGAGCTAAAGAGTCAGGGTGTTACTACTCTGGCCCCTTTTATTATTTTTTACCATTTAATTCTGGGACTCTGGTGAAGCCAAGTCCCAAGATGGCTGCCAACACTTCCTTGTTGAAATGTTCTCAGCTAATCAGATCTCAGCACGAGATCGGGAGGGTTCGCCGAGCCTTTGTATACCACTATATACAAATTTGTTTTTTCTTTAATATTTCAAGAACTATTGAATGGATTTACACCAAATTACTAAAAGGTTGCTTTCTGGACCAAGAGCTAACTTTCTGCCAAATGTGGTGTAAATCCGTCCATTGGTTCGGCGGCTATACCTGTTCAAAATCCATATGGAAATTGACATGGAGAAAACCCGTTTTATGAACCTCACCCCACCCCACCCTTTTTTTCGGCTCCCGCTTGAAGGACTCTACATACAGTAGCTGATGTTAGCGTGATATTTTTGGGAAAATTTCATGAAGATTCGTGAACTGGTGCCAAAGATATAGGCAAGTAAAAAAAAAAAAAAAAACGTTTTTTTCTGCAGAAGGTCCAAATTATAACTACCTAGTGGTGACTCTCTCTCTCTCTCTCTCTCTCTCTCTCTCTCTCTGTCTCTCTCTCACACACACACACACACACCATTGTATGCAAACATAAAAGAACAGATTTGTAAGAATTCCCTAATAAGTGGAGTCTTCATGGGGAAAAATAAGGCCATTAAACAGCGATAGGAAAGGATTTTATGTGTGAGATGTAACTTTGATATTTTTTTATTGTCCAATAGATGATAAAATGGACCGCTTTGATGTGGGAATTGAAGTTAACCAAGAAGAATGCCAATATGTGAAGGCGTGCAAGAAAACAGACGAAAGGATAACAAATGATTCTTTCAGCACAGGTGAGAGGAAATCGACATCTTGGTAGAACTTTCTTTAATACAACATAGTTTACATGTGTAATGTAATGTAATGTGTATGCTGGTAGACTCTTTCAAACAAGAGCAAACAGTGTTTTTAGTAGAAAGAATAAATAACTGAATGTCATACTTGGGAGTGGAGTAATATTTAGCTAAAATAAATACTACTACCGCACCCATTTAGCAGATTTAGCTTCACTGTGCCAGCGCACATTCTGTAATTTGTTTTAACATCTACCCTGACAGCTGAGTCAGCCTGAATTCGATTGCAGAACAAGCATTGGGAATGGCATTTCTTCTCACATATGCTAGATCTTTTTCTGTGTTTTTAGCCATGCTGTGAAGCAGCATAGCTGTTGTCTAGCATAGCTAAACGTAAAAGAAAAAGCACCGTGACCCAGTCAACGCTGGTCAAATCATTGCACCTTTTTTCACTTTCAACCGTGCTCCACAGCAGCCACGGTGCTGTATAACATGCTGAAAAACACCTTGATGAAGTGTAAGGAAATGTCCCTTTTTGAGTGGTCAACCCCAAGTTTTTGAATTGATATTGCTAGTTTTTCGACTCTGAGAGTACACTGAGGTCTGCTAACCAGACCTCACTGCCAGTGCCCTGAACCTAAACGTTTGTCGAATTGGCTATACCAAATAGGACAAGGCTAACTTACCTGGAAGTCCCTAGTAACTGGTACCAGGGCATGAAAGTTAGAAGGGCACCCAAGTGTTTGCAGCATTGATTGCGTCACCCTGGAGGTCAAGTAAAACAAGTACCCCAGCCTGCAACTGCAGACTGGTAGAGTAGTCATGCACTGCTAGTATGACTTTGACAATGAAAGCAACCACTTCCCCTGGACAGGTGTGTAAGTCACCCCTTTCACAGGCCTATCGAGCCCTAAAGACAGGGTGCACCATATGACACAGACAGGACATATACTTTACATACCCTGCCAGTAAAACCTGTTAAACAACCGGCGAGTACAGGGTTACACTCTGCACCCCTCAGCTGTGCTAACCTAGGAACTGTGCAACCAAAGTGCCACTCCAAGGTATCAAACAATTAGTTACGTAAAGGTTAACTTGTATCTCAAGTTGAAATTAATAAAATTTATGTAACTTGTCTCAGTATGCAGCTTTAGCAAAGCTTTGTTGCCTTTAAAACTCTTGTGCCTTCCCAGCACACATGGAGCCTGCTCCACTAGACAGTTTTTGCCCTCCAGTAGAGACATGCTAACGACTCTCAAGAAGGATAACAATGAAGGATGGCAGGCCAGTGAGATGTCACCTCATTCCTGCAGGACACTACTTGGGTGTTAGCCACAAAAGGCAGGCTTCAAAGATGGTGCTGCCTTTAAAGGGTAGACGTGTAGCGCCAGGGGGTAAGGCTGTGCATTGTTGAGGTAGATTGGCTGGCATGGGAGGCAGATAAGGGAAACTATTTGCCAAACTGGTTTCCCCAGGGGTGGGTAGCCATGATGTAGCCGAACCGTGGGCGTGTACTAGGGAGGGCTATACACCAGGAGTGACCTGGTATCTCATTTGTTTCCAACCGCATCCTGCCCTGAGGGCATTTTCCAAACATAAGAGAGGCACCCCTGGCACCGAATCTCGACCGACTCGAAAGAAGGAGCAAAGGACTGCCCTGCTGCACGGAGGTACCAGCAAAGAGAGGCTGCACCGATAAGGACTGCACCTGGTGGCTAGTGAAGAGAGGGACTGTTTTGCTGTGTCCTACTTCAGGAGAAGCCATCTTCAAAGCCTTGTCAAGCTAAGAGAACTCCAAGGGCCAGCTGGCACAACAGGTTTGAAGGCTGCTGGGGCAAGTTGGTAGCCCAAAGTCTTCAAGTCGCTACCACCTGCGCTGTGCAGCACCGATGAACATGACCCTGTGCACAGAGTTACACCCGAGTTTATTGAGCCCAGGAGTGCTTTCAGAGATTTGCTTGGACTCACAGAAGGAACGTTACCGACCCAGGAAGGGCTGACCTGTGACCGCAACAATGGGTGACTGGTATTCCAGTGGTGACTTGACTTCAGCCAGTCCGAACGGGGCTTCGTGGGACGTCTACCCTGCAACAGAACCCCCTCACCATCTTTCAGAGCCGAGGAATCCTTGCAGGAAGACCCCTGTTCACTGCGTCACATCCACAGCATCCTTCATCGCTTGCAACAGGACCACTCCATAGAAATCCATTGCACAAGGATAAAGTGCTTGGAACTGTTGAGGGACTGCTCCTCCTGTGAAGGTAACTGGTCTTGAGGACCCTGCCAGTCCACCTGACTAGCTCTGTGCTGAAGTTATTCATCCCAAGTACTCCTAACTGACCTCATTGGCACTTACTTACATTTTCTTTAAAAAAGTTTCTAAGTGTCCAATTTGTTGCCTTTGTCAAGGCTTGTTCACGGTGAGTGAAATTGCACTGATTCCTTATTGCTTGTAAAATCTGTATCACCAGAACCCTCCAATGGATCTTTTTTGTTCAAGTACCTACATTCCTTTAAAAATACAACCTATTTTTATAAATTTATGTTGAATTTCCTGAGTTTTGTGTTGATTTCTTCTTCAATTGTTTAGGGACTGTTAAAATGCTTAACACTTGTTCCTCTGTGTACACCTTGCTGCCCAGTGCCACAGCTAACCAGGATTGACCTAAGATTTTGGCATACAAAACCCAAGGGTCCTAAAGGGATTGGTAAGTCTTTTGCACAGTGAGGGTGCACTATATCACCACATAATATACCCCATTTCCTCACATTATTGCAGAGCAGCAGGATCCAGAAATTGTTTTGCAGTACCAACAGTTGGTAAAGTTGCAACCTCTGGGACTCTGCAGTTGGACACCTAGAAAATAAATTCTTGCTCTCAAAAAGTATGTTTCTGTGAACATTGTTGAACTCCAGAGTACTGTCTCCAAAGAGTTGCAAAAACCTTCCCAATGAGTGGTGGAGAGTTTGAAAAGTTTGGCAAAGTTTCCCACAATTTCAAATAGCAGAGGAAAACATTTCCACAAATTCTTTAACAACCCAAGAAGCTACTTTTTGACAAAGGAGACATGGAGCTCGACTTTGCAAATCTGTCCTCCTACAAGAGGGATAATCTGAAAGCATTTTGTGCAGAAAGGAAAATCATCATGGGAGTTAAAGCCAAGAAACCTGCTTTGAGTAAGGCCCTGCGGGACTTGGAAGAGGCTCACAGTGTAACTCCACGGCTGAGGAAGAAATTACTTAGGATAATGGGGGTGAAGAGGAGGTGGAGGAGAATCGAAGCCTGTTGAGTGGAGCCAGTGCAGCAGGCAGAAATCTACCTGCCCCCTTGGAGGGACCATGAGGGTCCCCAGGGTGCACAGCCTGGCTGGCTCTGAACACAGCCAGATATTTATACAGGAGAGCATGGCAGCTGTGGACTTGGAGAAGATGGTGATAGCTCTGCCAAGATAATGTTGGCCAGGTTAGGCTTGGGGCCTTGAGATGATGGTGGCAGCAGATCTGAAGGTGCTGATGAGGATGCCCCTGGTATAATGTTGCCCAAAGGAGTTGTCACTAGATATGTTCGAGGGGATGACATTGACAAGTGGCTGGCCTCATATGAGAGAGCTGTCAAAATGAGGAAGGTGGGGACACAGCACTGGGGACCACTTCTGTAGGTGTTAGGATCAGGGGTTGGTAGAGACAGGCTACTTACACTAGAAGAGGAGGTAGCTGAGTCAGCCACATGAAGGCAGCCCTATGTTGAGCTTTTTGGGTTAACTCCTGAAGAGTATAGGCTGAAGCTTAGATACCTTTGGAAAGATAACATACAAACCTGGGTAGACTTAATTGATACCTCAGTTAAGGTACTAGATGCGTGTATTAAAGGCAACAAAGTGGATACCTTTGAAGGGCTCCACAATCTGTTGGTTAAGGAGCACATTTTAACAAATTGTCATTCAGAGAGGTTGCACCATCATCTACTGGACCCTAAGCTGTCTAGCCCCAGGGAACTGGGCAAGAAAGCTGATGAGTGGGTAAAAACCAGGGTCCCTAAAAAGACCAGAAGAAACATAGCCAGACTCCCACTCAGGGGGAAGAGGAGCGAAAGATTTAAAAGAGAATAGTTCTAAAGAGTTCCCAGAAATGTTCAGAGGCGGGGGGCTACCAATCCAATCCACATCCCCGTCAAAGCAGAAGGGGAATCAAGGAAATAAGTTTGACCCCTTCAAGGCAGGGGTGTGCCATGACTGTAACAAGTTAGGGCACAAAAGAAGGGATACAATGTGCACCAAAAATACACCCACTGGTGACCAGTCCAAAGGGTTGGCGAGTGTGGGGTTTGGAACGGAAGTTGCACCTAGAGGTTCCAATTTTTACAAAGAGGCCACCTTAGTGACCCTAGGTGGGGAGGACATTGAGCATTTGACCCACTGGCCTCCAAGCATGGAGTAATAGAGACAGTGACCAAAAATCAATGGGGTGGAGATGAAGGATCTGAGTGACACAGGTGTCAGTATAGCCATGGTTATGTTTAAACTGGTTTCCCCAGGCCAGATCCTACCTGAAGAGGTGCACGAGATTGTCAATGCTGACAATGGCACAAAGTCACACCCATTGTGGATGACTTTGAGTGAGGAAGAGTTACTGGCCGAAAGAAGGTAATGGTGTCTCCTGCTATCCCAGTGGAGTGTTTGCTGAGCAATGATTAAGAAACTTCTTCTTGGGCAAAAGTAGAGAGGAGGACATATGCAGCTATGTTGGGCCTCCCAGACTGTGTGTATGTGTTTTTTCCCATAGACACAGAATGGGTAAAAACCTTTGCTACATCTGGCCCCAAGTCCCTAAAGCCAAGAGGAGGGGTAGGAAGGCCAGCAGTCCAGCCACCGGAGGTTCACAGGCCCAGAAGAAGACCAACCCTCAGAGGGAAGGCCTGGTGCCTGAAGAAGAGCCGACTCTTGGAAACCTGTCAGATCTGGCAGAACTCCAAGTAGCAGGGGCTCCCTCTAGAGAGGACCTGAGCAATTGAAAAATTACCTGCCCCACTCTAGAAGACCTGTGACAGCTGTTACACAAGCACAAGGGGATACCAGTGGTGCCAGTAAGGTATACTGGGAGGAGGGGCTTCTGTACAGTAAGTCAAGAGACCCCAAAGCAGGGGAACCAGGAGACTGGTGGTCCATCAGCAATACAGGGAGTTCCTCCTTAACTCTGCCCACAATATCCTATTTGGCTGGGCACCTGGCCCATACCAAGACCTGGGAAAGGCTGGTCAAACACTTCTACTGGCCCCAGATGTATTAGAAGGTCAAGGAGTTTTGTTGCTCGTGTGTGACCTGCCAAACCAGTGGTAAGGTAGAAGACGAGCCAAAAGCACTACCAGTAGTGGGGACACCCTTTGAGTGGGTGGAGAAAAACATTGTTCATTCCCTAGGCCCATCCACAGCTTCTGGGAACAGGTTCATCTTAGTGGTAGTAGACTGAGGTAGATATTCTGAGGCTATTCCACTTAAGACAGTCAGTGTCTCTGCAGTGGCTAGAGCCCTCCTTGCAATCATCACCAGGGATGGGTTCCCTAGGGATGTTATTTCAGACGGGGATGCAAATTTCATGGCTACCTATCTAAAGGCAATGTGGGAAGAATGAGGTGTGACTTAACAAGTTCCCACCCCATATCTCCCCCAAGGCAATGGTTTAGTTGAGAGATTCGACAAAACCATAAAATGCATGATCATGGGTTTGCCTGAAAAATTCAGGAGATGTGACATTCTCCTCCCATACCTACTGTCTATATACAGGGAGGTCCCTTAAAAAGTTTAGTTTAGTCTGTTTCAGCTGCTCTTTGGATACCCTGTGAGAGGTCAACACAGCTTGGACAAGGAAGGATGGGAGAGACCCTTGAAAGAAGGTAAGCAAGACATAGTGGACTATTTGCTTAGCCTTCGATCTGAAGAAGGCGGGGAAGAATCTGGGGCGAGCCAGGAGCTTGTCAGACACTGATTTGGCCAAAAGTCCTTCATTGTGGAATACCATCCAGGACAATTGGTGTGAGTCTTAGAACCTGTAGCACCGTGGGCTTTACAGGGCAAGTGGACTTGGGACTACCCCATTTTAGAGAAGACAGGGGAACTCACACACTTGGTGGACTTAGGTACTCCCAGGAACCTTCAAAGAATGATCCATGAATAGGCTCAAGCTACACCATGAAAGGGCAGACATCACTGTGTTGATGGTAACAGATGGAGGCGAGGAAGAAAAGAGTGACCCTTACCCAGACCTACTGTCTTCTAATGTCCAAGATGGAACCGTGTAAGGAGTTGTTTTCTCCCCATTCAGACAGATCAGCAACAAAGGAACTGTTATCACTTGTTGAAGTAGTTTGCTTGACTCTTTTCTCTGACCCCAGGTCTGGCAACATAGTGTACCCATACCATGAACAGCGATGGCAGCTTGCCTGTTGAGTAAAATGTATAGATTGTCTGTCTGACTAGATCAAAGCCAGCATCAAGACTGAGGTTGCCAAGATGTTGGATCTGGGGGTGAGTGAGCCCTCCAGTACTCCATAGGCCATTCCAGTGGTACTGGTCCCCAACCCAGCTGCAAAGAGGAGGGGGGAGCATGAGTTGAGGTTCTATGTGGACTACAGGGACACCCCATTCCGAAAGCTGATGAGCTCATTGATAGGTTGGGGGCAGCTATGTATCTGAGCACTTATGAACTGACATCAGGTTATTGGCAAATTGCCCTCACTCCAGGAGCCAAGCAGAGGTCTACCTTCTCCACACTTGAAGGCCACTTTCAGTTAAAAAAATGATGCCCTTTAGGGCATGTCCCTGCCACCTTCAGAGGTTGGCGAATCGAGTACTGTCAGGACTGGAGAGTTTCATTGCAGCTTATCTTGACAATATAGTGTCACGACCTGAACACTTCATGCCACTGTAATCTGCCAGTCTCTGGGCACCACCTGGTTTCTTGCTTGTTCTGAATTGACAAAGGTAGGGACGACCCTTTCCAGTAGCCACAGTGCTGCTGATAATATACAACACCAAGCAGGTCGTAACCTCCAGAAGGAGTCTCAGAGGAAAACAACCAAACTTGGGAAAAACCTCAGATCAAGGAACTCCTGAAAAAGTTGTAAAAGAAAAAAGAAAAGCACAAAAAGTCTGGAACAAAAACTTGAGGTAGAAAAAAACAGGAGAAGTCCAAAATCACAGGATACATGAGCGAGGAGCACAACCAGGACAGAAGTGTTTGCAATTCAAGGCACAGAAGACCAACTATGCTTATATACTGACAAACAGGAAGTGACATGCAGGAAATATTGAAGACATCATCTTGGATTGGGAAAAGCCACATTAATGTGAATGAGAAAATAGCCACACTATAAAAAGTATTGAGCAAAGCATGCAGGGAAGGACAAACAGACTCCTGGGAAGGAGAAGATATGGCCACAGAAGAAAAAAGAAAAGGAAGAAAAAATAAGAAAAACAGGTAAGCAAACCTTGAGGGCAAAAAGCGGGTGCAGCGTGACACAGAGCCCAAAGGGAAAGTTTCAGATCGTGCCACGGTCCAAAAAACAGGTTGCGGCCTGTGGCAGAAACGACTGTCCGAGACACAGGCCGGCAATCTGACAGCAGCCCACAAGTGGGACGTCGCCGGTCTCCCCGGCGTCACAGTAGGTCCCCTCCCCAAAGCCCCAGGCTTGTCCGGAAAATGCTTAAAAAAATACGCGGACCAAGCGAGGAGCATGGACTGAGGAAGCATCCTCCCACAAACAATCACTAATGGGATATCCCTTCCAGTGAATCAAGAACTGGAGACGATTCCGAAAAATGCGAGAATCGCATATCTATTGTACTTCATACTCAGGATGGCCATCAACCAGAAGAGGAGGAGGACAATGGGCATTTCTCTTGTAGGGATCAGGAATAAAAGGTTTAAGTTGAGACACATGAAAAACAAGATGAACCTTCCAAGTCAATTGTAGACTAAGTCAAACAGAGACTGCATTTAACACATGCAGGACTCTAAAAGGTCCATAGTAACAGGGATTGAACTTATTCTGGGACAGGCAAAAAGGCAAAAACTTAGAAGAAAGCCAGACCTTCTTCCCAGGCTGGTAAGATGGTGCAGGACTATGCCGAGTATCAGCTACCTTCTTCATGTAACGTTTTGTAGCTAAGAGATTGGCATGTAGCAGGTCCGGAACCTGTTTGAGATTTCGAACAAATGAGGTAACTGCGGGAACAGAGGAGTCCTTATGAATGACAGTAGGAAAAGCAGTAGGATGGAAACCATAAGTACAAAAAAAATGGTGTGGACTTTGTTGCACTATGGACTGTATTATTATAGGAAAACTCAGCCAATGGTAGATATGAAGACCAATTACTTTGAGTTGCATTACAAAAACAGCGTAGATATTGTTGTAGTCCTTGATTTAGGCGTTCTGTTTGACCATTGGTCTGAAGATGGAATCCAGATGATAGAGCCACCTCAATATGTAAAAACTTACAAAAAGTTCTCCAAAAACGGGACACATATTGAGGTCCTAGATCAGAAATGATAACTTGAGGAAGGCCATGCAATCAAAATAAATCTCATAGAAAGACTTGACTCATTTCCTTAGCGGTGGGTAATTTCTTTAGGGCTGAAAAATGAGCCATCATAGTAAAAGAGTCAGCCGTTACCGTCATGACCTGATAACCTGCAGAAGATGGCAAAGAACATAAAAAATCTGTGGTCAACTATGCCATGGAATGGATGGCACAGGCAAGGGCATTAATTAACCTGCTGGCTTAGTCCGAGGTGTCTTAGTTTGAGCACATATTAGGCGCGATCTTACATATGTTTCAACATTAGATTTTAACGTGTGCCACCAAAAGGAGCGGAGGAGCAGTTCCTGTGTGTTCTTAATTCCACGATGTCCAACAATAGGGTAGTTGTGACACATTTGCAAGGCTTCAGTTTGCACCTTCTTAGTAGGCAAAAATAAGGTGTTTTTATGATAGTAGTATTCCTGATGCTTCTTTAAATGGGGACTTAAAGCATTCCATTCTTCCAGGGTTAAATTCCGATACTCTGTCTTCACACGGTTGAGAAAGGACTGAACAACTCCCACTAGTCAATATGGCTCTATGATGTATCGAAAAGTAGTAATTGTGCTCTCCGGATATCGGAGGGATAAAGCATCTGCCACTACATTTTGGGATCCAGGTATGTATGTTACTACAAAATGGTATTGGCTAAAAAAGAAAGTCCATCTGGCTTGCTGACTGTTCTGGCATTGAAAACTGTGGAGGCATTGAAGATTGCGATGATCAGTTCTAACTTCAAACATTTCCTGTGAACCCATTAGAAAATGCCTCCAATGCAGCTTTTAATGCTAGTAATTCCCTCTCCAACACGGAACCGTTTCATTCTGCATCTGACAGCACATGGGATAGATAAAAGACAGGATGTTCTAGGCCATCATCATTTTGTCTTTGTAGTAACATGGCTCCAGTGGCTCTATCAGATGCATCAGTGACCACTGTAAATGTATTTGTAGTTTCAGGATGACGTAGTATCGGAGCTTGTATAAAGGCACGTTTTAGATTCTGAAAAGCTCTTTCCACTTCTGCTGTCCAAATGAAACCCTTCTTTAGGCTTTCTTTTTTGATGATCTGTGTTTATGACCTTGTTGTTGGGAAAAGTAGTTTATAAATTGTCTGTAGAAATTGGATAACCCTAGAAAGCACTGTCTCTCCTTAAAAGAAGCAGGAGAAGCCCAATCTAGTATGGCTTGTACCTTTTCAGGGTCCATGGCGATGCCAACTTGATTGATACGGAAACCAAGATATTGAACCTCGGTCTTGTTGAACTCACACTTTTCAGGCTTACAGTACAGATTGTTTTGTCGGAGTCTTTCCAGAACCTGAAGAACATGCTTAGTATGGTGTTCGGGACAACGAGAATATACCAGAATGTCATTGAGATAGATTATGGCACTTTGGTTCAAAAGATCAGAGAAAAATGAATCCATAAATCTTTGGAATATGGAAGGTGCATTAGTCAGACCAAAAGGCATGACGTGGATTCAAAATGGCCCAGCAGTGTACAAAAAGCGGTCTTCCATTCGTCACCTTCCTTAATTTGCAAAAGATGATAGGCACTACGCAGATTTAACTTGGTGAATATGGTGGCCCCTTGGACTGCTTCCAAAACATCCTTAATAAAAAGTAGGGGATACCTATCCTTGATGGTAACTATATTCAACTCTCGAAAGTCAATACAGGGACGGAGATGAAGAAGGAACAATCAATCTGCTTGTATTCCTTAGTACCTTTTTTTTCCCTGCTCTTATAAGGAATATATTCTTCCAAATAGGACCACTTCCCCAGGTATCAAAGAAATACCGCAGTCATGATCCTGATTAGGAGGCAAAATGGGTTTTTGAGGCTTCTGGAACAAGTCACAGTATCCTTGATAGAATCTGGGTACTCCTTGAATCATACTAATGGTACTGCTGGCTACATTAGAAGAGAAAATTGACCCTTTTGGAGACAAATAGGAATCTGTCAAATAGCAATGTAGTTGACAAAAGTGGGATGAAAGTGATATAGTCTGTGTCTCCCAATTTATATATGGATTATGTTGTGTTAGCCAAGGAATACCCAGAATCATAGTATGGTTAGGGGAAGATATCCAGTCAAAGGCAACGTATTCTTTATGTCTTCTGAATTGTAGGTAAAGGGTAGGCGTGATATCCACCACTGGCCCGGAAATTAAAGGAGAGCCTTGTACTGTTTGAACATGTTTGGGGATCTCTTTAGGAACACAAGGTATTCCTTTTTCCTTAGCCCATTTCTCATCTAGGGACATTCCACTGGCTCCACAATTCAATAACGTGAATACTTGTTCTTCCTGGTTAGGGCACTGTAGAATTACTGAAAATATAAAAAGAGCTGTGGTATCTTCTCTGGAGGAGCAGTTGGAAGGTATCTCATCCCCTTTCTTCCCACAGGGGACCGGAGTTGGCGTTTCCCAAAGGTCTGATGGGAAGGATTGGACACATTCTAATTAAATGACCCGCACTGCCACAATAATGACACAAGCCTTTGCGTCGTCTGTTTTCTCGCTCTGCCTCAGATAACGGTCCAACGAGTAACAGCTGTTTGCATGGGTTCTTCTGTAGCAGCTGGTTTCTCTGATTGGTTTTCTTCAGGCTGACGTGCAGAAGGACGCATTGCTACTGACTGGGACTGAAAACTGGACCTTCGTTTCTCCAATCTAAGTTCTCGCAAACGTACTCTATATTAAGTACCAGGTCCATCAGTTCTTTCAATGATTCCACCTGGGTGGAATGCACCAATTCATCTTTTATTTCATCTCGTAACCCTCGATGGAAGTGTGTCACAAAAGTGCTTTCAACCCATGTGGTTTCAGCCGCTAGTTGTTCGACACTGGTTATGTAAGTCAGGACATCCTGATTCCCTTGTTGTATCTCACATAACGCCTCTTCCACAGCGGCTTCCATTCCAGGTCGTTCGAACATCTGTTTAAAGGCTTGAAGAAAGCCTGAATAGTTGGATAATAAAGAGTCATTGGCAGCTACCAAGGGGGTTGCCCAGGCTAGGGCTGGGCCAGGCAGGAAGCTTATCAAATAACAAACCTTGGTCTTATCCTGCGTAAACTGAAAGGGTCGAAATGCAAAATATACTGTTAAAGAGTCCAGAAATTCCTATAACTTGTTTGGATCTCCAGAATAACGTGGTGTTGAGGCGGAAATAGTAGGTACATCAATAGATCGCGACACCAGAGCTTGTCTCAGAGCAGTATTTTCGGCACGCAGTTGTTGTAATTCCTGTGCCTGTTGCTGTACGGTATGAAGCATAGACTGTGCAGCTTCCACGACATCTTCGGTGGTCCTTCCATGGTTCCTGGGAAACGCAGAGTCTTTTGGCGTTGCAATCTATCACGACCTGAACTCTACTTACCTCTGTAATCTGCCAGTTTCGGGGCACCACCTGGTTTCTTGCTTGTTCTGGATTGACCAAGGTAGGGGCGACCCTATCTAGTAGCCACAGTGCTGTTGATGACATAGAACACCAAGCAGGCCATAACCTCCAGAAGGAGTCCCAGAGGAAAAAACCCAAACTTGGGAAAAACCTGAGATCAAGGAACTCCTGAAAAAGATGTCAAATGAAAAACAGAAGCACAAAACGTCTGGAACAAAAACTTGAGGCAGAGAAAAACAGGAGAAGTCCAAAATCACAGGATATAGGAGCGAGGAGCACAACCAGGACGGAAGTGTTTGCAATGCAAGGAACAGAAGACCAACTGTGCTTATATACTGACAAACAGGAAGTGACATGCAGGAAGTATTGAAGACACCATCTTGGATTGGGAAAAGCCACATTAATGTGAATGGGAAAATAGCCATAGTATAAAAAGTAGTGAGCAAAGCATGCAGGGAAGGGAACACAAACTCCTGGCAAGGAGAAGATATTGCCAAAAAAGAAAAGGAAGAGAAAAGAAGAAAAACAGCAAAAAAAGAGGTAAGCAAACTATGAGGGCAAAAAGCAGGTGCAGCATGACACAGAGCCCAAAGGGAAAGTTTAAGATTGCGCCGCGGCCCAAAAAACATGTTTCGGCCCGTGGCAGAAACGGGCGTCTGAGACAAGGACCGCCGATCTGACCGCGGCCTGCAAGTGGGATGCCGCCGGTCTCCGCGGCGTCCCATATAGCTGTATTTAGCTCCACCTTGGAGGATCATCTGGTCCACCTCAAGGAAATGCTTCAGGCCTTGCAGCAGGCAGGCCTGACTATGAAGCAAGTACGTGCCCGATAGGGCAGGGCTCTGTTGTGTTCCGGAGCCACCAAGTTGGTGGAAGCCATGTACGACCTCTCAAGCCCAAAATCCAGACCATCCTGGCTTGGGAGCCTCCTCAGGCACCAACCCAGGTCAGAGCCTTCTTAGGCCTGTCTGGATATTATAGGAGATTCATGAAGGGTTACCATAGTAGCACCATTAACTGACTTGACCTCCAAAAACAGTTCAGAAAAGTTATCTGGATTGAGCAGTGTCAAAAGGCGCTTGACACTATTAAGCAAGCACTGTGCTCAGCAGCTGTCTTAAAGGCCTCTGACTTCAGTAGAGTTTATTGTCTAGAGATGCCTCTGAACATGGGATAGGTGCAGTGTTTTAAAAATCAGGAGAGGGAGGGAATGAGGTTGTGACTCACCCTCCTCGTATACAGTGTTACAATCAAGAGAGAATCAACCTTGAGTCATCTAGGATGGTCCCACTGTATACAGGGGAAATACCTTTTTAGGGGACACCCTACCAGACAGCACAGCTGTCTGGTTTCATAAAGACATCTTGGGGACTTACAGAAAGTTGACCTAGGAATGCATTCCGCTTGTTGATAACCACTGGCTTTGTGGTTTGTAACTCACACTTTCTGTCTTTCTATTATCTGGCTTTTTTGCTTTAGGCTTTTCAGGTTCAGTTTGTCCCTTCTGTTGCCTAAACCGTGTTTACTGTATTATGTCACAAACTCGCTTTCTGGCCTTCAAATCTTTTTCTTGTCTTGTCACATTTGCTGTGCACTCAAAGACAGATGGCAAATGTCAGGGAGATTGATGTTTACTTTTCTTTCTCTGACTTTAAAGCAAGACAATTTAGGTGACAATCCTGCTGAGAGATGATGTTTTTTTCTACCACACTACAAAAAATGAACTGTGGGATGTTTCAGAATATATCATAATTAGTACGAATGAAGCACTTTTTCTTTGTGATTCTGAAGTGTGGTGGAAATAAATATTTGAATACAATCAAAATACACTAGGTGATGACATTTGCACGCATTAACATGTATGTACAGTAAAAACGTATTTTGGTGCAAATGTAATGGTCTTTTCAATTGAAATGTATTTCTGTAATGCAGTGTGCTAACACACCATGATTACTCCACACTATGCCAATCCACTTAATCTAACCCAGTCAACCCCACCCCACTCCAGTCTACCCCATTCCATTCCATTCCATTCCAATGTACTGCACTCATTCAAATCGACGCCACTCTGCTCCTATTTAACCCCACTCTACCCAAACGACCGCACTCCTACCTACCCCAATCCACACTACTCCAATGTACCTCAGTCCAACCCACTCCACTTCAATCTACCTAAACCCATTCCAATCTACCCCACTCCAATCTACTTCACTTCAATATCCCCCCTCCAATTTATCCCTCTCCATTCCAATTTCCCCACTCCCGTCCAAATTCCACTTCAACTATCCAACTATCTAGCTCTTCTCCACTATATTCTACCCTACTCCACTCCAATCTACTCCATTCCAGTGTACCACACTCCACTCTCCATAAATCTACCCCACTCCAATTCACTCCAGTCTACCTCACTCCAATCTAACCCGTTCCACCCCAGTCCACCCTACTTCATTCAACCCCACCCCACTCTACCCATTCTACTCCACTCCAATCTATCCCACTCCAAACTACCCCATGACAACCATCCCTCTCACATTTACCCCACTCTATTCCAGTGTAGCCTACTCTAATTCACCCAATCTACCCCACTGTATCCAACCATAACCTACCTCACTAGACCCAACTCCAGTCTACCCAGCTCTTCCCCAATATATCTCCCTCTACTCCAGTCTATCCAGCTCCTCTCTACCCCAGTCTTCCTATTCCACTCTACCCCAATCTACCACACTCAATTCTACTCTACCCAGTCTACCCCACTCCACTCTAATCTACTATATGCCACTCAAATCTACCCCACTCCAGTTGAATCTAACTCACTCTGCCCCTATCCACCCCACTTCTATTTACCCTACCTCTCTCCACCCAAACTACCCAACTTCAATCTACCTCATCCAATCTGCCTCACTACAATCTACCCCACTTCAATCCAGCCTACCCCACTCTAAAATATCCCACTCCTGTCTACCTCACTCCAGTCTACCCCCCTTCACTCCATTCTACTCCACCATAATCTGCTCAATCTAACCCACTTCAGCCTGCCCCACTCCACCCACTCTGGGAAACCTTTAAGGTGGTAGTTTGTGGAGTTTGCCTTGCTACACAGCATGGGGTACTCTGTGCGTTCCGATGCGAGTTGGCTGATCTGGAAACCCAGCTCTCATCACTAAGGTGCCGGTTTTGTGAGAGTATGGATGGTGCATTGTTAGGGGAGGCAAGAGAAAATCTGTTGCAATATGAAGAAGGAGCGCAACGCGAAGTGTGCTTTTTGGGGAAGGAGGCCCAGACGAGAAGATAGAACTGGCAAGACACTTGCGACAATGCTGCGTAAACCATGGGCTAGGGACTATATTGTTGAGCTCCTTGATCCAAGTGGCTTTTGTCACACGGGCACAGTGGAAGTTCAGAGGTTGATGACAGACTTTTATCCTTCATTATATTTCGCGCCAGAGGGGCCCGACTCATTGAAATACACTGAATATTTTGACACCATCAGCCTACTGTGGCTGGAGAACTCCCATAGGCAATATCTTGACTCCCCATTCACGGTTGAAGACGTAACACAGGCCATACCCGACCTTCCTGGTGACAAAGCACCTGGCATAGACGGTTTAACAGCAGCCTTGTATAAAGAATACGCGGATATCCTGGCGCCACATTTGCTAGAAATGTACGCAGAGCCCTCGGAGGAGGAGACGCTTCCCCCTTTGTTCTGTGAAGCACTTATATTTACCATATTGACGCCCGGCAAGGACCCATGTTTATGCAACAGTCCACTGTTGCTTATAAATATAGACATGAAGATTCTAGCGAAATTAATAGCATCCAGATTGCAACCTCTGCTATCAATTATAGTACTCCCGGATCAATCGGGCTTTGTGCCAGGGCTCTCCACAGTATACAATCTCTGTACATTCTTTTCAGCAGTTCGGATGGTGGATCCGAAAGATTGGGCTAAGCAATTTGTTTTCTTTTTTTTTTTTTTACGCCACAAAAGCTTTTGACTCCCTGCCTTGGCCTTATTCATTCAGCCTAATAGCTAGGCTGGGGCTGAGCCTCAAATGTATTCAATTAATCTGCTTACTATATTCAAACCCCACAGTTAGACTGAGAATCAACTGTAGTGTTACGAGTCCCATCCTATTCACTAGGTGAACCAGGCAGCGATGCTCCCTCTCTCTCGACACTGATGTTTGCAGTAGCGATGGAGCTGCTGGTGGCTCGCCTAAGACAGCACCACAATAACTGTGGACTCGCCTTTCAACAGCGTCCAATTCCAGTATTGATGCACGCTGATGATGTTGCCCTGTATGTGCGAGATCCGCAGAACCATCTGGACCCCGTAATAGAAGAATTTGTGAGTTTTGGCCAACTTTCAAGCATTACAATCAACTGGGTCAATTTGGTAGTGTTCCCTTTGTCAGATGCCACAACTCCACACCTCTCTGAATATCCATTGCGCTGGGCATCTGAGCCTGTGCGCTACTTGGGAATCTGGATTAATAGAGATGTGGACGAGCTCTGGGCTGAGAATTATGGTAGAGCTATATCATGACTGGAGGATAAGGTCTCCCGCTCTCGCTGATAGGCTGGATAGCAATAGCCAAGCTGGTCGTACTACCCAAATTTGTATACTTATTTATCAATATCCCTCTTCCCTCACAACCAGCTTCCTAAAGCAACCAAGATCGCTACTGATAACGCTAGTTTGGGTGTGCAAACAGCCCAGAATCTCATGGAAAATGCTTACTCAACTATTCGAGATGTGGAGATTGGCAGCCCCGTATCTGGAATTGTATTCTTATTGTGCCCTGGCACACTTTCTGCACTTCTGGATCCATCATTAGACACTTACCTCACCTAGCTCCAGAACACAATGCTGTGTGGCCATGTAAACTAACCAGCGCAATACATCAACCCCCTTAGCGGACTAAGGCGGGCATTGACACAGTGGCATGCACTGCTGTGGCCTGGCGGGCGCTGCTCCTCCGGACTGGGACCTTGGAGATTTATGCACCTTCTATGCCAATTTCAGATCTTCCCGGAATGCAGATGGGTGGGTGGGTGTGTGGCGCGCATCTCAGCAATATGAAATTAACTCCCTTGGGATTGGTATATCCAGAGGGCCAGTTCATTTCCTCGGAAGCTGCACTTTGCGAACCTTATAATACAGCACTGAATTGTCTGACGTATCTACAAATAAAAGCGGAGATAAGCGTACGATATCCAGGATTCCCTTCTGCACCACAGACTTTTCACACGCTTGAATTACTATATAAGGTCCCATCGCCCTGCAGACTAGTTACCGGGCTGTATGCTTGCATGCAGGCCACCGCCCCCTCAGCAGATCCGAAGGTTATAATGCAGTGGGAGTTGGAACTGGGCAAGGCCTTGGAGGGTGAATTCTGGTAATACTGCTCCGTGCATATGCGCAATCTTTCCCCTAACTATAGATTGCATTTAATCCATTTCAAGTTCTTAAACTGCATATATTATACACTGCAGTGACCTTTCCGCATGGGTCTTAAAGTAGATACATTAGGTGCCTATCACTGGATGCTGACTTTTGCACTCTGCTTGGAGTTGCAGCAGGATACAGGGCTACTGGCAGGAGGTGCTGGATGCAATTGATAAAATAATCGGACTGAGGGCACCGCACCCCCCCAAGTTTGCACTCTTAGGGTATGTGCAAGACATACAGCCCACGTCGAGGAGATTGGTAGGATTGCTGCTGATATTGGTGAATCACAGTGTGGTGATGAACTGGGGGAGGAAGCATGTACCACGCAAGGTAGACTTGATGAAAGACGTAGCGTGCTGTCAGGAGCAGCTAACGGCGTATTGGGAGATGATGTTGCCCGGTCTCATCTGACAGATATATGGATGCCTCTCCAGATCTATCCTATGTCTGAGACCTAGATGATAAGGGTTTACTGCATAGCACTTAGATGCACCGGCCTGCCCAGAGGGAATTTCCTGCCGGGATATGCCCTTAGTGCGCACCCTTATAAACCTGGAAATGCTATCAGAGTGCACATACTTTTCTCTACTCCCCTCCCCTCCTCACCTTTTCACATATGACCACCATAGGGTTGGGTAATCATGCCAAGCCTTTGCTTATTTGTGCACAATACAGTACAGTTAACACAGCTCCAAAGGGATGGACGTGACACAGATACAGAATGTATGTTGATGCGCAGAATAGAACTGTCATTATGGCAAAGATAATGATTGCTTGCCCTGTGATTGTTGGTCATATGATGTTGTATACTGCAAAATGTACTAAATAAAAGTTTTTAAAAAATTAAAAAATGTCCAATTCATTGACTTTGCCAAGGATTGTTTGTGGTTGAGTGAAATTGCACTGATTTATTATTGCTTGTAAAATCTATGTCTCTGGAACCCTCTGGTGGATCTTTTTCTTTCTCATGACTAAATACAACCTATTTTTATGAACCGGTGTCGGATTTCTTGAGTGTTGTGTTGTTTTCTTCTTAAATTATTTTGGTGCTGTTTAAATGCTTAACACTTCTTCCTCTGTGTAAGCCTTGCTGCTCAGTGCCACAGCTAACCAGGATTGAGCTAAAGGTTTGAGAGACAAAACTCAAGGATCCTAAAGAGGTTAGTAAGTGTATTATACAGTGAGGTTGCACTACCACACCATATAATACACTCGATGTCCTCTCATAAAGCCAATATAACTCTTTCCTGTGCTGGCTGGAGGGTGTCACTTGGCAAGCAATTGGGAAAGGGGCATGCAGGAAGCAACAATCACGATCCAAGCAACAAGAATGGTACAAGCAACAGTAGGCAAGCAACAATGTTGCGAACAACAGGGGAGGGTGCACCAGGCAAGCAAACAGTGACGGGGGTGGGTGGCGGACAACAACGACAGAGTAAGCAATGATGTGCAAGCACCAACACAGGAGGGGTGGGGCAAGCAATAACAGGCAAGCACCAACAGGGGAGGGGGTCAACGACGGGGCAAGTATCCTGCACTATGTTCGCGAGCACTGGGCAATAGAAGGGACAGAACCTGGACACACAAATTGCTTATGGCACTACATACAACGGGGCACGGTAAGCATTGAGAGTGCTGGGTTAGGCTCATCTCGGGAACTCCCTGGAACCCTTAAAGGCCAAATGGGAGGCGGATTTGTCCTGTGAGTTCACTGACGGGGAGTGGCGCTTTCTGTTGGAATATCTCAAAGAAAATCCTGTAACTCTGGATTTAAATTCATCCAATTTTTACTACTACACAGGGCTTAACTCACACCGGATCAGTAAAATGTTCACCGACGCAACTGCTGCGTGCCCCCGCTGTCACGCAGTTGATGCAGATCTGCTACATATGGTGTGGACCTACCCCTCTATTTGGTCAGATATTGCACAGACACTCAGTGATCTAACTGGAAAAGCTTACTGGCAAGCACCAGATTCGTGTATCCTCAGTTTATACTCCGACCCAAAGTGCCAGAGTGTCGAGACTCTTCCCAGACCTGGCCGTAATCCTGGCTAAAAGATTAATAATAAGATCCTGGAAATCCCCACTGGCACCACGGATAACACAATGACGGAGGAGACATGGGGCCTGGCAGGGTGTGGGGCTCCCCATAGGGAAGAATATAGAGGCTGACGTAAAACACCCATTTCCATAGAATGGGACATGGTGTTTCTAACAATTCAAGGTGCAAATGAAGGATGCAGAGGAGGCACTGCAAGAACAGATTGCCCCTATCGCCTCGCTGAATGGGAATCAAGGGATTTGGCATAACTCCAAGCTCCCTGCACCCTCCTTAGACAGTTCCTCCTGCACTGTTACCCTGCTACAATGAGGGGCAGGTCCTTAACTTCATTCTAATTTCCGCGCTCAATACTGCCACTGTGGTGCGGGATGAGATTCTGTGTATAGCTTCCAAGCACAAATCTAAATGTTGACCTCTCTAAATCAGTGGCTCAGACTGTTTGTTATTGGGAGGGGGTATTGTCTGATAATGCTGAATGATCTTTACTGAATATATATTTGGATCCACCCACACGTTGTCACAGAGATGTGAAACAAATATACTCTTTGTAAAACAGTTTGCTACTGATATCCCATATCGGCTATTATCTTAAATACAATAAAGTTTGTGTTAAAAAACCCAACAACAGCGATGGGGGGGGAAATAAAATGTAGACCAATCCTAGGGCGAGTGGCAAAAGGGCACTAAATAAATAACCAGTACTTGAGCCAACCTGTAAGGAAGGGAAAAACAAATGAATAGAAAGTAAAATTGGCACACATCAGGAGCAAATAAGAGAGGCACAGAAGTCAACGAATGGTAAGCAATCGGCAGTCTCCAGGCCCTCTTTTAGTTAACAAAATGTCTTGCAAGTGACTGTGCATGCTGTGTCTCAGGTTAGATCTACCAAGCAACAACGCATGCGCTGTCTCAGTGAGACCTAGCAAATGACTAACTTTACTAGTTTTAGTTTTTTTTCAAAGAACTAAGCTTCATATCTGCATGTTTCTTTTCAATTTCTCGAGTCCATCCTTTGATTCTCCTTCCTTTCACCACTCACCATCCTAATCTCCCTCTTCCACTTCCGTTACTGCTTTTGCACACGCTCCATCAGTGCATTTGGCACTATACAACTGCTCAATTCATAAATCAATTAATCGATAAAGGTAAACATTCTGAGATCAAATGCATTTTGTAGTACATAAAGTAGTTCCCTCGAAGTGTCATTTCACGCACTCTTGCGTGACTTCGTGAATGGCCTCCAAGTGCATAAATTCGAACAAATATGGAATAATCATATGCAGTTGATGAAAATAAAAGTCTGCACTTTAACTAATAGGGAGTTGTCTGTTTTGGGGTCAATTCACAAAGGCATAAAAGAGTACGTAAAAGAATACGCCGAGACCTTTAGTGCTACTTCCCGTAATTATAAATACTTTTATGAATCAGTCTCTGGTCTTTCTATATCAGATAGTAATGAATGCTTTTAAACCAGGTTTGAAAGACTAAAAGGTGTTCTCATGCTGAGTAAAGAAATTACTGTGCCTACAATATGACAACAAATTTGTGGCTGTACATTTGCTCATCTCCTGTCCTCTTTATATTTTAAGATATCATTTCACAGTTTGCACATCGTGGGACTACAGCTACAATATGTATATATATTATAATTTTCGGTGAGTCTAAAAAAAATCCTAGGCTTAGGCCTGTGTATAAATGCAAAACGTATGTTTTCAGGCTTATGACTGTTTCTTCTAAACTAATAAATGTCAATTGTCGGGCAGACCACTTGAAGGCTTTGGAAGAAACGTGCATCTGCTATTTTTTTATGCTCTCCATGGAAAAAAACATTTTTCCTTTGGGAGTAATGGATTTTCTCCTAAGAGCCCTTCCAAATTTACAGGTGTTTGAGGGATTTTCCACATTTATTTCAACTCTTTTTTTTTTCCTGAGTATTTTTCTGCTAATGGTGAGAAAAACGTTTTCATTTTGAAATGTTCTGCAATACTCACAATGTTTAGGTGTATGTTTTCCAATATAATTGGCTCTGCTAAACTTTCTGTGGGCACTCCCATTTTCCCCACACCTAAACTAAATTTATGATTGCAGGAACCCCAGCTTTCTAATGGACATTCCACAGCTGTAGTTTCCATCAACGTATTCAGTTGCTAAGAGTTGCTTGGACAGATAGCAGCCTCTGCACCCCAAAATGTCATTAAGCAAAGCAATGTTTTGTTTTTCTCTGAATTAAGCCAAAAGATAGAGAACTTTTACTAGGGATTTGTTGTAATTTATCATAAGTAATATTTTGTATAAAATGTACATTCTCTATTTCCCCCTTCCTTTCATTGAGTACCTACCTGCCCGTAGGGATCCAAGTGTACCATTCCATTCCTCCCCCATTTTCCCCTTGTCTTCCCAGTTGGTTCCTACCAGCATTCTGTAACCGTTGCTATGACAGTTGACAGCTGTGAGGAGAAATTCTCGCTATCGGTTGAGGCTGTAGGCTGTTGTTAATTCATTTTGCCAATAAATTATTACTTAAAGAACATTATCGTAACTAAGGAGTATTCATAACAGGGTTTTTGCAGAGTTCTTTGGTTCCAGGTGAAGTAGATGAAGGTCTGTCTCAAAAAGGACTATTTCAAACTGTCGACGTTTACTACCTACCAAATGATTTTCATGATGTAAAGGTTCCTATGAGTACCATGTCATATTGACCGGCAATAGCTCAGCTTTTTGGATTATTTGTAGCCAGAGGCTAACTATGACTGGCTCATAAATAGTATGATGTATTAGAGTACACTCAATATGACTGTCTTGGAGCATCTCTATCTACCAAATTGTTCCTATGAGCATAACAGCTGCCCCTTATGTGTTCAAAACCTCGCCCCTCCCCCCCCCCTTTTTTACAATTAATACTTGAACGGAGCTGTTGTTTCTTTCCACATTAATAATTTTGCTCAGTGGTGGTTACATAAATACACATGCTTTCGACAACACCGAGCTTCAATATGGTTGCCAGTAATAACTCACTCTTTACACCAGAGCATTAGCCGCTTGTCTGATACATCACGCGCCGTAGCGTGAAGTTTGAAAGCTCGGCACGCACTCTAAACTTTCAGTCAGCACTACCTGAGTTTGGATGCAGTGTTGTTGGTCAAATGGGCGATATTTTTCCCATTTGTGCAGTAAAAAACCCAATCGCAGGAGCCTAATTTCTGGCCGATTATAAGCCCTTTGTGCGTGAAATTCTTTGCGGGGTGGCACCGATGCGACGGCAGCGGATGTGCACTGCCCCACTCCCACCAGAGAATATAAAATGGGCTCTTCCACAGTGACAGTGTGTGTCACATCAATCATGGGCGCACGAAAGCGCTACCAATTGAGGGCCTGGCCCCTGTGACCAATTATTGGCCAGAGGCAGCGCACGTGTCCAGCGCAGACATCCGCTGCTGGGGACAAATTGCAAAACTTCTGATGAATGACCCCCTCTGTCTACATCAGGCTCGTTAACTTGCCTCGGAGGCAGGCGAGAACGGACATGATCTGGAACGGGAATGCCTCATACATCTGCGACGCAGCCCTAACCCTCCACCTCAGCTGGGCTGCAATTGTGGAGGAAAGCGTGTGTGGCACAGATCTATCAGGGGATTCTGTTGGCTCATTTCTACTGGTACGGGAGGGACACAGTTATTATACCAAGGCTAGGGCCGCTGGAATTATGCAGAAGGGGTTGAGTAAATCATGCGGCAAGAAAAGTCAAATTATGGGGCTTAACATGGCACACTTTTGAAAGGATGACTTCATTATTTTGTCATTTTTACACATTGTAATACTGTCTGGCCAATGATTTTACCTCTAGTACCAGTTTAACAAACTACAGAAATAAACAAATGAAAGATTAACAGTTAACCTTTCTAAAGGACCGCCTGCTGCAAGTGAACACGTCTTCTGTTTTTAGAAACATTTCATCCGTTTGAACTACAAACAATTTGCGGCCAATCCATCATTATGCAAAAAAAAAAAGCCACAGCAGCATAATTGCGCAATTCCAGTGGGTACAGACAATACACAGTCTGGAGACATGCAGACTACACACCTTCGGCGGCATTAGCAAAATCCAAGTAACGCAAATTAAATGAAAAAAATTGAAAAATGCTGCAGCTAGTCTATGTGAAGTGGGATGCAGTAAGGTTGCATTACTAGAAACATAACTACTTAAAAATACAATGTTTCACGCACCCAAGTAGTCGTCAGGTAACCCACTACAATATATAGTTTGCAACCTTTGCAAAGCCACAGCTGTGCATACTGGAGTCCCGGTGGTGGCACTAAAGGTGTCCATCCCCGGAGTACCTTGGGTGGGTGGCACATTCCAGGCTAGGGGGATCCTTTATTGGTTAGTTTGACGTAGGGACGGTGTTTCAGTGACAGTTTAGGTCCCTGTGACAGTTAGGGTAGTGCCAGTGTTATTAGATTGGGCTGTTTCCCACACAAATGGGTGACATTGTTCCCATTTGTGCGAGAAAAACTCAACTGGCGGGTGCCTATTTTTTTGGCTCCTAAACGCACGTTGTGTGCATTTTTTTTACCTGGGGCGGCGCCTCACCGCTGCCGACTCGTCATTCACAGTCAGTGCAAGTTCATGAATCATCATGGTCCATGATTTATGAACTTGCACTGACTGAGTGATGAGTCTGATGACAGACTAGTCTCCGTCGACTTAGTGCTCCTGCGCAGTGCGCTGAGCCTGCCTGTGCGGGTGTAGTGCCTGGCGGCCTGTGGCTGCGCCGCATCCCTGCTGAGTGAGTCAGCAGTGAAGTTGTTGGGGTGGGTGTGGTCAGGTCACTGGTCTCAAGATGAGTCAGTCATGTGTGTCACCTTGAACACGTCACACACGTCGTTGTGTGTGTGTCGGAAATTGTTTGTTGTTGTTAGGGCAGAGGGCCCTCAATCTAGTAGCGCGCCAAAGCGCTACCAATTGATGGCCCTGCCAAAAATTATGGGCCTGCCCTGCAGCGCTATTTAAAATGCTGTGTGGGCGCGAGTGCGTACTGACTGCGCACGTGGTGGTGTCTGGTGTGTCTGGGTGGGCCCTCCTCACTCACTCTTCTCTTCTGTGCATAGGCCCGACCCCCACCGTCAGTTACTCGCGAGCGCCAGCCCTCAGCCTTCACACTTGTGGTGGTTGGCCCCCCTGGACCAGTCTCTTCTGTTGTGCGCTCCCCAAATTAACGTCAGCCCCAGAGTGAGAGATTGGGGCCCGGGAGAGGGGAGACACTCCCCTGGCCCCTTCCCGCCGTGTTGGCGCTACCTAAACCCCCCCCTCCCCCCCAGACTGAGGTGTGGCCGGTTGGAGCACAGCTGCCAAAGACAAGGTAGGTGTGCTTCAATTTGTGCCTTTGCGAGTAGATGTATTCCTTATTTTTAATATTCAGTGACTAATTGTAGATTGAGAGTGTAGTGGATCTAAAGCTTGGCAGGACTGGATAAGAGTGAGTGGCATCCAGGGTGGCATAGCTAGTGCTTAATTTGTAAATAAAAATGTGCCGGTGTCCTAAGCTTTCCTCTTAAACATGCGGCTGCTGCAATTAATGTGCAAACACGGAATACTGAGGCAGCATAATCCCGAAGCCATCTCGGGGCTCTTTAATCCATTTTAAGCCACTCCATGCCATTCACCTCACTCATGCAGCTTTCTGCTCTTTCCCTTTCTGACGCTTTTTGTCATTTTTGCCTTCCTCTGTCTTTCCCATATGTGTCTTTTGCTCGCAGTAAATGCTTGAGGCAGAAAAAAAAATGCCGTCCCTCAAAAATAAGTGCTGGTGCCCCGCACCGGAAACAACAAACACAAATTAAGCACCGGATGGAATCACATGAAGGTTGGTGATGACAAAGAGTTATTGTTTTTGACTCGTAATACAAGGGGGTTACCAGCTTAGTTGTGCAGTGCGTGCTTTGCAGGGCAGTTTAATACAAATAAATCATTCAGTTTGGGTATTACTTAAACCATTTTATCTGAAACCTTTTTGCACGTTTGGTAGCAGTCTATCTTATACTGTATGTAATGCAAGCTTAAGCTAATGACTTATATTTGCACAACACACAATTCTCCATTGCGCCAACGAAGATTTCATTCTGCAGCTTTTTGGTTACACACAGACCTTTTAGTGCATTAACTAATAGAGGTTTCATAATATACAGTGACTAACTTAACTTTTATATTTTTTGTTTAAGGCATGAATTATTACGTATGTAGCTACCTGAAAGAGATTTTTTTTTTTAATGCACTTTGAGCTGTGTGCTCAGCTGATTTATTCAATTATTTCACTCCAGTTGCAAGCAGTGCAAGCACAAATGTGGTCTCATTGGCTGAGCTAAGCGAAATTAGGGTACTTCGTCAGCCTCAATGCATGGTTCTGTTCGTGATCTTAGTGCATAAATTATTTACATCACTTGTTGTCATGCTCTGCTCAGCATAGCCATTGCTTGCATTTGACACAAAACACTAGCCTTTACCAATAATTTAAGTTTACCAATAATTTAAGTTTAAGTTTAAGTTCACGGAGTTTGGGTCACTGTATTCTGGTCTCTCGTAGGAATTTGCAGAAGGCTGTCTATCGCCTCACACAAACAGCCTTTTTCACCTCACACAAGGATGTATTTTTCTGCAGGGCCCTTTGGACCTCCAAAGTCCAGGGTAGAGGTAGCCCGCTAATGTAAGTGTAGGGGTTGTGCCTGAGTACGTCTGAAGGAGGCAGGAAATGAGTGAAATGCTGGTATGCTGCCCATTTAATGAAAAGTCCAGAAAGTAGAACAGTAGTAGAGCAGACTACAGATACACACTGGGAATCCTAGATGGCTACTTGCATTTCACCTTTATCTACCGTGTGCATCTGAAAGGTAGTGAAAAGAACACAGGTTGTGCTTTGAATCCATTTGGTGGGGGTGTTGAATATCATAGGTTAATGGTGGAGCTAATGTAGTAGCAAATGTTATCTTTGCATGTTTGGGCTGACATTATATTGGGATTAACAGGACATGAATTGTAAAATGCAAAGGTAAAACAGGATTGGGTCTGCTTTCCACAAACTTGAATTCGGTATAAAAAGTTGAGTAAGTATAAGGGGTAGTCCATTAAGGTGCATTAGTTTTTGCTGTTATCAGTGAGTTTTTCTTGCTTTATTATAAAACCAGCTTGGAAACTAGAGCATACCTCTTATTTATCCTTGAATACAAGGGAGTTGCCATCCTTTGGCTCAGTCTCAATTTCAAAACATGACAAATCCAAAGAGTCAATTGTCTGCCCTGAAAAAAATTACTTGCCCCAAGACCAAAGTCAACACCACTTTGTATCTCCATTGAATTCACTGGTGTTGTACCTCAAAATAAGTACATGACACCCTTGGACACTGAAAGTAGAGGTATTCTACAATAACCATTGGCAATTCTAGATAGTGTTTTGTTATTGCTTTGCACATGATTATCAGTGAACTAGGGACAATGATTGCAATTTATTTTGCAGTTTCACATATTCTTTTACAATAGAAATGTGATTTATGCTTTAAAATGTTTTCTTCAGCCTACAATTGCATTATTTCAGTATTAAAAGTTTAGGCTACATTTTGTCTGGGACTGGTTCATTAGGGTTTACTTTGGACTGGTCGTTCAACAGCTTTAGGCTTTAGAAGGCTTTTAAAATCTGGCAACACTGTTTGGATGTCATTCACTAAGTGGTTTGACACCCAGCGGACGCGCAGGTATATACACCTCGTCTCGACTGAAGATCTGTTGACCCCGTTGAGCAGCCCCAGGTGTCCCGCAATTGATGAATGGTACAAGTGAGCCTTTATTTGTTTACTTTAGATACAGTAGGCAATTTAATTATTGATTTCTTTATAGCCGCCTGATTGTTAACCTTTAATGTAGACGTTTTGGCTGCTCTCAGCTGTCTGGTTGGCGTTGCACAGAGGCATGACGGAGGATAGTTTGGACCCCATACGGCACAAGTATGTTTACCCTGAATCCAGTAGGCTACTTCGCTTTTTTTCCATTTGATATAGTTGTCTGACTGTTATCATGTTTCATTAGGTGGACCAGGTACAGTTCGTGGTGTTTTGGTTGACGGGTGACTTTTGAATCAGATGAGTTGTGCACATAGACCCCAGGGGCACTAGTAGGACAATCCCAAGGTAGAGGTTGATGTTATTTATCAGATATTTGTTGAAGGAGTCCAGTAACATATATTAGCAATAGATTATGGCAGAGTTAGGAGGACTAGCAGGCTTTTTTGCCTCGCTTCACCAGCTGGACAAGGACTACCTTCAAAGGGATTGCACATTAAACGTTTTGGGACAATTACCTCACTCTTGCGGAAGAACACTGGAAGCCACAAGGAATTGAATGTAATATAATATGATTTACATGTCTGTTGTACATATGTGTTTTGCATTTTTATAGTGAAAAGTTGGAACAATACAGTCTTTATAAAATATGTGCCCGAACAATATATAAGCGAATAAAACATTGATGTCTTGTGACAATTTACAGTGTCATTTAAAAAAAGAAAAACATCAGTCCATTCCCTCTTTTTCCTCTCTATATACCTCCAGTATTGACGCCCAGGAATCGAGGGGTTATGTGGGCAAATTGTCCTCTGTTAGGCGGTATGGCCTGAAAGATAGCATACATTTCTAAGGGCCTTTGCACAGTTCATTGGTTCCAGGTGATGAAGGTCTGTTTTAAAAAGACTATTTCGATCTGTTGATATTAACTACCTACCAAATGATTTTCGAGATGTGAGGATTCTCAGGTTGAATTTTCTTCATGGGTCACCTAGATACATCCTAAGGTTGTCACTTTCAAGGGCGCTGTACTCCTACAAGGTCCCCTATATTTTGCTCTTCTGCTTCTTCTCCCTGTATTTCTGTCCTCTATTCCTTGATATTAACTCCAACCTTCATCCCAAGCAAATCCTTGCCATTAAATACACTCCCCTCTTCCTCTTCTTCTCCCCCTCTTATCTGTTTATCCAACTGCCCTTGATTTTTATTTTTTATTTTTTTAAACAGGGGAGCAGGATGAAACCCCGCGTTTACTCCATCTTCCTTTCTGACCTTTTGCCCCTTGATGCTGCATTTCTTCCATTCCTTCTATTAAACAGGTACTGAAGCTCAGTGCCCACCCAGCCTCCACTCTTGTTCCTTCACTTTTGCTCACTTTATTATTTCTAGTTTATGTGCTATTTTTCCTTCATCTTCACCCTTCGCCCTTGTTTACCATCCCAACTGGGGCTATAGTAGAATTTTACACTTCTGCAACCCTCCACTCCCTTTTCACTTTCCTTGTTATAGTTGCACTATCTTGTGAACAGATGCATTTATCCCTCATCCCTGTGACACCTGTTGGCACGTTTGCTCTTAAGTGCAGTGCTTGAAATGGAAAAATAGAAGTGCACGTACTCTTTACAAGAGTACCTGCTTGTTTCTGAGAGGGGCCGGTACTCTCCAATTAAAAGTATTACGTTTTTCTTGAGAAGCGCAGGTACCCTCCCTCTCAAAATAAAAAGTGCCGGTACTCAGTGCCGGTGCTCAGTACCGGACAGTACCGGCCCATTAGCACTGCTTAAATGCACACACGGAGCTAATGTGTATGCCCTGCCTGACCCTCCTGCATAGCCACATATAGAGAGTGCATATTCTGATACAAGAGTAGCACAACAGCAAAGCAAAGAGACTTGGAGCCCATGCATTATGTGCTCTGTTTAGCTGTGTGGTACTAAGTGGTGCATTAGGATTAACTATGGATACGTGTAGTATATACTTGTCCTGGAGGTCCAGTTATGCAACTTTGTGACATGTTTGATGTGTCAACTTGTGATTTCAGACGTCTCTCCTGGACACAAGTGTTCAAGATGTGGTTAGGAGGTAATCTTTTGTCAAATAAGTCATAGAGATGTATATGATTTCTAGTTGTGTAAGCAACAGTCCTCTTATATAACCAAATATCGATTGCAATTAAGCATCAAAATAATTGCTTTTGAACACCATGCAATCATAATGTCAAGCTTCGCAGCAATATTTGTAAAGGAAAGTAAAGAAAGTATTCAGTGCAGTAAGTGCCCACACAGTGAACATAATATCAGACCATCTGTATATCCACATGTAACTAATCAGCTCCAGACCCCTCAAAGTAACATGAATTAGCTGGGATTCTGTCGACAGTGAAAATTATGGTTACTTTTGTATTAGTAGTTTTGGTAGTCTGGATAGTTGACAGTGTTTTTTTCTGGGCACTATTAAAGGTTTATCATCAGGCCAAAAAAACAAGGGCAGAAGCAAGGTCATTTAATGCTGCAAAATAAGAAAGAGAAATGTATACTATAAAAGAGCAATTTACATAAAGGCGATTGGTATAAATACATGGTGTTAAAAACTTACATAGTAGACGGGTGATAAGGATCTGAAAAGTTGACTTGTCAAATTGCAGAAACTGACCCGGGCCCAAGTCGAATGTCTCCTGTGCGTTTGTGGCACCAATCTTAAGAATAGGGGTATTCTCATAATCTTTATTTCACAGTTGACGCCCAGACCTCGGTCACCTGCTGCACCACTTAACAGGCATTCCTCTTATTGTTTGTCCCTTTGCCACACAAGGGAGTCCAGCACGAAGTTGCAATCCCCAGTTGTCACCTGGTCGCACATAATACAACTCCAGGTCAGGCAACTTGAGACAGACTTCTCCTTTATAGGGTTTCAGGACCCCCATGTCTACTTTGCTGCTTTTACTAGTCCATATCAGGGAAATCAGAAGACTATCAATCTCCTTGAAAGTATTTGTTTCAATCAGGGACTCGGAATTCTGAGTAATATACACACACAACGTGAGAAACGTTATATTAGAAATGTCTGTCCTTCTATTACTGACACCAGAAGCATATTCTGAAATGATACAGAAGACCCCCAGCACCTCACCCATATTATAGGAGTATTGTTTCACTGCTGTATGCACCATCTAGGCTCCTAAATACTAAAATGGATCCACCTCCCATCTCAGTCCCACATTCGGGCTCCGACCAACCAGTCCTTCCAGAAGGAACACCACAGATGTATCCCCAAAGGTAGGGGTGACATCCACCCCCCCCCCCCCGAATTCATGCAACTCAGATAGCAAGCTGGGACTCATCATTCTTAGTCTGAAGGTAATCGCCATAGAATTGGTAGTAGTTACTTTTTAAAGCTATGTGTAGCAATGAGATCAAGAATTCCATAGGAAGCATCATGAGTGGGGGTCTCTTGTTCAGCCATCTTGCTATTACTTAATTCCCTTAGTCCTCGGAGAAGTTAGTGTGAACACATTCAGTATCTAGGAAAACAAACATGTCTTGGCCTGTATTGAAGGGGGAACTGTCAATTTGTTTATCACTGTTGTTCCTCACACAGCTGAATTTGCCTATTTAATGATTCCTTATTTTGTTTGGATCTCTTAGGTTTGTTTGATATCGTAAAAGGAATAAGCTAGTGTTGGTTCCATGGTAGTGGCATGAGTGGTGAAGGTGTGTTAGGGATGTGCTTTCCTTTCCTGTGGCTGTTTGTGTAATAATTTGAGGCACTGATTCGGTTAGGCTGTTTTGTGTATTGACTGAAAATTATAGGGTGTGGTTATGTTGTGAGACTAATGGGATGTTTTGTGGATGGTGACTTTGCATGGTACCAAGTAGAGCTAGTGTGTAGAGAAGGAGGATGTAGTTTGTTGGTTTGTCAGGGTGTTCTTCCTCTAGTTCTGAGTTCTGTCACTCTGCAGCTGGATGTTGGACAAATGGTTACTGCTACCTCTGAATCACTTAATGAGCTCAACTTTCGCACCCTATCTCTATTTTACGTTTGCTGTTTTTGTTTCTGATCGTGTTGGAATAGATTCCCTTTTCTACATAAGGATCTTTCGAAATGGTCGCTGGATAATCAACCCTGTCCTACTAGTGGCCCTGCTGGTTTCTGTGAGCCGGGTTGAAACATTGTCAACTGATTACAGTTCTAGATTGGTAATGCTTAAGTGGAGCGAAGATATTGCCAGATCTGCAACTGTTTATCCCTTTTTATCTGTTTTGATTATTTTACACAGCTTCATTTGCACTAATACCCACCGTTATACAGTAATGTATTATTTATATTCAGTAAATATCTTTTTGGATTATTGTTCATCGCAGAAGGCCCCTTTTGCTATCTGTTGTCATTCTAAGGGTAACATTAACTATTTTGGAGGACTTAAAGAAATTACAAAAATAGCCCTGCCTATAAATCCAGAGGTGGCATTGTGTGTTTTTTTTTTACCTCGTCCTTCAGTGAATCTCTCTTGGAATAAAGGGACGCCTGTTATATATAGGGGCATATGGTGACTGGCATTTCGGATGTGGTTGATTGGTGAGACTGGAGGAGGAAGGACATTGAGATGTGAGAGTTGTTTCATGATGAGGGACGGTAAGTGAGAGAAAACACTTGGAAGGTGGAGCATTGACTAGTAACTCGTTTTAAAACTGATGTTTACCAGAAAACTGACTTACAATGACATTTTAGATATAAATGTAAAGTTTCTGTTTGCTCAACAGCCTTCCCAGTTCTTGATTTCGACAATGCTTTGAAGCTGGAACATGAACTAGCATCAAGTTTGACGGCTCATCAAGATGCAGAAGTCACCGAAAGCAACGTTAGCTCAGGTAAAGGGTGCAAACTCTTGAACTGATAGGCTCCCAGGTTATCAGCTTTCCAGAGATAGTTAAATTGCAGTGTAATGGCAATCAGTAACTACTTCACATTAAAGGTGCATTGAAAACAAGCATTGACATAGACACAAGGTCTGGTTTGTTTCAGGTGTAAATATCTTTGATTGTATTGGTCACAGGTTGCACTATATGTTTGGATACACAAACTGAAAACACAAATGACACAGTTCTGCACACAAAAAACCCTGGTGCACATGCACAACCTCACCACACATGAAGATATGTATGAGGACAGCACTCATATCGGTACATGTAAACACAAGTGGATGGAAGTTGGATGCCTGTATTGACAGATGGTTCTGTGGTTGTATATGAGGATACATAGATGGTTATTTAGTTTTGGGTGTACGCAAGGGTGTGTGGGTGTTAAGATGGATGGGTTTAGTTGCAGTGCTGAATAGACATAAAAGTAGGTGGATGGATAACAGATTTGTTGTGACTTGATGGACGAGTGCTTGGTTGTGAGTGGATGCAATACGGCTTGAATATAAACAGATAATGGAAACATGGGGATTGATGTATGGTACCTAGGTGGGGAGGGGTGGATGAACATGTATGGAAGGAAAATAGTTGAGTGTATAGGTAAATAAGTGTGAGTTTTAGGGTGCATGATTAGAGGACGGTGGGTGTATAGGGAGGGATGCATATATGTGGATACAAGGATACATGGATGTGGTTGCATGGAGTAAGTCATACGATTACAGTGATCCGCTAGTGAACAACAACAAAATAAGTCACTGTGAACTATCAAACTTCCATCTTATAATCTTACATGGATGTTTTGTGGTGGTTTCATTTGCTTCTGAAATCTAATGACCGTTTGTAAAATAAAATTCCACTACTTAAGACCATCTGGAGCAAAGATACCCATCCATTTATTGTAGGCAGCTCCCCATTTTGTCCTGGTCAGCCAGGTAATGAGCTAGTAAATCTGCACAGATCCTTCAAGAAGGTGTGTCAACGGCACTCAAAATCCAAATACATATAGTTTAAGACGGGGCTAAAGACTGGCCGTTCACCCTTCAACCAGGAAAGCTAATTGCAGATCACCTGTAAATAGCAACAAAGGGTCGCTCCCACTAATATAGCATAGCATAGACAAACAGGCCCAAACAATGTCAGGCCCTATCATTTGCCTTATGGTGCTCGACTCTCCAATGATATGATACACACAAGTCCAGCTACAGTCTTCTGTCAAATCTGGACAGAAATAAAATGAAGGTAGAGGACTGCTTAAAGGTTGAAAATGCATCGTGTTAAGTACAGAGGGCAATCTTGAACCAGAGGAGGGTTTAGGGAGAAATATAGAAACATCACAACCCGGAGTAAAAACAAAAAAAAAAACCTCTTCAACTGCACATTGTAATGTAGAAAAGATCCTGCACACACATGCCTCAACATCATTTACCAACGGAGGAGAACACTGTGATATGTGTTTCTTATATTAGAAAGCGTTATTGTAACGATCACAACACAAGAAAAACTTTATGACATAGTAAACCAGGTTATCAGCCACATTCCTATAGAAAAACTGTTAGATTGCTTTTCATTCGCCATTGTCATGCATATTTTATTACAAATCACTATGTATATAGTGTATGTTCCAGTTGTTACTGTTTCCCATTTCTATGCTATGTAATCACCACACGTTATTTGAACATTGCAAATGTTTTTGTGGAGAGTGAAGGCCCACCCTCTTGACTCATCACTCCTTGTATAACTATCCCTATCTCTCTGTAGGGTTGTAATGTGACTGGGGGTGTTCAGATCCTCAAGTCATTTAGATCACCCATCACCTTTTCATCCTTGCTGAGAATGATAATAAGAATTTCCCTTGCCAACGATCAGTCTTCTACACATTTAATCTATTTTACGATTGTGGGAGATTCTGTGTGCATTTATTTTATGGCTTTTCTTCTTGCCGGCAACAATGTCAGCTGTGCTGCTTGCTTTCGCATTTTAACTTTGAAACTAAAGTAAGCCCTTATTAGACATGTGGTTGGCTAAGTGTGATCTGCTAGTTAGGGGCCGTGCTATATCCTTCCAATATCCTGGCCCTCTGTTTTTAATTTTCAGACTTGACCAGGTGATATGTATAACTGTCAGGCTCACTGTGCCACTGGATTCAAGCTAGCCTGGCTGAAGAGGGGTGGTATGCCGAAACCGGTCCGAGGATGCATGTTTCTGGTCCAGGAAGGACCTGGCCTGGCAGTTTGGGCTGGGGGCTGGACTGTTCCCATGGGGAGCAGGATATAGATTGATTTGCATATGGCTGGACCCAAACTGGGGTGGCATGGTGAGTAAAAGAACAAAGGATTTAAACCATATCTGTGACTGGGGGTGAGTGTTTAAAAATGTTTTAGCACTCCGTCCATCATCCTTTTGTGTTGCTAAAGTTGTCTTAAGTGACCCCAGAGTGTTCCCAGACATGGGTCCCTTGCTCACGGTGCCACTGGATTCAAGATAGCTTGGCTGAAGAGGGGTGATACCCCAAAACCAGTCCCAGGATGCTTGTTTCCGGTCCAGGGAAGACCTGACACTGGAGTTCAGGCTGGACTGCTCCCATGGGGAGCAGGGTCAAGACTATGGCGGTCATTCTGACCGCGGTGGGCGGCAGTCGCCGGCCGCCATGCGGTTACCGCCGAATGACCGCTCCGTGGTCAAAAGACCGCGGCGGTCATTCCAACTTTCCCGCTGGGCCGGCGGGCGAATGCCAAAAGGCCGCCCGCCGGCCCAGCGGGAAAGCCCCTGCAACGAGGAAGCCGGCTCCGAATGGAGCCGGCGGAGTTGCAGGGGTGCGACGGGTGCAGTGGCACCCGTCGCAATTTTCACTGTCTGCTAAGCAGACAGTGAAAATCTGTATGGGGCCCTGTGAGGGGGCCCCTGCACTGCCCATGCCAGTGGCATGGGCAGTGCAGGGGCCCCCAGGGGCCCCACGACACCCGTTCCCACCATCCTGGTTCTGGCGGTGACAACCGCCAGAAACAGGCTGGCGGGAAGGGGGTTGGAATCCCCGTGGCGGTGCTGCAAGCAGCGCCGCCATGGCGGATTCCCTGGGCCAGGGGAAAACCGGCGGGAAACCGCCGGTTCCCCTTTTCTGCACGCGGCTTTACCGCCGCGGTCAGAATAGCCCAGCCTGTTGGCGGTGCTTTTGCTGCCCAAACGCCATGGTGGTCATGGACCGCCAGGGTCGGAATGACCCCCTATATCTCACATGGCTGGGTCCAAACTAGGGTGGCATGGTGAGCAAAAAAACAGTTGATTTAACCCAGCTCTGTGACTGTGGTGAGTGTTTGAAAGGTTTCAGCACTCTGTCCATCATCTTTTTGTTTTGCGTTACTGTCAGTGTCCTCTTAAGGATTTTGGGGATCCCAGGCAAGACATGCTTTAGGGGACCTTTTTTGAACTACCTTCATATTTTGTTATCCATTTTCTCCTTAATCAAGTCTCTTGAGGACTACCAATTTCGAATAATGTTTTAAAGGGTCAGATAGAGAAACAGACAGAGGTGAGGTGGAGAGAAAGTTCACATTCTGAGTGACTACTTGGAAGGTGGTGACTCTTGGCAGTTGTCCTCTTGGCCCATACCTTAAAACGTCTCTGATAACTGTTGCTCCATTTGATGTGAATTTGGGGCACATGGCTGGTTTACTCAGATATATATTGTATCATGGCAGGGGTTACAGTGGCCCTATAGCATTGTATAGGGTGGAAACTTGCATTGCTCAAGGCTTTTATAATGTGTGTTAGGGCCTTGTTACAGCTCATGTCTGTAATCTCTATCCCGCAGTGCCTATGACCGTTAGAACTACTTCAAAGTAAAAAGTGGAAAATGGATGATAATATCTCCCTTCTTGACTTTTCAGCCAAATCACAAGGCTTTTTTTTTTTTTTACCAAGTTTACACATTTTCATTGATTTTCTAATCACAAAAGTGCCAAAAATGAGACACCACACAACTTTGCATGATACCATATACAAAGTGATGGTGTTGTCCCAACATGAGTATCATAGTTTAGCAGATTGCAAGAAGTTCATTATTATACATGACAACAGCATTTACATGGCTATTGATGTAATAATTGCGGTGCTCAAGAATAAAAGAACACATTATCCAACTTTTATCACGTGTGGTTCAGAATCAAATTCAGTACTACAGTGATACATAAACAACCAAGGAGGTACACTCCAAAAAGGCACCACATGATCTTTGAAAAGAAGTGACATGTTGCCAGCCTAGTGATGTATTAGCCCTACAAGAATTTGAATATCAGAATAGCATTACAGTGCAAGTAAAATGAGGGCTGATGAAGGGCCTTCCTGGGCTCAGTGTATAAGAGGGCTTAATCCACTCTAGACCTATGTGTTCTATGGTACAGGTGTCTGGTGTTTCCCTCCAGGCATTTCTTAGAGGTGCAATAAGTAATCCCTCCCAAGAGTTATGGGATGCTTTTGTAAGTCTCTAGTTTCCTTTCTCCTCAGAAAACAGGCCATATTTCCTAAGATTTTGTTGGAACAGGGCAGATTCATTTTGAAAGCTTCAAAATCTAATATTGTACTAAATCAATAGGAACCCAGTTGTTATCTAGTAGGTCTAGTACTGATAGTTCAAAATTATTAGTATGACAGGGTGTCCAGGAATATCAAAAAAAATTTGCAAGTTGAGTATTAAGAAATTCTCTAACATCCACAGTCTGTCAAGAAAAGTGTGAAAGCTGGAGGGGATCTAAATTTTTAGTGTTCTTAGGTAGATGTGTATGTTACATGGTTATTGGTGTATGGAGACATACATATACAATAAACTTGAGTTAGTGGATCCAGGTACACATTGAATACATTATGGGAGTCCTTGGACAGACTGCACGACTTTTCAGATCTTCCTGAAATGGGTTTTACAATATTCACCACTTTTTCTATGGTGGCGGTAAAGGAGGAAAAACATTTCAGAATCTGTATGCAGAAGCCTATCTGGTTCTCTGGAGTTTGTATCAGCCTACCGCAATCAAGTCAGTTGCAAACCTCTAATAAGTCTATAAGTAAAGAGATGTATTCTCTGTCCAGAATGCAGTGTTTGGTATCCAGGACTTTCCTTGTGGTTGTCTCTAAACTCTGAAGAGAACAAACGTGGTATTGGTGGTCTGCAACAAGATGTTCCTTGGCAACAGGGCTTTAAGGGGAGTGCGACTAGTGCGGCTGCAATGGGCGCTTACCTGGAGAGGGGGCGCTGATCTCAGGGGGCGCTGTGTTTAGCAATAACTTACAGTCTAAAAGCACCTAAAGATGAGTTCCTTGTGCATTGTCTGAACAATAAAAATGTCAAGATAACTGTTGTGATTAATGTTCCTGATAGAGAGAAAGGTTAAGTTTTGTTCAGTGGCAGTTTTGACTCACCAAAAAGTAGCGAAGAGGGTTAATATGCCTGCTGCAAAGAACAGACCTGTATTTTGTGTGGATAGCTGAGTGGATTAGCAAAGCTATCCTTTACCAGTGCTTTAAAACAAATGAAAAGTATGTGAGAGAGGGGCTGTGGAGAAATGAGGGGCAATTTTGGCAGGTGGTAGTGCAGAAATCCAAGGAGGAGGTCTGGGGTGCCAAAATAGATTGTCTAAAGCCGGCCCTGCTTGGCAACTATGGTATTGTATTGATTCATATTGCATCTCTCTATTTCTTTTCTTGATAAAGGGGGTGTGGATACTGATCAAAAGTTGAACAACAGGTTTGGAGTGAGATTCTGATTTTGGATGAAAGGGATAATTTATTCAATCCTGGGATGAAGGATGCATTTATCTGGTCACACATAAAGATTTGAATATGTAAACATTTTCCTTGCTATTCACATACAAATAAGCTAGGTAATAATTGTTCGTTTTTGTAGCTTAATAATGAAGGGCATATTATAGATGCCAAGGAAAATATTTCAGGTTTGTGTAGTTTTGGTAAGGAAACCTCTCTCAGTGAGGTCAAATCTGAATTTGTTTCTGATGGAACATACCGTGTTGGTAAGGTAGTGGAAGAATTCCTCACATTTAGTGAGTGAGGGTAAGGGCATGGATCCAGGAGAGGCATAGTATTGGATTGAACGTATCAGAAGATGTGTTGAGATGGGCTGGACATGGTGTTTATTTAGTCTTGCATAAGGTGCAGTTTAGCTAATAGGATGGCATGTCTGTAGTTTCTTCCCATCTTTTTTAGTTTGGCATGGAGTTTTGGAGCTATGGATAGCTGTTTCATTTTCCACATTTTCTTTTAGCATTCCTTTATCAAATATGGAGTCAAACAACCACACTTGGCTTGTTCTTTTCATATTTTTACCTAGATAGGGGCCAGTGAGTTAATATCTGTATGAATGATATTATTATGGTTATTAACTGTATCACTTATGTCAGTCTGTGAGCCCATTTACTTACTTTATGGAGTGATGACGTGTTGGAAAACGATAGGTGATAATTTGCTTACTAGGCAAATGCATATTATTGTAACCAGGTTATCGTTTGTTGAAAATGACAAGGAGGCATAGATGTGGAAGGGAATGGGGACAGTTGTCTTACCCGTTAATTGGAACAAAGGAGAAGCAATCAGGGAAGTCTGGATCAGTGAAGATGAGATCAATATTGTTGTATCATTTAAAATGAAGTTAAAATGAAGTAAGATCAGCAGCTGGTATTGCCCTCATCGAGATTCAGGCCTCCTCATAAGGCATTTCTATCAAGCGATATTGGATTTTAGGTAACCTCTTCAGACAGTTGGTCGGTGAAACTGGTTCTGAGTTTGGATATAGATTGTTGTAAGTAGATAACGTTCAAGAGGGGACTGGGATGGCAATCTTGATGCATTCGAATGTGTTATAAATTGTGGTGTTACAGATCCGCATTTGATGATTTCTTTGTTATTGACTGCCATGCTACCTCCTAAATTATATTGCCTTCCATCACAGATGCTTGTGTGTCCTTGAGGATATATTGAAAATATGCCAGGATTCAGTAATACATCAAATGACCATAACATGGATAGAATTAAGGTAGGACTTTTCAGGATGATGAACTTAGGCAGACTCTGCCTTTGTAGTGCGCACATTAGATAGGAGTTGGTGTTTGGACGAGAAGGTGCTCAGGTGCAAACGCCTTTGATGTTGGCAGGTTGTGATGACTTTTTGAAGTAATTACCTTTGGGGTAAAGGTAGGTGTATTGGATGCTAGGAGTAGGAGAATGGGGTGGCTGTAGGCAACATAGCTGAGTTTGTTTATTCGGTTAGTGGGACAGCTGAGAGTTAACTTGAGAATGTCACTGGTTTGTTGTGGGTTAACTGGAAGTGCCAAAGAGTTGAATGATTCACACGGCCATGCTTTAAAGTCTTGCTGTCTCTGGGGGACCTGGTCATACTATGATGATGGCAAATCATTGGAGCATTTCATCAGAGATAATTTTGCTTCCAGTTCTGCGGTTGATTTCAGAGTGGGGATGAGCCGATTGACTTCAATAAGGAAAAGGTGGGTGAATCAATCATATGTGGTAAGAAGAGTACAAGGTAAGGAATACCGCAGACTGTAGGACAGTGGTAATGGGGGTAGGAGACAGCTTAGCATTAAAGTAGGTGAATAAGTAAAAATATTACTTAAAACAAAAGTGTGTGTGCAAAGAACAATGAATTCAGACAATGGGAAGGGGGAAATATTAGCTGTAGGAGGAGGTAAGAATCAAAGGAAGTAGGAGGACGAGTGAGTGGATATAAGCTCAGTTATAGTGCTATTATGAAAATTAATAAGTGTGTGTAGGGCTAGGTACATAGCAGGTGAAGGAGTGTGACTAAGAGGAAGTAGAAATAGCAGTAGGAATACCGTTAGGCATAAGTAGAAGTAAGTAAGTGTTAATGTAGAAGTAAATGTTGGTGGAGGTAACAGTAGGAGTAAGTAGGAGTATGGATCATAAATGTGGGAGGGGTTGCAGGGGAAGTAGGATAGGCATGAATATGTAGGAGACATAGTTGGGTGAGTGGGGATAGAAATGGAGATCATTGTAGTAATGGTAAGAGGAGTATTGATGTGAGTAGGAGTAAGAGTTGGAGAAGGGATAGAAGTAGATATAGTTGTAGGGTTGGAGTAGACAAAGGGCCTTTATTGCAGGACATGAATATTCAATTCTCCGTTTGTCGTTATTGAAGCATTCTTTAGGTGGACCAATACACCTAATAGCCGTTCACATGACAGTGAAAAGAAAGTACTCCTTTGGGAAAAATGTGAATGTTATTCTCATCAAGCAATTGCCAAATGAGGCTGAGCCAAATCAACCTGTCACTAAAGAGGGTGAAGCAAAGATCCGTTCTTTGCATGTAAGTCTTGTTATTATCTGAGCTGTGGCAGATAGATGCAGTCTGTAGGCAATAACTAAAAAGAAAGCAGTGAAAGAGGTAATCAAATTATATTATAAGGGAGACAGAGTAGGACCACAACCAATAAATCGCACTTGCTCTCTTGAACAGCCATAGCCTCCATGCTCGTCCCTGTATGCCACTATCTGTGCTCTGATCCTCTCCCACAGTACATCAACACTGAAAAAAGTTGTTTCAGTGTCAAAGATAAGAGTATCCTTTCTTTACCAAATTGCAAGCTTTGGTTGAAGCAAGCGACCTGCAAACGTAGGTAATTAGGTTACCATTCTAAAATCTCTGGTAAGGTTCATGTAGGAATCCGAGTTTATAACCTAAACATAACCAGGAAGGTAAGGTAGTTACATAACGAAATGGCAGAATTGGAAGTCAAACAAAGGCTAATTGTCACTAAGGCCACCTCATGTTTATATGTGTGTGTGTGTGTTGGAACAGTATAGGTGAATAGAACATTATTGGCTTAAAACTCTAAAAATCTGAATTGATACGTTGAGAACCTATCAACTTTGGAAAAAAAATTATAATCATGCAGGTTGGTTTAGGTGTGTCCCATACAGTCCTCCGGGCCAACAGACAGTGTGACACGGCCAATTGCTACTTAATTGGGTTTGAAGAAAGAAAGTAGGAGGAAAGATCACACTTAAAAAAATAAAAATAAAAGTTGAATAAATTATTAAGCACAAAGATCCTCTCGATTTAGTACATATCTGCTTGACAGGGTTCCCTGCTGTTTGGATTTGTTTTGATAGTATCAAACCATTAATCCTGGCTGCCATGAGCGTTTAAGTTTTCTTGAAACTTCTGTGGTTTGCTTGTGTTTAGTGTTTTGAGACCAAAAAATGACAAGATCTTAAGAGCTAAAACCAAATCATGTCTTCTTTGTCGCCAGCATTCAGTCTGAATTTTGGGTAGCTCTTTCTGTTTTTCTCAGTTTGACAATGGAATGAATTTTACGAAAAGGACCTCATGCAAATACATACGTATAGCGTTGCAAAAGAGAGCTGTTCTGGATTGGGATTGATATGCTTTATTGGGTTGCCATGGAGAAATAATGCACAATTAATATATGCATTTTCAATATTGTATTAAACAGTAAAGTGTGATGCAGTGAGGGGTGTAATGGCCAGGCAGAGTTACCTGCAATAAGACCTGCAAATTCAGCAGTTACCTTCTCAGAAAACTTGTCTTGCTTCTGGTGAATGATTCAAGAGTCTCAGCGGATGTTTGCTGACATCACTTATCATTTAGGGATTATCTTCAGCAACCATTTCCAGTCTTTTGGTGAGAAACGGAGCAAACGTCAGGCTCTCCTCAGCATCTGTGATCTTCTTGGTGTGGTAGCTTTTACATGGGCAAGATCGCTAGTAGAGCTTCAGGAGAACCTTAATATTTATTCATAGCCAGGTGAAAATGGATAACCTTCCAGCTCTGCACTCACAATACACCAAAGTGACAAGAGCCCACACAAGCCCGAGACCAGAACATCAGCAGTAATCTGCAGGGCAGCTCCAACTTATGTTCACAAAGCCAAGCAGTCGGGAAGATGCCCATCACTGTCCACTGCATATTTCTATTTCACATGTCCAGCCACTCCCTTGGTCAGTCTTTTCCATCTCAGATCGTAGATTGCTAAGGTTGTCTCCCCTCACTGCAGTACACAGACTAGACTTCTTGAAACATTTGCACGTTTCCAATCACACAGTCCCTAAATCTGGGAGAAGAGGGGACGAAGAAGAGGGAGGTGGAATTGTTGTTTATAGGCACTTCTCATTTTGCATAGTCCATTCTTAAACTAAGGTGAATGTTCAGTATTACCTGTGCACAGTCCTCAGGACAGATGCAACTATATTGTTTGCAAAGACTTTCTCATAGCATTTGTTCTAATGCTCGTAAAGGGTTCCACCAAGGAAGACTGAGTATAATGTTTGCAGTAATTACTTTCTCACAAAAATAAAGAAATACATGAAGGCCTCAATCTGCCCTGCGCCTCTTGCCTTCATTTTCAATGACAGGTCAGTAGATAACTAGCCTGGTTGAACCTAGTGCACCCCAAAGCAATGGATGTGGTGCCATTTGTCAGGGCTAATACAGAGGATTTTGTGCTAGGCTGGGCACACATGACTTACACTAGAAACAACTTACAATTTGAAGATCAGTTTTTCCTACAGACAAACCGGACATCAATGGGCAGTACTTTTGTCTGTAATATAGCGTGTCTTTATGTTGATTTTGAAACGAAACACATTTATAAGAAAAAGAATATATACATCGCCAATATAAACGTTTGTAAACGTTATTGCGACAATGTTTTAATCTTTGGAGAGGAAATTAAACAAACAATTTGCCAAATGGTTAAACACAAAAGATTAATTCTTAAGGTTTACTGTCACGGCAGACAAAAATGCTATTTCCTTCATGGACTTAAAAAATTGACCACTCAAGAGTGGGCTAAAAACTAAGGTACAAACAATCTGCTTAGTTATAACGGCTTACACCCTTAGTCATTGAAAGACAATCTGCAGACATGTATCCAGTGAAGCGGATGCTTCATTTTTTCCGATGGCTGTAGTTGCAGTCCCGCAAGTTGGATCTGTGGTCCCCTCAGCAGTCCAGATCACACACTAAACAGGTGGGTTGATGCTTTGGGATCGGTGCAACCTCGCCCGGGTCAATTCTATGCTGCTGGTGCAGCCATGCACATGCCAGTTTCAAGGCAGTGCAACCATGAACAAACCGATCTCAACTGGCCCCTCACTGGCCTCTAGTCTGGCCGTGCCTTCTTCTAGCACATCAGCCACAAATACATGTCTCATCTCAGGTTTTGCCAACTGAAATCACAGCCCCGACTGGGCTTCAGCGATCTTCAGTTGCATTGCACGTTACCCCTTAACCCCCCAAAAAGGCTTGGCCTCATCTAAAGGGTTCCCTCCATCTTGTACAACAGAGCCTTAAGTCCTACCCTTCACCTCACAATCTTCCTGTGGCAGTGCTTCAGGAAGCTAATCAGCAGATTCTTGCTCAAAAGGCCTAATCGAATTTCTAAAGGACCCTTACCTCCGCTTCCCTTGCATTGATGTCTAGATCTCCCCCCTCTAACTTCCGGAATGTAAGAGACGCACACCGTATCACACACCCTCTCTCTCACTCTCTCTCGAACACTCTCGCTCACACACATCCCCTCCAGTGAAGGAGACAAAAAAGGCCAGGTCACAACTATGGATTCACAAAACACAGGTGCTGCCTCCACAAGCTATGTTATAAAGCCATAGATAGTAGCCAATTGTCTGTTCATTGAGGAAACGTTTGATGTGTCCATCCAGGTCATAATACAAGCTCCGGACACCACTCATAGCAAGTGGTAATCTTAGGCCTCTGTGCCCATGCTAGATGTGTAAGGGCATGAGCAAAAACAAAAAAACAGCATACCATATACTTGTAGCCTGTCAATTAGGACAAGGAAACACAACTGTTAAGTATGCAGAAAACCTTCCTTTCCCAACATTAAGTGGCCCAGAGAAGCACACATTTGCAATGTGTGGGGGGTCCACAAACTTTTACCTCTAGCAAAAATATGGGGGGAACCTAAAGGAAAAATAGTGGAAGTAGGACCACTACATAGTGTTTTTGGGAATTTCACCCTTAACGACCATAACCAACCACATGGTACTGTATCTTAGCAAGACTAACCTGCCACAAGGCCACTGTATCCTAGAGCCATAGACAAATCACATTGCTGTGTTGGGACTTTAAAATAGGCGCCTCAACCCACCTGTACTGCTTGAAATCTTTGAGGCACTCATACAGCACACTTCACTACGACCTAAGGTCACCACTCCACCATATTCCATGGCACCATATGGACACTGACTCACCACACTGCACCCTGTGGGTGCTAGCACAAAAACTTAATTACAGACTAATACACGACACTGTACCATGGACACAAAACACCCCACACTGCGTTGCATCCACTATGCACTACAGCCTATTGAGATTGACCTACCACATTGCACCCTAGTAACAACAACCTACCCCATCTCAGTGCGTACTAGGAACACAGAATACCTGCAACACATTATTGATGCACCAATGCATTGGGTTAAGCCACGAATTACAATGCTCATAGACACTAGCCAACCAATGTACTCTAGGAATGCTAAAACACAACATTGCACTTCATTTCAGAGACAAACTAAAATACCACTCTGCAGTCTAGGGATGCTAAAACACCACATTCACTGCATCTTAGCAACATTAAGTAGCATCCTAGGGACATCTACCCACCACACTACATCTTGTGGACTCAAACCCTTTAAATTGAATGGTATCTTAGTGCCATAAAGTCACTATACTACATAATAAGGATGCTAACCAACCAAACTACACTGCATAGCAGCAATAGTTATTTACACTGTTCCAGAGAGGCAAAAATCCACCATAGAAAACTCCATCTTAGTGACTCAATACAAACCCCCCATATTGCATCTTATGATCAATCAAGCAATCAATCAGGATTTACAAAGCTTTGCTAATCACCTGGTAGGGTATCCAGGTGCTTGCAGGTCCTGGAGGGTTTTTCGAACAACCAGGTCTTGAGGGCCCTTCGGAGTCCCGTAGGTGAGATAATGGTCCAAAGGTGTGTGGGGATGCTGTTCCAGGGTTTTGCTGCAACGTGAGAGTAGAAGTGTCCTCCACTTCTGCTTTGGTAGATGAGAGGAGTATGGGCAAGTGAAAGGGAGGCAGAGCGTAGTCTTCTCGATGGTTGGTGGAAGTTCAGGCGGTGGTTAATGTACGCGGGTCCTGGGTTGTGTAGCCTCATGTGGGTGGGTCAGCAGCTTGAATTGGCATCTCTTCTGTACGGGGAGCCATTGGAGTTGCCTGAGTTGGGGTGTGATGTGGGTTCGTCGGGGAAGGCCGAGGATGAGTCTGGCTGCAACGTTCTATATAGTCTGAAGTCTCTGTCTGAGGTGCGCAGCGATTCTTACATAGAGGGTGTTGCCATAGTCTAGTCGGCTGGTGATGAGGGCCTGTGTCAATGTGTGTCTCATCTGTAGAGGTAGCCACTTGAAGATCTTACGTAGCATGCGCAAAGTGAGGAAGCAGGTGGAGGAGACAGCATTACTCTGTGATTTCATGGTCAGCTTGTTGTCAATGATGCTTCTGAGGTTTCTGGCGTGATCAGAGGGAGTGGGTCCTAAGTTTGATGGCCACCAGGAGTCATTCCATGTGCTGCTGCTGTTGCCAAAAATCAGTACTTCCGGCTTGTCTGTGTTCAGCTACAGGCAGTTATTCTTCATCCAATCAGCAACTCTTGTCATGCATCTGTGGAAGCTGGTTCTGGTGGTGGAGGGGCCGTCAGTGAGTGAGAGGATGATTTGGGTGTCGTCTGTGTAGGAAATTATGTTGAGACTACAGATTATTTCCAGGCATCTGGAAATGTTGCGGTCTTGATATAGGGGTTGAACAGGGTGGTGAGTTCCTGGCCGTTCCTTTGGTTTCCAAGGTTGAAGATGTCGTGTAGGCATGGGTCTTTGGGAGCTCCCGAGTGGATGGATTTCATGGTTGAGGATCACTGTGCGGATCACTGATCCATCACAATAGGTGCACCAGAGGGGCGCTTACTACCCACTCTCCATTCTATGGACACTCAATTACCTCAAATGGTGCAGCAATGCAGGATAAGATCCAGGATTGACAGAGTAGGACTGGAACCCATAAACACAAGTCAGCTTGAGATCCCTAGAACATGCAGGCTTGAAATTAGCACCATACAAAATATGTTTTCATCATTATGCGGTTACTTGGGAGCCCAACATAGTGATCTCCTACCATCCCTCCTTCATGAAAATGCTAGTAGCACTAGAATCCCTTGCAACAGGCACCACGCAACAGACAGTTGAATTGTCAGTCAACCTTTAGCACAATACTAAGTGGTGAATGCTTTGCAGACAGTAAGTGAGCCATATATACAATTCTCCTTGGACATTCACACAGTTAATTCCAGCAAAGCAAACATCTGTGTTATAGAGAATTTCCTGGCACCCTAGGGTCAATTGACTGCACTCATTCCTCTCTACGAGATGCCACCAGGTGTGAATGAGTGTGCTGAAACCACTAAATAAAGCACCACTATTTATTTCCAATGGCGTGTGATGTTAATCTGTGTATAGTGAACTGCTGTGTTGGGGTTCTCTCGAAGAAACTGTCATGATCATGATGCGTTGCAACAGTAGCCGAATTGCAGTAAAAGATTACCCATGAGCTACTGGGCATACATATCAACCCTTTACCATCAATATGACAATGCATTATGATTGTTGTAGACAAATTTAAATACATATCAATAGTACTATAAGAGAAACTTGTTAGCCCCTAAGATATTGCTCACATGGATCAGTGTGAATCTGGGTAACAAAATACACCGGTCACTCTTCACAATCGTTATGATTCTCAGCCAAGTCAATGTTTAAACAATCACATCTATTTCTTTTACAACTCTCATGTTTCTTACTTTGGATTCCTCCGCCCTTAAGACCTTCTTTCGTGTCGTCTAATCCACACATGTTGAGGGTGGATATAATTTTTTCTTCCCACAGATTAAGGTAGAGCTGAGGTGGAGAACTAACCGTTGTCATGCTTTAGAGCTTATGCTTGGCAACTTGCTTAAGCACCTAGAATTTCAAGATTTAGATTTTTTTTGTATAAAATATTTAATTGAGACATTCGAAATCAGCAACCATAAGAACTGATGGTTTACAGCACAGGAATTCATTCATTCATCACATAAGGAGCTAAGATATTTATCCTTTGATACGACCCACATTTGGTCAGCCTTATCACAGTTACATAATTTACAAACCAGTACCCTCCCTCTCACCATACAAGCATAATAATGTAGGCTTTCTGAGCTTCAAAGTCAAAACATCCAATGGCCAGAGTCTATGGTTATCTGCTGCAAGGAGTGGGCCAAATCCCATAATACAGACCCCAATCTCTCCTGGTCCTGTCATGTTTTCAGGACCATCTTCTGGCTATGTTGATGTGTTTCTCCAGATCCATGCAGTGGTCCATCCCCCTCCTCCAACACTTCAGGGATGGGGTCTCTGTGTCTTTCCAAGCCCTAGCAACGTCTATCTTGGCTACTACCAATTCGAGTCCGAGCAGGGACCTTTCTGTATCTATTATAGATGACATTATAGTAATGTGTAATAGGGAAGTCTAGGGACTCTAGGGAAATTTCAGCCCATTGCCTCTCTGAGGCACTCAAGGACACCTCCTAAAATTGAACTATCCTCCCACAATTCCAAAGGGAGTGTAAGAGATCCCCCCCCTTGTTGGGAGGAGTCCCAGAGACAAATTAGTGAAGTTGTTACTCCCATTTTCAATAGTTTCTTCCTTGTGTAATACGCCCTGTGTAGATACTTGAACTGCATAGATCAGAATTGTGATGTAATAGCGGGTGCCTGCAGAGATCCTAAGGCTTCCTGCCAATCAATATCAGTGAGGGGACCCACGCTGTGTATACAATCATTCCGTAAAAGAAGAAAAGAATCTGGCACATCAACTACGAGTGATTTATAGATAGTAGAACTGATCTGATTGTCAGTTCCTTAGCTTTCCAATGGACTGTATTCCAAGAGCTCTGCTAAATCAGAAACATAGGCGTGTAAGCATATCAGTGTGATAGTGGTAAAACTGGCTGCGGTGAAGGTTGTATTTCTCCTGAAGTGGAACTTGGTTTTAAAGTTGTCAATACCATGAGAATATATTGATTCAGTATTGATTTTGCCCATTATCTCCTTCAGTATTGGTTTTCTTTTGGTGGCATCTTCACCTTGCGGTGGCACATTAGACGGTTATGGTGTCTTATCACCTCCTTGACCAGGACCTCCAGCTCAGAATCCCTAACTTGTATTTCTTTTCCCTGCCTGGGTCCCTAATGGAAGAGTCTAGCAGGTTTCTGCTTGTGATGATTGAGTGATATCAAAGGATAGTAGTGGATTCTGTTGAATGGCTGCACAATACCTTACAGGAATGAGTTTTTAATGTTCTTTCAGGGTGTGCCAAGATCCTTTTGTGTATTGCCCTGGCTGTTTTTGTTCTCCCTGGGTTGATTTCCTCTCTCCAGGAACTTCCAGTGCCTGAAAATGAGCACTCCCTGATGTTCTGTACACATGCTATTTATTGGGTTCAGTATTTACCACATGCACTAAATAAGAGACATTCGGAATGCAACACATGCACTAAATAACCATTTAGTGGTACACAGTAAAAAATCATATTCGTCATTATTTAATATGTCAGTTACCAAACTTTGGGAATTCAGTGTTTACACTATGTGTACGTTTTGAAGCTTTTACCACCAAACTCAAAATCGAGACGTAAATCTGCTTCTGACAATTTTAATTATAGTAAGGCTATAATCATATTTCTTTTCCCTTATGAATCAACAATTTACCATATTAAATATAGGCTCCTGCCTCATCATTTTGCACACTGTTTTTTTTATTTTTTTTATAACCTGATGTTCGTTTATTGCCATAGCCCTGGCCCACTCTTCCAGATATCAATTTTTTTTATGTATCTTGTCCTTAAGCATCAAAATTTCACAATGAAATGGGATGGCTTACATTTTCAAAGCAAAGTTCCTAACGCATTAGAAACTAGCAGCTAAAGCATTTAGTAATATGATTACATTACCAAGACTACAAAATGTCAATGTGTACAGTTTTGTAACACCATTTAAGAGCACACACTTGAAATCAAGTACAGCTATACAATTCCTCAAATAAATAAACGGACAAATGCTGTAAAGAAGGCTGACAGGTGGCCTTGAAGTGATTTTTGCTTTTGTGCTACAGTGCTCCTTTTTCTTTTGAAAGTTTCTCTAAAACTACACCAAATAATGAGGGAAATGTGGAAATCATCAGTATTTGCCATTGTGCTTCAATTGTACATCCAGTTGATTTTTTTCTACAGGACAAGAGACTAAGATAACAATAACGACATTCAGAATTAAGGAAGAGGATGAGATCTATTCCATGGACCACCTGGACTCGGACAGAAGAGGACTAACCTGTAGTAGCAAAAGTGAGTTTGTTTTGCTCATGTCTTTATTATTACATGTATCAGATATTCAGGTGGCATCCTGTTCTTGTATGTGCAAAATAGTGCTGTTTGGGTAGTGCATTACCTATCTCTGCTTTCTCCCTAGATCCCCCAATACCGGCCCTCCACTGGTTCTAGTTGGCCCCTCTTTTCTATGGAGTATGCAGTATTACTGTGAATTAAGCTTGGATGCAGTTTGAAATCGCCTCAGTACGTGTGCAGTCAGTCTTAGTTTAAAATTCCGACTACTCACTAGTGGAAACAATGCCAGGTCGACCTCACCGTCCGGCTTTCAGATCCAATCACTCACTCTTGACCAGTGTCCAGCCTCTTCTTGCTGATTACAACTTGGGTAGAGGTAGCCTTGCAGAGGCTGGATATAATAGGCAGTTGTCGTCCCCTGCGCAGGTGGGTGATACCAGAGAGTCACAGCCCTGTACAGCCTGATCGCAAAAGTTGGCAGTCACAGCAAAGCATATGCCAATCACTATACTGGGTAGTTGTGGCCTCGCAGAGGCCAGTCACAATACTTGGCAGTAACAGACATGCACAGGCTAATCATACTTCAAACAACAATGCCCATACACAGGCAATCATCGTCTGGCAGTTGAGGAGTTACATAGGCCAAATTCAAACCAGGCCTCCGCAATTGCAGTCATGGAATTGTAACTCCTGTCAGAAACCAAAAATGAGAGACTGGGGTCGCTGATATTGGAATCCAGCAGATATCTGTCCCCAGTCTTTCTCTTTTGGGTGCACCACAGGTATTGGGGACGTGCTGCACCATATTATTAATGGACAGACACTCCTCCTGCTGGGTTGGTAGGCAGGATTCCAGGCACATTAGGATAATACTGCAAGAGGTCTAGACTCTGGTGACATCCCCTCACCTTCAGGAGACTGACTGTTACGCCAGTGCCCGACCTTGTTGCAGAGCAACCTTCTGAATACTCTACGGAGCACTCCTTTCCTTGGTCATAGAGATCTTGGAACTGGATAAATGACGGGTAGTGAGGTTCCACCTTTAATAACCACAATCAGACATGAGATGTGTATTCACTGTCTTCAATTGCAGAACCATCTTAGGATGGTTCTCTTTAAAAGTATCCTTTCCAGGCTTTTCTCCAGACACAGCCTTCATGTAGAGTGATGCTTCTCGCAGCGGTATAGTTTCCAGCTTGGAGAATCAACAACGCAGGCACAAAGAGGTGTGTGGGCTTCTGTGCCTGGCTATAATCAGCCGACTGAAGTGGTAATTAGAGAAAATCAAAAGGACAGGTTTCATCTAAATGTTTTCTCACCTTGCACAACAGTCTGCAGTCCCACTCCTCATTCCTACCATCCACCAAATGGCAGTGATCTGGAAGACTAATCAGCAGATCAAGGCTAAATAAAAAACCCTTATCGAACATCTTAAGGAGCCCAGTCTCCACTACCTTCACAACCTTCTCACCTTCATCTATGCAAAGCCAGAACAAGGGTATCCAAAATACATCCCACGGGCTCCGTTAAACTGGGCACTCACACACACTTGGAGTGTACCTTTGAAGCTGATCACATCAGGGAGCATAACACGCACCCTGGTCATTTGCGCTAGTAACTGGGTAAGCGCATAGAAGTGGAGCTTTACACGAGTGTGCCAGTATGGCAGTCAATGAGGGCACACTTGATGTACACCTCTAGCTCACAGGACAAGTCCAGGACCTTAGCTATGTTAAGGAGAGGCCTAGGCCTCACTGCAACGGCTATATTAGTGTGACACCATGGCCAAAAAAGAAAGATGCCAGATATATGCAGTCAGCACTAAGGGCAGGGAAACTTGCCCATACACCATGAAAGGGACATTCCTGTCCCAACACCTATAATCTCTAAACATTTATTTTGGCCTGATCTTCATGAACGAATATTCACAGCCAAGATCCCATCATATATTTCCATTAGGTGCAGACTGCTTACACCAAAAGGATCATCATGGTAACTTTACAACATGAATTCACAGCAATGTATTAAAAAATATGGAATTAAAAGGAAGCAACTTGCGAACTGGAGAAATGGCAAACTTAATAATGGTTCATGCACTTGGTTCAAAAACACTGAGAACTGGGTGCATTTGATATTTCTGGCTACAGTGCATTTCACGCATTCGTGATCACGCTTGAATAAGCTGTCTACTCAAGTTATATGGTAAATGTTAGCAGCGCTGGCCACCGCAAATGTCAAGGAGGGGGTGGGGGAGATATGACGGGGACAGGGGGAAAAAAAAAAAAAACCACTTACCGTTCCACTGCTCCCGCCGCAGTCACCTCCTGCCACCTCGCTCCCCAGCAATCCTGGTGCTGCTCTCATGGTAAACCTAGCATGAAAGCAGCATCAGGATTGGTCTGAACGGCTTGAACACTGCCCTGGGGTCTGTGCAGTTTCTCCAGCCCAGCTGTGCAACACAGCTGGGTTGGAGAAACCTACGTGTGCATGTGTGTTTGGCCGACCTGAAACAGCTGGCCAAACACACATGCACACTTGGTGCACTCCACTCCCCCTCCCACCACCCGTGGCCCATCCCCGCCCTGCACTGCTGGCTGAGCCAGCAGATGAAAAATAAAACAATAGTAAAGAATCATTTTATTTTTTATCCTCTGGCTTTTAGCCAGGGGGTGACGTTCCTCTGCCATTGCCGAGGAGCTGTCCCTGAATGTTAGGGACCAAAAACTAGAGAGATTTTCAGATCTTGGAGTGTAATTGGGTCCTGCAAACATTTATTGCTCTCTTATGCCTAATATGGCATAATGGTGATTGAAGATTACTGTCCAGCCAGTGATACAATGCACCATGTTCTGCACTAGCTTGATTTTCTTCACCATCAGAATAGAAGCTCTTCTTAGTGAGCCCAGCCAGTTGCTGTCTAATGATTGTTTATTGTGTTGAAGTGAAGTACTTGGGAGGATGTGTCCTGATCCTGGCCCTAGGTCTCCTGCTCTTAGGACTTCAGTCTCAAGGATAAACAAGGAGGGCTCCTGGTGTAAGGGTTCTAGCTCATTACTCTCCTCACATAACTGCCTTTCTATGGACATATATTTTCTATTACGTGGCCTCTTCCTGAGGCTTCCAGGATTCAATGTCTAGTTCCCCAAACTCAAAGACCTTTTCTCTCAGGATCTCTTGTACTTTCAGAATGGCTCCTGCCTCAAGGATTGTTGATGCAAGCAAAACCACTCCTGTAGGAGAGAGCTCTTGCAAGAATAGAAATGGCAATCATCAGAGCAAAGTAAGAATACTCTAAGATGCTATACAGTTGGTCAGTGAAATTCAACATCAGGAAGCTTGAGAGGCCTAAACATTAATCAATTGTGGCAGTACAGAATATGCCCCAGAGATGGCACATCACCCATTTAAGATGCATCAGTTCCCCATACAAGAAAGGATACATTTTAAAATCTTCAAACTGACCAATAATCTGTAGAGAATCCCCCTGATTATCTAAAAATCAGGCTTAGGGACCTGCCTAACTGCAAGACCCATCTAAGGAAACTCCTGTGCTGTATACCTTGCTAAGAGATCCCTAGTCCTAAAAATCTTCTCCGCCCTAAAATGTACATGCCCGTTAGCAGACGCATGTACTGTCAAGATTCTCAACCTTTTATGTGTTGACACTGTCCTTCACAACATAATATTAATGAACAACCCTGTCACTTCTGGCGAGATTCCACAGAAAGTCAAGCTGCAATCAATACTCCTTCCCTTAAAATGAAAATGTGTCTAGACCCTGCAAATCCTACCACTTACTGCCACATATTGAGCATTGCAAATGTTCTCATAAACTCTATGCATACTTTGTAAATAAGGGGTTTCTCAATAACTTGTGGTGAGGTTGATTGGTGCCCCACCACATTGGACACACAACTTTATTTAACGTAAGAGATTCTGTTACTCAGGGAGCACACAAAGGGCTTTACACTGGTTATAGTTGCAGTTTATTCATCTCTTCAACATCACACTCCATTATGTGTCACTCTACCACCCCATGAGGCTAAAGGAATTGATGAAACAGCCCTGAAGTGGCTCAAGTCCTTTGTCTGCAATTGGGCCCATCAGTTAAGGTTGTTAGCTTTTTTTATCAAAGATCCAAGTCCATCATAGTACTACGCATGTCTGACGCCTTCCCTTTGCACAAAAGCTAACCTTTCACACATGGACTACCACATTTAAGCCAAATATGACCAGCATGTAGTGAAGGGGCAGTTCACAGGGGAAAACAGGTTTCCCTGTGGTTTCTCAGGCTCACCTTTGGTAATTAAGCCAGAGCAGAAGGCATTCATGGGAATGACGTATTGTTTCACAGCACAATAAGACAAAAAATCAAGACATTAAGCAATATGCAAAAGGGATACAAGATTACGATGGTCAAATATGTAGAAATGTCGGGGCTGCAAGGGGAACTCCAGGGCCCCTATGGCCCTGCCTGCTCCCTGCAAGCACCTATCCTGATTGCAGTGATAACTAGCGTTGCCTGCTGCCAGCGGTAGCAGCATTTTTTCTCTGCTTCTACCGGGTGGGAGCAAGTCCAGTTTCCTTGCCAGCAAGAGAATGGGCAGGGAAACTAATGTACACTCCCTATTGGTGGGACGTTTTTTGCAACTCCCACCAGGGTGGGAACATTCAGGACTTTTGTTGCCCATGTTGCTGCAGGTAAGGAAACCGTGTTCCCAAACCATGTCCCGGGGCTAGGCTCCTGGAAACACAGTGATTGGGCCGGGAAATGGGGTGCTTGGGTCCTTGAGGCCTCGGGGACGGGGACCACATGCCCTTATCCCACATAATTGTGTTTTGATCCTGGGAGATGGGAACTTAGGAACTTCTTAGGCTTAAGGAGGGTTTGCATGCCCCCTCCCCCTAGAAATTAGTCTCGACCCGGGAAGAGGGGCTGCTTGCCCCCTTCCCTATAAATATATATGTTGACCCCATTTAAAGGGGTCCCCAGGACCTATGATGGCTCAGGGAGGGGAGGCCACGTGCTTTAAAAAAAATATATAATGGCTCCGGGGTTGGGGTTCCTGTGTATTTAGAAGGCTTGGGGAGGAGTAGGCCGGATGCCCCACTCCCCTTTGCAAAGATTCACGGGGTATGGGGATGGGGCTCCTGGGGCCATAATGGGCTCGGGTAGGGGTACCCCACACATGCTCCCTTTCTCAAATAATGATCTATATTGACCCCAGGACCTGGCCCACCATGGGGTCAATATATAATTTGTAACCGTTTTGAGAGGAAATCATATGTAATTTATTTTTAACTTCGTGGAAATTGTGAAATTACCCATTAGCCTTGGATGAATTTGATAAAAATGTTTCCAAATATTTTTGTATGGTATGAGTCTCCACAGAGGGTGTTGAGGGACCCCTAGTCTGCTGGAGCTCATCTGTGATCCCTCCCAATTTGCCTCAGTGTCGGTTTACAGATTATTCCCACCCTTTTACCACTATATCTTCTTGTTTTCATTATTGTTTATTTATTTCACTGATGCACTTGTACCTTCTTTCGTGAACACTGGAAATACAGTGAAAGTGTGTGTTTTTAGACCTATTATTGTCATTTATGTATATAATGGGATAAGATAATTAGTATTTTATTTATGTTTATGAGGAGATATTTAAGGTCTAAACTTGATTTAAAATATGATGTAATTTGAATATATAATACATTTATTATTGGCACTTTCATACCCAAGGTTGATGTGTTTTTATGATGAGATTTAGAAACAAAGCAACAGGATTTTAAACTTGTGTGATGAAGGGTATGTTTTCTATGCTGAATATTTTGGTGTATTTATATTTTATTTTGGTGGTGGGTCTTACTCACTTTGACAAAGGCTATGGGTAGCCGGAATATGTTGGATATGTATCACCCTCAAATAAACTGCCATTTTTTATGACCCCCCTCCAATGCCCATTTTCTCTGTTTTTGAAGGAATTCTTTTGCAAATTATGAATGGATCTTGCACCCATGACAGGGCGCTAGGACACAGGTGGATGCCGCCTTATTCTGGCAAAAATCTTTTGGGATTTATAAGTAACAGCTCCACACTCGATCTGGAAGTCATACCAAAATAAAAAGAGAAATTACCAAGATACTAAAGAAATTGGAAACAGAGAATGTTCAGGATAATATAAAAAATAAAAGTGGAGCCATGGCTAAAAGACTAGAGAAGTATGAAAGTGTTATCAAGCTAAAGAAACAACAGAAATTTTAAGGAGACAGAAAAGATTATGCTGACGGGAGAATCCTAACTTTTACTTAAAATAGGTATTCGAATTATGTGCTGACTGCAGATACATGTACACACTATTGCCATCTCGTGGTGGGCACGGACTTTACAACATGTTTTTCTTGAAGAATTTTCTTATTGCTGATGTGACGTCAAGTCTCCTATTCAAGAGAATGCGCATGTCCAACAGCTCCATTGTTAGACTGATTTTTTTCAGCCATTGGGTTTGAACGGTTTGCGCTGGAACTATTTTTGACGTCTTCACAGCCTTTGGACGCTTAACGGGTTTGTAGCAGCTTTTACTCAACAAAAGCAGCTTCACCTAACCATCGGCAGCGGTGGGATCTTCTGGGTTCTGATAGACTTCAACACCATAGCCCCTTTCCAGGATCTGTCAAGCATGATTGGCTTTGGGTGATGGAAGGGAAAAATTATAGTGTTTCAGAAATGCCCTCAAAGCGGGGCTAAATATGCATATGCAGGCAAGCACGTCTGTAACCTCTGCTTGTCGCTGGAGCATAAAGAGCAGGACTGTGAAACCTGCAGGATGTTCAAAAATGAAAAGACCCTCCCCTCCAGGCATTACCGATGCCTAGCCCATAGCATGGAGATCGCAGCGGAAGCTGAATTATCAGTAGACTAGGAACAACACCTACAGATTGGCGACGAGGAAGAAGGTGATGTTTCAGTAGAAAGGGGAATCATCTTGTGCATTCTGCACTACGGCACTTATGATGAGTCCAGCCAACGCAAAGAGGGCAAGAAATTGACCATGTTGGTAGTAGAACCACCACAAGTACAGATAGCATTAGTGTCAGGGCCAAGGATGAGGACAAGGACAGTGAGCCCAACACCTTGCCTCCCTTCAGCATTGACAAAGCCATCAGGGGCAAAACACACATCAACACCGAAAAAGTTCTGCGAGCCAAGCCACACTTCAACTCTGAAAAAGGCAATGGCATTGATAGCTTTGACGTCAACCTCCCATGCCCAAAGCGAGTATAAGAAAAAGCACACAGAGACACATATAGTGTCGAAGACAGCTAAGACACTTACAATTTCTGAGTTAGATGAAACACATTTGAAAACTTGCATTAACTCATTCACAAAAAATATCCTATTACAGATGAACACTCGCCTGAGAAGGCTCATAAAAGGAAAAGGCAGGAGACTGACCCACCCCCAGCCTCTTTCAAAGATGAAATGTATGGAGCATAAGGCCACACGCCCTATGCCAATTTATTATTTTCTTCATCTCCACAGCCCTGGTCACCATCTTCCATACACTCAGCATAGGTAGACACAGAGAGACATGTCATTAGGCACATGACAGACTCACAAGCAGACCCTCCCTGAAGCCCAGACCCACGGGATGCAAATGATATAGGATTGCCAGATCCAGACGTCCCAATACCAGCAAAAGCATCACCTCTGGATGATACCTCCACATATCATAGTGTTATTCAGTGAGCGGCGGAATATCAGAAGCTACAGATGCATACCACAGAGAAAGAAACAGATCTCCTGAAAGAGACACTCTTCAAGGTAAAGTGCTTGGTGCAGTACCTACCAGTGATGGGGTCCATGCTAAGGTCTTGACAGAGATCTTTAAAGACCCAGTCAAGACTAGAGTCCTTCCACCACATATTGATAGGAAGTATAAGCCTCCCTCCCACGGATCCACTTTATGTCAGGGGGCATCCAGCTGATTCCATAACAACAGCAAGGAAAAGCGCAGCTTCCCAAATTACTGGAGACGTGCCTCCTCCAGACAAAGAAAGTAAGCGCATAGATGTGTCAGGGAAAAGGGTGGCACTTGGACACGTCAGCCATTGGCGCATAGCTAATTCGATAGTACTTCTATCTAGGTATACCAGGGCTACCTGAGACGATATGGAAGACCTAATACAATATCTCCCAGAATAATACTGGAGAAGAGGGGAGGATCTGGTTGCAGAGTTAGGCAAGTCTCCAATGCAACCACACGTTGCTCCTCAGATAGTGCTGACACAACTGCCAGATGAATACATTCCTCTAAACTCCTAAGAAATGCATGCCTGGCTATGCATCTCTTGGTTTAGGCCAGAGATGCAACACCAAGTACTTAATGTCCCGTTTGACGGAGAAGGTCTATTTGGCCCAGAGGTAACTAGAAAAGATTAAGAAAAACAACGAGGCTTCCAAATCCATGGGAGCTTTGTAATTTACTACACCATGCCAGCAGACCTTTTGGAAGTAGAAGGGCACAAGGGTTTCCAAAACCACATCTGACACAAACATACCACAAGCAGCAGCAGCAATATCATTTGCAAGCTGGCAAGAGGTATTACAGAGGAGGTTTCAAACAGAGGGATAAATGTCCAGGAACTCCCCTAAAGGGATTTACCTCACATTCCCCTCGACCACACAGGTTACAACAATTTCACCAGTTGTGTCTAGAAATAGCATTAGACCAGTGGGTGCTATCCATCAAGGATACTGCCTAGAACTCAAATCCCACCCACCAAAAATTCTTCTACCAAACAAACCCTCAACCCTGAGCATCTTTATCATCTGAAAGAATAAGTAAAAGCTCTGAGCTAAAGTGTGCCATGGAGCCTTTACCACACAGACATCAAGCAAGGTATGTACTCCTTTTACTTTGTAATACCCCAAAAAAGATGGGAGACTGAGACCAGTACTGGATCAGCGACCGCTCAGTCTTTACATTGTCAGAACACTTTCACATGTTGACACTACAGGATGAAATACCACTACTCTAAAAAGGTGACTTCATGACAGCACTAGATCTGAAGTAAGCATACTTTCATATACCAATTTATCCAGCACATCACCATTACTTCAGATTTGTGGTAAGTGGTCGTCATTGCCATTTCAAAGTACTACTGTTTGGGGTAACAACAACCCCAAGAGTGTTTACCAAATGTCTAGCAGTGGTGGCAGCTCATTAAGGAAGACACAACATTCAAGTCTTCCCATAACTCAATGATTGGCTAATCAAGAGTTCAAACAGACCGAGGTGCCTGGAAGACACACAGGACACCCTCAATCTGTTAAACAAATTCCGATTCACAATAAATGTTAGTAAATCCCATTCCAGCTTCTTCAAATACAGCTGTATCTGGGCACAGCATCCTCAATGGCAGACTATTTTTGAACCCATGTTCAACAGCAATTACTATCTGAAATTACCCACTTGGATGACTTTTGAAAAAATAATAATATTTTTTAAAATATTTTTGCTTGGTATAAGACTCCATATAAGGTGTTTAGAGTCACCTAGTCTGCTGGAGCTCACCTGTGATCCCTTCAGATTTGTGTGATGCTTATTGATTTTTCCTGCCTTTTTTACCACAAAACTCAGTTTTTTCTTTGTTTACGACTAAATATTTAATGCCTAATCTTGAGTTATATTATGATGTAATTTGAATATGTAATACATTTATTATTGGCTTTTTCATACTTTAGGTTGATTTGTTTTCACTAAAAGACTGCTGTTTTCTACATTTCGGTTTACCAATTACAGTCCTATCAACAATATTGTATGCAGTAATAGTTTAAGGTGACATAGTTGCCTTGTACATAATCAGTGGACTGCATTATTAAGTATACAGGACAATATTTGAGCTTTGTACATTTCAATACTGGGGTCAGTTAAAAAGAACTAGACAATAGGTGTACAGGCAGTCGTGAGTAAATGTGCAGGCAAAATGAGAGCACAGATTGAGCAATTGAGACAAAATTACGCAAAATCAGATATAAACTGTTAATGGTCCTACTTAGGGGCAACTAGAACGCTGAACAAAAATAACAGTGACATTAGCTATTCCACAAGGCCCAATTCTACTGTCCATCCCACCATAATCCGTGCTGTGCATCCAGCTGCCGACTGGTATGCACAGGACTGTCATCATCAGTGCCGCCCCAGCGTGTTTACATCCATGTTCACTGGGAGTATATGCATCCGTTGTACGTGTGATTGGGAGAGACACATTAGAGAACTGCGTTACATGTATTATGACGCCCATTTCGCCACCACTTGGTGAGGAGGAAGTACCGGGCACGTCAGTGGGCAAATCAGTCATAATAGCATCCCAGTTGCTGACTATTGGGTTTCTACAAAGTCCTAATGCATCTTCCCTATGTAGAGTAATGCTTTCAGCCTTTGCCCAGTTAGTGAACAATTTTATCCCAGAAGTGAGCTTTGGTGATTCAGTCGCTTTCCATTTGTGCATGGTTAGCCTCTTTGCTAATAGTAATCCCAGATCTATAAATCGGGACGTTACCATGTGCTTTTTACTTCTACTGTGGATTCCCAATATATGCACTTCCCAGGTATTGGAAAGAACCCTATCTGTGCAATGAGTAAGGTGACTCACCACTTCTCGCCAGTAGTCCTGGATGTGAGAACATTCCCAAAGCATATGTATGATATCAGCATTTACTTGATGGGTGGAAATAGCTGTTTATATTGGGAGGAGTGAGGTAGGCTCTGTTGGTAATATATAGTTGAATCAAGCAGAAGCTGGCCTTGCGAGGTATGTGGATAGGACTTTCCACTATGGCAGACCATTCTTTGTCCATACAAGGGCAATCTAGGTTTCTTTCCCATTTCTCAGGTTGCAAGCGTTGGTGCTGTATGGGTTCTCAGGGTTCCTGTCAGATCACTTAGGGCCATATGTACGAACACATTTCCCCATAGACACAGAATGGGCAAAACTGCTTGCTACATCTGGCCCTTAGTGTTTTCCCTGAACCAAAATCCAAAGGTACTGTATAGTGAGGTGCATGGGGGGGTTCATAGGTCATGTCTCCCCATTTGAGTCTCAATGCCACAGTTAGGGACACATGTAGGAGAAATTGACCGGGGTAGGCAATTTTCGTCCATTAGCAATTCGTAAGCTAGGAGCTCACTGTTTCTGTATAGATCTTACATCTATTGGATTCCCACTTCGGCCGAGGTAGTTAACTCAAAGAAGTTGTAAAGTGTTGCCCCCACAGTGTGCTAGGAGTTCTAAAGCTGGTGCATATGTTATGATCTGTCTCGTGAGATATAGGCCACGCCTAAAGCAGCAATGGGCTGCTAATAGGAGTGCAGGGTTGGGTGGTGGTGGCCTAGTACAAGGGAGAAACAATCAGAAGATACTGGCAAGGCTCCAGGCCGGAAGCACTGTAGCAGTATCGACTAGGTGTGAGGTGGCAAGCCATTTAGCCGCACATTGTAGTTGGGACGCTAAATAGTACTGTCCTATATTGGGGACTGCTAAACCTCCGTGGTCTGTAGGTTGGTAGACCTTGTTAAGTGCTATACAGCATCTGTACCGTATGAAATTTCGAATTTCTCCTTCAAAGGAACGGAAAAAGGAGGCGCATATGTGTAGGGGTAAATTAACAGAATAGTACAGGAGACAGGGAAGTACAACCATATGTAGCAGAGCTACTCTACCCACCACGGGTAATGGCAGAGTCTTCCAGAAGGTCGTTTGGGTACCGCGCAATGTGACAGCACGTGTCAAGTTACCATCCAGTAAGGCTGCAGGTGAATGATAAACTTGTAGGTCAGTTCCCGGGTTTGGAGTGGACGTAGTGAACAGGAAACAATAGGATTTAGCCCAATTGACTTTAAGGGCAGAGAACGCTGCAAAGCTGCTAAGTACATGGGTGATCACCTCAGGGATAGATGTTATATCTCCCAAGTATATAAGTAGATCATTGGCATAGAGGGAGACAGAGTGGATGCCATCACCCAGGGGTATTCCCCACTCATTACTAAGTGTACGTAGGTGGACAACCAGGAGGTCCACTACTAGAGAGCAGAGCAGTGGGGAGAGTGGACACCCCTGGCGTGTGCCTTTGCCTATGAGGATGGGATTGGAGATTAGGGAGGCAGTTTTCACTCTGGCCGATGGTAGAGTATATAATAAAAGGATAAGTTCTACATATCTGTCTCCAAATCCATAGTGAGGCAACACTGCAAATAAAAAGGACCATTGTAGAGAGTTGAATGCCCGTTCCAGGTCAAGGGCTAAGCAGCCTGCATCGGGCCACGCACTCTGGGCATATTCCAGAATACGGAAGAACCGTCGCAGGTTAAGTGAAGTAGTGTGGGCTGGCACAAATCCGTTTTGGTCCTGGTGTACTAGTTTTGGAACTAATTAGGTAAGCGATCGGCTAGGATTTTTGCCAGAATTTTATAGTCCGTGTTCAGAAGGGCCAGCGGCCCATATGAGTTCAGAGCCTCTGGATCTTTCCCCGGTTTCTGCACTGAGATGAGCACTTCAAGGAGAAAGGCTGGGGGCAGGAGGTTTCTAACGCCTCTGCATATAGTAACTGTAAGCGGGGTATCAATAGTGAAGCATATGATTTATAAAATTCCGCATGTAGACCATCGGGGTCTGGTGTCCTGCCAGAGGCCAGCGTTTGTATTGCTTCACATATTTCAAATGGCGTGATGGGTTCATCCAGCACTGTTTTTGATCTAGTGTCATATGGGGAAGAAGTGTAGCAGATAGGAAAGAGGAGCTATCTTTTGGGATGGCTGATTGATAAAGGCGGGTGTAATGACGCATCAGGTCGCCGTGGAGATCGTGCAGAGTACAGAGTAACGGGCCATCATGGGAGTGTAGTGTAACAATAGGATAGCTGGGGCGATCTTGTCAAATTAGCCACAGCAGGAGCAAGCCAGCTTCTTCAGCCGTCGCATGTGTTTTATATGAGTGAGCAGAATAATTGTGACATCTTAATCGTTCTAGTAAAGCCACTTGTTCCAGCTGAACCTCCGCCAGTTTGGAGCTGCTGGCTAGATTAGTAGCAACTGTGTTTTCCAGGAGTAAAGAGTCTTCTCTCAATGTGTAAAATGTCAGTACGTAGCTGTCGGTGTATGTTCCAGTGTAGCCCCAGACAGTGTCCCCGCAGTGTCACTTTGAAGACATCCCATTCGGTGGATCTCGCTGCAGTGGTATCGGCGTTGAGATCGAAAAATCCTTCAATAGCTGTAGAAACAGAGGAAAAAAAGGGAGGGTCCTCCAGCACTGCTGGTTCAATGCGCCTCAAGTGAATTGGGGGAGGGTGGGGAGTGTTGCCCGTTTCCCATGCAAGTTGCATATTTTGGGGCTGTGGTCAAAGTGGGTGCAACCTAAATAGTCAATATGAATGACACAGGGGGTGAGCCCCAAAGTTCTATCAATCCTAACATGAAAGGAATGGGATGCACCAAATGTCAATTAGTCCCCAGCTTTGTAGCCAGTCATTTAGTCCTTGTGCATTGGAGGAAGCAGTTGTGCAAGGCATCGGAGGGAACAATCGATCCAATGTAGTGTCAAGTACATTATTAAAATCACCACCCAGTAACCATGGGACTCCGTTCCATTGTGACAGAACCCCAGAGAGTGAGCATAAGAAAAGCACTTGGGCAGTGTTGGGGGCATATATGCTCCCTATCAGGATATGGCGACCATCCAGTCCACCTTTGACAGGAACATATCGTCCCCCTGGGTCCACAACCACCTCTTCTGACATAAACATTGTCCCGGATGTAGCCCACAGTAATGTGCCACGAGCATATGAGGAGAAATCAGTGGCAAAGTCTTGTCCTCCCCAGCATCGCTTTAGTTTGTTTATTGGTGCATTATGTGAGACTCTTGCAGTAGGGCAATATTGATAGCATGATGTTTAAGGTAAGAGTAAATGACATAATGCTGTTTGGGGGAAATGGATGCCACGGACAGGACATTCCATGTAAGTACTTTAACGGGCGCTATGCATGTTAGGGTAAAGAGGTTGGGAGCCAGGTGCAAGCAGCGAAAGCACGTTTGTACATGCGTGCAAAATTGGGAGGTAGCTTATATTTGGGGTGGAAGTGAGTGGGCTGTGTGGTATGTGCAACTTGTAGCAGTATAACGTAGCAGCAAAAACAGTAACAATGAATACCATATGAGTAGTGCACAACTGAGTGCCCACCCAAACCAATCAGTAACTGACAGGAAGCAATCAAGCTCCCTATATGAGTGGGAAAACAGAAGTACAAGAAGCATTGTATCCCAATTTACAAGTGATAGTAAATACCATTACATTATAGTTAGACAGTGTGGTAGAAGCTATCTGTGCCACAATCTCCAGTCGATCAAGAAAAAATGAGGTATGCCACCATAAAGGAATACTCCAAGAATAACGCATAGAGCGGAGAGAGCAAAAGGTTAGACATATATAACTCAAACCTGGTAATACATGAGGTAACAGAAGATAACATAGGGCAGATGGGCAATCAAGTAATATTGCTGTCTGCAGAGTTACAACCAGATGTGCCCCCGAGCCCACACGAGGGGGCCAAGCCTCGATGGAGCTCTCATCTCTGGAAGAATGGAGCTGATCTTCAGGGCTTGAATGTTGCGACCTATCAGTGAGGGTGGAGGCATGATGTAGCACCCAATAGCATTAAATGATGATCTGTTCTAAGTCAGGTGTAGTCTTTGGGGCATGTGATCGGTTCGATCCAGGGTGGTGTCACAGCCACCGGCTTGTGTCCGATTTGATGTGGCATCAGAGTATGGTGTGTTGAAAGCATGAGGGCCATATGTCCCCAGCCAGCGGCAGGCGTTGTCAGGTGAGTCAAAAAGTGTGTACTGTCGCTGGCAACCACACGAAGACGTGCTGGAAAAAGTAACTAAAAAGTAACAAATACTTCAAATCCAGGTTGCGAAGGCGCAATTTCACTGCTAGGAAGGAATTTCGTAGCTTCTGAACTGCAATAGTATAATCGGGGGAAAACACAAAATGTGCGTTGTCTACTCTGATCTCCAGTAGTTTCCTGATTTCACGCAGGATTGAATCTCTGTCACGATAATGCAGCAGTTTGAGTATCAGTGGACATGGGCTGGACTCAGGCAGAGGTTTCCTGCTAGAACCCAGTATGCTCATTTAGTGGAGAAGTATTGCAAGAGTTTATGCTGTGGAAGCAGTTCACGCAGCCGTTGCTGCACATATTGCACTGCGTCTCATCCCTCAACTCCCTCCGGGAGCTCCACAATACAAACGTTGTTCCTTCTAGAGCATCCTTCTGCTTCTTCAGCCCGCTGTTCCAGGACACTGACACACTCCAATATTGTTGGTATTGATGAATCCATGCATTGGGATTTTGGCTGTAAGCCTGTAAGGGATCGTTCCACCAATTCAACCCTGTCAACGAGTTTGTGGTGATCTGCGTGTACTAGCGTTAGATCCGCTGCCACATTGTCTGTCTTGGCCTAAAGACATTTGAGTGTGTTCAATAGCTGCCAACACAGTGTCTAATTTTTCCTCTAATGTCGTGGATCGGGTAGGAGGCTCTGACTGGGGAGCTTCCTTAGTAGCCGAAGCAGGCTTGGCATCTGTCTCGATGGCATGTTCTAAGCAGTAACATGCTGATGCCTCATTTCTGGTGAGTATGTCTGGCAGCTACTCTGTTTGTAGAGTCAGCCAGTTGTCACACTAGGTCAGTGGAGGGCAAGCGAGATCCAGTTCACTGATGCCAGTACGCAAATAGTCATATAGTAATATTTGCAGCTGTGCAGTCAGTATCTACAGGCGGAGAGGTCCATTTTGTTATAAGAGAAGCTAACTTTTGGCAGATTGTGTGTGTTTCAAAGAAGTCAGGCAAAGTATGGGAGTATTCACATTGCCTTAAATAAGGAGAAAGAATATAAGGTTGTGACACAAGGAAATAAAGCAGTAAGCTCTAATACGGCATCTAGTTTAGGTAGCCCAGAATACGTTCTTGTCAGTGATGATACACAGGATGGAGTCAGGCCTGATGTGCGAAGGGGTCACAGACTTGAAGCCCCAGACAAGAATATTGCGCCGATATGTTGAGGAAATAAAGCAGGTGAGTTCTGTAGAGGAATGGAGGCAGATAGGGCCCACAGTGCTGGAGTAGCACCTCAATATTGAGGGAGCATTTCAATTTGCCTCTAAATCTGGCCAATCGTGGTAATTGTGAACAAACGAGTAGGGCAGGCCCAGACAGGTTTCACAGAGGCTGAGAGGGGCAGCGAGGGCTGGGCTTGAGCAGGTCTCCGGTCTCAGCAGCTCGTGTGTCAGAGTCAGAGCCAGCTGCCGGTGAGGCATAGCAGCTCCGGAAGGCCAAGGGACAGCGTGCCTGGTAATTGTTATGTGCAGCTTGGCATGGGTCCGATCCGACCCCCTTGCTGTCTCCCACAGGCATCATCTTGAATGCTGCCGTAGCACAGTGCCAGGTTGGCATACAGGTCTCAGCCACCACCGGTTGTCAGCTCAAAGGTGCCCTGGGGTGTTAAAAAATGTTCTGCTCCGTGGCTGTCTCTTAGGGCAGTGCAGTTCTTTGCGTCCCGCATGGCGGAGCCTAGGCCCTACACGGCCTCCGGGCTCGCATTGGTGTCAGTACCCAGGGGGGAAAAAAGGGAAGTATGGTAGGCTGATACCTCACAGCATCCCCATTCACCTGGCTTGGGTGGCCGCAGGAAGCGGCAGTCGACCCGTCTGTGTCACTCCTCAACACGGCTGCACCTGCAATGCAGGGAGGGTCTGTAATGTTCCATAGAAGTACAGTGGTGTTGTCATTTGCCCCGTGTGTTGTGTGTTTTATTCCTTCCCTCAGCTTTCACTCCTGTTTGTGCGCACGTCTGTTACTATCTTGTCAAAGAACACTTATGAGACCTTAGGATGCAAAGCACCGCTACAGGTTAGCAAGATTATTCCAGGAGCCTACAGAGGTCACAAAATAAAGCTAGAAGGAGTATTTAACGCTGATCTGAAGTCCAAGGACAAAAGTACATCCTCAAAGGTGTTCATGGTTGTTCGTGGTTGACTACAATGTCAACATCCTTGGTTGGTTGGAGCAACAGAGCCGGAGGATGCTGATGCTGCGCGTGGGAGGTTTGGAATGTTGGGGAGGGAAAGGAGGAGAACGACAGTTGGGGGGCATTCATGTGAGAAAGTCAATAAAGAAGGAGAGGTTTACCTCACTTTCGGTCTCCTCATCATTACACAAGGAAATTTTGGCGATGAGGGACGGGATCAAGTAACAAAATCCATTCAACGAGGAGCAGGCTGTGTTCACCGTTCTGGACAGGTTTATCCAGTGCATTCTTCAAGCTTAAGTCATGTGAAGAGCCCGAGGAGTGTCAGCTCTTATCCACTCAGGCATCTGAATTCCTACCAGCAAGTTATGACCTCTTGACCCTGATTTTCTGGCTTCTGGGATGACTTCGTGAGCTGAACTGTGAGTGATTAACCCTTTATGTGCCCTGAATTAACTAATGTGCTATACCTGAAACTGCCACAGGATGGAGCCAGATCCTAAAAAGTGATATTTATAGTTAAACGAAGGCATTGTACAATCTAAACTTGAGGAGTTAAACAATTTGATAGATCATTACCTATAAATTATAATAAAACCCCAGAAAATTAACATAATAATGGCTGGCATAATGAATGCAGTGGCAATGCCAAGTACCTTTTTAGATGTTCCAGGACCTCCGGCAGAAAGCTGGACACAAAGGATCAAATGTTTTGAAAAACATTTGGAGGCTATCGATGAAACCAAGTATGATCCAGCCAGAAAACAAGCCATGATGTATAACTGTCTGGGGGTAGAAGGAAGAAGGTTGTTTGATCACATAGCTTCTGTTGAGAAAGAGGAGGAGGAAGATCAAGAATGGGATGTGTTCACTGAAGCCAAGGCAAGAATGAAAAACTACTTTGATACAACTATGAGCGTTATAATGGAAAGGTTTAATTTCTACTACTATTACCAAGCTCCAGGACAGTCAGTTGAGTCATATGTCGCAACCTTGATGATGTTAGCTACAACATGCTCATTCAGAGACATGGATGAGATGATCCGCGATCAGGTAGTTATGCGCACCACTTGTATTAAAGCGCAAGAAAAACTGTTATGCCATGGCAACCCCAGCCTGGAGAAGGTGGTATCAACCAGTAAAAGTATGGAAAGATCTGCAAAGGGAATAAAATTGTTGCGCAAACCTGATAACCATTCAGCGGAAGTCAATCTGATCCGCAAGTAAAGTGAATCATCTACAAGTCAAGTAAGGAAAAGCAATAAGAAAAGCAGTTCACATTCAAGCAGCAACAAGATGACATGTTACCGCTGCGGATCCAGTACCCATTTAGCATCCCGCAGAGAATGTCCTGCCATCGACAAAACTTGCAAAGGTTGGACATTTAGTTAAAGTTTGCAAGTCTTCTCATGTGAAGAAAGTCTTCAAGGTAGAAGAATATAAAACAGACGAAGTCTCAGACGACAATGAAAGGATGGAGAATTTAGTGTTGCTTGTGGCCATCATCAGTAAGGAAGACTTACATAATCAACCCTGATGCAACATCCATGTAAATGGGGAGAGTGTGGAAATGCTAGTTGATACTGGATCCAGAATTACTATCTTGTCAAAGAACACTTATGAGACCTTAGGATGCAAAGCACCGCTACAGGTTAGCAAGATTATTCCAGGAGCCTATGAAGGTCACAAAATAAAGCTAGACGGTGTATTTAACGCTGATCTGAAGTCCAAGGACAAAAGTACATCCTCAAAGGTGTTCGTGGTTGACTACAATGTCCACATCCTTGGTTGGTTGGAGCAACAGAGCCTGAGGATGTTGATCAACCCATGTCAACCGCCCTACGTGTTCAGTATTCAAAAAGACAGTTTGGAAAGCATTCTTGAGGAATACAAGGAAGTATTCAGTGGAAAACTGGGATGCTTAAAGAATTTCAAACATAAAATAATTGTGAAGGAAAATGTGCAACCCGTGAAACAACGTGTAAGAAACATACCTTTGTCTGCCCGCTCTAAGGTCAAGGCTATTTTAAAGAATTGGTATGATGAGGGAATAATAGAACCCATCAATGCGTCCGAGTGGCTGTCGCCCATGGTCCTGGCTAAGAAAAGGAATGACTCAATCCGTTTATGCATTGACCTTCGCCAACTCAACAATCACGTGGTAGCTGATTGTCAACCATTGCCTCTGATAAATGAGATGGTGATGACTTTGGAGTCTCCAAGCAGTGTTTTGCCTCGTCACTCAGTGATGCAAAGTGGCAGGTGTTATTAGGCCCATGTCATGGGTGTGCAGGCCTCAGTTGGGCCCCTGATGTCTCTCCGTTTCCGGAGCATTATTTGTTGCAGCGATAAGAGATCTTCTAGTGTGGGTTCACAGTGAGAAAGCAATGAGCAAATTGGGGGGTTGGATGGCTGATTTTGGGTAGGGTTTTGCCAGGATAATGGGGTAATAATGCAGAGCTTCTTTACGAAGCATCTGTCATCTTGGCCCTATGTTGAATTTTATGGTGTGTTAATATTTTCTTCGCATTGGGGGTCTCACTCACCTTGACAAAGACTCTAAGAAGCCAAAACATGCATCAGGTCATTGTCACTCTTCGGTGAACTGGCATTTTCATGACACCCTTAAATGCCAATTTTCTTTCCATTTTTGAAGGAAGTCTTTTGCACATATTTAAGGGTGTGTGTGTATATATATATATATATATATATATACATATATATATATACATATATATATATATATATATATATATATATATACACAAACACAAAAAAACTAAAGAGAGAGAGAGCGGTTGAAGTGACGTTATAGTTAGGAATTGTAATAATGTCCTACTTTGCATTAAAACCCTTAGAAATTAACTGAAAATAAGTTAAGAGGAAGTTATAGTTAAGTGAAAATGTCAGTTAAAATTCATAGTTAGAAGGTTGATTTTTGCTTGTCCCTGCAACAAAACCCATGAGCTTGCCCAACTCCCAACCATGCATGGCCTTCGCCCCTGCAGCACCTGTACTACGTGGGATTGGACGCCCAAGCCCCTGCTGGTGCACACGGCTGACTGTTGTGTAACAATACAAAGTGTATCATTTTAAGTAAGACAAACCTACTGGCTTTGTCACTGGGTCAGAACAGCAACATATACAAAGTGACTGGCCTATTGGCTTTATCATGGTGTTATCACTTCACCATATATAAAGCAGAATTATTGGCTTTGACATAAAGTCATCAATAACTATAATCAGATGTATATTTTATGAATTCACACCTTACAATGTTTAATAATTGTTATTGCCACACAATACTTACAGCTTTAAAAATATAAAAAAATGGTTTTTTTTAATTTAAATTTACAAAATTTTCAGGCCGCAGTGTGTCCCCATATAACCAGCCATAAGGGGTCCCTGTTCTCCAGCTGACAAATGTACATCTCTAGCTATGAGTGCCTTAAAAATGTGGCAAGCTGTCCTGGGGTCATGGATTCATTGACCCAGGAGACTTAGGGGGTCATTCTAACATTGGCGGGCGGCGGAGGCCGCCCGCCAATGTTCCCCCGTCAAAATACCGCTCCGCGGTCACAAGACCGCTGAGGGTATTTGGAGATTTGCCCTGGGCTGGCGGGCGGCCGCCAAAAGGCCGCATGCCAGCCCAGGGCAAATCTACCTTCCCACGAGGACGCCGGCTCCGAATGGAGCCGGTGTAGTGGGAAGGTGCGACGGGTGCAGTTGCACCCGTCGCGTATTTCAGTGTCTGCTTTGCAGACACTGAAATACTTTGTGGGGCCCTCTTACGGGGGCCCCTGCAGTGCCCATGCCGTCGGCATGGGCACTGCAGGGGCCCCAGGGGCCCGCGGCACCCCCTACCGCCATCCTGTTTCTGGCGGGAGACCCGCCAGGAACAGGATGGCGGTAGGGGGTGTCAGAATCCCCATGGCGGCGGAGCGCGCTCCGCCGCCATGGAGGATTCACAAGGGCAGTGGTAAACCGGCGGGAGACCGCCGGTTTACCCTTTCTGGCCGCGGCTGAACTGCCGCGGTCAGAATGCCCTTGGGAGCACCTCCAGCCTGTTGGCGGTGCTCCCGTGGTTGGTGACCCTGGCGGTCACCGGCCGCCAGGGTCAGAATGACCCCCTTACTGTGTTTTTTTATGTTGCTGGGAGGCTGCTGTGCTCCTTGCAGCCCTCCACCACATTTAACAAAAATGCCTTGGGGTGCTTCTGCCCCTTTTAGGGGCACCACCAGGATCCAAAAATATAAATAAAATCCCTCACATGGGGTGCTTCTTGCTTTGAGCAGGGTATAATAAGTGAGTGGCTCCTGCAGTTCATTTATTATACTGTTTTATGGCCGTCCCAGCCCCATCCTGCCCCCCAGCAAGCACCCATACTGGGTGCTAGCAAAAGCAGACAATTTATTATTATTTTTTAAATAGTGGGTGCCCCGATGCCCATTTGAAGCACCCACAACATGGTCATCATTGGGAACAACAGGGGAGCCACATACCCCCTGTGATCCCTGCCGCTCCCCAGCCATCAGCCATTCTGGGTGTGGTAAAAAGCGGCTCTTTCATTTGGCTCTCGCCCGGAAGGGGCAGCTTTTTTTTCTGTGCTCCCGCTGCAAGGGAGCAAGTTGTGTTCCCTGTCTAGGAGAGTATGGACAGGGAATTCAATTTGTGTTTCCAGCCTTCACTCCCCCAGGCACGGAACAGCAGTGTCTTGGGGGAGGGGGTCCCTGGTCTCCTGGGGGGGAGGGGCGCACCTCCTCATAAAACACTGGCCTTGGCGGATGGGGGTCTCTCAGAAACTTGGGAGAGGAGCTGCTTGCTGCCCTCCCCAAGAATATTAGTTTAGCCCTATGGGTGGCTTCACTGGTGCCTTACAGAGGCTCGGGGAGTGAGGGGTGTGCATGCTCTCTCCCCCAATAAAGTAATCTGCCCTGGGGGATTGAGTCCCTGGGTTCTTGATTAGGCTGGGGACGGGGTGCGCACACACTTCACCCCTGAAAACATGTAATGTGAAATATTAATTTAATTTTAATTGTGGTTTATTGCAAAATGTATTTTGTTCCATGACCATGATTTTATTGAAATAAGTCCTTTTTCAAAAAGTCATAGAACACTATTTTTTCAGAGGTCATCTTCCAGAAGTCTAATCACAATCTGTTATTTGTACTGCAATATTTTCACATGGAACCCCGGAGATGCTGCAAGTACTGTTGCTGCTTTTTTACAAGGCATTGTCATGGAGATCCAAATCATGATCTAAATTGGGACCAAAGGCATATATCATTTTACCAGAGTGCAAGGCACTGCAGTCTGTTTAACAGGCCCCGGTCCACTCAGAAATGAAAGAAAGAACACAATACTTTTCAGTACAATTATACACAAGCACTGTTTTGGCTACCTGTGCAAGATTTTCAGATCATATTTGGACAGTCATCTGATGCCATCTGTCCAGCAAAATACAAATGTTGCCATTCCTCTGACAAGGCTTGTCATTCTGGAGCTTTCAGGTCTCACTTTACCCTCAAAATGCAAGTGGTTGTGGTGATGGCTGGAAATCAACCATTTAAATGTTTTGTCTGCTGTTGTTGTTTCTGAACTGGCTCAATGTTGCCTGTGGCTTTTCCAAGACTTTAGAAATCACTTGTGAGACTTTTAACAGTAAGTCTGTTTTTGTCAGTTATTTGACAGAATAGAGTGCATTCTAAGCATCAGAATGCTTGTCTGAGGGAGCATCGCCACAATCATGGACAGACACATGTTGGTCGAATGTGTCTGCTTAGTAGCTACAGCTTTCAAATGGACATGTATTACTCAAGCACTAAAGCGGAATCTTACAACAAGTATGGCATTTGACTCTTCAATGCAATAATCATAAAAACATACCTATAATATATCTTATCCCATGCGTTTGGTATAATCTACTTCATTTCTTCTATATTCATAAAATTATGGGTAATAGTGCCAATCCCAGATAAAGTAGAGGAGCACACCAACTGATAGTAACATATCTACAAACTTGAGACTTCCAAAGGAGACTTTATGCAGACTTTAAGTTCATATACCTAACCGATCCCTCACGTCAATGTAATGCTACAACCAGATACAAAAACATTTCATACCTATATCCATAACCTGCCTTTTTCTATGCCCCACTCTTAACCAGCTATTTTGTGACTGGAAAACGATCCTAAACCCTGATATGAAATAAATACCTTTTGTATATTTCATGTTACAGAGTACACCAAAGACCAAGTAAATTAACTTTACAATAACACAGCTGCTGTTAGTTCCTTAAAATATAGTGATTATCTTTACCACTCAGTACAAATGTTTAATTCTTTGAAAATTGCATTTAGAAGTGTCTAATGGTTTACGTTTGGGTTAAAGTTATTATTTTCCAGTGATAAAGTTTTATTGAATCCCAGAACTGCCAGATGATTATTATTGAAGTTATATATTGGTTAATTTTAAGGAATACTTGCAGGCCATGGTGTGTATTTTCTGTTATAATCCCGGCCCCTTGATATACCTCAGTAAAAAACTGTTATCCAGAGATTTTCATTTTTGATTTGTGTTTTTTGATCATTAGAAAAGTAATTTAGCTTGGGTAGACATTGGTAATCCGGGCCGAATTTTTCAGGACGGCATTTTTTAAAATGGCAGATCTGTTGCAGTGGTGATGTAATATTTCAGGAACCATAAGACCTATATACTTCATTTTTAGTGTCAAGACTTAGGTTTTGGGGGTCAAGTAGTCTTATAGAGACAGAAAAGAACTCCTCAGAGCATTACTTTATAATAGAGGAAGAAGAGACATACAATGAAATGAAATAAATTATAATGGGTTTTAATTCTTTCTTTGTATACACCAAGCAATGTTCATGATCTAAATATGATAAAGTTTAGGATTCCTGTTTTATATACATTTTCAGAGTTCACTTTGTTTTGGCAATCGCTCGTGGTACATTTGCAGAAAGCTGAACATTTGAGAAGAGCATATCGCCGGGTACATCTTTTTGTAGCACAGGTTTTGCAAGTACATGTACGTGTACATTCTGTGGGTTGAGGCTTTAGAAATTTTGTATGCTTTAGTGCCCCTTCAATATCTTCCCAACCAAATTCACACAGATCTTTCTCTACATATGCATGGTCCAAAAAATGTACTGATCAAGTAGAATGCTCTCTTAATGTGTCCACGCACAGAATATGGCATCAGTGGAAGGTTCTTCTTCTTTTGTCTCAGCAAATCATTTTAGAAACTTCTCAGGTGCAGCAGTTAAAGCTCCAAGCTTTGTTCCAGTTTTGCTCATATTGTCATTACCCGTAAGAATATGTGCTTTGATAAGAACACTGAGCATCTCTGGGTCAAGTTTCTTGTACAGAATATGAAGCATGATTGTCTTTTCTCGTCTGTTCCTTAACGTATCCATAACTGGGACAAACCTTGACTTATGAACATTGCAACAAATCTAAGCTGCACTGTAATAAGATCTTTGTCATTTGACACTCCAGTGATTTGATTGGAACCATTTTGAACAGCCAACTCAACATGTGCACAACATTAAGGTCAGCTTCCTCCAATTTGCTGTTACGTTCTTGAACAATATGGCCCGTACCTTTTAAATATATCTCTGCAGGCACCAACTCCTCATTGACAGTCATTCCACTTGCAATAATTGAAAATTCAGTGTTCTCTGAAGCATCAGCAATGTTTTGTCTAGTTACCATCTCCAAGTTCATCTTGTTCGATGTTGATGACCAGAATTTATCAAGTTACACAGGTATAGGTGTCGAATTTTTGATGCAGGCAAGATCCATTGTTCCACTTGTAGACATTTGTCTGATTCTATCACATTCTTTGACTGATAGTTCAAGACAACTGTCGAAGACAATGTGCAGTTCTTGCAAAGTGCACACTGAATTTGATATCTGCAGAACAGTCTGAACGACCTCTCCAAGGTTTTGCATTAATGAAATCTTGACCACTCGCAACTGTGACCTATAGACCACAACAATAGCAGTTTTCAATGAGGACACCTTTTCGAATTAAAATTCACCAGATCAGAGTTTTTTCCGAGCTCTTGTATGAGTTTATGCTTTTCTGGCTTGGGTGCAGCATCTCCATCAAATAATGCGTTTGTTGGAAGAAGATCATGCAACAGAATGTCCTTGATAAATTCACCTTTTTCTTTTGCTGCATCCATTTCTCTGTGTGCTTGCAAAAGTTGTTTTTTTTGTAATGTGTTTTGTAGTGGCTGGTTGGACAAAACTGTTACTATGGCAATTAAAGCATGGAAGTTTACCTTTAGTGATTATTTCAAACAGCTTTTTCTCTCTCAATACAAATCTCTCCTGCTTCAGTTCTGTGTATAGTTTTGATCCATGTTCCAGGACATCTAGTATACTTGTTTTTATATCGTTATCCCCATATTGTTTGGTCTGGAAGTTGTATAGTCACACAGACTCAGCCATTTTAAAAGGGGTTTCCTTGCTGCTGCCTGAAATGAAGGAGTCTGTCAACATGTTTATTAAAATGTTCCCCTCTTTTTCTCACAAGTTCTTGGTGAGGAACAGTTTCACGATTGTCCATTAATTTTTAATTTCTCATCTCTCTGAAAACGTTGCAAATAGAAAGGACTTCAAGGTAAACTAGCTGCTATTGAGCAACATATTCACTTTAACATGCCTGACCAACAATGCCCTTAGAGCGTTTCTGTGATCTTTGGATTGTCTGTTACACTTTCATATATGGAGCCACAGCATTGAATCTTCCCTCTCTGTCTTTCATCACAAAATGTATTTGGATTAATTTCCTGTAGAGGTATGGTTTTTCCACCCCAGCATCTTCTGTCTTTCCAAAGACCACGACCCAAAACTTAGCTAACTTATGCAATTGAATTCATGAAACACAGTAGTCAGAGACTCCACAGTCATCGTGTGCAGCTCGCAATCACCTTCCTGATCGGGTTGTACCAAGTTTTTCACTAAAGCTATCATATGTAAAGCATTTCCCCAGTACTTGCAAGGTTCTGATTTTTCTTCATATTCTTTGACAAGTTCTGCGAACTTGGTTTTCTTATTTTGAACTGTGTATTGAACATTGCCTGGCTTTGCAACATGTCTTCTGAATGAAGTGCACAATGTGCCTTGTTCACTTCGGGGATAAGATATGCAAGAAAGCTTTCCAACGCAGTGTTTCTGTAGCCTCAGATATGATGAGCGTAGCTTGTAACAGATTAAGATAATGAGTTCCACTCAATGCTGACTGGACAGTTTTGCTTCCAAAGATTTCAGCCCCAGTAAGTGCATTGTCTATGCCACATCCACTGAGATAACTTCCTGCACACTGCAGTTCAAATTTTGTCATGTGGAAAACGCCCTTCATTGGATTAGGATCATCAAATTGTACTGGACTGCTCATAAAAATGTCAACTACGGAGAGTGGCCTGGTGGTCACCAAGATGGGCGCACACTAAGCGAGTGCCAGCGAGCTCACAATATTAACCCCAGCATCTGACAACAATCCACTCACATCCATTTGCAGGAGGGCCCCATATGACCCTTGGCATCGGCTGAGCCCAGGGATTATTGTGTCGCGAGGCGAGCGGCTGATTAGGGGCTGAGACGGTGATCGCAGGAGTGCGGGGGAAACAGCGCCGTGCAGACAGAGCAGCAGGGAAGGGTGCAAGATCTCCCTGACCCCTGCGTGACTTGGACGGGTCCCAGCACAGGGGCAGCGCACCTCTAGAGACTGACGTCAGCGGCTATCTGCTCCGAGGACCGTTGGAGGCTGGATGATGATGCCAGGGCCGGCTGCGGCCAGCAGCAGTGTGCAAATGGGTAAAGACTGTGTGGCCTACCTGCTTATCAAGCATGGGGCTCATGCCGGAGTTGCTGAGGAAGTGCAAGTCGGTAAGAGTGGAAGCGGCTTGGACCTGTCAGACGCCCGTGTTACCAGGGGGTCCTGTCCAGGAAACTTGTGGGATGGAGGGAAGTGGGGGGGCTGTGGCGGTGGGTGGCTTGGGATGTAACGCCCCCCTATTGGCTGGTGTAGTTTGCCCCATTGCTCCCTTCAGAGATATATAAGACTGCACCCTGAAATACATGGCATATTGGAGGGCATTCCTGTGGGGTTCTGTTTGACGACCGAGGTGGACGGTTTCACCACCGGCGCCGGCCTGGCTGGGATCTTGAAGGGGCCAGGCATCAGCTGGAATGGTTTAATGTATTCATGCTCAGCTATGTTTTGGCCTCATGTTTGGGGATATACATGTGTCAGACGTGGAGGGGAGCCATTGTGTCGTTCACGCATGAGATGGGAAGTTACAGTCTTAACAACTGCAATAGTATACCCCAACACTGCTCTGAGGTAAAGGTCATGACCTGGAATGTCAATGCCTTATTAACAAGATCAAGCACACCATAGTCCTACAGTACATCCATAGATACTCGCCAGACTTTGTCTTGCTGTAGGAAACCCATCTGAAGGGCAATAGACAAAGGGCGTTAGACCGAATGGGATACTCCCCTCTAGCCCATTCCGCTTATCCAACCAATTCCAGGGGTACAGGAATCCTAGTTAGGACATCTGTTCCCTCTACGCCAGGTACACCATGGTCAGACCTATTGGGTAGATTCGTGGTGCAGACAGGTACCTGGGAGGGCCGAACAATCAACCTATGTTCCATATATGTGCCCCAAAGCTTCACGCGGACACCTTCCAGGCGGTTGGTGAGGTTTGGCGTGCGTTTTCTATGGGAAAACTGGTTTGAGTTGGGAATATGAACAATGCTTTGGACCTGGAGCCCTTGGTGGAACAGACATGGGCCAACTTAAGATGTTCCTAGACGCGATGGGCTTAGTAGACTTGTGGCGTGAACATAACCCGATTGCAAGCAGTACACATACTTTTCCAGTGCACACAATAGCTACTCCCTACTGGACTACATATTCACTCAGTATACAAAGGCAAGGAGGTTCTATGAGGCTGAGCATTTGGCGCAGGGCATATAAGATCACTCCCCAGTGATAGTTGCACTGATGGGTCCCAGGGTAGGGCGGACACTGTCTCACAGGATAGACCCCTGGTATTTTAAAGATAGATCGTTTTAGGATAAAATGCAGGAATGGATGGCCCAATATTTCTGGGAAAATGAAGGAACGGTTGCCTCACTCAGCACTTTGTGGGAAGCTTTTAAGGCTGTCTTGGGTAGACATGCACAATGGGGGTGTCATGGGTTTCAGCTGCAACAACAGGAACTTAGAGACCTAGTAGAAAAAAAATGGCAAGTCATGTGCATTGGCAACGCAGCGCCTCCTTTATGGCATCGGCCATAAAGCTAACAAACATAGCCTGGCTTGAAAGAAGGAACAGGGGTAGGAACTGGTTTGTGACATTGAGGGACGAGGAAGGGGTGACGTACTCTCCTGGGGAAGCCATATCAGATGGAACTCTTGAGGGATATCTCCTTCCAAGTTCTCTTTGGGAATGACAGGGTTGACCTGGAACAGGACTTGTCTGAAGAGGAGGTTCGGGATGCGATCAGGGAACTTCTGTCCAGTAAGGCGACTGGCTCAAGTGGACTGCCCATTGAATTATACAAATGTGTGGCTACGGACTCGGCAAAGCACATGCTGAATATGTTAGGTAACTCAGCAGTAAAGTCCATATTCTTTACTGTTCGAACTAAAAATTGTAAGCTGAGCAACTGTTTAAATAAAAAGTCTTCATAAAAAATGTCAGCTACAATAAGGAAAACACCTTCATCGCAGACAGTTAGCAGGATAGGTTGGTCTTCAAGCTGAGCACGCATATTTTGGAAACTTTTTAGAGCTGTATCTACTGTTGCATAGTTTGTCTCTGGAGAAGGTATTACTGGTAAAAACCCAACCTCCTGTATTCTGGGACATCAGAACATGAATTACAGCCCATGGAGGAACTGGCTTTTCTTCATCTTTCAGTACGCACTGAATAAGCGATATGATAAATTCAGTTAAGTCAGCTTTGCGGACCTCATCATCGGGTAGAAGATGATCCATGTCCTCAGCTACTTTGAAACTTTCTGGTAGACTGGGACATTTTGATGGCTTGTAATGATTTTGTCCATGTTGGCAAGACAGTTGGGTTATAAGTTTGCAGCTTAGTTTGTTTATACCTACAGCTGACACAGCTTGTGTTCCAGCAGCTACTTCATTGGTACAGTCTTGAAAAAACACAATTGCAGTATCATGTGTGCTGGATGTTCCAGACAAAGAAGAACTGTCTTCAAGATCAAAATTATCAAGAGGAGCAATTGTAAATTGTTGCCTGTTAAAGTGACTTGAAGTGGTGTGCTGTCAGATTCACAAGATTTTACAGCATGAGCTGCTAGCAAGTTCCTGCTCCGTACTATATCATTATAATTTGTGGATACACCAATTCTACTCATTGAAGTGATTAGCTCTCTATTTTTGCACTTGCCATAGATTTGGTGGGCAGTTCTCATGTGTAGTGCAGTTTTCTATTTCCCGTGATGTAATCCATAAAACATGATTTGGAAAAGACAGTATGTTTGCACAGTATGAGCCTGTCGGTTCATGGGATTGTCTTCCACGTCTTTGCTTTGCTGATATTAACCCCTTCACTGCCAGGCATTTTCCCCCTCAGGTGGCAAGCCTTTTTTTGGCTATTTGGGGCAGTTTGCGCTTAGGCCCTCATAACTTTTTGTCCACATAAGCTAACCACGCCAAATTTGCGTCCTTTTTTTCCAACATCCTAGGGATTCTAGAGGTACCCAGACTTTGTGGGTTCCCCTCAAGGAGACCAAGAAATTAGCCAAAATACAGTGAAAATTTTGTTTTTTTCAAAAAAATGGGAAAAAAGGGCTGCAGAAGAAGGCTTGTGGTTTTTCCCCTGAAAATGGCATCAACAAAGGGTTTGCGGTGCTAAAATCACCACCTTCCCAGCTTTCAGGAACAAGCAGACTTGAATCAGAAAACCCAATTTTTCAACACAATTTTGGCATTTTACTGGGACATACCCCATTTTTACTATTTTTTGCGCATTCAGCCTCCTTTCAGTTAGTGACAGAAATGGTTGTGAAACCAATGCTGGTTCCCAGAAAGCTAAACATTTCTGAAAAGTAGACAAAATTCTGAATTCAGCAAGGGGTCATTTGTGTAGATCCTACAAGGGTTTCCTACAGAAAACAACAGCTGAAATAAACAAATATTGAAATTGAGGTGAAAAAAACAGCCATTTTTCTCCACGTTTTACTCTGTAACTTTTTCCTGCGATGTAAGATTTTTTAAAGCAATATACTGTTACGTCAACTGGACTCTTCTGGTTGCGGGGATATATAGGGCTTGTAGGTTAATCAAGAACCCTAGGTACCCAGACCCAATAAATGAGCTGCTCCTTGCAATGGGTTTTCATTCTATACCGGGTATACAGCAATTAATTTGCTGAAATATAAAAAGTGAAAAATAGGTATCAAGAAAACCTTTGTATTTCCAAAAAGCCCACAAGATAAGGTGTTGAGAAGCAGTGGTTATTTGCACATCTCTGAATTCTGGGGTCCCCATACTAGCATCTGAATTACAGGGCATTTCTCAAATAGACATCTTTTTTACACACTGTCTTACATTTGGAAGGAAAAAATGTAGAGAAAGACAAGGGACAATAACACTTGTTTTGCTATTCTGTGTTCCACCAAGTCTCCAGATAAAAATGGTACCTCACTTGCGTGGGTAGGCCTAGCGCCCGCGACAGGATATGCCCCAAAACACAACGTGGACACATCACATTTTCAGAAAGAAAACAGAGCTGTTTTTTACAAAGTGCCTAGCTGTGGATTTTGGCCTCTAGCTCAGCCGGCACCTGAGGAAACCTAGCAAACCTGCGCATTTTTGAAAACTAGACACCTAGGAGAATCCAAGATGGGGTGACTTGTGGGGCTCGGACCAGGTTCTGTTACCCAGAATCCTTTGCAAACCTCAAAATTTGGCCAAAAAAACACCTTTTCCTGTCATTTCGGTGACAGAAAGTTCTGGAATCTGAGAGGAGCCACAAATTTCCTTCCACCCAGCGTTCCCCCAAGTCTCCCGATAAAAATGGTACCTCACTTGTGTGGGTAGGCCTAGCGCCCGCGACAGGATATGCCCCAAAACACGACGTGGACACATCACATTTTCAGAAAGAAAACAGAGCTGTTTTTTACAAAGTGCCTAGCTGTGGATTTTGGCCTCTAGCTCAGCAGGCACCTGGGGAAACCTAGCAAACCTGTGCATTTTTTACAACTAGACACCTAGGGGAATCCCAGATGGGGTGACTTGTGGGGCTCTGACCAGGTTCTGTTACCCAGAATCCTTTGCAAACCTCAAAATGTGGCCCAAAAAACACTTTTTCCTGTCATTTCGGTGACAGTAAGTTCTGGAATCTGAGAGGAGCCACAAGTTTCCTTCCACCCGCATTCCCCCAAGTCTCCCGATAAAAATGATACCTCACTTGTGTGGGTGGGCCAGGTGCCTGCAACAGAAAAATGCCAAAATCTTGTAGAGATTGAGGGGATAGCACAGCGAGTTGATAAGCACATATTATTTTTATACATCTTTAGGCTGACTCTGCTTTGAGGACCCACACAAGTGAGGTGTCATTTTACTTGGGAGACTGAGGGGAACGCTGGGGAGTAGGAATTGTGTGCTGGAGCGGTGATCGTACAAAGAAAAGTCAGGAAAATATGTTTTTTTAAGCACATTTTGAGGTTTGCAGAGGAGTCTGGGTAAGAAATGTTGGGGGATCCACACAAGCCACACCTCCCTGGACTCCTTGGGGTGTCTAGTTTTAAAAAATGTCTGGGTTTGGTAGGTTTCCCTAGATGAAGGCCGCACCCAGGACCAAAAACATAGGTGCCCCCTCCCCCGAAACACAGGTAGTTTTGTAATATATCATTTTGATGTGTCCACATAAGTCTGTGATGTGCCAAACACTAAAATTGTGAAAAGAAACACACTTAGGTTATGTGAAAAAGACCCCTCACCCACCAATCAAGTTGGTGACATGCTTCATCATCGGGGTCCCACCTGAGACATCTAGCGTGTCACAAGTGTGCTGCGACGCCTGATTACAGCGGAGCAGGTTTTGTCATTTTTAACCACACATACTAGTTGGATTTGGCACGAGGGTGAGTGATGGTTCAGCAGATCAAATTTTATTAACAAGAGATTTCACAAAAGTGAAATGCACTGTTAATAACTGAAAGGCCAAAAAACGGAACCAATGACTCGCAGCTCGTGAGCTGTAAAGCCACGGCAAGGCACCAACTGCTTTACAGTCCATTCACACACCTTTCATACATGACATGCACAAGACCATTCACGTCGCCAGCCACGGGCCCAGCACATTACAACACTTGCATCGACAGACAGCGCCACTCAAGGGCCCATCACTTTCATACGCCCACATGCCTGATACAGCAATCACACCAACTGATGTGTGTGGACTGGCGTTTGGCTGGCACCGCCAGCCAAGCGCCACCCCACGCACACTGCCAGCCAAGCGCCACCCCACACACCGCCAGCCAAGCGCCACCCCACACACACCACCAGCCAAGCACCACCCCACCCACACCGCCAACCAAGCGCCACCCCACGCACACCGCCAGCCAAGTGCCACCCCACGCATACCGCCAGCCAAGTGCCACCCCACGCACACCGCCAGCCAAGTGCCACCCCACACACACCGCCAGCCAAGCGCCACCCCACACATACCATCCCTTTTTTTTTTTTTTAAACAACAAAGAAACCACTAATCATAAATAAGTACAAAACTACAAACACAAAAGCTCTAACTGAATACATGAATAATGCCAACCGTGAAACTGAACATATAAAAATATAAAACAGCAGTTTACGCTCACGGAATTTCCCAATAATTCTTCTGTGTGTGGTAGCTCCTGAAACAGCCACCCACACACAGCCCAGGCTTTGAAGGACAATCAGGGCAGTACATCCTAGTCTCCTTCCTGATACCTCTTCGAGCACAGACTCTACATCTCTTAGCAGGAAAGTTTTTTTTGGCCGTGGGAGGAATGTGCTCAGCAAAGTGACGATCTTTCAATCTAGCCACATCCTCCACCACTGCTTCTGTAGGAACTCTTGCCTGTTCCAGCACAACAAAGCTAGCTATGATAGACTCCTGAAATTTCACAAATGTCATCCTTGACTCTGGAGAACTATCCTTGAACACAACAAAAGCATTAAAAGTTGCCAAGTGGAACAAGTGAACCGCTAATTTCTTATACCAAACATAAGACTTACGAGCAGCAGTGTAAGGTTCCAACCTCTGATCTACTCTATAAACACCACCCATGTGCTTATTATAGTCTAAGATGCACACAGGTTTGCGCACTTCTGCAACCTGACCCCAAACAGCCACAGGTGAAGTACTCTCATCATGGATGGTACTTAGCATGCATACATCCCTCTTGTCTACAAATTTCAGAGCTAGCAGCTTATCATTCCGCAAGGCACTGCACTGTCCCTTCTCAAGTTTTTTTACAGACAAGCTCTCTTGGATAGCCTTTCCGATTAGAGCGGATTGTGCCACAAGCAACAGTGTCCACTCTGAACAACTACTTGAACAACTGAACTCCAGTGTAGAAGTTATCTACATATAAATGGTGACCTTTGTTAAACAGTCGTCTACCAAGTTCCCACACAATTTTCTCACTAACTCCAAAAGTGGGTGGACAACCAGGGGGGTCAATATTGGAATCCCTACCAGTGTAGACCCGGAAATTATAAACATATCCTGTACTACTTTCAGACAGCATATACAATTTAATTCCATACCGTGCCCTCTTGCTAGGAATGTACTGCCTAAAAACCAAACAACCCTTGAACGGGACCAAAGACTCATCTACAGATATTTCTTTACCTGGAACATAGATCTATGAAAAACGATCTACCAAATGATCAAGGACAGGCCTAATCTTAGGTCAGAATCAGGATGATCTCGTGGCAAGGCTAAAGAATTATCTACAAAATGCAACATCCGAAGAAGAAGCTCATACCGGTTACGACTCATGATGGCAGGAAATATAGCAGTTGCCATCAAGGGACTAGTAGACCAATATGAAGACAGGGATAGCTTCCTTATCAGCCCCATCAAAAAAGTTAAACCCAAGAACTTTTTCAACTCTTCCAGATTAGTGGGAATCCACCGGCTAGCTCTAGAGTGTGGCCTAAGTCTGGCAGCATTGTCCCTCAAAAACTGCTCTACATACAAATTAGTCTGCTCAACAATCTCTTCCAAAAATATATTGACGGGCAAAAAGTTTTCCGTATTAACTCGACACCCTGGAAAACCAGTAAACACAGGCAACTGTGGCTGCTCCATGTTTGGTGCAACCCACGTGTCAGGTCTTCCAATGGGAAGCCTTTCAGCCACTGGCTCCTGCACCATCGGCACATCAGTGTCCTCCTCTAAAACAGGCCCTTCATCAGCACTGAGAGTGGCTTTATCATCAGATGATTCCTCTCTGACAGAAAATTAACTTCCAGAATCTTGCACTTCCTCCTCTGCCTCAGATGCAGAGTCAGTCTCATATTCATGGTCAGAAGATGACTCAAAAAGCACACTAACAACCTGCTGAGCGGTCACCCTACAGCTAGCCATGATCCTTCCTACAAAAATTAACTGGACAAATACACCACCAACAACCAGCACTGTGTAAGATAAGTAACAAAGTGTAGCTTTATCACTAAGAGTTATAAACTCAAAAACTATACTGCTCACTTGCCTGAAAAAGCTTGACTCACCAGCAACTACTCTGCACAGCCACAGCAATCACCAATGATATCCCACTAAAAAGAGAAAAAAAAAAGCAAATTAGACATAAGACAACACAATAATCATTGTGCATAAATCTGAAGACAATTTCACACACAATCCTGCATTCAGTACACCACCTACAAACATGTCATTCATGCATGGCAACAATACTCACTTGGAGTAAATTTATTTACTTACCTAAAACATGCAACTACGCAAACCGCAGGACAACTACTGCCAAAACTGCAACAAGCCACAGCAAAATCAGCAAAAGCTTTGAACTAGAACAAAAAGGAGAAAAACTGTTATCATCATAAAAGCAAATACTTCGCCAGTTGACAAACACCCCGCCACCAACCATTTTAAATTTTTCCCTCGTGTCTAGTGTTCTCTGCTTGGAGGAAGATGGGCCTAAAAAAAATAGGCCAATCTGCCCCCAAGGGGGGGCAGAAATGCCATAGAATATATTGCCCCCTTTGGGGGTGACCCTTGCCCAAGGGGCCAACCCCCCCACACAAAGCACACACATGATCCCTGGTGCTAAGTGGATTCTGCCCCACTTGGGGGCAGATGGGCCTAAAAAAAAACAAAAATCGGCCCATCTGCCCCCAAGGGGGGGGGGGGGGCAGAACTGACCAATAGTGCTTGTTGGCCCTTGGGTGCGACCCTTGCCCAAGGGGGCACCCCCCCAACACAAAAAAAAAAAAAGAAAGAAAAATAAATCCCTGGCATCATCATGGTTTCTGCCCCCTCGCCCCTCCCCCCCCCCCGGGGGACAGAAGGGCCTACAAAAAATAGGCTAATCTGCCCCCAAGGGGAGGCAGAAATCGCCCAGATTACATTGCCCCCTTTGGGGGGCGACCCTTGCCCAAGGGGCCACCCCCCACACAAAGCACACACATACATTATCCCTGGTGCTATGGGGATTCTGCCCCCCTTGGGGGCAGAAAGACCTAAAAAAAATAATTGGCCTATCTGCCCCCAAGGGGTGCAGAACTGCCCAATAATGCATTTGTGCCCATGGGGCCGACCCTTGCCCAAGGGGCCGCCCCCCAACACAAAAAAAAACAATAAAATCCCTGGTGTCTAGTGGCTTTCTGCCCCCCTTGGGGGCAGATCGGCCTAAAAATAAGGCCAATCTGCCCCCAAGCGGGGCAGAAATGACGAAAAATACATTGGCCCCCTAAGGGGAGTGACCCTTGTCCAAGGGGTCGCTCCCCCACACTAAAAACACACACACACACATACACAAATCCCTGGTGTCTAATGGCCATTCCTGCTGCCCGATCGAAACGGCGATAAATACATTGCCCCACCTCCCCCCAAGGGGAGCGACCCTTGCCCAAGGGTCCACACCCCCACACAAAGCACACACACACATATAGTATACCTGCCGCTATGGGGATTCTGCCCCCCTTGGGGGCAGAAAGGCCTAAAAAAAATAGGCCTATCTGCCCACTACCCAATAATACAGATGGGCCCCTGGGGGCGATCCTTGCCCAAGGGGCCGCCCCCCAACAAAAAACAAAAAAAAACAACAATAAAATCCCTGGTGTCTAGTGGCTTTCTGCCCTCCTTGGGGGCAGATTGGCCTAAAAATAAGGCCAATCTGCCCCCAAAGGGGGCAGAAACGGTGATAAATACATTGCCCCCCCCAGGGGGAGCGACCCTTGCCCAAGGGGCCACCCCCCCACACAAAGCACACATACACACATATAGTATCCCTGGCGCTATTGGGATTCTGCCCCCCTTGGGGGCAGAAAGGCCTAAAAAAATAGGCCTATCTGCCCCCAAGGGGGGCAGAACTGCCCAATAATACATATGGGCCCCTGGTCCCAACACAAAAAAAAAAAACCAACAATAAAATCCCTGGTGTCTAGTGGCTTTCTGCCCCCCTTGGGGGCAGATCGGCCTAAAAATAAGGCCAATCTGCCCCCAAAGGGGGCAGAAACGACGAAAAATACATTGGCCCCCTAAGGGGAGCGACCCTTGCCCAAGGGGTCGCTCCCCCACACTAAAAACACACATACACAAATCCCTTGTGTCTAGTGGGCATTCCTGCTGCCGGATCGCATCGCGATCAGGCAGCAGGAATGCTCAAAGAGGCATCGAAGGGAAAGGAAAACCCTTTCCTTTCCCTCGATGCCTCTTTCAGAGGCATCCCCCCCCCGCACAGAGGTGAAACACTCACCTCCTTCTTAGACGCGCTGGAAGCAAATGACTTCCAGCGCGTCTTTCACCCTTTCATGATGTCAGCGCGCGATCGCGCGGTGACATCATGGGGGGGTAGGGGAGGGCGGCCCTCGGGGGGAGCGCTAGCGCTTCCCCCGAGGGCCGGTCCCAGGACGTAATGGTTACGTCCATGGCGCCACACGGGCGCAGCCATGGACGTAACCATTACGTCCGTGGCGACGAATGGGTTACACAATGATGTAAAAACTGTTAAGGCATCAGGCATTCTTGTTGACTCCCTTGATTTGCAGGGCTCTGGCACATGACAACATTTGTCATTGTCCCAAATCTAAATCTTTCAGGAAGTTTCTTAAAATGCTCCTGCTGGTTTTACTGCATCCTGTGATATTATTTTGGCAGGAAGAACTTCACAAGTCAAATCAGCTGAAAACACCATAAGTTGCTAATTTATTTTGTTAGCCTTACAAAAATGAATTCTGTTGTTGTACATTCTCACCTGAAAAATCTTAATTTCATTATTATGGATCAATACAGTTTCATCAATGCTGACCATTATTTCTCTGATCTCAGAGAGTGAACCAGTAGCCAGCACTTAAGAGTGGCTATTAAACTTCAGTTGCTTTTTCGGAGTACAAAGTTAACTGAAGGCTGGTGGTTACTTTGCTGCTGGGAGCTCATTGTGCATTCATAATTTCTAATGTATTCACCCATGCAGTTCGGGTGGGCATACAGATCTGCTGCAAATACATTCACCTTGCTGTTTAGATCAGCTACTCGGCTGAAAGCTTCATCTTAGAAGAAACTAACTGCAGATAAAAATGTTTCCCCTTTGAGACTCACATACTCTGTACTTTGTTCTTTCATCAATCCCTTTCATCCTTGCTCTGGCTAAACCACAGATAAAACATTAAAGATCCTCTGCTCTCTGATCAGTTGTTGGAGGTGGACAAGGGGTAGCAGTAGATCTTCTAAGTGAATGGGCATTGTATTTGGTTGTCGTTGCTTTCCCAGAAGACTCGGATTCTTTTGATTCACTGGTTTCTGCTATTTTCTCTCAATTTTTTCCCCAGGGTTTTTTCCATTGTATACCTGTTGTAGCACTTGTTTCAATGATTAAATATTTGATCCTCTTCCCCATTCAGTTTCAATTTTTTGTGAGTTTTGTCTTGCTGTATTTCTGCAGCATCTCAAACTCTCTTCTCTCCAGCCGTAGTTGATGTTAGCTTTTTTTTCGGATTAGTTTGGCAAAGTCACATTTTGCTTTGTTGACGGAGTCCTCTGATTTTCTAGGTAGCAACACTCTGCCAGGAAGTAAAGATTCTCTGCTACCACCTGCTTATTTCTCATGTTTACGAATTTGAATCAACTGAAAATCTGAAACAAAACCAATATTAAAATATTAATAAATGACCATTATGATGGCTAAAACACATCATTATAGAGCCTCCATTTTAGAAAATGGTGGAAGGGTTGCTCTGAAGAGTTATTTTCTGTCTCTATAAGACTGCTTGACCCCCAAAACCTATGCTTTGACACCAAAATGAAGCATGTAGGTCTTGTGGTTCCTGAAATAGTACATAATTGTGGCAACACATCCGCCATTTTTAAAAATGTTTTCGAGACAAAATCCGCCCGGATTATCAATGATGTCTACCAAAGCAAAATTACTTCTCTAATGATACAAAAACACAAATCAAAAATGAAAATCTCAGGTATATCAAGGGGCCAGGACTATTAAGTCAGGAATGTTGATTGAACTGGTATTCCATTTCTAATGCTGAGGCTTACTGAACCCCCTCTGGAACAGGCTTTGATACTTGTTCTTTTTTAGTATATGGTTGTATGATGTTGCATACACCGAACTCTGTGTTTACGGCACAGGTTGGCACTGTCATTACACATAAAGCGATGACGGCGTAAATGTTTGAATGAAAGTTAAATGTAAAAAATCAATTTAAATGTAAAAAAAGGTTTATTGAACCATGCTTCACAAATCTAATCTAGCTGTGTGGTCAAAGATCTCTGAGTTGCTATCACATGATTGGAAGACCCTTGGTAGAGCCCTGGTGTAAACCTGATACAAGTGGTGTGCTGGCATAAACCTGGCTTACTGGAAGACCTTTTTAGCCAGCTGAGGTAACCTCTTGTTGCTCATGGTGAAGCCCATGTGTAAACCTGATTAACCTCTTGTGATCCAGTGAGACAGGGACCACCTACTGATGTACTAGCCACTGGAGGGTCTGTTTAGCCAGTGGCATTTATTACTAATAACCACTAATGCAGTCCTGAAGTAACACCCAGAAGGCCTGATTCACTAATGCAGTCTTGAAGTATTACTCAGATGGTCTGCTAGGGCAGTTTTATAGATTCCAACAGATTCTAATGAGAGCCCGGATGGCCATGTTAAGTAAGAGATTCATGCATCTACTTCACCCCCTCATAATATCTGGTTCCAGTCAACAACCTCAGTTTCTACCCCTAAAAGGTCTATATGATTTGCTCCCACCAATCTCAATTCAGATTACCCCGCTGAGGTTGCCCTTATAAATGACTGTATAACTCCAACCTCTATCCCAGCAGAATCCTCATCAAGAACCTCAGATACACCCTACACCATAAAGTACACATACAGCCAGTGTGTGGGGTAATAATAAGTGAAACTCCTACTAACAAACTTGAAACAGCTAGTTGATCTCAGCTTTTCGAGTCCTGTACCCTCCACAAACACCCTTATGTTCATTAGGCATTAAAGGCTATGTAGCACCTAACTTCCTCCTTGATCACTCTCAGCTGATCACCTGCCCAGCATCATCTCATTTGTATCAAATTATGAGGCCATTAACAAAATTTGAGTACAGTTGATTCAAACCAATTTCTAAAAGATGGACCCTCAGCCTTGCCTCTGCTTAGGCAGCATTTTGACCAGTTTTCATGATACTCAGCTGCTGCCAAGTCCAATCATCCTCACACTATGAGCAGAACCAACAAACCTTTGCCTTTGAGGCCCACCACACAGCCTGATCTGATCAGGCCTTCCCAGTCCACTTAAACCTCCTAAGTTTAGGCTTCTTCTCACCTCTGATGACTGCACACCAAAGAACAGGGGCATAGCCTTATTTTACGCAAACCCAAATAAAGAGCTAATAGGCTACTATAACAGAACTTCCTACACAGACATTTTTGGCTCTATCTCCAACTCCTTGGCACACTCTACCTCACATCCACAAGTCTGTATTAGGCTCCTAGAGCCTAGATTTCCTAAAGAGTACCTGGTTTCTGGTAGAAGCGGCACTTCCAGTGCCTAGAGATGAACACGGGGGCCCCTGGCGCTCCTGTGCACAACACAGGGGCCACGCGGTGTCTGTGGGTGAGAGGGGCGATCAGCGCCCTCTCCCTTGTGAGAAAGAATGGGCCCCTCTAGGGTCCCGTGAAGTTTGGGGGCCCCCCGGGCCTCTAATGGCTCTCTCTGGGGGGGCCCAAAAGTCAAAGGTTTAGTGTAGTTGGGGCGATCGCGCCCCTAGCGCAGTGACCAGGGGAAAGGGAACTCCCTTTCTCCCCCGTGTCCTGCTTGTTAGAGAGGCAGTCGCCCTTGTCTGCGATGCGGCTTCCTTATGAAGTAACGGGGAAGCAGGGGCCTCCGATGAGGCTCTGACCTGCTTTCCACAGACGGCCGCACCCGATCTGGTGCGCGAGCCGCGTGTCTGCCTTCCCTCTCCGAAGGGAAGCAGCGTGAGGAATTGGGGCCGGAGTGTGCCCCGGGGGCGCTCTGAAAAGTGCGCGTCACCCGGGGACACGGTAGGAGCGTACGAGATCCTTTCTTTACCTTTCTGAAGTGCCCCGGGGGCACTGGAGTCAGTGCTGCAGTCCAAATGTGGCGCCCGAGCTGCGGCGGTGATTAGCACAAGGCAGAGGCGCAGTGGGGAGTGCGAGGGGCTTGTTGATGAACCCGGTCAGCGGTGGTGACTTTTTGGGCAAAAGTAAAGCGCTTTTCCAAGCGCTGAGGCAAAGTTAAAAGCCCGAGCTGCGGCGGTGATCTTTCTGCAGGACTTCAGCCAGATCGCTTTTCCCAAGCGCTACAAACCAAGCTTGTAGAGATCGTGGCAGGGGCCACAGCACCCTGCCCCTGGGAACAATAAGGCAAGAGAAAGCACAGGGCTGGTGGGCCCAGCTACAGGCCAGCACAAGGGGTGCAGGTAGGTCACAGGTCAGCACAGCAGCAGCAGTCCAAGGTGGTTTCTTGGTGAGTCCATTCATCAGTGTTCTGGGTCCAGTTTCAAGTTCCAAGAATGTTCAAATTGTGGGGAAAATTCCCCTGTACTTGTAGTCAGTTCTTACAGTGTTTTACAATGGTAGGGAGATGAGGTTCCAGCCAGTTACAACTGGTTCTGGGAGTGCCCCCTCTCTCCTTTCAGCACAGGCTCCAAACATCAGTCGGGGGTTAACGACCCTATTGTGTGAGGCCAGGGCACAGTCTTTACTAATGCAGGTGTGCCCCGCCTCTCCCTTCTCTCAGCCCAGGAAGGCTTTACAATAGGTAGATGCACCTCTGTGTCACCTCCACCCTCCCTGTGTTCAGGCTGTCTGAGAAGTATGCACAAAGCCCCAACTGTCAGTCTATCCAGACGTTGATTGGAGACAAGCTGCAAAACACCAAAGTCATAAGCACAGATAAATGCGCACTTTCTAGAAGTGGCATTTCTGTGATAGTAATAAAAAATACACCTATACCAGTAAGCAGCATTTCTTACCACTATCACAACCATACCAAACATGCCTTCGCTACCCCTCATAAATCAGACAATACCCCTTACACATAAGGCAGGGTATCTCCAATGCAATCCTGTGAGTAGGCAGCACTCACAGCAGTGAGACACCAAGTTAGGCTGTTTGTCACTATCAGGACAGGCCACGCAACATGGCACATGTCCTGCCTTCTACATACATGGCACCCTGCCCCAAGGGCTAGCTAGGGCATACCTTAGGGGTGTCTTACATGTAGTAAAAGGGGAGTTCTGGGCCTGGCAAGTAAATTTAGATGCCAGGTCCCTGTGGCAGAAAACTGCGCACACAGGCTCTACGCTAGCAGGCCTAAGATAGGTTTGACAGGCTAATTCAGTGGGTGGTGCAAGCAGCGCTGCAGGCCCACTAGTAGCATTTAATTTACAGGGCCTGGGTATAGGGATACCACTTTACAAGAGATTTATAGGTAAATTAAATATGCCAATCAGGTATAATCCAAACATACCAAATATGTAAGAGAGAGCACATGCACTTTAGCACTGGTTAGCAGTGAAAAAGTGCTCAGAGTCAAAATGTCAGCCAACAAAGGTCAGAAAAATAAGGAGGCAAAAAACAAAAAGTCTGGGGAATGACCCTGTAAAAGGGCCAGGTCCAACATTCGAGAATCCTGCCTGATCATTCTCCTTGACTTGTCCTCGGCTTCTGACATGGTGAATCACAGCATTCTTCGAAACACCCTAACAGCACAGATGGGGCTCAGAGGCAAAGTCATGAATTGGTTCACCTCGTACCTCAATAACTGCCTCCTACTAATCAAACTAAATGTCTTCCAATCATATCCTGCCCCTGTTAACCAAGGAGTCCCTCTGCGCTCGATTTTAGCTTCTAAGCCCTTCAGTCTCTACATGGAACCCTTAACTGCAATCATTTACCAGGCAAATATTGCATATCATCTTTACGCAGATGATCCGTAGCTTTCCCATAAAATATCTTCTCTAAAGGATGTACTTCATCTTAATCAAACTCTAATCAAAGTATAATCTTGGCTGTCAACCACCCACCTAAAACTTCACCCACTGAAGACAGAATTTCTTATCTCTTCCCTTTACAGCTCCTCCCCGATCGATAACTGGCTCAACTACCTAAACAGTCTCAAATGTACCCCAAAAACCCTTTACTGTACCAAATATTTTGGAATCTCTCTAGACAACACCTGTATATGAGTGCTCATATTAATTCTGCTACAAACAGTGCTTTATACCAACTCAGACTACTCAGAAAATCAAGCCTTTCATCATTCTGCCTAACTTTCAGTGTGTGGTACAAACTCTTGTAGCCTCTAAACTCAGGGGTCCTCAAACTGCGGATCGGATCTGGCCCGCAAGGGTCCTTGATCCGGCCCGCCTAGGTCCTGAACCCCAGGGGCCTTGTCAGCGTGACCGAGCCCCTTTAAAAAATTGCAGCCGCAAGGTAATGGGAGGAAGTGACGGCCAGTCACTTCCTCCCAGCTCCCTCCGCGCGGGAGGGGCCTGGCCCCTTTAAAAAATTGCCGCCGCAAGCAAGGTAATGGGAGGAAGTGACGGCCGGTCACTTCCTCCCAGCTCCCTCCGCACGGGAGGGGCCCGGTCAGCGCTACTGCATAGTGTGACCGAGCCCATGAAAAAAATGAAGGCCCAAGGGATTGGGAGGAAGTGACGGCTGGTCACTTCCTCCCAGCTCCCTCCGCGCAGGAGGGGCCCGGTCAGCGCTGCTGCATAGTGCGACCGGGCCCATGAAAAAAATGAAGGCCCAAGGGATTGGGAGGAAGTGACGGCCGGTCATTTCCTTCCTGCGCCCTCCGCGTGGGAGGGGCTCCGTTAGCGCTGCTGCATAGCGCGACCGGGCCCATGAAAAACATGCAGACCCAAGGGATTGGGAGGAAGTGATGGACGGTCACTTCCTCCCAGCTCCCTCTGCGCAGGAGGGAAGAGACAAGCCTTTGCTTGTCTAGGGGCCCAGTCAGCGCTGCTGCATAGCGCGACCGTGCCCATTAAAAAATGCAGTCCCAAGGTAATGGGAGGAAGTGACGGCCGGTCTCTTCCTCTCAGCTCCCTCTGAGTGGGAGGGAAGAGACAAGCCACAAGGACAGGAGAGCCACGCCGGCTTCCATGAGCCACAGCCACCCTCCTGCAAAAAAAAAAAGTAAGAAAAATTAGCTGTGTGCATATGCATGTATGTTAGTATGTATGTATATGTATGTATGCCAGTATTTATGTCTGTATCTGTATGTATGTGTTTATATGTCAGTATGTATGTCTGTGTGTATGTATGTCAATATGTATGGGTATGTGTATGTATGTATGTCAGTATGTGTGTGTGTATGTCTATCAATATTAATTGCATCCAGCAAAATCAATTGCCACAAGTATGTTCCCAATAATTGGGCATAACACAAATGTTGATGTTTACTGCATGTTTGATGTATTTTGCATTAATTGGATCCCACTGCCCACCCTCCATCCATAAGTGCTTCCTGTGAACATAGGAAGCTTGTCCACTATTAGAGGCTTCTTTGGCAAGCAAGCTAGGACAGTGATGAAGCATGACACCCAGTGGGATGTGTGAGGTCATTCTTTACAAATTATTGTGAAAAGTGCCTGCTAGTGAGAGAGCTTGTGTGTGTGTGTGTGTGTCTGCTAGTGAATGAGCTTGTGTTTGTGTGTGTGTGCCTGCTAGTGAATGAGCTTGTGTGTGTGTCTTCTAGTGAGTGAGCTTGTGTGTGTGTGCCTGCTAGTGAATGAGTTTCTGTGTGTGTCTGCTAGTGAGTGAGTGAGTGTGTGTGTGTGTGTGTGTGTGTGCCTGCTAGTGAGTGAGCTTGTGCGTTACTGCTGAGCGCTGACCATTTGCGTTACTGCTGAGCGCTGACATTTTTTATTTTTGTTCAGTTATTATTGCTGGTATATTGATTTTGTTGCTGTGTAGTTTTTGGTATTTTACTAATAGCAATTTTTATTCCCTAGGAAATCATTATATCAACATAAAAGAAAATTGACTCTGAGTGCAGAGTATTCAAAGAACAGTGGACTTATAATTACTTTTTCACGCAGTACAAAGAAAGAGCTGTTTGTCTAATATGCCAGAATTTAGAGTCTGTGTTCAAGAAATACAATTTGTGTCGACACTATGAAACTCAACATAAAGATCAATATGATTGTTTGGTCGGACAAGTGAGAAAAGATAAAATATTAAAACAGAAAAATGGGTTGACAACTCAGCAACATACTTTTGTGAAGCAAAAGCAGCTAAATATATCATCATTGCGAGCAAGTTTTCAAGTTGCCAAGCTCATAGCGCGCACTGGCAGACTATTCGTAGAGGGAGAATTTGTTAAAGAATGCCTTCTTTCTGTTGCCAGAGAAGGCTGATTTATTTAGTACAGTGAGGGCCATATTTATACTTTTTGACGCAAAACTGCGCTAACGCAGTTTTGCGTCAAAAAATTTAACGCGGGCTAACCCCATTCCAACGCGCCAGCCGGGCGTCATATTTATGGAATGACGCTAGCCGGCGCTGCTGTCTGGTGAGCGTAAAAAAAAAATGACGCGAACCGGGCAGCGCTGGCGTAGGGAATAATGGGGGTTGTGCATCAAAAAATGGTGCAAGTAAGGTTAGAGTCAAAAAAAAATTACGCTAACCTGACTCGCGTCATTTTATGACGCACAACCACCATGGAAATGACTCCTGTCTTAGCAAAGACAGGAGTCATGCCCCACTGCCCAATGGCCATGTCCAGGGGACTTCTGTCCCCTGGGCATGGCCATTGGGCACAGTGGCATGTAGGGGGGCCCAAGTTAGGCCCACCTATGCCACTTAAAAATAAATAAATAAATTCTTACCTCTACTTACCTGTACTTACCTGAGATGGGTCCCCCCATCCATGGGTGTCCTCCAGGGGTGGGCGAGGGTGGCAGGGGGTGTCCCTGGGGGCATGGGAGGGCACCTCTGGGCTTCTTCTGAGCCCACAGATCCCTTAACGCTTGCCCTAACCAGGCGTTAAAAAATTACGCAAATGCGGCTGCGCGTCATTTTTTAAGGCCAGCCCCCTCCCGTGCGTCATTTTTGCCCGGGAGTTTAAATAAGGCGCAATGGCCTTAGATTAATTTTTAGCGTGGAAACGCCTACCCTGCATCTCATTAACGCAAGGTAGGTGTCCACGCTAAAAAATGACGCAAACTCCAAGACGGGTCTAGCGCCAAAGTATAAATATGGAGTTAGCTTTGCGTCAGATTTGCGTAAAAAAAACGACGCAAATCCGGCGCAAACAGAGTATAAATATGTCCCTGAGTCTTTCAGAACCTACCATTACACAAAGGATTGAAGAAATGGGGGAAAATTTGCATCTGCATTTGCAAAACTCCACATTTTTTTTTTCTATTTTTCATTGGCACTCAACGAAAGCAATGATGTTTGTGACTCTGCACAACTTCTAATTTTCATTTGTGGGACAAATGATTATTTGGAAGTCACAGAGGAGCTTGCTGCACTGAAAAGCATCAAAGGAACAACAACAGGAGAGGATATCTATGAAACAGTTTGCCAAAACTGTGTATGATTTGGAGCTGGACTGGGCTAAACTAGCCAGTGTGACAACTGATGGTGCTCCTAGCGTGGTGGGGTCTATGAAAGGAGTAGTTGCACGCACTAAGAAAGAGATGGACAAACACAACCATTCACATTCAATAGCCATACAATGCCTCATCCACCAACAAGCACTGTGTTGTAAATCACTGAAGTTGGACTCTGTCATGAAAATTGTGGTATCTTGTGTTAACTTCATTAGAGCTCATGCACTAAACCACAGACAGATTCAGGAATTTCTGTCTGAGCTAAATGTTGCCTATGGAGATATTCTGCACCACACAAAGGTCTGTTGGCTGAGGCGAAGGAGAGTTTTGAAACGTTTTTATGACTTACTATCACAGGTTTCTGATTTTATGCTTTCAAAAAACAAAGAAGTACCAGAGCTCAAAGATGCAGAATGGAAATGGCACCTTGCCTTTCTGACAGATATAACAGAGCTACTCAACAGTTTCAATATTCAACTTCAAGGAAGGGGGAAGTTCATCTATGATATGCATTCACATGTGAAAGCATTTCAAGTAAAATTAGACCTCCTCATTAAACAAGTGAAGGAGGAAAACTTCTGCCATCTCCTCACCACTTAAAACCTGTTGGCGGAAAAACCAGCAGTTACATTCCCAAACAAAACATACGTGGATTTACTAGAAATGTTGCAAAAGGAGTTTCAAATTAGATTTAAGGAGATTCATCTCCATTCACAGGACATACAGCTTTTCCGGAACCCATTTTCTGTTGACATTGAAGTTGTTCTGCTTTACCAAATGGAATTGGACGAACTACGAATTGTGACTCTCTGAAAGAAACATTCAAATCAAGCGGCCTTACTCATTTCAATGCATCTCTCCCCTCTGAGAAATATCCTAATCTCAGGAACCATGCACTCAAAATTGCAACCATCTTTGGGAGCACCTATATCTGTGAACAGACTTTTTCCCGAATGAAACATCTGAAATCTCCAACCAGATCCAGACTAACTGATGAACACTTGCATCACTTGCTACGACTAGCAGTGACAAATATGGAACCGGATATTGACCATCTCATTAGCCAAAAGCAGGCCCATACTTCCCATTGAAATAAGTTTATATTGATTAAAATCGTTCTTCATTGCATTGTTTCTCCTGCTTTTTGTGCACTACAAATAAAATATTTGCAGTGTGCATAGGAATTAGTTCATATTTTTTTTCAAACTATAGTCCGGCCCCCAACAGTGTCTGAGGGACAGTGAACTGGCCCCCTGTTTAAAAAGATTGAGGACCCCGGCTCTAAACAATATTATGGAAATGCATTTCTAACTAGTACAACCAAATCACACCTGGCTGCAATAAATGCCACGCTTAATGCGGCGACCAAACTGGTATAGGGAGTGATTTGCTTCAAACATATCGTTTATTCCCTGATCACACTCTAGGGGCTCCTGATTAAAATCACGCTGCATTCTAAAAATAGCCTATATCACCCAAAACACTTCACTCTGGTACTTTGGAATCTCTGTCCCAGAATCTCATATTCTCTGGAGGCTACTGCTGTCCGAGAAGCTCAAGCTATCTATTCCTTGAGACGCCCAGATTAGAGATAGAGACATCATACTCTTGCTACTTTACTAGTAGCGCATCTAGGATAGGGGACACTCTGCTGCCGGAAATGCGCACAAATCCTTTCTCTCAGGCTTTCAAGACAAGCTTGAAATATCTCCTCTTTGAAAGATATTTAGTGCCCTGACTTGAATATATAAGAACAGCTAAGGACTACCTTTCCATAGCAATATTGTATCTGCCCTACCCTACAACTGCAATACCAGCATTAAGCCATCCTCCTGTGGCTTGTTGCACTGGGCACAACAATCTTCTAGATGGGTCGTCTTTTGTTTTTGCCCGTTTATTGGCTGCAGTGCTCTTATAACCTTGGATCATGTTTACACTTCATAAACCTCTCAATAAAACTAAATAAATGAATAGCCTTGCATGGTAGGAACATATGTATCTTGTATTTAGTTACATGTGTAACATTTGTGGAGAATATTTAGACAGTGATTAATATCTGCATTCTCTCATTAACATGGATACGTAATATGGGTAGGAAGTGCATATTAAATAATGAAACTTATAAAACATGACTGATTTGTTTTATATGCATAAAAAGCTAATGACGTCACATTTAACGCAACAGGTAACCAATCAATAGGAAAAAAAGGGCAAACTAGATGTTCCTTTGAAATTACCGAAACACCGACCTGCAAAGTATTATCAGTCAAAGATGATGGGAAGGTGATCCGGCAATCTCAGCCAAGAATTGTATACCAGTTTCCTGCAGAAAATAATCTGGAATTTGGAGGAGTTAAAAAATATTCAGGATGAAATTAATTTAAGAAAAGAGCCATATTCCATTTTACACCAAGGAAGTTTTCAAGCAGAGATATCGCGTGAATATACTGTAGGTGCAAATAAAGGGTGTTTGGACATCACTCCCCAAGGCGCACCTCAAAAGGGGAAACAATACATCGGTCCTGAAAATAAGCAGCATGTCAGTCTTGCCAAGCATAAGAAATCAATGACAAAAGAGAGACACTACATATGTACTGAGTGTGGAAAAGCTTTTACGCACATGGGAAATCTGCTCAGGCACCAGAAAATACACATTGGACAGCAGCCTTACAAGTGGACTAAATGCGAGAGAAGGTTAAGTCAGAATGTGCATTTCATAAGACACCAGAGAATACATTCAGGGGAGAGACCTTATCAGTGCGCTGAATGTAAGACGAGCTTTACCCGCAAGGAAACTCTTCTTGCGCACCAAAAGACTCTAACGGGGGATAGACCTTATCAATGTTCTGAATGTGATAAAAGCTACATTGTTAAACAAAGTCTTATATTGCACAGGAGAAAACAATTCGGAGAAAAACCTTATCAGTGTACTTCATGTGATAAGAGATTTTGCTGGAACCAAACTCTTGTTGGACATCAGAGGACTCACATGACTGGCCAGACGAAAAGCACTAGCTCCTCCAGATATAGTGAGTCTCAGAAGAAGCTTAAGAACTAAATTAAATAATTAAATATGTTATGTTGCCTGCATTTTATAAAGCACACACACTCCAGTTATTATTCCGTAGTAAACCTATTTAGAAAAAAAAAAAAATGTTCAGAGAAGATTAATAAAAAGTTGAATGGAAATGGGAGGAAGGGTGCTTTCAGATCACATCAACACCACAAAAACTGATTTAGAAGCATGGTGGATAGTAACACTCTGCCTGTGCTTACCCCAAAAAACATTATTAGCATTTTAATTTTCATTATTTTTTTTTAAACTTTACAGTATAACTTCAAAGATGTTAATCAACATTATGACGTATATTGTTTACAATGCAGACCTGTTCAGCATAAAGGAATAGTATTGTGAGGAAATTCCTTCTTTTTTTTTGCATGTTCACATTGTCTTTTTGCCTGATGCTGATGGTTTTTTGACTCTGAAAGTGCCTTAGACTCTGCTAACCAGACCAAGGGCCAGTGCTCTTGACCCCTACAACTGTACAGGAGAATTGGTTACACCCAATAGGCATGAACTAACTTACTCTTAAGTCCCTAGTGTATGGTACCCTGTGCGCCTAGGGCAAATAGGCTAGGTGTCACCTGTGGACTGCAGCATTAATTGTGCCAGCATGATGCTGGCCAAGACAAAACAGACACAGACTACCACTGCAGCCTGGAAAGACAGTTTTAAACTGCCATCTCGACTTTGCTATTTAAACCAATGACAAAGTCCAAACGTTTCCTTACACTACCTATAAGTCACCCCTAAGTGAAGCTTGTGGTTCCTAGCCGGCAGAGTGCAAGGTATTGCAAGGGTGAATATGTATGTTAATATCCCAGCAGCAACCCACCCCAAAGCCGCTTTTTGCTGTACCAAGGCTGTTGGCTCCATTGACTAACGTGGGAGTTGCCCCACTGGGCTATCTCTACAATGAGTCCACCAAAACTGGTATTTTGGTATAAGAGAAACTGTCTCATAAAACAGTACTTCCTCCTAAAGTCAGATTTAAAGCACTAGTACTAAGGAACTTTTAGAAAGTAGCCATTTAGCTACCCCATTCAGCCAGTAGCTTAGATAGTAAATATCTGTTGTCTCTGAGCTATTTTCCAATCTGCCAAGTTGCTAACAACCCTGCTGGTAGGAGAGCAAAGGGCCGCCAGGGCAGAGGTCCCCCTCCTCCCCAGGCAGAATACTGTGTCGTGAGGGAAATCAGAGTGCAGGCTTCAAAGAAGTTGTTGGCTCTGATGAGCAAATGTTGCTCACACCCCTGCCATTGTGGTCCCAGACAGCCTGGCATCTTTGCAGGAGCGGGGAAACCCATGCAAAAGCCAGTTTTCCATGGGGCATGAAGGCCCTAGCTAGCCACACCCCTTTGGTGGGCTAGTGAGGTCTGCACACTCCGAGAAAGCTTTCAACATTTTCTTTAGTGGAAAATAGGACTTAGGGTATACCTGACTGCCACACTTACCTGGTAGTGTTCACCAGTTGGGCGGGGCGCACCTCTGCATAAAACACTGTCCTTGGAGGTTGGGAGCCTCTTAGAAACTTGGGAGAGGAGCTGCATGCTGCCCTGCCCAAGAATATTAGTTTAGCCCTACAGTGGCTTCCCTGGTGCCTTACAGAGGCTCAGGGAGTGGGGGGTGCATGCCCTCTCCCCCAATAATCTGCCCTGGGGGATGGAGTTCCCGGGTGCTTGATTAGGCTGGGGGCAGGGTTGCGTACAAACTCCACCCCTGAAAAAACATATTGTGAAATATTCATTTCATTTTAATTGTGGTTTATTGCAAAATGCATTTTGTTCTACAACCATGATTTTATTAAAATAAGTCCTTTTTCAAAAAGTCATAGCACACTATTTTTCCAGAGGTCATCTTTCAGAAGTCTAATCACAATCTGTTATTTTTACTACAATATTTTCACATGGAACCCTGGAGATGCTTCAAGTACCTTTGCTGCTATTTTACAAGGCATTGTCCTGGAGATTTAAATCATGGTTTAAATTGGGACCAAAGGCATGTCATTTTACCAGAGCGCAAGGCACTGCAGTCTGTTTAACAGGTCTTGGTCCACTATGAAATTAAAGAAAGAACACTATACTTTCCAGTACAATTATACACAAGCACTATTCTGGCTACCTGTGCAACATTTTCAGATCATACTTGGACAGTCATCTAATGCCATTTGTCCAGCAAAGTACAAATGTTGTCATTCCTCTGACAAGGCTAGTCACTCTTGAGCTTTCAGGCCTCACTTTACCCTCAAAATGCCAGAAAATTTCCTGTGGTTGTGGTGATGGCTGAAAATCAACCATTTAAATGTTTTATCTCCTGTTGTTGTTACCGAACTGGCTCAACATTGCCCGAGGCTTCTCCAAGACTTTATAAGTTACATGTGAGACTTTTAGCAGTAAGTCTGTTTTTGTCAGTTATTTGACAGAATAGAGTGCATTCTGAGCATCAGAATGCTTGTCTGAGGGAGCATCTCCACAATCATGGACAGACACATGTTGGTCAAATGTGTCTGCTTAGTATCTACAGCTTTCAAATGGACATGTATTACTCCAGCACTGAAGCTGATTCTTACAACAAGTATGGCATTTGACTCTTAAATGCAATAATCATAAAAGCATACCCATAAAATATCTTATCCCATGCGTTTGGTGTAATCTGCTTCATTTATTCTAAATTCATAAACATATGGGTAATAGTGCCAGTCACAGATACAGTAGAGGAGCACACCAACTGATAGTAACATGTCTACAAACTTGGAACTTCCAAAGGAGACTTTATGCAGACTTTATGCTGATATGCTTACCCGATCCATCATGTCAATGTAATGCTACAACCAGATACACAAGCTTTTTATACCTATTTCCATAACCTGCCTTTTGCTATGCCCTAGTCTTAACCAGCTACTTTGTGACTGGAGAATGATCCTAAACTCTGATATGAAATAAATACCTTTGGTATATTTCATGTTATAGAGTACACCAAAGACCCAGTAAATCAAATGTATAATAATACAGCTGCTGTTAGTTCCTAAAAATATAGTGATTATCTTTACCTCTCAGTACAAATTTTTAATTCTTTGAAATTTGAATGTAGAAGTGTCTAATGGTTTACGTTTGGGTTCAAGTTATTATTTTCCAGTGATAAAGTTTTATTGTATCCCCGAACTGCCAGATGATTCTTATTGAAGTTATATATTGGTTAATTTTAAAGAATACTTGCAGGCCATGGTGTGTATTTTCTGTTATAATCCTGGCCCCTTGACATACCTCTGTAAAAAACTGTTAACCAAAGATTTTCATTTTTGATTTGTGTTTTTGGATCATTAGAAAAGTAATTTGGCTTGGGTAGACATTGGTAATCCGGGCCGAATTTTTCAGGACAACATTTTTTAAAATGGCAGATCTATTGCAGTGATTATGTAATATTTCAGGAACCATGAGACCTATATACTTCATTTTTAGTGTCAAGACTTAGGTTTTGGGGGATAAGTAGTCTTATAGAGACAGAAAATAACTCCTCAGAGTATTACCTTATAATAGAGGAAGAAGAGACATACACTGAAATGAAATAAATAATAATAGTTTTTAATCCTTTCTTTGTATACACCAAGCAATGTTTATGATCTGAATATGATAAAATGTTTATCATTTCTGTTTTAGACACATTCTCAGAGTTCACTTTATTTGTTGTGGCAATCGCTCATGGTATATTTGCAGAAAGCTGAACATTTAAGAAGAGCATATTGACGGGACATCTTTTTGTAGCACAGGATTTAGTACCCTATCAATATCTTCCCAACCAAATTCACACGGATCTTTCTTTACATATGCATGGTCCAAAAAATGTACACATCTTCTGATCAAGTAGAATGCTCTCTTAATGTGTCCACACACAGAATATGGTGTCAGTGGAAGGTTACTTAGCGGGACTGATCTCTTGAACTCACTATATCGTCAGATGTGTGGCAGTCAGAACTCATGTTCCACACATGCACAAGGTATTTTTCTATGTCTTTAAAGTCACATCCTTCTCCTGTCTCAGCAAATCATTTTAGAAACTTCTCGGGTTCAGCAGTTAAAGCTCCATGCTTTTTTCCAGTTTTGCTCATAGTGTCATCACCGATAAGAATATGTGTTTTGATAAGAACACTGGGCATCTCTGGGTCATGTTTCTTGTACAGGATATGAAGCGGATTGTCTTTTCTCGTCTGTTCCTTAACGTATCCCCAACTGTGACAAACCTTGACTTATGAACATTGCAACAAATCTAAGTAGCACAATAATATGATCTGTGTCATTTGGCAGTTCAGTGATTTGATTGGAACCATTTTGATCAGCCCACGCAACATGTGCACAACATTAAGGTCAGCTTTCTCCAATTTGCTGTTAAGTATTTGAACAATATGCCCCATACCTTTTGAATATCTCTTTGCAGGCATCAACTCCTCATTGACATTCATTCCTATTGCAATAATTGGAAATTCAGTGGTCACTGAAGCATCAGCAATGTTTTGGCTAGTTAACATCTCCAAGTTCATCTTGTTCAATGTTGATGACCAGAATTTATCAAGTTTCACGGGTATAGGTGTAAAATTGTTGATGCAGGCAAGATCAATTGTTCCACTTGTAGACATTTGTCTGATTCTCTACATTCTTTGACAGATAGTTCAAGACAACTGTCAAAGACAATGTGCAGTTCTTGCAAAGTGCACACTGACTTTGATATCGGTAGAACAGTACGAACGATCTCTCCGAAGTTTTGCATGGATGAAATCTTGACCATTCGCAATAGTGACATATACTCCACAACAACAGCAGTTTTCAATAAGGACACCTTTTCGAATTGAAATTCATCAGGTGAGAGTTTTTTCTGAGCTCTTGTAAGAGTTGTGCTTCACTGGTTCGGGTGCAGTACCTCCATCAAATAATGCATTTATTGGAAGATCATGCAACAGAATGTCCTTGATAAATTCACCATTTTCTTTTGCTACATTCATTTCTCTGTGTGCTTGCAAAAGTTGTTTTTTGTAACCTGTTTTGTGGTGGCTGGTTGGACAAAACTGTTAATACGGCATTTAAAGCATGGAAGTTTAGCTTTAGTGATTATGTCAAACAGCTTTTTCTCTTTCGATACAAATCCCTCCTGCTTCAGTTCTGCGTATAGTTTCGATCCATGTTCCAGGACATCTAGTAGACTTGTCTTTATAGCGTTATCCACATATTGTTTGGTCATGAAGTTGTGTAGTCACACACTCAGTTATTTCACAGGGGTTTCCTTGCTGCTGCCTTAAATAAAGGAGTCTGTCAACATGTTTATTAAAATGTTCCCCTCTTTTTCTCACAAGTTGTTGGTGAGGAACAGTTTCACCATTGTCCATTAATTTTGAATTTGTCACCTCTCTGAAAACATTGCAAATAGAACGGACTTCATGGTAAACTAGCTGCCACTGAGTAGCATATTCACTTTAATGTGTCTGATCAACAATGCCCTTGGTGCTTTTCTGTGATCTCTGGATCGTCTGTTACATTTTCATATATGGGGCCCCAGCATTGAACCTTCCCTCTCTGTCTTTCATCCCAAAATGTCTTTGGATTAATTTTCTGTAGAGGTATGGTTTTTCTACCTCTAGCATCTTCACTCTTTCCAAAGACCCCAACCCATATCTTAGGTAGCTTATGCAGTTGAATTCACGAAACACAGTAATTAGACCACAGTCTTCACGTATAGCTCTCAATCACCTTCCTGATCAGCATGTACCACATTTTTCACTTGTGCTGTCATGTAAAACATTTCCCCAGTACTTGCAAAGTTCTGATTTTTCTTCACATTCTTTGACAAGTTCTGCGAACTTGGTTTTCTGATTTTGAACTGTGTATTGAACATTGCCTGGCTGTGCATTATGTCTTCTGAATGAAGTGCACAATGTGCCTTGTTCACTTCGGGGTTCAGATATGTAATACCTAATTAGTCATTCTTGTTCCAGAAAGCATTCCAACGCTATGTTTCTATAGTCTGAGATATGATGAGCATAACTTGTAACAAATGAACATAATGCGTTCCGCTCAATGCTGACTGGACAGTTTTGCTTTCAAAGATTTCAGCCTCGGTAAGTGCATTGTCTATGCCACATCCACTGAGATAATGTCCTGCACATCGCACCCCAAATTTTGTCATGTGGAAAACACCCATCATTGGATTAGGATCATCAAATTTTACTGGACTGCTCACAAAAATGTCAACTACGGGGAGTGGCCTGGTGGTCACCAAGATGGCTGCACACTAAGCGAGCGTGAGCGAGCTCACAATTTTAACCCCAGCATCTGACAACAATCCACTCACATCCATTTGCAGGAGCGCCCCAGATGACCTTAAGACGTTCGTAGAAGCTGTGGGCTTAATAGACTTGTGGCGTGAACATAACCAGGCGGGCAAGCAGTACATATATTTTTCTAGTGCACACAATAGCTACTCCCTACAGGACTACAAATTCACTCAATATACAAAGGTGGGGAGGTTCTGTGCTGTGGGGCTGAGCATTTGGCGCAGGGCATATCAGATCATTCCCCAGTGATAGTTGCACTGATGGGTCCCAGGGCGGACACTGTCTCATGGACGGCCCAATATTTCTGGGAAAATGAAGGAACGGTTACCTCACACAGCACTTTGTGGGAAGCTTTTAAGGCTGTCTTGCTTGGACATCCACAAGCCTTGAATGCTGGTATTAAAAAAGAGCGTACAAATCCAATGCAATCTGCTAGAAAAAGAAATAGCCGCTTTGGGAGCATAAGTACTGAGGGGGGTGTCATATGCTTCAGCTGCAACAACAGGAACTTAGAGACCTAATAGAAAATAAGGCCAGGTTGTGTGCACTGTCAACGCAGCGCCTCCTCTATGACATTGCGATAAAGCTTACAAACATAGCCTGGCTTGAAAGAAGGAACAGGGGTAGTAACAGGGTTGTGACATTGAGGGACGAGGATGGGGTGACGTACTCTCCTGGGGAAGCCATATCAAATGCTTTTGCTACATATTACAAATGGCTCTGCTAGTCCGCGGCAATCCACATAAAGGAATACTGTGTGGATCTCTTGAGAGATATCTCCTTCCAAGTTCTCTTTGTGAATGACAGGGTTGACCTGAAACAGGACTTGACTGAAGAGGAGGTTCGGGATGCGATCAGGGAACTTCTGTCCAGTAAGGCGTCCGGCTCCAGTGGACTGCCCATTGAATTATACAAATGTGTGGCTACGGACTCGGCAAAGCACATGTTGAATATGTTCCGAGAAGCCAGGAAGGAGGAGATCCTTCCATTAGACCAACGAACAGCCACCATTGTGATGATTCCCAAAAACGATAAGAGACCAGAGGTTTGTAGTTTACACAAGCCCAAATCCATCCTAAACGTGCAGGCCAAGTTACTGGCGAAGGTTTTGGCCAACAGACTGAAAAAAGTAATTACAACCGTGATCCACCTGGACCAATCTGGGTTTATGCCTCATAGAGGTGCGAGGCTTAATCTGAGATGGCTGTACGGGGTCATGCATATGACCAGAGTACCTGGTCACGAAGATGCGGTCTTGTTGTCTTTGGATGCACGAAGGGCATTCGACAACATCGAATGGTCATACATTTTCACCATTCTCGCCAGGTTGGGATTTGGTCCTTCTATTTGTACCTGAATTAAACTCCTATACCAGGCTCCGATGGCAAAGGTGTGGGTGAATGGCGCACTCTCCCTCCCCTATGCTCTACATAAGGGAATGAGACAAGGATGCCCCCTTTCCCCAATGCTTTTTGCCCTAGTGCTAGAGCCGTTGGCAGCCTTGATACGTCAGCCCCCTCTGGTGAAAGGTATTATATGAGGGCATGGATGGGAGGAACATATCTCTTTTTATGCAGACATTTTGCTAACCTTATTCGGGATACAAAATCAATTAGGGTAAATCCCTCATCTTCCCCCTTCCAGGGAATACCCCAGCGCTTCCTGCACACTGCATAGCCCCAGTGGCGAGTGGGGGAGTTTAAATATTTGGGCGTACATATAACACTATCTGTGGACAGATTTATTGGGCAGTATATGCGCCCCCAGTTGGAGACCCTTCGTGGGGATGTGGCACACTGCCGTGGACTTCTGGTCTCATTAATTGTGTGCGCGGTTCTTTTCAAGATGATGGCCCTTCCACTCATGCTAAATGTCTTCTAGAACACCCCATTTCGGGTGCCACCTGAGCTGTTCAGGAATGTTAACTGCAAGCTGCGAAGCCTCCTGTGGGATGGGGGTAGTTCGCACATTTACAATGATTAAATATTTTATCCTCTTTACCGTTCAGTTCCAATCTTTTGTGAATTTCGTCTTGCTGTATTTCTGCAGCATCTCCAACTCTCTTCTGTCTAGCCATAGTTGATGTTAGCTTTTCTTTCGGATTAGTTTGGCATAGGACACATTTTTCTTTATTGATGGAGTCCTCTGATTTTGTAGTTAGCAATACTGTGTCAGGAAAAAAAATTAAAAATGAAAATCTCTGGACAACAATTTTTTTAGGTAGGTATAGCAAGGGGCCAGGACTATTTAGTCAGGAATGTTGATTGAATTGGTATTCATTTTCTAATGCTGAGGCTTATTGAACCACCTCTAGAACAGGCTTTGATAGTTGTTCTTTTTTAGTATATGGCTGTATGATGTTGCATACACTGAACTCTGCGTTTACGACACAGATTAGCACTGTATTATAATTTACACATAAAGCTGTTATTACGATGACAGCATAAATGTTTGAATGAAAGTTAAATGTAAAAAATCTATTCAAATTTAAAAACGGTTTATTGAACAACGCTTCACAAATCTAATATAGCTGTGTGGCCAAAGATCTCCGAGTTGCTATCACATGACTGGAAGGCTTTCTTGGGGGACCCCTTGCTACACCTGGTAGAACCCTGGTGTAGACCTGATAACAAGTGGAGTGCTGGCATAAACCTAGCTACTGAAAGACCTTTTTAGGCAGCTGAGGTTACCTCTTGCTGCTCATGGTGAAGCCCATGTGTAAACCTGAATACCCTCTTGTGATCCAGTGAGATGTGGACCACCTACTGAAAGTACTAGACACTGGAGGGTCTGTTTAGGCAGTGGAATTGATTACTAATAACCACTAATGCAGTCCTGAAGTAACACCCAAAAGATCTGAACCACTAATGCAGTCCCGAAGTAATACTCAGAAGGTCTGCTAGGGCAGTTTTGTAGATTCCAACAGATTCTAATGAGAGCCCAGATGGCCCCACGTTAAGTAAAAGATTAATGCATCTACCTCACCCCCTCACAATATCTGGTTCCAGTCAACAACATCCCTTTCTACCCCTAAAAAGTCTATATGATTTCCTCCCACCAATCTCAACTCAGATTACCCTGCTGAGATCGACCTATGACTGACTGTATAACTCCTACCTCTGTCCCTGCAGACTACTCAACAAGAACCTGAGATACACCCTATACCATAAATTACACATACAGCCAGTGTGTGGGTTAATAATAAATCAAACTCTTACTAACACAAACTTGAAACAGCTAGTTGGTCTCAGCTTTTCGAGTCCCATACCCTCCACGAACACCCCTATGTTCATTAGGCATTAAATGCTACGTAGCACCTAACTTCCTCTTTGATCACTCTCCGCTGATCACCTGCCCAGCATCATTTCATTTGTATCAAATAATGATGCCATTACAAAATTTGAGAACAGTTGATTCAAATCTATCTCTGACAGATAGACCCTCAGCCTCGCCTCTTCTTAGGCACCATTTTGACCAGTGTTCATGATACTCAGCTGCTGCCAAGTCCAATCATCCTCACACTATGGGCAGAACTATCAAGCTTTTGCCTTTGAGGCCCACTACACAGCCTGATCTGATCATGCCTTCCCAGTCCACTGCAACCTCCTAAGTTCAGGCCTCCTCTCACCTCTGACGACTGCACACCAAAGAACAGGGGCATAGCCTTCTTTTACGCAAACCCAAATAACGAGCTAATAGGCTACTATAACAGAACCTCCTACACAGAAATGTTTGGCTCCATCTCAGACTCCTTGGCACACTCCACCACAGCTGACCATGCATAGTCTTATCACTAGTAATCATAGACAATCTGCAACTAAAGATCTTTTCTCAATTCATATCCTATCTACAGTCAAATTCCTTCATAGCATCTATAGGAAACATACTCTTCATGCACTCTGGATCATTTTCCTAATTCTGCCCCCCTTTCATGCCCAACAAGAGAGCTACAGCTTAGATAAACCCTCTCTAGACAATAACAGAGATCCTATTGTCTCCCTCACAGAAAAACAGGCTTCAAAAAGATGGTTACTAACTCCCTCAGGATCATCTATCAACCCACCCATAAATGCATCAAAGAGCTACAAAGACTACTAAAGGAATTCCCCAAGATCCTATTCACAAATATATTCTTCTGTGTTAAAATGCTAAAAATGGGTCTTATTTTCTACACCTGCTGCATTGAGAGATGAAAAGAGCTTATCAATAATCACCTCTATGTATCTAACTATACCAAAATAACAACATCAACGTACCTGTCATCTCAGATCTAATTACCATAATGTCAAAAACCAACATAAAATGAATGCTACACAACTGCAAATCTGCAGCCAAACACAACACAGAGATAGCTGACTCAAGCTTACCTTAAGGGATTTACATCCGATTCCCTCCTGAAACATGGCTGAACAACCTCTGATCAACCTCATAGCCGCATACTCCCCCCCATATGCCTACTCCCCCCCCACCCACCCTGTCCTCCCCTCCGACTGGGAGGATAAAGTCAGCAGCAGATTTGCTGTCATCCACAACTCAAATGTTTCAAAGTGAAAGAATATACCACCCTCTAATGTGAAGGGCTGGAACTCCTCATGACAAACGAGAGGGTGACCAAATTTAACTTATTATATCACCCGCCAGGTAACAGGCAATCCTTCACAGAACATATAATTGATTTTATCACCCAACAATACCTCCAGCAACATTTTCCTCAGGGATTTTAACCTGCACTGCAATCACACCAGCAGTGCCCAAACTGCCCATCCAAAAATATTTGTGAGCAACAGTTATCTGGCTCAATTCCGAGCTGATCCAACTCACACCAAGGGTGCCTCCATAGACCTCCTTATAAGCAAGAAAGAGTCGATCACCATAGACTCCATAATATTGGTCAGCTTTTCTCACCACAACTCAATTCTTCTCCGTCTGCATCTAAAAACACTGTTTTTCAGAGGTCAAACATGCAGGACAAAATGCTGGAACAGAGAAGCCTTACAAATCAACCCAACAGATCTCTCAGCAAAAATCCATTGACACCTTTGTCCCTCTGTCACTTCATACAGTGTTGATGACTTGACCTCGCACTACAATTATCAGATATACTGAAGGAAGCAAAATCAATGAAACTCGAGGCTAAACAGTTAACCTTCTGCCGATGGTTCAACAAGGATCTATACGAGTAGAGGAAACAGCTCAGAATGGCAGAAAGAAGATGGAGGCAAGACCCCTCAACTTTGTCTATCTCTACTACGATCAGAAAGAAACAGAGCCAAGAAACATTTTTAAAGCAAAAGCCTCCTCCCCCAAGTAGAACCAGAAACAAAAACAAAAAAACACTAAACATACTCTTCAGTATCATCAGGCAACAGATTTCCCCCAAAGAACTAACAGTCTTGGACTACCCAGCAGAAAAAGGTGACGATTTTGGAACTCTTTACCTAACGTGCTTTTAGATAAACCTCACCCATCCTAACCTCAAACGTCCTGGTGCCAGTGCTAGTAACATACTAGACCCTACACATAGACCACCGAACCATAAAAACAATGCCTCCTTGAACAACTCCACGGTGTTAAAAGAAGAGGAACTCATCAGAATTTTAACTAATACTAACTCTGCCACACACATCATGGACCACATAGCAGCCTTCTTAATCAAGGGTAATAGACAGATCATTACCCCTGTCTGGATTAAAAATAGTGAACAAATCACTCTTGCAAGAGGGCAGTCAAGAAATTTGAATCTGACCCTGAAGATATAAATAAACTCAGCCGGGTAACCAACCTTTCTTTCTGGACCAAAGTCCTTGAAAAATGTGTGCTACCCCAACTCAACCAAGGTATCATGAATTACAACCTCATAGACAACTTCCAGTCCAGCTTCAGAGCTGGCAGCAGTGAAAGCGATAGCCATGCGCAACATTTGAGATGACTTCCTCTCCATTCTGGATATACGGGAATCCTGCCTGATCCTTCTCATTGACTTGGCCTCGCTTCTGACATGGCCAATCACAGAATTCTTCTAAGCACCCTAACAGCACAGATGGGGCCCCGCCGCACAGTCATAGATTGGTTCTGCTCGTACCTCACCAGTTGCCTCCTACTAATCAAACTAAACATCTTCCAATCATATCCTGCCCCTGTCAACTAAGGGGTCCCTCTGTGCTCGATTTTAGCTTCTAAGCCCTTCAGTCTCTACATGGAACCCTTAAATGCAATCCTTTACCAGGCAAATATTGCATATCATATTTACGCAGATGATTCGTAGCTTTCCCATAAAATATCTTATCTAGAGGATGTACTTCATCTTAATCAAACTCTAATCAAAGTATAATCTTGGCTGTCAACCACCCACCTAAAACTTCACCCACTGAAGACAGAATTTCTTATCTCTTCCCCTTACAGCTCCTTCCTGATCCAAAACTGGCTCAACTACCTAAAAGCTTTCAAATACACCACAAAAAACATTTACTGTACCAAATATTTTAGGATCTCTCTAAACAACTTCTGTATATGAGTGCTCATATTAATTCTGCTACCAACAGTGCTTTATACCTACTCAGAAAATAAAGCCTTTCATCAATCTGCCTAACTTTCAGTGTGTGGTACAAACACTTGTAGCCTCTAAACTATATTATGGAAATGCATTTCTAACTAGTACAACCAAATCACACCTGCCTGCAATAAAGGCCACGTTCAATGCGGCGACCAAACTAGTATAGGGAGTGATTTGTTTCAAACATATTGCTCATTCCCTGATCACACTCTAGGGGCTCCTGATTAAAATCATGCTGCATTCTAAAGATAACCTATACCACCCAAAACACTTCACTCTGGTACCTTGGAATACCTGTCCCAGAATCTCATATTCTCTGGAGGCTACTGCTGTCCGAGAAGCTCAAGCTATCTACTCCTTGAGACGCCCAGATTAGAGATAGAGACGTCATACTCTTGCTCCTTTAGTAGTAGTGCATCCAGGATAGGGGACACTCTGCTGCCGGAGATGCACACAAATCCTTTCTCTCCGGCTTTCAAGACAAGCTTTAACTATCTCCTGTTTGAAAGATAGTTAGTGCCCTGACTGGACTTGAATATATAAGAACAGCTAACAACTACCTTCCCATAGTAATGTTGTATCTGCCCTACCCTACAACTGCAATAACATCATTAAACCATCCTCTTGTGGCTTGTTTATGCGCTTGTTGCACCGGGCACAATAATCTTCTAGGTGAGTCGTCTTTTGTTTTTTTCCCGTTTATTGGCTGCAGTGCTCTTATAACCTTGAATCATGCTTACACTTCATAAACCTCTCAATAAAACTCTAAATAAATAAATAGCCTTGCTGGGTAGGAACATATGTATCTTGTATTTAGTTACATGTGAAACATTTGTGGAGAATATTTAGACAGTAATTAATATGTGCACTCTCTCATTAGCATGGGTATATCATATGGGTAGGAAATGCATATTAAATAATGAAACATCATAATAAATGATTGATTTGTTTTATATGCATAAAAGGCTAATGACTTGTCACATTTAACCCAACAGGTAAACAATCAATAGGAAAAAAAAAGCAAACTAGTTGTTCCTTTGAAATGACCGAAACACCGTCATGCAAAGTATTATCAGTCAAAGATGATGGGAAGGTGACCCAGCAATCTCAGCCGAGAATTGTATACCAGTCTCCTGCAGAAAATAATCTGGAATTTGGAGGAGTTAAAAATATTCAGGATGAAATTAATTTAAGAAAAGAGCCATATTCCAGTTTACACCAAGGAAGTTATCAAGCAGAGATATCGCATGAATATAGTGTAGGTGCAAATAAAGGTTGTTTGGACATCACTCCCCAAGGCACACCTCAAAATTGGATACAATACCTAGGTACTGAAAATAAGCAATATGTCAGTTTTAAAGAAGATATTGCCAAGCATAAGAAATCAGTTACAAGAGAGAGACAGTACATATGTAGTGAGTGTGGAAAAGCTTTTACTCAGATGGGAAATCTTCTCAGGCACCAGACAATACACGTTGGACAGAAGCCTTACAAGTGTACTGAATGCGGGAAAAGTTTCAGTCAGAAGGTGCATTTCATAAGACACCAGAGAATACATTCGGGGGAGAGACCTTATCAGTGTGCTGAATGTAAGAAAAGCTTTACCCGCAAGGAAACTCTTCTTGCGCACCAAAAGACTCATACGGGGGATAGACCTTATCAATGTTCTGAATGTGATAAAAGCTACATTGTTAAACAAAGTCTTATATTGCACAAGAGAAAACATTCAGGAGAAAAACCTTATCAGTGTACTTCATGTGAGAAGAGATTTCGCTGGAAGCAAACTCTTGTTGCACATCAGAGGACTCACATGACTACTCAGACGAAAAGCACTAACTCCTCTAGATATAGTGAGTCTCAGAAGAAGCTCAAGAACTAAAGTAAATATGTTATGTTGCCTGCATTTTATAAAGCACACACACTCCAGTTATTAGGCCATAGTAAAACTATTCAGAAAAAAAAAAATACAAAATGTTCAGAGAAGATTAATAAAAAGTTGAATGAAAATTGGAGGAAGGGTGCTTTCAGATTACATAAACTGATTTAGAAGCATGGTGGATAGTAACACTCTGCCTGTACTTACACCAAAAAACATTAATTTTCTTTATTCTTTTTTTAAACTTAACAGGATAACTTCATATATGTAAATCAAAATTATTACATATATTGTTTATAATGCAGACCTGTGGTATTCAGTATAAAGGAACAGTGTTGTGAGGAAATTCCTTCTTTTTTGCTTGGTCACACTTACTTTTTGCCTGATGCTGATGGTTTTTTACTCTGAAAGTGCCCTAGGCTCTGCTAACCAGACTAAGGGCCAGAGCTCTTGACCCCTACAACTGTACATGAGAATTGGTTACACCCAATAGGCATGAACTAATTTACTCATAAGTCCCTAGTGTATGGTACCCTGTGTACCTATGGCATGTAGGCTAGGTGTCACCTGTGGACTGCAGCACTAATTGTGCCACCACGATGCTGGCCAAGACAAAACCAACACAGACTACCATTGCAGCCTGGAGGGACAGTTTTAAACTACCATCTTGACTTTGCCATTTAAATGAATGACAAAGCCCAAACCTTTCATTACACTACCTATAAGTCACCCCTAAGTGAAGCTTGTGGTTCCCAGCCGGCAGAGTGCAAGGTATTGCAAGGGGGAATATGTATGTTAATATCCCAGCAGCAACCCACCCAAAAGCCGTTTTTTGCTGTACCAAGGTTGTTGGCTCCTGTGACTAACATGGGAGTTGCCCCAGTGGGCTATCTCTACAATAAGTCCACCAAAACTGGTAGTTTGGTATAAGAGACACTGTCTCATAAAACACTACTTCCTCCTAAATTCAGATTTAATGCACAACTAGTACTAAGGCACTTTTAGAAAGTAGTCATTTAGCTACTGCATTCAGCCAGTAGCTTATATAGTAAATGTCTGTTGTCTCTGAGCTGTTTTCCAACCTGCCAATTTGGTATCAACCCTGCTGGTAGGAGATCAAAGGGCCGCCAGGATGGAGGTCCCACCTCCTCCCCAGGCAGAATACCATGTGGCGGGGGAATCCGAGTGCAGGCTTCAAAGACAAAGAAAAGTTGCTGGCTCTGATGAGCAAATGTTGCTTATACCCCTGCCATTGTGGTCCCAGACAGCCTGGCATCTTTGCAGGAGTGGGGAAACCCATGCAAAAGCCAGTTTTCCAAGGGGCGTGAAGGCCCTAGCTAGCCACACCCCTTAGGTGGGCTAGTGAGGTCTGCACACTCCAAGAAAGGTTTTGACATTTTCTTTAGGGGAAAATGGCACTTTGGGTATACCTGACTGCCGCACTTACTAGGTAATGTTCAACATGTGGGAAGGGCTGCCTAGGGGTAAAGTAGCCCATTGACTAGTGTCACCCCCTCCTCACTGAGTAGGACTTAGGTTAAGTAAGGCACCCTTTCCAGCAAAACTCACGTATGCTGGACCAACTGCAAGGATTGGAGTCTGTTATCCCAGGACTGCACAAGAGAGCGGTGGCACAGAGTACAACATAGCTGCAAGCACTATGCACAAATAGAGACTGCAACCTGAACTATACAACTTGGAGCTTCCAAAGAGCAGGAGTCTCTCCCAGTGCCAAAGGTCCCCAGAGAATCCCCCAAGTGCTAGTGGTCCTAGCACCCTGTCTAAACCCCCAGCCTACAACAGGCTTCAAGGACTGACCTGGCTATCCGGCACGCTGAGGGAATTGTTCTTTTTCAACCATAGTGCATTGTGGAAGTTAGTCCATGCCCCTGACTAGCATCAGAGGTTTAGTCCTGCCTGCATGAGCCATCAGGAGCCGCTTCAGAGGAGTAATTTGTCTGCAACCATCACCCAAGCACCTATAGTACTAGAGAACCAGTTGTGAGTGGTCTTCAGCTAGACAACGTCAAGGACACTAAGAGACCCCGAATCTCATCACCCTGGTCCCCTCTGTACATTGAGATCCACAGGAGTACTGGAGGAGTCCCCTGCTTTTCTCAGCAACGACGGTCACAAGCATCACCGGTCCTGCATCCCAGCACAACATCTGGACTACTCTGGTACCAGTGGACCAAAAACATACAGTACTTTGTCTTAAAACATCATTTCACTCCAGGTAACTGATTGAGGCCACTGGGGTGTGTGTTACTAACTGTGGCTAACCCTTTCTTATGGTCCTAAGGTGCATGTAGGGACCCCACTGAGCAAGGTACCACTTTTCTCCAGGGACTACAAGACTGTGCAACCATTTTACCAGCATACATTTTACTGTATTTTTAAATGTTGTAAAAATCTGCAATGGTGGAGCCATCCAGTCATTTTTAAAGTTCAGGGTGCCTAAAAATTCATAGAAATATTATCTCATTTTTGTAAATGAGCGTCCCTGTTTTACTGTGTCACCTACTTTAATTTGTTGAGTTGTTGTGGTGTTGGTAAATGTTTTACACATTCTCCAAGTAAGTTGGGCTGCTTCAGTGCCACAACTAACCAGGACTGAGCAGTGTTACTTGGACTGACCTAATTGAACCTATCAAGGCTGAAGTGGTGTTTTAGGGTGGCTTATTCCTTCTCTTCCTTAGCACACAGTTTTGACTAACTTTATTTTGGATTTACTTCCGCCAGGTGAAAACCGAGGGATCCTGGGGCCAGATGTAGCAAACGTTTGCGACTCGCAAACGGGCGATTCGCAATTTGCGACAGTGCAAATTCGGAAATGGGATGCAAAAAGCCCATTTCCGACTCGCAAAAAGCGATGGGACCCGTTTGCGAGTCGCATCCGTTGCGACCCCATTTTGCGACCCGCAAATTGCGACTCGCATTTTGCGACTCGCAACCAATATGCAATTGCAAGTCGCAAATTGCGACTAGTCGCAAAAAGCCCAGTTTGCATGTCGCATTTACCACTAACTCAGAGCAGGTGGTAACCATTACCAAAGTATAAAAGGAGACCCAGAAGGCATCTGGGTTACTCAAGATGGCGGACATATACCTGATAGCAGTGAGGAGGAGAGTCTACGCAGCCCAGCAGAGGAGGAGGAGGGGCCACAGACAGGAGAAGATATATAGAACCAGGCAGACCCTTTTCCAGCAAACTGAAGAGGAGATCTATGATAAATACCGCCTTACCAGCGCAGCCATTCTAGAATTAATAGATTTACTAAAACCACAGCTAGAACACAAGACTCTGCGTGGCTGCGCCATCCCTACGCATGTGCAAGTACTATGCACACTGCACCTCTTGGCCTCAGGGAGCTATCAGGGGGTCATTGCCGTGGCAGGTGGGGTATCCCAAAGTGCAGTGTCAAGGTTCCTCATGGCCTTCCTAGATGCCTTAGTCACGCACAGGTCTCACTTCATATACTTACCAAGGAATGAGGCAGAAATTAACAGCACCAAGCTGGACTTTTACCGCATTGCCCACTTCCCCCATGTCATTGGATGTGTAGATGGGACACACATTCAAATATGCCCCCCTGCTAATCTGGAACATATTTTCCGCAACAGAAAGTGTACCCACTCACTCAACATACAGGTTGTTTGTGATGCCCATTACGTCATCACGGACATCGTAGCTAAGTTTCCAGGCAGTACCCATGACTCATACATTTTTAGGCATAGTGGGATACATCAACGCCTGGAACGTGGGAATTTGGAGACGGATACCTCCTAGGTAGAGCCACAGACACTTGCAGACATACACACAGGTCACTGTGCACGACTATCTGGATTTACTAACAGTGTACTTTTGTGCCCAACAGGTGACAGTGCATATGCTCTCAGGCCTTGGATCATGACTCCGTTTTTAACACCAAGTAATGAATCTGAGAGGCAATACAACAATGCGCATAAGAGGACCAGGAACCTGATAGAGCGGACCTTCGGACTCCTGAAGGCAAGATTCAGATGCCTCCACCGCAGTGGAGGCGCCTTCCAATACACCCCCATTACCGCATTCAAAATTGTGGTCGCATGCGCCATCCTCCACAACATAGCCACCCGACGTGGGCTACCTCTCACCCCTGCAGAGCCAGATCCTGATGAGGAAGAGCAAGAACAACCACATCGCCATCATGGGGATAGGAGTCTAGCTAATCAAGGCAGACTGAGATGGGAACATATTGCAACGCAATATTTTGGACGGTACGTGTGAACTCCCACCATACTCACCCATTAACCAAACACTCCTTTAGTTAAGTGGAAGAAAAATAACTGTTTAATAATGTAATGAATGAACTATATACAAGATGAATTTGTCCATGGGCAGGGAAATGCCAACCAGTCATGTGGCACATTAACGCCATGTGCCACATTTATTTCTCCGGGCTGTTCTCTAGCTTCTCCTGCCCCTCCTGCCAGCCTGGCTGGTCCCTGCTGCGTCCATGGTGCTCTGCCTCCCACTCCTTAGCACCCTACTGTCAGTAGCAGATACACTGCTCACTGTGGAGCCCTCCTCACTATCTTGGGGTGTTTCCCCGGTGGCCCTCGACATCTCCTGTGTCTCCATTAGTTCTATTATATGTGTGAGACGTCCCAGGCCCCTGGCAACATCCCCAGCAAAATGGCCCATCTCTATTTGCAGGCCAACTGTCCTCCTCGACAGGCCTGTTGTGTTGATGGCTAGCCTGCCGATCGATGTGGCCATCCTGTCCAGTCTTAGCATAATCTGGCGATCTCTGAGCCGCCCAGCCTCTGCCTGGCCCAGCAGTCCGGCCGCCAGTTCCCTGATGGCAGAGGCAATGTCCCCAGTGTTCTGGCACTTCAGGTCCATGCGTCTGTTGAGGTGCTGCATGCTTGCATGGTTGTGTCTTACAAAGCGGTGCAGCACCCCACTAATCCTGCCCAATATTGTGTTCTGCAGGCGCTGACCCCGCAGCAGATGTGCCTCACTGCTGGTTGGAGGAAGTATCCGGGATCCAGACGCTCTTGCCCTGCGACACCTGCGCTGTGGTGGCTGCCCTGTGCTCCCACCTGTATCCTCCCTGGCTGTTGCTGGGGCAGCTCCTGGCGTTGTTGTTGCAGCAGGCGTTACCACTGCAGGAATGCTGCTGACTGTGCATGTGAGGGTGCTGGCGGGTCCTGGGGTGTCCTCCTGGGCCTGGGTGCTTGGGGTGTAGGGGGTGTCTTGCTGGAGACCTGTGGGACATGGGGAACACACTGTCAGTGTCTAGTATCTATTGCACAATTCCTAATAAACATTTGCCTATGAACTGCCTATTGGACTACATTTCCCATAATGCATCATTCTGGCTTTTTCTACCCTGAAATGGAGCTATTTTGGTTGTGCATGCACCTGTGTACATGGTGGGTGGGGTATGACATTGATAGGGGTACAGGCATGTCACATGGTACTCACCGGTTGATGTGCTGGGCTCTGAGGTGTCCAGGTCCCCAAATCCACACACTGCCTCCGGCTCAAAGGTTTCCTCAATCATGTCTTCAAGGGGTGTGGGTGGTGGCACAGATGATGGTCCCCCTCCACTGCCTCTCATCTCCCGGAGCCTTTCTGCCACCCTCTCCTTGGTCCGGGAGCGGAGGTCATACCACCTCTTCCTTATGTCCTCAATTGTCCTGTGGCTCACACCCAGGGAATTAATTTTCTCTTGCATTTCCTGCCAGATTTTCTTTTTGGTGGCCTCAGGAACAGTGTGGGCTGCTCTCCCAAAGAGCTCATCATGGTGCTGACAACATTCTTCGGTCAGCACCTCAAGCTCCCTCTCAGAGAATTTCATTTTCCTTTTTCGGGGGGTTCCCTCCATGGCTGCTGCTGCTTGTTCAGTGTGAAGACTGGCAGTTATAAAAGGGTGTGGTCCTGCCTCCTCCCAGGTGTATTTGTTAACTTCCTGGCTGTGATGTCATCATCATGTGCCAGGAAGTGTTTCCAGAGTGTTCTGGTGTGCTTTCTGGAGTGTTCTACTGCACCTGAAAGCAATTTTGAGGGTACTCGCAATTTGCGACACCCACTCGTTAATTGCGAGTTCGTTTTTTGCACACTCGCAAACAGCGACCTCGCAATCTGCGGACTCGCACACAGCGTTGCGAGTCCGGCTGCGAGTCGCTAAATCGGACCGGTTATTTTCCTGGCATACCAAATTGCGAGTCGCATTTTGGGAGTCAAATTGACTCGCAAAATGCAACTCGCAAATTTTATTTTTCCTACATCTGGCCCCTGGTCACTGTAGACCATTGTTCCTTGATGGCTGACTTTTCTCTATTTCAGTGGCTTCTGTGCCCAGCATGAAGGCTAGGACGGTCCTGATACATTTCTCCTACATAGGTTCCTTAGCACCATAATAACCAAATAGGGCTCTCAATACATTTCTAGGATCTGTCACTCATTCTGCTTTACACTGGGTACCCATCAAGATCTGCCCTCAAATTACCATCCACAGTCAAAACAGTCAGGTGGAAAGGGTCAGTCAGAGCCTAGAGCAATACAAAGGTGTTTCTGTAAAACCTCTCAAAACAACTGGGCAGAATTCCTATCCTTAGCATAGATCTTGTATAACTCTGTTCACTCTAATATTAAAGTCTCATCTTTCTATTACATCCAGGGCTTCCATCCTCGTTCCTTTCCCTGCTCTCTACTGTGTACTCCATTTTTTCACCAGTATTTCTTTTTTGTTTTCTGTGATTGTGTAGCTTCATGGTCATTATAGTCCATGCATTTTACTATCCTTTGTGATTAACATCACAACCAGTCTATAGCCAGATCAAAAATTCTATCAATACAGGCCCATCGCAGTAAGGCACTTTAGTCAACAGAGCCAGCAGCAAAACTGAAATTTACAGTAACCAATGTAAAAAAAAAAAAGGAAATCAATCACAAAGCAGTAAGAGGGTTTAGTGTGCAAAGGGCCTCAGAGCAGTTATTTCCTGAGATCACTTCCTGTCAATTCTTTGTTGTAACGACAGGTGACATGCAGGTTCCTCCACAATAATACATCAGTATGGCACTCGGTTTAGAACATTTAGTGAGATGGTAAAGGTCCGTTTGTTATTCATATATTCTTGGTGCACCTCAGGGTTGGTAAAAATAGGATATTAAAAACTTGTGATGGAGGTACAGACACAGTATGGTTAATACTGCCTCCAGTGGGTCCTGATGTCTAATCTCAAGGTGGCCTGCTTTCATCGTTAGCCACTAGTTTTGTGATGTATATGCCTCACAGTCCCATCCAGACCCCTACCTCCCTGTTTTTAAGCCTCTGTGAGGTCATCCAATTCAACCATCACCTATTTGTACACATCTCTCAACCTGCACCCAATAGCGGGTGCACCAATGGCTTTCCATGCCAGGGCCATGTGACTTTTTTGAAAGCCAGATCACAAATCTAAATGTTTTTTACTTTTAACATTAGGCTCAATAAGCAAGTCCAGGCGCTGGGGAAGTAGTCAGATGTACTATGTCTGAGATAATCTCCATCACCTCACAGGGCAGTCCCACACCATGTGATAAAAACCTGCTTCAGACATTTGGCATTTAGGGCACTCCAAAAGTGCTCCTTCAAACATGAGACATATATGTTTTGGGATGAGGTAAGTCCGATATAAATACTTAAATTGTGTGCATTTGAATTGTGGTTTTCTTGAGAACTTCTTTGCCTGTTCGAAAGCTCTCTTCTGCAGTCCATCTGCAGTTGCCTCTCCCTTGTTATCTGTCCATTTGTCTCTCACACTCAAGCACTTGGTGGAATCTTCTGAATTAAATAGGATGTGAAGTGATTGCCTTTCTCCCATTTCTGTGTCAATAAACCCTGTAAGAGAAGTAGTGAGCTCCTCTTGCTCTTGTCCCTATCTCTGAAGCAATACCTGTATCATAGCATTCTATGTGAGCAAGTGACCTGCTGTTATCCCAGAGGTTCTGCATACAACCTGAAATATGCACGGTGCTCCCTATGTGTAGACGTCTCCAAATGGGTTCCACCGCCTCATCTTTCCTTTGTCTCACATCCACTGTCAATATGACATCCTTCATCTTGGGGAGCACCCACAATGGTAAGTGTTGCGCATCTGGACGGGGCCACCCTCTTTTGTGCATATATTTGTGGCAAAACGTTTTTGCCAATGTGGCAAAGATATGCTTAACCGCTTAGGTGCGGGCATCGGCCACTGGCCGACGCCCACACACCCTCCCTGGTGCGGGTCACGACCAGTGGCCGACACCAGGAAGGGTATCAATAAATCCTCGGGTGCGTCGCACCCGAGGATTTATTATTTTTTTTAACCCCCCCCCCCGGGAGACACGGAAGCTTCCGTGTCTCCCCCCGCCCCCCCCACCCGCCCCTTTGTGACGTCAGCGCGCCTCGCGGCGCGCTGACGTTGCAAAGGTGTTTTCCCCATCAAAGCAGGAAGCAGCCTTGCGGCCGCTTCCTGCTTTGATGGGGAAAACGGCCTTTCTCACGTTCGGGAAGGCCTCGTAAGAAAGGGGAGTGTCTCCCCTTTCTTACGAGGCCTTCCTGAAAGTGTTTCCTGGCCCCCGATCGCAGCACAGCGAGGAGGCCAGGAAACACTTTCAGGAAGGCCTCGTAAGAAAGGGGAGACACTCCCCTTTCTTACGAGGCCTTCCTGAAAGTGTTTCCTGGCCCCCCGGTCGCAGCTGTGCTGCGATCGGGGGCCAGGAAACACTTTCAGGTTTCCTGGCCCCCCGATCGCAGCACAGCTGCGATCGGGGGGCCAGGAATCACTTTGAAAAGGCCTTGTAAGAAAGGGGAGACTCTCCCCTTTCTTACGAGGCCTTCTCAAAGTGTTTCCTGGCCCCCGATCGCAGCACAGCTGCGATCGGGGGCCAGGAAACACGACTAGACGCCAGGGATTTCACTTTGGGGGGGCGGCCCCCCTCGGAAAACGGGCCACCCCCCCCCCCCCCGGGGGCATAATTAATAAAAAAAAAAAAGGTAGGTGCCCCCAGGGGATTGTTTTAAAAAAAAAAAAAAAAATGACAGGGGGTAGCCCGTGGGCAGGGTGACCCCCTGTGGGGGCATTTTTTTTTTTAGATGTTGTAGGGTTTCCCTGGGGGCCATTTTGGCCCCCAAGGAAACCATACAACAACTACAAAAAATAGATCTATATATAGATCTATATTTATATATCTATGTAGATAGATATATCTATGTACATGGATATATCTATAGATATATCTATGTACATAGATATATATATATAGAGGTAGATCTATATATACCAAAGAGATTTATAAAGTGTGCTACTCACCTGTGAGGGTCTCAAGGCGCTTGGGGGGGGGGCGGGGGGAGGGAAAGGGGCTGGGAGGTTCACTGTTCGAAAAGCCAGGTTTTGAGGCCCTTCCTGAAAAGAAGTAGGTTTTGGGTCTTGCGAAGGTGGGTTGTGAGGGCGTTCCAGGTTTTGGGTGCAAGGTAGGAGAAGGATCTGCCCCCGGTGGTGGTGTGTTTGATGCGGGGGACAGAGGCGAGAGAGAGGTCAGCTGAGCGGACGTTTCGTGTGGGGGTGTGGAAGGTGACTCTCGTTGAGGTAGGCAGGGCCTGTGTTGTGGAGTGATTTGTGTGCGAGGATGAGGATCTTGAAGGTGATCCTTTTGTCAATGGGAAGCCAGTGGAGGGATTTGAGGTGTGGAGAGATGTGTTCGTGTCGGCGGAGGTCGAGGATGAGTCATGCTGCTGAGTTCTAGATGCGTGTAGTTTGCGCTTGAGTTTTAGAGTGGTGCCGGCGTAGAGGGCGTTTCCGTAATCAAGCCTGCTGCTGATGTGTGCATGAGTGACAGTTTTTCTGGTCTCTGTGGGGATCCATTTGAATGTTTTTCAGTATACGGAGTGTGTTGAAGCATGAGGAGGTGAGAGCGTTGATTTGTTGGGTCATCGAGAGGGAGGAGTCTAGGATGATGCTGAGGTTGCGTGCGTGGTTGGCGGGGGTGGGTGCAGGGCCTAGCGTGGTGGGCCACCATGAGGGGTCCCAGGTGTTTTTGTGTGGGCCAAAGAGGATTATTTCGGTTTTGCTTGAGTTGAGTTTCAGGTGATTGGCTGTCATATATATATCACTTTTGTCAATATGTGTGTGGTTTCCCTGGGGGGAAAAGGGTCCGACTTGTCTAGTGGCAGTTTTAGTGCCATAAAGAAGCGCAGAAGGTTTATATGCCTACTGCAAAGAGCAAATCTGTATTTTATGTAAATAGCTGAGTACATTAGCAAAGTCTATGGAGAGATGAAGGGCACTTTTGCTGGGTGGTAATGAGGGAATCCGAGGAGGAGGGAGTTGGAGCACCAATAATGATTGTTGGACTGGGCGCAGGAGGTGCTAAAGACTGTGACGAATGGTATGTGACAAGGTGTTTTTTGAGTGTCTTGAAAGTACGTGCTGATTGAGGGAAGAAGCGCAGGTAAGGTGGCCTCTACTGTTGCACGTATCTCACACACCATCGATTTTGTGACTGTCTACGTAGGCTAGTGTTTTAGAGCAACAGTTTAGCCAATAGCAGAGATGGCATCTTGATGGATGACTGCTGCCTACACTCGGGTTATAGAGGACCGCTCTGACATAGGATCAGAGACTGAGACATCAGATACTGAGACAGCATCTGAGGGATAGGACAATGGCGCAGACTCTGGGAGTGATTTTTCAGTCAGAGGAGTCCCATTCGATAACTCCTCTTCCAGTACATTATGAGGGAGGTGATGAGGACAGTCCTGCTGTCCCTTCGCAAGCTGTTTGTGCAACTGGGTAATAGTGGGTTAGGCCAACCCAGAGAGCAGGTGAATGCGGCGGCAAGCAGAGAGAGAGTGCTCTCTTGGGAGCTCCCCAATTTAGTTCAGCCCCAAATTCCACCACCCAAATCATATTGTGGAGACAACAAAATTATCCATGGCAAAACAAACTGGTTTTGTAAGGCAGGCACCTGTGTTTTTGGTCCTGGATTCGGCGGCCATATAGAGAAACACACTAAACCCAAACATTTCTGGAAACTAGACATTCGGGGGAGTCCACAGAGGTGTGACTTGTGTGGCTTCCCCAAAGTTTTCTTAACCAGAATACCCTGCAAAGCTGAAATGTTGAAAAAAAAAATCAATTTTTCTCGCATTTCTGTCACACAAACTACAGGAATATGCTGGGATCCACAATATTCCTACCACCCAGTGACTCCTCACCTGTCCTGATAAAAACACTACCCCACTTGAGTGCCTACACCTAGTGTCTGTGTCAGGAATGGATCACCCCAGGGTCAACAGCTGCCTCACGTAAGGACCAACATTGACCGTTGTGTGATCTATTCCTGTCGCAGGCACCAGGCCTAACCACACAAGTGAGGTATCATTTTTATCGGGAGGCTTGGGGGAACGCTGGGTGGAAGGAAATTTGTGGCTCCTCTCAGATTCCAGAACTTTCTGTCACCGAAATGTGAGGAAAACTTGTTTTTTTAGCCACTTTTTGAGGTTTGCAAAGGATTCTGGGTAACAGAACCTGGTCCGAGCCCCGCAAGTCACCCCTCCTTGGATTCCCCTAGGTCTCTAGTTTTCAGAAATGCACAGGTTTGGTAGGTTTCCCTAGGTGCCGGCTGAGCTAGAGGCCAAAATCTACAGGTAGGCACTTTGCAAAAAACAGCTCTGTTTTCTGTGATGTGTCCACGTTGTGTTTTGGGGCATTTCCTGTCGCGGGCGCTAGGCCTACCCACACAAGTGAGGTATCATTTTTATCGGGAGACTTGGGGGGACGCTGGGTGGAAGGAAATTTGAGGCTCCTCTCAGATTCCAGAACTTTCTGTCACCGAAATGTGAGGAAAACTTGTTTTTTTAGCCACTTTTTGAGGTTTGCAAAGGATTCTGGGTAACAGAACCTGGTCAGAGCCCCGCGAGTCACCCCATCTTGGATTCCCCTAGGTCTCTAGTTTTCAAAAATGTACAGGTTTGGTAGGTTTCCCTAGGTGCCGGCTGAGCTAGAGGCCAAAATCTACAGGTAGGCACTTTGCAAAAAACAGCTCTGTTTTCTGTGATGTGTCCACGTTGTGTTTTGGGGCATTTCCTGTCGCGGGCGCTAGGCCTACCCACACAAGTGAGGTATCATTTTTATCGGGAGACTTGGGGGGACGCTGGGTGGAAGGAAATTTGAGGCTCCTCTCCGATTCCAGAACTTTCTGTCACCGAAATGTGAGGAAAACTTGTTTTTTTAGCCACTTTTTGAGGTTTGCAAAGGATTCTGGGTAACAGAACCTGGTCAGAGCCCCGCGAGTCACCCCATCTTGGATTCCCCTAGGTCTCTAGTTTTCAAAAATGTACAGGTTTGGTAGGTTTCCCTAGGTGCCGGCTGAGCTAGAGGCCAAAATCTACAGGTAGGCACTTTGCAAAAAACAGCTCTGTTTTCTGTGATGTGTCCACGTTGTGTTTTGGGGCATTTCCTGTCGCGGGCGCTAGGCCTACCCACACAAGTGAGGTATCATTTTTATCGGGAGACTTGGGGGGACGCTGGGTGGAAGGAAATTTGAGGCTCCTCTCAGATTCCAGAACTTTCTGTCACCGAAATGTGAGGAAAACTTGTTTTTTTAGCCACTTTTTGAGGTTTGCAAAGGATTCAGGGTAACAGAACCTGGTCAGAGCCCCGCGAGTCACCCCATCTTGGATTCCCCTAGGTCTCTAGTTTTAAAAAATGTACAGGTTTGGTAGGTTTCCCTAGGTGCCGGCTGAGCTAGAGGCCAAAATCTACAGGTAGGCACTTTGCAAAAAACAGCTCTGTTTTCTGTGATGTGTCCACGTTGTGTTTTGGGGCATTTCCTGTCGCGGGCGCTAGGCCTACCCACACAAGTGAGGTATCATTTTTATCGGGAGACTTGGGGGGACGCTGGGTGGAAGGAAATTTGAGGCTCCTCTCCGATTCCAGAACTTTCTGTCACCGAAATGTGAGGAAAACTTGTTTTTTTAGCCACTTTTTGAGGTTTGCAAAGGATTCTGGGTAACAGAACCTGGTCAGAGCCCCGCGAGTCACCCCATCTTGGATTCCCCTAGGTCTCTAGTTTTAAAAAATGTACAGGTTTGGTAGGTTTCCCTAGGTGCCGGCTGAGCTAGAGGCCAAAATCTACAGGTAGGCACTTTGCAAAAAACAGCTCTGTTTTCTGTGATGTGTCCACGTTGTGTTTTGGGGCATTTCCTGTCGCGGGCGCTAGGCCTACCCACACAAGTGAGGTATCATTTTTATCGGGAGACTTGGGGGGACGCTGGGTGGAAGGAAATTTGAGGCTCCTCTCAGATTCCAGAACTTTCTGTCACCGAAATGTGAGGAAAACTTGTTTTTTTAGCCACTTTTTGAGGTTTGCAAAGGATTCTGGGTAACAGAACCTGGTCAGAGCCCCGCAAGTCACCCCATCTTGGATTCCCCTAGGTCTCTAGTTTTCAAAAATGTACAGGTTTGGTAGGTTTCCCTATGTGCCGGCTGAGCTAGAGGCCATAATCTACAGGTAGGCACTTTGCAAAAAACAGCTCTGTATTTTGTGAAAAAATGGGATGTGTCCACGTTGTGTTTTGGGGCATTTCCTGTCGCGGGCGCTAGGCCTACCCACACAAGTGAGGTATCATTTTTATCGGGAGACTTGGGGGAACATAGAATAGCCAAACAAGTGTTATTGCCCCTTATCTTTCTCTACATTTTTTCCTTCCAAATATAAGAGAGTGTGTAAAAAAGACGTCTATTTGAGAAATGCCCTGCAATTCACATGCTAGTATGGGCACCTCGGAATTCAAAGATGTGCAAATAACCACTGCTCCTCAAAACCTTATCTTGATCCCATTTTGGAAATGCAAAGGTTTTCTTGATACCTCTTTTTCACTCCTCATATTTCAGCAAATGAATTGCTGTATACCCAGTATAGAATGAAAACCAACTGCAGGGTGCACCTCATTTATTGGCTCTGGGTACCTAGGGTTCTTGATGAACCTATAAGCCCTTTATATCCCCGCAACCAGAAGAGTCCAGCAGACAAAACGGTATATTGCTTTCAGAAATCTGACATCGCAGGAAAAAGTTACAGAGTAAAACATAAAGAAAAATGGCTGTTGTTTTCAGCTCAATTTCAATATTTTTTTATTTCAGCTGTTATTTTCTGTAGGAAAACCTTGTAGGATCTACACAAATGACCCCTTGCTGAATTCAGAATTTTGTCTAGTTTTCAGAAATGTTTAGCTTTCCGGGATCCAGCATTGGTTTCACACCCATTCCTGTCACTAACTGGAAGGAGGTTGAAAGCACCAAAAATAGTAAAAATGGGGTATGTCCCAGTAAAATGCCAAATTTGTGTTGGAAAATGTGGTTTTCTGATTCAAGTCTGCCCGTTCCTGAAAGGTGGGAAGATAGTGATTTCAGCACCAGAAACCCTTTTTTGATGGCATTTTCAGGGAAAAAACCACAAGCCTTCTTCGGCGGCCCTTTTTTCCCATTTTTTTGGAAAAAACTAAATTTTCACTGTATTTTGGCTATTTTCTTGGTCTCCTCCAGGGTAAACCACAAACTCTGGGTACCATTAGAATCCCTAGGATGTTGGAAAAAAAGGACGCAAATTTGGCGTGGTTAGCTTATGTGGACAAAAAGTTATGAAGCCCTAAGCGCGAACTACCCCAAATAGCCAAAAAAGGGCTCAGCACTGGGGGGGAAAAGGCCCAGCAGCTAAGGGGTTAATAACAAGTGTTTTTGTTTGATTCAGTAGTCATTTCAGTATTGTCTCTGCACAACACCTGCTATAAGTCTGACCTTCCAATACTGGGGAGTTCTCATAGCCAACACATGGCCAATGTAGTTGTGCTGCTGCTTGATACTTTTTCTACCTTGGAGCCTCCAAACAGCCATTCAGCATCGAGCACTGCAGCTTATGTAGTGCAGCTCTCTTCCTGCTACATAGACACCCTATACCAAATCCGAAAGGCCACTGTGTACTTCCTTAAAGAATGCCTTGTTTAAGAACACCATAAAAGATGCAAAGAAGTTCAGGAGGCGATGCACAAGCAACATTTTAGCTATCACCACCTGACCCATAGTGGACAATGAAATGGTAAACCAAAAGGGAAGTGTTAGAAATGGGGTATTTGGTTTGGCAGTCAGGTTGCCCCCTGTCCAAGCCAGGACCCTCACTCTAGTCAGAGCAAAGGAGGAACAAACCTGGTTAACTCCTGCTCGCCCCCTTGGTAGCTTGGCATGAGCAGAATGGCTTACCCCAGAAGCAATGTGTAAATTATTTGTACCAACACAAACAGTAATACAGTGAAACACTACAAAATGGACACCACACAGGTTTAGAAAAATAGAGCAAGACCCAATTCAAAAAAATCCACAATATACAATTAAAAATATCACTTTAGCAATTGAAACACAAAAATAGTGCCTAGAAGCACCAATGCTGGAATTTGATGTTAAGCGGCATTGTGACGGAGTTGTTTCCCACAATGTGATGCCACTGGCGCCGTTTACGGAGTCACACGGACCCCCAGGTACAGTACCTTAGCAAAAGTGTGGAAAACAGGGTAGTGCACGGAGTCCGGGAGTGAGCCGTCGCTGGATCCGAGGCAGCGTTGTTTCCAGGTCGTGAGGTGAAGGAACGAAGGCATCACGAAGAGACTTCGGGTCCTTGCCGCGGAGCGGTGGGGGTGAGGTGACGTCGGTTGCAAGGCGCCGGTCCCTAGGCACCTCTGGCAAAGTTGAAGTCCGGTGAAGTCATGATGCTGCAGGGCGACCTCACAGGGTTGGGAGTCGCATCACAGGTGCTGTGACGGAGTTGGGTGTCACGAACGTCGGTGCTATAACACTCCGATCTTATGAGTTCTTGGGATGTCAGCGATGTCTGTGACAGGCGGGGCCTGCGATCTCTGTGGGGTCATAATGCTTCTGTGAGGTTCACGGCTTCAGGTGCAACGGCGTCCTTCAAAAGTTGCACAGAGTCGTTTAACAGGATTTTACCAGAAATTCCACAACATGCAGACTCAGAAACTGGTTGGGGAAGCCTTTGTTGTCCCTGAGGCTTCAAAAACAGGGGGCAAGCAAAGTCCAAGCCCTTGGAGATTCTTCTCAAGCAGGAGTATACCATAAAGTCCAGTCTCTGTCCCCTTTCACAGGCAGAAGCAGCAACTGCAGGATAGCCCAGTAAAAAACTGTCACAGGCAGGGCATCACTTCTCCTCAGCTCTTCAGTTCTTCTCCTTAGCAGAGGTTCCTCTCGGTTCCAGAAGCAAACCTTGAAGAAATCCAAAGTCTGGGGTTTTGGGTCCACTACTTATCCCCTTTTCTGCCTTTGAAGTTGTCCAACTTTAAAGAAAAGTCTCTGTTGTTTACAGGATCCTGTTTAGGCCAGGCCAGGCCCCAGACACGCACCAGGGGGTTGGAGACTGAATTGTGAGAGGGCAGGCAGAGCCCATTCAGATGTAAGTGACCACTTCTCCCTCCACTCTAACCGAGATGGCTCATCAGGATATGCAGGCTACACCCCAGCTCCCTTTGCATCACTGTCTTCAGGGGATTCTCAGCCCTGCTGTCAGCCTGACACAGACTCAGAATCCACAAACAGGCAGAGTCACAGAATGGTTAAAGCAAGAAAATGCCTACTTTCTAAAAGTGGCATTTTCAAACTAACAATCTAGAAACCAACTTTACTAAAATATGTATTTTTAAATTGTGAATTCAAAGACCTCAAACTCCAAATCTCTATCTGCCCTCAAAGGGAAAAAGCACTTTAAGAATATTGAAAGGCAGCCCCCATGTTAACCTATGAGAGAGATAGGCCTTGCAACAGTGAAAACCGAATTTGGCGACATTTCACTGTTAGGACATGTAAAACACATCAGTACATGCCACACCTTCAACATACAGTGCACCATGTCCATGGGGCTACATAGGGCCTACCTTAGGGGTGCCTTACATGTATAAAAAGGGAAGGTTTGGGCCTGGTAAATTGGTACACATGGCAGGTCGAATTGGCAGTTTAAAACTGCACACACAGTATTTGAACATGTCAAATTGCCACTCCAGCCTCCTGGACATCACACCACCTTTGTGATTTTCATTAGAGGACACAGGAGGAACAGGCAGGACTCAATCAGGTTACTTTTAAGACCAGATACCTCCTCTAGCAGGTCTGGGGGAGATTTTTGCCCATTACAGAATTATGAGTGCATCATCTGCTTGGAGAGACACCACCTGCCACCTGCAAATACCTCTATCCCTCTCCCCCCAACCCAGGTCTGGAACCCTTGTGTGTAATATTCCAGTGGCTCCATGACAAGGTTAAATATAATCGGGGAAAGAGGGCATCCCTGCCTGGTTCCCCCACATATATCAAAGTGGTCTCTTTGGATGCTCGCCATTGGTTTACTATATAGGAGCCCTACCAGATTAATAAATATCGGACCCAGCCCTAGTCTCTTAAGTACTGCCAAGAGGTAAGTCACCTGGTTATATCAAATGCCTTTCTAGTGTTAAGAGACGCTGTCAGATCCCTATTGTATCCCCCCTTTGACCTCTATCTGCACCCAGCAGTCATCAAATATTCAAAAAAAAGTGTTCCTTCCTGGTTTGAACCCTTTTTGGTCTGAATGAACTATTGACCTAACAAGAGGAAGTGGTCTGTTCACTAATAGTTCACTAATATTTTATAATTCAAGTTAGAGATAGGAGTGGATAAGACTGCACTCGCCCCGTTTTAGGCAGAACAGCTATCAGGGCTTCTCTGAGGGACTTCAAAATCATTCCTGTCTTAGTTCCCCATACAATTTAAGTAATTTTGGTGCAATGTGTTCGCTGTATGGCATAGAACTCAATAGGGAGGCCATTTATGTCTGCAGTTTTATTTCTCAGTTTTTAGGCTCTAGGCATTTGTATCTACTCACTAGGAGAGTTTTCTCCAGTTTGCTATGTTGTAATGGATCTTGATATGGGGAAAGGGGATTACTTGTACAGACTCTTGCATTTGTGTTGTCAGCAGTAGTAGGGTCCATGTAAAAAGATAGACAGTATTTAACAAAGTCCACGATAATGCCTTCATCTGTATTAATCCCTGTAATTGAGTTTCCCCAGTCTGTCAGTTAGTTCTAGATGTTTCTTTTAAGTTCCCGTAAGTCATCCCCGCCATTAGCCTGTGTTATATTTTCAGTCAGCCCCATCTCTCATTCAGTTTGAAGGATGTCCCTCATCAGCCGTGACTTGATGTCCCACGTAGTCTTGATACAATGGCCACGAATGACTACTTCAAAGTCCTCCCATTTCACTGCCCTGGTCAAGGCCTAGCCCTCATTTTCAGTAAAATATTGTGTTATATGGGTGCAGATGGTGTCTCAAAATGTTTTGTCTTATAATGCCCCTGTAGGTTCCATGCCAGAATCTTCCCCCATTTCATAACCATTTTCAATTGGCACTAGTTGGAAATAGTTTGGGCCAAATACTCTTGGTGTTATTATTTTTGAACAGATTGCCTCTACAAAGCAATAGATCTAACCTTGTGTGAAAATAGTGTACTGCAGAATAGAATGATGTTTCTCTGAGGGAGGTGAATCATTCCCCATACATAAAGCACCCGCCTACTCTCTACCCAGTATTGAAACTGTTGTGTCATGGGAGGAGTGGACTTGTCCATCTCTGTATCGGGATGCAATTAAAGTCATCGACCCTTATACATGGTGACTGTAGGTCATGCATTAGAAAGGCTGAATGATTAGTCTTGGAAGCATATACTGCCATTAACATTACTGTGAGGTAGTACCATAGTACATGAGTGCAGTCTGCCATTATGAGCAAGATCCTGTGGAGGGCAGCACAAAATGGTAGCTGGAATTATTAATTGCAGCACTGCTTGCCAAAATACACCATTCCATGAGCCTTGCAGAATTCGGGAACATTTATTTATGACTATTTAAACATTCCACAGACAAGGTGGTTGCTTGGAAATCACATTGCAATAAAAGAAGAACACATAGGCCCTCATTACGACGCTGGTGGTTGGTGATAAAGTGGGGGTAATACCGCCAATAGGCTGGTGGTAAGTACTGTCAAATTATGACCGTGGCAGTGATATCTCTGAAAGCCAATGTACCGCACCGACCGCCAGGGCGGAAACAATAGCTACCACGGCGGTAGCCGCTTACAGCCAGGCAGAAGACAAACTTCCGCCCACCATATTATGACATAGCAACCTGCCACCTTTTCTGGTGCGGTACCAACGCCATCAAAAGCCTGGCGGAAACAGAGCACAAAATTCAAAGGACTCACCATTGGAAACACAGGGAAGAACCGCACCATGGAACCAGAACTGCAAGTCTTTCCAATGATCTTCTACGTCATGCTCCACCACGAACACCAACGCCGGCGAAGACGACGAAGGTGAGTACAGCCGCCTAGCACACAAGGGAGAGGAACAAAAACAACAGTGACACACACATGCACAACACGCACCCCACTCACACCATACACACAACCAGCTGCATAGGAAACCAATTTGGCCCCGTTAATTGGCTGAATAATGCAAGGACAACAGGAATTGACCAAAATGATTGTAATAACATCAAAATCAAAAATAATAAGTTAATGTGGTAATGCAACAGATATGTACAAATGTACAAAAAAGGGACACTGCCCAGTCCACACTTCACAGGGGCCACATGGCCACAGGGCAAAGTCCAAGGCCCCACTGGATCCCTGCACCAATACGGAGAGAACACTGCAGGGGCATCAGTTGGCAAAGAGACAGGCACCTCAGGGGGAGGAGGGGGCACCTCAGGCGAATGTGGAAACAAGACCACTGGTGCTGGAGGAGGCAACATGCCCTGTGCTTTGTCCTGGGGCATGCAAGACCACAGTCTCAAGTGGGTGTCTTTCCCACTGGTTCTGGAGGGGCCAACATGCCCTGTGCTTTGTCTTAGGGAGTGCAATGCCACAGTCTCTCAGGGGGGTGAATACCCCACTTGTTCTGGTGGGGGCAGGCCGCACAGCAGCCCATGGAGGCTGGATCATACAGCGTCTGCCGGCGGCGATGGCTGCACTGTGGTTGTGGAAGGCTCCTACTCAGCCCCTGCACCCTCCGATGGCTGCACAGTGGTGGTGTTTGTGGGAGGCTCCTGCTCAGCCCCTGCACCCTCCGATGGCTGCACTGTGGTGGTGGTTGGTGGAGGCTTCTGCTCTTGCCCCTGCACCCTCTGATGGCTGCACTCTGGTGGCGGTTGTGGGAGGCTCCTGCTCAGCCCCTGCACCCTCCGATGGCTGCACTGTGGTGGTGGTCGTGGGAGGCTCCTGCTCAGCCCCTACATTCTCTGATGGCTGCACAACCGTGGCTGGCGGTGTGGTCTCTGTGACTGCTTCTGGTGCAGGCTCCTTCCCCTTCTTGCTGGCTGGTGCAGGCTCCTTCCCCTTCTTGCTGGCTGGTGGAGGCTCCTTCACCTTCTTGCTGGCTGCTGCAAGCTCCTTCACCTTCTTGCTGGCTGGTACAGGCTCCTTCCCCTTCTTGCTGGCTGGTGCAGGCTCCTTCCCCTTCAGTATATGTGGCCTGGAATCCTTTCCACCACAAGTAGGTGCTGCTGAAACTGGGCCCGTGGACTGTTTGGCTGAGGTGCTTGGCTGGGACCTTGATACCCTGGCCATATGTGCAGGACGGGGGTAGGGGTAGGGAAGAGGTCAATCTCAGAAAGGAAATGTCTTTTAGGGACATTGGGGCGGGAAGAGGGAGAAGTAATGTTAGCGGAGGATGAGGGAGTAGTTGTTGGAGGTGTTTGCTGGATTTGGGTGCAGGTGCATGGGTTGTATGCTGTTGTGAGGTGGATGGCTGTCGGGTGTCTGAGTGCTTGCATTTGTGTACTTTGGGGGGGACAGACACGGTGGGAGAGGACACAAGGGACGTGTGCATGGATGTTGTGGAGGTGTCTGCCAGTGAGGTGTGTGTTCTGCTTGGTGTGGTGATGATGCAGGTAGTGGATGATGATGTAGTGCATGCAGGTGTGAGCGTGGACATAACTGGGTGGGAGGTGGAGGAGGGGGAGACAATGGAAATAGTGGATGTTGCTGTGTCTGCAACTGAATGGTGTTTGTGTGAGTGCCTGTGGGATGACGTCTAGTGCTTGTGTTTGCCTGTGACACTCTTGGGTGTTGTCTTGTGTGCATGCTCGTCTGACTGTGTGCTTGGGATGGGGTTGAGGAGAATGGGACTGGGAAATGGAAGTTGGAGGGGGGACGGTAGAAACAGGGACAATGGCTGCCATCAGAGAGGCCAGAGCCTGGATCAATCTCTGTTGGGCCGCCAATCCACTGTGAATGCCCTCCAGGAATGCATTACATTGCCGCATCTGGGCTGCCAGCCCCTGGATGGCATTCACAATGGTTGACTGCCCTACAGAGATGGATCTCAGGCGGTCGATAGCCTCCTCACTCAGGGCAGCAGAGCTGACTGGGGCAGGGCCTGAGGTGCCTAGGGCGAAGGAGATGCCCACCCTCCTGGGTGAGCGGGCATGGGCACTTCGCTGAGGGGCTGCTGGGAGGGTGGTGCTGGTACGTGGTGGCGGCTATACCTGTAGCTGGGGTGGTCCCAGAAGTGTCCATCACCACCAGGGAGCTCCCAAAGGAGGAGGTATCTGGGTCTGTATAGTCCCCTCCAGTCTCCGCCGTAGTGCTCCCCTCGCCCTCCGTCCCACTGGTGCCCTCAGCGTCAATGGACTCTGCCTCCTGGGTCCTGTGGGATGCAGCTCCCTCCGTCACCAGTGCCTCTGCTCCTCCACCAGGTGATGCTAATGCACGTAAGGACAGGATGACAAAACAAGAAAGGGGGGGAGAGAGACAAAGGATACACAGGGTCAATGACTGTACCAACACCACCGTTGGTGTACACAGCACCCTCACACACAGAGAACAGGCCTACGCACTATACATTGCACTACCAGTAATATTGCTAGCCACCAAGGCATGAGGAAGAGCACACACTGCCAACTGCAGCACCCAAATTGCACTGTCCCATGACATGTATGCACATTGCGGACTACTGTTGTGGCTCCATTGTTCAGTTTGTGACAGCCTCCTCACTCTTTTGTGCCTTAGATACCTACTGCTGCGGATGAATAGGAGATGAAGACATACCCTCGTGTACAGACCCCTAGTGGACTTGGCTACACTGGAGGACAGGCACATTATCCTCACCTATAGACTGGACAGGGTCACAATCTCAGAGCTGTGTGCCCAATAGGAGCCTGACTTTATATCTGCTATCCGTCACCCCACTGGGATCCCCCCTCTTGTGCAAGCGTTATCAGTGCTCCATTTCCTGGCAACTGGTTCTTTCCAAGTGACAGTGGGCTTGGCAGCAGGAATGTCACAGCCAATGTTCTCAGTAGTGCTGACAAGAGTGTTGTCTGCCCTGATAAAACACATGCAGCTACATTGCACTCCTGCAGGTTGAGGATTTGGCCACTGTGAAGGCCGAGTTTTATGCAAGGGGACGTATCCCCAATATAATTGGGGTGATTGACGGAACACATATTGCATTTGCTCCTCCCCCCCCCCGCCAGAATGAACAGGTGTTAAGGAATCATAAGAGTTTCCACTCTGTGAATGTGCAGATGGTGTACTTGACGGACCAGTATATCTCCCACGTCAATGCCAAGTATCCTGGGCCAGTGTGTGATTCCTTTGTCCTGAGGAATAGCAGCATCCCAAATGTGATGTCCCAACTACAGAGGCACAGGGTGTGGCTAATAGGTGATCCCTGGTTCCCACCCAGTATATGTTGGTGTATGCCTATAGTGTTGGCCATATAGGATAGTGTGTGGCTAAATGTTGTCCCTCAATATTTGCAGGTGACTCTGTTTACCCAAACCTATCATGGCTAATGAAACCTGTGAGGAATGCCAGGACAAGGGCAGAAGAACGTTATAATGAGGCACATGGGCGAACCAGAAGGATCATTGAAAGGACCTTTGACCTCCTGAAGGGCAGGTTCCGGTGCCTCCATCTGACACGTGGATCCCTGTGCTACTCACCCAAGAAGGTCTGCCAGATAGTGGTGGCATGCTGTATGTTTCACAACCTGGCCCTCAGACGCCATGTACCTTTTCTGCAGAAGGAGGAGACTGGAGATGCCCCTGTGGCAGCAGTGGACCCTCTGGACACTGAGGATGAAGATGTGGGCAACAGAACATCTGTAATCCATCAGTACTTCCAATGACACACAGGTGAGACAGTGCAACTTTACGTTTTAATGACTTTGGTTGTATTCTGTGTGGCATTGGCATGCTGGTATTTCCCACTTCTATGCCTACTTACTGTTAACTCTGGCTATTCTGGTGACTCGACAAATACTCCTGGTGTGATCACAACAGCCAGCTACAGGTCATTGAATCTATGCCCATTCTATGTACAGTTCATTTGCACTGCTTGTACCTGTTTCAATCAATACATATTTGAAATACATGACATACTCAAAATCGATTTATATCAAAGGGTGTTTATTGTAGTGCTAATATATAGAGGGGGAAGTGCAGTGGGATAGGGTGATGATGGAGGAAAGTCCAGGGTATTGTTCCAGTCTGTTCGTAGCACAGGTGCATTGTCCAAAGGGACATAGGAGGGGATCAGTGACAGTTCAAGGTGGACAGGGTGACTGAGTGGGACACAAGGGGGACAATCAGGAGAGTCTCATTTCCTGGCGGGGGTCTTGGCAAGTGTCGCTGGCTTCTGCCTGGATCGCAGGTAACGTTTGTGGGGTGGTTCACCTTCTGCAGGGGGAGGGGTGCTTGTGGCCTGCGAGTCCTGTGGCGGGGCCTCCTGGCCACTAGCAGCAGCAGAGGTGGAAGCCTGTTCAGATGACAGGCTAGTGGCAGGGGCCCGCTGGTGTAACACTGCCTCCCACATAATGTTGGCCATGTCTGCCAGCACCCCTGCTATGGAAATCAGGGTATTGTTGATGGCCTGCAAGTCCTCCCTGATACGGTCCCTGCTGCAGCCGCCTCCAGCATGTTGTCTAGGATCTGGCCCATCATGTCCTGGGAATGTTGATAGGCTCCAGGATCTCAGAGAGTGCCTCCTGGAGAGTCGGTTCCCTAGTCTTGTCCTCCCCCTAGCGCACAGCAGTCCTCCCAGTTTCCCTGTTGGCCTGTGCCTCTGTCCCCTGATCCTTGTGCCCAGTGTTACTGACCCTAGGTCCCTGATTGTCTTGTGTGCGAGGTGTGGCCTAGGGTCCCTGTACAGGTGGCCACACTGCTGATTGACGTGTCCTGGGGAAAGAGGTTTGGGTACGCTGGGTGGGTGCTGTGGTGTTGTTTCCTGATGGAGGAGGCTCTGTGGTGGTCTGTGACTAGGCTTGGGTAACCGGCTGTCCAGTGATCCTGAAGACCAGAGTTACTGTCATCACTATGGGCCTCTTCAGTTGGGGGACTGGATAGTGCTGGCACCTCCTCTCCAGTGACATTGGCTGGGGTACCTGTGAGGATGTAAATGATGTATTATGCTTCATGTGTACCCCAGGCTTCCTCTCTATGGTTGGTGTTGCTCTGCCAGCTTTTACTTGTGTATGTTGGTGTATAGTGGGATTGTTGGTTTCCCTATGCTGTGCATGCTTTAGTGATGAGTGTCCATTCAGGGCTGTGAGGGGTGTCCATGCATTGGTACAGCATGCAGGGCTTGGCATTGGGATTAGTGATATGTGATGGAGTGTGTGGGATGCAGTGGAGTGACGGGAGTGAGGGTGAGGGTGTGTGATGGCATGCAGGTAGGGGGGTGATAATTGTTGAAAGTTGACTTGCCAGAGTCCAGTCCTCCTCTGACTCCGGCCAGGCCCTCAGGGTGCAGTATTGCCAAGACTTGCTCCTCCCATGCTGTGAGTTGTGGGGGAGGAGGTCCAACGCCAGTTCTCTGGATAGCGAGCTGGTGTCTTGCTGCTATGGAACGTATCTTCCTCTGTAGGTCGTTACACCTCTTCCTGATATCGTCCCTTGTTCTGGGGTGCTGTCCCACGGCGTTGCCCTTGTCCATGATTCTCCGCCATAGCTCCATCTTCCTGGCTATTGATATTTGCTGCACCTGTGCTCCAAATAGCTGTGGCTCTACCCTGACGATTTCCTCCACCATGACCCTTAACTCCTCCTCAGTGAAATGGGGGTGCCTTTGTGGTGCTATTGGTGTTATGTGATGTGTGTTGGTGAGGGTGTGTTTGGTAATGTGTTGGGGTGTGTGAAGTGGGGTCTGTGAGGGATGTATGGTTGTATGTGGTGTGTGTATGTAGTTGAGGCAGTGGTCTTGGTGTCAGTCTTGTGCCAATGATTTGTATTCGTAAAGGGTTGTGGGTAATGTGGGTGGGTGCTTCACCCTGCAGATGAAATGAACGGCAAACAAGTGACCTGTTAGCTCTCCCTGAAAGCTGTAGTATCTTCTTAAGAACCATTAAAATAAAAAGAAGAGAGGCAAAGAAATGAAAGGAGAACTATAAAAGGAGAACATTAAAACTAAAGTACTTGTCAACCAGCCGTTGCACTGAAGCACCCTCATTTTGAGGTAGGTGAATACATGTGATCAGTAAATGCTGTCATTCAGAGGGCATGAGTGTCAGTGATTGATGTGAACTGAACCATTACCCCATGCAGCACGCTGTCATTGATGGAAGCTGAATCTAAATGACAGACAGACCAATGGCAGGACAGAGATGACCTGAAGACCCTCTGTGTATATTTATAGATGTATATTTATTTTAATGGATGTATTTATTTAACCTTTGGTTTATTACAAGATCCATGCAGACACCTGAGAAGAGATTCTTGCAAGAATTATGATAGTGCAACTCCTCTCCGCCTGTTGCTCGTCAGATGCTATAACCACCATCAAGTAACCTTTCCCACAAAGGTAATTTGTGAAACTTCATGTTTTAAAATACATGTTTGTAGGTTTTAATACAGAAAACTAACAATCCATCTTTAAATGCCTATTGACTTTAACATATGCTTTTTACAACCAATATGCGATTCATTTGCCTTTGTTGTAACATTTCATAATAAACAGATCAGACCTATGGCATTTGATTTTTCTTTCCTAGTGAATAGGGCCTCTAGTTGTTGTCAGTGAATAGACTCCATAATCAACTGAAGTCTCCTGTATTGAACAACCATTACACTTACAGTCATAACATTATCTAGTATGCAAAAAAACTGTTGGCAAAGCAAAATACCATCTGTCCTAAGAGGGCCTAACAAGGATTCTGACAGTGCAAATCAACTATACTCGTACTCTGAGAGAGGTGGTAACCAGCAGTAAACCCCTTCAATACTAAGGTAATCTGTAAAATTCTATGTAACGTAATATCTATCTATAGGCTTTAACACATAGTAATAACAATCTGCCCTTAAAATTTGACTTTAAAATATGTTTTTTATAATCAAAATGCCAGGCCTACTGTCTTTATCTTAACTTTTCATTGTAAACAGGCAGGCCTATTGGGCATGGCTGCGCCAGCAACCGAGATGGCTATGTAAGGCGGAGCTCTGTGATCTGCACCACCAATCCTCACTGCAGTGGGGGCTATGTCGAGACTGGGGGGGAATGCCGAGCCCCAATTGACCAGTGCGGGTGCTGGTGTTGCTGGACCTGTTGCTAGCTGAATCAATTTGTGAACTAGGTGGAGCCATATCTGGGCCTTGCTGACACTGAAGGCAGCCTCGGATGCCAGACAGAGACAGGAGCTACTGGCAAGCTGGAGGGCAAACCAGTGGGTCCCCTGCCAAAACTGGGGACTGAAGACGAACTGCCACCCTGCGGAAAATGTGCCTTGATCGGGCGGGGCCTTGATGATGCTTCATGGGCCCTCTCAGGCCTATGCATGATTGGGCCTTTGAATAATCTGGGCCCCAGAGACATGGAGGGGGTGGGCATCTGCCTGATATGCAAGTAGTCCCTGAGCTTGATGAAATTGCCGTTGTGCTGTTCGCCGCTTCTCCTCGCAGGAGACCTTCCTCCCTGAACTTTCACTGACTTATCGCAGTCCCTTGCGGCCAAGCTCGTCTTCATTGAGGGAGGATTACTGAGTGTAGGGAGGTAGGCTGCCCACCACAGAAGCCTTTAGGGCATTACCCCACACAACTGTCATCATTGTGAAGGGAGGTTAGAGGCAAAGTAAGCTGCAGTTTGATTTCCGCAGATTGTCCAGACAGGCCCTATCGCTGCTGAACGCGGAGGAGAGCCTGGCGCTCAATGTATCTGGTGAGACACACTCTGGCACGATGCCATAGTACTGGAACTCAAAGCAGGCCTCCAGTTGATTGACACCAAGATTAATTCTGCATCCACTAGGTTGGACAGGATCATGAAGCAACTGGATAAGCACAATGCCAGATTACATGGGGCAGAGCAGCGCATATCAAACCTCAAGGATGATGCTGCCACCCCAATCAACCAGGTAACCAAAATAGATAGGCACCTGGTTACGACAAGCTAAGACTGAAGATTTGGAGACCAGGACACGGCGCAACAATATCCGAATTGCTGGGGTGGCTGAAACCACACACATGGGGAGACCTGATGCCTTTGTTCAAAACTTGCTTTCAGAACTCTTTGGGAGGTTCAGTTTCTTAGAGGTCTTCCTGGTGGAGAGAGCCTTCAGGTCCTTGGGGCCACAGTGCCCCCGCTCCCCCAGACACACTGAGGCCCCAAATTGCCTGCCTACATTATTTTTGCAATTGTTATGCCACCCTGCGCCTGGTCTGGAAGCAAGGTGCTCTACACTAGCAGAGATCAACACATCTATCTTCCTTGATTACACCCAGTCTGTGAGGCCTGGAAGAAATGTGCAGACATTAAGAAGTTGCTACGTGAAGTTTGTGATATTATATCCAGCGTGTCTGAAAATTGACATGGGAGAGAAATCCCATGTTTTCAACAATCCTACGGAGGCCTCATTATTTCATAAGAAACAATTCAAGCTGGAGAGGTCCCCGCACTGCTTAGAGTGTCAGCCTTCTCATGATGTGGCAGAATGAGCAACTATCTAATGGCCTATGTTGGGTGGCGCTGTAGTCTGGCTTGACCAGTTGCTACTGACTTCCATATCTGGGCAATGTGCGTCTCCCTGGCTCGAATCCCCTATCGTATATTGTTCTTGGCCCTCTGCTGCTCGGAGCTTATGTGTAGTTAATAGTGCTGTTTCACTGGTGGGAAAGGATCACAAAGTGTTTCCGCTACCCATGGTGTGTACCACCATAGCCCCTACTTTCAGGAAATTGGGGGAGTACTCCACTGAAAGTTGGTTGGTGGGGGGGCAACAGGGAACATGCTTTCATCTTCATAATGCGGACTATAATTTTTTGGATTTATGCGACTCCTTACCATTTTTCGTATTACACACTGATGTCAGGATACATTTTTCACTCTAAGACACATGTCACCTAACTCCACTAAACTGCTGCTCTTCATAACATGAAATGTACAGAGCATCAATAAACCCTGTAAGGGTAAGCACATTTTAACCTACCTGGACCGACATAGAGCAGATGTGGCCTGTCTACAAGAAACACAGTTCCCTCCTGCTGGGATCACTATGTATGCAGCAAGATGAGAAAATCGTAGGTACTTCGCTTCCTATAGCTCTTACACAAGGGGTGTCTGCATATTGGTCCACAAGGGGGTCAACTTCCATTATCTTATTTGGTTACAAAAAGGACAATAGTTTAGCCATAATCAATACCTATGCGCCTAACATTGACACTTCCGCTTTTTTCTGTGACCCGCTGTCAACCCTCATGCAAACCCTGGTGAGTGTCATCCTAGGGGAAGGGGACCTGCATCTGTCTATTTGGGCCCTAGAAGCGCTCCAAAGCCCCATTCTTTGGGAATACTGCTAGACACCTTGGCTAGGTATGGCCTTATGGACATCTGACATGTCTGTCACGGAAACCGACGAGAGTACATCTTTTACTCTGCTCTGCATGGGACATTGTCACTTATAGATTGGGTCATCTCTAGAACTGCTTCTCCATGGGTTACTGACATGCTAGCCCTTATACATTCGAGGACCTGGCCATACTGGCGTTTCCCGAGTGATGCACTGCATGGTGCAGTCTTTCGCTCTGAAGTGTGGGAAGCGATCCTCGAGTATTTCCAACTCAATGAGGGTTCAGGATTGTCTCCAGCAACCCTTTGAGCTGCATTCAAAGCCTACTTCTGGGGCATCACCATAGCCAAACGGGCAAGGGTACTAAAAGACATTCGGTGTCAGAGAAGATGGAGCACACCGTAAAGCGACTGGATGATGCCACTGCAGATGGACCAGGTATCTAACCTCCTGGACAGCCATCACTTACTCCACAAATATAGAGACCTATATAAATAAATAAAATATCTCGGCAGGTAGGCCCAAGCCAGGCGCTATGGAGAGGAAGAACGACCTGGGAGGAGACTGGCATCACCCCTCAGGGGGGATAAACACAAAAATGAAATACCGCAGTTATACACATCAACTGGGGTGACACTAACCACTAATGAAGTTATCACCCTTGAATTTGTTCACTATTACAGCCAACTATACTCTTCAAATTTGATGAAGTCTGAGTCCACCATCCGCACCTATCTCGATGACATAGTAATGGTATGACACTCCCGGTCAGCTCCTGGCCTGCCCTATCACTAAAGAAGAGATCCTGGTTGCCATTGATAGTCTGCCAGGCCATGAAGCCTTGGGCAGTGACGGCCTCACTGGAGAATTTTATAAAACCTACTGATATGTACTGGCTCCCCCACTTACTTCAGATCTATGTGGAGGCATTTAACAAACGGATCTTATCGCCATCCTTTTGGGAAAGGGTTATTACCCTGCTGCCCAAACCCAACAGCGATCCCACTGCATGTTCCTCATACAGACCATTGTTCTTAATTAATGTAGACAAAATACTTGCCAAAGTTATTGCCGCTAAGTTATCAGTTTTAATGGAACAGCCTTAAACATTTGCATGGTCTTTGCGGTTCTCAACCAACTAAACCCCACACTGGAGGCTGCAGTGGTACTTCTGGATGCTGAAAAAGCATTTTGATTTGCCGGAATGGCCCTTCCTCATGGAGGTGCTGCCGGAGGTTGGAATGCCACAAGGCTTTACCAGACTAATCCAGCTGCTATATATACAGCCTGTGGCTAGGGTATAGGTCAGTGACCTCACATCAGACCCCTTTCCTATATATTGGGGTACTAGACAGGGTGCCCACTCTCCCCTTTAATGTTTGTCCTGGCAATGATCTTACTGGAGAGACATGTTCATTGAGGACTCATCTTCTCCACTGGCCGCCTCCTGTTATCCATGTATGCAAATGACATTTTACTATTTGTCAAAACCCCAGCAGAGCAAATAGGCCCTGTAGTCCAAGAAATAATTCGCTTTGGGGGGATGCTCCGGATTTTGATAGGATCGAGGCGAGGATTATGCTATCCGTTCTTTTTTGAATAGCAGCCATTTCACAACTTCACCAGTACAAACTGCCACTCCCATGAAGCATTGGGAATAAAGTAAAAAGAACAATAACATCCAATGGTAAAACAGTTCCATGCATCAGCCAATCAGCTATGAACAGTCCATAATATAGTCCATCATCTGTGTCTCCTCAGCCTCTTTTTTTCGCTGCTCGCAGCTGAGATAGGTTAACCCTTAATTTTTACTCCTGTCATTGTCAGGTTGCATATTGTTGTAATCAATTGTTGTCATAGCGCTTACTGCATGATGTCGGTGTGCGATTGCTGCCTGTATTACTTCCGGCTGGGGGAACACTTTAGCTCCTTCGCGGACATTTCAACTTGGTGCAGCTCATGACGTGATGTGGACCTCCCACTGCTAGGTGGCGCTAGGGTTGGCACATTCATTAGACTGCGGCGGGTGACTTCGAATTCCCTTCACAGTGGGATCGAAGCTGTGCACTGACAGCCATGGAGCCTTTGCCGCCTGGAGAGTGAGGCCCATACCTGTGGGGTCTGTACTGCCTGGATGGGCCTTATTAATTATTTCTGACGCGCTGTGGGGTCCGTACCGAATGTGATTCATTCCTACACCCCAAAAAGGGGTCTGTAACTATTTTGACAGGGCTTGTTGGGCGCTTGGGGACACACTTCCAGGCAGGAACCCCATACAGTTGTGCACTAGGTGTGTAGTGTTCCCGGGCTCAGACCCACCAGCAGCGAGGCTTTGCCCACACCTTTAACTTGGCTGTAACCCAGCCCCATAATTGAAGGGCTTAGGCCTGTGAAATATCTTGGGACCACCTCTCTCTTTCACATAGTGCTGGGTGCATACACTATAATTGTTTTACTTACCAGCCCACAACAGATCCTGCAGTGCTCTGCCTGCTCACTATTCTGTGGCCATGTTGCGCTAGCGCCAGAGTAATGCACATTGTGGCTTTTTTGGGGCTTTTCTGTGCCTTTAGGCCTTCTAAATGGAGGTTGCCAACAACACTCAGAGGGAGGTGACCCTCTAGCACACCTTCTGTGGGATGATTGGTTTTATGATGTGGTGGGTGCATTGATATACAGGGCTGTGTCTGATGCCATGGGTCCCTTAGAGGAACAACTCTCTCAACAGATTGCGCACAAGTGTGCATAGGCTGCGGGATGCCAACCGGCCCTAACGGCAAGCCTGGTATCCCCAGGGGAATCCCAGCCACCCAGAGCTGACGCAACCCTGGCAAAGCGCCACCACGAAGCAGGGGGTGACAATGACGCTTTTGCCTGACTTAAAGAGGCCTTTCTGGCCCAGACCTGCCCTTCTTCTACCTGGGACCCGGCTGGGTTGTTAACAGAGCCACTCCCTTGGATTTCCCTCTGACCAACGTGGTGAGGACTCACACAGGGATCCCAATGATGATGTCGGCCCCCAAGGCCTTGGTTCCCCTCATCCCATCCTCCTCCTCCCAATAGTGTGGTTGAGGGGTACGACATGTTGGACCCTGATGGCATACTTTATCCCGTCTTCTGTATGGGCCCTGTCTGAAAAGTTGGCAAATTATGTGGTGGGTCGCATCCGGAAACCAATAGAAAAGGAGTCCAAAACTGCCTCAGGCCGGAATACCCTTCCCTGGGTGGTAAGGTAGCCCTCACACCTTAGTTGGACCTTAGGATGACCACCTTTCTCTAAAGATTCATGAGGGACCCAAAGAATTGTATAGATAGGTCCTGCCGGGTGTGGCTGGACAAACTCCTGGATGTCCTTGACTTCTTGACAAAGATATTGGACATGGCTGAGGATGCCAAGTCTGCGGGCTCCTTAATTTCCCAGAAGATCTGTCTGGTTGGGTTTCTCTGCAACGCAAACTGCGCATTATCGCCGTCACTCTTTGCTAGTAAAGGTGGACCTGAAGCTTTGGGACCTGGCATATTCTGAGGCAGGGCAGTAGCACAAGGGGTACTATTTGTGGAACCTTTTATTAAGGAGTTGGGAATATTCATGAACACATTCATTTCATTAAACAAGTCCCAAACCTCCATGAAAAGAGTGTTTACAGCTTGGGTTGCAGGGGCCGCTAGACTGGCCGGGCACACACACTACCCTTTTCAAGGGCAAGTTTCCATGCAAGACCAATACCGGGATCAAAGTTGCTTTGCCAACTTCTACCCAACAAGAGGCCGGCACTTCTGAGGTGAAAGTGGCAGAGGAGCAGACCATTTCTGGTGAGTGTTCTCCCTTCTTACTTTCTAAAAGTAGGGGGCCGTCTGGCAAATTTTCCCAGGCCTTGGAATCAATCACAAGGGATGCGTGGGTCCTGCAAATGATCCAGGGCTTTCAAATGGAGTTTTACTGCTCCTTCAGAAATGACTCGCACCCGTGCCCATTCATTTTTCTTCCCACAAGGACGGGCTCGTGGATGCGGAGGTCTCCGCATTGCATGCCAAGGGCGCTCTATCTCCCACGGTTACGCACCCCTGTGCCTTCATCAACAATCCTAATGACCAGTCATCAACTGATGTGAATTCAACCAATGGCTGGCATATCGACATTTCAGAATGGAGAGGATCCGCCTCCTTTGCGATGTCTTGTACCTGCTCGATTGGTTGCTGCGTCTCAACCTGAAAGATGCTTACCTGTCTATTCCAATTTTTCCACCCCACAGGCGGTTTCTCCAATTCATCTGGCAGCAGCAGACTAAAATTTTCCACTCTGCCCTTCGGGCTCTCCTCTGTACCTTGGTGCATCATGAAGGTTCTCAAACCAGTCGTGGAATACCTCAGGATGCAAGGGGTACACCTGATTGTATATCTCAACAGCATGCTCCTCCTGGCCCAGTGCCCTCAGAAGCTGTCTCTCCAACTGCAAATGGCGGTCGATCTTCTGCAACGACTCAGGTTTGTCATAAACAAGAGCAAGTCCTTGTTGATCCCAACACAGCAGGATCTGTGATGGGAGTCTTCTGTCTCTGAAGGTGACGAAGATCCGTCACAAGTTGCGACACACTTTGGCCAGGCAGTGGGTCTTGTTACTGTAGGTGGCTCGTCTGATAGGTCTTCTCTCATCCTTCATCCAAGCCGTCTTTCCAGGTCCTCTCAACTATCGGGCTTACAGCACCTGAAGGCCGCCCATCTGTGCAAGGGCGTCACATACTCTCAAATGGTCACTCTTTCAGAAGAAGCGCAGTAAGAAATCCGTAGGTGGCTTTCTCATATGGAAGCCTGAAATGGGGGAGGGATTTTTGTCTCTGCCACAGATCAAGTCATAGAATTGGATGCCAGCAGGTCAGGATTGGGCATGCGGTGTGGAGATTTGGTCACCGGAGGCTTGTGGTCTCTGAACAAACAAAAATTACATATAAACTGTCTGGAGCTTTTAGCCTGCTCCTTAGCAGTCCGGTGCTGGACCAAGGACTTAATTCAGTTGTGAGGACTCCTGATAATGGACAACTTCTTGGTGGTCTGCTATATCAGTCATTTGGAATGTACTCGATCCAAGACTCTCTCTGATCTCGTGACCAGTTTCTGGCAGTATTTCCTGGACTGTCAGATCTCAGTCACAGTGGAGTATCTCTTTGGTCAGGAGAACCAAGTGGGTTATCAATCCCAACATTTCCAGGATTACAGCCTGTGGAAGCTCCACCTGGAGGTTTTTTCGGATCTCCAGGTTAGTGGGGACTGTTCTCAGTACACCTGTTTGCATCCAGGTTCGACCACTAGCTGCCCAGGTTTTCCACCTGGAGGCTGGAGCCATTGGCTGTGTCACAATGATTTTCTCCAAGATTGGAGTCTGGGAACTGGAAATGCTTTTCCCCCCTTCGCTGTGATCACACGAGCATCCGCTCAGCTCCGGCACCAGGAGGCCAATCTGGTGATGGTCACCCTAATCTGGAAGTCTGAAGTTTGGTTTCCGGTTCTTCTGGCTTCTCCAATACGTCTCCCCTGGTTTCTGTCGCTTCTCCTCAGTCCAGACCAGATTCCTCATCAGATGGTTCTAGAGGGATTACTTTCGCTAATGGTGTGGCGGATTACAGGAGACGATAGTTGGTCCCGGGCCTTTCGAACCAAGCTGAGGACTTCCTGTCTAAAGCCTGGGCCGACAGTCCAATTTAGCAGTATAGATCAGCCTGGATTCGGTGGACCTGTTGGTGTTTGTGATGGGCTCTCAATCCCATGGGTGCTGGTGTAGTTCTTGTCCTTAACTTCCTGGCTAGCTTGGTGATGGTGGACTGGCATATCACTCTCTCAATACCTACTGTTTGGCTATTTCGGCAGTACATGTTCTGGTGGAGAGCTCTCGCTGGGGTAACACCTATTTGTGTGCTATCTCCTTCGGGGGATCCGACTATCCCTTCCCCCAGAACCTCACTATTCAGCACCTTGTGATGTAAACCAAGTGCTTAACTTGTTTTTGTCCTGGTAACCCAACCGCTTCTTGTCCACAAGCAAACTGTCAGCTATGCTGGCTATGCTACTCTGCCTGGTATCCTGTAGGAGGGTCTCAGCTGTGCATGCCTTGGATATCTCAAGCAGGACTTTTTCTCCTTCCGGAGTATGCTTCATGGTAAGTAGGAGGACGAAGTGTAATACTTGAGTTATTTAATACCCTGCCTTTCCAGACTTCCCAAAGCTGTGTGTGGAGCAATGCCTCAAGGCATACAAGTAGATGTCTGCGGAATTTCACCCTCCGGGTGAACGTCCGCTCCTCATTGTCTGTGGAAACCACATAAGGCGGTGTCTTCCCCCACCATTGCTCGTTGGGTGCGATGGGTGATTCATTGAGGCTGGTATTGACCTGTCTCTCTTTGGTGCATGTTCTGCGCATGGAGCCATGGCCTCAAAGGTGTTCAGTTTGGGTACCCGCTTGGAGGGCATCAAGAACGTGACAGACTGGTCTTTGGGCTCTACATTTAAGCCGGCATTCAATATGGCTGATCTGGTGGTGAGCAAGCTTTGAACTAGCATAATCCTTGCCTCTGGTCCTGACACAGAATGACATTTTTTCTAGCTATCATAACAGAAAGTTTCAATTCTATTAAGGACTCGGAGGCAAAGATTATCCCACCCTGGCAGTTAATATATGAACAACCCTCCCCCAGTGACTAGTAAGTATCGAGGTTATTATGCTCAGTTATGTTTATTACAAGAATATCTCATACATTTGCTGTTCTGTGGATATACCTGTTTTTTTTCTGCAGGTTGTTAACACTAATCACAGTAGTCTGCTAAAATTGTCCTTTTTTTTATAGGAACGGAGATGGGTAATAGGACGTGTGAGGACAGAGCACCAGTGTGACTTGCGCGACAAGAGGGGCCAAGGGGACACCAATGATGGACCACATTATGGACTGTTGATAGCAGATTGGCTGATGCATGGAACTGTTAAACCACTGGATGTTATTGTTCTTTTTACTTCATTCACAATTTTCCATGGGCATAGTAGTTTGTATTGGTGAAGTTGTGAAATGGCTGCTATTCAATAAAATGAAGAAAGGATAGCATAATCCTCACCTGTGAGTCCGTAATAGAATGGAAACTTTCTGTTACGATAGCTGGGAAATCCATCAACTGGTCCAAATTCAAAATACTTTCTCTTACTGACTCTGCCTCATAGGTGGACCTGGAAGTCCCGGTCCAATGGATGATGAACTTGGTGAAATACCTGAGTGTGGTGCTTCACAGGGGGAGAGAGACATCTGTTTGCCTCAATTGTGGCCAGATCATGGAAAGGCTGTGGAACTGGATTGACTTCTGAATTAAGCCACCTCTTTCCATTGCAGGTAGGATTGCCGTCCAGAAAATGGGAGTGCTCCCAAACTTTCTCTACCTTTGTATGAACATACCAATCCCACTGACACAAACCTTCTTCCAAACACTCAGGAGTTCATTGCTAAAATTGATGTGGGCTGGTAAACAACTTATAATTAGTTGGAACATTCTTGTACTCGCTTTCGAGACAGGAGGACTGGAAATGTACCCGTCTTCGAATTTTAATATCTAGAAGCACAGGTCCAACATGCACGGCACTGATTGCTTCCGGATGCTCAACCCCCATTCATCAAACCCAAGCGCACCCAGCTAGATGGCACGCTCCTCAGCATGCATCTCCCAAAATGCATACATGTAGACCACAGGGAAATAAAAAGAGTTGCCACGATAAGCTGGGTGTGGAGGCGGCTATCCCAGAAACTAGGTCACCCATTTCCCTTACTCTCCAGCTCTGCCATTGACACATAATCCCCTATTCCCTTGACCGCGGAAACACTGGTTTGCAACACCTTACAGCGTTGGAGGATGCATGGATTGAGCAACAGACAGGTGTACAGCTTTGGGGTACCTCCCTGGTTTTCCAGAGGAGCCAGCAGACTTTTCCCCACCAACAGCAGTAACACGGTCCACAGACCCAACCTGATGTGTATCCACCTATATCTGACTTGTAGATCACTCAAGTCACCTCACACAGACCTTGTCAGATGCGCTTGAGAGCAAGATATTGGTACTACTATTATACAGACTCAGTGATGCTTTTGCTGCACGCAGACCAAGCTTGTCATCTTAAATAATCGGCATAAGCTCTTGCACTTTAATTTCTTACACTGTGCCTATTCCACCCCTGCTAAATGAGCTAAGAGAGACAACACAAGGGCATACAATTGCCCCGGATGCGGTCATGGCTATGCAGATTTTTATTCACCTGGCATGGTAATTTCCCCCTGCACAGGCATTCGAAGAGAGGTGCCAACCACAATGTCAGACATACTGGATCTTGGGTTGCCACCCCAACATTGTGTGGCCCTCCGGAACTGTGTCAAAGACATACCACCAAGGATACTCAGGGTTGCTGCCCTGACACTGCTACTAGTCCACAGGAGAAGTGCCGAGCACTGGGTAATTACTCACTCATCCCGTGTGCAAGACTGGTTAGCAGACTTGGTCTTCTGCAATATGAGCTGCAAAGTATATGCTGACCTACAAACCTTCACATCCTGTCTCAGAGATATATGGGGCCCCTTACGCACCTATTTAGCTAGGAATGCAGCAGACACCTCTTAGGGAGACTCCTACTCTCTAACACCTGAGAGACCAGCAGACCCTACTGTTAAACAGACCCAACTGTCAATTTATGCAGAAAGCGCCTAGCTCCATTAGAGTGTACCATCACCTATCACACTGCTTCCTCTGACCCGCTGCCTAGATGTTGGTCACAAATAGGTGGCGCTGCTCATATGGTTAATGATGCAAATAATACCACCACATTTCTGATAGCAGCCTGATGTACCATGGTTAAAATGTATCTCCTACACTGTAAACTATGTGCTTTGTTTCCAGGCTACTGGTTATATCAGTAAACTCTGCATGACAAACTATATTGCACCTGGCCTGCACTGCATTCTGTGAAACTGTATGTTGAAAATGCAATAAAACAAAAATTATCAGGCTCATAACTTTTATCCTCGCCTTGTCACCATTACCAGTCCTACGGTGTTGGTCATAAGCCTTCACACAAGACAACCATCAGATATACCATAGTAACATTATTAAATATGTGTAAAATGCATTTATCAAAACTAAAAGACCCCAGTAATGGCTACCCTAGTTTAAATGGATTACCAACACCAAAACCATTGCCTCCAACAGAAATCTGCCAGATTCTATTTAACAAAACACCTGCCTATGGGCTTTAGCACAGTGTAATAACAATCCACTTTTAACCTCCTGTTGTCTTTATTGTATGTCGTCTTAACCAACTCAAGCCCTTTGGTACTGAGCGCAAGCTTTCCACAAGGCAACCTTTGGGCATTAGTCAAAAAAGTACAATTGTATACAAAATGACAGTTGTCAAAATATAATTTCTCCTAAAAGCCTGACAAGGATTATTGTAGTGCACATCTTCAATCCTCACAGTTTGTTTGGGTGGATCGCCAACACCAAAACCCTTACCTACTACTGTAATCTGTGAAATTCTATGCAACAGTATACCGCTTTAAAGAGTTTAAGTCACTATAATAACAGTCCATTCTTAAAATCCGGTTGTCTTCAAGACATGCTTTTCACAATAGGTAGGCCAGGCCTTTTGGCTTTGTCATAACATTTCACAATAAACAGATCAAACGTTTTAACTCTGGTATGACTTTTACCAATTATAAAATTGCAAATATGTACAGAAATACAACTTTCAAAACAATAAAAAAAACATCTTAACAGGGCCTAACAAGAATCATCAGAGTGAAAACCACTGAAGGTGGCCAACACCAAAACCCTTGCCTACTATAGTAATATGTGGGTTTAGATGTAACAAAGTACTTGCCTGTAGCCTGTAACAAAATGTGAAAACATCCAGGTGTTAATGGCTTACTGGCTTTATCCAATGCTTTTTACAATTAATGAGCTAGACCAACTAACTGTCTTTGTCCCAGCACTTCATAATGTGTATATTACAATTATGGCATCAAGCATAATGTTTCCCACTGTGTCATGAGGCCTCTAGCTTGCCATTATAGCCAGCACAGACCTACAATTTGGAATTTAAGCTTTAAGTCAACCATCAGACACACAGTCATAAAATTTTAAATAGAAAGGTTTGCAGAACTACTGTTGGCTAAGCAAAATGCTGTCTTTTCCAGAGAAAACCTTCTATATCCACAGGTTGTCACACAGGGTAAGCAAAACCAAGCCCAATTCTTACTACGCTAATCTATGAGCTTCCATGAAACAAAATACCTGCCTGTAGGCTTTATATAGAGTAATAATAACAATCCACACTTAAATGGTAATTGACTTTAAATATGCTATATGCGTTTCACAATACATATGTCAGGCCTAGTGCCCTTATCACAAATGTCATAATAATCCAATAAAGCCTAGAGCCATGATCATCGATCAGCTTGGCACCAAAACTAACTTGGTCCTGCTGTATCAAGCAGTTTTGTTAGTCCTGTCCTCGTGGAGAAGCAACATATGAGTGGAGCATAAGCCTTTTCGCAGTGGTACTCTGAAAGCTCTTTTTTGTTGATCACATGAGGTCTGGTGACCTTTGCACTGCCAAGCCAAACCTAAAAATCCATACAGATTAATGTAACCCTGGGTATCCTATACTGCTGTCAAACACAAAACTGCACTCTGACGTCTCAAGTTAATGATGGAATAGGTAGGTGCTGGGATTGGAATACATTACTCATGCATGCCCTCCTGCCATCTATTCTGCTAGAAAACAAAAACAAGCCCCATAAATGAACTGGTTGTCTAAGGCACATTAATGGCATGTCGTGTGTGATGCTGAAAGTTCAATCTCGGGCAGCAATACTGCTGCTGTCCCAGGTAACTGCCTAAATAAACAAAATAATCACAGCTGTGTGTGTGGTGTGGGGGCCACTTTTTTCTGTGGCAGCATACAGCTTCCACCCAATCAAAACGTACTCCTGGCAACCATCATGTGGGCAGGGCCAAAGCCTTTCTGTAGTACTCTGGAAAGCTGTTTCTTGTAGGCTCATCCCATTGCATCTGGCAACAGCTGCGCTGTCAGACCAGACCTAAAACAGAAAGCATGGACTCATACAGTGGGCATGCCTTTATCAGAGAACCTTCAAACATTGACAACTACAAAACAATAATACAACCGTTTTTGAAAATAGACCAAAGGAATTGAAAACATAATAGATCATCCTGACACAATTTATTGGGCTAGTTTACAGAGAAAAATATAATTTGTCACCTTACACTTAAGATTTCACAGAAGTTACTCTTTTCCTGCAATCCTCAAACATTGAAAAGACTAAAACCAAAATCCAAGAAATATGTAAATTTCTGTGTATACACCTCACCCCAAATCAGCAGATTTCTCACTGCCGACTTATCGCCTTTTTTTCAGGCAAGTTTGTCAAACTTTATTTGATATTTTTGTCACAACAACTGCTGAGATTACATGTTGCCTAGCTTAACGACCAGGGAAGCTAACAGGGAGGGCTCATCTGCAGTGGCGAAGGAGTGTTGCCCCCCTCAGCAGCTAAAAATTAAAACAATATTTTACTATTGTTTTATTTTTCAGCTGCTGGCTTAGCAAGCATGTGCAGGGAGGGGCAGGAGAAGGAGGAGTGCATGTAAGTGTACATGTCAGCCGCACAGATAAGGTTTTTTCTAATTATTATTATTTTATTTCTCCCCCACACTTTTCTTTGAGATTTGCGGTGGCCGCAGCTGTAAGTTAACCAAGTTGTAGAGAGAGTGGGAGCTTGTGTCACTGAAGGGGGTAGAGGGGGCCCACAAGCTACATCAATATAGATAGAACCCCTATGCAACTGAAACTCTGTGTCAAAAAGGAATCCTGCAAGAAAGATCGGATGCAAGAGAAGAGTATAAGCATAGCCCTCATATTAACTGTGGATGTAGGTAATCTCAGTTTGACAGTAGGGATACCTTGGAATTTAGGAAGCTAAGAAATGTTCTTATTTTCAGTGTTGCAGCCACAATCCCAGCAGCAGTTATTTCTTTAGCGTTGCCTGGGTCTTGATTACTATGTAGTACCTATCAGAGCATGTTTGATTCCTGTTTTTTTTCAATTGTCAACTTGCAGTGCTTTTTCAGTGCTTCAGCACTCATTGCCCTGAAAGGTGGCCTAAATAGCTCTGTACACTGGTTTTCATATACGGTCTGTCTTTTCTTAGTTTTAAGTTCATACCAAGCCACTATGGGGGTCATTACGACCTCGGCGGTCTTGCAAAAAGACCGCAGAGGCCGCGGGAGACAGAATACCGCCATTGCCGGCGGTATTCCTGGCTCCCTATTATGACATTTCTGCTGGGCCAGCGCACGGTAACAGTGTTACCGTCCGCTGGCCCAGCGGAAATGTCACATCAACATTGCTGCCGGCTCGTAATAGAGCCGGCGGCAATGCTGATGTGCAGCGGGTGCAGTAGCACCCATCGCGCATTTCACTGCCCGAAATTCAGGCAGTGAAATGCGCGACGGGGCTAGGCCTGGGGGCCCCTGCACTGCCCATGCCAAGTGCATGGGCAGTGCAGGGGCACCCCAAGTCCCCTTACCGTCAGCCTTTCAATGGCGGTGTTTACCGCCACGGACAGGCTGGCGGTCGGGGACTCATAATCCCCAGGGCAGCGGTGCTTGCACCGCTGCCCTGGGGATTATGACCGCCAGGCGGAATCCTGGCGGGATATTGGAGGGGCCGGCGGTATGGCCGTGGCAATTCCGCCACAGTCATAATTGCTGGCGAAACACCGCCAGCCTGTTGGCGGTGTTACCGCCACCTTACCGCCGGCCGCCAGGGTCGTAATGACCCCCTATGTCTTTATTATTATTATTTTTTAATGACAAACTTACAATAGAGTCAAGTCAACGTAATTCACATTGGCAGTTAGGAATAATAACAATGCTTATAGCCTAGGGCCATTATAGTGTTTAGGAGCACACATTGCAAAATGCAAAGTACACATATCTATGATATAAGGTGGTCTTATAATCGCTTATCTCAGGGGTATATCATCTACTGAAGAGACCCATTAACATAGGGGAACTATGATAAGAGAACAGGATGGAATGAGTATGGAGGAGGTGGTGAGAGTCGTGTCCTTGTGTAACCACAGTGGTGGTGAAGAGTCTGCTGTAGGGTGGTTGGCTCAATGGGAAATTAGCTGTTCCTTCAGGGAGTGGGTGGGGGAGAGGCTGGGGCATGCGGTATATTGCAGAGTACTGGGTGAGGGGTGGGAGAGGGGAGTAGTGGTGGCTTTGCATCATCTCTGGCACATTGATGGAAATGGGAGAGCATCATAGTAGCACGGTTGCCAGAGATGGGGTGCCCTCGGTGGCTACGTGCCTCCTCCTCACGGAGAGCCTCTTCTTCCGCTGTTCCCCACTTACGCATGGCTCCCTGCCATGTAGGAGAAAGAACTGAATGTTTTTAAATTTAGCATTTCAGGTGGGTGCTGCAATGCTGTGGTCCACTCTTTGTCTTAGAGGTCCCTTCCGATTTCCTCCTCCCACTGGTGACAGAGTTGAGAGGGGGGCAGTCAAAGAGTTCACATATAGCCCTATATTACCAGGTGTGAGATGTCTGCCAGTGCCCATTGTTAGCATGGTATGTACGACTGGATGTATGGTCTGTTCTGTGTCCACTGCTTACCCACTGTGTTGCACAGTTGCTTGCATGTTAGGAATTGTCCAGCTGGTAAGCCGTGGCCTGCCATCAGTTGGTCAAAGGAGATCAGGAGGCCTTCTGCATGAAGGTCTCAGATAGTGTGGAGAGAGCTAGACGTCCAGCGTGCTATGGACATTGCGGTATGATGTCCAGGAAAATGGGAGAGCCCCACCAGAGGGATGTTCAACACTTGTAAGGGCCATGGGGTTGGGAGGAGGACTCTGAGGAATACGAGGTTGCACAGTGTGGCTGGTGTGATTTTACCATGGTTCTTGCACGCTTCACCCATATAGCGGCCTCCTGTCCAGCGCGACAGCCATTGCAACTCTGCTGCCAGGATTAATGCCTCAAAGAGAAGGTGTCCCAAGACCCCATTGTCCTGTTAGCCACTGAAGTGTCCCTGGAGCAACTCTGTGGCATAGTGTGCCCCAGATGAAGAAGCCTAGGATAGTGTCCAACTCTGTAAAGAATGAGCGGGCGGGGAGATAAGAGGGAGATTAGCAAACTAATATAACAACCGTGGCAGAACTATCATTTTTGCAAGGGTTATCTTGCTGATGTCGGCGAGAGGGAGGGATTGTCAGAAGGACATTTGAGAACAGATGCCCGCAATCGCCCTGCGAAGGTTGCCCTAGTATAGATCAGACAGGGTATGGTAAAGGCATTCTCCTAGGTACCGAACTGCTGCAGGGCACCATTGCAGTCTCGTTCCTCCAGGCAGATGTCCCAACGTGGTTGGTCAGGGCACAGGGTTAGACAACTATCTTGGTCCACTTTATGTAGAGGCCAGAGACTGTGGAAAATGTGAGTGTGTTGTGTCAGGGATGAAGTCACATTGTTGAGGTACACAATGAGGTTGTCCGCATATAGAGAAACTGCATGCACTCGGCCCTGGAGAGGGATGCCCCTGTGCTGTCCCTCATGACGCAGATGGATTGCCAGCAGCTCCTTTGCAAGGGTGAAGAGTAAGGAAGAGAATAGGCACCCTTGCCTGGTGCCCCTCTCAACCGGGAATGAGTTGGACACCAGAGGACCAAGCCGCACCCGTGAGAAAGGCTCCGTGTATAAAAGTCAGATATATGGTAATAGGCGTGATCCAACGCCCGTCCGTGGTAGAACCTGGAAAAGATAGTCCCAGGAAATTTGTTGAACACATTCACTATGTCCAGGACTAGACAAACTGCATGTGAGTATATTTCCTGGACCTGGACATGAAAGAGTCTGCAAATGTTTTGGGAGGTGTTCCGCCCAGGGACTAAACTGTTTTGGTCCAAGTGGACAAGTGCTGGGACAATCTGCAAGTAACTGCTCTCTAGGACCTTCCATAGGATCTTATAGTCTGTGGATGGCAATGGGGTGGTATGATCCTGGCAAGGTAGAGATGCGGTCGGGTTTTGGAATTGACACCAGGGCTGACTCCCGGAGCGAAGTAGGAAGTTTGCACACATATAAGGCCTACCCCATATCTCGGTCAAGCATAGGGCCAATTGGGCCGCAAGGGCTGAATAGTACTCTACTGGGAGACCATCTAGACCTGGAGATTTGTTTTGTGCAAGGTCCTTTGGACTGCCTGTGCAGTTATCGGGGTATCTAGGGCGATCTTAGTTGCCAAGGGAACCTGCGGGAGTGGTATTCCAGATAGGAAGTCTGATATATCTGCATGCAGTACTGCTGGGGGGGCGGCTTTGTAAACTTGTAGTATGTATGGAATTTTAGGAGGATCACCTCCTGCGTATAGATCACTCCACCTATGGGGAGTTGGAACTCTAGGAACGGGCTTGTGGTTATATTTTGTCTAACCAGCCATGCAAGCAGGTGGCCCCAGTCATACCGGCCTGTCTCCAGACTCAAAGAACCTGCACAGCGATGCATCGGACAGGGACCAGCGACCTCTGAGGACTTGGAGGACTGCCCTGAACCCGAAGGACCAAGAAACTCCAGAGAACAGCGGCACTGTTCACCAACTGCAACATTTTTGCAGCTTTAAAACAACTTTGAAAGAACTCTTCATTCCCGCCGGAAGCGTGATACTTCTCGCTCTGCAGCCAACGCCCCTGGCTCGAGCTCCAGAGAACAAACACTGCAGAGAGGACTCCCAGGCGACTGCGACAACGTGAGTAACCTGAGTCGACCCCCCTGCACCCCACAGCGACGCCTGCAGAGAGGATCCAGAGGCTCCCCCTGACCGCGACTGCCTGGTAACAAGGAACCCGACGTCTGGACCAAGCACTGCGCCCGTAGCCCCCAGGACGAAAGGAACCAACCTCCAGTGCAGGAGTGACCAGCAGGTGTTCCTCTTCCTAGCCCAGTCAGTGGCTGGCCTGAAAAGCCCCCCTGTGCCCTGCCTGCATTGCCTAAGTGACCCCCGAGTCCCTCCATTGCTTCCTATAGCAAACCCGACGCCTACTTAGCACACTGCACCCGGCCGCCCCTCTGCCATTGAGGGTGTGTTTTGTGTGCCTGTTTGTGTCCCTCCCCCCCCCCAGTGCTCTACAAACCCCCCCTAGTCTGCTTCCCAAGAATGCAGGTACTTACCTGCCAGAAGGTCTGAACCAGAGCACCCCTGTTCTCCATAAGCACCTATGTGTTTTGGGCCCTCCTTTGACCTCTGCACCTGACCCGCCCTGTATTGCTGGTGCGGTGACTTCGGGGTTGCCTTGAACCCCCAAGGGTGGCCTGCCTATGCCCAGGAGACTGACTGTGTAAGTGCTTTACTTACCTGAGAAACATAACAAAACTTACCTCCCCCAGGAACTGTTGATTTTTGCACTGTCCACTTTTAAAATAGCTTATTGCCATTTTAACCTCTTTGTGTTTACTACTGCTTTAATTCAAAGTTCCATACTTACCTTGCATTTTATGTACTTACCTCAAATCTTGAATCTTGTGGTTCTAAAATAAATTAAGAAAATATATTTTTCTATATAAAAACTATTGGCCTGGAGTTAAGTCTTTGAGTGTGTGTTCCTCATTTATTGCCTATGTGTGTGTGTACAACAAATGCTTAACACTACTCTCTGATAAGCCTACTGCTTGACCACTCTACCACAAAATAGAGCATTAGTATTCTCTAATTTTGCCACTATGAGCCTCTAAGGGGAACCCTTCGACTCTGTGCACTCTATCTCTCACTTTAAGATAGTATATACAGAGCCAACTTCCTACAGTCGGAAACTATTTCCCAAGGTCAGCAGGTTTCCATTTCGAGGTTCCGCTCTAATGTTCTAATGACCCCCACTATCTCATGTATGCACAGGCCCCTAATAGCCACCTTGAAGGTGCCCCACTCCAGTGCCCTGGTGAATGCAGAGTAAAGGTTTTCCGCAAAGTAATGTTGTATGTGTGTCGTCTGGGTTTCACAGAACAGGGGGGCCTCCATTGGTCCTGGGGAAGGTGCCAAAATGCTATAGGACGCGCTGTGGCAGCCACTCTAGGTCTACTATGTGTGCATTGTGATCTGAGACTATCCTACCCAGGTAGTCACAGTGTAATGCATAAATAGGGTGCCTGTGCAAAGAAACCAATACAGGCATACATAGAGGTTATGTGGAATGGAATGGAAGGAACAGAGCCAAGTTGTCGGTTTCTGGCCTCTCCACACATTGTACCCAAGTCTTAAAGTGGGATGTTGCAGGCTGGGAGGGGAGCACGGCAAGGGGGGAAGCAACCTGTCCAGGACGCAGTTGAAGTTGCCACTGAAAAGCCAGGGTAGTTGCGTCTTTAGGGCAAGTAGGGCTGACAGCCTACCACAAAGGGGATATTGTTCTTCATTAGGGGCATATATGCTTCCCAAGAGGATGGGCTTTCTGTCAAGGCGGCCCTCCAGTAAGACATATCTGCCCTCTTTATCTACCGGGACCCATTTCCTGAAAGAAGATCCTAGGTCGTACCCACATCAGTGCGCATCGTGCGTAAGCCGAGAATGTTGTGGCATGCAGTGTATCCCGCCATTGCTTGCATAGATGGGTTAGATCTGCTGTGGTGGTATGGAATTCTTGGAGGAACACCACTTTGCTTTGTGGCATTGTGCGTAAGAGTAGCCTTATAGCGTTTCCACACTCTGTGCATGCCGCGGACATTGAGTTCAAAGAACATAATGGTCGTGTCCAGCATCACTTTAATGTTGGGAGAAAGGGGCTCTGGGGGGGAGGGGTGGTTAGGGGGCAGGGAGAGACTTACTATGGGGAACTTGTTCCTATCACTGATGTCAGCCAGCAGCTTCTTGAGACTTTGTAGAATGATTATGTTTGCTCATCACCATAGAGGATAGAGTAAGGGTAGCCAAACGGAACAAACAATGCATCAACACATGGGAAACTGGGGGACACGCCAAAAATGGCCCGGTGCCCAAACAGGGGAGCTTCATCATGCTCTACTGGTATTCGGGGATGTGGCACATGAGAGTGAACTGAGTGAATGCTATTGTTCAGCAACCGTGCGCAAAAGGCTTAGCGCAACGTGCTACACATGCGGACTTTGGGCCCCTCTGTGTGGTGGCGCTGCCTGAGGAGACTTTAGTTAAAGATGAAGTGTTAGATATGGGGGAATCCCACTGAGTGCTTATAGAGGGTATGATGTGTGTAAGGTTGGTGGGGAGGTGGGAAACCCCCTCCCCAGCACAATAGGGTGGGTGTCTTTCTCAGTAGTGTGAAGGTGTGGTGGGGCGAGCCCTTAGCCATGGCTGACAATCATCTAGTCCAAAGGCCTAAGCTACGGGTATCTGCAAAGGATACAGCACCTAGACGAAGTTGTCTGTAGTCTGTGGAGTCACAGCGGGCAGGGAGTGTTTGTCTTGTTCAGTGTCATCAGTCCCCAAAGAGTCCGCATCAGAGGGCCCAACGTCTCCATCTGTTGACAATGCCTTTGATCCGAAGGTGGTTACCGCTTCCAAAGTCTTCCCTGAAATCTATGATGATCTGTTCTAGATTGGGGTTCTGGCTTTTGGGGGCACGGGGAGTAGTCCCTAGTTTCATTTTGGACTTACGTCATCGTCTTTGATGGGTCGCACTCTGAGCGGTGTTGGGTCCTCCCATCATCTTGCTAGTCCAACCAGTCCCAAGCCTCCATTGGAGTGTTGAAAAAGCTCTTCCGGTCCGAAAAGTTTTTCAAACGGGCGGGGAACAGTAGCGCATATTGGAGGCCCAGATCACGGAGATGGTGTTGTACCACCAGAATGGATGCTCATTGTTGCACTAGGCGCATGAAGGGGGTGGCGTGCCAGTACCCGATGAACTCTCTCCAGGGTGTAAAAGGCTGTAAGGTTTGCAGATGGCATGAAGGTCTTGAACCAAGTCTTGAGGAACAATACAAGGTCTTGTCCCTCCACTCCCTCCAATAGACCCAAAATGCATACATTAGTCCAACGAGAGCAGCCCTCGGCATCATCAGCCTGTGTCTGCAGGTGCGGTACCCTGGATCATAGGCCCCAGATCGCTCCCTTCTTGTCTGCCACTTGAGGTACCAGGTCAACCAGGGTCCTTTCTCCATTAGTGACCTTGTCTGTGAATTTCTGATGGTCGACCTGGGGGAGACTTAGGGCCTCATTATGACCCTGGCGGGCGGCGGAGGCCGCCCGCCAGGTTCCCGCCCTCCAAATTACCGCGCCGCGGTCAAGAGACCGCGGCGGGTATTACGAGTTTTCCCCTGGGCTGGCGGGCGGTTCCAGTAAAACCGCCCGCCAGCCCAGGGGAAAACAACCTTCCCACGAGGATGCCGGCTCGTAATCGAGCCGGCGGAGTGGGAAGGTGCGACGGGTGCAGCGGCACCCGTCGCGTATTTCAGTGTCTGCAAGGCAGACACTGAAATACTTTTCGGGGCCCTCTTACGGGGGCCCCTGCCGTGCCCATGCCATTGGCATGGACACGGCAGGGGCCCCCAGGGGCCCCGCGACCCCCCCTACCGCCATCCTGTTCATGGCGGCTTTCCCGCCATGAACTGGATGGCGGTAGGGGGGGTCAGAATCCTCATGGCTGCGGAGCGCGCTCCGCAGCCATGGAGGATTCCAAAGAGCAGCGGAAAGTCAGCGGGAGACCGCTGACTTTCCGCTTCTGACCGCGGCTGAACCGCCGCGGTCAGAATGCTCATTGGAGCACCGCCAGCCTGGCCGCCAGGGTCAGAATGACCCTCTTAATTCTTTAGCGACTCACCCCAAGCAGGACTCCACTGATAATCTAGTGTGCTCGAAAGCAGCCAGGACCTTGTCCGGTTTGGATGACATGGAGGAGGGCCCGGACTCCTCCGTCGAGTGTCTGGTATCATGGACGAAGTTGGTTCCGTGGTCGAGGGGTGCGGGACAGCATGGCAGAACTCAGCTGGCACATGGTTGGTCACGGATGCAGTTAAGAGGGCCGACTCTGTTGGGCCAGTGATGTAAAGAACGGGTATTGTTTGTGTGTCTGGCTCTCAGTAGTCTCCGTGCTCCTAACTGGTGGTGCTAAAGAGGGGGCCCGCAGTTGTTGACTCCCAGGTTCACACTTCCGGGGAGTGCAGGTCCAAAAACCTGGGGCCCATAATGCCACAACTGCCACAATCTATGAAGATCACCACTTCTCAGAGAGGGGAAGGTCTGAGGGCCCCCCCAGCAGTTGCCTGGTGAAGAATTACATGTTGAACAGTTCCCAGCAGTTGGCGTAGACAGCACTCTTCAGGTAATGCCAAGCATTGCAGCTGGGGTCAACAATTTTGGTACCTCCAGGTGAGTAACTTGGTGGAACTGCGCTCTCTCACGGATGCAGGACAACACCCTGAGACTGACAGTAGCATCCCCTGTGGCGGGTTGACATGTAGAGCATGCCCGAGCTGTGCAAGGCAATGTGGGATCATCAATCTGCAGGGGGGGGGTCCTATAATAGGTATTGTTGCAGCTAGGGCCCCCCCTTGAAGCATGCACTCACTGCTAGGGAGATGACCAGTAGAACATCTGAAGTGGTGGGCGCTGGACTGTGGGAGACCCCGCCACTGCTCTCCCACTAGCTGTCTCAGGGCCTTGCGCTGAGGTCCAGTGTAGTGCTGTGCTTCTGCGGTGTTGGTAGAAGGAATGGTCCCAAGAGCAGCGCTCTTGCACAGGCCTCCTACTTAGTGGGACCGGTCCTCGGGGTTCTGGGCTTTGGCCGATTGCTTGATTCTGTACCAGGAATGCAGCTAAGGGGGCTTCGGACAGGCCAGGCCTCCAAAGCCGCACAGGCCTGGAGCGCATCCACGGTCTTCGTCTGGTGGGTGCACCCTTGGGGCGGCACCTAAAGGGCGTCCTCAGCCGTCGCCATCATCAATGTGAGGGCAGTCACTGGCCAGAGCCAGAGAGGGTGTCAGGGTACTCCACTGAAGCTCAGGGTGAGAACCGCCCCCTCTCTGCGGTGACTGCACAGACCGGTGCAGCAGTCATGAGGAGCTCTGTTGCAAAGTAGGCTGCACTTGGTGCCGGCAGACAAAGAGGTCCCATCACGGGCTGTCAACGCAAGCCCCCAGCAATGCTTCACAGGTGGTGGACGTCTCTTTAAGTTAGGGGCCACAGCATGTTGACAGGCTGATAGTTGATGGGCCAGTCACACCGATAAATGGCAATTATGCAGGCTGCAGGATGGACCAGGTCTAATTGGCGTCCACCATGTTCAACATCGTGCCCATGACCCAAACTGCTATTATTTTTATGATTTGTTTTTTGTTTTTTTGTCCAGTGGTTCTTTATTGCTTTTTGTTGTGATTACATTCATTGAGTAGTACAACTATTTATGACATGCATCTCAGTTCCCGTACTTCACATAACTGCAGTACATATCTGTGGTATCTTCCTCCCCTGACTGCCCTTTGGGAAGATACCAGAACATTAGAATCTTGGTCTCACCTGAATATAGAATAGGCTGCTCCTTGTCAGTTGAGCTCTGGGGTGAGAGTTGGAGCTAGTTGTGGCTAAGTTGCATACAATAAAGCTTCTTCTCCACCATATACCTGCCTCTATCATCTGTTGGATGTGCCTTCTTGATTTAACACTGGCGACGAGGATGGCAAGTGCACACCTCAACACGCTCTAGAGGAAGAGTTTTCCAGACACGAGGGCTCATGATGGAGATTGGTCTATGCACCTTGACTAAATGGGGCTATAGAGAATCAGACCCATCCCTGGGTTATGCAAGTACTTTTAAGAAGCTGATTGGGATGGCTGTGAGCCCAAGAGGGTAACTAGCTGTCGAATTAACTGAAACTTTATCAGTGGTGTGGAAATTGAGTAGGACAACTTCTTCACCCTGAAAAACTATTGGGTATGTGTGTTGTGGGTGATAGGGACTGGCAAATGAGTCTCAACTTAGTAAAAAGAGTAGAGCGCTGCAGTTGGAACAAGCAGGCGAAACTGACCGCCAAGCGCTGACCAGCATGTCGCTACCCATGAAACAATGTGGAGCACTGTTTTAGGAACAAATCTGCGTGCTCGTGCTTTGCTTAGCTTGTGGGTATCACGTCATTTGAAGAGCACAGTTGGAAGCAGAGCGCTGGTTTAAAGATTGTCTCTGCACATCGTTTGACGAGCAAGCGCACATTCAAAAGAGCAGGGCACAGAGCTGGAGCCGTAGTGAAGGGCGTGAAGCGTCTGTTGGCTGTGTCCGGAGCATCGAGAAGGTAACGCGCAATGTAACTTTTGGCAGAAATTTACACTGTTATTCAAAGAGAGGAAGGTGCCAGGAGTGTGTGCATTAATTTGGTCTCCCGCCGACGAAAAAGGAAAAAAAATGTACCGCAGCATCCCTGGGGTGCGAGAGTGCGGTTGCTAATGGCAGAAATTGTGCACTAAATCCCGTTTCAAGGCCCATTCAACCAAATAGATACTAGGGCAATCCATAGGTGCTAACCGAATGTCCGATATCAAGGGGCATATTTGTACTCCGTTTGTGCCGGAATTGCGTCGTTTTTTTTGACGCAATTTCGACGCAAAACTAACTCCATATTTATACTTTTGCGTTAGACGCGTCTAGCGCCAAAGTCCATGGAGTTTGCGTCATTTTTTAGCGTGGACACCTACTTTGCGTTAATGAGATGCAAGATAGGCGTTCACGTCTAAAAAATCGACTCCGAGGCATGTGCGTCGGATTCATACTCCCGGGCAAAATTCACGCCCGGGAGTGGGCGGGTCAAAAAAAATGACGTACGGCCGCTTTTGCGCCGTTTTTTAGCGCCTGCAAAAGGCAGGCGTTAAGGGACATGTGGGCTCTGAAGGAGCCCAGAGGTGCCCTCCCATGCCCCCAGGGACACCCCCTGTCACCCTTGCCCACCCCAGGAGGACACCCAAGGATGGAGGGACCCATCCCAGGGACATTAAGGTAAGTTCAGGTAAGTGTTTTTTTTTTTTTTTTTTTTGTGGCATAGGGGGGCCTGATTTGTGCCCCCCTACATGCCACTATGCCCAATGACCATGCCCAGGGGACAGAAGTCCCCTGGGCATGGCCATTGGGCAAGGGGGCATGACTCCTGTCTTTGCTAAGACAGGAGTCATTTCTATTGGGGTTGGGAGTGAAAAAAAATGGCGCAAATCGGGTTGAGGCGAAAAAATTGCCTCAACCTGACTTGCCCCATTTCTTGACGCCCAAGCTCCATTTTCCCCTACGCCGGCGCTGCCTGGTGTACGTCGTTTTTTTTAACGCACACCAGACGGCGCCGGCGGCTAACGCCGGCTAACGTCATTCAATAAATACGGCGCCCGCATGGCGCTTCAGAATGGCGTTAGCCGGCGCTAATTTTTTTGACGCAAAACTGCATTAGCGCAGTTTTGCGTCAAAAAGTATAAATATGGGCCCTAGTTTCTTCTGACAGTAAATTCCGATGGACACGCCAAGATTGTGTTACTAATTCAACTTGTCTACTCTAAAACGTTGTTGCAATCACATCCTCACCTATGGGTTGCCAAGTAGTAACTAGCATATTTAATCTATCTTTTTATGAAATTCGAAACATTTCTCTCATGTTTTCTGTCGCATAATTCACTGTGAGACCACCAGAGAGTGCTAGCAACATACTTGGTATAAATAATATTGGTCTGTGCTAAATATTACAGTTTTGTAAGTTTACAGGTTTAACATTATACAGAAGTGTGCACTTTGAATCTAGAAGTACAGAGGGTCACTACATAATTGGTGGTGGGTCTCTGTATTGAGTTATATATACAAGCATGCAGAGTGTCACTTCCTCACCATTCTTTATGATATCCTCTGGTGAGCCATCGCTCAGGTGGAGCAAATGGAAAAATGTATTTCACAATTATCTGTGGGCCAAATGTGGGTCTGGAGAGAAAGACAGTACTACTTCTGTATTGTCTGGGGGAAAGGGCGGGGGTGGTGTAAGCCCAAGAAATGTTTGCACATCAGCCAGATCTTGATGTTGATGAGGTCAGGGGATTAAATGGTTATGAAATATGCATAGAAAATTAGACAATCACTTCCTACCTTGGATAAGTACTATTATGGAGCGTTATCACTTTGGAAAGCGCACTCAAAAAGCGGGAGAAACAGTTTAAGAGTTTGTGTCTGAGTTGCATAAACTGACTGCCACCTATAGGTTTGGTGTGAGGTGATGAACCCATAAGAGACCAAGGGCCTTATTTATACTTTTTGGTGCAAAACTGCACTAACGCAGTTTTGCACCAAAAAGTTTTGCAACGGCTTGCACCATTTTTTAGCACCAGCTGGGCACCATATTTATGGAATGGTGCAAGCCGGTGCAAAGGGTAGGCTAGCTTAAACAAAAATGATATTAGGCAGGTTTGAGTCAAAATAAATGATTCTGACCAGATTAGCATTATTTTTTGACGCTAAGGGGCATATTTATACTCTGTTTGCACTGAATTAGCGTCATTTTTGTTTTACTCTAATTCAGTGAAAAACTAACTTTATACGTTGGTGCTAGACCTGTGTAGTGCCAAATTTATGGAGTTAGTCATTTTTTGGAAGTGGAAACCTACCTTGCCTTAATGAGATGCAAGGTAGGCGTACCCGTGCAAAAAATGAGTCTATGGCCTTAACGCCATATTTATACTCCCATGCAAAAATAGTGCAAGGGAGGGAGGAGGGGTGAAAAAATGGGGCAAAGCTCTCCCCAGGCCCCAGGGGCAACCCCACCCACACCAGAGGGACTGCAGAGGATGGGGATCCCATCCCTGGTAAGTTCAGGTAAGATTGCATTTTTTGTTTCTTTCAAAGTGCCATGGGGCCCCTGAAATGGGCCCCCATACATGGCACATGGTGCAATGGCCATGCCAGGGGACCCCTGTCCTCTGTGCTGGCCTTGGGGTGGTGGGCATGACTCCTGCCTTTTCTAAGGCAGGAGTCATGTGGCATGGTAGGTTTAGCACCATAAAATGACGCTAATCTGGTTAGAGTCACTTTTTTTTTACTCTAACCTGCCTAAATCATTTTTTGGTGCTAAACCCTCTTCTTCTATACTTCCAGCCCCACCCGACTAAAGTAATTTTTTTTTACTCTAGCCTACCCTTTGCACCGGCTTGCACCATTCCATAAATATGGTGCCCGGCTGGTGCACAGAAATGGTGCAAGCCGGTGCTAAATTTTTTGGTGCAAAGCTGAGTTAGTGCAGTTTTGCAGCAAAAAGTATAAATAAGAGCCAATATTTTGAAAGTTTGCGCCACTTTTGCTTCAAAAAATGACATTAATGCGGCACCAAAAAAGTATAAATCAGGGCCTTGGTGCTAGGCGGGCCTAGCACCAAAGTATAAATATGGAGTTAGATTTGCACCGAATTAGAGTAAAAAAAATTATGCTAATTCGGTGCAAACAGAGTATAAATATGCCTCAGAGTATAAATATGCCCCCAAATATGGCATTAAGGCCATAGAGTCATTTTTTGCACGGGAACGCCTACCTTGCATCTCATTAAGGCAAGGTAGGTCTCCACTTTCAAAAAATGGCTTTAACTCCATAAATTTGGCGCTAGAGGGGTCTAGCACCAAAGTATAAATATGGAGTTAGTTTTGCACCGAATTAGAGTAAAAAAAAATGACACTAATTTGTTGCAAACAGAGTATAAATATGCCCCCAATTTCTTTTAAGCTATAGAATTGAAAGAATACATGAGGAGCTCTGGCTGAAGCATGATGCCCCTCTGTGTATTGTTTTGATTGTAGCAAAGCAGGTGGAATGCATGATGAAGTGTGTAAGACAAATCAAACAAGACAAAGGGCCTCATTACGAGTTTGGCGATCCCAGGGCTGCCATGGTGGCAGTCCGACCTTCATTGGTCCAGTGGATGCGACCACCGTACAAGATTGGCGGTCATACCAACAGAAGACCGGCAGCGGTCCTCCGGCACCACCCGGCACCACCCGGCAGCACAGATCACGACGTTTATGAGGAAGCACAACCAGGACGGAAGAGCTTTTGTTTCTTCCGGACTCATTACAAGTTGCACATCGCCAATGTGACCGTGGCAGTCCAACCACCACTTATCAGAAGGCAGAAACAGACAGTATGAAGGGAGACACTCGCCTGCAGTCAGTCTTACACGAACGATGCGCCCATGGAGCCATTCACAAATGTCATGCCACTGCTTATCGATAGACAACAAAAGAAACATCGCCATGGACACCAACAACCGTATGTACACACACCTACATGCATCACCAACCTTAAAACAGCTTGTAGCCCCGGCAAACACATCATAGGGGGCACGCAACGGGCAGCAGGGACACATCTCAAACAACACACACTCACAAACATACATCAACACAGACTGTACTATACATATAACACATATATGTATTGATGTGGCATGAAACACAAGCAACACCACCAGTAACCAACCCTTCAATGGACACACACATCACAGCACAATGGAAGTACAATGGCGTGCACAAAACACAGAGAGACAAACAGACCAAGAACAACATGACAACTATACCTGGGATAAGGCCAACTGGGACACCCAGGGAAGGATACTGCACTGGGACGTATAACACTTCGAACAGGCCCCTCAAACAACATATCCAAAAACAACAGATGATGGACGGAATGCAGAGCAAATCAAACATTCACCCCCAGTCACAGATCTGGGTTTAATCCTTCAGTTTTTTTGCTTGCAATGCCATTCCAGTTTGGACCCAGCCATATGCAAATCAGTCTTGTCCCTGTTCCCCATGGGAACAGTCCAGCCCGAACTGCCAGGCCAGGTCCTCTCTGGACCAGAAACAAGCATCCTGGGACCGGTTTCAGGGTATCACCCTTCATCAGCCAGGCTAGCTTGAATCTGGTGGCATAGCAAGCATGGGACTCACGTCTGGGCATACCTTTCCGACTTGGGGCGACAAATGCAAAAACAACAGATGATGGACGGAATACAGAACACATCAAACATTCACCCTAGTCACAGATCTGGGTTTAATCCATCCGTTTTTTTGCTTGCCATGCCACTCCAGCTTGGACCCAGCCATATGCAAATCAGTCTTGACCCTGTTCCCCATGGGAACAGTCCAGCCTGAACTGCCAGGCCAGGTCCTCTCTGGACCAGAAACAAGCATCCTGGGACCGGTTTCAGGGTATCACCCTTCATAAGTCAGGCTAGCTTGAATCTGGTGTCATAGTGAGCATGGGACCCATGTCTGGGCATACCCTTCCCACTTGGGGCAACAAATGCAAAAATAACAGAAGTTGGACGGAATGGAGAACAAATCAAACATTTACCCCCAGTCACAGATCTGGGTTTGATCCATATGCAAATAAGTCTTGACCCTGTTCCCCGTGGGAACAGTCCAGCCCGAACTGCCAGGCCAGGTCCTCCCTGGACCAGAAACAAGCATCATGGGACCGGTTTCAGGGTATCACCCTTTATCAGCCAGGCTAGCTTGAATCTGGTGGCATAGAAAGCATGGGACCCACGTCTGGGCATACCTTTCCCACTAGGGACAACAAATGCAAAAACAACAGAAGATGGACAGAATGCAGAACAAATCAAACATTCACCCCCAGTCACAGATCTGGGTTTGATCCATCAGTTTTTTGCTTACCATGCCATTCCAACTCAGACCTAGCCATATGCAAATCAGTCTTGACCCTGTTCCCCGTGGGAACAGTCCAGCCCGAACTGCTAGGCCAAGTCCTCCCTGGACCAGAAACAAGCATCCTGGGTCCAGTTTCAGGATATCACCCTTCATCAGCCAGGCTAGCTTGAATCTGGTGGCATAGCAATCACGGTACCCACGTCTGGGCATACCCTTCCCACTTGGGACAACAAATGCAAAAATAACAGAAGATGGACGGAATGCAGAACAAATCAAACATTCACCCCCAATCACAGATCCGGGTTTGATCCATCAGTTTTTTTGCTTGCCATGCCTTTCCAGCTCAGACCCAGTTATATGCAAATCAGTCTTGACCCTGTTCCCCATGGGAACAGTCCAGCCCGAACTGCCAGGCCAGGTCCTCCCTGGACCAGTAACAAGCATCCTGGGACCGGTTTCAGGGTATCACCCTTCATCAGTCAGGCTAGCTTGAATCTGGTGGCATAGCAGTCACGGGACTCACGTCTGGGCACACCATTCCCACTTGGGGCGACAAAAGCAAAAACAGATGATGGACGGAATGCAGAGCAAATCAAACATTCACCCCCAGTCACAGATCTGGGTTTAATCCATCAGTTTTTTTGCTTGCCATGCCACTCCAGATTGGACCCAGCCATATGCAAATCAGTCTTGACCCTGTTCCCCATGGGAACAGTCCAGCCCGAACTGCCAGGCCAGGTCCTGTCTGGACCAGAAACAAGCATCCTGGGACCGGTTTCTGGGTATCACCCTTCATCAGCCAGGCTAGCTTGAATCTGGTACCATAGCAAGCACAGGACCCACGTCTGGGCATACCCTTCCCACTTGGGGCAACAAATGCAAAAACAACAGAAGATGGATGAAATGCAGAACAAATCAGTCACAGATCTGGGTTTGACCCATCATTTGTTGCTTGCAGTCTTGCTTGGTTCTTGCATAATTCTTCATCACAACTTGTAGTGTGTTCTGAGGAAACTTGCTGTACTTTACTCCTGCTTTCCTGCGCTCTGGGGTGGGATACTTTACTTACATTTGGTGTTTTTTCTTACACTCCCACTACCCCTCTACACACCACACTTGCCTAGGGGGGAATTCGATAATTGCATTTCACTATTTTAGTTTATGGTTTGTGTTGCCCCGAGGCCCATTGCAATCTATTGTATTTTCTACTGTTTGCACTATTCTATGACTGTTTACTTACCTGATTTTGGTTACTAGTGTATATATAGTATATAATACTTACCTCCAAAGGAAGTATTGCCTCTAAGATATTTTTGGCCTTGTGTCACTAAAATAAAGTACCTTTATTTTTGGTAATACTGAGTATTGTCTTTTATTGTGTATAAGTACTGTGTAACTATAGTGGTATTGCAGGAGCTTTGAATGTCTCCTAGTTCAGCCTTGGCTGCTCAGCTACAGCTACCCCTAGACAGCCTAAGCTAATAATAAGGGATAACTGGACCTGGTATAACGTGTAAGTACCTTAGGTACCCACTACAAACCAGGCTAGCCTCCTACACACAGCACATGGAGCAGCAAGTAGGCTGAAACACACACAACTATAGGGACAACCAAAGTCACTCAGAAACAACATAAAGCTAGAAAAGGAATTACAGGAAAAATGTATACCCCCAAAAAACAACTGTTTGGATCTAATAATTAGAATAATATTAGCGTCCAAAGGCCATTGGCCAGTCCATATTGATGTCCAATATTGGTACAGTGTTGTACCTAAACTTGACTACCAACTGCTGTGTAACCTCCACAGGAAAGGGCATCAAGGGGGTAGGTAGGCACCTCAGAGATTATCTTGGGGGCAGATTTGGGAGGGGGAGTGGGCTTGGGAGCGGTGGGCTCCTTCTTGGGAGGGGTGGGCTTCTTTGGGGTGGAAGAGGTATGACTACTTGGAAGGGGGCAAGGGAGGCCTTGGAAGTGGAAGGGACCTCCTGAGAGCTGGATGAGGTCCTTCTAGGTCTGGGATGTAGGGGGGACATAGCAAATGTTAAGGTCAAATAAGAAAAGGTTTTGGACACACAGGAACGGTCATCAGAAAGGGTTGGGATTCGGAGGTTGAGAGAGTGATTGTCTGAAGTATAGGTGAGGATGTCATGGGTGCATGCTTATGGGAGGTATGCCTGTGTGTGGTGGGTGTCTGTTAGGTGGGTGAGTAAGGGTGTTTATGTGTCTTCAGCTTGGGAAGTGGAGGTGCTGGGGGATGCCTGGGTGGGTGGGTGTCTGTTGGGGTGGTGACTGTAGGTATGGTGGAAGTATGTGTGTCTGCGGTTGTGGTGTCTGCGGTGTGGTGCTTGTGGTAAATGTCTCGGGGTCTGCTGTGGTGGAGGCTGTGGGTAGGATGGGTGTGGTGGCTGTGCCAGTGACTGTTGTGGTGGTGTTTGTAGGTATGCTTGATGTCATGTGTGTGATGATGGGGGTGGAGGGGGTGTCAGGGAATTTGTGAGTGTTTCTGTTTCGGTGGGTGGATGCTTCGTTTTTCTGTTGAGGTGGATGTCTGTGGATCTGTTTGTGTTTTTTGGGTAGGTAGGGGAACGGAGGATTTGGATTGGGAAGAAGAGGTTGGAAGGGGGACAGAAGGTGGGGTGTGACTGGATGCTGTCATTGTGGAGGCCAGAGCCTGAAAAGATCTCTGTAGGCCAGCCATTTCACAATGAATGCCTTCCAGGAATGCATTAGTCTGTCGTAGCTGACTTGCCAATCCCTGGGTGACATTCACAATGGCTGTCTGACCCACAGAGATACTTCTCAGCAGTCAATCGCCTCCTCACAGGGGGCAGCAGGGGTGACAGGGGCTGGGGCGGAGGTACCTACAGCAAAGGAGAAGCCCTCCCTCTTGGTGAGCGGGTACGGCCAACTAGATGGGTAGCAACAGGGAGAGCAGTGAAAAAACAGGGGGTGGTGGACAAGAATGGTACTGAGAGATTCCCTGATGGGTCCGCCACCCCTTGGGAGTGGCCACTGGAGGAGGAATCCGATGATGATGAGGATAATGATGTCCCGGTCTCCCCAGTGGCACTTTCCTTGCCCTCCGGGCCACTGGGTCTCTCTGTGTAAGTAGTGTCTTGACCTGAGGTCCCATGACCAGATGCTTCCCCGCTTGGCTCGGCCCATCTCCTTCACTTGCCTGTGCTGATGCTGCAAAAAGAAAGAGAAATAGGATCATAACATGTCCATGATAACATTTCAATCACAACTCTGATTGACAAACAATGCCATCATGTCAAGTAGACCCCAGCAAAAACGTACACCTATGTGGCACAAACATGTGCCTTAACATATGCATGCGTGACATCTCGATTTACTAAAGTTGCCCACAGGAAAATTGGGCGGGATCTCAGACAACTACAATTGCATAGCTGAAGTCTTGCAACCACGATAACCATACAAAAACTAGATCTCTCCATCCTCAAAGCTGTGCCACATGCAGCAGATCTACATTACCTTTTGGCAAATAATAGTATCCCATTGTAAAACCCATTCCCACATTTCACGCACAAGGTCATGCACACATCTGTTTGGTACATACATAATGTACCAACAATTAGAAATAATGCCATGAAATCTTGCTATGTTGATTACAAAAGTGCAATATCCTGGAGTATGTGACATGGAAATACCCATGTCACACTTGAAACATTTCAACAATGTACACTTCAACAAGCGACACCTGTCCCAATAGCGTTAAGGAGGTAGTATCCCTGTTACTCAGGCCTCACAAGTACCATTGAAAGGAACACTATTGATGTCAGGTTTAATATGGTAGAGAGGGTTGTCTCCAGAATACACAAAACAATGAATCAAGAAGCCCCAGGATCGTCGCCACCAATGTCTGACACCCATTACAATGACTTGAGTGTTTCTGTAGTAACCATCTGTCCTTTGCATGTTGGAGGGACACAAAACTTTAATTGACTAATAGAAGGACCTTAACCTGTTGTCCAATGAGTAGCAACATCACTATCCACATCTTGGACATGGCAACCCTGGTGTCCGTCTGTGGATGAATGATAAAGCCAGATGTGGTTTGAAATCTCAGTGGCAACATACACATAGCTCACTTTGCACACACCTCACACATACAACATGCATACACAGCTCATGCTGTCTTGCAAATACATGTTGTCTCACATTGACAACATCAATGTGGTTAGAGATGTATGGGGATTGCTGTGATGTCACCTCACCTAGTTTTGTGCATCCAACATAAGGTAGATCAGGGTACACTCAAAACACACACACAACAATGTATTAGGACTCAACATCTGGCACTGAACACAGATACATGTACATTGACTCTCCCATTGATGCCACACTGTTTCTCCGTGGCCTAGACTTTACATTCTGGCACACATCGGCACAAACTAGCCTGTGAGGAGGGAATATATGGTCAAGTACAGAGAAGAAATGTGGACCTGAGGCACTTACCCCCTCCTCTCATGCACCATAAAGTTGTTCATACAGGGGTAGGACCTCTGTGACTAGCCTCTCAAGCTCCTCCGGGAAGAAGGCAAGGACCCTTTTTACCTGCTGGATGTGGCATGACTGCTCCCACAGGCGGTAACAGCAGCTCAGGTAGTGGAGGTCTCACTGGCAGCAGTGTCACGAGTCAAATGAGGGATTTTGCAGAACATGGCGGCCACGTCCACCAAGTATGCAGCGATCACCACTGGTGGACACAGCCATTGGCCTGCGACCGCCACTGGCAACAACGTTAATCTATGGCTGTGTCTGCCATGGTTGCAACCGCGGACCACCATGTCGACTTTGCTGGTGGATGCGGGCGATTTCTAATGTCCAGTGGAGTATGTCAGGCACCTGCCATTTTGGAGGCCTGAAATGCGTTACATGGCTCCAAAAATGTGTCACATTTCCCAAAATTTAGTTCTTTTCAGTGATAAGTGCTTGTCGTGTTCTGCCATGTAGGTCCTACTACTTAGACACCATTTTTGTACATTGTTATGCACATATGGCTATTTGCTTTGAGGCACAGTGGTGCTCCTCCCTCCACCGAAAAAGTCACAGTCCGAGTTGCAAGTTTTATGCACAAATTGTTGATGACCAGATAGATGATGTGTAATGTGCAATGCAAGGGAGTAACATGTTACTTCTGTGTGATTAACAGTTGTGATGAGTACCCTGTATCATATCCTCAACTTACGACATGCTTTGTTACAGTTTGTCATTGACATGCATCATTTATGTTGCAAGGGACATATTGAATGTTGTCAGAAATAATTTCTTGTCATTAATAGGTACCCAGGGAGGGGGAGGATCAGACAACCTCCTGTCTGTCGTCCACTGCCAGACCGTCAGATCATGGAAGAATGCCACATCATCCATATTTACCGTCTGAATTGTGGATTTATGTAATCAGTTGGAGCCAGATCTGATGCCTGCCATTCATCCTCCAAATACCATACCACCCATGGCACAAGGTATGGCAGTGTTGCACTTCCTGGCCATAAGGTCCTTCCAAAATACAGTGGCCCTATCTGCTGGGATGATCATTCTTGTTTTGAAGGAGGTACTCTTAGTAATGTTGGAACACCTGGACAGCTACTTCCGGTTTCCTCAGCATGAGGATTTCACCCATGGGAAGGCTGAGTTTTATGGTTTGGCACATGTCCCACATGTGGTGGGAGCCATTGATGGTACACATGTTGCCTTGGTCCCACTGCATGATAATGAACAAGTGAACCTGCAACAGAAAGAACTTCCATTCCATCAATGTCCAAATTGTTTGTTTGGGGGATCTCTACATTTCACAGGTTGGTGCCCGTTATCCGGGATCAGTCTATGATGCCTTCATAATGTGGAACAGCGCAGTCCCCTAGCTGATGTCACATCTGTACCCAGAAAGGGCCTGGCTGGTTGGCAAGTCACATATGTCATGTTTGTGTGCATTACCTGCTGCAAAAATTCAGATGAGAGGAACTCATAGTTGCACATAGGTCTAATTCCATAACAGAGGACTCTGCATACCCAAACTGTCCTTGGTTGTTGATGCCAGTAAGGAACCTAACTACGCCAGGGGAAGTCCGCTTCAAAAATGCCCATGAAAGAACACAGCGTGTCATGGAGCAGGCTTTTGGGCTCCTGAAGGCCAGATTTAGGTGTCTGGACAAGACAGGTGGAGCTCTCCTCTACTCACCCGCACAAGTGTTAAAGATCATTGTGGCCACCTGCATGCTCCACAGCATTGCCCTGCGGAGGGAAATCCCATATGTTCCAGATGAGGGGGAGCTAACAGTGGCACCGGGTGAGAATCCTGAACTGCCAAGTGAGGATGACAGTTGTGAAGAGGAAGGTGAAGACTTGCGGGCCACTACTTTACTTGACTGTAAGTATGTAATGGGATGTGTTTACTGTGACTGTACGAGGAACTGTAGTTGTGAGGATGTGTTGCTTAGGGTTTTTCCCCCCAAAAGACAGGGGATCGTATGCTTTGTACAGCCAAGATTTGCTTGCTAAATCAGACTTGAACATTTTACTACCTTGATTATTTGCTTTGTTTGTGTCAGTCTCATTGCAGTTTAAATGGATCTACTGGTGTTTGATATGAGGTTTTGGTCAAAGGTATACATTTTCTAGCCTAAACTCCTTTTATTGTGTTTAACCAGGTACCTTTACCATGCCATCCTCATGTGGGAATTTCAGAGTTGTGGCATTGACAGGTATCTGATGCTATTTTGACATATGATGTGGACATGGATTGATCCAGGTAATGTTGGTCACAGATTTAGGTTGTATGTGTCATGTGCCAAAGCATCTTGGACAGTGGGTGGGTGGAATTCTGAAGTGCACAATACACTGGTTTGATGTGGTGTAATGGTCCAATTGTCTCATGTGTGTGACCATATGGCCTTGAAATATGTTCTCATTGAGTGCAATCATTGCATTCTCCCTTCACATTGTATTGACAATGATCCTGTATGACCTTTTCGTAGCTGTAGATGTGTTTCATAATTGCAGGCCACATTACCTGTACCACAACACTAACATAGGTTTGTATCATACCACCAGATGCTTGGTCTCTTTAATAGGATGGTCCTATGATCAGGGACTATTGTACTGCCCTCTGTCTGTGCCATGGCGTATGCAGACCTGGTTTAGGTGTGTGATAAGGCTCAAGCTGGTGACAACATACACCAGTCTGTTAGCCTATTCTATGGGGCGAGGTCTGACAAAACCCTTTCTGCTGGTAGGCTAGGGATGGTACCTTGGGATATCTAGCCTGACTCAATATGGTTGAGCCATTCTTGGCTATGACATTCTAGACATTTTAACAGCCTATATGCTGTACAGGGGAAACATCCTGAACAACTAGGTCTAAACCACTACTTGCCTGAACCACTACTGCTAAACAACTAAAAAGTCTCTACAACTAAGTACTGAACAACTACTGTCTAAACAACAATTGTGCCTGAATAACAATTGCCTAACAATTAACAACTAATTTTAAGGTAAGGTTTTCTTTTTGGTTTTTATGGTTTATTAGTTGTTTAGAATATATGTATATATATATATTAGTTTTTCAGGCACAATTGTTGTTTAGACCGTGGTTGTTCAGTACTTAGTTGTAGAGACTTTTTAGTTGTTTAGCAGTAGTAGTTTAGGCTATAGTTGTTTAGGACCTAGTTGGTCTGTCACATATTCGCTGTACAGTGCAATAAAATGTTTGGTGTGAATAGACACTTCTATCGTTGTGTTGCTAGTAATCCTCAGCATGACACTACCTGAGAAATATCCCTCCTTCAATTACCATCTTGTGTCTTCCTCAGGTGCATCACATGGGCTTACATTTTACACATGAATAAAAGTGGAAAAGAAGGTAAAAGGCAATGTTTTTGTGATAGGTGAGTTTATTGACAGGTGCAGGAAATAATTGAGAGATGCAACAGAAAAGTTAAGTGGAGGAATCAGTCATGGTGGATGTAATTATATTAGTGGATGCCACAACATTTGAAGTCCAAAGTCCAGTGTCCTACTACCATAGAAAATGGAAGGTGTTGAAGAACAGTCAACAGAGTGAGTATGTGGCACACAATGGAGTTCCCTCAGGAAGAGGTCACCTGCTGGCAGTGGGAGGTGTCTTGCCATCTGCACCTCCTGGATCCCTGTGTGACATCCCAGCTTGTGGGGGCGCTCTGCTGCTACAGAGGCAGGGGTGTCTGAGACGGGTCCTTACCCTGACAGGGCCTCCTTTCTAGTGGCTGCTACAGATGTTGAAGGGGCTGGTGTTGCTTGGCCAAAGGAAGGGATGTGGTGTTGCTTACGGTCCCTGATCAGGGTACTGCTTATCTCCCTGAACACCCCTGAGAGGGAGGCCAGGATGGGGTGGGTGGCCTCCCACTTTTCCAGAAATTCATGATGGAAGTCCCTCTGCAGCTGCTTGATCTCCCCGAGATAGGGAAGTACCTGGTCACTCACGCCTTGAGATTCTTGAAAGACTCCCAAGACTTGGCTGATGGTGTCACGTAGGCTCTCATTATCCTAATGAGACTACTGGATTTTTGGGCGGCAAGATCCTTCACAGTATGGGGGACTAAGTCTGACCCACGGTGAAGGAGCCTTGTCACCCCAAATCCGGGTTTTGCTCCGGCTAACTAGCAGTGCCTCATCTCTCCATAAGGGAAGAGACAATTGGGCAGCCGAGCGCATGGCATCTTAGTACTTCCCAGGAAAGTCGTGGTCACTCAGGTCACAACCGGTTCTCTCATACACATGGCGGTCTCATATAGAAATGACAAAGGCAGTGTATGTTTTAAAGATTGATTTAATAAAACGACTGCATTTTAGGTAGCAAAGCGTGAGCTGCAATAACCAGAACTACACAACACAGTAGGATTAAAATAGTAACAATGAGAGTGAAGCACAAGAATAAGGCTATCATAGTGCAACAAGATTAGATTCTCTCTAAGTTATATTCTGAGCACAGCATGTGAAGCTCTAAGCCTGCCTTTCAGGTTCCCCTGGGAGAACATCAACCCTCATACCTGACCAAAGGCCTGTAATCTGCATCAGCATCTGCAACGGGGCAGTCAGCATCTAGTTGTAGGTTCCTGGTCGGAATCTCCCTCTGACGTGTACTAGGACTAGAAAGTGTTTTTATAACTAACACGCAGATGTTCTAAGAAATGTCCCTACGTAAGGATGTGTACTTTCTACGAACACTAGAGACTAAACTTCTACCACGTTTACTGGCAATGTACCAGATTGTAGCTTTGACTGAAGCACAGAGCGAGCAAGAATGTATTGTTTGAGAACACAGTGCTGAAGTAAGCTAAATAGTGTGATAGAATGAAATAAAAGCAAGACACTGAAACTGGTTATTGTAAAATAACAGTGCAAGGTTGAATAAAATGCATCTAGGGCACAGTGCACAGAGGCCTAACACATAAAGCTAACGTGCATAAAACGACATAAAAAAATGGCTACACTACACCCTCCCCTTGTGGTTAGAAAGTGGTTTAAGCCGAAGCTAAAAATGCCCTGAGCTAAAATATAATTAAAACCCTATCAAATTTCTACAAGTTAAGAGGACACCAAAGCATATTAATCCTCAATTTAAAAAAAGAGCATGCGGCAAAATGCCGAATTCAAATGACAATGTCAATTTAGAAGAAGTTCAAATCAAACAGTGGTCACGAAAAGCAGGAGACTCTCCACTTCGGCAGATGACAAAACTGGAAAATCCACGCCAAAGACTATCAAGGAGCAGTTGTGTTCCAAAGCCCCAGCGTCAACCAAGGCGGCATCCCGTGCAGACCCTGTGAAGGAGTTAATGTCAACTTCCTCCAGGAAGAGTATCTCGTAATCAGCCTCTCGAAGCAAACGCAGCCGCAGCGCATTGTCTGGTAATGAGCCCTCAGCAGGAACATCAACAGATCAGCATCAACCAATGGGGGACGTTGCTGTGAGAGACAAATTTCCAGTGAATGTTCAAAAGAGCACCAACGGCACCGAAACACGGGCTGCACACAATCCAAAACCGGTCTGAATGACAGAGACCAGTCACACTCCAAATGTTCCAGGAGTGTTGCACCAAAGTGCTGCATCATCCGTTCACGACACAGCTGCGCTGATGGGAGCGCCCACATTCGTCCTTGTTGCGGCAGGACAGCCATTGCGGAAAAACAACAGCAACAGCAAAATGACGGCTAATAAAGCCAAAGTTATCGGAAATCCCCCCAAAATGCTTCCGAAAATTGAATGAATAGCCAAAGGTATTAAACTGAATATGGAAGAGAAGGTGTGAATGAAACCAACACCAACAGCTTTGAAAAAATGTGCTAATCCAGCCGTGCTGGAAGCATTGAATATACGTCCCACGAGTTCACCAAAGTGGCTCGGAAACTTGGTATTTAACAGGGACTGTATTTCAGCTGATGACCTTGCCACCTGAAGTGCGTAGGTCTCGTGTGCAGATATAAGGGCCACATGCTTCTGAAACAATAAAGCCTTCAGTCTACTTAACATGTCGAAATTCACCTTGGAAGTAGCAATGTAAGGCCAAATATCCGCTACTTCCCTAATTTTAGTGGGGGGAAGCAACACACTCCCGCAGCAAGTAACGACCTTAGTGACCGAAACAACGTAAACTATTCCGGCCCACATGCCACAACGGTCTTCACTATTGAGGAGGACGTAGCTGCCATTTCAAAGCACCTGGAATGTGCGTTTAATCAAGGGGACCAGAACTCCCTTCAGATAGCAAGCCAAGTTCGCCACTGAGGCATTACACGCCCCATGCAAGGACAGCTGCTTACAAATCATCGAATGGCTGACTGAAGTCTCGCATTCACTACCGCTAAGAAAGACTTCTTTCATGCCATTGAGGCATTTGTACAAGAAGGGAAGCTCCCACACCTCATGGATGTAACTATCTCCCAACTTTTCATATCTGCCTACCGGAACATGTTGCAAACAAGAAGTGAATTGTAATGTAGAAATAGGCAGATTAATAAATCCATGTATCAACCACTCTGCAGAGGGAATCTCCGCCACAGTAAAAGGCAATCTTTCTAACTTTTCAATGTTGAGCATGACATAAGTTGTCTCCTTCTTAGCCATTAGCTGTTGTTGTCGCGTTAAATTAAAGGAAAAAAATATTTCCCTGGCACTGATGTGTTGCCACGGAACGCGACCCGCCTTCAATGTCTGAAGCGTCCAACCCAACTGCATAATGGACCTGGTCTGACTCTGTCCAGGATATAAAGAACACATATCAGATCGTATAATGTCTATAGCAGAAGAAACAATGTTGTTAATTGTATATATCCGGTCGGACAAGGTGTGAATTCCATTATCCACAACAGCTAATGCTTTTTTCAGATTTTCCTGATCTATCTGCCTTAACCGGGCTGCAGCCTCTTGTTGGGAAAGTTTCCATATTTCATTGTATACTTCATACAAGAAACGCTTCCTACGTGGTGTCTTCGGGCCTGACAAAAAATCTTGTAAGTCAGTGTTATTAGACAGGAGAGTGAGATGTGTCTTAACTGCATCTAGCGAGGATGATTTTAACCATTGCTGGCACAATTTTCCCACACTATATGTTGTAATTATTTCAGCATGTTCTGGTGATATATAGCGAGGGTCTGACCTACTCATTCGGAAACCCCCTGAGGAGGTGACAAAACGTTGATGACACCCGTTGGTATCTATTGGCCACAATAACCACCCGCCTGGACATGTCTGTGAAGCATTAAATGTACCATTCTGGACCCATACAGTAAGCTCATTAAAAGTTGCATTTGTGTACTTTTGCCAGTCATCAAATTTCGCAGGGGCAGGTATACTAGGCATGTTCAATTCTCTGATTGTGGCTAAGCCTAAGCAGCTAGTCTGTTGCACTGTTTCATTTAAAAAAATAATTTGAACGGGAATGAGACATGCTCTAAACAATGTTTCTCTACCATTTGTTTGCCAATTTTTTGTTCCCCAAACACTTTTCAAATCCACATTATTGACCAATATTCATAACCTTCAATTGATAACCAGGAAACAAAGGAGTCCGAATATATACATTTTGTGTTAGTCAACAACATTTGTTTATCCTTAGTCGGAGTTAACCTAAAATAATATGACTTAGCATTCATTTGATGATGCCCAGAAAAATACTTAAATTTGTCAAAATAAGTTTTAGAACTCCCTTGCGGGGGAGTTGGGCAATGTTCCCATTGTGTATAGTCAAATATCATTTTTGGACTACTTGCTTTATGTATGAAGTGGTGCCCATAATAGTTATAGCAAAACATGTCACCATAATTCTCTTTAAACTGGTAAACATCTTCATTTTCATAGACAGTATAATATTGTAATTCTGTCATCATTGAGTCAACTGTCTTCACGTCCCAATCATCAGATACAATGCCCGGTATTAATATATAATTCATAGATAACTTTAGCACATACGGTATTTCAATTATTTCAGTGGGACCGTATATATCAAACATTACTTTATCCCACACAATCCCATCCGGAATTGGCACTGCAGAAATGTTCACAAAGGACAAGTCTCTTCGAACCCTGTGTGATGAAAAATGTGGTTTCAACACCTCCTCCACCTGTTCAACCGCTGATCTCTCAGGAAGAAAATGACCATGTATCAACAGAAAAAAGGTAATGACAAACCTAATCCAAAGAAAAAAGGCTAGCATAGTCAATAAAAGCCACAGATAGTTCCATGGAAAAACAAAATACGTGTCTTTAAGCCAAAGCATCAGCTTATGTGGACCTGACAGGTCAGTAGTCGAAGAGGCGAATGAGTCCGATACACCATCGTTGTTGTCTGCAAAGTAACCAGAGGCAGTTCATCCAAAAGGCATTGCTGTAGTCAATGGAGGAGTTGGTGTTTCTCGCGGTGGTACACTGTAGACAGCACCATCCGTCACGTCTGTAGTCATGGTGACTTGATCAAATGTTTCTAAGTTGGTTTTTGTTAGTGGAACTAATGCGATATCATCATCCATCCTCCCCAAGCTCGAAGAGGCAACAGTGTTGGTATAGATAACTTGAAGCAGAACTTCTTCTCCAGTAGTGAGAGGGATTCGGGAACTACTGGACATTCCTCTTGGCCTGCTGTGTAGAATCGGCCACATGTTGTAACTTGACATTGTCAATAGAAACAAAGCGATTTTCTTTGGCACCTGGCAACGGGGGTAGAATAACAGTTCTTGTTCCGTGTATCCCCAACACCGGGACTGGTACACGATAAGAAGGGCCAAATTCTTTTTTCACTGGGACCTTTTCATGAACAAGATCCCCAACCCTGGGAATCCAGCCGGTAGGTGTTACTGGTACATCCTTAATTCCTGTGGAGGCGGCACTTTTGGAAGAGTTATCTTCATGGAACTGCTGTAATCCCTGTAAAACAGTGACACAATCATTTATGTCAAAAGGTGTTTCCGCCGCCTCCACAGCGGGACCATCAAGATCCGGAACAAACATTCGTGTTCCGAACAGGCACTCATATGAAGTACGACCCCCCAGGGACCTTCTAGGCAGGTTATTTAGAGCTCTCTGAACTCCATACAGGTGGGTTAGCCAACTACGACCCGTACCTAAGACTCTGGCTGTTAAGGATTGCTTTAAATCGCGGTTTATTCGTTCCACAAAAGAATTTCCCTCGGGATGAAATGGAGATGAGTACTGGAGCTGGACCCCCAACGAAGCCATGGTGTCCCTGAATGCCCTTGAGGCAAAAGCAGGTCCCTGGTCTGAATGGAATGCCGCAACTGCATATGTACCGACAAAGACTTGCAAATCTTTAATAACAGTCCGAGCGTCAGCCGAGCGTTGTGGTCAAACCCACACAAATCTGGAGCAAAAATCTACAGCGACTAGTATATAGTTGTATGCACTATCCGGTGTTAGGGGACCGCAATGATCCAAGTACACACATTGTAATGGTCTGTTGTATATTAAGAGGGGTGTCTGCGGCGGGCGTTTAGCTGTTTAAACTTTAATTTGTTGACAGATGTCACAACAAAGGACATACTGCTTAGTCTCTTTTTAGAGACCAGGCCACCAGTAACGGGCCTGTAATAGCAAAATTGTAGCTGCCCGCCAGCATCTGCAGATGCCACTCCCTCATGAGCTGTCTTAATCAATTGTGGTCTTACATCTTTATTGGGGATGTCGCGTACGCCTACTCTAGGAATCTTAACTTCAGCGTTCAGCATACTTCCCATGAAGTATTGATATTTATTTGGAAATCCTTTTGGATAAGGCGTGCCATCAACCGTAGCTTTTTATGGCAGCCAGAATCTTTGTGCCTGGTTTGGAACTCGAACGAGTCACGGCAGCTACAGTGGCAACTGCCACTGTCGACTTTGCAGCTTCATCAGCTAAAGTATTTCCAGCAACGTGTATTCCAACGCGCTGGTGTTCAAGTGTATGCACAACATGGACTTTGGGTAGCATCTCTTTCAGGTCTGCTACCTTCCCCCACAGTAGTCTGTGTTTTATGGTGTTGCCTTTTGAATCTCTGAACCCATTCAAGCACCCGTAATGTAGGTATTCATTAAAAGACTGGACGCAATAATACGAATCACAAACAACCAGTCTAAACTGTGTCGGATCTGTATGTTCTAGTGCCATTAGTAAAGCTTTTAGCTCGGCCAATTGCGCTGTACAATCCCCTAAGGTCTGTGTATAGGTATGTTGGGGACAGAATTTCTCCCCCTCCATATAGCCGCTCACAACCGCACATGCAGCAGAATATTGATGTTTTGTTCCAAACGCTGGTTGCGCAGAGCCATCGGTGTACATGTCTACTTGATATTGACCAATAGGCAATGTGTCAGCGGGAACTGGATATTCAACTTCATATTGTAGAAATTCCTGAGTTTGTAACTTTGGGTCAAAAACGTAGTCTACATCAGTGGCTGTTAAAGACGTAGCCCATTGTATCCATCGTGGGTGAAGTGCTTTTGTGTTTGGGACGCTAGATTTTGTAACAGCCTCGAGTGCCGGAATAGGAGAAACGACAATAATGCGTTTTCCCTGGGCAAGAGGTCTTTCTTTAATAACAGCCAACTGCACAGCAGTGAGTATTTTCTCTGTGGGTGCAAATCGTTGTTCAGCAGCAGAATACAAGTGTGACTTGTATCCAATTGGGACTGTCTCACCTTCATTAAATGTGACATAAGTAAACCCAATGGCCCCAGCTATCACCCTGATGACCAAATGTGTCTTATTGTCCCTCGTTTGTAGATGTTTCGCTGCTAGCATATCTGCTTGTAACTCACGAAGAGTATGTGTATGTTCAATTGTCCAGAATTTGCTGGAAAAATCAGGACGTATTAATTCATATAAAGGTTTTATGCGTGTAGCATAATCAGGAATGTATGTTCTGCCAAAATGTAGAAAGCCCAAAAATGATTGGAGTTTCTTAATTGTATTCGGTGGTTGCAATTGTGCACATTTTTCCAAGAATTGTGGCGCTAGGCTCTTACCTTCATTCGAAAGCTCATATCCCAGGAATATGACGCTGAAGAAGGCAATTTTCAATTTTTGGAAGTTACATTTGTAGCCGACTTCGGCAAACCCTACAACAATGCGGGCTACCCGTCTTAAATGTTGTAGCAACTCATCATCCGTGAGATATATATCATCCACATAAGACAACGCTTCAGGGTCTAACTCGTGTAAAATAGCAGTCGCACGAGCTGCAAACAGTCCTGGGCTGTTCTTATACCCTTGAGGCAAACGACAGACTTTTTTCTGGGAGCCTAGCGCGCTAAAGCTTGTTAAGTCTTGGCTTTCAGGTGCTATATTCTGGCAGAAGAATCCATTCGAGATATCCAAAGTTGTTTTATATTTTTTCCGCACAATGTTGATCATTAGTGCAGCGCTATTTGAATTCTGTATAGCATATGTACGTGTATGTCCGTTCAAATGTCTGTAGTCTAAGACTATTCTATAAGAATGGTCTGGCTTAGCTACAGGGAATCAGGGATTATTCATCGGTGAGACACAGGGTTCAATTACCTCCTGGTATTCTAATTGTGTAAGTATTTCTCTCACCGGTGCCCTTGCTTCATGTCTTATGGGATACTGCGGTTGTGGCTGAGGCTCACCTTTAATAGGAATTACATGATATGGAGAATCCCTATCCCACCCTACATGATTTCTATATAACGCAGGTGCCTGTGCGAGAGCCCATTTTATAGAATAGGACTCAGCGAGTTCCTCTAGAACAAGGGGCAAGAAGGAACGTTTAATAACCTCCTCCCCAGCTGGGCAGGTGTAGACAAAATCAGGCGGCCAATCTTGTTCGGCCAGCAAAATGTCCTATATCTTAACAACACGATCCCAAAAGATTGCGTGTATAGTGCGTTCAATGTCTCCTTCCAATTGTAAAGTCACTGTATACACCCAATCGGGTTCGGAGACACGCATATCTGCTGTTTCTACTTGTATGAAGTCATCAGTTGCTTTCACCTCCAGATGCTCTAGAAGCTTCCGGCGAACTATTGTGACCTGTGCCGCGCTGTCTAGCAGTGCTAGAGCCCATGTCTTGTTCTTCAAGAGAACCCTCTTCCTGAATGGCATGTCTAACTGAGACTTCTGCCACCTTTTTCTTTTTAAACTGTTGTTTTTGTTGTATCGGTTTCTCTTCCTTCTTGACAGAAACCTCCGAAGAGTGTTGTGATTCCTGTCTGGGTTTCACGTACTCTATTCTCTGCTCTGACCGCCCACCTCTCTCATTTCTCTTTTCCGATGAGTCCTGAAAGGAACGGGATTGGCGTGTATCAGTATATTGATTTCTATCAGGCGTTTTTATATTATCTCTATTTCTGAGATTATACCTATTCTGCGGGGTCTCCGTACGTGGAGATTTTCCCCTTTCTTTCTTGGGTGTTTGTTGTTTTTTCTCCCAGCACTTCTTATTACCCTCAGGTTGCTGTTTAGTATTATCCTTATTAATCTTTCCCTGAAATTGAGGTTTTTTGCGGTCTAGCCCCTAGGCTATCTCGACCGATACTGGAATATGTTTCCGCTATTATTTTAGGCAGTTCCCGCTCCTGATCTTGTTGCGGGACGTCACGAAGACGCATGCGCACTGCAAGCGCAACTGCCTCCCCTTTAAGATTACTTAGGATTATTGAAGAAACCGTGGCAAAGTTGCCCATCAGTTGCATTCCTAAATCTAAGGCCGGGGCAGCCCCGTATTCATCTTGAATTTGTTTAAGCACTTCCGGTAGGTTGGCTAATGTCGGTGTACCGTGTGCCATTGTATAGAGCGCTGCAAACACCGTGCCCCATGTATTACAATGTTCCACCGTGGGAACCATCCCAAAGGGTAAACACATAGTTAATATTCTATGTTTGTCCGGAGGTCCCGTATGTGGAAATTCTGCCTCCAGCGTATTAATTTTTTGTGCCAGCCAAAATGGAGTCTCCTCTCGTTTTGCTGGGACTTTACCCATAATAGAGTGTACAGTCACAAGGTTTATACCTGGTGTCACAGCGTGTGGTTGTGCTGGAGCAGCCTGCGCTAGGTTTGTATTTAGTGTCTGCATCACAAATTGTACTAAGCGTCTATATATTGCCGTTAAGTCAGTATATAAGCGTCTAACCTCAGCCACTGCCATATTAGCAGCCACAGGATGTGGTGTATATGTAGCCAATAAGGGCCAGGTAGGACTTTCATTACTTAGTGAACCTAACCTTACAGGTAATATTGTATGGGGTATGGCACCATCAAGCCAATTATTGTGTTCTTGATAAGATAGAGTATCTCTAAGTATCCATACGCCCTGTATTGTCCAGGCGCATTCGCTACTGTATGTGTATGGAATGTATCTGTATTCCCATCAACTGCTGGAAACGTGACCCAAGAGTAAAAAAGTTCTGTTCTATAGGCTGCGTGGACGTCCACCACAAACGTGACCGGACCTCCCTGGGCAGTGAGGCCGTGTGCTAGCAAACGTGCTGTGAGCGGTTGTCTCATGTTAAGAGCTATTTGTACAACCTGGGGATACGCCTTTATAAAAGCACCAAGAGTTGAGAGAAGGCACACCAAGATGGGTTTATTAATCCTTTTACGGTTCAAGCTTGAACAACCATCTGCTGTAATTAGGATTACCTATACCGCGGTGGCGGAAATCCTCAGTGCCACAGACGTCTCCGCTTAAGGAACTGAGGGATCATTTTATTATATGAGACCGAGATATACCGGTGGACCTGAAAATTAGAGCCAGACCAAACGTTGGGCGCAATGTCGCGTAGGCTCTCATTATCCTAATGAGACTACTGGATTTTTGGGCGGCAAGATCGTTCACAGTGTGGGGGACTAAGTCTGACCCACGGTGAAGGACCCTTGTTACCCCAAATCCGGGTTTTGCTCCGGCTAACTAGCAGTGCCTCATCTCTCCCTAAGGGAAGAGACAATTGGGCAGCCGAGCGCATGACATCTTAGTACTTCCCAGGAAAGTCGTGGTCACTCAGGTCACAACCGGTTCTCTCATACACAAGGCGGTCTCTTATTGAAATGACAAAGGCAGTGTATGTTTTAAAGATTGATTTAATAAAGCGACTGCATTTTAGATAGCAAAGCGTGAGCAGCAATAACCAGAACTACACAACACAGTAGGATTAAAATAGTAACAATGAGAGTGAAGCACAAGAATAAGGCTATCATAGTGCAACGAGATTAGATTCTCTCTAAGTTATATTCTGAGCACAGCATGTGAAGCTCTAAGCCTGCCTTTCAGGTTCCCCCGGGAGGACATCAACCCTCATACCTGAGCAAAGGCCTGTAATCTGCATCAGCATCTGCAACGGGACAGTCAGCATCTAGTTTTAGGTTTCTGGTCGGAATCTCCCTCTGACGTGTACTAGGACTAGAAAGTGTTTTTATAACTAACACGCAGATGTTCTAAGAAATGTCCCTACGTAAGGATGTGTACTTTCTACGAACACTAGAGACTAAACTTCTACCACGTTTACTGGCAATGTACCAGACTGTAGCCTTGACTGAATCACAGAGCGAGCAAGAATGTATTGTTTGAGAACACAGTGCTGAAGTAAACTAAACAGTGTGATAGAATGAAATAAAAACAAGACCGTGAAACTGGTTATTGTAAAAGAACAGTGCAAGGTTGAATAAAATGCATCTAGGGCAAAGTGCACAGAGGCCTAATACATTAAGCTAACGCGCATAAAGCTACATTAAAAAATGGCTACACTACAATGGTGTCCTGACCAGGACCATCCCCAGTAGCCTTATGCCGCTGGCCCATAACATCCCTCCCATGCACCTTACCCCCACATCGTGCCTGCTCCCTTGGCACAGATTCTCCTCTACCACTGGTTTCACGGCCATCATTGTCAGAGGTGTGTTGCTCTGACTCGGGATCCTTGACTCGGGGAACAAGATGATTGTAACTGTCCTCGGGACACAAGGACACAAGTTGGGGGGGGGGGGTGAATGTCTGCCTGCGATGTAGATAACTGTGCTGGGACGACTCAATGTGGTCACAGTGAGGTTCACTGGTGTCGTCTGACTAGGTTGCCCTGATGGGCCAGAACCGTCCTCAATGTCCAGATGTCCAGGAGTGTTGTCCTCACTGAAGTCTTCATCCATGGGTGTAGTGGCAGTCTCTCAAGTGGGTTTGGAATTCCCAATGGCAGCTAGACCTGTTGATGTGAGCGATACAATGTTACAGGTTGTATTGTGACATTTACCTCCATTAGCCTACGGTGACATTTAGCAAAGCCATGTAAACATTGGATTTGAATGTTTTCCTTATGTGACAGGTACACATGCTATCAATTGTATTGACCTGCCATTTGAGTAACATACCAATTCCATTTTAGTCAACCAGCTGCAGAATGTATGAGTTCATTAACACTTGGGAGGATGGTCATGGACTTACATTTTGCCATCAGTGCAAGCAAAGCAGTGGCTGAGCAGGATGTGGTTTAGATCATTTTAAGGCCTAGTTGACTGTTATTCAGGCAGACCCAGAACTCTGTTGTATATGTGATTGTTGCCATCATATAGTCAGTGCACTGTGAATGTGTCTGCTGCCAATATCGTTCAGGTGATGCATCTTGAGGCCTCTGATTATTTTTTTGGCACACTTTGAGCTGTCCTTCCTGTCGACAATAGTTTCATCTTGGCTTAGCTGCTCATGATGGATCTAGGTGGTTAACCACATCACAGAGTGTACCATGATCTCTGTCTTGGTCCCTCCCAGGTAGGTAAACTTCATTTGTGAGTTCACAGACAGATGCACAATGTCATAGGGACACTGGCCTCATTATTGGAGTTACAGGGACGGATCCTCCTGGGATCTACAGTTATGTTGCTCCAAGTACTACACATGGTATGCATAGGTTATCCTCTCAGATGAGTACACTTCCATTGCGAGTTAACGAACAAGGATATTTGGACAGATGCACACTGGGCTTGTATTTAGATTTGAGGAGACAGAACCTCCTGGCCTTATCAGCCATGTCACTCCCTGTACTTCATGCAGTTATTATATGTCATCCCTCCCCTCCTCAGCTGTGTACAGTTCATGTGTGATTTCCAAAATAAGGGTATATTTGCAAGTGTACATTGGATTGGTGTATGGAGTGACCATAAGGAAGCCTCCAGTGAGTTGCAGCCATTTAACTCCTTGTATTACACACACTATACTGATGGTTTCCTCCCAGGTGAGTACACTTCAATGATGATTTGGTTCACAGATGTATTTTAGGGGAGGACGTTGGGGGAGCAGTGCCTGCTGTGAGTTTCAGTCCTGTCACTCTCACTGCTTCACAATACCTGACAGATGCTAACTCATCTAGTGAGTACCCATCATTTGAGATTTGAAAAACTGTTGTCTTCAGGGAAGGCAACCGTGTTCTGGTGTTTGTAGTGACAGTACCAATGCCTCCTGGCCTTCGCAGTTCTGTCTGTGCCTGTACTTCACACACATTATACAGATGTCTTCCTATCAGGTGAGTACACTTCAATGGTGAGTTCAGGGACAATGGTCATTGGAACAGAGAACACTGTGTTGGCTAAGTGGAGTGACAGTACCAGTGCCTCCTGGCTTTAGCAGTCGCGTCAGTGTCTGTACTACACACACACACACACACACACACACTATACTGATGTCATAGTCTCAGGTTGGTACACTCCAATGGTGAGCAGACAAACAAAGGGCCATATTTATACATTTTGACGCAAAGCTGCTAACGCCATTTCGATGCGCCGTGCGTGCGTCAAATTTATACTTTGACGCACGGCGGCGCAACCAACAGATGGGAGTCATTTTTTTTTTACGCACACAGTGGCGTCAAGTTGTAAAGGAAAACAACGTTAACGCGACGTAAATGACTGTGGCTCGATTTACGACATCGCAACCCGGAAAGCGCAATTTTTTTTTACGCAATAGCGTCAAAAATACCCGCGAACACTGCCCTTTCAGCAGAGGAGAGCCAAAATGGATCCCAGATGCCACTACAGACCCCAGGAAGATGACAGCAGACCAGGAACCAGCCAGGATGATCCATACAGGAACCAGGACATATATAGAAAAAAAAGAAAGTGTTGCTTCAGTGCAGAGGAGCAGGAAATCCTGGTTAAAGAGGTGACGGAACACCAGCACCAACTGTTCATCACCTCTAAGTTGCCAATCAGCAGGAGAGAGGCCATATGGCAACAAATTGTTGACAAGATCAACAGTGTGGCTTAAGTACGCAGGACAGTCACTGAGTGTAAGAAACGCTGGCATGACTTTAAACGTAGGACAAAGGAAAAAATGGCCAGGAACAGGAAGGCAGCCCTGCAGACTGGAGGGGGGAGTCCAGCCCACCAGGAGGCCCTGGACCACATGGAGGAGATGTTCGCAGCCGTCATTCCCGAGGAGATCGTCACAGGGATTCAAGGACAGGACAGCGCAGACTACCACGAGACAACGCACATGCAGGGTAAGTCGCATGGGGAATTATAATGCAATAATGTTAACTGCAACCGGGGTGCGGAATACCTACTACACAATGCATGTAAGTCAGCATATATATGGAGTGGCATGGGTAAAGGGGCACGGCAGGGGGGCATGCCCAGCACAGACAGAAGCTGGGGCACGACATAACACAACACCAACAACAGTCCCATGGGGGCATCCTGTCATGACAACAATAGAGCTAAGGGAAAGCCTCGACAGGTGGGAAGGCCACTACGTCAAACTTACATCCTGGCACTCGTCATTCAAAATATATCCTACATCAACTAGGTCCCTATCAGTAATCCAGTAGCCAAAACAACAACTGCAATGTAACTGCAACAACAGTTGACACTAACACCTCTGATCTCTGTGCAGCTATAGTAGCCAATGGCAGTAACCTCCCCATGGAACATACATACCTAAATTAGGGGGTGAGGATGACATCTGCAACAATCTCCAGAAATAAGACAAAGGCACCAGTACACTCAAATGTCTCTGCCCATAGTTGACACATACATCAGCCAAAGTAAACATCAATAGGAGCCACACAGCACTAAGGACACACACATGCTGCATACGTCAGGGTCCCTCACATGCCTGGCTAACAAGGCAACATCACTAATGTCATACTGCTCAGACAACAACATTGAGGAGGGGACACATGCAACTGGTCACTGAAATACACCTGCACAGTCAGAGGACCAGATAGGACATTGATACTATAAACAGGGCAATCCAATTAAACACACATTACCCAACATCAGCTGGAAACATTAACAATGTCTACATCCATATCACATCGTAACATTGCCATGCATAGGATATGCCACATAACAATTACAATTAGGTCAATGTGAACAATCAGATTTTGGGGCAGGTCCTGAGAGGCAAGTGTGCTGCCTGGGCAATCACAACGCCCACAGCCAGTGAAAGGTCTCACCATACGAATAGATATACACGGAGGGTCGAGTAGGACAAAAAGATGGCTATTCCCTAATTGGTACAAAGCAACACCTAGAGGCGATTACGCAGACAAGTCTGATAACTCTCTATCATACATGTGACACACAGGTGGGCCATAGGCCCATAACAATGCCCATATGAAGGACAGCAGATACCAATACCAAACAAAATCACAAAGTAAATTCATCCAAAGGCTTGCATGTTACGGCAAAATTGTCACAACACAGACACACTAATTGTACCCTGTTTCATTGCAGAGGAACATGGATCTCCTGCCGATATGCCTGTCCCTGATTTCCCTGATGACATGGATGACGAGCCCATAAACATTCCCCAGGAGACCTTCCAAAAGGTCCTTGAAACCCTCCAGACCCCACCTTCAGTCACAAGGAGGAGCACAGAACAAGCAGCCATCACAGAAGAACCACCCACCACCCCAATTGCAAGACCTGCCAGCTCCTACACAGCTGAGGACTCTGACGACACTGGCACCAGCTTTGAAAGAACTGTAGTTGGTGTACAGCGGGAGCTGGCCAAGGAGGTGCGGGTGGGGATGCAAAATATGGCAGCCAGCCTTGAGGGGGTGCGCTCGTGCATGATGTCATCTGCAGATCAGGCAGCAGCTATGCAAGCCCTAACATCCATACTGCAAGGACTACAAGAAACTATAAAGGAATTCACCACTGCAGTAAGGGAGTTGCCACAACACCTCGCACCCCAAACTTTCCACTGCATGCACGAATGCAATCATGACTCCCTCAGGGCTGACCTGGCTGCCTACCATCGTGATGTGGCTGCTATTCTCAAAAACCGGCAGGCCCTCCTTGCAGCAGTACTGCCCTTAAGAACTTCACAGGGAGCAGCCCCCGGGATGTCTGACTCCACGTCTTCTAACACTGAGGTGTGTGTTGCCCCTTCACAACCAACAACAACAAGGACAAACCAGGCAACACACATCAGAAGAAGAAGACATGGAACAGATCACATTCTCACGGAAGAGTACCCGGAAGCACTAGTCCCTGCACCATGGCCTACTTTGACCAAGGTCCTACGTTTTGTCAAATGCCAGTCTCACTACAACTATACTCAATGACTGTTCTGCTAACCACTGTATGACTTGTCAGCATTGCCAGTGAATGTCTCTCTCCTACTAATTGGCAAATCCTGTCCCTCTGCACTGTCTGTTACATCACCCCAGCATGTCAGGAGCATCATCCACACACCTTCTGTAGGATCACCATGTAAGAATGCACCAGAACGGAATCAGCAAACATGGACAATGTACATTTTGCACTACAGCACCTATCAATAAATAGCACTTGCACACCTAATATGTCTCTGTGTAATTTGACACATCAACTGTGCAGTAGATAACTCTAAAGTGCCTGTGTGACAACCATGTAGCTTGTCAATACACCTGTCCTGACATCATGTAGTCTGATACATCTGTGCAGTGGCCAGGATTGCATCATAGCCTGAGGAGAATAACTGATGAAGGGACAAACCACACACAATTATGCTGTGTTGGACAGAATAATGCTCCATCTATAGTAATCCAAGTCAACTAATGGTGGCTGAGAAATGTAGGCACCATGCAATACTAAAAAATGAAATTATGCAGCATAATCTAAGCAAACACAACTAAACACTGCATCAATCACCCTTTCTGAGTATACTTCCATGAAGGGAAGTCATGCTGAATTTGTACACACATGATCTATGTCAGCAATGAAGACAACAAGACAAGAGTGTTAACAACACCTCATCTACAAAGATGTCCCTGAACATCACACTGCAGTCCGACCTAATAAATTAACCACAATACCAAGTCTGGAAGCACACTTTGTGATGTAGAATACCTACTCATCAACACAAATCCTTGGTGATCCATGTAAACTACTAATGGTGGGTCTACCAAATGGTGGATACTTACCAAGTTAGCACAGGGGTAGCTGCCATGTTAAACCTCCATTTTCTGTGGTGTGTAGCATAGGACACAAATGTCATAGAAAAACAATCACCTACACTGATGTCAAGCCCATGATCAAGTAGCAGTTAACGCATAATGCAAAGGGTTAACTATATGTTTATTCCTATGTATTCACACCAGAGGCAACTAAGGGAAAAGTCATACCTATACTAATCTAACCTGACTACTCCTAACCCACAACTGTCCCTAACTAACCTAAGCTAAACTTACTCTACACATATAACGAATCGATCTAAACATCAACCCCCCACCCACCATTATGAGACAGGACACATGCAGGACAACACATACTAACCTACACACATACTATACTATCCTAAACAATCATATATATTTTTTTAAATAATTTTTTTATATATATATATATATATATATATTTTTTAATAAACAGACAGGAATCCCAACATTGACAACCCCACCCGCCCATCCACACAAAAATGAAAAATAGAAAGAATAAGGACCCCCCACCCTCCTCCCTAACACTAACTAAGCTAACAACCTACACTAACCTAACACTAATCCCCAAAACCCAACTATCATTACAAAAAGGAAAGAGGAGAGAGGGGAGGGATAAATTTAAAACAAGCAATAAAGTCCTAGAGGTTGGCCCTCCGTAGGGTCCGCCTGATGGACCGAACCCTTTTCTTAATGTAGGCCACATCCTGGCTTAGCTTGTCCACCTTGCTAATAAACTTGTCAATTTTCCTGTTTAAAGCCAGGAATGCCGCAGGGTCAATAGGAGGGGCTCCTGCTGTCTGTGTGCTGGCAGAGGTGCACGGTGTGGGAGTTGTTGTTTGCCCACTGGACTGTCCTGCAGCTCTGAAATTGCTGGGTCCAGGTCGTGCTGCAGAGGCAGGGTCAACTGTCCCCGCCGTTGCTGGGGCCACTTGGGGAGAACTGGTGGATGTGGTGGTGGTGGCTGTTGTGGGCAATGTTGGGCCACCCTGTGGTGAGGCCCACCATGCTCCGGAGGCCCGATCCGCTTGGTATTTTCGGGCCATCCTTCTGAACCCCGACTGCACCTGCAGGATGTGCCAGTATCTCATTGTACGCCTTTCAAACTGATGTCTCTGTGCGGCACTCATGTTTGCAGCTGTGAAGAGAAAGGGCAACTATTTACCATAGGAAATGCAATGGGTGGAATAGCACAATGGGTCAATTGCACATTACTTTTACTGTAGTTGTAACAGCTATTTTCACAACATAGATCATTGAAAGTCTCAGAGGAAGTACATGGGAAGCCTGCATACAAAAGGGCATCTCACACCTAGCATATCCATGTCTCTACATGATGGGTGACATCAGCCTAAACTTGTCATCCAAATAATGGGTAATGCAGCTGACATTATGGCTGTACCTCTTCCGCCTACTGACTTCACTACATATGTCACTCTATGTGATAACAATCACAACACTCAATATCTGCCATTTGTAATTGTTTTTTGCTAATATAGAACTCATGTGCCATAACCGAATGGGTACACTAGGTTCAAAACAAAGTTGCAAAAGGTCACAAGTATGTGTAACATACTGGTTGCTACAGTCCTAGGTACCCTATTCCCAAACACATGGCAGTCTCTGAGGATGGGGTGGGAAGAACAACCAACAATCCCATATTCAATGCACACCCAGGAGTGTATAGAAAGGTCAACAAGTATTTGCCTCCACACACAACACCAATGAAGGGCTAGCAACAAATTGGAGTCAGCTAAACCTTGTCCTACCCAAGGTCCACACATGCCAAAATGTACTGACTTAGGCCAACATCACATACTACCAGTGAGGCATATTTTACCACACACACAGAGGAGCAAGAACACCCATGATCATGAGTAGAATGAACACCTAGGCCATTGCACTCTAGTCCCACACACTTCTAGTTCAACTTGTGGAAGTACATGCCCCCGGAAGATCCAACCTACAGTGTACTCAGTCCATCCTTAACTAGGGAAGCTGCATATTTAAGACAAGCCTTTTGCAGAAGCTATCTGGGAGAATGTCAGTCTGAAATGCAGACTCAGTCCAAGCCAAGTCCCAGAGCAACTCTTACATTAACCAGTGTATTCCACATGACTCATCCCATTCCCCATAGCGGGCCCGACTGGAATGGCCTACAGACCCTAAATCTGAGAGATGGATAAGCATAGGTCTACTTAAACTGAAGTGATATTTGAAATCCCACTAACGGAACAATACTAATGAATGGGCAGCGCATCAAACCTTGAATTCTGTTGAACACACAGTAGTCCATCATGCATCACTAGCAAACAATAAGAATAGCACACATGCAACACTCACTGTAGGAGTCGGGGTCCGCAAAATGAGCCACCTCTCCCACAGTGTATGGTGCAGGTCCACCTGTAAAGCATGGAAGGAAGAATATACTATGCAATTACAAAGACAATCTGAGAATATGACATGCGTAATGAAACACTTTCACACATGCTCATACTGCATGGAATAATTCTTGAGCAACATTTACATTGGATGAGTCTCCTGCTACAGTTACACACCCTACTACACACATGCAGTGGCCAGGACAGTCATGTGGTGTCAAAGATGCACCTCCATTAGTATGCCCCAACAATATAGTGGTGCATTCATCTCATCATGTGCATCCCAGAGAGACATCCAAAAGCTGGTTACTTGAGGACTGCATGACCCCTCAAACTCAAACAGCCTATGTGGTCATTTTCAACACACACCAACCTGTTAGGGTTTGTACACAGCAAAGAGCATGTCCCCTCTCACTGCACTAGTGGGTTCTGTAATAGCTCCCTTTTAAACTTACTATTGAAAGCCTTTCTTGTTATCTCACCTTCCCCCCCCCCCCAGGCTTCTGTGTATGTTGTTTAATGTGCTGTTTTGTTTACACATTGGGCCTTGCTTTTACCAAGGCTTCTTTAAAACACTCCTCCCTAGGCCATGTGTTAATCCAACTCATTTGCATAATAACTGAAAACTCACCTTTCAAGAACATGTGCAGCATGTGAGGACCACACCCAGCTCTTCAAACCACACCCAGCTCTGCACACCTTCCAAGAACATGTGCAGCATGTGAGGACCACACCCAGCCCTGTCTATAAAAGGCAGCCCCCGAGCCTCACCCAGTGCTTGTGCTCGTCTACCTCCCGCTTACCTGAGAACAGATCCCTCGGTGCTGGCACTCCTGCTCTTTACAGACTTTCATTGACTTCAATGGGCGCAGCTTCTGGCTCTTCCTTCTTCCGGTTTCCGGTTCCTCCTTGCTTCAGCCTCTCTCCTATGAGTAACCTGCAAAAGAGAAAGAAGACAAGGTTAGACTGATCAGTATCTCTTGCCAGCAACAAGTAAGTGCAAAACCTTTTATTACCTGAAAGAACTTTGACAACAATTTCTGGATTCGTGTATAGACAATTTGAAACGAAATACCTTCCACGAACATTGTGATTCAAACTCTTTGTTACAAGAATATTTTGCAGAACTTTGTGAAGCAAACATTGTTTTTTCTCATGGAACTTTTAAGAATCGAACAGTGGAAACCATTAACAGCAAGGCAAACAGTAAATCAAGGACTTGCACAAATTACATGCTGTATTTTGATGTAAAAGTATAGTATTTGTTTTATAAAAGATTCTGGAAATATGGGAAAAGTGAGTCTGCTATTGGGAATTTAAGCTTTAGTTATATTATGATGAATGTTTGATATTGGTAATTCTGATAACGGTATTTGTTTAATGTTTTAGAAGCTTTACAGTAATAGAAAACACATTCCAGAGCAGTAACACATTCCAAACTTGGAAACTAGAGACCAGGATCCAAGAGGTACTTTTAGAAGAGAATTTCTAATAAATAAAGGGATAGTCAGGAACCCATTTAGGAATAGGTTGTACTTATCTGTTCTTTGTTTATGTTTCATTAGGCACCAGTTTCTACAGAAGTCAGAAAGGGCCGCAGATTTGTGCAGCACTTCAACAGTGGAAACGCAAGAACAATGTTGTCTCTCTTTTTTATTTTATCCACTTCCCCCCTTCCCTTGAGCTTCTGTTCTTAGTGCACTGTTTTAAAAACTAGTGTGCTGGAACAAGCAGTTTCAGGGTGGGGTCGGATTGTCTTCAACCTCCATCAGAACTGAACAAGAACTCAGGTGAGCTGGGCTTTGACAGAAGCACAAGCCTTAAAAAATTTCAGTTCTGGTGGACGATGAATACCGGGGAAGAAATAGAGGGCATTGACGTCACGGATATGGCGCAGGCCCTAAATGAGGACTTGGCTCATAATGAATCAGTGTCTGGCATCTTGCAACATATGCAAGAGGAAATAGAGAGATTAAAGATGGAGAATACCTCTTTAAAACAGGATTTAAGCAGGTATAAATTTAGGGGATCTCAGTGGAACACAGCTTCTACGCCTTTGTTTAAAACCTCCTCAGAGACAGGGGCGCCATCAAAACATACAACTTTGCCTTCCCCAGTTGAGGTTACTGTTAATGTTCCTAATCTTGTGCCCTTAGCAGCACCTGAACGTTTTCATGGAGATGGTAACAAATTCCATGTTTTTATCAATCAATGTCAATTACACTTCATTTGTAAGCCACAACAGTTCCCTACTGATGATACGAAAGTGGCATTCGTCTTGTCTTATTTGGGTGGCACAGCAGCCAATTGGTCAATTCCTTTCGTGGATAGAGATGATCCCATCCTCCATAATTGGAATCAATTTAAACGTACCATGACCAGCCTTTTTGCAAAACACACTTTCATGCAGGCAAGTGATAATGAGCTTTTAAATCTTAAACAAGGTAACAAGGATTTATTGACCTATCTCACTAGTTTTAATCGTTTACTCACCGAGACACAGTGGCCAGAAGAAAAGCGTGTCTCCCTTTTTTATAAAGGTTTGAGAGACGAGTTAAAAGACGCGCTGGCTCATATCGTTGATTTGCCAAAAGACTATTCGGACTTTGTAGATTTAGTTGTGAAATTAGAACATAGACTATGAGAAAGAAAGGGAGATAAATACAAACTGGAATCACGGTTAACTTTTATTAGACACGAGAAGAAAGACACAGATAATAAACTCCCTGAACCAGAGCCTATGCAAATAGGGACACTCAGAGGTCCACTCACATCAGAGGAAAAAGAAAGAAGGAGAAAATTTCAATTATGTTTATATTGTGGCAGGGCAGGTCACTTTGCCAGAGAATGTCCAGTAAAGCCTAAAACTCCACGAAAGGGTGCTGTTTCCTCCACCTCCTCAACTGAATCGGGAAACGATTAAGCTCGACAAGGGGAGAGGTTACTTGTTCGAGAAAACATCTTAATCAAACCTCTAATGCTGCAGCCTTCAGGGTACCGCACATACCTAGACATTTCATAATTCAGGTCGTTTTAATTGTTACTACCCAAGTGAGGCATTCTCTCCCTGTCCTACTGGACTCAGACGCAACAGGAAATTTTGTGGATAATAAGTTAGCTGAAATCTTAGGACTTCCTATGTGCCTAAAGCCTTGTCCAGAAGCAGTATGTGCAGTGGATGGGTCAGAATTGACCTCTGGATTAATCACAAAACAAACAAGTCCACTTGTTATGGTCTGTCAGAACGGGCACACAGAGGTGATTAGCTTTGATCTGATAGATACTCCTAATTTTGGTTTGATTCTCGGGGTACCCTGGTTAACAACTCATAACCCAAAAATTGATTGGGTGAATCGAACTGTTACTTTGGATTCCTCTTTCTGTAGAACCAATTGCTATCAAGAAGCAGGTACAGAACAGAGCACAGTATTACACTGTGCTAGTGTTACACAAGATGAACCAAGTCTCCCTCCTGAATATTCTGACTTTAAAGACGTCTTTGATCCAGTAAAGGCTAGTGTGCTGCCCCCACATCGGTCTTATGACTGCCGTATAGATCTTATCCCAGGGGCCCCTTTACCTAATAACAGAGTATATGCTTTGACTGACGAAGAAACCAAATACTTAAGAACCTACCTAGATGACCTACTACAGTCTGGGTTCATCCGTCATTCCACATCTCCGGTGTCATCTCCACTCTTTTTTATCCCAAAGCCGGATAAATCCCTGCACGCGTGTATCGATTAGAGGACTAAATAAGGCTACAATAAAGAATAAATATCCTCTTCCTCTAATACCTGTGTTGTTGGATCAATTAAGACATTCTACTGTATACACTAAACTAGATCTGCGGGGAGCTTACCACCTGGTCCGAGTAAAAGAGGAGGATGAGTGGAAGACAGCTTTCAAGACAAAGTTTGGTTTATTTGAGTACACAGTAATGCCCTTTGGGTTATGTAATGCCCCTGCGGCCTTTCAGTTCTTTATAAATGAGGTCCTACACGAATTCCTGGACGTTTGTGTCATAGTATACATAGACGACATCCTCATTTACTCTAAGAACTCAGAAGAACATACCCAACATGTTCGTGCAGTATTATCAAAGTTAAAAGAAAATCATCTTTTTGCTAAGTTAGAAAAGTGTACTTTTAATGTCAACAAGGTGGACTTTTTAGGATACTGCCTGTCACCTCAAGGAATAACTATGGATGTAAAGAAAATCAGTGCTATTGCTGATTGGCCAGAACCATCCTCTGTAAAAGATATTCAGAAATTTCTGGGTTTCGCCAATTTTTATAGGAGGTTTTTTGCACATTTTGCAGACATTGCGGCCCCAATAACTACCTTGTTGCGGAAAGGGCAACGATTTCTTTGTCTGATGAGGCGGCACACGCCTTTCAACTCCTAAAACAAAAGTTCACTTCAGCCCCAATTCTGAAACATCCTGATCCTGACTTGCCCTTTTTTGTTGAAGCGGATGCTTCACAAGTAGCTTTAGGAGGAGTTCTCTCTCAACGAGATGCAGTAGATGGCCAGTTACATCCTATAGCCTTCTATTCCAAAAAGTTATTGCCAGCTGAACAAAATTACACTGTGGCTGAAAGGGAACTACTAGCTATCAAAGTAGCCTTTTCAGAATGGAGGCACCATTTAATGGGAGCCAAGTACCCAGTTACAATCTTTTCTGACCATAAGAACCTACAGTTTTTTGGATCACTTAAAGCACTAACACCACGTCAGATGCGCTGGTTAATTTTTTTTAGCACATTTGACTTTGTTATAACCTATAGACCAGGTGCACAACAAATTCAATCTGATGTGTTATCTAGATACGGACATACCTCAGACATGAAACAAGATAAAATAGGAGAACCCATTATTCCTCCCCAAAAGTTGTTGGCACCAGTACAACAGAAGGATTTCATCACAGATCTATATAATGCACACATGCAAATAGCACCTCAGGATTGGTTAAAGGATTCCCATACCACAATACAACAAGGTTTATTGTATCACAACAACATGCTGTTAGTGCCCACCTCTGAATTACAAACACAGGTGATAATTTGGCATCACGCCTCACCGTTGGCAGGTCATCCTGGTTGGGTAAAAACCCTGGAAAATGTGCAAAAACACTTTTGGTGGGACACTATAAGAAAGGACATTAAGCAATTTGTCACTACCTGTCCAATTTGTGCAAGACATAAATCTTCTCATAAGGCTCCTGACGGCTTGTTAATACCAATGCCAACACCCAAACAACCTTGGCACACTGTGAGCGTAGACTTTATTGTAGGTTTACCACCTGTAAAATCCTTCACAACAGTGTTGGTTATAGTGGATTTTTTATCTAAAATGGCACATTTTGTACCATTACGGAAATTACCCACGGCGGCAGAATTTGCCGATATTTTTATAAGGGAAATTGTGCGTTTACATGGTTTGCCAAGCAAAGTGGTGTCAGACCGAGGGAGCCAGTTCAACTCCAGATTTTGGAAAAAATTATGTGAAAAACTGAAAATAGATGTGGCCTTATCCACTGCTTTCCACCCAGAGACAGATGGACAGACTGAACAACTGAACCAAACCTTACTTCAAACGCTACGTTGTTTATTGGCTGATTATTCTAGTGAATGGTTGGAAGCTCTCCCTGTAGCAGAGTTTGTTTATAATAATACTGAGCATTCAGCTCTACTTTGCTCACCATTCTATTTCTTGCAGGGGTATCATCCAAGAGCTATACCCATTTTGTTAGAAGATTCCCTGTTGCCTACAGTAACGGATAGACTAACGAGGTTAGGTGACATACAAAACAAAGCCAGGAAACATTTATTAAAGTACAAGGAAAGCATGAAAAGACAAGCAGACAAACACAGGTCTGAGGCCCCAATGTATAAAATTGGTGACAAGGTATGGCTCTCCACAAAGAACCTAAACATAGAGGGATCCCGAAAGCTGCAACCACGTTTCATTGGACCCTTTAGTATAACTGCCATAGTAAACCCGGTAACAGTAAAATTAGATTTACCAAAAGAATATCCAGTACATACTACATTCCATGTGTCCTTGCTTAAGCCGTACAACTCAAAAACCCGACCTGAACCACCACCTCCACCCGTACCAATTAAGGGAAATCTGGAATATGAAGTGAAAAGCATAAAAGACTCAAAAAGAATTAGTGGACGTCTGTTTTATTTAGTAGAATGGAAAGGATATGATGAATCTGAGAATTCATGGGAACCAGCATCATATGTACATGCCCCACAGCTGATTAGACGGTTTTATTTAAAAAATCCAGGAAAACCCCGTCCTGTAGGAGGGCCTTTGAGGGGGGCAACTGTTAGGGTTTGTACACAGCAAAGAGCATGTCCCCTCTCACTGCACTAGTGGGTTCTGTAATAGCTCCCTTTTAAACTTACTATTGAAAGCCTTTCTTGTTATCTCACCTTCCCCCCCCCTAGGCTTCTGTGTATGTTGTTTAATGTGCTGTTTTGTTTACACATTGGGCCTTGCTTTTACCAAGGCTTCTTTAAAACACTCCTCCCTAGGCCATGTGTTAATCCAACTCATTTGCATAATAACTGAAAACTCTGCACACCTTTCAAGAACATGTGCAGCATGTGAGGACCACACCCAGCTCTTCAAACCACACCCAGCTCTGCACACCTTCCAAGAACATGTGCAGCATGTGAGGACCACACCCAGCCCTGTCTATAAAAGGCAGCCCCCGAGCCTCACCCAGTGCTTGTGCTCGTCTACCTCCCGCTTACCTGAGAACAGATCCCTCGGCGCTGGCACTCCTGCTCTTTACAGACTTTCATTGACTTCAATGGGCGCAGCTTCTGGCTCTTCCTTCTTCCGGTTTCCGGTTCCTCCTTGCTTCAGCCTCTCTCCTATGAGTAACCTGCAAAAGAGAAAGAAGATAAGGTTAGACTGATCAGTATCTCTTGCCAGCAACAAGTAAGTGCAAAACCTTTTATTACCTGAAAGAACTTTGACAACAATTTCTGGATTCGTGTATAGACAATTTGAAACGAAATACCTTCCACGAACATTGTGATTCAAACTCTTTGTTACAAGAATATTTTGCAGAAGTTTGTGAAGCAAACATTGTTTTTTCTCATGGAACTTTTAAGAATCGAACAGTGGAAACCATTAACAGCAAGGCAAACAGTAAATCAAGGACTTGCACAAATTACATGCTGTATTTTGATGTAAAAGTACAGTATTTGTTTTATAAAAGATTCTGGAAATAAGGGGAAAAGTGAGTCTGCTATTGGGAATTTAGGCTTTAGTTATATTATGATGAATGTTTGATATTGGTAATTCTGATAACGGTATTTGTTTAATGTTTTAGAAGCTTTACAGTAATAGAAAACACATCCCAGAGCAGTAACACATTCCAAACTTGGAAACTAGAGACCAGGATCCAAAAGGTACTTTTAGAAGAGAATTTCTAATAAATAAAGGGATAGTCAGGAACCCATTTAGGAATAGGTTGCACTTATCTGTTCTTTGTTTATGTTTCATTAGGCACCAGTTTCTGCAGAAGTCAGAAAGGGCCGCAGGTTTGTGCAGCACTTCAACAGTGGAAACGCAAGAACAGTGTTGTCTCTCTTTTTTATTTTATCCACTTCCCCCCTTCCCTTGAGCTTCTGTTCTTAGTGCACTGTTTTAAAAACTAGTGTGCTGGAACAAGCAGTTTCAGGGTGGGGTCGGATTGTCTTCAACCTCCATCAGAACTGAACAAGAACTCAGGTGAGCTGGGCTTTGACACAACCAGACACACATGTGACATATGTGTGGACAACATAGCTAACTTCAATTGACGTGAAGGCAGCACTCATTTATAGCATCATATTGGGTTTACAAATTTCAGTCTAGCTATGGCGTCTACATATGTAGGTATGATGTTTCAACATCCATTTTTCACTGGTTATTTTGACCTGTAGAGTTCAAATTGAGGCATTAACGTGTCGCTTGTCTGACACAAAGGCAACACTACATTACATACAGCTACAGGCAACCGGTATGTGTAGAAAACATGAGCTACCTGACTGCTAGCATTTGTCTTCCTTCACATTGTGCAACAATTACCCAGTAGGTTTCCCTAGCATTACACACAGTCAGCTACTTATCTAGCAGATTGGGTAACAATCATCACATGTCCCGACACAGCTTTAAATTGTTCACATGTAATTGATGTGTACTCACCAACATGGTCACCAATCCTGATTCCCAGGTGGTCCAGCAGATCCTGCTCCCCGGATATCAGATCAGCCCAGCGGTGCTTAAGTTGATGGTCATTCCTCAGGCTACCATAGACACGGACCAAGTGATGGCGCACCTTCCCCCACCGGACTTTACGGGCCTCCGTGTGATACCCCTGTATCACACGACCCCCAGCCTCCAGCATGAGTGGGAGGAAATGGCAAACAATCCCCCCAATTCCTCCTCACCCATCCTGGCAAGCCGTGGCCTACCTGACATCTCTGCACTAACAAAGTGGAAAAAGTTGGAGAAAAAGGAAAAGGGGGAAATGGGGAAAGGTCGAGTAGTGAAAAACAAAGAAAAGTTAAGAATAAGAGCCAAACTAACCACAAAATTACACTACCCAGAACAGACTCCCGCAGACAATAAAAGAAACACTGGACTTGACAAAATTATACAATACAGACTCAGACAGTATACAACAACAAGACAATGATGACAAAAGCACAATAGAGAAGTACACTGGACACAAAAGCACTAAAACACAGGACAACACTTTCCACACAGCCACACAGTCTAGAATAATCTGAGACTGCAAAGTGAAAGTGAAAGTACACCCACAGTACAGAATCTGTAAACAGGATATCCTATTACATCACATCCTGCATAAAATGGCCGCCGTTTTTATTTTTCCGTTATGCGTCATTTTTTCACGCATACAGATTGTGCGTCATATTTTTGGACGCATAAGAGTGCACATAATGCCGAGTCAAAACATTTATCATCATTGTTCCCTTATATTTGTTTGAGGCTTATTTTACAGTTCTAGAGTTGAAATTTAAGCCACTGGCAAATATGATGACCAAATATTAAAATTAATTTTGACTATGCATTATATGCACTCCTGTGCGTCAAACATTTATGACGCCCAAGCTGTATGCGTAGAAATATGACGCATTATAGAAAATATGGTGGCCATGTAATGCTGGTTATTAACATATTTATTTTAAATAGATTTTTTTTGACTCAGCATTATGTGCACTCCTGTACGTCAAAAATTTATGACGCCCAAGCTGTATGCGTGGAAATATGACGCATTATAGAAAATATGGTGGCCATGTAATGCTGGTTATTAATATATTTATTTTAAATTGATATTTTTTGACTCAGCATTATGTGCACTCCTGTACATCAAATATTTATGACGCCCAAGCTGTATGCATGGAAATATGACGCATTATAGAAAATATGGTGGCCATGTAATGCTGGTTATTAATATATTTATTTTAAATTGATATTTTTTGACTCAGCATTATGTGCACTCCTGTACGTCAAAAATGTATGACGCCCAAGCTGTATGCGTGGAAATATGACGAATTATAGAAAATATGGTGGCCATGTAATGCTGGTTATTAATATATTTATTTTAAATTGATATTTTTTGACTCAGCATTATGTGCATTCCTATGCGTCAAAATTTATGACGCACAAGCTGTATGCGTGGAAATATGACGCATTTTGACAAATATGTCTTTAATTTGTCAAATTGTGAAAATAATTTTGTCATGACCAAACGGTGCTAAGTGATACACATTTGGGGTTAGCTATGGCACGTCCCTTATAGGATGTATAGAAGGTATTCACAGTGCAATAGTAATGATTGCTCAAAATGGTTATTACCCATAATTGTACACATATTTTGGGTAATTGCTGATGTCTAATTTCAAATGATGAATGGGATACCAGGATGTATTCCTTAGCAAAAATGTGTCCACATTTATCACGGTAATCCAAATTACATATAGGCCAAATAGGTAGTGCAATTGTCACCTACACTTTTTATGGGGGTAACCATGTCATAATTATGAATTTGTGTATCTTATATGTGTTTACATTTGACATGTAGGCCACACATGCGCCTTATGCATGTGTGTACTTCACATGTGCATTTTTCATGTATATTTGGGGGGCGGTAGAGGTGGACTTAGGCCCCCAGCACCCTAGGGTTTGCCCTTCCAGACTTGCAAATTTATCCAAGGCTTTAATTAATTCAGTAATGCTAAACCTGCAGCAGCAGGCTCATGGAAGCCCATAGGGTATGATTCACTGTTTGCCATTCAATAATCCCATTTGCCCATTTGACGTTTGCCCTATTGATTCTTTGGAGCAATCTGACATACCATTTTGCATTGATATTTTTTGCTAAATCTCAACGTTCCTCATGTACTGATGACAAATAGGTTGTTGATGTATGTGACCCTTTATGCATTACCTGGTTTAGTGGCAAGTTTCATTCTTCCTGCTAGGTTCCAACTGGGACACTACTGTGATCGGCTGCTTGCAAATATTTTGTTGATTGGATGGCACATGTTTATATGGGTGGTCCAATGTAGATCCACTATCAACTGTCAGGGTGTTTGTTGTCACTGTAACTTCCAGGTCTCCTCATGAGTTAGTGGCAGCTAATCTTGTTTCAATTGGGCATTGTTTGTAGCAAAAATGGAGAGAAGCCATTGAGGACATGGTCACCTACACATGGATGGTCCCACCCTGTCACTGAACACGTGTAATGAGACTTTCGAATGGGCAACCTTTTTGTGCTGAGTGAGAGAATGTCTCAGGTGTCTGGATCTGGCATGTGTCATTGCCACATTTGTACTCCAGTTGGCCTCTGTGGATGGTAATGTATCATGAAACATCATAGCCTCTGTGCAGAAGTAAATGGCTGGTATTCAACAAACGACTCATCTTTATCATTTGAAAAAGTGTTACTCAGCGTTTTGAACAGTCAGGGTCCTCATATGTGTTGACTTTTCATGGACATTATCTGAGGTTGCTGGCTTTGATGGAGGCCATTTACACCATCATACACTATGGTCGTGGTCCACTGTCACACTTTTAAGTTTAGGCATTAATGAAGGTCAGACAACGGAAGGGCCAAGATTTGGCTATTCATGGGCACTGTCACAAATCTGATGCAAATGACAGTCAGATGATGCACTACTATGTATTTGAGTATACATTGATGAGGCTAATACCAAATTAGTGTCTGAGGTACAAAAGGTATTGGACAGCATGTGTGGTCCATAGGTGGACCCCATTATCTGTAGAGTGACCCATCGACAGGTGCCAGTCAGGCTGACAGGATGCTGGGTCAATCAGGTGCAAGCTCTTTCAGTAATCACATGATCACGTGTTCTGACTAGGACTGGTCAGAGGGAGCATTAGACAGTTGAGATGTCACACTGTGTATGTCCTGTGTTGCTTTGAAGGTGACACATGAACCCTGATAAAGTGTTACACGGCAACATTTGTGTCAAAGCTTAATGATGTAATGGCACACATTCAAACATGTATGCAGTAGGAGGCATCTGCAGGGACAGGGCATGTACATTTGGGTGGTGTGCATGGAGGGGATCACAGGTGTGGCCTCCATCTGTGTCTCACTAGTCATGTCAGATGGGATTAGCTGATAAATAGCCTACAGTACCTTTCACAGAAGAATCAATCTACAGGTGATACCAGGCCTTATTAACTCCAAGGCAGTGTATTATATGAGCTGTGTTCCATGCAGTGAGATGGTAGTATAACAATGGTCGGCATAGTAAAGGGTGTGGCACACTGGATGACTCTTGTGAGTGTGTGTGTGTAGATGAGGGAATCTGAGTGTACACAAATCGGCATTCCAGGGACCTCTTCAGACAGGTGGGGTGTGAGCGGCTGCAAGTGTGTGTATTGTTTTTAGAAAAGGGCTGACATGTAGATGGGATGTGATGTGCTGGATGCTTGTCATAGGTGTAGCACTTGTGCTGTGTATGTTCTGCTTATGTGTGACTCTAGTGACAGATAGTCATTGCAATGATAGTAAGTAGTTGGAATTACTGTTGGCAAGAGTCTAGTACTACATTCCTGTTCCTGAAGCATTAGCATGTGAACTGGCTGATGTATGAGGCCTGTTTTCCCCTAGTTGAGTGATGGTGTTTTAGTTGTGTGCCATCTGCTGCGATGATCCATGTTTCCTACATGTATGTGAGTCATATGTGTGGTCCTCAGCTATTGCCCTTCAAAGGTGAACTGTACAGGATGTCTGTCATTTACATGGTGTGTGTATTTGACCATTGTATGGTGGCCATTACATTTGTGGTGTATATTTTTTGTGTGATGATTGTTATGTCATTATTGCTCAATGAGACGACATTCTTCTTCAGCAATTTCAAACTAAAGGTGGGCAGAAAAGAATAGGCCAAACCATGATGTGGTGTTTGTTATCTGTGTTTATTTACAATTGTGCATTAAGTGGTGATAGTGAAAATTAAGAAAAGAAATTATTTACAATGTGTTGGTGCCTACGCACTCCAGCAGCCGTGTTTGGATGTTCCCCCTCCTGTTGCAGGCCAGCATCCTCCTCTTCGTCGTCTTCAGGCATGTATGGGTCTGGTTCAAGGAGGGGAATGTTCCTTTTTACACAAATGTTGTGCAATATGGCACAAGTGAGTATGATCCTACAGACCATCTCTGGGGAATATAGTAGGCTACCGCCAGTGATGTCAAGGCAGCGGAACCTTGACTTGAGGATCCCAAAGGTGCGCTCGACAATGCTGCGTGTCCTCTTATGGGCGTCGTTGTATGCCCGCTCTGCAGCAGTAGTCGGGTTCCCAAATGGTGTCATTAGCCATGGCTGGATGCCATACCCCTGATCAGCTGAAAGAAAAATACAGAATGGGATCATGTTGATGTAGCTGGCACTATTGAAAAGACCTTTAATGGCAGTAGTTGTCTTGTGTTGTCTGTGACTCTTTTGTGTACTAATGTGACAACCTATACTTGTAGGCTATACCTTCTTCATTGTGTTTTTTCCTTGGCTGAGCAAGTGTTTGTCTGCTAACCCTTTGTCAGCAGTATGTTTTGGGAATTGCAATAGAGTGTGTCCTCCCTAGCATTGTGACTTGTGATACAGGTGTCCGTGTGTCTTCACTGGGGGTGAGATGATAGTTCCATGCAGAGTTAAAATTGAAAGTGTTGTTAACACGTTCATATCAAAGTACCCTGTACATCCCATCCCTTGAAACTTATGCAATGTATTAATGTAAAGGTTATTGTGACACTTACAATTTGCAAGGTGACATTTAGGCAACCACACTCATTAATGTCTTCACATTAAGCTGTACAGTAAATTCCAATGTGTGACAGGTTCAATGGTGAGTTAAGAAACATGGCTAGTGATGTGAGGACCTCAGTGTGTTCCTGTCTAGGTGTTGCTGTTGTGGTGTATGTGTTGTGTGTCCTAGAGGGTTGCTGTGCAGTGTGTACATAAGTAGGTTTCTGTACTTACCAACAAGTAGTCCATTGCCATACCGTCCATCCTGGAAGTGTTGGTTAATGGTGCTGTGACGGAAGATGAATGAGTCATGGACACTCCCAGGATATTTAGCCACGATGTTGGTGATCAATCCCTGGTGATCGACTATGGCCTGCACATTGATTGAATGTGTGTGCTTCCTGTTACGGTAGAGGTGTTCTGTTGCAGCAGGTGGCACAAGGCGTACGTGTGTGCAGTCGATTGCACCAAGGACGTGTGGGAAGCCACTGATGGCGTAGAACCCCTGTTTAGTTTCCTGCTGCTTCTGCAGTGTGTTAGGGAAGCAGATGTGAAGGGGTGTCAGGCGAATGATGGCATCCAGTACTTTTGGCAGAAATGCAGAGAATGATGGTTGTGATATTCCGCCAACCAGGGCACCAGTTGTTTGAAAGGAGCCACTTGCCAGCAGGTGAAGTACGGCAAGCAGCTTTGTTTCTGTTGGGATAGTGCGGGTGTCACCAAAGTGGGGGCCAACTGCTGTTCAATGTTTCGCAGCAGCTGCTGAATGGCCTGCCAGTTCAACCGGTACCTCTGTATGTTGTCGTGTTCCCTGAGCCCATGCAGGGTTGTTCTTAGGCGGAATATCCTCTCCTGCCTTCTGCGCTGCCTTTGGGGTCCCTGCTGTTGTTGTTGTAGCTGCTGTTTTTGCTGCAGGGCTCTGCGTCTACGTGCACGCTGGATAAAAATCACCTCCATGTCTCCCTGTTGCTGCTCTGCTGCTCTGCTGTTTGTTCTGTGTGTTCTGATTAAATACAGGTGTGTTTGCCCCATTTTAACGCCTGCCCTGACCCAGGCGTTAAATTTTGACGCACATCGGGCTGTGCGTCATTTTTTTGCTCCGCCTCCCGGCCGAGAGTCATTTTTGCCCGGAAGCATAAATACGACGCACGGCCGTGTGCGTCGTTTTTTGGACGGGAACGCCTACCCTGCATATCATTAACGCAGGGCGGGTTGCCACATCCAGAAAATGACGCACACAGCGGATTTTTGTCGTCCGCGGGCTCGGGCGTCAGGGTTTAAATATGGGGCAACGTTTGCGCTGATTGTGCATCAAATTTTTTGACGCACAATCGGCGCAAACGGAGTATAAATATGCCCCAAGGTAATTTGAGTAGGATACACTGTCATGGTTTTGGGAATTGCAGAAGGGTGCCTGCTGGGAATGGTAGTGCTGTCAATCCCTTTACTATGCACAATATACAGAGATGTTGTTCCCCCAGGTGAGTCTACTTCACATGTGGGATGCCAGACAGGGGTCTATGGACAGGTGGACACTTGGATAGTGAGTAGGATGACAGTAAAGGTGGCAAAAGGTTAGCAGTGAGAATGTATGACAATACATTTTGGTGCCATTTTTGTGTTGTGACATACCAGGCTCTACTCCCCCAGGTAATCCTGTCAAGTTCTTAGAATGCAGGATGACAAAGACCTTTTCCTCCCAGGGTGTGAGTTATAAGGGATGAGGGGGGACCGCCACCAGTCTTCTGCAAATGTAGCTAGTGCCTGGATGCCATGAAAGGGACCTTCCCCCTGAGGTCATTCCATCTCTTCCTGATGTCGTCCCTGGGGTGTTGGGAGGGGTCCACAGAATTCACTCTGTAAACAATCCTTTGCCACATTTCCGTTTTCCTGGTGATAGTAGTGTGCTGGATTTGGGCTCCAAATAAATTAGGCTCTACTCTTATGATTTCATCCACCAAGACTCTTAACTCATCTTCAGTAAAACAGGGATATTTCTGGGGTGACATGGTGGTGATAAAAAATAAGTTGTGGGAAATAAACAGGTGACAGTGAGTTAATGGAGTTGGGAAGTGCAAATGGGTGTGAATGGAAATAGGAGAGTGCTGAGGGTGTGGGATATTTGCTTAGGGAAAGTTGTGTAGGTGCCTAATCTATAGTTTGGTAGTTGTTTGATGTGCTTTGGCTTGGGTGTTTGGCGTTGGAGATGCAAAGGATTTTGGTTTGTGAAGGGGTGTGTTTTATGGTGTGCTTTGCAGGTGTATCGGGTGTGTCAACGTGTGTCAACTGTGTTGTTTTCAAATCCATCCAATGTGGTGTTGTGTATTACTTTGTTGACCGCGAACCGCCCTGGTTCAGACTGCCATTGGTGGACCGCTATGGGTGTCCACCACTGCGACGTTTGACTTGTAATACGTTTGGTGGTTGGTTGACAGGCTGTCTGTGCTGGTGGTCACACTGCCTATTTCCAGCCCTCCAAGGTACTGGCCATGTGGCTTTTTTGGTTGGCTTTTGGCAGTCATGCCTGTGTAACTCATAATACTGGCAGTCTGTATGACCGCCAACATGGCGGTCTTTTGGCGACTGCCACAATGGTGGTCTTTTGGCGGCAAAAGCTATGGCGGTCTGGTGGTCCGACTGCCAAACTTGTAATCAGGCCTAAAGGCTGTACGGAAAATATACATGTAGTGACGGAAGAGAAAATTGATGCACTATTAATAAAAGGAACTTCTGTAGTCTAAAGAAAGGAAAAATGTCAACACATTCAAAAGCCAGTGCTGCAGGTACGCCAAAACTGGTCACATCTAAAACAATAAAAATTGGCCTGCAATAAGAGCAAAATGTAATAAATGTGTGAGTAAGCACACTTCATGGTATTTTGTAGGAGTGGGAATGCGTCTAAAAACCTGAAGTGTGTGAGGGGGTCGTTTTGAAGAGAACTGATGGAGAATCGAGTAACCCTAAAGATTTGGTGAGAATTGAAGATTAGGAAGTGGAGATCATGTTTGCTTCATGCTCTAGATTATCTATTATCTCTGAAATTACAAAAAATGGACAGATGCCTGGGGAAAAGGGTGGTCAACACATTCAAATTAAAGCATATTTCTTAGAGAGTACAGAATATAGGAACGGATATACAGCCTGCAAAATATATGTTTCTTATAAAGGAGACATTTGGGGTGGCCAGCACAAAGGGGTTTAGGGGTTTATCTTAATCCCAACACAGAACAACACATTTTCCTTCAAAGTGTCTCCAAGAATGAAGAAAACATTTCCAACATTGAAAAAGAATATCCAGAGGTGTTCACAGATAAACTAGGGTACCTTAAACAATACATTCACGAGATAAAACTGAAAGAGAAAGCTGTCCCTGTATCAGCTAGAGTAAAGGGTCTTCCTCTGAATGTTCATGATGATGTGAGAGAAGAATTAGAAACATTTTGCATTTTAGGAGTAATTGTTAGCAGCAATCATGCTTGCCAGAAAAATGGATAGTACAATTAGTTTGTATGTTGGTCTTAGGGCTATTAACAAGGAGGTAGTTGTAGACAACTTCTTATGACCAAATATAACAGAAATGGTGACAAATGTTGCAGGATCCAAAATTGTCTCTCCATTAGATCTGACATATTGTTACTACCAAATCCACCGGTAATCTGATTCCCTAGAACTCACTGCTTTTATCACACCTATGGGGGTGTATAAATTTGCTCATATGTCATTTGGTCTGGTATCGGCAGCTTCAGTCTTTCAGAGAGTCATGTCAAATGTACTCATGGGAATCCCTGGGACATTTTGTTACCAAGACGATGTCCTAATGTTTGGTCACCCACAAACACAACCTGATGAGAAGAGTAGACATATCTTACAAAAAAAATCTTCGAATATGGCCTTACTGTATGGCATTTGCTTCCAGGGCTTTCAGACAAGCGGAAACAAATTACTCAGTCATCGAAAAAGAGGCTTTGCAGTATACTGGGCACTTAACAAATTTTGAAATGTATTTGGGGAACAACATTCAAATTAAGGACAGACCATAAGCCCTCTAAGAAAATGTTTTCTAAAGAAGGATTAAATGCAATTTCTAGCAGGATCAAGAAATGGGTAGTTATCCTTCAGGAATTTACAACTGAAGTAGAATATATTCCTTGGGTGAGAAATGTTACAGCAGTTTGTCTTTCACAGTTGGTTAAGGACACGAAGGGAGAGGAAGTGCTGGTGATAACATTAATGAAGATATAGAGTTACACAAGGAAGATGTTTGGGTGATAACTAAAGGAATTGTTGAAGAGGAAAATTGGAAAAAAGAGTTAAAAAGTGACCCAGTCTTATGCAGAGTGCCTGAAATTTTCATAGAGCATTGTGATGCAAGAGAATAACTTGAGGAATATTCGAGACCATTTTGGAATGTCAGAGGAGAATTGTCGGTGATGGATGGATACCTGGTTAGAGATACCAGGTTGATACCTCCATATTCTATCAAAAATAAACTCTTTGACATAGTACAGAAAGGCCATCTTGGAATTACCAAAGACAAATAAAGATTAAGATTAGATTTCTGGTGTACTTGATGAGAGAATGGTAAAGAAGTGTATAGCCTGCTCAGTCAGTGATAAGGTAGAAAATGAACATACTCCTCCGATACATTGTCGGTCTCTTCTAGCAGGACCTTGGATGGATGTGGCAATGGACATTATTAGGTCATTAGCTAGTGATAGGTGCTCACCATATACTCTAGTGTTAGTTGTCCTATATTGTAGATGGCCAGAAATCAAATTTGTTTCAGAAATTAACACTAAGATGGTGATAGGTTTAATGGTGGAAATATTTATAAGAGAAGGTGTCTAGTTTTGCTCCCAAGAGATGAAAGCATTTTTATAGTGTAATGATATTATTCACAAGCACTGTGCCCTATCATCTTGAAACCAATGGTGTGGTAGAAAGGTTCAATAAGACTTGTAAAGAGGGTAATGAGCTGGCTAGGTCTAATGGGTTCTGTTGGAGGGGAGAGATACTGAAATGGTTAGAAGCATATCACCTAACTCCTAATCAGTCTACAAGCATGACTCTGTTTGAGCTGTTAAAACAAAAGAAGACCAATTGTAACTAGTACCTGGGTGGATGAAGTGGCACAAGGGTTAGGTGAAAGTTGATGATAATCAACAATGGAGGGAAAAGGAGCTAAAATTGCAAGCAGCTCACTAGGAAAGGGTTGATAAATTACATAGGACCAAGTTGATAGAATTCAAAGTAGGCAATTGGGTTAAAGTTAAAGCTCCCACTCGTAACATGAAATGGTCCAAATTTACTTAACCCATGAAAATCACACAGCTCTGTAGGAATGTGGTCAAGACACAAGATGGTAGGATTTGGAGCTTGGGAAGAGTAGCTAGATATTTCTGGCCTAGTCAAAGCATTGAGATGAGAGGGAAAAACAAAGAATTAATGGCCCGTTGTATGAACTGATTTTGCAGTTACAAAAGGCAAATTTCGCCTATTGCGACCGCAAAATGGCCTTTTCCAATGTAGTATCCCTATTTTGCGAGCTGGCATGCAGATACCAACTCGCAAAATAGGGACTGCGACTCGCAATTAGGAAGGGGCGTTCCAAGGCCATCCCTTCCTAATTGCGAGTCACAGTGGCATGTATGATTGTTTTGTGACCGCAATTGCTGTAGCAAAATAATCACAGCTACCACCAATTCAAATTATTGGTAATCAATTTGCAAATGGGAAGGAGTCCCCACTGGACTTTTGTGAACAGAAGCGAAAATATTTTTTTCAGAGCAGGTAGTGGTCCTACAGACCACTGCCTACCCTGAAAAAATTAAGAGAAAACTTTTCATTTTTTTGTTTGAAATGTATTCCGTTTTCCTTTAAAGAACCTGCTTTATTTAAAAAAGTGCGGCCGTTCCCGATGGGGTCACAAATTGCGATCTACCTCATGAATATTGATGAGGTAAGTAATTTGCAACCTCATTGGGAATCGCAAACACTGTGGTTGACACTTTGTATATTCCAGATTGTGACCCGAAATTTGCATCTTGATAAAAAAGCAAATTGCGAGTTACAATCTGGATTGGTTGTACATCGGGCCCCAAATCCTAAAAGTAAACATACAATAGGGAATCCTACTAAGCACAATGGTGGTAATACAGTTGTCTGTGTCAGATCAAACTGAAGTATGACAACCGCCCCCTCACCCAGTTTCTTGAATATTTAGCACACTAATCTGCACTTACCTTGCTCTTTGTATGGACTGCAGCAGACCTCCCCATTTTAGTGTGGGTAAATAAGCTAATACTGTTTTAATGAGAGGCATAAAAATGTACATACATCTAACGACAAACTGTGTGTATAGATAACCTGTTCATTTTCCCTCTTTCCCATTTTAGTACTGTGTTCTCAGATCTTCATGCTCAAATGTTTCTTGAAATACCTTGCATTGTATATTTAGTAAAGGGATTTCCCCTCTTTGTGGAAAAAAGGAGATGTGTAGTATCTTTCTCCCCTGGCTGTCCTTGGGAAAGATACTAGAACATTAGAATCTTGGTGTCACCAGGTTCTAGAATTTGCTGCTCCCTGTCAGTTGACCTCTGTAGGAGCTAGCTGTGGCTAAGGTGTGTACAATAAAGCTTCTACTCCACCATATACCTATCTCTCTATATATACATCCATTTAATATAGCATCTGCCATGTGTGTTAATTTCTTGTCACCCATTCATCCGTGTCTACTCTTGATTAGGGATAATCCCTGTCTTGTCTTCCATATCCACGCTCTGATATGAACTTTTAACATGTTAAACATAAGAAAGATATGAACTTTAAACTGGTGATGTGATATTTTTTGCCTTGAATGGTGTGGATATGTATGCCTTGAGAGACCAGCGAGGCGGAGAGGTGTTTGGAGGGACTTCTTAAGGATTTTGGGGGCCTTGGCCAAACATAAATTCGTAAGAGCTTTGATTTTATGATCTAATTTCAGCTCTTTCATATCCTCTTTGCCAAGTCACTGACAGTGCGTAGGGACACTCGTAAACATTCTAAATGTGTTGACGTCTAATACTCAGGGATAGTGAAGAGTGTTTTCAATATTGTAACACAGCAGCAGCTCACTAAAATTCCTGCAAATAATCTCTGTGACACCCTCCCATTTCTCATATGCGAGGCCCTGTTTTGAGCTAAAATATTGTTTTTAATGAATGGTGCATGCAAATAAACAACATTTCTCTGCCAAATATATTTAAAACACATTACCCACATTAAGAATAAATTACATGAAAACAGTATTTAAAATAATTGGAAGATTGTATTTAAAATAATCTGTTTAAGAATTATTCAAGGTCATCGGTGCAAGACTCTGCAGAACAGAGCTGGATCTATAAGGGGGCCCCCTGAAAGGCTGGGGCCCTAGGCCAAAGCCCAGTTTTCCCATGCCTTTAAACATCTCTGAGAGGGAGGGAGATGAAGGGGTAGAAAAAGAGAAAATAAACATCTTCTATATTGCCACACCGCCACGCCTTTCACACCTCTTAACGTATATTTTAGTGGGGCAGGTATGTGGACGTTGTCCCGTCCTCTTCAAAGGTTCCCAGTGGATCATTATCTATTATCAAAGTGCAGTGGGTTTGTGTTTACAGGTTTCATGATGAAGTATCATCTGTTTTTGCTTTTAGTGTTTCTCGGTATTTGTCCCTTGTTTCCCTGGGGACCCTTTTCTCCTTTAGTCTCTAGTACTGCTCATAGTCTACTTCTGTTGCAGCCCATTTATGGAAATCTTTTGCCAGGTTTTCACTTGAGAAGTTGTGGGGGGTTTCCAGGACATTCCTCATCTGTTCCTATTCTGAGTTTTGTCAGGACATATTGATACATATTTAGGGGTGCATTTACGAGCCCCTAGCGCCACCTTGCCCCACATTTGGTGCATTTATTTAGACGCAAATGTGGCGTTAAGGTGGTATTTTCCTCATGCCTTATTTACAAAGTGGCGCAATGATTGCATTGCGCCACTTTGTAACCCCTTCGGCCACATTATGCCTGCGCAGACATAATGTATGCAAGAGGGGCATTCCGGCGCTTGGATGGGCTATAAAAATGGTGCAAAGGAATCTATGAGATTCCTTTGCTCCATTTTTATAATCTTTTTTAACGCCTGCAAAGTGCAGGCGTTGAAAAGAGGCTCCCATTGATTACAACTGGCCTGTGGGTGCTTTGCAGGATTAGCGTCGTAATTTGTGACGCTAGTCCTGCAAAGCACCAGACTAGCGTCCCAAATTATGATGCTAGTCAACCTAACTACCGCCATGATGCACCATTTTATAAATACGGTGCTATCATGGTGTCGTTAGGGGGCGCTAAGGGGCGCAAGTAAAGTGGCGCTGCGCTAGGTGCAGTGCTACTTTTCATAAATATGCCACTTAGTTTTTTGGGTGAATGGCAGCACCCCCAGGAGACAGGAGAGTGAACCTACCATTAGCGGTTTGCCCGTTATTTCCGGGATCGTGTCGGCTTTTGAGTTAGTTCAAAACATTTCAATTTCTGGGCATTCCTACACCATATGGTAGACATCTACTTCAGAACATGTGTATTGAGGGCAGTTAGGAGTTACTTCCAGGTACATATGCTGGAGTTGAGTGGGGATGAGTTATGTTTGATGCAGATAATTAAATTGAGTGTATTTGAGGTGCAAATTTCTAGCTACCCCCTTGAACTCTTGTTAATGCTTTATGTAATTTTTTTATCTGTCATCTAATGTTCGTCCACTTCTCTCAAAGTGCCAGATAGGCAGAGGTATGTATGTGTCCCTCTGCAATGCCCTATATGTCAGTGTAACTGCTCTTCGGCCTGTACCATGCTCGAGCACCAAAGTCAACGTTTCATCCACTGGTGAGCCATGGCTGAGGTGAAGCAAGTGAAAAAAAGTATTTCACAATTACTCAGTTGTCTGTGGGCCAAATGTGGGTCTGGAGAGAAACATAGCACTACTTCTACATTGTCCGGGAGTTAGAGGGCCAGGAAATTTTAGAACATCCGCCAGATCTTGATGTTGATGAGGCCAGGGCATTAAATGATTATGAAATATACATAAAGAAATTAGACAATCACTTCCTATCTAGAATCAGTTCTATTATGGAGTGTTATCACTTTGGAAAACGCACTCAAAAGCGGTAAAAACAGTTTAAGAGTTTGTGTCTCAGTTGCATAAACTGGCTGCTACCTGCAAGTTTGGTGTGACATGTGATAAACCCATAAGAGACCAATTTACTTTAAATTGTAGAATTGAAAAAATATGTGAGTAACTCTGGCTGAAGAAGGATCTTCCTTTGAGTGATGTTTTGATTGTAGCAAAGCAGGTGGAATGCATTATGAAGTGTGTAAGAGAAATCAAACAAGGCACAGACTGTAAGGAAAATGCACATGTAGTTGGAGAAGATAAAATCGATGTACAAGTAATAAAAGGATTTTTTTGTCTAAAGGAAAGAAAAATGTCAATACAGTCAAAGGCCAGTGCTTCAGATGTGGCAAAACTGGTCACATCACAAACAGTAAAGATTGTCCTGCAATAAGAGTAATGTGTAATACACGTGGTTGTGAAGGACACTTCATGGTATGTTGTAGGAGTGGAAATGTGTTTAAAAAACCTGAAAAATAAAGCCACCACGTCACCCCAGTTTTGGCCCAGCCATATGCAAATCAATCTTGACCCTGTTCTCCGTGGGATCAGTCCACCCTGAACTGCCAAGCCAGGTCCTCCCTGGACTGGAAACAAGCATCCTGGGACCGGTTTCAGGGGATAACTCCTCATCAGCCAGGCTGGCTTGAATCCAGTAGTGCAGTGAGCACAGAACTCACATGTGGGCATATCCTTCCCACTTAGGATGATAAAAGCAAAAAGAACAGATGATGGAAGGCATGCGGAACCATGCAAAATTCACCCCCAGTCACAAGGATCTGAGTTTAATCCATCGTTTTTTTGCCTACCATGCCACCCCAGTTTGGACCCAACCATATCCAAATCAGTCTTGACCTCAGTCCAGCCTGAACTGCCAAGCCAGGTCCTCCCTTGACCAGAAACAAGCATCCTGTGATGGGTTTCAGGGTATCATCCCTCATCAGCTAGGCTAGCTTGAATCCAGTGGCATAGTGAGCATGGGACACACGTCTGGGCATACCCTTCCCACTCAGGGCGACAAAGCAAGAACAGATGATGGACAGAATGTTGAACAATGCAAACATTCACTCCCAGTCACAAAGATCTGGGTTTAATCCATTGGTTTTTTTGCCCACCACATCGTCCCAGTTTTAACTCAGCCATATGCAATCAGTCTTGACCCTGTTCCCCATGGGGACATTCTAGCCTGAACGGCCAAGCCAGGCCCTTCGTGGACCTGAAACAAGCATCCTGGGACTGATTTTAAGGTATCACCCCCTCATCAGCCAGGCTTGCTTGAATCCAGTGGCGCAGAGAGCACAGGACACACGTCTGGGCATACCCTTCCCACTTAGAGCGACAAAAGCAAAAAGAACAGATGAGGGATGGACAGAATGCATAACAATGCAAACATTCATTCCCAGTCACATAGATATGGGTTTAATCCATCATTCTTTTGGCCACCACACCACCCCAGTTTGGACCCAGCCGTATGCAAATCAGTCTTGACCTTGTTCCCCATGGGAACAGTCCAGCCCGAACTGCCAAGCCAGGCCCTCCCTGGACTTGAAATAAGCATTCTGGGACTGGTTCCAGGATATCACCCCTCATCAGCCAGGCTAGCTTGAATCCAGTAGTCCATATGGGCAGGCGTTGCTTGACCATGGTGTTGTGAACTCCGTTATTTGGGGGTATTTGTGTGTCTGTGTTTCAGGGCTTCAACCAGGGTCTCTTTCCCCTTCTTTCCTACTCTCTCCTAAGTAGGCAGCACGCGAAGAGTGGGGACTCCCTCCTCACAGGTGCACTGCAGTTTGAATTCCCTGCACGCCCTGTGTCAACTGTCATTTTCAGACGGTTTGTGATTGGGGGATGGGGCGATGGTGCAATTGTGTTGTTGCTGGGAGCAATCATCAAAATGCAGTCAATGGTGCCAGACTCTACCCCTGTATTATTTTGAACTATCTCTGCATGTGATCGGCATGCTGCCAGCCCTGCTGGATTTTTGCTGTAAGTGTGCTAGTCTCCGCATTCTCAAATAATTGCCCACAGCTCATTAGTGGGGCTCCCCAGGGAGCCATCGAATGTTGCAGTATGGAGCGTGGCACCCCTGCCCTTGCAGGACATGCTGTATGCACAACCCTTGGATGTGGGCCTGTGCAGCTCTTGATTTTGGGCACCTACCTCAAGGATCCTGCCAGCAGTCAAGAAAGGTAGGAAGGCACCCAGCACCTGCATTAGCCCTACAACCAAGCTGCCCGGGTGTGTGTGTTCATAGCCCTGCACAGGAGTCTCACAGGGCTTTTGCCTTCAACAGCTGGAGCCGCAACCTGCTCAGCCTGTACTGTCCCGCTCACCTTTTAATCACACCAACGTGGCCTAGTTGCTTTTTGTAGAGAGAAGACTGCTAACATAAATGTTGGTTTATGACACCCACATGTCTGTAGGCACTAGTTGTTCTTTGTATAAAATGTTATTGTATATCAAGTTTGGTCGAACAGCTACACAGCGCTGGATCGAGAATTGGGCTGTTATATGTTTAATATAAGTTGCAGATTCCACTGGTAAATTGTATGGGTAAGGGGCTATACGAGTGTTATCTCACAATACTATGCCGTCGGACTTGATCTATAAAATCCTGACCTGGGATGTGAGAGGATGGGGCACATTACACAAGAGGCATAGAATACTAGCTCAATTACATAGGAGACATGAGCAGATAGTTTTTGCAGGAGAAACATCTACTGACATCTGATGCGAGAAGACTATAGAAGAGGTGGAGGGGCAAACTCTTTCATATGTCTTACTTGGCCTTTGCTTGGCTGCATTGTGGCTTGGAGCGAGAGTCCCCTTCACGGCAAAAGAGGTGCGCATAGACACGTAGGGCAGATATGTTCTTGTCAAGGGCACACTGGATGGGAAATCTTCTGTACTAGGCGGTATATGTGTACCTAATACAGAGTAGAATATAGAGGGCTGCGTAAGACTCCTATTTCCTTGACCTGAAATGGGATCTGTATTTAGAGACGGAGGATGCTGTTACACACTCCTAAACATATCACTTATGCATAAGAGCCCAGGAGGGTGTGCCTGCACCACACAAACAGCTCTCCTCCCCACCCTTTCCTCTATGTGAGATGCTCTACATACCTGGTGCATACGGGGTAGCACAAGACAGCCTCTACACACACTTTACATACAGTTCTACCTCACCTCACTCGCTATTGCATCCTTGATACCCTGTAGCCCTTGAACGCTGGGTTCCATGCCCATTCTGTAAGAACTTCTGACAGGCCTTGAAATACATCTTTCAGGTAGATGAAGAAACTGAGTGTCCCACCAGTTCCATAATCTTCAAGAGCTAATCCTGCACAACAACATGAGTATTATAGGCCACAGTAATATGGCCTGCCACATGTGCCACTAGAACACACACTGCAGGTCATAAATGCATCAAAAATGACGCATATGCATTAAAATGACGCATATGTGTTAAAAAATGATGCATATGCGTTAAAAATGATGCATATGTGTTAAAAAATGACGCTCACATACATTATACATCAATTTATCCCTAGCGTTAGTTCCACCAGCGCACCCCAGGCATGCAGATATCCATTGAAAATGTATTGATCCATGAATGCGTGGGATTTTAACACACATGCGTCAAAAAATATTGACGCAAACTCCGTAATCGTCAAAAATATACACGCAAGGCAAAAAACGGTCCGCAAATGAGACGGGAAGTGATACAATAGGATATCCTGTTTGCAGAAATGGAACAGTGGGTGTACTTTCACTTTCACTTTGCAGTCTGTGATTATTCTAGACTGTGTGCCTGTGTTTTGGATTGTCTCTCTGTGAATATTGTGATTTTGTCTCCTGTGTGCTCTTTATATTGTCTTTTGGTGTTTGGTAAGTGTCTTTTGTATCCTGTGTAAGTGTATTTGTGTCATTAATTGTATTTAGATTTGTCTTTGTACTGTTGGGAGTCTGTTTGGTGGGTAGTATTAGTTCGGGTAGTTTTGAGGTGTCTTTGGGTTAGATAAGTTTCCTTTTTCTACCTCCTTTCCCTGTTTTTCACTCTTTAGTTTTGATTTGTTGTTTTGGTGTGATGTCAAGAAGGCCACGGGCTGGGGCACATGGGTGAGGAGGAGGTAGGGGCATTTGTATGGCTGGTGCCACTTCCTCCCCCTGATATTGGAGGCTGGGGGCCGTGTGATACACAGAGGCAAGACGGCTGAGGTGGGCAAAGGTGCTGTTCCACCTGAGGTGCATTTTCAACACCCAACGCAACGATCACCAGCTGAAGCATCGCTGGGCTGACCTGGTGGCCCGAGAGCAGGACCTGCTGGACCACCTGGGTGTGGTGATTGGTGGCCCTGTTGGTGAGTACCAAATTGACTAATGTGTACAGTACAATGCTCTGGAGTGACAGTAGCAGATGTTGTGACATGCTGCATGCAATGTTTGTGGACATGTGGAATGCAAGTTGAACAAACTGTGAGTGTGCCAGGAATGGGATGTATTTCACATGGCAATATATGGAAACAATGTAGTCCATGGTTTTGTGGAACCATGTCCGAACAGTATTCAGGGCCATGCGTACCAAGCTCTTCATAACCTTCACTATTATCTCAGGCCCATATTTCTACTTTTTTGCGCTGCATTTGCGTAATTTCTGGACGCAAAAGTATTGCACACTTGCTACATTCAAATTTCTTTTGCTAATTTACGCAGCTGTTGCATCAACAAATGAAGCAAATGCGACACAAAATTAATAACACATCTGGGCCTAAGTTCACTGTTCCTGTGTGTTTACGACTGGACAAATAATCATTCACATGGCCAAACCCAAATGGGCAATTATGCTACCAGATTGCATTATCACAAAATAGGGTCATCTCGTGGCATTTCGGAGTAGGCGTTGAAATCCTATCATTGAGTAGCAGGGCCCAATCACATATTTAGCTTGGACACAATTGTTGGGACTGATCTAGTGCAGTTACCATCTGTGTCATTTTGGTGCCAACCCATTTTCTAAAGTGAAAGGGTCAGCATGGGATCCCTGCTCTTTGTGAATGCATGGTCACAAACTATTTTTGAGCATGATGTTGTGCAAGGGACCACTGACTGCTTCCATTATACTATTTTAGTGAAGAAATAGGTTGTGAAATTACTTTCAGTACACCCCTGCTGAAATATTGCAGCATTTCTACAAATGTAAACTTCTCAGTATGAAGGCAGTCACAGACATGGTGGTCTGTTGAGTTCAGCAGGCCAGCAGTCCTGTGAGTGCGGCCATTCCAAAGGTGTTTTCCAATAGAGACCTACCTCATCATGATTGCAGGGGTCGGACATTTGCTACCCCTTTTTTTATTAGCAGACAGTGTCAGTTCGGGTGTACTACCACTAATCACCCAACTTTTTTTTTTTTTTAAATCTGTTTATTAAACAAGATATAGAAACTGACAATGCAATACAGTTGTTTCAAAGGAGTATGCGGCTTCTTAGCTCATATAGCTTCGGAGACAACAAGAAGCTTTTAATGATATGCATCGAATAGAAAGAGAGAACAAAGAAGAGACAAAAAAGAAAGAAAAAGAACTATACATTATATAACTGTGATCACTCTGGTTGTATTTTTTTTTAATGCATGTGTGTTTAATGGCGTTTTGAACATTAGAATTGTCGTTGCGGTACATGGGGGGGTGGAGGTGCACAACTAATGTGGGTACAGATTTTAACCAAGGGTGTATGTTTTTGAGTGGGCCTGGCATATGCATGTTAGTTTGGAGGAGTTTATGGCCATTCTGTCTTGGGGGATCTAGATAGTTCCTTAGGTTATGTAATAATTGGATGTTCTAGTGTAAGCGCTATTGGTGAAGGAAATGTAGGGAGTCATGGGGGGAACATGTTGTCTCTAGTTTCTATTTTAACCACGAAGCTGTCCCATATTTCGACTCCTTCTTGTGGCTGGCCCGTCTGTTGTACTTGTTTCAATGTGTGGGCTTCTGCTTGTGTACGGTTGTATAGGTCGCGCAGCCAGGCTATGTAAGGGGGGGTTTGGGGCGCCTTCCAATGTATAGCGATCAAGCGTTTGTACACTACAAATGCCAAATCTATGAATTTGTGTTGGTGTTTGTCACCTTTGGTGCGGTGGCGGATTCCTAGGAGACACGATTCTGGGGAGGGGGTGAGTGCATGGTCAGCAACTTCTGAGGTAGTTTCTGTAATTCTCTGCCAGCTTGCATTTATTGAGGAGCATTCCCAGACCATGTGGTAGAAATTGGCAGTAGATGCGGCACATCTAGGACATTCCGATTTGGCATTAGGATAAATTCTGTTGATGCGTGCAGGGGATAAGTACGTCTAATGAATATAGTTAAATTGAGTGTATCTCAGTCTGTTGTTTTGTGATACCGTTTTGACCATGGCAAGAATGATTTCCCATGTTTTTTGGGAGATTGGAGCAGCTTGGGCGGTGTCCCAGGGAGATTTAGCTGGTGATAAGTCTATGCGGGCATTTGCTGTTAGGGCTTTGTATATCATTGAAATAGTGCCCTTAGTTTTGCCTATTGTCAGGAGTATTGTGAGCAACCTGGATTCATTGGGCTCATTGTTACTGTTGACCCACAGGCTACGTATCAGTTTGGTGATGGCCCCATACATTAAAAAAGCTCTGGTGTGCATTACTCCCATCGTCACCTGTTCCTCGAAAGTTTTTATATGAGAATCAGAGTATAGGTCACCTACATTTAGAGTTGTAGTTTCCCGTATATCATGGTGAAGTGTTAGGTTCTGTATTTTCGGGATCTGGGACAGGGGTATTGTAGGTGAGTATGGGGTATAGTTGGACTTGCCCTGGACATATCTTTTCCAGCAAAATTTAACAGCTTCCAATATTGGGGATCTATTGGGTGGGGAAGGGGAGCCCGCTAACAATGTTGTTAATATTGTTTGCGATGTTGTGTATTCATTCATTGCTATGCTTTCTGGGGACGTTGAGTTATTGAACCATGAAGATATACATTGCAGTTGGGCCGCTGCATAGTATAATTCCAGGTTTGGCATACCCAAACCACCTTCCACTTGTGGGTGTTGTGTAATAGCTAGCGATACCCTTTGTCTATCTCTGCCCTATAGCAATTCAGTTAGGAGGGAATGCAGTTTATGGAAGAATGTGCGTGGTAATGTCAGCGGGAGGGCTGTGAAATAGTACAGAAAACGCAGTAGGATTAGCATTTTAGCTATTGCGGTACGGCCCATGGGGGATAGTGGGAGCGATGTCCAGAATGACAGGGAGCTCCGGGTGGATCTGAGCAGACGGTCTAGATTGCCCTCCTTTAGGTCTTTCATAGAGTGGTAAATCTGTATGCCTAAATACTTAAAGGTTGAGGTAGCCCAGGGTAGCTGATATTGGGGTAGACTGCTGTGTTGTTCATTTGGTATGGGGACTAGGGGAAAAATACATGATTTGGACCAATTTATATGTAATCTAGAAACCCGGGCAAAGCTATCTAGTATTAGCATTATTTCTGTGATAGATGTTGGGTGTTGGCGTAGGTAGATTAGGGCATCGTCGGCGTATAGTGACACAATGTGATGTTGGTCAGCTTCTGGTATGCCCCATTTGTGAGCGTCTTTACGGAGTCTGATTGCCAGTGGTTCCATTGCAATAGCAAATAACAGGGGAGACAGCGGGCAGCCTTGCCGGGTGCCTCTGCCTATTGGAAGTTCTTCGGATATAATTTGACCTGTTTTGACACGTGCTATGGGCTTGTGATATAGTGTCCTAATCCAAATTATGAAGCCGCGTTGGAACCCAAATGCTTCTAATGTTCGGTAGAGATACTCCCAGCTGAGTGTGTCAAAAGCTTTTTCTATGTCCAGGGACATGGCTACTGCTTCCACCCCGTTGGTGCCATGCATTAAACGAATCAGTCTTCTAATATTTAAAAAAGTGTTTCTGCCTGGTATGAACCCAGATTGATCTGGGTGTATTAGCACTGGTAGGTAAGGGAGTAGTCTGCTTGCTAGGATCTTCCCTAGGAGTTTACAGTCAGAGTTAATGAGCGAGAGGGGTCTGTATGACCTGACGTCTAAAGGGTCACGGCCTGGTTTTGGGAGCACGACTATCAGTGCTTCACGCATGGAATCTGGGAGTTGCTTTCTGCTGTGGGCTTCATTAAACACCTTGAGGAGGGGTTGTAATAAATGATTAGGGTATGATTTATAGTATTCCACTGGCAATCCGTCAAGGCCAGGGGCCTTGTTGCTTGCCATTTGCGAAAGAGCCGTTCGTAGCTCTTCTATTGTGATGGGGCCGTCTAGCATTTCTGAGTTGCTTATTATGTGTGGGTTTTGGGGAATCATTGTTAGTAATGTAGAAAGCTGTTGTTTAGGAGGAGGATTAGAGGTTTGGTATAGAGTACAATAATACGTATGGAAGGCTGTGTTAATTTCAACTTGGGTATTGACAATAAGGCCTGTGTGAAGTTTAATCGCTCCTATAGGTGCTGCCTGCATTGGTTGACGGACCAACCAAGCTAATAATTTTCCGGATCTATCGCCTTCTGCGTGTTGTCTCGCCTGTAGGTGCCTATAATCATGTTTGCATAGTCTGGTGTCTGTTTCTTTGTGGTTTGCACGGAGATCGCTCAGTGTTTGCAGTGAGGATGGGTTTGTTGAGAGCTCAACTTCCGCCCTGCGCATTTTAATTTCTAATTCCTGTAGTTCTTTAGTGAGCACTTTTCTGACTCCCACTGTGGCCGCTAAACAGTGGCCATGGGTCACAGCTTTATGGGCATCCCATTCAGTAGCACGTGTTGAGGCGGTATCTTTGTTTGACGTAAAATTATTTAATAAGCATTTGGATAACTCTGCTTTGAAGGGGGAGTCTGTGAGGGCTTCTGATTGTAAACACCAAGTTGGAATACGGGCATGTGTGCGTCCCCATGCTATTGTGGCTTGTAGTGGATTGTGGTCCGAGATAGTGCGAGCTAGGTATTCTGATTTATTTATTTTGTGAATCATGGCAGGCGTTGCGAATAGCATGTCTATTCTTGTGTGTATTTTATTTATCTGATGAGTAGTAAGAGTATTCGCGGTGCGTGGGATGTCCCGCCCTCCATATTTCTTTCAGGCCGTTGTTTGTAGCCCATTCTACTAGGTCGGCAGTTGTGCGTCTGGCTGGGGCAGTGATCAGTGGAGGGATTGATCGGTCCATGTGTATGTCTAGTACCGAGTTAAAATCTCCACCCCATATACTAGGCTCAGATGGATCTCTAAGTTTGCTGTTGTTAAGTGTCCATAGAAATTCGCGTTGGCCTGTGTTCGGGGTATATAGAGCAATTAGTGCTAAAGGGTGACCATCTAGTTCCCCCTCCAGTATCACATACCTTCCGTCTGGATCAATCTGGGTGCAGGACATTACAAACGGGACCCCTGGTGCAATCCATATCGCCACCCCACGAGCGAAGGACGAGAAAATGGTACGATATATTTGGCCCCGCCATTTTGCGCGTAGGTTTTCTAGCAAGGCCCCATTGAGGTGAGTCTCTTGTAGCATGGCTATGTGTATCCGGTGTCGCTTAAGATACGCATGAATTTGTTGCCGTTTACGTATAGCTACCATGCCCCTAATGTTCCATGTGATTATTTTATATTGTGGAGTGTTTAGGTTATGTTGGGGTGCCATGGTATGTGTGTTGTTTTGTTAAGCTTGGGGGATATATTGTCTTTGTGTTGTGCCCTACCCAGTATTCCCAATTGTGTTTTATGGTTAGGATGTTACCAACTGTGGTAATGAGTATGACATTTGTGTTGTGGGATTGTTTACCACGCCTATTACTACGATCGTGGGCTACGATATGTGACTTGAGTGAATCACATCTAGTAACATTTAAAACAACAACTATATATAACTGTAACAGTGCATACAACACGGCTGGAATACAGCCTGTGGGTGCCTTCTTAAAGAACCTGTCCATATGGAGTGGGGGACGCTGTGGGTAAATGTATCCAAGTCGATGAGCTTCTCGGCCCGCTCCGCTCCTAGTACTGGTGCGTCCTCTCGGGTACCCCCGGCAGCTGCGGGTCCGCGATCCTGGCTGGTCTCCAGGTTTGGTAATACTCCGCCTCCTTGCTAGTCATCAGACTAGGTAGGCTTTTTACTCTGTGAGGAAGTCTGTTCCCGGCTGTAAAGTTATTCTGGGCCTACTTGTTTAGCAAATGTCATCTGCCGTGCGCAGGGTTAGATTAGGGCCGCGGTTGGAGTCTGTGGAATCATATTGTGTTTCGAGTTCTAGCTCTACTTCATTTTGGATGGACTGGGACGTTGGAGAGGTGTTGATGAAGCGTGTTGTGGCCTGTAGTAGTGAAGAGCGTTCTGCTTGGGACTGTTCAGGTGAAGGTTTAACGTCCTGTTTTCTTCGAGGTTTGCTTCTAGACTTAGGTGATGACCATTTTTCCGCTGGGTTACTCAAGTTTGTTTGGTCGGCCAGGCCTTTAGCGTGCAGCCAGGTCCAGGCGTCTTCAGGAGTAGTGAAGAAGAGAGTGCGGTTGTCGTTTTGAATACGCAATTTTGCAGGGAACAGAAGGGCATATTTTATGTTATGTTCACGCAGTCTTTCTTTGACCTTAAAAAAGGAATTGCGTTTCTTTTGCACTTCCGCAGTGAAATCTGGATAGGCCGTGATCTCTGCATTTTCTAAGCTTACAGGGCCTGATTTTCGGAATAGTTGCAGGGTAAGGTCTCTGTCACGGAAGTTAAGGAGTCTTGCAATAAGCCGATGGGGCTGGGCCCCTGGAGGGGTGGGTCTTCCAGGCACTCTATGTGCTCGTTCCACTGAAAAAAAAATTGGGATATTATTTTGTAGTATTGTGTTCATTAGCCATTGCTCGATAAATAGTTCTGCGCTGGGTCCTTCTGCCCGTTCTGGGAATCCCACGAATCGGACATTGTTCCGGCGTGATCTGCCCTCAGCGTCCTCGGCCCTGCGCTTCAGGGCTTCGACTTCCGTTGTTACTGTCAATGGTTGTAGTTGAAGGTCCTTTATCGATGGCGTTAACCGTGCCGTATCCTCTTCGAGCGTTGTTACTCTTTCCGCCAATGCTTGTTGGTCCGTGCGTAGAAGGTTAACATCTTCCGTGATCGTTCCTATTTTTGCCTCTAATGTGGATTTGGTGTCCAGGATGGCTTGTAGTATTTTCTCGAATTGCGTGGTGTGCGACTTTAAGGTTGCCTGAAGCCTCTGGAGTGCCTGGTGTGTGGCCGAGGGCTCTGGCGGTGGAGTCGGCTCGTTTGGTTCCATGTTGCTTGGTGGCGCTCGCAGGGTCTTTGGTTTGCCCATTAATAGTGCGAGTATAGTTTGATTTGTTGCGGGTAAGTTGGCGCGGCACTTACAGGTCGATCTGAGAGCAGTATTAATCGAGTTCGCCGGTGTTTTCTGGCTCCGTTGCATTCAGGTTTGCTTCAGCAATGGTGATCTGGCCTATTCCTCGTAGAATTGGTTGATGCTGTTAAGAGTTGCGCATACGGTGTACCTTTATTTTGTAGCGAGCGGTAGTTGTTGAAAGCTGCCTGATGCGGACGGCCACAGTGCGCTATATGGTGCCCTAACAGACAGCCCGCTGCTATGGGACAGTTATTGCGTCTTCTGGGCACTTGTGTGGTGTCTGATATACGTTGAGGGGCCCTGCGGCACGATCAATGCCACCGAAAGGGCTCGCAGTTGTACTCCACGAAGTGTAGGTTATTTACAAGCGTTGAGTATTTGGTGCGTAGCCTAATGTGGACAGCCACGGTGCGCTATGTGGTGCCCTTACAAACAACGCGCTGTTGCGGGACAGTTATTGCATCTTCTAGGCACCTGTGTGGTGTCTGATATACTTCGGGGGGCCCTGCGGCCAGGTCAATGCCACCGAGAGGGCTCGCAGTTATGGTCCGCAGAGTGAAGAGCTTTTACAAGCGTTGAATATTTGGTGCGCAGCTTGGACCCCTCTTGCCTGCCTCCACGCCCCCACCACGCCGCTGCCACCAACCATGTCCCGGATACGCCGCCCGCGAGGACGCCGGTAAGTAAATGCCACCAGTTGATGCCCTTGCTTGGCCAGGCCCCGTGTGTATTAGCTGTCCGGGGACGGGTCCGCCATCTTAGGCCGTTATGGCCTAACCGGGATCCTCCGAGGTCTCTCCTCGCCATCCCCGGGAGCTCTCACCTGTCTCTCAAATCTCGCGCCGCCACTGCTGCCTCCTCGCCAGGTCCCTCAGTCCGCTCGCGGGCTCTGACCCCGCTTCAGCTCCGACCCCGCCTGGGGCGCTGGGGCCACGGAGTCCGGCTCCTCGCGTGGCCACGCTGCCTGTCTCAACGATCGGTCTCCGCGCCTGTCCCGGCAGTCACGGCACCAACCCTCAAGGGCATCCAGGGTATGTTTCAGAGCCGCCGGAGGGTTCCGATGGTCGCACGTTCGGCGCCTACCGTTTTTTAGGAAACGGAGGCGTCTTGTGGAGGATTTTTATTCGGGCCGAGAGCGGAGCTGTGTTTTATGCGACCGCTCTGGCCGCCATGTTGGCCACGCCAAGCCACTAATCACCCAACTTGCCAATTGTAAGTTGCTGATTCTGGCAATGTGTGATTTACAATACCTGATATAGATACACATGGCCCAGAGTAACACATTTCAGGTGCAATGACTACACCTGTGCCCATGCATTATGTCAACGATGATCAACTAAGACACTGTCAGCATACATCATTTTGCTGTTTTGAATCAGAAAAGTGGCCAATCCATGTTTAGCGTAACATTGTCATCAAGTAACACACAGGATCCCTGCCATCATGTTGTCATAGGGGCATATACTGCTTAGGGTACACTGCCAATGTGGCATATGTAACCTACATACAACACTGGCACACCTTTTATGGACCACTGAAAGCACAATAATTCCTGAAAGCAAAACAACCCACATGACCATCACACAGTTACTCATTGTCCCCTGATGCACAAGCCACAATACCTGAGTCAGTGGTTTTGCAGTGCACCAGGAATGTGGCATTGCATCTGGAATGTATTAAGCACAAAATTGAGTAATCATGTTTGGCACCACATGATTGTTAGGGCCAGTGTATGTGTGCATATGTGTGTCTATCACTCACTGCAGTGACAGTATCAATGCATGTTTGCAGTGGTATGTCTGTTGGGGTGTCTACATGCCTGATGTGCAGCTCTATCATATAAAATGTCACACACAGTGATTTGTTGTTACAACTTTTGTACAGTGAGCAGACATTGAGCACATATCACCCTTCCATGTTTTACAGGTGGACTAGCCCCCTACACCATAGGTGAAGTGGCTTGATTCGAGGAACCAGACATATCCAGTAAGTGTTAAAATGTTTGTCCTATGTTGTGTTTGCAACTGTTGTGTGATTGAACCCTGTGTGTTGGACTCATTGCAAGATATGATGAGCTGGCACGAGATCTGATACGTGACTTGATTGGAGGTTGACATAGTGTTCCATGAAAGAATTAGACATTCACTGGCAGAGAGTCATATATTGGGAGTCGAGTGCTGCGCAATAGGCATGGGCAGTTAAACAAGGTGATTTGTTGCCACATGTATGCCAAAAATTTATTTGGAGGTGGCCAGTGTCATAATTTAGTCAGCAAGTCATACCCTAATTAACATAGAACAGTGATGCATCAGTTTTACACACCAACTTGCACATCCCTGTTAAGTAAGGAACATGTAGGACTGTATGGGTGACTGTCTCACAGCATCTAGCTCCAAATGTTGTACTCCATTTACGTGGCAGTTGAGTGATATGTCATAAGCGTGCATGCAGGTCAAGGCCAGATGGGTGCTTGCATCAATGTGGTTGATTTAGGAAATGTGTCAGTGAGATGTGATGTTGATGGTTGTCCACAAATAGAAACATGAATGTAGTTGTGATTGTCCAATGGTTGACTCAATCCTAGTTGGCAGGCCTCCTTACCTGTGGTAGACTGACTAAATCCATGTACAGCTGGACAAAGCTTTGTGGTTGTCCTTGATGGTTGAAAATATGTATTGCATGCCCACCCCCCCCGAGGCACAGGGTTAGGGGGAGAAAATATATGTAGCTAGGTGTAATGGTCACAGTGTAGATGACAGACATGTATTTCAAGCATTCATGTGTGCCAAACTACAATGCCCCCTTATGATTACCAACTGCATACCATCCTGCCAGTTCCATATACAAATCACAGGTCTTGTGTGCCTTGAATTTGATACAGAAGATAGGGATTAGTTGACCTGTCACATGTTGAGTACTTGCAGCATTTGCTATGTGACGAATAGCACTACATATATGCACAGATCATTTAATTAAGTACACACCTTGTTGTGCATAGATAGTTGAGGGGTAGGCTGCGTTGGCATGTCATTCCTCAGGGACATTCTATCATCTGTACTGTGATTTGGACTGCATGTGCTATTTGTGAGGAAGTGTTAGATTATCATATGTACATGTATCACACAATGATGTCACTAATGTTTGCCTGTGTCTATTTCTACAGCTGCCAACATGAATGCACAGGAAATCAGTGAATTTTAGAGGCGGGCAGTGCGGTGCTGACACATCCTCAAAAGTGGAGGCTGGGTACCGCATGATGGCTAGGCGTCATGAAAAAGCCACAGAGGCATGGAGGGCACTTAGCCAAAGGGGGCCAGCATTGCCCTCAACAGCTGCCACCGCAACAACTCCAAGCACAGTGGACACTGGGATGACAGCCACTCCAGCTGGTTCCTCCACCTCGTCAGGACAAGGCCCAACAGCAGCACCATCTGCACCACCACCTCCAACCATGGCACCAGCACCTGCAACATCAAGTGCTACTCAGACCACCACAGCTGGAGTAATGGACATGGCAGATTTCCGCAACTTCCAATGGGACATGCAACGTATGTTGCGCCGCATGGACAGTCTACAGCGTGAGGTGGCCCGCAACAGCAGGAGACTGCGAGCGATAAAGAAAATCCTGAGGAGGGCCAATCTTTGAATTTATTGCTCCTCACCCCTAATTCCGTCCCCTCCCTCCTCTTTCTTCATTCTTATTTTTTTGTGGGTTTAGGGGGCTAAGTGATAGGTTAGAGTAAGCTGTTAGTTTAGTTAGGATAAGTGGGTTGGGGTGGGGGGAGTTATATTATTACATGTTTGTTTGTGGGTGGGAGTTGATGTTGGGGTTTATGTTTATTTAAAAATAAAAAACAATAGAAAAATATATATTTGTTTAGGATTAGTTAGTATGTGTTTAGGTTAGTATATGTTGTCCTACACGTGTCTCGTCATATAAGGGGGGTGGGCGGTTGAAGTTTAGAGTGTTTAGTTACATGTGGTAAGTAAGCTTAGCTTAGGGTAGTTAGGGCCAGTTGTGGATAATGTATAGTTAGGATAGGTTAGGTTAGTTTAGGTGATGACATAGTTTAAGTTTCCTTTTAAACATGTATAATAAAGTTTGATGTAGTCCTTTATAGTATGTGTCATATGCTTGGGGATCAGGGTCTTTGCTGGAGTGTACAGTGTCAAATTTGTATTTGCCGGTGTGTTCCATCCTGCATCCACATCCCATTCTTGACATGGTTATTCCCACTTCCAAATGAGCTGTCACATTGCCAGCTACAAACAAAGCTACTTCTCTATGCATATGCCATCTATTGAACCCAGCACTTAAGGTAACTATGGTTCCCAATGTATTGTAAAGGTTGGTGTGATTTTAAATCTGTCATCGTTTGAGTCCTGTGTTTGCAGTCCACAGTGGTAAGGTAAACAGTGTGTTGGAGAACAGTGCATGTTACCAACTGCAGCAAGACTGGCATGTTATCAAGCACAGGACATAGGAAAATCACTGCCCATGTGGCATGGACTGGTGCTACCGGGTACTCCTACGGCTGAAGGTGATCTGTTCCACGTCTTCATCTTCTGATGTGTGTGTCATCTCCTCTGCCCTTGGTAGTGGTGGGTTTGAGGGGGCAACACACACTTCAGTGTTTGAAGAAGAGGACTCTGAATTCCCGGTAGCTGCCAACTGTGGGGCTATTAAGGGCATAACTGCAGCAAGGAGAAGCTGTTGGTTATTGAGTATAGCAGCTACATCACTGTGGTAAGCAGTCAGGTCGGCCCTGAGGGGGTCATGATTGTAGTCGTGCACGCAGTGAAATGTTTGGGGTGCAAGGTATTGTGGCAACTCCCTAACTGCTGTGGTGAAATCCCTCACACACTGTTGTAGTCCTTGCAGTAGGGATTGTTAGACTTGCATGGCTGCTGACTGTTCTGCGGATGTCATCATGCACATGCGCATCCCCTCAAGGCTGGCTGCCATATTTTGCATCCCCACCCGTACCACCTTGGCCAGCTCCTGCTGTACTCCCACTACTGTCCTCTCAAAGGTGGAGTCCTCAGAGTCCTCAGCTGTGTTTGAGCTGGTAGGTCATACTATTGGTGTGGTGGGTGGGTCCACTGTGATGGCTGCTACATCTGTGCTCCTCCTTGCGACTGAAGGTGGGGTCTGGAGGGTGCCAAGGACATCTTAAAGGGTTTCCTGGCTAATGGTTGTCAGCTCGTCATCCATGTCATCAGGGTATTCCAGGACAGGCATATCCACAGGAGAGCCATCGTCCTCTGCAATGAGATATTGTACAACTAATGTGTCTGTGTTGTGGCAGTTGTAATGTGACGTCACTGACTTCCTATTAGTGGAACATTGTAATCTTGGTTTATGTTCATTGTTCCTGTCATTAATATTAGCAATCTCACAGGCCTATGCCCCAACTGCATGTCACATGTAGTGTGGGCAGTTTGGGGAATAGTCTGCGTCACCTCCTCTAGATGTAGGTTCTGTCCAAATTGTGTGTTGCCACCTTCTTGTCCTACTCAACCCTCCCTCTACTTCCATTAGCATGGTGAGGCCTTGCAATGCCTGTAGGTGTTCTGATGCCACTTTCATCACACATCACAATATGGGACTGACCCAGTGTATGATATTTCACATTCACCTATACGTTGCTGCGACCTAGCACATACCATGTATTGCATTGGCATGACACGATACAGGTGTCAGCATTGGTAGTATGTCATGTTGATGTTTGCCAATGTGTGCTACATTGAATTGCACTGATGGGCCTGGCAGTGTTCCATTTCCTCTTATGACTGTGCAGGTGTGTTTCACAAGCTAGACACATATGTCCTTCCCCTCAATGCTGTTGTCTTAGCAGTATGACAGTTGAGATGTTGCAAGTTGGCATTCCAGCTATTATAACACAGGCACGGGTAGACCCTGGAATGGGCAGCATGGGTATGACATTACTGCTGTGTACTTCATAATGTAAGTAACAATACATGATGTTTACTGCGCCTTTAGACATGAGCATTTGACAGGATTTACACTTTGTTAGGAATTGAAGGGGACTGATCACATCGTCATCCTGAACCTTCTATTTTGGGTGTGTTTGTTCCATGGGCACCTAACTGCCATTCGCTACTTGACCAGCACACACAGCACAGGTGGTAGTGGCAAGTGTTGTCAATGGTAAATGGCACTTGCGGAAATGGCCTGAGACTGGACATTGTCCCCTAGTTCACGTTCTGACAATACCCACTGTCCTGTGACAGCAGCCCAGTTTTGCATTCTACCCTACCCTCCTGGACTGACTTTGCCTTTCCAAAAGCCTTGGCATGGCAGAGTACCCCCATGCAAAGGTTGTTGGTGTTGTGTTGTGCCCATGGATTCCCCTGCACAGCCCATGCACCCGTGCCGTGCCCCTTTGCCCTTTCCACTGCCTGATTTCCATGGCTGTCATGCATTGTGTAGTAGGCATGTCCCTCCCCCTGCTTGCAGGTAACATTTAGGCATTTTTGTCCCCCATGCAACTTACCATGCAAATGTGTTATTTCCTGGTAGTCTGCGCTGTCCTGCGATTCCTGTGACGATCTCCTCTGGGATGATGGCTGCCACCATCTCCTCCATCTTTTCCAGGGCCTCCTGCGGTGCTGGACTCCCACCGCCAGTTTGCAGTGCTGCCTTCCTGTTCCTTGACATATTTTCCTTTGTCCTGCTCTTACAGCCATGCCTGCGTTTCTTGCACTGCGTGACAGTTCTCCGGACCTCTTCCACACTGTTGATCTTATCGACAATTTGTTGCCAAATTGCCTCTCTCCTCCCAATTGGCAATTTTGAGGTGATGAAAAGTTGATGCTGGTGCTCCGTCACCTCTCTGACCAGTATTTCATGCTCCTCAGCACTGAAACAATACTTCCTTTTCTTCTTGTCTCTCCCCTGGGTCTTGTCTGTGTCCTCCAGGCTGGTTCCTGGTAGACATGGGTCTCTCCTGGCTTCTGGGATCCATTTTGGGCTTCTTAGCATTGTTTGCTGCGTTTGTGCCGCTTTTTTACGCTAATGCGTTGGAAAATGGCGCGTATCCGGTTTGCGGCGTTGCAAACAGGATTAGAGTCATTTTCCCCGCGTTCAACGTCATTTTGCTTTACGACGCAGCGCAATGGTTACAGTAAAAAATAAAGACTGTAACCCGTGCTTTGCGCCACCGTGCGTCAAAGTATAAATTTGATGCACGGGTGGCGCAAAGAAATTGTGTTAGCCTGTGTTAACTTTTTTGACGCAAAACTGCGTTCACGCATCAAAAAGTATAAATATGGCCCTAAGTGCCCACGCTACAGAGAAGCAGCCGCAGAGTTCCTACTCATGCTATGGTCCTGTACGAACCTAACTGCCTATTGAAGTGGGGTAACGGCCCACATGGCAGAGGTCCATCTTCACCTAGCACATGCAATGAGAAGGCCATTTTTCAGTGAAATAGAATGCAGGCCTCTCTCATAACTCCGATTGGCTGTTGCCAACCAATCAATTTGAAGAAGTGTTTCACAAAACTGAAAATGTGTTGGTATGACTGAAGGATGAGGAATGAGGAGTAGGGATGATGGAAGAGGAGTAGGGATCATGGATGAGGTATGAGAAGTAGGAATGATGGATGAGATGTATGGATAAGAAAGAAGGGATGAGGGATGAGAAGTAGGGATGATGGAAGAGAAGTAGGGATGAGAAGCAGGGATGATGGAAGAGAAGTAGGGATGAGAAGCAGGGATGATGTATGAGAAGGATGATGGAAGAGTAGCAGGGATGATAGATGAGAAATAGGGATGATGTATGATGGGTGAGAAGTAGGGATGATGGATGAGAAGTAGGAATGAGAAGCAGGGATGATGGGAGAGAAGTCGGGATGAGAAGCAGGGATGAGAAGGGGTGATAGAAAAGAAGCAGGGATGATGGATGAGAAGTAGGGATGATGTATGAGAAGCAGGGATGATGGATGAGAAGTAGGGATGATGTATGATGGATGAGAAGTAGGGATGATGCATGAAAAGTAGGGATGATGGAAGAGAAGCAGGGATGATGGGTGAGAAGTAGGGATGATGGATGAGACGTAGGGATGATGTATGATGGATGAAAAGTAGGGATGATGGATGAGAAGAAGGGATGATGTATGCTGGATGAGAAGTAGGGATGGCGGATGAGAAGTAGGGATGATGGAAGAGAAGCAGGGATGATGGATGAGAAGTAGGGATGATGTATGAAGGATGAGAAGTAGGGAATATGTATGATAGATGAGAAGTAGGATAATGGATGAGATGCAGGGATGAGAAGTAGGGATGATGGAAGAGAAGTAGAGTTGATGGATGAGAAGTAGGGATGATGGATGAGAAGCAGGGATGATATATGAGAAGTAGGGATAATGTATGATGGATGAGAAGTAGGGATGATGGATGAGAAGTAGGGATGATGGATGAGACGTGGGGATGATGTATGATGAATGAGAAGTAGGGATGATGGATGAGAAGTAGGAATGAGAAGCAGGGATGATGGAAGGGAAGTAGGGATGAGAAGCAGGGGTGAGAAGTAGGGATGATGGAAGAGAAGCAGGGATGATGGATGAGAAGTAGGGATGACGTATTATGGATGAGAAGCAGGAATGATGGATGAAAAGTAGGGATGATGTATGAAGGATGAGAAGTAGGGATGATAGATAAGAAGTAGGGATGATGGAAGAGAAGCAGGGATGATGGATGAGAAGTTGGGATGATATATGATGGATGAGAAGTAGGGATGATGGATGAGAATTAGGGATGTATGATGGATGAGAAGTAGGGATGACGGATGAGAAGTAGGGATGATGGATGAGAAGTAGGGATGATGTATGGTGGATGAGAAGTAGGGATGATGGATGAGATGCAGAGATGAGAAGTAGGGATGATGGAAGAGAAGTAGAGTTGATGGATGAGAAGTAGGGATGAGGTATGATGGATGAGAAGTAGGGTTGATATATGATGGATGAGAAGTAGGGATGATGGATGAGAAGTAGGGATGAGGAGTGAGGAATGAGGATGTCCTAAATTGGATGCTGTACCTGAAGTCTTTGACTGCACAGTCAGACAGCGTCCAATCTTTATTTCTGACGCTGTTCCCAAGAAAATGAAATACAGACCAACCATATACTCACTAACGTTCATTAATTGCTTTCACTCACCATCACCACGGATTAGACGTTTAGGCCCGCGCTATGAATGAGTCGCTTATTGATGCAATAATTATCACACACTTCAAGTTTTGCCTGCACAAATATTGTTGATTTTGGGTTTTTACTACACCAAAATCCTTAGGTTCCAGTATTTACTAAGCATTTTTTCTATCTGATATGCCGAGTATACCTGGTGGAAATTTTCAGGGGAACATTTTTCTGCCTCAAAACTCGGAATTCCGGTATGTGTGGTAAGAGGTGAAAATGAACAAACTTAAATTAGTAGGCCACTGATAATGTGGGCCAAAATGTTGTACGACTCAAGACTGTAGCAAAAGGAGACAGAACAAAATTGGTGGACTATTTAAAGCCCGTTGATAAGTGGACAAGGCACACTGGGCTTAAATTTAAACTAATGAATACCTTCTCATTTTTTTTTTTTATTTCAAGAAGTTTTTTATTGGGGAGATTCATCATCTGGCATTACAGTAGGATTAAAAAATGTAACAAATGCAAACTGACACTGCAGATAGCAAATAATTCAACCTGAAAATAAGAAGCAATGGGAAACATACAGTAAAAAAAATGTGTTGCAAGTAATGAAGCTGCAGGACTGGATGGCTGCCTTCAGATGGGGTCCTTAACCCTGCAGACATGTTCATCTTATTCGAGGATGCCAGGGAGAGCTTTGGGGCCGCAGCTCGGCAGTTCCTACAGTTTACAAAGCTGGCGCGCACAACCAGGAAGATCTCGATGGACCAACCAGTAGTGGCTTGCGGGGATTCCTGGGGTCAGGGCGGGGGGCACGTGAGGGGAGGGGGGCCATTAAAACATTAACATTTAATAAAGAAAAAATTTAAAAACGTACCTTCTCTGCCGCGCGCTGCTTCTCACTCCCGCATCATTGCTCCAAGCACAGGCTCCCCTGCCCTGCACTAATCCTGACGCTGCTCAGTGAAGCGTCAGGATTGTCTGGGAGCGCCCAGCCAGGGTGCTCCCAGGCAGACTGGGGGCCTGTGCAGGCTCTCCCAAGCCCAACAACTGTGTTGCCGGGCTTGAAAGAGCCTACTGTGCATGTATGATTGGCTGGCCGAGGCGGCCGGCCAAATATACATGCGCAGTGAGGAGGAGTGCTGTGCACTCCCACTCAGTGCACATCACCCACGTGGCCCCAACCCTTTTTAAGAAAAGGATAATAAACATAGTTTATTATCCTTTTCTTTGAAAGGTTTGCCAGCTGCCGCTGCTGGTGGCGGGAGGGGGAGGGGAGCAATGCTCCTCCGCCCTTATGGAGGAGCCCCCCCTGGCACCAACAGTGTCCCAGACTCTGGAGATTATACTGTAGGGCAGACAGGGGAGATGACTGGTAGCCATTTTATATCAGGTGCTGGAAGCTGACTGGCCGACACCACAGATCAAGACACAAACGGCATGGGAAACATACCTGGAAACCCCACCCACAACTGTGGAATAGACACTGGCCTGTGCACATGTCGTAGTTTGGACTCTTGCTCAGGGCAAGACTGCTGGTTAAAGGATGACAGTACCTTTGTTTGTAGGCGACTATGCCTATCCTACAACAAATCCCGACTGTTGTCCCAACCTTACCGGCTCACTAGCAGCACCTCACCAGCAACACAATAGTAAAAGGTGATTTGTAACAGCCTTTACGCATGGACTTGAGAATAAGACATCTCAGGCAGTGTCGTGGTTAAACGGAGATTACCCTTTTCTCACAGATATATCATGTCTTATACAAACACAGGCAATAACAAAGATGCAGTAAAGTTTCAATAGTTTTTATTTAACATAACTGCAATTTGCGATAAGTTGCATGGGCTGCAATGATTAGGATAATGGAATTGTGAAGACGAGAGTCATTATTACAAAGACCCCCACCATCTTGCAATGCGTAAGAGAGACATACGAGATGTAATATATGCCCTAATACCCTAATGTGAGAGGCCTAACCTTCTACCTAAAGGAGAGCTGGGTTTGCTAAACCTAATCTGCCCAATGCCATGTCCATGAGAGGAGCCCCCAGCCCTCGTTACCTTGGAATGAGGTCTCTATCTCAGACTCCGCAGGGACACGAAGACTGGGTCAGCGTCAAGACGACGTGCAGCATCGATATCAGCGATGGTGGCGATGCCCTCTGGTCGGAATCCCTCTGATTATCTGTCTAAAGTGTGATCTATTTATACAGATCTACAAGGACCCCTGACATGCTTGGGACGGCAATTAATATAAACAATCCCTCAAAAGTATAGAGAGGGAAAATTCCTAAGTGTGAACACCTACTGTTTGTCTTTTTCGCTTGATCTTGACGCCTTAGCGCGGTGACACTGATAATGTAAATCATAACAAGTGGCCTAACTATAAACAAGGCAGCCATCTTAGAAGAATTAAATAATTAAGGGGCATATTTATACTCTGTTTGCACCGAATTAGTGTCATTTTATTTTACTCTAATTCGGTGCAAAACTAACTCCATATTTATACTTTGGTGCTAGACCCCTCTAGCACCAAATTTATGGAGTTAAAGTCATTTTTTGAAAGTGGAGACCTACTTTGCCTTAATGAGATGCAAGGTAGGCGTTCCCATGCAAAAAATGACTCTATGGCCTTAACGCCATATTTTGGGGCATATGAATACTCTGCGGCATATTTATACTCTGTTTGCACTGAATGAGTGTCATTTTTTTTTACTCTAATTCGGTGCAAAACTAACTCCATATTTATACTTTGGTGATAGACCCATCTAGCACCAAGGCCCTGATTGAAACTTTTTTTGCACCGCATTAACGTCATTTTATGACACAAAAGTGGCGCAAACTTACAAAATATTGTCCCTTATTTATGCTTTTTGCTGCAAAACTGCACTAACTCAGTTTTGCACCAAAAAGTTTAGCACCGCTTGCACCATTTCTGTGCACCAGCCGGGCACCATATTTATGGAATGGTGCAAGCCGGTGCAAAGGGTAGGCTAGAGTTTTAAAAAATGACTTTAGTCGGGTGGGGCTGGCAGTATAGAAGAAGAGGGTTTAGCACCAAAAAATGGCTTTAGGCAGGTTAGAGTAAAAAAAAATGACTCTAACCAGATTAGCGTCATTTTATGGTGCTAAACCTACCATGCCACATGACTCCTGCCTTAGAAAAGGCAGGAGTCATGCCCACCACCCCAGTGGCCAGCACAGAGGACAGGGGTCCCCTGGGCATGGCCATTGCACCCTGTGCCATGTATGGGGGCCCATTTCAGGGCCCCCTATGGAACTTTCAAAAATAAAATGCACTTACCTGTACTTACCTGGGATGGGGTCCCCCATCCTCGCAGTCCCTCTAGTGTGGGTGGGGGTCCCCTAGGGCCTAGGGATGGCACCTCTGGGCTTATTCCATGGTGTTCCACCATGGAAATAGGGCCACAGGTCCCCTAACGCCTGCCCTGACCCAGGTCTTAAAAAATGGGGCAAAGCAAGCTTTGCCCCATTTTTGGACCCCTCCTCCCTCCCTTGCACCATTTTTACATGGGAGTATAAATATGGTGTTAAGGCCATAGAGTAATTTTTTTGCACGGGAACGCCTACCTTGCATCTCATTAAGGCAAGGTAGGTTTCCACTTCCAAAAAATGACTTTAAATCCATAAATTTGGTGCTAGACGGGTCTAGCACCAAAGTATAAATATGGAGTTAGTTTTGCACTGAATTAGAGTAAAATAAAAATGACGCTAATTCAGTGCAAACAGAGTATAAATATGCCCCTTAGCATCAAAAAATGATGCTAATCTGGTCAGAATCATTTATTTTGACTCACAACTGCCTAATGTCATTTTTTTTTAAGCTAGCCTACCGTTTGCACCGGCTTGCACCATTCCATAAATATGGTGCCCAGCTGGTGCTAAAAAATGGTGCAAGCCGGTGCAAAACTTTTTGGGGCAAAACTGCCTTAGTGCAGTTTTGCACCAAAAAGTATAAATAAGGCCCTAAATGGGCTAAGTCAGAGCAAGCTAAGTAGGTTAAAAGTCACTAGGTGACGGGGGCACGAGTCTGCAAGCCAGAGGCTAAGCTAACTCCTGTTATCCCATTAAAACGAACTAGGATTCACTACACCCTCCCCATTGCTGTAACAGGTATGACGAAGGTACAGGAACCCAAACGCTAAAATTGCTCTGAACTAAAAAGCTAAAAGTATAAAAACCAGCAAAAAAATCTCTAAAATGTGTTAAAAAGGTAAGAAAAAAAATTCCACTAAAATACATACAGAGATGTTAAGGTCAACCACAACAAGCACAGCGTGCCAAAGCAAGCTAATTTAAATGCATAATTTTTAATCGGGAATGGCAAACCAATTCATCAAATTATTTGCTGTACGTATGATCTTGAAGAGTGTCATCGAAGTCACCAACCAATGACCTAAAAAATGAGTCAACATCATCTGGTGTCAAATCGAGTGCTGGGCGGACAAACGGATCCACAGAGCAGTAGTGAGCAGTACTTTCTGGTGTAACGTCATTCATTGCAGTGTCCCACTCTTCCTTAATATAGCTATCTCCTAGTTGCTCGTACCTTCCCACTGCAAGATGTTTGAGGTAGCTTGAGAAACGAAAGGTCGAAATCGGTAAATTAATTATGGCATGTAAGAGCCAGATAGTTGAAGGACTCTCTGCTACTGTGAAGGGCAACTTATCTAACTTTTCTACATTAAGCATGGTGAAACTAGCCTCCCTTTTAGCCTTTGTCTGTTCTCTGAAGAAATTAAAGGCAGTGAAGAATTCACTCCCGTTAGTATACTTCCATGGAATGCAGCCGTTTTTCAGTATCTGTAAAGTCCAACCCAGCTGCATGATAGAACGTAGCTGTGTTTGCCCATGATATAACCGGGACAAGTCTGTCTGAGTGATATCAATAGCAGACAACACTATGGCGGTTATTACAACATTGGCGGTAAAAGCCGCTTCTCGCCGTGCGGAAGACCGCCAACACACCGCTGCAGCAGCAGAATTCCGCCATGGTCATTATGACCCACAGCTCGGAATCCGCCAAAATGTATACACCCACACAAGTCCGCCACACCAAAGGTCAGTGATAAGCTGGCGAAAACAAAACCGACACCGTCATGCCAACATGAATACGCCCATACTATCATGACCCACGGATCCACGCGGCAGTCTTTCAACCGCAGTATTCCATTGGCGGTACACACCGCCACGCTCAAAATACACACACATTTAGAAAACACTACCACATTGGACAAATTGAAATACACACACCTGATACACATACACACACCACTCCCACACACCCAATACAATATAAAACACACGCCCACATCACCCACAAACCCCTACGACCAAAATCCCGAAAGAAGGCCAGAGAGAGACACCACAATCTACAAACAAGCATCCACAGGAACACAACACCATCACCCACATAACATCCACGCACCTCACACAACACACCACTAAATATCACCCCACACATCACAACACACACCACGCCACACATCACCCACACCACCCCATGGCACGGCAAAGACACCCCAGGTTCTCTGAGGAGGAGCTCAGGGTCATGGTGGAGGAAATCATCCGGGTAGAGCCACAGCTATTCGGAGCACAGGTGCAGCACAACTCCATTGCTAGGAAGATGGAGCTATGGCGAAGAATCGTGGACAGGGTCAACGCAGTGGGACAGCACCCAAGAAATAGGGATGACATCAGGAAGAGGTGGAACGACCTACAGGGGAAGGTGCATTCCGTGGTCTTAAGACACCTCCTTGCGGTTCAGAGGACTGGCGGCGGACCCACACCTCCTCCCCCACAACTAACAACATGGGAGGAGCAAGTCTTAGCTATTCTGCATCCTGAGGGCCTCGCAGGAGTAGCTGGAGGAATGGACTCCGGTAAGTCAAATCTTTACCACTATATCCCCACCCTACCTGCATGCCATCTCATACCCCCACCCTCGCCCTCACCCCCATCACTCCATCTCCTCACAAATGTCCCAATATCACAAACCACACATCCTAACACCAAGCCCTGCATGCAACAACAAAGCATGGACACCCATCACCAAAGCATGGCCACTGCACATACCCATACACCCCCCTAAACCATCATCACAAAAGGTCCCACACAGGAATGCAAGCACTGGGGTACACGGTCACCCACCCATTGCACACCATGGCACACACAGATGCAATAATCATGCTTTTACACCCCTGCAGGACCCCTACCCAACGTCACCGGACAGGATGGTCCACACATGTCCACACCACCAACAGAAGAGGCCCACACTGATGACAGCAGCTCTGTCCAACTGGATCTAGACAACCAGCCCGGCCCATCTGGGACCTCGGGACAGTCAGTTCCCCTCACACAGTCACAGGCCACCACAGAGCTTCCCCCCTCTGGAAACACCAGCACAGCACCCACCCAGCGGGCCCATAACTCTGTCCCCAGGACACGTCAATCAGCAGTATGTCCACCCCTACAGGGAACCCAGGCTAACCCACCACCCCAACAACAACAGGGACCTGGGGGCAGTGGCAGTGGGCACACCGTTCAAGGGACAGAGGCCCAGGTAAACAGGGGAACTGGGAGGGCTGCAGTGCGACAGGGGGAGGACAAGCCCAGGGAACCCACTCTCCACAAGGCCCTCTCCAACATCATGGGAGCCTACCATCATTCCCAGGAGACGATGGCAACGGTACTGGCCAAGTTTCAGGAGACCCAGCGGTTGCAGGAGGAACAGTAATTGGGCTTCAGGAAGGAACTCAGATCCATCAATTCCATCCTGGGCACCATCGTAGGGGTGCTGATGGAAGTCCTCAACACCAGGAGGGACACTGTAGCACAACAAGGGGCCCCTGACACTAGCCTGGACGATGAACTGCCCACCACCGCCGCCGGCGCTAGTGGACATGAGGCACAGCCACAGGACCACCACACCAGCACCCCACCCCCCGCAGAGGGAGAACCACCCCACAAACGGTCCCTGAGATCCAGGACAAAGACAGAGAACGATGCCAAGACCCCCGCCAAGAAATTAGACCACCCTGAATGTCATCCTTTTGTCTCACCTTGTCACCCTGTCCATCCTCAAACTGCCCCAGCTCCACTTCCTATGCCCCTTTGGACAATGCACATGTGAGACTAATAGACTGGACTCTGCCATGGACATTCCTCCACCATCACTCCTCACCATTTTACAACACCCTCCAATATTGAGCACTTAAATAAACACCCTTAAAGCACAAAACAATCTGGAGTCTGTCTGTGATTTCAAATTAGTGTATTAGCATTTACAGTGACAAAATGCTCTTTCAATTGTAATGTCAACATACCTATGTCACACAGCTCTAGTCCATGAGGAAACAAAGCAGATGTCACACAGTGGGACCCACATCTGTGAAATCGTAAGGGAAACTGACAGCTCAGTGACCATACACTGGGTGAAAAGGACAGCTAGTAGAGAGGTAGTAGTGTTAAAGTACATGTAGTAGGCAGGTTTGTCTTCTTACCTGTGTCTCACTGGAAGTATTGCAGGATCAGAGAGTTCCTGTTGCCGATGTCCTCTTCTTCTGCTTCCTCGTCTTCACTGTCCACAGGCTCCACATCTGCCTCAACACCTCCATCTGGACCATCCTCCTGCAGAAAAGGCACCTGTCGTTGCAAAGCCAAGGTGTGAAGCATACAGCAGGCCCCGATGATCTGGCACACCTTCTTTGGTGAGTAGAATAGGGAACCACCTGTCATATGGAGGCACCGGAACCTGGCCTTCAGGAGGCCGAAGGTCCACTCTATAATCCTCCTAGTTCGCCCATGGGCCTCATTGTAGCGTTCCTCTGCCCTTGTCCTGGGATTCCTCACTGGGGTCAGTAGCCATGACAGGTTGGGGTAACCAGAGTCACCTGCAAATGTCGAGGGACTACTGTTAGACACACACTAACTCTTAGGGATATCCCCAGACCCAGACAACTATTCCCACTGATTTGGTTCCAGGTGCTCACCTAGTAGCCACACATGGTGCCTCTGGAGTTGCCCCATCACATAGGGGATGCTGCTATTCTGCAGGATGTAAGCGTCATGCACTGAGACAGGGAATTTGGCATTAACATGGGAGATGTACTGGTCTGCCAAACACACCATCTGCACATTCATCGAATGGTAACTCTTCCGGTTTCTGTACACCTGTTCATTCCTGAGGGGGGACCAAGGCCACATGTGTCCCATCAATGGCACCTATGATGTTGGGGATATGTCCCAGGGCATAGAAGTCACCTTTCACTGTTGGCAAATCCTCCACCTGAGGGAAAACGATGTAGCTCTGCATGTGTTTCAGCAGGGCAGACAACACTCTGGACAACACTTTGGAAAACATAGGCTGGGACATCCCTGATGCTATGGCCACTGTAGTTTGAAAAGACCCACTTGCAAAGAAATGGAGTACTGACAGCACCTGCACTTGAGGGGGGATTCCTGTGGAATGGCGGATAGCTGACATCAGGTCTGGCTCCAACTGGGCACACAGTTCCAGGATTGTGGCACGATCAAGCCTGTAGGTGATGATTACATGTTTTTCTCCATTGTCGACAGGTCCACCAGCGGTCTGTACACCGGAGGATGCTGCCATCTCCTCACATGTCCCAGCGGACGGTGCCTATGGAGGACAACAGCGAGCACAGAGTCAACCAACTCAGAGGTAAGTAAACACAGCTTACTCAGAAAACTATTCATAAATGGAAATTTGCCTGTATGAGTGTTGAGCCAAGGCCTAGGTATGTGTGACGCAGTTAAAAATAAAGCCATGTGGGCCCCTGAAATGGCGGCTGCCTGAACTGTAAAGTGGGACAATGGGATGTGCGGTAACTGCGCTGGCGTTGTATACCGTTGCGGTAGGCGGTTCGAAGACCGCGGCGCAATTCTGCATTGGTTAACATTGGACCCTATGGGTCCCAGGAGACAATGACGATGTACGCCGGCGGTGACGGTATGCACCGCCACGGACGTGACCGCCATTTTCTATCTGTTCAATCACTCGATACCTGATCTTCGACAGGAGAGGACCTACACTGCAAGTGCTGCTGTGACCTCAGTCTGGAAGAGACAATGGCTTGTGCGTCTGGGGAAAGGGCCCCTGCCTTCACCACGGAGGAGTTGGTGAAACTCGTGGATGGGGTCCTCCCCCAGTACACGCTACTCTACGGTCCTCCAGACAAACAGGTAAGTGCACTGTGAGCATGCTGTATGGGCAATGCCTGTGTGGAGTGGTGTGGATGAAAGATAGGGAGGGGGGAGAATGAGGCGTGCATGAAACAACGGTGAGTGCATGTGCCATATGGCAAGGGTAGGGATGCGGGCCAATGACTGTGACGGTGCAGTTGGTAATAACTTCTCTTTTTCTCCTGTACAATTCCTGTAGGTCAGCGCCCACCAGAAGAAGGATATTTGGCGTGCCATCGCCAAGGACGTCCGGACCCTGGGGGTCTACCACAGACGGGGCACCGACTGCCGGAAAAGACGGCAGGACATTCGCTGCTGGAGCAAGAAGACGGCGGAGGCCCAGCTGGGGATGGCCTCCCAATGTGGGAGGGGTGCCCGTCGCACCATGAACCCCTGATGTTCAGGATCCTGGCGGTGGCGTATCCGGAGTTGGATGGGCGCTTGAGGGCATCACAGCAGCAACAAGGGGGTGAGTACACTTTCATTCTGCTGATTCAGCGCAGTGGAGGTGTCTGGGTGGGGGAGGTGGGCTGTGGGTTTCCCTAGGCCAGGGCGAGTTTGCTAGTTAAGTCCCCTTTTTCAGGCAGACCCTGTGGCACCCCACCCCACCTGGGTACAGTGCCAACTACACCTAGTCAGGCTCCTGTGACATCCATGTTTGCAGATATCGGCCATAGCCTTGTAGGCCATGTCCCAGGGATTGAATAGTGGACCCCAAGTGCGCAGCGTAGTGCAGGGGGCTTCTGTGTCTGTTGTGTCCGCCAACAGTAGCGGTAATGCATGCACTCAACATGTCTTTCTTCTGTCTTCCACCCCCCCCCCCTTTTGTGGTCTCCCTGTACTTGTGTGCATTAGCATCATCAGGCAGAGGAGCAGTGGACCGGAGCAGGAGGGAGCTGCATCCCACATGGCCCTGGAGGGCGACACTATGGAGTCTGATTTCACCAGTGGGATGGAGGGCGAGGGGAGCTCCACGGCGGGGACAGGAGCTGACACCAATGATACGGACTCGTCCTCTGATGGGAGCTCCCTTGCGGTGGCGGGTCCATCTGTGCGCCCCGCATCTACAGGTACAGCTGCCATCCCCCCCCCTCCAGCACCGCCCTCCAAGCAGCCCCTCAGCCATTGCCCCGTGTCCGCTCACCCAGGAGGGTGGGCATCTCCTTCGCCCCAGGCACCTCAGCCCCTGCCACCCCTGCTGCCCTCAGTGAGGAGGCCATTGACCTCCTCAGGTCCCTCACTGTTGGGCAGTCTACCATTTTGAATGCCATCCAGGGTGTAGAGAGACAGTTGCAACAAACCAATGCATTCCTGGAGGGCATTCATTCTGGTCAGGCAGCCATTCAGCAAGCTTTTCAGACTCCGGCCTCAGCACTGATGGCAGCCATTGTCCCTGTCTCTAGCCTCCCCCCTCCAAATTCCTCCACCCAGACCCACACCCCTGTACCTCAGCCTATCCCAAGCACACCATCAGACCAGCATGCACACACCTCAACACACAAAGGAAGCTCAGGCAAACATAAGCCACCACACATCCCACAGGGACTCACGCAAGCATCACACACATGCAGACATACCAATATCCACTGCCTCCACTGCGTCCCCCTCCTCCTCATCTCCCTCCTCCCTCCCAGTCTCGTCTCCACTCACACCTGCATGCACTATATCTTCAGCCACTACATCCATCACCACCACACCCACCACCACACCCCGCTCATGTGCAGTCACCACCCCCACTACCATTCACACATCCCCTGTGTCCTCACCCAGTGTGTCTGTGAGGCCACCTCCCAAGGTACACAAACGCAGGCATACACCCACCCAACAGCCATCCACCTCACGACAGCCTCCAGCCCATGCACCTTCACCCAAAGTCAGCAAACGGACACCTCCTACAACCACAACCTCTTCCCCCACTCACAAACCCCCTTCATCTACCCATCCCAGTGTTCCTAAGAAACTTTTCCTGGCCACCCTTGACCTCCTTCCCTCACCTCCCCCACCCCATCAGTCTCCTAGGGCTCGACTCTCCAGGTCCCAACCTAGCACCTCAGCCACAACATTGGCAGGACCAGTGGTGCCAGTAGTCACCGGATTATGGAGTGCACCAGGCAGCAGGGCAGCCAGTGTGGCAAGGAGCCACAGCACGGTCAGTCCCCCACCTGTCAAGCATCAAAAGTTGGCCAGTGCCCGGCGGGAGGGGGGGAAGACACCAGCCACTAAAGCTGCTCCCAGGGGTACAGGTGGGAGTGTGGAGTCAGCTGCAACACCTTCCAGGGTGGGGAAGTGGCACAAGAAAACCGGCAAGTCTGGGAAGATCAGCACGGCGGAGAAGACTTCCATCAGACAGGACCACCAGCAGCAGCCCTGCTGCCCAAGACAGGACCGCCAGCAGCCACACTGCCATAGACAGGACCGCCAGCAGCCCCGCTGCCCCAGACAGGACTGCCAGCAGCAACCCCGCTGCCCAGGAGGCGACCGCCAGCAACCCCGCTGCCCCAGACAGGACCGCCAGCAGCAGCCCCGCTGCCCAAGATAGGACCGCCAGCAGCAGCCCCGCTGCCCAAGATAGGACCGCCAGCAGCCATACTGCCACAGACAGGACCGCCAGCAGCTGAACCGCTGGCAAAGACACCACCGCCACAAGCACCGCAGCCAAAAACACCGCCGCCACAAGCACCGCTGCCAAGGACACCGCCGCAACAAGCACCGCAGGCCCATGAGCGCCAAAAGCTCTGACGCTACTGAGGCCGCCACAAGCAGGATGAAGCACGCTGGGCACAAGGCCCCTTCCAGAACCAGTGGAGAAAGACATCCACTACCTCTGTCCTTGGCAGGATGAAGCACTCTGGGCACAAGGCCCCCTCCAGAACCAGTGGAGAAAGACATCCACTACCTCTGTCCTTGGCAGGATGAAGCACTCTGGCCACAAGGCCCCCTCCAGAACCACTGGAGAAAGACATCCACTATCTCTGTCCTTGGCAGGATGAAGCACTCTGGGCACAAGACCCCCTCCAGAACCAGTGGAGATTGACATCCACTTGAAAGACTGTGGCTTTGCACTCCCCAGGATTGAACAGTGGGCAACCCACCCACTGTAGAGACTTGAGAGACTGTGGCTTTGCACTCCCCAGGATTGAACAGTGTGCAACCCACCCACTGTAGAGACTTGAGAGACTGTGGCTTTGCACTCCCCAGGATATAGCAGTGGGCAATCCACCCACTGTAGAGACTTGAGAGACTGTGGCTTTGCACTCCCCAGGATTGAACAGTGGGCAACCCACCCACTGTAGAGACTTGAGAGACTGTGGCTTTGCCCTCCCCAGGATTGAACAGTGGGCAACCCACCCACTGTAGAGGCTTGAGAGACTGTGGCTTTGCACTCCCCAGGATTGAACAGTGCCCCTGCAGTGTTCTCTCCGTCTTGTTCAGGTATCTTGTGTGAGCCTCGCCCATGCATTTTGGACCCAGTGGTCCACGGACTGAAATGGTGGAATACCTTGGACTTATATTATTGGTGTATATATTTGTTAATAGTGTATGTATATTTTTTGAATACTGAATTTTAATATATTACAATTGTTCACCTCATTTCCTTTTGTCTTTGCATTCTTCCGGGGGGGGGGTTGGAGGGGGTGTTAATGTAATGTATCTTGCTGTATTAGTGTGTGTGTTGTTGTGGGTGAGGGTGGTTGTGTTGCGTGTTGCGTGTGTGTGTCACTGTTTTTTCCCTCCCCCCTCCCCTGTGTCGTAGGTGCAGTACTCACCGTGGTCTTCGCCACCGGCGTTCGTGCTCCTGGTAGAAGAGCAAGAAGATAAAGGCTGACCCTTGTGTTAAATAATGGCGTTAAGCAAGCTTAGCGCCATTATTTGGGTGCGCCTCCCACCTGTGCGTCATTTTAGCACAGGGGGAATAAATATGGCGCTATGGGATAGCATAATTTTTTGGATGGGAATGCCTCTCATTGATGCAAGGTGGGTTCATGCATCCAAGAAATGGCGCAAACTCCATTATTTGGACGCTAGACGTGTCTAGCGACAAGATATAAATATGGAGTTAGGTTTGCGCCACATTAGAGTAAAAATAAAATGATGCAAATGTGGCACAATCAAAGTATAAATATGCCCCTAAGATTTCCATTTTCCAGGCTTCTCTCACAGGGTAAAGATGGAAATAGCTCTTTTGTTATCTTTAAATGATTTTACCAAATAACAACATGTGAGTTTGCAGAACAGTGCAGCTATATTACTAGCATAGAAGCAGCACAGGGAACACATAGCCACTGTTATGGTAAGTCTTTACGTGATGCCAGTTGGGAAAACATTGCAATTCGATGCACAAGCCCTCTTGACAAGTGGCATGTTCTTTTATGATTCTTGAACATACCCCCTTTTGGCCAAAATCGGAATTACCAGTTTTGTGGTATTTGCCGCCTCCCCAGCAATTTTTCCCAGGTAAAACCAGCCAAAATTTACTGGGGGAAAATACTGAATAAATACGAGGACATGCAGATTTTGTGTGGGAAGCACCAAAATCCACATGTTTGGCCCCCTTTTTAAAGAAGTAAGGGGCATATTTCGGAAAAATTTGGCTGCACACAGTGCAGCTCCACTTTTCTTGCACTCCTTAGCGCCCCCCTAACGCCACCATGTGCGTGCCGTAACTAAGATTTGTCACACCAGGGCGGTAGTTAAGGGACTAGTGTCAGAAGTTTTGACGCTAGTCCGACGCTTTGCAGGATTAGCATAAAAAATGTTGACGCAAATCCTGCAAAGCACCCAGAGGCCCATTGTAACCAATGGAATCCTCCTTTTAATGTCTGGTCCAAGCAGGCGTTAAAAGTGCTGAAAAAAATGACGCAAAGAAATCTTTAGATTGCTTTGCACCGTTTTTTTGGCCCACCTAATGGGGAATGCCGCCTTTGCATACATCATGCCTGGTGCAGGCATACTGTAGCATAAAGGGTTACAAAGTGGTGTAATGCATGTATTGCACATCTTTGTAAATATGGCGCAGCGATTTTGGCTTTCTAACGCCACATTAGCGTTAAAAAAATTACGCTAATATGGCATTAAAATGGCGCTAGGGGCTCTTAAATATGCCTCTAGGCTTATGATAGATGATCAGAATCCCACCTGTTAAATTCCGCAGACAGTACATGATGGGAAAGAGCAACAAATGCAAATCACACAATATACCCTGACACTAATTACCCAATAATAAATTCTTAGATGTACCATGCCATGGTCAGCTGGTGGTTGCAGAGATATGCAAACACATTGTAGGCGCACCCATGCATCGCTTACAAACAAATTAAACATTACCTGGAAGTTGCACATGAAAGAGCAGCAATGTTGGCAGGAATACACGTACATTCAGCACACACACTACCTTCAGGAATTTCCTGACAAAAAGATTAATAATATGTGAACGCATCTGCATGCAGGACACAAACAAGTGAAAAATATGCAAAGCTTTCCAATCCAGGGTTCCAAAATCTTCCACGGCACATCATGGCTCTACAACACTGTCTCACAGTCACAATCCCTACTGAACACATTGGGTCTGATTGACAAAGGTAAACTTACATTTTTGTGTAAGTTTATGATTGTTTGCTATTCACAAAGATCTTTTACGAGTAGTATCGTTACCACTGCGGAGTGTCCACACATAAAAAGATAAGACAGTCCTATCTTTTTATGTGCAGCGACTGCAGTCGTAAACGTACTAGTAGGGAAATACCTTTGTGAATAGCAAACCAGTGCTTAATTTGTAAATAAAAACGTGCAGGTGCTCAAAGTTTTCCTTTGAAACACACGGCTGATGCATTTAAATGTGCGAGCACATTATATTGAGGCAGTGTAATCCTGAAGTCACCTCGGGCCTCTTTAATCAATTTACAGTCACTCCATACCCCTTCTCCCTTTGTGAAGCTTTTTCGTTTTTCTCTTCCTCTGCTTTTCCCATATGTGTCTTTTGCTCACAGTAAATGCTTGAGACAAAAAAATAAGTGCTGGCCCTCGGAAATAAGTGCTGGTGCACCACACCAGAAACCACCGACTCAAATTAAGCACTGTAGCAAACAATAATAAAGTTACACAAAAGTGCCAGTTTACCTTTGTCAACCAGGCCCACAATGTATTCAGTATTAGTGCAGCATGATATAATGATGATTTTGTGTTGCAGATAGGTGCATTGCAACTGACACAATTGGATCACCAGTCCAATTACACTCAGTGAGCAACAGAAAGGCCTACATCATACCAGGAAAGAGAAAGCACAGGTGTTGCTCACTTACACCATGCTAGCCGCAGTATACATGTCTCTGCCAGCAACAGCCACTCCAAAGGCATACACACGAGAGGAGTCCTAATTCAGCAGCAGCTGGGTTAGGGTTCTGAAAGCATGGGACGACATGCTAAAGGACTCCCAACTGAGATAGGGTCATCACAGCCCGGCAGTTAGCCATACTGCAGTGGATCAAGACTTGTGTGGCTGCAACCAATTCCTTCGCCCAGAGCACTCCTATCACTATCCAAATGCACTAAGGTAAGCTAACCAGTGAGCTAGTGGCATGTCTCTTGAAGTAGTTAACTTTCTGGTAAAGCTCACATTACAAATAAGTGGACTGCCATCTTGGTGGTGAAGGCTTCATACAAGACTCAGGGCCATATTTATACTTTTTGACGCAAAACTGCGCTAACGCAATTTTGCGTCAAAAAAATTAGCACCGGCTAACGCCATTCTGAAGCGCCATGCGGGCGCCGTATTTAATCAATGACGTTAGCCGGCGTTAGCCGGCGGTGCTGCCTGGTGTGCGTGAAAAAAAATGACGTACACCAGCCAGCGCCGGCGTAGGGGGATATGGAGCTTGGGCGCCCAAAAATGGGTCAAGTCAGGCTGAGGCAAATTTTTCGCCTCAACCCGATTTGCGCCATTTTTTTCGACTCCCAACCCCCATTGAAATGACTTTTGTCTTAGCAAAGACAGGAGTCATGCCCCCTTGCCCAATGGCCATGCCCAGGGGACTTCTGTCCCCTGGGCATGGTCATTGGGCATAGTGGCATGTAGGGGGGCACAAATCAGGCCCCCCTATGCCACAAAAAAATTTAAACAAAATACTTACCTGAACTTACCTTAATGTCCCTGGGATGGGTCCCTTCAGCCTTGGGTGTCCTCCTGGGGTGGGCATGGGTGACAGGGGGTGTCCCTGGGGGCATGGGAGGGCACCTCTGGGCTCCTTCCGAGCCCACAGGTCTCTTAACGCCTGCCCTGACCAGGTGCTAAAAAACGGCGCAAAAGCGGCTGGACGTCATTTTTTTTGACCCGCCCACTCCCGGGCGTGAGTTTTGCCTGGGAATGTAAATACGGCGCACATGCCTCGGAGTCAATTTTTTAGACGGGAACGCCTACCTTGCATATCATTAACGCAAAGTAGGTGTCCACGCTAAAAAATGACGCAAACTCCATGGACTTTGGCGCTAGACGCGTCTAACGCCAAAGTATAAATATGGAGTTAGTTTTGCGTCGGAATTGCGTCAAAAAAACCGACGCAATTCTGGCGCAAACAGAGTATAAATATGCCCCTCAGTGACCTCCGTGATGAGTTTTATAACAGCATAGGAAGGGGCATGGCGCTATTCTTGTTGCTTAGCTCCATCAATGCTCCATGTTGGGTGATAGAGATATGAATCATGGCAAGCGACTAGGAACTAATATTGTACTTCTTCCTCAAGATGCTACACTCTCTCCCTTCATTGACCATCTATTGCAATGCTGCCAACAGGATAACTCTAGTGACTGACATCAAGGAATCTTCTGAGATTTGAACCATTGGAGGATATAGAAGAAAAGTTTCTACAATGTGATTTGGGTAAGATTTTCTATTCTATGTTCCCAACTGAACTCTGGGTGCCATCTTTACTCAGTTTAAATTCTGGATTAGCAGGACATCTCCTTAGAATTTCTCCTTTTGGCTACTTATTATAAATAATTAGGATATTGCTTTGTGGTATTGCCTTTGATCTTAATATGTATGCATGCATGTGTGTGTGTGTTGCTCTCCCTCTGGAATTTTGGTAAATAAGACTACGACCAGCTGGAGATTTGTTTGGTGCTATAATGGCGACATGTGAGTCTTCCAGCAATATAATCAGTTCATTACCTACAGTAATGCCAATTTATTACAATTATCAGCTGTCTGAGTCTGCCTCTGGGCCAGATGTATGGCTTGAAACTCGTTATGCAACAAAAGCAATTTAAAACGTCAATCACAAATCCTTAGTTGAGCACCAGCTGGTCCATAAGTCACAAACAATTGCATGGCTAACATGGCATATTGCACTTAATGACTCACAGCCAGTTACAAATGGCAAATCATTTAAGTGTCAAGCAAGGATGACATCAAACCTGTGACAAGGCACATGTCCAGGGCTGAAACATAGTCCAGTATATGGGAGTCTAGAGCACAGTGTGGCAGGGTCAGCCAGATAATCCTGAATATTCTCTGAATCAAAATAGACATAGAGGAAGTTCTCTGAAGAATAGCTGCGTATCCCAACAGTGGAAAGTGTCATTAAACATTATAAAACGTTTGGTAAGTTATTGTTCTATGTACCTGAAATCACTATGGAGCATATATAGTAGAGCATGGAAATCTGTGTTAATACAGTTGAGACATTCACTGTATTGTGGAACTTACACATGTGTGGGCATCTACAGGGGGCTTGGGGGGCAGAACCAGGACCAAGCATCAGAACCCTCTCCAGCACTAATGAAACAGTTCCACAAGAACACACTGGCACAAGTGGCAGTCAAGGCTTAGGGGCATATTTATACCCTCTTTGTGCCGAATGTGCTTCACATCTAACATCAAAATATAGGAGTTTGCGCAATTTTTTGGATGCATGCACCTACCTTGCGTCAATGAGATGCAAGGTAGGCATTCCCATCCAAAAAATGGTGCTATCCCCATAGCCCCATATTTATCCTCCCATGCAAAAATAACTCTTGGTTGGGAGGAGGGGCTATATAATGGTGCTAAGCTTCTCAGACCAGGCGTTAGGGGATCTGTGGACCCATTTCCATGGTCAGACACCACGGAATAGGTCCACAGGTGTCCACTCCAAGCCCCAGGCACACCCCCACCCACACCAGAGGATGGGGACCCCATCCAGGTAAGTAGGGTAAGTATTGGTAAGCATGTTTTTGTTTTTTGAAAGTGCCATCAGGGGCCTAACTTGGGACCTCTTGCATGGCACAGGGTGCAATGGCCATGCCCTGGGGACACCCCATTGGGGTCGTGGTCATGACCCCTGTCTATACTAAGACAGGAGTCATGTTTTTGGTGGTTGTGTGCCAGGAAATGGCGCTAGTCTGGTTAGAGGCATTTTTTTTGCCACTAACCAGGCTAGTGTCATTTTTTGGGGCACAACCTCCTCCTTCCCACCACCACCCCCACCCAGCTAGCATCATTTTAGTTGATGCCAGCCCAAACTGAGCGCCGGCTTGCACCATTCCATTAATTTGGCACCCGGATGGCGCTCAGGAATGGCACAAGCCGGTGCTATACTTTTTGGTGCAAAACTGTGTTCCCCCAGTTTTGCACCAAAACGTATAGATTTGAGCCTAAGTGTAATCAACATGTATCGGATCCATGCGTGTCTCCCCGGAGTCAACTGTACGTATTTATAAGTGTAATCTAAACCATTGAAAAAATAAAGGTAATAAAGGTTTATTTGTAAAAGGCAAAAATATCTAGTAATAGACATGTCCCACTGACTTGGAAAATATCATACAGTGTACAAAGGGACTTGCTGCAAACATGTTTTCCTGGCAAGAATGGCAAGTGTATAGCAGCAGTGCCGGGGGAGAGTGTTCACATATGCCATTTTGAAACTGGGACATGTAGGGTGAGATTTACGACAAAGGTTCCATCACACTTTTGAGTGACAAATGAGTTCCATATACACATGGACACTCCGGCCATTTCATCTAGGCTCCTATCTCATGAATAAAACACATCTGCTTGACACTAATGAAACAAAAATACCCTGCCATTATCATGGATTTAAGGCCCTTCGATTGTTCCACCTTCGTCACCACAGCTTCATCTGCCACCCCCTCCCAGATGACCCAGTTACACACATGGAGGAGTCAGGTTCACAGCCACCAGTCAGCCACGGTTGCACCCTTACGTCAGATGAATTCAGGGCCCTTGAAAGATACATACTTGAATGTTTAGAAAAATTGGAATTGCGTGAACATTATTGGCTGGATAAATGCTCGTCAATCAAGGCTACGTCTGTCAAGAAAAGCACATATAACAAATGAAGTTGCAATCTGTGACAGCCATCCTGTGAAGTTAGGCATTTACAGTGTGGTCCCTGGGAGAGAAAGCAAAGCCTAAGAAGTGAAGCTGTGTAATCAATCCAAAGGTAAAATATTCAACCAGCCAGGAGTTTAATTTCCAGCCTAGCCTTCTAGGTTGGCACATTGAATACTTAATCTGATGATGAAGATGACTGTGTTCCAGTTCAGCTGTATCAGAGATCTGGTGACATCAGCACTGGGTCTGTTAGAGGATGCTAATACATTTAAGTAAGGGGTCTCAAATTCTGGTTTGAATACTGAAGAGGCTTCCAGCCGCAGCATGTGTGTCACAGAAGAAAATGATGGACAGCCCACTGGCTGGCGGCAGCATCAGGATAGTCATCTCTTTCTGGAATGGTGCAGGGGAAGACGTTTTCTATTAATGCTTTGAACGCCAGCTAAATGTCAATATCAGGCTTCTCCAAAGAGTAGCCCCTGAGCTTCTGGTAGCTGTCCAGCTACCTGTAACTAGCTCTCCTATGTGCAGCCCAGTGTATTAAATTAGATCCCTCTGTTTATTTGTACTATTATATGTATACCAACATTGAAAAGCGAGTATTTGAGATACAACTGTGCATTTTTTCAGAACTTATAAGCTGATGTTTGGAGAAAAATGGTTGAATTTCCAAAGCATATTTAATGCTGATATTTGAATGATACATCATGGTGTGTTGGGGAGATTTATTACTAATATTACTACCCTGGTGCCAGGAGCATTGCAGCTGTGGTTGTTCTGTATTTCCCATATAGCGGCTTATCTCAGTGACAAAGCTTTTTTTTACATCATTGCTAGCAACCATGTCTGATGAATCATAGTGATAACTCCTGGTAGCTTTGTATGTGGTTGCTAATAATGGAATCGTGTCTGAATGTGGTCAATATTGCAATTCAAATAATATCAGTATCTCTATGTGATTTTCAGTTGTGATAAGTAGCTCTTATTTTAGAAAAGGTAGGAAAACCCTGGTCTATATTGTGTTCTACTGACTATGTTTGTACTTCATGTATGTTTATGAACATCATGATGTTTTACTCTCATTGCACCATCAAGCGATTTTCCATAATGATAGCCCACTTTTCACCTCAGAAACAGTCATCTGATAGTCTGCTATCCCTTCCCTCAGGAGGTCGGACAGATTTCCGTCTGTCGGACAGGAATTTGTGGAAAAGGGATTGTCCTCATCGGAGTTATCCTTCAATGCTTTCTCATGTGGACATCTTCTACTGACTATTTTGAGGGCCATGACATTAGTTTCTGTTACTTTGCAGCACCACCTGGGCATTTACAGTGAAGACTCTGCTGTTTTATAAAGGTTTCAAAACAAATATTAGAGACATCTAAAAGTATGCTGTACCACAGACCTTGTCATTGTATCTACCTTTCCTAGACGTGGTGGGATTCAAACAAGGCTTCAAAGCCCATGACCAGAAGGAACACACACTGTTACCTAAACGTAAAAAACAACACATCAGGGATGTATTTGTTATGTGGATTATTTAGCTCCCTCTTGTGCATTCTTTCATCATAATCATTCAACTTCGTGGTCACCTATAATACGATAGACATGAAAACTATTGTGGTAGAACATGTAGGAATGGTGCTCCCATGCTCCCAACAAAAGGAGCTAGAATATCATTTAATATGTGGCTCAATCTAGACAGCCAATCACATTTGATAAGTGTGTCATGTCATAAATTTTTTCCATTATATGCTGTAACTTTGGTGGGGTAAGGTGTATGTGTGAATCAGTAGAACAGCATCCAAAAATAGGTGAAATACCTAACTAACAACCTAGGAAACTGCACCTGCCAATGCAAAAGCCAATTGGTAACTGGCAGTGTTTACAAGGTGTATTGATGACGACACCTGGACATGGGTAGTAAGGACCCGACAAAGCCTGGCATTAGGGCCTAGCAATGGAACAAACTCATCAATCGGATCAAAAATGAACTGCTTGGCAAAACCAGAACCTTCTATATACTTCTTCCTCACAGCATACTGCGACATCCCTTGCCCTTTGATTGTTAATGCATATGACCCCTGATACACAATGGTGTTTTTATGCTGTCAAAGAACTTTTAAGTACTCATCTGACAACTAGCCTTGCCCATACTTTTGATCTCTGAATTATTCCTGATATATGAATACATATCCCTAAGCTTAGGTACCCTGCCCTAGTGATTGCAGTGCTCAGAATCCATCTGAAAGCATCACTGATGGACAGCCCATTAATGGTGTTCATTACTCTCCTGTTAGGACAATAAGGCCCATATTTATACTTTTTGACGCGAAACTGCGGAATGCAGTTTTGCGTAAAAAAAAGTATAGCGCCAGCTTGCGTCATTCCAGAGCCCCAGCCGGGCGCCAAATTTATGGGATCCAACAAGCCGGCGCAAAGGGTGGGATAGCATCTTGGAAAATGATGTCAGCCGGGTGGGGGTGGCGGTATGGGGGAACAGGATTTTGCACTAAAAAATTACGCTAGGCTGGTTAGAGGCAAAAAATGCCTTTAACCAGCCTAGCAAATTAATCCATACCACATGACTCCTGTCTTATAAAAGACAGGAGCCATGCCCAGCACCCCAACGGTCAGCACAGGGAACAAGGGTCCACTGGGCATGGCCATTGCACCCATTGCCATGTAGGGGGGCTCATTTCAGGGCCCCAAATGGCACTTTAATTTCACTTACCCTACTTACCTGGGATGGGGTCCCCCATCCTCTGGTGTCCCTCCAGTGTGGGGGGTGTTCCTGGGGCGGGCACCTGTGGACTCTTTCCATAGTGTTTGACCAAGGAAATGGGCCCACAGGTCCCCTAACGCTTGACCCAGGTCTTAAATAATGGCGCTAAGCAGGCTTAGCGCCATTATTTAGGCCCGCTTCCCCCCGTGCACCATTTTTGCATGGAATGATAAATAAGGCGCTAGGGGCTTTGAGTCCTTTTTTAGATGGGAATGCCTCCCTTGCATCTCATTGACGCAAGGCGGTTTCACGCATCCAAAAAATGACTTAAACTCCAATATTTTGACACTAGACAGGTCTAGCATCAAAATATAAATATGGAGTTAAGTTTGCGCTGAATTTGCGTCATAAAAATGATGCAATTTCAGCGCAAAGTATAAATATGCCCCTAAATTCTTTAGTGCTGATTCGGAGTTTGATGGGCAGGGTACTCCGTTGCAAGGGTGACAGTACTCTGTCCACCAAACCCAAGGTCCATCTGCCTCATTTGAAGATGGTTAGATGTTACGTTTTCTATTGCTGAAGCCCCCTTTGGCTGTCTGGGGAAATGCATTACATCACCCGTTCTGTTTAGGGTGGACAGTGTAAAGTCTTTCTTTTCCTGGCGGTCACAAGGGGCATAAAACTAATGACTACCACATCAAAGGAGAAAGCTCCCAGGATGAGAGGCCATTTGTCTTTGTTTTCCGCAAACAAACTCCCACTGTGAGACCTAGTTTCAGAAAAACAAATACTTTGAAATAAATGGTGAACAGCTGTCAAAACAGACATTGGCCACTCATCAGACTTTTAGGGCCTTATTTATACTTTTTGGTGCAAAACTGCACTAAGGCAGTTTTGCCCCAAAAAGTTTTGCACCGGCTTGCACCATTTTTGAGCACCAGCTGGGCACCATATTTATGGAATGGTGCAAGCCGGTGCAAAGGGTAGGCTAGCTTAAAAAAAAAATGACGATAGGCAGTTTTGAGTCAAAATACATGATTCTGACCAGATTAGCATCATTTTTTGACCCTAAGGGGCATATTTATACTCTGTTTGCACTGAATTAGCGTAATTTTTTTTTTACTCTAATTCAGTGCAAAACTAACTCCATATTTATACTTTGGTGCTATACCCGTCTAGCACCAAATTTATGGAGTTAAAGTCATTTTTTGGAAGTGGAAACCTACCTTGCCTTAATGAAATGCAAGGTAGGCGTTCCTGTGCAAAAAAATGACTCTATGGCCCTAACACCATATTTATACTCCCATGTAAAAATGGTGCAAGGGAGGGAGGAGGGGTCAAAAAATGGGGCAAAGCTTGCTTTGCCCCATTTTTTAAGACCAGGGTCAGGGCAGGCGTTAGGGGACCTGTGGCCCTATTTCCATGGTGGAACACCATGGAATAAGCCCAGAGGTGCCCTCCCTAGGGGCACCCCCACCCACACTAGAGGGACTGCGAGGATGGGGGACCCCATCCCAGGTAAGTACAGGTAAGTGCATTTTATTTTTGAAAGTGCCATAGGGGGCCCTGAAATGGGCCCCCATACATGGCACAGGGTGCAATGGCCATGCCCAGGGGACCCCTGTCCTCTGTGTTGGCCACTGGGGTGGTGGGCATGACTCCTGCCTTTTCTAAGGCAGGAGTCATGTGGCATGGTAGGTTTAGCACCATAAAATGACGCTAATCTGGTTAGAGTCATTTTTTTTTACTCTAACCTGCCTAAAGCCAACTCTAGCCTACCCTTTGCACCGGCTTGCACCATTCCATAAATATGGTGCCCGGCTGGTGCACAGAAATGGTGCAAGCCGGTGCTAAACATTTTGGTGCAAAACTGAGTTAGTGCAGTTTTGCAGCAAAAAGTATAAATAAGGGCCAATATTTTGTAAGTTTGCGCCACTTTTGCATCATAAAATGACGTTAATGCGGTGCAAAAAAAGTTTAAATCAGGGCCTTGGTGCTAGATGGGTCTAGCACCAAAGTATAAATATGGAGTTAGTTTTGCACCGAATTAGAGTAAAAAAAAATGACACTAATTCGGTGCAAACAGAGTATAAATATGCTGCAGAGTATAAATATGCCCCCAAATATGGCGTTAAGGCCATAGAGTCATTTTTTGCACGGGAACCCCTACCTTGCATCTCATTAAGGCAAAGTAGGTCTCCACTTTCAAAAAATGACTTTAACTCCATAAATTTGGTGCTAGAGGGGTCTAGCACCAAAGTATAAATTTGGAGTTAGTTTTGCACCGAATTAGAGTAAAAAAAAATGACACTAATTCGGTGCAAACAGAGTATAAATATGCCCCTTAGTACGTTAGAGTGTATGCGCGGATGGTGAGTTCCCTTCCAGGTACAGAGATGAGCACTGGGCCAGCAGTCACCTCTAAATTTGATGGATCGTTTTCTGACACAGTGGCAGAGATAAGTTCTCTGCCACTTTGACAGATAGCACACCGTCCTTTGAACCATAAATCAGGTCCTGTGTCTCTGGTTCTCTAATATTAGGCCATCTAAATGTGGTGTCCATTTCATCACACACTGTATTAATAGGTCTGTACGAAAACAGTGAATTATACTCAATTTGAAGAAAAATAGATAGTGCTCCAAGCTACTACGACTGCATGGGTGAACAAAGGGACACTGATTATACTAATTAAACAACAAACAATTTTAAGTGCCACAGTGTTTGACTTTTGTCGTGGCATCGTGATGTCAATCACTTTGGGATTACTATTATGGATTTTTAGATCGAAAATAAATCAGTTGCATGTGCCTAATAAGAGGACTTCACTGACGAAATCTTTATCCTCCCAATTTCTTATGTTACAGATTCAAAAATACGGCTGTTCTTTGAATGTTATTTGTCATCATGAGTCAGCTGTCTGAACCAGAAATACCACATCTTGGCACATCCGCACCCTGGGGCCATCATTATGGAATAGAGAAGAACCAGAAACACAATCAAGTTTGAGAAAATGCTGACCCTTGATGTGCTGCAATAAATATTTTTCACCGGTTAAAGTCATTTTTTTACTTTATCCTGCAAGCTCCAGTGTATTTGGTTTTAAGGTTGTAGGGGCAGGTAGGTTTTCCCTTATGTTGATCAGCTGTTAGTGAAATACATGGTGCTTCTATTGCATTCCATGAAATGTGTAGTAGGTTTATGTGTCTGCTTCATCTGCCTTACATAAGATATTATTTTAGAGCAAAACTGCTGATGACAACTGAAGCAATTTCTAATGGAGGGCCAATTTCTGATGACTCAATATTTGTGCTTCTGTTGATGTCCAATACTCTTTTGTGCAAATACTTCATGAGCGCAACTGGCAAAATCTGAAATACATTACCTGACTCTTCATGCCTTTATGTAATACTGAGGAAAAAGTGAATGATGGAATTCTTGAATTAATCGCAGCATCCTGTAATTACTCCGTGTTGCATACCAGTCCACGATTTTTGCACACTCTGTGCCACTGAAGAAAGAGACCAAACACATAAATCAGACTTGGACCTTTTCTAATAAAAGCAGTCCAGCCAGAAATTATGTTGTGGAATGAGGTTCAGAGTAATTACTAGTTGTTTGCTTTAAAATGGCGGAAGCCAGAGATGGGGCCTGTGCTCACTGTGCCATTAGAATCAAAGTATACTTTAGTAGGAAGACCCACCAAGGCCAAAGCCAGAATACTTTCTTGTGTTCCCATCTAAACGAGACCTGGTCTGTCAATTTGGGCTTGACTGTTCCTGCCGGAGTAGGCCAAACTCTGTGTATATGGTTAGTCTAAGTTTGAAGTGGAGCTGTAGGCAAAAAACAATCTTTAATAAAGCTCTGAGTTATTACAACTGGCTCGATTAATTTAAGCATTTCACATATCACTTTTATTTTGTAATACTGGCTAGTACATCTTGAGGTGTGTGTGGCTGGAGAGAATACATGACACATAAACGTTTTGAACCATACTATGTTGCATAACACATTTTGGCATTACTGAGTTGTCTCTTTGCACTACTAGGTCTCTGCAAAAATGGTGATTTGTACTCAATTTGAAGAAAAACAGATAGTGCTCCAAGCTACAGTGACTGCAAGCATCAACAAGGGGACAATGAGGATACTAATGAAACAAGAACCATTGTTGAAGTGCTGCAGTGTTTAGATTATGGTCATGGTATCACCATATCACCGAACGTCAATCATTTAGGGATCAGTATTGTGGATTTTTAGAGGGAAGATAAATCAGTTGCATGTGTCCTTTTATGCCTTATAAGATGACCACGCCGACGAAATCTACTGGGACATTCAGGACAGTGATAAGGTCTCTCATCTGTGTGTATTCGCTGATGCTGAATTAAATTTGCAACATCGCTAAAGCACCTCCCACATTCACTACAAATGTACGGTTTCTCTCCAGTGTGAATTCGCTGATGTGTTGTAAGAGTCTGGGACTGTTTGAAGCTCTTCCCACATTCATTGCAGCTATAAGGCCTTTCTCCTGTGTGTAACTTCTTATGCATGATTCGCGACTGTGACTGTCTGAGGCCTTTCCCGTATATTCGTCCACCAACCAGTTTGTTCTGATTTTCCAACTGACTGGCATTCTTCTTGCAGTCGCTGCATTTATTCAGCAGTTCTCGATTTTTTACTTGCTGCAGTGTTGTTTCGTTTGCAGACTGGCTGTAATACTTTCCACACTGGATGCATGTAGACAGTTTAAACCCGGTGTGTATGTTGTGATGTGGGTTCACGGCTGGGGGTTCAGTTAAGTTCTTTCCAAATTGAGGCCGGTTACCCATTTCTGTCCTTGCGTTGGTTTCTTGCTCCACAGCAAGTTTTTGCCTTTGACTATAAGTGCTGCTATATTTGTTGCATGCAGATACGCTTTCTCCTGGATACAGGATGTGATGCTTAAAAAGATCTGACTTGTCACTCCCAACATTTTCTCTTTCAGTGGCGGTGTACTTTCTCTTCAGGTTGTTTGCTTGATGTTGCTCAGTGGGGTTTACTGATGTATTGGCAACTGGGATACAGAGAGAAAGGTACAGGGATAAGTGAAAACCCACTGTATACTTGAAACCTAAAAGCAAACATTCAAGAAAGTTATTTTGTGAATTATTCTTTTGCAAGCCATTTTACCAATACTTAACAAAAATTCATTGTTAGAACATGTTTGGTTAGTGAGACTTGAAGTTGATTTCCCAACTTGGTCCTATTCTGGAGAATGTTCAACCATTCATTGCGAAGGAGTGTATGCCTAAGGTTCTGCAGAAGGGGTGAGGTATGCGGACCTGATTCACAGAGCGTAGTCTATGAGCTTGTCTCTCTAGCCTGTCTTACATGTAATATCCTGAGTATCCAGGCCTAATTCACAAACACTTTCTGGTAATACCTGTGTCTTACAAATGCTTTGTAGATTAGCTCTGCAGATTAGGACTGAAAGTTCAGGTGTAAATCACATTTTAGATAGGATTAAGGTACAACTACTCATGGAAAAATCTTTGTGAACTGGGCCCAACATTTCACTATCATCAATGTATTTTGTAATAATAGAAACTTCTCACTAAAGGGGTCATCTTAAGATTGTGTAGAATCCTTGATGATGGTAATTAAATTAACCAATAGAAACAGTTGAATACTCTTGGCATGCAATAGTAAGTATAAGAAAGCTGGATGTGACATTCAGTAGAAGACCTACTTGAAGATATGGGGGCTTAATTACAAGAAAGTGGTGCATCAGCTATGATGCGCCACTTTTCTTGCGTCCCTCCTAACGTCACCAGGGTAGTGCTGTATTTACAATATGGCACGCCATGGTGCACGTTAGCACAATAGCATCACATTTTATTTTGTGAACTGTTTTTATTAACATTTATCATTTAAGAAAACAGTGATATAAGCAATTCAAATCACAAATAGGCTCGAGCAATATACCAGGCGCGTCAGCCCCCCCACCTCACCCCAACTGTAAGCATATCAATGTTCAACACAGGTCAGAGCTACATTCAACGTAGATCTCGAACATTACCACCCGGAAAAAGTGCCAAAGCGCGGACATATGTGATATCACGTACAGAAAAAAAGAAAAAGAAGAAAAACCACAGTGCAAACAACCAAACTATGGGCCGTATTTATACTCTGGTTGCGCCGAATTTGCGTCATTTTTTTCGACGCAAATTCGACGCTAAACTAACGCAAACTAACGCCATATTTATACTATGGCGTTAGACGCTTCGGGCGCCAAAGTGCCCGGAGTGGGCGTCATTTTTTTGCGTGAACCCCTTCCTTGCGTTAATGATATGCAAGGGAGGCGTTCCCGTCTTAAAAAATGACTCCCAGGCCTTTACGTGGTATTTATACTCCCGGGCAAAAATGACGCCCGGGAGTGGGCGTGGCCAAAAACGGCGCATTTGCGCCGCTTTTTAACGCCTGGGTCAGGCATGGCGTTAAGGGACAAGTGGGCTCAAAATGAGCCCAGAGTGCCCTCCCCTGCCCCCAGGGACCCCCCCTGCCACCCTTGCCCACCCCAGGAGGACACCCAAGGACGGAGGGACCCACCCCAGGGACATTCAGGTAAGTTCAGGTAAGTATTTTTTATTTTTTTTTAAATAATTTTTTTGGGCATAGGGGGGCCTGATTTGTGCCCCCCTACATGCCACTATGCCCAATGACCATGCCCAGGGGACATAAGTCCCCTGGGCATGGCCATTGGGCAAGGGGGCATGACTCCTATCTTTACAATGATAGGAGTCATGTTGATGGGGGATGGGCGTCGTTAAAAAATGGCGCAAGTCGGGTTAAGACGATTTTTTTGCCTCAACCTGACTTGCCCCATTTTAAGACGCCCTAACGTCATTTTTGCCCAACGCCGGCGCTGCCTGGTCTACGTGGTTTTTTTCCACGCACACCAGGCAGCGCCGGTCTGCTTGCGCCGGCTAACGCCATTCCATAAATACGGCGCCCGCATGGCGCTTCAGAATGGCGTTAGACGGCGCAAAATTTTTTGACGCTAAACTGCGTTAGCGCAGTTTTGCGTCAAAAAGTATAAATATGGCCCTATGTGTCCCATCTCATATAGCTCGTTGTGTAAAGTTGGAGGAGAGAACAGAAAAGCAAGGGATTCACCCGCACCCGAGTCACCACACACCCAATCCTTACTCAGTGCCCCTCCCTGTGGACTGATTCTTACACATGGAAAAGGTGCAGAGCCCTAAGACGCGGGCTACAGGCTGTGAGCTCTATGCCCCTGGAGAGGAACCTCACCAGAGGGTCTCAAATGTAATCAAAGCTTCTCCTGGAGTCGTCCAATTTATCAGATAATCGCTCCATAGCAAGCCCGCGCCACAGTCTAGTATACCACAATGCTATTGGGGGTGGTTCTGTTTTTTTCCAATATGACGCTAATACCGTCTTCACTGCACCTAGTGCCAACCACAGAATAGAACGATCGCCCCGTGTTTGGCGTTGCAGTTCCGGAGCACACAAGCCCGATAAAATATGTGCCAGTGAGGTAACCCAAAATCTCTTTTAGATGTGACAGAATTTGGTTCCAGTATGGGCGAATAACGGGACAGTCCCACCAGATGTGCATAAAATCTCCCAAGATCCCACATCCCTGCCAACACCTATCAGACACCAGGGGGTAGAGTTTCTCTGGGTAGAGATACCAATCGTAGAGAATTTTATAATGTGCTTCCCTAGTTCCCATGGAGAAGTTATAATTGATTTTGTCCTGAAACAGGTGGTGCCAGAGACCCTCCTCCACCGGGGACTCCAGAACCTGCTCCCAGAAGGACAGATGCCGGGGGTATAAGCACGCTGCACCAACTTCAACAACCTATATAGTGTAGAAATACTACCCCGCACTACCCCCCCTGCTGAACAAATCTCTCAATGTGAAGAAGATCCCTGGTGGCCGCCGCCAGCACATGAGGCTGAGTGACCCAGTGGAGTAGTTGATTATAATGAAAGCGCTCAGAAATGGGTAAATGAAAGTCTCTACAGCAGTTTTTTAATGTATGGACATGTTCCCCATGGAAGAGATCAGCGATCGTCAAGCAACTTCCCTCCCTCCACTTATCAAAATGACCTGGGGTAGCTCCCGGGGGAAAGGCCATGTTATAGTGCATTGGGATATGGGGTGAAGGAAAGGTTGTGAGCCTGTAGGCTCTTGTCACCATGTCCAATACCTTAAGGGTAGTAGCAGTGGGGTTGCTGAGATAAGCGTTCTTCGGGCGGTCTCCTTTGGGTTTCCACGGCACATCCTATAACGTCTGCCCCGTCAATGCCCTGTCCATGTGTAGCCACAACTTGTTGGATTCTCGGAGTGACTACTCAGTGATAACGCGGAGCTGTGCCGCTCTATAATATGTGAGAGGATCCGGGAGGGCCAAACCACCCTGGTCTCTGGGGCATGTAAGCAATTTATTGGAGGGCCGAGCTCTTGTGTCTTGCCCAATGAACCAGGTGAACATCTTATGGAGCTCGGCGTAACAATCCTTAGGAATGTCAATGGGCAGGCTTTGGATATAAAATATCTTTAGATATAAAAACCGTGGGAGAACTGTCATCTTAATTGTGTTGATACGACCTAACCATGAGTGCCAGAGTGTTGACCATCTCTTAAAATCTGCTTGTAGCGTCCTAAGGAGGGGTGGAAAATTTGCCCTAAATAGGTCAGCCACCCTGGGGGTGAGCCTGACTCCCAGGTACACATTTTTTTCTTTCTTTCTTGGCCCATACAAATGGGGAAGTGGCAGCTAACACACCCATCTCAGCGGAAGGAACTGTTAAGTTAAGGGTTTAGGATTTTCCCCTATTCACTTGGAAGCCTGCCTCATTCTCGAAGAGGCCCAACTCCTCCTGGAGGGCCCGTACGTGGTTGAGTTACAAAAAGCAAGATGTTGTCGGCAAACAGTGAGATCTTATGTTAATCAGGGCCAAGTTGGATGCCTTGAAAATTCGGATCAGCCCGTATCCGGGCTGCCCGAGATTCCACGCTAAGTGCAAAAAACAATGGGGAAAGGGGGCAACCCTGTCTGGTTCCCGTGGAGAGGTCAAAGAAATCAGAAGTCACCCCGTTGATGCATATTAGTGACCGGGGACCCAAGTAGTTGCTCATTACCATCGCTATGAACTGTTCCCCGAACCCAAATCGTCGCATGGTCGCTAGCAAAAAGGACCATTCCACCAGGTCGAAAGCCTTTTCAGCGTCCAGTGCCAACAGCATAGTTGGGACCTGCTTCTTCGTCACCTTTTCCATCAGGTGGATGACCCTTCTTAGGTTATCATGTGTTTGCCGACCTCTGATGAAGCCCGATTGGTCGGGATGAACCAGATCCGGCAACACCCCCTTAAGTCTCCAGGCTAATATTTTGGTATAAAGTTTTGCATCAAGATTAAGCAGGGCGATGTGCCAATAGGAGGCTGAGGGTCCTTCCCCTCCTTTGGAATAAGTGTGATCAGGTCTTCCCCCATAGTGGGAGAGAGTGTGTGTTCAGTTCTTATGAAATTGAACAGATCAGCCAGGTGATGTGTTAGCTCTGCCCCAAATGTTTTGTAAAAATGCACAGTGAATCCATCAGGACCTGGCACTTTGTGTAGTGGAAGGGAGTCAATGGCCTCCCGCACTTCGTCTGTAGTGAATAGGGCCGCCAGAAACTCATTAGTGGTGCGAGAAACCTGCGGGAGCTGAGTGTGGCGCAAGTAGCCCTCCTGGGCGGGAGCGCTCAAATTATCTGATTTATAGAGTCGGGTATAGAAGTTCCTAAAAGCTTGCGCTTTTTCCTCACCCGAATAATGCTTCCCTGACTTGCCCTTTGTTTGCTTGGCACGTATTTGCCTGGCCAGGAGAGTGCCTATTTTGTTCCACTTGACATAATGAGATCTCTGGAGCCTTAACAATGCAACTTCTGCCCTGTTCGTGTAAATAGATTGCAATTTGCCTTTAATGGAAGTTACTTTCCTCTGAGTCTGCCAAGTAGGAGAAAGTTTATGGGACTGTTCAGCCTCCTTCAATACACTCTCCAGATCTTGTCTTTCTTCGGCTTTCAGCTGGTAAAGTGAAGAGACTAATGAGATGCATGTGCCTCTGAGGACAGCTTTAAACGCATCCCAGGTGGTGGGGGGAGGAATGTCCCCTGTTTTATTATTCTGAAAAAATTCTCTGACAGCTCTCCCCAACTCGTCCTGAGTCGTTGGGTTAAAATGTTTGGAAAGTACCAACGTCTACTCCTTGAACTCGGGAGGGGCACTCCAAGCCCACCTCAACCGGTGCGTGGTCAGATATGATAATCGGGTGGATAGTTGCCGATCGGAGAGATTGTCGAAGTGCCTGGCTTAAAAATATATAGTCAGTCCTGGAGTAGGATCGATAAGAGTGGGAGAAGAATGTATAATCTTTAACCGTGGGGTGAAACGCACGCCAAGAATCAAGGAGCCCCAATCTGTGAAGGGCCATCTTAACGGATTTCGCAAAGGCACTTGTAAGCAGTCTCAAATCAAGTAATCTCTCCCAGCAGCACTATCTCACCCTCCGCAAAACCCCCCAGCACATCAAGGAAGCTCAATAGAAACTGCGTTTGGCCGCTATTAGGCGCATAGAGTGTGGCTACCGTACAAGTCTGTCCCCCCATGGTGCCTTTGACCAACAGGAATCTACCCTCCTTATCCTTTTTCAACCCCGAGAGTTGGAAATGCAAGAACCTATGGAATAGCAGGGCCACCCCACAATGCTTTGTTGACGCAGAGGCTGTATATATCTGCGGATAGTGTTTGTGCTGCAGTCTATGACCTTCGCCCTTCTTGAGATGTGATTCCTGCAATGCCACAATATCATATTAGTGGTCGTCGAATAATTTCTGCAGCTGTGACTGCTTATTGGGGTAATTAAGCCCCTTAATATTCTATGTTAGAAAATGTAGCATCATTTCAGTGTGACCAAGAGTGCCTCGTCTGTGGGTACATCTGACCTAAGTTGGCACTCGGGACCCCAAGCGCTCCCCCTCTGTCCCAAGACCCCCGGCGTCTCCTGCCCGCCCCCCAGGCTGTTCATCCACGTGTAGTAGGGACAACAAACAATAATCAAACATAAAAAGTAACAACAAAACAGGTAACAACTCAGAAACTATAAGTTGCTGATACTTAATCCTCTGTGCGGTCCTCACGGTCGGGAAGGGGTTTTCGTCCGCATCCAACTCCCATCAGACCACTTTCAAAAGTTCTAACAGTGTCCGGTGTGAGGACCTCCTTTATCACTTACTGTAGGGACGGTAGGGAACGCACCGGAAGCGCTCAGTCCACTAGCACCCCTACGGAGAGTCCAAAGTCTCCAGGCTCCCCCCCCCCCGAAGGGGGTTTCTCCCCTCCCGGGGCCTCGAGAGCTCCCATGCGGCCTCCATCCGAAATCCTCTCCTCCGCCCCTAGGCGAATGGTCATATGATGTGGGTTAGATGCATAAGTCTACATCTTGGGGGTTTTCCCCCTCCTCAGCTGCCTCCATTGATCCACAGCAGTGGACGCGGAGAGGTACACTCGACGCTGTGACTCTCCCGGTGCGTCGAGTCCGATGTCTGCACTCTTCTCCTGCAGCTCCAGTGTGGCCGCCGCCACCCCATACTCCATGAAGTGGTAGGATTTGTTGTTAAGTTCAAAAGTGATGCCAAAGGGGAATGTCTATCTGTACCTAACATTTTTCGATTTCAACTCATCTGGGCCCGGGTGAAACTGCTGCCAGCAGAGCAATGTGGCTGGAGCAATGTCCTGGAAAAGTGTGCACTGAGCCCCTTGAAAAGACACAAAGTCCTGTTGCCTCGCCATTAGAAGGATGCGCTCCTTGATCTTGAATGAGCTCAATTTTACCAGGATGTCTCTAGGTCTCTTACTCTCATTGGCGGAGCGACTCCCCACCCTATGCACTCTTTCAACCCGTACTACTGGGTGTTCGTCGCCCAACAGGGTGGAGAAGAGACCCACCACAAACGCTTCCAGATCCGCTCCCTCACTGCCCTCCTCCAGCCCCCTCACTCTAATGTTATCTCTGTGGGAGCGGTTTTCCAAGTCCTCGCATATGAGTATCAAAACTGGAGTTGCGACTTGAGCTGTGAGACCTCTTTCTCCATGGGACTTACTTGGTTTATTTCGTGGACCTGCGTTTCGAGATCTAACGTACGGGTTCCCATGGAATCCACGTCCACCTGAAGAGAGGCTATGCGACTATTAATGTCTGATTGGAACGCATCCAGCGCAGTCTTAAAGTCAGCCGTGAGTTCCTCTCACAGTTCCGCCTTGAAGTTGCGAAGGGATGACAGAAGGTCCTCCTTAGTTAGTGCCATGTCCCCTGACCGCGGAGAATCGGGCTCCATGGATCTGGCAGGCGCAAAATAGCTAGAGACCCTATTAGATTGTAGCTTCCGTCAAGGTATAGGTGCCCCCCAGACACCTCTCTCGCTTGTGCTCCTCTTGCCACTGTATGCGCCACTTCCTCTGCTGACCCCCTGCTGCTCTTTACCGGGATAGATCTCCCCGCACTGAAACCGCCATAGAAATCCCTTTCACAGGAAGAGAAATGTCAGTCTTGCTACTCCTTGGCCACATGCCTCCACGGGGAAGCTCCACGTGGGCTGACCTCAATGGCATTTTAGGGTCATGCAACAGGGTCAGGAATCCAGGGGCCCGCGCCCCCCCCCTTCCTCTATAGGGGGTCACGAGCTGATGTCTTCCCTCCCGCGGTCCCTGGCTCTCTCTCCTCGCCTGGACCGCCCTACTTTCAACATTGCTCCACGTGGCCGCCAGGTGCTCCTGGAGGGGCTCTACTGCTCCCCCCGCCGGTCCTCCATGAATGCCGCCCCATCGCCCAACACAGGGGTGTCCTTCACCATTCTCAGGGCCACAATGAAGCGCAGGCCGCAAGGCTCCCGGCCCGCGCTCCTGCCCTCCGCAGCTGAGCGCCGCACGCGCCAGCGGAAACACTCACCGGGCTCCTCTGCCTCGGCTCAGTGGGCCCCAGGGCGTGACCAGTTAAAAGCCCCCCTCCAGACACCGGATTAATGTGTCTGCCGGGGGTGTGGTTGCGGAGCCTCCGAGCTTCACAACCGGTCGGCCATGTTGGTTGACCCCGCCCAAATATCAGCATCACATTTTTGATGCTATTGTGAAGCATTGGTCCACTAGCGCCAAAAATTATGCTGCTAGTCCAGCAATGCGTGGGGAAGCCCAATGGAAACAACTGGATTGTCACTTTAACGCCTGCCTTGAGCAGGCTTTAAAAATGACAGGAATAATGGCGCAGTGAATTCCCATAAATTTCAATGCGCCATTTTTCTGGGGAATGCCCCCTTTGCATAAATTATGCCTGACACAGGCATAATGAGGTGCAAGGGGTTACAAAATGGTGCAATGGAAGCATTGCGCCACTTTGTAAATCTGGCGCGGGGAAATGCCTCCTTGATACCGCCTTGGCGTAAAAAACAATTATGCTAGGGCGGCGCAAGGAGGCGCTATGGGCTTGTAAATATGCCCCCTGGTGTTTGAGACCGAGGTGTGTAACTCAAATGCACTTCACAGCTGTGAAAACAAAGACAGCGCCTTAAAAGTATTTATTGTTGGTCATCTAAAGCAGGTCATATATGATGTACTATGTTTGAAATTTACAGATGCCCATTAACAATCTTGGAGCTGTATTCTAGGTAGAATATAATTTCCAGATTTGGTGCAGGCTTGCACTGCAGGTTCTTTGTATATTGCAACCTTGATTTAACAAAATCTTGAACCACATTTTTAAACATTCTTCCCATCTACTTATACGTAAAACTGAATTTTGTCAGCATGCTAATGGTACTTCACATCATGTGCTCTCGACTTCTCTGGGAGAACATTCTCCAGACAGTCAAAACTATTTTCATACTAATTAAGTTTTTCTGCGTTGGCAAAAATGATTGTGTTGGTCAAAATGCTTAACAGGGCTGCTAAAGTTTAATGGATGTCTAGAACAATGGTGTTCTTCATGGTGTGAGTTGGTACAACGTGATCAAACAATGCCATCAAAGTCTACTTAGCTTGGCCTATGCAAGCTTTAGTTAATAACTGAATTTTGATGGTGTTTTAAATCAAATCACTGTACAAACATAATGAAGTGATAAAACATTTCATGGAATGTTTACACAACAGCAAAGGGAACGACAATCAAAGAAAACTAAAGCATAAAAGAACAGTCAAAGAAAACAAAAGAACAAAAGTAAAAAACACGATAAATAAATGAATGAATAAAAATTAGCATGATTAGCCAAAATAAAGACATTAAATAGACTTATAAACAGATAAGTGAATAGCTAACATGACAAAAGTCAACATTCCAAGATTACTGGCCTACTGAGTAACACACTATTGGTGCTGGACCACTGGACACACTGAGGATCGCAATGAGACTAGCTCCTCGTCTTTAGTTAAGTAAGAGTTTGTTCGTTATTTGCCTAACAGGAGATTTTAAGGAAAGCAATTATATGTAAGTCATTTAATTTTCTCAGCGCTGTCTGTTTGAACATCAATTAATACTTTTAAACGAGAACAAAGCATCAACTATGTCATACACCCTAATAGTTGTGTCACTTGATTTAAGTTTACGGCTGTGGGTTGAGCTAGTGCAACTGCGAGAGAAGTTCTGCTGTAATTATTGAGACAGTGGATTTTGTCTAATGGGAGTTCTGTGTTTGACCCCATTGTCACAAGTTTGAATTCCAGAGTGTCCACTCACTTGAGTGACAATAAAAATCCATGATCAGTCAGTAGTGCCAAAAGACCTCCACTGACTGAAGGTGTGCTGTAGAAATACACATTTGTTGCAATGTTTATGTTATTAAGCCGTCACACTGGCCCATCATGGGAGAAACAATATCAAGGATTTCCAGCAACTGGTTTGACCTAACATGTCAAGGACTATGAAAGTATGACGCCAGACAATAAATTAGATCGTTCCACTACTAATGAAACAGGTTCATCATAGTGCTTGTAAAACCTCCAGCAAGGTGTCTCGAAGCTTTACCTTTTAGAAGCATTACAGAGGTTTGGTACATAGTCATTTTTTTCCTAGATTGGGATTCCCTAACAAGGCAGTGTCGAACAATGGGAAACTTAATGTAGACCCACCTGAGGCCATCATGTTTAAGTGAGGCGTGAGCTCTATGTTTTCAATTCTTTTAAACCACAAACTGTCGGACTTCTTAAACGTTTCAGCAAGATTGGAATGGCTTTAATGGCATGAAAAAACACTAAAAAGAATAAATAGGAAATCCTCCTGCTGTGACTTTATTCGCTTACAGGAGGTCATCACTACAGAGAATAGAGCTCAAACCCTGTGAACTAAAGTTTAGGCACCCTATGTGAATTGCCCTGAGTCTTCTGAAAAAAAGGGCGGGGAGCAATTTCAGAACAACCTTGCACCATGTCATGGGCTATGTACTAGAAGTTATTTCAAATTAGGAAATGTAAAAAATATATCAGTGAATATGAAAGCCAGACAGTTTCTGATCAAGAAATGGGTAGATCCTACTAAGATGTTTTGATTGTGAAGTCCGAAAAGCTCAGAGTAATTCAGGATCAATGACCTGACCCTTAACTAGTACTGGAGAAGATCAGTGAAGTGAATTATTTCATCTGTTTAAATACCCTTAAGCAATCCCGCAGTGACTTCTATTTCAACAGGTTTGACCCACTCCATAGCTGAGGTGTGATGATGCTACGCGAGGTAACCACTGAAGAGGAAGAAATGCGTCCTTCCTAGCTCTGCTGCACAGGCAATAAGCAATTGATCGTGACAGGTAGGGAACCCCCCAAACCAAAAAAAGACATCAGGAAAAGTGAGACTTTGCTGCACCAGTTTTTGCCTTGTACTTATTCTTCGCAGGCATGACAGACTGATGTGAGCATAACACAGTCATTGGTTACAACATGCCTTTTAAAAAGACCATTTGCACTACTGAACAGTAAGGAGCATAGTAAGCTTATGGTAGCCAACATGATGACAATTTGAGGGATAATGTTCCTAGCATATGGAAGTGATGAACTTGTCCCCAAAGCTGGCAGGTTAGAACTAAGGCTATGTGTGGTCTACAGAGGATTCCGCTTTGTCTTTGAAGCAGGTGCCTACCTCTTTAAGCCGATGGGTTTACGTACAAGCTGCACATTTCTACATATTTTCAGTTGACAGGGAGGTGGTTATGGAAGGCTGGCCAATATAAAGTACTATCCTTTTTTTCTTGAGGATTGCAAGGGGCTTCCATTTTAGGACCTTCTGCAGAACATTTTGAAAGTTTCCATAGACAAAACGTTGCCTGGTATTACAACTGTATAATCAATAATGTGCTGCTTCGTGGAAGTAATGCAATATTTACAATTTTATGAGATGCTGGAAAAAATCAAGGGGAAAGCTGATGCCAACTGTCACACATCTGTCATACCGATATATGCATGAGAACACTGTCATACGCAATCCCAAGTGCACACAACTGTTTGCCAGGGCCACTTCCAAATAGAAAAAAATCCCAAAACTATGTTGTTGGGCAACTCGTGTCTGTTTTTTAATATTCTATAAATGAGCATGCTCAATGAAACAGTACTTGCGCACAGAGCATGGTTAGGACTTTGGACAACAAACTATTCATGCATCTAGCTCAAACAATGTACAGGCCTTTGAAACAAGAGGTCCTTGTAGGAAGATGGCTCTATATATACTATACCAAAATGAGGTATAGTGTGCACAAAGTTCTGTGGCTCCCTACAGACTTAACAGAGTCTAAAGTAGATAATACTAACCCTTTCTTTTGTGGTAGTGTGGTCAAGCAGTTAGGCTTATCCGAGGGTAGTGCAAAGCATTTGTTGTAAACACACAGTCAAGAAATGAGGCACACACTTGTTGACTAACTCCACCCCAAAGTTTTTATATAGCAAAAATATATTTTGTTACTTTATTTCTAGAACCAAAAGATCTTTGTTGCAGGTAAGTGCTGTTGTAAGTTGGTATCATTCATATGTATCAAATGTACTTTGTTTAACTTTTGCAGATAAAACAGTTTACAAGTAAGTAACACTTTTTAATTTCAAAAGCTGACAGTGCAATTTCTCATTGGAACCAATGCAGTCCTAGGTGAGAAAAAGTGATAGCACAGTTGACAGGTAAGTACTCCACCTACGATCCCAGTCTTCCGGGGTAAGGATGTCCACAGGTCAAAGTTCAAGTTGAATCCAAAAGTGCACCTCCAGCAACCTGTGTGCAGGGGTCAAAGTTGGCATTGAATTTTCAATGGAATCCTATGGGGAATGGGGACATGCTGAAAGAAACAGATTGCAGGTAAGTACCCGCTTCTTCAGGTCACAGACCTGGGGGGTTTAGGTCAGCTCTGGGGGGGAGGGTCAAAGGGGGGGTGCACAGGTCAGCACCAAACACACACCCTAAGCGGCACAGGCGGATGGGTGCAAACAAAGCATCGGGCACCCTATGCTTTTTAATGGGGGAACCTCGGGGGTCACAAAATTGCTGCAGGCTGGGGCCCACTGGATGTTTCTGGACCGTCAGTCGGATTCCCTAAGGCCAGGGGCTGCAGGTGCAGGGGTACTATTGGGCATCAGGAATCTCTGTCCGATCCGGTCGCGATGAGGGGGCCCTCCGAATTTAGGCTGCAGGTGTTGTCATGTTGATCAGGACGGGTGAACCCAGGGTGGACTTGAGGTCTGAATTGCCTGGGAACCTTCTCTGGACTGGTGGGCCACCTGGACTCGGGCGTGGGCACCAGGTGGAGAGTGGACTGGGCTCACATATCCAGGGCGGTTCTTTTTAAGTGTTTCTTCTGGACAGGGCCGCTGTCCTCAAGAGTTATTGGTCCTCTGCTGGGCAGGCAGTCCTCTGAGGGTTAGTGGAAGTTGCATGTCCTGCAGGATGTGTTGCCTTTTGTAGCAGAAGTCTTGAAGCTGCAGACAGTCTAATAGGGCTGGGGCCAAGTCAGTTATCGTCTGAAGTCTTCACTGCTGGGGTCGGCTCTTCAGTCCTTCCTTCTTCTTTCTTAAGGTCACCAGAAATCTGAAGAGCAAGGTTCAGGGGTGTCCCTAAATACTACATTTAGGGGTGTTACAGGGGTCAGAGGGCAGGAGCCAATGGCTACTGTCCCTGAGGATGGCTACACCCTTCTTGTGCCCACTCCTTTTGGGGAGGAAGGCACATTTCTATCCCTATTGTTCCCTCTCCTCTTAAAAAAGATGGAGGATTCTGGAAGGAGGGTGTCATTTCAGCTCTGGACACCTTAGGGGTGGTCCTAGCTGCAGAGGCCACTTCTCCTTGTTTTTCCTAATTTTCCTGCTGGACCTGCCGCCCAAAGTGGGTCTTGGTCCGGATGGCAGGCATCTCCACTAGCTGGAGTGCCCTGGGGCACTGTAACAGGAGTCCTGAACCTTTGAGGCTCACTGCCAAGTGTTGCAGTTCCTCCGGGGGGGGGGGTAGAGTGAAGCACCGACACCCAGAGCAGGCTTTGTTCCTGACCACAGAGAGCACAAAGGCTCTCACCCCATAGGGTCAGAAACTGTCTGTTAGTGGCAGGCTGGCACTGACCAGTCAGCCCAACAGTAGACAGATGTTTAAAATACAGGGTACATCTCTAACATGTGTGCATTTTACAATAAACCAAACACTGCCAACAGTGTGGGTTTATTGTGCTGAGAAGTTTGACCAAACTTCCCAGTCTTCAGTAAAGCCATCATGGAGCTGAGGAGTTTGTAATGACAATCTCCCAGCCCATGAACTTAATATGGCCACGCTGCACTTATAATGTCTAAGAATGGACTAAGACACTGATGGGGCATATTGCTCATGCAGCTGTGCCCTCACCTGTGGTATAGTGCACCCTGCTTTAGGGCTGTAAGGCCTGCTAGAAGGGTGACTTACCTATGCCACAGCAATCTGCAATGGTAGTGTGCATGTATTTAGTGAGGGGTCCTTAAAGGTGGCACAATACATGTTGCAGCCCTTATAGACCCCCCTGACCACAGAGCCCTTGGTACCACTGGTACCTCTTACAAGGGACTTAGATGTGTTCCAGGGCTGTGCCAATTGTGGAAACTACAGTACAGTTTAGGAAAGAACACTGGTGCTGGGGCCTGGTTAGCAGGATCCCAGCACACACTCAGTCAAGTTAGCATCAATATCAGGCAAAAAGTGTGGGGAGGGGGTAACTGTGCCAAAAGGAGCACTTTCTTACAGTCCTGGACAGACATCTGCTCTTGAAGTGTGGATTGGTAGTATCACTCAGCTCCTTACCAGGACCCGATCTTTCACTACATTCCAAACAAAGATATTCAAAACATAAAAAGTAGGTGCTATACTTTACCTCACAACTAGGATCTTATGTTCGCCTGAAGAGACACCTTTATTGTAAAGATAATAGAGAAAAGGGAAGCATGTTTCTATTGATAATAATACAGTCAGTTTTTGAAATCCAGCTTCCTTTGGCGAAGTAACTCACACCCATAACAGATGATGAAAGCTGTAGCACACTGAAACATAACACCGCAGATTTCGATGAGCCCCAAGATTGGCATCAGATGCATTTAAGAAAGGAAAAAAAAGATTAACAGGCAGCCTAGATTTTGTCCATTGGTCACTGACATAGTTACTTAGGTAAAATTGCACAGTTATATCTTAGCATTATCAAGACACCGCCAGCATAAGGAACGAGTGTAAATGAATATTGATACAGGTATCAGAAATGTCTCCTGCATCTCAGAATTCCAGAGGTGAGGGGAATGTTCGCCTTACAGAGGAGGTAAATGAATGTCTAAAACAAATGCATCGATTATCTAACAGCCCAAAGTGTTTTTTCCAAAGGAATTTTGCATTTCTATGAAATCCTACTTGTTAGGATATCCACAAATGTTGTCATGTATTTTATTCTGTACACAGTGGATCTTGCTTCCTACGTACCAGCTGGTTTTCCCTTGGGAGTCTGTCCATCCATAAACTGTGTCTTTATCTTTGGTATATGTACTGGTGATAGCACAGGCTTGATGAAAACTGCTTCACCTGATAAAGAGAGGACAGTAATGCATGGTCCTGTGAAAAACTAATTAAATATATTGACACTGAGAAATGCTGCTAATCACGTAACTATGCATACTACCCACGGTTCCTCTTCCACATTACACTACTTGGGAGGTCTAGTAACAACTGAGACAGGCATTTCTCTTTGGTTCGTACTCTCTTTAATTGGTCCCTCCTTTCACTGAATCTATGGGGATAAGAAACGCATCTTATTTCCGGTTTCTAAAACACCTCATTACCTGTTTCTCACCTACCTGTGGCTCATGTTGTACCTAGGAAGACGTAGGAAAGCTTACATACTGTATATTATAGGGAAGGCTGCAAACAGCAATGCTTGAATCAATATAGAAACACTGAGTGGGCCTGTGAGTCAGGTTTGCTGATGGGAAGAGGTGCAGAGGGGGCAGACTTTCTTCAGTTATTTATGTGCAGTCACTGCAGCATTTGGTACAGGATTGCTTCTGGGCATATCCACTGTCATGTAAGGAGGTGTGGCCAGGGCAAAAGGAAGTTACGTTATCTGAGACAGATTATTAGGTAAACCCTGAGACAACCAAAAGATGCAATAACTATTAGCTATTGGAGCAAATGTGTTTGTTTATGGTGACCCTTCAAAAGCCCTGTATACTTACAGGTTGGAATACTGCTGAGGTATTTTCTTTCAGAGTTCTGATGGTCCATGGAGTAGCCCTCTTCCTCGTCTTTAATGGCGAAAGAAACCATAGGTGAGTTAACATTTTGCTGTGCTAAAGGAAAACATGCTAATTGGTGAATCAGTTTATCTCACTTTTAATTTTGGTGATTAGAGTTTCTTTAAGAAAATGTAATTAATTAAAACAAATAAACAGGCATGCTTAAGTGGTGTGCAGGAATGCAACTGACAATCAAATGGGCAATAAAACCCTTAGGCCCAGATTTATACTTGCCTTGTGCCGAATTTTCTTTTTTTTTTTAACGCAAATTCGGCGCAAAACTAACTCCAAATTTATACTTTGGCGCTAGACCTGTCTAGCGCCAAAGTTTTGGAGTTGAAGTCATTTTTTGCTAGCGGGAAACTACTTTGCGTCAATGAAAAGCAAGGTAGGCGTCCTTGGGCAAAAAATGACGATATGGCCTTTGAGCCATATTTATCCCCCGTGCTAAAATCAAGCACGGCGGAAGTGGGCCTTAAATAATGGCGCTAAGCTTGCTTAGCACCATTATATAACGCCAGGTCAGGGAGTTAGGGGACATGTGTGCCTATTTCCATGGTCAGAGACCATGGACTGGGCCCACAGGTGCCCTTCCCTAGCCCCAGGGACACCCTCACCCACACCGGAGGGACGCCAGAGGATGGGGACACCATACCAGGTAAGTAAGGTATGTACAAGTAAGTATTGTTTATTTTTTATTAAAGTGCCATGGGGGGGTCTAACCTGGGCCCACCTAAACAGCACTGGGCCCAATGGGACACATGTCCCCTGGGCATGGCCATTGGGGTGGTGGCCATGACTTCTGTCTTTACTAAGACAGGAGTCATGTCCATGGGAGTTTTACGTCAAGAAATGATGCTAGTCTGGTTAGAGGCATTTGTATGCCTCTGCCCATACTAGCATCATCCTTTGACGCACAACCTCCTGTTCCCCCTACATATCCCCCACCCGGCTAGCATCCTTTTTTGATGACGCTAGCCGGGCCTTACCACCAGCTACCGTCATTGCATAAATATGACGCCCAGCCAGCATCTTGGAATGGCGCTAGCCGGTGGTATACTTTTTCACACAAAACTGCGTTAATGCAGTTTTGCGTGAAAAAGTATAAATATGCTCCTAAGTTTTAGCACAACAGACCAATGATTAAAACGTAGCCTGTTCGCTGAAAATTAAATTTGTCCTTACCTCAATTGTTCCAATGCGCCCAAAAACTGCAACTGTTTGCCAGCTGTAGAATATTGGTATACACCGTGGCAATATATAATCAATGAAAGATGCCATGCAGCAGTATTCAGATCCAAACCAGAGATTGTGGTATGGTTTTATCGCTTATGTAGGTAGAGTAGACACATGGTACCTACAATTTTACTCTTACTCCTTCAAACCTATAAATGAAATTGCACAATGGCCATATTTCACTGGCCTGGTGAAATCCCTGGACTTCATACTTGTAACTAGCACACTATAATACTTTATTCCAGGGGTCTCCAACGTTTTCTGCAATAAGAGCTACTTATATTCAAAGGAAATCACCCTGAACTACTATTATTAGTGTTGCAATAGTGACCACAGCAGGCAAGACTACCCTATGCAAGATTACTAGCTGTGATCACCTCAGTCCACCGGGCGGCAATAATGTAAAAAAGCATTTGTCAATTTGGATTTTCTGTACATGGATAATATCGAACAGACATAGCTCCAATGGCCCTGGCAACAAGGTACCAATATTAGGAATAGGTCTCCCCAACGCCACCTGAGCTGTCACTCAAATATCAGTTTTAAATATAAGTTGGAAATTAAGCCATTTTCTCTGAACGTCAGCTTATGAAAATACCCACATGATCATATCAAAAACACTCTCAGTGTTGGTATGCATATAGTATTTCAACAAAACAAAAGCTTCTAAATTAGTAGGTTGGGCTTCACATAGGAGAGCTACTTACAGTTTTATGGAGAGTTACCATTAGCTCACGAGCTACTTGTTGAAAAGCCTGCTGTATGCTTACTTTCGGTCCATCCTCATCTGATCATGACAACTTACACATGACAGTTAACACTCCTCCACAAATTGCTCTGGCCCGACTCTCAGAGGATGAGATGCCTACAGAACTTACAGGTGGATGCTGTTAGGAATTCTGGTGTAAAACTGATCTAAAGTTTGATTGTTTTAATTGTATATGCGGTTAGGATTAGCAACTACTAGGCATACCCAACTAGCTCTGCGACCAGCAACTGGACACTCTAAAATACGCTATAGGCTGAGAATACAATTAGACTATGATGTATCATACAGAAAATATTACATAAGTTCCTTACTAAATGCCCACTGTAATACTGAACTATATGGACAACCAGTATAGATATATTAAAATATACATTCCTCCACAAATCAATGCCAGAACTTCCAGGATTACACATTCTCTGACACCCTCATAGCTTTTACAAATTATGGGCCTCATCACAGTGCACCAATTTGCTTGCACCACCCTGCGCCCCCCTAACAACGCCATGGTAGCGCTGTATTTACAATACAGCACACCATGGCTCTCGTTAGCACAGCTGTGTCAGAATTTCAAAAATTTTGAAGCTAGTGCAGCAAAGTGAAAGGGACACTCACAGAACAAAGCACAGCATCACTTTAACACCCATTGCTTTTGATGCTGCCCCAGATTTACAAGGAATCTTAAATCTGAGGCAGTGCAAAAAACAAATGCCACCCCTGGGGTGGTGTTAGCATGGCACAACGAGGAGAAATACTTTTATTTCTCTTAATTTTTGCTTTTTCCATGTGTGCTGCATTCTGCAGCACACATAGAAAGAGCAAAACACCATGAATTATTGTTTATGTGCAGGAAGGTGTCCCTTCCTGCACATAAACAAACATTCAATAATGCCGATTTGCTACCTCTATGTGTGCTTTATTCTGCAGCAGACACAGAAATGCCAAATTGCCATTGTAAATTGTTTATGTGCAGGAAGGGACACCTTCCTGCACATAAACAATCATTCCCTTCAATGCAGACACCCTTGCACTTTGGTTCAAAGATGCCTGCGTTGGCGCTGGCAGCTAAATTTAGCGCCAGCACTAGGGGAAACACAGGGGTGCACTGTATTTTTGTAAATACAGCGCATCCCTGCATTTCAGAACTGACGCAGTGATGCGCTGCCAATTTTGGCACAACGCTGCACCAGTTCCTTGTAAATCTGGCCCTTTTTGTCTCATGCTATCATAGCCATGTCATATTAACCTTCATACAGGACTACAACTGTGTTTTCAAAATCTCCAGTAAAGACAAATTGCACTTTCAAATGTATCCTAAGTTATCATCACTGCCCATCACAATCAACTTTCTTCCATTCCCTCATTTTAAATTCGTCTAAATCTGGAGTCCTCTACTTTCCTTCCTCATTAGCACCATCTCTCAAATCGGTTTTATCTGCTTCCCCCTGACACTCCACCATGGCTAGAAACCTTGAGAATCTCTTCTGCTTACTTATAATAATGAGATTATTCATAACGAACAATGCCTGGCAACTCGCTACCAAATGCACTCCACTCATTACGGTGAAAAAACTTGTCAACTCACTAGTACTCAGGAAGCTGTATTATATTAGTGAGGCTTCCCCAATAATACTTACATCACTTGACCATGCCCTTGACTTCACCACTAAATGTTGTACACTCTATCTATGCATACACACATCACACAATATTGTCACCGTGCTGGCTGGCTCTCTACCAAACACTGACAATTGTTTTCAAAACAGTGTTTGATAGTGTGTCAACTGCTTCCCTGTCGTTATATCACAATTCAAAACTACTCAAAGTATAAATCTACCAACCAAGCCATCCTGCTCTCCAAAGTCCTTTCCTTTTACTTCCTAGGACAGTGGTTCTTAACCTTTTGACTTCTGTGGACCCCTGCTTAATCACGTTGACACCACTGGATCATTGTTGGGATCCAAGGACACTCACCGAATCGTTACTGTAAGCAGGGGACCCCAGATTAGGCAATTATGTTGATTTAAGACTAAATCAACACACAAAAATACACAAACAAGCATTCATCAAACAAATGCACAAATGATAAAATATTTTGTTTAATTCACAAACAAATATTACAAAAGTCAACTGAGACCACCCAACTTCCATACTAAGGGGCATATTTACAAGAAAGTCGTGCAATGCTGGGCCAAAATTGGCAGCGCCATGCTGCATCACTTCAGAAATGCAGGGATGCGCCCTATTTACAAAAATAAATTTAGCTGCCTAGTGCCAACGCAGGCACTCTTGCACCATAGTGTAAGGGTGTCTGCTTTGCGGGGAATGAGTGTTTATGTGCAGGAAGGTGCCCCTGTCAAGGATCTGGGTATCTGCTGTCTTCAGGTCTGGGCGACAACCCCAAGCCATCCTTGTTTGAGTCAGTCCTATAGTAATATTTTTCAAGCCTGCTGGGTTGCATAGTTTTTTGCCCTTTGTCACAGACCATGACTCCTGGCTTTCTATGGATCCTGGTCTGCCAGCAAAAATCTGTGCACTGGATCGATGCTAAGGATCTTCCCTGTTGACATCAAAATGTACTGCTGCTCATGAGTTAGGGTTTATTGTATGCATATTGCCTGTGTCCTTTTTAATGTTTTAAGTTGTTCTTTCTGCTTTAGTGATACACAACAATCCATATAAATATGTTAGGGAATAAATGCCACATGTGACCTGGGCTGGCTTTAGCTCTGGTAGCACCCTGTGCGACAATGTTTGTTGACGTCCCCCAGTGACTACCTCTGCCACGGATTCCCTCACCACCACCCTTTAACAGTGCCCCTCAAGACTCCATAACCACTTCCTCTCAGATGCATTTAATTATATTTATAACACCACTTATACCAGTGTAGGGTGTCATAGCACTTTACATCACACACACATTACATAGATTCAATATTTATATGTGTGTAAATCAGTGTATAGGAAATGTTATATCAGGCAGAGGACTACAAGGTGTAGGAGTCACATGTGTTCCATACGGGTAGGCAGTATAGTTTAATAGTGCTTGATCTGGAGAAGCGCAAACTGAGAATTTAAAAAGTATCAACATAGATGGGGGTTGTTTTTATTAATAAGAATTGATTTCTACCCAAATGTACCCTTTTTTGCGATATTAGGGTAATGAAAGACACGGGGAAAAAAAAATGCTCTAATCTATTCCTTGCAGTTTAAACAAAGCTCTCTGATGACAGTTTCTAGCTCACTGTTCTATGTTAGGATTTTAATTTATAAACTGCAAGTAACTAAAGTATTGCCCCAACAAAAGCAGTAACCAACTGACCTATTTGAATTATATGCACTTTGTGATCTGCATGATAGACGTTCTTTGCAGCAGGCATATTACCCTCTGTGCTACCTTCTGATGAGTTAAAACTTCTATTAGACAAAACTTGAGCTCTCTCCAGAAAGTCCATTAATCACTCGAGTTATATTGACATTTTAACTGTTGAAAGTTGCCAGAGATAAGGAACGTGGAAGCAGGTGCTTTTAAAACCACAGCACGGAGCCCCCACCCAAAGTCACACCCTGTGCAGTGGCACTGGTCGCACCGCCCTAGAGCCGGCCCTGCATGTGAATCACACACATCAAGTAATATTATCGTTTTTATTCCCTACTCTGTGTGTGGATATTGTGAGCACGACTTAATAAGCTCTATAATACATGGGGTCCTGAAATCGCTTTATACATAACTCTCTAATTTACTTGTTGCACTCTCATTGTGACATTCCTAGTCACATGTACTAAGAAACCAATGAGACTGCTCAACTGTAAAAAGTTACTACAGCAGAATTGTTAAAGGCAGGACACTGAATAAAAGTACAGTTGCTCATTTAAACAATGAAAACAATAATAAATCTTTCATCTCTATTTAAATGTTTTCCTGAATTGATCAGTTATTGGCAGAAGGATGTCATATATAACTGTAGGTTAATTTTATGCACAGCTAGAGTTCGTTACATGAAAGCAGTAATATCTCTGCATGTTACAACACATTTTAAACTACAGCTATTTTTCAAAGGCATTTAAAATTATAATTGCATACGATATGTTTTTGCAAATATAAACATTTCTTTATAAAGGTGTGTTTAATTTCGCACCACAGGTTTCACATTTATTTTACATATTATTTACACACGTCTATCGTCAAAATATTGGCGTTTGCACCTTTTTTTAGATGTGTGAACCTACCTTGCGTCATTGAGATGCAGGTTAGGCGTTCACATCTACTAAATGGTGTTAACTCCATAGCACCATATTTCTCCCCCCATGCAAAAATGACGCACGGGTGGGACGAAGGAATAAATAATTATTTACCTTCTTAATTAAATAACCATTATTTAACGCCTGGGTCAGACCAGGCAGTGGACCCATTTCCATGGTTGAACACCATGGAATGGGTCACTAGGTGCCTCCTCAAGCTCCAGGATCACCCCACCCCCCACCAGAGGGACACCGGAGGATGGGGGACCCCATCAAAGGTAAGGAGGGTAAGTATAGATAAGTATTTTATTTTTTTAATTAAAGTGCCATCGGAGGCCTAACTTGGGGCCCCCTGCATGGAACAGGGTGCAATGGCCATGCCCAGGGGACACTGGTCCTCTGTGCTGGCCACTGGGGTGGTGGGCACGACTCCTGTCTTTTCTAAAACAGGAGTCATGTGGTATGGATGGTTTTGCATCAGAAAATGACGCTAGGCTGGTTAGAGGCATTTTGTTTCCCTCTAACCAGCCTAACGTGATTTTTTGGTGCAAAACCCGCTTCTCCCATTAGGCCACCCCCACTCGGCTGACATATTTTAGTTTTTTTTACACCATCTTACCCTTTAAGCCAGCTCGTGGCATTCCATAAATTTGGCGCCCAGTTGGTGCTCTGGAATGACGCAAGCCGGCGCTATACGTTTTAACGCAAAACTGCATTTGCGCAGTTTTGCATCAAAAAGTATAAATATGGGCCCTAGTGTGTGCGTAACACTTGCAGTAGTTGGTCTCTGTGTGTGACTGAGTATGAGTAGTGAAGCCAATAGGATCCATTTTGGAATGCCTCTGGTTTGGCATGATACAAGCTGCAGGATGAGGATAGCTTCCCCAGACAATTGAAGTGTATTTTCTGCATTCATGTAGCAGTAGGGTGAAAATTCAGACACTGAAGTGAGGTGAATGGAGACAGGACTACTATTAGAAGTTCCCTGAGCTCTGTTATTAGCACGAGGCTGCTGACTGGTTCTTCCTGAGTACTGCTGTCTATCCCTGATTACTGCTTTAGGGAGCCTGGTGACATCCAGGAGCGGAACACACACTTAATTCTATCATGTTAGGGGAACTCCAGTTGGGAGACAATCCCAATGTTACCTGCTGTGAGAATCATCAGTCTACAGAAATGCAATATCTGGTGAGCCAGGCCCTGTGTTCAGCAGTAGATATATAAAAATATGTGCATAACCTCTAGACTAATGTGTGACTACAGGGCATGCCTTCTCCATTACAACCAAGGCTACTTGATAACGCTCAGTTATGGTTAGTTAGCCATCGACCTAGTGATGTATCAAAAAAATGTTCTTTACTCGAGCAATTGCATGCATAAGTACGTATAGTAGTTAAATTAGGGTCCATCTTAGTCCTGATGAAGGCCCCTCACTTGTATGGGCAATATTATAGGCTGAAACATGTTCATATTCATATGGATGTTTAAGTCATATTACTCATACTTGTGTTTGTAGGAGGCTGGCCTGGCTTATAGTGGGTACCTTGTGGTACTTACACCTTGTGCCAGGTCCAGTTATCCCTTATTAGTAGATTAGTATTGTTCAAGCAGCTTAGGCTGATAGAGCTAGCTATAGCAGAGCAGCTTAGGCTGAACTAGGAGACATGCAAAGCTCCTACTATACCACTTATAGCATATAGCACTATACCATAAGAAACACAATACTCAGAGTTACTAAAAATAAAGGTACTTTATTTTAGTGACAATGTGCCAACAGTATCCCAGAGGATATACTCCCTTAGGAGGTAAGTAAAATACACAAAATATACACACAAACCAAAATCAGGTAAGTAAGACACTTAGAAAAGTAGTGCAAACACTGTAGAACACAACAGAATGCTATAGGAGACAGAAGGTCCAGGAGTTCGCCCCTTGGAGGAGGAGACAGAGGGGGCGCTCAGCAACACAGAGAGCCCACACAGAAGCAGGCAGCACCCACAGAAGCACCTGAACAGGCGTTCAGGAAATCTGAGCACAGCGGTCGTCTCAACACAACAAAAGAGGGTTCCACGAAGTCGGAGGTCAACTCAGGACGGAGTGCTGGGGACCTGGGCTGTGCTGTGCAAGAAGGAAGTCTTGCAAAAGAGCACAGATCACGCAGTACACAGGATTACTGTCTGGGTTTGGGGAGGCAAGGACTTACCTCCACCAAATTTGGACAGAAGGACCACTGGACTGTCGGGGTCACTTGGATCTAGCTCCTGTGTTCCAGGGACCACGCTCGTCAAGATGAGAGGGGTCCCCGAGGACCGGTGATGCAGAAGTTTGGTGCCTGCGTTAGCAGGGGGAAGATTCCGTTGACCCACAGGAGATTTCTTCTTGGCTTCCAGTGCAGGGTGAAGGCCCTCAGAGCATGCACCACCAGGAAACAGTCGAGAACGCCGGCAGGATTAGGCGCTACAATGTTGCTGGTAGTCTTCTTGCTACTTTGTTGCGGTTCTGATGGCGCCCTGGAGCAGTCAGCGGTCGATCCTGGCAGAAGTCAAAGAGAGAAGTGCAGAGGAACTCTGGTGAGCTCTTGCATTCGTTATCTGACGAGAAACCCACAGGAGAGACCCTAATTAGCCCTCAGAGGAGGATTGGCTACCTAACCAGGTAAGAGCCTATCAGGAGGGGTCTCTGATGTCACCTGCTGGCACTGCTGGCACTGGCCACTCAGAGGTCTCCAATGTGGCCATTGAAGATGGCAGAGATCTGGGACACACTGGAGGAGCTCTGGTCGGTGATGGACAGGGGAGTGGTCACTCCCCTTTCCTTTGTCCAGTTTCATGCCAGAGCAGGGGCTGGGGGATCCCTGTAACCGAGTAGACTGGTTTATGCAAGGAGGGCACCATCTGTGCCCTTCAAAGCATTTCCAGAGGCCAGGAGAGGCTACTCGTCTCAGGCCCTTTACACCTATTTCCAAAGGGAGAGGGTGTAACACCCTCTCTCAGAGGAAATCCTTTGTTCTGCCTTCCTGGGACTGGGCTGCCCAGGCCCCAGGGGGCAGAAACCTGTCTGAGGATTGGCAGCAGCGGTAGCTGCAGAGGAAACCCCAGAGAGCTAGTTTGGCAGTACCCGGGGTCCATGCTGGAGCCCCGGGGATGCATGGGATTGTCACCTCAATACCAGAATGGTATTGAGGGGACAATTCCATGATCTTAGACATATTACATGGCCATGTTCAGAGTTACCACTGTGAAGCTACACATAGGTTGTGACCTAGATGTAGTTCACGCATGTAATGGTGTCCCCACACTCACAAAGTCTGGGGAAATTGCCCTGAACAGGGTGTGGGCACCATGGCTAGTGCCAGGGTGCCCTCACACTTAGTAACTTTGCACCTAACCTTCACTAAGTGAGTGTTAGACATATAGGTGACTTATAAGTTACTTAAGTGCAGTGTAAAATGGCTGTGAAATAACATGGACGTTATTTCACTCAGGCTGCAGTGGCAGTCCTGTGTAAGAATTGTCTGAGCTCCCTATGGGTGGCAAAAGAAATGCTGCAGCCGATAGGGTCTCCTGGAACCCCAATACACTGGGTACCTAGGTACCATATACTAGGGGATTATAAGGGTCTTCCAGTGTGCCAATCATAATTGGTAAAATTAGTCACTAGCCTGTTAGTGACAATTTTAAAAGCAGAGAGAGCATAAACACTGAGGTTCTGGTTAGCAGAGCCTCAGTGATACAGTTAGGCACCACACAGGGAACACATACAGGGCACAACTTATGAGCACTAGGGTCCTGGCTAGCAGGATCCCAGTGACACAGGCAAAAACAAACATACATATAAGTAAAAAATGGGGATAACATGCCAGGCAAGATGGTACTTTCCTACACAACCCCCCCCCAAACGAGGGACAATAAGGCTAACCTTGCCCAGATGAGTCTTCATTGTCTAAGTGAAAATATCTGGAAAGTCCATCTGCATTGGAGTGGGTACTCCCAGGTCTATGTTCCACTGTATAGTCCATTCCCTGTAGGGAGATGGACTACCTCTACAATTTATGGTTTTCACCTTTCATTTGCTTTAGCCAAAGTAGAGGTTTGTGGTCTATCTGAACAATAAAGTGAGTACTAAACAGGTAGGGTCTCAACTTTTTCAGTGCCAAGACCACAGCAAAGGCCTCCCTCTCTATGGCAGACCAACGCTTCTATAGGGTTCAACCTCCTGCTGATAAAAGCAACAGATTGATCCTGGCCCTCAGCATTAAGCTGTGATAGTACTGCCCCAATCCCCAATTCAGAAGCATCAGTCTGGACTATGAACTTTTTAGAGTAGCAAGGGCTTTTTATGACAGGTGCGGAGCACATGGCCTGTTTGAACTCATCAAAAGCTTTTTGACAGCTAGCTGTCCAGAATACCTTTTTAGGCATCTTCTTACTAGTGAGGTCATTAAGAGGAGCTGCTATGGAGCCATAATTCTTGATGAACCTCCTATAGTACCCTGTGAGGCCTAAAAAGGCTCTCACCTGGGTTTGAGTTGTAGGGGGAGCCCATTCCATAATGGTCTGAATCTTCCCCTGTAGTGGTGCAATCTGTTCCCCACCTACCATGTGGCCCAGATAAACCACTTTCCCCTGACCTTTCTGGCACTTTGAGGCCTTGATAGTGTGGCCTGCCTTTTGCAGGGCCTCCAAAACGTTCCACACATGGACCAGGTGATCATCCCAGGTGGAGCTAAAGACAGCTATATTATCCAGATATGCTGCACTAAAAGCTTCCAACCCTTGCAGGACTGTGTTCACCAACCCTTGAAAAGTGGCAAGTGCATTTTTCAGACCAAAGGGCATCACAGTGAATTGATAGTGCCCTCCAATGGTTGAAAATGCAGTCTTGGGTTTAGCATCTTCTGATAATTTAATCTGCCACTACCCTGCAGTTAAATCAAAAGTGCATAGATACTTGGCAGAAGCCAGTGTATCTAACAGCTCATTGGCCCTGGGTATAGGATGAGCATCTGTCTTGGTTACTTGGTTCAGCCCTCTATAGTCAACACAAAACCTCATCTCTCTTTTACCATCCTTACTGTGAGGTTTTGGGACAAGCACCACTGGGCTAGCCCATGAGCTTTCTAAAGGCTCAATCACTCCTAAGTCTAACATTTTCTGAACCTCTTGTTTAATGTGGTCCCTGACATGGTCAGGCTGCCTATAAATCTTACTTTTGACAGGTAAGCTGTCTCCAGTATTGATTGTATGCTCACACCAAGTAGTGGTACCTGGTATCAGTGAGAAGAGTTCAGAAAACTGACTTAAAAGATTTACACAGTCATCTTTCCGCTCTGCAGTAAGACAATCTGCAAGTACTACACCCTCCACTAAGGCATCAGCGTCAGTGGTGGAGAAGGGATCAGGGAGAGGGTCACTCTCTTCTTCCTGTCCCTCATCAGTTGCCATGAGCAGGGTGAGATCAGACCTGTCATAGTAGGGTTTTAGGTGGTTGACATGGAGCACCCTAAGGGGACTCCTGGCAGTGCCCATGTCCACCAAGTAGGTCACCTCACCCTTTTTCTCAACAATTAGATGGGGTCCACTCCATTTGTCCTGGACTGCTCTTGGGGCCACAGGCTCCAAAACCCACACCTTCTGTCCTGGGTGGTACTGGGTCAGGACAGCCTTCTGGTCATGCCATTGCTTTTGCAGCTCCTGGCTGGCCTGAAGGTTTTTACTGGCCTTTTTCGTGTACTCAGCCATTCTTGATCTAAGGCCAAGTACATAATCCACAATGTCCGGTTTAGGAGCTTTTAAAGGTTTTTCCCAACCCTTCTTAATAAGTGCAAGGGGACCTCTCACAGGGTGGCTAAAGAGGAGTTCAAAAGGGCTAAAGCCCACTCCTTTTTGGGGTACCTCCCTGTAAGCAAAAAGGAGGCAAGGTAACAGGACACCCCATCTCCTTCTGAGTTTTTCAGGGAGTCCCATTATCATACCTTTGAGAGCTTTATTAAACCTCTCAACCAGACCATTTGTTTGTGGATGATAAGGAATAGTGAACTTGTATGTCACACCACACTCCTTCCACATTGCTTTGAGGTATGCAGACATGAAGTTACTACCTCTGTCTGACACCACTTCCTTAGGGAAGCCCACCCTGGAAAAGATTCCCAGGAGGGCCTTTGCTACCGCAGGAGCTGTAGTGGTCCTTAAGGGGATAGCTTCAGGATACCTAGTGGCATGGTCCACTACCACAAGAATAAACCCATTGCCTGAAGCTGTTGGAGAGTCAAGGGGGACAACTATGTCAACCCCTACCCTTTCAAAGGGCACCTCAACCACAGGAAGTGGAATTAAGTGGGCCTTTGGAGTGCCACCAGCCTTGCCACTGGCTTGACAGGTCACAAAAGAGCGACAAAACTCTTTGGTGTCCTCTGACATATGAGGCCAGTGAAACAGGGGAACAAGACTGTCCCAAGTTTTACTTTGGCCCAAATGCCCAGCCAAAGGAATGTTGTGTGCCAAGGTAAGAAGAAACTCTCTGTATTGCAAAGGATGACCAATCTCCTGGCAGCTCCAGGTTTAGGGTCCCTTGACTCAGTATACAGGAGGTTGTCTTCCCAATACACCTTATGGCTATCACTGACATCCCCATTCTGCTGCTTGACAGCTTGCTGTCTCAAACCCTCTAGTGTGGGACAGGTCTGCTGTGTCACACTCAGCTCTTCCCTAGTAGGCCCCCCTACACCCAAACACTCGGGAGTGTCTGCTGCTAGCTCATCTGGTGTAGGTTCTGCACAGGGAGAGGATTCCTCTTCCTCAAAAGGGGAATCTTCTGGTAAGGGAGGGATAGTGGGCAATGATTTACCCTTCTTACCCCTAGCTTTTGGGAGCACTTGGTCCATTGTTCCAGGATCCAAGTTTCCCTGTCCTTTTTGCTTTTTGGCCTGAGCCCTTGTTAAAGCAAAAATATGCCCAGGAATGCCCAGCATTGTTGCACGAGCCTCCAACTCCACTTCAGCCCAAGCTGGTGTCTCCAAATCATTTCCTAGTAAGCAATCTACAGGTATTTCAGTGGCTACCACAACTTTCTTTGGACCAGTAACCCCCCCCCCCCAGTTGAGATTCACAACAGCCATGGAGTGGCTAAGTGTGTTATTGTGAGCATCAGCCACTTGGTACTGCTGACCAAGTAGGTGTTGATCAGGGTGAACCAGTTTCTCTATAGCCATAGTTACACTGGCTCCTGTGACCCTGTAGGCCTCAACCTCAACACCATTAATTAGGGGTAGGTGCTTGTACTTACCCATATTGAGGGGACAAGCAACCAAGGTGGCAAAGTCAATGCCACCATCAGAGACTAAAACAGCCTCTGTGGTCTCCCTAACAAGACCATCCCCAACTACACTGCCAATAGTGAGCCCAGCTACACCCTTGGATTGGCTATTTGTAGTAGACTTCCCACCACCACTGCTATTACTAGGGGCACTAGAGGTTGCAGTTGGGGTTGTGGTAGTGGGAGCCTTGGTGTTTTTCTCTGGACAAGTAGCATCACTTGCACAATGGCCTTTTACTTGACATAAATAACACCATGGCTTTTTCTGATTGTGAGAAGAGGATTTGGACCCACCACTCCCAGAGGATTTTTGTGGGCCTGATGAATGTTTTTTATCTTTGCCCCCACCCTTGTCAGAAGACTTACCATCCTTCTTCTTGCCATCCTTGTCACCTCCTGTATGAACTTTTCTGTTCACTCTTGTTCTGACCCATTTGTCTGCCTTCTTTCCCAATTCTTGGGGAGAGGTCAGATCTGAGTCTACCAAGTACTGATGCAACAAATCAGACACACAATTGTTCAAAATATGCTCTCTCAGGATTAGATTGTACAGACTTTCATAGTCAGTCACCTTACTGCCATGTAACCAACCCTCCAAGGCCTTCACTGAACAGTCTACAAAGTCTGTCCAGTCTTGAGAGGACTCTTTTCTGGTGTCACTGAACGTAATCCTGTATTGTTCAGCGGTTAAGCCAAATCCGTCCAAGAGTGCATCCTTCAAAACTTTGTAGTTATTAGCATCACTTTCTCTGACAGTAAGGAGCCTATCCCTACCCTTACCAGTGAAAGATAGCAGCCCACTGCCATTGAGGGACCAACTGTGCCATACAGGCCCTCTCAAGTGCAGCAAACCACTTGTTAATGTCACCCCCCTCCTTGTTAGGGGGGACTACCTTATGTAGGTTTCTGGAATCTTGCTCTCTAACAGGATTACTATCAAAAACACTGCTGCTGCCACCATGGGGAACTAACCCCAACCTCTGGCTTTCCCTTTCCACATCCAGAGATTCCCTGTCTAGGGCCAGCTGCTGCTGTTTAAGCTTCAGCCTGGCCTCTTCGAACCTCAGCTTTCTGAGTTCCCTTTCATTTCGTGGAGAAGTGTGGCTCAATGGTTAGAGCGGCAGACCCTGAAGCAGAGATCTGGCTCAAGAGCAGGGTTCAAGTCCCGCTTCGGCAGGTCTTGGGCTCAATTCCCCTTGACCAGATAATTCTCGCCTCGGTGCCTAATCTAATTCATGGGTCCCACTCTGCAACTCTGGGCAATAGCTTGCTTAATCTCCACAATGGCCCCAACAGCGCTTGGATGCCTGGCTTCACCCTGGGGGTGCTCAGGAGTGGGCGCCTCACAGGGAAAAGCCAGGAGGGGTTCCATAGCGGTATGAGTACAGCGCCTTGAGACCCTAACGGGTGAGTAGTGCGCTATACAAGTGCTAATTTACATTTACATTAAGTTATCCTCAGGGTGGGAGGCTTGGGGATTGTGAGACACAAAAGAAATGTGGGAATTAGCAGAGTTGCCTGTCCCTAACTGGCTGGGCCCTAGTAACCTGGCCTTTAGGAGTGAAAGGTGCCCTACTAGTGTGTGACCCCCTCCCACTACCAGTGTCACTAGGTGGCCTGTTAGATGGCAGGTCCTTCCTTGGAAGAACCCTCCCTAGCATCCTCAGGGGACTCCTCTGAGTGTGGCTGGGTACCCCCCTCCTCTACCGCCTGATCCTGGGATGGGCCTGACTGGTTCTGGTCACTTTCTAGGAGAAGGCTAAGGAGGAGATCTTTTGTAGGATTCTTACCAATTGCTAAACCTCTTTCAATGCAGAGACCCCTCAAACTTTTAAAGTTTAGATTCCCAAATGCTCCCTGGACAACTGTGGGAGTAAGCTCTACTACAGACATGACAGCAAAGGTTTAGGACAGAAAGAGAAAAAAGTTTTTGGAACTTTTAAAAGAACAGAGAAAAACTTTTTCAAACTTTTGAAAACGTTTGAAAATTTTCAGAAACTTTTCAGAAAGTTTTTAGAAAGTTTTAGAGAAGGAAAGTTAAACTGTTTAGGTTACTGTGTATATTCGGAAGTATTTGGTATATGTTTTTCTTATGAAAAGCACCAATGACAAAGTGGTAAAGCAATTACAAGTACTTATCCCACCGCTGCCACCAATGTAGGAGGCTGGCCTGGCTTATAGTGGGTACCTTGTGGTACTTATACCTTGTGCTAGGTCCAGTTATCCCTTATTAGTAAATTAGGAGTGTTCAAGCAGGTTAGGCTGATAGAGGTAACTATGGCAGAGCAGCTTAGACTGAACTAGGAGACATGCAAAGCTCCTACTATACCACTTATATCATATAGCACTATATCACAAGAAAACACAATACTCAGAGTTACTAAAAATAAAGGTACTTTATTTTAGTGACAATATGCCAAAAGTATCCCAGAGGATATACTCTGTAAAATACACAAAATATACACACAAACCAAAATCAGGTAAGTAAAACACTTAGAAAAGTAGTGCAAACACTGTAGAACACAATAGAATGCAATAGGAGACAATAGGCCTAGGGGCAACACAAACCATATACTCCAAACATGGAATGCGAACCACGAATGGACCCCAGGACTAGTGTACTGTGTAGAAGGTCGCTGGGAGTGTAAGAAAACACTAAGGGTGTCCAATATACCCCACCCCAAGACCCTGAAAAGCAGGAGTAAAGTTACCTGACTACCCCAGAAAGACAGTAAAGTCGAGATAGGGGATTCTACAAAGACAACAACTGACTGCAAAGCACTGAAGATGGATTCCTGGACCTGAGGACCTGCAAAGGAAGGGGACCAAGTCCAAGAGTCACGCAAGTGTCCGGGGGGGCAGGAGCCCACTAAACCCCGGATGAAGGTGCAAAAGGGCTGCCTCTGGGTGGAAGACGCCAAAGATTCTGCAACAACGGAAGGTGCCAGAAACTTCTCCTTTGGTCAGAAGATGTCCCATGGCGTGCTAGAGGATGCAGAGTTGTTTCTACGCAGAAAGATCACAAACAAGCCTTGCTAGCTGCAAGAGTCGCGGTTAAAGGTTTTGGGTGCTGGAGGGGCCCAGGAAGGACCAGGAGGTCACCCCTTGGAGAGGAGACAGAGGGGGCACTCAGCAACAGAGAGAGCTCACACAGAAGCAGGCAGCACCCACAGAAGCACCTGAACAGGCATTCAGGAAATCTGAGCACAGTGGTCGTCTCAGCACAACAAAAGAGGGTCCCACGAAGTCGGAGGTCAACTCAGCGAGTTGGGCAATGCAGGACAGAGTGCTGGGGACCTGGGCTGTGCTGTGCACTAAGAAAGTCTTGCAAAAGTTCACAGAAGCCCTAGCAGTTGCAGATCACGCAGTACACAGGATTACTGTCTGGCGTGGGGAGGCAAGGACTTACCGACACCAACTTTGGACAGAAGGACCACTGGACTGTCGAGGTCACTTGGATCCAGCTTCTGTGTTCCAGGGACCACGCTCGTCAAGTTGAGAGGTGACCCAGAGTAACGGTGATGCTGATGTTTGGTGCCTGCGTTAGCAGGGGGAAGATTCCTTCGACCCACAGGAGATTTATTCTTGGCTTCCAGTGCAGGGTGAAGGCAGACAGCCCTCAGAGCATGCACCACCAGGAAACAGTTGAGAAAGCCGTCAGGATTAGGTGCTACAATGTTGCTGGTAGTCTTCTTGCTACTTTGTTGTGGTTTTGCAGGCGTCCTGGAGCAGTCAGCGGTCGATCCTTGGCAGAAGTCGAAGAGACAAGTGCAGAGGAACTCTGGTAAGCTCTTGCATTTGTTATCCGACGAGAAACCCACAGGAGACCCTAAATAGCCCTCAGAGGAGGATTGGCTACCTAACCCGGTAAGAGCCTATCAGGAGGGGTCTCTGATGTCACCTGCTGCCACTGGCCACTCAGAAGTCTCCATTGTGCCCTCACACCTCTGCATTCAAGATGGTAGAGGTCTGGGACACACTGGAGGAGCTCTGGGCACTCCTCTTTCCTTTGTCCAGTTTCACACCAGAGCAGGGGCTAGGGGATCCCTGAACCGGTGTAGACTGGTTTATGCAAGGAGGGCACCATCTGTGCCCTTCAAAGCATTTCCAAAGGCCAGGAGAGGCTACTCCTCTCAGGCCCTTAACACTTATTTCCAAAGGGAGAGGGTGTAACACCCTCTCTCAAAGGAAATCCTTTGTTCTGCCTTCCTGGGACTAGGCTGCCCAGGCCCCAGGGGGACAGAAACCTGTCTGAGGGTTGGCAGCAGCAGTAGCTGCAGAGAAAACCCCAGAGAGCTAGTTTGTCAGTACCCGGGGTCCATGCTGGAGCCGCGGGGATGCATGGGATTGTCACCCCAGTACCAGAATGGTATTGGGGGGACAATTCCATGATCTTAGACATGTTACATGGCCATGTTCAGAGTTACCATTGTGAAGCTACACATAGGTATTGACCTATATCTAGTTCACGCGTGTAATGGTGTCCCCGCACTCACAAAGTCCGGGGAAATTGCCCTGAACAATGTGGGGGCACCTTGGCTAGTGCCAGGGTGCCCTCACAGTTAGTAACTTTGCACCTAACCTTCATTAAGTGAGGGTTAGACATATAAGTGACTTATAAGTTACTTAAGTGCAGTGTAAAATGGCTGTGAAATAACGTGGACGTTATTTCACTCAGGCTGCAGTGGCAGTCCTGTGTAAGAATTGTCTGAACTCCATATGGGTGGCAAAAGAAATGCTGCAGCCCATAGGGATCTCCTGGAACCCCAATACCCTGGGTACTTAGGCACTGTATACTAGGGGACTATAAGGGTCTTCCAGTGTGCCAATCAGAATTGGTAAAATTAGTCACTAGCCTGCAGAGACAATTTTAAAAGCAGAGAGAGCATAAACACTGAGGTTTTGGTTAGCAGAGCCTCAGTGATACAGTTAGGCACCACACAGGGAACACATACAGGGCACAACTTATGAGCACTGGGGTCCTGGCTAGCAGGATCCCAGTGATACAGGCAAACACATACATACATATAAGTAAAAAAGGGGGGTAACATGGCAGGCAAGATGGTACTTTCCTACAGTGTTCATTTTAACCTTACCTTGCTACCCTTAATTAAAAGAAATGTATATGGGTTTACCTTGAGATAATTTTATAAAACTTACATCCTTTCTTCTATCCACTATCTCTTTATGAAGAACTCCATTATAAAGGAGAACAAGTCTTGCTGGGGCGGGGTGAGGTTAGCTATAAGGAAGCGTGCCCCCATAGAGTGGGTGAGGTTTCCTTATCAATACATTTCTGGTTCTAGTACAACTACAAGGGTACAAATGTATTGTGAAATACTGTATTGATAGAGAGGGTGCGCAACACACAACACAACACTGTTTTAAGTATGATGTTTGCCTCTGTTTCTCTGGGGCATAATACATGTTCCACTAGCTTAGAGCCTCATGCCCCACCCTTAGATCAAATCAGGCACCACCAGAGGTGCCCACACCCTAGTTTAAAGAACTTTTCTCTAACAATTATATCACTGATTTTGTCTAGTCTTCTCCTTTGATCAGATGACGAAATAAAGCAAAGGTAAACAATACCTTTACATTCTTGCACTGGGGTATGAATAAATATTATAAAAGTCGCTTGGAAAGCGACTGTACTAAGAACATCTGCTGACTGCATTTACAAAATTCAGTGTTGTAGACCTAGGATGATGAGGAAGGGAACACTGTCAGTCTAGAAGACTGGAGTGCACTTCTATTTATAGCAATACAACAAGATGATGGACTGAGTGCTAAAACTTTTTAGACACTCACCCCCAGTCACCAATCTGAGTTAAATCGATTGTTCTTTTGCTCACCATGCCAACCCGTTTGGACCTGGCGATATGCAAATTAGTCTTGGCCCTGTTCCCCATGGGAACAGTCCAGCCTCAACTGCCAGGCCAGGTCCTCCCTGTACCCGAAACAAGCCCCAGGATGCTAGCAGAAAAGTGGTTTTAGCAATGTACTAAACCCATTTAAGAGTCAGAAACCTTTTACCGACTCCTAAAATGAATTTAGAAGTGGATAAGGAATCTTTATTTGGAAGATTCACATTGTAGGTGTCCCTCCCAAACAGTAATTCCTAGCCACCTGTATCAATGGTCTAAGACCATAACAGAGATCACCATTGAAAAGTTAATGACCTTCCAGTTGAAAGTTTAACCCATTCACAAAAGGTCACGTTGGGACCCTTTTCCTTTTGTGAATGTTAAAAAATGTTTGTTTGGAAGTAGGGTGTGGTCCACAGAACCGCAGCAAACTCTCAGAAAAAGTAAACTTTTCTTTTTAAATCCAGACCAGTTTCCTTTAAGGAAGATGGATTGCATTAAAAAGAAGCTGACTTGATTGAAATGTGATCCTAGACATTGTGGTCTGCGGTCCCAGCAGGCCACCATTCCTGTGATGGTATCCAGTTGTATTGAGTCACAATCTGCGGCCCACCTCATTAATATTCATGAGGACAATTGCATCCCAACCCACTACGATTCGGATTTATGAGAAGCGACCTGTTAGTACATAGGTCGTTTCTAAAAAATCTTTCTGGCTTCAAAAATACGTGCTGCAAATTGTGTCCGGTATTTTGTGACAAGTAAATAGAAGATCTGGCCTCTAGATCCTTAAATTTGATTGACTTTTTTAAGTACAAATAAAGATTGAAGTGCATGATCAGGCTCGAGTGCACTACTACAGTTTTAAAACATGTTCACCAGTGTGTAGGTGGGGATCTGTTGTCGTTGACAAGTTACAAGCGTCTCTGATGCACAGCAGCAAACTATAGTTTACTCACCAACAGAAAGGTTAACCTTTTTCTCACGTTCATGCTGTACCTGGGGATAGCCCTCAACCTCTTCTTTGATACTGAAGGAAATTACTGTTTCACCAGTGTCATGTTCTGCAATGAAAGAAACAATGATAATTAGACGTTGACCATACGCAGTTCTGACCACTGGAGACAGGTTCATCTCACTGAAGTTCAGCTTCTCCACACAGTGTTTCACAAAACCATCCCACAAAATCTTGGATGATAATCTCAATCCTACTGATGAAGAGGAGACCTACCTGCTACTACTTCTCAACATCTGTGTGGCCTTCAACACTTTTGATAAAGAGATCTATGCCCTAAATTCTAAAGTCTCTCAACCGTCTAAGACATCATCCTCTGCTTGTTCTTGTGTTATTCTACAACCATTCTTAATGACGCAGACAGACTGTATTCCTTCCTTTAAAGTTCCTGGTCTTTTTTGTTACTAGTTCTTTTCATCATTATGCTTCTCTCTCTTTGAAACAAATTGCCATCTACAACTTATTTACCAATGGCATGCAGATACCTTTTAACTATACCAATGCATCACCAATCACCAAATTAATACTAAGCTGTAAAAGCCCATTAGCTAGCACCTAGCTCAGTTCTTAAAACTTTCTGCAAATTGCCACCAATATGAGGCGACTAATAAATAGTACAACTGACACCTAGAACCATAGCTGTGATTGTGCTTTCTAGTACAAAGAAAGAGTGGAAACTGGCTGATCAGGCTGCAGTACACTAACACAGTTTAAAATATGTCCACCAGTGTGTTGGTGAGGATCTGCTGGAGTTTACAAGTGTTCTTTTACGTACAGCAGCAAATTACTTTTTACTCACTAGCAGAAACATTCATCTTTTTCTCACTTTTGGGCTGTACCACGGCATAGTCCTTGATCTCTTCTTTGATACTGAATGAAACAATGGTCTCATCTACGTCAAGCTCTGAAATAAAAGAAACAGGTATAATTAGAACTGACCATCTGCAGTTTTGATCACTGGACACCGACTGATCTAGGACGTGGTTCATATTTATTTACACTGATGAACATTCCCACTGTGACATTAGATGAGCTCTACTCTTGGAAAGAGCCATAGACAAACTTGTTAAGATTGGCCAGCGATAACCTATTGATAACAGGTGGGCTTTAAATTTCCCACAGGTACTGTGGAGACAGATACAACTTAGAAAACCTATCAAATTTAGTAAAATGTCTTGCTTATATTTACAAAGGAAAATAAATATCAGAACAGAGAAATAATTTACTTTATTTTCTAAACCACAACGACCACAGTCATATAGGCTATTCCTTAGTTTCCAAATCATATTGTACTCAGGATCTGATATATTATTTACTGGTCATGATTTGCAACCGGTAAAGAATTTAATGAAGTGCCTATGTATTAAAAAGTTAGTTTGTAAAATTCCAATTTGGAATGAATTGCAGTCTGACCTACTGCATTACTTTTAATGAGGTAGGTCGCAAATTGTGACTCACTCTGATGAGGAGACATCACAGGGAGGTGACCTGCCAAGGTCAGCATACCACCATATCTGTGATTTTCCTAAAGGAAACAATGTTGTAATTCTAAAAAATGTTTTACTTTCTTTTTTTAAGTTTGTTTGAGAGCTGCCAGTGGTCTCCTGGACCTCTGAAACGGGTGGCAGTCCTAAAGGTTCCTCTTCTTTATTTGCAAATGGATTACCACACCTACTTAGGAGTCTGTAACTTTACAATATTTTGCAACCTGAATTCAGTCCCAAACAGAGATACATTGCACACTGAATCAGCATTTGGAAGGGACGACTACAACACGTCCCTTTGAAAATACCAAATCATTATTAGGTCATAATCCCATGTTAGGAGTCAGTAAACGTTTAAAGATTCCTAAAATGGGCTTGTACCAATTCTGAATCACAAACAAGAGACCATAAAAATTCTTTGTTCACCTGGCCCTCAGTTTCAGATGCTATTTATATGACATAAGAGAATGCTAATGTCACTACCCAGCACAACAACGACCAATCTCTACCCCTACCTTTGAAAAATAACAACCAAAGACGAAATTGTTGAAGGGAATATTGCCTACTGAGTCCTTAACGAGAAGGCTTTAGATAACTTAATTTCAGCTAAACTAGTCCTGAAGTTCATTATTTTTTAACAAGCTAATCTTGACGTTATTTATATATTTTGTCTAAACGATTAGATACATTACAATCCCTGTACAGAAAGAAGGGGCATGCTTGAAAATTAGATCCCAGAAGGATGCTGACACATAACATGTCATTATAGGTAACAAGAGATTAATATAAATATGTTACTTTGTGTAATATTTCTCACAAACTATGACCACTGGGATGTACTTGATAGACCAGAGATTCTGCTTCGCTACTCACAGCTCTTTCTGGAACATGATCACCTTCCTTGCCCAGCAGGTCAAGCTGATGTACTTCAGAGCCAGCACTGGCAGAACCTCCTGCAGCACCACAGGTGAGCGTGGATTTGGAAGGCTGTATGAGGGACAAAGGAATGCCAAAGCGTAGACAGAATGGTTTCCTAGTGCTGATTTGACCACCTTTCGAAGTCTTCTAAAAGCATCAAGGATGTTTTCAAATACAGAGATGCCCCTTTGTCTAAAGAATCGGTCACGTGTACAGAGTAGAGGAAGATTTCTCTGATGGCTTATCTGAGGATTTCCTGGGGTCACCCATGTTACTGTAGGGAGTGAATATTTGAAGGTTTGCATCTCTTTAGAATTCTGCACCTTTGAGATTGTTATGGTCATCACCTAGAAAGTGCCCCAAGATTGCTGTCAGAGCGAGGTGATTTTAAATGCTCACTTTTGAACAGAATTCTTTTTGTCCCAGTGGAGAGTGTGCTATGAAAGAAAAAGGCACAGGAAGTAAAACAAAAATACACTTTCTTTTTCATGCAAATCCTCATAATCACCTCCAAAAACACCAGAAGCCATTCCAACAATTCTTCTTCTAGTTATAACTTATGCAACAAAGCCTAAAGAAGACATCCTGGGCAACTCAACACTTCAAAGAAGGAACTCATACAGCTGCCATCAATCAAGCCATTATCATCATCCCATTGAGGAAGAAATATTCTCTTAACCACAATGTACTCAACAACTACAGTCTCATAGATGGCCTCCACACTGTACCAAAAGTAATTAAGAAAACTATTGCTGTTAAACTCCCAGCCTACCTCAAAAATCACTACTATAGTCAGACACTGAAGTTGAGCTTCTTCATACAGTGTTTCACAAAACCATCCCACAAAATCTTGGACGATAAACTCAATCCACTGATGAATCGAAGATCTGCTACTCGCACTTGTAGACCTCTGTGTCCTTCCCCATTTTTGATAACAAGAGCATTGCCCTAAACTCTAAATTATCTAAAATGTCTGAAACCTTATCCTCTGCTTGTTCCTGCCCTTATTCTACACCCATTTTAATGACACAGAGAAACTGTATTCCTTCCCTTAAACTTTCTGTTACTAGGTGTTTTCAACACCAAGGTCCTGTCCCCTGAAAACAATAGCCATCTGCATATGCTGATAACACTGAACTATATGTGTGCATCACCAACACAAATAAGAATGCCAGGCCCTATAACCCTGACAGAGGGGTAAAATCATTGATGACAAGGAGTTTCATGAACTGCAATTAACAAAACCTCAACTACTGTTCCTTTGCCAAATTCACCTTCAAACTCCCTCTCATTACAGGCCCAGCTCTATTTCTGCATTAGTCAGTCACCAAGATCAGAAGCCTATCAGACATATTTGAATCAACAATAGCTTTCAACATACACATAGAATCCATACTCAGACTATCAAACCACCAGCTCCACCTACTCTTTTTCACATACCCTCAAAGATACCAAGACAAATTGTGACATACTATTAAATCATAGACATAGTCATAAAATCTTTATTCGGATTTGCATGAATTCATAAAAGCATAAGATTAAAACAGTATCACATTTCATCAACATCACTGCATAGGTGTGATAAATAAGTAAGTAAAATAAATAAATAGATAAAAATCATACATAACCGGAGACACTTACTTCGAGGGTGAATCGTTGGCAATTCTGGATATTTTGTCAGGGTTACGTTCATTGGGTACAGATTATGAGAACAAAGGGTATTAGTACTTGAAACAAACCACTCCTCAATTCTCCAACGTACAATGTTTTGCACTCACCTGGTGTATTAATCCAAGAAAACCTGTCCGTATCTCTTTCTAAGTGCCACAGATTTTCTTACAAAGTTCTGAACTGCCCAGCAAGCATCTTCTTTTCCCAACCTCTGTATGTAGAATAAACCATCCAAATGCACTCTAATATTTGCGATTTGCAATAAAGGTATTAAAACTCACACCTTTGGGTCTCATACAGGAAGCAGAACAGCACAAAGGGTCACACCTGTACGATGGTCAATCGCAGGTCCAACAGTATTGAGAGGGGAAGGTTACAGCCACATGAATAAGGAATATCTAAAAAGAGGTAAATAATGGCGAAAGAAAGGATTCATCACCCAGGTCAAATAGGATTCCATGCCCTCTGTTGTCGACAATGGGACATATCTTACCAATGCTGGCATGCTTTGAGCTTTCCTTAGCTTGATATTAAAATCGTTTTTTAAACGTTTTACCTTTCACTATATATATTGTTGTTATAGTGATGGTAGTTGGATTATCATATAGATCATTTAAGCCTATCACTTCAAAAGTCCTCCTAAGGTAAGACAACCAGGGAATATTGGCTGCCCTTGTTACGCCTAGGCAGTCAGATAAGCATGCACAAACCAGAGAGGCCCCAGGGTTTAACCATATCTTAACACAACACAATACAGTCCAGGAACAAGGCTTAGGGAGTCTGCTAAATATAGAAGCCCAAGTCCTTCATGGAAGGTCAAATTTGCTGAGCCCTGAGGAACATGTAGTAGTCTCCTTAGAAACACGTTTTCAACTTTTTGTAGACATTCTACATTTGTGTAACCCCATATGTCTGCCCCATTTGATCCTTCTGAGATGCATTTCATTTTATACAAGTGTATTAGCTCTTTATCGGGTTTTTGACCTAATTTCTGGGAAAATCTAAAGACTGCTTCAATATTACTTTTAAAGTAATTTGTCCTAACAGTTAAAAGATGCTTACAGGCTAGAGATGAGCTAAACAAAACCCCTAGGTAATTAATTAAAACTGTGCACCTTCTTCAGTACTGTACTCCCTATCGTGAATGTTTTGGTCTTCGTGTTACGAGGCCCACACATCATGACAAAGGATTTGCTGTAATTAATTTTACGGTTCAGCATGGTCATGCAATTAGAGAAACTATCCAATAAAGTTTGCAATTAGCTGTTCGGGCACTAGTACACCATCATCTGTATACAATAAAATCAGAATCTGGTGACCCTCTATGCAAAGGATATCTTTCCCAAGTTTGACCAAGTGTTTGGCAATTCTGTTTATATATAACAAAAATAAAAAGGGTGTCTCCCTGTATGACTTCACATGTGACTTTTATGGGAGGTGTCAGTTTACCCTGGGGCCCAAAGTGCACACTCAATATCAAATCCTGGTGTAAACGCTTTATTATCACTAAAGGTTCTGGCTCTACTCCCATCCCCTCAATAAAGGCGCAAAGTTTAGGACGATTTACTAGATCAAATGTGGTTGATAAATCGATAAAGGCCATGTGAAGTGTCCCCTTTTTAGTTAGTATTTAACAGATATTAAATACAGATTAAGGCACTGGTCAATTGTACTGACTGTAGGAGGCTGGCCTGGCTTGTGGTGGGTACCAGAGGTACTTACACCTTGTGCCAGGTCCAGTTATCCCTTATTAGTGTAGAAGAGGTGTTTCTAGCAGCTTAGACTGATAGAAGGTAGCTATGGCAAAGCAGCTTAGGCTGAACTAGGAGACATGCAAAGCTCCTACTATACCACTTATATGCACAATATCATAAGAAAACACAATACACAGAGTTACTAAAAATAAAAGTACTTCATTTTTATGACAATATGCCAAAAGTATCTCAGTGAGTACACTCAGTAAGAAGGTAAGTAATATACACAAGTTATATGTACACAACCCAAAATTAGGTAAGTAAGAGCAAGAAAAGTAATGCAAACAGTAGAATTACAATAGGTTGCAATAGGCAAGCATAGGTATAGGGGCAACACAAACCATATACTCCAAAAGTGGAATGCGAACCACCAATGGACCCCAGACCTATGTGAGCTTGTAGAGGGTCGCTGGGACTGTAATAAAACAGTGAGGGTTAGAAAAATACCCCACCCCAAGACCCTGAAAAGTAGGAGTAAAGTGCACCTACTACCCCTAGAGAGCACAATAGTCGTGATAGAGGGATTCTGCAGGAAGAACAAACACCAGCAGTGCACTGACAACGGATTTCTGGACCTGAGTACCTGTAAGACAAGGGGACCAAGTCCAATAGTCGCGACAGTGTCCGGGGGGCAGGAGCCCAGGAAACCCCGGATGAAGGTGCAAGGAAGCTGCCTCCGGTTGGAAGAAGCTTGGAGTTCTGCAAGAAAGAAGAGGACTAGGAACTTCTCCTTTGGAAGACAGATGTCCCACATCGCGGTGAAGCTTGCAGAGGTGTTCACACGCTGAAATACCGCAAACAAGCCTTGCTAGCTGCAAGGGTCGCGGTAGGTTTTTTTTGGTGCTGCTGAAGGCCAGGAAGGACCAGGATGTCGCCTTTTGGAGGAGGAGACAGAGGGGGCGCTCAGCAACTCAGAGAGCCCTCACAGAAGCAGGCAGCACACGCAGAAGGACCCCAACAGGCACTTGGAAGAAAAAAATTACAAAAGGGGTTCCCACGATGTCGGAGGACAACTCAGAAGGTTGTGCACTGCAGGACGGAGTGCTGGGGACTCAGGCTAGGCTGTGCACGAAGGAAAGCCTGGAAGAGTGCACAGGAGCCGGAGTAGCTGCAAATCACGCTGTACACAGCTTTGCAGTCTAGCGTGGGGAGGCAAGGACATAGCTCCACCAAACTTGGACTGAAGAGTCACTGGACTGTGGGAGTCACTTAAGCAGAGTTGCTGTGTTCCAGAGACCACGCTCGTCAGGATGAGAGGGGACCCAGAGGACCAGTGATGCAGTCTTTTGGTGCCTGCGTCTGCAGGGGGAAGATTCCGTCAACCCACGGAAGATTTCTTCGGAGCTTCTGGTGCAGGGTGGAGGCAGGCTACCCTCAGAGCATGCACCACCTGGAAACAGTCGAGAAAGCCGGCAGGATTAGGCGCTACAATGTTGCTGGTAGTCGTCTTGCTACTTTGTTGCGGTTTTGCAGGAGTCCTGGAGCAATCAGCGGTCGATCCTTTGGTAGAAGGTGAAAAGGGAGATGCACAGGAACTCTGGTGAGCTCTTGCATTCGTTATCTGAAGAATTCCCCAAAGTAGAGACACTAAATAGCCAGAAAAGGAGGTTTGGCTACTAAGTTAGGAGGATTGGCTACCAAGAGAGGTAAGAGCCTATCAGAAGGAGCCTCTAGCGTCACCTGCTGGCACTGGCCACTCAGAGCTTTCCAGTGTGCCCCCAACACCTCTGTTTCCAAGATAGCAGAGGTCTGGGACACACTGGAGGAGCTCTGGGCACCTCCCCTGGGAGGTACTGGTCAGGGGAGTGGTCACTCCCCTTTCCTTTGTCCAGTTTCGCACCAGAGCAGGGCTGGGGGATCCCTGGACCGGTGTAGACTGGCTTATGCAGAGATGGGCACCATCTGTGCCCATCAAAGCATTGCCAGAGGCTGGGGGAGACTACTCCTCCCCAGCCCTTCACACCTATTTCCAAAGGGAGAGGGTGTAACACCCTCTCTCAGAGGAAATCCTTTGTTCTGCCTTCCTGGGCCAGGGCTGTCTGGACCCCAGGAGGGCAGAAACCTGTCTGAGGGGTTGGCATCAGCAGCAGCTGCAGTGGAGACCCCGGAAAAGCAGTTTGGCAGTACCCGGGTTCTGTGCTAGAGACCCGGGGGATCATGGAGTGACAATTCCATGATCTCAGACATGTTCGGAGTTACCATTGTGACGCTATACATAGGTAGTGACCTATGTATAGTGCACGTGTGTAATGGTGTCCCCGCACGCATAAAGTCCGGGGAATTTGCCCTGAACGATGTGGGGGCACCTTGGCTAGTGCCAGGGTGCCCACACACTAAGTAACTTTGCACCCAACCTTCACCAGGTGAAGGTTAGACATATAGGTGACTTATAAGTTACTTATGTGCAGGGGTAAATGGCTGTGAAATAACGTGGACGTTATTTCACGCAGGCTGCAGTGGCAGGCCTGTGTAAGAATTGTCAGAGCTCCCTATGGGTGGCAAAAGAAATGCTGCAGCCCATAGGGATCTTCTGGAAACCCAATACCCTGCGTACCTCAGTGCCATATACAAGGGAATTATATGGGTGTACCAGTATGCCAATGTGAATTGGTAAATTTAGTCACTAGCCTGTTAGTGACAAATTTGGAAAGCAGAGAGAGCATAACCACTGAGGTTCTGGTTAGCAGAGCCTCAGTGAGACAGTTAGGCATCACACAGGGAGCACATACAGGTCACATACTATGAGCACTGGGGTCCTGGCTAGCAGGGTCCCAGTGACACATGGACTGAAACAACATACATACAGTGAAATATGGGGGTAACATGCCAGGCAAGATGGTACTTTCCTGCACTGGCCCACGGCTTAATTCCGAATTGTACATTAGACAATATTTTATTTTCTGATGCCCATTGTTCTAGGTGCTCCAATATCACTCTGCCCAGAATCTTCATGCTTGAATCAATTAACAAAATAGGTCTATAACATGTTGGGAAGGACCTATTGCGTTTTTTGTAAATCAGGACGATTTTGGCAAATGTTCATGATGCAGGGATGTATCCCCCTGCCACGTTCCCAAAGACAGTTGCTAGTAATGGGGCCCACAGCTCTGTACTTAAAGACATCTTCTGGGAACCCGTCCTGACCTGGTGCTTTCCTTGGTGTGCTTTTTAGGGTCGAGCCTGCGTTGCATGAGCTCGCGCATGCGTATCGCAGCGAGACGCTTTAGTGTTTAGAAAAGGGCTCGGAGCCCTGTTGACGTCACATCAGCGTTTTTCATTGGTTCGTGGGCCTGCCTAATAAAATCTGCTCGTTTTCATTAGTCGAAGGCATGCATATGTCATGCCTTTTCCGGTGGCTAGTCCTCCTCGAGCGCATTGACCAACTACAGAAAACATGCGAGGCTCGCTGTTTTCTGTCCGGCTCGTGGACTACTTTTTCTCTAATTTACTAGCGCGATTTCGCTTGGCAGAAGTCGAGCGCCTTACATAGTTAATTCCACTTTTTCAGGTTACATACATAAATGCACTTTTGCCGATAGGTGCAAAGTCGGCTTAGGAATTTACAGCGCTATCAGCTCTAACATGAGCAAACGCGAGACCCGTTGCATTGCAAATGCTTGTTTTAATTGCTGCCTACACTTCCTTAATGTCAAAACATAATGATCCCAATGGAATTTCACTTCTATACTGTGTTATGACAGTATTTAAAGGAATAGGGGCAGAAGAAAGAGCCTCTCAATAGAAAGTAGCCGAAAAGTGTGGCACCCATTTCTCTGCTAGGATCACAACCTCTATTTTCAGGGCACTGGCATCAGTGAAATAAGGCCTTTTTTCTATATTCCAAAAGAGCCTGCTATCTTTTACTGAGGCTGCATTTTGTAGGTCATTCCTTGCTTGCACCCTGATCTCCTTTTTCCTCTTTATAAGTCTCTGTTTGTATAATAGACTGGCCAGTCTAACTTGTTCTACTAGGCGGGGAAAAGTTTGCAAGAGTTTTTTAAGTATTTTATGGGCTGCTGAACATTCAGCATTAAACCACCTACATGAGGATTTTCCCTATTAAGTATGTCTATAATAAGGTTTTGGAATATGTCAGAAAACACATTTTCAAACCCCATTTGTAAGGCCTGGCCTAAAGAATCCTCGGCAAGGCATATGAAAAATAGAGATGCATGTTCAGAAACCAACTGTTTTAAGAATAATTCAAGGTTTATCTTTCCCCATTTCATTTTAAGCCCCTTTTACTTGCTTTGCTTGTCTATGTTAGCAACTTTTGCCTCAAGGTTCAAGGATAAAACTAGTGGGTTTTGTGTCACTCAGGCAATTTGATTGAACTGCAAAGTCTGAAAGAAGGGGGTCAAATCCTAACACATAAAAATAAAATCAATGGTGCTACCAGCATTGCAACCCGTAAATGTGGGGGATAAAGTACCTTCCCAAGCACTATCTACCAAATCTTTCACTGGGACTAAAGAAAGTCTCAAGATGAGACTGTTTAGGCTGTCCCCATACGAGTAATGTACAAATTGGGTAAGATTTACATCATCAACATTAGTTAAACCGCAAATTCGTTTTGCATTTAACTTGCACAGCGTTATGTTAAAATCCCTAGCCCAGAGCAACATTGTTTTAAATTTAGATTTTGAGAGGAAAGACATCACAAAGTTATCAAAAGAGTAAACTCAACGCTAGTGTCCTTGAAGTTGGTATAATAAAAAATGACCACCAAGATGTTAAAGTCACCTCAACCTGACAATAAAACAAATACAAAATAGGGGGAAGACCAGATCTTGCACACTTTTGAAACGGGAATCAGAGCTGATACCAAGCTTGCCAGGCCCCCCTTCCCCTGCCATCTGGAGATGAATGAGCTGCTTCCCAAAAAACAAGGAACCAATTTATATGCGCACCATTTTGCATCCAGGGTTTCTACAAGCAAATTATGTCTTCCTTTTTTATAAAATTGTACCAGTCAGGGTTATTTAACTTAATCCGTAGACAAGCTACCTTCCAAGAAATCAAATTGCAACCTGCTTCTGTTGCAATTTGTGGGGCGGTGCAGTCATTAACCCTTGTGGTGTGAGAAGACAGGGCATACCTTTGGGCGTCACTTAGGGCCGATGTGAGTCAATCCATTCAGTCCAGGTTGGCAATAACATCAAATCTGTTTGAGGTTGGCACTGCTAAAGAAAAAGGAGGCCCAGGAGGGGCCGAGTGTTGGATCACGTTGGTCAGTCTATAGAAGAAGCCAAGTTTATAGATGCCAAGGATGTTGTATGTTGACTAGAGTCTGTTTTGCCAGCTCTTTGCTTCTAAAATTAACCACAACGCACTCAGTGGCGTCCCCTTTCGGGATAGTCCCCACCCAATCGATCTTCCACATATGATTAATATAGTTGTGTGTTATTCTCTGATTACATGCGTTTTTGTTTAGCCAGCGGACCACCTTATTTTTTAATTGGTCATGATCTTCTCTTAGTCCATCTTTTAAGGGCATGGACAGCTTTCAATATCACGTCATAAGGAGAAGCTTGAGGAGGTAGCTCTAAGGTATTTAGTTTCTGCAGCACTCTTTGCACAAATTGGGAAGTCCCTGGTGGCCTGGACCTTACGGGCCTGCCATTATTACTTTGAGCCAGCTGGTGCACTAGGATATTCCGTGGCCCAACCTGGGAATTTGAAGGGTTTGGGGATTTCCCATTGCTCACTTCTGATGGCTTTTCATCATTTCCTTGTCTGCCAGAGTAGCTACCATGGTATAGAGAAAGCGGGACATTTGTGCTCTCAGGGTTCTGAACCAGATCACTCCCTGTTTCTAAGGCCGTGGGTGCTAGGGGAGAGATTAGAATATGCCTTATTTGGGTCCTTTAGCAGGGCGAGAAGAGACTGTGCGATCTTGCTCAGGCATGATATTATCTAGGCTAAGGCTTTGTTTAAGATGGCTCTAAAAGCAATATGAAAAGCTTCTGATCTCAAGGTATCTCCAGTGATATCACGTTTCCTACTTGATACAACTTCTGCCATGTCCAGACAAGGAGTCTGTGGGTGTTTCAGGGGACCTAGACAAGATCTTGTTGCTATCTATCCCCCCTTCATCCCTTTACTTTTGCCACATTTAGGTTTAGGGGTTTCCGAGAAAGCCATCTCAAAATTCAGAAGTGGGGGGTGAGGTGGGCTGACTCGGCCTTCCGAGAATGTTAAATGAACTGAATCATCCAGCGCATGCAACCATAATTGGGTTTCTATATTCTCGTCTGTAGGAGATTAGGTTCCTTCCATGAGTGTGACTGTAGGGGATGGAAGTGAGGACAGCGATAGTTCCACCAGTTATATTTCTTGATTTAATAACCCCCAAACCTCGCTGGAGGAACCCATTAAGAGTAGAACAAGAGTTAGAACTAACAGGGCCCACTGTTGGTGCTAGCAATATTGTTTTCTTTTTGATCATTTTGTCCCACACCTTTAAACCCCCACCGAAACCAACCAGCAAGCTTAATCAATACCTTCAAGGGTATGCGAAAAAGAGGGGTGGCCCTGCCCAGCCTCCTCCGACTGTTGATGGACTTAGACAGGCCCAGTCTTGACCCGGGTGCACGCACAGGTGCATCTCGCGCTGCAGGACAAGCCCTTCTAAAAGCGCATAGATGCCTCCTTCCTCCTCAACAGAGCCTACTGGGGATGTAGTCCCACCCCTGCTGGTGATAGAGTGCAGGCACCCGCAAGGCGTAACAAAGTCCTGTGCTGTGGGCCAAACAAAGCACTACTGTAGTGCCTTGGTGCCTCCTCCATGCTCAACAGAGCCTGCTGGATTATGTAGTCCCACCCCGGCAGGCAATATAATGCAGACACCAGCAAGGTGAAACAAAGCCCAGCGCGTCCTGGGCTGTGGGCCAAGCAAAGCACTTCTTTAACTCGGAGATGTCTCTTTCCTCTCCCTCCTCAACAGAGACTGCTGGGGGATGTAGTCCCACCCCAGAAGGAGTTAACATGCAGACATCAGCAAGGTGAAAGAAAGTCCAGTGCCAGTTTACTCGACTGTGACATTCCAAATAAATTCCTAGTCTTCAAGTGGTATAGACCACTACATCGAGAATGACAGCTGGAAAAACATGTGATTACATCTCATCAGTCTTTACATTTCTAGACTGGCTCTCTGTCAAACCCCAAATCATTTTCAAGACCCTAAATCTCACCTAAATATGCATCAATGAGTGGGTCAAAAAATACCCCAGCAGCGAAAAGCAACTCAACCTCCCCATCAAACCTTCATCAAAGCCCAAAACATAAGAAAATTCAGAAAGAAATGTTATTTGACATCCAGGTACTCTGATTACCAAATAGTCTCTCCATATGAAAAAAATAAATAATCGTTTCTCAATCCTGTGCATAATCATTGCTCCAGCTAAGAAGCATTTTGGAGCGATTCAGTTTGCCTAACTTTTCCAATCACCAGGGAGAGGTTTTTTTGAGAAAAAAGGTGCATAAACATCTTGGATTCTTACCAGAAAACACAATGAACATATTTTGGTGCAGGACCCAAAAATATTCACTGTAGCACCCCAATTTGGGTACTGCTACTATAGGTGGTTTTTATCAATTCAAGTCCAAAAGTGTTCCCGCCAACAGTGATTGAGACACAAATTTGATGCATCGGAGGTGGAGATATTGACAAAAAGGAAGAGTTCATAATAGGACGCATAAAGAAGAAGTATCATGGATTGCTTCCTACCTGTCTGACGAAGTGGCAATGTTCTATGCACTGATTTATTATGACTCTCTGAAACATGCATGCAATGCTACCAATTTTAAATGGAGATTGTAGGAAAGTACCCCTTTTTGACATGGTCACCCTCAATTTTTGCCTAGTAGGGAATGCAATGTTGACTGAAAATACACCGGGTTCCTGCTAACAAGGTCCCCTGTACCAGATCTCTTTACCTAAAACTGTGCAATTGTTCCCCAATTGGCAATACTTTTGATCCCCCTGTAAGACTCTAGTAAATTGTACCCCTGCTACCCAGGGCATGGGTACCAAAGAGGATCCCCAAGGGCTGCACCATATATTGTGCTGCCCTAAGGGACCCCTCACCTAGCACATATAGACTGCCATTGCAGGCTGTGTATTGGTGCAGCTAAGAGTGAAAACACAACATAGCCCACAGCCTGTGTGCCATGCCCACTAACACTGCATACAATATATGTAGGTCACCTCTACTGCAGGCCTTACAGCCCTAAAGCAGGGTGCATTATATTACATGTGAGAACATATCTGCATGAGCAGATATGCCCCACTATGGCTTTGTCAATTCTTAGACATAGTGAGTGAGCCCAGAAGCCATTTTAAGTACATGTGATGGACAATGGTCACTACATGATAGCTTTACTGAAACTAAGGATGTTTAGTATCAAATGTCTCGTATTAATAAACCCTCACTGATGCCAATGATGGATTTACCAATACATGCACCCAGAGCTCACCTAAGAAAACCTACCAACTGCCCGTTTGGGGACTGACTAGTTTTAGCCAGCCTGCCACCACCGGACAAGAGTCTGACCTCCTAGGGTGAGAGCCTTTGCTCCTGGGCTGCCAACCACAAAGCCTGCTCTGGGAGAGGTGTTTGCACACCCCACCTAACAAGATGACCTGCAAATCTGTATTCCAAGGTAGGGGACTTTAAAGAAGCCCACCGGCCTTGGTAGGGAGATCCAGCTTCACTCACAGGAGAGATGCTAACTCCCCTGCCCCAGAGCCCATTTGACCACTGGACAGGTGGGAAATTTAGTATTAAGGGAGGTATGTCCACCCTTCTGGTCAGTCTCACCCCTAAGGTGCACTGCCTGATGTGGACACAACTTTTAGAAATCTGCTGTCTTGGTGTTGGCAGATTTAGGAACTCTGGGACAGGGCTATGCCTAAGAAAAAGGACATTGAAGAGCTGCAGAAGCAAAGGAAGAAGCACGTGACCTGGACCCAGCCCTACAGGCATGTCTGCTGCTCCTGCCAAATTGCACCAAAATCATCTTGTCCTGTAGCTGTTGTGCCTCCAAATCCTTGGAGTTCTACCTGCCTTTTAGAAAGACCCAGGAACTCCTGTGGAGCAGTTGAGCTGCTTCCCTTCATCTGCAGGCACCCAAAGACAATCTGTGGGGGCTCCGTACTGCCAAAAGCCCAACACCTGGAAGCACCACTGCACCTGTGTAGCACAGCCCGAATTGAAGTGGACCAATGGTGCCTGCATAGTTCCCAGCCCTCCAGAGACGAAGTCCACCTTGGATGTACCCACTGTGGACCCTCCGACATTGCCTGCAGCCTTTGCACGCAACGTGAGTAAGCCGGTAGAGAAAACCTCACGCCTCAGGACACCTTTGCACCATCGCCTCTGGCCGTGGCCTCTCACCAACTTTTCAAAACTGTAAAGATTTTTCTTGCAAAACGTACTTACCTGAATGAAGTGATTCTGGTACTAAAATATATATAAAGATACTTTTTATTTTTTTTAATTGGTGTGGATCTCCTTCTTGAGTCATGTGTCTCATTTATTGACTGTGTGTGTATTTGCAAGTGTCTCACACTCTGCTCTGATAAGCCTAAAGCTGCTCGACCACACTACCGCCTAAAAGAGCACCCTGGGATTGCTAGAACAAGCCCCTGTCCACTAGTAAGGGAACCCCTGGGCTCGTTGCATGATATATTTCGTTTTGATATATCATATATAGAGCCAGCTTCCTACAGAGATTAGATGGCAATGTCTGTTATGATATGCCTTTTTATTTGTCATTTTTCTTTGGGTGCCATGCATTTATCATTTCACCTCATATCTTACTGTTTTGTATTTGATACTTTATGGTATTGTACCTTATTTTATTATACTGTAGCATTTCTATAGAGCTTTTCTATGCCTTGGTGAGGCCGGAAAGTACTTTGGTTGAGTAGTTGCTACTTTGTTTGCTGTATCTGTTAGAATAAGATGTTGGTTGAGGAGTTATCTATATGTTTGTTCTGTTTTCGCCTGCTATATTGGGTTGTTAATACAGACACAATGGGGCTCATTTACAGGCCCCTTGTGTCGCTGTAGCATCCTATTTTTTTTGCACTGTGGAAGTGCCGAACAGACCCTCCACCAGCGCCATATTTATAAACTGGCGCAATGGGATCATTGCGCCAATTTGTAAACCCTTGTGCCACATTATACCTGTGCCAGGTATGATGTATACAAGGGAGGCAACCCCTCGGTAGGAGGCCTGCAGGAATGGCACGGTAAAATCTACAAGATTTCACTGGCATTCTGGTGTAATGTTTTGACGCCTGCTCAGGGCAGACATTAATCTGATGCTGTGCTGTTTTCAATGCGGCCCCCTCAGCATTGCTGGACCAGCGTCAACATTTTTAACGCCAGTCCAGAAATTCTGATGCAGTTGTGCTGATGAGCTCCATGGTGCACTGTACTGTAAATACAGCACTACCATGGTGTTGTTAGGTGGGCGCAGGGTGGCGCAGGAAAACTGGAACAATGGTGTTGTTAGGGGGACGCAGGGCGGCGCAGGCAAACTGGTACATTGTGATCGATACACCAGTTTGTTGTAAATGAGGCCCTAAGTCTGCGTTTGTTGCCTATGATTCTCTGAAATCGTACACTCATTTGCTCCAACCATCAACGAGTGTACCGTTACTAGATATGTTGCCGCATTTAACACACCAATCATATAAAATGAACAAAGTTTTATCTTGGCAACCTCTTGTTTGGATAGGTATCTGCCTAAATGCCAGTCTGGTTATCTGGCCTACAGATACCTGAACAACGTATTGCAAACTGCTCAGCTCAATAAAGATAATCAAACCGTATCTAAAAGCCTTGTTTCTGGGTGTATAAATGTATACACTTGCAAAGTATAAACAATCCTTATATGAATTGCTTTGGATGGGAATGCAGCCATCCTCGAGGCACTGTATCCTATTGTAAAATATAAGCATTCCTGGTTCAATCATATTGTAAAAAGAAACCTTTGGGCAAGCAGGGATACAGAGGGAATTTTGTCTCATACCACACGAGATGCAAACTAAGAAGAGAGGTAGGGGTATGAGTAAACGACAGAAAGGAATGGGCTGGGAGGGTAATGACATGGAAGACAGATAGACAGTAGGTTGGAAGCAGGAGGAAAAGTGGTGCCAAGTGGAAATCACACGGACAATGAGAGATTCAGGTGAATGAGGTCAGATAAAAACAAGCCTTGTGAAAAGGAGATACAGTCACTCAAAGGGGATAGAGAAGGGCTGAGGCACAAGGTGCAGAGTGGAACCAGGCAGAGTGAAACAAACAGCTGCACAGAAATGATGGAGAGGGAAATGTGGAGGGAAGTAACATAGGGTCATGGAGTCACGATCTCACGCAACGGCGTCTGAATTTTCAAGGTAACTGATATAAATGACAACGGGGTGTGGCGGAACCAAGACGAGACTGAAATGGGCACCTACGGCCTTCCTGCATCACATCTACAAACGTTCATGTGCAAGGTGGGGGGGGGGTCTCAGAAGGAACAAAAACACATACAAATAACCTGCATGATAGGCGCGCTTGAACTACTTCTTTGAACATAGAAGAAAAATAACATTGGTCTTGAATTTGAAAAATACTACAACACTGATGGAATTAATGTACTTCAGCACTTCACGCTCACTTGAAGGTTGATTATTATGCGGTCTCGTCTGAGGTTTCTGGAGGTTTGCAGGGTAAAGATCTTGACTTTCTTTAGCTCTTAATGAAAAGACGGAACTTGCAATCAGGGGACCTATGTTAAGAGTAAAAGTACCAAGGTCAGTTAAATGGAGGATTACAGAAATAAAACAACAACTAGGTTAGTTCATGATGGAAGGAATCATAAGTTATATTCAGTTAAACACTTATGGAATTTAATCTTTGTACAGGGAAGTGTAACACAAAGGGCACACTTTATGACACGGGGTAAAATGCAAATGTTACATCAATGCCCACAGCTGACATCCAACTCTGAACAAAAACATGTGGCCGTGAGCAAAACCTAATGCACGCGAGTCATTTGCAGGCCCTAATTCTGAACATGCATGTTCACATGGCAACATGTTTCAGACCACAGGACTGCCACATTTAAGGATGCACACCATTGTAACAGACATTTTCACTTAAATTGCTCCCGCATGGATTGCAGGAGGAGCTTTGTGAGCAAAAAACAATGAGACACATCCGTAATGCTTGTGCTGGCATCACATATTGAATTCTGTAAAGGAACTGTAAAAATTTGGGTACAGTTCCAAGACACACATAACACATTTCCCTAATGCAGTTTGAATTTTCTCTAGGTCCATTATGGTTTTGGGAAAGTTCTTGATTAATGTGTAGTACAAATAGTGTGTTATTTTAAGTTGTAGGTGATGGAAGGGGGGTATTCTGGGTTACCTATAGTAGGTGTCTGTGGCGAGATGGGGGTGGACATTTTCTGTTTGTCTTTTACCCTATCTAAAAGTCCCATTGCAGCTCTGAGTACCAGTGAGATGTAGACCCCCACTGGTACGTGATGTTTTGGAAGCCATGGCACCCTCCAAATAAGCATGCCAGCCACCATTTGTACTATGAAATACCAATGTTTTTCGGTGGTAGGTCCAGACCATTCCACCATATAATGCAGCTGCTCTGCCTGGTAGCATAATAGGAGAGGAATGCCCAAGTCACCCTACGACTGAGATAAGTATGCTTGTTTCTTCACCATATGCACCTTCTTCCCCTCCCAAATGAAGTCCTCAAGTAGGTGTTGTGACTAATCAAGGACATATTGGGTGGTAAGGGGGTTGAAGTGGCAATGTTTGCATCACATAAAGGATCTCTGGTATGAGTGTGATCTTAATAGCGGCTAGTCACCCCAGCCAGGAAAGGCTGTGTCCCCTTCACTCGGAAAAGTCAGATCAGGCAGTCGCCACTAGTGCAGCATAATTACGCTCAACAGTACGTCTAGGTGTGTGGTGGACCTATTGGCCTAGGTATCTTGTCCCTTGCAAGGCCCAGACAAAAGGAAATCGGCCTTCCAGCAGTGCTTGGTCAGCCTTCGCGATAGTGAGTTTCAGCACTGAGGATTTCTGTAGATTTGTTTTAAATCCTGAGGCCAATCCAAAAGCAGTCAGTTCTCGCACCACTGCTGTTAAGGAGGTATGCGGGTTGGATAGGATCAGTAAAACATCATCAGCATATAATGTTGCCTTATGTTCCCCTTCGCCCATGGATATGCCTGTGATATCCTGGTTGCCTCGTATCCGTTCAGCAAAGGGTTCCGTATAGAAGGCAAATAGTAATGGGGATAAGGGGCAGCCCTGACTGGTCCCTCTGGAGATACTGAAGGGGTGCGACAAGGACTCACTAACTCTCCCCATTGCTTTAGGAGAGGCATAAATACATTGGATCCGCTGTTGAAATCGTGGACCAAGGCCAAACCTCTCCAACACCAAGCACAGATATGGCCAAAGGACCTGATTAAAGGCCTTCTCCGTGTCTTTGGAGAGGAGAAGAGCCGGGATACGGTAGCTCTGTGCCTTATCCAGAAGAAGGCAAATGTGCCTTGTGCTGTCACTACAGCTTCTTTCAGGTATATATCTGGTATGGTCAGGGTCTATTAGGCCTTGCATATGGGGGCGAGACGCTGAGCCAAAATGTCAGTGAAAATCTTGGCGTCCACATTAAGTAGATAAATAGGACAATAGGAGGAGAACTCTGCGGGGTCCTTACCGGGCTTGAAAATTACTGTTATTGTTCCAAGCTGCATGGTATGTGTCAGTGTACCTGTGGAGCTGAAAGAGTTATAGAGGCACACCAGTAGAAGTGCTAATATTGGCCCAAAGGTTTTAAAGAAGTTTGAAGTATAGCCATTGTGCCCAGGTGCTTCACCTGTTTGTAGACAGTTTATGGCCATGAGGACTTCAGTAGAAAAAATGTCTATTTCTAGTTTGGAGGAATCTTCCTAAGGGATGTAGGTTAGGGGGACCTGCGCAAGTAGGTATTATCATTTCCTGAGTCCAACTCCTCTGCCATGTAGAGGGCGGCGTAGAAGCATTCAAAGTCTTTTACTAATAGCCCATCTTGATGGACTGCGCCACTACGAATTTCTCCACCCATTGCTGAACAGCTTGGGAGCACAGGCGGTGGGCTAGCAACCGCCCCGCTTTGTTCCCACCTGCGTAGTATGTCTGTTTTGTGTGCAACAAGGCGTATTCCGCCCTATCTTGTCTAGCTTTTAGGGTTGTTTGTATGGCGCCGTAAGTTGGCGCTGTGTAGCAAATGAACCAGTTTGTTTGTGTGTCTCCTTCAGGTCTCTTATGCTACACTCCAACTTTGCGCGACCCATGTCGTCTATCTTTATTGAAGCAAACAGCTATCGCAATAAACTGGCCCCACACTACCGCCTTCGATGTATCCCACAATAAGGCTATAAGTGTGTCTGGGGTTTCATTGAGAGCTAAATATGAGTTGGTTGTGGCTGTAATGTCAGTGACTGTCTTTTTATAGGTGAGAAGCTTTTGGCTGAGACGCCATGTGCGCAGGGGGGTGGAGCTAGGGAAAGCACACTAGAGGGTGACAGGAGAGTGGTCAGAAAGGGCAGCCACTTCAATATCCTCCACAGCAGTCGTGGCAGTGATACGCGGGGACATGAGAAAAAGATTAAATCTGGTGTAGGTCTGGTGGGCTGCCAAGAAAAAAGTACAGTCCTGGACAGTTGGGTGTTTCTGTCGCCACGCATCTACTAGTACTGTGTCAGCTAACCATTGCCTACAGGCTAAGGAAAGGGCACCAGTATGTCCCACACACTGAGTGGATTAATCTATTTGGGCGTCGGGCACAATATTAAACCCCCCCAACAATAATATTTGTATCTAGGGTAGTAAAAATGCGGCCTATTGCGGCCTTGATAAAGGCTTCTTGATGCTCATTTGGAACATAATGGTTTGCTAGTGTAAATGTGTGGCTAAGTTGGTCTAGTCGCAGCGCTAGGAGTCTGCTAGGCCGGTCCGTATGTGTTTGTGTCACCTTCCCTGGAAAATGTGTGTCGCAAAGGATCACCACTCCTGCCCTTTCTCCTGCCCAGATGACAAGTACTGGCGGTCAAACCACTGGGTGAGCAGGCGCGGCTAATCAGTTTTTAGTAAGTGGGTTTCTTGAAGAAGGCAAACATTGCACTTAGCATCTCTAAGAAAGGATAGAAGGGCAAAGTGTTTTGTTGGGCCATTAAGGCCTCGAACGTTCAAGCTACATATATTAAATATAGATGGGTGAGTATTAGGGAGCAATAAAGATTAAGGGAAGGGGTGCCAGATATTAAGCACATATCCCTGGAGGCTTGTCTGCAGTGTGGTGTCTGAGGGTGTGTAAAAGCATGTGATGTCAGATAGGGAACAGAGGGAAAGAACAATAGACGGTCAGTGAGGGAGGGAACAAGAAAAAGTATAACAGGTGGGTTCCCTGCCTGGGAATATGGTAGAACAAAATCTGAGGGTCGGTGTCATTGGCAAAAGACCGTGGCAGATCTTCAATCCATTGGAGCAAAGGAGCTACACCGCAAAAAAGTTACAACAGCAATAGAGGTGGTGCTGGTCCCTGGGCGGCTGCAATTATTAAACAAGAGGAACTGTGTGCCCCAAAAGGAAGGAGGGGGCCACCTCCTGCCATCACATCAACACGTGACCGTCAGCAGGGCCTCCAAAAAAATCAGGGGTCGCTATCAGGATCTAATGCGTTATCACATCACTGTAGTTGGTGTAAACACAGCACCTGTCCCTTGTGACTTTCTTTCTCAGTAGGTTTACGGACCAGTTTTTTTGTCAGGCGGGTAGATCAGCACTTCTCTGTGGGTTGGGGGGGTGGATGTGGTGCATTGTAACAGTAACAAGAGTGGAGGGTTCCCTCTGGAGAGCAACCATATCCAGTAGAGAACGGCCTTGTCTAGGGTCCGAATGAATCTAGTCTCATTGTCCCAGACAAATTGGAGCCTGAAGGGTTGTCCCCACTTGTACTTGATCCCTTTATCTCAGAGGAAGCTGGTCAGAGGTCGCAGGGATCGGTGACGATGTAGTGTGATTGGGTAATAAGTCTGATAGAGCCAGACCTTAGTGCCTTCAAAATAATGGCATTTCTATCCCAGACTGCAGACATAATGGCTTCCTTCTGTCTATAATAGTGAAGACATGTAAGGATAACTTGCAATTGTCCTGAGGAGTGGACAGGATGGCCCGCCCTATGAGTATGGTCAAGCATAACCGTTTGGTCTGAAAGTTCCGGGGCCAAATGTTGAAATAGAAGTGTGACATAGCCCTCCAATTTCCCAGACTTGCAGTGGGACACCCCCTATGCGTATGTTGGAGCGTCTGGATCTATTTTCGAGATCTTCTAGTTGGTATTGGGGCTCCAAGTTCCTATCCTGCAGTTCAATTAGTTTCAGGCGATGTCCATCTAATTCTTCCTCACAGGAGTCAGTGGTTTGCTCAAGGAAGTTGATTCATTGACCTAGCTCACCAAGGTCTTGTCTGATGTCCTTCACATCTGCCACTATGTCTTGCTTGAGTGCTGTAAAGTCACCCCTGAGGGCCCCAAAGAGGCTCTCTAGAAACGCCCTCGTAATCGGTGTGTCTTCATTCTGGGAGCTTGTTCCAGCCATCTCTGTCGTTAGAGGCATGGATGAGAGTGGCTGCCCACTCTGGTCCAGTTCCTTTGACTGGTTTTGGCAAACATGCCTGTAGGAAGTTGGCTCTGTATGTGCTATTTCAAAGTAAGGAATAGCATGCACAGAGTCCAAGGGTTCCCCTTAGAGGTAAAATAGTGGTAAAAATAGATAATACTAATGCTCTATTTTGTGGTAGTGTGGTCGAGCAGTAGGCTTATCCAAGGAGTAGTGTTAAGCATTTGTTGTACATACACATAGACAATAAATGAGGTACACACACTCAGAGACAAATCCAGCCAATAGGTTTTTGTATAGAAAAATATCTTTTCTTAGTTTATTTTAAGAACCACAGGTTCAAATTTAACATGTAATATCTTGTTTGAAAGGTATTGCAGGTAAGTACATTAGGAACTTTGAATCATTTCAATTGCATGTATACTTTTCAAGTTATTGACAAATAGCTACTTTAAAAGTGGACACAGTGCAATTTTCACAGTTCCTGGGGGAGGTAAGTTTTTGTTAGTTTTACCAGGTAAGTACGACACTTACAGGGTTCAGTTCTTGGTCCAAGGTAGCCCACCGTTGGGGGTTCAGAGCAACCCCAAAGTCACCACACCAGCAGCTCAGGGCCGGTCAGGTGCAGAGTTCAAAGTGGTGCCCAAAACACATAGGCTAGAATGGAGAGAAGGGGGTGCCCCGGTTCCGGTCTGCTTGCAGGTAAGTACCCGCGTCTTCGGAGGGCAGACCAGGGGGGTTTTGTAGGGCACCGGGGGACACACAAGCCCACACAGAAATTTCACCCTCAGCAGCGCGGGGGCGGCCGGGTGCAGTGTAGAAACCAGCGTCGGGTTCGCAATGTTAGTCTATGAGAGATCTCGGGATCTCTTCAGCGCTGCAGGCAGGCAAGGGGGGGGTTCCTCGGGGAAACCTCCACTTGGGCAAGGGAGAGGGACTCCTGGGGGTCACTTCTCCAGTGAAAGTCCGGTCCTTCAGGTCCTGGGGGCTGCGGGTGCAGGGTCTCTCCCAGGCGTCGGGACTTTGGATTCAAATAGTCGCGGTCAGGGGAAGCCTCGGGATTCCCTCTGCAGGCGGCGCTGTGGGGGCTCAGGGGGGACAGGTTTTGGTACTCACAGTATCAGAGTAGTCCTGGGGTCCCTCCTGAGGTGTTGGATCTACACCAGCCGAGTCGGGGTCGCCGGGTGCAGTGTTGCAAGTCTCACGCTTCTTGCGGGGAGCTTGCAGGGTTCTTTCAAGGCTGCTGGAAACAAAGTTGCAGCCTTTCTTGGAGCAGGTCCGCTGTCCTCTGGAGTTTCTTGTCTTTTCGAAGCAGGGGCAGTCCTCAGAGGATGTCGAGGTCGCTGGTCCCTTTGGAAGGCGTCGCTGGAGCAGGATCTTTGGAAGGCAGGAGACAGGCCGGTGAGTTTCTGGAGCCAAGGCAGTTGTCGTCTTCTGGTCTTCCTCTGCAGGGGTTTTCAGCTAGGCAGTCCTTCTTCTTGTAGTTGCAGGAATCTAATTTTCTAGGGTTCAGGGTAGCCCTTAAATACTAAATTTAAGGGCGTGTTTAGGTCTGGGGGGTTAGTAGCCAATGGCTACTAGCCCTGAGGGTGGGTACACCCTCTTTGTGCCTCCTCCCAAGGGGAGGGGGTCACAATCCTAACCCTATTGGGGGGATCCTCCATCTGCAAGATGGAGGATTTCTAAAAGTTAGAGTCACTTCAGCTCAGGACACCTTAGGGGCTGTCCTGACTGGCCAGTGACTCCTCCTTGTTGCTTTCTTTGTTCCCTCCAGCCTTGCCGCCAAAAGTGGGGGCCGTGGCCGGAGGGGGCGGGCAACTCCACTAAGCTGGAGTGCCCTGCTGGGCTGTGACAAAGGGGTGAGCCTTTGAGGCTCACCGCCAGGTGTTACAGCTCCTGCCTGGGGGAGGTGTTAGCATCTCCACCCAGTGCAGGCTTTGTTACTGGCCTCAGAGTGACAAAGGCACTCTCCCCATGGGGCCAGCAACATGTCTCTAGTGTGGCAGGCTGCTGGAACTAGTCAGCCTACACAGACAGTCGGTTAAGTTTCAGGGGGCACCTCTAAGGTGCCCTCTGGGGTGTATTTTGCAATAAAATGTACACTGGCATCAGTGTGCATTTATTGTGCTGAGAAGTTTGATACCAAACTTCCCAGTTTTCAGTGTAGCCATTATGGTGCTGTGGAGTTCGTGTTTGACAGACTCCCAGACCATATACTCTTATGGCTACCCTGCACTTACAATGTCTAAGGTTTTGTTTAGACACTGTAGGGGTACCATGCTCATGCACTGGTACCCTCACCTATGGTATAGTGCACCCTGCCTTAGGGCTGTAAGGCCTGCTAGAGGGGTGTCTTACCTATACTGCATAGGCAGTGAGAGGCTGGCATGGCACCCTGAGGGGAGTGCCATGTCGACTTACTCGTTTTGTCCTCACTAGCACACACAAGCTGGCAAGCAGTGTGTCTGTGCTGAGTGAGAGGTCTCCAGGGTGGCATAAGACATGCTGCAGCCCTTAGAGACCTTCCTTGGCATCAGGGCCCTTGGTACTAGAAGTACCAGTTACAAGGGACTTATCTGGATGCCAGGGTCTGCCAATTGTGGATACAAAAGTACAGGTTAGGGAAAGAACACTGGTGCTGGGGCCTGGTTAGCAGGCCTCAGCACACTTTCAATTGTAAACATAGCATCAGCAAAGGCAAAAAGTCAGGGGGCAACCATGCCAAGGAGGCATTTCCTTACAATGCCTTTAAGAGTGGCATCTTTTCTTGCGTTGTGTTGTGAGGACATGTCTGGAGCATGATCCGGCCCCGGCTGTAGCAGAAAGGAGACACCATAGAGTCCGTAGGATATCTGCTAGTGCAGCGTGATCGGTCAAGTTCACCAGCAGCAGGGTTCAGTGTTGGTGGTGGAGGGCCAGAGGTGGGCATTCCGAGGCAAGAGTGTCTCCTCTGCGTATGCCGCTCACACAAGGTCATCTGCTGTAAGTTCGTGTAGAAGGGAATATAGTAGTGGGCAGGGTCAAGTTCTAGTTGTGCTGAGCATTACTATGAGTGCCAAGCCCCTTGCAGGAACTCTGTGCTGACAGTGCTGTTGGTGAGGTGTGGCATGCACTTGAAGGCCATGGGAGAAAGAACTCAAAGTGCTTCAAGTTGCGTGGCAAAGGTCAAAGGTTGCATTGAGGCAAACAAATGTGTGTCAATATTCACTATAGGGCTTCCCTGAAGAGTCGCCCGGAAGTAACACTGCGCCCACTCCCGGCTGCTTGCCTCTGGTCCACACATCCAAGCATCTCCAAGGCAGCAAAGGTCCTAATATTGTCACGGGGTCGCAGGTGGCAGGGCAGGTTCTGTGATAGGTGCGCAGGCCACAGAAGGAGCACACTGGCTGGGAGGGACCAGTCCAGCATGGTGATATAAGCCAAGAGTGAACCGCGCTAGGCCGCATCGGATGTGTCTCATACCTCTGCCATCAAAGTTGAAACAGTCTCAGGGTCCGTGCCCGTGGCTATTCAGGAAAAGTGGCGAGGAGAGCAAAGAACCCCTGGCAGGCCGGAACCGCCACGTTAAGCAGAGGAGGCTGGAAGGCCTAGAGGGAAGTGCGATCTCTCATCGGCAATTGTCCCTTGGATGTGGCCCTTTCTAGCACTGCCGCAGGGCTGACAGGGAATGCAGAGATGGGCGTCTTTTGCTGCAGAGCCAGGAGTGTTGATGTAGGCTGCAAGCTTCTCATGGGCTCAGTGCTCTGTTATTGCTGCCATTTTGTCTGTGCGACTGCCGGACAATGTGGGTCTTATCTGGGCCCAAGTCGTGGTCACCAGACAAGCCAGATCCAGGTAGTGTCCCTGATGGTTAGTGGCAGCTTTGGGCATGAGTATAATCACTGTGGGGGCCCAGTGGAGCTTGACATGCGCCCTATGTGGCATTCGTGCAGCAGAGCTCTGAAGAATCAGCCTCACACAGGGGGCCATCTTCTGCATGTGTGTATTTTACATTATAAAAGAAGTCCATCCCTGAGGGTTGTGTGCTCGCTCTCCCCTGACCTTTAAGAGGCTACATTACGTCAGCCTGACCTCTGATTTATAACATTGACTTATTCTTTGGAGCTGAACTATATTTGGTTCTGCTTGCCTATATGCTACATTTTATTCTGATCATCAGTCTATTATATGATACTTGATTAACTGACTTGTGAACATTTCATTTTACTTTCTGTAATGATCTGAATCCTTTAATAAACCTTCTTGGTTCTATTTTAATATTTGTCTCGTCTTCATGCTCAGCTTAATGTGCTTTACATTTTACACTGTAATATGCATTATAATTTTGAGGACCAGGTCCAATTTGGGAGCAACAAAACCCATTGGTGTGTTAACACTGCTCCTGGTCGATCAGGGGAGCTTAATATTTGTAGAAAATGGCTAACCATGTGTGGTGATCGCGTTGTCTTGTATTGCCTTGTGTATGTCTGTCAACTAGAGGCATGGAATATCGTGACATCATTACTATGATGTCATGGTGTTCTATGTTCCTGGAAAGACGGTTGTTTCTCTGTGCCCCTTTGTATGGAGACGTGTTTCCTTTTGGTCTCGTATTCCAATAAATGAAGAAATTCAACTCAATGTCTCACATGTGGCTCACTTCACCATGTCAATGGCGGTGCCATAAAAAAGGGACACAGAAGGACACAGGAGGAAAGGACCCCGGATGGCCTCCCGTGATTGAACAGCCCCTTGACACCATCTCCATCAGGTTAGGTCTGCCTGTGAAAGTGAGTCTGGTGGTGGCTCTGCCATCAGGAACAACGCAAACTACTTCCCTCTAAATGCGGCAGTGGATGAGAGAGGACAGACGTGACGTCTGCCACTTTCTGCGGGTGACCCTCCAGTCTTTAAACGAGGCTTTACTCAGAAGGAAGAGCTAATGCCCAACAGTTAATACTGAGATTTCAGACTTTACTTGGTCAAGTGTCACAGCGAGAGATTGAAGTTAGCAGACAAAGGGTCTATTTATAAAAATATCGAGTTACATTTTTATTTAAAGTACTAGGTTCGACCCCAGTTTGGGTATGAATTGTGACTTACAGATAGCAACACATTTTATCTCAGCGCTAGCAGTGGTGGGAATGGTTGGAAGGCACTAAGCAGAAGGAATAAGAACCACACTTTGGACATGAGTCACAAATTTCTTTTGTGTAAGGTCACTAAGTTTGAGCTAATGGCAAGTTTACCAGTGCGGAGAGTCTGCAGGCAGAGTGGAGAACTCCACATATAAAAAGATAGGCCTATTTTTATTGAAGGACCTATTTATTTGCCATCCCTTTACCACTAAGGAAAATGTAAAAATAAAAGTCACGTTTTCTATAGAATGCTTAATCAATAAACCTTTGCCTTACCTAGGCCCTTCTAATGTTTGCAGATAGGGGTTTGAGACAAAGAGCGCTAAATTGAGTTGTATCAAGGTGATCAAATGAAAATGCACTATCACATCACATTATCTATGTTTATGTTTATTTAAGTGTGTAGCAGCTTGAAGCAACATCTTCCCCTCCCTTCTAGGAGGAGTTTTTTGAAAATTAAATGTAAACGATCATTTATGCAGTAGCCAACGAAATACAAAGAACAGAGGCAGACTGATCCTCAAATCCAAAAATATCGAAACATCTCATCAAGCTTTCTCTTGCCCCAGGCCTTTTGAAATGCATTCTCTATTTCGTTTGAGCAATTAACCACTAACAACTCATCTCTTCAATCTAAACTTAATTGACTAACAACTACAGTTCTCTTTTTCTTCACTATATATTACTTTTACATTATGTCCTCCACCAATGTTGTTATATGTATAATAGTAATATATTTTACACTACCATCTGCATGTTGTATATAAGACGGTTTGCTGCTTTGTTGCTGCTATCTTTATAAAAAAATAACATGAGCAAAAATAAATAAATACATAGCATTGCATCAATAAAGGCATTTCAAAGAACTCCAAATAGTGGCTGAAAATGGGCCTGAGAGATATGGAGATAAAGGGCCAGATGTATCATCCATTTTTTGCATTCCCAAATGGTGCGAATGGCCGTTTGCGAATGCAAAAATGCCTTTCAGTATTTATGAAAGGCATTCACAACGCAAATTTAAGGAATCACTATAATAGCGATTCCTTTAAATTGCTAGCCCGTTTAGAGAATTGCAAATTGCGATTCTCTATATAAGAAATCTTAAATAAGGAATCCTTATTTGCGATTTCTAAACCATACGTAACACGCAATTCCTTATTGCGAATTGGGCATTAGGAATCGCAATTACCACCAAGTTGAACTTGGTGGTAACAATAAAAATGCATTTTTAAAATTGACATGTAATGAACACCTGCCCCTTTGGCATGTGTGCGCCTTGCATGTCCTAAAATATTTTTTGGGGTGCAGCAGAGTGAGCCTTAGGCCCCCAGCACCATGGGGTTCTGCATTTCCTAAACTGCGAATTCCAGTTAGGAATTCGCAATTTGGGAAATGCAAAAAAATCGCAAATATGGGCCTACAGGCCAATAGGTGCAAATGGGGCCGGTATCGCAAATTGCGTTTCGGTAATAGCATTTGCGAGTTTTAAGAAATCGCTATTACCGAATCGCAAGTATGATACATACCATTTTGCAAATCAGAATTAGCGATTTCTTAAACATCGCTATTCGAGAATTGCAAAGTGGTTTCTTCATACATCTGGCCCAAAGTGATTTACCTAAGATTAGACAATGTAGTTAGATCGAGACGATAGGATTTCAAACTTCAGTCTTGTGGACAACTTGCATAACAACCATTAAACCATGTTTACTCAAATGATCACAAGGGGAGCTTTTTCACAGAAAAAAGAAACATATCAGTTATCTATGCTTTTTTATGACTTGCTTTTGGTCATATTACTATTTCATTTTTTTTTAAACTTGAGTTTTCAATTTTCGTGCATTCAAAATACCACACAAAAGAGATATGGATTCCCACATATGTGAGTATGCGATTACTGATATTTGCACAATGTAATGAGAGTAACAATAATATAACATACATTGGTACCGTGTCTTCACATATATTAGACATGAACAAAAAAGGCGCAGGAGAATGACATGAATAATTACGGATTACACAAATAATGAAGGCAGGATTTACGGTTCCAGGGTTAGTAAATAATCTCGGAGAGGCTGCCAGATGTCTCTACCCGTAGGTGGGCTTTTGGAGGGATGCAAATAGTTCACTATTGGAATCACAGTATATTAAGCTGGTGTGGTGACTTAGGTATGCCTCCCACGTATCCCAGAAGAGATAGAAACGGGGTTGGGTCCAGAGCAATATGAGTCATTTGAGATTTATTTAATATCTCCCTCCAATAAAGAGCAATGGTGCTGCAGGTCCATGACATGTGGGCAAAATCTGAGGTCCCTTCTAGACATTTAGGGCATTCTGAGGTCCATGTGGGTCTATACGCGCTTGCGTTGCTGGAGTAAGGTATGCCCTGTTTATGAATTTATAATGGATGAGTTTATAACGTTGATTAAATGAAATTAAACAAGTCTGTGTACAGCAGGAGTACCAAACTTTAGGACATATTAAGAAGACCCTAGGGCCCCCTCGCGCCGCCATAGCATCATTTTTTTAAAGCTAAGGTGGCATTTCCCTGTGCCGTATTTACAAAGTGGTGCAATGCTTGACGCTAGTGGAGCAAAGCGCCTCAAAAGCATAAACATTTTTTACGTTTGTCCTAACGACCCCCATGGTGCACTGTATTGTAAATATGGTGCAACCATGGTGTCGTTAGGTGGGGCGACGCAAGAAAACTGGCACATAGGGACCAAGCACCACTTTCTTGTAAATATGCCCCCTTGTCTGTTAATGGGTGGCCGAGGTCAGTCTCCCAAGCAGCTCGGAGTTTCGAGTCTCTGGTGGGGGTCATGGGGGGGATGGTGTGGGGGGTAAGAGGTTAAACAGGTGTGACTGAGTTTAGATATTAACCTATCTTCCTCACTATCAGTAATTAGCTGTGTTAGAGGGGTGAAGTCATCTGGATTGACTGGGTAGGACGGGATTTGAGCCTTAAGTGCACTCTGAAGGAGACAGAGTACAAAAATGATCCATCTGTGTGGCATTCTGAAGGCCATCATGGTCTATAAGGGAGAAGACGTGTCCATTGGGATAGAAGTCTCCAATGGTATGAAAGGCAAATTTAATCAGGGTGTGTTTCCTGAGTGATGGGAAGCCATGAATTGTGAATCACTGGGAGGGTTGGAGAGTAAAGAGTCTGGTCCACCAGCATCCAGGCAAGCTTTGACCAGGCCCAGCAGGTATTAGCCAGTGGTTGTATATCCCGGGGGGGTCTAGTGGTGGACCGGCAGGCAATATCACCCACAGTGGCACTGGTGCTGCAAAGTCTTTCTAAGGTTTGAATAGGGTATTTGTGCGACCACATGGTACCAAAAGTGAGCAAATTTGTACTGCACAATTAGGTTGTATAGAATAGGAACTCCAAAACCCCCACATTCATACAGCAGTACAAGGGTGTCCCAGCCAATTCTAGGCTGTTCCCCGCCCATATGAGTCACAGCAAGGTGTTCTGCAGAGTTGCGAAGAATGAGAAGATAAGTGGGCTAGGGATACTGCATAAAAGATACAAAAACGAGGGAGTGCAACCATTTTAATGATTGCAAGGAGTCCCGGTAAAGATAGTGGGAGGCATATCCAATGTTTAATCTGTGTGCAAGTGGTCCATTGCTGGACCATAGTTCAAGCATGTCACCTGTTTTTTGCTCAGGTGGACATAGATGCCCAAGTACTTGATGGTGTCCTCACACCAGGCCAGAGGAAATTCAAAATGCACTGGGTGGTAGCTGCTGTGAATGGAAAGAGGTCAGATTTGGTTCTGTTAATGTGAAAAAGGGAAAATAGTCCAAAGCGGACCACCTCATGAAGTATTGGATTTAGGTTTGCAGCTGGCTGGCATATGAAAAAGAGACTATCATCTGCATACAGCAAAAGAAGTAATAGGCCCAGCTGGAATTGCAAGCCTCTATGGAGATGTTTCCCTTGTAGATGTCTCACTAAGGGATCCATCGCTATTATAAAAAGCAATGGGGGAGAGGGGAGCCTTGCTGCAACCCTATAGTGATTACAAAGGGGGTGATAGCGTGCCATTTGTCTTAATATGGGCTGTTGGTTGGGAGCATAGTAATGTGATTAGGGAGGAGAAGTATTGTTGGAAGCTCATTTTATGGAGTACAGCATGCAAAAATGACCACTCTAAAGAATCAAAAGCTTTTTCCGTGCCTAATAATTGAACAGCAGCGGGGACTGTGGGAGCGATTCTGTTAAGGACCGAGAATAGGGTCTTTAGATTTGGGGCAGTAGAGTGGTGTGGAACAAATCCTGACTGAGCTGGGGATACAATTTGGTCCATGAAGAGCACAAGGCGAGTGGCAAGTATTTTGGCTAGGATTTTATTATCAAAGTTTAGGAGCGATTGGTTGATATGATCCGCACTGTTGTGGGTTTTTGCCTGGATTGAGGAGTAATGTGGGTACTGCTTTACATAAAGTGGGTGGAAGCCACCAGCCTCTGTTGCATCTGAAGACATAGCAAAGAAGTATGGTGTTAGCACATGTTTATAGGCCTTGTAAAAAGAGCCTGTGAAGCCATCCAGGTCCGGGGCTTTAGAGCCAATCATAGAGTCTATGGTCTGTGACTTCCTAGGCAGAGATGGGTTTACTGAGAAAGTGTTGCTGGGCAGTAGTGAGCCAGACCATGGCTTCTTCTTCGAGATATGTTCTCCTACCAGTTGGATCATTGGTCACATGTGTGGAGTATAGGTGGGAGTAGTATTTGAGTAGTTCTGCCTGTACGCCTACTGCGTCCGTAACGTGAGTGCCATCCGAGCAGTGCAATTCTGCAATATACGATGTCCCCCTGGGCGGTCATATTAGTCTAGCTAGTGATCGACCTGGTCTCTCCCACTAACTGTACGACATGCTCTTACTTATTTCCTGAGATAGTGGGCTTCACACTCCGCAAGCTCTAGGAATTTTGCCAATAGTGTAGCCTGGCGATGGGCGTCCAATTCAGAGAGGCACTATGCTTCTGCATGGTCTAGATTTGCTAATGCTTTCTCCACGCATGACAGGCTCCTCCATAAGCCATGCAGGACTCTAAAGTGCTTACCAATACATACACTCCTGATGTATGCCTTGAAGGCTTCCCAGAGTGAAGCCTTGGTTTGTATGGAGTCTTTATTGAGTGTGAAATAATCAAGGATTGCAGCGCGGAGTTCTGTAAGAAATAATTTGTCATGGAGTGCCATATCTGGAAAAAAAACTGCTACTGATGTTCATCTCCCCTACGACTGGGATATGCAGGGTCAGTACCACATGGGCATGGTCGGAGAGTGTCCGTAGGAGGTGTGTGACATTATGAATCCATGTTGTACCCATGGTCAATATCAACCAGTAGTCAACGCAAACCATGTGTTGTGGGGCACTGAATAAAAGGTGTAGGCCAGTGAGGTGGTGTGCCACAAGCGCCAGGAGTCTTTGAGGAAACATGTGTCGCAGTGTGCGGAGTGAGTGAGATTTCCCTGTAGTTTTCCAGCCCGTGGTGTCTAACAAGGGGTCGAGAAGCATGTTGAAATCCCCTCCCAGTATTATATGGTCTGCGTCTATATGGTTGATCAGGATCTTTAACACCTAAAAGAATGCTGGATCATCGGTGTTTGGGGCAAAAAGGTTAGCCAAGAACATGCAATGACCCACCAAATGGCTTGCTACTAAGACATACCTGCCCCCTCATCAGTGAGGGTAGCATATGGCTGAAACAGTATATTTGTGAGCACCAAGGGGCACATCCCTCATGAATACGTACTGTAACTAGCTAAGAAATGGTGTGTACCCCAAAGTGCAGCAAACCCGTGAGATGGTCCAGGTGCCAAATGTATTTCGTACAGGAAAGCAATGTTGATGTTGTGGCGTTGGCTGCCGCAAGTATTGCACCACTTGTTCTTCCCTTATGAGGGTTATTAAGACCTCAGATGTTCTAAGACATGAAATTGGCATCAGCAAATGGGTGTTGAGTATCATGGGTAGACATGTACGGGTGACATAAAGGGATTAAAGCGTGCCAGGTGTGGTCTATATGTGTTGTGGGTTACCAATAATAGGACATAATAATAAACAAGTAACTCAATAGGAAACAACCCCCACCCACACCTGGGGAAAATAAACAAAGTGGATCGCAAAAACTCCAAGTGGAGCAGAGCAATGACCCCAGTTCAACCATGGTGTAAAGTCTGAGGGTAGTGGCAATGACAAGGCGAAGGGGCCTGGTAATGAGAAGAGTCTGTTGGACAATGAGATCTGTGATGGGCTCAAGTTGCCTAAAATATGATATATGAAAGACAGTCTAATTCAGCCACTGCAAAAGTATGAGGCATGAGAGCTAGGGTATCGCTGCCCTTACAGTCAGTCTTACGGTTAGTTAATGTTAGAAATGGGGTCTTTGGTTGGCAGTGAGGTTACCCCCTGTCCAAGCAAGGACCCTCACTCTAATCAGGGTAAGTCACACACAATCCAAATTATACTGTGCTCACCCTCTGGTAGCTTGGCACTGAGCAGTGAGGCTTAACTTAGAAGGAAATGTGTAAACACAGTATAACACCACAAAAATACACAACACAGATTTAGAAAAATATAGAATATTTACATGAGTAGATTAAGGTCAAAATGCTCAAGGTTTGATAAATACAAGTTGAAATATCACTTTTGTAATGATAAATAGAGTCTTTAGTTCTTATAAATCAATAAGTGTCTCTTGAAGCACAAAGTACCTGGTTTGTATCTAAATCAACCACACGGGACCGTAGAGGAGGAGATGCGTTGAAAACAAGGAGGTGTGCAGCGTTTTCTCTGGGTGAACACAGATGATGCACCAATGCTTTTCCACGCAGCAAGGGCTTTGCGTCGATTTCCAGCGAACAGGCTTTGATCCTCTTCGTGTTGCAGGGTATTTGGACGCCCCCGGGACGATGTGGAGAAATCCTGGGTGTGTAGGATGAAGTCACAGAAGCTGTGTCGATCAGGTGGGCGATGCAGGGGAATTTCTGCTGCATGGCAGGCGCTACATCGATTTATCTCGCAGGAAGTAAGGCTGCGTCGTTCCTGCTCAGCGATGCGTCGATCTGGTGGGCCGTGCGTTGAAGTTCAGGTCGCAACGCTGGTGCTGCGTCGATCTCCACTTGAGGAGCCGGGCTGCGTCGTTCCGGTTGCGATGCAGTGATTTTTTCACAGGCTCTGCATTGATTGCAGAGATGAAGTCTTTTTGGCCCTGAGACTGCAGGAAACAGGAGGCAAGCTCAGTCCAAGCCCTTGAGGACACTTCTCAGCAGAGGCAGTGGGCAGCAAGGCAGCAGGGAAACAGCAAAGCAGCAGTCCTTTACAGCAAAGCAGTCAGGTGAGTCCTTTGGGCAGCTAGGCAGCTTCTCTTAGCAGATTCCAGGTTCTGGTTCAGAGTTCCTTTCCCAGTAGGTATCTTGTCAAGAAGTGTCTGAGGTGGTAGGTCAGGGACCCGGTTTAAATACCCAAATGTGCCGTAGAAGTGTGGGGAGGCTTCAAAGAGTGACTTAGAAGTGCGCAAGGTCCCCTTTTAGTACAATCCTGTCTGCCAGGGTCCCAGTAGGGGGTTTGGCAGTCCATTGTGTGAGGGCAGGCCACTGTCTTTTGACATGTAAGTGTCAGGCCCTCCACCCTCCCAGCCCAGGAAGACCTATTCAATATGCAGATGTGTGCAGATGTGACTGAGCATCCTGTGTTTGGGGTTGTCTGAGTGAAATGCACAAGGGAGCTGTCAACTAACCTAGCCAGATGTGGATTGTAAGGCACAGAAGGATTTAAGTGCAGAGAACGGCTCACTTTCTAAAAGTTGCATTTCTAGAATAGCAATATAAAATCCAACTTCACCAATAAGCAGGATTTTCTATTACCATTCTGGCCATACTAAATATGACCTGGTTACCCCTTTCAGATCAGAATCTACCACTCAAACAGTATATGAGGGTAGCCCTAATGCTATCCTATGAAGGGAGCAGGGCTCACAGTTGTGGAAAACAAATTTATGAGTTTTACACTACCAGGACATTTACACTACACAGGTACATGACCTTCCTTATACCTACATAGCACCCTGCCCTGTGGGTTACCCAGGGCCTACCTTAGCGGTGACATATATGTAGAAAAAGGGGAGTTTAAGACTTGGCAAGTACTTTTAAATGCCAAGTCGAAGTGGCAGTGAAACTCCACACACAGGCCTTGCAGTGCAGGCCTGAGACATGGTTAAGGGCTGCTTATGTGGGTGGCACAACCAGTGCTGCAGGCCCACTAGTAGTATTTAATTTACAGGCCCTGGGCACATATAGTGCACTTTGCTAGGGACTTACAAGTAAATTAAATATGCCAATTGGGTATTAGCCAATGTCACTATGTTATAGGGAGAGAGAAAATGCACTTTAGCGCTGATTAGCAGTGGTAAAGTGCGCAGAGTCCTAAAGCTAGCAAAAATTAGATCAGAAAAATAGAAGGAGGAAGGCAAAAAGTTTGGGGGTGGCCCTGCAGAAAGGGCATTTCCAACAGTTCATTTCATAGCGGTGTGGTTTATCCTAGTGGGAAGTGTTCCATTCTGGCAGGAGGTTGTTAGGTAGAAGGCGAGTGATCTGGTTAAGTGAATCCAGGAGGCAAGAGGGTCGCAGGCCATTGTTTACACAATGCCAGGGCCTCCGCTAGAGTGTCAAAAAATCTGGCCTTTCTGTCTACATCTACACGGAGCCTGGCTGGGTAAAGCATGTCATAACGAAGTCCTAGTTTGCACAGCTGTGCCTTAGTGTTGGTAAATTCATGCCGGGCATCCTGGATGGCCATGGTAAAGTCTGGGAACAAGAAGATCTTGTCTCCCTGATACTGGAGTGTGCCGATATCATGCACCTGCCAAAGACCCTAGCGATGATCGGCCATGGCATTGCCCCGAGTATGGGTGTGGGCCAAGAGAGCCCTCCAGTTGCTGATCGAGTTCTTTGCAGCTCTGCTCATCCGTGGGGCCAGTCATGAATGCCGCCAGCCCCAGGGTTCTCAAGGTGCTGTTGTAGGGCACCGATGCCCAAACAATGTTTCAGAGTCCTATCAGATCCATCATTTCAGGCCCACAGTTGCCACAGCTTCAGTGCCGTGCTGCCACTTTGGTCGCGGATGTGACCAAGACCACCTCATTTTACAATTTCATATAATTGTAACTACTATCCATCATCTTCACTGATTGCAACTTCACTCAAATTATCCATAGGATGAATGGCTTAATTAGATCTAAAAAGATTGGAACTTGTGACCACAAGGTAACACACAGATCTCCATGGAAGGTGTGCCACCCCTTCAATTATTTAACTACTTTATGTGGAAATATGTTTGATTTTATGAATTATGTGGGCTGACTTAATTTGTTTGTTTCAAATCATTTGGAGATAAAACAGTAAGGCAGTAGTGTATACCACAGGGAATTGCTGGCGTTGTGACACGGAGTGAGAGTGGTATGCAAGCCTCCTGTTTCAGGAATAAAGATTAGCTGGTTTCATTGTTGCCACTGACCCAAATTAAGCCTGTCTTCACAAAAACAGTTTCCCTATGCATTTGCTGTAATAGCCAATATGTGTATCAGTATCTCTGTACAATAATTAGTCATCAAGTTATGAATGTCATTTTAATTTTCCTGAATGAAAGTTTAGAACAGTTTATTTCATGGAAGCTTCTATGTCTACAGGCAAATGGAAACATAGCGAAATAAAGTTTGAAAGGCAAGCACAGTGAAGATCTGACTCACAAATTTGCTTTTTCATTTACACGATTATAAAATGATGTAAGGAAATATGCTACTCTTGTAAAAGAAGGAAAATGAAATAAGAGCAATTGTCAACATTGTAAAAACCGTATGTATGCTTTGTGTAAAGTTAATAAACCTGGTATAGTAAAGAGTACACATTGGTAAATCGGAAAATATTTATTTCTCTGAGGTAGAATGCCTCCAAATAGCTCCTCAGTTGAATGCTTAATGAAGCCAACATTCTAAGTCACCTTCCAACTAAAGATTCTAAACTGTCAAAGGCTAGGGTTAAACTAATAGGGAAAAGAAAAAGGGAGAGCATACCAAGACATAACAAAACAATTAAAACATGTGATCAAGCCCGAAATTCAAAAACCATAACAACAATCAACAGTAAAAATACACATAAAGGTGTGTGGCTTTGGAGCCGAATATGGCAGTCGCTCTCTGTAGAGCTCTGCCGCAGCCTACCATCCATCTTCAGCTGCCCGCTCTTCAGGACATTTCAGCCTGATTCGAGCCTGTCTGTGTCAGGAATCCCCAAGGTGGCTCCTGCGTTATCTGTCAGTATCCCCAGGGATTAGGGTTAAATCATATCTCTGTTTTTGGTTAAACCTTCATGTTTCTAAGTAAACATAATGCGCTGTGTTATACAATGGGTTTTATCAATGCTTGTTTTACCAATGCTTGTTTGCCTATCTGAGCTTCTAATTAGGTGTGGTGTAGACATGTGCTTCTAATTGGGTGTGGTGACTCATCCACATGTGGAAACTCAACTGCTTTCTTGATTGGCTATAAATAGCAGAGTGAAGCATGCCTCCCTGCTTGGCTTTGTTTTGCTTCCTGATCTCAGCATCTGATTTGGCAATCCAGCCCCTGCTGTCACCCTCATATTCAGGACTTTTGAGGCAATTCTTTTCTTCGTTCCTGTACCAGCTGACACCAGGCATTCCTCAAGCTCTCCGGAAAAGACTGCAGCTAAGTGACTAGTATTCTCCAGGGAGTTTGTTCTTTGAGCGCCGCGATCTCCTAGAACAGCTGGTGTATTTCAGATCTCGTATTTTGGCAGAGTGCTTATCTTGAAGAGACAAATGCATTTCTGAACATTCTACATTATTATTGTAGGAAATCTGCTTGAGCCCAAGTACTACAAAAAGTGACAGTGCAATTTTTAAAGAGCATTTATGTGACTTTTCTTTCTCTAATAGCATAACTCTTCGATTTAAATTGTGTCGTTCATACCTGTGTTTCAGGTTTGAGGAATTTGCTTTTGAAGGGTTTTTCCACACACACAGTGAAACCAAACCAAACTGTGCCACCCTAACTGTTTAAACCCAGAGTGGACATTTGTATTGCTTGGATTGTTTTTGTTCCTTTTAGTTTAACCCTATGCATGCAGGAAAGTTATACGTGATATAATGAATGCCCTTGTTTGTCTTTCTCGTGCATGATAAGTGCAACCACAGTTCTAATTGTAGTGTGCAACAGTGAATCTCTGTGAAGCCAGCCCTAGTGTTGCAGTACTTATTATTATGGTACTCAGTTTGGGTTTTTGGTAATGCAGTGTTAGTAATTGTGGCAACAGTTATTATTATCCAAGAAAATGCTGGAGAATCCCGGTGTTCTTCTACCGCTCCCGTGCCCATATCAGAAAGAGAGATTCAGTTTCAAGGAAGTTAGGTGCACTAACTCTACTATCACTCTGTCAACAACAACCTGCCCCCACCCCCCGAAGATACAGGGTGCCTGGCTTGACCGGCAAGACTTGGCGTTGTTTTATATATTTCTCTTCCATTCCCCCTTTCCTTTTGGGACACCTGTCGGGGCTTCTGTGTCCACCAGGAAGTGCTGAGAGGTGTTCCAAGAGGTCGAGGGCATACCATCGCCCCTGCAGACATCCTGCTTTTCAGGTGAGTGGTCCTGTATCAACAGTTTGGGCGGTGTCCCTCTGGTGCCTATCCTGACCCCACTTGAGCATTCCTGAGACCCTCTGGTCATGCCAGTCCAACCAGGAGAGACACGGCGGCTATCTTCTTTGCTGCCAAAGACTTCCGAAGCTGTGCTGCAGAGGGACCAAAACCTTGCCTGGTGGCGTATCGGAGTTGCAACGGTGACACATTCTGAGGCCTCATGGGCGGCTTGGTTGCGAGGGCCCCGAATGACACCCTTGTGCAGCTTTGTCGGGGTTGGAGCAGCTTGGTAGTCCACCGGTGCTGCGGACCATGCCCTGGGCCTAGTCTGGAGAGCACAGAGGTGCTACTAGTCACAGGGCCTTCGTGTGACTCTGGGTGGCGCTCAGACGTTCATGTTCACCAAATGCCTGGCTGAAGGAGATGGACGACCCGGGGCTTGACATCAACACTCATACTGGACCGCAGAACTCTGCACTTCTGGAGCTACAGTCAGCAAAGAGGCCTGGCTTGAGGGCTGCCTCCCACCCCATGTAAATTTTTGAGCCTGCAGGTGGCCTAGGGATCCCTGCATGGTCCCTTATTACTCAGCTCCAGATTTATGGCGGGTCCCTGGGGCTGCTGAGAGGACACTGTGCTGGGCATGAGTAGAAGCCATGATGACTTCTGAAGATCGGACTGCGCAGGGGTTAGTAGGAAGACCCAGGGGCTTTTTGGTCCCTTCCAACTTTTTCAGCTGCACTGTTGGGCAGCCTGGCTGCCTGCTTGTAGGCCCTTGGTGTATGGCGTAGGACTGCTTTCTCCTGCTGCATATGACCCTCCTCCCCCCACCCACAGTGCGGCAAACTGCAAGGGGTACACCCAAAGCATGAAAAGGCCCTTTCATGGAACTGTGATATCTGTGGGGCTGGTCACGGTCAAACCACAGTCAGCAGTACATTTGTGCCACGTGGCACTTTGCCTTGGATATGTTGGTCCCATTTGAGGCTAGAATTAGGGGTCTCCTCCATGCGGGTTTACCACTGAGAGACTTTTGCTGAAATGTCTGTGAGGGGGCTGTGGGGATGCAGTGCCTGGGACTGAGGTTGCATTGCTTCGGTGGACAGCAAGCACTTTGTGTGACTCTGCGATCCCCTTCCTCGGACGGGGTAAAGGCAGACATCTGAATGAGTGTGCTCTGAGGCTGGCAGGAGGGTGTCACCTTGAGTGTTCAACTCCACGTGACCATTGCATTTGTGTTGTGGGGTGCGCCCATCCAGCTAGCATCCCCCTGATTCTCTGTCGGCACCTGCCCTTCTCGGAGGCCCCCACCGGACTTGACATGGCAAGAACAGATGGCCCCAGTGGACAATGCCGGTGCAGCAGGGGGTGGCCTTCTGCCGGCAGAGGGCCCCTAGACCTCCTCCATCCTACAATTCTGCAAGTGATTCAAGAGCTCAAAGATATAATGGAGGGCAAGATGGGAGAATGAATAGTAGACCTGGCCCTCATTAGAAAAGACCTACGAAACAATGCACACAGGGTCATGGATGTGGAGACTAGAGTCTCTGAGACTGAGGATGCAGTCATCTCTCATGAAGCCAGCCTCAAGACCCTACAATGACTGGTGGGACACTTGGAGGCTTGCGTGGAGGATGCTGAAGGCAGATCGAGGCACAACAATCTACGCATCGTGGGTATTCCCGAGGGGGCGGAGTGGACTGGGCTTACATCCTTTATGTCTGATTGGTTAAAGTGCTGGGTGCTTGTAACAGAGGTCTCACCTTGCTTTATAATTGAGCGGGAGCACCTAGCTTTAACTGTGAATCCCCCTGTGGGTGCCCCACCTTGCCCGTTCATTGCCCAAGTGATCAATTATGTGGATAGAGATGTTATTCTTCAATCAGCACGCAAAGCAGGTTCACTGACATTTTCAATCCTCTCCTGTGATGGTCTTTCGAGACTAGACCCTAAAAGTCCAACAACAATGTAACTGTCAAAGCCCATCTCCATGAAAACGTTCAGGTGCTGCTAAGGGCACAAGATTAGGAACATTAACAGTAACCTCAACTGGGGAAGGCAAAGTTGTATGTTTTGATGGCGCCCCTGTCTCTGAGGAGGTTTTAAACAAAGGCGTAGAAGCTGTGTTCCACTGAGATCCCCTAAATTTATACCTGCTTAAATCCTGTTTTAAAGAGGTATTCTCCATCTTTAATCTCTCTATTTCCTCTTGCATATGTTGCAAGATGCCAGACACTGATTCATTATGAGCCAAGTCCTCATTTAGGGCCTGCGCCATATCCGTGACGTCAATGCCCTCTATTTCTTCCCCGGTATTCATCGTCCACCAGAACTGAAATTTTTTAAGGCTTGTGCTTCTGTCAAAGCCCAGCTCACCTGAGTTCTTGTTCAGTTCTGATGGAGGTTGAAGACAATCCGACCCCACCCTGAAACTGCTTGTTCCAGCACACTAGTTTTTAAAACAGTGCACTAAGAACAGAAGCTCAAGGGAAGGGGGGAAGTGGATAAAATAAAAAAGAGAGACAACATTGTTCTTGCGTTTCCACTGTTGAAGTGCTGCACAAATCTGCGGCCCTTTCTGACTTCTGTAGAAACTGGTGCCTAATGAAACATAAACAAAGAACAGATAAGTACAACCTATTCCTAAATGGGTTCCTGACTATCCCTTTATTTATTAGAAATTCTCTTCTAAAAGTACCTCTTGGATCCTGGTCTCTAGTTTCCAAGTTTGGAATGTGTTACTGCTCTGGAATGTGTTTTCTATTACTGTAAAGCTTCTAAAACATTAAACAAATACCGTTATCAGAATTACCAATATCAAACATTCATCATAATATAACTAAAGCCTAAATTCCCAATAGCAGACTCACTTTTCCCATATTTCCAGAATCTTTTATAAAACAAATACTGTACTTTTACATCAAAATACAGCATGTAATTTGTGCAAGTCCTTGATTTACTGTTTGCCTTGCTGTTAATGGTTTCCACTGTTCGATTCTTAAAAGTTCCATGAGAAAAAACAATGTTTGCTTCACAAAGTTCTGCAAAATATTCTTGTAACAAAGAGTTTGAATCACAATGTTCGTGGAAGGTATTTCGTTTCAAATTGTCTATACACGAATCCAGAAATTGTTGTCAAAGTTCTTTCAGGTAATAAAAGGTTTTGCACTTACTTGTTGCTGGCAAGAGATACTGATCAGTCTAACCTTGTCTTCTTTCTCTTTTGCAGGTTACTCATAGGAGAGAGGCTGAAGCAAGGAGGAACCGGAAACCGGAAGAAGGAAGAGCCAGAAGCTGCACCCATTGAAGTCAATGAAAGTCTGTAAAGAGCAGGAGTGCCAGCGCCGAGGGATCTGTTCTCAGGTAAACGGGAGGTAGACGAGCACAAGCACTGGGTGAGGCTCGGGGGATGCCTTTTATAGACAGGGCTGGGTGTGGTTTGAAGGGCTGGGTGTGGTCCTCACATGCTGCACATGTTCTTGGAAGGTGTGCAGAGCTGGGTGTGGTTTGAAGAGCTGGGTGTGGTCCTCACATGCTGCACATGTTCTTGAAAGGTGTGCAGAGTTTCAGTTATTATACAAATGAGTTGGATTAACACATGGCCTAGGGAGGAGTATTTTAAAGAAGCCTTGGTAAAAGCAAGGCCCAATGTGTAAACAAAACAGCACAATAAACAACATACACAGAAGCCTAGGGGGGGGGAAGGTGAGATAACAAGAAAGGCTTTCAATAGTAAGTTTAAAAGGGAGCTATTACAGAACCCACTAGTGCAGTGAGAGGGGACATGCTCTTTGCTGTGTACAAACCCTAACAGTTGCCCCCCTCAAAGGCCCTCCTACAGGACGGGGTTTTCCTGGATTTTTTAAATAAAACCGTCTAATCAGCTGTGGGGCATGTACATATGATGCTGGTTCCCATGAATTCTCAGATTCATCATATCCTTTCCATTCTACTAAATAAAACAGACGTCCACTAATTCTTTTTGAGTCTTTTATGCTTTTCACTTCATATTCCAGATTTCCCTTAATTGGTATGGGTGGAGGTGGTGGTTCAGGTCGGGTTTTTGAGTTGTACAGCTTAAGCAAGGACACATGGAATGTAGTATGTACTGGATATTCTTTTGGTAAATCTAATTTTACTGTTACCGGGTTTACTATGGCAGTTATACTAAAGGGTCCAATGAAACGTGGTTGCAGCTTTCGGGATCCCTCTATGTTTAGGTTCTTTGTGGAGAGCCATACCTTGTCACCAATTTTATACATTGGGGCCTCAGACCTGTGTTTGTCTGCTTGTGTTTTCATGCTTTCCTTGTACTTTAATAAATGTTTCCTGGCTTTGTCTTGTATGTCACCTAACCTCGTTAGTCTATCCGTTACTGTAGGCAACAGGGAATCTTCTAACAAAATGGGTATAGCTCTTGGATGATACCCCTGCAAGAAATAGAATGGTGAGCAAAGTAGAGCTGAATGCTCAGTATTATTATAAACAAACTCTGCTACAGGGAGAGCTTCCAACCATTCACTAGAATAATCAGCCAATAGGGGGGCGTGGCCACGGAGCTGAGCATGGCGCACGCTTAACCGCTCGGCTCCGGAGGGGCCGACTTCAAACGTATGCCTAGACGCGCTGGGGCGGGCAATGTCGCGCTCAAAGTGGAGCGGAACGACTGCTGAAGACGTGGGGAGACGGTGGCGGCGCGGCTTGGCCCCCGGGGTGAGCGCCTGGGTTCCCGGGGCTGATCGGGGCTGCGGAGTGGCTGCGGCCTAGCTGACGGGCGGGGCCACCCCGCGCTGAATTGAGGTGCCGCTGGCTCGGAGCGAAGGAGGAGGTGAGCGGCGATTGCGGGTGGGGCCACTGGCGAGGGGCCGTTGCCCCGGGGGTGGCCCCCTGCGGATTCGTGTGGCCCGGCGGGGATCGTGCCCGGGGGCCTGCTGGCGGGCTGCGGCCGCGGTCCTGGGACGTGCGGCGTGCCGCGCCGGGCGCGGAGGCTGTGCGCGGGCCCGCCCCGAGGTGTGAGGGGCAGATCGGAGTGCCGAGTGGGGGCGCCGGACGGAGTGAAATTGGCCTCCCACCCGGGAGACGTGGCCTGGTGCTTCCCGGCTGCGGGGGCACGGACGGTGAGGAGACAAGGGGACAAGAGGCGCCCCGAGGAGGACTGATAGGGAGCCCGCTTCTCCTGTGCCCCCTGGGGGCCGTGCGACTGCCGTTGCCCGGGTGGCCCCTGTATGGTGGCGGGGGGGCCCCCTGTGCCTAGGACGGTTCAAGTTGGACGCTGATCGCCCGTCGCGGGGTGTGGCGGCGAGGGTCCGCCCCGTGCTGATTGCTGTTATCATCCGAAATTTTAGACTGCGCACCATCGTTGGGGTCCCTCCTGGCTACTGGAGACGGCGCGGCCTTGGGGGCCTGCCGCGGCTGCCCCTCCCGCGCAGGGCGGCGCGGTCTTGGGGGAGGCGCCGCCCCCGACCCGATCCAAACCACCTTGTTACCGACTACGCCGCTGGTGGGGACGCTCGGCGGAGGCGAGCTGCACGGCGACATCGAGGATCCTGGGCGCACCTGCTTACTGTGGCCCAACGAGCTGGAGATGACTGGCTTGGTGGCTGAGACTCCTCCTAGAGCGACCAGAACCTGAGATCTTGACGGCAACAGATTGGGTGAACGAGCAGGCCAACAGCAGGCAGCATAATTACCTGTGCAGCTCGCCGGCCTCGCTGAGACGCCCTCCTCTGCATATCCAATGCCCTCCAAGGGCAGACACAAGAACAAAGCCATGGAACCCATGACACTGATACCAATGGCGGACAACGAGCTGACCACACAGAGCCAGTCACAAACCAAGGTTCAGGACACCCTGGACAAGATACTGGGTGCCATTGAGGACACCAAATCCACTCTACAGCGTGACATTAATCAGGTGGCGATAGAGGTTGGGCTATTGAGAGCCGACCACCACAAATTGGCCGACAGAGTAAAGGAGGCAGAAGCAACACTAGAGGAAGTTGTTCCAAAACAAGCAGAAGTATCAGCGGAGGTGACCTCTCTGGCAGACAGAGTGGCGAAGCTCGAACGGCGAGCTGAGGACGCAGAGGGCAGAAACAGGAGAAACAATATTCGCGTGGTGGGTCTCCCTGAGGGGGTCGAGGGGACTAACATGGTGGAGTTTCTGGAGAAATGGCTAAGTACGGTTGTGGCACCAGGATGCCTGACCCCCTTTTATTCATTGGAACGTGCACACCGGGTGCCGGCTAGACCGCTTGCCCCTGGCAGACCGCCCCGGGCTGTAATTGCTAAACTCCTGCACTATAGTGACAGAGACATCCTCCTGCAGAAAGCCAGGGAATTGGGTCCGTTTAAAGTGGCCAATGGCGAAGCAACACTGTTCCCTGACTTCACCTTGGAGGTCCAAAACAAGCGTGCCTCCTTCCTGGCCGTTAAAAGAACTTTACGAGAAGAAGGGATACAGTACTCATTGCTCTATCCAGCAAGACTACGAGTGATTGTGGAGGGGAAAACCACTTTCCTCCAGACTCCGGAGGAGGCATGGGAGTGGCTTGAGAGCTCGGGGTCGGGCCCGGCGCGGCCTGCGCCGGGGGGCCGCGGTGGGGGGGGGTCCCGGCGGGCCCTGAGAGGGAGAAGGCCAGGGGGCGGCCGACGGCTAGCACCCACGCAGGCACAAAGGGAGACTGGAAAGAGAGAAGCCCTAAAAGCGGCAGCCAAGATGGGAGTGGAATCGTCTCCGCCGGCGGTCTCTGAAGAGGAATCAGAAGACATAGTGGTGTCCTCGCCCGAGGGCTCTGGGGGATCGACTAGTGCGCCGGAGGTAACCCCACAAACGGCTGATGAACTGATCTAAACAGAACCTGCACCGGCGCTGAAAGGCGAGTCAAGATAAGAAGTACGGTGGCCCCTCCGGACCTGGCCGCCCCCCCGGACCTGTTTCTCGCCTGTCAACCCTGACCGGCGAGTATTGACTTGATGTGTTTGTGTGATCTGCAGTGTTGTAGGACTTACTGGGCAGCCTACAGTTTTGGAGGCGCCCTGGGGAAGGGGAGTTGGGTTTTTTTGTTATTAGTTATACCGGCTATATGTGCGATGTGGGCTGATCATAATGAAGGTGCAAGCTTCTGGGGGGCTTGGCCGGGGCCGGGGGCGCGTAGACTCCATGTACAACGGGTTCTAAGAATACGATGGGGGGCTACAACACTATGACCTGGAACGTTAGGGGGATGGGCACTCCGAGTAAGCGACATAGAATTCTTTCCTTTTTAAAAAGAAGAGGGGTGCATATAGCTATGCTACAGGAGACTCACCTCGCGCCCGGAGAGGGGGAGAAATTACGGAGGAGATGGAGGGGTCAGGTATTTGCCACAGAATATTCAGCTTACGCAAGAGGAACCCTAATTTGGATTAGAGCGGGAGTTCCATTTGTGCTAGATTCCTCCAACATAGACAGGGAGGGAAGATTTGTCATTCTAGAAGGGAAACTACAGGGGCTCCAGTTGACCCTGAGTTGTATATACGCCCCCAACCAGGAACAAGCATTATTCATGACGGGCCTGTCTGGGCATCTCACTCGTCAATGCACGGGGGAAGTACTAATAGGAGGAGACTTTAACGCAGTGCTTGATATCGACCTAGATAGGTCTAACCCCCCACTGCAGGGAGCAACATCAATTAAAGCAGCAAAAAAACTAGCAGAGTGGCTGGACGCCTGGGGACTGGTGGATGCTTGGAGGCTACAACACCCTGTTGCCAGGGATTATTCGTTTTACTCGGGCCTCCACCAGGTACATACTAGAATCGACAGAATAGTTTGCACAGCAGGGCTGGCCCGAAATATGACCCACGCGGAGTACCTTGCCCGCACAATATCTGATCATAATCCTCTATTGATGACATTGAATGTATCTCGGGACAGACCTCCTATACCGGCATGGAGAATGCTTCCGTCGGCCTTGGAGGACCAAGCGTACAGGGAGGGGGTACAAAGCTACTTAGAGGAACACATAGAGGATAACCGGGGATCCACTTCCTCCAGAGGCATAGAGTGGGAGACACTCAAGGTGGGGACGCGGGGTCATTGTCTGGGACAGTCAGTGGGGATAAAACGTACACTTGAGAGAGAACTAAACGCGCTGGAGAAGGTCATCCACGAGGGGGAGTTGAGACAGGGCCCCACAAGACAAGCGGATGAAGAGTACGAGAGTGCGCGTAGGGAGCACTCCCGAATAGAAGAGCGTCTTAGATGCCACAGTGTGCAAAGATACTTGGTATCCATGCAATCAGAGGAGGGGAGATCCGGTAGACTTTTGGCATGGCTAGTGCGCCCGAATGGTGATAGTGGTCCTATTGCAAGTGTATTGGACAGGGGTGGGACACGCAGAATTAGTCCAGAATCCATTAACGACGCATTCAAAGATTATTATACGTACTTGTATAGGAAGCCCACAGACTTGGAGGTGGGGATCCTTGATGGTTTCCTAACTCGGATGTCTCTGCCGGCTTTGAGCCCGGAGGACGGGGCCGGCCTGGGGGGTCCAGTGACTGTAGAAGAGATAAACGAAGCAATCACGCAGCTGGCTCCTGGGAAGACCCCGGGCACAGATGGTCTTCCGATGGATTTTTATAAAAAGTATAAATCCTTATTAACTCCCAGACTGAAGGAAATGTATATGGAGGCGGTAAAGAATGGGGTGCTCCCTTCCACGCTCCGTGAAGCATTGGTTGTGCCGCTCCCAAAAACAAACATTAGTGATCCATCGGTAACAGAATTTAGACCACTATCAATGCTAAATAGCGACTTTAAGATCTTGAGTAAGATACTAGCTAATCGGTTACTGCCCCTTATGCCGACCCTGGTGCACCCTGACCAGAATGGTTTTATTCCTGGTCGCAGCACCTCCTTGAATCTTAGGCGGATTTTCTCTATAATGCATATGCCTGATGAGGCGAAGCCACCAGCCGGGACCTTGCTAGCTGTGGACTTTGAAAAGGCCTTCGACTCGATCAGATGGGATTACTTGAGGGCGACAATGTTAAAAATGGGCCTGGGTGGTGGCTGGGTTGCCTGGGTGGACCTGTTATATTCGTCCCCATTGGCAAGGGTCAAGACGGGTAGGACGGTCTCAGCTGCTTACCCAGTGCATCGGGGAACTAGACAGGGATGCCCCCTGTCCCCATTGTTGTTCGCGTTGGCGATGGAACCCTTAGCGGCGTGGGTGCGAGGTGAAGGAGCGGGCAGAGGGATTCGGTGGGGACCAGGGGATCACATTATCTCGCTATATGCAGACGACATTTTGATATACCTTAGAGACGGGGCGAGTGGACTCCCCTGGGCCCTGAACGTACTTGAGGAATTTGGTTTAGTATCAGGATTAAGACTTAACCGTAATAAAACATATGTGTTCCCCCTGACGTCTGGATATGGTCGCCCCATAGCGTGCCCGGTGGACCTGAAATGGGCTCCGCGTACATTTAGATACTTGGGGATCCAGATCTACCATGGTATGGCTGACCTAAGAGAGGGTAACCTAGGTGGAGTGCTTCGTTCGCTGAGATCATCAGTAACATTCTGGCGCTCTTTAAAATTGTCAGTGATGGCTAGAGTGGCGCTATCCAAAATGATCATGCTCCCCCGACTGCTCTATTACTTTGCCAATTTACCGCTGCTAATACCCCGGGCATGGTTCCGTGATCTGAACACATTGCTTAGAGAACTAATTTGGGATAGTGGGCGAAGACGTACCACTCTCGTGACCATCTGCAGGCCTCCCCAAGCGGGAGGCCTGGGGGCACCTGACTTTGAGGCATATTACCTTGCATCCCAATTGCAGTGGATAGCCGGGTGGCTTACGGGTCGGGGCCAATTGGATTTATATACGGCCCAGGGAGTGATTGATACGGCGTGGATTGCGGCAAACATGGCAAACAGGAAGATAACTCTCCCTGGGAACAACATAATGATAAAAGTGGCAATAGGATGTTGGAAAAGATGCACGAAAAGAGTAGGAGTTGGTCACCCGTATTCTCCAGCTCTGCCGCTGGCAGTACTTGCTATAGAACCCAGGGGGAGGGGGCCGGGAAGTATGGGACTCAGTCATTGGCTAGCAGCGGGAATAGAAGTAGTGGGAGGACTTTTCAAAGAGGGAGTCCTGAGGGGATTTGATGACTTGATGGAAGAGGGTGTTCCCGGTGGACAGTTTCTACTGTACGGGAGACTGGTACATACCCTTAGGGCTCACTGGGACACGGCAAATGCGGAACCTGACACACACGGGGTCTTGCACTCACTGATGACATTAGGTGAGGAAACACGTCTCATCACCAAGATATATCGGTCCCAGGTTGAGGCAGCTTTAGACCCCCTACGTTCACTGAGAGGAGGCTGGGAGGGCACGGTTGGTCGAGAACTCACAGACTCAGAGTGGAAAAAGATACTGGCTTACCCCCGGATGGTGTCCCGTAATACACGCTTAAGGTACCTTCAATATAATTACCTGCATAGAACATACCTCACACCCCACAGGCTGTTCCGTATATACGGTGGATCTCCAGCGACCTGCCCGAGATGCGGGGGGGGTGGGGCGAATTTCGACCACATGGTTTGGACTTGCCCGGTGATCCAGACTGGCTGGAAGGAAATGTTGACTACCTTAACTGAATTGCTTGAGGTTGAGTTAAGACCCAGCCCCGAGATGTGCTTGCTGGGCCTTGGACCAACGGCACTCCGTGGAAAAGTGAAGGGGCGCTTTTTGGACCTCACCCTGGCACTATATAAGAGACTAATCTCGAGGGGCTGGAAAGCTGCGGGTTGTCCTTTACTGACTGTCTGGGAGAATGATACATTAACGTGGGCTAGAGCAGAATTACAGGTCCTAAAAGCAGAAGAAGCCAGGAGTATCCGCCGGGTTCCCATAGCTCCGGGGTGGGAGAACTTAGTGACGAATTGGGAGAGTATAACTAGGAGATTGGTGAACCCAGCAAGAGAAACCAGCGACTCCCAACCCACGCCGAGGTCGGAGCCAGGCGATTGTAGCACATAGATAGGCGCCCAGAACAAACCCGACCCCCACGTGGCTTTCATTAAGTGTAGAGGCCTGAAGACAGCTGGGCCGTGGATCCCCACCTCGCCATCGAACATGATAGGCAGTGTGCGTGCCCCTCCGCCTACACGGCGCGTCCCTGCGCCCTGGGTCGATATTACCCCCTGCTTAAAATTAAAATAAAAAGTGGATCTGACATAGCACCTTCAGTTCAACAACTATAAAAATCATTTGCACATAGCCGCATGGTTGGCCCTGTGTGGCCTGTTCTTTTTTATTCCCGCCTCTTCCTCCTTCCTCCCACACCCAATTGGGTGGCACCTAACCCTCTATATCATTATTTCAAGTTACAAGGAAGAAGGGGTTTAAACCTGTTGCTTGACTATTGCTTATGCAGAACAAAGAGCTGTAACAAAGAAAAGTGATTGAATAAGTAAAAGAGTAACTGGTTGAATAAAGAGAAATAAAACGACTGTTAATAAAGATTGAGCAATAAGCGAAAAAGTACAAAATAAGAAGCAGATATAAAAGTGCATGTGAAATGAATAAATATGTAACGTTGTAATAGCAAAATGTTAATAAAAATATATTCTAAAAAAAAAAAAAAATAGAATAATCAGCCAATAAACAACGTAGCGTTTGAAGTAAGGTTTGGTTCAGTCGTTCAGTCTGTCCATCTGTCTCTGGGTGGAAAGCAGTGGATAAGGCCACATCTATTTTCAGTTTTTCACATAATTTTTTCCAAAATCTGGAGTTGAACTGGCTCCCTCGGTCTGACACCACTTTGCTTGGCAAACCATGTAAACGCACAATTTCCCTTATAAAAATATCGGCAAATTCTGCCGCCGTGGGTAATTTCCGTAATGGTACAAAATGTGCCATTTTAGATAAAAAATCCACTATAACCAACACTGTTGTGAAGGATTTTATAGGTGGTAAACCTACAATAATGTCTACGCTCACAGTGTGCCAAGGTTGTTTGGGTGTTGGCATTGGTATTAACAAGCCGTCAGGAGCCTTATGAGAAGATTTATGTCTTGCACAAATTGGACAGGTAGTGACAAATTGCTTAATGTCCTTTCTTATAGTGTCCCACCAAAAGTGTTTTTGCACATTTTCCAGGGTTTTTACCCAACCAGGATGACCTGCCAACAGTGAGGCGTGATGCCAAATTATCACCTGTGTTTGTAATTCAGAGGTGGGCACTAACAGCATGTTGTCATGATACAATAAACCTCGTTGTATTGTGTTATGGGAATCCTTTAACCAATCCTGAGGTGCTATTTGCATGTGTGCATTATATAGATCTGTGATGAAATCCTTCTGTTGTACTGGTGCCAACAACTTTTGGGGAGGAATAATGGGTTCTCCTATTTTATCTTGTTTCATGTCTGAGGTATGTCCGTATCTAGATAACACATCAGATTGAATTTGTTGTGCACCTGGTCTATAGGTTATAACAAAGTCAAATGTGCTAAAAAAATTTAACCAGCGCATCTGACGTGGTGTTAGTGCTTTAAGTGATCCAAAAAACTGTAGGTTATTATGGTCAGAAAAGATTGTAACTGGGTACTTGGCTCCCATTAAATGGTGCCTCCATTCTGAAAAGGCTACTTTGATAGCTAGTAGTTCCCTTTCAGCCACAGTGTAATTTTGTTCAGCTGGCAATAACTTTTTAGAATAGAAGGCTATAGGATGTAACTGGCCATCTACTGCATCTCGTTGAGAGAGAACTCCTCCTAAAGCTACTTGTGAAGCATCCGCTTCAACAAAAAAGGGCAAGTCAGGATCAGGATGTTTCAGAATTGGGGCTGAAGTGAACTTTTGTTTTAGGAGTTGAAAGGCGTGTGCCGCCTCATCAGTCCAAAGAAATCGTTGCCCTTTCCGCAACAAGGTAGTTATTGGGGCCGCAATGTCTGCAAAATGTGCAATAAACCTCCTATAAAAATTGGCGAAACCCAGAAATTTCTGAGTATCTTTTACAGAGGATGGTTCTGGCCAATCAGCAATAGCACTGATTTTCTTTACATCCATAGTTATTCCTTGAGGTGACAGGCAGTATCCTAAAAAGTCCACCTTGTTGACATTAAAAGTACACTTTTCTAACTTAGCAAAAAGATGATTTTCTTTTAACTTTGATAATACTGCACGAACATGTTGGGTATGTTCTTCTGAGTTCTTAGAGTAAATGAGGATGTCGTCTATGTATACTATGACACAAACGTCCAGGAATTTGTGTAGGACCTCATTTATAAAGAACTGAAAGGCTGCAGGGGCATTACATAACCCAAAGGGCATTACTGTGTACTCAAATAAACCAAACTTTGTCTTGAAAGCTGTCTTCCACTCATCCCCCTCTTTTACTCGGACCAGGTGGTAAGCTCCCCGCAGATCTAGTTTAGTGTATACAGTAGAATGTCTTAATTGATCCAACAACACAGGTATTAGAGGAAGAGGATATTTATTCTTTATTGTAGCCTTATTTAGTCCTCTATAATCGATACACGCGCGCAGGGATTTATCCGGCTTCGGGATAAAAAAGAGTGGAGATGACACCGGAGATGTGGAATGACGGATGAACCCAGACTGTAGTAGGTCATCTAGGTAGGTTCTTAGGAATTTGGTTTCTTCGTCAGTCAAAGCGTATACTCTGTTATTAGGTAAAGGGGCCCCTGGGATAAGATCTATACGGCAGTCATAAGACCGATGTGGGGGCAGCACACTAGCCTTTACTGGATCGAAGACGTCTTTAAAGTCAGAATATTCAGGAGGGAGACTTGGTTCATCTTGTGTAACACTAGCACAGTGTAATACTGTGCTCTGTTCTGTACCTGCTTCTTGATAGCAATTGGTTCTACAGAAAGAGGAATCCAAAGTAACAGTTCGATTCACCCAATCAATTTTTGGGTTATGAGTTGTTAACCAGGGTACCCCGAGAATCAAACCAAAATTAGGAGTATCTATCAGATCAAAGCTAATCACCTCTGTGTGCCCGTTCTGACAGACCATAACAAGTGGACTTGTTTGTTTTGTGATTAATCCAGAGGTCAATTCTGACCCATCCACTGCACATACTGCTTCTGGACAAGGCTTTAGGCACATAGGAAGTCCTAAGATTTCAGCTAACTTATTATCCACAAAATTTCCTGTCGCGCCTGAGTCCAGTAGGACAGGGAGAGAATGCCTCACTTGGGTAGTAACAATTAAAACGACCTGAATTATGAAATGTCTAGGTATGTGCGGTACCCTGAAGGCTGCAGCATTAGAGGTTTGATTAAGATGTTTTCTCGAACAAGTAACCTCTCCCCTTGTCGAGCTTAATCGTTTCCCGATTCAGTTGAGGAGGTGGAGGAAACAGCACCCTTTCGTGGAGTTTTAGGCTTTACTGGACATTCTCTGGCAAAGTGACCTGCCCTGCCACAATATAAACATAATTGAAATGTTCTCCTTCTTTCTTTTTCCTCTGATGTGAGTGGACCTCTGAGTGTCCCTATTTGCATAGGCTCTGGTTCAGGGAGTTTATTATCTGTGTCTTTCTTCTCGTGTCTAATAAAAGTTAACCGTGATTCCAGTTTGTATTTATCTCCCTTTCTTTCTCCTAGTCTATGTTCTAATTTCACAACTAAATCTACAAAGTCCGAATAGTCTTTTGGCAAATCAACGATATGAGCCAGCGCGTCTTTTAACTCATCTCTCAAACCTTTATAAAAAAGGGAGACACGCTTTTCTTCTGGCCACTGTGTCTCGGTGAGTAAACGATTAAAACTAGTGAGATAGGTCAATAAATCCTTGTTACCTTGTTTAAGATTTAAAAGCTCATTATCACTTGCCTGCATGAAAGTGTGTTTTGCAAAAAGGCTGGTCATGGTACGTTTAAATTGATTCCAATTATGGAGGATGGGATCATCTCTATCCACGAAAGGAATTGACCAATTGGCTGCTGTGCCACCCAAATAAGACAAGACGAATGCCACTTTCGTATCATCAGTAGGGAACTGTTGTGGCTTACAAATGAAGTGTAATTGACATTGATTGATAAAAACATGGAATTTGTTACTATCTCCATGAAAACGTTCAGGTGCTGCTAAGGGCACAACATTAGGAACATTAACAGTAACCTCAACTGGGGAAGGCAAAGTTGTATGTTTTGATTGCGCCCCTGTCTCTGAGGAGGTTTTAAACAAAGGCGTAGAAGCTGTGTTCCACTGAGATCCCCTAAATTTATAGCTGCTTAAATCCTGTTTTAAAGAGGTATTCTCCATCTTTAATCTCTCTATTTCCTCTTGCATATGTTGCAAGATGCCAGACACTGATTCATTATGAGCCAAGTCCTCATTTAGGGCCTGCGCCATATCCGTGACGTCAATGCCCTCTATTTCTTCCCCGGTATTCATCGTCCACCAGAACTGAATTTTTTTTAAGGCTTGTGCTTCTGTCAAAGCCCAGCTCACCTGAGTTCTTGTTCAGTTCTGATGGAGGTTGAAGACAATCCGACCCCACCCTGAAACTGCTTGTTCCAGCACACTAGTTTTTAAAACAGTGCACTAAGAACAGAAGCTCAAGGGAAGGGGGGAAGTGGATAAAATAAAAAAGAGAGACAACACCGTTCTTGCGTTTCCACTGTTGAAGTGCTGCACAAATCTGCGGCCCTTTCTGACTTCTGTAGAAACTGGTGCCTAATGAAACATAAACAAAGAACAGATAAGTGCAACCTATTCCTAAATGGGTTCCTGACTATCCCTTTAATTATTAGAAATTCTCTTCTAAAAGTACCTCTTGGATCCTGGTCTCTAGTTTCCAGGTTTGGAATGTGTTACTGCTCTGGGATGTGTTTTCTATTACTGTAAAGCTTCTAAAACATTAAACAAATACCGTTATCAGAATTACCAATATCAAACATTCATCATAATATAACTAAAGCCTAAATTCCCAATAGCAGACTCACTTTTCCCATATTTCCAGAATCTTTTATAAAACAAATACTGTACTTTTACATCAAAATACAGCATGTAATTTGTGCAAGTCCTTGATTTACTGTTTGCCTTGCTGTTAATGGTTTCCACTGTTCGATTCTTAAAAGTTCCATGAGAAAAAACAATGTTTGCTTCACAAAGTTCTGCAAAATATTCTTGTAACAAAGAGTTTGAATCACAATGTTCGTGGAAGGTATCTCGTTTCAAATTGTCTATACACGAATCCAGAAATTGTTGTCAAAGTTCTTTCAGGTAATAAAAGGTTTTGCACTTACTTGTTGCTGGCAAGAGATACTGATCAGTCTAACCTTGTCTTCTTTCTCTTTTGCAGGTTACTCATAGGAGAGAGGCTGAAGCAAGGAGGAACCGGAAACCGGAAGAAGGAAGAGCCAGAAGCTGCGCCCATTGAAGTCAATGAAAGGCTGTAAAGAGCAGGAGTGCCAGGGCCGAGGGATCTGTTCTCAGGTAAACGGGAGGTAGACGAGCACAAGCACTGGGTGAGGCTCGGGGGATGCCTTTTATAGACAGGGCTGGGTGTGGTTTGAAGGGCTGGGTGTGGTCCTCACATGCTGCACATGTTCTTGGAAGGCGTGCAGAGCTGGGTGTGGTTTGAAGAGCTGGGTGTGGTCCTCACATGCTGCACATGTTCTTGAAAGGTGTGCACAGTTTCAGTTATTATACAAATGAGTTGGATTAACACATGGCCTAGGGAGGAGTATTTTAAAGAAGCCTTGGTAAAAGCAAGGCCCAATGTGTAAACAAAACAGCACATTAAACAACATACACAGAAGCCTAGGGGGGGGGAAGGTGAGATAACAAGAAAGGCTTTCAATAGTAAGTTTAAAAGGGAGCTATTACAGAACCCACTAGTGCAGTGAGAGGGGACATGCTCTTTGCTGTGTACAAACCCTAACAGTAACTCTTTCCAAGAGGCAATACAAAAACTGGAGCCATGGACATCAACTACACGCTCCTCTTCCTGGCTTGCCTGGAAGACATATTTCAGGACAAGACTTTCTTCTTTGATTCAACAGAGACAGCATGGGATTTGATAGAGGAGCGACTTATTCTGCTCCCAAGAGGTCTTCTTATCAGGTGGGTGGCGGGGGGAGCTGGAAAACCTCCAGGTGAGTGGCATACTACTTTGTGGTAGAGACTGCGTTCCAAGGAACACAGAGCCCGCTGCCTCAGGCCAGAAAGATCTCCCAGTCGAGATTAAGCTGTGACTGAGGCAGCAGAGGTGCCCTCAGAGACTGCGCATTCTGAACTTCGATTGGTCTTACCGGACCCTGTGTAATGACTCAGATTTCTCAGGGATAGGTGCCTATGCTGCTGTTGAGGAGGCACGAAAGGCATCTGCACTATTGGCCACACCCAGGGGCACATGTGTACTTGTTTTGCGCCGAATTTGCATCATTTGTTTTTACGCATATTCGGTGCAAAACTAACTCCATATTTATGCTTTGGTGCTAGACCCGTCTACCGCCACATTTTTGGAGTTAAAGTCATTTTTGGGACGTGGAAAGCTACTTTGCCTCAATGAGATGCAAAGTAGGCGTTCCCGTGCAAAACATGACTCTATGGCCTTAGCGCCATATTTATCCCCAATGCTAAAATCACACACGGGAGAGAAGGGGTCAAAAAGTGGTGCAAAGCTTGCTTTGCACCATTATTTAACGCCTGGGTCAGCGCAGGCTTTAGGGGACCTGTAGGCCTATTTACATGGTGGAACACCATGGAATAAGCCCACAGGTACCCTCCACAGTCCCCAGGGACACCCACACCAGCGGGACAGCGGAGGATGGGGGACCCCACCCCAGGTAAGTATAGGTAAGTATAGATAAGTATTTTTTTTTTAAGTGCCATTGGGGGCCCTGAAATTACTCTGGTCCCCTTTACTGGCCATTGGGGTTTGGGTATGACTCCTGTCTTTTCTAAGACAGGAGTCACATGGTATGGATGGTTTTGCTTCAGAAAATGACGCTAGGCTGGTTAGAGTCTTTTTTTTTTTTTACTCTAACCTGCATAACGTCATGTTTTGGTGCAAAACACCCTTCTTCCATACAGCCAGCCCCACCCGGCTAACGTCATTTTTTTTTACGATAGCCTACTCTTTGCACCGGCTTGCACCATTCCATAAATATGGTGCCCAACTGGTGCTCAGCAATGCTGCAAGCCGGTGCTAAACATTTTGGTGCAAAAACGCGTTAGTGCAGTTTTGCAACAAAAAGTATAAATCAGTGCCCTAGTCTCCCATCACCTTGCCTCCCCCTTTTCCCTTGATGGGCTCACTTTAGGTTCAGAACAAAGGTTTCCTTTTGGGTAGTTGGGGAGGGCGTTTGCACGGCATCGGAGATTCACATCTGAGGCTAGCCCAGTTAGCTGCTGTCCCTAGTTCCACCATGAGAGGTACTTCCACTTAGCGAACTAGGGGAAGGGAATTGAGGTTGGGAGTTGTTGGGAGGGGCTTGTTTTGGTTTATCCCACTGATGCCACCTTGACCATTAGCTCACTGGTAAGTACGAGATATTCACACTAAGATCACATGCCACATTGTCCCATGCATAACACATCTGAATTCTTGACTGCGACTCAGCGACATGTTTCCCCAGAAAGACAATCCTGTCCTGGAACGGTATGCTTGATAAAATAAAACTTGGAGCATCTTTTAAGGCAGCCCATATGTCCAACCCTGACATTCTTATGTTACAAGAAACCCATCTCATGGGCAACCATTGCTCTTTTCTGGCCCGTAAAAGATACTCACAGGTGTAGCACTCAGGTTTCCACTGTGGCTCGCGGGATGTAGCCATCGTGATCCGATGACAAGTCTTTGATGGTGTCCAAGGTGTGGCACAATGTTTTCGAATGCTACGTAGTGGTTACGGGCACCCTCAGCAGATCACCACTATCCTTGCTATGAGTTTTTGTCCCTCCACCCCTTATCTCTGAGTTCTTGAGGAAGCTCAGGACCACCATTGGGAGCTGCTTAATGCCCTATGGATCCTGGGGGCGACCTCAATGGGATGTGCAATCTAAAATTGGACCGCTCTACTACTGCCAGTCCCAGCTCAACACCAGTGTCAACTTTCATCCTGAATATGTCCTTGAAAGAAGTCTGGCATGCACATCACCTCACTGATCGAGACACACTTTCTACATTGGGGCCCATGGATCCTCTTCCATCCTGGACCACTTTCTTATGCCTCAACAGGATGGCTACGGTGTTCTTAACATCTGCATCCTGACAAGGGGGTCTTTCGGATCGGTCACCAGTGGTGCTGGACTTGGCTTGGGGACCAACACGCTCCAGGGTAGGATGGCGGCTGAACCATTAGTGCCTCCAAGGCAAGGAGTTTCAGGAGTCATGCTAAGTATGTGCCTGTGATTTCTGCATGAGAATCAGGGGTCGGTGTCATCCCCAATGCCATGTCTTTCTCCAATGGATTGTGATTCTGTGAAGGCTGAGATCACCTGCAAGGAACTCAGAACAGCCCTTGCGCAACTTGAAGTGGATAAAACCCCCGGACCCAATGGTTATCCAGGGGAATTCTGGCACCTGCTTTGGCCCCAGGTGGGTCCTTTATTATTGACAACTTTCAATGAAGCCCTAACGTGGGGCAAATTACCTTGAGATCTCAGATCGGCGGAGATTCTGGTTTCCTAAAGCTTGGCTTGAACAGCATGCTGTGTGAAAAATTCCGACCAATCTCCTTATTGAACTCGGAGGTTACACTGTGAGTTAGGATTCAGACTTGCAGGTGTGACTAACCTCCTGATTCACCCGGATCAGTCTGGATTTATGCCTCGCCGAGCCATGTGCCACAATGTATGCCATGTTCATAACACCACAGAGTTTAATAGATGTTTGCCTGGTCATCAGGTGCCGCTCATGGTGTATTTTAGGTTGTCATTTGAATCTGTCAATTGGAACTGTCTGTTCACACTTCTGGTCTGCTTAGGTTTTGGGCCTAAATTAATTGATTCTGTGCGCCTTCTTTATACTAACCTTAAGGCCCGGGTGGAGGTGAGAGGTGCCATGTTGGACTGGTTCCTAGTCGAAAGGGGCACTCGTCGGGGATGTCACCTATCCCCTTTGCTTTTTGCCTGGGCCATTGAACTTTTGGCAGCGTGGGTGCACCTGGATGCCCTGTTTCGGGGTTTCCAATGCTTTTCAGAGATAAACTATAGGATTTCCTTGTATGTCAACGATACTTGTTATTTCTGGATGCTCCACAGCAGACAGGGCCTCAGGCGCTTCAGATCCTTCAGGTCTTCGGGTCCTACTCCAGACTCCTCAAAAATCGGACCAAGTATTCCATATTTCCCATAGCCCTGTGCCCCTCTTCCATACATTGGGCGTCTTCACTACTGAAGATAGCCCACAGGCCTACAAATTCAACCTTCTATCCAAACTCGATGGTCTCACCAAAGACATTTTGGTCCACTTTCCCGCTGTCCCTCTTGGGTCGATCGGCCTTCTTTAAGATGGTCTCCCTGCCCTGTTTCCTTTATCAGCCACATAACTACCCATTCCCAGTGTGCCAGGCCTTCTTTGTTAAAGTTAATGCCCTGAAGGGTCATATTTTATGGAGGAATCCCTAGATAGCCCTTAACCAATTTTGCCGTCCCGCCTTCGATGGAGGGATAGCTACCCCCAACATAGTCCTTTACTACACGGCTACACAACTTCTTATTTAGAACGATTGGCGGTTTGAGGGATTTGATGACCCTGCCTATGCAACTGAGGGCTGGATCACAGGTTGCACTAACCTCAATCAATCACAACATTTGTAGAGCGCACTACGTACCCATTAGGGTTTCAAGGCGCAGAGAGGGGGGGGTGCTGCTACTGGTCGAAGAGCCAGGTCTTAAGAAGTCTCCTGAAGGTGAGAAGGTCCTGGGTCTGTCGCAGGGAGGTTGGGAGGGTGTTCCAGGTCTTGACGGCAAGGTGGGAGAAGGATCTGCCGCCGGAGGTCTTGCGCTGGATGCGGGGAACGATGGCGAGGGCGAGGTTGGCAGAGCAGAGTTGGCGGGTGGGGGCGTAGAAGTTGAGTCTGTTGCTCAGGTAGGCTGGTCTGGCGTTGTGGAGTGCCTTGTGAGCGTGGGTGAGGAGCTTGAAGGTGATTCTCTTGTCCACGGGGAGCCAGTGGAGGTCTCTCAGGTAGTGGGAGATGTGGTAGCTGCGGGGTACGTCGAGGACCAGCCAGGCGGAGGCGTTTTGGATGCGTTGGAGGCGTCGGATGTCTTTTGCTGAGATGCCTGTGTAGAGTGCGTTGTCGTAGTCTAGTCTGCTGCTGACGAGGGCCTGGGTCACCGTTTTTCTGGTTTCCGTCGGGATCCATTTGTAGATTCTACGGAGCATGTGGAGGGTGTTGTAGCAGGAGGAGGAAACTGCATTGACCTGCTTGGACATGGTGAGGGCGGAGTCGAGGACGAAACCCAGGTTGCGTGCGTGGTTGGCTGGCGTTGGCGGGGCTCCCAGCGAGGTGGGCCACCAGGAGTCGTCCCAGGCGGAGGGGGTGCGTCCAAGGATGAGGACCTCCGTCTTGTCAGAGTTCAACTTCAGGCAGCTGTATCTCTTCCACTCGGCGATGGACTTCATTCCCTCGTGGAGGTTGGCTTTGGCGGTGTGTGGGTCCTTGGTGAGGGAGAGGATGAGCTGGGTGTCGTCGGCATAAGAGAGAATGTTGAGGTTGTGCTGACGGGCCAGTTGTGCGAGGGGGGCCATGTAGATGTTGAACAGCGTCGGGCTCAGAGAGTAGCCTTGGGGTACGCCGCAGATGATGTTGGTGGCTTCGGAGCAGAAGGGTGGGAGGCGGACTCTCTGGGTTCTGCCGGAGAGGAATGAGGCGATCCATTTGAGGGCTTTTTCTTGTATTCCTGCTTCGTGGAGGCGTGTTAATAGGGGGCGATGGCAGACCGTGTCGAATGCTGCGGATAGGTCCAGGAGGATGAGGGCTGATGTTTCGCCGTTGTCCATTTGCTGTCTGATGTCAACTGTGGCGGCGAGGAGTGCAGTCTCGGTGCTGTGGTTGCGTCTGAAACCGGACTGGGAGGAGTCCAGGATGGAGTTGTCCTTGAGGTGGTGGGTAAGCTGAGCGTTGACGATCTTCTCGGTGACCTTTGCCGGGAAGGGGAGCAGGGAGATCGGTCGGAAGTTTTTGAGGTCGTTGGGGTCTGCCTTGGGCTTCTTAAGGAGGGCGTGGATTTCGGCGTGCTTCCAGCTTTCCGGGAAAGTTGCGGTTTCGAAGGATAAGTTGATGACCTTTCGAAGTTGGGGGGCAGTGGTAGAGTCGGCTTTGTTGTAAACGTGGTGGGGGCATGGGTCTGAAGGGGATCCTGAGTGGATGGAGTTCATGATCTTGCGTGTGTCAGTGTCGTCTATGTAGGTCCAGGCGGTCAAGCAGTTGGTGCAGGTGGATTTTTCGGGGGTGAGGTCTGACGGAGGCGTGGTGTTGAGGCTGTTGTGGTTGTCGGCGACACTTCAAAACACGGCAAAACCTCCAACACTTGCTCTATGGGGGAGATGTTCCAGCTTCCCTACCACCAGCCACAAGAGTTGTGCTGACAATATGGATGGAAGCAGCAAAATCCATGGGCTCGGTGGGCAGACTTACCTTGGAAACTCCACTGTGGTGGGGGAACAGGCTCCCACAGGTTGTGGCCCTCTAAGGCCTTTCTGCTTGGAATAATATAGGCATCTCCTTGTTGGGTGACGTTCTTCATCGTAGCTCCATGATGTCCTTTCAGGACTTCCAAGTGGAATTTCAAATGCACCCCACTCAGTTCTTCTGTTACTTTCAGCTCTGGCATATGTTTGCGGCCTACTTGCAGTCAGCTGAAGTTATTTCTGAACTTTACCCCTTGGAAGCTAAGATCCTACTAATATTAAAGAACACAACATTCCTCCCATTTATGAGCAGTTGCTTTGCAATCAGTCTGACCCATTAGCGGGAATGAGGGTCCTGTGGCAGCAGCATCTTGGATCACTTGAGGATAAGGACTGGATTGAGAGGGTGGCCACTCCAAAGGAGGCGGTGATAGCCTCCTAGTTCACTTTACTTAATCTTAAATTGCTACACCACACATATTTCACCAGGGCCTGCCTGTTCAAACTGTGGTTGATTGAAGAGGGAAACTAATGGTGACATCACGCATACATTCTGGCATAGCCCTGTTCTTTCGTCCTTTTGGAATGGAGTGCTGGGTACCTTGGAGACTTTGCTAGGTTGGCCAAAAATTAGGAATACAAAAGTAATTCTCCTACATATAACAGACAGCATGGAGGGGAATAGAAACCCGATGGCATTGTTCTGGCTAGGCCTGATGGTTGCCCCACGTGACATAACACAGGTCTGGAAAAACCTGGAGGCCCCCATCTATTAGCAAGTGGGCTAAAGAAAGGAGTCATTGCATGGGTTTGAGAGCCCAAATGTCTTAGCGAAAGGTTGCCACCAGAAAGACCACAAGATATGGAAGGACTGGGCCACCCACAGGGGGATATTACTAGAACCTTGCCCGTTAGAACCTGGTCCAGGGTTGGGGATTTGCGCTCTTGCTGGGTGGATTGGTATGGCTGCTAAGCCGGAAGAATCACCGGGTTGCAGGGACATTTTGTGTAATTTGTTTCCATTTGTCATGCCATGGACATTTGACTCTTTCATGATATATATTGTCATAGTTATACATTGTCCCTGTGTTTGTGGTGTACCATTCATGGGAGATTTATGGTTAAAATCAATAAAAATATTTTTCAAAAAAAGAATACACATCATGAGTTTTAGGTTTCGTTTATGCTATCACATAGAAAATGCACCCTCACTGCACATGATCGTATTTGCCAAGTGTATATTACCCAGTGCATTTTGTAGTGCATCACCCTCTTCCCCTAGTGCACAATGACCCATGGTCCACTCAGGCAGAGAACCCAATATTGCCCTAATACATGTCACAGCACTTCCTTGCAACACATTACCCAGTGTTTTTGTGAGGCATATCAACTGATGCTATTCTCTGTCACCTCACCCTTTGTTACCCTAATGTACATCAATTTGTGTTTCCTTATGTAAACCACCCATCCTCCCCTGATATACATTCACCTGTGCTCCTCTGGTGCACATCGCCCTGTTCTGTAGTGGTGCACATCAGACTTTGCTTTCTTGGGGCACTTCACTGTGTGCAACTTATCAGGGTCTTACTGAGAGATGGGTCCAAGTCAAGGATGCCTAATGTCGTGGGAAAAGGTCCTTATGGACATTTTTTCAGAACTCCTGACTAAACAAAAGACATTTTTGCTCTGCATCACAGAGCTCATAAAATTTGACTAATAGGGAAAAGCAAAAGGGGAAAAGGCATACCAAGATATAACAATAGACTTGCAACATATCTTCTTAGGCAAGGACAATAGTACACTAGAGTGAAAACTTACAAAATACTTAGGGGGTTATTACAACTTTGGAGGAAGTGTTAATCCGTCCCAAATGTGACGGATATACCACTAGACGTATTACTAGTTCCATAGGATATAATGGACTTGTAATACGGCTGGTGGTATATCCGTCACTTTACCACCACTTTTGGGACGGATTAACACCTCCTCCAAAGTTGTAATAACCCCCTTAGTCTTAATGTCACTTGGGTGGACAATGGATTCTTGCATTTTTCCTCACAGGCAACTCGAATGCATTGTCCTGGTTTACATTGTTTTGTCTATAAAGAGGAATCAGAGGTTCATAACAATTGACAATCCTGCACATACTTTAAGTACATCCATCCTCCAGTACCACCACATTTTGTCTTACCTGTTTGATTCTTGCTGGTGTAGAGTATATATGTAATTTGTTTTTGAATGTTACATGTTTTTTAATTACAACCCATTGTCCTTCTTTCCAACATCTAGCAATAGGACCCCACTTATTATAGAAGCCTTTATATTTGGCTTATTGTTGTTTCACTTTATCAGAAACCAATATCCTGCCCACCCACACTTGCTTACCATTGACACAATTGGGTACAAGTTTGGTACATGGTGGCCTTCCTTTCAAAAGGACAAAAGGAGAAATACCTGTTACAGCATTTGGGTTGCTATGGTGCGACCATATATTTCTTTTATGGACTTGTCTACTGTAGCGTTCTTTTATTAACTTGTCTAACATTTCTTTTATGGACTTGTCTACTACAACGCCGCTAGCTTTAGGACAATAGAGGGAGTCTTATTATGGCATACGGATAAATCTTGCAAGAGCTTTCTGATCCCTCCAGAGACAAATTGAACCTGATTGTCAGTGGGGTGTCTACTAGGTATACCCTCACTGGCAAAGGTGTCAGTTAAGAAATCAATAGAGTACTTGTGTTGGTATTATTCATAAGGTGGGCCATGATCCAATGAGAATAATGGTCTGCCATGACAAACATAAACTTATGAGAAACTCTTTTCAAATTCAATGGATCAATTGTATAAAGTCTCAGTTTCTCCCATGGCTTAGCAGGGACTTCCACTGGGTAAATGTGAGCTTTGCATGTAGACTTAGATTTATCACTTGCACTACAGGCAACACAGTTTCTTACCTCGTGCTAGAGAATCAATATAAAAGAACCAATATTCTGCCCTGGTTTTATTTTTGTCATACTTCTTCCCAGATGACCTACATAAGCAATATTCACAACATGTTCCCTCATTTACATCAGAAGGATTACCTTATCGGCTTTAAAGATCTTGTCATCAATTATAGATAGTTCACTTCTGACATTCCATTATGGTTTGATTTCATCAGGTACATTTTTACAATTCACATGCCAACAATTTAAAATGTTGTCCTTGACTTGCATTAGTGTCTTGCCTTTTCCCAAAAGATTCCATTCATTTTTTATCAAAGCTGGAATGTTCACAGCTAAAACAAATTCATCAGGTTTGTAAGTTACTGTGTAAATGTTACTTAATGGATAACAGAACAGGCAGCCTAATCTTTGGTTCTTTTTACCCTATACATATTCGCACAGTTCTAAAACCCACTTCGAAACTCTTGTGTAGTTCTTTCTATGCCATTGGTAGAGAAAACAAACCACAAGGGCTTGTGGTCAGTTCTGAGAGTGAATGGTAAACCCTACAAGTAAAATTCGAACTGACCAATGGCTCAATAGCATGCTAGAGCCACTTTTCACCTGCTGAATAGTTGTGTTCTGCATCATCTGGAGGCAAAAGTAATGACCCTTTCCTTATCTTCATGAATTTTGGATAACATGTCTGCTAGACCTTTATTGTTGGCATCAGTAATAAGGAGGTTTTGGAGTTGATATCAAAACTTCCTATGCCAGGGGAGCTGATAATAGCTCCCTTCATCTTTGGGCCGCTTCCTTGCACCCATTGTTCCAATCAAAGATAATACCTTTTTAAAGTATCGTTTTCAAAGGTTCGACTACATCAGATAAGTTCCTCGCATATTTTGAAATACACTCTGCTAGTCCCAGAAATTACTTATGTTCTTCTTTACTTGAAGGGGTTGGTGCAGATTTAACTGTCTCTATAAGATTTCATTTTTGTTTGACACCTTCCCCTGAACTGATGTGGCTTAAGTATTCCACAGAAGGAACCCCAATTTTACACTTTTCCAATAGTTGTAAAACCAGCTTTTTTAATTTTCTTTAATACTTTTTTCAAAATTGAATTATGCTCTGTTTAGTGGAAGCATAGATTAATACATCATCTTGGAAACATACAACGTTTTTATGCTCTGTAATATGTGCTGCATAATACACCCAAAGACTGCAGCAGCAGAGGCTAATACACATGGCATGCATCAGAATTGGTAAGCCCCAAAAGGCGTGATGAATGAGGTAAGTGGCAATGAATTAGGGTGAAGCGCAACCGGATGATAGGCCAATGATAGGACTAAAACGCTAATTAATTTGGCACTGCTAACAAAGCTTAACATTTCATTTATCTTTGGGAGGGGGGGTGTAATAACCCATATTTTGGCATTTCAGTCTCGGAGGTCAACACACAGCCGAATGCTTTTGCCCCCATTCTTAGCCGCATCAACTATAGGGGACAACCATTCTGAGCTTTGAATTTTGTCAATAAAACTTTGAGATTCTAATTTTTGTAATTCTTTTTATAATGGTTCTCTCATCATCAGAGGAATACGTCTCGATTTATGTACTACTGGGATGACAATAGTCTTTAATTTAAATTTGTGAGAAAACTCTCAGATCAGACCAAATCTCTCTTCACACACATCCTTTCCAACCATAGATCTGTCAACCAGGAAAACCTGATCTACGCAATTAGGATCAGGTTTTAACGCCAAATCATTTTGGCATTTCCAACCCAGGAGATTAGAACCACATTCAGTGATACAAACCCTGCCAACAGTCATAAGCCCTTTGAAGCTAATGTGTATTTTGAGCATTCCTACAAAGGGAATGGGATCCTTCTTATAACCTCATGGCTTTATGTCACGTGATTCCAACTTGTACCCCTTGTCCTGAAATTTCTCTAAAAAAGCTGTTGTATTTATAAGGGTTTATGAGGAATAAGAGTCCTCAAAAACATTGAAAGGATTGCCACCTAAGGTAATGCCACATGTCGGATAATTTATCTCTTTGTCTTTCTGTCGGATACCTATTTGGAACACAAATTACCTTTTCTCAGCCTCCTCTTCTTTCACGGTGTGTAAACCCTAGCTTCCTAAATTCTTGCAAACTTTAGGTAATTCCCCTTCTTCTTATCCTTCCTGCATACCACATTTTGTGCTTGACATTTAGGATTATTTGCAAGGTGGTTGGGATTACTACTTCTGAATCATTTTAAGCTTTCTGTTTTCGCACTTCAGGTACAACAATGTTATAAACCTTCCCATTGTTTGGAATTTCCTTAACTTTTTCAGACACTTTCTGAACATCTTATGGTTTCCCCATTTTCTTAAGGCAAACAGCCATATGTTCAATACTTTTGGCAAATCTGGACCTTCCGCTAGTAATTTATCTTTTATTTTTTCATCATTCGTACATCTAATCAATTGAGCTCTAAGCAGAGAATCTGTTAAACTGCTAAACTTACAAGTAGATCACATCCCTTTAAGTACAGCAACATAACATTGCTTTTTCATTTTTACTTTGAATTCTAGAGAAAGACCTATGCTGTTCCATCACACCTTTAATTTTGTCTTTAAACTTATTTTCCAATTGCCTCAAAGTAATTTGATACACATCCATTTTTCTCTCTCCTTCCTCACCTTCCCCTTTCACCTCAATCTTCAGAAATTCAGATAGGTCATCAAACACATTCCTGCCTTGGATGCCTAGGTTATGCAATAAAATATGCTGTTGGTGAATCACAGAAAATCTGTCTACTCAAATAACTATACGATATGATGCAAACAATTTAACCTACCTTTTCCAATGAATCAGTGGTTCACATTCTTTATTCAGGAAGGGTGGAGGTTAGAACATACTAGACACAGCCATATAAAAATTAGAGAAGCAACAATAATACACTGACAATATCTACAATAAGACACTGAATAACACACCAACACAGAAGACGTAATGCACAATATGCAGAAAGAACGATTCTATAGAAAGTTACACAGGACACCATATAAACTATCGAAAAGTCATGCAAAATGTTTGCTAATACCCTTCAGATAGAAGAAACAGTAAGTAAAGGAGGCAGTGAAAAATAAGGTATCTCCCCCAACAGCAGAGTTCACCATATTGCAAGGGAAGAGAGCACTGAATTATTTAAAGTTCAGCCAATAAGCAAAATAGAGTGTCATCAGCTCTAAGTATCCAGTGTAACAGAAATAAACATCATAAAGATTAGCAGAAAGTAATAAGTACTTTCCCTTTCAATGTAATACAGTAGTAAAATGACCTTGTGTACCCCGGACGAGGTGATCTCGTCCAAGGCGCCGGTTACCCGGTGCCTTGGACGAGATCACCTTGTCCTGGCCAGGCACACCCCTCCCCTAGGCAGGGATGGAAGGGGAATCGCTTCCCCTTCCACCCCCGCCCCCCATGACCCCTCCATGGTCGCTCCGGGGGGGGGGGAATCATTATTAGGCCATTTCTGCACCCCCTGGAGGGCAGAAACCACAAGACACCAGGGATTTTTTTTTTTTATACTAACGCATAAGGGGAGCGGCCCCTTTGGCAAGGGCCACTCCCGGGGGAAAAAATATTTTTAGGCCTTTTCTGCCCCACTGGAGGCAGATCGGCCTAATATAATTAGGCAGATCTAACCTCTAGACACCAGGGATATATATATTTTGTATTTACTTTATGTTTTTATGTATGGGGAGCTACCCCTTAGGCAAGGGTCGCTCCCCTGGGGGGCAAATCGTATTTAGGCCATTTCTGCCCCCCTTGGGGGCACATCAGCCTATTTTTATTAGTCCAATCTGCCCCCAAAGGGGGCAGAAACCTCTAGACACCATGTGTTGGTGTGTGTGAATGTGTGTGTTTTGTTTGGAGGGGGCAGCCCTTTGGGCAAGGGTCTCTCCCCATGGGGGCACATTACTGTTGGCCATTACTGCCCCCTTTGGGGGCAGAGTGGCCTATTTTGGAAGGCCCATCTGCCCCCAAGGGGGACAGAAAGCCCACCAGAGACCATGTATGACCATACCCCCACCCCAAATAAATGGGGCCAAAGTTGTTCTGCCCACCAGTGGGCAGATGGGGCAATTACTCCCGATCCACACCCCAGGGGGACAGAAAGTCTACTAGATGCTAGGGAATACAAAAAAAAAAAAGAAAATAGTGGGGTGGTGGCTACCAACCAGTATGGGCCTGGTTATGTCCCCACCTGAACTGAAGGGGCTAACAGTCTTTCAGCTCTCCCCCGCACTCTAAAACATCTTATCCCATGGCAAGCAAGAGGACATTTGATTATTTTTGGTTTTTTTTTAAATTTGGGCCGTGAGAGCTTGGTAATTCTCAAAATCGTCCCACTTGGAATGGTGAGGGCTGCACTTTTTTTTTACTTTGGGACGCTGCCATGTACAAAAATCCACAAGACCTAGACACATCTGAAAACTAAACATCTAGTTGATTCCAGGGTGGTGTGCTTCACATGCACCCCACACCATTTCCTTACCCACAATGCCCTGCAAACCTGCAACTTTGCTAGAAAGCACACATTTTTCCCACATTTTTGTGATGGAACCTTCCGGAATCTGCAGTAATCCACAAAATTCCTACCACCCAGCATTGTCTCATCCATACAGATAAAATTGCTGCTGCACTTGTCAGCCTAAAAATGTTTTTTTTCAAACTGCCCTTTTGGACCCACTCAATTTCGACGTGTTTTTGGCTCTTCCCTGTCACAAACACTTGGCCCACCTACACAAGTGAGGTATCATTTTTACCGGGAGACTGAGGGGAACATTGGGTGGTAGGAAATTTGTCCCGGTACAGTGATCCCACACAGAAATATGGTAAAAAAAATATTTTTAGCTAAATTTGTGGTTTGCTGAGGATTCTGGGTAAGAAAATATTGGGGGATCCACGCAAGTCACACCTCCCTTGACTCCCTCAGGTGTCTAGTTTTCAGAAATGTCTGGGTTTGGTAGGTTTCCCTAGATGGCTGCTGAGCCCAGGACCAAAAATGCAGGTGCCCCTGCAAAAACAGGTAGTTTTCTATTTGCTAATTTCGACGTGTCCAGATAGTGTTTTGGGGCACTTCCTGTTGCGAGCACAAGGTCTACCCACACAAGTTTGGTACCATTTTTATCGGGAGACTTAGGGGAACGCTGGGTGGAAGGAAATTTGTGGCTCCTCTCAGATTCCAGAACTTTCTGTCACCGAAATGTGAGGAAAAAGTATTTTTAGCCACATTTTCAGGTTTGCAAAAGATTCTGGGTAACAGAACCTGGTGAGAGCCCGACAAGTCACCCTGTCTTGGATTCCCCTAGGTCTCTAGTTTTAAAAAATGCACAGGTTTGGTAGTTTTCCTAGGTGGCGGCTGAGCTAGAGGCCAAAATCCACAGGTAGGCACTTTGCAATAAACACCTCTGTTTTCTTTGAGAAAATGTGATGTGTCCGCTTTGTGTTTTGGGGCATTTCCTGTCGCGGGCACTAGGCCTACCCACACAAGTGAGGTACCATTTTTATCGGGAGACTTGGGGGAACGCTGGGTGGAAGGAAATTTGTGTCTCCTCTCAGATTCCAGAACTCTCTGTCACCGAAATGTGAGGAAAAAGTGTTTTTTTAGCCAAATTTTGAGGTTTGTAAAGGATTCTGGGTAACAGAACCCAGTGAGAGACCCACAAGTCACTGAGTCCTGGATTACCCTAGGTCTCTAGTTTAAAAAAATGCACAGGTTTGGTAGGTTTCCCTAGGTGCCGGCTGAGCTAGAGGCCAAAATCCACAGGTAGGCACTTTGCAAAAAACACCTCTGTTTCCTGTGGAAACATGTGATGTGTCCACGTTGTGTTTTGGGGAATTTCCTGCCGCGGGCACTAGGCCTACCCACATAAGTGAGGTACCATTTTTATCGGGAGACTTGGGGGAACATAGAATAGCAAAACAAGTGTTATTGCCCCTTGTCTTTCTCTACATTTTTTCCTTCCAAATATAAGACAGTGTGTAAAAAAGAGGTATATTTGAGAAATGCCCTGTAATTCACATGCTAGCATGGGCACCCCAGAATTCAGAGATGTGCAAATAACCACTGCTCCTCAACACCTTATCTTCTGCCCATTCAGGAAATACAAAGGTTTTCTTGATACCTATTTTTGACTCTTTATATTTCAGCATATGAATTGCTGTATACCTGTATGGAATGAAAACCCACGGTAAGGTGCAGCTCATTTATTGGCTCTGGGTGCCTAGGGTTCTTGATGAACCTACAAGCTCTATATAGCCCGCAACCAGAAGAGTCCAGTGGACGTAACAGTATATTGCTTTCAAAAATCTGACATTGCAGGAAAAAGTTACAGAGTAAAACATAGAGAAAAATTGCTGTTTTTTTCACCTCAATTTCAATATTGTTTTATTTCAGTTGTTATTTTCTGCAGGAAACCCTTGTAGGATCTACACAAATTACCCATTCCTGAATTCAGAATTGTGTCTATGTTTCAGAAATATTTAGGTTTCTGGGATCCAGCATTGGTTTCACACCCATTTCTGTCACTGACTGGAAGGAGGCTGAAAGGCTGAAAGCACAAAAAATCGTAAAAATGGGGTATGCCCCAGTAAAATGCCAAAATTGTGTTGAAAAATTGGGTTTTCTGATTCAAGTCTGCCTGTTCCTGAAAGCTGTGAAGCTGGTGATTTTAGCACCACAAACCCTTTGTTGATGCCATTTTCAGGGGGAAGAACACAAGCCTTCTTCTGCAGCCCTTTTTCCTATTTTTTTTTTTTTTTAGAAATTTTCACTGTATTTTGGCTAATTTCTTGGCCTCCTTCAGGAGAACCCACAAAGTCTGGGTACCTCTAGAATCCCTAGGATGTTGAAAAAAAGGGCGCAAATTTGGCGTGGGTAGCTTATGTGGATAAAAAGTTATGAGGGCCTAAGCGAGAACTATTCCAAATAGGCAACTAAAAGGCCTGGCACTCCTGGGAGGGAAAAGACCTGGCAGTGAAGGGGTTAAGAGACAGAGAATGGAAACGATGTGTGTTAAGTAACCCACACCCCTGAACTGTCAGAATAGCATAGAGTTTCACAGTACCGGTGGATTCTCTGCTCCTTCTATGCATCGATCTTCGTGAAAGTTAGTTGAAGGAAATTTGTGTACTCCAAAGTAATGATGTGTGCAAGTAGCTAAATTTAACAGAAGCTGAAGTGAAAACGTGGTGCGCCGCGCTCCCAGCATTTTCTGTCGCTTGGGTGTTGAGATGGCAGGCAGCTGAAAAGACATTCACCTGCCTCACATATACCATAAACTGTGCTGCAAGTTGAAAATTCTGCATGAAATGGCTGAGGAAGGGAATAAAAGGAATAAAATGTGTATAATGGGGCAGCACACGAGGTGGGAAAAATCAAACCGGCAGAAGCCAAAGACTCAAAGCATAATTAAATGTACCGAGCAGAGCCCAAGAAAATATGTACTCAGCAGTTAATAAAGCGTCAAATTTAAGAGAGCAGGAAGGCAATAAACTATGCACCGCTCAAAACCTCCACATAATTGATAGCCAGAGATAACTGGAGCCTAATTATGACAGACTTACTTCACAGAAAGGCCTCTGAGTTTAGAAGTCACGAACATAAAGGGTGCATCAATACTAGTTATCTGAAAGGCTGAAATGATGAATGCACACCAAAACAAATGTGCAGATTTGATCACCACACATCTGAAAAGCACTGCTTTGAGGAAGTTCCTTTCACCAGGATTGGAAATGGATTCCCTGAACAACACAGCGACTCCTCGCGCTTGTGCAGGACAACAGGAATAATAAATACAAGACGTAGCATCTCATCCTCATCGCCAAATAATTGTAGTAAAGAGTCCACACTGGTAAACCTGAAGAAGATGTATTTCTCTCAAGTAGAATGCCTCCAAACAGTTTTTCAGTTGAGTGCTTAATCTCGCCATCTTTCTAAGTTACCCTCCACCTAATGATCTAACTGTCAACATGCAAGGGTTAAACTAATAGGGAAAAGTAAAAACCGGGGAGGGCATACCAAGTTATAACCATAAAATAGCAACACGTGATCATACACAAAATACACAAACCAGAACCACAACCAACAGTAAAAAAACACATCATGAGTTTAAGGTTTCAGGGGCGGCTCCTCCGCAATGGTGGACAGGCATCGCCCCTCCCCACCCAGGTTAAGAGCCAGCAGATGAAAAATAAAGCATTAGCTTAATATCATTATAATTTTCATTTTCTGGCTCAGACAGAATTGCAGGGAGGGGTGGGACTGGCCACGGGAAGTGGGATGGAGGAGGAGGAGAGTGTGCACCTCAGTGCTTATGTGTGTTTAGCTGGCTGTCGCAGGCCGGCCAAACACAAATGCGCACTTAGGTTTCTCCAACCCAGCTGTGTACACAGCCAGGCTGGAGAAATTAAACGGAGCCCAGGGTTGTGTCTGAGCAGCAGCCCAAGCCCTCCTACCAATCCTGATGCTGCTTTCATGCTAGGTTTAGTATGAAAGCAGTGCCAGACTTGTTGGGGAGCCTGTGCCAGTGTCCCAGTGAATACTGGGACACCACATTGAGGGAAGAGGAGCGAGGCGACAGGAGACAGCACCATCGTGGTGAGAGGTAAGTTTATTTTTCATTTTTTTGTATTTTTTTATTTTCACCTCCCTCCATCTCCATCTTCCCTCTGCTTCCCCCCTTGAGATTTGTGGCAGCCACTGCTGGACGGTTTCCTTTATGCTATCACATAGAAAATGCACCCACACTATCCATGATCTTGTTTACCCTTTATTTTACACTGAGCATTTTGGAGCACATAACACTTTTCCCTAGTGCACAACAACCAGTTGTTCACTCATGCAGAAAACACGTATTGCCATACTCTATTACACATAGCACTTCCCTGCAACACATTACCCAGTGTTGCTGTGAGGCAGATCAACTGGTACTCTCCTCTGTCACCTCACCCTATGTTCCCCTGATGCATACAGAAGCACTTGGTGACCTTTCAAAGTGGTGGGGCAAGTGAAGTGACCCACCACATACAAAAAAGCAAAAACAAAGTTTCCAAACCCACAAAAGCCCTTTCTCAAAAGTCCAAATAAAAACAACCCCTCCCTCCAAAATAAAACAAACACAAACTAAAGTACATGCATTACACAATTTATTTTAAGTAAATAAAATTAAATTGTACTTACCCAGAGGCTCTGCATCCTCCTCGCTGTTCTTCCAAAGACTGTGAAGCGAAGAACCCTCTCTAAGCAATCTAGGCCCTGCTCTTATGCTGGCAACCAGCAAGACAACAGCGCCAGGATTGGGTGGAGTGGGTTGGCTTAATGCTCTTTCAGGCCCTAGAGGCCTGCGCTTGGTCTCCACCCAGTTGTCTAAGACAGCTGGGTGGAGAGCTTAAAAGAGTGCATGTCAATTTGCCTGGTGCAAGATAGTCGGCCAAAGTGGCATACGCACTTTGAAGTGTCTGGCCATGACTACTCCAGTCCACCATGCTGCCAATCGGCAGCATAGAACACACCCTTCTGTCTTGTGGGCAGGCTGGCGGCAGCAGCGTACCTTGGTTAAAAATAAAATGGCAATGAATCACTTCATTGTCATTTCATTTTTAACACTTAGTGCAGTTGGCAGTGGACGGGTGTGCGACGTTCCCCGCCCTCAAGAAGAAAACAAGGCTGGATGCACATCAACTTGTGTCTCTTGATACAAATCACCTGGTACTTCCTGATCCACATTTGCCTTTGCTACTCGGGTTTACTTGTGTCAGTTATCAGGGACTTACTGCGAGATAAGTCCAAGTCAAGGGTCAGTGTCCAGAATTACTATGACCACTCTTCAATGTCTGAGATTCACCACCCTGCCATTGCACTGACTACACATTAGCTTCATCCGCATATACCATTACTTTGCTCAGAGTATTAGGAAAATAACTTTTAAAATAAGTATGATTCACAATTATGGTTTAAAACACGAAACGATTTGTAGGTGATTTATATTAAGTAAAATTAATTACCGTTAATGTTAAAATAGCATTACTTATAATTGTCATTATATGATGCATGATTACACAACGAGGGCTTTAGTGAATTTGTATAATCATAAATGTCCCTTTTTAGTAAGCGACCTTTAATTGTGTCTCATGAAATATACAACAAACACAAGTTTAAAAATATAAATGATCAGAGCAATGCCAGAGTGGCCTAGATCCCGTCTATTCTGTTTTTCCTAGCTATTTCTCAGTGCGCCTATTGGTATTTATTACTGCTATCATTCTCTGTTTTTTGCTGTCTTAACCTTTCCTTCTATTTCTTTTGTTTAATTCTTCCTCACTTTCATCCACTTTTCTTTCTTATCTGCAACTTTTTCCCCTCCCTTTCTGATCTCGTTCTCTGGTTTCTGTACTTTGCTCTTTCTTTATTGTCCTCTTTTCTCACTGGCCTCTCTCTACTGACCTGTTCATCATTCCTGTCTTGCTCTTCCCAACTCTACCTTTATCCCTCTATCGTTTGGGACTGTTCTCTCGCTTGCCCCTCCCTCGAGTCTCTGACATTATTCTTCTAACTCCCTTTTCTTGTGTTGTACTCATCCTATATTGTGCGTGCCTCCTGCTCCCCTTCTTCATTTTTCATAACATTATGCATGCTCTCTCCCATTCATCCTTTTGCTCTATTTTTTCAATCTCACTCACTTCATCTGTCGTCTCACACCTCTGCCACACACTCCACCATACAGGTCCCCATTCTCTTTCAATTTCGTGCTTTTCTTCTCTTAACTTTCTTCCCTTCATCTTTGGTGCTCCCCATCAGCTCGCTTCAACCTAATTTCTTCTCCTAGTAGCTGCTTCCTGACATGAACCCTCCTCTACCCTGCTTCCACTCATACCAACACTAGGCCAGTCTGTTCCACCATTTCCCAGTGAGAGTACTGGCCAGAGTTAAGAATGAGGTAAGTGGGCATCAAAGGGCTCTGATAAAGTCAGTGCCACCTACACTACTTGTCCATATGCAGGTGACACTCCCTTAGGAGGGAAGTGAACAGTAAAGAAACACATCTCAATCATGCCTTTTACATGCCAATTATGGACCAACCTCATCTGAGATACCTTTGTAGTTAAAATATGACCACTTCCTTACTATGCAGTCATGCAGTCACTTCAAACCATTTTAATAGAAAGTTGAAGTTGGAAGAGCATTCTTCTATTAGGGGAGTTTCACAATGCTAGGAAGCTAAATAGGAGTCAGGTCTGGTGGCTCAGGGGACTAATACTTCCATTAGAGGAATCTGTTTGACCTCATGGTCATTAGGTCAAATCTGAGTTGGGCCCATTCAGCCTTTAATCTTTCTGAGGTCAATAAAATGAATACCATTGAGTTGGGTAAAAATAAACATGCATCATTCAGCTCCAAGACATCCTAAGGGTTGAACACCTGTTTTACAAATACACACTGTTGAAAACTGGGCTATTAGCTGTAGGGGAAAACACAAGTAATAATTTCTCAATTGTCCTCAGTGGGAACCAAACACCCCATTGTAGCACTTGACTCCCACAGGGTAACGAGGCAGAGTAGTCTAAGGCCTACTCAACGGAGGTGGTGTGGGGTAGAGATCACCAATCACTGGCATGCAATAATAACACTCAATAAATGATGGTCCAGCCAGTGCTTTTTCTTTAGAAAAGGAGAAGTACATTTATGGCACACGCGACTAAATACTAGACAATAATTTACAAATATACATTGGCAGATGGAATATACAACGGCTGACATTGTGCAACCACTGGTGAACCCCCAGAGGGGTCACCCAACCATGTCAAGTGAGTTCAAACAGCCATGGTGTAATAAGGATATTACTTTGGCATGAATCTTCATCATAATTGTGATAATGGATTGATAAAGCATATGCAATCATCATGGAACCCAATAAACATTTATCAGGAGTCGACTTTGTGTTTGTGCATTCTTATACTTGGCATTAGACTGTAATGGTCATAACAGCCCCTAGAGGGCGCCACCATAAAAATAGCACAAAAGGCATTGTACCGTAACCATAAAATTAATCCCTAAAGGGCGTAACCACATGAAAACAGCATTGTGAAACACACTGCAGTATAATAATACATCCAGCCCCTAGAGGGAAAACCAAATGAAACAACATTACAGTATAATTGTGTTATAAAGCATTACATAGTAACCATTCCATTGTCCCCTAGAGGGTAGAGTACATTGTTACATCGTAACCATACAATCAACCCCTAGAGGGTACATTACGTTACACATTTTTAGAACTTCCAGGCATTCTAAGACATTACCATACACAAGGCCCCTAGAAAACAACCTAATCCCAGCTGTAGAGCAAAACCTCCAACCATGAGAGAGCATAATAGTGCATTGAATAGAGGGAAAGATGATGATTTTGGGGTCCCCCAACTTAGAGTGGGGACCCGGTGGATGGCCTTGTTAGAAAGAGCATGTCGTGTTAAACATTTTGGTGGTAGTCCCATCGTCTTAGGACCACCACAGGCTGAGTTATGGGCACAAATGTGGAACCAAATGAAATGCAATGCAGTATGGTGTGAGTTTCCCAAGTGCAGTGAACATTATACTAGCGACTCTCCCACTGTGTCAGGGAGAACCACTGTTTTGAATTAAGCTACGGCGTCGCACCGCATTGTCCCTTATTTTTTTTCTGATGAGAGGGTACCTGGTCCCACCCGGGCACCCTAGGGCAGGCTGACATTGGAAGAGAGTACGCGAAGCCCACCACTGGCTGCCTTCTCTGGCTCCCCGCACGGTCTACACTCCTGCTTGCAACCGCGGGAGCCAGCAATCCTTTGCTGTGTCTGCCTGCTCCAGCTGGCAGATGCATTAGTGGTGGCTACCTTCCACCAGATCCTGGAGACCAGGGAAGGGGTCCTGGGCCCTTCCTTTCTCCAATGGGGAAGCGCAGCAGTGCTTCCCCACATCTTTGCGGTGCTCGGAGGTCTGAGGCTGGGGTCCTGGCCCCCTTTGTCATGAAACCGCCAAGGGGGTTGGGTCCCAGGGTGAGTTGAGAAACAAAGAAGGGGGCCTCACACACACCCTGTCCCCAACAAAGGGGCAAATACAGCTTCCACAGGCCATCCCCCCGGCCCTTGTCCACCCTGGAGGAGAGTATTAGCAGGTCAGCGGAGCCCCAAGGAGCCACTGGTCACAACAGCTATTGGGCTCCTCAGCTCCACTCCTTCCTGACATCGCTGCCATGGACTTGCACACTAGAATTTCAAGGTTGGCCCCAGGTGGATTGGCTTCAGTTGTCTAGGCACTCTCCTTTGTTCAGTGGGCTTAGGCAGGCTCATCCCTGAAGCAGTGTGACAGCTGGATGATTGATACAGAGCTCTTCAAGAACAAGAAGAACTAGTGCTAATTGCTCCTTTTGTGTGGGGTGGCTGCTCCTGGAGAAAATGTAATCACTGGACACATGAGGGTGACAACAGGCCTGGGCTCTGATCCTGAACTGAGCCAGGAACAAATGAAAACTCTGAATGACCCACAAGATATACAGTTTTCATTTTGGGAGGTGCATAGTTGGTTTTCTCGCAAGGTTACACTCTAATTCAAGTTGCCAAGGGTCTCTGTAGGTCAACGAGAAGGGAAACTACACTCTAAGGCAGTTCCCTCCCTATGTGTATAATGGAGTGTCACTATAGTTAAAACAATAAAGCACGCTGACATTCCCTAATAGTGGACTCTACCCTCATGAGGCCTATCCTAGGTGAATACCTGTTCCTGCAGAGTCCTCATTGCGCCAAGATACCTCATCGCAATTATTGGGATGCGCATGACAGTAGCCTCCAACGCACAGCCCACTCATGTGCACATGCTTGTAAACACATGTTCACATGTAACCAGCCAAGTACCCCTTACCCCTGCTGCGTCGCAGGGGCCTTACCTTAAAAGGCAGACATTGGTGGTAAACACGCGCAGTCCCTTTACTGTGTGATTACCGTGTGTGAGACACCGGTAGTGAGGCTCACGCACACTGAAAAAGTCTGAAAACCAGGTGCTCAAAAAAGTCAACAAATCTGGGTGTACTTCTGGGACAGAACCCAGTAAAACGCACATGTTATGGTATGAGAGTTTATGCTCCCAGTGTTCCTCGTTGTTAATGGTCTATGGACCCTGAGGCACCACTGAAAGAAAAACACACAATGAATAAAAACATTTTTCTAGATGTCCAAGCAACTGAGACAATACATACTCAAAATCGTTAATCATGATTGTTATTCTATAGACTGAACAGTGACTAGAGGAACAACACAGGTTAAACTTACCCAGTGAAGTCAAGACCTGCTGAATTTCATTCATAACACTCATGTAAAGTACCTTCTGCCATTCGTGCAACAGCCTCCACTCCTCCACAGTGAAACAGGCAGCGACGTCATGAAACGTAAGCGGGATCTGAAAAAGGTAATACATTACTCAAACATTCTGATCCGTTAGATAGGCTATACACACACAAACAAATTGTCATGTTAAACTGCCCATTAACTCTGAGAGAAAGGCAAATCCCACCAAAAAACACAACAGCAATGATACCTGATAAGATGGTTTATATCTGCTGGCCCAACCTTGAAATACAGTATATAAAACATCAAGGTGGTCTCTGCTGCTATGAAGATATGTGTGTAATTACGTGTAAAATGATCACAATACTTTGGGGCAGATTTATACATTTTCACGCAAAACTGCGCTAACGCAGTGCATAATTATGGAATGGCGCTAGCCGGCGCTAATGCCCTGTCAGCGTCCTTGGAAAGGACGCTAACAGGGCTGGGGAGGCATAGGGGAAACTGGTACTTGTGCACCGAATTATGGCGCTACACTGTTCAGAGGCAGAAAAACTGCCTTTAAGCAGTGTAGGACCATTTTCTGGCGCACAACCCCCATGGACATGGCTCCTGTCTTAATAAAGACAGGAGCCATGCCCACCACCCCAATGGCCATGCCCAGGGGTCATTTGTCCCCTGGGCATGGCCATTGGGGCCAGCACAGTGCAGGGGGCCCCCAAGTCAGGGCCTCCAAGAGATGTTGGATTAAAAAAATATATATACTTACCTGGGATGAGTACCCCCATCCTAAGGTGTCCTCCTGGTGTGGGTGGGGGTGTCCCTGGGGCCACGGAAGGGCACCTGTGGGCAATTTCCATGGGCTCTGACCATGGAAATATGCCTACAGGTCCCCTTACGCCAGCCCATACTCAGGCATTAAATAATGGCGCTAAGCAAGCTTAGCGCCTTTATTTAAGGCCCTAATCACCCAGTGCTGGATTTTAGCATGGGGGGATAAATATGGCAAAAGCCATATCGTCCTTTTCTGGACGGGAACACCTACCTTGCATCTTATTGATGGAAGGTAAGTGTTCACGTCCAGAAAACGAAGTTAACTCCATAACTTTGGCACTAGACTGTCTAGTGCTAAAGTATAAATATGGAGTTAGGTTAGCGCTGAATTAGCGTAAAAAAACAATGAGGCTAATTCAGTGCAAACCGAGTATAAATATGGGCCTTTGCATTTGCAAAGCCAATGAAACCAAATTTGTGAATTCAAAGTTTGAATGTGCATCGTACATCCTAGTAGCATTATCTTTTTTTATTAATTTATTCAGTTTTTTATAAATAGAAGCGTCAGAAAAGAAAAAAGAAAACAGAGCTAATGGCATTACTAATGGCAAGAAAAATGAGGTGGCCAAGAGGCATTCGACTCCCTTGAGATTTGCAAAGGAACGCACATGTACTTTGCAACAGTTTTTGAGGTTGGAAAGCATGGAGTTGTTACTGCCAACCATTTGAAAAGTGTACACTGTCAAAATACGAGAGTTGACAATAGTTGTGTAGGCAGTAGATATCAGGAGATGCAGACAGTTTCCTACAGACCACACCCTGCACTCCTCGGTGCCTCATTCACAATACAATTGTTTGTGGCACTGTGAATAAAAATGCTCAGTTGGAAATCACATGTCCCATGCAGGTCTCCCACCCAGCACTTGCTCATTTTCGCAAGAAGTTACAATCCAATTCCTGCCTCGTAAATATTGATGAGGAACAAATTACAAATTTTAACAAAAATACCCTTTGTAGTGAAAGGGCACTGAGCATACCCTGTAACAAAAGGAGAGAGTATTTTGCTGTGCAATGCAGAAAATGTGACGTGATCGGCTTCTTGTGAGCCTCGGATCTTCGATCCCTAAAGTAATACCTAATAACTACATAGGGGGAATCAGGCTAAACAACTATCCAAAATGTGTATAATGTAACACGTAGATGAGAAGAAAAAAATTGTGTGAAACAGCCAACAATTAACAATCGACTACAGATTTATTCCGGTCAATGTCAGGGTGGGATAAAAGAGTGAACACTCTTAAACCTGGTGCAGGTATAGGGCAAATGGTTTCTCTGTTAGGAACAATTCTTTCTGTGTGGAAAATTTTAAAAATACACGCAAGTGCAAAAGTGAGACTTTAATTTAAAGCATTTGGCAATCCATGGATTTCAAGTGCTGAATTGTTTATGCATGATAGTGTTTGCAAATGTTGTACGTTCTCATTAATACTCGTGGAATTCTTTGAGAATTAGCTGAGTACTTTGAAAACTTATACAAATCATCGGTCTAGACTAGAGGTAAATATCGGATTTCCAGGTATGAGTATTGAAAACAGAGCCCTGTATTTTAATATTACTTGCTTTGGGAATAGCCATCATAAGTAACAATTGATGGGGTAAGGAATGATAAGAGACAAACATGCGCAGTAACAATTAACGGTTTAAAAGTAATACAATATAAAAATACTGCCATCGAAAGGTGGCCTGAATGATTAAAAAAAATAACTCAAAAATAGACCCATGGGGAAAAAAACATGAAATGAAAGCAAAGATGACCCACCAGCAACAAAGGGGCAGATGTGCAGACATTTACAGTGAGGAGAGCCAGTGGCTGAAGTGGGCTGTCTCACTGCCCCATGCTGAGTGCAGTTGTGGGCCGAAGAAAAACGTGAATGACACTTGAACAGGCCAATGGACGTTATGCAGGAAGATTTGCGTTTTTGTTAAGAACTTATTTGTAAGAATGTGGAAAATTTAATAAAGATATCGTAAAATATACACATTTTGGGAAATCCTGAGGCAGCTAAAACTGTGTTACCCTGGCTGGGATTTGGGCAGTGTGAATCCACTCATAAAAATAGATTGACACCTACCTCTATACCTACATTGTTGATGCATCGCCGAGTTGAATGAAGTGTACAAAGGCTTGTTTGAATACTTTGGTTTTCAGAAGAACAGGTGGTCTTAAAAGTAATTAGAAGAATTGAGAAGACTGAGGTACTGTACTCAGAGAAACCCGCCAATGGGTTTTCGGCATTAGAATGACTGATCTAAGGTTAATGGTCCACGGGCAGTGAGCGACCAGCTTAATCTTGTAGTAGTGGCTAAGTATGTAATCGGTTGGAATGAATGTGTAATGGATTTTGGTTCTAGAAATTATTGTCACAAAATACTTGCACCTGCACTAACATGCCTAAGAACTATTAAGGGGCATATTTATAGGCCCCACGCACCACCTTGCGCCACATTAACATCATTTATTTTTATGTTAATGTGGCCCAACAAGGCCAAAATCTCTGTGCCATATTTACAGAGTGCTGCAATGCATGCATTGAGCCACTCTGTAACCCTTTGCGCTACATTATGCCTGCGCCAGGCATAATGTATGCAAAGGGGGCGTTCCCCCGTTAGGGCAACCGGTAAAATGGTGCAAGGAAATCTAAAAGCTTTCTTTGCGCCATTTAATATGTCACTTTTAACGCCTGCTCAAGAGCAAGTGTAAAAAGGGGGCTTCCATTCTTTAGAATGGGGCCCTATGTACTCTGCAGGAGTGGTGCCAATATTTTGGCACTACTCCTGCAGAGTACATCCATAGCGTCATAAAAATTACGCTATTGCCCCCTACCCTGCACCATGGTGCGCTGTATTTTAAATACGGCGCACATATGGTGGTGGTAGGGGGGCGCTAAGGGGTGCAGAGAAAGTGGAGCTGAACTTAGTGCAGCGCCACTTTCCATAAACCTGCCCCAAATGTCTACTGCAGTTGTGTATATATTTGTGCCTTCAATGCAGCTCGCCATGTTAATATTTTCTGATACTCTTCCATGCAACTCCTCTTATATAGCTCCTCTTTCTCCTCTTCATCCCCTGAAATGTGGTAAAGAATGGTGATGTGGTTCAGTCCAACAGATTGAACACATTGCTTTTGTTATTGCCATCTGGTGAGGTTCCAGTTGACAGCTCACCTTGTTAAAACAGGTAAGTCATAAAAAATGGGGCCTGTAACAAATCTGATATTACCAGGAAGAGGCCTCAAAATATTAGTCATCATGTGAACTGGGGCCCTTATCCACACGAATCACTGTGCACAGTTTCCTCTTTCTCCTGTCCTTTCATGCCTATGTTTCAGTTTTAACGGCTGGAAGACCGCTTAATGCGTGTGATGTTGTTGGGGCTCCCCATTTTCTAGATAATTTACGCAGCCTCTCTCCACAGGTGTCGCTACTGCCAACGAGTTAAGAGTTGTCCTTCTGAACAGGGTGTTCCCTTCTTCAAATTTCCAGTCCATCACATTCTAGCTACTGGCTAAAAAGTCATACTGCCTTTAAAGTTTCAAAATCAAATGTTTATTCCGTTAACTATTTGGCTTGTTAGTACATGCATAGCATGAACCCTGCAAAGGACTGTCCCCAGGACAATGGATGTTTTCCTCAGCTTGTTCATATATCCGGCCATCAGTATTTTGAAAAACGCCAAAAGATGGTTAAATAAATTACAATGAAAATTAATCCAAAAGATCCTTGTCGTAAACAAGTAGACAAACTAGAAAACAGTGTTATCATAACAGGTGTCCAAATTTCCACCCATAACCATGAGACCTGGCCAGAGACATTTAATCCTAGTATTTTCAAGGGTCTACCAATTCAAGGGACATTTATTGCAAGATCACTTACAATCAATTTCTACTCTAACTGACATTATGGTTCAAGTCAACAGAAATCTGAGATCCTTTGAGGACAATTTTCTCAAGTTAGACAGGACTAAAAACTTCACTAAGACCAAACAAAATCACCCACTCCCAAAGTCATCAAACACGCCACAAGCTAGTGGGGCCAAACGTAAGCAACATCCTTACCTATAAAATCTGTGTCACAGACGGTGACTAGAAACCGGTATAGACACTTAATTTAACTAAAGGAAAGGAAAGGAAAGGGTTGAAGCTTGTTGAGGAGTCTTATGTGCACTTTCAATCAAGAGAGCTGCAGCAGACTTTGCCTTATCTGGCATATGAACAAGACTTGTGTAGCTAAAGAAGTACATTGTAACGCTAATAGATTACGTGCTTACTCTTGATGACAGAAGCAAACATGTTTTTATGGCACGCAGGGAAGAGATACGTCCCAGTGTTTCAAAGGAAGCCACGTCCAAACAAAATGATTTTTCTAATTTGACTTGTTGGCTAAGCGGAAAAGCCAGCCAGCTTTTAGGGCATTTAAAATACCACTTTGATTACATTTTGTCGGAGATTCTATAAAAACTTGTGAAGAGCATTGTAAGTAAACCATCTGCCCCTCAAGCTGTCTGAAGGCTTCAGTTCAGATCTCCTAACTACAAAAAGGTGCATGCAATACTATTTCTCTTGCTGCCTTACTTAACCTCCGCTTTCCTTGTTGTTAGCTACATTATGCAGTAAAGTAATTCGTTTGATAGCTATCTACATAGGCATTGTTTATTAATTGTATGCTAAATACCACGAGAGAGACAGAGGTTTAATCACTGATACCAGGCAAAACACCACTGATTATGTCATTTTATTATTTCTTTTTAGGGTTTAATTGACTTGCTATTGCAAGAATGGGAATGGCTGACTAGTCTCCAGAAGTAAATTTGTTCAGGGTTCTCCAAGGAAGTCAAGAGGGCTGTGAGGGCACGCTTAGGAAGATGTCCGGTCTGTATCCTGGCCTGTAGTAGGGGGTTCCTGGTCTGTGTGGACCTCAGGCTGTGTTGGGACAAGGTGCAGCAGCGCACTTGCTATGCTGGCCATTGTGGCATTGTGCAGTTTCCACTGCTCCATGGCCTCTTGGTGGTGTGCTAGCTACATCCTTTGACTCTGCTCCAGGGTGGATACTATCTGGGCCAATCTGTCCTGAGTATGGTGATATGCTGCCAGGACCTCAGAGATCACGTCATGGGCTGCAGCATCCATCCTGTGGCCTCCCCCCTGGGCCACTGATGCCCTCCCACTTTGCCTAACTCCCTGTGCCTGTGTCCCATGCACAGGTCTGGCGGTACCACTTGTACTGGGGCCATTGTCTCCCTGCCTGTTGGTAGGGGTTGACTGTGGCCTCTGTACTTGTGTTCCACCAGTCTGTGGCCTGGATACACAGGTGGTGGGACGGTTGCCCTGGGCTGATGTTGATGGCTGGGCGGTAGGGGTGTCAGTGGCATCCTGGGTGGGGCTGCTGGATGGTGACAGTCCAGGACTGTGTGAGGGGCCAGGGTGATCGTCAGTGTCCAGGGTTCCGTTCCCAGTGTCCTGGGAGGTGCCTCTGTCTCCCTGTGGGGCACTGCCACTCCTTGTCCTGTCCGTCAGGGTGGCATGGGTGGTGGTGCCTGTTGGGGGGAATGGACATGTCAGTTACATTAGCATGATCGGAAGGGGTGCACAAGACTGGGCGGGTTTGTGCAGGTTTCACACTTTGGGGCCATGCAGGTTGCTTTCATGAGGTTAGCATTGCTTTTTTGCTCAGGATGTGGAGGTGCATTGTGGGTGCTGTAGGCCATTGTGATTCTTTGCAGGGGTGGGTGTCTGTGCACAAGGGGAGGGATGTGGGCCTCTTAGTGGGTTTGTGGGCATGCAGGGTGACTGGATGTAGTGAATGTGGCCTGGGTGTGGTTGTAGTCCTGGTGGTAGTTGGAGGGGTGAGGTGGTGCATGCATTCCAGGTGTGATGGATATAGGGTAATTGTAGATGACTTACCAGAATCCATTCCTCCAATGAGTCCAATGAGTCCCTCAGGGTGCAGGATGGCCACTACCTTTTCCTCCCAGTCAGTGTAGTCTGGTGGTGTTGGTGGAGGTCCTCCCCCAGTCTTCTGGACTGCAATGTGGTGCGTGGATGCCATGGACCTGACCTTCCCACGCAGGTCATTCCATCTCTTGCGGATGTCGTCCCTTGTGCGTGGATGGTGTCCCACTGCATTGACCTTGTTGACTATTGTCTGTCATAGCTCCATCTTCCTGGCGATGGGTGTGTGATGGACCTGTGCCCCGAATAATTGTTGCTCGACCTTCAGGATCTTGTCCACCATGGTCCTTAGCTCCCTTTCTGTGAAGCGTGGGTGTTTGGGGGTGCCATGGTGAGTGTTGTGAATGGTGTTTTGTGCGGATCTAGGTGAGGGTGCTCTTGTGTGGTTGGGTGTATGTATCGTGGATTGTGGCGTTCAGTGTCTGCTTCTGGAGTTCTCTGTATTAGTTGGCCTAATTTTGTTGCAGCGGATTGTGGGGTGTTTCTGTGAGTGTTTTTATAGTGTTGTGGATATGTGTCAGGTGTGTGGGTTTCAAACTTACCAATGTATGCATTTCTTGCTGTTGGGTCCACTCTCCGCCCGTGGCGGTCTGTACTGCCAATGGTCGTTCGGCTTCCACTGACCGCCGCAGTGATTTGTACTTCTTTATTTGGAGGGCAGGGTGTTTGTATGCTTGGAGGTGGCGGGTGGGAGGTCCAGCATTCTGCCGACAAGGTCCTGGCGAAGACTTGAGGCAGGGAGATTTTTGTGAGTTTCTGATTTTTGCATCATTATATGGCGGGTTTCTGTTCACCGCTAATGGCGGTCTTCTGTTCGCCGTCCCCACAGAGATTGACGGTGTTTACCGCCGTGTTCACAATGAGGGCCTAAATGTCGAATGATCCAACCTGTTTATTGATGACATTGAGATACTTAATACTCCCTATGATCTAAGTAATTTGACTGATGATATAGTAGGAAGAGAGATTTGAGACCCATTTGACCTCATACTATTAAGGGATCTGTCCAGCAAGCTTGGCATTCATACAGATTTGGCTGTGGATACCAAATTTAGACAACCATCTAAATATGAACTACAAACATCGAGGGAAAATATTGTTATGTTTTGTGAGTTGGTATCTAGTGACACGCTAAAATTGTGTAATGAGAGACTGACATCACATAATTTGAGTAAGGACCAATGGGAGGCAGTACTATCATTACAACGAGATGATAATTTAATCATCAAACCTTCTGACAAAGGGACTAATGTGGTCCTCATGTCAAAGAAGAACTATGTAAGGGAGGCACAAAGGCAACTGGGTGGCACACTTTGTTACGAGAGGATAGATAAAGCATACAATGTCACTCTCCAATTGAGATATCTAGATCTAAATGGTAAAATAACCAGCTCTTAAATGGGACAAGTTTCAGTTTTCTTTTTTGAGAACCAAATCTTTATTGTTTTTAGAGAGTGAAAAACAGTGCACATACAATAAGCTCCGACACAACAATAATGTGAGTACAAGGCATAGGACACGGTCTGTAACTGGACACCCAGCGCTCGCGGTACATTACAACAAAACACCATGATATGCCCACCATTTCCCCCATATTTTGTCATGTTTTTTCAGACACCCTTGAGCCTCATAGATTGGTTTTTCCTGACGTGCACACCAGTCCATCCCCGCCCTCCACCCCGCCATCGAAGGAGCCCGGGAAGCTTCCACCCACAAGCAATATCTCTCTTTGCAACCAGGCACGCAACCCCTATATATGTCTGGTCAACCTGTGGGCCCCTTAGTTCTTCCAAAAGCTTCAGCAGTGCAACCTTGGAACTTAAGTCAACAGGACGTCCCAGGACATCTGCCAATTCCCTACCGATCCTCTCCCAAAATGGTCGTATTCGGGGACAGTTCCAAGTTATATGGAGAAAATCTACCTCCGGGAGACCACACTTAGCACAAGCCGCCCCAGCCCTGCCCGACATCATCAACATTATTGCAGGGGACAGATAGGAAGAGTGGAGATAGTTGAACTGCAACATTTGCAGCGTAGCCAATATAGCTAACTCGTTGGGGGGCCAACAATGCCTTCCGCCAGTCATCCTCGTCCAGTTCCCCTACCCAGTGTGTCCATTGTTGGCGCAGATGGTCTATCCCATTCGGGGCATTCGTGAGCAGGGATTTATACATTTGGAACACTGCATTCTTCCCCAGACTCCCAGTTAACAACTTGGCCCCAAGCAGGTTGTAGTCAGGGAGCTGGGTGTGCGTTGAAGCATGGGCCCCCAAGGTATGGTGCAACTGCAGGTATCGGAAAAACTGCGTCTGGTGCAGCCCGTAGTGATTTCTCATTTCCTGGAATGACATAAGATCATCTCCTATAAACATCCCCTAAGTAAGTAACCCCTATCAAATCCCACTGTAGAAAGCCCTTTAGTGCGGTGAGTTGGTGCAGCCAGTCGCCGCGCCACAGCAGGGTCATTCGAGTAAGACATCAGTCCCATTTTATAAGTTTCAGAGCTGCCCTCCAACAATTCACTGATACACGGGTACAAGACGCAGTCTGCATAGGAAACCTGCTGCCATAAAGCACATCCAATAGGCCTCCAAAGCCTGCTTCTTGGATCTCCAGTCGATACGCCTGCAATGATATGTGAGCTTTGACCACTGATTCCACATTGCACTTACCCTAGCACTACACCGTCACATTAGTGACCACCAGCTTCATTTTGCCTATTGACTTTATCTTAGCATTAGCCAATGCCACTTTAAAAGCTGCAAGTAGTTTTCTACGTTATACTGTGCTCATGTTTCTATTCTTTGTATTTTTTCCTACTAAGGGCTTAGGCTGAATGTACTCCGATGGCAGGGATGGTCTTGTTTTGAATTGGCACCTTGGGATTGTGGCTAAGTCCCGACGTGTTATTTTCAAAGCAGGCCTAAAGCATTCAGCATTTTTTTTTAATAAATAAACTTCTGCAGGGAGAGGGAGGTTTAGACTTTTCCTCTCTTGTTTTTTCAAAGTATAAGTGGCCGAGACCAGATGGACCGGGGGCAGAGAGTGTTTGCAGATCTCAGGCACATCCAGGACGCTGGAGTGTGCCATCCTTCCCGTGAGGCTAATTGATCTTTCTCTTCTCGATCGATTCTGGGATCTGGTAATCTGATGCTGAATAGGAGGGAGATGAAGCAGTGATGCCCTTTTCTCATGGTGATACATATTTTTTAATTCACTATTAGCTTTCCATTGTAATATAGATACATATATTTGCTGTGTATATTGCAGTGGAGAATCAGTTGACCATTCTTTCATTTCATTGCTGTGACCATTTTTAAACGTGTGCTTTCAGTATGCTAACCTCCTTTTAGGAACCTTGCGTAGTGAAATAATAAATGTCTTCTTTAGACTAAGAAGCGCATTCTAGAGATTTTTGTCAGTGCATAAGTGTTTCAGCTCGGTCATTAGTGAAGCAAAACATTTTGGCGCAGTATGAAGTCTAAATGGAGGTTGGAATTTGAAAGTGTACGATTTAAAAGTGAAAATATGTTTTTATTCAGAGAGTTAAAGGAAGTACCGCAAGCCATTTCTGAAAATGCATGTGAAATTAAAATACCTTATGATGTCTTGGCAAATGTGTTTTCTTGTTTATCAGGACTTTCTATGTTTTGGGATGGGTGTTTGGATAAAACAGAATTAATAACTGTACTTATATGTTTAAAAAAAGGTGCTTTTTGAACGGAATGATGCCCCTTTTATTCTTGACAGGAGGGTTTGGGAATGGGGTAAAGTGTAGCAGTGTGCTTTTGATTTGGGAAAATAAATAATTCAACAGGCTTTAGACTTGTGGACAGTGCAGGAATGAGATATTTTGCTGCATGTAACTATCCAGGGACAATATATGGATTGGAGCAGATGGCAAAAGCAGAGAAGAACAGGAGTCTCCCTGGGGTTTTGGACTAAAAAATTATCGGATGGGACTTTGAAAAACTGGAGAGAGCATTTAACTGAAGCCCTCCAGATTCTGAATAACAGACCATTACAAAATACTGAAACTGCCCTGATGAAAATGTTAACTCAGATACAACCACATGCGGCCACCAACACCATGGTGTACTGGTAAATAAAACCTGGAGCTTCAGCTCCTCACAGAGCCACACCAGAATCTGCAGGTCTTGACCTACATGCTTACAAAATTGCCCATCTTGTCATATGTCCAGTGTATTGAGGATTGGTGAGGAAGGGGACTGCCCCAGCCCTTCTGACAGTGCAAGGAAAGGGAGGTTTTGGTTCAACTGACAAAAACCCTGATGCTAAGATGTGGGTGGAATTCCCAAATGGCTCTCCAGAACCTGCAGAAATTATAGCCAAGTTCCCTAATAATGTCCTGCTGATCATAAAACAAGGAAAGGAAAAGGGGAGCACATTTCAGCTGACAAATGTTATTTGCAAGAAAGATCATACTTGTTTCTTTTACAGATCATACTATGACTTGCTTCTGACCCTGAGTATGCTGTGTGGTCTCCCTTTGGGCATGTGCAGTCAGGTGGAACAGCACCCCCAACCTGAACCTGATTGATTAATTTCGTTGCGCAACACCCCTGCTGCTTTCGAAGGGCAAAACCTATGGATCCATTTGACGCTAATTGTGCTTCACAGATCAGAGTTCTGCATGGGAATAATGCAGAGAACCATGGATGTTCTATCAACCTGTTTGATTGCAATTCTAATGGAACAAACAACATGGCTTGTTATCACCTGACGACTACTGCGGGTCACATTAAGCATGTATAAGTTGCCAGATGGCTGACTATTCTTGTATGGGAACCTCACTTTTACTTACTTTTCAGCAAATATTACAGGTGGACCGTGTACCTTTACATGATTAGGACTCATGATGTTCACATCTAACTCTATACCAATTCATTATCCTAGAGACACTATTCAATTAGTTATTATCCCAATGAAAATATATAAACTTCAGTCTTTTTATTGTTGGTGCACCTGGTTTAACTGTTTATAATATTAATCATGCTTCCGTTGCTTTATAGTGATTGCTCTTGTCATTTCATTAAGTTACTGTGTACAGTGCACTCCTAATTTGCTTGTAATGTTTAAAAAAAAGAGAGAGCAGTTGATTTTAGGACTATAGGGTATGACTCATTGGTCAAAAGGGTGGAATGTAATGATATGTGAGTTTTGACCACTGACTCCACATTGCACTTAGCCTAGCACTACACCCTCACATTAGTGACCACCAGCTTCATTTTGCCTATCGACTTTATCTTAGCATTAGCCACTGCCATGTTAAAAGCTGCTAGTAGCTGTCCACGTTATACTGTGCTCATGTTTTTATTCTTCGTGTTTTTTCCTACCAAAGGCTTAGACTGATACGAATGTACTCAGATGGCAGGGGCGGTCTTGTTTTGAATTGGCACCTTGGGATTGTGGCCAAGTCCCGACGTGTTATTTTCAAAGCAAGCCTCAAGCATTCAGCATTTTTTTGAATAAACTTACTTCTGCAGGGAGAGGGAGGTTCTAGACTCTTCCTCTCTTGTTTGTTCAAAGTATAAGAGGCTGAGACCAGATGGACCGGGGGCAGAGAGTGTTTGCAGATCTCAGGCACATCCAGGACGCTGGAGTGGGCCATCCTTCCCACAAGGATAATTGATCTCTCTCTCCTCAATCGATTCTGGGATCTGGTGATCTGATGCTGAAAAGGAGGTAGATGAAGCAGTGATGGCCTTTTCTCATGGTGATGCATATTTTTTACTTCATTATTTGCTTTGCATTATAAAATAGATACATATATTTGCTGTGTATATTGCAGTGGAGAATCATGTGTACATTCTTTCATTTAATTGCTGTAACCATTCTTAAATGTGCCCATTCCAGAGATCTTTGTCAGTACATGAGTGTTTCAGAACAGTCATTAGTGAAGCAAAACAACACCGGGTCGTCCCAACGCCCGGTAAACCAATTGTTTATGGGCTCCACCTGGGCGGCTAGGTTGTAAATGTATAAGTACGGGACACCCATGCCCCCCTCATATGGGGACTTCTGGACAGTATGAAAAGCCACTTTGTGCTGCCCACCATTCCAAATAAAATTTGTAAATTTAGATGTGATAGCACAGAACCACGCCCTTGGTATTTGGTAAGGGTAATTTGCAAGGGCTTACAGATATCGAGGTAGCCACGTCATTTTGAGGAGGGCCGTACGCCCCATGGGATTGAGAGGGAGATCCTTCCAGTGCTGCAGGTCCCTGTCCAGACGTGCCGGCAAGTTCTCAAAGTTTAGCACCCATGCTAGGTCAGGCAGAGGGGAAATGGGGACTTCCAAGTATTTAAATACATTTCTCCGCACGGGGACCTGGGGACACCATAATCTACCCTCCACATCCCCCATGACCTCCACGAAGGCAGATTTTTGGGGGTTGACACAGAGACCAGACACCTCCAAATCATTCCAGCAGTTCCATACATTGGGTCCCGATGCGAGCAGATCACTAAGAAACACCAGCACATCGTCGGCATACAGCGCCACTCTATCCTTGATCCCCTCCCCCCATTTCCAGCCCACATCAGGGGATCACTCCACAGCAAACACGCCAGAGGCTCAATCACCAACGCGAAGAGCAGAGGGTAGAGGGGGCAGCCCTGCTGCGTCCCCTGACGAACCGGAAATGTCTGGGAGAGTACCCCATTCACCTAAACCTGGGCTGCTGATACAGGAGACGGATCGTCCGGCGGAGCAGAGGTCCCAGCACCATGCGCGTCAGGATTACCTCCATGAATTCCCAAGAGACTGTATTGAATGCCTTACAGAAATCTACGAGGAGAAGGGCCAGGGGGTTATTGGTGCTAGAGCCACGGGATAGAGCCACCTGGATTCACCAGATACAGTGACGCGTGCTCCTGCCAGGCATGGAGCCCCATTGATCCGGATGCATAAGGTGGGGTAGAGTATGCATGAAACGCAGAGCCAACGCCTTAGCCCATAACTTTATATAAGCGTTGATAATGGAGATTGGCCGATATAACGCACATTGGTCTGTAGCCTGACCCTCCTTGGGCAGGACTACAATCGTGGCGCAATCAAGTTCAGGAGGAAAAGCCCCTGCTGCTAGGGCTGCATCGTAAAGATTCAGGAGTTGAGGTAACAACATTGAGCAGAACTTTTTGTAATATTCGATTGGGTAGCCATCAGGCCTGGTGGTTCTACCCTCATTGAGCACAGAGATGGCGGCATCCACCTCCTCCGTCGTTAGTGAGCGGTCCAAGTCTTGAGCAAGGGTATAGGGGACAGTTGGTACTGGTAGGTCCCAGACCATAGAATCCCTCTACACCAAGCGCAGGAGAGGATCTTTGGTATAAAAGTTGTGGTAATATTCTACAAAGATCTGAGAAATCACATCTAACTCCACAAGGGTGTTCCCTTCTCCGTCTCTTATAGCAGGCACCACTTTGGCTACTGCCCCATCTGTCACCAACCAGTAGAGCAGTTTACCTGCCTTATTGCCCAGCTCATACACCCTCCTAGTCGAGGCCTGCCAGTATTGCTTGGCCTCCTCAAGAGATATTTGACGTATTTCCGACTTCGCCAGGGCCAGCTGACGTTGCATCGTTAGTGCATCTGGGTGTCCAACACGCCCCTCCAGCTCCGATATCTTGGCTTCAAGTTATTCACAACGGGCCCGCTGGCGTTGGTCCTTCTCATAAATGTAGCTTTTGATAATACCCTGCATTGTTGGCTTGCATGCCACCCACACTGTCGCCCCAGAGACCACTGAGCCCACTTTTCATTGAAGGAAAGCCTTGAGTTCCACCTCCACGAAACTAGAACACTCAGGAGACTGCAGATGCCAAGCACTGTGCCTCCAGATCGGTCGCTGTGACCGAGACACAGCACCCCACCTGGCAAACAGGGGGGCATGGTCGGATATACCCCTAGGAAGGATTTGAGTAGACCTCAGATTCAGTACGTCCGTTGCCGGAGCCCATATAAGGTCGATACGGGCTTCGGTGTGCTGGGCGGCAGAACGATGGGTGTAGGTACGTTCACATGGGTGCCACACCCTCCATACATCGCAAATCCCCCATGAATGTGTCCAGCTCCTAAGGTTCGCAGATGTGGTGAAACAGGTGGAGCTGGGTTCCGCAGAAACATCCCAGCTTGGGTCTAGCACTGCATTAAAGTCACCGCCTACCAGTGTGAAGCCAGCCTGCATCAATGCCAAAAGCGATCCAAGCACCGCACATGTGGCCTGCAACAAGTGTGGGGGAACATAGCAAGACACCAGGTTATATTGCTTAGCCTCCATATTGCCCTCAGTTCCAATATACCTCACCAACTGGTCCTCGTGAACCTTAGTAACAGCCAGCAGTACCAACCTCTGGGGCAACAGGTCCACCCCACGGGACCCTCGCATAAACCCCGAGTGGTAGACCCTATCATATCCAAAATGCCCCAGGAAGGAGCAACGAGTACTCAACAAGTGCGTCTCCTGCAATAGAACCACCCCCGGGGCGTGCCTTTTAATGTATCTGAGTACTGCGGTCTGTTTGATGTGGTCCAGGAGCCCATTAATGTTCCATGAAATGATCAAAATCATCTATCACACAAGAATATAGGGTTCTGGCCCGCAGGGCGTCCCACCACACAAGGAATAACATGCAGGGCGGCGGACCACGCAATCAAAAGCCACCACTACATCGCCAAGTCTCTAGCCACGTCCGAAGCGTAATTATGTGGAGCAGTTATGGTGCACAAAACCTGCTTATAAACATGAAAACAGCATACAATATGCAACTCTGTACCTACATAAACAGTACCCATCCCCCTTAACTCCCCCCATCCCATACTTCCACCCAAGAAGCGTCTGTCGCCCACGCAAACATCCTAATCTACAATAACTCGTCGAGGTGCTAGGTGATTTACAGCTGGATATCCTCCGGCTCATGTACAGATAATCGGCCTGACAGCTTAAGTGTATTAGTATTAGTTATGTAATGAGAGGCATTACCCTGCTTGTGCAGCCTTACCCCTGAACATAACCACACTCACATTCCCCGGCCCCCAAACCATGAAAGGGCCTGAGACTATAGTGACTCAGAGTAAACATAATACAGAACTGATTATAGTGGCATTCACAGTTTCATGTTCAAAGCCATGACCTAGTTGCAATCAAGGAGGACGCCCATTAGAGTAAAAAATGTCCTGAGTGTCAGACAGGGAAGAGTCACAGGCATCCATCCGCATCAGATCAGGACCCGGGGCTGGGCTCACCAAGGCATCTCCTCCGCCACCACGCCTGGGGCACCTCCACCTGGACCTCCGCCATCGCTCGCGAGCCTCCACACTAGGCCTCGGCGACCATGCCGCAGCCCCATTCGTACAGTCTGCCACCACGCCACTTCTGGGGAGCAGCTCCCTCTGCTCCGTCGCCTATTCCCATGCCAGCTGCGGCTTTTCAAAGAACAAGGAAGAAGTACTGTATATCACCTTCAATTTAGCAGGAAAGAGGGACATATAGCGTATGTTTAGTGCCCATAGTTTTTGCTTAACTTCCTCGCAGGAGCGTCTGCGTTGTTGCACAGCGCAAGTATAGTCTGGGAAAAGCAGGATTTTGGTGTTAGAATAGCGCAACTCCCCCTGGGACTGAGCCTCCCGCAGAATAATATCCCGGTCTCTGTAGTTCAGGAGTCGGACCACCACCGGCCGGGGAGGAGCACCCGGTGGTGGTCGCCTGGCCAGCGCTCGATGTGCCCTCGCCAGCACAAAGCTGCTCGATAATTTCCCTTCAGGCACCCATGATCGAAATCAGGTCTCCATAAGATCTTCCGTTCTGCCTCCTGCAATTTCTTCCGGCAACCCCACCAGGCGAAGATTGTTTCTCCGCGACCTGTTTCTGGCATCCTCTGCCCTCTCCTCCAGCCTGGACACTTTTGAGGTGAGTTGGGTAATCCGAGCCTGAAGTGCAGACATTGCATCCTCCACTATAAAGATTCTGGTCTCAGTCTGAGTCACCCTCTCAACCACTTGCCGCAAGTCATGACGCACCAGGGATAGGTCTACTTTCAGTCCCTGGGTGCGGTGTATTGATCCATTTTAGTTTGTGCCACTTTAGCCTGGGGGGATTTTTCCCGGCCCATTTCTGTGATACTTCATTCAAAGTCCCCACTCCAAGAAAAGCACAGTCAAACTGCAGATCAGGATCAAAGATCAGGAGACCAGGGCCACATTAACACACAGCCCGGCTCCCCCCTCACATCTGGTGCAGGCATGTCCCCACCAGACCGCAAGATACCACTAGTCTGGAGGGCCTCATGCAGAGGCGTCTTACCCCAGGGCCCGGAAGAATGCGAGTCTTAACAAGGGAACCCCAGCAGATGTACAGGCTGGGCATAGCTATGTCCAGTCATGAGAGGCCAAGGCCCCCAGCAGATCAGTCCGGGCCCCTCAGTAGCGCCACATGTACCGGGACAGCCCTTGTCACCGCTGGGCCGGGGCAGACTACTGCCCCAAAACCAGGGCCCCATCGCAAGCGGCCTGTCTGCACTGCTTGCGTAGTCCAGCAGCTCCGGTCACTCAGGGGAAGTTCACAGTCCCGGTGGGGTGGGGGGGGCAGCGGAGGGGAGCCCCGGGAGGTCAATCACAACGTGTCCCCAAAGAGGTAAGTACCTGAGGGGACAGCTCCGCCGGGCCTCCCAAGACCCAGCGGCTCCTTGAGACGGCACCCAACCAAGCTGCACAGCCGCACAGGCCCCATAACGGTCACATACATGATGTTCTGCAGCAATGTGAGCTTGCTAGGGGCCTGACCTCTTCAGCCGCTGAGCACCCGGAAAAGAGACCCTCCCCCGGGTCCCTGCGCGGCCCAACTCAGCAGCCATCTTAAACTCTATGCTGATCCGGCGCTCTTCAGGTGCCCCAAGGGGGCGCAGTCTCCGTCTTGATCTCGCCTCATGACCACAAGATGAGGCACACCAAGCAACGCCCGCAACCACAAGCGGCCTGCTAGAGGCACTTCACAAAGGGGCGGTGGGGAGCCACAGCGGTCTCGTTCAGCCTGGCCTTCGGGCCTCACACTGGGCTGCAGCACCACTTCCTCACTTCACGGTCACCAGGGCCCCAATACACAGTCCATAGCCGGGCCCTGGGCCCCCACTGCTCCAGGCACCAGCACACCTCTGGGCCTCACCTTCAATCTCCCGGCCTCCTCTGAGTGCCGACTCGCCAGTCCGGGACTAGCCTTGGCCTCTGTACCCACAGCTGCTCGTGCGGCCACTCTGGCCTGCCCTGGGACTCAGCGAGCCCCCGTCAGGAGTCCCGGTTTACCTCCATCCTCACCTCTGGGTCAGGGGTAATACGCTGTCAGGCAGGATCAGCCGAGGACTCCAGAGGAGCGGGAGCTCTTTCAGTTAGCGGCCACCATGATGGCTTGCTTGGCCACGCCCCCTCAAGTTGCAATTTTTAAAGAGTGAAACACCTATGGTTCCCACTTTTTATGTGTTGCCAAAAATTAAGAGGAGCTTAGACAACCCCCCTGGATGACCAATTGTCTCATCAAAAACAGAAACAAAAATCTACATTGGGAACAAACGTGCATAATGGTGTGTCTCGATGTAGAAAGTATCTACACGAGTATAAGACACAAGGACGGGCTTGAAGCATGCAAATATTTTTGAGAGCTCGGAGGATAAACTATAAGGAACACACTCATGTTACTGAAAATGATAGAGGTCTGCTTACCTGAGAATGTTTTTATGTTTGAGAATGATTTCCTTAAAAGAATATACTGCTCTAGGGACCTGCTTCGCCCCCAGCAATGCCAATTTTGTGATTGTCTGGTGGGAAGAGCAGGTACTCTAGGGTAGCAACTTAGCACAGTGGACAGACAAAATAAGCATTTGGCTAAAATACATTGACAATGTGTTTTTTGTCTGGAGTGGAAGTGTAGATGATCTAAAAATGTTTCTAAGGCCCTGAATGTGAATAACTTGAATCTCTGATTCCCTATGAATTACAGCCAGGATATGGTTGATTTTTTTGGACCTTCGACTAATGGTCAGGGATGGAACCTTGGCAACTGAACTATTCAGGAAAGACACTGCTGGGAAATTGATTTTACGTGCAGCAAGCAGTCATCCACCGAATTTCAGGTGGAGCATTCATTTCAGTGAATATCTCAGTGCAAAGCGGAATTGTGGCTCTGAGGAGAGCTATTGTAGAGTGAAGAATGACATGAGTGAAAGGTGGGGACAGGTCCCTCTCTAACAATTAAGAGAAATACATCCTTAAGAGATGTTTTGGTCTATAACTATTTGTTACCCAAAGAAACTAACTGGCAGAGACAGGGTAAGGGTTTCAAACGGTGTGGCCAGTGTAAGGCCTGCAAATATAGTGCAAATGTAGAAGAAACAGTCTACCATGAATAAAGATAAAATGGTGAGTATCTAAATATATCACTTGTAAAACTGACTTTGTGGTGTATGCCATCACATGCTCGTGTGGCAAGTGGTACAGTGGCTAGTCTACATTTCCGGTTAACAAACAAATATTATAACACCGGAGAGCTACTACAAATAATGATCAGAGCTACAGCACTGCTAAACACTTCAATTAGAGTCATGAAGGAGATTGGACAAAAGCTACTTACTTTGGGATTGACACAGTACCCAAACACCCCAGGAGGGGATAGGGTTTCATCACTGCCCAGAAGTGAATCCAGGTTTATCCTGGATTCAGGATGCATCACCCTAATGGGGAGCAATGCAGACAAGGAATTGTTTGCACATCTGTAAGCAAATTGAATGATGAGACTTTCAGCACATTTTTTAGAATGAGTTGGGTGAATAGATTGTTTTAAAGGGGGATTTGATTGGGTGTATTTTGTGTAGACTGCAGTCTTAAGTATTGATATTTCTGAAGGTATATTTTGCGGGCATTGGAATAGATCACCAAGTCATTTATATTATTATTTTTGTAGGAAATTGGTGCACTTGTGAAGCAGACAGCTTTGAAATTGAATGACGAGGCAAAGTGAACGAACAGTTGAAAAACAGTATACCATAATCAGATCCACATACAATGGTACAAGACTAGTATTGTGAGTGTGAAGAAAAGGAAGCATTTTCAGTGATGACTCTAAAATTATTTTACGAATATTGAGATGAATCAGGTTCTATGAAAAATTGGAAATATGAAATTAAGTTGGGGGGCATTATGGACTTGATATGTGGCAGTAGAGGTGGAAGGTAATAAAACGGTGCTCTATAAGTGGCTACTGTAGTCTTCACACCCATGCACAATAGCTCTGTAATGACATATGAATGATTTATATATTGACTGTGTAGTGCACCTATTCTGGTATGAAATGGATACATAGGCAACTTGGAGCCACAGCAATATGGTGATCAACAATATATTTAAATAATGTTTTCTGATTCAATAATGATCATAAACAGAATGTTTATAACTAAAAAATTAAAGTTCGTAAAGTTGAACAGCAAACATATGATGTTAATTAGGAAATAGCTACTACAGCCTTGAATATCTAAAGAATGATGACAAGTGAATCATTTGTATATTTTTTGATTGAAGCGCATAGTGTGCAAAATGATATATATCGGACTGTATGATTTAAATGAACACCCAATGTATAGTCTTTCTTTTTTGTTTATTGCACACAAGGACGTAGATAAAACGCACTGATTCGGAGTGAAAGTCATGTAATCAAGACCCATTGTGGTCAAAACGCTTTATCTGTTGTTTCTTTTGCCGAAATAAGACTTGACTAAAATACTAAAATATGCTGTTTGGGGTGACACGTATCCTTACTTGTACTAATGGTGATTGTGGTCTTTGGAATATATATATATATATACATATATGCAAAAAACAAAGGAGAACTCTGGGAAGTTCTCAATTTTAGGTGGAGAGCTGCTCTAGTAAGGAGCACCCTGCAACACCAGCGACACTCTAAATTTGCTCACCTCCAATGTCTGCTTATCTAGCAAAGTTTTTAAGCATAGGATCAGCACAGTACTATCCTCGCCGAGCTAGATAGTGACAAAGTCTTTTGCCATTTGTACAGCAAAATCTTTAAGCATAGGATTGACATAGTGTCATCCTCCCCAAGCTGTAAAATGACAAAAGCCATTTACCACTCCAGGCACAGTATTACAGCTTTGGACTGGTCAAATACCGTCCAAGCCAACCTGGAATGAGTAAAGCAACCCCTGACACGTGTTTCGCTCTCATAAGAGCTCTTCAGAGGGGTATAGCTTTGTCCAGACACAAGGGAGCACCCAGTATAAGTCAAACCAAGGCCCTTTCAGGGTTGAGTGACGCATAAATTATGCAAAAAACAAAGGAGAACTCTGGGAAGTTCTCAATTTTAGGTGGAGAGCTGCTCTAGTAAGGAGCACCCTGCAACACCAGCAACACTCTAAATTTGCTCACCTCCAATATCTGCTTATCTAGCAAAGTTTTTAAGCATAGGATCAGCACAGTACTATCCTCGCCGAGCTAGATAGTGTCAAAGTCTTTTGCCATTTGTACAGCAAAATCTTTAAGCATAGGATTGACATATGCGTCACTCTAACCCTGAAAGGGCCTTGGTTTGATATATATATATAAATATATATATATATATATATATATATATATATATATATATATATATATATATAGTTATATTCAGATTTGCTATGTTATAGTCAAATTTGCTGTTCCGTAAGAAAAGCGTTTTTTGTATTGCTAATAAGTTTGGCATTGTTTGATGGATCTCAATGAAACCTTACAAAAAGATGCTACTTTTTGACTATTTGTGCATGGAATGTTTTGGGGTGATCTGTCAAGCAGGGGCAGAGAAATAATTGGGCCCCAAAATGCAAACTCCCCATGCATTTTTCAAAAACGTCTTTAGATGGACAACAGCAAAAACTGCTTAATGGTATTACACCAAATTCTGCAGGAAGCTAGATCTTGGTCTGCAGATTGAGCCGTTTGTGATTTGGTGTAAACCTGTTGAGCAGTTTTTGAGAAAATGAGGTTGAAAAATAATTGTATATATGGATGCTTGGGTCCGCAACAGTCTTGAGAAACTAAAATAGAGTGTTCTGATTGGCCAAAGGACCTTTATTTCCCTTGGGCTGTCTTGCTCAGTGAGCACTTTGATTGACTGCCAGTGACATAAGAAAAATGTTGCTTGCAGCAGTTATACGACTCAGGGACTTAGGGGGTCATTCTGACCCTGGCGGTCATTGATCGCCAGGGCCAACGACCACGGAAGCACCGCCAACAGGCTGGCGGTGCTTCCTGGCCAATTCTGACCGCCGCGGTCAGAAAAGGGAAACTAGCGGTTTCCCGCCGGTTTTCCCCTGGCCAAAGGAATCCTCCATGGCGGCGCTGCAAGCAGCGCCGCCATGGGGATTCCGACCCGCTTCCCGCCAGCCTGTTCCTGGCGGTTTACACCGCCAGGAAGAGGCTGGCAGGAACGGGTGTCGTGGGGCCCCTGGGGGCCCCTGCACTGCCCATGCCACTGGCATGGGCAGTGCAGGGGCCCCCTAACAGGGCCCCAGCAAGATTTTCAGTGTCTGCTTGGCAGACACTGAAAATCGCGACGGGTGCCACTGCACCCGTCGCACCTCAGCAAATCCGCCGGCTCCATTCGGAGCTGGCTTCATCTTTGCTGGGGCTTTCCCGCTAAGCCGGCGGGCGATCTTTTGCAGATCGCCCACCGGCCCAGCGGGAAAGTCGGAATGCCCCCGCGGTCATCTGACCGCGGGGCGGTGTTTGGGCGGTTTCCGCACGGCGGGCGGTGCCCGCCGCCCGCCGGGGTCGGAATGACCCCCTTAGTCTCCTGTCCTGAAATTTCAAAAATATATATATTATAAAGGGCCATTGTCGGTAAACCAACTCTCTAGGTCCCTTGGGGGAGACCCAGAGGGATCCCTGGGGCCAAAGGAGAAAATGTTGCTATCCCACAAGATTTTTGAGGGATTGGGAAAAAGATAGTGGCCAGGCCACATCTAATAATTATAAGCCCTGGGGAGTCCACTCCCGGAGCTGGCTTCATGAAGACGGAGGGATCCTGCTAGGCCCACCTTCCAAGCCACCAGATGCCACAAGAAGCACACCCATGGCCAAAATTTGTTTAAATGGGGGGGGGGGGACATGTGGCCCCACTCCCTGAGCCATTTAAGCCCCCGGGCCTGATTACCTTAAGGCAGACAGAGCTAACTATACCTTGCGCCCCCTGCCATGCACTGCTTATGACCTCACATATGACATCACTCATGGCCTGTTCCATTACATCATTTATAACATCAAATTACATTATTTTTTATCTATTGTCTACTGGAGTTATCACTTTCATTGCAGTTTTGTCTCTGGGAATTCCAGCTGTCCAAGTGATTTTCTGTCATGGTAAATAAACCACTGTGGAGTAGTTAGGCCCCTTTAGCATAACATTATTATATATTGTCAACCCAAAGGATGGCCATTTGCTCAGGCCACCTTTCAGCACAACCCCTGCCTTATCTCCTTGAGGGATGGACTCTTCAATCAAACTGTCGTTTAACCTCTGTAGTCTTTCCAGTTAGTGCAGATGTTGACTGGCCATCTATGATGACATCCATCTACTGTGTGGTCACTAATGATGCAGAAACAGCTATTGTTACTCAACACCTGTTGGCTCAAACATCATCATCATCACCCACTTATCTTCAGCAGGGGTGTGTCCATAATGAACAATAAGACCTCAAAATCCAGCGCACCAACAGGCGCATATATGCCTAACCTTGCTTTTTCAGCCATATTAGGCAGAGCAAGAATTAATTTGCAGGAGTTGGGATTACTGCAATGATTTACATAATTGATTGTGGTCATGCACTGTACCAGGTAACTAGCTTACCTGCTTTCCTTGTTGCAGGTTTCCAGGTAAGAGGTCTGCCCGATTGTTCTGTTTCTTACCTCCCCTCCCCCTTCTGAGGGTGGTCTACAGCTATTTGGTGAGACACACCTACCGACATGGATCACTGTAAGGTGGGGTTACCTATTCCCAAATTTCCACAGAGACATCTCATTTCTGCACACCATGTCCAAAACTCTAAGCCAGGATAGAGTTATCCTCTATGAGACTGTCACCGGCAGCATGGATAGCAATCCTGGGGCCTCTGGTCACTTAGAAAGTAATATCCCTGCTACAGTAACATAAGAGACACACACGCATTTACAATCACACACACATACAAACACCCACCTTGAGCACAAAAGCTATTGAGAAAAACACAACACACCTCCCAAAGATATGTTTGTGGACCATTAAGCAGCAAAACATTGCCATGTGATATTTCAAACTGCACACATCTGGAGACCTGACCCCGGTGCAAAGCAGAGCCAATTCCCTACAGTTCATCAAAGTTAGCACCCTAAAGTTTAGCCTTTTCCATGAGTTAAGGACATCATCTCTCCCAGTAGCCAATGTGGCTGCACAAATCATGGCTCGATTTTCAATCCTAGTTACTAAATCAATAATAAGCACCTTTAAAAGTGCCAGCCACGCCTTCGAAAGACTCATTGTCAGGGCCTACTAAGGATTCCACATTATCTGTTGTTAAAATAACTATACTGACTCCCCATTTGAGCCCATATTCGCTTCAGGCTTCTCTGCATCACACACAATGAACTAGTGCCGCCCAGTGAAACCAGATACAATATATGTACAAATTTACGGTAAGGCTTCACAGAATCATATCCACAACTCACTATCCCATGCCATGAGGAAAAGCCCGTCTGCGCCCGTCCGCGCCCGACTGGGCCCCGGGGCCAGAAATGCTGCCCTTTTTCATAGCTGTGCAGTATCTGGGGGAGAGGAAGATTACAGTAAACTATCGCCTAATCCCACTAATAATGTAGTATCTAAGCCTTTAAGGAAGGGTGGAGCTATTTGGACCAGTGAAACCTATAATTGGGCTATTCAAGGCCCTATAGAGGCAACAAAGGTAAGAAACCAAGACATTAGGCCGGCAGAGTTGGGAGAGAAAAAAATTAAACAGAAGGCATTTCATAATTACAGCTTTCAGTATGCCTTAATAAATGCTAGGTCCCTTCCCAAACATAAACAGGAAATCTGCGAAATGATTGATAATTGGCAGATTGATTGTCTATTTATTACTGAAACCTGGGGTAAAGTAGAATCGGACCCGACTTTATTGTCGCCTCTCCACCAGGTTTTACCTTCCACAGACTTGATAGACCTCAGAACAGGGGGGGGGTCTGGCCATTATCTATAGGTCTACGTTGGCATGCACATGCTTTAGTTCTTCGACAGATTCATGTGAGGCAATGACATTTACAATTTCTCAAAACAGTGGGGTACTACTAGAGGGGCTGTTGATATATCGTCCACCGGGACCGACGAAATTTTTTTTACAGTCTTGGCCTAAGTTGATAGAACCTATGGTTCTGTCTGCAAAAGCTGTGATATTGGGCGATTTTAACATGCACTTTGATGAGACGTCAACTCCTAAGATCCGTGAATTCATTGACTTCATGGAGGCCATGGATTGGACCTCCAGAGTCTCGTCGGCCACCCATATTGCAGGGCATATTCTGGATGGGGTGTTTGCACGAGCTACTCAACATGTGGAGGTAACCATGATACAGTTGAGTTGGACGGATCATCATCTGCTGAAATTTAAACTCGCCTCAAAGAATGTTGGGGCTGCTAACGTGGAAACGAACAAGGTAGCCAGGTCATGGAAACAGGTTAAAGTAGAGGAATTAGGCCCAGCTTTAGAAGCTGGTTGGGATAAGGCTAAAGCTATGGCCTTGCCACTGATTGACAGCTTTCTGAAAGGAGTGGAAATGACCATGGAAGAAATGGTACCCCCCGTAATTAGAAGGCCCAATAGTCAGAAGAAACCAGGTCACCCTTGGTTTACAAAAGACCTCAAACTCCTTCAAAGAAAGTATCGACAGCATGAAAGACGGTGGAAACTTAATCCAGTACCTGAGGAAAGGGTGGCCCTTAAGTCCACTCTAAAGGCTTATTAAGCAGCACAATTTATGGCCAAATCTAAATTTTATACTACCAAAGTAAAGGAGGCTATTAATGCCCCCAGGGAACTTTTTAAGACTATTAAGGCCCTAACTGTGCCCATGAAGCCGGCTGGTCTAGAAAACTCTCAGGGTTTCTGTGACAAAGTTGCTTTTCATTTTGAAAATAAGATATTGCAAATACATAGCAACTTTGATACTCAGATTATTCCCGAAGTATTACCCCCCATGATAACAGAGAGTGCTACAGCAGATGACCAGTCACTAATGTCATATTTCCAACCCCCTTCCATGGATACTATTAAAAAGAAGATTCTTGAAATTAAATCGGGGTCCCCTCTGGATCCGTGTCCTCCTTCCATTTTTCACTTGGTTCCGGATTTAATGGCACGGATGTTGGTCCCCATTTACCAAGAGGTAGCTATGTCTGGGGAGTACTCATCTATCTGGAAAGAAACAATAGTAGTACCCCTCAAGAAGAAACCAGAGGGGGATAATCAGGACATGAGTAATTTGCAGCCAATAGCACGTCTCCTATTTTTGGCAAAGATTCTAGAAAAAAATTGAAATCTGAATTGATCGAGTTTTTAACAAAAGCGGATGCTCTTGATATCTCCCAATACGGGTTCAGAAAAAGGCATAGTGCTGCCCTAATGTCATCCTCTGATACTATTCGAAGGATGGTTGATGAAGGCAAGGGGGCCGTTTTGGTTCTTTTAGATGTATCCGCTGCCTTCGACACTATCTCTCCCACACTATTAATGTCCCGTTTGCATCATGTGGGTTTGAGGGACAAGGCGCTTAAACTTTTGAAGTCTTTTCTTACAAATAGATGGACCACAGTTAGCTGTGGTGATTTCAAATCTAGACCTTATCTTCTGCCAGGTGGGATTCCGCAGGGATCTTCCCTCAGCCCCACATTGTTTAATGTGTATGTAGCACCTTTGGCTAGTCTAATTCGTACTTTTGGTTTCATTCCATCTTCCTATGCTGATGACTCCCAGCTTATTATTCCTATTAATCAGCCGTGGGAGGAGGTTGCAGATCGGTTTAGTAATTGTATGGTGGAAGTGAGTAAATGGATGAAGACCAATTGGCTAAAAATTAATGCCACCAAAACTGAAGTTTTATGTTTTGGACCTGGAAAGAATTTATGGAACTCACGGTGGTGGCCCTCTGAATGTGGTAACTGCCCTGTGCCCACTACTGTTACTAGAAACCTAGGCATCTTGTTCGATGAACATCTGTCTTTTAAAAAACGGATTCATCATGTGGTAAACATCAGTTTATGGTCAATTAAAATGCTCAGAAAAATCTTCCCCTATCTGTTACATGAATGGAGAGTATCTGCTATCCTGGCATTGGTAATGTCCAAGATAGACTACTGTAATGCACTGTTCCTTAATCTGGATAAGGGGCTGATAAAAAGACTCCAATTAGTTCAGAATTCCGCTGTCAGAGCGGTTCTTAATCTCCCACGATGTATATCAGTTAGAGAGAGTCTTAGGAAATTACATTGGTTACCAGTGGCGCAGCGTATCCAGTTTAAGTCGTTCTGTCTTACTTTTAAGGCACTTCATGGAATAGGACCACGGTACCTGACTTCCAGACTCCTCCTGCATGTACCTAAAAGAAGCTTGAGGTCTTCCCAAGCTCACTTGATTCAGGTCCCTCGCACACATAAAGGCAAATGGGGAGACAAAGATTTTACAGTAGCTGCAGCCAGAGGATGGAACTCTCTCCCACAGAATATTAGGCAAGAATCAGGTTATATGAAATTTAGGAAAATGGTGAAAACTTGGCTCTTTCCTCGTTAATTTTTTTGTACATTAAGATCAGGGTCTTTGATTTAGTTTGTTTCAGTTTCTTCAATTGGATGTTTTTCTATCTTCGTTATTTCTGTTATATTTCTAATCCTCTGTCTATTTTTTACAAGGTGCTTTCTTCCCAGCGCTTCGATGCTCTTTGAGTAGGAACGCGCTTTATAAATCTCGAATTACATTACTGAGAGGGTGACAACGTGATGCCGCCCAGTAGAAGACCTTTGTGAAAATGTTGAGTGTTCACTTTTCAGTTATTTATTGCTATGTTTGGATGATAGGTTGGTACTAATGAGGTGAAAACTTTGCTTGGACAGTGTTAACGTTGAAAAAATTGAAAAATAATTAATCAACCAGCAGATTCGTAGAGCGCTGCCTGTCACCCCTGACGGTATCCAGGCGCTGGCAGGGTTCAGGCGATCAGCAGAATAGCCAGGTTAATAATTAATTAAAGTAATACTATCATAAACTATGCCGCGTTACGCTGCATAATTTGCATTTTCTTGCCGCATAATTTAGTGAGCGCTGCCGCGTGATTGGGGTGGTGCTCCCGTACAGCATAATTCCAGTGGCCTTGCTTAATAGCAATACGTTCTGGTACCAGCTAAGTGTGCCACTGTGCTCAGCCACATGACATTTTAGAAAGAAAATGAAACGTTGCAGAATACAATCAAAAGTACCACGGATATATGTATTAAGTGGTTCATGTCAAACAGTTATCTAATTTTAGCTCGAGTAACGTAAACAGACTCGTGCAATGACAGGGAACATTTACTCATAATAACCAACCTTGTCTGGATCCCGCTGTGACATAGTTTTCCTAATTTTCTGCTTTTGGTTATATTTGTTCAGGTGTCGTCCAGTGTCTGACCTCAGTTTGACAGAGGACGAGGAAAAACACAACTCACTCTGGGCGCACAATCTGAGTAGATCCCGAATTGCTCAGAGATTAGCAACAAAGGTCAGACACAGGCACGGCTTCCACCCCAATAACCTAAGTGCAACTTCCCTCATATGCAGGCCACAGGATCGCTATTCTAATGAGAGCTTGAAAATGTACTCGGACATGAGTGAGGATGACCTTGAAAGAGACACTTACTGCTGATGCATGCTCAGTATGAGACCCTGGATGAGCATGCTCAGTAAATAGTAGCGAATCCTCCACCTCCCCCCTCCCACGCCCCATGCTTTTTGTATCCCGAACTCTGTCCGAAAATCGGAGCGCTTGACCGCGAGCACCAGTTACATTTCATGTCAGATTCGTTTTTTTTTCCTTTTAGGCACGAGGGGATTAAGCGATTTACCCAGAATCTCTGGCTGCTGATCAGATGCTGGTTCTCGAACCTGGTTCTCTTATTTCCAAAGTGGGCATCTCTGGGTACCGCTACGGCCTCCACATTATAGCGTTCTTTCGCAAAAACAGCTGGAGAGGGCAGATTTTCATAAAAAGATGTGAACGCCCTGCTCATAAATTAAAGCGTCGGAGTAGGAAAGCTCAGAATTAGCAACTGTATTTCTCTATTTGCCCAGCCTTTGCCATGTACTGGAGCTAGTGAAACCGAAACTAATCGGTGTATTGGTTCTCGAGCAGTGTCTTCCTTCTGAGCGCGCTCTGCACCAAATCTATTGGTGTTTGATCAAGTTCATTTCTCATTAACTACAAGCCCTAATTATTGGTTTGTCAGAATACTACGCGATATTTACCTCAGGAGGTAAATATCATTACCCCAGGGTGAGGTAATTATCATGTGTGGTGAATACCTCCTGTAGTGTCTTCCCCAGCCTGCTACCCGCCAGAGAGTATGCCTTGCATGGAGCTATGTATTACACGATTTGTATTTGCCTGCCTGTAAGGGTGAACTCAAAATTTTAAATCTGTATTCATTCACCAGTTCTAACACTTGCATCATCACTCTACAAAGTCTTTCAAGAGCGAAAAGGGTTGAGTCATACACACTTATGCCATACTACATCTGCCCCTTTGTTAAATAAAAAAAATAAAAAAATGTACAACACGTATACAATATAACTCTGCAATAAGCCTTTTTGAAGCTTTCATGACTCGTTCTGATTGTGTCTTTGGAAACTGGGAATCAAGGTTCATCTCTGGTTGTTAGGTGAGAGTCATTCGTTTACAGGCTTCTCATTTAGGCAAGCAGGATTGTCATCTTTCTTTGCAGTAACTGCTTTTAATGTATAAACTTCTTTATTAGTCTGCCTTTCGTTTGAAGACGTCTTTAATTGGTCTACCCCAGTGGTTCCTAACCTGTGGTCCGGGGTCCCCTGGGGGTCAGCGAAGCATACTCAGGAGGGCTTCAACTACTTAGAAATTTTAATACTATTAACAGATTAGGTCCTCAGCTTTCAGTAATGATTCAGTGGGGGGTCCCCAGATTCCAATAATGATTCAGTGGGGGTCTCCGGGTTCCAGTAATGATAAAGTTGGGGTCCACAGAAGTCAAAAGGTTGGGAACCACTGGTGTACCCTGTTACTACATTTTGATGCCAGGAGTGGGAACGACTAAATAATGTTGGATCACTTAAGATGTCTCAGGAGAACCACAGGCTGACTTTGCTTGTGCTTGTGATCTGTGTGTTCAGTGCTGGATGTGAAATTACGGACTCCGTTTCTGAAGTTGTTTAAAAGGTGTGTGGCGCTTGCGTCTATTGAGGCAGCTGTTTTCTGGGGCTATTTTTCCAGCGTTAGGCCCTCTGACTTGTTTGCGGTTTACAATGCCTCGTGCAGACGGCTTGCCTTTGAAAGCACCTTGCACCTCTCACCTAGTGTCAACAGCAGCGTCTTCCGCCGTGGGGGCTTGAGGACACCTCTCGTGCAGTGTCAATCTCGCTCCAGCCATTCTCATCTCTTCCATTCTTTGCCCACATTCTGATGCCTGTGTTCTACTGCTTGCTGGTTTTTTTGGGTGTTTGACCTGTCTGTGGCCAGACATTCCACAGCCGTTCACCGAGCTGCGCGCTGTCTAGCCGGATCTGTTCTTGTCACGGCAAACAAGCGCATTGAATTGTGAGACAAAATGTGATGATGTCACGCAATGGGTGGCCATTTTGAACTGGCCACCATTTAATGCATTCAATGACTCATACGTTGTAGCGGTTCTTGGTGGTCATCTACTATGATTTGGGCCAATCCTGAAGTCGCTTCTTGGATTTTGTTATCAAACTACTCTACTCCACAGTGTTTCCTATTTCTACAAAAGCATATGACATATCTAATATTTATTTTATTTTTAGTTTGTGGCCTCACAAATTTATTTAGTTTGTTTCTTTTGACTTTGCCGCAGCTACATTACAAAACGTTGTGCAACCGCCTTCATGTTTGTCAAAACCTGTCAGACCAGAAATAAAATGGAATCAATGGCTGTGCATTTTCGAAAATTATTTAGGAGCCATATATGGTCTAGCTTATGAACTCAAGTACAATTGAGGGAGAGGGAGATTTCAAAATGGTCCAGTGCACATGCTCCCAAAGTTAGAATACAAATAAATAAGGTGTACTGTTCCAAAGGGATGACCGCAGGCTGAAAAGGCACTACTGAAAGTAACAGCCAGGGCCCTCACACACCCAGTGGGTGCCATGCTTCATCATGGTGCCTGCTCCTCGTCGGGCTGGCGCTGTAATGTACGACGGGCCCCTCTCGGGGGCTCTTTGCCAGAGATCTTTTTGAATGTGTGCCATGGTTTGACGTAGGAGTAGATTCAGACCTACAAGGAGAAGTGAAAAGCTTGAGAGGGTATACTAAGATTGGCTCTACACCATACCCTCAGTATATTTATTCTTAGCGAGGGGTCTAGATCAAGGTTAAAAACAAGGGGAGTGATCAAGGAAATAATGTTCCTTCACTCTACCAGAAAAGAGAAGAGAAGTGGGAAAAAGGAACATTTATCCTTTAGCCCTAATTGATGGTCGACATGTTTCACTCCTGTATTGTCTCTATGGATCAGTCGGCGTTTCTTGAGGACCAAAAGCAATTAAAAAAACCTCCTAAGCTTCACTAGGGAACTCAAGTGAGTGTATGGTGCGTGAAGTGAATGTACAACTTACATGAAGAGAAAAACAAGGACCTGGGGAAACAAAAATGGAGAAAGAGATAAAACAGTTACTTGAATCAACAATACCGACTTCCAGGTAGTGCAATGACACTCAGTGATAGCATGCACACATGCTGTGAGCCGAAATACTGTTCTGACTCATCATAGACCCACCAACTCCATGTGTAAATTATCCTATTGATATAAAAACGTGAAAATCTATATACAATGAGCTCGGTATCTTACCCTCCTATATTAGGGAATGGGCCCCTTGGGATAATGCAAGCTGAGGGACTACCGTAGCACTGAAATAAACAAATACTCAAAAGTGAAAAAATGAAAGAAGCACATATCTAATGTTAAGCAAAGTTGAGATGGAGGCAGATAGAGTAGAAGTACACACATTGAAATGGGGGCCGAGTGGTATTAAAAAGTCCATTCCAAGATTCACTGATAAATGTATGGACTGATCTCAAATCACAAAGGAACGAACAATGTGTATTCATATTGTCGTATTGTCGAAGTAAGCCTCAACAAGGCCTACTAGTGCAAGGGGTTCGCCCTTCTCTGCACAAAGTCCTCAGACCATATAGGAAGAAGTTGGCACAGAAACTGAAATAAAATACAACGTTTATTAAACCTCAAGAGGTGGTACTACAGTTCAAACAGCACCCTTCGGTAATGTTTGAAGTAGCACACTGAACTAAGAGAGCATGGTCTTTTTATACCCACGCAGTGGCTAAAAAGAAGGTGGTACAATTATAGATGCAAGACTAATATACAAATAAGGTCATATGGAAATGCACAGTCGACAGTTAGGAGGGGCTAACAGTTTTCAAGGACTAGTAGACACATTACTGTCTGTTACTAATTACTAACAGCTGCAGACCTTACTGGGCATGTGCGAAAGTGGGGGATGCTAAATATAACTTGTCACTAGACAGATTTTCAAGAGTAGTGAACAGGAAGGTAGGACAGAACACATGGCAGCATGTGGCAGAGAAAATGGCTGCCATGAATACAAATGGATTCCGCAAAATGTTCACAATAGTTGCTAAATACAAGATGTCTTCTGATAATGCTTAATCTAATCGCTACTAAATTACAACAGACGACCCTTTCAGCATTAGCTGAAGACATTCGTCTTTCTGGGATAATCTTGTATATTTATGCTCATCATTTCAGCTATTTCCTTATCTAACAAATGTTGTGCTTTCATTTCTGTAATATCTCTTTTGGTAGGCATACAAGCAGTAATACACATGGAGCAGAACATGGGACCACACTGAATACAGATACAGCATGTGAATAATATTGCAATCATTACACACAGGATAGTCAGTAGTTTCCAGCCCCAAGCGGAAACAAGAGCCCAAAACCATCCAGAAAAAGTCCAAGCACCAGTCTCTGTGTGGATTTCTGCAGCAACTTTATGCAATTTAGATATTGCATCATATGCTGAAGGTGAGTGATCTGGAATGAAAACGCAGCAACTACTACCGATGATGCGACATGCACCACCTCGATCAGCTAATATCACATCTAGTACCATACGATTTTGGAGCGCTACAATCCTCGCAATTTGGAGCTCCTCTGTAATATTCCCAAGTGCCAGAGCTGACTGATTGGTAACAGCTTCCACAACCCTAGTCAATCGTCTCACTTTCCTACTGTTTAACGCAGCACCCACAAAGAAGAACAACCCTAAATTAAAATCAACATATTGTTGCAGGCTAGTGTCCGTTTGGTCTACCTCATTTGTACTTATTGTCCTTTTATATCTATTTTTAATGATGTCATTGAACAGTTTAAAATCTCTGTGATATTGTGCGGGTGCCAAAAACACAGGGATAATAGAAAAGATACATAGCACACACCTGACCACCCAACAGGTAGTTGGTAATATCCATAGTTACCACAAACAAAATATGTATTATGTGAAGCTGTAAAACTACTATTATTTACACCCTCAATAGTTAAAATCAAGGTACAATTGCTTATCCCACAGGAATTCGCCCAATGCTACGTATACATAAATCTGCTTTAGTTTTTGTAACAGAAATCACAAATTGTTCTTTCTTGTCAGAGTATCTTATATTTGTGAAGACATATGGTATTGAAACATTGTCCGGTTGATACTCTTCCCATTCCCATTTAGTTCCTTTGGCTTGGGGATACCCATCTTTGTCTTGGTAGCATACTTTATTAAGGTGAAAAAGAAGTCCGCCCTCTGTACGTTTTCCAGATGCAAACAAAAGCGTATACCAAGCTTGACAAGAACCATTGTGTGAAAAAGTAAGAGAAATGAAAGGTGTTCCTCCTTTCTTTTGATGCGCAGGTATCATTCCACATACCCAACAGTTAGTAGTATTTGTAGCATCATGAGTATGATGCAACATCTGAATTAAAGTATTATTGAAGTACGATTGACGGTGCTTCTGCTCCTGATAGGGAAGCGTAAAGTAATAGTGATCCTCTGGTACTGGAGTAGTGGCAACAAAAAACTCACGATCAGGAGCCTTCTTTTCAACAAATCAAGTGATTATTGCTATAATCACCAAAACAACAACAAACCCCATAGTACTAATGATCAGTTTGTTATTCATATTAGCAACAGTGATAATCGACCCTTTCAGAATGGAATTAAAAACAATCGTTGGAGCTCTTATCCCTGGGCAGCCGCTGATTTCTTCACCACGGGCCAAGACGGGTGTCACTACTCTAATGAATGGCTGATCCCCCCCCCTTGCCACATTGGCTATCCGTTTCACTAACCCAGGGCGGTAGCTCAACCAGTTTTCTCCAGCACTACAGATTCTTTCCTCGGTCTCAAATTATATCGCGACACTCCAGAAATCGTATGGTCCAGGAAGAACTCCGCAGATTCGTCAGGTGATATAGCACGGCCTTTCTTCGTAGTCAAGATCTCTCGATGATCGGTCAGCACAGCAGGTTCCACCAAGGTAGGTAGCACTCTCTTGCAGTGAGTACTATAGACCCAATTCTTTCGGTTCGTCACTTTAACTGCTGTCCTTGTCGCAAGGAGCACCTGCTCTGGGCCTCGCCACCTTGGTTCCAAGCTGCTTGATCTTTCATAGGACTTAATCATCACCTGGTCACTAGGTCGGAGTTCATGGCCTTCACCTGTAGATCTGTCAGGAAGTGCTTCTCGAACCTGTTGATGAATAGAAACCAAATTGTTGGTTAACTGTGCCAAATAATCATTCATCAGGACACAAGGTACATCATACAGAATTTGGCTTAGGAACTCGCCAAATGTTCATTGGCCTTCCAAATACTATTTCATAGGGGTAAGGCCTGTTCGAGAGTGTGGCACTGACCTAATAGACAATAATGCCAACGGTAATGCATCCGGCCAAGTTAAAGATGTGGAAGCCTGTATCTACGCTAACTTCAGCTTCAAAGAAGCATTATACCTTTCCACCAACCCTGCTGATTGTGGGTGGAAAACCGCATGAAACTTCTGTTTGATCCCTAATCCTTTCAGGACATACTTAATAACTTCCCCAACACAATGAGGTCCGTTATCATTCCATAAAAGTCTGCAAACACCAAACCTAGGGAAAAATTCTTTCAAAAGCACCTTTGCTGTGGTAATAGCAGTATTATACTTTGTGGGGTACGCCTCTATCCATTTACTGAAGGCACATACCACCACCAAGACATACTTTAAATTGTTGCAGCGTTCAAGCTGAATATAATCCATTTGTAGAACTTCGAAAGGTGCAGTTGGTGTAGCAAACCCTCCCACAGGAGTTCGTATCCCTTTTCCAGGATTGTACTGTAAACAGATCAAACAAGACTGTACTACTCTCTTAGCTGTACTGGAAATTTCTGGATGCTCCCAAACTTGCGTAAGCAACTTCGTTATTGTTTAAGCTCCAACATGTGCCAGCCCATGTGCCATCTGAACCATAGTTTGTACAAAAGCTATAGGCAATTTCCATTTATCCATCTGCTTATTCCGCCAACGGCACTCATCATCCAATTCTCCTTCTTCAGACCATTGCTCACCTTCTTTCACAGAAGCAGATTTCTGTATATCTAATACGTCTTGTCTAGCATTATGCCAACGTTCAGCTTGTGACTTCACTACATACATAGAAGTAGTACTTCGCTGCATCGCAGTCTCACGTGCTACACGGTCCGCAAGGGCATTACCTTGCCCTATCTTATCGGTCACTTTCTTGTGTGCACTACAATTCACAATAGCTATTTTCTTTGGATATGTCAATGCAGTCAAGAGGTTATGCACTAATTCTCCGTGCATTATCTGCATCCCATGGGATGTGAGAAAGCCTCTCTCCTTCCAAAGCAAACCAAACTCATGAGCCACTCCAAAAGCATAGCGGCTGTCTGTATAAATGTTCACACATAAGTCAGTACTAAGCTCACATGCTCGTGTCAAGTTATTAGTTCAGCTGCTTGAGCTGACTTCTGTGGTATACAAGCTGTCTCCACTACCGTGTGTATTGCGGTGATTGCATCTGCAGCTGAGGTCGTACCGTCTGGCAACTTCAAATAAGACCCATCAACCCACAATTCCCCGTCTACATCTGGAAGGGGCGTTAATACGACCCTTTGTCTGTTCTTCGGTAAGGAATATACAATCATGTGTTTCTTGTGACTGAGGATGAGTCACCAGATATGGCAACAAAGTGGCTGGATTTAGTGTTGCACATCTCTTCAGTGTAATGTGAGGAGCTAGTAATGCCAATTCATATCCTGTCAGGCAAGCGCTAGTTAAATGTTGCGTCTTTGTTTGATTTAAAAGAGCATCAACCGCATGGGGTACTAACACCAACAGCTTATGTGACAAAATTATCCCTTCACTTTGACGTATTGACACAGCTGTTGCCGCAACTGAACGAAAACACCCAGGCAATGCTCGAGCGACAGGATCAAGTACTGCTGAAAAATATGCACAGGGACGCTGCTTATCGCCATGTGTCTGTACTAAAACTGACAATGCACATCCATCTTTCTCATGTACGTAAAGTGCAAAAGGCTTCGTGTAATCTGGTGTACCTAACACTGGTGCTGAACAAAGGGCTTGTCGTACCTGCCGGAAATCAGTCTCACATTCATCTGTCCATGGGAGGGGCATTGGAGTATCTTTAGTCAAAAGTGCTAGCAAAGGTTTGACAATGTGTGAAAACCCTAATATCCATTGTCTACAAAAAGAATTAAGACCAAGGAATGCACGAACATCTTTCTGAGTAGAGGGTACTGGTGTGTCTAAAATTGCTTGAATACGATCTGATGTAAGTGCACGGCCCTCCTTAGACAAAAGGTGACCTAAATAGGTTACCTTTGGTCTACAATATTGCAATTTCTTTTGTGACACTTTATGATGGTGTGAAGCAAGAAAAGAAAGTAAGGACAAAGTGCACTTTTCACATTGCTCAGGGGTATCAGTTGCCAACAAAATATCATCGACATATTGTATGAGAGCCACACCTTCAGGCAAAACAAAAGAATCAAGTTGTCATTTTAACACTTGACTATAAATACTAGGACTCTCAGTATAGCCTTGAGGAACTCTGCAAAATCTATATGATCATTTATTCAAAGTAAAATCAAACAAATATCGGCTGTCAGGCTGAATAGGGATCGAAAAGAAAGCATTCTTCAAGTCTATCACAGAGAACGTAGTTGCTGTCGGTGGAACCAAAGTAAGGAGTGTCGTGATGTCAGATACCACAGGATATTGTGGTACCACAATCTTATTCACTTCTCGTAAATCAATAATGAATCGGTAAATCCTAATATCAGTATCCTTTTTCAGAATAGGAAGAATCGGACTGTTACAAACATTATACGGAACTTCCTCAACAACTCCAAATGCAATAAGATCATGCACAATTCGTATGAGTGCTTCTTCGCCCTCCTGTGAAATTTTGTATTGAGGCAAACGTGGCAATACAGCTCCCTCCTTGACACTAGTATGTACCAGTGGAATAATCATTTGTCCCACATCAGTATCTGAAGTAGCCCCCAAAGTACTAGGGAGTGAAGATAATGCAATATCCTCTTTAACAAGACAAACTCTTTCCATTACAGGATGATTATCATTCAAAATAACACGCACCCCTTCAGGAGAGCATCGTATTGTAGCCCTGAAATACTTGAGCATATCAAGACCCACAGTATTGTCTGGTGTATTTGGAGAAAACAAAAACAGACATGGAGCAGTAAATTTATCAACATGGAATGCAAGTGGTTGTGACAATGGGCTAGGGGAAGGTGTTCCATCGAAACCTATCGATTTAATGGTTAAGCCAGACAGGGGAGCCCTTGGAACCAATTGTTTAGACAAGGCGCTACGAGTAGCTCCTGTATCAACCAGAAACTGATCAGTAGAACCCAAAACATGTGCTGTAACATAGGGACCCCTCTGATCTACTGGAACTTCAACTGATTCCTTACCCCATCCTAGGCAATCTTATGCATAAGCAGAATCTTGGAAATCAGGCTGCACATAGTTAGACATCTGGTATTGGTTCCGTCTATCAAACGTGTTAAACCCATCCTGCCTTCGTACATTAGCATCAATACTAGCATGATCATTCGTGCTTCTTCTAGGCCCTGAATATCCTGAGCGATTTCTCATTTGTCCCCGACCACGTGAACATTGCTGAACACGTAGTGCTGGACAATCAGCAGCCCAATGCCCAAATTTCTTACAATATGCACACTGATCAACAGACAAATTTGAACGAGTGTAAGAAGAACCATAAGATCCACGACCACCTCTATCACTACCTCTAAATGGCGGACCATAAGCTTGAGCCAACATAACCTTCGTCTTTAATTCTTAAATCTTTTTATCCTCGCTACCTTTTGCTTCTAATTCCTGACGTTCATAATACTGAGCCATAGTCAAAAGAGAAACCGGAGTAGAGGTAGTCCATGAACTTTCACTAGCTTTTAGACGACTAGCTATTCCTGGTAACAGATTTGCGACATATTTATCGACGAACAAATGTCTGCCCGTATCATCTGACAATGACTGGCCGCTAAAATCATGAAATGCTTCTTCAAAGCGTGTAAAGAAATCAGAGACCGATTCATCTGTCTTTTGCTTACAAGATGCTAAAACAGTCCAATCTATCTTTTTAGGGGGAATAATCGTTTTTAACTTAACTAATATGGCTGCGGGAAGATCTAGAATCAACTGATACAGCTTTTTTGCAGGTTCCCTATCTCCGTCCATCTGTTCTCATTCTTTCCATGACGCCCCAAAAGCTACACTATCATCAACTTTACGAACAGTTCTCCACAAATCTGGCGGTAATATCAATCCGAAAAATAAATCAATGTCAGCCAAAGTCATAGTACAAGAACTAATTGCTCCCTCAACTTCCTCATAAAAGGCGGCTGGATTTTTCTGTGGGTCAGGTAATGCTGTTTTAAGTGCCATTACATCTGCCCTATTCCAAGTAGTATACACCCAATTATAAATAAAATAATCCTTAGCATCAACAGAAGTTTTATCATCACTTGTACCCGATCCTTTAGGAGGAACATACAAAGGCACGGCCTCCCGCATTGGTTTTGCGTGAACTATCATAGTCTTATCTGTTCCGAAGATGGAAGCTTGCACCCCGCCGGTCTGAGATGTCCATGCAACTACGTCCACGGCCCTTTTCTCCTCTCGCAAACGGACTGCTGCAACACATAATTGCACCAAACGCCTGATTGCATCAGCCACCTGGGAGAAAACAAAAAGACCATCATGCATTTACTTACGATCAGCTGCTACATCATCGGGCTCTAACTCATCAGAATAATTCCGAAATAGTTCAATAACTTCTGTGCCAAATGCCTCAGTAAAATATAGCTCCTCCTTTTCCTTCCACCCTTTCATGTTGTCTAAAAGTTCAGAAGCAGAGACAACGCTACGAATTGCTTTACGAGCAATAGATCTAAGCTCAGACGCATGGTCAGCAGGCAACATAGAGCTACTGTCTCGTATCTTCTGTTGCTCCGAACGGAGACCTCAGCTAACTCATGAGGGGCAGAAGGAACAACATACAGAGGTGGAGGGCGATCTAGTAACAAAAGATAATCGAGCGGTTTATTAAGGATAGGATAGAGAGGTTGCCGAACAGTGTATTGGCCAGTTACCTGTAATTTACGTTCTTTCTCTTCTATCTCCTTTAAATCGTTTCTTTCTTTCTTTCTCATTTCCAATGCTTTCACATATACATTCTTCCGCTGCTCTTTCTCAAGCAAAGCTTGCTTACGCTTCACTCGTCCACGCACTTCTCCCACATTCGTACACAGTCAAACATATCTTGCCTAGACCTTCGCTTACACATACATTGTTCCACATACGCAGGGGCATATTTATACTCTGTTTGCGTCAAATGTGCGTCAAAATTTTTGACGCACAATCAGCGCAAACCCTGCCCCATATTTATACTTTGACGTCCGACGCAGCGGGCGTCAAAGTTCCACCATGTGCGCCATTTTTTGGAAGGGGGAACCAGCCTTGTGTTAATTATATGCAAGGTAGGCGTTCCCTTCCAAAAAATGACTTTAAGGCCTGTGCCCCATATTTATACTGTGATGTCATTTTGACGCACAGGAGGGGGCAGGCCTTAAAAAACGACGCCCAGCCTGATGGGCGCCGTTTTTTAACGCCTGGGTCAGGGCAGGCGTTAAGGGACCTGTGGGCTCGGAAGGAGCCCAGAGGTGCCCTCCCATGCCCCAAGGGACACCCCCTGCCACCCTTGCCCACCCCAGGAGGACACCCAAGGATGGAGGGACCCATCCCAGGGAAAGAAAGGTAAGTTCAGGTAGGTATTTTCTTTCGTATTTTTTTTGTGGCATAGGGGGGCCTGATTTGTGCCCCCCTACATGCCACTATGCCCAATGACCATGCCCAGGGGACATAAGTCCCCTGGGCATGGCCATTGGGCAAGGGGGCATGACTCCTGTCTTTGCTAAGACAGGAGTAATTTCAATGGGGTTGGGCGTCGAAAAAAATGGCGCAAATCGGGTTGAGGCCAAAATTTTGCCTCAGACCTGACTTGCCCCATTTTTTGACGCCCAAGCTCCATTTTCCCCTACGCCGGCGCTGCCTGGTGTGAGTCATTTTTTTTGACGCACACCAGTCCGCAGCGCCGGCTAACGTCATCCAATAAATACGGCGCCCGCATGGCGCTTTGGAATGGCGTTAGCCGGCGTTAAAATTTTTGACGCACAACTGCGTTGGCGCAGTTGTGTGTCAAAAAGTATAAATATGGGCCTCAATCTTTCGCAAATCAAATGACCCAGTATCAGGATAGAAGTCAAATATGTATCTGTAAGGATACCGCAGTACCAGGTGCCAATCACACATAATTATAGCTGGGGGAATCCTACGGCATCCTACAATATTCAGCAATTTATACAAAATTATAGAAGGGGAGCATCTTACAACATCGTGAGGTATCCAGCAAAATGTACCACAGTATCAGAAGTGGTCGTTTTCATGTAATACACTGCAGAGTTGCTAGAAATGACCAAATACATGGGAGATGTATAATTTCTTCCATATGTATGCGGTGTGTCAAAAACTAAAACTGCAATACTAATAAACAGACCCGCTAAGTATAATATAATCATAGAAGGGGGGCATCTTAGGACATCCTGAGCTATTCAGAAAAGTTTACCACAGTATCAGAAATGGTTGTTTTCAAGTAGTATGCCCCAGTATTGCTGTAAATGACAGAACACATGGAAGATATTGAATTTCATCCATATGTATACGATGTGTCAAAAACTAAAACTGCCATACTAATAAGCAGACTCCGTTAAGTAGACGGGTGATACATCAGAGATGACCCACCATATGTAAAGGGAGACCAAAATAAAGTATTGCTGCAGTATTGCTGTAAATGACAGAACACACAGGAGATGTATAATTACTTCCATATGTATGCAGTGTGTCAAAAACGGAAACCACCATGAAAATGAGCTTTATTATTTAATTACTTGGGCGAAGCTGGTCAAAATATTTTTGACAACCTTCCCCATGTACAAGCTCCCGGTGGTGGGGACGTGTGGAATATCTATTTTGAAGACAAAGAAATGCTGGGAAAGCAGTTCTCTGAAGAGGTTAGTGTTCTTTTAGAAAGACACAGTGTTTTTTTTTTTAATGCAAACAAGCCAGTGATAAATCAGTTGAAGATTGTATTGTTGCGCTGAATGTCCTGGCTGCATCGTACACATTTTAGAATTCTGTTCATATATATATATATGAGAAAAGTTAGTTTTCGATTATTTCTCAAAAAATACAGGAGAGGCTGCTTACTTGTAGAAACCCATCTCTATCAGAGTTTATAGATACTGCTAAAAGTATTGAAAGTTCCATAGTTTCCACACAAGCTTAGGCCAGTCAGGAGGGGCACTCACCAATGTCGTTCATTTCAGAGGAGAATACCATTTCTGCAAACAGGAGCAGAAAAGACAAAAGGAAGCACACCTTTTGTTATCGCTGTGGTTCCAGAAACTACATAGGCAACAATCTGTCATGTCCTGCGATTGGCAAGAAGTATACGAAATGTAAAAAAATGGCCATTTCCAAGCTGTGTGTATGGCTCAAAATACTAGAACAAATGTCATGATACACAATGTTGATGTTCAGGGGTACCTTAGTAGCACAAATACCTATGATTCTCAAGTTCACGATTGTTCTAACAAATTCACTAATGTGGTCCTTACTGTTAATAATGATCAGAATTATGTCTAGGTAAAGGGTCCCATTTGTCAGGGTTTAATAGGTACTACATCACTCCAAGCCATGGTGGATTCTGGGGCATATGTCTCTGTTTTGGCTGATAGCACTTTTTTCTCTTTATGGTCTGGCACTTTCAGTTTGAAACCACTGATATTAGCCCCAAGGCATTTGCTGACAAAGAGATTGAATTACTTGGTTACTTTCATTCCCTATTACAAATATTGGGGAAACGTGTCTGGATACAAAAATACATTGCTGTCAATGGAAGGAATTTGATTGGTTGGGTGGATTTAACCAAGCTAGGAATTAATCTTAAACCATGAGAAACTCATTGTACATGAAGAGATACCTATTTTGTCTATCGAAACTGAGGCTGATGTACTGCCTATTGTGATTTCTAAATTTCCAAATGTGTTCAGGGGTGAAATAGGTGCTATAGAAGGATGTAAACACAAGATCAGGTTGAAACCCAAAACCAAGATAGTTATCCACAAGGTTAGACCAGTACCTATCAGTGTCTGTGAGGATTTAAAAAAAGGTTTGGATAACACTATGGGCAGAATCACCTTGTACAAAATGCTGGTCTTGTCCAGACTCCTCTATGCTTTACAAAATTATCCCTATCACATTCCGCAAACATGGTTTGACTCAGTCCGGGCCAAGGGAAGTAGATTTATTTCGGCTGGAGGCACCCCCACGGTGGCCTTTGGGAAGTGCACTCGGGCAATGTATGATGGGGGCCTGTCCATGGCGGACATACAACTGTATTAATGGGTGACTCAGTTACTCCCCATTAACAACTGGCTACATGGAGGATGGGATGACTTGGTTTACAGGGGGGAGTTGCCCTACTTGGACTAGACTCTGTGTTCCATGTCCTATATGGTGTCCCTATTCCTTCTGATGTCCCGGTGATAACCCAAGTGACATTTAAAGTGTGGAAAGCAGCCCTCCAGTGGATGGGATGGGATCACAGACATACTAGGGAGACCCCACTCTGGGAGCGTAGATGATTGGCTCAGGAGTCTTCCCTGGAGCAATTTAAAGGGTGATTTTCTATTGGGATATCACAGTTTGGAGACGTCTGGAACAGCTACCACATGAAATCTTTCTGTGAGCTCCAAACAGAATTCCATATGCCATCCTCTCAATTCTGCCATTATCTACAACTCTGACATGCCCTACATACCTATGACAAAGAACTTCAGGGTCTCCTTGAGTACAGTGCCCTGGAGAACAAAATCCTCATGGGCGATTTGGACAAGGGCGGGGTACCCCAGATTTGCTAATCTCTTGTGATACATTCAACCTCACTGATTCCCCTGAAAAAACAGTGGGAGGGTTGGGTGGGTATTTTGGATGAAGCTGATTGGCGAGGCGCCTGTATGACTCACCGCACTTTAACTATTTTTGGCCAGACTCTACTTTATCAAATTCAAATACCTCTATCACACCTACATGACCCCTCTCCACTTGTGGAAACAGGATTAATAGACTCCCCTGCGTGCTGTAGCTGTAAGAACCCCACAGGGATTTTTTCCATGTTGTGAGGCAATGCCTAGTAATACAGCAGTTCTGTGGTGCTATTTTTGCCGTGTTATATGGTATGGTGGGTATGACTGTTGCCACAGATCCAAAAATTGCTGTGCTTGGCATCCTGGATAAACAAGGAGGACCTAGAGGGGACAGGACTTTGGTGGGCCTGGGTACGCTACTGGCTAAACAAGATATAGCTTGCAATTGGGCCTCTTCTGTAGCCCCTTCGATTGAGGTGTGGGCTGGGGGAATAGATTGGTGTGGCAAAATAGAAGCAACAATTTATGCACCCAGGGGGTGCCCCTGTAAATATGATACAATCTGGAAGAAATGGTAGGACTTTCACTGTTTGGCAACTTAGATACCACCCACAGAACCTTTTATATGGGGGGTTACTTGCTCCGATTATATGTGATACTGATGATGCCATGTGTATTATTCTTCCTACTGTGCAAGGCAAATGCTTTGATGTTAACCTGCAAAATGTCAATAAAATGTTTCTATGAATAAAATGTTTTGGAGAATTTAATACAAGAAGGAATTATTACTCCCACTGAATCTTCTGAATGGGTCTCTCCCATAGTAGTCCTTGCCAGGAAAAAGGAGAGGGGATCCTTGCCATATGTGGACCTGAGGTCACTTAATAGTACAATAGCAGTTGACTGCATCCACTGCCTCGCATACAGGAAATGCTGGCCAACATAGGGGAGGCTAAATATTTTTCGACAATTGACTTACACACTCCATACCATCAGATAGCTTTGAATACTGGGGGCATATTTATACTTTTTGGTGCAAAACTGCACTTACGCAGTTTTGCATCAAAAAGTTTTGCACCGGCTTGCACCATTCTTGAGCGCCAGCCGGGCAATATATTTATGGAATGGTGCAAGCCAGCGCAAAGGGTAGGCTAGCATAAAAGAAAATGACGTTAGCAGGGTGGAGGTGGCAGTATGGGAGAAGGGGGTTTTGCACCAAAAAACAGACGTTAGGCTGGTCACAGGAAAAAAAAATGCCTCTAACCAGCCTAGCAGCATTTTCTGTTGCAAAACCATCCATACCACATGACTCCTGTCTTAGAAAAGACAGGAGGTATGCCCACCACCCAAATGGCCAGCACAGGGGACCAGTGTCCCCTGGACATGGCCATTGCTCCCTGTGCAATGCAGGGGGGCCCCAGTTGTGCCCCGGTGGCATTTTAATAAAAATAAAAAAAATTACTTACCTATACTTACCCTACTTACCTGGGATAGGTGCCCCATCCTCCAGTTTCCCTCAGGTGTGGGTGGGGGTGTTCCTGGGGCTTGAGGAGGGCACCTGTGGACCTATCACATGGTGTTTAACCATGGAAATGGGTTCACAGGTCCCCTAACGCCTGGTCTGAACCAAGCTTTGCACCATTATTTAGCCCTTCCTCCCACCCATGCATCATTTTAGCACAGGGGGATAAATATGGGGCTATGGGGTTAGCACAATTTTTTTTAGATGGGAATGCCTACCTTGCATCTCATTGATGCAAGGTAGGTTCACGCATCAAAAAAATGGTGCAAAGCCAATATTTTGGTGTTAGACGGGCCTAACGTCAAAATATAAATATGGAGTTAGTTTTGAGACAAATTTGCATTAAAAACAATTACGCAAATTCGGCACAAATGAAGTATAAATATGCCCCCAAGTCTTTTGTATGGGTCGCTTCATCATTTCTTCACCTAGTGTTGGTCCACTGAGGTAACTTACTTGTCATCATCTAAACTACTGAAAGGTGGGCCATTTGCAGATTTTAATATCGTAGGAATGACCCATGTCGCAAAGATGACATCTAATCTCTCAGTGCCTATATCCTGAGTGATAGACAAGAGATCTTCAATTAATGGAAAGTGAGAGTATTCGTCCTAATCACCAACAGGTGATCTCCACTGTCAAGTGGACCAAAAAAGTCAACAGCAATTCTTTCCCATGCATGCTTTGACAACTCTGACATATTTAAGGGGTGTTAAGTGATTTTCGATGACAGGCAGTTGCATAGATTACAGGCCTTTCACTGTCTTTCAACTCATTTATCGAGGTGAGGAAACCAGACTCGATCTCAGATAGCTTGTTTAGTGGCAACAATTCCACAATATCCTTCATGGGCCACTTCAATTATCTGTTCTTGCAGACTCTCAGGAATGGCAATTCCTGAACCCCTCAAAATAATTCCTTCTTGTGTCAAGGACAGTTAATCTTTGACTTTTTTATACTTCTGGTATTCACTGTCACTGGTAAGAGGTTGAGTATGTTGGTTGTGGCGGTGACAGTTTTTTTCCAACGAAATAACTGCTGGTGTGTTTGATTTCACAATGAAATTTGTGTAGACCTCATTAGTCTTCAATGCGGTATATTGACACTGTAAAGGCACTCTAAAGAAGTAGTCGGCAGGGTTTTGATCTTTCCCTGGACGATGCACAATTGTGTAGTTGTATTCTTGTAATCGTGGACCCCAACGTTCAATGCGTGGAGGCATCTTGACCCTTGGACTCCCAAAGATGGTCTACAATGCCTGATGATCTGTCATAAGTGTGAAAGTTTTTTCTGTAAAGGAAATCACGGAAATGTTCACAAGCACACACCACTGCGAAACTTTCTTTTTTAGGTTGTGAATAAGCACGTTCAGTCTGGGACACACGTTTGACTACATAAGCCAATATAGGTCTTCGAGTATTTGGGTGTCCGCTGTGGTGTGCAGTGATTCTGCCTAACCAAACTGGGCTAGTGTCAATAACAACTTCTCTATGTAGCTTTGGATCGAAATATGCCATTTCAGTAGTGTTTTCAAAGCTTGTTTGGTTCTCTTAAAACTTTGCTTGCATTTGTGTGACCAGTGAAATGAAACATTATTTTTCTGCAATTCTCTCAATGGAGCACTCACAGTGGCAAAGTCTTGTGTGTATCTGAAACAGTAACTGGCCATGCCAAGGAATGAGCATAACATGGAAACATCTTGTGGGGGGTTGGGAGTTGACAATACTTGTACTTTTTGGCTGGATCTGGTGTCATGCCTCCATCAGAGAGAGGATGTAGCCCAGTGGTCAGAGCGACCGCCTCGGAAGCTAGCGATCCAGGTTTGAGCCTCAGTGTCGGCACAACGTCCTGTAATTCTGGGCAAATCACTTAACCTCCCCATGCCCAAAGACAGCGCCTTGAGACCCTCACGGGTGATAAGCAGCACTATATAAATCCTTATCACTTTACACCAGAAAAGTTACGGCCAAATAATTTTTGCATTGTCTTATTGAATTTACATTTCTCAGCATTTAGGGCCTGATTTATGGATCAAATCTGTTTATTGGTATATGAAATTTGTGAAACAAAGTACACAGCTATGCGCCTACAACCGCATCGTCCTACAGCGAGAAAACAGTAAAGTTTCATCTGTCACTCAAGCCAAGGAAAGGTCCGGCAGAGAGAGTTGTTTTGACATGGGCTGAAATGCATTATTGACCTTCTCACATCAGACATCGTTATACAAGAACCGTTATCACATGAAGTAAAGAAACCAATCAATAAAAGGGAAAGGAGAGGACAAAGGAAGAATACAACAAGGAAACAAGGAAAAACAACAGAGCTCCCCCGTTCATCATTCAGCGATGCCTCCCCTTTTGCCCCCCCAAACACACTGCCCGACTGTCTACCAGGCCCTCAAGCCTCAGTCCACCCAGCGCGCCTGTCTGTCCTCCAACGGTCAGGCATCTCGCAGCAGTCGCCAAGTCTTTAAGTATGCAGGGCAAGTGAGTTCGCTGGATTCAGTGGATAGAATCTGAATGAATGTTCTCCAGAGAGAGGTCGTATCTTCCGCTCTCTGTCTAGCTGCCAGTGTTAGTTTCTCCATTGTTAGGATGAACCAAAGTTTATGAAGGAATGAGGTGTAGCTCAGAAGCCTATCTGTGCCCCACAGAGCTAGTACTGTCTGGTGCGCCGCATTGAGGGCAAGGGCAATCTGTCGTCCCCTCAATGAGCGGAGGGGAAAGGTAAGAGGGTTAGGCAGACCTAGGATAATATACGTCGGGAGCCTGGGGATCTCAGTGTGGAATACTCTATCTATGTCATCAAGGATGCTCTTCCAATATCTTTTCAGCTTGGGACAGTGCCACAGCAAATGAATGAGTGTGCCCGTGTTTCTGCATCCCCTCCAGCAGAGCCCAGATTTAGTAGGCTCCCACGCGTGTATCCTTGCCGGGGTGTAATACCAGTATGTGGCTATCTTATAGGCTGTTTCCGCCCCCGGTATGTTATGAGCTGTGTGATGTGCTCTGAAGTAGATACCATCCCACTCCTCCTCTGTCAGATCCCTCTCCACCTCCTTCTCCCACAGTTTCTGCCCCCTAGTTTTGGAAGATAGTGTAGCCCTGCGAAGATGTTTATAGATTTCCAATATCAACCACTTGTCATCTTTCTTTACCAGGAGCCATTTCTCGAAAGGTGTGAGTGTTCTAGCTACTAAGGGCCTGACCGTCGGTTGGAGTACCTAGTGTCTGACTTGATAGTATGTCAGTCTGTCTGCTTACGTAAGTCCGTATGTCTCTCTCAGCTGATCAAAAGGGATAATTCCATCTGCGTCGAATAGACTCCCTACCCTTCTACAACCCCTCTCATACAAACGTTGAAAGTTCTCTGACTGCAAGCAGCGGGTGAAGTCGGGATTTGCACAAATCGGTGTAATCGCTGTATGTCTGCGTCATAGCCAGGGTTCCTTCCAGATATGGGACCCAGCAACCGCGTGATCCATGAAGCACCAGTGCTTCTGAGTAAGCGGGTGGCTCCACTCCAGCATAAAGTGCAGCTGGGCCGCTTGGTAATACCTCAACAGGCAAGGAACCGCCAGCCCCCCCTCCTCCTTAGGACGGTATAATGTGTGACGCGATATGCGCGCAGGCCTCTTATCCCATATAAATATCAAGATCGCCATCTAAAGTGTATTTATGGTGCTAGGAGGCGGAGTCAGAGGAAGTGTCTGGAACAGATAGAGTATGCGCGGCAAGATTGTCATTTTGATTGCAGCACCCTACAAACCATGATAGTTTATGCTTTCCCTATGTCTCTAAGTCGTTCAGTATCTCCCTTGAGAAAGAAGCATAGTTCATACGAGCCCTCTTTGTCGCTGTATATCCACGCAGATGCATTTAGCCCCTTCACTGTCCTTTTTGAGCACTACCACTATGGGAGAAATCCATGCCATTGGACCAGTAAAATGGTCAATGATGTCATGCTTAAGTAATGATTATGATTTGAGTTCTTTTTCAACAGCTTCTTGCAAATGAAATAACATTCTTCTGTGTCTTTGAGCAACAGGACGGAAATCCTCATTAATATGCAACTGTACTTTGCCTGGAAGTGGACTGTTTAGCACTTCTACTTTTGATTCAGAGCTGCTTAGCACGCTCTAGTCTTTTTTTCCTGGGGGCACGCCATAAAAGGTTAGTCATGACGCAGATGCGCCTCTGGCGCACCAAGGCAAGCCCATCTGAGCCCGTCCGCGCCCGACCGGGCACATGGACCCTGTTCTTTCTTCCTCAGATAGGATTACTTACCCTGGGAGTGAGCTGTGTGTCCTCTGCCGTCTGATGCCTACAGCCTTGCCTTCACCTTATTGACCCCAGTTCCCCTACTGGGGACTGTGACAATTGTGGTTGGTCTCTGTCGGCCATTCAACCCTCATCCCAGGTCAGGCTTCCCCCACCGAGGTCAGGATGACGTTTTTATTTGTTCAATTGTCGTTCACTGGCAGCTGATAAGCTGGACATGTTTTAGCTTTTAGTTGACTTCAACCCGTATGGGTTATTTCTTACTGAAACTTGACTGACTGATTGCGTTGGGCCTGACATTGCTCCTTGATACACTGGGGAAAGCTGGGGGTGGGCTTGCCATTGTTTATAGAGACTCACTTAAATGCATTGCACTCCCCTCACCCATTCCCACTGTGAGAGGCTAGCTTTCTCTCTCATGCTCTGTCCAACTTTTTCTTTTCATGGGGCATTGGTATACAGAGCCCCAGGATCTCACACTCACTTTATTCACTCTCTTCCTCAGACAATCTCTGGTTTAGTGATGGCAAAATCTAATTTTACTTTACTTGGTGATTTTAATTTGCTAACTGATGATCTGACTAACAATGCTGCAAATCCCTTACAACAGGATTTTGCCTCGTAACAACTCCCCCAGGTATTAATAGGCCCTACGCACGTGAAGGGTCTTACCATCGATCTAATATTTAGTAACATCAGCGATCTGCAAGTTCAATCCCCTCTCCCCCTGACATGGTCAGATTATTACTTGAAACCCTTTCTGTTTAGCTAAAGCCTCTCCTCCCCGTCCAAGCCTCCCACCAAACGCTCAACTAGGCATTGGCCTAAACTCGATATCAAGAGATAGCTAGTGACTTTGGAATCCTCGAAACCGGTCCTGTCTGACACAGTGGATTCAGCAGCCTGCCTTTTTGATGACTATCTGTCAGTTTCCCTGGATGTGGTCCACCCTGAGAAACCACAGCCCGTATCATCACACATTCATAAATCACCCTGGTTTTCCGCTGACCTCCTGTTATTAAAGGAAGATTATAAGTGCTTAGAGAGGATATGGAGGAAGGCCTGTGATCCCATTTGCAAAGCAGAATATAGGAGTGCCATTCGTTATCATCACTTGGAAATTAAAGCTTTCCAAGCAGCTTATCATGCCATTAAAATTAATAACTGCAAAGTCCTCAGAGATTTTGAAGATCCTGAAAAGTATTACTGAGCCCCCTGCAGCTTGCCCCTTTTCAATTGCCTCGATTGAACATTGTAATAAGTTAACTTCCTTCTTTCAGGATAAAAGCATGAACATCTATTCAGCCTTTCCAATGACTTAAGCACTACAGGAGACGGCCTTAAGGACTGCTGTTCCTATAGGGCCTTCTCTCTCGGCCTTTGTCAGACTCCGCTGTTGGTGCGGTTTCAATCCCATGTTATCGGAGGATAAACTGTGTACTTGTTCCATTCTGTCTAAACACAAAGGGTTCTCCTCCCGCCCCCTTTGTGGCAAGGTTCATTGGCCAGGGGGAAGCACTAGGTGGTGGCTGACTTGCATTCACCCTTCACACATTGTATCTGGGACTACATATCCCAGCAACCCTCAAGGTTAGCCATTTTTAGGGTGTGGCTCTGCTATATAAGCCAGCCACACCCAATCTCCAGTGCACACTATTCTGGAGCCTTCATCAAGCTGACTCAGTTTCCAGACTCTGCTAACGAGTGTTCCAACTCATTCACGGTGAGCCCGTTCCATTAGGGTTTTCCCTAATGGTGTTTGTGTCAGTTACCAGTTACCTGTTGCCTTGAATACAAAGTATCTAAATAGCTGCCACTTTGCTAAAGAATAACATTTGTTCTTGTTTATTGATTTTCCAAATAGCTGCCACTTTGTTAAAAAAAATAACATTTGTTCTTGTTTATTGATTTTTCCAAAGAGCTGCCGTTTTGCTAAAGAATTTGTTCTTGTTTATTGATTTTTGGATTGCTTGTGCTATTTATTTAACACATGTTAAATAGAAAAAGAGAATTGACCTCGTAATAGTTTTTCCTTTGCAGCATCTCGTTTGTTCTTGTAATCACTAAAAAGAAAAAGAGTGGACTTCTATTTAGAACGATTTTCTTGTGATATTAACCCTTGATTTCCTGGTTTCTATTTTGGGACTTACTATTTCTCTTGAGTTTCTGAGTTTTCTAACATATGCTCTCTGGTATCTTATGGTGTTGGTTTGGAGTGCCAATTATTAGATTGTCAAGTGAGAATAGGGAGTTTAGTTTATTTAAAATGTTTGATGGAAAACATATTTACAATTTTATATTGTTTGATTTATAAATACTGTGATTGTTGTTCTATGGTAAGTCTAACAGTTTTTCCTTTTAGGTCTCCCTCCTGGCTGTTCCCATCCTAATTCCCTTCCCCCCGCCTGGCCGCTCCATTCATCAGTGCTATTACAGCATTCTGAGTTGGTGCTGCCTGGAGGTGGGCCTCTAAATCATCAACGCACAGACTCCGAGGAATTGGGCCTTGACAGAATAGTGTGCCAACGAGTTTTTACATTCCTCTTGGTCTGTGTGGTTGGTGTTTAAGATGGCCACCTTAGATACAGTGATGCAAGCTATTACACAATTACAAAAAGAACTCCAAGACTCTAAAAACCCCACAGCGGCCTTAGTCACAAAGGTAACGCAGTTACAAGCCAAAGTAGACGGTGCCACACCCCAACCACTTGTACCTCCTAGTAATATATCTGTGAATGTTCCTACACAGATTCCTCTTGCGGCTCCCGAATGCTTTTCAGGAGACCCTTCAAAGGTGCAGGTTTTTCTTACTCAGGTGGAGTTGCATTTTACATGCCGCCCTACTGCTTTTCCGGATCCACAGTCCAGAATAGCCTTTCTCATTTCGTATTTGTCTGGTGATGCTGCTTCTTGGGCAGTCCCTCTAGTACGTCAAGACAGTCGATTATTATATAACTGGCATCTTTTTGTTGAAGAATTTGAAAAAGTATTTGATCGACGTGCTGTTACCATGTCGGCTGACAGAGAACTTCTTGAATTAAAACAAGGTAATAAAGACCTTATCTCTTATCTATCTAATTTCAATCGTTTGGTAGTAGAGACTTCTTGGACAGAGGAGAAGAGATCAGCCCTTTTTTATCAAGGACTTAAAGAGGAATTAAAAGACATTCTGGCACAAATAGATCCACAACCCAAAACATGTGCGGATCTAATTAACCTCACTTTGAGATTAGACCATAGACTTACTGAACGTAAGGGAAACAAAAAACGCCCTGAGCATAACACTTGGTATCAAGATAGATACAGAACTCCATTATCTTCAACATCATCGGGAAACGTGGGAGAACCTATGGAGATAGGAACTCTCCGTCAACCATTAACCAAGGAAGAAAAGGATCTTCGTCGTCGCAATGGACAATGTCTTTATTGTGGAAAGAAAGGACATTTTGTAAGAGATTGTCTAGCCAAACCAAGAAATAAAACAGATTCTATAAACACTCCACAGAAAAAGATAGCCATGTTAGATAATCCAGAGGAAAACTAGGACACCCAAGAATCAAAGAAGGGGACCTCTTGGGTAGTTTAATGATCCCTTCAGTACATTCTGACTCTAAGTGCCATATCAGACATCTACGGATCTCCATGCAAATCCTGGTTTTGGGGAAATGGCAAAAAGTTCAAGCCTTAATAGATTCTGGTGCAACAGGAAATTTTGTAGATTCACAAACAGTCAAAACCCTACAACTTCCTTGTGTACGAAAAAAGTTACTGGAAATTGTGCAAGCCTTGGATGGGAGCGAATTATCCGAAAGGACCAGTAACTATGTGTACTTCTTCCATTCACACGATTTGTCAAGATATTGATGGTCATAATCATTCTGAGAAACTCCTTTTTGATATAATTCAAGCCCCTCAATATGGCTTTATACTTGGTATGCCTTGGTTAATACTGCACAATCCTTACATAGATTGGCAAAAACAAACTTTAAAGTTTTCCTCTGCATTCTGTTTAGAGAATTGTTTGCATAATAGACAAGAAACATTACCCCAATCCATAGCCACTGCAGCAGAAAAAGATATTGATTTACCTGACATATATTCCGAGTATGCCGATGTTTTCTGCGAGAAAGCTGCAAGTACTTTACCTCCTCATAGGCCGTATGATTGCCAAATAGACCTTTTACCTGGTGCTGCCATACCAAATTGCAGAATATACGCCTTATCAGAAAAATAAAACTCTTATCTGCGAGAATATCTTGATCAATGTTTAGAAAACAAATTAATCCACCCCTCACGTTCACCTGCAGCTTCTCCTTTGTTTTTTGTACCAAAGGCAAATGGAGAGTTAAGACCATGTATAGACTACAGAGCGATAAATAAAATCACTGTCAAGAATAAATATCCTTTGCCGTTAATCCCCGTCTTGTTAGACCAAGTCAAAAGTGCAGTGATTTATACCAAATTGGATTTACGTGGAGCTTACCATTTGGTCCGTATATGCGAGGGAGATGAGTGGAAGACAGCGTTTAAAACTTGTTATGGGCTCTTTGAGTATCAAGTAATGCCTTTCGGACTGTGTAACGCTCCTGCTGCTTTCCAATATTTTCTTAATGATGTACTAAGAGAATATCTTTATATTTTTGTGATTGTCTACATTGATGACATCCTGATTTATTCCGATTCCGATGATCTTCATAGAAAACATGTAATACAAGTATTACGCACTTTACAAAACCATTGTTTATTCTGTAAATTGAGTAAATGTGAATTCCATGTCAGAACGGTAGATTTTCTAGGTGTAACTCTAACTCCTGATGGGATGCTGATGACAGAACGAAAAATTCAAGCAGTAGTTGATTGGCCCACACCTAAATCAGTAAAGGACGTGCAATGTTTTCTAGGTTTTGCAAATTTCTATCGGCGTTTTATAGACCATTTTTCTTTAAAAGTAGCTCCTATCACTAGATTGTTACGTAAAAACATTCCTTTCCAGTGGTCTACTGAAGCCAATGAAGCTTTTATTGAACTCAAAAAGGCCTTCACTACTGCCCCAGTTCTAGCCCATCCTAGAGTCACAGAACCTTTTATTTTAGAAGCAGATGCCTCTGATGTAACAATAGGAGCTATATTATCACAGCTTTATCCCTATACAGGGCAGTTACATCCTGTAGCCTATATGTCACGAAAGTTAAATGCTGCTGAACAAAACTACACTATTGCCGAAAAAGAATTATTAGCAATTTGAGACGCTTTTAAGGAATGGAGGCATTATTTATCTGGGACACAGCATAAAATCACAGTATACACTGATCACCGGAACTTACAGTTCATGAGCTCAGCTAGGGTGTTAACTCCTCGACAACTACGATGGATGTTATTCTTCTCAGAATATGATTTGATTGTAACCTTCAGACCTGGCACGGAGAATAGAAAAGCAGATGCCTTAACAAGACAAGACTCTTCTCTCTCGCACAAAAGAACAAAACCACAACCAATCATAGATCCTACAAAGGTTTTATGTTTTATAGCTGCAGAAGACTTTCTTGACCTAATTCGTTCAAACTTTCATATTACAGAATGGAAAAAATGGTTACAACAAGGTACCATGTATACCATCCAACAAGGCTTACCATTATATGCATCTCGAGTTTTCCTACCAACTTTAGATTTAAGACAAACTGCCTTTCAGTGGTTACATACCCATCCAATAGCAGGACATCCAGGTCCTCAAAAGACTATAGATCTAATGAAACAATACTTCTGGTGGCCCTCTTTTTCTAAAGATATTAAATCTTTCATACAATCGTGTGAAGTTTGTGCTCGTTGTAAAAACACTCACAATAAACCAAAAGGATTGTTAATCCCCTTGCCAACTCCAAGTCATCCTTGGGAACATATTAGCATGGACTGCATCACTGGACTTCCAGAAGCCTGTCATCAGAATACCATTTTAGTGGTCATAGACAGTTTCACAAAATATGCACATTTTATCGCTTGTAAAGGTCTACCAACATCTAGCCATTTAGCCACCCTTATCCTCCAAAATGTCGTCCGTCTTCATGGACTGCCCAAGACCATTCTCTCTGATAGAGGAACACAATTCTCTGCCCGTTTCTGGCAAGCATGGTGCAAAGGATTACAGATAAATTCTGCTCTATCCACCAGTTACCATCCACAGACTAATGGTCAAACAGAAAGGTTAAACCAAACTTTAAAACAGTACTTGCGCTGTTACGCTTCTGACGCCCCTACAACGTGGCCTGATCTTCTTTGGCTCGCTGAATTGGCATATAATAATTCGTACCATTCTTCCATTAAAGAAACCCCTTTCTATGGAGTATATGGCAGACATCCTAAAATATTGCCAATTGATTTGCCAATCACAGTTCAAACTCTACCCGCGGTCCAAGATGCATTATCTCACATGATCAAAATACATTCAAGATTAAAAACCAATTTGCAACAAGCAAAAGCAGATTACAAATTGCAATATGATAAGAAACATCAAACCGGTCCAATATATAAAGAAAAGGACAAAGTCTGGTTATTTACAAAAAATGTTATGTTCAAAGATCATAACATGTTTAATCCTAAATTCATCGGTCTGTATAAGGTGATTCGTCAAATCAACCCAGTGACATACAAATTGAAACTACCACCCTCTTTAAAAATACATCCGGTCTTTCATACATCCTTATTGAAACCCGCCAATTCCTCTAGCGTAACTCGTCCACCTCCAATATTGGTGAAAGGGCAATGGGAATATGAAGGGCGGGCCATTTTAGATTCTCGATTTCGAGGGTCCTCATTATGGTATCTAGTGGCATGGAAAGGATATGGACCTGAAGAAAATTCCTGGGAGCCCGCCACTCAAGTACATGCTCCACAACTGATACGGCGTTTCATCATCTTCACCCCACTAAGCCTGGCTTTCAACCGCGCTCGGGGAGGGGGTGTACTGTCAGACTCCGCTGTTGGCGCGGTTTCAATCCCATGTTATCGGAGGATAAACTGTGTACTTGTTCCATTCTGTCTAAACACAAAGGGTTCTCCTCCCGCCCCCTTTGTGGCAAGGTTCATTGGCCAGGGGGAAGCACTAGGTGGTGGCTGACTTGCATTCACCCTTCACACATTGTATCTGGGACTACATATCCCAGCAACCCTCAAGGTTAGCCATTTTTAGGGTGTGGCTCTGCTATATAAACCAGCCACACCCAATCTCCAGTGCACACTATTCTGGAGCCTTCATCAAGCTGACTCAGTTTCCAGACTCTGCTAACGAGTGTTCCAACTCATTCACAGAGAGCCCGTTCCATTAGGGTTTTCCCTAATGGTGTTTGTGTCAGTTACCAGTTACCTGTTGCCTTGAATACAAAGTATCTAAATAGCTGCCACTTTGCTAAAGAATAACATTTGTTCTTGTTTATTGATTTTCCAAATAGCTGCCACTTTGTTAAAAAAAATAACATTTGTTCTTGTTTATTGATTTTTCCAAAGAGCTGCCGTTTTGCTAAAGAATTTGTTCTTGTTTATTGATTTTTGGATTGCTTGTGCTATTTATTTAACACATGTTAAATAGAAAAAGAGAATTGACCTCGTAATAGTTTTTCCTTTGCAGCATCTCGTTTGTTCTTGTAATCACTAAAAAGAAAAAGAGTGGACTTCTATTTAGAACGATTTTCTTGTGATATTAACCCTTGATTTCCTGGTTTCTATTTTGGGACTTACTATTTCTCTTGAGTTTCTGAGTTTTCTAACATATGCTCTCTGGTATCTTATGGTGTTGGTTTGGAGTGCCAATTATTAGATTGTCAAGTGAGAATAGGGAGTTTAGTTTATTTAAAATGTTTGATGGAAAACATATTTACAATTTTATATTGTTTGATTTATAAATACTGTGATTGTTGTTCTATGGTAAGTCTAACAGTTTTTCCTTTTAGGTCTCCCTCCTGGCTGTTCCCATCCTAATTCCCTTCCCCCCGCCTGGCCGCTCCAATCATCAGTGCTATTACAGCATTCTGAGTTGGTGCTGCCTGGAGGTGGGCCTCTAAATCATCAACGCACAGACTCCGAGGAATTGGGCCTTGACAGCCTTCCCCCTTCTTTGTTAATTTGGTTGAGGACCTGTTAAGGGCAGTAAAATCTGGGTCACCTTTGACTCTACCCCTATGCAGATTTTGAGACAAGGGGCATCATGAATTGTCCCCATGCTAACCTCCAGCTAGCCCAAGGGATTGTTCCACAGCATTGGAAACATGCAATAATCAAGAAGCTTCTTAAGAAACCTAACGTAGATCCTTCGAACCTAAGTAATTTAGGCCAATTTCCCTTCTACTGGGAATTTCAAACTCCTGGAAAAACATGTAAATAAACATCTTTCGGCCTTACTTGAATCAAATTCTTTGTTACACTCCACTCAGATGGGCTTTCGCCCTTTACACAACCCAGAAGCAGCATTGTTAGCTGGTGAGAAGAGATTAGACCATTCTTAGACGAGGGATCTTCAGCTGCTGTTATCTTACTGGACCTCAATGTGGCCTTCAACACTGTAGACCATTCCATACTTTTGCAGAGGGTCTCTGAGGTCGGTGTTCTGGATACAGCCTTTGGTTGGCTCGCCTCTTTTTTGCAGAGTCTCCGCTTTCAGGTCCAGGAACAGGCCCTCTTTTCGGCCAGCCTGTCCTCATTCTGTGGGGTGCCACAGGGCTCCTCTTTGAGTCCTACCTTATTTAAGGTTTATATGCACTTCCTGGCAAGGACTGAACTTGTTCAGGCCCATGGGCTGTCGTTGGTGTCCTATGCAGAGGACATGCCGCTTGTCATGTCAATCTCGCATTACGCCCCTCCTGGTCAGTCTTCTTTAGCCTTATGTTTACAGGAGGTCGCTTGCTGGATGTCTAATTGCAAGCTGAAGCTCATGAGGATAAAACAGAAATTATGCTGCTGGGTTACAACTCCAGCTTTTTAACTTTAAGTCCACTGTTGGACCCTTTCTGCAGCCTGCCCAGGTCTAGGGAGTCAATAAAGAGCCTTGGTTTCTGGCTTGACTTGGGGCTGACTATAGATCAGCATGCCACAAAGCTTGCGGCCAGTTGCTTAGTATCTTGAAAATGTTGTGTAAGGTCCTCTATCTCCTCCCTGCCATGGCCAGGCGGTTAGTTGTGCAGGCTCTGGTAGTAGCCTGGCTTGACTGTGGGAACGCTTTGCTCCTTGGTTCTCCATGCTATGTCACCAGGAAGCTGCAAAGGGTGCAGAATGTTGCCGAACACGTGCTTATGAACATCACTAGGCATATGTCTGCCTCTAAGGCCCTTTGGGATTTACACTGGCTTCCAGTGGTGCGTTGTGTCCCATTTAATATCCTTTGTATGATGCACAGGGCAGTCAACAACAAGGGCACTGTTTTGCTCCGCCCCCCTGCCATCCCACACAACCCTGGGAGATTTCTTTGATCCTCGTCAGCTCACTTACTAAAGGTGCCCAGGATTTGCAGGACTTGATGGGGTGGTAGATCCAACTCTTACCTGGCCCCCAAAATCTCGAACTACCTGCCTCTTGACCTGCGCCTGTTGGAACATGAATTCTCCTTTCGCAAAGCCTTGAGGACCTGGCTTTTTGACTGGTAATCCTTCACATTGTTGGTCCCATCTTGGTCTTTTGCAGCACTGGGAGGCCTCTGGGTAGCCATGCATTTTAAAAGAATTTGAGATTAGAATAAAATACTTTCATATTCTTAAGTTTTTCTAATCAATGAAATAATGAAGGGAAATGACTTACTATTTAATGATGAGCATTCATATTGCAGTTCACTGATATCGGTCCCATATCAGCAGCTGTGCCGAAGCTAAGTAACATGCACTGACACAGTAGCTTGAAGTACATGGATGGGAGCTTTCACATTGTTTTGTGTTTCTAGTCACTACAAATTAACCTTTACTTTTTAATGGTGTTGATAAAGCCTATGTGTTTTTTAAGGGCGTCAGTCGTGGTAACGGAGATAGTTCATCATATTTCTCCTCAGGCATAACATTTATCAACGCACCACTGTTGATGATGAAAAGTATTTGAATGACTTTGGTGCTTTATCATGTCCACTGTTCTTTGTCTGGTGTTTTTCTTCACATGCAGTTGGTCCAACATGTGCACATTTTTCTGGGATAAACATCAACATTGCACAATTATCTTCTTCACTTTCACTTGATATTAATAGTGACAAACTTTTTGACAATGATTTAGATGTCGATTGACTTTGTTTGGTGTCATTTTGTCTCAACTGATATTGTTGCTTAGCCTTTGTGGATGCGAGTCAAGCAGAGCTTCTGGAACATTTGGTAGGCCATTTTGTCTTCTCGCCGTGATACACTTACTTTTTCCTTTGCCTTACAAACTGTCACAAAATGGTTCTTTCTACCATAGCCTTTGCATATCTGTCCAATGGCGGGACACTTACATTTGAGTGGAAAAGATAATCCACATTTGAAACACAACTTCTTTTTCAATGGAGATAGCAGCTTTGTGTTTCTGCTTGCTTTTCATGCCATTGACTGACTCACTTTGGGCACCTCTGCCCTTCCATGTCAGCAGCTTGTTGATCGGCACGCTCTTCATCTCTGACAGAAGAAGTTCAGGAGAACTTGCTCCACACTAAGTGTTTCTCTCAGCATTTATTGTTTGAATTAATCTGATAGGCATCTGTCAATAACTCTGAGAAGTATTGCTTCTTCATCATTAAATTGATTGAATCTGCAGTGTTTCATGAGCCTATCCAGTCTTTCAACAAATTCTTCTATGGTTTCACAACTCTTTGTCGTTCTTGACTGAAAATGTATAGTTCGTAATCTACATTCAACATTGGCTAAAACTTGAGATTCAAGGCTTCTGTAATTTGACAGCACGTAACTTCATCAGCTCGTAGCATTTTCTTTATGACTACTTTTACACTATCACCAGCAAGATTCTTGAGGTATTTGATAATCTTTTTGTTATCGGTCTCTTCTAGCTCATCATTGAAATCATCAAAAGTCTTAATCTAGACAGTCCATCTATCACCAATATTTTCAGGAAGGCAGGAGCATTATAACTGTTCATGGGATTGGTTAACACTGGGACTGGAACTCTATCCGGCTCCACCTGGAGGTGTTGGAGAATTGGTTCATGCACACCATATTTGAGGCCTTGTGACATGCTGGCCTCTGGATTGTCTTGTACAGTCTGTGGAACTGTAACCTCTTTCTTTGTCTCCATTGGAGAACCTTCACTTTCTGGAGACTTCTGGAGTTGTGCTGAGCTGCCACCTGGAATCTTTGGAGGTATGCCGCTTCAGGTACTGGACAGCTCAGTGCCTTCTTCTTGGATTTCCTTTCCTGCAGCTGCGGTTGTAGAGCTCTTTTGCTCGAGGCTCTGGTAAGTGTGACAACAGTATGCTTGTTTATCCGTTGTTCTGTCAGCTAACAGTCTTTTCTGTATCTGTTTATGGACACCTTTATCGTTATCACTCCATGCACTGTATAGCTTTATACTGTGTAGTAGAGCAGTACCTTTTTGTATTGCCTTGCTAGTAGTCTCTTGACCAATGATGCGTAGACTTCTCAGTGAAGCTTTCTTTATCTTCAAATGCTTCACACCAGCTGGAGTTGTGCTTTGACTCTACATACGCTAAACATTGGTCTTCAGGACTTCGACAAAGGCACGCGTGACATGCATGCACGAGCAGTTTGTTTGGACCACCGCAAACCCTTTGTGAGAGCACTGTTGATCTTTGGGTTACTTATCCCCTATTTCATCGCCAGTTGTAGCGTCCTCCCTAGCCTGGGTACCCGGCAGTAAATACACCACACAGGAGGCTATGCATTGCATGTCTTTATTTGTCTGTGTGTAAATACGAACTCAACATTCTAAACCTGAATTCACTTCACCACATTCTACACTTGCGGCATCACTCTATGGAGTCTTTCACTCATATGACACTACACCTCATATTCCATATTTGCAACACGAAAACGAGGTATAATATGTTAATCAGTTTTTAACACCCCGAATCACGCATGTTTGCCCTTTTTCTGGGTTTTTCCGTGATAGATTTTGGCAGATTTAACCTGCTGGAATTTATCAGGGGGAAACTGAGAGTGTGTGTGACATAATCATTACACAACACATAATTCCGATCCCTGTGGAAGCATGTTTACAAAGGGATTGGAATTGAACCCTTGATATGTAATGATGGCCTCCGAATTGCATTTGAGCAAATCCGGAGATGACCAGTGCATCTTTTAGCAGCGTTTTGGTAAAAAAAAGAAAATTTGAGGCTCATAGCCATCTTAAAGCTTTGAGTCACCAATGAGAGTGATCCAGGGGCGATTGTAGTGTTGTCATAGCTTTCCATAGTCACTTTGCAGGGCACTTTGCACATGTGGAGGAACACTGCATGTGTGGAGACACTTTGCACGTGCATCTAGAAGTAGTGTTTTGGAAGGTGGGGACACTATGAGTCATGCAGTGCATTTTGTGGGGTTCTTATTCTAAACCACCTCATCTAAATCAGGCCATCTTCCAAGATATAACTTACCTGGAGATTGAGTTTAGCGGGTTTAATTACAATTAATACAACTGATAGCCATGCTTCTTAACCATTTGAGTCACCAATGACCATGCTGATCATACTACATAGATGTTCTTGTTAGCTCATAAGTAAAAAGTGTTTTGAATGTCAATGCTTTACAGGTGAGGTAGTTCATAAAACATCTTAAAGTTCATTACACTTCCCCCAGGCAGGATAGCCAGCTGCAAGCTACTTTACTGAGCCATCTTGTTGTGTCATCTCCAGATGTGTTGGCGAGCGGCAACTATATGAAAGTGAAACTGTGAAATGGCGATGGGGCTGCAAGTGAAATTGCAACATCTGATGCCCTAGCACTTGCTGTACCACTTCACTTTGACAATAGTGAGTCCATGAATTTAGGCCTCAAGTCGGACACATGCATTTGGTACTTCGAGATCTTCATTGCATTAATGAGGTTGAAGGAGGTGTATGCAAAAAGGGCCTTTTAGTATAGCATGTGGGACTGACACTCAGAATGTTTTTTTCTTAACAGTCTGGCACGTATTGCAACCTGAAAGACAGCTTGACAAAGTATTTCTTGCTTCAGAAAAATGTACACTGTAAGTGATATGTTTTACATTCAACGGGTCTGAAACCTTGGCTGACTATTGACTCTTCAGTTACATGCCTGAAAGCACTAGTGAAGGTCTGCAGAAAGGCACTGAAATCTCAGATCAATAGCCTGAGTGATTTGTCTGCTTTTCAAAAGAAATTGGTACAGAAAACAAGAAAGTCAGAATGAATTTTAGCATGGCTGTTCCTGCGGACACCGATGTCCTCCATGTGGAGGGAATGGATCACTCTAGGTACTCTGATGTTGTGCAAGGTACTGTGTGCCACAATAAACTACACCCACTCAACTATCAAACCATCTTTAAATGCAGACTCTGGGTGTTGACACCTGTGTGTACCATCCTCCTCACAAGAATAATTGCCCAGCACTGAAGATGTTCCATGAATGCAGATAAAGAAGTCACTTTTGGAAACTTGCAGGTCTAAGTCTACTTCTGACAAGAAGGTACCCAATATTTTGTCCTAAGGCACATTCAGATGTGACATAACCAATCAGAAAAAGGACGTAAAGGCGAAGAAGCAAGTGAGGAAATGTTGACTTTATGAAGCTACCTTCAAAGATCAGCAGTTACTATCAACACGCCAAAATCTATTAATGTTGGTCTCGCTTCCCTCTTCCCTGCACTGTGCTGTCGCATGAGAAACATTGTGGTGATTTTGACATCTACATTCCTCATTATGAGTTTGGGACGATATTTATCAGGCCTGACAAAATCTGACTCCGCTGGGTGAGAATGTATCAAGTCCAACAAATAACCCCAAATTATTAAACCAAACAATTATCGAGAATATGTTACCTCATACAGTTCATCTGGTTTGACCGTCTGAAATTAATCAGAGGAAATATGCAGGAGAGTGGTGCTAGCTGCCAAATTCTTAATTGTGATATGTGGGATTACAGGAGTTACTGTGTGTTTTTTTGTCAAACATTCTTTATTGGTTTTACACTGAGCATAGAAAAATGAAATAATGATAGTAACTGTCAAAAGAGTTATATCACACAGACATACTAAACTGGGATTACAGTTTTATTCCAGTGTACAGTGTTTCCACAGTGTGTCCAAGACATCATCTGTACGTTGAATTAGCTTATTATTTCAAATGTCACGACTGTTTAACCCTTAAGCCCCCCACCCCCCAACAAAATCCTGTGAACAGTGGTGCATGAGGGTAAGATAAATATTTTTGATCATGGTTTTCATGATGAAGGGTAAGGCCAGGTCTCAAGATCCAGGATAAATCATGTTCACAGGCAGCATGACCATTAGTGGGGCCTATACATTTGAAAGAGATGAAGCGCCCTGGTACGGGTGGGGAAAGCATACAATGGAAAACCTTTGGATGTATATTCCTCCTTAGGGCCCATGTGTACTCAAAGTTTTGGTGTTTCTCAAGGAGAATGTCACCCTTCCTATCCATTATGACCGCTTCCCAAAGAAGTGCATGCCACTGGGATTGGTAGAGTGCCTCCTTTTATTTCCATGCTGTTGCTAATGCAAGTTTAGCGGTCCCCAGGCAAAGCCATATTATCACTTGGTCACTGGATGTTTGGTGGTGAAGGGAGCCATCGTGTAAGCCCAGTAGGGTAAACCTTGGAGTGTTTAGGATGGGCTATCCCAGAATGTCTTTACTCTGGGCCAGAATTTCAGACCAGCATGGGCAAACTGTTGGGCAGTCCCACCAGATATGATGAAAGTCTCCCAACAGTCTGCATCCTGTCCAGCAAAGATCTGATGTGCCTGCTAAGATTTTCTTTTAGCTTGGTAGGGTAAAGGTACCAATCATAGAGCAGTTTGTAGTGCACTTCCCTAATACCTATAGAGTGATCAAATCTGGGGATGCCTCTCCAAAGTTTACGCTATCGCTCCTCAGGGACTGATTCTTCTAGAGCTTGCTCCCAAAGCAATATGGCGATCAGAGTGGAGAACAATAAAGAATAAGTATACAAGATACATCCCTGAGCTCCACTCGCTTGTTTAACAAATTATTCAATGTGGTAAGCTCTCTTGTGGGTGCTTACTGCGTGTTTTGCAATTACCAGGCTGCTTGTAATGAGGGCTTATGTGATTAAAGAACCAGCCCACATGATCCATTGCCAAATTGGGTCTTCTGTAAACGCTGTAAACACTGGAACCCTCTCACTCCAAAGCCACGGGCATCTGCAGACTGGTGCTGTGAAACTGTTTGCAAAGCTATTCAAAGATATAGGCAAGCTAAAGGACACACATAGATGCTACGGTGCCATTTAGTGGCCTAGTGCTCCGCATTTGAGTGACATCCTATTTAACATTAAACAACAGATTGAAACAGAGCCTCTTACAGTAGGATATTAGTGAGCTGGTTTGGAGGCCAAAGCCTTGGGTCTTCCTAATTGTTACTGTGACCAAAAGGAAACTCAGGCCAAAAGTCACCATCTGTTTAGATCTGCAACAACTAAATCTTGCCACAGAAAGAAAGGACCATCTCGTCTTTCATATCCAAATTTGAAGAAACATGTTGGCAGTTACTCTCCAAGCTTAACCTACATAAGGCCTAACATCAGATGGAGTCTTTTTGATACGTCATAATTTTTGCTACAAATACATTTGATCAGATAAAAAATCCTGCGTTTTGGTGTATTGTCAGCGGTTGAGGTTTCTCAAGAAATATGTACAGTCATTATTATTTTGATATGAAGGCAGACCAACAAAGGACATGATGCTATCCTTGTGTGCAGAGCACTATTGGAAATCAGTCTCACCTTAAATTAAAAGTAAGGTTTCAACCTGCTCTGAAGTCTTATGGATACATTTTATCCAAGGAGAGCATACAAAGTGATACTGAAAAGATTGAAGTTCTTAAAGCTCCAGTGGCGAGCTAGCTGGCTAGCGGGGATTAATCTGGTAAGATCTTGCCCACGGAGGGTGGGAAGGCATGTCACTGTGTGCAGGAGCTGTTCCTTCCACAGTCATTGTTGCCCACCCATTCCAGTAGTCTACTCCATGTAGCTTATGGCTGTTACCGTATGGCCTTGAGGTTTGTGCCGGGCTCGCTGCCATATGCGCGAGTGCTCTCTCAGATGTTCGCACTGCAGTGGGGCAAGACGGCCTGGCGGTTTGGGAGCCCCTGGGGGTAGGCTCCTTAGGTACCCTGTATAAGGAGTATGCTTTGATTCAGTTCAACATACTGTGAGAGCAGGCCACCCTCCCGGCGGGTTATTTCTCACTGCTTCGTCAGCTGGTTGCAGCAGTTGAATGTCTCTGGAACACAGGGGCCACAGAGCCAAAAGTACAAGCTCTGACTCTGGCCCTGTTCACATTGGGGGATGGACACTGTCTTGTCACGTTGGTTGTGACGGCAATTCCATATCCAGGGGCAGATCTAATGACCAGCCTGAATGCTTATTTGGCCCCAGCCAAGCTACATCGCATATACCCGCCTTCTTCTTTGAATTGTCCCCGGTGTGGAAAGTCTGGTGCAGATATATTCTATATGCTATGGGAGTGCTCCATAGTGCATCACTTCCGGGAAGAGGTTTGTGCAACACTTCAGAGGACCACACATCACTCGGACATGTGTAGACCAGAGCAGAGTGATGCCTCCATGGTCTTCACCATCGTCGACGCCCACGGGGATATCTCGGAATATCATTGTTAAGGCCCTATATGTGTGTCTTGAAGCAAACATACCCTGCATTGCTCCTTTGTTAAGCAATGTTTGAAGTATATTACCTCTGTAGGGTACATGTACCTTCTTCAGCACTACCCATCTGATCTAATCTTCACTGTGTTTGGTCTCCAAAAAGTGGGTTGTAATTTTTGCAGCACCCTTCTTACACCTGATTTTGCTCCTGTATTCATTCATTCTGATATGGACTTCATGTGAAGTCATACCCACATACCTAAGGCCACAAGGGCAGGTAATCATGTACACCACATTCTCTGTGTAACAACTAGTATGGTATTTTGTGCTCCAGTGACGGTTGATACTGATGTCAATCTCCTTGTGTATTTTAGTGAATTTACACACTCAGCATCTCCCCACAGGGTTAATGGCCTGTAACTGGAGGGAGACCCCATAGTGTCTGAGCTGGGGTAAAAGTTTGTTTGCCGAGCTTAGGGTGGACCAAGTGGTCCCTAACACTTGTTCCCTTTTTGAAGGAAAATAAAAAATGGGCCCACTCATAACCTGTGCTGCATAGTATGGTCCACTTGTTTATGAAGATCTTTTTGACTTTGTTTGAGAAAGTAGAAATGGTAGTTACACACTTTAGTCTGTCCATTGTATAGTTTGAAATGGTTTCCAGGTGATCATCCCTATTGTTATTTCATGTGTGCTTGCTAGCTTTTTTTAGGATTCTTTGGGGGCAGTCTATTTGCAGGTTTGTTAGTTAAGGCCTCCATCTGTCCATTAAAGATTGACAGTTCCAAACAATTGCATCCGATTTGTATATATTGTTCAAAGGGAGGTTCTCTCTTAGGGGCATATTTACAAGAAAGTGGTGCATCAGTCCTGATGTGCCACTTTTCTTGCGTCGCCCTGCGCCCCCTAATGACAACATGTGTGCACCATATTTACAGTACGGTAACAATGGCGCACGTTAGGACAATAGTGTCAAAAATGTTGAGGTTATTGTGGTGCTTTGCAGGATTGGCGCCAAAAATGATGGCGCTAATCCTGCAAAGTCATGGGAGAACCATTGAAAACAATGGCAATGTCACTTTAACGGTTGCCTTAGGCAGGCATTAAAAATTGAACTAAAAATGATGCAGTGAAAGCTTGCAAATTTCACTGCACCATTTTTACAGGCCATTCTTGCATACATTATGCCTGGAGCAGGCATAATATTGCGCAAGGGGTTACAAAGTGGCGCAATGCATGCATTGTGCCACGTTGCAAATATGGTGCGGGGAAATGGCTTCCTTAATACCATATTCGCGTAAAACAAATGAGGCATGTGTGGCAGAAGGGGCTTGTAAATATGTCCCTTAGTGCCTTTGGAAGGAAACTGTCAAAATGTAAAAGACCATTCTTTCCTCTTCGTTTTTCAAATACTTTTGTGATTAACTGGTTGTCCTTCATTTCAATAGTAAAAGCAAGGAATATGACATTATTACATCCAATAGTAAGAGTAAATCGAAGGAAGGGATCAAGGGTATTGACCCATGTAGTAAATTCCAGGGCAGAGGTTTAAACTCCCTTCCAAATGATAAAGATATCATCTATATAGTTACGCCAAGTTATGATTTGGTATTTGAATAGATTAGTAGCAGAATAGATGTAGTCACTTTCGAACTGGTGTACATATAGGCAATCAAACTAGGGGCAAAAGTATTGCCCATAGAATTCCCCTGTATTTGGTGGTAGATAGTGTCATTATTTTTTTCAAAGAAATTCTGTTAGGGCCACTCTAACACATTCCATTATAAATTGAATAGGAGGTTATACTGACAATTTCTGGAAGTCTAATTATAGCCTCTGTCATCTCTAATGTTTGCTCCTGAGGGATGCTTGTGTAGGGGGCTTCAATGTCTATCGCAATGAGAAGTGTGGTGGTACTGTCAAAGTTTAGGTCTCTAAGGAGGAACAAAACATCTTTATTTTTCTTAAGATATGGTGGCATTTAGTGACCAATGGTCAGGGAAACCAATGGAAAAACTGTGAAAGGAGTTCCCATATGGAGAAAATCCCAGGCCCTATTGGTTTTCCTGGGGGTGGGAACCTATTTTGAGGATATTTGGGAGAATGTAAACGTGGGCTAAGCAAGGTTTTTTTGCAACCAAGAAATCAGCCTCATGTTTTGTGATCCATCCTGAGGCTAATGCCTCTTCTGTCATGTTTCTGATTAGATTCTTTAGTCTTTCAGTGGGGTCAATGTTAAGGACTTCAGACCTGTTGCTGTCAGATGGAAGATGGATGCATTCAGTTTCATTCATCTTCCTATCCTCAACTATCCAAACTACTACGATTGCTCCTCTCTTACCCACAGGTGTTGTTACTATTGCCTGGTTCTGTTTAAGGAATTTCAAGGCAGTATGTTCTTTCTAGAAGAAATTATCGATATACTTGATTTTCTGGGTGACTAACTTCTCAAAGACAAGTACCTCTATGGGTTTAGAAAAGGGTGTTGGTTGAAAAGTAGACTTAGGTGGCCATTATGAACATGGCGGTAAACACCGCACTGCCGGCAGTGGCGGTAACTACCGCCAACAGGCTGGCGGTCCGGACCACCAAATAATGAAGCACATGAGAAACAGGCAGCTGGCCATCCACCCACTGCCATTTTGGTAGTCCTGTTGACGACGGGGGAGGCCACCCTCAGCCCAGGGTAAAGGCCCTACCTGGCCACAAAATAATGAAACACCACACCGCCATCAGTTCTGGGGCGAGAACCACCGCCACGCAAAGCTTGGCGGAAACGACCCATATAAAGGGAAACACTAACCTGAGGCACACAGAACACACCGATGCAGACATGGAGCGAGAGTGCTTGTCCTTACCATATTTATATAGGACCGTGATCGACGACGAAGATGGCGACGGTAAGTACTGCAGCCTAATACACATGGAAGGAAGGGGCACAGTTACACATCCACCCACCCCACCCACACCGAAACGCACTCCCAACTCCTCACACCATCCCAAACAATACATACCATAACAAGATGTACTAACCAGACACAACCCAACAAATACCTGCACCAATGCACACACCTGTGCACACCACACCCCCAAAGTGAAATGCTGCACAACGGCTCAATATTGTGCCAACAGGACTGCTGGGCACTAAAATGTACTTTAACAGCATTAAAAACAAATGTACAAGCAAGGCCATAGGCTAGTTCATATGAACTTGAGTCCTACGATGGCAAAGGAAACTCCACTGAAAAGGGGCATCTATGGGGCAGCCAGGCACCTCAGGGATCAGGGGCAGGGGGTGGCAGGAGTGGTGAGCCAGATTTGAAGAAGGGGGTCTTGGGCTTAGGTTTAGGAGGTGAAGGTGGAGAGGGTTTGGGCTTGCCCCTGGAAGGAGGGGGAGTGGGCCTGGACCGGGGTGGTAGAGGGTCCTGGGGAAACACAGGGCTTCTTCCTCCCTGAGGAAGGGGCACGGGAATGGGAAGGACGGACTGTTGATGACTTTGAAGAGGAAGGAGTGGACTGGGTTAGGGCATGGGAACGTTTAGGGACAAGACAGGGTGGGCCAGTGCATTCAAACAGGTGAACACGGGAGAGGAAAAGCTTCTTAGGTGCAGTTGGAGGGGTTTTGGAGCCAGGTCTGGGAGGGGGGGTTGAAGGAGTGGTGGTACGAGGTGTAGGTGTGCTGGACATGGATGCAGGTGCCTGTTTAGTCTGCATATGTATAGTGGATGTGTGTGGTGTGGATGAGTGTGAGCGTTTGAGTATTTTGAGAGGAAGGGGGGTGGACACAGTGGAAGAAGACATGCTGCCAGTGTATATGGATGTTGTGTGGGTGTCTGCAGGTTTGGTGAGTGTGCTGCAAGTGTCTGTGAATGTAGTTTTGTTGAGTGCAGGTGTGGTGTCGGGGTGCATGACTGGATGTTAGCTGTTGTGGTGACTGCAAGAATGGGGGCAGCAGCAGTGACTGAGGGTGCAGTGCATGTGGGTGTGCATGGTGAGGTGACAGACAGGGAGGCGAGGGAGGTTAACACAGTGGGGAAGCTGGATGTTGTCGTGTGTGCTCTGGTATGTTGGGTGTGTGCCTGCCTGTGGTGGGAAGTGTGGTGCTTGTGTTTCTCTGCGTGCTTCTTGTGCGTTGATCTGTGTGCATGGCTGTGTGATAGTGTGCTTGGGATGGGTGAAGGGAGTGGGGTGCTGGAAGGGGTAGAGGTGGCAGGAGGGAGGACGGAAAGACCAGGGACACTGGCTGCCGTCAAAGAGGAGGCTAGATCCTGAAAAGATCTCTGTAGGCCAGACATGGCACCGTGATTGCCTTCCAGGTATGCATTGCATTGTTGCATCTGGGATGCTATTCCCTGGATGGTATTCACAATGGTTGTCTGCCCTACAGAGATGGTTCTCAGGAGGTCAGTAGCCTCCTCCGTGAGGGAAGCAGGGCTGACTGGGGCAGGGGATGAGGTGCCTGGGGCGAAGGAGATGCCCACCCTCCTGGGTGAGCTGGCATTGGCAACCCGTAGGGGAGCTACTGGGAGGGCGGTGATGGTATGGGGGTGGTGGGAGATGGCAAAAAATGGTGGGCCCAGTACGGTCCACCACCACCAGGGAGCTGCTATCGGAGGAGGTATCGGAGTCACTACCTCCAGTGGTAGTTGCCTCCCTCGTGGTACTCCCCTCGCCTCCAACCCTCTGGTCCCATTGGCATCAAGGACTCTGCCACATGAGTCCCGTGGGCTGCAGCATCCCCACTTGCTGGTGCCTCAGCTCCCTCGCCAGATGATGCTAATGTACACAAGGACACAAGAACACAGGGGTGGGGGAACAAAGCAAGAAAGAAGTATGTCAGTTCCAGGAAATATGTACATGTTGGGACACATACACTCCCACTCAGCTCAGGCACTAACCCTCAGCAGACTCAACACATGTTATGAATGTGCCCCTGACTGGTAGGCATGACCCTACAGTACACAACATTCCCATCCTGCCCCACTACTCTGATACACTTTGTAAAGTGAACCAATGAGAGACAATGCCAAGCCAACACATCTGCAAGTCTATGGGGCTACACTGAATACAATGGCCCAAACAGGGGACTCCTCACAGGCCTCCAGACCCAGCCAAAACTACCTAGGACACTATCCCACGGATGTGGAGGGGGTCAGGACTGCAGGGACACAGCTGTCTATGTGCCTAGCACTGCTATGCATGTACCCCTTAGCACCTAACTACTTTCATCATAGTGGCATCACAACAGTGTTGGTACTCACCCCCTTGTGGTTGCTGTGCTGCCATCCAAATCCAGATAGGCCACTGCCAGAATGCGGGCCATTAGGGGGGGTCAGGGTCCGACGGGCACCCCTCCCTCGTTGGGAGGCCTTCCCCAGCTGGGCCTCTCAGGTCTTCCTGGCCCAGCCCGTCAGGTCCTCCCACCGTTTCCTGCAGTGGGTGCTCTGCTGGTTGTAGACCCCCAGGGTCCGCACTTCCTTGGCAATGGCTTGCCACAGTCCCCTCTTCTGATGGGTGCTGACCTGCACAGGACACAAAGGGTAAAGAAACAGATGTCAGTGTGGGTGCCCCATACACAAATGCCATGCCCGTTCAACCTGACATGGCCCATGGAGACATACATATGGACATTTTTCAAGGCAAAAACTGCCAGACACACTAAGGGTGAGCATTCACACAGTGAACAAAAACGCATACAGGTATCCGCCACAATCACACACATCTAGGGAGGACGAATAACAACTCACCTGCTCCTCTGGTCGCCCATACAGCTTGGCATACAGGGGTAGGACCCTGTCCACCAGCTTCTCCAGCTCCTCCGCGGTGAAGGCCGGGTCCCGTTCCCCTGTAACACGTGTAATCTCAGGGACCAGAGTCAGGACACAGCAGCACATGCAATGGAGTTCTTCCCTTCTCGTAGTGCAGGAGTCAAGTGTCAAGGGCCTGTCAAAATGGTGGCAGATACCGCAGCGGTGTGCACCATCACCGCCTGCGGGGATCATGATTGGCCCAGATTCCCCATTAACAACCATGTTATCCAATGATCAGGTGCACGGCGGTGAAAACCGCTTACTGCCATGACGAGTTACCCCAGCGGACAGAACTCACTTCCACAATACACTACCTGTATGGCAGGAGGCCGCCATTCTGCATCCACCACACCTCGTTAGCCTGGCCTGGGACCTCATCCATGGCTCCATTCCCTCTCCCCTTCGTCGAGTACTGGTCCAACACATATAATCATGGTGGGAAGTGTCTACACTGTGATTCCATTCTGACTGAGACACCTCACCACACATTAGCCTGACAGGATTACCTTGTGTCTGTCTGCAGTACATTTGTGTCGCATGTAAAACATGATTTCTGTCACCATGTGATGCAAGTGTATGTCCCAACTCAATGTGTCTTCCTTCCTCCCCCATAGGTACAGACCCATGTAGCGAGGGAGAGCCCAATCTGTTTACAGACCCCTGTTCTGAAGCCAGCTAATAGGAATCACCATTCCATACCTACAACTGTGCAGTTACTATCTGTGCTCCATTTTTTGGCCACAGGCTCATTCCAAGTGACAGTGGGCATGGCTGCAGGGGTATCTCAGCCAGTGTTCAGACACATCCTGACCAATTTCCTGAATGCATTTGTTCAACACCTGCAAAGTTATGTCAAGTATGCCCAAAGGGATGATCTCACCACCATCAAATCAGGAATCTATGCCTTTGCAAATATTCCCCATGTGATAGGTGCCATTGATGGTACCCACGTAGCCCTCATACCCCCAACAGTAAATGAACAGGTGTTTGGGAATCTGTCTGCTAGAGCTAAGCTTATTGACCCTCCCTTTGCGCCATGTTACTATCTGTGACTCATCTGTTCATTGTATCCTATGTTGTCTTTTTGTTTTCATTTTCCCCTTTCTCTGCCTCTCCCTAAAAATGGAGGTCTCATTTGGGGGATAGTAACTGTGGTGGTAATGGCTGGGCCAGAACCTGACGGGGTATCCTTGTTGAGGTGTCATGTGGGGGAAATATGGTTGGCAATCTTCCTTGTCACTCTCATTGCTGCTACTACTGCGGTCAACTGAAATGAATGACCAGTTCTGTGGTGGTGGTCTCTGTCTAGTGTTTGATTTTTGTGTCTGTGAATTCTTCAATGTTGTGGTATAATATTTATCTGTTGTATAGGGGTACTTAGTCGCATGGCTGAATTTTTTTATGTCTTTTTGTTATTTGTTGATTTTTGACTGTGTAAGAAAGTCCCTATGTTGTGTCATTTCCTTTTGGATTTCAATTATTTTCTTCTTGCATGTGGAAATCTGTACCATACTTATGAGATTGTTCACACTAGTTTGAATCTATATTAACATTGCGTCAGAAATTGTTTTGGCTGTGTTGATAATTAATACTAACCAATCTTAGTACATTTCCAGGCAATAAACGACCATTCCTTTTGTAAGGTTAGATAGTCTAGAAAGATTTGTGGTTCATTCAACATGAGTAGGCCCCTTGTGGCTGCTTTTGGTCACAAATATTCAGTCACGATAGCACCATGTAGTGCTGTTTTAATTTGATTGTGTTTCAACTGTGGATTTCCAGTCGTCTAGTTGGGCTAGAGATTGTGTGATGTTAATGTCCCCTAGTAATGGTGGACCCAGTAGGACGCTGGATACTACAGCCTCATTGTATGCTAATTCATTTGCTTCTGCCATTTTGCAGTGGAAGCTAAAGTGTCTTATTCAAACAAGATCCACACCTGCAAAGATATGTTGAAACGTTTAAAGTGAAATCAGATGTATTCCCCTAACTTATAAGTAGTCACACTGTTTTTTTGAAGACAGTTTTTATGCACAACATTTAAGGTTCCCATAGCTGATCCATGTACTGCTACACTAAAATATGACACCACACTAATGTAGAAGTTGGGGGGATGGGAAGAGAAACTGGGCTGTCTACAGTTGCATCCTCATCCTCAAATGTATAACACAAGAAAGAAAATGAGACAAACAATGGTCATAGTGGGTCCAAGAATGACCAATAATGAAACATGACATCTTTGGGGTGGAGGGGGGTCATACCTGTCAATTTTTCAAATTTACTCCCAGGGTATAACAGGGATATTGACATGTCAGGGTCCTTTTAGTGACCAAGAGAAACTAACAGAATCTAGGGTCTTCTATAAATGGGAGAAATGGTCCCCACTTTGACCTTAGTTTGTCTCATTTGCTTTGTTGTGTTATGCAAGGGTATATATGGCCACAGGACTGTCCAATTGCACTTGATGCATTGCATCCCACACTGCTGAGGGAAATTCCATGGCACATTTTGCCCCCTTTGCTAAATCATGAGTTTATCCTGGATGGCTGTCCAGTTGGACTAGAATTCATTCTGACTGAATGAGAAGCCAACAGGCAGTGCTCAATACACATTATTTCCTATGCCCGCAGGACTTTGACCAACCATGAAAATATGACACCACACTAATGTAGAAGTTGGGGGGATGGGAAGAGAAACTGGGCTGTCTACAGTTGCATCCTCATCCTCAAATGTATAACACAAGAAAGAAAATGAGACAAACAATGGTCATAGTGGGTCCAAGAATGACCAATAATGAAACATGACATCTTTGGGGGGGGGGGGGGGGGGGAGGGTCATACCTGTCAATTTTTCAAATTTACTCCCAGGGTATAACAGGGATATTGACACGTCAGGGTCCTTTTAGTGACCAAGAGAAACTAACATAGAATCTAGGGTCTTCTATAAATGGGAGAAATGGTCCCCACTTTGACCTTAGTTTGTCTCATTTGCTTTGTTGTGTTATGCAAGGGTATATATGGCCACAGGACTGTCCAATTGCACTTGATGCATTGCATCCCACACTGCTGAGGGAAATGCCATGGCACATTTTGCCCTCTTTGCTAAATCATGAGTTTATCCTGGATGGCTGTCCAGTTGGACTAGAATTCATTCTGACTGAATGAGAAGCCAACAGGCAGTGCTCAATACACATTATTTCCTATGCCCGCAGGACTTTGACCAAACATGAAAAAGCATACTCACAAGTGAAAACAAAGATCCTAGACAATATGGGTGTGTGTGTGTGAGAGAGAGAGAGAGAGAGAGATTTGTTCCTGTAAGGCACAATGTTTACAGTCATGCATCGTGCACAAGCCTGGGAATAATCACACTCCTGTTGACTTCCTGGGGAGTGCCTCATATTCAGTATTTGATAGTTAATCTCCACACTACCAGAGCAGGGCAGATGTAGCCAGCTTAGGTGACCAGAGCGACCCATTTCTGGGGTTCAGAGTAATGTGCTGGAAGTAGGATGTGTTGCCAAGTGGGTGAAATGGGGACTGCTCTTCACTCAATGGAGTGGGAAGGTCAGTTCTACTCACACCTGTCAGGGGAATCTAGGACGCCCAGTCTTGCAGCCTTTCCTTACTATGGCAAGTGCCTGATGTGTTGTTTGTACTGATGAGATGAAACAACATTTTTAAATTTTAGTTTTTCCAGTGGATTCATTGCAACTCCCTAATGAAAGGAATGGAAAAAGCTTCATCTGAGACAACTCCAGCTATCATCTTGGGCTCAATAGATGAGGATGGAGCAACCAAGTTACAGATTTTTTAATTTTTTATGTAGGAGTGCAAATTAGTGAGGTACAGTATGGACGTAGCCTACTTATTCTGACTTCCAGAGATTTGTAGAGTGAATCTGACTGCACACTGAGGGGCATGAAGATTGTACTAAAAGATTTTACAAGGATTATTTACTTCTTGCTTTGCTATCAGTCTTTGTCTATATGCTGATGAATAACTTCTCCTTATTAAATGGCAGGCCAATTAACTTCTCGGTGTGTTTTGATTGAATTCTATATCAAGCAAAGTTGCACACTGAAAATCTGTTGAATATCTTGCTCCCTGGAGTGGGTGGTTCCTAGTTATGCCGATGTTCTGTTCCACCACCTCTTTACTCTTTCACCTTCCTACCAAAAGTCCCTGTGTAAACAACATTCATATCTCATCCCATAAATAAAGGTTATAGATGGCCATCACCTGTGGAAAACACACTAAATAGGTTGCATCGGTGCTTCTGCAATGCACCATAGCAGATGCAATCTAATCAGTTCATTTTACTCACATTTTACTACTTTTTCAGCCAATTTTTGGGTCAGCCAGTACAGGAAATCTAGTGACATGTCCCATGGTTCTGGCAATCATTGTTGAAGAGTATTTCCCTATTATTACATAACACCTAGCAGTAGATGTAATAAAAAAATAAAAAAAGTATAGGTGGAGTCCCTTAGAATGCCTCCACAAACATTCAGCCATATGCGGTAGCTGGTGGATCAGTGATTTGGACAATTCTGCTTTCACTCTATATATGCTGGAAAATGTTAGGATTTTCTTTCGGCTTTAACTTGGTACACTAGTGTCCTTAAGAAGAAGTTTCCTACCTTCAGTAGCACAGCGTGCTTTCTAGTGGATACTTTTTCTACCTGCAAATTCCTCAACTTGAGAACCCTGCAGGTGTCAGACTCGATTAAAAAACTATTAATAGCTCCTGTGAACCGACAGGCAGTGCGATGAGGCTTGGAACAACCTCCAGATATGATGGAATGGAGGCACAGATAGGCAGTGCCTCAGTGTGGTGATGCCAGTATCATCATTGTTTTCTTGCACCCTCAGAGGCAAAGTGAGTGACAAAAATCACTAGTGGGCTAAATCCAACCTAGGACCTTCTTCACAAGAAGTGCAGACTAGGGAGGGTAGATGGTTTGATGGGTTATCAATCAGAAAGGACTTTACACTAGGTAAGTAACTTGTTTTCCGATAGATATTTCTAGCCACAGATTCTCACCTTGTGAACTGATGCTAGAGCAGTGCCTCCCAAATAGGTGGAGGGTCTGTGGGGTGGACTTTACACCAGGATGTCCTGAAGAGCAGAGCGAGCAAAATTGTCCTCCATGCATGCTTTAAATTCAAGGCGGTAATGCTTGGATGAAGTGTGGAAGGACATCTATGTAGCAGCCCGGCAGATTTCTAATACCGGAATGCCACTGTAGCAACCTGGTATTTGGTGGTTATGACCCTGAAGACCCACAGAAGGCTCTTTTTTGGCTAAAGCAAAGCTCTTAATACACAGAACAAACCACCTGTACAAAGTCAGTTTCTTTAGTGCTTTCCTGCTTGGGGGCTGAGATAAGGTGAATGGTAGAATGCTGAATTGATAATGCTTCTTCCCTACCATGAACCTGAAGTAACTCCTCCGGCACCGCAGAATTGGAACATGGTATGTATCCTGCAACTTCGGAGACACCATCCAGTCTCAGGGGTCCAAGGCTGACAGAAATGTGTTGAGTATCAGCACTTTGAACCTATTCTTCCGCAGGAAGTGTTCAGAAGCATCAGGTCTAAAATATGTCTCAGTCACCTCCCTTCTTGGAGACCAGGAAATAATGAAAGTGGCAGCATGTCCCTTCTCTACCTTGGGTACTACCCCAATCACCTCCTTAACGAGCAAGGATTGAACCTTAGCAGACAGGCTAACCACATGGTTGACTGACAGTTGACACATGACTGGAGGGTGGATTGAACAACAGGTGAAGGGCGTAATCAATTATAATGACCCACTGGTCTGAACTAATGGCAGATGGATAAACAAAAATGAACCTTGCACCTTACTGGCCTCATGTTACTGGACGAGAGGGAAGTAAAGCAGTTTCGCAGCACGAGCTGTAAGCAAGAGACATTTTCGTTGATTACAAACTCTGCCACTGCCTCTTGAAACAAACTACATAATGCTGGGCAGTTTGCGGGTGCTGCCTCTGATGTTAAGCGAGGCCCTTGGAGAAGCCTTGAGATTTAATATGTTGGTGGGGTAGTTGGTGAGCGGGGGAAAACAGCCCCAGGGAGTGAGCAGTCACCCTGATGTCTTTGAAGTGCTTCAAGGCAGACTTTGTATTAGTCCCCAAAAGCATTGCTCCATCAAAGGACTTGTCCATTAAAAAGAGTTGGACTGTCCCAGAAAATCCATTTGTCCTCATCTAGGCATGCGCCTGGACATTCATAATGGTGTCCACAGTGTAGTATCCAGGACAGCTTTCAAAATGTACTTAATTGCATCTTAGCCATCATGTACCATCTGAAAGAATTTCTAAACTCTTCCAGGACAGCGGTCAAAATAATGCTTGCTATATCCCTCACTGATATAGTGATCTAAAAGCCACAGAAAATTCAATGAGAGAAGCGCTAAAGAAGGGGAAGAAAACACACATTTATGGAATAATTCAATTCTTACTGAATTTCTGTCAGGAAGAGCTGAAGGAAATGCTTTTGGGTTGAGCTTAGTATTGGATTTGTGGACAACCAGGCTTTCTGAAGTGGGAGGCTGTCTCAGAAAGGATGAATTCTCAGGAGTGAGTCTTTGATGACAGGCACCTTGTTGGAGGTCTTGAGCCAGGCTTGGACAAAGCCACAGACAAACAAACAATCAATGCAAGGTTGAAATAAAATAAGGGCTCAAAAGTTGAGGCCCAGGTTGTAAATGTACGTAAGTAGATTGGCTTTAGTTTCAACAGTAGGCAGCTCTAAGTCCAGGACCACTGCAACCTTGTGAACTATTAATGCAAAAGATGTACTCTTATCCATGAGGGGACTGAAGGGTTAGTTGAGGTCATTTTCAGTGGAGGTGTCTACACCATTAGCATTTTGTAGGTCCAACAGTGCCTCAAGAGAGAGAAGAGGAGAAGGTAATCTGCCTCCTCATCCTGTCCTGGTCCAAGGAGTTTGTTGGGGGGCGGGGTGCCCTGGCCTGCATTGGAGTCAGAGCGGAATATGACCTCCAGTCTGTTGTAATAATGGCACCATGGCAAGGGAACAAGTAGGAGTCCTCCATACCCACAGGTTGGGCATTTATAATTGCATACTGAGACGTGGCCCAAGAATGCGCTGGTCTGTTTAGGATCAGATATAAGAACCAGAAGTCGGACGCTGGGGCTGGTGCAGATCCAGTGATAACTGGCAAGGCCTGCAGCTATAAGGTTAAAGCACAGGGCAATGCCAGTGGGGGACTAAATGATGACTGGATGGGCTTCAGTGGTGTAGAAGGAACTGCCCGTGGAGTCTCTCCTGGGGCCCTCAATGGATCCATGGGGCTTGAAGGCACTGCAGAAGGAATAGGAAACACTCTGATTAACTGTAGCATGATTGCCCTTGTTGGGGCATCGACAAAGGCCAGGGAAATTCAGAGCCGATCTCTGCCAGGTTTTAAGGTGATGCATTTGGAGTCAGTCTAGCTTGCGGACTATGTGACATCTCTCTGGAGCAATCGTGGTAGACAAGGGGTTAACCCTTTTTTGTCGGTTTTATATGTTTCTATAGTTAGTGACTTGTCTTTCAGCTTTGCTTTAGGCTTACCTGCCTGTGGAAAATGAGGCCAGGATTGTGACTGTGAACAACCTCAGGACTTCAGCACCACAAGCCTCTCTTGTGTTCTGTGACACACAGCTTAGCATTGCACTTCCTGATAGCCTTCTCAGAGAGCATTTGTCACATAACTTTGTATAATGCATCAAGAACATGCATTGTGCGGCAGTCAAGGCACAGCTTGAAATCTGTTGTCTTTGGTTGGAACATATCCCTAGCACAGTAGCCCCTGCATGTTGAGAGTCTGTAACTACATCAAAACATTGGGTCGGAGCTCCGGATCCATGTTAAAAGGCTTTGAAAAAGAGGAACAGACATGGACATACAGGGGTGCTGCCTATGTCTGGCTTGCGATCATCACATCAGGCAGCGCTGACGTGGTGCCACCTGTTTCTGGATCCATATTGGCACCTGGGAAGGCTTAAAAGGTGAGCAACCTGTGGTTTGAAGTTACAGTGAAAATGGTCAAAACCTCTCTCTCGCACTCTCTATAGACCACTAGCTTTTTCCTTTGAGGAATTACCCTTCCAATTGCAAGCCTCCTCATTTGGCCATATGGCAGGGAAGAAAGACGCTTCTGCCATGGAAGCATGTTAACAAACAGGCATCTTAAGTTCACTTAGATCCACTCCAAGCTTTCCACATTTTACCTTCCATGTTACCGTTTGGGTGAGGATAATATCCTAAATAGAACACAGTGCACTAAAAACGCTTTAAAATTGAGTGTTTTCCTCATTTCTTGGCCAAATTCATAAAAATCTCCCTTGCTCCATTTAAAAAAAATTACTTTAAGGAGACATCTGGGTGGTATGCAGGGCCATTCTTACCAGATCCCTTAGGTGTCTGGCTGTACAAAACAAAAATGTTGTGTTCTGTCACTGTGAAGAGGATGAGATGGTGAAAGGTGGACTGACTATTAAGACAATCTAGTGTGTCTCAGATAGGCAGCTGCAGTAATGGCTTTTAGAGCCAATGCCCTGTTGATTTTGGGACACCTCACTGTAGGTGGTAATTTTACTCCTTTTAGCACTTCTAGAGGCAAATATGTGGTTCTACTGAGCAGGGCACCTTCTATGCAGCCTCCCATTCCTCAGTCATCTGGTTTAGAAAAATTAAAAAAAATAAACAGCAGTTTCTTAGTGATACCACTGTCCGGCTCATGTTACAGTGTGGAGGGCTGTGTGAGGGACATCTCACCAAGATGTATGTGGATTCCCACGCTCCTGTTAGTGAGATATGTAGTTTACATCAAAATAGCATTTTTTAAAGATGGTAACACTAGTTGCAGGAGCAGCAAACACTTGCAGGTAAAGTAATACTTCTCCACGTTGAGAACTGAGGAATCCATGCGGCACCCACCATGGCAGTCGATGATAGAAACTTTGAACACAAATCTAGGCTAACTGGTTCTGCTTTGCAGATCCCCAACACCCTAGCCCCTCTCCACATGCACTTCTGTAATTTTTGCATAGATGCTGGGCCAGAAAGTAAATTTGAATACAAGACTGAATTATATGAAACATTCCAACATTTACCTATTTAAATGAAACAGCTCACTGTCCTACACAAGGACAGATTGTTGTTTCAAACCCTGGCACATAACTTACTAGTCTTCTTCATATAGATCCACGACTAAGGGAATGTTGGCACTCGCATCAAGGTATATGAGCCTGAAAGCAACAGCACTTGTGTTTCCTCTGATAGAAGCTTTCTTTGGCTTCCTGACCCACAGATGGGTTTTTAATTCTGTCACTGACACACAAACTGTAGTCATACTCTTCACCAGGGGTAGCTCCTCCGAAATGGTGGAGGAAGTTCGCCCCACCTGGCCAAGAGCCAGGAGATCAAAAATAAAACAATAGCTTACTATTGTTTTATTTTTCGTCTACTGGCTCAGCCAGCAGTGTAGGGCAGGTTCATTGGAGGTGGGAGGAGGAGAGTGTGCACATGTGTGTTTGGCAGACCATCTCAGCGCAGCCAAACACATAGGCACACTTAGGTTTCTCCAGCCCGGCTGTGTTGAACAGCTGAGCTGGAAAAACTGCAAAGACCCCAGGGCTGTGTCTGAGCGGCAATCCAAGCTGCTCAGACCAATCCTGGTGCTACTTTCATGCTAGGTTTAGCATGAAAACAGTGCAAGGGTTGCTGGGGAGCCTGTGCTAGTGCCACAGTGAATGCTGGGACACCACAAAAAGAGGAGCGAGGCAGCTGGAGTTTGCAGCGGCAGGAAGGTTGTTTTTAAAAATAAACATTTTTTTCATTGTTTCCCTGTCGTCCCTCCCTCCACCACCACTTTGACATTTTTGGCAGCACTGCTGCCGGTCACTATCACATACTGCCCATCTTGTCAATTAAACAATTAAAACAATCATGTTTCTTTAACTATGAGTACACTTGTCGTCATTCATATCCGGACATGTTGTTTTATGTCTATCAATTTGCACACATTCTCTTGTCTTATTTTCGCACATGTCATGCATGCTCTAATGAACACATCTTTGTTATGCCTGATACTTTTGTACACATTTCCACAAAGCATTTTATTTACTGGAAAAGTCCTTTCCAAGCTTGTCGCTACTGAGGACAAATCAGCAATGTCTCTCACTGCTGTACTTATTTAATAGTTTAGGAAAGGACCAGGCATTGACTTATATCATATATTTGATTTCAAATTCCAGTTATGCTCATTATGTCTACTTTTGACAGTACGTCTGTCTAAACCAACCTTTATTGTTTACCCTGGCGGGTTTTTCCTTCCACCCCTTTTAGCCATTTGTTTTATTAACTATCCTTTCAACTACTGGCGTTAGATGTTTCAATCTTTTCAACGTACCTCAGCCCAGCAGAGCATTTTCACTCTCATCTAATGTCATTCGCTGTTTGCACTGTATCCTTACTCCTCTTTTGCTAGCTTATTAACACGTGTTTCAGAACTTCGGAAATTGTAACCTGAGGCACAACAAGTTCTCAATAATATTAGTGTTTTCTACCTAGTGAGTGACAATTGCATCAGACATGCAGGCTGGTCAATAAGGTTTGCAATTATAAAGTAAACTTTGACATGCCAGTACCATTAGATTAATGGTTTGGTAGACATCATTCCAATCTCAAATCTCCAGCAGATTTCAAATTGTCGGTTGACTTCAACTATGAGCATTTGGCATGTCATTACAAAGAAAACACTAACTTCACTGAGAAGCTTTCATGCCCGAGTAAGTAATAAGTTAACAATTTATAAAGTGGCAAAACACCTGTAGACAAATTAGCAAAGGGGTATCTTGCACAAGAGCTAAAACGGTGGACGGCCAATTAAAATGACATTTTAAAAAAAAAGTTGAGATGCACCATAAGAAATATGTCATTTTAAAATGTAAATGTGCATTTTCCTTATTACTGATTTAATCGCCAGGGCTGAGGTAATGCTAAAAAAAGGCCACCTGTGCAGGCGTATTTATTGGATTTTATCCCAATTTTGTTGATGAACGTATTTGTCACTTCACAAATTTATATGAATCCTGTCACTTCTTGACACAGTTCAGTGTGCCCTCTTACTAGTTCGCATTTCTGTCCTGCCTTTCAACATTCCACTCCTCCTTGTTGATTTGTCATTATTGTACATAATCCTGCCATTCTTGCCACTAGCGCTGACCTTTCTGTAACACCTTTTGCCATTGTGCCATCTCTCATGTCTGTCACGATTACTCACATTTCTAGAATGCCTTTCTCTATTTCACACATGCATTTGTCTTATGTATGTCGCTAATAGGGCGAAGAATTGAATTAGCAGACACAGAAGTACATACATCTAAATGAACCCAGATCTTTTAGAATTTGCCAGTGCTTATTTTCTATAGCATCCATTTTCAGATTATTTTATTAAAGCACTGGGAAAACCAATAGCACGCAGTACAGGAGACAAAAAAAATGTTAGCTTTGCCAAAGCTAGGTTCTTTTTCTTTTTTCTAAAGCTTTTCACCATTGGCAGTAAGCATACACAAATCTAAAAGGTCAGCTACCTACCTCCATTCAAAGCAAGACCTACTGTTTTTTTGCCAAAATCCTGGATTTTGCCAATGCTTTTTTAATATGACATTTATATCAGTAAACTTCAGTGAGCTTTTACGTTTTGCCAGATAAACCTGTGCCACGAAAATAATTAGTTCTCGTTCAAAATTGTGATTACAATTTTTGTGATTACATCTCACAAAATTTGATAACATTCTGCATCACTGTGGAGAAGATGTAAAAACCAATGGAAATTGCTTCTAATTGTAGCTCTGCATTTTCTGTTTTCCAAATCATATTAAGGAATAACATATGCTACAATTTTCAAAATCATAGTCGGTAAATCAGTTTTCAACATTGTGTATTTTCTGTGCACAATTCCACAGTAATGTACACATTAAATCAGGAGTTCAGATATAAGATTGTTTACAAAATTCTATGGTAAGAATATGTGTTTTCCTGGTATTTTTCTATGCATGCTGTAACATATACATTCAGAGTTCGAGAGATACAGTGGTTATTTCCCTTTACAATGCTATAATTTAATGTGATTCATATCCCGATTGCTGGCAAATGTGTAGGTTCCAAATAACAGTATATTCACTGTGTAAACATACATAATAATAATAAATAATACACATATTCCATTAAAGTTAAATAAAGTAAAAATACAATTATAATACAGTTTATCTCACATATTCTTAGATTCTTACGACTTAGGATTAGTCATATATCTCTGTTTTTCTCTTCATGGATATCCACAAAAAGTCACATATAAACTGGACAATAGCATCACGTACAGAGCAACATATTAAATTTACTGTGGTTTTATACGTATCCCACAAAGATGCTTAATGCATTGTCAAACTAATTTTACTGGACTAACTCTGAAAACGTAATGAAATTTATTCCAGCTTACTGAAGGCAGATACAATTTTATATTTAAAAAAAAAACTAATTTCATTAGGAGTGTCAACTAAACCTTACTAAGAGAGGGTACTTTTTAAACCTTCCAATTACAATATTTTGGTTTCCATCAAGAAGCTGGACCTCACTTACCCTTTAATACAAAATACACTTGTCAGAAATGGCTCACCTTCTGTTAAATACAAAAAAATGTGAGTAAGTGATATAAACCTTGCCGCATTCTGCCTACTGGTATAAAACCCATTAAGTATTTAGGTGTACTTTTATAAAATCTGTGTTTCCCTTCAAATACATTTTCTGTCTCCCATGGCCGTTTTGGTCCACATGTGATCTACATTTCCTGAGATTACGCTTTTCATATTTTGTCTCAAATAGAACAAGATATTTAGGCAAGGTTGACCACCATTTTTATTTTTTATTTTTTAGGACCATGTCGAAACTAAGTTATTGGAATGACTTTCAAGTGTGACAAATTCACTTATAATAGGTCAAATGTGACAAAAATCATAATTGACAAATGGTGAAACTACAGAGCGGAATATGTAGGAAGATTTAATGATAAAATACCCATTGGTTTGTCTGAGGAAGAGAAGGAGGATTTGGCTGGGGAAATAAAGAAGTTTGTTCAGACAGTTAGTAAGCTACAAGGAATTGGTGGTAACATGTTTTTGTTTTTAAATTGTAATTAAACAGACTTGAAAGCAGATCTACTATCACTCACACAGGAAGGAAAAACAAGGACAGAGGGTAGAGAAAGTACCTGAATGAGAAGTTAATAGGGATGGAGGTAGGGAGGTACAGAAAGGGGGGCAATGACAGGCTAAAATCTAGGAAACTGGTGAGGTTAAGGAAAAACTAAACCAGATAGGGAAGAAAATATAAAACCAGCATTGGCCTTTGTTTTTTCTTTTGCATTCTATCTTACTATCTAACTGGATTATAAATATTAGACACATTTTATAATAATGTTTGTTTTAAATTTGATAAACCGTTAATAGTTATTCATGTTGTGATGTATGTTAAATTAATAAACAACAACATAAACAACTATTAATGGTTTATTAAATGTAAAACAAACATTATTATAACATTTTTCTAATATTTATAATCCAGTTATAGTCATTCCTGGTGCAGGCTGCCATTCTCAATTATTTGTCAGGTGTGCATTGGGATAAGGACATGAAATGGGCATGAATATAACTCTGAGTGGAAGCCCATTGGTATGTTAAATTATGCCAATCTATGGGTGCAAGAGTTGAAACCCATCAAGGAGAAGCCATGGGACTATACTGAGCAGTGGGCAGATTGGCACCCAAACGTGAATAGGAGCAGAGCATGTGCTGCAGCATTCAAGGCAAGGAAATAGTCCCCCTGTTACACTTAATGTTGCTTTTTAAGTTGCATGTAGCTACGGATTATGTCCTACCCACAATCAGTAATGCCAAAAGTATTTATCTATGCCTTTTGAGATAAATTCTTCGGACTGCAATGTCTATAGAGCACTTTCGAGAGGATACTATTATGGTGTAGACAGCAGTACCATATTTCCCCAGCTCTGCAAGAGCTACATTGATTGGCTGTAAGTAGCTCATATCTCCAAACCTTTAAGCTAATATACATCACTATAAAACCAATATTGGCCCTAGTCCTGATTTCCAAATTGGCAAAATGCAACACTTTATTCCATTGAGAGAACAGCATTTATCAGTTGCACTTCTTCATATCTAGGTTCTCTAGCTAATGCAAACTGGAAGATGCAACTTCCTGTTCAAGTAACAACACCTGAGAGTAACCTGCTATTATCACAGGCACATTAAGAATCCTACTCTTTCAAGCTCAGCATGAACAAGATTTGTATTTTGTCATTATATCCTATGGAACTAGTAATAGGTTGGACGGGATATCCGTCACACTTGGGATGGAATAATCCCCTCCGCCAAGGTCGTAATTAGGCCCATAGTGGAGTAATAGCTTTCATCTTTAATTTTTCCACTGTTGCTTTATTGAGTTTTACTGGCCCAACTTCAAGCTTTGGAGTATGAATACAAGCTTCATAGAGAACAATTTTCAAATCACAGGAGAAAGAAGACAATAAAGAAAGAAGACGACATTCAGCGAAGAAAGAAGACGGCATGCGGCAAAGAAAGAAGACAACATGCAGCAAAGAAAGAAGAGAGCAAAGAAAGAAGACAGCATGCAGTGAAGAAAGAAGACAGTGAAGAAAAAAGATGGCAGTAAAGAAGAAGGCAGCATGCACAAATAAAAAAGAAGTACGTTCAGTGTCGTAGCCAGAGAAAGGACACTGGCCAGTGTCCAATGGCAAGTGACCAGAAGGAGTACCGGGTCCCGAGGCAACACAATGGCATGGATGGCAAGGAAGAGAGCATGAAGTGAAGCTGACAACGTGCAGATGATGTACTGGCCAATCAGAAGCAGGTAAATTAGAGCGATGTTGGACCAAGTCAATGATAAGTTCAGGTAAGTAATGTGTGGTTCCTAAGCCCCTTTTAAGATTTTTTTTTATCAACAAAAGATTTTGCAAGCACAGTGCGCAACTGTGCGCATGTAGTTGAAGCTTAAACAGACTAGAAGAAAGGAGTAGGGAGAGTTGACTTGTAAGTGTATTGGGAGAAAAAAGGAAATGGAAGAAACAACATCTTAGTGTAGGGGCGGAGGAAGTAGGAAGAGTATGGTAGAAGGACAACGAGCCTACTCCCTTTAAAAAATCAAAAAAGAAAAATAAACACGTCACTTACCTTCGTTAGCACTCTTTCTGGTGGATACCATATCTAACTGCAGATTCTTCACCCCTAAAATCTCCACAGGTGCCAGACTGGGTCCCGAGATTTCTTCCAGCAATGATCCTATATGCTGGTAGGTGGTGCCATATGGCTCCATTGTAACTCCATATGGCCCATAAGTGATGGAGTGCAGCTAAATACAAACACCAATCTAGCACACCTACATCCTTGTGTCTTTCTCCTTTCACATAAACAGACGGAGAGTGGAGAACAAATTGCCTGAGATAATGTACTGATTCCTAACTTGACTCCTAACCCTGGAACATTTTACATGTTAAAGTCACTCCAAAAATGGGGAGGCAGGAGGGCAGTGAGGAATCTGCAGTTTGATAAAGTAGCCACCAGAAAGAGTGCTACCAATGGTAAAACAACTAGTTCTTCTGATGGATACTTCTAACCGTGGATTCCTCACCTTTACAATGGATACCATAGTAGTACTTCCCAAAAGGAGAAAGTCTGGGGAGTGGACTTAGACCATAAATTTCCACAGAACTGAGCAGGTGAAGTGACCTTCCTGATAAACCTGGCTGTCACTGCAGTATTGTTTCGTAAGCGTATGTAGAGATGTCCACAACACAACCTAAGCATGTCTAGAACAAGCACCCCTCACACCAAAGGCGCCATAGCTGCTTTAACTCTGGTGGAATGGAGCTGGGCTTACCGAGATCTAAGAGTCCACTGAAGGACCAGCATGTGCCAACTACTGTTCACGATAAGAAGAATACAAAGGCCAGAAGGTATTAAAGCATCAGGCTGTTTAGGATAAGGAGGATACAAAAGGCCAGAAGGCAAAGAAGCCTTAGAGCCTTCCTCATCAAAACTATCAGGATTATTACTTAAGTATGCCAAACCTGCTACGGAGGAAGGGCTTTGAATGCCAAGATGCCCAGAATCGCCTCAATAAATGGGATCCTCTTTGTGGGGCTCGTATGGGACTTCAGCTCATTGGGGGTTATTCTAACTTTGGAGGAGTGTTAATCCGTCCCAAAAGTGACGGTAAAGTGACAGATATACCACCAGCCGTATTACGAGTTCCATAGGATATAATGGACTCGTAATACGGCTGGTGGTAAATCCGTCACTTTTCCGTCACTTTTGGGACGGATTAACACCTCCTCCAAAGTTAGAATAACCCCCATTCACTGTAAACCCAAACGATGTCAGAAGTTCGTCCGTCATCCAAAGGTAATTTATGACAGACTACGACAAGCCTGCTTACAGCAATCAGTGGGCAAGGTATGCAAAAATGCACTCTGTAGACCTCTGAAGATGGGTAGTGACCACCTCAAACAATTTTGTGAACACCTAAGGGGCAGAAGTAAGGCTGAAGAGGAACACAGTAAATAAGAAGTGTTCCTGGCTCATCTTGAATTGCAGGCAACACCTGTGGGACTGCAGGACAGATATATGGAAATACACATCCTGTGAGCCCAGGGATACCATCCCGTCTCTTGTTCTTGCACCTACTGCTGACAGGATCTGAGCCAGAGTGAACATTTTGAACCCGTTCTTCTTCTTCAAAAAAGCAATCAGCAGGTGGATGATCAAAATAGGCTTAAGGTCACTGTTCTTCTTTAGAACGGGAAAGTAACATGAATAGCATCATTCCCCTTCTCCAGTCCATTACTCTCTAGATGCCACCCACGGATAACAAAAGGTTGATTTCCTGCATCAGGATACCAGAGTGCTCGCCCAAGAGTAGTTCTGGTTTTGGAGGAAATTGGGAGAGGAGGAGAGAAAGGGCAGTTTGTAGGATACAACTGTCTGACGTGATGAATCTCCAGCAATGCAGCAAATGCCATATACTCACTTCTATCAGTGAGGCATAGACCTAGGAGGGCAAATTAAAACGGCTTGACAATGCTGCAGCAAAGGAAAAAGAATTTGGGGATTAGTGGCCCTGCTGATTTGAACAATGTCTAGCAGCGCAATGACCCTGTAGGGTTAGCAGTTTCAACACAGGTTGGGAGGGTTGGTGGTGTCTTTACATTAGCCCCATGGAATACACCTGAAATGTCTGCATTGTGGAGAAATTGCTCAGCTGGTGTGGGTTTTTGCTTTATTTTGATTGTATTTTTGTACTTATTGGAGAAGAAGTATTGCTGTTTGGTCCTGATGAAGCGTCAATGGATCCTGTTGGACCGGAAGACGCGAAACGTGTTGACCCTAGTTTAGAGGTACCTTAAGTGTCGTAGTCCTCTGTGGTTTTTGCTCTTTGAAAGTAATTGAGCATCAAACTCAATTTATGACTTTCATGGTCGTTTTTAACCTTGGTCTTCATTCCCTGATTGAACTGATAACATTTTTGATGGATTGATTGGGATGAATAACCAATTTTAATTTCTTGATTTTGTTTCTCTCCAACAGTGCTGGTGCCTGAATGCAGGCACTTGTGTCTTCATAACTTAAACCGATTAGCTATAACAAATTTAATAGGGTTAAGAGCCCCCGTCCAGGGAGCCCGTAAGGTGCTGCAGCGCCGGCCTGGCGTGGAGCATTCCCCGATGATGATGCCAGTCATCCAATGTGATGCTTGAGGGTTTTGCTCATGAGACATTAGGTCTCCTAGAATGTTAGCATAGTTTGGAACAGTGTACCTTTTGTTTATAGCATATTCAGTGGGAGACTGTACACTGGACCAGTAAAACCTCCCGGTCCCTCCCCCCCTCTTGGATTTGTAGATTTATGTACAGCAGTTTGGTGTGGGACCTTTTATATTCAACCATAAGGATTGATTCCTGGTTTAACCAGCGTCCTGTCGAGATCTCTAACATGGATGATTTCCAGGGCCTTAGCTATGATGACAAAATGGTGTCAGCAATTTTACAGACACCTTTGATCCTTGATAATGATGGGCCAGCTCCCACAGGCAGCCTTAAATCGGATTGGGATAAGCTCCCCACCCTAAAACGAGAATTGATAAAAACTGCCATGCACGGGACAATCATGACAGAATATCTGCGCGCCAATATTGCACCCAATGGCCTTGTAGTATCGAACTTACCTCGTATTTTCCTACAGGATTTGGCCTTTAGAAAAGATTGGGCGCAGATAGCTTGGAAATGCACTAGAGACTGGCTAGTCTTAATAATTAACACTTCCAAGCATTTAGCTGACACTATAACTATCCAAATCAGTGCCATAAAAAATAGCCTGAAAACCACGGTCACTCTCACAGCTTTTAAAAGCCGTCTGTCTGAAATCACGGCTGAACTCAACGAGACTAAAGAGTTTTTGACCCATCAAAAGATCACTAAACTCCAGAAGGACATTGTAAAGTTCAGTAGAGAAAAGGATTATCCTTATATTAAAGATGACTATGATTTAGACAATCAATCCCGGTCATCAGATGAGTCTACCTCATCTAATAAAAAACCACGCAACCACAATAGTGTATCCTAGTCTGATGGGTGGAGCACAGATGACAATCAGCCCCACCATTTTTTTATTATGCTCCATATCCTGTTCATCAACCTATGCCCTGGCAACCTCCTTACCCCTTCTTTCAACCTCGTCCCATGATGCCTTTCGTGCCTTTTTTAGGCCGCGGCCGGGGCAGAGGCAGAAGGAGAGGAAGAGGCAGACACATCCAGTGGTCCAGAGAGGAACCACAGATGGTTACCAGGAGTCAAGCAAAAAATCCTCTGATGAGAACCTAGTTGTTAATTTGTCAACCAGATTACTTACAGAGGATGAAAATGAGGTGCTCAATAAGGGCCTGGGTTTTGTCCCCACCCCTGAGGAGGATTTCTTCCGCCTGCATATCGAACTTGCTAAATTTTTTCGCAAAATTCAATTGCATTTTTTCTTCACTGACAAATCTATGGGACCACAAATGATTGATTCTGGTTTAAAGAAACCTTCACTCTTTGTTCCACCACCAGTGACTATGCCTAGTGAGGCTTTAACCTTTGAAAAATCAGTATTAGCTGATCTTAACCAATTGCGCCCAAAACACACGTAAGTCAACGTACCAATGAAAGAGAAGAGGGTTCTACTATCCTTATCCTCGGACCCCAATATAACCATTAAGCAGGCGGACAAAGGTGGTGCCATTGTGATCATGGATTCTATTGATTATAGACGTGAATGCTTACGTCTTTTGAGTGACTCCACGTACTACGCGAGGATAACAAGTAACCCCACTGGGAGGTTACAGACCCAGATCAGATGTCTCATCGAAGAAGCCAAGAATAATTCTTGGATTTCTCCTAAGGAGGCAGCATTTCTTGACACACCGCACCCTCGTACTCCGTACTTTTATTGTTTACCAAAGATTCACAAAGGCACAAACCCCCCCCCCCGGACGTCCAATTGTCTCAGGTTTAGGCTCTATCCTAGAACCTTTGTCAATGTTTTGTGACCACTTTTTACAGCCATTAGTAAAAAACTCCTCCACTTACTTGAAAGAAACCAAAGACGTCCTAAACTTAATAAAAACTATCAATGATTCCGGGGATGTACAAGGAATCATCACTTCAGATGTGGAAGCCTTATATACCAATATTCCACAAGAAGCCACTTTACGGGTTATTGAAACAGCTCTCTATGACGCTCCCACTGATCTATCCACTCCTGTGCCTTTCATTATGCAATGTGCCACGCTTGCTCTGACAGAGAATTTCTTCCTCTTTGAAGATAAATTTTTTCATCTGATTCGAAGGACATCTATGGGGAGCACATTTGCACCCAGTTTAGCCTGCCTATATATGTATGATTTCGAAAAGAAACACATTTTACCCCAATGTAATCCGTTTCAGAACTTCATTAGATTATGGCAGCGTTACATTGACGACATCTTAGTTATATGGCAGGGACCACTAACTACTGCTGATCATTTCATAACGTGGGTTAACACCCTTGACCCCTTTGAGAATTTACAGCTACTTTGTCTTCCACCCAGTTACCTTTCTTAGATCTTATGATCTCCATCAACAATGGGAAGTTACTTCCCAGTATTTACCACAAGCCAACGGATCGTAATTCACTCCTGCTATATGAGAGTCACCATCCTAAGTCCCTGCGGGATAATTTACCCGTTGTCCAGTTCTTACGACTAAGACGTAATTGTAGCTCACCTCAAGAATTTGATCATCAGGCTGATGCCCTTCAAGTGAAACTCCATGAGCGTCACTATCCCCCTAGACTAGTCAACGAGGCACGCAAAAGAGCCAGGAATAATACCAGGGACGCCCTTCTAACCACTGTTGATAAAGGCCCCCAGACTAGACTAACATGTGTGTCCACCTACACTCCCTTATCTAATACAATCAAGAAGCTGATTAGCAAGAGATGGCCAATTTTAACAAGTGGAGGTCTGACAGTGCCAAGACCCCTTTTTGCTTTTAAACGGACAGCCAACATTAAGGATATAGTCGTCCACACTCGTCCACGTCTCCCACGGGACTGTCCCTCTCAAAGAACTCTATGGGACCTACCCCCAGTGGAGGGTCATCATCCCTGTGGTGGGTGTAGTGTCTGTCCTTTGACTAGACATTTGACGACATTGAATCTAGATCCTATAGGGACCTGGCGTCTTAAGAAACACACCAATTGTAACACAAAAAATTGCATCTACATGATCACGTGTCTGTGCAATTTACGTTACATAGGCATGACTACACGACCAGTAAAGACCCGCATTAACGAACATAGAGGTAACATCAGATGCTAAAGAGTTACTACTAAACTTTGCACGCACTTTTTGGAACACCCACACACTCCAGATGATATTTGGTGGGTAATTTTAGAAGTACCTTGTACTCAATCATAGGACACTGGTTCCCTCTTTAGGACAGAACAAAGATGGGTGTTCAAATTGGAGACCAATAAACGGGGCCTGAATGATGATATCCCTTGGACCTCTCTCTCTCTTGATTACAACCATGCTTTATTCCCCAGGATTTTGGCGAATTGCCGTCTGACACTCTACATTCCTGAGTAGGTGTGAACTTGGTTTACCCTATAAGACACACGTCCTTTCCCACCCTCTTATTTTCTGACGCTAACAATAAACAGCACTGTTTATTATTCCTACAATTGTGCCTTTTCTGCATTGGCTGATTTTGCCCGTGAGTCTGAAACTATAATCGTTGGATTAATCATTTTTGACAGTGCAGCTCACTACAGATGTCCCTTCGTTCCATTAGTTATTTGAAAGGGTTGTTTTTATTTGTGTGACCTTCTTCCCATTAGGCTACCTTCGGAGGGGTTTTATTTGCCCAATAGCCACAGACCCGTTGATATTCACACCATCTGAGTTTTTAATTTGATAAACTTTCCAACAGTGCTCTACTTGACGGGATTTTCAAATTGGTTCATACATTTGGCTTATTGTTCACCATAGGATTATTATTTTCTCCAGTACTCCTGACTTCGGAAGGTTCCATCCCCTTGGAGGGGTTGCCCTTCTTTTATTTTTGTGGCCCAGGGCCTCACCCGACTGTGTTGATAGTCCTTTTTTTGTGTCAGTACTCGCTGACGCGCACGAATCCGGAAGACAATGTTTTTCCGTGTCGCGCGGCGTCTATTAATAGACTCTAACAACGCCCGTTCCAGGTTGTTGCGGGAATGCTGGCCAGAGGTTAGGTCCAGGGAAAAGGACCTCCAACATAATTGTGAGTATCATTTACATGCGACAGTGTGATTTTGGCTTTGGCGCCCGCATTTTTTAAATGTCCTTTTCCACTACCGGTACTTAGTTTTTAAGCACCGGAGAGCGGACCGTGCATCTTTTTGACATTATAATAACTACGGAAACTTTGTAATGCACTTAATCTTAATTATGACCAGTTTCCACTTCTGAACGGACTTTCTATAAACTTTGTGACTAGATTACCAATTCATATATCCAAAAACTCGTGTTTGCCTATACATAACTCATCATTATCTGTTTTATTATGAATAGTGTCTTTTGGAGTCCTTGGCATGCGTTTTCCAAGGGGCCCGATCTCGAATTAAGGGTGGTAAGCCTGACCTTATGTATTTGAACTATGTTTCATCACTGATTTATTTTCACATATGCACCTTGGCAATCACTATTTGTGTACCTTTGGTGTTGTTACCTTTCTTTCTTCTAGGGCGACCTTGTTTTGACTCAACCATTTTCCTTGACGTAAGTGACTGATTTGCATGCCTAAAATGTGGGTTTTTGCTTTATTTTGATTGTATTTTTGTACTTATTGGAGAAGAATTATTGCTGTTTGGTACTGATGAAGCATCAATGGATCCTGTTGGACCAGAAGATGCGAAACATGTTGACCCTAGTTTAGAGGTACCTTAAGTGTCGTAGTCCTCTGTGGTGTTTGCTCTTTGAAAGTAATTGAGCATCAAACTCAATTTATGACTTTCATGATTGTCTTTAACCTTTGTCTTCATTCCCTGATTGAACTGATTAAAATTTTGATGGATTGATTGGGATGAATAACCAATTTTAATTTCTTGATTTTGTTTCTCTCCACCAGTGCTGGTGCCTGAATGCAGGCACTTGTGTCTTCATAACTTAAACCGATTAGCTATAACAAATTTAATACGGTTAAGAGCCCCCGTCCAGGGAGCCTGTCAGGTGTTGCAGTGCCGGCCTGGCGTGGAGCATTCCCCGATGATGATGCCAGTCATCCAATGTGATGCTTGAGGGTTTTGCTCCTGAGACATTAGGTCTCCTAGAATGTTAGCATAGTTTGGAACAGTGTACCTTTTGTTTATAGCATATTCAGTGGGAGACTGTACACTGGACCAGTAAAACCTCCCGGTCTCCCCCACCCCCTTGGATATGTAGGTAGACGGTGTCGACCATCCTGGTCCTGAATCCCCCTAAAATGCATGAGGGCACACTTGTTGCATGACTTGAAGCCATGGCCAGAGTCCAAGCACCCTAGGTATACCTCATGCAGATCTGCGTCTGACATCTGAGTAAATCCCTGGGCAGGAGGGAGGTGATAAGATGGCCGTTCATCATCAAAACATGCACAAACCTTTTCTTTGGCCAATCACAAAACGTCCGCTGATTTCAAAGTTGAAATCAGTGTCAATATTTGTTCAGAGGAGGGTTCTGGTTATGGTGATGTAGGAGGTACTAATAGCACGGGACGCAACACTTTCAAGAGCAAGGGCTTCCTTGGCGAGCGGAGCCTTTGTAGTGTCTTTGTGAGCCGTAGCCAAAATTTGAATGGCCTCCCGTTCCCTGATGACCTTTGTGTGCGATGAAGAACATGACTAACCGGTTGTGGTCAGACCCAACAAACCACAAACAGATGCCATGTCACAAAGCCATGGAAAAAAAGGAACAGAAGCCAACATGAGTTGGCTCCTTGTATGTTCTCATATTGACATATCCAGATTGGGCAAAGCCATTACTGTAGCTATGAGGAAGCACTTGTTGATGCTGGAGGGCTACTGCAGGGGACAATGGGTTTAGGATTTAGTCTGGATATTCATGAATTGAGGAATCTGTGGGTATCCATCAGGACGGATGACTGCATGGATGAAATTTGAGTGTCTGGCAGATGATAGGATGTGGGTAGGGTTTTTTACATTACTGGTAAACTGAAGAATAAAGGACAAAATGAAAATGTAATATTTTGGCTGCTTTGTATTTAGGTTATAAACTAGTCTGAGGTCAGGGATTAATATGTCCCAGATGGTCACTGCTTCTAAATGGCACTTTTTCACTTTTAGTGACTGCTGCAGGTTTTATTGTTAGTGGCAGAATAATTCTATATGAGGGAGGTTAGTCTGCCCATGAGATAAGTATATTTTTAGATCAAGAGTTATGTGTAACACACAAAAATATTTTCATCAGATTCTGGATCTCACGGGGAGACTGGGGCTTTAGCAAACTCTGCGCACTATTAAATCACAGCCTGTGCTACAACCTTGGCTGCAGAATTTTGGATTAATTGCAGAGAATAAATGTCAGACCTACCAAGGACCAAGAAGAGAAACCAGACCTTGATGGACCATTCACCACACTAGCAGGACATAGACGTGGGAGTGAAGAGGAGTGATGAAGTAAGAATGCAGTGGCTAAGCAATATTGTAGTGCCACAGCTGTGACCAGTCAGCTTAGCTTTGTGATGTAGTGGGTGAATGTGAATAGAAGGGCAAACCAAAGTCTATGGCTTTCACAGCATGTGCATGCCTGAAATGTGGGAAAATGTGGGTAATCTGTGAAACAGTTTGTGGGTGTGGTGTTGTGTCGTTCAGAATCATTGGGTAAGTGGAAATCTTTAGGTCTGTAATCAATACATTTAGAAATATGAACTGTGCTTTTGATCATCCTTGCATTTGTCTAACATTTCCACCAAAATAGTTGTTTCTCCTCAATTTCTACTGCAGTTTATTCTGTAGATCATCAGTATACATAATCTCAGAAATGTGTACTTCAAAGTATAGGGGTGAAATGTTTGGCATTAGGTCTAGATGCTGTCAATAACTGAAAAGGTGATAATACAGGGGGTGGATACATTGATATGTCACTAGTGGTGCTGTCTTACATTTTTAATTCATTAGCTTCTTTTTTCAACATGGTTCTTGATTATGTATCAGAAATGAGTAGCTAAATACTGAAGGAAATATAGAACGTATTAGTTGTTGTACAACAGTTGCCTTTTCCTATTATCAAAAGTACTTACAATAGAACCTCAAGGACTTATATGTACTTTCTTGCCTTTCACCCTGTACCTTATGCACTTATGTTTCTCAAATTAGTTTCACTCTGTTAGTATAGTTCCATACCTTATTTCATGATTTTCTGACTTCATTTGTCTAATATATTCCTGTTTTAGGGATGACATTTTGTCGAATTTGTTCCTGCAGAAGACTCATCACAGGTCTTAAGACCTGCAATGTCCGAATGCTGTGGCCAGTATTATAGGAGCTTGGGAAGAAATTATACTCTGAGGGCCACAAGTGAGCCCTACCCACTGCCTCCAATTACTATTGTTTTAGTCTGTTTTCTGAAAAGTCTCTGGCTGCTACTGGTCCGAGGATGGTTTATGATCTGGTAGTTTATTCCAGGAACATCATCCCTGATTAAGGGTATTAAGATATCCTTCTAGACAAGAAGCAAAACACAAGTTCTCTTCCACCTTTAGAAGTTCATTTCAGTTTCCAACTGTGTGGATCCATGTGTGTCCTGACATTTTGATGTGGGTCTCCGGATCTTTTCTCTTCCTCCCCAATATGTATTCTTCTGTGTTTATTGAAATGATCCTTGCGACTGAACCGTTTCTGACAATCAATGCAAGTGTATGGCTTTTCCCCTGTATGTATTCGTTGATGCCGATTACGATCACTTTTTAGACTGAAGCATTTCTCGCAGTGAGCACACACAAAGGGTCTCTCTCGAGGTCTTACAGCAGTATGTGTTCTCTTGAAATGACTGAAGCTTTCATTTAGGCTAGTGTTTTTGTCATATTGTGCAGACATGTTTTGTCTCTGTTTGTGGAGTGTGTTTTCAAGGCATGCATTAGTTAACAAATTCCTTTGATTGATATCATATTCATTACATTTATAAGAGATCCCTAGTTTGGAGGATCCATGATGCAAACTGAAAGACGCTGGATTCTGAAAAAAACGTTCACACTCAGTAGTCTTTTTTTCTTCCAGTTCCCGGTTACGTCGTGGCCATAGCTGTCTCCTAGAAAATGGTGGCTTAATACACCTCTGCAACTCCTTTTTGTTTGTTGTTCCAGAAGAACCTATGGAAGGCTGAGTTTGTTCTGTAAATACCATAGAGCTATTATCTTCACATTGACTGGTCATGGTTTCATCACCTGTTTAAAAAAACATAAATCCAATCTGTAGTGTATACAAATATTCATTTAGAACAATAAATCTATGTAGACTGTTTAAAAAACAGGAACATTAACATATATAGTACAAATGTATTTATAACAAAACCATGGATTTGTATTGAACATTTTCAGACGTGTACTTTACTAAAGTTACATATTTACAAAGGATTCAAAAGGAGCATGTCAGGGAAATATGAATACAGTAATAGCATTTTAACATACATCTAATTTTTAAATAGTTGATAAATATAAACAAAATTACTTCTCATGTATGTTTTTATGCTCCAGCCGACAGAAGTCTGAAATGCCATCCCAATACAGACATGAATGGAAGGTGCTAATTATGCTGTTCATTTGCAATACTTCATGGCAGTCTTAAACTTCCATTACATTTCCGCAGAGCCCTTATAGATCAGACTATGTGATATAAAAAAATGGTCAGTGTTTTTTGCATCAGCGCACAGTCTCACTCACAACTCATAGATGTAGCTATTGCTATATGTAGTTCAATCTGTGGACTATTCTTCTCCTTCAACAAATCATAATATATGGGTCATATCTCCGATGGCAACTGCCAGATCCTCCATGGGCAACTCACAGGGTAGGCAGGGGGCTAATGAACCTTTACCATGGTGGTTTAGGATGCTTGGGAGCTCTGGGATCCGTTGATTATGGGCTTTAGAAACTGGGCCATAGTGTGGATGCCAAGAGCTCGGAACTCAAAATCAACCAACAGACACAAAAAAGTATTGTTCAGGCCAGTGCTAGGGCTGAACCGTTGGTGCATGTACATCCCCAACGTGTACAACCTTTACCATGGTGGTTGAGGATGCTTGGGAGCTCTGGGATCCGTTGATTATGGGCTTTAGAAACTGGGCCAAGTACAACCCTTTCCACACTCCCAGGATTGCGAAAAAAAACAGTTCTAGGCTTCTCACAAAGTTAGTGTGGATGCCAAGAGCTCGGAACTCAAAATCAACCAACAGACACAAAAAAGTATTGTTCAGGCCAGTGCTAGGGCTGAACCGTTGGTGCATGTACATCCCCAACGTGTACAAGCACCAACAGTTTAGTTCTCTTTTCCTTCAGCTCATTAAAAGCTTTGAAAACTTTTAGCTTGGGTTGCAGGCTTTATCAAGGTTCTCAGTCTCCCATTCTTACGCAGTTCTTCAACACCATGGCTACCTGCTATCAGCAGTGTGAGTCCTCGTGGGTGTGGGATGGACACATACGGCGGTCCTGCTAAAGAGGGGGCTTTGGAGCTTCATGTGCTTCGGTAGCGTTTTTCTGGGAATGTGTAGACATAGCAGATCTCCTTGCAAAAATCTAATCTGGGAGCCTTCCACCTTTTGCAATTGCTGCTTCCATAGTCTGGGGATTGAATTAATGCAGGCTTGGCAAGTGCAGGCTCATGTCGATCTTTGCTTCATAGTCGATCTGAGTATTTGCGATCTCGGGGCCAATCAGGATGCACAACTTAATGGTGCTGGAATACTTATGCCCCAACAGCAGCAGTGGCAGCACCAGTCTATCTGCTGTGGTGGACTCACAGTTTTGATCACTGATTATGTTCACTGTAGAAGGCTTGATGTGTTCCATATTGAGAACTGTTCGACTTGGCATCCTTAGCGTGGTATCCCCTAACTTTGTGCCTTGAGCCACTGTTTCAGGCTCCAGGGGCTTCTGACCACCCTGGTGGGTTGCCACTGACCAGGTAGACACACACCCATCCAGGCAGACCCAACATCTCCAAGTGTGACCTCGGTTCCACCTCCTTCCAAGCAGAATCCTCCAGGTCATTGCCAAGCATACAATCTACAGGCATGGTTGGACTCACAGCTACATTCAAGGAACTGAGTCCCTGAGCCCGAGAGTTTGAGGGAACTACATCAGAGGAGCCAGTCTAGTACAGATGATGGCAGCAGTACCACAGTGCAGTCTGCAAGGACGGTGCACATTCTCAAAGACCTAGTTAAGGATTACAAGAAGGAGGATGACATATACCTGTGGATCAACGGGTATGAGTCTGCTCTCCATATAAACTTGGTCCCCGAAGTGGGTGAGAATCCAAAACTGTTGAGGTGGTCCATTTCCCTACAGGGGATGGACTTTATGGTGGAACACCACCCTGGCACAGAACATGCCAAAGCTAATGGTCGGTCCAGGCTCTTCCACATTAGTGATGAGAACTCCCATGAGGTTGGGTAGTTTCTCCCTACTTTCAGCTGGGGGAGACATGTGTTAGACTTGGCATCCTTGGCTTGTTCTCCCCAAACTTTTTGCCTCTGCTGCCTCTGCTGCCCAGGTTACTGAAGTGTGCTGGGCTCTGTTTTTGCTGTTTTTGATACTCTGGGCACTTTACCACTGCTAACCAGTGCTAAAGTGCAGGAGCTCCTGTGTAAAATGTATGTGTAAATTGGCATTTTCATGATTGGCATATCTAATTTACTAGTAAGTCCCTAGTAAAGTGCACTAGAGGTTCCCAGGTCCTGTAAATCAAATGCTACTAGTAGGCCTGCAGTACTGGTTGTGCCATCCACATTAGTAAACCTCTAAACATGGCTTAGACCTGCCACTGTAGTGTCTGAGGGAGAGGATGACGGTGAAGAAGTGCAGAGTGTCCATAATGTGGTAGGGGATATGCCTGTTATGCCTGGGGGGAAGGTTTCCAGGGCAGGTAGAAGTGTGTCATCCAAGGGTCTGACTCCTGAAGAGGTGCAAAACAGACAGACAGAGAGGGTTCACCAGTTGGAGTTAGAGAAGTTGAGGATGAAAATGGAGAGTGAAATGGAGGAGAGGAGGCTGGTCATAAAACAGAAGAAGCTACTTCTGGCTCATGAGCTTAGTTTGAGGGAACTAGATCAGAGGAGAGAGTCTAGTAGAGATGGTGGCAGCAGTACAACAGTGCAGCCTGAGAGGAGGGTGCACATTCTCAAACACCTAGGTAGCAAGTCCCTAGTAAAGTGCGCTTGAGGTGCCCAGGGCCTGTAAATCAAATGTTACTAGTGGGCCTGCAGTACTGGTTGTGCCATCCACATTAGTAAACCTCTAAACATGGCTTAGGCCTGCCACTGTAGTGTCTGTTAGTGCAATTTTAAATTGCCAATTCGACTTGCCAAGTGTACCCACTTGCCAGGCCTAAACCTTCCCTTTTTGTACATGTAAGGCACCCCTTGCTTACACCATTCTGTGACTCTGCCTGTTTGTGGATTCCCCTGTCTGGGTCAGTTTGACAGTTGGGCTGTTTGTGAATCCCCTCTAGACAGTGAAACAAAGAGAGCTGGGGTGTAGCCTGCATATACTGATGAGCCATTTGAGCTAGAGTGGAGGGAGGAGTGGTCAGTTATAACTGAATGGGCTTTGCCTGTCCTCTCACAATGCAGTCTCCAAACCCTGGTGTGTGTCTGGGGCATGGCATGGGCAAGGCAGGTTCTTGCAAACAAGAGAGACTTCCCTTTGAAGTTTACCAACTTCAAAGGCAAAAAAGGGTATAAATATTGGACTCAAAACCCCTGAAAAGTAGATCACTTTTGGAACCTAGAGAAACCTCTGCCAAGGAGAAGAGCGGAAGAGCTGAGGAGAAGTGTCGCCCCTGCCTGTGACTGTGCTTTGTTGGGCTATCCTACAGTTGCTGCTTCTGCCTGTGAAAGGGGATAAAGACTAGACTTTGTGGGATATTCTTGCTTAAGAAGAATCTCCAAGGGCCTAGACTGAGCTTGTCCCCTGTTCTGAAGTCTCAGGGCCATCAAAGACTTCCTCTGCCAGCACCTGGACTCTCTGCTGAGACTCCTGCCCTGCCAAGTGGTGCCTAATCCAGTCCCTGGGAACTCAAAAGGTGAAGCTGGTGGAAAACCATGAAGATCCAAGGAAACCGACTTTGGGCAACTCCGGACCAATGCCGCTGCCGAATTCCATGATGCTGCCTGCAACCGAAGCAGTGGTCCTCGCTGGAGTGCGACGACCCCGCAGGCCAGACTTCAGGTGGTGTCCCTCATATCTAGGGGTCTGACTGTCATGCAGACACCACAGCTAGTCACAAAGCAGTCCTTCAAGTACTCTAGGGAGCACTGCCTCCATTGTTCAGGAGGAACTTGGAACAAAGTGGGGTGGGTAGGTCTTTTTCATACATTTTCCCTACAGGGAACATGGATCCACTGTCTAAGCCTTAAAAACTGGTTAGAGTTGGTTCGCTTTCAAATGCCATTTTCACGCTTCTCTCCATACACAGCATTGTGCAAAGTGATAACAACTCATAGCATGAATGAACTGAGGTGGCTCCAATGAATACCCAAAACATGGGAAGATTGAAGTGTGAATTCTCTGCACCTGACTGCCTTCATCTTCCTAAAGTAAAAATCACAGACAGACAAAAGGACAGGCCCTAACTAGACACTTTCTCTTGTTGAACAAAAGAAAAGGCCCGACCAGCCACCAAATGTCAGTGCTCACGAAGAACTAATCAATTGTTATTTGCTAACAAGGCCCTGAAGGAATTTCTGAATGGAGCTGTTTCTTCACCCCCCTCACTTCAGGGTCTTGGGCTCCATCCTCCAGCTAAAGGAATGCAGGTGTTATGGGTTCTCCTTAGAGCCTGGGTTGGACACCTGTGTCTTAGCATTAGGCCCATAGCATGTGCCTTTAACACATAGACACGTTTTATTAATTTCATATTTTGTAGCACAGCCAGCTTTTAGCTCATTGTTTTTATATTTTAATCAGCTGCTTCTTTCTGAGAAACATAGCTGTTAGTGGTACACATTTTATCGGCTCTTTGCATGCATTTCACTTTGTGCCCTGCTCAAGGCTGTCATGTTTGGTACATAATATTCTAACTTGTGTTGCCGCTCGATTAGCTGAGGAGCCAGTCCCCACTTTTTAGACATTTTATCACATCAGGTCTGTTCTTACAACACTGTAAGATCTGAGATATAAACACCATATTGTCCTAAGGGGACAGAAGGCATTATAGTCATGGCCGCCCTGAGACCTACACCATTCCATTGACTGCTTTGCTGATACTGGCACTGACTCTTAAGCCAACTGAGAGGATTGCCATCCAGACAAGCCTTTTCAGATATGGGTCTGGGTCCATCTCTGAGACCGGGATAGGCCGAAGGGTTACCACTGCTATGCTCTCAGATTTTAGACATAGGGTGCAAGTAGGAATCATTTAGGTTTTTACGATCATAGAAAGATGGTGGGGTTGTTTATCTTCTTTACCCAGATCGTAATGATGATCACGGTTTTATGTTTCATCTGCCTTACCGCAGCCCATGCTTTTTATGATCAGATGCAATTGTTTCAATAACTGAAAATCCATCTTGCATTTTTTATTCTGCCTTGGAATGTGTGAGTCTATGTAACTGAGCGAAAGAGGTATGATCTGTTCACCACGACTTCCCTGAGGAGTCAGAGTGTCATGTTTAGGTTTCTTTCTAGGTTTGGGTGAGGCACTGCGGGCTAGCCAGGAATCAGGCCGACAGCTTCCACACGTGGTGGTGCTGCGGCCCTAAAACACGCAGTCTTGCTACCATAACTGGAACCGCCTGACACAGGCAATACATTCCACTGGGTGGGGAAGCGTTTCTCATCCTCAATTTTATGCCATGATAAACCAAGGACATCAGAATTGGATCCAACTGGTACCAGTGCTCAGGCTCATGCAACGCACAGGATTCTGCTTTAATGCATGTTCTACCCACGCACTATGAATATACACACTCTTGACATACACATACAGCACAAGATTCTGGGTTTCACATAACTGTGAAATTTACATGAGATGAGTCAGTAGACCGTATAGTCCAACAAAGAAAAAAAACTAGTCACACTAATACTTCACAGAACAGAGTTCGCTGCCATCGCTACTTTAAGTGATGAGCACAGGGCAAGGACAGTAGTCCTTTGCCTAACATGAGGGCATTTTTATTACACTCCTCTTGATCAAGAATAGTAGTTTGTTGCCTAATAGGAGTATACTTTTGGTGTGTGTCTCCAGGGCACATGATAGGCCCTGGACCTCACATTGTCAGGAATAGGGGTATGTCTCCGCACACATGCTAGATTAGTGTGGTACCTGAGCCAAAATAAAAGACAGGATACCAGGTTTACATGGAGTTGGGCACCCAGGACATGGGAACACACAGCATTTAGGTTGCAGGAAACATTCACGTCCCTAAAATAACTACAACACTACTCCCAAGGCGGGCTCTCATAGGACACACTCTTATACTGGAGCAACTCTGCCTGAATTTGTGCAGAAACAAATGCACTCTAACTTCTTGATAGCTCATTAAAGGGAACAGCAATTTGTAGGGCAAAGCATTTCTGATTCCGCTAACGTCATGTATGGTTTTAAATGCCCCAATATTTTTTACACATGTATAGAAAAGAGTTAAAAATTGTGATGTTTGGGTGGAGAAGAAAATCATGATTCTTACTATCCTATCACATGCTTTAAAACACACAGCGTCATAATGAGTAAAAATAATGCACATAACTGATTTTAATAAAGTCAAATTTCCAAACCACCGCCAGCAGAGAGAAAGAGACAGTATTTGCAGTGAATGGGTATTACAACATTTGTCATTGTTATTTGTGTTTATTCTTCGCTTCATATTTTAAGAGTGAGGCTTTGTACAAAGAAACACATTGGCACATTAACGGCTGAACAACTACTTAAAAAAGTGATGAATATGAGTGGTGAAGAATGTGAAAATGCATTAACCATACAGTATATAAACTGCACAGGGAAACAAAATGATTTCATAAAAATGACATGACTGACTGTCATTTCCCCTCTTGGTTTCTGTTTTGGTTTGTACTGTTATTGGTTAATGTTAAAGTAAAGTCAGTTTGATCCTCCTCAAGACCTGTGTACTATTCTATATGTTATATGAAGGTTGCACCAAAGAACTGTTGTCTGTGTTGTTGTTGGGCTAGATGGTTGTTTGTCCATAGCCCAGTCTATGCTAACTGTTTTCTAGAAAGCAACCCTAGCAAAGTAAATAGCTATGAAGTGAAATTAAGAGAATGAGGGTGTGGTATTTTTAACATAACTTTGTCTGAATGGTCCTCAGCTTTATATTGCTGTGGTGTGAAGGAGTCTTGTTTAGTTAACAGTGCACTTCCAACTATATGGCTGTAGTGATATGGGGTGAGGATCTTGAACAGCTAGAGAGGGAAGAGTAACAGTGCAGTGTCTTTTTGGGGACAGTATGATAATCCCTGTAGGAGGTAGTGCAAGAGCAAGCTTGAGTGTGAGTGTGTGAATGAATGAATGAATTATTACAGTGTGTCTGTGAGTGATTATAGTAAGGAGCAAAAAACTAGGTTGGTGGACCTGTAAAAGTGACCATATGGATACATTCAAGGTATACACTGCCACCACTGGACTACAATGTTGTCATATGGCTTCCGGAAGCCTGAGAAATCGGTCAGTTGCAATTGCTTTAATAAGTGAAAAAAGAGTTCAGATGGGATTTGATAAAACACAAAATTACATATCCATCTTTAAGTAGTTGCCCAAGTGTGTTTACTCACCTACAGGACTACTAATGTTTTCTTCTGTCACGCTGTCATGATGCTCAATAGCATAACACTCTTTCTCCTTTTTAATGTAAATTGGTGTATAAACTTCATGATCTGTGTTTAAAAACATATATTAATATAAGACAAACGTTTCAAACTTATAATGATCTATAAGGAATGCATTCTATCGAAACACGGTGATGATAGATAAAATAGAACATGGCTTTGTCATATTAGCCATTTGTCAAAAACAAAATAAATAAAATGCAGTACCATAGCCAGGGAGAACTATTCACACATTAAAAGTTCATTAAAGGGACCAAGCAAGAACTGGAAAATACTCAGTGAAAATAAAATCTGCCAATACAAGTATTTAAATGTCATTTTCAGGAATTGGGTTTTCAGAAATCAAGGTGATTTCTCAGCTCATAAGAAAGGTCTAGCGCTGCCAAAGTATTGTGAAATGTAGAGCTTCTGAAAGCTACCTGGGCTGGGATCCATAATTTTCTTTCCTTCTGCAGTAAGATGATACATTAGACATGCAGTAGAGCGACAGAAAATGCACAGTATGTAAAAAAGTTGTGCTATCTTTAAGGTGTGTGTATGATAAACACTTTGTCAAACCAGCAATTTTATTGTTGGGAGGTTTTCTTTTACCATTTTCTACAACACAGTATTCCTTCTCTGCAAGGTAACCCGTTTCCCCATTTTTGACTTAGCCTAGTTTTTACAGGATAGTCAAAGTGGTGGGGTGCGTTTGTTTTACATTTCTTAAATGCAGCCCTTGTTCCTTAATCCCAATGGCGACACACGCACACCCTACCAGCGCAGGGCACGATCAGTGGCCGATGCCAGGGAGGGGTTTTAAAAATCCTCTGATGCAAAGCACCGGAGGATATTTTAAAAAATGTTTCCCCCCCGGGAGACGTAGAAGAGCTTCTCCGTCTCACCCTGCCCCCACTTCTACCCATCTCTGACGTCAGCACGCCACCCACCCCCGACAAAGTATATATAAGAATGAGTTATTTTACAACAAAGTGAAAAGAAAAGTGTATTTGTCAATTAAAAAGAGTGAGATTTGCTTTCAGTATGAACCTTAAACATTTGGAGTTGAAAAGAAATTGAAGCACGTCTACAGACACATTTGGAACAGAACCATTGCCTCTCAGTGTGAGGGTCTGTGTCCTTGACCACTACACCACTGTTAACTCTGTACTGCATAGCCCCGAGAATGACCTATGACATGCTATCCACAGATCATGATGGCAAAGAGACGTGAAAGTTCCTTCATTACGAAGGTTTAACAGTCAAAAGAAAAGCAAATAAAGAGACACACTGCCATGAGATACTTGGGTTTAAACCTTCCACCTTGTGAGTGACGTTCCAAGAGCTTTACCAGTAATGCAGAAGTGACTCTGCTCTGCCCTGCATCAAAATCTAACTATAACATTCCAACCAAAGATCTTGCAAGTCGGAGTCTTTGAAATATTTGAATGGGGAGACCACTGCAATACCAATCTCCCTCTCTCTCTCTCTCTTCCATCTCATTATGGGATGGAAGGGAGAGAGACAGAGATACAGAAGGTGAAAGAGAGAGAGAGAGAGAAAAAATGAGAGAAATAGATTGCCAGAGAGAGCTTGAGAGAGAGGAGATAGAGTGAGAGCGGTTTTATAGGACTTGATGAATGATACATGTAGAATGAGATATTTTAGGAGAAGGTGAAAAGAAAAGTGTATTTGTCAATTAAATCGACTGAGATTTGCTTTCAGTATGAACCTTAAACATTTGGAGTTAAAAATAATTTAAAGCAGAGGAATGTAAACAGAAACACCCGGAATAGAACCCACTCCTGTCAGTGTGAGGATCTGGGTTCTGCTACGAACTGTCTTGGAAAAGACCTATGACATGCAGTGGACAGATCGTGATGGCAAAGGGACGCAAATGTTCTATCACTACGAAGGTTTAACAGTCAAAAGAAAAGGAAAGAAAGAGACACACTGCCATAACATACTAGGATTTAATCCTTCCACTTTGTGAGTGACAGTGCAATAGCTTTACCAGTACAGCAAAAGTGACTCTGCTCTGCCCTGGATCAAAATGTAACTATAACATTCCAACCAAAGATCTTGCAAGTCAGAGCCTTTGAAGTATTTGAATGGAGAGACCATTGCAATACCAATCTCTCTCTCTTTCTCTTCCATCCCATTATAGGATGGAAGAGGGAGAGAGACAGCATGTGACAGAGAGGGAGAGAAATTTAGAGAACTAGATTGACAGAGAGAGAGAGGGTAAGTGTTTTTTAGGACTTAATAAATGACGTACTTAGAATGAGATATTTTAGGAGAATGTGAAAAGAAAAGTGTATTTGTGAATTAAATCGAATGAGATTTACTTTCGGTATGAATCCTAAACATTTAGAATTAGAATAATTTAAGGAAGAGGAATGTCTAAAGACATGCCTGGAATAGAACCCACACCTCTCAGTATGAGGGTTTTTGATTGTGATCATTATGCCACGGGGGATTCATTTATGTCTTGTCTCGAGAAAGACCTAAGACATCAAGTCCACGGAGCGTGATGGCAAAGAGAGGTGCAATAGGGCAAACTTTATTAAAAAAAATGAAGTACTAAAGTTTAATTTATAAATGTAACATGTGTTTAAAGGCCTAACTGAAAAATGTGTGTTAGAAATATAAACGTGTAGTTTAACCCTATCAGTGTATGTGTCGGCCAATGGCCAACAGACACACACCCTCCCCGGTGCGGGCCACAAAGGAAGTTTGTGGCTCCCCTCAGATTCCAGAACTTTGCAGCACCAATTGTGAAGTTTGCAAAGGATTCTGGGTGACAAAACCCAGTGAGAGCCCCACAAGTCACCCCGTCCTGGATTCTCCTCTAGTTTTCAAAAATGCGGTTTGACAGATTTCAGTAGGTGCCGGATGACCTAGAGGCCAAAATCCACAGCTAGGCACTTTGTAAAAAAACAGATCTGTTTCCACTGGAAAAATTTGATGTGTCCATGCTGTGTTTTGTGGCATTTCCTGTTGCATTCCCTAGGCCTACCCACACAAGTGAGGTAACATTTTTATCATGGGGAATACAAAATAGAAGAACAAGTGTTATTGCCAATTGTCTTTCTTTACATATTTGCCTTCCAAGTGCAAGAAATGGTGTAAGAAAAAAAGTAATTTTGAGAAATGCCCTGTCATTCACATGCTAGGATGTGCAAGTAACCACTGCTTCTCAACACCTAATCTTGTGCCCATTTCGGAAATACATCGGTTTCCTTGATACCTTTTTTTCATTCTTTATATTTTACCCAATTAATTGCTGCATCCCCAGTATACAATGAAAACCCATTGCAAGGTGTAGCTCATTAATTGGTTCTGGGTACCCTGGGTTCTTGATGAACCTACAAAACCTATTTATAGCCACAACCAGAAGGGTCCTGCAGACGTAACTGTATTTTGCATTTCAAAAATCTACCATAGTTGGAAAAAGTTACGGAAGAAAACGTAGACAGAAATGGCTGTTTTTCTCAACTCAATTTTAATATTTTTTCATTTCAACTGTTACTTTCTGTAGGACAATCTTGAAGGATCTACACAAATGACCCCTTGCTGAATTCAGAATTTTGTCTACTCTTTAGAAATGTTTAGCTGTCCGGGATCCACCACGGGTTTCAACACCCATTTAGGCTGAAAACACAAACAATAGTCAAAAAGGGATATGTCCAAGTAAAATGCCAAAACTGTGCTGAAAATATTGGTTTTCTGATTCAAGTCTCCCTGTTCCTGAAATCTGGGAAGATGGTGATTTAGGACTGCAAACCCTTTGTTGATGCCATTTGCAGGGGAAACCGAGATGCTTTCTTCTGCAGCACTTTTTTACAATAAAAATAAATAAATATATATATATATGTTAGCTGTATTTTGGTTAATTTCTCAGTCTCCTCCAGGGGAACCTACAAACTCTGGGTACCTTTACAATCCCCAGAATGTTGGGAAAAAAGGACGCAAATTAGGCGTGGATAGCTCATGTGCATAAAAGGTTATGGGGGCCTAAGCACAACGTACCCCAAATAGCCAAAAAAGGGCTCAGCACTTGTTTCAACATTCCCAAAGGAGAAGCAGTCCTGTGGGGACCCCTTCCTATCTGTGATTGGTTACCACCACCCTTGACGTGTCTCTGAAAAATTAATGTTTTCTGCGCCCATAATTTGGTAACAAAGCATTCAAACATACCCCTGCACTTTGGTATTAAGAACAGATGCCCTACAAACATGCCCCTTCCAAATACAGAATCGCTAAACACAAATTGTGATTCGGTAATATGTTACCAACTCGCAATTTGTACTCTCTACATATGTAAAAGCATTTTTGTGGTCAGAAACGGGCAGATTCTGTGAATCGGGCTGTTACCGATCACAAAAATTATTTTTGTACATATGGCCCAAAATTAGTTATAATACAATTGCCTGAAAAAACAATATTTGCAAGTGATGCCCTTGTCGAGGTTTTACCCAAGAGGAAGTAAAAGACAGATTTGCTGTGTCTTGTCTTTCTTTCCCTTCCTGAAGGAGAGTACGGCGTCTTTCTTAGATTCTTTTGAGTATATGGCTTATACCTTACCTACATCCAGAAATAAAACAAAGGAGCACCACATCCGTCTATTAAAGCAGCCCCTTCAAGTAGGGTGTTATTACTAGTTTGCACAAAACCGCCTAAACTATGTGACCTCGACCAAAGACATAATACTTATAGTATGCTGTAAATGACATGAGGCCTATGCATTACGAGGTTTAGCAGCTGGGGCATCTTTTCTTTCTCTGGATTCCAAAGTTGTACATATCCTTTAGGCATGGAAGAAGATTTATGGATGCTGGTAACATTTGTTACATGAAATTCATACAATTTCTCAAAATTGCACTTTTTTTGTACCCGAACACGCACCAGTGGGAAACTGGTTTGCACAGAAAATGTCTTGCTGAGAGGCATTTTCAATTTGAACATGTCTCCTGCGGGAATCGCTTTAGACCTTTTAACCAGAGGTGCGTACTTGGTTTAAAATAAAAAATAAAAAATAAAATAAAAAATAAAGCTATGTAAGGTACCTTTAAATCACATTTTGTAACAAAAGTGGAATTTAAGTGATTTCACATGCCCTAAATTCCTTACCTGTTTTACTATTGAGGTCTTCTCTTCCCTGTTTAATCAGGTGATCCTTATCACAGATGATACTCTCGTCTTTTATGCAGAAAGAAATAATTGGTGAGGTAACCTCATGCCCTGTTTGGAAATAAATGAAGAATATATTTACAGTCTATATGTACCGACTGATCAATTTCAGGCATCCTTTATTCTAAAAGGCATCCTCAGGGGAAGGATAATCACTGTGAAAATACTTCGAAAGCAACAGTGTAGCAAGGGTGCCAATGTTCCTAATGTAAGTACGAACAATAGGCCCCCGATCTCCCGTTGGGCATTAAAAAACATCTACAACTGAAGTACAAAAGACCCCTTACTCTCCCGACCCCCAGTGCCATTAAACATGCTGCACCGCTGATGTATGTACATATGAGTTATTTCTATACCACAAACCTAGCCAAAAGTCAGCACCAAGCTGTACTAGGTCAAAGACAAGCATAAAATCCATGAGCGACATAAGAGGTAGCTGATTTGTGGACTGTTGCTGCATGGTGATGTAGTGTTCATTAAAGAGATGCATTTTCAACTCTTTACCTAATTTGGAGCAGCCCAGGGTAGCCTATCTGTATATGGGGATGTTCCACATCCTGGGTGCACAGATGGAAGGGACTGCTGCCTCCCCATTACAAAAATAGCAAGCTTTGCAGAATCACTTCATTAACTATTTTGTTTATTACCATGAAACGAAAACGGGCATGTTGGATACAAAGTTGAGCTGTCCTTGTTAATGGTCTACAGACTGTTCCACAATTGTTACATTGTACGTGTTTACAATTCATTATTATCCCTGTCTTGTCTTTCCCTATCCACTGTCACTTTGGAATGAGACAGGCTTTTTCAGATGTATTTGTGTGTGATGGATCGGCACTCCTCAGGGAATGCTGGTTGAGTGCCAGTGTAGGAAAAGCTTTGCATTAAAGCCCCAATTACTATCCACATTTCAATATGTGTATTTGGCAATACATTAGGCTATGCACTTTATTTGCACTCGAAAACCTTATGTTCTTGCCCGCTGCTGGCCTTATGGGTTAAGAAAGGCAACATTATCAGATGAGGCCAATGCACTGTTCTACAATTAATAAAGTATAACTTACGAGAATGGCACAATACTTTACTGATATCTGTAGTCTGGAGAGCAAGAGATCCAGTACTCCTCCAGCACCCATTGTCAGAGTGGCAACGAGGTGTAAGGAAAGCTTACTTGAATGACTTGAAAGTGGGAGCCTATACAAAGACTCCTTCAATTAGCAGAACTATATGGATAATTTGTTATGGGATGTTCCAAGTGACAGGGACATTTTAAAACTGCAACTATACTGGGCCACACTGGATGGTCACTTTATAAAACAAGGTTGAACATACAGATTCGGGCTCTGCACACAGTGCATATGCCTATATTGAGAGAGTGCCCGAGTGTTAGATATGACATCCTTGCTGTGGTATCCACCCAAACGTTCTGCCTTCACCCTCCTGTTTACCGAGTTGTTTTTTTGGCTTTTGACGGCTTGGCTAACCAGTGCTAAAGTGGTTTGCTTTCTCCTTCAAACATGGTAGAAGTGGAGTGTACCTAATTGGCACCTTTAATTTAACTAGAAGTCCCTAGTAGATGGTACTACCAGTACCCAGGTACTTTAAATTAAATGCTACTAGTAGGCAGCAGCACTCATTATTCCACCCACTAACAGTAGCACAGCAGAGCATGTCTGAATCCAGCAACTATTGCCATTTTGGCCTGAAAAAATAACCCCTTTGCAAGACCTAAACATTCCTTTTTAAGAGTTAAAAGTCACCCCTAAAGTAGTTTCTAAAGGCTCACAGGGCAGGGTGCACTGTATTAAAAAAGTAGGGCATGTGTTCTTAAGTTTCACATGTATTGGCAGTGAAAAACTCTTAAACTTGTTTTTCTCTGTTGAAAACCCTATCTTTCCTATTCAGTAAGATCAGGTTACATTGTTACATTTAATAATTGCTATCGGCAGATAGAGAGAGCATAGAGATATTGTGTTTACACTCAAATGAATTTTAATTTAAACCCCTCTTTAATGCAAAGTCGGATTTTAAGTCAAAATTCTGAAAAGTCCACTTTTAGAAATTTTTCATTTTCTTGTACAAACCAAGTGTGCTTTCTGCCAGCCTCCTACGTTACATGACTGTAAATGGCTCTGCTTTTGTGGTCTGCGTATTGCTTCTATACACTGAGACGAGGGGGGCTTAGGCATGGACAGCATGGGCCATCCTTAAAGATTGAATGCCTAGTGGCTGTGCCCAGCCCCACTTACACTTCAAAGGGCTTTGCCTTAGCACACACAAAGGAACCTGACACCAGGTCTGCCCTACCCTTTGTCCCCTACAGACGGTTTGAAGCCTTGACAAGGGTAGAACTTAACAGAACCCCTGTTGGGGCAGGAAAGGGAATCCACTACACAAGGGATGACGCCAGGTATAAATAATAGACCTTCAGAGCCACTTATCACATCACTCCAGGACCTGTGGTAGATTAAGAAGAAAGACTGCCCTGCTGCTAGAAGACAGCCCTGCTCATGGCCTCTGCTGGAGTGAGTCTCGATCCCCAGTAGTGCCCCCCAGGGTGTGGGTCCTGGGCTGGCATCAATGGAAGCTCCTTCCAAATATAAAATGTGAAAATCTTGAAGTTAAGGCTCCTAGTGACTGTAAACAGGCCAATTCATGCCGAAAACCTGTCGCCCGCGAAGACCTCCAATGAAAAGCTCCAGTGAGACCTGCTCTTTGCATTGACAGTGACCATCCGCAATGATCGATAATCTGCTCTTTAAGCTGAAAACTTCCTCCTTGTGGCCTTCTCCAGCGCTAACGGAACCTTTCACGCAGGACTTGAGAATGTAACCCTTCCGTAGGACTAACCTGGTCCCTGTATCCGACTTGCGCACCACTGCGGTCATCCTGAACTTGTGACTTTTCCCTATTCTAGCGTGACCAGATGATCATGAGTGGCACTTTGTGCTTTTAAGTGATATTTTCACTTGCACTTTTGAAAATCTACTGTTCTACTGATTGGAATTTTGTTTTTGTTTATTAAACTTTACTCTATTTTTCTAAATTAGTTTGGGATTTTTCTTGTGTTGTGTTTTCACTTTATGAATGTTTGAATGTTGAACAAATGCTTTTTTGTGTGGTTCTGCCTGACAAGGATTATGGTTGTTGCTTCCACCCCTCTCAACCAATAACCCAATTTCTTACACCAAGTACTTGACTGAGTTTTCCCCAGTTAGGGTTAGGATGCTTTAGGACTGATTCTTAATTACAAACCATCGTATTTAAACATTCACCTGAATTTTAGTTAACACCTATAGAGCACCATTCCATGGTTTATACATACTTGATTTACTTTAGGACACATATAAATAAATCAATTTATTTGGGTGGTCAAAGTTATTGTGTTTTTATTTATCATTGACCAATCATCAAGCATCAGCCAGTGGTGTCTTCATGTACTACCCCTTCAGACAGTACTCCACCAGTCCACTCATCGAATCCTGGCTCCACATTAGCAAGAGTCCCCTTAAGAGCAAGAAGTAATTTCAACAACCAGCAGCCTTTCCACAGACCTATTAGCAAGACGTTCCTCCTGAGCTAGTATTTTCATGCTGGTCATCCACTATACCTCCATCGGCCCTTCAGCCATCATAAACCCCCATCAGCCAGCTGTTCCTTCACATGTGGTATATTGTGGTCAGAATAAATGATGAGGGAGAGGTGATGCTGGTACACCTTCAAAAGCCCTACCTATTCCATAGCTGGGCACATTTGTATGCTAGTGCCACACAGAATTCAATTAAATGAAACTGAAACCAAGAACAATGCACATTTAAAACTACAACATTGCTCTCTGGAGGGATCTTTACCATCCTGCAAGTGTTTTAATAGGTCTAAAATCTATGGGACTGATACATCAGTGTCACCATTGTGTAGTGAGGTTTCTTTTCCTGTGAGGTAAATTAACTTCAGGAGGATTTGCCCTGGGGCAGGAGGTCAACTTGGTAGCCCTCTGATCTCTCAGTAGCCTTTACTTTCTTAGCTGCAAACTGAGTAGAGAAAAAGACCTGTTTTGCATCCAAGCAATTTCCATCTCCTGATAGGCGCTCCAGGTAACAACCCGCTTTGCCTTTAGGATTACGTAACAGGGCAAGGGCAATTGCAAATCTTGTCACTCCTCAGTCAAGGCCACACACTACAATAACCTAAGAGCATCAATTATGGGTTCAAAATGGGTTATCTTTTAACCAGCTCGACTATAAAAGTCAAGTGTCTGTCACCCACTTGACCTGCTTTCTTCTCCAGCTGCATTGATCACATTTGTTACATTTGGTCGTGACCCTTTGTCCTTCCTCAAAAAAGGATCAGGCTAGAGAAATGGAAATCCTTTAAGCAAGATGAAAACTGTTATTACTACTAAACAATATGTAGTTGAAAAACAGTTCTGCACGCTTATGGCCTTAGTGATTAATTTTAATAAGACTGAAATACTTTTCCATTTAGCTTAAGCTGTGCATGCTGAATAGGCCCACCCTATCGTAAACTTGTGATTTCCAAAAGGGCACTCCAAAATAAAACGTTGTGACTCCTGGTAAACAGTTATTTTGATGATTCTGGGGCAGCAGCAAAAGTGTTCCCTGCTAACGGACACTGTGGTACATAACTAAAATAGATGCTGTATACCCGACTGGTATACAGGTTTTTTGTGCACACCTTGGGGATGGGCTCATCCAAAGAAATCCAAATGTAAAAAACAAAAGTAAATCTGTTGAAAGTCTAAAAGTTTAATCCAGCCAATATAAACTTAAACTTTTCACTTTCGAATGTTAAGTCCAAGAATACAGAACAATCAATACTGTCCATTAAAGAAACTAAATTTACTTTTGGATAGGCCATCCACAAGGCGTGTGTACAGCAAGCCTGTAAAACTGTCAGATATACAGCTTCAATTTCAGAACACGCCCACTCCACATTTGGAAATAAATTGAACCCTCATAACGTGGACTGATTGTTGCATAGGTAGGCTGCCAAGGTAACACTTGTCAGAGAAGTGGAGAGAGGAGAGGCAGCAGTTGAGTGATGGCAGAGAGAATCATGTTGCACTCTGTCTTTCATAAAAACGATTTTTTTTACTTCAACAGAAATGTATTATAGTATAGAAGCTACTGTAATTAACCGAGCTGTCCTTACAAGGAGGTATATTTTACAAAGCAGAGGCTCCTAAGATGAAATCAATAAAAACAAATGAAACAAAATTGTTCTGACCTCGAAATTCAGGCATTTTACGCTGTTTGGCAAGCCAGTTGAGTTGGATTTACCCACTCTTCCCCCTTTTTATTTTGAGACAGACTACCCTATCCTTGTTTCTTTGGATTAACACTTCTCTACATCTTTTTTCTTTCATCTTCTCAGAATAATTGAACTCAATTCACCAGTCAATTTGTATTGCAATTCTTAATTTTATCCTTACACTCTGTTCTTCTTCTTTCTCTTCCAGTTCCCCTTATTGATGATCCTTTATCACGATAGGATCAAAATGCTGTTGACATTTTGGGCTCAAAAACCTCATTATGATTGTTATCTTGTTAGGGTTGTTTCTAACTGTGTATGATGCACCAATTTTGCATTCCTTGTGCGTCACGTATGAGCACTGAGCACATTTTCTCACTTCACACACTGTTCAATATCGATTATGGGTCTCCAATTATTCAGTAAAGAAACACTGACTGCTATTCTACTTAATTTGTTTTTACTAATTTCAGATTAGGGGCCACTGTGGTCTACAATATGAATTCGAAAACCCAGGTCTCTAGTGACGTTAGGGTTCCCACTTGATTACAGCAGTTGCAAGAAGGCCCAAAAGCAAGAGATTTGAATGTCAAAAACTCATTCTACAAAGTGAAAGGAAAATATGAATTTCAAATTATCTTTCTTAATACTGGTAAAAATGTACTTATTTTGATTTATAATGTAAAGGTAATTTTAAGTTGGCACAGTAAAAACAGACTGTTTTAAGTAAATAGGGAACGTGCCTGAAGGACATTCATGTGTGCATAGAAAATAAGACGAGGACATGTTACAAATGCTGTATACTTCGTTATACTGAAAAACTATTAATAGCTATAGTTTAAAAGAAATCTAAAAGACATTGAACCATGTAAAGCTTTGATTAGTGTTCAGGAAACAACATACAAGCCTGAGAATACCCTGCACTGAAAAAAACATATTTTACTTCATGAAGAGAACTCAAGATTAAAACTGAACCATACATCGTCCCATGATATATACCATTTATGCATTCTGTACGGGGTTTGGAGTTATAGGCCAGTGTACAGTGCATTTAGGCTCTCATTATGAGTGGCCTGGCCAGGAATGCGTTATTTATTGGCCCCACTAAGTGTCAATATCATTGGGATTGGAGTTTATTGTGCCGATGAAGAACTCCATTCACAAGTTTTCCCTTTAGGAATGGGGAATATTATGTGGATTTGTTGCAACAGTACCAAACCCAGATTGTCCAGGATTTTAATGGGCATCTTTTACCCATTAAATGTCAGCAGGTTTGAACTGCTAAAATGTAACTGCTGGCATCGGAATACTAAGATTAACTTACACCTGCAGCGCCTGCATAAACGTCTGTAGGGGGCTGTAGTTAACCAGGCCACACATAATGAGGGCCTAGAGGCAACTATTATTTTGGGGAGATGTTTACTTACAATTGTGGCTACGTAAGAGGGTGGGAAATGGTAGAGGGCTTTGAGACCCTGCTTTACAGCAACAAGAAAACTACATCATCACAGCAGAAGCAAAAATAGGCTAAAATGGTTTCACAAAAAATGCTTCTTAAAAGAAGCATGAATTAAACAGTTTACTATAGTCCTGACATGTAAGTCCAGATGGTGAGCATTCTGTAAAAATAGTACAAAAATCTTAGATAGTTTAAACAACCAGAGGGATGCAGTATGGCTAGGGATACCATGAGAACAGTTTTCTATGGAAAAGAACTACAGAAGGTCCTGGGAGCTGGTCCCATGGGACTACAAGGGCATCTCAAACAGTTTGCAACTGGGAATTGAGTCAAACGAATAGTAAAACACAATAATACTGGGCAAATGTCAGTCCAGATGCTCAGTGTGTGGTTACTTAAAATCCAACCAAAGTAGCATGGGTGGATGACTCCACTGAAGATCTAATAGCCCCCACCAGCAGACCAAGCCTTGGGTCCTCAGCCTTTGGCCATGAAATTTGTCATAATGGAAGTTACAGCAGTCATCCTTAGACAAATACCACACAGGCACCAGGCCATAGTAGAGAGTTAGTGAATCTCTATTGTGCTGATGTACACCAGTGGGCACCTGTCTGGAGAATTGTCTTTAATGCCATATTTAACTGTCTGTATGTACCCAAATCCTGGAGGAAGGCACTTGTTATTCCATCCACAAGAAAGGCAGCTGCCTGGACCCAGCAAACTGGGGTTGGTTCACCTCATTAGTAGATGGGGCAGACAACTCTACAGTAAAGTCTTGCTAAGCAAATACATGACTGGGTTGACAGAAGCAATTATGTCAATCATTTTGAGACAGTGTTTAGGAAAGGACTGGGTACTACTGAGGAGCCCATGAGGCTTCTCGTGATTTGAACAAAATACATACAACTGAAGAAACTGACTTTGTATTAGATGTTTGTTGATCTGAAAATGGAATCTGACATGGCCAATCAAACTCTCATCTGGCGTACATTGAAACAGCAGGGATTGCCAGGTAACTTAATTGAATCCCTAGAACGTTTACATAGCCAGAACACTGACCAGATTATATAGGGCAAGGCACTGGAATATATAAACAAATTCCTCAGTGGCATTGGGTTTGTCAGGGCTGCATACTAGCTATTTTATTATTTAAGTTGTTTCAAACAACGTTGACAGCCACATCTTTAATCTGAAATTTGACATACCAAAGCCCGTGGGTGGGGTTGGGTACCTTACTGCATTTCTCCTCTTTGCAGAGGATAAGGGGTTACTATTGTTAACTGCAATGACAATGTAGTGCTTAGTGAAATGCTTCAAACACTAATGCTATTACAAAAAGCTTACAATGAATGCCACAAAGACAAAATATATCCTCATGTACCAGAGAGCCAAAGTGAAGCAAACCTTCACTGTCAAGTATAGCTTTCTAGAAAGACTTGCCAGTTACTACTACCTTGGCATCAGATTTCACCATCTGGTATTCCAGATCCACCAAAGAGCTAAAGTTGCACAGATCATGAGCAAAAATGTGGGGTTCATCTTATGTTGCACGTAAAACACTGCCTCTAGGCAATTTTACAAATATAGAGATTGCAGGCAGTTGTCACGGCGACCTGCGATGCAAAACTATGTGGTGCTTATAAAATGCCCAGAGTGCAAATAGCAAAGAATCACTTCCACAGAAGTCTTCTACACATAGGTCAGTGTGCTCCTCACAGCTGATACTGATGAGGCTTAAACACTGAAGAGGACATGAGCTAGCTGCAGGTATACTACTGTGTGGTTAGACTCCACGGGAAAACCTGTCAAGTAGTACTTAAACTCCCATTATGATGCCATGAGCCTTGAAAGACTCCAGAAATTTTAAATGGATATCCCACATAAAGAACACACTAAATATGATTGCACGTGAAAACGTTTGGAGTAACATTATTACAATACTTCTGGGAGCTAAAACAGGAGCAAAGCCTCTGCAATACTAAAAGGTAACCCCCTACTGCCTGAATACATGATAGCAAAGACATTCTATGGTACCTGAAACTTAGACCTGTACGTACTAACACAGAAAAATGGCACTTCAATGAGAGCAATGTTGGGCCATGCGAATCAACTCAGGAGAGATAGAGACAGTTATCCATTTTGCACACAACAATATCTTCACTCCCCTTGTTTGAAATGTTTGGGGTTGTAAGTTACAAAGAGGCACGGACTGTTTTACAGGATAGATTATGGCCTCTATTTTTCAACCCTGTCAGCCCACCTACAGTCTGCTTAGCAGGCAACAAGCATTAGGTTCAAGCAGTAATCCTTGATGTTTTGTTTTTTACATCTTGTTAATGTCTTAAAGATGAACTAGTTTGTGAAGCTAATGGTTTAACTAATGCTAATTCTCTTTGTAGACCATAAATATATGTTTATATTCATTTAATAAGGTTGATAAGCCAGAGTATTTATATTAACCTTTATTACATTTTTTAAAACTTATTTAAATACTTGCTTGGACCTACATATTTTTAATAATGTTACTTTACTCACACATTATACATTTACAGACATTTTCTATTTATCACTTTAAGAATTTCTATAGAACTTTGGATAATATTGTGTACATTGGTTTACACTTTGAATGGTTTGTAGAAGATGTCTTGTGCAATAATGTTATTTGTGAATTATTAACAGCATGCAGAATATGGATCTACACTTAGATGATACTGACTTGTTAAAGTGCTTTTTCTTGGTTCATGCCAACTAGGCCTCCAATAGGCATTGACACCATCTTTAAAATAGATATCTCACCCTAAAAGTCACTGTTTATTACTTTTGCTGCACACAGTCAAGCAAAATCATGTTTGTTTATTTCCAAACAATGTTGTTCTCGAAGAAGACTCTTTAGCATGGGCTCAGCAATGTCTCAACCTTCAAGGTTTCTTCAGACTAATCACTGTATTACATTCATTCACAATAGTTCACTGTTCTTTTGCAACTCATTTGTTCTACCATCCCGGGATGAGATTAGCAAGAGGGGGGCTAAATCAATTTTTATGTAGTGGGATAGTTGTAAAGTAGTATGATGCTTTTTATTTCGGTGCTCTGATTTGCTAACATTGTAATTCTTTTGCTCACACTATCTTGAATCTGCAGTTTCTATAAGGTTCTATTTGGAGCTTTCCTGTATGACCTTTCAAATGTGGGGGTGAGCCAGATGATTTTCCCATGCTCCTAGGGATGCTGTCCCATTTATTACTGATTTTGCTGCCCATTTGGGACTTAGAATATTTTTGCTTCTGTCCGTTATTCTACAATCGCTCTATTGATGAGAGCCTTCATGGCAATGACTTTATGCATCTGCACCTTTTAAATCCTATATCTAAATCATTCTGAATGTCTGAATATGCTCTAGAACTCACCTATTGAGTCTGTCTTTACAGAAATTACTGTTTTTTGTGATATGCTGTATATGCTGTTTTGCATGTTAACTTGGGATACACTGCCTCATGAAATTGAGGTTTACCACCATCCCCAATCCACCATCCATGGGAGTCTTTATGTGGTGGAAGATTTTAGGGGTTCTACGCACCACAGATGTGCATGTGAAATTTATGAAAGTAATATGCTATTGTGTAACATGATTTCAGATGTATATGTGGAAATCATTGTTTAGTTACTACTGTATAGAAAGAGTTCAGTTTAACTTATCCTCAGACTAACAGAGAGTGGAATATCTCTCTTCTGTTCTTATTGTTACATCCTAAGCACCAAGTTCATGTTAAAAGGGAAAGCCATTGGTGACGTTGTGAAGTAGACTGTAGTGTTACTCTCAATACACCTTACTGACCACATAAAAATAATAGCATAAAGGACTGGCTAAATATACACATCACATAATAAAAAATCATTAATTTTAAACCAGTAATGTTCTTAAAAGCAGATTACAATATTTAAGTTATTACAATTTAAATGAGTTAGATATAAAGTGATTGTACAGGTAACAGTTTAATTGTCATGGATAAAGCTACATCTACTCTTCAGAGGTCTGTAGTTTAACCCTTTGAGATACTCTTATTGGTGTTCATTATTTCTTATCTGTTGTTGAATTATGACTTAGTACATATATGTTCTAACTACAACTCTGCTTCTTACGAACAATGAATATACTTGATGTTTTGGCTAAAGATTATCCTTAATGATAATGTCACTAAGGTGAATAAACAGTAATCTCTTACTGTTGCCAGCTCATGGCTCAAAGGGAAAAAGAATACTAATTACATCTGTGACAACGTCGCAACAGAAAGCTAGAAGATGTTCATCACTATTTGGGCAGTGAATATCAGGGCAGAGAGAGGAGGAAGCAATTCCTGGATACGTAACATTTCCTTCTCAGAAAAAGCAAAATGCTGCTGCCTTAGTACCTAATTAGTATCTCTTCTTCTATGAGCCATATTTGCTTTGCTAAAATATTTGCGTAGGAGAATATCACCATTTATATCACATGCCAAACACGACTGAGTTGAATCATTTTAATTTTTTGCACTATTAATAAAGATAAAAAGTTCCTCTTTGACTAAACTTGGATCTCTAAGACCTCTTTTAGGTGCACAGTATCACAGTCTGAACCTCCAGAGCTCCCCCTCAGGCCCGGCACCCACTCAGGGCACGCCATTGCGCACAATTAGTCTTGACGACTTCATTCTTCAGATGATCCAAAAAAGCACTGGCTACTGGACCTGAATGAAGGTATATTTAGACAGACTTTGACAGATGGCCACAAAATGGCATAGGTATTTGTCCCCTAGAATACTTCAATAGAGACTGTCAGGGTCATTTGGACCCTGGAAGGCAGACCACAGATCCTGCATTTAATGGCCTTCACTCTCCTGACCCTGCATGTCATGGACTTCACTACCCTGCCGAAGGACTGCCAGCCAAAATTAGAGATTCATTCTGGGCCGGTAAGGATGTTTGGGTGGTAGACCATCACTATACCAGAGGCCTAGTCACCAAGCTAGGCATTTACGTCAAAGCCAACTGAGGCTTCACCAATGAAAACCTAATGCTTCCTTCACCTATAACTGGGGCTTGGGAACTTCAGGTTTGGTAGAGTGGAAATTTTGCTAAATTATAAAGTGAATGCTTCTCTTTTAAACTCTAAATTATGTTCAGCATCTCCCTGGTTAGGTACAGGAAAATAATGACTGTTGCCTTGTGAGCTCTTTCTTTCAAGTCTTGCAATGACAGTGCCCACAGCTTTTGCCAGCTCTCTATGCCCTTTGGAGGTGTGACTGAAATGCCCCCCCCCCCCCCCCCCTGCCCCCCTTAGCAGTAACAGGAGAATGCGGCAAACTGTGTCTCATTAACTGCTTCATACAGAAACTAGGGAACCTCTTTGTCAAAGACCCCTTCTTAAAGCTCTGGGAAAGCCAGGGCATAGTTGTTCCATGCCTTTGATGTGTGATATCTGTGCTCTCATGTTGAACATCCTTCATGACTAAGGTGGCCACAGTGCAATGCTGAAAGCTTGGCAACTCATTTAGGGTTTAAACCACATTTTCTACAATCCTTTCAAAAGTGCTGATCCTGTACACTGAAGCTTTCAACTCTGCCTCCACCACTGATATCTGTGTGACAAAGATTCCTATGAGATTTCCATTGCTTTAATCTTAGATTTGATATTTTAGAGGTCTTTTGTAGATGAATTGCACATCCCCAGGTGCCAGAAAAGCATGAGTCCTAAAATGGGTACCCTCTGAATTTCTATGTTGCTTTTCGGTTTTCAGTGGAAGTAAAGTACTCACTAACAGCTTCCTTTACCCTGTGGGAAGATGTCACTTTTCCCATCCCAGCAACGTATGCCATCCTTCATATGTAAGAGGTCTCCTCTCAGCCGTTTATCTTGATCATCTAAGACCAGTCCATGCCCCAGCTTTCCTTCATCCACCATTGCAAGGATTTCAATATCTGCAGAAAAGCATACTCCCTAGGCCTCTCTGGGCTTAGAATACATGTGCTTCTTGGCATATAACTAGCCACCTATTACAAATCAGTTGATTTGCATGAATGGGGCAAATCTAAGGGTATCTGCTTCTGGGTAAAGTCTCAAAAAGAACCACATATACCACTCACAAGGAGTGTCCTCGGCAGAGATCCATTCTATTTCTGGACTGGTGCAGAACTTCAGAGCAGAGTACCACTGCTAGAGCACATAAAACAGGCAGCCCTCCATGAGCCTCACTGCCTCGGACTCTATTCTTTTTTGTTTATCACAGACAGAAAACTAGATGTGTTTAGCCCTAGACCGTGAAAGCTGCGGGCATAGGAATCTTTTTTTAATATATTATTTAGCGATAAAACAATAGTTCATCCTGGTGCACCTGGTTTCGTCCTTAATAATGATGGCTCAGAGTTCTTAAATGCATCACTGCAGTATATATTTATCAGCTGCTCCTGGGGATGGCCCATAAATTAATCGAGGTTCCCCAAACAATTGGCAATGCTTAGCTATGCATTTCACTTTAGGAGGACTTTAGCCTTAAATTGTGGCTCAAATATTTTGTTATGGTTCCCTCATATTTAACTGCTATCTCCATTCCTTAGATTTTCTAAATAAATGTTCAATTCTTTGAATTCGGCTTAAAATATACATGCTATTTATATATTTGGATTGTATTCCAGAAATACCTAACTCAAAATATTGCTACTGTTATATCTGTGAAAGGACAGGTGACACATCACTTTCTCATGCTCCTATTATCTATTAAACTATAGATCAATAGTTATTTTATATTTAAAAATAACACTTTCTAAACACTTATCCATGTTGCATGATTTCATTACAAATTACTACATATTTGTTTGCTTTCACCAGTCTCTTATTGTCTCTTGAAATGTTGAAACCAGATATTATCTAGCTAGGAAAATCAAAATCAAAATCAAAAGGGAGAATTCAGCATTAGATGTAGCAATGATTCATCTGTGTGCAGAACAAAGATCAGGGGTCGCAATTGAAGAATATCCGGCAAAGGCACTTGCCCCATCTGATAGTCACTGCTTTCCAGTTTCTCTTCATCATACTTCACATTTGTTATCTCCTTCAATGCTTTGAAGTAATCCTCTGATAAAACTCAATAAATATATCAATCAAATGTTATCCTTGCAGGGTACAGTAGGCCCTGAAACACGTTCCTCCTCCTTCTCTACATCGCAGAGAAATTCTAATCCTTTAGGACTTTGCCTTAAGAATATCTTTAGAACACCTTCTTTCTGTATGTGAGACAGAGGCTGAACCTTTCCTGGCTCCATTATAAAAATATATAGACACTAACTGGTGTTTAAAAAGACTTTCTTAATGCAAACTAAACACCACATCATGCAGGAACACTTTTAAGTTAAAATAAAAAAGGAAAAAGTAGGTGGTATGGGTAATAAATTCTTAATTTAATTATTTGCATGAAATACTGTTACTTTAGTTTAAGACAAATATTTTATCAATTTGACATTACTTTTTATATGTCACAAAATTTCTAGTTTGGAAAATATTCCTGCGTACAATTATTGACATACAATTGGATACTTCTCAATGTATCATGCATGAGAAACAAATTTGAATCCATCCGTTTAACTTCACCTGTACTGGAACACTCATTATGTTCTTCTTCTTCCTGAGGATTTGTTGAATGTAGGCTTTCTTCTCTGTTTACTCCAAACAATGCACCAGGACTTGTGACTGCATCAACTGATAAGAAAAGGTGGAAATCAATGCGCCATAAGCTTAAAATAAAAATGTTCATGTTACTTTATTCTATGATCAATGCCCCCTACTTCCTTTTAGTAAGCCCGTACAACAATGGACAATTTCGAACATAGATATCAATTTTGTTTACTAAGGTGAGAAGGTGACCGGTAGACAAAGGCTGACTCTCAAAAGTGACTTGTCACACTGAGGGAATTGTGCCCATGAGTGTGACAGACAACAAGACCACCCTGCAGAACAAGCAGGACCCGCATGAGACGGGTAGTTTGTTATCAAGTGCTTCTCATTATCCGTGTAGGACAAGGGACAAAAGGTTTCCAAAACCAACAGGCCCCTCGCCACCCAAACACAGATATAATAGGACCTTAACTTCAGACATTTGTTTTCTATGTTTTCCTTCATTTAAGGGACAAAAGTGTAGGTAGAGGAAGACTTATGAAGTACCATGCATGATCACTTCTACAAGGTGAGCTGTGTGGCAGACAGGGATTAGAAATAACCACTGTCTGCCTTGCCTCTTCACCTGTGGCCAACTTGATCAAACCTGGGTAGAGGAAGAAAAGTCTGAAGGGAGCTCATCTGTATTTTCATCTGTTTGTGAGTAAGGGATGTACACAGATGAACTGGTCATGCACATGGACCAGTCCAGAACCGTAGTTAACGCGCCAGCTCTGTATTTAATTTTTCTGCATGTACACGACACAAGCTATTAGGCACATTCATGTAACCCTTTGTGAACAGGGCTTACCCATTTTTGTCACACAAAGGACACACAAGTGACTCAAAGACTGTTAGAGGGTTACGGAGGTATGAGTAGATCCCAGTTATCAGATATATGAGTTCAGCTGGCTGGTACAAGATCCTTTCACCTCCTAAAATTCTTTACATTTGACATTATTTAGAACTGTGGCAAGTGTTGGCATCTAGCAAAATCACACTGGCAAATCCTGAAAGCATAGATCAGTTTGTGCGCATCTTGAAGAATTACATCTGCACAACAGAAAATTTGATTTTATACCCAGTGGAGGGGATCTCCCTATGGTAAGGTACAGAGAAAAGTAAAAAAAACACAAAATTTGAAAATAATGTAAATTACTGTTATATATTATAAAAGTATATCAAAATACAAATACACTAATAACTTAAGTTTAATTACAAGTTACAATGATTTTAGTGAAATTTAAAAAAATCACCTCAAGTGAAAAATATATATGTGAATTTTTTAAATATCAAACATGATGTATAGAATCAGTTAAAAGTAATTGATTATATTTTAATAAAAAGTAATGTCACATTAATTATTACATTGAAAAAGGTTACTAAAATATAATAAAGATGTTTTCTTTTTAGATAATTCCTTAACATTAAAATAAAATTATTTATATTTTTCAACTGGTTTAAAATGTTTAATTTAATTTAACATTATTTCCTATCATGTTTTATTTCAAGTCCCTACCTCCATCATTTTTTATTGGAGGGGGTTGCAGTACAGGGGACTTATCCAGCTCCGACATGTAGTTCATTTGCAACTGTCTTGGGTCCTTTTTTTACTGTAGTAACTTCAGAAGGGCAGTTTGTGAATATCAACAGAGTTATTATTTTGTGGGTGGGTAAATGTCCCTCCCTGTGCCTCCCAACCCTTGCTTACTCCTCCCAAATCCACTCCCCTTTAGTAGTAAGTATGCTCCCTTTGCCAGCCAATTCACCTGGTTCCTCTCACATTTACTACTATGGGCCTGACTACGAGTATAGGTGCCGTTTATCACACCTGATAAATAACAATACCGCAGGGTACATCATTAATCTGCTGCAATAAATAACACGTATTACAAGCTTGTGGGTATTAACATGCAATTTTGGTGTTTAACACTGAAATCTGCAGGATATGGTAAATACTGTATGTTTTTCGTCAGGGTTTGAACTACCAAAATTTAAAGACGGTTGAGTGTTTAACACATCTGAAAATTACCAGATGCATTAAATACCTTTCAAGTTTTTGACCCATGCGTTTACAGGAGTTTATGCACAGGTCGAAATGTGCTGAAAAACTTGTCATCAATCAGGCCCTAAGTAGTACATTTACATATGAGAGGATGCTTACTTACTTATGCCTTATACCCATCATAGGATATAGACATCAACCAGGACTCCCCGGCCATCTCTGTCCTGGGCTTTTCTTTCAATCTGACTCCAGGTGGAACTCATATACCTGCAGTCAGCCTCAATGCCTCTACGCCAGGTGTTTCTTGGCCTTCCTCTTTATCTTCCCCCTTGAGGGTTCCAGGTCAGGGCTTGCCCGATGGTCTCTGATACGGGCTTGTAGCGGTTGTGACCTATTCAGCCACATCGTATTTCCTTGTTTTCTTCATGAGCACTGTGTTGGAAAGTCTGTTGCCATAGGTCGTTGTTGATGATGGTGTTTGACAAGCAGATATGTAGGATTTTCCTCAGTCTGGTGTTGATGAAAGTCTAGACTTTGTTGGTGGTGGTCACAGTTGCCCTCCAAGTTTCTGTTCTAAACAGAAGGGGCAATTTTATTTTGGTGCTAAAAAGCCTAACCTTGGTTGGCAGTGTTAGGTCCTTGGAGCTCCAGATCTTCTTTAGCTGAATGAAGGCAGCACTTGCTTTGCCAATTCTTGCCTTCTATCAGGCATCTGTGCTGCCCTGCTTTTCCATGACACTGCCCAAGTAGGTGAAGGTCTCTCAACCTCTTCCAGTGCATCACCTGCAAGAATGACTACAGCTGTGCTGCCCATTTTAGCCTTCAGGATCTTGTTTTTCCCTTGTGGATGTTCATGCCAAGTTGAGCTTATGGGGTTGCCACACTGTTGGTTTTCTCTTGCATCTGCAGAAGAGTATGGGAGAGTAGGGCCAGATCGTCTGCCAAGTCCAGGTCATCAAGCTGCATCCAAGGTGTCTACTTGATCCCATTTCTTCTCCTTGCTATGATTGGCTTCATGATCCAGTCTATTACCAGCAGGAAAAAAAAGGCGAGCCCAAACAACCCGGGCGGACTCAGATCCTCATTTAAAACGCTTCCGTGAGTACTCTCTTCCAGGGTTTATTTTGCAGGTCATTCCCTTGTAAGAGTTCCTCATGATGCTTGGGATTTGCTCTGGCACACCATAGTGGCGGAGGAGTTTCCAAAGGTTCTCTCTGTGCAGGCTGATGAATGCATTCTCATAGTCGATGAAGTTGACATAGACGGGGGAGTTTCATTCCATCGACTGCTCAATGACAATACGCAGTGTTGCAATCTGGTCTGTGCAGGATCTATTGTTGCAGAAGCCAACTTGCTGGTCTTGCAACTGACCACTGACTTGATCCTTCATTCTGTTCAGGATGACTCTGTTAAACACTGCCTGGGATTGATCGAAGAGTTATCCCTCTGTAGTTTGTGGAGTTACTCAGATCACCTTTCTTGGCGATCTTGATTATATCACCCCTTCCAGTCTGATGGCACTTTTTCCTCTTCCCAGATTCTTCCACACATAGGGTAGAATATGTCTACTGATGTTTCTGTGACTGCCTTCAGTGTCTCTGCAGGAATGCTGACAGGTTATACTGCCTTCCGGTTGCTCAGATGTTTAATAACTTGCCAAATTTCATCATTGGTTGGTCTGCTGCAGTCGATTGGCAAATCCTTGTCAGCTATCTGTATGTCATGTGGAGACTGCGCACATGCTGGTTCAGCAGTTCTTCAAAGTGCTCCACCCATCTTTGTTGTTGGCCTTTGTTACCCATGATTGCCTTCCCAGCTTTGTCTATAACCCCTTGGTCGCCACGGACGCAACGGTTACGTCCTTGGCTGCAGCTCTCAGGCTCCAAGGATGTAACCGTTACATCCTGGGACTGGCACATGGGGGAGCGCTAGCGCTCGCCCCATGAGCCCGCCATCCACTCCACCCAGGGCAGGGATGGAAGAGAATCGCTTCCCCTTCCACACCCGGCCCCTCCCCCAATCTAATGATGTCAGCACGTGATTGCACACTGACATCATCAGAAGGTGCCGGTCGCACTGGAAGCCATTTGCTTCCAGCGCAACGAGGGAGAAGGAGGTGAGTTTCTTCTCCGGTCAGGGGGGATTGCTATGAAAGAGGCATCAGGGGAAGGGAAAGGGTTTTCCTTTCCCTCAATGTCTCATTCAGCATTCCTGCTGCCTGATCGCAGGAATGCCCACTAGACACCAGGGATTTAGTTTTTTTGACTATTTCACTACGGGGAAGCGGCCCCTTAGGCAAGAGTCACTCCCCTTGGGGGGGGGCATATTATTTATTGCCATTTCTGCCCCCCTTGGGGGCAGATTGGCATGTTAAGGGGGGCAGAAACCACATGAATGCCAGGGATAATTTAGTTTTGTTTTTTTTGGTGGGGGGAGGGGCATCCCCGTGGGTAAGGATCGCCCCCCAAAGGGGGCACAGCACTGTAGGCCATTTCAGTCCCCCTTGGGGGCAGTTTGCCCTATTTTATTTAGGCCCATCTGCCCCCAAGGGGGCCAGAAGCCACTAAGGCACCAGGGAAATTTCGAAATGCTTGGTGGCCGGGTGCTTGTCTGCTAGCAAAGTACTTGCATTTGTGATTATAAGGTTTTATTTCTCCTTTTTGTTATAATTCAAAGCTTTTGCTTCCTTTGCTGTGACTCCTTGTGGTTTGGGCAGTGGGTGACCAGCAGTTTGTGTAGTTGCATGTTTTAGGTAAGAAAAAACAATTTACTCCAAATGACTATTGTTGCCATGCACAAATGACATTTTATAAGTGGTGTACTAAATGCAGGATTGTGTGTGAAATTGTCAGATTAGTGCACAATGATATTTGTGTTGTCTTATATGTATTTTTTTTCTTTTTAGTGGGATATCATTGGTGATTGCTGTGGCTGTGCAGAGTAGTTGCTGGTGAATCAAGCTTTTTCAGGCAAGTAAGTGGTATAGTTTTTGAGTTTATAACTCTTAGTGATAAAGCCACACTTTATTACTTATCTTACACAGTGCTGGCTGTTGGTGGTGCATTTGTCCAGTTACTTTTTGTAGAAAGGATCATGGCTAGCCATAGAATTACCGCACAGCAGGTTGTTGGTATGCTTTTTGAGTCATCTTTTGACCATGAATATGAGACTGACTCTGCATTGGAGGCAGAGAAGGAAGTGCAAGATTCTGGAAGTGAATTTTCTGTCAGAGAGTAATCATCTTATGATGAAGACACTCTCAGTGCTGATGAAGTGCCTGTTTTAGAGGAGGACACTGATGTGCCAACAGTGAAGCAGCCAGTTGCTGAAAGGCTTCCCATTGGAAGACCTGACGTCTGGGGTGTAGAGTGAATACAGAAAACTTTTTGCCTATCAATTTCTTTCAGTTGTTTATGGATGATGTATTTTTGGAAGAGATTGTTGAGCAGACTAATTTGTATACTGAGCAGTATTTGAGTGACAACGCTGCCAGACTTAGGCAAAACTCTAGAGCTAGCCGGTGGATTCCTACAAATCTGGAAGAGTTGAAAAAGTTCTTGGGTTTAACTTTTTTGATGGGCTGATCAGAAAGCCATCACTGTCTTCATACTGATCTACTAGTCCCTTGATGGCAACTGCTATATTTCCTGCAACCATGAGTCCTAACCGGTATGAGCTTCTTCATCGGATGCTGCATTTTGTTGATAATGCTTTAGCCTTGCAACAAGATCACCCTGATTCTGATCATCTTTTTAAGATTAGACCTGTCCTTGATCATTTTGTAGATCGGTTTTCAGAGGTCTATGTTCCAGGCAAAGAAATCGCTATGGTCCCGTTCAAAGGTCGTTTGGTTTTTAGGCAGTACATTCCTAGCAAGAGGGCACGATATGGAATTAAATTGTATATGCTGTCTGAAAGTACTACAGGATATGTTTATGATTCTGGGTCTACACTGGTAGGGATTCAAGCATTGACCCCCCTGGTTGTCCGTCCACTTTTGGAGTTAGCAAGAAAATTGTGCGGGAACTTGGTAGACAACTATTTAAAAAAGGTCACCAATTGTATGTTTAACAAAGGTCACCATTTGTACGTAGATAACTTCTACACTGGAGTGTAGCTGTTCAAAGAATTGTTCAGAGTGGACACTGTTGCTTGTGCCACAATCCGTTCTAACCGGGCTATCTAAGGGGGCTGCTATCTCTGAAATCAGTAGAAAGGAGGGATCTCCACATGCTAATTACCATCTATGATGAGAGTACTTCCCCTGTCACGGTTTGGGGTCAGGTTGTCGAAGTGCGCAAACCTGTGTACATTTTGGACAACAATAAGCACATGGGTGGTGTTGATAGTATAGATCAGAGACTGCAACCTTGGACTGCTGCTCGTAAGGCTTACGTTTGGTATAAGAAATTAGCGATTCACTTGTTCCATTTGGCAACTTTTAATGCTTTTGTTGTGTTCAAGAATAGTTCTCCAGAGTCAAGGATGACACTTGTGAAGTTTTAGGAGTCTGTCATAGAGAGCCTTGTTGTGCTGGAACAGGCAAGAGTTCTTAGAGAAGCAGTGGTGTAGGATGTGGCTAGATTGAAAGATCACAAGTTTGCTGAGCACATTCCTCCCACGGCCAAAAAATACTTTCCTGCTAAGAGATGTAGAGTCTGTGCTCAAACAAGTTTCTGGAAGGAGACTCGTATGTACTGCCCGGATTGTCCTTCGAAGTCTGGGCTGTGTGTGGGTGGCTTTTTCAGGAGTTACCACACCCAACAAAATTACTGGGATCTACCATGAGCGTAAACTGCCTGTTTTATGTTTTCATATGTTCAGTTTTACGGTTCGCATTACTGTCATGTATTTAGTTAGAGCTTTTGTGTTTGTAGTTTTGTACTTATTTCTAATTAGTTAGTGGTTTCTTTGTTGCTTAATGCTTTGATGGCGGTGTTCATGGAGTGGCACTTGGCTGGTGGTGTGTGTGGAGTGGTGGTTGGCTGGCGGTGTGCGAGGAGTGGCACTTGGCTGGCGATGTGCGTGGAGTGGCACTTGGTTGGCGGTGTAAATAGTGACTTGCTGTTGCCCACTGCAACACACTGCTAGCCAAATGCCAGTCCACACACTCCCATCAGCTAGTGTGATTGCTGTGTCAGGCAAGTGGGCATATGAAACTGATGGGCCATTGAATGGCGCTGTCTGTTGATGCAAGTGTTGTAATGTGCTAGGCCCGCAGCTGGCGGCATGAATGGTCTTGTGCATGTCATGTATGAAAGGTGAGTGAATGGACTGTAAAGTGGTTGGTGCCTTGTCACAGCTTTACAGCTCACGAGCTGTGAGTCATTTGATCAGTTTTTTGGCCTTTCAGTTACTAACAGGGTATTTCATTTTTGGGAAATCTCTTATTAATAAAATTTGATCTATTGAACCATCACTCACCCTCGTGCCAAATCCAACCAGTTTGTGTGGTAAAAATACCAAAAATCCTGCTCCACTGTAATCAGCTCTCAAAGCACACTTGTGTCTCCGGTGGGAACCCGATGATGAAGCATGCCACCAACTAAGTTGGTGGGTGAGGGGTTATTTTAACATAACCTAAGTGTGTTTCTTTTCACAATTTTAGTGTTTGGAACATCATAGAAGGACGTGGACAAATCAAAATGATCTATTACAAAACAACCTGTTTTTGCAGGGGGGGGCACCTGAGTTTTGGTCCCGGGTGCGCCGGTCAACTAGGGAAACCTACCAAACCCAGACATTTTTTAAAACTAGACACCCAGTGGAGTCCAGGGATGCGTGGCTTGCGTGGATCCCTCAACATTTTCTTACCCACCAGGTAAGAAAATGCAAACCTCAAAATTTGCTTAAAAAAGCATATTTTCCTCACTTTTCTTTGTAGGCTCACCGTGCCAGTACAAATTTCCGACCACCCAGAGTTCCCCTCAGTCTCTCAAGTAAAATGATACTTCACTTGTGTGGGTCCCCCACGCAGAGTCAGCCTAAAATGTATTAAAAAAACAATTGTTCTTATCAACTCGCAGTGCTATCCCCTCAATCACTACACCTTTTTGGCTTTTTCCTGTTGCAGGCACCTGGGCCACCCATACAAGTGAGGTATTATTTTTTATCGGCAGACCAAGGGGAACATTGGGTGGTAGGAAACTTGGACCAGCATGGTGATCCAAGAAAGAAAAGTGAGGTTTTCTTTAGCTATATTTGAGGTTTGCAGTGGAGTCTGGAAAATGTTGGGGGATCCAAGCAAGCCACACCTCCCTGGACTCCTCCGGGTGTCTAGGAAGGGGGGTTGGGAGCACACTGACTCACATCCCAGCACAGTTCGCCTCTTTGCATCCTGGTAAATGCAGTTCACAGTTAGCGCTTACTTGAAAATTATCTGTCGTTTTTCACCAAAGTTGGTGCAGACATTGCTGTATATCTCTAGACACGTGTTTCTGGGTTTAGCCCTTCATCAGTAGAGAACAAAGAAAATTCATCTGGGGTTGCTGGAAATGTTGCCAAAATCCTCTCAGGTCAAGTACCCCTTCCAGGCACACAGGTGCATCTCCAAAGCTCTTCAGCTCACTGGCTCAAGAGAGCCTTTTAAACAGGAAGGGCGGTTGGGAGCACACTGCCTCACATCCCAGCACAGTTCGGCCCTTTGCATCCTGGTAAATGCAGTTCACAGTTAGCGCTTACTTGAAAATGATCACATCCCAGCACAGTTCGCCCCTTTGCATCCTGGTAAATGCAGTTGACAGTTAGCGTTTACTTGAAAATTATCTGTTTTTTTCACCAAAGTTGGTGCAGACATTGCTGTATATCTCTAGACAGGTGTTTCTGGGTTAAGCCCTTCATCAGTAGAGAGTAGAGAACAAAGAAAATTCATCTGGGGTTGCTGGAAATGCTGCCAAAATCCTCTCAGGTCAAGTACCCCTCACCGAGGTGCATCTCCAAAGATCGTCAGCTCACTTGCTCAAGAGAGCCTTTTAAACAGGAAGGGGGGTTGGTAGCACACTGCCTCACATCCCAGCACAGTTTGCCCCTATGCATCCTGGTAAATGCAGTTCACAGTTAGTGCTTACTTGAAAATGATCACATCCCAGCACAGTTCGCCCCTTTGCATCCTGGTAAATGCAGTTGACAGTTAGCGTTTACTTGAAAATTATCTGTTTTTTTCACCAAAGTTGGTGCAGACATTGCTGTATATCTCTAGACAGGTGTTTCTGGGTTAAGCCCTTCATCAGTAGAGAGTAGAGAACAAAGAAAATTCATCTGTGGTTGCTGGAAATGCTACCAAAATCCTCTCAGGTCAAGTACCACTCACAAGCACACAGGTGGATCTCCAAAGCTCGTCAGCTCACTGGCTCAAGGGAGCCTTTCAAACAGGAAGGGGGTTGGGAGCACATGGCCTCACATCCCAGCACAGTTCGCCCCTTTGCATCCTGGTAAATGCAGTTCACAGTTAGCGCTTACTTCAAAATTATCTGTAGTTTTTCACCACTGCTTTTCAACATTTTATCTTGTGCTCATTTTGGAAATACATAGGTTAACTTGATAACTATTTTTTCACTATTTATCTTTTATTAAATGAATTGCTCTATACCCAGTATACAATGAAAACCCATTGCAAGGTGCAGCTCATTTATTGACTCTAGGTACCTATGGTTCTTGATGAACCTACAAGCCCTAAATATCCCCTCAACCAGAAGAGTCCAGCAGACATAACGGTATATTGCTTTTGAAAATCTGACATCGTACGCAAAACTTAGAGTAAAACATGGAGAGGAATGGCTGGTTTTTTCACCTCAATTTCAATATTGTTTTACTTTAGCTGTTATTTTCTGTAGGAAAACCACGTAAGATCTGCACAAATGACCCCTTGCTGAATTCAGAACTCTGTCTACTTTTCAAAACAAATGTTTAGCTGTCTGGGATCCAGCACTGGTTTAACACCCATTTCTGTCACTAACTGGAAGGAGGCTAAAAGCACAAAAATAGTATAAAAAAAGGGGTATGTCCTAGTAAAATGCCAAAATTGTGTTGAAAATTTTGGTTTTCTGATTCAAGTCTGCCTGTTCCTGAAAGCTGGGAAGATGGTGATAGTAGCACCGCAAACCCTTTGGTGATGCCATTTCAAGGGAGAAAAAAAAAACACACGCTTTCTTCTGCAGCACTTTTTTCCCCATTTTTTGCAAAAAAATAAATTTTAGCTGTCATTTGGCTAATATTTTGGTCTGCTCCAGGGGAACCCGCAAACTCTGGGTACCTCTAGAATCCCAACGATGTTGGCAAAATAGGATGCATATTTGGCATGGGTAGCTCTTGTGAACAAAAAGTTATGAGGGCCTAAGCGCAAACTGCCCCAAATAGCCAAAAAAAGGCCTGGCACCTGAGGGGGGAAAAGGCCTGGTAGCGAAGGGGTTAACAGGTCTTTCTGGCTTGCTGTATCTGCTGGACAGTTTCCTTGTTAAGTCAGAGTTCTGACAAGTTTCCAGGGCTTTCTGCTGCCTGGGCTTCTGTGGCAAGACAATCAATGACTATTTGCTTGTTTACTCTCAAGCCTCTCTTTGTTTCCTTGTTGATTTTGGTATCGCCTTGAGCTTTCACTTGTTCTGCTCTTGCTCGGCTGATGTTGAATGCAGCTTTCTTTTCCTTTCTATCTTGGATTTTACGGAGAGGCTTGTGGAGAGCCATTCTTTATGCTGGTGTTTTTTGGGAATCAGTACCTCCCGGCATGTTGATGTCAATGTTTCTTTGATCTTGTCCTACTGACTTTCTACTGCATCTCTGTTATCCTCTAGTTCTTGCAGGACTTGAAACGTGCTACTTAGGATGACTGAGTATGCATGAGTATGTGTGAGGATCTCCTCATTGAAAAAAATAGGAGAGGGGGAAGTGGAGATTTACACTAGTAGATCTGCTAATTGCATTTTGTAGCGAGTACATAGTACTACTCTGGTACATCTTTACAATCTACTAAATGCAGTCTGTAAATCAGGCCCTTTGTCTTTACATTTGTATCTTCCCCTCTGACCTTTTCCAATGTGCTAGAAAAGTGTTCAAGCCTTCGTAATGAGTCGCTCACTGCTCGTGCAAACATGAGATACTTTCACAACCGACGGGCTGCAGAGGGATAGGTGCTTCAGAAGAGCACTTTACTAATTTAAAATTTGAACTTGATGAGGCTGGACTTTTCAACTTTGAATGTGGCGGCAATAATCTAGGCTCAACCACAACTTTAACACAGGACGACGTTGGAGTGGGCCATATACCACCACAAACCAGTATGGCAGGAACAAGCGACTCTGGGATACTCAAGCTGACCTAAATGTTGCCTTTGGCAGTAAGCATAAATATCAATGAGGACTCTTTCATTTTCTAATATCCTTTTGTGGTGAACTATAAAGACTGATTCACACCATTTTCATTCGGCAGGATGGGACAGTCCAAAATGTTATATGAAAACAATGCTTTGTTTACATTAGTTACATTATTTTGGTGGTACTTAACATACATATCAAGCGAATGTTCCTCTCTGAGTAACAAAGAGTTTGATTTATACTAGGTTTTGGCATAAATGTTAACCGTAATTGTTTTAAAAAATTCAGACTTGGTTCTGTTTTTAATGAGTTACTTGAACCTCGACCTGGTGACTGACATACCTGAGGGCCTTTCTTGTATCCAATTTACTCCACACCAAACAAAGATTATCAATTATATTCAGAGGCATTTGTGAGGTTTAATGCTTTGAACAATATATCAGCAAGATCTTATCTGGAAAATCGAAGCAAGGAAAAGTACCTTGCTGCATGATTCTGGAATTGGATTTACTAGAACCTAGCTTAATTTGTAGCTTGAGTGCTGCCACAGGTAACCCATGTATCAGCCCTAGAAGGACCCTCCAGCTTTTCAATCATTCTAGTAAATGAATGGAGGAGTACTTGACAGCCCTGAGTTAAAAACTTTTTTTTTTTTTGCTGAATATGGCATTAATGATGGTATAAATAACCTTCATCATTCTTCCTGCTAAACCTTAACAGGTCATTTGTCAAGTGTTTAGAAGCAACTGTTGCAAATTCAAAAAAGAGCTTCTGTGCCAGCTGAAGGTGGGATATTAAACCCAAAAATCCAACGGTCAATATCCAAATGTCAATATTTGTCTTTTCATATACTAGGTTCATATTGGTTCTTACGAATAAAGCCCAGTCATGCTTGTTTGATTTAATCGATCCGCAAGAATTAAGATATAAATGTGCTAAAATATACACCAAAATACAGTGGTGCCTCTGGACATAGTACTTGAGTCATTGTTCCCCTGGTACTCCACTGAATGCCTTAGAAAAGACTCTGAAGGCACAGTGCAGCTATGATGCACCTATAACATACACCAGACTTTTAGCGCTAGGGTCACCACAGTGTGCACTACTAAACAGCTCTCCATGAAGCCTGTCTGAATGAAGGGTCATGGTCTCATGTCTTGTGGTGCCTTCTGGCTTTGTCATCTCTTATGGCATTCCTTTCCCGTGCCCTGGATGTGCATGATGGATTATTTGTGTGACACTGGCTTTGGCACTCTTTGTTCTCATGTTTTCTCATCAGAGTCTGAGTTTTCTGGTGCTTCTTATTTGCGGGTCTGCTTTTCTGGGTGCACTGGCTCTGCCTTCTACCTTGCAGGCATCCAGTGGTTGTCATCTTTCTATGACAGCTGTGCTTGTAGCTGTGTTGGCATTCTGGATTTGATTCTTCCTCTACCTGCCTTGCCCTTTCTAACTGGGTACCATGGTGGGTGACTTGAGTTCATCGTCATAATGGAAGTCTAAGTGAGGAACTGATAAGGAAGTATTATTTTGATTACTTATCGGTATTCATTTTGATCGGATTCGTTTTCCTCATCCCACAACTGCCACCTGTTCTGGAGTCCCTAATGTGTGTCAGGATTAGATAGCAGTTTATTGGGTTGCTCTAGGGAGTATACACATCTAATAATGTAAGAAATCGGATAACGAAGGTAAAGTAGATTAGTGAGATTAGAGGTGAGCAATCAAAGCATTTTGAATAATGACCTTACAGAACTAAGAAAAGAAATTTGGGTGAGATCTTAACAGTAGTGTCTTTGTACTAATGACTAGAGAGTAAATGGAAAATAAATCTAAGTGGCAGTGCCCTGCATTTACCATGTATGTTACTTTTGTCCTATAACATATATGTCAGGAAAGAAATGGAATACGGCAGGTGAATTGACCATGCAAATTGTATGTTTGTGGATTATCATGAGCCTCCCCACATTGAAAACACATGCAAAACCTATTCCTGAAAAATGCAGCAGCACGTGTTTCTTTGATGGGAAATTGAAAGGAACTCTGATATTACTCGGCAGCTTACATATTTTAGAAATTGAATTCAACCAAAACTGTACTTTACATGTCCAAAATTGTAATTTACTGCAGTTAGTAAAGGAATAATGCAAGCCACTGTATAGATTTGTTTAGCCTGTAGTACTCTGAACTATTTTCAAGTAGCTATATCCATATAAAGGTAACATTACCATTAGGAAGAGCAGGGATACTCCTGAAAGTTCAATGCCTCTTTGTTATTTATGAAATAAAGTACCTACTACGGTATATTATAAGAATACTGCAAGTCACAGAATTTGTTTTGGGCCACACATAGGAACAGACCAAAGGCAGAGTTCCTTTATGAGGTCATGGAACTCCGAGGTGACTTGCAATTGCCTTATAACGCAGGTCAGATGGTTCTGTATTCCTTATCACAAATGGACAAACGATCCACTTAATGTCAGAATGCCTAAATCCTTGGAGTGGTACTCTTTCATATGAAAGAGATAGGATGTTGCAGATGTGAAGAATAAAAGTAGAATCTGTAGAGCAAAATTGAGCACACCAAAAAGCAGTTAGATATTTGCTGTAAAAAGATATTAGAATCAGTTTAATAAAAGTCAGATAAAAACACTGCTGCTCAGAATCTGTAAAAACATGCCAAGAGATTCGGTTTCCTAATATTACCCAATTATCTGAAGCCAAAAAAAAAAAATCTGCAGAAGGAAAAGCCAGGTTTAGGTTTTGCTGTTTAAACTGAAACCTTAATTATAGTCCCTTTCTGGCAGCAGGAATTGCCATTTCCGAACTCAACTGTAATAAGTTATTAGAGCTGAACAGCTACAAAATGGTGTTATTACAGGCGACTAGATGTCACAAGTCATCAGTAATAATAAATTAGAGACGGGCTTTTATAAAGTAACTTCAGATTTCCACATATTATATAGTTACTTTATCAATTAGCATCTGATGTAATAAGCATTTGCAGATCCAAAAAGCCAGCGCAATGGAGTGGATGGGTTTGTGTTGGTGTAAATAACATCCAAATACAATAAATGCTAATTGTCAATCACAAAGCGTATAACAATTCACAAACCTGAATCATGAGCCACCATGTCATTTGAGTGCTTTGCAATGCCCAGCACATTCACAAAACAGTATTGTTAATTTTTGGCCCTTACACAAAATAGAATTGCTGTTAACGCAAACCTGGAATGCAGCGATAAAGTTATTGGTCCTAGGTGAGCCACACCCACCACAATCCTCTCCGTTTTCCAATTGAGATGCCTGTCTTTAAGAACAGTAAAGGCCTTGTTTGCCCCGTGCAATCTTAAAATGGAAGCCTACTGTTCAAGTTTCTATTTCTTGATTAGAATCCCAGTGCAACACAGCACAAAGGACCCATCTGAATCATGCCTATTCATTACCCGAGCCTGCAGCCAGGGCTGGCTCTCGGGCAGTGCAGTCGGTGCAGCCGCATCCGGTGTTGACCTCGGTGGGTGTCATGTTTAGAAATAACACAGACTTAAAAAGCACATGCTACACAGTTCCTTGTGTGTCCAGCAGTTTTAAGGCAACAATGTTGAGATAATTCTGGTGATTAATGGGGTAAAGCGCCCCCCGCCAAAGTGGGGGGGCGCGACCCGTTAGGAGCCGGGGGCTACGTGGCCCCTGCACTCCCCCTTGGTGCGCACCCAGGGTGCGCAGTTCGCGGGACGGACTTCCGCCCCCGGGCCTCGCGAGGCCCGGGGGCGGAAGTCCTCCCCCAGGAAGGAATGTTGGGTCCACGTTTGGCCCCAACCGGTTCTGGCCGCCGCGGGCTGGTGGGGGGGCTATTTAACGGCCCCACCCAAGAGGGCAAGTCCTTCTTCACCAGCTCGCGGCGGCGACCAGTTGCTGCACCTTCCCCCGTGACCCAGGGCACAACACCAGTACTGGGGTTAGAAGGGGTCTTGGCGGATATCCGCAAATCCTTGGCCTCTTTGGCACCCGCGGCACAGGCAGGGGACCCTCCCGCCCCCTTAACAGGGGTGGCCTTGCCCGCAGCAGTACCTACAGCACTGCCTGTGCCCCCGCCTGCTTCTAAGGCTCTCGAGCATCTTGCACCGGTACAGGACTCATCCAGGCAGACATTGCTGGAAGTATCCAGGTTGTTAGCCAGTATTAGTGCTCCACCTGTTAACTCGCCCCCTCCTACAACACCGTGGGTGGCGGATGATTCTTTACAGAACACACTAAGGGGGTCATTCTGACCCCGGCGGTCTAAGACCGCCGGGGCCAGGGTCGGCGGGAGCACCGCCGACAGGCCGGAGGTGCTCCCAAGGGCATTCCGACCGCGGCGGTAAAGCCGCGGTCGGACCGGCAACACTGGCGGTCTCCCGCCAGTGTACCGCCACCCTTTGGAATCCTCCAAGGCGGCGCAGCTAGCTGCGCCGCCGAGGGGATTCCGACCCCCCCTACCGCCATCCAGTTCCCGGCGGTCCGCCCGCCGGGAACCGGATGGCGGTAGGGGGGGTCGCGGGGCCCCTGCAGTGCCCATGCCACTGGCATGGGCACTGCAGGGGCCCCCGTAAGAGGGCCCCTACAAGTATTTCACTGTCTGCTTGGCAGACAGTGAAATACGCGACGGGTGCAACAGCACCCGTCGCACCTTCCCACTCCGCCGGCTCGATTACGAGCCGGCATCCTCGTGGGAAGGGAGTTTTTCCCTGGGCTGGCGGGCGGTCTTTTGGCGACCGCCCGCCAGCCCAGGGAAAACTTAGAATACCCTCCGCGGTCTACTGACCGCGGTGCGGTATTTCGGAGGGGGGAACTCTGGCGGGCGGCCTCCGCCGCCCGCCAGAGTTAGAATGACCCCCTAAATGAGCTAAAGCGGCAGGTGGATGCGCTATCGGCTGCACATACAACGAACCTACAGGCATCGGGACTCAGTCAGAGTGTCACCCTGACACCTGTCGCTGTTGTCGCATCGCCTCCCATAGTTCAAAATGTCCAGCCTGGGCCCAGCAAGGTTCCAGTTCAGGATAACTCTACAAAGGAAGGGACATCAGATGCGGTGCTATCCAGACCAGGTAAGCTGACAGCGCACGTGGCTGCAGAGGTTAAGGAGAAGATCTGGAAAGGGGAATTTGTGGATATCTTTTCATTAATAAGGGCAAAAAGGAGGGAGGCAGAGTCAAAAGAGAAAGAACCCAAGTCTGCATTCTTTGGGGAGAGGAAACCCCGAGTGGAAGAGAGCATTACTAATTGGTTATTGGGTTTTAATGTATTCATGTCAGTCTGGGTGGAGAAAAAAACAGAGTTGGCCTCCTCTTTGATATACTATGCAAACAAAATATTGAAGGCCCAGCACACTTATGGGGGGTATGCTTGGTTAGAATACGACAGGGACTTCCGCTGGGCTAGAGTGGAGGATCCATCCATCGGTTGGGATCAAACTGAGGTTGAAGTATGGCTGGAATGCGTGAACAACAAGGTTTCTGGGAGGCAGCCCTTTCGGACTCAGGCCCATAGCGAGAGGAAGGGCTCTTGCTGGGCATTCAACCGAAACGGATGTTCCCGTCCCGCAGGGTCTTGCAAGTTCAAGCACAACTGTTCTTTCTGCGGGCACCCCTCCCACCCGGAAACTAAGTTTATCAAGAAGTCTAAGGAGAGGGGCAGGGATTCAAGTAAGCCAGCAAATTGACCACCCTCTGCCTTCTCCTATTAGACGAAACACATTGCTCCCATGGTTACGGGCTTACCCTGCATTAGATGCAGCAAAGTTACTTTTTCACGGGTTTTCCTACGGGTTCAGGATCCCCGCCTCAAATGTCACACCTTTAAATCACTGTAAAAACTTAGTCTCAGCATCACAGAACTCTTGCGTGGTGGCCAGGAAGCTGGCAAAGGAGCGGGCCTTGTGGAGGTTGGCGGGCCCCTTTACAAGACCACCTTTATCCGGCTTTGTGTGCTCCCCCTTGGGAGTGGTGCCCAAGAGGGAACCAGGGCAGTTCAGGCTGATTCACAATTTGTCTGCCCCACGAGGGTCATCGGTTAACGATGCCATTGACCTCCAGCTTTGCTCCGTCCGATATGCATCAGTCGACAACGCATTGGTAAAGTTAAGGGCACTGGGCCAAGGGGCCCTGTTAGCAAAGACCGACATTGAGTCAGCGTTCCGTCTTCTCCCAGTCCACCCCGATGATTATCCTCTCCTGGGTTTTCAGTTCCTTGGGGAATACTTCTATGATAAATGCATGCCCATGGGTTGTAGTATATCATGTAGCTATTTTGAACAATTCAGCACCTTTCTCCAATGGGCTTTCTCACTTCGCACTGGTCACCGCGATGTCATTCATTATTTGGACGATTTCCTAATCTTGGGTCCCCCTGGGTCTGACAAATGCGGGTGGGCACTCCAGGCGTTGACCGCTATGTTTGAGGAATTCGGGGTTCCTTTGGCCCCCGAAAAGACGGCCGGTCCCACCACGTGCATCACTTTCCTGGGAATTGAAATCGATTCGGTGGCCGGGGAGTGTCGCTTGCCTCAGGAGAAGTTGTTAGCTTTCAAGGAATCCATTCATGTAATGTTGTCTCAGGAGAAAGTTACCCTACACCAGCTTCAGGTGCTGGTAGGCCAACTAAATTTCGCAGTGAGAATCATCCCCATGGGCCGCCCCTTTTCCAGATCCATCGCTCGTTCAATGTCCGGGCTGGTTGAAAAACATCACCACACCCGGCTATCCGTGGAGGTTAGGGGAGACCTAAGGTTGTGGGAGTCTTTTCTGAAAAATTTAAATGGTGCGGTCATTTGGCCTATAAAGGCAATCTCCAGCCCAACACTGGGTTTGTATACGGATTCGGCTGGTAGCATAGGTTTTGGTGCAATTTTGGGCCCCCGGTGGTGCAGAGCTGACTGGCCCGTAGACTGGGTTGGCAAGGGATGGACCAAGAACATAGCCTTCTTGGAGTTATTCCCTATCGTAGTAGCAGTTAATATCTGGGCGGAGATATTGAAGAACAGGGTGGTAATCTTTTGGTCTGACAACATGGCAGTAGTAGAAGTCATTAACCGCCAAGGGGCTTCATGCCCGCTGGTCCTACGCCTATTGAAGCACCTGATCTTAACATGCTTGCAACACAACATTACTTTCAGAGCTAAACATGTGCCGGGGGTTCATAACAACGCTGCTGACGCTCTGTCTCGCTCATTAATGCAGGAATTTCTGCGGTATCACCCCCAGGCGATGGAGAAGATGTCGGAGTTCCCAGAGTCTCTGTGGAGAATTGGTGCCCCGCCCTCCCCGATTTAGTAGCAGCATCTCTAGCACCACGTACTAAGAAAGCTTACGAGAATGATTTTTATAATTACAGGCGTTTCTTACAGTCACAGCAGATCTCTGAACCATTCACTGAGTTCGCGGTTTGTGCTTTCATGACGCATCTAAAAACCCAGGGGCGCCCAGTATCGTGCGCAAAGGCTTATTTGTCCGCAATACGTTTCTTCGCAAAGATCAGCCAACTCGAGGCACCCTTGAATACATTTATTATAAATAGGGCTTTATCAGGTTGGGCCAGGGTGGCTCGTGTTCAAGCAGATTCTAGGCGCCCCATTACCGCACCCCTGCTCGGGAACATACTGGGCGCACTTCCAGGCATCTGCTCGTCCCCCGCAGAGGCTGCTTTATTCTCCGCGGCTTTCGCGGTGGCCTTTTACGGGGCCTTCCGAATCAGTGGATTGGTGGGCGCGGCCAAGGGCGACCATGCGGGGGGCTACAATGGGGCGACATTACGTCCGGCGCTGGGTTCCTTTCGATAGTCTTGCGCAAATCAAAAACAGACCAGCTTCAGAGGGGGGCGCGTATCTCACTCTGGGCCGCACCCGGTTCACCATTATGCCCAGTACGGCTTACAAATAATTACCTCCAGGTCCGCCCCCGGGCTGGCTCGTCCGCCTTGTTCTTACACCTCAACAGGGATTGCTTATCGCGTTATCAATTCTTGATGATCTTCAAGTTGGCCTTGAGGTCTTTAGGCGTGGAACAAGCGGGTTACTCCTCCCATTCATTTAGAATAGGGGCAGCCACACTAGCTGCAGGTGCTGGATTGGCGGCCACCACGGTAAAAGGCATCGGCCGGTGGTCATCGGAGTGTTACAAACGGTACATTAGGCCGGAATTGGTTTAAAGGTAGCACTGTGCTTGTATATGAATGCCTCACGCTCTTTTCTTTTCATTTCAGTACAATGTCTCAACGTGTAGTTTGGGTTCTGGGGCATTCATTTGTTCGTAGGGCGGCATACCGGGTGCAACAGCTCCGTGGGTCGAATCCAGCGATGGTTCAAGGTGTGGCGTTCCGCTGGTTTGGAATTGGCGGTGCGGGCGTCACTTATTTACAACATTTGGTCAATATGGCGAAGGGATGCGCCGTGCTCCAGTCCCCGGATCTTGTCATTATTCACATAGGAGGCAACGACTTGGTGCGATTGGGCCGCAAGACTCTAAGAGAAACGGTATTTTTAGAGATTACTAAATTGGCAAAGCAATTTCCAAATGCTGAGATTGCATGGTCCCACATGGTGCCATGTCGTAAATGGGGTGCTGGGATCAAGTCAAGGACTATCAACGTTTCGGTGCGACGGCTGAACGCCGAGATGGCAAAACTGTGCCCGGGCCCAGGGCGGCTATGGAACATCCCCCACAAACTATTAAAGGGCTCACACATGTTCCACAAGGACCAGGTGCATCTATCTGATACAGGGACTGATCAATTCATTTGCGACAAGTGGGCTTTTGCGCGTGGTTTGTTTTATGGTGGGGAGGGCGAAGGACCTTTTGGGCCCTGGTCGCCCTCGTGGCGGAAATTGAGATGTGACTAGAAGCAACAGGGGGGGTCCCCAAGGTGGGGCCCTCGGGAGGACACCTGGGATAGGATCCTGAAGTTCTGAGCCAACCAACGGATGTACACACCAGATCAAGGGGTAAGGGAGCTCAGATCGCTGGGGGGAACATGGGGCTCCAGCCCTTGGCCGCCCCGTTACACCCCGAGTCTGATTGGTGTTTGGAGGAGGGGGCGGAACCCGAAGCATGAGGACAAGGTACAGTGATGTAGGCAGGGTAACCGCCCCTCCTAGGGATACAGGTGATAGATGGGTCACCTGTGTGGTCCAATGGTGGTTCAGGACAGGAAGGGATCCTGTCAGATTTGATTTATGGTCACAGAAATGCTCATGACGTGTAGATAAAGATGTGTAGATATTGTTATGCTTGAAAAGTTATGAGATGTTTGATGTTTGAATAAAACACTTCCAGCGTTTAATAGTGGTCAATTGTATATTTCTGGTGGGGAGAGGGGATCACATGGAGGCCTCCGGGTCCTATTCCTGCTGGAGAAACTGGAGTTTTGTGTACTGGCAGTTTTCACTCATGATTAAGTAGTGCAGAGGGTTAGTATGCCTGCTGCAAAGAACTTGTACCACACAAATCACGGAACTGTATTTTTTATGTGGATGGGTCAGTGGGTTACTGCTTTTGTCAGTCAGATTCTTTTGTTATATGTTGTTTATAAGTTATAATCCTAATATAGCACAGTAAGCTATGAACTGTCTTCAAAGAGCTACATGCAACTGTATGGTATAGGTTAGAAGGTTATGTTTTTCCCCAGTGTTTCATTATCCCATTATTGCTAAAAATGGTTAGTTTGGATATAAATACATATTTATGAGTAGTGCCAACCTCAACCACTGTGGTAAGCTTTAAATCCTGAGTTCGAACGTCTACAGACCAAACACTACTGCCTAGTAGTATCGGGGAAATGTGATTCCTCTACCTCGTAATTCTCAATGTCTTATGTAACATTTCCTATAGACTGATATCCACACGTATTATTCATTGGCTCTTTATAATGTGTGTGTGAGCTAAAGTGCTCTGACATCCTACACTGGTATGAGTAGCACTATAAAACAAAAAAATGTATGTGAGAGAGGGGTTATGGAGAGAAAAGGGGCACTGAGGGAAATTTGTGGAGAAGAAGGTTTTTGGGGAGGGTGCCAACAAAAACTGATGCACTGGGCATTACCAGTGCTAAAGCCGATCCGGCCTGCAGCTATGGGGTTGCCCTTGTTTGATTGCTCCATACTGCCACTATTTATCTGATGCCAAGCAAAAGAGTCTTTGCTGTAATGGAAAACCCTGGCAGTGGTACACTACTCCTGCCCATACTACTACATATGGTTGTCAATCTCTGATGTCAGTCACATTTATGTAAGAGTTCACAATGCCTTGACTGACCCGCATCCAATGGCACTTCTTTTTTTTTAATTTTATTCTTTACATGGTGTGATAAAACCTATGGATGTGAATTTACTTTACTCTAACTACACTAGCAATAAATAACTGCCTTGCAATAGAAAAAGATGAATTACAATAATAATGATGATAACAATTTATTCATTTCCCAACAGCTCAAATGGTTCTCAAAAGTTCACATTTGTTGATCAGCTGTTATATATTTACAAGTGTGTCTGTGGAGATCGCTAACGCACAGTCTGTTCCAGATTCATTTACAGTCGTTCAGGGCTTGAGGTGATGGATAGGACACTAACTGCCACCTCTTCTGGGTGAGGGCATTGGGGAGAGATGTAGGTGATGGATGCAGTGGGAATGTTAGTGAGAAGAGATAGAGCTTTCAAACAGGGTTGGATTTGTGCCTGGCCAATGAGGGGATTGCTAGAACTAGGTGTTTTTCCTGAAGATAAGCAATTGCTCGCCCGGGTTGGCATTAGTAACTATGGAGCTCTGTAGGCACTGGGCTCATTGAAAAGGAGCAACAGATTGAGTTATTCATGTGCAGGGTGAGGGCAGTAAAATCCCAAGAGCAATTTTTCAGAGGAGAGAGCTTGCAGACCAGGAATATGGGTATTGGTTACAATGGGCCTTGTATATAACGAGGAGGATTCTGAATTTAGCTCAGGGATTCAAGGCCACATGGCTAAACAGTCTAAGAGATTTCATGGTGGAGTATTTCTTAGGAGTGGGGATCCACTTGGTTGTGAGAGTTTGCCCTAAACGTAGGTCATTAACGGTGTACTCACGGATATCATCACAACCATACATTACAGTATCCCAGGACTGTCTGAAATGTCATTTGTGAGGTATTCCCCAGCAAGTTTTCCTTATTTGGATGCCAAAACTGACTAAAACTGGAATATGAGTTTTTATACGAGGACTGAAGGATGGTGTTGCGATGAGGTAACTGCGATGGATGGATTTCCTTAGGGGGTATGTGTGTGAAGATTCTGCAGGATTTGGTTTCGAGGAGCTGCATCTCTACTCACATTACAAGTGGATTGTGGGCTTTTTGCATTCTCAGAAAACAGTACACTGGATCAAAGGATTTTATGATGCCATTTTCCAAATACTTGTGTATCATCAGCAGATTACCCGATAAAAAAGTCATACGCATGTAAAAGTTCCTCAAGTGGGTATATGTGTGTATTAAATAGTAGTGCCTAGTGGGCAGCTAAAGAGGAATGACTGTCCAAGCAGCATTCCCCCTTTATAGAAAGCATTTCATTTTTTAAGGAAATATTTGATGTTAAAAATAGGTAATTCCACATCCACATTGTGTTATAGGATTTTAATTAATTAGTTGTTGTCTATAGGGTTAAATGTATTGTATTTCTACAGTATCTAGTGCTGTTAATTTGCTGGTGTCACAGGTGAAATATGCTAGGGAATCCATTATGTGCTGCTCATGTGGAGGAACCAGACTGACGTAACCAAATATGCATTAGCAAAAATGCAGAGCTATACCCAAGTACAGGAAATCTTACTATTTCCCATACTAGAGATGCCACATTGGATTTAAGTCAAAAGGTCCCGGATTTCTCTGAATCAGGTTTAATTTTAGGATAAATAGCCTAACTAGTGCCTGTTTTAGGGAGGTAGGTACTTGTTCTTTTAAGAAGAGGGTGATATTGAGGCACATGCGTGGGCTGAGAAATGGTGAGGTTGCTTTGACGAGAATTATGTGGCTTCCTGAGTTAAGTTTACATGAGGAGAATTGCATGTTGCTACCAAGCTTGAGGATGTCAAGACTGACGTGAGGGAGTGCCGAGGGCAGTGATGATATGGGGGGGGGGGGGGAAATCAGAGGTTGCCTGCTTCACAATCTCAAAAGATATGGAAGAGACAGCAAAGCAGGGGCGGTTTCTGCCTTAGGGTGCTGGGGCGTTCCCCCACTGATAGTTTTCCTCCTTCTCCCCCCATTATGTGTGAATAAACAAACAATCTATTATCTTCCTGTGTCCGCCTGCGGCAGTTACAGCCTTCACTGCAGCCGCGGGCGGTTTCAGTTCAGCTCTGACGGGGATGGGGCCTAATTGACTAGACTACACATAATATGATGGCACTGGAGGGCAGACAGCGGCGCCTAGTGCGCATGTTGGGTGGGACGGCTGCCCTTCTCTGGCCAGCCTGACATGCACTAAAGGCTTCTCTTCACTTGCTCATTAGAAAGTGGGTGTTGCTCAAAGCTGCAGCTCCCAGTTTACCGATGAGCGGTGAATTGGCCTGCTCACACCAATCCTGGCGCTGCTCTCATGCTGTGTAACAGTGAGGGAGCAGCATCAGGATTGGCTAAAACGTGGTTGCTGGGCCTAGTCTAGGCCTCTAGTGCAAGTTGTACACATGGCACCGGAAGGGTGGGAGTCTCTGCCTGGCAATGGAGCTTGACCAATCACTGTAATGGCTTGGCGTGAAGCCATGCAGTAATTGGACACCTTTGGTGCTGCTGGATAGGGCTGCTCAGGGCCCAGGAGGTCCGGGTGAAGATCACATCTTGTGGTGTCCTCACCTCATCGAGCTGTCATGCTCTGGTGTGCGCATTTTCCTCCTGACTTTGAGGCGACGAAGATTCTCCTCGCACTCAGTGGAGTCAACTGGACAGTGGGCAATATTGGTGGCAACAACACTCACTAACAGTCAGCCACGTTTACCTGAGGCCTGAGAAACTAAAGTAGGTGGCACAAAGTTGTTTTGTTTGAGCTTAACCTGTATTATATAATTTGAATAATGATTTACTTTCCGCCATCTCTTCCACGCGCTCTTGTTCTCATGTTAGTGTATGCCTCAATCACGGCAGGAGGTGCAATTCCCGACGATGGGTGAAAGGACTCCACTGCTTTAGATGTTTGCCCTCTAGGATCATAGTACTGGACAACTCTTCTGCCCCTCAGCCTCAGGCAGGAGGACAATGCCTGGATAAACCTGGGTTATTTCCTCCAAAAACATGAGGAAGTTGTTTTTACAAAACAAAAACGTTCTGGAAACGCCAACACAAAAGTTTCTGCTCACTTCTACCTCTGCCCATGCATACATAAAGTCCACTGAAGGCAAATAACTGGCATTATTAAGTGTCTCTTGAGATTGTGGTTCACTTTGATCTAGGAGCATAAAGTCCCTTATTTGTGACAATATATCCAAAGGCACGCGACACAGTTGATACACATGACACAGACTAAAAATAGGTTGGCTTGTGGTTCCTGGCAGAGCACACGTTTGCAGAGTTTGGTGTCAGTTTTACCATTGCATGAACAAAATTAGGAGGGCTCCAGTGGTCTGCGTAAAACATCATAGACCGAAAATGAAGACATAATGCAGACAGAAAACAGGTTATTGCTATTTTTAGTGCCAAAGCTCAGAATTAATTCAGTACAAGCCACAGCTATTCCACATGGTGTAAGTAACAATGCCGAGATCCTTAGACAAAAAGAAGGGAGTGAAATTAGTAACCATGACAACCCTGGCTCTTTCTGCTGACAAATTATACAGTTGCAGACACCGAGGGGAATGCCAGTTGTATACATGGTTTTTGGCAACTGCAATTAATTACTGTGATTTAGTTTCGTGCATTTTAACGGAGAGCTGCATAGCGGGTGTATATTTCTCATTATTAGCAATATTACTGGTTATGCCCTGGAAAATTTTATTTTTGTAACAATTGAGAGTGTGCTAGAGCAAAGATTGGTCATATTCCAATGCAACTCTTAATCAGATTTTTGTTAGCAGCTCTCTTCTCCCTGCAAGTCTCTTGTCCCTTGCTCGGTACTCTCTCCTCACTCCACGCCTCTCGCCCCTCCCTGGCTGCTAGGTGGTCCAGGTGTAAACATAGGAGCATACATCGTGCGTCGGGCCGGGCCTAGAGAGTGAGTGAAGGGAGCGCAGGTAAGTCTGTGGGGCTGGTGCATGCCTGGGGTACTTCAGGAGGCTGAGGGGCAGATCTGCTGCTGCCAAGCGGCCTAGGGCACATCACGCTTTTTAGTCAACAGCTCTTTCCACGCTGGGGTTTTCGAACCCTCAATTACAGAGATAAGAGAGAAACTACAAGTTCCAGAATACAACAGGCAGTTTACTGGTTGAAAATCCCCGCCACTCCATGTCTCACAGTGCAGTCTGCAGAGGTCAACAGGTTTCAATTAGAATATCTTGGGTCAAACTTTGGTGGGGGGCTGAGCACGAGAATATTCATACCACGCCCACCATTCATTTATAAAATCATTTAGTTTAGCAACATACCAGAGATCATTGAAAATGTTACGTTTTTTCCCTGAGTGTGATGAGCAGAGAAAATAGCACAAGTGGTGATTAACCTGTACGTGCATTGTCACGATTAAACTATTCCAGGGATACGTTACACTGTTCTGTGTTTTACTCCCTATGCTACTACCCTCTCCGACCTCATGTCTTTCCTTATGTGCTGTACAGATGACCCCTGTCAGCCCTGCCGTATCAGTGCTTCCTACCTGTGCAATAGAGCTATCCCTCAACTCCACATATATATGAGGTTTAGGCTTCAGAAAGCAGACATATCCCTCGATTGCACAGACTTAGGAGGCTCAGGCTTCAGACGGCAGATCTGTTCCTCAACTGCAGAGCTGTAACATGATTAGCATTCAGATAGCAGAGCTGTCCCTCGACTGTACAGATGTAGCTGGGTTAGGCTTCACACTGCAGAACTATCCCTCCAATGTACAATGTAACAGGCTGTCAAATGTTTACTTTATGGTTAATTGATCTCAATTAGATGTGGAGTGCCTGTAGGTTGCCCTACTACCTTTTAATGTTTATTTCTTGCTGTCTCACTATGTCCTGTCCGAGAAATTATAATAGCTTGTATTTCCTCAGTAGATTTAATTCTAAAGGTATATCAATACATAAAGAAATTTGTGAATATCAAAGTCTGTTATGAAGTTCTGTGGTTATACTGAATAAGCAGCTACCTACATTGTCATATGAAATCTCTTTATTGATGTCATAACTACACTTTCACAATTGCTTTATTAACCTTCTTGCTTTCTCAAATTTGCTCGAAAATGCACCATTTGCCCACTCTTTTTACAATATTTTCCTCAGGAGAACCCCCCTCGAATCACCCCTTATGCCAGTCGGGCTTGCTCGATATGCTCACTTGCCACAGTGCACTCATCCACAACTTTTATGTCCCACCACTTTCAAATGTCACTAGCTGCCACTGCAGCAGAGGATGTGTAGAGAGTTGTGCTCTTTTCAATTTTAGAGGTGGACCTAATTTTCCTAAGACATCGCAGGATTTCCTTTATGGACTTGAGTGAGTTAATGTCTAGTAATAAGCAATCATTATTAGCGTGAGGGTAAACATCAGGGTAAACAGTAAGTTGGTGTGATTTGATGTAATTCATTCTGATTGATAGAATTATTCTTTTATTTTTGAATAATTATTTAGTGGAAACCTGACGACCAGCCCAGTATGCATCATTTTGAAAATATAAGTCATGTTTAACAGGCCAAACATGCTATAGAAATATACAACATTCACGTTTGCAAACCTCTGGCTAGAGAATGCTGAAATTGTAATTCCATTGCATCTCTCAAAACAATTATGACTGGACAGTGAATGCTGCAAAATGTACTTTTGAAACTCAGTACTGAATATTCATGTAAAAAGACTCTTCGGGGCGGGAGAGGGTGGGGGAAGGGATGCTGGTGACACACTGTTTTGATTTACACTTCAGACCGAGCTGAAAACAATCTCTGAAATGCACTTTTTAGTTTAAAGAAGACATTTATTATTACTTCACCACGAGGTTCCTGAGAAGAGATTAGTAGGTTGGAGGCACACGATTAAAAATAGTCACAGCAATGAAAGGAAAGTATATCAAAGTGATTCTCAATTGCAATGTACACAGCAAATATATGTGATTATATTATAGCATAACTTCAAAGCAAAGAATAAAAGTCAAAATTCATCACCGTAGTAAGGCCTATCACTGCTATTCATCTTTCTCATGCCTGCAAGTTGATGACTCCTGTTCAACTGCGAGAAAGAGATTTTCCACCCCCACGGGACAACGGCAGGCAGCTGGCGCCCGTTCCTGACTGAAGTCTCAGAATTCCACGCTACCGAACAGATTAATCTGTTTGATATCCTTTGAATAGAGAACTTTCCAGAAAGCCCTCCCCCTTGGAGGAGAGTTATAAAAAAGTGCTGGCTACTGTAGATCAGAGTTGGGAGAAAAGAAAAACAAGCGTCGGAGGGTGGCCAAGTCTCCACAGCTCGTTCCCCTTCCCAAGGCTGAGTAGAGGGAAAAAAACTAAATGTGCGCTCCCTTATCATGCTAGGGTTCTGTGAGAGAAAAACACAAGCTTAGTTTACCATGTCGAAAAACACAGCTCATCTGCAATGTCTCAACTGCAATGTCTAATGCCACGATAAAGTCAATAGGCAGCTAACCTGAATAGTCTAATGCCACGTTAAAGTCAATAGGCAGCTAACCTAAATACAAAATGTACTGTCTAATGCCACGTTAAAGCCAATAGGCAGCTAAACTGAATACAACATGTAATGTGCTACTGGTGAACATTGAACAACTAGTATGCGCAGTGGTGAAACACAAAGTCAGTGGTCAAACATACTTATTTTCAATACACACACCAGCTAGGACCCTAGTGGAAATCACAACTCTATCTCTGCATGCAGCCTTGAAGAAAATGCTCTTACAGTACAATTACCTATAATGCTATTCTGTACTTCTCGCTTACTTGGTGGTAGATCAGGGATGTGTCTTCTTTCAGGATCATCATAGTCAGAAGGACACTTCTGTTCCTTCTCTGTCGCTCTCAATGAAAAGACAGAGGTGGCGATAAGAGGACCTGTTGTTAAAAGTATACAGAAATTATTAGTTTATCCACAGCACTTTGTTTCAGGATTGTATTCACTTTGAGGTCCATCATGAATCCAAGTCTGGGAAAAAAAGAATGGAGCCAGACTGCAGCTAAGCAATAATATATTGCAGAGAGCTATATGGTAAAAAAACATTAGTTCACATCAAGTTCTCTTTTTGCCTGCCCAAAAAACATTTTTTTGCAATAGCCTTTAAGCCCAAGGCGGACAGGGCTTTTATTCCATCTGACATTCTCCTAGTGGTCTGAAGGCATTGAAGGGCGGTTTTAAAAGCCCAGGACTGCTGCTGGTGCCTCTGCCACTTTTATTAGCTCCCCAGGATTAGTTGCAGCAGGCACAGGGAGACTCAACTAGTAGGAGGGAAAGACAGGGGAGATAATGAGGTAAGTAGAGAGAGAGAGAGAGAGAGAGAGAGAGAGAGAGAGAGAGAGAGAGAGAGAGAAGAAGACAATGAGAGCAAAGAGAGGGGAAAGAAAGGGAGAGGGCTGCTTTTGGTCAATACGTGAAATACTATTTTCCGAATTGACGTGATTATGTACCATTCTGCGGAAAGTATTTCAGCATTTAAACTGGTGATATATTATCAATGGTCACTGGAAAAGTAATAAAGTAACTTATGGGATGGGTTTCTCTCTAACTGGAGTACATCAGATTAGAATAGTTTAGTTCAGATATAAGAAAGGCACCCAGTGATAAGAAAGCCAAACGCCTATAGGTGTAGGGTGCTGCACCTAAATATGCAACACAGAAAAGTAAGCTCTGGATGGCCTCCGTTTGGATTTAGAACCATGCCAGAGAAATGCATAAGTTCACAAGTGATGCACTGTTTTGCCAGCTTAAATATCTGTTTTGCGGCAAAACAATTAAGCAATTTATTAATCAAATACTGCTGCCACTACGGAAAGTACAATAACTCAATAACTCAATTTTAGTTTGGTCTCTCATGCTAAATAGAGTATTAAAGTGGTGTGTGTGTGTATATATACATATATATATATATATAAATATATATATATATATATATATATAGAGAGAGAGAGGGAGAGAGAAAGAGAGAGAGAGATAATAGATATCAGAAAGACAGTGCAAAACAGCAAGCCCTCACGTGACAGAAAACAATGCATGAAACAGTGCAAAGAAAAACAAGCAATACATCACAAGAGTTTATATATAAAGGAGAGAAAGAATTGCCCACTTTAGGACCAAGAGGAAAGAAAGCAGTAGACCAGAGTGTATGAAAAATACGATTACCGAAGGATAAAGTCAAACTTACAGAAAGCAGACATACAGCTGTACTAAACATCCACTGGCAAAACCAACAGGTCTGGTATTGGCTGCCACTAGCCTTTTGGCTTCATCATTACTTCTTTTCTTTATTCACATTTTTGCAAAAGTTTATTGTTTGAAAAGCTGCTGTGCCCTCGTCAATCTTTAAAAAAAATAAAGGTTAAAATCAAAGATATAAATTGTGTGTGGATGTGCTGCTTGTGAAAGGGTAGCATGAAGTTAGCCAACGGCTGCAGTGGGCTGACCCATTGCCCCATGCTGTATGCTTTAGTGGGTGGAAGAAAAATGTGGATGACACAATAATAGTCCAATGAGATGCTAACTAAGGGTACCCTGACAGGCATTAATAGGCTAAAGGGGGAAAGGGAAGTACTCTCTGGGTTGTAAGGAAGAGATTTCTGAAAAACCAAAGATGGAGATGGCTTACCTGGCCATTGCCTGGCTGCAACACAGTTCTTCCAGAATAAGGAATAATGGAAATATTCAAAGCTGCAGCTATCATTAGTGCAGCTGCTGTAGTGCACTGGGTCTCAAAAGTGAAAGCTGCTACTGAACTACAACTATCTTTCGCTAACCAAACAGCATACATGTGTGTCATGTTCAGAAAGCATGCAAATAGGCGAAAGGCAGCAGATCTCTGTGGAGGGTCCACCGCACACTGTAGTAGACCCAACTCCAAGGAGTAGCTGTTGGCTTTAAAGAGAAAAATTTTCTACTAGCCAGTACATTTCAAACTTAAGGAGCTGCAAATACAGCAGTACTGAGGTCTTTGGAAGCAACTGAAAGATAATTATAAAACAGAAATATGATGAGGCGGTGGTGAATAGTAACATATAATGGCTACATTACAGGGATCAGGCGAGATCAGGTGCTTTTACGGGGGTATGGGTGTGGGGTTTTAAGCCAACAGCACCTTGTATTTCCAGGATGTCTCACATCCAGGTACTAACCAGGCTTGACTCTGCTTAACTTCCGAGATCAAACGAGATTAGGCACTTTCAAGGTGATATGGCCGCAGATTACATTACAGAACCATCAGGGACCAATGTATGTAAATGGTTTCTTTTGTTTTCCTGTGTCTTTTCATGAACCTAGGAATGAGAGAAGGGGTTGGCTAGGCACCTCAAAGATCTGGTGATACAACTGTGCATAGAGTGAGGTAGATCCCTGGTGCAATCTGAAAGACACTGTCACACTTGACTCATAATCACACCATCCAATCTGAGAATGCTCTAGCAGGGAGACACCCCAGTCACTCCCATGAAGATATGTCTCTGATAGTGGTACTTAAACTGTGAGGAACCCCAAAAGGCGGATTGATTGAAGAAAGCATAGTCTGGAAATAAAAAATGCATGTATACCCAGAGATATCATGGCTTGGTGAATTTCTTTCATCACATTCTGGTAAAGTTCTTTTTGCCATTCATGGAGCAGTTTCCACTCCTCTTCTGAGAAATATGCAGCAACATCTCGGAATGTAACTGGAACCTGGAAGAAAACAATATGAATAACAAGCACCATTACACTAGTTGATGAAAAAAGCATTTGACAATACAGATTGACTGTTAGGCAGATCCTGTCTGGTATGTTCATTTCCCTGTGTCGAATGCTACAGAGTCCACATAGTCTTCAAATCTACCCTCTCTTACCATGGGCATATCCCAAACCATTTATTTCATTTTCTGTTTCTATCTCTGCCACCTAAGCTTGGGGGGTACTTGATAAATTGACTGTGTAATGACAGTGTATCTTTGGATTACACCCCACCCCTTCAATCTCATATTGTGACTTCTGATTCTTATAATAGCTCTTTACTGAAAAGTGTTTGCACCCTGTCTATAGCTAGATTTTAGGTTACTAACTAGAGGAAAAGCAAGGTATGAACTCTCACAAAGTTAATAATTAAATGCCTTGTTAGCTCAATATAACTTCACTGAGAAATCTGGTGTTTAATCCCATTATCTGTGGCACACGAGGTACAAACGTTCTTCAAAGAAATGTGAATTAAGTATTTAGGTAGCACCAAACCAACATTACAGTAAAAAAAAAAACAGTAAAATTCACAAACCAACACTGTTAAAAAAGCATACTGAGCAAACACAGTGAAAAAAGCATACTGAGTAAAATAGCCAAAAATTGATAATGACTTCAGGAAATATATATTTCTAAAGGAAATGTCCAAGAGGACCAGAAGAGGAACAATGCAAATTTAAATGTCAATGTTATTCACTGGGCATTACCTAAAGCATCCACTGGAAGACATTCTTGCATCAAATACAAATGATAGTTACAAGCAACTGGCTCTGCCTTGTACAAGCCCGTAGATCAGGGACATGTGCAGTTACCTTGCAGGGTGGTTTTTTCAAATTCATCCAAACCTCCAGGAGCTCTTTAGGGCAGTGCTTAATTTCTAAATAAAAAGGTGCTGGTGCCAAAAGCTCTCCTCTGAGACACATGGCTGCTGCAATTAAATGTGTGAGCACAGAGAACTAAAGCAAGGTAATCCTAAAGCCATCTCAGGCCTCTTTAATCCATTTACAACCTCTCCCTGCCCCTTCAGCTCACTCTTGGAACTTTCTGCTTTTTCATGTTTCTCTTCCTCCATCTTTCCCATATGTGTCTTTTGCTCACAGTAAAAGCTGGAGGCAAAAACATAAGTGCCATCCCTCAAAAATAAGTGCTGGTGTCCTGCACTGGACACCACCTGCTCAAATTAAGCACTGCTTTGGGGGGTGGGGGGAATGATGATTTAAAAGAGAAACAGACTTGTCTCTCCCTCTGCTTCAAGCATTTTTCAAAGGTCCAGCGCCCACTTTTATAGAAGTTGCACATTTTCTTCTGGAGCACTTCTAAAGCTGCAAAGGTGGTATGGACAGCTTCCACAACACAAATAGCAGTGGGGGGCAGGCACAATCATTCTCTTCAGCTATGGCTCAAGCACAAGTCCTAGTTCTAACTGGTCATCTGGTTCCTCTACAGGCTGCCCCTCTTTCTCTTGGATCTCCCTGGGACTACAGTGGGCAAGTAGGTTTGATCTTTCTGAAACACCTCAGAATCTTGAGTGCAGGAGAGAGCAGAAACCAGACCTTAGTTTTTTATGAAGTAAACACACCAACAGGCTTCTCTCTAAATCAAGTCAGTTGTATATTGTGACATTTTGTACAGTTACATAATGTACCATAGGGAGGGGGCTGCAAGGGCAACACTCACACCTAACAGTACACCGACATATACACACTCAAATACAACAAAAATAGACAACCCCACATACACAGCACACACACTGCAGCCAGCACACACCACACGTCAGGAACACACACACTTACACATGGCAATACAGCACAGGCCTAGACTCGCACAATACCATACAACATACTAACACGTCACAACAACACCATAACCGCACCATCATAAATAAATTCTCAAGTACTCACAACCGACACTGGCCAGGGGCTCATCACACATACAACAAAATGTACAACCAACAGGGAACGGACATATACAATTACACAATCATACAGCTTAGCAATCGACACACACAGCACATCATACCTATCACACCATGCACAACAGAGGCAGACTCACACAGTCAAAGCACCCAAAGCCACACACCACAACAACATGTCAACACAAACACCACACAATACCATGACAACAACATGACTGCAACATACACATGCCCATCACACAAAACACACCCTATCCCTGGGGGCAAAAGCACTGCACACACCCTCACATACTGCCCAAACAATACAGGAAGCACAAGCACCACACACACATAAATATTCACACACAACCAATGTAAGGCAGGAACAACTCAAACCTAGGAAAGGAAAAGCAGGACAAAGATGTAACCAGAAAACCCAACGAATGGTTGGTCTGAATATATTTGTGACACACCAAATAAAAAAGTTCAAGGCCATTGGACAGTCCAATATAAAAACAATGTGGTGCGCCAAAGGCACTATATGGTGCCCGAACTGGAATCCTAACTACCATATAACCTCCACAGGTAGTCATCAATGGGGCAGGCAGGCACATCAGGGATGAACTGGGGAGGTGGTGGGGAAAGGGCGGGAGTTGGGCTTTAGCTTGGGAGGGAGTGGTTTAGGCTTGGGGAGAGTTGGGTCTTCTTGGGAGGGGTCGAATCCTTGGTGAGGGAGGAGAATGGGTACTGGCAGGGGGGTAGGAGAGGCCTTGGAAGTTGAAAAGATAGCCTTGGGGAGGGCAAGGGATTGTATAGGGTTACACGGGGGGCATGGAGGAGTTAGGAAAAGATCAAACTCTGAGGGGAAGGCTTTTTTGCACACGCGGGGATGGTCATAACAAAAGGGCTTAGGTGGCAGGGAGAGGAAGTGGTTGTATGAGGTGTCGATGTGGATGTCCTGGATGCCTGTTTGTGGGAGGTATTCTTGCGGGTGGTGGGTGTATGTTGGGTGGGTAAGTGAGGGCGTTTAATGCGTCTTGGACTCATGGGGGTGGTGGTGCTGGGGGATGCTGTGGTGGGTAGTTTGCGGTCTGCTGGGGTGGTGACTGCAGGTATGGTGAATGTGCTGCATGTAGGTGTGTAAGTGGTGTACTGTCTGTGGGTGTGGTGACGGGGTGGATGTCTGAGGGTCTGCTTGGGTGATGTCTGCGGGTAGGATAGGTGTGGTGGCTGGATCAATGAATGTTGGTGTGGTGTCTGCAGGTGCGTCAGGTGTTGTCTCTGTGATGCTGAGGGTGATGGTGGTGTCAGGGCAGGTTGTGACTGTTGCTGTGTGTGCAGCTGTATGTTGCTTGTGTGTATGTCGGTGGTGTGTCTTGTGGTGCTTATGTTTGACTGTGCTACCCTTGGATGTTGAGGTGGATGCATGCCTGTCTGTTTGAGTGCTTTGGATGGGTCGGGGAAGGTGGGGGATTGGGAAGAGGAAGGTGGAGGCGGGACAGTAGACCAAGGGGGACTGGCTGGGGTCAGTGTGGAGGCCAGAGGTTGAAATGATCGCTGTAGGCCAGCCAGTGCACCATGAATGCCCTCCAGGAATGCATTACTCTGTTGTATCTGAGCTGCCAGTCCCTGGGTGGCATTCACGATTGTCGACTAACCCACATAGATTGACCTCAGGAGATCAAAAGCCTCCTCACTCAGGGCAGCAAGGCTACCAGGGGCTTGGGCAGAGGTGCCTGCTGAAAAGGAGACACCCACCCTTTTGGGTGAGCGGGCACAGCCAACTGGTTGGGGAGCTACAGGGAGGGCGGTGATAGAAGGGGAGTGGTGGACAGAGATGGTGCTGCGGTGGTCCCAGATGGGTCCAGCAGGGAGTGTCCACTGGAGGATTCCAAAGAAGATGAACTGGATCCTGTATCTCCATGGCACTCTATTTGCCCTCCATGCCACTGGGTCCCTCGGTGTCGGTATTATCGTGGCTGGAGGTCCCATGGCCAGAAGCTTCCCCACTCGGCTGTACTTTGTCTCCTTCGTCTACCGATGCTGGTGCTGGAAAACAGAAAGTGAGGAAGGGTCATCACATTCTTTACATACCAGTTACATCACATTGTACACATCAGTAACATCACATCTTGTTATACAACAGCCCCAGGTAGCACATTAAGATACAATGTATGTACATCCGTCAATCATAACATTGTCACACATCAGCTAAGCTACCTATCTCACACCTAAAATACCATGATGTCAGTAGAGCTAACGCACTAACCATTCAATGACAAGGTGACTTGGCCACATGATACTGGGTCCCTATCCACAGCAACATAGTCAACCAACAACCACGCTATGGGAAACAGATGTAACATAGATTTCCACATATCACATATACAAACTAAATACATACCAACTAACTGGCCTGATGTAATGTACCAGGCAAGGAAACACATTGTATAGTAAACACAAGACAGCACGTTGCACACAAGCCATACCCACTTCATGTCGCTGAGTTCACAAACTTCACAATGAAAATTTGCAAACATGCAAATACTCTAATTGGCATAACCAAATATTAGAAGATGAAAGAGTCAGAAAATGTCACCTAAACATGTACCAATAGTGATGCAGGAAAGGATCATACATACTTTGTGGACCAAGTCATCTAAGTCATTGTCCTCCTGAAAATAAAGTACAGCACTCATTTAAGGGTCTAATTAGCTCAGAGCATTTACTCACACACAACCACAGGTAGTATATCTGCTCTTTCAACTCAAAGGACACCTGTCATGTGCATGAAGGTGAAATACAGTTCAATGTTCCATGCAACTATCACATCAATAGCTCAATGAATGAGTGGCAACATCACTATCCACACATCAGACATGACTGGCCTTGAATCTGTTTGGGAACTAAATCAGAAAGACAGACCACACCTGAGGCTACCACGACAGGTACACCCACCATGATGCCAGCCAAATGCCTGAATATACATACCATACCTCTCACATGTGTATGTGAGCTACAACACCTGCACCACATTGGTGTCAGTGCAAACAATAGGTTTCCATACAACAATGACTCAAAACCAGTGCTTAATTTGTGCTTGTTGTTTCCGGTGCTGAGCACCACCACTTATTTTTGAGGGCCGGGGCTTATTCTTCTGCCTCAAGCACTTGCTGCGAGCAAAAGAAACATATGGGAAAGAAGGAGGAAGAGAAAAACAAATAAGCCTCACAAAGGGAGAAATTAGAAAGCTGCAAGAGTGAGCTGAATGGGCAGGGAGTGGCTTTATATGGATTGAAGAGGCCAGAGATGGGTTCAGGATTACGCCTCCTCAGTATTCCGTGTTCACCCATTTAATTGCAGCAACTGCGTGTTTAAGAGGAGGGCTTTGGGCACCGGCATCTTTTTATTTACAAAGTAAGCACTGCTCAAAACATATCCAAAATAGCAAGAGAAAGTACTTTTTTAACTCATTACAATGTAGATTAATGACATTACCTTTCAGTGTACACATGATGTTGGCAAAAAACAGTGACGATTATAACTGTGAATAATATGTTGGGGGCCTATTTATCACGCCTACAACCCGATGGCTAAGGAAATAGTTGTGTAGCCACCTGCCACCTATAGATCATGAACATGGTACTAACATTCATAGCCCTGAAACCTATGTATGTGATCCAATAGGAGTCTAGCAATACCTCCATGGTTACCAACATGTCGGATGTCCACTCAGATGATACATTACAGAGGCCTTTGTGGAGCCCTCAGTTACTAAGGTAGTTCACCTTGTAACGAGTCTGAATAAGTTTTGCAAGTAAAATGTCAGACGGACATCACAGTCTCACATGATGCTGTCACTCATCAGAAACCTTTTGAAAAGTAGGAATGACTTCATATTGTCAGACTATGTTGCACATAGACATGGATCATGGGGTATTGGAATGGGCAAACGGCAAAGACCAGGACAACTTATCATGATGATATTGGAAGTACTGACCTGTAGGTGAGAAGGAACAACCACCAGAGTATGAAAAGCTGTATAATGGTACACATATGACACAGTCACATGTGCATCATCATATGCCTCTGTACAGAGGGGACAACATAGGAGAATAATATGTCCCTATACAAATTAGATTGTGCTTATCTGTGTAGCAATGTTGAGGACTGTACATCAATGTGTTCCTTGGAGATCTTTGACCCTTTCTACTTACCACACTGTCACAGCTTGGAAACTTTCACATCATACACTAGCCTGGTAGAGATGAAACTGTGTCCAGTCTATACTTAACCCCTTGTGGCTGCTGTGCTGCCCTCAAATGCCCATCCAACACTGGGTAGGCCACCACCAATATGCGGGCCTTTGGGGGATGGGGGTCAAGGTCCAACAGGCACCCCATCCTTCTTGGGAGGACATCCCCAGCTGGGCCTCTGTGATGTTTTCCGAGCCCAGCGTCTCAGGTCCTCCCACCACTTCCTACAGTGGGTGCTCCGCCGGCTGTGGACCCCCAGGGTCTGCACTTTTTTAGTGATGGCACGCCAAATCCCCTTTTTTCTGATGGGTGTTGACCTGCATAAATGACAGACAAGAAGAGAATGGCATGTCCACATACAGAATACCAATACAAGTGGAGTGAAAATACATGTTAGTGCAACTAGCCATATACAGACTGCCTACAAAATTCCCTTCAATGAGGGATGACCATCTGCAGTCAGGCCATGTGTGATGTTGAGACAGGCATACAACGTGCATATCCGGCACTAGGTGTCAGCTTGAAACAGGTGACCAGACCACAAGCATCTCTCTAAACATGGTATATCTTTCCAAATATATTTTTCACACCACCTTTAATGATCATGTTTTACAGTCTGCAGTTGGGTCAGGGTACATACATCACACACTCTCTACTATGTCTCAGGACTCAAAATCTACCTGTACACATAAGGACATGTCCACCTACCCACCATTTTTACCACAATCCTTCATTCCAACACATTTCCTGTACATCATCATCCACTTAGCCCTTAAAACATTGCAATTCCATTTCAATTACCTGCTCCTTTGGTGCACCATAGAGCTGCCCATAAAGGGGTAGAACCTCCACAAGCTCATCAAGCTCCTCTGGGGAGAAGGCAGGGGTCCTATCACCTATTGGACATTGCATGATTGCTCCCAGAGGCAGAACACAGCAGCTCATGTCGTGGAGGTCTTGCTGGCAGCAGTGTCAGGAATCAAGTAGGAGATGGTGATCACGTCTGCAGCATAAAAGACTATAACCGCCGGCGGACATTGCCATTTACCTAAGACTGCCAAAGGCAGCAATGTGTTCCAATGGCAATGTCCACCAATGACAGTGTCCACCGCGGTTGTATCCGTCTAACGCTATGACGACTTTCGGGGCAGACTTGGGTCACTTCCTAATGTCCAGTACAGCAGGTCAGGCAGCTTCCATTTTAAGGCTCATGTATGAATGAAAAGATTATTTAAAAGTTGTGTCAAAAGCTGTGAAACATATCTACAGCATTGTGTTCACTGCTGGCTTTGAGCAATCGTAGAAATGTGCATGAATTACGTACAGGATGTAAAAATGATATGGTGTAAGTAATGTAAATGTAGTAGCATAGTCGGCAAAGCAATGACAATCTGACATATGGTATATATGTACCAAATATGTGCAACATTTTAAGAATATTCATGTCACAGACTGTCAGTGACATGCTTTTCCATTTCTAAAATATGATAGAGGAAAGGGGATGTGAATGCAGTAATAAGCCATTATTTGCCTAGGCATGTTCAGTGTACAACGTTTCAACAGTTTCATGTGGAATTTAGACAAGCATTATCTATGACATGGGTATGATCATACTTCTGATGTACAGAATAAGTGATACACATACATTCTGGCTTTCTCCCACATAGGCACCCTGGCATGAGAAGAGTGAGAGAACCTCTAGTGTACCATCCACTAGCAGACCTGCAGAGCATGGAGGAGTGACATGTGATTCAGGTCTACCGCCTGGATAGGCATACAATCATGGATCTCTATCATCAGTTGGAACCAGATCTGATGCCTGCCATTTGTAATCCCGATAGCATACCACCCATTGTACAAGTCATGTCAGCTGCACTTCCTGGCCACAGACTCCTTTCAAAATACAGTGGCCCTAACTGCAGGGATGCCTCAGTCTATGTCCACTCTGGTCTTGAAGGCTGTATGTTTGCATCGTTGAAACAACTGGACAGCTACATCAGATTTCTACAACGTGAAGATTTGACCCATGTAAAGGCTGATTTGTATGCTTTGGGACACATTCCACATGTGGCTGGAGCCATAGATGACACCCATGTAGCCTTGGTTCCCCCAAATATCAATAAACAGGTGTATAAGAACAGGAAAAACTACCACTCCATTAATGTGCAAGTGGTCTGTTTGGCTTACCTCTACATTTCACAAGTTTGTGCAAGGTACCCGGGGTCAGTCCACAATTCCTTAGGCATGCAAAACAGCAATCTCCCACTGCTGATGACACAACAATACAGAGAGAGGGCTTGGCTGATTGGTAAGTCACATATGTCATGTGTGTCTGTCACTTTTATCAGCTAACAAATGCGTGGATGTCTGTTACTTATGTTTGCCTTTCTAAACTCTTCTTTACAAGGGAGTCAGGTTACCCAAACCATCCCTGGTTGTTGATACCAGTGAGGTACCCAACCACACCAGGGCAAGTCTGCCTCAATGAGGCCCAAGAAAGGACAAGGCGTGTCCTGGAGCAGACTTTTGGGCTCCTGAAGGCAATATTCTGTTGCATCGATAAGTCTGGTGTAGCACTACTCTACTCACCCACCAAAGTATGTCAAATTATTGTTGCCTGCTTCATGCTCCACAACCTCACCCTGAGATGTCAAAACCCATTTATACCAGATGAGGGGGAGCCAGCAGTTCCAGCGAGTGAGAATGCAGATTTGCAAAGTGAAAATGAGTATGATGAGGATGAAGCTGGAGACATCAGGGCAGATCTTATCAATCAATACTTCACCTGACTTTAGGCATGTTATGTAATTTAAGTAACTCAGTGGGGTATTGTTGGGGGTAGGGATGCTTGATAAAGGTGATAGTATGACCATCAAACAGGTCATAAGTAGCCTCAAATCCCATAAATAAGATGTTCATGCAGAATATCACAATGCACAGTCTGAGTTATCATTGTATATAGGAATTGGCTGTATAATGTTTTTGTTTCAATGCAGCCTATACCCTATGTTTGACATTTATGATTTGCAGATTACTTCACAAGGTCATCCTCATTTGGCAATATGGGACAGTGTCATAGGGAGGTGGGATTTGCAGACTGACAAGTGAAGTGAACATGGATTGAGCTAGGTACTGTCAGGCATGAGATTTGTGGTATGTAAATCTATGCCCAGACTGTCAGGACAGTGGGATGGTATTGTCCTATTCCACTCAGGCGACCTATTTGGCATTGCAGGTTTGTTCAATACTGCAGTGTGTGTTCATTTGTCTCTCAGACATGGCATCCTGTGCTATCCATATCCTCAACCATCAGAATGGTTTGTATAGGTAATAACTAACTTGTATGTAGCTGTCACTGTTTCCTCACTGCAGGCGACTGTGCATGTGTATCAAGACTGACATAGGGGAGTGGCATGCTTACTAATACCGGACCATGGTAAGTGGAAGGTTCAATAACTGGGGGCCTTTTTACTGACCTCTGTATGTATCATGGGTATAGTCATTTTGGAGCTATGGTATGGGTATGTAATAAGGCTCTAGCTGATGATACATTGAAACAATATGTTTGCCTATTGGGACAGTGAAAGTCTGAGATGCCCATAACTTCAGTAGGTTGTGGGGTGGTAGTGACTGACACCTATGCAGAAACACCGAAGCGAGCAGCAGTTCTTCATTGTGTGATCATTGGCAATCTCTCAACCTAATGTGGGAAAGTTCAATTAAAGTGATTTGAGTTATGTCTATCATTATTATTTAATGCAAAATCTACCCTGATTAAACAGTACATGTGAGATGGAACATTACAAATGGCTTACATTTGAGAGAAACTTTTTTGTACAAGAGGTGTAATACATGACAGTTAAATATGGTTGATAAATTACTCTCATGCATGATCTCTGGTTAAGTAGTATTTATTGAGGAATGCACAGGAAAATTAGCAACTTGGATCAAATATAACACAAAGGAAACAGTGAAGGGTTCTGTCATGGTAGATGAAATCATCAGGGTAGCTGCTACAACATTTGGAGACCATATGAAAATGGAGAGAGGTTTTAGAAAAGTCAACAGGGGAACCAATCAGTAGAGATTCACTTCCTGGCAGTGGTTTTGGTCCTGGCATCTGTTCCTCCTGGATGTTTTGGGAGAAGACCACATTTGTGGGGGGCTCTTCAGCTACAGAGGTAGAGGTGTCTGAGGCATGTCCTTCCCCTGGCAGGGCTTCCATTCTACTAGCAGCCACAGACGTGGAGGGGTCTGGTGTCTCATTGCTAGTGGAAGGGGCCAACTGGTGTGTGCAAAACTGACTCAGTGTGGTATTCATGTCTCTCGGCACCCCTGCAATGGAAGCCAAGTGGGCATTTTGGGCCTGCCACTGCTGCATGACTTCCTGGTGGTAGTCACTCTGCAGATGCTTTATCTCCTCCATCATGGTGTGTACCTGGACAATCATGCCTTGGAATTGTTGGTAAGCTCCTAAGACTTGGGAGATGGTGTCCTGGCCAGTAGTTACCCTAGCAGCCTCTATCCTCTGGCCCACGCCATCCCTCCCACACACCCTATCCCCCCACGTGCCTTGCCCACTCCCACTGGTGCTAAGTTCATCATTGTCTGGGTTTGCGACAGGAGACTCAGGTACCTGTACTGGGGGAGGGGGCACAAGAAGGTAGAGACCGTCCTTGGAACACAGGTTTTGGGGTGAACGGTTGCCTGTGATGTTTAAGCAACAGGGATGGGAGAAGTCGAAGTAGGCAGGGTGAGGCTCACAGTTGTTGACTGACCAGTTACAGATAGGCCAGCTTCATCCTCAATGTCCACACATCCAAGGATGTATTCCTCACTGAGGGCTTCATCCAGAGGGGTACTGGCAGTCTCTAGTGTCCATTCCATCGTGTCATTGGCTAGGTTATCTGTAGGAGAGGTGGAACACACACTTGCTGAAAGTAATGCAACAAGTGATATCACAGTTTGACCACAAGACATGTTATGTGATATGCACACAAATTCTTTACTTGATCCCCTGATATGACAATGACACCTGCTTCCAAATCTGGGCTAGGGCTATATGGAACACCTAGATTTCCAATTGTATACATCATGCTACAAGATGTTGGAGTAGCTTGGTGGTTAGATGACTGTTCATTGACTCACATCTTGTCTGACTGCTGACAACATTTTAAAGGGATCTCTAAGTTAGGTGTATAGCATCATTGAGTCAACTAAGAGCTGCACAATGTACTATGGTAACAGAGCTGGCCAACAGTATCGGTGTAACCATTATACTTAGGCCTCTGTATGGGTGTACTCCAGGTATATCCAGCTTCCTATATTGGTGCCCCCCAGTTGAGTACATGACAATTTTTGGATCATGATTTAAAGGCCTGTTTAGTAGGGAACACAGCTGTAGTCGTGTGTTGTTTGTAATAGTACTGGCAGGTGGTCATAGCATTGATGTCATTGCCATGGACTGTACAATTAGAGTAGTCAGATGGGTTGAATTAATTGTTAGTTTCACATGCAAGACTATTTGACTTGTAGTACTATGTTCTGGTTTCCTTAATGGTAGAACAGTGGATGCTGGGAGTTGCAGTGCTGTCAGCCCCCGTACTATCCATTCCATACACAGACAGTGTGCCCCCAGTGAGTCTAGTTGACATGTGGTATGCCAGAGAGGGATCTTTGGACATTTGTACTCAGGGGTGGTGAGTGGGTTGGATGTTAAGTTGGCCAAAGGTGATCAGTGAGCATGCAGGACATTTCAGTTTGGTGATAGTTGTTGTAACGTGACTTACCCGACTTTATTCCCCATGTGCTCCTGTCAAGCCCTCAGCATGCAGGATGTCAAAGACCTTCTCCTCCCATGATGTGAAAGTTGGGGGAGGAGTTGGAGGTCCACCGCCAGTCCTGAGGCCCACCAGCTGGTGCCTGGCAGCCATGGAACGTACCTTCACCATGAGGTCGTTCCACCTCTTCCTGATGTCCTCCCTTGTGCGTTGGTAGCTGCCTTCAGATTTCACCCGGTCGCCTTTACTTTGCCACAGCTCCATTTTACTGATGATAGATGTTTGCTGGACTTGAGCTCCAAATAGGTGTGGCTCTATTCTGATGATTTCGTTCACCATGACCCTCAATTCATCATCGGTGAAATGGGGATGCTTTTGTGGGTACATGGTAGTGTTAGACGGGACGGTGAGGAAGAATAAAATAAGAATTTAAAAAATCAATTGGTGATGAGGTGTGGGTGCAGTGATGTGAGTTGTTGACCTGTGGTGTCAAATGTGTGTGGTACTAATGTATGTGTTGGGTGTGTTGTGCAGGTGTGGGATGAGTGCTATGTGAAGGGTGTAGGGGTGGCTGCTCCATGGTTGGTATTTATTTTGTGTGGCCTCTATCTAACAGTGTCTGGCGTTCTGGTTGCAAAGGATTGTGAGATGAGAAGGGACATGTTTTATAGTGCAGTATGTAGGTGTGTCAGGTGGGGGGATGTGTGTCAGGTATACGGTTTTCAAACTATCCAGTGTGGTGTGGAATATTACTGATGTGAACACCGACCACTGTGGTTTGCACCGCCACTGGTGTTCCACCATGGAAAAACATTTATTGTGCTTTGTGGGCCGTGATAGGATCTAATGTTTTTTGGCGGGCTGGCGGTGCTGGGACTGCCTCTTTCCCACCCTCCAGTGTCCTAGCGGTTTGGGATTTTTGGCAGACTCTGCTGTGTGGGTCATAATACGGCAGTCGGATTACCACCAACATGGCAGTCTTTTGGCAGCTGCCACTGCGGCAGTCTTGCCAAAAGACCGCCAAACTTGTAATGAGGCCCTTAGTCTGACCTAGGGAAAAACTATCCACTATTCTGAAGGCCTTCCAAAAAGGCAGGAACCTTCTGCAACTGTGATGAGCTCTGCCAGACTGACTACATGAATGCATTCCATATCTGAATAACTTTTCTATAAACATGCTATTTTGGGAGTTCCTAGATTTTCTTTGTGCTATCAGTTTGTCTGTTCGCGCTCATGCATTCTACATTCATAGACAACTATAGGGTAGTGTACCTCTAATTAACAGCCCAGGACTTCCTGCTAGGAAACCTCCAGCAAGTAGCCCCACAATTATTGTCACTGCACACGGTGGCAGGGACACATGCAGATCCAGTTTAGATAAAGTACAGGCTTCAGCACAGACTAACAACTTTTCTAGAAATCTTATTTGTGGCATAGTTACCAAAAATCTATATACATCAGTCAATTAGAATTTTGATAAATATATAAATGCTGCAAGATTGGCTTGCACTTTCCTAAGCCAATTTATGGAAAAATCACTTTATACTGAAAACTGCCCTTGGTAGAATAAAAAGACTATGTCCACCCATGCAGTAAATTGCACATTTGAATCCAGCTGCTGCATACATATCCCAGTTCCATATTAGGCATATCTTGCTTTTACACAAAAGAACCCATGCTTTGTGTGATAAAAGCCACTAATATGTGATTTGGCTAAAGTGATATTAAAGCAGGCCTTTATATATGTTTACTGAAAACGTGTTTGCTGAAGCATGTGCTTACAATAATTCAGGAACAACCTCAAATACAGGTTTCGAAGTTACTCATGTGGTTGATGTAAAGCCACATAGCAGTCCATGTGTTATGTTAGAGTCTGTCACCACTGCTGAAGCTTCCATGGTCTATTACTATGACACGTAAAAGTTAGAAGTGTCAATTGGAATTAGTATGTTTTTGTGTTCCGCTGCTGTTGCCGCTTATATTTGTATTGCTATATTTACGGTATATGCACATGCCCTGGGAGCTATTTTACAGCATTCTAGAACAGTGGCTCCCAACCTGAGGTTCAGGGACCCTTGGGGGTCTGCAAAGTCTCCTCAAGGGGTCTGAGACTGCTTAGAAAATTACAAATATTATTAACAGATTAGCAAAGTGTATATAAATGTACTGTAAATGTCAAGGATTTTAAAATTGAAAGCTACGGGTGTGGCCAACCAAGATGGCTGACAGGATGCATTTTTGAGAGGCTCCCGCATCCTCAATGAAGTACTTTCATTAATCTTGCCCAGCTGGGCACACAGTGACGGATCGCTAGCTTCTGCCCCTCCCCCCCGGTGCCCTGTGATTTTGCAGGGCTTCCGGATTGCGGCAGGGGACCGTTGGTCCATCGCTGGGGCGCACAGCCTAGCTGCTGTTGGCTGCCGGGGCCTGGAGCGAAGGCCCGGCTGGGTGCTGTGGCCTGGACCTGTTGCGGCTGGGGGCTCGCAGCCTAGAGTGTAGCAGTGCAGAGGAGGGAGTGCCGGAGGAAAGTGCAGCATGAGTGGGAGACGTCGTCTCCCATTGTCGCTCATGAATGGCCTAGTTCTTCTGGGCCGGAGTGTGGCCACGTGGTGTTGGAGTGCAGTGGGCTCTAACTGGTGTTAGCAGCCAGGGCCTGGTGTGAGGGCCCAGACCTGTTGCGGCCAAGAGTGTAGCAGTGCAGAGGAGGGAGTGCCGGAGGAGAGCACAGCAGGGGTGAGAGAGGTTGTCTCCCTCTGCCGTGCGGCCCGGTTCTCCTGGGCCGGGGTGCGGGTACGCCCACGTGGTGTGCAGAGGGACCTTGGAGGGGAGCAGCATAGCCGGGCCGGGCTTGGGGTTGCCCAGTTCAGTGGCGGAGGATGCATTGAGGGGACGCCGAGGCCCCTGAGGTGAACATGCTGGAGAAGAGCCCCGCTGAGGGGGCCTGAAGACCGACGTGGATCCTGTGCTAGGGCAGGGCTGGCCCTCTGGGGCCTGGAGCCAGGGATGCTGCCAGAAGCAGCTCCTGATGCTGCCTGGGCTTGTCCTGGGGGGTCCCTAGGTGGCACGACATTACCAGCAGCGGGAGAAGACACTGGGTCCTGAGGGTGTGCCTAGACCCCGGACCCTGATAGACCACCTGAAAGGCTGAGGGGGTGACACTGACTGCAGACTACGGGTGGTCGACCAGGATGTTTTGAACTGGTGGGGGTTGTCTCGTGCTCTCTGTGGCTTCTCCTGCTGTCAAATTTTGACTGTTGCGCCCATTTGAGCTCCCACTGATGGGTAAGAGCAAGCAACCGGCCCGCTGCAGGGCAATACCATGGAGTTTTACACTACCCCTGCTCTGTCGGGACAGTGGGACTGATGTGGGGTTGGTAACCCCTGTCGTAGAGCCCACAACAGCTGAATTGTTGGCGGTGATTCAGGGGTCTAGAGAGGCCCTGGAAGTGAAGAATGAATCAGTGGCAGTCGAGGTCAGTCTCCTCCGGGGGGACCTGCAAAAGTTATCCGACAGGGCGCACATCACGGAGGGCTCAATTTCAGAGCTGCGGACAGAGGTGGATACACTGCAGAGACAGATGGCGGAGGTTACATCCAAAGCTGGGACCCTCAAGGACAGAGTCGAGGACGCGGAGGGTAGGTCCCGCCGCAACAACATCTGGCTTATTGGGTTCCCGGAGTAGGCTGAAGGGTCATCCACAGAGGCCTTTGTGGAGCGTTGGGGTCCAGGAGGTGCTCAACCCAGTTGGACTGTCTCCAATATTTGCGATAGAAAGGGCGCACCGTGCATTGGTTGCTCCCCTTTGGCCCGGGGCATCTCCACGGGCGATCATAGCCCGTATACTCATCTATAAAAACGGGGATTGCATCCACCGGGCCTGTTGTGACAGAGTCAATTCACTTTGACAATCACAAGCTTTCAATAAATCTGGATTACGCCAACAAATTACAAGGATCGAGGAAGGGATTCTTGGAGGTCAAGGCCACGCTGCGAGCGTTGAACATACGCTATATGCTACAGTATCCTGCCTGGCTAAAGGTCCTCCATGGCGGCAAGTCCCATTTCTTTGATATGCCAGAACATGTGTGGAAATGGCTGGATATATTGGACAAGGTACCTCTTGGGGGAGTGAGATCCCGGAGGAAGGACGATGGTACTACACAGAGGGCCCGCAGGCCGACATGGAGGTCTCTGGAGGCCTCCGGACAGTTGCAGTTGTCACCTAGACAGGGGAGGAATCAGACCAGGGTTGAAATCCAGGAAGATGGCACAATGGCACTGACACAACAGGATGTGACAATTGGGTCCATGGAGACGGCTAATGCGGATGGGGCGATGGTTGTAGACACTGGCACTTGACTGTGCAACTGCTGGATGTATTGTGCACGCCATGTTTCTGACTTGTTCTCCCTCCTTTCCTTTTTACTTCCATCCATTCTTTTGTCCTATACAGAGCTCTGGGATGGCGAGTGCAGATTCCATAGGGGGGGCTGGTGGGGCTATGGATGCCTCGACTTGTAATACTTGGTACTGGTTGGGACGTTCTATGGTTTGGGGGTGCAACAGCTTCTCTCCACTATTAGTGGTAGGCCATGTTTCAGTGGGACACGAGTAGGCTGTGGGTCCTGACAGCATGGTACTTCATGGATGAGCAGTGGTTATTGTTTCATTTGTTTTGCTACCTGTCTGGGGACAGGGGTGTTGAGTGTTTTGACTTGTTTCATACTGCTGCTCCTAGGTTTAAGGGGCTGTGTTCATACAGTGCAAGCAATAATTCATACACATCTCTAATATCTGGAGGGGCATGGGAGGATGATGATTCATGGTGGTGGGACGGCTCACTCAGGCTGGGGGAGGATCGCAGATCACTATGGCGGAACGCACAAACATCTTAACCAGGAATGTCCGGGGCTTGACGTTATAAGGTTCATTCATTCCTCCGCCGTCATAAAATACAAATAGCTTACCTACAGGAGATCCATTTAATGGGGGAGGAGGTTCAGCGGTTGGGGAAGAAATGGAGGGGGCAGCTATACTCTGCAACTTACTCTTCTTATGCGAGAGGGGTTGCCATGTGGATTGCACCTGGGGTGCCCTTTAGACACACGTATAGTGAAGCAGATGTGGAGCGTCGTTATCTGTTAATCCAGGGGATGCTAGATGATAGAGAGGTTATACTGCTTAACACTTATGCACCCAATATTGATGATAAATTATTCTTCGTGCATTTACGAGAGTTATTGGAGGGCTGTATAGGGACACCAATCATATGGGCAGGGGATTTCAATTGTGTCCTGGATGGCCGAACAGATAGACACCCGCCGCGACAGGGCACTAAACTGCTGATGTCGACCTCGCTCGTAGCAGTTACGCGTGATTTGGGGTTCATGGATAGCTGGCGGGATTTACATCCAGAGGGTCAAGAATTTACATGTCATTCACTGATGCATAACACTTATAGCTGCCTAACAGTTCTGCATGGCTCTGGGGAGACATCACAGGAAGGGCGACAGGAGATGCTACAAGTGCAGCGCGAAGTACAGTTGGCATGGGATTCATTAGACAGGTGCACGCTTAGGGCGTATTGTCAGCGACTACATAGAGAGGGGGACAAGTCTGGGAAGCTCCTTGCATGGATATTGAGACGGCAACAGGACCTCCCCCCTATCCTGCAGGTCTGCACACTGAATGGGGGCTTTGTAACTAATCGGAAGGATGTCCTGGAGGTATCTGAGGAGCACCTTTGTCGAATGTACAGTGCGGAGATGGCAGGTCCACTTGAGTGGACTAGGGGTTACCTGAAGGGAGTTGGGCTGCCCAAGTTGGCCCCTGAGCTTGTGCAGGAACTGGACAGTGTGCTGGATGTGGAGGAACTGATAGTGGCTATTCAGGCTCTCAGCGGATCCAGAGCCAATGAGTAGCTTGTCGAGAATTCCTGTTGATCGATTGTCTGAACTGGGCCTCCACTGGGAATTGGAAGGTTTTCGATTCTTAGGTATATGGGTTGCCCATACGGAGGAAACATATAGACACCTCAACAAGGATAAGGTTATGACCAATCTCTAGGGATCAGTGGCATTTTGGAGTAGACTCCTCTTGTCGGTGATGGGTAGGGCGGCTGTGGTTTTTCTTCTGTGTTGCCTTTACTGATTCGGAATGCATGCTCCTGATCCATTCCTCCTTTTTCCGGAAGTTAGATAGTTTGCTTAACTCCCTGGTCTGGGCCGGACGTAATAATAGGGTGGCATTGTCAGTTCTTAAACAGGACATAGAGGATGGTGGTCTCGCCCTGCCTGATGTGCAGCGTTACTATTATGCGGCCCATTTACAACACGTGGTACGATGGCTGACAGTATCAGATAATTGTGGAAAGAGGTTGTTCCTTGGCATGTTGGGTGGTGCCTCCCTGGTGTAATTACTGATGAGGGGAGGAAGGTCGAAGGAGGGAGCTCCTTATCTGGTGATGCGGACTGCGGCAATCTGGGAGGCTTTTGTGAGTAAAGTGCTGGGTAGGGCACAGTTTGACAGGGATCTTGCTCCGTTCGGGGCGATCAACGCCGATATGTTTATGGATCGTTGGAGGGCAGGTAGCTGACAGACTGGTGGGGACTTTTACCCCGTGGAGGTGTTCATCGCGTTCCCAGAGGCTCAGGAAACTTTTGAGGTGGGGCAGGGCCAGTTTCTGCAGTATGCCAAGTTGGAAAATGTGGAGCAGGATATCTGGGTTGGCTTCCCGGCTGCCCCACAGCCATCCCAAGTGCTAGGAGGCTTGCCACGATTGGGGGGGAGGGGTGGCACCTGATTTCATTGTTCTATAAAGCTGGCAGAGGTGATCAGGTGCTACCCCAGTGTGTGGCAAGTGCTGCGAGGGAGTTGGAAGAGCCAATAAATTCGGATTGGGCACAAGCGTGTATGTTGGTGAAGAAAGTGTCCTGTATTGAGAGATTTAAGTTGTTCCACTTTAACTTTTTTTCAAAGTGCATATGTGACCCCAGGGGGCCTTAATCGAATAAATCCTGCTAGGGAGGCGAAGTGCGCAAGATGTGGACAGTTAGGCACAAGTTTTTTGCATTTAGCCTGGACATGCGTACGGATTCGGGGATACTGGGAACAGGTGCTTCTGAAGATAACAGAAGGGACTGGCATAACGATACCCTTGACCCCGAAGGCTTGCCTCCTGGGAGTGGTACCTAGACTCAGGGGGTCGACAGATACATCATAAAATGGCCCAACTAGCGCTGCTGTTAGCCAAGAGACGAGTGGCCATATGCTGGATGAGTGCTCAGGTTCCCCGGGAGGCATCATGGCAGAGAGATCTCCTTGAATGGGGAGTGGCGGTGGAAATGCATATGCTTAATACCCACAGGGACGGGGGGCCTCGGAGGCTGGGTCTTTACTACACAATTTTACAGAGGGGATGGGTGTGATTCTCCCAACAGCTCAAGTGAAGGCGAGTGATGTGCGGACACCACTGTTGTGTTTTTCTATGATTTTAACGTTTGCTGATGAATGGTGTGGCAAGGTGGACTCCATGTGTGGTCGTTGGGTCTCTTGGGCATTGATGTGCTTTGCAAAGCAGGGAGCCCAGCTCCGGTGGCTACGTAATCCAGGGTGGTATGCACTCTCCTTGCCCATGCTCAAGCCTCTGAAATTGTTCCTTCACTGAATTACCGAAATGCACTTCTTGTTATATTTTGTGTAATTCTAACGTTCAACCATGACTGATGCAAGACGTGATAAAAATACCAATAAAGAAAGTTTTTGTTTTTTTTAAATTGAAAGCTAAAAGTTAAATTAGTATCCTCAGATTGATTTGTGGGAACAGTGCAGGTGCACCAAACAGAATATAGTATAGATGATGTGTGGCTTCAAATGAATTTAGAAAATCTTCAACTTTCCTATTAAAATGTATTTTTTATTTATATTTGTTTGCAAATTCAGTAAACTGTTATCATTTGTGCATGTGTTTGATGAATTGTTTGATGAATGCTTCTTTCTGTATTTTCTGTGTATTGTTTTGTGTTTCAAATCATCAACAAAGTTTAGGCTGAGGCCCCAGGCTTCCAATAATGACTGTAGAGGGTTCCCAGATTCCATTACTGATTCAGTGGGGTCCCCGGGTTCCAGTACTGATAAATTAGGGGTCCACAAGACGTCAAAAGGTTGGGAACCACTGTTCTAAAGCCCCTAGTCAAAATATTCAGTAAATTCAGTACAATAAAAGCAGAGAATTTGGGTAGACCACATGAAAGGCAACTTTCTTTACAAATATGTAAACGATGTATCCTTTGCTCTTCTTTCTGTCAACGTTTACTTAGGTAAGTTCTAAAGACTGTACTAGGAGGAGACATGGTGTAAACCCTTCACTAGCACAATAAAGCATCATCAAACGGTCTGCCATCTGTTTTTGCCATAATGGAGCAATGAATTCTGGGACAAAACAATCCAAATTAGATCTCACCAGTGATGTGTCATAATAGTAATACAACTTTCCTATTCCTGATAATTATAGGGCCTCCAGCGTATCCCAACCCTCCTCTGTATTTCATAGCCATCTTACTTGCTATTAGGCATCTTTGAGATCAATAAAATAGATAAATCCATAATTGCTGTCGGGTTTGCTGACGTTCAGTTCTCACACAACTCCCTTTGCTAGCCATTTTAATTTCTGTGCATCAGGTAATTTTCTCTGTATTTATTTTTCTGCAGTGAGCATAAGCTGTTCTCTCCCAGATCACTGCTGAGGTTTACTTAAACAGTTCCTCATTCTTTCCACTCATTATTATGAACTTATCTGCAATACCAATTATTAATGATAAGCAAGCCTGTGTCATCAGGTCTTGGTGATTTCACCATAGGAACTTTACTGTCCTACATACAACAGCAGTGCTTTCAACATGGCCCCTACTTGTGGCCTTTAAGGCTTTTCACACCCACCACAGGTGCCCATTTGTTGGCCTCTCTCTCCTTGACATACTTTTTTTTAATCCTCTTGTTGGTTTAGGGGATAGCATCCCATTCAGTGAGAGGAAATGGAGATAGGCTGCGCTGTCACGGAGGCAGACCTCAGAGTTCTTTGCCCACTGATCTTTTTATGTTCCAGCCTAGCAGGCAGTCCAGCTCTGTGGTTTGCTAAAGAAATTTTGGGGATTTTCAGAAAGTTGGTCTAGGAATGTATTCTGCCCGTTGATTACCATTGGCTTTGTGGTTTGTAACTCACATTTTCTGCCTTTCTATTTCTGGGCTTTGTTTGCTTTAGCTTCTCCAGGTTCACGGTTATCCCTCCTGTTGCCCAAACAGTGTTTACTGCATTCTTCCACAAACTCAATTTCTGTAATCAGCCCTTTAAATCTTGTTTTTATATTTTCACACTTGCTGTACATTTAAAAGCAGAGGTCAAATGTCAAGCTGTGTCTTCGAGGTAGCTTAGTGTTTACTTAGCTTTTAGCTGCCTTCAAAGTGAGAGTATGTATAGGAAAGAGGAATGCGGGTTACTTGTTTTAACATAACCCTTAAACAGCAGATCATGAAACATGCAGATGACAGATTTTTATTTTAGCTAGATAGGTAACATGTATGTTATGTAAAGAGCTCTGACACCCTGAACTGGGATTAGTAGTGCTAGAAATGAAATAAAATAGTGGTACTTGTTATTTCTGTATGTATTGGGACAGACCAACAGACATTCTTACAGTGCATGCGTTTCTCTTATAAACAGGGACAGCACAGAGTCAAAAGCATGCCTCTATTAACCCCTTCGCTGCCAGGCCTTTTCTCCCTCAGGTCCCAAGCCTTTTTTTTTTATATTTGGGGCAGTTCTTGCTTAGGCCCTCATAAGTTTCTGTCCCCATAAGCTACCCACGACAAATTTGCGTCCTATTTGTCCAACATCCTAGGGATTCTAGTGGTACCCAGACTTTGTGGGTTCCCCTGAAGAAGACTAAGAAATTAGCCTAAATTCAGCAAAAATGATGCTTTAAAAAAAAAAAATGGGAAAAAAAGTTTGTGTTTGTTCCCCCTGAAAATCAACAAAGGGTTTGCAGTGCTAAAATCACCAGCTTCCCAGCTTTTAGGAACAGGCAGACTTGAATCAGAAACCCAATTTTTCAACCCAGTTTTGGCATTTTACTACGGCATAACCCATTTTTACTATTTTTTGTGCTTTCAGCCTCCTTCCAGTTAGTGACAGAAATGGCTGTGAAACCACTGCTGGATCCCAGAAAGCTAAACATTTCTGCAAAGTAGACAAAATTCTGAATTCAGTAAGGGAAAAAAAAACAGCAATTTTTCTCAACGTTTTACTCTGTAACTTTTTCCTGCAATGTCAGATTTTTGAAAGCAATATAAAGTTAGTCTGCTGGACTATTCTGGTTGCGGGGATATATCGGGCTTGTAGGTTCATCAAGAACCCTAGTTACCCAGAGCCAATAAATGAACTGCACCTTGCAATGGGTTTTCATTCTGTACCGGGTATACAGCAATTCATTTCCTGAAATATAAAGAGTGAAAAATAGGTATCAAGAAAACCTTTGTATTTCCAAAATGGGCACAAGATAAGGTGTTGAAAAGCAGTGGTTATTTGCAAATCTCTAAATTCCGGGGTGCCCATACTAGCATGTGAATTACAGGGCATTTCTCAAATATGCTTCTTTTTTACACACTGTCTGACATTTGGAAGGAAAAAATGTAGAGAAAGACAAGGGGCAATAACAACTGTTTTGCTATTATGTGTTCCCCCAAGTCTCCGGATAAACATGGTACCTCACTTGCGTGGATAGGCCTAATGCTCGTGACAGGAAACGCAACATGGACACATCACGTTTTTACATTGAATTTGTTTTGGAAAGTGCCTAGCTGTAGATTTTGGCCTCTAGCTCAGTCGACACCTAGGGAAACCAAGCAAACCTGTGCATTTTTTTAAACTAGACACCTAGGAGAATCCAGGATGGTGTGACTTGTGGGGCTCTCACCAGATTCTGTTACCCAGAATCCTTTGCAAACCTCAAAATATGGCCAAATAACACTTTTTCCTCACATTTCAGTGACAGAAAGTTCTTGAATCTGAGAGGAGCCACAGATTTCCTTTCACCCGGTGGTCTCCCAATAAAAATGGTACCTCACTTGTGTGGGTAGGCGTAGTGCCCGTGAAAGGAAATGCCCCAAAACACTATGTGAACACATCAAAATGATCAAATACTAAACTACCCGTTTTTGCAAGGGGGGGCTGCATTTTTGGTCCTGAGCTTAGCAGCCATATAGGGAAACCTACCAAACCCAAACATTTCTGAAAAATAGACACCCGAGGGAATCCAGGGAGGTGTGACTTACGTGGATCCCCCAATGTTTTCTTACCCAGAATCCTCAGCAAACCTCAAATTTACCTAAAAAAAGAAAAAAAATTATCACATTTTTCCAACATTTCTGTGTGGGATCACTGCACCAGGACAAATTCCCTACCACCCAACGTTCCCCTCCGTCTCTCTGTAAAAATGATACCTCACTTGTGTAGGTGGGCCAAATGCCTGTGACAGGGAAGAGCCAAAAACATGTTGAAATTGAGGGGGAACCAAAGCGGGTCCAAAAGAGCAGCTTGAAAAAAAAACATTTTTAGGCTGACAAGTGGGGAAGAATTTTTATCGATGTAGATGGGACAATGCTGGGTGGTAGGAATTTTGTGGATTCCTGCAGATTCCAGAAGGTTGCATCACAAAAATGTGGAAAAAAATTGTAATTTCCATCAAAGTTGGAGGTTTGCTGGGCATTGTGGGTAAGAAAATGGTGCGGTGTGCATGTGAAGCACACCACTCTGGACTCACCCAGGTGTTTCGTTTTCAGATGTGTCCAGGGCTTGTGGATTTTTCTACATGGCAGTGTCCCAAAGTCCAAAAAGTGCAGCCCTCATCATTCCAAGTGGGACGATTTTGAGAGTTAGCCAAGCTCTCATGGCCCAAATGTAAAACCAAAACCCCAAATAATCTAATGTCCTCTTGCTTGCCGTGGGGAAAGATGTTTTAGTGTGCGGGGGGAGAGCTGAAAGACTGTTACCCCCTTCAGTTGGGGTAGGGGCATAACCATGCCCCTACTGGTTGGTAGCCACCACAACACTATTATTTTTTTTTAGACTTCCTGCCCCCTTCCCCCCCCCCCCAGGTGTGGATCGGGGGTAATTGCCCCATCTGCCCACTGGTGGGCAGAACAACTTTGGCCCCATTTATTTAGGGTGGGGGTATGGCCATAACCCCACCCTAACAAAAACACACACTAATCCCTGGTGCCCAAGTTGTTTCTGCCCCCCGGGTGCAGAAATGGGCAAAAAAAAATTGTCACTCCCATTGCCCAAGGAGTCGCTCCCCTTATCAATATAAATAAAATTAAAAAAAAAAAAATCTCTGGTGCCTAATGGCTTCTGCCCCCCTGATCTGCCCCCAAGGCAGAAACAGCCTAATAAAAAAATGGGCCCCAGGGAGCGACCCTTGCCTAAGGAATCGCTCCCCTTATCAATAAAGAAAAAGAAAAAAATCCCTGGTGTCTAATGGCTTCATTATTGGGGGAGGGGGGAGGGGGGGCAGAAATGGCCTTAGATTAAATGCCCCCCTCCCCCTTGGGAGCAACCCTTGCCCAATGGGTCACTCCCCTTCTTCATTTACACAAAGTAAACAATGGCCCTCATTACAACCCTGGCGGTCCAAGACCGCCAGGGCTGTTTTGGCTGAAGCACCGCCAACAGGCTAGTGGTGCTTCAGAGGGGATTACGCAGTCGCACCGCCGGGCCGGCGGTTTCCCGACAAATTTGCCCCGGCGGTGATAATCCACTAGGGCAGCGCTGCTTGCAGCGCTGCCCAGGGGATTACGAGTCCCCGACCGCCAGCCTTTTCCTGGCGGTCGGCCCTCAGGGGGAGCGCCAGCGCTTCCTCACGAGGGCCTATACCAGGACGTATTGGTTACGGCCTCTTAACTTCAGTTTTTATCTTTTGGCAAACTGGAGGGGGAAATAAAAAAAATTTAAAGCCTTCTCTTCTCCTGCAATTTGCTCCTTAGAATGAAAGCAGATAATGTGCAGGCGCTGCTAAACGTGTCACAGTGTCTGAAAATTACACCGGGACCAGTTCAGCATAGGCAAAAAGGCAAAAGTTGTTCTTCACAAACAAAATTCCATCATGGCTCTTCTAAGCAACTCAAGCCACCTCTTCCTTCCCTATCTTTTGAACAAACTCTTCCAGGAGCTTACTTTATTTTTATACAGCAAATGCAATGACACCAGGACAAGAAAAACTTATGGAGACATTAAACCCACGCTAATGCTTCAGTTTACATTGTAAACCGACAAAAAGAACAATTCTATTACTTGCACTAGGAGATTACGCACACTGCATACACCATTATGTACATTTTCACCCCTGCTCCATGTTAAAATACAAAGTATGGCTATTGTTTACTACCACCACAACTTTATCACCCTGCTTCGGGGCACACACGCCAACAACACACTTATCAGTCATTTTAAACTACACTTACCAGACCAAAACAATACATTTGTGCAGCAAGTACAGTGGCACCATCTATCAGTACCAATTTATTGTTCAGTTAATTAAAACATAACAAGAAAGCACACTGGATAACATTTGCATTAAAATTTGTTAACATTTGAAAACAAAGTAAGGAGGAAGAGGAAAACCAAAAACCTGTTTCAGCAAGAGATGCTTAGGTTTCCTTTGGCCCCCACATGCACCGTTCTGTCCGCCCCCAAATGACTGGGCTGGCAGCCACCTGAGAATTGTCACGTATTTTGCACATCTAGCCAAGGTTGAAGCAGCCAAATGCGAAAAACTGCGATTGGATGCCTCCATGCATGTCCGCACCCCCAGAGCCAAAGCTACTGAAATTATTAACTGTCTCCTATCACCTGCTAATATGGGACAGCAGCACAGAAGGTGTAGCCAACTTTCATGATGGTAGGAGCAGAGCCTACATGCTCTTTTGTACCTATGTGCAGGCCAGGTAGAATTAAAGTCCTTGACTGGCAGGACTAATGTTCGCATATACAAAATCTGGTGCAGAGTTCCTTCGTTTATTGCTTCTAGGAGGTATGGTTGAGGGGCTCCGATCAAATAAGAATTGTTTAACGCTGGCACTGTTGATGGTGACTTGGCTGATAGTAGATCGTGCTCCCTTATGGAGTCCCTTTGCTCTTCTGTTGATTGATTTTTTCCAAGCAGTGAATGTCACAGTGTCTGCCAGCTGAAAGTAGTCACCCATTTCAAAGGTCGTCAGTGCTTTACTTATCTGCGTAAACCACAGGTTGCCAGGAGTTTCAAAAATAGTTCTCAAGTGGGGTTTTAAAGTGAGTAAATTGGCCTTTCTGAGCCTGATGTAAAATTTAGGATGGCAGCTTGACAATCTATCTGCTACAACACTAGGCCCATTTTCAACCTGAGCCTGGAGCGAGGGGTGTATTTGGGTTGTTTGAAGATTTTTAAATATGCTCTACAGTGAGCTTTTTATATAGTGGGTTCTAAAGATCCAGGAAATGCCAGGTAACCATACTGCAGAGCAGGAAGTAGAGTCGCCTATACTACCCCTAATATTGGGGCTGCTGAGGCGCTTCTTAGTTACTCCGTTGGGTGATTCCACATGAGATGGCAGCATCTTTTTGTCTGAACGCGCTTTTCGGTATCCTGCCATGTTATTTTCTGTGAACCACACCAACAGGTAATTATATTTCCTGGCTATGCTAATGGTCTGGCTTCCCAGCTGATGATCTTTTTGTTCTTTTACTTTTCAAATATGAGGACTTTTATTTTTTCCTGGTTAACTTGAAGCTGATTAGCCATGTGGAAACTATTCAGGGCGTTTAGAGTTCGCTGTAGGCCAGTTTTTGTGAGGTCCATTATCACAATGTCATCGGCATATTGGATGATTTGGAGTTTTGGGGGCCAATCCTTGGTAGAAACAGGCTGCTGGCCTTCAGTTGTTTCTCTAGGTCTGCAGTGTACAAATTAAAATGTAGTGGGGCCAAAATGTAGCCCTCCTTTAGGCTTCTGTTGGTTTCTATTTTCTGTGATAATGTTCCTGGATCTGTTAAAACACGGACCCAAGTGTGGATGTACAGTGAGATGCTGGTGCTTAGGAGTTGTGTAGGAATGCCCCATGCTGACAGCTTCCTCCATAGTGTTTCAAGGTCTAACCTGTCAAAGGTCACACTGTAATTAACGAAGCACCAGAATAGTGGCTGGTGATTGGTGTTAGCTGCTTGATGCTGGAGTTATGAAAGTGACACAATATTGTCCACTGCTGAGGCCCCAGGTCTGAAGCCAGATTAGAAGAACGTCTGGATTTGACACTCCTGAACCCAGGCTTCTAGTGGGCCCAACAGCAGTCGAGCGTAGATTTTTGCCTCCACATGCAGGAGATCTTTTAGACGATAGTTTGAAGCTAATGAGCGCTCCCCCTTTTTGAAGACTGGACAGAGTATAGACCCTGTACAAGAGTCCGGGATGATGGTCAACTGATGTGCGCTGTTAAAGAGCAGAGACAGCTTTGCTGCCCATACTGATGGAGAGTATTTGAACAGAGAAGCTGATGGGCTGTTTGGCCCTAGGGCCCGTCCTTCCTAGTACTCTTTATAACATTTTCTATCATGCTGATGGAGAGATGCTTCAGCTCCACACTTTTTGCCTCGCCAGGTGCAACTGGCTGATCTTCTTCGCTCACTAGGTGTTCTTCAACCATTAAGGGGGCCTTGCACTGTGAGGGGGGGATGGATGCTGATTCTTGTCAAACCTGTTGCTGTCCGAGTCTGGTTCGGAGGTCGTGTACAAGAGAGTGACGTGAGAGAACCATACAGTCACTGCTACACCATTCTCCCTTGACTTGTGGCCATTCTTTAGCTTGTTTACATGCTCCCAAAAACGGGCGTGATTAGGGTCCTTTAGGAGCTAGAATATGGTTTCCCATTCTTTATGGTCTTGTGCCACCTTGTGTTCCCATATTTGTTTTTTGAAGGATCTTCTGTTTTTTTTTTATCTGAGCAGCTGTGTCCTGTGTGGGCTCTTGTTTATGTATACATAGGACTCCATTAAGTGCCAGCCTTGCCTTGAGAAAATTTTTATCCAGCTGAAATGTCATACTTCCCGGGCGAGATGAGTAAGCACCTGTTGGCTTACCATGTAGCAGAATGATTAGGTCGTCCACCTACTTCGCCCACCATTCGAGGTTCTGGGTAGGCTCCAGAGACTGAATTTTTAACCATAAGTTTAATTTAGATGAATGCTCTGGTCTCCATTTAATTCTTCTTACCAAGTGTGCCTTCTCTGTGCCCCTTACGGCCCCTACCATGGTGTACTGCTCTGCCGCCTGAGCTTGTAGGTCAATAATTCATTTCGGGGGATTATGATCGCTCTCTGTCCTCTCAGTGACTACAAAGTGGCTAAGTGTCTGCATGAGCTCTTTTGAGAAGAACGCATAATCAATAGTTGAGCCTCCCTTAAAGAATGGAGGAAAGGGGCAACCTTTCAGATTGTTCATATACTCCTGTCGGGTTGAAGATAATCTGAAGCTTGTAAGAAAGTTTTGTAGTAGTTGGCGGCCTCTGTCCCGGGGAGAGTCCTCTAGTTGTGCATCTAGACCACTTACGTTAAAATCTCCCAGCATGACTATTTTGTGACCAGGGTGACTGAAGATGACTGTTTCCAGGTTCTCCAGGAGTTCGAGAATTGTCACTACCTTTGATTTCCTTGGAGAGTTTATGTAGCAGTTAATTAGTATCAAGTCTGCTTTTTCTCAAAATTCACACCGCTATTGGGGATTATTTCAGCCATTTTGCTGTTGATAGTCAGCTCAGTGATGCCAAACAGACTGAGTGCTTGAAGAAGGTGGGTAAGCCACCAGAAAAATATCCAAAAATACTTGGACGAGTGGCTGGCTAGAAGATCTCGTAGTTGCCTGGCAAGTGAGATGGAGCGCATTCCCAAGTTTCTTGCATACAGATGATGTTAGAGTTTAAATAGGACATTGCGTCGCTGGATCTGCTGTTGCTTCTGAGGCCTGCCACATTCCATGACAAGATTGACAGGCATTTGTTTAGGTGAGCACAAAGGGTTGTGCTCTACGCTCCACTTGGTGCTAGGACATATACTTTGGTTCTACCCAGTCCCTCTGCTTGCTTTGTGGGAATGATTGTGTGACCGTGTGGACTTCTTTTCTGTTTTCCCCGCAGACTATGGTTATAGTCTGTGGGGCCTCTGTTGTAGGGGTCCAGTGATTTCTCCCCCCACTTGAGCCTCTTAAGACAGATTTTAAGGACAGTGTTTAAAAGGATAAATGGGTATTTGTCAAGCAGGGGATGTATAGTTCAATGCCCCAATCTGCAAAGCTCTCTTTTGCGTTCCAAACTGCAGCCCCTGTGCTGTGCTTTTCCAGGTTGTTTTTGTAACCTCTTTGCTAGTTCTTTAGGAACAGTGGCTCAAACCTGACCCAGTCAATGTCTTCTGAGGTGATGTGCCTGAGAGCCTGCACATAAGAGAATAACCGCAGTAAGTTCCTTCTGTTTAAAATGTCTATGAGGTTTAGTGAGGGATGAAAATGAGTTCCAGAGGGTCCTGTTCTGGTGTGTCATGTCCAGCTGGCAGCAGGCCCAGTCTGGACCCCTGCTGAATACTTGGCACTCTAGCCCAATGAGAGGTATCCGTGCCAGAAGGGGCATGATGAGTTGTATTTGCCACTAAATAGTGGGGCAGCTCTCTGCTGCTTGCATAGCTTGTTGTGCCTGCTGACTATGAGCTCTGATTGTTGTGCACTCCTTGTGCCAGTTTGCGGATCATGATAATTTTCCTGTGTGCTATGTGGACTACAGTACTCCCTTGCGCCCTCCTTGCTCAAGCAGGCTGTTGTAATCCTTACTGGGATTGTTTGTGGACAAGTCCTTAGATCTTGGATTCTGTGAGGCTCCCTGGTATATCTGCTGGACCTCTTTTGCCATTTTCTGGTGGTGGACTACGCCCAACGACTTCTGCTGCATCATGATCCCTAGGAGGAACTATCTTTGCGGCTGCTATGTGTTCTTGTAGTTGAGGCGGTTGTGATGACCTGGGTGTATCAAATTTTGGTGTGTGCGCTTTGAATTTGGCTTTCCTTTTCCTCCGTAAAGGGTCTGGCAGCAATTCTGCTGGCCTTTTTGTGTTGTGCGTGCTTGAAAGTGGCACAGCAAAGCTGTTCCCAGTTTGACTTCCGGAACTTCAGGGCGGTATTTTTGTGCCTTTTGTCCGACCTCATTTGGCTTCTTTGGTTCCAGTCTTGGTCTTTTAGTTTCATCTTCCCTCTCCTTGTAAGGCCAATTATTAAAACTTGAGTAGGTTTTGAGGGGGTGTTGCTTGATAATGTTGAGTCACCATGATTGGTGGTGACAACTTCAACATTTGGGTCTAGTTTTTCATATTTGCAGGGCTTTGTAACCCTACTTGGGGAAGAGGATGGTATCGGAGGTTAGGCTATTTACCCCAGGAGATGTTTGAGAAGGGCTACCTGGGGTTTCCGTTGATTCTGCTGTATTTGGACCTAGACCTTTGGCTTCATGGACTGGTTGGCACATTTGGCAGGGCAGGTGTTGCCACTATAGTTTGGTCTCTTCTTGCTGTCGTCTTGATTACTCAGACTAGATCAGTCATATTAGGTAGTGAGCTTAGCTTGTTGATGATTGGGAAGCAGGAACATTGAGCTCCCTTCTTTGTTGCCGTAAAGTGGCTCTCCATGTGCATTACCTTTGCTCTAATTTCAAGTCGGTGTGTAGCCAGGGACTGAATCAAGTCAATTTGCAGCTCCATCTTGTTTGACTGCCAGAGAAGCACCCTTGCCAGAGTGTCCTGCGAGGCTCTGATTGCCGCCAGCTCTTGTGCATCTGTGCTACGCCCAGGTCTTGATCCGCCCCCACCCTCTCCAGAGTGCATCTTTGCTGATATAGCGCAGCTAAGTGTTCTGTCAATCTGCTCCTCAATGTTATTGAGGAACTGTTCGGACAGTGCCAGAGCTCCTGGTCTGTGAGACTCGTCCTGCCCTGGTTGGTAAGCAAGGTTTTTAAATCTTCCTCGAGTATGTGAGATGTGTTTAAGGAGTCAGATGCTGCCACTGACTCCTTGTACCAGATACTACACAAGTTTGCAGACTACTTGGACAATGGTCTTCATCTTGTGTATTTGATATCCGACCTGCATATGAGGGGAGCAGGCCACAGGTGGGTTTAATCGCTGAGCAGCTTTGTTTTCTGTTGTAGTGAAATCTCTGTTCAGTGGTGGTGATGTTGCCGTCCCTGCTTGAGAAGGGGAGTCGCAGAAGGTGTAGGGCTCATGATGACCAACTGTTAGGGCAGGGCATGAGAGGGATCTTTGCACATTGAGCCCCCCTGTAAGTGTCTCTGCTGAGGCAGTGGCATGCGCAGGACCTAGCCCCAAGTAGTTTGGTTAGGTGACTAATGCTTCCGTTGTATGTGGCCCGGCAAGAGCTTTCGCCCGCTCTAGACCCTCAGCTGCTGGCTTGCAGAGAAATCCGATTATGGAGTCCTTTCTTTCAGGTCAGACATGTATTACTGTGTGGTCTAGGGGGTCTCTACTACTTCCGTCAAGCACCCTAACAGCCAGTGGGGGTGAGGTGTTTCCCCCCCATGTGTTTAGGTTGCAGGGTTGAGCAGTCTCCCATCCCTTGCTGGTGCGTACTATATTTCCCTTTTTGGCATCACCAGCTGGGACCGAATGCACCTGTTGCTCCTGTTGTTCCCGTCTGGTCTGTAGTTTGTGCTCTGGGTGTCGGGTACTAGGCACTGTCATCAGCTGATTCAGAGCGCCGCCACACCTCTAGGCCAGCTGGTCTACAGCTTACACTGTTAAAATGGTGGAGGGGCATGGGCACATGGCCTGGACCGTGGGTGGTGTTGTTGAAATTCTGGACATCTAAAAGTCTGGCAGGCTAAAGGTGTGGAAGTCCTTAGGAGTGTTGACGACTGGTTGTGGACTGGATGAGGGCTGGTTCGTGGACTGAGGCTCAGACTCAGACGCCTCTTGCATAAGCACATCTTCTTGCTAGGGCTGCGCCGCCTCACCTCCCCCTGCTGTCCCCCAGTGGTCGGGAGGGGCACGAACACGCAACTTTTGCTGAGTTCTGATAGGGCTGTGCCACCTCACCTCCCTCGGTGGCCCCTGGTGGCCAGGAGGGGCAAGAGCATGCAGTTTGTACTGAGTTATAATGGATCTGCTGAGGTCGAAGGCTGCTCGGTGATGTCTGCCTGGGAGCTTACAATCTGACTGATGGTCATGCCAGTATTCACACTGCAGGGGTGTCTGGGGCGCATGGAAGGTGAATTCTGGTGATACCGAAGGCGGTTCTGTAATTCAGAAGCTAGTGGGAAGACAGCCTAATCATAGAGGTCAATGGCACATCTTCCCCCAGGGGTTACGTCTGCACCGGTACACCAAATTGCTTATCAAAGAAATCTCCCTTTAGTGCTTCCGAATGACCTCTCCCACAGTTCTTCCAAAACACGTTCACGCAGCCTATCAAGAGTCCTGGCATTTCCCACAGCATTCTCAACCTGTACAGACGGCTCCTGGCTTCAGTTTGCAAATTGCAGTTTCACAGCAAGGATTCTGACATTCCTGCTCTGACGTTATGTAAGTTTTGTCCGTTGGAGTGTGGGTCCTCAAGTGAAAGTCAGTCAGATTGGCATCCCCGTAGTCCAGTGGCATCATCTACATATTCCTCTTCTCTCCCTAAACATATTCCTCTTCTCTCCCTAAACTCACCTCAACTCTCCCAACTCCCCCATGCTCTTACAAGGTCCTAACTTCCATTCAGGCCTGCAAGTCTAAAAGTTCCAGGATGAGAATTTCACTCCTGTGTGCAGCTATGCACAAATGCAGAAGTTGCTACTTGTAAAGAAACAGACACTACAATCTTAAACCACTCTGAGAATCCGTCCTCCGCCCACCCACAGGTCTAAGCCCCTCTCCCTCTGCCTTTCCAACTTCAAAGCTTCACAATCTGCCTTTGGGTTCTTTTAACACTTTGCCCGACACTGTATCTACTTACATCTCACTACACGCTCTAACAATTACACTGTTCCTTTACAGCCTTTCACTATGGACAACAATTAAATACATAAGCTCTTTCAAGCCTTGTCTTTCACTTTTAAATCACATAAGTAACACAACCAGGGCTCTTGCTTTTTATTACTTTTGCAGTCCTAGCCTATACAACATCACTTAGTGTGCCTTAATTGCAGTAGCACCTTATGCCAAGATAAGATCAATATACAATAATACTTTGATGATCCACAATAAAATACAGCAGCATATTCAATTAATACCACTACAACACACAACCTCTGTCTCTGACCATTTTTTCATTAAAATAGAATTTTCCTACTTGTGTTATCATCTCTAAACTACACCAAAGTGTTCTCTCGAAAAAACAACAAATCCTCATCAGTAATATTTCATAAAACTAGCATATGTCTCTTTCGCCCCTCCGTACCTTTTGCACACATGTCATTCTTTCTATTTGTGCAACACGTGCAGTCATACAAGGACAATTTGGCATCAAGCACATATTGAAAACAAAGTACTGCTTCTGTTAGATTTTTTTTTTTTTTTTTTTTAACAAGACACATGGATATCATCTCCTCGATCTCTATGCTACTGTACTCTACGCCACTGGTCTCTGCGCCATTTTACTCTGTGCCACTGCACTCTACAAGAGTCTACTGTGCAACATTGCACTCACCACCACTGAACTCTCCGCCACACTACTCTGCACCACTGTACTGTAAGGCAATGTACTCTATGTTACTATGGACCACTGCACTCTTCGCCAATGCACTCTACACCACTCCAGTCTATGCCACTTCTCTATGCCACTCTGCAGCTCTTCACACTACACCATGTCACTCTACTCTGAGACAATCTATACCACTGTACCACCTATGCCACCGCGCTCTAGGCCAGACTACTCTGAAACACTACACTCAATGCCTGTGCACTCTATTCTGCACCACTCATCTCTATGCCAATGCACTCTATGACACTGTGATTTACTCTGCACACTGCACTCCCCGCCACTGCACCCTACGCGACTCTAAGCTACATCTCTGCACTCTATCCTACACCACTCCATTTTTCACTGCACAACTTCACTCTACTCTGAAACAAATTAACCTACGCCTCTGCACTCTGCGCCACTCTACTCAAAAGTGTGCCACTTCACTTTACACCATTGCACTCTATGCTACTCCACTACTCTAGGCCATTCTACTAACTCTACTCCATTGCACTCTACACCACTTTACTAAAAAACAATGCACTCTAAGGCCCTGCACTCTATGCCAATCTACTATGCACCACTGTACCTAACACCACTTCACTCTAGGCCATTCTACTCCACTCTACAACAATCCACTCTATGACTCTCTCCTCCATTAAACTCTACTTCACCCTATGTCACTCCACGCTATGCAGCTTTAATCCACTCTATTCTACGACACATTACTCCACTACACTACTCCATTCTACGCCACTCTATCCCATGGCACTGCACTCTATGCCACTTCACTCTACAACACTGTACTGCACTTTATGCACTCTATGCCATTCCACTCTACTACACAACTCATCTCTGTGCCACTCCACTCTGACAATTTACTCTCCTCTCCGCCACTCTACTCCACTCAATGCAACACCCTCTAAGCCACTCTGCTGTATATCACTCAACAACACTCTATACCACTTCACTCTGACACTTCTCCAATGACACTTTACACCACTCAACACTACAACACTTAATGCCCTTCCACTACTCCCTCCACAACACTAAGCCACTCCACTCTATGCCACTCCATAATACCCCAATCTACTCAATGACACTCTACGTTACGACACTCAACTCCACGTCACGTTAGCTATGCTGAACAGCTTCGATGCTGGTGTACAACATGGCTAAGTCATATTGACAAAGCTAATAGCACTAGCATAGGCGAGACCTACTGGCTCTGCCAAAGCTTCTGTAAGTATGGAACTCTGCAGTATGCAAATACCTCTGGCTAATGCAGATGCATTTCTCCTCAATTTCTTTATACAGGATTGAAACTGGTTCATGTTGTCCACCTCTCAAACTATATTCCTTTTACAGAATGTATAGGCAAGTTTGATATAGTAGTAAAACAGACAAATGCCAGGGCACTCATGAATATAGAAATCGAAGTTAGTGATGTATCGGATCCTCAGTGTGGAAAGGCAATCACACCATCCATAGTTCAGAAAGATTTATTTCTTGAAGCACAAAGTTCATCATAATCATTGTAAATCCTCTTAGAATTTCACATAAGTCTAGCCACCACAGGCTAACTTCGATTTCTATATTCATGAGTGCCCTGGCATTTGTCTGTTTTACTGTTAGTTTCCCTGGAAACATTGGAGGATTAAGGAAGATCATCTTGCCAGGAGCACCTTGCTATAATTGAAAAGTGGATATTATTATATGGACTTACTGTGAGCGCCCATTTCCTATGACTCTCTTCCTAGGTGCTTTCGTTTGAAAGTTTGATATAGTAGGAAAAAACAGTAAATCCTGCATCATCGAAGCACACAGCAAGGTGTACTCAGTGCCCACCATCTCCTGCACAGCTGGTATGGAGGTGAGGGTAAGTCCTTCATGGTTCCACCTTCTTTTCTCATACCCATATTTAGAGCCCTACATCAAGGGCCTCTCTATGTTCCTCTATTTCTCTTCCAGCCTAAATTATCTCTTGTGCCCAGTCCTACTCCCAAGTGTCCCACTCTCACGCATCTGTGTATCTCACTTTCAAATGTATTTTAATTCTAACTCACATAACTTGCTTCTACCTTCTATCTTATACAGTCTGTTTTTTTATATTTTCATGTCAGCAAATCTACACAAACCTTCCCATTTCACCTCTGCATTCCCACCCAAAACACATCAATTGGTGATGAGGAGGCAGCACGTGATTCCTCACTGAAATGGCAGACAATAAAAGTAATAGCTGGACAAAAGGTGCTCTACAGCACTTTCACACAACAAATTCTGTACTTCCTTCCTGTTACATGTCAGTTTGGCTTTCAAAGATATTTGATGAAAGTTGGGGTGACGCAGATGGACATCTTCCTGACAAGCTCTAAGAAAAAGGATGGCACACTAAGAAGTTGCTATGGCTCTAAAATGAGTGAGAATGATAATGACTGATTGGGTGGATTATTACTTTACTTTCCCATGGTGGTGGTCACCAGGAAAGCATTTTGTGGAGCAGGATAGGGTTGACTATGAAAAAAGTGAGCTGGAGCAACACATCGTGCATGGACCTTGGAAACTTGGCAGGCAGGGTTGATGATGAGTCCCTGTAAACCTGAAATTATAGGCCCTCATTACAACCCTGGCGGACGGTGGTATTTTGGAGAAAGGTACTGCCAACAGGCTAGCGGTACCTTTCCCCAAAATATGCCAAAACACCAATGTACCACTCAGTCCGCCAGGGCAGTGACAGCCGCCGCGCTGGAGACTTGTCTCCAGCCAGGCGGCCGTCACTGTCATACCCGCGGGATTATGACCCCATCTACCGACATGGTTTACGTGGCATTCGTACTGCCACAAAAACCATGGCGGTAGGCACTATCAATGCAAGGGAATTCCTTTCCTGACACTGATAGGTGTCTCCCCCGCCCCCCTTCCCAGAGTCCGCCCGCACCCTACCCTCCCCAACATACACGCACATTCATGCACCAACATACACACGCATACACACACATACCCACATTCATGCATGCATTCACACATCCACACATACACTAACATACATACAAGCACACACGCCTTCACACAACACAACATACACGCACACTCACACCCATTCATGCACACACCCATTCCAAACGCCACACAACTGCATGGATGCACATGCAAACATACACCCACACACACAACATTCCCACCCCCTCCCCTGTCGGAGCACCCGACTTACCTGCTTGCTGGGGGTCCTCTGGCAGGAGACAGGACATGGTGCTGCTGCCAGCAGAACACTGCCAGGCCATATCATGGATCATGATACGGTCTGCGGCAGTCTACTGGCGTGGCGCTGCCCAGCAACAGCGCTACCTTACCGCCATCATGACCGTAGCCGGAATTCCACCAGCCTTCTGGAGAAATTCCGGCTACAGTCATAATATGGTGGACCATAGGTAGCCGCGGCAACAGTGTTTTGTCGGCCGTCGCCATGGCTGTAGGCAGTCATTACCGCCATTGACATAATGAGGGCAATAGTTACGTCCACAGACACAAATGAAGAGACATAACCATGTTATGGTACATTGATCTTTCAAGTACAACATCTACGGACCCATCATGTACTTCACGAATAACATATTTATGTACTTCCTGAAGAACATATTGGGGTAATCGTTACACTGTCGTTAAGGATGAACCAAGAAAAAATGCACATAAGATTTCTTCATGAGAAAGCCAGCTTCACCCAAAACTAAGACAGGTAAGTAAAATATCGAATAACGAGTGTTGGACTGTGTGTGCAAAGTCCACGTGTTGATGGGCACCCCTAACAAGAGAAGAGGAGAGAATCTTGTGAAAGAACCCCCATTCTTTACACGTGGAGATCTGTCCTCTTGGGGGCTCCGCATAAGGGCAGCTCTACAACAATGCATGGAGAAGGAGGAAATACTACTGCCCGACACAAATGACTATTAAAGTGAGAAGCTGACATCATCTTGGTAGCCCAAAAAAACAGACAGAAAAATGTAAGTGGTCACACCTGAAGCACATCGTAATACTACACAGGCACAATTGTGACAGGCATGCGATGAAGTTGCAATACAGAAAAGCTGACGGAAATATTGGAGTTGGGTAATCAGTAGCTAAAACTGCCCGACTCCTGAAAAATCACATGGTCTCTAACTATGCTGGGTTGCAGAATGAACGTAAGAATGTCAACAGCTATGCCCGTTTCAGGGCAGCAAGAGTAAATAAATAGCCATTATTTGTTTTCCAATAAAGACGCAACCCCTATGCGCTACGTACCTTATTTGGATCCTGGCGAAACATTTTTCCCCAATTTCGACTGTATTTTTCAGAAGGAAAATGAGTGTCAGAGGGTAACTAAAAATGAAAAACATTAATTGGGCATCGAACCATAAAACACAGTTTACTAGCCCCAAAACACTGGTACCAGGAACATGAGAGGGACTAGTGTGTGTCATCTACGGCACATGCCCAAAACATAAAACACTGCTCACCAGTACATACTCGCCTAAATCCGAGACGCTGCTCACCAGGGACAGTGCTCGCAGGAAGTGCAGCGCTACCATGATGCGTTTGTGATAACTAACATGCGCAGTTGTACACAAAGAAATACAACGCCATTATAACTCTAAATGACGCCCATAGCAGCAGAAAGCCTGAATAAAATCTGGTTTCTGTACGAGGGCGTAAAAGTTTCTTAAGTTGATGGGAAAGCCTTAAAGACTGATTGAGCAGCATGCGTGATAACTGCCGAGCTCGTTTTTCGTGCAGCACTTCTTGTGAGGATTGTTGTGGAGGGGGTTCCAAGCGTCTCGAGTTGTTCTCTGCCTTTTTATACTCTCCTTCAGCACAGCCCCTTTGTGCGCAATAAAATACCAGCAGTCCTAAAGTGGAATGAAAAGGGGGACGGGTGGGTCTTTGAAAGAAGTGAGGCAAAGGAAGCGTAACCTGGACTCCATTCCAAGAGGTGTGACCTATGTAATTAAGGGCGTAGCTTAACACTTCAGCAGCTGAGTTCCCATTCCCAACCAGTGCTGAGCCCGGTGAAGTTTGCATGGGCGAGCGCAAAGCGCTCCGTCCCCTGTAGTAATCTCTCTTTGGGCTTCCAACCACGCCCATGTCACATCAGTCACTTTCATTGGTTCTTGGGCTTGCCTTTTAAAATCCGCTTGCTTTCATTTGTGAAAGGCATGCATTGGTCATGGTTTTTCTGGTGTTTAGCCCACCTACACAGCACTACTAAAAACATACGAGGCTCGATGTTTTCAGCATGGTTTCCAGATTACTTTATCTGTTTATTTTCCATACAGCGCGATTGCGCTAGGGTTTACATAGCGCGATCGCGCTCGTTTTTTCGTTTTTCAATTTGAGCACGATCGCACTGCATTTTACATTGTGTGATCGTGCTGCGTTTTTTTTCTTTTAATTTGTGTGGCAAGAAAAGTCCAGTTAGGAGTTTACAACGCTAATAGCTCTAACTCGAGCAATGCAAGACCAGTTGCATTGAAAATGCTTGTTTTAATGTTTAGGTCTCACCTGAGCGAGCGTGGTGTCACTCTCAAAACACTATTTACTTACTAGGGTCTTATAGCCCACCCATCGCTTACAATTGGTTGGCTTCATCCTCACTCTGAAATGCTTTCTTTGTATACATGCCATTTACAAAGGGAAAAGTGTGAGATTTTGGGAAAAAAGAAACTCCGGGAATGTATTTTCCCAATTTATTTAGCAGAGGCAATTTTAGGCTGGAGATGTAAAACAAAGGCATTTTTGCTTCAAAAACCATGAGCCCTTCTCCTGATTTGGGTCTACTGACATCCATGTTTGTGTTCATTTGTCAGCTCTTTCTGCTGTGTCGCCTTCTGTTGGATTTGACACTCCTTGGAGCATGGTCAGTGCACCTGTGTGTCCTTCCACTGTTTTGCACTGTTTGGGTTGTGGGAGTTACTTTGCTCTGCTCCCTTGATGCCTGCTTACACACACTTTTTGCCTCACAGGGATAATGTGCATGAGTGTATTTCTTTACGAAAAGCGTTTTTCCTTTTTTAATACTTTAAATACTTCGTTCAATGGCTTTTTTATTTTTATTATGTTCGCATGTATATTTTAAACTCTCCTTGTGATTGTATGGACTTGTATGGGATTGTATGGATTGTAAGGACATCATCATCACCTCCTACGCCGACGACACCCAACTTATACTCTCCCTCACCAAGGACCCCGCCAGCGCCAAGACCAACCTCCAAGAGGGTATGAAGGACGTCGCAGATTGGATGAGGCTCAGCCGCCTAAAGCTGAACTCTGAAAAAACGGAAGTCCTCATCCTCGGCAACACCCCGTCCGCCTGGGACGACTCCTGGTGGCCCACGGCCCTCGGCACCGCACCGACCCCCACAGACCACGCCCGCAACCTCGGCTTCATCTTGGACCCTCTTCTCACCATGACCAAGCAAGTCAACGCCGTGTCCTCCGCCTGCTTCCTCTCCCTCCGCATGCTCCGCATGCTCCGCAAGATCTTCCGCTGGATCCCCGCCGACACCAGAAAAACCGTGACCCACGCCCTCGTCACGAGCCGCCTGGACTACGGCAACACCCTCTACGCCGGGACCACAGCCAAACTCCAAAATCGCCTGCAACGCATTCAAAACGCCTCGGCCCGCCTCATCCTCGACATACCCCGCAGCAGCCACATCTCCGCACACCTGAGACACCTGCATTGGCTCCCTGTCAGCAAAAGGATCACCTTCCGACTTCTCACCCACGCACACAAAGCCCTCTACGACAAGGGACCGGAATACCTCAACAGACGCCTCAGCTTCTACGTCCCCACCCGCCTCCTCCGCTCTTCTGGCCTCGCACTCGCTGCTGTCCCTCGCATCCGCCGCTCCACGGCGGGTGGGAGATCTTTCTCCTTCCTGGCGGCCAAGACCTGGAACTCCCTCCCCACCAGCCTCAGGACCACCCAGGACCACTCCGCTTTCCGGAGACTCCTAAAGACCTGGCTGTTCGAACAGCGATAACCCCCCCTTTTTCCCCTAGCGCCTTGAGACCCGCACGGGTGAGTAGCGCGCTTTATAAATGTTAATGATTTGATTTGACCTACCGACTTTCTTCAACAGCTTTTATTTATTTCTCAATTACATTCGCACATACACTTTAAATTCTGCCGGTGACCATTTGTAACTAACAGATATATATACATTTAAAGAAATTACTTTAACAAATGAACAAAAATAAAACACCTATACTTCCAAACATGGCACTATTTTTACATATTTAATACTCAGGTATCACAGTTGATTCCTGAGTATTACTACACTTCCCTAATAATTTCCTCTATGTCCCTTACCTCCTGCTCCTAAGACTCCTATATCTGTGTATAATATATATATATATATATGATATGAATTTATATGATAGGAATCTTTGCCAATTGTTTTTCTGACATTTCTTTACATTTTTCAGTATCCAAGGATTCAGATTACCTGATGATTGTGCCATCCTCATTTCCTGGAAGCTTTGTCCTTTTTTAAAAATTTCCAGGAAAAGATAGAGGTTTGGGTGAAATTTCCTATTGAGTTTTTGAAATAATTATGCCAACCCTCTATGGTATTATAGTTTTTTTTGTCCTTTTCCACCTCCTTCTAAGCAGGTCGAGTAAAAGTTCCAATATGCAATACACATTCTTGGTGCCCTTCTGTGACCCGACCTGCTGAGGTGCCTAATCCATGTGTCTTTGAAGTAATTTAGATATTCTGATTGTATAATTGAAGTGTGGAAGTCATCCACACATTCAGGGTTTAAAAAAACACAAGGCAGTAAATTTTTTCAGTTCATATTGCAGTTTGCTATTTGACATATAGGGCCTGATTACGAGTCAGGCAGTCTTAATCCTGGCAGTTGGACCGCTGCAATCCTGGCAGACCGACCGCCAGATTACAAACCTGTCGGTCAAACTGCCAACTCTGCCAGGAACAAGGTTCCTGACGGGGGGATGGAGGTCGGAGTTGTAGCCAGCCAGGGTCCATCTGAATTCAGCACCACCTGGCAGGTTAAAACCCCACTTTAGGCCAGCCTTTTCATGAAAAGGCTGGCGGAAAGCCAGTGCCTAGGGCCCCAGAGGGGTCCATGTCCTGCCCATGGCATCAGCAGGACAAGGGCCTCCCTGCCCAGCACCATTGGAATGCACAGTGTCTGCTTTGGGTGCTGGTCAGCCCCCTCTGTGCTACAGTATAGGACTCGGCTCCCGTCCTATACCGTAGCTCTGTTCAAACGTTCTATTACAATGTCCCCACTGGTCAGCCCAGTGGGAACGTTGTAATAGGGCGAGGGGAAGGGATGCCACCTGTATAACGATGATGTCGTCCCTGCAGCACTTGGTCAGCTGGTCCGACCGCCAGTGTTGTAATGAGGCCCATAATCCTCAGATAAGGATATTTTTTACATTTTTCATCAATATGCTTGGGAAAGTGAAAAGAAATTGTTGAATGCATGGGTTTGGATTCATTTATTGAATTGAGTTAATCCTTTTTAATTCAAAGACAATTATTATTTTCCCAGGACTTTTATTTAGTGTTTTAGATTTTTATATTAAAAACAATTCATTGTAAGTTGAGGATTGTTTGTAGGAAGTAAACTGTAAACTAATGGGATGGTGTTGTTGTTGTTAATGTTAGCATGAATAGTATAAATTTGGGTGAATGGGTGGAGAGTAGATTTAAAAGTGCCATCCATCATTCAAACATAGCTATTTCATAGGGCAGCGGTTCCCAACCTGTGGGCAGAGGGTCCTCAGGGAGTCCGAGACGTGTTAGAAAATTAACTAATATTAACAGATTAATAAAGTTTATATGAATACAGTGGTAAATGTCCAATTGAAATTTTTTAAAAGTACTGTAAAAGTCAAGGAATTTGAAATTGGAGGCTAAAAATAAAATTACTATCCTCAGGTTGATTTGTGGGAGTAGTGCAGGTGCATCAGACAGAATATGGAAGATGCGTAGTTTCATTTGAATTTAAAAAAGCTCCAACCTTCCCATTAAAATTTGTATTTTTTTAATTTTATTTGTTTGCAAATTAAATAAAATGTGTTATCATTTGTGTATGTGTTTGATGGAATATTTGTTTCTGTATTTGTTTGTGTATTGTTTTGCGGTTCAGATCATCGACAATGTTTAGGGTTGGGTCCCCAGCTTCCAGTAATGAGTTAGTGGGGGTCCCTGGACTCCATTAATGATTCAATGTGGGTCCCAGGGCTCCAGTAATGATAAAGTGGGGGTCCACTGAAGTCAAAAGGTTGGGAACCACTGTTCTAACTCACCAAGAGTTACCTCAAGGAAGCTGCTGGACAGTGGATGGGGGACAGATTTTCTATTCTCACTCCGCCAAGTGTCAGAGAAGGAGCTGGACAGTGTCAAATAAGCATGTCTAAGATTTTTTTGTGGATCAGAAAACCAAGAAACAAACTTTAAAAAAGAAGAAACTTTGTACAAGTGAAAAAGTGTTCTCAAGTCATCAAACTATACCAAAGGAAAAGCACCAAAAGAAAGGCTAACAATTTAAAAATTCAAACTAATCAGAGATAATTCAGAAATGCATAAAAATCAGTATATCATCCTTAAAATTCTTTCCACTCTTAGATGCTCTACAAAGAAACATAGACCAGAACAGATATCAACACCTCTACCAAACCAAGATACAACCCTAATGACAAAAGGTCAAGGAACAAATCAAAAGGTAACATTTTTAACATATAGGCCCTCACTACAACCCTGGCGGTCGGTGTTAAAGCAGCGGTAAGACCGGCAACAGCCCGCCGGAAAGAAAAATGGAATTACGACCATGGCGGAAACCGCCAACATAGACAGAAACTTTAACACTCTGACCGCCACGGCAGTAGAAACAAACACCGCAGCGGAAACTGCCAACAGACAGGCGGAGGACAAAGTACCGCCCACACTATTACAAGAGGCCTATCCGCCACCTTTTCCGGGGCGGTACCACCGCTATCATAAGCATGGAGGAAACAGGACTTGGAACGGAAACCACTCAACTCTCGACACCAAACGAGGAACCAGGACGCCATTGAGCCCGAGTTACAGGTCCTACCCATGCTGGTCTTCCTCCTCTTTTATCAGGAGCAGGAAAGATGCCGTCGACAACCACGGTGAGTACTGCACCTACAACACAGAGGAGGGTGGGAGGGAAAAGAGAGTGACACACATGCAACACGCAATACCCCTACCCCACCCACACCCACAACACCATACACACAAATACATGCAGCAACATTACATATACACCCCCTGAACCCCTGGAAGAACGCAAGGACAAAAGGAAATGATTGTAACCAGTGTAATCAAGAAAAACCAGATAGGGCAAGTTAAAAAATCAGTATATACAAATATGTACACCAACTACACAAGTCCGGATAGTGTTCAAATCATTGTCCGTGGACCAGTGGTCCCAAATTGCATGGGCGAAGCCCACACAAGATACCTGACACGAAACGGAGAGAACACTGCAGGGGCATCAGGTAAAAAAAAACACAGGGACCTCAGGGGGAAGGGGAGGGGGGCACCTCAGCCGGATGAACGCAGAACGCCACTGCTGCACGAGGGGGATCCATGCCCACTGCTGTATCCTGGGGAGTGCAAAGCCACAGTCTCTCAAGTCTTTCCAGTGGTTCCTGTCGCACAGCAGTCCTCCCAGCTTCCCTGTTATCCTGTGCCTCTGTCCCCTGAACTGTGTGCCCACTGCTTCTGACCCCAGGTCCCTGATTGTCTTGAGTTAGTGGGCTTGCCTGAGGTCCCTGTAGTAGTGGACACACTGCTGATTGACGTGTCCTGGGGACAGAGGGATGGGCCCGCTGGGTGGGTGCTGTGGTGGTGTTTCCTGAGGGGGGAGGGTCTGTGGTGGTTTGTGACTGTGTCAGGGGAACCGACTGTCCCGAGGTCCCTGATGGGTCGGGCTGGTCATCTTGATCCAGGCGTGCAGAGCTACTGTCATCACTGTGGGCCTCTTCTGTGGGGGACTGGATATGTCTGGCACCTTCTGTCTGGTGACATTAGGTTGGGGTCCTGTTGGGGTGTAAATGCATAGTTTTGGTATCTGTGTGTGCCATCTTGTGCACTGGGTGAGGTACCCTCTACTTCTGTGCTTGCGTCATTGTGTTAGCCCTTTTGTGATAGTTGGTTTGGGGTCTGTGTGGGTTTCTATACTGGCCATGCTTTGGTGACGGTGGTCCATTCATAGGTGTTGCATGCAGGGCCTTGGTATTGAGATGTGTGGGTTGTGATAGTGGGACATATAGAGATGATGGCGTGCTAGGGGTGAGGGTACGGGTGGGAGTATGTGATGGCATGCAGGTGGGGTGAGGGGAAGAAGTAGTTCAGGTATGACTTACCAGAGTCCATTCCTCCTGCTACTCCTGCGAGGCCCTCAGGATGCAGTATTGCCAAGACTTGCTCCTCCCATGTTGTTAGTTGTGTGGGAGGAGGTGGGGTCCACCGCCAGTCCTCTGTACCGCAATCTGGTGTCTTGATACCACAGAACATACCTTCCCCCGTAGGTCATTCCACCTCTTCCTGATGTCATCCCGTGTTCTGGGGTGCTGTCCCACGGCGTTGACCCTGTCGACAATTCTCGCCATAGCTCCATCTTCCTTGCAATGGATGTCTGCTGCACCTGTGATCCGAATAGCTGTGGCTCTACCCAAATGATTTCCTCCACCATGACCCTGAGCTCCTCCTCAGAAAACCTGGGGTGTCTTTGAGGTGCCATGGTGTGGAGTGAGTTATATGTGAGGTGATGTGTGGAGTGATGTTTTGGGGTGTGTGGTGTTTGGTGCATGGATGTTGTATAAGTGATGGTGTTTTTTGTCTGTGGATGCTGGTATTGTGTTAGCTAATCTCTCTGTCTGGCCTTCTTCAATATTTTTGGTTGTAAGGGTTTGTGGGTAATGTGGGTGTGTGTTTTATAGTGTTGTGAGTGTGTGGGTGTGGTGTGTTTATGTGTATCAGGTGTGTGTCTTTTTAAATGTCCAATGTGGTTATGTTGTATAAATGTGTGTGTATTTTGAGCGCGGCGGTGTGTACCGCCAATGGTTTACCGCGGTTGAATGACCGCTACGTTGATTCGTGGGTCGTGATAGTGTGGGCGTAGTTCTGTTGGCGTGACGGTGTAGGTTTTGCCATCGCCAGTTTATCACTGACCTTTGGTGTGGCGGACTTGTGTGGGTGTCTGTATTGTGGCAGATTCCGAGATGTGGGTTGTAACACCTGTAGCAGTATTCTGCCGCTCCAACGGTATGTTGGCGGTCTTCAGCATGGCGGAAAGCGGGATTTACCGCCAGGGTTGTAATGAGGGCCATAATGTTATAGAACAACATTTAACCACATTCCCGTTCAAGAACAGGAAATTAACATAGACTTATTTTCCTCCGTTGCAACAGTACAAATTAACAACTTTTTCTCCACTGACCCCATCAATTAACCTTACATTTTTTTATTTCTAAGGACGACCAATCAAAAAGAAGAAAAGAATACAACAAATTATAACATCATAGTCATATCATTATTTTCTGTTTCTTATGCAGGTCATTTTAAAAATGGAAAATGCAAGACAGGCAAATTGCATTAAATCAAAATGTTGCAACTGACTTGTAAATGAAGGAGGCTATATTTATTGTAAGGAGAGATTAATTGAGCCCACGTGTTATGGGAGGTGTATTGAATATTTCTCATCCCATTGCAAAAGCAGAATGGTTACTCTTGGTGACACTGTGGAAAAAAACACAGAACATAACCATTCTACCCCAGCATTGTAGACCATTGGTTCCCACCCGTTTGACTTCTGGGAACCCCCACTTTGTCATTTCTGGAAACCGGAAACCCTCACTGAATCATTATTGGAATCCTGCAACCCCCCCACTGAGTCATTACTAAAAACTGTGGACCTAATCTGTTAATATTATTTAATTTTCTAAGAAGTCACGGACCCCTTGAGGAGGCTTCATGGAACCACTGAGTTAGAATATTGAATCTGTCCCCCAACAACTGTCCAGCACCTTAATTGTGGTAACACTTGTCAGAGTTAGAATAGTAAATCTGCTCCCTAGCCTTTGACTAGTATCTATACTATAATACAATTAGTTATTTTTTATTGTCACTGTTGAGGAAATATTATCATTACCTTTTTATGGAAAAAAAACAAAATATTCTTGTATTTAAACTTACATTATTGTCTATATGTAGACATTTTAATTTTATTATTTTTTATCCATATTTGTTAGCATTTCTTAATATTACAAAATGTTGAAAGGTACAGGTTTGTGTGATAAAAGTCTGGGTGGTAGCGGTATGCGTGGTAATAGTTAATATACTGTAGTTCTATGTATGTTTGTGGTAAAGACATGCATTGTAAAGACGTATGTGGTTATGGTATATGTGTTGGAAAGACAGTATGGTAAAGGTATGCTTAATAAAGGTGCTAACGCGTCCCTTTATGACTAATTTACTCACTCTGGGACTCGTTTTAGGCCAATTAATCTTTTGACCCTGATTGAAGACACCTTAGGACGAGATAACTAATCAACATATCAATCAATATGTCAATAATGTCATCAATATTTACCATAATAAGACAATTCAGATTAGTCAATGACATTAATAAAACTCAGAAACCACCATGACCTTGCAGTCATGAATAACCACACCAGTTTAGTACTATTATATGAAGTTTATTCCCTATTGATTACAATTCTACTAGTAAGTTTATTAGTCTCAAAACCAAAAAACACATTAGCATAGTCACAATAAGCCATCTCTGATAAGACTTCATCAAAGCAAGAATCACAAATATTAGAATGTAGCACGACGTCAACATAGGTTATCCTTAGCAGAGTATCATTATCACATTATTCAACAAAACAAAGATTCAGTCATTTGTCTATTTGCGTCTGTTTAGTGAACCCCTCATCTAACCTCGAATTAGCATTGGCATGTTGGGCTTCATGCAAAACAATTTAGCAACACCAATTTAGAAAACGTCCAACTATGGTCTTTGTCAAAAGAAGCAGTTGGTACCTAGAAAGGAAAAGCAAACAGACAATTACAATTTCATTGTCATATAGTTACCCGCCGTATTTGGGTCAGCAGTCAGGTTCAGTCTTCGTCCTCAGGACATCAGTTGGTTCGCCATCAGCCAGGAATTCAGCAGTCGGGTAAAAGGGATTCTTCCCTCATAAGGAGGTAAAGTGTAAACGGGCAATATAAGGGCAAGGATGGTTTGAAGAACCAAACAGCAAAGTCCCTATGCAGAGTAACAAAGTGTCTGGGTCATAGCAAATCGCATTAGCCTCTCCTTAACTAACTCATTTCCTTGTGTGAAGGGTTTTTATCCCTTTTCTGTTGTATAGTCCCCTAAATTTTAATTGGTTGGGGTTGGCACCCCACTATCTCCCTCCAACAGGGTTTCGATGACTCATTAAAATTGTCACCCCATAACAGTTCTCACGTAGTTTATTGGTCCTTATGATTGACGTCTTCAGCGGTTAGAATGTCCGGTATGATTTCATACTCTTGTAGTCCTCTTTGCATCTTCAGTCAGTGGTTCCATTGTCTGTACCGGTTCAGGCGACCTTGTACCTGCGACTAGTCTACACTGTTGCATTCAACAAGAATGTTTCACTAAGCAAGTCGAATTTCATGAGAACGGATACTACAGTTACATTCATCTTCTAGCTTTTGGAAAAATTACGAGCTCATGTTCTTCAGCAAGTCAGCACACTGCACGTTAGAAAAACACATTTAATATGAAACCGGGCAGCTAGGCCTCGACTCATGCTAACTAAGGCCTAATGATTTATTAGCAGAACTTTAACATATAACCTTTTATTATTAGTGCAAAATCATACTTTAACATAACATTTCATCATTATTAATCAGTTTCATTAGTCATTGTATATATATTGACGGCCACTCCCCGTGGGCACATTTCAAGTGCACGTTTAGCAAAGTACATTAATACATTTTCTATGTGGCATTAATATACATTAGTTCATAAACATTTCATATTCATTTCTAAGTATATAAGCTGCGCTCTCTCGAAGGCATGCCTTGTAATGTTATGCAACTGTCAAAACAATGCTGATATGGATTGGCAGTCAAGCAAGCAAGGGACTCACCTTCCTGAGTGCAGCAATGGAGAGCTCCTGCCACGTTTGCACCACCTCACTGCTGAAGTTGTAGCTCATCGTCTACTGGGAGGCCCTGTCAGATTCACTAAATAATGGACCCACCCTTCTAGGCCAAATGCCGAACCCAAGGGAGAACCCAGACGTGTGTTGCTGTACTTTAGGATCCCCAGCTCCAGGTTCTCTCCTCTGTAATGGCAACTTATTCCATTTATGCCAGTGCAGGGCTGGTGATAATGCTGGTCAACAGCAGCCAGCAAAAGTTAGGAAAAATGTTAGCTCTGGCTCCCTTGGTCCTTCAAGGCCAACAGATCCTGAGGCAAGAACTTCTATGTTTTGAATAGTTTGCCTTGCTTTTTTTCTGAAGTATTTTCCTATGTGTGCCTGACCAAAGTTAGGCAAGGTATTTGAAATGTGCAGTGGTGAAGTGAACGCAGCTGTAGCCAACTTTCTTCCCAAGCTGGCCCTTAGCATTGTCAGTGCATCCCACAGTTCTCAAATGCTCTTTGCCTTCCAATAAGTGACTCAGTACAGAATCCACCCACAACCATCTTGCCAAGCAAAAGCAGGTCCGGAGCAGGTCGGGATGGCACAAGCACTGTCATAGGCTCAGTGCCTTTCACCACCCATGCTACCCACATACCATCTGTCAAGCAAGAGTGGCACATTATTGGGAATGCTTCAGAACTTTCTTCATTCCGTGTGTAGGAGGGGTAAGATCAGCACTTAGAGACACCAGGATCTGACTCCACCTGTCCTGCAGGACCCCCAAAACTGTGACAAAGATGTGATCTAATAAAGTGCCTCAGGACTATGGATGTAAACTGATACTGTCCCTAGAAATTGATATTGGAAATGTTGTCTCTAGTTGGCAGTGGTTTGCACCCTGTTCAAGTAGGGACCCTCACTCTAGTAGGGTAAGGGAGCCACACAGCTAAGGTCGCCTCTGCTCACCCAGTTGGTAGCTTGGCGCGAGCAGTCAGGTTTATCTCAGAGGCAATGTGTAAAGTATTTGTACACACACAGTAACACAAAAGACAACACTACAAAAGGACTCCACACCAGTTTAGAAAATAGCCAACATTTATCTGAATAAAACAAGACTAAAACAACAAAAATCCAACATACAGTCTTTACCCATAACATTCAATGGTTGCATCTTTTTAGCACAAAGTACCTGGGATGCGTCAAAAACAAAGATGATGCGAGCCGCAGGGGAGGTGAGGTGCCCAAAAGCAAAACGATATGTTGATTCCTTACTGCATAGGGGAGGTGATACGTTGATTCTTTCCTCGCAGGAGAGGTGATGCAACGGTTCCTTATTGGCAGGGGGGTAATGTGTTGATTATTTTCTTGCAGGAAAGGTGATATGTTGATGTCCAGACAGGCGACCTCGGTTCCTTACCGTGGTGCAGGGTGGGTGGGAAACTGACACCCTGGGAACGATGCATGGAAAATCCATATGCGCTGTGTTGATGGAGCTGCAGTGAAACTGGCGTTGCATCAATTCTGCAGCCATGAGACAGGTGCTGCGTCAATTCTCCAGCTGCAGGACAGGTGCTGCATCCATTTTTCTGCTGCAGCATATAGATGTGTGGATTTTCGCCTTCAGGTCACCTGCTTACACTTCCAAGGGCCCAGGGACTGGAGTTGGCACCACTTGACAAGTCAGGGCTCTCAATAGAAAAGCTCAGGCACTGACACATGAAGTCTTTGATGTCCTTGAGACTTCTTAAAAGTAAGTATGCTCTGTTCAAGCCCTTGGAGAACCTTGGAAAGCAGGATGCAGAAAGCAAAGTCCAGTCCTTTCAGTCCCAGGACAGAGGCAGCAAGCAGCAGGCCAGCACAACAGGGTGAGTGGCAGCATCTAGCTCTTCTTCCTGGCAGAATGTCCTCAGTCCAGAAGTGTTCCAAAGTTATGGTCTTATACTCATTTCTGCCTTTGCCTTTAAAGTAGGCAAACTTGAAAGGAAAGTCTTTATAGTGCACAAGAACCTGCCTTTCCTGACCTGGCCCTAGACATACTCCAGGGGGTGTGGGAGACAGCACTGTGTAAGGACAGGCACAGCCCTATTCAGGTGCGAGTGTCAGCTCCTTCCACCACTCTAGGCCAGGAAGACCCATAAGGATATGCAGGACACACCTCAGCTCCCTTTGCGTGACTAGAGTGAATTCACAAACAGCCCAACTGTCACCCTAACCCAGACGTGCCTTCCACAGCCAAGCAGAGGCACAGAATGGTTAAGCAAGAAAATGTCCACTTTCTAAAAGTGGCATTTTCAAACATACAGTTTAAAAACCAACGTCAGCAAAAGATGTATTTTTAAATTGGGAGTTCAGAGACCCCAAACTCCAAATCTCTATTTGCTCCCAATGGGAAATTATACAAAAAAGATATTTCAAGGCAATCCCCATTTTAACCTATGGGAGAGATAGGCCTTGCAATACTGAAAATCAAATTCAGCAGTATATCACTATCAGGACATGTAAAACACACCAGTACATGCTCTACCCTTAACATACACTGCACCTTACCCATTGGGTTCGCCTTGGGCCTACCTTAGTTGTGCCTTACATGTAGTAAAAGGGAGAGTTTGGGCCTGGCAAGTTGGTGCTCTTGCCACGTCGAACTGGCAATTTAAAACTGCACTCAAAGGCTCTGCAGTGGCAGGTCTGAGACATGTTTACAGGACTGCTCATGGGGGTGGCAAAATCAGTGCTGCAGGCTCACTGGTAGAATTTGATTTATAGGCCCTGGGCACACATAGTGCACTTTACTACGGTTTTACTACTACATCAAATATGCCAGCTACGGGTAAATCAATTACCAATACAATTTAGACAGAGAGCACTTGCACTTTAGCATTGGTCAGAATTGGTAAAGTGCCCAGAGTCCTAAAGCCAGCAAAAATGAAACTCAGCACAGGACCAAAACATGAGGTCAGAACCCAAAAAAGACCAGGGAAACCATACCAAGAGCTGACAAACTAACAATTGGGATGACTGGTAAACTTGCACAACAATGAACAAACGCCTTAAAGAAGCCAGACTTAGTGGTTTTGTAAATGATTGTTAGCAGTATCAGTGTTGTAATCTACTGTCTTTGGTCCATTCCATTCCCCCCTCTCCTTTTGAGTAAGAATTATTTTGTTGTGAGCAATTAGAATTCAAAATGTTTCTATTCTTAAAATATGAGACTGTGCATTAAACATTGCTAAGGTCAGTGGAGGGGACTTGTTTACAGACTGTGTCAATCACTCTCATTCTTTATATCATACTACTTTCACCTGGTAGACCGCTTTGCCCTTTTATCTTCCAACAACTTTCAGAAAATCTCCAGCTGCTTATCTTTCACATCATCTCATTCCTCTTCATTGCAGATGTTTTTCTTTAATAAACAACTTCATTGAGTTTTATAGCAACATAACAAGTCAATATCATAGCAATAATTATGTCACAACCAGTATTAATTAAATGCATCATTGTATGCAGTATTACTCCCCTGCAGGACCAAACAAGCGGTACGACAGTAGCAGTGAAGTCATCAATCCTAAACCTGATTCTCCCCACCATTTGTCCCATATTCTCTGGTATTTGGCAGGGCAAACCATGGCCCTGTAAACTGGCTTCTCCTGGTGGGTGCACCAGTCCACCCCTCAACACCATTGAGTGATTCATGGGGGATCAGCGGATTTCTAGTGAGACACTATAGTGGTCATTATGACCTTGGTGGTCCTGCCCCACATGCAATTGCAGTCAGACCGCTGACCACGTGGCTGTGCAGTACCACTAAATAATGACTGCGGCAGTGTACTGGCTGCATTGCAGCCAGTTCACTGCCTGTATCGCCAGGGCAGTGAGACTGCCTGGCCAAAGGTTGAGCACTTTCAACCAGGCGGTGCACCTAACACCTCCTGTGGTATTATGAGTATCCTTTCCGCCAGAGATTCCGTGGTGGCAGCACTGCCACGAAATCCCTGGCAGAAAGGATACTGGCGACAGGAATGCTAATTCCTGTCACCACAAGACTCCCCAACCCCCACCCTCCATGTAGGATTCCATCCCCGACCCCATCAGATGCCCCCACCCCTTCCAAGCAGCAATGCTCCCATCCCCCAATCCCTGTACTGACCCCCACCCCGATCCCCATACTGACCCCCACCCCGATCCAAACCTGCACACACCTACATACATACACGCACACATCCATTCTCACTCATTTACACACACATACACACACAGCCACAACACCCCCCACCCCCGGCATTCACACAAGCACACAGACACTTGCACACACATGCACACAAACACATATAACGCCCTACACCCCTCAATTCACCCCCCGTTCATGCACACAACACTCAACACCCCCCCTCCTCTGTCGAACGATCACCTTACCTGGTGGTCTCGGTGGCGGTCCGCCAGCTCCCCACCAACACAACACCGTCACACCATTTACAATGTTGTAATACGTCAGGCGGTGTTGTGGTGACGTGGCGATGGTGGAGGAGCAAGCTCCACTAGCCCGCTGACTGCCAGTATGGGCCCTGGCAGCTTCCCCACCAAAGAGTGGCGGACGGCAGCCAGCAGTCATAATATGGCAGTCTTCGGACCACCAACACTAGCGGTCATATGGCGGCAGTAACTTTGGCAGTCTACGGAATAGACTGCCGAAGTCATAATGAAGGCCTATGTCTCTTTTGGCTGCCATGGTGGTTGTGCCCATCAAGGCATGATCTGCCCTAGTACCTCCAGCACCATCAAACACGTAGCAGCAGAAGCAGAGAGAGAGAGGACTATCTCCCATCCCAATACCCTTGAGAGTTCCGTAACCACTGCCTCCCAGAATCATTGTATGACTCGACAATCCCAGCCCACGTGGTAGAAGTTTGCGTTAACCTGGGAGCATCAAAAACACCTGGAGTGTGCTAGGAGGCCCACCTTATATAGATGCTCAGGAGTGAGATATGTGCAATGGAGATAGTATGTTTGTATCAGTCTTAGTCTAGAGTATATCATAATGACCCTATGAGCCATCAATGTATCTCTCCAGGTCTCATCTTCCAGTGGGCCTGTCCACTCTTCCCATCAGGCCCGGAGGGATCCTATAACATTGAGGTACTAATGATCACTGTATGATATCTTTGAGAGATGCCACTCCTTCTGAGAGCACCCATCATGATCCTGGCTTCAAGGGGACTGAATTTTGGGAAAGACGTACCCTGCATGATGTGGGTATGCAGTACGTGGTAAAATTGTAGGTACTTGTGGAATTGGGTCGTGTACAGTGTGTATGTGGTTTGGAGTTCTTGAAAAGAGTATATATGTGTACCAGACTATAAATCTCTCAATTGAGTAATGCCAATTGGGTCCCAGGCACTGAAACCATCCAGTGCCAACACCTCGCTCAACTACCTGCCTTGTCACAGTGGAGACTGTTGCATTAGTGTGGCAGGTCGTCCTGTGTGGGTCAGCACCTCTCGCCACTGAAGAAACTCCATTTGAGTCACTTCTAGCAATGTAGTGGGTACCGTACCCCTGTAAAGCATTGGTATCAACTTGTGACAGCCCTTAGAGTTAAGCTCAACCCTGTATGCTGGGTCAGACCATACTCCAGTGAGCCAGTCATGTATTACTAATACTTCATTGCAGTCTTTTCACTTTGTCCTTCTGCATGTACTTTAGTGTGATCAACTCCCTCACTCCAGGTCATTATGAACACTGTATCTATCCCTGAACTTTAAATCTTCAAATCAATGTTTTCACGTCTCTTTATCTAATTGGTTCAATGGAAGCAAAACAAGACTAACAACCAGAGAGCAAATGGTTATAACACAAATCCCCAAGACTGGAAATAGTGCTACAAAAGATCTGGAGGGAGGTGGTCATCATATTGTACATGCTTGTGTCACTTATTCACCATGTCTTTCTCTCTCTGTAAGCACAGCATTTTATTTTCCTTAGGCGCTGTCAACATTTCATTAGCTGCAGACATCTCCTTTATCAAAAACACAAAAGGTAATATAAGGAATGCTTCCAATACTTCTATCCACTGGAGCACTCTTTAGCCCACCATCCACCTCCGATTAGACCCAGCTATATGGAAATCAGTCTTGGACCTGCTCTAATATGAAAAGTCTAGTTTGAACTTCCAAGCCAGGTTTTCTGGAACAGAACACATGCAACTCAAGACCAAGACCCTAATTGGACCTCTTCAGTTGGGCAGAACTTTATTCCCGTATGAAAATGAAAAAGGGACACACATCTGAGCAAAGCCTTGGCTACATAAGGCATTACATCAAATACACAAAAAAATTGTTGGAGGAATGCTTGCACTAATTCTAACCACGGGCAATTGCTTTGGGAAGCATTCCAATCTTTTGATCACCATGCCACCACAGATTAGACCCAGGCATATGCATTTCAGTCTTGGTCCTGCTCCAATAGGAACAGTCCACCCCGTACTACCAAGCGAGATCCCCTCTGAACTAGAAAACAAGCAACCCAAGTGGTTTATTCAGAATCCTGTTCCAAACCGGTTCAGTAATAGGATACCCACAGTTAGAAAAGTACATGTTGTAGTATTTTGGAGGTGCATTATTACTGCACCATTCTGATGTTAATACCTTTTCTGAAGTATGGAGAGTCAGAATGTTTGTTGTCTGCAAACATTTCAGGTTTTACTGTTTGGAATATTTGTAGGTAAACTGCTCAGGCTGCAAACCTTCTAATCCAGATTCAAAAAGATTTGCTGAGACATAGAATGAGGTGCTTAGACTCTGGCGTATACAGAGCTCCCAGGCTCAATTTACCCAGTTCCATCTGTGAGTAGCTGTTCTAGTCCAGGATTTTTTGCATGCTGGGATTTGCAATACCATGTATTACATTATAATACCAAGACTACAAGTCCCACAATTCAAAGACGATTATTGATCTGGATGAGCCACCACTTATGGACCTCGGGAAATTGAGAGTTAAGCGCGTGAAGACCAGCAAAAGACGATCAGGGCCGTAACTACGGGGGGAGGTCTGAAGGGGCCAGGCACCCCCATAAAATGCCTGTCCTCCCCCCCCCAAATGCAACTGCCAGCATGTCAGAGATTGCTTTCAAAATGAAAGCTTGCTTTGCAATGCTGACAGGACTGGTGAGGTCCTCCCACAGGCAGCAGTAGTTCTAATAAATAAAATCATGAAAAAGGGCCTAACTTTTTACAGAGATGCCTTACGCCAGTGGTTCCCAACCTGTGGTCTACGGACCCCCGGGGGTCCGTGACACATTCCCAGGGGTCCGCAGGCCTGGGCTGGGAACGGCACTTCTCCAGCTGGGGCCTGTGACAAACACATGAGTGCATGTTTTCATATTTATTACTTCCTTTGTTGAGAAGTTTTAAACCCACTACAAAGCTCCTTGTACTGCAAAAATAAAAGCGTCAAGTTAACTCAAGTGATTAATGTATCTGCTGGAGAGAGATGGGAGTTTTGGGCAGTGGCCGTTTTGACTCAAAGGTAGCGCAGATGGTTAATATGCCTGCTGCAAAGAATGTGTATCATGCAAAGAACAGTATTTTATGTGCATGGCACAGTGGCTTACTGCTTTTGTCACAGAGATTCTTTTGTTAATATGCAGTTCATAATCGTAATCTAGCACAGTGAGCTGTGAACTGCCATTAAAAAGCTGCATGCAAACCGCATGGCACAAATTAGAAAGTAGTTTTTTCCTAGTCTTTCATTTCTCTTATGCAGCTAAAAAAGGTTTGCTTGTGTAGAAATACATTCTTACTGCTAACGCAGTGCTTAATTTGTGCTTGTTGTTTGCGGTGCCGAGCACCAGCACTTATTTTTGAGGACCGGGGCTTTTTCTTCTGCCTCAAGCATTTGCTGCAAGCAAAAGACACATATGGGAAAGACGGAGGAAGGGAAAAACGAAAAAGCATCACAAAGGGAGAAGGTAGAAAGCTGCTAGAGTAAGCTGAAGTGGCAGGGAGTGGCTTTATATGGATTGTAGATTCCTGAGATGGCTTCAGGATTATGCTGCCTCAGTATTCCATGTACCCACTTTTAATTGCAGCAGCAGCGTGTTTAAGAGGAGGGCTTTGGGCACCGGCACATTTTTATTTACAAATTAAGCACTGTGCTAACGTCATCGCTAGTCACTGTGCTAACGTCATCGCTAGTCACTGTGCTGTGTTCTGAATCCTAAGTTTGTGCTTCTCCGACCAAGCACTCTTAGAAAATGCCTACCAGTGTGGATGACATGTGAATCCTACACCTTGTAGCCCCCTGTAAAGTGCCCTGACACCCTACAGTGGTATGAGAAGTGCTATAAAACAAATGAAGTACACGTGACAGAGAGGCTAGAGAGAGATGAGAGGCCCTTATGGCTTACTTCCTTTCCCCTATACAAGCACAAAAGGATGATGGACGGAGTACTGAACATTGCAAACACTCACCCCCAGTCACAGATCTGGGTTTAATCCATCGTTCTTTTGCTCACCATGCCACCCCAGTTTAGACCGAGCCATATGCAAATCAGTCTTGACCCTGTTCCTCATGGGAACAGTCCAGCCCGAACTGCCAAGCCAGGTCATCACTGGACCGGAAACAAGCATCCTGGGACCGGTTTCAGGGTTTCACCCTTCTTCAGCCAGGCTAGCTTGAATCCAGTGGCACAGTGAGCAAGGGACCCACGTCTGGGCATACCCTTCCCACTTAGGGCAACTTTACAAACACAAAAGAATGATGGACGGAGTGCTGAACATTGCAAACACTCACCCCCAGTCACAGATCTGGGTTTAATCCATCGTTCTTTTGCTCACCATGCCACCCCAGTTTAGACTCAGGCATATGCAAATCAGTCTGGACCCTGTTCCTCATGGGAACAGTCCGGCCCGAACTGCCAAGCCAGGTCATCACTGGACCGGAAACAAGCATCCTGGGACCGGTTTCAGGGTTTCACCCTTCTTCAGCCAGGCTAGCTTGAAACTAGAATGGCATGGGCAGCAAAAAAACGATGGATTTAGGCCCAGATCACTGTACTGCGGGTGAATGTTTGACAATGTTCAGCATTCTGTCCATCACTTGTTGTTTTTGCTTTGTCGCCCTAAGTGGGAAGGGTATGCCCAGACGTGGGTCCCGTGCTTCCCATGCCACTGGATTCAAGCTAGCCTGGCTGATGAGGGGTGAAACCCCGAAACCAGTCCCAGGATGCTTGTTTCCAGTCCAGGGAAGACCTGGCCTAGAAGTTCAGGCTGGACTGTTCCCCTGTTAAGAGACGACTTTCAAGGACAATACAAAAACCTCTTTCTTTCAAAGCAGGTTAGCAAAGTTAAAAAAATGAATGCTATTTTTTAATCATTCAGATACCAGTCCTCCTCATACAATGCAGAGGTTACAGTCACCCTTACTTACCCTTACTTAGATTCAGCATATTTATTTCTGAAGTTAGGTGAGCAAAGGAGATTACCCCCCACCCACTCAGAGTTAGACTCATGTGCTAACTTCTTGTCTGAGCTATCTTCGGTTCACCTCTTCTCTAAAAGCCAGGGGCTGGTAGTTTCGTCTTCATGCTACATGGATCCGGGACTGTCCGTGGACTGGGTAAGGCTGCACTGCTGCAGCAGTACTCACTGCCCTTGACTCTGGATTTCTCCCCGCTGTGCTAGCTCCCTAGTAGTAGTCACTACAAGTGCACGAAGGCTGGTGCATTTTACCTCCATTACTTCTGAGATAGCAGGTCCGATGCAGCCAGATTTGTGAGCAGATTACGGCTTCCTTCTTCTTTCCTTTCTGGCTGATCTGGGGGACTGGTGTTGGCCTGGCACTGCAGGGAAAAAATCCTTTAGGTTTGACCCTCCAAAGTATAGAGCACTGTGAGTGGTACAGCGAGACCAGGCACCAGAGAGACTTGTCTGAAGTCCTATGTGATGGCGGGCGGAGCAATGAAAAAAAAAAGCTGCTGCACGACTGTCTTCATTGGTCACCCGTGGGTAGTAGTGCCTTTACTGGAAGGGGCTGTAAGAGATTATTCATGTGCTGTGCTGTAGAAGAGGCATGCAGCCATGTGGATGAATGGCCTGTTTGAGAGACTCGGACAGGCAGGGCTCAGCTTGATTGCTCTAAAAGCCAGGCCCGCCTTTACAAAAAACATAGACTGCCAGTGTAGTTCTCAAAAACATAAATGCTCACTTTGAGGGTTGTCAAGTTCAATGGTGATCAGTGTAACAGCTGTGACATGGTACAGGCTGCCAGGCTGAGCCTTGTTACCTTGGTAGCCAGTCTGACTGAAGCAGCAACAGCGCACTGTATGGTGCCAATTACGCTTAGTACTTAAAAGTTTAGGGCCGTATTTATACTTTTTGGTGCACAACTGCGCCAACGCAGTTGTGCGTCAAAAAATTTAACGCCGGCTAATGCCATTCCAAAGCGCCATGCGGGCGCCTTATTTATGGAATGACGTTAGCCGGCGGAGCTGACTGGTGTGCGTAAAAAAAAATGACCCACACCAGGCAGCGCCGGCGTAGGGGAAAATGGAGCTTGGGCGTCAAAGAATGGGGCAAGTCGGTCTGAGGCAAAAAATCTGCCTCAACCCGATTTGCGCCATTTTGTTTGACTCCCACCCTCCATTGACATGACTCCTGTCTTAGCAAAGACAGGAGTCATGCCCCCTTGCCCAATGGCCATGCCCAGGGGACTTCTGTCCCCTGGGCATGGTCATTGGGCATAGTGGCATGTAGGGGGTCACAAATCAGGCCCCCCTATGCCACAAAAAAAAAATACTTACCTGAACTTACCTTAAGTTCCCTGGGATGGGTCCATCCATCCTTGGGCGTCCTCCTGGGGTGGGCAAGGGTGGCAGGGGGTGTCCCTGGGGGCATGGGAGGGCACCTCTGGGCTCCTTCCGAGCCCACAGGTCCCTTAACGCCTGCCCTGACCAGGCGTTAAGAAATGACGCAAAAGCGGCTGGACGTCATTTTTTTTGACCCGCCCACTACCGGGCGTCATTTTTGCCCGGGAGTATAAATACGGCGCACATGCCTCGGAGTAATTTTTTAGAAGGGAACGCCTACCTTGCATATCATTAACGCAAGGAAGGTGTCCACGCTAAAAAATGACGCAAACTCCAAGATCTTTGGCGCTAGACGGGTCTAACGCCAAAGTATAAATATGGAGTTAGTTTTGCGGCGGATTTGCGTAAAGAAAAACAACGCAAATCCGGCGCAAACAGAGTATAAATATGCCCCTTATTGTGAGTAAGGCGCCGTATGCAGGCTCAGCATTGTGGCACCATAGTGTGTACTCTGAAAGAAGTGTGTGACTCGCGCTGCTAATGCAGCTGCTCCAACACAACAGAGTGTGCCTCACAGCGCCAATGGTGCCAGAAGGTGCTATAAATGCGTGACTAAAAGCATTTTAGTGTGATAATGAGGACCACCACACTAAAATGTGTTTGTCTAACCCCTGATGCATAGTACTTGGCAGGCCTGTTACAGATAGAAAGACACATTCAGCCCAATGTGCCTGTTGCTGGTATATGCGGGCTGAGCATGGTAGGTCTGATGTGTGTGACTGGTCTAATATGTCGTGGGATGGTTAATTTTGGCTGTTTGTGGTGTTTATTGGTCTGGAGGGCAGGTGCAGCAAATCTCCTGTTGATCTCTTTACTATTACCACAACCATTGCCTGCAGCAAGCAGAAGTGTATGCAGTCTCCCATACCTTGCACAGTACCCATGCAGTGTGTTTCTGCAAGCTCAAAACTGCTTTCTTTTGCAAATGTGGCATTTTCTAGCTATCTAATTAGCTAGTGGAGCCACATTTATTTTGACGCTCAGGCCTATTTTCTGTCACAGTCCAACCCTGGGTTGAGAAGGGAAACGAGGTTCTATTTTCTGTGATCCTATGACCATGGTCTTAGAACTGTTAAAAGGGGAAGCAGTCTTGGAAAGCTACTCGAAGAGCATGGAAACAACACTTTTTGCATTGGTGAGAGAGATAGTTTTCTTGTATTGCTACCTAACCATTCAAGTCCCTCTGTTTGTTCCTGAAGAGACAAAACTACGTGACATGACTTATTTTCTTTGAAGAAGGAATCCCCTCCTCAGACTTAGAAAAAGTGGTTGCTCATTCCAACAGTATATTGTAGCAGAGAAATACATGCTTGTAAGTCTTTACAGATGTGCAGAACTATAGGGTTTATGGGATTTGGATATGGTGTTAGTGAACTCAATGAAAATACAATGTTCAATATTTTTCAGAGGGCAGCATTGAGTATGTGGACAGAGACATGCAAGGCCAGAGCTTGTATTGGAACGGTGGAGGGCCACAATGTCAACTGCAGGAAATACAAATAATGGGCTGGTACCTGCACTAAGCAGAACTAACGGCAGTGTCAAAGTCCGTATCTTGTACTGTATTGATATAGCACTTTATACCCTAAACAAGGGCCAAATACGATGCATTTTTGTGTCTGCCTAGGTGTCCACTATGTTTGCTGGTTGGTGAGTGAGTATGTGTGTATTTCTCTTGGTGATGGATGTGGGGAGGGAGGGCTGCCTTTCGATTCCCAACCTTAGACAGACATATGCTACCAGTTTTCTTGAGTTTATCATTTTTAAGGCACAAGAGCCTGTTGATGATGCCCAGAATCTCCCAGGGCCTAGGCTGCCATTGAAGCCTTGCAAGGTGGAGGGGGTACTTAAATATGCCACTGTGCTTAATTGACTGTCTTCCTCAGCCGCCTCATTCCCTTTCCTGGATGCAAGAAGAAATCTGCTTTGCACTGTGATTTGCATGCAGGAGAATAAAAGGTGATCTGATGAAAAAGGTTGTGAGACAAGTTTTAGCAGCTCTAAAGTTTGCCAGGAATTCATTTTAGAGCACAGGTACACAACTAGGATTCTTGAATCATGATTTCAGTGTCTCTGCTATAGCTCAGTAGTTGATTATTTGTAACAAAATGAACCACCACAAAACCACAGCTTATTGTGAGTGACATATACACATTTTATTTTATAAAACAGAGAAACTGATAGCAGTGGTGTCAGAGATATTCTGCACCTCCAAAACAGGGTGTGTCAAATCAATCAAATGTAAGGTGTGCTCAGTGGGCAATAAACGCTATGCTGCCATAAAAGTGAACAAAGTATGTAGAAAAAATTCTCACATATCAGAAATATATAAATGCGCCCAAAGCACCACAAAGTCTATTGAAGGTCTTTTTCACAGTGAAGGTCTGATTTATTCATGAAAAATGACTGGTCCAATTAATGATTATATTTCCAACATCAGAAGGTAGTCATTATATTTCCAACATTAGAAGACAGCCAATCATTACTTGGACTTGTCATTTTTCACCAATAAATCGGTCCTGCCCTGTGAAGCAGACCTTCAGTGGACTTTGTGGTGCTGTGGGTGCATCTATAATTTTTTTTCAGCAATGGAAAAGTTGCAGTGGTACAATTTCCACTGAAGCACCCCTCCCCTTTTAGGCTTGACACTTCTTGAAAGAGGCAGGGTGGTCCAGGGCAATCACTAATATGGTGTAGGAGGCAGGCCTGGCTTATAGTGGGTACCTTATGGTACTTACACCTTGTGCCAGGTCCACTTATCCCTTATTAGTAGATTAGTAGTGTTCTAGCAGCTTAGACTGATAGAGGTAGCAATAGCAGAGCAGCTTAGGCTGAACTAGGAGACATGCAAAGCTCCTACCATACCACTTATATCATGTAGCACTATTTCATAAGAATCACAATACTCAGAGTTACTAAAAAAAAGGTACTTTATTTTAGTGACAATGTGCCAAAAATATCTCAGAGGATATACTCCCTTAGGAGGTAAGTAAAATACACAAAATAGACACACAAAATAAAATCAGGTAAGTAAAAGCAGTGCAAACACTGTGAACACAATAGGATGCAGTAGGCCTAGGGGCAACACAAACCATATGCTCTAAAAGTGGAATGCGAACCACAAATGGACCCCAGGCCTAGTGTAGTGTGTAGTGGGTCGCTGGGAGTGTAAGAAAACACTAAGGGTGTCCAAGATACCCCACCCAGAGACCCTGAAAAGTAGGAGTAAAGTTACCCTACTTCCCCAGAAACACACTAAAGTTGTGATAAGAGATTCTGAAAAAGCAACAACTGACTGCAAAGCACTGAAGACGGATTCCTGGACCTGAGGACCTGTAAAGGAAGGGGACCAAGTCCAAGAGTCACGCAAGTGTCTGGGGGGGCAGGAGCCCACTAAACCCCAGATGAAGGTGCAAAAGGGCTGCCTCCGGGTGGAAGAAGCTGAAGATTCTGCAACAACAGAAGATGCCAGGAACTTCTTCTTTGCACAGAAGATGTCATACGGTGTGCTGGAGGATGCAGAGTTGTTTCCACACAGAAAGACCGCAAACAAGCCTTGCTAGCTGAAAAGGTCACGGCTGAAGAAAATGGCTGCTGCCCAGACCCAGGAAGGACCAGGAGGTCACCCCTTGGAGGAGCAGACAGAAGGGGCGCTTAGTAGCAGAGAGCCCACGCAGATGCAGTAGGCACCCTCAGAAGCACTTGAACAGGCATTCAAGAAATCTGAGCACGGCGGTCGTCTCAACACTACAAAGGAGGGTCCCATGAAGCCGGTGGTCAACTCAGCGAGTTGAGTAATGCAGGACGGAGCGCTGGGGACCTGGGCTATGCTGTGCACGAAGGATTCCTTGCAAAAGTGCACATCACGCAGTACACAGGATTACTGTCTGGTGTGGGGAGGCAAGGACTTAACTCCACCAAATTTGGACAGAAGGACCACTGGACTGTTAGGGTCACTTGGATCCAGGTCCTGTGTTCCAGGGACCACGCTCGTCAAGATGAGAGGGAACCCAGAGGACCAATGATGCCGAAGTTTGGTGCCTGCGTTAGCAGGGGGAAGATTCCGTCGACCCACGGGAGATTTCTTCTTGGCTTCCAGTGCAGGGTGGAAATTATGGAAACGGCCCCCTAGGAATCTCCTGCCGGGAAAACGGGTGCTTAACTTATTTGCAGCCGATCCTCCGTTGTGGACGTACCCCGCGGCAGCATTCCAGCATTCCTGCAGACGGTACGTCCAAAACAGAGGATCGGCTGCAATTAACTTATGCACCCGTTCTCCCGGCAGGAGGTTCCTAGGGGACCGTTTCCATAATTTGGGACGGGCGACCTAGACTTGCTAGACTAGCCAATTGTGCATTATTTATAAAGTAAGTGACCGTAGCCGAGTTGACTGACGTTCATAGGCACAGTGAGGTCTGTCATCCTTTCCTTAGGAGAAGTTTTTTGTCTTTTGGTCCTGAAGAAGCATCATTGGATCCTTTCGGACCCCAGAGATGCGAAACATGTAGATCTGTTTGAGAGGGAGTAAGAATTTTCTTATTCGCCGCCAAATGTATTTTGAGAGAGTGATTGAGCATTATATCAATACACTCCACTTGTTTTTTAACCTTGGCCTGAACCTTTTTTTAAATCAATTAATAAATTGATGATTAATAGAAGGGTTCTGAGCCAATTTTACTTTTACTTACTATCCTTCCTTTGTTGATCTTGCTTGGTGGCATCCTCCGCCAAGTTGGTTTCCAACGGCACATCGGTATTGTTTAAGATCTCCGGCAAAGTGCCCCCGACATGGGGAGACATTCCATCGCCGGTCTGACGAGGAGCACACCCAATGATGAAGCATGACATCCAATGGAATGTGTGAGGGTTTGTGCTTCTACTTTTAGGGTTGTCCTGTGTTCGTCTTTTCTTTTCTTTTTGGAACAGTGTACCTTTTGTGTGTTTAAGACTATATCTGGGAGACAGTACACTGGACCATTAACCTTCCTCTTCCCCTCCTTCTGATAATAGAGACCCTAAATAGCCCTCAGAGGAGTATTGGTCACCTAATCCAGGTACGCACCTATCAGGAGAGGTCTCTGACGTCACCTGCTGGCACTGACCACTCAGAGGCCTCCATTGTGCCTTCACACCACTGCATTCAAGATGGCAGAGGTCTGGGACCCACTGGAGGAGCTCTGGGCACCACCCCTGGGGTGGTGATGGACAGGGTGGTCACTCCCCTTTCCTTTGTCCAGTTTCGTGCCAGAGTAGGGGCTGAGGGATCCCTGAACCAGTGTAGACTGGCTTATGCAAGGAGGGCACCATCTGTGCCATTCAAAGCATTTCCAGAGGCTGGGGGAGGCTACTCCTCTCCAGCCCTTAACACCTATTTCCAAAGTGAGAGGGTGTTACACTCTCTGTCAGAGGAACTCCTTTGCTCTGCCTTCCTGGGACTGGGCTGCCCAGACCCCAGGAGGGCTGAAGCCTGTCTGTGGGTTGGCAGCAGCGGTAGCTGCAGTGAAAACCCCAGAGAGCTAGTTTGGCAGTACCCGGGGTCCATGCTGGAGCCCCGGGGATGCATGGGATTGGCACCCCAATGCCAGATTTGGCATGGGGAGACAGTTACATGATCTTCAACATGTTACATGGACATATTTGGAGTTACCATTGTGAAGCTACATATAGGTATTGACCTACATGTAGTGCACGCGTGTAATGGTCTCCCCGCACTCACAAAGTCCGGGGAAATTGCCCTGAACAATGTGGGGGCACCTTGGCTAGTGCCAGGGTGCCCTCAGACTTAGTAACTTTGCAACTAACCTTCACTAAGTGAGGGTTAGAAATATAGGTGACTTATAAGTTACTGAAGTGCAGTGTAAAGTGGCTGTGAAATAACGTGGGCGTTATTGCACTCAGGCTGCAGTGGCAGTCCTGGGTAAGAATTGTCTGAGCTCCCTATGGGTGGCAAAATACATGCTGCAGCCCATAGGGATCTCCTGGAACCCCAATACCCTGGGTACCTAGGTACCATATACCAGGGAATTATAAGGGTGTTCCAGTGTGCCAATCAGAATTGGTAAAAATGGTCACTAGCCTGCAGTGACAATTTTAAAAGCAGAGAGAGCATAATCACTGAGATTCTGGTTAGCAGAGTCTCAGTGACACAGTTAGGCACCACACAGGGAACACATTTAGGCCACAAACTATGAGCACTGACGTCCTGGCTAGCAGGATCCCAGTGAGACAGGCAAAAAACAAACTGACCACAAATAAAAATGGGGGTAACATGCCAGGCAAGATGGTACTTTCCTATATATGGTATCAGCTTCCTGATCTGGGTGTGGTATTTGTAAGGTGGTATTTACATTTAGACTTACTCAGTTAAAAACAAATAGGAGCTCTCAAGTCAACCTATGAAATTCAAGTAACCTACCAATTAGATGTTTTCATTCAATCCTGTTTCTAGTAGATTGATGTTTATTATACACGCAGGAAGACAAATACAAGAATAGAAAGGGAAACAGGAATAGAAATCTACTACAAAAAATACAGAACAACTCTAGTTCAATCCTACAGAGCATGAATGTGGAATTCTACAGATTTTGAAAAGAATCAGTCTCCAGTATATTGGTACTTATGTTCAAACCTATTTGGAGAACAGTAAGATGCCGTACATTGTACAATTTTGCATTATATATTACACACCACTGCAGTAGGCCGAGTTGAGAGTGACGTGGTAAGAATCTATTTGGGAGATGACATATATTTCAAAACAGTAAGCACTGCAGACTTCACATCCAGTTCATCAACCTCCAGAGAGATAGAACTCATAAGAACCACAGTATTTTGTCTGCTGAATAACCAGACACAGTTGAAAGATTTACAGCTAATCCTGTCAACCAGCTTTTACATACCCAATCATGAATGCAGCACACACAGACTTCAAAATATAGACAACACAAAGCACACAGCAAATTATGCAAAAAACAGACAACAGAAACAAAAATGTAATCACGATTACATCACATAGAAGCCATGCATACTAAGCATAAAGCACACATGTCACAACAAAACAATACACACAAACACATCATGCACAGCTATATTTTCAGCTGCACTTTGTCTGTCCCCCTAACTGGTGCAGGTGTAGGCAGTGCTGCTGTGTGGTAACAGTTATTAATGCTTCATTGAAAAGTGAGCATTGTTATTGTTTTTATACGGTACCTCAATTTGCAGTGAACCTCTACTATCAAAAATGAACCAATTAGTATCTACATTTGTCCCAGTCTGGATCACCCAGCTCCAACATTTCATCCAGATCTGTTTCACACGTCTTGCACCACAGACAGTGGCTAAGGCTTTTTTAATACTGATAAGTCCAGTAAACTCTCAATTAAAATACAACCAATCAGGCCTCGAAAAATCTACTGGACCACTCAGGTTGAGCTAATTATAGGATCTACTGGTCCTTTCTGGGGTTCAACTTGAGCTGGAAAAGAAAAGATGTTCTGTTCATTCAGAAATAATAAGCAATAAAGATGCCTTTAAATAGTGACATTTCTTGTTTGTTCAAGGACAGAGGTCAAATGTGAGTTGTTTTTTTTTACTAAGGACTGCTGTCTTTCTCTGAAAAATGGTATTTACTTTTTTCTCTTACTACAGTTAGATGATTTTGTAAAGTGAGCTTTCTGACAATCATTGTGAAACAAAAGGCTTTAGGATATCCGGTTTGTTTTATCACACACAACATTTAAATGGCTTATACATAAATAGTGCAAATGTTTCAAAATATATTAGGAATTACAAATGCACTTTTTTATAATTCAGACGTATGATGCAAAGATTTAAATAGCAGCAAAACAAATCAGAACACTTTACTTGGTGATGTCCAAATGACAAATATTTGCAGAAACTCGATTTCCAAACATTACTGTTTGTACACCGTATAGTATAGCTTAATCAGTAAAGCCACCTGTCAGTTTGCAATTTTGTGGCTACTTAATGTAAAATGTGCTGATTGGAAATCACAGTACACTACCACTTCATGCTTTAGTTACATATTCATTAAAAGTAATAGTTTTGAACCATGATTAGAGAAACAGTCTTGCCCTGCCCCAATGACAATGCTGTTAATGAACTAAGATCAGGGCCACTGGAATTATTCAACAGTAGAGGTCCAAATTATGTGACAGGGTTGAGTAAATTATGTGGCAAGAGAAGGCAAATTATGCAGCATAATGTGGCACAATTTGCCATAATATTACTTCGTTATTTTGTCATTTTTAAACTTGAAACAGAACTGGGCATTGCGTGCACCTCTTTAGTACCAATTTAACACCAAAATATAGCAATAAGCAATAGAAAAGTGACCAGCTTTGCAAAGGGCCTTTCACTGTGCGGCAAGACATGTTGCCACATATTTAGTAACTTTTGAACCATTTCAACTAGAAACATTTTTTAGTTAAAATCTGTTGATTATGCGGCACATAAAGGATTATGTGGCAAATGCGGCAAATCTATTACTATGCGAAAATTGCCGCAACCACACAATTGCATAATTCCAGTGGCCCTCACTAAGAGGCAAGTCAGGGGTTATGCATATCCTGTGTGCAACTAGATTATTTAGGTCACCAGACCTGCAGGTCTAGTAGCATATTTATGATTTTTCGAGGCCTGGCCCATGGTTGAATCAACAGTGATGTAAAAAACAATTGTTCTCCTTGCCAAAAAAAACCTAGCAATCAAAGCACTGGATTATTTTAGGAGTGTCATTTCAAATGAATTGGCTTTCCACCATATTTAATTGAACATTGACGTAGGACTGTAAAATGCACCACTTGACCCACTTGAGAAAAAAGCAAGTCTATGGTCTTATCTAAAGAACATTCTTTAACAACACTAACAAGGCATAATGTTAGTAAGTGCCGATCAGCAGCAATACTTCCTAGCCTTCTTGTTTGAGATACGGTGGCCTTTCAGCAATGACCCCTCGGTCCTGCCTAAATTACCCTAATCTCTGCCTGCTACAGTCTGAGTTGATAGAATAGACTATGATTCATAAAACTTGTTGAAGGCACGTGTTTTCTTCTGTCAGATTCCAATGGAGCTTCAATAAGGCCAAACCTGCTGCACGTGGAGGTTGCTGAACACTAAGGCTGTCAATTCTTGATTTCGCCGCATGCCTCTTTCTTCCACTGCCCTTTACTTTCCACTTCTTTTTCTTACTCTTCTTTTTACCATCCCTGTGTTCTGTCATCATTTTCTGCAATTTTTATTCCTCCTTCTTTTCTGCCCATATTACTTTTGGTCTGGGTCAAAATCTGATGAAGTACTGGGTACAAGCCACTGAAACGATGACTTCGCAGCTGGCTGGCAAAGTTCTGCTACTTTAAGAAGGGGGGCTACCAACACACTTACTCCCTCAACTATGTCCCTGCTCTGCTCCACCAACATACCATGCTTACCTTGTCTAGCTCTCCTACTACCTGTTCCATTGAGGTCTCTCTTGCTGAAGATGATTTAGATCTGCCTTAAAAACCATTCAATTATTGACAATGGTTGTTTAGAAAATGTACATAGAAACACTGTATTTGTCTTACTTTTCCCCAAAGGTGTCTTGAGGGAGAGTACACAGGCCATGCATAATTGCCTTTATGCCTTATTTAGGCCCTCATTTCGACCTCAGCGGTCTTTTGGAAAGACCACTGCGGTACCGCCGCGCTGAAGACCGCCAGTGCAGGCGGTTTTCCGCACAGCGTATTATGACTACAGGCAGCCCTCTGTCCTTTTTCGGATGGAGAGCCGCCAGCAGCCATACTGGCAGTCGGCGGGAAAGTGGAGGCTGCTCCACCTCCACCGCCACGTCATCAGTACACCACCCACCGAATCACGTCCCATGATTCGGTGTGGCGGTGTTCTGGTGACGGGGTGCTGGCGTCGGAGCAGCCCCCATGTATCCCGTCCCCTCCCGGAGGATCACTGGACCAGGTAAGGTGATTGTCCGTTAAGGGAGGGGGTGGGGGATGTTGTGTGTGTGTGTGCATGGGGGTGTGAGTGTGTAGAGGGGGTGTGTGAGTGTGTGTATGCATGCGGGGGTGTTGTGTGTTTGGAAATGTGTGCATGTCTGTGTGCGTGTATGTCTGTATGTATGTGTGCGTGTATGACTGTGTGTGTCTGTTGGAATGTTTGTTAGTATGTGTGCGTGTATGTGTGGTGGTGGTAAAATATTGAGAACTGTTATGGGGTAACAAATTTGATGAGCTAATGTGTTTTTAATTGGCTATAGATAGTGGGGTGCAACCCCTTGTCCAATTAGGTTTTAGGGGAATGTACCACGAAAAAGGGATAAAAAAACCCTTGTCACCAGGAAGTAGACTAGACTTTAGGGAACAGGAGACTAGGAGAGGGGGAGATGCTGATGCTATTTGCTATGACCCAGACACTTTGTCACTCTGCATAGAGACCTTGCTGTTTGGTTCTTAAAACCATTCTGTCCTTAGATTGCCCATTTACACTTTACCTCCTTATGAGGGAAGTGCCCCTTTTTCCCTTTTGCTGGAGCTGAATCTCTTTTTTATGGCGAATCAACTGATGTCCTGAAGACTAAGACAGAACCTGAATGCTGACCAAACTTGGAGGGTAACTATATGACAATGAAATTGTGATTGTCTGTTTGCTTTTCCTTTGTAGGTACCAACTGCTTTTCTTTTGACAGGAGCCATAGCTAGATGTTTCCCAAATTGGTGTTACGAAATTGTTTTGCATGAAGCCCAACATGCCAATGCTAATTTGAGGTTAGGTGAGGGGTTCACTAAACGGACGCAAATAGACACATGACTGAATCTATGTTTTGTTGAACAATGCGCTGATATACTCTGCTAATGACAGTCTATGTTCACGCCATGCTATATTCTAATGTTTGTGATTCCAGCTTTGATGAAATCTTATCAGAGTTGCCATATTGTGACTATGCTATTGTGTTTCTTGGTTTTGAGACTAATACATTTGCCAGTAGTATTGTAACCAATAGGGAATAAATATCACTAAATTCAAAATAAACTGGTGTGGTTATTCATGACTGCAAGGTCATGGCGGTGTCTTGAGTTTGATTAAGGTCTTTGACTAAAGTGAAATGCATTGTTGTGATAAATATTGATGACATTATTGACGTATTGATTGACATTTGAATAGCTATCTCGTCCTAAGGTGTCTCTCAACAGGGTCAAAAGATTAATTGGCCTAAAACGAGTCCCAATGTGTAATAATTTATCATAAAGGGACACGTTAACAGTTCTGGTAGCAGAGCAACTGTTTAGGGCCTTTGGGGCCCTAGGATGGAGAATTGTTGTTTAGATTGTTTTTCTGACATAATGCAAATTAGAGGTATGATGCGTTTCTAAATTCCCCATGACTTTCCTTGGACCTCGGAAGCCTGCCTAAGTGAGTTGGGAATGTTCTCGGCGTCTTAGCATGTGTGGTATAGAATTTGCACTTGCTTAGGTCATGCATATTGCAGGTGATTTGTGAAGTTTGTGTGTTTAGGCCAGGTAATGTTGTTTTAGGAGGAGTGGGCGTACTCCGCAGTATGAGAGTAGGGAAGTCGGCGTACTTCATATGAGTGTGGCGCTTTGTGCAAAAAAATTATCCACGTGGTTGGTTGGTGATGTACGGATCCATCGTGGTCTAAGACTCCGGAGTATATTGACAAGTGTAGGAGACACTTGGGTTTATGTTGTAATTTGTGCGGTTTAATATGTCAATAGGGCGTGGTTGACAAGTCGAGTTTGAGTCAAGTTGTGTGTGTGAAACCTTCGATGGAGATTTGGCAAGTTCTATAGTGCACTAGAACAAACCATTGACAAGTCGAGAGTAGGATTTGTGGGTTGAATTCTGCTTGCGTATGCGGGAACTGAGAAGGAGAGAGTAGCGGCCGAGGCTTCAAGTGAAATCTCTGTAAAGTTCTGAAGCGATTGTGTACCTTTCCTGTAGTAAACGGGCAAATTTGAGTTGTTGTTGTTGTTAAAGGTGCTTGCAGTAATTTGCATTGGTTTGGTGTGAATCCAGTGTAAGGAGGACAAGCCGCAAGACTTTGTCAGCTGCAGTGTGTGAGTGTGACGTCAGTGGTGCCAGACTGGGATAGGTCAGTTGCTGAGAGGGGTCGCGCACAGATTGATAGCCGTCCGTGAGAGGCAATAGGTTGAGAAAGGCAGGTGAAGAGTGTTCTGGGAATTAAAGACACTTCCTGATTAGATTCAAAACAAAAATAAAGACGCAAAAATGAATTTCCTCAAAGCTTTGAGGAGCGCTCTGAAAGGAGACGCATACATTATGGCGAGTGAAGGGGAGCCTACACCGCCTGAGGGTACTCCAGCTTAGATAGTAATGGAGGAAAAGGGAGTCACGCCATGTCTTTGGATGAAGCAGTGCACAAATTAACAGAGAAGGAGGGATGTTTAGCGTTTCCAGAGCAAGGAACGTTTAATACAAGAATTTTAGAGAATTTGAGGTGGATGTTGAGTGTGCAAAAAGATTTAATGGCCATACGACAAAGATAGCAAACACTTGAAAGGAGAATAAAAAGGGCAGAAAAGACTTTAGCCGAGGCTAGATGGGACAATGAGAGCAAAAAGTGGAGAAGGGGAATAGTTGACGGGCTTAAATTGTTTCCGGCAATTACACAAGAAGATGAGACACAGGGAAAGAAAGCCACCTGTAAGACAGACAAGGGCTCTAATAAGCCTAAGAAGACTCAGAGGTCCTGGGTAGACGAAGATGATTCAGACGATGAAGAGTTTCTTAATCAGTTGTTACATGATCGCCCGCCACCATATGCCATAAATGATACTGCTCCAAGCACTAGTGCGGGTCCTGGGAACCAGACACAGAGTAAGGAAGTTACAAATACAATGCAGACAAGCAATACAGTTTTGATACAAAATGGTGTCAGTGTACCCACTGCACCAGACGCGCAGGTACAGTTGCAACCTCCGCCACAGATACAGAGGATTTACCCAGACGTCCCAGTATTAGAGACAAACGCGAGTCTAATGGTGCCGCCTGATCCGATACATACCAGATCAAAGCTAGTGCAGATTGAGCCAACTCCGCAATTGCTGCCCCAGCCACAGCAACAGCTGATTCCAGGTTATAATCCAGCAGCAGGACCTCCGTTATTACCCGCACCAGCCACAGTGAGTCAAGCCTTGGGAGTTATTGCTCCATGAGGTTTGAGACCAGGTCAGACACCAGCTGCCATATCATTACCAATCACTGTTGGTCCCCCAGTACCATTGTATGCACAGGGTAAGCCTGATGTGTGTGATCAGAGTGTGAACACCCTAGAGGTAGTAAGAGGAGGGTTCGCAGGATCTCCCCAGCCACTAACACCAAGAGAATAATCAGCAAAAGGACTTCGGTCCTTGTTAGACCTCAGTCCGATTGGGGCTCCTTTGGAGGCAATGAGACAAGCAGGGTTAAGTGTGCTAGCCCCACAAACAATGAGTACAGATACATCACAGTCACCATTGATGCATTCAAGGAACATTTAATTGCAAGGTTTTTCTGCGCAACAATTAAATGAGTGGTTAGAAAAGACTTATGCCTCCCAAAATACTGCAGTAACTATAGATAATCCAGAAAAGGAAGAATACCTGAATTTTATGAGACTGGGTGTAGAAGCTGCGGAACTAGTGGAAGGGACAATGGGGATAAACAGATTAGAGTCATACACAGAAGCAGAATTGAGGTACCTGTGCCCCAAGATCACTAATGAAGTGGGCAAGGTGCATCAGAGGTTGGCGAACCTGGCAGACAAATACAACATAGACATTGCGAATACTAAACATTTGAAAAGAAGCTACAGATTAGACTTTGATTCTAAAGACTTTGAGCACATGAGATCTACCGGAATGAAAGTGGATCTTAAAGAGATACTGCACAGTGCGCAAATCTGGGGAGCCTTAGAGAAGTGGGAAGGCAGATGGGCAAAGAAAAGAGATAAAGAGAAGGGCGAAAGTCCGGAACCAAATCAGGCTAAAGTTGCACCGGACACGGGTACAGTAAAGATGTTACCAATGAGAGAAACAACTGGAGGGGTTCTAGTCCATGTGCCCTGGTCCAGGGGAGACATTCTGTCATTCACAAATGATTATCCCCGATTGAGGGAGAAGCTGATAGAGTGGTACCAGCAGACAGATAGGTTTGTGAAGCTTGTGAAATGTCTCTGGGAAGACTTGAATACCCTGTTTGAGATTATAGTTCCACCTGATCTATGGCTTGAGTGCAAGAGGGGTGTGGACTGGCCGACACAGGAACTGGCAAGGGATAAGGTGACTGGAGCACCATCTGAGGAGGTGATGAAGTAATATCATAAAGTGATTGAGTTTTTGAAGCAGAAAGTGTAGCCGAAAGTGACTGATTGGCAGAAAATCGATCGAACCTCACAGGAGGCTAAAGAGTCTATTCATGCCTACTATGAGAGATTGTTGAAAGCGTTCAAGCATTACAGTGGCACGGAGACCATAGAGCCGAAAAACATGAACCATCTTGTTTTCAGATTTGTTGAAGGGCTGAGACCAGAGATTAGCCAGATGATTAAGAATCATTTGATCTGTTGGCAGACAAAGCCGATTGATGAGGTGTTGCAGTATGCGAAATACTGTAGTGACGAGATTGAGCTGAAGCAGAGAAAGTTAAAGGAGAAAGCATTGGTGATGCAGATTAAGGCAGCGCAAGCAGGGATGCAGGGAAATGGAATCCAGCAGATGATACAGCAGCAACTGCAAGGGAATGGCATGTTTCAAGCACAACCGAGAGGTCAAGGTCGGGGTTTTGTGAATCGCGGTCCAGACTCGAATACTGTAGTGGTTCTAAATGATGTACAGGGGATGAAAAAGATGTCACCATGTCACACGTGCGGGGGCTTGGGGCATTGGAAGCGGGAATGCCCAAATGTGGTGCAGGAAGGTGTTGTTCAACAAAGCAATGATGTCGGTACATTTCAAAATGTGAGTGGTCCAAAGGTGAGGGGCCAAAATCAGAATTTCCAGAATAACATGGTCCAGATGCAGGGGTTACAGCCCATGCAGCAAATACAAATGCTGCGTGTTCAACCAGCACAAATGCAGCAGGTACAACAGCAGGTTCCCATGGTACCTAGACAGCAAATGCAATTACCATTGGCTCCAATGGGACAGCAACAGGTGATGCTTCCTCAGCAGGTCACAGGCCAAACAATGATGGGTCAAAATAACACAGTACAGCAATTCCCATTGCGTGGTGAGGATTGATTGAATGATGAATGGTCGGATGACTGTTCTGACAGTGAGGAGTGCAGGCTTGCAGCGTCTCTAGAAGTAGATCAGAGGGGACCCTATGTAGAGAGAAAGGTGATGGGACACAAGGTTTCATTTCTGATTGACACGGGAGCTACATGTTCTACAGTCAGAAGTGCAGAGATCCTGAAATTACCACTTTCCGGACGTACCATAAGGGTGGTTGGTGTGGCAAATCAGTATTTGACAAACCCGATTACAGACCCAGTTCAAGTTGAGATTGGCAACTTCCAGGGATTACACAAATTTGTAGTCTGTGATTCTAGTCCCGTGTCCCTACTGGGAAGAGACGTGGGGCCAGATGTAGCAAATTTAAAATTTGCGAGGTGCAAGGTGCGAGTCCATGCGACTCGCACTTTGCACCTCGCAAATTGGTATGCAGTACGGTGTCTCAGACACCGACTGCAACTCGCTATGGGGTCGCAATGACCCACCTCATGAATATTCATGAGGTGGGTCGCAAATTGCGGCCCCATAGCGAGTATAGGCACTCGCAAACATGGAGGCCTGCTGTCGTCAGCAGACCTCCATGTTCGTGACTGCTTTTAAATAAAGCAGTTTTTTTTTTTTTTACGTGTAGCCCGTTTCCTTACAGGAAAACGAGCTGCACTTAAAAAAAAAACGAAACCTTTAGTTTCTGTACTTTTTCAGGGCAGGGAGTGGTCCCTTGGACCACTCCCTGCCTTGAAAAAATATTTGTGGTTCCAGTCACAAACTGGAAGGGGTCCCATGGGGACCCCTTCCAATTTGCGAGTGGGTTACCATCCACTTGAAGTGGATGGTAACTGCGATGCCATTTGCGACCGCGTACGCGGTCGCAAATGGTATTGCATACCACTCAGACTCGCAAATAGGAAGGGAACACCCCTTCCTATTTGCGAGTCGGAAATGCATATTGCAAGTCGGTACCGACTCGCAATATGCATTTCTGCATAGCAAAGAGGCATTTGCACCTCGCAAACGGCGATTTTCGCCGTTTGCGACGTGCAAATACTTTGCTACATCTGGCACTTACTGTGCAAAACGAAATGTTCGATTGCTTGTTCTAATGAAGGGATTGAAGTGCAGACAAACAGTGATGATGAAGGGGACGAGGGACAATGTACAGATCTAGAGACAGAAAGTACAAATGAAGAATACCCTCTGATAGCCTTATTTCCAATGCTTACAGTGACTGACTTGCCACCTGAGTTGCAGGGAACAGTGACAGAGAAGGTGTGGGACCTGACAGGAAAAGAAGTAGGACTGATAAAGGGAGTAGAACCGGTTAAGGTACAGGTTAAGCCGAACGCAGTGTTTCCTCAGGTGCCACAGTACCATATGGCACAGGATGTTCTCATCCAGGTATCACAGATAATTGCAGATTTTGTAAAGCAAGGAGTTCTGAAAAAGTGATGAGCAGCCTGTGTAATTCACCAATAATGGGTCTGAAAAAGCCTTGTGGAAAGGTCCGAATTGTGAAGGATTTGAGGAAAATAAACAAGATTGTGGTAAAGTGTTGCCCCATAGTGCCAAATCCAGCAGTGATCATGTTTCAGGTACCATGTGATGCAGAGTGGTTCACAGTTGTGGACCTGTCTCAAGCGTTCTTTTCAGTGCCTCTTCATGAGGACTCCCAATTTCTCTTCAGTTTCAAATTCCTGGATAAGGTGTACAGTTGGTGCAGAATTCCTCAAGGGTTTTTTGAGTCACCGTCCATCTTCAATCAAATATTGAAGAAGGACTTGGAGTCATTGGAACTGCCTTTCAGTTCGACTCTGGTACAGTACATTGATGACTTGCTGATTGCATCCAGAACAAAAGATGACTGTAGGTATGACACAATTGCCTTACTGAACCATTTGGGAAAGAACGGACATAAAGTGTCCCCAAAGAAGCTGAAATACTGTCAGAGAGAGGAAAAGTACTTAGGTCACTTGATCGAAAGGGGTTCCAGGAGAATATCAAAAGAGAGGGTGACGGCCATACTGCAGATGAATCCCCCGACAACCAAGAGAGATGTCAGGATGTTTTTGGGAATGGTGGGCTACTGTCGCCTGTGGATTCCCAACTTCTCGATTATCTCTAAACCATTGATAAAACTGACAGGCAAGGAAGTTAAGGATGACCCGAGTACCATAACCTTGCCCGAGGAAGAGCTTGAGGCATTCATGGAATTGAGAGAGTGCATGTGCAGGGCGCCAGCTTTGGGTATGCCTGATTACACGAAGCCTTTTCTACTGTTTTGTCATGAATGTGATGCTTGTTCTTTGTCTGTCTTAACACAGGTCCATGGAGGTGCAAACCACTCAGTAGCATATTTTTCAGCTACTTTGGACCCAGTCGCAGCAGCCTTTCCGGGTTGTTTGCGCGCAGTTGCAGCAGTTGGTCAGAGCTTCACTCAGTGTGAAGGCATAGTGATGGGACATCCCTTAACAGCAATGGTTCCACATTCAGTTGAAATTCTGTTAACCCGAACTAAGACTCAGCACATGACAAATGCTAGGCTAACGAGATATGAGACCATTATACTGGGGTCTCCTAATGTCTCTCTCAAGAGGTGTACCGTATTGAACCTGGCAACTTTACTTCCTGTTGAAAATGCTTAGATTAATAATACTGAGGAAGTGGAGCATGATTGTCTTGAGGTAACAGAACTATGCACCAAACCCAGACCTGACATTAAGGATACACAGTTGGAAGAAAATGATTACATTTTGTTTGTCGATGGTTCATGCTTGAGAGACTCAGTCGGAATACTGAGAGCTGGTTATGTCGTGTGTACAATCACCGGTATTCTAGAAGCTTCCTGGCTCGAAAGAGTGTATTCCGCACAAGTGGCTGAATTGATTGCCCTCACTAAGGCATGCCACGTAGCTGCAAACCTGAAAGTCACTATTTATACTGACAGGAGATACGGATTTGGAATTGTACATGATTTTGGCCAATTGTGGTCACAGAGGGGTTTCATTACCTCTTCTGGCTCACCAGTGAAAAATGGCGAAAAGATGAAGGATTTGTTGCATGCGATTCAGTTACCTCTTGAAATTGCCGTGGTGAAATGCCATGCTCATGTCAAGTCGCAAGACTTTGTGCCAATGGGAAATGGCAATGCAGATCAAGTCGCAAGGTTTTGCGCATTGCAACTGTATATCGTTCATGGAACAGTGGGAACTACTACCTGAAACTGAAAGTGAAACATGCTTGAACTTTGCATTAAGAGTGGTTGATACATTAGACGAGCTAAAATCACTGCAGGGCCGTGCTAGCAGAGAGGAAAAACGCTCCTGGCAGAGAATGCAATGTGTACAGAGGGCTGACGACTTGTGGGTCTCAGAGGAGGGGAAGTTGGTTTTGCCAAACAGTCTTTTGTCACAGTTTGCAAGGCTTTACCATGGTCAGGCACACCTTGGGAGAGACGCAATTATCATATTATTCAAAATTGATTGGTTCAATCCGAAATTCAGACAAGCCGCAGAGGTTACCAGTCACAGGTGCATCATCTGTCAACAGATGAATGCAGGGAAAGGGACTGTGGTGACTTTGAGCCACATAGGGAGAGCTGGAGGTCCGTTTAGCAAGATGAAGATGGATTTCATTGAAATGCCTGTGTGTGGAGGCTTGAGGTACGTGTTGGTTATTGTGTGCGTTTTCAGTCACTGGATTGAAGCCTACCCTACACGTAGAAATGACAGTCTCACAGTAGCAAAGCTGTTGCTTAGAGAATTAATACCACAGTTCGGATTTCCGGTCTCTTTAGAATCAGATAGGGGCAGACATTTCGACAATGAGGTGATTAAGCTCTTGTGTGCTGCATTGGACATTGAGCAGAAGCTGCATTGTAGCTACCGCCCTGAAGCATCAGGACTAGTGGAACAGATGATTGGTACCTTGAAGTCGAGAATGGCAAAAATGTGTGCAGCTACCAATATGAAATGGCCAGATGCATTGCCCTTAATGCTGATGTCAATGAGAAACACACCTGATAAGAAGACAGGACTATCCCCCCAGGAGATTTTGATGGGCAGAGCTATGAGGTTGCCCGCAGTACCTGCAAATGCTCTTGTGAATATCACGGATGATATGGTGTTGGACTACTGCAAGGGTCTGGCTGATGTGGTCCGCTCTTTTTCTCACTAGGTGGAGGCTAGCACATTGCCACCAATCAGTTATCCAGGTCACACCCTGCAAGCCGGAGACTGGGTGGTTGTCAAGAAACACATGAGGAAGTCGTGTTTGGAGCCACGTTGGAAGGGGCCATATCAAGTGATACTGACAACAACCACTGCTGTGAAATGTGCAGACGTTCCAAACTGGATACATGCCAGTCACACTAAGAAGGTGACATGTCCGACTGATGAGGAACTTGAAGTGTCCCAAAGAGTAACTGCAGAGAAGGAAGTCTCAGGGCCGGAGAGTACTCAAAGGGGAACTGAGACTGAAGGAGAGCCCACTGAGGACGGCGTAGTCCCTCAAACAGTAAACGAGTTCGAGAGTGGTGACGGTGAGCCTATCTCAGCGGAGGCAGCAGGAGAACCAAGTCAAGGAGAGGTTGTCCCAGAAGTAGACGGATACGGGTTTGAACTTGAGCCCGTTACAGACCCTGAAGACAAAGGGGAAGGAGCAGAAGGAGGTCAAAGTACATCAACTCCTCCTGAGCCGCTTGCAGGTCCGTCAAGAGAAAACACCATAGCACAAGAGGAGGGTGCTGTTCAACGTCCTGAAAGGCCAAGCAGAAAGAAAACACATAAAGGAGACGACTGACCGAAGAAACAAGCTGCAAGGGAGAAAGTGATCCCGGGTGACACAATAGAGGAAGAAATTGACACAACTAGAAAAGAAGATCTCAGTGAAGGAGAATTGCAAAGCGAACGCAGATTGAAAAGAAAAAGAGTTGCAAACAAAAGGTACGCAGGTCCTGAATGGGCATATGCAACGACATCTGAATGGCAACAAGAATTCTTAGCGTTGTGTTTTGATCGAGAAGTACCAGGCCAATATTACGGCACCTGAAATCAACCAGAGAAAGAGACTGTGTTAAAATTGAAATTGAAATCTGAAAAGCTGAGAAAAGAGACTGAAAAAAATTATTACCGGATGTGACACTGATAACCTGAATTGACACTGAAAACCGATTTTGACAAGCTGCTAACCTGATTTGACAAAAGGGTCTTGGGGTGAGTGGAACGCTGTAAACATTCGCAGAAAGAAAGTGAGACTTTGCATTAAGAAAAAAAAAAAAAAAAGCTTTTAATATCGTCCTTAAGTTGATTGTTTGTCTTACATCTTCTGCTATCTGGTTCTTTACAGATCATGGCTTACACTAGGGGTAGTAGCAAGAAGGGTAAGGTGTGTGGTTGGTTAAGTGCTATATAAGGTATTGTGTGTGCAATAATAATTATTGGTGTGATTGTGGGAATGCCTTGGTTGGATAAAAAGGTGACTAACAACGCTTCAAAACCTGAGACTGCTACACTAACACCGTGGGAAAAGTTTGAGCAGGATACAAAATACTTGCATGAGGGAACTAATTCAAATGGGGAACTTTCTACTAATGTCCTCTATCGCTTGCTGAATGAGTATGTTGATACAATGGATGCGAGAAACTGTTATGTGTGCACAAAGATTCCTTCATCAGTACAAGAAGGGGTCACCTATCATAGTCTGCCACTAACGTACGGGATAAGCTGTAGTTTGCTACTAACAAGATTCTATGACCAGGAACATGTGCAATATTTTTATTCTAATTTAGATGTAGTGTTTTCTTTTGTGCCTGTGATTGAATTTCTGAACAAGTTAGCTAAAGAGCATAGCATAAAATTAGTAAGGGGTTTCTTTGAGCCGACACTAACCTTTGGCACAGCTTATGCGCACCACAATAATTTAACCTATCTACTAACACCTGTAGAGAAGAGCTTTTTAGATCACACTGATGATAGACGCAAGGCACTGAAAGAAAGGCTAGAAAAAGGACTAGAAAAACGCACATACGCAAATGATTATGCTTACACCGCAATAAAGACGCAGGGAAAATTAGCTATAGATGCCTTACATGTAGGAAGGCTTTGTATATATAGGCTGAAATCTGAGGATGACACTTTATTTGTGGGAACGAGTGAATGCAGACATGTGTTTTTGTTTCAGAGTAAATGGACATTCATGTTAAATGGGCAGGATCCAGCGATCCTGGGATCTATTACATATGTGGACTTAATGCTTATTACCGTCTCCCTTAGGGATGGTACGGGACATGTTATTTGGGAATAGTTTTCCCAAAGATTTACCAGATTGATGACTTAAAGCAAATACCTAAAATGTCTGAATTACATCATGCTAGACAAAAACGAGAGACAGCGTCTGCTGTCGTTGGTGACATATTTGGAGCCATAATTCCTTCAGTAGGGGTTATCTTAAACTCCATAAAGATTCGAAAGTTGTCTACTATTGTGGATAACATGCTGACAAATTTCACAGGGGCTATACTCCTGATGGATACTGAACTTGCTGCGGAAAGAGCTATGACTCTTCAAAACCGGCTTGCTTTAGACATTCTTTTAGCGAAGAGCGGCGGAGTCTGTAAGATGTTTAACGAGCGTCATTGTTGCTCGTTCATACCTGACAATAGCAAAAAGATTAGAAGTATGCTTACTAACCTAACAAGAGATAGTACAGATTTGAAGGATTTGAAGGAACCAGGAGTTTGGGAGAATGTTGGGAAAGGGATTACCAAAGTAGGGAATTGGTTTAGTAATATTTGGTATAGGGTACTTGCAAAAATATTAGGGGGTCTATTAATTATTCTGAATTGTCTATTAGGATTATGGGGAGCATGCAAAAAAAACAAAGCAAAAGAAATGAAGAAAATGAAAGGGAGAAAATGTTTAATGAAATTTGGGAAAGCTCACACAAAGGGCAAGATGTTGAAATGCGCATTATGCGCAAGGTGAAAAATTGAAAATTAAAAGGTTGAAAGGGAAAGGTTTGTGTGATGACAAAGGTCATCAGAGGAGGGACTGAGAGAGTGTAGCTTGTATAATCTATATTAAAATGAAATGTTTATGAACTAATGTATAATGATGCTGCATAGAAACTGTATTAACATGTTTTGTTAAAACGTGCACTTGAAATGTGACCACGGGGAGTGGCCGCCAATGTATACGGGTACTAATGAAACTGACTAATAATGGTGAAATGTTTATTAAATTGTGATTCTACATTAATGTTGAAAGGCAAAATGTATTAGATTCTTGCTAATAAAGCAGTAGGCCTTAGTTATCATGAGTCGAGGCCTAGCTGCCTGACTCTCATATTAAATGTATTTTTCTAACGTGCAGCGTGCTGACTTGCTAAAGGACATGAACTCTTGTTTTCCAAAAGTTAGAAGCTGAATGTAACTGTAGTAGATCCGTTCTCATGAAATTCACCCTGCCTATAGTAACATTTTTAGCTAAATGCAACAGTGTAGATTAATAATTGTACAAGGTCGCCTAAACCGGTATGGACAATGGAGCCACTGACCAAAGATGTGCAAAGGACCACAAGACGATGAAATCATACCGGACATTCCACCCGTTAAAGACATCAATCATAAGAACCAATAAAATATGTGAGAACTGTTATGGGGTAACAAATTTGATGAGCTAATATGTTTTTAATAGGCTATAGATAGTAGGGTGCAACCCCTTGTCCTATTAGATTTTAGGGGAATGTACCACGAAAAAGGGATAAAAACCCTTGTCACCAGGAAGTAGACTAGACTTTAGGGAGCAGGAGACTAGGAGAGGGGGAGATACTGATGCTATTTGCTATGACCCAGACACTTTGTCACTCTGCATAGAGACCTTGCTGTTTGGTTCTTAAAACCATTCTGTCCTCAGATTGCCCATTTACACTTTACCTCCTTATGAGGGAAGTGCCCCTTTTTCCCTTTTGCTGGAGCTGAATCTCTTTTTTATGGCGAATCAACTGATGTCCTGAAGACGAAGACAGAACCTGAGTGCTGACCAAACTTGGAGGGTAACTATATGACAATGAAATTGTGATTGTCTGTTTGCTTTTCCTTTCTAGGTACCAACTGCTTTTCTTTTGACAGGAGCCATAGCTAGATGTTTTCCAAATTGGTGTTACAAAATTGTTTTGCATGAAGCCCAACATGCCAATGCTAATTTGAGGTTAAGTGAGGGGCTCACTAAACGGACTCAAATAGACAAATGACTGTATCTATGTTTTGTTGAACAATGCGCTGATATACTCTGCTAATGACAGTCTATGTTCAAGCCGTGCTATATTCTAATGTTTGTGATTCTAGCTTTGATGAAATCTTATCAGAGTTGCCATATTGTGACTGTGCTATTGTGTTTCTTGGTTTTGAGACTAATAAATTTGCTAGTAGTATTGTAACCAATAGGGAATAAATATCACTAAATTCATACTAAACTGGTGTGGTTATTCATGACTGCAAGGTCATGGCGATGTCTTGAGTTTGATTAATGTCTTTGACTAAAGTGAAATGCATTGTTGTGATAAATATTGATGACATTATTGATGTTTTGATTGACATGTTGATTAGCTATCACGTCCTAAGGTGTCTCTCAACAGGGTCAAAAGATTCATTGGCCTAAAACGAGTCCCAATGTGTAATATTTTATCATAAAGGGACGCGTTAAGAGGGTAACACTACATTTTTAGACTCTGGGGTTTAGGAGATATGAATATCTCGTGTTCTTATTATCATGATTAGACCAACATGTTATATGTCTATATGAGGTGCTGTCTTTGGGAGAAGTGTGGACAGTGGTCGGATTGATGATGAAGTAATCTTCTCGGGCCGCAGGTTCCGTGCCTGGAACAGAGTGCAGCTGGGAACCAGGAAGCAGGAGCTCCGTATGGGGCTGGTCATGCTGGTGGCAACAACCATCTACCCGCTTCAGCTTTTTGAATCGCCTGAAATGCCTAAAGCAGGAAGTCGGGAGCGGGAGCTCCTTGCAAAGTTGGCCCTGCAGGTACCCGTGGAAGGTTGTGGCCCGCACCTGCCCTTTCTCTTAGTGCGGGATCGCTTTCCCAACTTCACCTGCCTAGCCACTCGCTGGCGTCCTGCCTCACCTTGCTGCTTTGCTGCATCCCCGAAGTGCCTAGGGGTGGTTCGCGGGAGGGGAGAGTGGTGTGAGCAGCATCTACAGATATTTACTGCTGCTTCTTACACAGCTCTCACATAGCCTGCTCTGCTGCAGTGCCTTTTGTATTTTCCATCTTCTTGCCTCACCGCCTCGCTTGTTGTCCTTGCTGCAGAGGGGAGGCTGCTGTACTGCATGCTGCTCCAGCCTGCATTCAGCCCTTGGCCCACAAGTCATTGGACACTGGGTGAACTTGAGGTAAGGTGAGCAGGGAAAGGGATTCTGCGGCTGGAGCCCCCCAATAAGGGGGCCTGAACGAGAGGGTTGCCTTTTTGTAGTGGAGGCGGCCATGGGTCATTCACAGTGTGGCTTGGTGCTCTTCACCACTCTCTCCTTGCTCGCCCCCCTCCTCCAACCGATCTGGGTTGTGGCAATCAAGGATCCTTGGAATTTTCTAGAATAAAGGGTTGGCTCCCATAGTGGCCCCTGGATTGCAAAGGAGGGATTACCATAAATTTCTCATAAGGAGGTGCTCTGTAGTCAGCCTTGAAGTGGAAAACTTGGTTAGGCTCACGCCTGCCTCTCAAATATGACAGATTGTAAAAGCTTGCCCGCAGAGGGATTTGTTGACTGTTGTTGTGCACTAGTGACCGTGGAAGCGCCATCATAAGAGCACAAGACTGCAAAAAAGTTTCTCTCTCTGGCAAAAGGAGAAACCTTTGTCAGAGGTTCTTGATACCAATGTGACTTGTCATGGAGATTCAAGTAGAACCATGTGGCCTCGAGGTCTAAGTGGTCCAAGTCCCTAGGAGGCCACCCCAACTAATATTCCTCAAGAGATAGCTCTGGCGATTCCTCCCCACAAGTGTTCCACTGCTCCCAAAATGAAGATCATAGCTCCAAAATAGGGTCCTCCTCCCCCTTTGGCAAGTCTCAGACTCAGTCTTGTATTACTTTGGGGCCAGTCTCGGACAGGGTAGACTGGTCAATGGCACATGAGAGAGAAGGCCCGTCACAAAGAATAGATTCTGGTTCTCGGGAGGAGGACTTCAAACTGCCAGACCTGGATATGGACTTATGTAGGAGATATGGGCCACAACAGGGGATTGATAATCTGCAGCCCAGAGGGCCTTCTTACCTGCAATTGTCTGCAGGTCTGCAACTTTTCAGTTACTTTTATTCCCATCTCTCTGTGACCCCTGAGTTGGGCATAAGTGATCATCTTCTGAGTAACCCACTGGAACAAGAAGTAAAGGTCTCTGCATTGCTACTCAGTTTAGAGAGACTTCTCTCCTTGATGGTAAACTTGCTGGAAAAGTGTGTTGGAGAGTCTGACTTCATTTTCCAAACAGTGACAGCAATACTGAAAGAACTGATCAATAATAAAGGAGCAGATTGGTATTGGGTCCCCCATCTGAAGTGGAAGCAATATCATTTAGTATGGTGGGGAATAAAGATGTCCGACCTGGAACTGACTTTAGTTCCCAGGCTGGGCAGCTGCAGGTTAAAGAGCCACCCACGAATATTTCCCCTTTCAAGAGCCCGGTTGATTCTATTAGATTTGTCTTTGATGATTCTTCACCGGGGAGGAGGCTTGGTGGCAAGACCCATAGTGTGGAACAGGAAGTATTCCCAATCTTTAAAGCACACTTAATGGTGGCGAAACCTGCCAGAGAATCTTGTTCACCAGTGCAAAGAACTTTGAACAAAAAAGAATAAACAGAGGGGGTTGGAAAAAAAAAACGGATTCATAGAATCTTAAAAAAGGACAGAGAAAAGTGTAATTTATAGATGAGGCTCCTACCCTACAAGAGCCTCAAACGTTGGAAGGGCCATCTCAAAACTCCCTCTGTCCATTTAGGAGCAGGTGTACTACCTAGTCGTCTGAGGCCCTGATTTATAATTTTTGGTACAAAAATGCACCATTGCAGTTTTGCACCAAAAAGTTTAAAACCGGCATGCACCATTTCTGAGCACCGGCCGGGCACCATGTTTATGGAATGGTGCAAGCCGTTGCAAAGGGTAGGCTAGCGTAAAAAAAATGATGTTAGCCGGGTAGGCCTGGCGGTATGGAATAAGGGGGTTTTGCACCAAAAATGACGTTAGGCAGGTTAGAGTAAACAAAATGACTGACCAGCCAAATGTCATTTTCCGACGCAAAACAATCCATACCACATGACTCCTGTCTTACGAAAGAGAGGAGTCATGCCCCCACCCCAATGGCCAGCACAGAGGACCAGGGTCCCCTGGGCATGGGCATTGCACCCAGTGCCATATAAGGGGGCCCACTTCAGGGCCTCCAATGGCACTTAAAAAAATATATATACATACTTACCTGTATTTACCTATACTTACCTGGGATGGGGTCCCCATCCTCTGGTGGCCCTCTGGTGTGGGTGTCCCTGGGCCTGGGGAGGGCACCTGTGGGCTTATTCCATGGTGTTCCACCATGGAAATAGGCCCACAGGTCCCCTAACGCCTTCCCTCACCCAGGCGTTAAATAATGGTGCAAAGTAAGCTTTGCACCATTATTTGACCCCTTCTCCCAGTGCTTGATTTTAGCACAGGGGGATAAATATGTCCCTAAGGCCATAGAGTCATTTTTTGCACGGGAACACCTACATTGCATCTCATTGATGCAAAGTAGGTTTCCATATCCAAAGTACTTTAACTCATTAAATTTGATGCTAGATGGGTCTAGCGCCAAAGTATGAATATGGAGTTTTGCACTGAATTTGCGTAAAAAAATTAAACGATGCAAATTCGGGTCAAAACAAGTATAAATATGCCCCTGTGTCTCGGGTGAAATAGGTGAAGGAGGGATAGCTGGGGAAGACAGCTTGGCATCACCACACTTGGTCTTGCAGCCCCCGAACCCCATGGCTGCACTGTTTGTAGATCCATGTTGGAAGAAGGGCCGGCCAAAGAGGGTGATCCCAGAGGGAAAGAAGCAGAGGCAGAGGCAGAGTAATTCGGACACTTTTATCTTCAACTTTTTTCCTCTCTTTGATGCAGCTTTCGTTTGATTATTTCTACTCTCCCCACTGCAGCGCAACTCCCTCTAGGAGGGTGTCATGCAAGGGAGGGTGGCCTGTCTGTTGACCAATAGGCTTAAATGGAAGTATAAATGCGTACATTCCCCCATTGTTTCCCATGATGCCCTCCTATGTAAGGTATTTTCTTTCATTAATAAATTCTCTGATAGGGAGCTGCCCACTGCATTATTTTGGTAGGGGATCTAAATTGTAAAATTTTGAATCACACCCTCTATAAATATTAGGATGAGGAAAAAGAAGAAGCTTTATAAATTCCCCTGTGTGTCTTTTCTTTCAAATACAAGAACCAACAAGTGAGGGGAACTCCTCCTTTAGCAATTGAAAATCATATTGATTCTGGTGTGGAGCTGACACTGCCTGGCCTGCCCCTGAACGAGTGGTGGAGTGGAGCCTGCTGAGGGGACGACACTGCTGGGTGCAAGGATGCCACTTCTGACGATGGTGTGAGGGGCCTCCTGGAGCTCGCAGCCACATGGGCCTGCCACTAAGGGAGCCATGAGGACTGCATGCCGCTAGCTGCACAGCAATACTGGGGCGGCGGTGACACTGGCCGGCCCGCGGCGGTCGGCGGGGCATCGAGTCCGAATGGGCACTTAAGCGGTGGACCGCACCTACTCACAACCTTATCAAAGTTAGCAGATTGCAGAGGAAGACCACTAAGAGGGTGAGACGCGTGGGTCTTAACGCGCAGAAAGCATTAACCCTCCAATGATACAGACTTTGAATTGTAGTGCAGCAGCCCCCATTCACAAATGGGTTATCCGATTTTAACAATGATTGCAAACAGGAGACAGCGCATTGAAGAAGAATGTGGTGGCATTTCACTAGACACCGGCGAGGGCCTGGAAGACTCTGGCAGTGGTGAGTGAAATAATCTACCTGGGGGATATTGTCATAGGCAGGATACTCTTAAGGTTAAGGTCTGGACCTCGAACTCTTTGGTCCTTGGAGACATCGGAGCAGTAGACTAGTGAGACCCATGCATGTGAGGGTGCCCCTTGACAGAATTAATGCTTCTGACTTTATGGACATCGGTTAGTGCTTGCAAGATCCTCTATTAACTTAGTAATTGAACTCCCCGATCTGACTCAGCTGTCAAGACTTTTTATTGCAACGATAATCCTTGCTGCAGCCATATGACCAGGCAGCACGCTGAGAAGTTGTTCACACATAATCCGATCGACACTGGTGAATTATGAAGGCATACTGTCTGCCACAATGGTGCACCCCAAAACCCTGAAACCCACTGGGCAGGACACCTTGGAACTCGCAAAGCAGGCTCTCCAGATTGCTGGGCCAGAAGATCCACTCACCAGATTAGACACCACTCTTCGCAGCCACTCTGCGCAATTTGATAAGATGCTACTGGTGATAGCTGAATCTAAGACAGCTTTGGAAGCTAAGTTCAAAACAGTTTTTATAGAAGTCAACATGCTCAGAGTCTACCATTATAAGTTAACTGAAAGGGTGGATGATACAGAATCAACGCTCAGAGGAATGAGACCCACTCTTCAGGGGTTGCAGACACGGGTGCAAGAATTACAAACAAAAGTCGACATGCTACATCGGCGAACGGAGGATGTGGAGGGTCGATCCTGCGGTAATAATGTTCAGTTCCTTGGATTTCCGAAAGGCACAGAAGGACCCAATGTCGAGCTGCTTTTGAAGAACTGGCTGATGTTATCAATACTCAAAGATAGAGTATCTACATTTTTCTCGATGGAGAGGGCACATCCTATTCCTGCTAGGCTGCCCCCGCCGGGGGACAAACTACGCCCAATGATTGCCCTTTTTCCAGGATTGAGGCTTGATCGTGCAGTTGTTTCATTGAAAAGGCCCCTGGCAATATGAGAATGTCCCAATAATCGCATTTCCTGATTTTACCCAGAGGTCAAAGATGTCGTAACTCTTACAATACAGTGAAATGAAAGCTTCGCGAGCTCTCCTTGTCATATGTCCTACTCCTTCTGGCCAAGCTCATGATGGGTCCACTCACTTCTTTTCATCTCCGGAGTATACCTGGACTTGGCTCCACGCCAAGGGTCTAGCAGAAACCGCTGACCCAAAAGAGGTTGCAGAGGATCAGCTGATACCTCGTCTGCGGCGGCAAAGAAAAACAAGGCACAGCCATGGTTGGGCACAGACGGTGAGAGACAAAGCGAAGGCAGTGGAAGAGGTTGCACGCTTTAGAGCAAACTCGCTTGCACCACTTGACCCTAACCAACTATCAGAGGACAGTTCTGTGGCTGATAACTCAGAGACACCATCGAGCACTGGAATCAAAAGCCCTCAGCCGATGCCCCCACTGGCGGACAATTTGCTGTAAAACAGTGTTACTAAGCACCAATCACCCTACTTCTGGTCCTTTGGAGATCCGGACCCACCACAATAAGACCAGGAGGGGATATGAGTATGTGGGTCTGGGGTGACTATTATGGTCACTAGCGGGCAGGTGAGTGGGCCTAGTGACTTTTGGAGAGTGCCACGCCTCCAGAGAAGGACCAAATTGGAAGGTGTTTAAAAAAGATGAAAGTGGGATTAAGGGGAATATGTAAGTCTTTGCCCTTTTGGACCTCTCTTCCATTGTCCCCAGTGGTGGCTTCAAGGGTGGAAATGGGTCTAAGAAGTGTGTTTGTACAAGGCTTGGTGGGGGTGGTACGCTCGGTGGCCAGCCTGGCGAGAAGTGATGACGATATCCTAAAGTCTCTTTCAAAGAATGAAATTCTTGCTCGTAACAAGGCAAAGTATACGATTGGTAGAAATGTTATCTATGCCATTGATATGTTACAATTAGATTACCATCTTGTTTTTGTTCTTTCACGCTGCAATTAAAAACCAGGCTTAAACAGGTCACCTGGCCTTTAAGTTTGTGTTTATATAGGGAGGCCTGCTCAAATAGAAGGGGCTTGCAGGCTTTATTTGATTCGGTAGTAATGAAGAAAATGCAACCTTACCTCAACTGAATCTGCAGAACTGGGTAAGACACTTCTTCTGTGACAAGGGTTGTTCCCACTTAGGCCCTCATTACAACCCTGGTGATAAATGCCGCCTACCGTTGTGCTGATGGCCGGCAACATACCGTGACCGCGGTGGTAATCCGCTATGGGTATTATGACCCACACGGAGAAATCTGCCACTATACAGACACACACATAATTCCACCAGACCAAAAGTCAGTGATAGACTGGTGGTACCAAAACCCACACCCTTACGCCAACAGGAATACGCCCACAGTATCACGACACACGAATCACCGCAGCGGTCTTTTCAACCACGGTAAACCATTGGCGGTACACACCGCTGAGCTCAAAATACACACACCCTTACAATACTACACCACATTGGACAATTCAAACTACACACACCTGAAACACATACACACACCACACCCACACATCCACACCACTATAAAACACACACCCACATTACCCACAACCCCTTCCACAAAAAAAAGATTGCGAACAGAGAGAGACACAAGGCAGGAGCACCCACTCAATCCGAGGCACAAAACACAATCACCCATACACGCACATCACAGCATACACCCAAACACATCACCCCAACACATCACCCCATACACCCTCACACATACCACTCACACCACATCCATGGCACCCCAAAGACACCCCAGGTTTTCAGAGGAGGAGCTAAGGGTCATGGTGGAGGAAATCATCCGGGTAGAGCTATTCGGATCACAGGTGCAGCAGACGTCCATTGCTAGGAAGATGGAGCTATGGCAGAGAATCGTGGACAGGGTCAACGCCGTGGGACAGCACCTAAGAACAAGGGATGACATCAGGAAGAGGTGGAACGACCTACGGGGAAGGTGCGTTCCGTGGTTGCTAGATACCAGGTAGCTGTACAGAGGACTGGCGGTGGACCTCCAGCTCCTCCCCCACAACTAACAACATGGGACGAGCAAGTCTTGGTGATCATGCATCCTGTGCCTCGCAGGAGTAGCAGGAGGACTGGACTCTGGTAAGTAAATTCTTCAATACCATATTCCCCACCCTACCTGCATGCCATCACAAACTCCTATCCCTACCCTCACCCCCATCACTCCACCAACTCACACATACCCCACTATCACAACCCACCTACCCCAATACCAAGTACCTGCATGTAACATCAATGCATGGATACCCATCACAGACCTGCATGGACACCCATCACCACAGCATGCCCAGTAGAGAGACTCACCCAGCCCACAAAATCACCATGCACACAAGGCAAAGCTGACAGGGAAATCACAACCAGACAGGGAAACACACCCATGCCTAAGATAGCACACTCAGATACACTAATACTGCATTTGCATCCCTGAAGGACCCCTACTCAACGTCACTGGAGAGGAGGTGCCAGCTACATCCAGCCCCCCACCCAGAAGAGGCCCACAGTGACGACAGCAGCTCTTGTCCCCTGGATCAGGATGACCAACCTGGCCCATCAGGGACCTCTGGATAGTCGGTTACCCTGCCATAGTCCCATACCACCACAGAGCTTCCCCCCTCAGGAAATACCAGCACAGCACCCACCCAGCGGGCCCATGCCACTGTCCACAGTGCACGTCAATCAGCAGTGTGTCCACCACTACAGGGACCCCAGGCAACCCCACAAATACAGGACGATCAGGGACCTGGGGTCAGTGGCAGCGGGCACACGGTTCAGGGGACAGAGGCACAGGACAACAGGGAAGCTGGGAGGACTGCTGTTCGATAGGGGGAGGACAGGCCCAGGGAACCCACTCTTCACGAGGCACTCTCCAACATCCTGGGAGCATACCACCATTCCCAGGAGACCATGGGCCAGATACTGGCTAAGCTGCAGGAGACCCAGCGGCTGCAGGAGGGACAGTACCTGGGGATCAGAGAGGACCTAACAAAAATATACACCATCCTGGTCACCATTGCAGGGGTGCTGGCAGACATGGACAAGACCATGAGGGAGGCAGTGATACAACAATGGGCCCCTAACACTAGCCACACAGATGAACAGCCTTCCACCTCGCTGGCACTAGTGGACAGGAGGCACCGCCACAAGACCAACAGGCCACCAGCACCCCACCCCCTGCAGAAGGAGAACCACCCCACATACGGTCCCTGCGATCCAGGCAGAAGACAGAGAACATTGCCAAAACCCCGCCAGGAAATAAGACTCTCCTGAATGTCACCCTTCTGTCCCACTATGTCACCCTGTTGAAATGCCATTACTCCCCTTCCTATGCCCCCTTGGACAATGCACCTGTGATACCAAGAGACTGGACTCTAACTAGACCTTCCTCCACCATCACACCTGCCCATTGCACAACCCCCTCTACTTATGAGCACTGAAATAAACACCCTTGGATCAAATACAAGTACTGAGCCCCATATTTATACTTTTTAGCGCCGCATTTGTGCTGCTTTTTGATGCAAAGGCGGTGCAAACTTACAAAATACAATTGTATTTTGTAAGTTCGCGCCGCATTTGCGTAAAAAAATGATGCACATGCGGCGCTAAAAAAGTATAAATATGGGTCTGAGTCTGTAAATTGATTGCAATATGTATTAGGTTAACAAGCTGTAAACATTTCAATCCATATGTCCAGTTATATGTACATTGGTATGACCTGTAGTGGGCAGCAGTACACATAGTAGGTGCCAGAGTGGGGCACAGGGATCTGAAAATAGAGATGGCAAAGGGTAAAGTCAGTGGCCAGAGACATAGAGTAAGAGGCTGTCGTGTACGATGTCCAACAGTAAACTTAAATATAAATTGAACGTGTGATGTCTTACCTGTGTGTCACTGGAAGTATTGCTGAATAATTTTGCTCCGGTTGTCAACATCTTCTTCCTCTGCCTCCTCTTCCTCACTGTCCACAGGCTCCACAACTGCCACACGACCATCTCCAGGCACATCCTCCTGCAACAAAGGCACCTGGCGTCTCAAGGCCAGGTTGTGCAAAATGCAACATGCAACGATGATCTGGCACACCTTCTTGGGTGAGTAGTACAGGGATCCACCTGTCAGATGGAGGCACCGGAATCTGGCCTTCAGGAGGCCGAAGGTCCATTCTTTAATCCTCCTTCACCTATTAGCCACACCCGGTGGCTCTGGAGTTGGGCCATCACATATGGGATGCTGCTATTCCTCAAGATAAAGGCGTCATGCACAGAGCCAGGGTATTTGGCATTCACATTTGAGATGTACTGGTCCGCCTAACACATCATCTGCACATTCATAGAGTGATAGCTTTTACGATTTCTGAAAACTTGCTAATTTCTCTGGGTGGACGACAAATGCCACATGTGTACCATCAGTGGCACCAGTGATGTTGGGGATATGTCCCAGGGCATAAAAGTCAGCTTTCACTGTGGCCAAATCCTCCACCTGGGGAACACGATGTAGCTGCGCATGCATATCAGCAGGGCAGACAACACTCTGGTCAACACGTTAGAGAACATTGGCTGAGACATCCCTGATGCCATGGCCACTGTTGTTTGGAAGGAACCACTTGCCAGGAAATGGAGCACTGACAGGACTTGCACTAAAGGGGGGATACCAGTGGGCTGCTGGATAGCTGAGATCAGGTCTGGCTCCAATTGGGCATACAGTTCCTGGATTGTGGCACAATCAAGTCTGTAGGTACTGATAATGTGTCTGTCCTCCATTGTTGCAAGGTCCACCAGGGGTCTGTACACCGGAGAATGCCGCCATCTCATGTTCAGCCTCATCGGTTGGAGCCTATGGAAGGGACCGGTGAGCAGAGGGTCACATTTCCACATCTATTGCACTAATGATGATCTTTTTACTTTACAGAAACAAAATGTGAATCCGAAAATCAGTTGCCGTGCCAATTCCTGCTGTGACGCAGTTAGGTGCCATGCCCTGTGCCCCCCTGAAATGGCAGATGAGCTGGCATTGTGTGCCGTCGCTGTAGGCGGTCGCTGACTGCCGCACAACTTCGCATTGAATATCATTGAGCCCTATGGGTTCCAGGAGCCAATGGTGATGTACGCCGGCGGTGACGATAAGCACCGCCGCGGACGTGACTGTCATTTTCTATCCATCCACTCACTTCCTACCTGGCCATCAAGAGGAGAGGACCTACAGTGCAAGTGCTGCTGTGACCTGTGTCTGGAAGCGACAATGGCTCGAGTGTCTGGGGAAAGGGACCCTACCTTCACTGCAGGGAAGTTGGAGAAACTGGTAGATGGGGTCCTACCCCAGTACACGTTACTCTACGGTCCTCCAGACAAACAGGTGAGTATACTGTGAGCATGATGTGTGGGCCATGAATGTCTGGAGTGCTGTGTGTGTAAACCACATGTAGGGGGGGGCTGAGGGGTCCCGGGCAGAGTGCAGCATGTAAGGTGGTCAATGTATGTGCGTCAGGGGATGGGTGTGATCTGGTGGGCAATGAGTGGGATGGTCCGGACAGGTGACTCATTTCCTTTCCTGCTGTATTTTCCCTGCAGGTCAGCTCCCACCAGAAAAAGGGTATTTGGCATGCCATCGCCAACGGGGTGCGGACCCTGGGGTTCTTTGACAGGCAGAGCTCACACTGCCGAAAGAGGTGGGAGGACCTGCGTCACTGGGCAAAGAAGATGGCGGAGGCCCAGCTGGGGCTGGCCTCCCAACGAGGAAGGAGTGCCCGTCGCACCATGACCGCCCTGATGTCCCGCATCCTGGCGGTGGCCTATCCAGAGTTGGATGGGCTCTTGAGGGCATCACAGCAGCCACAAGGGGGTGAGTACTGAATCTGACTCCTGCTGTGCGCGAGTTAAGCGTTACCTGGGTGGGGGCTATGAGTGTCCCTAGGCCAGGGTGAAGATGGCAGGGTAGGTCCTTTGTTGGGCAGGCTCTGAGGCACACCTACACCAATAGTGTCAGTGGGCATCTACTACTGGGTAGGGTCCTTTGGGTTTCTGGAGTGCAGCTGATGGCGTTAGGCATTGTACCCCATGGGCTGGTGACTATCTTAGTAACTGGTTGGGCATGGCCTAGTGCATAGGGCTGCTCCGTGTGTGTTGTGTAAGCCAACGGTAGTGATGCTGCTGGCATTGACCAAGTGTATCCTCTGTCTCTTCCCCACCCTTTTTGTTTTGTCACCCTGTCCTTATGTGCATTAGCATCATCTGGTGGAGGAGCAGAGGCACCGGCGACGGAGCAAGCTGCATCCCACATGGGCCTGGAGGCCGAATCCACCCAGGGTGAGGGCACCAGTGGTACGGAGGGCAAGGGGAGCACCACGACGGGAACGGGAGGGGAGATCACAGACAGCGACTCCTCCTCCGATGGAAGCTCCCTGGCGTTAGCGGACACCTCTGTGCCCACCCCAACAACAGGTACAGCCGCCACCCCAACTACCAGCACCGCCCTCCCAGCAGCCTCTCAGCGTGTTTCTCATGCCCGCTCACCCAGGAGGGTGGGCATTTCCTTCACCCCAGGCACCTCAGGCCCTGTCCTAGTCCGCCCTGCTGCCCTCAATGAGGAGGCTGTTGACCTACTGAGATCCCTCACTGTTGGGCAGTCAACCATTCTGAATGCCATCCATGGTGTTGAGAGGCATTTGCAACAAACACATGCATACCTGGAGGGCATTCACTCTGGCGTGGCAGCCCAAAAGAGAGCATTTCAGGCTCTGGCCTCAGCACTGATGGCAGCCATTGTCCCTGTGTCTAGCCTCCCCTCTCCAACTTCCTCTACCCAGTCCCAATCCCCTCAACCCCAGCCTATCCCAAGCACATCTTCAGACCAGCATGCACACAAGACAACACACAGGAGTGGTTCAGGCAAACACAAGCACCACACATCATCCCACAGGCACTCACAGAAGCACCATCCGCATGCAGACACACCAACATCCACTGCCTGCACTTTGTCCCCCTCCTCCTCCTCGTCCACCTCCCTCCCACTATCCTCTCCACTCACACCTGCATGCACTACATCCTCATCCACTACCTCCATCACCAGCATGCCCATTACAACACACCCCTCACAAGCATTCACCACCCCCACAACCATACACACGTCCCCTGTGTCCTCTCCCAGTGTGTCTGTGACCCCTCCTCCCAAAGTACACAAACGCAAGCACCCACCCACCCACCCAGCAGCCACCCACCTCACAACACCATCCAGCACATGCACCTTCACCCAAACTCAGTAGACAGACACCTCCTACAACCACTCCCTCTTCCTCCACTCCCACTCCCAATCCCTCTCCCTCTTCCGACCCCAGTGTGTCTAAAAAACTTTTCCTAGCTAACATTGACCTGTTCCCTACCCCTCCCCCCCGTCATTCCCCTCGGACCGTCCAATGTGGAACCTGCAGCTCCCAGAGCCTCAAAGGGGTCACCCGTCAGGAAAGCCAGCATGCAGTAGGGACAAGGATCACAATCCACCTAGCAAGGCCTCCTCCGAACCTCTAGCTGACAGAGCCAAGGGCAAAACAGCATCAGCCAAGGTGAGGAAGGGGCAGATAACCAAAGGCAAGGCACTTCAGCCGACGGAGGATGCAGGTGAAGCCCTGATGCCCACCAGCAGAACCGCCAGCCCCGCCACCTGCACCCAGTGCAGCACCGCCAGCTGCACCGCCGCTGCCACCACTACTGTCAGCAGCAGCATCCCCAGTGGCCAGCCGTGCGAGGCTGAAGGAGAAGGGCTGGAGCCTCCCTCCACCACTGACAGCACCAGCACCTGCAACACAGCCAGCACCGCCAGCAGCCCCGATGCAAGCACCGCCACCAGCACCACAGACAGTAGCACCACTACCAGCACCAGAAGCCCCAGTGGGCGGCTGTCCGAGGCTGCAGGAGATGGGCTGGAGCCCCCCACCGCCACTGGCAGCACCCCCACCTGCACCTGCACTACCACCACTTAGCAGCCTTATCCGCCGCAGGATGGAGTCTAGCCCTGCCTCCATGAGCTATCATGCTACCTGTTCCCTGCAAATCTTGTGCGTCAGACACCCAGATGGGCGAATGTGTACTAGCACACCCCAAGTACTGCATCACTGAGCACCATGCCCCCTCCAGAACCAGTGGAGAGGTGCATCCACTCATTCTATCCTTGGCAGGATGAAGCACTCTGGGCACAAAGCCCCCTCCAGAACCAGTGGAGAAAGGCATCCACTCACTCTATCCTTGGCAGGATGAAGCACTCTGGGCACAAAGCCCCCCCCCCGAATCAGTGGAGAAAGGCATCCACTTACTCTATCCTTGGCAGGATGAAGCACTCTGGGCACAAAGCCCCCTCCAGAACCAGTGGAGAGATGCAACCACTCACTCTATCCTTGGCAGGATGAAGCACTCTGGGCACAAAGCCCCCTCCAGAACCAGTGGAGGAAGGCATCCATTTACTCTATTCTTGGCAGGATGAAGCACTCTGGGCACAAAGGCCCTCCAGAACCAGTGAGATGCATCCACTCACTCTATCCTTGGCAGGATGAAGCACTCGGGTAACAAAGCCCCCTCCAGAACCAGTGGAGAAAGGCATCCACTCACTCAATCCTTGGCAGGATGAAGCACTCTGGGCCCAAAGCCCCCCTCCAGACCCAGTGGAGAGATGCATCAACTCACTCTATCCTTGGCAGGGTGGAGCTCTCTAGGCACAAAGCTCCCTCCAGAACCAGTAGAGAAAGGCATCCACCATAGAGAATGTGGCTTTTCACTCCCCAGGAACAGGCAGTGGGCAAACCACCCACTTGAGAGACTTGTGAGACTGTGGCTTTGCACTCCCCAGTAGCAAGCAGTGGGCAAACCCCCACTTGAGAGACTTGTGAGACTGTGGCTTTGCACTCCCCAGGAGCAAGCATTGGGCAAACCACCCACTTGAGAGACTTGTGAGACTGTGGCTGTGCACTCCCCAGGACCCGGCAGTGGGCAAACCACCCACTTGAGAGACTTGTGAGACTGTGGCTTGGCACTCCCCAGGAGCAAGCAGTGGGCAAACCACCCACTTGAAAGACTTTTGAGACTGTGGCTTTGCAGTCCCCAGGACCAGGCAGTGAGCAAACCACCCACTTGAGAGACTTGTGAGACTGTGGACTTGTACTCCCCAGGACATCGCTGTGGGCATGGAGGCCCTACGATGAGCAGTGGTGTTGTCCCATCTTCCAGCTGAGGTGCCCCCCCCCTTCCCCATCCCCCTGAGGTGCCTGTATGTTTATGACCTGATGCCCCTGCAGTATTCTCTCCGTATTGAGGCAGAAGTCAAGTGTGGGCTTGGCCCAAGAATATTGGCCCAGTGCCCCACAGACATTTGTGAACGGACAATGTACGAACTTCTATACATATTGTATATTAGTTTAAATACTGTTTTTCAAAATCTATAGGATATCTGCCTATTTCTAAAATATCAATAATTTGACTCAATTCCTTTTGTCCTTGCGTTCTTCTAGGGGGTGACGGGGTGTATCTGTAATGTAGTTGGATCTGTTTGTGTGTATGTTGTTGTGGGTTGGGGTGGGGGTGTTGTGTGTGTGTGTCACTCCCTCTCCCCTGTGCACTAGGTGCTGTACTCACCGTCGTCGTTGCCGCCGTCTTTGATGTTCCTGGTAGATGAGGAGGTAGACCAGAATCGGCAGGACCTGTAGTTCAGGCTCCATGGCGTCCTGGTTCTTTGTTGAGTGACGAGAGGCGGGTGGTTTCCCTTCCAAAGACTGTTTCTGCTGTGCCTTTGATGGCGTTGTTACCGCCCCAGAAAAGCTGGCAGATAGGCAGGTTGTTATGTGGTGGGCAGTACATTGTCTTCCGCCTGTCTGTTGGCGGTTACCACTGCAGTGTCTGTTGCCACCGCCGTGGTGGTTGGAGTGTTAAAGTGGCTGTATCTGTTGGCGGTTTCCGCCGTGGACGTAATCCCATTTTTATTACCGTCGGCCTGTTGGCGGTGTTACCACTGCTTTAACACTGACTGCAAGGGTTGTAATGAGGGCCTTAATGTCTTGTGTGCCAGACAGAATTGGTCCTCAGCTGTCTGTAATCTCTGTCAGAATGGCAACCAAGGTTTAAATCATGTTTGTCTGCCCGGCTTTCCTGCTATACCATTGGAAATGGCTGCAACCCATATGTCTTATCTGTACTTACTGCGTTAGAGTTACTTCAGTCACTTTATATTTCCCCAAATGAAATGTTCTGTTATAGAATTTTTTTCTTTTTGAAGTACTTTTTTCAAACTGTATTAATCCAATCACTTATATTGTATTGTGATTTGCTTACTACTGGTTGGATATGATGGAATATAACAACTGTGTTTTTAACAATATCATAATTGGGTATTTTTTACTAAGGTTTATGTGGATCTCATAGTGAGTTTGCAGTGACAGTCTGAATTGTACGTAGGTCAATATTTAAGCACTGCAGGAGGTGTGAAGATTGTTATAGATCATTCGTACGATAAGTTGACCTTTAATAAACAAACCAATAAATACAACTAATTGCAATTCCACATTATTTAGGAGAGTCGAACTAGTACCTAGGTGAGGTTCTGCTATGCACTAGTGCAAAAGTGGTGAAGGAGGTAAGACAAAAATCCATTTGTACATATATAAGTTTCTAGACAGTGACCCATTTCAGTCAGTTGCAGTGGCACCTTTAAATTTAAAATTAATGAGGATTGTCCCACATTCGAGGTAAAGGCTTACTACGGATGCGCCCCTCCTCTTATATCTCTATTGAAATTATGGCCCCACTTTACCAGTGGGAGAGGGGATGCTGCTCCCCAGTACATAGCTGTACATCTCTTGGCCACTATCTGCCAGATGTACGAATGTTACCAGCTCTTTTAGCATTTGGTCTTAAACAGAAACCAGGAGGTATGTTTCTGGTGTGCAAACCCTTTCTGGCCAGTAGAGTCTCGAGTTGTTCAATCACCAACCTCCGGAATATCCTGCACTTCCAATCAGCTTCAAATCATATGATTAGAATCACCAGTACCATTTTTACGTCTAGGGCAGCTAGCTTTATTAATTCCTTATACAAGGTAAAGGGCCAGATTTAGGGGCATATTTATGCTTGTTTTGCGCCGAATTTACGTTATTTGTTTTAACACAAATTTGGTGCAAAACTAACTCCATATTTATACTTTGGGTCTAGACCCATCTAGAGCCAAAGTTAAAGTCATTTTTTGGACGTGGAAACCTACTTTGCGTCAATGAGATGCAAAGTAGGAGTTCCTGTGCAAATAATGACTTTTTGGCCTTAGGGCCATATTTATTACCACGTGCTAAAGTCATACAGGGGAGGGAGGAGGGGTCAAAAAATGATTCAAAGCTTGCTTTGAAAAATTTCTTAACCCCTGGGTCAGGGCAGGCGTTAGGGGACCTGTGGGCCTATTTCCATGGGGGAATACCATGGAATAAGCCCACAGGTGCCCTCCCCAGGCCCCAGGGACACCCCCACCCACACCAGAGGGACAGCAGAGGATGGGGGACCCCATCCCAGGTAAGTATAGGTAAGTACAGGTAAGGATTCGCCCCAAAAAATTTAAGTGCCCTTGGGGGGCCTGAAATGGGCCCCCCTACATAGCACTGGGTGCAGTGGCTATGCACAGGGGACCCTAGTCCCCTGTGCTGGGCATTGGGGTGGTGGGCATGACTCCTGTCTTTTCTTAGACAGGAGTCATGTGGTATGGATGGTTTTGTGTCAGAAAATGACTCTAGGCAGGTTAGGGTCATTTTATTTTTATTCTAACCTGCCTTACGTCATTTTTTGGTACAAAACCCCCTTCTTCCATACCGCCACCACCACCCGACTAACGTCATTTTTTTATACGCTAGCCTACACTTTGCACTGGCTTGCACCATCCCATAAATATGGTGCCCCGCTGGTGCATAGAAATGGTGCAAGTCAGTGCTAAACTTTTTGTTGCAAAACTGTGTAAGTGCAGTTTTGCACCAAAAAGTATAAATCAGGGCCTTAGTTTCCTTTCTGCCAAGACTATGGTCTGCCAGCTGATTAAATGTGGATGGACGTCTCTTCTGTGGTCAAAGTTCTCCGACAACCCGACGGAGTAATGGCTGCCAGAGGTTTGGCCAAAAGTCCACCCACCTAATTTAGATGGGCATACATATAGACGTTTTTCAATGTTCATCACCCCCTGGAAAAACCTGTTGTTTTTTCCTGGGGGTGATGAACCCTCCCTCCACCATATAAGGAAGCTCCCATGGCGAGGGGGACATGTTTTTTTTAATTTCCAAAAAGAAAATCATGTCAACAGATCTGTACAGCAAAATTACTTTGCATTGACAGGAACCCTTGTGACGGTGGTTCTGTACTAATGGTAGAAATGTGCACTGGGCCAGCAGAAATTTCGAAATTTCTCAGACGGGGACTCCGTTAGAACGACAGAGTGATTTAACCCCATCTGCCAAGATATAAATTAAGCCCTAAGTCTCTAAGTTGTCATACAAGTCATGTGCACATAACTGAACTGTGTATATTTGAGTCTGATCTTGTGTGTGATCTTCCAGTAAATGACTTGCTTGTGCTGGCCTCCCACTTTGTTTTTATAGTATGTATGTAAAAGCCCGGGTTAGGTTACTTCCAGCAAGGAACAATAGGATCAAGTGATGTGTTTGCGACCATTACCTGTTGTAAATAATAACTCCAAGACTTTGTAGGAATTCGGGGGCATATTTATACTTTTTGGTGCAAAACTGCACTAGCGCAGTTTTGCATCAAAAGGTTTTGCACCGGCTTGCACCATTCCTGAGCGCAAGCTGGACACCATATTTATGGAATGGTGCAAGCTGTGCAAAGGGTGGGCTAGCGTAAAAAAATGACGTTAGCCGGGTGGAGGTGGTGGTATGGGAGAAGGGGGTTTTGCACCAAAAAATTATGTTAGGCAGGTTAGAGTCGCGAAAATGACTCTAACCAGCCTAGCGTCATTTTCTGACGCAAAACCATTCATACCAAATGAATCCTGTCTTATAAAAGACAGGAGTCATGCCCACCACCCCTGTGACCAGCAAAGGGGACCAGGGTCCCCTGGGCATGATCATTGCACCCTGTGCCATGTAGAGTGCCTCATTTCAGGGCCCCCAATGGCACTTTAAAAAAAAAACAAATACCTACCTTAACTTACCTATACTTACCTGGGATGGGGTCCCTCTGGTGTGGGTGGGGGTGTCCCTGGTGTCAGAGGAGGGCACTGTAGGCTTATTCCATGGTGTTCAACCATAGAAAACGGCCCACAGGTCCCCTAACACCTGCCCTGACCCAGGCGTTAATAAATGGTGCGAAGCAAGCTTTGCACCATTTTTTGACCCCTCCACCACCCATGTGTGATTTTAGCATGGGGATGAATATGGCACTAAGGCCATAGAGTAATTTTTTACACGGGAACGCCTACCTTGATTCTCATTGACGCAAGGTAGGTTTCCACGTCCAAAAAATGACTTTAACTCTGTAACTTTGGCGCTAGACAGGTCTAGCACCAAAGTATAAATATGGAGTTAGTTTTGCAATTACCCAAATACGGCACAAATCAAGTATAAATATGCCCTTCGGTCTGTGGCGTTAAGGTCCCATCTGCCTCTAAAACCAGACATGTTTTGCAGGGTGTGTTTTTAATTATATTACACTTGGTAAATACAAATACTTTGTCAGTGCACCCTCCACTGATGTAAATGCAGGTTTATGAATGAGGAATTTGATGGTTTCATGCTGTCCCTATGCTGTTCATTCTTTGAAAGTAGTACATTTTATTTTTAACCAGTGCTGGTGAGTAGATCTTTCTTCTAAGGTGTTTGATCTTCTACAAAGACCTTCACAACTTCTCCTTGGAAAAATTAGTGGCATTGTGTACGCCAGATATTTTGCCTTCTTTTTTATTTTACAAGTCAGCGCAATGTTTTGTAGGAAGGTCATTATTTTATGTATAACATATTTCATTATTTTCATACTGCAGGTGAACCAAAAGAAAACACAACTCAGGCCTTTATGGCCCACGTTCAAGTGCAAGGCAACACATATAAAACAATCAATGCTACATATTCCAGAACATGAGAATACTGTCTCCCATCTAGTGACAGGTAAATTACATTACAATAGGAGGAAGGAGTCACCCAGTATCCGCCTGTCTCAGACTACAGGGCCCTTGAATCTTGTCCATGGACCCCAAATTTGCTCGTACTTATGAGAGACCCCCCCCCCATGCCTTTTTCCATCACTGCACGGGAGTCCCTGCGTCAAACCCATTCATGTAACGGCTGCCCCTGTACATCTCTCCAATTCTTGGCCAGGTCTTTCTGGCACTCCATGTATACTGTAGCATAAAGGGCACGTGTGACTCTAGATTCAACCACTGTGTCCATTATCCTCAGTAGAATAGTCTTGGGGTCAAGACCCAATGGCAGTCCCAGATCCAATGAAACTTGACCTGGATTAAGCGGAAGCACATAGAAATAGCAAATGTCTTTGAGGCCATTTTTTGCCTCGACCCACTCTTCATCATCATGTATCCTCACGTCCTTCTCCCACTGTGCCCTCAGGGAGTTTAGTGTGTTGATGACCAGCGATTTACGTAAACATGAGATGCCCCCATACCCAGCTCATCACTAACCAACTTGCATTCCAGCTGGTTAAATACAGGAAGGGCCCCCAGCCTACTTTTGTAGCCCTCGAGTGCGTGGTGCAATTTGAGGTAACTATAGAACTGAGAAGAGTGTAAATACAACTCCGTTGCCAGTTTCTGGAATGACTGCATGTGCCCCTCCCTCCAGATATTTCCCAGCATAGAGAAGCCAATAAGATCCCAAGGATGAAAACCCTCAAGGCCCGCTGTCTCCGCCATCCACATACCACGTCAAAGGGGAGTCGCCCCGTAAGGGTTTCATACTATTTCATGTGGTGAAGAGCTGCTTACCAGCAGCATGTAGGGACCTGAGCGACTGACGCAATGAATGACGGGGCATCTGGCTATACAGCAAAGAAAGTAGACCATACAAATATAGCAAGTCTGGTTCTAGTCTCTGGGCTGTGTCCTCGCTATCTGCTCGGAACCAGTCATTGACCTACTGTGAGGCCCTGAAATATCCACCCATTCTAACCCTGCCTTGAACATGGAGAACTGGTATTTCTCAAAGGACACTGATAATTTTCCCTGCCCACAGGAAATTGATGATATACACCTACAGGACATTGAAGAAAGTAGGCTGTAGTATATAAAGGTGCAGTACAAACAAAAAACAAGGGAGAGACACCATCTTGAGAAATGTACCACGGCTTGCTATCGAGAGCAGCACCTTGGATCACTCCTTCATTTCCCTCTGGATCCTGACCACCAACAGGATGATGTTGAGGTGCCAATATTTCTATGTAAAGAGGGCTACCATAATTTCCAAATAGAGGAAATTGTCATCCCCCATCTACAAACGAGGACCCATCCACCAAATGCCCATCACCCCTCAAATAGGTACCAGTGTCAACTTACCTCAATTGACATTAAGCCCAGAGGCCTCCTCGTAGGTCTCCAATATTTCCATAAGTCTAAGAAGAGTGTCATAAGGTCGCTGGAGGAAGAGGAGCATGACATCCACATACAGCGAAACACGATCCTCCACCCCACCACTTGAAGCCACTTAGTCTAGAGTCAATCCGAATGAGCTATGCAAGAGGTTCTATCACCAATGTGGAGAATAGTGCAGAAAGGGGACAAACCTGCTGTGTGCCCCTTTTGGTAGGAAATTTCTGGGAAAGGGCCCCATCGACATAGACCTTGACCCTCAGATTCATATAATGTATAAACTGCCACCTTAGGAACTGGGGTCCAGAGCCCATTTTAAGGAGGACTGCCAAGCGATAAGGCTAATGCACTGTACTGAATGCAGATTCAACCTTAACCTGCCGCGCCACCGACACCTGCAGCGTCTGGTGCTCGGGCCACGCTGGGGTCGGCGGTCCATTTATCGGGCAGGGAGCCAGCTGTGGCATTTCTTCTTGGCTGTGGTGTGACTTGTTGCCAGCAGCAAGGTGGGAGGCCCAGGGTTGGGCGTCGGGCCTCACCACGTTCAACGTGCGGAGTGAATGGTCACCACAGGGAGTCTGTGCACCCCCTGGCCCTTCACTTACCTGGTGCCCCAATCAGAGGGTTCTTCTTTCCTTCTTCCATGCCCCCAGCCCCACCTGACTAACGTATTTTTGTTGTTTACGCTAACCTACCCTTTGCACTGGCTTGCGCCATTCAACAAATATGGTGCCCGGCTGGTGCACAGAAATGGTGGAAGCTGGTGCTAAACATTTTGGTGCAAAACTGCGTTAGCGCAGTTTTGCACCAAAAAGTATAAATTGGGGCCTTAATATTTCCTCTTTTGCATGATTTCTTGTGATTTGGCCAAGGGTCCAAGCTTTCTTGGATTTGTTAAAATGTCAATTTTTTTAACCACAGAGGTGGAATGTGGTAGACTAGTAGTATGTGTTAAAAATCTTGTGTTGCCGAATTATTCATCTGTGTTGCAACTGAAGAGAAGTATTTATTTATTAACAGGTCACTGTTTTTTCATGCTGCATGGCTTTATAATGGGAACAAACGGAGAGAGACAACCCAGCACTTGAGAGTAGGCATGAAGTTACTTGATTGTGTTTCCTGCTTTTACTGCTATCAGTGTAGGTGGCCTGTGATCAGGAATTAGTGATTCTTTAGGGACTTTCGGTAAGAGGGAGGTAGGGCATAGCTAATTGATGTTCTGTTTTGTTCTTGTAGAAGCCAGAGTAAATTTAAAGACCAGACTGTACCCTTATCTGCTATTGGATTTTATAATCATTAGATATCACTCAGTAAAAATATTTGACATCGTTTATAAAGCTGAGCATTAGTAATTTGGCACATCTTTAAAGTCATGTGAAGAGAAATAAAGGTAGTCCACCAAAGGGCATACCAATAATAGTATACACAAAATACATGGATCTGTAGCAAAAACAGACCTAATGTGGAGTAGTGTCTTCCTGAAACCTGCTAGAAGTGTAATAAGAGTAAACTCAGAGACATAAGGGAACATGCAAGGACTAGAGATGAAAACCAAAATATAGGTACAGCTCTAGATGGCATTTGAGCAAACCAGAACATAGGTGGTAGAAGTGCATTTGGGATATTCAAAGAATACATGAGGCAAAGTTAAGGCTGTGCCACAGTAGGCCACAGGAGTAGTAAGGAGTTCAAAAACACAAGCTTGCTGTGGTCAAGTTTAGTGAGAACAACCAAAGGTAATAAGATCTTCAGCAATTTATAGTGTGGAAGCAGGATGAATATTTCTTATCTTTCTAAGATGACTTTTTAGGATCCACAAAGAAAGTGGTACGTCACCCATCCACTGTTTCCAAGATTTTATGTGGAAGCTGAAAAGGAAATCTCCTGAGACTAAAATCAGATTGAGAAGCCAAGGGGCAAACACAAAGATGTACATGTCCTGTTTGCCTGCATTTTAGTGTATGAGTGGCTTTCCGAGAGCCAATGACACCAATATCTTTATCAATAATGAACAGTAGCGAGAAAATCAGATAATTGTGCCAGGATAAGGTTAGAGTGGATCAGCCAGTGAATATTTAAAAACATGTAATATCTTCAAAAAGAGAGGTGTTTCAAAAACAGGTAGAATTTACTAATACACAGAAAACCGTCTACAGGGGCAGGAAAGGATCATTCAGTGGACCTCTCTATTATTTGTGGTCTCTGATATCCAAGGAGGCATCTGCACCGAGAAACACATGAATGGAAATATGCTACTCTGGTAAGCGGAATTCATGAAAATGATTGTGGCTGTGTATGGTTGTCTAACTGTAACTTGAGTTAAATGTGGCACTGATATTCAAATGGTTGCAAACGTGCTCAAAGGATAGAGACGATATTGAAATTGCTCAATTTGTTTTCAGGGAGAGTGCCTTAGAAGGAGTGAGTAGAGTATGAGCCTTAAAGCCCAACAACATCTTTCCTGTGTAATAATACTTTATTGACTGTACTGAATGCTGAAGGTCATAACTCTGTGTGTAATAAGTAGCAGATACTGAAGCAGAATTTTTTATTTGGTATTAACCAGGATTTTGACTATTACTCCAATTCCAGTCACCATTAAACAAGAGTGTGACAACTTTGGCATTGGAAATCAGGAATCTGAGCTGGAAGAAATTGAAAACAGTTCAATGGGTGAGTTCTTGAATATGGTCCAAATTTAATATCACAAAAAAAAGTGAGCAAGTCTAATAGCAAAAGAGTATTTCTGAATAATTTGCCATGCCTGTCTATAACTTTCCTATTGTAAGTTCATTATAAATGCCATGTATAAGAGCTCTTCTGGAAACAGGAATTTGTCAAAGGTAAATGAATGGGTGAAAACGGAGAGTCAACCATCATGCCGGGGCCAGAAAAATGCCCAACAGGTGCCACAACTGTCTAGCTATAATGTAAGCACACTTGAAAAGAAAGCTTTTTTGAAGCCTCTGCATTTATCCTGCTCATGATATCCTCACAAAGAGAAAGCTAAAGCTGGAAATTCTGACAATTAAGATCTAGGATGATGAACAGAGTAAGAGTCATCAGGATGAAGATCATGCACAAAACTTCAATTGGAAATTAGTTAACAAATTGCAGTCAGATAATCTGTGATTTGCATTCTGGAATTTGCCCCACACCCCATGAGCATTCTTCTGAGAATAGCGATTCAGCATTTGCTGACAGTCAGAGAGCTTGGACGCCCTTGCCACGACACCCACAGGTCCACAGAGCTACTAGAATTTGAATGAAAGCTCCTACCAGCAATTTGTGTGAAACTGGCACAAACTCAGTGGCCAGAGATGAATCAAATGGTAATCTTTACAGGGAACATAGCGTGGCCTTGGAAAATAAGTGAGCGCTAACATTTCCTTGTCTTAGCCACACTGCACAACAACATTAAGATCTACACTCCATTGGGAAAGAACTGACCTCCTTTCATGCGTAGGCAGTGGTTTTGCATCCAGTTAGTTGGGTATGCAGAGAGGAAATATGTTTTCCCAGCCTGAGACTGCCTAGGACCTTATTGAATTAAAAACAAGTAGGCAGGGATTGCCATCTGCCTCTTATGTATTGTAAGGCTGCTCTGCCAATGTCTGTCTCATGGTGCTTTGTGGCAATTAGACTCTAAGGCCTTATTTATTGTTTGACGGCCAGGATACTCTGTCAAAACGTGACGGATATCCCGTCCACCGTACTACAAAGACATAGGCTATAACGCATTTGCAATACTGCAGATGAATTATCCTGTCTAGCAAACTCTAACTAAGGCCCAGTTTCCCCAGTTAAAACAGCCCTGTTCTTTGCAGAGGCAGCTTTTAGGTGGGCATTGAGATGCTGTTGGCTATTTGAAGGTAAAAGTAGAAGTAACACCATACCTGCATGGTCACCCAAGACAGGACAAGCCAAGTGCCTAGGACTTAGAGGATCTTCCAGTGGCTCTAGATCATCGTCTCCAAAACTGTGACCGGTTGTTGGTAGGTTGCGAAAGTCCAGGAAACAAATTAAGGTGCTTTTGAATTCTGTATTTATCTTTTCACATTTGCTACACTTCAAGGACAGAGGTCCAATATCAACCTCTTCTGCTGCTTATTACTATTGACAGGAGGAGTGGTTTATACAGACTCCTCTCACTTCACAATCAGAGAAATTAAAATAAAGTGAATTATGTGACAATCATGCAGGGATACAAGCAGTGTGAAAGGAAATGCTGTAGGATGTCATTTTTAGTAGCACACAACAAAATGTAAATACCTATAAATGAACTGTATACATTCATCAGTTAGAAAAGCAAAAATGAAGCATATTTCTCGCGCAATGGAAATAAAGACTTTCCTAGGATTAGAACACTTTACTCTATGATGCAGAAATATTAAATATTCATTAAAACCCTTTTTTCACACATAATCAGTTGTGTGCAATATTGTTTCATCAGTCCTACTAAATGTCTGTGCAAATTTAAGCCCATAGTTATGCTTTTTGCCACAAAACTGCACAGATGCAGTTTTGCGGCAAAACGTTTAGCGCCAGCTTGCACCATTTAACAATGCCAGCCAGGTGCTGTATTTATTGAATGGTGGAAGCTGGCGCTAAACTTGGGCTAGCGTCTTCAAGAAAGACGCTAGCTGGGTGGGGGTGGCGGTAGGGAAGGAGGGGGTTGTGCGTCAGAAAATGATGCTAGCCTGGTTAGAGGCAAACAAAAATGCTTCTAACCAGACTAGCGCCATTTTCTGGTGCACAACCACCTAAAACATGACTCCCGTCTTAGGAAAGACAGGAGACATGCCCACCACCACAATGGCCACCACCACAATGGCCAGCACAGGGGACAAGTGTCCCCTGGGCATGGCCCTTGCACCCTGTGCCTTACAGGGGGCCCCATGTTAGGGCCCCCGATAGCACTTTAAAAAGAAAATTAAAAATACTTACCAGTACTTACCTAGGATGGGGTCTCCCATCCTCTGGTGTCCCTCTAGTGTGGGCGGGGGTGTTCCTGGGTTTGGGGAGGGCACCAGTGGACCCATTCCATAGTGTTTAACCATGGAAATGGGTCCACAAGTCCTCTAACGCCTGGTCTGACCCAGGCATTAAATAATGGTGAAAAGCAAACTTTGCACCATTATTTAGCCTCTCCTCCCACCCGTGCATCATTTTAGCACGGGGGAATAAATATGGGGCTATGGGGATAGCACCATTTCTTAGATGGGAATGCCTACCTTGCATCTCATTGACGCAAGCTAGGTGCAAGCATCCACAAAATGGTGCAAACTCCTATATTTTGACGCTAGACGTGTCTAACATCAAAATATAAATATGGAGTTTGGTTTGCGCCGAATTTGCGTAAAAAAAATTATCCAAATTCAGCACAAACAGAGTATAAATATGCCCCTCAGGTACCATTTCAGTGGAAAATGTGCTGTCTGTAAATGACAATGCACTACCACACAATGCTTTCCTTACATTAAAAAATCGCCCGCCCCACGTCTAGTAAAGCAGGGTGGGTCACAAAACGTTTTTGTACTAAAAAGTGGATCGTGGTTATGAAAAGCTTGTGAGGCACTGCTCTATATATTTATACCAAGATCAGAAGAGGGCATCTACTGAATACCCTGATCCTTCTCACCACCATTGCATTGGCCTGTTTTGCAACTCAGTGTTCCTGCTAGGGCTTTTGCAAAACAGTTCTAGAAATCACACTTCCAAAACCAGCAAGCCTAGAGAGTGGTCCCAGACAAGTCAGGTACAAGGAAAAAAATTTACTTTAATATATTATATTTTCAGTTACTGCCACCCAATACTTTAAGTCATGATGACTTTGACTTGCTAACAATTATATTTAGTTTGTGTAATGTGATTATTATAATTAAGCCTACATTACTGGATGGTGGGAAGTGACAGAGCCGATGTGGAAAGAGGATATGTACTATGAGCAATATAACAATGATCCTTTCTTGATGTTGGATCAGGGATTTTTGTTTCATTCTGAAAGTGAATATACCTTCACTCAATGATGGATGTTGGACATTGGAGGCATTCAACAAAGGCTACATTATTCATTGCTCCATCAAAGTTGCATAATAAGTATGGTCAAACTGGAGGGAATGTTACCCATATGCTACTTGGTTGTGTTTTTTGATGGTTGATTTCTTTAGTTATGGGACTCATGTGTTTTTTTTATTCGTCTGCTGCAGGTGATATCTGATAATCCTACGTATTTGTATGAGAGGGGCAATGGAATCATGTGTAATGTAGATCTGATTTGTTCATACACTCTCATGAATTGTCAAGAAGGTATTTATGATTCACTGGGGCACATCACAATGAAACGTTCCTATGTAGGGGATGGCCTAGCTTGTGATTTAGGCAGTAGATGGGACACGTTGAAAGGGCCGAGTCACAAAAGCAGTTAAGCATACATTACGTAGTAATACAAGAGTACTTGTCTGCATACTCTTATATGCCTTTTGTGAATCTTGCCTGAAACACCCAACTCCCTTTTAATAAAAGTACAAAAAGGGCACCGTCCTTTCTGTTTGTTCTAATTGTATATGATTAATCTTTCCCATTTTAGATGTTTTTGGGGCTAATTCATATAGACACGTAAATGTATAAACTATAGCAGTACTACTGTGAATAATCCAGAATGCCTCGGTGAAGGGTGACATGTTGTATGGCTCCTGTGGTTGCTGGGTTGTGTTGCTCCTATCATCTTATCTCCTTTCATTCTTAGAAATAGTATTTCACTTTTACTTAAAAAGCAGTCTTTTCTGGGCATTCTGTTAGTTTCTTTCTGCCTCATTTAGATCTTTAGGTCCTTGGCCTGCAAAGCTCCTGTGGATGCAGTTTTTTTTTTCTTTGACAAAGTTACTTCTTATCAGCAAAGACCAATACAGTGCATCAGATTTGGCTGAGCTGTTAGACTCCTGGAAAAATCTACCTGAGATGGTCAAAAGGGCAGCAATGCTCAAACCAAGAGATCTTCTAAAAAGATGGGTCCTGGAAAAAGCCACCTCAGAAACTTTAAGAGAGGTGATGCAGAAAATAATAGGTCTTGATCCCCCCCTTAGGCTTACCGCCCGACCACTAACATGTAACACGGCCATCAGAGAATCATCTGGGTTATTGGTTAAACTGCACTGTAATCACCAAACCAATCTGAATTTCCATCCGCTAGTGCAAGTTCGATTTTGGTGCCTCCCAAGCCTAAATTAGGAAAGTACTGGTTCAGTGGGGTTTCCACTGCCAACTCAGATTTTGTAGGTGTGGAATTGGGACCCCTCCATTATTCTGACGTGCTTGAAGAACAGAGCTTTTTCATCTACAGCAACAAGGCCATCTAAACAATAAAAAAAGAGACTTAAAAGCTGCCTCACTGGTTTCTAGACATGTTGTATGACTCCTGTGCTTACTGGGTGGTTTTGCGCCTATCATTGAATGCAAAAAGAGCAGTCGGCAAGGGAGCTGTGAAGAATGGCAGCTATCTTGGCTGCTGGCCAGGCCCATCCCCAGACCTTTTTTTCAAACCCACACCACTGATTTACCACAGTTTGCAATAACATACAAAACATACCTTTTTAGTTGTTTGATCTTTACTCACTCACCTGTCCCACACAAGCTTGTTTCTATGTTTTGTAGAGGGTCAGGGAAGAAGGAGGGAATGGATCTATTACATGAAAGTGGTCCCATTAATTTATTAGAGTATTTTAGTTGTTTTTATAAAGCAGCTAATGTTCCGGCACCTAACATGCCTTGTATCCATGACACTGACCTGATTGAGACCTGATAATCGTCTGGAGTATGAAATGTTCTGCAGTTACTATTGCACTTGTAAAAAGTGACTTATACGTTGCAACCCAGGAGGCATGATAAGATAAATTCAATGCTATCTAACTTCTAGGAGTGTGCTGATTTGTGGTGATTGATGCTGAAGAATATTTTGCAGACTTGCAGTGATTATATGGAGGCAATGATGACAGAGTTATCACCAAGCAAAGTTTTAGATAACCCACCTATTTCACGTTAATTTTGGCTGATAAGGTCATAAACTTCCTCAAAATGTTTCTGGGAACATTAGGTGGGTGAGACCCATTTTTCAAATGTGTTTGGGGACCTATGAGGAAGTAGGTTCCTTTGAAAATATGAAGGGTGGTATAGTCTATACATCGGCAGCTTTTAAGTCATAGTGGTTGAATGATTTAAGAGTCTTCAAAATAAGGGTTAATTACAGTTTTGTGTGTGCAGAAAGGGTGCTGGCAAATGGGGTGCCTGGCCCAGGGCCGACTGAGTTATTGGTTGTAGGCCACAAGTATGAAGGAAGGGGTGTCCCCAGTGGTCCATCTCGCATGGTACCCTGAATCTCAGATTGGTCATTGAGACAGTGGCAGTTGTGCTGCTGTTGTGCACTGTATCCCTGAGGGTGTAGCAGAGTGAAGTTTGTGTTGGGCCTTCACCAGGACAGAGTTTTCTTTGAAAGTCTTGAGGATATGAAAGTTTTGCTTTATGGCTCTGAGATTTCTGTCATCCGAATGAACCATTACAGATTCATTGGCGTAAATGCTACTTTCCTGTGTGTACTTGAATTGCCTTCTATTTCAACTTCTTGCCCATCTTGCATTTCCAAAGTATTGACATAGCTATTCAGAAACACCCTTTCCATGTATTAGATTCAGATGAGAAGAAAATATGTGTGTTTCAGTGTGCCCTTCCCCTGTTTAGCATGTGTATACAAAACAAAGAGGGTTTGGGGGAATTTTTTTAGTAGGGTTTAGTATGGTTTTTATCTAAAATTCTCAGATAGAACATGGTAAGTGATTGTGTGACTCACTGTATTTATAGTGAACAATATCCCCATCCTTCTCTGAGATGACCTTCTGCAGAGGCCCTCTTTTTGCCCGTTATTAATATGTTATTCGGTTAACTCTTAGGGGTAAATTAATTACATTTTCCATGCAATGAACTACAGTTGCTGTGCTGCATTGCATAAAAAGGAGAGAGCAGGACAGTGGGCATTATCTAAGATACAGTGCTGGCGCTCTCTTCCTAAGCACTGGCATACAATTAGGCAGTATAGCGTCAGGCACACTCCTTGGAACCATAATGCAAAGGTGAGTGCCTGAGCCTAGCATAGGTTTTGTACTGGAAGTACTTACACTTTTACACTTTTTCCTCTTTGTGTGTGCTGCACAGTACAGCACACATGCAAAGTAACATAACTTCAGAGAAAAGAAAACTTTTCTCCTACTTTGCGCCTGCCTTAAGTAGGTGTATATTTTGGCATAATTTCCAGTCTACAGATTTGAGTAGATAGGTTTTTACATCAAGGACCATGGGTGGCTGAAAGGAAATGCTTATGGACCACCCATAAAAAGCCTCTTGGCACAAAGGAATGCAAAGTGCTAAATTTTGTTAATTTTAGCGACGTTTCCAGCATGAAACAAGCGTGAGTTGGAAAGTAAATAACATGAACACTTTGTGCTGGTTTGCATCACTTTTAGTGACTTTACAATGGCACCAAGTGTGGAAAAATCTCTACTCTACTGTTGAAACCTACCCCCTTGTGCAACACTGTTGCCACTCTATCAGCTATCTGTGTTTCAAATGCTTGAAAAGGCCTAAATATGGGACTCAAGGTACTGAATGAAGGTTGTTGTCTTCTGAAAAGAGAAATACCAGAAAGTTAGGAACATATCTTCTACTTTTCATTGGTGTCATTTTAATACAGATGGTCAGATTATAACGGTTCAGTCGTTCTTCTTCCACTCCATTTCAAAATACATTTAAACAAACTCCAGACAACATGCAGCTTCAATACCAGAAGTCACAGTGGTTCACAGAAAAAGGAATACAACTTGTAATTTGTAGATACTAGTCATCAGTTCAGTCTGTTATCTTTCAAACTCAAACAATGCATAAGGTCTGAAACTATAAAGTGATTTTTGTTTTCCAGTAGAATTTCCGTTTCTTCAGGTAAAGTCAGTGGACGGTTCGGATAAACAATATAGTGCAGAAGTGGAGGAAAGCAACATTGGTCCTAATGCAGGTGAATATACAAATGTTCCTGTTTTCTACATGTTGAGATACTTGTCAACATACTAATTCTTGGTTACGATGCAGTGCAATAGTCCCCAGTTGATTCCATTTAAGGTGGAAGCTATCTTCAATGGATAGTAGTGGTATAGGACAGAGAGCATTCATTTCCTTTTGCAACATGGTTCAAATGGAACTGTATGGTTACCTTTCTAGGGGTTACAGTAAATGCTTGGTTATCAATTTCAAATGTCCCCCGGTCAGCAGCGTTAACACAGGGCACTTTGGAGAAGGGGAGACACTCCCCTTCAAAGCCCACCAAAATCCTTCAATGGCCTCTTTTTAGGCTACGATCAATGAATAGCTCTGAGATAAGGGTAACCCCAGGGCTCCTCATTATATTCTGCAGGCGGTACCCATAACTTTGATCTACCCGAGTGCCCGGGTTAATACTTTGTTGGTATTTGACCATATTTGTAAAGCTCCCATACCTTGGGCCCGGAACAGCCTTTTTAATCGTGCCTTAGTAATCATGACCATGAGAGTATTAGTCCCCTTCCTCCTGAATAATGATAATGATTACTATAAGGAACAGCAGCACAGGACTCGAGATACTGCATCCATTATCGTGTAGTTTCCCCTGATTCCGGGAAGAGTATGCTGAGATTTTCTGCGTGCTCTGAGCAAGACGGGACATGGTTAGGAGTCTTGTGTGGCAGACCTGGAGTTTCAGAGAAGGCTTGTGACTGCCCAGGGGCAATACTTTTTGCTCCTCTGTGCTGCTGCAGGGGTCAGGGGAGGGTCAGGTTGTGGCATTGCCTCCTGCCCCTTTCCCTGTAGCATCTGACAGGTCTGGAGTCCCTAGGCCTGGAATTACCAGGGTCAAAGATTAAGGACCCAATAATTTTGTGCCGAGGGACACTTGTAATTGTGGGTGGCAGAATTTCACCGAGAGTTATAACTTCAAGGAAAACTTGGTCACTAGTAATGATGGCCTAAATGTTTCTATAGTCTGTGGGATATTTCCACAAAGGCATTTTGACGTATGTAAAATAGCACTTTTTAAGTACTCTTGTAGTACTCTTTTATTTACTCTTAGCTGCCCTTGTAGTTAACCCTAAAGTATCTAAAATGAGAACATTCAGGGACTATTCATTTATAATGAATACAAATGTAAAGGACTGGGCCCTCTGTGCACTTTCACTAATAAGGAGTTGGGCATTTCAGGACCAATTCACAAATGTAAATAAGAGTATATAAAAGAGTACTCCTCTCTAGTATTACTCTTACTTATAAACCTATGTGCTTATGTTCACCTGCTACATTTCACAAACCCTCCAAACGTAGGGCTGGGTTTGTGCTATATAAATACCACAAAGATACCTGCAGGTCCATAAAGTAATAATGCTGTTTGTCACCTGAATACACTGCTTTACACTGTAATAGGTATTTCAGGAGAAAATGGAGAAAGTTCCATAATGTGCCACAGTAGTAAATTTTATCATGCAAAGTCATAAGAGATAGAGTTGTGAAGTACGAGCAAGGAGATCTGAGAAAGAGCAGAAACTCTACTTGCGGAAGGGCGTGAAAGGAGATGAGCCAGGAGAAGAGAGGTCTAATAGAGAGGAAAAAGACCAGTGTTAGAATATAAAGACCATGGGGGTATGGTGTGGGCAGATTGACCTACTATCAATGGAAATCTTGAGTGAAGCTGGAAGCATACAGTGAGAAAATCCATCTACTTCAAAACCATCCTACAGTGCTCAAAGTGTGTTTCGGATTGTAATGAGTGTTTTAGGAGGTGCTCTCATTTTTAGTTTTAAGGACAAGCAGAGAGGGCTGAAAGAACATGTTTTTCAGTGACGACACTCCCCAGGAGATTACATTGTATATTATAGACTGTCCAGACAGCCACAAAAATTACTTTAACATTTTCACTTATAGCATAATACAAATGGGTGCCTTACTTACATGACCACTTTCAGTTTGTACTTCAGCTGCAATTGCTGTGTGAGCAGTAGCAAAGTGTGTGTGAATGTCTTTCGGAGACCAAAAAGCCACTTACGTTTCTGTGAGAAAAGATCTAATTTGTCCTAGTTAGCTTCCACTTTTTGCCTGGTATTTGATGTGATCTCGAAGTTGATAGTGCCTAGGACCCCTGCTAACAAGGGACCAGATGCATGAAGCATTTTTCAAGTCGCGTACGGGCCGATTCGCAGAATCGTGCTGTTTGCGACATAAAAAATTATTTTTGGGATGTACAAAGCCCAAACTGCAATTCGGTAACTTGTTACCGAATCGCAGTTTGGGTTTTGAGATTCGGTATTAGGAAGGGGCGTGTCAAGGGCGTCCCTTCCTAAAACTGAATCCAAATGGTATGTATGATTGTTTTGTGACCGCGAATGCGATCGCAAAACAATCGCAGTTTCAAACTGGTGCTAACCTATTCGCAAATGGGAAGAGGTCCCTTTGTGAAAGGCAGCGAAAATATTTTTTCAGAGCAGGCAATGGTCCCACGGACCACTGCTTGCTCTGAAAAAATGAAAAGAAAACTTCATTTTTGATTTTGAAATGCATCTCATTTTCCTTTAAGTAAAACGGGCTGCATTTTTTAAAAAAACTGCTTTATTTAAAAGCAGTCACAGACATATTGGTCTGCTGTCTCCAACAGGCCACCATCCCTGTGAGGGCGGCCATTCCCAATGGGGTCGCAAATTGCGACCTACTTCATGAAAATTCATGAGGTAGGTAATTTGCGACCCCGTTGGGAATCGCAAACAGTGTAAAGTACACTGTTGTACATCCGGTTTTGCGAGTAGAAAATTGCGAGTCGCTAAGACTCGCAGTTTGCGAGTCGCAAAACCAGACCTTTGTACATGTGGCCCCAGGTTCCTAGGGCCAGATTTTTTCCCTAAAATTGTTGTGATGCATTGGCACAATTTGCAACACCTTTAGCTGCCACTATAAGTCCCTAGTACCATTTACTAGGGAATTATCCTCATTAGGGAATTATCCTCTTTATTAGAATAGTCATAAGTAAGAACAGACTTCAGTATCTCTATATTTTACTATGTTTGTTGCGCCGACGTAGAGATACTGAAGTCCATTCTTACTTATGACTATTCTATTACTGAGAATAATTACTGAATGATGTGTATGCAGGTGTTTAATGTGCAGCCAGCATTTGAAAAAAGGCAATGACTGAAACGCGTCATGTTTGGCAATTCTAATTAAATTGAATACCAATCTGCAGAGTGCTCCTTTGGTTCATGTGAAGAGCCAGTTGGTTTGATAATTATTTGTGCATGCCACTTGCACGTCTGGAGGCACCTGTCCAAAAGGAGTTCAGCAGTTAGTGGTGTTTGGTGTAATATATATATATTCCAATCAGCTCACACAGTTGCGTAAGCCAGCGCCCTTACACAGACGGCAGGGACGGGGTCGCGAACCCCATAAATATTCAACATTTGATTTCCTTCTATCGGAAAAACGCCTCTGCCACGTGATATCTTCTTGCAAATTACTTTAATTAGGCAAACAAACAAAATCACCCAACGCGTTTCGGGAGTCCCGGCTCCCTTGTTCACGAGTAATTTTAGTCCCTATTTCCATTTCTATATATTACCACACTAGTGCAAATAACATAATAAACGGACTAATATCATTATTCCAAATACGGCGGCCATCTTTACACATATTTCTCATATCATTATGCTAAACAAGTCTTTTACTACATACATTTTTAATTTTCCAAAACGTAAATTCTCACATAACACCTGCTACCCTTCACTATCGTAAGTATTAATCACAATTAATATCAGTTGATCTATATAATATAATCCATCAACAACAAGGTTAATGCTTTTATACAATATTATCAGAATATGTTTTTTGATGCTCCTTGTAATGACAACGATGTATTGCATTTTTTGAATGTTTACCTTCCATCCATTTCATTTCTATGATATCATCTCATTATTACCAACATTCGCAATATTGGTAAACCTAATCCCCACATTAAATTATATTTCAAACATCCTCATAAAAAACATTTCTCAATTTCTCAAGCATCTAAACATCATAATCACTAAATGTTAGTATATTACATATTTAGAGCAGTCAGACCGATTAAACACAAAATCATTGTACACTGGGTAAGTGACATTTTCCCTTCAATGGCATGTGTAGCTGCAGATACACATGCTATGCATAGACTAGAAAGCAGTTAGTCCTTCCAAAAAGCGGTGGCTAGCCTGTAGGAGTTGAAGTTGTTTGAAAAAATTTCCTTAAGACAGCCTGGCCTACAGTGGCTTGTTGCTGTGAGAAGACATAAACACAGTAGTGTTTTGTAAATGTATCGGGAGTTGACCATGTGGCTGCTTTACATATATCAATCATTTTTATGTTTCCTAAAAATGCCATTGACGCACCTTTCTTTCGTGTAGAATGTGCTCTAGGAGTGATCAAAAGTTGTCTTTTTGCTTTGATATAGCACGTTTGTATGCATCTAACAATCCATCTAGCTAAACCTTGTTTTGATATAGGATAGCCTTTATGTGGTTATTGGAAAGCAACGAAAAGTTGCTTTGTTTTCCTAAAATCTTTAGTTCTGTCTATATAGTACATAAGAGCTCTTTTGAGATCTAGGGTATGAAGAGCTCTTATTGCTACAGATGTGGCTGTGGAAAGAAGACTGGCAATTCCACTGTTTGGTTGATGTGAAATGGAGATACTACTTTTGGTAGAAATTTTGGATTTGTTCTAAGTACAACTTTATGTTTGTGCACTTGGAAAAAAAAGTTATTCAAGAGTGAATGCTTGTATTTAACTATCTTTTTTTAAAGATGTAATAGCTACAAGGAAGGCAACCTTCCATGTTAAAAATTTAATTTGACAAGAGTGCATGGGTTCAAAAGGTGGTCCCATGAGTCTGGGAAGTACGATATTTAAATTCCACGATGGAACAGGTGGTGTTCTAGGTGGAATAATGCATTTTAATCCTTCTATGAAGGCTTTAATAACAGGAACTCTGAATAGAGAAGTATGTTTAATAGTCTGTAAGTATGCAGATATTGTAGTAAGTTGTATCTTGATGGACGAGAAAGCCAAATTAGATTTTTGCAAATGAAGTAAATAGCATACGATATGTTATATAGATGCTGTAAGTGGATCAGTGTTTTTAGATTGACAGTAGTAGACAAATCTTTTCCACTTGTTTGCGCAGCATTGTCTAGTAGTAGGTTTACATGCTTGTTTAATTACTTCCATACATTCTGGTGGAAGTTTTAGGTTACCAAATTCTATGACTTCAGGAGCCAAATCGCTAGATTGAGATTATTGGGGTTTGGATGCCTTATTTGACCTTTGTTCTGTGTTAACAAATCTGGTCTGTTTGGGAGTTTAGAATGAGGTACTACAGACAGATCTAGGAGTGTTGTGTACCAATGTTGGCGTGCCCATGTTGGTGCTATGAGTATCATGGTGAGTGACATTTCACGTAGTTTGCTGACTAGAAAGGGAAAGAATGGGAGAGGGGGATAAGCGTAAGCAAATATCCCTGTCCAATTGATCCATAGAGCACTGCCCTTGGATAGGGGATATGGGTGTCGAGATGCAAAGTTTTGGCAGTTTGCGTTTTCATATGTTGCGAATAGATCTATGTCTGGTGTTCCCCACTTTTGAAAGTACTTTTGAAGTACTTGGGAGTGAATCTCCCATTCGTGTTCTGGTTCGTGATTTCTGCTTAGGAGATCTGCCAGCTGATTGTTTATCCCTAGAATATATTGTGCTAGTAAATAAATTTGATTGTGATTTGCCCATTTCCAAATTGTTTGGACTGGAAGGGACAGTTGAGATGAATGTGTCCCGCCCTGTTTGTTGAGGTAATACATGGTTGTCATGTTGTCTGTTTTTATGAGAACATTCTTCTGTTTGAGAACAGGTTGAAACGCTTTTAGGGCAAGAAACACAGCTAATAATTCTAAGTGGTTTATGTGTAGCTGTTTCTGTTTGACATCCCATTGACCTTGAATGGTCCGATTGTTTAAGTGAGCTCCCCAACCGATCATTGATGCTTCTGTTGTGCGTATGGTCTGAGGCACAGGGTCTTGAAATGACCGCCCATTTATTAGATTTCTGCAATTCCACCATTGAAGGGACATATGTGTTTGGCGGTCTATGAACACTAGATCTTGAAGTTGACCGTGTGCTTGTGACCATTGTTGTGAGAGGCACTGTTGTAAGGGCCTCATGTTTAGTCTTGCATGTGGGACTATAGCTATGTAAGATGGTAAGATGCCATAATTCCTTCATGATAAATCTCACAGTGTATTGTTGATTTGGCTGTATGAGTGGTATGAGATTTTGGAAAGCTTGTATCCTTTGTATATTTGGATAAGCTAGTGCTAGTTTAGTATTTACGATAGCACCAAGGTAAAGTTGTACCTGTGCTGGTTGAAGGTGTGACTTTTGGTAGTTTTGAGTGAACCCTAGGGTGTGCAAGGTTTCTATCACATAACAATTGTGTTGTTGGCATTGTGTAAAATAGCTTGATTTCATTAGCCAATCGTCTAGATATGGAAAGACATGGATGTGCTGTCTTCTTATGTAGGCTTCTACTACTGCTAGACACTTTGTGAACAGTCTTGGAGCTTTTGTTATGCCAAATGGCAATACTTTGAACTGGTAGTGTTTTTCTGCTATGAGAAACCTGAGGTATTGTTTGTGAGCGGGATGGATGGATATGTGGAAATACACATCTTTGAGGTCTAGAGCAGTCATGTAATCTTGTTTTTGTCATAGTGGAATAACATCTTGCAGAGTTACCAAGTGAAAATGCTCTGACAGGATGTATAGATTGAGGGGCCTGAGGTCCAAGGTGGGCCTAAGGGTGCCGTCTTTTTTGGGAATCAGGAAGTATAGTGAGTATACTCCTGTTCCTTGTTGGGAATGTGGAACTAATTCTATTGCTTGTTTTAATAGTAGAGATTGTACCTCTTGTTGTAACAGAACATGTTGTGTTCTGGGGACAATTTGAGATATCGTGGTGGAATGTTTGGAGGGGTGGAGATTAATTCTAGGCAATAGCCATTGCGGATAATTGATAATACCCAATTGTCTGTGGTGATATTTTGCCAATGAGAGTGGAATTGCTGTAGTCTTCCCCCCACAGGAGATGTGTGGAGTAGAAGGGAGGGAAGGAAGTCACTGTTTAGGTTGTGTTGTGGTCTGTTTAGAGGTTTGGAATTTACCTCTGTTCCTGAAATATTGACCTCTATAGGATCCTCTAAACCCACTTCTTTGATATTGGGTTTGTTGACCCTGCTTTGTTTGGGAGGTGGAAGCATCTGAGGATTGTGGCTTAAAACCTCCTCTAAACTGTGGTCTGCGAAAGGAGCCTCTGTATGGGGTGGTGCATAAAGCACCCATTGCTTTCGCAGTATCTGAGTCCTTCCTCAGTTTCTTAATAGTGGTGTCTACTTCTGGGCCAAAGAGGTGCTTCTTGTCAAAAGGCATATTAAGTACTGCCTGTTGAATTTCTGGTTTAAAACCAGAGGAGCGCAACCATGCATGTCTTCAAATTGTGATGGCAGTATTCACACTCCTGGCAGCTGTATCAGCAGTATCGAGGGCAGATCTTATTTGACTATTGCTGATAGCTTGTCCCTCTTCCACCACTTGTTGTGCTCTTTATTGATGCTCCTTTGGGAGATGCTGTATAATATCTTGTATTTCATCCCAATGGGCCCTGTCATACCTGGCTAGAAGTGCCTGAGAATTTGCAATTCTCCACTGATTTGCTGCTTGTGTGCCAACCCTTTTCCCAGCTGCATCAAATTTTCTACTCTCCTTATCAGGATGCGGTGCGTCTCCTGATGATTGGCTGTTTGCCTTTTTTCCTGCCGCACTCACTACTACTAAGTCTGGAGGGACCTGATGAGTGATGTAATCTGGGTCAGTAGGGGCAGGCTTATACTTTTTATCAATTCTAAGGGTGATGATCCTAGCTTTGACAGGTTCATAAAAAATGTGGTCAGCATGTTTAAACATTCCTGGTAACATAGGAGACACTGGTACCTGGAATGAGTAGGACAGTGTCAGAATGCATGGTTACTCCATGATAAACTGCTGCCCTAGAAATTACTTGGGTGTATGCAGTGATGTCTTCTGGAGGAGAAGGTTTTGATGGATAAATGTCTGGATCATTGTCCGGGATGGGATCAGGGTCATAGAGGTCCCATGGGTCTGCTGTATCTCCATGTGAGTATAAAGAATGTGTTGGAGAAGGCAGTGGTGGTGGGCTATTCAGACGTGAGAACTAGAGCTGTGGAGTTTGAGGGGAAGAAGTATGGAGAGGTAGTGTCTTCTCCTTTTATTTTTGCACCTTCGCTGGTGGTTTCACAGAGTCTAGTTCCTCTTGGAAAGCCAGCTTTCTTTTGGTTTTTAAAGGAGATGCAGTGATGATTCTTCCTGTCTCCTTATGAATATTGATTCTGGACTATCTCTCATCCATAACCAGTAATGTTGGTTCAAACTCAGGCTCTTCTTCAGAAGTCTTATGAGATTCCATGATTGACCTTGCAATCTGTTTTAATTTTTTGGAAAGACTTTGTTCCTCTGTATATGAGGATTTTTTCGGCTCCGAGGTGTGTAGCTTTTTCTGTCCCGAAAAAGTAGTCAGTGGTCTCAGCTCCAAAGCCGATTGCAAAATTTTTGACTCCGAAGAATGGGGTCTATTACTTGAGTCTGAAGTGGTGCTTTTAACGGATTTGCTCGACTCAAAAGTGGACGAAGTAGTGGCCTTTTTCGGCACCGACCCCGAAGGACGGTCGTCAGCAGTCTTTTTTCAGGCCGAACCATGGCCTTCCGGCAGTGGTGTACCCAAGGCCTTTGAATGTTTTTTGGTGCAGGGGTGTAGGGGCAGACGTACTCACATGCTGGCCAGCTGTGATGGGTCTGTCGTCTTCCGATTCCTGTTCAGAGTCTGTGTCTGGGATGGAGACTGCTATCTGCACCTGATTCTTCCTCCATGATGACTAAATGTTTGCTGCTTATCGACACCATTTCAAGTCTTCGGGATCTGTGATCTCTCAGGGTCTCCTCTGATCGAAATGATCAACAGGCCTCACAGTCTTCCTCCCGATGGTCTGGAGAAAGGCAGAAATTACAAACCAAGTGTTGGTCTGTATAGGGGTACTTTGTGTGGCACAGAGGGCAGAATCTGAATGGAGTTTGATCCATCAGGCTTCCCACGCGGTAGGCCCGAACAGGCCCGAGTTGGGCGCACGCTCCCCGAAGGGCAAAAATGAAGGTTCCGACGGTACTACCAGTTCGATGCTAGATGGGAAACGCAATCGAAACAATACGGACGAATAAGAAGGTTTTCTGAGGTTTTCCGAATTGAAATCTCGGAACGAGAGGAAACACGTCCGAACCTGACCGCGGAAAGAAAACAATCTAACAATGGAGTAAATGCCCATGCGCACTGAAACTGAGAGGAGTCACTCGATCCTGTGACTCTGAAAAGATTTCTCCGAAGAAAAACAACTTGTAACACTCCAAATCTGCAGCACTACATGCCACGAACAGATGTACACTGGGTAAGTGACATTTTCCATATATATGTCAACTTAAGTCAAAAACATACTTATTATTATTTTCTATGCCATCGTTAATTGTCCCTCCCTCCATTATTTTGTGTGGGAGTGTGTTGCAGTACCAGTGAGTGACCATGTGTGGTGCTGTACTTACTCCAAAGTTGGGCTGGAGTATATTTCTTTTGGCTCCTTTTTGGTTGTAGTAACTTTAAAAGTGCTGTTTGTGAACCACAATGGGCTTACTCTCTTGTGGATAGATGTCTGTATTTGCAAAATCCTTCTCTAAACACCTTTTTACACCTCCCTAAGTCCCACTTTTTCCTTCCCTAAGGCCCTCCCATTTAGATGTTAGTACTTCCCATTTTTAGCCAGTTGCCCAAGTTTCTTCAACATTTACTATTAAAACTTATACTTCTCTTCCATGGCGTCCTCATCAAAGTCATAAGCACTGAATATTCCCACCTACATGCAGGGACCCTGGAGCACATATTAAATATATAATATATATATATATGTATAACATCATTAATGTATGTAGTACCTTTAAATACATATGTATATATACATAAGCAGCCTACAATCTAAGTTACAGCCTTTATTTGACCAGAAAATTGCAGTGAAATAAAAGGCATTGCTAGCCAATAAGCGGCATTTAAAAGCATAACAGCGAAAACTGGCACTGTGCCTTTAAGACCACAGAGGACCCTCTGTATCCCATCATGCCCCACTGGTGACAGTTAGGTCAGTTCTTTTTTTCTGGCTCCTACATTTATGATCCTGGAGCAGTGAGCTCTGCAGTTTCTTGTCATTGTTATCAAGAAATTCCTTTTCAAAACATAGGCCCTCATTATGACATTGGCGGTAAATCCTGCTTATCGCCACGATGACGGCCGCCAACTTACTGCCGCTGTGGCAGATATCCGTTCACCATATTATGACACACACACACCAATTTAACAGAATTCAGCCACATACACAAATCCGCCAGTCCAAAGGTCAGTGCTATAGTGGCCCACACCGTTACGCCAACAGAACAACACCCATCAAATTATGACCAGTAAATCACCACGGCGGACATTCAACGGCAGTAAACCATTGGCGGTACATAATGCAGAGCTCACACCCAGAGACAAAACAACTCCACATTGGACAATTCAAACAACACACACCTGACACCCATACACACACCACAACCACACCACTATAAAACACACATCCACATTACCCACAACCCTTTACGATTACAATTCATTGCCACCAGAGAGACACCAAGACCACTGAGACAACTAGAGCCACACACCACTCACGCACTCCACATCACACACCCCAACAAATTACCCAACACACCCTCACCAACACACCTCACATAACACCCATTGCACCACAAAGACACCCCCGTTTCACAGAGGAGGAGCTAAGGGTCATGGTGGAGGAAATTGTCAGGTTAGAGCCACAGCTATTTGGAGCACAGGTGCAGCAAGTATATATAACTAGGAAGATGGAGCTATGGCGGAAAATCGTGGACAGGGTCAACGCCGTGCGACAGCACCCCAGAACAAGGGACGACATCAGGAAGAGGTGGAAAGACCTACGGGGGAACGTACGTTCCATTGCAGCAAGACACCAGCTCGCTATACAGAGGTCTGCCACTGGACCCCATCTCCTCCCCCACAACTCACAGCATGGGAGGAGCAAGTCTTGGCAATACTGCATCCTGAGGGCCTGGCCGGAATCGGAGGAGAACTGGTCTCTGGTTAGTCAACTTTAAAAATGTATCACCCCCCTACCTGCATGCCACCACATTCCCTCACCCTCACTCCCATCACTCCACTCCATCCTACACACTCCACCATCACATCTCACCAATCCTAATGCCAAGCCATGCATGCTGTACTAATGCATGGACGCCCCTCAAAGCCCTGCATGGACACCCATCACTAACGCATGCACAGCATAGAGAACTAACAATCCCACCATACACTAACATACAAAAGTGAAAGCTGGCAGGGCAAAACCAACCATAGAGGGGAAACCAGGGATGTACAATATGTCATACACATCAACCATAACACATCATTTACATCCCCACAGGTACCCCAGCCAATGTCACCTGAGAGGAGGGGCCAGCACTAGCCAGTCCCCCAACTGAAGAGGCCCACAGTGATGATAGTAACTCTGGACTTCAGGATCTGCACGACCTACCTGGCCCATCAGGGACAACTGGACAGCTGGTTACCCAAGCCCAGTCACAGACCGTCACAGAGCCTCCCCCTTCAGGAAACACCACCACAGCACCCATCCAGCATACTCACACCTCTGTCCCCAGGACATGTCAGTCAGCAGTGTGTCCACCTGTACAGTGACCCCAGGCCACACCTCGCACACAAGACAATCAGGGACCTGGTGTCAGTGGCAGGGGACACACAGTTCAAGGGACAGAGGCACAGGCCAACATAGAAACTGGGAGGAGTGCTGTGTGCCAGGGGGAGGACAGGCCCAGGTAACCGCCTCTCCAGGAGGCGCTTTCCAAGATCCTGGGAGCCTACCAACATTCCCAGGACATGATGGGCCAGATCCTGGGCAACGTGTAGGAGAACAGGCAGCTGCAGGAGGGACAGCACCAGGGGATCAGGGAGGACTTGCAGGCCATCAACAACACCCTGATCTCCATAGCAGGGGTGCTGACAGATGGCCAACATTCTGAGAGAGGCAGTCTCACACCAGCGGGACCCTGCCACTAGCCAGTCATCTGAACGAGCATCCACTTCCGCTGCGGCTAGTGGCCAGGAGGCCCCGCCACAGGGCTTGCAGGCCACCAGCACCCCTCCCCCTGCAGAAGGTTAATCACCCCACAAATGCTCCCTGCGATCCAGACAGAAGCCAGAGACACTTGCCAAGACCCCCGCCAGGAAATGAGACTCTCCTGATTGTCCCCCTTGTGTCCCACTCAGTTACCCTGTCCACCTTGAACTGCCATTGCTCCCCTTCCTATGTCCCCTTGGACAAAGCACCTTTCCTAAAAACAGACTTCCCTCCATCATCCCCCAATCCCATTGCACTTTCCCCCTATATGTTAGCACTTCAATAAACACCCATTGACAAAAATCGATTTTGAGTATGTCACGTATATCAAATATGTATTGTTTGAAACAGGTACAACCATTGCAAATGAACTGTACATAGGATGAACATAGAATTAATGACCTGTGGCTGGCTGTAGTGATCACACCAGGAGCATTTGTCATATCACCAACATCTGCAAAATGAATATCCAGCGGGAACAGTAAGTGGGCATTGAATTGGGAATTACCAGCATGCCAATGCCACACAGAATTCAACCAAAGTCATTGAAATGTAAAGTTACACTGTCTTACCTGTGTGTCTTTGGAAGTACTGACGGATCACAGATGTTCTGTTGTCCTCATCTTCATCATCTGCCTCCTCATCCTCACTGGCCACAGGGGCATCTCCAGTCTCCTCCTCCAGCAGAAAAGGAACATGTTGTCTGAGGGCCAGGTTGTGTAACATGCAGCATGCCACTACTATCTGGCAGACCTTCTTGGGTGAGTAGCACAGGGATCCACCTGTTAGTTGGAGGCACTGAAACCTAGCTTTCAGGAGGCCAAAGGTTCTCTCAATTATCCTTCTGGTTCCCCCATGTGCCTCTTTAGAACATTCTTCTGCCCTTGTCCTGGCATTCCTCACAGGGGTCAGCAGCCAAGATAGGTTTTGGTAACCAGAGTCACCTGCAATTATTGAGGGACAACATTTAGCGACACACTATCCTATATGGCCCACACCATACCCATACACCAACACATACTGGGTGGAAACCAGGGCTCACCTATAAGCCACACCCTGTGCCTCTGTAGTTGGGCCATCACATTTGGGATGCTGCTATTCCTTAGGACAAAGGCATTGTGCACCAACCCAGGATACTTAGCATTGATGTGGGAGATGTACTGGTCCGCCAAGCACACCATTTTCACATTCATGGAGTGGAAACTCTCACAATTCCTGAACACCTGTTCATTCTGGTGGGGGGATGGGGGGGGGGAGACAAATGCATTATGTGTTCCATCAATCGCCCCAATTATATTGGGGATATGTCCCATTGCATAAAACTCGGCCTTCAAAGTGGCCAAATCCTCAACCTGGGGGAATGCAATGTAGCTACACATGTGTTGTATCAGGGCAGACAACGCTCTTGCCAGCACTATTGAGAACATTGGCTATGATATTCCTGCTGCCAAGCCCACTGTCACTTGGAAAGAACCAGTTGCCAGGAAATGGAGTACTGATAGCACTTGCACTAGAGGGGGATCCCAGTGGGGTGACGGATAGCAGATATCAGGTCAGGCTTCATTGGGCACACAGCTCTGTGATTGTGGCCCTGTCCAGTCTGTAGGTGAGTGTTATGTGCCTGTCCTCCAGTGTATCCAAGTCCACCAGGGGTCTGAACACGGGGGTATGTCTCCATCTCCTATTCATCTGCAGTGGTTGGAATCCATGGGACAAAAGAGTGAAGAGCCTGTCACAAACTGAACAATGGAGCCATAACAGTAGTTTACATTCTGTGAACATTTAATGGGTCGGTGTGATTTGTCCAGTATGTGCCTATTTCTCCTGTGATGCAGCATTATTCCATTGGGCTGCCCCACCCCTGAAATGGCGTCTGCCTGTCCTGTATGGCGGGACAGGTGGAAGTGAGGTAATTCCGCTGACATGAGGCAGTCGGGAACCGCCGGGCAACTCCTCATTGGTTAATATTGGACCCTATGGGTTACAGTGGCCAATGGTGATCTACACCGGCGGTGACGGTATGCACCATCGCGGATGTGACTGCCATTTTCTATTTGATTCCCCACTTGTTACCTGACTTTCCATAGGAGAGGACCTACACTGCATGTGCTGCTGTGACCTGTGTCTCGAACCTACCATGGCCCGTGTGACCAGGGAAAGGGCCCCAGCCTTCACTTCGGAGGAGTTGAAGCGACTGGTGGATGGAATTAGACCTCCTCCCATATTGCATATGCACAAATAGGATGATCAAGGAGAAATGTCATTCCCCATCAACGTCGACAGGTAAAGGATGGAAATTGGGGGAAATTCCTTTGTGCTCGACGTTGACGTACAAATCGGCTTTGCGAATAACAGCCGGCATGCATGATACAACTTTTAAGATTCCATGCCATCGAACCGACTGACATCAACATGGTTGGTGTTGAGGCCATCACTAACAACTCCGTCGGAGAGATACCGACCGTGAAGTCGAAGCACCTGATGACGTTATCAAGGTGAAAGTCGCGACGTTCGCTGACGACTCCGTCAACATCAAGTAGACATTGGACGTTGATGTCGAGGCATACGGCAACTTCAAAAGAAATGACATCTAGGGATGTACATCAGTCATTGATGTTGAAGCATTCATCAAACAGATGTCTATTTACGTTGAGGTCACACTGCTTGACATAGGGGCAGTTAGAAAACTCAAGATCACCATCTAAACGGCAATGGACATCAAGAAGTCGTTGTTATTCATCAGATGTTCAGATTTTGCCAACGGTGCATGGAGAGCCAAGGTTTACAATTCCAGTGGGGCCTCCTCCTGATCCACCTGCGAATCTTATCATGGCATTTCCTGAAAAGTGTGCACAAGTGGTATAATCCTCCTCCTCAGAGTCCCAGGTCAGACTTTTCACAAACGTACTCTCCAAATCGCACTTCTACGCCTCAGGCATTTTCTCCAGAATAGCCATTCACCCTTCTGAAGAGACGTACAGTTTCACCCCAGTCTCCACAAAGGTCCAAGACCACACAGAGGCTTAGGTCAATGACCAGAATTCCTAAGGGCACAAATCAAGGTCCAGATCTCCACACAGATGTGGATCAAGGTAGAAATCGCCAAGAACCAGATCTAGCTCCAGGTCATGATGAGCCATCCAAATCATGGCGCAAAAGGTGTAGAACACCCTCCTAGTATACCACGCCACTTTCACCTGTGAGGGATTACTCTCCAATACTTTTAGGCATGCCTCTGGCAAGGGTTTCTCGGGTGGACGACTTCATTACATAAATGATGTACTAGTCAGAGGCGCAGCAAAACTGAACATTGACGTACCAGCACCTACTACGTCTTCCTCAGTTATATTTGAGACTCTGCATCACAGAACAGCATCTAGACTACTCCTTCCTCTGGTATCTAGCTTACCAGTGATGCAGTTGTTTTTGACACTAGCTTCTTTACGAAATGTGCCATCACGGATCCTGAAAAAGTACAAGGCACTGGACCAGGACCCGTTATTTCTAAGGTATGATCTACCACCAGACTTAGTCATTGTGGTCGCAGCTCGAAAGAATCATTCTGCTGTTGCCTCATCATTAGTACTTCTGGACAAAGATAGCAAGCAGATGGAGGCTATAGGTAAAAAGATGTGGGGCACACCTGCCTCTTTCCTGAAGGTGACCAGTGCCTCTGCCTTCCTAAGAAGGTATGAAGATCACTTTGGGACACACTTTCCAGGTTCACAGAGAAACTACCAAAGGAGGACAAACAGGAGTTTCAAGAGATCCTCCACGAGTGCAGCTTAGTCTCCCATCAGTTTATTAGTGCAGCCGCTGATACTTCAGACCTGGTGCCAAATGGATATTCTCACGGTATCTGTGCCAGAAGGTCATCCTGACTTCACCTCACAGGACTGAAACCTGAAGCACAACAGAGAATTCTCAACCTCCTGTTCACTGGCAGCTCACTATTTGTCTCACATGTAGATGACGAAATGGCCAAAATGAAAACTAAGCTGGATATGCTCAAGGCTTTGGGTCTCTAAAAGTGGTAAGAATTCTGAAGACGATACAGGTCTTATGATAAGCAACCTTATCAGCAGAGAGTTCAAACTCCTCTCAGTTTAAAAAAACAAACCTTTATTTGTACATTTTGTTCTTTTGTAAAACAAATCCATAACATGTACAAGGGCATGGCATATACTTACAAGCTATATGTTTGGAGGCAATCCCTGACACACCAACCCCTACAGAGAAAACCGACATCCTGGTCATGAATTACATATCAATTAACACATATTCAGTGGACTCCCGCACAGCAAGAATGCCCCCCTTTTATCTAAGGGGGGTCATGCCTCCTGTGTCTGAACTTCCTCTATCCGAGTCTGTGTCTGCGTCCTCATATGCACTGAAATTGTCCAGCATTGCACCCCCATGGCTGCAGGTTCCCTTCAACTTAATCATCTGTGAAAAAGAGTCGCAACTGCGGTTCTTCGGTCACCCCCCCATTCTAGGACATCCTATATCCATAGAGCCTCACTACTCTGTGTTTAGCAAGGAGTAAAGCTAAATTGTCCCTCACTGGTTTACGCACCAGAAGCGTCAGGCCCAATCACATTATCATCCCAACAGATCAGCTTGCGGTAGAGGAGCCTCTCTACAACTAGCATCCTCTTCCAAAATGCCACCCAGACATTGATACCTCACTTCCCCCCTTCTCTGTTTCCTGCCCCAGTGAGAGAAAGTATCATTAGGCACCTGGACGAGTGGCATTCAATCACTAGAGACAAGTGGGTATTGAATATTGTTGAGATTGGCTACTCACTGTGATTCAAATCTCTTCCTGCTATTTCACCTTCAAAAACATCACGTCATCAGCAAGCCCTCCTGCAGCATGAGGTCACCAGTCTCCTACAAAAGGAGGCCATCGAGGAGGCTCCATTTTTCCAAAGAGGATGGGGCATTTAGTCCAGCTATTTCCTAGTAAGGAAAAAAGGTCCAAACCCAGAATCCTGGCCTCTTCTGGACTTAAGAACACTGAACAAATTCATTCACAAAGAGAAATTCAGGATGCTTGCCCTTCACCAAAATTATCCCCAACTACATTGGTAGACTGGATGTGTTCCATAGATCTACAGGATGCCATATTCCGATTACCACAGCGTACCAGACATTACCAGACATTTCTGCACTTCAAAGTAGCATTCAAACACTACTAGTACAAAGTACTACTGTTTAGCCTGAAATCAGCATCCTGCACCTTCTCAAAATGCATGGTTGTAGTATCAGCGTACCTAAGGAGGAAAATTATATTCGTCTGTCCCTACCTAGACGACTGACTCATAAAAAGCCCCTTTTCGTCTCAGATGGAAAGACACTATCAGACCTGCTTTGAGACCCTACAACTTCTAGGTCTCAGCATCAATTTCAGAAAATCAGTACAAACTTCACACCAAAAGATACACTACTTGAGTGCAATTCTGGATACAAAGGCTGCAAGCGCTTATCCTCAATCACTTTGAAGTGTAACACTCGTCATTTGTCGGCCAGACAAGAGGTGTCTCTTCTGGGATCGATGGCCTCATGAATTGTCATCACTCCCACATGCCAGGTTGCAATGAGACCTCTGCAACAAACAAGAGGTGGTTCCTCCCCTAAGGCGAAGGAGCGTCGGCCCACTGCTTTCGGCAGAAAGGAAGAAGGAAAAAAAAAATTATAATAACAAAACATTGTTATTTTTTTTTCCAGCTGAGCTAGGGTGGGGCGGGACTGGAGGGGGCTTGAGGGAGGAGTGGTTCGTGCACCATAACTGTGCATGTCTGTTTGGCCGGCTGTGTTAGGCTGAACCAGGCCGCTCACACACCAATCATGGTGTTACTGTCATGTTGGTGACAGCAGCGCCGTGATTGGCAGAGGGGAGTCTGGGAGCCTGTGGGCGAGGACGGACGGAGGAGACAAACCCGTGTCTGTAGGATCAAGGTGTTTTTTTCTTTTCTTTTTTTTTAATCCCCCTCCCCGGCCTGCCACCTATGTTCAGTGGCAGCCGCCTCTGAAACAAATGTTAGAGGATCAGTGGACTAATTTCTCAGACCACTGGGAAGACAAGCTGGCACTTTCACAAGATACACTGCAGTCACTTCTATACAGGACTAACCATCAAAGCCTACTGGTGGGAGTTCCTGTGGTCAGAAAAGGAACAGTAATATCACATCAACATACTGGAGATGAGGGCGGTCCATCTAGGCCTCAAGTGTTTTTACCCATCCATAATGACAGATTCTCTCCTGGTCCAAACGGATAACACGACCACGGTTCATTACTTACGACCGCAATTTATGACTTAAACAAACAATGGGGGACTGATTCTCATTCCTTATCTCTGGAGGCCCAGACCATTTGGAACTGGTTAATAGCAAGGAACTTAACTATTCAGCCATTCACCTGTCAGAGGCCCAAAACATCCAAGCGGACTCTCTCAGTTGCACCTTCATAACAAGCATTTGCTATGCAAAAAGTCTTGCATTTTCTTGAGTTAGAGTTATTGGCATTGTAAATTCATAACTGGACTTTACTTGACACATAAATTGGTCAACCGTGTCCCATAATTTCGACTTTTTCTGCCATGTTTTGGTGATAACTGGCGGCTACTGACATCAGAAATCACAAGCCCTCGAGGAGAGAGGATAAAAAATAAGTCTGGAAAAGTATTTTATTCTTAATTTAACAGAATGAAGTCTTGCAAGCGTTCTTGCCTCACATTTCAACAAAGCTCTAATGAAGTTAACAATAGCAGAGCAAACTGATAAGGTTTATGGTCCCAATAAAGGAGATAAGCAATGCCCTGTGTTCGATGTCCAGAGTGCTGGCAGTGAGCAGCCCTGGAGGAGAGACTCCAGATTTGAGGCTAACCAAGTTTCACATCACTGATTATAGGTTTAGCTACATTATACCAGAAAGGGCATATTGTGGCTTTCGTGAGCAGTGAGCTAAACGACCAGCGTTTCTTTTGGAAAATAAGCTCATTTTATGAGCCAGAGGTAAAGGAGGACAGCACTGGAATAGAGCCAAAACAAATGTCAGCGACAGGGCAGGAGGTGGGAGGAATGGAATGCTGCAATAAAGCGCAGGCAGCTACCAGCCTAAAACACCAATGGTGAAAGGGAAGCATCAACAAAATGCTAAAGTAGTCTATCAAAGCAATAGAAACCAAGGTGGAAAATTATGGTAGTTGGTCCCTGCTCTGAAACAGAAAAAGGAGGGACAAAAAGGCAGAACTCACAACTACCAAGCAAGAATTTTTTAAAGGACACTGCAACCATCAAATCAAATCGCTTTAAGCCATAAGACGTATACTAAAAGTATACACAAGGTCGAACGCTTAAGTTCGACCTAAAAACCCACAATTGGATCGTAAACAATGACATTGAACAAGACATTTATCGAGAATGGGGGCATCCACAAACAGACTTGTTTGCAGAAAATAACTACAAAAAATGCCTGGACTATGTGTCCAGGTTCTCCTGTCCAGGATGAAAAAGAAATTTTCTTCTTGCATTTTCCCTGATTCCGCTGATACCTACAGTAATCAACAAGTTGTACAGATCCAGCACCGGGATGATCCTTATAGCTCTGGAATGGCCTCGCCAGTGGTGGTTCCTGGATCTCCTATATCTCAGAAAGACCACACAGGAGGTTGCCATGCAGACAGGATTTCCTTCACAAGCTCGGAGGACAGGTTTTCCACCCCAACCTGCCCTTACTGAGCTTGACAGCATGGCTCCTGAATTCTTCCAGTATGGACATGTAGGCTTCTCACAGGATTGTATGGACATTCATGAAGAGCCCAAAAGACCTTCTACTAGAAAGTTGTATGCCTTCAAGTGGAAGAGGCTTTATTTGGGATGTGCCCAAAATAATCACCATCTAATTTTTAGGTCAAGATAATGCAATCTTACCTTATCTCGTCCATTTAGCGAAGTCTGGTCTGCAGTTTTCCTCTATAAAGGTGCATCTAGCAGCCATTACTGCTTACAGAAAGTCTCCCACACAGATTTCTTTCTTTCAAATGCCTGTGGTCAATGATTTTTTAAAGGGCTACAGAAGGTATTCCCTCCTGTAAGATCTCCTTCTCCACTGTGGGAGCTTAATATTGTTCTCTCAAAGCTCATGGGTACTTCCTTTGAGCCTATACACAAAACCTCTTTCCAACACCTTACTTGGAAAGCTGCTTTTTTAGTAGCTGTTACTTCAGCACGTAGAGTCAGTGAAATTCAATCTCTGTGTGCTAAAGAGCCCTATACAGTGTTCCATGATAATAGGATGGTCACGAGAACACAACCTAGTTTATTTCCGAAGATGGTTGCTGATTTTCACATACATTTATTTCTTTACCAACTTTTTTCCTAACCCCTCCACTCCAGCGGAAAGGGCTTTGCATTCCATAGTCACTCCAGCGGAAAGGGCTTTGCATTCCATAGTCATCAAGAGAGTTCTAAAGTTTTACCTAGATAAAACTAAAGACACCAGGCAATCTGACCATCTATTTGTCATCTATGGTCCAATGAGAACAGGAATAGCTTCCTCCAAACAAATCATCTCTAGGTGGATAGTATCTTGTATAGTGTTTTCCTACCAGTTAGCCAACAAACACCTACCCGCCAGGCCTAAGGCCCATTCTACCAGGAGTAAGGCGGCGACAGCTTCTCTACTGATAAATGTACCTGTTTCAGAGATTTGTAAAGCTGCAACACGGAAATTAGTACACACTTTTACCAGACATTACTGTCTTGATTCAGGCACTCAGATACTCGAGTAGGGCAGGCCTCGATAAGGAATCTGTTTCGATAATATAACTGCTGTTGTTCGATGTTCTATGTTTGTCCGCAAGTGTGTGGGGTGGGCTTGTTATTCTGTTCAGTTCTTATGATTATTGATGAGGATCCCAAGGAAGAGAAGTATAAAATGCTTATTTGTAATCCTAGTTCTCTTCCAGAGGAATCCTTATTAGCAAAGTCACACAGACCTTTCAGCCTTGTTCGGCTTCCTTAGTGGGATGCTTCTGGAATGCAGAGGAACAGTGAGCAGAAGACCCAGGTCTGGTAGTACCTACAGCACTAAGGGCATTGCAGTGAGGTAAGCACAAGGTGATAAGTTCAGTGGTTGCAAAAGTCTCCTCGACTGGCAATCTCCCAGACCACATTCCAATCCATCATTTTTCATGCACTATACCACTTCAGACAAGGACCGTCTTATGCAAATTACCCTTGTTCTAGCTGTAAGAGGAAAAGACCAGTCCCTTCCAAATGGTAACAGAAGCATCTTAAAACAGTCTCTACATTTGCAGCCATACCTGAACTGTGTCCCACCTGGACACTGGGTTCTGGTTATCACTGAACTAGACATTGAGACACTTGGCACCCTGAACCATTAACTGTCCCTGGGTGGTTGAAGGTTTTTTAATCTAAGGATTTAGGGGCATATTTATAATTCCTTAGTACCACCTTGCGCCACATTAAGGTCATTATTTCTTATGTTAATGTGGCCCAACGAGGCCGAAATCCCTGCGCCGTATTTACAGGGCTTCCATTCTTTGGAATGGGGCCCTATGTACTCTGGAGTAGTAGCGTCAATATTTTGGTGCTTCTCCTGCAGAGTACATCAATAGCATCATGAGAAATTATGCTATTGCCCCCTACCCTGTGCCATGGTGCACCATATTTTACATACAGCGCACACATGGTGGCGGTAGGGGGGTACTAAGGGGTGCAGGGAAAGTGGCGCTGCACTCTGTGCAGCACCACGCTCCATAAATCTGCCCCTTAGTATTTTTAAAAGGGAAACTCAGCAGCTCGTGATTCAGCTGTCTGAGTTCTTCAGTGTTGAACTCAGAACCACAGACCACTAAAACATTAAACATTGTAGTAAAACCAATGTGTCACAACATTCGCAAGATGACTTGAGTGTAGGCCATATTGCCAACGTTAAAGAAAATCTGCTGGCTACAACATAAATAATATGAAAATGTTCTGGCTTGTATCCTGACTTAGTTGGTGCAAGCACATTTTTTATGCTTAGCGCATTTTCAACTGGTCTGTTTACCTACCTGTAAATAAAAGTCCTTTTTTTCTTTGAAGGTATGGAACTAACTAGACACTGAGTGGCATATTTATACTCTGTTTGCGCCGAATGTGCGTCAAAATTTTTGACGCACATTCGGCGCAAACACTGCACCGTATTTATACTTTGACGTCCGACGCAGCGGGCGTCAAAGTTCCACCATGTGCGCCATTTTTTAGAAGGGGGACCCTGCCTTGCGTTAATTATATGCAAGGTAGGCGTTCCTGTCTAAAAAATGACTTTAAGGCCTGTGCCCCATATTTATACTGTGATGTCATTTTGACGCACAGGAGTGGGCAGGCGTTAAGGGACCTCAGAAGGAGCCCAGAGGTGCCCTCCCATGCCCTCAGGGGCACCCCCTGCCACCCTTGCCCACCCCAGGAGGACAGCCAAGGATGGAGGGAGCCATCCCAGGGACAGAAAGGTAAGTGCAGGTAGGTATTTTTTTACTTATTTTTTTTGTGGCATAGGGGGGCCTGATTTGTGCCCCCCTACATGCCACTATGCCCAATGACCATGCCCAGGGGATATAAGTCCCCTGGGCATGGCCATTGGGCAATGGGGCATGACTCCTGTCTTTGCTAAGACAGGAGTCATTTCAATGGGGGTGGGCGTAAAAAAAAAATGGCGCAAATCGGGTTGAGGCCAAAATTTTGCCTCAGCCTGACTTGCCCCATTTTTTGACGCCCAAGCTCCATTTTCCCCTACGCCGGTGCTGCCTGGTGTGAGTCATTTTTTTTTACGCACACCAGTCCGCAGCACCGGCTAACGTCATTCAATAAATACGGTGCCCGCATGGTGCTTTGGAATGGCGTTAGCCGGCGTAAAATGTTTTGACGCACAACTGCGTTGGCGTCAAAAAGTATAAATATGGGCCTGAATTTATTGACCTTACTACCGCGAATAATAAGCCTTGAATGCTCTACTCACGGGAAGTCAAGTATTTAAAGGAGTACCTTCTATCCTATATGACGTGCAGAGGTATTTACGGCCCTGGAGCAGGCAATGAAAAGACCAGTATCCACGTAGGAACCGCCCCAGTAATTAATAAGTGCCCCAAGATCTCACGAAAAAGCCCGTGCATGCCAGAACATTTTTGTACGTGTGCAGGATTTTCCCATTTCATTTGCGTGCTCTGTAAAGGAAGATGGCGAAAGCAGTATACCTTTGTTCCAGTAATAAACAGTAACGCGCTCGGGAAGATAGAAGAAAAGTGCATGTTGGGAAATCTAATCTTGTTCACACAGAGATGGTGTCTTACTTGTTCCTGTGAGCATAGTTCAACATTGTATTTTAATTACAGGACTGGCAGCAATGAAACCAGTAGCACCGCACCATTCAGGATTAAAAAAAGAGCAAGAGATGTATTTTATCGACAACATCTTCCCTGAAAGCATCAGTGGTCCTACGTGTGAGTAAATAGCAGTAACTTTAAAATAACATAATAAGACATTTCAATGATGTTCGTACACTGCATTTGATACCGTGCTTTGAATTTATGCTCGTAAAGAATTCTTTCACTGTGTTTCACCATGCTAAAGATACCTGACACTGTTTATTGTAATCACGGCCCATATTAATAAGTGCAAAACTGATGCAGTCATTTGCACTGAACAACTAGGAGAAAAATCGGTCGATCAGTGAAAAAGCACAATTTTGCACTAGGTGCTCAACGAGAATGTGTTTTAGCACTATCTGATGGTTACAAATGTAAGTGAAAACGTTAGTTTAAAAATAGGTTTCAGAGAAATATGGAAATGTGAATGCATCTTTTCTTCTTGTTGATATATCCACTTGTCCTAATGCCCTCCTAGTCACATACGTCCAAGTGTAAGTGAAGCGCAATCACTGGTAGCCAGACAGTATATTCAGGGAAAGAGAAGCTTTTGATAGGCTGTGAAAATCACACACGCAAATCCCAAACAACATCCCCACCACACACAAATCACACAAAGAATGAAAGTAAATAATTCGAAAGGAAATGAAGATTTTGTGTTTGTGAAGCTGTGAGCAGGCGTTAAAAGTGTCATACAAAATGACGAAAGGAAATCCATTAGTAAGGGGAACGCCCCCTTTGCATACATTATGCCTGGCGAAGGCACTTTATAAATGTGCCATGAGGATTTTGGCCTCGTTGGGCCACATTAGCAGCAAAACAAATGATGCTAATGTGGCGCAAGGTGTCGCTAGCGGATTATAAATATCCCCCTAAATCTTTTATAGATTCACTTGCTTTGTGCAACTCCGTTGCATAATGTTGTAGTCTCATCTACCTTATAACGGAGAGAAAAACAGAAAAGTCTGTCTGTGTCAAATAAATGTTCTAAGAAAGACAAATTACTTGGCAGAGTATTTTTTATAATGTGAAATGTGATAGAAAACGCTGGAGCATTCTAAATAGGTGATGGAGAAGCCATAAATTTGATTTCTGTGATTTTTTAATGTTCAGCAAAAAAATCAAGAATTTAGATTGACCCTTAACTCATTTTGGTTCTGAAAATCAAGACTAAAATATCCTAAAATGTGTTAAGATGCTAGGTCCCAGATGAAATAGGAATCACCTGGCAGATCTAGAGACTTAGGGCCCGATTTATACGTTGCCGGAAAGAGTATCCATAGCACCAGTGGTGGAGTATCCTTCCTGCCAATATAATGGTCCATCTGCCAGATTTAGAAGGGGGTGGGCCTTTGGTATAGCCACACAAGAGATGACTTTGTCTCCCCCACTGGCTAGATCCCTCAGATGGATCTACAGAGTAAAGGCAGTCGAAGGCTGGCATGTATATCTATCCATCTAATTTAGATGGGTGGATATAAGGTCAGTTTAGACAGAAAGCCCTAGCAGTAAGGGGCAGTAACAACTGCCAAATTCCCCACTCACATTGGGGTGAGGGGGGCATTGATATTTTTTTATTTTCAGAAGCAAAATTCCACTTTGGTGGTTTGTTTTTAAAAATAATAAAAAGTAACTTTCGCATATGGCTCCTTCATGATTTACGGTGCAACATGGCAAAGTTACAATGCATGCATAAGGACGGCCCAGATGGTAGTTTCCTATCAATGCATTCAATATCCAAAGGAGATGTATAAATCTGGCAGTCAGGCCCTCTGCCAGGGTGATGGAATAAAATACTCTGTTGCCCTGGTGGAGGAAGGCCCGACTACCAACAAATAGGGGCATATTTATACTCCGTCTGCGGCGAATGTGCGGCAAAATTTTTTACACACATTCAGCGCAAAGCTTGCCCCATATTTAAACTTTGACGCCCGCGGACATCATAATCCCGCCGTGTGCGTCATTTTCTGGATACGGTAAACCGCCTTGCGTTAATCATATGCAAGGTAGGCGTTCCCGCCCAAAAAATGACTTAAACGGCCGTGCTTCTTATTTATGCTTCCGGGCAAAAATGCTGCACGGCCGAGAGGCGGAGTCGGAAAATGACGCACAGCCCGATTTTCGTGAAAAATTAATGCCTGGGTCAGGGCAGGCGTTAAAATGGGGCACACACACCTGTATTTAATCAGAACACACACAAGCAACAGCAGAGCAGCAAAAGGGAGACATGGAGGTGCTTCTCATCCAGCGTGCACGCAGACGCAGAGCCCAGCAACAACAAAAGCAGCTACCACAACACCAGCAGGGACCCCAAGGGCAGCGCAGAAGGCAGGAGAGGATATTCCGCACCAGAACAACCCTTCATGGCCTCAGGGAACATGACATCATCCAGAGGTACAGGTTGATCTGGCAGGCCATTCAGCAGCTGCTGCGCAACATAGAGCCACAGTTGGCACCCACTTTGCTGACACTCCGCACCATCCCAACAGAAACCAAGCTGCTAGCTGTACTTCACATGTTGGCAAGTGGCTCCTTTCAAAGCACTTGCACCCTGGTTGCCGGAATATCACAGCCATCATTCTCTGCCTTCTTGCCCAAAGTACTGGATGCCATCATTGGACTCACACCCCACCGCATCTGCTTCCCAAACACACTGCAGAAGCTGCAGGAGACAAAACAGGGGTTTTACATCATTAATAGATTCCCACACGTCCTTGGTGCCATCGACTGTACACATGTACGCCTTGTGCCACCTGCTGCAACTGAACACCTCTACCGCAACAGGAAGCACACACACTCCATCAATGTGCAGACCATTGAGGATCACCAAGGATTGATCCCCAACATTGTGGCAAAATATCCTGGGAGTGTACATGACTCATTCATCTTCCGTCACTCTACCATCAATCAACACTTCCAGGATGGACGATATGGCAATGGACTACTGTTAGAAATGGGGTCTTTGGTTGGCAGTCAGGTTACCCCCTGTCCAAGCAAGGACCCTCACTTTAGTCAGGGTAAGTCACACACAATCCAAATTATCCTGTGCCCACCCTCTGGTAGCTTGGCACTGAGAAGTCAGGCTTAACTTAGAAGGCAATGTGTAAAGTGTTTGTGCAATAAATCATACAATAACACAAAATAGCACCACAAAAATACACCACACAGTGTTTAGAAAAATATATAATATTTATCTGGATATTTGCAGGTCAAAACGATAAAAGATGCAATAAGAAATTGAAAAGATATCACTGGAAGTGATATAAAGTGTCTTAAGTCTTTAAAAAGCAAACAAAGGGGCATATTTATACTCTGTTTGCGCCGAATGTGCGTCAAATTTTTTTACGCACAATCGGCGCAAACCCTGCCCCATATTTATACTTTGACGTCCGACCCCGCGGGCGTCAAAGTTCCACCATGTACGTCATTTTTTGGAAGGGGGAACCAGCCTTGCGTTAATTATATGCAAGGTAGGCGTTCCCTTCCAAAAAATGACTTTAAGGCCTGTGCCCCATATTTATACTGTGACGTCTTTTTGACGCACAGGAGGGGGCAGGCCTGATGGGCGCCGTTTTTTAACGCCTGGGTCAGGGTAGGCGTTAAGGAACCTGTGGGCTCAGAAGGAGCCCAGAGGTGCCCTCCCATGCCCCCAGGGACACCCCCTGCCACCCTTGCCCACCCCAGGAGGACACCCAAGGATGGAGGGACCCATCCCAGGGAAGTAGAGGTAAGTTGGGGTAAGTATTTTTTTTCATTTTTTTTTTGTGGCATAGGGGGGCCTGATTTGTGCCCCCCTACATGCCACTATGCCCAATGACCATGCCCAGGGGACATAAGTCCCCTGGGCATGGCCATCGGGCAAGGGGGCATTACTCCTGTCTTTGCTAAGACAGGAGTCATGTCAATGGAGGTTGGGCGTAAAAAAAAATGGCGCAAATCGGGTTGAGGCCTGAATTTTGCCTCAGACCTGACTTGCCCCATTTTCCCCTATGCCGGCGCTGCCTGGTGTGAGTCATTTTTTTTTTACGCACACCAGTCCGCAGCACCGGCTAACGTCATTCAATAAATAAGGCGCCCGCATGACGCTTTGGAATGTCGTTAGCCGGAGGTCAAATTTTTGACGCACAACTGCATTGGCGCAGTTGTGCGTCAAAAAGTATAAATATGGGCCAAAGTCTCTTTCAAGCACAAAGTACATGGTTGGAGTGAAAAATCTCCGCAAAGGGCTGCACAGGAGGATGCGTGAGAAAATGATGTGTGCGTCGGTTTCGCCCCTTCACACACGGACTTGCGTCGTTATTTTTCACGCGGGGAAGACGTTGCGTCGATTTCCGGCACGCGGACAGGTCTCCTCTTTGGGTTGCTGGGTTTTCAGATGCCCCGGGGTCTGTGCGTGGAATCCTGGGCTTGTTGACCGGATGCGCGTCGTTCCGGTGGGCGATGCGTCAAATTTTCTCCCTCACGGCAGGCGCTGCGTCGATTTCCCCTCTGAAAGTCCAGCGGCGTTGTCCAGGCAGGCCGTGCGTCGAAGTTCTGGTCACACCGCAGGCGCGGTGCTGCGCTGCGGCGCTGCGGCGATCTTCTCCTCCTTCCTTCCTTCCTGAAGTCGAGCGGCGTCTTTCCGGTTCGGCGTGTGGTGAATTTTTCACTGCAGAACAAGCTGTGCGTCGAATTTTGCACCACACAAGGAGTCCAGTTGCAAGAGAGAAGTCGTTTTGGGCCTGAGACTTCAGGGAACAGGAGGCAAGCTCTATCCAAGCCCTTGGAGAGCATTTCTGCAGCAAAGCAAGAGAGCAGCAAGACAGCAGGGCAACAACAAGGCAGCAGTCCTTTGTAGAAATCAGTCAGGTGAGTTTTTAGGCAGCCAGGCAGTTCTTCTTGTCAGGGTGCAGGTTCTGGTTCAGGTTTCTTCTCCTGGAAGTGTCTGAGGTGGTAGGGCAGAGGCCCAGTTTTATACCCAAATGTGCCTTTGAAGTGGGGGAGACTTCAAAGAGTGGCTTAGAAGTGCACCAGGTCCCCTTTCAGGTTAATCCTATCTGCCAGGGTCCCAGTAGGGGTGTGGCAGTCCTTTGTGTGAGAGCAGGCCTTCCACCCTCCCAGCCCAGGAAGACCCATTCAAAATGCAGATGTATGCAAGTGAGGCTGAGTACCCTGTGTTTGTGGTGTGTCTGAGTGAATGCACAAGGAGCTGTCAACTAAACCCAGCTAGACGTGGATTGTAAGGCACATAAAGATTTAAGTGCAGAGAAATGCTCACTTTCTAAAAGTGGCATTTCTAAAATAGTAATATTAAATCCAACTTCACCAGTCAGCAGGATTTTGTATTACCATTCTGGCCATACTAAATATGACCTTCCTACTCCTTTCAGATCAGCAGCTACCACTTCAACAATGTATGAGGGCAGCCCCAATGTTAGCCTATGGAGGGAGCAGGCCTCACAGTAGTGTAAAAACGAATTTAGGAGTTTTACATTACCAGGACATGTAAACTGCACAGGTACATGCCCTGCCTTTTACCCACACAGCAAACTGCTCTAGGGGTTACCCAGGCCACACATTAGAGGTGACATATGTAGAGAAAGGGGAGTTTCAGGCTTGGAAAGTACTTTTAAATGCCAAGTCGAGGTGACAGTGAAACCTCACACACAGGTCTTGCAATGGCAGGCCTGAGACAAGGTAAAGGGCTACTAAAGTGGGTGGCACAACCAGTGCTGCAGGCCCACTAGTAGCATTTAATCTACAGGCCCTGGGCACATATAGTGCACTCTACTAGGGACTTACAAGTAAATCAAATAGTCCAATTTGGTGTGATCCAAGGTTACCATGTTTAAAGGGAGAGAGCATATGTACTTTAGCACTGGTTAGCAGTGATAAAGTGCGCAGAGTCTAAAAACCAGCAAAAACAGTGTCCAAAAAGTGGAGGGAGGCAGGCAAAAAGTTAGGGGTGACCACCCTAAGGCTGTCAGGTCTAAGAACTACTTGTTGGTAAGTACAAAAACCTACTTATTTACACATTGCACAGCAACCCTCTAGGACACACAGAGGTCGTGACATCGCTAGCCATGTTTGATAGGTCTGCAGTGAACCTGTCACACATCTGAAATTAATGTACAGTCAAATGTTAAGACGTCAATGATCACAACGTATGGAGAGGTTTGGCTAATTGTCACCTTGCAAAATGTAAGCGTCTCACTGATGTTTAAATTAATCCATTGCATAAGTCTAAAGGTATGGGATGTCCAGGGTACATAGATGCTAACGTGTTACCACCACTGTCAAAATGAATCTTTGTATGGAACTATCATCTCACCCCCAGTGAAGACACAGGGACACCTGTATCACAAGTCACAATGCTAGGGAGTGCACACTGTACTGCAAATACCCAAACATACTGCTGACAACCGGTCAGCAGGCAAACACTCGTTCAGCCAAGGAAACAACACAATGCAGATGGTACATCCTACAAGCCTAGCAAGGAACACAATAACACAAAAGAGTCACAGACAACACAAGACAACTACTGCCATGCAAGGTGATATTAATGGGGCAAGCTACATCAACATGATCCTATTCATTTTCTTTTTCAGCTGATCTGGGGTATGGGATCCAGCCATAGATTATGACACCATTTGGCAACCCAAGCACTGCAGCAGAGCGTGCCTACAATGAGGCACATAGGAGGACACGCACCATAGTCGGGAGGACCTTCGGCATCCTCAAGTCGAGATTCAGGTGCTTCGACATCACATGTGGCAGCCTCCTATATTCACCAGAAATGGTCTGTAAGATCATTCTAACATGTGCCATCCTGCACAACATTTGCATACAAAGGAACATTCCCCTCTTAGAACCAGAGCCACAGATTCCTGAAGAGGAGGAGGATGCTGGCCTGCAACATGAGGGGGAACAACAAAACACAGTTGCTGGATTGCGTAGGCGCCAACATATTGTAAACATTTTTTTTAAAAACAACTCATCATCACCACTGTATTAACTAATGTAAATAAACACTGATAATAATCACCATATCATGGTATGGCTAATCATTTGTGCTCTTCTTTATCTCTAACTATCAGAATAAGAGTGTAGCCTCATGGAGCATTGCTGATATACAGATCATGACACAGAATTTCCTGAGCAACTGTGATGCGTATTATACAACAGTCACATACACACACACTGTAAATGACATATATCCTGTACATTTCACCTTTGAAGGGCAATAGCAGAGGACCACACCTATTTCACACATACATGTTGGCAACATGGTTCATTGCAGCATATGGCACACAACAAAGACACCATCAGTCTATAAGGGAAAAAAATGCCTCATACATGAGGCAGTGGATGTGCTATTGCATTGGTAACAGGAATGTATGTCCAGACCCTTGACAGCAGTAAGTCGTACAGCACCTATCTTTGCAAGGACAATCTGTGACTAGAGTTCCCTAGAAGCAGAACATAGACAGCACAAGTGCCATACCTATGACAAGAATTGCGCACATGACATTCCATGTACATGTCAGCCCATTTCCTAACTCCTGACACACCCATGCTCCTGGTCTCAACCCACCTGTCTGAAGAGGTCCCTGGAATGGTAATATGTGTACCCCGATATTCCCTCCTCTACACACACAGACTAATAATAGTAATCCAGTGTGCTACACCCTTTCCTATGGTATGTCATTGTCATAGTACATCTGACTGCATGGGTGTCAGGTCAATTAATACACTGGCTTGTAGTTTCTAAGCCCTGTTATCACCTGCAGTTTGCTTCCTGTGTGAAAGGTACTGGAATCTCACCTACAAGACTTGTGATAAACTGATGCAGCACACACCTGTGATCACCTCCATGCACACCACCCATTTGAACATGCACTGCCCCTGCAGATGCTTGGAACAGCATAGAAGTTGCCATTTTGTCAAATACACTGTTATGCATTGCTAGTAATTAAGCTGTGTAACACAGCCCTTGGGTTTATGAGTCACCTTCAAAAACACAGGACAAACACAGTTTCCCATGTCAACTGTCTTGTTCTTCCTCCGACCAGTGTAAGTCAGACCACTGAGTATGTACCTTGTGAAACTGCTGGATCCTGATTGACCCTGCATCCTGTCAGCCTGACTGGCACCTGTCTGTGCGTTACCCTAAAGGTTCCTTGTGGCTACATATGTACCACACTTGCGTTACCAAACCTCACATTCCTCAGGGGGTATTTTGTCATGTGCTTCCTCAATGCATACCCAAATACATTGTATAGCATCATCTGCTTTTTAATTGTACCATATTAGTAAAATTGTCTTTGAATACCAAAATCATGGCCTATCCCTTGTCTGGGTCTCATGTATGCATGAATGACAAAGTGTGACAGTGTACCATGGCCGTGTGCAGGGATTGGGTATGGTGCCTCCAGCAGAACCAGCTACCTCTGATAATGTGCATGAAAAGTCCACACGTTAGGACCCTGACAGTTCACACTCTGAATCACATTGCTCACAACATATTGATGGGCTGTGCGTGCTGAATAGCTGCAAGATTAATCAACACAGAGGCTATGATGTTCCCAGATGCAGTGGGAACTTTACAGGCCAACCTGTGTACAAATGTTGTAATGACACCTGCCAGAACATGACTCCTGAGATATGATCTCACTCAGCACACCAAGGTTGCCCTGTTGACAGTCTCATAACACATCTGCAATGACAGGGTGGGACCATCCCCATGTAGGTTCTCATGTCCCCATCGACTTTACTTCCATTGATCTCCGAAGGATACTCAGTAGATACAGGAATAGCCGCCACTGACTCATGATGAGACCTGGGCGTAACTGTGACAACATAGACCCCTAAAAATATACAGGATCAACAGTGGACCACACACATGAACCAGACACCTCTGTGCAATTGAGCACTGGAAATATATGGCCTTGTGCTGCCTCGTCTGCTGGTCCATCACTGCCACTGGAGAGTTGTGGCTCAGTCATATGACCACAACTGTGGCATGATATAACAGTTGTGGGTCACCTTTGGCTGCCTGTGCCAATAACATGGTACCCACTTAGTCTGTACATGTGCCAGACTCACAGTGGGTTCAACAACAAGTGCCTAGGAAGCAGTTACCAAATTTCTAGGACATGGGATGGGCAACTTTTGGACCATTGACATGAACAAGAGTCTGCCATCTATCCGGTGCATGCTTTGTCATTTGTGGTGTCTACGTTACCCAAAATCTTGGAAGTGCACACAAGAGATGTTGCTACATGTATGACTAGCACATGTCCTCTCTCATTTCCACATTGACTTGCATCTAAGGTCTGGACACATTGACTTCACATTCATAGAAGCATATTTTCAATAATGCATCTTGCGATGCACACACACTGGGTCGACAACTACATTAGTAGCTAATGCACACACATTGAGCCATAGGCATTGAGATATTGTACTTATGTGTGTCACCTTGCTATCCTCTCCTGATGCCAAACATGCCCAATTTGTGCAATACATATATGTAGGCCACACATATGGTCATCTAGTGCGTCAGCCAAGAGTGAAAATCCTGTTAAGAAAGTAGCGGATCATGGTCCGCAGCAGTATGATGTCTCACATGTGACCATACACCGTCAACACCAAAGTGGGTGCAATCAGCCTATCCCAGTTGTGTCACAAATGTAACATTACATTAAAATGGCAAAATGACCCAAACCCAGTTAATGCCCTGAAATCTTGACGCATACGCATCAAAAAATGACGCACAAACGTCAAAATAATTACGCTTATGCCTGAAAAATGACACATTATGCCCTTAAAAGTGTTAGACCATTTCTAAATATATGGATGCGGCCTAATTTTTACTCCTGTGCGTTGAAAAAAATGACGCACATACTGTATGCGTCAAAAAAATATGATGCATAACGATAAAAACGGCGGCTATTTTATGCAGGAAGTGATGTAATAGGATATCCTGTTTACAGATTATGTACAGTGGGGGTACTTTCACTTTCACTTTGCAGTCTGTGATTCTTCTAGACTGTGTGCCTGTGTTCTGAGTGTTTATTGTGTACTATTGTCCAGTATTGTATTGTCTTTGTTGTTTGTGGGAGTCTGTTGTGGGTAGTGATAGTTTGGGGATAGTTGGGATCTTTTAGTTGTTAATTTTACTTTTTTCTTATTCTACTTTCCCCCTATTCTCCTTTGTTCTTTTTTATCCCCTATTACCCTTTTTCTGTGCTAAGATGTTGGGTAGTCCACGTCTTGGCAAGATGGGTGAGGAGGAGCTTGGGGGGTTCATATGGCTGGTGTGCCATTTCCTCCAACTTATGATTAAGGCAGGGGGGCAGGTGATACAGGGGTATCACACTGAGGCACGTAGAATCCAGTTGGGAAAGGTCCTGCATCACTTGCAACATGTGTGTTGGAGCCAGAGGGATGACTACCAGCTGAAGCACCGCTGGGCTGACCTCATCTCCAGGGAGCAAGATCTGCTGGACCACCTGGGAACTGTGATTGGTGGCCCTGTTGGTGAGTACAAATCATGTAAATATGCACGATTAAAAGCTCTGTAGTGACATCAGATGATTTGTACAATATCTGCTGGCTATGTTGTTGAGTGTGTGGAATGCTTTGGAAACATACAGGGTCATTGATGGACTATGTTAAGGACCACAATTGCTAGCTGTCAGGAAGCAAGTGCTCTGCAAACTTACTGAATAATTTTGCTTAATGTAAGTTGGTGCCGCCCTTTGTGTCAGACAGCAACACAAATTAGGAGCCAATTATGTATATATAGGTCACATTTACCAGTGAGGTATAGATTTTCCAAAACATTACCGACCTTTGTTGACGCAACAGCTAGACTGACTTTCGAAACACTACATGATGCAGAAAATGAGTGCAGGCTGTACGTCAATTGTTGATAGCAATGTGGCCCAGACATATGTCTCATGTGTGTCTGGTGAGTGTGTAAGGAAAGTGTTCACTGAAGTTCTATGAATGTTAGGGATTATTGTGGTCCTTCATCATTTTGGATACATGTCAGATCTGGATTTGGAGACATAGGGAAAAAGGGCAAGGAGCCCTCAGCTAACATCTTACACTGGTATTTGGTGTTTGGTGTTCCACCTTTCGTTTAGGGACGGCAGGCCAAACGTATGCACATGGGTTCATATATCTATGGTTGGTGCAACTCATCATAGCTGGGCCACATCAAATTAAGAAACTGTAACAACATGAGGGCTTACAAATGTCCCTGCCCCTCTGTACATTGTACCTATATGTCATACAATTGTCATGGCCACAATGGCTGTTTGACTGGTAATGCACTCCTCAAGGAAACTGCCTTCGGATGGCTCTCTTGGATGCACATGATGAGACGAGTGGTATGTAAAAGTTAGCCGTGCTATATCGGATACACTATCATCATGTCTGAGTGGATTTACTTACTTATGTCATCTTACACATAGTTTTTGTCTTTGGAATTGTTGGTAAGTGCACAGAATTGAGCACATTTCTTCCTTCCATGCCTTACAGGTGGACCTGCACCCTACACTGTGGACAAGGTGGCTTCATTTGAGGACCCCGACAACTCCAGTAAGTGTTGATATGTCTGTTATGTGTTGTGTTTGCTGGTGATGTGTGATTGACTCCTGTGTGTTGAACAAATAGCAGGGTGTGATGTGCTGGCCCATCATTTGTCTTGTTCCATGAGTGGGATTTCATTTTCTCAGCATTTTTGAGTTGGCCAATTCTAATCCTATTGTCTTATTTAGGGATTCTAGGTCATTCCTGTAGGCCCCGCAATATGAATTGGGATGAGTCATGTGGATAACACTTGTATCAGCAAGAGTCACACTGGATCTAATCTTAGATTTAGTCAGCCTGTCAGACCCACATTCTCCCAGAATGGGGCTGCAAAATGCTTACCCACAGACTTCTGCTTCCCTATTCACTAATGTACTTATGAAACTGTAGGTTGAACTTCCTAGCAGCATGTAGCTCCACATGTAGTGCTACGAGTATGTGGCACTTGAGTGCAATGGCCTAGGTGTGCATGCAAATCATGGCCAGGGGTGTTCTTGCAACTCTGTTAGTTGTAAGTCATGGCTTACTGGAAGTATATGATGTGGACAAAGGTCTGCATTGCAAGACATGTGTGGCGCTGGGATTGGTCAAGGGTTTGCTGTCTCCTAGTTGTAGATACACCTTACCTGTGGTGTGTGTGTGTGTGGAGCCAAACACATTTCCAGCTTTCATAAGCTTCCTGGGTGTCCATGTTGTTGGAAATCGTTAGTTGTTTCTCCATCCCCTCACCCTCAAACACAGGAATGGGTTTGTGAATAGTGTACCTAGGAAAGATGATACAAGTATGTTACACAGACATGTAAATCAGTGAATCTTTGGTCTGAACCTAGTATACACACTCAGGTTTAGCACATGAATACTATACTAGCAAGTCCATTTACAACTTGCAGATCATGTGGCCCTAGATTTCCATCCCGTACACTGACATTTGTAGCCCTGGCATTGGCGGAGGATGTGCAGCATGATTGTTAGCTGACAACTGGCAGAACTCTGAGGCCAAAATCATGCCAGTTGTTCCCCATCTTGTAGGTAGGGTTTGGATGTGCTATGTGTGATACAACCTTTGTAGGCTGGCCTGCCATGTACTTCCTCAGGGACATTCAATGATCTGTATGATGATAGGAGCTGTTACAAGTACAGTAGATGTACTGTCTGATTTAATTCTTGTGCCATTTCACACAGTGCAGTTCCTAATGTATTTTTTTTCATTTGTCTTCACAGCTGCTAATATCACACCCATCCAGGTGCCTGAATTCCAGAGGCGGGCAATGCGGTACCAGCATATCCTGCTGGTAGAGTCGGGGTACAGAAGGATGGCCCGAAGATACAGGACCGATTGGGCTCCCGGAGCGTGGAGGGCTTTCCCACAGGGTGGCCCTTCTTTGCCCACCACAGCCACCACCAGCACCACCACCACTACCACTCAGGTGGCACCACCCATAGCTGGGACTGTTGTGCCAACAACATCTGCAAGTGCTCCAGGTCCTAGCAGTGGACCACCTTCAGGGCAGCCCACAGGCATTGACCATACACGGCCACACACATCCTCAGCTGGTACATAGATCACCCCAGCTGCAACAATTGACCCTGCTGCTTTTGTGGACATGCAGCGCAAAATGGACCGTGTCCTCAGGAAAATGAGTCACCTGCGGCGGGATGTTCGCCATATCAACAGGCGTGTGCGGTCCATTAAGCGGACCCTCCGGAGGGCCAACCTTAAGGGCAGTACTGCTGCAAGGAGGATCTGCTGGTTCTTGAGAATAGCATCCACATCACGATGGTAGGGTAGGCCCTGAGGGGTTCAATGTTGCATTCGTGCATGCGTTGACAGGATTGTTGTTGTAGGTGTTGGGTCAACTGTATTACAGCTGTGCTGATTTCCTTCAGCCTTTTTTCAAGTTCCTGCAAGATAGTTGTTCGCCCTCAGTTGACATCATGGATGAACGCACCCCCTCTAGGCTGGCTGCCATAGTTTGCATCCCCACCCGCACCTCCTTGGCCAGCTCCCGCTGTACTCTGACTACAGTTCTCTCAAAGCTGGTGCCTGTGTCATCTGAGTCCTCAACTGTATTGGAGCTGGCAGGTCTTACAATTGGGGTGGTGGGTGGGTCCTCTGTGATGGCTGCTTGTTCTGAGCTCCTCCTTGTGACAGAAGGTGGGATCTGGTGGGTTCCAAGGACATCTTGGAGGGTCTGGTGGCTGATGTTTGTCAGCTCGTCATCTATGTCATCAGGGTAGTCCTGGACAGGCATATCCACAGGAGATCCATCGTCCTCTGCAATGAAATAGGGTACAATTAGTGCGTCTGTGTTGTGGCATTGGTGATGTGACATGCCTGCCTTGTGACGATTTCACATTGTGATATTGTTTCCTATTTATTACTCCAGTCTGTCAGATGGGCATTCTCCCAGGCCTATGCCACACCTGCATGTCACATGTATTGTGGTAAGTTATTAGAGTTGTCGGCATCATCTCCTCTAGAGTTGGTTCTGGCCAAATAGTGATTTGCTACCTTGTTGTCCTACTCAACCCTCCGTCTACATCCATTCTCATGGTGAGGCCTTTCACTGGCTTTGGGTGCTCTGATGGCACTAGCACCACACTTAACAATCTGGACCTGCCCCAGTCTCTGATCTTTCACATCCACTTATATGTAGTTGAAATGTAGCGTATACTATGCATTGCAATATTATGGCACGATGTGGATGTTAGCATTGTTAATGTGTACAGCTGATGTTGGGGAATGTGTGGAGATTGGATTGCCCTGATAGTCGTAGCAGTGTCCTATTTCCTCCTCTGACTGTGCAGGTGTATGTCAGTGACCAGTTACATGTGTCCTCCCCCTCAATGCTGTTGTCTGAGCAGTATGACATGTGGGATGTTGCATTGTGGCCCAGGCACAGGATGGACCCTGGCATATGCAGCATGGGTGTGACCTTAGTGCTGTGTACCTCCTAATGTTGATGACATTGGCTGACGTTTGCGTCAACTATGGGCATTCATATTTGACAGGACTGGAACATTTGTCTTGTTTCAGGGGATTGTTACAGTTGCCATCCTCAACCCACTAATTTAGGTGTGTATGATCCATGGGGACGTTACTGCCACTGGCTACTTGAGCTGCACACAGAGCGGAGGTGGTAGTGGCAACTGTTGTCACTGTTGCATTCCAGTTGTCGGCATGGCTAGAGGTTGTTAATTGGGCCCTAGTTAATGTAGGGGGTATAGAGGCTGATGTGTGACGGGATGTCAGTTTGACGTTGTGCCCTTCCCTCCTGGCGTGGCTTTGCTACATCATTGGCATGGCAGCATACCCCCATGGGACTGTTGTTGGTGTTGTGCTATGGTGTGCCCCAGCTTCTCTCTGTACAGGCCCTGCCCCCATGCCATACCCCTTTACCCATGCCACTCCATGTATATCATGGCTTCCATGCATTTTGTGGTCGGTATTGCCCCCTGCTTACAGTTAACAGTTGTGCATTTTAGTTTCCCATGCGACTTACCCTGCATGTGTGTTGTCTCCTGGTAGTCTGCGCTGTCCTGTCCTTGAATCCCTGTGACGATCTCCTCAGGGATGACGGCTGCGATCATCTCCTCCATGTGGTCCAGGGCCTCCTGGTGTGCTGGACTCCCACCTCCAGTCTGCAGTGCTGCCTTCCGGTTCCTGGCCATCTTTTCCTTGGTCCTGCGCTTGCAGTCATGCCAGCGTTTCTTGCACTCGATGACTGTTCTGCATACTTCTGCCACACTGTTAATCTTGTCAACAATTTGTTGCCATATTGCCTCTCTCCTACTGAATGGCAACTTTGAGGTGACAAACAGTTGGTGCTGGTGTTCCGTCACCTCTTTAACCAGAATTTCCTGTTCCTCTGCACTGAAGCAACACTTTATTTTCTTCTTCAAACTGTCCTGGGTCTTGTGTGGGTCCTCCTGGCTGGTTCCTGGTGTGTTGTCATCTTCCTGGGGTCTGTACAGGCATCTGGGATCCATTTTGGCTCTCCTCTGCTGAAATGGCTGTGTTTGCGGGGAATTTTTATGCTATTGCGTTAAAAAACGCTGCATGTCCGGTTTGCGGTGTCGTAAATCGACCCACAGTCATTTCTGCCACGTTAATGTTGTTTTGCTTTACGACTTGACGCTGCGGTGTGCTTAAAAAAAAATGACTTACACCTGTGGTTTGCGCCGCCAGGCGTCAAAGTATAAATTTGAGGCCCGCATGCGCACCAAAATGGCGTTAGCCGGCAGTAATATTTTTGACGCAAAACTGCACCGGTGCAGTTTTGCGTCAAAAAGTATAAATATGGCCCATAGTTTGTAACTGGTCTTTGGTGAAAGTGTGAGATCAGGAAAAATATACCCCCAGATTGACACTATCAGCAGCTGTTTGTTGAGGTTAGATAGCACTGAGGTTATTGCTTGAGGAGGACTGAGCAAGCAGATCCAAAGCGAGAAAGCACACAGAGACAGAGAAGACATGCATCTGAGAAGCTATTCACCTGGCCGAACCATGATGACAGGACCAGAATCGGACTGGGGCAGAAAACAGACCTGGGTACCAAAGTATTAGTGGCCCCCTTTAGTGAGTCAGATAGCTGAAATGTAGCCAATGTGTGCTAATTGGGGCAGTTTTGAACTTGTAAATACAGGCCGTGTAAGTGTTTAGCATGTTATGGAAGAGTGTGTGGATTTGAGCTTGCTGCAGGCAATGTTTTGCTTTAATATCTGGGAAACCAATTGTTAAAACGGGTCGAGCTGGTGAAAAAAACGACCTACAAATAACCCAAAACTCGCCTACATACTCAACTTTCAAACCAACCCATTTGGCACTGCCTGATTGCCCTAGATACCAGTCTGACCCTAGACAGGGCATATATTGCTGCAGAGGTGGCTCTTCTGCAAGGAATAGGTGTGTAACACTTGTGGCAGGCAGCAGGGATGATTGCAATGAGCAGAGAAAATGTCTTGGAGATTCAGTGTGGTGTATCATCATGAGATCAGATAACAAACCCAAAGGTTAGAGTCAGGCAGTACAAAGATGATGGAGCATTTCGGTATGCTTTAGACAAGGTCAACAATTCTTTTCACCCTAGTCTGGGGTGTTAAAATCAATTAAGCATTGACAACAATTAACAGTTAATTTACAGTACGCCTAATGTGGCCACACAATGAAAACCCAAATTGGAAATAAAGTTAAAAGGGTTTTATAGCAGACATACTTAGGTGTCTGTACACAATTCTAAAAAGAAAAAAAATTGATAGAGAGGTACAGTAACAAAATTGGGTGCCCAACCCTCTTAAAGAAAAGCAATCTAGGCAACATTAAACAAACTATGCACTCCATTACCACTATACAACAACACGTAGTGTTCTGAAAATAAACAAAGACCAACTTTTTTAAACATTAGTGCAGAATTAGAACCATCTAAATAGCTAGCTAAGGCAAAATAAATCTTCCAAAGTCAGCAAGTCTCTAATTGACATTAACTAGGCTACAAAACATGGGAACAAAACATAAAAAGGAAATTAATGATAAATAGAGACTGTAGAAAAGACATCTGGAGCAAAAAGAGAGGAACTAAGGTAGGCAGGAAGTATGTAAAAAGGGAAGGTGTCAGCATATCAAAAGCTCGGTTAAGAATGTTCCCATGGGTGAAGTCTGAGGGCCTCATTACGAGTTTGGCGGTCAGATCTCCGGACAGCCATGGTGGCGGTATTTTGAATGGCGCCATGCCGATGGTCCCCAGCCCGCCAGATTACGAGTTCTCCATGGGGCTGGTGTGACTGGCGGGGGAGGCAGGGAACAGTATATTGACACTGCTGCCAGCCATGCAACTCTACCTGTCGGCACGATGGGCAGACTGTGCCCATGCACCACATCATGCATGGGACTCAGTGTGCCCTTGAACACCAAATATTTTGGGGGGCCCACATTGGCCCCTGCCTCACCCTCCATGGGACCAAACCCACTGGGGTCCCCTGTTTTGTGCCCCGTACCTGCCTGACCACCATGCTTTCAATGGCAGTGGGATCACCATTGAAAGCTTGGTGGTGCTGCAGGTTGTAATGGCCATGGCGGTCCCAATGCTGGAATCTCCAACATTGGCTACTGTGGTCCCCACCGCACTGACTATGGTAGTGCGGGCGGTCAGCTGGCAGTCCGACTGCCAAATTCGTAATCTGGTGGTCCAACCACCAAAGTTACAGTGGTTGGACCGCCACCTCTACCATGGCGGTCCATAGACCGCCAAATTCATAATGAGGCCGTAAGTTCTCTCAGCAAAGCATTTAGGCAAGTTCAGGGCACAGGCAAAGAGATCTGTACCGCTCAAAATCCAAAACAATCTCCCTCTACAACTAACTGTAATCGATTAATTAAAGTCCAAAGTGAAAGGTGATTTGTCCTTTGGTAACACCTATGGAACACAAGATTTCATTGTCCAATCCCCTTGCATCATATGACAAACATCTACAACATTCTTGGGGCTTCCCAAGACAATCCTGGGGAGGTATCTGTCCTTGGTGTCCTGTACTACTTTGCAACAACATGAATAGGGCTACTCTTCTCATTCTCAGCCTCTCTGTGTTCAGTCCTCAAGGTTGCTTTCTCAGGCTCTCTCTGAGTAGAACAATGGCACATCCATTTCCTAACTCATGTGAAATGTACCCGAACAAAATTACAGGTTAGCATTAAAGAAAAACAGTTTCCCACAATTTATGAGACTTGGGCCTAGCAGGCCTATCATTGGTAAGCTAAAGCAAAATCAGAATTATACATTTACGCATTTTAATGAGAACAAATAAACTTCTTCAATTATAAATTGTCAGTAATAATTCTTGTTTAAACTCCATTTTACAGTAAATGCAAACAAAATGACTTGTTAACACGTGTGAGTAAATATGATAAGGAACACATTTTTTTTACATTAGCCCATGCACATAGGTTATGAAATTTATTATTGTTTCAAGTTTAAATACTGTCTATTAAAATCAGAATTACTATAAATTAATAATCAATGGTCACATTTCAATTAATATGGTTATACCACACACAGTTCAATACTACACTAGAGTTAATGCACCTAGATGTAGACTTTTAGTGCACTAATTCACAATTAGTTTGTCATTATTTAATACATTATATTTCAGCAAGGTCATGTATAGCTCTACATTGTGACATCAAAGGCACCAGCCATTTTTCCGCTGCACCAGCCATGCCATTCCCTTTGATGGCGAATTAAGGCCCATATTTATACTTTTTTAGCACCGCATTTGCATAATTTTTTAATGCAAAAGCAGTGCAAACTTACAAACTATAATTGTATTTTGTAAGTTTGCGCGGGTTTTGCATCAAATAGTGATGCAAATGCAGCGCTTAAAAAGTATAAATATGGGCCTAAGTCATCACATCAGATTACAACCTATCATCTTAATTAGACAGATCAAAATCTCAAAAGGTTTCTCCCGGAAAGATCTTCTGGATTCCTATAACTGCTTAATATCAATGTAATAGATGTTTCATCTATTCTCAAGTTCTGTCTCCTCTTGTCTTCTCCTTTTATCTGCTCTCCTCTTCTGAATACATTTGTATAGCTTGAATGAACCAACATTTATCAGGATACATAGGGAAAGTATCAGAAATGGTCTCAGAATGCTTCCAATAGTTCCATTCCTTAGGTTTACAAACCAACGTCAAACTTCTGAGAAACCACTACCTGTTGCTTCCCAGACACATGTTGCTTCTAACTGCATCAAATCTTATTTCAGATCAGTAATACTCTTAATGTACTTTCTCAGTTCCTTGCTGTTACCTGGAATATAAGTACAGCGCTGTTTTAAAAAAAAATATATATTTTTATTTAATTTTCAACAGGTGCATACCATACCCAAAGAAGGTTTAAACAGTAATACCTCACCGCAGCACCAATATTAAAGGAAAATTAGCAACAATCTCCCCAACCCCCCCAACAGCCCACAGACACGTAAGCATATATTTGAACATAACAGTAATTAGTATCTTCCCCCAATCATAGGCATCCCAACCCCTATGTCTTGCAATATTCTGCAGTTTGTGGTCCGCAGCACAGTCCAGTGGACCCATAATCAACAAATCTCTACACATCTAGTGAGTGGTATGCCATCCAGGCCCCCCAAATCCTCCCGAACTTTCGAGGGCAGCCTCTGTTTGCATTTGTTACCTTCTCTGCATCATAAATCCCTCCATCCCTCTTCTCCACGTTTTCACCTTTGGGCACAGCTTGGATCCCCAAAGACGGGCAATATCCCTCTTAGCCACCACCGACCCAAGGCTGCAGAATATAAACCTAGCCCAGGGCAAGTCGACGTTGTTGTGGATTCCCAAAAGAATAAATTTAGGGTCAAGCAGGACCTAGAGGCTGCCCAGAAGAACTCCAGATTATGAGATACTGTTGATAACCTTGCCTACAGTAAACTTAGACGTGACTCTCGTATTTACCTCATATACCACTGCAGAGACTGGAGGTGCTGCCTCAAGGGGGTGACTAGCAGAGTAGGTTGTGTATGGCATCACTTTGGTAGGAGACTTGTATCGCTCAGAAGAGATGCTCATCTTCGAGGACATACAATTGGAGCACAATCTCCCTGGGGAAAATTCCTGCTTCATGGAGCTGTGACAGCAGCAATCAGGATGCATTGGGGAGTTGGGGTAGCTGAAACAACTATGCACGAAAGCTGTCATGTTATATGCACCTCTAAGGCAAACACAAAACATTAACATTATTTTACAGGGCACTCAGAGCGGATGTGATTGCACTTCTGATGGACTTCCAGAAAATGTGGGAGGGGGACCTGGAGACCCCTATACCAGAAGTGGATTAGGCAAAAATACTTGATCAGGTTCCAAGGGTGTCAAGAAATGCCTGTTTTAAATTGTTAAATTTCTACTTCCTCAATAGGGCGCATCTTGTACCTGGAAAAGTGAACAGGTTCTACCATACAGCTGGGGCAATGTGCCCTCAGTACAGGGGAAGGGGATCTGAAGTGTTACATAGGGTTTGGGCATGCCCTTCCCTCTCAGGATTCTGGAAGGAAGTGGGAGACTGCATTAACGAGGTCACACAGTGTAACATACCATGTGCCCTCGGGCCCCTGCCTGTGGGGCTGGTTCGCGTCCCAGCCAAGTGCAAGGTCACGGCCTGATTCTCTGACTTTGCTCTGATCTTTGAGAAATGCGGGATCACGATGAACTGGAAGCTGCTAGGGGCCCTAGGTACATATGTGTAGAGGTGAGCTTCTTAATTGGGCATGCTTCAAGAGTAGGGCTCTTCTCAGGGAGGCAAAAAGAATGTGTGGCTCCCTCAAAGTGGCAAGAGCATGGGATAACATTGTTGATTGTTTGAGTAACCTGAAATTGCCAATGCCTGCAGGTCTCCGGGAGGAGTGAACAGTGTGAGAGAGACTGGTGCATGAGCGCCAGAAGAGTACCTCGGAGCTTGGACAGAAATACCTGCTTTATGTGACTATGGATGCGGATATCTAAAAACTTCAGATGTGTATTTCTTTGTAACGGTACAGCTTTGTTGGGTTATTTGTTTGTTGTTCTGGTATGTGGAGGTGGAAGGGAGGGGAGGGCCTCTTGTAGGGAAGCCCGAGCCGATTTGAGGGGGGGAGGGAACTGGCTATGAGAAGCTTGGTGTGAGGGTTGTACTCCATCTGGATTTGTCTACTTTGATGGTATTAATGGAAATGTGGAGGTATACCATGTAGCATCCCTGCCATGCCTGTAAAAAGATAATAAACATTTTGTTAAAAACAAGTAAAAAAAAAAAAAAAGTTAAATAGGCGCAATTCTGCCCTCTCCCTTTTATGCAGTGCAGCGCATCAAGGTGCCTTGCTGCACTGCATTTAGTGATAGTTTCTTAAATATGCACCTTAGTTTTTTGGCCTCAGCCTTACAGGGTTCCAGTTCTGAACAATTACCTCTAAGGCATAAGAACTGGCCTATCAGGAGGTTTTCTCTCAAGGAACACAGGTAAGCACTCCAAAGTGGAACAATTTTGAAAGTAGTCTCTTGGCCACATGCTATATAAGCAGAAGAGTGTTGTCAAATTGAACTGGGTGTGGAATTCCTATAGGACGACGCCCAAGACATGTTGTTTGGGTTCAAGAACAACAAGGTTTCATGTTGGTCTTGTACATTGGACAAGAAGATCAAAGTCCCTGCAGCACAAATCATAATGTTGTGCGAAAGAAGGTTGTCTGCTGCTTAGGCAATATATGCATCCTTATGTATGAGATGTTCAAAATTGTACATAAGGTGCAAAAACGTAAAACCCTTACTATCAGGGCAAGTGCGCTAAAAAATACAGCGAGCTGTAAGCTCACCATGCGTTGCTGAAAATGGTTCTAATGAAAAAACCTGTGTACATGTTTGCTAAATTTAATAATTAGTGGATAGATGCATTTCTCCAAGAATGCTCTTCGATTATACGCAAATACATACAGAAGAATTGAAGAACGATTGGTGATTGTTTATTTTCAAAATAAAATATAATTAAATAATTGCAGTTTGAAAAGAAATTGATGAAGGTTATGGCCAACTTTTTAAGGACAACATTTATCAATCAGTCAATCAAATATTTTTAGAGGTTGCTACTCACCCACAGGGTCTCAAGGCGCTGATGATTATGTCCTCAAAGTTCAGTCGAAGAGCCAGGCCTTGAGGTCCTTCCTGAACTGAGTTAGTGATGTCGACTGTCTGAGGTGAAGAGGTAAGGAGTTCCAACCTTTTGCTGCCAGGTAGGTGAAAGATCTTCCTCCAGCCGACGACTTCTTTATGCGGGGTATGTTGGCGAGTGAGTGCTGGGAGGAGCAGAGTGGTCTGGAAGGGGAGTGCCAGGTGATGCAGAGGTTAAGGTAGATGGGTCCGATGTTGTGGAAGGCTCTGTAGGCGTGTACCAGGAGTTTAAAGTTGATCCTCTTCTTGACGGTGAGCCAGTGGAGGTCTTTCAGGTGTTCTGTGATGTGTTCTTGGTGGGGAATGTTCAGGATGAGTCTGGCAGCGGCATTCTGAATTTGTTGCAGCTTGCTCAGGTTCTTCTTAGAGGTGACGGCGTTGCCGCAGTCACGTCTGCTCGTGATTAGGACATGTGTCATGGTTTTTCAGCAGTCGGTTGTCCATCTGAAGATTTTCTGTAGGAGTCAGAGGGAGGGAAGCAGGAGTTGTGACGGAGAAGTGACGGAGTTGACCTGTTTGGTCATGGTGAGCGTTGAGTTGAGGATGACCCTGAGGTTTTGTGCGTGGTCTCTGGAGGGGTGGGGCCACCAGCAGTTATCCCAAGCTGAGGAGGAAGATCCCAGTATGAGGATCTTGGGCTTGCCGAAGTTCAGCTTAAGGCAGCTCTCCTTCATCCAGGTTGTGACTGCTTTCATCCCATCCCTGAAATTCTTCTTGGCTGTTGAGGGGTTCTCTATCACGGCGATAACCAGCTGGGTGACATCAGCTTAGGAGACAATGTTCATACTGTAGTTCCTGATGATATGGGAGAACGGCTCATGTAGATGTTGAACAGCGTAGGGCTCAACAATGATTTGTGGGGTACTCCACAGGTGATCTCTGTAGGTTCTGACAGGTGTGGCGAGAGCCTGACTTTTTGTGTTCTGTCAGGTAGGTGTGAAGGGCCTTGCCGCCTGTGCCTGCTGCATGGAGTCTGGCGCATAAGGTGCAGTGGGTCACTGTACTGAAGGCGGCTGAAAGATTTAGTGGGATGATGGCTGCTGTTTAGGTGCGGTTCAGGAAGGAGCGGATGTCATCTGTGGCGGCAAGCAGGGCGCTTTCGGTGCTTTGGTTAGTTCTGAATCCTGATTGGAGATATCCAGGATGTTGTTGTCCTTGATGTGTTGGTGTAGCTGAATGTTGATTGCTTTCTCGGCCACCTTAGCTGGGAAGGGCATCAGCGAGATGGGGCAGTAGTTCTTGAGATCCGTTAGATTGGCTATGAGTTTCTTCAGTAGTGCGTGGATCTCGGTGTGCTTCTAGTACTCGGGCAAGGTTGCTGACTCTAGGGAGCAGTTGATGGTCTTGCAGAGTTCGGGCGCGTTTGAGGTACTGGCCTTTTTGAAGAAGTAGTGGGGTCAGGGGTCAGTAGGGGCTCCAGAGTAGATGATGCTCATAATGGAGTGAGTCTCGTCCGTCGTGAGGGGGGGTCCAGGCGTGCAGGAGTCATGGGGGTTCGATAGATCCTGGTAGGGGTGTTGTTGATGAGTTTAGGGAGTCTTGTGGTCCGAAACTGTCGTAGATGTCTTTGATTTTCTGATGGAAGAAGGTGGCTAGTCTGTCACAGAGATCCTGAGATGGAGGGATGTTATTGGTCTCAGCTTGTGGTTAGGCAAATTCTTTTAGTGTTGTGTGTTGTAGTGTTAATGTGGTTCCTGCAGGGAAGTTTTCATAGTCAATCTGATGATGCCATGGTGAGATCTTGTGGTGGATTTGAAGGTTGCAAGGTCTTCCGGGAACTTGCTTCTTCTTCTCCAGCCTCCTGCAGGTGATCCATTTGTGGGGGTTGTGTGCTGAGGTGTTGGCATTTTTTGTGTCAGGGGCGGTGAGTTGCTGAGGGTGCTGATGAGCTGCTCCTTTCTGGTCTGGTTCCATTTCCCGTAGGAGGGGTACGTTGTGTGCGCTGTATGTGTGGAGATGGGGAAATGAATGCAGTGGTGGTCGGTGCAGTGTAGCGGGGTTGAGTCGTTGATGATGATCTTGTTGCTGGCGGAGAAAATGGGGTTGAGAGTGTGTCCAGTTGTGTGCATTGGTGAGGTGACCAGCAGTTGAGCCAACTGTGTCTAGGTTCTTGAGTAGCGATGAGGTGTCGTGGTCGCAGAGACAGTAGAAGTGGAAGTTGAGTAAAATAACAAGATATAAAAAACTGGGGAAGGATATTAAGTGAGACTGTTGACTAGATCTGACCCGCAGTTCTGTCCACGGACTGTTGCAGCATCTGGACCATATGTATGAGGGTGTCTACCTTATGCCCCAGTCAGCCAACATGTAGTTTGAGGTCAGATAGGTCCTTCATGGTCAGTTACCCAAAGTCAGTAGACTGTCCTGTGGTTGGGGCATGGGCTGTGGTGGTCCAGCTGGCTGAGCATTTGAAGGGCCCGTAACAGCTACCAATCCATCTACTTGGTCCTCTGCAACATTCTGGCTGGTGCCTGCCTTGTCATGTGCTCGTGTGCCTTGGGGTGTCAACTTCCAGATCCCATCTGCCCTCTCTTCAATGTATTGAAGAGAGACATGCCGTGCTACATGCATGATTTGGCGGTATTGTTCCAGCAAATGAGATGGGCCTTCTGCTGGTCAGGTGTCATGTTGTCTATTGGAGCAGAAGGAAAGATTTTTCAGACAAAGCTGAACTAGGACCTGTGCCAATCGATATTATGCATAATTTTTAATTCATTGTGAACTTCACATGTGGCATATCTAATACAAAAAAGTTATTGTGATTGAAATGTTACCATCCATCATAAAAATATTTACTTCTCATAAAAAACATTTACTTCTCCTCATGTTACAAAGCCAAAGTAATCAGGTGTTGCCACTGTAGGGATATGAAATTGCATTGTCTGCCCAAATCTACCGATTAGGAACTATGCCGATATGTACACATGATATGGTACACATGTTCCTTCTAAGACTCATGTTGCTGTTTGTTATGCAGCATGCAACAGGCCCAACTCCATGGCCAATAACCCATGTAAAATGAGTTATGTCTGGGAAGTACAGGTAATGTGCATCAGCATTGTGCACCAGATATGGCAAAAATGTCCACACACATTGCTACATAGACTGACTCTGTGGCAGGTATTTGAAACATGGATGGAGGTGGCTAGCTACCTGACAGCAAACAGAGCAGTTGGACACTTCTGCTATACTGACTAATGGAAATACCTGGAAGACCATTACCTCGCTCATTTCATGCAGTTCAAGACACACCATATGCCCCGTTACATAGCCTAGTGTCTGCCCATACATATCAGCAAGGAATGTCACCTTGATGCACATCACCTCACATCATATCCATGTAATGAGTTTGTGCATGCATGCTGTAGATCTCATATGCACAAGTATCTTTTGCTGTATCTTGCAGGTCTTTGCTAAAATGTATTTAAGCGTGACAGCTTTTTGGGAGCTGTTATGGGTAACGCCACCAGTAGGTGGACTGTGTAATGGACTGTATGCTGACAAACCCATGCAGACATGTATTTAGGGCTGTATTTATAGGCCCCTAGCGCCACAGGAGCGTCACTTTTTGTGATGCTCCTGTGGCGCTAAGCACTGCGCCTTATTTACAAGGTTGTGTTATGCCACTTTTTGTGGCTTAATGCCACTTTCTAAATACGGCCCCTTCCCACGCAGCACTGTGCGTGAAAGGGGTGTGCAATGGGTGTTGCTGTGGGCGTGCCACAGCAACACCCATTGCATTTTGACACTGCCTCACATTTATGAAATTTCGTAAACCTGAGGCAGCGCCAAAATCTAATGCCACCCCAGAAATGATTGTTTATGTGCCGGAAGGTGTCCCTTCCTGCACATAAACCATCATTTGAAAATGACGCTTTGGTACTTCTGTGTGTGCTGCGTTGTGCAGCACACACAGAAGTGCCAAAGCGCTATTAGTGTTTGTTTATGTGCTGGAAGGGACACCTTCCCTCACAGCTTCTCGCACATAAACAATCACACCCCTCAACGCAGACATTCTTGCACGATGGTGCAAAAATGCCTGTGTTGGCAGCTAAATTTGGTGCCAGTGCAGGGGGAAATGCAGTGGTGCACGGTATTCAGTTAAATACGGCACATCCCTGCTTTTCTAAAGTGACACAGCGCAGCGCTGGCAATTTTGGCGCAGCACCGTGCTGCAACACTTTTCCTTAAATCTGGCCCTTGCTCCTTCACGCATTGGCCTTTTTCATCACTAAGGTATGAGTATGTCTCAAATATGGGACATGAGGTATATGACAGCATGAGTAAGGCCTTTATCTGCACTACCATGGGTAGAACGCTGACATCTTCCCCATCTATCCGTACCTATTCTGTCTTCACTGAAGTGTGCATCCTCACATCCTGTCTGGACTTTCCACACAAAATGTACGTAGGATGCCATGCGGACTGCCATGTGGATAACAACACTAGCAATGTGCATCTGACAGGCAGATTGAAGTAGAACCATCAAAAGCCATGTTCACTAAGAATTCCTCTCCTACATACTTACAAGTTATGTAACATGTATGGAACAATATTTTTCAGGGGCATGTTGATGCCCATTGAAGATGTCATAGCAACCAATATCCGACATCAGACATAATCCTTACACAACACAGAAAACATTCAGGTGACACTCACTGCTAGCATCCAGATCCTTAAATATTTGCACCTTGGCTGTAGTGTAGGCTACAGTTTCTCAAATCTATAGAAGTCCATGACAATGCTACACACATCAGTCACCATGCTTGTTTCTTGGGCTCACCAAGCTCATTATATGTTAATACTTCACCGTATATAGACATTGTCCATTCATGCCCTGTACAGGCACATTAAGGAATTGTGAACATCTGCTCAAGTATGCATGTATGTAAATGATTAAAACAGCCTGTCAAACGTTTGGCGAGATGACATGAGTGTGCTCCGCTGCAACATACATGGAAGTTGGCCCACATATTTTGGAGTCAGTAATGACCTGGCATGCCAGGTACAACACTACCTGCACAGTGCTGGTGGGTTCAAAGGCACCTCTGGGCCTCATATGCACTACATGGTCTGTGTGGGCTAGTGCCAGGCCACTGTTAACAGACTTCTGTAGCATACTTCTTTTTCTTAACAGAATTAGGAATGGTCCTGTTAGAAATGGGGTGTCATTTTATGACACATATTGCCACTCTAACCTGGAATACATCAGTGCATGCTACATTGGCAGAAATGATATTGCATTTAGTCATACCTTCACATCAATTGTTTTTAGGGTTGAGCGCGTGCAAGCGCTCTGGACCATGCTATAATCTCTCTGTGGGCTTTTAACCATGCCTATGTCACGGCCATCACTTTCATTAGTTTGTGGCTTGCCTTTTAGAAATCGATTGTTTCCATTTGTGAAAGGCGTGCATACGTCATGCCTTTTCTGGGGTTCAGCCCTCCTCGGGCACACTGGTAAACTACTGAAAACATACAAGGCTCTGTGTTTTCAGCTGGTTTCTGGAATACTTTATCTTTAAATTTCCTGCACAGCGTAATCTCGCTGGGCAGAAGTCAAGCGCTTTGGATGACATCGACCCTGTTACATGGATAATTGCACTTTTGCTGGTTACATAGATAATTGCACTTTTGTCGGTAACATGGATAATTGCACTTTTGCAGATAAGTTTGACTCCGGGTGAACTTCTGTTTCATTTTCTGTGTCTCTTTCACGATCATGGCGACCATCAGCTCACATATCTGAAACAGTTTTACTTTGCATTATTAGTTTATGTTGCAAAAAGAGTATGGCTAGGAGTTTATAATGTTAATAGCTCTAATGCAAGCAAACGCAAGAACCATTGCATTGCAAATGTTTGTTTTTAATCTCTCTGTATCCTGTTTTTACTAGCATACATACATGGAGCTGTAGGAGTGACAGCATTGTTTTTATCAGAGTGAGACACACAGTCTCATACATCCCTGCATGTGACGGTTGCATCCTTTCCTAGTGGGGCAAGTGTGTCTGTATTTTGCCTGTGTAGCCCGTCCTGCACCGGCACAGTTGAGGAATTCGCCTTTATATGTGTTATGCAAGATACCACAGTGATTTTGCTATCTGCTTGCAACACTGATGTAGCATGTGCTGACAATATGGGTTGCACTGTGTTCCCATGCACAACATTATGTACCTCTGTTCACAGTCATCAGACTATGAATTCACTGTACTGTCCTCCACAAGTGAAGGGCAGTGCAAATAGCTACATGTACATCACACACATGTAGTCATTGCACACTGTTTACATTTACACTCGCTTTGGATTGTGGTAGAATGTCTAACAGTAGGTACACTGAAGTAGCACGAATACTCTCAACATGCCCACACACATTTCTAGCTTTGTTTGGTGTATGTCGACAACATGTGCGTTTGACCCATGTTATTGACATGCACACATATTTTGCTGCACATGATGTTGTCTTGCTGTGTTTGTAACATATAGCTGTATACCTTTGAGATGGAGCAAAAAAACTAAATATGTGAGTGTCTTGTTTACAATGACTGTGAAATGAGATTGCTGACAGAAAGGTAGTGTTCATTCATTTATTGCCATTTTTTAACACTCTTTGAAAAACATAAATAAATTAGTGCCCAACAAGATATGTCATGCGTCTGTGAAAAAGTTCTGAACAATGTTATTTTTTTGCCTGGTACCAGCAATTGTGGGCATATTCTGGTCTTCCTCCTCAACCTCATCATCATTTTCATCTGTGCCTTCCTTGTCCTCATTGTGCCACACACATAGGTTGTGAAATATACATCAAACAAGGATGATTTTGCATTCCATGGGGGGGGGGGAGTTTAGTAATCTCCCCCAGACATGTTGATGCAGCGGAAAGGAGACTTCAGTACTCCAAAAGTCTGCTTCACTATATCCCTGGTCCTGCCAAGTGCATTGTTGTAGTTCCACTCGGCCTCAGTCGGGGGATGTGCAATTGGGGTCATGACCCATGGCTGCAGACCAGATCCTTGGGTAGCTGAAAAGACAGGAAATGAAAAATCAGTCAATGATCATGATGATTGCTGGACCCAATGTGTACTGAATGACTCAAACACATTTTCCACCAGTATGGGGCCTACACTGGCATTGGATGGCATACAAGCCCTTTCTTTTTTGATACAGCTGACACTGTACTACACATGCAGGTATTCTGGCCTGTGTGATACACTCACTGGTTGAAAACATTTTCTTGCTAATAGCATGAACGTGGTGATTTATTTACTGATATGGAGAGTGAATATGCCATTGAGGAGACACTTCTCTCACACTTCTCTATTGCACTACTGTTGGTATTTCTGGCCTACTACTTGTCTTAATTTTAAATAGTCACCCGGTGCAGTTGATGTGGTCCCATTTATTCACACAGATTTGTATGTGACAGAAGTAGTCACTGTTGTTCAGTAGCTACTGCCATGGATGGATTAATGAGTGCATGTCAATGGGGGGCATCATCGTCTACACATGGCAGTGCATTGTGTCCACTATGTTGACAGGACCCAAAGGCACAGAAATATAGGAATTTTGCACTGAACAGTGCAACTATTAAATTATCAGCACTGCCCTAGCTCACTAAATCGGAGCAGTGTAGGACATATTTTAGGCCATACACCACACTCCTGAGTTTTCAAGCTAAAGTGGCACACAGTAGGTTGCCTAGCACCAAGGCTGGCACAATTGTGACATGGTAAATGTGTGGCTTCATTTCCTGTGAGATGTACTTTGTGCATGAGGGGCTACCTTCCTGCACAGCTTGAACCCTTTTGGGACTGATAGTTTATGCCTGTGAACCACACAAATGTGGCAAAAGTGTTTAGGATCAATTAAATTAATTTTTCATGACCTGGAAAGGGCAATTGTTTAGAGACATTTCACAGTTTACCTGGTGTTGGATACATGACATGCCTCATGGGTTACATGTGGACACACAGACAGCAGGCATGGAAACCCTTCCTTGCACACAGTGTTGCAGCACAGAACAGCATTTTTCAAAGCATTTCATTGCTCGGAATCTTGCCACCTTTGACAGGCACACACAGTGCTTAGCAGGTTTTAACAAGTGTGACTTGCAGGGTTGCATTGCACCTGTGCCATAGTGTATGCTTCCAATATGAGGCACACCCATCCTACATATGCACTGTCTCAGTCACCAAACACACAGAGGGGATATATTATCATAGAAACTTTTCTGTTTTCCTATTCTGGAAGCGCTCCTTGATGGTGGAGTGACTGAAGATGCATGCATCATGAGCGCTCCCAGGGTACTTTGCCAGTTCATTGACAAATATCCCCAGATGGTAAACTGTTCCCTGCACGCGGGTGGAATATGTGTGCTTCCTATTGCGGTACAGGTGGGATGTAGCAGCAGGAGGCACCAGTTTAACATGGGTCCAATCCATTGCCCCCAAGACATGAGGAAAGCCAGCAATGGCACAGAAGCTTGCTTGTTGTCTAGTTGTTGCTTCTGGGTCTTGGAGAACACAATGTACTATGGTATCAAGCTGATGATGGCATCCAGGATGGAGGGTAGGAATGCCGAAAAGGATGGTTGAGATATTCCTGCTACTCTGGCTGTGCTGGTCTGAACTGAACCAGATGCCAGCATGTGGAGGACTGACATCATCTTGACCTGTGGAGAGATGTTGGTGCACCTTTGTGATGTTGTCTGCAGCACTGGTACAACCTGGTTCAGGAGCTGGATGATGGACTTCCTCCTGAGCCTTTAGTAGGTGATGTTCTCCTCCTCCCTGAGGTCAATAAGTGTAGTCCTCTGGCAGGATATTGTCTCCCTTCTCTTGCACTTCATCCGTGGTGGTGGTCTTCTCGCTACGCCTAGCTACAGTATGAGCACCTCCATGGCGTAGTTGAACTTGGCAAATTGCTTTATGTATGTTCTGCTTCTATCCCAGTGCCAATGCGTCATTTTCTATACCTGGGTTGCCGATGTGCAGGACTTTTGATGCAATTCATGCTCTTCGTGCCTCTTGCCAATAATGCGTCACTTTTCCATACACTCGAAAATATCACTGTGTCGGTTAGGCAGTGGATTTTAAGGGGAATGACTACCTTGCATATGTTTAAGCTGCGTAACGCAATCAGTTCAGGCGCAGGAAAGATCCGACACAGGCCACCAGAAAGTGACGCATTGGGTCTACTGCATTGCTTTGTAAATATAGAGCACGGAATGCATCGTCGTTGCATCAAAAAAATGATGCAACTGCGGTGGAGGCTCCTTGTAAATATGCACCAGCGTGTTTATCACCAATTGTATTGCCACATCATCTCATGCAATTAGTGGAACGAACATTTACAAATAAAATAGTTTCATAACTCAAATATTACAGAGAATGTTGAATAATCTTGGCTACACTAGATAAATAAACAGTAAATACATTGTCATCACAATGCATGCTCTGTGAAGAAGAACTGATGTTAATTTAAGATAATGGTAATGCTTAGTAGTATACTAACATGCACTGACTGAAGAGTGATATTCATTTATAGAGTCATTGTAATGAAATGTAGTGGGATCATCCCATGAAGCTCAGACAGGCTACTTCTGTTGTGTTACCTAAAACACTGAATCATAAACTCATACACTGGGTCTTTTAATGTCAGTGCAAATGTAGCAGCAGCTAAAGTGACAGACCATGAAATATTTTTTCATTATATTTTTAAGTCACCGTAAATTAATAGCTTAAATATTTTTTATCAAACAGGTGCGGACAACAGAGGGAGAAAAGGGAGCCATAGAAGTGATCTACAGTATGGTGAAACAACAGATCAGTGCAAAATGTCATCTGAAGAAGTGCCGGCTCCTCAGTGCATGGTAATGGAGCTACAATCTTGGAGTCAGCTACAGTCAGACTTCAGTCAGGAACTCAAAGAAGAGCAAACCTCTCAGCGTGAACGTTTTTTAAGGAATACATTACATTTGGATTTGCATGGTGTTTCCAACATAGAGGTTACAGACGCACATAAAGAGAACAAGAGTAAAATGAGAGATCCACGACTTCTTATGTGTCAGAAAAACACAACAAAAAACTTGATTGAGTGGCAATTTCCACAAGGTGAGAAAAGCTGCAGGCAGAACTTGGGAGTTTCTAAACCCTTTCAAACATTTAAGGAAGAAAGGCAATATCAGTGTACTATATGCAGGAAAAGATTCATTAGATTAAATATCTCATTATTCATATGAGAACTCATTCAGGCAAAAGACCATTTCAGTGTACTCAGTGTGAAAAATGCTTTAGTTTGAAAAAATATCTTCTGAGACATCAGAGAACTCATTGAGGAGAACGACCTTATCAATGTTTTCACTGTGATAAAAGCTTTAATTTAAATGCACTCCTTATAACTCATAAGAGAATATACACAGGAGAGAGACCTTATCAGTGTCCCGAATGTCTGAAAAGCTTCTGTCAAAAGGGACATTTGAGTAGACTCCGAAAAAAACATACCGGAGAGAGACCGTATAAATGTACTGAATGTGAGAAAAGCTTCTTTCGAAAGGAACACTTTACTAGGCATCAAAAAATACATATCGGAGATGCAATTAGAAGCAATCAGAATATTGAGTAAAGAAACAGAAAAATGACCACTCTTCCTTGGTGAAACAGGACTAATACACATCAACACACAAGTTCCCCAGGAGCCAACAGTGTGACATCATATGAGCATTAGAAGTAAGCTAGTTTCACAATGGAAGCTCAGTAAAGAACATCTGATGTTAATTTAAGATGATACTACTGTTTAGCAGCATACTGACGTGCACTGTTGTAAGGGTAACATTCATTTGTCTTGTGGCATATATGCAACTATTAAACAATGGAAGTAAAAAATAAAATCTTCATCAACATATCCGATCTGATAAACTCTAATAGCACGATAAAAGAAAAACATTACTAGGTGAGGCAAATAAAGTCTTCAGATGTTATGGACTTGGATTCGGATGTGGGACAAAACTGAACTCTTACTAATATTCTAAAATGTAACACAATTTTAAGAAGCTCCACATAAAAGTAACATAATACAAACCTCAAATAAAATTAGTATTTGCCACAGTGCAGGAGCCCAGAAGACTGTTGGCTTTCAAGAATGAAAATACTGATACCGAACACTTTTGTGACCCGTTTTAATATGACCAGCGCAACAGCGAGGTTCATTGCATGATCGTAGCATAGTTCCTTCGGCTTACTGTCAGCTAAATCTATCCTATCCATCAACCAGGATCTTTTTGTCATTAAGATTGTTTTTCAACTTTACAATTTAGACCACTATACTGCAGCCAAATGTAATGTAAGCATTAGAAGAGGTGCGTCCTTCCTTGTGACACAGGAGAGTAGACTACTTAAATTTATAAACCAAAAGAAAGGGACCTCTTGTGACAGTCATTATTGCTGATTACTCAATACCCAAATGATCAAGGCACAAATCAGTTGATCATCATTATATTATTCCAAAATTCAATTACATACAAATATATTTGATGTAGTGTACCTCAAGAGAGACATCATACACATAACAAATGATGAATTAAACATATTTTTATAAAACAATATATGAAATAAGGTGCATAAAGTGCACAGTGCCACCACTAGTCAGTGAAAATCAATAGTGAAGGAAATACTAGGCTTTCAATTATTCATGGAAGGCAATTACGGTTCCACCATTAATCAAAAAGGTACGTTAATGTCTCTTAGTGGTTAGTTCTGTAAATAACAATAATGGGGAAATACAGGGAATCCTGGCTGTGTGTTTAAGAGGAGCTAGCTGGCATCTAATATGTCCTGTTGTTTACCCCCCACTTTCTTTACTTATGCCTACTACCCCTGCTTGATATTGTCAATATGTTTGACCCTGGCAATCCTGGGGTCTTCTCAGGTCTCTGAACTGATGTGCCTTACCTCTGAATATCTGCATACTTTTCTTTGGGTTTTGAGGAAATATGACTTAAAAATACATCGTCTCTGGTCATCATGTGGAATCTTAACTAGTAGTTGTCTTGTGAATACAGAGGGAAATATTTATACTTTTCAACGCACAACTGCGCCAACGCAGTTGTGCGCCAAAAAATCTAACGCCGGCTAACGCCATTCTGAAGCACCATGCGGGCGCCGTATTTATTCAATGACGTTAGCCGGCGTTAGCCGGCGGAGCTGCCTGGTGTGTGTAAAAAAAAATGACTTACACCAGGCAGCGCCGGCGTAGGGGAATATGGAGCTTGGGCGTCAAAAAATGGGGCAAGTCAGGCTGAGGCAAAATTTTCACCTCAACCCGATTTGCGCCATTTTTTTTTACTCCCAACACCCATTGAAATGACTCCTGTCTTAGCAAAGACAGGAGTCATGCCCCCTTGCCCAATGGCCATGCCCAGGGGACTTATGTCCCCTGGGCATGGTCACTGGGCATAGTGGCATGTAGGGGGGCACAAATCAGGCCCCCCTATGCCACACAAAAAAAAATATATATACTTACCTGAACTTACCTTAAGTTCCCTGGGATGGGTCCCTCCATCCTTGGGCGTCCTCCTGGGGTGGGCAAGGGTGGCAGGGGGTGTCCCTGGGGGCATGGGAGGGCATCTCTGGGCTCCTTCCGAGCCCACAGGTCCCTTAACGCCTGCCCTGACCAGGCGCTAAAAAACAACGCAAAAGCGGCTGGACGTCATTTTTTTGACCCGCCCACTCCCGGGCGTCATTTTTGGCCGGGAGTGTAAATACGGCGCACATGCCTCAGAGTCATTTTTTAGAAGGGAACGCCTACCTTGCATATCATTAACGCAAAGTAGGTGTCCACGCAAAAAAATGACGCAAACTCCATGAACTTTGGCGCTAGACGCGTCTAACGCCAGAGTATAAATATGGAGTTCATTTTGCGTCGAATTTGCATCAAAATAACCGACGCAAATCCGGTGCAAACAGAGTATAAATATGGCCCAGAGTCTTCTTAGGAATAAATGAGCATCTCAATTTCGTCTCCAGCTAGATATAATGGTCAGAATTAAACTAGGCAGAGTTTTCCATTTTGGGTTTTCCAGCCTACAAAGGAGTAGCTAAATTGCAAACGTCTTTTATTTCCAAGGAATGTTTAAGAACTATTGCTGTATTGCTGTAGAAAAGTACAAGACTGTTTAGTGATGTGGTGTTTAGTTTTAGCTATCATAATGTGAATGATAAAGTGGCTGACTAGGGGATTAGAGTACAGCACTGGTAATACATGAGTCACATGAAGACTACTACAGCTAAATCAGGACAAATCCATTTTTATGCAAGTGAAGGAGATACAAGAGCTGGTACCATGGGATACCAACAGCTTGGTGAAAACGGCAGTCCTGATTGGATGGTCAATCAAGCAAGACTTTGAAGTGACCCAACCAAGAGAGCTCATGCATTGTATCCAACACCTAGATTGAAATATCAGCCAGAGGTTCCAAAAGGACAGAGCATAGGGGTGTTAACATACCAGAGTGCAAATCACCACTGAATTGATCCCATTAAGCAATCCACCCTAGCCTTGAATATAGGACCCCAGACAGGCGTGAAGGGGTGAGAGAGAGAGAGATTGAGAAAGGAAAGACTAAGAGAAAAATAGGCTGGGGACAGAGAGTGGTATATGAGTGGTGGAGAGAAAATAAAATGGAGAGAAGGAGAGAGAAAGGAGTAGGGAGGATGGGATAGTGGTTTATAGTAGGAAAGAGTGAAACTAATAGTTAAGACAGACAAGAAAATAGCAAGTTACTTAACCATCTGTAGCAATCTTTCTGGTAGATAATCTTATCAATCCACAGATTCATGACCTTAGAATGTTCACCAAGCGACTGACTGGATCTGGAGATTTCACATAGCAGTGTCCCGATGCGCCTCTAGGTGGTGCTGTGCAACTCTGTGTGGGCTCCACACAGTCCGAATGTGATGCAGCAGAGATGCGTATAAGGGTGCTGATGTCAGTTTCTTGTTTTTTCTTTTTCCGGTCCCTTAGACCTAGAGCGTGAACAATTATTGGATACAGTGTGATGAATACTAACTTGGACTCCTTTTAAGTGTTAAAAAAAGTCCATGTCACAGAAAGAGAAGGTGGAAGGACAGTGAGGAATCTGCCGTTGTACAGAGTACCCACCAGAAAGAGGTAGCTTGTTCTTCTTTTTTTTTTTTTTTTTTTTCCAGAGGGAGGGGGTTACATAAGAGAAAAAAAGAGGAAGACATAATATATCCGTGCAAAGAAAGCAGAGTAAACAAAACAAAACAACGGGAGAAAGAAGACCTTAAAAAAAAATACAACAGTTATATATATCACATATAGAAACAATTAACATTTTTTTTTTTTTTTAAACTGTATCTTGATATTCCAACCATCTAGTCAGTGGTGCCCACATTTGTTCTCCTCTATGTCTCTTCTTATGACCCTTTAACTTATAAAGACTTAATTCAGTATTATAGATGGTAAGTAATCTAGAGCGCCAACCCTCAAACGTGGGGGGTTCTTTTTTGAGCCAATCTGTAGCAATACATAAGCGGTATATTGCCATAGACAAAAATAAAAATCGCCCTTTTTTATCCAGAGGATATTCCCCACTTTTTCAGTTTTGCTGGAGTATAATATAAGTCCATCAGTGTTTTGTAATGCTGGGTTTTCAAATTAGCTGATAGAAATGTTGTCTCAGCCATGGCTAGGGATTGATCCACCCACTCTCCAGCCACCCCCAATCGTGCAATCCATCGCTCATTCTGTTGTGCCATATCATCTACTTGTAACTCTGTTAGTAGCTTATATAGCTTACCAATCTTTGCCCCATTTTTTACAGCCTCAACTACCGGGATCTCCGACAACTGTATCCTACCGTACTTCTGAGACTGTAAAAAATTTCGTATTTGCAAAAATTTTAAAAAATGGGTCTTAGGTAAGCCAAATTGAGACTGCAACTCCGTAAATGATTTACAACCGGATTTACAATACAAGTCTCCGACTTTATTTATTCCCCTAGAACGCCAAAAATCTAGTATGGGATCCCTAAAGATATGATTTGGGATAGCTGAGAATTTCACTGGTGTATAAGCCGTAATCTTTCCCAGTCCCATACTCCGTTTTATCTGAGCCCAAACCTTAAAAGCGGACAAAAAAGGCTTAAATCTTACTTTTTTGAAGTAACTTGGTTCCTCAAATTTTGATAACCAACCACTTGCCTCCCCACCCGCCATCATAGTATAAATAGAGGTTAATTTTACTTCTTCATTACCCTTAAACCTTCCCCTTATAAGTTCATCCATATGTTGAAGACAACAGGCGTAGTAATACAGTGTAAAATTAGGGACTGACCACCCGCCTCGATCTTTGGGAAGTGTCATATACTTCATTGCCCTTCTCGTTTTAGCATATCCCCATAAAAAATTATTCCCCATCTTTTCCAATCTTTTAAGCCATTTTTTATCAACCTCAAGGGGAATAGCCCGAAATAAATATAGGATTTTTGGCAGAACCATCATTTTCAATACATTACAACGACCCTCTAGTGATAAGTGCAAATTATGCATTCGGTCTAAATCCCTCTTTATTCTATTTAATAGTGGGATAAAATTGATTTCCACCAACCGATTAACCACTGATGTAATCTTCACCCCCAAATATACTGCTTCAGATACCAATCGTCTATCTACTAGTGAAACGTGCCCAGAACATACTATTTGTGTTTTATCTGAATTCAGCTTATATCCGGAGTATCTTCCAAACTCTGTTGCCTCTATTTCTATTGCCTTAATAGCTTCCTCCGTATTGCTTGTCACTATAGCTATATCATCAGCATATGCAAACACCTTATATGTTTCTCCATGATATAATAAAGGTTGAATATTTTTACATTCTTCTAATCTCAGCAAGAAAGAATCAATATATAGCGCAAAGAGCAAGGGGGAGCATGGGCACCCTTGTCTAATCCCCCTAGAGATTAAGATAATATCTGAATCCAAACCAGCAATGCTTATTCTAGCTTTTGGGGCTACATATAAAGATTTTATAGCTGTAATATATCCGCTCCCTATACCTTTCCAGCGCATAACTTCCCATAGAAACTTCCACGATACACGATCAAATGCCTTCTCGTCATCCAAAAGTAATAATCCTAGATTTGTTTGATATAGTTCTGCAAGATCAAGCATGGCTATTCTTCTTCTTATATGATCTATTGTATCTCTACCCGGAATAAACCCATGTTGTTGTTTTCTAACCAGCCTGACTATCACATTTGCCAATCTACTGGCCAAAATCTTTGCATAAATCTTTCCATCTACGTTTAGCAAGGATATGGGTCTATATGAACTGGGGAACTCTGTTGATTTATCCTTTTTTTTTAGCACTATAATACTTGCACATTCCCATGATAGAGGTGCCTGACCTGCCTGTGCTATACAAAAAATGCTATGCATATCCTTTTTAATGTCTATCAGGAAGGTCTTGTAAAATTCAAGTGGTATTGCATCCGGCCCAGCAGCTTTCCCTGTTGCCAGGGAGCTTACTGCCTCAATTATCTCATCAATACGAATTGGTGCATCTAGTGTAATTTGTTCTTCAGAAGAAAGCCTTACACTTTTTAATTCCCCCAGAAATTCACTAACCTTTTTTTGTAGCTGTTCAGAATACACTATATCTTCACTATACAACTCCTGATAGTAATCCTTAAAGACCTCTAGAATTCCTTCTAACTCTGTATGTTTCCGCCCATTACCATCAATTATACTCAAAACGTTCTGTTTGACTGCCTTTTGTCTGACCCGTCTAGCTAGGACTTTTCCTGTGGATTCACCATATTCATAGCACTCCAATCGGTGACTTTGATAGACGGCTGCCACTATTTTATTCAAATAAGCATTTATTTTAGCCTTAAGAATCGCCATTTGGGTCTGAGTGAGAGTAATGTCTTCTCTACCAGTAATTTTACTAGCTAATTCCCTCTCTTTTATTATTAATCTTTCTTGAAGTTCTACAATTTCCTTCCCCCTAATTTTCTGTATTCCCAAACTGTAGCTAAGAGTTTCACCTCTCACTGCAGCTTTAAATGAATCCCATACCATCCCCGGATCTGCCGTATTCCTATTAATATCAAAAAAGTGGTGAATCCACTCTTTCATATGGGATATATATCCTGGGTCAACCAACAATTTCCTATCAAATGTCCATACACGATGCGGATTAGATGGTCCCTTAATTGTTATAGACAATATTAATGGATTATGATCTGATAAGAATCTGGGTTTGCATTCTATTTCAGCCCCATGAATTAAGTTTTGTGATACAAAAAAATAATCCAACCTTACCAATTTGGCATGTGGGAACGAGTAATAGGTATACCCTGGATCTAAAGTTTTAATATTTTCCCAGACATCTCTCAACCCATGCTCCCTTACTTACCTCCTTAGAGCTTTCCATACTTTAGGCTTTCGTCCCTGATATAAACTCTGAGTGCCCATGCTCCTACTACCTACCTCTAAGTGTATATTTAAATCGCCACAAATGATTATTGGTAAGGGCCATCCAACTAGTTCCATGTTCAACGTATCCAGAGGCTCAGCCTCGTCCAAGACTGATCCATATATAGTGCAGAGGGTAAATTTAAATGTATTCACGGATAATTCTAAGAAAGCCCACCGCCCATCATTACTTGCTCGAGATCTACAAACTTGTACATTGTTATTTCTGGCAAGTATCGTCACCCCACGTGTCGATACCTCCTGTCTGGTACAAACAAGAGGTGTCAACCCAAGCTCTCGTATGAGCTCTCGCTTGCTCCATGCAATGTGTTTCCTGCAAACAATATAAATCTGATTTAATTAGTTTAAGACCAGCTGCCACTCTTTTCCTTTTCTGAGGGCTATTTGGACCACAAATGTTCAATGTACAAATCCTTAATCTATTTGCCATATCACTCAGTTTGATATACTAATCTCACGTCAATACTTTCTCCCTTAAAGGAACCATCTTGTTGATATTGAATCCTATACATCCTCTTCATTTGATATGTCTTCATTAAATTGTTCTGAGCATTTCTGCCTATATTAGTACCCCCCCCCACTCCCCACCATCCCTCTCCCTCCCCTCCCATCCTCCTGCCCCTTGCACCCTAATCCTACTACCAACTATACTACCAACCACCCCCCCCACCTCCCTGCAACCCTTACCCCTTACACCCAATTTATAGAGAGTATGGGATCTCACTGTCCCTAATGATGGTAAAGCCTCCGCTCCGACCATCCCTACCCAGTGCGTGATTTTTCTTTTTTTTTTTCCCTTTTTCCCTTTTCTCCCTTTCTTTGCCTTTATCTCTCTCTATCTAACCTTGTTGTAGCCAACTACAAAAAAAATTCCCTTTTTTTTTTTTTCTTTTTTTTTTTCCCCCCCCTAAAGGGGTGATTAATCCTAAATGGTTTCTTTCTTACCCCTGGCTTGACTTCTCAGGGCTTAACTCCTAACCCTCTCTACTTTACCCCCACCCCTATGCCCCAATCCAGAAAACCTATCTTAGGAAACCGGACTGTTAAGTCCACCCAAAAGAGCCCTTGCTTTCTCCTCTGTCGTGAAGTAGTGAGTCCTGTTATCCATTACTACTTTCAGTTTAGCCGGATTTAATAAAAAAACCTGTGCCCCCTTACTTTGAAGTGGCTGAATTAACTGCCGGAGCCTCCACCTTTTTTCAACAGTATTATGGCAATAGTCTGGTCTCACAAAAAACTCACATCCCTTAGCCTTACTTCTAGCATTGGGTCGAGCTCGATCGTATATAGCCTGCCTTGCCTGATAATTAAGCAAAGAAATTAATATTACTCTAGGTCTACCACTTCCTCCTTCTGAGTTTGGTCCTATTTTGCTAAAAGGAAATCGATGGGCTCTTTGAACCTCTTTGTCCCAATCCCACTGGTGTAAATCCGGAAAAGCTTCCTTAAAAAGTGCAACCATAAAGCTATGTGTTTCTGATCCTTCAAGTCCTTCTGGTACACCCAAGACGCGCAAATTATTCCTCCTCATTCTATCCTCTAAATCTGTCAATTTCCACTGAGTGTCCTCAAGTTGTTTCTCCATCACTTCTCGAGATGACTGGTGGGCTCCAGCCTCATCCTCCAGACGTGAGATCCGGGTCTCTGCTTCTTCCATCCGTGTAGTAAACTCGGAACATGTCTTGGCTACTCGACAAATTTGGATTTGCATCTTGCGGCAAGCCATTTGAGTCCTACGGCTCTCTAATTTAGATTCCTCTCGGTGTTCCATAATGCTTTGATATATGGTTTCCAGTGACACAGGATTAGGCTGTTTTTCACCATCATCATATAGTTAAATCATCTTTGGAATACTCCCACTGAAGCCCCTGAAGACCCTTATTGTCCAATGGGTTAGTGGAGTGCTTATTAAGTCCTACTTGCTCACTTCTCTTCCTCTGTTTTTTCCTAACGGTAGCACTCCTGCTACTCTCCTGTAATTCCTCTCCTAGTGCCAAGGAGGATACCTCAGATTCAAATTCAGAAGAAGTTTTATCCGCCTCCAAATCCAGCTGCTCGTTACTTGACCAACTTGAATGATCTGATAGTGAGAAAAACTTGTCTCCTAGTATTATCTCATTATCACGTAATTCCACCGGCCTCCGCTCCACCTGTGATAATGTCCTAGCGCTTTGTGCGCCCTCCCTCTGCTCCCTCTGCTCCTTCTGCTCCATCTGACTCCCGGTGACTTGTAAAGTTGCCACGTCAACAACATCACTCTGCCCACCTTCATACGGGGGGGCCCATCTCTAGCTGCTATCTCCTCGGTTACCAGAGGATCGGCCTCCTCCACGGAGGCGGGGGGGTATCTGTACCCCCACCAGTATGTCCTTCCCTTTCTCAAAATACCTGTCCAGTGAAGCACTCTTGTTTTTGGAGACAACCTTCTCACCTAAGCCTTGTTTTATATCCGTACCCCCCCCCTGCCGAGCTGACAAGCTTACTCTTACCGGCTTGCCTCGTCCAGACAGAGTCACATTTTTCACTCCCTTGGGTGGCATTTTTACTTTTTTTTTTTGTTTTTTGATACAAAATGCGTTATTGTAATATACGCCCAGTGTCAAATATTTGTAATAGAATAAAGAAACTCTGACCGTTTTTTGAGTCCACGTCGAAAATTGCCCCCAATTGGCACCCGTGAGCTCAGACCTGTAGTTGTCTCCAGGTAGGAACAGGAGCAGTCCAGACCGCATCCCGGGGAGGCACTTTTGCAATCCTTTTAGCCTTCGTCAACAAATCCTCGTAGTTTTGCTTCTCCCAGAGAGGAAAAAAGCCCCGCAGAAAACCAGGCGCCAAGTAGCCTAAAACAATCCTCGCTTGAAGAGCAGTCCTTCAAAAAACAATACCATCCGCAATATTTCCCCTGTGCCGTTCCTCCTGACAGCCCTAGGACAGTCGTCCCCTAAAAGAGAGAAGGAGCAGGTAAAGCAACGCGAGTCAACACAGTGCCGCTACAATGTCGCTACATAGTTTCCTGTAAGCGCGGCTGCCGGAGGAGGCTCCGACCCGCGGGAGAGCTGCTGCAGCACTGGGAGGTTTCCTTGGTCGGAGCAGACGCTTCGCGGCTGCGTTACGCGGCCGCCATCTTGCTCTCCCTAACCCCCCCGGTAACTTGTTCTTCTGATGGATACTTCTAACCTGCAGGTTCCTGACCTTAGAATAGATGCCAAAGCCATACCACCACAAGAGGGAGAGTCTGGGTAGTGGACTCAAATGAAAACAGTCTTGCATAACTGAGAGGGCAATGTGTCCCTCCTACCGGACCTGGCTGTCAAGGCAGTAGTGTCACGTTAAGGCAGTAGTGTTCATTGACATCAGCACTGTGGCAGCAGCCTTGGCCTTGGGAGAGTGGGTTCTCAGATCTCCTGGGGTAAGCCTATTTGCCATTGCTTAGAAGATCTTAATGCAGAGGACTATCCACCTTGGCATGGTTCTCTTCTGCACAGACCTCCCTTTCTTTGCTCCAGAGAACCCCACAAAATAAGCTGATTGTTCAATGGATGATTGTTGGGAAAATATTTGTAAAAAGCTTAGGAGCCTATTGGGGTCTAACAAGTAGAACATTTCCTACTCTTTAAAGGGGTGGTATGGAGCAAAGTACAATGGCTGAGTAATTGATTGCCCAACATAAAGGGAGCCACAACTTTATGTATAAAGCCCCCCAAGCCAGTGCCAATTTGTCTTGGAAAAAGGTGTTGTAGGGTGCTTGCAGTTAGAGTGTGTGTAGTGCCTGTAGCTCACTTACATGCCGAGCTGACATAATCATAATGAAGAAGACGGTCTTCAAGGTCAGGAAATGCAGCGAGCACCTATGCATCAGATTCAAGGGCATACACATAAGGAATATCAAGACCAAATTAGGATGCCACTGTAGCATCACAAATGGCTTGGGAAGAAACTTGTGTCAAACCTTTAATATGTCTCATCACAACAGGTGGTTTGAACAAGAGCGGTTGGTTGGCAAAAGTAGAAAGACCGAACTGGCTGACAAATCACCTTTAAAGTACTCACTGAAAACCAATAAAAGGACATCAAACAGCGCTGCCAGTAAGTGGTCTGTATTCTGTGCACTGCAGCAGGTCACAAATTTGTTCTAGGGCCCAGCATAAATGGATTGAACGGAAGGGTGCATAGCAGCGAGGGTGATTAGCATATGAATGCCACTGCTCAGCCTCCATACATGTGGGCGTAAGTTGCATAGATTCAGGTGGAGGACCTTGCCCTGTTGTTGAGACATGAGGCCCTCCTGAAGTGGCTGCCTGATTGGAGGACAGATGCTCAAGGTCAGAAGTTCTGGGTGCCCCACTGTAGGAAGTTGGCTCTGTATGCACTATTTCAAAGTAAGGAATAGTATGCACAGAGTCCAAGGGTTCCCCTTAGAGGTAAGATAGTGGCAAAAAGAGATAATACTAATGCTCTATTTTGTGGTAGTGTGGTCGAGCAGTAGGCTTATCCAAGGAGTAGTGTTAAGCATTTGTTGTACATACACATAGACAATAAATGAGGTACACACACTCAGAGACAAATCCAGCCAATAGGTTTTTATATAGAAAAATATATTTTCTTAGTTTATTTTAAGAACCACAGGTTCAAATTCTACATGTAATATCTCATTCGAAAGGTATTGCAGGTAAGTACTTTAGGAACTTCAAATCATCAAAATTGCATGTATACTTTTCAAGTTATTCACAAATAGCTGTTTTAAAAGTGGACACAGTGCAATTTTCACAGTTCCTAGGGGAGGTAAGTATTTGTTAGGTTAACCAGGTAAGTAAGACACTTACAGGGCTTAGTTCTTGGTCCAAGGTAGCCCACCGTTGGGGGTTCAGAGCAACCCCAAAAGTCACCACACCAGCAGCTCAGGGCCGGTCAGGTGCAGAGTTCAAAGTGGTGCCCAAACCGCATAGGCTAAAATGGAGAGAAGGGGGTGCCCCGGTTCCGGTCTGCTTGCAGGTAAGTACCCGCGTCTTCGGAGGGCAGACCAGGGGGGTTTTGTAGGGCACCGGGGGGGACACAAGTACACACAGAAATTTCACCCTCAGCGGCGCGGGGGCGGCCGGGTGCAGTGTAGAAACCAGCGTCGGGTTCGCGATGTTAGTCTATGAGAGATCAAGGGATCTCTTCAGCGCTGCAGGCAGGCAAGGGGGGGCTTCCTCGGGGAAACCTCCACTTGGACAAGGGAGAGGGACTCCTGGGGGTCACTTCTCCAGTGAAAGTCCGGTCCTTCAGGTCCTGGGGGCTGCGGGTGCAGGGTCTTTTCCAGGCGTCGGGACTTAGGTTTCAGAGAGTCGCGGTCAGGGGAAGCCTCGGGATTCCCTCTGCAGGCGGCGCTGTGGGGGCTCAGGGGGGACAGGTTTTGGTACTCACAGTCGTAGAGTAGTCCGGGGGTCCTCCCTGAGGTGTTGGTTCTCCACCAGCCGAGTCGGGGTCGCCGGGTGCAGTGTTGCAAGTCTCACACTTCTTGCGGGGAGTTGCAGGGTTCTTTAAAGTTGCTGGAAACAAAGTTGCAGCTTTTCTTGGAGCAGGTCCGCTGTCCTCAGGAGTTTCTTGTCTTTTCGAAGCAGGGGCAGTCCTCAGAGGATGTCGAGGTCGCTGGTCCCTTTGGAAGGCGTCGCTGGAGCAGGATCTTTGGAAGGCAGGAGACAGGCCGGTGAGTTTCTGGAGCCAAGGCAGTTGTCGTCTTCTGGTCTTCCGCTGAAGGGGTTTTCAGCTGGGCAGTCCTTCTTCTTGTAGTTGCAGGAATCTAATTTTCTAGGGTTCAGGGTAGCCCTTAAATACTAAATTTAAGGGCGTGTTTAGGTCTGGGGGGTTAGTAGCCAATGGCTACTAGCCCTGAGGGTGGGTACACCCTCTTTGTGCCTCCTCCCAAGGGGAGGGGGTCACAATCCTAACCCTATTGGGGGAATCCTCCATCTGCAAGATGGAGGATTTCTAAAAGTTAGAGTCACTTCAGCTCAGGACACCTTAGGGGCTGTCCTGACTGGCCAGTGACTCCTCCTTGTTTTTCTCATTATTTTCTCCGGCCTTGCCGCCAAAAGTGGGGCCTGGCCGGAGGGGGCGGGCAACTCCACTAGCTGGAGTGTCCTGCTGGGTTGGCACAAAGGAGGTGAGCCTTTGAGGCTCACCGCCAGGTGTGACAATTCCTGCCTGGGGGAGGTGTTAGCATCTCCACCCAGTGCAGGCTTTGTTACTGGCCTCAGAGTGACAAAGGCACTCTCCCCATGGGGCCAGCAACATGTCTCGGTTTGTGGCAGGCTGCTAAAACTAGTCAGCCTACACAGATAGTCAGTTAAGTTTCAGGGGGCACCTCTAAGGTGCCCTCTGTGGTGTATTTTACAATAAAATGTACACTGGCATCAGTGTGCATTTATTGTGCTGAGAAGTTTGATACCAAACTTCCCAGTTTTCAGTGTAGCCATTATGGTGCTGTGGAGTTCGTGTTTGACAGACTCCCAGACCATATACTCTTATGGCTACCCTGCACTTACAATGTCTAAGGTTTTGTTTAGACACTGTAGGGGTACCATGCTCATGCACTGGTACCCTCACCTATGGTATAGTGCACCCTGCCTTAGGGCTGTAAGGCCTGCTAGAGGGGTGGCTTACCTATACTGCATAGGCAGTGAGAGGCTGGCATGGCACCCTGAGGGGAGTGCCATGTCGACTTACTCGTTTTGTCCTCACTAGCACACACAAGCTGGCAAGCAGTGTGTCTGTGCTGAGTGAGAGGTCTCCAGGGTGGCATAAGACATGCTGCAGCCCTTAGAGACCTTCCTTGGCATCAGGGCCCTTGGTACTAGAAGTACCAGTTACAAGGGACTTATCTGGATGCCAGGGTCTGCCAATTGTGGATACAAAAGTACAGGTTAGGGAAAGAACACTGGTGCTGGGGCCTGGTTAGCAGGCCTCAGCACACTTTCAATTGTAAACATAGCATCAGCAAAGGCAAAAAGTCAGGGGGCAACCATGCCAAGGAGGCATTTCCTTACACAACCCCCCCCCCAAACGAAAGAGGATGAGACTAACCTTTCCCAAGAGAGTCTTCATTTTCTAAGTGGAAGAACCTGGAAAGGCCATCTGCATTGGCATGGGCAGTCCCAGGTCTGTGTTCCACTATAAAGTCCATTCCCTGTAGGGAGATGGACCACCTCAACAGTTTAGGATTTTCACCTTTCATTTGCATCAGCCATTTGAGAGGTCTGTGGTCAGTTTGAACTAGGAAGTGAGTCCCAAAGAGGTATGGTCTCAGCTTCTTCAGGGACCAAACCACAGCAAAGGCCTCCCTCTCAATGGCACTCCAACGCTGCTCCCTGGGGAGTAACCTCCTGCTAATGAAAGCAACAGGCTGGTCAAGGCCATCATCATTTGTTTGGGACAAAACTGCCCCTATCCCATGTTCAGAGGCATCAGTCTGCACAATGAACTGCTTAGAATAATCTGGAGCTTTGAGAACTGGTGCTGAGCACATTGCTTGTTTCAGGGTGTCAAAGGCCTGTTGGCATTCCACAGTCCAGTTCACTTTCTTGGGCATTTTCTTGGAGGTGAGTTCAGTGAGGGCTGTCACAATGGATCCATATCCCTTCACAAACCTCCTGTAATACCCAGTCAAGCCAAGGAATGCCCTGACTTGAGTCTGGGTTTTTGGAGCTACCCAGTCCAGAATAGTCTGGATCTTGGGTTGGAGTGGCTGAACTTGGCCTCCACCTACAAGGTGGCCCAAGTAAACCACAGTTCCCTGCCCTATCTGGCATTTGGATGCCTTGATAGAGAGGCCTGCAGATTGCAGAGCCTTCAAAACCTTCTTCAGGTGGACCAGGTGATCCTGCCAGGTGGAGCTAAAGACAGCAATATCATCAAGATAAGCTGTGCTAAAGGACTCCAAGCCAGCAAGGACTTGATTCACCAACCTTTGGAAGGTGGCAGGGGCATTCTTTAAACCAAAGGGCATAACAGTAAACTGATAATGCCCATCAGGTGTGGAGAATGCTGTTTTCTCTTTTGCTCCAGGTGCCATTTTTATTTGCCAGTACCCTGCTGTCAAGTCAAAGGTACTTAAGAATTTGGCAGCACCTAATTTGTCTATGAGCTCATCAGCTCTTGGAATTGGATGAGCATCTGTCTTGGTGACAGAATTGAGCCCTCTGTAGTCCACACAAAACCTCATCTCTTTCTTTCCATCTTTGGTGTGAGGTTTGGGGACTAAGACCACTGGGCTAGCCCAGGGGCTGTCAGAGCGCTCAATTACTCCCAATTCCAGCATCTTGTGGACTTCCACCTTGATGCTTTCTTTAACATGGTCAGATTGTCTAAAGATTTTGTTCTTGACAGGCATGCTGTCTCCTGTGTCCACATCATGGGTACACAGGTGTGTCTGACCAGGGGTTAAGGAGAAGAGTTCAGGAAACTGTTGTAGGACTCTCCTACAATCAGCTTGCTGTTGGCCAGAGAGGGTGTCTGAGTAGATCACTCCATCTACTGTACCATCTTTTGGGTCTGATGACAGAAGATCAGGGAGAGGTTCACTCTCTGCCTCCTGATCCTCATCTGTTACCATCAACAGATTGACATCAGCCCTGTCGTGGAAGAGCTTAAGGCGGTTTACATGGATCACCCTCTTGGGGCTCCTGCTTGTGCCCAGGTCCACCAAGTAGGTGACCTGACTCTTCCTCTCTAGTACTGGGTAAGGGCCACTCCATTTGTCCTGGAGTGCCCTGGGAGCCACAGGCTCCAGAACCCAGACTTTCTGCCCTGGTTGGAACTCAACCAGTGCAGCCTTTTGGTCATACCAAAACTTCTGGAGCTGTTGGCTGGCCTCAAGGTTTTTGGTTGCCTTTTCCATGTACTCTGCCATTCTAGAGCGAAGGCCAAGTACATAGTCCACTATGTCCTGTTTAGGCTCATGGAGAGGTCTCTCCCAGCCTTCTTTAACAAGGGCAAGTGGTCCCCTTACAGGATGACCAAACAGAAGTTCAAAGGGTGAGAATCCTACTCCCTTCTGTGGCACCTCTCTGTAAGCGAAAAGCAGACATGGCAAGAGGACATCCCATCTCCTTTTGAGCTTTTCTGGGAGCCCCATGATCATGCCTTTTAATGTCTTGTTGAATCTCTCAACCAAGCCATTAGTTTGTGGATGGTATGGTGTAGTGAATTTATAAGTCACTCCACACTCATTCCACATGTGCTTTAGGTATGCTGACATGAAGTTGGTACCTCTGTCAGACACCACCTCCTTAGGGAAACCCACTCTGGTAAAGATACCAATGAGGGCCTTGGCTACTGCAGGGGCAGTAGTTGACCTAAGGGGAATAGCTTCAGGATACCTGGTAGCATGATCCACTACTACCAGGATGTACATATTTCCTGAGGCTGTGGGAGGTTCTAGTGGACCAACTATGTCCACACCCACTCTTTCAAAGGGAACCCCCACCACTGGAAGTGGAATGAGGGGGGCCTTTGGATGCCCACCTGTCTTACCACTGGCTTGACAGGTGGGGCAGGAGAGGCAAAACTCCTTAACCATGTTGGACATATTGGGCCAGTAGAAGTGGTTGACTAACCTCTCCCACGTCTTGGTTTGTCCCAAATGTCCAGCAAGGGGAATGTCATGGGCCAATGTTAGGATGAACTCTCTGAACAGCTGAGGCACTACCACTCTCCTAGTGGCACCAGGTTTGGGGTCTCTGGCCTCAGTGTACAGGAGTCCATCTTCCCAATAGACCCTATGGGTTCCAGTTTTCTTGCCCTTGGACTCTTCAGCAGCTTGCTGCCTAAGGCCTTCAAGAGAGGGACAGGTTTCTTGTCCCTTACACAGCTCCTCCCTTGAGGGTCCCCCTGGGCCTAAGAGCTCAACCTGATAAGGTTCAAGCTCCAAAGGCTCAGTTCCCTCAGAGGGCAGAACTTCTTCCTGAGAAGAGAGGTTCCCTTTCTTTTGCTGTGTTGCAGTTGGTTTCCCAACTGACTTTCCTGTTCTCTTCGTAGGCTGGGCCATTTTTCCAGACTCCAGCTCTACTTGTTCACCCTGTGCCTTGCACTGTGCTCTTGTTTTTACACACACCAGTTCAGGGATACCCAGCATTGCTGCATGGGTTTTTAGTTCTACCTCAGCCCATGCTGAGGACTCCAGGTCATTTCCAAGCAGACAGTCCACTGGGATATTTGAGGAGACCACCACCTGTTTCAGGCCATTGACCCCTCCCCATTCTAAAGTAACCATTGCCATGGGATGTACTTTTCTCTGATTGTCAGCGTTGGTGACTGTGTAAGTTTTTCCAGTCAGGTATTGGCCAGGGGAAACCAGTTTCTCTGTCACCATGGTGACACTGGCACCTGTATCCCTCAGGCCCTCTATTCTAGTCCCATTAATTAAGAGTTGCTGTCTGTATTTTTGCATGTTAGGCGGCCAGACAGCTAGTGTGGCTAAATCCACCCCACCCTCAGAAACTAGAATAGCTTCAGTGTGGACCCTGATTTGCTCTGGGCACACTGTTGATCCCACTTGGAGACTAGCCATACCAGTGTTACCTGGATGGGAGTTTGGAGTGGAACCCTTCTTGGGACAGGCCTTGTCGCCAGTTTGGTGTCCATGCTGTTTACAGCTATGACACCAGGCCTTTTTGGGATCAAAGTTTTTACCCTTGTACCCATTGTTTTGTGAAGAGGCTCTGGGCCCACCCTCCTGTGCAGGTTTTTGGGGGCCTGTAGAAGACTCTTTACTATTTTTAGTTTTGGTTGTCTCATCACCCTTCCCCTGGGGAGTCTTTGTGACCCCTTTCTTTTGGTCACCCCCTGTTGAAGTCTTGGACACCCTTGTCTTGACCCAATGGTCCGCCTTCTTTCCCAATTCTTGGGGAGAAATTGGTCCTAGGTCTACCAGATGCTGATGCAGTTTATCATTGAAACAATTACTTAACAGGTGTTCTTTCACAAATAAATTGTACAGCCCATCATAATTACTTACACCACTGCCTTGAATCCAACCATCTAGTGTTTTCACTGAGTAGTCAACAAAGTCAACCCAGGTCTGGCTCGAGGATTTTTGAGCGCCCCTGAACCTAATCCTGTACTCCTCAGTGGAGAATCCAAAGCCCTCAATCAGGGTACCCTTCATGAGGTCATAAGATTCTGCATCTTTTCCAGAGAGTGTGAGGAGTCTATCCCTACACTTTCCAGTGAACATTTCCCAAAGGAGAGCACCCCAGTGAGATCTGTTCACTTTTCTGGTTACACAAGCCCTCTCAAAAGCTGTGAACCACTTGGTGATGTCATCACCATCTTCAAATTTTGTCACAATCCCTTTGGGGATTTTTAACATGTCAGGAGAATCTCTGACCCTATTTATATTGCTGCCACCATTGATGGGTCCTAGGCCCATCTCTTGTCTTTCCCTTTCTATGGCTAGGAGCTGTCTCTCTAAAGCCAATCTTTTGGCCATCCTGGCTAACAGGAGGTCATCTTCACTGAGAGCATCCTCAGTGATTTCAGAAATGTGGGACCCTCCTGTGAGGGACTCACTATTTCTGACTAACACAGTTGGAGACAGGACTTGAGGGGTCCTGTTCTCCCTATTTAGGACTGGAGGAGGGACATTGGCCTCCAAGTCACTAATTTCTTCCTCTGTGATGTCATCATCAGAGGGGTTGGCTTTTTCAAACTCTGCCAACAGCTCCTGGAGCTGAATTTTGGTAGGTCTGGAGCCAATGGTTATTTTTTTGATATTACAGAGAGACCTTAGCTCCCTCATCTTAAGATGGAGGTAAGGTGTGGTGTCGAGTTCCACCACCTGCATCTCTGTATCAGACATTATTCTGCTAAGAGTTGGAATACTTTTTAAAGAATCTAAAACTGTTTCTAGAATCTAATTTCAAACTTTTAACAAACTTTTAAACTCTAAAAGACAATGCTAAACAGGGACTTAACACACAAGGCCCTAGCAGGACTTTTAAGAATTTAGAAAAATTTCAAATTGCAAAAATGAATTTCTAATGACAATTTTGGAATTTGTCGTGTGATCAGGTATTGGCTGAGTAGTCCAGCAAATGCAAAGTCTTGTACCCCACCGCTGATCCACCAATGTAGGAAGTTGGCTCTGTATGCACTATTTCAAAGTAAGGAATAGTATGCACAGAGTCCAAGGGTTCCCCTTAGAGGTAAGATAGTGGCAAAAAGAGATAATACTAATGCTCTATTTTGTGGTAGTGTGGTCGAGCAGTAGGCTTATCCAAGGAGTAGTGTTAAGCATTTGTTGTACATACACATAGACAATAAATGAGGTACACACACTCAGAGACAAATCCAGCCAATAGGTTTTTATATAGAAAAATATATTTTCTTAGTTTATTTTAAGAACCACAGGTTCAAATTCTACATGTAATATCTCATTCGAAAGGTATTGCAGGTAAGTACTTTAGGAACTTCAAATCATCAAAATTGCATGTATACTTTTCAAGTTATTCACAAATAGCTGTTTTAAAAGTGGACACAGTGCAATTTTCACAGTTCCTAGGGGAGGTAAGTATTTGTTAGGTTAACCAGGTAAGTAAGACACTTACAGGGCTTAGTTCTTGGTCCAAGGTAGCCCACCGTTGGGGGTTCAGAGCAACCCCAAAAGTCACCACACCAGCAGCTCAGGGCCGGTCAGGTGCAGAGTTCAAAGTGGTGCCCAAACCGCATAGGCTAAAATGGAGAGAAGGGGGTGCCCCGGTTCCGGTCTGCTTGCAGGTAAGTACCCGCGTCTTCGGAGGGCAGACCAGGGGGGTTTTGTAGGGCACCGGGGGGGACACAAGTACACACAGAAATTTCACCCTCAGCGGCGCGGGGGCGGCCGGGTGCAGTGTAGAAACCAGCGTCGGGTTCGCGATGTTAGTCTATGAGAGATCAAGGGATCTCTTCAGCGCTGCAGGCAGGCAAGGGGGGGCTTCCTCGGGGAAACCTCCACTTGGACAAGGGAGAGGGACTCCTGGGGGTCACTTCTCCAGTGAAAGTCCGGTCCTTCAGGTCCTGGGGGCTGCGGGTGCAGGGTCTTTTCCAGGCGTCGGGACTTAGGTTTCAGAGAGTCGCGGTCAGGGGAAGCCTCGGGATTCCCTCTGCAGGCGGCGCTGTGGGGGCTCAGGGGGGACAGGTTTTGGTACTCACAGTCGTAGAGTAGTCCGGGGGTCCTCCCTGAGGTGTTGGTTCTCCACCAGCCGAGTCGGGGTCGCCGGGTGCAGTGTTGCAAGTCTTACGCTTCTTGCGGGGAGTTGCAGGGTTCTTTAAAGTTGCTGGAAACAAAGTTGCAGCTTTTCTTGGAGCAGGTCCGCTGTCCTCTGGAGTTTCTTGTCTTTTCGAAGCAGGGGCAGTCCTCAGAGGATGTCGAGGTCGCTGGTCCCTTTGGAAGGCGTCGCTGGAGCAGGATCTTTGGAAGGCAGGAGACAGGCCGGTGAGTTTCTGGAGCCAAGGCAGTTGTCGTCTTCTGGTCTTCCGCTGCAGGGGTTTTCAGCTGGGCAGTCCTTCTTCTTGTAGTTGCAGGAATCTAATTTTCTAGGGTTCAGGGTAGCCCTTAAATACTAAATTTAAGGGCGTGTTTAGGTCTGGGGGGTTAGTAGCCAATGGCTACTAGCCCTGAGGGTGGGTACACCCTCTTTGTGCCTCCTCCCAAGGGGAGGGGGTCACAATCCTAACCCTATTGGGGGAATCCTCCATCTGCAAGATGGAGGATTTCTAAAAGTTAGAGTCACTTCAGCTCAGGACACCTTAGGGGCTGTCCTGACTGGCCAGTGACTCCTCCTTGTTTTTCTCATTATTTTCTCCGGCCTTGCCGCCAAAAGTGGGGCCTGGCCGGAGGGGGCGGGCAACTCCACTAGCTGGAGTGTCCTGCTGGGTTGGCACAAAGGAGGTGAGCCTTTGAGGCTCACCGCCAGGTGTGACAATTCCTGCCTGGGGGAGGTGTTAGCATCTCCACCCAGTGCAGGCTTTGTTACTGGCCTCAGAGTGACAAAGGCACTCTCCCCATGGGGCCAGCAACATGTCTCGGTTTGTGGCAGGCTGCTAAAACTAGTCAGCCTACACAGATAGTCTGTTAAGTTTCAGGGGGCACCTCTAAGGTGCCCTCTGTGGTGTATTTTACAATAAAATGTACACTGGCATCAGTGTGCATTTATTGTGCTGAGAAGTTTGATACCAAACTTCCCAGTTTTCAGTGTAGCCATTATGGTGCTGTGGAGTTCGTGTTTGACAGACTCCCAGACCATATACTCTTATGGCTACCCTGCACTTACAATGTCTAAGGTTTTGTTTAGACACTGTAGGGGTACCATGCTCATGCACTGGTACCCTCACCTATGGTATAGTGCACCCTGCCTTAGGGCTGTAAGGCCTGCTAGAGGGGTGGCTTACCTATACTGCATAGGCAGTGAGAGGCTGGCATGGCACCCTGAGGGGAGTGCCATGTCGACTTACTCGTTTTGTCCTCACTAGCACACACAAGCTGGCAAGCAGTGTGTCTGTGCTGAGTGAGAGGTCTCCAGGGTGGCATAAGACATGCTGCAGCCCTTAGAGACCTTCCTTGGCATCAGGGCCCTTGGTACTAGAAGTACCAGTTACAAGGGACTTATCTGGATGCCAGGGTCTGCCAATTGTGGATACAAAAGTACAGGTTAGGGAAAGAACACTGGTGCTGGGGCCTGGTTAGCAGGCCTCAGCACACTTTCAATTGTAAACATAGCATCAGCAAAGGCAAAAAGTCAGGGGGCAACCATGCCAAGGAGGTATTTCCTTACACCCACTTTCCTGACCCCATCCGGGGCAACTAAAGTGATTTGGGCTCTGTTGTTTTTCAGAACGCTGGTCAGCAGAGGAAGTGGCAGAAACACATAGTCTCCTGTTCCATTCCACCTGGAAAGCATCTTAGCAAGTATTTGTGTGGAAACTAACAGGCAAAATGATTGATATTGTGCATTCTCAACTGTGGCAGAAAAATCTAGCCTCTCCTCACTGGTAGAAGATGCCCCATGCCACCACAGGATGCAAGCACCACTAGTGATCTGACAAACCACGCATGCTCAGTTCATCCAATTTGGCGTTCAGGGTCCCTGCCATGTGGTTGGCTACCAGAAAGATGACCTGGAACTTCAGCCACCTCCAGAGGCTCAAAGCCTTCTGGTACAGGACCAAGACCCTACTCCACTCTGCCTGTTGCAGTATTAAATGGCAGTGGTATAACCTGTACCAGCCTCCTCTTGAGGGATGGCGGTAACACCTTCAGGGCCAGACAAATGGTCTGCAGCTCCATATACTGATGTGGAACTGACCCTCCACTGGAGACCACACTCCTCCATCTCTCCCAGTGACCTCTGCAACCCAGCAGTGATGCGTCCATCACCACTGTGAACTCCAGGTGGGGAAATGAGAGAGGCCTGCTCCTGGCTCACCTTGAACTCCAAGTAATGCCTGTGGGATTGCTGGACAGGTGGATGAAATATGCATCCTGCAAGTGGAAGGAGACATCCACTTTCCCAGTTCCAGAGCTGAGGGGATCTGGACCGATTTCAGCATTTTAACTCTGTCATTCTGTAGGAAGTTATTAAGTAGATGTAGATTCAAGATATACCTGAGTCCCCATCCTTTTTCAGGACGCGCAACAGCTGTATCTCCTCTTTCAGGATGACAGATACTCTTTTGAAATCACTTCTGGCGTGAGTTGGATACTGGGTGGGAAGGAAAGAAAAAAGCTTAACCTTTTTGAATAATTTGCATGACCCTTCTGTTGAATGTGATGGATTGCTAACTGTAAGTAAATGCCAGACCTTGCCTCCCTCTTGGTGGGCGTGTGCTGCTAAGAGCCATCTAAAGTGGTTTGTTGGCCACTGTAGACGAGGAGCAGGGGAGCAGGAGATGGAAGACTTCCACCCTTTCTGGCCCACACATTGCCTGCTTAATCCGCATCCACGGCCCGTAAAGTCTGCACCATCTGTTGCATTCCTAGTTGGGATGGATGCCTTTGTGTAAATGCCAGCCCTCTGGAATATCCCTTAAATTTGAGAAACTAGTGTGGAAATTGTTGGGGAGAGAACATGGTTTCAACCAGGGAGTCATGTGAGTATCAGTGAGGGCATCAATAAATGGAAGTAAGGGCTCATATGTTGTTAGTCAGTGCTACAGAATTTCTTCAAAACCTTTGTTTTAGTGTCAAAAGAGGGTAAGTGTAACTAAAGCACCTCAGCTGCCCTCCGAACCACGACTATGAATGAGGCACTCTCTTCCATGTAGCAAGTCAATCTGAAGGCCTGATTTATACTGTTTGCACCGAATTATTGTAATTTGTCGTCATTTGTTTTACTCTAATTCGGTGAAAAACTATCTCCATATTTATACGTTGGCGCAAGACCCATCAAGTGCCAAATTTATGGAGTTAAAGTCATTTCTTGGACGTGGAAACCTACCTTGCCTTAATGGGATGCAAGGTAGGCGTTCCCGTGCAAAAAATGACTCTATGGCCTTAACGCCATATTTATACTCCATGCAAAAATGGTGACCGGGAGGGAGGAGGGGGTCAAAAAGAGGCGCAAAGCTTGCTTTGCCCCATTTTTTAATGCCTGGTTCAGGGCCGGCATTAGGGGATCTGTGGGCCTATTTCCATGGTGGAACACCATGAAATAAGCCCACAGGTGCCCACCCCAAGCCCCAGGGACACTCCCACCCACACCAGAGGGACTGCGGAGGATGGGGGACCCCATCCCAAGTAAGTACAGGTAAGAACAGGTAGGTATTTCATTTTATTTTTTAAAGTGCCATGGGGGCCCTGAAATGGGCCCCATACATGTCAGAGGGTGCAGTGGCCATGCCCAGGGGACCCTTGCACCTGTGCTGGCCAGTGGGGGGGTGGGCATGACTCCTGTCTTTGTGTGGATTGTTTTGCATCCAAAAATGACTCTAGGCAGGTTAGAGTCATTTTTTTGACTCTAACCTGCCTAACGTAATTTTTTGGGTTTTGCACAACCCCCTTCTTCCATACCGCCAGCCCCACCAGACTAACGTCATTTTTTTTTACACTAGCCTACCCTTTGCCCCGGCTCGCACCAATCCATAACTATGGTGCCTAGCTGGTGCACAGAAATGGTGCAAGCTGGTGCTAAACTTTTTGTTGAAAAACTGCATTAGTGCAGTTTTGCACCAAAAGTATAAATCAGGGCCTTAGTCTCAGGAGAGATGTCAAACCCCCTGGCATTCTGTAAATCAAGGTACAAGGCATCATCAGTGTAATGAGGGAAAGAAAGCAATCCCACTGACAATTATCATCATCAACATTCAGGGGTGCACCCTGCTCCAGCAGAGTGTTAGCGTCAGAACCAAAGTGATAATGAAGTACCTTCTGATAGCTGAACCAAGATAGAGGCACAGGGTTAGATTCAGACTGTATGACAATCAGTTGCCCTTTATAATTTCAAGCTCGGGCTGCCATTGGTTTAGGGTCTGACACAGGTGTTGGCACAGGGTCATCCATGGGCGCTGAGGTGGCAGGAAACAGCGCAGATGGCTGGGCCAGAGTAGGCATCTATACAGAAAACGGGACGAAGCTGGTAACATGTCCTAAGGGATCAGATGGTGCCAGGAAGGAGCCGGCTGGCACTATCCCAACTAGGGCCTCTTTGAATGCCTGAATGTGCCGGGTCGGTCAATGACAGCCTGGGAAACTCAGGGCATATCGGTATCAGCTGAGGAGTCGGCTCAGTGACCTGTGACCACAGTGAAATGCTAGTTACATCGTGGCGTCTTTGTGTCTTCTCCATGGAGCTGAGTGGCGGTATGGGGTTTAGTCCTGCTTTGCTTTCCTATGCTTATGTTTGGACTTAGATTTACTGGACGACTTCGAGGCAGAAGTGGAATGTCACATTTGTAGAGGAGTAAAACATTTGGTATAGGAAATAGGTGAACAACAACAATGGAGAGGGAAAACAGTAAATTGTCCACCAACAAAAAAAAAGTTATTAGCTTTTAGAAAAATAATAGATTAGCCTAAATCAGTGTCAGGAAAAAACAGAGGGTGCCCAAGTGTGCTATCATTGCCAGAGGGGGAAAGGAAAAAGTCCAGATTTAAGAAGGACAGAATGACACATGGTCTGGGGGGCATAATTATGCTGTATTGAAGGCAAATAGGTGCCATAGTAGTAAAAGAAAAATTTAAAAAGCACCTATTTATGGCAGTAAAATGGCTAGCAAAATTAAAGCCTGACCTGTTGGGGTACAATGGTACTAAGTTGGCAGTACTAAAATATAGGCAGTGAACTGACATAAGAAGGGCATGGGTAGAACTCATTAAACATCCTATGGATGAACCAAGGTGAAGAAAAGGAATTAAAAAAAGGTACAAATAGTAATGGCAGGTAATGCGTCAAACGGGAAGCACCAAATACGAATTGGGAGACGCTATTATAAATTAAATATTAAACACAGTAGAAGTCAGACTGATGAGAAATGGAAAGTCAAAGGAAGAAAAGTTGTAACAGTTCCTAAGGTGCTACCGAGGGACAAGAGTAATATTTAAAGTGTAAATGGGGGAGCCGGTAGTGACCTGTTTGTCATTATAATACTGCCATGTGGTGGTGCAGCCGTAGATGCTAAAAAAGCATGTTTATCAGAAATTGAGAAAGGACTAGGTTGATGTTGTCTCCATACCAGAGCTGAGTTGTACTGTGTAGGTATGGGGACGTGTGGATAATGGGTGATGGTAAAACAGGAGACAGGTAGTCAGTGATGACAAGCAGAGAGAAAAGGAGGCAGACCAACACAGTGGAGCAGTGCAATATTAGTCAGTGCATAGCCCAAGAAATTGGGAACTAAACTCCAAAGTAGCATGGGCAGTGCAGTGGCACCCAGCACAGGTTTTCCACCAGCCTTTTCATGGAGGGGTCCCTGCCATGAAAAGGCTGGTTGAAAGTGGGGTTATAATCAGTCAGGTGGCTCTGAGTTGAGCCCCACCCGGGCTGGATACAAGCCCGACCGCTGCCACCACGTCTGGAACCATGTTCCTTGTGAGTAAGGTGGTATTTAGGCGGGTCCGCCTGCCAATTTTGTAATGTGGCGGTCCAACTTCCACTGCAGGCCCGGCTGTCCTAGGACTACCAGCATTGTAATGAGGCTGTTAGTCATTATTATTTTTATGCTTAGTGTTCTAATGTTTGGCCAGGAGGACAATTCTCCCTGATTCTGACAACCCTAATATGTTCTTGGGTGCTCTTTTCTAGAAGAAGAAAGGTACTGCCTATATAAGTCTCTGAAGTAGTGACAAATAATGAAATATATCACAATTTGGGTATTGCAGTTAATTAAGTCCAAGATTTTGAAATATTTACTATAGTTGTATTGAAAAGTGGTGGTCTTGCACTTTTAGCATTATTCACACAAAACAAAATTCATAAATATTACTTCATATACTCTCTCCAGTGAACACAAACAAATAATCTGTCTGCTTCGGTCTGAATCCAAGTTCTTTCTGAAGTATAGCGGCTAAAAAGCAATAAACTGATCTTCAAATCGTCTTATGTGAGAGAATACCACCACATTTCGTTGTGCCCAAGAAGCTGCCATCCCGATGGAAAGTCCTGTGTAGTACGTTTAGTATCAGTCAGGGCCTTGAAAGTAAAACCCACATGCAGCAGCTGAAGCCTTTCTGAACATTGGTGAAGGATCCATTGTCGCGATCATGGCAGGTAAATTTCTCCACGTAATTTCCATGCAGAATTGTAAAATGAGTTCATGACAATGGATTTGAATCGGCTTACTGCAGTTACAAAGACAGCAATATTTTTTCATTTCTGTAAATACAAATGAAATGCCCATGTAAATAAACATTTAATTGATTCTGAGTATTTATTTTTTGCAGTTTAGTAGTGTGCAAACTAGACCCAATGGATATCAATGCACTATATATATGAAATTATAAATGCATTAGCACTTTAGTTTTGTTACCTTACATTCTGCGGAGGACAAATTTCAAATTGAGAGTTACTTATAATCAAGCATGAGCCATTTCTTAAAGGCAGTTTGGTCATTGGTTCCTAGATCTACAGTCGGTAAAATTAATTACTTCAGATACGTACTCCGCCCCTTTGTTAGGTGAGAACACCTGTCACATGGAGCTGTCACCAATCCTACCCTAGCTCGCTTGTAATTTAGCCCGAGGGTGTGACGTTTACAAAAAAGTGATGGATAGATTAATTTCAGGCACCGACAATTACACTGGCTGACACCAAATCATCATATTCATCACCATGCCACGCAATATGAGACCCAGCCATATGCAAATCAGCCTTGGTCCTGCTTCAATAGGAACAGTAGAGCCCAAGCTTCCTAACATGGTTCTCTCCAAACTGGAACATAAGCAAACCAAGACCAGTTTCAGCCTTTTTTGGTCTCTTCAGTAAGGTATAGGTTAGATCCTGTGGCACAGTGAGCACAGGACCTGCATCTTGGAATACCCATCGTACTGCGGGTGTCATCATGAGGAATAAAAAAAAAAAATGATGCTTGCAATGCTTGAATTAATCTCAAGTGCTTGTCATTACAGAAGCCGAATCCTAAGCTATTGTTTTTTCCTTCCTAAGGCACCTCAAATCTGACCCAGCCTTATGCAAATCAGCCTCGGCTCTGCTCCAAATGCAACAGGCCTGCCAACTGCCAAACTAGGTCCTCTCTGAACCAGAATGTAAGCAACCCAAGACCAGTACCGGGCCTCCGGATACGGGTGTAGCATGGGCGGAGTAGCACAGTGAACATGAGACCTACATATGGACACACCTGTCTTACACAGGGCATTAGAATAAAAAATACAAACAACTGATGAGTGGAATAATTGTATTAATCGCAGCCACTGGCAATTAGTCAGACCTCATCCTAATATATCAGTTTTTTGCTCACCAGGCACCTTCAGATTGTACCAGCCATATGCAAACCAGCCTTGGTCCAACTCCAATAGGAACAGTCCAGCCCGATCTGCCAAGTCAGATCCTCACTGAACCAGAACATAAGCGACCCAAGACCGGTTTGTGCCTATTTGGTCCACTTCAGTTGGACATAACTTAGTTCTTGTGGCACACTGAGAATGCTTGAATTTATCTCAGCTACTAGTCATTACCTGGGCCAGATCACATTTATGCATATTTCCCTACTAAATCACCCCAGATTAAGACCAGCCATAAGCAAATTGCCCTTGGCCAAGATCCTTAAGCAACAAGCAAGCCAACTGCCAAGCTAGGTCCTTTTTAAACAGGAACACAAGCAACCAAAGAGCAGTTTTGAGCGATATGGGCCTCTTCAATGGGGGTGTAGCATGGGTCCAGTGGTGAAGTATGAATGAGAACCACATCTGGGCATATATGTTGCACTTAGGACATCAAAATGAAAAATATGAGATGGATAGAATGCTTGTATTAATCTGAGCCAATCGTAATTAGTCAGGCTGCATCCTAATCTAATATTTTCTGCTCACCATGCCACCTCAGATTAGACTCAGCCATGTGTAAAATAGCCTTGATCCTGCTCCAAAACGACCAGTCAGGCCTGAACTGCCATACTATGTCTTCCCTGAACTGGAACCCAAGACCACTTTCAGGCTATTTGGCGTTCTTTGGTCTGGTGTAGCATGGTTGCAGTGGCACAAAGAGCACAAGCCTATATTTGAGCATAGTCGTCACATTTAGGGCATAAAAATGCAGAATACATAAAGTTGACAGATTGAATGCTTGAAATAATCTCAGCGACTGATAATTACTCAGGCCACACCCCAATCCATCATATGTTTGCCCACTATGCCTCCTCGGATTAGACTCAGCCATACTGAAATCAGCCTTGGTCCTGCTCTAATACGAACAGTACAGCCAGAACTGCCATGCTAGGTGTTATCTGAACCAGAACACGTGTAACCCCAGACCAAGTACAGCCTATATGGGTCTCTTTACTCAGGTGTAGCATGGGCCCAGTGGCACAGTGAACATGGGATCCAATTCTGGGCATGCCTGTCACACTTAGGGAATCAAAATAAAAAATATAAAAAGTGATGGATGGAATTATTTTAATAATCTGAGCCACTGGAAATTAGTTATGCTGCATCATAATCTAGCATTATTTTGCTAACCGTGCCAGCTCATTAGACACAGTCATGTGCAAATCAGCATTGGTCCTACTCCAATAGTAACAGTCCAGCTGAACTGCCAAGCAATGTACTCTTTGAACCAGAACACAAGCAACTCAAGACTGGTTTCAGCATCTACAGTCAGGTGAAGCTTGGTTCCAGTGGCACAGTGAGCACTAGACCCCAGTCTCAGAATAGCCTTTTCAGTCAGAGCATCAAAAGGAACACTTCAAAAAAGTGATGAATAGAATGCTTGAATTAAACTCAGGCACTGATAATTTCTCTGGCCTGTGTCCCAATACATCTTTTTTTGCCCACCATGCTAACTCAACCATTTAAAAATTAGTCTTGCTCCTGCTCTAATAGCAACAGTCCAGTCTGAACTGCCAAGCCAGATCTTCTCTGAAACAGAACACAAGCAACCCAAGACCGATTCCATACAATTTGGGCATCTTCAGTCAGGTGTAACTTGGTTCCAGTGGCATGTGAGTACTGAGCCGGTGTTTGGGCACACTTTTTCCAATTAGGGCATCAAATTGAAGAATAAAAAATATGATGGATGGACGGCTTTAATTAATCTCAGCCACTGGCTGTTTCCCTGGGCTATGTCCCAATTCATCATTTTTTTTTATCACCATGCCCACTCAGAATCAGTCTTGGTCCTGCTGCAATAGCAACAGTCCAGTCTGAACTGCCAATCCAGGTCCCCTCTGAACTGGACCACAAACAACCCAGGGCGTATTAGAGCCTGTTTGGACATCTGCAGTCAGGTAGAGCTAGGTTCCAGTGGCATAGTGAGCAATGGACCCAAATCTGGGCATACTCGTTGCACTTAGCATGTCAAAATGAAGAACAGCGATTAAAGATTAGATAAAGTAATATACTGTTGCTACTAGAGCAGGACCAACACTGATTTGCTTAAGGCAGATCTGTCTAGAATGGCACTGTGGAAATAAAATAGTGGTCTAGAATGCAGCACAGAGAGATTGCCAGTGGCTGAGATTAATTCAAACATTCTTTCCATCACCTTGATGTTTTTGCAGCAGATGCGCTAAGTGGAATGGATATGATCAGACATGGGACTTGTGCTCACTGTGCTAAAAGGCTTAAGCTATACCTCACTGATGAGACCTATGTAGGTCAAAGCGGATCTGGAGTTGCTTCTGTTCCCATCTGAAAGGGATCAGGCCAGGCACTTCGGGCTCGACTGTTCCTATTGGAAGATGACCAAGACTCAGTTGCAAAAGGCGGGCCTCTGTCTAGAAAGGCACAGTGGGCAAATTCAATGGTCTCGAATGCTGCCCAGAGTGATCATCTGTGGCTGAGATTAATTTGAGCATGACTGCCATCACCTTGGTTTGATTGTAGGGGGTCTGATGGAGCCATTCCCTATAACCTTGCAGTTTAATTACGAGTCTGGCCATCTGAGGACCGCCAGACTTGCGGTGAGGGTCAGACTGCCACACATTACGACCCTCGCAGTGTGATCGCCAGGGGACCGCCGTCCCCGCCCAGAACATGGTTCCTTACAGGCTGAAGGGAGTCTTAATTGTACTCAGCCACGCCAGCGCTGAGCTCACCGCCTTCTGGCTGATTACAACTCAGTTTTCGACAGCCTTTCAATGGCAGTCACCCCACCATGGAAAGGTTGGCGGAAAGTCGGTGCAGAGGGCCGCCCTGCCCAGCACCATCAGAGTGCACACTGTCAAAGCAGACAGATGTGCTACAATATTGGCCTCAGGTGCCTTAAAGGAGCCAAGACCAATACTGTAGCACTGTTCTCGCTGGTCAGCCCTGCAGGAACACATAATACAATCTTCCTGGCAGTCAGCCCGGAACATTTTAATATGCTTGGAGGGACACCACCGGTATGCCGGTGGCATCCTTCCCATGACTTTGGCGGTCCGCTTTTAGGACTGCCAAAGTTGTAATCAGGCCCCATGTCTTGGATATCAATGTTGGTATTTCTTATTTGTTGATCATTTATATTTTTATGACAGTTCCTTTTTTAAATTTTATGTTTATTTGCAATCTGTCCAAAACTGCAAAAGGACAAATTACCAAGAAAAGCATGAGACAGTTGTCAACTCAACAAAAAACCGTAAGGTCTGGATTGTTATGTTGCACTCACTACAGTTAAGTAATAAAGATACAATGCAAATTATTTACCACAAACACCTTTCACTGACTGATGATATTAAGGTGCTAACAAGGATGCTCGTCAGGGCCCCTCCATTTCAATTAGGGAGTGATACTTGCAATAGCTGTGAAGACCAGGGTTTACCAGACTTCAATAGAGAGAACAAAACTAAGGAAGGAGTAGTCATTAAGGATAAATGAGGAATGATCTGAGGAAAGAAAGAGCCACAGACTAGCAAGGCAATATAAATCACGTGACAAATCAGGAACATAAGGGAAGTGAGGTGATTATGTCAATTCTGAGGATTAGGTAACTGACCTAAATAGATAAACAACAGTAATCCTTTGTGATATAATTTGAAGTGCTGTGCTATAAGAAAGCAAGACTTTGAACTTTAGTTGGTTTTAATGTGTATTTTTAAAGAGCTGAAAATCAGAACAGGTACATGTTTCAATCAAAAATAACAAGTAAAACATTTTTATAATTAATGGCAGGTTATTTAACATCTTATGATGCACACGTTTAAGAGACAGGTGAGAGGATTTCTCATTTATATTTTCGACAAGGACTGGTGAGTATGGAAAGTGAAATTGGAGGACTGTGTCTAACGGAGAGCAATAGGCTCATTTGAGTGCCAAGAAATAGAGAACTGTGAAGTCAAGAGTGCAAAAAACATTCAGATAGACAATGCAAAATATTATATTGTAGCCTATCTGTCTTACTCTGGTCTGCACTTCATGTCCTATCCTTAATATGATGAAATACCCTTGCCAGCCACCAGAACATGCAAAGAAGTGGGCTACAAGAGCGGTTCATTCATGCAATGTTTGTATAGTGAGAGAACGCAAGACATTGGGAAAAAAAAGTATCTTGCTGTATAGTATCCTCTTCCTGTATTCTTTTGATCTGGTGTTAGCCTAGACCTTTTAATTTTACTAAAATTAAACCTATAATATACATACATACAGGGGCGTTCAGCCACCACTTTAGTTTGTTCTTGTCATTCACATTTGCTTCAATCGAGTACAGAGTACAACATGGGGCAATCAGTCAGCCTACTTCAAACACTAAAGCCACTTTGAGTGACAGCATTTAGCTCTTTCACAAGGAGCGCATCTGCACGTTACTTTCTTTTACTGCCAGTATTTTTGTGTTTACTTTATTGTTAATTTAGTATCACCTTTTGTGAGGATCCGGGTGTATTACATGGTGTGGCTGGGGAGACTTACTGTGAAATACACTCGTATAAACTGTCTTGGGTCCAGTCAGGCTCATTTCACAATCTTAAGCTCAACCCTGGGTAGCAACGGCTTACAAGCAGCAAGGCTTGCATGATGGAACTTTGTGTGTAGCATTTAACAGTACCAAACAACAAAATAAGAAAGTAACACAACACGAAAGAAACACACCAATTTAAAAAAATAAATGATATATTTATACATTTCTAGAGTCCAAGGTTAGCAAAATCCACTGGAGGGTTCCATAGATATGAATTTTCGAAGGTTTTATCAATTTTAATTTCAACCATAAACAAGCATTGCTCAACAAAATGTTTGGAACCTTTTCAAATGTTTGGAAACGTTTGTTCAGCTTCTCCGCCTGGCTTGGGTGAGCAAATCCAACAGGATGAAGGTCTTGAGAGACAATGGGGTAGATCTGGACAGGCACCTGGCCACTAGAGCATTTTCCAGTCCAGTTCCAAACTTTACAGCACGACCACCATAGACTTTAATGGAGTGGCCCTGATGCTGGAGATACAGGATGAAAATATGCTCAAAGATGCTCTGATTGCAGTATGGTCTATGGGGAGGCCTTTATAGTGATCCCTTAGCCCACGAGTGATGTGGGTGACTGTGACCACAGAAGTCGGGGTTCCACAAAGTCCTTGTTAACACAGTGGAAGGTCAGTTGCTGTTGGGCCACAGGTCTCCAGACACAGCAATTGGAGTGAAATATTTTAGTGGAGTCTAGTATCCCTCTTGGACGACCAAACTGAACTTTGACAGCACTCCCAGGTCAGATTGCCCAGGATGCAACTTTTAGCTATCGAAGATTGGTCTCTTGGGCTCCCAGCAACAGTCAGCAGCTTGTTTCCAGATCTGGCTACCAACTTGCCGGTTTGGGCTTCTTCAGCTCTTATGTCCCTATAGCTGATTCTAGGGGATCAGTCAAATGATCTGTGAAGTCACTGCTTTGGTCTTAGGCCAGAGCACAACTTTTCCCTGGGCCAGGGGCAACAGGCACAGTCTCAACTTTGCTAGCCCAAGATGCCCCAGGTGCAGTCCAGCAGATGGTTTAGCCTCTCATTGTGTGGTCTGGGGGTCAGCAGGACAGTCCTTCCTTGGTCTTTATTCTAGTTACAACATGATCTGAGGTTCAGGGAGCCATATTTATCTCAGAAAAGTACCCTAAGGGGCCACGTGGTCACTTGCCAATGGGCTACCAGGTCCTCTACCTTCTGGTGATGACTTTCCAGCAATGTGCGGCACCTAACGATCCCAGAGTGCACTATTCTGTCCACTCCCAAGATGTTGGCACCCTGCTCAACTGTTAGGACCTTGCTAGCCCACCCTTGAAGGGTGGCTAGCTGTGGGCCCCATGCCCATGGGAAAACCAGTTTGGGCAATGGTTTCCCCCTCTACCTCCCTGTCACCGGTCCGTCTACCTGAACAGAGGGCAGCCCCTCAGGAATGTGATTGCCATTTATCCACCAAAGGCAGCTTCTCATTTGAAGCTCGCCTTTTGGGCTAGTACCCAAAGTGGCTTTGTGCGAAGGGGAGGTAAGGCTTCACCCTGCAGTAAGCTTCTATTTTTCCTAAAGGGTGGGAGTCATTTATACTACTCCCCAGGTGGGCAGAAAGCTGTCTTTTGGCCAGTGCTCATGTGAGGTTACTGGACCAGCTGGGGCACAGAGTGGCAACTTTCTAAATGTTTCATTACCTTAATAGTGACATTAAATTTGACCTTGGAGGTATGCCAAATCTAATGCCATGATTTGATAACTTACAGTACCCAGGTAGACTGTCCCATTCAGAAGTTAGCCAGGCTGGGGTGCCAGCCGGTAACCCTGTACTAGACAACAGGGCTGCTAACTTTTCCACAGCAAAACAACAATTAGGAGGAATTGCTGCTAAGACATATATAAAGATTATATGACCTACTTAATAATATACAACTCCCTGCCAAAGGGCTCTCTAGATCTTCCCTAGGGAAGACTGATATATATTGTTAAGGGAAGTGGTGTCTTTGCCATTGGTTTGAATGGCAAAGTCGAACTAGCAGTGTGAACACTGCTCTTCCAAGTCTGCAGTGGCAGGTTGGGAGCCACTTTGTACTTTGTCACACACAGGGTGGCAAAATCAGTGCTGCTGCCCTTGGTGTATACCCTGCCTTACATACCCTGGGTACCATATACTAGGGACTTATAAGTAAGTCAATACTTGCCAACTGGGGATAGCCAATTCAATGTACACCTTGTAAGGCGTAAGAACACTGACACTGAGATGAAACACCAGCAGAATCAGTCCAAAAATGTGGGGGTGCAAAAGAGGCATTTGCTTACAGCCCTGATGCTTGCATCGGTTTTTCGATGGCTTGTTGGAATTGGCCCGGCTCACCTTGACCTTCCGCCATCTGTGTTCTTTTGCAGTTGGTGATTTAGGCTTGTCTTCTTGATGGCCTATCCCTCTCCTGCGACATTTCCTATTAGGATAGAGTGCACTTATCTATGATCTTCTACTGGCTGTCTGTGCTGCTGCTTTGAGCCTTTTCCTTTTTTTGTTGTCCCTTTGATCTGCAATATTTATGGTTATGGAGGGGGAGACTTATCTTTTTTCAAATGTTTGTCTCTGCCATTCTTGGTACTCTACTGTTGCACTCTAGTTCTGTGAAATGCATCCTGTACCTTTGTGTGTCGTTGGTTCCTGGATTGCATGTATGTCTCCTTGTCTATATCTTCACATTAGTAAGGGCTTGAATAAGGAAGTGAAAAAGAAGTTAATAGTTTGATTACTTACTGGTAGTTCCAACTTCCTCTTCACTGTCTGTATGGAATGGCCGACCTATGGCTCTGTCTTTTGGAAGCTTGTGTAGCCTACTCAGGAGTTGATGTGGGCTTGCTGTGTTTAGAACACATACCATTTCCTTTCTTGCTGTTAGTATGCCTATCACCTTGTGGCAAGGTTTTTACTGTTTACCTTATCCTTGTCATTCTGTTGGTAAGCCCTTTTTTAGGTCTGTCTTGACAGCACAACCGTTGGCCAGACACTTTATAATTATGAGAAAAACAGCTTTAAGAAGTGTTGTAAAAGAGAGGGCTTTGCACCTCTCATGTGCTGATCTTCTGCTCTACATTAATTTGAATGAGATAAAAAATGTGTGCTTCCACTCGAAAAGAGTGCTTGTTGTACCCTACTGAGCAAACGTATGCTAAAAGAAGTAGACTTCTTTACCATTTCATCATCACCATCTCATTATTTATTTACCTTGTTACTTTTATCTTACTGTTTTCACAATTAACCCTCTAAAACACATACCCCCTTAACCTTTTTTATTTTGTAAACAGATTTTATTGGTAGTTTAGCAAACAATACAAGATAGTGACGGCAAGACTGGAATACTCTGTCGTTTAATATAATGGTGCTGAATGTTCATGAGAATTGATAATTCACAGTCTTGTGACCAAAAATCTCCCCATCCCATAAGCTGTTTCCCGTAAAACCCTACTTTTCTACCCCTAACACCTTACTCATAACCCATATACTTAACACCTTTATATCCTTAACCTCTTATCCCTTGCTATAAAACCTTTATCCATAATCCTTAACGTTTTATCATAAAACTTCATCCTTACCCTGTTATTATACTACCTTGCCTTTATGTTTCACCTCTTAGCTCTAATTCTCACTCCTAATCGTGTTGCCAATTATCCCTAACCTTTACACCCTTAATCTATTGCCCCGTTCACTCACCATTCACCCCAACCCTTAGCCTTACCTTAATCCTTCATCTTTACACCCTTACCTTGCTTTATATCTTAAATCCCTAGCCATCTTACATTTGAAACGTTAGCCCCTCACTCTTATCACCTAACCTTGTTACCTTTAACCTTACCATTCTCCTTACTATTCCTCAAATCTTCTTATCCCATAACATCTCACCCTTACCCAATACCCTAATAATTTACCTTAATGCCAATATCTACCTGATTTACATTAACCCCTTTAACCGTATCCTTACCTGTACCTTTACATCATTAATCATATACTCGTTACCTTACCCCTGACCCTAGTATTATAAGCCCTTACCCCTACTCCAGACCCTTAGCCTTTTACTCTTATATTCAACCACTTAAATAACCCTAATATCTTACTATTAATGCAATAGTGAAATTACAAAAGATGGTCTATGATGAAGCTGTAGTCCGTATCTGTTAAACATTTGTTGCAAAACTGTATTCAAAGCAGTTTAACACAAGTCAGTTTTTAAAACAAAAGGTGCACTATAACATTAAGAAGGTTTCTAACTTCTAAAAGTGCTTAGAGTGGAAAAAAACATGTTGCCATAAATACCTTTGTTCTGCTTGTCACTGTAAATCTATAAAACAGAGAACAAGAAAGAAAAGCAAACTACACCAAGGATAACTATCTTGCTTTCTTTTTGTTGCAAAAAAGTAAGAGATGGAGAAACTAAAGAGTCAACTTAAAGGCTGACGGACTGCACATATGTCAGCATATGTACTAAGTTAATGTCTTCTGGAAACTGAGCAAAGTCTACAAGTTATTATGAGTGAGACATTTCAAACTGCTGTTGACCTGCAATGAAAATAGGCCCTAAAGGGTTTTGTCACAAAGCAGCTCTAGCATTTTTCTTTAGTAGGGCCTGCTGACAAGTAAGTGTGACTCTGAGGCTCTGGGTCAAACACATTGGGAAGCTCAATGAACAAGAAGAAATTAAAATGTATACTAGTGAAAAGAAAAAGAATCCAATGGTCAATTTCTATTTTGCTGATTTCATTTAACCTGACCTACATGGTTGCACCCAAATGTGGATGTAGAGCAGATGAGCAAAAACAGTAGTACTGTTCTAAGTATACTTCATGTGACCCTATATGCTGAAAGCACACAAAAGATCATACTGTAATATAGGTATGTACTCCTACAGTTCCCCACCACATGTCCTGGCACTTCCAAGGGCAACTGCATGGCCAGGTCCATGGACAGGTGCATTGCCTATCCACAAGTATATTTTTGTCAAGGTAAAGCTGCATAGGTCCAAAGTGATATTAGCAAGTATAATTGTTATAGCTGCAAAAAAGCCATCCTTAAGGACTGAATTTGCAAAGATATTCAAACTCTAAAAACATCTGCCTCCACATAAATGCACCACTGTAGGAAAGTGCCCCTTTAGGTATGGTCATCCCTCACTTTTTGCCCCAATGCTGATGTGTATGTGTATGACTCTGTTAGTGCACAGGAAGCTAGCTAACCAGGCCCCAGTGCCTGTGGTCTCTCTCTAAATTGGTCTGTCGACTTGGTAATTTCCTGTTTGGCAAAGATGTTTCCCCTTATAAGACCCTAGTAAATGGTACCAGGGCATAGGTGGTAAATGGGTCCCCAGGGCTGCAGCAAGAGTTTGTGCCACCCTAGGAGACCCAAACAAATAGCTGATGGCTGGCCTGTCTTTGCATACTGCCAGAGCGGTGCAAACTGCTTGAGTTTGATAGTGCCCTCACCATGCACTGTATGTCAGACACCCCTAAGGGAGGCCTCTGCAGCCCAGGAAGCAGGGTGCATTATTGCATATTTAAGGTGGAGGCATGTAAGCACAAGTTTAATGGCTCTGTAGTATCCTTTCCAATAAAGTTCACTGTAAGTGCAGGACAGTCCATAGGATAGTGTGGGACTTAAGCCTGGGAAGATCCGGGCTGCTAACTCCATTATTGTACCGCCTAGATATGTCAAGTTTGGTGTCAAACAACTTGCTTTCCCACTTGCCCCTCTCAAAACAGGTTTCAGATCTACTGCCAGGCAGCATGAGTGCTCCCAAGAGTCAGAGACAATGGCTGAGGCAGGAAGGAGTTCATGCCTCCCGCACCCCAGCTGGACTAGTGACTAGAGCCATTAGAGAGGTGAGCTTCAAAGGCTTCGCTGCCCCCGATAATCATCTGTGCGGTGCCCCAGTGCAGGAAACAGCCCTCCAGGCACATTAGGAATGCAGGTCAGTGCACACCCTCAGCAGGGTGATCACATCTCTGGGGTGAGCAGCCCAGTCTGTGCACTAAATTTTGATTCCTGCCATCTTAGGAGCGGCAGAATAGAGGGTTCTGGGTAGCTAAAGGTGACCTACCCCACTGGATGTGGTCACCTCAGGAGCAGATTAGCTGTAGGAGCTAGCTGTCCATTGGCCATTCGTCTCCACATCCCTATCTCACCTACACCAAGGATTTAAGGGACTTCAGTTCTGATCAACAAACCTTGAAGAAGGACCAGGAAGAGCTCTGCATCACTGACAACTGGACTTTGCCCACTGCACCTCGGCAAAAGAGAGATACTCTGCACCTAAGGCAACAGACTAGGAACTGTGTGAATGACCCTCGCCTTTGGCTGAAACTCGACTCTTCCTACCAGAAGGACAATGACAGAGGCAAGAACCACCCTCAGACTTTCTTGGACTAGTGGCACTAGACCCCTTCAATTTTCAGGCTGCTAAGTCACTCCCCGTGGTCCACGGGAAGTTCCCATGGGATGTTTGCATCTTTACCGCTGTCTAGGCTTGTTGATTGCCAGTCCCGTAACTAACCCCCACACTTGATGCTGCAAGTGCAGGGCACATCATGCAGCCTGCACCCGACATCTGCAACCCAGCTGAGATTTTGCATCCTTTTGTCAGCACCATCGTGTAAGCGGTACTATCAGCACCAGCGTGAGTCCTGTTCAGCACCACGGACAGCCAGGACAACTCTGGATCCAGACGCAACGGACCAGGTAGAACTGAAGTGACTTTCTTAGTCTAGTTCTAGGACACGCACAACCTTAACCTTGTAAGGTTTCCTTGCAGCTCGACCTCCAAGTGATCATTTGTCATCAGTGGCTTCCTGCCATTGACTTCAACGTGAGTCCTGTTCAGCACCATGGACAGCCAGGACAACTCTGCACCCGGACGTCATGGACCAGGTAAAACTGAACTGATTGTTATGATCTGTTATGATCTGGTCCTAGGGACTGCACAATCTTAACCCTGTGTGGGTTCCATACAACTCGCTTTCTAAGTACTGTTTTGCAACCAGAGATATTTCTCCATAGACTTCAGTTCAACATTTATATGCCAACTCTGCTGTGATTTAATTTGCTTCCAAAATCTACAACTCCGATTATATCGATTCACTTCTAAATTAAGATACAAATAAGATCCATTTTTATAAATTGGTGTCTGATTTCTTTTGAGTATTATCAATTACTTATCATCAATGTCGGTGATCTGAAATGCTTTACACATGTTTCTCTAAGTAAAGCTTGACTTCCCTTTGCCATACTACCAGGGCTGAGCTAAGGATTTACTAGTGTGAAAGCAAGGACCATCACTGGGATATTGTGAGAGTATTACATGGTGAGGACTAACCCCCACACCAAATAATACTCCACTTTCCTACAACTACAGTATGTTCCAAATAGAAAACATGACTGATCAACAGCAAACATCATCACCCAACCATCGTTCAAAAGGATTAAACATGGAGAGAGATCAAGAGAACTGACTGACCCAGTGCTGAAGGCAGACCACTTCATTTCGGTTTAGGAAAGGCGTAAAATCTAAGTGGTTTGGACCCAATTACCTCATCTCATTACAAATCCGACTGGATCATCCAGTCACAATAAGATTTCAACCCTTCCCACTAGCTCAAGATTCTGAGACTTTGCCCACCTGTAGTCATTATTACATATCGATCTATCTGTTATCCTGCTTTTTTCAACCTATAATTACCAATAAAACCCCACCAAAATGGAAATAGCCTTTATCAGGGTAAACATATAAACACTGATAAACACCTGCAGAGCCAAAAACTAAAATCCCATTCAAAGAAAGATAAGCGAGAATGAGACATTTGTATTTCTCCCTGAAGAGGCCAATGCAATGTTTGTTATACAGGGTAGCAAGCAGCAAGAAAGACTAAGGCTCATATTTATAGGACAATGACAGAACGCAGCGCCGCTCTCTGTCATTTTCACAGCACAGGGATGCACCGTATTTAATTGAATATGGCGCACCCCTGTGTTGTCCCCTGTGCTGGCGCTATATTTAGCTCCCAGCCCCAACGCTGGCATCCTTGCACAATCTTGCAAGGATGTCTGCGTTGAGGGTTGTGATTGTTTATGTGTGGGAAGGTGTACCTTCCTGCACATAGAAAATCATGTCTGGCATTTTTCCCTTTCTTTGCGTGCTGTGGAATGCAGCACAATTAGAAATAGCAAAAAACGAGGAGTATTCCTCCTTGTTGCGCCTTGCTAACGCCATCCCTGGGGTGGCGCTAGATTTTGGCGCTGCCTCAGGTTTACCAAAACTCATAAATCTATGGCAGCGTCAAAATGCAATGGGTGTTGCTGTAGTACGCCCACAGCAACACCCATTGCACTCCCCTTCCGTGCAAAGGGCTGCGTGTGAAAGTATGGTAGTTACAATGTGGCGTTGAGCCACAAAAAGTGGCCTAATGCCACCTTGTAAATATGGCGCAGGGCATAGCGCCACCATAGCGTCCTGAAAAGAATAGTCCAAGATTATTCTGCTTGAGTTCTGTTGTTTAAGGCTGTCACTAAAATAGAGTTTCTTCTTTCTTTTGTGTCCTCTAGTTTTGTATGCTCGGATTAAAAGGTGCAGGTTTTAGGCCTGATCTAATTTTTTTTACACTATAGAGAAGTTTATCATATGTGACAGAGGGTAATGAGATGTGAGCGTGAGAGAGTGCAAAACATAAATTTCCATGCCTAAAACAGTCTATCACACGACCCCTGCAAACACTACTAGTATGAAGATACTACACACCCTGCATTACTTGTCCTATAAATTAAATATGTGCTTTATAACAATCACTGCGAAAAAAACATGTTTTGTAAACACTGGACAAACACAGTCTTTCCTATTTTTTTGAGTTAGGCAGCTAAATGAACACAGATAAGCACCAATTTGATTTGATTTCAAATGGTTTGGAAAACACTGTAAACACAACTAAAATCCACACAAAAATAAACATTGAAAACAGGACTAGCAATCTCTATTAGATATATTAAAAAGAAGAGTAAAGGTAGTGATGCACATCAAAAAATGGTACGGACTCCTGCACTGTAGTGTTGTAAGTGATGATGATCTGAATCTGGGGGTCTGTTTTTAGTTGGATTTGTGTGTGTGTGGTAAGTACATCTGTCTGAGAGGTGTGACAAAGATTTATTAAAGGCGGCCTAACATAGTACAAATTAGCACAAATATCGAACTGTTTTAAATTACTTTCTCTAGTCATCTTTTACTACAAATCACTTCAATTAATTATATTATTTGAAGGTGTTCTGCTGTACTGGTAATGGGAATATTTTATTTTCTCTGCCTAAGGCATCTCGTTTACTACAACTTCTGATAATCTGGAACTACAATTGTTGTCAACAGAGGTTTATTTAGTAATAAAAATGTTGAGATGAAATACAAATCGAGAGAAGCAACACAGCTGTTAGCAATCATTGTTTTTCACCAATTCGCTTACATTTATTAAGCTGTTAGATTAAAAAGATGGTCAAATCTTGGGTGGGAACATTTTTCTACTGTATGTATATACAATAGGCACTAATTCAGTAGTACTGGTCTCCATTTTTCTGGAGTCTCGATGCTTTTCCTAGCTTTCAACTTCTTCATGTACAGTACTAATTGGCAATATAGAATCAACGTATTTATAATTCTAAGGACTGACTTGTGTTTTCTCAGTTTACTCTCTGTTGTGTCTTTTATTAAAAAAACACAAATGCATTGATGTTAGTCGCCCTGTATTCTAATGTCCTTCAAGATAATTTTGCAGAGAGATCTTACTTATGTTCCGTACAACAGGATTGTCTATCTTCTTAGATCCACAATCATTCTTTCAGGATAACTGCTACAAAATTGATTTTTTTTTAGAAAGGATCCCATGCATTCTCTGGTGTGTCCCAAGGTGCCACTTCTGACTGAAGCGTTTCCCACAATCAGTACAATGGTAAGGCCGTTCTCCAGAATGTGATCTCCGGTGTCTAATCAGATCTCCACTCTGAATGAATCTTTTCCCACATATAGCGCATTGAAATGGTCTCTCTCCTGTATGTGTTCTTTGATGCCTAGCAACACTCGTCTTTGCACTGAAGCTTTTCCTGCAGATTGCACATGAATATCGTGTCTTCCTTTGCGTTATCTCATTTTGGCATACAAGAGGATTTACATTCCTAATAGTGCTCTCATGCTCAACATAGTTGTCAGGTAGTTCTACGTGGTCACTATCAGGAGGTAAAAATGAATGTGGTGGATTATTGGAACTACTTTCAATTTCTTGTAGTTTCTCATCGTTTCCTGGCCATGGCTGACTTCTGCAATTGGAATCCTTCCCAGGGTCCATCACCCTCATTTTGATTTTTCCTAAACGAGCTCTGTATGGTGTTTTTCTTTTAGTGCTTTTTTCATTGCCTTCGTCTTTCCATTGTTTAATCATGCTTTCATTATCTGTTGAATTAAGGAGAAAAAAACAAGGTTTGTACATGAACTATTTGCTCATTGCATTATGAGATATTATAAAGTCCAACATAAAATATGGCCCTTTTTTTACTCAAGACAGTTTTTAACTGCAAGTTGGCTATAGAAGAGCAAAATGAAAACCCACACATTAAATGTGCTGCTATGCAAAGATATTGATAATTCATTGTTTCATAGTTCTTTAATACTGAAAGTTTCTTCTGATGTATTGTCAACAGCCTCTTGAAGGAGGCTGAATTCGGACGATCATGCAACAGTAAGCTGTTAATGGCTTTTGGATAGCAAAGTTGGTCTCAGACGATCATGCAACAGTAAGCTGTTAATGGCTTTTGGATAGCAAAGTCTGACGAAGGTCTCTCTTGTACAGTCATTCTTTTGAAGTTGGATATCGCAAGTGCTTGTTAATGAAGCACATGCATGTTAAAACGCAAACAAGAAAAAAACTAACTGTGTTGTAACCGCAAATATGTAACAAAATGTTACTTCACTGTTTTGGGACTCCTGCTCCTATGTCCCACCGCTCCTTCTAGAATTCTTGTAGAGACTACTGACTAGGTAACAAGGAAACACAGGAGCACCCATAGCCTACCTCATAGCACCTCCACAGGGCTATGTATAACCACAAACAATTACACACATTTGAAATAAGCATGGTTTTACACCAAAGTGATAGCACAGATCTTCAGCTGTCCCTCACTCGGTTGTAGGCACTTTGAAATTATACATGACACATTTTAACACTTAAAATATTTATTTTTCACTTTGACCATTGACATAAAGTAGCTGAAAGGAAGTCAGATCTGCTATCAACAACTTACATTCTCTCCAGACGTCTTGTATGGACTTAACTTCAATAAAATATTCTGGTGAATCTCTGTGAAAGTCTACCTTGTATCCAAGCTGGGACCCCAGGCAGCAATTAGATTACTTAAACTGGGCTAATAGTTGAAGACTAGTAGGCTTGTGGAAAAGTAATTTTATGTGAACATATGAAAGGTGACCCAAGTAGTCCACAATTTTCACAGTTATCTGTTGGTTGGGTGCAATATTACTGCATCAGAGACATAATAGTTCTGCATTCTTGCAACATCTGCAGGAACTCCTTCTTAAGAAGGCACAAAAACATGTACAAATGTTATTTCCACTGAATCTAGCCTGACCATCTTCGTACTCACACCAAATACATCACCAGAACCCTTCTAGGGAAATGAAGGCAACACCGGTTAACTTTCCACTCATCCTAAGCTTGTTGGCAGACCCTTCTGGTAGCATCTTTTTTGGCCAGAAAAATACAATACATGGATTCAGGAGGCCAGCAACTGTGAAAGTCTATTGCTGAGCATTAATATAAACTGAATTTTACATTACCACAGTCATAAATGGGCGGTGATTTAAGGACTTTATGGTCTTGAGTATTTTGCCTATGTGAACATATTACTTTCCTAGTTCTCCATGCTCATCACTAACGTAAAGAAACCCATCTACCCCAACAGAAAATGGCCCACACTCTTCTGAAGAAAGTGTAATGTCCTGCAATAAAGCAGTTTTGATCACCACATTTTACGTCTGACTTCAGTCTTCCAGTATTTTCATAACCTGAGCAATTGGTGCTGTTAGCCATCTCCTCTACTATGGCAGCTCTTCCTTAACCCCTTGGATGCGGGCGTCAGCCACTGGCCGACGCCCGCACTACCTCCCTGGTGCGGGTCACGACCAGTGGGCGACACCAGGGAGGAGGTTAATAAATCCTCGGGGGCGTCGCACCCGAGGCTTTTTTTTTTTTTGTTCCCTGGGAGACACGGAAGCTCTTCCGTGTCTCCCCCCACCTGCCCCTTTGTGACGTCAGCGCGCCGCGAGGCGGGCTGACGTCACTTTGTGGATTTCCCCATCAGAGCAGGAAGCGGCCTTACGGCCTCTTCCTGCTCCAATGGTGAAAACGGCCACAAACGGCCTTCTCCACGTTCGGGAAGGCCTCGTAAGAAAGGGGAGACTCTCCCCTTTCTTACGAGGCCTTCCTGAAAGTGTTTCCTGGCCCCAGATTGCAGCACAGCTGCGATCGGGGGCCAGGAAACACCACTAGACACCAGGGATTTCACTTGGGGGGGTCGGCCCCCTCGGAAAACGGGCCGCCCCCCCCCCCCCCGGGGCATATTTTTTTTTAAGGGGCTACATTATTTTTTTTTTTTTTTAAAGAAAAATAAATGGACAGGGGTTCGTCCGTGGGCAGGGCGACCCCCTGTGGGGGCAATATTTTTTTTAGTTGTTGTAGGGTTTCCCTGGGGGCCATTTAAAAATATAGATCTATATATATATATAGATCTATATATATATATATATATAGATCTATATATATAGATATATCTATGTAGATATATCTATCTACATGGATATATCTATAGATAGATCTATAGATATATATCTATCTATAGATCTATCTATAGATATATCCATGTAGATAGATATATATATATAGAGAGAGAGATCTATATATATATATATATATCACTTTTGTCAATACGTGTGTGGTTTCCCTGGGGGCTGTGATCGTCCCCCAGGAAAACCAGACCCACATATAAAAGTTATATATATATATATATATATATAGATTTGCCACCAGTTGTCTTGCAGTTGCAGCTTGCGTCTTCAAAGCAATGCACATACTTTAACTGACGCTTTTCAACTGTAGCTTTTAGGCAGCAATAAAAAGTCAAGTAAGTATTGTGATAATATTTCTGCTACAAAAGGGTCAGACTTGTCTAGTGGCAGTTTTAGTGCCATAAAGAAGCGCAGAAGGTTTATATGCCTACTGCAAAGAGCAAATCTGTATTTTATGTAAATAGATGAGTACATTAGTAAAGTCAGCCATTACCAGCGCTATAATACAAATGAAATGTATGTGCGGGGTTGAGGGCGGCTATGGAGAGATGAAGGGCACTTTTGCTGGGTGGTAATGAGGGAATCCAAGGAGGAGGGAGTGGGAGCACCAATAATGATTGTTGGACTGGGTGCAGGAGGTGCTAAAGACTGTTACAAATGGTATGTGACAAGGTGTTTTTTGAGTGTCTTGAAAGAACGTGCTGATTGAGGGAAGAAGCACAGGTAAGGTGGCCTCTACTGTTGCACGTATCTCACACACACCATCGATTTTGTGACTGTCTACGTAGGCTAGTGTTTTAGAGCAACAGTTTAGCCAATAGCAGAGATGGTATCTTGATGGATGACTGCTGCCGTCACTCGGGTTATAGAGGACAGCTCTGACATAGGATCAGAGACTGAAACATCAGATACTGAGACAGCATCTGAGGGATAGGACAATGGCGCAGACTCTGGGAGTGATTTTTCAGTCGGAGGAGTCCCATTCGATAACTCCTCTTCCAGTAAATTATGAGGGAGGTGATGAGGACAGTCCTGCTGTCCCTTCGCAAGCAGTCTGTGCAACGGGGTAATAGTGGGTTAGCCCAACCCAGAGAGCAGGTGAATGCGGCGGCAAGCAGAGAGAGAGAGTGCTCTCTTGGGAGCTCCCCAATTTAGTTCAGCCCCAAATTCCACCGCCCAAATCGTATTGTGGAGACATCAAAATAATCTATCGCAAAACAAACTGGTTTTGCAAGGCAGGCACCTGTGTTTTTGGACCTGGGTTCGGCGGCCATATAGAGAAACACACTAAACCCAAACATTTCTGGAACCTAGACATTCGGGGGAGTCCACAGAGGTGTGACTTGTGTGGATTCCCCAAAGTTTTCTTACCCAGAATACCCTGCAAAACTGAAATGTTGAATAAAAACTCTTATTTTTCTCGCATTTCTGTCACAAAACTACAGAAATATGCTGGGATCCACAAAATTCCTACCACCCAGTGATACCTCACCTGTCCTGATAAAAACACTACCCCACTTGAGTGCCTACACCTAGTGCCTGCGTCAGTAATGTATCACCCCAGGGTCAACAGCTGCCTCATGTAAGGGACCAACATTGATCGTTGTGTGATCTATTCCTGTCGCGGGCACCAGGCCTACCGACACAAGTGAGGTACCATTTTTATCGGGAGAATTGGGGGAACGCTGGGTGGAAGGAAATTTGTGGCTCCTCTCAGATTCCAGAACTTTCTGTCACCAAAATGTGAGGAAAATGTGTTTTTTTTAGCCAAATTTTGAGGTTTGCAAAGGATTCTGGGTAACAGAACCTGGTCAGAGCCCCACAAATCACCCCATCTTGGATTCCCCTATGTCTCTAGTTTTAAAAAACGCACAGGTTTGGTAGGTTTCCCTAGGTGCCGGCTGAGCTAGAGGCCAAAATCTCCTGGTAGGCACTTTGCAAAAAACACCTCTGTTTTCTGTGAAAAAATTTGATGTGGCCACGTTGTGTTTTGGGCCATTTCCATTTGTGGGCGCTAGGCCTACCCACGCAAGTGAGGTACCTTTTTTATCGGGAGACTTGGGGGAACGCTGGGTGGAAGTAAATTTGTGGCTCCTCTCAGATTCCAGAACTTTCTGTCACCGAAATGTGAGGAAAATGTGTTTTTTTAGCCAAATTTTGAGGTTTGCAAAGGATTCTGGGTAACAGAACCTGGTCAGAGCCCCACAAGTCACCCCATCTTGGATTCCCCTAGGTCTCTAGTTTTAAAAAATGCGCTGGTTTGCTAGGTCTTCCCAGGTGCCGGCTGAGCTAGAGGCCAAAAACCACAGGTAGGCACTTTGTAAAAAACACCTCTGTTTTCTGTGAAAAAATTTGATGTGTCCACGTTGTGTTTTGGGCCATTTCCATTCATGGGTGCTAGGCCTACCCACGCAAGTGAGGTACCATTTTTATCGGGAGACTTGGGGGAACGCTAGGTGGAAGGAAATTTGTGACTCCTGTCAGATTCCAGAACTTCTGTCACCGAAAGTGAGGAAAAGTGTTTTTTTGGCCAAATTTTGAGGTTTGCAAAGGAATCTGGTTAACAGAACCTGGTCAGAGCCCCACAAGTCACCCCATCTTGGATTCCCCTAGGTCTCTAGTTTTCAAAAATGCACAGGTTTGGTAGGTTTCCCTAGGTGCCGGCTGAGCTAGAGGCCATAATCTACAGGTAGGCACTCTGCAAAAAACACCTCTGTTTTCTGTCAAAAAATGGGATGTGTCCACGTTGTGTTTTGGGACATTTCCTGTTGCGGGCGCTAGGCCTACCCACACAAGTGAGGTATCAATTTTATCGGGAGACTTGGGGGAACGCTGGGTGGAAGGACATTTGTGGCTCTTCTCAGATTCCAGAACATTCTGTCACCGAAATGTGAGGAAAATGTGTTTTTTTAGCCTAATATTGAGGTTTGCAAATGATTCTGGGTAACAGAACCTGGTCAGAGCAGCACAAGTCACCTCATCTTGGATTCCCCTAGGTGTCTAGTTTTCAAAAATGCCAAGGTTTGCTAGGTTTCCCTAGGTGCCGGCTGAGCTAGAGGCCAAAATCTACAGCTAGGCACTTTGCAAAAAACACGTCAGATTTCAATGTAAAAATGTGATGTGTCAATGCTGCGTTTCCTGTCGCGAGCATTAGGCCTACCCACGCAAGTGAGGTACCATTTTTATCGGGATACTTGGGGGAACACAGAATAGCAAAACAACTGTTATTGCCCCTTGTCTTTCTCTACATTTTTTCCTTCCGAATGTAAGACTGTGTAAAAAAAGACGTCTATCTGAGAAATTGCCTGTAATTCACATGCCAGTATGGGCACCCCAGAATTCAAAGATGTGCAAATAACCACTGCTTCTCAACACCTTATCTTATGCCCATTTTGGAAATACAAAGGTTTGCTTGATACCAATTTTTCACTCTTTATATTTCAGCAAATGAATTGCTGTATACCCGGTATAGAATGAAAATCCATTGCAAGGTGCAGCTCATTTATTGGCTCTGGGTACCTAGGGATCTTGATGAACCTACAAGCCCTATATATCCTCGCAACCGGAAGAGTCCAGCACACGTTAACGGTATATTGCTTTAAAAAATCTGACATTGCAGGAAAAAGTTACAGAGTAAAACGCGGAGAAAAATTGCTGTTTTTTTCAGCTCACTTTCAATATTTTTTTATTTCAGCTGTTATTTTCTGTAGGAAAACCTTGTAGTATCTACACAAATGACCCCTTGCTGAATTCAGAATGTTGTCTACTTTTCAGAAATGTTTAGTTTTCCGGGATCCAGCATTGGTTTCACACCCATTCCTGTCACTAACTGGAAGGAGGCTGAAAGCACCAAAAATAGTAAAAATGGGGTATGTCCCAGTAAAATGCCAAAATTGTGTTGAAAAATGTGGTTTTCTGATTCAAGTCTGCCTGTTCCTGAAAGGTGGTAAGATGGTGATTTTAGCACCAGAATCCCTTTGTTGATGCCATTTTCAGGAAAAACCACAAGCCTTCTTCGGCAGCCCTTTTTTCCCATTTTTTTGAAAAAAAACTAAACTTTCACTGTATTTTGGCTAATTTCTTGGTCTCCTCCAGGGAAAACCACAAACTCTGGGTACCATTAGAATCCCTAGGATGTTGGAAAAAAAGGACGCAAATTTGGCGTGGATAGCTTATGTGGACAAAGAGTTATGAAGGGGGGAGGGGGGGAAGGCCCAGCAGCTAAGAGGTTAATTGAGAAGCTCATTACATGTTGACATAGCAACTCAGTTCAATGTTACATTTATTTAACAGGAGTTGATATTTTGCAGCCAGCACTCTGTCTTAGTCTTCCCTGTAAGCCCAAAGGCTTTCCCTTACAAAATGGTATTGGAATGACACACTTAGGCCTCTAATGCTCCAAGCTCAACATATTAGCATCACAATGTTCAGCAACGTCATTACAATGCCAACTCTCCTAAGTGAAGGAGTGCCTAACATTTTCTCTAGTGATAGTCTTATTGAGCCAATGGCTGCTCAGAGGCATATCTTAGGGTCTGTGATCCAGGAGTTGATCATTGTTGTGCTGGCATTTGTCTCTGAGCCAAGTCAATTAGAGGCCCTCTACAAACTCATTTCATAGATATTCTACAGTACTAGAGAGACAACACAAGGTACACTCTTAAGGATACGAACCACTTTATACACGGAGAGTTTTCGGCTTACAAAACCTTTCATAATGTAGGGGTCATCAACTTAAAGCAATAAATGGACGTTTTCACAGTCAAATCTGATGGTTCTTTTCAACTCCATTAGGAGGCAAGAAGGAAAGTTGAAGAGGAGGACTAAGCAAACATTCATTTCTTTGTTTTACAACTATTTTTATTGTTTTTTGCTGATAAACCAACATATGTACTATTCAAAACATCTGTAAAATGCACAATAGTTGGGTGTATATTGGCATTGTATCAAAAATTCCAATCATTCTGTTTGAAGGCATAGTGCAGGAGAGAGACATCTACCCCATATCTTTAAAGCACAGCATTACCTGGGCCCAGGTCTCCCACACACCTCCCCTCCGACCGCATTATTAGCTCCAACAGGGGCACCTTTTATCCCATATTTTCTCCCACTTCTGCATTCATCCATTTCTTGATCAACACTTAATTATCCAACTTATGCTGCCTTATATTGCTTTTGAGAATAAATGAATGTGCACATTTTGACTTGAATTTATTTTCTTTTTTTATTTTATATTCTTTTACATTTGTTCTAAATAAAATAAATTCCCGTTTTATGCCAAGATATCGAGCACCATAGAACCATCTACATGCTCTATTACATGCTTACAGCGAGTGTTTTTTTGACATTCAGCCATTGAACATGAGAATCACAATCCTGAGCGAAATTATGATCAGATTCTGCTGTCTCTGCCATCTGCTTTCTTTTTTCTAAGCACTTTCAGCTCTCCATGCTGAGTAATGTGCTTCTCTATGAAACAACTTGTGAAACTGCCACGTCTGTTTAAATAGGGCTGCTCAGCAACACCTTCATGAATTGAAAACCTATAAAAGAGATTCCTTCTTATCTCTTAAATAAATTGATTATTGGGCATCAAGAAGTGAGTGATGTGTGCCAGCATTACCACGGATATCACTAATTTATGCTCCGGTATCTGAACTGAGACACATACCTCCTTAGAAATGTGACTCTCCAAGTGATGCAACACACAATTATAGCTCTATAAAATGAAATATACATTTTTAATTTTAATTTATTCCTTTACTGTGTCCGATGTGAAGAGGAAAGAAATCAGGGTGTAGGAGAGGGTGGAGCAGGGAATTATGAGTATGGGAAATATCAAGACTAAGAATGGAAAGTAAGTGTAAGGGAAGCCTTTCTTCCAAAGAAGTAAATAGTGTTTGATGCCCATCACTGAAGGGGAACTCTAAATAAGTGAGGACTGCGATAAGGAACACTGGTGAGGAGGTAATGAAAGCCCTTATTTTACTCAGTGTGAGACTAAAATTACGAGTGTTAGCAGAGTGTAGAGGAATTAAGGATGATATGGGGCATGTGTTTCGCCCTGAAAGGCAGCCGTAGTTTGACAGATTGAACAAGTTAAAAAAAATAGAAGAAAGTCAGTGCAATAGTTTTTCTAGATAATTGGTTCTTAACCTGTAGACCTAGGACTCCAGGGGTCCAGGAGATCTACTCTGGGGCCTGAAAATGTTTTTCAAATTTAAATATTATTAAAATTAATTAATTAAAATTGATAAGGTACATCATACACATAAAGAAGCAAATCAAACATTTATATTTAAGCACTATTTCCCCATCTGGTTTTGAAATAAGCAAAATATTACAACATTTGGACATTCGTTTGGTGTATCCTTATTTCTATACTTTTGTGTATTGTTTTGACGTTCAAATCATAGAAATTCATGTGGCCTGGGGTCCCCGACTTCTAGTAATGGCTCCGTGGAAGCCTCCCTGGATTTCATTGTTAATTCAGTGGGGGCCACTGAATTCTAGTAATGACTCAGTGGGGGTCCACAGAAGTCAAAAGGTTAGGAACCACTGTTGTTGATGTTTGTAATAGCTTGTGCATTTTAAGATGATTTTTCATTTCACATGGGGAAATTCAGTACATTGAATTTCTTACGACGTACATACAACTTGGTTATTACTAGTTTCGCATTTTAGAAGCTTTGAGAATCTCTGCTTTTGAACTTGGTGTTTTGTTCTTTCTAGTGTTGACATTGATGTGAAATGTTTTTCAATTAAACGTTTAGCTACATTTTTGCAATAAGACATTCTTTAACTTTATTTTCTAGCACCGATCCTGTTAGAGGTTCAGACTTGCGTTCTACATTATGAAGCTGCATGGAGGCCACTTGGAGAGGCAGATGGATTTCTAATGCAGGGATCATAAAATCTGAGGGAGCCCTAGAACGGTGAGGGTTGTCTAAATGAACCATAAGTTCCCTGGTAGGATAGCGTCACAAAGGTGAATTCCATATTTCGAGCATTTTCCGAATTCTCCTATGGGGTATATTTGCAGTGAGACACATTTAACCGTTCCAGCACGAAAAAGGAATTAAGGGGTTTGCCACTCTTTAAGCTGTCGTCAAGTATGACTGCTCTGGGACCACGTGCAGTGTACTTTACCTCCCACACGTTCTTAGCCCTCAATGATGGCCAAGGAAGGGGTGGGTTGTACCAATCCTTCTGACTGGCTAATCAGAGCTAATACGAGTCACCTACACGCAGGCTCCAACAGTGAATGGTAGAACACAGAACGATCAGAATGGCTGAAAACACCTATCCCCCCCAGATTTATATTTTTTGACTCAAACCTGATTAAGCGCAGGTTTTCATTAAAAAGTATGCCGCTGGCTAGCGCCATTCCTGGACGCCAGCTGGGCGTCATATTTAAGGAATGATGCTATCTGGCAGTAAGGCCCCATTAGCGTCAAAATAAATTACGCTAACCAGGTGGGGGAGGTGTAGGGGAAACAGGAGGTTGTGCGTTAAGGAATCGCTCTAGTGAGGCTTAGTAAAGACAGGAGTCATGCTCCCGAGACCAATGGCCATGCCCAGGGGACTTATGTCCCCTGGGCATGGCCAATGGGCACATTGCCATGTAGGAGGGGCTCAAGTTAGTCCCTCCTACGGCACTTCAAATAAAGAAAATGTATACTTACCTCTACTTACCTAGGATGGGGTCCCCATCTTCCGCTGTCCCTCTGGTGGGGGTGGGGTGGGGTGGGGGTGTCCCTGTGGCCTGGGGAGGGCACCTGTGGACTCATTCTATGGAATTCAACCATGGAAATGAGCCCACAGGCCCCCTAACGCCTGCCCTGACCCAGGCGTTAAATAATTGTGCTAAGCAGGCTTACCGCCCTTATTTAGGCCCGCCTACCTCCAGTGTGCTATTTCTGCACGGGAGGATAAATAAGGCCTAGGGCCTTAGAGTCATTTTTTGCCTGGGAACGCCTACTTTGCATCTCATTGACACAGTAAAAAAATGACGCTAACTCCATAACTTTGGTACCAGATGGGTCTAACGCCAAAGTATAAATATTGAGTTAGGTTTAAGCCGGATTTGTGCAAACAAAATGACACAAATCTGCCGCAAATATAGTATAAATATGCCCCCTAGTATGGCATAAGTTCCACAAACCCTCCAAGACCACAATGAGTTCCTGGAAGTTGCAGGCTGTCACAAGCATGAAAAGCAAGATGGCAGACAACTGTGGAGTATCCGGATCAATCACACTAGGTTCTGTGCCTGCGGAGTTGCACTTAAAAAACACAGACATACCAGAATCCAAACCCACAATCTGAAGACACGGAAAGTAGGACTTCACCTACCTTTAGTAGCAGGTACTTCTGAAAGTTAAACTGTGTTCAGTGGAATCACACTAAAGTTGATCTGTCTATATCTGGCTGAGATACCATTGACTCTGGAATAAAACCAATACTAACAACCTCTACTTTTGTGTCAAATCTCTGGTAGATTGGAGCTACTGCCTGCAAAAAATTAAGAAGCCTAGAACAGATTCACAGGCCTCAGAATGCAGTATTATGAGGTCAAAATTAGAGGAAGAAGTGAAATGTAAAACCAGTAAAAGATGCAAATGAAAAAACACGTGGGTAACCAACCAGATGATTTGATGCTTCTAACAATGTTCTGTGAGGGCAGTAACTCTTGAAGATTCTAGTTTTGGGGAAGCCTTCATTAACATTGTCCACCAGCACAATGCAACATTACTTTTCGGAACCAAAGACTGCAGTAAGATAAGGCACTTGATGCACCCTTCGACCCTAAATGCTCACTTTTTCCAAAGTTTTTGTACTGAATGTATGTGTGTATTTTTTTTTTGTTCTATACAGCGCGAACCTGGCCCACAGATCGCATTTCAAAGGCACCAGAGTAGGTAAATTTGTTAAAGGAACAGAGAGATTAAGGGTCTGACTACGACCTTGGCAGATGGGATACTCCGTCACAAACATTACAGATATCCCGCCCGCCATATTACGAGTTCCATTAGATCGTAAGGAACTTGTAAAATGGTGGGCGGGAATCCATCACATTAGTGACGGAGTATCCCATCTGCCAAAGTCGTAATCAGGCCATAGTTCCCGAATTCCAAAGCTGGTCAGCTCTGGTTGTAAGGCCACAACTCTACCGATTAAGGATGGCAAAAAGCAATTACAATGTTTGTTAATATCACACCGTTCAAGTCAACTATCTGATTATTCATACTTTTTTGTTTTATCTGTATCCCAAACTAGTCACACAGCCTAATTCTATGACTCAAGTTCAATCATTTCTGGTATTTGATGATCCTTTTACCTGTCTGCATAAAACCTGAAGGCGTAAAAAGGAATGAAAACCAGGCCCACTATAATAATCCTCTTACGTTTTCCCTTGTTTTGAAATTGTTTTTTGTCAATCATCTGTTCCCAAGAATTCATGCTCTTTCAACCTAACAGGTATCTGTTTTTGCCACTTTGATATTGATTTATGCCCACTCTTCAAGACTAAGCCACATTTTTATTTCATGTTTTTTTTTTTTATAACTACTTCCCTTAGGAGATATCCACCTTTATGTGCAACACAGTTGTACTTTAACCACACAGAGGATATGAAATGTTTTACATTTGCCTCTCTCCTTTTTAGAACTAAGGCTAAAAGTGTAGAGTTAAGATTATAAATATGTTCCTTTGGTTCATAGTTATGAAGTGTGAAAATAGGTACTGAAAACCACATGTTAAAAGGGCATGGTGCTCTACAGACCAAGAAACCCAGACAAAATTACTGAGATTTCCCTGTGAATTTTGTCACTGCTGAGAATAAATGATTGTGTCTTGAAGATATACACAGATGTTAGTAATTACATTAAATGTATATCACTGAGTCTATAGGCATATGCATGGAATACTACAGCAGTAATCAGCAAGTAAATACTCATTTCTCACCTAAGGGCGTACTGATGATTTTAATTCTCCTTCCATTCTGATAATCCAATGAATATCTCTCCTCCTCATCCTTTATGTGGAAAGAAGTAGCTGAGGGATCAATAAAATGTGTTTTTAAAAAAGACATTCAAGTATAATCTTGAAACATGCAGAAACATACACTTTTGTTCAGCCTTGTGTACTCCTAATGGAGACATGGATCCTGAAATGAACAAAAAGTCTTGTCAGGGGATGAAAGCATTGCTATGTGGATTTCTGTCTTGCAAATAACATCAACATTAGGGAAAAAGCAGCTTTTTTATATAGGAATATTAGTAAATGTTAGCTAAATATTGTGGTAGCAAATAAACGTGTTGAATCTAGTGCGATAGCCTGTTCTGGGTTACTGAACTAAACAGTCTTTGTGTTCAGCAAAATACCTGTATATGTGAGATGGTTGAATGACGGAATATCAACCACCAAAATATTATCTTTATATATATATATATATATATATATATATATATATATATATATATATATATATATATATATATATTTATGTATAGTTTATTTGTTAATTAAACCATAAACAACAATGGCAACAAATATAGCATCATTAATCACACGATTTGCATTACACCATATTTAATTGATCCATGCAATATTAAAAAATATAAATAAGAACTTCCAATCACCCATTTAGCCCCTCCCAGTGTTAAAAAATAAAAATAAAACAATAATAAAAAAATAGGTAGAAAAAGAGGCATACTAAAAACACAAGGTGCTAAAAGGGTCAAGACTGAGGACGGCAATAACCCAACTATGGCAAACTTCTAGCAACCAGCCTCGTCCAAGATGACAAATTAACATGTCTTATCTTTTAAGCAGCAAAACGTCATACAAAAATTGAGAAAAATCTAAATGGGCCATTATAGAGGACAGCATTAACCCAGCAAAAAAAGGCAAACTTCCAGCAACCCGTCCCTTTCCGGATGATAAACCGGCATCCCACATGTTGAAAGGAAAGGGCAATGCAAAGGTGCATGTGCAGTTATATAAAATCCATAAAAAAACAGTCAAGGGAGTTAACATATATAACATTTTTGTAAGGCTGAAACAGAACCCAAATAATGAGATTTGCTTTTCTTTTGCACCTATTATGAACTGCTGATATACTTTATTAAAGGAATGTGTGAAGTTCAAGGAATTTTGTTGTATTCTTGTAACTTGCACATGGCAGCGAAACCTTTAGAGATTGTCAGGGTTGCTCTTTGAAAATTCTATAGGGCGACTGAACCAAAAAGGATGTTGTAAGGCAACAGCCATTTTTTGAGGTTATGGGCTGAGTGCACATTTATATGTGAGGTATATAATTACAATTATGTGAACTAAATGTAATCTGGCATACAACTCTGGACAAACAATTAATATTTGTGTTTTTGTAGTGACCATTTATGATTGAAGACAGTAAACCAGACCAGTGAGGTCCTCAACCAGTCCGAAAGGGAGGTATACTAAGTTACAGAGAGACTAAAAGCTGGAGATTCTTTGCTATTCCCAACCCCTTGTCCCTTGGCAGATTGACCTCAGATATTACGTGTTCAGTACTAGTGTTGGTGTTGTTCCCTGGAATACTGGGATACAAGTCTTTGATTCTACTGAATCTGAACACTCTAGGTGAGTGAAATCCTGACAAACTATGTGCATCATAGATTCCTCAACAAGCTTGCATAGCTGGCATGCTTTGTTCACAGGATTGTCAACTTCCAACCACTTTAGGGTATGATCCAGGGTTGGAACTGACCCTAGTGGCAGAGCCATACATTTTGTTTTGATTTGTACAGAATAACAGGCCCCCATACACGGTTTCTCCAGCATGTCTGTGTAAGGATTTAGTGCCAACCATCCATGGGCCTGTTTTTCAAGTTCCCTTTTGTCCTCCAACTGACTTAGCTTCTGAATACATTTGCTCACTGTTTTTTCAAACCCATCTTGCCTTGCTGACAACAGCCATAGCTCCCCAAGGTTTTCAATGGATTTCTCTAAGAATTTCATGTTGCTGACCTAAATATCGACTTTACTGGTATATAATATAAAGTATCACAAAATGGACTACAAATATATCCTGGAGCAAAATATGGACATTACATAGGTAAGTATGAATTTAAATGTGATTAATTTTTAGAAAGTTACATTAATTAAAATAATACTTTTTTCTGAAATGTATAATAATAATAAGTAAATCATAAATAAACACCTGGAAACAATGTAATTCATACAAAATGAACATGAAATTTTAATGAAGCATTAACAAATAATATAACTGTAATATTAAATTAGGAATTGAAATGTATTTATTATGTGAATATGTTAATTTATTTAACATATTAATATTTAATATAAATAAATACATTTGTAAAGTGTTAAGGAAAATACATTTTTAAATGTGTACGAAATGATTCATAAAATATTAAAACATACAAAAATCATTAAAAAACAAAACACAAATAGGAATGAAAAAAATATTTTTTTTAAATATATATAATTTTTAATAAAATATCCTTAAAATACTTTACATAAAATACAGACTTGAACAAAAACTAACTAATAAAAACAAATACCCAACACCAGTGTAAAACACTATTAGAATAAAACACAATTCAAATACACTATTTTAAATACAAGCATTAGTTAAAATACATACAGTGTAGGGGGGAGTCAAATTTACCATTCCAAATCCATTCTAACTGACATTAGGGAAATATTCTTAACCCTGTTTAACAAACATTGAGAAAGGTACATATACTGGGCTGAGGTCAGATTTACTGTTCTAACTCCAGTTCAATAAACACTGGGGAAAGCACATACAATGGGGTGAGAGGGTTAGGCAAACACTGGGGACAGTGCATTTCTTTGGAGGGGGCAGATTTACTATTCTAATACTAGTCCAACAAACCTTGAGTGCAATTATTTTGGGATGAGGGTGGAGGGATGAGTAACAAATGTAATACGATAACTGCAATCTAACAAACACTGGGAAAGAATATGTATTTCGGGAGAGAGGGAGATGGGGCTACGTGTACTATTCTAATTGCAGTCCAGCAAACACTGTGTAAAGTCTGTAAGTTTGAGGGAGTTAGATTTATTAATATAACACCAGTCTAACTAACATTGAAGAAAATACATGTATTTTGGATGGTCACATTCCATTCATTACACCCATATAAACAAAAGATACAAATATTTCCAAATAATCATACAAATATAATTTTTAAAAAAAGTTAAATTATTTTTAAATGAAACTAAACATTATTTGAAAAATTAAATGAAAAAAATGAAAAAGCATGAAAGTGTTTTAAAAGGAATGGGAAAAGTAACATGGGGAAAGCAATATGGGGGCTGGAGGGGAATGCAAAACAGGTGGGGAAAGCAATACAGGATGCAAGGGGCTTTTTTAAACCAGTCAGTTGGGAATAACACAGGGGCATGAAGGTGGAGCAACATGCGGGCAAGTTACAGAAGCACCACAGGAACACTGGTGGGGGGATCAACCGGGTGAACGAGAGCAAAGTGAGACGGCTGGGAGAAAGCACACAAGCAAGAAGGCAATGTTGGTGGCATATGGAAATGTACCTAGGGAAGAGAAAGGAACACAAAGGGTGGCAAAGGTGAGGGAAAAGAAGCACATGAGGGAGGCAGCAGGGAAACACATGCCGTCCCAAGGTTGCTTAAAAAGAAAGAAAAGAAATTACAGACTGAAAAAGCAAGGAATGGAAAGGTATGGTCATGGATTAAACACAAAAAGAGGAAGGAAAGCCCAACACAAGCTAATGAATAAAAAGCAACAAACTGAGTGACAATGAAGCCAACTAATAGTAATCAATGGTTGTGTTCTAAGTCCACTATGAGAATATGTCTCACAACCGATAGTGCACGCACTGTCTTAGGTAAGCCCTAAAAACAGTGGATAAGCTACTGACAAACAGAATATGGTGCATGAGCATTCAGCCCACTCCCGTAAACAAGTTAAGGGTGTCCACCTCTAAACATGTAGGTCCCAAGACATAAACACCACTCTCATCCTCTAACTCAAGAAATGTACTATAAAAAGGTTATTTAGTGCACCAATAATTGTGATATTTAATGTTAAGGGTTCAAATAGTTTACACAAGTAGCACAGAGCTTACCGGTCAAGAGCCCTCAACCCAATCAGACGCAATACTTTGCACTAACCAAGAACAGTATTAATAAGCTTTTAGTTCTCATATTAGTAACATTGGTGCAATCATGATAGGATTTAATAGGAGCAAGATGTACACCAATAACCAAATGTGACAATGACACAAATTAAATTTTAAAAATTAGGATATACGTTAACGCCGTCTCTCCTTAAATGGGCCATGTAACCCCAAAAAATAAAAGTAAGTAATTCAGACGAGGGAACTGTTTCTGATGTCCTTGCCAATCTCACAGGTACAGATCTGAAATGCTTGCGTTGGCTCTCGGTGACATCCTTATGGCATTCTGAAACACATGGCTTCAGCATAGCAGGTGTCCTCAGACTAAAACACTCAAGTACAGCAAAGCAGGATATATATGTATATATATCCATATCCTATAGTGGGGTGTACATATTCAGACTACTGTAGGCACTGACTGCCTCTCATATTATGCTATTGGCTTTGTGGTCTGTCATCCCACCTTCTATAGAGTGCTTACACTGCAATGTTCGAGGGACTATTTTGCCATCACAAAAGTACTCAGTGTCATCCTACATTAAATTAATTTAGTTGTAGAAGTATTGTGTACAGAAAGCAATATTTTTTGTTTTGTTGTACAGTTCTGTTTTTAAACATTTAAAATGCAAGCCAGACCTATTGGGTTTGCCAATACTTTTCTATTTATTATTTACTACTGTACCACTTGGGAAGAGTGCTGTTAGGGTATGGGAGCTGATTGGCAAAGCAAGACTGTTGAAAAGTTGACCGTAAAAAAGCCTTACGTTATTTAAACTAGTTATGTTTTAAGAGCAGATTATAGATTACTGATTGTTATGTTTCAGGTCGTGGGTAGACTGTGAGACCATGAGAAAACATCATAGCCCATCTTATTGTTAGTGATGGGAGAGCCTACTCAAGGTTTGAAACATATGTATGCTCAAGTGGCTTATTAGAAGAGTCTTGTTGCCTCAAGCATGCAACATAAACATCATGATTCATGACTGGCTAATGATCAATTACACACAAAGGGAATGTTGTAAAAGTGCTACATGTAGTATCTAAGGGTTAACAGTGTGAGTACAATAGAAAACATACTGGAAGTATTAAAACAGTCCTTCAATATTTTTCCAAATGTTTTTATTGCATTTTTTATTGAACACTTTGGTCAGTATTTTCTCATGATAATGATATCACATTTGGTGTGCACATTATATGATGGCCCATATTAGCCCCCCCATATCATGGATGGTCCACATTCACAGCAGGTGAAGGTGCTATAGGGGTCACTTTCATTGGCAGCAATAAAACTTTCATCTTTTCATTTAGAATCAGAAATGAATATCAGAACAATAACTCTTGCTCAGCCCAATACTAAGCTGCTCTACATTACAGCAAGGTTTGCACGTGTGGTGCTCCCAGGCAGCAGTTGCTTTAAAGTCCCGGATTCACAAAGTCGAGTTTCAAGACAAACTGCAACCGATTCAGCTTGGAGCAGTCTCCTCAAATCACATCAAGACAGGTAATATTGCTCTTCGTTTATGTGTCAGGTCCCGATAGTCCTTTAATCACTATTACACTATATTGCAATGTCACATGACTGTGGCTCAGGTCTGACATGAGGAAGCCGGTATCTGAAAGCGGGTCTCATATGCACAGCACCTCTTTGGCCCTCTCATTAAAGCTTGGGCATGACTAAGTTCACCACTGAGGGACTGAAACACCTCTTTGCCCCTGATGCACAACACCCCATTGCCACCTGCAAAGCATCACTGTAAACCTAATCTAATTTCTACCAACAATGCACAACAATGGATTGCTTCCCTATCTGACCTGCTTTGAGGCATTGACATGGGCTGAAAATCTATACAAAACTACACACTTGGTTGAGCAGTCTGTTCAGGAAACAAATGCTTGCCTCAGTGAACTTTTGTGGACACATTCCAAGGTTTTTTAAGTCTAAGACAGAAAGGCACGCCCCTCAATGCAAGTCAACAGTGCTAGAACATTCTGTGTGAGACAGCATCACTAGGTTAGGGATCAGCCTCAGGAATTAACATCAATGGCAATTTATGCTTCACACAATAAGATGGGAGACTTAACACACCTCTCATTGAAAATTTTGCACTGAATTTACAAAGGCCCAATTGTTTCAGCAGTGCATGAATGCTGCTATAGGTGAGTGATAAGCAATAAGGTGGGCTATAGTTCCTTTACTTCTACAGGCATCTCAAAGCGCTGTCAAATAATATTATGCTATGTGGAGCACACCATTCCTTCAGCAGGACTGTGACTGCCACACAACATGGATTACATGGTGGATTTTACTCAAATTAAACCAGTCAAGCAAAACCTTTACAAGCAACTCTTAGAACTAAATACAATCAGAGATTCCGAAGTGAAAATACAATCCTGAAAAAACAGGCCATCTCACATGTACTTCGAATTTCTGTTTTGCATATTGATATTTCTTTCCTAATAAATCAGTACAGCCTGGCTGCCGATGTCAAGTGAGCCTGGTTTCTTTTCTAAATACAATTTGCAAAAACTGTGATGATCACTCACTGAAAGCAGCCCTTTCTATCAGAGAACTTGCATCCTCTACTGCAAAAATGTACTCTTGAAACCTACTGAACAGAAAGGAAACCATGTAGCTCGTAAAGTAATAAACACTATGACTGGCAATAACCATCTCTAGCCTCAAAAATAGTTTGACTGCAGTACCCTGAATCTACTTTAAATGGGGACATGTAATGTCTTACTGAAATGTCACTCAAATGGCTCCCTTCTCGCTCCTCTCACAAATAATCCTCACTTTCTACACATGGAATAAATGAGAAATGCAGAGAGGGGCGAGAGGCAGGGCTTCCGACTTTGGTACTGAGGAACCATTTTTGAGGCCAAGGGTCAGCTCAACATCCTGTCATTCTGACTAGAAACATTTATCTTCCCATGCTTAAAAAATAAAAATGACCTTGTATAATTTAACTAGTGCTCAATCAAAAGCATTCCAATGCACCAAAAAAAAAGCATTAGAAAAAAAAGCAATAGAGAGACAGGTCGGGGGCACAGAAGCACTGTGGAATGGAGCACAACATGGGACAGCAGCATGGAAGGGCAGGATGGGAGAAGCTTACAAAGGAGAAAGCTCAATAAAACATGTACACTCTTGGAGTGCTGCAGGCAAAAAGGAAAAAAAAAAAAGAGTTCCTGAAAAGCAAGCAGTTGTGGAAATATAGAACCTGAGATGACAATGGTCCAGAGATTTCTTCCTGTGTAAATGCCCTTTAAGGGTTGGAAATGGCTGGTGGTGGGGGCTCAAACTGAGGGTATGGTCCAAAAACCCCCTTATGTTGAAAAGTCCAAGATAATTGAGAGTGAGAACCCACTTGTAATTTTGTTAAATAATATCCAAATTGGCTGAATTGAAGACTTGCAGACTGTCCTTGATATTGAATCATTTATTCAATTATTCAAAATAGATACAGCCGACATGTGTTTCACCCTCTATGGTGCGTCCGCCTAGGGCTTTCTCAAGGCTATAAATAATCAAACACAAGGCAATCAAATACAAACGGCTAAAGCTAAAATGAAAGATCAAGGAGAAAAAGAGAAGGAAAACACCACTTATAAGTGAGGGGCATGCTGAGTGCTAATTCATTTAGCTTGCATGAAAAACGAGAAGAGAAAAGACACCACCATTAGAAACCTAAGTTGACATGATTAGATTTAATAAAACAAAAAAGAGAGAAACCCCAAGAGGTTGCAAGATTCCAGGCAACCAAATCACATTAGTGAGTTAATTATCATAACAGACTAATACTAGACGAAGGAAGAACTCATAAATTGGAAGCGCATAAAAAAATTATAAAGGGGTGCTGGCACATCCACCGAGATAAAGTTACATTATTAGTGATAATACTAGTGATAATGTAGAAACATGCTCATGCAAATTGTCATGCTCCAAAAGGTCATTGGTGAAATAATACAGCAAATACCATCATAATAATCAATCAGAAGATTTGAGGATGTCTAATCATAACATTATTTCATCTAGAAAGGTGCATCATACAATATGAGGTCTGCTTAAAAAAGAAGGAAACGATCATTCTTGTTGGGAATACAATATTTAGAAAGTAAATGAAAATGACAGAAGTGAAATAGTAAATCGATGAGTACACCAGCTTATGTTCGAAAGACGTGCTAACGCTTAGTCCTTCATCTATTTTTATAACTTAAGGGAGAGACGAAGTAGCTGGTTGTCGGGGCCCCATGTACAGTTAAACAAAGGGACTATCCTACAGAGGTCTTAAAATTAGATGTAGGAAAGCAAAACTTTGCCTAGATAACAATAACTTGTAAATACAATGTTGACTAATTATGGAACAGGTAATAGTTTAACGGTAAGTCCTACCTTTATTTTTATGGGGAAATGAAAAGACTTGATTTCGAGGCACCATATTGGATCAGTTTAAAATAAATATTGAAAGTGTCTTGATAGCAATATAAATAAGGCACTGTTTTGCCCTAAAATAAATGAATTGTGAGAAACGATAATAATTTAATGATTATAGAGCGGCGTTCAGGAATTATGGCCGCCTCCAATTCAAAAGAACCTCTCCGGGGGGGGGGGATGTGTTATTAAATGTAACTATAATACTAATACGCAGGACCTTCGTTTTCAGTTCCTACTCTTATTTAGAGTGTCTTGAAAGGAAAAATAATATAGTAATGAGAGTAATAAAATTAAATTGTTGCTGACTACCAAAGATTCTATAAACTTAGATTACAAGAGTTAAATAGTCCAAAGTTGCGAGTGCTACGTGATATAGGGAAAGGAACGCAAATGATGTGAGAGTTTTATAAATTGGAAATAAGACGTTTAAGAGAGGGAAGAGTCTTGATCATAGAAAACTAGAGGAGGTCTTACAACTGATTATATGAGGTCCCCCTAATACATCCAGTTACATGTTATTCTAAAGTAGCCAATAGTGCCATTCAGGATCCTTATTTAAACCCCGTCGTACAGTGTCATAACGGATGATAAGTCGACTTTCATTTTGACGTAGCAATAGTTCCAAATTACCACCTCTAGGATGTGGTTTCAGTTGTAGAAGGCCACAGAAGGTAAAAGTACGAACATTCGGATGATGTTCCACAAAATGAGCCACCGAAGGCAGTTGAGTATCATTTTTTTATATACTGCGATAATGTTCTTGAATCCTAGTTTTCAAAGCTCGAATAGTACTACCAATGTAGGCTTTTTTGCATGGGCAAATGATGAGGTAGACTATGTTAATACTGTCACAATTGATAAAGTCACGTATTGTAAAAGGATGGTCATTGATCAAGATAGATTTGGATTTAGAAAGACCAAGTTTGCAAATTGAACATTTTGTACAGGTATAGAAGCCTTGGGGTCGTTGTAACATATGTTGGTTAGGGGGATTTTTCAGAATAAAATGATGAACAAAATTTATCTTTAAGATTAGGAGCTCTTCTAAAGCCTATTTGTGGATAGGTTGAAATGTATTGATTGATAGATGAGTTATTCTGAAGAAGGTACCAATGCTTACGAAGTAGTTTGCTTATCAAGTGGTGCCCATTGTGGAAGTCTGTAATAAATCGAACAACAGGATTCTCATTTGTGGTTTTAGTTTTGTTCAGTGCCATGTTGCGATTTAATCTCGCAAAGTTTTCCTTGTTTTTCTGTAGACTTGAAGTGTTGTAGCCCCTGGTTGACAAATGTTGTACAATTTCTGAAGAAACTATTTCATATTCAGACATGTTACTGCAATTGAGTCCAGCTCTCCTGAATTCACCAGCTGGGATATTGCGGATTATGCTGGCGGGATGACAACTGGAAGCATGTGAGATAGAATTTGCTGCAGTACTCTTTCTATAAAGACAAGTGTGTAATTTATCATTCTCAATATAGAGTGTAAGGTCTAGATATTCTACTTTGGTTCTCGAAATTTGATACATAATGTCAATGTTCCATCTATTGGGTGTGAGTGACTCAAGAAAAGAACGAAGTAAGAATTCCTGACCTTGCCAAATTAACAAAATGTCATCTATGTAACTTCCCCCAAAAATTATATATTGAGAAAAATGTTCAGAGTTCTCGTTTCATAGACATTCTCTTTCTATAGCTCCCATTAGAAGACACGCATAGGGTGACGCAAATTTCGCTCCCATCGCCGTCCCCTGGAGTTGGAGATAGAATTGACCTTTAAAAAGGAAAAAGTTGTTTTAAAGACAAAAGGATAACATGTCTATTAACATCTGATTGCGTTCAAAATGTTGAGCCGATCTTGTAGAAAGATAGCTTCTAACTGCTTCAATTCCATCTTGATGTCTAATGGAAGTGTATAAACTAACCACATCTATCGTGGCAAGGAAATAGTCTGATTGCCAATCAATATCATGCAAGTTTTGTAATATGTCCTTAGTGTCTTTTACAAAGGAAGGTAAGTTCTGCATGAAGGGCTGTAATTCAGAATCAATTAGAGTAACAATATTATAGCAAATGGAGTTAATTCCTGAGATGATAGGTCTACCTTTAGGGGGGTGGCCTCCTTTATATATTTTTGGTAGTACATATAGGGTAGAATGGTCGGATTTTTTATGAAAAGAAAATTCCTTTCCTCTGATGAGATAATTTTTTTCTCAATATATAATGTTTTGGGGACGTTACATAGATGACATTTTGTTAATTTAGCAAGGTCAGGAATTCTTACTTCGTTCTTTTCTTGAGTCACTCACACCCAATAGATGGAACATTGACATTACGTATCAAATTTCGAGAACCAGAGTAGAATATCTAGACCTTACGCTCTACATTGAGAATCATAAATTACACACTTGTCTTTATAGAAAGAGTACTGCAGCAAATTCTATCTTACATGCTTCCAGTTGTCATCCCGCCAGCATAATCCGCAAGATCCCAGCTGGTGAATTCAGGAAAGCTAGACTCAATTGCAGTAGCATGTCTGATTATGAAATAGTTTCTTCAGAAATTGTACAACGTTTGTCAACTAGGGGCTACAACACTTCAAGTCTACGGAAAAACAAGGAAAACTTTGCGAGATTAAATCGCAACATGGCACTGTACAAAACTAAAACCACAAATGAGAATCCTGTTGTTCAATTTATTACAGACTTCCACAATGGGCACCACTCGATACGCAAACTACTTCGTAAGCATTGGTACCTTCTTCAGAATAACTCATCTATCAATCAATACATTTCGACCTATCTACAAATAGGCTTTAGAAGAGCTCCTAATCTTAAAGATAAACTTTGTTCATCATTTTATTCTGAAAAAATCACCTAACCAAAGTATGTTCCAACGACCCAAAGGCTTCTATACCTGTACAAAATGTTCAATTTGGAAACTTGGTCTTTCTAAATCCAAATGTATCTTGATCAATGACCATCCTTTTACAATACGTGACATTATCAATTGTGACAGTATCAACACAGTCTACCTCATCATTTGCCCATGCAAAAAAGCCTACATTGGTAGTACTATTCGACCTTGAAGACTAGGATTCAAAAACATTATCGCAGTATACAAAAAAATTATACTCAACTGCCTTTGGTGGCTCATTTTGTGGAACATCATCCGAATGTTCGTATTTTTATCTTCTGTGGCCTTCTACAACTGAAACCACATCCTAGAGGTGGTAATTTGGAACTATTGCTAAGTCAAAATGAAAGTCAACTTATCATCCGTTATGACACTGTACGACGGGGCTTAAATAAGGATTCTGAATGGCACTATTGGTTACTCTAGAATAACTTGTAACTGGATGTCGTAGGGGGACCTCATATAATCAGTTGGAAGACTTCCTCTATTTTTCTATGGTCAAGACTCTTCCCTCTCTTTAATGTCTTATTTCCAGTTTATAAAACTCTCACATCATTTGAGTTCCTTTCCCTATATCACGTAGCACTCGCAACTTTGGACTATTTAACTCTTGTTATCTAAGTTAATAAAACCTTTGGTAGACAGCAATAATTTCATTTCATTTTAGTACTCTCATTACTATATTATTTTTCGTTTCAAGACACTCTAAATAAGAGTAGGAACTGAAAATGAAGGTCCTGCGGATTAATATTATAGTTACATTTAATAAAACATTCCCCCGCCCTCCGCAGGAGAGGTTATTTTGATTTGGAGGCAGCCATAATTCCTGAACACCACTATATAATCACTAAATTATTATCATTTCTCACGATTTATTTATTTTAGGCAAAACACTGCCTTATTCATATTTCTATCAAGACACTTTCAATATTTATTTTTAACTGATCCAATATGGCGCCTCAAAATCAAGTCTTTTCATTTCCCCATAAAAAATAAAGGTGGGACTTAGCGTTAAACTATTACCTGTTCCATAATTAGTCAAAATTGTATTTACGAGTTTTGTTACATAGCAAAGTTTTGCTTTCCTACATCCAATTTTAAGGCGTCTGTAGGATAGTCCTTTTTGTTTAACTGTACATGGGGGCCCGACAACCAGCTACTTTGTCTCTCCCTTCAGTTATAAAAATAGATGAAGGACTAAGCGTTAGCACGTTCTTTCGAATATAAGCTGGTGTACTCATTGATTTACTTTTTCAAGATGGTGCCAACTTAAGATGCGATCCCGGCATACGGCTGCCCTTTTCCTCAATTAACCGATTCTAAATATGGTATTGAAGTAAGTGTTTGTTTTTCAGTAATTTCAGGACTCGGATTCCGTTTGGAAGACGATTTAGCCTTTAAACTTAGGCTACTTGTTAAGCTTGATACCTGATTCCGTATTTAAAGTTATCTAAACGCAGGACGGGTAACTAAACATCTTTTAACTTTCCCAACTTTCTCATTATGTAGAGATTGTTTGGTAATTATTTCTTCGTAAACTATTTATTGTCACTGTTTGAATTTAAGAAAATTACAAATATAATGGCCCTTGATATCTGATAAGTTATTCAGTCATCTTGTGTAGATGGATTTTACTTTCACTTCTGTCATTTTCATTTACATACTAAATATTGTATTCCCAACAAGAATTATCTTTTCCTTCTTTTTTATTGCAGACCTCATATTGTGTGATGCACCTTTCTATATGAATTAATGTTATGATTAGACATCCTCAAATCTTCTGACTGATTATTATGATGGTATGATGGCATTTGCTGTATTATTTCACCAATGACCTTTTGGAGCATGAACATGTTTCTACATTATCACTAGTAATTTAACTTTATCTTGGTGGATGTGCCAGCACCCCTTTATAATTTTTCCAAGCGCTTCTAATTTATGAGTTCTTCCTTCATCTAGTATTAGTCTGTTATGATAATTAACTCACTAATGTGATTTGGTTGCCGGGAATCTTGCACCCTCTTGTTGTTTCTCTCTTTTTCGTTTGATTAAATCTAATCCTGTCAAATTAGGTTTCTAATGGTGGTGTCTCTTCTCTTCTCGTTTTTCACGCAAGCAAAATGAGTTAGCACTCAGCATGCCCCTCACTTATTAGTGGTGTTTTCCTTCTCTTTTTCTCCTTGATATTTCATTTTAGCTTTAGCCGTTTGTATTTGATTGCCTTATGTTTGATTATTTATAGCCTTGAGAAAGCCCTAGCCGGACGCACTATAGAGGGCAAAACACGTGCCGGTTATCTATCTATTTTGAATAATTGAATAAATGATTCAATATCAAGGACAGTCTGCAAGTCTTCAATTCAGCCAATTTGGATATTATTTAACAAAATTACAAGTGGGTTCTCACTCTCAAATATTTTAGTTGTGGAAATATAGAAGGAACCAATCAAAGAGCTGGTAAAAAAGGCTATGCACCAAGGGAGAGATAAACCATGGTGGAGGGGGCTAAAACAAATAAAACCAGCGAAAACAAAGCAACCAAATGTGAGTATCAAAAGACAGAGCCAATGGTAAGCGACGCACAGAATGCGTCTCCTGGTCAGCTTCAGAAGTACCCAATATGTGTTTACAATAGACAGCTGCGCTATCTGTTAGACTTTGACCTAATAAACAGTATATCTTAAATTCATCCATAAAACAAACACACAACTAAAAATATCTCTAACATAAAATAATTATATAGAGCATAATCTTTTTTTATTTAATATATACATTTTAAATTGTATTACTAAATAACTTTTGAATTAAAAATACCTCAACCAAACCCAAATTATACCCTATAATCTTTAAAAGATAAGCATTAAAAAATACCTTTAGAAATATTTTTAAATTGGAACATTAAGTATACAAATCATTACCAATTTTACAAATTAGTATAATTAATGTCAACTGCTTTATCTAAAATTGTAAATATTTTAATTAAGTAACCATCCACAAAGTCCTCAATAAACACAGCAAGCCAAAAATGTAATACATAATTTATGAAACGTTTTACATTTAAACATATAAAACAATTTCAAAATTTTAAATTAACATACCCCAATTTATAATTGTGATTCTTTTTAAAAACACAGCCTATTCAATACCCCAATAAACCACATACCCAAAATTAAACATTAATATATCATTTTTAAATGTTTTAAAATGTATACAAATAAGTAACAGTTAAAACAAAATAAACATTTCTTCAACATTATTTAAATGCATTTAAAAAGCACCAGCCACCCAATCTCTCAATAAACCCATCAACTTAAAAAAACATACATTTGCATATTTATAAAAAAAACAGTAACAATACAAATAATTATTCAATAACACCATCATAAAAACAATATTAAGGTAAATGTTATTTTAACCTTGAACATTATAGTAAAAAGCTTAAAAAGATACCCTTGATGTTTTGAATCACAGTATATTGTAATCTTAATATATTTTGATGACAAGCTTGTGAGATTAAGTAATTTGGATGATCCTCTCACATTTGATGACATTTTTCTAGTTTGGTATACTGCATATGTGAGACATAGTTTAAGCGTAAACTTATCAAACTGTAAATAAATATGCAATAACATAAAAGGGTATTTTATTTTCACAACATTTTAAACATTTTCCAATATAACAAACAACCTGAATTTAATTTTGTAATTTACCTGGGTTGGAGTCGATGATGCTTTCTCTGACTTCTTCACCCAGATCATCAATGAAAATGGAAACTGGTTCTTCTTTTCTCAAACACATGCCAGTATTTTTGAGTGAAAAAGCTTTGATCAAAATAAAACATTATTTCATAGAACAATCATTTACAAATTTCGAACACTGCAATGCTTCAATGTTAAACCAACAACTTAATTCACAAGAATATGATGAATGGGCATTAAAATGAATCTTTATGATAAAGTCTATTCAATTTACTGAATGTGAGAACAGCCTGATGTACAGATCTAAATATATCCAATACACTTCAGAGTACAATGCTAGTAAGATGCAATAAGGACAAGATAAGGGACAACTTTGGGCTTTTTTGAGGGGAGATCCTCCCCCCTTGAGCCTCCAAGGACTCCTGTGGACCCGAGACCCTATCTTGCAAAGTGCCATAAGGCATGGTTGCTGCTTCGTGGCTTCTGAGGGGCAGGGCCTCTGCCAACAACACACTCAAAAGCACTTTTGACATCCCGCTGCAAGGGACGTACCCTGGCGAAGCCCAGACCAAGGGCGGGCGGTCCTGTGCCTGTCGGCGACAGATGGAGGCAGGGCATGGCCATACCCCCCTGGCTTGGCATTTTAACTGATGTGGTGCATGGGCACAAACTCCCACACAGGATCAAGGTATGCTGTTTGAGCCACTGCATGACTTCAGCTGCTTTTCTTATGGCTGGGGATTGTTAATCTTTGTATTGTGACCATCCATCTGTGTCGGCACGTGTGTGAGTAAGCACCCATTTTAAAAGTCAAGTACTGATACCTGGTGTCTCCTTGTCCCAGTGGGATAACGGAAAGCTACAGAAACTCTGCCTGGGAATTAAAAGAAGAGTTACAAGCTGGCTGCTGTGATCTGGTGGTTAACCCTCCCTCTAATACAATGCTAGAAGACATTGACGGTCTGACTGAGGAGATTAAAACATTTGTAGGGGGTACGGAAACGAAAGGCATGGTCCAGGGGGATGGGGGCGATAGTGCCCACATTTTCAAACAAAGGGAGTAAGAATGACCCAGCTTGGATGGTGGTTACATTGCCGGATATACCACTGGAAGCCAACAGCTATAATTTTGTTGACTGTAATCCTAAGGGAGCTGAGGCTTTACCTATTGATACTCCCGTAGCATGTGCCATGCTGTTCTTGCTGATTAGCATCTGGGTATTGGGCATGAGGGGTGGAAGGTATGGAGCAATCTAGGGGCTGTACCTCAGTCTCTGGTGTTGGATCTCTTAGAGGCGGTACCCCAGTCTCAGGTGTTGGATCACTTGACTCTATGAACACAATAGATATTGCTGAGTTGGTTAAATCATTGTCCATTGAGGTACATACACTAAAACAACAGGTGTCGGTTGACACCTGTTGACACCTTGTCGGTTGAGGTGGGGAGACTGCGGCAGCAGGGGTGCACGCAAAGTCCCAAGGTCCTTTTAAGGAGACCGAGTAAGGTCTTATGACCACAGTCTCCAAACTGAGCCCAGGGGTTAGAGAGGAGATGGACACACTCATTGATAAATGCATCCATTACGCAAGGTCAGTCCACCAATGTCACTTCCTAATTCATTAAGACATCCTGGAAGCCAAAAGGCTTAGTGATCCATTAACAAATCAGGGAGCCTTTGAATATTTTGAGCTTAGTTGACAGCACAGACAGTTGGCAGAGGGGCTTGTGGGGATGGAAGTGCACAAAGACCCCGATTGGTTCCATAATTCATTTTAAATTAGACCAAGTGCCCCCTGCTGCCTCAGTCCACCATTCAACCTTCAGTTCCTACTGATGGTTTGGAAACGTCAATAGTGGACTGACTCAGAAGTAGTAGTGTGCACTTTCAAGCAGGAGGGGTGGGAGATTCTTCTGGGATCGATGATAAGCCACCCGAGAATGCTCCTTGTACAGACGGGACCCTCCCTGATCTCTTGTCACCATCATAATTGTCCCTTGCGGAAGCCAAAATACAACAAACGATCAGGAATAATATAAATATTTTGTCTTGGAATGCTGCCGAGAATGTTCCTTGTACGGGCGAGGCCCTCCCTGATGTCTTGTCACCATCACCATTGTCCTTTATGGAAGCCAAAATACAACAAACGTTCGGGAATAATGCAAATATTTTGTCTTGGAATGTGGCCGATGTTAGGTCTAAGCCTGGAGACCCTGTTTGGGGCCTGTTTATTGACCAGTTTGACATCTGCCTTTTACAAGAAATCTGATTATAAGGACCAGTCTTTAGGGCAGGCTTTGTCAATATTTTTATTTCAGCTTGTTACAATAGGAAATGGGCGCCCCGCTGGGGGCCTCTTACTTTGGGTGCATACAACACTTAATATCAAATTGTGTCTTTTTGATGTTGCTTCCCCCTGACATCCTAGGTATAACCACTACGGGAATGGATAACCACACATTTCACATCTCCAATATGTGGAATTGGGGGTTGAGAGTGTGAGCAGAATCACCTACATTGAAAGCTTTCATGGCCCACAGGGAGAGATTTGACACACGACAACCTTCATGTTGTAGGTGATTTTAACACCACCTTTGAGCCACTTGACAATCTATGCTTTTCTCTCACTAGTGTTGAAGATGAGGAGTGGTGGTCCCCTCACTAGACATCGAACCTGTTAAGCGCTGGACAGAGGTAACTTATCAACTCCTCTCGCTCACACTTTTGCTTAGGCTTATGGTGTGCAATGGTTGCACGATATCGGATCTGCAAGTATCTCCTATTTTTAATCGTTCAGGACAGGCCAACAAGATCAACTACATTCTAGTGGGCATCGCACTGTGGCGATACGTAGTTGATATGGTCGTCTCAAGAAACAATAGCAATCATAATGCGATGCATTGTATGCTGTCTAACCTCTTTATCCATCTGGAGGATGTTCCCCTCTCGCTTTCCAATGGACTTTCCCCCTCAAACAACAGGCACAAACTTAAATGGCCTAAGACAGAAATAGATGTAGGGCCATTATGGACAAAGCCCTCCTAGATGCGCTGGAGCACTTAGCTATACTACAGTCCTAATCGGACAGAAACTCTGTGAGTATCCATCCATGCTAATCTTTACATTACTACTGGCCAATGTTTTTGGTGGAAGCCACATTGGAGACCAAGGCAACTTAAAATTGGTAATATATGGTATAACAAAGGTTGCAGGCAGGACAAAAATGCATAGCGCCACACCATTGAAAGTAGCAACACTAATGATATCAGGCTAAAGAGGAAAATTATAAGCAGACGAAGGCAACAGTGCAAAGAAATTGGGACAAACAGATCTTCCAGAATTTGGGTATCCCAGTAATCTGTCCCCTTCATTACCATTTGAGCTACAAGACACTAAGGAAGCAATCAGTAGTATTGCCCCTGGTAAAACTGCTGGACATAATGGGATCCAGGGAGACCTATTTCATGCTGAGCTTGAAAAGTGGACTACTTATATTAAGAAGCTGTCAATTGCAATTTTGGAAGGTGAAGAAATGCCAGCTAGTTGGAAATCAGCACAATATAGTACCAGTCTATAAGAAAGGCTCTAGGGACGCCCCTCTTAATTATTGACCTATCAGTCTTACTGATGTGACACATAAGGTCTTCTGCAGGCAGCTCCTGGATAGACTTGAAGTTTGGATTGAAGATCATGGCGCCAGATCCAACTTTCAAGCGGGGTTCAAAAGAGATGTGAGCACCGGAACCGCCAATCGGCCGCCAAGCGGCCAAAAGACCGCTGCCGGCATTCCAATATTCCCGCTGGGCCGGCGGGCGCTAACCAAGTTAGCGCCCACCGGCCCAGCGGGAATGAGGCCGCAACACAGAAGCCGGCTCCGAATGGAGCCGGCGGTGTTGCGGCCGTGCGACGGGTGCAGTTGCACCCGTCGCGCTTTTCACTGTCTGCTAAGCAGACAGTGAAAAGCTGGCCGGGGCCCTGTTAGGGGACCCCTGCACTGCCATGCCAGTGGCATGGGCAGTGCAGGGGCCCCCAGGGGCCCCAGGACACCCCTTACCACCAGCCTCTTCCTGGCAGTGAAAACCGCCAGAAACAGGCTGGCGGTAAGGGGGTCAGAATTCGCCCAGCCGTGGCAAAAACGGCGGGAAACCGCCGGCCCCAGTTTTCCGACCGCGGCTTTACCGCCGCGGTCAGAATGGGCTTTGAAGCACCACCAGCCTGTTGGCGGTGCTTCCGTCATTCTGCGCCCTGGCGGTCCAAGACCGCCAGGGTCAGAATGACCCCCTAAGTCTTTAGATTTCCTACTAGCTGTTGGAAGATGGTTATTTTGTAGAGATCACATCTCTATTTAGTGTTTGATTTGAAGTCTCCATTCGACCTATCCCCCCGTCAAAAATTATGCACAACATTGAAGGCGAACAGTCCCACAACATGACCTGTTGAGCATTATAGTGCGTTTGTATGAGGATACCTCTGCCCAGATTCGGTGGGGACCTCGGGAGAAGTTGACAGAGCGTATTATGATTCGTAATGGTTTCCGGCAGGGGTGTGTATTACTCCCTAGTTTGTTTTCCATATATCTTAATGACATGATTGCTTATATTGAAGGCTGTGACAATGACGCACCAATGCTAGCTGGTATAGAAGTCCCTCTGCTTCTGTTTGCAGATAACACTTATTTCTAAGACGCTATTTGTCTTGCAGACTTTGGTTGACCGGTTTGCCACCTTTTGCACTGATCGTGGGTTGATAATCAACCATGCAAAAACAAAATTTATGTTCATCAATCCCTTATAGGTCATTGAGGGACTTCATCATTCTTGACGGACGTAATCTTGACAGGTTCACCTCTTTTGATTATCTTGGAATAAGGCTAACTTAGTCTATGCAATGGATTCCCCAAGTCAAGAAAAGCAGTCTGAATTTATGCCATCATGGAACTGGAACCTATTTTGTGCCTCAAAAGTGAGACCCATTTCACCAGTTCTTAAGGTACATAGGGATGAGTCTGAGGGTAGTGCCCTATTTGGGGCCGATCTATGGGGCATATCTGTCCTGGGATCGCTGGGTGTAGTGGAGAATAATTTTCTACGGTCCCTGTTGTGCCTTCCAAAAAGTACACCTCTCTTTCCTTTAAGGTGGGATATGGGTATTCAATCCATTTCTTCTAGGGCCCAGTTAAGCCCTTTACTGTTTTGGAGTAGGCTCAAGCACACTCCTGCTCTTGCCACATATTACAATGCACATAAAGACATAATTGAAGCAGACAAAACCCATAGAATAAAGTGGCTATGTTATGCCAGTGATATGTTGATCCAATTGGGCCTGGAAGCCTATTGACATGATCGTGAGGGTTGCCTGCCCCTCTCTAAGCAGGTTTTAAAGGATTTCTATTGGGCTCATGTGTGGGACGGTGAAGTAGGTTTTAGGTCCTATGAGTCACTTACTACAAAATTTCTTGATATCAAACTATCTTCCCAGTTTGGAGTTTTTTTTTTTTTAGATTTTATCCCACTCCACGCTGCCAGTCTTGTACATGAAGTTTTCGCATTGGTACTTTGCCCCTTTTGTCTTTTTTCTCAAGATGGAAATCAAAAACCCAGAGAGCACTATCTGTCCAGTGTGCTGCTACGCTGAGGAGACATTATCTAATTTCCTCTTCTTTTGCTCAGGATACTCCATACCACAAAAGACCTGGGTCCTCCCAATATGCAGATTACAGGGGGTAAGGCAGTGCCGCAACCATTCTTAGGATTTTGCGCGCTGATACCAAAGCACTTATCACTTGTACTGTTGCTAAATATTTGCATTGGAGCTGGTGTATAAGACTCAGAGTACCTGGGCAGAATTAGTTATATGATCAGTTTGGTATTGAAAATTAATCACACAAGAGTCATGTCAATTCTGTATTAACTCTACTTACTTTTCTTAACTGATGGGACTTGACCCTTTTCTTAACTTTAGCATGCCCTTCAAATACCTTTATTTACTGTGATCATTGGCATGCATTGTAGATGCTGTAAAATTTTACCCTACTAATTTTAATGGATTGTTTTCAGAACGTTTTAACCTTGCTTTGGGTATGTTCTATGTTCTTTTATGGTTTGCATAAACCAAATTAAGTATTTTTGATGCTGATTTGATGACTGGTACAATAACGTCTTTGGTTATTGTACTTGCGGGAGAGATCATTGTGCAATCTCTAATCATGAGTTTGAATCCTCAAAGAACAGCTTAAAGCTCGGAGGGCTACTTTGTCTGCAGTTAAGTGCTGGTCAGAGATTTGTATGTATGATAGCTCACTGGGTTCGTGGTTTTGTTGTAAAGATCCTTGTGCAACCTGCAGGCCACAGATCACAATCCTGGTAAAATAGTTCAGTGGTGTTGGCGTTCTAAAAAGGCTACTTGCAATCTGCTACGTGCGAGTGTACAAAACTACTTGTGTGTGATGATGTTAGAGTGTTGTTTATGAAAAGCTATGTTTACATCCAGCTTTAGCAATGGGAGTGGAGCCATGTCCTTTGGCTTTCCAGTTAAAAATCCTAATTCTCAGCTTTTTTAACCATTCAGTGGCAGAGAAAATGGTGTGTTTTGGATGCCTGTCCTCTTCTGGCTGTGTTTTTGTTGTCAGCCAAATGGTCTCCCATTAACCCAAAGCTGCACTGTTATAGAGAGAAAATCATTTTGCACTCAGTATTTGTGAGATGTCCTGGCCTCTGGCTGCAAAGCAAACCTAAAACATCACTCCTCTACCACCATGGTCAGCAGTTAGCATGATGGTCTTGTGCGGTCATGCATTTTTAGGTTTTTCCAAAGAATGCTGTTGCTTATTACAGCCAAACAACGGCACTTTAGTTTTATCAGTCAGGACTGCAACGTCTTGAGTAGTGTGGTGAACCTCGGTTGATGCGCCCTAGTGGGAGCTGGTAGAATGAGGCTGAGAGACCTTTGCCTGAACTTCTGACTCAGAAATGGAAGAAGAGGGAGAAGTGGAATAGGACAGGCAAATATTCCTGACCAGTTCCATCCATAGAGCATTGCTAGATAGTGGGTGTGGGAACATGGAAACAAAGTCTGGGCATTTTGCGTTGTCAGCGTTTGCAAACAGGTTTATCTGTGGAACCCCCCACTTGTGGAAGTATGGGTGGAGGGCTCGGGGTGCAGTTCCCAGTTGTGGACTTGTTGCCGCATCCTGCTGAGGAGGTCAGCAAAGTTGTTGTCAATCCCTGAGCAGTGGACTGCTAGCAGGTGGATGTTGTGACGTACTGCCCAACGCCAAATCATCTGAGATAGGCATGATAACTGTAGAGAGTGACCTCCCCCCCCCCGTTTTTCGAGATAAAACATGGCTGTCATGTTGTCCGTTCTGACGAAGACAACCTTGCCTATCAGGTGAGTTCTGACAGGATGTAATGATTTAAGGTTTAATATGGGCCGCAGTGAGACGTCTTTTTGGGGATCAAAAAGTATAGGAAGTATACTCCTCAGTCTTGCTGCAGAAGAGGGAAAGGATCTATGGCTCCTTTTAGCAACAGAGCCTGCAGGTCTCGTTTCAGCAGGTTTTGCTATTCCTATGAGAGTTTGTATTTGCAAAGTGGGATGTTTGGAGTTGTGGTGATAAGCTCCAGACAATATTCATGTTGGATAATTTCCAACACCCACTGATCTGATGTTATGTTTTTCCAGGTAGAGAAGAAATGTTATAGTCATCCCCCAACAGTTGTTAGATGGTCGGGAGGAATGAGAAGAGGGTCACTTCTTGGAGGTTGAGTGTACGGTGCAAGCGGAGGCACCCCTTCCGCAACCCTTGGAATTGTTTCCTCTGTATGTGCCTCTGTAATATGCCCTAGAAGGTGAGGTCTGCTGTTGCTGTCCCAAGGATCTGTGGGCTGTTGATATGAATCATCTCCACACCAACCACCCATGATCCCCGGTGAATTATGGAAAGCCCTGTGGTGTGATGTCCCCTATATCAATCTATGAGTGGCATGGTGAAGGTGGTGGAGGTGGAGAGGAGGTGGTGGAAAAATAGGAAGAGGAGGCTGCAGATGACTGGTTGCTATATCCTTCTTTTTACTCCTGGGAGGCACCAGTAAGTCTATAGCCTCTTCAAAGTAGAGTTGGAGCTTCTATGGTAGGGGTGCTGGCTGCACAGCTTCAGCTAAAATACAGCCAGTGAGAGGCTGTATATGCAGTTTCTTCAGCTTTGAATCAAGTTGCTCCTGCATGGTGTGGAGGAATGGTTCTGGAGCCAATTTTGGTGCCGGTGTGGTGCGTTTCAGTGGCAAAAGTGATTTTGGTGCTGAGGTGCTCAGGGCCAAAGCGGTCGATGGTCGGCTCGGCACTGAGGCTGGTCGGCTCGGTACAGACTGGAGTGGTTTCTGCTTCGCTTTCGGTGCCGAGCCAGAGGGCAGGGAGTCTGCAGCAGATGGTTAGTGCCTACCATGGCCTGCTGGCAGTGGTGGCCCATGAGATGTAGATTTGGTCAGAACCGAGTGTCTCTTGGGCGGCTGGACAGGGGCATTGGTAATCATGGTAGTCTGACCTGGAGGAAGGTCCTGCATCTGCAAACTCATCTCCAGGTCAGAGTCGGTGTCCTGGATAGAAAAGGCCTCTTCTTCAGCTGCAGAGGCTTCATGCTTCCTCTTCCTCCTTGACATCTTGTTGGGTGAAGATGTTGGGCGCTTCGTCAATATCCTTGTGCTTCATCTCTCTGCGATGTGCCCAATGGTCTTGCAAAGTCTTCTTCGATTGAAAAGATCGACAAGCCTCACAGTCCTCTTCCTCATGACCAGGAGACAGGCATAGGTTGCAAACCTGATGGAGGTCAGTCCACTGGTATTTCGCGTGCATCTGAGACGGGAGCAAAATAGAGTCCGTTCCATTAGCAGCACATTGTTGGTCAAAGCAGATGAGGTGAAGAATAGGCCCAAATGGGGGGCAATTTTTTTCTTGGTGGAGATGGAATTTGATCGAGAAGAATACCAACGAGTTTGGTAGTAAACAACAAACAGAAGGGGGCCCGAAAATGGTCTTGAACCGGAGTGCTGGAAAACATATCTGAACCCGACGCACAAAAAAAAAAATCTAACAAAGGAGTTATTGCCAATTCACATTATCACCAAGAGAAGGACCCACTTTGGCTTGTGACTCGAAAAACTTGTTTGAAGAAAAATAACTTGCACCCATCCAGACCCAACACTAGATGGAGGAAGTATGCAGAGCATGTGTATCTACAGCCACACATGCTACAAACACTATATTACAACCTCACATTTGCTTGCTGCTGTTGTAAAATAACAACTATATTTAAAGCCTTTTCAAAAATCTCATGTTTAAAGATGCCGGGGTGTCAACATTGTTATTTTTACAATCCTATCTCTAGAACGGTTTTACATACTTTGCTATTTTCTGACTAATCCCTGCTATAGAGAACGCTTTCTAGTGAGCACTGAGATGGCAATGCAGTTATGTTTTCCGAGCATGTGTGGAGTGATCTGCAATACACAATTTGTCAGATAACCATGGGTACCACTAAAAGAGCCAGCTACAATGAAGTTCTATTTTTTTTTTCAGTTGCAAATTGGGTCATTCTGAAAAAAGAATAATGTAACAGACATGGATTTCATATTACATTCTCATAATTGTGGACACACTAGCAGCCTGAGATATAATTTATGGTGGTCTGGGACGTTAAGGAGTGGCCACTGAAATGAATCAAAGATAAATTCTAAACTAGAAAAAACATTTTAACCAAATATTGTCACCTTCTCTGGATAGAATGCTTTGTCATCACACTACAAGTCTCTTTAGTATGCCTGATAGATTGTAAGGAGCACCTGCAAGATATGTTTTTCATAAACTGGTCCAGGATGACAACAGATATTTTCCCAAATTTCTGAGAATGTAAAAAGTTACAAAAAAAAGCAGAACACTGAACACCTCTGTTTTGCCAAGCCAGTTTTTGATTGCTGGCTTTCTGTTCCCTCTCAAGAACTAGGTGCTAGAAAATACATGTTCTGTCAATCAATACTGCTGATGATCCAAAATCTCTTGTTGTAGATGAACAACACATACACACACCCCACAACAAACAACATTACTCTGGACCTCAAACAATATTTCCTCCAGATGATGTTATTTCCTTAATCCATCATAGTCAGTAAGAGTTATTTACCAGTACATTATCTGCAGTGGGAGAATACAAAAAAAATGTCTAAAAGCAAAATGCCTGTTGAACCTAGGCCAACCTGTGACCAAATGTTTGTCAGCTGAAGTATTACTTTTATTGGTAGGTGAACAGGCTAATTTGAGCCTCTTTCAGCCAATGATCAGTATACTGTGCCACAAAGGAATTACATATATCTCAAAGTCTGAAGGTTTGCATTTGTTGATTACAGGATTTGTTACCTTTGTAGATTATGGGTTGTAATATGCTGCCATAATCAGGGGGGGATGTTAGTATTGACCAACTACATGCTACTCTTTTATATAACTCCAAATGCAAAAAAGCTGTGTCATCGCTTACAAGAATTGGAGCCTGTGAGCTACAGTTAAACATAGGTTTCCTTAGTGATCAGACTGTCAGCCTATGGCTTCTCACATATTCACTATATATATGGTCATTCTAACTCATTTAAATTAGGGAATATGCTTCTGTATTTTTTCAAGGACATTCTTTATGTCCTGCTGACAAGTCTCTTCATTACCTTCATGCCACACCAGCCCTTATATTCTCTATTGAGTAGAGCATTTAGAAGCTTGTCACAATTCTTCATCACATATCAGTCAATTAACTTTTAAATACTACAGCCTCTAAAACGTCCACAGATAAATACACAGTTTACTTCATTGATTATAATAATGTCCTGCAGTAAACACAATTGCCTCTTATCTCCTATTCAAACCATACTTTTTCCATTAATGCTGCAGCTTTGCCTTTTTACACCCCACTAGGAAAAGCAGCTCTTACAAGTAATGGGAGGCCACATATTTGGGAGACCCCATAAAGCCAACATTTCATGTTTTACTTGAGGGGTTTCAGAATGTTTATTTTTTCCCTTTTGGAATAATTTATTTGGACATCTTATACTTTCTCTGAAAAGGAAAGCTACGTTCTTTAATCTCAATTACCAGTAAACATAATTTCTCATATTAAGTGTGTGCATGGTGAAGGGTATAAAGTATTTGAATTGTGTTGGGGTCAAGGATTAGGAGAAGTCATTTTGTTTCACTGCAACTCAGATGTATGAACATTTTTCTCTTTGGGAGAGGATAATGTTCTATTACTGGAAGACTTGTAATGAGCATTTTACAATGATAAATATTTTAATTTGAATTAAGGCAGCATGCTTTTTGTATTACCAGGGCCAAGATAACCATTTGTTTCTTTTCCTTCAGGGTTCTCTATATGTATTAGATGCAGTTGTTCCTCTCGATTCTGCCTGAATAATGCATCAGAGGTGTTAACTGTAGCACCTGTAAAACAAAGACAGGAATCTATAACACAGACTTTCATGTTTTTCTCTTTTTGTCCTATTCACCCATATTTATGTTTGTGCCCAATATTCATAACTCTAGGCTCTTAATTGTATACTTTCTGTATCTAGCTTGTACCTGAATTTATTCAAATTGTCTTATATCCGGTTTGCACAGCTGCAGCCACAATGTATGACCCAAAGCACATATAGTATTAAGATGTTCTATAAAAGTAGCTGATTTCCTTCTGTTTCATCTAACTGGCCTCAACCCAACGTTAAGTTATTAAGAATAAACATTGATTACAATAACACCTACATAGAAGCAGTGGGGATACCCTGGTGAGACATTGTCATAGATGAGTTTTTCCACATGGGGCTTCCTTTTCGTCACATGATTTACCTTTTGTTGTTTTTTTAAATGACCAAATGTATGGTGTGCTACTACTACATTGTTCTGCATAGCTAGAAGCGGGTAGGATGTCAGAGTCATGCAAAATGTAAAGCAAGAGACTTAGGAAAATCAAATTCAACCCAAATATAACCAAATATAACCAAACAGCATCACAACCTTTTCAGTAAAACTATGATTGGAGAGTCAGAAAGTCCAGCCACCTTCACAAGGTCATGAACATTTGAAATAGAGAGTGGTTACGAGTGGTAGATTGTGATGGGCAATACAACCAAGTGCCAGATCTAGCTGGTTGACCAGTTCCTAAAAGCTCAGAATGTATACTTTCTAGCAGGGGAAAACGTTTTGTTGGTTGAAGAAAGTGCAAAATAAGTCATAAGGTTAAAATTCAGTGACAAACACAATGGAAGTATGCTCTGTAATACAACTTTTATGTGGGAAGTTTAAAAGTAGCAATATATTTTATATTAACTACAAGTCATAAATATGAAATATTTACTGTTCTTGTTCTAAAGCACTCTATGAAGTGTGCCAGTGCAGCATAGAAATCCCTGTCAATGAGTATCTGCAGAGTACAGTGGATGTTGGGAACTGTAGCCAGTTCAGATTCAGAATCAGGTATTCTCTCCCACATGACAGCCATTTCTAGCCATGCAGTTATAGAAGTGCCTCCTAGTATACTGCACTGTACGTTCTATATCTCAATATAAATATTGGGACAGGGATTGGGAAAAGGTTTACTGGCAATATGAGAGGTATTTTCCGTTTGACCGAAAGACTTATAGCATATGTGTTAATATGGCCAGCAAGACATGTGCAGATGATCTGGCCGTAGCACATTTAATTGGAAGTTAGGAGGGCTATGAGGAATAATAGTAGGATGAAAATTTACCTGCACATTGCCGGGATCAATATTCAATGGACTGAGAAAGCCAAGAAGTAAAAAAAAAGACCTTTATGGCTGAAAGTGGAGTAAGAATCAACAACTCTTTAACTAAAGGAACCTTTCCTGTAGACCTGAAAAAGGCATACATACAACCGTTATTAAAGAAACAAACCTACACCTGCAAGACCCCAACAACTACAGACCAATCACAAACGGACCTTTCCTGGGCAAACTGACAGAAAGAGCAACATTCACCCAGAAGTCACAATTCATTGAAGACAATTCCATACTTTCAGACTACCAAACTGGATTCCGCCCAGGAAGAGGCACTGAATCGGTACTCATGGCAATCTGGGATGATCTTAAAAACACAGTCAACCGCAATGGAGTTGCTGCACTACTTCTCTTGGACCTCTCGGCTGCCTTTGATACGGTTGACCACAACGCCCTAATTAAAAGACTCCACGAAGCCGGCATAGAAGGGACTGCTTTCGACTGGATTGCATCCTAGCTTCAAAAAAGAACTAATATCATCTATTCTCCCCCGTTTACGTCCAAACCCTACTTCACAAAAGCAGGGGTCCCTCAAGGATCAATCATCTCACCTTTGCTTTTCAACATCTACATGATATCATTACCAGAACTGATCAATGATTTTCATCTCACATGCTACAACTATGCAGATGACACACAAATACTACTTAAATTAGAATGCCCCAAAAACATTGAAAACTCACTAATGTTCAGTTGCCTCAGAGCAGTTGAGCAGCCATCTCAAACTAAATGCCTCCAAAACAGAAATACTCATATGTGGTGAGTGGAAAAATTATGACCAACTGTGCGCCTGGCCTGACGATTTCAGACCACCTCCTCAATTATCCAAGGAAGTTCAAAACCTTTAAATCACCATGGATTCCAAGTTAACAATGAATGCCCAAGTGGACAAATGAGCACAAACAAGCTTCATCACCTTGAAGACTCTATGACGCATCTTCCCCTACCTCTAATTTCCACACAAGGTGCAGGCTACTATCTCGCTTGTACTATCCAAACTGAATTATGCCAGTGGCCTCAACCATGGATCATCCTTATCTATTATGAAAAAACTACAACGTATTCAGAACTCCGCAGCCAGGCTACTATTACATGTGAAGCCACAAGCCCACATCTCCCCTGCCTTGAGAGCACTACACTGGTTACCCGATGCCAGAAGATGCATCTTCAAGCTGCTTTGTATCACCCACAAAGCTATACCTGGAACAGGCCCACTGTTTATGAGAAACAAAATAACCTTACATTCAACAAAGAAACCTAGGCACAAGATTGGCACCCCACCTTAGAACACCACCATACGAGAAAAAGACTATAGGTGGTACATCCTTCTCCGTTCAAGTAGCCAAACTATGGAATTCATTAACCCCAACTATAAGATCCACAGATAACTATCTTGTATTCAGAAGACTACTCAAGAGTTGGCTCTTTCCGTCATAACCACCATATTCAAACAGCTATGGACTGCATATGCCTGTGTTGATAAATATTTTTTATCTGATTATGTGTATATTCCAGATATATATAGGGGGTCATTCCGACGGGGCCGGGGATGCGGGAGCACCGCCAACAGGCTGGCGGTGCCCCGCAGGGCATTCTGACCGCGGCGGTTTGGCCGCGGTCAGACAAGGAAAACCGGCGGTCTCCCGCCGGTTTTCCGCTGCCCTGGGAATCCCCCGTAAGAGGGCCCCACTTTGTATTTCAGTGTCTGCTGTGCAGACACTGAAATACGCGACGGGTGCCACTGCACCCGTCGCACATACCCACTCCGCCGGCTCCATTCGGAGCCGGCTTCCTCGTGGGGAGGGGTTTCCCGCTGGGCTGGCGGGCGGCCCTCTGGCGGTCGCCCGCCAGCCAAGCGGGAAAGCCAGAATGGCCTCCGCGGTCTTTCGACCGCGGAGCGGCCATTTGGCGGCTCCCTCCAGGCAGGCGGCTCCCGCCGCCCGCCGGGCTCAGAATGAGCCCCATAGTTCTTTAGAAAATATGTATTGCTACTATGTCGTAACAATAAACTACACACATACTCTTTAAACCTGTTTAACTAATGTATATTTACTCACGGTTTATGTATATGTATGTACATATATGTGTGTATATGTGTGTGTATTCATGTGTGTATGTATGTATGTGTGTGTATATATATGGAAAATGTCATTTACCCAGTGTACATCTGTTCGTGGCATGAGACGCTGCAGATTCACATGCTGTGCATTATCCTGCCATCTAGTGTTGGGCTCGGAGTGTTACAAGTTGTTTTTCTTCGAAGAAGTCTTTTCGAGTCACCGAGAGACTCCTCCCCTTTCGGCTCCATTGCGCATGGGCGTCGACTCCATCTTAGATTGTTTTTCCCCGCAGAGGGTGAGGTAGGAGTTGTGTATATAGTAAAGGTGCCCATGCAATGGATTAAGTATGTATGTACATAATGTGTCTAAAAGTGATATATATTAACAAATGTACAGGTTTTATCAACATATAATATACAATTTTCATCAACTTATAACGGCTACAAGCTCCCGGGGAGGCGGGGGCGCATGTGAATCTGCAGCGTCTCATGCCACAAACAGATGTACACTGGGTAAGTGACATTTTCCGTTCAATGGCATGTGTAGCTGCAGATACACATGCTGTGCATAGACTAGTAAGCAGTTATCTCCCCAAAAGCGGTGGTTTAGCCTGTAGGAGTTGAAGTTGTTTGAAATAATGTTCGTAATACTGCCTGTCCCACTGTGGCTTGTTGTGTTGTTAACACATCTACACAGTAATGTTTTGTGAATGTATGAGGCGTAAACCATGTGGCTGCCTTACAGATTTCTGTCATAGGGATATTTCCTAGAAAGGCCATTGTGGCGCCTTTCTTTCTAGTGGAGTGTGCCTTTGGGGTAATAGGCAGGTCTCTTTTTGCTTTCACATAGCAGGTTTGAATACATTTCACTATCCATCTGGCAATGCCTTGTTTGGATATTGGATTCCCTGCATGAGGTTTTTGGAAGGCTACAAACAATTGTTTTGTCTTGCGAATTTGTTTTGTTCTATCAATGTAATACATTAGTGCTCTTTTGATGTCTAATGTATGTAAGGCCCTTTCGACTACTGAGTCTGGTTGTGGAAAAAAGACTGGGAGTTCCACCATTTGGTTTAGGTGGAACAGTGATATAACCTTTGGTAAAAATGTGGGATTTGTGCGTAGAAACACTTTATGTTTGTGTATTTGTATAAAGGGTTCTTGTATAGTAAATGCTTGTATTTCACTTACTCTTCTAAGAGATGTGATAGCTATTAGGAAGGCTACTTTCCAGGTTAAGTACTGCATTTCACAAGAGTGCATGGGTTCAAATGGTGGACCCATGAGCCGTGTTAATACAATATTGAGGTTCCATGAGGGAACTGGTGGTGTTCTTGGAGGTATGATTCTCTTTAGACCCTCCATAAATGCTTTGATGACTGGGATTCTAAAGAGTGATTTTGAATGTGTAATCTGCAGATAGGCAGATATTGCTGTGAGATGTATCTTAATGGATGAAAAAGCTAGATTTGATTTTTGTAAGTGCAATAAGTAGCTTACAATGTTTTTTGCGGACGCATGTAGTGGTTGAATTTGATTATTATGGCAGTAATAAAAAAAAAATTCCATTTATTTGCATAACAATGTCTTGTAGTAGGTTTTCTTGCTTGTTTAATGACCTCCATACATTCTTGTGTAAGGTCTAAATGTCCAAATTCTAAGATTTAAGGAGCCAGATTGCTAGATTGAGCGATGCTGGATTCGAGTGTCTGATCTGTTGTTTGTGTTGAGTTAACAGATCTGGTCTGTTTGGTAGTTTGATATGGGGTACTACTGACAGATCTAGTAGTGTTGTGTACCATGGCTGGCGAGCCCAGGTTGGTGCTATTAGTATTAGTTTGAGTTTGTTTTGACTCAATTTGTTTACTAGTGGGAGAGGGGGAAAAGCGTAAGCAAATATCCCTGACCAACTCATCCATAACGCATTGCCCTTGGAGTGAGGGTGTGGGTACCTGGACGCGAAGTTTTGGCATTTTGCGTTTTCTTTTGTTGCGAATAGGTTTATTTGTGGTGTTCCCCAGCTTTGAAAGTAAGTTTGTAGTATCTGGGGATGAATTTCCCATTTGTGGGTTTGTTGGTGATCTCGACTGAGATTGTCGGCTAACTGGTTTTGAATTCCTGGGGTGTACTGTGCTATTAGGCGAATGTGATTGTGAATCGCCCAATGCCAAATCTTTTGTGCTAAGAGACACAGCTGTAATGAGTGTGTCCCTCCCTGTTTGTTTAGGTAATACATTGTTGTCATGTTGTCTGTTTTGACAAGAATGTGTTTGTGAGATATTAACGGTTGAAATGCTTTCAATGCTAGAAATACTGCAAGTAGTTCCAGATGATTTATATGAAGTTGGCTTTGTTGAGCGTCCCATTGTCCCTGTATGCTGTGCTGGTTGAGGTGTGCTCCCCTCCCTACCATGGAAGCATCTGTTGTGATCACGTTGTGAGGTACAGGGTCTTGGAATGGCCGCCCTTGGTTTAAATTTATAGGGTTCCACCATTGAAGCGAGGAGTGTGTTTGGCGGTCTATCAACACTAGATCTTGAAGTTGACCCTGTGCCTGTGTCCATTGTGTTGCTAGGCACTGTTGTAAGGGCCGCATGTGTAGTCTTGTGTTTGGGACAATGGCTATGCATGAAGACATCATGCCTAGAAGTTTCATCACAAACCTCACTTGATAGTGTTGGTTTGGGTGCATGTTTAGTATTACATTTTGGAATGCTTGTACCCTTTGTGGACTTGGAGTGGCAATCCCTTTTTGTGTGTTGATTGTTGCTCCTAAGTATTGTTGTATTTGATACGGTTGTAGATGTGATTTTTGGTAGTTTATAGAGAACCCTAGGTTGTGAAGCCTTTCTATGACGTATTTTGTGTGTTGAAGACACTGTTGCTGAGTGTTGGTTTTTATTAACCAATCGTCTAGGTAAGGGAATACGTGCATGTGCTGCCTCCTGATATGAGCAGCTACTACCGCAAGGCATTTTGTGAATACTCTTGGTGCTGTTGTTATCCCGAACGGTAACACTTTGAATTGGTAATTCACGCCTTGTATTACAAACCTTAAGTATTTCCTGTGGGAAGGATGTATAGGTATGTGGAAGTAAGTGTCCTTGAGATCTAATGTTGACATGTAGTCCTGTTTGAGCAAGGGAATCACGTCTTGAAGTGTCACCATGTGAAAGTGATCTTATTTGATGTAAAGGTTCAGTGTTCTGAGGTCTAATATGGGTCTCAGTGTTTTGTCCTTTTTTGGAATTAGGAAATACAGGGAGTAAACACCTGTTCCTTTTTGATGGTTGGGTACTAGTTCTATTGCCTCTTTTTGTAACAACGCTTGGACTTCTAGTTGTAACAGATCTAAGGGGGTGATTCTGATTCTGGCGGGCGGCGGAGGCCGCCCGCCAGAATTCCGCCCCCATTATACCGCTCCGCGGTCAGAAGACCGCGGAGGGTATTATGAGTTTTTCCCTGGGCTGGCGGGCGGTCTCCAAAAGACCGCCCGCCAGCCCAGGGAAAAACTCCCTTCCCACGAGGATGCCGGCTCGTAATCGAGCCGGCGGAGTGGGAAGGTGCGACGGGTGCAGTGGCACCCGTCGCGTATTTCAGTGTCTGCAAAGCAGACACTGAAATACTTTGCGGGGCCCTCTTACGGGGGCCCCTGCCGTGCCAATGCCATTGGCATGGGCACGGCAGGGGCCCCCAGGGGCCCCGCGACCCCCCCTACCGCCATCCTGTTCATGGCGGCTTTCCCGCCATGAACAGGATGGCGGTAGGGGGGGTCAGAATCCTCATGGCTGCGGAGCGCGCTCCGCAGCCATGGAGGATTCAAACGAGCAGCGGAAAGTCAGCGGGAGACCGCTGACTTTCCGCTTCTGACCGCGGCTGAACCGCCGCGGTCAGAATGCTCGTTGGAGCACCGCCAGCCTGTTGGCGGTGCTCCCGTGGTCGGTGGGCCTGGCGGCCACCGGCCGCCAGGGTCAGAATGACCCCCTAAGTGTTGTTTGGACATGTTGTGTGCTCTTGGAGGCACGACTGGTGGTATTTGTAGGAATTCTATGCAATAACCATGTTGGATAATGGCTAGGACCCACGTGTCCGTAGTTATGTGTTTCCAATTCTGGTAATAATGTGTGAGTCTCCCCCCCACTGGTGTTGTGTGTTGGGGGTTTGTGACGTTGGAGTCACTGTTTAGTTTGTGGGGTTTTTGGGCTTTGGAATTTCCCTCTTGTTTTAGGGAACTGTCCACCCTTATATTGTCCCCTAAAGCCTCCTCTTTGGTATTGGCTTTGGTATGTGGGTCTGGCTTGTGAGGTCGAAGGCCCTGTGCTTTGGGCCCGAAACCCCCCTCTAAAGTGTGACTTCCTAAAAGTGCCTCTGCTCTGTGGGGAGTAGAGCGCGCCCATGGCTTTGGCCGTGTCAGTGTCTTTCTTTAGTTTGTCTATTGCTGTATCCACCTCCGGCCCAAACAATTGTAGTCCGTTGAAAAGCATATTCAGCACAGCCTGCTGGATCTCTGGCTTAGATCCGGAGGTACGTAGCCACGCGTGTCTCCGAATGGTGACCGCCGTGTTTACTGTTCTGGCAGCTGTGTCTGCGGAGTCCATTGCTGACCTTATTTGATTGTTGGAGATGGTTTGGCCCTCCTCTACAATTTGTTGTGCACGCTTTTGGAACTCTTTTGGAAGGTGTTCAATGAAATGTTGCATTTCGTCCCAATGTGCCCTGTCGTATCTTGACAATAGAGCCTGTGAATTGGCAATTCGCCATTGATTGGCTGCCTGTGCTTCTACCCTTTTGCCTGCAGCATCGAATTTCTGACTTTCTTTGTCGGGTGGTGGTGCGTCCCCAGAAGTTTGTGAGTTAGCCCTTTTCCGGGCTGCTCCTACTACCACTGAATCAAGAGTCAGTTGTTGAGTAATGTACACAGGGTCCGTAGGGGGAGGTTTATATTTCCTTTCCACCCTAGGTGTGATGGCTCTGCTCTTGACTGGGTCTTGAAACACCTGTTTGGCGAATTTTAGCATGCCTGGTAACATTGGCAAACTCTGATATTGGTTATGTGTTGATGACAGGGTATTGAATAAGAAGTCATCTTCTATAGGTTCGGATGTATGTAAGCCGTACTGTCTTCTGGTGGTGATGGTCTTGCCGGGTAGCAATCCGGACTATTATCAGAGACTGGTGCATCGTACAGATCCCATGCATCTGGGTCATCTTGGCTCATCCCTGTGTGCGTTGGTGACTGCACCATTGGGGGTGTTGCTATTGGGGACAGATGTGGTGAGGTTGATGGTGATGGCTGTGGCGAAAACTGTGGTGGTGTCTTTTCTTTAGCCACTTTAGCTTTTGGCTGCATTTCCGCCTCATGGAATGCGAGCTTCTGCTTCATCTTAATTGGGGGAAGTGTACTTATTTTCCCTGTGTCCTTCTGTATATGCAGCCTCCTATGTGTATGGTCTGGCTCTCCCATCCCCAGTTCTTGTTCAAACCTGTGGCCATGTAGTTGTGATGAAAGGCCATGTTCGTCTGTATAGGAGCTTTGTTTCGACTCCGAAGCTGGGTGTTTCGGCACCAAAACCTTTTCAGCAGTCTTTTTCGGCTCCGAAGAACCCTTCTTGGATTTCGGTGTGCCGATTTCTCGGTGCCGGTTCTGGTCGGAGCCGGTATCTCAGTGCTGAGTATATTCAGTGCCGGTATCTCGACCGGAGTCGGATGTCTTTGGCTGCTGTGAGGCCTTTTTCGGTGCCGATGCTTGGTCACTGTGCTTTCGGGTAAAGCCATGGCCTGTCGGCAGTGGCGTCCCCTGGGCCTTCATAATTTTCGAGTGAGTTTTAGCCGGGGCAGGTTTACTCACGGTTTGTTGCCTCGTCGGCTGCTCACTCTCTGGCTCGTCCGAGTCCGAATCTGGAACGGAGAATGTCTCCTCTTCTTCGACGTCGGTGTGCCCGGCCGGTGTCGACGCCATTTAAAGTCTTCGAGCTCTCCGGTCCCTCAGCGTCTTCTTCGACTGAAATGCCCGACAGGCCTCGCACGTATCCTCTTTGTGTTCGGGGGATAAACACAAATTACAGACCAAATGTTGGTCTGTATAAGGATACTTAGCGTGGCATTTGGAGCAGAAGCGGAATGCGGTCCGTTCCACGAGCCTTGAAGACGCACGCGGTCGGGCCGACCAGGCCCCGCCGAGGAGTGGAAGCCCGGAAGGGCTGCCGGAGCTCTTCTTTTCTTCGGTGTCGATTTGCTATCACTAACCCGATACCGAGCGCAAACAATACCGTCAAATTTTCCGATTGTTAACTAACTTTTCCCAACCGAAACACGGAGCGAAGAGGAACATGTCCGAACCCGATGGCGGAAAAAAAACAATCTAAGATGGAGTCGACGCCCATGCACAATGGAGCTGAAAGGGGAGGAGTCCCTCGGTCTCGTGGCTCGAAAAGACTTCTTCGAAGAAAAACAACTTGTAACACTCCGAGCCCAACACTAGATGGCAGGATAATGCACAGGATGTGTATCTGCAGCTACACATGCCATCGAACATATATATATGTATGTATGTTATTCTATGCTTAACATGTTCATAAGTCATTGCATAGCTCCTAGATAAGTTGTTATATTAGATACTTATGAATCCCTGCTCTCATTTTATATCACACTGATCAAATGTTTATTATCATAGGTATTTAGCTATTCAGAAATTGAGTAAAGATAAATAAATGTTAGAACAGTACACTTATTAATTAACTTAAAATATTACAAATCTTGAAAGTCTGTGTTTATACAATACAACTTTTCTTCTCATATTATACCCATTATTATATTCCTTGGACATATATTCCCTTACTATGTACTTACATATCTATTTATTTATTACTCTAGGCCTACTGTACTAGGGAGAAAATAAATTAAATACAAATATAATAAAATATATAAATAAAATTCAAATTATAAATAAATCTAAAAAACATATATATGTATAATAATAAAGAATAAATAAATTAAATAAAACTAATGATCAAAAATAAAAGAATTATAAATAAAAAATATTATATTTTTACTCCCTTGTAAGCTTTACTTTGTCTACCCATCACCATATGTCATGTCTCTATCAATCTATCCTTCATTCCCACTCTGACTCATCCCAAATCCATTTTACTACTTTCATCTCCTAAATAACCCTGCCTAAGCTCTTCCCTCCTCTTCCACATCTAACTGACCCAAACCTCAGTTTACTACCATGATCTCCCAAACAACCCTACTAAATTCTCCCTCATTTATCTTACCTTTAACTCATCCAAAACACCTCCTGCTACTATGATCTCCCTAACCCTTTCCACAGACTCTTCCCTCCTCCATCCACCCTTTACTCATCCCAAGCTGAAATCCTATTACTATAAACTCCCAATTAACACTTCTGGATTCTTCCCTCCTCCACCCCTCCATTACTCCAGACAATCCAACTAACAAACTCACATATCCACGGCTCAAATTAACTCATAATAATACTAAAACTGTACTCATATTTTCCTATACTAATCCACCACTAATTCCTTTTGGGTTCCGGAGTAGCGTGCTTCTCGCCGAAAAGCACTTTGACGCCTCGTCAGGGGTAGTAAGCGCTATATAAATACTATTACAATACAATACTTTTCAATTTAGGTTCTCACATGGTGGGACACATAATTTCCCCAAGGCCAGTACATTCACCTTTCTCTTGCCACGAATAAGGATAGGGAAGAACACATTCACCTCATGCTCAGGTAGTTATCAATAGTTATGCTTCCTAGATGTATCACGCCCTTTTGCTGCTCAGGACTGGTGGGGGCAGGGGGAGATTGCACTTTTTACAAGCTGTAGCACTGGCCTCTGCTGCATATAGCCAGTAACTAGCAGGAATTTTCCAGTAACTAGCATGTACTTAACCAAGCTGTGCATGGTATTTTCTACAAAGAGCGAGCCCTCTGCAAGCAAGTAATGTGGCAGGGCACAAATGACAACGGTTGCATACACCTGGCCTCTTCTCACTCACTATTGTTTTCTCCTCTAAGAATTTCTCTGTAGTCATCCCCAGTGTGTTTCCCTCAAGCTGTGGGAAGTATGACATAGGTTTGTAAGACAAAAATGAAGACAAACACCACAGACATTTAAAATAAAGTAAATGACTGACAAAGGAGAAACAACAGAAGCAGACACTTGTAGCTTAACACTTTTACAATCTTAAGTGCATTGGCAGAATAAGGAACTTTTTACATTTTAGTTCCAAAATAAATTACAAGATTTAGAAGAGCTAGCAATGACTTCTTAACAGAAATTATGCAAAAAAGAGTTTGTAGAAAAAAAGAAAAATATGTAGGTAATCAGACTCAAAAGTAGATAAAATCTTTAAATGCAAGTAATGAAAAATAGCTAGCAAAGGTGAACACGCTATTGTAAATATGCACTGTCACACAGCTGGGACTGAGACTGAGCTAGAAGCAGAGTAGTTTGTTAGTATTTTGCGCAGGACAGATATGTAGTCCCTCCTTCCTCGCCCATGCCTAAACAATCATTTCTTTCTCTTCCATTGGAGTCTACTGCATTGATCAGCTGTGCATGTTCCTCTCTACGTATCCGGACAAGCAAATCAGGACTGACCATTGTGTCACCTGTGAAATGATAACACCAATCCAGAATAAATCTCACAAACAATTTCTTTTATTTTTTTTTAACTTCTACTGAAAACCTCGAATGTCCTCCTAGTCGGAGTCCTTCTGTCAAAACATCTTCAAATAATGTATAAAAGATCTCTATTGGCTTTTACTTTCTTTTTTCTAAAATGTACATAGAGCCCTGGAGACATGATCATTACATCCACCACCCAACAGGCCTGGTCATTATTAAGCCAGCTTAGAGTCTAAGGGCTCAGTTCACAAACTGCATTTGTTAACACCTAAATTATCCCTACAGCAGTACTAATCACACAATATAAAATATAATTTACTTATGACTGAAGAACTCTACCTCAGCCTTTGCTACCTTTTCTGCACGGAGATCTCCACGAATATAGATATGTGCTTTAGCGGTTAATGTAGGAGGGACCAGAAAAGTGGTGCGAAAATGGAGAATATCCACTACTAAATCAGAGGTGTTTCGGGAAATTTAAAGCTCTGTTTTCAGAGAGACATGCTGATACATAACCCCACAAAAAAACCACCACAAAAAAATAAGACCATTGCTATTCACAAACTACACTTCTAACATACAACATGTACTCCAAATGTACTCCAGATCAGGCTTAGAGTAAAGCAGGTACCACACATGGCCAACCACTGATACTGCAAAGCACTCCCATAAAAAAGAATGGCGGCATGGAAATAAAATAGCTCCAAGGAGAATTAATATTAAATGAAATTGGTTTGACATTTACATTTTTTATATATATATAAATATATATATAATATATATATAAGCAATAAAACATTACTTAAAGTATTTATTATTTTAAAATGTAATAGTAAACTTAAGTAGGTTAAACTTTTATTAGAAAATGAAAAATTATTTAAATTATATAAACACTGTTTAGCAATATTTGCTACATATAACATACTAATAAGCATTTTAGTGTCGGTAATTCTTTAAACTATTGTTTAAAAAAATGTATAAGTTAAATTAATATACTTAAATTAATTTATAATTTAACACTCATTAAACTTGATGGTTTAATTTGCTGTAATATTTTAATAGTTGTAGGTTAATAATTTTTTTTTAATTAACTTACAATTCCAATATACATCAAAGTATTCTTCATTTTATCTAAAGAATACACATTTTTCCGTATATTTTCCCATCGGGAAACCTCTGACACAGTGGCAGGATCTCCACCAAAAAGTGTAAAGGTATCAGAAGTATCTTTCTACTCACATCTTTTTTGTAGGAGGTTTCACCCCTGATTGTAAGAAGCTGGCAACGTGCAAAAGTACACCTGGGTGTAATTCTACACTGGGAAATGGTTATCAGCAAATGGAGAGTTCATCTAGTTTTAGAACTAAATAATAAACATGAGTAAACAAACATGTCTATGTCCACCTTTGTGAACTAGGTTTTAAGAGTTTAGTTTCGTGGAGGAGTGGGTGGCCATTACAGAAAGTAAAAGCTTTTGTTAGAGACGTTTATGAGCTTCTTCTTTTAGGGCTAGCTGTACGAATATAGAAATATAAATTTCCTAATTGCCATTTTTTGTGAATCGCAATTAGGAAATCACTATTCCCAATGTACATAACTCTTTTGCTTTTCATTAGCGATTCATAGTGGGTCTCAAATAGATGTACCTCATGAATATTAATGAGGTACGTCGCAATTTGTGACCTACTACAATTCATTGCCATCACCAGGAAGGTGGCCTGCTGCGGTCAGCAAATGACCATGTCTCTGAGCACTTTTAAATAAAGCAATCTTTTCTTTTTTTTAATGCTTCCTATTTTCCTTAAAGGAAAACATGATTTATTTGCAAAAAAAATTAAACTTTATTTTTTAGGGACAGGCAGTGGTCTCATGAAAAAGAGTTTTCAACCATTCTTTAAGGGAAAGGGGTCCCTAAAGGACCCCCTCCCATTTGCAAAGGGGGTCTACCATTTTCAAATGGCGGTAAATTGTGAATGTTTTGCGACCGTATTTCAGTCACAGAACATTTGTACCTACCATTTCAATTCGGTATTTGGAAGGACAGGCCTCAACATGCCCCTTCCAAATATGAATCGCAAAACTCAATTTGTAATTTGGTAACAAGTTACCGAATCGCAATTTGCGCTTTCTACATCCTCAAAAGCATTACTGCTGTCACAAATGGTGCCATTCTGCGAATCGGGCGATTTGGGGTCTCAAAAATTCTCTGTGTATCTAGCCCTTAGGCTCCTGCTTCTAAAATTGGATTTTCTATCTTGTTGCTGAGTTTCATGTGCTATGATGCATCAGCTAGTGGTCTTCGGTGACAAACACATCTGCCTATTGATGTAAATGTGTGATTTGCTAAACTTAACTGCCACATTTTAAAAGTCTGTAGAGCATGAAGGAGCTTGTTATTAAAATGTAAGCATCATGTAGGTCCCTATCTCATTAACATTTCATAAAGATATAGGTAAGGTACTGATAGAAGGAGCAAAGCAGAATGAGGAACAATCTCTTTATCCTGAACTGTGTGTATATCTCAGGTTCTTTTGTTTTTTGGGGGTCATTGTAAATTGGACTAGCTGTGAGATGTCACCCCAAAGAGGGATAACAACAGAATAGCCAATCAGAAAATGAAAATAAGTTGATCCTGCTGTGTTGTTTTGGTGTTTGAAAAGCCTCTGCTCCTATAAAAGGAACAAAATTTCTCTAACAATAAAAATCTTAATAGCTTTAATGCAGTGGACGAACGTTATTATCCACTGCATTAAGAAAGCTCACTAGCACCAGGGATAATAAAAAAAAAAGAAAGAATGGGTTGGGGCAGCCCACCCGTTGGGGCAGCCCACCCAGACATTGGGCTGTATCCCCATTCAGTAACAGTTCCAAAAGATTTTCTTCTCTCAATTTGCCGTTTGATGGGGTTGGAGTTGGGCAGAAATTCTGCTAAACCACCAGCAATACATTTTAAATAAAAAAAAATTTGGAGGCAGCCCACGTGGCAACAGGCCATGCCCAACTAACAATCTTTAAGCTTGTCTCAGGGCAGACGGGATGGAGTTACCTCTAATCTGCCTTCCCCAATGAGGCTGGGTGGGAGTCAGCTCTTTCTAACATTACGTCAAGTCCACGCTCCCAAAGACCCAAAAATATTTCTGCATTTTTTAGCCCAGAGCATCCCCACTTCCATGGCCAGCAATAGAAAATTAATATTATTTTGGGCATAGTTTTGATAGATGGGCTGGCAGAGAAAGGTGTATCCCAATTTTCTCTTACTCTTACACATACTAAATGAACATACTGTTCAGGCTCTGAGTCAGCTGGCAAAAAGGGAACCCAAGCATTTCTGAAAACTAAAGACACAGGCAAATCCAGTGTTGTGTGACCTGCATGGATACTACTATGTTCCTCACCCAGAAAGCCCAGCAAATATAAATCTTTGCCACAAATGTGAGGGAAAGTTCCAGAATCAAAATTCCTACCCATTCCCATATTTCTCCTGATAAAAACAGTACCCCAATTGTGTGGCTCGGCCAATTACCTGAGACACAAACAGACCAAACCAGCAACTTAGCATATTTTATATTAATATTATATGGTCAGAGTTTTCATTCATTCAGTCCTGTCGTGGGCAATAGGTTCAGCCTCACAAGTCAGGTACCATTTTTAATCAAGTGAAGTGTGGGGACGGTGTTTACTGCAAGTTTTTTGTTCTCCGCAGGTTCTGGAACTTTCCCTCACAAAATGTGTGGAAAATGATTAGATTAGAGTCCAACACTGTGGTATTCACGCAAGTCAGGCACCTGTTTCTACCATAAGCTGCAAAACGTTTCTAAAAAACATAAAATAGGAAAAACTATTGTTTAGTAAAATGCAAAAACTTTAGTAACAAAATATTTTTTACAACTCTGCTTGTTTCAAATAGCTGAGTGATCTCAGCACAGCAAATATGCTGTTGATGCCATCTTTCAAAAAGTCATACGCTTTCGCCCACCACACTTTTTACTTCATTTTCTAACAACAAAAACACACCCAAAATACTGTCTTTTTTTCTCGGTTTCCTCTAGGTGTATCTGCAAACTCTGGGTACCGTTGGAATATACATGTGGGGAAAATGACACAAATCTGGTATAGATACCTTTTATGGAGAAAAAAAATGTTATGAAGTTATGAAGAGGAGGGGAGGAGCGAGCTAGAAGAGAGAGAAAGAGGACAAACTTTGGCCGGCAATGACAAGAGAAAGTGGAGAGAATAAACGGGAGATGGACTGGAAGAAAGGGATGTCCTGAGAAAGGGTGAAGCGATGGGAAAGGTCTGAAGGTTGAGCAATCAAGAGTGGAGTATGAAAGCCAAGATGGGGAGGAAAAGCCACTGTCAGTGATGGCCCAAATGCGCCAGGCCAGTGTCCTGCAGGAGAGAGGCGCAGGGTCAGCCTCAGGCATGGCTGATGTGGGAAATTGTGACTTAAGGCAAGTAATTGAGGAATGGTGGGCAGCTTAGAGGTGTAGCAGTGACAGGAATTAAGGCACGCAGGCATATGGTGAAGGACGGCAACACAACCTACCTGGTTAACCAATTGTGATGGGACGAGGAAAGTTACTTTGGATGAGAGAGCACTGATATTGAGACTGGGGAAAACAACCATGAAATTCTTAGAGCTGTATTTTATTATTTTGAGGAGCTAACTGGGAAAGATCTCCTGTTGGCCAATACTTATGAAAAGTGACTGTGATCTTTCCAGAATAGACCAGAGGGAGGACCTAACAAAATCTGAGTACAGGGAAAGACTGCGGTCAGTATAGCTTTTGCTACGAAGACAAACATTTGAAATTATCCCTTTTTATGCAGTAGAGGAGAGGTCCTCAAACTGTGTGGTATGCTCATGGGGGTACGTGGCTGTATATGCAGGGGGGAACTGCGTATAAAAATGCACAAACTTTAAATGGTGCAAATGCAAGTCAGACTAATCAGTGAAAAATTCATTTTTTTTTATATTATGTAACCTCAATTTGCTAATGTGATCACTGAAGACATTAGTGAGAATAGTGAGATCAGAAAATCACACACCTGCATATGATTGGCACCATGGTGAACAGTGAACTGTGTTTTTATAATGCTGGGAGGTCCATGCTGGAAGCAGAAGCCACTGTGAATTTCTAAGCCAATATTTTAAATTTGTATTACACCCAGTAGAAGAAAGGCTGTGCAAAATGTTTTAGTGTTTAAGAAACAAGTGCTTTAAAAGTATATATTTTAGTAATAGGTAATCAGAGTGTACATGATACAAACATTTTTATAAATATCCATTAAAAGCATGCTTTCCACAACTCAGCTGATTGCACCCTTACATTACAACTCAAAAATAATAGATCTTCATCACCATAAAATTTCAAGTGGATCCACTGATTAAAGTTTTTACTGGCTCTCAAGTAGCCTTTGTATTTGATGATTAACCAACTGCACACATTTACATTTCTTTTAGGCAGCAGGCAGCCTAGTGAGAAGGTATGTCTTTAGCTCTCTGCCTCGCTTTGCTTTATAGCATAGGAGAACCCATGTAAAAAAGCCACAAAGGCAGCCTGCTTTGCTGTTTTCTCTGCCTAGGTCTCAATGGCCAATTAAACCTCAATTGTAGCTCTTTTATTTGTGCCTCTTTAACTATCCTTCCTTGCGTGCATTAGGGCTTAGTGCACCCTTGGTGAGCCAGTGTAGTTTTGGCCTCAACCAGTGGTCGAGGGGAAAATGAAGCAGAGGAAACACCTTAATTAGGCCTCAAAGAGATGGCAGAGAGGAGGATGAGGCAAGAGTGGGTCTTTGTTTTTAACAAATGGCAGAGGAGACTGCCGCTTTGCAAGGCACTAGCTATCATTTGTGAATTAGGTTTAATGGCACTGGCCAATGGGTGTAAGAGGCCCACTGCATCACAATTATGAGGGTGTTACTTTACAAAAGAGACATAAGGACTGATTTTCTATTTTAGTGTTAAGGCCAAAGGCACCATTGCTGCAAAGAGGAGGGGCAACACGTGGGAGCTCATTTTTTTGTGAAAGGTAAAGGAAGCCTGTTTCGAGATTGGAGTGATAGCCAGGTATGGTGGGAAAGGGACTGAGGGAGGCAGAGACAGGCTGGTACTCAGGGATGCAGCAATAATTAATGCAGCAGGTGCAGCTGCATTGAGGCCCTGGAGTGTGACAGACTACTCAATTATGGAGATTGGTATTAGTAGGTCTTGCCTAGGCAGCCTATGCGCTGTCTGTTCGAGACATGATGTACTTACTTTTGCTGGCTTGGAGCACGCCCATTGCTTTTCATTGTTCCTTTTAGTGGCCTTCGTAAATGTGTGCTTTTCTTTGGTGAATCTGTTTTATTTGTCCTGCCTTGTGGTGTTTTTTTCCCCCTCCCATGGTGGCTGGCCCTAATACATGTCATCGTTCTGTTCTCTGTATTTATCTTTCTAGTGGCACACAATTTTTTTCTGTTCCCTTGGCGCATGATTTGAGAATATTCTTTTGTTTAGCTTTCTATAAAAAAAATGCGCTCAGGTGACAGTACTTTGTTTGTAAACACACATGGCATTCACGCTGAGATAGGGCATTTTTAGTTTAGCAACACACATCATTTGATTGCCTTGGCTTGTGTTTCCAGAATGTTTTTTGTTTGTATTTCCTAAAACAACCAGATCCGATGACGGCATATCCGTTTCTACATACAAACATGGCATTCACACACAGATGTTGTCATTTTACGTTTTGTTTACGGGGACCTTTTTTTTTTTTTCTATTCCCTCGGCTAGTGTTTTGAGAATGTTCTTTTGTTTAATTTCCTATATAAAATGTATTCAGATGTCAGTACTTTCTGTTTTTAAACACAAATGGCATTCACACACAGACACTGGCATTCCTAGTTTAGAAATACACGTAGTGCTTGATTATTTTGGGCCGTGTTTCTAAACACACACAGCATTTTTAGTGTAAAAACACACCCACGGCATTTGATTGCCTCGGCTTGTGATTTCAGACTTTTTTGTTTATCTTTACTAAAAAAACACAATCAGATGACAGTATGTTTGTTTCTAAACACACACGGCATTCGTGCTCAGATGTGGGCATTTTAACTTTTGTTTGCATCGCATAATTTGTTTGTTTTACATTGCCTTGGCTCGTGTTTCGAGAATGTTCTTTTGTTTGGTTTTCCAAAAAAATATGCTCAGATGATGGTACTTCCTGTTTCTAAACACACATGGCATTTGCACACGTATTCTGGCATTTCTAGTTTAGAAACACACAGAATTTGATTGCATTAGCTTGTCTTTTCAGAATGTGTTTGATTGTCAAATGATGGTATGTTTGTTTCTAAAGACAATATTTTCGGTTTCTAAACACACAGATGTTGGCATTTAAAGTTTCACTCCCTTCTAGACATTTATACTAGTTGTAGCGCACTATCTTTTTTTATTGCCTCAGCTCGTGTTTTCAGAATGTTTTGTTTTTTGTCTTCTTGCACTGGTGGTGCAATGTATATGTATTTGTATCTTTGTTTAAAGCACGCTGTCCCTTAACATTATGGGCCTTATGCTGTTGTTTTATTAAAGAGTGTAGGTTCTCTCTACACATTGTTATGGCATGCTCACAGCAGCAGTGGCACAACCATTCAGTTATCTCACTCACTGGTGACGCATGCCGTGAGACTTCATGACTTACAAATCTTTAAATTAATAATTATCTGTACAAAATTTATGGTGCGCTTCAGTGTTGCCCTCTGGGTAATAGAAAGGCAACTAGTGGATCTACATACAACTTGGCACCAAGTTCCACAAGGTATATGACCACAGGTACTTATAAGGCAACATGCTAAAGAGATGCCAGCCCTTTGTGAAAAAATACTATGCTGAATGGTGATGATTACAAAACATTGTGCAAGGAGATTTCTGAACTTTTTAAGTATTAACGAAAACTAACCACTACTGAGTAAGTGATAATAATGCAAAAAAACTTCTTCTACCATAATCCTTGCCTGAAGAACTGGTGTCAGACTTTTTAATGTATTTTTTTTTAAATCCCCATTGATAACTTTGCATCCAATTTTTCAAGATCACATGTAGGTAGACATATTTAGTTTTTAAGTAGCTTTATTATATGGACATCTTGCAAGTAGTCATTTTTTCTTATTTTCTATGGCAGCATGCAGTATCTTACTGTACCAGATTCAACTGAACTCAGGATGGAAAATGATGGGGCCAGCCCTGGGCATAACAGACTCTTGCACCAGTGAAGTGTTAGGTTAGAGTCTTGGGTACATGGAAGGGATGTTTATGCCATATAGAGTATGGCAGGAACATTCAAATGTGTTTTGTAATTATGAGTTGTGCACCTATGACTAAGGTTACAGACTTGGGCCACATGTATTCATTATTTCTGTTAAAATGAGAATTGGTGCAAGCCTGTTGCAGGGAGGAGTGCATCCACCTTGCCCCTATATTGTTCCAGATAAAGTTTTATTGCAATAGGATTTAAATATTAGTTTGCATTCTGAAAACTGGGAAATGGTTTTCAGAGTTACAACCATCAGTTCTCAGCCAATCAAATTTCAAGCTCAGATTCAAATTCTTGTTTGTAATCTAGTTTATGACCCCAATTTGAAAAATACATTTACATTTGTTTTTTTTAGTTCACTCAAAAACTACTAAAGAGATTTACATCAACTTAAGTATAGGCAATTCCATAAAGACTAGTTTGTTTTTTTACGGAAATATGGAGCCATTCTTTTCGCAGTTTTCACTATAGCAATAAGGCAAGATCCCTATGAGTATATAAATGGAAAATGCACACTGTAGGGTTCGATCTCGCTTTACCCATCTGAACAACTCTTTAAAGGATTCTACTTACAAGCATGTACACATTTTTTTCTAATGTCTATACAGTTTTACCTAAGGAATATAAAGCTGTGGGCAATAAAAAGTGACTTTTTCTCTGAGCTAATCAGCTCAATCATAACCTCAAATAGGCCACTGCCCCATCGGTAATGCTGTATAAGCACGTAAGCACTTGCATACAAGAATTAAATTACTGAGAATAAATGTAGTTAGTAAATTAAGTTATTGTGTCAATGTGTTACAAGAAAACACTTTTTGTACCAGTTGTAGATCCAATGTATTCATGTATCAGGGTACTGATTTGGAAAAGGTATTGCATGAATTAGCTCTGTGGCATGTCCCTCTGCTAAGTGATTTATGTAATGAAAAATACATATGAAAATCTGAACATGTAATATATGTTGTATGACATGATATACTGGCTTGTGTACGAGAGGGAAATATATTTCCAAGTACACACTAAAGAACTAGTATTTACAAATGACATTCCTCATGCTATTTATTGTGTTCTCTTGAAACACAGTTAGCCATGTGTAGCCCATGGAAAGAACAACTTAATTCTATACAATACTGAAGAAGAACTTCTCTTTGTATTTTATGAATGAAACACAACTACAACACACATATTTCCCACTTCTTAATTTATTTACATGGACTAATAAAGACTACAGACCTTAGATTGTCAAAAGTTGGAGGCAGGCGAGCGAGGCCTATCCCCAGCATTCTTCTCCATGACTGTTTTGAGATTAGACAAAAGATGCATGGAGTTTGGTGTGCTTTCTAATTAGGTTCTATGGACCTGTATGTGTCTTTTTGCTGAAAAAGTAGCTTTGAGGAAAACATTTCAAAAACTTACTATCAGGTTACAATTATTACCAATTTAGGAGTTGTCACTCACTTGGAGAACAGTTGACGTTGTGCCTTCTCTGTGAGTCTTCGCTACTCATGGGGCACAAGCCTTCATTTTCTTTAGCTCTTAACGAAAAGACGGTTGTGAGTATAAGAGGACCTGTTAATAAAAGGATTCAGAAAATACTATTGGCCTACAATCGTCCTGCAGTTTATGAGGAATTATTCCAACATTATGCTGAAAAAGTTCTTGAAAATAATTCATGCACTTGTGCAAAAACATAGGCTAAGCAACACATTAAGAAGGTGAGAATAAGCATGAGAAAATAAGCATGCATAATGAAATAGAGACCAACAGGGAAAATGCTGTGTAGACAGTGAGGCAGGGATGTCAGTAAATAATTGAACTGCAAAAACTATCAGGTGATGGATGAAGTGCTTTAATAAATCCCAGTCACTGGCAGTCACTGGGAACCTTACTCCAGCCCATTGTTTTTCACCCATTATGCACTTCAGTTTGGGCCCAACCATATACAAATCAGTCTACAGCCTGCTCCAATGGGAATAGTCCAGCCCAAACTGCCAGGCCCTCTCTGAACCAGAACACAAGCAACCCATGAATGGTTTGACCCTCACTGGGGCCATTCAGTCTATTGCAGCTTGTTTTCAGTGGCATAGTGAGCATGGGACCCACGTCTAGATATACTTTTCACACTAAGGGGGTAACTACAACAAGGTAATGGATGGAATGCTTGAATTAATCTCAGCCACTGGCAATCGCTTGTGCCGCACTCCAGTCCATTGTTTTTCACCCACCATACCACCTCAGTTTGGACCCAGCCATTAGCAAATCAGTTTTAACCCTGCTTCAACAGGAACAGTCTAATCTGAACTGCCAGGCAAAGTCCTCCCTAAACTAGAACGCAAGCAAAAACCAAGACAGGTGTACCCTAATTGGGGCTTTTCAGTTGAGTTCAGTTTGTTTTCTGGCCTGGCAGTTTGGGCTGGAATGTTCCCATTGGAGCACTGTTAAGACTGATTTGCATATTGCTGGGTCCAAACTGAGGTGGCATAGTGTGCGAAATAACAATGGACTGGAATGTGGCCCAAGTACTTACCAGTGGGCGAGAATAATTCAAGCTTTCCATCCATACTTTTTTATATACTTTGGTGTGTCACGCTAAGTGGTACGGATATACCCAGCATGGGTCCATTGCACACTGTGTTACTGGAACCAAGGTATGCCTGGTTGATGAGCCCTAACTAGGGTGAAACAGTACCAGATTACTAGTGTTGTGGTTCAGGGAGGATCTAGCCTGGCAGTTTGGGCTGGACTGTTCCACAACTGCAGGGTCAAGACTGATTTGCATATGGCTGGATCTTAACTGCGGTGGCATGGTGTGCAAAACAACAATGGACTGGAATGAGGCCCAAGTAATTACCAGTGGCTGAGATTAATTCAAACGTTCCGTCACTTTTATAGTCTACTTCAGTGTGTTGCCCGAAGTGGGACATATATGCCCAGAAATGGGTCCCTGCATACTGTGTCACTGGAGCCAAGATATACTTGGCTGATAAGCGCTAAATGGGGTGAAACCGCTCAAAGCCTGCTTGTGTTCTGGTTGGGGGGGGGGGCTGGCCTGGTAGTTGGAGTTTGACATTTCCCATCTGAACAGGGTCGAGACTGCTTTGCATAAGGTAGGGCTAAACTGAGGTGGCATGGTGTGCAAAATAATGATGGACTAAATTGATGCCTGAGTACCTGCCAGTGGCTGAGATTAATTCAACCATTCCAGTCATCACTTTTTTGTATACTTTAGTGTGTCACCCATCACTTTTGTATACTTTAGTGTATCACCCAAAGTGGGATGGGGATGCCTTGATGTGGGTCCCTTGCACACTGTCTCCCTGGAATCAAGCTACACCTGGCTTATGAGCCCTAACTAGGGCAAAACTGGTCCAAGGTTGGTTGTGTTCCAGTTCAGGGAGTAACTGGCATGTCAGTTCAGTAAGACTGTTCCCACTGGAGAAGGGTCAAGATTGATTTGCATATAGTATGGTCCAAACTGAGGTGGCATGGGGTGCAAAATAACGATGGACAGGAATGCAGCCTGAGTAATTACCATTGTCTGGGATTTATTCAAGCACTTCATACATCACTTTTTTGCATACTTTACTAAATAATTTAAAGCATACAGATGTGCTTCCCGGGAGACCTGGGCACAGGGTGTTGAGGGGTTGTGTGTATGCTCAACCTAGAATGATAAAAACATGAAGAAATTCACTAGAAAAAAACAAAGGAAAAGTGATGTTATACTTAGGTGTTGAAAGGAGATAAGAACTAACAGTTAAAAACAAAAAAATAAAACCTGAAATTCACCAGTTATGTATTAACAAACTGACTATACCTTTGCTTATAACCTCACATATGATCTCTCATGACATGTTAAATGACATCACTGATGGCTTCTCAAATGATATCATTGATGACACCTCAAATTAAAGTAGAATAGTACTCCGTGTTAAGTAAGTCGTGACTTAAAGACAAAGCCTGATGCAAAAAAACCTGAGAAAAAGCCAAAGCTTCTCTTGACAATAGATTATCCACCAGTGGATGTCCAGGTGCTTGCCCATTTTAAATAGTTGTAATAGAGTACTACAGACAATTTCTATGTAAAGAAGGCATTAATGAGATGTAAATGTTTATTTCCAGAATCTCACTGAAGACTTGAGGCACTACAAACTGTATAAAAATGTAGAATGCAGGGATGGCCCATCTAGAGGTGGTTTAGCATACTAGGGTTGTAAGCATGGCTCTAAGCTTTTATGTCACTGTGCTCTTCTCAGGAATGCTTGTAGTGTATTTTAGCAAATTATGGAGGGTCGACCATGGGGCCTGGCAGAAAGTGTATTATCAGTGGCAAATGCATACCTGTCAAATTCTTCTCTTACAATTGCAGGCCATGTGAAGTTTTGAAGAGGGGGTGATCCTACTAAGGTGAATAGAGTAAAAACTTTGTTTTTTGGAGGGTGCTCAAAGTTCAAAAGGGGGTGATCTCTTTAACGTCTATAGAGGCATTTGTTGTTAAGTGGGTGGGTAGCAGTAAAAAAAGGTAACATCCATCTCACTCATAACATGTAAAATGATAACACTGATGACATCCCAAATTACAACACTGATCACGTCACTAATGACATCAGCCAAGCTACTGCTCTTCAAACGGAAACAATGTAGTACAACAGACTAGTTTCATTCAGTATGGTAAAGGTTATATGGTGCACACTTTAGCTACCAGTGCGTTTTTAAGTGCAAGAAGTACATCATCAAAGAAAGGCAGAGATGGAGCACAACTAGTGTGATTTGCAGAAGTGGTTTCAAACAGGTTATGCCTTAACTCAAAGGCCTCCTACCAGAAATATGCTGTAAAAACTAGAGTGTACCCTTACAATACATTATTGTCCTGTAGATTATTGTGTGCATGCTGGCATTAAAGAGTTGTCATGTAGTGCTATACAAAATGCCTATATAAACCAGAGATTAGAAGTGCAGACCTGTATTTCCAAATGTTTAGTGAAAATGATGAGACATCATAAATTGTTTAATGAATACATAATCTATGGGCGACTCACTTACACAAGGTTCAGGTCACAGTATGATTGCAAGCATTTTTAAAATGGTGGCATACCATTCTGCTCATTTGGGCAATATGTTTTGAGTAGTTTTACATTCTACACAGGGTTGTCCACAAAGCCCAGTAGTACATGCCTTAAAACTGACTAATGTACAGAAATTAACCTGTTCTTTTGCAATTGTAAGGCAAATTAGGTATTTAACAAGCACAACTCATTAAGGTAAATAATAACCAAACAATGTTTCTGAATGGCATTCAAGGTATAATATGTTGCTGATCTGATTAATGTCTAGAGCCATTGCTTTTCTTACACACCTCAATACCAATCCAAAAGAGCATAATATCTATGAATTGGTGGCAATTTCACAGATATGATTAATATTTTGCTTGTTGCAAAAGGGTACGCTGATTAGTGCTACAAATGTTATAGAAAATTGGGTCTTGGTGTACCTTGCTAAATACCTTCCAGCATGAAGAGCTTAGAACAAACTGTCAAATATGTTGGATGATGTCATTATTGATATCACTTATGTCATCTGAGGTGTTATCAATTATGTCATTTAACATGTCATGAGTGATGTAATATGCGAGGTTATAAGCAGTGCACAGTGGTGGTGAAAGTTATACTTAGTTCTGTAAACTATAACTGGTGAATTTCAGTATTACCTGTTTTCTAACCATTTGTCTTTATATTATTACAACACCTTACCATGAAGTCACATTAACATTTGTTTTCTTCAATGACGTTCCAGGGATTTTTTTTTTAGAAGTAAGCTAAAATCTTATTTCTTCACCTAACTATAAAATCACTTTAACTTTTGTTTGTTTCAATGAATTTCTGAGGTTTTTTTCAACGTAAAGTAAACTTTTATTACCAGGTCTAACTATAATATCACTTTAGCGTTTGGTTTTTTTCGGTGACGCTCTGTTTTTTTTTTTTAACGTGAAGCATGAACTTATTAGAATATCTAACTATAACATCTCTTTAACTGTTGATTTTTTAGTGAAATTCCAGAGTTTTTTTTTTATCGTCACACAACTCCCTCATTGAGCGTGGCTTTAGGCCACAGGAGCCATAGGGTTAGGTGCAATTCTCCTAACCGCTCCGTGAGAGGCCAAACACCACGCCTTTGGACATGAGTAAAATGGGGTTGGCAACAGGAAAGGGCTGAGGTCCAGTGCTGTGCCCAACTACCGGTGCTAGTGACCAAAACTCGCCACACACGGCCTTCATCTGTGTGCAGCAGGCCCAACCACAGGGATAGCTAACCCTGCGCAAGCAGACAACCTCCATGAACCACCATCCCACACTTTTTTCTAGTTTTTAGGTACTGCAGCTCACGCGTCACCTTCTGTACTGCTGTGCAAGCCTCACTTATTGATGCTTGCGCAGTCTCACCATACCACAGCTCCTGTGGTATTTTCCAGGTGGCACAGGTCCCACAAAATGAAAACATTGTTTTTTGATCCGGAAGGTCTCTCTGGGTCCAACTGAAAAGTGCCGGGGTGTCAGGGTATCCCTACCTTGCCCCCTGACGTGTTAATTCTAACTTCTGGACACGGGGGAAGAGTCCCTTAGTTTTGTAATTACTGCTGCAACATTTTTCTTCACATTGCTGCCAGCAAATCAGATGGCTTAGTCCCACTGGAGAGTACTGCTCCCATGGGACTGAAATGACAGATGGAGAGAGAAGCCTATATAGTCAAACAGATACTGTATTTTTTTTAATTTGCTGTACTGTGAGAATCCCATAGGAGCCCCATGGGTTCAACTGTCCATATATCACTATAATTTATATACATATATTTCAAAAAGTGCTGAACAGGCTTACACCAAATAATAAACATGCATTGGTAAAGCCAATAGGTCTCACCTTAAGGACAAATTTGCTTTGCTAATGGTTTCAGTCACTGTGCACAGCATCCCTGGTGCTGTGAAACATTGCTAATAAACAAGGTGAAAAAACTAAGCTGCCAACTGCATTATTTGATAGGCGTACGCACGAAGATTGTGAATGCCTACAAAATAACACAAGCAGTTTGCTTTTTTTTTTTTTATACTGATCCCAGTTGGATCAGTGATAAATAAATAAATAAGTTGAGTCAGTGGGAGGAAACAACATGGGCAGGGAAGGGACGCAGTTGAGAAAGCAAAACGAAGGGTAGGCAGAAAACACACAGGGATGCATGGTGAGGAGCAACACCGAGGGTGCAGGTGGAGAGGGCAAAACAGAGGTTACAGTGAGGGAAGCAAATGGAGTTAGAGCAACCTGGATGGGGGAGGAAGTGAACCAATAATAAAGGGTGCACCATTCAGTTAAAACGCAAAGGCGAGCAACATGAAGCGTAAGCTGTATAAATGAGAAAACGTGTGTAAGAGCAGCTTGAAGGGCAAAATTGTGCAATTTTACACTTTTATAGTGTTGGTCATAGAGACATTCGAACGGCTCCCAAGGATTGACAGCAAGCCCTGAACAACAAGCTATTAACATAATGTACAACTGTCAGCTATGCCTTAAGAAAGTTGTTGCAATTTTAGTGGCCATTTCAAAGAAAAACATTTTGTCTGTAGATGACAGTGCGCTGCCATATCAGTGCTTAGAAATGCACTGCAGTCTACCACATCCTTACTACTCTCCTGCTAAATTGGTGTGGTTCATTTGCTACTTGTGTTTTTGTGTGATGCTTGGACTTTTCACAATCCTTTTAACTTTAGTGATGCAACATTAATGGCATCAGTCCCACTCTGAAAGTTGTTCCAGCATCACTGGGAAGCAGTGGGGTGCACTGGAGCAGGCGCACAGAAGAGCACAACTCTGACAGACGGCTTGTCAGCGTGCATCCAAGCAGGCACCGGTGGATTCTCTCTGCATCATCTAACTAGCAAAATAAGTAACCTTTAATATTTTTTTTTATGTCTTCTTACGTCATAGTGCCAATCACAGACCGACTACGTGCTTTACAGCGCTACGCAAATATTTTCAAGATGTTCACAGATTCAATCAGGCAGAAATGTAAAAACAGTGACATTACTCACTGCAGTAATGCTGGAACTATTAAGTCACAATTTTCATGGTTCAAACAGTCAATTTTTTATTGAGGTGCTCACCAGCTATGCAGTGCGGCAGGCATTCTCAAAGGGCGTTTCGAAGTGCTATGCGCAGATCTGTGCATAATATAGCATGGATACAATAATACTGATTCCTTGAGTGGCGCACAACGCAAACTGAAATGCCACTTAATAGGAGGCACTATTGCCTTTCTTATTGATGGTCACACTATCTACCTCTGATGGATGGAATGCTGGGTCAATTCCTAAAACTGCAGCCAGCGCCCAGATCTGCTGTAGGAGCTGTCTGTAGGCTATCGCCCTGTTAGACACTACAATGTGCTGTTCTTAACAACGTGTGAACTGTGTTGCACTAAACTATCCCTTTGCACAATGCTATGCAGGACTGCCCATGTGAAGGCCCCTTTGCAGAGGCCTCAGTGTCCTATACTTAGTTGCCCCCAAATGACATTTTCTCGAGCATTCCCACAATTCGATCTTTGTTTTTTGTTTAGAGCGAGAGAACAATTACAATGGGCCCACTAGCCTTAGAGAGACTTGTAAATATGTTTGCAATATGAACTAAAGAAATGCTTACAAATACAGAAGAGATGAGAACTACAGCATCATAGCGGCATGAAGCTAAGTGGGAAAAGATATGGTTTAAGATTTTAAGAAGATTTGAAAGGGGCGAGCTTTGAATTTCCTCGAGGAGGTGGACAGTCTCTCGTGTAAAGGGAGGTTCGATCCAGCGTGTCTGTACATATGCAGAGCACGCCTGTGGGCATGATCTATCCTAGAGCTGTCAGTGTGGTCTGGCCTTAGCCACATGGTAGGTCCTACAACAGTATGTCCATGGACAAGTACCAGACAGTCCGTACCTTTACATTCTTAAGACGGAGCACAACAGCTGGTTTATGTGCTGCAGCCACACAATCGATTTCTTTCTTTGATTTATCTAGCTCCAACTTCACCCAACCTGGTTTCAGAGCAGTGTATCTAACGAGGGTGTGACCACCCCAGCGTTCTGTTCTGCTATCCCCATGTACCTTGAAAACAAGAAATAAAACACTAATAAGGGAGCAGCAGGCAGTGGGAGAGGAAGAGAGGTAGTAACAGTACCTCAATCATGTCAGGAGCAGTGGACGGGCACTAATTAAGTTAAATCAATCAATGCTTTGTCCCTGCTGCACGGACTGCACTGGAAATTATGCCAGGACTGAAGTGCACGAATTACGGGCCTGTAAAGAAGGGTGCCACACAAGCCAACAAATGGTAAATAATAGGCAGGCTAAAAGCCCTTTTCTAACTGCAACAGTGCCTCACAAGCGATACACATGCAATAGTGCACGCTATCGCAGTCTCGACCCTAAAAAAGTGGCTGAGTAAAGTAAACCTTCTGCCAAATTTGGTGCAATTTCCTCCAGCCATTATTTCTATATCGCTTCACAAAATTTCCTATGGGAATTAACATGGGAAAACAATGTTTTAGGACGTTCCAATTTTTTGCGGCCACTGCTTGCCAGATCAACCCAAAACTTGACAACGTTTCATGAAGATTTGTCAAATGGCACCCAAGTTATTGGCAAAACAAAAAACGGTCATCCTATGGAAATTCTGATTTAGCTATAACTGTACAGAGGTTATATGTGCCCTCAACAGTGCACTTACACCTACGACTCCAAATGGACCTTAATATCCAAAGGGATCCCTCGAATAAAGCAATTTCTGAACATAAATTAATATAAATCACCATTAATGAAGTGTGATGAACTGATTTGTGTCTGCCCTTATTGGGAGAGTTTTCACAGACTAAGTAGTAGGTCACAGACTGTTCAATTTCAAGATGTAAATTCAATATATAGGCAGTATGTTTGTTATGGTTACTGAGGAATTCTGCAATTGGGGCACTATGGCACGCACAAACGTATGCTCAACCCTTTCACTCCCACTCTTGTTGACGACTACAAGTTTCACATCTCACAATAATTCTATGGACAGCAAACTGCTTTCTGCCTTCAGGCTCTCACTCCTTACAGGAGAAAAGAGGCAAAAAGGTAATACCTCAAAAGCAAACTTTGCAATCCATTTCGAAGGCTTTACAGCATTAGGAATAGACAGTGTACATTTACCTAGAGAGGTCAAGGCATGGTGAATTTCTCTCATTATATTCTTATAAAGTTCCTTCTGCCATTCTTGTAACATTTTCCACTCAGCTTCAGGGAAACAGGCAGCGACATCAAACAGTAACGTTGATGGCTAAAGAAAAGAAAACATTGTTAATTCAAGCAAATATTCCCAGACATTATTTAATCGAGATATGTTTCAGTAGTCCAGTAGGCCCAATCTCCTCTAAGCTCACTGCAACCACTCCAACCTACTAACCTTCAAGAAACTTTTAGCCACTCCTGTTCCCTATACCACTTCAAATGTGGTTTTATAACCTCTGCCAGGAAATCACTCAGTTGCCCCTATATAGTTTCAGCGCCATATGAGTAACTATAATAATTCTGCCTATCTGCCTGGTCCGTTAAAATTCTCTCCTCCGCCATGGCCACGAGCATGCAAGTCCACTGCCACTGAATCCCGCATCTTCTTATCCTTTTTCCGTAGAGGGTATACATTGGTCATGAACTTCTGAAAGGAAATCTTATCCAGGTCACTCCACGCCAAGAAAATTACTTCTCATACATGTTCATGTACAGGTAAATCTAATGAAGAAGCCTTTTTCTAATTGCCTTAAAAAAGGATTCACTTAAGTACTGTGAGTCTCATCTACAGGGAAAACCTTAGTGCTCCATTATTGTCTCTGCGCACTTTCCCACTGCTGATCAGTGCTAAAGTGCAAATGCTCCCTATGTAAATTGTACTGTTGATTGGTTTATCCATGATTGGCATATATGATTTACTGGTACGTCCCTAGTAAAGTCCACTAGAGGTGCCCAGCGCCTGTAAATCAAATGCTACTAGTGGGCCTGCAGCACTGGTTGAGCTACCCACATTAGTAGCCCTACAAACATAGCTTAGACCTGCCACTGCAGTATCTGTGTGTGCAGTTGTAGAACTGCCAATTCGACTTGGCAAGTGTACCCGACTTGCGAGGCCTAAACCTTCCCTTTTGGTACATGTAAGACACCCCTAAGGTAAGCCCTAAGCAGCCCCCTCGGGGAGGGTGCAGTGTATTTAAAAGGTAGGACATGTACTGGTGTGTTTTACATGTCCTACCAGAGAAATACTGCCAATTTTGGGTTTCACTGTGCAGGGCCTATCTCTCTCATAGGTTAACATGGGGGCAGCCTTTAAATTTTATTAAAGTGCAGATTCCCTTCGAGAGCAGAGGAAAATATGGAGTTCAGGGTCTCTGAACTCACAATTTATAAATACTTCTTTTGGTGAGGGTTGTTTTTGAACTGTGTGTTTGAAAATGCACTTTTAGAAAGTAGGCATTTTCTTGCATAAACCATTCTGTGACTCTGCTTGTTTGTGGATTCCCTGTCTGGGTCAGTTTGACAGTTGGGCTGTTTACACCTCTCCTCTAGACAGTGACTCAAATGGAGCTGAAGTGTAGCCTGCATGTCCTGATGAGCCATCTGAGCTAGAGTGGAGGGAGGAGTGGTCACTTACACCTGAAAGGACTGTGCCTGCCCTCAAACAATGTAGTCCCCAACCCCCTGGTGTGTGTCTGGGGCCTGACCTGGACAAGGAAGGATATTGCAAACATGTAAGACTTTGCTTTGAAGTTTGCCAACTTCAAAGGCAGAAAAGGGTATACGTATTGGACCCAAACCCACAGACTTTTAGAATCTTTCTGGAATCATGAGGAACCTCTGCCCAGGAGAAGAGCTGGAGGAGGAGTACTGTCCCTTTGCTGTGTTGCTTTGCTGGACTGGCCTGCAGTTGCTGCTCCTGCCTGAAAAGAGTGCAAAGGGTGAAGCGCCTTGAGACCCTACCGGGTGAGTAGCGCGCTTAACAAATTACTGATTGTTTGACTGATTGATTGCTGTGCGTCCTGCTTGAGAAAGTTCTCCAAGGGCTTGGAGGAGAGCTTGCCTCATGTGGGAAGTCTCAGGGACACCAAAGACTTCAGTTTCCTCAACCTGCAGCACTGGGAACTGTGTGTTTTGTGCTGCTCAAGACGAGACACCACTGCGATGCCGCCAATGATGCCGCTGGCCTCCAGTGTGACCTGACGACATCGCATGGAGCTGCACTGCCCAGCTTCGCACTGCGACCCTGGTCTCACCGACGCCGTCATCGGACTTCATTGAGCTGCTGCTCGCACCCTGACCTGTGGGCCCCACACTGCGGCATCGCATTGCTTACACCGCAGCCTTGGCATTCCAGATGCCGCTGCTCCTGCTGAAACTGGTGTCACTGCCTGCACTGTCACTGTGACCTATGGACACCGCTCGTGAGGTACACGAAGCACCGCGCCGTCCCTTAGCCCCAGTCCACCGATGCGAGCACCATCGACTCCAGTGTTGTCACCAGGCATCCCTGCCTGCACTGTGGGCTGCGGACACCTCACTTGAGGGTCACGAAGCACTGTCCCGTACCGCCGGCTTGGGCCTACCAACAACAGCGCATCAGCAACAACGACGATGCTGCCTGCACCGTGACCTGGTGGCATTGCACGTGTCCACTTCACACAGCAGCCCTGGTCTCACAGATGCCAAAGGACGCCATCACCGAGCTGCTGCCTGTATTGTGATCTGTAAGCGCCACACGTTGCATCGTCTGCTTTGCACTGCAGCCCCGACGCCATCCACGCCAGCACTCCTGACTTCATCAGCCCGGAGTTCGATCTGCAATGTGTGTGACTTCAAAGGCCCGACGACTCCCGCACCGACTCCAGAACTGACACTGCGACGCCAGCGACACTGCTCTCCCGACACCCTGCAATTTCAAAGGTGCTGTTTGCGGGTTTTCCCAACACCGGAGCTGGCCTGCGATGCTTCGGCCGCCCTGAACTGTTGGTTTTGTTGATCACGACACCACAATAGCTCCAAGTGGAGCTATCGACTCCATGGGACTATATTTTTTAGTAAATCTGGCAGAAATCATATTTTTATTACTGTACGTTGGATCTTTATCATAGTTGAAGTTGTTTTATATAGATAAATATTGACTATATTTTTTTAACTGGTGTGGTGTACTTTTGTAGTGCTTTCACTTGTTACTGTGTGTTATGTGCAAATGCTTTACATATTACTTCTGAGATAAGCCTTACTGCTCATGCCAAGCTACCAAGGGGGTGAGCAGAGGTTATCTTAGCAGATATCTCCCTTATTCTGACTAGAGTGAGGGTCCCTACTTGGACAGGGTGCAAACCGACTGCCAACTAGAGACCCCATTTCTAACAGGGAGGGACATTAGAAACCAGAGTGCAGCATTGGTCACTTCCCTCTGTTCTTGTTCCAGTCATTAAGGCAAGAGAAAGAAACATGATGTTGCCTAGGGGAAGCTAGCTTTTAGCACCCTCAGTGGGTGGGATTTTGCTAAGTTCTCATTCTTTTACCCTGGAGGAAGGGAAATCACCTTGGCCAGGGACAACAGGCAGTTGTACTGCCCACAAAGACTAGTTACTCCAGGCAGCTGAAGCCATGACCAAGCTGATCACAACAAGGGACACTGCAGCCACACACAGACCAATCACAAAATGTTCGTAGTGGTAGCTGCAATTAGGTCGAACACAAGGTATTGGCAACAGTGGACATGCATGGGCCGATCACAGCTCAAGGAGGTACGCCATGCACAACAGGAATATTCAGCTGGCAATTGGGCCATACACAGGCTAACTTCCACATGGAATCACAGCCCAACCAGGCCTCAGCAACTGTAGTCACAGGTGGCAGTTACTGCCAGGTACCAGTACTGAAATGAAAAACTGTAGGGAGGCCAATGCTGTAAACCAGCAGGACAGCCTTTCCAGCCCTGACCTTTTCAATCCTCTCCTCTAAGTGCACGAATTACCTGGGACATATTGTACCTCATTCCTCCTGAAGTCATTCCTCCCGCACGGCTGCCAGGCTCCTTCCCTTCTCAGGAGACAGGCAGGATTTTAGGCACTTCAGAACAGGTACACAGCTCTTCCAGTAAGCAATCCAGACTCTGGTGATATGCCCTCACTGCTGTGAGACTAGCTGTTAGACACATAGCAGCCCTGGTTGCACAGCAGTCCCCTCAGTACTCTGTGGAGCACAGCCTTTGTTGACCATAGAGGACCTGAAACAAGAACAAGAAGTAGGGTCCCACTTTTGTACACCAAAATCAGACAGGAGATGTGTATCCTCCATATGCACCTGTACAAATGGTTTGAGGTGGTTTTCCTTTCAAGTGTACTTTCCAGGCTGTTCTTCAGACACAGCTTTTGTGTAGAGTGACGCTTCTCACAGCTGAAAAGTCCAAAATGAAGCACCCACAACAATGGTACAAAGAGCTGCAATGTTTCTGCAAGGAGTAAACCAAGGGGAAAACAAAAAGGCTGGTCTAACCAAAAGGTTTCCTCCCTTTGCACAACACAGTCTGCAATCCTACCCCTCTCTTCTACCATCCACCAATGGCAGTGTTCAGGAACACTAATCAGTAGTCCCTTACTACCAAAAGGCCTAATCAAATTTCTAAAGGAGTCCCGTCTCTACTCCCGAATTCAGTCTCCTCACTCCAGCTTCATGAATGTGAGGAATATACTTCTCCTGTAAGGGAAAGCAACTCTCAACATCATCTTATGCAATGGCCAGGGCATGGATACCCAAAATGTATCCCACAGGCCTCCATTACTCTGGCTCATTCACACACATCATACATATATCACAAAGGCAATGCATATTAACACACAAAATATACTTGGAATGTTTACGGTAAAAGTTGGATGGTATGCATAGTTGTAGAGTGCACTATTACCTGGAAGGGTATCCTGGCTCTGAGCAGGTGTAAGTGCAGCCAAACATAGGGTATAGTGGGGCTTCTCGAAAAGCCAGATCTTCAGCTCCTTGCAGAATTCAAGAAATGAGGAGGAGGCACTTATGTGTAGCAGCAGATCGTTTCACGCTTTAGGAGAAGACTTGACTGCTGGATTTGGGCTTCCATGTGTGCAAGTAGGAGTCCGGATGAGCAGCGGTGTCTGGAAGGTTTGCGGAAGCAGATGCAACTGTTGAAGTATGCAGGGCCAGTGATATGTAGTGCCTTGAATGTGTGAGTGAGGAGTGTGAATTGTGCTTGTTTGTGTATGGGACTCAGTGTATCTCCTTTGTGTATGGTGTGATGTGAGAGCAGCATGGGAGGCTAAGAGTGATTCTGGCTGCTGAATTCGGAAAGGTCTGCACCCTGCTGGTGAATTATTTGTCGACACTGACATAGAGGATGTTGTCTTAGTCCACTGTGCTTCTGACGAGGGTGGGCGTGACGGTATTTCGGGTGCTGAATAGAAGTCATCTGAAAATCTTCCTCAGCATCTTCAAAGTATGGAGGCATGAGACAGTGACGATGTTAACAAGCAGTCAAACCGAGTTTGCTATTGATGACTATCCCGAGGTTCTTTGCGTAAGTGGTGGGGGCGGTGCCAGTCCTAGCTCTGTTGGCCACTAGGTGGAGTCCCACAGAAAAATAAGTGCTCTTCCTGAATACCATGATTTTGTTGTTGTCTTTATTCAGTTTTAGACACTTGATCTTCATCCAGTGGGTGATTTCAGTAATGCAGGCATTAAAATTGACCAGGGTACTGGGTGTCTTGCCCCTGAGAGAAAGACTTGTGTGTCGTCGACGTAGGAGAGGATGCTGCAGTTGTGAGAGTGGATGATGTTCGCTAGAGGGATCGAGTATGCATTGTAGAGGGTCAGGCTCTGGGAGGATCCTTGGGTAAATCCGCAGATGAGGTTACGGGTGACCCAGGTTTACTGTCCCATGCTAACTGACTGGGTCCTTCCAGTCATGAATGAGCAGGTCCATTGCAGCTTGTTCTTGGATTCTGATGTTGTGTATCGCTGGATGAGGACGGTGTGGGAAACCATGTTAAATGCTGTGAAGGGCAAGCCTCCAGAAGTGGAATTATACGCAAGTGGGGCAGTAGGCCTCTGCTCCAGTGATACTGATAATAAGATCTGGTCACAACTATGGATTCACAAAAAAAACTAAATCTCTCACCACTGCTCCAAGTGCTAAACCCATGACATAGACAATATTCCAGTGTCAATTAGGGCACACTTAGTGCACCTCTTTAGGTCGCAGTACATGTTCAGAACCTTACTTATGTCAAGGGACAGGCCTAAGTCTCTATGTGCACACTAAAGTAGAATGACTCAAGGGCCGAAATCAACAATCCCGATACCACATATATGCAGTCGGCACGAAGGGCAGGGGAATATGACTACACACCATGTAGGGGACTTTCATTCCCCAAATCACCTTTTTTGAGTTAGTGGGATTTCTTGATTTGGGAGGTAACATGAGTTAATAGCCCAACTAGGGTTCTTGGTTGTGCAATATTTCTTCATGTGATATTACTGTACCAAATGAGTTTTCTGAGGACAACGTTGCCAGGAATATGTTCCTAGAAGTACTTGCAGAAATTAGGGTGGAAACATCTATTTCCTTGGTAATTGCTCATTTCATACATGACAGCACGTAGTGGTGAAGTAATTTTGGTCCCCAGAATTCCCATCCCCAAAGCATTAGCAATTTCTGATGTGAAATTAATTTGATGGTATTAATGCACAACTCAGAATGGCCTCTTAATCAGGAGCATAGGACGTGCATACACACGCCAAAGTTGACAGTGATTAAAGAATGGACACATTTAGAAAAAATATTTTAAAAGTACAGGCGCAAAATGCTTGATACCTTTGCCATGGAAACTAATCAATGTAAGTAAACAGTGTGTGTAAAAGTTACAATGAGAGGTGGGTTTAGGAAGGCACCTTTTACATGTACTTGGAGCAGATTCATCAAAAACTGACGCAATGCAGCAACTTGCTGTGCTGTGTGACAGGAAGTGAGCAGAAATGTGCCATCTCTACTAAGATATGCTGCATTCCTGCTCTTTCCTTACTCTGGCATGCCGAGTGCTGCCTAGTGCCAACGCGGGCACCCTTGCCCTATGGTGCAAGGTTATTTATGTGGATGAAGATGCACTTTCTTGCACATAAACAATCCTTCGAGGCAAATTCCTCTTTGCAGAATGCACCATATACGTAGAAAGAAGAACTACAAGTGAATAAAGATATTTCTCCATATTACGCCTTTGTTGGGAAGGCATACTATTTTAACGCAATCTCAGGTTTACTAACCTTAGTAAATCTAGGATTGCGTAAAAATCCATGGGTGTTTGCATGGGAACATGCATGCTCCACCCATGGAACGCCTTCCCAACGCACAGTAACCCACCTCGCTGATTTGTGCTACCTTGTGTTAGTTGCTCTGGATTTACTTAGCCACGCAAGGTGGCTTGGAGAGGCTTGTTAAGTCTTACTAAAGAGCTTGCATTGTTTTGCATTACCTTGTGTGACACAAGGGCAAAGAAGACCACTTGTAAATCTGGGCCTAAGTGTTTGTGACACTGATCAACTCTTTTCACTGGACCTTAAAAAGATACACAAAGTTTAAAGGAACACCCTTAAGCTAAAAAGAAAGTCTACAGTTTGAACATTTCTGAGAGAGCTCATTTTCAAGTTCCATATGGAGTATTTTACACCCTAAAACGTCACTCCCAACTGCTCCGCTTATTATTACAATAATAGACGCGGTACGTATTTGTCACACGTGTAGGACTGTGTGTGTAGGGTACAAGCAGACAGTGACCGGACTGCATTCTGCTTATGAAAACACTCTCGGCATATTGACAGTTACTGGCAAAACTCGTAGGGCCTGCAAAAAATATGTCTCACCTGCTCTGAACTGTTCTTGGACATTTCGCTTTTCTTCGTGAACATCGAACAGAACCTTTGTATACACGAGCAACGTAGCCCGACAACTGAAGAGGAAGAAGAATCTCTGAGACGCGCAGCTTTTGTTTCTGCGAAGCAGCAGCGCACCAAACTGGGAAAAAATAACCCTGGTAGGCAAAACTCTAGGCCTCACTACAAGCAGTGAGCAAAGAATGAGCCCAGGTATACAACTTAATTCTGTATAATAATAAAAGTATATTCCCCTCTGCAAACTGCCTAGTCTGACCTATTGTGCCAGACAGGGCAGACTACTTTGCATGTACTGGGCATGCGCAAAGCTCAGACGCTGTCAAAGCCCGACGCTTAGTGTAACACTGACACCCTAAGTTTCTGCGCACGTTCATTTTAAGTAACACACGTTGGCCGTACGTGCTCAGAGGTATCGCTGTTCTTTGTCGCTCCTGGCAGATGTTCAGAAGTAGTGCTCAAAGAAATCATAAAGAAACTTCCATTTTTGTATTGTACGAAACGGTTGAAGTACATTAACTGCAACGTGGCCGGGGTCAGTTAATGGGGTTGAGTCAAAACGCGTCTAAAAATAACAAACATATTGTGCAACTATTTTGAAGGTCTTCCATTTCAAGGTAACTATTGATAATAACACACACCCCTTCAATTTAATATAAATGGAAGTTAAATGAATCAGTGGAAAAACATTTGATTGGCTTGCAGGTAGCAGGCATCTTGGTGAGCAGGCTGGCTGCAAATTCTTTTTTTTGCTTAGCTCTTTATCCCTCTCTTGAATCACGAAACCTTCGCTTTTTCCCTTTTAGCTGAGACATCGCAACTTTTGACATTAAGGGCCATATGTACGAAAGCTTTTTCCCCATAGACACAGAATGGGTAAAATATTTTAGTACATCTGGCCCTAAGCTTCCCAGAATTTTTTTTTAAACAAAAAAGTACTGGAACTGGTTTTATTAAATTAAAAAACAAAGTATGGGCACGTTGTTCCCCCCAGACCTTGCCCAGTTCGACCTCTGACTTTACGTTCTAGTTTCATACATTATTTTCAGACAGAAAGCAAAGCATGTGGTTCAAAAGGTTAAACAATTTAGGGCAAGTCACAAAAGCATTCATGAGTACAGAAATGGTAGTACAGGAATTTTGCACAATTTTAGCTCAATTTTATCTGCATTTGTGAAGGTGCAGCCCGGAATATTCAAACTCCCTATTATTAAACGTGCAAAGAGTGCACAGTGCTTTTTATTTGCACTAATGATTTAAAAAAAATCTGAATATTCCATTTTAGATGCGTTGGGGTAAATTTACATAGGCATGTAAGAGTAAATAAAAAGTATTACAGGAGTATTACTTTATATACTCCAAAAATGCTTTGATGACGAAGGCCTTTGGAATTCTTCTAATTGAAATAATACAGACCCAAGCAAAGAAGAAAAAGGGGTAACAAATTAGAGAATGCAAAACGCATTAACACCTTTGTCAAAATAAGCTTGGCCAAATACGGACCAATTTAATGAAAACCGCCTGGTGGGATGGAGGGTTGTAATATGAAGTTTACTATAATCTGAACATTTTCTCATGTAGTTGAGAGACCATTTCTAGTAGAGTAGTCCCAGGTCAAACTGGCAAATACATTTTTTTCTAGCTAACCTGTCCAGAATTTTATATTCTGTTAAGGACACGGAGGCGAGGATTATGCTTCTCTTTCTTTACTGAACCGTCTACAGCAGCCAATAAACTTTAAGAGAACAAAAAACTACATATTCCATCACCCTCGGTAGTTTTAGTATGCCCAATCCCAGGCCTGCATTGCCTATAAATGTCATTGACACAAAAGTCCTTCCTCTTTCTTTGAACCAACTTGAAACTTGATCTTCACACACTGGATCCAGCAACTTTCCAACGGAGAACTTAACAGCGGCCAATTGCAACGAACATCAGTCTCGGTGATAACAGCGAATGTTAAAACGTTCTTATTAATGGAACCTATGAATGAGAGAAAAGTTCAATAATACTAACATGAAGTGAACATAAAAAACCAAGGGAGGGAACAATCATTAACATGACAGTCAATAAAATATCTCATCATCTGTAAGGATATCTCTTAACAAGCAATAACAGAACAAATTATCATAAAAATCACACAGATAACCATAAGGGTGGGATAATCCTCGCCTCTGTGTCCTTAATAGAATTGAAATTTCTTGTCGAGTTAGCTAGATTTTTTTTAATTCTATGTCAGGACTGGAGGCTTTGGATTATGCTAGTTCAAAGTTGATCCACCACAGCATACACTACATCAACAATAGGTTTATGATAAAACACTTTAAACGAATTATCAGAAGACCAATCTGCAGCCGCCATGATATCTTCTAAACGAGAGCCATCTCCAAATGACTTGGATGCCATGGCACCTCAAACTGAATGTGCTCCAAATATGGTGGTGTCTATGCCAGCTTCCCCTATTAACCATCTCACCCATCTAGCTAAAGTAGCTGATGACACTGGATTGAATGTTTTTTTTAAATTAAATTAACAACTGTCCTCCCACATCTCTGCGAATCTCGCGACTACAGCTTTCATAAGCTTTCCAACATTGTACCACACATACGTTTTTATTGTGGGGAAAGGACAGACAGGAAATACACCTAGTTGAGGTTTTAGTACGTCTAAGAATGAAACCCCAGTCAGAATAAATACTCTACCTGTCAAATCCAGAACGTGCACATCAGAAACACGTCTACAAGATATTAGACATAGGAGTACCGTAAGCTTGGCCGATAGTTGTTTACGAGAAAGATTCTCATTACATGGCCAGGATTTGAGAAAATACAAAACAATATCTACATCCATAAAGTGGAATATTTAGGTTGAGGGGGTTTGGACATCCTAATACCCCGTAAGAGTTTAGATATCAAAGGATGCTCACCAACTGGTTTGCCCTCACAATGAGGATGACCCGCAGAAATGGCAGATCTGAAATTATTAATGGTCCTGTAAGCTAAACCTTGAGATGCCAATTCTGACAAAAAAAATAGAAATCATGGTAATTTGGGCCCCCATGAGATCAAAACCTAATTCACTGCACCAACCCACCCATCGTTTCCAGGAAGCCTCATATCATTTATGGATGGAGGAAGCCCAGGACTGGGATAAGAAGAACATAGCATCCTTCGAAACTCCCGGCACCTGCCAACGTTTCCGGAAAGTCTCCATGCCATGAGAAACAACTGCCCCTGAACTACCAGGTGATGAGGGAGACCCGATGGATCCAGGAGCAATGAAGGGAAACAACGGAATTTGAACCGGCAGAGCACACAACAGTGACATCGCTACTTGAAATCACGATTGAGCTTTCCATAGAGGGGTCACCAAAATGATCTCCGCAACTTGCCTCTTGACTTGTGCAAGCAATCTCTGAATTATGGAAAATGGAGGGAAAGCATAAAGGAGCGCATGAGGCCATTCCTGAAGAAAAGCATCCAAACTCACCAGTAGAGGATCCAGTTTACAACTGAAATTTTTTGGAATTTGGGCATTGAGTTGAGATGCAAACAGATCTATCGAGCATGAGCCCCATCAATTGATCAGACTGTGAAAAACCGACTGATGCAGCTTCCAATCGCTGCCATCCCTCAGAAACCGAGAGTTCCAGTCTGCTACGACCAGGAATGTACTATGCTATCACTGAAATTTGATGACAGAGACAAAAATGCCAAAACTCCTTGGCAATCTCCGCCAGAAGGTGAGATCTGGTCCCACCCAGGCGATTTATATATCTCACCGCTGAAATGTTGTCCATCCGCAACAGAATACAACAACTGGCTTTGAGCGGGGACAGGGAGCGAATTGCAAAAGCTCCAGCGAGAAGCTCTAAACAGTTGATGTGAAGATTCCACTCTTCTGAAGACCAATGGCCCCCATCTCCACTGACCTGCAACAAGCTCCCCAGCCCCACTGACTGGCATCCAACTCAATTACTACTTCCGGTAAGGATGCAAAAATGGCCTTGCCGTTCCACGCATCCATGTGGTCCAGCCACCAAGAGATCTCTGATCTGGCCTCCTCTGACAAAAGAATCTGTTCTGAATAAGTCAGACCCTTGCGGAGGTGCATAATTTTCAGACGTTGGAGAGCTCGATAATGCAAAGGACCTGGAAAGATTGCCTGAATAGAGGACGCAAGAAATCTGACTAGGCAAGTTAAAGTCCTCAGTGATATAGTCAGAGAGGCAAAGGCTTTCTGTAATTCTCTCTTGATCGAGATACGTTTTGTCAGAGGTAACTTCAGCTGAGCCCGAATGGAATCCACCTGAAAGCTTAAGACCTCTATACATTGCGAGGGGAGAGGACTCTGAATTCGTACCTTTGGTCTCTCCAACAAAACAGAAGAAATCATTGATGCAGAGAAAAAAGTGGCACCGTTAGATAGGCGTCCTTGAGGTCCAGACGTACTAACCAATTTCCTTCTAGTAAGAGGTCTCTTAATAGATGGATACACTCCATCTTGAAATGATGGTATACTATCCAAGAATGGAAATCTTTTAGATTCAGTATGAGGCGAAAGCCTCCGCCTTTTTTCTGCAGCAAAAACATTGTACTGACAAAACCTGTTGGATGTGGATGAGACTCGATTATCGCTCACTTGTGTAGAAGCGTTACTATCTCTGCATCTATAAAAGAGCTCTCTGGGAAAAAACGAGATGAAGAGGGGGCAGACTTTGTTGGGGAATGGAGTAAAACTCTAGTCTGTAACCCTGTACTGTTTGCAGCACCCAAGGATCTTGAGATAAGCGTGCCCAAGCCTGAACATGGTGTTTTAACCGTCCCCTAAGGATTACGTCTGCAAAATGGACTATCCTTACCTGAAGCTGAGGCATCTGAGGTGTTGTCAGCACCTCGTCCAACACCTCGGAAGCCACGACCTCTTCTGGATCTGGATGGGTAAACTCCTGAGGTGGCTTGATAGGAACCTCTGCCTTTTTGGCCGTAGCCAGTAGAGGTCTGATAAAATCCTTGGCCTGACACCCGACCTCAATAGCATCCGGCCCTTGTAAAAAGGTTACTGTTAAACATTCTCCTCATTGAGGTTTGGGCTTTATCCAATGCTGAAAAAGTGGATACATATTTACTCGGGTCCTTAACAAATTTGTCTCCAAAAAGCAGGCCATTAGCCAATGTTCCTGGTTCTGTAGGTGCGAGTTCAGCTAGTTTAGAGTCTATACGCATCAAAAAAGACTTCCTTCGTTCTGTGGACATAGCACAGTTAGCATTACCTAAAAGGCAAATGGCTCTCTGAGCCCATTCAAGAACAGCCTCCGGGTCCAAAGGCGTGTCAGTTTCCTTGGGCTGAACCGCAAGTTCTAAGATTTTTGTAATGGATCCCGAAAGGTCAAACAGTTTGTCCTGGCAACCCTTTCAGGCTCGATCCAGACCCTTCTTGGGGTCCTTCGCAAATTTCTTAAGAAATGTAACCACAATGGGATCGAATTCCGGAGTATCACTCACCTTGCCCAATAAAGAGGGTCGAGGACATTCAGATCACAGAGTACTGCGCACGTCTTTATCAAAACACTCTTTCTTGGACATAATATGCTACTTCAACACATGGAACCCACTCAGTAGATCTGTGATGAATAATGTTTTCAGGATCAAACAACAAATTATTTTGTGTTACCGCCTCCCTAGCGGCGTGGTGGGTTTTGCGCTTGCGTTTGCCGGATAGTTTGGGCTCTGAAACAACCTGATCGGACTCCGAATGTGAAGCTAATGACTGGGACTCCTCTGCGAGAGGAAAAGACTGAATTGGAAAAGAGCCACACTCTAACGTTATATTCGACCATATTCGTGGTCTTGTAGGACCCCAGTTGCCATTTGTGAAAATAATTCAGCAGAGGAAAAAGATCTCAAAGGAGCTCTCAGGCCCCTATCATCAGCTTGAAGGCCTTTATTCAGGGACTCCGAGGATGAGCGTCCCATTAACTCTCTCTGCCCATATCTGATTAGAGGCTGTGTAAAAGATTTTAAGGCCTTAATCAGGGCCTAATTTACTGAGTCCTGCACATGATGGCCAAAGGCCTGTATCAATCTGTCCTCCATTTGATTTTCGAAGGGCACCTCTGCCTCTTCCTGAAAATGTTCATCCTCTTCTGCAAAATATGCCATATTATCAGAGGTAAGAAGGAGTTCAACAAGGGAGGGAAACAACCCCAGAAGGCAGAAAAAAGGAGAAAACTCCTAGTCAATTGCAGAGACACAGTCTCTTCAGGCCTAGAATCACAAGTGGAGGAAGCAGCTGCTAATAATCCCTTTGGGCAAAGCCCTACCCTGTTTTTGCGCCCCGTTGGGCGTTCTGGGAGCACAACTGGCAAATACTCAGCTCGCGATGCACGAACGCCAATCTCAGACACTGAAAAATCGGAAATCACCGTCCTCACATGCGTGGCCATTGAAATAGAAAGAGGACAACGTTCTCTATGCAGCGCTCTGGAGAACCGCCACCGGCAGCTCGTATTTCATGAAAAAATCAATACATTAAATGGGGGCATACATCGTGACCCAATGCGCTCCCAAAGTTCAGAGCGCAGTGAGAAGACGCTCCGATGCAGAGTGAGTGTGACGGACAACAGAGGCAGCAGCCCACAAAGGAAATGAGAAAAAATGCTAAGTGCGTGTGCCAGTTAATAAGTAAAGGGAACACCCTTTAGAAAGAGCGGCTCTCATCTCCACTCCCACTCCACAGGCCACAATGCAAAACAGTGTAAAACAGATTCCAACAGCAAATACAATGACAAGTACTTATCTTCAGCTGCGCCGCAACAAAGAAAGAGGCAGGACTTTTGTGTCAATGACATTTATAGGCAATGCAGGCCTGGGATTGGGCATACTAGGAAAACTGAGGGTGATGGGATATGTCGTTTTTTGTTCTCTAAAAGTTTATTGGCTGCTATAGAAGGTTCAGTGAAGAAAGAGAAGCATAATCCGAAGCCTCCGGTCCTGACAGAGAATCTGGAAATGCAATGAAATGTGATACTTAAATATTTCACAAACATAGATCCTGACCTCTGTGGGGCAGCAACACTGAAAACTAGTAACACCCTGCCCAAACCATTTCCAGGTACAGACATATAACAATTTTTGGAGAGTAACACATACATTATAAATCATTTTAGAATGCTGCAGTCATAATTAAATGCTTTAATAGCTGAATGAATGTTGGACATAGAGCTGTGAAATATATCACAATTGACACTGGGCAAAATTGTGCTACACAAGACACTCCACACCTTGTATTGGAGTAAAATGCTGCTTTAATAGGACAGATCTGCAATTCATCAACAATTAGCTAGGCCAAGTGGTTTACGAAACTAGTAAAACCTCACTAATACAAAAAGAACCACCTAACCCCACTCAGCTTTAGCAAACTCTTCTTTTCCCTTCAAATGGCCTCATATCCCCTTACACCCCAAAGCTGTCATAGTCATCCTGCACCCCCTGAAATCACCTTTCTCTCCCCTGTCCTCTTTGCCCAATCGATCCCCTTGCTCCATGACCCTATCCCGCCGTCTGTGTGCGGTGGTCACCCACCCTGAGATTTTCCCCATCACCAAGAATTGCCCTGACATCGCCTACTCGAAAAACCAGGCCTGTCTACCAGCAGCAAAAACAAACCAAATCGACCTGCCCTGTTAAACCAGCAAAGGACAATAGAAACTTATAACATGAAGGGAGGGAGGGATAAAAATTCACTTGCTGACCTGCTGCTGGTTGTGACGACGGTCAAAGAGGCTCACAAACCTATACCCCCTAAAATCCTTCCCTAGCCCCGCCACAGCTAGACACCTTGTTGTGTTCCTAGGTAGCACCACTCGCCCGAAATGCCTGGAGGGATACCGCGTTCCTGGATCCCCCACGGGCCCCCATCAGGCAAAACAACACTACACAAGACACTCCACACCTTGTATTGGGATAAAAGGCCTCTTTAATAGAACAGGTCTGCAATTCATCAACAATTACGTTGGCAAAGCGCCTTACAAAGCCAACTAAACATCACTAATACAAAAAGAACCTCTTAAGCCCAATCACCCTTAGTAAACTCTTCTTTTCCCCTCTAATGTCCTCGTACTCCCTCACACCCCAAAACTGTCAGTCATCATCCACACTCTGACATCACCTTCTCTCCCCTGTTCCCTTCGTCCAATCGATCCCCTTGCTCGACGACCATACCACCACCATCGGTGTGCTGTGGCCACCCCCACTGAGAGCCCTCCATCACCAAAAATTGCCCTGACACTGCCACCTAGGAAAACCCAGGAGTTTTCCTGCTCCACCCAAAAAAAGTTTTTCCAGAAAATAATTAACCAGTCCTTAACGCCATAACTGTTTGCCTAACAATTGAGCCACCAACAATTGTAATTCCATCAAATAATAATCCATCCCTAAAAGGGATAAGTGTACACCATCCTGGCAAAACAGAGCAGCATCTTCTTGCACAGACTCTTCAAGGTATAAAACAGAAATACCCAAAGAATGAGAAAAAACCCTCATCTCGCTGTTCACCTTCTGTCACTGCCTTGCAATGGTACTAGGATTTATTGCACATTTCCATACTCTCCCCTGAAACAGTTCTTTCAACAAACATGTGTACCTGCCCTGGCCTCTTTAATACGAGAAAGATCCATCTTCATCATCTTCAATAACCCAACACCTGATGATATCTTCATTTAGTCATTCTCTCCAAGATGTAAAACTAAAAGATCAGGACAAGCCCTCCCAATAAGATGGCTAGATACAAACCCAACAACTCCCCCCATCGCATAACACTTTTATGCCACCAGTAAGTCATCACCCTGGCACCATCCAGTCCTAGCTGCCTTCCATAGATTCTTTTCTCTGCTTCCTTGGCAGCCAATCGAACAAATTAATGCCCCACAATACAGCCCATCGAAAGACTTTAGTGAGGGCCGGTGTGGTATCCTGTAAATAATACAGAGTATAGCAACCAGCAACATTGGTCACTGGAGAGAGACAGCAGAATGTTATTGTGATGTAGGCTGTAGAATCTTCTGTGAGTCTGTGGCAGCTGAGTGGTGCAGGAAGGCTCTGCTGGTGGATGGGGTGTTTCTCGTTTAAAGAACCTACTAAACTCCAACAGATTACTCCATTATTACTGCTGGATATAGAACCTAAGAAAGAGAAAACACTGTTGTTAAACAAAAAACTGTGTGTTAGACCTGACAGCCCTAGGGTGGTCATCCCCCAACTTTTGTCTTGCCTCCCTCCACTTTTCTGACAATGTTTCTGCTGGTTTTAGGACTCTGCGCACTTTACCACTGCTAACCAGTGCTACAGTGCATATGCTGTCTCCCTTAAGGTAACATTGGTTCATACCCAATTGGCATATTTAATTTACTTGTAAGTCCCTAGTAAAGTGCACTACATGTGCCCAGGGCCTGTAAATTAAATGCTACTAGTGGGCACTGATTGTGCTACCCAAATAAGTAGCCCCTTTACCATATCTCGGGCCTGCCTTTGCAAGGCCTGTGTGTGCAGTTCACTGCCACTTCGATGTGGCATTTAAAAGTACTTGCCAACCCTTAAACTCCCCTTTTTCTACATATAAGTCACCCCTATGGTAGGCCCTAAGTAACCCATAGGGCAGAATGCTATGTAGGTAAATGGCAGGACATGTACATATGTGTTTTATATGTCCTGGTAGTGTAAAAAAAAAACTACATTAGTTTTCCACTACTGTGAGGCCTGCTCCTTTCATAGACTAGCATTGGGACTACCCTCATATTCTTTTTGGGTGGTAGATTATGATCAAAAGGGGTAACCAGGTCATATTTAGTATGGCCAGAATGGTAATAGAAAATCCTGCTTATTGGTGAGGATGTATTTTATATTACTATTTTAGAAATGCTACTTTTAGAAAGTGAGCATTTTTCTCTGCACACAAACACCATCTGTGCCTTACAGCCTGTCTCCAATTGGTGTCTAGGCTGGGCTGGTTGCCAGCTTCCTTGTGCATTTCACCCAGACAACCACAAACACAGGGCACTCAGTCACACCTGCACTCATCTGCATACTGAATGGGTCTTATTAAGCTGGGAGGGTGGAGGGCCTGACACTTACACTTCAAAGGCTGGTGGCCTGCCCTCACACAATGGACTGCCAAAACCCCTCCTGGGACCCTGGCAGACAGGCCTAAAAGGGGAACTACTGCACTTCAAAACCACTCTGAAGTCTTCCCCACTTCAAAGGCATTTTGGGTATATAAACTGGGTCTCTGACCCTACCAATTCAGACACTTCTGGACCTGAACCTGCAATCTGTCAAGAGGAACTGCCTGGCTGTCCAAAGGGCTCTTCTGGACTGCTTTGCTGAGAAGGATTGCTGCCCTGCTTGCCTCTGACGTTGCTGAGAAGTGCTCTCCAAGGGCTTGGATTGAGCTTGCCTCCTGTTTTCTGAAGTCTCATGGCCAAAAAGACTTCATCTCTTCAGGAAACTCCTGGTGCTCTAAAAATCTACGCACGGCCTGCCAGAAACGACACATAGCCTGCCTTGCATCAGAGAAATCAACTCACAGCCAAACCGAAACGACACAGCCTGACTTACCGAGTGGAAATTCGAAGCAGCACCAGCCTTGCAACGGAAAATGTGATGCATTGCCTACCGGATCGATGCAACGCCCGTGTCTCCTTCCAGCTCGCCCAGGATTTCTCCTCATCGTCCCTGGGTGTCAAAAAGATCCCCGAATCACAGTGAGGGACCAAAACTGTGCGCCGAAAACCTACACAAGCCCCTTGCAGCGTGGAAATAAACAACGCAACATCTGTGCCACATTGGAAAATCCTATGCACAGCTTATTTTTCCGCACATCTCCTCCTCTGCGGTTTCCATGCATGTTATTTTTTTACGCAAACAAGGTACTTTGTGTAACCAAGAGACAACTATTGATTTCTAAGATTTAAGACTCTTTTTAAACTTTCAAAAGTGATATTTCAACTTCTGCTTATTGAATCTTTGCCGTTTTGACTTTATTTTATTCAGATAAATAATCTGTATTTTTCTAAACCTGTGTGGTGTATTTTTGTGTGTTACTGTTAGAAATGGGGTTTTTGGTTGGCAGTCAGGTTACCCTCTGTCCAAGCAAAATCCCTCACTCTAGTCAGGGTAAGTCACACACTATCCAAGATTATCCTGTGCCCACCCTCTGGTAGCTTGGCACGAGCAGTCAGGCTTAACTCAGAAGGCAATGTGTAAAGTATTTGTGCAATAAATCATACAATACCACCATATAGCACCACAAAAATACACCACACAGTGTTTAGAAAAATATATAATATTTATCAGGATAATTGTAGGTCAAAAAGAATAAAGTTGCAATGGAAAATTGTAGAAATATCACAGGGAAGTGATATAAAGTGTCTTAAGTCTTTAGAATGCAATAAAGTGTCTTTCAAGCACAAAGTACCTGGTTTCTGGTGGAAAATCTCCTCAGAGGGCCACAGGACAAGAGATGCGTGGAAAAAGGGTATGTGCGTCGATTTCTCCTCAGCACACAAAGACTTGCGTCGTTCTTTTCCACGCGGGGAAGTCGGGCGTCGTTTTCCGGCGCGCAGACAGTCTCTTTTCGTGGATCGCGGGGACTACCAGATGTCCCGGGTCTGTGCGTGGATTCTCCTACTTGTTTTCCGGCTGCGCGTCGTTCTGCGGGACTGCGCGTCGAAGTTTCGATCTCACGGTAGGCGTCGCGTCGATTTCTCCTTGGAAGTCGGGCGGCGTTGTCCTTGCGAGGCCGTGCGTCGAAATTTTGGTCTCACGGCAGGCGTCGCGTCGATTTCTCCTCGGAAGTCGGGCGGCGTTGTCCTTGCGAGGCCGTGCGTCAAAGTTTCGCGTTCACGGTAGGCGTCGCGTCGATTTCTCCTGGAAAGTCGGGCGGCGTTGTCCTTGCGAGGTTGTGCGTCGAAGTCTCGATCGTCCCGAGAGCGTCGTGTTGATCAGCGTCGGTGTGCGGCGTTTTTCTCGCCGCGAAACAAGCTGTGCGTCGAAATTTTCGGCGCACGGAGCGTCCAAGTGAAAGGAAGAAGTCTTTTTGGTCCTGAGACTTCAAGGAACAGGAGGCAAGCTCTATCCAAGCCCTTGGAGAGCACTTTCACAGCCAGACAAGAGTTCAGCAAGGCAGCAGGGCAACAGCAAGACAGCAGTCCTTTGTAGAAAGCAGACAGGTGAGTCCTTTGAGCAGCCAGGCAGTTCTTCTTGGCAGGATGTAGTTTCTGGTTCAGGTTTCTTCTCCAGCAAGTGTCTGATGAGGTAGGGCAGAGGCCCTGTTTTATACCCAAATGTGCCTTTGAAGTGGGGGAGACTTCAAAGAGTGGCTAAGAAGTGCACCAGGTCCCCTTTCAGTTTACTCCTGTCTGCCAGGGTCCCAGTAGGGGGTGTGGCAGTCCTTTGTGTGAGAGCAGACCCTCCACCCTCCCAGCCCAGGAAGACCCATTCAAAATGCAGATGTATGCAAGTGAGGCTGAGTACCCTGTGTTTGGGGTGTGTCTGAGTGAATGCACAAGGAGCTGTCAACCAAGCCCAGCCAGACGTGGATTGTAAGGCACAGAAGGATTTAAGCGCAAAGAAATGCTCACTTTCTAAAAGTGGCATTTCTAGAATAGTAATATTAAATCCGACTTCACCAGTCAGTAGGACTTTGTATTACCATTCTGGCCATACTAAATATGACCTCCCTGCTCCTTTCAGATCAGCAGCTGCCACTTCAACGGTGTATGAGGGCAGCCCTAATGTTAGCCTATGAAGGGAGCAGGCCTCTCAGTAGTGTGAAACCGAATTTAGGAGTTTTACACTACCAGGACATATAACTACACAGGTACATGTCCTGCCTTTTACCTACACAGCACCCTGCCCTAGGGGTTACCTAGGGCACACCTTAAGGGTGACTTATATGTAGAAAAAGGGGAGTTCTAGGCTTGGCAAGTACTTTTAAATGCCAAGTCGAGGTGGCAGTGAAACTGCACACACAGGCCTTGCAATGGCAGGCCTGAGACAAGGAAAAAGGGGCTACTTAAGTGGGTGGCACAACCAGTGCTGCAGGCCCACTAGTAGCATTTAATTTACCAGCCCTATGCACATAAAGTGCACCTTACTAGGGACTTATAAGTAAATTAATAGTCCAATCAGGTAGGATCCCAGGTTACCATGTTTTAAGGGAGAGAGCATATGCACTTTAGCACTGGTTAGCAGTGGTAAAGTGCGCAGAGTCTATAAACCAGCAAAAACAGTGTCCAAAAAAAATGGAGGGAGGCAGGCAAAAAGTTAGGGGTGACTACCCTAAGGCTGTCAGGTCTAACATGTGTCCCCCCCAGCTGAAAGTGGGGAGAGCTACCCGACCTCCTGGGAGCTCTCATCGCTAAGGCGGAAGTACCTGGAGAGACCATCAGCATTGGCGTGGTCAACCCCTGGGCGATGTTCCACCGTAAAGTCCATCCCCTGTAGGGAAATGGACCACCTCAAGAGTTTTGGATTCTCACCCCTCATCTGCATGAGCCATCTGAGGGGCCTGTGGTCTGTCTGAACCAGGAAGTGAGTCCCAAACAGGTAGGGTCTTAGCTTCTTCAGTGCCCAGACCACAGCAAAAGCTTCTCGTTCAATAGCACTCCACCTCTGTTCCCGTGGTAATAGCCTTCTGCTAATAAAGACTACCGGTTGATCTCTGCCCTCCTCATTCAGCTGTGCTAGGACTGCCCCTATGCCATGCTCTGAAGCGTCTGTCTGCACGATAAATTCCTGGGAGTAGTCAGGGGCCATGAGTACGGGGGCCGTGCACATGGCTTCCTTCAGGGCGTCAAAGGCTTTCTGACAAGCCTCTGTCCAATTCACCAACTTAGGTTGCTTCTTGGAAGTGAGTTCTGTCAAGGGTGTTACAATGGTACCATAGCCCTTGACAAATCGGCGGTAGTATCCTGTGAGGCCTAGAAAGGCTCTCACCTCCGTCTGTGTTCGGGGTGGTTGCCAGGCCTTGATAGTTTCAATCTTGGCCTGGAGTGGCTGCACCTTGCCACCACCCACTAGGTGTCCTAAGTACACCACGGAACCCTGCCCAATCTGGCACTTACTGGCCTTGATGGTCAGGCCTGCCTGTTGCAGGGCCTGAAGCACCTCCTTGAGGTGAAGCAGGTGTTCCTCCCAGCTGGAACTGTAGACAGCTATGTCATCCAGGTAGGCTGCACAGAAGGCATCCTTGCCAGCTAGGACCCCGTTAACCAACCGTTGGAAGGTAGCGGGGGCATTTTTCAACCCAAACGGCATCACCCGGAACTGGTAATGGCCATCCGGGGTTGAAAATGCGGATCTTTCCTTGGCCCCCTCAGTTAGGCCGATCTGCCAGTACCCTGAAGTAAGATCAAACGTACTCAGGAACTTGGCAGCGCCTAGCCTGTCCACGAGCTCATCAGCTCGGGGGATGGGGTGAGCATCAGTCCGTGTGACTGAGTTGAGACCCCGGTAGTCCACACAGAACCGGAGTTCTGGCTTCGCACCTGGGGCAGTAGCCTTAGGGACCAATACCACTGGGCTGGCCCAGGGACTACTGGATTTCTCAATGACCCCTAGAGTCAACATCTTGGAGACCTCCTCCTTGATGCTGGCCTTCACCTTATCCGACAACCTGTAAATTTTGTTTTTCACAGGGAGACTGTCACCGGTGTCAATATCATGAACACAGAGGTGGGTCAGCCCAGGAGTAAGGGAGAACAGGGGGGAGAACTGCTCCAACAGCTCATAACAGTCTCCTTTCTGATTTAGAGTCAGGGAGTCAGACAGAATGACCCCGCTTACTGACCCATCACCTTCTTGGGCAGAGAGGAGGTCGGGGAGAGGTTCACTCTCCTCTTCCGTTCCTTCATCTGTGACCAGAAGCATGTTGATCTCCGACCTCTCAAAATGAGCTTTTAGTCGGTTCACATGGAGCACCCTTAGGGGATTCCTAGGGGTTTTGAGGTCCACTAGGTAAGTGGCCTCCCCTTTCCGCTCCTTTATTTCATATGGGCCAGACCAGCGGTCCTGGAGAGCTCTGGGCTCTACTGGCTCCATTACCCACACTTTGTCTCCAGGTTGAAACTCTACCAGGGTGGCCTTCTGGTCATACCATTGTTTCATCACCTCTTGACTGGCCTCAAGGTTATCTTGGGCTTCTTTCCAGAAGCGGGTCATCTGGTTGCGGAGGGCCAACATATAGCTGACCACATCCTGAGGGGGTGTCTTTGGAGCTTTCTCCAATCCCTCCTGGACAATGCTTAAGGGTCCCCTGACAGGGTACCCATAGAGAAGTTCAAAGGGACTGAACCCTACCCCTCTCTGGGGGACCTCTCTGTAAGCAAAGAGAAGGCATGGTAAGAGGACGTCCCACTTACGCCTCATGGCCTCAGGGAGGCCACCAATCATGCCTTTCAGGGTCTTGTTGAATCTCTCCACAAGACCGTTCGTCTGGGGGTGATAGGGTGTGGTGAACTTGTAAGTTACACCACACGCATCCCACAGAGACTTCATGTATGCAGACATGAAGTTAGTGCCTCTGTCAGACACTATTTCCTTGGGGAATCCCACACGGGTAAATATCCCCATCAGGGTTCTGGCCACCACCGGTGCAGTTACTGTCCTTAGAGGGATTGCCTCTGGGTAACGGGTGGCATGGTCCACCAAAACCAGGATGAACCTGTTGCCTAAGGCAGTTTTGGGGTCCAAGGGACCAACAATGTCGATGCCCACCCTTTCAAAGGGGGTGCCAACGACAGGAAGTGGAATCAGGGGGGTTTTAACCCTTTTTCCTGCTTTACCACTGGCCTTGCAGGTAGGACAGGATCTGCAGAACTTGTCTGAGTGTGTCCTCATTTTGGGCCAATAAAAGTGGGTGACAAGCCTGTTAAAGGTCTTGCCCTGCCCCAAATGTCCTGCCAGGGGAATGTCGTGAGCCAGACCCAGTAGGAAGGTTCGGTAACATTGGGGGACCACCAGCATACGTGCTGCCCCAAAGCCCGGAACCTTAGGCTCACTGTAGAGGAGATCATTCTCCCAATATAGGTGGTGATCGCCAGAGGCGTCGCCGGCTGCCTGGTTTGAGGCTTGTTTCCTCAACCCTTCTAGAGTGGGACATTCTTTCTGCGCCTTGCAGAATTCCTCCCTGGTGGGTCCACCCTCAACTTGCCAGCCAGCAAGCTCAGGTAAGTCACCTAGGGCGGCAATGTCTTCCCCAGTTGGCTCGGAAGCCTCCTCCTCAGGAGCCCCGTCAGCCACTGTGGGAACAGCGGGGGCCGGTTTCCCGCACCCCTGGTCCCTCCTCCTTGCAGCTCTCTGGGCCATCGTTCCAGGCTCCAGATGCCCTTGACTTCCCTCTCGGTCAGCCATGGACCGTGTGGTCATGCAGACCCACTCAGGTAACCCTAACATCTCCAGGTGAGACCTGAGCTCCACTTCTTTCCAAGCAGTGTGCTCAAGGTCATTGCCTAACAGACAATCTACAGGCATGGCAGGACTCACAGCTACTTTCAGAGTACCAGAGACCCCCCCCCACTCAAAGGGAACCAGAGCCACCGGTAGGTGACTCTCGCGATTGTCAGCGACTCTGACCTGGTGGAATGTATTAGGTACTATCTGCTCTGCTGACACCAGCTGACTCTTGATAGTAGTCATACTGGCTCCTGTGTCACGCAGAGCCTCCACCCTCTGCCCATCAATGGTGACCCACTGCCGGTACTTGGAAGTATTTCTGGGCATGTGGGCCTTGGGCACCATTTCTCCTTCTCCCAGGGACACTAGGGAAATCTCTACCTGCTCCCCAAAGCTAGTTGGGTCCATCTCCCCCCCGAGTGCTACACTAGTCAACCCAGGTGCCTGTCCGGTAGTGGACGGTGCCCTCTTGGGGCACTGTGGATCGCCTTTGTAGTGACCATATTGGTAACACTCCATGCATTTGGGGCTAGATTTTCCTGACCTGTCAAATGTCCCTGGCTTTTTCCCAAATTTGGAAAAGGAAGGGTTGCCACCCCCTCCCTGGGAATTCTTTTGGGGGCCTTTAGAGAGTTCCTTATCTGTAAGTTTATCTCCCCCCTCTTTCTTCTGTTGGGAACCCTGACCACCCTTGTGGGAGTCCCCCCCAGGTACCTTTTTGGACACTCTGGTGCTAACCCAGAGGTCCGCCTCCTCAGCAAGCTTCCTGGGATCAGTCAGCTTACTATCCACTAGGTGCTGGCGCAAATCGGTATAAGTAACATTAAGCATATGCTCTCTCAGGATCAAGTCATATAAACCTTTATAATCTGCTACTTTGTTGCCCCGCACCCATCCATTCAGTGCCTTACTAGAGAAATCAAAGAAATCTACCCATGTTTGTGTGGTTTGTTTGGTGCTGTCCCTGAACCTCTGACGGTATCCCTCAGGGGTCAGCCCAAACTTGGCAAGTAAAGTGGCTTTCTGGAGTGGGTATGTGTTTTGATCCGGTGGATCCAATGTGAGAAGTGTGTCCCTCCCCAATGGCGGCACATAACCCCACATAGCTACCCCCCATTGCCCTTCAGGAACCTCATGAGCCCTTAGTGCAACTTCATAAGCAGCTAACCATTTATCTATGTCATCTCCCACCACAAAACTGGGCACCACATTTTTGGGTATACGAACCTTCTTTTCTCCAGCAGGTCCTGTCTGTATGCTGCCACCATTATTGCTGGATTCAGACTGTCTTGCCTTGATCTCCAGCTCCTTGAGACTCAGTTCATGAGCCAACAATAGTTTCTTTTCAGCCAAAGCTCTTTCAGCTTCCACTTGTTTGGCTGCTCTTTCAGCTTCTGCTTGTTTGGCTGCCCTTTCAGCTTCTGCTTGAATCTGTTTGGCTGTCCTTTCAGCTTCAATCTGTTTGGCTGCTCTTTCAGCCTCAGCTTGTTTGGCTTCTCTTTCTGCCCTCCTCTCCTCCTGTTGCGCCTCAATTTTCAGTTTTGCCATTTGCAATTGGAACTCCCTTTCCTCTCTCCTTTCCTCTGCGGTCAGGCTTTGCATGGAGACACTGCTCCCTGGTCTGGAAGGGTGCACAATTGCAGTGGTAACACCATCCATAGATAGTGAAAATCCTTCTGAGGGGCCATTTTCTGGCTCCCCTTCCTCATCATCCTCTAAATGGGCTTCTGCCCAGGCCCTCAGCGCCACTTGAAAGTCCTCCTTTCTGGAGGCCCCTTGGGTGGGTACCCTTAATGCCCTGCAGAATCCTCTTAGTTGTTTGACCGTGTATGTATCCAACTGGACTAGGTCAAAGTCCCCTGTCTGAGACCCAGTCAGAGACATGTTGAGTGAGGATTTAGTTTTTGAAAATTGTCAGGAAAAAACGGATTTTCAAAAAGAGATAAAAACCAAGTTGACCTTCAACTGTGGGTAGGTAGTGAGATACTTAGCTACTGTATGTCACTGCACAAATACAAGTCCTATCCTCACCGCTGATCACCAATGTTAGAAATGGGGTTTTTGGTTGGCAGTCAGGTTACCCTCTGTCCAAGCAAAATCCCTCACTCTAGTCAGGGTAAGTCACACACTATCCAAGATTATCCTGTGCCCACCCTCTGGTAGCTTGGCACGAGCAGTCAGGCTTAACTCAGAAGGCAATGTGTAAAGTATTTGTGCAATAAATCATACAATACCACCATATAGCACCACAAAAATACACCACACAGTGTTTAGAAAAATATATAATATTTATCAGGATAATTGTAGGTCAAAAAGAATAAAGTTGCAATGGAAAATTGTAGAAATATCACAGGGAAGTGATATAAAGTGTCTTAAGTCTTTAGAATGCAATAAAGTGTCTTTCAAGCACAAAGTACCTGGTTTCTGGTGGAAAATCTCCTCAGAGGGCCACAGGACAAGAGATGCGTGGAAAAAGGGTGTGTGCGTCGATTTCTCCTCAGCACACAAAGACTTGCGTCGTTCTTTTCCACGCGGGGAAGTCGGGCGTCGTTTTCCGGCGCGCAGACAGTCTCTTTTCGTGGATCGCGGGGACTACCAGATGTCCCGGGTCTGTGCGTGGATTCTCCTACTTGTTTTCCGGCTGCGCGTCGTTCTGCGGGACTGCGCGTCGAAGTTTCGATCTCACGGTAGGCGTCGCGTCGATTTCTCCTTGGAAGTCGGGCGGCGTTGTCCTTGCGAGGCCGTGCGTCGAAATTTTGGTCTCACGGCAGGCGTCGCGTCGATTTCTCCTCGGAAGTCGGGCGGCGTTGTCCTTGCGAGGCCGTGCGTCAAAGTTTCGCGTTCACGGTAGGCGTCGCGTCGATTTCTCCTGGAAAGTCGGGCGGCGTTGTCCTTGCGAGGTTGTGCGTCGAAGTCTCGATCGTCCCGAGAGCGTCGTGTTGATCAGCGTCGGTGTGCGGCGTTTTTCTCGCCGCGAAACAAGCTGTGCGTCGAAATTTTCGGCGCACGGAGCGTCCAAGTGAAAGGAAGAAGTCTTTTTGGTCCTGAGACTTCAAGGAACAGGAGGCAAGCTCTATCCAAGCCCTTGGAGAGCACTTTCACAGCCAGACAAGAGTTCAGCAAGGCAGCAGGGCAACAGCAAGACAGCAGTCCTTTGTAGAAAGCAGACAGGTGAGTCCTTTGAGCAGCCAGGCAGTTCTTCTTGGCAGGATGTAGTTTCTGGTTCAGGTTTCTTCTCCAGCAAGTGTCTGATGAGGTAGGGCAGAGGCCCTGTTTTATACCCAAATGTGCCTTTGAAGTGGGGGAGACTTCAAAGAGTGGCTAAGAAGTGCACCAGGTCCCCTTTCAGTTTACTCCTGTCTGCCAGGGTCCCAGTAGGGGGTGTGGCAGTCCTTTGTGTGAGAGCAGACCCTCCACCCTCCCAGCCCAGGAAGACCCATTCAAAATGCAGATGTATGCAAGTGAGGCTGAGTACCCTGTGTTTGGGGTGTGTCTGAGTGAATGCACAAGGAGCTGTCAACCAAGCCCAGCCAGACGTGGATTGTAAGGCACAGAAGGATTTAAGCGCAAAGAAATGCTCACTTTCTAAAAGTGGCATTTCTAGAATAGTAATATTAAATCCGACTTCACCAGTCAGTAGGACTTTGTATTACCATTCTGGCCATACTAAATATGACCTCCCTGCTCCTTTCAGATCAGCAGCTGCCACTTCAACGGTGTATGAGGGCAGCCCTAATGTTAGCCTATGAAGGGAGCAGGCCTCTCAGTAGTGTGAAACCGAATTTAGGAGTTTTACACTACCAGGACATATAACTACACAGGTACATGTCCTGCCTTTTACCTACACAGCACCCTGCCCTAGGGGTTACCTAGGGCACACCTTAAGGGTGACTTATATGTAGAAAAAGGGGAGTTCTAGGCTTGGCAAGTACTTTTAAATGCCAAGTCGAGGTGGCAGTGAAACTGCACACACAGGCCTTGCAATGGCAGGCCTGAGACAAGGAAAAAGGGGCTACTTAAGTGGGTGGCACAACCAGTGCTGCAGGCCCACTAGTAGCATTTAATTTACCAGCCCTACGCACATAAAGTGCACCTTACTAGGGACTTATAAGTAAATTAATAGTCCAATCAGGTAGGATCCCAGTTTACCATGTTTTAAGGGAGAGAGCATATGCACTTTAGCACTGGTTAGCAGTGGTAAAGTGCGCAGAGTCTATAAACCAGCAAAAACAGTGTCCAAAAAAAATGGAGGGAGGCAGGCAAAAAGTTAGGGGTGACTACCCTAAGGCTGTCAGGTCTAACAGTTACTATATGATTTATTGCACAAATACTTTACAAATTGCCTTCTAAGTTAAACCTGACTGCTCAGTGCCAAGCTACTAGAGTGTGGGCATAGGATAATTTGGATTGTGTTCGTCTTTCCCTGAATAGAATTGTGGTCCCTACCTGGACCCCATTTCGAACATTGGTGATCAGCGGTGAGGTTAGGACTTGTGTTTGTGCAGTGACATACAATAGCTACCCGTACACTTGTCGTAGTTGGACTCTTGCTCTAGGCAAGACTGCTGGTTTAAGGATGACAGTACTTATGTCTGTAGGCGACTATGCCAGTCCTACAACAAGTCACAACTGTCATCCCAACCTTCCCGGCTCACAAGCAGCACCTCACCAAAAATCCCAAACAGTAAAAGGTGATTTGTGGCAGTTTTTACTCATGGACTCAAAAGTGTGACATCTCAGGGAGTGTCGTGGTTAAACGGAGATTACCCCTTTCTCACATGAACACCATGTCTCAATTAAACACAGGTAATGAAGAAGATGCAGTAAAGGTTCAATAGGTTTTATTTAGCAGAACTGCATTTTGCGATACGTTGCATGGGCTGCAATGATTGGGATAATGAACAGTGCAAGAAACAGAATGCTAAAGACAAGAGTCATTAATACAAAGACCCCCACCATCTTGCAATAACATGAGATGACATGAAGTCTGAAATATGTCCTAATACCCTAGCATGATAGGCCTAACCTCTAAAGTAAAAGAGAGCTAGGTATGCCAAACCTAATCTGCCAATGCCATGTCCATAGGAAAAGCCCCCAACCCTCGTTACCTTGAAATGAGGTCTCTAGCTCAGACTCTGTAGGGTCACGAAGACTGGGTCAGCGTCAAGGCGACGTGCAGCATCGATAGCAGCGATGGCAACTGGTTGGAATACTTCAGACTATCTGTTTAAGTGAGGAATATTTATACAGATCTACTTGGACCCCTGACGTAGATTTGTTCCCAAACAATAGATAACTAGGCATCCTTGGGACGGTAATTTATATAAACAATTCCCTCGAAAGCGTGACGAGGGAAAGTACTTAAAGTGAACACCTACAGTTTGTTTATCTTTGTTGCTTGTTATTGACGCCTTAGTGCGGTGGCACCCGTAACGCAAACTAAAACATGGGGTTAACTAAAAACAAGGCAGCCATCGTAAAATATTTAATTAAATAAATGCGCTAAAAAAGAGCAAGCTAAGTAGGGTAAAAGTCACTAGGTGACAGGGGCACGAGTCTGCAAGCCAAAGGCTGAGCTAACTCCTGTAACTCATTAAAACAAACTAGGAATCACTACACACTACCTACCCACAGTTAAAGGTCAATTTGATTTGTTCTCTTTTTGCCTCAATTTTCCTCCTTGACATTTTAATCTAATCCTATACAACATGACTCTGGCTGGGTCTCAAGGAGGAGCTGGAGACTTTGACCTAGCCGATCTGGAGGCATACACTGTCAGCCAGCTATAAGGGTTCTGCAAGGGGATGGGTGTACCTACCCAGGGAGCCTCCAAGGCGGAGGAGTACCAAAAGGCACTGAGGGCCTGGGCAGAAGCCCATTCACAGAGCATGTTGTGTTGGGAGAGCAAGGGGATGGCTCTCCAGATAATTTGCCAACAGCAGTGGGGGTGACAGAGCAGGAGCTCATGTCTAGGCAGTCTGAGTCCAGCAGTGATGGTGGCAGCTTACGTACAGGACCTGCTGGAGATAAAAAGATTTGTATACCCAAGGATATGGTGCCAAGTTATGTGGTGGGAGATGACATTGATAAGTGGTTTGCTGCATATGAAGTTGTCCTAAGGGCTCATGGGGTTCCTGAAGAGCAATGGGTAATGGGCTTATGGAAACACATGCCAATACCTGGGAGGGACACACTACAGGTTGGGGATCTGAACAAGTATGCCCATATGAAGGCCATTTTGAGTGCCAAATTTGGACTGACCCCTGAAAAGTATCACCAAAGAGTCAGGGACAATACCAAGCTCCCCAACCAAACCTGGGTATACTTTTTTGACTTTTCTAGTAAGGCACTGGATGGTTGGGAGCAGGGCAGTAAAGTAAAGGATTACATGGGTTTGTACAATTTAATCCTGAGAGAGCATATGCTTAGTATTTGCTTTACATAGTTGCTCCAACACCTAATTGACAGTAAGCTGACTGATCACAGGAAGCTTGCCAAGGAGGTGGACCTCTGGGCTAGCACCAGTGTCCAAAAAGTTATCTGGGGAGGACACCCACAAAGGTGGTCAGGGTTCCCAACAGAAGAAAGAGGTGGGAGAAAAACGTAAAAATAAGGAGTTTTCAGAAGGCCCCCAAAATAATTCCCAAGGGAATATTGGTAATAAGTCCGAGTCTGAGTCTAAAAAGAAAGGGTTCTTTGACAGTAAGACAGTGTGGTTTGTCCCCATTGCATAGAGTGCACTAAGTATGGTCACTGTAAGTGTGACTCCAAGTGCCCCAAAAGGGCACAGCCCACCACTGGAGGGCAAACACCTGGGTTGGGTAGTGTAGCACTTGGGGCAGAGGTAAACCCAGTTAGTTTTGGGGAACGGATAGAGGTAACCCTAGTGTCCCTGGGGGATGCAGAAATGGTGCCAAAAGCCCACATGTCTGCTAAAATGTCCAAGTATAGGCAGTGGGTCACCATTAATGGGCAATGGGATGGAGACTGTGCGTGAAACAGGAGCCAGTGTGGCTACTGTCAGGGGTCAGCTGGTGTCAGCAGAGCAGGTCCTACCAAACACATTCTACCAAGTCATAGTCGCTGATAATCGTGAGAGCCACCTACCACTAGCTCTGGTTCCCTTTGAGTGGGGGGAGGGGGAGGTGGGGGAGTCTCTGGTACTCTGAAAGTAGCTGGGAGTCAAGGGTGTCTAGAGCCTGGAAGAATGACCCAGATAGCTGCCAAGGAGTGGGGCAAGGGGTGTGGGAAACCAGTCCCAGAAGTTCCAGCAGTGGTTGATGGGGTCCCTGAGGAGGAAGCCCCTGAGGCAACTGGGGAGGACATTGCTGCCCTAGGGGACCTACCTGAGTTTGCTGGCTGACAAGTTGAGGGTGGGCCAACCAGGGAAGAATTCTGCAAGGTGCAGAAAGAGTGCCCCATTCTTGAGGGTCTGAAGCAACGGGCCTTAGCCCAAGCAGCAGGAGAAGCCTCTGGTGATCACCTAATCTATTGGGAGAATTATCACCTTAACAGGGAGCCTAAGGTACCGGAGGCTGGGGCAGCACATGTGCTGCTGGTCCCCCATTGTTACCGGGCCTCACTACATTCTCCTGGCAGGACATTTAGGGCAAGACAAGACCTTTGCTAGGCTTGTCACCCACTTCTATTGCCCCTGAATGCAGACAGCTTCAGATGTGTTCTGTAAGTCCTGTCCCACCTGCCAGGCCAGTAGGAGACAGGGAAAAGGCTCAAGGCCCCTGTGATCCTGCTCCCTGTCGTTGGCACCCCCTTTGAAAGGGTGGGCATCAACATCATTGGTCCATTAGACCCCAAAACTGCCCTAGGCAACAAGTTTATCCTGGTTTTTGGTGGACCATGCCATCTGCTACCCAGAGGCAATCCCTCTGAGGACGGTGATTGCACCGGTGGTGACCAGAACTCTAATGGGGATCTTTACCCGTGTGGGGTTCCCAAAGGTGAATGTGTCTGACAGAGGCACAAACGTCATGTCTGCATACCTGAAGTACATGTGGGATGCGTGTGGGGTGACCTACAAGTTCGACACACCCTGTCATCCTCAATCCAATGGTCTTTTATAGAGATTCAACAATACCAGGAAAGGCATGATCACAGGCCTCTCTGAGGCCATGAGGCGTAAGTGGAAAATCCTTTTGCCATGCCTACTCTTTGCTTACAGAGAGAGTCCCTTTGAACTTCTCCATGGGTACTCTGTCAGGGGACCCTTAAGCATTGTGAAAGAGGGGTGGGAGAAAAACTCCCAAGGCACCGCCCAAGATGTGGTCAGCTACATGGTGGCCCTCTGCAACCAGATGCATCTCTCAAGGCCAGTCAAGAGGTTATAAAATGCTGGTATGACTAGAAGACCACCCTGGTAGAGTTTCAGCCTGGAGACAAAGTTTGGGTGATGGTGCCAGCAGAGCCTAGAGCTCTCCAGGACCCCTGGACTGGCCCATTTGAGACAAGGGAGCGTAAAGGGGGGCCACTCACTTAGTGGACCTGTAGTCCCCTAGCAGCCCCCTAAGGGTGTTCCATGTGAACAGACTGAAGCCTCACTTTGAGAGGACTGAATTTAACATGCTTCTGGCGACAGATGAGGGTGTAGAGGAGGAGGGAGTGAACCTCTCCTGACCTCATCTCTCCCCAAGAAGGTGATGGATCAGTGAAGGGTGTCAATCTCTCTGACTCCCTTACCCTGGACCAGCGAGGGGACTGCTACCAGCTACTGAAGCAGTACTCCTCCCTGTTTTACCTCATCCCTGGACTCACACATGTCCTTGATATTGACACGGGAACATTCTTCCTGTAAAGAATAAAATGTACAGGTTGTCAGACAGGGTGAAGGCCAGCATCAAGGAGGAAGTTGCCAAGATGCTGGCTCTTGGGGTAATTGAGAAATCCAGCAGTCCCTGGTCCAGCCCTGTGGTGCTGGTACCCAAGGCAGCTGCACTTGGTGCAAAGCAAAAACGTAGGTTTTATGTGGACTACCGGGGTCTCAATTCTGTCATGAAGACAGAAACTCACCCCATCCCCGAGCTGATGAGCTTGTAGACAGGCTAGGTGCTGCCAAATTCCTCAGTACTTTTGATCTCACATTAGGGTACTAACAGATTGCCTTGACTGAGGGGGGCAAAGAGAGATCCACTTTTTCAACTCCTGAGGGACATTACCAGTTTAAAGTGATGCCCTTTGGGTTGGAAAATGCCCCCGCTACCTTCCAACAGTTGGTTAATGGGGTCCTAGCTGGTAAGGATGCGTTCTGTGCTGCCTACCTAGACGACATTGCTTTCTATAGTTTCAGCTGTGAGGAATGCTTGCTCCACCTTCAAGAGGTGCTCCAGGCCCTTCAAAGCATGGCATAGAGGTGGTTCTAGCACAGATGAATGAGGAGGGCCTAGATCAGCCAGTAGCCTTTATTAGCAGAAGGCTAGTACCATGGGCACAGAGGTGGAGTGTCATTGAAAGAGAAGCATTTGCTGTGGTCTGGGCACTATACCTGTTTGGGACTCACTTCCGGGGTCAGACAGACCACGGCCCCTCAAACGGCTCATGCAGATGAGGGGTGAAAATCCTAAACTCTTGAGGTGGTCCATTTCCCTACAGGGGATGGACTTTACGGTGGAACATCGCCCAGGAACTGACCACACCAATGCCGATGGTCCCTCCACATTCTTCTGACTTAATGATTAGAGCTTCCAGGGAGTTGGTTAGCTCTCCCCACTTACAGCTGGGGGGGACACATGTTAGACCTGACAGCCTTAGGGTGGTCATCCCCCAAATTTTTGCCTGCCTCCCTCCACTTTTCTGACACTGTTTCTGAAGGCTTTACCACTCTACGCACTTTATCACTGCTAACCAGTGCTAAAGTGCATATGGTCTCTCCCTTAAACATGGTAACATTGGTTCATACCCATTTGGCATATTTAATGTACTTGTAAGTCCCTAGTAAAGTGCACTACATGTGCCAAGGGCCTGTAAATTAAATGCTACTAGTGGGCCTGTATCACTGATTGAGCCACCCACATAAGTAGCCCCTTAACCATGTCTCAGGCCTACCATTACAAGGCCTGTGTGTACAGTTCATGGCCACTTCAGCCACAACATTTCAACCCTTAACCCCTTCGCTGCCAGGCCTTTTCCCCCTCAGGTGCCAAGCCTTTTTTTGGCTATTTGGGGCAGTTCGCGCTTAGGTCCTCATAACTTTTTGTCCACATAAGCTACCCACGCCAAATTGGCATCCTTTTTTTTCCAACATCCTTTGGCCTCTGACTTTGCTGCGAAGTACTCTCCAATGGCTTAGATTGAGCTTGCCTCCTGTTTTCTGAAGTATCAGGGCCAAAAAGACTTCGGCCCTGATTTATACTTTTTGACGCAAAACTGCGCTAACGCAGTTTTGCATCAAAAAGGTTAGTGCTGGCTAGCGCCAATTGTTAACACCACTCGGGCATCAAATTTATACTTTGATGATGGGCAGAGCTAAAAAACAATTTGAGTCATTTTTTCCCACAAGAACCATTATGCCTTATTGTAAGGCAAAATGACATTAACGGAGGAAAAATGACTCTAATCCGGTTTACGACATGTAATAGCGTCAAAAACAGATGCTAACGGAGCTAACAGTGCAAAGAAGCCCCAAAATGCATCCCAGAAGCCAGGAGAGACCCCACGGAGACCCCATTCAACCAGGAACCAGCCAGCAGGACACAGACAAGACTCAGGGGAGGAGGAAGAAAAAGAGGAAGTGTTGTTTCAGCGCAGAGGAGCATGAAATACTGGTGAGAGAAGTAATGGAGCATCAAAACCAACTCTTTGTCACCTCTAAATTGCCAATTGGAAGGAGACAGGAAATCTGGTAGCAGATTGTGGATGAGATCAACAGTGTGGCAGAGGTCAGGAGAACTGTGACGGAGTGCAAGAAACACTGACGTGACTGCAAGAGAAGGAGCAAGGAAAAAATGGCACGGAACAGGAAAGCAGCACTGCAAACAGGAGGCGGGAGTCCAGTACCGCAAGAGGGCCTGGATGAGATGGAGGAGATGGTTGCAGCGGTCATCCCGGAGGAAATCGTCACAGGGATACAAGGGCAGGACAGCGCAGAATACTCGGAAACACCACAAATGCAGGGTAAGTTGCATAGGGGAAATGCATGCTTAAATGTCAAATGCAAGAAGGGGAGGCACATAGGACTCACACAATGTATGTCAAAGGAGCGCAGAGGGTTACAATGCACATTAAGCAAGTTGCACCATGCCAGCGTAAGCTTACCCATGTACCTACACCTTGGGAGTGCCATGCATCATTGACACATACCCAACCTGGACACATTAAGAACACCATGCCGAAATACCTACATGTACAAATGCAGCACATGGAATGGATGGCATGTATAATCACTATGCCACTGGTTGTGACATCACAATATCCCTTGCATGTAGTCACATCAACACCACTAACATGACCAAGACCTCAGAGACCAGGTAGTCAGTCAACACAATTCATGGGGTTACTACATAGTGGTGTCCTTTGCTGTAACATTTTGCAACAGCCTTGCCTCATTGCCCAAATGCATGTGTGCTGCATCTCACAGCACACTTGTCATTGCAACTGTCCCAACAGTACCCAGGCATGTGCCGGTAGCACCACCACATCACATTTAGACAACATATCCACATGAGGTGGCCATCCCTACATCACGCAGTCAGGGTGTCCCCTGGGTGCAAGGAACAATTAACTCAACAGGTGCTGGGAGAATAGCAGGCTGGAATGATATTATTGGTAACATACCACTACCCAGACCAACTAAACTGAAGTTGTGTTCAACCCCACATATTGATGCTGAATTGAAATGTGCCACTACAGAAAATTTGTAACACAGATAGAAAACAGTAAGTAACAACAATCACAGGCTGACCCAACAACTATTTGGACACAACCATCTCAGACACATGGGAATGGGGAAATAAACACACACAACACATGGGATATGGCTGTCACATAATGGCGTTAATTCCACATCAACGGGTGGGGGATGGTGCATGGGCAAGCCCGGTGTTGGTAAGACTGCCAGTGCAGTGTACACATTGCACTTGGCAGTATGAGTCACACGTTGGGATGGCGGCTAGTAATATGTTTGCACATGGTAGCTCTGTGGGGTACTTACTAGAAATTATAGATGGATCAAATAGAGTGAGTGCCAGTTTTGGCCTGCACTGGGTGTAACAGGACACACTGTACTCAGCCCTGCAAACAAGGCAGTAGAAAGGGCAAAGGGTCAAGGTATAGGACACCCTGGACTGCCCATGCCAAGTGAGTGGGCTGTGCTGGGGTCCCCAGCGGTACACCACACCACACCACTTCACCAACAACCATTTCATGGGAGTTACACCGTCATGCAAAGGCTTGATAAAATGTGGAAACATACCTCGAGGGTAGTGTTGAATGTATCACTTGTCTGGTGTCACAGGACAGATGCCATAGCCAGTCTGTAAGCTGCTGGTAACTTGCCATGTTCAGGTCATTGGCCCATGGGGCATTACACATTGACAACAGTTGCCACTACGATCTGTGCTGTAGGGGGTGAACAATTACACAGTGGCAGACAGGTGCCCCTTGGACTGATGCCCATGAAATATGAACTTGCCTCAGGCCCTGACCTAAGTACAACTCCTGTGAATTGGCAATGTCCATAGACACATTTGCCATCAGGCACTGTCACATACAGAATGATGTACACAGCAGAAATATCATACACAATGTCCATCCTTGGGTTCAACCCTGTGCTTTTGGCACATGAGCTGTACTGTCACCATGCTGCACTCATGTATCATAGTGCAAGAAGGGCTGCGTTGAAGGGGAGAAACAGTACTCTGCCAGGTCCATGAGTGCTATGCAAAGAAGCACACAAACACAAATGACAAGATGAGGAGACATCAATGGCAACAAGAGCACGGTGTCCTGACTATGCCATCCCTGGGGTGGTGCAAGGTCTCAGCACAGCGTGGGTGTATGTGAAACATGTAAGACTGGGACAGGTGAAAATTGCCATGTGTGGTGCTGTGGCATGAGCACAGCAAAACACATTGCAAGGCCTCACCATGCAAATTGATGCAAAGGGAGGGTAGAACAAGATAAGAGGGCGTCAAGACAAAATAACGATAGACAACACACTTAGAAGATATGACGCAGCTAATAGTGGCAACTGGGCTTCCATTCATGTGACATGTAGGTGAGGAATAGGGCTGTAGACTGCAGCCATGATGTACTGGAACAACCCTTTACAACTAATGGTCGCATCATAGGCCCCTAGCCCCACTGGAGCATCACTTTCAGTGATGCTCCTGTGGTGCTAAGCACTGCGGTGTATTGACTTTTTGTGGCATTATGTCACCTTGTAAATACGTAGCCTCCTGATCATGACTGTGCGTGGAAGGTGGTGCAATGCTTGTTGCTGTGGGTGTGCCACAGCAAAACACATTAAATTTAGATGCTGCCTCAGATAAATGAAATATTGTAAACTTGAGGTAGGGCCAAACCTATTACGCCAGCCCCAGGGGTGGCATTAGCAGGGTGCAACAAGGAGGAATATATTAATACCCCCTTCATTCTGCAGCATGCACAGGAAAAGCAAAATGCCAGAAATGATTGTTTATGAGCATGATGGTGTTCCTTCATGCACATAAACAATTATATGTAAATGACGATTTGGTTCTTCTGAGAGTGCTGCATTCTACAGCTCACACAGAGGCGCCAAAGCGCCATTGGTGATTCTTAATGTGCAGGAAGGGACACCTTCACGCACATAAACAGTCACACCCCTCAAAGCATACATCCTTGTACGATGGTGTAAGTATGCCTACGATGACGCTGGCAGCTGAATCTTGCACCAGCATGGGGGACAACAGAGGGGTGGCCCGTATTCACTTACATAAGGTGCACCTTGTGTCACCAGAGTGAAGCAGTGCGTTGCTGATTATTTTTGCACAGCACCGTGCTGCACCACATTTACATCAACGTGGGCCTATTATGACAATGAGCCTCAAATATCAAGTTAGTGACGTGACTTGTCAACTGCCACAACATAGACAGACTGATTTTACACCGTCTCATTGCAGAGGGTGATGGCTCTCCTGCGGATCTGCCTATCCTGGAGTACCCTGATGACGATGAATGTAGGAGGCTGGCCTGGCTTGTAGTGGGTACCAAGGGATACTTACACTCTGTACCAGGTCCAGTTATCCCTTATTAGTGTAGAAGAGGTGTTTCTAGCAGCTTAGGCTGATAGAAGGTAGCTATAGCAGAGCAGCTTAGGCTGAACTAGGAGACATGCAAAGCTCCTACTATACCACTGGTGTCATATGCACAATATCATAAGAAAACACAATACACAGATATACAAAACATAAAGGTACTTTATTTTTATGACAATATGCCAAAAGTATCTCAGTGAGTACCCTCAGTATGAGGATGCCAAATATACACAAGATACATGTACACAATACCAAAAATATGCAGTAATAGCAAAAGGAAGTAATGCAAGCAATGTAAAGTTACAGTAGATTGCCATAGGAGCACATAGGTATAGGGGCAACACAAAACATAATACTCCAAAAGTGGAATGCGAACCACGAATGGACCCCAAACCTATGTGAGCTTGTAGAGGGTCGCTGGGACTGTAAGAAAACAGTAAGGGTTAGAAAAATAGCCCACCCCAAGACCCTGAAAAGTAGGTGTAAAGTGCACCTATAACCCCACTAGAGCACAGAAGTCGTGATAGGGGGTTTCTGCAAGGAAGACCAACACCAGCAAAGCAACAACAGTAGATTTCCGGACCTGAGTACCTGTGGAACAAGGGGACCAAGTCCAAGAGTCGCGACAATGTCGAGGGTGGGCAGATGCCCAGGAAATGCCAGCTGAGGGTGCAAAGAAGCTGCCACCGGATGGTAGAAGCTGTGAATTCTGCAAGAACGAAGAGGGCTAGAAACTTCCCCTTTGGAGGATTGATGTCCCACGTCGTGAAGAAGCTTGCAGAGGTGTTCCCACGCAGAAAGACCGCAAACAAGCCTTGCTAGCTGCAAGGGTCGCGGTTAGGGTTTTTGGATGCTGCTGTGGCCCAGGAGGGACCAGGATGTCGCCACTTGGATGAGGAGACAGAGTGGACGCCCAGCAAGTCAGGGAGCCCTCACAGAAGCAGGCAGCACCCGCAGAAGTACCGGAACAGGCACTTGGAAGAGGAGTGAACCGGAGTCCACCCGAAGATACAAAAGGGAGTCCCACGACGCCGGAGGACAACTCAGAAGGTTGTGCACTGCAGGTTAGAGTGTCGGGGACCCAGGCTTGGCTGTGCACGAAGGAAATCCTGGAAGAGTGCACAGGAGCCGGAGCAGCTGCAAATCACGTGGTACCCAGCAATGCAGTCTAGCGTGGGGAGGCAAGAACTTACCTCCACTAAACTTGGACTGACGAGTCACTGGACTGTGGGAGTCACTTGGACAGAGTTGCTGAGTTCCAGGGACCACGCTCGTCGTGTTGAGAGGGGACCCAGAGGACCGGTGATGCAGTCTTTTCGTTGCCTGCGGTTGCAGGGGGAGGATTCCGTCGTCCCACGGGAGATTTCTTCAGAGCTCCTGGTGCAGAGAGGAGGCAGGCTACCCCCAGAGCATGCACCACCAGGAAACAGTCGAGAAGGCGGCAGGAGAAGCGATACAAGGTTGCAGTAGTCGTCTTTGCTACTTTGTTGCGGTTTTGCAGGCGTCCTGAGCAGTCAGCTGTCGATTCTTTGGCAGAAGGTGAAGAGAGAGATGCAGAGGAACTCTGGTGAGCTCTTGCATTCGGTATCTGAAGAATTCCCCAAAGCAGAGACCCTAAATAGCCAGAAAAGGAGGTTTGGCTACTTAGGATGGAAGATAGGCTAGTAACACAAGTAAGAGCCTATCAGTAGGAGTCTCTGACGCCACCTAATGGCACTGGCCACTCAGAGCAGTCCAGTGTGCCAGCAACACCTCTGTTTCCAAGATGGCAGAGGTCTGGAGCACACTGGAGGAGCTCTGGGCACCTCCCCTGGGAGGTGCAGGTCAGGGGAGTGGTCATTCCCCTTTCCTTTGTCCAGTTTCACGCCAGAGCAGGGCTGGGGGATCCCTGAACCGGTGTAGACTGGCTTATGCAGAGATGGGCCCCATCTGTGCCCATCAAAGCATTTCCAGAGGCTGGGGGAGGCTACTCCTCCCCAGCCCTGACACCTTTTTCCAAAGGGAGAGGGTGTAACACCCTCTCTCTGAGGAAGTCCTTTGTTCTGCCTTCCTGGGCCAGGCCTGGCTGGACCCCAGGAGGGCAGAAACCTGTCTGAGGGGTTGGCAGCAGCTGCAGTGAAACCCCGGGAAAGGCAGTTTACAGTACCCAGGTCTGTGCTAGAGACTCGGGGGATCATTGAATTGTCTCCCCAATGCCAGAATGGCATTGGGGTGACAATTCCATGATCTTAGACATGTTACATGGCCATGTTCGGAGTTACCATTGTGACACTATACATAGGTAGTGACCTATGTATAATGCACGGGTGAAATGGTGTCCCCGCTCTCACAAAGTCCGGGGAATTTGCCCTGAACGATGTGGGGGCACCCTGGCTAGTGCCAGGGTTCCCATACACTAAGTAACTTAGCACCCAACCTTCACCAGGTGAAGGTTAGACATATAGGTGACTTATAAGTTACTTAAGTGCAGTGGTAAATGGCTGTGAAATAACGTGGACGTTATTTCACTCAGGCTGCAGTGACAGGCCTGTGTAAGAATTGTCAGAGCTCCCTATGGGTGGCAAAAGAAATGCTGCAGCCCATAGGGATCTCCTGGAACCCCAATACCCTCGGTACTTCAGTACCATATACTAGGGAATTATAAGGGTGTTCCTGTATGCCAATGTGAATTGGTGAAATTGGTCACTAGCCTGTTAGTGACAATTTGGAAACCAGAGAGAGCATAACCACTGAGGTTCTGGTTAGCAGAGCCTCAGTGAGACAGTTAGTCATCACACAGGGAACACATACAGGGCACACTTATGAGCACTGGGGCCCTGGCTGGCAGGGTCCCAGTGACACATACACCAAAACAACATAAATACAATGAAATATGGGGGTAACATGCCAGGCAAGATGGTACTTTCCTACAATGGACAGCTGGCAACTATCAGCCTGAAGACCCTCCAAGAAGCCCTTGTGAACCTGCAGACACCACCTCCAGTTGCAAGGAGGAGTATTGAAGTAGCAGACATCCCACAGGCCCCACTGAGCACCCCAATAGTACAACCTGCCAGCACCGACACAGCAGAGAACTCCGAGGACCCAGGTACCAGCTTTGAGAGGACAGTGGTAGGAGTCCAGCGTGAACTGGCCAAGGATGTGCGGGTGGGGATGCAAATGATGGCAGCCAGCCCTGAGGGGATGTGGACATGCATGGTCACGGCAACAGAACAGACTGCAGCCAACCAACAAACACACTCCTCAATGTGTGGTGTTCTGGAGTGTCTAAGAGACATATCTGCTGCCATGAGGGAGAGGCCACAACAACTGCCCTCCCAAACTGGCAGCAGTGTGCCTGAGGACAATGAGGACTCCATGCACCAGGAAATAGTCTCCCTCAGGGCAGACTTGGCTGCCTACCACAGGAATGTTGCAGCAATACTTAAAAACCAACAGCTCCTCCTTGCTGCAGTGATGCCATATGTAGTGCCACAGATGGCAGCTGCCGGGAATTGGGAGTCCACATCTGCAACCACTGAGGTGTGTGTGGCCCCCTTTATTGCCCACTACCACCATCAAGGGTAGAGGAGGCACCACACACATCGGAGGATAAAGATGTGGAACAGATCATCGTCACCCGTAGGAGTTCACGGTAGCACCAGCCCATGCCACCTGGGCAGTGTTTTCCTTAGTCCTATGCTTGACATCATGCCAGTGTTAGCACTCTGACAGAGATGCACTCCTCCTCAACACACTGTTGACCTTTCTGCTATGGACTGCTATTGTCCCTAACTTTCTGTTTGGCAATTTATATTCTCCTGCACTGAAAGACACTTTACCCAAACATGTTCCATGACATGTCCCTCAACTCTGGATTTGTGTTGTGTCCCAATTGGATGGATTTCACGAATGGGGTCACAGACCTGGATACTGTATACACTTAGCACTGTTACACTTGTAAATAAACACCACCTACACAACCAGCATGTTTATGTGTGTTGCGACAATTCTACTATGCCTAGTGTTTGTGATGTGTGTAACATGTCTCAAGTCACAGAGTGTCAGTACAAGAGTGCATGAATATGTGGGCACATATCTATGAACATGGTACCTACATGTTGTACGTCGATGTTGTCCTCATCCCCTACAAGCAGTTCACTGAATATGTGATACATGTTCAACACATGTATGCTACACCCACTACATATTTCAAGAATGCGTGTGAAACAGTAATTGCGCAATATCGCCAGCTGGGGGTACCAGTAGAACACATTGGTGTGCAACAGAGGGACTCAAACTCATCCATTATTGCCACTGGTCAGTTTAGTAGGATAGGAATATGTCAAGAGAGGGATTTGGATGCAGGACGGAGTCTCCAGGACAACACACAATTGGAATTGTACACCCATGGGAAGATCCTGAGACCCAAGCATATGACACATGAAGTATGGGAGTACCCAATAATATTTATTATAATGATGAAATAAATAAAAAAAACAGTTATTAACACCTATCCTAATCTAACCTATTCTAACTATACATAACCCACAACACACCCTAACTACTCTATGCTACACTTACCTAACACATTTAACGACACACTCTAAACATTCCCCTCCACCCCCACCCAGCTTATATTACAGGACACATACACTAAATACACATTTACTGACTATTACTAAACAGCCTCCCAGCTCCTCCTCCCCCATTCCAGTCTGCCTCCCTCTGCTAGATATTACACTGGGGTACAGGTTGAAAAAATGTAAAATGAAACAGAAATAATGAAAGGAAGCTTAACACCCAAACGTTCACTAACCCACCTATAGAACTAACCCAGACAGACACCCCACAGCACAGGTATGAGGTAAAATACCCTAGACAGACAACTTCACAGACAATGGGACTAACAACAATCAAATACAACAGAAAACACAACAGGAGGAACAGCACAAGATACAATAAAGAGCAAGAATACACCACCAACTCCAAAACACAACCACACAGTCAAAAGAGGCACAGACTGTAAAGAGAAAGTGAAAGTACACCCACTGTACTATGGCTGTAAACAGGATTTCCTATTACATCACTTCCTGTGCCCTTGCGTCACGTTTTCTGTTATGCGTGTATTTTTTTACATCTGATATTTGCGTGCCTATTTCTGATGCATTACTCACATGCATTTATTTATATAGACACATTACCCTTATGCATCAAATTAACAGTAAATCAGCATTGCAATGAGTGCAAAGGTGGAAAATACGCTAAGGGCCCATGGGTCATGCACTTTGCGTTTGCTGATATTTTCTACGCATTTGCGTCACTTTGTTTTACTCTATTCCTCATTGCGTGTTTTTGACATTTGTTAATGTTTGCACCTTATATAAAATACAAATTGTATGTGCTGGGCTGCAGTATGGCATTTTGTGCATGGCCACATGCGGTAGTCCATTGTACAATGTGATTTGTGTGTGATTGATGTGTTACACCAATGTGTGTGTTACAGAATCAACAGCATGCAAATGTATACACATCATGCATATGTCTATATGTGTGGCAACAGTGTATCCACATATGTATGGAAGTCAGTACTATGCAAGAGTCATGGTATGTGATTGTGAATTGTGTTCACTTATGTGCTGTGTGTAGTTGTCTTACAGAACATCACATTTCATACAACATTCACAGCTCAGGCATTGATGATGATGGCTGATGAATGCAATCTGGCAAATGTTACCTGACAAATGTTTCCATATGTTGATCTTGAGTATATGGATGACACCTGGTTGGACTACACTTATGTCTGACATGTGTACATATTTGCTACATATTGTGATTGACACACACTGCCTACATTCCAACCATATCATGTACTGAACACAATAGACAGTTGAAAATCATAACAGTTTGCTTTGTAATTACAATTACGTTGTGGTAGACTTGCAGTCCTAGCTGCACATGTTCTCATCCATTCTGATGTGCATTCCATAGACATGTCTGTGCAAAGTGTGAGCTCATGTGTACCCTGTGACAGGATTGGGCCCCATAGAAGCGGCAGGAGTGATTTCCAGGGAAGTTCAGTGCATGCTCCATATCTTCCATTGCTTGTCATACCTGGGCTAATCATGTTGAAAATTGTCACCAATGATGTCTCTACCTTGTCACACATGCTCCATGCAGCCATTGCAACTCTCACACTGAGTTGTGTTAGTGGTCTCTTCAAACATTACAGTCTCACCATAATTTGACAGCCGCTGCTTCATGTGTGGGCCCCTTGTTTAGCTCATTTTTAGACATGTTGTTGTTGTGTGTGATGAGCTATTGTTATACAAGTTGGCAACGTGGATGTAATTAATATGTTGTGGTCCATAAACTGTGTCCTTCAGTTGTCACAGTCAAGTGATGGGGCTAAATGTGATGGTAGAAGTTCACTTTTACAATTCACATGTGATGTTGCTACAGTTCTCTTCTGATTTGTATTTCTGACATGCTCCCTGAGGTTAGACTCATAATCCAAGGTATATGTTTAAGAGATTGAAGACACCAAAGCTGGATTGTGTGAATAAGTGAGATGTATATTGACAAAATGTATAAGGTGAGTTACGTGATGACTATGTGAAGAAGTTCTGTACAATGTGCAGTCTGTGGCGTATCCCATCAGCTGTGTTGTGGTCTTCCCCTCATTTTCTTCACCACCATCCTCCTCCTCCTCCTCCTCCTACTCAGGCAGATCATCAATCTGCTCATATAATGGTACGTTCATCCGTACACATATGTTGTGCAGGATAGCACAAGTCAATATGATCCTGCCAACCATTTGTGGGGCATATAGGAGACTGCCTCCTGTGATGAGCAGGCACCTGAATCTGGACTTCAGGATGCCAAATGTCCTCTCCACAATGGTCCGTGTCCTCCGATGTCCCTCAATATATGCACGCTCTGCTGCTGTGCTTGGGTTATGAAATGGGGTCATTATCCATGGCTGTATGCCATAACCCAGATCCGCTGCAAAAGATTACAGGAGTAATTTGTTGTTAGGGCTTGCAACAGGTAAGTCATGTAGCGTGGCAGTTGATATTAAGAGCTGGTTGTGGTTCATATGTATTTGTGTTTTGGTGTGAGTTCCTTGTGTGTTCTTTCGTCAGCACTAGGTTGTTGGACATGACAATCATGTTTGAGTCAAGGACCTGGAACATTTGATTTGGATTCCACACTGATAGTCATTATGTATGTACCATGCGTTGTGTAGTGCTCCTTTGTATCAGTGTGCTATCACTAGAGGGGACATGACACATCCTAAGAACACAATGGGGTCAGATGTGGTGGCAACATGGTAGCACTACAGTGCCTGGACATCCCATCCCTTTTGACATGTGTCATTGCAGATGAGGTGTGACACTTAGGGCCTATGAAATTGGTTAGTGTGAATGCACTACATTTCTCCTAAATTGGCTGCTGTGTCCTGCAACATTTAAACTATGCAAGAATGCCCCATGTGTGACATGTTACTTGGCAACCCTTTGTTGTACCCTGTGCCAGATGCTCATGTGTAGCCATGCACCAACGCTTCCTACACTACACCAGGGTACTTGGCTATCTGCCTTGTGGAGGTGGATGTGTCTGTGCAGGACAGTACGCCGCCCTGGACATATGCTTTTTTGATAGACAATTGGCTCTTTTTGTGTGTGCAGCATGTGCAGTCTATTTCCTTTTTGCAACCTGCATACTGCACCCCTGGGGTGGAATTTGTTGTTGGCACTTCCTCAGGTTGTAGGGGACAGCTACATGTGAGTCTGCACCATCATGCGATGTATCTTGCGGTGACAGACCTGCAGCAAAAAACATTGCACACCCTTTTCATGCTATATACAGCATGGGAGGGTGGCCAATTTATAATGTGGCTTCAAGTAATGATGAAATGGTCATCTGCTAAGATGTACATACAGTGCAGGCCATGACTATGGAACTGTGGGCTATTACATTGTTCCTTTGGTGTTCTTGAGTGGCAGCTCATGTTTGTGTCAGCCATGAGGTGCCCCAAGGCTGTGTATCCCATTGTTACAGGATGATCAACATCACTAGCAGTGTCTCTCCTATCTTCCAAAACATCATTGTGCATTTCTGTTGTCGACACATGCACAGTGCAGGCTTTGGGATGTAGCTCAGCTACTTAGCAAATGTGTCACTTGGCACAATACATGTGAGGTGAGTGATGTCCTGTTATCTCCTACTGGGTCCCACTATGACATCCATGATCTGCAATATCTGACTGTGTCTCTGCTCCCTGTTAGGCCATTTATTGTATCTGGTACAGACATGATGGTGTTGTGAGTGTTGCATGTGAGGTTGCCCTACAGTAACTGTGGTTCTACTTCTCACACATCTGGCACATGGTATGTGATGGGCATTGATCATGTATTCCTATGTGTGTGAGCCAATGTGTCAGGCAGATGTCTGTGCACACTACAGGTAAGTTAGGTATATGTTGATGAGATGCAGTTGATATAGGCGGAAGTTGTGTGGTGTTTGATATTTGTTCTGGCAGTGATTTGCATGGCATGACTTGAGACATCTGTACCTATTTTGAAGTCACATGACATGGGCATGGTGTATGCCTTTGACATGTCTGTGCTATTGTTTGTTTGGTGTAGTGTGTGTGATGTGTACGTAGTGGGCAACCTGAGGGCACTTCTGGTGGTCTGTGTAGTTCTGCTGTTTTCAAAGGTTATACGTCTGCACCTGTCCTTCCTGTGGTGTGCCTGTCAAGTTGTGGGTGTGTTATGATCATGTGGGTGTATGTATTAGTGTTGTGCACTGATTGTGCTGTACTGCAGCGTGGTGCATATGTGGTATCACCTGCACATGTGTGGAACTCTGGCCATATGTTACTGTAGTGGTGTATGTCTTGTGTGTCAGACAGGGTTGGGGTGTTGTGTGTACATTACTAGATTTGTAGACTTACCCACAAGTAGGCCATAACCAAATTGTCCATGCTGGAATTGTTCATTGATCGTACGTACTGTGTCGGAATATGTAGGCTCCTTGTGCGACGAAAATCGATGCGCAGCCTGCCGGTAATGATGCACAGCCAGCCTTGCGAGAAGTCGCCGCACAGCTGAACCGGAATGATGCAGCTCGTGTTCCCGAGTGGAAATTCAACACAGCGCCTGCCTTGCAACAGAAAATTCAAAGCATCACTTACCAGATCGACGCAATGCCCGTTTCTCCTTCCAGTGCGCCTAGAATTTCCCTGTATTGTCCCTGGGCATCAACAAGATTCCTGCATTGCAGTGAGGGACCAAGACTGTGACGAAAAATGACGCAAGCCCCTTGGAGCGTGGAAATAAATGATGCAACGTCTGTGCTGAGTCGAGTAATCCGACGCACACCTTATTTTTCCACAAATCTCCTCCTCAGCGTCTCCGTGCATGTTATTTTTGACGCAGACCAGGTACCTTGTGTAACCGAGAGACAACTATTGATTCTAAGATTTAAGACTCTTTTTAAACTTACAAAAGTGATATTACAACATGTGCGTATTGAATCTTTGTTGTTTTCACCTTATTTTATTCAGATAAATAATCTCTATTTTTCTAAACCTGTGTGGTGTATTTTTGTGGTGTCTCCATTGTGTTACTATAGGATTTATTGCACAAATACTTTACACATTGCCTTCTAAGTTAAGCCTGACTGCAGAGTGACAAGCTACCAGATGGTGAGCATAGGATAATTTGGATTGTGTGTGACTTATCCTGACTAGGATTGTGGTCCCTACTTGGACAAGGGTGTATACCTCTGCCAACTAGAGACCCCATTTCTAACACAATGCAATAAATAGTAAAACAAGAAACTTCCTCCAACCTAACATAACGCTTATAACATGTAGATCTCCACCTTCCTTTTGCTTTGATATTATCATCCGATAAACCCAAACTTCTAGCTTCAGTAGCTGCCCACTAGGGAATGAATGAGTCCGAAAAAAGCTTAGCGAGCATGGGCTAAGTCCTCCCTGAGTAGAAAAGAAGCTTGCTAGGACCGTTTTCAGGGTATCACCCATCATAAGGCAGGCTAGCCTGAATCCAGTGGCACAGCGAGAAAGGGACCCAGGTCTAGGCATACCCCTGCCACTTACAGCGCACAAAGCAACATCACAAAACAAAATAAAATGATGGACAGAGTGTTGAAACTTTTAAAACACTTACCCACAGTCACAGATCTGGGTTTAATCCATAATTATTTTGCTCGCCACATGACCCCAGTTTGGACCCAACCATATGCAAATCAGTCTTGACCCTGTTCCCCATGGGACCAACCATACCACTGGGTCCAAACTGGGGTGGCATAGTGAACAAAATAACGATGGATTGAACCCAGATCTGTGACTGGGGGTGAGTGTTTGCATTGTTCAGCACTCCGTCCATCATCCTTTTGTGTTCCAATTCATCATCAGCACAGAATGAGCAAAAGGACTAGAAATTCTCAAACAAAACAGAGCATGTCTGAGGACTCTTCTCTGCGCCTATGGGATCAAGAATTATACCAGAATCTCAAATGGTGTAATGCAGAGAAGAACTCCAAAATAGCATCCCTCTCGCTCAATTACTGCATCCCTCTAGTGATAAGGTATTACAAAACAATGGTGATAGCCCAATATTGTGGAAACCGATGGGCAATTTCCTCAGTGCAATAATATAAACAGTCCGTCTGCAAGCAGACAAGAGGGAAATTCAAATTGAGCTACAGTAACTGGCTTTCTACACATTGGTTATAGATTCCAAATTGGACAGGTTAAATATTCATATTCACTGGGCTCAGGAGGAAGTCAGGAGAGCAAGAGAGGAGTGCAGTTGTGCACCACTATTTGGATAACTAGCTGTCTTAATGGACTCTATAATTCAACATTTAGAACAGGATGTGGTTAAGAATAGTGGAGGAATAATCATAAAACAAAAGGCATATATGACTACCCATCAGAGCTGCCAACGTCTCTACCACAATAGGTAGAGCTTATGCAATTGACAGTAAAAGCAGCCCATGAATAAGCAGGCGACAATCAAGACCAAATACTTTCACAATCTTTGACATCAGTAAATCTGTCCACTACTTTAGCTCATCCCTTGTCTGGTCTATCTACAACTAGTTTAAGAAAGAAGAAATAAAGAAATTAAAAAAGTCAAATCAACCACTCCTCCTGCAAAAAGGAAATTACTTCACAAACACTATGGTGTTTCACTTCTTTGAACAAGCCAAAGAATCAATTGCACAGAAGCCCAAAATATGCCAGACAATATGTCATAAATATACAGAATGATGCTAGCTGCGATGGCAGACCACAGGGGCCTTATGGCGCAATGGTGCAAGGATGCCTGCGTTGGACTGGCAGCTAAATTTTGCGCCAGCGCAGGGGGAAACGCAGGGGTGCGCCGTATTCCCTTAATTACGGCACATCCCTGCATTTCTAAAGTGACGCAGCGCGGCGCTGCCAATTTAGGCGTAACACCGCAATGCGCCACTTTTCTTTAACTCTGGTCCCAAGTGTGCAAATGCAAACATTTACATCAAGACCCTAATATATGATGACTTCTACTATAGATGACAACAGGACTATATTAGGCAAGAAAATCAAAGATAGTAACAGCCTGCAGTCATCCTTTAAGGGTCTGGTGACCACTAGAACTGCTGATAAGGCTACATCCAGAGTAAAGACCATCCATATTTAGTGCAGAGATAAGAGAAGAGCTGATTTTGTTTCTCTCAAGACATCTGCAAAACCAAGCCCAATTAATGTTATACACAAAGGACAATACAGAAAGTCATAGTGAAAATACCACACAGAACCATATGAAATATAGTGATTTGTAGAATAGAATTGAAGTTCAAACCAGAGGGCAGCAAATTAAGGTGCAGTTTTGGTATAATTATCATCATAAAAATGCTTAGCAAGGTGATACACAGCAACATATGGCTACACACACCAAGTGGGATGCCTGCACTTCACCTGAGAGAGCAACTCGCTCTACAAGAATGCAATATGAGAAGAATAAAAATACCTGCAGCCAAGAATATCTTTTCAAGAAGGTGAAAGGGATGCACACTAAACCTAAATTAAGCAATAAACCAAGCGATTAGATACTCAGGGCCCGATTTAGATGCTCGTGAAAGGGTTACTCTGTCACAAATATGACAGATACCCTGTCGGCTGTATTGCATATTTCAAAGGGTATAATGTAATGTAATTTAACAGGCATTTATATAGCACTCTGTGACTCTGGGGAGTGTCCTGCACTCTGCATCTCAGGTGTGGACTGTCTAAGGAACCTCACAAACATTCTTGATTCAAAAATCAGGTTTTTTGTTTCTTCCAGAACTGGGAGGTAGCTGAAATGTTCCATAGCTTTAAAGGTAGTTTATTCCAAGTTGAGGGTCCTAAGAATGAAAAAGGACCTACCTCCCATCCTGGACTGACGTATTCATGGAATATTGGCCAGAGAAAGGTTGGATGAGCACAGGCGCCTGGTTGGGATATGAAAGCAGATCCTTGCTTTAAGATAATCAGCACCAGGCTGATGTAAGGCTCCATGTACAAGCAGCAGGGTCTTAAAAAGGATCCTTATCCTGATGAGAAGCCAATGCAGTTCCCTAAAATATGGGGTAACGTGCACACAAAGGCAGGCTGAGAAGGGTCCGGACTGCTGCGTTTTGAACCACCTGCAATTGCCTATTTAGGTAGCCAGACAGGCCCAGGGATAGTGCATTACCGTAATCAAGCCTAGATGTTATTAATGCCTGAACTACCTGTTTCCTTGCTGAGAAAGAGAAAGGGAAGAAACTTTCTTAGCACACGCAGCAGACCAAAGCAAGTCTGTACCACAGCATTAACCTGAGGCAGAAAGGACAGTTCACCATCCAACTTAATACCTAAATTCTTAACCAAACTGGCCTGGGGTAATGGAGGAGAAACATCTACCGGCCAGAAGGATTGCCAAGGCCTTTGTGCCCTTACGCCAAAGAAGACTATCTCCATCTTGTCAGCATTACATTTAAGCTGAAGATGTGTCAGCCATTGAAAGACAACTGTTGAGCGAGTTCTGATGTTTTTCACTCATAAACATCTCATCCCTGTCCCACGGAAATAGTAGCTGGGTGTCATCACCAAAGGACATTATTTTTGCTGCTAGGACTTTTGTCAAAAGAGCAAGAGGGGGTGAGATAGATAATATAAAGAGGCAGGCTCAGGACAGAGACGTGTGGCACTCCCACTTTCAGCTCACAAGACCCAAAGAAACAAGGTGGACACCTGACCTCCTGACCTCTTCCCTGAAGAAATGAGGCTAACCAGTCCCACACAAGACCCCCAATTCCAGTGGCTTGCAGATGGGCCAGCAAAGTGGAGTGGGGTACCATGTCGAAGGTCGCTGACAGATCAAGCATAATCAGCACACCCTGTCCCCAACAGTCAAGGCACCCCTGCTGTAATCTACCGCTTCTACTAGTGCCATCTCAATACGGAAACTGGGACAGAAGCTGGATTGGCTTGGATGCAATAAGTTTTTACTTTCCAACTATTGGGAGAGCTGGTAGTTAACATGTTTTTTCACCCCTTTTGAGAGGGCTGGGAGCAAAGAAATCAGTCTGTAATTAGAGGGTTCACCCAGGTCAGTCTGGGGTTTCTTCAGAAGAGGCAACATTTTTGCCTGCTTCCAAGCACCCATTGTTACATAACACATATTCATGTGAAACTCAATTACAATCTATTTAGATATTGTAGCAGAATAATCTTGCTACTGACTTAATCATACCACAACTTCTGGATAAAGATGTAAATCATGTATTTCAAACATTTAAAAAAAAAAGGCTCCACTATATCCAGTTTGCAAACCTGTGTAACAACATATGTTTATTAATAGGAGAAGGACACTGCCGTGTCATAGACAAAATCATTTATGTAATGAACCTATGAAGACATAATCAAAAAGTGCTCCCCAAATGAAAAAGAGACATACATTCTTTTGCTTATAATGCTGTATTCCTTGGTGTGTCTCTAAAAGACAGCCTTTTGTTAGATTAAAGAGTATTCTTGGCAGAAAAATCATTAATCATTCACAATGTAGCCAAAGAGGTCTTGTCTATACGAATGTCGATGACATTCTGACGCTCTCGCACTGCACCAGGCTCTCATCAGGACAAACATAATCTGGGGAACTGACAAGAAAAGTGTTGGGTCTTGTTACAGATTAATGGTGCGTTCCACATTCTGAGCGGAATGTGGAACGCGAAGAAGGGTTTGGAATGCGTGTGTCGGTTGGGGCAGTCATCGATGGGACACGGACAAGACGAGAATAAACATACTGTTGTTCACTTACCCGGTGTCGTCTTCCCTTCAGTGGCGAGGAGCGGGCGTGAACTTTCACGCAGGAAAAGGCTCTGGGTGTCGAGGTGCATATAATGCGACGAGAGGAGCAGCCCAGGAGGTGTGGGTCGAGGCCACGATCAGAAGTTGGTGGGCGGAGGCGGAAACAGCTGCGGTGGCATACAAAGAGGTACGCCTTAAGGAGCATTTATTTTTTTGAATGATGAAGAGTGTAAACATCCTTTGGGAGCTGAGAGAAAGAAAGTGAAGAAGGACTACGGAGCTGCAACTAACAGCTCAACACGCATGCCTGGTGGCCATTTTGACTGGTTGGGAAAACACAACGACAAGCCCAACCAGCCATAGAAACAAATAAAAGCAGTTGCGGGAGTACAATTTGATGCACAAAAGTAACTATGAAATAATAAAATAAATATATTACAAAAAATATTCTGACCGTATTCTTGAAAATAAGACCAAGATAGCTGGGTACAACAATACCTTATTAAAGTTTTGGACATATGGAGAGAATATTAGCACCTGCACCGTTCTTACAGATGGCAGGAACACCGCCTGTGGATTGGCAGACATGGAAAGAGACATTTGATGCATATTTAGAGGCGATTGAAGGCGACGCATTTACTTCTAAAAAGAAAAAAGCACTTTTAATCTACAATTTGGGAACAGAGGGAAGGACATTTTTAAAGACATTGCCATTAGAGGTAGTTAGTACCCTAACAGTAGGAGATGCTGAAGTAGGGTCGACATCCACTGTTGATGAGTATGCCTCGATAATTAGTACATTAGACAAAATATTTAATCCAAGGAAAAATATTCTTCTTGAAAGACATAAGTTTCTTCAGCATGCACAAATTCCAGGAGAGCCAATCAACGATTTTGTGGCAGCACTACGTTCGCTGGTGACAACATGTAATTACAGAGAGTTTAGAGATGAGATCATTCTTGATCAACTGATTGAGAGAACAAATAACAAAAAGATCCCAGAAAAACTTTTAGCTACTGAAGATCCAGATTTGGAAACAGCTTTAAAGTTGGCAAGAAGTATAGAACACTCTCAGAACTGTATGGGGGAGATGAACGACAGAGATCAGACTTATAAAAGCAAAGCAGGCAACTAAATCAACAATGAAGAGTAGCAAAGTAAGTGGTTGTGACGAGCATGAACTCTTGTCATCCAGAAACAGGAATGCCAATAACGACATGTCTTGCTACAGGTGTGGAAGTAGGACGCATGTTGGCAATTCGAAGAATTGTGCAGCTGTGAATCAAGCATGTTACAAGTGTGGAAAAAAAGGTCACTTCGTATGTAAGGGAAACATTGGCATGAAAAACTCTGCGCAGACTGTCAAAATGATTGATGACACCTGTGTTACTTCAGATGAAGACAAGAATGTTATCCTTATGCTCACGTCCAGGCATCAGGAGGACAACAGTATTGTAGAAATATCTTCAATGGTAGCAGCACAGAAGAGGAATCCACCATCTTGTATAGTTTTGGTTAACAATAAGGATTTAAAATTCCTAGCTGATTCTGGAACTCTGTTCACATTAAACAATATGGTGGGTATTGCAAGAATATTGACAATATGGTTATGCAGGATTCCCACATCAAACTTTTTGCATAAATTTGCAGCAGGAACGGTGCATGTGGTCAAGGAGGGTGCACATTTTTTGGGTTTGGAAGAGCAAGGAGAGTTGGGTATCATTCTGGACCCGAATCATCCTGATATGGTGTTATCAAAACATGAGAGTGTTTATCAAACGTGTGCAGGAGCAACCAAGGATTGGATTAGTGACCACCCAGAAGTTTTTGTGGATAGGTTGGGAAAACTCAAGGGATCGAATAATTTTGAAACATGGTGCAAAAGCCGTGGCTCATAAGGTACGCAAGGTACCATTAGCACTACCGAATGAATTGAAGCAAGGATTGGAAAAGTTTTGTTCGCTGCGCATAATAGAACCAATTGAAGGATCTGAATGGTTGGCACCTATAGTTTTGGTGCGAAAAGCAGATAAATCGATTAGGCTCTGTGTGGATTTGAGAGACTTAAATGCAAACATTTGGGTGGATCGCCAACCACTTCCCAACATCAACGAAATGTTGACAAATTTAAGGGGAGCAAAGTATTTCACATCACTTGACATCTCTTCTGCGTACCATCAAGTGGAATTGAGCAGGGATTCTAGGCATTACACGTCATTTGTAACCCCAGAAGGAGCATATAGATATGTACGCATGCCATTTGGGTTGGCATCTGCTGTATTTCAACAGTTGATGAATAAGTTGTTCCAAGGAAAAGAGGGTGTTGTGTACTTCCAAGACGATATATTAGTATATGGGGACACTGTTGCTGTACACGATGAAAGACTAAAGAGTGTGTTGGATATTGTTAAGTCGTGTGGAATGACTTTAAGGAAGGACAAGTGCAAATTTATGCAGGAGGGAGTAGACTATTTGGGACACCATGTATCAGAAAAAGGTGTGGAACCAAAGATGAACATTTTGGATGCAATCCGACATGCACCAAAACCAGTGGATAATGATCAATTATGATCCTTCTTAGGTTTGGTGGAGTACTATGCGAAATTTGTTCCCAATTTTTCAGACATAACTGCGTGTTTACGCAGTCTTTTAAAGAAGAGTGTCAAGTTTCAATGGAACAAAGAGTGTGACGAAAGATTTGAGTTAATAAAGAGCATAGCAGATTTTTTGACATTAATGATACATGCATTATTGCAACTGATGCAAGCAATGTACGTCTTGGTGCTGTACTTATGCAAAAGAGGAAAAATGCTAAGGAGGAAACTATTTCATTCGCTTCCAGGAATTTTTTTGGGGGGGCGGAGTACACATATTCTATGATTGAAAAGGAGGCTTTAGCCATGTGATGGGGTGTCGAACATTTCAGAAGTTTTTTGTGGGGGAAAGAATTTGTTCTGAGAACGGATCATAAACCATTAGTAGATTTGTTTAGTACCAAAGGTGTGGGCAGGGCCACACCCCATCTTGCGAAATGGCAATATAGACTCCAAGAATATAACTATAAATTGGAATATATGCCGGGTGTAAGGAATCGAGTGGCAGATTGCTTGTCAAGGTTATCCTTGTCAGAATGTGATGATACAGCAGAACCAGTGGATGAATTGGAGATAGTGTGTGCTGTTAATGCTTTTGGTGAAGTTTCAAAAGGTGCATTGACTGAACATGAGTGGGTGAGTGCATACTTGGATGATGAAGTATTGCAAGAAGTTAAAAGTTACATCTGTGGCAGATGGCCTAATGTAAAAAAACTTACAGGGAGATTTAATTCCTTTCAAGAGGGTTGAAGAAGAGTTGTCCTTGTCGGGAATATTGTGCGGAGAGGAAATCTGTTAATAGTTCCTGTCAGCCTACAAATGAGAGTGTTAGAATTAGCACACAAAGGGCATCCAGGAAATTGTGCCATGAAGCGTAGGATGAGAGAGGGTTTCTAGTGGCCAGGAGTTGATAGAGCAATTGAGCATTATGTGTGAGAGTGTTGCATGTGTGTGTTGAGTGACAAGTCGCAGGTAACATATCCATCCCCTATAGATCAAATCGAGGTAAAAAGTGTACCTTGGTCAAAGTTAGCATTTGACATCTCCGGACCGTTTGGGGTAAATGGAAGTGCACCAAAGTATGCTTTGGTAATGGTGGATTACATGACTAAATGGCCAGAAGTAAAGTTTGTAGATCACATGAGTACCGGTATTGTCAAAAGCTTTTTAAAAGAGGTGTTCTTGAGGGAACGTTTTCCGGAAGAGATAGTCACTGATAATGATACACAACTGGTCCCCAAGGAGATGGCAACTTTTCTAGCTAGTTTGGGTATAAAGCATACCCTAACATCCCTGTACCATCCTCATAGCAACGGTTTGGTGGAGAGATTTAACCGTGTGAAAAAGGAAAGTTTGCAGTTGGCATTGGTTAATGGTCTGCCTTGGAAAGAATCTGTTGAAGATTTACTATGGGGGTTCAGGACAACACCCCTTATCAGTACAGGAATATCCCCATTCACGTTATTAAGAGATAGGGTCGCTGACACAAAATTGAATAAGGAGTGGATGGCGAAGAAGAATGTAGATGTAGATAGGTTGGGTAAAGTGGTGGATGTGAGGTCTGCTGTTCAGGAAAAATATAAATCAAGGAGCCAACAAGATAAAGGTCTTGTTGTTCAACAGGGAAATTAGGTGTGAATTAAGAAACCTGGTTTTGTGCGAAAGGGTTTATCAAGGTTTTCTACTGCTGCCAGGGTGAGAAAAGTCCTGGATCATGTGGTTGTGTTAGAGAATGGCAAGAGATGGAATAAATCTTTCCTTTCCGTTGTGCCAGAAGCTAAGAGCGATTATGTCAGCGGAAGATTGGGCATGGAAGCAAATGAGGACTGCATGGAGGAAAGTGTGGAAAAGGGGGTGTCAAGGAGAATGAGGTCATGCCCCATGAAATTCAAAGAATATGTTGTACATTAGATCATTTAGCCAATTGCATGTATAGTTATGTTAGTTAAGCTAATAGGTATTTTTTTCCTTTTTGTCATTGTGAAGGAAGGGGGGTATGTTGGGTCTTGTTAAAGATGAATGGTGGGTTCCACATTCCGAGCGGAATGTGGAACAGGGGGCAAGGGTTTGGAATGCAGGTGTTGGTTGGGGGCAGTCGTTGACGGGACGTGGACAAGACGAGAATAAACATACTGTTGTTCACTTACCCGGTGTCATCTTCTCTTCAAAAAGAATTATCATTCAAGGAGTACTATTACATAAAAACAAGAAAAGAATTCCATGACGAAAAAATAAAAAATATATATATACATACTGATGGTTGTTACTGATACTGAAAATGTTAAGGACCTCAGATTGTTAAAGGATAATGGTATCTGGAAAGAAAGTGGCTATCATCAGTAAAACATTATTAGTAAGGCTATATAAATTATTTATAGGCGGCAAGTCCTATTGAGGCATAACTCACCCATGTCCTGCCCCAAACCGATGCTTTTGTCCCCTATAAAAATAGGGAGCATGCATAAGCTCAATACTGGATAAGTGAATGAAAGGCTAAGAAAACATATTTATAAATATGTACCTGAATAAACAGTGTGGGCAGGCTGGCAGCTTGTTCCCTCAGTGAGGAGTGGCTGGGGAGAATATACCTCAGTAGGAATAAAGGGACAAGTCAAGCCTGACTTTCTCTTCTTAAATAGCCTCTTACGAACAAGTACGATCTTTGCTCTCGTCCGAGGACACAACAAGATTGGAGACAGCTGAGGGGAGCATGTGAAGGACAGGGTCTAAACCGTGTTGATTTGTAAACAAAAATGCTCTTGCTTCAAGGAAGGTCTAGCTGTGAAAATTGCAAAAAAAGAGAAAGGAGGAGGGAGTCTGCGTGAGGATTCGAACCCCAAAACTAAGGCCATGCCAGATAAAAGAATGAACACCGTGCTAAAAAGAGAGCGGTACAAACATGGAAGCGGTTTGGTGACCCAAAATAGGGCATATGTTAAAAATGAAAACTGGCAGCTGAGTCGGATTGTGTTTACAATAATGAGGACAGACGTATACCGTTTAAAGAATTGGTTTATCTATTAGGAAAACTTAATGGAATTGTGAAAATAAATAAATCTGGAAGATTTTTTTTTTTATAAGATGAAACCAATGGGAATTGACCCCTTCCCCTTGGTTAGGAAGGGTGAAGCAATTACCAGTAGGCTAACAGAAGGTAACAGAAACCACTTTCCAATTGGACGATAAAAAGGTGTGCTGGGCCTAAAGGACACATGTATACTGTTTAAGGAATTGCTTTATATTTTAAGAACACTTAGTGGAATTGTAAAAATAAAAAACGTTTTATAGATTCTTTTTTTTTTAAATATGAAACTGTCAGGAATCAAACCCTACACATTGGCCATGACAGGTGAAGGAATTGCTGGTAAGCTAACAGGTAGGTGATAAAAACATTCTTTCTCAAGGAAGGAATCCCTTCATTGAGGTGCGGTGAGCTACAGTGGTACGTGTATTAAACAATAACAAAAGGTATTTAATACAATGGACTAACAATTCATTCCAAATGGGAAGCTTAATATTGGAAGTGCGGTGTGCATGTCTGAAACATGAGAAGCAGGCTTATATATAGAGCTGAAAAATGATCGGATGAATTTAAAGCTACTAAAAAATTAAAAACAGCCAGGTGGTCTCGTACAGTAGCCATAAGGATGGGCGAATTGTTGCGGGGCTGGTTAGAGAGATATGTTGGGTAACTCACATGGTCGTAAAGAAATTTTAAAGTGATATATGTCTAAGGGGCAAGCCCAAACAACTCTAGTACATGGAGTAACAAATACTGCTGTACAACAATACAATGAAATAAAATATAATAGTTCAATACTGTAGTTTACTTTCTCCATTCTTCCATAGAATTCAACCTTTTCCTTATGGAATCACATTTGTCAATCCATTTGCATTACAGTCTCTGTAAGTTCAATGCAGTGTCGCCCCCTCTAGGTGATGGAACAACCTTTTCAATGACTTGCCATGTATAATCTTGCAGGGTGTGTTGTCATCCATGGTAAGGTTGGACCATTGGGGCTGTTTCGGCGCAGCATCTGATGCAGCTTCCATGTTGACTAATTCTTGTTCGTACTTGTTGGGTCGTCTGTCCAAAGTAAATCAAATCACAAGGGAACCAAATACAATAAATTACATTGGTAGAGGCACAGTTGGTGTGCTGTCTTAGAGTGTTTAATGTCTCTATGAACAAACATTTTTGAATTGGACATATATTGGAAGGCAACACAATTGCCACAGTTGTGTCCTTTAATCGGTTGTAAACCACAAAGAACAGGCAATGTCAAAGCATCTTTTTGAATTCTTGTGTCAGCATGAACCAAATGGTCCTTAAGGTTTTTACCTTTGTTATATGAGAAAAGGGGGCATCTCAAAATGAGGCCAAGGTTTATCCACAGTAGGCCTTTCTTGAGTTTGTAGAATTGCCTCCCTTAGATTGTGCCAAGCCCTTTTAAAGGAATTCTTGATTAGATGTCTAGGGTAACCCTCTCTAATACTTTTTGGCTGAGTATTGCTCCCTCTCTAAAGTAGTCACTCTTCATGGTGCGATTCCTGCAAAGTCAGAGTAATTGACCAAATGGTAATCTAATGCCCTAGGAAGGAAACTCTTGTACTGTAATAGAGTGTTACGTTCTGTTGGTTTTTGAAAGAGCATGTAATTACTGTCATATTTGATGAGTAGGTCCAGAAAAGGTATAGTATATTGACTGGCATTATAAGTGAACTTGAGATAAGGCTGGCAGCTATTTAAATAGTGAACAAATGGCTTTAATGTTTCATCATTACCTTCTCAACTCATGAAGATATCATCACTATACCTCTTCCAACAGTCTATATTTCTGAAGAAAGGGTTATCATCGGTAGAAACAAACGCATGTTCAAACCCGCCAACATACAGGTTAGCCAGATTTTGGGCAAAATAGCTCCTATAGATGTACCGGAGCATTGTTCATAAAAGTCTGTGCCAAATAATAAGTAATTTCTAGATAAAGCAACTTCAAGTAACTCAACAATGACACCTGTTGGGATCTTACATAGGCCAGGGTGGGTATTTAAAACCTGCCTAATCACTTCTATACTGTCTTTCTGGGGGACGTTGGTGTATAATGACTATGTCTAATTTCACCAAAATTTCACTAGCAGGATCATATCTCATTCTTTCAATTAAATTAATCTTCTTCCCCTTAAAATCAATCCTGTTAAAACTAACATGTAGTGATGGTGTACCAGGACCTAACAGAATTCCAGCTTCAATGTACAATGCAAAAATAGCTTTTTATTCATGGATACTGGATGAAATTGGGTTAGAAGTTGTGCAGGGTTTGAAGCCTGCACAAGTAAATTTCGCCTTACTGGGAACCAAGCATCCTACTGTAGCACTTGACTCTCTCAGGACTGCGAATCATAGCAATCAAAAGGTCTGCTCAGGGGAAGTAGATTGAGTTATTAATTACTATTTGGTGGAACGGAGTACTAACACTGTGAGAAACTGCGTTGTTTGTTGGTAATAAAGTGAAAACACACCACAAGAAAAAGTCAGAGATGTGCGATTTCAAAGATTTCAGTTAACTATAGTGCCTTAAAGCACTAAGTGCCACTTGCCGGTTGCGGTTATCTGGTTTTGTGAGACCAGTTCAAGCAGACAACTAATGAGCATGGGCTGAAGACAGGAACCAAGTTAGCCTGTTGAAAAAATTACCTTCAAACCTTCAAGTGAAAAGATCTATTCACAGAGGCGGATGCCGGGAGCTGCAGGGAGTGCTTAGTGGATAGTCCTTGCTGTAGCGCGAAGCACTGGCCAGTCATTGTGGACGGTCTTTGCTGTAGTGCGAAGATCCTATCAGGCATTGCCAACAGTTGTTGAGATTTCTGTTGGCGGAAATAACAGGCTGTCAATGCTGTCCCGTGAAGTGCAGATCTTGTGTTGCTGGGTTGTTGCAGATGGTCACTCTAGTATGAAGAGTTGAGTTCACCGGAGCTTCGCATTGGCAGTCGGTGCAGGCAGAATGATCTTGGCACAAACTGGCCCATTCACAGTAACCAACAGCCCAAAACCTGATGATTTCTTTTTTATACAAGAAGAAGCGCAACTGTTGCCACACCAACGGTCCTGGACCTGGGAGGTACCTCTTGGGGATCAGGAACTCACTCTAGCAGAGACCAGCAGAGACCAGGCAGGTCCAATTGCAGCAGGTCAGCTGGGCATTTGCAGAGGGTCCTCTGAAGCTTGTTGTGTTACTGAAGCTCAGAACAGGAGGTTAGACAGCCAACCCTTGGAGTCACTTAAGCTTGGGTTTAAGGGTGCAGGTACAGTCTTTCTTCTCAGCAAGCAGAGCAGGCCTCAAACAGCAGGGCAGCAGGGTGCCCTTCTGTAGTATCCACAGGTCCAGAAGTGTACTGAAAAGTGGGTCTTAGAAGATCCTGGTATTTCCCCCTACAATTGTATCTGGAATTTCCTGCCTCCTTTCCCTGGCCCCAGTCTGTCTGGAGGCACAAGAGGATAGTGTGACATCCTTTGTGTGTGAGCTGGGCCAGTGCCTTTGAAGTGCTAGTGTGGCCAACACTCAGACCCTCTTTTGTGATGTTATTTAGGAGGAATACACAAAGGCTCACTACACCATGGGACCCATGAACAAACTGTAGGCACCAAATGCTTAGGACAAGAAAATGCCTACTTTCTAGAAGTGGCATTTTGAGAATTGCGACTTATATCTGACCTTGCCATTGATGATGGTATTAAATTACAATTCCTGAGACACTAAACATGAAACTCCTACTCGCTCCCACACAAAAGTTATCACTTATTTAATGTAATAAGGTAACACAAAGTTATCCTATAACAGAGGTAGGCCTCACAGTAGTGAGAAATGAATTGATATGTTTTTCACTGCCAGGACATTTAAAATAATAAACGTACATGTCAAACTTTTTAAAATTAACACACCCTACCCTATGGGCTGCTTAGGGTCTACCCTAGGGGTGACATATGTATTAAAAAGGAAGGTTTAGGCCTGGCAAAAGGTTTATTTTGCCAGGCCAAAATGACAGTTTAAAACTGCAAACACAGGCTGCAATGGCAGGCCCAGGACATGTTCAGAAAGACTACTTAACTGGTTAATACAATAGGTGCTTTAGGCCCAATAGCAGCATTAAATTTACAAGCCTGAAGTATATGTAGTACCACCTTACTAGGGTCTTATAGTGCTAATTGGGTGTAAGACAGTTTTACCATGTTTAGAGGAGAGAGCGTGAGCACTTTAGCACCGTTTAGCAGTAGTAATGTGCACAGAGTCCTAAAAGCCAACAAAAATGGGTTCCGAAAACAGGGGACGTGAAGGCAAAAAGATTGGGGTTAGACCTACCGGATGACCAGATCCAACAAACATTTAATAAAGGACTGTCCAGTCAGTGCCTTTTCTTTAGAGAAGGAAAAGTACATTTATTACACACAGACTAAGGCAGATTACAAAAACACCTTAGATGACATTCTGTAATCATATTTAATCCTTGTTAGACCTTACACCCTTAGGCTGTTCTTCCCCCGGCTTTGTGCCTACTTCCTCAATTTGTCTGACCTTGTTTTTGCCAGCTTTAGGACTCTATGCACTTTACCACTGCTAACCAGTGCTGAAGTGCTTGCGCTCGCTTCCCTAAAATATTGTAACACTGGCTTTGTCCCAATTGGCATATTTAATTTACTTTTAAGTCCCTAGTAAGGGGGCACCACTTGTACCCAGGACCTGTAAATTAAATGGTACTTATGGGCCGGCAGCACTGATTGTGCCACCCACTTAAGTAGCCCTCTACCCATGTCTGAGGCCTGTCATTGAAGAGCCTGTGTGTGCAGTCTTGCACTGCAATGTCATCCTGGCAAAATAACCCTTTTGCCAGGCCCAAACCTTCCCTTTCTATACATATAATTCACCCCTAAGGTAGGCAGTGGGCAACCGAGGGGACAGGGTTGAATGTTTTAAAAGGCAGGGCATGTACTTTTAAGTTTTACATGTATTGGCAGTGAAAAACTCCCAAAGCCATTTTACACTACAGCAAAGCTTATCTCTCACATAGGATAGAATTGGTATTTCCTTATTGCATCTTATAAGTGGAATTCACAATCTGGAAGAGTTACGTTTTTTGAATTTGGAATCTCGGAACTCACAATTTAAAATCAGAACTTATGGTGAATTGGGATTTTACATTTGCAGTTCTCAAAATGCCACATTTAGAAAGTTAGAAATGTTCTTATTTTAGTGATTTGGTGCTTGATGTCTGTCTCTGAATACTCGTTTGGGGTGGGTAAAAGTTGGGCTTTGTGCGTTCCCTCTAGACAGACACAGAAAAAGGGAGGTTAGGTGTAACTGATGGGCCATCCACAGCCTCATGGGCCATCCTGGGCAGGATGGGAGGGAGGAGCTGACACTCACACTTGAATAGGTTGTGTCCTATCCCCACAGAAAGGGCTGCATACCCCCCCTGTAGTGAGTTTGGAGCCAGGCCAGGAAGACAGGACTTTGTGCACTTCAAAGACCTCTCTTGGAAGTCTCTCCCTGTTTCACACACACCTGGTCCCCAACTGCGGAGATTACACTGGAGCCAATGCTGGACCTCCACTTCTCAGGAAAACACAAAATCCAGGGACAGTACTCCTAGATTCTGTGGCTTCCAGAGGGGGAAGGGACAAAACAGCAAAAAAGAAACTTGCGGTACTGGGTCTGCTCAGCGCAGTACTACTCTGTTTAACAGGATGCGTCACTCCGGGGACCTTCCGAGTATGAAAATGTGGACGTTTATGGGACCAGAATCTCTTTTTTCGTGAAGACACAGTACACTGGGAACAAGAAGAGACAATTAACATCAATATACTAGCAAGCCTCTCCATAATTTACAATGCACTGCTTCAATAACAAACACTTACAGGTTTCTTCAAAATCATAGCATAAGAGCAGAATAACCAGATTATTGGATGAGAGTTCTCTGAAACTCTTTAGGAAGAACTTGAAATACTGATTGGAGCCTATGACACTCCCAGGGTAATCCAGAACACAGAATTGGACTTACTGGCACTCCCAAAGTTATACTCAATACATGGATTGGAGTCAGGGACACTCCCAAGGCATATTAGAAACAAGATTGCTCTCAGTGCATAAGGTGAAGTTTAAACAAACTCTCAAGGTATGCTAGAAACAAGGATACACTCAGAACTAGGTTACATTGTGTAAATAGGTTGGAGTTACTGACATTCCCAAGGTTTCACTCAGTACATAGGTTACACTTTGAACAAGGTTTTACATGGAACAAGGTTATACTCAGAAGAAGATTATACCTGAAAGAAGATTATATTCAAAACAAGGTTATACTTGGCACAAAGTTGGAGTTAATGACACTTCCAAGGTTGTACTCGAAACACAGGTTGGAGTTACTGGCACTCCTAAGGTTGTACTCAAAACAAGGGTTGGAGTTACTGACACTCCCAAGGATACACTAGAAACATAGTTTGGAGTTAATGACACTTCCAAGGTATACTATCAACAAGGTTACACTCGGTATATAGATTGAAGTTAGAAGGTCCATTCAGAATTCAGTCTCTAGTCCATGAGCAACACAGTTCAAGTGCCAAGGTTGGACAGAGGGTCTGGAGAAAGGACAATCAAGGAGCGCTGGAGGAAAATTATGGAGAAGGAACTGGAGCAAAGTCCAGAGTCTTGAAGAGGTAGAAAGGCAGGCCAGCTACTACTATAATGGATTAGTGTGCCCTGACCTTAAAGGGAGGTACTTCGCCTTGCCTAGTACTTCAATCGGAATCCGAAGACATCAGGAAGCTCAGTACAAGAAGCTCAAGAGGAGGCAGATTTGTGGCTTATGAAGGAACGTACTGGAAGTGTTGCAGAAACCAGGGTCACAGAATCATCAGGAGGGCTTGGAAGACTAGAGTGCTGGTAGCTCTGAGTGATATGGGAGTGGAGTGCAGGGACGAAACGTTTGTAGGGCCGGAATGCTGGAAGATCTGTGCAACTCAGGAAGTGAGTGCAGGGATGTTGCTTGTGCAGGACGGGGATGAGGCCATGCGCCGAAGCAGGTTCAGAGGGAGTATTTATACAGGAAGCAAAGCGTGTTCCAGAAGAGCGCATGTCTCATGTAGAAGCATGGGATATTCCTAGGAACTGGAGGAAGATCACATGTTACATCGAACCAAGATGAGGCCTAGCAGGTGGCAGGTGCAAACAGTAATTTCCAACAATAAACAGGTACAGCGGAACCCCACAGTGGAAACGTGACTATCCTAAATAGACATGTGATATCTGCAGGTGCAAACTAGACTAAACTTGCATACCAACAGAACAGGAGCGTCAATGGTTCAGGCTTCCTGGAAGGGGGGAACCAGGGAGCACTTGAGATGGAAAAGCGCCACAGGAAAATGAATAACATGAGGCCGGCAAATAATACCCAGCACACATAGGGAACCAGATGGAGACGTGATGATCCCACTTCAAAGGTAGAACTGGGTATAAGTACTGGACTTCTGACACCACCACTGCAGTATACCTCTGGACCTGTGGATACTATGTGAGGAAGAAGGGCTGCTGTGCTGCCGCAAGGACTGCCACTCTGCTGGACTGCTACTCTGCTGGACTCTTGTTTTGCTGTGCTGAACTCTTACTTGGGAGTGAGAAGGGCGTAACCTGCATCACTCTACCCCACAACCCAGAGTGACTTCAAGGGCCAGCTGACTGGTCTCCTGTTTTCTGAAGTCTCAAGGACATAAAAGACTTCAAACTTACCTGCATCTGCACCTAGACTCTGCCATTTGTGATTATTGCCTGCCAAGTGGTGCCACTCCAGTCCTGGTCGCTTGGAAATGAGGACTAAGGTGCTTCTTCAATCAACCCACTGAACCTCATCAGAACCAGTGCATCTTTACTGCTGCGGAGATCAGAACCTGCGTGTCTTCACATTTGCATGAATCGGAACTAGTGCATCCTTGTCACCGTGTGAAGTGGGCTCGTCACATCGTCTTCATAACCAGTGCATTGCCCTCAGAATCGATGCATCCTCTGCTTCCGGTGCAGAACCAACAATTTGCATTCAGGACCAGCACATCACCCTTGTAACTGGTGCATCGCCAACTTGCCAAGCGGAAACCCAGTTTCTAATGCTGGTAATCAGTTTGTGAGGATCGGTCTTGTGTTTTTTAAAAATGTTTCCTCAAATCATGTCTCTGGCTTCTGGTTCTACAACTGTAATCATGGAATTTGAGCTGGGCAACTTGGAGACCTACATAGGGGCTCAGCCTAAAGACTTTTGCAAGGAGATGGGGGCTCCTGCCAAGATTGCCACCAAGAAGGTGAAATTTCAAAAGGCGCTGAGTGCCTGGTCAGAAACCCACTCCAAGGAACATGATGGATTGGTGGAGCTTGAAATTGGCTCTTATGAGGAACCACCTGGAGTGGCTGAGGGCGAAATCCCTGAATTTGAGCTTCCTATGAGGGACGAAAGCAGTGTCTATTCCCATGGCCTATCCCCTGAGGAGCTGAGGTAGAGGAGGGAGTAGAAAGAATTCAAGCTTCAGATGGTCAAATTAAAAATGAAGGCTGAGGAGAAAAAAGGCTGAAAGGGCCATAGAGGCAAAGAAGGCTGAGGTAGAAACAATATTAGCGGAGAAAAAACTTCTACTAGCTCATGAACTGAGTCTGAAAGAGCTGGATATCAGGGCCAGGCAGGCATATTCCAGCAGTGATGGTGGCAGCATACATGCGGTACCTGATGGAGAAAAAAGGGTTTGTGTACCCAAGGATTTGGTGCCCAGTTGTGCGGAGGGAGATGACATTGATAAATGGTTTTCTTATGAGGTTGCACTTAAGGTTCACAGGGTTCCTGAGGAGCAGTGGGGGGTGGTCTGTGGAAACACATGCCAGCACTTAGGAGGGACACACTTCTAACATTATAGGTTGGGGACCAAACAAAATATACCCCTATGAAGGCCATTTTAATTGCCAATTTGGGCTGATCCTGAAAAGTATCGCCAAAGATTCAAGGACAGCCAGATGCTCCCCAACCAATCCTGGGTAGATTTTGTTGATTACTTCAGTGAGGCACCGAATGGCTTGGTGAGGAGCAGCAAGGTTATTGATTTTAATGGGTTGTACCATTTTTTCATGAGAGAGCACATGTTCAGTATCTGCTTTCCTGAGTTGCGCCAGCAAATCGCAGACAGTAAGCTGACGGACCCTCAGGAAGTTTGCTGAGGAGGCGGACCTCTGGGCTAGCACCAGAGTGTCCAAGGAGATATCTGGGGGACTCCCACAAAGGTGGTCAGGGTTCCCACCAGAAGAAAGAGGGAGGAGAAAAAATAAAAATAAATAGTTCTCTAAAGGTAGGGAGTAGCGGTAACCAGTCCCAGTCTGATCTTACGATGGTGGAGGAAATCATCCGGGTAGAGCCACAGCTATTCGGATCACGGGTGCAGCAGACATCCATTGCAAGGAAGATGGAGCTATGGCGGAGAATCGTCGACAGGGTCAACGCCGTGGGACAGCATCCAAGAACCAGGGATGACATCAGGAAGAGGTGGAACGACCTACGGGGGAAGGTACGTTCCTTGGTATCAAGACACCAGATTGCTGTACAGAGGACTGGCGGTGGACCCCACCTCCTCCCCCACAACTAACAACATGGGAGGAGCCTCCTGAGGGCCTCGCAGGAGTAGCAGAAGGACTGGACTCTGGTAAGTAAGATCTTTACTACTTTATCCCCCACACCCCACCTGCATGCCATCACAAACTCCTACCCCTACCCTCACCCCATCACCCCAACACCTCACATATACCCCACTAGCACAACCCACCCATCCCAATACCAAGCCCTGCATGCAACAACAATGCATGGACACCCATCACCACAGCATGCACACTAGATAGACTCACCCAGCCCACCTAATCAGCAATCACACAAGGCCAAGGCGACAGTGCAAGCACATTTATACAGGGTAACACACCCATTACACAAGATGGCACACACAGATACAATAACAATGCATTTGCATCCCAACAGGACCCCTACCCAACATCACTGGATAGGAGGTACCAGCTATATCCACTACCCCTACAGAAGAGGTCCACAGTGATGACAGCAGCTCTGCATGCCTGGATTAGGAGGACCAGCCTGGCCCATCTGGGACCTCTGGACAGTCGGTTCCCCTGCCACAGTCCCAAACCACCACAGAACCTCCCCCCTCAGGAAACAATAGCACAGCACCCACCCAGCGGGCCCATGCCACTGTCCCCAGGACATGTCAATCAGCATTGTGTGTACCACTACAGGGACCCCAGGCAACCCCACTAACCCAGGATGATCAGGGACCTGGGGTCAGTGGCAGTGGGCACACGGTTCAAGGTACAGAGGCACAGGACAACAGGGAAGCTGGGAGGACTGCTGTGCGACAGGGGGAGGACAGGCCCAGGAAACCCACTCTCCATGAGGCACTCTCCAACATCATGGGAGAATACCACCATTCCCAGGAGACCATGGGCACAGTACTGGCCATGTTTCAGGAGACCCAGCGGCTGCAGGGTGGACACTACATGGGGATCAGGGATGACCTCACCATAGCAGGGGTGCTGGCTGATATGGGCAAGACCATGAGGGAGGCAGTGGCTCAACAAAGGGCCCCTGACACTAACCAAACCGAGGAACAGCCTTCCACCTCCGAGGGCGCTTCTGGACAGGAGGCCCTTCCACAGGACCAACAGGCCACCAGCTCCCTACCCCCTGCCGAAGGAGAACCACCCCGCAAATGGTCCCTGCGATCCAGGCAGAAGACAGAGAACATTGCCAAGACCCCCTCCAGGAAATAGGACTCTCCTGATTGTCACCCTTCTGTCCCACTCTGTTACGCTGTCCACCTTGAACTGCCATTGCTCCCCTTCCTATGCCCCCTTGGAGAATGCACCTGTGATACCAAGAGACTGGACTCTACCATGGACCTTCCTCCACCATCACCCCAACCCCTTGCACAAACCCCTATACCCATTAGCACCTAAATAAACACCCTTTAATCAAAAACCTATCTGGAGTCAGTCTGATTTTTCACAAATGTATTATCACAACAATAGCAACAAATTGTAATGTAAATGTTCATTTACTCATACCAATGTATGACAGTTGTTGGGCAGCAGTACACATAGCAGAAGGCAGAATGGGGTACACAGATCTGAAAAAAGGGAACAGTCAGTGTCCATAGACAGAGGTTAAGAGGCTGCCATGTACAATGTCCTAAAGTATACTGAAATGTGAAGAGGAGTTACAGTCTCTTAACTGTGTGTGTCACTGGAAGTACTGCATGATGATGTTCGTTCTGTTGTCAATATTTTCTTCCTCTGCCTCCTCTTCCTCACTGTCCACAGGCTCCACCGCTGCCACAAGATCATCAGCAGGCCCACCCTCTAGCAGAAAAGGCACCTGACATCTCAATGCCAGGTTGTGCAACATACAGCATGCCACAATGATCTGGCACACCTTCTTCTGTGAGTAGTACAGGGAGCCACCTGTTGGATGGAGGCACCGGAATCTGGCCTTCAGGAGGCCGAACATCCTCTCCATAATACGCCTAGTTCGCCCATGTGCCTCATTGTAGCGTTCCTCTGCCCTTGTCCTGGCATTCCTCACTGGGGTCAGTAGCCAAGAGAAGTTGGGGTAACTAGAGTCACCTGCAAATTTCGAGGGATACCTGTTAGACACACACTAACCCTTAGGGACTACCCCATACCCAGACACCTACTCATACTGTGTGGGGACCTTGGGCTCACCTATTAGCCACACCCAGTGCCTCTGGAGTTGGCCCATCACATAAGGGATACTGCTATTCCTCAAGATATAGGCGTCATGCACAGAGCCAGGATACTTGGCATTCACATGGGAGATGTACTGGTCCGGCAAACACACCATTTGCACATTCATCGAATGGTAGCTTTTTCTATTTCTGTACACTTGTTCATTTCTGCGGGGGGGACGAAAAATGCCACATGTGTACCATCAATGGCACCAATTATGTTGGGGATCTGTCCCAGGGCATAGAAGTCAGCTTTTACTGTGGCTAAATCATCCACCTGGGGAACACGATGTAGCTGCACATGTGTTTCAGCAGGGCAGACAACACCCTGCTCAACACATTAGAAAACATTGGCTGAGACATCCCAAATGCCATGGCCACTGTAGTTTGGAAGGAACCACTTGCCTGGAAATGGAGCACTGACAGGACCTGCACTAGAGGGGGGATACCTGTGGGTTGGCGGATAGCTGACATCAGGTCTGGCTCCAATGGGGCACAGAGTTCTTGGATTGTGGCACGATCAAGTCTGTATGTGATTATGATGTGTCTGTCTTCCATTGTCGACAGGTCTACCAGGGGTCTGTACACTGGAGGATGCCGCCATCTCATCATCTGCCCCAGCAGTTGTGGCCTATGGAGGATAACGGTGAGCAGAGGGTCATTTACCACATAGGTAGCACAGCTGTGTCAGAAGTCATGTTAGAGAATCCGTGTGTGAAATTGTGAGTCTGTATAAGTGCCAATATGTGCTGTGACGCAGTTAGGTGCCATGCCATGTGCACCCCTGAAATGGCGGCTGCCTGACTTGTGAGGAGAAACAAGGGGAAATTAGGTAACTGCGCTGGCGTTGTGCAGCATTGCGGTAGGCGGTCGAAGACTGCCGCGCAACTCTGCATTGGTTATCATTGTGCCCTATGGGTTCCAGGAGCCAATGGTGATGTACGCCGGCGGTGTCAGTACGCACCGCCGCGGACGTGACTGCCATTTTCCATCTGTTCACTCACTCGATACCTGACCATCAACAGGAGAGGACCTACACTGCAAGTGCTGCTGTGACCGGAGTTTGGAAGCGATAATGGCTACAGTGTCTGGGGTAAGGGCCCCTGCCTTTACTGCAGAGGAGTTGGACAGGACAAACTGGTGGATGGGGTCCTCCCCCAGTACACGCTAATCTACGGTCCTCCAGACAAACAGGTGAGTACACTGTGAGCATGATGCTTGGGCAATGCCTGTTTGGAGTGGTGTTGATGTAAGGCACATGTTGGGGGGTGGGCTGAGTGCTGCATGTGAGGATGGTCAGTGTATGTGAACTGGTGGACAGTGAGTATGATGGTCCGGACGGGTGAGTAATTTTCTTTCCTCTTGTATCTTCCCTCTAGGTCAGCGCCCACCAGAAGAAGGGTATTTGGCCTGCCATCACCAAGGAAGTGCGGACCCTGGGGGTCTATTAGAGACGGAGTACCCACTGCCGCAAGAGATGGGAGGACCTGCGCCACTGGAGCAAGAAGATGGCGGAGGCCCAGCTGGGGCTGGCCTCCCAAAGTGGAAGGGGTGCCCATCGCACCATGACCTTCCTGATGTTCCGCATACTGGCGGTGGCCTATCCGGAGTTGGATGGGCGCTTGAGGGCATCACAGCAGCCACAAGGGGGTGAGTACAGTGTCATAAAGCTGACTCTGCGCGGTTTAGGAAGTATCTGGGTGGGGGATGTGGGCTGTGGGTGCCCCTAGGCCAGGGCGGTCATGCCAGGGTATGTCCCTTGTTTGCAGGCTCAGAAGCACCCCTACCCCAATGTGCAGGGTCCTGTTGGTGTCAGATGTGCATGTGCTGGCGTTAGGCATTGTACCCCATGGGCTGGTGACTACCATAGTGAGTGGTTGGGCAAGGCCTAGTGCATAGGGCAGCTCAGTGTGTGTTGTGTCTGCCAACGATAGTTGTGTTGCTGGCATTGACCATGTGTGTCCTCTGTCTCCCCCCCTTCTTGTTTTGTCACCCTGTGCTTGTGTGCATTAGCATCATCTGTCGGTGGAGAAGAGGCACCGGCGATGGAGATAGCTGCATCCCACATGGCCCATGAGGGTGAATCCATGGAGGATGAAGGCACCAGTGGGACAGAGGGCGATGGGAGCTCCACGATGGGGACAGGAGGGGATACCAGCGACAGCGCCTCCTCCTCTGATGGAAGCTCTGTGGCGATGGCAGACACCTCTGTGCCCACCCCAACTACAGGTACAGCCACCACCCCCCCACCAGTTTCACGTGCCCGCTCAGCCAAGAGGGTGGGCATCTCCTTCGCCCCAGGCACCTCAGGCCCTGCCCCAGTCAGCCCTGCTGCCCTCAGTGAGGAGGCTATTGACCTTCTGAGATCCCTCACTGTTGGTCAGTCAACCATTCTAAATGCCATCCAGGGTGTCGAGAGGCATTTGCAGCAAACAAATGCATACCTGGAGGGCATTCATTCTGGCGTGGCGACCCAATAGAGAGCATTTCAGGCTCTGGCCTCAGCACTGATGGCAGCCATTGTCCCTGTGTCCAGCCTCCCCCTCCAACTTCCACTACCTAGACCCAATCCCCTCTACCTCAGCCTATCCCAAGCACACCTTCAGACCAACATGCACACACATCAACAGATAAAAGTGGCTCAGGAAAACATAAGCACCACACATCACTCAGGCACTCACACAAGCACCATACCAAGCACACATACCAACATCCACGTCCTCCACTGTGTTCCCCTCCTCCATGTCCTCCACCTCCCTCCCAGTCTCGTCTCCTCTCACACCTGCATGCCCTACATCATCAGCCACTGTCTCCATCACCAGCACGCCCATCACAACACACCGCTCACATGCAATCACAACCCCCACTACCATTCACATGTCCCCTGTGTCCTCTCCCAGTGTGTCTGTGAGTCCTCCTCCCAAAGTACACAAACACAGGCACACACCCACTCAACAGCCATCCACCTCACAACAGCCTCCAGCCCATGCACCTTCACTCAAACTCAGCAGACGTACACCTCCTACAAACACTACCTCTTCCTCCACTCCCACACCCCCTCCATCTTCCCATCCCAGTGTGTCTAAAAAACTTTCCTCGCTAACTTTAACCTCTTCCCTACACCCCCCCAGCCCGTCCCCTAGGGCCATGATGTCTAGATCCCAGTCCAGCACCTCAGCCACCACATCTGCATCTGCTGTGATCTGTGCGGGTCTGGGTGGATCGAAGGGGGCACCCGTCAGAGCTGCCAGTGCGCCACCTATAGATGTGAAGGACCACCCGATTCTGCCAAATGCCAAGGTCAAAAAGGGGCCAGCTTCCAGCAGGGGAAAGTCGCACCACCCACCCAGCAAGGCCGCAGCCAAACACAGAGAGGACAGTGCCAAGGTCCCAGCAGGGGACGGGAAGGGACACAAGACAAAGGGCAAGTCACCTCAGGGCACAAAGCCTCCTGGTGAGGGCCTTGTGACCACCATTTCCTCAAGAATGCCAGTGACCTGTACCACAGTTACCACTGCCGCAACGACCTCCACCTGCACCACCGCTGCCACAACGTCAATCTGCAGCATCCTCCCCAAAGATCAGCCATCCGAGGCTGCCGGATATGGTAGTGTGTCTCCCTCCACCACAACAGACACCTGCACCATGGCCAGCACCGGCAGCATCTCCGCCGCACCCAACGCCACCTGCACCACCATCTGCACCAACACGTGCCCAGCCGGTACCACTATATCGGACGTCAGTAGCATCACCAGTGGGCAGCCGTCCAAGGCTGCAGGTGGCGTCCTGGACCCTGGACACCTCACTTGAGGCACCACCACCAGCACTGGCACGAGCAGCAGTTGGCAGCCTAAGTCGCCGCAGGATGGAGTGTGGCTCTGCCTCCATGGAGCATCATGCTACCTGTTCCGTGTACATCTCATGGCTCAGACACCCTGGTGACAGGAGGGTAACTGCCACACCCCAGGTGCAACATCACTGGGCACAATGCCCCCTCCAGAACCAGTGGATAGATGCATCCACTCCCCCTATCCTTGGCAGGATAAAGCACTCTGGGCACAATGCCCCCTCCAGAATCAGTGGATAGATGCATCCACTCTCCCTATCCTTGGCAGGATCAAGCACTCTGGGCACAATGCCCCCTCTAGAACCAGTGGAACATGTCACTGACTTGAGAGACTGGCTTTGCACTCCCCAGGACCAAGCAGTGGGCAAACCACCCACTGGAGAGACTGTGGCTTTGCACTCCCCAGGAGCAAGCAGTGGGCAATCCACCCACTTGAGAGACTGTGGCTTTGCACTCCCCAGGACCAAGCAGTGGGCATGGAGGCCCCTCGAGGGGCAGTGGCGACGTACCATCTTCCGGCTGAGGTGCCCCCCTCCCCTTCCCCTTGAGGTGCCTGTGTTTTTTCGACCTGATGCCCCTGCAGTGTTCTCTCCGTTTTGAGGCAGGTGTCATGTGTGGGCTTCGCCCATGCTTTTTTGGACCACTGGTCCACGGACATTTACAAGGGACAGTGTATGGCCTTGTGTATATAATGTAAAACTTGTATATACTGTTTATTTAAATTCTACTGCTATATCTGAATGTTCCAATATAACACTGGTTAGACTCATTTCCTTTTGTCCTTGCGTTCTTCCAGGGGGAGACAGGTGTATTAGTATTGTTGTTGGATGTGTTTGTGTGTATGTTGTTGTGGGTGAGGGTGTTGCGTGCCGCGTCTGTGTGTCAATCTCTTTTCCCTCCTCCCCTCCCCTCCCCTCCCTTGTGTGCTAAGTGCAGTACCCACCGTCGTCACCATTGCTGCCGCTGCCTTCTTCTTTCTACTTCGTGGTGTATGAGAAGATACACCAACATGGGGAAGATCTGCAATTCGGGCTCCATGGCATCCTGGTTCTTCGTGGAGTGTCGAAAGGTGAGTGGTTCCCATTTGATGTACTGTTTCTGCCGTGCTTTTGATGGCGTTGGTACCGCCCCGGAAAAACTGGCAGATTGGCCTCTCATAATAGTGTGGGCGGTACATTGTCTTCCGCCTGTCTGTTGGTGGTGACCGCTGCGGTGTTTGTTGCTACCGCCGTGGCGGTCGGAGTGTTAAAGTGGCTGTCTATGTTGGCGGTTTCCGCCGTGGTCGTGATCTCATTTTTTTACCGCCGGCCTGTTGGCGGTGTTACCGCCGCTTTAACACGGACCGCCAGGGTTGTAATGAGCGCCTGTGTCTCCATCACAAGAGGGGTTAGACAGGGCTGCGTTTTAGCCCTTATCCTTTTTGCCATTTCTGTTAATGATCTGATTGACCATTTGAATAGATGTGGGAGTGATTCCCCAAGTCTCACAGTCATCAGGGTTCCTGCTCTGATGTTTGCGGAGAAAACTATATTAATATCCAAATCAGAGGATGCTTTGCAGTTTTGACACTTTGTGCAGTAAGAGGGGTTTGAAATCAACATTTCAAAAACAAAATACATGGTCTTCAATCCCTGCTGCACCACCACACCCAATCCATGTCCTAAAGGCTCCCTGTTAGTGCATATGTATGCTTTTGAGTATTTAGGATTAATTCTCACTGAACAGTTGGACGAGTGTTGTCATATCGATATTTGCAAACTTAGACTTCAGCAACATATGGGGGTTGTTAAAAGTTCAGAGTAGTTCCAAATTCCGTCTAATTTCACCAGTGCTGCAAATCTACAAACAGCAGGCTAAGGGGGATGTCCTCTACTGGTTGGAGATTTGGGGTCATACCAACGCTGTGGGCCTTCCTCTAGTGGAAAAACATTTTTTTTGTGACAGCTGACAGGTCTCCCTGTTAGCACCCTCGTGCTCCAACACCAGCCTGGATATGGGTATCTGGCCGATCCCAGAAGGAATAAGGTTGAGACCAATCCTCTACAAGAGGAGGCTCTGGGCTACCCCTGAGCTTGCAACATATCACCAAGGGTTGGAAGAAATCTTGGGCCTGCCAGGTTCTGGCAATATCCCAGGGATAAGATATATCAGAGACACGCTGAGAAAGTTGGCCTATGGGGTTTTGTGTGATGAGCCAATGACAGCTGAGTCCATCAGTAAGAACACCATCAAAGCCAATTATGGGCAGCTCACAATGGCCCTAATGCAGACACAACCATACTTTGGCCCCCTGCCTGATGCTTTTCTTTTGGTGAAGGATGAGTTTAAGGCAGAGTAATTCCTTGATGAGATTGAGCCTGCGGTAGCTAGGAAACTCTATCTCCGGTTTGGTTATGGCACCCTCCTCTTGCTCTCTTTTACCTCAGCATGGGAATGGCTTCAAGAGCAGGAAAAGTGGGCATGTCCCTGTTATGGTGCCAGTAAGAAATGGTGGAACATGCATTGTTTTCCTGCCCTGCCTATGAGAAGGGGAGGAAAAAATGAAGACTCCTAATATGTCGAACTTTAGGGGTCAAACAACATGTTGAGGCCCTTCATATATTAAGATATGTCAAAGCACTGTCTTTGCTGTTTCCCTGATACCTCTTAACGATGGAGAGGATTATGTGCATGTTTTCATCGTCCAGCGTGGGTTCTGATACAACTAAAGCACAGGGTGTTCCTGTTTACTCTGTTACCCCTCATGCACTTGCACTTTGAGACGTGTGGTCAAAGGCTGCATCTGCACATTATTAAAGTATAGAGTGCTTTTAGAGACCTCTGTTTCCTTCATGCACTAGCACTTTGAGAATTTGTGGGCAAAAAGTGCATTGGATCATTTGTTGTGACCCATTTTATTGAGTTCATGGAATGTTTTGGCTGTGTTAATTTTATCAATATTTTTATTTGGCTTCTTTGATTTAAATATGTTTTATTGATCCATCTGGTGTATGATGTTTCATTTTAATGTCTTAACAATCTTTTATTTTGCCTTGTACTTTTAAGGCTTGTAGCTGAAACAAAGATTTGAAACCAGATTAGTAGGAGCAGTGCATGTGCATCAAGAAGAATATAGTATGGACGATATGTGGCTTTAATTAAATTTTGAAATGCTCCAAGCTTTCAGTTTAAATTAAAAACATTTATATTTGTTTGCACATTAAATAAAATGTGTTAACATTTATGTATGTGTTTTATGAATGCTTGTGTCTGTACTTTTTGTGTATTGTTTTGTGGTTCAAATAACGAACAATGTTTGGGCTGGGGTCCCCGGCTTCCAGTATTGACTCAGTGGGTGGAAGGAAATGCCTCCTTGGCATGGTTACCCCCTGACTGTTTGCCTTTGCTGATGCCAAGTTATGATTTGAAAGTGTGCTGAGGCCTGCTAACCAGGCCCCAGCACCAGTGTTCTTTCCCTAACCTGTACCTTTGTCTCCACAATTGGCACACCCTGGCATCCAGGTAAGTCCCTTGTAACTGGTATCCCTAGTACCAAGGGCGCTGATGCCAGGGAAGGTCTCTAAGGGATGCAGCATGTCTTATGCCACCCTGGGGACCCCTCACTCAGCACAGACACACTGCTTGCCAGCTTGTGTGTACTGGTGGGGAGAAAATGACTAAGTCGACATGGCACTCCCCTCAGGGTGCCATGCCAACCTCACACTGCCTATGGCATAGATAAGTCACCCCTCTAGCAGGCCTTACAGCCCTAAGGCAGGGTGCACTATACCATAGGTGAGGGAATAGGTGCATGAGCACTATGCCCCTACAGTGTCTAAGCAAAAACTTAGACAGGGTAGCCATAAGAGTATATGGTCTGGCAGTCTGTCAGACACGAACTCCATAGCACCATAATGGCTACACTGAAAACTGGGAAGTTTGGTATCAAACTTCTCAGCACAATAAATGGACACTGATGCCAGTGTACATTTTATTGTGAAATACACCCAGAGGGCATCCTAGAGATGCCCCCTGAAAACATAACCGACTTCCAGTGTGGGCTGACTAGTTTTACCAGCCTGCCACACACCAGACATGCTGCTTGCCACATGGGGAGAGTGCCTTTGTCACTCTGTGGCCAGGAACAAAGCCTGTACTGGGTGGAGGTGCTTCTCAGGAAGGCTCACCCCCTTCGTTACAGCGCCACCGGGCATCCCAGCTAGAGGAGATGCCCGCCCCCTCCAGCCACGGCCCCAGTTTTTGGTGGCAAGGCCAGAGGAGATAATGAGAAAAACAAGGAGGAGTCACTGGCCAGTCAGGACAACCCCTAAGGCGCCCAGAACAGAGGAGGATAGATTCCTGCAACCTGAAGACGAAGAAGGACTGCTGACCTGAAGCCCTGCAGAGAAGACGGAGACACCAACTGCTTTGGCCCCAGCCGTACCGGCCTGTCTCCCCACTTCGAGAAAAACTGCAACAGTGACGCGTCCCCCAGAGTCCAGCGACCTCTGAAGCCTCAGAGGACTACCCTGCATCTAGTCAGAAAAACTTTATTCCGCATATTGCCATAAAAGTGCACATGCATATACATGTATCACCATAAAAATACAATACTTATTACTTAATTCAGAAACCAAGTTTCTTCGATCTGCTAATTTACAAAAACTCAAAATCTGAATGTGTCCCTTAGCCTTTCTAAATCAAAATATAATAGTTAATACTTATAAAATCATATGCAACAATAAAACAGTATTTAAAATTACGTTAACAAATAGTCACATCAACTAATTCATATCGATTTCTAATGACAATAGCTGATTTGATAAAACTTAAAATAGAACTACACACTTGTTTAGATGAAAGGCTTTGAATACCAATCAGTCCTTCCTTATAAGAAAGAGTATGTAAGTTGCGCACAATTGGTAATATAAAAGTTTTCCTAGGAACTGAGTAAAGTGAACAAAATAAAATAAAGTGACAAGTGCTTTGTTTCGAGAAATTGTCGCAAGGGCATGGCGGTAATAATTTTTCCCCACACACATTTTGTTGGAAATGCCACTCTAAAATTAATCATATTAAATCTAAAAAGTACAAGTAAAGAATATAGGGAGGGAAACGGAAACTAGACAAAATAGGGTTTTATCGAGTTTCAAGATGAAATTTGTACGTATAACTCAAAGGATCTCAATTTCACTTGGTATCTGAGATTCATGACATACTCCTTATAATGGAATTTGACAATTTATTTCGCGTTGGCAGGCATAAGCTCCGGTTTAAGATACATAAACTCCAAGTCCAAATTTCGAAAACAATTTTGAATAGAATTTAACAATGGAATTTTGTTGTGGTTTGCTAATGAAGAACAGTCTTTTACACAGTCCTGTGTTAAAATAGCCTCCGGGTTTGACCATACTTTTATCCATAACAAAAGGGGGGCAATGTCTATCAGATCAGTAATGTAGCCGATTCCCAACCTCTCATGACATATGATATTCGCTACATTCTTGGGTACCATAAGTATCCTGCATCTAAAAGGACCAAGAGCTCCTGAGGGCAGCGGCCCTGTTCCACAAAGACTGAAACTTGCAACAAAGAAACAACTTTTAAAAGACTACCGGAAGCATGAGACTTTCCACTCTGCACCCGACGCCCCCGGCTTGACCTGCGGGAAACCAACACTACAGGGAGGACTCCCCAGCGACTTCGAGCCCGTGAGTAGCCAGAGTTGACACCCCTGAGCCCCCACAGCAACGCCCGCAGAGGGAATCCAGAGGCTCTCCCTGACTGCGACTGCCTGCTTCAAAGAACCCGACGCCTGGTAAACCCATTGCACCCGCAGCCCCCAGGACCTGAAGGATCCGACCTCCAGTGCAGGAGCGACCCCCAGGCGGCCCTCTTCCTAGCCCAGGTGGTGGCTACCCCGAGGAGCCCCCCCTTTCCTCGCTGCATCGCTGAAGAGACCCCCGGGTCTCCCATTGAAACCTATTGCGAACCAGACGCCTGTTTGCACTCTGCACCCGGCCGCCCCTGTGCCTCTGAGGGTGTACTTTCTGTGCTGACTCGTGTCCCACCCGGTGCCCTACAAAACCCCCCTGGTCTGCCCTCCGAAGTCACGGGTACCTACCTGCTGGCAGACTAGAACCGGGGCACCCCTATCTCCATTGTAGCCTATGCGTTTTGGGCACCAATTTTACCACTGCACCTGACCGGCCCTGAGCTGCTGGTGTGGTAAGTTTGTGGTTGCCCTGAACCCCCAACGGTGGGCTACTTTGGACCCAACTTTGAACCCTGTAAGTGCTTTACTTACCTGCAAAACTAACCAATACTTACCTCCCCCAGGAACTGTTGAATTGTGCACTGTGTCCAATTTTAAAATAGCTTATTGCCATTTTTGCCAAAACTGTACATGCTATTGTGATGATTCAAAGTTCCTAAGATACCTGAGTGAAATACCTTTCATTTAAATTATTGTTTGTAAATCTTGAACCTGTGGTTCTTAAAATAAACTAAGAAAATATATTTTTCTATATAAAAACCTATTGGCCTGGAATTGTCTGAGTGTGTGTGTTCCTCATTTATTGCCTGTGTACAAAAAACTACACTACCCTCTGATAAGCCTACTGCTCGACCACACTACCACAAAATAGAGCATTAGAATTATCTCTTTTTGCCACTATCTTACCTCTAATGGGAACCCTTGGACTCTGTGCATGCTATTTCTTACTTTGAAATAGTACATACAGAGCTAACTTCCTACAGTGGGGAATAGCTGGATCCTAATAATTATTCAATGGTGGTCCCTAGGTTCCAGTAATGATAATGTGGAGGCCCACAGAAGTCAAAAGGTTAAGAATAACTGGCCTAAAATCAAAAAATAATTGAAGGCCTTTCCAGGCCCATAGGCTACTACAGAAGATTTAGTAAGGGTTCTGGGAACCCTCATGCCTCCCTAACATAGATGATTTCTAAGAAGCAGCCCAGATAGGGGATCTGGATAGAGGCTTGTCAGAAGGCCTTTGATTCCCTCAAGTAAGTCATGTGTACAGCACCTGTACTCAAGGCACCTGATTTCTCCAGTTTATTGTGCAAACGGATGCTTCAGAGCATGGCATAGGGGCAGTCTTAGCACAGCTAAATGACAAGGGTGTAGATCAACCAGTATCCTTCATTAGCAGGAAGTTACTTCTACGGGAACAGAGATGGGTGCCTATAGGGAATGGACTTTATAGTGAAACACCATCCGGGGTCAGACCATGCCAATGCTGATGGTCTCTCCAGGTTTTTCCACCTTAGTGAAGAGAACTCCCAAAGATTTGGGTAGCTCTCCCCACTTTCAGCTGGGAGGGCACATGTTAGACCTGACAGCCTTAGGGTGGTATTCCCCCCAAATATTTTGCCTTCCTCCTCCTTGTTTTGATGGCATTAGGACTCTGTGCACTTTACGACTGCTAACCAGAACTAAAGTTCTTGTCCTCTCGCCCATAAAACATTTTTACATTGGCTTAACCCCAATTGGCATATTTAATTTACTTATAAGTCCCTAGTAAAGTGCACTGCATGTGCCCAGGGCCTGTAAATTAAATGGTACTTGTGGGCCGGCAGCACTGATTGTGCCACCCACATAAGTAGCCCGCTAACCGTGTGTCAGGCCTGCCAATGCAGAGCCTGTGTGTGCAGTTTTCAACTACCATGTTGACTTGGCAAAATAACCCTTTTGCCAGGCCCAAACCTTCCCTCTTTATACATATAAGTCACCCCTAAAGTAAGCTGTGGACAACCCAGAGCGCAGGGTGCAATATATTTAAAAGACAGGACATGTACTTTTAAGTTTGAAGTTTTCTGGTAGTACAAAATTCCCAAAGTAATTTTTCACTAAAGCAAGGCCTATCTCTCCAATAAGATAACATTGGGATTACCTTATTACATCTTAAAAGTGTAATTCACAATCTGGAAGAATTGTTTTTTTGAGTTTGGTATCTCTGGACTCACAATTCAAAACCACAACTCATGGTGAAGTCGTATTTTAAATTGCAGCTTTCAAAATGCTGCATTTAGAAAGTTGGTATTTTCTTGCTTTAGCCATTTGGTGCCTACTGCCTGTATCTGAATACATGTCTGAGTGGGTGACATCTGGGCTTTGTGCATTTCCTCTAGACAGCCACAGACTAAGGGAGCTGAGGTGTGACTGATGGGCCATCCACAGCCCGATGGGCCACCATGGGCTGGATGGGAGGGAGGAGCTGATACTTACTCCTGAATAGGCAGTGTCATGTCCCCACACAAAGGGCTGCATACCTCCCTGTAGTACATCTGGAGCCAGGGGAGGAAGGGATGACCTCTGTGCACTTCAAAGACCTTTCTTTGAAGTCTCCCCCACTTCAAAGGCACAACTGGGTAGAAGAACTGGAACCCTGATACCACTACTGCAGTACACTTCTGGACCTGTGGATTCCCTGCCAGGAATAAGGGCTGCTGTGCTGTTACAAGGATTGGAATGGACCTGCATCTCCCTACCCCAGAACCCTGAATGACTTCAAAAGCCAGCTGACTGGTCTCCTGTTTTCTCAAGTCTTAGCTGACATAAAAGACTTCCAACTTACCTGCATCTGCACCTGGACTCTGCCATCTGTGTGTCTGTCCTGCCAATTGGTGCCTCTCCAGTCCTTGACCCTTGGAAGTGAGGACTAAGGTGCTTCTTTAGTCAACCCACGCATCCTCATCCAAACGGGCACATCTTTACCGTTGCCGGGATTAGAACCAGTGCATCTTTGCCTTTGTGTGGATTAGAACCAGTGCATCCTCATCCCCTCGTGGAGTGGGCCCTACTCATCTTCTTCGGAACCAGCACATCTCCCTCAGAATCAACACATAGCATTCAGGACCAGTGCATTGCCCTTTGAACCGATGCATAGTTGACTTTGCATGGAGAAAACCAACACATCTCCTTATGTTGCAGGATCTGCTTCAACACATCGCCTTGGCTGCACAGTTTTGATGTTGTTCTATTTATTAAATTAAGCTCTATTTTTCTAACCAGGTGCAGTATATTTTTCGTAGTGAATTCACTGTTTTACTCTTTGAAATGTTGCACAAATACTTTACGCATTGCCTCTTAAGTTAAGCCTGACTGCTCTGTGCCAAGCTACATGAGGATGAGCAGAGGTAGATTACGGGTGTGTTTGTGTCTTAATAATCAATGTGTACACCGTTCCAAAAAAGAAAGGGCGAAAGAGAAAGACTGAAAAATCGGTGTTGTAGGAGTGCCCTCAAGCATCACAATAGGATGCAGAGTATCATCATCGGGCTGACTCCTCGCCAGACCGGCACTGCAATGTCTGACGGGCCACCACACAGAGGTCGTGGCTCTGCAACCGGAAGGTGGTAAGACAGAACAGCTCTGATCCGTCGAATCTACTGACAGAGGAGCTAAGGAGAGAGGAAAATAAAATTGGCTATGAACACCCGAAAGCTAAATTTAATGTTTATAATGAGAGTCAGGCCAAGATTAAAAAACTAATAGGAGTAAACAGGGAATAATGTCACCTATACTCCTATAGGGAGGGAAGGAAGGAAGAATCTCATTCCTGCCGCTGGGTCAACATGTTTCGCGCCTGTTCGGTCAAGAATTGATCCATTGGCGCTTCATCAGGACCATTTACTTATAACTTCTCCTTCATATCAAAAAACGGGGCAAAATTGAACCAAAAAGTAATGATAGATAAAGACCATAAATGCTAGGAGGTCACTTACAGTCTATGGACCATTCGTCACAGTCAGTCTAATAGAAAGTCGCCCTGTGTAAAAATAAAACACATCAATTAAGGAAAGTGCAGTCACTAGACATACATTGGTGTCAAGATGGTGTGAGTGTGATAGTTATCAGGTCCCAAAGAAGAGACAAGTGGTGACAATTGTGAAAGTAACATTGACGGCTTACCATCCCATGTAAGGACAAGGCATCATAGGGACGCGTAAACCCTGTAAACACGGTGAGTTCACTAGATAAAAAAATTAGATATATGGATGATTGGCGTAATAGCAGTACATAAGTTAACACATTCAAAAGAATCAAAGTGAGGGCAATCCATATCTGGGATCATCATCTATCGCCTGTTGGGTAATGATACATGCACTCATAGTATTTTCTTCTATCACAGCGTAGATTCTGTTAATATAATATACACTCATTACTATTTAGAAAAAATCTTCGTGCACAAACATGTGGGTATGTAGCCCAACAACCATATTTCACCGTAGATGCTGATCGCAACATATCAATAGTGAGACCTTGTAATTTATAGTAGCAGCTAAAAGTATCCGAGACAAGTCTAATCCAACTAGTCTCTCCGAGTGATACCCCCTCGTAAGCTCACCAGTTTAGCAAAAAAGCGAGTTGCACATACGCCGGCAGCGTGTCACTTACTTGACCCTTTGTGTGTTTGTAGCTGTTCGTCTACCCCGGGACGCGTCCCTGAATGACAGGGAACGAGTGTTCCGGGCACGTTTAAATCAGGTGCTGTAAACTCGCTCAATTAGCCCTAATTCGCGTCCTGTTCGATGTCGGGGAAACCGACAAAGGACTAACGCGAAGCCGAGTAGAGGCGGCGGCCATCTTGAATGGAGTTTATTCATGATAAATATAGTGATACTTGTTCACTATCATGTGTGGGTCAATCTGCACAATAAAGTATATATTGTCAAGGGGAAAAAAACGACTACTATGTGAAATGATATTTAAAAAACTTCAAAAATTAAATATAATCAGGCAGTCGCCCTGATGTCATCGGGAATGATATGTCAATCCACAGTAACATCTGCGGTCATGGAAATCATAATAATCTCCATGGGACAATCAGCAAAAAAGAGGGTCAAGGAGATAGAGTCCACCAAGGAATATCGTCATTGAGACCCTCCTTGGCTGTTTTAAGACGGAAAATCCACCGTTGTTCAATCCTGAACAAATATTTGGGGTCATTCTCATTGTATCTGGGTACTTGTAGAACAGTCCACCACAGATCATTAGGGCCATGTCTAGCCTCTAGGAAATGTGAACTCAATTTTGTCGTAATCCGTGCACATCTAATGTTGCTACGATGTTCATTAATTCTTAACTTGACTGGTCTCGTTGTCATTCCTACGTACTGTAAATCACACGGACATGTAATCAAATATATGCAGTGCCGTGTGTTACAGTTGGTGTGTTTCGTCAAACGCCAGACTCCAACGTGTTTCAACTGAAGACTGTTTAGTCGTTTAGTTAATGGGCACACATTGCAAGAGCCGCATGGATAATGTCCAGAGACTGGTGGAAGATTCCATAGTGTGGATTGCTCTGGAGAAACCTCCTGTCTTTGCGGTCGTGTGTGAATAATTAGGTCCCTAATATTCGAAGATCTCTTAAATGCAAAGAGGGGTCGTGCAATCTGTGATCCCCCGCTCAATAGAATCTGCCACCTTTTATTAATAAGCCTTTTGACAGTATTCGAAAGGGGAGTGTATGTGGATACACAGGTAAGTCGTGTTTGTACATCTCGTCTAGAAGGTTCTTGGAGGGCATCTCTATGGTTGTTTCTGGCTCTTTTATAGGATCTGTTGATGATCTTGGTGGGATAACATCGACATAGGAGTTTGGTTTTCAGCTCACTAGCCTGAGTTTCAAATGACTGTACAGAGGAGCAATTCCTACGTAGTCTCAAGAATTGGCCAAAGGGAAGGTTGTCGCGTAAAGCCTTCGGATGATGGCTATCATATCTAAGAAGACTGTTTCTGTCAGTGATCTTGTGAAAGGTATCAGTCACTAGTCTGCCATCCACGTTTTGAATCGAAAGATCCAAAAAAGATACTTGTGTGGTGGAAACATGTGCTGTGAATTTCAGGAAGGGATCCAGAGTGTTGATCCAGCCGGTGAACAAATCAATCCGGGAGATTGAGCCTTGCCATATGATGAGGATATCATCTATGTAACGGCGCCATAATTTAATGTTTTTGAAAAAAGGGTTCGTTACTGGTAGAATAAAGTTCTTTTCAAACTGGTACATATATAGACAGGCCAGACTGGGGGCAAAAGTGCTGCCCATCGAAGTCCCTCTAATTTGGTGGTACAGGGTATCCTCAAACTGAAAATAATTTTGTGTCATTGCCAGAGATGCGCAGTGCATTACAAAATCTATGGGAGTTGAAGAGGCCCAGGGTTGGATGCGAAGTGCAGACTCTACAGCTTCAAGAGTGGCAGTCTGTGGAATGTTGGTATAAAGGGACTCCACATCCAATGTAATCAAGACCTCAACCTGGATGGTAGAGTTGATTGATTCTATTAGGTTCAAGACATCCTTGGTGTCTTTGAGATAGGTACTTGAACTTTTAACTAATGGTTGAAAAAAGAAGTCGCAAAAAGTAGACAAGGGTTCCAAGACCGAACCAATGCCCGAGACTATTGGACGGCCAGGGGGAGGAGATGTGCCTTTATGGATTTTAGGGAGGCAGTAAAAATAGGGAACACGCGGATGCGTGTTTTCCAGAAACTCAGCCTCTTTCAAAGTAATCCAGGAATTACCTGTGGCCTCGTGAAGCATGCTCCTTATTTGTAGTTGTAAGGAGTGGGTTATATTAAGGAAGACTTTGAGATCGACACCCAATCACGATCCTCAGACGAATCGACGAGTATGAATAGGAAAACTCGGACTTATAGTAGTAGCTCCTCCTCTGACGGTTGGAGCACCGACGAGAGTATACCTCATCCCTACTACAACTTCCCTCAATACACTAATAATCAACCTCTCTTCTGGCAACCCCCTTACCCCTTCTTCCAGCCACGCCCTGTTCCACCTTACGGGCCTTTTTTAGGCCGCGGCCCGGGCAGAGGGCGAGGAAGGAGGAGAGGAAGAGGCAGAAGAGTACACTGGGGTCGAGAGGAACCCCAGATGATAACCAGGAGCCAGAACAAGATAGCTCCACAGAGGACCTAGTGGTCAATTTGTCCCATAGACATTTGTCTTCCAATGAAATGAAAGTCTTGAACAGAGGACTAGGCTTTGTTCCTACTCCGTCTGAAGATCCTTTCCGCCTCCATTGTGAATTGTCTCATTTTTTTAGGAAGATACGACTTCATTTTTTCTTCAAAGATCGTCCAGAACCTCCTGCTATTCATGATACTGGCCTGAAGAAACCATCCACTTTCATGCCTCCAACGAGTTCTCTTCCATGTGAAGTATTAGCTTTTGAGAAAGCAGTCTTACACGACCTCGAACAGATCACTCCTAAACGTCCTTTTGTCAACATTCCAACCATTGAGCGAGAAGCACTTAAGACTTTATCACAAGATCCCACCATAGTCATTAAACCAGCAGACAAAGGAGGGGCTATAGTTATCATGGACTCTGTAGATTATAGACAGGAGTGCCTCCGCCTTCTAAGTGACAGGACCTATTATACTCCATTGAACCATGATCCTACCCACTCCTTACAACTACAAATAAGGAGCATGCTTCACGAGGCCACAGGTAATTCCTGGATTACTTTGAAAGAGGCTGAGTTTCTGGAAAACACGCATCTGCGTGTTCCCTATTTTTACTGCCTCCCTAAAATCCATAAAGGCACATCTCCTCCCCCTGGCCGTCCAATAGTCTCGGGCATTGGTTCGGTCTTGGAACCCTTGTCTACTTTTTGCGACTTCTTTTTTCAACCATTAGTTAAAAGTTCAAGTACCTATCTCAAAGACACCAAGGATGTCTTGAACCTAATAGAATCAATCAACTCTACCATCCAGGTTGAGGTCTTGATTGCATTGGATGTGGAGTCCCTTTCTACCAACATTCCACAGACTGCCACTCTTGAAGCTGTAGAGTCTGCACTTCGCATCCAACCCTGGGCCTCTTCAACTCCCATAGATTTTGTAATGCACTGCGCATCTCTGGCAATGACACAAAATTATTTTCAGTTTGAGGATACCCTGTACCACCAAATTAGAGGGACTTCGATGGGCAGCACTTTTGCCCCCAGTCTGGCCTGTCTATATATGTACCAGTTTGAAAAGAACTTTATTCTACCAGTAACGAACCCTTTTTTCAAAAACATTAAATTATGGCGCCGTTACATAGATGATATCCTCATCATATGGCAAGGCTCAATCTCCCGGATTGATTTGTTCACCGGCTGGATCAACACTCTGGATCCCTTCCTGAAATTCACAGCACATGTTTCCACCACACAAGTATCTTTTTTGGATCTTTCGATTCAAAACGTGGATGGCAGACTAGTGACTGATACCTTTCACAAGATCACTGACAGAAACAGTCTTCTTAGATATGATAGCCATCATCCGAAGGCTTTACGCGACAACCTTCCCTTTGGCCAATTCTTGAGACTACGTAGGAATTGCTCCTCTGTACAGTCATTTGAAACTCAGGCTAGTGAGCTGAAAACCAAACTCCTATGTCGATGTTATCCCACCAAGATCATCAACAGATCCTATAAAAGAGCCAGAAACAACCATAGAGATGCCCTCCTAGAACCTTCTAGACGAGATGTACAAACACGACTTACCTGTGTATCCACATACACTCCCCTTTCGAATACTGTCAAAAGGCTTATTAATAAAAGGTGGCAGATTCTATTGAGCGGGGGATCACAGATTGCACGACCCCTCTTTGCATTTAAGAGATCTTCGAATATTAGGGACCTAATTATTCACACACGACCGCAAAGACAGGAGGTTTCTCCAGAGCAATCCACACTATGGAATCTTCCACCAGTCTCTGGACATTATCCATGCGGCTCTTGCAATGTGTGCCCATTAACTAAACGACTAAACAGTCTTCAGTTGAAACACGTTGGAGTCTGGCGTTTGACGAAACACACCAACTGTAACACACGGCACTGCATATATTTGATTACATGTCCGTGTGATTTACAGTACGTAGGAATGACAACGAGACCAGTCAAGTTAAGAATTAATGAACATCGTAGCAACATTAGATGTGCACGGATTACGACAAAATTGAGTTCACATTTCCTAGAGGCTAGACATGGCCCTAATGATCTGTGGTGGACTGTTCTACAAGTACCCAGATACAATGAGAATGACCCCAAATATTTGTTCAGGATTGAACAACGGTGGATTTTCCGTCTTAAAACAGCCAAGGAGGGTCTCAATGACGATATTCCTTGGTGGACTCTATCTCCTTGACCCTCTTTTTTGCTGATTGTCCCATGGAGATTATTATGATTTCCATGACCGCAGATGTTACTGTGGATTGACATATCATTCCCGATGACATCAGGGCGACTGCCTGATTATATTTAATTTTTGAAGTTTTTTAAATATCATTTCACATAGTAGTCGTTTTTTTCCCCTTGACAATATATACTTTATTGTGCAGATTGACCCACACATGATAGTGAACAAGTATCACTATATTTATCATGAATAAACTCCATTCAAAGATGGCCGCCGCCTCTACTCGGCTTCGCGTTAGTCCTTTGTCGGTTTCCCCGACATCGAACAGGACGCGAATTAGGGCTAATTGAGCGAGTTTACAGCACCTGATTTAAACGTGCCCGGAACACTCGTTCCCTGTCATTCAGGGACGCGTCCCGGGGTAGACGAACAGCTACAAACACACAAAGGGTCAAGTAAGTGACACGCTGCCGGCGTATGTGCAACTCGCTTTTTTGCTAAACTGGTGATCTTACGAGGGGGTATCACTCGGAGAGACTAGTTGGATTAGACTTGTCTCGGATACTTTTAGCTGCTACTATAAATTACAAGGTCTCACTATTGATATGTTGCGATCAGCATCTACGGTGAAATATGGTTGTTTGGCTACATACCCACATGTTTGTGCACGAAGATTTTTTCTAAATAGTAATGAGTGTATATTATATTAACAGAATCTACGCTGTGATAGAAGAAAATACTATGAGTGCATGTATCATTACCCAACAGGCGATAGATGATGATCCCAGATATGGATTGCCCTCACTTTGATTCTTTTGAATGTGTTAACTTATATACTGCTATTACGCCAATCATCCATATATCTAATTTTTTTATCTAGTGAACTCACCGTGTTTACAGGGTTTACGCGTCCCTATGATGCCTTGTCCTTACATGGGATGGTAAGCCGTCAATGTTACTTTCACAATTGTCACCACTTGTCTCTTCTTTGGGACCTGATAACTATCACACTCACACCATCTTGACACCAATGTATGTCTAGTGACTGCACTTTCCTTAATTGATGTGTTTTATTTTTACACAGGGCGACTTTCTATTAGACTGACTGTGACGAATGGTCCATAGACTGTAAGTGACCTCCTAGCATTTATGGTCTTTATCTATCATTACTTTTTGGTTCAATTTTGCCCCGTTTTTTGATATGAAGGAGAAGTTATAAGTAAATGGTCCTGATGAAGTGCCAATGGATCAATTCTTGACCGAACAGGCGCGAAACATGTTGACCCAGCGGCAGGAATGAGATTCTTCCTTCCTTCCCTCCCTATAGGAGTATAGGTGACATTATTCCCTGTTTACTCCTATTAGTTTTTTAATCTTGGCCTGACTCTCATTATAAACATTAAATTTAGCTTTCGGGTGTTCATAGCCAATTTTATTTTCCTCTCTCCTTAGCTCCTCTGTCAGTAGATTCGACGGATCAGAGCTGTTCTGTCTTACCACCTTCCGGTTGCAGAGCCACGACCTCTGTGTGGTGGCCCGTCAGACATTGCAGTGCCGGTCTGGCGAGGAGTCAGCCCGATGATGATACTCTGCATCCTATTGTGATGCTTGAGGGCACTCCTACAACACCGATTTTTCAGTCTTTCTCTTTCGCCCTTTCTTTTTTGGAACGGTGTACACATTGATTATTAGTTCACGTATAGGGAGAAAGTACACTGGACCAGTTCAATCTCCCAGTCCTCCTCGTTTAGTTAGTGTTTGTGTCTTACCCTGACTAGGGTTGTGGTTTCTGCTTGGACAGGGTGCATACCTCTGCCAACCAGAAACTCAATTTCTAAGAATCCCTAAAGGGTCATGACCCACAAAATCACAGTACTCCCCCACCTAAACCAGATAGACTTCACATTATAGGGGTGTATCACATTAAATGAAACAAGCCTATTGTCTTTGTCAAGAGTCACCACAATGTGTAAGGCAAGCCTATTGGCTTGGTCATGGGTGCACCTGCTTTAAAAGACAAGTAATCTATGTGTAAAAACCACCATCATTTCAATACAATCATATGTAAATGCAATTCGACTATTAATACAAATGTGAACATTATTTAACAATCACTGTCAACATAAAACATAAATAAAGCATTGCAAACTAACATAATCTGTGACTGTATCTTTTTTAAACACCTTCAGATTACATAAAATGCAGCCATAGAATCAGACCCTAGTGTGTGTTGCCCTCTCAACTAAAGTGCAAAAGCCCCAGCCTTGGGAATGCTTTAAAATTCAGTCAAAAAGCCAGGGGGTCGTAGTTTCTTTGACCCTTTAAACTTAGGGTCAATACTTTATTTCTAAATTCACTAGTGGGGGTAGCTGTGCCTCCTGCAGCCCCTCACAACATTGTTGGTGGTGCCTCTGCCTAACTGAGGCCACGAGAAGGGGAGGAAACATTTTCTTTTGAAAGCCCCAAAAGGCATTATGGGGTGCTCCCTTTCGGAAGCATAAATTTTACCTTAGCAGCTTTTGCCGCTTCTCTTCATTGGTGTGCAGCCTCACCTGGCTTCTTTCTTTTGTCGGGAGTGCCCAGGTCCACCATGGTGCCACGACCTTCCTTAGGTTGTGGTCAGCTCAGGAAGCCCACCCCCGGTTGCCCTGACTGGCTCCCCACTCGGCCAGCATCCTCCCCTGGGGATGCAGGAGCCAGACCCTTGCTTCTTTTCCAGCCCACTCCATGTGACCAGAGTGTCTTTGCGTGGTGGCCACCAGCTCCCAGAGACAATGGCACAGGCAACAGGGGCAAGCCAGTCTCCTTTGGGAGGAGGTGACAGTATTTCTCTTTGCTGCATCTTGTTGAGTTCTTGGAGATGAGGTCTGGGCCCCTTTCCTCACTGCAGGAGTTACATGACTGTGCTCCTCTAGTTCTTTGTGTTGGTGACCCGGAAATATGGTCCCTGTCCTGGGACCTTTTTCCTCTGGTTTGGCAGAGGAGCGTGACAGCATTCCCCCTCTTCTTTGCAGCAGCTCCCAGGAGTAATCAGAACATAGGGACGGGACCCTACCAAATAAATGCTGTGTTGATCTCAGGCCCTGACACTCCCGAGGGTAGTTGTAAAAAATCAATCAAAGAAATTTGTAAAGCGCGCTTCTCACCCGTGAGGGTCTCAAGGCACTGAGGGTGTGGGGTTCGGGTGGAGGTTGGACAATCACTGTTCGAATAGCCATGTCTTGAGGTTTTTTCTGAAGAGAAGGAGGTCTTGGGTGTTGCAGAGATTGATGGGGAGGGAGTTCCAGGCCTTTGGGGCAAGATATGAGAAGGATCTGCCCCCTGTGGTGGTGTGTTGTTGGATGCGTGGGGGGATTGTGGCGAGTGCAAGGGTGGTGGATCGGAGGTGGTGGGTGGGGTGTGGAAGTTTATTCTATCGTTGAGGTAGGATGGGCCAGTGTTGTGGAGGGATTTGTGTGCGTGGACGAGAATTTTAAAGGTGATCCTTTTGTCTATGGGGAGCCAGTGAAGGGATTTGAGGTGTGGTGAGATGTGTTTGTGGCGGGGGAGTTCATGATGAGTCGTGCGGCTGTGTTCTGGATTCTCTGGAGTTTGCGCTTGAGTTTGAGTGTGGTGCCGGCATATAGGGCGTTGCCGTAGTCTAGCCTGCTACTGATTAGTGCGTGAGTGATGGTTTTTCTGGTCTCTGTGGGAATCCATTTGAAGGTTTTTTTCAGCATGCGCAGTGTGTTGAAACAGGAGGAGGTGACGGTGTTGATTTGCTGGGTCATGGTGAGGGAGGGGTTGAGGATGATGCCAAGGTTGCGATAGTGGGGTACTAGGGTAGGTGTGGGGCCTTGGGCAGTGGGCCATCAGGAGGTGTCCCATATGGATTTGTGGGGGCCAAAAATGATGATCTCGGTCTTGTTGGAGTTGAGCTTGAGGTGGTTGGCTGTCATCCAGGCGGCGGTGTTGAGGAGGGCAGTGTGGAGGTTGCTTTTGGCGGTATTGGGTTTGTGGGAGAGGGAGAAGATGAGTTGGGTGTTGTTTGCGTAGTAGAGAATGGTGATGCCGTGTGGCTAGAGGATGTTGGCTAATGGGATCATGCAGATGTTGAAAAGGGTAGGGCTGAGGGATGAGCCTTGGGGGACTCCGCAGATTTTGGTGGCAGTGGATTGGAAGGGTGGGAGGCGGACTTTTTGGGTTCTGTTGGTGAGGAAGGAGGAGATCTAGTCTAGGGCTTTGTGTCGAATCCCATAGCTGTGGAGGCGTGTACGAAGTGTTTGGTAGCAGACAGTGTCAAAGGCTGCGGAGAGGTCCAGGAGAATGAGTGCGAGAGTCTCGCCCCTGTCGACTTTGGTTCTGATGTCGTCAGTGCATACGAAGAAGTCGGTTTCTGTGCTATGGTTTTTGCGGAATCCAGATTGGGAGGGGTCGAGTGTGTGGTTTTCCTTGAGGAAGTGGCATAGGCAGGCGTTCACTAGTTTTTTTAGTGACCTTGGCAGGGAAGGGGAGGAGAGAGATGGGGCGGTAGTTGGAGAGGTCGTCTGGGTCAGCTTTGGTTTTCTTCAGCAGTGCAGTAACTTCTGCGTGCTTCCAGGGGTCTGGGAAGGTGGCAGTGTTGATGTTTTTATTCTATTTCCTAACTACAAGGTCCCCGTAATTTCCATTACTATACATTAATCCAACCACCACTGCATAAGGCCAATACTGCTGGAGACCACAATTAAACTGGTCTGTTAATGTCCCGCCTCCTTTGGCAAACATTATATTGCACTGGAGAGGAACTGTTACTTTAGCCCTCACACCTTAATTTAAGGTGGGAGTAGGGTATAGGTGTTTAAAGAAACAGATCCCTCCAGTACCATGTATTTGATGATGGGAAGCATGACAGCAGGGTGGTAACAGAATGCAGCTTTAAAATTTAAATCTGAACTCTCTAAGTCACCAAACATTTCTCTCCCAGCTCTGTCATGCTGTGCAGTGCTGGTCTGCTGGCCACACATCTGGGACACAGTTTTTTGTGATAAGAACATTTAGGTGCATATTTATAATTTTTGCCGCAAAACTGAGCTAACACAGTTCTGCAGCAAAATCCTTAGCGGTTGCTAGCGACATTTCATAGCGGCACAGCCGTGTGCCATATCTATGCAATGGCGCGTGCCGGCGCTAAGGATAGGCTAGTGTCTAAAGAGAAGGCACTAGCCGGGGGGGCGGTAGGGAAAAACCTGCAAGTGTGTCAGAAATGACGCTAGGCTGGTTAGCAGCAATAACTATGCCGCTACCCAGCCTAGCGTCATTTTCTGACTTACTAGCACCCAAAAAGACAGGAGTTATGCCCACCACCCCAATTGCCAGCATAGGGACCAGTGTTCCCTGGGCAAGGTCATAAGACCCAGTGCCAGGCAGGAGACCCAACGTAAGGGGCCCCCAATGGAATGGAAATGCCTACCTTGCATCTAATTAGTGCAAGGTAGTTTGCTGCATCCACAACATGGTGCTAACTCCAATATTTTGACGCTAAATGGGTCTAGCGTCAAAATATAAATATGGAGTTAGCACAGCACTGTTTTAACGTAAAAAACATTTGATGCTAAAACAGCGCAAGCAAAGTATAAATATGCACCCTAGTGCCTGTGGCTAAAATACCGCAAAAGTTTGTTTTTTGGGCTGCAATCTTTTTATTTTGAGGCTGCAACATTTGGCAAACCAGAACACAAAATCCTATGGGCTCTGACTTTATCCTTGCTGGAATCCAGGGAGCCCCGTTGAATCATTACTGGAATCCGGGGGCCCCAACTAAGTTAATACTGGAAGCCAGAGACTCCGGCTCAAGCAATTTTGATGATTTGAACCTCAAAACAATACACAAAAATGAAGCATTAATAAAACAAACTGCATAAACAATGAAACACTGTTTAATTCACATATTAACATAAACAGAATCAAAATTCTAATTTTTATGAGAAGGTTGGAGCTGTACAAAATTCAATTACGGCAACCTGTCATCCATACTACATTTTGTTAGATGCATTCGCATTGCCCCCTCAAATCAATCTCAGGACAACAATTTAATTTGTATTCTCAGGTTTCAAAATCCTTCAAAATTACAGAAAGTTTTAAAATTTCAATTTTGCATATGCTACTTTATCTATATACACCTTATTTTTCTGTTAATGTTATTTCATTTTCTAGGCAATCGTGGACCACTTTAGGAAGCGTTGTGACCTTTGGACAATAGGTTAAGAAACACTACCCTAAAGGACAAAGGAATCTTCCCACTGTTACCTCCAAGATCAATGGGTCTCTCCAAGGGCCCCCCTAGTACTCCTTGAGGACCAGTTGGGGAATGTTTTGTATTTTTGGGCCCCAGAAGGAGGAGAAGAGTAACAGGGACAAAGGGAAGCTAATGCAGCAAGCCTGTAAAACCAGCTCACTGAAGAATGCACCACCTTGGAAGTGAGGAGGACTGCTGAAACTGATCCTGGAGGGAAGTCCTTGCCATCTGGAGTAAAACGAGGCCAGCATCAGCCAAATCGGGTCAACACGGCCAGAGTTATGAGCCTCCAAAGGTTTGACCTATTGCCACCCTAGCCAGAAAACTGAGCACGTCAGGCTGTGTAGTATTTTTACAGGAGTGTCAGGAATGACCTGACCTGTTTTTGGCCGGAGATCGCTCCCCGCGCCTGCAGCACCACCTTGCTGCACCCTGTCCCCTGACCCCCGCCCACACGGCTGGTCGCGTGTTTGAGGCCCTCCTCCACCCACAGGCACCCGCCTGCGCCTCATCCCTGGCGTTTAGTGGGCTTCTGGTAAACATTACTAGACCCTTTCTGTACCAGCGTGTCTGTTTTTCCCCAGCGTTTCTGTTTTTTTCCCACCCACTTGTGGTGCACTGTCTCCACTGCCCTGTATTGCTCGTTTTAATTGTGCCTTGCTTTCCTGCTCTCTATTGCTCTTTCACTGTGCCTTGCTCTTTTCCTTGCTGCCTTTATCGTTTTAATTGTGCCTTGCTTTCCTGCTCTCTATTGCTCTTTCACTGTGCCTTGCTCTTTTCCTTGCTGCCTTTATCGTTTTAATTGTGCCTTGCTTTCCTGCTCTCTATTGCTTTCACTGTGACTAGCTCTTTTCCTTTCCGCCTTCACCGTTTTCAAATTCTTTGCCTTGTTTTCTGATTGTGCCCACTCTGCCCAGTCTGTGTATTTTTCCCCGCCGCTGCGTCCCTGCAGCCCTGCCCCCCACCCCCCTGCATCCCCACATACACCCCTATTCGCTTTTCCCTCCCAGCTGCTCCTCCCTCCCACCTCCCCCTCTTAATGGCGGTCGCTGCGCAACCGACACGCCGCTGGTGTGCCAGAGGCAAGCCTGTCTGCGCCCGTCCGCTCCTGGACCACGCCCAGCGCCAGTCCCCCTGGCCCTCCCAGCCAAGACCCCCCCAGACACCACTACTCCTAATAAATACTCTCCACTCCCTCAACCCAGGTCCACGCCCCGCCTGCACCCAAACCAGCCCCCCACACAAACAGGGCCCCTTCACCTGCTTCACCTGCCGATTCTCCTGCTCCACCTTTCACCCCCCCCAACAACCACAGCCCCCACACCAAACCCAGCCCCACAACACCAAACACAACAACCACAACACAACCAACCACCGCACAGCCACAACACACTCCAACCGCCCCACCACAAAAAACCCACAACCTGAATTCACCCCACGCCAACACCACCAAGACCCACAGTGACACCATGAGCACCAACACCAGCACACAACACAACAAATACACCCCCAACACCTCAACTGCCTGCTCCTAAACACCCGCTCCCTACACAAACACGCCATAGAACTCTGGGATCACATCACACTCACCTGACATCGTCTTCCTCACGGAAACCTGGATGAACCACTCGTCATAGCCATAGCCACCCCCACGGGATACAAACACCAACGCAAAGACCACCTCAGCAAGCCAGGAGGTGGCATTGCCATCTTGCACAAAGACACCATCAAGGTCACCACCAACACACACGAAACCCTCAACAACGCAGAACATATGCACTTCGTTATCCACATAAACAACACCACTACCCTCAGAGGCACACTTGTATACAGACCCCCAGGACCACGCCCCACCTTTTGTGACACCATCGCTGACACCATCAGCCCGCACGCCCTCACCTCCACAGATTACATCCTCCTCGGCGATTTCAACTTTCACCTAGAGAACCCCCACGACCACAACTCCTCTTCCCTCCTAGACAACCTCTCCAACCTCGGACTCAAGCAACTGGTCACAGCACCCACCCACTCAGCAGGACACACTCTCGACGCAATCTTCACTTCAAGCCAACACATAATCTACACCCACACCACCAAACTCCACTGGATCGACCACCACTGCGTCCATTTCTCCTTCACCAAACCCCTCACACACCACCACCAACCCACCACACTTTACCGCATGTGGGTCAAGATCCCCACAGAACGCGTGAACTCCCAACTGGCAAAGAATCCCCCCCTAACACCAACGATCCCAACACTACGGCACACATCCTCACAAAATGGATCACCACCTGCGCAGACTCACTCACCCCCTCAGAAAAAACATTACCACCCGCAACATCAAGAATGCCCCATGGTTCACCGCAGAACTCCAAGACTCCAAGCCCAAATGCCGCAAGCAGAGAAAGCCTGGCGACAAGAACCCTCCACTACAAACTTCTCCACCCTCAAAACCTCCACCCGCAACCACCACCAACTCATATGCACCACCAAAAGAGCACATTACAAGGAACGCATCAACAACAACTCCCAAAACAGCAAAGAACTCTTTACCGTCATCAAAGAGCTCTCCAAACAAAAAGCCAGCAACCTAGACCCCACACACACACAGACCCTCTGCAACACCCTCTCAAACCACTTCCACTGCAAAATCCTGGACATACACAACAGATTCATACCACACACACCCGCCACACACAACCCCCACTGACCAACACAGACCCCCTCACTCCCCCCAGTCTACTTACCACCTGGGCCCTCACCACCGAGGAAGAAACAAAAAAAAACAATGAACTCCATCCACTCTGGATCACCCTCCGACCCCTGCCCCCATCGAATCTACAACAAAGCCAGCCCAACTATCACCCCCATACTTCGAGACATAATCAACAGCTCATTCAACAGGGGAACAGGGTCAAGACTGATTTTCATATGACTAGGTCTAAAATGGGGTGACGCGGTGGACAAAATAATTGATGTATTAATCCTAGATTTGTGACTGGAGGTGAATGTTTGACTGGTTCTGCATTCCATCCATCCTTTGTATTTGTTTGCTTATGTGGCAATTCATGATAGCACCATCCAGAAGTCACTGGTCACATCTCATCTAGGAGCCTCAGCTCTGATCCTAGGTGACATCACTGCCAAGGTTTTTCCCACCAACACTTCCAAGAGGATCCCTCTTCTGTGTTGGATCCAGTTGTCTTGGCTTCCTCCCTTGCTCAGTGGGCCTGGGCTGCCTCCAGCCCTGATAAAGTGTGAGAGCCAATTCAGAGTTGCAAATTGTCTTCCCCACTCCTTCCTCCTCTGGAGCTAAGGGAAGCAGTGTTAATTACTCCTTTTGTGTGGGGAGGCATTTGTTCCTTCTGCTGGGAAACAGAGAACTTAACTTTGCCCAGCATGGTGACAAAAGGCCTGAGGCCTGATTTTTAGATGAACCAGAAAAATATAAAAATGCGGGAGACCCACAAGATGTACATATATCTGCTTGGGGCTTCCAGATTTGAACTGAGAGCACACTTTTCACCCCTGTTTGAGATCTTTGTGTTTTGAGTTTGTCGGCTAAAAGGAATAAACTGAACTGTAGGGCAGATTCCCCCCATGTGTATAATAAAATGTCACTTCAGAGAAAACAGTAAACCATACTGACATTAACTAATATCATCAGACCTACATCAGGTCAATATCTATTCCTACAGAGTCCCCTCTTTCCAAGGATACATGTGCTCAGTTACTGAGCTCCCCACAACAGTAGGTTCATACATGCAACTGTCACACAGGTGCATACCTGTGTGCACAAATGTTAACGTGAAACAAGCCAAGTGCCCCTAACCCTAGCTGCATTACAGTGGCCTTATCACAAAGGCAGACATTGGCAGTAAACACACGCAGTCCATTTACCATGTGATTACAGTGGGTGAGACACAGGTAGTGAGACAAGCCCACAGCATGGGCGTCCGCAGAAATGTTTTTTGGGGCCAGGAGTGCTGATGCCCATGGTCCACAGTAAAAAGTCCAAAACCGGGTGATCAAATAAAGAAAAAAACTGGGTATATAATGGGGTGGAAACCAATTGCAAAATATACTGTTTGTCTTGTATAATAACTACATTGATTCCAACACAATCCCCGAAAGCTGGAAAGGCTCTCTTCTGGTTCTCATCAACAAGAAAGGCTTGGCTTCTGCAGCAGAGAATTTCTGTTTAATAACACAATTAGATGTGAAGGGTAAATGCTACACAAAGATCCTGAATAAAGAACTGGGTAAGTAACCTACCAATAAGAACCTCATACCCCACTTCCGAATTGGATTAAAAAATGGCTGCCACATACACAACAATGGAATCACTCTTTCTCTGCTAATCCACAAAACATTGACAATGAAGAGAAATTCTTTCATATGTGACATTCATAGATTTTGCCACAGCGTTTGAGAATGTAGACAGCGGAAAGGTATAGGGAAAATGAAAGAACTGGGGCATTCCACTACTCCTGCCAATGACAATTATAGGCCTTTACAATCACCCTTGGTAAAAGTTAGGTTTATTTCCCAGTGGACCTCTTCAGAGAGAATATACACCAAGAAAGGCTGTATTTTAGTACCCCTTCTATTCAATCCATATTTATCAGATATAGGTACACAGCTTACAACCTCAAATGCATTTCCACAGAAAGTGGCAAGGGAAAAATTTAATATTCTACAGTACGCAGATGATACAGTAATCCTAGGTCAAGCCGCAGTTAGGGTCCCGAGAGCCCTTAATTCTCTGAACCTCTATTGCACAGATAACTAAAATCAATATTGTCATTTTTTGCCAAAAGGTGCTTAAAGAGGACGATGGCCGCTGGATTGCACAACATCAAGCTCTTCGATAGTTACAAATATCTAGGACTTGGACTGATTGCATCCAGAACAAGGGACGAGTGTAAATATGATTCAATTGCCCTATTGAACCATTTGGGAGAATTTGGACAGAAGGTTTCACCTGTGAAATTGCAGTATTGCCAAAAATCAGTAAAATACCTGGGACACCATATTGAGAAGGGTTTAAGGAGAATCTCTAGAGAAAGGATTACCATGATTCCGCAGAGAAGTCCCCCGACTTCTCAGAGAGATGTCAGGATGTTTCTGGGAATGGTGGGGTACTGCAGACAGTGGATTCTCAATTTTGCTGAGATCGCTTAACCTTTTCAGCAGTTGACACATAAGGAAGTTACAGATCCCATTACCTTAGATGAAGATCAAAAGAAAGCATTCACTGAATTGAGAGAGAGTTTGTGCAGAGCTCCAGCGTTGGGAATGCCTGACTACACAAAGCCTTTCACATTGTTGTGTCATGAATGTGATGCTCGTTCTTTGTCTCTTTTGACACAGGTCCATGGAGGTGCTTATCACCCAGTAGCCTATTTTTCAGCTACCTTGGACCCAGTCGCAGCAGCTTTACCAGGTTACCTGTGCGCAGTAGCCGCAGTTGGTCAGAGTCTGTCTCAATGTGAAGGGGTAGTCATGGGATACACTTTGACGGTAATGGTACCACACTCTGTTGAGATTTTACTGACAAGGACGAAAACGCAATATTTGACGAGTGCAAGACTGACAAGGTATGAAACAAGCATATTGGGTGCTCCAAATGTAACGTTAAAGAGATGTACAGTTCTGAATCCAGCAACATTGCTACCAAGTGATACTGTTGAAATTGAAAAAGAAGATATTGAGCATGATTGTCTTGAGGTAACTGAACTATGTACAAAACCAAGGCCTGATATTAGAGACACGCGTCTAGAAGAAAAGGACCAAATTGTCTTTTTTGAATGGTTCGTGTCTCAGAGATGGAACAGGCACACTGAGAGCAGGATATGCCGGGCACAACCAACGATGGTGTTTTGGCACTAATTTACGGATATCCTAAGTGTCTCTGTCTCACACACAGTAGGTACCCTAAGTACCATTATACAGAGACATCCATGGTGTTAGGAGTAATCCTCCTCTGCGGAATAGGGAGCACCTCATCAGGTTTTAGGTTGTTCAAGTTTGAACCACTTAAAATGATTTTTCTCCACTTGGTGTTCCTTCTCTGTACCCATTATTCAACATGGCTAATGCCACAGACATTTCAGAAAATATCAGACACACATTAAAACAACACTTAGTAGCCCGTGGCTTAACAGATGAGGGTGGGGATGTCACATTTATTGTAGAAGCTCATAAAGCTTACCAAACAGAAACATTCTATTCCTTGGTCACCTTACCTGAAGAAGATGACACAACACATACATTTCACACATACAAAGTAACAAACGTACCGCAATGGTACCAGGCTTACTGGTATCTAGAAATACCGCTTTCCTATCAAGAACATCAAAACTGGTTCAATGGAGCCCTACCACATGTGTGAGATGTCCCTTAAATAATTACGAATCAACATGGCCCATGTTTGCCACATACATACCACATCCTGCCGAACAGGCAATGAAAATAGCTGATCTGCACGCACTTCATAATGAGCTACTACAACTTTACAGACTGGTACAATTCGCTATGGGAACATTGAATACCACCACAGCACGGGCTGTACCAACTGGTCACCAATTGCTTGTCACTTGGATTAACCCAGAAACAGTACATTCTATCATGGGCAAGGCTCCCACGGAACGTGAGAACATTATGTTCTGGATATCACAAAAAACTAACCAGCTGGAAGCAGTGTTTCCCCATATGGGAGTCCAAGATAAACTTGGAATTCTCTCAATGTGCTTGCCATTTGCAATAGTTCCCTCAGTGGACGACTGCACCGCATTGGGTACAGTCTCTGCTGCAATTTATACTACCATGCATGGTACCCCGACACTTCCCAACTTACCAGAAGCGTTTCAACAAATTCAAAATGAGCACTGGCGTCTCCACCCCTAGATTTGGGGATGAAACTGATGTGCAACTTCGACACAGTTTCCACTACTAATACTCAATAACATTAAAGGGTAAACATTAGCGTTGGCTATATGCCAGCGGCTCCGGGAGATTCCACAACAACAGAAGCTTAAACTACTGAAAATTATTTTCGAAACCTTTTGTAGTATAGGATGGGATAGTTTGGGAGTCAAGCCGAAGAAGCCTGAAACTCAGAGTACCATCCCTAAGTATGGTACCAAACAAACACAAGAGGGTTCTAATAAAATACTGCGATAAACAAAAACAAAATAAGGACAGAAGAAGTCAGAGAGCAGACTCTCGCATCCGCAGACCTCCGAAAGGAGCTATAATCTCAGAAATGGAGAAACTTTAAGTACTCCTTACAGATATACTGATTCACATCCCTCTCGTTCCTTTCAGAACCCACTAGATAGATGGAGTAAGAGAGTGGGCCAGCCAGAGCAACATACGGACGTTGTGAAACAGAAGAAAGACTTATAGTGGTCTTCAGACAACAAAGAAGACAAATCCCCACAACAAAGGCCACAATTTAAAAAGAAAAAGGTGGCAGCAATTTCTATAAAACATGCCAGCAAACTTGCGAATATTGCTGAGGAACAAGAGGTGAGCAGTGACCCTGCTTGATACTGCATCAGAAGCCACAATAGATCACCAGAGTCTGAAATGTCATCTGGATGTGACAGCAACTAACTACTTCCTTGTAATCAATTAATCAATCAGACAATTTGTAAAGCACGCTACATACCTGTGAGAGTTTCAAGGCGCTTGGGGGGGGGGGGGAGAGGTGCTGCTACTGCGGATCGGTGCGTTCTCCCACCTGACAGGTTTTATGATTTAAATATCTAAATTGAGGGAGACAAAGAGCACACCTTTAGTGGAATTTGTTTAGAAGAACCTAATTGTGATATCCTCATGGCAGAAAGAGACTGGCCTAGAGTATGTACACAAGCACCCACATGGGGAAGATGTCATTTTGCCTTCTTTCTCAGATTGTGTTCCGGATGTGTGAAAAGAAGCCTATGCTGTTAACTGGGCTTTGGCGCAGGTACCAGCGCCATACCTCAGCCACGTACAGTAGGATGAGGATTCCCCGTACCACATAATACCGATTAGGCCTACACTCCAGGCTCAGCCCCAATATCCTGTTCAACATGAGGCTAAAGTTCCAGTGAGAGAGATCCTCACTCAACTCGAGTACCAGGGAGTAGTAGAGCCCTGTGTCTCTGCAATGAATAACCAGTTATTCCCAATTGCAAAACCAGACCATTCATATTGAATAGTCTTAGATTACAGTCACTTAAACAACTATACATGCACATACACAATACAAAATGGACACAGCACTGCACTAGTTAACAACATAGTGTGTAAAAATACGAAACAACCTTGGATATTTCCAACGTGTTTTTTCTGCCAAAACCTAGCGCATGAAAGTTGGGACTTGACTGCATTTTCATATGGCTCCCAAAAACTTTTTTGCTGTTTGCCCCGCAGCTATGAGAAAAGCCCACGGTTGTTGTCTGCCGACGTAACATCAATATTGCATGATATTGATCCTTAAGCATTGTCCTATGTGGATGACATCTATCTCACAGATGACAACCTCAACATTCATCTTATCAGGGTTGATCCAATTCTTTTATTGTTTTAGGGTTCACAGCCCTTGGCTACAAATTCAATTTTAGGAAAACGAAAATAACCTTTCTCAGTGTATTATGCCTGGGATACTAACTATCAGATGAGGGCAAGAGCCTGGCCCTGCACTTTTTAGAAAAATACCCTCAACTGCAATCACCAAATATGAAACTACAGTCATTACTTGGTTTCTTGAACTTTGGCAGAACTTACATTCCACATTATGCCCAACGCATTAAAACATTGTATGATTTAATTCACACAGATTTCTCAAGCAGACACTGGACAGTTGAACACACGTGCATCCTTAGAGGATTGCAGCAAGACATTGTAGAAGCAAAACAGCTACACACATGACAACAAAACAAATTTGGTCATCAGAATTATTGCTGGTGCCATCGGGTTCACCTATGTCACCCTTAATGAGGGCGACACAATGCCCATAGCATACAAATCACACTTGTATTCAAATGGGGAACAACACTTCACACCCACAGAAAAGATTCTAACTGCTGTACACATGGCTGCCATTAAGGAGAGGCCACTTGCCTAAGGGTGCCAGTCTTACAGGCAGTCACCAAAGCAATCTTTCCTAACGATAAAAGATTACATCCACGTTGGATTCAATGGCCACCTCCCTGACTGCCAATGATGTTGATTACATCTTTGACCCAAAACTTCAAACACAAGAATTCCTCTAATACCAACAGGAGTATCCCACACCCACTAACATCTTGCCACTTGACAGATACAAAACTGTCATTTACACTGATGGTTCAGCACAACCAGCAGTAGTTACAAAACATCAATACTCAGCCACTTTTGCAGCTGTGAGCGGAGAGATGAAGGATGGTGTAATCACCCTCAACATACCTACACGCAGACCCTGGGGGACTGCAAAGCACTGTTGGCTGAGCTGAAAGCTTTCATCTTGGCACTGGAACATATGGATCCAAAAGAGCTCACATTGATTGTGAGTGATTCATACCATGGTGTCCAGTCCTACAATGATTACCTCAATCACTGGTGGTTGTACAGGTTCAGAGACTCAAAGGGGAAAACCATAAAACACAGAACTCTAAAGGATAAGCTAACAGATGCTCATGCAGTACATACTCTGGGCCATCAACGTGTAGGTGCACATATAAGAAATACTTTTGCTAATGAAGCTGCCAAATCCACAGTAGCTACGGCCTCTGTTGCTGCAGTGACTCATTCTTATACGAAATTGGATAATAAGATTCAGACTGCTATGAAAGCTTCGGCTGAGGGCAACCTCTTCTAAAAGCATACCCTACAAAATATTCCTACCATATCAGTGCACAGAATGTTGCCTTTGCAACAATTCCTGGGGTGGGAGATCGAGTGATCCCCAACCAAGACCAGAGATTAGATCTCACCAAAGCAGCGCATCAGGGTGTCATATTTGCTCATGTTGGTGTCGCAGGCACAATATCACTCTAATAGAAATGCTTCTGGTGGTCGGGTCTATACAAACAGACCAAGCAATATGTCATTTGCCGTGACATTTGCCAGTAAATAAAGGGCTCCAACATCAAGCTCCCACCGCAGACATCCCTGCTAGTGTCCAATAGGCCACTACAATGTGTGTTCCTGGACCACTGTAGTCCCTTACAACCTGATGGTACATACAAATACATTGTGGTTGCTGTTGATTCTTGTTCTAGATTCCTGTGGGTATGGCCACAGTGGTCAGCTGACGCTCAAACTGTTATAAAAGACTTGCTGGTCTTTATCAGTACATATCGGTTGCAGCATCCCACTCAGACCAGGGCCCTGCTTTTGCCTCTGGTGCATTCAGGGACACATTGAGGACACTGGGTGTTGAACCTCAGTACTCTTCCCCATATCATCCCGAGGGTGATTATGTTGCGGAGAGGCGGAATCCTGACCTAAAGCAGTCCTTAACAACCAGAGTATTAGGGTCAGGCAGCAGTTGGCTTCATCACCTTGTGGGGTCCAGAGAGCACTAAATAATCTGCCAAGACACAATGGGAGCATTGTTCAGCTCCACCTGTGGGAAGCTCCAAAACATATGTAGACAAATTTGCATACTTTTCTGGGCATGACACTACAAATGCAAAGTCATACTATTTCAAATTACCACCATCCAAAATGCGAACCACAATAACCAACACCAAATTCATCTATTCAGATTCCTTTGTCTCCTGACTTGCTGTTGAAGGTTATAAATACTGGAAGAGCAGTATTGACGTGAAAAATGTATGGGGCACACAAGATTGGCAAGTTCTGGGTAGGTAAGCTTTGTTTAGAGTATGCGTTATTCCTGTACAAATTACATTTTTAAATGACACAGTTCAACAAACATCCTGCCTAGGATTAGCAAAAAATAAATTAATTAATGCACCCATTATTCCCACAGCAGCTAAATTCAACAATTGACAGTCTTTCCTAAATGTCACAAAGGAAGGACTAAATGCTTAGGTTCAGAAAGGTACCTTTAATTCCACACCTTCAAGTCCAGGTGGGTGGTTATTGTGCTCAAAAGACACAAATGGGTGTCAGTCACGTTTTCATAATTCCTCAGGGGGTTTCAAGATTAGCTGGCTGGACCCTCTCTATGTCTCAGATCAATACTGTGGTATAGTTTTTACATACAGTGTTGGTAAACTGTGCCAACAATTGTTACGCATTAACATCTTATGAGCAATTAAAGAACATCTAAGTCTCCTATCAGAGGAAGTAAACTTTCAGGATTTCTTCTAGTCCACAAAAACAACGCTCTAAACGATTCCTGTATGCCACTTACAATGAAATCTGAAAGCTTTCTCAAATGGAAGCGGCCTCATGTTTGAGGCAGATAGATAGGGAAAACACGGAAAAGGCTTTAGCTGTTGTTGATAATGGCATGAATACTCTGTCCAACAGAATATACACTTTTAATAATATCATGTCTTCTGCAATTTATATCATTCAGAAAGAAATGTCCCTTTTACGGCATGGGCAAAGTCAGCTGCGTTCCATCATGCATTGCAAAAATGACCACGTCTGGTGGAAACACAAACAGTAGTGACTTGTTTGCTGCTTTCAATTTGTCCATGGAGCAACAGGTAATGGCTAAAAAGGAAGCAAGTTACTCCATGCTTAACATAGTAAAGTTAGAAAATCTGCCTTTTACCGTAGCAGAAACTCCACCAACAGTATGGTTAGTACATGGGGTTATAAATCTGACATTTTCCATCTTTCCTTTCACAAAATGCTTGAAACATTTTTCTATGGGGAGATACGAGCAGCTAGAAGATAGCTATATAAAAGAAGGGTGGGAGTTGCCTTTCATTTTCAAATGTCTGAACAGCAAAACATTAGTATTTCTGAGCAGAAACGAATGTGAGACTACTCTTAGTCATTCAATGATCTGCAAAAAGGTGTCACTTTCTTGATTTCTGCAATGCGGGTCTCACAAACTTGGCATGGTTTCTGAAGGCCACTTCAAATCCCTTTGATTCGTTCAGTATTTCATATACTTTTGGAATGGAAGTTATGTGGTCCTGAACGATCAGATCTGCTGTGGAATTGCCTACACAATTTCGGTATCTCAAATTGTAACTTGTTGTGGACATGTTTCATTGCCCCCCCACACAAGAGATACGTGTAGCAGAAATGTAGCCTCACATTGATTCTACAAATGCAAATTTTGACAAGCTGAGCAGACTAAAGGTGCTACTGTTCCAAAAACAACTGGAGTTGACATTGGCCAAGGAGACGTATGCTCTCCGGTTAGCAAGGTCATCAGCGGAGATACAATCCCTTTTAAATACCAGCTTCCACAAACCCTTTGGAGAGCTGATCTGCAGAGTTTTCAATGCCTTGAGCACTGCAGGGGCTGTACATTTCTTTAAGGCTGTTGGGTCTGGATTTGTTTCCACCTTCCAGACTGTCTTCGGAGTCATTCCTTCAGCTGCCCAGTCACTCTTTTCCAGTGTGTTTGGTGGATTTCCTATAAGTTTGGCGCTAATTGGCAGAATATTGCTGCTGCTATTCCTAATATTGAGTGGTTGCGCTTTCTCAGCTAAGCGGAATATTGGAGCTACTACCAGCCCAGCTGTGTTGTGATGGCATGGTAATGTTTTTGGTGATCCGTTGCTGGAAGAATTGGAGCATGATTGGTCATTGTCCTTCTGACCAGCCTTGTGGTGCGTGCAATCTGTCTTGCATTGCATATGGTGCCTCTTCGAGTGTCTACCTTCCGTGTGTCTTGCTATTCAGCCAGCTCCTCCTGTGGATAAGGAATCCCTGATGTTCCTGATGAGGGTTCATTCACGGTCGTGCCCCATGAGACTGAGGTTGATTTGTGAGGCCATTGTGAGCCACCACTTGTGAACTACTTGGCTCTGACGACATCTGGCACAATGGATTGTGCGCCGTACGTGGGTGATCCTGCGTCTATGGCATCTGCACAATTCTGAGTCAGCCAATCCTGTAATTGATCAGACATCTGACGATGTGGAGTCCTTCCTTGATGCACTCCCATTTGATGACTTCAGAGACATTCTTCAAGATTATGATTAGTGTTGAATGATTTGACCATTGGCCGTATACAACATTTTAAATTTAACAGCAAATTGCCTTTCACAATTTCGGCTCACATTTGGTCTGCCTTGCTTGTCAAGGTTGACATATCTCTTCGTATGTTTTTAGCTTTATTTTTTATTAGATTTTAGAGGTTTTAGCTCAGATCATTTGAGTTTTGGACTCATGCACCCTCACTAGTGACTTAGCATCCTTCTTTCAGCAATGGTAAGGTGTGATGAGTCAATTTTAGTACTTCTTAGGACATCTCATGCAGACAAAGGCCATCATTATGAGTCTGTTGGTCTGATGACCGCCAGACTCGTGGTGGGGGACCACCCGCCAACAGGCTGGCAGTGGGACTGTCATATTATGACTGTGGCGAAGCCGCCACGGTCGGACCACTGACACCGCCAGGCTGCCGCCAGCTGGCAGCCTGGCGGTGCTGGTGGTTTTAATCCACTATGGCAGTGCTGCTTGCAGTGCCACCCTGGGGGTTACGAGACCCTATTCCACCAGCCTTTCCATGCAAGGCTGTTGGAATGGGGGATTCGGGGGGCCCTGTGGGCCCCTGCACTTGGCATGGGCAGTGGAGGGGCCCCCATGCCCAGCTCGTCGCGCATTCCACTGACTGAATTACGGGCAGTGAAATGCGCCCGCCGTACTGCCACATTGGCGCCAGCGTCAGTGTTAAGGCCCTGCTCACGGCAGGGCTGGTGGGTGGAAACTCTATTTCTGCCTGGAGGCCCTGCGGGGAACTCTTAATAGGACAGGAGGGGTTCAGGCCACATAGGCGGCCTGAAGGCGGAAAGATTTTGGTGGGCGGCGGAAGGCAAAAGTCATTAGAGGGTCTCCTTCCAGATGTCATTCATGCTACACGTCACCTTGCTGCAGAACTCAACCTTTGGGTCACCATGGAGTCCAACCTAAAGACCTCATTCCAAGGTAACCATGTTTGAGGGGCGCTTCTCTTAGACATGATACAGGCAAATTAGGTTTATCATACCTAGCTGTCATTAGGGTAGCGAATTAGGCTTTCTTGGTTAGAAATTGTATATCTCATGTTTACTGTAAGTTGGTAGGGGTGTAGTGAATCCTATCTTGTTTTAATGGGAGACAGGAGTTAGCTTAGCCTTCTGTCTTGCGGACCTGTGCCACCGTCACCTAGTGACTTTTTACTCTACTACGCTTGCTTTGTGTTAGTGAAATTATTTAATTATATGTTTCCAAGATGGCTGAATTGTTTCTACTTAGGCCAATGTTGTAGTGTCACGTTATAAGTGCCACTGTGCAAAGGTGTCAATATCAAGTGACAAAGATAAACAAACTGTAGGTATTCACATTAGGTACTTTCCCTCTTCATGCCTTTGAGGAAATTGTTTATATAAATTGCCGCCCCAAGCATGTCTTGTTATCTATTGTTTGGGAACAGACCTAAGACAGGGGTCCAAGGAGATCTGTATAAATGCACTTCATTTAGACAGATAGTCAGAGGGATTCTGACTAGATGCCATCGCTGCTATCAATGTAGCACGTCGCCTTGATGCTGACCCAGTCTACATGTCCCTACGGAGTCTGAGCTAGAGACCTCATTCCAAGGTAATGCGGGTTGGGGGGCTCTTCTCATGGACATGGCTTTAGCAGATTAGGTTTACCACACCTAGCTCTCTTTAGGTTAGATATTAGGTTCATCATGCTAGGGTATTAGGACATATTTCACATCTCATGTCATTGCAAGATGGTGGGGGTCTTTGTATTAATGACTCTGGTCTTTACAATTTTGTTTCTTGCATTGTTCATTATCCTTATCATTGCAGTCCACGCGACTTATCGTAGATTGCAGTTTTGCTAATAAAACCTATTGAAAACTTTAATGCATCTCCTTCTTTGCCTGTGTTCAAATGAGACATGTTGTTCATGTGAGAAAGGGGTAATCTCTGTTTAACTAAGACACTCCCTGAAATGTCACACTCGAGTCCATGCGTAAAGGCTGCCACAAATCACCTTTTACTGTTTGGGTTTTTGGTGAGGTGCTGCTTGTGAGCCGGGAGGGTTGGGATGACAGTTGTGATTTGCTGCAGAACTGGCATAGTCACCTACAAACATAAGTACTGTCATCCTTAAACCAGCAGTCCTGCCTAGAGCAAGAGTCAAACTACAACATGGTGCCACTAACGGTGTTTAGACACTAATTTATGGATACTCTAATTATCACTGTCTCACATACTACACGTACCCTAAGTACCATTATACAGAGATATCCGTGGGCTTGAGGAAGATCCTCCTCAGCTGAACAGGGAGCACCTAATTAGGCTGTAGGTTGTTCAAGCTCTAAGCATTAAAAGGACTTTACTCTCCACTTGGTGTTCCATCTCTTTACTCAATTCATAATATATTCACAACTCTCATCTTCACAATCCTGGTTCTTTTACTGTTCATTATCCCAATCATTGCAGCACATGCATTTTATTGTAGATTACAATCTTTTCAATAAATATATGGACAACTCTCCTGCATCTCCTTCCATGCCATTGTGTGTATGAGACTTGTTGCTATTGAGAAAAAAGGGTAACGTCTGTTCCACCACGACTTCCCTGAGATGTCGCAATCTAGAGTCCATGGGTAAAGCTGCCAGAAATCACCTTTGCTTTCTGAATTTTGGTGAGGTACTGCTTGTGAGCCAGGAGGGTTGGGCCAACAGTTGCGACTGTTGTAGGAGTGGCTTAGTCACCTACAAAGTGCTGTCTCCCCCACTTTTGTTTTGTCTGTGCCTTTATTTGAAATGAAGTGAAGGACTAAAATGGGGAGATGTACCCAGATGCAAATAAGTGGTGATTCACTAACAAGAAGGGTTAACCAACAGGCTACTTTTAAATTGTGGATGTTAATGGATATGTGGGTGATTTACTCTTGTTTTTTGTGGATCTAAATCACGAGCACTTTTTCTTTGGCACTTCTTTGTCCTTCTGTGTTTGTATGTATGAGGGTAGGATTTCTTAGGAATTATGAGCAATGTTTAGAAAATAAATTTATACAAGTAATAATAAAGAAGTAATTGTGAATGTGACTCACATCTATGCTGTAATATATTTTCTTTTTTCTTTGAAAAACAATTGTTTTGTTATCTCAAATTGAATGATTAATGACAAAAATTGTCACCGGGTAGATCAGTGTTCTTTGGTACTATAATTAACCCAGATCCTTTGGTCTAATTACTGGGTCACCCTGTGTGGTTTGTAATATAGTCTCCCCCAAACCTACAGTCTCGCCTAGGAGTGTGAGTCCATGTACAACAGTTACCTCAAGTAACTATAACTTGTGCCCTAAGGTAAGTATAACTCGTGTCCTTGCCAAACACTGATAATGAACCCACAAATTACAGCTCTCATGATATATATAACATCATTGATAATATCAGTCTAATATTTGCAGTACAATTTTTTTAGGAAAAAACTGCATGGTGGGGGTGCAAGTTACAGTTAGCTTAGGGCACGAGTTATAGTTACTTGAGTTAACTTTAACTGGTGAATTTCTATGGTTTTGCATGTTTAAAATGTGAACCAAACTATAACGTCCCTGTAACCTTTTTTTTTTTTTCTTTTTTTTTTTAGTGAATATATATATATTTATGAATGTTTTTGTGAATTCATTTGTGGGGGCATGACCCACTTGTTTCCTTAGTACATGGCATTTAACCAAGACATTGAATGGAGGTGAGCAAGGGATTGGGGGGGGGTGTATTTTACTTCTCTTCAAGCACTTCTAAAAACTTGGCAGCTATAAACGATTACAAAAAAGGACAACAGCTTTACAATAGTGCACTATTATGAATTTTGACTGTACCTGTGGTATCTTCAATGCTATGCCAGTATAAATCAATATTAAGTACTGCAGTGTAAAGGATAAAAGAAAAACATGGTGCACTATGGGAAATGTAGTTGGTGATTATCAAGTCACATGGGTCACAAGTTAAAATCACTGGCTTTATGGACACCTGCAACTACTTACCTATGACTAAGGCATTCCAGCCGAAACGCGTCAGGAGGATTCTGTGGGAGCTGCTTTTTACACTGTGAATAAATGCTTGGATGTTCTCTGAACTGGTGCCTCAGCATGTTGAGCTGTTTGATGTTAAAGTGGATGCTTCTCCTAAGAGCTGAAGCTGCCCTGCAGGGTTGGTGGCCTCCTACAAAGTCAGCTTGTGTTTGTGTATATATATATATATACACACACACACATACACACACACTGGAAAACGAAGGATCACAAGAAAACAACAGCCAGCCAGGGCAAAAATCTGGATCCCAAAGGATACAATGAGTCACAAGAAAATGTAATATCCAAGAAAGAAGTGACTCAAACATATCATCTCACTAAAGAACAAAAATATATTTCTACTACAACGTTTCAGCTTCCGCCTTCCTCAGGTAGTACAAGATGGTTTGCTCAGTGGCTGCACAGCTGACACTGCTGGATTTTCAAAAAGCATCATGAGTGAAGATTCGAATTGGAATGTGGAATCAATGCAGTCCTGAGAACTCTTCAGATGTGCAGAAATCAAGTGTTATTGTCAGTGATGTTCAGTCCATCTGGATGCAGTGATTTTAAACGGTACATCCAGAAATGTTCTCACAGGGAAAATCTTCAAATCTGATAGTAAATGGTCCACAAGGTTAAAATGATTGGCTACAGGCTGGTCAATTTCCTGTTAATTATTGCTGATTTGTGATTGCTGAATCGTGTACGGAGGTCATTCAAAGTTTGGCCTACATATTGTTTTTTACAGCTTTGACGTTGGCACTGAATCACATAAATAATGCATGTTGAGTGACATGTAAGATGCTGTCCTATTCCATTCCATAGGTCCTTCTTGTAACAGAGCTAATTACTGATGATGTTTGTAAAAGGTATTCACATGTGATGCACCTTTTGTAATCACAGCAATGAACTCCTGCATTTGTTACCGCTTGCTTAAGTTCAGCTCTCACAATAAGTGATCGTAAATTGGGAGCTCTGCGGTAAGCAATGACTGGTGGTTTTGGAAAAAGCTTTTGCAATGTTTCACAAATGGATAGTAAGGGAAAAGTTGTTTGTATTATATTTCTGTAGTTGGGAGCTGATGGATGACAGTCAACCACAAATGGGATTCTGTCATTTTTGTTTCTTCTGTTGGTATTCCAAATAACAGCTTCCCTGGGTAACTACAAAGACTTGTCAATTTGTTGCAGAATGATATGCAGAGGATAGCCTCACTTTTTAAATAATCTAACAAGCTCCTGTAGATGGTCTTTACAAGTGTCTTCATTGCTGCAGATGTGTCTTATTCTGAGTGCTTGGCTGTAGATGATGCAGAGTTTAGTGTGGCGTGGGTGACATGAAGTCCAGTTTAGATACAAATGAGCATCTGTAGGCTTGTGGTAAAGATCAGTTATACTTTTTTGTTCATGAATGGTGAGTAACACATCCAGAAAAGGGAGATGACTCTTCTGTTTAGTATTGCTGTCGGTGAATTTGATGGTAGGATGGATACTGTTGATAAAAGCTGTAAATTGCTCCAGTGTTCTGCTTTCTGCATTCCATATTATAAATATGTCATCAATGATGTTAGAACTCGCAAGTATATAGTCCTCCAGTTTTCCCATGAAGATATTTGCAGAGGAAGGAGCCATCCGAGTGCCCATGGATGTCCCTTGTATCTGCAAATAGTGTTTACCATTGAAGGTAAAATTGTTGGATTTAAGGATAACTCTTGCAAAGTTGGTAAGCACATTTGTTGATGTTTTTATCACAGTTCTTTTATTAAGAGCTTCAGATAATGCCATAAGCCCATCATCATGTGGTATATTGGTGTATAATGATGTAACATCATATGTAGCCAGAGGAGTGTCTTCATCAAATGTGTAGATTTGGTTTAAATTTTCAATAATCTGAAGAAAGTGACTGGTGTCCTTAAAAATGATGGACGTTGTTGAACAATGGGCTGGAGGTGCAGGTCAACAAATAAAGATAGTCTCTCAGTGGCCGTATCTTTGCCAGACATGATGGGGCGGCTAGGATTGTTCATTTTGGGAATTTTGGGAAGCATATAAAATCTTCCAGGTCTTGATTTGGGGTGAACAAGTATATCTGCTGTTGTTTCATCAAGGAGGTTTAAGCTCCTGTACTTTTCAACCATGTTCTTGATTTCTTTGTTCAAGTCTTCTGTGGGATCAGTTTCTAAAGGTTTGTAGGTGTTGGTATCCATTAGTTGTCTCATTCCCTCCTCAATATAATCACATACTTTCATGGCAACCACTGCACCACCTTTGTCTGCCAGTTTTATAATGACATCTGTTCTCTGTTGAAGGTGGTAGAGAGATTTTCTTTCCTCTCTGGTAATGTTATTAAAAATCCTTTTAGGTGTTGATTCTTTGAGGAGTTTGTTAATGGATAAAATGTATGTATCAAGAACAGGATTTCTACCACATTGAGGGGTCCATGACTTGGGATGGTGCAACTTCTTAAATGGATATGGAAGGTAGCTTGGCAGATCAACATCAGAATTATTGTTAAAGTATTCTGCAAGTCTGCATCTTCTCTCAAAGGTTTTTAGGTCTCTCTTCATGTTGGCTGTATTATGGTCCTTAGGTACAGGACAGAAATAGAGGCCTTTGCTCAAGAGGTTTAATTCGCTTGGTGATAGCAGCCCTCCAGTTAAGTCAATAACTGTATCTGATGTCTGGAAGGGTTGTAGCAGGCAGGTGCCATGCAGTCTTTTTTTGTCTTAGAAATCTTCTGTTTTTTATGCTGTTTACCCACAGGACATACACTGACAAGTGAATCTCCAAAAACAGAATGATTTATAAAGTGGTGATTTGGGAGAGGAGGTATATGAAATCTTAACATATCTCTTTTCAGTTTTGCAGATTAAATTTTAAAAGCATTCCTTGCTGTGATCATTTTTACTTCTGCAGTCCTCTGCAGTATGTGTGCCACTTCAGAGTCACTTTTTGTGTTCTTTTTATAGCTTGGTTTTAAGCATCTGCATTTTTTCAATGGTTACTTTAACATATACTGATAGTAGGGCCATTGCATTGATGTGTTATGCAGTAAAATATTCCATGAAGCAGACCATTCACATTTACTTAGTTTAAAAGGTGGTTTAGATTTAATCTCCAGCCCCCTGGGATAGATGTTAAGTTTTTTATAGATTTGTAAATGTATTTTTGTAAATTGGCACTTACTGATTTTCTCCTGGATGAACAGTGCATATCTGGGATGTAGATTTGTTCTTGACATGGTGGTTGCTTCTGGCTTGAGCGTCGGATCCAAGGAGGATACAGGTTTGTATTAGTGAGATCATCTGTCTGAGTCACTTCTTTCTTGGATATATATATATATATATATATATATATATATATATATATATATATATATAAAAAACCTACTGGTGGTCGCCAGTAGGAAGTTATAGTTAGGACCATGTTTCCATAAAAAAGCGATCTTTGACTTGCCTATATCTTTGGCACCGCTTGACGAATCGTCACAAACGTTTCCCAAAAAAGTGTGCCAGTGATTCTTGTTATGCACAAAATGTTCCGGGTTTATCTGTCAAGCAGAGGCTGAGAAAAAGTGGGGGGGTCAAAAAACATGCATTTCCCATGTTAATTCCTATATGAGTTTTGAACATGACTACACCTGAACTTCCGGACGAAATTGCACCAAATTTGGCAGATAGGTAGCTTTCGGTATACAGATTGTGCTTTTAGTTCTCAGGTGTAAATCCATTTAATAGTTGTTGAGAAATTAAAGGAAATCCATATTAGTATAGCTGAGGTTACGACAACATAAACAAAGTTGAAAAAAATAAAATGGGCTAGGGAAGGGACACCCTGACCCCTTAGCTCTGGTGCTGGGGTCAAAAAAGCACTTATTAAAAGAAAATTGCTGTGAATTTGCAACACATTTGCGGCAACAAAAAAAAAGATGTGGGCTCCCCTGCTTGTTTTTGAAAAAGTCCCCAGTGGGCCAGGTCCTGGGGGCATGTTGAAAAAAAGGAGGGGGCAAATGGGGCCCCACTCCTAGGGAATGTTTATGCCACAACCTCCCGGGAGTTCCAATCTTAGAGAAAGTGGGGCAGCAGCCTCCCAGCACCGGGGACCACCACCTCCCTTGGCCTTTAATTATAATGAATTGGGGGGGTCGCATGGACGCCTGCAGCCCTGGGGAACGCCACCCCCCAGGGCTTTAATCAAATAAAATGGAGTGGGGCCACACAGCCCCCCGCAGCCCTGGGGACCACCACCTCCCCGGGACTTTAATCCAATAGAATGCATGGAAGCCATGCACCCTCCCCGTAGCTCCAGGGACCACCCACTCCACAGGACTTTAATCAAATAGAATGCAGGGGAGCCTTGTGGCCCCCTGCAGCCCGCAGACCTCCACCTCCCCAGGGCTTTAATCAAATACAATGTGAGGAGGCCACACAGCCCCTCCACAGCCCTGGGAACCACCACCTCCCTGAGCTTTTAATCAAAGAGAATGTGGGGGGCATTGCAGCACCCATGGGGCAAACATACAATTGTGTTCAGGGGGCAACTTAGCCACCCATATCCCGGGGGACCACCAACTCACCGGAGCTACAATAAAAGAATAGGGGGGTCTGTTGCGTACCCCCGAACCTCGGAACCACCACCTCCCCTGGGTACATAGTACGTTGGTGGGGGGGTCGTGTGGCCCCTTGTGGAACCATAGTTGTCCCTGGAGACAGCCACTGCCCAGGGCTGGCTCTTGCTAGCCCAGGGGTGCCCACCCCGGGACATAACTGTTTGTCTCACTTGACAGGAGCTTTGACAGCTCAGAACAAACACTCTGCTTTTGCAACTGGGGACTGTCAAACAGCTTCTGCTTGAAGAAAACTGAGTTTTCATCTGTTTCTCTGCACGCAAATATGCATGCAGGGAAAGAGATTAAGAAATTGCTCCCACAAGCAGGGAGCTGCTATTTAAAGCAGCTCCCTGCTTGTGAGAGCAATGCCGGCTTCCGCAGGGTGTAGGGAGATGGCTAGGACTGCAGGGGCCTTGAGGCTCCCCTCACTTCCATCCCATAACGGGATGGAATAGTGAGAGAGAAAGAGAGAGAGATTGTTACTGCAATGTACACTCCATGCAATAACTTGAAACCATTAAACTAGCAAGATGTTACCTGCAAATGTTATACTTACGGTTTGATTAACAGCAGACCAGGGTTACTTCTGGCCTAATGGTAAAGCTCTTGGACTGTCAGTAGGGTGAAGGCTCAGATCCTAGCATCTCATGATAGTGTGTCTGTTTATTTTCTAGTGTTTTGACTGATAAACATTCTCAATGATAGAATATTGAAGCCTTTTTCCTCTCAAAATCTGTGGGTTGAATGTCATACCTAAGTCTGGACAATGCACAATAAGAAGTCACCTCTGGCTTAGTAGCTAAGGTCTCAGACATGCACACTGATGATTAAGGGTCCCAGTCTAGGTGAGTCTGTGGTCCTTTCCTGCTTTAGTTTCTTTTCAGCTATAAATATTTAAGTTACATACTGAAAGGTGATCTCACTCTTTTTAATTGCCAAACGAAATGTTCTTATCTCATTTCTTACAAAAACTCTTTTCTCTCTGTTGTTCTCCACCTCAATTTCTCTTTCTGAAATCTTTCTGTAAATCGCTTTCTCTCTCAAGGTTGGGTAGTTAGGGCAGTTGGCCACAGGGCCAGGCACTGCGGCCAACCGCTCATGGTTGAAGGCCGTGTACGGTGGTGGTCGGATTAACGTATAGTAATGAAAATTACTTTACATTAAAAGAACCATAGAAATTCACTGAAAAAAAAACAAAAGTTATAGGGACATTATTGTTAGAAAATAGAACTAAAAAACATGGAAATTCACTTAAAAAAACAAAGGTTACAGGGACGTTAAAATGAGAACAAGCTGAAGCATATATTTTGTTGCACCAATGGGCCTGAAGCTCAGGGCGGTCCCCCTAGCCAAGTGAGCCTCCTGCGAGAAGCAAATATTGATTTTGTGTCTTGTAATGCGCGCCTTTCTATGGTCATTTAGGCCACAAATGTTCCAGGTGAAACAAGTAGTTTTGGACATACTGCCCAACAATGTTGTGATATAGCTTAAGTAGGATCAAGTCATGGAAATTGCGTGGGGCTGGTTGAGACATCAAGTGATTTATAAAGTGATTTTGCGGTAACTTGTCATGGTATGCTTGCAGAACAATAAACATGAAAATAAACCTTCCAAGCCCTCCCTCCCACTCCAACCCGTGAAACTGTTTGAGAAAAACATAGGGCCTTATTATGATTTTGGCGGTCCCACCACGGGACTGCCAAAGCCGCAGGGGGGACACCACTGCCATGGCAGTGACGTCCCTCCCCCCGAGCATATTGCAATGTTCCAGCCGGGCTAACCAGTGGGAACACTGCAATACTTACTTCCACTGGGCTGAACAGTAGGAACAGTGCTAAGATATTTGTCGCCCGGCTCCTTTAAGGGGAGCTGAGGCCAATATCCTAGCACTTCAGCACCCTATGAGTACAGACAGTGCGCATTCCGTCGATGCCAGACAGGGGGCACCCTGTGGCCCCCAGCACTGGCTTTCTGCTGGTGGAAAGTGGGTTTGTAATCAGCGAGGTGGCGCTGAGTTCAGTGCAGCCCTGGCTGCATAAAACCCGACCACTGTCACCATGTCAGGAACCATGGTAACAGTGGGGCCGGCAGTCTTTAGGCAGGTGCACCAGCCAAAGTCATAATTTGGCAGTCAGATCACCTGGAGTGCGGTGTCCTAGGACCGCCAACCATGTAATGAGGCTGATAGCGTCCCATGAACCTGCTAAAGCAAAATAAGAAAAATAAGGTCATTGGGATTTATCCCTGGGGGGCAGAGTGTGACCAGGCATACGTCCTTGCCAAAGTGGCCAGGTGGCTGAACTTGCAACAGTTAAAACTATAATTACATATTACAGTGTGTGATGGTGTGGACATAGAGCAGGAGTAATTAGAGATTAAAGTACTGAGGAGGCCCCCAGTGTCAGATATATGATTCCTGTTGGTACATAGCGTGTTGCAAACTTGCAAGTGAGGTCCACATAACCCCCTGGGCCACAGGGGCAGAGTAGTTAGTCATTGTCGCTGAGACAAGCCTCATGAGAGAATGCTTCCACTCCTGGGGGGGACCTCTTGATCCTCAAAGCATGTTTGGTGAACTTCAGAGTGGCTTTAGCATCCCTGAAGTAATGATGCTTGTCCTCCACTGTGATCTGGAGTTTGGCTGGGTATAATAGGGCATAAGAGATATTACCCTTCTGGAGTATACATCTCGTTTGTAGCAATTCACGACGTCCTGTTTGTACCATCATAGTAAATGCGTTGATAGGTTCTTGGTAAAAGCATCTTTAAGAAGTGTTTCCACAGTCTTCCATCTTGGCCATTGCTGTTGATTCCGGTATGCCTGTGATTTTAAGGTTATTATGCCTTGAGTGAGCCTCAAGGTCTTCATTTTTAGCTTTAATGAGCTCTAGTACCTTGTCCATTTCTGTGGAGGTGCTCTTTGGTATCAGCCTGTTAGTTGTCGGAGACATGGTTTTCCAGCAGATCCAGGTGGGATTCATGTTTGTCGATTCGCTGATTTACGTGCTCCAGTTTGCTGGTGAGTACATCCAGTTTGGCGTCTATACTTTGAGACTCGAACTGGCTTTGATAAGAATGTCGCTGAGGTCCCCCTTTTGCTGGAAATCCTCTTCAGGTGGAGTTTGCAAAGCGCTTTGGTGCAGGTCCAGATCAGTTTGTCGAGTGGGGCATTTGTTATCAAAGGAGAGTTGTTGCTGTTTTGTGTTGTGTTGTGTTTTCCCTTATTTGCAGTGCACAGTGAGCTTCTTGATGCTACAGAAGTATTAAAGTGATCTTTATTAGCAAGTGCAGTCAGCAAGGTGGATTTACCAGCCAAGGCTGTCTAGAGGAGTAGGCTTGATTATTTTGCTTCACATCCAGGCCCGCCACTCCCTGGAAGGTGGACCCTTCAGGGAGCACGAGCTGGCACAGGGGATGAGATTCACTATGAAGTCCCGTTAGCTGTAGGCTATCTTGTGCTAGTAAGTCTTTAAGAAACACGTTAGAGGGAAGCAGTTAAGCCGCCTGAGTACAGACCAAGATCAGGTCCCGTTAGATAACCACATAGACACAGCGGAGTAAGTACGGGCCTGGTGTACACAGCGCGTGGTGCAGCAAGGCGGGCTTATTAGCGCTGGGCAGGTGTTTCTTTGGGCCTGGAGACTTCATTGAAATTTGTATGGGGGAGCCATTTGTACAGGCCTGTGAGACCTCACCTTGCAGACATGCATGTGTGGGGGCACTTATAGTGAGGGCAGCTGCATGATCTACTACATTGCAAAAGGTGTGACTCACTACCTATGGCCCGCTGGTACCTTGTTGTGTTGCTTCTTGTTACTGTATTCTTTGCAGCAGAGCGCCCACCCTGCCTTAGCAGGCAGACCTGGGGATGTGGAGCTGTTCACTTATCCTGCGATCCTGGCAGGGCCACAGAGACCTTCTGGCATCCCCATCAAATGCATCTGGCAGGGCTAAGCGCACAAGTTGAGGCCAGCAGAACAGATTACGGCCGCAAATCAATGTACCCAGCCCTGTGGCGCAGCTCTGCCGCAACAGGGGGCCACCTGCCACAGGCTGCCCTGCGAGGAGCAAGACAGGCTACCTGGTTGGGGGATCAGGCAGAGGCCGCGGTGGTGAGTATTACAGCCGGATGCCAGGCGATGATGGGTGGTGCCATGGCACACCACTGCTGCACGGGTTACCCCGCAGTGAGTTGGCACATCCCTCAGCAAGAAGCCCACAGTGCAGCCGCAGCTCTGGGGGGGGGCCTCTGTCCTCAATGCCGTTATTTGTCAATTCCACCACTTACCCGCTCCACGCTGACTGCGGGCTACCACCAGTCCCACCGCAAGGCAGCAAAGCCAGCAGTCCGCCGGGTGGCTTCAAGGAAGCCGATCCAGTAAAAATTTGAAAATCGAGGGCTTTGCATAGTTGATTGGTCTATGCATTAGGATTGGGCGAGTCAGGTGGTCTCGTTGAGGTGGATTATTACGGATGTGGTGTTCGGCCGGTAGGGCCTTCCTAAAGAGCGGCCATCTCGATGCGCAGTTAAGCCACGCCCCCACCTGTTATAGCTAACACAAGTAACTATAACTCGTGCCCCAAGGTAACTATAACTCGCACCCCCGCCATGCACAGTTTTTTCATCAAAAACTTTACTGCAAATATTACATTGATATTATCAAAGATGTCATAAGTGCTGTAATTTGTGGGGTAATTAGCAGTGTATGACGAGGGCACGAGTTATAGTTACCTTTTTGGTATGAGTTATAGTTACATGAAATAACTCTGACTATAAGGTGAATTTCTATGTTTTTGTACATTTAAAATGTGAGCCTAACTATAATGTCCCTATAACCTTAGTTTTTATTTTTAATGTAAAATTATTTTCATTACAACACGTTAATCCAACCACTGCCACACACGGCCTGCGACCAACCTGCTATAACCACCCAACCTTGTGCCATGCACAGACTGTGGCCATGTACAGTAGAGCTGGCCCCCCTAACCACCCATCCCCATGCTGGACATAGCCTTTGGCCATGTGCAGCAGGAGTTGGCTGTAAGGCCACGCAGACCGTACCCCGGGCCCATCTTGGCCCACCCCCTGGGGCCTGGCCTTCTAAAATATTTTTTGGGGGGTTTGGGGGGCTGCACGGCCCCCCTTCCCCAGCCCATTTCAGCCCCAGGTACCCCAGCCCTCAGGGCCCCAGAGTTTATATCTTCATGGGTGAGGGGAGCCGCATGGCCCCTTCTCTGGGGCGATCTCTGCCCGCAGCCCTGCCCCGGCACCTTTTCGCCCCAGGCAACCCAGGGCCTGGCCGTTATATATATTTTGGGAGGGTGCCGCAGAGCCCCCCTCCCCAAGTCGATCTCTGCTCCAGGGGTCCCATCCCTCAGGGCCTGGCCATCTGTGGTGGGTGCCCAACAGGGCACCTAGTGTGTAAAATGGGACTGCGGGGGCATCCGAAAGGCCCCTGCAGTTCCAGCTGGCTCCCCAGCACCTACGGGAGCCGGAGCCAGCATTGCTGTCACAGACAAGGAGCTTCTAAACATGCAGCTCCCTCTCTGGTAGAGCAATAGTTTCCTCTATTTCCTTTCCTGCATCTCTGCAGGCACGGAAACAGACAAAATCTCTGCTAGCAGCAAGTGAGAACTGTTTACTATGACTTGGCAGGAGTCAAAGCTCCCGCCAAGTCAGAGCAAACAGCTATGGGCACCCCAAGACATAGTAGGAGCCAGTCCTGCAGGGTGGTGGTCTCCAGGGCCATCTATGGCTCCTCAAGGGGATCCCGCGGTCGCTACTCCAATGTTAAGTTGACCCGAAGAGGGGCTGGTCCCCAACGCTGCAGGGGTGGGCCCCCAAATTCATAATGTCTTTAGCCCCAGGGCCACACAACTCCCCTGCATACAATACAAATTAAGCCCCGGGGAGGTGGCAGTCCCTGGGGCATGAAAATTCCCTAGTCATGAGGCTCAGTTCTCTCCTTTCCTTTATTTTCCTATGCCACTGGGACCTGGCCCACCCGGGGGCTTCATCAAAACAAGCATGGGAGCCCGCACTTGTTTTTTTTGCTGCAGATTCACAACCCCTTCACAAATTCATGGCAAGATTTGTTTTTGCATTTTTGCACAGCACCAGAGCTAAGAGGTCAGGGTGTCCCTACCCTGGCCCCTTTTCCTATTTTTTACCTTTTTCCCGGGACACGGCCGAGGCCAAGTCCTAAGATTCCCGCTAACACATCCTTGTTGAGGTGTTGGCAGCCAATTAGACCTCAGCACAATATCAGGAGGGTTCACAGAGCCTTCGGGTCCCTATATACACAAACATGTTTTTTCTTTTATATCTCAAAAACTACTGAATGGATTTACACCAAATCACAAAAAGGTTGCTTTCTGGACCAAAAGCTAACGTTGTGCCAAATTTGGTGAAGCTCCGTCCAGTGGTTCAGCTGCTAATTCTGTTCAAAATCCCTATGGAAATAAACATGGAGAAAAGCCATTTTGGGACCCCCCCTTTTTCTCATCCCCTGCTTGACAGATCACCCCAAAACATTCCAGACAGCAGCTGACATGAGCGTTGTATTTTTTAAACATTTTTTGATGAAGATTCATCAACTGGCGCCAAAGATATAGGCAAGTAAAAAAACACTTTTTCTATAGAATCCAGGTTATATATATATGTTTACATGCTGGTGGTTGCCAGTAAGTAGCTATAGTTAGAATCTAGGTTCCATTGGAAAAGTTTTTTTTTTATTTTGCTGATAACTTTGAAGCCGTTTGAAGAATCTTGATGAACTTTTCAGAACTAGTTTGCCACTTACTTCAGCTGCTGTCTGCAATATTCCAGGGTGATTCACCAAGCGGGGGCCGAGAAAAAGAGGGGGCCCCAAAACACGTTTTCTCTATTCAATTTCCAATAGATATTTTAGACATAACTACAGCACAAACCACTGGGCAAATTTCCACCAAATTTGGCAGAAGGCTAGATCTTGGTCCAAAAAGATCTCTTTTTGTAATTTGCTGTAAATCTGTTCCATAGTTTTGGAGTTAATAAAGAAAAAAGATTTATATATCTAGAGACGCACATCCACTGTGGATCCTCCAAGCTATGGATCAGTGAATACATGCATGTAGGAGGCTGGACTGGCTTGTAGTGAGTACCAAGGGGTACTTGCACCTTGCACCAGGCCCAGTTATCCCTTATTAGTGTATAGGGTGTCTAGCAGCTTAGGCTGATAGATAATGGTAGCTTAGCAGAGCAGCTTAGGCTGAACTAGGAGACGTGTAAAGCTACTACAGTACCACTTAGTGTCATATGAACAATATCATAAGAAAACACAATACACAGTTATACTAAAAATAAAGGTACTTTATTTTTATGACAATATGCCAAAGTATCTTAGAGTGTACCCTCAGTGAGAGGATAGCAAATATACACAAGATATATATACACAATAGCAAAAATATGCAGTATAGTCTTAGAAAACAGTGCAAACAATGTATAGTTACAATAGGATGCAATGGGGAAACATAGGGATAGGGGCAACACAAACCATATACTCCAAAAGTGGAATGCGAACCACGAATGGACCCCAAACCTATGTGACCTTGTAGAGGGTCGCTGGGACTATTAGAAAATAGTGAGAGTTAGAAAAATAACCCTCCCCAAGACCCTGAAAAGTGAGTGCAAAGTGCACTAAAGTTCCCCTAAGGACAAAGAAGTCGTGTTAGAGGAATAATGCAGGAAAGACACAAACCAACAATGCAACAACTATGGATTTCCAATCTAGGGTACCTGTGGAACAAGGGGACCAAGTCCAAAAGTCACAAGCAAGTCGGAGATGGGCAAATGCCCAGGAAATGCCAGCTGCGGGTGCAAAGAAGCTTCTACTGGACAGAAGAAGCTGAGGTTTCTGCAGGAACAAAAAGGGCTAGAGACTTCCCCTTTGGTGGACGGATCCCTCTCGCCGTGTAGAGTCGTGCAGAAGTGTTTTCCCGCCGAAAGAACGCCAACAAGCCTTGCTAGCTGCAAATCATGCAGTTGGCGTTTTTGGACGCTGCTGTGGCCTTGGAGGGACCAGGAGGTTGCAAATTGGACCAGGAGAGAGAGGGGACGTCGAGCAAGACAAGGAGCCCTCTCAGCAGCAGGTAGCACCCGGAGAAGTGCCAGAAACAGGCACTACGAGGATGCGTGAAATGGTGCTCACCCGAAGTCGCACAAAGGAGTCCCACGTCGCCAGAGACCAACTTAGAAAGTCGTGCAATGCAGGTTAGAGTGCCGTGGACCCAGGCTTGGCTGTGCACAAAGGATTTCTGCCGGAAGTGCACAGGGGCCGGAGTAGCTGCAAAAGTCGCGGTTCCCAGCAATGCAGCCCAGCGAGGTGAGGCAAGGACTTACCTCCACCAAACTAGGACTGAAGAGTCACTGGACTGTGGGGGTCACTTGGACAGAGTCGCTGGATTCGAGGGACCTCGCTCGTCGTGCTGAGAGGAGACCCAAGGGACCGGTAATGCAGCTTTTTGGTGCCTGCGGTTGCAGGGGGAAGATTCCGTCGACCCACAGGAGATTTCTTCGGAGCTTCTGGTGCAGAGAGGAGGCAGACTACCCCCACAGCATGCACAAGCAGGAAAACAGTCGAGAAGGCGGCAGGATCAGCGTTACAGAGTTGCAGTAGTCGTCTTTGCTACTATGTTGCAGGTTTGCAGGCTTCCAGCGCGGTCAGCAGTCGATTCCTTGGCAGAAGGTGAAGAGAGAGATGCAGAGGAACTCGAATGAGCTCTTGCATTCGTTATCTAAAGTTTCCCCAGAGACAGAGACCCTAAATAGCCAGAAAAGAGGGTTTGGCTACCTAGGAGAGAGGATAGGCTACTAACACCTGAAGGAGCCTATCAGAAGGAGTCTCTGACGTCACCTGGTGGCACTGGCCACTCAGAGCAGTCCAGTGTGCCAGCATCACCTCTGTTTCCAAGATGGCAGAGGTCTGGAGCACACTGGAGGAGCTCTGGACACCTCCCAGGGGAGGTGCAGGTCAGGGGAGTGGTCACTCCCCTTTCCTTTGTCCAGTTTCGCGCCAGAGCAGGGGCTAAGGGGTCCCCTGAACCGGTGTAGACGGGCTTATGCAGAATTGGGCACATCTGTGCCCAAGAAAGCATTTCCAGAGGCTGGGGGAGGCTACTCCTCCCCTGCCTTCACACCATTTTCCAAAGGGAGAGGGTGTAACACCCTCTCTCAGAGGAAGTCCTTTGTTCTGCCATCCTGGGCCAGGCCTGGCTGGACCCCAGGAGGGCAGATGCCTGTCTGAGGGGTTGGCAGCAGCTGCAGTGAAACCCCAGGAAGGGCAGTTTGGCAGTACCAGGGTCTGTGCTACAGACCACTGGGATCATGGGATTGTGCCAACTATGCCAGGATGGTATAGAGGGGGCAATTCCATGATCATAGACATGTTACATGGCCATATTCGGAGTTACCATTGTGAAGCTACATATAGGTAGTGACCTATATGTAGTGCACGCGTGTAATGGTGTCCCCGCACTCACAAAGTCCGGGGAATTGGCCCTGAACAATGTGGGGGCACCTTGGCTAGTGCCAGGGTGCCCTCACACTAAGTAACTTTGCACCTAACCTTTACCAGGTAAAGGTTAGACATATAGGTGACTTATAAGTTACTTAAGTGCAGTGTAAAATGGCTGTGAAATAACGTGGACGTTATTTCACTCAGGCTGCAGTGGCATGCCTGTGTAAGAATTGTCAGAGCTCCCTATGGGTGGAAAAAGAAATGCTGCAACCCATAGGGATCTCCTGGAACCCCAATACCCTGGGTACCTCAGTACCATATACTAGGGAATTATAAGGGTGTTCCAGTAAGCCAATGTAAATTGGTAAAATTGGTCACTAGCCTGTCAGTGACAATTTGAAAGAAATGAGAGAGCATAACCACTGAGGTTCTGGTTAGCAGAGCCTCAGTGAGACAGTTAGGCACCACACAGGGAACACATACATATAGGCCACAAACTTATGAGCACTGGGGTCCTGACTAGCAGGGTCCCAGTGACACATAACAAACATACTGAAAACATAGGGTTTTCACTATGAGCACTGGGCCCTGGCTAGCAGGATCCCAGTGAGACAGTGAAAACACCCTGACATACACTCACAAACAGGCCAAGAGTGGGGGTAACAAGGCTAGAAAGAGGCTACTTTCTCACAATGCAATGCTGTGATTGGCTGGCTGTAATCTGAAAGGAAAGTTATGGCCACCATTTTGTCTGTGAGGAACCGCTCATGGGCAAGAAATTACCCAAAATGTCTTTTTTGGGGGGTGTGAGGTGCAGCCTGTCAGTTGATTCCCTTGTGTTCTACTACAGCCTCCCAGAATGTTCTAAAGAGCAACTAGAGCACTAAGGGGCATATTTATACTCCGTTTGCACCGGAATTGCGTAGTTTTTTTTGACGCAATTCCGACGCAAAACTAACTCCATATTTATACTTTGGCGTTAGACGCGTCTAGCGCCAAAGTCCATGGAGTTTGCGTCATTTTTTAGCGTGGACACCTACTTTGCGTTAATTATATGCAAGGTATGCGTTCCCGTCTAAGAAAAAGTGACTCCGAGGCATGTGCGCCGTATTTACACTCCCGGGCAAAATTCATGCCCGGGAGTGGGCGGGTCAAAAAAAATGACATACGGCCTCTTTTGCGCCGTTTTTTAGCGCCTGTAAAAGGCAGGCGTTAAGGGACCTGTGGGCTCGGAAGGAGCCCAGAGGTGCCCTCCCATGCCCCCAGGGACACTCCCTGTCACCCTTGCCCACCCCAGGAGGACACCCAAGGCTGGAGGGACCCATCCCAGGGACATTAAGGTAAGTTCAGGTAAGTGTTTTTTTTTAATTTTTTTGGTGGCATAGGGGGGCCTGATTTGTGCCCCCCTACATGCCACTATGCCCAATGACCATGCCCAGGGGACAGAAGTCCCCTGGGCATGGCCATTGGGCAAGGGGGCATGACTCCTGTCTTTGCTAAGACAGGAGTCATTTGTATGGGGGTTGGGAGTCGAAAAAAATGGCGCACATCGGGTTGAGACGAAAAATTTGCCTCAGCCTGACTTGCCCCATTTTTTCATGCCCAAGCTCCATATCCCCCTACGTCGGCGCTGCCTGGTGTACGTTGTTTTTTTCAACGCACACCAGGCAGCGCCGGCGGCTAACGCCGGCTAACGTCATTGATTAAATACGGCTCCCGCATGGCGCTTCAGAATGGCGTTAGCCGGCGCAAATTTTTTTGATGAAAAATTGCGTTAGCGCAGTTTTGCGTCAAAAAGTATAAATATGGCCCTAACAGTCTTACTTATGACAAAGGTTTGGAACACCTGAAGCCATCTTTATTGAATACAACTGGTAAAACTTAAAACATTTAATTTAGAAAGCAACAAAATGAGGGGTTTCAGTTAGGCATAACAATTATGGTTACTGCTGTAGAAAGAAAATTCGACACAATTTAGTGCTCAAATATCTTCCTCTTCTATTTCATTAAAACATTCTGCCATGTAGACCGAAACATGCATTTTCAACACCAGTAGCAGACTGCCAGTTAACTCTCTGGTGATCAGCAGTGTAGTACAGTTTTTTAATGACCAACTAGAGTGCTAACATTCTGAATTTATGCCAAAAGTGTGGCACATCTGACTGCCATCTTGATTGACAAGTCCATGTCTACTCATTTCAATCCCAGGTCCCGCTGGAGCGAAGAGAATAAAACCCTCACCCCTAAACACTATTCTCTCGTAACAGAAATGAACAGGGAACGAGCAAACAGCCCCCGGGTGAAAGGGATAGGGAACAGGGATTTAGGAAGGGAAGAGAAACAAAACACTGGTTCACAAAGGAGCGTCACTGTTGTCCTAAGAAAGTTGACTCAGGGGTTGGTGCAGGAATTCTAAGATCAAAAACAATCAAAAACTAAAGATCTACAAATATCACAGTCTTTCAGCAAAATAACAATAATTATAATCATTCGATTGGGTAATCACAGAGTCTTTCAGCAAAGTCACAATAATTATTAGCGCTCGATTGCTCAATTATTAAGCACGCATTTGTAGCTCACAAGAAAATCATTATAAAATCAAACTTATGAATTTGTCTTTTGTTATTTGTTTTCACACAATGGAGTTTGCATAGATATTGAGCGATGCTTTCAGGAGTTCACAACACTTAACTTAAATGCTGCTTTTAAAAATACTTCTCAAGCTGTCTTTGGAAAATAGTCTTGTATCACGGGTTTCTCGGCATCGACGAATGTCTTTCATAATGCATCAAAAGGTCACTAACCTCAAGAAGGCTGAAAACAGGGAGATGAGAGGGGAATTACTCACGAACCAACTTCTCCTGGAATGTTTTAATTATTTGAGGAAGATGGAATACTGCTCATAAATTCTTCAGCCGCTGCGAAAGTAATCTGGTCTAGAGAGGGAAGCTCCGATGAAGACTCGCACTGAAAAGACGACTCCTGAAAGAATCACGGAACTCCAGCTGAACTGGGAACACATGCGAGCAAAAGAAGACGCGAAGCCAAGCACAGGAAACGCCTTGGCAGTTCTATTTATAGAATGGTGTGCTGGTGAGGAGTCATCAGACACATGCTGGTGATGAGTCATCAAATACTTCTGATGATTCAGATGAAAGAGTTTGATGTTTCCATAAACCGCTTGGCATACAGTTCACAAATGGGCCAACACTTGCTTTTATCAATATAAACAAACATGCAATGTAATAATCGGTCTTCAGATGGAACATCATTTTCCTCACAAGTTACAGGGAAGTGCTATGCTGTAAACACATTCATGACATGTTTCAGATTTTTTCATACATGCTGATTTATTTTGTGATGGAGCAGCAAGAAGCATGCATGTGTGAGTGCGAGTCCTAACAGTACCTCCCCCCAAAGGTCTTTTCACTGGCCATGGTTTGGAGGGGTATCATGCATGAAAGGAACGTACCAACTGAGGGGTGTGGACATGGACGGCTGGTTCCCACGGCTGCTCTTTGGGTGGGTAGCCTTTCCAGTGTATTAGATAAAAGAGATGGCCTTGTCGTCTACAAGAATCAACAATGCAATGGACTTTGAATTCTTCATGATTATTCCCAAGTATGAAAGGTGGTGTGGGAAGAGGTTGAGTGGTGGGGAGAAATGGTTTGAGCAATGATACATGAAATACTGGATGCATTTTATGTTCACTGGGAAGGTTCAGTTTCATAGCTGCAGGGTTGATAACTTTGGCGATGGTAAAGGGACCTATGAACCGAGGCTGTAGTTTACGAACCCCTGATATGGATAAATAACGGGTGCTTAGACATACTTGATCACCCTCTGCATATGTTGGTGCAGATGTATAGTGTTTGTCTGCTTGTTCTTACATCTTTTCCTTGGTGTCAAGAAGGTTTTTTGGGTCTTCTTCCAGATGTTTTGTAATTCAGATAAATGTGCATGTACTGCATGTACTGCAGTTACCTTTTGGGATGGTAGGAATGGTATGCATTTGGGATGATAGTCTAGATTACAATAAAAAAGTGACATGATATGAGCCGAACGAACGCTGCTGTTATATGCAAATTCGGGCTAAGGGAAGTGCTTGAAACCAACTGCTAGTTAAGGTGGTAATTAAACAACGTAGGAACTGTTTCATGGTTTGGTTAGTTCTCTCTGTTTGACCATCAGTTTGAGGATGATCAATACGAAGAGAAGAACATAGTTCCTGCCTAAATTTAGACACATAGGCCCTCATTCTGACCCTGGCGGTCGGTGATAAAGCGGCGGCCAAGCCGCCAACAGGCCGGCGGTCTAAAATATGCAATTCTGACCCTGGCGGGAACCGCCAACACAGCCCGCCAACTTAACACTCCGACCGCCACAGCGGTACAAACAAACAGCGCGGCGGTTCCCGCCAACAGCCATGCGGCAGACAATGTACCGCCCACCCTATTACGACCCACCAATCTGCCACCTTTTCCGGGGCGGGAGCACCGCCGATAAGAACACGGCGGAAACAGACTACGAACGGGAAAACGCTCACCTCTACGCACTCCACGCGAGATTCCGGCAGTATGGAACCAGAGTTGCAGGTCATCCCCGCACTCCTATTCCTGCTCATATACCAGGAGCACGCCCGGCGGCGCGGAAGACATCGGTGAGTACTGCACCTACGACACAGGGGAGGGAAAAGATTACCGGCACACACCCACCCACCCACACCCACTACAACACACACATCAATGCATTCCCACAGATCACTGTCACAACCCACAAACCACCCCCCTCCGAAATAATGCAAAGACCAAAAGAAGAGATCATAAACGGCCAGATATATTGAAATATGGACACCAGTAATCCCAATAAATAAATAAACTATGTACAAAATATATACAGCTACTAAATGTAGTCCAACCACTGTCCGTGGATCACAGGGGTCCTGTGCAAAGGGGCAAAGCCCAGTCCCACGACAAGAACTCCACGGAGAGAACACTGCAGGGGCATCAGAAAGAAAATAGGACAGGCACCTCAGGGGGAAGGGAAGGGGGGGCACCTCAGCCACTTGAGTACACGACGCCAGATCCACGAGGGGACTCCATGACCACTGGCCCATCCTGGGGAGAGCAAAGCCACAGTCCAAACAGTCCATACAGTGGGTGGCCTGCCCACTGGCCCATCCTGGGGAGAGCAAAGCCACAGTCCAAACAGTCCATACAGTGGGTGGCCTGCCCACTGGGCCATCCTGGGGAGAGCAAAGCCACAGTCCAAACAGTCCATACAGTGGGTGGCCTGCCCACTGGGCCATCCTGGGGAGAGCAAAGCCACAGTCCATACAGTTCATACAGTCCATACAGTGGGTGGCCTGCCCACTGGGCCATCCTGGGGAGAGCAAAGCCACAGTCCATACAGTCCATACAGTGGGTGGCCTGCCCACTGGGCCATCCTGGGGAGAGCAAAGCCACAGTCCATACAGTCCATACAGTGGGTGGCCTGCCCACTGGCCCATCCTGGGGAGAGCAAAGCCACAGTCCAAACAGTCCATACAGTGGGTGGCCTGCCCACTGGCCCATCCTGGGGAGAGCAAAGCCACAGTCCAAACAGTCCATACAGTGGGTGGCCTGCCCACTGGGCCATCCTGGGGAGAGCAAAGCCACAGTCCAAACAGTCCATAACAGACCCCACTGCCACTGGAGGAGGCAAGTTGGCCAGAGGACATCCTGCAGCCCTGCCCGAGATAGATCCTGCCCTGCCACGTCTGCCAAAGGGCCAGCGCTCCTTGCCCTGAAGGGCCCAGTTCAGCGGTTCTTGAGACGGCGGGGCCCAGCGGAGCGGTGCTTGAGACGGCGGGGCCCAGCGGAGCGGTGCTTGAGACGGCGGGGCCCAGCGGAGCGGTGCTTGAGACGGCGGGGCCCAGTTCAGCGGTTCTTGAGACAGCGGGGCCCAGTTCAGCGGTTCTTGAGACGGCGGGGCCCAGTTCAGCGCTCCTTGCCTTGAAGGGCCCAGTTCAGCGGTTCTTGAGACAGCGGGGCCCAGTTCAGCGGTTCTTGAGACAGCGGGGCCCAGTTCAGCGGTTCTTGAGACGGCGGGGCCCAGTTCAGCGCTCCTTGCCTTGAAGGGCCCAGTTCAGCGGTTCTTGAGTCAGCGGGGCCCAGTTCAGCGGTTCTTGAGACAGCGGGGCCCAGTTCAGCGGTTCTTGAGACGGCGGGGCCCAGTTCAGCGCTCCTTGCCTTGAAGGGCCCAGTTCAGCGGTTCTTGAGACAGCGGGGCCCAGTTCAGCGGTTCTTGAGACAGCGGGGCCCAGTTCAGCGGTTCTTGAGACGGCGGGGCCCAGTTCAGCGCTCCTTGCCTTGAAGGGCCCAGTTCAGCGGTGCTTGAGACGGCGGGGCCCAGCGGAGCGGTGCTTGAGACGGCGGGGCCCAGTTCAGCGGTCCTTGCCCTGAAGGGCCCAGTTCAGCGGTTCTTGAGACGGCGGGGCCCAGCGGAGCGGTGCTTGAGACGGCGGGGCCCAGCGGAGCGGTGCTTGAGACGGCGGGGCCCAGTTCAGCGGTCCTTGCCCTGAAGGGCCCAGTTCAGCGGTTCTTGAGACTGCGGGGCCCAGCGGAGCGGTGCTTGAGACGGCGGGGCCCAGCGGAGCGGTGCTTGAGACAGCGGGGCCCAGTTCAGCGGTTCTTGAGACGGCGGGGCCCAGTTCAGCGGTTCTTGAGACGGCGGGGCCCAGTTCAGCGGTTCTTGAGACAGCGGGGCCCAGTTCAGCGGTTCTTGAGACAGCGGGCCCAGTTCAGCGGTTCTTGAGACGGCGGGGCCCAGTTCAGCGCTCCTTGCCTTGAAGGGCCCAGGTCAGCGGTGCTTGAGACGGCGGGGCCCAGTTCAGCGGTTCTTGAGACGGCGGGGCCCAGTTCAGCGCTCCTTGCCTTGAAGGGCCCAGTTCAGCGGTGCTTGAGACGGCGGGCCCAGCGGAGCGGTGCTTGAGACGGCGGGGCCCAGTTCAGCGGTCCTTGCCCTGAAGGGCCCAGTTCAGCGGTTCTTGAGACGGCGGGGCCCAGCGGAGCGGTGCTTGAGACGGCGGGGCCCAGCGGAGCGGTGCTTGAGACGGCGGGGCCCAGTTCAGCGGTTCTTGAGACAGCGGGGCCCAGTTCAGCGGTTCTTGAGACAGCGGGCCCAGTTCAGCGGTTCTTGAGACGGCGGGGCCCAGTTCAGCGCTCCTTGCCTTGAAGGGCCCAGTTCAGCGGTTCTTGAGACGGCGGACGGTCTATGGCCAACTGCTAATTGCCTGGTGGTGCCCTCCTGGGCAGCGGGGATGGTGCTCCTTCACTGCCCACCTGGGCTGTGGGTGGTGGGGCCCTCCTGGCCAGCTGGGCTGGGTCCTCCCTGGGCAGCGGCTATGGGGGTGGTGGGCTCTCCCGGGGCAGCTGTGCCGGTTCCTCCCGGGGCAGCGGCTATGGGGGTTGTGGGCTCCTCCTGGGCAGCAGGCCTGCTGCCTGACCTCTCCGACTTGCTGCCCTTGCCCTCCTTAGTCGTGGGCCTGTGGCCCTTGCCTCCCTTTGGAGCTGTGGCTGGTGACTGTCTCTGGGTGGTGTCCGGGGGGGATGTAGAAGGCGGGCTCCTGCGGCGCCCCTTCCGCCTTCTGCTCCTCTTCCCAGGGGGTGGGCTGGCTGTCCCCTTGCTGCTGGGCGAAGATCCAGACATGCGGGCTGGCGGGCTCCAATACCCCTGCACCCTTGTCAAGGGGGCTGCAGGGCTGGTGGTGGCTGAGGTGCTCTTCTTACCCCGACGAGAAGGAGGGGGGGGCTCAGGGTCAGGAAAGAAGTTAGTAGTGGCGAGGAAGAGCTTCTTGGGACAATGGAGAGTGGTAGGTACAGTGGGAATGGGAGTGGAGGGAGAGGATGTGGTTGTAGGTGAGTCACGTTTGCTGTCTTTGGGTGCAGGTGCAGGAGGGATAGGCTGTCGTGAGGTGGATGGCTGTTGGGTGGGTGGGTGGCTGCGTTTGTGTGGTGTGGAAGAGGGGGTGACAGACACAGTGGGAGAGGACACAGGGGACGTGTAAATGGCAGTGGGGGTGGTGACTGCACGTGTGCGGACTGGAGTGGAGGGTGTGCTGGTGATGGAAACACTGGCTGATGGTGAGGTGAATGGAGGTGTGAGTGTAGACGTCACAGGGAGGGAGGAGGGAGACGAGGAGGTGGGGGTCACAGAGGTGGTAGTGACTGTTGGCATGTCTGCATCGGAATGTTGCGTGTGTGAATGTCTGCGTGATCTGTGGTGCTTATGTTTGGATGAGCTTCTCTTGGGTGTTGAGGTGTGTGCAGGCTGGTCTGATGGTGTGGGTGGGACAGGCAGAGGAACAGGAGACTGGGAGGAGGGAGTTAGTAGAGGCAGGCAGGAGACAGGGACAATGGCTGCCGTCAGTGCTGAGGCCAGAGCCTGGAACGATCGCTGATGGGCAGCCTGACCCGAATGAATGCCCTCCAGGTACGCATTGCTGCGATGAACCTCCCTCTCCACCCCCTGGATGGCATTCAAAAGGGTAGTCTGCCCAACAATGAGCGTTCGGAGGAGGTCAATGACCTCCTCACTGAGGGCAGCGGGGGTAACAGGGGCAGGGCCTGAGGTGCCTGGGGCGAAGGAGATGCTCGGCTTCCTGGCAGAGCGGGCACGGGGCGAACGCTGAGGGGCTGCTGGGAGGGCGGTGATGGTGCGCTGGGTGGCGGCTGTACCTGTAATGGCGGGGGGCACGGATGGTGCCACCCCCGCAAGGGAGCCCCCTACCGAGGACGTGTCCGTGTCGCTGCAGGGTCCAGTCGTCCCCGTCGTGGAGCTCCCCTCGCCCTCCGTCTCACTGGTCCAGTCTGACTCTGTGGCATGGCCCTCCTGGGCCATGTGAGATGCAGCTCCCTCCTGCCCCGATGCCACTTCTCCTCCGCCTGATGATGCTGATGCACACAAGCACAGAAAGACAAACAAAAAGGGGGGGGGAGAGAGAAATAAAGGGATATTGATTACATGGATCTCCGGTACAGTTAGCGGACATGACAGACACAGATGCCCCCTGCACTAAGTTGCGCACTTGGGGTCCGCTACGCATTCCGTGGAACATGCCCTACACGCCTAGAGTTGACAACTGCACCCATGGATGACACGGCCCAGGGATGGCTGTACTGACAAACTACTGAGGGTGGTGGCTGGGGACACAGGGGCTTACGGGGGTGCCCAGCCTACAGATATCGCCCTGGCCTAGGGGGACCCCCAGCCCTCCTCCCCCAACCAGACACCTCCACTGCGCGACAACAGAGTAGATAATGCTTGTACTCACCCCCTTGTGTCTGCTGTGCTGCCCTCACGCGCCCATCCAAATCAGGGTAGGCCACCGCCAGGATCCGTAACATCAGGGGGCTCAGTTGACGGCAGGCACCCCGCCTACGTTGGGAGGCCATCCCCAGCAGAGACTCGGCGGTCTTCTTGGTCCCGCGGCGGATGTCCTCCCACCTCTTGCGGCAATGGGTGCCCCGTCGATGGTGGACCCCCAGGGTCCGGACTTCCTTGGCGATGGCACGCCAAATCCCGATCTTCTCATGGGCGCGGACCTATGTGACACGTACAGGGAGGGAGAAATACCACGTTCAAGTTTGTCAGCATTTTCCTTGCCAGTGGCCCAACATGCCCCCCATCCCCGCCAGGCCCCCCGCCAGGCCCAACATGCCCCCCATCCCCGCCAGGCCCCCCGCCATGCCCCCCGCCAGGCCCAACATGCCCCCCATCCCCGCCAGGACCCCGCCATGCCCCCCGCCAGGCCCAACATGCCCCCCATCCCCGCCAGGCCCCCCGCCAGGCCCAACATGCCCCCCATCCCCGCCAGGCCCCCCGCCATGCCCCCTGCCAGGCCCAACATGCCCCCCATCCCCGCCAGGCCCCCCGCCATGCCCCCGCCAGGCCCAACATGCCCCCCATCCCCGCCAGGCCCGCCGCCATGCCCCCCGCCAGGCCCAACATGCCCCCCATCCCCGCCAGGCCCCCCGCCATGCCCCCCGCCAGGCCCAACATGCCCCCCATCCCCGCCAGGCCCCCCGCCATGCCCCCCGCCAGGCCCAACATGCCCCCCATCCCCGCCAGGCCCCCCGCCAGGCCCCCCGCCATGCCCCCCGCCAGGCCCAACATGCCCCCCATCCCCGCCAGGCCCCCCGCCATGCCCCCAAGCCAGCCAGTGGCCCAAAATCCAGATAGAATTAAACTCACTTGTTGGTCTGGAGGACCGTAGAGTAGCGCATACTGGGGGAGGACCCCATCCACAAGTTTCTCCAACTCCTCTCCAGTGAAGGCAGGGGCCCTTTCCCCAGGTGGAGCAGCCATTGTCCCTTCCAGACCGAGGTCACAGCAACACTTGCAGTATAGGTCCTCTCCTGTGAAAGTTCAAGTCGCAAGTGGATTAGTAGATAGAAAATGGCGGTCACGTCCGCGGCGGTGCGTACCGCGGCGGTGCGTCCCGCCACCGCCGGCGCCCTTCGCCATTGGCTCCTGAAACCCATAGGCTTCAATGTTAACCAATGCGGCTTGGCGCCGCGGTCTTGGCCCGCCGCCCGCCGCGGTGTGCCACGCCAGCGCATTGACCTCACATCCCATTGTCACACTTCACAGGTCAGGCAGCCGCCATTTCCAGGGCCCACATGGCTCAATTTCAACTGCGTCACACAGGCCTAGGCCTTGCATAGCCACTCAGACACGCCATTCACTGCATAGAGAATAGTTTACTGTGCTAGCTGTGAGTACATACCTGTGGGTTGCTTGACTGTGTGCTCCATGTTGTCCTTCCTAGGCACCGTCCGCTGGGTTGGGCGAGGAGACGGATGAATCCTCCCGTGTACCGACCGCTGGTGGACCTGTCGACAATGGAAGAACGCCACATTATCCTGACCTACCGTCTTAACCGTGCCACTATCCATGAACTGTGTGCCCAGCTGGAGCCCGACCTGATGTCCCCCATCCGCCAACCCACAGGGATTCCCCCTCTGGTGCAGGTCATGTCAGTACTCCATTTCTTGGCAAGTGGGTCATTTCAGACAACCGTGGGAATTGCTTCTGGGATGTCTCAGCCCATGTTTTCGAAGGTGTTATCCAGAGTGTTGTCTGCCCTGATGAAATCCGTGAGGAGCTACATCATTTTCCCTGAGGTGGGCGAATTGGCTACAGTGAAGGGTGATTTCTACGCCCTTGGACATATTCCCAACGTAATTGGTGCCATTGATGGGACCCATGTGGCTTTGTTTCCCCCAAGAGACAGGGAGCAGGTGTACAGGAACAGAAAAAATTACCATTCAATGAACATCCAGGTGGTGTGTTTGGCTGACCAGTACATCTCGCATGTAAATGCCAAATTCCCAGGGTCAGTGCATGACGCCTACATCCTCAGGAATAGCAGCATCCCTTACGTGATGGAACAGCTACAGAGACACCGTGTATGGCTAGTGGGGAACTCTGGGTACCCCAACCTGTCGTGGCTACTGACCCCAGTAAGGAATCCCCGGACCAGGGCAGAGGAACGGTACAATGAGGCCCATGGGCGTACTAGGAGGGTGATCGAACGCACCTTTGGCCTCCTAAAGGCCAGGTTTCGGTGCCTGCATATGACAGGTGGATCCCTAATGTACTCACCTAAGATGGTGTGTCACATCATCGTGGCCTGCTGCATGCTTCACAACCTGGCTTTGCGTCGCCAGGTGCCTTTCCTGCAGGAGGATGGTCGAGACGGTGGTGTTGTGGCAGCGGTGGAACCTGAGGAGAGTGACGAGGAGGAAGACGACGGGGCTGAAACAGACAACAGGGACAGAATCATTGCACAGTACTTCCAATAGGACACAGGTAACATTTCAAAGATAATTTAGTAAATGTTAACTACTCTCCTGCATCTCTGCTGCCTGTCTATTTGCCCCAGTGTATGATGACTGAGTTTTGGCTTTTCCCTCCCTATTTCAGGTCTGGGGTCCCCACTACGAGTCCTGTGCTTCGTTTCTCCATGGACTACAGCTTTGTGGCAGCTGTTTGTTGACTTCACCATGTACAAGGACATATTTGCACTGTCATGTCAATTACAATCTATTGAAATCACAGCCAGACTCCAGATTTTTTGGTGCAAAATAGGTGTTTATTTAAGTGCTCAAAATGGGATGGGTGGTTTCAAGTGGGTGGGGGCTATGGTGAAGGAATGTCCATGGCAGAGTCCAGAGTAACAGTCACACAGGTGCATTGTCCAGAGGCCTGTGGAGAGATGGAGCATGGGCAGTTCAAGGATGGACAGGGTGACAATGTGGGACAGTGGGATGACATCAGGTGGTATCCATTGCTGGCGGGGGTCTTGACATCCTACTCTGTCTTCTTGCGAGATCTCAGGGCCCTCTTGCGGGGTGGTTCTTCTCCTGCAGGAGGTGGGGGTCTGGTGGGCTGCTGCTGTGCGGGGGCCTTCTGTCCACTAGCGCCGGCGGAGGTGGTTGCCTGTTCTTGGTCCAGGCTAGTGGCAGGGGCCCTTGGGTGTTGTTCAGTGTCCGCCCTGTTGTTGACGAGGTCCTGCAGCAGCCCTACCATGGTAACCAGGGTGGTGTTGATGGCTCTGATGTCCTCCCTGTACCCCCGATAGTGTTCCTCCTGCAGCACCTGGATCTCCTGGAACCGGGCCAGTACCGTCGCCATCGTCTCCTGGGAGCGGTTGTATGCTCCCATGATGGTGGTGAGGACCTCGTGGAGAGTGGGTTCCCTGGGCCTCTCCTCCCCCCCCTGTCGCACAGCTGCCCTCCGAGTTCCCCTGTTTCCCTGGGCCTCTGCCCCCTGGCCGGTGTGCCCACTACCACTGCCCCCAGGTCCCTGTTGTTGTTGGGGTGGTGGGTTATCCTGGGTGCCCTGTAGTGGTAGACACACCGCAGATTGACGCGCCCTGGAGACAGAGGCATGGGCCCGCTGGGTGGGAGCTGTGCTGGTGTTCCCAGAGGGGTTTGGGTCTGTAGTGGCCTGGGCCTGTGTGAGGGGAACCGACTGTCCAGAGGTCCCCGATGGTCCGGGCTGGTCATCGGTGTCCAGGTCGACAGAGCTGCTGTCATCGCTGACGGCCTCTTGGGTGGGGGGTGTGGATAATTCTGGCCCCTCCGCCGCGGTGTGTTGACGGTCGGGTCCTGCAGGGGTATAGAGGTATGGTTATAGTTTCAATGTGTGGCATATGGGTGTATCTGTGGGTTCTCGTGTCCCCAAGTGCTGGCATTCGTGTGTGGGGGCTTTGGTGAGGGTGGCTTGTGGGGGGGATGTGTATATGCATTGGGCATGCTTTGGTGATGGGTGTCCATGCTTAGTGGACGCATGCAGGCCTAGGTTTTGGGATGTGTGGGTTGTGATGGTGAGACATTGGCGGGGAATAGGTGTGCTGGGGGTGGGGGTGAGGATGGTGGTGGGGGTGAGGATGGTGGTGGGGGTGAGGATGGTGGTGGGGGTGAGGGTGGGGGTGAGGATGGGGGTGGGGGTGAGGGTGGGGTTCGAGGATGGGGGTGAGGTTTGGGGTCTGATTTGGCATGCAGGTGGGGGGGAAGCAGTATTGAAGCTTCAACTTACCAGTATCCATTCCTCCGCCGACTCCTGCGAGGCCGTCAGGATGCAGGATGTTCAAGACTTCCTCCTCCCATGATGTGAATTGTGGGGGTTGAGGTGGGGGTCCTCCGCCAGTCTTCTGCACGGCGATGTTGTGCCTGGATACCATGGAACGCACCTTCCCCCGTAGGTCGTTCCATCGCTTCCTGATGTCTTCCCGATTTCTGGGGTGCTGTCCCACTGCGTTCACCCTGTCGACAATCCTCTGCCATAGCTCCGTCCTCCGGGCAATGCTGGTGTATTGTATCTGTGTGCCGAACAGCTGGGGCTCTACCCGAACGATTTCCTCCACCATGACCCTGAGTTCTTCGTCTGTGAAGCGGGGTTGTCTTTGGGGTGCCATGGGGTGGTGTGTATGATGTGTGGGGTGGAGTATGTGTATTTAAGTGAGTTGAGTGTGGTGGTGTGTGTTGTTTTGTGTGTGGATAGTGTGTGGGTGATGGTGTTGAGTGGCTGTGGCTGTTATTTTTGGGATGCTGGTGTCTCGCTCTTGCCTTCTTTACGAATTTTTTAGCGTAGGGGTTTGTGGGTGATGTGGGTGGGTGTTTTATATTGTATTGTGTGTGTGGGAGTGGTGTGTGTATGTGTATCAGGTGTGTGGGATTCAAATCGTCCAATGTGGCTGTGTTTTGGTGATGTGTGTGTATTCTGACCGCGGCGGTGTGTAGCGCCAATGGAATACCGCGTTTGAATGACCGCTGCGTGGATTCGTGGGTCGTAATGGCATGGGCGTATTTCTGTTGGCGTGACGGTGGAGGTTTTGTCACCTCCACCTTTCCGCCGACCGCTGGTCTGGCGGTCTGTTGTGGCGGTCGGATTTTCGGAGGTTTGCCTTCTGCGGGTCAGAATGACCGTGGCGGGTTTCCGCGACCTCGGCGGGATTATGGAGGATTTCTGACCGGCGGTAGGCGCCTTTTACCGCCGAGGTCAGAATGACCACCATATTGTGTTCCTCGATCAGAGATAATTACAGTTGGCAAAACATGAAGCCGGACAATATGCATTATAAAAGGTTCAACTACTTCTTTAGCAGTTTTTAGTGAAAGGAATGAAATGGGACATTTTTGAGAATAAATCCAGTACCACTAGTATACATGTATTCCCCTTATCTTTCGGTAGATCGGTTACAAAATCCATACTAATAGTATGCCATGGAGCTGCCGGTACTGGTAAAGGAATGAGTTTTTCTATGGGGTGGTGTGTGAAGGTTTGTTACATGCACATACGGGACATGTTCGTATAAACTCCTTTATGCCTGCATCTAGGGAATCCCACTAGAACCGTTGTGTGCACAAGTCCTTAGTCTTATGCTCTCCCGGATGTCCACTCAAGGAGGACGAATGACACCATTGAATAACCAGCTCTCTCAGATTTTTAGAAATAAACAAAGCCTGATAATGATAAAATAGATTGTCAGAAATGGATTGGACTGGATGTGCTAACCATTGTTCCATATTTTCCTTCTGCAATTCTTGTTTTAATGTGTCCAGGAATGGGAGCTCGCCCGAACAACTACCTATAATTTTTTCTGGGGGAATCATTGGAATCAGTGTTATCTGCCTTGTATCTGATTGTGTTGTGGTGTTTTGGAGACGTGACAGGGCTTCAGCCTTAAATTGTTGTACATGGGGTCTATAAGTAATTATGAAATCAAATTCATTAAAAAATAAACCCATCTCATTTGTCGTGGGGTAAGTGCTTTTGGAGATCAAAAAAATTGTAAGTTCTTATGATCCGAATAAATAGTGATGGGAAAACATGCTCCCCACAAATGATGTCTCCATTCTTGAAAGTCCAACTTTATGGCTAGAAGTTCTCTTTCTTCTACTGTATAGTTTTGTTCTGCCTGTAAAAGTTTTTTAGAGAAGATCATTGGGGTACGAACCGCCACGGCCAGCAATGGGACCCACTAGCAACAAATGCACACATTGACAAGTTTGAAACCCACACACCTGACACACGTCCACAGAACTATAAAACACACACATACACACCCCACAATCCTTTGCAACACCAATAGCACAACAGATATTGACAACACAACACACATACAGTGAACTGACCATCACACAAGTCACAAACACAAAAACACCACCAAAACCCACACATTGATCAAGCACCATCACAGGCCATACACCCAACCACACAACAGCACCCTCACCAAACCACCTACAACACCTACAACACACCACCCACAACACACACTATGGCACCCCCTAAGCACCCCTGCTTCACCAAGGTCTCAAGGTCAATGCAGTGGGAAACCATCCACTCACAAGGGAGGACATTAGGAAGAGATGGAACGACCTGCACGGGAAGGTTCAGTCCATGGCATGTAGGCACAACATCGCCGTACAGAAGACTGGTGGTGGTCCCCCACCTCCTCCACCCAAATACACAGACTGGGAGAAGAAGGTACTAGCTATCCTGCACCCGGAGGGCCTCATCGGACTCACTGGAGGACTGGACTTGGGTTAGTCAGCTACAATACCTTATCAGTCACCACACCTGTAATGCATGAATCACCCACCCCCTCACTACCACCAGTACCCCGTCCTCTACCCAGTCCACAACACCCACAAACCCACATCGAAGTCCCCTGCATGCCCACAATACACCAAACAAATCACCATCCAGCCCCCTGTGCACAGCCACCTAACCCTGCAAGGAATTCCAGTGGCACTACAGCACCCAAAATGCACCTCCACCCCCCACAAAAGATGCACCAAAATATACACGAAGAGACCTTGCATGCCACTACATGGGAATATAACCATCAATTAGTGCTGACCAGTGCTGCAATTGACAAATATGTACAGGACACCCACATCTCTATTCTCTCACACACAGGCACCACCACCCATGCCACTCGGACGGAGACGTCAAGGAGTGTCAGTCCTCCACCTGAGTGCAGAGGGATGTCTGGACACAGAGGACACCCCTGGCCCATCCCACACCCCTGGACTGCCACCCTCCGGAAGCCCCACCCAGGACACCACTGACACCCCTACTACTCAGCCATCATCATCATCTCTGGCCAAACGACCCCACACCAGTGTCACTAGGCCACGGACTGGCTGCCCACATATACAGAGGCCAGAGTCTCCACACACCAACAGGCAGGATGATGAAGGGCCAACTGCAAGTGGGACTACCATATCTGTGCAGGGGACACAGGCACAGGGGGCTACAGCCAGTGGGAGGGCATCAGTGGCCCAGGGGGGTGGCCAAAGGATGGATGCAGCAGCCCAGGAGGTGATATCTGAGGTCCTGGGAGCATACCACCATTCCTAGGACAGGATGGGCCAGATCCTGGACACCTTGGAGCAGAATCAGAGGCTGCAGATAGCACACCACACAGAGGACATGGAGCAATGGAAACAGCTCAATGTCACGTATGGCCTCCAATGCAGGGGTGTTGCAGCGCCAGTACCACAGCTAGCCGGAGTCCTCCACCTACCTGCAGGCCCCTACCACTAGCCAGGACACTGCCCTGACATCTACATCTGCAGTAGTCACCGGACTGGTGGCACTGCCAGAGGACTCACAGGACATCAGTACCCCTATGCATGCATCCCAGTTGCACCTTTGCAAACGTGCCCTCAGACCCAAATATGCCACTGAAACACCAGCTAAGACCAAGCCCAGCGCCACAAAGTAACTCTGCCCTGAACTGTCTCCCTTGTGTGCCACTGAGCTACCTTGTTGACATGCCACTGTCATCTGACCATCTTCCAATGGCCCCATGGACTATACCCCTGTGCAACCAACAGCTGAGCATATGTATCTGAATATGTTGTTCACCATGTGCCCACTCCCTTTCACTGTCCCAACAGTTATGTATATATTGCCATTGAATAAATACACCTGTGCACTCAAAATATATGCCCTTAATCAATATGAGAGATCAATTGTAAATGTGAATGCATTAGCCAGTTACCATCATAATGCGACTTTTATTACAAGAGGGGATCCAACACACTGTGGTGTCTGAAGTATGTCGCACTGTACATAAAATTGTGTTCCCTGGCATTTGCCACTCCAGTCATGATTTTGCACTGTCACTGACAAAAGATACCACAGTACTTATTACATGAGTCAGACTGAAACAATGCAGTGAAGGCATCAGTATCATTAAGCAGTACCTGGGAGTCACTGGAAGTATAGCCGGATTAGCTGGGTCCTGGAGTTGATATCTTCCCCCTCTTCTTCCTCACCATCACTCTCATCCCTCCTCTGCGGTTACAGAGCTGGTTAAACAGCACCCTCCTCTTCCACAAGTGGGATAGCTTTCCTCACAGCCAAGTTGTGCAGCATGCAGCAGGCCATCACTATCTTACACACCTTGTCAGGGACATAGCACAGGGATCCTCCAGAGAGATGCAGGCAACTAAATCTTGCCTTCAGGATTCCTATAGTGCGGTCTTTCACCCTCCTAGTACGGCCATGGGCCGCATTATAATTCCTCTCAGCATCTGTCCTGGGATTCCTCACAGGTGTCAGGAGCCATTGTATGTTGGGGTAGCCAGAATCACCTGCAAAAGTGGGCAAAAGAGGGCTTGAACACACATATTTTACTTGCATACAGCCTGCCTGTCAGCTATGTAACTGATCCAGTGTCATACACACTCACCTATGAGCCAAGCTCTGTCCCCCTGTAGTTGTCCCATCATCTGTGGCACATTGCTGTTTCTCAGGACAAATTAATCATGGACTTATCTTCGAAACCTTGCGTTGACATGTGAAATGTATTGATCAGCAGTAAACACCAATTGAACATTCATTGAGTGATAGTTCTTATGATTCCTATACACCTGTTCATTCACTCTTGGAGGTATGAGGGCTATGGGGGTTCCATCAATGGCACCAATCACATGGGGGATATTAGCAAAGGCATAGAATACAGATTTGATGGCAGTGAGTTCAGCCCTTTGGAGAAACTAGACATAACTTTGCAAGTGTTGAACGAATGAATTCAGGAAATTGGACAGGATGTGGCTGAACATTGGCTGTGATACTCCTGCAGCCATGCCTACTGTCACCTGAAATGAGCCCATGGCCAAAAAATGGAGCACAGATAGCACTTCCACAGTTCTAGGGAAGGCATGCTGATTTCGATTGGCCGGCTTCAGAACAGGATCCATAAATGCACAGAGGTCATGGATTGTAGCTCTAATAAGTCGGTAGGTAATAATGATCCATAGTGGCCAGATCCACCTAGGGTCTGTAAACAGATGAGGCCCTCCCTCGCCACATGGGTCTGTACCTATGGGTGAGGAAAGAACACATTTTGAGTTTCGACATACACTTGCATCACATGATGTCACTATACTTTTCAAAATGGGACACATAGACAGAAAGAATGAGGTACACCTCCAGGCTAATGTGTGCTGAGGTTTCTCTGTCATAATGGCATCACTTTGTATACACACTTCCAACCGTGAGTACATGTGGGGATCGAAGAATCATGTCAGTAATCGACGAAGGGGAGAGAGAATGGGGCCATGGATGAGGCCCCCGGCAAGGCTATGGAGAACTGGTGAAAGCAAAATGGCAGCCTCCTGCAATCCAGGTGTGGTAGTGTGGCAGTGACTTCATTCCACTGGCGTTAGTCATCATGGGGGTAGGCGGTGTTCACTGCCGTGCACCTGATTATTGGATTACATGGTTGTCAATGGGGAACCTGGGCTAATCATGATCGCCGCCGGTGGTGACAGCGCACACTTGACTCCTTCATCATGTGAAGGGTAGTACTCCACTGCGTGTGCTGCTGTGTCCTGAATCTGGTCCCTGAGATGATGCGTGTGACAGGGGAACGGGCCCCGGCCTTCACCACGGAGGAGCTTGAGAAGCTGATGGACGGGGTCCTACCCCTGTATGTGAAGTTGTATGAGCGACCAGAGGAGCAGGTGAGTTGGCATCTGTCATCCTTAGATGTGTGTGATTGTGGCCGATGCCTGTATGCATGTGCGTTCAATGTGTGACTGCCCAGCCGTAGGTTGTCTGGCACTTTCTGCTTGTAATTTGTTCATTTGCAAGTCTTTATGGGCCATGTCAGTATGACGGGCATGGCATTTGTGTAGGGGGCACCCACACTGACGTCTTTTTCTTTACTCTGTGTGTCCCATGCAGGTCAGCACCCATCAAAAGAGAGGCCTATGGCAAGCCATGCCAAGGAAGTGCGGACCCTGGGGATCTACAACCGGCGGAGCACCCACTGCAGGAAGTGGTTAGAGGACCTGAGGCGCTGGGCCAGGAAGACTGGAGAGGCCCAGCTGGGGAAGGCCTCCCAATGAGGAAGGGGTACCTGTTGGACCCTGACCCCCTTAATGGCCCGCATTCTGGTGGTGGCATATCTGGATTTCGATGGGCGCTTGAAGGCAACACAGCAGCCACAAGTTGATGGGTACCAACACTGTTGTGATACCACTATAATGGGTGTAGTTGGGTGCTGTGGGATGCATGCATTGTAGTGCCAGGCACTTAGACAGGCATGTCCCTGCAGTCCTGCCCTCCTCCACGCCCTTGAGGTAGTGTCTTAGCTAGTTTTGGCAGGGTCTGTAGGCCTATGAGGGTCCCCCTTATTGTCATTTTGTATTCATTATGGCCTTATAAACTTGTAGATGTTTTAGCTTGGCATAGTCTCTCATGGGTTCACTTCACACAGTGTATCAGAGTCGTGTTTCAGGAAGGTAATGTGGTGTATTCTGGGGTCATGTCTACTAGTCAGGGGCACATTCGTAACATATGTTGTGTCTACTGCGGGTTAGTGCCTTACCTGAGTGGGAGTGTCTGTGTCCCAAAATGTACCTATTTCAGGGATTTGACATACACTTTTCTTGTTTTGTTTCCCCACCCCTGTGCTCTTGTGTCCCTGTGTATATTAGCATCATCTGGCGAGGGAGCTGAGGCACCGGCGAATGGGGATGCAGCAGTCCACAGTTCCAAGGAGGCAGAGTCGACCGATGCCAAGGGGATCAGTGGGTTTGAGGGTGAGGGGAGTACCATGGGGGAGGCAACTACCACTGGAGGTAGTGACTCTGATACCTCCTTCGATGACAGCTCCCTGGTGGTGGTGGACCCTACTAGGCCCACCCATTCTTTGTTATCTCCCTCCACCCCATACCATCACCACCCTCCCAGTTGCTCCGCACTGAGTTACCCATGCCCGCTCACCCAGGAGTGGGGGTGTCTCCTTTGCCCCAGGCACCTCATCCCCTGCCCCAGTCAGCCCTGCTGCCCTCACAGAGGAGGCTATTGACCTCCTGAGACCCATCTCTGTATGGCAGACAACCATTGTGAATGGGGGCTAGCATCCCAGATGCAGCAATGCAATGCATACCTGGAAGGCATTCACAGTGCCATGTCTGACCTACTGCGATCTTTTCAGGATCTGGCTTCCTCTTTGACGGCATCCAGTGTCCCTGGTCTTTCCGCCCACCACCACCTGTACCCCTTCCAGCACCCCACTCCCTTTACCCATCCCAAGCACACATACAGACAGCCATGCACACAGATCAACACACACGAAGCACACAGAAAAACACAAGCACCACACTTCCCACCACAGGCAGGCACACAACCGACATACCAAAGCACACACAACAACATCCACTTCCTTTAGTGTATTAACCTCCCGCTACCCTGTCACCTCAACATGCACACCCACATGCACTGCACCCTCAGTCACTGCTGCTGCCCCCATTAATGCAGTCACCACAACAGCTAACATCCAGACATGCACCCTAGACACCACACCTGCACTCACCACAACTACATTCACAGACACTTGCAGCACACTCACCAGACCTGCAGACACCCACACAACATCCATCTTCACTGGCAGCCTGTCTTCTCCCACTGTGTCCACCCCCCTCCTCCCAAAACACTAAAACGTTCACACACATCCACATCACACACATCCACCTACATAAGCATACCAAACTGGCACCTGCATCCACGTCCGACACAGCTACACCTGGTACGACCACTCCCTCAACCTCCACTCCATGACCTGCCTCCAGATCTCCTCCAACTGCACCTAAGAAGCTTTTCCTATCCCGTGTTGACCTGTTTGAACCCACTGGCCCACCCTGTCTTCTCTCTAAATGTTCCCACGCCTTTGCCCAGTCCACTCCTTCCTCGTGTAAGTCCACCCCAATCAGCCCTTCCTATTCCTGTGCCCCTTCCCCAGGGAGGAAGAAGCCCTGTATTTCCCTAGGTCCCTCTGCCACCCCCCGGTCCAGGCCCACTCCCCCTCCTTCCAAGGGCAAGCCCAAACCCCCTCCACCTCGCAAACCTAAGCCCAAGACCCCCACCTTCAAGACCTCAGTCCCCACCCGCCACCCCCTGCCCCTGTTCCCTGAGGTGCCTGGATGCCTCATTGATGCCCCTTTACCAGTGGAGTTTTGCACATGTGGGGGTCAAGTTTGGGCTATATTTGCCCTTCAGGAACTACATCATGGACATTACTTTTGTTCCTTCAAATAAAATGTAAGTGCCCAGCAGTGCTGTTGCCACAATAGAGACATTGTGCAGTGTTTCACTGTGGGGGTGTAGTGTGCACAGGTGTGTACATTGGTGCAGGTATTTGTTGGCTTGTGTCTGGTAAGTACATTTTGTTATGGTATGTATAGCTTGGGATGGTGGGAGGGGCTGGGAGTGCGTTGCGGGGTGGGTGGGTGTGTAATTGCCCCCTTTCTTCCCATGTGTACTAGGCTGCGGTACTTACCGTCATCGGTCACGGTCCTGGAAGAATATGGCAAGGAGAAGCACTGGCATTATTTCCAACCATCGCTCCATGTCGGCATTGGCGTGTTCTGTGTACCTCTGGTGAGTGTTTCCTCTTATATTGTTATTTTCTGCCACGCTTTGCCTGGTGGTGGTTCCTGCCCCGGAACTGATGGCGGTGTGGTGTTTCATTGTTTGGTGGGCGGGTTGGGCCTTTCCGCTGGCCTGAGGGCAGCCTCCTCCATCGTCATTGGGACTACAAAATTGGCGGTCTGTGGATGGACGATACTTGTTTCTCATGGGCTCCATTAGTTACCGCCACTACCGGTGGTGCGGTGTTTACCGCCATGTTCATAATGACGACCTATGACAAAGCGATCCAAGAATTAACTAAGAACGTCGCTTATAAAGAATTGAAATGCCGCGGGGCGTTACACAAACCAAACGGCATCACAGAATACTCAAAAAGAACGTATTTTGGGCGAAAAGCAGTTTTCCATTCATCGCCCTTGCGGACTCTGATGAGGTGGTAAGCTCCACGAAGGTCAAGTTTAGTAAAGACTGTGGCTTTGTGAAGTTGGTTAAGAAGGACCAGAATCAAAGGAAGTGGGTACTTGTTTTTTATGGTCACCTTATTAAGGGCTCTATAGTCAATACATATGATCGATGATCACGTTTATTGACTAAATCGATAAATTCACCACAATCTTCAGGCGTTTCTACTATCCGAGACAAAACGCCTTTCAGCTCATCTCGGAGTCCCCAATAAAATAATGAGGTTCTTTTAGTCTCTGGCCAATGGGTTTCTGATACTAATCTATTGAAAGTGGTTACGTATGTTAAGAGGTCTTTATTTCCTTGTTTCAAATTCAATACCTCAGTATCACTCGATTGCATGAAGGTGGGTCGAGAAAAAAGTTTCTTCATTTGGTCTTGAAACTCTGGGAAATTATACAAAAGAGGGTCATCGTTTTGGACTAAGGGGATAGACCAATTAGCAGCATTCCCTAAAGGTACAAAAAGACAAAAGCAGCTTTTGCTGCATCATCCGGAAAAGCTGCGGGCCTGCACAAAAACTACAAGTAACATTGGTTCATGAATATATCAAATTTACTACTATCGCCAGTGAATCTTTCGGGCTGAGCCAATGGAACTGGTGTAGGTGTCACGACAGTGAGTTTCATAGGTGTTGCTTCTTCAGGTTTAGTAGGTTTATTAGGAACAAAGGTTGGTGGTTTTAGAAAGGGTTTGTCTGTTCTAGAAAATGCAGCTAACCATGGTTCCCTTCTAATCTTGTATCTTTCAAGTTGTTCTCTAAGGGAATAATTTTCCTCCCTCAATTGCGCTACCTCAGCCTGAACCTGCATCAGAGCCCTCACAAGATCCTCCATGTTGACCTCTGTCTGAGACATCTTGGCTCGGGCGGACTTAATTTTCATGGGCTTGGTTTTCTGACAAGACCATGTCCACTCACCTGAATTCCAGGTTCCGCGGGAGTGGAGAGAATAAAACCCTCACCCCTAAACACTATTCTCTTGTATCTGAAATGAACAGGGAACAAGCAAATAGCCTCTGGAGGAAAGGGATAGGGAACAGGGATTTGGGAAGGAAAGAGAAACAAAACACTGGTTCACGAAGGAGCGTCTCTGTTGTTCTAAGAAAGTTGACTCTGGGCTTGGTGCAGGTATTCTAAGCCCAAATACAAATCAAAAACAAAAGAACTACAAATATCACAGAGTCTTTCAGCAAAATACCAATAATTATTATTATTCAATTGGGCAAAGTGACAATAATTATTAGCGCTTGATTGCTCAACTATTAAGCGCACTTTTTAACTCACAACAAAATCGGTATAAAATAAAACATTTAAATTTGTCTTTTGTTATTCGTTTTCACACAATAGACTCGCTCCAAAACAATCAGAATAAAAGTTTAAGTTTGCATAGATACCGAGCGATGCTTTCAGGAGCTCACAACACTTAACTTCAATGCTGCTTTTAAAAATATTTCTCAAGCTGTCTTTGGAAAATAGTCTTGTATCACGGGTTTCTCAGCATTGATGAATATCTTTCATAATGCACCAAAAGGTCACTAACCTCAAGAAGGCTGAAGACAGGGAGATGAGAGGGGAATTACTCACGAACCAACTTCTCCTGTAATGTTTTGATTATTTGAGGAAGAAGGAATACTGCTCGTAAATTCTCCAGCCGCTGAGAAAGTAATCTGCTCCAGAGAGGGAAGCTCCGATGAAGCCTCATACTGAAAAGACGACTCCTGAAAGAATCACAGAACTCCAGCTGGACTGGGAACACCTGCGAGCGAAGGAAGACTCGAAGCCCAGCACAGAAAACACCTTGGCATTCTATTTATAGATTGGTCTGCTGGTGAGGAGTCATCAGACACATGCTGGTGATGAGTCAAACACTTCTGATGATTCATAGAAGGAATTCAATGTCTCCATAAATCGCTTGGCACACAGTTCACAAATGGAGCAACACTATCAATATAAACAAACATGCAATGTAATATTCGGGCTTCAGATGGAAGATCATTTTCCTCACAAGTTACAGGGAAGTGCTGTGCTGTAAACACATTCATGACATGTTTCATCTTTTCTCATACATGATGATTTATTTTGTGAGGGAGCAGCAAGAAGCGTGCGTGTATGAGTGCGAGTCCTAACATTGATGGAATCAAAGTGGAAAACTGAAAGCATTTGCTACTGAGTATACTGCAGTAAATGAGGAGATTAGGGAGCTTTATAACACATAAGTCTCCCAACATTGCCATCAGAGAAAAAAGAGCCCAAATATCACCCAAATGTAGCTCAAGAATAGCTCAATGACAAAAGTGTGCAAAACTCTTTGGGCCTTATTACGAGTCTGGTGGGCCAAGGACTGCCAGACTGGCAGGTCAGACCCCTTCACTCCAGGCGTTCCGACCGCCACATTACCACCCTGGTGGCCAGACCGCCAGGGGACCGTTGTCACTGCCAAGAACATGGTTCCCGCCGGGTTGACAGTGTTCAGAGTCGTGATCAGCACATCGGCTCCTGTTTCCACCAGCCTTTCCATGGCTGAGACCTTGCCATGGAAAGGCTGGTGGATACCCAGTGCTGGGGGGCACCTAGGGGCCCCTGCACTACCCATGCTGTGGCATGGGCAGTGCAAGGTTCCCCCCCCGCCCAGCACCCTTGAAATGCACACTATCTACTAAGACAGACAGTATGTATTGAGAGTGCCTCTGTGCGAAGGCACTGGCCTCGCCTCTGTTAGGAGCTCAGGCCAATGCTGCTGCACAGTTTCCACTGGGCTGATAGGTGGAAACCTCAATTTTCTGAGGTTTTGCCAGTCAGCTCAGTGGAAACCTTTTAATTGGGCGGGGGAGACTGCCAACTCTGCAGTCATCTCCTATCCATGGGGCAGGCGGGCCAATGGTCAGCCCACTAATCTTGCAATGAGGCCCTTCATTTTTTTTCTTTTTTTTGCAGTTTTATATAGCACAGACTTGACCCAAAGGTATGGGAGAGCTTCACTTGAGCATCAGTAACATTACACAAGGACACATTCCTTTTGGGCTCTAGGCATGGGGACATTAAGTGAGTTGCCCAGAATCACAGGATGTCGAGCTGACACCAAAACTCAAACCTGGTTTCCCAGTTGCAAAGTCTGCAGATCTGGCCACCACATTTTCTCCACTACGTGCAACACATAATTAAGTTATCAACTGGTTAAAAAAAATCAAGATAGCAAATAATGTAAAAGTGCTTTGACTCTATTTGAGAACTCAGAAAATATGTCCTCATTTTAGTTTTTTAGAGCAATAACCATAATTTCTATGGCAATAAGACCATCTAAATTTTATAATTTTTAAAGGAAATACTTTAGGTAGTACAGTTTTGATTACATCAAAATGACATCAGGGGTGCCATACTTTTGTAATAAATATAGAATGTTAGCATTCCAGTTGTTCATTAGAAGGCTGTGGGGAGGTAGATGTTAATTGGATAATTGAGGGCAGGGAGGAGGGTGCAGAGACAACATGTTGACCAAGCTGGGCAGTCGGGAGGGGCAGTGGCATCACAATGGCCCATGGAGGGCAAAGGAAAGGGGGACAAGGGCAGCAAACCAACCATGCAGGACAGGCAAGAGAGGCTGTGACAATATAACAGAACACTGAGGACAGAAAGAAGAGGCAATGACAGTACAACCATACATGCCAACACACCCGATTGAGGCAAGAAACTTCCGATGTTTTTAACCTAAAAGGGCTTTATTTTATATGTCTGCTGACTAAAATCTCCTCTCCTCTTTTTCAATAAAAGGCAACAGGGAAAATCAATTAAATTCTCCAAATGTCTTTTTCAAAATCTCCCTCTTACCAGATTCAAAATGTTGGCAAATATGGTACATTAAATCACTGAGGGCAGGAGGAAGGCGACCTGGGCATGGACTCGGATAACGATGCAGGAGGAAGATGGGAAAGGGCAGCAAACTGACCCTATAGGGCAGGCGTCAGGGGTTGCAGCAGCACAATACACCACACAGGGAAGGCGGGACAACAGTGCAGCACAATAGACCATGGAAAGCTATAGGGAGGGAACAGGGCCATGTACATGGACAACAGAGAGTGGAGGGAAAGATGCAAGGGCAGCAACAGGAGGGGCATGAGTTATAGTTACCTTAGGGCACAAGTTATAGTTACTTGAAATAACTAACTATAACAGTTGAATTTCTATGCTTTTGTGTGTATAAAATTGGAACCTAACTATAACGCCCCTGTTAGACTTTTCATCCTTGGCGTGGTCTCCCTTAACTTTTTGCCTCTGTTCCCCAGGTTATTGATGTGTGCTGGACTCTGATTTTGCTGTTTTTATTACTCTGGGCACTTTACCACTGCTAACCAGTGCTAAAGTGCAAGTGCTCCTGTTTAAAATGTGTACGTAATTGGTTCTCCATGATTGGCATATTTGTTTTACTGTTAAGTCCCTAGTAAAGTGCACTAGAGGTGCCCAGGGCCTGTAAATCAAATGTTACTAGTGGGCCTGCAGCACTGGTTGTGCCACCCACACAAGTAACCCTGTAATCATGTCTCAGACCTGCCACTGCAGTTTCTGTGTGTGTATTTTTACACTGTAAATTTGACTTGGCAATTGTACCCACTTGCCAGGCCTAAACCTTCCCTTTTCTTACATGTAAGACACCCCTAAGGTAGGCCTTACATAGCCCCAAGAGCAGGGTGCAGTGTATGGATAAGGTAGGACATGTAGTAATGTGGTTTATATGTCCTGACAGTGAAATACTGCCAATTTCGTTTTTCACTGTTGCAAGGCCTGTCTCTCTCATAGGATAATATGGGGGCTACCTTTAAATATGATTAAAGTGTAGATTCCCCTAGAGAGTAGATGGACATGTGGAGTTTGGGGTCCCTGAACTCACAATTTAAAAATAAATCTTTTAGTAAAGTTGGTTTTGAGATTGTGTGTTTGAAAATGACACTTTTAGAAAGTGAGCATTTTTCTTGCTTAAACCATTCTGTGACTCTGCCTTGTTTGTGGATTCCCTGTCTGGGTCAGTTTGACAGTTGGGTTGTTTTTCACCTCACACTAGACAGTGACACAGAGGGAGCTGGGGTGTAGCCTGCATTTCCTAATTAGCCATCTCTGCTAGGAGGGAGGGGTGGAGTGGTCACTCATCTGAAAGGACTGTCCCTGCCTCTGACAATGCAGACTCCAACCCCCTGGTGTGTGTCTGAGGCCTTGCCTGGGCAAGGCAGGATTTCACAAGTAGGTGTGAGTCCCCTTTGAAGAAAGGTGACTTCAAAGACTAAAATGGGTATAAGAAGGGCACCCAAATCTACAGACTTGAGAAACACTTCTGGAACCAAGAGGAACCTCTGCCTGGAGAAGAGCTGATAGCGGAGGAAGAAGTGCTGCCCTGCCTGTGACTGTGCTTTGTGGAGCTTTCCTGCAGTGCTGCTTCTGCCAGAGTAAGAGGGCAAAGACTGGACTTTGTGTGCCTTCCATCTTGTGAAGAAATCTCCAAGGGCTTGAGTTAGAGCTTTCCTCCTGTTGTTTGAAGTCTCAGGGACAGCAAAGACTTCTCTCTGCCAGCACCTGGAGTCTCTGGAGACACTCCTGCTCTGACAAGTGGTGCCCTATCCAGTTCCTGGGCCCTTGAAAGGAAAGCTGGTGGAAATCCAAAGAAATCGACTTCGGACGACTCCGGACCGACGCCGCTGCTGAATCCGGTGACGCCGCCTGCACCCGACGCCGTGACCTTCGCAGGCCCGACGCCGCAGCAGCCCCGATGAAGTCCACGACTCCGTGGAAGTCGCCGCACCACGTCTTGACCGACGCCGCTCGAAGTGCACGGATTCAACGTTTCGCACAGACGCCGCGATCCCCGACTTCGCGCATCGGCTTGTTTTCACTCTTCACCAAAGGTACTGTATTTGGGGGTCTACACGACTCCGTGTCCGGCGCCGCTGGTGTCGGCTTGTTGGGAACAACTCCGTCACGACGCTGTGTTAACATCTCATCGAAGCATTTTTGTTTCTAAGCGCTATTTTTGGAGTTTAATCTTGAAAAATTCATAACTTGACTTGTGTATGTTGAATTGTCGTCGTTTTGGTCTTGTTTTGTTTAGATAAATATTTCCTATTATTCTAAACTGGTGTTGTGTCATTTTGTGGTGTTTTCATTAAGTTACTGTGTGTGTTGGTACAAATACTTTACACCTAGCACTCTGAAGTTAAGCCTACTGCTCTGCCAAGCTACCAAGGGGGTAAGCAGGGGTTAGCTGAGGGTGATTCTCTTTTACCCTGACTAGAGTGAGGGTCCTTGCTTGAACAGGGGGTAACCTGACTGTCAACCAAAGACCCCATTTCTAACAGCCCCTGTAACCTTTGTTTTTTTAGTGAGTATATATATATACACACACACATATATATATATATATATATATATATATATATATATATATGCATGTATAGTGAGATATAACAATCTCAGAAATTAATTGACAAACTAATTAAATGTTGAACTGAATTTATGGTTAGGATTTTCAGGTAGGATTATAAACTGTCATTCACTTTCTATTGGGCTAAGCTATGCACCAATAACTTGCCCACAACACACTGCTGTTGACCCTACACATGATAAGCAGATAACATAAAAATGACACAATCAATGATGTTGATGGTGACAAATATTACTTCACCATTAATATTGTCAATGGCATCCCAACTGAACTGATTTACACCAAAACTAAAAGGCTGTATTCAGAATAAAGTTCTAGTCACATGCCAAGTTCCCTGTGATTTAATTCACCAGTTTTGGCTTTAGCTGAATGCGAAAATTCCAATGCATGCTAGAATGGACAACGTTACATTTGTGAACCCACTTTTGTTCCCTTCTGCATTCCTGCCGGTGGCTCCACATGAAAAGTAGTTTGTTGCCTGCCACATTACATGCAGATTCATGCAAAGGGCAAAAATAAAAAGCAAACCAGAAAACAATTTACAATGGAAAGCGAGACCTACCTATAACTACAGTTGTCATCAATCAATAAATGTGTGAAACTGGTCATAGAATGATCACAGGGTGAGGGAAAGAGAGAGACACTCGGGCATATTTATGAGAGAGTTGCATCATGTTTGCACCATGCAACATGGTACATGTGTGATGCAAACCTCTAAGTCAGATTTTTTTAAGCCACACAGCCACTTTGTGTGACTTCAAAAATCTGCAGTAACGCAACATAGTGCAAATTGCTAAGTTGCATTACTCTGCCCTGGGAAGATGTCCATGCACATTGTGTGGGTGTTCCCACGCAACTCCCATGGTTTGTGATGCATTCCCAGATTTACAAGACCTTGTACACCTGGGAATTTGCCAAAAAGGAACCCTCTCAGGAGAGGTGTAACAAGAAGAAGTATCTTTATTTCTCCTTGTTATTTCCTCTTTCTTTGTGTGCAGCATTCTGCAGCACACATAGATAGAGGAATATGCCTCAGGGATTTGTTCCTGTGCAGGAAGGTGCCACTTCCTGCACAATAACAATCCTGCATGCAACAGCGGCACCTGTGATGGGGCTAGGCAGCAAACTGTGTGCCAGTGCAGGGGGCAAAGTCAGGAATTTGTCATATGCCTAAAATACAGTGCATTCCTGCCCATTCCCTGTCACAAAGTGCTCCGCAGCACAGCACAGTGCAGCAAGGTGACTTGCTGTGCTACACTGCGTAACATGGCCATAAATATGGCCCTCAGTCTATTGTTTGGCTGTCAACACCTCGCACTTTACCAGGTGGAAGTTCACCAGACAACCTGTGCTTGTCTATCAAGAAACAATAAAGAGATAGACTCTTGCCTCATCACAATACATTTTTTTGTGCCTAGAGAACAAAAATGGAATTCGCCAGTACCTCATGCAACCTTGGTTCAACTTTGCTTCTTTCTCCTTTGGACATTGTTCTGGGTAATTCCTAAAAACATCTGGTTATATCCTTGTATTCAACACACATGAATTAGTGACTCATAGAAATGTTTTGTTTCCTTGGGATTAAGCCTTATGTTCAAAATCCTAGTGGGCCAGGTTGTCTTGAAGTTAACCTTTCTTTTCCAGGGATGCGATCTATTGGTTTCACAGACTCTACTTCTCTATTATTCTCAAATATTTTCCTCTCTGACTGGTGACTACTTAACCATTGAAGCCGAAGTCTCTTTTGTCACAGGCCTTGGTTCTTGCTATCTATGATCTCTTCACGTGTCCCACAGTGTATGTTTATAAATGATACCGACAGGAGTAAATATCAGCATCACTTTCTTAATTAAGACTTTGTTGTCTTTTGGGCTTTGTATGTGGCAAGCCCTGCGCCCTACCCTCTGCCATCAGTTAACATGGATGCCCACAGCTTTTGACTGTTTGCTATAGGCAGGGCTGTCTTTAGGGCAGTGGGGCCAGTACAACCGCACCTGCCCTGTTTTTGTTGGGGGGGATTGTTTTTAAAAATAACTTGGTCCAGCAGTTTTCAGGCAACACTAAAAAGGTCAAGATAACTCTGGTGATTAATGTTCCCACTGGTGAGAGATCGGAATTTTGTCTAGTGACTGTTTTGACTCATTCTAAAGTACCACAGAGGGTTAATTGGTCTTCTACAAAGAACGTGTACCATGCAGATCACAGAACAGACAGCCGGATTCACAAAGGTAAACTTTTGTGTAAGTTTACAATAGTTTGCTATTCACAGAGAGATTTAAGAGTAGTATCTTCACAAGTATGGAATCTCAGCACATAAAGAGAAAGGGCTTTTCATTTGCGGAGACTCCACACTTGTAAAGATACTGCTCATAAATCTCTTTGTGAATAGCAAACAACCGTCAACTTACATGAAAGTGTAAGTTTACCTTTGTGAATCAGGCCCTGAGTGTGAATGAACTATGAATAGCGCTATAAAAAAATACACATATGTCAGAGAGAGGCTTTAGAGAGATGAGGTGCAGTTTTAGAAAGTGGTAATGAGAAAATTCATGAAGAAGGAGATCATATGAAAAGACTGTTGCACCGGGCGCCGCCAGCACAAAAGCCAGCCCTGTAGGTGTTACATGCAGGGCCTTGCCTGCGGCCAGGCCCTGTGCCCGCCCCATCTTTGTATCCCACCCTCACAGTGCAAAGCCTTCAGGCATGCACAGGAAAGGTTGTGCACAAAGGCTTTGCCTTTGGTTGCTCTCGGATCCTTTATATGAAATGTTTGCCTTTGTTTTTTTTTTATCATCATGTAATTTGAAAATGGCAGTTGACTCTGGCACCTAAATTGGCTACTTATCGGACTCTAAGGGTCTGATTTAGATATTGACTGACAAGTTACTCCATCTATGAGATTTAGATGTTGGCAGACATGATATCCGTCACTGTTGTGGTGGAGTAACTCATCCACCAATAACTAAATCAGGGCATAAATCTTTTGTGACTTGGGACTCAAGCACCTATTTTGGCGTTTTTGTTTTCTCCTGGTGTGGGACTTAAGCTTTCTACACCACTAGGTACTTCTTAGCACTCCAGTGGGGCAGCACCTCTGGAGGAGGCCCCTCAGGGCTGTGCATTTGTTTCTACTGGACAAAACTCCTGAGTCACAGCCAACTTCAGAATGTCAAGATAGTCAAAAATATTGGCAGAGCCCTTAGCTAGACAATGACATTTCTTAAAAATCTAAATATGTTATTGACAGAAATACTGAATCTTGACTAAGTTAAAACAGCAGAGATATAAAAAAGTGTTAACCCTTTAAAGCCCGCTCAGCAACTTTTTAAAACTCGAATATGTCAACTATTGAACTGATTTACACCAAACCATCAAAACATACTTTCTGAGTAAGTCCTACTGTCATACTAAGTTTGGTGTACATCTGTTTAGTGGTTCAAGCTGTAGGAGTGTGCACACTTTACTTTTACAAGCTAAAGTGGGAAATCTCTTCTTTTTTACACCCCCTTAATATTTTGCTTGGGAAGTATAATCCCAGCTAAGACAGTGATTTACAAAATAGGGTGCAAATCCATCCATGGGAGCCAATGTTACAGGCATTTTCAAATTAAAGTGCAGCTGCAGCATAACTACACAGTGGCAAACTAGGTGCTCTGGCAAAAGGCCACTAAAAATACACAAAGCAAAAGCTCAATGAGCTCTAGTGCAAGATTAAGTGCAAGCTAATCTACACATGTTATTGAAAGTCATAACTAATCACACAGGGCAGTTTTTGCTTCTGGCCAACTATTGGCACCCAAAAGAAACTAACAATTCCTGAAGATGAGGCCCAGAGGGTTATGGAGAAGAGGTGCTGACAGATGGACCTGCACTAGAGGCAAATGGGCACAGCTGAACATTTTTCCCAGTGAAGCTCCTGCAGTAGGGTATAGAAGGGTCTGCTTTAGTTGAAACACAGACTTGCACACAGAACCTGCAAACAGTACTTACTAGGCCTAATAGATTAAGTGCTAATAATAATACTAAACCCGTTCAGTAGGACTTCCAAAGGATAGGCATTACTGTCAAAGCACACTGGCATGACCAAATACTGTCCCCAATAAACTTCTGGAATAGAGGTTTCAGTGCAAGAATTTATCATAACCCACATCCTGAGCCCAGAGCCTGCTCAGCATGACCAACGTGGAGGCTAGCCTCATTTTCTATTTTAGCACAATGCACATCTGGCTGAGTGTCCTTTTTGCAATTGAAAACATAGTAATTAACACAGCAGCCCTAAGTACAAAGGGGGATGCCCAGACATAGGTCCTGTAGCGCACTATGCCACAGGATGCAAACGTTATACCACTAATGAAGCCCAAAAATGAAGAAATGTGTCGGGAATGCTTGTCTTCCCATTAAAAGGGGGCACTGATTAGCTGTCTGGGCTATCCCCTTTGGGGCAGGGTCAAGACTGATTTGTATATGGTTTCTGTGTATCAAGCAACGTGAGAGAAAACAACTGGAATGTGGTCCAGTTAATGAGGTCAGTTTAAGCATTCCATCCACAATTTGTTTTCTCATGATCTCTTGTGGCACTTAGGAGTAGTTACTGCCCTGGGGCATTGATGTGTGTTACTTCCTGAAACCATGGATGTTCATTGTGGAATGTGCCTCAAGATTATCATCATTATTGCCCGGGACCAATGACACTCATTAATGTCAGGATCTACTGTTGATTCATGGCATTAGTGTTCATTATTGCCAGGCCTTTGAAGTTCATTATATTTTGGTCATTATTAGGTTTGTTATTGCCTCAGGCCATTGGTGCTGATTACTAAATTGTCCTTCTGAGTTTCACTACTCTCTGAGCAACCAAAGATAACTTAATGCATAGGACCAATGATACTCATTAATATCAGGATCTACTATTGCTTAGTGGCATAAGTGTTCATTTTTGCCAGGCCTTTGAGGTTCATTGTTTCTTGTTCATTATTAATGCTTATTACTGACTCAGGCCATTGATGCTCATTACTAGATTGTCCTTCTGCGATTCATTACTATCTGGGCAACTGAAGATAATTTAATGCCACTGAGGTTCATTTTCACCTGAAGCTCGTAAGCCTCATTAGTGTCTGTAGTCATTGAGGTGCATTACCACTTGAGGACATTATTGGTCACTAATGACTGTGGCCATAGAGGCTAGAATATTGGTAATTCGCTTTGAATATCCTTGAAAATTCACTAGAAAAATGAATTTGACATCTGTATTTGAATTTTTAGACTTCTTGGCAGAGATGGAAGTTCACGTTTTTAGTACCTTAACTAGTGATTTTTATATGTTAACCACTATTGTCCTCAGCAACCTTAACTAAGACTTTTTCCAGTAAATATAAAAATGGTGAAGGCCTAAAAGGCAAGGGAAATATTTGCACATGAATGGTAGTATACTATTACGAGCATTATCATACAGATAAAAGAGTGACTCAATTACACAACAACCAAATAAAGCATATTATATAGCAAAAATCACATTACTGTGATTCAGGACAAAAGGGTGTTTGTACAAATTATCGAATATCGAAAAACAAATAATGTGAAAGAAAAATAGTGTGTCAAGAATGTTGAAGTATCCAAAATATCATGGACAGAAATACTGAAGGAATCATTGTAAAAATATAGTTTTAAAAATCATCACTACATATAATATTGTTTTTATGTTTATTTTTTGGAGTATTTGATTATGATGTGTGATAATGTTTATGTTTCTTTATTGAACCCCTTCGCTGCCAGGCCTTTTCCCCCTCAGGTGCCAGGCCTTTTTTTTAGTTTTTTTTTTTATACTTGGGGCAGTTCGCACTTTGGTCCTCATAACTTTTTGTCTTCATAAGCTACTCATGCCAAATTTGCATTCTTTTTTTCCAACATTTTAGGGATTCTAGAGGTACCCAGTGTTTGTGGGTTCCCCTTTAGGAGACCAAGAAATTAGCCAAAATACAGTGAAAAATTTGTTTTTTTAAATAAAATGGGGAAATAGGGCTGCAGAAGAAGGCTTGTGTTTTTTCCCCTGAAAATGGCATCAACAAAGCATTTGCGGTGCTAAAATCACCATCTTCCCAGCTTTCAGGAACAGGCAGACTTGAATCACAAAACCAAATTTTTCAACACAATTTTGACATTTTACTTGGACATACCCCATTTTTACTATTTTTAGTGCTTTTTGACTCCTTCCAGTTAGTGACAAAAATGGGTGTGAAACCACTGCGGGATCCCAGACAGCTAAACATTTGTGAAAAGTAGATAAAATTCAGAATTCACTAAGGGGTCATTTGTGTAGATCCTATAAGGCTTTCCTACAGAAAATAACAGCTGAAATACAAAAATATTGAAATTGAGGGGGGAAAAAGCCATTTTTCCCCACGTTTTACTCTAACTTTTTCCTGCGATGTCAGATTTTCAAAAGTAATATACTGTTACGTCTGCTGGGCTCTTCTGATGGCGTGGCTATATTGGGCTTGTAGGTTCATCAAGGACCCTAGGTTCCCAGAGCCAATAAAGGGGCTGCACCTTGCAATGGGTTTTCCTTGTATAGCTGGTATACAGCAATTCATGTAGTGAAATATAAAGAATGAAAAATAGGTATCAAGGAAACCTTTTTATTTCCAAAATGGTCACAAGTTAAGGTGTTGAGAAGCAGTGGTTATTTGCACATCTCTGAATTCCGGGGTGCAAATACTAGCATGTGAATTACAGGGCATTTCTCAAATATATGTCTTTTTTACACACCGTCTTACATTTGGAAGGAAGAAATGTAGTGAAAGACAAGGAGCAATAACACTTGTTCTGCTATTCTGTGTCCCACAAGTCTCCTGATACAAATCGTACCTCACTTGCGTGGGTAGGCCTAATGCCCGTGTCAGGAAACGCAACATGAACACATCACATTTTTACATTGAAAACGGACGTGTTTTTTGCAAAGTGCCTAGCTGTGGATTTTGATCTCTAGCTCAGCCGGCACCTAGGGAAACCTACCAAACCTGTGAATTCTTGAAAACTAGACACCTAGCGGAATCCAGGATGGGGTGACTTATGGGGCTCACATGAGGTTCTGTTACTCAGAATCCTTTGCAAACCTCAAAATTTGGCAAAAAAAACACTTTTTCCTCACATTTCGGTGACAGAAAGTTCTGGAATCTCAGAGAAGCCACAAATGTCATTCCACCAAGCGTTCCCCCAAGTCTCGCAATAAAAATACTCCCTCGCTTGTGTGGGTAGGCCTAGTGCCCGCGACAGGAAATGCCCCAAAACACAACGTGGACACATCCCATTTTCTCAAAGAAAACAGAGCAGTTTTTTGCAAAGTGCATAGCTGTGGATTTTGGCAACTATCTCAGCCGCCACTTAGGGAAACCTACCAAACCTATGCATTTTTTAAAAACTAGACACCTAGGGGAATCCAAGACAGAGTGACTTGTGGGGCTTTCACCAGGTTCTGTTACCCAGAATCCTTTGCAAACCTCAGAATTTGGAAAAAAAAATACAAGTTTTCCTCACATGTTGGTAATATAAAGTTCTGGAATCTGAAAGGAGCCACAATACTAAACTACCTGTTTTTGCGGGGGGGGGGGTACCTGCGTTTTTGCTCCTGGGCTCAGCAGCCATCTAGTGAAACCTACCGAACCCGGACATTTCTGAAAACTAGACACCCAAGGGAGTCCGGGGAGGTGTGACTTGCGTGGATACCCCAATGTTTTCTTACCCAGAATCCTCAGCCAAACTCAAATGTAGCTAAAAAAATCTAATTTTTCCCACATTTCTGTGTGGGATCACTGCACCGGGACAGATTTCCTACCACCCAATGTTCCCCTCAGTCTCTCGGTAAAAATTATACCTCACTTGTGTGGGTGGGCCAAGTGCCTGTGACAGGGAAGAGCCAAAAACTTGTCAAAATTGAAGGGGCACCAAAGCGGGTCCAAAAGGGCAGTTTGGAAAAAAAAAAATTTAGGCTGACAAGTGGGGCAGAATTTCAATCGGTATAGATGAGACAATGCTGGGTGGTAGGAATTTTGTGGATTCCTGCAGATTCCGGAAGATTCCATCACAAAAATGTGGGAAAATATGTGATTTCCAGCAAAGTTGGGGGTTTAAAGGGCACTGTAGGTAAGAGAATGATGTAGGGTGCATGTGAAGCACACCACCCTGGACTCACCTAGATGTTTAGTTTACATCTGTGTCCAGGTCTTGTGGATTTTTCTACATGGCAGCGTCTCAAAGTACAAAAGGTGCAGCCCTCACCATTCCAGGTCGGACGATTTTGAGAGTTAGACAAGTTCTCAGGTCCCAAATGTAAAACCAAAACCCAAAATAATCAAATGTCCTCTAGCTTGCAGTGGGATAAGATGTTTCAGTGTGTGGGGATAGAGGTGAAAGACTGTTACCCCCTTCAGTTGGGGTGGTGGCATAACCATGCCCATGCTGGTTGGTAGCCACCACCCCACTATTTTTTTTTTTTAATTCCCTGGCATTAAGTAGGCTTTCTGCCTCCCTGCAGAGTGGATCAGGGGTAATTGCCCCATCTGCCCACCGGTGGGTAGAACAACTTTGGCCCTCCATTTATTTGGGGTGGGGGTATGGTCATAAGCTCACCCTCTTTTTGATTTTTTTTTTTTCTTTTTAAATCTTCCCTGGTCTCTGGTGGGCTTTCTACTCCCCTTGGGGACAGATGAGCCATTCAAAGATAGGCTGATCTGCTCTCAAGGGGGGCAGATATGGCGAACAGTAATGTGCCCCAACCCTTGCTCAAGGGGCTGCCCCCCCCAAACAAAACACACACATATACACATACTATTCCCTGGTGCCTAAGTGGTTTCTGCACCCAAGGGGCAGATCGGCCTAATAGATATAGGGCAATCTGCCCCTAAGGGGGGGTAGAAATGGGCTCAAATAAATTTGCCCCCCCCCAGGGAAGCGACCCTTGCCTAAGGGTTCGCTCCTCTTGTGTCCTTGGTGCCTAGAGGTTTCTGATCCCCCAGGGCAGATCAGCCTAATTACATAAGGCTGATCGGCCCAAAAAATTTTGTACCCATGTGGAAACAATGTTTATTTGAATAAAAATGTGTTTGTAATATTAATGTTTTCTAAAGTTCCACTATTGCATTAATATTTATGATAAATTGGATATATAGTTGATTAATAAATGTTAAAACATTTTTTAATTTATGTTGAAAATATTTTTAGTGTTTGAATGTAATTAAGATTTTTTTTTAAACATTTGATTTATAATGTGACATTTGGAAAAATATTTTGGTTGAAAATTTTTCACGGTTTAATGTTAAATTCAAATTACTTTTTATATAGTAGTTTTCTTTTTTATTCTGTAAATCATTTAAGTATTAAAACAAGTATAATTGTATACATTAAATATAGAAAATTACAAATGTTTATATATTATTCCGTTTATTTTTATTTTTAATTATAAAGTGTTTCTATTTATCTAAAGCAGTGGTTCCCAACCTGTGGTCTGGGAACCCTTGGGGGTCTGCAAAGCCTCCTCAGGGTATCCGCGACTGCTTAGAAAATTAAATAAAATTTAGAGATTAGGCCCCCAGCTGTCAGTAGCAAGTCAGTGTGGAGTCCTCAGATTTCAATAATGATTCAGTGGGGTCCCCGGGTTCCAGTAATGATAAAGTGGGAGTTCACAGAAGACCAAAGGTTGGGAACCAATGATCTAGAGCTCAAGATAATTTATATATTTAATTGATTAACTTTGCTTATAAGTATGTTGTTGAAAAAAAATTCATTACATAATATTTTTGTTTATTATGTAGGTATACTGTTACTATTTTCTGGGAGATTATTTTTTTTTTTAGATTTATAGTTTTATATAATTTTATTTAAATAGTTTTTTTTATATTTAGTTATTTGTTGTGCACTTTAATTCTTTAATGTGATTTATTTTATTCTATGTGGTGGAAAATTATTATATAATAATTGCATTTATGTTATGATGTTGGTGGTTCTTCATGTGTATTTATTTTGCTTTCTTGTAGAATTTCTTAATTTAATTTGGTTATCTAAAATAAATAAATTTTTTATAAGTTCTAATATTTAAAATTATTTAGATAAAATATTTATTTTTCTGGAGTCTTAAATATATGTTATGCTAGCTTTAGTGTTAAACACATTCAAAACAATTCTTTAGATTGGACTGAGAATAGTGAATTTGACAACTTCAGTGTTCAACACCTTCCCCAAAACAGTTTAGACAGGAGTAGGAATACTAAATGTGAACCTTTCAGTGTCCACAACATCCCCCAAATGGTTTAGATTGGAGTGGGAAAGGAAATGTGACCTCTTTGGTGTCCAACACCTTCTCCTAAATAGCTTAGATTGGAATAGGAATAATACATTTTACCTTTTTAGTGTCCAACACCTTTCTCAAAATGCTTAGATTGAAGTGGGAATAGTAAAATAGACCCTTTTAGTGTCCACAACATTCCCCAAAATGGTTTCGACTGGAGTGGGACTAGAAATGTGTTCACTTTTGTGTCCAACACCTTCCGCTAATTGGCTTACAGTGGAGTGGAAATAGTAAATGTCACAACTTTAGTGTAAAACACCTTCCCCAAAATAGCTTAGATGGGAGTGAAAATACTAATTTTTGTTATCTTTATTATCCAAAACCTTTTCCAAAGTGGCTTAGGTTGGAGTGGGAAGAGTAAATATGACCAGTTTAGTGTCCACTAGCTTCCATGAAATGTCTTAATCTGGAGTGGGAATAGAAAACGTGAACCTCTTAGTATCCAACATCTTCACCAAAAATGGTTTAAATTGGTGTGGGAATAGTAAAGGTCATAATTTTAGTGTCCAACACCTTCCTCAAAACAGTTTAGATGGGAGTGTTAATAAACGTGAACCCTTCAGTGTCCATCACCTTTCCCTAAATGGCTTAGATTGGCATGTGACTAGTGAACGTCACACCTTTAGCCAGTTTGCTGACAAGCTTTGGCGATGCACTTGTGTGCCTGTGATTGGTACTGTGACCTTAGAGGAATTTGGCAGCATTTCCAGCAACTCCAGATGAGTTTAGAGATTATGCAACAATGTCTGCACCAACTTTGGTGAAAAACTACAGCTAGTTTTGAAGTAAGCACTAATTGTGTACTGCATTTACCAGGATGCAAAGGGGCAAACTGTGCTGGGATGTGAGAAAGTGTGCTCCCAATCCTCTTTCCCAAAATAGTTTTGATGGGAGTGGTAATACTACATTTTTTACCTTTAATATCCAAAACCTATCCTATAATGGCTTAGATTGGAGTAGGAATAGTAAATGTGGCTAATTTAGTATCCATTATCTTCCATGAAATGGCTTAGACTGGATTAGGAATAGTAAAGGTTACCCCTTAGTATTCAACATCGTCTCCAAAAATGGTTTAGATTGATGTGAGAATAGTGAATGTCGCACTTTTAGTGTCCAACACTTTCCCCAAAATAGTTTAGAAGGGGGTGTAAATAATAAATGTGAACACTTCATTGTCCATCACCTTCCCCTATATGGCTTAGACTGGAGTGTGGACAGTGAATGTTACCCCTTTGGTGTCAAACATCTTCCCCAAAAATGTTTAAATTGGAGTGAGAATAGTAAATTTGATATTTTTAGTGTCCAAAATATTCCCAAAAATGGTTTAGATTGGAGTGGGAATAGTAAATGTCACCCCTTTGGTGTTCAATCCCTTCCTCAAAATTGCTTAGATTGGAGTGGGACTAGTGTATGTCACCTCTTAAGTGTCCAACAGCTTCACCAAAATGGTTATGGCTGGAGTGGAAAAAGTAAATGTGACCCGGTTAGTTTCCAATACCTTCCCCAAATAGTTTGAATTGGAGTAGGAGAGGTAAATGTGAACATTTTAGTGTCCAATGCTTTCCCCGCAATGGTTTGGGTTGGGATGAGAACTGTAACTGTAACCCATTTAGTGTACAACACAACCATCAAATTGGTTTCAGTAGGCGTGGTAGTAGTAAATTTGGCCCCTTTAATGTACAACATGTTTATTCGAAGATATTAATATGTTACAATATAGTGTAAGTATTAGATGTAAACGTTTTAGTGACGACTATTTCACAAATATCATTATTGTATACTTTTTTAAAGGACAGTAATCAGACATTTTATGATTGTTATAATGTTCTTTATTTATTTTTTTGTATTTTATTTAATATATATATTATAAACACATATTTATAACAAAGTATTTACAATTATTTTTTACACAGGGTTATAGTTTTTCTGAAATACAAGACATGTTATATATTTTTTAACATTGTTTCACATATTGGTATTTTCTTTTTTTTTACAAATATGGCAGTTTTATTCAACCATGTACATTTGTTATACATACATTTTTAAAACAGGTTTTATAAACTTTTTGAGTGTATTATAAATAATATATTGCAGGTGTATTTATAGTACTAGTCCCATACTTAATTATGTATAGTATCTTAATGTATGTATTACATTTTTGTCATAGTGTATAACATGATACATATTTATTTTACATTAAAAATAAATTGTTACATTAACATTGTTTTCTATAGGGAGATAGTCTTTTTTGTTTTCATGTAGTGGTCATTTTTTCCTGCTGTGTATTTTTTTTTGTCATCATCATCTTTATCAACAAGCTTTATTTGATTATTAAAAAAACAATCATAAAAGCAACGCAGATATTGTACACTCCTTCACAGGAATAAAAACATAATTAAACACAACTGATTAAATAGATAACAATTTCCATTTAAAAACAGACCTGGATATTGGGCAATGTATGTAGAAAGTACAAGGCAGGATTGCGTTGTAGGACTCCATACATATATGAAATTGGTTTTAAAACTTTCTAGTAAGCAGTGCAAAATATTTACAAAGACAAGATACTCAAGGGATTGCACAGCAGACTCGCCAATAAAGTAAAATGGAGCTGTTGTCATGTTGACAGAAGGGAAAGCAAAGTAGAGATTTTATGGTTCCCTAAATGAAATTTGGTTAAAAGTGTTCTCTTCCAAGGGCTCGAGCACCAGCTCACATACTGCTTGAGATTAGGGGCCTCATTACGAGTTTGGCGGTTTGACTGTAAGACCGCACCGGTGGCAGCCACCAAAAGACTGCCATGTTGGCGGTCATACAGACCACCGTATTAAGAGTTACAGAGCTAGCACTGCCGAAATCCAGCCAAAATTCTGAAACTGCCAGGACTCTAGAGGACAGGAACGAGGCGGTCCCACTACCAGCACCGCTGCCCCCCCCCCCAAATAATCAATGAACCTACAGTATTACGACCCTCAAATCACGATAGCGGTTCTTCCGTGGCAGAAGACCAATGGCGGTTTGAACAGTGGCGGTCACCACAGTAGTATACCACACCACATTGGATAGCTTGAAAACCCCACACCTGACACACAGCCAACACACCTAGACACTGCACTATAATACACACCTCTTCATGCCCCACACTATTTTGCAACCAGAACGCCATAGACAGCTCAAAAAAGGCTTCACTCAAATATCAGAATCCATAGACTAGGCACCTGTAAGGAAATGCCTCCTTGGCATGGTTACCCCCTGACTTTTTGCCTTTGCTGATGCTAAGTTTTGATTTGAAAGTGTGATGAGGCCTGCTAACCAGGCCCCAGCACCAGTATTCTTTCCCTAACCTGTACTTTTGTTTCCACAATTGGCACACCCTTGCATCCAGGTAAGTCCCTTGTAACTGGTACCCCTAGTACCAAGGGCCCTGATGCCAGGGAAGGTCTCTAAGGGCTGCAGCATGTCTTATGCCACCCTGGGGACTCCTCACCCAGCACAGACACACTGCTTGCCAGCTTGTGTGTGCTAGTGGGGATAAAACGACTAAGTCGACATGGCACTCCCCTCAGGGTGCCATGTCAACCTCACACTGCCTATGAAGTATAGATAAGTCACCCCTCTAGCAGGCCTTACAGCCCTAAGGCAGGGTGCACTATACCATAGGTGAGGGCATAAGTGCATGAGCACTATGCCCCTACAGTGTCTAAGCAAAACCTTAGACATTGTAAGTGCAGGGTAGCCATAAGAGTATATGGTCTGGGAGTCTGTCATGCACAAACTCCACAGCACCATAATGGCTACACTGAAAACTGTGAAGTTTGGTATCAAACTTCTCAGCACAATAAATGCACACTGATGCCAGTGTACATTTTATTGTAACATACACCCAAGAGGGCACCTTAGAGGTGCCCCCTGAAACCTTAACCGACTATCCGTGTAGACTGACTAGTTTTAGCAGCCTGCCACACACCAGACATGTTGCTGGCCACATGGGGAGAGTGCCTTTGTAACTCTGTGGCTAGTAACAAAGCCTGTACTGGGTGGAGATGCTTATCACCTCCCCCTGCAGGAACTCTAACACCTGGTGGTGAGCCTCAAAGGCTCACCCCCTTTGTTACAGCACCCCAGGGCACTCCAGCTAGTGGAGTTGCCCGCCCCCTCCGCCCACGGCCCCACTTTTGGCGGCAAGGCCGGAGGAGATAATGAGAAAAACAAGGAGGAGTCACTGACCAGTCAGGACAGCCCCTAAGGTGTTGTGAGCTGAGGTGACTCTGACTTTTAGAAACCCTCCATCTTGCAGATGGAGGATTCCCCCAATAGGATTAGGGATGTGCCCCCCTCCCCTCAGGGAGGAGGCACAAAGAGGGTGTAGCCACCCTCAGGGCTAGTAGCCATTGGCTACTAACCCTCCCGACCTAAAACACACCCCTAAATTCAGTATTTAGGGGCTCCCCAGAACCTAGGAACTCAGATGCCTGCAACCTAAGAAGAAGAGGACTGCTGAACTGAAAAACCCTGCAGAGAAGATGGGGACACCAACTGCTTTGGCCCCAGCTCTACCGGCCTGTCTCCCCACTTCTAAAGACACTGCACCAGCGACGCGTTCCCCAGCGACCAGCGACCTCTGAAGCCTCAAAGGACTGCCCTGCATCTAGAAGGACCAAGAACTCCCGAGGACAGCGGCTCTGTTCCACAAAAACTGCAACTTTGCAACAAAGAAGCAACTCTGAACCAACACACGTTTCCCGCTGGAAGCGTGAGACTTTGCTCTCTGCACCCGACGCCCCCGACTCAACTTGTGGAAAACAATCACTTAAGGGAGGACTCCCCGGCGTCTGCGAGACCGTGAGTAGCCAGAGATGACCCCCCCCTGAGCCCCCACAGCGACGCCTGCAGAGGGAATCCCGAGGGTCCCCCTGACCGCGACTGCCTGCTTTAAAGACCCAACACCTGGCAAAGGCACTGCAACCGCAGCCCCCAGGACCTGAAGGATCCGACCTCCAATGCAGGAGCGAACCCCAGGTGGCCCTCTCCCTTGCCCAGGTAGTGGCTACCCCGAGGAGCCCCCCCCTTGCCTGCATCGCTGAAGAGACCCCTTTGGTCTCCCATTGATTTCTATTGTGAACCCGACGCTTGTTTGCACACTGCACCCGGCCGCCCCGTGCCGCTGAGGGTGTACTTTCTGTGTGGACTTGTGTCCCCCCCGGTGCCCTACAAAACCCCCCTGGTCTGCCCTCTGAAGACGCAGGTACTTACCTGCTGGCAGACTGGAACCGGGGCACCCCCTTTTCCATTGAAGCCTATGCGTTTTGGGCACCACTTTGACCTCTGCACCTGACCGGCCCTGAGCTGCTGGTGTGGTAACTTTGGGGTTGCTCTGAACCCCCAACGGTGGGCTACCTTGGACCCAAACTTGAACCCCGTAGGTGGTTTACTTACCTGCAAAAACTAACAAACACTTACCTCCCCCAGGAACTGTTGAAAATTGCAGTCTACTTTTAAAATAGCTATATGTCATTTATGTGACAACTGTATATGCTATTTTGCTAATTCAAAGTTCCTAAAGTACCTACCTGAAATACCTTTCATTTGAAGTATTACTTGTAAATCTTGAACCTGTGGTTCTTAAAATAAACTAAGAAAATATATTTTTCTATACAAAAACCTATTGGCCTGGAATTGTTTGAGTGTCTGTTCCTCATTTATTGCCTGTGTGTGTACAACAAATGCTTAACATTACCCTGTGATAAGCCTACTGCTCAACCACACTACCACAAAATAGAGCATAAGAATTCTCTTTTTGCCACTATCTTACCTCTAAGGGGAACCCTTGGACTCTGTGCATACTATTTCTTACTTTGAAATAGTGCATACAGAGCCAACTTCCTACATTGGTGGATCAGCGGTGGGGTACAAGACTTTGCATTTGCTGGACTACTCAGCCAATACCTGATCACACGACTAAATTCCAAAAATTGTCATTAGAAACTGATTTTTGAAATTTGAGCTATTTTTCCAAAAATGTCAAAGTCCTGCTAGGGCTTTAGCACCCCTACAAACTACATAGCACACATCACACACCTGCACAGCACACCCAACATAACAATTAGTACCCCACACATTAGACACCACCAGTCATTCACTCACATCACAGCACCCACACTTCATCACCAATTTAATTTCCCTATTTTCTTTACTTCCTTACCATCTCGCCCACCACTACCATGTCCCCACAAAAACATCCTTATTTTACAGATGATGAATTGTGGGTCATGGTGGATGAAACCATCAGAGTAGAGCCACACCTATTTTGAGCACAAGTCCAGCAAACATCCATCGCGATGTGGCAAAGAATAGTCAACTGGGTGAATTCTGTAGGCAACCATCCACGCACAAGAGAGGACATTAGGAAGAGGTGTAACGACCTCAGGGGAAAGGAGCGTTCCATGGCTGCCATGCACCAGCTGACAGACCTCAAGACCCCCCCTACTTTCACATCATGGGAGGAGAAGGTCTTGGACATCCTGCATCCTGAGGGTTTGACAGGAATACCTGGGGGAGTGGAGTTGGGTAAGTCACAGCACCTATGATGCCACCCTAAACTTTTGTCTTACATGATCACTGATCAACTTTTGACATCTTAACAGCCAACCCACTTACCACCCCTGTGTCCAACTGTTCAAATACCCCTCTCTGCCATTCCACATGTCAACTAAACTTACCTGGGGTCCCAGTGTCTGTGTATAGCATAGGTAGCACAAGGACTGATAGCACTGCAACTCCCAGCAGGCATTGTTCCACCATTAAGGAAACCAGAACAGTCTACTACAATTAAAAATGCCTTGCATGTTAAACTATCAAACAATTCAACCCACCTGAATGCTCTACAATTGTACAGTCTATGGCAATGACAGCAATGCCATGGGCATCTGCCAATACTATACCATCCTACACACAGCTACAGCTGTGTTCCCTGCTAAACTGGCCTTTAAATCGCCATTCAAACAATGTAATGTACTCACCTGGGGGGCACACTCCTATAGGAAGCTGGATATATTTGGAGCACACCCATACAGAGGCCCGGGTATAATGATAATGATTACTTCTATACTGTTGGCCAGCTCTGTTTCCACAGTACATTGAAATGTAAGGTCATTTACCACCAAGATACTCCAACATCTTGTAGCAGGGTGTATGATATAGGAAATCTCTGTTTCCCATATAGCTCTAATCCAGATTTTGAAGCAGGTGTCAATGTCATATCAGGGGATGAAGTAAAGGTTTTGTGTGCATGTCACATAGCATGTCAACTGGTCAAAGTTTGATATTATTTGTTGCATTACTTTCAGTAACTGTGTGTTCCACTTCTCCATAGGTAACCTACCCATTTGTGACTATGGAAAGGACACCAGAGACAGCCACTTCCCCTCTGGATGGAGCCCTCAGTGAAGAAATCACCCCTGGATGTGTGGACATTGAAGACAACTCTGGGACATCTGGGACACCTGGTCAGTCATCAACTGTCAGCCTCACCCTCCCAACATAGATTTCTCCCAGCCCTGTTGCTTCAACATCTCAGACAACCATCCACACCCAATACTGTGTTCCAAGGACAGAGCCAAGCATCATGTGCCCCCCAGTACAGCTGAGTCACCAGTCATAAACCCAGACAATGAAGGACCTGGCACCAGTGGGAGTGGGCAAACAGTAGCAGGGGCACATGCACGTGGGGGTAGGGTGTGTGGAAGGGATGGTGTGGGCCTGAGGATGAAGGCTCCTAGGGATACACCTGGTGAGGACACCATCTTCCAAATCATGGGAGCTTACCAACAATCCCAAGGTGTGATGGGCCAGTTACTTACCATGATGGGGAGATCAAGCAGCTGCAGAGAGACGGCCACCAGTAAGTGATGCAGCAGTGGAATGCCCAAATGGCACTTTGCCTGCCATTGCAGGGGTGCTGTGAGACATGAATACCACTGTGAGTAGGTCATGTGCACAGCAGCTAGCCCCTTCCATTAGCAATGTGACATCTGTCCCTTTTACATCTGTGGCAGCCAGTGGAATGGAGTCCCTGCCACGGGGAGGACATGCCTCAGACACTCCTGCCTAAGTAGCTGACGAACCCCCCCACAAACGTGGACATTCACCTAAACATACAGTAGGAGGAGATGCCAAGACTTCCACTACTGCCAGGAAGTGAACCTCTACTGATTGGTTACCCTTCTGTGTCACAGATACACCATATTGACTGTCCTATAACCAATTTCCATTTTCCAATGGTACAAAGAACAGTGGATTTGAGACTCCAGAGTTCATCCACCTTGACAGAATCCTTCACTGTTTATATACATTTGGTTTGATTAAATTCCCACATATGAATGTGCATTCTTTAATAAACACTACTAAACCACATATCACGTGTAAGAGTAATTTTTCAGTTATATGTAACAGTTAACCGTAATACCTCTTGCACATAAAAGATATGCACAAATGTACCAACTTAGTAAAGTCCCATCTCACATGTACTGTTTAATCAGGGTACAATTTGCATTTGATGATACTGATGGAGAAACTTATATTCACATTCATTGCACTTTCCTGCATATAGGTTGCGAAAATGCCAATGATCACACAGGGAAGTACTGCTGCTCAATTTTAGTTACTCAGCATAGGTGTGAATTACTAGCAATCCACAGACCAGTGAAGTTAGGGGCATGTTAGTCTTTCACTATCCAAATAGGCAAACAGATTGGTTCAATGTATCATTAGCTAAAGCCCTAGCAAATATCCATACCATACCTCCCAAATAACCATACACCATACTACAGACCGAGGTCTGTAAAAATGCCCCCAGTTATTGGACCTTCCACTTACCATGGCCAGGTTTCAGTAGGCATGCTACTCACCAATGTCAGTCTTGATACACAATCACAGTGGCGTGGAATGAGGAAACACAGTGACAGCTACATACAAAAAAGCTCTTACCAACCTCAAGCCATTAAGACGGTTGAGGTTATGGATCGCACAAGATGGCATGTGTCTGGGACACAAGACCACAAAGATGGCACCATTGGGCCCACCTCCCATGGCAAACATGTCTATAATGTGGAATAGGACACTATCATCCCACTGTCCTGACAGTCTGGGCATAGAACTCACACCACATATCTCGTGCCTGACAGTACCTGGTTCTATCCATGTTCACTTTACTTCACTCAGTCTGCAAATCCCACCTGCCTCTAACACTGTCAGATATTGCCAAATGAGGATGACCTTGTGAAGTAATCTGCAAAAAAGAAATGTCATACATAAGGTATAGGCAGAAATTGACTGTAAACATCATACAGCTATGTCATATATACAAGGATAACTCTGATTGTGCATTGTGACAAACACACTATGGTGATCAAAAAGATGTACACTATTCCATGTAGTATTCTGCATGCACATCTGAGTTATGTCCTCTGAAGCTACTTGTGACCTGTCTGATGGTCATACTAAGACCCTTATCAACCATCCCTATTCCCCCAGTACCCCACCTGAGTTAGCAAAATTACAGGACATCACATACCTATAGTCAAGTGAAGTACTGATTGATGGGATCTGCCCAGATGTCTCTAGCTTCATCCTCGTCACAGTCATCCTCACTTGGCAATTCTGCATTCTCACCCACTGGAACTGCTGGCTCCCCCTCATCTGGTATTAATGGGATGTGACATCTCAGGGCGAGGTTGTGGGGGATGCAGCAAGCAAGAATAATTTGACATACTCTGTAGTTGAGTAGAGGAGGGCTCCATCAGACTTATCTGTGTTACAGAATCTTCCCTTCAGGAGCCCAAAAGCCCGCTCCATGACACGCCTTGTCCTTCCGTGGCCCTCAGTGAAGTGGACTTTCCCTGCATGGCTGGGTACCTCACAGGTATCAATAACCAAGGACGGTTTGGGTAGCCAGAGTCTCCTTTTAAGGAATGGTTAACAAGATACAAACATACATCTTGGGCATCCACACATTTGGCAGCAGATGAAAGTTACAGACACAAATGACATGTATGACTTACCAACCAGCCAGGCCCTCTCTGTGTAATGCTGTGTTATCAGCAGTGGGATATTGCTGTCCCGCATGACGAAGGCATCATGGATTGACCCCAGGTACCTTGCACAAACTTTTGAAATGTAGACATCAACTAAACAGACTACTTGGACATTAATGGAGTGGGCGTTTTTCCTATTGCCATACACCTGTTCATTGCCATTTGGGAGTACCAAGTCTACACTGGTGCCATCAATGTCTCCCACCACATGTGGGATGTGTGCCAAAGCATAAAAATCAGCCTTCACATGGGTCAAATTTCATGTTGGGGATGTCTGATGTAGCTGTCTAGGTGTTTCAACAATGCAGACAGTACAGCCTTCAAATCCAGACTGGACATAGGCTGAGACATCCCTGAAGTTAGAGTCACAGAATATTGAAAGGAGGCTGTGGTCAGGAACTGCAGCACTGGCAACTTGTACAATGGGTTCTATGCTATAGGGATTATGCATGTCAGGCATCAGATCTGGCTCAAACTGGCGACAGAGATCAATGATTGTATGCCTATACAGGTGGAAGATTTGGATAATATGTTGATTCTCCATGGTCTGCAGCTCTGCTAGTTGACAGTATACTGGAGGTTCTCTCATTCTTCTCATGCCAGGGTAACTATGTGAGATAAAACCAAGATGTAGGTGTATCACTCTTTCTGTCCATTGTAAGTGTTAAAATACAAGTGAAAATGTAGAACCATTGTACAAAGTACATACCTAGGCAAATATTAGCTTCTTACTGCAATCACATTCCCTTTCCCCAATCATGATTTAGACATGGATACGGACGTCACTAAAAGTCTCTGTGATAATGACATTCTTACCATGTTTCACACTTATAAGACACAAATACCATATTTCAGATTGCCATTGGTGTCCTGACTATGCCACTAAAGTTATGTTAGTCCTAACTCATCAAGTTTACAAACTGTACTTTAATCCTGCATATTTCGACAGGTTTGCTCAAAGCCAGCAGTGAACACGTCGTAGATATGTTTCACAGCTTGTGACACAACTTTGATCTAACTTTACTGATCATCTCTGAGCCTTAAAATGGCAGCTGCCTAACCTACTGTACTGGACATTAGGAGATGACCTAACTATGCCGGCGGTAGTCGTCATGGTGAAGGTGGATACAACCGTGGTGGACATTGCCATTTGAACACATTGCCAGTGGACACCGCCATTTGGCGGTCTATCGCCAATGGTGATGTCCGCCAGCAGTGACGGTCTCTTACGTGGCAGATGTGACCGTCAACTCATACTTCATCTCTCACTTGACTCCTTACACTGATGCCAGCAAGACTTCCACGACCTGAGCTGCTGTGTACTGCCTCTGGGAGCAATCATGCCACGTCGTACAGGTGAGAGGACCCCTGCCTTTTCCCCGGAGGAGCTTTATAAGCTGGTGGAGGAGATCCTACCCCTGTATGAACAGCTCTATGGTGTACCAGAGGAACAGGTAAGTGTACCCTGTGCACATATGTATAGTTCCTCATCTATCCTTTATGACAAGCAAGGGATGATGGGTAAAGTTTATGATGATGTCCAGGAAATATAAGAATGATGGGTTGTGGTAATATGTGTAGGTAGATGAGCATGTGCATATGTGTTTTTGAGTCCTGAGGCATGGTAGAATGTGTGATGTATGTTCCCTGACCCACCATCAGAAGAGGGGATTTGGCGTGTCATTGGCAAGCAAGTGCGGTCCCTGGGGGTCCATAGCCAGCGGAGCACCCACTGTAGGAATAGGTTGGAGGACCTGAGATGCTGGGCCCGTAAGACCACAGAGGCCCAGCTGGAGATGAACTTGACCCCCCCTAATAGGCCACATATTGGCGGTGGCCTACTTGGGAGTTTGAGGGCAGCACAACTGCCACAAGGGGATAAGTAGAGACCTAACACAATTTCACTCCTTTACCAGGTTAGTGTCTGATGTGGCAGATTGTTAGCTCTGACTAGGTGGTAAGTGCAAAGGGTCAAAGGTCTCCAGTCAACACATTGATATACACCCTCTAACAATGGTACACAGGTGTGCACATTCTAATGTGTATAGGGAAATATTACTCACCCCATCTGTACAAAAACATATGATGCAGATGTGACTGTCATATGTGTACCACTATACAGCATTTTCTTCCCCCGGTGGTTGTTAATTTCCACTTACAGGTCAATATTACCAATATCATGATGGTAAGTTGTCCAGGTCCTTGCTCTCTGTCCATTGCAATGTCCCATGATCAATGACTATGTGCAACATTGAGTCTGACAATTTGAAGTCATTCCTACTTTTCAAAAGGTTTCTGATGAGTGACAGCATCATGTGAGGCTATGATGTCCATTTAACATTTCACGTCATACTTGCTTAACTTATTCAGACCTGTTACAAGGTGAACCCCCTTGGTAAGAGATGTATGTATGTACATAGACCTTTGTAATGTCTCATCTGAGTGTACAACCTGCATGTTGGAAACCATGGAGGTTTTGCTAGACTCCTATTGGATCACATTGGTATTAGGGCTATGAATGTTAGTACCATGTTCATGTTCTGTAGGTGGTAAGTGGCTACACAGCATTTTCCTTAGCCATACTGTTGTGAGCAGGATAAATAGGCAAAGATAGCTTATTCACAGTTACAATCATCAGTTTTTGCCAACATCATGCGTAAATTGAAAGTTTCTGTCATGATTCCACATTGTAAAGAGTTACAAACATACTTTCTATTGCTATTTAGGTTATGTTTACTGAGTCCTGGCTGTATGGAAACCTATTGTTTGCACTTACACCAATGTGGTGCAGTTGTGGTAGTTCACATATACATGTGGGTGGTATGGTATGTGTATTCAGGCATTTGGTTTGCATCATGGAGGGTGTACCTGTCATGGTAGCCTCAGATGTGGTTTGTCTCTCAGATTTTTTTCACAGACAGATGGAAGGCTAGTCATGTCTGATGTGTGCATAGTGATGTTGCCACCCAATCATTTGGCTATTAATGGTATAATTGCATGATTAGTTAATTCTGATAGTCGCCTTCAGGCACATGACAGTGGTCCGTTGTCTAGAAACAGAAAATATACTAGTTGTGTGTGGGTAAATGCTATGAGCTTATTAGGCCCTTATATGACTGATATACTTTGTTTTCAGGAGGGCAATGACTTAGATGCCTTAGTCCACACGTATTTACAATCCTTTCATACATCACTATTGGTACACGTGTGGGTGACGTGTTCAGACACTTTCTTCTCAAAAACTTTGAGTATGGCAATTAGAGGAGTTGCATGATTGCATTTATCCATTGTGCATGTTTTTAACTATGTGATATGAAGTAGGTATGGCTCGTTTACCCCAGGCTGTCTTGAGTTTACTATACAATATGTTTAATTGCCTGGTACATAAGATCAGGCTTAATTGTTGTATGTGTTGAGTATGTGTATTTGAATTATGGAAATCAATGTCACATTTCTGAACTACAGCTTGATTGTTGCGTGCTTATGTTGCTGTGGATAGGGATGCTGTATTATGTGACAAAGTCACCTTTTCATGGAATGGTCAGTATGATAGATCTACTGATATCATGGTACTGTAGGTGTGAGATAGGTGCCTTAGCTTGTGTGTGACAATGTTTTTTTGAGGGATATACATTGTATCTTGTTGTGACATGATGTTAGCACTTAACTGGTACTGCCTGGGGGTGTTTGTCAACTGGATGTGATTTTACTGATGTGTAAAGTATGATAGAAGTGGTATGTAGAGAATGTGATGACCATACCTCATTTTCTGTTTTGCAGCATCAGCATCAACAGGTAAAGGAGACAGGGCATAGCTGAGTGGGGGAGCTTCTGGCCATGGGACCTCCTGTCACGAGAACACCAACACTGAGGGACCCAGTGGCCTGGAACGCGAGGGGACTGTCATGGGGGAGACCAGATCCAGTACATCATCATCGGAATCCTCCTCCAGTGGCCACTCTCTACTGGTTGCAGACCCATCTAGGACCCTCCCAGCACCACCTCTGTCTGCAACCCCCCTTTCTATCAATGCCCTCCCTGTAGCTTCCCACCTAGTTGGCTGTGCCCACCCAGAGGGTGGGCATCTCCTTTGCCGCAGGCACCTCTGCCCCAGCCCCTGTTAGCACTGCTGCCCACACTGAGGAGGCTATAGACAGGTTGTGGTAATATGTGTAGGTAGATGGGCATGTAAATATGTGTTTTGATAGTTTTTGAGTCCTTAGGCATAGTAGAGTGTGTGATGTATGTTCCCTGAGCCACCTACGGACTGTCATACATGATCACTGAAGGTGGTATGACAAACTTTGCCAGGAACACCATGTTTACAGATATGCTTGTGGTCTGGTCATATGTAACAAGCTGACAACTGTTGCTGGATATGTATGTTGTAAGCCTGTTTCAACATCACACATGGCCTGATTGCATGTGGTCATCTATCATTAAGGGGGATGTTGAAGACAGTCTGTGTATGGCTCATTGCACTAACTTGTTTTTCACCCTGCTTGGTTTGGTATGGTGCATGTGGATTTGAAATTCTCTTCTTTTCCGTGTCATCCATGCAGGTCAATGCCCTTGCCACCCAATCAAGAAGGTGGGTGTCTCCTTTGCCTCAGACACCTCTGCTCCAGCCCCTGTTAGCACCGATGCCCTCAGTGAGGAGGCTATTGACCTCCTGAGGTCAATCTCTGTGAGTCACCCATTGTGAATGCCATCCAGGAACTAGCAACTCAGATACAACAGAGTAATGCTTTCCTGGAGGGCATTCACAGTGCACTGGCTGGCCTACAGAGATATTTTCAAGTTTTGGCCTCCACACTGAGAGCAGCCAGTTACCCTTTGTCTACCGTCCCCCCCCCTCCAACTTCCTCTTCCCAATCCGATTACCCTCTTCCCCGACCCAGCCAAAGCACACAGACAGGCATGCATCCACCTCAGCATACAAGCTTAGCGCAGAAAAGCATAAGAACCACAAGACACGCTACCGGCATACACACAAACAACATCCACCTGCATACACAGCAACAGTCATTACCTGCCCCGACACCCCCACTGCCCCTAACATCACAGACACAACACCTGACACACCTGCAGATACCACACCAACATTCAGTGATACAGCCACCACACCTATCCTACTAAAAAACACCACCCAGTCAGACTCTAAGCCATCCACCCCAGTCACCACACCCGGAAACACCACAACTACAAACATGCCTACATGCAGCACATCCACCATAGCTGCAGTCACTACCCTAACGGACAGCCACCCACCCACCAAAGCATCCCCAAGCACCTCCTCCCCCAGCCCAAGACACATAAGCAGGCTCACTCACCCACCCAACAGACATCCACCACACACAAGCATACCTCCCACAAACACACACCCAAGACATCCACACAATGGCCCTCATTACAACCCTGGTGGTAAATCCCGCTTACCGTCGTGCAGAAGACCGTCAACATACCGCTGCGCCTGCGGAAATCCGCTACAGCTATTATGACCCACAGCTCGGCATCCGCCATAATACAGACACCCACACAAGTCCACCACACCAAAGGTCAGTGATAAACTGGCGATAACAAAACCAACACCATCACGCCAACAGGAATACGCCCACAGAATCAAGACCCACGAATCCACGCCGCAGTCTTTCAACCGCGGTATTCCATTGGCGGTACACACCGCCGCCCTCAAAATACACACACATTTACATAACACAACCACATTGAACAATTCGAAATACACACCTGATACACATACATACACCCCACCCATACACCTAATCCAATATAAAACACACACCCACATCACCCACAAACCCTTGCTACCAGAATTCTGATACCACGCCAGAGAGAGACACTACCATAAACAACACCAGCATCCACAGACACACAACACCATCACTTACACAACATCCACGCACCTCAAACAACACACAACAACACATCCCCTCAAATATCACAACACACACCACCTCACACATCACCCACACCACATCATGGCACCTCAACAACACCTCAGGTTCAGGTGGAGGAAATCGTTAGGGTACAGCCACAGCTATTTGGATCACAGGTGCAGCACAACTCCATTGCAAGGAAGATGGAGCTATGGCGCAGAATCGTCGACAGGGTCAACGCAGTGGGACAGCACCCCAGAACATGGGATGACATCAGGAAGAGGTGGAACAACCTACGGGGGAAGGTGCGTTCCGTGGTCTCCAGACACCAGATTGCTGTACAGAGGACTGGCGGTGGACCCCCACCTCCTCCCCCACATCTAACAACATGGGAGGAGCAGGTCTTGGCAATACTGCATCCTGAGGGCCTCGCAGGATTAGCAGGAGGACTCGACTCTGGTAAGGCAAAGCTTTACTATCATATCCCCCACCCTACCTGCATGCCATCACATACTCCCACCCTCATCCCCATCACTCCAACACCTCACATATGCCCCACTATCATAACCCACTCATCCCAACACCAAGCCCTGCATGCAAAACCAAAGCATGGACATCCATTACCGAAGCATGTCTACTACAGATACCCACACAGATCCCAACCCAAATATCACACAAGGACCAAGACAAGAATGCAAGCACTGGAGGTCAGGGTCACTCACCCATTACACACAGATGCAATAATCATGCCTTTACACCCCTGCAGGACCCCAACCCAACGTCACCGGACAGGAGGCACCAGACATGTCCAGTCCCCCCACAGAAGAGACCCACAGTGATGACAGCAGCTCTGCACAACTGGATCAAGATGACCAGCCCGGTCCATCAGGGACCTCGGTACAGTCGGTTCCCCTGACACTGGCACAAGCCACCACAGAGCCTCCCCCCTCAGGAAACACCAGCACAGCACCCACCCAGCGGGCCCATCCCTCTGTCCCCAGGACACGTCAATCAGCAGTGTGTCCACCACTACAGGGAACCCAGGCAAACCCACCAACCCAAGAAAATCAGGGACCTGGGGGCAGTGGTAGTGGGCACACGGTTCTGGGGACAGAGGCTCAGGAAAACAGGGAAACTGGGAGGACTGCTGTGCGACAGGGGGAGGACAGGCACAGGGAACCCACTCTCCACGAGGCCCCATCCAACATCATGGGAGCTTACCATCATTCCCAGGAGATGATGGCAACGGTACTGCCCACTTTTCAGGAGACCTAGCGGCTGCAGGAGGAACACTATCTGGGGACTATTGTAGGGGTGCTGCAAGACCTTGTCAACACCAGGAGGGACACTGTGGCACAACAAGGGGCCCCCAACACTAGCCTGGACGATAAGCAGCCCTCCACCTCCGCCGGTGCTAGTGGACAGGAGGCACAGCCACAGGAACACAACACCAGCACCTCACCCCCTGCAGATGGAGGACCACCCAGCAAACGGTCCCTGAGATCCAGGAACAAGACAGAACATTGCCAAGACCCCGCCAGGAAATGAGACACCCCTGAATGTCACCCTTCTGTCCCACTTTGTCAGCCTGTCCATCCATAAACTGCTACTGCTCCACTTCCTATGCCCCTTTGGACAATGCACCTGTGAAACGAATAGACTGGACTCTGCCATGGACATTCCTCCACCATCACTCCTGCCCATTTTACAACCCCCTCCACTTATTTGCACAGAAATAAACACACTTCAATCACAAAACAATCTGGAGTCAGACTGTGCTTTCACAAACGTATAATTGCAATAACCATGGAATATAGGAATGTCAATTTAATTGTTCACATGCCGATGTAACACAACTGTAGGGCTGGAGGAAATATAGCAGAGGGCACAAAATGGGACCCACATCTGTGAAATGGAAAGGCAAAGTGACTAGTCAGGGTCCATACACTGAGTGAAAATGACAGACTTATGCTAGCTCCAACAATAGTATGAGATGTGGGAGGCAGCAACATCTTCTTACCTGTGTCTCACTGGAAGTATTGCATGATTATGTTGTTTCGGTTGTCAATATCCTCTTCTTCACTGTCCACAGGCTCCACAGCTGCCACAAGACCACCAGCTGGACCATCCTCCTGCAGAAAAGGCACCTGCCGTTGCAAAGCCAGGTTGTGCAGCATACAGCAGGCCACGATGATCTGGCACACCTTCTTTGGTGAGTAGTAGAGAGAACCACCTGTCATATGGAGCCACCAGAACCTGGCCTTCAGGAGGCCGAAGGTGCGTTCAATCACTCTCCTAGTTCGCCCATGTGCCTCATTGTAGAGTTCCTCTGCCCTTGTCCTGGGATTTCTCACTGGGGTCAGTAGCCAGGACAGGTTGGGGTAACCAGAGTCACCTGCTAATATCGAGGGACAAGTGTTAGACACACACACCAACCCGTAGGGCCAACCCCATACCCAGACACCTATTCACACTGTATAGGGTCCTTGTCCTCACCTATTAGCCACACACAGTGCCTCTGGAGTTGCCCCATCACATAAGGGATGCTGCTATTCCGCAGGATGTAAGCGTCATGCACTGAGCCAGGAAATTTGGCATTCACATGGGAGATGTACTGGTTGGCCAAACACCCCATCTGCACATTCATAGAATGGTAGCTCTTCCGGTTTCTGTACACCTGTTCACTCCTACGGGGGGGTACCAAGGCGACATGTGTCCCATCAATGGCACCTATGATGTTGGGGATATGTCCCAGGGCACAGAAGTCACCTTTCACTGTGGGCAAATCCTCCACCTGAGGGAACACGATGTAGCCGTGCATGTCTTTCAGCAGGGCAGACAACACTCTGGACAACACGTTAGAGAACATTGGCTGGGACATCCCTGATGCAATGGCCAAAGTTGTTTGAAAGGAACCACTTGCCAGGAAATGGAGTACTGACAGAACCTGCACTACAGGGGGGATTCCTGTGAGATGGTGGATAGCTGACATCAGGTCTGGCTCCAACTGGGCACACAGTTCATGGATTGTTGCACGATCAAGTCTGTAGGTGACTATTACATGTCTCTCTTCCATTGTCGACAGGTCCACCAGCGATCTGTACACCGGAGGATGCCGCCATCCCATCACCTGCCCCAGCAGACGTGCCCTATGGACGAGATTAGCGAGCAGGGAGTCAGCCAACACTGAGGTATCACAACATGTCATTTGCACATATTTATTAATCCGCAATGTGCCTGTTACTGTGTGTATTCAAGGCCTACATTGGTGTGACACATTTAATATTAATGCCATGTGGCCCCCTGAAATGGCGGCTGCCTGACCTGTAAGGTGGGACAAGGGGATATGAGGTAACTGAGCTGGCGTTGTACACTGTCACAGTAAGGGGTCGAAGACCGCGGCGCAATCCTGCATTGGTTAACATTGGACCCTATGGGTCCGAGGAGCCAATGACTATGTACACCTGCGGCGGCACACACCACCGCGGACATGACCTCCATTTTCTGTCTGTTCACTCACTTGATAACTGACCTTCAACAGGAGAGGACCTACACTGCAAGTGCTGCTGTGACCTCAGTCTGGAAGCAACGATGGCTCATGTGTCTGCGGGAGGGGGCCCCTGCCTTCACTTCGGAGGAGTTGGAGAAACTAGTGGATGGGGTCCTCCCCCAGTACACACAACTGTACGGTCCTCCAGACAAACAGGTGAGTACACTGTGAGCATGCTGCATGGGCAATGCCTGTTTGGAGTGGTGTGGATGGAAGATAAATGGAGGGGAGGGAGAATGAGGCCTGCATGTGCGGATGGTGAGTATGTGCGTCAGGGCAAGGGTGGGAATGTGGCCCAATGAGTAGGACGGTCCAGACGGGTAAAGATTTTCCTTTTCCCCTGTACTATTCCTCTAGGTCAGCGCCCACCAGAAGAAGGCTATTTGGCGTGCCATCGTCAAGGACGTCCAGACCCTGGGGGTCCACCACAGACGGGGCACCCACTGCCGGAAAAGATGGGAGGACCTTCGCCGCTGGAGCAAGAAGACGGTGGAGGCCCAGCTGGGGGCAGCCTCCCAACGTGGGAGGGGTGCCCGTCGCAGCATGACCCCCCTGATGTTCCAGATCCTGGCAGTGGCTTATCCGGAGTTGAATGGGTGCTTGAGGGCATCACAGCAGCCACAAGGAGGTGAGTACACTCTAATTCAGCTGACTCTGCGCGCATTACGAGGTGTCTGGGTGGGGAGGTGGGCAGTGGGTTCCCCTAGGTCAGGGCGATCTTGGTAGGCAAGGTCCCTTGTGAGGCAGGCTCAGTGGCACCCCAACCCCACTAGTGGTTAGTGCCTTCTACACTTAGTCAGGCTCCTGTGACTTCCATGTGTGCAGCAATCGGGCTTAGGCCTTGTACCCCATGGGCATGTGATTAATCTAGGAACTATAAGTGCATGGCGTAGTGCAGAGGGCTGCTGTGTCTGTAGTGTCCGCCGACGGTAGTGGTGTTGCATGCACTGAAAATGTCTTTCTTCTGTCTACCCTCCCCTTTTTATGGTCTCCCTGTTCTTGTGTGCAATAGCATCATCAGACAGAGGAGCATTGGCATCGGAGCAGGAGGGAGCAGCATCCCTCTTGGCCCTGGAGGGCGGAACACGGAATCTGAAGCCACCAGTGGGACGGAGGGCGAGGAGGGCTCCACGGCGGGGACAGGAGCAGACAGCAGTGACAGCGACTCCTCTGATGGGAGCTCCCTTGCGGTGGCGGGCCCCTCTGTGCCCCCCACATCAACAGGTACAGCCGCCACTCCCCCTCCCAGCAGCCCCTCAAGGTTTGTCCCGTGCCCGCTCACCCAGGAGGGTGGGCATCTCCTTCGCCCCAGGCACCTGAGGCCCTGCACCAGCCAGCCCTGCTGCCCTCAGTGAGGAGTCTATTGACCTCCTGAGATCCCTCACTGTTGGGCAGTCTACCATTCTGAATGCCATCCAGGGTGTTGAGAGGCATTTGCAACAAACAAATGCATACCTGGAGGGCATTCATTCTGGCCAGGCAGCCCAACAGAGAGCATTTCAGGCTCTGGCCTCAGCACTGATGGCAACCATTGTCCCTGTGTCCAGCCTCCCCCCACCAACTTCCTCCACCCAGACCCAATCCCCTGTATCTCAGCCTATCCCAAGCACACCATCAGACCAGCATGCACACACCTCAACACACAAGGGTGGTTCAGGCAAACATAAGCACCACACATCCCACTGGCACTCACACAAGCACTATACCCATGCACACATACCAACATCCACTTTCTCCACTGTGTCCCCCTCCTCCACGTCTCCCTCCTCCGTCCCAGTCTCGTCTCCACTCACACCTGCATGCACTACATTCTCAGCCACTACCTCCATCCCCAGCACGCCCATCACCACACACCGCTCACTTGCACTCACCACCCCCACTACCATTCACACATCCTGTGTCCTCTCCCAGTGTGTCTGTGAGCCCTCCTCCCAAAGTACACAAACGCAGGCACACACCCACCCAACAGCCATCCACCTCACAACAGCCTCCTGCCCATGCACCTTCACCCGAATTCAGCAGATGTGCAACTCCTACAACCACTACCTCTACCTCCACTCCCAAACTCCCTCCCATCTACCTGTCCCAGTGTGTCTAAAAAACTTTTCCTGGCTAATATTGACCTCTTCCCTACACCTCCCCCCCATCCTTCCCCTAGGGCCAGGATTTCCAGGTCCCAGTCCAGCACCTCAGCAACCACATCCCCAGGCACAGTGGTGCCAGCAATTGCGAGGTCATGGTGTGTGCCAACCATCAGGGCTGCCAGTGTGCCACGGAGCGTGGGCAAGGACACCTGCCAAGGTGAAAAAGGTGCCCACATCCCGGAGGGAGAAGCCGAAAACACCTGCCACCAAGGGGTCAGGGAAAACGAAAGGGGATAGTGCCAAGACAGCTGCGCCACCATCAATGGTGGGGAAGGGCCAAAAACTGAAGGGCAGGTCAGGAGGGGGCATGGTGGCACCGACTGAGGGACCAGTGTCACACCTTCTGTCCACGTCGACGCCAACCTGTACGGCGGAGAACACCGGCACCTGCACCGCCACAGATCCCGCCGCCAGCACCGCCGCCACAGACCCCGCAGCCAGCACCGCCGTCAGACCTCGCAGCCAGCACTGCCGCCACAGACCCCGCAGCCAGCACCGCCGCGACTGCAACTGCCACAAGCACTGCCAGCGGCCCCGCGACATCCTCAGCCAGTGGCACCACCGCAGACATGGCTACCATCCCCAGTGGTCAGTCGTCCGAGGCTGGTGGTGAGTTCCAGGACCCTGGGCAGCTTCCATGAAGCATCACTGTCATCACAGTTGTCACCTGCATATGGAATGCAAAGCTGCAGCAGTGTGGGGTATCTCACTGCCTCCATGGCGTATCATGCTACCTGTACCTTGGCAATTTCGTGGCACACACACTCAGGTGAGGGAATTGTACCAGCCACACTGCACGTGGAGCACTATGGGCACCTGGCCCCCTCCAGAACCAGTAGAGACAGGCATCCACTATCTCAGTCCTTGGCAGGATGAAGCAATCTGGGCCCAAAGCCCCCCCCCCCCCCCCAGAACCAGTGGCGACTGTTATCCACGTTAGAGACTGTTGCTTTGCACTCCCCAGGATAAAGCAGTGGGCAAACCCTCCACTGAAAAGACTTGAGAGACTGTGGCATTGCACTCCCCAGGATACATCAATGGGCATGGAGCCCCCTCGTGGAGCAGTGGCGTCGTGCGTTCATCAGGCTGAGGTGCCCCCCGAGGTGCTTGTATATTTTCTATATGATGCCCCTCCAGTGTTCTCTCCGTTGGGAGTCCGGTATCATGTGTGGGCCTCGCCCATGCATTTTGGGCCCAGTGGTCCACGGACAATGATTGGTGCACTATCCGGACTTGTGTAGTTGGTGTACATAATTGTATATACTGGATTTTGACTTTTGACTAATGGATTTTTATTGACTACAATCGTGACAATCATTTCCTTTTGTCCTTGCGTTATTCAAGGGGGGGTGGGGGGGTGTATATGTAATGTTGCAGCATGTATTTGTGTGTATGGTGTTGTGGGTGAGGGTGGGGGTGTTGCATGTGTGTGCCACTCTCTTTTCCCTCCCCCCTCCCCTGTGTTGTAGGTGCAGTACTCACCGTGGTAGTCACCGCCGTCGTTGGAGCTCCCGATAGAGGAGCAGGAAGACCATTGCTGGCAGGATCTGCAATTCGGGCTCCATGGCGTCCTGGTTCCTCATGGGGTGTGGAAAGTTGAGTGTTTTCCCTTCTGTGTACTGTTTCCGCCGTGTTTTTATTTGCGTTGGTTCCACCCCAGAAAAGGTGGAGGATAGCCGTGTTGTGATAGGGTGGGTGGTACATTGTCTCCCGCCAGTCTATTGGCAGTGTCCGCCACGCTCTTTGTTTATACCGCCGTGGCGGTCAGAGTGTTAAAGTGTTGGCGGTTTCTGCCTTGGTTGTAATCCCATTTTTTTTCCGCCTGCCTGTTGGCAGTATTACCGCCGCTTTAACACCGACCGCCAGGGTTGTAATGAGGGCCAATATCTCTTACAACCACTCCCTCACCCTCCACACCCAAACCCTTTTGTTATGGCCGTCCTGTGTACGTAAAGAAGCATTCCTCTCAGAGTTTAACCTTTTCCCTACTATTTCCCTTGTGACACCCCCTAAAAGACACCCCCGTCTCGCTCCCCAAGAGCATCCCTTCCACCTCCAAAACCTCACCTACTCCCCTGCCAGTACCCATGCCCCTCCCCCATCAGGATGTTGACTCCTCCCAAGAAGATGCAACGCACCCCCAAGCCAAAAGCAACCCACCTTTCCCTAACCTAAGCCCAAACTCCCCCTCCCCCATCACCCCCAAGAGTCCCTGAGGTACCTGCCTGATCCCTTGATGCCCCTATCTGTGGCGGTTACATGACTGTCACGAGTCAAGTTGGGGCATACAGCCTTTGGTGAAAAAGACATTTGCAAATATGCACTGGCCAATGGCCTTCTACTTTTATCTTTTTTTCCAAAATATACCATGACCAACCAGTTGTTGGTTTTGTGGTTACATCTTTGTCCTGCATTTCCTTTCCTATGTTTGAGTTGTTGCTGTCTGACATTGGTTGTGTCCCAATGTTTGTGTGTGTGTGGTGCTTGTGCTTCCTGTGTTGTTTGTGTAGTATGTGAGGGTGTGTGCTGTGCTTTTGTCCCTCAGGGAAAGGGTGTGTTGTATGTTGGGCATGTGTATATTGCAGACATGTTCTTGTCATGATGTTGTGTCATGTTTGTGTTGACATATGTTTGTTGTTATAGTGTGTGGCTTTGTGTGCTGTGAGTGTGCGTGTATTGTGAATGGTATGATAGGTATGATGTGCTGTGTGTGTGTGATGTGTGTGTCAATTGCTTAAGTTGCATGATGGTGTAATTGTGTGTGTTCATTCCCAGTTGGTTGTACATTGTGTTGTATGTGTGATGAGTCCCTGGCCAGTGTCAGTTGTGAGTGCTTGACAATGTGTTTATGACGTGCAGTTGTGTAAGTCACCATATGCTAACTTCTATGCCACTAATTTATCAGTTAAATTTGATCTCTATCAGAGATAGCACTCAGCTCCCTTAGAGGAGTGCTATCTTGCAGCACAGAGAGGGCCGACCAGCACCCTCGGAATGTGCACTGTCTACCACTTTGATACCTTGTTTCTATCTTTGTTTGCTTGTTTTTTCTGTTTTTGTCTATTATTCTGAATGAAGTTTGAGAATGATACATTGGTTCTCTAACTGCAGTTCAAACTCAGGTGGCCCTGATGTTTACTGAAGTCAGCCATATACAATTTTAACATGTACCACATTGTATGATGCACACATGATGCATACCGGGTCCTAAATATAGCCCTTAGTGTTTTCATATTTTTTTAGGTGAACGGCAATATGTATACCGCTTCAGCGCAAGGAGCTCAAATTATTAAAGACTTCAGTCGAAGGATCCTAATTTAATAGATTTTGTCAGGGTTAATAGGAGATTACACTTTTGCCACATATCAACAATATGGTTGGCTCTCATATCTAGAAAATAACAGAGTACAAATTGGCCTTACTGTAACATTTGTTTCTTTTTTTATCTAAAATCCTCTTCCTAAGAAATGGAAAAATGATTCTCATATATGTTGAGGTTAAGTGAGGATGGCGACAGAGTTTGCAACATTGAGAACAAACTATGCAAAATGAAGTATTTCCCAATATTCAAGAGCTTGTGTTATTTACTTGCCATTCTTATCTGATGCAATATATTCACACAAGACTTCAATGATCCCCCGTCAGGCTTGTGAATCACTAGCTAACATGAAAGTAGTGCTCACAATTAGTTAATATTAATTTACTGAATCATGCAAACAGAAAGTTCTGTGGTGACTCCACAACTAAAAATCATTACTGCATTTTTTTTAGTTTGTCTTTCAAGGGTTGACTGAAATGTAAAAACCTTTTTTTACTGTAATCCTACAAAGAGGAACACAGGGAAGAAAGGAAATATGTTTACAAATTGGAAGAAGAATCTGTCAAGAAGGATGTTAGTGGTTCAACAAAAGGAGTCATGAACAGTTCCAACTCAGAGAGGCTGAAAAAAAAAAAAATGTGAAAAAACAGAAATCTCCAAAAAAGTGTTTACATTTACTAGTTAAAACAAGTATTTGTTACAAATGAGTATTTTGATAAATGTACTAGATGTTAATTATATGTAATGAATCCCACTCACTTTATTGTTTCAAAATATTTTTATTAATGTTTAACAAAGACATAAATAAATGGCACAGTAGTCTAACATCACATCATGTGGGCATACCTAAACAAGGACAGAGTGGCATCATGTGCTATTCATACAAACAGAAAAAGATCAGAGTCGTCTTCTTTTCGGCAAGGAATTAAATCTCCAATATCTTTTTAGTGTTTTCTCATAAGATACACAGAACAAATTTGTTTAGAAAATGACATGCAGGGTTTGCTCTGTATTAGAATCTAATTTAACCAATTAACAACATTTCGTGATTGACATTACATTCACAGTTTTTTCAATTAGCAAAATGTTGTTTAAACTTAGAACTTAAACAAACAACTCATAAATGTGTTCGATTTTCGGACACCAGTAGATCATACTCTAAGTGGAATTGTTTCTCCATAATCTCTCTGAGCTGCCAGGTTGTTTAGCATCCCCACTCTCTTTTTCATTGAAGCCAAAAGCCAATATACTTAGTTTTAGGCATTCTCTGCCAATAATCCCTGCCTCAGATACAGCACATTATTGGCAGAATAACAGTGAGTCTGCTTCAACCTTTGATGCATCTATGAATCTGCAAGAGATTCATTGCAGGATATTTAGCAACACTTATAATTAGCAAAGATTTGATTAGTCACTTTACTATGACTTTTCCCCATGTTATTTAAACCATTTACTTGTGTACTTTACTGATTGTGCAAGGCTTGTCCTGATAAGCTGATGGAACTGCATTTCATCCTACTTGTCCATAATGCAATATGTCTCTGTTTTCTGAACTAATTCAGTAGCATGAAGGAAGAATCAGCCTACCGCCAGTCTTCACAAGTTTTATACTGAATAAAATGTGTGCAGAAATGCATTTCGCACCAGACCCTGTATGTCAAGCAAAAGAAACAAATGCATCAACAAGGTTTGACAACACTGATATAAACTGTGGTATTGTTACCTAACCACACATTACAGAATGCAATTGATGCAGTAACAGAATCTCTTAATTCTTAAAAGCCTTGCTGTATGGATCAAGGTTCTCTTAAGGCTCTGGGAAATTGTTTTGCCCCGTTTCAAAATTTTTTGGGTATGCCCTAATTTTTTCCTCAAGTAGTTGACAATCTAATAGGCACCCCATGTGTATGCGACATGGACTGCAGAGTCTAGGTTTCTGCCCAGGGAGTATACACAAAGTGTGCTCCCAATCACAGCTGAGGGGGGCAAATGCTCCCCCAATCCAGGCTATCAGGTGAATGACAGTTTGTGGCACTCTATTATAGCCTCTGAGAAGCCAACCTTTTTACCTGTGTTCTTGGAGGGAAGGAGGTATATCATCCTCTTTGCTGTAAAATCGGACCTATTTCTCATAATTTAGATCATCATACTACCCCGATACCTTGATGTATAATGTGTGTGGATTGTTCATGCATGTTCAAAGACTGGGGCTTTGTTATGGGTAAATAGACTTCATAGAGGATATAATGTCATACAAGATCGTGCTTTTTCAGGCTGTTGTCCTCTTCTACTACTGTGGATCTGATAAGCTGAATTTACATTGTTCTTTGGAATTTGCTATAAATCTCTGTACCTCTGGTGCGCTGGGTGGGATCTACATTTTCTCTCAAGTTAAACCAGTTCTTCCTGCTGCAGTACCTGAGCTTTCTCTTCTCTTCTTCTAGTGCTTCTAAGATATGACTCAGTATACACAAATGATATTGATGAAATGATATCAGCTGCTACCTTAGCCTTGTCACCACCCTAGAAAAAGATGGGAAGGTGCACTGATAGAGTATTCATGTTAAAGGTAAGTTACTTATGTTTTCTTTTGGCTTCCTGCTGTTCAGTCTACTCTGAAGAGAATAGCAGGCCACTTACCAGCAGTTAACAGAAAGGCATAGCTGACTGAGGTGGAGTTTATCTTGAAGTAGTGAGGTGCTCAGGATCCTCAATGACCATTTGGTCTAGCAGACAAAGAAAAACCTATGTGTCCAGAGGTTTGGGTACAGTACAAAAGGTTTCTGAACCTGACAGTGCGGTGAGCTCCCATCGTCCCTGACTATCACAGACCTATGAGGATCCTTCATGTTCAAGTATGCAGCATCAGAAAGAAACCAAGGTTTTGCCCAGTTCACTCAGTGTCTGGTTGGTTGTGGATGGTCACCATGATTCTAGAACCATGGATTAGTTTTATTAATCTTGGCAACTTGCAAGTTTTAGAATAAGAGTCCCTGAAACATTGGTGTACCAATGGAACGCCTCATTGATCTGTAAAAATAACACAATAGTAATCCAGATATCTCACAATGCCAGGGCCACCTGAAAATTCCCAAAGACAAACACAGGCCTTAGAGCCAAATGTTAATGGGAGTGTATACTGCCTTACTGCACTGAGTGACGTAACAGTATTCTGGATATTAGTAACTCCGCTCAAGAACATTACAGGATCTTTTTTCGTGTACATTTCTATTTTAACTACCATATATGTAATTAAAGACTTTAAAAACTTTACACAGAATACAGCAGAATGGATATTGAAACTGTAGAGTGTACTTACTTGGGTCCCTTTACCATCTAGCACCTTCTGGCTTAGGACTTGACAGCTTAACCTTGCTACCACTGTGTACTGAAGTGTATAAAGCAAGTAACTTGATTATAGAAAATGGAATGCAATGATATCTAAATCTTGTCACACTACTGAAAATACAGTATCTACCATAAATAAGGCACTGACTTCTTCAACAACCAAAGACAGGACACCAGATGTTCTAATCTTGATAATTTGCCTTTTGTAGAACTGAGTACTGACACACTGAAGAAACCTCTTTTCGCTGTAGGCCAAGAGGGAGTTGCCTCTCCTGATTTTTTATAAGCTGTGTGGGTGGAATAAAACATTTGGTCATTCTTTTACTTTTGTAAGATAAGGAAGTTAATTTAGCCGAAAGATATATCTGTATAGGTTGATAAATCAAGTATCAGAAAGTTGGAATAGTGTCACTCTTTTGCTACAGTTAAAAACAGCAAACAATGTTGCTGCACTCACTATTAAAGGTCATACATTTTTGCTAATCATATTCAGTGGTGTAATTTCCTTAGACTATGAGAAAATTGAGTAACAATTTAATTCAATTACTTTAATGTTTAGCATGAGGTTAACACACTTTCCAGTGTTATTTTGAAAAGGCTGAAGTATTTTTTATTGTTTCTCTGTATTTTAGTTTGCTTTTGTATGCTTGTTCATGTTCCAGTATTTGCCAACATCCTAGAAAGATTTTTTTAAAACCTTTCCAATCTTTATTAAAAGTGCCTACTTGCACAAAATGCTTTGAAGAGTGTAAAAATATTGGACTGAGACAATCAATAGAGGAGCTTGGAGACAAACCTTTTCCTCCTTTTTTCCAGGCTGAATTGCTAGGTAAGCAATCACCTAGGGCTCATCCTGGAGGACCTTATTTGCATCTGGAAAAACAAAGGAGTAAAAAAGGATTCAGGTGTATAGACCTGGCCTTAGTTCATAAAGGACAGTTAGCATTGGGAAATGTTTAAGACTAACACCCTCACTCAAAGTGGCCCGTCAATTTTGAAGGGGTTGGTTAACTGAAGTTACCTCCTTCACTGAATTTGTGGTGTTCCACCCAGAGATCTCAGCCACAGAAAGAAGTTAACATTTCCAGGTAAAACACTGAGAAGAAACATTTATGAATTGGTGAAGATTTTGAATTATTTTCCCTAAAGTCCCTTAATCTGGAGTATTTATGTCCGCCCAGTTACTGATGCTTCTGGAAACAGTAACTTGAGGTGGGGTTGGAAAGAGAACCAGAACAAATCTACCTAATTTGAAATGGTGCCTAAAATAGTTCTGTAAATTGTATAACAGGAAAGAAAATGGTTAGACACTGAATCATGTGGTCTTTCTGCTAACACTTTTTATACAAATCTGAAGAGGGAATGAATGCTGCAGGAAACATGAGTTCATGCAGATTGCTGATATTTCTGGCAATGGAAAGACTGAGGTCCCATTTAATAGCTCCTAGCGGCACCGTAGCATCACTTTTTGTGATGCTATGGTGGCGCTATGCCCTGCTCTGTATTTACAAGGAGGGGTTAAGCCACTATTTGTGGCTTAGCGCCACTTTTGTAAATACGGCCCCTTTACATGCAGCACTTTGTGTGGAAGGGGTGTGCAATGGGTATTGCTGTGGGTGTGTCACAGGAAACACCGACTGCATTTTGATGCTGCCTCAGATTTATGAGTTTTCGTAGACCTGAGGCAGGGGTGGCATTAGAGTGGCACAATGAGGAAAAATGCTTTCATTTCTCCCTATTTTTGCTCTTTCTATGTGTGCTGCATTTTGCAGCACACATAGAAAGAGCAAATCAACACTTAAGATTGTTTTTGTGCAGGAACGTGTTCCTTCCTGCACAAAAACAATCTCCCCGTTAACGCAGCCTTCGTTGCACTATTGTGCAAGGGTGGCTGCGTGGGCGCACAGCAGCAAATTTAGCACTTACGCAGGGGGAAATACAGGAGTGCGCCGTATTCTAGTAAATACTGCGCATCTATGGGTTTTGAAAATGACGGTGCACAACTCTGCCAAATTTGGCACAGCGGCACACACCGTCATTTTCTATTAAATCTGGCCCTGAATTTGGAAGGGGATATGAGGAGAATGGACGATGTCTTGAGTTTGTCAGCACTAGCAGCCATAACTAGGCCCCAGTCTCTACTCTTACCTAGGGGGCACCACACAGTGAACAGGGAAGAAATTATGTTTTTTCTCCTCATCATTTTGCATTACATAAAAGAGCACAAAATGGGCACAAAGTGGGGAGCCATGCAGAGCACATATGAGAAACCAGAGTTGGAAAAGCCAAGGAGACAAGCATAGTATAAACTTTATAGCAAGGCTCCGGCAAGGGGAAAAAAAGTCAGGTAATCAGGTTACTAGACATTTTGGCCCCGATTTATACTTTTTTGGGCAAAACTGCAGTAACACCGTTTTGCACCAAAAAATTTAGCACCAGCTCGCACCATTTCTGTGCACCAGTCGGGCACTATATTTATGGAATGGTGCAAGCCGGTGCAAAGGGTGGGCTAGTGTAAAAAAAAAAAAAAAAAAGTCGGGTGGGGCTGGCGGTAAGGGAGAAGGGGGTTTTGCACCCAAAAATGACATTAGACAAGTTAGAGTAACAGAAATGACTAACCTGCCTAGAGTAATTTCCGACGCAAAACCATCCATACCACATGACTCCTGCCTTAGAAAAGACAGGAGTCATGCCCACCACCTCAATGGCCAGCACAGGGGACCAGGGTCCCCTGGGCATGGCCATTGCACCCTGTGCCATGTAGGGGGCCCACTTCAGGGCACACTATGGCACTTTAAAAATAAGATAAAATACTTACCTGTGCTTGCCTCAGATGGGGTCCCCCATCCTCATCGGTCCCTCTGGTGTGGGTGCCCCTGGGGCCTGGGGAGGGCACCTGTGGGCTTATTCCATGGTGTTCCACCATAGAAATAGGGCCACATGTCCCCTAACGCCTGCCCTGACCAAGGGGTTAAAAAACGGTGCAAAGCAAGCTTTGCACCATTTTTTGACCCCTCCTCCCTCCCGTGCACCATTTTTTTGCACAGGAGTATAAATATGACGTTAAGGCCATAGAGAATTTTTTTGCACGGGAACGCCTACCTTGCATCTCATTAAGGCAAGGTAGGTTTCCACGTCAAAAAAATTACTAACTCCATAACTTTGGTGCTAGACGGGTGTGGCGCCAAAGTATAAATATGGAGTTAGTTTTGCACTGAATTAGAGTAAAAAAGAATGATGCTAATTCGGTGCAATCAGAGTATAAATATGATCCCAAATCTCTCTGGAGCATTACAAACATTTCTCAAAATGAATCCTGCTCATAATTGCACATGCTCCCAACATTTTTTTTAGAGTGGGGGGTTTCCCATAGTAACTAGAAGGTACTATTTATGTTTCACTGTCCACATTTGCTATATTTTATAGTAAGCTTGACATCGGGCCCAAACAGGTTTTATAAGCGTTACAGAAAGTAGGAAAATGAGCGGACATTAAGTACTGTATTTTCCACCATTGCTCCTGGGTTCCTTGAGACTATACTTTACAGTTATGTAATGGAAGACACCTGTACTGCCTCATCACGTTACATGAGATATTACTTGACACCTCCTTATTGTATGTGTATCTGCAAATAGCAGAAAACATATTATTATGCATGATCATTTTTATATCATGATTTAGTTTCAAAGGGAAGTAGGGTCAGGAGGGAAGATACAAAGTGGTAGTTAGCCCTAGAAAGGCAGCAGCAGTAAAGCATTTCAATGGAATGTTCATGACTGGAGTTGTGCATCTCGGATAGTAACATGAACTGTCTCCCTAATGAAAAGCAAGTGGTTTGTTATTGTCTCATTGAAAGTCCAATCAAGTTGATCAACTATTTTGTGTATTACTACTTGTACAGCTCAGTGATTAGTATGTAAAAAACACATAAGTGTCAAAGCCCAAGATATTTCTCAGGATGCCACAGCAGTCTGCATCACTCCTGTTCCTGCCAGCCCTGCCAACTGTGAAATGCCAGTACGAGCACCACTTACAAATCATCACGCTCCTATAAATGTGGACTATTCAAGGTCACTCAAAGCAATAAAAATGTCATGGACTACTTTATTGTTATTATTTTAATGTAAACTGAACTGTTAAAGCCTGTCTGGATGTGGTTTCTTAAAAATAAACGAACAGTGCCAGGTTGCAGGTTGCTTGATATATATATATATATATATATGTGTCAATGTTAAGAAATAAGTGCAGATGAAGTACTGGCAAATAATGGCACATATTAAGCACTGGCTATAGCGTAACAAACTTTTAAGGGTAAAAGCTGTATGCGTTTTACACATCGTTCTGGGGTTTAACTGTTTAGAGGCAATGTTGTCTTGGGTCATTAATTTTGGTTAGTGTTGGAAAGTGATACATTTTTGGGTGGTTCCCTTCCAGTTTTTCATTTTTGTTTTGGGACTTATTTGCTGGTATTCATGAACTCTAACACTAGGGCATTGTTATTCAATGCTCAGTGTATGTGCTCTGACTCCTAAAACATGTAGAAATTGGCTTAAATCATGATAGACACATTCAAAATTGTTCTAAAGCCATAGTATATGGTGCTGAAATACTCCCAGAGCAAGGGAAGTTAAATGCCAATTGTGGACTTCAGCACCTATTGTGTTGTCTACTACAGTGGCAGTGAAAACCTGGCTTCAGGCCTGTCCTGTGTAGCCTGACAACAGCAGCTTGAACCCTGCTACACAGATCTATCAAAATCACTCTTTTCCTTTTGGCAGGTAGGAAAACCTGGTTTTAAATATTAAATAAATCAACCCTATGCACACATTGCTGCCCACAAGTAGGGTGCATAATATTTAAGAGTGGAACATGTGTTATATCAGAAAGAGCATATTTGCCCACTGCACTTACCTAAAACTACATTTTCACTGGTCCAGCAGTATCTGGTACATAAGAAAACTCAAGTATAAATTATACACTTTAAGCTATAACATTTCACCTTTACCAGCTACAGACTCAATCAAAGATGTCATATGAATTCAATGTAATAGCATAGTTGGATATTTATTAAATGTATGGGAAGTGTAACTTTTTAGAAAATTACCATTACCCTACCTAAACGTGCTGGTAGCTAATTTGTATTAGCTTTCCAGTAACTGCACAGGTGACGCATTGCCTGAATTTGGTGTGAACACTGCTCCCAGAGAAGAGACAATGACTTGAGAGTGAGGAGGTGTTTTCTTCCACGGGGACAAAGATCAGTTGGGGTGGGCCCAGGAACCTATTTTACTTACTTAGAGGCCTTCCTTTTCACAAGTAAATGTTAAGTGACACTTGGAACGTCCTAAGGTTTGTCCCCCCTAGCCAGACTGGCACCAAACCCAGTGGGAGGAAAGCTAGCTGCAGAACCATTTTTGAGTGACCACAGAGGAGAGGACTGCTCATTACCCTAGCCACACCTTTGGGAGGGCACAAACACTTTGCACAAGGGGACACAGGTTTCCCCAACTTGGATTATTTTAATGAGGGGCACTGTGAAATAGTTTGCAGTAAGACGAACAGGAACTATTTAAAAAGTGTGTAGGACTACCCTCAGGTACATTTACCCCATTGGTTAAGGAGTGCCCCGGAGGTTCCCCCACACACAGACTTGTGAACCCTACAAAGCAGGACCTTCACCCAGACCTCTTCAGAACTCTTTCTGGACATGTGGAAGAACAGAAGAGGACTGGACCTGCTCTCTGTGACCTGTGAGGAGCTCTGATGGACTGGACCTGATCCACTTTGTACCCAGAAAAAAGATGTGGACTCAAAGGATCTGTTGGCCTGTGTGACTACAGGCACAAAAAGTTGCAAGAGGCCTTTTCCCACCAATTCCCAGCTGACCAGTCGCAACCGGAAACTGGACTGGGCTTTGTATGTGCCCTCCGTCATTGGAAACGTCTCTAGGTATCCCTGAGGTCATGGGGAGCACAGCAGTGTATTCTTGTGGTTGCCTGGACACCAGGAAAAAGTCTGGGAATTTTGAAATCTTTTGCTTTAGAGCCAAGGGCGCCTACCATGAAAAGTACATGACTTGGAGTTCCATGGCGACAGAATGAATTTCATATTTGTTCCCCTGAAAACCTTCTGCATCTGTGGAAAAACAACAAAGTCCCTTTCTGTTTTGGAACTTAGACCCTATTCAAGCAAAAACCCCTAAAGCTTAGTGGGACTGGCCGGCTGCAGTTATTTGACCAGCAGTTCATATTTGTCCTTCAGGGAGACAATTTTTTTTCAAGACAGATGACAAAAATCCCTTTTTGGATTGGGAAACCAACTGCTGGCAGCTATGTGCAATACAAAAGTTAATAATATTAATGATACCTTAGGAATTTTCCATTTATTTAATTTCACAGGTGTAGGTGTTTTTCCATCACCTAGCACGATCAGACTTTCCTTAAAATACATTATTAACTCACCATGTAGCATCACATTAAGGCTAATTATCTAGCACTAATGCAGTGTTGTGCAGATGTGAGTGCTAACTGGTTCAAAAAGGTTATTATATCCACCCTGGTGTGATGAACAGTTTATGCTATTGAGATGGCAGCCCTTTTTAATCTAGTTAGCTTTGATGCTGTGTTGTGCACATCACTGTGTTAGGATTGCTAATAAACTCTGTTGAGGTAGAGAAAATTATACGTGTATCAGCTCATCACTGAGGTGAGTTGAGGAATACTTTGTCATATGGCTAATTACAATTCTATAAAATGCCTTTTGCTTGCTACATAATTGATGTAGTGCAGTTTCTGCTGAGATTGTGGTGCTACTGGAAGCTCTGAGCGAAGGTTTCATTCTGCATGTACACACTGTTAATCCACAGGACCCTTCATCATTGCCATTTTGTGCAAAGGAGAGCATGAACATAGTTAACCGGTTGAAAATGTTATAGTATATGTCTATTACAAGTATGGATTTCAGGTAGTGTGTTTTTGTGCAGTATGCATGATCTTATAGGGGATAAATAAATATTTGTTAAATTCCTGGATATTTTAGGCCAGTTTTGGCAGGGATTAAAGTAGTTTAAATATGAATATGGACTTCATTGGTACATGACTCCAGGTCCTAATTTATGAACAGTATTACCTTCTCCCTGTATCCAGTCTGATAAGTATTTTCTCTTAGATTTCCTACATTTAGGCCCTCATTACAAGTTTGGCGGTCTGATAAGCTGACCGTTCCACTCACGGGGATGAGACTGCCATATACTCGGTGGCTTCACCCCCAGCCGTATTACGATGTTCCCACTGGGCTGACTGGCGGAACATTGGATTAGGACATTCCCGCCGGTCAGCCCGGCAGGAACAGTGCTACGGTACTGGCGAGGCCAATACTTAGCACAGCAGCACCCTCAGAATGCGCACAGAATGTTCCTCTGAAAAGCTCCAGCATCTGTGGAAAAACAACAAAGTCCTATTCCAAGGGTGCTGGACAGAGGGGCCCATGCACCACATAGACATGATCGTGGGCAGTGGAGGGCCCCCCTGCATCCCCCATCACTTCCTCTCCACCAGTCTTTTCATGGCAGTTATACCACCATGAAAAGGCTGGCAGAAAGGGGACTTGTGATCAGCACAGCGGAGCTGAACTCAGGGCCGCTGTGGCTGACTACGAATCCGACCACCGTCAGCACACTGGGTACAGATGGTGGTCCCCTGGCGGTTGGAATGTGGCAGATGGACCACCTGGAGTGCGGCTGTCCGACTGCAACCACCACCAGCCTCTCAATGAGGCCCTTGGAGTCAATGTTTGTAAAGTTTTGTGGTGTCTTTGTGGATTTACAGGTTGTAATTTACTTCAAACATGCACACTCAGAGTTTGCAAAAATCATGAACCACCTCACTTGTTGCAAAACCTTAAAAACACTCCACATAGTTTAGGGCTTATTAAAAGTTTCAGTTTACACTCTGTGAACTTTACCTAAACATTTATATTCAAAAGCTCTTTTCTTAAATCATTATGCTAGGATTCTATTCACACACTTTTTCCAGGTGCTGTTCCAGTATTTCTACTTTTGTGCATGTGCTTCGATTTTGTTCTTAGTTCTGTAAAAGCAAGAAAGGCGCTAGGCATTGTCTATAAAGTATAAAATATGTCCCTTCAAATTAATATTTTTATCATATTTATAAGATCAGTCAGGCGCCTTTGATGGTTTAAGCTGCTGTTTAGGGTTATGTTTTCTGCATGCGCACAAGGATCTCAGGAACCTTATTTCTGAGCCTCAGCAGGGTCAAGCAATATATTTTAATACTTACAACAGAATGGCAGGTGAATTTAACTTTGATGTGTTAGTTTTGCCATGCTTCCGGACTATGCACATCATGACGTGTGGAATTTTTTAATGTGTCCTACAAGATGTTTCTTCTCTCTGAAGCTCGTTCCACATTCCAAACATGGATAAGGCGTTTCTCCTGAATGTATTCTTTGATGAATAGTAAGACTTCCCTTCTGAGTAAAGCTCTTCTCACACTCATCACATTGATAAGGTTTTTCTCCTGTATGTTTTGTTTGATGCCGAACTAGGTGGGTCGTACAAGTAAAAGCTTTACCACATTCAGTACACTGATAAGACCGAGGACCTGTTCTTGTCCGCTGGTACTTCATAAGATTGGTTTTCCTTCTACTTTTGGAAGATTCCTGATTGCTTTTCAACTTTAATGCTTTACTGAAACTGCTTTCACTTTGAATGTTAATCTTTGTAAGATTCTCATTCATTTCTGAAAATAGTGGGCTGCTTGAGTATGTTCCTTTGTGCGAAATCTCGAACACCGTAACTTTCTCTTTTTCCAACGAATCTTTGCCTGGTGCTTTTGTTTCAACACAATGCATAGAGTCTTCATTGCTCACATTCCGGATCATCATACCACCGGCTTAGGGAGAAAAATTAGATTACCTGTGTTAGCTCTCTGGGTATTTTAAAACACTACTTCGCTTAATATTCCATAGTACACTTAATGCAAGTATTAAAAAACAGTTGTAAATTTTTCCAAGCCAACAAGTAAATAAAATGTTTATAAATAGGAAACAGCATTAAAAAAAGGTTGAAACTCTATAACACTGGACAACCAAGTGAGTCTTTTCAGTAGAAAAGGAAACAGATTCAGGTAAGGGGCAGGAGGGACATTTTAACACGTAAACAAAGCATAATGAATATAGTACTTACGAAGATGTACAGAGTGTAAGATGCTATTTATTACCTTTGATGAGTGTGGGGAGGGGCTCACAAGAGACGAAGCCTTGTGTAGTTCATGATAGCCATCTTCTCCCTCAGCGTTGGTGAAAAAATAGCATACTATACACTGTGCATTTGCTTATGTCATGGCATTGTCATGTATATTTGGTTTAACCAAATGTATTTAACCAAAACCAAGATTTAAATGGTTAAATTTGTGCTGTAAGTTGAGATCACATTTAAGATGTCTCCTTATCTTTAGGAGGGATGTTACCCCGTGTAAAGTAATTGGCACATGCGCTCTGTGAGGTACCAAAGAGTGTTTTTCTTATGTTTATTCTGCTGTAGTCTGGTAATAAACTAAAATTTTATTTTCACACTGCAGTAATAAAAGATAGTACAGTTTTCCTAAATACATGTGTTGTTGGGCCATATCTACTTTTACTCCCATGCCATAAACAGTAATATATAAACTAAAGATAATGTTTAGTATGACAGTACTACAAAGAAAATGCAACGTTCTATTGCACATTGGAGAACAGGCCTACAAAAATGTGGACGAGTGATACAATTACGTTTTTCTCCCACGTGATCTACCTTTGCTAAATCAGAAGTGAGTTACTCATTTATAGTGGTAAGCTCTTCATTTGCACAAGAACTATACAGGACAACTGGCAGAAAGGTTGGCAAAGGGATTCTCTGTAGTACTAAAGGAGACAGCCCACCCACCAAGAATCCCTAAAGCTGACTATCTGTATACTTGATGACAATCAGTGCCAGTGCAGACCTTACAACCTTGTTTGCTTTCCTTATGGAAGAATAATGGGCAACAGGCTACACAGAATTGCAGCACTGTTTCTTTTTTTATATATAGCCACATTTATTGCTTTTGTATGCAAACAGACATGTACACACAAACTCAATCTGACAGCCGCCACGCTCTCCCCCCACACCTGTTGCCCATCCCACATTGCTGAATATCCTGTCACCCAACCAAATCATCCCCTGACTACAGTCCACAAAATTCTCACCACTCGCCCCACACACTGGCATGCTTCTTGGGGCAGCCTCTGATCTTGTAAATAGGTTTCTCTGGTTGTGAGCACTGGTTCCTTGCCCTCCTCCAACCTGGTAATGTAGGAAGATTAGAGGAGTTCTCTCCAGCAAAGTTTCTCTTGGCCAGGACAGTTGCTAGCCCCATTCCCCCAACCTGAGCTTCCCTCTCGGACCCATTAAACCTAGCAGTGCCACTTACAGGTCAACTCAATATGTCTGCCAAACATTCTGCTGAGGGATGGAGAAATACTGCCCGAGTATTTTGTGGTGACTGGGCAGAAATCTGCTTCCAGGTGTGCGTGCCGAAAACAAGTAGGCTCAGGAAGCTTGCCGGTGTGCCACAAGTGTTGAGTTTTGAGTTAAGTTATGTGCAGGTTATGCAGCAGGTTATGCAGCTGAATAAGCCAGAGCCTAGTGAATAATGTGATTTCACATGGGGACATTCGCACCTCAACTCCAGTCAACCTCCTCCAGAGCTCCCAACCATCCCTCCCAATTCAGTCTCAGGGTTCAGAACCTGTCAGGCGCTTTATTTATAAGTGAACGGTACATCTCAGAGATGCCTCCAGTGCCTAAAGCACCTATCATCAACTGGGCCTCAAGTGGACTGAACTTGGGCTGCTGCAGAAGCTCCTATTGCTAAGGTCCCTGTGTGTGCCGGATTTGTAAATATTTGTGAATTGGGTGCAAGCAAGTTGCAATTGTGCCTGCAAGTCTTGAAAGTTTTCATATGGGTCGGAGAAATTAGCCAAAAAACAGCTAAATTTAGCTTTTTAGGGGACAATTGTGAAAAAGTGATGCAGAAGAAAGCATCTGTTTTTCCCTGCAAATGGCATCAACAAAGGCTTTGCAGTGCTAAAATCACCATCTTTCCAGCTTTCAGGAACAGGCGGACTTAAATCAAAAAAACATATTTTTCAACACACTTTTCATATTTTACTGGAACATAGCTCATTTTTTTTAAAAATGTTGTGCTTTCAACCTCTGTTCAGTAAGTGGTAGAAATGGGTGTGAAATTAATGGTGGATCATGGAAAGCTACACATTTAACAAAAGTAGACAATATTCTAAATTCAACAAGGGGCAATTTGTGTTGATCCTTCAAGGTTTTCTTATAGATATTAACAGTTGAAATCAGGAGTTAAAAAAACAGCCATTTGTGTCTACCTTTTCATCTGTAACTTCTAACTATGGCAGATTTTCACAAGCAATATACAGTGGTGTTCGCTGGGCCCATCTGGTTGCAGGACATATAGGGCTTGTGGGTTCACCAAGAAACCTATGTTTCCAGAGCCAATAACTGAGCTGCACCTTGCAATACTTTTTTTCATTTTGTACAGGGCATACAGTAAATAATTTGGTAAAATATAAAGAGTGAAAAATAGGTATCAAGGAGATATATGTATATTTCCGAAAGGGGGACAAGATATGGAGTTTAGAAGCAGCAGTTATTTGCACATTTCTGAATTTGGGGATACCCATACTAGCATATGAATTAGAGGGCATTTCTCAAAATGACCTCTTTGTTACACACTAACTTATGTTTGGAAGGCACACATGTAGAGAAAGACAATGGGTAATAACACTTGTTCTACTATTCTGTGCTCCCTTAAGTCTCCCGACAAAAATGGTATCCCACTTGTGTGGGTAGGCCTAGTGCCTGCGACAGGAAATGGCCCAATACACAACATGGACACTGCACATTTTTCCACTGAAAAGTGACCTTTTCTTTCCCAATGTGCCTAGCTGTGGATTTAGGGCTCTAGTTTAGCCTAGCAAACCTGTACATTTTTTAAAACTAGACACCTAGGGAAATCAAGGATGGGGTGACTTGTGTGGCTCTCACCAGGTTCTGTTACCTAGAATCTCTTGCAAACTTCAAAACTTAAAAAAAAAAAGAAAAAAAACATTTTCCTCACATTTCTATGATGGACATTTCTCAAATCTGAGGGGAGTCACAAACTTCATTCCACCCAGCATTCCCCCAAGTCTCCCGATAAAAATGGTACCGCACTTGTGTGGGTAGGCCTAGTCCATGCGACAGGAAATGTCCCAAAACGTAACATGGACACATGACATTTTCCCACCCAAAACGGACCCTTTTATTTTATTTTTTTTAATTTTCTTTACAGTGTGCCTATCTGTGGATTTTGGTCCTAGCTCAGCCGGCACCTAGGGAAACCTAGCAAACCTGTACATTTTTTTAAAACTAGGTCCCAGGTGAATCCAGGATGGTGTGACTTGTGTTGGTTTCACTAGGTTCTATTATCCAGAATGACTTGCAAACCTCAAACTTTGTCTAAAAAACACATTTACCTCACATTTCTGTAATCAAAATTTCTGGAATCTGAGGGGATCCACAAAATTCCTTCCACCCAGCACTCCCCCACGTCTCTTGATAAAAATGGTACCTCACTTGTATGTGTAAGCCTAGTGGCCGCAACAGGAAATGGTCCAAAACACACATGGACACATCACATTTCTCCCCTGAAAACTGACAATTTGTTTGCAATGTGCCTAGCTGTGGATTGTGGGTCCTAGCTCAGCCGGCACCTAGGGAAACCTAGCAAACTTGTACATTTTTGAAAACTAAACACCCACCCAGAGAAGCCAGGATGGGGTGACCCGTATAGCTCTCACCACATTCTGTTATCCAGAATCCCTTGCAAACCTCAACACTGATCTAAAAAACACATTTATTTTACATTTCTTTGATGGAAAGTCCTGGAATCAGAGGGGAGCCACAAATTTCCTACCACCCAGTGTTCCCCTCGATCTCATGATAAAAATGATAGCTCACTTGTGGAGGTAGGCCAAGTGCCTGCAACAGGGAAGGGCCCAAAACGTGTCGAAATTGAGGGTGAACCAAAGCCGGTCCAAAAAGACTGTTTTTATTTCATGTGTGTTTAGGCTGACTCTGCTTTGGACATCCACACAAGTGGCACAAAGTTTTGATCAGTACAGAAGTGGCAATGCTGGGTGGTAAGAAGTTTGTGGATTCATGAGGATTCTGGAAGTTTTATAGGAAAAACGCATGATTTCAGGCAAAGTTGGAGATTTGTGGGTAAGAAAAGGGTGTGGGGTACATGTGAAGCACGCCACCCTCAACTTCCCAAGATGTTCCGTTTTTAGAAGTGTCTGAGTCTGGTAAGTTTTTCCATGGGGCAGCGTACCCAAGTCCAAAAAGTGCAGCTGCTCACCAGTGTAAGTGGAACGATATTGGGAGTTTGCCAAGCTCTCCTGGCCCATATGTAAAATCAACACACAAAAAAGTCAGATGTCTTCTTGCTTGCCATTGGGAGGAGATTATTTTAGTCCTCGGGGTGGAGGGGAGCAGAAAGACTGCTTCACCCTTCAGTTGGGGTGGGGCATAACCATGCCTACCCCTCTCTAGGTTTTATTACCCGGTGTCCAGTGGGCCATCTGAGTGCCAAGGGGATGATCGGGGTAATTACCCTGTGACCCCATTTATTTGGGGTGGAGGAATGGCCATGCCATGGTGAGCAGCCCCCACTTTAAAAAAAATATTCTCTGTTGTCTACTGGGCTTTTCTCCCCAGGGGGGTAGATTGGAGGTAATTACCCTATGAAACACTTTGGGACCCATTTATGAGGAGTGGGGGGATGGCCATGTCCATGGTGGACAGTCCCCACTACTCTTTTATAAAAAACAATCTCCCTAGTGTCTAGTGGGCTTCTTGCTTTCCCTGGGGGAAAGATTGGGGGCAAAACCTCCTTTCACACCCGGGGGGGCAGAAAGACTGTGCCTATTTTTCAGGGGGTGGGGGGCCTGTTCTGGGCAGCTCCACTCCTAGACCTTTCTAAAAAATAATCCCTGGTGGCTAGTGGGCTTTCTACCCCCCCGGGGGCAGATAGACTGTGCCTACTTTTGGAGTCGAGGGCATTGTTTTGCCCATTCTGATGAGCCCCCACCATTTACTAAATAAATAAAAGCCAATGATGGCTAGTGGGTTTTATGCCCCCCTGCCTCCCGGAGGCTAATTAGGGGCTATTGCACCCCATCTGGCACTGGGGGGCAGAAAGACTATCATTTAAAAAACTAAGAAGCAACAAAAGCCCTTGCCTAAGGGGCTGCTGCCCCCTCCCTGGTGGCCTAGTGGACTGGATACCTCCTTTGGGATTACCCTCCTGAGGTGCTCCCGAAGTGGAGATTCACTAGGGAAAAGTACCTTTGGGAAGGGGAGATTCTACTCTTTCCAACTGTATCTTTCCCATTGAAATCAGTGCTCAGGAGGCTGGGATATGCCCCTGAGATCTGAAGAAAATGAAAGTAAATGATTGGCTAAGTTTACTTTAATTTTCGCCTCTAATGATGTCAGCATGCACAGCACTCCAATCGCCATTTAAGGGTAGGGATATGTTCCCAGCAACCAACATGCCTGTTGGGAGGCGTCCGACGCATGTAAGCACTGCGTCATCGGATGGCTCCCAGCCATCCGACACATGCAAATGGTTAAAAAGAAAAGTGCTGGAAATAGTTCCAAACTGCTGGACACTTGTGGACAGTCAGAGAAACGGTATACCAGGTGTGGGAGTAGCTTACACACTGTTGAATCTAAGAACTGTTATGCAGTAGGAAAAGAATGTAAACAGGTCAGATGCAAAGGGATTTTTGCCAGGGTGGCAGCAGTGACAGAGTAGGGAAGATAATGATGTAGAAGATGACAGAATGTTTTGCATAAATACTCAGGACAGTTTAGGAAAGAGATCTAGACCAAGGCAATGTTTATGATGAAGGCGAAAAGGTTCAGGTTCCCTTCATACAATTATACCCAGATGTCTCACTGACCAAAAGTACACCTACCTACTCCCCAAAGATATAAATCCCAGGGGGAATCAAGATGAGACTATAGATATTATAGGATATACACCAACAAATATTAAGTTTCAAAATAGGAGTGTGAGAGGGAAGGTATATGTGGCAGAAAGTGGACCATTAATATTAGAATGGGAGCATCAATATGATTTTCACATAATCATCCCATTAATCCCAGAGCACTTAATCAGGGATGAGATTAACAAGGAAATGATTATGTCAAAACTTTTGGGGGCCTGGAATGGATCAGGATGTTGCTGAATGGGTAGTGCAATGAATGAATTGCAAAGATGGAGAGAAAAGATTACGTGTAGGGGAACAAACTGTAAAGGGAGAAATAGTGGATCAAGGTCTGCCATGGCATACAGTATATTTGAATTTCATTGGACCCTTGGGTGGAGTCACCACTGAGTTGAAATTTGCCCTCCTGTTGGCGGATGTACATTCCAAATGGCTGGTGGTAAAGTTAATGTGTGAAATTACGATAAAGGGCTACCATCAGGGTATTAGAGGACATTGTTAGAGAAGAGTACTCAGTGAAATTGATAACTGATAATGGAACACAGTTGACATCGGAGGAGATAACGACTTCTGAACTTGTGCGGGAGTTTTCATTCACATAAATCACTGTATAACCCTCACGCTAATGGCATTGTTGAGAAAGCCATCCACATGGTAAAGGGTGTGATTCAGATGGCTGCAGAAAGGAGAAACAATGTCAAGAGAATGGTGAATGACTTGGTGTGAGCATACCGCACCACAGAGAATGGAGTTATAAAGAAAATTCAGTTCAGTGTGATGAGGGGATGGAAAGCTAATACCAAGATGTCACATGCATGGATAATTATGTTGGTGAGTCAAAAGGAGGAGGATAGCAAGGATTACAACTTTAATGGAACGTTTGGAAAAAGAATAAAGGGGGGTGATTTGGTGAAAGTGAATATGGGATGGATTGAAGGTAGTCTATTGGAGTTTTGTGGTCCATTTAGAGTGAGAAGAGTGCAGGGGCCGGTTGTTACTTTGGAGAAAGGGGAGCGAAGCAATTTGCATAGAATGGCTTTGTAAGGGAAAAAAATCTAGTGATGTGGCAAACCAGCTCGAGTGCAGCAACTAGGAAGTAGAGGAGAGTTGGAGTGGATTAATGATGATGAGGGACTGTGATATGTTGGGAAAGAATGTACAGGATGTGATTGTGAGAGGAAGTTGTAGTGTATGGAGTGCAAGAAGTGGGAGTTTGTAGACTTGCTTGGCGCAGAGTACCACCAAGGTACTTGAAGGACTTTGTTCGCGGTAAATCATACATACACAGGTTTTAAGTTAAGTTTCATTTGGTCATATTTTTTATTTTAAAAAATGTGTTTTTTTCTTTTTTTGTAACGAGGGATGATGTGTTGTATCTTAGCACAGATTAGATTTAAGTATGGTAAGATAGTAATTGTAGCATTAAACCTAGATTTAGAATTACTAGTGTTTTAGCGCTCTTATGTTCTATTACTCTCCTGAGTTCTCTCTGGAGTCACTTGTTGGCTGGCTGAAGAGGGAGTCACCTGTGTCTCAAATAAATTACATATTAGAACCATCCATTGACTGCAGAAGTTTGAATCTCAAGAGGTACTTTGGTCAATTTGGTGGATACAGTAAAAAAAAAAAAAACACAACTATACAAATGAATGTGTTTGGATCAGGGGAGTGCACTGTGGATGCGTCAATGTAGACATAGGCTAAGTTAGAAATGCTTCCTATCTGTTTCCTAGTTTGCTGTACTAAAAGAGCTTTCGGCTGTGTAATGTTGACAAACAAGAAAACTTGAGATGTCAGACGTAGTGGCATTTCTACTATGTTTATGATGTTTGCAAGTGATATTCTATCTTAACTAACATCTAAGGTTTTATAAGAGGCCACATGATTACTTATTAGCTATGGAACGTAAGCCTATCAGTGTCCTACATATTACCAATAAAGTTTCACAGATAACAGCCTTAAGACAATGATACATATGTATGGTAGAAGCCAAACTAAAATACCTAGAATTATGGCCCCTTACAATGTAGAGACACTGTTTGAAAATAATGTCTCCACTTTTATGAAAACACTGATAAAAGACCAGGATATGTGGAAAAAAGGCACACTGTTTTGATCAAAAAGGATGAAAGTGACCAAAATCCATGTCCCTCGAAGATACTCTTCCTGAACACCCTCAATGGATCATCCACAATAGAGTTTAAATTAATTTGAGGGGGAAAAGAACAAAAACGCAATTTTCCCTACAGAACAACAGGTGACTGATTTAAGGATTTCAGACCAAACTATGAAGAACAACAGCTAGAAGTACAAGTTGATCAAATGATTACACAATAGACATGACAATTCCAAAGGCTTATGTACCACCAACATACTGTTTCGGTCACACAAATATACACTCCTTAGTATCATAAGAAAACATCCATCCTTAAAAACAATATGACTGGAAAAAAACAGACATCACATCACATATCCATCTTCCTTACTCCTTTAAATTCCATCTGTTAGAGCCTCATAAAAGAAGGAGGTGGGGTAACAGAGAGTGGGCAATTCATTCAGAGTTGGAAACTTCACTGATTAAGAGAATGTACAGCTGTATTTTCAAAAATTTGAATATTAAAATATCCAGAGACATGGAAGCAGCGATGTCTGAATTGTGTGCTTCACATATGTGGTTTGCAGTGGGTCACTGTAAAGGCCAGAAAGGCCACCCCTGCTGCTCTGAAGTGTATGATGTTTAGCTCTGCGTGGCTTCTGAAACGTGAACATTTGTGGCTGCACAGCCTCACAAGAGAAGATACAGGGTAATGGCTGCTGTTGTAACGCACGTAAGAGCGAGCACCGCTGGTAGTGAATAGTAGATTTATTCATGAATACACAAGTCTGTATAAATCACCCCAGACCGCCCCAGGTGTCCTTTCAACTGTCGCCCCAACGGACAATCTACCATTATTCTAAAGAACACTAATACAACACATTCCACAAGAGAACAATAAGGTAAACAAAATAGTAGAGTTCCTAATAAACATAAATACAGCGTATATATTTATATATATATAGCATGATACTTATTTCCTGTAACATAAAATACCTAATGTATGCTTCGTGAAACTTTGTGACTGCTACATGCTGGCCTGTTCATCTGACTGCCTTCACCTAAGAAGGAAATTTGATTGGGACACACAAAGGAGTAGATCGGTGGAATATACATAGAAGGCTGTCAAGAACACATAAGGTGAATAGTGGGCAAGGGGCTAAAAACCACCTGAGAGATATGGGAAGATTCCTACAGGACCAAATGCATGGCACACCAAACAAATCCACCTGTTCTGCCATCTGATAAAAAGGTCCAAAGGTAAAAGACTGCAATGGAGACAAAAGCAGGGCTGCAGTAAGGGAGAGGGCAAGCAAGGTTCTGGGTACTTGCTGGAACCCCTCTCTAGCAGTGCTACTACGATACACCACTACTGACTATCAGTAAGACTTTCCATAGTCTTCATCTATTCCCCAGTGCAACCTGCATTAATGTCAGCAAAACTGTGAGTACATTAGCCTGTGGGGTGTGGTCAGTAAGTGCTTATCTTCTGCATTTGTGCCCTCTAGGGGGTGGTTCTATACTACAATTGCAACAACAAACTTCATGGGATACACGCACCTGGGCAACAGCACTATGAGTTCCTCTGTATCCACTGTGATGGTACTAGACAGCCTACTGGGTTTATCTTTTCTCCATATAGTCCACATATGAACTGCACAAGGCCTCTCACACCTAGGCTGGCACCAGTTGTGCTCCCAAACGGAACACGTAAAAAGTATATAAAAAGCAGCAGAGAGGAACCACATGTTGGCCCAAAGAGAAACTCACTGGATTATATTTTTTTTGTACTACGCAACTGCGTGGGCTTGATGACAGAGTATATATGAAATGGTTATTTGATAATAAACTACCATAAAGAGAGAGAAAATACTCTAAGGAAGAAGTCATATGACTGGAAATGAAGAGTTGAGTGTTCAGTACAGAAAAGTAACTTGAAAACCAAGAGGTAATGATGTTTGGTAAGCTGTGCGGTTAAATATGGCCTTTTATATTTTCAGGGAAGGATAACAAAAATTTGAGAGTTTTTTATGAAATGCTTGTGTTTGCTATGATCTATTGCAGATAGGTTTGCAAGTGAAATTGTTGAAATGTTTCTTATATTTCATTCAATATCAGTAGAAATTAACAGTATGGCTTCATTGGAAGAAAGGCTATATTGAGCTTTAAATGCATTGAAACATTTCAACCTTTGTAGCTACTAATAAAAAAATATTTCACGTGAAAAGATTTAATGCAAATTGTGATAGGATAAATATGTGTTGCGTTTTCAAGAAAAAAATGATTGGATATAAGATTCACCCTAAATACAAAGGCTGCAGCATGAATTATAGTGTGCATATTGCATCAGAGGTAATATGCATCTTCACATTGAAGAGGGCATGGTGTGCCGAAGCAGCATATGCTAGCACGGTATAGACTATTTCTACTATTTAGTTTTCGTTAACTCTGCAGGATACACCAACCCACACTGCTGATATTCCTAATATCCCCCAACATCAAGAACAGTATAAAATTGAATGTCACTAAATTTCTAAAGAAGGCGGCAATGGGAAAACTGTGAGCTCTGAACTTGCAGTTCTGTTTCAAACTATCCAACTCAACCAATTTTACAACATGAAGAAGGTCTTTAAGATATCTTGGAGGACTGAGGTGAGGGTAATAATTAACTGTATGCTCAAGCTGGGTAGGTGGTGCTAGGTAAGTTGAGGAAGCTTCAGAGCCACCATTTCCAGCTTCCTTCTCAGAAATATCTTGCAGAAGCAAACAACAAATACAGTTGATGTTAGATGAAGGCATGCAAGAAACAGAGGCAAATAGGACCTCACCAAGATATCTGGCAAAGCTCCAAATCTGAATATGAAACAACTAGTCTGAAACAGCCCTACCAACTTCAAAAGAAAACACTATGATATTCTGCAGCAGTTTCGATGAAGGCCCAAACATACAAGAGCCAAAATGAAACAGGGGAATTAAGACACATGCATGAAACACAATCAGGGACAGGAGAATACCTTCCTGACAGAATCTCAGAGGCAGCCAAATTGTGGACTTCTTTGAAGAATTAGGGTAAAACTCAGATCCTCTAGAAACTGGGTTTCTGGTTGGCAGAGGTATGTACCATGTCCAAGCAGAAATCACAATCTTAGTCAGGGTAAGTCACACACACACACACCCTAAATTAACCTGTGTTCTCCCCTTGGTAATCTTGGCACAGAGCAGTCACGCTTAACTTAAGAGGCAATGGGTTAAGTATTTGTGCAACACTTCAAACTTTAAAACAGTGAAAACACCACATAAAATATACCACACCTGGTTAGAAATATAGAGCTGAATTTAATTAACAAAACAAGATAAAAATGTACAAAACCCAATAAGTAGAACTGGAGATATGAGGTTTTAAGGAATAAACAGCAATATAGTGCCTAAAAGCATAAAGCACCAACCATGGCAATCTGGTTGCTTTGGACCTGGTCAAAGTCAAAGGTTCAAGTCCACCACGATGGACCACGCTTTGGATACAGTGCCAGATTAGTCCCACTGAAGTTTTACCTTCTCAAGAATTGAGCCGAGTACTGTTTGCAGGGAAGAGGTTCGCCGGGTGCAGGAAGAGCATCACTGCCGATTGTCATCAGGGCGTGAAGAGTCTTCCAGGGGTCACGGGATCGCGAGTGTGGCGATACTTGCAGCTGCTTGTGCTAGATTACCAGGCGAGTAACTTGGTTCCAGAGCGAAAAGACCTACTCCTATTCATGAAGAGCCCTAAAGTTTGACATAAAGAGATGGAGAACCTCTTCCTAGGGCCTGACAGGCCCCTCTTGGAGATCAGCTGCTCATGGAAGGCGGGTCCAGGAGCTGTGAGGACCCTGTTCTGTCCTTAATGCTCAGATCAGGAGGCCAGCAGACTAGCCCTTTGAGTCTCTCTGGGGTCCTGGGAGCAACATGGAGGTGTAAGTCCAGTTCTTCTTAACGGGGCAGGAGGGCAGCAGGCAGCAGCTCCTTTGCAGTAACAGTCCAGCATAGTGGCACTCCTTTCAGCAGAAGAGCAGTCCTTCTTTCTGGCAATGTATCCACAGTTCCAGAAGTGTACTGAAGTGATGGTGTCTGAGGCTCAGTATTTATACTTTGGTGTCCTGGTTCTGAAAGGTAGAAGAAGCTTCTAGACAGTGGCTTTGAAGTGCAAAGAATTCCCTTCCTTCCCTGCACTGGCTACAAACTGGCTGGAGTGACAATACAGGATTGTAAAGTCCTTTGCGTGTGGACAAAGCACATCCGAATCAGGTGTAAGTATGAGGCTGTGGCCTGCTCCTCCCTCCCATCCTGTCCAGGGTGGCCCATCATGGAAGTGGATGGCTCATCAGTTACACCTAACCTCCCTTTGTGTGTAGCTGTCTGGTGGGAATGCACAAAGCCCAGGAGTCACTCCACCCCAGATGCGAATTGGACACTGGAAATAAAAAATCTGACTTTACCATTAAAGAGGATTTATCATTAGAACTCAATATGTACTAAACATGACCTATCCACCTCCTCTCAATCGGGAATTACAACGTATTAAATGTAATAATGAATCCCCAATGTTATCCTATGAGAGAAGTAGACCTCACAGTAGTTACGAATGAATTTGAGAGTGCATTACTACTAGGACATGTAAAACATAAAAGGTACATGTCCTAACATTTAATGACACAGCACCCTGCCCTATGGGCTACCTAAGGCCTACCTCAGGGGTGACTTATATGAAAGAAAAGGGAATTTAAAGCTTGGCAGGGGATTTTAAATGTCAAGCCCACATGGCAGTTTAATCTGCCATGTCACAACCGAGGAGTGGCACAGCTATATAGCAGAGTTGATGCATTAAGAGCACAAGGTTATGGTCCGTTTTCATTGTGGTACACTTTATGTGCTTCTTAGAAGAAGGAGCTGAGAGTTTTAACAATGACCAGCGGTGCAGACGCTTCTTATCTATGGTTATATGAGATTTTTGTATTAATGATTAATTGTCCTATATGTGCTTATGTATATTCTTCAACTATTTCTTCTTCTTTACCTGTTTTTACCCCACCTCCCTACCCCTTTTTCAATTTTATTTACGGTTTTCTTTCCTTTTTCCCTTTTTTCACAATTTTCCTTTTTTCTTCCTTCCTTGTTCTTCTTTTCTTTTAATTGGACTTGGGAAGTACGGTACATCTTAGTATTGTAAGTATATGTTTTAGTATATGTAGATAGGTTATCTTCGCCCCGCAAGCTTATCCTGATGCCATCAGCATCTCGAGCCTCGTTCTGGTTCTTCTGTGGATACGGGTTGCTTATTACGACAGGAATGGCGGCTATCTTTCTTTTCGAGTAGTGAGAGCATACCCGCTAGTGTCCTTCCTCTATCAAGTCATTGTGCCCGTTTGATGCCTTGCATATCCAGTGGGTCGTACACCCTATAAGTTGCTCACACTCGGTGTGATTTTATATACTGTGCATTTGAAACTTACAATTTTTAATCAGAAGGCATTGTGTCTGTCCTGTGCCTCGCAAAATGGCCGAGCCATTACTTACACGCACGGTGTGAGATACTGTATACTGTGTACTTGAAATTTACCACCCCGAGGGATACTTTGTTTATTCAATACCTTGTTAGTATTCTGGAGGCTTTTTTGATAGGTGAGTCCTTTTGGATTTGTCTTTGATTTAATCACCTATCACTCGTATATATATTTTTTCATTGTGATTAACGTTCAGCCTTATTCTATTTAGCGAGAACGTATATTTGGAGTTTTTTCGAGCTTCTTAATTCTTAGTGATTGGCCACTCGGATTTACTTTTTCAAGGTTTTAAAGGGGTAAGTGATTTCCCTACTTTATCGGTTTTTTTAATGGTATACTTTTTAAAGGTTTGTCCTGCCTTGGAGTCAAATGGAATGCATTCTACTAATGATATATATGTTTCTGCTTAATGGAAGCAAGGTATAGCTCCCTCTAGTGACTACAATTGTTTTATTTTTCAACACTTTGAGATATGCACTGGGTGAAAGTTGGTTTTCACTTTATAAAGGTGCCCCTTTACCATCTACGTTGTCCTGATAAGACCCCATATTATGTAGTGGGTCGAAACGTCACAGACTAAGCCATAAGAAATTCAAAAAGTGCCTTGTGATTTATGGCATAAAGATGGACATTATTTTATGTTGAGTCGTGTACGGCTAATTGTTTGAAACCTGTTTTGCTCTACATGTTATATGTATGTCATTATATGCTACAGGTTTGAGGTTGTGGGACTTGTTTGAATTGTAGCAAGATACCTTAGAGGACATGAATTGTGTTGGGTTGTTTGTAAATATGTGTTTGTATATGCACTTTATATAAATATATGGGTTCACATTTCTTTCAAAGTGTTAACCCCTTCGCTGCCAGGCCTTTTCCCCCTCCTGTGCCAGGCCTTTTTTTGCCTATTTGGAATAGTTCTCGCTTAGGCCCTCATAACTTTTTGTCCACATAAGCTACCCACGCCAAATTTGCGTCCTTTTTTTTCCAGCATCCCAGGGATTCTAGAGGTGCCCAGACTTTGTGGGTTCTCCTGAAGGAGGCCAAGAAATTAGCCAAAATAAAGTGAAAATGTTTTTTTTATTTTTATTTAATGGGAAAAAAGGGCTGCCGTTTATCCCTGAAAATGGCATCAACAAAGGGTTTGCGGTGCTAAAATCACCAGCTTCCCAGCTTTCAGGAACAGGCAGATTTGAATCAGAAAACCCAATATTTCAACACAATTTTGGCATTTTGCTAGGACATACCCCATTTTTACGATTTTTTGTGCTTTCAGCCTCCTTCCAGTCAGTGACAGAAATGTGTGTGAAACCAATGCTGGATCCGAGAAACCTAAACATTTCTGAAAAGTAGACAAAATTCTGAATTCAGCAATGGGTAATTTGTGTAGATCCTACAAGGGTTTCCTGCAGAAAATGACAACTGAAATAAATAAAAAAAATTAAATTGAGGTGAAAAAACCCAGCCATTTTTCTCTACGTTTTAACTTTTTCCTGCAATGTCAGATTTTTGAAAGCAATATACTGTTATGTCCGCTGGACTCTTCTGGTTGCAGGGATATATAGGACTTGTAGGTTCATCAAGAACCCTAGGCACCCAGAGCCAATAAATGAGCTGCACCTTGCAGTGGGTTTTCATTCTATACCGGGTATACAGCAATGCATTTGCTGAAATATAAAGAGTCAAAAATAGGTATCAAGAAAACCTTTGTATTTCCAAAATGGGCACAAGATAAGGTGTTGAGGAGTAGTGGTTATTTGCACATCTCTGAATTCTGGGGTGCCCATACTAGCATGTGAATTACAGGGCATTTCTCAAATAGACATCTTTTTTACACACTGTCTTATATTTGGAAGGAGAAAATGTAGAGAAAGACAAGGAGCAATAACACTTGTTTTGCTATTCTATGTTCCCCCAAGTCTCCCGATAAAAATGGTACCTCACTTGTGTTGGTAGGCCTAGTGCCTGCGACAGGAAATGCCCCAAAACACAACGTGGACACGTCACATTTTTCCACAGAAAACAGAGGTGTTTTTTGCAAAGTGCCTACCTGTGGATTTTGGCCTCTAGCTCAGCTGGCACCTAGGGAAACCTACCAAACCTGTGCATTTTTGAAAACTAGAGACCTAGGGGAATTCAGGACGGGGTGACTTGTGGGGCTCTCACTAGGTTCTGTTACCCAGAATCCTTTGCAAACCTCAAAATATGGCTAACAAAACACTTTTTCCTCACATTTCGGTGACCGAGTTCTGGAATCTGAGAGAAGCCACAAATTTCCTTCCACCCAGCGTTCCCCCAAGTCTCCTGATAAAAATGGTACCTCACTTGTGTGGGTAGGCATAGTGCCCGCAACAGGAAATGCTCCAAAACACAAGGTGGACACATCAAACATATCAAATACAAAACTACCTGTTTTTGCGGGGGCACCTGCGTTTTTGGTCCTGGGCTCAGCAGCGATACAGGGAAACCTACCAAACCCAGACATTTTCTGACAACTAGACACCTGAGGAAGTCCAGGGAGGTGTTTTCTTACCCAGAATCCTCAAACTCAAATTGAGCTAAAAAAATCAAATTTTTCCCACATTTCTGTGTGGGATCACCGCACCTACCACCCAACGTTCCCCTCAGTCTCACGGTACAAAAAGATACCTCACTTGTGTAGGTGGGCCAAGTGCCTGTGACAGGAAAGAGCCAAAAACATGTCAAAGGACAGTTTGGAAAAAAAAATAATTTAGGCTGACAAGTGGGGCAGGATTTCTATCGGTATAATGAGACAATGCTGGGTGATAGGCATCTTGTGGTTTCTTACAGATTCCGGTAGGTTCCATCACAAAAATGTGGGGAAAATGTGAGATTTCCAGCAAAGTTGGAGGTTTTCAGGGCATTGTGGGTAAGAAAATGGTGCGGGTGCATGTGAAGCACACCACCCTGGACTCACCCAGATGTTTAGTTCTCAGATGTGTCTAGGTCTTGTGGATTTTTCTACATGGCAGCGTCCCAAAGTCCAAAAAGTGCAGCCCTCACCATTTCAAGTGGGACGATTTTGAGAGTTAGCCAAGCTCTCATGGCCCAAATGTAAAACTAAAACCCCAAATAATCAAATGTCTACTTGCTTGCCGTGGGATAAGAAGTTTTAGTATGCGGGGGAGAGCTGAAAGACTGTTACCCCCTTCAGTTGGGATGGGGGCATAACCATGCCCATACTGGTTCGTAGCCACCACCCCACTATTTTTTTTGTATTCCCTGGCATTGACTTCCTGCCCCACCGGGGTGTGGATCGGGGGTAATTGCCCCATCTGCCCACTGGTGGGCAGAACAACTTTGGCCCCATTTATTTGCGGTGGGGGTATGGCCATAACTCCACCCTCTTAATTTGAAAAAAAATCTTTCCTGGTCTCTGGTGGGACTTTTATCAGTTTTTATGTATGTTCTGCTCCACTTTATGATTTGTGCATTTTATGGCTGGAATCCTGCTGAATAATTTTTTTTATGATGATGATTTGAATATTGCACCTTTTGTGACGATAGCTAAATCTGAAACGTTTGACTGAATGTATGCCAGGGAGTCACAAATGAGCATAAATAGGTTAAATATCAATCCATAGAAAATGTAGGCAACAGTGGTGGGACTTCTGCCTATAGTATGGAAACAGTCATCCGGCCCCTCTCCTTCCACTCAGTTGAGAAACTGTGGAGTTGTAGCAGATTAGGAGCTGGTGTTGGAACAAAGCTAAGATCTGCTTTTCCCATCTCTGGTCACTACCAAGATGTTTCTCTGTCTTGTGTTCTCACCAAGTCACTGGTGTTGCTGCTCTTCTGTGTTGTGCCTACAATTTACAAATGCAAAAAGAACAGATGATGGATGGAATGCGGAACAAATCAAACATCCCCTCCCAGTCACACTTCTGGGTTTAATCCATCATTTTTTTTGTTCATCATGTCACCCCAGAGTTTGGACCCAGCCATATGCAAATCAGTCTTGACCCTGTTCCCATGGGAACACTCCAGCCCGAACTGACAAGCTAGGCCCTCTCTGGACCGGAAAGATAAATCCTGGGACTGGTTTCATGGTATCACCCCTCATCAGCAAGACTAATTTGAAGCTGGTGGAATAGCAAGACCCGGACCCACGTCTGGGAATACCCTTTCAACTTAGGGTGACAAAAGCAAAAAAAAACAGATGATGGACAGAGGGCGCAACAATCAAACATTCATCCCCAGCCAAAGATCTGAGCTTAAGCCATCATTTTTTCAGTTCACTATGACACCCCAGTATAGACCCAGCCATATGCAAATCATCTTTACCCTGCTCACCATGGTCCAGCGCGAACTGCCAACCTAGGTCCTCCCTGGACCGGAAACAAGCATCTCAGCCAAACTAGCTTGATTCCGGCATCATAGCGAGCATGGGGCCCACGTCTGGGCATGTCAGAATAATTCATCTCACACACTAACATCTTTACACTGCTTTACAAAAGCACAGCAAATTAAATTATTATGTAAGGTCCATCAAGCTTTTTTATAATAGTGGCACCCAGTTAAATTTCAGATAAGCTGACTTACAATGTACCAGCAATAGTACATTATTGAGATGCTGGTACCTGTAAGCAAGTACAGCCCAATATGAAGTCTCTTGTTTTAAGGCTTACATGTAATTGTGGGATTTTATATAGTGTGGACTTAGCTTTAAGAAGGAGTGGAATGCTTTACACACAACAGTTATGAGAAAACAAGAGCCAAGGAATGCATCAATTGATATTTTCCAAAAGCAAAAAAACAGGAAAAAGGGAGATAGTGGGATAGAGGATAGGCGTACAATAAGAAAGATGGGACAGATTTTCCACAGACTCCAACATATAAGGTATAGGATTTGATAAAAGTATATGAAGAATACAGAATAAAATGATTTATAACGTATACAAATGTCAGTGATTTGAAAAGTGAATAATCAAGACAGAAAATCTCAAAACAATCAGAGGAATAAATGGGATGCTGAATCAGGAGAAGGAAGCGGAAGGATTGGATTAACAGGAGCGCGATGAACAGAGAAAAAGAGAAATCTGCAGTGAGATTTGAATGAATTGAAGGAAGGTACCATCCTTAGATGGGGCTGTAGGGTGTGGGTTGTTCTAAGGAGAAGGGGGAAAGAAAAGAGAATGGGTTTCTTTTTTGTTTCTTTTGTTTCTGTCCTTCGTTAACTGATTTATGTCCATTTTTTGCCTTCTTTGCTACCCTGTATTAGCTGATAATATCCACTGCAGCTTTATGAAGGGATGGTGCATATAGATGATTAATGTACAGAGGCTAGGCAACATATGGTGAGAACTTGACAGTTCAAAGTATGGACGCCTCACACGAGGCTATGTGAGTGATAAGGTCAACCTTTCAGCGTCTTGTGTGGTGTTGATCCTTGAACACCCTAAGTCTTTATCCTCGCAAATGCTTGTGCAGCTATGAAATGAGCAGGCTGTAGCTCTCCTTTCATCCACCACTACTTCAACTGCGTGTAAAAAGGAGAATTGTATTTTTAGAGAGACTGACTGAGAAGTTCAACCCTAAACTTAATGCACGGAGGAGTCAGGCTCCTGCCTAACTGGGGCTCTCTCTGGCTTGGTCTAGCATCTTTCGAATAGTGTACTAAGGGCCAGATATACTACTTTTCATGCACTGGATGAATTGACCCATTTGCAACCACAAAAAGGTATTTTGGTATGTGTGAATTCCAAACTGAGATTCAGTAGTAATTATCAAATTGCTATTTGCGTATAAGGCCAAATAAAATTATGTGTATTAACGTTTTGCAACCTAATTACGGTAACAAAACATTAATATTAACATTAATATTTTACAGACTACAAAACGTTTGTTTAAGAGGAGGCAGTTGTCACGGGCATGCTGCACCTTTAGAAAAAAAATACTTTTTTTTTTTTTTAAATGCAGTCCCATTTTATTTATAGGAAATGGGTTGCAGATAAAACAAGCATTTGCAATGCAATGGGTCTAGTGTTTGCTCGAGTTAAAACTATTAGCGTTGTAAACTCGTAACCAGACTTTTCTTGCCACAAACTGAAAATGAAAAGTAAAACAGTTTCACATAAGTGAGCCCACGGCCGCCATAAGCGCAAAGCAGACACACAAAAGGGATCAGAATATCGCTCACAGTGAAACGTATGGACACAAGTGCAATTATTCATGAAACCGGCAAAAGTGCAAATATCCATGTAACAGGGTCGATGTCATGCAAAGCGCTTGAATACTGCCCAGTGAGATCGTGCTGCGTAGGTAACAAAGGGAAAAAGTAGTCCAGAAATCATACGGAAAATACGGAGCCTCACAAGTTTTCAGTAGTTTACCGGTGTGCTCGAGGAGAGCTAAGCACCAGAAAAAGCATGACGTATGCATGCCTTTTACTAATGAAATCAAGTGAATTTTAAAAGGCAATCCCACAAACCAACCAAACTGATGGGCGTGACATGGGTGTGGTTAAAAGCCCACAGAGAGATTATTCAGGCAACAGAGTGCTTTGCGTGCTCGACCCTAAAAAAGATGTATTAAAAAGCAATCACAGACATGGTGGCATGGTATTCTACTGACCCCCACCATCCCTGTGATGGGTGTGATTCATAGTGGGTTGCAATTTGTGACCTACCTCATTCTTGTTCATGAGGTAGGTCGGATTGGCACCCACTATGAATATTTAATTTGCAAACAGACCCATTAGTACATAAGTTAGTCCTCAAATTAACACACTAGTTGCAAAAATACACATCTGGCCCTAAGTTTTCTAATTCTGTCTTGCCATTTTTTGTCATTCTCAACCTCCCTCTTCATATCGCCATTACATTCCCTACTCTTAAACTGCTCTCCTGCTTCTATCACTATCTGCCAAGGCGGCATCAAAGTCCACTTATCTACACTGCACTATTGCTGCACCAACTGAGAAATTAGCATTTTGGGAAGATCATTTCCACAAGGTCCTTTCCTCACTGCTTATATCTTTCCCACTCCAGTTATTTTTCCTGGTATCTTTCAAGTTCTCCTGTCCCATTCGGTGAATCAAGGCAATGTTATGATGACATGTGACACTATACCAGGCTTCTCCAATAAGTAGCTTGTGAGCTACTGATAGCTCGCCAGCTACCCATATGTAACTCTCCTGTGTGCAGACTAGCCTACTTAATTTGAAGCTTTTTCTTGGTACATTACTCTATGTATATCACAATTGAAAAAGGTACATTTGAGACTTAAGTGTGTGTATTTATAGAACTCAAACTGATGTTTGAGGAAAAATGGCAGAATTTCCAAAACAGATTTACAGCTAATAATTTATAAATCATATGGCACTGGGGAGACTTATTACTTTTATATTACCACGTTGGTGAAGCATTGCATATATGGCTGTGTTGTTTTACCCACGTAGAGGCATTCCACAACAAGAATGCCTTTTTTTTATATTGCCACTGGCAACCATGCCTGATGAACTGAGGTGATCACTGCTAGTTTTCCTGTACACAGTTGCCACTAATTTAATCTTGTCTGGTCATTGTATAACACTAATAATAATAGTAGCATGTGATAATTTTCATTGAATGTAAGTAGGTCTTATTACAGAAAAGGTTGGAAACCCCTGCACTGTACAAATAAGAAATAAGGGCCTAAAAACTGGTTAGTTCACACAAAAGCAAATCATGTTCAGCTTCAACACACAGAAAGAGTAATCAGATTAACAGACCATTAAGGATGGTTCTGGCATTCTGGACACACCAGCTACCTGTCTGTTACCAAGCTAAGTTTCAGTTCAATTGCCCATTGCTGTATTTGAATGTTTAACTATTAATAATGAGGTGGAACCTTTGACCAGACAGTGATATTGTGTAAAAAAAGACAAAATAATGCAGTAATCCTCTCAGAAAATGTGGTGAGTTACAATGCATAATTTGCTTTTCTTGCTGCATAGTACAGCAAACCATGCTACATAATACCAGTAGCCCTGGCTGTGACTCTTGCTGTCATAGGTAGCACTAGGAGGACTAATGGTTACATTTGTGCATAAATATTATAATAGCATAACAGATATCCATTGTTCACAAATGCATATATATGTTAACCATTGAATCTGACCTTTGTCAGTCTATTATTTGCTGCATTTAACATTTTTGAGGGTGTTAGTGCATTTTACAAATAACAGCTTACTGGAGAAGGTGCCTTTACAAATAAATAGTGGAACAACAACTGAAGTTAGTATGATACCCAGGAATGGTGAGCAAGAGGTAAGGAAGGGAACACCATGTTTAGAGGTATTGGTTAAGGAGTTATTGCAGGAGGGACTATGGGAAATAACATTACATAGCATAAGAAAGATGTTTTTATACTTGAACATCAGCATATTCTCACTGCTATGATTGGGGAGAATTTCATTGCAGGGAGCCAGATGGAGAGCTCGGCATGGGTACACTGATAGTGCTTAAATAATAGTTTTTATGTTTTTCCTAAATTGGTTATAATCTATATGCGTGAGGTTTAGGTAGTGAGTTCCACAACACTGGAGCTGCTCATGAGAATGTTCGTGACATCACTCATAGGCGGTTTCTACTTCTAACGCCCCACCCACCCGAGATCTTCAATGATGCTGTAATATATATAGTAACAATCAATGAGGAAACACTTTGAAGAGGAAGCATGGCAGTTTCAAACTGATCCCTACATCAACAGTGAGCCACCTTCCCAGAAAAAGAACTCTCATTACAGAGTGGTTTAGAAAGCCCTATTTTGGCAGTATTACCAAATAAAACTTGAAAGGTCTCTAAGGTTATCACCAAAGAACAAAAGTCTTTTGACTTTAGAAATGCTTTTTTTTTTTTTTATGGATTGGAGAGGGTCTCTGGCCATTTTTGACAAATTATTGATACAAGCACACGCAGAGAGGTGTTCATCTATCAAAATGACTAGGGATTTTACCTCAATAGAAAGATTGGATGTAAAGCTTGTTGTGGGGCAACAAGAACTCCCAATACCGGAATAATCACTTCTTGGCAATGCAAAGATAGTATTTACTACAGGGAGGAAAACACTATGGACTGCACCTCAACCCTGCTCAAACTACCTCAGGGTTTTCTCAAATGCCTGTTCGCAGACAGGCCTTTTCATACAAGTCAATCGATCCTTTATTACACATAGTAAAGAATAGTTGACTTGCAAGTTACTGATTTTTGATGGAAAAACACCCAAAGACATGTGACCTCATAACCATGAATTCCTCAATTAAACCATTACACATTCTTCATTATACTTCTAACAATGCTAATGACAGAACACTCTTTGGCCTATGAACGCATGTATGTTTCAAGGCAGATGCAATTTACTTAAAGTGTGTGCTGCCAGGAATGTGTGCCTGCAACCATTGTGTGCTCAGAACTTAGGTGGTCATTATGAACATGGCGGTCTGGACCGCCAAGCCGGCGGTCATTACCGCCAACAGCATGGCGGTCAAGACCGCCATATTCTGAACACAGTAGTGAACTGGCTGCAAAGCCCCTAGAACAGCCCCCACCTCCCACCCGAACCCTAAAAACAGACCCCCCAACTCTCCACCCTCAAAACCCCATCTAGGTCCCCCAACCTCGACCCTTACCATCCCCCACCCCTACATACAGGTCCCCCCAAACCCCCCCACATCTACATGCACCCATTCACTTACATGCACACACGCATACATGCACTCAGACAAACATCCACCCAACATACACTCACACACATTCCCATGCACTCACACACTCTCACATACACACCCCACTCCCCCCTTCCCTCTCGGACAGCACTTACTTCTTCCGTTGCGCTGCTCTGGGAAGGAACAGGCTCCCTGGATGCTGCTCCGTCGCCATTGCCCCCTCTCCATACACCGCCACGCATATAACTGCTTCATTACAGTCGTGGTGGTGTATGGAGTGACATGGCGGTGAGGGTGGAGGAACATCCACTCCCCCCCCGCCCCCCACTGACCGCCAGCATGGCGGCCCTCACTGCTATCAATGACGATGAGGCTCCATGCGTCATTATTTGGCGGGATGCCGGCCACCAACACGGTCTTTCATTGACCGCCAGCACAGTTGGCGGCGGGGCATCCCGCCAAAAACATAATGATCCCCTTTGCTTCTTACTTCACCCACTGTTTAATCAAGCACCTGTGTGCTGTGATCTAATTTGATTATGAACCCATTGTCTAACCAGGCCACAATATGTTTGAAGGCAAGGAGTGTGTGCCGGGGACTTGTCTGTTGATTTCATAAATGCTTTTAAGTCTGTTAGACATTAGTTGGCCTTTAACTGAAAACCCTTTCAAGTTTCCTATTGCATTATATTCTTAAGTAGACTTTTCACCATGCTTGTGTCAGTATGGGAGTTGGGCCTAAACTGTTTTTTAACTATGAATAGCTGTGTGCTTTCTGTTTAGGCTTGATATTTTCATGATTCATATTTTCTACATTTCCTACAACATCCCCCCTCTAGCTCATATTTCAACTACTTAATTTAGATCTTGGTTTATCCTTTGCACCAGGTGGTACACATTGCCCTGGGAATACACTACTTGTGTTCTGAGTCCTAACTGCATACATTCCTCCTGCCTCAGCGCCTATTCTCTTAACAAATGTCAAGATTACCAACATCTAGGATGTCAGTGACACAAACCAATCACTGAACCAACTACTTAGGGCATCTCTTTTATCTGTCATTTTATATTGTAAATAATGCAGTGTCTGTATTGCCTCTGACAAAGTTCCATTTTCTGCATCATTTGCTGGAATTAACGTGTAGCACCCAGTTCCTATTTTCTTGCATACCCCTCCTTGCATGGCCGTCATATGGTCAAGTATATAACGGTGTTGTAGAACCATCATTCTTAGGGCACGCAGATCTGAAGCCATCACCGGTGGTGTTGATGACCTTGAAGAGCTCCCTGATTATGAGCTACAGCCAATGACCTGTTGCTTTAGCTTGGACAAATGGCAAGATGCTCCCGAAGAAAAGTTCAGTGTACTCTTGGGGAACTTCATTCCTGGTGCTTGTGCCATAATACTCTGCAGTTCTCTACCTTCTGCTGTGATGTAGCAAGATCGTTGGACAGCTCATGAGGTGCTTATGCAAAGTAGATATATTTATTTTAGGAGTTACCAAAACTGGAGCATGCAAAGTCACTATGGAACAAGTCCCTCACCAACTGGGTAGTAACTGGGCATACAACAATTCTCCACCCTACCAGAAGAAATCCATAAGGCTGGAGGTGCCCCACTGCATGCGGACGTGGAAGACTATGAACTTACAACCAATATTTGGACCTACGTCAATGGTGCCATTTCCCCCCGAGAGATAAGGAAACAGAAATCAGTTTCATGACAGTCTGGGAACTTAGAGTGGTATCTACCCAAGTATAACGCAGAATATGTTTGTCCCAGGTAGGTGTACATTTCTTTATTGCATCCTGGCTGACATCAGTGCCATTCCATGAAGACCTAGCCCTACAAGAAAAATCAATTTTGGGATGCCATGTCATGGGCAAAGACTGACCCTGTCACTCTAAACCCTGGCCTCCAGACACAAACTGGGGATAAAGGGTTCACAGAATAGTTATCTAATTCAGTTGGTTGGCGTGTTCTCCCTATAAATCCTAGATATAGGACCTTCTAATTACAATCTACAGTGGTGGGGTGACCTGTCTTTCTCATGCATGATATTTCTTCCCTGATGTTCTGCCTATCTGTTAGAATGAATATTACTTATAATAAAGGGTCATATGTTGTGGCATTAACTAGGAAGCAAACTAATTTGACATGTGTTAACTGCATTTGGGCCTCACCTCTACACAAGTACAGGTGTAATAAACATTGAGCTACACATGGGGGTACTTCTTTCATGGAATGAGGCCTATCTCAACCAGCAGCATGAGGAATGAGGGAGCACACAAAGCACAACTCATTTGTGGCCTCTGTACCTATTTCTGACATGTGCTGATACCACATTATCTGACAATTTTGCGTGGGCATTATGGGTCACATTGTTCTTAGAGAGCTCTCTCAGGATGTGTAAGATATTAAAATTAGAGGGTACTTTGCCAGCAAAGAGAAAAAAGGAGAGAATTAGGAGAGGAAAAAGAAACATAAAAACATAAATATATATATCTTTTGTGCTGTTCTTTCATAAAATAGTCCAGAAAACAGAGTTGGAAGGGGGTGCTTTCAAGGTGACAATCTTCATTTCCCATCTTGTTCTATTTGCATTATTTATTATTTTGTGATGACTCCAGGGCTCCCGGCCATCCACCTTGAGAGCGATTGGTGTGACTATGGGGACTGTGTGGGGGGGGCCTCAAAACATTTCTCCATCCATTTACGGGCCCAAATGCGTACAAACACTTGATCTCCAACTTGCACAGCTGCGAGGTCGACCTCGGCATGCTTTTCTTTTCCCTTGGTTACCTGTTTGAAGATGGACTTTGCACACTTTATTAGTTCACACAGTGCATTTCATCATTCAGTGCATTTTGCTTCTAGTGGCAGGAACTTGGACATTGATAGACCTTTGTGTCACTATTTGATAGGGTGTCAAGTGATGGTCTATACTTGGGGTATTCCTCAGGGAACACAGTGCTATGGGCAAACCATTTTATGTTTGAAGTAGTGCATAATTTGCTGATCTTGCTCTTCAAGAGGCTATTCAGGTGCTCAACAATACCATTATTTGGGGGTGGTACACGGAGGACAATTTGCCCTTTATCCCCAACAGTCATGTGTTCAAATATTGTACTGGAAAAATGAATGCCATTGTCAGATCGGATTCCTTCTGGGATCCCCATCCTGGAATCACTTCCCGAGCCAGGAATGTGGCAGCTGACTTGGCATCACAATGAACGCATTGTTCTACTTCGATCAATCGGGAAAATGGGAGGCCACCACACTAAGGTACCTGTAGTTTCAGCACCGATCAATCATATCCACAAAGTCTAAATGAAGGGCTTTAAAGGGACCTTGTGGTTGTGGAATGGTGGAACTTAACACTTTTAGGGTGGGATTAGAGCAATGCCTCTGACAGATCATACAGCTGTGCAGATACATGGTAATTATGTTTTGCAAACTGACTGCAAAGCTTACTTGTTGTATTTGTGTTGCCAAATAGTCCCTGGAGGTGTAGGCTGGCAAATGGATCTTATCCAGGGAAACTACAAGCAAAAACCTGTGGCATTACTGGTTTTCCCCTACATAGCTTTTTTTACACTATATCATTCCCTGACTGGATGCACCTTTATCTTTCCATAACTGCTTTTCATGCAAAGAAGAAGCTTCCTGCAGGTTCTCTCAGGTGTTATCTCACTGTCTCAGTGTAATGAGGCGTGATGTTGTCTGTGAAAGTCTTGGATCCAGACTCCACTGGTGAGGCAGTCTGAGCCACCATAACAGGGACAGTTTGTGGGTCTGATGGTATCTTTGGGAGTGTGCCCTTAGCTGCATACTTAGCTGCTTGATTTGCTAGTGCATTACCCTAGGACACAAAATCCTGTCCACTTGTGTGCTGTACATTTCACAACTTCCACTGCCTATGGTAACTCGAGTGCCTCTATTAGAGCCTCTAAGAGGTTTCTGTACATCACAGGACTACCATCTGATTTAGGAAATCCTCTCCTGCTCCATCTCATGATGCTTGAGTGCTCAGCGGTTGTTACATATGCTGAATCTGAGTATATGATAATGACTTCTCCTGACTTAAGGACTGCTAATAATGCTGTTGGTTTTGCTGCCTGGACATAATAATGTGCAGGTAAGGTCAATTGTTCTATGACCTGCAGTGTTTCAGAGGAACCATGCTGCTGAGCTGTGACTACTGCATTTGTTGGGACTATGTGTTGCACAGTCAAGCATATCCTACTCAGGGTCTAATATTCGGTGGGCAAAGAATGTCACAAGATTCACTGTATGACACTTCACAAACTTCAAAGACAGTAGTGACAGTATCACCTCATAGCTTGAAACTCTGAGTAGTCGGAGAGGTCTTTGCCTTATGAATAATAGAATAATACATGTTCTACACAGAGCAACAAGCATGCCCCTATAACTATGGGGGTGCTGTTCTGTACTGCAAAGGCTAGCATTGGCCAAAGCCTGCTCACAGGGATAGCCTCCTTTTATGACTAGGCCCAGCTTCCCACTGAAGTATGCGATTGGTTTGTGCTGTGGTGGATATTTCTGTGTGAGGACAGATGCCATCACCTGCCCGTTGCTATGGCAGGATAAATAAAACTCCTTAGTGTAAACCGGAGTTCCCAAGACCGGAGCATTTATTTCACTTTTTAACTTCTGAAAAGTTTCCTTTATCTCTGGTGGCCATGTTATCCTGTTCTTTCTGTCTCTTGCCTATTTGATACAGCAAACAAGGGGGCTATTAGCGTGCCATAGTCAAATACCCACTGTCTCATGTAGTTACAGAGACCCAGAAACGTCTGCATTCTTTAGACAGTTTCTGGCTCTGTTATTTGGCAGATGGAGGATGCCCTTTCTGTATTACACACCTACCTCACGCTGACAGTAATTTTCCTAAATATTGGACTTCTTCCTGGCAGTACTGAATTTTCCCACTCTCCACTTTGTATCCTCTCTGACAAGAGTGGTCAGTAGAGATATATGCCCTCAGTATGGCATTGGTGGTCAGCTGACCTCCACGCCGATGATGGCGATAGTACCGTCGCTAAGCTGGCAGTGAAGACCGCCAAATTATGACCATGGGGTGATCCCACCCACAGACAGCCAATGAACCACCTGAACCGTCAGTGTGGTCCGTCCACTGACCACGGCGGTAGCCATCTTAGGGCAGGCGGAAGACAACGACCCGCCCACCATATTATGACATAGCAGACCGCCAGGATTTCTGGGGCGGGACCACCGCCACCAACAGCCTGGCGGAAACACATCATATATAAGGAGACACTCACCTCCAGGGACACAGAGGAGTCAGCGGCCACCATGGAACCCGAACTTGAAGTCCTGCCGATGCTGTACCACGCAATGGCAGTCCAGGAGCACCAACACTGATGAAGATGATGACAGTGAGTACAGCTGCCTAACACACGAGGGAGGGAGGGAAGAGTGACACACCCATATGCACAACACACACCAAACATAGATACCACACACTCAGAACAATCTGCAGAGTAAATCAACAGAAACATAACCCAGGACACACATTTCTGGTCCAACCACTGTAATGATGTTGGAAAACAAGTTCAATTTAAAATAAATAAATAAATATATACATATGTACAGCAAAGGCCACTGGCCAGTCCACAGTCAACAAATGGCCACAGGGAAACGTCCAAGGCCCAACCTGACTCCTGACAGCCCAGTCACTCCACTGGGCAGGGGCATTCACTATGGTTGACTGCCCTACAGAGATGGATCTCAGGAGGTCAATAGCCTCCTCAATTACTGCAGCAGCGCTGACAGGCGGGCCTGATGTGCCTGGGGCGAAGGAGATGCCCACCATCCTGGGTTAGCGAGCAGGGGCAACTGGGTGGGGGGCTACTAGGATGGGGGTGCTGGTACGGGGGTAGCGGAAGATCTAGTAGCTGGGGTGGTCCCAAAGGGGTCTGCCACCGCTACTTACCAATACCAAATATACATACCACCCTACATAGCTAAGCAGGACCACACTGGAAAATCTAAAGTGGCATATTGGGCAACCACTGACAAGGACCTTCCAGCCAAACCCCATGCCAGGCAAGAAAAAATAAATACCACACACTCTGTACTCACCCTCTTGTGGCTGCTGTGCTGCCCTCAAGTGCCTATCCAACTCAGGATTGGCCACCGCCAGTATGCGGGCCACTGGGGGTGAGGGGTCAGGCTACGAGGGGCACCCCTCCCTTGTTGGTAGGCGGACCCCAGCTGGGCCTCTGCGGTCTTCCGGGCCCAGCGCATCAGGTCCTCCCGCCATTTCCTGCAGTGGGTGCTCTGCTGGCTATGGCCCCCCAGGGTCCGCACGTCCTTGGCGATGGCACACCACAAACCTTTCTTTTGATGGGCGCTGACCTCCAGTGGAGACACAGACAGGAGGACACCATGAACTCAGATGGCTTACATTCTGCAAATGACCCACATTAAGTACACACCTTACCCCTACCTCTGCATACACATTGAATGCAACCAACCCCCCTGCCAGCACACACATACATCTTAATGCAGCCATGTCGCATCCAACGTACCCATGATGTACTCACCTGTTGGTCTGGAGGCCCATACAATTGCCCATACAGGGGTAGGACCCCATCCACAAGCTTCTCTAGCTCCTCTGATGTGAAGGTTGGGGTCCTTTATCCTGTAGCATAGGCCATTGCAGGTTCCAGACACAGGTCACAGCAGCACACGCAGTGGAGATGTTCAACCGTAGAGAGTCAGGAATCAAGTGAAGTGGCACAGAAGAAATGGCAGTCACATCCACGGCGGTGCACACCGTCACCGCCAGCGTTGATCATCATTGGTTCCTGTGCTCCATGTTAGCCAATGAGGAGTTGCATGGAGGTGCAGACCGCCTTCCGCCATGACACCAAACGCCAGCTGAGTGAGGTCACTTCCACCTGTCCCTGCATACAGAACAGGCGGATGCCATTTCCTAATGCTAGTATTTATGTAGGACAAATTTATGTGCGTCATTGGTATCGAATGTACACACCTAGATAATTCCAGTCTTCTACATATATACATGCTTTGTATACTGTGATATTGATTGTCCATACTTCCTGTAGTCACACACATTTTAATTTTGGCTCACTTAGGTACCAACCACTGCAGAGGATGAGGAGGAGGAGGCAAGCCCCTGTGAATAGACCCCTTGTGCACTTGACTACATTGGAGGACCGGCACATCAAACTCACCTATCGTCTGGACATGGCCACAATCACTGAGCTGGGTGCACAATTGAAGCCTGATCTAATTCCTGCTATCCGTAGTGCTACAGCAATTCCCCCTGTAGTACAGGGACTCTCAGTGTTCTACTTCCTGGCACGTGGTTAATTCCAGGTGACAGTGGGCTTGGCTGCAGGAATGTCACAGGCAATGTTTTTGATAGTGCTTGGAAGGGTTTTGGCTACCTTGCTCAAACACATGAGCAGCTACATCTTATTCTCCCAGGTTGAAGATTTGCCTACTATGAAGGCTGCATTCTACGTCATTGGATACATACCACATGTGATTGGGGCCATTGACGGGACCCATATTGCTTCGGTCCCTCCCAGGGCAAATGAGCAGGTCTACAGGAATAGGAAGAGTGACCACTCTCTAAATGTCCAGATGGTGTGCCTTGCTGATCAATACATCTCGCACGCCACTGCCAGGTTTCCTGGATCTGTGCATGATGCCTATGTATTGAGGAATAGCAGCGTCCCACAGAGGCAGAGTGTGGCTCATAGGTGAGCTTGAGTCTTCACACAATATATGTCATTGTATGGCAACTATAGTTGTTCTCCATGTCATTGTACATGAGTAATGTGTGTCCCTCACTTCTTCCAGGAGACTCTGGCTACCCAAACCTGTCCTGGATGTTGACCCCTGCTTAGGAATTTGAGATTTGGAGCTGAAAATCGGTACAATAAGGGACATGGCCGCACCAGGAGGGCTGTAGAACGCACATTTGGTCTACTGAAGGCCAGGTTCAGGTGCCCCCATTTAACAGGTGGGGCTGTATGCTATGCCCCTAAAAAGGTCTGCCAGACTGCAGAGGTCTGCTGCATGCCTCACAATGTGGCCCTCGGGCACCATGTGCCCTACCTGTAAGAGGAGGGGGAGATAATGCACCTGTGGCAGCAGTGGACACTGAAGACAGTGAGAAGGAGGAAGAGGAGGATGTGGACAAAAGGACACATATCATGCCGCAGTACTTCGAATGACACTCAGGTAAGACCGTGGCTCTGTTCTTATCTCTATTTTAGTTAAGTGATGTGTGCCAGCTGTGTTGCGCCAATCACTGCCTTTACATTTCAATTGACTGTCACTTATGCCTTGCCTTTTTGCAGATGTTGGTGTGGTCACAACTGTGCACTGATGTGATGACTACAGACTGCTTAAACACATTTGTTGGATGGATTCACACATTACAGGACATTTGCACAGGATTATACAGTGCACATTTCTGTATGATAAATAAATAATACTTCAGCTGTGTTCAAGGGTGTTTATTGAAGTGATAATGATGAAGGGATAGTGCAATACAGTGGGGTGATGGTTGAGGAAACGTTCAGTGTAGTGGCCCAGCTGATTTGTAGCACAGGTCCAGTGTCCATGGGGCCATAGGAAGATTAATAATGGCAGTCCAAAGTGCACAAGGTGACTCAGTGGCATACAAGGGGGGCATTCTGGAGGGGATCATTTCCTGGTGGTGGTCTTGGCAACTGTCTCTTGTGTCTGATTGGATTGCAGGGAATGTTTAAAGGGTTGTTGTTCTGCTGCAGAGGGAGGGGGGGCTGGTGACCTGTGGGTCTTGTGGCAGGTCCTCCTGTCCACTAGCTGCAGAAGATGTTGAGGGCTGGTGAGTTGACTGGCTACTGGAAGTGGGTCGCTGGTGTGCGCTGTTCTCCCGCATAGTTTTGGCCATGTCACTCAGCACCCCAATAATGGAGGCCATGTTGGCATTTAGGCCCTGCAACTGCTGCATGACCTCCTGGGGGTATACCCCCTCCAGCCGCTGGTTTTCCTGCATGATGGTGATCACCTGGCCCATCCTGTCCTGGAATTTTTGGTATGCCTCCAGGACATGTGTGAGTGCCTCCTGGGCAGTCTGTTTCCTGGGCCTGGCCTCCCCCTGGCGCACACCTGACCTCCAACTGTCCCTGGACCCCCACACCTCTGTCCCCTGAACAGTGTGCCCACTCCCATTTACACCTGTACCTTCACAGTCTTGCCTGTGTGGTGTCAACACACTATTTATCGACGTGTCCAGGGGATAGGGGTCTGGGGACGTTGAGTGGCTGCTGTGGTGTTGGAGTCGGGGGGCTGTGGTGGACTAACTGTGGGATGTGGAAGCCGATTGACAAGTTGTCCCAGATGGGACAGGGAGTTCATCAAACTCGGAATATCCAGAGATGCTATTGACTCTGAGGGCATCTTCTGGTGGAGGACTGGGTTGCTGTGGCACCTCTCACCGCTGACATTGGCTGGGGCACCTGTGGGGATGTAAGTGATGTGTTAGAGTCATTGTTTGTCACATATTCCGCATTCCTACCTTTCCCTATGGGTTTGGTGTTGTCCTCCCAACTTTAGTTGTGTATGATGATGGATTGTGGGATTGGTAGTAGTACATGCTGTCAATTCATTGCTGGTGGGTGTGCATGCTGAGCTGGGGGGGATGTGCTTGCAGTGGCTAGGGCATTTCAGGGGTACGCATTTAAGTGTGGTCATTGGGGTGGTGCACTTTGTGGGATGGAGTGGGGTGCAGGGAGTCGGGGTGAGGGGGTGACATGCCTTGCAGGTATCGGTGGAGGTAGGTTAATAAAGGTGACTTACCACTGTCCAGCCCTTCAGTGAAGCCCTCAGGATGCAGGACTGCCAAGACCTCTTCCTCCCATGCTGTCAATTGTGGTGGACGAGGTAGGGGTCCACTGCCAGTCCTCATGATGGCGACCTGGTGCCTTGATGCAATGGAATGCACCTTCCCCCGTAGGTCATTCCCACCTCTTTCGGATGTCGTCCCTTGTGCGTGGCCCACGGAGTTCATTCTGTCCACAATCCTCTGCCATAGCTCCATTTTCCTGGTAATGGATATCTGCTGCACCAAACAGCTGTGGCTCTATCCTGACGTTTTCCTCCATCACCCGCAACTCCTCATCAGTGAAACTGGGGTGCATTTGTGGGGACAAGCCTATTGTGTGTTGTGCAGAGGATGTTCAGTGTTGCGGTAGGGTGTATGATGTGTGATGCGTGACTGATGCGTAGGTAGATGTGGTGAGTGTGAGCAGTTTTCTAAGGGATTGGCCTGGCAAGGTGTAGCAGTCTTTCCGTGTTTGGAAAGGATTGTGGGTTATGTGGGTGGGTGTTTTTAGTGCTGTTGGTAGGTGTGTAGGTTGTGTGTTTGTTCTAGCCATTGTTGGCTTGAAGTGGTGTTGGGTGCCCAATCCTGCCTCGGTGGGGTGCACCGCCCATGGTTGACTGCTGTTGAATGTCCGCTGTGTTGATTCGTGAGTCATTATTTTGAGGGTGGTGTATTGCTGGCGTAGCGGTGCGGGTGGTGGGTCTGACAGCTTTTCGCCTTCGTTGGGTCTGGCGGACTTGTGTTTGTGGCTGATTTCTGTCGGTTTTCTGTTTGTGTGTCATAATCTGGTGGGCGAATTACCGCCTCCACAGTGGTCTGTTGGCAGCCTTCACCACAGCACTCTTCGGAATAGACCGCCATTGTCATAATGACCACCATAGTGTCCTTCTGCACTGTTGCTGAGTGGGACTACAAATCAACATGTCATTGACATATTGCAACAGAGTACTGTCACATTTAAATTTTGCAGAGCATTCTTAACATGCTGGGGCTCGCGATACCCTTGGGGCAAACAAGAGTACAAGTACTGAGCCCCGCAATATGAGAACATTGTCAAGATAGTGGCTGGATCGAGAGGGATGCTGAAAAAGGCTTTATTTAGGTCAATAACTGAGAAATACCTGGCATCCAGGGGAATATTTGTGAAGATGATGAAGGGATCAGGGACAATTGGGATCTCTAGTAAAATGGCTGTTCAAAGGGCGCAGGTCTTGAACTATGCCTTTGGCTTTCTTGACCAGGTAAATAGGAGTGTTGCAAGGGGACACTTGAGGGTAAATTACTCCCTGTTCTGGCAATGCCTGTATAGTAGGGGCAATGCCCTCATCTGCCTCCTTGGACAGGGGATTTGCTTCACTCTGGGTAAAAGGTCAACTTCCTTTAAAGTACTCTAGAACGGTGCAGTAATACAGATAAGGCCAACATCCTGGTGACCCTTATTCCACAAGGAGTCTGGTACTTGTGACAGATCTGCTTATTTTACTGAATCAAACGCTCTGCTTGATGTGGGTGATCTGATTTCTAACACAGTCCTTAGTGGTATGTCTTATTGGAAAAAGTACAACCGTTTCCTTGGAGTCAGCATCAAACAGTTGGTCATCCAGTATCTCCCTAACCATCTTTCCTGGTTCCAGGAAGATGACACATGCTCACAAAACAGTATTATGGTCGCTGACTATTAGAGCGCCATAGGTCGGTGTTAATTCCAAAGTCTCTATCTGTAATATCACCTCGGCATGTGACAGCCCACAATCCTGTTCCTGTTGTTCAAAAAGGAATTCTTTGGGTAACTGAATCTCCTTTCCCAGTAACTCTGGTCTCTCTGCTATGTTGGTGTATGGCACTGTAGTAAATGACTCAATGTTAGTGGGCTGTGCTCTAGTTCGGTCTATGCTAGCGGAACCTACCATTAGTGTCATGATTCTGGAAGGTGGGAATGTAGGTGTGGAACAAATCATGCTACCATCTGGTTTATAATGAATGGCCCTGATATAATTTTGCCATCAGATCTCTTCCTAACAACTTTACTGGTGCAGCTGCAGAGAACAGTAACCAGCCATCAAGGTACCTCCCGCCTACTTCCATCTTCACTGGTTTGGTAAAAGGAACCCTAACAACTTTCCCAGAGAATCTCTATGTGCCCATGGATCTGTTGGAGACCGAAAAGGTCCCCCTCTCTTATACATGATTCTGTTGCTCCTGTATCTATGAGGAATACATACCTTGTGTCATTGATACCGACCACCATAATGAGTTCCTCATCTGGCCTGTTCGTTAATGACAGGACTGGACACAGAGATACTCTGTAAGCACCCTCATTGTGTGTATTCTCCTACAGGGTTCCCCTGGAAAGGATTTCTTCCCCTTCGTAGCTCTGTTGAGGCAGTCCATGCTGCCCTTGGGGCATTGCTGGCAGCTGCACATTCTGCGAAGGTGTCTGGGGCACATATATTATTTGTAGACTTTGCTGTGGCTTTACTGTCACATCCTCATCTCATCTCTTCATATTGCAATCTATTTTAAGATGCCCAAACCTCTGACATTAACAACATGCCTGATCCCTTTTTGGAGGACCCATTCTACCTCTTCCTACTTCCCCTCGTCCTCCTCTACTACTCCCTTGTGACTTTACATTGTTCTGCTGTTGCAGGTACTGTTGTCGGTTAGTCCCTGACTGTCCACTGACACTGCAGTCATCTGAGTGGGTGCGGCAACTACAGCATCCTTCCATTGCTCCTTTCTTCACTAATTTCACTGCACCAACTTGGATGATGCTTTCTCTGCTACTTCCTGTTTTCTAGCAAAAATGGATTAGTTGTGCTTAATTTTAGGGCCAGGGCTTAGCTTCCAGTGTCACTATGTTATCTTAGCTGTTCTGCACGTCAGGAGGCAACCCTTTCTTGAATACATGATAGAACAGTGCAGCACTACCTCCTGTCACTTCCCAGCCCTGATTTACTTCCTGGGACCATTTTTTTAAATCGTATTGCTCTTACTGAAGTACTGTGCGGGATCATCACTTGCTTGCATAAACTGAGTCATGGGTGATCCGATGTCTGGTCTACTAGGGTACATTTTCCTTAGATGATCCCACACTACAGATCTGACAAAATTCAATGGAGACCCATCACACCTGGTATTAGTGAGAACCACATTTCTACCTCCAGCTTTTTGAACTACTGTGTCTGTTTTAACCCCTATGAGGGAACTAAGCAGGCTTTTTATATCCCCTACTGCCAGGGAGATGCCTGATCCATTTCCCTGCTCCTTGTAGTGGCACATGTTTTCTGAGGTATTCATTGTCCATTTGTGGCCATAAAAAACATAATGTGGTGCCCTACATCCCTGACTTATCAGAGACATCTGATTCAAAGGGAAGGTGGCACACTCGGAATGGTGCTGTCTGGCGTTCTTCTGCCATATACATAGATATTTCCTCATGTAAGAGTACTCCCAATCTAGATCACCCTCAGCATGCACAATGCGCTCTACAGCATTCGCCATGTCATGTGGGTCAAAGGACCCATCTTGTGGCCATGGACTAATTTGTGGAGCTAACCGCTCAGTCCAGTCTGCTAAATTATCTACAAATAGTACAACAATGTGCCAGCTATTTTCTCTTTCAGGGATGGTCCCACTGGGAGTAAGGTCTGGGCTGCACAAATTTGCGTGGGCACTCATTTAATGTGCTGATCTGTTGTGGGGTGTCACCCGTCCCCCACCCTCACTGGATCCCATGCTGGGTTCTGGCTGGCCATGGATGTTTTGGAAGTGTAAAGTGTAACGCTCAAGCTCTATAGCTTTGGGTTTCCTACTTCTAGGGAGCACATCTCGCTCTCTTTCCATTGCATCAGTTGGTTTAGGCAGTGTCCATTCACCCCTTGTGTAGTCTAAGTAATTGAGTGATCTCTCTTGGATATCATAAGTAGGGTGACTTTCTTCTTGGGTTTGATCAGTTCACCCATGCTCTCCACACACTGTTGTATGGATTCTATGCTATTCGCTAACTTCCCAAAACATCTTTGAGCTTGTCTTGTAAAGTCTGTGTCAGACCTGGCATCTTTAGGCCTGTGTCCCCTGTCTTTTTGCCTTCTGACCTCCTGTTTTTATGGTATTTAGGACTCTGTTTTTGCTGGTTTATTGTCTCTGCACACTTTACCACTGCTGCTCAATGCTAAAGTGCAAGTGCTCCCTATGTAATTGTATTGGTGATTGGTTTATCACGATTGACATATTTGATTTCCTGGTAAGTCCCTAGTAAAGTGCACCGGAGGTGCCCAGGACCTGTAAATCAAATGCTACTGGTGGGCCTCGAGCAGTGATTGTGCCACCCACATAGGTAGCCCTCTAAGCATGTCTCAGACCTGCCACTGCAGTGTCTGTGTGTGCAGTTTTAAACTGCCAATTCGGCCTGGCTAGTGTACCCACTTGACAGACCCAAACCTTCCCTTTTTGTACATATAAGGCACCCCTAAGGTAGGCCCTAGGTAGCCCCCTGCATGCAGTGTATTTAGAAGGTGGGACATGAGCTGGTATGCCTTACACATCCTAACAGTGAAATACTGCCAATTTTTTTTTTTTTTTTTTTTACTGTTGCAAGGCCTATCTCTCTCCTAGGTTAACATTGGGGCTGCCTTTAAATAGCTTAAGTGCAGCTTCCCTTTGGGAGTAGATAGAGATATGGAGTTTGGGGTCTCTGAACTCACAATTTAAACACACATCTTTTTGTAAAGTTGGTTTTTAAATTGTCTGTTTGAAAATGTCACTTTCAGAAAGTGGACATTTTCTTGCTTAAACCATTCTGTTCCTTTGCCTGCTTGTGTATTCCACGTCTGGGTCAGACTGACAGTTGGGCTGTTGTGAATTCCCTCTAGACAGTGACACAAAGAGAACTGGGATGTAGCCTGCATATTCTGATGGGCCATCTGGGCTAAAGTGCAGGGAGGAGTGGTCACTTACACCTGAAAGGACTGCGCCTGCTCTCACACAATGCAGTCTCCGACCCCCTGGTGTGTGTCGGAGGCCAGGCCTGGGCAAGGCAGGATCTTCTCAACAACAGAGACTTTCCTTTGAAGTTTTCCTATTTCAAAGGTTGAACTGGGTATAAGTAGTGGACCCGAAACCCCCAACTTTTAGAACACTTCTGGATCAAGAGGAACCGCTGCCAAGGAAAAGAGCGGAAGAGCTGGAGGAGGAGTACTGCCCCTTTGCTGTGTGTGCTTTGCTGGGTTGGCATGCAGTTGCTGCTTCTGCTTTAAAGAGGGCAAAGAGTGGACTTTGCTGTGCATCCTGCTTGTGACGTTTCTCTAAGGGCTTAGAGTAGAGCTTGCCTCCTGTTGTAAGTCTCATGGATATCAAAGTCTTCAGCTTCATCTGCCTACAGGTCTAGGAACTGTGTGTTTTGCGCTGCAACAGAAGAAAAACAACTGCAATGCCGTCACCGCCACAACAGACTGTACCATGACCTGACGACACCATGAGCCATGCCCCAAGGCACACTGCAACTGTGGTCTCAGCGCCGCCTCCACCTGATGCTGTCACCGAGCCACTGCTTGCACCGTGACCTGTGGGCCCCGCAGTGCTCATCGCCTTGCTCACACCGCAGCCTTAGCCTCCCCAACGAAGATGTTCAATGCTGACACCAACACCACTGCCTGTACTGTGGCCTGTTGACACAGCTCGTGAGGTACACAAAGCACCATCCCATCCCAAACCGCAGCCTCGGCCCACTGACCCGGTGCCATCGACTCCAGTTTTGTCAACAGATGCCCCGATGTGTACCACGACCCGTGGATGCTGCACTAAGCCTGCCCCGCTCTGCACCGCCATCTTGGGTCTTCCGACAATAGCCCTTTATAGCAAGGATGATGCCGTTACCTGCACCGTGACCTGGAGACACTACACGTCACAGCTCCCTGCTTCACACTGCAGCCCTGGTCTCTCCGATCCTGCAGGACACGTCACAAGCCGCTGCCTGCACCGTGACCTGTGGGCACCGCATGTCGCATCATCCCGCTTCGCACCGCAGTCCCGACGCCATCCACGCCAGCGCTCCTGACTTCGTCATCAGCCTGGAGTTCGATCTGCAACGCGTGTGATTTCAGGGGCTTGACGACCCCCGCACTGACCTCCGGAATCGATGCCTGCGACTCCAGCGACATTGCACTTTGGACCTCATCTCAGCGATCACGACACCCTGCATTTGTGGGTCTTCCAGTCACTGTTGCTGGCCCTCAACACCGTGGCCTGCTGAACTGTTGGATTTGTTGTCCACTACGCTGTGATAGCCCCATACTGAGCTATTGACTTCAAAGAACTGTATTTTTAAGTAATTCTTGAAAAATTATTATGGTATGTTAGATTTTTCTCATATTGATCTTGTTTTACATAGATAAATATTGGCTATTTTTCTATAACTGGTGTGGTGTCCTTTTGTAGTGTTCACTGTATTACTGTGTGTTATGTTCAAAAGCTTTACACATTGCTTCTAAAATAAGCCTGACTGCACGTGCCAAGCTATCAAGAGGGTGAGCAGGGGTTATCTAATTTGGGTATCTCTCTTATCCTGACTAGAGTGTGAGTCCTTACTTGGACAAGGTGCAAACCGACTGCCAAGAAAAGACCCCATTTCTAACACATTGTCATACACTTCTCTCCTCAATTCACTTGTCCCTCTCCTACTCTCACTGCGTGATAGCCAGTCCTGCACAGTCTCTGGTGAGACTACTACACACCCTTTTCCTTCTGCCAAGAGGGTGGACTATCGTCAGTCTTTCTATGCTCCTGCTCCCTTTCCTGATATATTGGCTGTCATGTCAAATCTATAGTCCTATGCACAGTCTCTCTACCCTGCATTCTCTGCAACCCTTTGCTGTGGGGTGGACTTGTTCTCTAATTACTCTACCTGTAATATCCCTTTTCAGAAGCAACTGTGACGTTGCTGATGCAATATGTGACTGGTCATCACTATCCCCTGAACTCTGTTCTTTGCGCTTATCATGCTAGGGAAAGGGTGGATCTAGATGCAGTAAGAAATGCACCTGTAACTGCCCTGAAAATTGGTGGTCCAGTACCCTAGTTTGCTGCCTAGGAGGGCTTGCCTTCTTTGGGTTTGGTATTTGTAGGGTTACCTTGGCGGTTGCAATCAAGGAGTGTGGAGGGGTTCCAATTTCAGGGTTCTCAAACCCTATTGCTGCTTCATGCAGCTGCACTAGTGGGTAGATGCTGGGCACGGTGGGTGTGGTGCACATAGGGTAATATAGGGGTGGAGGAACAGATGGGAGAGCTCCTTGTGAGGAACCTTTTCCCTTTTCACAAAATATTCCCCATTAAGCTATGGTGGCTTCCATTTTCTTTAATTTGGCTCCTGCACACTGACTTCAGAGGTATGTGACAACGTGCTCAATTATCCTATCGTTGAACGTTCCTTATTTTGGCCAAGGATATGTATGCTTTACACTGGCTTTAAACACTCCAGGCTATACTTTTGTAATTTCTTCTAATCACTGGGGAATACCTATTGCATATGCTCTACGGGGGTCGCCATGATTAGGAGTGTTTAATACTTTTACTTTAACTTTTGCCACCTTTCTCCACTCCCCAGAAGATATTCTTTTCAGAACATGTGTTTTAGAAACCATGGAATGACTGACAGACATTAGGTCTAGGGTTGGGAATTTGAGTGTTCAGATTTTAACTGGAGGTACAGTTTAGAGACACCAGGTTTTTAGCTGTACCTCCGGGTCAAATGGAACACATATCGGCACCTTTCCAATGTCAGATTCCTACATAGGCTACTTTCAACCCGCTGTTGGGAATCACAGGATAACTAGTTATGTAGGTGCCTTGTTGATTGTGCAACACATGTACACCATCCATCAATAAAAAGTCACATGTTGTTCCCTTCTGTCTCTTATGAACTTAAATCTTACATTTGCATCATATTTACATATGCATTTAACATTGCCAAGAAGAACACGCTATTCATGAACAAGGATCGTGAGCCGCTTTATCCCCACCTTAAAAAGACAGTAGTCTCTGGATCCTTCCCAACCCTGTGTACAGGTAGAACTTCAGCTTAAACACTGCATCTGCTTACCTCATAAACATTTGCACACTGGTCTCTCTGCAAAGGGTGGGTAGGCGGTCTTTTGGTACCGGCGATCACATAGGGGTGGACAAAGGAATCTCTTGGCTGACTCACCAACTGTTGCGGGGTAACAAGAACTCCCAATACTGGAATAAATATGTATACTCTTCTTGGCAATGCAAAGACAGTATTTACTAACTGTCGCAACAGGGAGAAACGCACAACGGAATCCACCTCACTCCTGCTCATGCAGGCTGCACCTAAGCCCTGTTTAAACTACCTCAGAGGTTTTTCTCAAATGCACAACAGGCGTGTTTTTTAAATAAAAATCAATTCAATAATTTATTACATATAGTAAACAATAGTTGACTTGCAAGTTACAGATATTAGATGGAAAAGCACTCAAAGACATGTGACCTTATATCCCTGAATTCCTGAACTAAACCATTACACATTCTTCATTATACTTTTGACAATGCTTAATGACAGAGCATTCTTTGGCCTATGAATGCATGTGTGTTTTGTGGTAGATGCAACTTACCTAAAGTGTGTACTGGCAGCATTTTGTGCCTGAAACCGTTGTGTGCTCAGAACTCAATTTCTTTCTTGCGCCCATTGTTTAGTAGAGTAAATTTGGCCTTTTCTATTCTGCTTTATTCTGAATTACGATGGAAAAAATATTTAAAGGCAACCTCTTCTGGTTCACTACTGCTGATAGCCATTCTAACATCCAGGTATTGTATTTACATCTGCTTTGTTGTCCTAATTGCAATGAATTAATGTGGTAATTTAAAAAAAATACAAAATGTCTGTATTAAGCTTTTGTGGTACTGAGGGTCCAAAATGATTCCTTAAAAACCTTCAAATGTATGATAGCCTTTTCTCTACAGATGAAGTTTTATGTAGTGGTCAATATCTTCCTGCAAACCAAAATCACACAGCCTTCCAGAACAAAAGCCCATCATCAGATGCAGTCACTTGTATAGAACCACATTTACCATCTTGGCATCTGATGACATAGGAGTGCACTTTAATGTAAAGAACTGTCATTCTTTTGTATCCAACTTTTTAGCTCTGTTTGCTGAGTGAGCATTAAATTCTGCAAAATGGATACCATGTGACAGATAAGCACTAGACGAAAGAGTTAAATAAATAATATATTTCTGTGTGTCAATCATCATGGTGTAGATTTCTCTTTTTCTCACACATAATCATATACTCAGTTTCTATTGAGAAGTACATATTTTAAAACTTTATAGTTAGGGCAATGTGACCTTTATGTTTACAATGCTTTCCCTTACCGTTACCTGTAAGATGGAATATCAATAGTGCTCATTAATCATAGGTAAGATCAATCAATGACCATAAGTCTTAAGAAATCTTGAGGAAGCGATAGAAAACCAACTTAGTTAATATATATATATATATATATATATATATATATGTATATATATATATATATATATAAGCTGGCGCCCTGGGTGTGTGAATGTAACCAATATATTTGTTGTCAAATTCCTTTGAAAGGGTGAACCCCCTTTTGCAAACTTTAATGTTACAGTAAATTTATGTTGACTTCAGAACAACTGGACGTAGCTTGGATTGATGTGCGCAAAACAAGAACAATATAGTGACAGAACTTTCTGCCCCTCCTCCTGCCACATCCCACGATAAGTTTCCTAATTTTACCCTTCAGCAACATGCCAATTCTCCCACCAATGTACAACTTTTAACAGGTATTTAAATGTCATAGAAAGTAGTTTTTTTTTGTTTTTTGTTGCCACTCGCCCTGTGTTTCAACAATGAGAACAGGCGCCATCTTTCTTCATGCAATTTAATTCTTTATTAGCTTGATAATGAGTTCTACTAGAGATCTACACACAATTTCTACACAATAAAAAGGGGAACATCTATCTATAAACAATAACAAACAGCACCATCAGGGGCTAATACATAAATAAAGGCATCATTCGTCTTTCCTATTGCATTTCTGCTGAACATTGCTATTATGCTATACTGCATGCCTCTTTTACTTTTAAACAAACAGCACGTCACATCTTCCCTTCTAGAACTTCAGAAGCTGGCAGGCCTTATCTCAAGAGTCCACTCTGACTCATGAAGTGCAATAAAAAATATCTTAGTGCACAGCTCTTTAAGCAGCGAGTCCCCTAGGCCCGGTGTGCCCCTAACAAGTCTTAATTGCTCCAGCAGGAAGTGTGCCAGCATCTTGTAGAGTGCATGGTCGTGGGCACTCTCAACAGCTCCAGTCCTGCTCAGGTGAGTCAGCTGCATGCGGACTTAACAGTAGCACTCAGCAAGTGCAGGCTCTCTCCTTAGCCTATGGTATCGCGCTTCAGCAGCATTCAGAGGTGTTTCGGCGTTCATCCTGCCAGGTACGTTTTCAAGCTTCCGAATGGGGGAAGATTCCCATGCTCCTGATCTCAATCCCACTTCTATTGTTTCCTCACTCAGTCCACGAGGTCATGCTATTACAGTTCTCATTGCTCTTGGTGACCTATCAGTCAACAATGCTCACAGTTCATGGGCTCCTGACTGATCCACACGGCACAATTATTCCCAGCAGCCCCTCCTGGCATATAGGGTTTGAGAAAGAATATTTGTATATTTTTGTCTTTTAGTCTATTTAGCTTCCAGTTTGTATTTTTATGTCATTCATTTTGTTTAAATTCTAAGACCATTTTGAACACTATGCTCTGCTGTTGCATGCAAAGGGTATGGGTTTCTAAGTTATGTTTTGCAGGCTACTAAGTTCCTGAGAAGTGTCTTGTATGTGTCTAAAACAACATGTATAAGTCCTGATCCTCTGCTTGTTCCGCTAGTTTTAATATTGCACAAGGCCACTTTTTAAAAAAAAAAATGCGTATACTTAGTACATTCTTGTATGGGTGACACCAAATGTGCCACTCTCAAAATACCCTGTCAACTTATCAGAAACTGGTCCAGTGCTGTATTCTTAGGCAAACACAAATTATGTGCTAACAGCCTTCTCCAAATGGAGGTTGCACCGGGCTCTATTTCTTGTGCACTGTCTTGCGCTTTGCACACAACATCTGGTTCCAAAATGAGTCGTATCCCTCAATGTATTGCAATGATATGACTTCTGACTAACTGAAACAAGAACTGTCAGAGTGCAGTTTGGAACTTGCCATTCTGTATCTCTCAGGTGTTACTAATAAATATCCATGACTGCACTCTGAACGTGTTTATGTTTCCTTTCTTTAGGAAATTAATTACTCTTCTACAGGTTGCTGCATTACTGGCACACAAGGCTTTGGCCCACACCGCACAGCAGTCCTTACCATGGTGGCCCCTCCTGGTACATGGTGTTGCTGCAGGCTTCGGTGCCTTGATCTCCAGACAGTCTTTGCCACAAAGGCCCCTCCTGACTCACGGGGGTCACTGCAACAATGCTGCACAGGCTTTTGCACGTACTGTACAGCAATGTTTTTACATGGCTATCTTCACAGCGGCCCTCTCCTGGCATACAGGGGTTGCTGCCTCAGTTCTGTACACAGGCAATGACCCTACTGGTGCAGCATCTCCTTAGACCTCACACCAGGGGTCCACTCGACAGGGCTTCCCAATGGATCTCACTCCCACCAAAGCTCTCCTCTTCTGCTCAGGGCACACTGGTCTTGGTGAGCAGGAGGGCACTGGTGCTCCAGGCTCCAGAGAAGGTGGTCCTGGTTGATGTACCCTCACCCAGCAAGGAGACTAGCAGATTTGGGCCCCAGTCTTGGTCACAGGCAGAAGTCTTGCAGATCTTCCCTTCCTCACACAAATTGCCTGGCTGCTTGGTAGATGTCAATTTTTGGGGTTTCAATCTCCCTTTCTTATAGTCCATTTCCAGACACCAAATGTGATTTTAGGATCTGGGTCTTTGAAGTTTTATGTTGGAGTTCTGCTTCTTTGTAAGTACATACCTCTGCTCTCCCTCTTACTGTTGAAAAGCTGTCTGTCACAGAAAGAGAGACGCCAAAGCATATAGTGCCACTACACGGGCAATGGGAATGACTAGAGTTCACAGTGGAGGTCAGCCACAATGATATGTGCATCAAAAGGTTAATCTTGGGTTCCCAGACCCACGCTTTATGATTCTCTTATCAGCCCCATGGCTTTCCTGAAATGTGTCCTAGCCCATTCTTTCTAACCTTTCACTGAATCAAGGAGCACTCTTTGAAGTGTACATGGGAGCCTCATTCTCTCTCCTCCAGTGTGTCCTACACAATTAACAGGAATGAAGCATTACACAAATATGTCTGGGGGATTCCTCTACCTTCTTATGTTTTCACCAGGCAGGCCTGGGCCTCCCAAAATGAAATCCAGGGTTATCTATGTAATGTATCATTGCAGGCACACTTGTACTCACTGTATGTACATAGCATACACACTGTCCAGCAACATTACCTCCTTCAATTGTGCCACCACAGGCACACATACGCTAAGCACACACATTCACACTGTGTGCACTGCTGTGAACTGTAGTTGTTCTGTATTGTGCCGCTTGCATTCACCATGCGGGCTCTGAACAACTCTACACCCTTCATGTATTGTACTCCTCACAGGTACACATACACCAAGTATATCCACTTACCATGCACTGCACAACACTTCTCTATCCCTGTATTGTACCACTCTCAGGTGAGGACCATTCCTGCACTGCACAGCACTTCACGTCTAACTGATGTAGGCCAAGGGTGAGTTAAGTACACAGTAGCAGACCTTTTAAAAGTGAAGGCGCATGTATACCTCACTCCAGTGACACAGGTCAAAAAGGATCTATTTACTTCTACTGATCTATACATGGTATGCTGCCACCACTGTGCTCACACGGCTTCGCTCCTGTAGAAAGCAGTAATGTTAAACAACTATGAAGGTAGAGCGCTTGGCATCCCTCCTGGTTGAACAAGACTGAAATCCATGGGACAGGTCTATGTCATGACACACATGCATGATCCATGTTTGACTATGGCAACAAAAAAATCAACATTAGGGATCCAGAAAACAGTACAGTTGGGCACTCAAGACAGGAGTACATGTTGATTACCATGCAGAGGACTTTTCCGTCCCAACATATACCAGTTGTGACTGCTCTTCCATTGGAATTTTTAAGAACACAATATACTTTTGGCTAAATTTAGCCTCTTCAGTTATATCATGTATTTCCAATTGTAAGAGATGGCTTATTATTTCTCACCCTGGAATTAACAATCGCCTTTCACAGAAATGGCAATGTGATCGAAGATGCAGTGAAAATGTGTGTTCCTAACACCAAATGCAGGAGCAGGAAGTAGTGATGGTGAGTGCATTGTGTATCAGATGCAGCGGGTGGGCTGGCACCAGCAGATCCAATGGTAGGCAATCACAGTGTCAGAGAAAGACTCCAGTGCCAGCATGCCAAGAACAATTGTAGGCCAAGGCACCTATTCTTTTATATCCTTTTTTGGTGTATTTTGCAAATTTAGCATCTGAAAACGGATACGGCTTATTCTCATTGTGCTGTGGTGGTATTGCTCAATTTTCCAGATAATGTCCAAGACTGCTTAAGAAAAAAAACAAAAAAAAGAACATTTGTACAATATGGCCCAAAACCTGCCCAACACACTTTTTATGTACCTCCTGTAGCATCATTCATTTTTGCATCCACCATACACATTTGTTGGACTCTCTGTATTAGATTAGATTATGCTAGGGTTTTGTGTGGCAATGGTAGAAATCACACGTTTCGTGCAGTATGTGGGGAGTATTAAAAGTAATAAATAAATCATCTAATATAAGAAGAACCAAGATTTATAATTTAACAACCTCTACACACGAATACTGCTGCAAGAAGGGGCAAGAGTAATGTGGGTTGTTCCCAATAGTGAACAAATCAGACACACACCTTCTTACACTTTATTTTTCAGTACTGACCACAATCCTTACTCACCCATAGTTTGACATTTAGGCTCTTCTTGGAAATTCATTTCATCCTCAGGTTCATTACTTAGTGAACACACAAATGTGATAACTGGATCAGCTGTTATTACGAAAAACAATATGCAAAATTAATAATTAAACACACCCCAGCCAGTGAATTTGAAAGCTGCTCTGAACACAAAGTCAAACAACTTCACGCTACAAATCAGGCAACTACATATATGCAACTATTCAGCTTCATGTGTACGCAGCTATATGCAGTTCACGCTAAGAAACATCTTTTATGCCTGCATGAGCCAAGCCACTGCATGGACACTAGAGTGCCATTGAAGGTGGGGATGTTAGTGGCGCTTTTCCTGAATAAACTGCAGGAGAAGCAGCGCATAGGTGGAGTGGCACGGCTCATTCGTGCTACTCAGAAACATTAAATAGCGCTGCCTGTTTGGGTTCTTCGTGAAACCTCTGGGACTGCTGCAGTGAAACAAGAGTATGTTGGCATCACATTTCATTATTAGATCCTGAGCATGTGGCTACTGAGGGAGATTATGCCTGAAATTAGGTGGCAAGGGAAAGAGCAGGGGAGAGGAGCGGGAGGACAGCTTGATGGGCTCAACTGAAAGGATTAGTGACAATCACCTAATGTGATGACTCTCACGCAGCAGATGAAAGTGAGGCTCTCGAATGAGTTGGCACACTTACTGGCGAAGATCTACAAGCTCGAACCCCCGAATCTCACTGATTATGTTATTTAAGGTGGGTCTTTTATATGTTAGGGGACAATTCGGTACAGGCAGGCAGCAAAAGTGCTGTTTAGTTACATCCAGAAAGAGCAGCTCAGTATCTTAAGGAAAATTTGTGGTCTAGCTCTTCTCCACCACCATACTGGGTGGAGGGAAAGACTTAAGATATTCTCTTATATCCCCTTTTCTTTTCCCTCGTGGAATATTTTATTAAGTGTGCATTATCTCATTCTATGTAATTAAATGCATGTTAAAATCTTACCATGGAATTGGTTACTTGAGTTCCTGCCAGAGTTACAGAATTACACGTTATCCAGGAACTCAGTATTGTGTCTGTGAGGTACCAGACACAACTCTATAAATATAAACCACCTATAGAAGACACATGCCAATTTCAACTATTTGTTGAACTTATACCTATACTGTATGGACAAATGTAACCAAACTACTGCTGCAAAGTGCTTTCAAGACAAAAGATGGCGACCATAAGAGGGGCAATAAAAATATCTAAAATAAGCATGCCCACGATCTAGGTCAATGAAACGATTTCAAGATGAGCTCAGTCGTCAGTGGCTTACTAAAGACTTAGCAGTTCAACTGTGCCATCAATGGAGCGAGGATGGGGTTATTACTCCTTGGACTCTCAGGGCTCTACTCTGCAGTTTTAGTGGTGTTCTGTGGTTTCAAGCTACACTAGCATCCATCCTTCAATAATTCACACAATTACTGAGCCAGCAGATGCGTTGTGAACAGCGCCATTTTGAAGAACAAGGCTGCACTGTTGACTTCTACATCATTGCAAAGACTCTGTACAGAGGTAGGATACGTGATACAGCTCTGGCAGCTTCCAGAGAAGAGCCATTGAAAGAACTGCATTCGCGCGTCTGTGACTGACTGGAAATCTAAGAGCTTTGTATGAAATAAGAGGCTGTACATATTACAATTGTTTTGTGACACCACCTCAAATCATCCCAAGGGCCTTATGCTACTGAAGCACACCTAGGGAATGGAAATTGCATTAGGAAGTTTTCAGCAATTGTAGACACAACCCATTGATTCATACCTTTCGCCATCACTTCTAAATGGGATGGGATACCCCTTTCAGGTCCCCTCATTTTTTCGACTCGTAAAGGGTTACAAAACCCCTTTCATGAGTTAAAAAGAATTTGCCGACACGTAAAAGGGTGTTTATAGTTTTTAAAAAGAAACCTTTTGCAGTTTCAAACCCAATGATTTCACAAACTGTTGGGTTTGCAATCACAAGAGGGCTTAGTACGTCTGCTCAGTCACTGCTCCCACAATAAGTTAGACATCATCGGTGCTTTACAAAATAGACTGGCTCATAACAGCAGGTTTATCACACATTATTTCTTGCATTTGGGCACTATGATTCCTACCCATGTTTTCTTCTTCAGGCTCTGGTTCTTCTTGGAAATTAATTTCATTTCGTGGTTTTTCACTTAGTGAAAATACAGATGTGATGACCGGATCAGGTGCTAACAATAAAAATAACATGAAAAATCATTGGAAAACCTCAATGACATCAGAAATCCCATAAAATCATTCATATACTCTACCGAAAAGTGCTTGTGTGTAAAAAACTGGAATGCATTTGCCTGTCTTTACGTAATAGTAACCTGCTACTGACAAGACTTCTTGTGCATGCTAACTTAGCCTTACGTTTGTAACTATGAGTGGTTGGTATGCTATGTCTTAGTGTTAGAAATGGGGTCTTTGGTTGGCAGTCAGGTTACCTCTTGTCCAAGCAAGGACCCCCACTCTAGTCAGGGTAAAAGAGAATCACCCTCAGCTAACCCCCGCTTACCCCCTTGGTAGCTTGGCACGAGCAGGCAGGCTTAACTTCAGAGTGCTAGGTCTAAGTATTTGTACCAACACACATAGGGCCTGATTACAACTTTGGAGGACGGTGTTAAACCGTCCCAAAAGTGGAGGATATACCACCTACCGTATTACGAGTCCATTATATCCTATGGAACTCGTAATACGGTAGGTGGTATATCCGCCACTTTTGGGACGGTTTAACACCGTCCTCCAAAGTTGTAATCAGGCCCATAGTAACTTAATGAAAACACTACAAAACGACAACACAGGTTTGGAAAAATAGAGAATATTTATCTAAACAAAACAAGACCGAAACGACAAAAATCCACCATACACAAGCCAAGTTATTATTTAAAAAGCAAAAAGAGTCCTCAGGTTCTTTGAAACACAACGCTAATGCTGTTAGCGTGTAAATGTACCTGGGTCACGTCAAAATAACCCGCACGGGTGAGTGTGCATCAAAAAAGGTAAGCAGTGCGTCGATTTCTCACACGCAAGTGACGTTGTGTGTCGTTTCTCCTTCTCCGGTCCTATCAGCGTGCGTCGTTTATTTCCCCGCAGGAGAGAGATGCGTCGATCTGGACAAAACACCCCGGGCAGGCTTGTGTTTTTCCGCACCCAGCGATGTTGCTTCGTTGCAGCCTCCGTCAGCGATGCAGAGCGTAGTTTCTCCAGCTGTGTGCATCGATTTCACAGCCGCACTGCAGGCGGTGCGTTGATTTCAGCCACGGAGCCGTCGTTCTTTTAGCCGCTCTCGGAGGCTGCATCGGAAATTTCCCTGCACGGCGATCTGTGCGTGGAATTCCATCCTTGGTCCACCAGCTTCACTGGCCCAGGCCCCAGGAACTGGATAGGGTACCACTTGGCAGGGCAGGGGTCTCAGCAGAGGCTCCAGGTGCCGGCAGAGAGAAGTCTTTGCTGTCCCTGAGACTTCAACAACAGGAAGCAAGCTCAGTTTCAAGCCCTTGGAGAGTTCTTCACAAGCAGGAAGGCACACAAAGTCCAGTCTTTGTCCTCTTGCACAGGCAGAAGCAGCCACTGCAGGATAGATCCACAAAGCACAGTCACAGGCAGGGCAGCTCTTCTTCCTCAGCTCTTCTCCAGGCAGAGGTTCCTCTTGGTTTCCCGAAGTGATCTAAAGTCTGTGGTTTTGGGTGCCCTTCTTATACCCATTTTGCTCTTTAAAGTAGGCTTACCTCAAAGAAAAGTCTCTCTTGTTTGTGAGATCCTGCCTTGCCCAGGCCAGGCCCAAGACACACACCAGGGGGTAGGAGACTGCATTGTGTGAGGGCAGGCACAGCCCTTTCAGGTGTGAGTGACCACTCCTCCCCTCCCTCCTAGCACAGATGGCTCATAAGGATGTGCAGGCTACACCCCAGCTCCCTTTGTGTCACTGTCTAGAGAGAGGGGCAAACAGCCCAACTGTCAAACTGACCCAGACAGGAAATCCACAAACAGGCAGACTCACTTTCTAAAAGTGGCATTTTCAAACACACAATCTTAAAATCAACTTTACTAAAAGATGTAATTTTAAATTGTGAGCTCAGAGACCCCAAACTCCATGTCTATCCGCTCCCAAAGGGAATCTACACTTTAATTATATTTAAAGGCAGCCCCCAAGTTAACATATGAGAGGGATAGGCCTTGCAACAGTGACAAACGAATTAAGCAGTATTTCACTGTTAGGACATATGAAATACATTAGTATATGTCCTACCTTAACCATACACTGCACCCTGCTCATGGGGCTACCTAAGGCCTACCTTAGGGGTGGCTTACATGTAAGATAAGGGAAGGTTTAGGCCTGGAAAGTAGGTACACTTGCCAAGTTGAATTGGCAGGTTAGAACTGCAGACACAGACACTGCAGTGGCAGGTCTGAGAAATGATTACAGCTCACAACCAGTACTGCAGGCCCAAAGTAGCATTTGATTTACAGGCCCTGGGAATCTATAGTGCACTTTACTAGGGGATTACTAGTAAATCAAATATGTTAATAATGGATAAACCAATCAACAATACAATTTACACAGAGAGCATATGCACTTTAGCACTGGTTAGCAGTGGTAAAGTACTCAGAGTTCAAAAGCCAACAACAATAGGTCAGAAAAATTAGGAGGAGGGAGGCAAAAAGACTGGGGACGACCCTGCAAAAAGGGCCGTTTCCAACAGTTAGCATCCGTGAAACCAAAGCTAAAAATTACCTTGCTTAGCCGAAACAGTTAACATTTGTGTTAGTCAAGAAGGCTATCTAGTAATTCTCATGGGTTCAGCAAGGCACCTTCTTGTTCTCTTGGTGGGAATTTTGTAATGTGATCAGTATTAAAACTGAATGTGTAATATGGTATACTCTGGAGTTCTGTCTTGTTTCGGGATCCTGGATCCATAGCTGATGTATGGAGATCCCCTTGTGGATTATCTCTGGGAGTCACAGGCCATGTCATTTTTGCAGTGAACACTTTTTAGAATCAAATAAAAAAGTGAGACAGAATTTTCTTTGACACATATAGGCCTTTATTATGACTTTGGCGGTCTTTTCACAAGACCTCCAAAGCCGTGGGCGCCAGAAGACCGCCAGTGCTGACGGTCTTCCAACCACCATATTACGAGTACTGCACGATTTCCGCTACATTTTGGGCAGAAATGCTGCAGTAATCGTGCTTGCGGTTGGAGGCACTTGGGTGGTTCCACCACCGGCCCGCCTCGCTAAAAGGACTCCACCAGCCGTATTACAACCTGTAATATGGCCTGGCGATGTCCTGATTGTGGGGGATGCCGTTGCTGGAAGCGCCTGTTCCCTGCCAGACAACTTCCTCGACGGACAAGGTAGGTTGGGCGTCCGACAGGGGAGGGGTAAGGGTGTGTTGTGTGTGCTTGTGTGAGTGGGTGTTGTCCGCATGTGTGAATGCAAGTGTGTATGTGTGTGTGTGTATGCGTGTGTGCATGGGTGTGTGTATGCGTGGTTAAATGCATGTATGACTGTTGAAGTGAATACATATATGGATGCGTGTGAGTGGGTGTATGGATGCATATGAGTGAGTGCGTATGTGTATGTGTATGTGTATGGTTGCATGTGAGTGAGTGCGTGTATGGTTGCATGTAAGTGAATGCGTGTATGTGTGTTGGTGAATGAGTGTATGCGGGGTGCGTGTGGGTGTCTGTGCGCGTGTATGCGGGGAGGGGGTGCTGTTCTAGTAGGGAGGTGGGGGAGCTGTTCTGGTAGGTGTGGAGGGCGCTGTTCTGGTAAGGGGTTGAGGGAGTATTGGGCTTGCTGAGGGAGAAAGAAATGTCCTACTCTTGTAGCCTTTCCGCCAGGGTTTTCACGGCGGTGCTACCGCCGCGGAAACCCTGGTGGAAAGCTGACTCCTAATACCACCAGCAGTCTTCATTGGACCGCAGGGTCAAAGATGTCAATCTCTGGCCCGGAGGGTCCAACCACCCTGGCGGTATCAGCGAGGGGTGTCGGGGTGGCAGAGGCCAACCCGCCACACTCATAATGTGGCGGTTGGTGGTGAGACAGTCACTGAGAGTCTGGCAGTCATGAGACCGCCAGACTCATAATGATGGCCATAATATGCAAATACTGCATTGGGTAATTTTTTGTTAGCATTTTACCCAGCATGGAGCCCCACAAATCACAGCCACATTCAATAATTATGGACAGTAAGATTTGTGATGGATAAGTTGTATACTCCCCAAGTGCCATCTCTGGCAGAAGTGTTCACCCTTCAAATGTTTACAGGCTCCTTTTCTTAAACATGACTAGGTTACAAATTGGATGGCCAGGGTAAACTACCAGTGACATCAAAGGAGACAGTGAATACATGAACGGTTGGGCCCAGTTTCTTTTAAAACATTCAGAATTTTATTATAATGCAAGCATTTCATTGTTCATCCAGTGCATTTAATCCAAGGGTTATAGAGAGAAAGGAGAAGACACCTGACACACGCAACAAAATACTGTGTCAGTGTTCGCGTACGTCGTGTCTAACTCCTTAGATCCTAATGGAAAATTGACATGAGTAACACTACCTCTCAAACACAAGCAAGTGCATGTCCAATTGTACACTGAGAATGAAGGGGGGGGGGGCATGGCACTTGTACAGAGACCTCCTAGAGCCCCTCTCCCAACAAAAGGTGCTATCAATTTCCAAATAGGTCTAATATCAGTGGTATCTTCTTGCCATGATCCAAGCCTTGAAAGCCACCTGTAATGTCTCTAGTATCAGCTAATAACGCACAGAGTATATTTTTCCCATCTCCCTACAGTACCTCACCTCTTGCACAGGGAATCCCATCAAACTGAATGTCTACCTATGAAATGCTACAAAACAATGGGGATCAACCAAAAAACAGGATTCGTGCTGTATCGAACTGCAGCAATGCGCACCTCAACAACTCCCACCACCTAGTGAATCTCTGATCTCATCAAGTATTTCATTAGCATTCACTCTAGCAGCACTTCTCTTGAGCATGCTTGTATGTAAATGTTCATCACTCTTGAACATACTCTTTAACTCATTTATGATCGGTAGCTGTATCCTTTACAAGCCAAGGGCTTCCTGCTGTCAATCATGAGTGGACCCCCTCAGGCATTTATGGTGGCTGAATGTATGTTTGCTGACTATAATTAATGCATGCTGGGGGCTGCTATTTGGTCGCTTCTAGATAAGATCCCTTAGAGTATTTATCCTGTCTTCCTGTGTCCAGTGTCTCGGTCTCTCTTAATCCTGCCTGGATAACTAGTGCACTTTTGCGGCTGCTCCTCTGTTACTCTTGGATCACCCCTAAAGGGCATTTATTAAGGATGTGATTCCCCTGTGCATTCTGTAGGTTATTCCCTGTCGATACTGGATAGACTTTCCAGATCACTTAGTCTGGGCTGACTGAACACAGTGCATACCAGCAGGTTGCTCACCTACGGCAGCAGGATATAACATGGAGTGGCTGCCATGACTGCTTGTATCCAGTATATGCATTGGGCTCCTCCTTTGTCACTGAATCAGGCACAACATTAAATAAATGTAGCACACAATGTAATTTTCCATGCCTATTGCAGGCAAGGCCGGACTTGGAACCCAAAGCAGCCCTGGCAATTTTGTCAGACCAGCCCCTGGGGCGGGAGAAAACAGTTGAAGCACTGCTGCTTTTGTTCTTTTGTTACTGGGGCCAATATTACATCACTGAAAAAACTGGCCCCCACTGCTGAAAAAACGTCCCCCCCCACCCCTTTCAGCCTACCGGGAAAAAGCTTGATGCACGCTACGGCCAGTCCAGCCCTGACTGCAGGTGTTACATGCCTGGGTGCCGTGAGATAAGAAAGAAGCACCACTTTGGTCCCTCCTGCACAACACAAAAAAAAAAATTCTCACACATACCATGCTGCAATTAAGTACTTTTCCAATCGAGCACTCATCCACATTGTAGTGTGTACTACCGCTCTTATGCTTGAGGATTATAATGCACTATATCAATGGAAATACAATACTATACAGTATATTATCCCCTAATAAGTGTAGAGGAGCAGGGGTTAATGCATGTAGTACTTTCTTGACAGCTATAGTATTTTGACTCTAAGATCAAAATTCTAGGGAATTAGTCTCTAATTTTTAATAATGTAGCAACATTAAGGAACACAGTGGTCAATAATGGCACTTACTAAATACTTCTCTTAAATTAATCTCTTCCCAATCAAAGATGGTAGCCTGCAGGCGGAAGCACCACCCTACAACCATCTCACCCTAGCTCACACCTATCTTGCCCCCAGGAAGTAGGTCTACCACAACAACATATTGATGTAAGAAATCTGAGCGTGAACATGACCTCCAGTCTAGCCTTTACCTTCCTAAATTTAACCAATAAGCTCTTTCTAGATCATTTGAATTCTCAAAAGCATTTTCTCTTACCAACGTTTTCCACATAAGCTCAAGGCCATTATAACCTTTGCCATATCCTGTCTTAACTAAGTAAATAGAGTCCACCTGCCAGACTTAATTTCACTACTTTGGAGACCAAAGAGAATCCAAAATGCAGCAGCAAAATAAGAGACATCTTCGCCAATGGGATCACATGAGATTAGCTCTCCAAGCACTTGACTGCCTAATCATGACAAGTCATGTTTGTGGAACTCTGCACAGCTCACAGTGCCATCTAGGGCAAGGGAGCTTTTGTCATTCAAGTAAAACTGCAAATATATTCTTAGAACAGAAACCTTTGTTCCAGACTGTTACTTTGGCTCAGAGCTCGCCTACAGAAAACATCCTGGTTGAACCTCTTTCCATACAAACAGCAAAGCTACATAACCTCCTCACAGTAATGACAAGAAATAAGTAGGATTCCCTGTAATTCAGGAAGGTGGTTAAAAACACTGCGTCTTTCCCAAATGAAAATGAAGGATCGCACAAGCTAGCAGACAGATCTTTTTGCACCATGACTGTACAATTAACACAGAACTGAGGATCCTTCCACGGCAGAACGGCACCAAAACTCCATCAAGAACGAGGGAATCTATCTCTCACTCTCTTTTGCTTAATTCCACATAACAGCACCTTCCTGTTTGCAATCATATCCTATGAAAAGCCTCTGTCACTCATGCAAAACCCCAAATTACTCCTCAAACACCACCAACAGTATTCCCATAACTGACCAACCATACACTACCTTGTAAGCATATGCATCCTACAGCACCCAATACAGAAACACTTCCCACAAAAGAGACATTACAAAATTACAACCGTCCAAAGAATCACAACCAATGTAGTTGTGTGCTGCCAATAGATAATGAGCTTCAGAGACTTTTCAGGACTAAGAAACACTATATAACTGCAATTGGAATACAATACAATACAATCTAATAGAAGTACAATACATTCAGGAGCAACCGCTATCACAGAACAGGCCATGACACAGTTGTTACAAAAGAACGAGAAGAAAAGGGCTTTATCAGATCAGCCTTGCAGAGGCTCCTTTTTAGGTATGATGTAGCCATCAAACACACAAAAGGTGATGGGAGGAATGATTGCATTATGTCTAACCACTGACAACTGCTTGGGGTAGTATTCCAAACCATTGTTCTTTTGCCCACCATCCCACCTGAGTTTGGACCAAGCCATGTGCAAATCCATCTCCAATAGAAACTTCTGATGCCCTTTTCCCACCACTGATGTTCAGTGTCTGTACTCCATAGCGGTCACCTATGTTGGCTGGGATTACAGTCTGTGACTTCGTTTGAACCAGTTGGCACAGTTTTGGAAGTGTGGTTACATAAATAACAAGAGTTCTCAAAAACGAATCTGGAAAGTAGAGGTATTTGAAATGCATGGTGAAGATGCACGTTTGACCTTTCTTTCTCAACATTTAAGTGATAATTGTTTGACTTTATGTATGGGTGAGGGTCAGATGGGAAAGTCAGTGTTTGCCTGTTTTGAGATTGTTTGCAGTTACACGTGTTGGACCTAATTTATAGAGTCATTTTTTCTGTGGAAGTACTGTGGTTTAGTCATTGCTTTACCACAACCAGTACTATGCACTACACAGTGAAATTAGCACGGATTTCCCATGCTGTGACATGAACCTACACAGGGTGTGGGAGAAAAAAAAAAAGCAGCATGGACAAGGATGACAAGGAAGAAAGAACAACAACACGGAGAAGGATGACCGGGAGAGAAGAAAGAATAACAACAATGAAAATGTTGCCATTCAGCATCCTAATTTAAATCTGCCATGCTAATTACAATAGAATACCACTTTCACCACTCCACCATTGGAGTTGCTGGCTGGCTAACACGATTCCCAAATAAAAGACACAAGACAGCCACGGAGTAATGAGAAATGAACTAGAAAGGTCAACAAAATATAGCAAGAGTGTTCAAACAGTCATAGTGCAATAAGGATGTTGAGCTGGCCTGAATCATGGTCATAACTGCAATAAAGAGAGATTAATAAAACATATAAAATTAGCATATAAACCCAATAAAAACCTCTATCAGACATAAACTTTTGCCATTAGACTGTAATGCTCAGAACAGCTCTTAGAGGACACCACAATGAAAATAGCATTTGTAAAAAGAACATGGTCACATCACCATATAGTTAGCCACTAGAGGACATAACCACATGAAAATAAAATGGCCAAAAGTAATGCAGTGCAATCATATCTTAGCCCCTAGAGACCATAATGCATTACACATTTTTAGGACTAGCAGGCCTACTGCAATGACATTGCAAACACGACTTTTAAAACACAAATTACTCTCAGCTGTAAAACAATTGTTACAGCCTTTAACAGGGAGTTTAAAAAGACACTGAATGGTGGGGAGGGATCCCTACTAACCTAGTGTGGAGACCTGGAAATTGTCTAGACAGAAAAAGCAGGTTGAGGTGAACTAACATTTTGAAAATGGCCCCATTGTCCTAGGACCACCATAGGCTGAGTTATTAGCAAAAATGTTTTGTAAAATAATGCCCTGCAAAGCATTATGGGACGACTGTAATGCTCAGAACAGACCCTAGAGGACACCACATTAAAAATATAATTTGTAAGAAACGTGGCCATGTAACCATATAGTTAGCCCCTAGAAGGCATAATCACACGAAAACTGAATGGTAGAAAGTAATACAATACAACCAAATATATAGCCCCTAGAGGGTATAGTGCATTATATATTTCCAGGACTAGCACGCCTACTGCAGAATCAAGCCCTCTAGAATACACACTAATCCCAGCTGTATAAAAAAGAAAAAAAAAGTTCCAGATGTAAAAGAGCTTAAAAATAAACTGAGTGGTGGGAGGGGTTGTTATTTTCGGGTCCCCACTAACCTAGTGTGGGAACCGAGAGATTACCTAAACAGAAAGAGTGTGTTGTGCTGAACATTTTTTTTTTTAGAACTTTTATTTTACTGGCTTTTCAATTAAAGTACAGTCAGGTACATCAGATAGTTGGTATTCTGTACATCACACTTCATAATACACATATATACTGTGTACACATGTCACACAGGTCAAGCGTAGTGCAATCGTACCATGTTAGTACCTTTGAGTCACTGAAATTATCACCCCTTTATATGCATTCCTACTGTATTAAAAAGTTCAGTGGTTTTCAGTAGCTTTCTTAGGTAATGTGGGACACTGGGTGGTAACGTTCGTTTTTTTGTAATCCCTTGGCTTATGGCTACCATAGTGCGCCCTTCTACATTCTAAGGGTTTCCCTGCCTGTTCATGTCTTGCGTTCCGCTTCCAGTGGGGGTAGTCAGGATCAAAGCCAATAACAGAACCAAAAAATAATCAAAAGAAACAATCTGCCTACATATGTATGATCAATAGGTATGGTGCAACTGAACATGCTGCACCCCGGCTGATTGAGCAAGGGGGAGGGTTTATTTACTCTTGTATCTCGCCTCTTAGAGGCGCCACCGAATAACCCGTCCTGCCTTCCCTTCTATAGACTCATCACAGAGCTATCAGTATCATTCCCGGAGTCAGATTCAACTCCTACGGCTCTATCCTCCCAGCTGTCCATCACCTCAGACCACAGTGGGGCCAGTGGTCTACGCCTCATCCCTTCACTCTCCTCTCTCATCAAGGCGCTAAGCTCCGCTCTCCCCCATCTCGTGACATCCCGGGTCCATTCCTAGAGGTCAGGACCCTCAGCGCTTTTCCATGCTATGGATATTCTACGTTTGGCCAGTGCCAGTGCTAGGTCTACAAATCTATTGCCTACTTTCTTGTGGTGCGCCCGATTAAAGAGTCCCAGGAGGCATATTTTTATTGAGGATTCAAGGTGTCTATGTAGTGTACTGTTAATTTTGTGGATAGCTCCCCTCCAAAATTGTTGCAGCTGTGGGCATTCCAATGTCATGTGCCCAAATCCTGCGTTCAATTGATGGCACCTTGGGCACCCCATTCCAGCCCCTTTGTAAATGAGTGATAGGTGCCTTGGAGTGAGGTTGGTCCTATGTGAGTAATTGTATTGTATATATTTCAGTCGGTGTTTTGAGAGACCCGAGGAGCATATGCAAGGATTCTATTCCACTCCTCATCCGTGAGGTGTCTACCCAGGTCCATCTCCCACCTAGTCCGCAGGCCATCCATCAGATTCTGTACCGTTGTCAACAGTGACTTGTACAACCAGGAGACCAGGTGTGAGCCTCCACCAATGGAGAGCTTAGTCTGTAACACCTTGTGTGTGGGGGGCTCGCCCTCTATCCCTGTCCACAGAGTTCGGACGACTCCCAATAGTCTCCCAATAGTTCCTCATAAGTCAAGAACTGTCCTCGGGGCAGGCCAGTCTGCTCCACAATGTCTTCAAATGGTATCACTGATCCCTGATTGTTCAGTGCCCCCAGTGTGGTCAGGCCCGCAGCAGTCCAACAGCGTAATCTTCCCTCTGTAAAGCTGACGAGAGGGTCCCCACAAGGCAATCCCACTAGTGAAATAGCCGGAGCATAAGGTACTTTTGTTTGGGTTCTTCTAAGGACTCTTCGCCAGTTGGCAAGGGCCATCTTCAGTAACACTCCTCTCTTAATGCCACGAACAGCAGGTAGGAGCAATCCCGTCACTAGTCCATTATCGTTGGGCATTCCTCCATCAACCCCCAGCTCCTCCAACCCCACTCCGCTGAGCCATCTCGCCAGCCACTGCAATTGGGCTGCCAGGAAGTAGAACTCAAAGTCAGGAACCCCGAGTCCCCCGGCATCTCTGGGTAGTTTCAGAGTGGTCAGTGCCACTCATTGTCTTCCACCATCCCATATAAGTTGCCTGAGCAGCGTGTCCAGCGGTGGGAACCAAGAGGGGGAGAGGGTGATAGTCAAATTAACAAAATAGTATAGCAGTCTAGGCAGTGCCACCATCTTGATAAGAGACACCTGTGCCATGGTCGGGAGTCGCAGGGAGCGCCAGAAGGCAACACTAGACAGTAAGGCTCTAATCGCTGGGCCCAGATTGCCCTCTCTGAGGTCTTGCGTCCCATGATATATCTGTATTCCCAGGTAGCGGAAAGTATGCGGCGCTCATGCTACCTCTTCAGGGCAAGAATGTGGTCGGTTCGACCCTCGGACCAGTGGGAAAACAGGGGTCTTATGCCTGTTGATGCGTAGGTCCGAGCAGCCCCCAAATTCCTCCAACATCCAAAACACCTGGGGGCAGTGTCTCCAGGCCATCACGGAAGTAAATAAGCAGATCATCTGCGTACAGAGATACTACGTGGAAAGCTCCTTGCCGATATTTACCCCATTCCGGGGCCTTGCCCCGGAGCCTTGCCGCAAGAGGTTCTATGGCTATGGCGAACAGCAAGGGGGACAAAGGACACCCCTGATGGGTACCTCTGTGTATCTCATAGCTATTGGATATCGTTTTTCCCGTTTTAACCCAGGCTGTTGGCTGCGTGTACAGTAATCTGACCCAGGCACCCCAGTTCTCCCCTAGTCCGAGTCGTGCCATAGTGGCATCTAAGAATTCCCAGCTTATTGTATCGAAGGCTTTTTCAAAGTCCACCGACACGATCATTTCTGTCGGATGTGGAGGGATTGTGCTGATCATTTTGGTGATGGTCCTACTGTCCTAGGATCACCAAAGACTGAGTTAGTCTAGTCACCTGCTGAAATGAGGTCAGGAACACAAACTACCAGTAGTCCATTATAAACATACCTGGCGAACTGACAAGACAAGGCCTACTCGCCAAATTATTATTGTATTCATTAATTCAGCAAATCAAGTACTTGAGGCATGGATGTTCCATTAGCCAGCACTCAGCTCTAGGCACAAACAAGCAAGGAAGTTACAGCACTAATCGATGCATGCTCCCTCAAGCAGGTGTCACCCATAAAGGATGCATGTGGAAAATCCTACAACGTGGCAACTGACAGACATGCACAGACGCACACAATCCAAGTAAAAGTGTGTTTTGTTGGCCCTAATGGGACACACAATCAATGGTACACATTAACTGGAAATTTCAAGGTCTTGTCATGTTTGTGATAATCAAAATCCAGAGATTTCAAACCAATGACGCATTTTTATTAGTCTATTTATCTCTTATCAAATTAATAAGTACCTTCTCTTTCTACAATATGGCATTTGTACTCTCCGACAATCCTTTTGATTTTGTAAGTGCTGGACTTGTTCTGTCATGCTTTTTGTAAAACTTTTATTTTTGAGTGAGGTGCTGGACACTCATCAGCAGAAAAAAAAAACCAATACATGGCTAAAAGCAAAAGTATTTTTTGTTTCAAAGTACATATATAGTCATGGCAGTCTATGACAGTGAGAAATACTTTGTGCATTTGCTTCTAGTGAAAGAGCAGAAAAACGTTATTCATAGTGAAACTAGCAAATGGGTAAAAAGGGCAGATTCACTGCCCCATGGTGTTTGTTGTATGCTGCAGTGGACACAAGAAAAATGTGCACAACAACAAATCAATGGATTAAGAGGGATGGCTGAAAGCACCTATAAGTATATTAAATGTATAATTCTAGTACAACCAAAAGGTATTGGCTAATGTCAGACCTAAACGGAGCTTGAAACTTGTGGGCTTATTAAGTTGAGATGCATCAACTGTAAAAAAAGAAAAAAAAAATCTTTACCTATATAGCTAATTCTGTGCAGTCTTATTGAACTCTTCCCAATCTTCTTGAATTGGCTAAACATCTGAGAGCCACTTGTATGTCACATTATGGAGAAAAGAGAATGTGGAACCAGAGAGAACTAGAGCCAACACGTCATACAGTTCAAACGTAATAGCAAAGATATTAGGTTATCAAAATACACGTCACTGGGTGCTTAGCAATAGAAGTTGCCTGTTGCCCAAGGGTACAGCCACTTTATCCTAAACAATAATTGGCATACACATGCATACCATTACAAAGTCCATGTGCTTATTCCACACCACTTAAGTTAAAAAACAATAAATAAATTAAACAAGAGCAAATAATTCAGCATGGGTTGTCTTCCCCATTCAGTTCTTAGTAAGCATCTCCAATGTGGTATGTATTTCCTTTTGACAACAAGTGTTTCGTCTTATGAGCATGGTGCCCTCAAGACTTTATCAGGGATATTATGTCGGGACCTGTGTTGATACTGTAGCTTTTCAAAAAGCTAATTATATGTCCACTTGAAATGTTAAACAACGCTGGAGAATTTTCCAATATCATTAATTTTCTGTAGGTGAGAGACTTATTTTTTTAAATCTGAATGATGAAGAATCCATGTGAGACACTGAGGCTCTAAAGTAGTGACAGCAGAGGTGTACCTGGAGTTCTCTTTGAAACAAATTGGTATACCGTAGGTGAATAGTTGTGGAAAGAATTGTACAGTATATTATGATGACCTGAATATACAGCCTGCTCCGGCGTGTTGTAAGACAGGAAGCTCACACAAAGATGTACATCCTGCAAATCCAAACAAGTAAGTGGACTCACCTGTGGGACTAGTCATGTTTTTCCTAGTTTCCGCATTTTCTTTGTCTTCCACGTCCTCATCTTTAATCACGACTGAAATTACCTCAGTTGCTGCTGCTTATAAGAAACATCTAGTTTAATGACTCTTTACACAATAGAGCACAAACATTATCTATATTGTGACTGCCAATGAAAGAAGTATCAGTTATCTTTAATGAGTCAATCACAGTGTTTTGTCCACTGCTATAAAGAATTAGACGTTTTTCAGGCCTGGGGTATGAGATTCTGTATAGGAAAACTGAACTAGCAAGCAAATACATAGAAAGCAGATGAGTTTACGGTGCAATCTCACTGTATAAATTACCTATTTTTAGATGATGCTCTTGAGAAACTGGGGAAATAGTCCCCTGTACTTGTCACCACCACTGAAATTAGAATCCACCACTTAAATAGTTACAGAACATCAACCTCTATCATGTTGCCAGGGAACATGGACCTCGATCAGCAAATTATCAGTGACAATCTGCCTAGAGCACAGGTGAGGGCGGAGATATGATTATAGCTTGGCATACCACAAGCTTACCCATCTTCATTTCAAAAATACACTAATTAAATAGGACAGTAAATACCTGAGAACTGAATGGCACAACTATTGGTATGGACTACTGGGTTAAGGATGCTGTCTGCTGGTTGCCCCCCTCAATGCTCCTTTGTTCCCCTAGTAAGTATCTTTGCAACACAAACCCTTATCATTCCTCCCCAGTGCTCTTCTACGTTCCAATTCTGGCTCCAAACTCGATGGCTTTCTGTTAAATATTGAGCGTATACAGAGAAGAAATCCAAGGAGGCCCATAGGATGACTTGGTATTTCCCCTAGAAATCATTACAAATATGGGAACACCTTGAAAAGACTCCTTTTAAAAGAACATGTCCCTGGTATTAAAGAAAGGGACTGGTTTTAATATATTTAGGTTTCTGTACAAGAAACCTACATTTCTACACTTTTGTTTCTTGTATTGTTGTATTTAGTAGAATCACAGGCAGAATATCGGAAACACAAATACAGTGTGGACAGACTATCATGTCAAAAATATCAAGTACAAGAATATTGAGAAGGTAACTGCAGATAGGAAAGTATGAATTTACTAATCTCAACTCCAGATCTACATACCTTGAAGATATGTATTATTGAGGTACATATTTGTTGAGTTACATATAGTAAAAAGTTACTCATCCATAGCAAATGAACTTCATGATATTCTTGTCCTCAATATTTTTGACACAATATTCTTTCCACGATATTTATGTTTCCGATATTTTGTCCAAACACCATTTAATATGCCTAGGTTACTGTTACACCTCTACCACAGTAGAACTGTAAAAATGAGATGCAATAAAACTCCTCAGTTGGCTATCCCCAGTAGGTTGGCTTCTGTATTTGCACTTTGCTCAGTGAATGTGTCACAACAAATCACAGTCAACTATGTTACTTGTTAATATGTCATGTTCTGTTATTCACATTTGTATAATGCCATATTGCATTCTCTCTCGAGGTGCTCTTATATCTATCCTGATACTGAAGCCTCTAATTTTTAACTGACACTGATTTAATAATATTGTAGGAATAGCTGAGTCAACTTTGGCGGAATGATCACTGATTTACTGCTATGAGAAATATACATTTTAACACATAGGTGTCATTCTTAGGCATTCCAAATTAAAATATCAAGAATAGGAACATAGTACGCTTGACAGACAATATATAAAGGGTACACATACACTTAATTTTTTACTTATCAGTAAAACATGTCAGGACAGCAGGCGGGTAAGAGTTTTTATTGCATAACATCTTCTCGACTATCAGTCATGAACAAAGGGATGTAATTATTATAATATCTAATTAATACAGAGGTCAATTTCCTAGTTAAATATTGCAGCCCACTGTGGAACGTGCATGAGCAGGGAAAACTTAGTTCAATTCCTCCTGTATATTTATAGTGATAACTAGTGGCACATCTTTTTTTGTTGACAGAATATTGTAATTATTTGGTATCACTCACATGCAGAAGGGCAACCACGGTGGCTTCTCTCATGGTCTCGCTTGTCTACATGACACAGATCTTCCTTTCCTTTGACTCTTAGTGAATAGACCGAAGAAGCAATAAGAGGACCTGTATAATTAAAAGTAAAAAATGATAAATATTTACAGCAACTTGTGCACTGACTAAATATAAAACCGTATACACTATGCACACTGGGAAAATATGATTTAAAGCCACCACAACATAACTAAAAACAGAACTCTGTATGTAATCAAATTGTGAATAACCTAATCGGATAAAGCACTACTCTCCAAAATGATTTAGTACCGGCAAGAAGGTAACAAGGGGTATGGGTGGGATATACAAATTGCAGTATAGGGAGATGAGATTCAATAATTCATCGCATACAGTAGCAAACAGGTACCCTTATAGTTACTCTCCAGGTATATGCCCCAGAAAAGCTCAAAAGTGTCCATTTGAAAGAACTGATTCAAACAGTGACTCCAGAAAAACAGTAATTTGACAAGAATATACGCAATTTGAGGGTTATAACCATGTTATTTTTTTTTCCTGAAATGTCATAAATATGAAGAATGCAGAGCTACAGTTTATTTAATGTTTGGTAGTGTTTCTAGGGAGGCAAAAAAAACACAAGCTTGAAGGTTGGATTTTTTAAAAAAATGCTAAAGTGTGAAGCAAGATGTTGTCTAGAGAAATAGCACACACCCTCACTTTCTTTTTAAGCACCATGAAGATGTTTTCTTTATTTTCGCGTCAGTTTTGTATCCACTTCAGTTACCAGTCCTTTTAATCATTACTGACTAGCGTCCATTTTGGTCTTCATTTCAAAATACATTTCCAATGAATACCTATACCTTATCTTGTGAGTGGTGTTTCAGATCCTGTCCACCTCTGCTATCTTCCAAAAAACCCTACACTTGTTCTATCATATGGTTCAAACACAACTCAAAGCCAACAGTCCGCCATCTGTTGCTTTCTCTTACCACATGTTCACTATGAAATGCTATGAATCGCTTCATATGTCTTGCTCCTGCCACTGTTATCCTTCCAACCCTGTTCATTTCGAGGTTAGAGGATTAGCTGTGGTGTGTAAATCACAATCACAAATTAAAGAGCAAGCAAAGCAAGCGAGGCACATCCTTTCCCGCCTACTCTTCGAACATAAATGGAGCCAAAAAGTGGACAGAGTTAACAGGAAGTTTAAATATGGCCAATAAATGTGAAACAGGCTCTTCTTTTCATGCACTGCAGGAAGGGTCTGTTAGCAACAAGGACATAACATCAGAAATAAGTGAACAAAACTCGTTAAGAATTATCACACAAATATCAGCTTATATGGGAAACATTCTTGTTTTTTTCCTTAAACATCAGTCTGTTATTTTCTGAAACTACACTGTTTTGGCCTCAACCCCCAGCTTCTAATTTTTGGTAAATAAGCTAATGTGGTCCCAAAATACCAGCCTGTCATTTTCGTCAAGTACTCATATTTACTACTAGTCTTCAGGTATTGCCTCAAATGTGCATGCCAAGGATGCCTACATTACGTCAGAGATGCACAGGAAAACCGATAGGTGGTCATTATATGTCTGGGGTGTGCTGGTCATGATAAGGATGTCCACCAAATGCCTGGGGCACCCATGAGATTTAGGGGATACTTGCTGTATACCAGAGATGCCAATCAGATGTTTGCTTAGGGAGATGTCAGGGATGCCCGCCATGTGCTAAGGATGCCCAGAGTTGACCACCTTATGCCACATGACTTGGGGTGTCAGCAGCAGCTAGGGCTGACTAGCTGGAAGGTTGTCAGATATTTACAGTCAGCAGCACATCTTAAAATGGCAGGGAAAACAATCCCCCCCACCCCAAAACAAAATAACAGTATTGAAAAGTGAGGGCAGTGTTTATCATCCTGGAGTATTTCTCGTCAGGGATGTGCAGTATTTCATAGTGGTAGGTATTTTTCACCTACCACTGGCATTAGGGTTACCAACCTTTCTAACAAGAGGTTCCTTACAGTTCTCGGTCTTATAATGGGCTCCGTACGTCTTGTACGTTGCTTTTTCAGCGAATCCTTAAACTTGCTGACTGCAGCAGTACATATTTAGACTCTTCACTGGTTACCCTGTATCCTTTTGGGATAGGCTTTGCGGCCTTGTTTTTTAATCTCATAATAAACATAATGTAACAGATGTAGAGTGCACTTTCACCCACAAGGAGGACTCCTGGGATAAATGAGATGCATTTGTTTATTGTTACCCAACTCATCGTACTCATTTTAGATGAAGGTTACAAGACTGAGTGGCTCCACCAGAATTTGAGCCAGTGACCATAGCATCAAATACTAGAATAAATAAATCAGTCCACTGATTGGCCAGACCAGCACGGGAGTTAGCTGTGTTACACTCTATTGGTCCTTTCGATTACTCCCTCTGCCCTCACATCCTTACAACTCATTCTATTAATTCTGCTCATGCTTCTGAATTCAATCTGTTGTACTACCCATGCTGCCTCTCACTCTTCTCGCGTTGTTAAATAGTTTTACTCCCATAGGCTTTTTGGCAGTCTCCTGCTCAGCAATAAACAGTGTGTTTTATTCTATTTAGCACTTTCAAAATGTTATATTGATTGTATAGTTTTTGTACTGCACGTACGTGTAAAGTACTGAGCAAATGAAATAAAAATTCTAATGACATCCATCCTTACATCAAAGTCCACACAGTGGCATCCTAAAAACATTTATTCCTGGCGTCTCTTAAGCCTTCTGGGGGAAATGTAAAACCAGAAAGAAAATATAGCATTCTTTTCCTCTACTTTAAATATATACTCAAAACAAAATACAGTAATAACAGGCCCTGGCACAGCCAAAAGTTCGGGCACTGACTTGTGAGCCAGTGGATTTGTCAATGTTTGTTATCTTTGAATGATTTTTGATAAAGTATAACAGAAAACACTGAAAGATGGCCGCCTAAGTATGTGTAAGCCTGTAGACGCGTGTGCAGATATGTTGGAATGGTTATTTTTATACTTTGTCATAACCCATCGCAAGATGGCTAGAAATGAGTAAGCATGTACATGTAGCCATCTTTGAATATCTGGTTGTGATACAGTGTAATAAAAACATTCAAAGAGACACACATTCATACGCATACATGCATGGGTAGCCATTTTTTAATGTTTTTTTTACTGAAGTATAATAAAAAAATTATACGATAGTTCTCCGTGCATGCTGACACAGGAGTGGGAATCTCTGAACGGTTTAATAGCTCTTTTAAAGACAGGTGCTCGAGAGCCACAGCAAGATGGCCACACGGTAGTGCTACTCTGCTGAGCACAAATCCACTCAAAATCCTAGCAAAAACCATGCATCCCACATCAATAACAACGGCCCTGTAAAAGGAAAACACCTGTGACTATACACACTACATTGATCTGGCCAAACTGGCCAGAACTGTGATATGGTTATGGAAAGCGCAAATATTGGCAGAGGCTTATCATGGCGCCCGTGAGTGGCGAATAGAGAGGGGCTGGAGGAACACTGGACTGTGGACCACTGCCCTGAGTGCCCCTGATGGACGATCCTACATGAGGTGAGAGCGGGAGCAGGAGGAAGAACTAATGGTGCTCCTGCAAACGAACGGAGCAGCTGTGGCCAAGACCCCGGACCTGGCGTCACTGGAGGCTGGCCGGGGTGGCGCATGTCCCTGAGTGCCAGGTCCGTGAGCACTAGTGTGCAGCTGATGAGATGTGCTGGAGAAGCAGTGGAGGCCTACTGACGGTAGCGGGCGGAGCTGAGCCCCACGTGCACAGAAACCCTACTGCCACAGGTGAAGCGCGCCACAGCTGCGATTGGAGGCGGGGGCCTTCTGGTCCTGAAAAGACAGCCTGGTGCTCTGCTAGGTAAAGTGTGGTGCTTGGTGGTGGCCTGCAGAGTCTCTGCCTGGGGATCAGCGCTGCCTCCCTCTGGGATGTGACAAGCAGACTGGAGCTGGGGGGCAGACTGGCATGAAAAGAGGGCTGTCCCCTGCCCAATTGAGTCTGACTACATTACATGGTGACTGGGGCCTTGTGGGCCCATTGCAGCTGACAGGGGTACACTATCTCCAGCATGTGTACACAAGTGCGCCCCCTGCAGACACATTCATCTTTATTACTCTTGAGCCCGGCCCTGCAGCACCTGCTGGCACCTATTGTGGGGAGACTCTAAAAAGTGTACTGTGTGGTGAGGAGGACTACGATTGCATGCTCGCACGAGAGGAGCTCTCGTTGGCCCCATCTGGGGCACTGCTGTGACCCTCCCTTTTTCCTTGCTGTGTTTGGAACATTGCTTGCACCATCCCGCATCGATGGGCAGGAGGACAAGCATCACCCGTGCCTCATGTTTGAGTCCTGGCGGCCCCCAGGACCCAGCTTAACCCCATGCCCGGTTCAGACCATGACCTGATGAAGCAGGGGACGACTGCTCTTGAGACAACACTGCTGACCATGCAGCAGAGTCTCCAGTTCATAGACGGAAAGATAGACACTCAATATCTGCATGGATCACATGGCAACTAAGCTGGACAAGCAGAACACGCGCATAACTGAGGCAGAACAACAAATCTCCTTCCTCTACCGAAGATGCACTGCAAGCAATCACCTCAAAATACCTCAATATGGAAAAGGTAATAGCGCTGATTCATGCGAAAAATGAAGACCTAGATGCCAGGTCACAGAGAAAGAATTTATGGATCACAGGGGTGCCCGAATCAACCAACACCAGAAAAATGGAGGGTTATGTGGAAAGCCTCTTGCGAGAAGTCTTTGGAGCGGACACTCTCTAGACCTTGCTGGTGGTGGAGCAGGCACACAAAACGTTGAAGACCCAGCCTCCACTGGGGGTGCTGCAATGGCCCATCATTGCAAGACTTCTCAATGGCTAAGACCGGGATACGTTCCTACGCCACATGAGGGAGAAGAAATCTATCCATGTTTCAACCAGGGGACATCGCCTTCTACCCCGACTTCACGGCAACAGTGTAGGCTGCCCATAAAGAATGAATGCCAGTGAAAAGGAAGCTCCAGCAGACGGAGATACCTTATGACATTCTCTATCTGGCCCAGCTGCAAGTGGAATATGGAGGGACACATACAATTCTGTCCACACCCAAATCGCCGATGGACTTTGTGAAAACACGCCTGCAAAAAAGACGGAAATCACCTGTACAGGAACACAATGATTTTGATGAATACTGTTAGAAATGGGGTTTCTGGTTGGATAGGGTACCCACCCACTCTAGTCAGGGCAAGGGAGTTACACCTCCAAGATAACCTCTGCTCTCCCCCTTGGTAGCATAGCACAAGCAGTCAGACCTAACCCAGAGGCAATGTGTAAAGCGATTGCACAACACACTGGACGCACTACCCCACCACAAAGAAAACAACAACACCAAGTTATATAAAAATAAACTGTATTGTACACAACATAATTAGACCAAACATAACATGTTAGTAATACTCTACTACTCAAGCAGTTGTCAGAACATTAAACAGTACTATTACTCTGTGAAAGCCAGCAGTAGTCACATAGAACATGTAGGTTACTTGTTATCCTGCAACATAAGTATTAGCCAGATAACAGTACTAAAAGAAGGCACATAAAATCATCATACATGCCCATAAAAGAAACATCAAAAAACACATGGCAAGTCATAAAAAACATATCCCCACCAATACATGAGTCATAGTAAAACACATATTCCACATTCTCAGACACCATCACTGAAATTATGCATAGCATGGAACATTTTCATATGTCCATATCCTCACCAGCATATTTCTAGAGGTGCCATAAACCTGAAACAGCGTTGGGCAAAACGGGGATGTCCGTGTCCCAACCGTGGAGCCTTCGATGAGGTTTCCACCCCACCCGCAATGCACATCCACTGGATGGGGCCCAGTGGAGCGGGGGACCTCCGATAAGGCTTCAACCCTGCTTACGATGTGTCCTCACCTGATGTGGTGCGGGAGCCTCGCTGCAGTGCTTCCGGGCTGCAGCAGTGAATTCAGGCAAAAGGAAAGGCCTGCCGATGCCCCGGGGGTGTTCTTCTCCGCATGCCTCGTCCCTGGGGTACCTCTAGTAGCGCGCTTCACTCCAGGCTTCATTTCCTCGTGCCCCGGGGGCACCAAGCACAGCATGCTTCGGACGAGCTTGGAAAATACGAGCTGCCCGGGTCGCGGTGGTGATTTTCTCCGGCAGCAGAAACAAAATACAGCGCTCTCAAGTCGATTAGTATAAAAAAAAAACAAAGGCGCTCTGAAGGCGCTAGAAAAATAACAGAAAATTGCTCATCAGGCTGTCTGCTCTAGGAGGAGCTTTTAGGTGCAGCGCTATCCTCCTGCGCTGAAAAACAAATGGCTGCTGGGGGCAGGGGCCACAGCACCCAGCCCCTGGAGACACAAGTGAAGCACAGGGCAGCATGGCCCAACAACAGGCCAGCACAAGGGGGATTCAGTCAGTGGCAGTTCCTCCTAGTGACCCAGCAGGTCACAGGTCAGCACAGCAGCAGTAGTCCAAGGCAGATCCTGGTGAGTCCCTCCAGCAGCATTCTGTGTCCCTTTCTTCAAGATGTTTTTGTGTGTTTTACATGGGGAAAATCCCCTGTACTTATACTCAGTTTTGCAAAGCAATTTCAAAGAGGTTCTGGACAGTTTCAACTTGTTCTAGGAGTGTCCCCTCTCTCCTCCAGGACAGACTCCAGACATCAGTTGGGGACAAACAAGCCCTTTGGGTGAGGCCAGGACACAGCCAATACAAATGCAGGTGTGCCCCACCTCCCCTTCTCTCAGCCCAAGAACACCATTCAATAAGCAGATGCACCTCTGGGACACATCCACCCTCCCTGTGTACTGGCTGTCTGAAAAGTATGCACAAAGCTCAGCTGTCACCCTGCCCCAGATGTGGATTGGAGACAAGCTGCAAAAAAACAGAGTCATAAGCACAGAGAAACGCTCACTTTCTAGAAGTGGCATTTCTATAATGGTACTAACAAATCCACCTACACCAGTAAGAAGTATTTCTCACAACCATACCAAACATGCCTACGCTACCCCTCATAAATCAGACAATATCCTTTAGTCATAAGGGAGGGCATTTCCAATGCAATCCTATGAGCAAGGCAGCACTCACAGCAGTAAGAAACCAAATAGGCTGTTTGTCACTATCAGGACAGGCCACACAATTTGCCACATGTCCTGCCTCTTATATACACAGCACCCTGCTGATAGGGCTAACTAGGGCCTACCTTAAGGGTGACTTACATGTAGTAAAAGGGGAGTTCTGGGCCTGGCATGTAAATGTATATGCCAAGTCCCTGTGGCAGTAAACTGTGCATGCAGGCTCTGTGCTAGCAGGCCTGGGACAGGTTTGAAAGGTTCCTTCTGTGGGTGGCGCAAGCAGCGCTGCAGGGCTACTAGTAGCATTTAATTTAGAGGCCCTGGGTATAGAAATACCACCACACAAGGGATTTAAAGGTAATTAAATGTGCCAATTAGATGTAAGTCAATCATACCAACTTTAGAAGGGAGAGCACCTGCCCTTTAGCACTGATCAGCAGTGAAAAAGTGCTCAGAGTCCTAGAGCCAATAGCAAGAGGTCAGAAAAAATAAGAGGAAGGAGACAAAACGTTTGGGCATGACCCTGCAAAAAGGGCCAGGTCCAACAAATACCCTTGTGGAGCTCCACAATAGGATCATATTCAGGGTGCATGAGTTCTTCAATGAGGCTGGCGGATACATCAACAACGATTTGGACGTGATGTACTTTCACTTACTATAGAGACTGAACTATTGGACTATGACCGATATTACACTAACACTCATTCACCTCCAGTTACTACAAGGAGACTGATGGTGCTTGTTACACTTTTCATCCTTGGCGTGGTGTCCCTTAACTTTTTGCCTCTGTTCCCCAGGTTGTTGATGTGTGCTGGACTCTGATTTTACTGTTTTTATTACTCTGGGCACTTTACCACTGCTTACCAGTGCTGAAGTGCAAGTGCTCCTTTACAAAATGTGTATGTAATTGTTTTATCCATGATAGGCATATTTGGTTTACTAGTAAGTCCCTAGTAAAGTGCACTAGAGGTGCCTCGGCCTGTAAATCAAATGCTACTAGTGGGCCTGCAGCACTGGTTGTGCCACCCACATAAGTAGCTCTGTAATCATGACTCAGACCTGCCATTGCAGTGTCTGTGTGTGCAGTTTTACCTGTAAATTCGACTTGGCAAGTGTACCCACTTGCCAGGCCTAAACCTTCCCTTTTCTTACATGTCAGACACCCCTAAGGTAGGCCCTAGGTAGCCCCAAGGGCAGGGTGCAGTGTATGGTTAAGGTAGGACATATAGTAATGTGTTTTATATGTCCTGACAGTGAAATCTTGCTAAATTCATTTCTCACTGTTGCAAGGCCTGTCCCTTTCATAGGTTAACATGGGAGCTACCTTTAAATATGATTAAAGTGTAGATTCCCTTTGGGAGCGGATGGACATGTGGAGTTTGGGGTCTCTGAGCTCAATTTAAAAATACATCTTTTAGTAAAGTTGATTTTAAGATTGTGCGTTTGAATATGCCACTTTTAGAAAGTGAGCATTTTCTTGCTTATACCATTTCTGTGACTCTGCCTGTTTGTGGATTCCCTGTTTGGGTCAATTTGACAGTTGGGCTGGTTGCACCTCACACTAGACAGTGACACAAAGGAAGCTGGGGTGTAGCCTACATATCCTGATGAGCCATCTGAGCTAGGAGAGAGGGGAGGAGTGGTCACTCGCACCTGAAAGGGCTGTGCCTGCCCTCACACAATGCAGTCTCCAACCCCCTGGTCAGTGTCTGGGGCCTGGCCTGGGCAAGGCAGGATTTCACATTCCAATGAGACTTTACTTTGAATTAGGCCTAATTCAAAGGAGAAACTGGGTATAAGAAGGGCACCCAAAACCACAGACTTTAGAAACACTTCTGGAACCAATAGGAACATCTGCCTGGAGAAGAGCTGAATAGCTGAGGAAGAAGAGCTGCCCTGCCTGTGACTGTGCTTTGGGGAGATATCCTGCAGGTGCTGCTTCTGCCAGAGTAAGACGGCAAAGACTGGACTTTGTGTGCCTTCCATCTTGAGAAGAAATCTCCAAGGGCTTGATCTAGAGCTGGCCTCCTGTTGTTTGAAGTCTCAGGGACAGCAAGGACTTCTCTCTGCCAGCACCTGGAGTCTCTGGAGAGACTCCTACTCTGCCCTGTGGTGCCCATCCAGTTCCTGGGACCCTGCAAGGAGAAGCTGGCAGCCTAAAGACAAGAAAATCCACGCACAGACCGGCGTGCGGGGAAAAGATTAACGCAAATCTGATCTGCGGCTGAAAAAACGACGCGCCGCCGGCTCCGCAGCTGAGAAACTACGCTCGCAGGAAACGCGACAGAAGAATCAACGCACGGAGCAGGAGAAACGACGCGCAGCATCGCTGACGGAGGCTGCGAGATCACAACCTGTGCTGCGGGATTTTTGGATAATCATGCGGCTGGATTTTCGACTCACGTACCACCCTGCGGAGTTATTTTTGACGCACACCCGTTCGTGCTGGGTTATTTTTGACACGCACCAGGTACATTTTCACTCTAGCAGCGCTGGTGTGTGTTTAAAACTACTTAAAGACTCTTTTTTCATTTTTATTGATAACTTGACTTGTGTATGGTGGATTTTTGTCGTTTCGGTCTTGTTTTGTTTAGATAAATATTTCCTATTTTTCTAAACTGGTGTTATGTCATTTTGTAGTGTTTTCATTAAGTTACTCTGTGTTGGTACAAATACTTTACACCTAGCACTCTGAAGCTAAGCCTACTGCTCTGCCAAGCTACCAATATATACATGGCTGCACTGGGGGTGGTGCTCTGGGGGAAGAACTCTATCTTACCTAGACCTGACACTAGACCGGTCATCCTCAGAAGACAGGAAAGGGGAACTTTCCATACGGGTGCTATGAGAAGGCATGGGAGACGTTGGGACTTGTAGCAAGTATGGCATCCAGATAGACAGGAGGGCTCCTTCACTTCTTTGGTCCATGGTACATGGTCCACATTAGACTACCGACTGGGTACTTGAGAAATAACAGCTGGGCGGTCAAGGTCAGTCACATGCCCTGCGCTTTCTCGGATCACGCTGTGGTGAAGCTGATTGTAGTGTTCCCGGCCCAGGTACCCCTCACCCCCATTTAGCTGGAGGTTTCGATCAACACCATTACTAGATCCCACATTCAGAGAGGACCTGCATGCAGCAGTAACTGAATTCTTTAAGAATAATACAGGCTCAGTATGGGAGATGGATACCCTGGGAGGCATTCAAGGTCACCATACGGGCTTCTGTATAGGAGCCCAGGTGGGAGCCCTGAAGACCATACGAAACTGACTCCAGACAATAGACCGTGGAAGTTGAGTACAACGCCACACTTGATCCCGGAATACTCGCTCATATTGGTGAACAGATTAAAGAGAACAAGGAGTAAGCAATGCGGGATGGAGACTTCTTTCTGAAGCAACATATAGCTCGATCGTAGAGAAGGACTGCCACCTGGGCCTTAGCATGGCACATAAACTGTCTGAAGCCAAAGCACATTTGCACGTTGTGATCATTGATGCCCTTGACGGCACGATCTGTCACACTACCACATAGATGCTCGCCGCCTTTACCGATTATTATGCTCAACTATATGACGCACGATCCTCTGCCTCTGTGAAGGAGATAGCCACCTACTTAGAGGATATCCCCTAGCTTGGCTTTCGAAAAGGGCAAAGACAATATTTAGTGCAACCCATCTCAGTAGACAAGCTCAAGGAGGCCAAATGTTCCTTGCCGAACGGCAAGGCGCCAGGAAGTGATGGTATTATTGGTGAATTCTACAAAGAACCTCATTTACATGCTATGTACTGGTGATCGACGTATCTGTCATTACAATTAAGAATCTTTACGATACTTTGAGTTTTCAGTTAATATTGTTAACTAACTATTGATAATTGATTCAGCTCGATCAACACGGTTGTGGATAAGGGTCTTTCTTCAATACTATTGTGTCATATATATATTTTTCATTTTTTATTTTTTCTGTTCACATTGTTTTCTCCATTTTTCTTCATATTTTTTCTTCAACGAACTAAGGGCAAATGCGCTTCGTCTGTTGCATGACTAGATATATCATTGTGTTATTAGGCAGTTTTTTACTAACTTCAATGAGTAATACTTTCTGTGGTTGCTAAAGGGTTATGCCTGATCAGTACTTTGTGAGGTTTACACCTTGATGTGTTCTAATCAAAGTTGTTGGTGTTTTTACAATATTCTTCTTTTTATTTCTCCTTTCCCACTGGGCTTGGGTGGAGGTTTTACACAGATTATGTTCTAGCATTATTATGCTTACATGGTTTTATTTTAATGAAATGTCAGCCCTGAGGAAGTCGGTGGGGTCATCCCCAAGAGAAAACACATGTTCGCTGTTCGGCTGTTTCATAAGGATATTATGAACATGTTATCTGGCTGTGGCTGAGTGACACTGTCATACATTGGAGAACGGATGTGCAATTAATTGAAATAAATCATGAAGACTGAAGAGCTACACACGAGATCTAATACGTTTCTTGTTTTTTCTTCATGGATGGACTCTATTTGGAAATAATGATATGTGGCTATGTCAATGATTATCTTATTTTGTCTTACAGGTTCCAAAGAATTTGTTAGTACTAAGACTCGTTACTAATCAATTTACTTTAGCGAGTCCCTCATTTGTCAATGTTTGTTTTGTCTGTTTTACTTGGTAATTCAGTTCAGGGATTTGGAGTGTTTCCCTATGAGTGCAACGCTTTAATAATAGGTTGGTTATTGTACATATGCCGAAAGTTGTCTTTGAGCGCCATTTCTCCAATTTCAACACCCTCTCTCTTCTGTACAATTATACCAAATGTACTACACCTCACTGTGGCTATGTGTGTGTGGGTATGTTGGCTGTGCACGCTGCGGGGTGGAAGAGGTGGGCTTTCTCCACTTGGCCTAGAGTTGTGGGCACTTTAGACAGTACGGGGAGCACGTGACAAACCCGGTCTCAGAGATGCTAATGGAACAGGTTGATTTTACACCACACATATGCCTTCTTGGACTAGTTAAACCACTGCAGCCTGCTAACCTGGAGCTGTCAGTGATAGCACTATTATTAGTAAAATGCAGGACTGCGATATACTGGACGGAAAAAAACCGATCAGTGCCCACTGTTCAAAGCTGGCTCAAAGATATGACATATTGCCAGGAACAGTTTGAACTGCATGCAGAGGAGCTGCTGAAGCCCTTGTGACCTAAAGACATTTGGAGCCCCTGTACTTCGTACCTGTTGTCCAGATATGTTAACAGTGAATGATGATGGAGTGTAGAGGATTATTTACCATGATGTTTTAATATGGCTAAGATACAGTGTCCATCTCATGTCAACCGATTTACTCTGCCAATGTTCAATGCTGTACAATGCTATGGCTGTACCTTTTGGTAATGACGTGTATGTTAAAAATCTAATAAAAAGAAGAAAAGAGAAAAAAAAAGTGGGTGCTGCTTACTGTGCCCATCTGAGGTATGGTACACTGCAGGTACAGTGGCGACTGCCAAGTGTGGAGAGTGGTGGGGCAGGCAAATTATGATAACTACATTCATGCCAACATTCATTACATTATTGTTTTAAAGTTAAATGTTCAACTTTAAAACGGTAATGTAATGTATGTTGGCAATTAAGGGCATGCATACAAAATATAAACACATATAAAACAAATTAAAGAAAAAGAAAGGAAACGTAACTTACCTTGGTGCACGTCCTGGCTCGGGTCCTGGTATTCTCTTCTCCAGAGTGGGCACAGCCAACTCCACTAACCAATCAGGCACTGCTCTCATAGCATGAGAGCAGCACCAGGATTGGATGGAGTGGGCTCACTCAGCACTCCAGAGGGCACTGGGGGCCCGTGACTGCTCTTAACCCTGCTGCCCAAGACAGCTGGGTTGAGAGGTTTATTGTGCACATGTTTGGCTGGCCATCGGAGGGCAGCCAGCTAAAGAGACATGCACTAAACAAGTGCACAGGCAGCTCACCACTCTTCCCTGCTACTGCCATGTGACTCAGCAAGCCCTGCCCTGTCCTGACACTCGGCTCGGACGCGGGTTTGCCGAGTTAATGAAAAATAAAATGGTAATGTTTATTACCATTTTATTGTTCATCTGAGGGCCTTTTCATTAGTGGGGTGACACTCCTTCGCCATAACAAAGGAGCCTGCTTTGGCAGGTAGTAAGTAGCAAGGGCCTGGTAGCTGTGTCTGTGGAGCTACAGGGCCTCCACAAATTTTATTAAAAAGGAAAAGGAGGTTTGTTGAAAACAAAGTGCACATTGGCTCACCAGTGCCTTACACTAAATGGGGACTACTTTTTAAGTTAATGTTCACTTTGTGCACAGGGTATAATGCGATCACTCCTAAGGAGGGGAGACAATGGCTTAAGTGGGCTTACCCATTGCCTGATGCTGTATAGTGTGGAAGCAAAATCTAAAAGTCAAACAGACCAAGGGATAAAGCCCTGTACATAGATATGTATTATTAAAGGTTTTTTTTTCTTCGAAAAACTAAAGGGCTTGGCTAATGCAGACCCACAAATGTGTAGAACATATCTGATTTTTTCGCCAGTTCAATTTTATACTCTATCGATGAGTAAGTATAAACTTACCAAGAGAAATCAAGGCCTGGTGAATTTCATTCATCACATTCTTGTAAAGCTCCCTCTGCCACTCTTGTAAAAGCTTCCACTCCTCTTCAGAGAAATAGGCAGCGACGTCATGCAACGTAACCTAAGCCGGCAAGAGCAAAGCAAACACAATAAACTGAAGAGCTGCAGTAATACCTTTGTGGCATGAGGCTTCCCATGGCAATGAGAAACCCTTTTATTTTGTCAAGCATATGTTAATTCAAACGGCAAAATACTTTTATTGAAATAGAAGCTATCCAATATCAATCTTAGTCTACCGCAGCATAACAAACCTGGCCCATCAGTGGGTTATGGGTTTATTTTGAGTGGTTGTACATAAATAAAAAAATAGCTAACTTTTTGTGTTTTTTTCCAAGTATGGCTAACCTTTGAAAAAAATAAAAATAATGGGATCAAGCAGTTGTTAAAATATGAATGCACACAGGTCTCCATAACGGACAGTGGAAGAGAGACTTGTGTGGTGTTAATTATATATATTTTTTTTAATAAATGTTTATTGTTTTCTGCTTGCTACAAACAGCAATCTCCAGCAATAGGTACAATTTAATCAGGTAGTCAGTCAACAATGCTGTTTAAGCTGCTTCTATAATACATTACAATGCTGTGCAAAGCCCCCATCCCACCACCCCTCCATGTCGGACCTCACCCTTCGCTGTATAAGAATACCATGACTCGGTGTGGCCTGTTGCTGCCAGGTTTGCCAGGCGGCCTCCAGAAGGTCTCCATCTCCTGCGGGAGCCTTCTGCCAAAGTCAGCAGCATAAAAGTTTTCACAGTAGGGAAGTCTACTCAGGCTTGTGACATTTGTCCGTCGACATGCGGCTCACAGTGGTGTACCTGGTGGGGAGGGATCTGGGGGCAATAGGTTTTCCACGAATGCGTCTACGCTGAGGCCATTTCCATGGATCACGGACCACTTCTAGCTTCATGCAACAGTACCGCCCCCTCTACTCCACCAATATCACAAGCTCCTTTCTCCACCCATCCAAACTAGGGCCCTGCTGAGCTTTCCAATTACATGTAATCTCCTGTTTCTCCAGAAGGCTAGATCTTGAAACCTGCTTGTGGCCTTGTTTTTATTTGTATGTGGGAACCAGCTTAAAAGACAATGTTGTGGGGTGCATGGTACCTACCTTTCAATGATTTCAGTAACGGTACCTGTAATATTCTCCCAGTAGAGTTTAAGCTGCAGGCAGGTCCAAAACATGTGCAAGAAATCAGCTCCCCCCCAACACATCTTGGGCATCTGGCATTTGTTGTATAAACATAACAGTTAATAGATCTTGGTGTGAGGTATGCTCTATGTAGTACACAAAAAATGATTAGCTGAAAGAGGGCGTTCCTTAATACTTTAGGTACCCTTTCCAATATACCAGTCCAGTCTTTATTAGGTTACCAAGATCGGCTTCCAACTTGGCACTGAGAGCACTGAGGGGTAGAAGGATATCATCTCTAATTAATCTATATAAGCATGTTACAGCCTTAAAAGTCCCTGATGAAGTGATAATGTGTTGACAAGCTCTGTGGTGTGGTGGTTCTGTCAGTTTTACCCCCCAGTGTTTAAGTACCACAGATGTCAGTGCCCCATGCAATAAAAACTGGCCTCTGGATAAGTCACGTTTAATTCAGAATTCTTCGAAATGAGACAGCTTCCACCTTATATAGGTCACCCAGGATTGTTGCTCCCACCTCTACCCATGTCACTAGTCCTCGCCAGTCTCCCCCATGGGGCAAAGTTTCTAGGTTTACTGAAGGTATATCGGGCAAATATGGAATGCTGGTACAGGTTTTCTGCAGACAGCTTGTCCAACATTGACTCAGTACTCGAAACTCTGTTGAGTGCTTTTCAATGAGGTGCTTAAACTTTACCAACACTCTGATCAGTGTGTTGGTGTTCTGGATACTGGGGTTCAGAGTACTTCTGGGCGTCAGTCTGCCTGCAACCCATTGTGTCAGCCTCTGGAGCTGCGCTGCCAAATAGTTCTCGAACTCTGGTACTGTCAGGCCTTCATTACTAATTGATCTCTTGAAAGTATTTAAGGCTACCTGTTTGTGGCCCGAGCCCCAGAGAAACGCCATTGCAAGGGAGTTCAACTCCCTGAAAACGGACAGGGAATCTACACCAATAGTACTCTAATATAACAGAGTAGGAGCTGAAGAGCTATCATCTTTAGCAACGCAACTCTACCTGTCACCAATAGATGGAGCGTACTCCAGAACTCCATGTCCTTCCTAAGATGCCTTGTCGCCTTCCCTATATTCCCTTCTAATGAGTCAGCAGAGTTGGGAAAATGTTTTACTCCCAGATATTGAAAGCAGTTGGGCTCTAATTGTAAACATGGAATAGTGGGTGGGTGGTTGTGGCCTGGAAATGTGGGGAACACATGTGATTTTTGCCAATTGACCCTTAATTCTGAGTGCTTTACGAAGCAATCTAACAGACCCCAAGCATTTGTGAGCTCGGTTGAGGTATCTCGTAAAAATATTAAAAGGTTGTCGGCATGCAGAGCGATATGGTGAGTGCGCCCCCCCCCCCCCCACCTCATTTGATCCACCAGTAGACGTCGCCAGTTCTGCCATAGGCAGCCAAGGGCTCTATTGCCAACCCAAATAATGATGGTGATAGCGAGCATCCTTGCCTTTCTCCTCTGCCCACCATACCCCCGGTGCCGACCCTGACCATGGGGTCTGATAAAAGAGCCTAGTCCAGCCTATAAAGTTTGCTCCAAACTGAAACCAGTTCATGTCTGCATAAAGAATGATCCCTTCTACGCTATCAAATGCCTTCTCAATGTCTACTGTAAACACTGCTGACGCTGTTCGATCATAGGTACCAGCGTACAACATAGCAATTTTTATATAGCAGTGTTTCGACCAGGGATGAAACCCGCCAGATCTGGATGTATGAGTGTGGACATACAGGGAAGGAGTTTAGTGGTAAGAATCCTGCTAGGGTGATAAGCCTGTTTATCATGCGCCGGTTTTACAGGTTTGAGCAGCGGAACCACAAGGGTCTCTCGGGTTGTGTATTGTAAAGCTCTATCAGTGTAAGAGCCCGGACTTCTATATAGACAGAATAAAATCCACCAGAAGGCTGTCAGTGCCTTGTGTCTCACCCCTAGCCATAGCTTTGATCGCTGCTCTTATAGAATTCATCTAGATCAGTGGTTCCCAATCTGTGGTCCATGGACCCCCAGGGATCTGTGACACATTCCCAGGGTGTCCCCAGGCCTAGGCCAGCAGGAAGGCACTTCTCCAGCTGGGGCCTCTCGACAGAAACAGGTGCGTGTTTTTATATTTATTATTTCATTTGTGCGGCAGTTTTAAAAGCACTGCAAAGTTCCTTGTACATCCAGCAGCTTTCAGGCAAAAATAAAAGTGTCAAGATAACTCTGGTGATTAATGTACCAGCTGGCAAGAGATGGGAGTTTTGTCTAGTGAAAGTTTTGACTCATCTAAGGTAGTGCAGATGGTTAATATGCTTGTTGCAAAGAACGTGTATCATGCAAAAAACTGTATTTTATGTGCTTAGCACAGTCGGTTACTGTGCAGTTCATAAATTCAAATCGTAATCTAGCACAGTGAGCTACGAACCGCCATAAAAGAGCTGCGCGCAAACTACATGGCACATATTATAAAGTTGTGTTTTTTTCCCCGGTCTTTCGTTATCCAAATTTGCTGTTTTACTTGCTTCAGACTGTCAAGACAAAATGAAAGGAATGCCAAGAATTTAGCACTTTTAGTCTGAGAAATAGATTTATGAAGGCACTTCCAAAAGGTTTGTACAGGGAAAGAATAATATGAACGTTTATGCCAAATGCAGCAACACAAGTGCACTTCTAAAAATAATCACAGCAGTAGAATAATAATGATCATAGAAACAAACAAAGAAAATACACTACTTCAACCATAGATAATATATCTATTCAGAGTGATCATATATTCACGCACAACGCAAAGCTAAAAATAAGAATTAAAAATGCATCACCGTGGGGTGTGACACAGACATCATCTCTGCCAGCTTCAAGCTGTTAACCCACACAACTGCGGAAAGAGAGAACTACCCACAATGGGATCCGAGCAAGGCATCCCCTCCTGGAAATGAGTTCTGACTAACCCAGGTCATCAAGCTTCCCTCTTATGTACTTTAAACAAGCTGGAGAGGAGAGTTCTAGAAATTCCCCCTCCCATACAGTAACTGGCTGTTTAAACATTGGCTGTACCAGGTCAGTTTTGAAGGAGCATGTTTAGAGATGGGCCACATCCCAAGGTGCGCTCCCAAGACCGAACTGTTCCCTGTTGTACCATAAACATTCTCTGGTACACCCTTATCTCTCCCTCACTCCTCTATGTTATGTCCCTGCCTTGGTGAGAAAGACAGCAAGAGGAGTGAAAAACATGTTGCATAAGTTGTGCACAGAAAAATACCTGCACCACAGGTATGACCTTGTTTAAAGCTAAGCTAAGCACAAAATGGAGTCAGTGGTCAAGATGGAGCAGTAGTTAAATACAGATAGCAGTACAGCTGCTAAAAAGATTTGCTTGCGTTAAAATACATTCTTATTATTAAAGTCAATACTAGGCACTGTGTTATGTTCTGAATCGTGAGTTTTTGCTTCTCCAGACCAAAGCACAAAATGCCTACCAGGATGGATGACATGTGAATCCTACACCTTGTAGTCCCCTGTAAAGTGCTCCGAATTAAACAACTTAATTACATGTGACACTGAGACTATGGAGAGATGAGAGGCACTTATGGTTTTACTTCCTTTCCTCAAACATATTTATGTGAAAATGTTTTCTCAGATCTTACGTTCCAAAACAAATAACAGAAATCGCTTGGGAAATGTAGAATCTGACCTGAGGATTCAACCTTCCTAAATAAAACCAAACATCGAAAAGTTAGCCGCCAAGATGCAGCGCCAACCTTCCCAGTTATATTTTTCAATGTTTGCATATTTTTTCAATATAAAATAATTATATCTTTAGTAATTTGAGTATTTGTTTAGTGTGTATTTGTTGGTGTATTTTCTGTGAATTACTGTGTTAATGTTTGAAATTTAAATTGTACAAATTGCTTGGGGGTCACCGGCTTACAGCAGTGATTCAGTGGGAGTCCTCAGGAGTCAAAAGGTTGGAACCACTGATCTATCATTTGCTGAACAAGTTAGTGAGCTAACATGGAGAGTAGAATAATATTCCTGAAACTCTCTATTATTGTCTGTTTGGTGATGCAGCTTTTGCTTCGTCGGGTTCACCATCAATGCAAGCAGCGTACCAGTGCAGTCTCATTCTGCAAGTGCCTTAGTCATATAAGTCTTACAGTCAAAGCACTGTAGGCGCTCCACTTGTTCTGCTACTTTTTCTTTCGCTTCCAGGAGTTCAGTCTGTTTCTCTGGATGTCCTGGTCTGTTCAACTCAGCTCTTTGTAATGTTTTTTCGGCTTTTGAGGCCTCTAATAATAATGTAGGACTCACCCCCACCGATTCGGATATATATCTGCTCTTGAGCACTACTTTGAATGCGTCCCATTCCACTTGGAGAGAGGAAGCGGTTCCTTAATTATCATCAATGCACTATTGTCTGGTGAACCTTATTGTCTCCTGGAAGACTAGATCCTCCATGGACTCTGGTTTCAGTCTCCAAGTTGGAATTCAGGGCCTGTCCCTCTCCCTGCTAGAGTCAGTAAGATTGGGCTATGGTCTTATACTGTGCGTGATATGTATTCTACAGCTCTGATACAGCCATGCACTGCTGGGGTGCAGAGAAATGCATCTAGACGTACATGTAAATCGTGTAATAATGATAAGAAAGAGTAGTCCTTCTCTTGTGCATGTAATACTCGGCCAGATCCCTGGTGTGTTGAAAGGGAGATCTGGGACTAACCCAGATTATTGTGCCCCATGGGTAAGTCAAATAGGTGTCATAGTATGCCTGTCCTCGTCATCGTAGTTGCTGGACAGTTCCCTCCTTGCCGTCAGATGTGTCTCTTGGAGAAACGCTATCTGGACTCCCATCCTGTTAAGATATGAAAAAACCTTGTACCATTTGCATCCCTGTTATATTCCAAAACATGAGTTTGCAGGCAAAAGGCATCACCATTTTATGCCTAATCTGAAGAACTGCCACCCCCAATGTCGCCCAGCAATGTTCTAGTACTGGAAGTATGAAAAGGGCACAACCCCTCTTTTGTATCCCAACATTCAAACAACTAACTTCCCAATCAATTCCCGCACCCCAGAACAAGTAGGTGAACTCCCCCATCCAAACTTCTATTCAGAACTTCTACTTGCGCTGGAGTACCCGTACTAACGAAAATCAAGTAGGGGTATAAGCCCAAAGGGTTACTCCCCTCATTCCCCCCATCCCCAATTGTCCAATAATCCAATAGTATCAGCCTAGGGGAGCAGTTATCAGTAACATTGTTGTCTATCCCAGCCTTGTGCATCATCCCCCCTTTCGGCTTCACATCAGCTCATCAGCTGTGCCCCGAGTTAATTCAGGCATTGCAGTGTGTAAGTCTGTAGGGGCGTTAGCATTTCGGTTCAAGTCTGATCAACAGTCCATATCATCCATTCCATCACTGGCCGGGCTCGCCCCTCCACTACCCATGACTGCTGCTGCTTCTATTGCTTTTTGCTGTTCTCTGACGACTTTTTCATTTGAAGGAGCTCTCCCTGCTCCCTGCCCCAGGGGGCTCCCATTTCTGGCCCTAGGCCTTCGCCGTCCTCAGTCTCGCTTTTGGGGTTCTTGACTGGGGCCCGTTCGTGAGTGGAAGTCAATCCAGTCCCACACCTCTTGTAGAGTCCTAAAAAAATTGCACCCCGTTTGGTGTCTCAACTCTGAGTCTAGCAGAAACCAACAAGGCATAGGGTACTCCTATCTGTCAGAGACATTTCTTGGCCTCCATAAAGGTTGTCCTCTCTTTTTTCACTGCTTACGTGAAGTCTGGAAATATCATTAACCTGCTATTCTCCAGTTTGAGTTTTCCCTTCTGTCTGGCTTAGGCGTAGATGTGATCTTGGTCTCTGTAATGTAAAAGTCTAGCAATCACCAGTCTCAGTGCTGCTCCAGGCAACAGTGGTTGTGCTGGGACCCTGTGACCTCTTTCCAGGGCATGAAAAGGTGAGAGACCAATAGGGTCACTTTGTCTGTCAACCACTTTTCGCGGAAAGATAGCATTTTGTTCCTTTTTATTTGTTCTGGCTTGCCCAGGGCACAAATATTCCTCCTGGATATATTTTCCGCATCTTATGCCCTTGATTCCAAAACGTGAACTTTCCATTCTATGGCCGCAGGCCGCGCGCAAAGGGTCACCATCTCTAGAGGGAGCTGCGTGATTGTTCTTCCAGCCGCCGTGACCTTCTCCTCTAAGCAGCGGTGGTCATCTTTAAGTATACCCTGTTTTGCTCCTAGGTGTCGATTTTGGTCTTGAGGACCTCCCAGGAAGCAGTTATGGCTTGGAAGATGTCCTGCATGGTAGGGCCCTTTGTACCTTCCAGTGGGTTTGAGGGCTGTCCATTATTTCTGAATGGCAGCGTGATGCCACCAGTCATCAGGGCAGTGGTATCTGGTTCTTTCTTTTTAGCCGACTTACCCATGTTTGGAATGGGAGACTGGCTCTAGGGGCTATCTGAGCAGTGCGTGGCTGCAGTGATGCTATCCTGCCAAAAGATGTCTGAGACTCCCAGAGCCACAGTTGTTTTGTACTTGCTTCTTTCTCCATGGTGGAGTTATTGTGCGATTGGGGTACCAACACCACCATCTCCCCCACCCAGTCTTTTAAGTACCAGGGGATTCCGCCAATGAAATGCACAGGTTCCGGGCTCAACCGGAAAACGTCACCGCCTGGGCACTCAGATCCTCCGTCTCACTCCCCGGCCATTCATCTAGACCTTGTCTTCGGTGCGCCCCTCCAGTTCTGATCAGCCACGGAGAGCTGCAGGAGGAGCGGTCTCGCTTAGGTGCTCTTTCGGATGTTCCAAAGGGCTCCAATAATCTGAGGTAGTGTTAGTCCCAGGGCCCGGCAGTACCACAGCCAGGGTCTTTAATGTTGTCCAGCAGTAGTGTTTCTGCGCAGATGCTGGCAAGTGGCCTATACTGTGGCCCGCTCTGCTATGAGTGAGTCTTTCGGTGGGCGTTTGAAATCCGGGCAGTCACAGAATAAAGATGCTTGCTGTACTCACTGTTAGGCCTCCTTTGTATTACCAGGCATGCCTGCAGGGGTGATCACAGGAGCTCTATCTAGGCTGCAGGGATCATTCCGAGAGTTCACTCCCTTGGCGCCTCCGCTTGAGTCCCCCCGCCCCGTACTCCATGATAGGAAGCCTCTGACTGTTTACAAGCCAGCCCTACCAGTCACTTAGTTATAATTCAGGTCCCAGGGGGTAGGATGGCTAGGCTGGATCCCTCACAATAGGACTTGTACTACCGCCGGATGTCTGATAGCCTCTTAAGGGGTAAGGGGGTATGGAAGAGGGCCCCCAGTTTAATCCTCGTGGCTGAGTCCTTCTCCAGCAGTTGGGAGGCCCGCCTGTTTCTCTCCCGCGGGCTAGCCGCTCTTTACTACTGTGACAGCTTTGTCCTGGAGGTATTCAGTTCAAATGCCTGCTTGTGGCCCCCAGTCTCATTCCCCTACTCACAGGCCCAGCAACACCCGAGGCCTCCTCCTCGACCCACACAGCTCACGTCGCTTTCTGCAGCTCGCCCAACTGGCGGACCTCTTGTTGCTCCTCAGCCTGTCTCACTGGCATCTCCTGCAGGTCCCTCCAGACATGGGAAGCTCTGTCCACTGGGTCCTCAGCAACTGGCTGTCGGCATTGTGCAGATGTGGGTCCCCTGCTTGCTGTGCCACTGGATTCAAGCTAGCCTGGCTTATGAAGGGTGATAGCCTGAAACTGGTCCCAGGATGCTTGAATCCTGTCCAGGGAGGTCCAGGCTTGGCAGTTTGAGCTGGAGTGCTCCCACTGGGATCAGGGTCAAGACTGATTTGCATATGGCTGGGTCCGAACTGGGGTGATGTGGCAAGCAAAATAACGATTAATTAAACCCAGATCTGTGACTGGGATTGAGTGTTTGAAAAGTTTCAACACTCTGTCTATCATTTTATTTTGTGATATTACTGTTGGCGTTGTGCAGCCACAATCAGGTGCAGAGGAAAGCCAGGGGGACATCAATCTGCCTACTCCATCCCCCTGGTGTGCCGTGTCATAAGACTGTTCCACGGGCAGTGCAGAGCATTTAGGACCAGCTCACAGCCGCCATCTTTATTCACAGAAGGCCCGCTTAGCTCAATCAGGGCCGTGCTTCTCACCATGCCCAAAGGGTCCCCTCGGCCAGATTTCAAAAGGGGGGGTGGAAGGGGGGGGGGGGGGGAGTGCCACGGGACAATGAGCTCCATGTAGTGGCCCCCTCATATGAAGCAGGATGATAATAGATGGGGAGAGGGGGCGCTATCAGCGGGAGCTCAGCATCAGCGCTCCTCACCCCATTGCTGCGTGGCCAGCTGCCAAGCAAACACTTTCAATTGCCAAATAAATGTGGCTTATCCATTTTTTCAATCTCCTTAATTGCAACTCCAGTTTGAATTTAGGATCTTTTGTATATTCTGTTTCTGAAACATAAATGAATCATTTACAAATTATGACAAATACAGACAATATATAAGTGTTCCAAGAAATAATGCAGCATCTCTAAACGCACAATAGTACATCCACAAAAAATAAAACAACGGTGCCCTATCTTTTGAACTTAAATGGTCCGAAGTGTGAAGAGGGCCGATCCAGCGCTGGTTGCTACAGTATTGCATAAACAACAGAAGGCTCACAGAGGTTTTGTTATCAGTTCTCAACTGGCAAGCATCATAGCGGACTCAACTGAATAAATGTTATATTTAATGTTGCAGTACGGACCATTAGATTTTGGCATTTTATTGGTGCTGCAATGAAGGTCCTTCTGTTTGGTCAAAATCATACACACTAATCTGCCCCTCTGCTCTTCGTCCCAGAACACCTTTCCACAATATTGCCCCCTAAGCAGGCATGCTAAGGCACCACTTTACATGGCATTCAGGGGCACCACTCTACATGGCATACAGGGGCACCACTCTACATGCCATACAGGGGCACCGGCTGGGGCCATGCAGGTGGTAATCGGTAGGGCAGCGCCATGCCAGTAGACCGCTGCATGGCGGTGTTCTGCCGGTGGACACTGCTGCTGGCAGCAGCGCCCCGTCCCGTCTCCTGCCTTTTTTTCCTCTCTCTCTCTCTCTCTCCGTCTGTCTCGCTCGCTCTCTCTCCCTTTCTCTCTCTCTACTTGGAAGCTGCTCTGGGCCTGTCTTTAGCCCTTTAGACAGGAATCCCTTTTCCCGGCGGGAGGTCAGAATCAACAAACCAGGGACAAGGACCCTGTAATACAACTTTCAATGTACAGAAAGTGTTACAGCTGACAAGCTAAAAAAAAATGTAGAAATTGTTTCAAAATAGTGAAGGCCTCTCTCCAGGACAGTTTGTAATCCCACATCACAAGATCCTATAAATGTATTTTTTTGGGACACATATTGAGGAAAGCTCTTTCCCATATTGCTAGATTACCACACCATCTCACTGCAATCAGAAAATGACACACAAATAATTTACAACAAATGACAATTGCAGTAGAATATTCTCTTTACACTAAATATAAAGGCCAACAAGGAGGAGAAGTGGCAACTAAAGCAAGTTATTAAAGAAGTACATTTAGAATTTATTATACTAGGTCTAACGAGTCTCCCTGGGTCTTTGTGCTATTTTGCGTCTGATACTGTGCAACAATCCACTACCATGAGATTCACCTGACACCATGTTTGACAATGAAGAATTTATGTTAGGTCTGACTGAAAAGCCTTTTAGCTCCTGTACCAGTTTAATACATAGATTGGTTATGTTAGCGGATAGATGATAGTTTTACTTTGGAGTTAGCTTTTATTGCAAATGTCATTGATACATTTAAAATGACTACCCTAGAAGATGCTTTTTGCACATGTCATTGGTACTTCAGTGACTGTCCTGCCTTATGGGAAGTGCCACAAGGCTGCTGTCTCCGGCTCCTGACAACAGGGTGTTTGGTTAGTTTTTTTGCGCAATGGGTGCAATATATTGGAAAACATGCAGCTAGTGCTTAGCATGGGGTTGCTGTTACATTCTTGGTTCAAAGCCAAAAAGGTTACTGTAGGGAGAGGTAAACATTAGTTTTCAGGACTGTACAGTGATACTACTGTTCATACAATGAGCTTCTTCCTATGTGCAGTGCAACAGGAGCATGCACAGCAACTGCTTATGCTGGTCCAGTGCTAGTTTTGGCGTTTTCGGGCCTTTTCTACATTATCAATGGATCTGTGCACAACCCATTACCTTTTCTCCAAGTCATCTTTTGTAAAATACAGGCAGCTTTTTTTAGTTTGTGGCCAGGAAAAAACTCCAGGGCACACGACGTTGTCCTCTGCTGCTCTGTAAAAGAAAGCAGTCAAGTGTGCCATTGCTGGCACTGGTGTGCAAAGCACACAGGCTTCTGTATACTGTTTAATTTTGCAATGGTGCGTCTTTCTTATTTCTGTCATATAATAACATAACATGAAACCTTGGGGCTGCTGCTTTAGTGTGCGAAATAAGGAAAAAGTTACATACTAAAGGCGACTCTTGTGGCGTTGAGTGTAAGCCATTGGCATCTTTAGCCTGGTGCCATGCTTTGAGAGAGAGTGAGATGGAGATTGCTAAAACATAACCTATGTCTCCTCCGTACTAATGCTTAAAGAAAATACTCATGTCACTAAACCCTGGCTATTCGTGGCTACACAGCTTGGGGCAGGTTACACCGCCAATGTTTTCTACAGGGCTTTGAGTAGTTCTGGGTTTGTCCTCCCTGCCACATTTTGGAAGATGTTGCAGGTCTGCTGCCGTTGTGCATGGTTTGGATAACTGTATTCAATGAGTGTTCTTTTGCGTAACGGTACAGATGGGGGTAGAGGAGGCCTTGCTGTATTCCCTTCAGCGTGTCCACACAACTGCTTCTACCTCACCTTGCTTCTTAATACTTTTCTTCCCCACTATTGTTTCCTCCTCCTCAGTTCTTACTCCACACCATGCCTGAACTCCCAGTCCCACAGTGATACACACACACACACGGCACAATTCGGGGGTACACCCACTATTTTCACAGGATGGACACCGTCCACCCTGCCAAGAAGTTGAGCCCCACTAAATATGCTAAATTCGTCCCCGTGTAGCTGGACTCTCAGCAGCGCCTACCTACACTTTCAGCGGCGCCTGCACGTTGTATGCTTTTCTTAGTTCTGAGCAGGAACATGGAGGACAGGAGAGGGCTTTATTTTAAATTCCTGGTGGACCAGGACAAAGCCGCAATTAAGGGGCCATTAGACCTCCTTTTATTTGACTATCCTGTCTGAAAGCTGCTTGAAGCCTCGCATAGCTGCAACGGTTTCACAGCTACATGATGGCTACTCTGAACCCTGGGTTGTTAAGTATCAAACAACTCAGAATGATAAATCCAATCTGGTCCCAGCATTGGAATTATTTTAAAATGTACCCAGGGGTCACTTTAGAGGAGTCCCCTGAAAAAGCTTACCACCCTCGCATGATTGCTGGCCGGTCACAACCAGCCTACCACCACCAGACAAGATTCTGGAACCCTGAGGTGAAAGATCCTGCTCTCTGGGTCCCAGAACAAAGCCCTTACTGGGTGGCGGTGCAAACACCCCCTTCCTCACAAATGTGCACTGCCCAGCTAGTGAGCTTCAAAGGGCTTACTGCCCTTGAAACTCAACCCCTAAGCCTGCTGCTAGCAGCAGATGGCCACCCCCGCTGCAAACCCTGACTTTTGGCAACAGCTGGAAACCACACATGACAAGGACATGAGGAGTGGTCAGCCCCAGCTTGCACCACCCCTAAGGTTTGCATGCGAGGTGACTTCTCCATTTCATTTTCCTCCGTCTTGCATGTAAGGAAAATAGCCAATCAGGTGTAGGGAAGTGACCTCTGCCCACAGGAAGTGGTCACTTAGTGGGGGTAACCACCTTACGGTAGATGACCCATTGGTCACTACCAGGTACTACCATAAACACCCATTACATACAGTATTTAGTGGCATCCCTACACCAAGAAGTCAGATTCCTAGGACAAAAGAAGACCAGCAACAAAGAAGACTCAAGGCTTGAGAACTGAATTCCTGCTGCACCAAGAAAAGGCGCCAAATGCTGCCTGCTGCACCAAGGACTCGACAATCGCCGCTGAGTGGTTGCTTAGACGTTGGACAGACTCTACGAACCCCCAGAGGACCTCCACACTCACAAAAGAACTCCCTCCAGAGTGAAGACATCACTCTCCTGCAACCCAAGACCAAAGACCCACAGAAGGCCACTTCACTGACCGGCTGCTGACCAAGGAACCGGATGCTGCAGACGGACCAAACTCAACCCAACAGACTGCGAGAACAAACCCTGCAAGTGTGCCAAGCTTGGTGGCACTGCACCCTCCAGTGGCCAAACCGTGGCATAGCCCCAGGTACTGGTCACCTAATGGTGGACACCCAGAAGGACAGTTTATTCCGGACTGCAAAAGGACCAGGAGGAAGCCCCAGTCAAGAGACTTCAGAAACCACCACGACCTCCCACCAGAGTGCATCTGCTGACCTGTAAGTGACCCTCAAAGAGACCTACCTCGTGCTTTCAAAGGCACCTTTGCGCACAGCTCCATGCTCACTGATTCACTCTGCACCTAGCCGCCCTGTGCCCTGCACCGAAGAACCAGCTGTGCCCTAAGAGTCCGCCACACCTTGCGACCGCAACACTCCAAGGGGACCCTCTGGACTTACCTTTAACTCAACGTGTGCAGTGCTTTTCCAAGTGGTCCCCAGCAGTGGCCTGGCACCAGCTCCAACGACTTTCTGCAGCTGCTCCTGCCGAAAGTCTCCAACTGGCCCACAGTGCCCACCAATAACCTCAACATACCTGCAAAAGGAGACATTGGTAAACACATTGCCTGATTTTATGTGCATTTTTAAATTATTTCTCCATTGATCCCTATGGTGCGTGATTATGCACAAAAAGACTACTTTGATTAAAACTTTAAAAAGTCATAACTTAAAAAGTACTTGCCCGATTTTTATGATCTTGGTCCTACAGTTTTTATAAACATCTGAAGTATTTTTGTAAATTGGTCTTGAGTTATTTTTTTGAGTGTGTGGTCGCATTTATTTATACCGTGAGTACAACAAATGCTTTGAACTTCTCCAAGATTAGCCTAACTGCTTGACAAAGCTACCATAAAAATTAGAGCATTAGGTGGTCTAGTGTTTACCTCTGTAAACCAATGTGTGTGTGTCTGGAACCCCTGCACAGTGTTCCTAGTTTTGCACATTACATAGAGTGCCAGCCTCCTACAGTGACTCATTGTATTGCAATTAATCTACATGGCATTCTATCAACAGAGTATTTCGAAATATTCCACTATCAGTGAAGCGGAACCTTGTGTGGACCTGACAAAAATGGAAAGTACAACACACTATGCAATTAAAGGGTAGGCATGGTTAAGGTAATTCCCCTGAGGAAGCCCGCAGCTTGCGGTGACATCGTACTTCGAGGGCTTATTGCAAAGCTGTTTGCACAACACACCAATGACCTGAACGGAGAATAATAGCTAACATTTTGACCTAGCTGGCAGCTGAGTAAAGTGTTGGTATCTAGTCAGATATATCTTAGCACAAGTTCTGTTTGCGGTGAGTAAGGTGTCAGTAGGAAGGTCTGCATAATGCAGAATAACAACATAACATGCATATTACTGGCTGGAAGTAGCGGCAGCTGGGAATGGAGCCACTGACCACCAAGTATGCTATCTGAGAGCTTTGATATTTTTTCTGTGTACTAAAGAAAATTTGTATAATGCAGCTTCAACATGTGAACAATGTTAATATAGTATTTTATGCATTACTAGATGTTAGTGTCGAGTGACTATCACTGTAAATAGTGGTTGTTGCTGTTTAGCTCAACTGTACTCATTTCATCAGCCTTAAAGATAAAATGCAGAGATATTCCTACTGGGATTTTATTTAGTGATGCAAACCATAATTTATACCGGGGCTAACAGGTGATTTGCTGTCAGTAGAGGCCGTGGGGTCTTATTTACAAGCCCCTTGCGCCACCAGTGAGTCACTTTACATATGGGAAAAAATGAGGCACCGCGGCGCTAGCGACTTGTAATAAGCCTCAGTGTGTGTTCTACGCTGGTTGTTCAGATAAAACAACAGTGTATACAGGGATTTGTAGTCTTGCTTCAGTTTAATTATATGGATGCATCTGAAAACATTTTTGTTTTAAAAAGCTGCAAAAGTTACACCTAGATGAGAACTGGTTATATATAAACACTAACTGACAAACATATGTATACAGCAGATACTTTAACCCACTGTGCTGCCTTATTGTCTTGTAGTAACTGCCCCGGGGAAGTGGTGTTACTTTTTGCGCCACATAAGTCATTTGTATTATTACTTAGCCAGTTCAGTTTGGAAACCACCTGGCCGCACCAGCCCCACAGCAGTCAGCGTGCTACCGGCCAGGCTACCTACCACACAGTCTCATGAAAATAGGGTAGCCACGGGCACCATCACTTACACCACAGGAAGACGCGCTTCCTTTCTTAGCACATTCTAGATACCTGAGCACATGCGCCTGGGCCGACATTAAATGCACCGGCTGCGAAACAGACAGATCGGTCTGTGCACTGTGATTCATGTATTCCACTACAAACATCAGAGCTATGTAGAATACGTGGTTTTGCAGAATCCTGAACATTCCTTCTCGATCCACACTTAAGCATACCGAACTTCAAGTTCAAGCCATCTCTGTTCTTGAGTCCATGCATGGATTTTCTTAGCATTTTGGAAGTATAAAAGTTGCAAAGGAGAAACATTAAAAGAAAAGAGTGTGTGGAGGTGGCGGGAGGGGCAAAGTAAGAGACAGGTGGCTGAATGGATGGCGTGTTCTTGTAGGGTGAGGTGGTTGAATGGATGGAGGGATGAAAGGCTCGGTGTGGTGGGGTGGTTGATAGCACTGATGGATGTATTGGACGAATGCGTGGGTGGGTCACTTAGATGTGTGAATGGATGGATGGATGGGCGGACGGATGGACGGACGTGTAGGTGGATGGGTGGATTTATTTAATGGATGGCTGGATGAGGTGGGTGCATTAATGGGTGGATGGCAGGGTGGATGGCAAGGTGGACAGAGGGAGGGATGTAGATAGATAAAAGATAAAAGCACAGAGATGTAGAAGGAAACTTAAACAGTGTATGCACCTATAACTAGAGTATGCAGATATTTCCAAAAGAAAGGAACAAGTTGATTCTTTTAATCACAACGTACCCTGAAGATGGTCAGAGGAGTGCTGAAACCCTTGCCACCCACCAATCTAAAGTCACAAGGCAAAGGGCCGTTTATAGTGACCGTCTGCGCCATGTCTTTTTGTAAAGTTTGCTACTTGTCCTGCAGAACTGCTCTGCTCCTGCTGAGGTGAGGTGAGGTTCAGCACTAGCGTGGATGCAGCTTCCCTCGCCTTGTTACAGGAAACCGCCAGCACAGGAGCAGTGGCAAACTAAAAAAATAGTGCACACAAAGGAACCTAAACTAAAAGAAAGAGTAAGCCCACATATAACAGGAGCAGTCCTCATGGGAGGTTCCAAAAGTGCACAAGGAGGGAGTAGTAAGCATTTGCATTTAGGAAAGACAATAAAACGACCAAATTGCAAAGAAGGGCGGAACTGAAAGCCCATATTCTAAATACAAACCGTCTCGAAGAGACAGCGCAAGCGCTGCCTAGGTGAAACCTAACAAGAGGATTAACATAGGTAAAAGGGCCTTCAAAGCAGACCACCTTTTGCTTCTTAGTTTTTCCTAGTGTAATATATTAATACTGTTTAGGTCTGTGCTGAGGCAGCATGCTTGCAAAACTGTTTGTTACCTTGAAGTGGGCTTAGAACCTGCCCATTGCTTATCACTGGTTAACTTAAGCACCAGTCTCATTTCCTTTCATCTATGCAGTAAGCATGTGCTGGCTTCACTTCCTCTTCATGTTTTTATCCCTTCCCTGGAGCATGGTGGAAGTACTGCTTCCTTTGGGTACCGACTGTCTTTCCACTGCCCACGCTCTTTCAGAGACAATTTTTTGTTGTTTTTGTAGCACTCCATAAGGGTGCACATAATTGCAGGACGTCTCACCCAACCCCCACCCGTCCTGCTCTGCGTTGTTGTTGCTCTGTTGTTGCTTGTCCTGTTGTTGTTGCTCAACATTACTTGACCTGCCATTCTTGCTCTATTGTTGTTGCTTGCCCAGTCATTTCTTGACCTGTTGTCATTGATGCCTTGTCATTGCTTGCACTGTTGTTTTTGCCCTGTTCTTCCCCTCCTATGGCAGTGATTGCACTGCTGCCATGTTATTCCTTGCTCCCCTATATCACCCCTCTCGAGTTGTTGCTTGCCTCACTCTTTCCGCTGTGTTGCATGCCGTCTGCTCTCGCCACAAAAAAAGCATTGGAATAGCCAACAGGTTGCCCCCTACGCAAGATCTATTGGGTTTGTCAATGTTTTCTTTTTGCCATGTTGTTCAGCTGCTAGTGGTGGCTGGAAATAAAAACAAGCACTGGCAAAGCCAAGAGGTCTTCCCTATAAAAGAGCTATTGGCTTTGGCAATGTGTTTTTTACTATGTTGTACAACACCATGATTGCTGTTCAGCATGGTTAAAAGTTAGTGTTGTGGAGTGTCATAGAGTGGATTTGTTGGTGTAGAGTGTTGTGGAGTGGAGGTGATGAAGTACAGTGTTGCAGAGTTCAGTAGAGGGGAGTAGAGTTCAGTGGTTCAGTGGCAAAGAATGTCAGACCGCAGTGTCGCAGAGTTGAGTGATGTATAGTGGATTAGAGTGGGGTGGAATAGAGTAGAGTGGGTTGGAGTGGACTGAGCTAGTTGGGTGGATTGAATTGGAGAACAGAAGTGGGACTGGACTGGGGTAGAATGGGGTGGTGTGGGTGGACTGAGTGAGTGGACTGAATGGGGTGGATTGGATTTGAGTGGTGTGAACTGAACTGAGGTGGATTGGATTGGGGCTGACTGGAGTGGGGCGGATTGCACGGGCTTGATTAGATTAAATTGGGGTGGGTCTGACTGGAGAGATAGGACTGCGGTGTGGTGGACCGAATTGCGGTGGGGTGGACTGGATTAGAATGCGGTGGGTTGGTTTAGAGTGGGGTGGAATGGACTGGATTTAGGTGGATTGGACTGGGGGGAGGATTGGAGTGTGGTGAAATGGACGGAGTGATGTGGATTGGAGTGGGATGGGGTTGACTGGACGCAGTAGGGTGGATTGGACTGGACTGCGGTGGACTGGACTACAGTGGGGTGGATTTGACTAGAGTGGGGTGGATTGGATGGGAGTGGGGTGGATTGGATGGGGGTGGGGTGGGATGGGGTGGATTGGAGTAGAGTGAGGTGGATTGGAGTGGGGTCGGGGGGATCGGAGTATGGTGGACTAGATTGGAGGGGGGTGGATTGAAATGGGGTGGGTGGATGGGATAGGAATGTGTAGGAAAATGGCTCCCTGTTGCAATTACACCCCACTTTTTGCTGGATACTGATGCTGACTTGACTAAGAAGTGTGCTGGGTCCCTGCTAATCAGGCCCCAGCACCAGCGTTCTTTCACTAAAAATGTACCATTGTTTCCACAATTGGCACACCCCTGGCACACAGATAAGTCCCTTGTAAAATGTACCAGTGGTACCAAGGGCCCTGTGGCCATGGGAGATCCCTAAGGGCTGCAGCATGTGTTGGGCCACCCTAAGGGACCCCTCACCTAACACATGCACACCTCCATTGCAGATTGTGTGTGTTGGTAGGGGAATAAAGGCAAATTCGACATGGCATCCCCCTCAGGATGCCATGCACACAAAATACTGCCTGTGGCATAAGTAAGTCACCCCTCTAGCAGGCCTTAAAGCCCTAAGGCAGGGTGCACTATACCAGAAGTAAGGGCATAGCTCAATGAGCAATATGCTCCTACAGTGTCTAAGTCTATCCTAAGACATTTAAGTACAGTGTGGCCATATTAAGTATATGGCCCAGTCTGGGAGTTTGTCAAAATGAACTCCACAGTTCCATAATGGCTACACTGAACACTGGGAAGTCTGGTATCAAACTTCTCAGAATAATAAACCCAACTGATGACAGTGCTGGATTTATTACAAAATGCACACACCTCCTGTATTTTACCCAATCCTTCAGTGCAGGACTGACTGGTCTGTGCCAGCCTGCCACTGAGACGAGATTCTGACCCCATGGGGCGAGAGCCTTTGTGCTCTCGGAGGCCAGAAACGAAGCCTTCACTGGGTGGAGGTGCTTCACACCTCCCCACTGCAGGAACTGTAACACCTAGCAGTGATCCTCAAAGGCTCAGGCTTTGTGTTACAATGCCCCAAGGCACTCCAGATAGTGGAGATGCCCACCTCCTGGACAACTGCCTTAGGAAATACTCCATCTTGTTTTGGAGGATTCCCCCCAATAGGAATAGGGATGTGCCCCACACCCCACAGGGAGGAGGCACAAAGAGGGAGTAGCCACCCGCAAGGACAGTAGCCATTGGCTACTGCCCCCCAGTCCTAAACACACCCCTAAATTGAGTATTTAGGGGCGACCCTGAACCCAGGAAATCAGATTCCTGCAACCTGAAGAAATGGACTGCAATGGAATGGAGTGGGGTGAACTGGAGCGGGGCAGATTGTTTTGGATCGGAGTTGGGCAGTTTGTTTTGGATTGGAGTATTGTGGATTAAGGTGGGCTGGATTTGACTGGAGTGGGATGGATTAAGATGGATTGAATTGGAGTGGGATGGACTGGAGTGGGGTGGGTGAGTTGGGCTGGAGTCAGATGGACTGTGTTGCAGTGGATTGGAGTGGGGTGGAATGGATTTTAGTGGATGGATTGGGTTGGATAAATGGGGGGGACTGGAGTGGGATGGATTAAGGAGGGTTGGAGTGGACTGGAGTACGATGGATTAAGGTGGACTGGAGGGGGTGGATAAAGGTGGATTGAATTGGAGTGGGATGGACTGGAGTGGGGTGAGTGAGTTGGACAGGAGTCAGATGGACTGGGTTGCAGTGGATTTTAGTGGGTGGATTGGGTTGGATTAGTGGGTTGAGTGATTGGAGTGGTGAGGATTGTTTTGAATTTGAGTATGGCAGATTAGAGTGGGGAGAATTATTTTTGACTGGAGGGGGTTGATTATTTTGGATTGGAGTGGGACGAATTGGAATGGGGTAGATTTGAGCGGGCAGATTGTTTTGGATAAGAGTGAGGAGGATTGGATTGGGGCATATTGTTTTTGATTGGAGTGGGGAATATTTTTTGGGATTGGAGTGGGTCAGATTGTTTTGGATTGGAGTGTGGCAGATTGGAATGGGACAGATTGTTTTGGATCTGGGTGGGGCAGATTGGAGTAGGGCAGATTGCTTTGGATTAGAGTGGGGAAGATTGTTTTGGATTGGAGTGGACAGAGTGTTTGGGATTGGAGTGGAGCAAATTGGAGATTGACAGATTGTTTTGAATGGGAGGAGGGCAGACTGGAGATGGGCAGATTGTTTTGTATTGGAGTGAGGCAGCTTGTTTTGGATTGGAGTGGGGAAGATTGTTTTGGACTGGAGAAGGCAGATTGTTTTGGATTGGAGCGGAGTAGATTGGAGATTGACAGACTGTTTTGCATTGGAGTGTGGCAGTCTGGAGTGGAGCAGACTGGTTTGGACTGTAGTGGAGCAGATTGTTTTGTATTGGAGTGAGCCATATTGTTTTGGATTGGAGTGGGGCATATTGGAGTAGGACCAATTGTTTGGCATTGAAGTGGTAAAGATTCGAGTAGGGCAGACCGGAGTGGGACAACTGTTTTGGACTGGAGTGGGTTTTGGATTGGAGTGGGGCAGATTGTAGTGGGGCAGATTGTGTTTGAGATTGGAGTTGGGAAGATTGTTTTGGATTGGAGTGAGGCAGACTGGAGTGGGACGGAGAGTTCTGGATAGGAGTGGGGCAGACTGGAGTGGGGCAGACTGGAGTGGGGAAGATTGTTTTGGATTGGAGTGTGGCAGATTGGAATGGGACACATTTTTTAGGATTGGAGTGCAGCAGAGTGAAGTGGGGAAGACTGAAGTGGGGAGATTGGAGTAGGGCAGACTGTTTTTGATTGGCCTGGGGCAAATCGATCGCAGAAGCAGATTGTTTTGGATTAGAGTGGGGAAGATTGTTTCAGATTGGGGTGGGCAGATTGTTTTGGATTGGAGTAGAGCAAATTGAAGATTGGTTGATTGTTTAGGATGGGGGAAGACTGGAGAGGAGCAGATTGTTTTGGATTGAAGTGGGACAGACTGATTTGGATTGGAGTGGGGCAGATTGGAATAGGGTGGATTTGAGTGGGGAAGATATTTTTGGATTGCAGTGGGGAAGATTTGTTTGGATTGGAATGGGGCAGATTGGTTTGGATTGGGGTGGATCAGTTTGTTTTGGATTGGAGTGAGGCAGATTGGAGTAGGGCAGACTGTTTCGTATTGGGCTTGGGCAGAATTTTTTGGATGGGAGTGGGGAAAATTGTTTTGGACTGGAGTAGGCCAGATTGCTTTGGACTGGAGTGAGACAGAATGATTTGGATTGGAGTGGGGCAGACTGGAATGGGGTAGATTTGACTGTGGCCGAATGTTTTGGCATAGAGTGGGGCAGATTGTTTTGGGCTGAAGGGGCAGATTGCTTTGGATTGGAGTGTGGCAAAGTGTTTTGGAGTGGACTGAGACAGATTGTTTTTGATTGAAGTGGGACATACTGATTGGATTGGAGTGGTGTGGATTGGAGTGGGGCAGATTGGAATGGGGTAGATTTGAGTGGGGTAGATTTGAGTGGGGAAGACTGATATGGATTGGAGTGGGGCAGATTAGTTTGGATTGGGGTGGGTCAGAATGTTTTGGATTGCAGTGTGGCAGACTGGAGTGAGACATTGTTTTGGATTCGAGTGGGGCAGATTGGAGTAGGGCAGATTGTTTTGTATTGGGCTGGGGCAGATTGGAGTGGGGAAGATTGCTTTGGACTGGAGAAGGCAGATTATTTTGCATTGGAGCGGGGCAGATCGGAGTGGAGCAGACTGTTGTGGACCATAGTGGGCAGATTGCTTTGGATTGGAGTGGTTAGATTGCTTTGGATTGGGGTGGGACACATTGTTTTGGATTGGAGTGGGGCAGATAGGAGTGGGGCAGTTTGTTATGGATTGGAGTGGGGAAGATTGTTTTGGACTGGACAAGTCAGATTGTTTTGGATTGAAGCAGAGTAGATTGGAGACTGGCAGATTGTTTTGCATTGGAGTGGGGCAGACTGGAGTGGAACAGACTGGCTTGGACAGTAGTGGGGCAGATTACTTTAGATAGGAGTGAGCAGATTGCTTTGGATTGGAGTGGGCAGAATAGAGTGTGGAAGATAGTTTTGGACTGGAGTGAGCCATTTTGTTTTGGATTGGAGTGGGGTACATTGAAGTGGGACAGACTATTTTGGATAGGAGTGGAGCCAATTATTTTGGATTGGAGTGGTACAGATTATAGTGAGGCAGACCAGAGTGGGCCGACTGTTTTGCATTGGAGTGGGTTTTGGATTGGAGTGGGACAGATTGGGGTGGGGCAGACTGGAGTAGGTCAGATTGTTCTCGATTTGGAGTGGGTCAGATTGTTTTGGATAGGAGTGGGGCAGATTGGAGTGGGACGGAGTGTTCTGGATTGGAGGGGGGGCAGACTGGAGGGGAACAGATTGTTTTGGACTGAAGTGGGGTGGATTGGAGTGGGGTAGATTGAAGTGGGGTAGATATTTGTGGATTGGAGAAGATTGGTTTGGACTGGAGTGGGGCAGATTGTTTTGGATTGGGGTGGATCAGATTGTTTTGGAATAGAGTGTGGGAGACTGGAGTGGGAAAGATTGTTTTGGCTTTGAGTGGGGCAGATTGGAGTAGGGCAGATTGTTTTGGATAGAGTGTGGAAGATTGTTTTGGACTGGAGTAGACCAGATAGTTTTGGATTGGAGTGAGACAGAATGATTTGGATTGGAGTGGGGAAGATAGTTTTGGACTGGAGAGGCAGATTGCTTTGGACTGGAGTGTGGCAGAGTGTTTTGGATTGGACTGGGTCAGATTGTTTTGGATTGAAGTGGGACAGTCTGATTTGGATTGGAGTGGGGCAGACTGGATGGGGTAGATTTGAGTGGGGCACTTGTTTTGCATTGGAGTGGGTTTTGGATTGGAGTGGGGCAGATTGTAGTGGAACAGATTGTTTTAGATCAGCGTAGGGAAGATTGTTTTGGATTGGAGTGGTGCAGATTGGAGTGGGACAGGGTGTTCTGGATTGGAGTGGGACAGATTGGGGTGGGACAGATTGGGGTGGGACAGATTGGGGTGGGACAGATTGGGGTGGGACAGATTGTTCTCGATTTGGAGTGGGTCAGATTGGAGTGGGACGGAGTGTTCTGGATTGGAGGGGGAAGACTGGAGGGGAGCAGATTGTTTTGGACTGAAGTGGGGTGGATTGGAGTGGGGTAGATTGAAGTGGGGTAGATATTTGTGGATTGGAGAAGATTGGTTTGGACTGGAGTGGGGCAGATTGTTTTGGATTGGGGTGGATCAGATTGTTTTGGAATGGAGTGTGGGAACTGGAGTGGGACAGATTGTTTTGGCTTTGAGTGGGGCAGATTGGAGTGTGGAAGATTGTTTTGGACTGGAGTAGACCAGATAGTTGTGGATTGGAGTGGGACAGAATGATTTGGATTGGAGTGGGGCTGATTGGGTTGGCGTGGGGCTGATTGGGTTGGCGTGGGGCTGATTGGAAGGGGGTAGATTTGAGTGGGGACGATTGTTTTGGCTTGGAGTGGGGAAGATAGTTTTGGACTGGAGAGGCAGATTGCTTTGGATTGGAGTGTGGCAAAGTGTTTTGGATTGGACTGGGCCAGATTGTTTTGGATTGAAGTGGGACAGACTGATTTGGATTGGAGTGGGGCAGACTGGATGGGTTAGATTTGAGTGGGGCACTTGTTTTGGATTGGAGTGGAAAATACTAGTATGGATTGGAGTGGGGCAGATTGGCTTGGATTGGGGTGGGGCAGATTGTTTTGGATTTGAGTGGGGTAGACTGGAGTAGGGCAGATTGTTTTGTATTGGGCTGGGACCGATTAGAGTGGGGCAGATCGATTTGGATTGGAATGGTGAAGATTGTTTTTCATTGGTGTGGGGCAGACTGGAGTGGAGCAGACTGTTTTGGACTGTAGTGGGGCAGACTGTTTTGGAATGGAGTGGGCAGATTGCTTTGGATTAGAGTGGGACAGACAGGAGTGGGACAGTTTGCTCTGGACTGGGGAAGACTGTTTTTGACTGGAGAAGACAGATTGATTTGGATTGGAGCGGAGTAGATTGGAGATTGGCAGATTCTTTTGCATTGGAGAGGGGCAGACTGGAGTGGAGCAAACTGGTTTGGACCGTAGTGGGGCCGATTGTTTTGGATTGGAGTGAGTAGAATGCTTTGGAGTCGGCAGACTAGAGTGTGGCAGATTGTTTTAGACTGGCGTGAGCCATATTGTTTTGGATTGGAGTTGAGCAGATTGGAGTGTGACAGAGTGTTCTGGATTGGAGTGGGGCAGACTGTTCTCAATTTGGAGTGGGTCAGATTGTTTTGGATTGGAGTGGAGCAGATTGAAGTGGGACAGATTGTTTTTGGATAGGAGTGGGGCCAATTGTTCTGGAATGGAGTGGTACAGATTAGAGTGGGGCAGACCGCAGTGGGCCAACTGTTTTGGATTGGAGTGGGTTTTGGATTGGATTGGGGCAGATTGTAGTGGAACACATTGTTTTAGATTGGAGTAGGGAAGATTGTTTTGGGTTGGAGTGGGGCACATTGGAGTGGGACAGAGTGTTCTGGATTGGAGTGGGACAGACCGGAGTGGGACAGATTGTTCTTGATTTGGAGTGGGGCAGATTGTTTTGGATTGGAGTGTGGCAGATTGGAATGGGACAGATTGTATTGGATCAGGGCAGGGCAGATTGGACTAGGGAAGATTAAATTGGGACAGATTGGAGTAAGGCAAATTGTTTTTGATTCGAATAGAGCAGATCAAAGTGGGGCAGACTGTTTTGGATTAGGGTGGGGATGATTATTTTGGATTGGGGTGGGCAGATTGTTTTGGATTGGAGTGGAGAAAATTGGAGATTGGCTGATTGTTTTGGATTGGAGGGGGCAGACTGGATAGGAGCAGATTGTTTTGGACTGAAGTGGGACAGACTGATTTGGCTTGGAGTGGGGTGGACTGGAGTGGGGCAGATTGGAATGCAGTAGATTTGAGTGGGACATATATTTTTGGATTGGAGTGGGGAAGATTGGTTTGGATTAGGTGGGTCATATTTTTTTGGATTGGAATGTTTGCAGACTAGAGTGGGACAGATTGGAGTAGGGTAGATTGTTTTGTATCGGGCTGGGGCAGAGGAGTGGGGAAGATGGTTTTGGACTGGAGTGGGGAAGATTGTTTGGGACTGGAGTGGGCAGATTGTTTTGGAATGGAGCAGAACAGACTGGCAGATTGTATTGCTTTGGAGTGGCGCGGACTGGAGTGGAGCAGACTGTTTTGGACTGTAGTAGGAAGGACTGTTTTAGATTGGAGTGGGCAGATTGCTTTGGATTGGAGTGGGCAGACTGGAGTATGGGAGATTGTTTAGGATTGGAGCAGAGTGTTTTGGATTGGAGTGCGGCAGGCTCTTTTGGATTGGAGTGGGTTTCTGATTGGAGTGGGGCAGATTGGAGTGGAACAGATTATCCTGGATTGGAGTAGGGAAGATTGTTTTGGATTGGAATGGGATAGAGTTTTCTGGACTGGAGTGGGGCAGACTGGAGAGGGGCAGATTGTTCTGGATTTGAGTGGGGCACATTGTTTTGGATTGCACTGGGGCAGACTGAAGTGAAGCAGAATGTTTTGGGTTGGAGTAGGGCAGATTGTTTTGGACTGGAGTGAGACAAACTGGAGTAGAGCATATTGTTTTGAATTGGAATTGGACTGTAGTGGGGCTGATTGTTTTAGATTGGAGTGGTGCAAAACATTTAGGAGTGGGGCAGATTCTTTTAGAGTGGGGCAGATTGTTTAGGAGGGGAGCAGAATTGAGTGTTTCAGACTGATTTGGATTAGAGTAGGGCAAATTGTTTTGGAGTGGAGTAGGGCAGATTGTTTTAGAGTGGGGCAGATCGTTTTGGATTGGAGTGGGGCTGGTTGTTTTGGATTGAAGTAGGGCAGAGTGGAGTGAGGCAGATTGTTTTGGATTGGAGTGGAGCTGATTGGCATGGGGCAGATTGTTCTGGATTGGAGTGGGGAAGATTGTTTTGGATTGGGTTGTGGCAGATTGGAGTGGGGTGGTTTAGGAGGATTGTGGTGCGGTAGACTGGAGTGGATTGAGCTGAGGTGGGTAACTGCAAAGACTTGTCAATTTGTTGCAGAATGATATGCAGAGGATAGCCTCGCTTTTTAAATAATCTAACAAGCTCCTGTAGATGGCCCAAATTGACAAGTCTTTGCAGTTACCCAGGGAAGCACTTATTTGGAATAACAACAGAAGAAGCAAAAGTGACAGAATCCCTTTTGTGGTTGACTATCATCCATCAGCTGCCAACTACAGAAATATAATACAAACAACTTTTCCCTTACTATCTACTTGTGAAAAATTGCAAAAGCTTTTTCCAAAACCGCCAGTCATTGCTTACCGCAGAGCTCCCAATTTACGATCACTTATTGTGAGAGCTGAACTTAAGCAAGCTGTAACAAATGCAGGAGTTCATTGCTGTGATTCCAAAAGGTGCATCACATGTGAATACCTTTTACAAACATCATCAGTAACTAGCTCTGTTACAAAAAGGACCTATGGAATAAGACAGCATCTTACATGTCGCTCTAGATGCATTATTTATGTGATTCAGTGCCAACGTCAAAGCTGTAAAAAACAATATGTAGGTCAAACTGTGAATGACCTCTGTACACGATTCAGGAACCACAAATCGGCAATAATTAACAAGAAACTTGACCAGCCTGTAGCCAACCATTTTAACCTTGTGGACCATTTACTATCAGATTTGAAGATTTTCCCTGTGGAGCATGTTTTAAAGGAAGAACTACTGGACATCAGAGAAAATTTCTGGATGTACCGTTTAAAATCTCTGCATCCAGATGGACTGAACATCACTGACAATACCACTTGATTTCTGCATATCTGAAGAGTTCTCAGGACTGCATTCATTCCACATTCCAATTGGAATCTTCACTCATGATGCTTTTTGAAAATCCACCAGTGTCAGCTGTGCAGCCACTGAGCAAACCATCTTGTACTACCTGAGGAAAGCGGAAGCTGAAACGTTGTAGTAGAAATATATTTTTGTTCTTTAATGAGATCATCTGTTTGAGTCACTTCTTTCTTGGATATTACATTTTCTTGTGGCTCTTTGTATCCTTTGGGATCCAGATTTTTTTATATATATATATATATATATATATATATATATATATATATATATATATATATATATATATATATATATATATATATATATATATATATATATATCCCTCTCTGGGGGCAGTTCAGCCTAATTAAAATAGGTCGATCTGCCCTTGGGGGGGGGGGCAGAAATGGCCTAATTAAAAATGCCTCCCAATGCCACCCCGGGGAGCGACCCTTGCTCAAGGTTGTCGCTCCCCTCACGACAATTTCCCAAACATAAACAAAGATCCCTGGTGTCTAGTGGGCATTTCTGCTGCCCGATTGCTTTGCGGTCGGGCTGCAGAAATGCTCAAAAGAGACATGAAAGGAAAGGCTTTTACTTTCCTTTCATGTCTTGGTGCCGCCCCCAGTCCCTGATCGGAAGAGAAATGCCTTGCATTTCGCTTGCGATCGCTCAGCGCGATGGGGACAGCCTCTGATGAGGTCAGCGCACGATCGCGCACTGAAGTCCTCAGATGTCACTGGAGGGGGAGGGGCGGGTCGGGGTGGAATGGGAAGTGATTCCTCTTACATTCCTGCCCATGGCAGGCGGGTGGGAGGCTCATGGGTGGAGCCCCATGAGCCAGTCCCAGGACGTAACGGTTACATCCTTGGCACCTCAGCGCCTCAGCCAAGGATGTAACCGTTGCGTCCTTAGCAGGGAAGGGAGTTAACATTAACTGTAACTATCCCTTTGCCTCACACACAATAGTCCTAACAAAACTCATCCGCCCTTTAACCTTTAACCAGCCTTTACAGCTCCTACTCATGTGAAAGGCAAAACTACTAATTTGGTCCTACATGAGTCAACCGGCAGTATGTCAGAATGTGGATGACAACATTATCATCTATCTTAATTATTGTGGCCTAAAAATAGTTCACGAAAATACTACTACATTTGGTGAAGATCTCGAATTTTAGTTCCAGTGGGGCAATATTTTTCTAAACAATATCTTGGATGCTAGGTCGTTGTCAGATGATATTTAGGCAACAATATTGTGGTACCATCCCAATTCAACTTTTGTCCAATGCCAATCTCATATACATTAAGAGAGGTCTAATCACCTGATTGCTATAACCATCCTATTGAGCAACACTTTAATCTTTTGTCACTCCTCCTTCCAAGTTCTTTCACAAAGATCGTTCAAACAAGTTTCTGAAGCAGAGTGCTCAAAAGCAATAAACAACAGCTGATTTTTCTCATGATGTGAATAGGTTATTTCCCACCAACAAGAATACATCTTCACGGGAAATTGAACTTTCGCAGTTCTGCACAGGTTGAAGTCTTTTACTAACTAACAGACACATGGTCGGACAAACTCTTCCAAGCAAGAAAGGAACTCAAAGAAGTCATCCTACTTATCCTGAACTTGAAAAAACTGAAATGAAAATACAAACGAACATACTTTCCACTAAAGAAGAATATGTGCAGAGGTAAAATTAACACCTCACTTAAAATCCCTAAAAGACTCTTTAAATGGGTGAATTCTAATTACTTATAGTCTTCCACAATTCTTGCAGCCATAAGGCATCATAATTTCAAACACTTCTTAGATTTCCCATCTAATAAATCTCGATAATCAATAATTTCATACCATCCTCAGGAAATACATCTTTAACCACTCCTGGCTTCATGGCAATCAATGGATCGATTTTTCAACAATCTCTGACGACAATCAAAAAACACAGTTGTGAATTAGAACCAACTCATAGTACAATACTGTCTAATATTTGCAAAAATAACTTTAATATATTCTTCAATCTTTGGTGCCATTTAGTAAACGATTCTCTAAATGAGGGAGTTTTTCCCAACTCATTTAAAAGTGATAGGAAATTGGAGTTTAAAAAACTGAACACAGATCCAAACTAAAGGTCAGATTTGGGACAACTAAGTAAACCTCTTTGGCTAGGAAGGATTCTTGAAAAATGTGCCACTATTCAGCCAAACAAACATATCGAGGACAACAATCTACTAGCTCACAATCATTCTGGCTATACAAATGGGTGTAGCACTGAAATCGTCAGCCTCAAAAAAACTTGACGATATCTATAATAATATATTGGATGACGTCTGCTTAATCCTCTGGCCTTATTGGCAGCTTTTGGCACAATTGATCATTTCAGGATTTCTAGGTATCTGCATGTGTACTGGGGACATGGTTTTAAGATGGTGCACTTGCCGTTTAACTATTCAGACAAACTTGTTGGTCTTGGAAGATGTTCATCAAAGGTTACCTCTGTGACAGGCAACATCCCCCAAGGCCCTTTTCTAGCTCATGCGTGCTTTTGTTTTTTACTTCTTTTTATTAGGTTTTATCAATTTACACCACAAACATAGTGGGACAGCCATAGTATGTTACAGTATTAATCAATGACATAGCATGTCGGTCAGCACCAATTGGACATTATAACACAGACACACTGAAGCACCATGGCTGACAATCATCTATACCGAATTAGTGATCAGAGCCATCGGGTCCGGACAACAAATATGAGGTGAATGGGTTCCAAATGTCTTTAGGCCATGAGGACCTCGGCAGTTCCTCTGTGTAAAGTTAAAGTTGTTCCTGACAGTATGCCATGTCTTTGAGCCAGCGTTTAACACCAGGTACAGATTTCTTTCCCCAATGTATTGCGACCCTGTATTTTGCTAATAAGAGTGCCACCACCACGAGCTTCCGGTTGGAAGGCTGTGATGACTTAACTAGACCAAGTAGGCATATGCGTCCTGTGCATTCAACTTGCTCCATTGCCATCTCTAAAACAGCATCTGTCACCTGCTCGCAGTACCTTCCAAATCGTTCACAACGCCAAGCCAGTTGCACAAAGCCAGCTTCCTCTGCCCCACAGCGCACACAACCAGCACCCCCATGCAATCCATAAGCACATAGCCACATAGGTGTACAATAAACTTGTTGCAAGAACTTGACATTAATAATTCTCAGATTACAATTGGATACAAGCATGCCCGTTAGTGTGCAGCAAAACCTCCATTCATCTGGATTCAAAGATGCATCCGGGTCCGAGTTCCACTTTTCCAGAGCAGTGTAGGGCAGGCCCTGTTTGTCTCTCTGGGATGCACTATATAGGAGCTTGGGTCAGGTAGAGCTACTGATCAGCGTTCGGAATGCACTGGGAGTTAGGGTTCAGTATGGAAACTGAGTACAGGTTCCACACTGGAGCCCGCAGCCTATGGTATGTAAAAATTAAGAGGGGAGTACATGTCTGTGTTTCCAGCAAGTCCGCTAGCTCTGTAAAATTTACCCCCAGGAATACGTCTCCCATTGTGTGTAGTCCGTGTTCTTTTGGTGTTGTGAGGGCGCCTTGCTCCTAAGTAACTGAGAGATTAGGCTGGTAAATGAGTGGGAGAGTTGGGGCATACAGTGGGAGTTTACCAGCTCGGGCGCCTAAAGCACTCCAGGCCTTAGTGGTACAATTGATAGTGTTTATTCCCACCAGAGGGCAGTCTGGCAAGTCTGGTTTGTGAGGAAGGATTGCAGCAAGAGGAATAGGGTGCACATCTTTGTATTCTATTGCTAGATGTGGCCGATATTTGTTGATGGTAGGGTGGAACCAACAGTGGGCAAAGTGAGCCTGAACCCTGATCATACAGCAGTGTTTATCGTTTCCCAGCTAATTTGTGGCTACTTGCCCACCCATACTAGGGTGATCAACAGTGATTTGAGGGTTTTAAAAAACTGCTTAGTAAGGTGGAAGGAATATTGTAGAAAAGGTGAAGGAACCTAGGGCCAGATGTAGCAAGATTGCAAATTGCGACTTGCAATTTGCGAGTCCATCCGACTCGCAAATTGCAAGTTGCAATTTGCAATGCAGTACGGTGTCTCAGACACCGACTGCGACTCGCTATGGGGTCGCAATGACCCACCTCATGAATATTCATGAGGTGGGTCGCAAATTGCGGCCCCATAGCGAGTAGAGGCACTCGCAAACATGGAGGCCTGCTGTCGTCAGCAGACCTCCATGTTCGTGACTGCTTTTAAATAAAGCATTTTTTTTTTTTTTTTTTAAGTGTAGCCCGTTTTCCTTAAGGGAAAACGAGCTGCACTTAAAAAAAAAAAAACGAAACCTTTAGTTTCGGTATTTTTTCAGGGCAAGGAGTTGTCTTTTGGACCACTCCCTGCCCTGAAAAAATAATTTTGGGTCCAGTCACAAAGTGGAAGGGGTCCCATGGGGACCCCTTCCAATTTGCGAGTGGGTTACCATTTGCGACCGCATACGCGGTCGCAAATGGTATTACATCCCACTCAGACTCGCAAATAGGAAGGGAACACCCCTTCCTATTTGCGAGTCGGAAATGCATTTTGCGAGTCGGTACCGACTCGCAAAATGCATTTCTGAATAGGAAACTGCGATTTGCGACTCGCAAACGGCAAATTTTGCCGTTTGCGAGTCGCAAACAGTTTCCTACATCTGGCCCCTAGGGAAGACTACCAGTTTTAATAATGCTACTCTATCGGCCAGTAAGAGGGGCAGCCGTATCCACCTGCCGACTTGTTCTTTGAGTTTAGACATCAATATGCCGTAATTACTACGGACTACGACGTTTGGGTCTCTATGCACCCATATCCCGAGATACTTAATTGAGTGTGTGCTCCACTCCAGTGGGAAGGCCAGTCGTTATGGGAGGGTGTTTGGAGTGAATGGGAGCACTATGGACTTTGACCAATTAATACTTAGAACAGAATATTGTTTGAAGCAAATATATTCCTATATGACAGGTGTCAGGTGTGTGCGTGAGTCTCAGACATAGAGCACCATATCATCAGCATATACCGATATGGTCAAGGGGCACTGTTGAAAAAGCAGCGCTGCTGCGCACGTCGCTGCCAAATAATACATGCCAAAGCCTACAGGACTAAGGCAAATAGGATGGGGAGAGCAGGCAGCCCTGACGTGTTCCCCCTAAACATTTGGACTAGATCAGATGTATGGTCATTGACCTCTATGCGTGCCACTGCGCCCATATAAATCAGGTGTACCCACTGAAGAAAATGCTAGGGAATCCCCATGCAGTGGAGCACTGCAAACAGTTATGTCCATTCTGTAGAATCAAATGCATTGGCAGCATCCAGAAGTACCGCTCCCATCAACACAGAAAGGTCCTGATAATGCAAAGTTGTGAACAAGGTCTGTAGATTGTGCACTGTCAATCGTGTGGGGATAAACCCGGATTGATCTGTAGTACCATATTAGGCCATAGGGACTGGAGTCTGAAGGCTAAAATTTTGATCAGTATTTTGGCATCTGTGTTTATTAAAAACAGCGGTCTGTAGGACTTGCATTTGTCCGGTGATTTATCAGGCTTGAGCAGGGTAATAAGGAGAGCCTCCCTGAAGGATGGGGGCAGCAACGGTTTTGTGCAGGCTTCCACAAACATAGAGTGCAGGTGGGGTGCAAGGATCTCCAGAAACTCTTTATAGGATGATGTTAGACCATCTATCCTGGGAGCCTTGCCATTTGGCAAGGTACATATAGCCTCCTTGACCTCGCCCACAGTAAACTAATTGTACCAGATAATCTCTTTGCCTTTGAGAAAGCCAAGTGAGGGTGACATCTTCTAGATAATCAGCTACCTTCCTCGCTGAGGGCTGCACACTGTATAGCCAAGCATAACAGTCGGAAAAGGCAGCGATGATGTGTTGTACAGTGGCTGAGCGTACCTTTGGGGGCTGCAATGAACACAACGTGTGTGCATGCTCTGGTGTGAGATAGTTTATCCGCCAGGCCATGGCCTCCCTTTCCATAAGAGTGAGCTATGTGACGCTTCGAGAGAAAACATTGCTCTTGCGCTGCCTCTTCCTTTTATGCTGTGATCTGCTTTTTAATATCGACAAGTATGTGTGAGTCGAGTGTTGCGTGATATTCAACTTCTGAAGTCCGACTGTTGTGCTCTATCGCCTGCAGCTGATTATGTATGCCCTGTTCCAAAACTGGTGAGAAGGAAAAGGGAACGCAGCCGCGGGGGTAGGTGTCTCATTGCACGCCGGTAACCTCACAAATTCATTGTGAACCGGGCAACAGGCCTGCGTGATCCCATGAAACACTTCCTCTAAATAGAGATGGGTGACTAATAGGAAAGGGAAGCCAGCCCGGTTTATCTCTAGTAAGTGACCGATGACGTCTTGACTGTGAGCGTTAGGTTGCAGGAGCTGATGAATTTTCCTTTGTTTTCAATTGGAGAAGTCCAATGAATAATTAGGTCCTGAAGAAGCGTCAAGGGATCCTTTTGGACCATGAGAGACGCGAAACATGTCGACCGTATATTGACCTTATACTGAGGGACTTCGGATAATTACCGTCTTCCTTTATCTTGATTTTTGTACGAGTGTCTGAGCATTACCTCTTGTTTCACTCCCTTGCTACTTTTTTAACCTTGACCAATTCCCAACAGCGAACAATAAATAAATTATTTAGTGAGGGTTTTGAGCCAATTTTATCCTCTTCTTGTCTTTTTTCTTTCCTCTTTCTCGGACCCACATGTGGTTCCGCGGCTTCATCATTAACTAAAAGATCTCCGGCAAAGAGCCCCCCTTCGGGGGGTGCCCGTCAGGCATTGCAGTGCCGGCCTGACGAGGAGCTGTCCTATGATGAAGCATGACACCAAATGTGGTGTGTGAGGACTTGTGCTCCTGATTATCAGGACTTCTTCCCTTTTCCTTCTCACCAGTTTTGGAACAGTGTATTATATTATATTATCAGTTTGACTGGAGGGTGTACACTGGACCATAAATTCCTCCGATCCCTTCTCTTTATTTAAAGATTATGTATGCCCTTCAGTATGCCTGCCTGGGCTTAAATACAGAACCCTTGTATGGTAACCTTGAATGCTTCCTTGAGAGTATCAGTTCCCTGCACCGAACTCGCATTATATGCAAAGAATATGATAATTGCTGCGCGCAAGTCATCTCTAAAGACAGGGTAGAGCAGTGTCACCGGTCGGAACCTCCAAGTAAACAGGGGTGGAACATGAGCTTTCATCTTCACTACCAGCTTTACCAGAGAATGATCCAGTAGTATGCAGGGCATGTGACTGATCTCGATCACCCAGATGCTAACATCTCGGGTTTCCAGCCAGTTGTCTAATCTGGACCATGCACCATGGACAGAAGAGGTGAATGTACCCTCCTGCCCAGCTGGATGTTTCACTTGCCATAGGTCCGCCTTCTCAGTGTCCTTCACCCCTTCTCATATCAGCCGTGCAGAAAGCTTCCCCTGCCAGTTTCTGAAGGCTGGTCAATCTAGTGTTGGGTCGAGGTAAATGTTTAGGTCTCCCCAAACCCCACAGCAACACCTCTGGTTGAGACAAGTGTATGCGATGTCATATACAAGTATAAAATTCAGGGTTATCCACATTTGGACCGTATGTGTTCCCCAAGATGACCGGCATGTTCCTGAGGCTGCCCTCCACCACTATCCATCATCCATGGTCAACAGTGCTCAATTGTGCAAGAGTGAATGGCACTCCCATCCTCACCAACAGCATCACCCTTCGAGACTATGGGAAATAGGAAGAGGCAGTCCGAGTACTGGCCCAATGTGTCCCAATGCTCCCCTCCGTATGTCTTGTGAGGTGTGTCTCCTGCAATAAGGCGATCTGACGATAAAGCTTCAGTTTCAGGATTCTTACATCATATCCAGGCTGTTGACACAGTGTCAGCCACCTGATTCACTGATCCCATGAGGCACGGGCTGTCGGTATTACCCATCCGCAGGGTACTCTAAAGCAAGTCAGCAGGATTGTTGTGCTCCTGCTCAGGTGGCTTCTGTCTATTTTGCATAAGTGCTTTCATGAAGTCCATTGCCGCCTTAGGTGTGGCCAGGATTTTATGTGCCCCTTGATGTTTAACACACAGCCGAGCTGGATACAGCATGGTGTAGGGGATCTCCATCTGCTGAAATTTTTTATACTGGCAGGTATTCCTTACAGGCCACTTGCATCGTCGCTGTGAAGTCGGGGTAAAAGGCAATGTCGCTGCCCTGATATTAGATGAATTCCTACTCCATCACAAGGCAGAGGACTGTATCACGGGCCTGATGGTTGAGGAGTCGTGCTGTGATGGGGTATGGCAGGGCCCCCGGGGTCAGGGGGTGGGCCATTAACGATTGGTGTGCCCTCTCCACCGCCAGCACGGTAGACAGGCTGTCCACTCTAAAGACGTCACCCAACATGCTTTCCACATTGCGTTCCAGGTTTCTTGTATTGGTGGATTCTGGCACTCCTGTGATCTTCAAGTTGTTCCTGAGTGACCTGGCTTCCAGGTCTTCATTTTTGGTTGGATCTGCACTATGACCTTTTCCATACTGAGGAATTTCCAGGTGACTGCTTGCAGCGTGTCTTCTCTAGTGGAAATACATTGGTCAGCCTCCATTATAATCATGCTCTGCTTGTTCACCTTGGCCACCATGTGATCTATGCGGATATTGAGAGTGTCTATCTTTCGGTCTATGGAATGTAGACTTTGCTGCATGGCCAGCAGCGTCATTTTGAGTACATTTGCCTGTTCCTGCATCTGGTCACGATCAAATTCAGATCTGGGGTCCGGCTAGGACCTAGGGTGTCGTCAGGTTTCAAAGGTGAGGCGCGGTTGATGCTTATAAGCTTTGCCCATTATGGTGGGATAGCCCAGGCAACGGTCGTAGGGCGCAAAAGGAGTCTGGCTCACAGATGTCACCACAGACTGAGCCAGATGTAGGAATGGGTGGCCAGCTTTACATTCATGTCCTTTACATCACTCTGGCAGCCTCATGGACACGCTCCACACCAGTCTTCCAGTATTTGCAGCAGTGATGTGTCAAGTAGCAATACAGTTGTCTTGTTTGTAGGGGTCCCTCATAGGTGCACGTTCTAGGGAGGGGGTAACCCCGTCAGCTGCAAAAGGCCCACCAGGCCCTGGTCATCATATGCCCAATTGCCCACGGTGTCCCATCTGCTCTACACCAAGTGGCCCACAACGCCAACCAGGCAGTCTCTGTGTTGGGGGCGGGGGGGGCAGTGCTTACCACTGGGCAAACGACCCATGGAGAGCCAAGCAGCACCACAAGCCATTGAGTGGGGTGCAAGACAATCTCCCCCAATGCAGAAGGCCCCTGTCTCCAAGCACTATGACAACAGGCGCCACATGGTCCAACAGAATATCAGGGCACAGGGAGCTCAGCGTCGCAGTGCATGCAGCTGATTGTCGGTGGCCTATAGGAGGCTGCACCCACTAGCCAGGCCCGCACAACATGACGTGGGTCGAAGGCTCCACCGGCCCTCGCACCATCCCCCCTATCACTTCTACCAGACTGCTGTCAAAGTCACGGAATCCTAAATCGGCTGGGCACCAGATCTCTAGCTCTCTCCTCTTAAGAGTGAGCACTCTCCTCAGCAGCCTCTGTAGGCACCAGGCTCAGGGACACAGTCGCAAGCTGCTCCACACGCCACACAGAATATGCGGACAGTCTTTCCTCATCCTCAGCACCAGTTCTCACCCAACGTGGCTCTCTATGTCAAGGGCACCCACGATGGTAGTCGGCCTGCGTACAACCCGCCTGCAGCATCACCTCAGGTAGAGCACCTCCCACCACCCGGATCTCTCCTGAGTATTTCTCATGGCCACCATCTTAGGCCTTTTCCAGCAGCCGCACACCTGGTCTCCATAGTGTGGCAGTCCCGTTTGTCAAGACCGGAGGAGTGAGCACAGCCCCAGGTGCTTCTCGATTGCCGGGCCGTCCTTGTACTAGGTGGGTGCATGCCTTTTGTCAGGATTTTGGGCAGATTTATGAACTCAACCAGCAGAGCTGCACCCCCTGCAGCTCATGTGTTTTTAAATCTGAATTTGAAGCTGCTGAGAGTATTTACAGAAAAATGGGGTGGCTATTTCACAATATGCAGACAATAGCCAGAACTACTGAAGATCTCATCTCTTCAAAATTTGCTACCCTAAAGAGCTGTCTGCAGAAGACACACAACTGAATGTCTGCCAATATCCTCATCATAAATCCAAAGGAAATGAGTATCTCCAAATGAAACATCAAAATGACTCCAAATTAATAAAACTTTCCTCGCTGAACTTACTTGTGAGGACTTTTGTCCATTGCTTAGTATGCTGAAAAAACTGCCTCACAAATCTAAGCCACAATGTATGCCACAAAAAGGTGAAACACTTCCTCCAGCCCAACATCGTCATAATTGTTGTACAACACTTATCTTCAAAATCTACTACAGAAACTTAATTTTTGCATGTATTCCTGTGTGCTACCTAAACCCCATCAAGATGGTATTTCACCTTCTAGAAGCCGAAAAAATGTGATCTTATCAGCTCAATCTTCAAGTACCTTCACTGGCATCCTCTTAAAGTGAGAATAATACAGAAGACAGAAAACATTAATGTAGGAAAGTACTATCTTTCTTGGCATGTTACCCCCATTTTCACCTGTATGTCAGTTTGTTTTGGTCTCTCTCACTGGGATCCTGCTGGTCAGGACCCCAGTGCTCATAGTTTATGGCCTGATATGTATGTGTATATAGTGCTTAAGTGTGTCACTGAGGCTCTGCTAACCAGAACCTCAGTGCTTATGCTCGCTCTGCTTTTAAATTTGTCACTATAGGCTAGTGACTTAATTTACCTATTTCAATTGGCACACTGGACTCCTCTTATAAGTCCTAGTATATGGTACCTAAGTACCCAGGGCACTGGGGTTCCAGGAGATTCTTATGGGCTGCAGCATTTCTTTTGCCACCCATAAGGAGCTCAGACAAACCCTTTCACAGGAATGCCACTGCAGCCTGCGTGAAATACTGCACACATTATTTCACAGCCATTTTCACTGCATTTAAGTAACTTATAAGTCACCTATATGTATAACCTTCATTTAATGAAGGCTAGGGGCAACGTTACAAAGTGTGAGGGCACCCTTGCACTAGCAAAGGTGCCCCCACATAGTTCAAGGCCAATTCCCGGGAATTTGTGAGTGCGGGGACGCCATTACATGCGTGCACTACACATATGTCAATACCTATATGTAGCTTCACAATGGTAACTCTGAATATGGCCATGTAAGATGTCTAAGATCATGGAATTGTCCCTCCATTCCAAAAATGGTATTGGGGAGCAAATTCCATGCATCCTGAGGGCTCCACCATGGACCCTCAGTACTGCCAAACCACCTCTCTGAGGCTTGCAATGCAGCTACAGCTGCTGCTACCTCACAGACAGGGTTCTGCCCTCCTGGGGTCTGAGAAGCTCAGTCCCAGGAAGGCAGAATAAAGCATTTTCTTTGAGAGCAGGGTGTTACATCCTCTCCCTTTGGAAATAGGTGTTACAGGCTGGGGAGGGGTAGCCTCCCCCAGCCTCTGGAAATGCTTTGAATGGCATAGATGGTGCCCTCCTTGCATAAGCCAGTCTACACCAGTTCAGGAACCCACCAGTCCCTATTCTAGCACGAAACTGGACAAAGGAAAGGGGGGTGACCACTCCCCTGTCCATCACCACCCCAGGGGTGGTGCCCAGAGCTCCTCCAGTGTGTCCCAGACTTCAGCCATCTTGTTTTCCAAGGTGTGGGGACACTCTAGAAGCCTCTCAGTGGCCAGGGCCAGCAGGTGACGTCAGAGACCCCTCCTGATAGGTCAATACCTGATAAGGTAGCCAATTCCCCTCTGAGGGCTATTTAGGGTCTCTCCTGTGGGTTCTCTTCAGATTCTACTTGCAAGTTGCCAACAGGAATCCCCTCAACTACTACTTCATCCTCTGACCTCCTATCAACCGCAGACGGCTCCAGGAACCACTGTAACGGGAACAAAGTATCCAGAAGAGCTACTTTTCCACTGCAACTTCAGGTCCAGCCAGCAACTGCAACCGTTTCCACTGTGTGCACGCTCTGGGGACGCCCTGTCTTCACCCTGCACCAGAAGGACCAAGGAAATCTCCCGTGGAGTGACGGAGTCACTCCCCTGCTCCAAGGAGGCACCTTCTAAGTCGACAAGCGGTTCTCTTGGACTCCTCTCTTGGCGACGAGCGTGCTCCTTGGAACACAGAGGGTTGACCTTTTCGACACAGACTGTCCTGAGGTCCTGCTGTTCTAATTTGGAGGAGGTAAGACCTTGCCTTCCCCGAGAAAGACAGTAACCCTGTGCACCACATCTTCTTCACCTCCTGAGGCCTCTGTGCACTATTTGCTAAATTCCTTCATGCACAGCCTCGCCCAGGTCCCCAGCACTCTATCCTGCGATGCTCAACTCGCTGAGTTGAACTCCAGCGGCGTGGGGCCCTCCTTAGTGCTGCACCAACCGCATTTTGCACCTCCTTTGTCCCCATGTCCTGGGACTCCTGTGGGTGCTGTCTGATCTTCTGAGAACTCTCTGAAGTGCTGAGAGCCCCCTCTTCCTCCTCACAGAGAGTTGAGGCCCCCAGGTCCCTCCTGGCACCTCCAGACAGCGCCACTTTGACGCAAAATGGGACTTTGCCGGAACCAAGGCTTGTTGGAGGAATCCTGCGCCAAAACTCGCCTGCATCCAACTTCTCTTCGTGGGACATCCAGTGCATCACGCAGGAACCCGCTAACATCTTCCTTGGGTGCATTTCTGCAGTCTTAGTCCAACGGGGGACTCTTCGTTTGCACCCTCCTCTGGGTTGGCAGAGGCTCCTGTCCTTCCTGAAGCTTCTTCCGACTTCTGGACTGGCCCTCCTTCCTTTGCAGGTCTTCAGGTCCAGGAATACACCATATGTTGTTTGCAGTCTTGCTTGGTTCTTTGCAATAACTCCAATTACAACTTGTAGTGTGTCCTAAGCAAACTTGCAGTACTTTACTCCTACTTTCCCAGGTTCTGGGGTGGGGTATTTTACTTACCTTCAATGTATTCTTACTCTCCCAGCAATTCTCTACACACTACACTTGTCTGGGGGGAGGGGGATTGGTGATTCGCATTCCACTTTCTTAGTATATGGTTTGTGATGCCCCAGACCTATTCTCTCCCATGGCATTCTATAGCATTTCCTATTGTTTACACTATCCTATGTCTAATTACTTACCTTATTTTGGTGTTTAGTGTATATAACTTACCTCCAGAAGGACTATTGCCTCTAAATTATTTTTGGCCTTGTGTCACCCAAATAAATACCTTGATTTTTGGTAACACTGAGAATTGTTTTTACTTGTGTATAAGTACTTGTCATTATAAGTGGTATTGCAGGAGCTTTGCATGTCTCCTAGTTCAGCCTAAGCTGCTCTGCTATAGCTACCTCTATCAGCCTAAGCTGCTGGAACACTACTACATTTCACTAATAAGGGATGACTGGACCTGATGTAAGGTGTAAGTACCCACAGTACCCACTACTAACCAGGCCAGCCTCCTACAATTAAGAATGAGGTCTTACTTTGCAACATACCAGATGACCTACTACCAACCATCAAACAAACAATTTGAAGTCACCAAGAATCTGAGATGCCCACAGAATGTGACATTAGAAACTGTTAGAAATGAGGGTCTCTAGTTGGAAGGGGTATGCACTCAGTCCAAGTAGGGACCACCACCTTAGTCAGGTAAGTCAGATACAAAAAGATAACCTGTGTGCATCCTCTGGTAGCTTGGCACAGAGCAGTCAGGGCTATTTTATGAGGCAATGTGTAAAGTATTTGTGCAACACACATACAGTGACACAATGAAAGCACCACAAAAAAGACCCCACACAGGTTTAGAAAAATAGATGATAATTTTGTAAATAAATCAAGACCAAAACGACAAAAAAAAACAATAAGTAGAAGTTGAGTCATGAATTTTTAAAGAATAAAGAGAGCTCTAGCACTTAGAAGCAAATAGTGCTTCAGGGGAAACTTGGGGTCTTGTTGGACCTCGACAAAGTCAAGAGTTCAGGCTGCCAGCGGCTACAGGGAACACACAGGCCCCGCTGAGCAAAGTACCTTAATCCTTGTTGCAGTCACAAGATGTGTATATTTTTTGCACGCAGTGCTGGCGATGCATTGGTTCTGAATGCAAAGCACTGGTGCTATGATGTATCAGTTCTAAAGCTGATGAGCCAGATTTCTCCATGCAATGAGAAGATGCGTCATTCTTCCTTCAGGAGTGACAGCGATGCAGTGGTTCCGATGCAATGTCAATGCGTTGGTTCCAAAGCTGTTGCGCTGGGTTTCTCCACGCAGTGAAGGGGTGCTCTGATCTTCCTTTGGTAGTGGCGGTAATGCAGTTGGTTCCGATGTGCCGATGATGCGATGACGAAGCACCAGTTCTATTCTAGCAACAGGGTTGATGCGTTCCTTGCCGCTTGCAGCAGGCAGGAGATGCATCCATTTAATTGATACAGGTATCTGGGTCTACTTCCAGTAAACCAGGCACAGAACCCAAGGGAGACTTTGATATCCCTGAGTCTCTGGCAAAAGAAAGCAAGCCAACAAGCCCTCAGAGATCACTTGGGGTGCAAGTCCAGCTCTCCGTCAGCAAGGTCCGAGAGCAGCAGGGCAGAACAGCAGGAGAGAACTCCTTCTGGGTCAGCAATCCAGCAGATTGACAGTTCTTGATGCAACACACCAGTTTTTCCAATAGAGTCCAGTTGTAGATCCAGAAGTGCCTAATCTGGTGGGGTCACAGTCCCAGTACTTATACAAAAATGGGCCTTTAAAATGAGGGCGACTTCAAAGAAGGGTCCTTGAAGTATACAAGTATCCTTTCTTCCTCAGCCACGGCACCAGGGTATCTTTAGGGGTTAATCAGCCCTTTGTGTGAGGGCAGGCACTGCCTATTCAGGTGTATCATCCCCTCCCACCCTTACTGCACAGGAAGAGCTTTCAGAATTTAGATAAATGCAAATCAGCAATCAGACACACCCAACTTTCCTGTGTTTGTGGCTGTCTAGAGGGAACGCCCAAATTATAGATCTCACCCACTACAGACTTGTATTGGAGACATGCTGAAGGCACGCATAGCAGTAAGAGCAAAGAAATGTCCGCTTTCTAAAAGTAACATTTCCAAAATAGTAATGTTAAATCTGGCTTTACCAGTAAAAAGGATTTATCATGACCTTTCCAAAGATATGTAACATGACACAACTACTCCCTTCTAATCAGGAATTTCAAGAAGCATAGGCCTCACAGTAGTGATAAATGACTTTGGAAGTTTTTCACTAACAGGACTTGTAAAACTTAATAGTACATGTCCTACCTTATTGGTACATAGCACCCTGCCCTAAAGGCTGCCTAGAGCCTAACTAAGGGATGGCTTAGATGTAATAAAAGGGGAGCTTGAGGCTTGGCAATGGGCTTTAAATGCCAAGTTGAAGTGGCAGTCAAACTGCACCTGCACGCACAGGCTCTGCAGTGGCAAGCCTGGGGATGTTTAAAGGGCTACCTCAATGGGTGGTACAATCAGTGCTGCAGGCCAACTAGTAGCATTTAATTTACATGCCCTGGGTACAAGGTATAACAATTTACAAGGGACTTACACGTAAATTAAATATGCCAATGTTGTATACACCAATGTTGCCATGTTTAGAGGACAAACACATGCTCTTTAGCACTGGTCAGCAGTGGTAAAGTGCTCAGAGTCCTAGGGCCAACAAAACGAATCAACAAAAATACCAGTCAAGCAGGAAAAATGTTTGGTGGAAGATCACCCTAAGGATGAAAGGTCTAACAGACGCCAAGAGATATAACACTCAGAAATCACCCACAGAGGTTTCTCTTGACTAGCTAAAGCAATATAGAACATATTGCCAGTGGGAATCCTATTACCTGAATTTGTACTTATTATTATTTTTTTTAACTGAATGCTTTTCCTGTTTGACTTATGTCTAAAATAATTGTCCTAAGCCTCTTCCTGTAATAAGCAGTTTCACCTTGAATACCCACTCTTACCCACCACCTGTCCTTACCCAAGCCTCCCACAGGGATCCCCCTTTTCAACTGTTCTCTCTTCCATTTGCCTCTAACATTTCAAGTTACAGCCTACAACCATACACTTGTCTTCACTTTTCTTATCCACTGGTGACTTGTTCTTCATTGATACTTCTTAGTCTTTGCCTGTGGCCCTCATCCAACTCTACATTCTTGGACCATTCTCATCCTCACTGCTCCAGTTCACTACCCCCTCCTGCTGCTTGTGTTCCTATTCAGACTGAAGGTGACCTGGCAGTTTGTGCTGGACTGTTCCACTTGATCTGATTTGGTGCAGTGGGCAAAAACATAATGGACTGGAATGTAGCCCAAGTGACTATCAGTGGTTGAGATTTGAGCCGACATTGCTCCTCATCTTTTGTTGTTTGAAAATGAGGCCCTAAGTGTGAATGGTAAGCCTAGATGTGAGGTGCATATGTAACATAGGATCCAAGCTGCACCTTACTGATGAGGGCCAAGAAGGCTTACACCAGTCTGGAGTTGCTTGTGTTCTCAAGAGAACACTTGGTCTTCAGTCAGGCTGGACTATTCCCAGAGAAGCAGGATCAGGACTGACTTGCATGTAGTTGCTCTTCATCTGGAGTGGCACAGTGGGCAAAACAGTGATGAACTTGTGTTCCCCTTCAAAGTGGTCTGCAAAATTAGGCAGGTCAGTTCCTAATAGGGCAGGGCCAGGATTGATTTGTGTATGAATGGTGCCATTTGGAGTGGCGCAGGAGGCAAAATTAAAAGAATGGACTGCTATGAGGCTCCCAAGTGATAACTTCTGCAAGCATTCCATTCATCACTCTTTTTTGCTCAAATATTTTGCTAAGCACTGTCATATCAATTAGCAGGAAAAGGAAAGCTATAGTTAATTAACACCGGGATCAGTGACATAAAACTGCTATGAGATATCAACCACATTGTGATGTTAGAAAAACAAATCAGAATTTCAATGAATAGTAACTGAACATCAGGCCCTTTTTACAAAGCTGAGATCATTAAAGTTTTGTGCTCTTATCAACACCATATTTAATAATCTTTACCAATTTACCATTTCTAGTTCAGGGCACAAATCAGGGTTGGATGGAGTCCCTCCAGTATTTGTGGTGGAGAACTCCACCGCCTCTAGCCCATAGTTGAGAGAGGCTATTGGGTGTTTATGGTGGCACCTAGTACCTACCACATGGTTTGCTTGTATTTTAAAACAACATAACGTAACAGGCATGCTTGTAATGTTGTCTCAGAGTATTTTAAAGCCTCCACACCACTGGCAGATTTCTCATTATCAGTGATAATGGCCAGCAAAGGGTAGTTTTTGGATGTCTTAAATGCACACAATTACCCTTTTCATGGCTTCACCAAGTGTGAAAGCAGGAAAGAAAGACATTAACAGAAATCAATTAACTCTTAAAAAAATATAACCACACATTGTATTTACTTTGTAAAACAAGCTTTAAAAAGTAACTCTCCTGCCATGATGTCCCACCTGCAAGTGTCTAGTAGCCTGCTTTTTTTTGGCCCTAGCTTCACACTATTCTAGTATGCGCACAAAGTCCTAGGCCATGTCCATTGACATGCATGAGGTCCTGGACCTGTCCAGTGATGTGAAGGGGCGCACCAAGCATGTCCTTATTTACTGACAATAGAGTTCTGTCCCTGTTGTGGGTTTAGCATGCAGAATGTTAGTGGCAGCGTTTTTTTTATCCATAGTTGTAACTAAACCGTTTTACCTGTGACCCTTGAATGGAGGCCTACTGTTCCACTTGTATATCTTTCACATCTATGAGCTAACCCAAATCCTAGCACTAACAACCCAAGTGTATGTTCTTTATGTTTGTTTGTGTATGTCACCTGTGTGGTACATGTAGAATGCTTGAGTGAGCCAGAGTAATGGAGATCTATGGGTTCAATTTTGGAAACTCCTAAATGCTCCTGTACACAAGATGGAAGTGAGGTTATTTTCCTAGGCAGCGGAAGTGTTTTGCTGACTTTCCTGAAACAGGAAGAAGGAGACCTAGGGCCAGATGTAGTAAGCCGTTTGCATGGTGCAAACGGCGAAGATCGCAGTTTGCGCCATGCAAACAGCCTTCTGCGATGCGCATTCACAATTTGTGAGACAGAACTGACTAGCAAATTGAGAATGCGACTCGCAAATAGGAAGGGGTGTTCCCTTCCTATTTGCGACTCGCATCGCAATTCGCAGTTACCACCAGTGTAACACTGGTGGTAACTCATTCGCAAAAGGGAAGGGGTCACCATGGTTCCCATTCCCCCTTGTGAATGTTGCCCACAAGGTTTTTTCAGAGCAGGCAGTGGTCCAATGGACCACTGCCTACTCTGAAAAAACAAAAACAAATGGTTTCGTTATTTTTTTTATTTTGCAACTCGTTTTCCTTTAAGGAAAACGGGCTGCAAAATAAAAATAAAAAACTGCTTTATTTAAAAAGCAGTCACAGACATGGAGGTTCACCATCCCTGTGAGTGCAGGGACTCGCTATGGGGTCGCAAAATGCGACCCACCTCAATATTAATGAGGTGGGTCTTTGCGACCCCATAGCGACTCGCAGTCGGTGTCTGAGACACCGTACAGCATCCGATTTTGTGAATCGGAAATTGCGAGTCGCACTGACCCGCAATTTCCGATTTGCAAAATTGGACTTAGCTACATGTGGCCCCTAGACACTGATGTTGGGACAGAGGAGACAAAGCTCCATTAGAAATTTAAGTAGGGCTTTTGCTAAGGGGGGTTTGCTATTTAGTCTTTGTGTACCACTGCCATGGTAGATGGTAGGAGTGAAGGACGGGACTGTGTTCCCTGTTGTAAAGGTAATTGAGACCCCCATTAGTTAAAGTTGGTCTTTTGTCCCGTACCCTGAATAATGCTCAGTGTGGCAGTTAATAGCCACGCAAATAAAGCTCAAAACTCCTTGTGTCTCTGATGTGGATGCTCCAAGTTAGAGACTACCCTACGAGGAGGAGCATCACGCTACACAAAGGCTTGTCTGGAAGTTCAGGCTAGCTGTTCCCATTGGAGTAGGGTCAAGACTGATTTGCATATGACTGGGTCCAAAAAGAGGTGGGTTTGAGTGTGAAATAATGATGGACTGGGATGCAGCCTCAAGTACCTGCCAGTGGCTGAGACTAATTCAAGCATTCCATCTGTTACTTTTTTATAACATAGTGTGTCACCCTAAGTGAGACGGGTATGCCCAGACGTGTGTCCCAAGCACACTATCACTGGAACCAAGCTATACCTTGCTTGTGTTCTGAATCAGGGAGGACCTGGCCTAGCAGTTCAGGCTGGACTGTACTGTTCCCACTGAAGCAGGGTCAAAACGGATTTGCATATTTCTGCGTCCAAATGGAGGTGGCAAGGTGTGAAAAATAATGATGAGCTGGGATGTGGCCCCAAGTAATCACCAGTGGCTGAGGCTGATTCAAGTATTCCATCCATCACTTTTTTGTACACTTTAGTCTGTCAGGAAAGCAGCCTGGAAAGGACACCTGAAAGAAGAATCATGACTAACCAGTTCTGAAAGTGCAAACACGGAATATCCACATCTCCTGTCTATTTTGACTTTATAACAACAGGAGCCACTGGCCCACTTGTTGTTCCAGTTCCAGGCTCTCTTTGAGCAAAGAAGGGAGAGCTCTGAAGAGTACTTCAAGGACTGCTGTGCAAAAACAGCAGGTGTCTGCCTGACAGCCAGCATTCAAGAGTTGATGGGTACATCACCTGAAGCCTTGCCTGCAAGAAAGGAACTGTTCGTCTGACCTTAAGCACCCAAACCCCAACCTTCCTTCAGAGGAAAGAAAAAAAGTCTGCTAATCCTGCAGTAGGTGTGTCTTTCAATGGAGACCATGAAGCAGCTTGACCCCCAGGGGTGAGTGAGTCTTCAAGAACAGGACGACTGAGAAGAGTAATCTGCAGTCCCTGAGAAACTTGGATGCAGTCTCTCCGTACAAATGACTTCATGTGGGAACCACAACTCAACTTGTGCCTCAAGGGTGTGGAATTTAATAAAATATCTACTTTCCAATGGGGCAGGTTGCTTCATAAATCTACTTGCTGTTAGACCTGTCAGCCTTAGGGTGAACATTTCCCAAACAATTTGCCTGCTTGCTTCCATTTTGTCTGGATGTTTGCTCTGTTGGCATTAGGACTCTGTGCACTTTACCACTGCTAACCAGTGCAAAAGTGCATGTGCTTACTCCCCTAAACATGGCTTGATTGGCATATAACTGATTAGCATATTTAATTTACATGTAAGTCCCTCGTAGAGTGGTATACCATATACCCAGGGCCTGTAAATTGAATGCTATGAGTGGGCATGCAGCACTTATTGTGCCACCCACTTAGGTGGCACCTTAAAGCTTGTCCCAGGCTTGCCACTGCAGCATGCAGGCAGTGTCCCCCTGCCTTGTCGACTTGGCATTTAAAACCCCTTACCAAGTCTTAAACTTCCCTTTTCCCTTTTATTACATATACTTCACCTCTGAGGTAGTTCCTAAGTAGCCCATGGGACAGGGTGCTGTGTAATTAAAAGGTAGGATATATACTCTTTAGTTTTACATGTCTTAGTAGTAAAAAACTCCCAAATGTGTTTTCTCACTACTGAGAGGCCTACCCCTCCCATAGGGTAACATTGGTGACTCCTAAAATTAATAATTTGTAATTCCTAAACCAGAGGTGGTAGATATGTCATTTTGGGTACCTATGAATTTGTAATGATAAACCCTATTTAATGGTAAAGTCAGATTTATCATCACAAGTTTGAAAATACCACTTGTAAAAAGTTGGCATTTTCCTGCCCCCAGCCCTCTGTCTGTAATCTGCCTAAGATCACATGACTAGGTGTAACTGACAGTTGGGACTTTGTGAATTCACCCCAGTCAGTCACACAATCAGGGGATTAGCAGAGCCAGAATGGGCCATTAACGGACTTGATGGGGCGGAGCTAAGCACAGCCCTACTTGCAACTGAATAGGTTGGGCTCTGCAACCACACAATAAGCTTAACAACCCTGTATTGTCAGTGCAGCCAGCTAGGAGCCAGGGCAGGCAGGAAATTCCTGGAACCCCAGAGAACCCTTTTGGAAACCGCTCCCAACTTATAGGAGCATGGCACCGGGGTATAAAAAGAGCGCTCTCAGACCTCCTCCTCAGTTCACTACTGAACCTGTGGAAGGACTCTCAGACGAGTGCCTGCTGTTGTGACCTGCTGTGCACTTGGCTAGACTGCTGCTGTACCTGGAAGGACTGCTTAGCTGTATGGAGCCTTCTTGGGACCTTCAGAAACAAGCTCTGATGCAGAGCCCTGCATTATCACTTACACCCAGGACTCCAGAAATGACTCGAAGCGCTAGTTCAGCTGGTCTCCTGTTTTGAGCCACAGGGACATAACAGGCTGCCACCACCTGAAATCTGTACCTGGACCCAGCATGAGTGAGTCTTGCACCCTCAACAGGTCTCTCTCCACTCCTGGGCTGTTGGCTATGGTGCTAATAGTGCCTGGGTAGCCATTTTCTAAAACTGAGGACTTGCTATTTTGAACTTTAAAAAAATCAGAACTGTGTTTTTACTAATCAAATTGTCATTGTTTTGGTTTCACAAAATGTATTAAAGGTTTTTTCTAAAATGGTATGGTATTTTTATTGTGATGTGGTTTCACTGTGTTGTGGTTTGTGTACTGTATAAATACTTAACAGACTGCCTCTAAGTTAAGCCTGACTGCTTTTTGTGCCTAGCTACCAAGGGTTAAGTTATTAACTTTCTGTGGTTCACCCGGCAAGGGATTGTGGCTGCTGATTGCCCGGGGTTGACATCCCAGTCAACCAACATCCCAATTTCCCACACTTAACCTGTAAATAATCCACTTGTCCCTTTGGTGCCACTTAGTACAGCGACAAATTATTGCAGACATTTCAACATATAGGAGCTCTGAATATAGCCTCTCCAATTATGCTCGGGCTCATAATAGTAGGGTTTGAATACTAGCAATTCCCTTGCATTGCCAACTTTCCTCAGATCTACATACTGGGGCTGGAGGTAGATATAACAGTTTCACAGTTGGAATGCCTTTTTGAGCCTGTGCAATCCTACTAACTTCCATATTTCAGGGGTTTTCACCAGCTCTTCCCTAATATTTTCCCATACTGAGAAAGGTTGGAAATTTACATCTGACAAAGGCAAAAGTACAATTTCTTTCAGGGTTGGGGAAAAAAAGTGGTTGGAGGGAAAATGAACTTGCAAACGCTCAACAGATTTTCAAACGAGCAAATCGAAACATGCATATTAGCTCCCGCTAAAATGAAGTTCACAAATATCAGCAGGAGTACAATTTCCTGGCCTACTTCTGTAAATTCTTCTGAGTTCATGAAGACCGTAAATGGCAACTAATGAAAGGACATATACCATTGGTGCACCATTGTGACTTTCTTTAAAAATTGGGCCCCTAATTAGGTCTGGCATTAACAAAGACCTTTTGTTTTTATTAAAATTCTATCTCTTTCGCTGCCTATCGATTGACTGACTTCACTGTGAGTAACAGCATTCTGCTCTTTCACAAGGAGCATATTAGCACACAAAGAAGTGTTATTCAGTGCCAAGTATGCTCTGGAAATGTGTGGTTTTTGAGATCAAAAAAAATTATAGAAATATTTTATTGCTTTTGCACAACAAACAAATACAGTTGCTTTGTTCTGCCCAGTTTCACAAGTAAAATTATCCATTCTGGTAATATGGTCCCAGGTCCAGTTCTAATCATTGTCCCCCAAAATACAGCAAATGTAATACTGATGTTTTGCTAACCCATGAGTGTGTGGTATTCCCACCATTTCATCAGTGGTGTAACCAAATTGATGGGGGCCCCCTGCAAAGAAAATGGTGCACCCCACAGATTTACTAAGGCCAAGTGCTGTGCAGAGGGTGCCCCATGGAGCTTGCGCCCCCCCCCCCCACACTGCTGGGTATGTGGGGGCCCTTGGTACACAACTGTATTTCTTCCACACCTTTTGGAATTTTGAGGAACAAAAACTATTTTTACTTTTGCCAATGTCTCTTTATAATGGTAAGGGCCCGACAGCTCTCACAGCTATAATGTTGTGCAAAAACCATGTCAAACAAGACATGCACTGACAAAACCTAAAAGCTGACCACCAATGCCAGACCTTTTGGCTTTGCCAATGTTTGCGTATTTTCGTCTTTTTCATAATCCTGTTGAAAATAGTTACACTGATTTTCCATTATGGATTTTTGGGGGGAATACTAGCATGCATTAACACATTTTACTAAATGAGGCTTCAAAGAAATAGCACCAAAAGTTTCACAGCAGTTTAGCAAAATGTTTTTTCCTAGTTACATTTTTTGTGTAAAATGTATTTTTGTAAGCAAAGACTCATCAATCTTGCTTTCAAGAGTCTGCAAATATGTGCATCTAGTCAGAAAGCATAGTTTGAGCATTATTCATTGCCTCATATTGTTAAAATTTGCAAACGTGTGTATACATTTGTATACTGGGACCACTCTCAGTGGTGCAGTAGGAGGCTTCCAACATTTCCTTAGAGCACTCATCCTAACAATAAAACCTCTGCATTAATGAACCATGAATACAAGTTTGAGTAGCATTAACATATAAACACAAATATTACCTTAACTGCAGACAATGTCCTTCCCTGATCCATAATGTACTGTAAACTGGCAGCCAAAGAGTCTGTGTTGCAGGAGGTTGGGCCTACTTGTACCAAGGACAAAATAGCCAAGAAACCTGTTGTCCTTGAAACCAAACAATATGTCCTGGGCATCAGGCTATAGGAATCCCACATCTCAGCTGCATCAAAGAACTGTGCCCAAGCACACTGTGCTACTTCATCAAACAACTTGTGCCTGAGCTGACTGTGCCACTCCATTTGAGAACTGTGCTCCAGAGAATTGTTCTGCTGCATCGAAGAACTATGCACTAGTATTCTGTGCCACTGGATCAAGAAACTGTGTCCAAGGTGGATTGTGATGCACCAAAGACTGTGTCGGAGGCAGCCCACGTCGCTGACCTCTAACCTAGAGGGTCTAAACAACGTATCTCACCAGAGCCCCGAAATGGAATTCTTTGACAACGGGAGACCTGTATCATCATTAGGCAAATAACCCGAATCCTTACAGCTGAAGCCCAGTTGCACCTGCTTACCCCATAGCTACCCGAACTGGGTGTGACAAACGTGCAGTCTGGGGGGCACTCCAGATCACAAACGTCATGCACCATGTCACATTTTGAAATGTATCTCAAATAACTGTGTTTACGTTTATGTATTATTGCTTATACTAACTTCACTAGTTCTAAATACACGCGACAACATAAAAATTGTGTAGCTTCTAAATAATTCTGTTCATTATTATTATTATATGTATTAGTACATCAAATCTGTACATTATTTAATGTTACATACATGATTAAATGTTTATAAATGTATGGGTTATGTTTTAAAAATGGACTCACGTCTCAAATGCTTACTTTTTGTTGTTTAGCTATATGTTGAAGTATGTATGATTAAGAAATAAAAATATACGTTGCACTCACATAGTATAGTCTTATACTACACATAGTATAGTCTTAAGTATTAAAGACTGCATCTTAGCCATGTCTGTAAAATAAGCTCTTTCCTTTCTACAAAATGGATGTTACAGGGGCGTGACATCACTGAATGTGACGCCTTTGCATATGCTACACCCTCCCACACTATTTTTCAGAACTTTAAGGACTGTTGCCCTGATTTACTGTTAAAGGGATCATACTGAACATGAAATGTGTCTGGGCTGCTGTGGTGCAACCTGATTAACAAAAAGCTGTAGTTTATTTAAAATATATTAAGCTATTCACAGTAAATATAGAAACAAACATGAAAGGAAATGCAGATGTTATGCTAATTTTCAGCATTGCATTTTGTTTACTTTATTCATCCTTTCCCCGGCTTGCAAGCTACTCACCTTCTGTGGATCTTCCAGCAACATTTTTCTCTTTACTGAGATTGTTTTTTTCAGATGAAAATGCAATGTCACAGCTGTAACTAAGCAACAGGTGAATTCTCGGCATCAAATGCCTACGGGTCACCTAGCACGCCCCCGTTGAACGGAACTAAGAGGAGCGCGAATTCGGTTCCACCCTGTCCTTTTCATTGCACATGCTTACAACTCGAAGAACTAATCAACTGGACAAGTCAAGCACAACAACACCCCGTAACTGAAGGTGAAAACGGAAGCGGGAGAAATGGTGCTTTATTGACCAATCAGCGCATTGTTAAGAACATGTCACCATTTCCTGCAGAGACGGCGTTGCACACCAAAGACTACAGTGGAAGTACAACATTTTACGAGCCTGCACTCGGGATTTCGTCAATTTCGTAGCCATCTTGCAATGGAAACACTACTGTTTTTTGTGTGAAAATTTTAAATGTGTACTCAATAGAAGTCACGGCCTGTAGGCAAAAACGGAAATTCTCAGGAATATATTACTTCAATTTACGCCTATTAATTTAAATCACATTTTAAAAAAGCAACACGGATATTTAATATGGTTGTTAGCAGTATGCTTTTATCAGCAATGTAATTGCTAAAAATCCACTGCTCTCTATCCACGAAGTGGGGGCGAAGAGCTGATAACACAGAGGGAGGGAATAATATTATTATGATTTTAAAAAAAACAAACTCTGCTACAAAAAATGGGCAACAAGAACAAATACACATACATGCCAACATTTCAGAACAGGAAAGTGGGAGATTTGGGAAAAAATTGAGGAATGTATTTTCCCCATTGACTATTGAAGCAGAGTCAATTTCATGTATGAGACAGACAAAATAAAGCCATAATTACTTCAAAAACCAGGAGTCCCTGTCTGTTGCCATGTATGAATATAATAGTGAATATGCTCTGGTTGACTTAATTCTATGTCAGTAACCGAGGCTTCGGATTATGCTTCTCTTCCTTTACTGAATCAAACACAGCAGCCAAAGAGTTAAAACATTAAAACTACAACTCCCATAAACATTTGTAGTCCAGGCTGCCCAATCCCAGGCAAGCCTCATCTATAAAGTGTCACCATAACAACAGAACTTCCTCTTTATTTGCTGCAGCACAGCCGGAGTTAAGTCCCGTTTTCTCTTTATTAACTTGAATGCTTGGTGTAAAGTATTGTAATTTAATTGCTGTTACCATCCTATGGAGCGAGAGCGGGGCTGAACGGCGCCAGAGTAGGCGGCGGTCTTTTGAACCACTCGCTTTTGATGTCCGACGCGTGGTCGGAGGCTTATTTGACTGCCTCCGATCGCGCGCCGCATGTTGCACTGCTTTCATGCCGGCCGCGGGGTTTTTTCTTTGATGTTCCCGCGGCACGGCTTCAGTGCAGAGTTACCGGTCTCCCTGGAGACCGAGCTGGCGCTGGCTCTTAGGGGAGAGCAGTCCGCTCTCTATTTCTAGCTTTTTGGTTCCCTTGCCCCGGTACAAGTCGGAGCTGGGTTTTTTCTTCAGATTCCCGGCTCGTGCTGCACACGAGTGAGGAGAAAAAGCGCATTCTGCCCCCAGAACACCCGACGGGGCGAATAAACGTTGCAGGCTTGACCCTCCACTTGATTTGGCCGATTTTTAGGTCTATTTTTAGACTCCATGAATAAACTGGTGATTTACCTGCCGGGGTTTTCCTCCCCCCTTGAACTCTGTCTGTCTCCTGCCATGGCTTATCTTGCTGGGGAGGAAGAGTACTATCAGGAGGAGGTTGAAGCACCTGTACCTGAACAGATGGAGGAGAGATTGTTTCAGGCTCTTGGGCACCATTTTCAGGATTCTGTTAACCAGGCCTTGATTAAGGCCCTGAAACCTTTTACTATACCTTTGGTCCGATATGAACGGGGAGAATTGATGGGGCCTATTCCCACTGGATCAGGGGCCAGAGAGCCTTCACCCGGAGAGGCTGGCTTGTCCAGTAAGAGTTCTTTGAATCCGCTGTCTTCAGCAGAGATTCTGGCCCAGATGGCATCAGCGGTGATCAACCACCCCCTGAAAATTTCATTTTCCCCTCGGGGGCGCCTAGAGAGTTTTCACAATCATCTGATTCCCACTCAGATTCAGATATTTCTGAACCCAAAATAGGGGGCAAACGCAAACGTAAAGCCAAACATTATTCTGCGGACAAAGTTACCCCTCATGGGAACTTACTTTTTGATCCAGAGAACATTGTTCATCCCAGATCCACTGATTGGGTACCTTGTGCTGAGGTGGCCCATTACGTACAAGATAGGTTACGCAAGGACTTCGATAAAGATATTCGCAGCACTCTTCGATCGGAATGCCCTCGACCCTCTCTGCAGGGCAAAGTGGCTGACATTCCGGAGCTGGATCCCAGTGTTGCAACCTTCTTAAGAAAGTTTACCAAAGATCCCAAAAAAGGACTTGACCGCGCCTGGAAGGGATGTCAAGACAAGATGCTGGATCTGTCCGGTCCCATTACTAAAATCCATGAGTTGGCAGTTCAGGCTAAGGAAACTAACACTATCCTTGACCCTCAAACTGTAATGGAATGGGCCCAAAGAGCCATTTGCCTTCTCGGAAACGCGAACTGCACCATGTCTACTGAGCGCAGGAAATCGTTTCTTATGCGGATCGATCCAAAATTGGCGGAACTTGCTCCCTCTTAGCCGGGCCCCTTGGCCAATGGCCTCCTTTTTGGAGAGAAATTTGTTAAAGATTTGGGTAAATATGTCTCTACTTTTACGGCTCTTGACAAAGCCCAATCTTTCATGAAGCGGATGTTCACGGGTGGCCTTTTTACCAGGGCCGGACGTTACCGAGGTTGAGTGTCAGGCCGTGGTTTCCAGCAGACCTCCCCCAACTACACCCCCAGAGGTCAAGGATACTATCAATCCTCCGGATTCTACCCTTCCAGAGGTAGAAGAGGCCGTGGCCGCGGCTTCAGAGGAAGAGGAGCTGATCGCTCTCAAGATTCCAATAATTCAGGTGAAAATTATTCATTTTTCGGAAGTGATTCTTCGGGGAAGATTAGAGCGTCACGCTCAAGCATGGGCCCGTATCTCTCAAGACTCTTGGGTTCTTCAGACAGTCAGGGGCTACAAGTTAGACTTTTACTCCAGACCGTTCCAGAGTCATCCCCCTCTCCCTCTCCATTTTTCCCTAGCAGAAAGCAGTTTTATAGACGTAGAAATCAATAGCCTTCTCCTCAAGGAGGCGATTGTCCCCTCAGTACCCCAGGTAAACGGTTTTGTCACTACTATTTTTCTCGTTCCAAAGAAAGAAAAGGGCTTACGCCTAGTGTTGAATCTGAGAGAATTCAACCAATGGATAGTCTACCGTCATTTCAAGATGGAGGGTATCCACATGTTACGCGATCTCCTTCAAGAAAAAGATTGGTTAGTGCATTTAGACCTAAAAGACGCTTATCGGTCAGTCCCAATTTTCGCCCCCATCGGCATTTTCTTCAGTTCCAATGGATGCACCAATGGTTCGAGTTCAAAGTCCTCCCCTTTTGCCTTTCATCTGCCCCGTGGTGATTCACGAAACTTCTCCGTCCGGCTGCCCAGTTCCTTCGAGAATGAGGCGTTCGCCTCATTATTTATCTCGACGATCTTTTGATTATGGCTCAGTCCAGGGAGTTAGTCCTAAGGCATCTCTCTTGGACAATTCAGATCCTTCAAGACCTAGGTTTCTTAATCAACAGCGAGAAGTCTGTGACATCTCTAACGCAGGGTATAGAATTCTTAGGTTTTCAAGTAGATTCAGTTCTAGCGCAACTGAGATTACCCCTGGCAAAGCGGACTTCTATCAAGAAAGAGTTACGGAAAGCCCTTGCCTCTCCGACTATATCCTTGCGGATTTTAGCCCGGTTGGTGGGGCTTTTGGCCTCCTCCATTCAGGCGATTTTTCCGGTCCCGTAACATTACAGAGCCCTTCAACGTCTCAAGATTTTGCATTTGCACAGGGGACTGTCCTATTCGGACCAGATTCTGCTGTCAGAGGAAGCCAAGACTGAGATCGTTTGGTGGCTGACTCACATTGAAGCGTGGAATGGCAGAGCCATTTTCGCCTCCTTACCAGAGATGGTCATAGAGTCGGATGCCAGCCGTTGGGGCTGGGGAGCTCGTTGTGGCTCGGTGGAGACGGGAGGACGGTGGTCCTCGGAGGAGTTGAGACTTCATATCAATTATTTGGAGCTCCTAGCGTTTTTTTTTGCGATCCGGTCACTGTCCCCCAACAAAGCCAGTTGTTGCATTCTTTTGAGAATGGACAACATCTCAGCGGTGAGATACATCAATCGACTGGGGGGAACCAGATCTCATCTGTTGGCGGAGATAGCCAGAGAGTTTTGGCATTTTTGCCTTCAGAATCAGATTCATGTGATAGCGGAATACCTTCCGGGGCGCTCCAATGTGGTAGCGGACTGGAATTAACGTTTCTTGAAGGACAGCAGCGATTGAATGCGGCACAGAACGATTTTTCAGAACCTCTCAAAGAGATGGGGTCCCTGTGTGACGGATTTGTTCGCATCCCGTCTCAGTGCTCAGCTGCCAAACTTTTACAGTTGGAGACCGGATCCGTTGGCAATGGGTACGGATGCTTTTCTTCAAGATTGGTCGCACCATCTTCTCTATGCCTTTCCCCCCTTATCAATGATTCAGAGGGTCTTTGCTCAAGTAAAGAGGCAATTGGCCAACATCATTTTAGTGACACCGCTTTGGAAAGCTCAGGCTTGGTTCCGATGACTAACGTGTGCATCCCCAGTTCTTCTGCCATTATTCCCGTCTCTTCTTCTGGACCCCTTGGGGGCCCCTCACCCGCTGGTGATCCAGAATCAACTGAGTCTCATGGCATGGAGACTTTCAGGAGACCTTGGCAAGTCCCGGGAGTTTCAGGGGAAGCTTTGTTCTTTTTGTCCCAATCTTGGGCTCCTTCCACTCACAAGCGATACGAGGCCTCCTGGAAGAGATGAATGGGTTGGTGCAGTGAACGGAGTATTGTTCCCTTGGGGGCCCAAATTTCCATGATTGCTAACTTTCTCTCTGAATTGGCTTCGCAGGGTCTCGCTTACAGGATGGTTAATAGCTTTAGGTCTGCTATTTTGGCGGGTCACCCCCATGTGGATGGTAGGCCTGTGGGCGAGCATCCTTTGATTTCTAAGATTCTTTGGGGTATTCGGATGGTTAACCCCCCTCAGGCTCGATATTCGGTTTTGTGGGATGTTAATATTGTTCTTAATTTCCTTAAGACATGGCCTTGTAACGACGACTTGTCGCATAAACAATTGTTCGCTAAATTAACGGTTCTTTTATGCCTTATTTCGTGCAGATGTGTTTCGGACGTTAAAGCTTTGGATTTGACAGGAAGAGTATTCATTCCTACAGGAGTTTCTTTCTCAATTTGAAAACGTACATAAACTGCATCCAGATGTATTTCTTACCCTGCTTTTTTGCAAAATCAAAAATTGTGTGTCTTGCAATGCTTGAAAGCTTATGAGAATTGTAAGAGAGAGTCTCGCAGGGACTCAGGAGGCCAACTGTTGGTTTTGTTGCAAAAGCCTTATGGGCCTGTCTCTGCAGCCACTTTGGCCAGGTGGGTTAAGTTGTTGTTGGGAGAAGCAGGCATTGATACCTCTATGTTTGGGGCTCACTCAATTCGGGGAGCTATGGCTTCCAAATCCTTTGGAGCGGGTTCCAGACTGGAAGACGTTATGGCAGCGGCGGATTGGTCTTCGGACAATACGTTTGAAATTCTTTATCATAAACCTATTGTTGACATAGCTTCTACGGTGGTAAATCAGCTTTAAACCAGCATAATCCGAAGCCTCCGTTCCTGACATAGTATAAAAAAAATTTCTAGCTAACGCGTCAAGAATTTTCAATTCTATTAAGGACACAGAGGCGAAGATTATCCCACCCGTAAAGGTTACAAGTTTGTAATGATGATTAAAATGATCGCATTCAAAAGCATATTGTAACCATGACATATGTTTATTGTTTTTTCCCCCCTTGAGACTTTTGTTTTTTTCCAAGAGCACTACTGGTTTGTTCTTTTTCTTTAGGTGCAGTTACTAAAGGAGAATGAGTACCTTTCATCCTGGAGGTCGGAGTTCTATTGCCTGGAGGTTTTCGTTTACATGTTCCGCTGAGAGTTTTAAGACTGGGAGTTGGTTCGTCTTCGCAAAGAAAGAGGAAGTTCCGTTGTTATGGTGACAATTATAGCTGAGGCTTGCCTGGGATTGGGCAGCCTGGACTACACATGTTTATGGGAGTTGTAGTTTTAATGTTTTAACTCTTTGGCTGCTGTGTTTGATTCAGAAAAGGAAGAGAAGCATAATCCTCGCCTCCGTATCCTTAATAGAATTGAAAATTCTTGACGCGTTAGCTAGAATTTTTTTTCCTGTCACCAACATTCTGCTTTGCAAAATAGCATGTGAGTTTAAACCATCTGCTGCAGAGATCTTTATAAACCCAGCAAAGTATGTGGAATAAGGTGGGTACGATTACTCCAGTGTTTGCATATGCTGGAGAGTGCATGGAAGCGGTGGTCAGACTTCTTCTGGGTCTTTTCAGAGTGCTGAGGGACAAAGGAGTTAGCATCAAATTCACATTTACAATTCTGTGAAGCCTATTTGGCTACACAAAGAGGACCTGGAATCAATATTAAAGTTCAGTAGGATTAAAAATTGTTAACGCTGTGTTTTTAAAGAAATTACTAATGAATATTCATGTATTTTGAGTGTTGAATTTGCGTAGAAATTGTATTAAGTTAGAGAAAATTAATGCACTCATTTGAAAGTGTGACCACGTTAGTGGCCATCAGTGTTCACAAAATTTACTTATTAATGGCTCATTAATATGAAATGATGATTTTATGTTTCATTAATGTAGTAATACTTCATATTAAGGGTTGTATATTATGTTTTAGCTTTATTAATTGAAAGCCTTAACAGAGGACTTGGCTTAGCTGCACGGCCTCATGTCAAGCTGTATTTCTTAGGTGTTTAATAAAATGTTTGCTTAGAGAATTAAATTGTGATTTTTCCACTGTGCTGACCTAATGTGCTTTTAGCTAAAAGTCTTTCTCATGAAAACTGCTTGCTATGAGACGATGTACTAGCTAATGCAACATTGTTAATGCAATGTGTGTGAGACTGACTTTCTCAGGAGAATACAATGAAGACTCTGACTAGATTATAAGCTGCAACAATATTGTTACTTGACAAGCCGGATGATGAAAACAGTATGAAAGGAGCCAATCATCGACATGTGAACTGCATACTAGTAGAAAAGTAGATTAGAATTTTTAGTTTTATTGGACAAAGTGTGAACATGTGATCCCTTGACACATAGGGAATTTGGAAGTATTTTTAGGAAATCTAACTTAGCCGGACTGCACAGAGGGGAGATAGACTTTTTGCCCATTTTCCGTCTTGAGAAGAGACATACTTAATGTTGGACCTGGCTTTTTGACAGGGACATCCCCAAACTTTTTGCCTCCTTCCTCCTATTTTTTCTGACCTGTTGTTGTTGGCTTTTGACCTCTGGGCACTTTACCACTGCTAACCAGTGCTAAAGTGCATATGCTCTCTGGGTAAATTGTACTACTGATTGGTTTATCCATGATTGACTATTTAATTTACTTGTAAGTCCCTGGTAGAGTGCACTACATGTGCCTAGGGCAGGTAGATTAAATGCTACTAGTGGCCCTGCAGCACTGGTTGTGCCACCCACCTCAGTAGCCCCTTAACCCTGTCTCAGGCCTGCCATTGCAAGGCCTGTGTGTGCAGTTTCACTGCCACTTCGACTTGGCATTTAAAAGTACTTGCCAAGCCTAGAACCCCCCTTTTACTACATATAAGTCATCCCTAATGTGTGCCCTAGGTAACCCCTAGAGCAGGGTGCGGTGTAGGTAAAAGGCAGGACATGTACCTGTGTAGTTATATGTCCTGGTAGTGTGAAACTCCTAAATTCGTTTTTACACTACTGTGAGGCCTGCTCCTTTCATAGGCTAACATTGGGGCTGCCCTCATACACTGTTGAAGTGGCAGCTGCTGATCTGAAAGGAGCAGGAAGGTCATATTTAGTATGGCCAGAATGGTAATACAAAATCCTGCTGACTGGTGAAGTCGGATTTAATATTACTATTCTAGAAATGCCACTTTTAGAAAGTGAGCATTTCTTTGCACTAAAATCTTGTTGTGCCCTTCAATCCACGTCTGGCTAGGTTTAGTTGACAGCTCCTTGTGCATTCACTCAGACACACCCCAAACACAGGGTACTCAGCCTCACTTGCATACATCTGCATTTTGAATGGGTCTTCCTTGGCTGGGAGGGTGGAGGGCCTGCCCTCACACAAAGGACTGCCACACCCCCTACTGGGACTCTGGCAGACAGGATTGAGCTGAAAGGGAACTTGGTGCATTTCTTAGAGACTCTTTGAAGTCACCCCCACTTCAAAGGCACAACTTAGTATAAAACAGGGCCTCTGCCCTACCTCATCAGACACTTGCTGGAGAAGAAACCTGAACCAGAAACTACATCCTGCCAAGAAGAACTGCCTGGCTGCTCAAAGGACTCACCTGTCTGCTTTCTACAAAGGACTGCTGTCTTGCTGTTGCCCTGCTGCCTTGCTGAACTCTTGTCTGGCTGTGAAAGTGCTCTCCAAGGGCTTGGATAGAGCTTGCCTCCTGTTCCTTGAAGTCTCAGGACCAAAAAGACTTCTTCCTTTCACTTGGACGCTCCGTGCGCCGAAAATTTCGACGCACATCTTGTTTCGCGGCGAGAAAAACGCCGCACACCGACGCTGATCGACGCGACGCCCTCGGGACGATCGAGACTTCGACGCACAACCTCGCAAGGACAAAGCCGCCCGACTTTCCAGGAGAAATCGACGCGACGCCTACCGTGAGTGCGAAACTTTGACGAACGGCCTCGCAAGGACAACGCCGCCCGACTTCCAAGGAGAAACCGACGCGACGCCTGCTGTGAGACCAAAATTTAGACGCACTGCCTCGCAAGGACAACGCCGCCCGACTTCCAAGGAGAAATCGACGCGACGCCTACCGTGAGATCGAAACTTCGACGCGCAGCCCCGCAGAACGACGCGCAGCCGGAAAATAAGCAGGAGAATCCACGCACAGACCCGGGACATCTGGTAATCCCTGCGATCCACAAAAAGAGACTGTCTGCGCGCCGGAAAACGACGCCCGACTTCCCCGCGAAGAAAGGAACGACGCAAGTCTGTGTGTGCTGAGAGGAAATCGACGCACACCCCCCTTTTTCCACGCATCTCTTCTCCTGTGGCCCTCGGAGGAGATTTCCCACCAGAAACCAGGTACTCTGTGCTTGAAAGACACTTTATTGCTTTTTAAAGACTTAAAGACACTTAATATCACTTTTCAGTGATATCTTTACAAATTCGTATTGCAACTTTGATCGTTTTGACCTACAATTACCCAGATAAATATTCTATATTTTTCTAAACACTGTGTGGTGTATTTTTGTGGTGTTATACTATGGTGTTGTATGATTTATTGCACAAATGCTTTACACATTGCCTTCTAAGTTAAGCCTGACTGCTCGTGCCAAGCTACCGGAGGGTGAGCACAGGCTGATTTTGGATTGTGTGTGACTTACCCTGACTAGAGTGAGGGTTCTTGTTTGGACAGAGGGCAACCTGACTGCCAACCAAAAACCCCATTTCTAACATTGGTGATCAGCGGTGAGGATAGGACTTGTGTTTGTGCAGTGACATACAGTAGCTAAGTATTTCACTACCTACCCACAGTTGAAGGTCAACTTGATTTTTCATCTTTTTTTTGGCTCTTGGTTCTCTGATGTCCTCCTGGATATACTATTGATATTTTGGACTTTGGATTTTGGTTTTTGCTGATAAGATCTTATCAAAATGGGATTGTGTACCTACTCATTCTTTGTTCGTACTGACCACCTCACTAAGGCTGACCTAAGGAAGCTTTGCAGACAATGGGGCCTTCCTGTAGCAAGGAGATCTACTAAAGCGGAGATGCTCCATCACTACATAGTCTGGGGGGAGGAAAGATGGGCAGAGAGAGAGGCAGCAAGAAACCAAATGACTAAGTACCCCTCAGATGAGGAGGAGGACTACGCACATGAGGAGGAAGACTACTCAGATGAGGAGGAAGACTACTCAGAGTTGGACAGTGACCCAGAAATAGATGAATGGCTCCGAAGTCAAAGGCGACAGGAGCAACAATTAGAGGAGTATCTTGCAGAGGTTGAGGCAAAAAGACTCTTAGCCCTGGAAGAAGAAAAGATTGCAGCTCAAGAGCTGAGCTGTAAAGAGCTGAAACTGGAGGCCGGAAGGGCTGAGTCCAGTTCAGATGGTGGCAGCAAAAATCTTGCATCTAGTACTGCTGAAGAAGGGCACAAGCCCAGAGATGTGGTGCCCAACTTGAAGAAGGGAGTTAACACACCCCAGGCAGTTCAAGGGTATGAGGTAGTTCCCGTTATGCACAGGGTCCCTGAGAAGGATTGGGGAACTGGCACAGGGAGTCATATTCCTACTGGGGGGAGGGACACTTTACTGACTCTAGCAGAGAGTGACAGAGAAAAGGGTTCCCCCCTGGTGGACGTCCTGGATATAGAGTGTAGAGACATCCCAGAAGAGTTTGGGTTGAGTGTCAGGGACAGACAGATACTGTCTCACCAGTCTCAGGAGGGTGAAGTAGAGTGCTTTTCCAAGGTTGAGTTACTGGGTGGTTGGGTGAAGGGTACTGTGGTTAATACATGTGAAGGGCAGAGTGATGTAATTGCTGGAGAGCATATGTCTGGTCCTTATTTTCCAGAGCTACGCCAACACCAGGTGGAGTGTGAGTTCTCTGACCCCAGGGAACTTACAGTGGAGGCAGACTTTTGGGTGAGTACCAGAGAGTCTGAAGAGGCATTTGGGGGTGCTCCTGAAGGGAGTGGTCTAGGTGGTTCCCGACCAAGTGAGGTGGGAGAGGATTGTAGTGTCCCAGGTAGGTCTCAGAGCCTAACCTGCACTGTAGGGCCACCTTTTGAGGGAAGCCCCACAGTGTCAGAAGAACTTGGGGGGATGACTGTAGACAGCATCCCAACAGTTCTGGTGTCTGGCAGTACCACTCCTAGTGAGGGGGTGCAGAAGTCCAGACATAGGGTTGAGAGGGGGTGGCAGACCCCAGTGGAGGATCTTGAAAGTCAGGGGTCAGCTCTGAGAGCAGAGCCCCCCAGGAATGACCCAGGTGAGACCGTTTCTGGTTTGGGGGAAACCCAGACTCTGCCGGATGGGCAGAGGTCGGGAGACCTGCGCCAACCAGACTCTTGTGTGGCCCTTGGGGACGGCGTGTCCCTTGTGGGGGGTGAGAGTGCCCCCCAGGAAGTCCTGGCATGCCAGGCAAAGATTCAACCTCAGGGTGGTGACTCTGGGTTGGATAACCGGGTTCAGAGGTTAAACTTTGACCTGGTGGGGGGTAGATGTGCCCCCCAGAAAGTCCTGGAATGCCAGGCAATGGTTCAACCTCAGGGTGGTGACTCTGGGTTGGCTTACCAGGTGAAGAGGTCAAACTCTGACCTGGTGGGAGGTAGGTGTGCCTCCCAAGAAGTCCTGCTGTGCCAGGCAATTGTCCAACCTCAGGGTGTTGACTCTGGGTTGGATGGTCAGGTTCAGAGGTTAAACTCTGACCTGGTGGGGGGTAGGTGTGCCCCCCAGAAAGTCCTGGCGTGCCAGGCAGTTGTCCAACCTCAGGGTGTCGACTCTGGGTTGGATGGCCAGGTTCAGAGGTTAAACTCTGACCTGGTGGGAGGTAGGTGTGCCTCCCAGAAAGTCCTGGTATACCAGGCAATGGTTCAACCTCAGGGTGGTGACCCTGGGTTGGAGAACCAGGCTCAGAGGTTAAACTCTGACCTGGTGGGAGGTAGGTGTGCCTCCCTGAAAGTCCTGGCCTGCCAGGCAATGGTTCAACCTCAGGGTGGTGACTCTGGGTTGGATATCCAGGTTCAGAGGTTAACCTCTGACCTGGTGGGGGGTAGGTGTGCCCCCCAGAAAGCCCTGGTGTACCAGGCAGTTGTCCAACCTCAGGATGGTGACCCTAGGTTGGAGAACCAGGTTCAGAGGTTAAACTCTGACCTGGTGGAGGGTCAGTGTGCCCTCCAGGAAGTCCTGGCGTGCCAGGCGATTGTTCAACTTCAGGGTGGTGACTCTGAGTTGAATGGCCCAGTTCAGAGGTTAAACTCTGACCTGGTGGAGGGTCAGTGTGCTCTCCAGAAAGTCCTGGCGTGCCAGGCAATTGTTCAACCTCAGAGTGCTGACTCTGGGTTGGATAACCAGGTTCAGAGGTTAAACTCTGACCTGGTGGGGGGTAGGTGTGCCCCCCAGAAAGTCCTGGCGTGCCAGGCAATTGTTCAACCTCAGGGTGGTGACTCTGGGTTGGATACCCAGGTTCAGAGGTTAAACTCTGACCTGGTGGGAGGTAGGTGTGCCTCCCAAGAAGCCCTGCTGTGCCAGGCAATTGTCCAACCTCAGGGTGTTGACTCTGGGTTGGATGACCAGGTTCAGAGGTTAAACTCTGACCTGGTGGGGGGTAGGTGTGCCCCCCAGAAAGTCCTGGCGTGCCAGGCAATTGCCCAACCTCAGGGTGGTGACCCTGGGTTGGGGAACCAGGCTCAGAGGTTAAACTCTGACCTGGTGGGAGGTAGGTGTGCCTCCCAGAAAGTCCTGGTGCGCCAGGCAATTGTTCAACTTCAGGGTGGTGACTCTGAGTTGAAAGGCCCAGTTCAGAGGTTAAACTCTGACCTGGTGGAGGGTCAGTGTGCCCTCCAGGAAGTCCTGGTGTGCCAGGCAATTGTTCAACTTCAGGGTGGTGACTCTGAGTTGAATGGGCAGGTGCAGAGGTTAAACTCTGACCTGGTGGAGGGTCAGTGTGCCCTCCAGGAAGTCCTGGCGTGCCAGGCAATTGTTCAACTTCAGGGTGGTGACTCTGAGTTGAATGGGCAGGTGCAGAGGTTAAACTCTGACCTGGTGGGGGGTAGGTGTGCCTCCCAGGAAGTCCTGGTTTGCCAGGCAGTGATCCAGTCTGAGGGTACAGACCCTGGGCTGGAAGACCAGGTCCAGGGTGTCCCCCCGGACCTGGAGGGAGGGGCTACTGATAACAGTGCCCCTACCATGTTGTCTTCTGAGGAGGCCACTCCTAGTTGGAGGGTGCTGGACCCCAGAAGGGAGGGCAGGGGGAGGGAAGCCTCACCCCGGGCCCTAGTCCAACCTGAAGGTACAGGCCCCAGGTTGGAGGGCCAGTTGCAGGTTAACAGCCCTGCACTGGTGGAGGAATGGTACAGGGTGACTTCTGTAAGCACCCTGACCATGTTGGACTCTGGGGGTACCGCTCCAGGAGGGAGGGTACAAAGCCCCAGAGGGGAGGACCAGGTTCAGGCTGTCATCCCTGACCTGGTGGAAGGGAGAGTGGTTAAAGGGTGCCCAGCACCTGGGGCTACCGCCCCCCACTCTCCACAGCCACAGTGGTTGGAGAGCTTTGAGAGGCCTGGGGCCTGGCTCTCATCCCTGGCAGCTGTCAGTAATCACTGTGGCTTGCTGTCCGGGTGGACAGAGTTATCCCTGGGGAGGGGACAAGTGTCACACCCCAGGGGTAGAGTGGGCAACACCACTGTGTTGGTCATGGTGGTACTATCCTGCTCCTGGGATACATCTGTGAGCAAAGTAAGGTTAGGTGCTGCACAGATGGGATCCGCAGGTAAGGAGAAAGGTTCCCCATGGGTTGGCTTAGTCGGCCCTGAGAGTATGGACAGAGTGATCCAATTGGAGTCAGGAAGGCGAAGAACTGGAGCATGCCCCTGCTGTTGTGGGCCTGGGTCCTTGTTCTGTCGCCTCAAACAGGGAAGTACATCAGGATAGTGATTGTTCTCCCCTGGCTTTAGGCTGGTAGGGGGTCATGTTGGACCTGGCGTTTTGACAGGGACATCCCCAAACTTTTTGCCTCCTTCCTCCTATTTTTTCTGACCTGTTGTTGTTGGCTTTTGACCTCTGGGCACTTTACCACTGCTAACCAGTGCTAAAGTGCATATGCTCTCTGGGTAAATTGTACTACTGATTGGTTTATCCATGATTGACTATTTAATTTACTTGTAAGTCCCTGGTAGAGTGCACTACATGTGCCTAGGGCAGGTAGATTAAATGCTACTAGTGGGCCTGCAGCACTGGTTGTGCCACCCACCTCAGTAGCCCCTTAACCCTGTCTCAGGCCTGCCATTGCAAGGCCTGTGTGTGCAGTTTCACTGCCACTTCGACTTGGCATTTAAAAGTACTTGCCAAGCCTAGAACTCCCCTTTTACTACCTATAAGTCATCCCTAATGTGTGCCCTAGGTAACCCCTAGAGCAGGGTGCGGTGTAGGTAAAAGGCAGGACATGTACCTGTGTAGTTATATGTCCTGGTAGTGTGAAACTCCTAAATTCGTTTTTACACTACTGTGAGGCCTGCTCCTTTCATAGGCTAACATTGGGGCTGCCCTCATACACTGTTGAAGTGGCAGCTTCTGATCTGAAAGGAGCAGGAAGGTCATATTTAGTATGGCCAGAATGGTAATACAAAATCCTGCTGACTGGTGAAGTCGGATTTAATATTACTATTCTAGAAATGCCACTTTTAGAAAGTGAGCATTTCTTTGCACTAAAATCTTGTTGTGCCCTTCAATCCACGTCTGGCTAGGTTTAGTTGACAGCTCCTTGTGCATTCACTCAGACACACCCCAAACACAGGGTACTCAGCCTCACTTGCATACATCTGCATTTTGAATGGGTCTTCCTGGGCTGGGAGGGTGGAGGGCCTGCCCTCACACAAAGGACTGCCACACCCCCTACTGGGACTCTGGCAGACAGGATTGAGCTGAAAGGGAACTTGGTGCATTTCTTAGAGACTCTTTGAAGTCACCCCCACTTCAAAGGCACAACTTAGTATAAAACAGGGCCTCTGCCCTACCTCATCAGACACTTGCTGGAGAAGAAACCTGAACCAGAAACTACATCCTGCCAAGAAGAACTGCCTGGCTGCTCAAAGGACTCACCTGTCTGCTTTCTACAAAGGACTGCTGTCTTGCTGTTGCCCTGCTGCCTTGCTGAACTCTTGTCTGGCTGTGAAAGTGCTCTCCAAGGGCTTGGATAGAGCTTGCCTCCTGTTCCTTGAAGTCTCAGGACCAAAAAGACTTCTTCCTTTCACTTGGACGCTCCGTGCGCCGAAAATTTCGACGCACATCTTGTTTCGCGGCGAGAAAAACGCCGCACACCGACGCTGATCGACGCGACGCCCTCGGGACGATCGAGACTTCGACGCACAACCTCGCAAGGACAAAGCCGCCCGACTTTCCAGGAGAAATCGACGCGACGCCTACCGTGAGTGCGAAACTTTGACGCGCGGCCTCGCAAGGACAACGCCGCCCGACTTCCAAGGAGAAATCGACGCGACGCCTGCCGTGAGACCAAAATTTCGACGCACGGCCTCGCAAGGACAACGCCGCCCGACTTCCAAGGAGAAATCGACGCGACGCCTACCGTGAGATCGAAACTTCGACGCGCAGCCCCGCAGAACGACACGCAGCCAGAAAATAAGCAGGAGAATCCACGCACAGACCCGGGACATCTGGTAATCCCCGCGATCCACAAAAAGAGACTGTCTGCGCGCCGGAAAACGACGCCCGACTTCCCCGCGTGGAAAAGAACGACGCAAGTCTGTGTGTGCTGAGAGGAAATCGACGCACACACCCCTTTTTCCACGCATCTCTTCTCCTGTGGCCCTCGGAGGAGATTTCCCACCAGAAACCAGGTACTCTGTGCTTGAAAGACACTTTATTGCTTTTTAAAGACTTAAAGACACTTAATATCACTTTTCAGTGATATCTTTACAAATTCGTATTGCAACTTTGATCGTTTTGACCTACAATTACCCAGATAAATATTCTATATTTTTCTAAACACTGTGTGGTGTATTTTTGTGGTGTTATACTATGGTGTTGTATGATTTATTGCACAAATGCTTTACACATTGCCTTCTAAGTTAAGCCTGACTGCTCGTGCCAAGCTACCGGAGGGTGAGCACAGGCTGATTTTGGATTGTGTGTGACTTACCCTGACTAGAGTGAGGGTTCTTGTTTGGACAGAGGGCAACCTGACTGCCAACCAAAAACCCCATTTCTAACACTTAACTTTACTGCTCAAAGACTTGGGCCCTCATTACAACTCTTGCGGTCGGTGTTAAAGCGGCGGTAATACCGCAAACAGGCCGGTGGGAAAAAAATGGAATCACGACCACGGCGGAAACCGCCAACATAGACAGCCAATTTAACATTCCGACCGCCAAGGCGGTACAAACAAACAGTGCGGCGGTAACCGCCAACCAGTGGTCTTCAAACTTTTTAATGCCGCGCCCCCCCAGTTGAAAAATATAAATCTTTGGCCCCCCCCCTCAGAATTTTTTACAATTATTTTAGAAAGATGACAATGTTTAGATATGTCTAAACCTATTTAAACATTGCGGTGAAGTACTGTTACCTTTTTAAACCTGCAATAACATTCTTCTGCTTAAAACAAAGGCATGTTATCTGTATAATATTTCTTTTGGCCAGCGTTTGACGCCCCCCCTGGGATCACTTGAGGCCCCCCTAGGGGGGCCCGCCCCCCAGTTTGAAGACCTCTGCCGCCAACAGACAGGCGGAAGACAATGTACCGCCCACCCTATCACAACCCGGCAATACGCCACCTTTTCCGGGGCGGAACCAACGCGAATATAAACACAGCGGAAACAGTACACAGAAGGGAAAATTACTCACCTCTCCACACCCCACGAGGAACCAGGACGCCATGGAGCCAGAACTGCAGATCCTGCCGGCGATGGTCTTCCTGCTCCTCTATCAGGAGCTCCAACGACGGCAACGATGACCACGGTGAGTACTGCACCTACAATACAGGGGAGCGGGGAGGGAATAGAGAGTGACACACACACACGCAACATGCAACACCCCCACCCTCACCCACAACACCATACACACAAATACATGCTGCAACATTACGTTTACACCCCCACACCCCCTTGAATAACGCACGGACAAAAGGAAATGATTTGAACGATTGTAATCAATAAAATCCAGTATATACAATTATGTACACCAACTACACAAGTCCAGATAGTGCACCAATCATTGTCCATGGTCCACTGGGCCCAAAATGCATGGGCGAGGCCCACACTAGACACCTGACTCCAAACGGAGAGAACACTGCTGGGACATCAGACCGAAAATATACAGGCACCTCAGGGGGAGGGCGAAGGGGGCACCTCAGCCTGATGAACGCATGACGCCACTGCTCCACAAGGGGGTCCATGCCCATTGATGTATTCTGGGGAGTGCAAAGCCACAGTCTCTCAAGTCTCTCAAGTGGGAGGGTTGCCCACTGCTTTATCCTGGGGAGTGCAGAGTCACAGTCTCTCAAGTCTTTTCAGTGGGTGGGTTGCCCACTGCTTCATCCTGGGGAGTGCAAAGCAACAGTCTCTCAAGTCATTGCAGTGGGTGGATTGCCCACTGCTTTATCCTGGGGAGTGCAAAGCCATAGTCTCTCAAGTGGATAACAGTCTCCACGGGTTCTGGAGGGGGCTTTGTGCCCAGAGTGCTTCATCCTGCCAAGGACAGAGGTAGTGGATGTGATACTCCACTGGTTCTGGAGGGGGCTTTGTGCCCAGAGTGCTTCATCCTGCCAAGGACAGAGGTAGTGGATGTGATACTCCACCGTTTCTGGAGGGGGCTTTGTGCCCAGAGTGCTTCATCCTGCCAAAGACAGAGGTAGTGGATATATCTCTCCACTGGTTCTGGAGGGGGCTTTGTGCCCAGAGTACTTCATCCTGCCAAGGACTGAGGTAGTGGATGCCTTTCTCCACTGAAAGTGATGCTTCATGGAAGCTGCCCAGGCTCCTGGAGCTCACCACCAGCCTCGAACGACTGACCACTGGGGATGGCAGCCATGTTTGCGGTGGTGCCACTGGCTCAGGATGTCGCGGGACTGCTGGCGGTGCTTGCGGCTGTGTCAGTTGCGGCAGTGTCTGCGGCGGTGTCAGTCGTGGCAGTGCTTGCAGCGGGCTCTGTGGCAGCAGTGCTGGCGGCGGGCTCTGTGGCGGCGGTGCTAGTGGTGGGCTTTGAGGCAGCGGTGCTGGCGGCGGGTTCTGTGGCGGCGGTGCTGATTGCGGGCTCTGTGATGGCAGTATAGGCGGCAGGCTCTGTGGTGGCGGTGCTGGCGGCAGGCTCTGTGGCAGCGGTGCTGGTTGTGGGCTCTGTGGCAGCGGTGCTGGTTGCGTGCTCTATGGCGTCAGTGCTGGAGGCGGGCTCTGTGGCAGCGGTGCTGACAGCGGGCTCTGTGGCAGCGGTGCTGGCGGCGGTGCAGGTGGCGGTCTTCTCTGCCGTACAGGTTGGCGCTGACGTGGAAAGAAGGTGTAACACTGCTCCCTCAGTCGGTGCCACCAGGCCCTCTCCTGACCTGCCCTTCAGTTTCTGGCCCTTCCCCACCTTTGATGATGGTGCAGCTGTCTTGCCACTATCCCCTTTCGTTTTCCCTGACCCCTTGGTGGCAGGTGTTTTCTGCTTCTCCCTCCGGGATGTAGGCACCTTTTTTAGCTTGGCAGGTGGCAGAATGTCCTTGCCCTCTCTCCATGGCACACTGGCAGCCCTGATGGTTGGCGCACTCCAATAGCCCGCAGTTGCTGGCACCACTGTGCCTGGGGATGTGGTGGCTGAGGTGCTGAGTTGGGACCTGGAAAGCCTGGCCCTACGGGACGGATGGACGGAGGGGGTGGTGTTGGGAAGAGGTCAATATTAGCCAGGAAAAGGTATTTAAACACACTGGGATGGCTAGATGGAGGGGGTTTGGGAGTGGAGGAAGAGGTAGTGGTTGTGGGAGGTGTGCGTCTGCTGAATTTGGGTGAAGGTGCATGGGCTGGAGGCTGTTGTGAGGTGGATGGCTGTTGGGTGAGTTTGTGCCTGCGTTTGTGTAATTTGGGAGGAGGGCTCACAGACACACTGGGAGAGGACACAGGGGATGTGTGAATAGTAGTGGGGGTGGTTAGTGCACATGAGCGGTCTGTGGTGATGGGCGTGCTGGTGATGGAGGTAGTGGCTGAAGATGTAGTGCATGCATGTGTGAGTGGAGACGAGATTGGGAGGGAGGAGGGAGGCGTGGAGGAGGGGGACACAGTGGAGGCAGTGGATGTTGGTATGTCTGCATGGGTATGATGCTTGTGTGAGTGCCTGCGGGATGTGTGGTGCTTGCAGGGGGTAGGTACAGGGGATTGGGTCTGGGTGGAGGGAGTTGGAGGGGCGAGGCTGGACACAGGGACAATGACTGCCATCAGTGCTGACGCCAGAGCCTGAAATGCTCTCTGTTGGGCTCCCTGGCCAGAATGAATGCCCTCCAGGTATGCATTTGTTTGTTGCAAATGCCTCTCAACACCCTGGATGGCATTCAGAATGGTAGACTGCCCAACAGTGAGGGATCTCAGGAGGTCAATAGCCTCCTCACTGAGGGCAGCAGGGCTGACAGGGGAAGGGCCTCAGGTGCCTGGGGCGAAGGAGATACCCACCCTCCTGGGTGAGCGGGCACAGGACACACGCTGAGGGGCTGCTGGGAGGGCGGTGCTGGTGGGGGGGTGGCGGCTGTACCTGTTGATGCGGGGGGCACAGAGGGGGCCGCCACCGCAAGGGAGCTCCCTTCAGAGGAGGAGTCGCTGTCACTGCTGTCACCTCGTGTCCCCGCAGTGGAGCTCCTCCCGCCCTCCGTCCCACTGGTGGCTTCTGGCTCCGTTGTTTCGGCCTCCAGGGCCAAGTGGGATGCAGCTCCATCCTGGTCCGGTGCTACTTCTCCTCCGCCTGATGATGCTATTGCACACAAGAACAGGGAGACCACAAAAAGGGGGCGGAGAAGACAGAAGAAAGACATGTTCAGTGCATGCAACACCACTACCGTTGGCGGACACTAGAGACACAGCAGCCCTCTGCACTACGCCATTCACTTATTGTTCCTAGATTATTCACATGCCCATGGGGTACAAGGCCTAAGCCTGATTGCTGCACACATGGATGTCACAGGAGCCTGACTAGGTGTAGATGGCACTAACCACTAGTGGGGTTGGGGTTCCACTGAACCTGCCTCTCAAGGGACCTTGCCTACCAAGCTCGCCCTTGCCTAGGGGAACCCACTGCCCACCTTCCCCACCCAGACACCTTGTAATGCACGCGGAGCCAGATGAATGTGACTGTACTCACCCCCTTGTGGCTGCTGTGATGCCCTCAAGCAACTATCCAACTCCAGATACGCCACCGCCAGGATCCGGAACATTAGGGGGATCATGGTGCGACGGGCACCCCTCCCACGTTGGGAGGCCATCCCCAGCTGGGCCTCCGCCGTCTTCTTGCTCCAGCGGCGAATGTCCTCCCATCTTTTATGGCAGTGGGTGCTCTGTCTGTGGTGGACCCCCAGGGTCCGGATGTTCTTGGCGACAGCACGCCAAATAGCCTTCTTCTGGTGGGCGCTGACCTAGAGGAATCGTACAGGGGAAAAGGAAGATCTTTACACGTCCGGACCGTCATACTCATTGACCCACGTTCCCACCCTTGCCCTGACGCACATACACTCACCGTCCGCTAATGCAGCCCTCAGTCCCCCCCCAACATGTATCGTCCATCCACACCACTCCAAACAGGCATTGCCCATGCAGCACGCTCACAGTGTACTCACCTGTGTGTCTGGAGGACCGTACAGTTGTGTGTACTGGGGGAGGACCCCATCCACTAATTTCTCCAACTCCTCCGAAGTGAAGGCAGGGGCCCTTGCCCCAGACACATGAGCCATCATCGCTTCCAGACTGAGGTCACAGCAGCACTTGCAGTGTAGGTCCTCTCCTGTTGAAGGTCAGGTATCAAGTGAAGTGAAGGCTTTGCATACACACAGTAACAGGCACATTGCTGATTAATAAATGTGTGCAAATGACATTTTGTGATACCTCAGTGTAGGCTGACTCTCTGCTCGCTGTTCTCCTCCAAAGGGCACGTCTGCTGAGGCGTACAGACCGCTGGTGGACCTGTCGACAATGTAATAGTCACCTACATACTTGATCGTTCAACAATCCATGAACTGTGTGCCCAGTTGGAGCCAGACCTGATGTCAGCTATCCGCCATCCCACAGGGATACCCCCTCTAGTGCAGGTCCTGTCAGTACTCAATTTCCTGGCAAGTGGGTCTTTTCAAACAACAGTGGCCATTGCATCAGGGATGTCCCAGCCAATGTTCTTGAACATGCTGTCCAGAGTGTTGTCTGCCCTGCTGAAACACATGCGCAGCTACTTCGTTTTCCCTCAGGTGGAGGATTTGCCTACATTGAAAGATGACTTCTATGACCTGGGACATATCCCCAACATCATTGGTGCCACTGATGGGACACCTGTGGGCTTGGTACCCCCACGTAGGAGTGAACAGGTGTACAGAAACCGGAAAAGCTATCATTCGATGAATGTGCAGATGGTGTGTTTGGCCGACCAGTACATCTCCCATGTGAATGCCAAATTTCCTGGCTCAGTGCATGATGCTTACATTCTGAGGAATAGCAGCATCCCTTATGTGATGGGCCAACTCCAGAGGCACCGTGTATGGCTAGTAGGTGAGGACAAGGACCCTATACAGTGTGAATAGGTGTCTGAGTATGGAGTTGTCCCCACGGGTTAGTGTGTGTCTAACAGTTGTCCCTCGAAATTTGCAGGTGACTCTGGGTACCCCAACCTGTCATGGCTACTGACCCCAGTGAGAAACCCCAGGACAAGGCCAGAGGAACGCTACAATGAGGCACATGGGCGAACTAGGAGGGTGATCGAACGGACCTTCGGCCTCCTGAAGGCCAGGTTCCGGTGCCTCCATATGACAGGTGGTTCTCCCTACTACTCACCAAAGAAGGTGTGCCAGATCATCATGGCCTGTTGTATGCTGCACAACCTGGCTTTGCGACAATAGGTGCCTTTTCTGCAGGAGGGTGGTCCAGCTGGAGGTCTTGTGGCAGCTGTGGAGCCTGGGGGAGGATATCGACAACAGAAATAACGTTATCCAGCAATACTTCCAGCGAGACACAGGTAAGAAGATGTCACTGGCTCACAAATCTCATACTATTGTTTGAGCTATCAGAAGTCTGTCATTTTCACCCAGTGTATGGACACTGACTTGTCACTTTGACTTTCCATTTAACAGATGTGGGTCCCACTTTGTGCCCTCTGCTATGTTGCCTCCAGCCCTACAGCTGTGTTTCATCGGTCTGTGGACAATTAAATTGACATTGCTATATTCCATAGTTATTGCAATGACACATTTGTGAAAGCACAGACTAACTCCAGATGGTTTTGTGATTGATGTGTGTTTAATTCTGTGCAAATAAGTGGAGGGGGTTGTATACTGGGAAGGGGTAATGGTGGAGGAATGTCCATGGCAGAGTCCAGTCTATTTGTTTCACAGGTGCATTGTCCAAAGGGGCATAGGAAGTGGAGCAAGGGCAGTTGAAGGATGGACAGGGTGACAAAGTGGGACAGAAAGGTGCATTCAGGGCGGTCTCATTTCCTGGGGGGGTCTTGGCAATGTTCTCTGTCTTGTTCCTGGATCTCAGGAACCGTTTGCGGGATGGCTCTCCATCTGCAGGGGGAGGGTGGGGTGCTGGTGTTGTGGGCTTGTGGCGGTGCCTCCTGTCCACTAGCACCAGCGGAGGTGGAGGGCTGTTCATTATCCAGGCTAGTGTCAGGGGCCCCTTGTTGTGCCACAGTGTCCCTCGTGGTGTTGACAAGGTCCTTCAGCACCCCTACAATGGTGACCAGGGTGGTGTTAATGGATTTCAGTTCCTCCCTGATCCCCAGATAGTGTTCCTCCTGCAGCCGCTGGGTCTCCTGAAAGTTGGCCAGTACCGTTGCCATCGTCTCCTGGGAATTATGGTACGCTCCCATGATGTTGGAGAGGGCCTCGTGGAGAGTGGGTTCCCTGGGCCTGTCATCCCCCTGTCGCACAGCTGTCCTCCCAGTTCCCCTGTTTTCCTGTTCCTCTGTCCCCTGAACCGTGTGCCCACTGCCACTGCCCCCAGGTCCCTGATTTTCTTGGGGTGGTGGGTTTGCCTGGGTTCCCTGTAGTGGTGGACACACTGCTGCTTAACGTGTCCTGGGGACAGAGGGATGGGCCCGCTGTGTGGATGCTGTGCTGGTGCTTCCTGAGGGGGGAAGCTCTGTGGTGGATTGTGCCAGTGTCAGGTGAACCGACTGTCCCGAGGTCCCAGATGGGCCGGGCTGGTCATCTTGATCCAGTTGTGCAGAGATGTTGTCATCACTGTGGGCCTCTTCTGTGGGGGGGACTGGATATGTCTGGAACCTCCTGTCTGGTGACGTTGGGTAGGGGTCCTGCAGGGGTGTAAAGGCATGATTATTACATCTGTGTGTGCCATCGTGTGCAATGCATGAGTGACCCTGTACTCCAGTGCTTGCATTCTTGTCTAGGTCCTTGTGTGATATTTGGTTTGAGGTCTGTGTGGGTATCTGTAGTGGACATGCTTTGGTGATGGGTGTCCCTGCTTTGGTGTTGCATGCAGGGCTTGGTGTTGGGATGGGTGGGTTGTGATAGTGAGACATATGGTGTTGGAGTGGAATATGTGACAGAACAACTAGGTCCTAAACAACTATACCCTAAACCACTACTGCTAAACAACTAAAAAGTCTCTACAACTAAGTACTGAACAACTACTGTCTAAACAACAATTGTGCCTGAATAACAATTGCCTGAACAACTAATATATATGTATATATTCTAAACAACTAACAAAACCATAAAAACCAAAAAGAAAACCTTACCTTAGAATTAGTTGTTCATTCAATTGTTATTCAGGCACAATTGTTGTTTAGACAGTAGTTGTTCAGTACTTAGTTGTAGAGACTTTTTAGTTGTTTAGCAGTAGTGGTTCAGGCAAGCAGTGGTTTAGACCTAGTTGTTCAGGATGTTTCCCGTTAGGAATGATGAGGGTGAGGGTGGGGGTATGTGATGGCATGCAGGTAGGGTGGGGGATATAATAGTTAAGAGTTGACTTACCAGAGTCCATTCCTCCTGCAAGGCCCTCAGGATGCAGTACTGCCAAGACTTGCTCTTCCCACGTTGTTAGTTGTGGGGGAGGAGGTGGGGGTCCACCGCCAGTCCTCTGTACTGCAATCTGGTGTCTTGAGACCACGGAAAGCACCTTTCCCCGTAGGTCATTCCACCTCTTCCTGATGTCATCCCGTGTTCTTGGATGCTGTCCCACTGCATTGACCCTGTCGACGATTCTGCGCCATTGCTCCATCTTCCTAGCAGTGGAGGTGTGCTGCACCTGTGATCCGAATAGCTGTGGCTCTACCCGGACGATTTCCTCCACCATGACCCTGAGCTCCTCGTCAGAGAACCTGGGGTGTTGTTGTGGTTCCATGATGTGGTGTGGGTGATGTGTGAGGTTGTGTGTGTTGTGATGTGTGAGGGAATGTGTTGTTGTGTGTTGTTTGAGGTGCGTGGATGTTGTGTGAGTGATAATGTTGTGTGTCTGTGGATGCTAGTGTTATTTCTGGTGGTGTCTCTCTATGGCCTTCTTTCGGAATTTCTGGTAGTAATGGTTTGTGGGTGATGTGGGTGTGTGTTTTATATTGGATTGGGTTGTGGGAGTGGAGTGTGTATGTGTATCAGGTGTGTGTATTTCGATTTGTCCTATGTGCTTGTGTTTTGTAAATGTGTGTGTATTTTGAACGTGGCGGTGTGTACCGCCAATGGAATACCGCGGTTGAAAGACCGCCGCGTGGATTTGTGGGTCGTGATAGTGTGGGCGTATTCCTGTTGGCATGACGGTGGAGGTTTTGTTTTCACCAGTTTATCACTGACCTTTGGTGTGGCGGACTTGTGTGGGTGTCTGTATTAAGGGGGATTCCGAGCTGTGGGTCGTAATACCTGTAGCGGAATTCCGCCGCCCCAGCGGTATGTTGGCGGTCTTCTGCATGGCGGTAAGCGCCATTTTACCGCCAATGTTGTCATGAGGGCCCTGGCCTTTTCTGAACTTTGATGCTGAATCCTCATGCCTTGCTGACCAGACCGATGTCCTGAGGATGAAGACTGTCAAAGCTTGCCGATCCAAAATGAGGATAGGTATATTGACTATGATGTTGTTTGCTACATCTATTTGCTTTTGTTTCTAGGTACCAACCGCTATTTTGATAGGGCCATAGTTAGATGTTTTTTCAAATTTATGTTGACTAAATTGTTTTGCATGAAGCCCAAAGATGCTATTCTAATCTGGTGTTAGTTAGGATCCTCACTAATGAAGCTCAATACAAGGAGTAACATTTAATGTCTTTTCCTTGCTGAATCGAAATGTATGTGATACTGTTTGCACAGTTATTCGTGCTATTAGTTTGCACTGTTATTTTAGAATGTTTAGTAGCCCAAGCTTTATTTAGATTGCGATTCTTTCTTCGTTTCATTCAGCCAGTGTTGTTTTTGTATGTTTATCAATTTATTTTAAGATTAACCTACATCACAGTAGCAGTGTTAATATAGGGAAAAAAATATTGCACCTTTTACATAAAGGTGTGGTTATTCATGACTGCAAGGTCATGGTGTAGGAGGCTGCCCTGGCTTATAGTGGGTACCAATGGTACTTACACCTTGTGCCAGGTCCAGTTATCCCTTATTAGTAGATTAGTAGTGTTCTAGCAGCTTAGGCTGATAGAGGTAGCTATAACAGAGCACCTTAGGCTGAACTAGGAGACATGCAAAGTTCCTACTATACCACTTATATCATATAGGTACTGTATCATAAGAAAGACAATACTCAAAGTTACTAAAGATAAAGGTACTTTATTTTAGTGACAATGTGCCAAAAATATCTCAGTGGATATACTCCCTTGGGAGGTAAGTAAAATACACAAAATATACACACAAACCAAAATCAGGTAAGTAAAACAGTCAGAAAGTAGTGCAAACATGGTAGGATACAATAGGATGCAATAGACCTAGGGGCAACACAAACCATATACCAAGAAAGTGGAATGTGAACCACAAATGGACCCCTAGGCTAGTGTAGTATGTAGAGGGTCACTGGAAGTGTAAGAAAACACTAAGGGTGTCCAAGATACCCCATCCCAAGACCCTGGAAAGTAGGAGTAAAGTACTACTATTTCCCCAGAAACACACTAAACTTGTGATAGAGGATTTTGCAAAGACCACAACAGACTGCAAAGCACTGAAGACGGATGCCTGGATCTGAGGACCTGCAAAGGAAGGGGACCAAGTCCAAGAGTCGTATAAGTGTCCAGGGGGGGCAGGAGCCCACTAAACCCCGGATGGAGGTGCAAAATGGCTCCCTCTGGATGGAAGAAGCTGAAGATTCTGCAACAACGAAAGATGCTAGGAACTTCTCCTTTGTGCAGAAGATGTCCCTCAGAGGGCTGGAGGATACAGATTTGCTTCCTCAGCAAAATACCACAAACAAGCCTTGCTAGCTGCAAGAGTCACGGTTGAAGGGAAAGGGTGCTGCCTGGGCCCAGGAAGGACCAGGATGTCGCCACTTGGGAGAGGAGACAGAGGGGGCCCTCAGCAATGCAGAGAGCCCACGCACAAGAAGGAAGCACCCGCAGAAGTCGGGTTCAAGAAGTCTGAACACGGCGGTCGTCTCAACACTGCAAAAGAGGGCCCCACGACACCGGAGATCAACTCAGGGAGCTCAGCATCTCAGGACAGAGTGCTGGGGACCTAGGCTTGGCTGTGCATGAAGGATTTCATGGAACTGTGCACAGAAGCCCTTGTAGCTGCAGTTCATGCGGTGCACATGATTACTGTCTGGAGAGGGGAGGCAAGGACTTACCTCCTCCAAATTTGGACTGTTGGACCACTGGACAGTCTGGGTCACTTGGTCCACCACCTGTGTTCCAGGGGCCGTGCTCGTCAGGATGAGCGGGGTCCCAGCGTACCGGTGACGCTGAAGTTTGGTGCCTGCTGAAGCAGGGGGAAGATTCCGTCAACCTACAGAAGATTTCTTCGTGGCTTCCAGTGCAGGATGAAGGCAGGCAGCCCTCAAAGCATGCACCACCAGGAAATAGTCGAGAAAGCTGGCAGGATTAGGCGCTACAATGTCGCTGGTAGTCATGTTGCTTCTTTGTTGCAGGTTTGCAGGTGTCCTGGAGCAGTCAGTGGTCGATCCTTGGCTCAGAGGAACTCTGGCGAATTCTTGCAAGTCGTTATCTGAGGAAAAGCCCACAGGAGAGACCCTAAATAGCCCTCAGAGGAGGATTGGCCACCTAGTCAGGTAAGCACCTATCAGGAGGGGTCTCCGACGTCACCTGCTGGCACTGGCCACTCAGAGGCCTCCAGAGTGCCCTCACACCTCTGGATCCAAGATTGCAGAAGTCTGAGACACACTGGAGGAGCTCTGGGCACCAACTCTGGGGTGGTGATGGACAGGGGAGTGGTCACTCCCCTTTCCTTTGTCCATTTGCGGGCCAGAGCAGGGACTGGGGGTTATCCAAACCCGTGTAGACTGGCTTATGCAAGGAGGGCACCATCTGTGCCCTTCAAAGCATTTCCAGAGGCTGGGAGAAGCTACCCCTCCCCAGCCTTTAACACCTATTTCCAAAGGGAGAGGGTGTAGCACCCTCTCTAAGAGGGTATTCTTTGTTCTGCCTTCCTGGGACTAGGCTGCCCAGACCCCAGGGGGGCAGAACCCTGTCTGTGGGGTGGCAGCAGCGGTAGCTGCAGAGAAAACCCCAAAGAGCTGGCTTGGCAGTACTCGGTCCATAGTGGAGCCCTGGGGATGCATGGAATTGGTACCCCAATACCATATTTGGAATAGGGGGACCATTCCATGATCTTAGACATGTTACATGGCCATATTCGGAGTTACCATTGTGAAGCTACATATAGGTATTGACCTATATGTAGTGCACACGTGTAATGGTGTCCCTGTACTCACAAAGTCTGGGGAAATGGCCCTGAACTATGAGGGGGCACCTTTGCTAGTGCAAGGGTGCCCTCACACTTAGTAACTTTGCACATAACCTTCAGCAAGTGAAGGTTAGACATATAGGTGAACTATAAGTTACTTAAGTGCAGTGCAAATGGCTGTGAAATAACATATGCGTTATTTCACTCAGGCTGCAGTGGCAGTCCTTTGTAAAGGTTTGTCTGAGCTCCCTATGGGTGGCAAGAGAAATGCTGCAGCCCATAGGGATCTCCTAGAACCCCAATACCCTGGGTACCTAGGTACCATATACTAGGTAATTATAAGGGTGTTCCAGTGTGCCAATTGAAATTGGTAAAAGTGGTCACTAGCCTAGAGTGACAAATTTAAAGGTAGAGACTAGCAGGATCCCAATGAAACAGAAAAAACACACTGACATATACTCAAAAACAGGCCAAAAATGGGGGTAACAATGCTAGAAAGAGGCGACCTTCTCACATAACCCCCCCCCCAAATGAAGAACAATAAGGCTAACCTTGGCCAGTTGAGTCTTTATTGTCTAAGTGGTGATAAGTGGAGAGTAGCTCAGCAATAGATAGGTTACTTCCTTTATCATCCACTGTATGGTTACTTCCCTGTGGGGATGTGAACCACCCGGTTTGGAGTTCTTTAGCTAACCAACAATGTGAGGTTATATTCTCAGAGTTACTATTAGTAAGTTTTAGTTTAGAGCAGTGAGGTTGATCCCCTGGGCCTATATTAAGTGAAGAGAATGCCAGACAGGGATGCTGTCTCAATAAAGCCATAGCTGGGCAAAAAGTGTGTCCATATGGCTGTAAGAGAGAACAGGGATGCTGTTTCTCTTGGGTTGGAGCAGGGCTGGGCTGCGGTCCTATAAGCTCTACACCAGGGCAGGGTTGCTGTCCTAAGTGTTTTGAGGTAGTGCAGGGCTGCTGCACTAAAGTTTCTCTGGGAGGGTTAGAGGGATGCTCCATATCAACTAAACTTGTACAATTTTTCACATCAGGATTAGTTATCTCACAGAGAGGTACTTTTACCCGAGGGAGTACAGCTGTGGTAGCTGATGGTTCCCTTGGTACAGGTTCCACCCCAGGAGAGGTTTCTCCCACCACAGGACTGGTATCCTTAGTGGCATGGTGGGTAGGGGATACTTTAATGCCCTTTTTACCTGTTGTTGGAGAAGGATCCTGAGATTTCAGGCCTTTTTCTCTCCTTTTCTTTTTCATTTCAGCTGAAATGAGAGGAAGCAATTCCTCAGGGATACCCAGCATGGAAGCATGGGTCCTAAACTCTACTTGAGCCCATCCTGAGGCCTCTATGTCATTACCTAGGAGACAGTCCACATGTATGCTAGGTGATACCACCACTTGCTTTTGGCCAGTAACTCCACCCCAAGTAAACTGAACTATAGCCAACGGGAGGAACTGAGTTGAGTTATGGACATGAATAATCTTGTACTGTTGTCCAACGAGGTGTTGTGCAGGAGACACTAGGTTCTCAGTCACCAAAGTAATACTGACACCTGTGTCCCTGTAGGCCTGGGCCTCAACACCATTTATTAAAACTAACTGTCTGTACTTATCCATTGTAAGGGGACAAGCAGCCAGTGTGGCAAGGCCAATGCCACCAAGTGTGAGAGAAACTGTCTTGGGACTTATTACCCCAGTTTCTATTATGGACCCAAAAGTGAACCCAACTACACCCTTATTTTGACTGTTGCCAGAAGTCCCACCACTATTACCACTACTGCTAGGTGGACTAGAGTTTGATGTATTAGTGGTGGTAGGCTCAGAGGCTTTACCTGGGCAGGACTTATCCCCTGGCCAATGGCCTTTATTTTTACACACATAGCACCAAAGCTTTTTAGTGTGTGTGGATTGTGAAGAAGAGGAAGAAGATGATTTATCCCCACCCCTGAAGAGTGTTTAGGATGTGAAGCAGGATCTTTGTTTTTACCTTTATCCCCATGCTTATCCTGAGATTTTTCACCATCTTTCTTCTTGCCATCCTTGTCACCCCCTGTATGAGCTTTTCTGTTCACTTTTGTTCTGACCCATTAGTCTGCCTTCTTTCCCAATTATTGGGGAGAGGTCAGACCTGAGTCTACCAAGTACTGGTGCAACAAGTCAGACACACAATTATTCAAAATATGCTCTCTCAAAATAAGACTATACAGGCTTTCATAGTCAGTCACCTTACTGCCATCTAACCATCCCTCCAAGGCCTTCATTGAACAGTCTACAAAGTCTATCCAGTCTTGAGAGGACTCTTTTCTGGTATCTCTGAACCTTATCCTGTATTGTTCAGTGGTTAAGCCAAATCCATCTAAGAGTGCATCTTTCAAAACTATGTAGTTGTTGGCATCACTCTCCCTGACAGTAAGGTGTCTGTCCCTACCTTTGTCAGTGAAAGATAGCCACAAGATAGCAGCCCACTGCCTTTGAGTTACCAACTGTACCATACAGGCCCTCTCAAGTGCAGAAAACCACTTGTGTATGTCATCCCTCTCCTTGTAAGGGGGGACAATCTTATGCAGGTTTCTTGAATCTGTTTCTCTAACAGGATGACTATCAAGATTGCTGCTGCTGCCACCATGGGGAACTAACCCCAACTTCTGTCTTTCCCTCTCTACATCTAGAGACTCCCTGTCTAAGGCCAACTGCTGCTGTCTTAGCTTCAGTCTGGCCTCTTCCAACCTCAGCTTTCTGAGTTCCCTGTCTAGGGTGTTATCCTCAGGATGGGAGGCTTGGGAATTCTCTGACACAGAGGTAATGTGGGAATGGGCAGAAGTGGACCTTTCTCTAACTACCTGAACTCTAGTTACCTGGCCTTTTGGAGTGAAAGGTGCCCTACTAGTGTGTGACTCCTCCCACTACCAGCTTCACTAGATGGCCTGTTAACTGTAAGGTCTTGGAAAGTACGCTCCCCAGAGTCCAAAGAGACCTCCACTGTAACTATCTGGGTACCCCCCCTCCTCTACCTCCTGATCCTGGGTTTGACCAGTCTGGTTCTGGTCACTTTCAAGGAGGAGGCTAAGAAGGAGATCTTTGGTAGGGTTCTTACCAATCCCTAAACTCCTTTCTATACAGAGACCCCTCAAACTTTTAAAGTTTAAATTGTCATAGTCATAAGTTGTCTGCACAACTTTGGGAGTGGCCTCTACTATAGACATAGTAGAAAGAAAGAGTTTAGGGGAGAGAGAAAAAGTTTAGAAACTTTTAAAGAAAAGAGAAAAACTTTTTCAAACTTTTCTGAAACTTTTTAGAAAGTTTTTAGAAGGACAGTAAGACTGTTTAGGCTAACTGTGTATATTTCTAAGTCCTTAGAATATGGTTTTCTCATGAAAAGCACCAATGACAAAGTGGTAAAGCAGTTACAAGTACTTATCCTACCGCTGCACCACCAATGTAGGAGGCTAGCCTGGCATATAGTGGGTACCAATGGTACTTACACCTTGTGCCAGGTCCAGTTATCCCTTATTAGTAGATTAGTAGCGTTCTAGCAGCTTAGGCTGATAGAGGTAGCTAAAGCAAAGCAGCTTAGGCTGAACTAGGAGACCTGCAAAGCTCCTACTATACCACTTATATCATATGGGTACTAGATTATAAGAAAGACAATACTCAGAGTTACTAAAAATAAAGGTACTTTATTTTAGTGACAATGTGCCAAAAATATCTCAGAGGATATACTCCCTTAGGAGGTAAGTAAAATACACAAAATATACACACAAATCAAAATCAGGTAAGTAAAACAGTAAGAAAGTAGTGCAAACACGGTAGAATACAATAAGATGCAATAGACCTAGGGGCAACACAAACCATATACTAAGAAAGTGGAATGCGAACCACGAATGGACCGCTAGGCTAGTGTAGTGTGTAGAGGGTCACTGGGAGTGTAAGAAAACACTAAGGGTGTCCAAGATACCCCATGCCAAGACCCTGGAAAGTAGGAGTAAAGTACTACTATTTCCCCAGAAACACACTAAAGTCGTGATAGAAGATTTTGCAAAGACCACAACAGACTGCAAAGCACTGAAGACGGATTCCTGGACCTGAGGACCTGCAAAGGAAGGGGACCAAGTCCAAGAGTCATAAAAGTGTCCGGGGTGGGCAGGAAGCCACTAAACCCCAGATGAAGGTGCAAAATGGCTGCCTCTGGATGGAAGAAGCTGAAGATTGTGCAATAACAAAAGATGCTAGGAACTTTTCCTTCATGCAGAAGATGTTTCACGGGGTGCTCCAGGATGCAGAGTTGTTTTTTTGGCAAAAATACCACAAACAAACCTTGCTAGCTGCAAGATTCACGGTTGAAGAAAAAGGGTGCTGCCTGGGCCCAGGAAGGACCAGGAGTTTGCCACTTGAGAGGAAAGAGAGGGGGCACTCAGCAACGAAGAGAGCCCATGCACAAGAATGAAGCACCTGCAGAAGTCCTTGAACACAGGTTCAAGAAGTCTGAACACGACGGTTGTCTCAACACTGCAAAAGAGGGTCCCACGACACCGGAGATCAACTCAGGGAGCTAGGCACAGTAGAACAGAGTGCTGGGGATCTAGGCATGGCTGTGCATGAAGGATATTGTGGAAATGTGCACAGAAGCCCTTGTAGCTGCACTTCACGTGGTGCACAGGATTGCTGTCTGGAGAGGGGAGGCAAGAACTTATCTCCTCCAAATTTGGACAGTTGGACCACTGGACAGTCTGGGTCACTTGGGTCCACCACCTGTGTTCCAGGGGCCATGCTCAGGATGAGAGGGGTCCCAGAGTACCGGTGATGCTGAAGTTTGGTGCCTACTGAAGCAGGGGGAAGATTCCGTCGACCCACAGGAGATTTCTTCTTGGCTTCCAGTGCAGGATGAAGGCAGGCATGCCCCAAAGCATGCACCACCAGGAAACAGTCAAGAAAGCCGGCAAGATTAGGCGCTACGATGTAGCTGGTAGTCTTTGTCCTGCCATTGATTAATGGAGTTTGACCAATGACTTTGTGTTTCAACACTGCGCATATTAGTTGCTCAATGTTCACCAGTAGCACATGGTATGTTTTGTTCAGTTTAGCCGCCTATGGGCTTTGACATGGCATTAGCCATTACTTTCTGTATTCAGTTTAGCCTCCTATGGGCTTTGACATTGCATTAGCCATTACGTTCTGTATTCTGCCTATTGGCTTTGACATGCTGTATCCAGTCTAGCTGCCTATTGGCTTTGACATGCTGTATTCAGTCTAGCTGCCTATTGGCTTTGACATGCTATTAGATATTACATTCTGTATTCAGCTCAGCTGCCTATTGGCTTTGACATGATATTATATATTGCATTTTGTATTCAGCTCAGCTGCCTATTGACTTTGACATGATATTAGACATTGCATTTTGTATTCAGCTCAGCTGCCTATTGGCTTTGACATGATATTATACATTGCATTTTGTATTCAGCTCAGCTGCCTATTGGCTTTGACAGGATATTAGACATTGCATTTGATATTTAGGTTAGCTGCCTATTGCCTTTAACGTGAAGTTAGACATTGCAGTTGAGAATCCAAGCTGTATTTTTCCAAGTTGTGTTTTTGCACAAGCTGTTTTCTTCTCACAGTAGACTAGACCTGATAAGAGAGGGTACATTGGGTGTTTTTCTCTCCGCTTGAGCTTGGGAAGAGGAGCAGTCTAGGAGATCTGGCCAGTCTCCAAAGGCTTGCGTAGTTTTCCCAAGTCTGAGAGGAGGGGGCACACCTTTGTAACGGATGTCACAGGCTTCAGAGAATTAGATTAGAATCTGCTTGACTTCGTGCTGGAGCTTGGCGCCAGTTGCCAGCATCTTGTGTGGGTAGATAAATCTCTTTCTCGCAGTTGACAAGGAGTCATCAACTTGCAGACCCTAGAAAGATGAAGCTGTAAATAGTTTCTCACACGGTGAAGTATTTGTATTGCTTTGCATTCAATATCTTATAAATATAACCTGCTGTGTATATTGCAAACTGATATATTTTGTTTTCAATAACGTGTGCTTGAAATCTAATAATTCGTCATTCATAAAAATTGCGGTTGGGGAAGAATTAACAACAATAAAAGTCTTCTTTGAACTCAGAAGTGCATTCTTGATATGTTATGTAAGTGCTAAAAACTAGATAAGATAAAAAGCACTACAGTCTTCTTGCTACTTTGTTGCAGTTTTGCAGGTGTCCTGGAGCAGTCAGCGGTCGATCCTTGGCAGAAGTTGAAGAGAGAGGTGCAGAGGAACTCAGGTGAATTCTTGCAAGTCGTTGTCTGAGGAAAAGCCCAATGGAGAGACTCCAAATAGCCTTCAGTGGAGGATTTGCCACCTAGTCAGGTAAGCACCTATCAGGAGGGGTCTCTGACGTCACCTACTGGCACTGGCAACTCAGAGGCCACCAGAGTGCACTCACACCTCTGGATCTAAGATGGCAGAGGTCTGAGACGCACTGGAGGAGCTCTGGGCACCACCCTTCGGGTGGTGATGGAAAGGGGAGTGGTCACTCCCCTTTCCTTTGTCCATTCTCGTGCCAGAGCAGGGACTGGGGGTTCCCTAAACCGGTGTAGACTGGCTTATGCAAGGAGGGCACAATCTGTGCCCTTCAAAGCATTTCCAGAGGCTGGGAGAGGCTACCTCCCCCCCCAGCCTTTAACACCTATTTCCAAAGGGAGAGGGTGTAACACCCTCTCTCAGAGGAAAGTCTTTGTTCTCCCTTCCTGGGACTGGGCTGCCCAGACCCCAGGGGGGCAGAACCCAGTCTGTGGGGTGGCATCAGTGGTAGCTGCAGAGAAAACCCCAGAGAGCTGGCTTGGCAGTACCCAGGGTCCATAGTGGAGCTCCGGGGATGCATGGGATTGGCACCCCAATACCATATTTGGAATAGGGGGACAATTCCATGATCTTAGACATGTTACATGGCCATATTCAGAGTTACCATTGTGAAGCTACATATAGGTATTGACCTATATGTAGTGCACATGTGTAATGGTGTCCCCGCACTCACAAAGTCCGGGGAAATGGCCCTGAACTATGTGGGGGCACTTTTGCTAGTGCAAGGGTGCCCTCACTCTTAGTAACTTTGCACCTAACCTTCAGCAAGTGAAGGTTAGACATATAGGTGACTTATAAGTTACTTAAGTGCAGTGCAAATGGCTGTGAAATAACTTGTGCCTTATTTCACTCAGGCTGCAATGGCAGTCCAGTGTAAAGGTTTGTCTGAGCTCCCTATGGGTGGCAAGAGAAATGCTGCAGCCCTTTGGGATCTCCTGGAACCCCAATACCCTGGGTACCTACGTGCCATGTACTGGGGAATTATAAGGGTGTTCCAGTGTGCCAATTGAAATTGGTAAAAGTAGTCACTAGCCTATAGTGACAAATTTAAAGGCAGAGGGAGCATAAGCACTGAGGTTCTGATTAGCAGAGCCTCAGTGACACAGATAGGCACTACACAGGTATACACATTCAGGCCACAAACTATGAGCACTGGGTCCTGGCTAGCAGGATCCCAGTGAGACAAGCAAAACACACTGACAAATATGGTTTTCACTATGCGCACTGGGGCCCTGGCTAGCAGGATCCCAGTGAGACAGTAAAAACACACTGACATATACTCACAAACAGGCCAAAAGTGGCGGTAACAATGCTAGAAAGAGGCTACCTTCTCACACATGGTGTGTGACAATTTTTGACTCCTATTGATTATTAATGCTATTGATTGGTATTGATTATTGATCTGCATGTACAGGATATATGGTGGGAACATCTTAAATGTAGTCAAAGGGCTCATTGACCTATTCGCCTCCCCTTGTAAGTTTACTTATTAAGGTCAGACACACTAACAGAGATGGTAGCAGCTTGATGGTTTGTCTCCTTAAGATCCCAACCTAGAGGCCCGGTACATGGTTTTGTCTTGCAAGAACCCATCATCACTGAGATTTGGATTTATCTTTTCAATGATACAAATTGGAGAGAAAATGTGCTCCTAAGTCCTGAAATGACTTTCACAGAATATTAGAGATTGCCAATGGTTGTTTGAGGATGTTCTTGGCGTTCTAGTGACAGTGTGAATGAAGTAGGTTTTAGCGCTTCCACAGATTATGCAAATCGCAGGTGAATTGGGACACTGTGAGAGTTTAAGGAGTTTGCGTACTCCAAAAAAAGTTGTAGAAGGAGTGTGCGTTCTCTGAAGTGTGAGAGTAGGGAAGTTAATCGAACTTCACATGTGTGTGGCGCTTTGTGCTAAAAAATTGTCCATATGGTTGTTGATTTACGGAACCTGCGTGGTTTAAGACTCTGGAGTATATTGAAAAGTCTATGGCACACTTGGTTTTTGTTGTAATTTGGTTTACTAGGTTGATCTGGCGTGGTCGACAAGTCAGAGTGTGAGTCAAAGTGAGTGAAATAATTTTTAGACTGAGATCAGGGGAGTCCTATGTGCTGTGCACCAGATCAGATCCACTGATCAGTTGAGAGTGAAATTTGCGGGTCGAATTTTTCTTCCGAATCAGGGAAGATGAGAAAGAGAGATTAGCTGTAAGTGCAGCAAGAGCGTTAGTAAAAAATCCATGAAGTTTCTGAAGCAATTGTGTTACATTTTCTGTAGTAAATCAACAGATTTGTTTTTGATTTTTGGTTAGTGCTCGCAATATTTTGCATTAGTTTCGTGTGAATCTGAGTTTGGGAAGACAAGCCGCAGTACGTGTGAGTGTGACGTCATTGGAGTCGGTTAGTGAGAAGGGTCGCGCACGGATTGGCAGCCGTCCGTGAATCGCAATCGGTTGAGAAGGCAGGTGAAGAGAATTCTGGGATTAAAAGTCGCTTCCTGATTTGATTTTGAATAACATAAAGGTCAAAAAGATGACATTTTTCAAAGCTTTGAAGAGTGCTTTAAGGGGAGATACATACATTACAACGGGTATGGGCAAGGCTACACCATCAGAAGGTACACCAGCTTACATTGTAATGGAAGAGAAGGGTGTTGCACCATGTCTTTGGCTAAAGCAATGGTGCAAGGTGACAGAGAAAGATGGAAACTTAGCATTTCCCACAAATGGAACGTTCAATTTGAGGGTACCACAGCATTTAACTTCATGGTGCTATATGAATTAAAGCCCCTTCCAAGAGCAGCACAGTTTGAGGCATTAGCGATCTGGGAGCTAGTAGACAGACAGCAACATCAACAGCAACAGCAACAGAAATTCGAGAGGAGAATGAGAAAGGCAGAAAAGACATTAACAGAGGCTAGGTGGGACAGTGTTCAGAGGCTTTGGAGAACTGAGACTTGCAGGGAATTAAGTTGTTTCCAGCGATTACTCACGACAGTGAAAAGGGATATTGAGTCCAATGCAGGTTAATACTAGCCTGACACAGAGTCCGATGCAGAGTAGTCCTAATGCACCTACTACTCCACTGGTACAAAGTCAGGTGCAACCGCCACAGGTCCAGAGAATTTACCCTGATGTACCCATAATGGAAACTGCAACAAACTTAGTGGCGCCTAAGAACAGGTTTTTCAAAGACCAATGTTGGTTCAGACAGAACCAACTCCACTTTTACTGCTCCAAGTGCAGCCACAAGCAATGCTGAAATTCACTCCAGTAACAGGAACACAGTCAGCTATGTCGTCAATGATGAATCAGAACATGGGAGTTACCCTCCCACAGAATTTAGATACCAGACCAACACCAGATGCTATATCTCTACCTATTACTGTTGATCGAGCCGTTATACGTACATAAGAAATCCAGTGCATGTGAACAGGGCGTCATGACACAGAATGCAATAAAAAGAGGGCATAACGAGAATACCCGAATAGTCTCTCCTGAGGGACACACCTTTGATGGGTTCAGGTCCTTGTTAGATCTTAGTCCATTTGGAGTACCTCCGGATACTACGGTACGGTCAAACGTTAGTCAGAGTTTGAAATTACTGACACCGCAGACCTCAAATGCAGTTGCACAGCAGGTGCCACCAGTACAGGCTAGCATCATTTTGTTGCAAGGTTTGGCTGCTCAGCAGTTGACTGAACGGTTAGACAAATTGAATACCCCACAGAGCACTTCGAAGGGAGAGGAGTACTTGAATTACGCTAGACTAAGCATGGAAGCGGGTGCGCTCATTGAGGGAACTATGAGTGTAAGCAGTTTAGAATCCTACACAGAAGCAGAGTTAAGATATCTGTGCCCAAAGATTACAAGAGAAGTGAGCAATGTTTATTAGAAGCTAGCAGACCTGGCAGAGAAGTACGGCATAGAAATAGGAAAAACAAAGCATTTGAAAAGGAGTTACAGGTTCGATTTTGAAGCTAAAGATTTTGAACACATGAGATCTGCTAGAATGAAAGCACACCTTAGAGAGTTGCTTCAGAGTGCCCAGCTTTGGGGAGCATTAGACAAATGGGAAGGCAGATGGGTAAAGAAAAGAGATAAGAGGAAGGGGGATTCTGTAGAGATGACTGCAAATGTGCAGCAGGACAAGGACTTCATAAAAATGTTGCCAATGAGGGAGATTCCAGGAGGGAATTTTGTTCATGTCCCTTGGAGCAGAAGTGACCTGTCGTTTTCAAACGATTATCCCAGGTTGAGAGAGAAGCCAGTAGAATGGTACCAGCAGACAGACAGGTTTGTGAAACTTGCAAAATGCCTTTGGGAAGACTTAAACACTCTACTAGAGATAGTGGTTCCAACTGATTTGTGGATGGCGTGTAAGAGGAGTATAGATTTGCCGACAAAAAACCAGAGAGAGATCAGGTTGCTGGTGCGCCTTCTCCTGAGGTAATGAAATATTACTACAAGGTGATTGAATTTTTGAAAAATTTCGCCCAAAAACATCGACTGGCAGATAATAGACAGGACAACTCAGGAAGCCAAAGAGTCGATACATATGTTTTATGAGAGATTGTTGCAGGCATTTAAGCATTACAGTGGAACTGAAGCAATCGAGCCGAAAGACATGATTCTTTTGTGTTTAGATTTGTAGAAGGATTGAGACCTGAAATTAGCCAGATGATTAGGAGTCCTTTGATTTGCTTGCAAGCAAAGCTGATTGATGAGGTGTTGCAGTATGCAAAGTACTGTAGTGACGAGATCGATTTAAAGCAGAGAAAGTGGAAAGAAAAAGCGATGGTGATGCAGATTAAAGCTGCACAAACATGGATGCAGGGAAATTTTCCACAACAGCTACCACAGCAGCAGCAGGGAAACCTGGTATTTCAAAATCAGATGAGAGGTAGAGGTCGCAGAGGTAATGTAAACCATGGTCCAGATATGGGTACTGTAGTGGTTCAGAATGATGTGCAGGAAATTAAGAAGTTGTTGCCTTGTCACGCTTGCGGACCCGCCAGACATTGGAAATGGGAGTGTCTGATGATGGTGCAGGAAAGTGTTGTTCAACAAACCAATTACATCAATTTGTTACAAAACATGAGAGGACCGAGAATGAGAGGTCCTAATCCAAATATTCAAACTAATGTGAATCAAATGCAGAATTTTCAACCATGCAGCAGGTGCAAATGCCACGTGTACAAATGACACAGTTGCAACCAATGCAACAGCAGGTTCAGATGGTACCTAGACATAAAAAACTCAAATACCTCAAGCCCCAATGGAACAGCAGCAGGTGATGCTTTCTCAACAGGTAAGAGGCCCAACCAAAGTAATAACACAGTTCACCAATTCCCGTTACACAGTGAGATTGGCATAAACGATGAGTGGGTGAGTGAGAGTTTGGATGAGGAAGAATGTGTGCTTGCAGCTTCCTTAGAAGTTGACCAGAAAGGTCCCTATGTAAAGGGAAAAGTCATGGATCACAGAGTTTTTTTAAAATGTATTTCTTTAGTGTTAGAAAGCCAGTATTCATTTACAACATAATTTAAGCAGTAGACAGGTATACAGCAGAGAGACCGTTGGAGTATTGATAACATTTGTAGTTACACTCCCACTATGTTCAGTGATATTTGTCTATGTTGGTCGCTACTCAAACTCGCTTATTATTATGTCAACAGTCAACAAACCATTAAACCACTAAACTCAAAACCACCAGTACTAGTCAGGCTCAGAGTGTTGTGTGATATCCCAGTACTTTATCTAGGTCTACCGGTATTGTGTACAAGTCAGTCACATAATTCTTGGTCCACATACACATATGGTACTTTTTGTTGTGAAAGAGACATTACCTTAGAAGAGCTGTTTGTAGTCGAATAGACCCTCCCAGACTTTAATCAGGGCCATTCGTAGAGGGGGTCCCCCGTGGGTCTATTTGTATTAATATTTGGGTCATGTCCTCCCACACCCTCAGGGCTTCCCCCTCCCCTGCATCCCTCCTGTTTTTTTTCATATGTGGTTCTTTGGCCCCTGTCCATTCCAGTAAGTTGTGTCTCCATTCACGTGGTGTCGGGGGGTGAGGGTTAACCCATAGTATGCCAATTCGGCGCTTGGCCACCACTGATCCTAAGATTGTGTATCTTCTAGAGATTTTTCTTTTGTGATTAAATGGTAGGAGCCCCAGTAAACGTTCAAAGACAGTCAGGGAGACGTCCCAACCTGTCACCGCTTTTAAATGTTCAAGGATCTGTGTCCAGAACTCCAATATTTTCCTGCAGTACCAGACCATGTGGACAAAGTCTGGTACAGCGGGGTTGCACCTAGGACAAGAGCTGGGTCTAGAGAGGTATATTCGGCTAAGACGATGGGAAAAATATGTTATATGTATAAAGTTATATTGGATTAGTTTGAATCTGGCTGAAGTGCCACCCCACGAACCCCCTTGTGAATTTCTTTCAGTCTTGGGGAGAAATCTGTTCCCGGACTGTAACGTTGCCATAATTGTTCTATTCTCAGTGGATTTTGCTTTCTGTCAGTGCGCAGTGCCTGATATATTGGTTAGAAAATGTCTTCCCCCTGCCATGTCTAGGAGAGTGGTCAGTGTAGAGGTCGGGTCCACTACACTTGGGAACGTAGGCCACAGTTTGCATGCTGTGGTGAATATTTTGGCATATTGAAGGAATTGTGTGCCCCCCCAGGTGGAACCACGTGTACGCCTCCAGAAAGGGTACAAATCGTCCCTCCGGGTAAAGGTCCGCCAATGTTATACAACCTCCCTCATGCCATTTATCCGTCTTCATCACTTGTGCTATGCGCTTGAACTGGGGGATTGTCCAGAAATCCAAATCTGAAGCAAAAGGGGCTCCCCCGAGAACCGTCTTGACCGTCCATTCCCAGATTCAGCCCATCAGGCATATTAACTGCGGAAAATGCTTAGGTATACCCACTCCTACCAGTAAAAGTTCCTCCAGTTGGTGACCTTCATGTGACCCCTCCAGGAGTCCTCTCTCCCAGTTTCACTCTCCATCCATCCAAGATACTGCATGTTGGAGCTGGGCTGCATAGCAGTACAGCTCCAGGTTCGGAACATCTAAGCCACCCCCAGCCCAACCATGCCTCAAGATGGTCAGGCTCACTCGGCTTCTTTTACCCTGCCAAAGCAGGCCAATTAGGGTTGTGTTGAGCTCTCAAAATGCTCTCCTCGGAATTTCAAAATAAGAGCCCTGCATTATGTAGAGACACATGGGTAGTACCACCATCTTCACCAGCGCTACCCTGTCCAGTAGGGACAGCCCCAGGGAGTTCCAGAAACTGACTGAGGATCTCAGCCCCATCAGTAATATCAGCACTCTGGCCATATTAGTGGCATAAAATAGATCTTGTGCTATGTACAGGCCCAAATACTTAACTTTTTCAAGTTCCCACCGGAGCTCGATGGTGGGGAGCTCATCACAGGGTATTCCTGTTAGGGGCCCAAGTGAGAACAGGGGGGACTTCCCCACATTAATCCACAATCCTGACACGTCCCCAAACTCATCCATCACGTTAAGTAGCAGGTGGAGTGAGATATCAGGGCTACTTAGATAAATCAGTGCATTGTCTGCGTATAAGGAGACCCTGGCCCTCATTATGACTCAGGCAGTAAATCCCACTAACTGCCATGCTGATGGCCACCAACTTACTGCCACAGCAGCGGAGATACGTTCACCATATTATGACACACACACACACCAATCTGACAGAATACAGCCACATTCACAAATCCGCCAACCAAAAGGTCAGTGATAAAGTGGTGGTATCAAAACCCACACCGTTACGTCAACAGAACAACGCCCACCACATTATGACCCACGAATCACCACGGCGGACATTCAACGGCGGTAAACATTTTGTGGTACATACAGCCACGCTCACAATGGACACCCAAAAACAAAACCACACCACATTGGACCATTCAAATAACACACACCTGACACCCCTACACACACCACACCCAAACACCCAAACCCCTATAAAACACCCACCCACAGTACCCACAACCCTTTGCGAATACCAATAAGCGCCACCAGACTGACACAAAGACCACTGTGACTACTAGACACACACAACACATACACCCATACATCCCTCATGAACCCCACTTCACACACCCCAACACATTACCCAAAACACCCTCACCAACACACATCACAAAACACCCATGGCACCACAAAGGCACCCCAATTTCATTGAGGAGGAGTTAAAGGTCATGGTGGAGGAAATCATCAGGGTAGAGCCACAGCTATTTGGAGCACAGGTGCAGCAAATATCAATAACCTGGAAGATGGATCTATGGCAGAGAATCGTGGACAGGGTCAACGCCGTGGGACAGTACCCAAGAACAAGGGACGACATCAGGAAGAGGTGGAAGGACATACGGGGGAAGGTATGTTCCATAGCAGCAAGACACCAACTCGCTATCCAGAGAACTGGCGGTGGACCCCCACCTCCTCCCTCACAACTCACAGCATGGGAGGAGCAAGTCTTGGCAATACTGCATCCTGAGGGCCTGGCCGGAGTCAGAGAAGAACTGGACTCCGGTAAGTCAACTTCCATCAATTATCACCCCCCATACCTGCATGCCATCACCTACCCTCACCCTAATTCCCCTCACTCCACTCCATCCCACACACTCCACCATCAAATCTCACTAATCCCAATGCCAAGCCCTACATGCTGTACCAAAGCATGGACACCACCCACAGCCCTGCATGGACACTCATCACTAAAGCATGCACAGCATAGGGAAACTAACAATCCCACCATACAACAACATACACAAGTAAAAGCTGGCAGGGCAACATCAACCATAGAGAGGAAGCCAGGGATGTACAATATGTCATACACATTACCCTTAATACATCATTTACATCCCCACAGGTACCCCTGCACTATCCAGTCCCCAAACAGAAGAGGCCCACAGTGATGACAGTAACTCTGGTCTTCAGGATCTGGATGATCTACCTGGCCCATCAGAGACCACTGGACAGCCGGTTACCCAAGCCCAGTCACAGACCACCACAGAGCCTCCCCCATCAGGAAAGAACAACACAGCACCCACCCAGCGTACCCAAACCTCTGCCCCCAGGACACATCAATCAGCAGTGAGCCCACCTGTACAGGGACCCCAGGCTACACCTTGCCCCCAAGACAATCAGGGACCTGGGGTCAGTTGCAGTGGGCACACGATTCGGGGGACAGAGGCACAGGCCAAGACGGAAACTGGGAGGATTGTTGTGCGCCTGGGGTAGGACAGGATCAGGGAACCGACTCTCCAGGAGGCGCTCTCTGAGATCCTGGGAGCCTATCAACATTCCCAGGACACGATGGTCCAGATCCTACACAACGTGCAGGAGAACAGGCGCTGCAGGAGGGACAGTATCAGGGGATCAGGGAGGACTTGCAGGCCATCAACAACACCCTGATCTCCATAGCAGGGGTGCTGGCAGACATGGACAACATTATGAGGGAGGCAGTGTCACACCAGCAGGCCTCTGCCACTATCCAGTCATCTGAACAACCTTCCACTTCTGCTGCCGCTAGTGGCCAGGAGGCCCCGGCCCAGGACCCACAGGCCACCAGCACCCCTCCCCCTGCAGAAGGTGAACCACCCCGCAAATGTTCCCTGCAATCCAGGCAGAAGCTAGAGACACTTGCCAAGACCCCCCAACAGGAAATGAGACTCTCCTGATTGTCCCCCTTGTGTCCCACTCAGTCACCCTGTCCACCTTGAACTGCCATTGCTCCCCTTTCTATGTCCCCTTGGGCAATGCACCTGTGCTACGAACAGACTGGAACAATACCCTGGACTTTCCTCCATCATCACCCTATCCCTTGCACTTCCCCCTCACTATATTAGTACTACAATAAACACCCTTTTATATAAATCGATTTTGAGTATGTCATGTATTTCAAATATGTATTGATTGAAACAGGTACAACCATTGCAAATGAACTGTACATAGAATGAGCGTAGAATCAATGACCTGTAGCTGGCTGTTGTGATCACACCAGGAGTATGTCAAATCACCAGCATCTGCAAAATGAATGGCCAGAGGTAACAGTAAGTGGGCATAGAAGTGGGAAATACCAGCATGCCAATGCCACACAGAATAGAACCAAAGTCATTGAAATGTAAAGTTGCACTATCTCACCTGTGTGTCATTGGAAGTACTGAAGTATCACAGATGTTCTGTTGTCCTCATCCTCATCCTCTGCCTCCTCATCCTCTCTGTCCACAGGGTCCACTGCTGCCACAGGGGCATCTCTAGTCTCCTCCTCCTGCAGAAAAGGCACATGTCGTCTGAGGGCCAGGTTGTGCAGCATGCAGCATGCCACAACGATTTGGCAGACCTTCTTGGGTGAGTAGCACAGGGATCCAACTGTCAGATGGAGGCACCGGACCCTGGCCTTCAGGAGGCCAAAGGTCCTTTCAATGATCCTTCTGGTTCGCCCATGTGCCTCATTATAACGTTCTTCTGCCCTTGTCCTGGCATTCCTCACAGGGGTCAGCAGCCATGATAGGTATGGGTACCCAGAGACACCTGCAAATATTGAGGGACAACATTTAGCCACACACTATTGTGTAGGGCCGACACCATAGGCATACACCAACACATACTGGGTGGGAACCAAGGTTCACCTATTAGCCACACCCTGTGCCTCTGAAGTTGGGCCATCACATTTGGGATGCTGCTATTCCTCAGGACAAAGGCATCATGCACAGACCCTGGATACTTAGCATTGACATGGGAGATGTACTGGTCCGCCAAGCACACCATCTACACATTCATGGAGTGGAAACTCTTACGATTCCTGAACACCTGTTCATTCTGGCAGGGGGGCACAAATGCAATATGTGCCCCCATGCATCAATCACACCTATTATATTGGGAATATGCCCCATTGCATACAACCCGGCCTTCACAGTGGCCAAATACTCAACCTGGGGGACTGCAATGTAGCTGCACATGTGTTTTATCAGGGCAGACAACACTCTTGTCCGCACTATTGAGAACATTGGCTGTGATATTCCTGCTGTCGAGCCCACTGTCATTTGGAAGGAACCAGTTGCCATGAAGTGGAGAACTGATAGCACTTGCACAAGAGGGGGGATCCCAGTGCACTGACGGATAGCAGATATCAGGTCAGGCTCCAATTGGGCACACAGCTCTGTGATTATGGCCCAGTCCAGTCTATAGGTGAGGATAATGTGCCTGTCCTCCAGTGTAGCCAAGTCCACCAGGGGTCTGTACACGGGGGTATGTCTTCATCTCCTATTCATCCTCAGAGGTAGGTATCTAAGGGACAAAAGAGTGAGGAGGCTGTCACAAACTCAACAATGGAGTCGCAACAGTAGTACGCAATCTGTAAGCATGTAATGGGACAGTTCAATTTGTCAAGTATGTGCCTATTTATCCTGTGACGCAGCGTTATTCCATAGACCTGTTGCCCCCCCTGAAATGGCGTCTGCCTGTCCTGTGTGGAGGGACCGGTGGTAGTGAGGTAATGCCGCTGACGTTGTGCGCCGTGGCAGTAGGTCATCGGGAACCGCCGTGCAACTCCTCATTGGTTATAATTGGGCCCTATGGGATACAGTGGGCAATGGTGATCTACGCCGGTGGTGACGGTGTGCACCGCCGTGGACGTGACCACCATTTTCCATCATTTTCCTCACTTGTTTCCTGACCTTCCATAGGAGAGGACCTACACTGCATGTGCTGCTGTGACCTATGTCTGGAACTTACCTTTGCCCGTGTGACTGGAGAAAGGGCCCCAGCCTTAACTTCTGAGGAGTTGGAGAGACTGGTGAATGGGGTTCTACCCCAGTACGGACTGCAAAATGGGCCTCCAAATCAACAGGTGAGTACACTGTGTGCACGATGCATGTGGCATGAATGCATGGAGTTGTGTGTGAAGGCATCGGGTAAAGGGGGGTGGATGTCCTTTTGGCAGGGTACACATTGTGTGCTGGGCTATGTGTGTGCCAATGGTGATGTAAACGGGTATGGTGGGCCATTTGTGTTACTGGCTGGACTGTTTGTATAATGGTGTTCTCCAGGCTGTATTGCCTCTGCAGGTCAGCGCCCATCAAAAGAAGAGTATCTGGCGTGCCATCGCCAAGGAGGTGCGGACCCAGGGGGTCTATGGCAGGCGGAGCACCCACTGTCGAAAACAGTGGGAGGACCTGAGACACTGGGCACAGAAGACCACAGAGGCCCAGCTGGGGATGCCCTCCCAACGAGAAAGGGGTGCCCGTCAGACCCTGACCCCTCTGATGGCCCGCATACTGGTGGTGGCCTATCCAGAGCTGGATGGGCGCTTGAGGGCATCACAGCAGCCACAAGGGGGTGAGTACAGTGGCTATCATTACAACCTACTGCTGGTGGGGTGGTATTCGGGTGGTGGTTGTGTGTCAGTGGGTGCCCCTAGGCCACGCCAGACATAGCATAGGTCCTCTGGTGGCTAAGGGTCTGTAGGTGAAATACTGCCTACCTAGTTTGTTAGCATCCACTTCTGGTCAGGGGTGCGTGGGTCCCTGTTGTGCTGCAGTTGGTTGTGTGTGCTCCTCTTCAAGCCTTGGTGGCTAGCAATATCACTGGTAGTGCAATGCATAGTGCGTAGGCCTGTACCCTGTGTGTGAGGATGCTGTGTATGCAACAATGGTGTTGGTGCTGTCATTGACACAGTGTATCCTTTGTCTCTCTCCCCCCTTTCTTGTTTTGTCATCCTGTCCTTATGTGCATTAACATCATTTGGCGGAGGACCAGAGGCACCAGCGACAGAGGGAGCTGCATCCCACAGGACCCTGGAGGCAGAGTCCACTGACGCTGAGGGCACCAGTGGGACGGAGGGTGAGGGGAGCACCACGGCGGAGACTGGAGGGTACAACACAGACTCAGATACCTCTTCCGATGAGAACTCCCTGGTGGTGGCGGACACCTCAGAGACCACCCCAGCTACAGGTATAGCCTCCACCCCCGTACCAGCACCGCCCTCCCAGTAGCCCCTCAGCGAGTGGCCCGTGCCCACTCACCCAGGAGGGTGGGCATCTCCTTTGCCCCAGGCACCTCAGGCCCTGCCCCAGTGAGGCCTGCTGCCCTGAGTGAGGTGGCTATTGACCTCCTGAGATCCATTTCTGTAGGGCAGTCAACCATTGTGAATGCCAGCCAGGGGCTGGCAGCCCACTTGCAGCAATCAAATGCATTCCTGGAGGGCATGCAGGGTGGATTGGCGGCCCAACAGAGATCGATCCAGGCTCTGGCCTCCTCTCTGATGGCAGCCATTGTTCCTGTTTCAACTGTCCCCCCTCCAACTTCCACTTCCCAGTCCCATTCTCCTCAACCCCAACCCATCCCAAGCACATATACAGACAAGCATGCACACAAGACAACACCCAAGAGTGTCACAGGCAAACATAAGCACCACACTTCATCCCACAGGCACTCACACAAACACCATCCAGTTGCAGAAACAACAATATCTACTATTTCCACTGTCTCCCCCTCCTCCTCCTCCTCCACCTCCCACCCAGTTACATCTACACTCACACCTGCATGTACTAAATTATTATCCACTACATACATCATCACCACACCAAGCAGAACACACACCCCCCTGGCAGACACCTTCACAACATCCATACACACGTCCCCTGTGTCCTTTCCTAGCATGTCTGTCCCCCCAAAGCACACAAACACAAGCACTCAGACACCCAACAGCCATCCACCTCACAACAGCATATAGCCCATGCACCTGCACCCAAATCCAGCAGACAAACATCTCCAGCAACCACTCCCTCATCCTCCACTCCCATTACTCCTCCCTCTTCCCACGCTAATGTCCCTAAAAAGCTTTTCCTTTCCCAGATTGACCTCTTCCCTACCCCCCTCGTCCTGCGCATATTGCCAGGGTATCAAGGACCCAGCCCAGCACCTCAGCCAACAGTCCACGGGCTACGTTTTAACAGCACCTACTTGTGGTGGAAAGGATTCCAGGCCACAAATACTGAGGGGGAGGGAGCCTGCACCAGCCACAAAGAAGGGGAAGGAGCCTGCACCAGCCAAAAAGAAGGGGCGGGAGCCTGCACCAGTCACAAAGGAGGGGAAGGAGCCTGTACCAGCAGCTGTCACAGAGCCCCCACTGCAAGCTGTGGTCGTGGAACCATCAGAGAGTGCAGGAGCTGAGCAGGAGCCTCCCCCAACCACCACCATGGTGGAGCCATCAGAGGTTGCAGGGGCTGAGCAGGAGCCTCCCCCAACCACCACCACAGTGGAGCCATCAGAGGGTGCAGGGGCTGAGCAGGAGCCTCCCACAGCCACCACCACAGTGAAGCCATCAGAGGGTGCAGGGGCTGAGCAGGAGCCTCCCACAACCACCACCACAGTTCAGCTGTCACCGCCAGCGGACGCCATATAGCCTGCCCCCACCAGAACCAGTGGGTATTCACGCACTCTAGAGACTATGGCCTTGCACTCCCCAAGGCCAAGCACAGGGCATGTTGCCCCCTCCAGAACCCAGAACCAGTGGCAAGTCACCCACTGGAGAGACTGTGGCCTTGCACTCCCCAGGACCGAGCGCAGGGCCTGTTGCCCCCTCCAGAACCAGTAGGAAAGTCACCCACTTGAGAGATTGTGGCCTTGCTCTGCCAAGGACCAAGCACAGGGCATGTTGCCCCCTCCAGACCCAGTGGGCAACTCACCCACTCGAGAGACTGTGGCCTTGCACTCTCCAGAAACCAAGCGCAGGGCATGTTGCCCCCTCCAGAACCATTGGCCTTGTTTCCCCATCCGGCTGAGGTGCCCCCTCTCCACTTGAGGTGCCTGCCTATTTGCCAACTGATGTCCCTGCAGTGTTCTCGCCATATTGGTGCAGGAATCGAGTGGGGCCTTGGACTTTGCCCAGTGGCCATGTGGCTCCTGTGAACTATGGACTCGGCAGTGTCTCTTTTTTGTACATATGTGCATATCTGTTGCATTGCCACATCAACTTATTATTTTTGATGGTGATCTTATTACAATCACTGTAGTCAATTCCTGTTGTCCTTGCATTATTTTGCCGATTATTGTGGAGCTGGTTGTGTGTGGGGTGTGTGTTGTGCGTGTGTGTGTCACTCTTATTTTCCTCCCCTCCCCTTAGTGTGCTAGGCGGCTGTACTCACCGTCATCGTCTTCGCCGGCGGTGGTGTTCGTGATGGAGCATGACGTAGAAGATCATCAGGAAAACATGCAGTTCTGGTTCCATGGCGGCATGGTTCTTCCCTGTGTCTCCAATGGTGAATCCTTTGATTTTTGTGCTCTGTTTCCGCCAGGCTTTTCATGGCGTTGGTACCGCCCCGGAAAACGTGGCGGATTGTAGCATCATAATATGGTGGGCGGAACTTTGTCTTCCGTCTGGCTGTAGGCGGCTACCACAGTGGTGACTGTTGTTTCCGCTCTGGTGGTCAGTATGCTACATTGGCTGTCTTTCGGAGATATCACCGCCATGGTTATAATTTGGCAGTAGTTACCACCAACCTGTTGGCGGTATTACCGCCACTTTATCACCCACCGCCATAGTCATAATGAGGGCCTATATGTTCATTCTTACCCACCTGGATACCCCATCCCTGTAGGACCTGACGCAGTCTGCACGCCAGTGGCTCTATTGCTAAAGCAAAGATTAGGGGGGATAGGGGACACCCTTGCCTTGTACCTCTTTGCAATAAGATTTAATCTGATACGTAACGTCCTGTGTGGACCCCAGCTCTAGGTTGAGTGTATAATTGTTTAATCCATCGGATGAACCTTGGTCCCATCTGCATTTGTCTCTTAACTCTTCCAACAAAGTCCCATTTAAGGGAATTGAAAACCTGTTCAAAGTCCAAAAAAGCCAGGACGTATTTATCTTGGCGGAGTTAGGGATCGAGAATCACGTGTGCTAATAGACGTAGATTACTGAGGGTGCTTCTATGTGGGATAAACACCGACTGGTCTTCATGGACCAGGGACGGGAGTTGAGGGAGCAGTCTCGCTGCGGCGACAGTGCTTAAAATCTTTACGTCTATGTTGAACATTGATATGGGTCGTAGGAACCTACGTCTAACCTGTCCTTGCCTGGTTTGGGTATGAGTGCTATAAGCGCTTCGATCATGGACCGGGGTAGATGTCCCATTTTGTATGCTTTGGCATATACCTCTGTCAGTTTCTCTGCCAACACCCTGGGAATGCCTTACAAAACTCCGACGGTATACCATTACTCCCAGGTGTTTTGGCCATCTTTAGTGCTGTTATGGCATCCAAGATTTCTGGTTTGCCAATCGGGCTCCCAAGACTGTCTCAATCCGAGTCTGTGAGAGATGCAAGGGGTAATGACCGCAAGTAGGTCTGTCTATCTATCTCATCAGTGTTAGTGGAAGGTTGGGTATATACTCTCCGGAGATGATCCGTAAAGATGTTGTTTATAGCCTGTTTAGTATATACCCCCTGGCTCAGTGGATCCCGTATAAATAGTAGTAGGTTGAAGTGATTTCTCTGCCTTGATTAGATGAGCTAGCATTTTCCCTGCCTTATCCCCTTCTAGGTACCATCGCCTACAGGCTGCTGTGCTATATTGTTTCTCAAGCTGAAGCCAGCATTCAGACAGCCTCCCACACAAGTGCTCCTATTGCATTCTGAGCTCCAGAGCTTCAGGAGGCCCAGATCCCAGCATCACCAGTTCTTGTTCCCGATCTGACAATTCCTTTTCAAGATTCGGCTCACCCCCACCGAGGTGGAAATGCTGACTCCCCGACAAACTACCTTCGTAGCATCCCATTTATTGGCCTGACTCCTCGTAGTGAGACTATTAACTTTAAAATATTGCGTTTGTGTGTCTTGTAGTGTTGCCCAAAACTCTAAGCCCGTGAGGGTCTCTGGCCACAGGCAACACAGGGTCACCCTAGGGGGTATCTCTGCAAAGTATATGTAGCAAGGAGGGGGAGTGGTCCTGTGTGATAGCTTGGGCGGATGACGTTATAGTCAACATAAAGTTCAAACGGCTATGGGTCACCGTTGGAGGAGAGCAATGGGAGTATGCCCGAGTGTGTGGGTGATGTCGGCGCCAAAGGTCCCCCACCCCCAGTGTATGCATGAGCTGTCGGAGGGAGGCAGTTGAACGAGGCTTTGTGAGAAGCCTGGGGGGTAAACTGTCCATAATGCAGTCCACCACACAGTTAGAGTCTCCTGCCACAATCGTGTCAGTGGTGGGTGTGATCTGAGCCGCTTTTAGCATAGAACCCAGGAATTCCCCATCATCTATATTCAGGCCATATACATTAACTATGCAGCTCTGTTGAGCATCCAGAGGTCCCTCAAGCAAGACAAATACGATTTAGGCTCCTTCTTTCAGGATAAAATCACCGATATTTACGTAGCCTTTCAGGCTGACCCCACTAGCCCCCTAAACACGAAGGAACAACCTTTTAATGTCACATCTTTGCTTTCAGATCTTCCTCCTTTATCCCTTGAAAGCGTTGTAAGATCTATGGGCACTCTTAAATCAGGATCCCCTCTTGATTCTGCGCCTCCCTCGATCCTAGCCCAAGGATCAACAATAATAGCGCCCATTTTGACTGAGCTATTGAATCAGTCACTGGAAAATGGCATTTTCCCTTTACAATAGAAACACGTGATTGTGAAACCCCTCCTCAAAAAACCTAACTTCGACCCTTCAAATTTAAATAATTACAGACCGATTTCCCTGTTACCAGCCTTTGCCAAAATACTAGAAAAGCATGTAAACAGTCATTTGTCTGCTGATCTTGAGGACAACAATATCCTTCAACCCTCCCAAATGGGCTTCAGGCCCATGCATGGTACCGAATCGGCCTTGATTGGAGTAGTGGAAGAGGTCAGATGGCGCCTCGAAGATGGCTTGGCCTCTGCAATCGTGCTGCTTGACCTCAGCGCTGCATTCGATACAGTAGATCATAGTATTCTACTTCGGAGGATGAGGGAGATAGGAGTCACAGGGACTGCGCTACGTTGGCTTAGTGAGTTTTGAAGCACACTGTCATTCCAGGTACTTGATCAATCTTTATACTCAAGTCGTTTCAATAGTAGATGGGGAGTACCTCAGGATTCTTCTCTTAGCCCTTCATTGTTTAATATCTATATGTTGCCTCTTGCTAAGGTAGTGGAACCCTTTGGCCTCTCCTTGATATCATATGCAGGCGATACACAATTGGTGTTCTCCTTGACCTCAAAACAGAACTCATCCGAAACTTCACTCGGTCCTTGCCTATGGGCAATATCTAACTAGATGTCAGACTGTAAACTTAAATTTAATGCAGATAAAACAGAGGTCATGTTTTTGGGCTCTCAAGCCCTGTTAAATCTGCCCCCTCCGTCTTGTCTCTTCTTGGATATCTTCCAGCTCCTAAGGAGAATATTAAGAGTCTTGGGATCTGGCTTGATCCGTGGTCATCCATGGATCAGCAAGCAAAGAAAATCTCGGCCATTTGCTTTGGCATATTCAGACTCCTTAGGAAGGTGTTCAAAATCCTTCCGTTCATGGCAAAGAGATTAATCATACAGCCATTGATCAGTTCACGCCTGGATTATGGGAATGTCCTCTTTCTCTGTTCTCCATACTATATGAAAAAGAGACTTCAACTGCTGCAGAATACTGCCGCTAGACTGCTCTTTAATATTCCAAAACATGAATCAGTCAAATCTGCATTTCTCACTTTGCATTGGCTCCCATTGGAGCAGCGAATACAATTCAAGGCCTTATGCTAAATACATAGGTCCTTACATGATAAAGGGCCCCCACAGCTGCGTTCCTTGGCCACCTTCTTCAAGCCCTTGCAACATCTTAGGTCATCGTCAGCAGCCTTGGCAGTAATTCCCTCAGTAAAAAAGGCCAGATGGGGCGTTAGATCCCTGTCACATCTAGGTGCAAAGATGTGGAACTCGCTACCTCTTTCCTTATGGCTAACTGATCAGTAACTAATCTTCAGGTGGCTATTGAAAACATGGCTATACTGATCTCTTTGTATGAAAGTGTTATGGAGGATCTGTCGAAGCGCTGGGTGGCCCCCGGGTTGCCATGCGCTATATAAATTGGTTAACATAACATAACATATCTACCCTGTTCATCAATGCGTGACCTAAAGGCCGTGAAGGGGACCCCTGGGGCCACCCATATAAGTGCTTTCCTTGCACAGCCTGAGTAGGAGGTGACAAAGACCTGACCCCTCCATCTTCTCTGTAGGTACTTAATACATTGATCCCAGAGGTGTGTTTCCTGTAAGAGAGCAATGGTGACCCCATAGCGTTTCAGGAAAGCGTAGACCATATTTCGTTTAGCAGGGTTGTAAAGGCCCCGTACATTCCATGTTAGAATTTTATATTCCATTCCAGTTCCTATCATCTATAAACTCTTCTGCAGTGTTTTATCACTGTGACCAAAGGTACCCGAAGATGTCCAGGGTGGACAGCCGCCTGCAGCGAAGGCCGTACAACCGGGTAGACATGGGTTTGCACTATGACAAGTCTGGTGGTAGCAACATGTACAACGCAGAACAAGCAAAAACAACAAACAGAGTCCCCAAACCTCCCTGGAGCCGAAACAACTTGTGTGGTCACAGAGTTTCATTCTTGGTTGACACAGGAGCTATACTCTCTACAGTAAGATCTGCAAAGGTTCCAAATTTGCCCCTTTCAGGAAAGACAGTCCAGATTGCAGAGTAGCGAATCAGTATAGTACATAGTCTGTGATTCAAGTCCGGTATCCATAATGGAAAGAGACTTGCTGTGAAAAAGAAGGTGCTCGATTACTTGTTCAAATGACGGGATCGAGATACAGACGAACAGTGATGATGAAGATGGTCCAGCTCCAAAGACAGAGTGTAAAACCACAAATGAAGAACACCCCCTGATTGATTTCTTTCCAGTGTTCGCAGTGAAGGAGCTCCCTCCTGATTTACAGGGAACAGTTAAAGAGAAAGTATGGGATCTGACAGGGAAAGAGATGGATCTGATGAAGAGAGTTGAGCCAGTTAAAGTTTCTGTCAAGCCGAATGCAACTTATCCTCAGATTACCCAGTATCACATGCCACAATATGTCCTTATTGAGGATGCCCAGATAATTGCGGAATTTGTAAACCCAGGGATTCTAAAGGAAGTGTTGAGCAGTCCATGTAATTCACTAATAATGGGGTTGAAAAAGCCCTGCTGGAAAGTTTGAATTGTCCAGGATTTGAGAAAAATAAATGAAATTGTGATCAAATGTTGCCCCGTGGTGCCAAATCCAGCTGTGATAGTGTTTCAGATTCCGTGTGATGCTGAGTGGTTCTCGGTCATTGATTTGTCACAAGCCTTCTTTTCCATGCCTCTTCATGAGGAGAACCAATTTCTCTTTTGTTTCAAATTTTTGGACTGAGTTTACTGTTGGTGTCAAATTCCTCAAGGGTTTTCAGAGTCACCTTCCATATTCAATCAGATCTTGAAAAAGAATTTGGAGCAGTTGGAATTGCCTTTCCAATCAATCTTGGTACAGTACATTGATGACTTGATGATTTCATTCAAAACAAGGGACTAGTTCAAGTATACACAATTTCCTTGCTGAACCATTTAGGAAAGAATGGTCATAAAGTGTCCCCACTAAAATTGCAATACTGTCAGAAAGAGGTGAAATACTTGGGTCACCAGATCGAGAATGGATCAAGGAAAATATCCAGGGAAAGGGTAACAACAATATTGCAAATTAGTCCACCAGTCACTCAGAGAGATGTCAGGATGTTTCTAGGGATGGTAGGCTACTGCCGCCAATGGATCCCCAATTTTCCAGCAAAGTCCAAGCCCTTGCAGAAGCTGACCCACAAGGAGGTCACCAATCCCATAGTGTTAGACCAGGCTTGCATGAAAGCGTTTTCCAAATTGAGAGAGAGTCATTGCAAAGCTCCGGCTTTGGAAATGCCTGACTACACTAAACCTTTCACATTGTTCTGTCATGAGCGTGATGCATGTGCTTTGTCTGTCTTGACACAAGTCCATGGACGTGTAAACCGCCCAGTAGCATATTTTTCAGTTACTTTGGACCCAGTTGCAGCAGCTTTACCAGGCTGTCTGCATGCAGTTGCAGCGGTTGGACAGACCCTCACACAGTGTGAGGGCATTGTGATGGGACACCCCTTAACTATCATGGTCTCTCACTCTATTGAGAGCCTCCTTACAAAGACGAAGACCCAATACCTAACAGGTGCAATGTTGACCAGATCTGAGACGGGTATTCTAGGGCCACCAAATGTGTCATTGAAAAGATGTACAGTACTGAACCCGACAATCCTTAATTTTAAATGAAAATGTTGAAATTGAAAAGTTGGAAGACATTGAGCATGATTGTCTTGAAGTAACTGATCTGTGCACCAAACCGATATTAGAGACACCTCGATTGGAAGAGAATTACCAAATTGTCTGAGTGGATGGCTGATGTTTAAGAGATAATAAAGGGACATTAAGAGCAGGATATGCTGTGTGTACAGTTTCTTGTATCCTGGAAGCGTCTTGGCTTCAGGGAGTATACTCTGCACAAGTGTTGGAACTGGTAGCCCTTACTAGAGCGTGCCATGTTTCTGCTCAGCTAAAGGTTACCATCTATATGGATAGCCAGTATGGATTTGAAATAATTCATGATTTTGGCCACTTGTGGTCACAGAGAGGTTTCATTAAATCTTCTGGTTCACCAGTGAGAAATAGTGAGAGAATTAAAGAATTGTTGCATGCCATGCAAATGCCTGAGAAGATTGCCGTGGTGAAATGCAGTGCACATATGAAATCACAAGATTTTGTGTCAATGGGGAATGGATATGCGGATCAAGTTGCAAGGTTTTTGCGCATTGAACTGTATATTGTTCAAAGATAAATGGGAATTGTTACCTGAAGAAGAAGAAACATGTCCAAGTTTTCCATTGAAAGTAATAGATACATTGGTAGAATTGAAAACATTGCAGAATAATGCTGACAGGGAGGAAAAACGTTCATGGAGCAAAATAAAATGTGTACAGCGACAGGATGAACTGTGGGTTTCAGAAGAGGATCAATTGGTTTTGCCCAATAGTCTGCTGTCTCAAACGGCTAGGTATTATCATGGTCAAGCACATGCTGGGAGGCATGCCATGATTCGCCTGTTTAAGTATAATTGGTTTAACCCAAGGATTAGACAAGTTGCTGAAGCATTTTCCCATTGTTGCGTCATTTACCAGCAAATGAACACAGGGAAAGGGACAGTGGTTAACTTGAGCCACATTGGAAGAGCAGGAGGTCCATTCAGCAGAAGGCAAATGGATTATATTGAGATGCCTGTGTGTGGAGGTTTGAGGTATGTGTAGATGATTGTCTGAAACGTCAGTCACTGGATTGAAGCGTACACTACATGAAGAAATTACATCCTCACAGTAGCGAAACTATTGCTTGGGGAACTGATACCGTGTTTTGGGTTTCCGATCTCTTTAGAATCAGATAGTGGAAGTCACTTCAACAATGAAGTAATAAAAGAACTGTGTGCAGCATTGAACATTATGCAGAAGTTGCATTGTAGTTACTGCCCTGAAGCCTCAGGACTAGTGGAACAGATGAATGGTACCTTGAGGTCAAGAGTTGCAATGATGTGTGCATCCACAAATCTGAAATGGCCTGACTCATTGCCTTTAGTTCTGATGACAATGAGAAACACACCAGACAGGAAGACAGGATTGTCGCCGCCTGAGATCCTTATGGGCTGAGCCATGAGGTTGCCAGCGGTGCCTAGAAATGCACTTGTCAACATTACAGGTGATACTGCAATGGTCTGGCTGATGTGGTTCACTCTTTCTCTCAGCAGGTGGAAGCCACCACACTTCCACCGATCCATGATTCAGGCCATAACCTGAGAGCTGGTGACTGGGTTGTGGTCCGGAAACACGTGCAGAAGACATATTTGGAGCCTTGCTGGAAAGGACCGTTCCAGGTACTTCTGATGACTACCACAGCTGTGAAGTGTGCTGGAGTTCTGAACTGGATCCACGCCAGCCACACAAAGAAAGTGGCATGTCCTGTGGACAATAAAGGAGAGTTGGTGAGAGCACCAACAACTACAACGACAAGACAAGCCTCAGAGCCGGAAAGAGAAGAAAGAGGAACTGAGACCAGATCTGATCCCATTAAGGACGGTTCAGTCACTCCTGTGAGAGACAAAGGAGAAGACCTCCAGGAAGGTGACTGTGAGCCGATCTCAATTGAGGTAGCATAAGAGCCTTGTCAGAGGAGAGCTTCCCCAGAAGCAGATGATTTTGAGAGACAAACAGAGCAGTTGCCAGACCCCCAGGGGGAAGGAGTTAAGGCAGATCAAAGCCATTGTGATCTAACTCGTCCTGAACCAGTTTCATTGCCATCAAGAATAAACACTGCAGAGCAAGAAGAAGTTTCAGGTTCAACACTAAAAAGAGCATTGACCAAGGGTTCACTGAAAGGAGACAAGTGGCCGGAAGCACAAACAAAGAGAAAGGAAGCAGTTGTTGACAGAACAATTGAGGAAGAAGTAGATACAACAAGGAGAAAAGATCTAAGTGAGGGAGAATTGAATGGTGATCAAAAGTTGAAAAGAAAGAGAATAGCAAAGTGAAGGTACGCAGGTCTTGAATAGGCGTATGCAACTACAAGTGAACGGCAGAAATAATTTATGGCTTTCTGTTTTGATTGAGACATTCCAGGTCAATATATTGGCACTTGAAGGAAACTGATGAACTGAACTGTTGAACAATTTGAGAAAAGTGCAAAGAGAGGAATACACTGTTGGAAGTAACCGGAAAAGACTTTTAATAACCTGATTTGACTTTTGAAAACCTGATTTTGACCAGCTGCTAAACTGATTTTGACAAGCTGCTAAACTGATTTTTGACAAAGGATCCTGGAAATGAGACTGAGAACTGTAAATAACTGCTGTAAGAAGATTTTTCGTTTTTGTTTTTGATTTTTGCTGCATTTTTCTAAATTTCCCTTCTACTTTCTGATTCTTTACAGATCATGAGTAACATTAGCCAACAGGGTAGGAAGAATAGGTGCTGTAAATACATGAGTATTAGTTTGGAAATTGTGTGTGGGATATTGTTTGTGATATTGATTGTGGGTATGACAGTTCTTGACAAAAGGGAAGCCAACCATACTTTAGCTTTAGAGACAACTACTGCATTAACTGCATTAGAGAAGTTTAAGTTAGATGAGAAGTATCTGCATGTAGGTAGTAATGCCCAAGGGGAACTTTCTTCTAATGTCTTCTTTCGGTTGCTGAGTGAGTATGTTGAGACGATGGATGCGAAGAATTGTTTTGTGTGTGCGCAGATTCTTTCATCAGTCGAAGGAGTTACCTATCATAGTTTGCCTCTAACTTATCGGATAAGCTGTAGCCTGCTACTAACAAGATTCTATAACCAGGAGGAATTTCAGTACTTTTACTCCAACCACGATGTAGTGTTTTCGTTTGTCCCTATAATTAGGTACCTAAGTAGAGTAGCTAAGGATAATGACATAATATTAGTTAGAAGTTTCTTTGAGCCTACATTTACTTTTGGCACAGCTTACTCTCACAGGAATAACCTGACATGCTTGATTACACCTTTAGAAAAGAGCTTCTTAAATCACACCGATGACAGGAGAAAGACATTAAAGGAGAAGTTAAGAAAAAGGCTTAGAGAAAAGGACTTACGTGTGTGATTACGCGTATAGTGCAATAAAAATACAATGGAAATTAGCTTTAGATGCACAACACGTAGGGAAACTTTGTGTGTATAGGCCTAAATCTCACACTGACACTTTATTTGTGGGAATGAGTGAATGTAGACATGTGTTTTTGTTTCAGAGTAAATGGACATTTATGGTGAATGGACAGGATCCAACAATTTCTGGAATATATTACATCTGTGGGCCTAATGCTTATTACCTTCTTCCAAGAGGATGGTATGGGACATGCCATTTGGGGATAGTTTTCACAAAGATTTTTCAACTTGATGACTTAAAGAAATTTCCGAAAGTGACTGAGATATACTAAATTTGTGGACCTAATGTTTATTATCGTCTCCCAAGAGGATGGTATGAGACTTGTTATTTGGGGATAGTTTTCCCAAAGATTTTTCAAATCGATGACTTAAAGAAGCTTACGAAAGTGACTGAATTACATCATATGAGACAAGGGAGGGAGTCCCCTTTTGGTATAGTGGGAGATATATTTGGAGCAATAATTCCTTCAGTGGGAGTTGTTCTGAATTTGATAAAGATGGAAAAGTCTACTATTGTGGATAACATGCTGACAAATTTTTCAGGATAGATACTGAATTAGCAGCTGAAAGAGCTATGACTCTTCAGAATCGCCTTGCATTAGATATTCTTTTAGCAAAGGATGGTGGAGTCTGCAAAATGCTTAATTCTAGGCATTGCTGTTCGTTCATTTCTGACAATAGTAAAGAAATTAGAAGCTTACTTACTAATCTGACTTATGAAAGTTGTGATTTGAAAGAGTTGAAGGAACCAGGTTTTTGGGAGAAAGTTGGTAATGGATTTGCTTCAGTGGGAAATTTGCTCGCAACATTGGGAAAGGAATGTTATTGAAAATAATACTGGGGATATTGATTATCGTGGTTTGCTTAATTGGAATATGGGGAATATGCAAATTGTGCAAAGAGATAAAATTGAAGAAGAGGAAAAATAATCAGAGGAAGGAAGAAAGGAAGAGAGAACATTTGTTCAGAGAAAATTTGAAATGGGAACGAAGATTTGAAGGGATTGAAATGACAGAATTTTAGCTGAAGCAAAAATTGGTGAGTGAAGATTTAGTGTGATGACACATTTAGTCATCAGAGGGGGGATTGTTAACACTGAGTTTTTCATGAAATTACTAATGAATATTCATATAATTTGTGTGTTGAATTTGTGTAGAAATTGCATTAACTTAGAGAAAAATAATGCAGGCTTTTGAAAGTGTGACCACGTGAGTGGCCACCAATGTTCACAAAGTTTACTTATTAATGGCTTCTTAATATGAAATGATGAGTTTACGTTTGATCAATGTAGTAATACTTCATATTAAGGGTTGTGTATTATGTGTGAGCTTTATTAATTGAAAGCCTTAACTTAGCTGAAGTCTTGGCCTAGCTGCACGGCTTCATGTCCTGCTGTATTTCTTAGGCGTTTAATAAACTGTCTGCTTAGAGAATTAAATTGTGATTTTTCCACTGTACTGACCTAATGTGCTTGTAGCTAAAAGTCTTTCTCATGAGAACTGCTTGCTATGAGTCGATGTTCTAGCTAATGCAACATTGTTAATGTAATGTGTGACAGACAGACTTTCTCAGGAGAATACAATGAAGACTCTGACTGGAGTATAAGCTGCAACAATATTGTTACCTGACGAGCCGGATGATGGTAACAGTACGAAAGAAGCCAATCATCGACATGTGAACCGTGTACTAATAGAAATGTAGATTTTAAGTTTTAGTTTTATTGGACAAAGTGTGAACATGTGATCCCTTGACCAATAGGGACTTGGGAAGTAGTTTTAGGAAATCTAACGTAGCCGGTCTGCAAAGAGAGGAGACAGCCCATTTTGTCAATTTTCGGTCCTGAGCAGAGACATGCTGAACTTTACTGCTTAAAGACTTTGCCTTTTCTGAACTTTGATCCTGAATCCTTATGCCTTGCTGACCAGACCGATATCCTGAGGACAAAGACTGTCACAGCTTGCTGATCCAAAACTGAGTATAGGTATATTGATGATGATGTTGTTTGCTACGTCTATTTGCTTTTGTTTCTAGGTACCAACCACTATTTTGATAGAGCATGAGTTAGATTTGTTTTCAAATTTATGTTGACTAAATTGTTTTGCATGAAGCCCAAACATCCTATTCTAACATGGTGTTAGTTAGGATCCTCATTAATGAAGCTCAATACAAGTAGTAACTTTTGATGTCTTTTCTTTGCTGAATCTAAATGTATGTGATATTGTTTGTGCAGTTATTCTTGCTATTAATTTGCACTGTTATTTTAGAATGTTTAATAGCCCAAGCTTTGATTAGATTGCAATTCTTTCATCGTTTCGGTCAGCCAGTGTTGTTTCTGTATGTTTATCAATTTATTTTAAGATTAACCTACATCACATTAGCATTGTTACTATAGGGAAATTAATATTCTAACTTTTACATAAAGGTGTGGCTATTCACGACTGGAAGGTCATAGTGTGTGACAATTACTGACTCCTATTGACTATTAATGTTATTGATTGGGATTGATAATTGATCTGCATGTACGGGTAGTCAAAAGGTCCATCGACCTATTTGCGTCCCCGTGTAAGTTTACTTATTAAGAATAGACACGCTAACAGAATCAGCAAGTTGGAACCCTGAAACAAATTCAGTCTCTTCAGTGTAAGACATATAAGAATTACGGTCACAGCAATGCAAAAACTATCAAATAAGAATTGCTATTCTATAAAAAGTTCAGATATCTTCAATGAAGGAGGAATAAAAATAGAGACATCTAGTTAAGTTCTAGGCTAAATATGATTAAAGTCAAGGATTTTAGGATAGAGCAAGGACAGGTGTCAGCATTGTAAAGACCTCAGTAGAAATCTTCAGAAAGTAAAACATTGAGTGCTAGCATGAAGCTATGCACTATGAGGACACGGGGCCAAGAGCTCAACACCTTTTAGAGTCTAAATAATTCTGCTGTTGATTACTCTAACAGTGAGAAAACTAAATTAATGGAGAAAGTTCCAGGAGCATCGATATCTTCTGACCACGTCATCGAAGCAACAACTATTTCTTCTTCGCTTGCAACATGGAGTGTTTCTCCTATCCCACATAACACTAACGAACAGATTGACCTTGATTTTCTTCTTCCCAGATAGACAATGAATGGTAGGCACACATATCATCCTGTCCGTGCCAACATCTTCCTGCTTGGCCTCTCTATCTTTAATACAGAATACTCCTTTCACTATCTAAGCAATGAAGAAAACGCACCTGCAAAGGAAAATCATATAAAATTAAGAGAATATATTTCACACGTTAAACGTAGGCCTGATTATGTTGACTTAACAAGCCACACCTAATGTGCACTTTTAAACATTCAGCTATAGTTGTATGCATAACACTAGGATAAACGCAAAGCAAGAGCAGCAATCATGGACACATGAGCCTGGCTCCTTACAATAAATGTAATACAATACAGGCGTAAGTGTTAATGAGAAATACAATTCACCTTAAGGCTAAAGATTAGAACTCACACGTATAAATGAAAACACTAATTTCTATAGTGAGTGCCACTTTAATAATGTAGTTTGATGCTTCACTTCACATTAATAAGATTAAGGCACACAATATATATGATGTCAGTTATATTGTCACAGCACTTTTGTTACTTGTAGGGGTGCAGCCAAAATTACACTGCTCCCCATACATGCCAACATATTAGAAGAGGAATGTGGGAGATTTTAGATAAATAATCAGGAGAATGTATTTCTCCCACTGACTTCTATTGCGGCCTAAATCGGATCTATTGCCATGTATGGCACATGAAAGTCTGCTGCCGCAGGATCAGATATCAGAAATGCAGATACATGTTTTTTCCCCTTATATGTGAGGAGCATGGAGAAAGAGCTGAAGCAGGCAAAGTGTGCATGACAAAAATGCTGTGCACTGACTTGCACGAGCAGGTTATTGGCAGTGAATACTATACGTCTCACTAAACTAGTCCCTGTCGGCTGAAGGCCACAGAGGAATCAGGTTTTTGAATGCAGCCATTGGGATCTAAGAGACTAGACTTGAAATTGGTAGTCTCCCGTCTAAATTGTGTTTGATGCAGTGGGGCTGGGGAGATCCTGGAACATGGTATCCCCCAAGGCATTTCATGCAAGTGGTGCTGTCCTGGACACTACATGCTATCATTGGTGGCTTCTGAGTGGTTGGGGTTAAGAAGGGTTTTAGGTGGGCATGGGGCATGAGACTGCCCCTTTGGCCTTTGTCCCAACCAGGAACAGGTCAGTAAGCAAATGTATCAAGTCAGGTTATACCAGAGATTAAATAATAAACTGTGTGGGTCTGAGCGGTTTTAGGCAAGTAGTGTGTTTAGTATTTTTGTTGTTATGTCCACGAATAGGGTATTTGCAGCACTTAAAGTGTTACGGGAGGCAGGTAGCAAAGGTTTGATTAGGCCTGGGTAGGTTTGGAGAGACCTAAGTGGGTATTGGCAAATGGTGTGGCTCTGAAGGTGAAAGCTTGTTCAACGCTGTACCAAAAATTCACAAAATACAAGACGAAAAGAAGCACCCAAGCCCTTGGGGTGCGTAAAGCGTTGGCTAGATCTTCTTCAAGCAATTTTGATAATAGAGCGCATCACTCACCTGTCATGCCAGGAGTTGCTGTTATCTTCCGAAGGCCACTGAAATTGTGCCGGTGAAGAGGGAGCTCCTTCATGGAGCGTGTCGGAAGTAAGGGGTGGGTTGTTAAGTTTGCAATGCCTCAAGTGGGTACAGTTACAGGGCTTGGGCAGTATTGGGCATCTCTTTTGGCAGCTGCAGATGACGCACTGTTCATATTAGAGGAAAGGCAGCTGGTCATGTTCAAGATGGTGGCGCCCATCCAAATACATGAGGATCCAACTGTAATATTTGATTTGGAGCTAGAAAAGCTCCATGTTGGGATGGATCATGAAGTTTCACAGGGGAGAGCAGGCATTAAAGAACAAGGGTCTACTATTGCTGTTATTTCATGGGGAAAGATACGGGTGATGCATAAGCAGATGTCACTTGTTATTAATAAGGTGTAAAGATGGAAGTTAGCCAATCAGGACATGACTCCTACTAGTGTAAGGGGTTTTGCTTTCAGGGGACAAGATCAAGTGCCTGTTGAGGGGAACATTGGACACACAGCAGGACAGGGTGTAGGTAAGAAGATAGCAGGTCAATAGGTATGGTTATCTGGTTTCTTTGATATTGCTGAGAGGAGACCATCTGGAGCAACTGGAGGGGTCACTGGTTGTGATGCACCATTCAAGCCACAGGGCTTGAGTGGAGTTGCCTTGTTAAGGCTGACAGATGAGGTCAGTGACTGTATCCTACCACTGGTCAAATCCAGGGCAGTTTGTGGACACTGGGCTGATAACAAAAAAGGGTCCTGAGCGACCGTCCTTACATCAGATCAATATCTCATGACAGAATATCTGGATGACGGCGGAACTTGAGATGGAGAGTTACCCATTACTAACACAGGAGTGAATGTGGTAGTAGATGCTTTGCAAGATACGAGTGCTCCGGTATTGGATTATGATGATGATCACAATTCATTGGAGAAGGGTGAAATTTGTAATGATTGTAGGATGGATGCAGGTGCTCAGAAGGATTTCAGCTCTGGGGTTGAAGCAGGGGCTAATGGAGGTCAGAGGTTTGGTGTTTTTCAGACGCCTGCGGTGCATAACAGAATTCTGGAGAACTTTCCAGTACAATACAGAGAAAACTTGGTTAGGCAGGAGCCTCATCATCATTTAAAGTCAGGTAAACAGTCTAGCATGATTGGAGATAATGCTAAAAATGTTGTGAGTGAGCGGAAAGTTTTGAGGATGGTGTCCATAGGTGCTGAGAACAGTCCGAAGAAAGCACATATGACTGGGATTAAGACATATGGGAAGGCTTCTAGGGGTGTTGCTTCTCCTCAGGGAGAAAGCTACAACTGAGGTTCAAAAATGGGATGAAGCATCTGGGAATGTGGTGATTGATATACATGACAGTAACCATGCATCTAGGAGAGAAGGGGAAAAAGGTGGCCCCGGGGAGAGTATTAAGAGTGAAAAAACTTCCTTACATGGGGATATCTATGCCTCTTGGTGCTCATCTAATGCAGATAAATAAGAAGATTTTTTAAAAAGAGTTTGTTGATGTTTTCAAGTTACTGAAGAGAGAGATTCAAGCAAAAGAAGGTTCAGAGGAGAAAGAATGAGAATTGGCACGGAGACCTTAGGATCACACTTATATTTAGAATTGTACATCAGTATTTTTGATTTCTGCTAGTGTTTACTGTGAACTCCACCCAGAGGGATGCATCACATTATTCAAATATATGGATGAAGTATGGAGAGCCCAAATGGAATATGATGGTTTTGCATGGTTCAGCTCTGACGAGAAATTTTGTGCATGTTTGGCTGCGAACCCGGAAAAGGAAGAGAGGGATGTGGATAGTGAATTATGGCTACAGCGGATGACACCGGCAAGGCCTTGCATACAGCAAGTGGTTTACCAGTACCTTATAAACCCTTTTAAGTTTATTCTACCCCACTGGGGCTGCGGGAGGGGTCAGGTAGAGAAACCTTCCATCAAAATGGAGCGTGTTGGTCACTTAATCGAAGCTCTTGTGCAAGAACACAGTGTACGTTCAGACATAACTGCGCCAACTGTGGGGGAAGACACCCAGTCATAAAGTGCTTTGGTAACTTACCATATGGGTGGCAGGGTGTTGGAAATGGCCTCTATGCAGGATCACCACCAAACCTTTTTCCTTCCTCTTCTTTTTCTCACCTCATTTTTGCTGGCTTTAGGACTCTGGACACTTTACCACTGCTAACCAGTGCAAAAGTGCATGCGCTCTCTCCCTAAAAACATGGTAAAATTGGCTCATACCCAATTGGCATATTTAATTCACTTGTAACTCCCCAGTAAAGTGCACTACATGTGCCCAGGACCTGTAAATGAAATGCTACTAGTGGGCCTGCAGCACCAGTTGCGCCACCCACATAAGTAGCCCCTTAACCATGTCTCAGTCCTGCCATTGCAAGGCCTGCGTGTGCAGTTGCACTGCCACATCAACTTGGCATTCTAAAGTACTTGCCAAGCTGTAAACTCCCCTTTTTCTACATATAAGGTAGGCCCTAGATAACCCATAGGGCAGGGTGCTCTGTAGGTAAAAGGCAGGACATGTACCTGTGTGTTTTATACGCCCTGCTCCCTCTGACTTTGCTGAGAAGTGCTCTCCAAGGGCTTGGAATGAGCTTGCCTCCTGTTTTCTGAAGTCCCAGGGCCAAAAATACTTCATCTCTTCAAGGAACTCCTGATGCACTGAAAATCAACGCACAGCTTGCCAGAAACGACTCACAGCTGAACTGGAACAGTGCAGCCCGACTTCCCGAGTGAAGATTTGACGCAGCGCCTGCCTTGCGACTGGAAATTCGATGCACAGCCCTACCGATTGACGCACAGCTGAACCAGAACAACGCAGACAGTTCCCAAGTGAAGAACCAACGCAGCACCTGCTGTGCAACAGAAAATTCAACGCATTCCCATACCGGATCAACACAACGCCTGTGACTTCGTCCTGCACACCCCGGTTTTCCACACATCATCCCTAGGCATCAAAAAGATGCCCGCATCGCAGTGAGGAACCAAGACTGTGCGCTGGAAATCAATGCAAAGCCCTTTGCAGCGTGGAAAGAAATGACATATCGTCTGTGCCGCGCCGCATATTCAGATGCGCACCCTATTTTTCCACACATCTCCTTTTCTGTGGTCTCCATGCATGTTATTTTTGACGCAAACCAGGTACTTTGTGTAAACAGGAGTCAACTGTTAATTTCAAAGATTTAAGACTCTTTTTAATCTTGCCAAAGTAATATCTTAACTGGTGCTTATTGAATCTTTATCGTTTTGACCTTAATTTAACCAGATAAATATCTTTTCTAAATTTGTGTGGTGTATTTTTGTGGTGTTTTCACTGTGTTACTGTATGATTTATTGCACAAATACTTTACACATTGCCTTCTAAGTTAAGCCTGACTGCTCAATGCAAAGCTACCAGAGGGTGGGCACAGGATAATTAGGATTGAGTGTGACTTACCCAGATCAGGATTGAGGTCCCTATTTGGACAAGGGTGTATACCTCTGCCACCTAGAGACTCCATTTCTAACAAAGTGCAGCAAGCGTTTACATGAAAATGGGTCTACTCTAGTTAAATTTATGGTTTTTACTTTTGTATTGGTTAAATTGGTACCTGCCACACACTCACCTGGTTCCAGCCACAGAGGCGATGCTGGACCTTTACTCCCACCCAAGGCAGAGAATGAAATCAAGCAACCACAACTGTGATTCACTAGCTGCCTCGGAGAGGAAGAGGGGTTGTGCTAAAACAAGAAAATGAGACTTGCATCACTGGGTCTGCTCTGCTGCCCTAGGACACTGCGCAGGAGGGTCTGTACTCCTTGGCTCTGTTAGTGTTCATGTGGGTGTGGTGAACTAAGAGCAAGAAGAGTTGTTTACTAACAGCTCACAGTCTATAGTGCTTAAACAGTTATTTACAACAGTGCCACTTAGGGCCTTCATCACAAATAAAGCCTGAGAGCAGATGCAATTCAAAGGAATACCGGAGTTACTGGCACTGCACAGAATATCTTAAACAACAATGTTCGGTTCAAAACACTAAAGTATAATTGTGCGCTCAAAGTCTTTCCATGTTTTTAATATAAAACATGTCAAGAAATACAAACATGAAGACCTTCAGTTCTGAGGCAAATAAAGTTTGGAGAGCCCACAAGGTAAAGTGCCCAGATGGCTAGGACTGTCAAAACGTAGAAACAAATAATGTCCAATTTCCAAGAACGGGTTTTCGCCTTGAAAGAACTCAGTCATAAATTAATCTCAAAACTTAGCTAAGTAGTGCACACTAACCTGGGGATCAAACACTACCCTTGTCTTTAATTCTTCAACTGGAATCCAGGGAAAGAGTGGAGGCTGTGGTGTAAGAAGCCCAAGAGGAGGGGAAATCACAGCTTTAGACATTAAATTTGATTCAGTCACCATGGAGGTTTGTTCACCAAAGGACAAACTTCGAGCATTGTTACAGTTGTTGGAGGAAGCTTGGGTGTCTAAAAAGGTGGAGTTGAGGAAAATTCAGTCCTTTTTATACCATGAATTTTGTCTGTAGAGTGGTGGGAAATGGGAGGGCTTTTTGCAGATGGCTTGGGTTTTCTGTTGCAGGTGCAACCTTGCAGCACCACAGGATCTGCTTGAAAGCAGCCTTACGAGAGGACCTTTCAATTTCAATTGCATTTTTTAAAGAGTTCCAGGGTGTCACTATGTTGTCATTTCAGGAAGAATGGTGACAGCAAGTTAAAAAAAATTCTGATGTTGCAGATGCCCATGGTTTTGAGCTCCTTTGGGATGGACATTGGGTGGCAGAACAGTGGCCAGCTGATTGGCTGGTTGCCAGAAGAAGCATTGCCTTTTTGGAATTTTTCTCTTTAGTTGTAGCAATGGTTTTGTGGGGCCAACTGTTGGCTAACAGTAAGGTCACTTTTAATGTGAACAATTAGTCAGTAGTGGGTTTGGTTAACACGCAGTAGGTGAAAGAGGAGAGTGTTTTGAGGTTACTCAGAGTTTTCCTATTAGGTTGCCTGACATTTAACATGCTTTGCAGGGCAAGATATGTTCCCAGTATTAATAACAATATTGTAAATGCATTATCTTGTTGACAGTAGCAAAGGTTCCATAGCCTTGCTCTGGAAGCAGATGCAATGAAGACTAGAATGGGAACTGGAAGCTGGGAAGATGAAAGTACTGGATCTTATTGAGAAGTCAGTAGCAGTTTCTACCAGAAGAGCATACAGACAAGCATGGCAGGAGTTTTTAATGAGTGGTACTCAGATGGGAGTGGGGGTGCTGATGAGCTGGTGTTACGGCGATCAGATGCTGTGCATTTCATTATGTTTCAAATTGGCTTGGCTTTAGCTACAGTTACCATTTCAGGCAAATTGACAGACATTTCTTTGAATGGAAAATGTTTCTGGGGATATGATCCAATTGACGGTGAAGTTTGTTGAATGATTTTGGTTGGTTTGGCAATGGAAGGAGGTGCCACGGTATATAGATCGAGAACGATTTCATTGGACATGCTGTTTGAGGTCCTAGCTAAGTTATCAGATGTATGTTTTTCAGTTTAGGAGGTAGTTTTCACTATACATGGTCAGTTGTTCCATGGCGCCTTATTTTTTAATTATTTGACTTCAGAGGACTGGGTAGCTTAGACTGAAAGGATATTTCAGCTTCTTCTACGGCTGTGAGAATTTGGTTGTCAAACAGTTAGGCGAAACAGTTGGGCTTAACTCAGGAGATTTGTTTAGCAATAGCAGTGAATGCTGCCTTTTGTCCCATTCCAAAGTGGTTGGAATTTGTGCAATTGACGGGTGCATTGGCAGGCCCAGTTTGTCTTCATGAAGATGGGTTAGCCTTAACCCCTTTTCAAATTTTGAAAGTTTTAAGATTAGCGTTTGTTGAACTAGGCTTTCTACTTGAGCAGTTTGGAACTCATTCATTTAATTTTTGTGCTGATACAGAGGCTTGAAGGTTGGGTTTTTCAGAACATTTTATAAAATTGGAGTGTAAATGGAAATCTGCATGCTATAAGCGGTATGTGAGGATGTCTCAGTGAGTTTTCAGGTTTTTGTATTTGTGTTTTCTTAATTTAGTCAATTTATTTTCCCAGGTTGTGTACCAGGTGCCCTCAACAGTCTTACAGCTGTGTGAATAGAAGGACAATATTTTATTTGATGGGCTGTCAAGCAGGTAGAGAAAAGGGCATATGAAAGGCAGCTGGGACTGATGGAGCCAGGGTGATGGTTTCATGATGGTTAGAGAGCGTTATGTGATCGGGTGAGCTGTTGGTTAGTGAGTCAATCACTTATCTGGAAGAACAAGTCTGGATTTATTAGACTTACATTTTGATGAAAATGATCTAGTGCAGGTGTCAAGTAAATGAGATTGAATTTAAGGAGAATTGGTCAGGTACCCATGTTTTATGGATCAAAATAATCCAAAGGAGAGTGTGGAAAGGTGCAAGAAAACCAAGTGCAATTGAGAAGCAGCGAAGAAAGGTGAATAGGGAGATTAGGGGTTTTGTCAGTGTATGGGGATTTTAGGTCGGCATAGGGTGTGGGAAGGCCTCTTTGGCTGTCAGAACAATGTGGCAGGTCAGTGAGGCAATTTTATCACCTCTCCCTCCCTTTCACCCTTAATTTGTTTGCATTCTTCTCTGTTTGGGGTCTTTTTCCTTGTGGTTGGGCTTTTTTGTTCTCCCTTTGACTGGTTTAGTAGGGCAAGTCTCTGTTGTTTGTTTTTTGCTGCTGGTAGGCAGTTCTGTTTCGACATGAGACAATTTGTGGTGATGAGGGGCTCTCAGGGTAGGTGCCAACAGCACAGTGAAGGCGGGGCAATGATCAGGGAGCAAGGCGATGGATTGTGCGAGGGCGGCAGGGGAGCGAATGTTGATGTCAGCGGTTCATGATTAGTATAACAGCTTTGGGGTATGAGAGGGTAGGAGGATATATGAAAGGGAAAAGAAGAGTTTTGAAATTGTGATTTGGGTTTAGGAAGTCATATTTGATTCGTGAGGTTTATTTAGTTTTCTAAGGCACTTTGTCTAGGTGATATTAGGATGAATTCCTAGACCTGTTCTATTAAAGTGACCTTTTACCCCTGATATAAGGTATGGAGTGTATTATTGATGCACCATCTTGCCCGATTGCTGCAGTGACATAGCTGCCCCATTTTCAGACAGCTTATGAGTGACATTTATCTAGGTTTCATTATGCTTACGAGTGGCATTGTGCTGCTAAAAGTGTGACATTTTGAGTGACACTTTATGATGAATAAATCAAACCACTGGACTGCATTTGGGTGCCTCTCAGTATGTTTTCTGTGTTTGCATCCAGAAGTATCACACAATCACTCCCATTCTCTTATTCATTCCACTACTTTCAGCAGTCTCTTGCTCTCTGTTAGACCCTTCTGTCCCTTTTCTCCTCACATCTTTCTGGAATCGTCCACTTGAATTTTTCATACTTCATCTTGTTGCTCTATATACTCTTTTCATGCTGCTTTTCTGGATGCCCCTTCTTATTTTGCTTCCTTCATCAGACCCACCCACTCACTCTCTCCTCATCTGTAAACACACCTTTTATGTACTTTATCTTTGGAAATGCCAAGATTTTGATAACAGTGTATCTCCACTGCACACTTTCAAATAAAATGGTAAATACAGTTGGTAAATATGTAACAATCGTTTTGTGCGCTCAGCAGAGAGGCCAAAGTTTGGATGGTCATGTAGTCGCAGTTGCTTCTGAGACTCAGGTGGTCATTACAACCCTGGCGGATGGTGTTAAAGCTGCGGTAATACCGCAAACAGGCCGGCGGACAAAAAAAGGGAATTACGACCCTGGCGGAAACCGCCAACTAATACAGCCACTTTAATACACCGCCCGCCACGGCGGTACAGACAAACAGCACGGCAGTTACCGCCAACAGACAGGCGGAAGACAATGTACCGCCCACACTATCACAACACACCAATCCGCCACCTTTTCCGGGGCGGATTCACCGTGGATAAAAACACGGCGGAAACAGCTTGTGCTATGGGAAAATGCTCACCTCAACACATCCCACGAGGAACGAGGACACCATGGAGCCGGAACTACAAATACTCCCTGCCCTTGCATTCCTGCTCATCTACGACCAACAGCGACGTAGGCGCAGAACATACCGGTGAGTACAGCACCTACGACATGGGGAGGGGGAAGGCAAAAGTTACGGGGACACCCACCAAACACCCCCCACCCCCACCCTCGCATATTACAACATACACACCAATGTATTCACAAAAATCACAGTAACAACCCACAATCCCCCCGGAAGAATGGAAAGACAAAGCGAATAGCGGTCAAACTTTGTATTGTGCCAATATACTACTCATTAAAAAATGTACGGATATATATATCACGAAATCTGTCAAAAATAAATGTACAATACAAGAAGTAGTGCAGATATGTACACAACAATGTCCGTGCACCAACAGTCCAAAAATGCAAGGGCGACGCCCATAATAGATACCTGACCAAAATCAGAGAGAACCCTGCCGGGGCATCACATAGAAACAATACAGGCATCTCAGGGGGAAGGGAAGGAGGGGCACCTCAGCCAGATGAATGCGAAGCCAGATCCACAACGGGGCTCCATGCCCATTGATGTATCCTGGGGAGTGCAAAGCCACAGTCTCTCAAGTCTATACAGTGTGTGGGTTGCCCACTGTGCCATCCTGGGGAGTGCAAAGCCACAGTCTCTCAAGTCTCTACAGTGGGTGGCTTGCCCACTGTGCCATCCTGGGTAGTGCAAAGACACATCTTCGCAAGTAGATGCAGTTCTCTACTGGTACTGGGTGGGACTGGTGCCCAGACTGGATGAGTCTCCCCGTGAAAGTACATGTCCTGTCACAGTCCCAGCTCCACATGGGAGAACGATGCCTGATGTGCCGGACTATTCATACCTACACGGTCTTTGCCCTGTTCAGCGGTCTTCACCATGGCAGTCTTGGCCTTGTTCAGCTGTCTCCACCATGGCAGTCTTTGCCCTGTTCAGCGGTCTTCACCATGGCGGTCTTGACCTTGTTCAGCGGTCTTCACCATGGCGGTCTTGGCCTTGTTCAGCGGTGCTTTGCCATGGCAGTCTTTGCCCTGTTCAGCTGTCTTCACCATGGCGGTCTTGGCCTTGTTCAGCGGTGCTTTGCCATGGCAGTCTTTGCTCTGTTCAGCGATCTTCACCATGGCGGTCTTGGCCTTGTTCAGCGGTGCTTTGCCATGGCAGTGTTTGCCCTGTTCAGCGGCCTTCACCATGGCAGTCTTGGCCTTGTTCAGCGGTGCTTTCCATGGCAGTCTTTGCCCTGTTCAGCGGTCTTCACCTTGGCGGTCTTGGCCTTGTTCAGCGGTCTTCATCATGGCAGTCTTGGCCTTGTTCAGCGGTGCTTTGCCATGGCGGTTCTGGTACGGATTTTGGTTTGTGGCATTACGATCTCCACAATGGACATTGGTGTGTGGCATGACAAACTCCACACTGGACGTTGGTGTGTGGCATGACGAACTCCACACTGGACGTTGGTGTGTGGCATGACGAACTCCACACTGGACGTTGGTGTGTGGCATGACGAACTCCACACTGGACATTGGTGTGTGGCATGACGACCTCCACACTGGACATTGGTTTGTGGCATGACGAACTCCACACTGGACGTTGGTGTGTGGCTTGACGTTCCATCATTGTCCAGCGGGCCTGTGGGATTCTGGACCCTCATGCGCTGTGACTCCGGCGGTGGCGGTGGTCTCCTGACCAGTAACGATACTTGGGCCCTCCTGGGCTATGACTCTGGCGGTGTTCTCCTGACCAGTTAACAATACTTGGGCCCTCCTGGGCTATGACTCTGGCGGTGTTCTCCTGACCAGTTACGATACTTGAGCCCTCCTGGGCTGTGACTCCGGCGGTGGGGGTGGTCTCCTGACCAGTAACGATACTTGAGCCCTCCTGGGCTGTGACTCCGGCGGTGGTCTCCTGACCAGTAACGATACTTGGGCCCTCCTGGGCTATGACTCTGGTGGTGGTCTCCTGACCAGTTACGATACTTGAGCCCTCCTGGGCTGTGACTCCGGCGGTGGTCTCCTGACCAGTAACGATACTTGGGCCTTCCTGGGCTGTGACTCTGGCGGTGGACTCCTGACCAGTAACGACGGTGCTGGCGGATGTGTCTGGACCGCCGGAAATGATGGCGTACTTCTCCGCCGTGACACTCACAACAGGTTGGGGAGACTTCCTCGGGACCTTCCCCACCTTCTTTTGAGTTACAGATGACTCACCAATCGCCTTGGATCCCATTTCACTGTTTGTCCCACCAGGAGTCTTGACACGGTCCCGTCGTCCACTCTCCAATTTCGGAGCCTTTACAGGGGGTGGGCTGACAGTGCCTTGGCTCCGGGTCCTACTGCCTGCCCTGGTGGACGGGGCACTCCAAAAACCTGGTACACGCACCACTGGTACTGGAGGCTTTTGGCTGAGGCGCTATGACGGGACTGATGAATTGGAGGGGGGGGTGGAGGCAAAAAGGTAAATTTGACATAGGGCCAGTTTCTGACGTACACTGGGATGGGTAGCTGGAGGGGCTCTGGGAGTGGAGGAAGAGGAGGTGGTTGTAGGAGGTGTCACTTTAGCTGTTTTGGGTGCAGGTGCAGGTACTGGAGGCTGTCGTGAGGTGGATGGATGTTGGGTGAGTGATTGCCGGCGTTTGTGTACTTTGGGAGGGGGCGTCACAGACACACTGGGAGAGGACACAGGGGACGTGTATATGGCAGTGGAGGTGGTGAGTGCAGGTGAGCGGCTTGTGGTGCTGGGTGTCCTGGTGCGAGTCCTAGTGCCTGTAGATGTGGTGCATGCAGGTGTGTGTGTAGACAACACTGGGAGGGAGGAGGGAGAAGAGGAGGAGGGGGACACAGTGGAGACAGTGGATGTTGCTGTGTCTGTATGGGTCTGATGCTTGTGTGAGTGCCTGTGGTGTGTGTGGTGCCTATGTTTGCTTGAGCTACTTGTGTGTGTTGACTTGTGTGCATGCTGGTCTGTAGGTGTGCTTGGGATGGGCTGGGGTACAGGGGATTGGGTCTGGGTGGAGGAAATTGGAGGAGGGAGGCTGGACACAGGGACAATGGCTGCCATTAGTGCTGAGGCCAGAGATTGCAGGGTTCGCTGAAGGACAGCCTGGCCAGAATTAATGCCTTCCAGGAATGCATTACCGTGTTTCAACTCTCGTTCGACACCCTGGATGGCATTCACAATGGTAGACTGCCCAACAGTGAGTGACCTGAGGAGGTCAATGGCCTCCTCACTGAGGGCAGCAGGGGTGACTGGGGCAGGGCCTGATGTGCCTGGGGCGAAGGTGATGCCCACCCTCCTGGGTGAGCGGGCACGGGGCGAACGCTGAGGGGCTGCTGGGAGGGCGGTGCTGGTAGGGGAGGTGGCAGCTGTACCTGTAGAAGTGGGGCGCACAGATGGTGCCGCCACCACAGGGGAGCTCACATCGGCGGACGAGTCCGTGTCGCTGTTTGGTGATCCTGTGGTCGACGTGAAGCTCCCCTCGCCCTCCGTCCCACTGGTGAATTCAGAGTCTGTGGTGTGGCCCTCCATGGCTATGTGGGATGCAGCTCCCTCGTGCTCCGGTGCCACTGTACCTCCGCCTGTTGATGCTGATGTACAGAAGGACAAGGAGAGCAGAAAAAGGGGGGAGACAGAAGAAAGAGAGTTTTAGTGCATGGCATACCGCTACCGTTGGCGGACAAGACAAACGCAGCAGCCCCCTGCATTACGCCGTGCTCCTGCCCTCTGCACATGCAATTTCTGGGATATGGCCTACATGGCAATGGTAGAAATCTGCCCACATGGATGGTAAAGGGGCAACTATACATCAATTTGCCTTTTTTTTTAGCTGGGGTAGAGTGCCACATGGCCTACATAACGGAGGGGACTTGCCTACCTAACTCGCCCTGGCCTAGGGACACCCACAGCCCACCACCCCCAGACAGACAGCTCCACTGCACGCAAAGTCCATAGGATGAGGTTGTACTCACCCCCTTGTGTCTGCTGTGATGTCCTTAAGCGCCCATCCAACTCTGGGTAGGCCACCGCCAGGATCCGGAACATCAGGGGGGTCATGGTGCGACGGGCACCCCTCCCACGTTGGGAGGCCATCCCCATCTGAGCCTCCGCCGTCTTCTTGCTGCAGCGGCGAATGTCCTCCCATCTCTTCCGGCAGTGGGTGCCCCGTCTCTGGTGGGCCCCCAGGGTCCGGACTTCCTTGGCGATGGCACGCCAAATGTCCCTCTTCTGGTGAGCGCTGACCTACATGACATGCACAAGGAAAGAGGAACAGTCATTACCTACAGCACCGTCGTTGTAATTGGCCCCCTCCCAACTCTATCCCTGTGGCCCATTCATCCCCATGCATGACTGTTCTATGTACTCTGCCCCCTTCCCACATCCACCCAGCCCTCTCCACCCAGGCCAAGCCCATACAACGTGCTCCCTGTGTACTAACCTGTTGGTCTGGAGGACCGTAGAGTAGCGTATACTGGGGGAGGACCCCATCCACAAGTTTCTCCAACTCCTGTGCAGTGAAGGCAGGGGCCCTTTCCCCAGACGCAGCAGCCATCGTCGCTTCCAGACCGAGGTCACAGCAGCACTAGCAGTGTAAGTCCTCTCCTGTCGAAGGTCAGGTATCTAGTGATTGAACAGATAGAAAATGGTGGTGACGTCCGCAGCGGTGACGTCCGCGGCGGTGCACATCATCACCGCCAGCGCACCTGTTCAATGGCTCCTGGGACCCATAGGGTCCAATGTTAACCAATGCAGCATTGCGCCGCGCTCTACGACCGCCTACCGCGACGGTGTCCAACGCCAGCGCAGTTACCCCACAATTCCATTGTCCCAGTTTAGAGGTCAGGAAGCCGCCATTTCAGGGGCCCACATGGCTTCAATTACTACTGCGTCACACATACCGAGGCCTACACTCAAAACCTTTCCCGGATGGGTTAATTGTCTGGTGTAGTCTTGTGTGTGACTGTGGGTACATACCTGGAGGAATGCTGACAGTTTCTTCGCTGTTGTCCTTCTTAGGCACCGTCAGTTGGGACATATTGGAAGATGGCGGAATCTGCCAGTGTACCGACCGCTGATGGACCTGTTGACAATGGAAGAGCGACATGTCATTGTGACCTACCCGTTTGACCGTGCCACAATCCAGGAACTATGTACCCAGTTGGAGCCAGACCTGATGTCACCAATCCGCCATCCGACTGGAATCCCCCCTGACGTGCAGGTGCTGTCAGTGCTCCATTTCCTTGCAAGTGGGTCTTTTCAGACAACAGTGGCCATGGCATCAGGGATGTCCCAGCCTATGTTTTCCAACGTGTTGTCCAGAGTGTTGTCTGCCCTGCTGAAACACGTAAGGAGATACATCATTTTCCCTGAGGTTGCGGATTTGCCTACAGTGAAAGGTGACTTCTATGCCCTTGGACATATCCCCAACGTCATAGGTGCCATTGATGGGACCCATGTAGCTCTGGTCCCCCCCGCAGGAATGAACAGGTGTACAGGAACAGGAAGAGTTATCATTCCATGAATGTCCAGATGGTCTGTTTGGCAGACCAGTACATCTCGCAGGTAAATGCAATGTTCCCTGGCTCAGTGCATGACGCCTACATCCTACGGAATAGCAGCTCCCTGATATGATGGGTGAACTCCAGAGGCACTGTGTATGGCTATTGGGGGACTCTGGTTACCCCAACCTGTCCTGGCTACTGACCCCAGTGAGGAATCCCAGGACCAGGGCAGAGGAACAGTACAATGAGGCCCATGGGCGGACTAGGAGGGTGATCGAGCGGACCTTGGGCCTCCTGAAGGCCAGGTTCAGGTGCCTCCATATGACAGGTGGGTCCCTATTCTACTCACCGAAGAAGGTGTGCGACATCATCATCGCCTGCTCCATGCTCCATAACTTGGCATTGCGATGCCAGGTGCCTTTTCTGCAGGAGGATGATCCAGATGACGGTGTTGTTGCAGCGGTTGAGCCTGTGGAGCCTGTGGACAGTGATGAGGATGAAGATGAAAACGACAACAGGGAGAGAGTCATACAGCAATATTTTCAATGAGACACAGGTGAGTACAATTTCATGTTTCACATTATATTACATTTCACACGTCTACATCTATCCTGTACCTACATTTCACTCCTTATTTGGTAACTGAGTTGTCTCCTTCCATTTCAGTTTCAGTAATGTGGTAACCTACGTGTCAGCAGCTTGCACCCTTGAAAGGCTTGTGATGTGTGACATTGGTATGTTGACCTTCCAATGGGTAACCTTTTTTAACACTGTAATTGACAATACAAAGTTCACAATCAATGACTGACTCCAATATTATTGAGGTTTCAAGGGTGTTTATTGAAGTGCATAAAAATGTAGGGGGGTTGTGAAATGGGGAGAGGTCATGGTGGACGAATGTCCATGGCAGAGTCCTGTCTATTAGTCTCACAGGTACATTGCACATCTGGCCATTGGAAGTGGAGCTGGGGCAGTTCCAATCTGGACAGGGTAACAAAGTGGGACAGTGGGGGGACAATCAGGGTGGTCTTATTTCCTGGTGGGGTCTTGCCATCTTGCTCTGTCCTGTTCCTGGATCTCAGGGCCCGCTTTCGTGGTGGTTGTCCGTCTGCAGGGGGTGGGGTGCTGGTGTGTTGGTCCTGTGGCGGGACGTCCTGTCCACTAGCGCCGGCGGAGCTGGTGGGCATTTCATCGTCCTGGCTAGTGTCAGGGTCCCCTTGGAGTGCCACGGTGTCCCTCAAGGTCTTTTGAATGTCCGTCAGCACCCCTACAATGGTGCCCAGGGAGGAGGCGATGGTCCTGAGTTCCTCCCTGAACCCCAAATACTGCTCCTCCTGCAGACACAGGGTCTCCTGCAACTTGTCCAGGACCGTTGCCATCGTCTCCTGGGAGTGGTGGTATGCTCCCATGATGGAGGATAGGGCCTCGTTGAGAGTAGGTTCCCTTGGCCTGTCCTCCCTCTGTCGCACAGCAGCCCTCCCAGTTCCCCGGTGTTCCTGTGCCTCCGTCCCCTGGACCGTGTGCCCACTACCACTACCCCCAGGTCCCTGTTGTCGTTGGGGTGGTGGGTTAGCCTGGGTGCCCTGTAGTGGTGGACAGACCGCTGATTGACCTTTCCTGGGTAAGGAGGTATGGGCCCGCTGAGTGGGTGCTGTGCTGGGGTTACCAAAGGGTGTAAGCTTGGCGTTGAGCTGTGGCTGGGCAAGGGGAACCGACTGTCCTGAGGCCCACAATAGTCCGGGCTGGTCATCAAGATCCAGTAGGGCAGAGCTGCTGTCGTCACTGTGGGCCTCTTCTGGGGGTGGAGTGGTGTTGTCTGGACCCTCTGGTGTGGTGACGTTCCTTCAGGTTCCTGCAGGGGTATAAGTACATGATTATTGCATGTGTGTGTTTCATGGTGTGCAATGGTTGGGTGTCCGTGAACCCCAGTGCAGGCATTCCTGTGTGGGGGCTTGTGTGGTGATGGTTGGGGGGTGTTGTGGGTCTGTGCAGTGGGCATGCTTTAGTGATGGGTGTCCATGCTCAGTTGTGTCATGCAGGTCTTGGGGTTGGGATGGGTGGTTGGTGTTATGGGTAGATTACTGAGGAGTTAGGGTGATAGGGGAGGGTGTGAGGGTGGGGGTGTGTGATAGCATGCAGGTAGGGTGGGGGATATGATAGTGAAGATTTGACTTACCAGAGTCCGTTCCTCCAATGACTCCTGCGAGGCCCTCAGGATGCAAGATGGACAAGACTTGCTCCTCCCATGTTGTTAGTTGTGGGGGAGGAGGTGGGGGTCCGCCGCCAGTCCGCTGTACCGCGATGTGGTGCCTGGATACCGTGGAACGCACCTTCCCCCGTAGGTCATTCCACCTCTTCCTGATGTCCTCCCTATTTCTTGGGTGCTGTCCCACTGCGTTGACCCTGTCGACTATTCTTTGCCATAGCTCCATCTTCCTGGCTATGGATGTGTACTGCCAAATAGCTGTGGCTCTACCCTGATGATTTCCTCAACCATGACCCTGAGGTCCTCCTCGGAGAAGCGGGGGTGTCTTTGGCGTGACATGGGGTGGTGTGTGTGATGTGTGGGGTGGTGTATGTGTTGATGAGTGTGGTGAGTGTAGTGGTATGTGGTGTTTTGTGTGTGGATGTTGTGGATGTTGTGTGGGTGATGGTGTAGTGTGCCTCTGTGTGATGGGTTCTCTATTCTGTGCTGTCTCTCTCTGGCCTTCTCTCAGAAATTCTGGTCGTAGGGGTTTGTGGGTGATGTGGGTGTGTGTTTTATATTGTGTTGTTTGTATGTGTATCAGGTGTGTGTATTTGGAAGTGTCCAATGTGGCGGTGTTTTGGAGGTGTGTGTGTATTTTGAGCGCTGCGGTGTGTACCGCCAATGGAATACCGCGTTTGAAAGACCGCTGCGTGGATTCGTGGGTCGTAATAGCATGGGCGTGTTTCTGTTGGCATGGAGGTGGAAGATTTGTTTCCGCATATTTATCGCTGACCTTTGGTGTGGCGGACTTGTGTGGGTGTCTGAATTTCGGCGGAATCCGTGATGTGTGTCATAATAGCTGTGGCGGTCTCCCGCCGCCGCCGCGGTGTATTGGCGGTCTTCTGCACGACAGTAAGCGGCTTTTACCGCCAATGTTGTAATGACCCCCTCAGTGACAGACACCAATACCTTTTTACAGTCACTGTTGAATACACTGTTATGGGTGACCTGGTTAAGTTTCTACTGCAGTCTGGGAATACTGGCCTGGCTTTGGCTGCATCACCGCTCTTCTTAGTAAGAGAGTTTTAGGGGCCTGAAGTTAGTACGGATGGCAACCAGAGTAACCTTTTCTTTAGGCCTGCCTCACACTGCCTGTACCCATCACATTTTCCCAACCTAAACTGACGTTTTTTCTGCAAAGTGGGTTGCTGTAGATTTTGGAATCTAGTTCGGCTGGTACTTAGGGAAACCTAGCAAACCGGCACATATTTGAAAACTAGACACCCAGGAAAATCCAGGGTGGGGTGAGTTGCATCGCTCTTACCAGGTTTTTCTACCCAGACAAATCTCAAAGATTGACATAAACATATATTTTCCTCACATGTCTCTGGGGAAAACTTCTGTAATCTGCAGGGAGCCACAAGTTTCATTCCACTCAGAATTCGCTCAAGTCTGGAAATGGTACTTCACATGTGTGCAACATGTTTCTAATCTATATCTCATTGTTAGCAAAAGGCCTCATTGAATTTCTAAAGGGACCATGTTGCCACTCCCCTTACTTTGATTTATGGATCTGACTCTCGTTTAAGGAAAGTGAGCAATATCCTTCCACTGTCTATGAAAACAACCTTACCTCCATCTTGTGCAAAGATTAGGCCTATGTTGTTCAAATTAGATCCAACAGGCGCCCCCATTACTCTAGCTCATTCGTACACACCATGCATATACCGCACAGGCTATGTACATAAGCATGCAAAACATTCACTAGGGAAGCTGCTACTAACAACTGCTTAAGTGCATAGATGAGCCAGTAATACTCCACTCCAGTGACACAAATAAAAGTGTTTTGTTACAACTGTGGATTCACAAACTATTATAGGCTGCCTACACCACTCTATGTGCTAAACTCATGACAGTAGTCCACTTTATGTCAATGAAGTCACCTTTGGTGTGTCTTCTGGACAGTGAACAAATCCAAGACCTTACTTATAATAATGGGCAGGCCAAGGTTTCTGCGTACATGAAACATTAGAATGATGCCAGAACCAAGATCAAAAATTAGGATACCAGATACATACAGATGGGCACTCAGCGGCGGGGAACAGAATTGTATATCATGCAGGGAGCATTCCTATCCCAGCATCCTGCTCTTAAACCTCAGCTCTGCACATTTAGGCTCTGAGAGTAACAGACTAGGTGCAAGGTCTGGTCAAAGTCCGTGCACTGAGTACAGAGTGGTAAAGCAAATTTTTAAAAAAGGAGGAGTTTGGGGACATTTCCCCCAATAAAGAAAAAAATATATACATAGAATTAATTGAAGTATATATATATAATATATATATATATATATATATATAATGTATATATATATATATATATATATATATATATATATATATATATATATATATATATATATATATATTATATATATTACCAAGTGGTGGTCACCACTAGATAGTTATAGTTAGGACGATGTTTCCATAGAAAAAGCATTTTTTTACTTGCCTATATCTTTGGCACCACTTGACGAATCTTCATAACATTTTCCAAAAACAATGTTGTAGTGATTCTTGTTGTGCACTAAAGATTACAGTGTGATCTGTCAAGCAAGGACAGAGAAAATGGAGGCGTGAAAAAAGTTGCATTTCCCATGCCCGAACCGTTGGAGTGAATTACACCAAATATGACAGAAAGCTAGCTTTTGGTACACGGATCACGCTTTTGCCTATTTGGTGTAAATCCGTTCAGTAGTTTTTGGGATAGTAACGGAAAAATACGTTTGTATATCTCTGGTGAAATTTGTGAATTATTCGTTAATATGCATGCAAAAAGAAGAGATGCAATTGGCTGACCGCAACCTGGTTAGAAAGTTATGGCTGCCATTTTATTTCACGGACATGGCCCCTGGGGTGAAAGTCCAAATTGAAAGTGGCATAAGGGGTCAGGGTGAAGGTACCCTGATCCCAGGAGTGTTATATAGGTGTGTTTTAGGGGCAAATTATGGGTTTTAGATAATATCTGTGATATTCGTGAAAATTCTTGAATTCTCGAATACAGAAAAATTTGAAAGAAAAACCACAACCTCAGTCATACACTAATTAATTCACTCATACATGCACTCAGAGACTCATGCGCCCTCTGACACACCCACTCAGACACCCACTCACACCTACTCAGATTCACACACCCACTTTCTGAATCACTCAGACACTCACGCACCCACTCACAGACATAGGTCCAAACTATAACTACCTACTGGTGTACCTTCGCCAGGCACAGCTAATTACTCCACATATTGTATCATTGATGACACCTTCTATAGTATCTTTAATATTACCACTGCAACATTTGCAATAGAATTATTGATGAGAAAACTGTGTATGGCGAGGGTGCAAGTTATAGTTAAGCTAAGGTGCGAGTTATATTTACTTGAAATAACTATAACTGTTGAATTTCAATGGTTTTGCATGAGTAAATTCAGTACCTAAAGATATAACATCCCTGTAATCTTTAGTTTTTTTCAGTGAAAATAAATAAATGTACAAAATAAAAAGCACTTTTACTATGGAAACTAGATCCTAACTATAAATACCTACTGGCGACCGTAGGTAAAATGTATATATATATATCTGTTACCTACTGCCGATCGCCAGTAGGTAGTTCTAGTTAGTACCTAGTTTCCATAGATTTTTTTTTTTTTTTATTGCCGGTATCTTTGGTGTCTTTTGAAGACTCTTTACAAATATTTTGAAAAAAGTGCCCTCTAGGGTCATGTTGTGCATGCAAAGTTTACATACACAATGTTTTTGTCAAATATTACATTGATGTCATCAAAGATGTCATGAGTGCCGTAATTTGTGGGGTAATCAGAAATGCATAGCAAGGGTGCGAATTACAGTTACCTCAGGGCACGAGTTAGTTATTTGAGATAACTTAAACTATAACAGGTAAATTTCTATGGTTTTGTACGTTTAAAATATAAGCCTAACTATAACGTCCCTGTAACCTTTGTATGTTAATGTAAATTTCTAAGTTTTTATAAATTCTATTTCCTAACTATAATGTCCCTGTAATTGTTGTTTTTTCAGTAAATTTCTATGATTTCTTAAAATGTAAAGCAATTTTTATTGCTATACGTTAATCCAACACTGCGGCACATAGCCTTTGGCCTTGTGCAGCAGCGGTTGACCTCATAGCATGGTCTGTGGCCATGCCCGGCAGCCAACTCCCTCTAACCACCCAACCCCATGCTGTGCACAGGCTTTTGGCCATGCTCAGAGGGACTTGGCCGCAGGTCCCCGTAGCCCCCCTTCCCCAGCCGATTTTGGCCCAGGGATGCAGTCCCCCAGGGCCCAGCCTTTCAAAATTTGTTTTTGTTTTGGGGGGCGTCACATGGCCCCTATACCCCAGCCAATTTTGGCCCCGGGGCCTGGCACACATTTTGTTTGGGGGGGGGGAGATGGGCATGTGCCCCCCCGGGCTGATCTCCACCCCAATGATTCTGTCCCCAGCAGCCTGGCCTTCTAAATCTTTTTTGGAGGTGAGGGGAGACATGTGGCCTCTCTCCCCCAGACAATTGCGGCCCTGGGGGCCAGCCTTCATATATGTTTTCTGGGGGAGGGGGGCCGCATGGTCAACCTCCCCATGCTGATCTCGGCCCCGGGGACCCCATCCCCCCTGGCCCAGCCTAATCATTTTAATTTTTTGGGGGCGCATGCAGCTCCCCCTCCCCAGGCCGATCTCAGCCTCACGGACCCCAGCCCCCGGGGCCCAGCCATGACATCTGGGTCACCATGGTTGTGGACTGCGGGGGGAAGCCTGAAGGCTCCCGCAGTCCCAGCTGGCTCTCTGCCTCCTGCGGGAGCCAGCATAGCTGTCACAGAGAGGGAGCATTTAAAGCAGTTCCCTCTCTGTGAGAGCAGTGTTTCCTCTGTTTCCCTGCCTACATCTTCGTGCCATGAGTGTCGTAATTTGTGGGGTAATTAGCAGCCTGCAGCCAGACCCTGGTGCATACCCCCCTAACCATCCAACCCCATGATACACACAGCCCTTTGGCCGTGCACAACGGGATTTTGCTTCAGCCTGTCCCTCTGAGTGTGAGAATAGATTCGAGAGGGTGTATCTGGGGGTGAGAGTCGCTGTGAGAGTCTGTGTCTGGGTGTGAGAGTGTGTGCATCAGTGTCTTAGTGGGTGCATCAGTGTCTGTGCAGGTCTGTGAGTCGGTGCATGAGGGTTTAATTGGGTCTGTGAGGGTGTGTGAGAGTCTGAGTTGGTCCTTGACTGGGTGATTGAGTGTCTGAGTGGCTCTGTGAGTGGATGTGTGAGGGTCTGAGTGAGGCTGTGAGTGGGTGCACGAGGGTCTGAGTGGGTCTGTGAATGGGTGTGTGAGTGTTAGAGTGGGTGCGTAAGGGTCTGAGTGGGTGTGTGGGAGTGGGAGAAAGAGACTGGCAAAGGGAAATTGAGAGAAAGAGAGGAAGAGCGATAGAGAGATAGAGAGTTTTTTTTAAGGCTATGATGAATGATACACTTAGAATGAGATTTTTTTGAACAAATTGAAAAGAAAAATGTATTTGTCAATTAAAAAGATTGAGATCACCTTTCAGTATGAACTTAACATTTTTAGTTAAAAAACAATTAACAAGGAAAGAGACCATGGACACACCTAGGCTATAACCCCCAACCTTCAGTTTGAGGGTCTGTGACCTTAATATTTAGGCCATTATGGGATGGAATTGCTCCCACAAGCAACAAACTGATTTAAAAAGCAGCTCCCTGCTTGTGGGAGCAATGTTTTCATCTGTTTCCCTGCACACATATTTGCGGTGGTCCCTGGGACTGTCAGGAGGCCTTGCAGCACACATAGGAAAAGCAAAAATGAGGAGAAATACAAGTATTTCCCCTTGTTGCGCCATGCTAACATCACCCTTGGGGTGGTGTTAGTTTTTGGCACTGCCTCAGGTTTACGAATCCTGGTAAATCTAGAGCAGCGCCACAATGCAAAGGGTATTGCAGTGGAACACCCACAGCAACACACATTGCATCCCCCTTTCAAGAAAAGTGATGCATGTAAAGGGCAGTATTTACAAAGCGCCGTAAAGCCACAAAAAGTGGCTTAATGCCACTTTCTAAATATGGTGCAGGGCATTGCGCCACCAGAACATCTGTAAAATGCTACCCTACCAGCATCAGTCATAAGAAATATAGAAACAATGGTTTAATTGTGGTGTGAAAAGAAAGTCCAAATCAATCCTCCATTTCAAAAAAAATGTCCATCCTTTATTATTAGATAAATGTTGCGGAACATCATCGCCAATATTATCTTGAGTGATCAAATCCAACTTTTGCAAGAAAATATTGCAGTTGAAGAGTGTAGTCCAGTCTTGAACTTATGCACTAAAACAGAACTGCCAATACGTGTTTTAAGACTCTGGCCCTCATTATGATCCTGGTGGTGAGTGTTAAAGTGGTGGTAATACCGCCAACAGGCTGGTGGTAATTACGGTCAAATTATGACCATGGTGGAGAAAACTCCCATAGACAGCCAATGTACCACACCAACCGCCGGGGCGTGAACAACACTCACCACAGCGGTAGCCGTCAACAGCTGGGCGGAAGACAAAGTACTGCCCACCATATTCTGACCCTTCAAGCCACCTTGATTTCCGGGACGGTACCAACGCCATCAAAAGCCTGGCAGAAACACTGCACAGAAGAGCAAAGACTTACCATTAGAGACATGGGGAAGAACAACACTGCCATGGAACCGGAACTGCAAATCTTCGCGATGCTCATATACTTAATGCTTCACCTGGAACACCAATGCCAACGACGACGGTGAGTACAACCGCCTAGTACACAATGGAGGGAGGGAGGAAAACGATAGTGACACACACACACACAACACACACCAGACACACACTCCATACACACAACCAGCTGCAGATGAAAAACAATGGCACACAACACACGGCAGAATAATGTAAGGACAACAAGAATGCAGTAATGAGGATATATTGATATAAACAGCTACCAAATAAACCAATTATACGAGAAACAGATATGTACAAATGTACACAAAGGGCCAATGCCCAGTCCAATGTACTAAGGGCCCACATGGCCACAGGGCAGAGTCCAAGGCCCAACTAGAATCCTGACTTCATCCAGATGGAACTCTGCAGGGGCATCAGTTTGCAAGTGGGCAGGCACCTCAGAGGGATGGGGGAGAGGGGCACCTCTGCCGAATACGGAAACAAGCCCATTGGTTCTGGAGGGGGCTCCTTGCCATTTTCTCTATGCTGGTGAGTGCAAAGTCATAGTCTCTGGAGTGGGTGACTTGCCCACTGGTTCTGGAGGGGGCTCCATGCCCTTTTTTCTCTGTTGGGGAGTGCAAAGCCATAGTCTCTCAGGTGGATGACATTCCCACTGGTTCTGGAGGGGGCTCCATGCCCTTTTCTCTGTGCTGAGGAGTGCAAGGCTGCATTCTCTCAGGTGGGTGACTTGTCCACTGGTTCTGGAGGGGGTTCCATGCCCATTTCTCTGTGCTAGGGAGTGCAAACTCGCGATCTCTCAGGTGGGGAACATGCCCACTTCTCCTGGAGGGGTCCCCTTGTACAGCAGTCCCTGGAGGGTGGCCTACATGACTTCCGCTGGTGGTGATGGCTGCACTTTGTGATCTGGAGTTGAGGACTGCACAGTGTCAGCAGGTGAAGGTGCCTCCTGGGCAGCCTCTGCTGCTGGTGAGGGCTGAACTGTGGTGGCCGGTGGAGGTGCCTCCTGGGCAGCCTCTGCTGGTGGCGAGGGCTGAGCTGTGGTGGCAGGTGGAGGTGCCTCCTGGGCAGCCTCTGCTGGAGGTGAGGGATGCACTTCCTCAGCTGGCGGTGGGGGCCCGTGGCCACTGGTGGTGGTGGTGTCACCCTGACAGCCTCCGCTGGAGTCAAGAGCTTTTTCCCCTTCATGGCAGGAGGCGTTAAACCCTTACCCTTCCTGGCAGGGGTTGAGGGCTTGTTCCCCTTCATGGAAGGTTGTGCGTGCTACTTAGCCTTCCGGGCAGGAGTCGAGGGCTTCCTCCTTTTCATGGTAGGAGGTGCAGGCTCCTTCCCCTTCATGGCAGGAGGTGCAGGCTCATTCCCCTTCATGGCAGGAGGTGTGGGATCCTTGACCTTCCTGGCTGGTGGAGTGGGATCCTTCACTGACTTGCCACCACAACTAGGTGGTGCCACCACTGTCTGCATGGACTGTTTGGCTAAGGTGCTGGGCTGGGTTGTTGGGACCCTGCTCTTATGAGCAGGACGGGGAGAGGAGGAAGGAAGAGGTCAAGTTGGGCAAGGAAAAGCTTCTTAGGGACGGTGGGGCGGGATGAGGGATGGAATTGGAGGTTGAGGGATTTGGGTGCAGGTGCATGGGCAGTGTGCTGATGTGAGGTGGATGACTGTTGGGTCTGCGAGTGCTTGCTTTTGTGTCCTTTAGGGGGGACTGACAGGGTGGGATAGGACACAGGGGACGTGTGCATGGATGTTGTGGAGGTGTCTGCTAGTGAGGTGTGCGTGCTGCTTGGTGTGGTGATGCTGGTGATGGATGTTGAGCAGTGCATGCAAGTGTGAGTATGGACGAGATTGAGAGGGAGGTGGTGGAGGAGGGGGAGACAGTGGAAGCAGTGGATGTGGTTGTGTCTGCAACTGTCTGATGTTTGCGTGAGTGCTTGTGGGATGAAGTGTGGTGCCTGTGTTAGACTGTGCCACACTTGGGTGTTGTCTTGTGTGCATGCTCGTCTGCATGTGTGCAAGGGATGGGTCGAGGTTAAGGAGACTGGGACTGTGAAGTGGTAGTTGGAGGGGGGACAGCAGGAGCAGGGACAATGGCTGCCATCAGAGAGGAGGCCAGAGCCTGAACCGATCTCTGTTGGGCAGCCAATCCACTGTGGATGCCCTCCATGAATGCATTGGATTGCTGCATCTGGGATGCAAGCTCCTGGATGGCATTCACAATGGTTGACTGCCCTACAGAGATGGATCTCAGGAGGTCAATAGCCTCCTCACTCAGGGCAGCAGGGCTCACTGGGGCAGGGCCTGAGGTGCCTGGGGCGAAGGAGATGCCCACCCTCCTGGGTGAGCGGGCATGGGCAACTCGCTGAGGGGCTGCTGGGAAGGCAGTGCTGGTACAGGGGTGGCAGCTTAACCTGCAATTGGGGTGGTCACAGAGGTGTCTGCCACCACCAGGGAGCTTCCATCAGAGGAGGTATCTGAGTCTGTGTTGTCACCTCCTGTCTCTGCCTTGGTGCTCCCCTCGCTCTCCGTCTCACTGGTTCCCTCAGCGTCGGTGGACTCTGCCTCCTGGGTCCTGTGGGATGCAGCTCCCTCTCTCAGTGGTGCCCCTGCTCCTCGGCCAGATGATGCTAATGCACACATGGGCAGGATGACAGAAGAAAATAGTGGGGGAAGAGAAAAAGGAAACACTGGGTCAATGACTGCACCAACACCACATTTGGCACACACAGCACCACCACACCCAGGGATCAGGCTTGAGCACTATGAATTACAATGCCAGTGATTTGGCTAGCTGCCATGGCAAGATGAGGGCCACACACCGCCACCTGCACCCCTCCTGGTACCCACAAAGCCCTGACTGACGTGGAATGCTAACAAGCTAGATTACCTGCATTTGCCATACACCCTTTACCCTTGAGCTGAATCACGCTGCATTGTCAGGCCTGGCCTTCGGGGCATCCACTAACTCACACCCAGCACCCGGATCCCATGCCACCTGCCAATTATTGTAATAATGCCCACTGTACTCACCCCCTTGTGGCTGCTGTGATTCCCTCAAGCGCCCATCCAGCTCTGGGTAGGCCACCGGAAACGTGCGAGCCATTAGGGGGGTCAGGTTCTGATGGGCACCCCTTCCTTGTTTTGGAGGCCATCCCTAGCTGGGCTTCCACAGTCTTCCATGCCCAGCGTCTCAGGTCCTCCCACCATTTCTGACAGTAGGTGCTCTGCCTGCCATAGACCCCCAGGGTCCACAAGTCCTTGGCAATCGCAAGGCATAATTCCTTCTTTTGATGGGCGCTGACCTGCAGAGGGAATACAGACAGGAGGACACCATTACACACACAATCCAGCCTGTCACACATATGGCCCACCAATCCTGTTTCTGTCACCATTGGCACACACATCGCGCGGGACCACCATGTACACCACCACAAGACATTCAACCCCCCCCGATGGCACGATGATTGCACACACATCTCCATGCTTCCTTCACACATGCATCGTGGCGAAGGTGTACTCACCTGTTGGTCTGGAGGCCCATACAGCAGTCCGTACTGGGGTAGTACCCCATCCACCAATTGCTTCAACTCCTCTGAAGTGAAGGCAGGGGCCCTTTCCACGGTCACACGGGCCATGGTAGGTTCCAGACACAGGTCACAGCAGCACACGCAGTGTAGGTGTTCTCCTGTTCAAGGTCATGAAACAAGTGAGGAATCCGATAGAAAATGGCAGTCACATCCACGGCGGTGTACACCGTCACTGCCGGCGCAGAATCCATTGGCCACTGTACTCCATAGAGCCCCATATTATCCAATGAGGAATTGCACACCGGTGCAAGACCCCCTTCTGCCTCGATGCCCAACGTCAGCGGAGTTACCTCACTTCTACTTGTCCCTACATACAGGAAAGGCGGTCGTCATTTCATGGTGGCGGATAACGGTCATATCAACCTTAACTGCGTCACAGTCTCAATTAGCACATACCTCGCCATTCCCACTGTCCCATCACATAATTGCACTATGTACACTGAGGTTAGGGTTCCATTGTTTAAATTGTGAGAGCCTACTCCCTCTTGTGTCCCTTAGATACCTACCACTGTGGATAAATAGGAGGAGGAGACATACCCCTGTGTACAGACCCCTTGCGAACTTGGCTACACTAGAGGACAGGCACATTATACTCGCCTATAGACTGGACAGGGCCACAATCACAGAGCTATGCGCTCAACTGGAACCTGACCTGATATAAGCTATCCGTCATTCGACTGGGATCCCCCTCTTGTGCAAGTGCTATGAGTGCCTCATTCCCTCACAACTGGTTCTTTCCAAGTGATATTGGGGTTGGCAGCAGGAATGTCACAGCCAATGTTCTCAATCATGCTGGCAAGAGTTTTGTCTGCCCTGGTGAAACACATGTGCAGCTACATAGCTTTCCCCCAGGTGGAAGATCTGGCCACTGTGAAGTCTAAATTCTATGCAATGGGGCCTATACCCAATATTGTTGGGGCCAATAATGGTACACATATTGCATTAGTCCCCCGAGCCATAATGAACAGGTGTTTCCACTCACTGAATGTGGAAATGGTGTGCCTGGTGGACCAGTGCATCTCCCACATCAATGCTGATTATCTTGGGTCGGTGCATGATGCCTTTGTTCTGAGGAATAGCAGCATCCCAAATGTGATGGCCCAACTACAGAGGCACAGGGTGTGGCTAATAGGTGAGCCATGGTCCCCACTCACTGTATGTTAGTGCATGCCTTCAGGTGTCATCCCCAAATCAATGTGTGAGGCTAAATGTTTGTCCCTCAATACTTGCAGGTGACTCAGGCTACCCAAACCTATCGTGGCTGCTGACCCCTGTGAGGAGTGCCAGCACAGGAGCTGAGGAACGTTATAATTAGGCACATGGGCGAACAAGAAGGATCATCGAGAGGACCTTTGGGCTCCTGAAGGCCAGGTTCAGGTGCCTCCATCTGACAGATGGATTCCTGTGCTACTCACCCGGGAAGGTCTGCCAGATAGTAGTAGCGTGCTGCATGTTGCACAACATTGGCCCTCAGATGGCATGTACCCTTTCTGCAGGAGGAGGAGACTGGAGATGTCCCTGTAGCAGCAGTGGACCCTGAGGACAGTGAGGATGAGGAGTCTGAGGATGAGGATGAGGACAACAGAACATCAGTTATCCGTCAATACTTCCAATGACACACAGGTGAGACAGTGCAACTGACCGTTCCTCTGACTATTGATGTATTCTGTGTGGCTGTAGCATGATGGCATTAACTTCCATTGCATCTCAACTTACTGTCACTTTTGGCGGCTTGTCATTTTACAGATGTTGGTGAGATAAGAGCTGTGTACTGATGTGATGACTATAGACAGCTACAGGTCCTTATTTCTATGCTCTCACAGTGTTCAGATCATTTCCACTAGATATGACTGTTTCCATAAATGAACATTTTCAAAACATAAAATACTAGTAGTCAAATTGTGTTCAAGGGTGTTTATTGTAGTGCTATGAAATAGAGGGAAAGGTGCAATGGAATGGGGTGAGGATGGAGGAAAGTCCAGGGTATTGTTCCAGTCTGTTTGTAGCACAGGTGCAGTGTCCAAGGGGCCATAGGGAGGGAAGCAAAGGAAGTTCAGAGTGGACAAGATGACTGTGTGGGACACAAGGGGGACAATCAGGAGAGTCTCATTTCCTGGTGGTGGTGTTGGCAAGTGTCTCTGGTTTGTGTCTGGGTCACAGGGAACGTTTGCAGGGTGGTTCACCTTCCGCAGGGGGAGGGGTGCTGGTAGCCTGTGAGTCCTGTGGCAAGGCCTCCTGCCCACTAGCTGCAGCAGACGTGGAGGGCTGGTCAATGGACTGGCTAGAGGTACGGGCCCTCTGGTGTGCTGTTGCTTCCCTCATGATGTTGGCCATGTCTGCCAGCACCCCTGCTATGTAGATCAAGGTGGTGTTAATGGCATGCAAGTCCTCCCTGATTCCCTGATACTGTTCCTCCTGCAGCCACCGGTTCTCCTGCACGTTGTCAAGGTTCTGGCCCATCGTGTCCTGGGAATGTTGGTAGGCTCCCAGGATCTTGGTGAGTGCCTCCTGGAGAGTCAGTTCTCTGGGCTTGTCCTCCCCCAGGCGCACAGCGGTCCTCCCAGCGTCCCTGTTGCCCTGTGCCTCTGTCCCCTAAACGGAGTTCCCACTGCCACTGACCCCAGGTCCCTGATTGTCTCGGGGGCGAGGTATGGACTGGGGTCCCTGTACAGGTAGGCACACTGATGATTGATGTGTCCTGGTGACAGAGGTGTGGGTACGCTGAGTGCATGCTGTGGTGTTGGATACTGATGGGAGAGGCTCTGTCGTGGACTGTGAGTAGGCTTGGTTGACCTGCTGTCCAGTGGTCCCTGATGGGCCAGGTTGTTGGTCCAGATCCTGAAGTCCAAAGTTACTGTCATCACTGGGGGCATCTTCTGTTGGGGCGCATTGACATTGGCTGGGGCACCTGTGGGAATGTAAGTGATGTGTTATGCTTCATGCCTGTGACATATTGTACATCCTTGGCTTCGCCTCTTTCGTTGCTGTTGCCCTGCTACCTTTGTTTGTGTATGGTGATGTATTGTGTGATTATTAGTTTCCCTATGCTGTGCATGCCTTTGTGATGGGTGTCCATTCAGGGTCGGGAGGGCTGTCCATGCATTGCTATGGCATGCAGGGCTTGGCATTGTGATTAGTCATATGTGTAGGTGCAGTATGTGGGATGGAGTAGAGTGATGGGAGTGAGGGTGAGGGTGTGAAATGGCATGCAGGTATGGGGGTGATAAGTGTTAAATGTTGAATTACCAGTGTCCAGTCCTCCGGCTACTCCAGTGAGTCCTTCAGGATGCAGTAATGCCAAGACTTGCTCCTCCCATGCTGTGAGCTGTTGGGGAGGAGGTGGGGGTCCACCGCCAGTCCTCTGTATGGCAAGCTGGTGCCTTGCTGCCATGGAATGTACCTTGCGTCATTCCACCTCTTCCTGATGTCGTCCCTTGTTCTTGGGTGCTGTCCCATGGCATTCACCCTACCCACAATTCTCCGCCATAGCTCTGTCTTCCTGGCAATGGATATCTACTGTACCTGTGCTCCAAACAGCTGTGGCTCTAGCCTGACGATTTCCTCCACCATAACCCTTAACTCCTCATCAGTGAAACGGGGGTGCCTTTGTGGGGACATGGGTGTTGTGTGCTGTGTGTTGGTGAGAGTGTGTTGAGTAATGTGGTGGGGTGTGTGAAGTGGGGTGCGTGAGGGATGTATGGGTGTGTGTGTTGTGTGTGTCTAGTTGTCTCTGTGCTGTTCGTGTCAATCTCCTGACAGTAATTGTTGTTTGTAAAGGGTTATGGGTAGTGTGGATGTGTGTTTTATAGTGCTGTGGGTGGGTGTGTGTGGTGTGTGTATAAGTGCCAGGTGTATGTTTTTAGTATTGGCCAATGTGGTGTTGTTTTGTATGTGGGTGTCCATTCTGAGCACGGCGGTATGTACCGCCAATGGTTTACCGCCATTGAATGTTCACCATGGTGATTCGTGGGTCATAATGTGGTGGGCATTGTTCTGTTGGCGTAACGGTATGGGCGTTGGTACCACCACTTTATCACTGAACTTTAGTTTGGCAGATTTGTGTATGTGGCAATACTCTGTCGGATTGGTGTGTATTTGTGTCATAATATGGTGAACGGATATTCGCCACCGCAGTGGTATATTGGCGGCCATCACCGCGGTGGTAAGCGGGATTTACTGCCAATGTCATAATGAGGGCCTATGTCTCTTCTTCAGGGCTGCATCCTATTAGCAAAAAACAAGTCAGAAAAAAATTAAAGATGTAGCTATCACCAATGTTGCCAATTGGACTGGGTGGGTCATAGATGATTCAGGCTTGCAACACTAACAACCCTGGAATTTTTGCTGCAAGTCCCCAAGCTCTAGTAATATTGATGCTGGTCACGTCAATCCTGGACAAACAGAAGGCAAGTTCTTCCAGACTCCTGAGTAGCAGTCTCTTTCAAGATGACTTCATGCAGGCTTCATTTAGTTGCTGTTTGACGTTTTCCCAGAAGCCCGCTGCTGTACTTGCAGCTTGCCATAGCACTGCAATTCATCTGAGGCAGAGTTCAACTGCAGAGCTTCTCCATAAACCTTGGCCTACTCATGATCTTGAGTAAAAAAGCATCAAACAGGGTCCTGTTGCTTGTAAATAACTCAATAGGCTGTTTCACAGAATCTCCTTGAGGTATGACTTAACAAATAGCCATTACAAACTGCTGTACCAGTATGTATCCTAGGTTGGCGGCACAATTTGAACTCCAGGGGCAACCAATGTAAAAGTGTTCTATACAATTATGAGCACTCCTGTAATAAAGATAGAGTGCTTTCCTAATATCATGACTACTGCAACCTGTAACCTTTGATAGGGCCCGTTTAACCCTCTTCTAATTTTATTATGTGTTTGCCTGCAGATTCTTTTATCTCTTTTTATTAGAAAGTGAACGGCGCTTGACATGCAGACATATTAATCTCATGCCTGCCTCCTATTAAGGTTAAAAAAGATTCTGTTGTTTATATTATGTTTGCTCCCATAATATATTGGAAGCCTACAGTGAAAGCTGACATTTAGTTATAGGAACAAATTGTATACATGTAAATTGGGGGTAGCATTTATCACCATACTTACTTTGTCTTGTCACCAAATATTTAAATATAAGCTTCAATCAGCAAGCAGATACTATTAAAAACTCAGGTATCTGACCATTAGTTGGTGAGACATAACTATCAAGACAAAGGTCAACCCAGTTAGCTGCAACAGAACAACCCCAGTTGGTGATTGCTTTGGCCAGTCATTCCCGGGCAAAGACTGTGATAGGGAATAGGTAAACAGCTATTTCTTACAGAGAGAAGGTAAGCTGTGTTGTTGATCATAAGAAACTCGAATTATTGGCTTGGTATTTTCTTCCTTTGATAAATTGTAGCATACCACTTAGAGTAGAGATAGAGTGTTAGGATCCTAGGAACTTTCTAACTCTGTTAGGAATGTTAATATAGCTTTCATGTCATAAATTGCTGAAATGATTTTCTACTTCCATGTGGTTACTCTTCATATTTTTTGTACTGGACTTAGATTTTAGAAATAAATATTTTAACATTTAACCCCTCTGACGCTGTGCTATTTTGAGGGTGCTTTTCATTTAGGAATGAGGCTTTGGAGTTCCACTGCGACCCTGAACTCATCTAGGGGGGCTAATCCTCTTTGTCTGCTTTGGCCAGGCCATATTTATCTTCTCTTGTTCAAGTTCTGTTGTCCGAAATTAATTGTATTGGACCCCACACATTTGTTTGAGAAACTAAGCCAATTGTCTGATGGGGTCTGGAATTTTAGAAAGGTTCTTTATATTTGTTGTATTTTAGTCAGATGGCACAAAAGTATAGCACCTCTCAAGGTTCTCAATTATCTTCTGGATCTATCCTGAAGGTATAACATGATCATAGGTAGTATACTTGTAGGAGAATGAACAATAATCCTTATTGAGTCAACATGTTTCAGCCTTCCATCTGGATGCTAAGAGCCCTGAGGCTTTATCAGGATTGTCAAGATCCCTTTGTGCCTCTCAATGCAATGGAATTATGGTAGCCTTACACAATGATAAATCTGCATCAACAGCGGCTGCCTCAATTGTCAAGGGGTGGGGGGGACATCAGGAACAACTGGGAAAAACAATAAAAAATAATAAAATAAAAAACGTACCTCTCCCGCCATTCCTGCTGACTACTGCTGCCTCACAGGAGAATACTTTTTTTTCTCCTTGAGTTTGCTTTTTCCATGTGTGCTGCATTGTGCAGCACACATAGAAAGAGCAAAAGACGATGAATGATTGTTTATGTGCAGGAAGGGCCACCTTCCTGCACAGAAACAATCATTCAAAAATGACGATTTGGTACTTCAATGTGTGCTGCATTCTGCAGCACACATAGAAGTAAAGTGATGCAGCAAGGTGCTTCAAATTTTGGTGCAGCACCGCGCTCCATCACTTTTTTTGTAAATCTAGCCCTACATTTGTCAAGATGAAGACAGACCAAATGATAAAGCATGAGACAAACTGTAGGTGAGGGCTGAATTAATAACTGTCTAAGGTGACTTGAACATACACTAACTGTAATTGAAACTTTGTTTTTCTCTGCCTAGCTATACCCATATGTACGTGTTAGAAGGTGTATAACCAGCTTGGGCACCAAGGTGATTTCTTTCTGCTTGGTGTATGTAGCAAATCCAATAAAATGAATCACAACCTTCTGGGTCACAATTGCATCATCTGCATTAAACCTTAATTTTGGTGGGGAATGTGGCCAGGATTGCAGCCTAGTGAAGGCTCCTGCCCACAGCTCCACTTCCAATTCGGCGCAGTGCCCACCATGCTTACTAATTGATTGGAAACTCTCAATTATCTTCAGGAAGACTCCAGTGTTTATTGTGTTTGTTCACTCACACTTCAGTTTCCTTTCCCAGTCGTTTACTGCAGACAGCATTTTAATGAACAGGAAACACCCAGTAATCTTTTAGAAGGCTTCAGATAAACATTTGCATGACAGACTATAAATACAGCTTTCATTACTCTGTCCTCTGCTTAGCTTCATCAATCCATCTTGAGAGAGAGAACTGTGCCTACTGTCAGCACCACTCTTGTATGCCGGTACCTGCCATCCGTGACAAGAATACCCTGAACATCTTTGATGGGAGGCTAGGGACCAGCAACCACTCTTGGAGTTTTGTATTTTTGAAAAAGCTTCCAACAACCTTGAACACTAGAACCTGGAAAATCAGCTTTCAACCCCTCTTGGAAGTCTGTCCCTTGTAGACAGCTTCCAACAACCTTGACCCTGATTGATTAGCCTACAACCATCTTTTGAAATCCATCCTTTTGAGACAGCTTCCAACAACCTTGAACACTAGAACCTGGTTGATCAGCCAGTAGTTCATCTTGGAACTCCCTACCTTCAAGACAGCCTCCAACAACCTATAACCCTGGATCCTGGCCCATCAGCACACGTCGCCATCCTCCCATTGCTTTGACTATGACCAATTGACACTACAGCTATTCTAGCTCTTTACACAGACATCAGGTTGGTGCACTAACAGGACGCTTCTAGAGGCATATTTACACAGAAGTGGTGCAGCGCTGCTCCAAAATTGGCAACGCCGTCCTGCATCACTTCTGAAACGCAGGGATACACCATATTTACACATTTAGAACTGGAGGGGTCGTGCTCAGAATGATTATTGCCCATCCAGCATACCATTCACGGAAGCTCCAAGGTACACCAAAATGATCACTCTGCCTTTCTATCTCTCTCTGTACAAACCCCCTCCCCGTTCCCCCACCTCCCCCCAGGGTTACTCTCTAGTATGAGTCATCTCTTCTGATACTAATTATTAATCTCAAGATGAAGTGGTGGAAACTCTTTGTTTGACAGATTTCCTAGGTATTCAGATGAGTAGTCTTGCTGTGACAGAAGAGCTGCATGACCAACTCCTGCAGGAATACCCACCAACATAAGCGTGAATCATCCTGTTGAAGACTTCTTGAGAAGATAGAGAATTCAAAAAAATAAAAAAATAAAATAATAACTTTATTTCGGCTGGAAGCCATAAAAGTAGACAATAAAAAGCATAACATGAATGTGCAACATGTCAGTTATAAGAAAGAGAAAATGGCAAAAGGATGACACAATTTACTTTAAGAGTCCTGAATAAAACACGGTTGTGGAAATGATAGAGAATTCAAAAGCAGCCATCAAGGAACATGGAGCAGGATACCCTGCAAAAATACTTCTCTCAAACCCTGCCTAGATTAAGTCTGCCATGAAAGTAGAGCAGTTCTTAACAAGTTACAGGGTTTGAGACAGAAGGTGGTGAATGAGATCCCCACAAGCTACGAACAGAGATCTTCGCTATAGTCCAAATCCTCAAGCAGATGTGAATGGTGCCTTGACTGCCTGGAGAAGGCTGATATAAAGAACATATGTATTTAGAAAACGAATAGGTAGTAAATGGCAGAAAATCTCACTTCCGAAAGGTGTCCGCAATGGTATGTATAAAGAGCAATAAAGTATATTTTAGGTGCGTGCGGCCAAGTGCCCTACTACCTGCAGGCACAGTGTAGTGTATACGGAAATACACAGCATATCATGAACAAATATGACCTTGGTAAGTCCGACAGAGTGTCCAGGAGCTCCGGGATACTCTGTCGGACTTACCAAGGTCCATCCAACCTTTACATGCCTGGGATTTACCTACCTTTTATGGACAATACCACCTCTGAATAGAGCGTATTACTTTCAGCGGATCAACACACAGGATCGAAATCCCACTCTCTAATTATAATGACACAGATGCCACCATAATTTGCCTCCTTTGGATATCCCATCCTCATACTTCCACTTTAGCCTTGATAAAGTCACTGTTGTGGCGAAACACGTGTTGGCTGTGCCTGTTTGACTGTATTTCTGGATTTACAAAAATCAACCAAAATAAACGACCTTTTGGAACACCAAGAAATATACCGACTAATTTACTAACAAAGCTGCTCCATGCAAGCTGTCACTTGTACTTTCTTAATTTGTACGTTGTTGAGTGCTGTGGTCATATTTGTTCATGATATAAAGAACATGCATGGTGGATGGAAGTCGGGCCACCACACTACAAACTAACACATATAGGTCAGGCAGAGAAAATTACACACAATAAGCTTGAACATGAAAGAAACATTTCTAGCCCTGATAGACTATTTTGGTATACATTTACTTGATCTTTTGACTGCAATTTGGAAGGCAGAGTTATGCATGTTGTTCTACTTTCACATTTTACATAGAGAACACCTCAGGTTACAAAACTTTGGGCCCACAGCATGCTGCACATTCACTGTTGTTAAAACTTAGCTGGCCCCGTTCAATGGAAATATCAGACATGTCAGCAACCAAAGCTCTTACTGAGATGACACGCATGACAAAAATTCTAAGGGGCATATTTATACTCTGTTTGCACTGAAATTGCGTCATTTTATTTGACTCAAATTCGGCCCAAACTTAACCCCATATTTATATTTTGACGCTAGACACGTCCAGCGTCAAAATATTGGAGTTTGCACCATTTTTTGAATGCGTGAACCTACCTTGCATCAATGAGATGCAAGATAGGCATTCACATATAAAAAATTGTGCTGTCCCCGTGTAGGAAAGTACCATCTTGCCTGGCATGTTACCCCCATTTTTACTTATGTATCAGTTTGTTTTTGCCTGTCTCACTGGGATCCTGCTAGCCAGGACCCCAGTGCTCATAGTTTGTGGCCTAAATGTGTTCCCTGTGTGATGCCTAACTGTGTCACTGAGACTCTGCTAACCAGAATCTCAGTGCTTATGCTCTCTCTGCTTTTAAAATTGTCACTGCAGGCTAGTGACCATTTTTACCAATTCTGATTGGCACACTGGAACACCCTTATAATTCCCTAGAATACGGTCCCTAGGTACCCAGGGTATTGGGGTTCCAAGAGATCCCTATGGGCTGCAGCATTTCTTTTGCCACCCATAGGGAGCTCAGACAATTCTTACACAGGACTGCCACTGCAGCCTGAGTGAAATAACGTCCACGTTATTTCACAGCCATTTTACACTGCACTTAAGTAACTTATAAGTCCCCTAGATGTCTAACCCTCACTTGGTGAGGTCTAGGTGCAAAGTTACTAAGTGTGGGGGGACCCTGGCACTAGCTAAGGTGCCCCCATATTGTTCAGGGCAATTTCCCCGGACTTTGTGAGTGCAGGGACACCATTACATGCGTGCACTACATATAGGTCAATACCTATATGTAGCTTCACAATGGTAACTCCGAATATGGCCATATAACATGCCTATGATCATGGAATTGCCCACACATGCCAAATCTGGTATTCGGGTGCCAATTCCATGCATCCCCAGGGCTCCAGCATGGACCCCGGGTACTGCCAAACTAGCGCTCTGGAGTTTTCACTGCAGCTACCGCTGCTGCCAACCCACAGACAGGCTTCTACCCTCCTGGGCTCTGGGCAGCCTAGTCTCAGGAAGGCAGAACAAAGGATTTCCTCTGAGAGAGGGTGTTACACCCTCTCCCTTTGGAAATAGGTGTTAAGGGCTAGGGAGGAGTAGCCTCCCCCAGCCTCTGGAAATGCCTTGAAGGGCACAGATGGTGCCCTCCTTGCATAAGCCAGTCTACACTGGTTCAGGGATCCCCCAGACCCTGCTCTGGCGTGAAATTGGACAAAGGAAAGGGGAGTGACCACTCCCCTGTCCATCACCACCCCAGGTGTGGTGCCCAGAGCTCCTCCAGTGTGACCCAGACCTCTGCCATCTTGAATGCAGAGGTGTGAGGGCACAATGGAGGCCTCTGAGTGGCCAGTACCAGCAGGTGACGTCAGAGACCCCTCCTGATATGTGCTTACCTGGTTAAGTGGCCAATCCTCCTCTGAGGGCTATTTAGGGTCTCTCCTGTGGGTTTCTCGTCAGATAATGAATGGAAGAGAGTCACCAGAGTTCCTCTACATCTCCCTCTTCGACTTCTGCCAAGGATTGACCGCTGACTGCTCCAGGACGCCTGGAAAACCACAACAAAGTAGCAAGATGACTACCAGCAACATTGTAGCGCCTAATCCTGCCGGCTTTCTCGACTGTTTCCTGGCGGTGCATGCTCTGAGGGCAGTCTGCCTTCACCCTGACCTGGAAGCCAAGAACCAATCTCCAGTGGGTCGACAGAACCTTCCCCCTGCTAACGCAGGCACCAAACTTCTGCATCATCGGTCCTATGGGTCCCCTCTCATCTTGACGAGCGTGGTCCCTGGAACACAGGAGCTGGATCCAAGTGACCTCGACAGTCCAGTGGTCCCAATTTCCAAATTTGGTGGAGGTAAGTCCTTGCCTCTCCATGCCAGACAGTAATCCTGTTTACTGCGTGATCTGCAGCTGCTAGGGCTTCTGTGCACTTTTGCAAGGAATCCTTCGTGCACAGCACAGCCCAGGTCCCCAGCACTCCGTCCTGCATTGCACAACTCGCTGAGTTGACCACCGGCTTTATGGGACCCTCTTTTGTAGTGTTGAGATGACCGCTGTGCTCAGATTTCTTGAACACCTGTTCAAGTGCTTCTGTCTGCAGGAGCTGCCTGCTTCTGCATGGGCTCTCTGTGCTGCTGAGCTCCGCCTCTGTCTTCTCCTCCAAGGGGCAACCTCCTGGTCCTTCCTGGGCCCGGGCAGCACCCATTTTCTTCAACCGTGACCTTTGCAGCTAGCAAGGCTTGTTTGCGGTCTTTCTGCGTGGAAACAACTCTGCATCCTCCAGCACACCATGGGACATCTTCTGTGCAAAGGAGAAGTTCCTGGCATCTTCCGTTGTTGCAGAATTTTCAGCTTCTTCCAACCAGAGGCAGCCCTTTTGCACCTTCATCCGGGGTTTAGTGGGCTCCTGCCCCGCCTGGACACTTGCGTGACTCTTGGACTTGGTCCCCTTCCTTTACAGGTCCTCCAGTCCAGGAATCCGTCTTCAGTGCCTTGCAGTCCGTTGTTGCCTTTGCAGACTCTCCTATCAGGACTTTAGTGTGTTTCTGGGGAAGTAGGGTAACTTTACTCCTACTTTTCAGGGTCTTGGTGTGGGGTATTCTTATACTCCAAGCGACCCTCTACACACTACACTAGGCCTGGGGTCCATTTGTGGTTCGCACTCCACTTTTGGAGTATATGGGTTGTGTTGCCCCTAGGCCTAATGCATCCTATTGTATTCTACAGTGTTTGCACTATTTTCCTAACTGTTTACTTATCTGATTTTGGTTTGTGCGTATATTTTGTGTATTTTACTTACCTCCTAAGGGAGTATATCCTCTGAGATATTTCTGACACATTGTCACTAAAATAAGGTACCTTTATTTTTAGTAACTTTGAGTAATATGATTCTCATTATATAGTGCTAATGATATAAGTGGTATAGTAGGAGCTTTGCATGTCTCCTAGTTCAGCCTATGCTGCTCTACTATAGCTACCTCTATCAGCCTAAGGTGCTAGAACACTACTAATCTACTAATAAGGGATAACTGGACCTGGCACAAAGTGTAATTACCATCAGGTACCCACTATAAGCCAGGACAGCCTCCTACATTGGTGGTGCAGCGGTGGGATAAGTACTTGTAACTGCTTTACCACTTTGTCATTGGTGCTTTTCATAAGAAAAACATATACCAAATACTTCCGAATATGCTCAGTTAACCTAAAAGGTTTAACTTTCTTTCTTTAAACTTTCTAAAACGTTTTAGAAAAGTTTTCAAAAAATTTCAAAAGTTTGAAAACGTTTTTCTATTTTCTCTAAAAGTTTCTAAACTTTTTGTCTCTGTCCTAAACCCTTTCTAACAGTCATGTCTGCAGTAGAACTTACTCCCACAGTTGTCCAGGCAACAAATGGTAGTTTAAACTTTAAAAGTTTGAGGGGTTTCTGCATTGAAAGAGGTTTAAGCATTGGAAAGAACCCTACAAAAGATCTTCTCCTCAGCCTTGTCCTAGAAAATTACCAGAACCAGTCTGGCCCATCCCAAGATCAGGGGGTAGAGGAGGGGGGTACCCAGCAAGACTCAGAGGAGTCCCCTGAGGATGCTGGGGAGGGTTCATCCAAAGACCTGCCAGCTAACAGGCCATCTAGTGACACTGGTAGTGGGAGGGGGTCACTCATTGGTATGGCACCTTTCACTCCAAAAGGCCATGTTACTAGAGTCCAACCAGTTAGAGACAGGTCATACTCTGCCAATTCCCACATTTCGTCTGTGTCTCAGAATTCCCAAGCCTCCCACCCTGAGGATAACACTATCGAAAGGGAACTCAGAAAGCTGAGGTTGGAAGAGGCCAGGCTGAAGCTAAGACAGCAGCAGCTGGCCTTAGACAGGTAATCTCTAGATGTAGAGAGGGAAAGGCAGAGGTTGGGGTTAGTTCCCCATGGTGGCAGCAGCAGTGCTTTTGATAGCAATCCTGTGACAGAACAAGATTCCAGAAACCTGCATAAGATAGTCCCCCCTTACAAGGAGGGGGATGGCATTAACAAGTGGTTTACTGCACTTGAGAGGGCTTGTATGGTACAGTTGGTTCCTCAAAGGCAGTGGGCTGCTATCTTGAGGCTATCTTTTTACTGGTAAGGGTAGGGATGGGTCCTTACTGTCAGAGAAAGTGATGCTAATAATTACAAAGTTTTGAAAGATGCACTCTTGGATGGATTTGGCTTAACCACTGAACAATACAGGATTAAGTTCAGAGACACCAGAAAAGAGTCCTCTCAAGACTGGACAGACTTTGTAGACTGTTCATGAAGGCCTTGGAGGGTTGGTTACATGGCAGTAAGGTGACTGACTATGAAAGCCTGTATATTCTAATCCTGAGAGAGCATATTTTGAACAATTGTGTGTCTGATTTGTTGCACCAGTACTTGGTAGACTCAGGTCTCTCCCAAAGAATTGGAAAAAAAGGCAGACAAATGGGTCAGAACAAGAGTGAACAGAAAAGTTCATAGAGGGGGTGACAAGGGTGGCAAGAAGAAGGATGGTAAGTCTTCTGACAAGGGTGGGGACAAAGATAAAAAACATTCTGAGTCTTCATCAGCCCCACAAAATCCTCTGGGGGTGGTGGGTCCAAATCCTCTTCCCACAATCAAAAGAAGCCATGGTGTTATTTATGTAAAAGTAAAGGCCATTGGGCAAGGGATTCAACTTGTTCAAAGAAAAACACCAAGGCTCCCACTACTACAACCCCAACTGCAACCCCTAGTAAGCCAAGTAATAGCAGTGGTGGTGGGAAGTCTACTACAAATAGCCAATCTAAGGGTGTAGTTGGGCTCACCATTGGTAGTGTAGTTGGGGTTGGTCTTGTTAGGGAGACCACAGAGGCGGTTTTAGTCTCTGATGGTGACATTGACTTTGCCACCTTGGTTGCTTGTCCCCTTAATATGGGTAAGTACAAGCAACTTCCCCTAATAAATGGTGTTGAGGTTGAGGCCTACAGGGATATAGGTGCCAGTGTCACTATGGTGATTGAGAAACTGGCCCGCCCTGATCAATACCTACTTGGTCAGCAGAACCAAGTGGCTGATGCTCACAATAACACACTTAGCCACCCCATGGCTGTTGTGAATCTCAACTGGGGGTGGAGTTACTGGTCCAAAGAAAGTTGTGGTGGCCACTGAATTACCTGTAGACTGCTTACTAGGCAATGAGTTGGAGACATTAGCTTGGACTGAAGTGGAGTTGGAGGCTCATGCAGCAATGCTGGGCATTCCTGGGCATATTTTTGCTTTGACAAGGGTTCAGGCCAAAAAGCAAAAAGGACAGGGAAACCTGGATCCTGGAACAATGGACCAAGTGCTCCCAAAAGCTAGGGGTAGTAAAGGTAAATCCTTACCCACTATCCCTCCCTCTACAGAAGACTCCCCTTTTGAGGGAGAGGAATCCTCTCCCTGTGCAGAACCTACACCAGAGGAGCTAGCAGCAGACACTGCTGAGGTTTTGGGTGCAGGGGGGCCCGCTAGGGAAGAGCTGAGTGTGGCACAGCAGACCTGTCCCACACTAGAAGGTCTCAGACAGCAAGCTGTCAAACAGCAGAATGTGGATGTCACTGACAGCCATAAGGTGTATTGGGAAGACAACCTCCTGTATACTGAGTTAAGGAACCCTAAACCTGGAGCTGCCAGGAGATTGGTTATCCCTTTGCAGTATAGGGAGTTTCTTCTAACCTTGGCACATTACATTCCTTTTGCTGGGCATTTGGGCCAGAGTAAAATTTGGGACAGGCTTGTTCCATTGTTTCACTGGCCTCATATGTCAGAGGACACTAAAGAGTTTTGTCATTCTTGTGTGAACTTCCAAGCCAGTGGCAAGACTGGTGGCACACATAAGGCCCCCTTAATTCCACTTCCTGTGGTTGGGGTGCCCTCTGAAAGAGCCGGGGTTGACATAGTTGGCCCCCTTGACCCTCGAACAGCTTCAGGCAGTAGATTTATCCTGATGGTAGTGGACCATGCCACTGGTATCCTGAAGCAATTCCCTTAAGGACCATTTTAGCTCCTGCAGTGGCAAAGGCCCTCCTGGGAATTTTTTCCAGGGTGGGCGTCCCTAAGGAAGTGGTGTCAGACAGAGGTATTAATTTCATGTCTGCATACCTCAAAGCTATGTGGAAGGAGTGTGGTGTAACGTACAAGTTCACAACTCCTTACCATCCACAAACAAATGGTCTGGTTGAGAGGTTTAATAAAACTCTCAAAGGTATGATTATGGGACTCCCTGAAAAACTCAGAAGGAGATGGGATGTCCTGTTGCCATGCCTCCTTTTTGCTTACATGGAGGTACCCCAAAAAGGAGTGGGCTTTAGCCCCTTTGAACTCCTCTTTGGGCACCCTGTGAGAGGTCCCCTGGCACTTGTGAAGGACGGTTGGGAACAACCTTTAAAAGCTCAAAAGCAAGACACTGTGGACTACGTACTTGGCCTAAGATCAGGAATGGCTGAGTACATGAAAAAGGACAGTAAAAACCTTCAGGCCAGCCAAGAGCTGCAAAAGCAATGGCATGACCAGAAGGCTGTCCTGACCCAGTACCACCCAGGACAGAAGGTGTGGGTATTGGAGCCTGTGGCCCCAAGAGCACTCCAGGACAAATGGAGTGGACCCCACCTCATTGTTAAGAAAAAGGGTGAGGTTACCTACTTGGTAGATCTGGCCACTGCCAAGAGTCCCCTTAGGGTGCTCCATGTCAACCGCCTAAAACCCTACTATGACAGGGCTGACTTAACCCTGCTCATGGCAACTGATGAGGGACAGGAAGAAGAGAGTGACCCCCTCCCTGATCTCTTCTCCAGCACTGGAGCTGATGGCTTAGTGGAGGGAGTGGTGCTTTCAGATTGTCTTACTGCTGAGCAGAAGGACATCTGTGTAAATTTCCTAAGCCAGTTTTCTGAACTCTTCTCACTGATACCAGGTACAACTACCTGGTGTGAGCACACAATCAATACTGGAGACAGTTTACCTGTCAAAAGTAAGATTTATAGGCAGTCTGACCATGTCAGGGATTGCATAAAACAAGAGGTACAGAAAATGCTGAACTTGGGAGTGATTGAGCCTTCAGAAAGCACATGGGCTAGCCCAGTGGTGCTTGTACCAAAACCTCACAGTAAGGATGGCAAAAGAGAAATTAGGTTTTGTGTTGACTACAGAGGTCTTAACCAAGTAACCAAGACTAATGCTCACCCTATACCCAGGGCAGAAGAGCTAATAGATACACTGGCTTCTGCCAAGTATCTAAGCACTTTTGATTTAACTGCAGGGTATTGGCAGATTAAATTATGAGAAGATGCTAAACCTAAAACTGCATTTTCCACCTTTGGCGGGAGCTATCAGTTCACTGTGATGCCCTTTGGTTTGAAAAATGCACCTGCCAGTTTTCAAAGGTTGGTGAACACAGTCCTGCAAGGTTTGGAAGCTTTTAGTGCAGCACATCTAGATGATATAGCTGTCTTTAACTCCACTTGGGATGAGCACCTCGTCCACCTATGGAAAGTTTTAGAGGCCCTGCAAAAGGCAGGCCTCCCTATCAAGGCTTCAAAGTGCCAGATAGGGCAGGGGAAAGTAATTTATCTGGGCCACCTGGTAGGTGGGGAACAGATTGCACCACTGCAGGGGAAGATCCAGACCAATATGCAATGGGCTCCCCCTACAATTCAAACCCAGGTGAGAGCCTTCTTAGGCCTCACATGGTACTATAGGAGGTTCATCAAGAATTATGGTTCCATTGCAGCTCCTCTTAATGACCTCACTAGTAAGAAGATGCCTAAAAAGGTATTGTGGACAGCTAGCTGCCAAAAAGCTTTTGATGAGCTCAAACAGGTCATATGCTATGCACCTGTCCTAAAAAGCCCTTGCTACTCCAAAAAGTTCATAGTCCAGACTGATGCTTCTGAATTGGGGGTTGGGGCAGTGCTATGACAGCTGAACACTGAGGGCCAGGATCAACCTGTTGCTTTTATCAGCAGGAGGTTGGCCCCTAGAGAAAAGCGTTGGTCTGCCATAGAGAAGGAGGCCTTTGCTGTGGTCTGGGCACTGAAAAAGTTGAGTTCGTACCTGTTTGGTACTCACTTTATTGTTCAGACAGACCACAAACCCCTATTATGGCTTAAACAAATGAAAGGTGAAACCCCTAAATTGTTGAGGTGGTCCATCTCCCTACAGGGAATGGACTATACAGTGGAGCATAGACCTGGGAGTACCCACTCCAATGCAGATGGACTCTCCAGATATTTCCACTTAGACAATGAAGACACATCTGGGCAAGGTTAGCCTTATTGTCCCTCGTTTGGGCGGGGTTGTGTAGGAAAGTACCATCTTGCCTGACATGTTACCCCTATTTTTACTTATGTATCTGTTTGTTTTTGCCTGTCTCACTGGGATGCTGCTAGCCAGGGCCCCAGTGCTCATAGTTTGTGGCCTAAATGTGTTCCCTGCGTGGTGCCTAACTGTGTCACTGAGACTCTGCTTACCAGAATCACAGAGCTTATGCTCTCTCTCCTTTTAAAATTGTCACTGCAGGCTAGTGACGATTTTTACCAATTCTGTTTGGCACAATGAAACACACTTATAATTCCCTAGTATATGGTACCTAGGTACCCAGGGTATTGGGGTTCCAGAAGATCCATATGGGCTGCAGCATTTCTTTTGGCACCCATAGGGAACTCAGACAATTCTTACACAGGACTGCCACTGCAGCCTGAGTGAAATAACGTCCACGTCATTTCACAGCCATTTTCATTGCACTTAAGTAACTTATAAGTCATCTATATGTCTAGCCCTCACTTGGTGAAGGTTAGGTGCAAGTTACTGAGTGTGAGGGCACCCTGGCACTAGCCAAGATGCCCCCACATTGTTCAGGGCAAATTCCCCGGACTTTGTGAGTGCGGGGACACCATTACACGTGTGCACTACATATTGGTCAATACCTATATGTAGCTTCACAGTGGTAACTCCGAATATGGCCATGTAACATGTCTAAGATTATGTAATTATCCCCCCATGCCAAATCTGGTATTGGGGTGCCAATTCCATGCATCCCCGGGGCTCCAGCATGGACCCGGGGTACTGCCAAACTAGCTCTCTGGGGTTTTCACTGCAGCTACCGCTGCTGCCAACCCACAGACAGGCTTCTGCCCTCCTGGGGTCTGGGCAGCTCAGTCCCAGGAAGTCAGAACAAAGGATTTCCTCTGAGAGAGAGTGTTACACCCTATCCCTTTGAAAATAGGTGTTAAGGACTGGCGAGGAGTAGCCTGCCCCAGCCTCTGGAAATGCTTTGAAGGGCACAGATGGTGCCCTCCTTGCATAAGCCAGTCTACACCGGTTCAGGGATCCACCAGCCCCTGCTCTGGTGCGAAACTGGGCAAAGGAAAGGGGAGTGACCACTCCCCTGTCCATCACCACCCCAGGGGTGGTGCCCAGAGCTCCTCCAGTGTGTCCCAGACCTCTGCCATCTTGTATGCAAAGGTTTGAGGGCACAATAGAGGCCTCTGAGTGGCCAGTGCCAGCAGGTGACGTCAGAGACCCCTCCTGGTAGGTGCTTACCTGGTTAGGAGGCCAATCCTACTCTGGGGTCTATTTATGGTCTCTCCTGTGGGTTTCTCATCAGATAACGAATGCAAGAGCTCACCAGAATTCCTCTGCATCTCCCTCTTCGACTTCTGCTAAGGATCAACCGCTGACTGCTCCAGGACGCCTGCACTCGAAGCAAAGAAGAAATCTCCAGTGGGTGGACAGAATCTTCCCCCTGCTAACGCAGGCACCAAACTTCTGCATCATCGGTCCTCTGGGTCCCCTCTCATCTTGACGAGCGTGGTCCCTGGAACACAGGAGCTTGATCCAAGTGACCCCGACAGTCCAGTGGTCCTTCTGTCCAAATTTGGTGGAGGTAAGTCCTTGCCTCTCCACGCCAGACAGTAATCCTGTGTACTGCGTGCTATGCAACTGCTAGGGCTTCTGTGCACTTTTGCAAGCAATCCTTCATGCACAGCACAGCCCAGGTCCCCAGCACTCCGTCCTGCATTGCTCAACTCGCTGAGATGACCACCGGCTTCGTGGGATCCTCTTTTGCAGTGTTGAGATGACCGCTGTGCTCAGATTTCTTGAACACCTGTTCAAGTGCTTCTGCGGGTGCTGCCTGCTTCTGCATGGGCTCTCTGTGCTGCTGAGTGCCCTCTCTGTCTCCTCCTCCAAGGGGCGACCTCCTGGTCCTCCCTGGGCCCAGGCAGCACCCATTTTCTTCAACCATGACCTTTGCAGCTAGAAAGGCTTGTTTGTGGTCTTTCTGCGTGGAAACAACTCTGCATCCTCCAGCATGCCATGGGGCATCTTCTGTGCAAAGAAGAAGTTCCTGGCATCTTCTGTTGTTGCAGAATCTTCAGCTTCTTCCACCCGGAGATAGCCCTTTTGCACCTACATCCGGGGTTAAGTAGGCTCCTGGCCCCCCTGGACACTTGCGTGACTCTTGGACTTGGTCCCCTTCCTTTGCAGGTCCTCAGGTCCAGGAATCCATCTTCAGTGCTTTGTAGTCAGTTGTTGCCTTTGCAGAATATCCTATCACGACTTTAGTGTGTTTCCGGGGAAGTAGGGTAACTTTACTCCTACTTTTCAGGCTCTTGGGGTGGGGTATTCTTATACTCCCAGCGACCCTCTACACACTACACTAGGCCTGGGGTCCATTTGTGGTTTGCATACCACTTTTGGAGTATATGGTTTGTGTTGCCCCTAGGCCTATTGCATCCTTTTGTATTCTACAGTGTTTGCACTACTTTTCTAACTGTGTACTTACCTGAATTTGGTTTGTGTGTATATTTTGTGTATTTTACTTACCTCCTAAGGGAGTATATCCTCTGAGATGTTTCTGACACATTGTCACTAAAATAAAGTACCTTAGTTTTTAGTAACTCTGAGTATTGTGATTCCTATTATATAGTGCTATATGATATAAGTGGTATAGTAGGAGTTTGCAAGTCTCCTAGCTCAGCCTAAGCTGCTCTGCGATAGCTACCTCCATCAGCCTAAGCTAGTAGAACACTACTAATCTACTAATAAGGGATAACTGGACATGGCACAAGGTGTAAGTACCATCGGGTACCCACTATAAGCCAGGCTAGCCTCCTACACCCCGTAGCCCCATATTTATGCCCTATGCTAAAATGATGCACAGGTGGGAGGAGGGGCTAAATAATGGCACAAAGCTTTGCACCATTATGTAACACCTGGGTCAGACCAGGCGTCAGGGGACCTGTGGATCCATTTCCATGGTTAAACACCATGGAATGGGTCCACAGGTGTCCTCCCCAAGAACCAGGTACACTCCCACCCACACAAGAGGGACACCAGAGGATGGGGGACCCCCATCCCAAGTAAGTAGGGTAAGTGTTTAAAAAAATAAATACTGCCATTGGGGGCCCTAACTTGGGCATGGCACAGGGTGCAATGGCCATGCCCAGGGGACACTTGTCCCCTGTGTTGGCCATTTGGGTGTTGGGCATGACTTCTGTCTTTCCTAAGACAGGAGTCATGTTTTTGGTGGTTGTGCGCCAAGAAATGGCACTAGTCTGGTTGGAGGCATTTTTTGCCTCTAACCAGGCTAACATCATTTTCTGATTCCCAACCCCCTCCTTCCCTACCGCCACCCCCACCCGGCTAGGGTCTTCTTCTAAGACTGTATGGGTATCCTTGAACAGCCTCATACTTACCCTAGTGATGGTTTACACTGCTAGGGGAATGGGTTCATTTGGGAGTTCATCTCAGAGGTCATGACCTTCCAAGACTAACAGGTGTGGTGTGGGTAAACCTAAATATCTTATCAAGCCATAGCACTGTACAGATCAACACAGTGTACAGGACAGACAGGCGCACTATCTATCAGTGGGAAGGAGTGACTAAATAAACTGGCCCTGATTGACATATGGCTTATCCTCAACCCCACTAGTAGAAAATACACTTTCTCCTCAGCTTGCGCCAGTTTCCAGGCTAAACTACTTCCTAGGGTCTAAGCTTGAAATACGTACGTCAGCCTTGTGGGATCATTCTCCAGTTTACATAACCTTGTTAGACCCCTGACCGCATAGGCCAGGACATGCCTGGAGACTAAATGCCAAGCTCATGAAGAGTGAACACATTCAAAACGGCAAGTGGTGGGCCCATCCAAAACTTTTAACAAGACAAAGCCAATACAGATGCATACATAACCACTCACTGTAGCTAAAAGACTGAAGGCTGTGTTACAAGACAAAAGTATAGCCCTTGTGTCAAAAATTAATACAGAAAGGAAGGACAAGAGGACTGAACTCAAAGGAAAGGTGAAAGGCCTTAAGACCAGCCATAAATTAATTGGGGTACACTAGGTTTGGTGACAACTGTCATTGGCCAGTGAACAGCTCATGGCCCTAGACATGGACAGAGTAGAATACACACCACTACGCTTGTGCCATAATATAAGGGCGGAAGGAAAACAGACAAACTGCCTGAAAACTAAGTTATAAAATACACAAAGATAACATCACAAACATCACCGTCCCAAAGTCAGGCAATTGCAATCAGATGAGCTCATCAACCAGTCCTTTACACAATTCTACAAAAACCTATACAATTCAGACACTATCTCTGAGACAAACATAGAATCTTACTTATCCACAACTAAAACATCGGTTTTGACACACGTGGAGAAAGAAACATTGGAAACACATCTCGTTGGATGAGGTGATATAAGGGATTGTCAAACTGCATCCCAATAAAGTCTTCTGCACGGTTGTCTCATACCCGCTTTCTACAGTATATTCTGCCCACTCATTGCCTCACTACTAACTCTCCTTTATAATTCATTTGTAATCACATGCACCCTCACTGATACCATAAAAGAAGTGATTATAACTGTAATTCCCAAAGACCCCACAACATAGGCCCACATTGCTCTTAAATATCGATATCAAGGTGTTTACGGTCATTTTGGCATAGCTCAGCAACCCCTACATAAAGGTGGCTAGCAGACCCAGATCAATCCAGTTTAAGAAAACTAAACAAATACTGCACATCCTCGACAATTTTACAAGCACTATTTTTAAGAACATTCAAATCTGCGAGCAGCGACTCAGGCAAATAAGCCATCGGGGGTGGTTCCTCCTAAGGAGCGTGGCCAGCAGTCAGCGAGCGCAGCAGGCAAACAAATAGCCATTTTACTTTGCTTTCACGTTCTCGCTCTGTACAGAATGAGCATGAGCTCAGCAATCCCAGGGCTGTCAAACAGCCGGGGGTTTGGAGGCACAGGCCCCCAGCCTCAAAATGAGTGCTGGGTTAGCCTGCTTCTTGTTGAAATCCATCAGCTGTATCTGCTATGGGGAATGACTTGGGTTACAGTCTTTTCTGGTTGTTTAGTGTCCGATATGTTTTGTTCTCCACATGAGCTCTTTAATACTCTATTGCAGAATTATCTGGATAAGCAACAACGCTGTCTTACCCACTTCCTCCATTTTTTGTTTGAGTCAGTAGCGCAGGCAATGATATCTCATGATAAAGATTTGATAACTCAATATTCTTTATCCCATGTGTAGTGTATGGCGACGTATTTGCTATACTATGCATTACCAATTTACTTTTGAGATTCCATCCTCATCCTTTGTTTTCTTTTAGAGTCTGTATGTTGATCTCCAAATTGTGATTTATTATATGTATTTGAAGCTTCCAATGCATTTGCAAAGTTGTCAATGTTTTTTCCCCTCAGTAAATGGGAAATCATCTTCACCAGTAATAGTTGAACCAAGCCAATTTAATCATCTATTTGCAGCAGTGATTGCAGTTTTAGTGAGAATTACTCAATTTGTTTGTCCCACTCCATAGATTGTTTATTTGACTCTTACTGGGTCTTGTTATTCAAAGAGATTTAGGGGCATTTTTACACAGAAGGGGCACAGCGCGGTACTGCGTCAAAATTGGCAGCACTGCTCTGCATCACTTCTGAAACGCAGAGATGCTCTGTATTTACAAACGTATGGTGCACCCCTGTGTTTCTCCTAGCACTGTCGCTAAATTTAACTGCATCATAGTGCAAGGGTGTCTGCGTTGAAGGTAATGATTGTTTATGTACAGGAAGGTCTGCGTTCCTGCACATAAACAATCTACAATAGTGATGTATTACTCTTATGTGTGCTGCAGAATGCAGCACACATAGAAGTAGCAAATGGTCTTTATTGAATGATTGTTTATGCGCAGGAAGGAACACCTTCCTGCACATAAACAATCATTCATGGCATTAGTTTTTTGGCACTGCCACAGATTTACAAATTCTTGTAAATGTGGGACAGCGTCAAAAGCAATGGGTGTTGCAGTGGAACGCCCACAGCAACACCTATTGCACACCCCTCTGCTACAGAAAACTACATCGGTGGACCCATATTTACAAGGTGATGTTAAGCCACAAAAAGTGGCTTAGCGCCACCTTGTAAATATGGCGCAGTGCACAGGACCACCAGAGCGTCACAAAAAGTAGTGCTACAGTGGCGCTAGGGGCATGTAAATATGCTCCTTATTTTAATAGAAAGACTAGATCCAATAATAAGGTAGGTTGATTTAGGTGGCACTTTAATATTTTAGTAAAAGTGAAGTTTTTTTGCACCTATTGCTGCCAATACAGGTACGTTGATGGCGTATCGTCCCAGTCACTGCCTGAGTGGGAGCCTTGCATATAATGTTAGTGCAGCCCAAAATTTGATTGACATATCTTGGCTTCATATGCTTCGATGAGTATACCCAGCTCGCTATTTGGCTGTGAATCTTCAGAACGGTTGCTGATTTGCTTTGAGCTGGTTAAACTCTTGCTATTGATTTTGTTATGAGAGTCTCATCTACCATAAATTGATTCAAAACCAGAGTCTAATATTTCATATGAAGAGTCAATCATATTGAGCTGAAAGATTGTGGTGACTGAGTTGCTTACATTGTTGCATGAATTGTCAGGTGTTGCACAGATTTCAGAGTTGCAGACAAAAGCTCCTACGATTGATTTTGTAAAGCAGTTTGCTATTGTCTACTGTTCAATCTGTTTATCTATCCCAAACATAGGTAAATCTGTTTGATTGTACCCGTGTGCTCTCATGTTTTTGGTATCAAGTTTCTTGTTCTTGTCACTAATTTTGTTCCCTGAATGTTGTTTCAAGGCACATTGTCAACACGTTACCATTAATGTAGCAGGTCCGTACTAGATTCTATGGCAGGACCGGAAGCTTCGGATTATGCTATCTCTTTCTTTACTGTTAAAACACAGCAGCCAATTAAAATCTTACAATAACAGAAACTATGTTTCCCAAGAACAACCATAGACCACACACTGGCCAATCCCAAGTCTGTTCCTCTGTATATATGTCCCTGCAAGCATAGTCCTTCCTCTTTCTTTGCTGCTTGCATCCTGAGATAAGTACACATTTCATTTCCCGTTATTGGTTTATTCATTATTAAAAGGTGATATCTTTAAGGTCAGTGTGGGGTGGGAGCTAGGCTGACTGATGTGCTTGTCAGAGGACTTTGTCCTCATATCGCTCGGGCATGTGTTGCACGCAGTGTCTTCAACGGCACTTAGTGTGCTGCTTCGCGCTCCGACGATCGTTGGTGCCACAGCGCCCTTGCAATATCCTGAACAGCGGGTAAACGGTGAGGGATATTACCCTTATTGGTCTTCCCTCTCCGAGTTCCTTGGTCACGGGAAGACCACAGGATTTAGTCCGTCCTTGATATTCATGCGCACGGATTGATTCCGTCACTCTTACAGTGTCGGATCGATCTGCAGGAGTGCGTAGAGCGCATGAGAATTCACCTTCCCCACCGGCAGCCTACAGAACGGCACATGGGGCAAAAAAGTGTTCAGGCAGTGCCTAGAGGATGGCAGGTGCTCCCTGCACTTTCAATTGAGTCTTCTGTCCATCACTATACAAGAGAGTTATCATGTTTTTCAAGAATAATTACCTGCTGGGCTGATCCCTCCCCTTGAACTCCTTCATTCCTCTTGCTGAGTCAGTTATGGCGTACTACGCCGACGAGGATGTTTATTATCAGGACACTCCTGAAGTGCCTATGGAGCATCAAATGGAGGAAAGATTAGTTGAAGACTTGGGACTTCCTGTCCAGGACTCGGCTAATCAAGCTCTCATAAAGGCTTTGATGACATTTACCCAGCCCCTCATGATATTTGGGCAGCGTGACCTGTTGGGGAGACCCCTTCTGAGAATGTAGACAGAGATGGCCAGTTACTAGATTTGGGCCTTGCCCAGAGAGCTCCTATGGGCCCTACCTGTTCTGCTGACATTTTAACCCACATGGCAGTGTCTGTACTCAAGGATCATGAATACGGGTCTTATTCTAATTTAGACTCCTCTGGGTCTTTCTCTTTGCCAACTTTACACCCCGTGAATCTACTTCTTCTCCTTCTTCAGACTCTTATAAAGAAGATGAAGACCCTAAGCCGGCCGCTAACCACAAAAAGAAAACGCACCATGTAACGGAAGAGTCACAAGTTTAAAAAAATCTCTGTTTTGACCCAGAGAACGTTATTCACCCCTGTTCTACTAAATGGGTCCCCTGTCAAGAAGTCACCCATTACGTCCAAGACATTACGTCCAAGACAGATTGTGTAAGGGATTTAACAAAGATATACACAGTACGCTGCTTTCAGAGTGCCCTCGTTTTGCTCTCTTAGGTAAAGTAGCCGGTGCCCCTGAATTGGACCCCGGTATGGCCACATTCTTGAAAAAATTCACAAAGGACCCAAAGAAGGGCCTGGACAGGGCATGGAAGGGATGCCAAGCCAAGCTTTTGGACATCACAGGGCCTCTTACAAAGATTGTGAAATTGGCGGCGCAGGCTAAAGAGTTGCAAGTTCCTTTAGACGGTCTTGGAATGGACCCAATGAGCCGTCTGTATTCTAGGTAAGACCAACTGCGCGGTTTCCACAGAAAGGCGAAAGTCTTTCCTCATGCGCATTGATCCGAAGTTGCTGGAACTGGCCTCGGTGGAGGCTGGCTCAATGGCGAATGGACTTCTTTTTGGCGACAAGTTCGTTAGAGACTTTGGGAAGTACATCGCCACTTTTTCAGCCCTCGATAAAGCACAGATTTCCATGAAGAAAATGTTCAGTGGGGGCCTTTTTGCCAGGGCCATACGCTATAGAGACTGAGCGCCGGGCCATGGTTAATTCCAGACCTCTGGTGGATATTCATGAGCCTGGGAAGGCTACCAATCAGCCTTGACTTTTTACCCCTCCAGATCCCAGAGAGGCCATGGACGGGCCTCTAGAGGTGATAACCAAAGTGGTTCAAACGCAGCAGATGCCGCAACAGGTGTTAATCATCTCCTTTTTGGGTGTCATTTTGGGGGGAGGATACAATGGTATCCCTGCTGCATCTGAGAAAATATCACAGGATCCATGGGTTCTCCAGACAGTTTGTGGTACAAATTGGAGTCTTATGCCACCCCACATCAATGGATTTCTCCTTGTCCGATGCATTTTTCCTAAACAGAGAGCGGTTTCATATACAGAGAGATCACGTCTTTACTGTGCTAGCAAGTGTTTGTCAGGTTAGTTCCCCATCCCTGTCAGCATGACATTTCTAGTACAGAAGAAGGGCGAGGTTCCTGCCTGGTTCTCAATCTAATATTTTTCAACTCTTGGGTAGTATATCATCACTTCAAGATGGAGGGTATTCATCCTTTAAGGGACCTCTTGCAAGAGTGAGATTGGCTAGTGTGCTTGGTTCTAAGATATTTATAATTTCCTATTTTTGCTCCTCACCGTCGGTTTCTACAGTTTCAATGGTGAGTCCAATGGTTCGAGTTTGCCGTCCTCCCATTCGGCCTTTCATCAGCCTCTTGGTGCTTTACCAAACTTTTGAGGCCAGTAGTGAATCCCTCAAGGAAAAAGGTGTGCATTAATAATTTATTTAGACAACGTTATGATCATGGCTCAAAGCGAGGAGTCCATTCTCTTACACCTGTCTTGGACTATCCAGATCCTTCAGGACTTGGGATTCCTGACAACTGCAGTCTGTCACCTTACGATTCCATAGAATTCTTAGATTTTCGAATCAACTCAGTCCTAGCTCAATTGAGTCTTCCCCTCCCCAAGAGGAAATCAATCAAGAATTGAGGAGATCCCTTGCCTCTCCAACCATATCATTGAGTACACTGGTGAGCCTAGTTGGCCTTCTAGCTTCCACTATTCAGGAGATCTTTCCGTGTCCCTTGCATTATCGGGCCTTAAAACATCTCAAGATTCTGCACCTTCGCAAGGGACTAGCCTACTCGGAACAGATTCCGCTTTTGAATGATGCTCAAATGGAGATTATGTGGTGGTTAGACCATATGGATGCATGGAATGGAAGGGCCATTTTTTCATCATCCCTAGAGTTAATGACAGAATCAGATGCCAGCAGAAGGGGTTAGGGGCTTGTTGCGGAGCAGTGGAGACAGGTGGGCACTGGGCTCCAAAGGAGCTGAGTCTCCATATCAACTGACGGGAGCTTCTAGTGGGGGCTTTTGCAATTTGATCATAATCGCCGCACAAAGCAACCTGTTGTATCCTGGTGCACATGGCAATGTCTCAGTGGTCCGTGCATCAATCGGTTTGGGGGCACCAGGTTCTGAGTTCTAGTGGAGATTGTCAAGGAGTTTTGGAACTTCTGCCTGCATCATCACATAGAGGACACAGCGGAATATATTCTGGGATGTTCCAATACTATAGCGGATTGGAACTCTTGGTTCTTGAGGGATGGCAGTGACCAGAAGCTGGATCACAGAATGTTTCTCAGCCTCAACCATAGGTGGGGTCCATGTCTGATTGACCTCTTTGCATCTCGTCTCAACTCCCAACTCACGCTCTTTTACAGCTGGAGACCGGATCTTCTAGCAGCAGGATCATATGCTTTTCTGCAGACCTGGCCAAAGGGTCTTCTTTATGCCTTTCCCCCGTTCGCCTTGATTCGGAGAGTATTCTCTCTGGTACGGAGGAGGTCGGCTGAATTGATCATGGTGACCCCTCTCTGGAAAGTTCAAACTCGGTTTCTGGTGGCGATATCCTTGTTGTGTGCCCTTCCAGTTCAGATTTGGTCTTACCCGTCTCTACTCTTGGATCCGTTGGGTCTTCCTCATCGGTTGATAATAGCCAGACACTTGTCCCTCATGGCTTGGAGACTTTCAGGCGACGTTAACAAATGCCTGGAGTTTTGGAGGACACTATGTTTTACTTGTCCCAATCCTGGGCCCCTTCCACTCATAAGCGATATGACTCTGCATGGAAGAGATGGGCTGGTTGGTTTGGAGAATAGTGTGTTGATCCCTTGGGGGCAAGCATTAACATGATTGTTAATTTTCTCTGCGATCTGGCATCACAAGGTTTGACATACAGAACTATCAATGGTTTCAGGTCCGGGATATTGGCAGGTCTCATGTACCTGGAAGGTAAGCCAGTAGGAGAACACTGGTTAGTTTGCAAGCTGCTTAGAGGGATTCAAATGATGAATCCTCCTCACCTTTTGGAAAGTAGACATTGTTTTACGTTTCTTACGAGCATGGCCTTGTAATGAGGACTTGTCTCATGAGCAGTTATCTGCTAAACTTACCCTTCTTCTATGCCTCATATCCTGCAGACATGTGTCTGATGTCTGAGCTCTGGACTTATCAGGTAGACTGTTTACTCCCTCTGGAGTCTCTTTTAATATTTCTAGACGTACCAAAACAGCTTCATGTTACATTTTTTACCCAGCTTTTCCACATAATGCAAAGTTATGTGTTGTACAATGTTTGGAAAGCTTACAAAGCATTTACCAGGAAGTTTCGCAGAGATTTCCAGTGTCACATATTAATCTCATTGCAGAACCCATTTAGACCAGTGTCTTTGGCCACTTTAGCACAATGGGTCTGATGGATTTTGCGGGAAGCTGTGATTGACATTTCTAAGTTTGGTGCACACTCTGTTAGGGGTACCATGACGCCAAAATCTTTTGGTGTAGGCTCTTGTTTAGAAGACGTTATGTCTGCAGCAGATTTCTCTTCAGATTCTACCTTCAAGGTATTTTATCATAAGCCTATTGTAGATGAGGCCTCAGCAGTAGTTAATCAGCTTTAAACTAGCATAATCCGAAGATTCTGGTCCTGCCATAGAATAAAAAACTTTCTAGCCAACAAGTAAAAAAATTTCAATTCTATTAAGGACACGGAGGCGAGGATTATCCCACCCGTCTATGTCACATAAATATGTATATAACATTATGATATTGTTATGTTCATTTGAAAAGTTGAATGTTATATACCCACCCACTTGATTGCATGATCATCAAGTATGGTATTATTAGCATGTCTATTTGTTCCTAGGTTCTGGCAATAAATGAGGGATCAACAGCCTTACAATGGAAGCAAGAAGTTTCTGGCCCGAGTTTTGGAGCCGATTTTTGCAACTGGAGGTTTCTGGACTACGCTATGGTTCCAGTATAGTTAGAGATTTATGTTATTACTTGTTTTATGTTTGCAAAGAAAGAGGAAGGACTATGCTGGCATGGACATAGATACAGAGGACCTGCAGTTGGATTGGCCAGTATGTGGACTATGGTTGTTCTTGAGGAAATGCAGTTTCTGTTATTGTAAGGTTTTAATTGGCTGCCGTGTTTTTACAGTAAAGAAGGAGATAGCAGAAACCTTGCCTCCGTGTCTCTAATAGAATTGAAAATTCTTGACACATTAGCTAGAATTTATTTTTTATTTTTGTTTAAACAGTGTTTACTAGTGTTTTATCATTTGGTTGAAGCTACAAGCTAAAGTCACGAGTCAGGATATCTTGTCAACGACTAAGTAAAACAGTAAGGCACTGAGGCAGTTCTCCAAATCTTTATACTCTGTAGTTTCTTGTTGATTGGACTCTAGAAGTTAGTTGGAATTGTTCACAGGAAAACTGTTTGTGTCGGGCAAAACCGGAAAGGATGGCAACTTGTATTCTCACAGTTCTCTCACCTCTACACTTTCATCTATTTAATCTATTGAATCAGTTGACCTGTTTCAGTCCAATTTAATCTGTTCTTCCCTTTCGCAACTCCAGCTAACTCCGATGCCAGTGACCAACCTAAGCCCAGCTCTCAGCACCATTTCCTTGATGATAAGTCCTCAAATCAAAAGTCATGAAGCACAAGCAGCACCTGGACAGCCTCTCTCAGACAATCTCTTGCGAGCTCTATCCATATCTCATCGCATGGTAGCAGCCAAAAAATTTAAATACCCCACACTTTGAATCAAAGCTCTTAGGGCACCAAGCAAGCAAAGCAAGTCATTGCAACCTTCCCCAGATGAGCTTGCTTTCTCTTCCATCCTAGCTTCTATCTACCCATCTTTTCATCCTTCCCCCCACCTGCTGATAGCCACCATTTCACATTTACATTCTGTCATCACTTCTGTCTTTCATCCAACATTCTATCTGTCACCGTTCCGTCCGCCCTTCCAAATCCAAACCTATCCATTTATCTTCAAACCTATCGGGGAAGCAAATTCCTCTTTTCACTCATCCACCTGTCCATCATTTTGCTCATCCATCTACCCTTTCACTCCTCCATTCTTCCTTTCTTTCACTCCATCCATCCATCTATCCTCTCTTTCACTCATCCATCTATGCACCTTTTACTCAGCCATCCATCCTTTCACTCATCCTTCTACCTATCCATCCGTTTACGCTTTCACTCATGTTATGTGTGTTAATGACATAACTCATCCAGTCATCCTTTAACTCATTTATTCACCCTTCCACTCATTTGTTTATCCGGTCATCCTATCACTCATCCATCTGTCCACCATTTCATCTGGATATGCATCTACCCCCCTTTCACATATCCATCCGTTCTTTCACTCATCTATCCTTACGTCCATTCATTAATTCATCCGTCCTTTCATCCTTTTACTCATTCATCCATTCAACCTTTCACTCTGTCCATTCATCTACTCATCGATCCATTGATTTACTTTCACTCATCATCCATCCACCTTGTCCTTTATCCATCCATCCATTCACCCTTTCACTCATCCATCAGTCCATACATCCATCCTTCCTTTCACTCATCAATCCTTACATCCATCTTTTCACTCATAAATCCATACATCTATCTACCTTTTTTTCACTTAACCATCCATCTACTATTTCACTCACATACAGTGGTGTAACAAAGGCCCCCACAACCCCCATGGTGTGTGTGTGTGGGGAGGAGGACGAGCTCCAGAGGGCCCCCTTAGCACAGTACCTGGCCAGAGAGCACCTGAGTGAGTCCGGAGGGAGGCCCTCCATGTAGTTTTCAGGGGGCCCTTAAGTTTTGTTACACTGCTATTCACACATCCATCCATCCATCGCTTCACTCACTCATTATCCATCCCATCATCTTTTCACTCATTTGTCAATTAACCCTTTCATACAGCCTTCTGTCTATCCTCCGTTTACTCATTCATCCATTCTTTCACTCATCCATCCTTACACTCATTCTTTCACGCATCCTTCCTTTTACTCATCCATCCATCCAACCTTTCAATCAGTTTATCCATCCCGCCATCCACTCATCCACCATACATTTACCCTTTCACTGAATCATCCAGTCTTTCACTGAATTATCCACCCATTTCACACATCATCCGTCCATCCATCCATCCTTTTATGCATGCGTTCATCCATCCTTCCTCCCTTTCACTCATCCATCCTTACATCCATCCATTCACTCATTCATCCATGCATCTATCCATCTATCCACCCACCCCTTCACTCACCCACCTTTCCAGCATTTCACTCACTTACACGTCCATCCATCCATCTTTTCACTCACCCTCTCACCCTTTCGCGTTAATTATGAACCTATGTCTGCTGAGTAGCAGGCAGAAGAGGCCCATCAAAAACCCAACCCCTGCTGTAGCTACAAAAGGAGTGGGGGCGTTTGACTACATCCCTATCTCGACACCACAATGATTCACAGCTGTGGTGTGCAGCGTCTGAACCTCCCTATGATCTGAATCGGTCCTCACAGGTGCGACCAAAGTGCCAGGGTTTTAGCTGGTTTCTACTCAGAACTATCACCTCATACTTTAGCGTCAGTAAAGAGGAGTAGGGCTGCCCCAAGCTAGGGAAGAACTGGCCCCAGCTAAGAGGTGACAGTTGCCCCAGGCTCAGGAAGTACTGACAGCTGCTTGAAAGGGTGTTTGTCCCACCTACAAGGCTAGCTTTTATTTAAATACGAAAGCAAAGTGCATTGCAATGAAATTTTGTAAGTGAAAACATCCAATAACCTGCAGCCTTTACTCTTATAAACTAACAAATGTTGTCTCCTTCATTGGGTTGCAGGTGGGGCTCAGGGGCACCCCTGGAGGATAGCTACTGGAGACAGGCTATCAAGGCCAAAGCATGCAGCACGGTTTCCTGGGTGAAAGCACCAATTGTATTGGAGTCATCCACGGGAGGCATTTCAGTACTGAATGAAGGGTTGCACAGCCCACGGTGGAGAAGCTAAGTGTGCATGAGCACAACTGGTCGCTTCTCGGAACAAACAAACAGACAGATAGCTGCAACAGCGCGCACAGAAGGTTTATACATACTGTAGTGTTGCGCTTGTGACGTAACAAGCTCGGGCACTACCATTGAAGTGCAAATTTGAGGGGTTCTGATGTACACACCCCTTCCTGTTTCCTTTTGTATAATTGACCCTCGGGTCATGTGAGTTAATCAAATAAAAGAAGCGTGGACTGCGGGCACGGTCTCTTGGGACCATGAGTAATATACAGAGAGCACGCCGACCGTCAAGGCTCCGAAACCATCAACATGTCACATTGCTTATTAATACGTGTCCCCTATAAAAGAATAGCGCAACATTACAAGCACAGGACCCTGCTTCATTTGTCCTTGTCTATTTTGTCACTCTTTCACATTTCTGTGAAAAGAGTTACATGATCTCCTGACTTCATGATCTCTTCTCTACTGAGGAAGCCTCCCCACCATATAGGCTTGAACCTTGAAGGTGATTTATGAACTTTTCATAAACTTAGTGAAAATAAATCGGCCAAAATTTTAATCAGTGGACCCCTTTTGAGAAGATATTTGTGCACCTTTTACATTCTGAAAAGTTGTACCTAACCAAACATCTTTATTTCTCGCATAAGTATGTTATTTATAGACTAGTTGTATTTTTCAATCCACTTGTGATTTTCTCCTATGCATGTTTCACCAGATAATACCTGGTAAAATGTGCAGATGGAAAACTGGTCAGGTAGAGATAAAATACACTGAAATAGATGTGTTACACACGTTTCCCTGTGTGGTAAGTTGGTCTGAGCAAATTAACTTCACTGAATTCCTGACATACTAGCACTGAGATCCTTTGTAGTCAAACATATCATAAAATATGATGAAGTTCCTTTCCCCTAGCCCAGGGAAACCAAAGAAAAATCATCAAACTTTTCTCCACATTTGCTTCACTTCTAGGCCTGAGCGGAATTCGCAGACTTTCACTCTGTGGAGTTCCACAGAGTTACATAAACACTCCATGAGATTCTATGGAGTTCCATTAGCAGGAGGATTTCAGGCACATTGTGCTGCTCACACTGATTTTTAGCATCAAGAGCTTGTTCTGCACTGTAAAATCAGTGTAAACGGCACCATGAAGTGCCTCAAAAGCAGCTGCTTCTTTCTACCACTCAAATAGATTTTCTACCCGAGCGGCAGCTTTCTCAATGTAAACATTCATGACCTGCAGTGATCACCCATGTTGAGAAATCTCGCTGGGAGGGATTGTAGTGGCCAAAAATCACGCCAGGTGACACAAATTCTGACTTGTGCTTGCTAGTTTAGCTTTGGAGAGCGGCCTACGAGAAGAAACTCGACCACACAGTGGTTGGTGGAGTTTTGCCGAAACTTGGAGTGCAGACTGGGCACAATTTTTCAAACTCTGCCAGCAGAGCAGAAATTTTCACCCACCCCTATTTACTACCACTAAACTACTCTCTCTCCAACTCTTCTTTTCCTTTGCTGTAACATTTTCCTTCTCAGGATAATGCTCTGAATGGGGCCGATAGATTTTCACACCTAGTGTTAAGTGTGTGGATACATAGGCATCAAAACTTCACAAGCATCAACTTAAAACAGTATGACCAATTTAGCCACACAAGGAAAACTCCAGTTTGAATTGCATCTAAAGATGTTTATTACAAATTTAAGCTCAAAACAATGTAAATCATTCTCAGGACGAGAGTATAAAGGTACAGAATCATAATAGATTGTCCAAATCTTTGGAAATAATCAGAACAAATTAACATCAAAAACAGCCAAACATTCTATCACTGCAATACATATTAACAAAAAAACTTCTGACAAGGGGTAAGCAAAGGTTGTATAAACCTGTTATTTTATTAAGCAAGTTCAAATCTAAAAAAGGGGTAACCCTACAAATTAACAAATCAGTTTAACATGCATTGAGCCAAACACGTCAGCAAAAAGGCAAAAAGCACAAAAAAGACAAAAAGAATTTGGAAAAAATGAAATCTGGGAAACAAATAACTAATTACAATAGGCAAAAAGTGAGTAAAAAGGAAAGGCATCAGCATCACAGAAGCTCAGTCAAGAGTCTTCTTTTATCGGTCAGGAAAAATCTAAGTCTCAGCGAGATATCCCAAGGGGTAAGACAGAGAAAATGTTTCCTTTCAAGGTTCTAGGAAGTCAGCAAGACAGCAAAAGTGGGGTCATCAACTGCAAGGAAAGCATGGAAAGACAATTGCATGGACGGAACTGCTTGAAATCCAACTGGTAAACCACATATTAAAGTTCATAGGGCAAGATGATCCGTCCAGCCATCAGTCCAGATTATGTAAAAGGCATGATTGTCCAATACGGCGCAGTCATATGACACACTACAGCATTCATGAAGATTCTCACCAGTGATATGTGAGAAACAGCCTTCTCATTATCCACTCGAGTTGAAACATTTGTATCGCCATTGATTCCGCTGTTCTGGATGTACTGCTCTCAAGATTGATTCCCAAAGTCTTAACATTACAATATCTATTTCCAAGCTAGCATTGTCATAAGAACCAGTCCTGAAAGAATGTCTAATCAGCAAGACTGACTAACTATTTTGGGCAGAATAATAAAACAGGGCCTTGCAGGCCTCACTTAGGCTACGCAAAATGAATAAAACGACACACTCATTGCTGAAAGTAGAACACATATAACATAATTAAATTACGACTTCTTCAATATTAAACTCTGTCAGTGTTTATTATTACATGTAGTACAAACCGAAATGACTGGTAACACATTCATATAACTGTGATAGAGAAGTAATTTTTCTACATTTACTTGTAACTTTTAAAACATTTCTTTCAAGAAATTAATTATTGTTTTAGGGCAGACTACTAATTAGCACCCTAAAATATAACATGAATGCAAATGAATCGATTGTACATGAAGTTTAACAGCTGTAGCACTACACTCAAAATCACTATCCTACAGTGCATGCGCATTAACATGAGTTTTCAGTCCACCACTTTACAGTGAAACTACTAATACTATGACCAACAAAATGCATACATTGTCACCTATAAATGATCACTGTGACATGAGGTAAAATACTACATTTTTGGTTTCATCACCTTCTTCTACCCAACCTTCCTTCCTTCTCTATTTTACAAAATCTCAGACCCAGGTAGGCCTTTCCTCTGTGGGCTGGAGACCTCGAAGGCCGGTTCTGTAGGAAGCCCTAGGAGCGCTGCTGGTGCCTCTTTTTATTGCAGCCGGTGCAGTGAGCAGTATAAGCAAAGAGAGAAGGAAAGAGGGAGACTGGGGAGAGATCAGAGACAGAGGAAGAAGTGAGAGAAGAGATAAGAAAGAGAGACTATATTGATGGATGGAGAGAGGGTAAGTAAGAAGTGAGAAGGGGTAGTATGATCATTTTGCCAGGAATACTTCTGTGAGAATGTGTGGATTATTTCCTATATTCAAACAGACTTATGTACTACTTAATATCGCCCCCTAAAAGATCGACCTACATAAATATCGTAGACAGAAACTCAAAGGGCAAAATATCTATAAGTGCATTCAGGGAAGTACAGGCTTTCTATCCCTGATGACACATCTTGAAAACACACACAAGCGCAAACACAAACACACACGCAAACACACACACACACACATATATATATTCCCTTACAAAAACAAAGGTTACAGGGATGTTATAGTTAGGTTCTGAATTTACTCACACAAAACCATAGATATTTAGCAGTTATAGTTAGAGTTTGTCCAAGTAACTACAACTCGTGCCCACACCATGCACAGTTTTTACTTCAATAATTTGACTATTAATGTTTAATTTATATTTTTAATGACATTATAGAAGTTGTCACAAGTGCTTAATATCGTATAATTATCAGGGGCAAAAAAAAGTGCGGGAGACAGTGCTTGCTTTTTTTTTTTATCACAGTGAAATTTGCGGATTTGCCATGATTTTCGCTGTGATTTCAAATTAAATACTTTTAAGCCTTAGAGAGGGGGCGGTCCTTAGGGGACCCCTGCACCAAGGCTAAAGGGGAAGGGTAGCAGTACCCTGCCCTATTTTCATTTTTTATGTGTTGTTTTAGGCTGAAGCTGAGTCTCAAAATGTCTGCCAACACTTCTGGGTTGAAGTGTTGGCAGCTAATCAGATCCCTGCACAAGATCAGGAGTATTTGTGCCTCCAGATATACAAATTTGGTTTTCTTTTAATATTTCAAAAACTACTGAAAGGATTTACACCAAATAACAAAAAACACCTTTTCTCGACCAAAAGCTACCTTTCTGCCAAATTTGGTGCAATTCCGTCTAGCAGGTCGGGCTCTAGGGATGTCTAAAATCCCTATGGAAATTATTGTGGGAAATTCACTTTTTTAACCCCATTTTTTCTCGGCCCCACTGCTTGACGAATCACCCCAAAACTTCCCATGCACAACAGATTTCTCCAACACACTTGTTTTGGACAATTTCGTTAAGATTCTTCAAAAAACGTTTTTGCTATGGAAACTAGGTCCTAACTACAACTTCCTACTGATGACTGTGATATTTATGGTACATTTATATGGAGTTAGGTAGAAAAAATCTATACTTATCAATCTATATTTAAGTTTCAGTATTTTACCATTGATATTCTGAGCCATAGATAATTTGCTTTCGATATAGATGGTGTACACCACCTACGATAATACAACAAAATGTATACATAACTGTGATAATACAACTACATTTGCTTAGGTGTGAAAGTCGGAGTAATTTGTGACGCTCTAAAACCACTTGCGTTCATTTGTGTTCTTCAATAACACTAAATGGTTTAGTCAGTAGTTTTGCTTTGTGGCCGTTCTGTTCTTCTTTGGACTCTCACTTCTTAATTTCTTAATCTTGATATTGCCCTCTCTTCTCCGCTGTTGCCACTCATTACTCTTCTTCCCCCTTTCTGCCCCTGAGCTCTCAGTTTCTTCACAATCCTGCCCCTTTAAGTCATCTGTCCTTCACATTTGTTCCACTTCATTCAAATATTTACTTTCTACAATCAAATTTAAACTGAAATTCAAAAAATTGTTGTAAAAAGCCAAGGCAAGTGTTATCACTATTTGCATGTCTAGATAAATATTTTCACACTTATGGGGGAGTGGCTGCACATTATTGTGGCTCTGTGGTCTGGGGGTGAAATCCAACATAATCATCAGTATTTTGTGCACACCTCTCGTAACAAACACCTGCCTGCTGATCTCAATAGACATGCAAGTAGTCATGGGGGATTGCAGCACTGAAACCCACGGGATAGCGCAGAAACTTTGAGTGGCCATGTGGCTGATGACTAGCCTAAGGTGATAGAGGCGCTGCGGCCGAGACTCGACGCCACCTGAGATGGACCGCGCTGGCAACTGCTGACTGTGACAAAACGAGGGAGTGACATGTTGCCCTGAGGTATTGTTTCCGAACTACACCGCCAACTTCCAAGCAACTTAAATAGCAAGCTGTGGGACCGCTTGGGTGTTGGAGTGGATTGTGGAAACGCCAGAGCTTTGGTCTTCGGGCCTGGGTGAGGCCTTGGCTTGGATACCCATACCGCACATACCTACTTCAATATCAGGTGAGGATAGGACTGGCTGCTGTGATTTGCTGTGAGTGCAGTGGGGGCCTGGACTGCTGGTGAGCTGCATGAGCTCGGTGTGTGGCTCAGCCTATGAAGCCACATCAACTATGAATTAGTGTATGCCATAATGGGGGTTTGGGGGGAGCGAGGGCTTGCCTGGTCTCCTCCCGGGCAGATCGGGCGTCGGTGGTACAACCCACCACGCAAATTCCAATTGGCTAGTTGGGGCGGAAGGGTGGGATTAATGTGTTGCTTTATATAGAAGGAGCAGGGCGTGGGCGGCCTCTTTGTCCATTTTGCCACACCCAGGGTCGTTTTTTGCTATTTTTTGTGAGGTAGGCCTTAGAATTTAGCAGGTTGTTGGTGACTGAATTTTATTGGAGCCTATATTACATTGTCTTGGAGATGGATAATTCAAGCAGGGTTATTGAGGCATTGAAGGTATTACAGGAGGAGGGTAGGGAGGATCTTCTTCAGGAAGGGGTTTTAGAGCAGGTGTAGGGAGGTTTGAAGAGGCCCAAAAGTGCATCGTCAGAGGCCGTGGCGGCGGCCGTTATGGCTTGTGCGTCACCTGTTCGCTCTTCTAAGAAGTTTCATCAGAAGAGTGTTATGGGTATGAGATTTGCAGATTCACCTCGGCGCGTAGCGAGTGGCAGGAGAGGCGGCACGAAGTTCGCTCGTCGTTCTGGCACTTCGATCTGTCAGCGTATGGTCTCTCGAGGGAGAGGTGCGGCAGATTCAGGTGCAGTAGCTGTTGTTTGCCGCACGGGCCGATGTGTGCGCGCAGGCGGCTGTTTCTGCTCGCGTCAATGCTGAAATACGAAAACAAGCTCCACTCCCCTTGGAGATAGCGAACAACTGAGGGGAGGGTTTATTAGAGGAAAGGTACTGACTAATGGGTGCCAAGATGGCAGCGCCTGTTGCTGATCGGCATGATCCGATTATTGGGTTGTCGGAGTTGGAGGATGACGAACGGGTGGGTTAAAGGAGTGGTTTACATAATTTTTGGGTGCATTAAGGTTCCTCTCCTGTGTAGTCAAGGAGAAAAAGTGCAACTTGTTTCTAGATTAGTTAGTCCTACGTTGCCCAAAGTGCAACAATGGGACGCTAATAATCGGACTTTGTATCAAGCAGGGCAGCTTGTAGAATTTACAGGTAGGTATGAGGGGTGTCCTAATTGGTGAAGCAGACGTTAATGGTAGTGCCGGTAGGGCACAGGTTAGGTTGGATATTTGGCACCTGGGGTCTTCAGTTGTGTTACCTGGGTGTGGCATTTCACATGCATTGGGCAGGCATGAGGAGCATTCTTCATTGACAGAGCTTGGGCAGCCTGCTAATAAACAAGGACCCTCTGTGGGGATTGGAACAACCCTAAGAGACCGGAGCGAAGAGAGGGCGAGACCCGGAGCTGCTCACCAGACTTCAGGGAAGGCAATATTACCAGCACATCAAAGTGTGCAGCATTTCGTTCATAAGGAGCCATCTACCAGCTGGAGAGCTGGTGGTTTGGAGCAGGATATTGGTTTCGAAGATGAACTTTTGGACTATGATGATGCCAATGAGTCTGAAGGAATAGCTGTTCAACAAAAAGGGAGAGAGGTGGGCTTAAGGGAGCAAAAGATGGAGGGAGTCGGATGACCTGTTTGTCTGGAAATTTACCACGAGGTGAGGAGAGAAGGGAAATTTTGGTCATGGGTGGAGGTGCAGTTCAACATGAGAGGGGGGCATTCATGAAAAAGGCATTAATTAAAGATATGGAGGTTCAGGCTGGGCTAGCTGACAAGGATGATTTGGTTAATAATGATGCAAATTTTGAGGTAAGTGATTCGGCTGCAGGTTCGGGTAAGTCAGAATCAGAGCAAGTTTCACAAAATCAAGGTACTGAAAGTCGACAGGTTGAAAATGCTGGGGGAAGTGTGAAGAATAAAAAGCTTCCGTACATGGGAGTGTCGATGCCTTTGGGGGCGCATCTCACTCAATCTTTGAAGGACAAAAATTGCAGAGGGGAGTTTATTGATGTGTTTAAACTTTTGCATAGGGAAATCCAGGCCAAGGAAGGTTCAAAGGAAGAGGAATGGGAGCTGGCGTGTAGGCCTAAAGTTCCCACTACTATTGAGAATTGGATTTCTGCATTTTTGATTTATGCCAGTGTATATTGTGAAAGCTATTCGGATCGGTGTTTGGCTTTATTTAAATACATGGGTATTGTCCGGCGGGCTCAAATGGATTATGGTGGTTTTGGCTGGTTTAGATATGATGAGGAATTTTGGGCAAGAATGGCGGTTTACCCAGATAAAGAATGGGGAGAGATTGATACGGAATTATGGATGCAGTGGTTGAGGACGGCACGGAATGCACCAGTCATGCATACTGCTAGTGGCTTGCCTTTACAATACAAGCCCTTTCAGGGTCGTCCCACCCAGTATGGGGTGGGGAATGCTTCAAGGGGTCAGCTGCTGCAAAATGGGGCTTGCTGGTCCTTTAACAGCGGAGTGTGCACGAGGCAGCAGTGTAAATTTAGGCATAACTACTCGAGTTGTGGAGGTAGACATCCCGTTTTCCAATGTTTTGCGGGCATGCACTGGGGTTGGCAAGCATTGCACTGAAGGGGGCGACAGGGGTAGGTGACACTTACAGCAGTTGGCAGGCGAAGGGCCCTACGCCTATTAATCTGAATGTACTGCGGTTGTGGTTGCAAGGTTATCCCAAGGAGTCTGAAGCGAAAGTTCTGTAGTGGGGATTTTCTGTTGGTTTTAGGCTTTGTTATCACGGGCCACGAATCCAAAGATGGGCAAGAAATTTGAAGTCAGCGCTGGATCATCCGGATGTGGTAAGGGCCAAATTGAGAAAAGAGCTCGATATGGGTAGAATTGCTGGTCCATTTGATTGTTGGCCGCTAGAGAATCTGACTATTTCCCCCTTAGGTGTTGTGCCGAAGAAACAACAGGGTAAATTTCGCTTGATCCATCACTTGTCTTGGCCTGTTGGTGCATCCATTAATGACTTTATTGCCCCGGAAGATTATACGGTGCATTATGCGTCAGTGGATGAGGCAATTGCATTGGTGAGACGGTGTGGCACTGGGGCAATGATGGCAAAGTTGGATCTTCAGACCGCTTTTAGGCTCCATGCTGTGCATTTAGATTATTTTTCCTTGTTTGGTGTGCAGGTTGATGGTGCCATTTATGTAGATAGAATGTTGCCTATGCGTTGTTCTGTTTCGTGTTCATTGTTTGAAATGTTCAGTTCCTTTTTGCAGTGGTATTTTCAGGCACAAACCGGCTATAGATTGGTAACTCATTTCTTGGATGATTTATTTTTGGTTGGTGCATCTGAATCACATGATTGTGAAGCTGCGTTGTTGGATTTTCAAAGAGTTATGCTTGAGATAGGCGTTCCTCTAGCACCTGAAAAAAACAAAGGTCCTACAAATAGTTTGAGTTTTTTAGGTATTGAATTGGATTCTCCAAAAATGAAAGTACATTTGCCTAGTGACAAAGTACAGTTATTGATTGGGTTGCTGGAGAGGAAGTTCAAAGTCCTAAATTCGAGTTGAGCAGGTTCAATGCTTATTTGGGCATTTAACTTTTGTTTGCAAGGTTGTAAGAGTTGGAAGGGCTTTCTGTAGAAGGTTGGGTTTTGCCATTAGTGGAGCGGTTTTGCCTCACCATCACATTTGGCTTCGGGGCAAGTGTTTGTGAGGATTTGAGGATGTGGAATGCGTTTTTACGGAATTTCAATGTAGTCACTATGTTGGTGAAGGATGCAGATTGGTATTGGCAAGTTCAGATTTTTTCTGATGCAGCAGGTGCACATGTTTTTGTAGTGTTTTGGGATGGGTGGCTGAGGTTTGGCCGCCGGCATGGAAGGATGCCCACCATAGCATTCCATTTTTGGAGTTTTTCCCGTTGGTTGTGGCATTGTTTATTTGGGGTCACGCATTAGCTAACAGACATGTGATTTTCAACGTGGACAATCAGACAGTGGTGAACTTGGTTAACTCCCAGAAAGCTAAAGATGAAAAAGTGTTACGTCTTTTGAGATTGTTTTTAGTGACTTGTTTGAAGTTCAATATAATGTTCAACGCCAGATATGTTCCAGGCGTCAATAATGATATTGCTGATGCGCTATCTCGTTCGCAGTGGCAGAGATTCCGTGGGCTTGCACAGGGAGCGGATGCTCAGAAGACAGCAGTTCCTGGGGCATTGTGGGAGATGGGAATGTGAGGATGTTGGTGCTGATTCAGCAGTCTATAGCTCCTTCTACACAGAAAAGTTACGATCAGGCTGGTCTGAATTCATTAAATCAGGGGCAGTTAGGAGATCAGGAGGGGTTTTGGATGTTAACGAAAGGTGGGAGGATGCGGTTCGTTTCATTATGCAACAGATTGATTTGGGATTATCCGCAGTAAGTATATCCGGTAAGTTGTCCGGTATTTCTTTTTATGGTAAGTATTTTTGGGGTTATGATCCGATGGAAGGTGAAATCTGTAGGAGGATCATTGTGGGCTGGGGTAGGGAGGGGGGGTGTGCGGCACGATCAGAGATGCCCTATGACGTCACATTTGTTGAATTAAATGGTTTTGGTATTAAAAGATGTTTGTTTTTCCCTATGGGAGGTGAGTTTAATGTCTTTATGCATGTCATGGCTTTTTTATGGAGCATTTAGAGTCTCGGAGCTGTTGGGTTTGAAAGGGAAGGCCGGTATTTTACGTTCAGAGGTCAGAGAAATGCAAGGTGAGGTTCATCTGTGGTTACAGGCTTCAAAAGTGGATCAGTTGGGCAAGGGTAGGGAGGTGGTAATGCGGGGGTGCATTCTCCTGAGGGTCCAGTGCACTGTTGGTGGTCCTTTGCTAGGATGTTGCCAGCAAGTTCTAGGTTTGTCTTCATGAAGATAGTACCTCATTGAAGTCTCATCAGCTGCTTTCAGTTCTTAAGATGTGTGTGAGGAGGTTGGGGTTGAATCCAAGTTTTTATGGTACTCATTCTTTTAGAATTGGGGCTGCTACAGAGGCTAGGCAACACAAGTTCTCAGACAGGGCAATAATGGATTTAGGGCGTTGGAAGTCTCAGTGTTTTCGATGCTACGTTAGGACGGGTCAGTTTGAGGATTGTTGAATGTTGTTAATGAGTCTCATATCTTAGATAATGTTTTTTCTGTTCTTCTGCCTTTTACAGGTTGCGTAGCTGGCCCTCACAGAGCATTTTGTTCAGTCTGGATAGTTGGGTGTTCGTTCGAACGGTGGGCGTAGAAGCAGGCTTCATCAAGACATTTTGGAAGACAGTTGGGTTTGGATGGGGCCTGAATTATGATCACTTGGATGGGTAAAAGCGGTATGAGGTGGGGTGAATTGTATTTTCTTTCAAAGAGATTAGCACAAGGGGTGTGTCCTGATTTATTAGTGGTGCATTTAAGCAAAAATTACTTGGTAGCATTATTGGGTATAGGACTTTTAAAAGCCATGAAGATGGATCTCTTGAGGATTAGACAGAAGTGGGCAGGAACACATATTGTTTGGACCGAATTAGTTCCTAGGAAGGTTTGGAGGGGAGCAAATTCATTTAAAGGTATTGAGAAACAGAGTAGAAAGGTGAACAAGGAGATGCATAGTTTTTGTTTAACTGAGGGGTTTTCAGTTTTATAGCATGGAGATATTGTTCATGGAGACCCTCACCTTTTTAGACTGGATGGAGTACATTTATCCTTTTTGGGCAATGAGCACTATTTGCTGGAGCTTCGGATTAAGATATCGGAGTTGCTTGGCGAGAATTTATGGGATAGGGGTTAACAGGGCATATTTTGGTGGGGCAGGAAAACTCCTTGCGGGTTTTCCTGTGTGGCGGGGTCTTTACAGACATGCTTTGGGGGGAAGGGTATGGATGCACAAAGTTGAGAGGTCGGGGAGTTTTTGACAAGGAACAAAAGGGAGGAAAAGGCAAGGGGAACTGCAGAAGGTGGACAGCAGGACAGATGGGTGCTGGTTTGGTCGGGTCAAGGTGGGGATGGAAAGGGGGCATTGATGAGGGGTAAGTTTTGTAGAGGGTGTGGGTGGGATTTTTAGGATGTGTTTATGTATTAGTGAGGTGTTTTCTAGTTTTGTAAGGCAAAATGCCAAGGTTTATTGTCCAGACCTTTTACCACCATTTCAGTCTGATGGTGGTTTGTGTGCCGTTTCGCCCGATGGGGGTTTGGGGGGAGTGAGGGCTTGCCTGGTTTCCCCCCCGGGCAGATCGGGCATCGGTGGTACAACCCACCACGCAAATTCCAATTGGCTAGTTGGGGCGGAAGGGTGGGAGTAAGGTGTGACTTTATATTGAAGGGGCAGGGCGTGGGCGGCCTCTTTGTCCCTTTTGACACACCCAGGGTAGTTTGTTGCTATTTTTTGTGCCCTCCCCATTCGTTTGTTATTCTCTCTTCTTTCTTTTTTCCTTTTTTTTTTGTTAAGTTATGCCTTGGTAAAGGGCTGTTTTCATTAGCTTATTTAATCTTGTTTATCTTTGTTTGTTCTAAATTTGGGTTAAATTAGGAACTTTTTTCATGGGCTGCATGAGTATAGTTTTGAAGTCTTCCTGGGCATCGTTTTAAGAGAACAGGTCGTTGTTTTTATTTTGCACTGTTAATTTTGTCACTGATAGGCAGGTCTGTCAGGCGGGGTCTTTACAGACATGCTTTGGGGGGGAAGGGTACGGATGCACAAAGTTGAGAGGTCGGGGAGTTTTTGACAAGTAACAAAAGGGAGGAAAAGGCAAGGGGAACTACAGAAGGTGGACAGCAGGACAGATGGGAACTGATGTGGTCGGGTCAAGGTAGGGATGGAAAGGGAGCATTGCTGAGGGGTAAATTTTGTAGAGGGTGTGGGTGGGATTTTTAGGATGTGTTTATGTATTAGTGAGGTGTTTTCTAGTTTTGTAAGGCTAAATGTCAAGGTTTGTTGTCCAGACCTGTTCTATTATAGTGGCCTTTTACCCCCATTTCAGTGTGTTGGTGGTTTGTGCGCCGTTTCGCCCGATTGACGTTATGCCCTGGGCCGACTCGCGCTAACACTAAAATCATTGTGGTTAGTTGACTAATTCACATGCTGCAGCTGAAGACTCCCCCGGTTTGCAAATGGCACGTCACTGTGGATCGGTGAGATGCTGATGTTTTTGCAGAGAAATGAAGATGATCTCTCTATGCTGGCTGCCTATGTTATAGGTCACTATTCTTCCACTGGCCTCCCTGTGATTTTACAGATCTGTTCTCCGGTATGGTCGGTCTGCTCGTGCCCCCCAGCTACATAAGGTGGGATGAGGCAGGACTGACCTTGATCGCTCAGAGGTGTGTGGAAGGGAGGCATATGCTATCAGCCACATTGTTTTACCCCTGACTGCAGAACAAAGTGTAAAACATTGTACCTGCCAATATACGGCTTTACTTTGGGACCTCACTGGGGTGCCTATGATGTAAGCCTGATGCTGTCGGCTTCTGAGCTAACCCTCCTATACCAGGTGTGCATGCAGGGGTGGCGTCAAGACAATATTCCTCTGGGTTTTTACGCTGCTACAATGTTCCCTCTCCAGGCACCACCAAATCTGAATGTCATATTGACACAGATTTTTGGACTTGCCAGGCGAAGGAAAGGATGTTTGGAAAGGAACCACGTGGAGTGAGATCTGTTAAGGAAATAAACAACAGTTATCACTAATGTCTCTTTTCTCTTATTAACTGTATGATTTATATTTTTCACCTAAAATATTAACCAGAACACCTATTGTGACACTCCAGTGGTGTTTGCTGTTAATCAGGATGAAACTACTAAAATGACAAGAGTTAGATCATGTTGCATTCACATTCTGTAAACAGTTTTTCTTTATTCTCAAAGAAATATACCTTTGTTCTAGGAATATCTACACATACCTAATTTTATACTTTTGTTGTCTGGAGGTGACCTTCAAGGACACTCTGTAAACCAGTAATCAGTTTGGATTAATTGGCCGTAGATCTCTTAAAGAAAGATACATTAATTTTCCCAACGTCCTCAAAAAACAAAATAAAGTCGGGCCTGCCTCACAACATATGTACAATTATTGCAAGTATTTCAAAAATTGGTGCGGAGGAAATAGTCTATTCCAAATTCACGCATGATATGCTCTTACCCCCACAAGGTCGGACCAACCTCATTAAAGGCCAAGTCTTCAGGAGAGGTTCCTCAAATTTTCCCCTTCGGTTCTAAGACTTCACCTCTCCAGGCAACACAATCCCTCTCAATACGGCTGCCCTTTGAAGCCACATACTCTTCCAGCGGCAGCTGGAAAGAGAAGTCGTTGCCACGCTGTTTTGCTTTCCTTATCAAATGACCGAGCTGACAAAACTTCTCCGGAATGCACTTCTTAGTTTAAAGAAGACATTTATTATTATTACTTCACCACAAGGCTCCTGAGAGACGAGATTAGTAGGTTGGAAGCACATGTATAAAAGTAGTTGCAGCAATGAAAGCAAAATATATCAAAGTACTTCTCAATTGCAATGTACACAGCAAATACATGTAATCATATTATAGCATAACTTCAAAGCAAAGAATAAAAGTCAAAATTTCATCACCGTAGGGCCTATCACTGCTTGTCATCCTACTCATGCCTGCAAGTTGATGACTCCTGTTCAACTGCGAGAAAGAGATTTTCCACCCAAACAGGAGGTCAGGTAGCTGACGCCTGCTCCTGACTGAAGTCCTGGAAAATTCCCCTCGCTGCTGCCCAGGGACACTGTTAAAAAGCGTGCTAACAGGCCCCTTAGTCTAAACATGCTGGCTCAGTGGGGGAACCAAACAAGAGTTTGGAGAGTGGTCAAGTCTCCAAACTTCGCTCGTTCCCAGGCTGGATAGAGAGGCAAACACAAAATATATGCTCTCTTATCACGTTAAACACAGCTTGATCTATCATGTGGAAAAACACAGGCCATCTGCAATGTCTCAACTGCAATGTCGAACTCCATGTTAAAGCCAATGGGCAGCTAAACAGAATACAAAATGTAATGTCTAATGCCACGTTAAAGCCAATAGCAGCTAAACTGAATACAGAATTAATGTTTAATGCCACGTTAAAGCCAATAGGCAGCTAAACTGAATACAACATGTAATGTGCTACTGATGAACATTGAACAACTAATATGCGCAGTGGTGAAACACAAAGTAGTTGGTCAAATTAATGGCAGAACACACACCATCAGAGTGAAACAGAAGAATAGTAAGCACACAATCGTGGATGGGGTGCCTTTTATACATAGCCCCTCCCAAGATGGCCGCCTCTGCAATACACCTGGGAATTCTAGCTTACCTTCAATCTTTCACCACATGTGTTCAATAGGATGCGTTCATGCTGGAAGAGGGCTCACATGCTGGAAGAGCATGCACAGTTGTACACCAAACATCAGTTAACATCGCCTTAGAGAACAAGTCTATAGTAATATAATGTTTAAAATTCAAAATGTGACCAAGTTGGTTTTATCTTGTATAAGGACTTGATGAGACAATGTAACCGGTATTTGGTTATCACTAGGCCTTTATGAATTTTGCTGCATCGTTGCGAGAACAAGGTTGCACCCTTGATTTCCTAAATTTCCTAGAGCTGCTATTTGATATCATGACAGGTGGCCATGACGACGCGGGAACTCTCCTGTGAGATAACACAACCAATGACTGTGCTTTTCTGAGTTCTGCAACCTGTGACATTTCGCAGCACCCTGGATGCATTACGCAACGCTAATATCATGGGCAAGACAGATATCCGACAATCCAGGCTTAAGTATGACTCACGGTGCTCTGCAGAGCATCCAGGGGACGGCTCACAAGATGACGCGGAAATGAAAACACTCCTCTTGGCCCTCAAGCACAGCTTGACAGCAGTAGAGGCTAAAATGGACACCCTGTGCACTAGAATTGACTCTGAGGCACACAAAGTGGAGGGTCACGATAAGCGGCTTCAGGAAGTCAACAAAGGTTATCCAATGTAGAGGACACCGTGACCTCCCGCGGCGAACAACTTCTCAATATTGAAAAGGTACTGAAAATTATAGCGGCCAAGAATGAAGACCTGGAGGCGTGTTCACGCCGCAGTAACTTACGTATCCTAGGGGTGCCTTAGATGACCAACACAGGCAGGACGGAGGAGTACCTAGAGTGAATCCTCATCATGATATCTGGTGCTGACTCCTTCTCCAAAGTGATTATTGTGGAGATGGCTTATAGATCGCTAATGACTCCATTCCCACTGGGTGCCTCTATTATCGCCCGGCTCCTGAATTATAAGGACTGTGATACAGTACTTAGGCTTGCTAGAGATCGGAAGATTCTGAAATTTGATGGCAACACTGTGTCTATTTACCCTGATTTTAACATAACGGTGCAGGAGGCACTGAAAAAATGAACTGCCATCAAGCAGAGACTGCGTCAGGCCACGATCCCCTATGCGATGCTGCATTCAGCACAATTGAAGATTACTTCTAAGGGGAAAGATCATATTTTTGGAAAACCACAACAGGCACTGGACTTCATGTGGAAAAATGCTATCTGTCAACCGTGGAAGGAACCTAGGATGGCTTTATCCAGGCCCAGCTCTCTGACCTCTGATATTGACTAACACTGTGTTCCTGTCGTTGTGTGAAGTTGTAGCCATGGTCTGCTGTGCTAGACTGTTATTCTAAAGAAATCCCTTTGAAACTTCCATGCTTTACAAGTGTAATGATTTGCTTCACTCACACTCCATTTAGCTAAAAATGTTGATGATATTACAGTACCCCAGACACCCTCATACCATCGAGGAGAAATGCATCTGGCAAACGGAGCGACCCCAGAGCTTAACCCTATTGTACCTGAACCCTCTGTAGGAATGAAGATTCTGTATGGGAATGTTTATTGATTGTGGGAGGGATAGTAAATATCTGATGGGTTGAGACCGCCAGAGTGGGAGGCTTTTGAGGAAGTTTTTATGTTGTGTTATATCAGACATGGTTTGAAATGGTCATGATAGGGAACAGGATGTCAAATGCTATTCTGTCTTTCTATACATAATGCAAACTACCTATTACATGACCAGCCAAGGGTACAACCAACACATTACATTAACCCACATACACTTGACACCCACATGAAATGCAGGTGCCTGACATGGGATGCAAGGGGCCTAGGTGACCCACATAAGCGTAGACATATTCTGGCCTACTTGAATAGGCATGACATTCACATTGCATTGTTACAAGAGACACACTTTTCATCCACTGCAGGGACAACCTTCGCTACTAGATGGGCCTCCTATAATCAGTACTCCAATACTCCTTATACATGCGTGGGACTATAACAATAGTGTGCAAGGGGCTGCCTTTTCAGCCACAGGGATATCTTAATAATGATCAAGGTCGCTACACTATACTAGGGGGCAGGTTGGGCTCCCATGCCCTCATTATAGCCAACTGTTACAGCCCGAACATGGGTGACCATGCCTTTTTTAATAGATTGTGGGGGCTGATTGTGGATATTGGCCAAGCCTAATACTCTTGGGTGGAGACTTCAATCTAGCACTAAATACTGAAAATGATAGATCAGGTTTGTCCACATACAAGTAGTAAAGCAGCCAGACCAGTTACTGATATCATAGAGAAGAACTCTTTTGTTGATGCTTGGCGGCAGGTTAATCCACCTACTTGAGAGGTCACCTATTACTCAGGAGTCCACAACAGCTGGTCACAAATAGACTACTGGATTATTTCCAGAGGGATGGGCCCCTGGGTTCAGGAAGTGCGACACCTCGTGAGAACGTATTCCAATCACTTTCCTGTACTGCTGCACCTGCCTATCAGTTCGGGGTTTGGCTAACTGGCGGCTCACCTTTACATTCCTCTTAGATACGCCCTTCCGGGAGGAAATGAGACAAGAAATTGCAGACGTCTTAAACAAAAATGTTGACTCGGTCCTGTTAGTAAGTACTGTATGGGAAGCATTTTAAGTCATAATTTAAGGATTTTGTATTGCGAAGAGCTGCAGACTTCAGCGTGCTCTACACTCAGACTTGCATAGGCTAGAGGCAGAACGTATATGACTTGAGCATCTTCAGAGCCAACTTGCTGACCCTGCAATGCTGACTGCACTCAAGGAAACTATCAGAATATCAGGAAGTTGCTGAGAGAGAGCACCTATACCGAGGTAAATGTGCCATGGCTCAAGCCTTTGGAGAAGGGGAAAGGTCAGGCACACCCTAGCCATTCTGACTCACAAGCCACGGATACTAGAAGTGAAGGCGCCAGTGGGGCACATCTACAGAGACACAATAGATATACTACATGCCTTTGCACGACATCACTACATTTCTAGATGAGGTTGCACTGGGTTGGACCAGTAACGCACAGCTTCACTTCTAGTTTAGGCCTTTACATGATTGAGATACGTGAAGCAATCATGCATCTGCAAGCTGGTAAGGCCCCTGGGGCTGATGGCCTCCCAGTGGAATTTTATAAAAGGTATGCCGAGTTGCTGTTACCATTTTTAAAAAAGGTCTACAGGGAATCAAAGGACGTTGGTTCACTGCCCCCTTCCATGCGTGAAGCTGTGATCCTGGCCCTCCCCAAACCTGCCAACCCTCAGAAGAATGTGATTCATATAGACACCTAGCTTTAATCAACTGTGACGTTAAGATATTAGCTAAAATTCTTACCGATCGCCTCTCATTGCTCATGCCATTTATTGTAAGGCTGAATCAATCTGGATTAATTCCGAGGAGATCGACTTCATACTTCCTAAGAACTTTGGGGCATGTTTACAAACCCCTAGTGCCACATTGCACTACCCTGTCATAATTTCTTTTTTTACGCTAAGGCAGCATTAAGGAGGCCTTTCTCCCGTGTCGGAATGCTTGCATTGCACCACTGTGTGAACCCTTGTGCCACATTTTGCCTGCACCAGGCATAATGTACGCAAGGCGGGTGTTCAGAAGCAGTGAGGCCTGAAAAAATGGCGCAGTGAAATGTACAACATTTCACTTTGCATTTTTTCCAACATTTTTAACGTATGCTCAGAGCAGGTGTTAAAATGACGCACCCATTTTAACCAATTGGCCTCCCTGTGTTTTGCTGCACTAGCATCAACATTTTGGATGCTATAGTCCTAATGACCGCCGTGGTGTGCCGTATTATAAATACAGAGCAACCATAGTCTTGTTAGGTGGGGCAGGGGCGACATGGGGAAAGTGGCGCATCAGGACCGATGCGCCACTTTCTTGTAAATATGCCTCCTTGTTTGCAATACTACAAGATATAGCTCGAGGTCTTGATGCTGCGGCTATCTTCTTAGATGCCACCAAAGCCTTTGACTCCCTCAAATGGGATTTTTCAATGGTCGTGCTGTCCCATATGGGGCTCCCTGGGGACTTTTTGGCCTGGATAGCCCTCTTATATTTGCTCCCCACAGCAAGAGTGTTAATTAATGGTTCAGTCTCCGATCCAATAGATATATCCAGGGGCACAAGACAGGGTTCCCACTGTCACCACTTTCATTTGCGCTGGCAGTTGAGCCCCTAGCTGCCAAATTGAGGCAACAACACTGGGATTCTGCTCTTTGTTATCCCTCAATGCATATTGCAGTGTTGCTCTATGCATACACTATTACTTTATACCTAACAAATCCTCAGACAAGTCGGAATAGGGTACTACAGGAGTTTGTTAGTTTTGGGGTACAGTTCAGCATACAGATAAACTGGGGGAAATCCCATATTTTCCAGCTGACGCATAGTGTGCGGCCCATCACTCCAGACTATCAGCTACAGTGGTGCTTCACTGACTTTAAACATTTAGGGGTGGTGATTACTCGAAGTAAGGAGGAAAGCACTCAATCTGGAATTATATTATTTACGTGCACAAGCCCACTATGCCATTCATTGGTATAAACCCACCCCATAACTGCTACACCTAGCCGTGGAGGAGGGCTCCATGAGCCAATTGCCATCAACATCCTATTAGGGGCTACAATACATTTTCCAAAGTCGACAGACTCTACAGTTACATGCACAACCGCTGCATAGCACAATCCAGCACGACATGCTGGTAATTCTTTACTGTACTCTCCACATGTCCCACTCCCATACCACCTTCTGTTACCTGTGACACATGAAGCTGCTTGACGGATGCTTCTCCGAAGACTCGAATGCCCCCACTGGAGTGATTTGTATGTAGATTGGCTGTTTAAAACAAAAGAACAATTATTTGCGGTAGAAGGGCCGTCCCCATTAGACACATTCATGTACATCAGGATTAGATATAATGCGAGGGCAGCCACACCTAACTTCCCTGAAGAGGCTCAGTCACTGAGTACCCGACAGACATAACTTCAGGTAAAGAGGCCACGGCTCCTGGTTTTTAACGTTTATCGTGCTCTATCTACAATTGGAGGTGGTCCCAATGGAAACACGCGCACATGAACAGACATAGATGCAGTCTTGACAGATGACATGTAGGGAGCGTGCTATGCGCACACTGGGAAAGTTGTTTCCTGAAGTCGCCTCCGAATCATACGCTATACATTTCTCCACAGTCTATTACACTCCGCATTGACTACACAGGCATGGTCTGCGCACAGATGAGAAATGCCAACGCTGCAATATAGACAGTGCTGACTTTTTACGTTTAGCTTAGGCAACTTAGCCCTTTTCATGCGTATAGGGGTGAAACAGTGGGTGCGCTGCTGGATATGGTGGATCCTGCCCGCACTTACCTCCCTGCTAGCTTTGTTGGGATACACACAGCAGACAGAACCTTGCTATAGAAAGTTTGTGAAACTGCCGTTATTACTGGCAAAGCGCAAAATGGCTTTGCGGATGGGGAAGGGGAAGAGCGCCTAAATTCAAAGGCTGGCTTACCGACCTCATCTATTGTAATGACCAGCTAAACTTCCATGTGGAAACCCTGCCTCGTGGCTCTAGGCCTAAACATTTTTAGGAACCCCTGCATTGCTACTTGCTCACCCTCCCAGGCACGAATGCCACAGGACATTGAATAGTGAACTATGGGTTGGTCGTTCTATATTAGCAGAATGCCACAACCAACAAATGTTAGTAGGAAATATGCTCTGTATGTAGATTCAGAACATGATAGAGTACAGTGGAAAGCCGGTGTTGGAGAAAAGCTGTAAGACCTCACAAATATTTACTGGTGGATATGATTTGTTTGTGTTTTATGAGTGATAAACTTGATGGGCTGTGAACCACAAGGGATAGACTGGGTGGTGAACTGTTGACCCGCAAGTTATGCCTTCTTTGCACTGTCTCCATGTGACCAGTTGATATGTAACTGCTACTTATTTTATGCTTGAATCCCCTTTGAGCTCTTGTTTATAATGTTGTAGAAAACTAATAAATCAATAACATATATATTTCACCCTTATATCAATGAAACCAAATCTCAGGATTCCCACTGTACTATCTAGTTGACACCATACTCAAACCACAGGTGAGAGCTGAAGACAGGCAGGGTAGCTTGTCATAAACTTTACAGGACATCAACGCTTCTGATGACAGTAGCACAGGGCAGCTTCACCGAGATCGTCTTCAGGAAAGCTAGAAGTATGAGAGTTTAGCCATCAAGACATTGGATGGTGTACATGTGCCCATAAGCAATATGACATTATACTATTACTGGAATACTTCGTAGGGAGCCTGATTAATATATATTGGGCAGTAGCCATCATCTTACCCTATTGAGATGTCATGCCCTTGATCCTTGGCATGCCTACAGTTGGCATATCTAAAGCTCTTCTGGGGCTGAGGGCCAAAATGTTTGCAGGGACGCTCTTTGGTTCCCTGATCGAAAAAATGCAGCTCGAAAATAAGAAGAAATACTTCGGGAAAAGAGAAATCATGGTAATGGGGGCCACAAAATTTGTTGTGTTAGCTGCACGAATAACAAACAGACCAGGCCTTCAGTTTTACTACTTAAAAATAAGTCGTAATAGGAGATGCACACGGCCTTGGGCTGCTGCCCTGCCTTGTGATGGTCCTGGTCTAGAGCGCCTCTGCTACCTGAGCTTAAATACACTGTCTATATTCAATCCTGTCCTGTATGTCCCATTGAGTGACAAGCTCATAACACTGTATATGCTTTTGAATTTTTTAGCTACTGGCCCCCTCTTTTCTTCACATACAGGGGCATATTTATACTGCCCTAGGGACACCTTGCTCTACATTAATCTAATTATTTTTCACGTTAATATGGCCCAACAAGGCTGAAATACCTGCACCGTATTTACATGGTGGCACAATGCATGCATTGCGCAACTCTGCAATCCTTTGCACTACATTATGCCTGTGCCAGGTATGATGCATGCAAAGGGGGCGTTCCCCTGTTAAAGGAGATGGAAAAATGGGATAAGGAAATCTATGAAAAGGAAATCTATGAGATTTCCTTGCACCATTTTTGATGGCACTTTCAACGGCTGCTCAAGAGCAGGTGTTAAAAGGAGACTTCCATTCTTTAAAATGGGGCCCTATGTACTCTGCAGGAGTAGCGTCAATATTTTATTGTTACTCCTGGTGTGTACATCAATAGCGTCATGAGAAATGACGCTATTTTCCCCTACCCTGCACCATGGTGCGCTGTATTGTAAATACGGTGCACACATGGTGGCAGTAGAGGGGTGCTAAGGGGCATTGGGAAAGTGGTGCTGCATTCGGTGCAGCACCTCTTTCCATCAATCTGCCAATAATGTCTTGCTACTATTGCCAACTTCCCAGAGTTTCTCTTTTCTCATCTGAAAGCAAGAATCTGATGCCGTGGATGCTTCTGGCTTGCATTGCTGTGTTTCTGTATTATTGTTGTATGCTGTCCACTTTCCTGAGCTTTCCTAAGAATCGACCATCCACAATTGAACCATTGACTCCCTTACTAATTTTACTAGAGAAGATTCAGTTATAGACATAAACTACTTCCTGTGTGTCCTCTGAAATACTTGGATATTCCCTTCTGTTTCTCGTGGTTTGCTCCTTAGCTGTCCGAATGATGGAATCTCTGTTCACACAAGGAGAAGGCAGCGTGCCAATGACTTAATTCTCATGTGACTGGATACGTACCATCATGCAGTGGAGAGAGTGGTGGCCCTCTTTCTACTTTTGTGTTGCAAACTGCATTCGCTTGAGTTAGAGCTAATGGTGGCATAAATGCATAACTGGACTTTTCCTGCCACATATATTGGTCAATCCTCCTGCATAATTTGGTCCTCGCTGCAACACGATTCTAGTGGCTCTGCATATAACTAAAGCACTTCCATTTACCTTCTTCCTCTAAGTGCAGCAAAAAATGAAAATTTTGCCATTATTTACTATATTTGTTTATGTTATTAATATGGGGTCTCCCCAACCTACTCTTAGTCTCAGAGATGACCTAGACAGAAAGAGCAGGTTTTGCAGTGAGTTATGGGCAAAAATGTTTTGTAAAAGAAGTGCCCAGCAAACTGAGTGCAGTTAATAACGTAGTATCTTGACTGTTAGAAATAGGGTTTTTGGTTGGCAGTCAGGTTACCCTCTGTCCAAGCAAGAACCCTCACTCTAGTCAGGGTAAGTCACACACAATCCAAATTATCCTGTGCCCACCCTCTGGTAGCTTGGCACGAGCAGTCAGGCTTAACTTAGAAGGCAATGTGTAAAGTATTTGTGCAATAAATCATACAATAACACAATATAGCACCACAAAAATACACCACACAGTGATTAGAAAAATATAGAATATTTATCTGGATATTTGTAGATCAACACAATAAAAGATGCAATAAGAATTTGTAGAAATTTCACTGAAAGGTGATATAAAGTGCCTTAAGTCTTTAAAAAGCAAACAAAGTCTCTTTCAAGCACAAAGCACCTGGTTTGGAGTGGAAAATCTCCGCAGAGGGCCGCAGAGGAGGAGATGCGTGGAAAAATGGTGTGTGCGTCGGTTTCGCCCCTTCACACACGGACTTGCGTCTTTATTTTCCACTCGGGGAAGATGTGTGTCGTTTTCCGGCACGCGGGCCGAATCCTTCTATGGTTCGTGGGATTACCAGATGTCCCAGGGTCTGTGCGTGGAATCCTAGACTTGTTAACCGGCTGCGCGTCATTCCAGGGAGCTGTGTGTGGAATTTTCTTCCTCACGGCAGGCGTTGCGTTGATTTCCTTTCTGGAAGTCGGGCGGCGTTGTCCAGGCGAGCCCGTGAGTCGAAGTTCCGGTCGCACCGTAGGCGTCGCGTCGAGCGGCGTCTTTCCGGATTGCATGCGGTGAATTTCTCACCACGGAACAAGCTGTGCGTCTAATTTTTCGGCGCGCACGGCATCCAGTTGAAAGAAAGAAGTCTTTTTGGTCCTGAGACTTCAGAAAACAGGAGTCAAGCTCTATCCAAGCCCTTGGAGAGCACTTTTACAGCCAGACAAGAGTTTAGCAAGGCAGCAGGCCAACAGCAAGGCAGCAGTCCTTTGTAGAAAGCAGACAGGTGAGTCCTTTGAGCAGCCAGGCAGTTCTTCTTGGCAGGATGTAGGTTCTGGTTAAGGTTTCTTCTCCAGCAAGTGTCTGAGGTGAGAGGGCAGAGGCCCTGTTTTATACCCAAATGTGCCTTTGAAGTGGGGGAGACTTCAAAGAGTGGTTTAGAAGTGCACCAGGTCCCCTTTCAGTTCAAGCCTGTCTGCCAGGGTCCCAGTAGGGGGTGTGGCAGTCCTTTGTATCAGAGCAGGCCCTCCACCCTCCCAGCCCAGGAAGACCCATTCAAAATGCAGATGTATGCAAGTGAGGCTGAGTACCCTGTGTTTGGGGTGTGTCTGAGTGAATGCACAAGGAGCTGTCAACTAAACCTAGCCAGATGTGGATTGTAAGGCACAGAAAGATTTAAGTGCAGAGAAATGATCCCTTTCTAAAAGTGGCATTTCTAAAGTAGTAATATTAAATCCAACTTCACCAGTCAGCAGGATTTTGTATTACTATTCTGGCCATACTAAATATAACCTTCCTACTCCCTTCAGATCAGCAGCTGCCACTTCAACAATGTATGAGGGCAGTCCCAATGTTAGCCTATGAAGGGAGCAGGCCTCACAGTATTGTAAAAACGAATTTAGGAGTTTTACACTACCAGGAAATGTAAACTACACAGGTACATGTCCTGCCTTTTACCCACACAGCACCCTGCTCTAGGGGTTACCTAGGGCACACATTAGAGGTGACTTATGTGTAGAAAAAGGGGAACTTTAGGCTTGGCAAGTACTTGTAAATGCCAAGTCAAAGTGGCAGTGAAACTGCGCACACTGGCCTTGCCATGGCAGGCCTAGGACAAGGTAAAGGGGCTACTTGAGTGGGTGGCACAACCAGTGCTGCAGGCCCACTAGTAGCATTTCATCTACAGGCCCTAGGCACATGCAGTGCACATTACTAGGGACTTATAAGTATATTAAATAGTCCAATTGGGTATGATCCAAAGTTACCATGTTTAAAGGGAGAGAGCATATGCACTTTAGCACTGGTTAGCAGTGGTAAAGTGCGCAGAGTCTAAAAGCCAGCAAAAACAGAGTCCAAAAAGTGGAGGAAGGCAGGCAAAAAGTTAGGGGTGACCACCCTAAGGCATGTCAGGTCTAACATGTGTCCCCCCCAGCTGAAAGTGGGGAGAGCTACCCGACCTCCTGGGAGCTCTCATCGCTAAGGCGGAAGTATCTGGAGAGACCATCAGCAATGGCGTGGTCAACCCTTGGGCGATGCTCCACCGTAATGTCCATCCCCTGTAGGGATATGGACCACCTCAAGAGTTTTGGATTCTCTCCCCTCATCTGCATGAGCCATCTGAGGGGCCTGTGGTCTGTCTGAACCCGGAAGTTAGTCCCAAACAGGTAGGGTCTTAGCTTCTTCAGTGCCCAGACCACAGCAAATGCTTCTCTCTCAATAGCACTCCACTTTTGTTCCTGTGGTAATAGTCTTCGGCTAATAAAGACATAGGTTGGTCTGAGCCCTCCTCATTTAACTGTGCTAGAACAGCCCCTATGTCAGGCTCTGAAGCGTCTGTCTGCACAATAAATTCCTGGGAGTAGTCAGGGGCCTTGAGCACGGGGGCCGTGCACATGGCTTCCTTCAGAGAATCAAAGGCTTTCTGACAAGCCTCTGTCCAATTCACCAACCTAGGTTGTTTCTTGGAAGTGAGTTCTGTCAAGGGGGACACAATGGTACCATAGCCCTTGACGAATTTGCGGCAGTATCCAGTGAGGCCCAAAAAGGGTCTCACCTCAGTCTGTGTTCTAGGTGGTTGCCAGGCCTTGATAGTTTCAATCTTGGCCTGGAGTGGCTGCACCTTGCCACCACCTACTAGTTGTCCTAAGTACACCACAGAACCCTACCCAATCTGGCACTTACTAGCCTTGATAGTCAGGCTTGCCTATTGCAGCGCCTGAAGCAACTCCTTGAGGTGGAGCAGGTGTTCCTCCCAGCAGGAACTGTAGACAGCTATGTCGTCCAGGTAAGCTGCACAGTAGGCATCTTTACCAGCTAGGACCCCGTTAACCAACCGTTGGAAGTTAGCGGGGGCATTTTTCAGTCCAAATGGCATCACCCGGAATTGGTAATGGCCATCAGGGGTGGAAAATGCTGATCTTTCTTTAGCCGGCTCAGTCAGGCCGATCTGCCAGTACCCTGAAGTAAGATCGAACGTACTCAGGAACGTGGCAGCGCCGAGTCTGTCAACGAGCTCATCAGCTTGGGGGATGGGGTGAGCATGAGTCCGGGTGACTGAGTTGAGACCCCGGTAGTCCACACAGAACCGGAGTTCTTGCTTCGCACCTGGGGCAGTAGCCTTAGGAACCAATACCACCGGGCTGGCCCAGGGACCACTGGATTTCTCAATAACCCCTAAAGTCAACATTATGGAGACCTCCTCCTTGATGCTGGCCTTCACCTTATCCGACAACCTGTACATTTTGTTCTTCACAGGGGGACTGTCACCTGTGTCAATGTCATGAACACAGAGGTGGAACAGTCCAGGAGTAAGGGAGAACAGGGGGGATGACTGCAAAAACAGCTCATGGCAGTCTCCTTTCTGGGTTAGAGTCAGGGAGTCAGAGAGAATGACACCCCCTACCGACCCATCCCCTTTTTGACAGAGAGGAGGTCGGGGAGAGGTTCACTCTCCTCTTCCATGCCCTCATCTGTGACCAGGAGCATACTGACCTCTGACCTCTCAAAGTGAGGTTTGAGCCGGTTGTGATGGAGGACCCTTAGGGGGTGCCTAGGGGCCTTGAGGTCCACTAGGTAAGTGGCCTCCCCTTTACTCTCCTTGATCTCAAAGGGGCCAGTCCTGCGGTCCTGGAGAGCCCTGGGCTCTACTGGCTCCATCACCCAAACTTTGTCTCCAGGTGAGAACTCAACCAGAGTGGTCTTCCGGTCATAACACTCCTTCATCACCTCTTGACTGGCCTCGAGGTTACTCTGGGCCTGCTTCCAGAAGTGTTGGGTTTGGTTGCGGAGGGCCAGCATGTAGCTGACCACATCCTGGGGAGGTGACTTGGGAGCTTTCTCCCAGCCCTCCTTCACAATGCTTAGGAGTCCCCTGACAGGGTGACCATAGAGAAGCTCAAAGGGGCTGAACCCCACCCCTTTCTGGGGCACTTCTCTGTAAACAAACAACAGGCAAGGTAAGAGGACATCCCACTTACGCCTCATGGCATCAGTCAGGCCACTAATCATGCCTTTCAGGGTCTTGTTGAATCTCTCAACAAGCACATTGGATTGAGGATGGTAAGGGGTGGTAAACCGGTAGGTCACCCCACACTCACCCCACACTCACCCCACATGGACTTCATGTATGCAGACATGAAGTTTGTGCCCCTGTCAGATACAACCTCCTTAGGGAATCCCACACGGGTAAATATTCCCAACAGGGCTCTGATTACCACCGGTGCAGTCACTGTTCTCAGAGGGATTGCCTCTGGATAGCGGGTGGCATGGTCCACCAAAACCAGGATAAACCTGTTGCCCAAGGCAGTTTTGGGGTCCAAGGGACCAACAATGTCAATGCCCACCCTTTCAAAGGTGGTGCCAACGACTGGGAGTGGGAGCAGGGGAGCCTTAAGCCGTTTCCCTGTCTTCCCACTAGCCTGGCAGGTGGGGCCAGCTCTGCAGAAGTTATCTGAAGCTGTCCTCATTCTGGGCCAATGGAAGTGGGTGTCAAGCCTGTTAAATGTCTTGTCTTGGCCCAGGTGTCCTGCCAGGGGGATGTTGTTGTGAGCCAGACCCAGTAGGAAGCTCCGGTAACACTGGGGGACCACCAGCACACGGGCTTCCCCAGGACGTGGAACCTTACGCTCACTGTAAAGGAGATCATTCTCCCAGTAAATATGGTGAGTGCCAGAGGCGTCACCTGCTGCTTGGGCTGTGGCCTGTTGCCTCAGACCCTCAAGGGAGGGGCATTCCTTCAGTGCCTTGCAGAATTCTGCTCTGGTTGGCCCTCCTCTACTTGCCAGCCAGCAAGTTCAGGTAGGTTACCCAGGTCAGCTATGTCCTCCCCAGTTGGCTCAGGGGCCTCCTCCTCCTCAGGGGCCTCGTCCACCACCGTGGGAACAGTTGAGGCGGGTTTCCCGCTTCTCTTGCCCTTCCTCTTTGCAGCTGTCTGGGCCATTTTTCCAGGCTTCAGACGCCCTTGACTCCCTTCCCGGCAGCCATGGACCGTGTGGTCATGCAGACCCACTCAGGTAACCCTATCATCTCCAGATGGGATCTGAGCTCTACTTCTTTCCAAGCAGTATGCTCAAGGTCATTGCCTAACAGACAATCTACAGGCATGGCAGGACTCACAGCTACTTTCAGAGTACCAGAGACCCCCCCACTCAAAGGGAACCAGAGCCACTGGTAGGTGACTCTCACGATTGTCAGCGACTATGACCTGGTGGAATGTATTAGGGACTATCTGCTCTGATGACACCAGTTGACTCTTGATAGTAGTCATACTGGCTCTTGTGTCACGCAGAGCCTCCACCTTTTGCCCATCAATGGTGACCCACTGCCTGTACTTGGAAGTATTTTGGGGCATGTGGGCTTTAGGCACCATTTCTCTTTCTCCCAGGAACACTAGGGAAACCTCTGCCTGCTCCCCAAAGCTATCTGGGTCCATCTCCTCCCCAAGCGCTACACTAGTCAACCCAGGTGTCTGTCCAGTAGTGGACAGTGCCCTCTTGGAGCACTGGGGGTCACCTTTATAGTGACCATACTGGTAGTACTCTAAGCATTTGGGGTTGGATCTCCCTGATTTATCATAAGTCCCTGGCTTTTTCCCAAATCTGGAAAAGGAATGGTTACCGCCCCCTCCCTGGGAATTCTTTTGGGGGGCTTTTGAGAGTTCCTTATCTGTAAGTTTATCTCCCCCCTCTTTCTTCTGTTGGGAACCCTGACCACCTTTGTGGGTGTCCCCCCCAGGTACCTTTTTGGACACTGGTGCTAACCCAGAGGTCCGCCTCCTCAGCAAGCTTCCTGGGATCAGTCAGCTTACCTTCTACCAAGTGCTGGCGCAACTCTGTAAAAGTAGTATTGAGCATATGATCTCTCAGAATCAAGTCATATAACCCTTTATAATCATCTACTTTGTTGCCTTGCACCCATCCATTCAGTGCCTTACTGGAAAAGTCAAAGAAATCTACCCATGTTTGTGTGGTCTGTTTGGTGCTGTCCCTGAACCTCTGACGGTATCCCTCAGGGGTCAGCCCAAACTTGGCAAGTAAAGTGGCTTTCTGAAGTGAGTATGTGTTTTGATCAGGTTGAACCAATGTGAGAAGTGTGTCCCTCCCCAATGGCAGCACATAACCCCACATAGCTATACCCCATTGCCCTTCAGGAACCTCATGAGCCTTTAGTGCAACTTCATAAGAAGCTAACCATTTATCTATGTCATCTCCCACCACAAAACTGGGCACCACATTTTTGGGTATACGAACCTTCTTTTCTCCAGCAGGTCCTGTCTGTATGCTGCCACCATTACTGCTGGATTCAGACTGTCTCGCCTTGATCTCCAGCTCCTTGAGACTCAGTTCATGAGCCAACAATAGTTTCTTTTCAGCCAAAGCTCTTTGAGCTTCCACCTGTTTGGCTGCTCTTTCAGCCTCAGCTTGTTTGGCTTCTCTCTCTGCCCTCTTTTCCTCCTGTTGGGCCTCAATTTTCAGTTTTGCCATTTGCAACTGGAACTCCCTTTCTTCTCTCCTTTCCTCTGCGGTCAGGCTTTGCTCAGAGACACTGCTCCCTGGTCTGGAAGGGGGCACAATTGCAGTGGTAGCATTACCCACTGATGGCAATAGATCCTCTGAGAGGCCATTTTCTGGCTCCTCTTCCTCATCATCTTCCTCTAAATGGGCTTCTGCCCAGGCCGTCAGCGCCACTTGAAAGTCCTCCTTTTTGGAGGCCCCTTGGGTGGGTACTCTCATCACCCTGCAGAACCCTTTTAGCTGTTTGACAGTATATGTCTCCAACAGTGCTAGGTCCAAATCTCCTTCTTGAGACCCAGACAGAGACATGTTAAGAGAGGATTTAGTTTTCGAAAATTGTCAGGAAAAACTAATTTGCAAAAAGAGATAAAAATCAAGTTGACCTTCAACTGTGGGTAGGTAGTGAAATACTTAGTTACTGTATGTCACTGCACAAACACAAGTCCTATCCTCACCGCTGATCACCAATGTTAGAAATGGGTTTTTTGGTTGGCAGTCAGGTTACCCTCTGTCCAAGCAAGAACCCTCACTCTAGTCAGAGTAAGTCACACACAATCCAAATTATCCTGTGCCCACCCTCTGGTAGCTTGGCACGAGCAGTCAGGCTTAACTTAGAAGGCAATGTGTAAAGTATTTGTGCAATAAATCATACAATAACACAATATAGCACCACAAAAATACACCACACAGTGTTTAGAAAAATATAGAATATTTATCTGGATATTTGTAGATCAACACAATAAAAGATGCAATAAGAATTTGTAGAAATATCACTGAAAGGTGATATAAAGTGTCTTAAGTCTTTAAAAAGCAAACAAAGTCTCTTTGAAGCACAAAGTACCTGGTTTGGAGTGGAAAATCTCTGCAGAGGGCCACAGAGGAGGAGATGTGTGGAAAAATGGTGTGTGCGTCGGTTTCGCCCCTTCACACATGGACTTGCGTCGTTATTTTTCATGCGGGGAGACGTGTGTCGTTCTGCGGGAAGAAAAATGGTGGGTGCGTTGGTTTCGCCCCTTCACACACGGACTTGCGTCGCTATTTTTCACTCGGGGAAGACGTGCGTAATTTTCCAGCACGCGGGCCGACTCCTTCTATGGTTCGCGGGATTAGCAGATGTCCCAGGGTCTGTGCGTGGAATCCTAGACTTGTTAACCGGCTGCGCGTTGTTCCGGGGAGCTGTGCGTGGAATTTTCTTCCTCACAGAAGGCGTTGTGTCGATTTCTTCTCTGGAAGTCGGGCGGCGTTGTCCAGGCGAGGCTGTGCGTCGAAGTTCTGGTTGCACCGTAGGCATCGCGTCGAGCGGCGTCTTTCCGGATCGGCGTGCGGTGAATTTCTCACCACGGAACAAGCTGTGCATCGAATTTTTCGGCACACATGGCGTCCAGTTGAAAGAAAGAAGTCTTTTTGGTCCTGAGACTTCAGAAAACAGGAGGCAAGCTCTATCCAAGCCCTTGGAGAGCACTTTTACAGCCAGAAAAGAGTTTAGCAAGGCAGCAGGCCAACAGCAAGGCAGCAGTCCTTTGTAGAAAGCAGACAGGTGAGTCCTTTGAGCAGCCAGGCAGTTCTTCTTGGCAGGATGTAGGCTCTGGTTCAGGTTTCTTCTCCAGCAAGTATCTGAGGTGGGAGGGCAGAGGCCCTGTTTTATACCCAAATGTGCCTTTGAAGTGGGGGAGACTTCAAATAGTGGTTTAGAAGTGCACCAGGTCCCCTTTCAGTTCAAGCCTGTCTGCCAGGGTCTCAGTAGGGGGTTTGGCAGTCCTTTGTGTCAGAGCAGGCCCTCCACCCTCCCAGCCCAGGAAGACCCATTCAAAATGCAGATGTATGCAAGTCAGGCTGAGTACCCTGTGTTTGGGGTGTGTCTGAGTGAATGCACAAGGAGCTGTCAACTAAACCTAGCCAGACGTGGATTGGAAGGCACAGAAAGATTTAAGTGCAGAGAAATGCTCACTTTCTAAAAGTGGCATTTCTAAAATAGTAATATTAAATCCAACTTCACCAGTCAGCAGGATTTTGTATTACCATTCTGACCATACTAAATATGACCTTCCTACTCCCTTCAGATCAGCAGCTGCCACTTCAACAATGTATGAGGACAGCCCCAATGTTAGCCTATGAATGGAGCAGGCCTCACAGTAGTGTAAAAACAAATTTAGGAGTTTTACACTACCAGGGCATGTAAACTACACAGGTACATGTCCTGCCTTTTACCCACACAGCACCCTGCTCTAGGGGTTACCTAGGGCACACATTAGAGGTGACTCATGTGTAGAAAAAGGGAGCTTTAGGCTTGGCAAGTACTTTTAAATGCCAAGTCGAAGTGGCAGTGAAACTGCACACACAGGCCTTGCCATGGCAGGCCTAGGACAAGGTAAAGGGGCTACTTGAGTGGGTGGCACAACCAGTGCTGCAGGCCCACTAGTAGCATTTCATCTACAGGCCCTAGGCACTTACAGTGCACATTACAAGGGACTTATAAGTCTATTAAATAGTCCAACTGGGTATGATCCAAAGTCACCATGTTTAAAGGGAGAGAGCATATGCCCTTTAGCACTGTTTAGCAGTGGTAAAGCGTGCAGAGTCTAAAAGCCAGCAAAAACAGGGTCCAACAAGTGGAGGGAGGCAGGCAAAAAGTTAGGGGTGACCACCCTAAGGCATGTCAGGTCTAACATTGACTATAATGCTCACAACCACCACTACAGAGCACAAATATAAAAATAGTATTTATTAGAAACAAGGTAATGTAACCGTACAGGCAGCCCCTACAGGGCATAACCATATGAATACAAAATGGCAGAAAATAATGAAATGTAACCATGTGTGTAGTCTTTAGAGAGCATAGTGCCTTACACATTTTCAGGTCGACTTCAATACTATTACAAATAAGGCCTTTAAAACACAAACTACTCTCAGCTGTAAAACAAAAGATCGAGCTATGAGAGCACTTAAAAAAAACACTGCATGGTGAGAGGGGGCACTATTTTGGGGTTCCCCCTAACCTAGTGTCGGATCCAGATATTACTTACATATAAAGAGTGCATTGTGCTGAACGGTTTGGTGGTGGTCCCATTGTCGTAGGACTACTACAGGACAAAAATGTTTTGAAAAAAATGCCCGCAAAGCATTGTGGGGTGATTTTCCTGAGCGCAGTGAATATTGTAGCATTGGCTCTCCTGCTGTGCCAGGAGAGGCGCTTTGAGGATTTGTGTCTTTATTTCTTTTGCAAATGCTCCAGTTTGTATATTTTTCAACTGCTAAACTTGTAAACTGTCCCTCATGTAAATCGCTCCTCTGATTAAGTTTACGCTATATGAAACTTCAGTGCTCCTCTGAGTGAGTTTGCTCTAAATGAACCTTTAAAAAAAATTAAATAAATTAAAAAGAACCCACTTCCAGCTTACAACCTTTGTGCGCAGACAGCCACAAAGAAACAGTGGCATGCCCAAAACAAAGAAGAGGAAGAAACAACATACGGTCACGCAGTACGAAGCAGCGAAGGAAAAGAAAAAAATAAAGGGCCAAATTAAGGTATCTGGCCAATCGTGCAATAATCCATGTAACAAGGTCAGTCTGCAAGGCATAACAAAGCAGCCTCAAGGCGGGACAAATGTAAAGCATTTACCTAGGAAAATCAAGAGAATTTTGAAAGGCAGGCCCAGGAATGAATTAAAATGATGAGCATGAGACTGGCGTGGTTAAAGCCACAGAGTAGATTACAACTGGTCGAAGAGCAGCCTTTGCACACTGCAAACCTCAACATAATGAGTGCCCCTCAAGGAGCAGGGCTATGCAAGCTCCAAGGAAGCTACTCTTTGCAAGCTCCTTGTGTGGTCTGGTCTTCATGCTCCTGGCTTCCACACAGCACGGGACCTAGATGTGCCAGGTCTAAAAGAGGTGTCCACATATTCTGCAGAGCCTCAAACCAGCTCATGGTTTCATTGTAACAGAGACTTCTCGATTTGAAATGTAATTGTATTTATATAGTGCCTACTACGCCTGACAAGACGTTGATGTTGAGTAGAGAATTTCCTTCTATTTCCTTCTTCAGCAACCCAAGTAGTGGCACCTATTTCGGGGAGCAAAGGAGTTTGGAGTTAGCAGGATTGAGAGACTGAGACTTTGAAGAAGGCTGTAAGAAGAGCCAGCAGCAGACATTGGTGACTGATTGCAATGCTGGCATCAGGTTCAACTGTCAAGGTGGCGGAGACATAACAAATGGCTCTGACATGGGGCCTCATGTGGACTTGAAGAGTCAGCCAGAGTGAGGACAGTGTGACCCTGAAGATGGAAGAAGAACCCCATGACTTCTCACAATTGATGACAGAGCAGCAAGGCCCACTTAGGTGTCATGTAAGTAAAATAAACACATGCTGTGGGCACTGGTCATTGAGCTGTGGAAGAAGCAACTTGTGATTGTGGAGAATAATGAGATTGCTGATGGGTTGGAGAACAAACAATAAGAGAATGAGAGAACCAAACCAAACATAAAAAAGCCGCATCTAAATTATCAAAAGAGGAGCCAAAGGCATAATACCAACTGAGCACTTGTTTCGTTATCGCTTTGCATTAGTGTCAGAACATGGTTGTATTTCAGACTATCCATAACAAAAATATCGTCTGACATAAATGTAGCAGTCTAAATGTCGTTTAAAAAAATATTGTACTACTCAGTATTGATTATCTGTTATTAACTTCAACAGGAGGATATTTTGTGAATGATATTTAGGACACTATGGCCCTCATTATGACCCTGGCGTCGGCAGAGAAGTGGCGGTATTACCGCCAACAGGCTGGCGGAAAAAAAATTGAATTATGAACATGGCGGTTTGTAATAACACGATAAATTAGAGCAATAAACTAGAGGAATACTAGTTGGCGCTGGGGTGATTATTTGAACATTTGTATTTGCGATGTGGCTGAAGCATGGAGAAATAAACGACGCTTTTTTTCCACTTACATCGTGTTATTACAGCTGGTTTCTCCTGTTCAGCCTACTTTACGGTTACCGCCATGGTCATCTGCCACTTCTCCGTTCCGACCGCTGGGCTGGAGACTTGGGTCTCCAGCCTGGCTTCCGTCACAAGACTGCTGGCGGTATCACGGCCCGGCTGACTGCCATGGATTTCATGGGGTTGGGAACTGCCATGAAATCCTTGGCGGTAAGCACAATCAGTGCCAGGGAATTCCTTCCCTGGCACTGATAGGGGTCTCCCCCACCCACAAGTCCTCCGCCCATCCCCCTCACCCCCTGCTACCCCGCAAAGGTGGCAGGACCCCCTCCCCACCCCTACCCCCAACATTGCTACACAGACACACACTGTACACACATGCATACACTACCAACACACATACCCGCACACATACCAACAAACATGCCTACAGACACACACACAGTCATACACGCACCCCCACATACAGACATACACGCACACGTCCATAAGACATACATACAGACATACACGCACACATTTCCGAACACACTACACCCCGCATGCATTCACGCACTCACACACCCCCTCTACATACTCACACGCACACCTCCATGCACGCATACAACACACAGTACCCCCCCCCCACCCCCTCCCCTAATGGACGATCAACTTTCCTGGTCCGTTGATCCTCCGGGAGGGGATGGGATCCATGGGGGCTGCTCCGCCGCCAGCACCCCGTCACCAGAACACTGCCACGCCAAATCAAGGAACGTGAGACAATATATGAAGAACTGGTAGACCTTAGGATCACTTCTGTATTTTTCAGTGGCAGACTACTGAACAGAAGTCCACATACTGGAATCAGGGTCAGAAGTCCATGTAAATCTTTCAGTTTGTAACTCAGGATCGCAATATCCAATTCTCAGAGTTCTAGGCTGTCTTGTAACCTTGATATCTAACTGGAAAGCTCATTCTTGTCCATACAGCTCATAACTGATTGTGGTATCACATTCTCTCATGTTTGGGACAGATACGAGTGGCTACTCTTGGAGCCAGTTTTCCATTTTGCTGGGGATAGATGGCATAAGTCAGTCCAGGATAAAATTGGAGTAAGAGTGTCTTGAAACCTCCAGTCAAAGTGATGGTGTGACGTCAGAAAAAACTTTCAGGAATTGAATATTTTATGGAGATCAGTACCGCAGCAGATACTTTTTGGCAGGAATTAATGTAACACAACTCCAGTACTGAGGGGATAAAAGGATCTGTTGGAAGTATTAAGATAGCGATAGTAAGAACGAAAGCTAGGAGAACTTGGAGGGCAAATGGGCAAGAAGTGAGGCAAGGAGAAAACATATTGAACAGAACACCAAGAAAATTCAAGAGTTTGCAACATCTGGGAACCTTCCCATGTTTGGTGAGAAGTCGTCTCTCCTTTCTGTGTGAATCCAATACTTTAACAAATTTGTACATCACTTGTTGCAATCCACATTCTTTCTCATGGTACAAGATGTTTTCCACAATTCTCATGAGAAAAGGGTCTGCCAAACAATGGCACTGCTTTATCTTGCAATCATCAGGTCCTGGTGTACTGGTCTCAAGGTCATTGTGAAACAAATCTTACACCTAATACAATAGGGCTCCTTACTATTCATGAGAAACAACCTAGTGGAAAAATTAATGTTAGAGGAAAATTAATGATTCATCTCTTTTTTTATGTGGCTGCAAATATGAAGACTTCAGGCCTAGTTATGCTAACACTAGAAATATAATTCATTAGTATTGTAATTAATAAACCACCCATAATATGCAAAGTTATGACGTTAGCATTAATAATACTTCACCAGAATATGTAAAAGCATTTCATTAATAATTGCAATCTTGTTAAAGCATCACATTAAGTATGACAGAGATGTGCACTTATTTTTCTGCACATGTAACTTTTTACTAATAAATCATAAATCATTATTAATCAAATTAATTTCTGCTAATAATAGTTGTGCTAATGATTAAAATATATTTCAACATTGTTTCAAACAGGATTAACATCTAGTCCATGTGGAATCAGGGGTGAGTTCTCTGGGGGTGGGGCAGGGGCACAAGTATGGGTGGAATGGGAAGCACAGGGTGGGGAGCAGTTGGAAAAAAGAAACAAAAGATCCTCAAATGCCTCAAACCCCTCAGTTAGACCTTTAGTCGGTGTATTAAATGAGTAGTTTGGGCAATGACCAGGGAGGAAGAGGTGGACTGATTCAGATAATTGAATGTTAATGGGTTGTGTACTAAAAGGAAGAGGGATAAGATTTTACAATATTTAAAGGATTCACAAGCACACATACTAATCCTGCAGGAAACAGATCTGACTAAAGCTGAAAGTGTACATCTATTCAGGTCCCAAAGGTTGGTCCAGTCCTTTGGTTGTACAGACCAGAATTTTTATACTGAGGGGGTAGATATATTGCTGAAGCAGCAGGTTAAAGTAGGTATTTTGGAAAGCATGACAGAGGTGGAGCATAACAAAATTCCAATAGCAAGACAGGATTGAGCATTAGTATGATTTTATGGTCCGAATTGCTATAATATTGAACCTCTTAAGGCTGCTTTATCCAGGCTTCTTGACTTCCCATTCCCTGTAATAATGGCAAGAGATTTGAATGTGATCTTAGCTAATAAATTGGATAGGTCTACCAGAAGTAGGTCGATAGGAGTGCCTAAGTCACAGGCTTGTCTCAGGAGTATGATGAAACAGCTAGGATTGTGTGATGTATGGAGGAAGAGAGTTGGGATGTAACAGGGTGTTTCCTTTTATAATACAATGTATGGTTATGTTTCAAGGATAGATTACTTCCTTGTTACTCAGAGGATAACAGAAGAAGTCCAAGATATTATTTATTTAGTGGTTCACTTATCTAACCGTTCGGTGGTAGTATTAACGATCAAACCCACTTTGAAAGAAGAGGAGATGGACTTTTGATCGTCAATTAGTGCTGGATAGTGATGTGGTCTCCCGCCTTCGTACAGAGACAGAAGAACTCTTTAAGGCACAAATGTGATCAGCTCCCATGATTGTGGTCTGGGTCACCTTCGAGGCTGTCATAACAGGGAAAATCAGAAGCCTCACAAGTTTTAGAAATAGGACGTAGAAAAATGACATTAGTCATTTAGAGACAGTGATTGCCAAGGTGGAAAAACAACTGGTAGCCAGTCTAGATATGGAAGAAAGATTTTAATTGGAAAAAAGGTTGAGAATTCTGAGGGTTCAGTAACTGCAGGATAGGATCAACAAGAAATGGAATGCCAGTAAGCTTGCCCACTTCGAGTGTGGAGAGTACAGCAAAACTGTTGGCTTGGAAGATCAAGGCAGGTCAAGTCAGGAATGTTTTTAAAGAGCTTGATAGTGGACAGATTGGGGAGAAGTGGACAAGTAGTTCAGATATAGAGATTGCTTTCAAGAGGATTTTTTGAAGGGTTGTACTCTGAAGCAGTAGCGGTTACTGAGGAGGATGTGAATAAATAGCTGGGGGTGATTGATTTGCCCAGACTTGCACTGAGCGATCAGACTCTCCTGAACCAGCAAATAACTTCAGAAGAGCTAGAGGCAGCATTAGGATCTAGCAAAAGAGGCACAGCAGAAGGCCCGGAGGGGAAATCTGTGGAGCTGTATACGGCCCTGGGGGACTCTATTGAACCAGGTATGGCAGCTTTGTTAAGAGAGATTTTGGAGGGTGGTGTCTTGTTAATGAAATCGTAGAATGAAGCAATCTTTACCCTGATTTTAAAACCGGGGAAAAATCTAGCGTGTTGCGTCTTACAGACCAATTTCACTTTTGAATAGCGATTATAAACTATTTGCGAAGGTGCTGGCAGAAAGGCTTAGCAGGGTAGTGGGAGGGTTCTTTCATTGTGACCAAAAGGGTTTTGTGAAAGGTAGATTCCTCCATGAACTAACTTATCTTATTGGCTCAATCAATTTGGCCTCAGGCTATAGCATACCACTTGCAGTCTTATCGCTTGGTGGAACGAAGGCCTTTGATGGGATTCATTGTATCTATTTGACTAGAATCATGCAACAGCATAATAGGAGAGAAAAGCTTTGCAGAGCGGTTAGTTTAATCTATCCGAACCCATCCATGAGAATGTTAGTGAATGGGATTCAAACCTATCCTTTCAAAATATCTAGAGGGACTAGTCAAGGATGTCCTCTGTCTCCATTACTATTCAGTTTGTAAATTAAGGGCCGTATTTATACTTTTTGGCGCACAACTGCGCCAATGCAGTTGTGCGTCAAAAAATTTAACGCCGGCTAACGCCATTCCAAAGCGCCATGCGGGCGGCGTATTTATGGAATGACGTTAGCCGGCGGATCTGCCTGGTGTGCGTAAAAAAAAAATGACTTACACCAGGCAGCACCGACGTAGGGGAAAATGGAACTTGGGCGCCAAAAAATGGGGCAAGTCAGCCTGAGGCAAAATTTTCGCCTCAACCCGATTAGCGCCATTTCTTTTGACTCCCAACGCCCATTGAAATGACTCCTGTCTTAGCAAAGACAGGAGTCATGCCCCCTTGCCCAATGGCCATGCCCAGGGGACTTCTGTCCCCTGGGCATGGTCATTGGGCATAGTGGCATGTAGGGGGACACAAATCAGGCCCCCCTATGCCACAAAAAAATAAAAAAATAAATACTTACCTGAACTTACCTTAAGTTCCCTGGGATGGGTCCCTCCATCCTTGGGTGTCCTCCTGGGGTGGGCAAGGGTGGCAGGGGGTGTCCCTGGGGGCATGGGAGGGCATCTCTGGGCTCCTTCCGAGCCCAAAGGTCCCTTAACGCCTGCCCTGACCAGGCGTTAAAAAATTACGCTAAAACGGCTGGACGTCATTTTTTTTGACCCGCCCACTCCCGGGCGTCATTTTTGCCCGGGAGTGTAAATACGGCGAACATGCCTCAGAGTAATTTTTTAGACGGGAACGCCTACCTTGCATATCATTAACGCAAGGTAGGTGTCCACGCTAAAAAATGACGCAAACTCCAAGATCTTTGGCGCTAGACGGGTCTAACGCCAAAGTATAAATATGGAGTTAGTTTTGCGTTGGAATTGCGTAAAAAAAAAACGACGCAATTCCGGCGCAAACAGAGTATAAATATGCCCCTAAACCTCTTGCTACTGGAATTAGGCAGGATTCTTTAATTAGCCTCTTTCATTGTCTTGGATGGGAGGAAAAAGTTTCCCTTTATGCTGATGACCTCATGGTCTACTCATCGGATTTATCAACAGCTCTTCCCGGTGTATTGGAGTTTGTAACACATTTTGGCAAGGTTACAGGTTACTCTGTTAAAGAGGGAAAACTGAACTTATGGTTTGGAACAAGAGGAAGGATAACCCTTTAATCAGAAATGAGATGAGGTATTTCTGGCTAAAGATTATGCAGGATATTAATAAAATTCCAAAGATAACCTTGAGAAAGCACTGGTGGAAACAAGCAAACCTATGCAGGGGGTGGGCTCATCTCCCACTGATGATCTTTTAATAGAATTAGTTTAGTGAAAATGGTGATCCTTCCTAAGTTTAGTTTTCTCTTTAACTCAATCCCACTAGACCTGAATAAGATGTGATTAGTGAAAATACATCAGGCAATAAATTATTTTTGTTTGGACATATAAGGGGCCAACGGTTGCTTGGAAAAAACTACATCAAAGGAGGGAAAAGGGGAGACTCGCCTTGCTGGATATGCCATACTATACCTGGACCTTTCAATTGAACAATGTCAGGATGCTTTTTAATTCTCCTGATTGTTTAGAAATTGGGTATCTATATAAGGCCATGTTAGTAGGAGTTAAAGGGGTGGTAACGCACTTCCTGTTTAAATGTGGGGACCCAAAGTTTTTTAAAGAGGTGAAAGTGTTGCAAGCCATGGAGAAGGTATGGGCTAATATTAAATGGGAAATGAAAGCGGATTATTACAGCTATTTAGCTCCTTTATGGGACTCTCCGGGCACCCCAGAGTGTTTGAAAGATAAATTGGCTCTATCTCTAAAATCAACAGGCATGGTATCCTCGGGTGATCTCTCTCGTGATGGCAGACTACTTTCTTGGGAGGAGTTAAATAAGTTAATGGGAGGGAACTTCTCAAGATTCAAGTATTTACAGCTGAAAAGTTGGGTACAGGAATCCAAGGGGACCTGGGATCCAAGAATCATCTGGAAGAAGTATTATCTGGGAAATGTGTATGGAAGAAGTGTAGGAAAGTATCATCTTTCTTGGCATGTTACCCCCAATATTACATGTATGTCAGTATGTTTTTGCCTGTCTCACTGGGATCCTGCTAGCCAGGACCTCAGTGCTCATAGTTTGTGGCCTAAATGTGTATGCCTGTGTAGTGCCTAACTGTGTCACTGAGGCTCTGCTAATCAGAACCTCAGTGCTAGTACATGGTACCTAGGTACCTAGGGCATTGGGGTTCCAGGAGATCCATATGGGCTTGCAGCATTTCTTTTGCTATCCATAGGGAGCTCAGACAAACCCTTACACAGGAATGCCACTCCAACCTGCGTGAAATAAAGCACACATTATTTCACAGCCATTTTCACTGCACTTAAGTAACTTATAAGTCACCTATTGTCTAACCTTCACTTGCTGAAGGTTAGGTGCAAAATTACTAAGTGTGACGGCACCCTTGCACTAGCAAAGGTGCCCCCACATAGTTCAGGGCCATTTCCCCGGACTTTGTGAGTGCGGGGACACTATTACACGCATGCACTACATATAGGTTAATACCTATTTGTAGCTTCACAATGGTAACTCCGAATATGGCCATGTAACATGTCTAAGATCATGGAATTGTTCCCCCATTCCAAATCTGGGATTGGGGAGCCAATTCCATGCATCCTGGGGGCTCCACTATGGACCCTCGGTTCTGCCAAACCAGCTCTCAGAGGTTTGCACTGCAGCTACAGCTGCTGCCACCTCACAGACATGGTTCTGCCCTCCTGGGGTCTGGGCATCCCAGTCCCAGGAAGGCAGAACAAAGCATTTCCTCTGAGAGCAGGGTGTTACACCCTCTCCCTTTGGACATAGGTGTTGCAGGTTGGTGAGGGGTAGCCTCCACCAGCCTGTGGAAATGCTTTGAAGGGCACAGATGGTGCCCTCCTTGCATAAGCCAGCCTACACTGGTTTAGGGACTTCAGTCCCTGCTCTGGTGCGAAAATGGACAAAGAAAAGGGGAATGACCACTGCCCTGTCCATCATCACCCCAGGGGTCATGGCCAGAGCTCCTCCAGTGTATCTCAGACCTCTGCCATCTTGTTTTCAGAGGTGTGGGGACACTCTGGAGGCCTCTGAGTGGCCAATGCCAGTGACGTCAGAGACGCCCCCTGATAGGTGCATACCTGGGTAGGTGGCCAATCCTCCTCACAGGGCTATTTAGGGTCTCTCCTGTGGGCTTCTGTTCAGATTATGACTTGCAAGATCCCACCAGGACTCCTCTGCACTTCTCTCTTAGACTTCTGCCAAGGATCAACCGCTGACTGCTCCAGGACGCCTGGAAAACTGCAACAAAGTAGCCAGAAGACTACCAGCGACATTGTAGCACCTAATCCTGCCGGCTTTCTTGACTGTTTCCTGGTGGTGCATGCTCTGGGGGCTCCATTGCCTTCACCCTGCACTGGAAGCCATGAAGAAATATCCCGTGGGTTGACAGAGTCTTCCACCTGATTCAGCAGGCACCAAACTAGAGCTTCACCTGTACTCTGGGTCCCCTCTCATCCTGACGAGCATGGCCCCTGGAACACAGGTGGTAGACCCAAGGGACCCAAACTGGCCAGAGGTCCAACTGTCCAAATTTGGAGGAGGTAAGCCCTTGCCTCCCCTCCTCAGACAGTAATCCTGTGCACCGTGTGATCTGCAGCCACAAGGGCTTCTGTGCACAATTCCAATAAATCCTGCATGCACAGCCGAGCCTAGGTCCCCACCACTCCTTCCTGTGATGCTCAGCTCCCTGAGTTGACCTCCGGTGTTGTGGGACCTCTCTTTCCTTTGTTAAGACCACCACCGTGTTCAGTCTTCTTGAACCCATGTTCAAGGACTCCTGCGGGTGCTTCCCTCCATCCAGTGGGCTCTCTACGTTGCTGAGAGCCCCCTCTGTCTCACCTCTTGAGTGGCAATATCCTGGTCCTTACTGGGCCCAGACAGCACCCTTTTTCTTCAACTGCGACTCTTGCAGGTAGCAAGGCTTGTTTTTCCAAGAAAACAACTCTGCATCCACTAGCACTCCATTGGACACCTTCTGCACAAATCAGAACCTCCTATCTCCTTTCGTTGGTGCAAAACCAGCATCTTCTTCCAATCAGAGGCAGTCATTTTGCACCTTCATCCGGGATTTAGGGGGCTCCTGCTTCCTCTGGACACTTTAGGACTCTTGGACTTGGTCCCCTTCCTCTACATGTCTTCAGGTCCAGTAATCAGTCTTCAGTGCTTTGCAGTCTGTTGTGGTCCTTTTTGGGGGAAATAGTAGTACTTTACTCCTGTTATCCTGGGTCCTGGGGTGGGGTCTCCTTTACACCCTTAGTGTTTTCTCACACTCCCAGCAACCCTCTACACACTACACTTGTCTAGGGATGCAGTCGAGGTTCGCATTGTGTTTGCACTACTTTCTGACTGTTTTACTTACCTGATTTGGTTATTTGTGTATATTTTGTGGATGTTACCTAACCCTTAAGGGAGAATATTCAGTGATATATTTTGGGCACATTGTCACTAAAATAAAGTACCTTTATTTTTAGTAACTCTGAGTATTGTCTTTCCTATGATATAGTACCTATATGATATAAGTGGTATTGCATGAGCTTTGCATGTCTCCTAGTTCAGCCTTGGCTGCTCTGCTATAGCTAACACTATCAGCCTAAGCTGCTAGAACACGACTACACTCTACTAATAAGGGATAACTGTACCTGGTATAAGGTGTAAGTACCATTGGTACCCACTACAAGCCAGGCCAGCCTACTACAAGAAGGAAGTATCATTATAGTAATGGGAAATTGTAGAGACTTTGGATGGGGATTTCGAGCTGGCCGAAGAACTCTGGGGAGGATGCTAGCTGAGGGAGCAACTGCAAGATATCTGGCAAGTATCGATGTGCACTTTATTTTCCATTGTGAAAACTGTTTTTTTAAGAAGAAATCATCTTTCCTACCACTGTATAAGATATCAAAGATGTGGAAAGTTTGTGTTGCCAAATGTGGGTTAGAAAATGAAACAGACATCCACATGTTCATTGAGTGCCCAGCAATACAGATATTTTGGGAAGAAGAAGGTAAGACCATCTCGATCATCGCAGGGGTGGTTATTAAGGTAAGCCTCTCTCTGATTATTTTTGGGATAGCGGAGGGGCTGGAAGTGATAAGTGACAATATAAGAAAACTGCTTTTCTACCTTATGGTTCTGGCGAGAAGGGAAATCTGTCAAAAATGGTTGGGGGATATGCCTCCCTGTTACTCAGAGTGGCTTGATGCACTTCTTTATATTTCAAGGATGAACATTGCTGGGGGAGCCGCCAAGAGGAAAAAGTTCTGGCTGCCATAGATGAGGTGGTTTCAGGGGTCAGGAGAATAAATAAAAGGAGTAATGGAATGAACAAGCATCACCTTTGATGAGAACACTTGTTTATCTCACCTCGCTACATATATAATGTGGCTAAGGAAGTCGCGCAGGGTGAAAGAGATGCAGTCTCCCTGGTCAAAGGTCTTTCTCTACGAAAGTAAAAAGCATGAAATTCGGTTAAGAGAAGATCTGAAGTCTGAGGTGAATGAGGACAAGAAAAACAAAGCAAACAAAGAAACATTGTTTTAATCATGTTAGTACATTGTTAGTTCTGGTAGGCACAATGTCTCCCCAGTAAATAAATTAGCAAAGGTTTTTAATAGTAAGTGCAGCAGTATGCAACCAGGACAGGCAGTATCATGAACAAGCACATAACTTTTGAGAAGATTATGATGCAGCTAATGGCCCTTAGGGGGTGGGGCCCAAGTTAATTTAGCAACAATGTTGCGTGTGTGGGAACACCACAAGGCACAGGTTGAGAGACAGCAATCAGCAGTATACACCCAGTTCGCATGCACCTAAGTGCACATATTGCATTGGAAGGCTGCCTTCTCATACCAACCTGGCATGCATACTAGGTCTCACACAACAGCGCACATTAGTGAGCCGGGGGTGAGTCAAAGGCGCAGTCCCTGGTCTCAATAATGAGCGGTGAGTTCCCCTGCCCCAGCCAATCCTGGCACTGTTGCCACAGCAGGAGCAGCGCCAGGATTGGCTTAGACTAGAGAGACTCTGACTGACTGAGATGTGCTGGTGTAGCTAGGGGCCTGGAATTCTGGAAGTGAAATAAAAATGCTTGTGAGGAGAGGACAGGCAGTGCAGGTGTGGGGTAGGAGGCGGTCTCTCTCCCTGTGGCTTTCGTTTTTCGTCATTGTCGTGCAGCACCCCACGAGAAGGATGGATAGGCCACTGAGCAGGCGTTTGGCTTTGGTTGAGTAAAAAAAAAAAATCAGAACTGAGCTTAGTTTGTTTTCTTCCACACACACTCACAGGTAAGTAAGTGTTAGACCTGACAGCCTTAGGGTGGTCACCCCTAACTTTTTGCTTGCCTCCCTCCCTCCACTTTTTGGGCACTGTTTTTGCTTGTTTTTAGACTCTGCGCACTTTACCACTGCTAATCAGTGGTAAAGTGCATATGCTCTCTCCCTTTAAACATGGTAACATTGGATCATACCTAATTGGACTATTTAATTTACTTATAAGTCCCTAGTAGTGTGCACTATATGTGCCCAGGTACTGTAGATTAAATGCTACTAGTGGGCCTGCAGCACTGATTGTGCCACCCACTTAAGTAGCCCCTTAACCTTGTCTCAGGTCTTGCCATTGCAAGGCCTGTGTGGGCAGTTTCACTGCCAATTTGACTTGGCATTTAAAAGTACTTGCCAGGCCTACAACTCCCCTTTTTCTACATATAAGACACCCCTAAGTTATGCCCTAGGTAACCCATAGGGCAGGGTGCTGTGTAGGCAAAAGGCAGGACATGGACCTATGTAGTTTACATGTCCTGGTAGTGTAAAACTCCTAACTTCGTTTTTACACTGCTGTGAGGCCTGCTCCCTTCATAGGCTAACATTGGGGCTGCCCTCATACATTGTTTGAGTGGTAGCTGCTGATCTGATAGGAATAGGAAGGTAATATTTAGTATGGCCAGAATGGTGATATAAAATCCTGCTGACTGGTGAAGTTGGATTTAATATTACTATTTTAGAAATGCCACTTTTACAAAGTGAGCATTTCTCTGCACTTAAATCTTTCTGTGCCTTACAATCCACATCTGGCTGGGTTTAGTTGACAGCTCCTTGTGCATTCGCTCAGACACACCCCAAACACAGGATACTCAGCCTCACTTGCATACATCTGAAGTTTGAATGGGTCTTCCTGGGCTGGGAGGGTGAAGGGCCTGCTCTCACACAAAGGTCTGTCACACCCCCTACTGGGACCCTGGCAGACAGGATTGAACTGAAAGGGGACCTGGTGCACTTCTAAGCCACTCTTTGAAGTCTCCCCCACTTCAAAGGCACATTTGGGTATATAAACAGGGCCTCTGCCCTTTTCAACTCAGATACTTCCTGGAGAAGAAACTTGTTACCAGAACCTGCATCCTGCCAAGAACTTCCTGGCTACCCAAAGGACTCACCTGACTGCTTTATGTGAAGGACTGCTGCCTTGCTGTTGCCCTGCTGCCTTGCTGCTCTCTGGCTGTGGTGAAGAAGTGCTCTCAAAGGATTCTGTTCCCTGAAGACTCAGGACCAAAAATACTTCGGCCCTCACTACAACCCTGGCGGTAAATGCCGCCTACCACCAAGCTGACGGCCGGCAACATACCGAGACCGCGGCGGTATTCCACCACCGGTATTATGACCCACATACCCCACACATCCTCACATATATCCCTTGCACCACATCCATGGCACTCCAAAGAGACCCCAGGTTTTCTGAGGAGGATCTAAGAGTCATAGTGGAGGAGATCATCACGGTAGAGACACAGCTATTCGGATCACAGGTGCAGCAGACATCCATTGCAAGGAAGATGCAGCTATGGCGGAGAATCGCGGAGAGGGTCAACGCCCAGGGACAGCACCCAAGAACCAGGGATGACGTCAGGAAGAGGTGGAACGAACTACGGGGGAAGGTGCGTTCCGTGGTAGCAAGACACCAGGTAGCAGTACAGAGGACTGGCGGTGGACCCCCACCTCCTCCCCCACAACTAACAACTTTGGAGGAGCAAGTCTTGGCGATCATGTATCCTGAGGGCCTTGCAGGAGTAGCAAGTTGACTGGCTTCTGGTACGTCAAATCTTAACTACTTTATCCCCCCACCCTACCTGCATGCCATTACAAACTTATACCCCTACCCTCACCCCCATCACTCCACCACCTCACATATACCCCACTAACACAACCCACTCATCCCAATACCAAGCCCTGCATGCAACAACAATGCATGGACACCCATCACAGACCTGCATGGACACCCATCACCACAGCATGCCCAGTAGAGAGACTCACCCAGCCCATAAAATCAGCACTCACACAAGGCCAAGCTGACAGGGAAATCACAATCATACAGAGAAACACACCCATGCACAAGATGGCACACGCAGACAGATTAACAATGCATTTTTCATTCCCACAGGACCCATACTCCATGTCACTGGAGAGGCGGTGCCAGCCACATCCAGTCACCACCTGAAGAGGGCCACAGTGATGACAGCAGCTCCACACGCCTGGATCAGAATGACCAACCTGGCCCATCCGAACCTCCAGACATTCGGTTCCCCTACCACAGTCCCAACCCACCACAGAGCCTCCCCCCTCAGGAAACACCAGCACAGCACCCACCCAGCGGGCCCATGCCACTGTCCCCAGGACACGTCAATCAGCATTGTGTCCACCACTACAGGGACCCCAGGCAACCCCACAAACCCAAGACAATCAGCGACGTGGGGTCAGTGGCAGTGGGCTCATGGTTCAGGGGACAGAGGCACAGGACAACAGGGAAACTGGGAGGACTGTTGTGCGACAGGGGGAGGACAGGCCCAGGGAACCAACTCTTCACTAGGCACTCTCCAACATCCTGGGAGCATACCACCATTCCCAGGAGATCATGGGCCAGATACTGGCCAAGTTGCAGGAGGGACAGTACCTGGGGATCAGGGAGGGGAAACATCCTTTTTTACAACTTTTTTTTCTCCGAAAGTCGTGGTTAACGAAAGCGCAACAATGCTTTTTTTAACCACGGCTCAGTTTTTTTGTGCCTTAACTACGTATGTTCTGAACAACGAACATGTGTGGTTAAGGTACAAAGAAGGGAGTTGGCGAAGGTAAGTGGTGGGTTTAGGTTTTGGGGAGGGGGAGGGGGTGGGGGGTCAGGGGGTTTTAGGTTTTAGGGTGGGGTTGGGGGGGTGGGGTGTTTTTGGGGAGTGGGTGGGGGGTCAGGGGGTTTTAGGTTTTAAGGTGGGGTGTTTTTGGTTTTGGGGAGTGGGTGGGGGTCAGGGGGTTTTAGGTTTTAGGGTGGGGTTGGGGGGGGTGGGGAGTTTTTGGTTTTGGGGAGTGGGTGGGGGGTCAGGGGGTTTTAAGTTTTAGGGTGGGGTTGGGGGGGTGGGGCGTTTTTGGTTTTGGGGAGTGGGTGGGGGTCAGGGGGTTTTAGGTTTTAGGGCGGGGTGGGGGATGGGGCGTTTTTGGTTTTGGGGAGTGGGTAGGGGGTCAGGGGGTTTTAGGTTTTGGGGTGGGGTTGGGGGGTGGGGCGTTTATGGTTTTAGGGAGTGGGTGGGGGGTCAGGGGGTTTTAGGTTTTGGGGTGGGGTTGGGGGGGTGGGGCGTTTTTGGTTTTGGGGAGTGGGTGGGGGGCCAGGGGGTTTTAGGTTTTGGGGTGGGGTTGGGGGGGTGGGGTGAGGGATGTAGGGTGAATGGTGCCTATTGCTAATGATTTTATCAGGAATGCCTTTACAACGAAATATCGTTGTTAAGGTATTCGTGGTAAAATCATTAGTAGTAGCAACGATGTCGGTGTTCCGACCTCGTTGTTAAGGCAGTAGTTGTTTTTGAAGTCGTTGTTTCGTCGTACAATCATCAGGGAGGACCTTACAAAAATATACACCATCCTGGTCAACGTTGCAGGGGTGCTGGATGACATGGGAAAGACCATGAGGGAGACAGTGGCATAACAACGGGCGCCTGACACTAGCCAAACCGAGGAACAGTCTTCCACCTCTGCCAGGGTTAGTGGACAGAAGGCCCCGCCACTGGAACAACAGGCCACCAGCACCCCACCCCCTGAAGAAGGAGAACCACCCCGCAAACGGTCACTGCGATCCAGGCACAAGCCAGAGAACATTGCCAAGACCCCATCCAGGAAATAAGACTCTCCTGATTGTTACCCTTGTGTCCCACTCTGTTAACCTGTCCACCTTGAACTGCCATTACGCCCTTTCCTATGCTATGCCCCATTGGACAACCAAGAGACTGGATTCTACCCTGGACTTTCCTCCACCATCACCCCAGCCCTTTGCACATCCCCCTCTAATTATGAGCACCTAAACAAACACCCTTGGAATAAATACCAATCTGGACTCTGTCAAATGATTCACAAATGTATTAGTACAACATTATCAGAGCATTGCAACTCAAAAGTACAGTGAAATATACTTTAGGATGGCATTTGGTGGGCAGCAGTACACATAGTAGGAGCCAGAGTGGGGCACAGAGATCTGAAAATAGAGATTCCAAAGGGAACAGTCAGTGGTCATAGACATAGGGAAAGAGGCTGCCTTGTACAATGTCCAACAGATAACTGAAATGTAAAGTGGAGTTACATTGTCTTACCTGTGTGTCACTAGAAGTACTGCTGTATTATATTGGTTCCGTTGTCCATATCTTCTTCCTCTGTCTCCTCTTCCTCACTGTCCACAGGCTCCACCGCTGCCACAAGACCATCTCCAGGCACATCCTCCTGCAGAAAAGGCACCTGGTATCTCAAGGCCAGATTGTGCAACATGCAACATGCAACAATGCTCTGGCACACCTTCCTGGGTGAGTAGTACAGGGAGGCACCTGTCAGATGGAGGCACCAGAACCTGACCTCCAGGAGGGGGGAAGGTCCTTTCAATAATCCTCCTTGTACGCCAATGTGACTCATTGTAACGTTCCTCTGCCCTTGTCCTGGCATTTCTCACTGGGGTCAGTAGCCATGAGAGGTTGGGGTAACCAGAGTCACCTGCAAATATCGAGGTATACCTGTTAACCACACACTCATCCTTAGGGACAACCCCACACCCATACCCCAAATCATACTGGGTGGAACCTTTGGCTCATCTATTAGCCATAACCGGTGCCTTTGGAGTTGGGCCATCACATATGGGATGCTGCTATTCCTCAAGATAAAGGCGTCATGCATAGAGCCAGGATATTTGGCATTCACATGGGAGATGTACTGGTCCACCAAACACACCATCTGCACATTCAGAGAGTGATAGCTTTTTCTATTCCTGTAAACCTGTTAATTTTTTTCCTGGGGGGGGGACAAATGCCACATGTGTACCATCAATAGCACGAATGATGTTGGGGGTATGCCCCAGGGCATAAAAGTCAGCCTTCACTGTGGCCAAATCCTCCACCTGGGGAACACGATGTAGCTGCACAGGTGTTTCAGCAGGGCAGACAACACTCTGGTCAACACGTTAGAGAACATTGGCTGAGACATCCCTGATGCCATGGCCCCTGTTGTTTTGAAGGAACCACTTGCCAGGAAATGGAGCACATCAGGACTTGCACTAGAGTTGGGATTCCTGTGGGCTGGCAGATAGCTGACATCAGGTCTGGCTCCAATTGGGCGCACAGTTCTTGGATTGTGGCACGATCAAGTCTGTAGGTAATGATAATGTGTCTGTCCTCCATAGTCGTAAGGTCCACCAGGCGTCTGTATACCGGAGGATGCCACCATCTCATATTCTGCTTCAGCATTTGAAGCCTATGGAAGAGAACGGTGAGCAGAGGGTCACATTCCCACATCTATTGCACTAATGTTGATTTGTTTACTTTACAGAAACAGTATGGGAACTCAAGAGATAGTTGATGTGCCAATGACTGCTGTGATGCAGTTAGGTGCCATGCCCTGTGCCCCTCTGAAATGGCGGCTGCCTGACCTGTGAGGAGGTACAAGTGAAAATGAGGTAGCTGCACTGCTATTGTGCGCTGTCACGGTAGACGGTCGATGACCGCAGCGCAACTTCACATTGGTTATCATTGGGCCCTATGAGTTCCAGGTGCCAATGGCGATGGTACGCACTGCTATGGACGTGACCGCCATTTTCTATCTGTTCACTCACTTGCTACCTGACCTTCAACAGGAGAGGACCTACACTGCAAGTGCTGCTGTGACCTGTGTCTGAAACCAACCATGGCTCATGTGTCTGGGGAAAGGTCCCCTGCCTTCACTGCGGAGGAGTTGGAGAAAATGGTGGATGGGGGTCCTACCCCAGTACACGCTACTCTACAGTCCTCCAGACAAACAGGTGAGTACACTGTGAGCATGATGCGTGGGCCATGAATGTCTGGAGTTCTGTGTATGTAAGCCACATGTTGGGGTGTTCTGAGGCGTCCTGGCCAGAGTGCAACATGTAAGGTGGTCAATGTATGTGCGTCAGGGGATGGTTGGGATTTGGTGGGCAATGAGTCTGACGGTCCGGATGAGTTAATAATTCCCTTTTCTGCTGTCTTTTCCCTCCAGTTCAGAGTCCACCAGAAAAAGGGTATTTGGAGTGCCATCGCCAAGGAGGTGCGGATCCTGGGGGTCTTTGACAGGCGGAGCACCCACTGCTGCAAGAGATGGGAGGACCTGCGCTGCTGGGCAAAGAAGACGGCAGAGGCCCAGCTGGGGCTGGCCTCCCAACGAGGAAGGGGTGCCTGTCACACCATGACCCCCCTGATGTTCCGCATCCTGGCGGTGGCCTATCCGGAGTTGGATGGGCCCTTGAAGGCATCACAGCAGCCACGAGGGGGTGAGTACAAAATCTGAAAGCTGACTTTGCGCACGTTAGGAGGTACCTCGGTGGGGAGTGTGGGCTGTGGGTGCCCCTAGGCCAGGTCGGACATGGCAGGGTAGGTCCCTTGTTGGGCAGGCTCTGGAGCACTACTACCCCAATAGTGTAAGTGGGCATCTACTACTGGGCAGGGTCCTGTGGGTTTCTGATGTGCAGAGGCTGGCGTTAGGCATTGTACTCCCATGGGCTGGTGACTGTCTTAGTAAATGGTTGAGCATGGCCTAGTGCATAGGGCAACTCCCTGTGTGTTGTGTACGCCAACAGTAGTGGTGTTGCTGGCATTGACCAAGTGTTTCCTCTGTCTCTCCCCCACCTTTTTGTTTTGTCACCTTGTCCTTATGTGCATTAGCATCATCTGGTGGAGGAGCAGAGGCAACGGCGACGGAGGGACCTGCATCCCACATGGGCCTGGAGGCTGAATTCACCTAGGGTGAGGGCACCAGTGGGACAGAGGGCGAGGGGAGCACCAAGACGGGGACAGGAAGAGAGACTACAGACAGCAACTCCTCCTCCGATGGAAGCTCCCTGGTGGTGGCGGACACCTCTGTGCCCACCCCAACAACAGCCGCCACCACCCCTACCAGCACCAGCCTCCTAGCAGCAACTCAGTGTGTTTCCCGTGCCCACTCAGCCAGGGAGGTGGGCATCTCCTTTGCCTCAGGCACCTCAGGCCCTGCCCCAGTCAGCCCTGCTGCCCTCAGTGAGGAGGCTATTGACCTCCTGAGATCCCTCACTGTTGGGTAGTCAACCATACTAAATGCCATCCAGGGTGTCGAGAGACATTTACAATAAACAAATGCATACCTGGAGGGCATTCACTCTGGCATGGCGGCCCAACAGAGAGCATTTCAGGCTCTGGCCTCAGCACTGATGGAAGCCGCCACCTGTATGCGGCCAGCACAGCCAGCATCCCCGCCGCAAGCACCGCAACCTGCCCTTCCGCTGCCACCACTACTGTCAGCAGCAGCATCCCCAGTGGGCAGCCGTCCTAGGCTGCAGGAGACGGGCTGGTGCCTCCCTCCACCACTGGCAGCACCAGCATCTGCACAATGGGCAGCACCACCTGCATCCCCGCCGCAAGCACCGCCGCAAGCACCGCCACCTGACAGTAGGACCACTACCAGCAGCAGCAGCCACAGTGTGCATCCGTCCGAGGCTGCAGGAGACGGCCTGGAGCCTCCCACCACCACTGGCAGAACCCCCACCAGCACCGGCACTACCACCAGTTTGCAGCCTTAGTTGCCGCAGGATGGAGTCTAGCCCTGCCTCCATGGTGTATCATACTACCTGGTCCCTGCGAATCTCGTGCCTTAGACACCCAGGTGAGGGAATGTGAGCTGCCACACACCAAGTGCTGTATCACTGGGCACAAAGCCTCCTCCAGAACCAGTGGAGATATGCATCCACTCACCCTATCCTTGGCAGGTTGAAGCAGACTGGGCACAAAGCCCCCTCCAAAACCAGTGGAGATATGCATCCACTCACCCTATCCTAGGCAGGATGAACCAGACTGGGCACAAAGCCCCACCCAGAACCAGTGGAGAAGCCATCCACATGAGAGACTGTGGTCTTGTACTCCCCAGGACCAAGCAGTGGGCAACCCACCCACTTGAGAGACTTGAGAGACTGTGGCTTTGCACTCCCCAGGACCAAGCAGTGGGCAAACCACCCACTTGAGAGACTTGAGAGACTGTGGCTTTGCACTCCCGAGGACCAAGCAGTGGGCAACCCACCCACTTGAGAGACTTGAGAGACTGTGGCTTTGCACTCCCCAGGACCAAGCAGTGGGCAAACCACCCACTTGAGAGACTTGAGAGACTGTGGCTTTGCACTCCCGAGGACCAAGCAGTGGGCAAACCACCCGCTTGAGAGACTTGAGAGACTGTGGCTTTGCACACCCCAGGACATCGCTGTGGGTTTGGAGCCCCCTCCAGGAGCAGTTGTGTTATTCCATCATCCGGGTGAGGTGCCCCCCCTTCCCCATCGGTGCCTGTGTTTACGACCTGCAGTGTTCTCTCCGTATTGAGGCAGGAGTCAAGTGTGGGCTTGGTCCATGATTTTTGGACCAGTGGCCAACGGACATTTGCAAAGGAAAATGTACAGCCTTCTGTACATATTGTAAATATTTGTAAATACTGTTTTTCTATTCGTTACGTATATCTGCCTATTTCCAATATATCACTGATTTCACTCAATTACTTTTGTCCTTGCGTTCTTCCAGGGGGTTATGGGTGTAAATGTAATGTTGTTGTATGTGTTTGTGTGTATGGTGTTGTGGGTGAGGGTGGGTGTGGGGGTGTTGCGTGTTGCGTGTGTGTGTCACTCTCTTTTTCCCACCCCTGTGTGCTAGGTATAGTACTCACCGTGGTCGTAGCTGCGCCTTTGAGATTCCTCATGTATGAGGAGGTAGACCATCATGGGCAGGACCTCTAACTCGGGCTCCATGGCGTCCTGGTTCTTTGTTGAGTGTCAAGAGGTGAGTAGTTTCTCTTCCAAACACTGTTTCCGCCGTGCTTTTGATGGCGTTGGTACCGCCCTGGAAAAGCTGGCGGATTGGCGGGTTGTAATAGGGGTGGGCGGTACATTGACTTCCGCCTGTCTGTTGATGGTGACCGCCGCAGTGTTTGCTGCTACTGCTGTGGCAATCGGACTGTTAAAGTGGCTGTCTGTGTTGGCGGTTTCCGCCATGGTCGTGATCCCATTTTTTTACCGCTGGCCTTTTGGCGATATTACCGTCGCTTTTACAACGCCAGCGCAGTTACCTCATTTCCCCTTGTCCCACCTTACAGGTCAGGCAGCCGCCATTTCAGGGGGCCACAAGGCATGGAAAAAACTGCGTCACACCTATTTAGGCCTGGAATATGGACAGATAAAGGCACATTGCGAATTTCCAACGTTTTACCAAATAACACATTGTGATACCTAAGTGCTGGATGACCCTCTGCTCGCTGTTCTCCTCCATAGGGCACGTCTGCTGGGGCAGGTGATGAGATGGCGGCATCCTCTGGTGTACAGACGTCTGGTGGACCTGTTGACAATGGAAGAGAGACACATCATTATCACCTAAAGACTTGGTTGTGCCACAATCCAGGAACTGTGTGTCCAGTTGAAGCCAGACCTGATTTCAGCTATCCGCCATCCCACAGGAATCCCCCCCTCTAGTGCAGGTTCTGTCTGTACTCCATTTCCTGGCCAGTGGGTCTTTTCAAACAGCAGTGGCCATGGCATCAGGGATGTCTCAGCCAATGTTCTCTAACGTGTTGTCGAGAGTGTTATCTGCCCTGCTGAAACACATGTGCAGCTACATCGTTTTCCCTATGTTGGGGTGATGGGTGTGAGGGTGAGGGTGGGAGTATGTGATGGCATGCAGGTGGGGTGGGGGGATATGGTAGTTAAGATTTGACTTACCAGAGTCCAGTCCTCCTGCTACTCCTGCGAGGCCCTCAAGATGCATGATCGCCAAGACTTGCTTCTCCCATGTTGTTAGTTGTGGGGGAGGAGGTGGGGGTTCACCACCAGTCCTCTGTACAGCAATCTGGTGTCTGGATACCACGGAATGTACCTTCCCCCATAGGTCGTTCCACCTCTTTCTGATGTCATCCTGTGTTCTTGGATGCTGTCCCACTGCGTTGCCCTGTCGTTGATTGTCCGCCATAGCTCCATCTTCCTAGCAATGGGTGTCTGCTGCACCTGTGATCGGAATAGCTGTGGTTCTACCCAGATGATTTCCTCCACCATGACCCTGAGCTCCTCCTCTGAAAACCTGGGGTGTCTTTGAGGTGTCATGATGTGGTGTGGGTGATGTGTGAGGTGCTGTCTGTTGTGATGTGTGAGGGGATGTGTTGGTGTGTATTGTTTGAGGTGCGTGGATGTTGTATAAGTGATGGTGTTGTGTGTCTGTGGATGCTGGTGTTGTGTTAGCTAATCTCTCTCTCTAGCCTTCTTTCAAATTTTTGGTTGTAGGGTTTGTGGGTGATGTGGGTGTGTGCTTTATATTGGTTTGGGTGTGTGGGTGTGGTGTGTGTATGTGTATCAGGTGTGTGTATTTTGAATTGTCCAATGTGGTTGTGTTTTGTAAATGTGTGTGTATTTTGAGCGTGGCGGTGTGTACCACCAATGGATTACCACAGTTGAAAGACCGCCGCGTTGATTCGGGGGTCATGATAGTGTGGGCGTATTCCTGTTGGCGTCATGGTGTGGGTTTTGGTATCGTCAGTTTATCTCTGACCTTTGGTGTGGCGGACTTGTGTGGGTGTCTGTATTGTGGCAGATTCCGAGCTGTGAGTTGTAATACCTGTAGTGGAATTCCGCAGTCGCAATGGTATGTTGGCGGTCTTATGCATGGCAGAAAGCGGGATTTACCACCAAGGTTGTAATGAGGGCCTTTGTTTGCTTTTAAAAGACTTAAGACACTTTGGGGGTCATTCCAACCCTGGCGGTAAATACCGCCAGGGCCGGGGTCCGCGGGAGCACCGCCAACAGGCTGGCGGTGCTCCTTTGGGCATTCTGACCGCGGCGGTACAGCCGCGGCCAGAAACGGAAAGTCGGCGGTGTACCGCCGACTTTCCGCTGCCCAGGGGAATCCTCCATGGCGGCGCAGCTTGCTGCGCCGCCATGGGGGATTCCGACCCCCTCACCGCCATCCTGTTCCTGGCGGTTTCGACCGCCAGGAACAGGATGGCGGTGAGGGGTGTCGTGGGGCCCCTGGGGGCCCCACTTTGAATTTCAGTGTCTGCTTAGCAGACACTGAAATTCGCGACGGGTGCTACTGCACCCGTCGCACACCTTCCACTCCGCCGGCTCCATTCGGAGCCGGCTTCATCGTAGAAGGGTGTTTCCCACTGGGCTGGCGGGCGGCCTTTTGGCGGTCGCCCACCAGCCCAGTGGGAAACCCAGAATGACCGCTGCGGTCTTTTGACCGCGGTACGGTCTTCTGGCGGTTCCCGCTTGGTGGGCGGCTCCCGCCGCCCACCAAGCTTGGAATGACCCCCTTTATATCACTTTTCAGTGATAGCTCTACATTTACTTATTGCATCTTTGATCGATTTTGACCTGCATTTAACCAGATAATATTATATATTTTTCTAAACACTGGTGTATTTTTGTGGTGCTATATGGTGGTATTGGATGATTTATTGCACAAATACTTTACACATTGCCTTCTAAGTTAAGCCTGACTGCCTAGTGCCAAGCTACCAGAGGGTGGGCACAGTATAATTTGGATTGTGTGTGACTTACCCTGAATAGAGTGAGGGTCCTTGCTTGGACAGGGGGTAACCTGACTGTCAATCAAAGACCCCATTTCTAACATTGGTGATCAGCAGTGAGGATAGGACTTGTATTTGTGCAGTGACATACAGTAGCTTAGTATTTAACTACCTACCCACAGTTAAAGGTCAACTTGATTGTTATCTCTTGTTTGCAAATTTGTTTTTCCTCTCAATTTATTTGACCAAAATCCTCACCCAACATGTCTCAGGGTGGGTCTCAAGCAGGAGATTATGACCTGGCCCTGTTAGAGACATATACTGTCAAACAGCTGAAAGGGTTCTGCAGGGACATGGGAGTACCCACCCAAGGTGCCTCCAGAAAGGAGGAATTTCAAATGGCGCTGAGGGCCTGGGCAAAAGCCCATTCAGAGGAGGATGCTGAGTAGGAGGATCCAGAAGATGGCACCCCAGAGGATTTTTTGCCATCAATGGATGATGTTACTATTACAACTGTGCCCCCTGCCAAACCAGGGAGCAGTGTCTCTGATCAAAGCCTAACCGCAGAGGAAAGGAGAGAGGAGAGAGAGTTTCAGTTGCAAATGGCAAGGCTAAAACTTGAGGCTCAACAGGAGGAAAGGAGAGCAGAGAGACAAGCCAAACAAGCTGACGCTGAAAGAGCAACTAAACAGATTGAAGCTGATAGAGCTGAAGCTGCAGCTGAGACAGCCTTGGCTGAGAAAAAACTGTTGTTGGCTCATGAACTGAGTCTCAAGGAGCTGGAAATTAAGGCGAGGCAGTCTGAGTCCAGCAGTGATGGTGGCAGCATACATGCAAGACCTGTTGGAGACAAAAAGGTTCTTATACCCAAGAATGTGGTGCCAAGTTTTGTGGTGGGAGATGACATTGACAAGTGGCTGGCTGCCTATGAAGTTGCACTAAGGACCAATGGGACCTCTGAGGAGCACAGCGGGGGCAGCCATGTGGTTTTATGTACCAGCAGTGGAGAGGGACACACTTCTTACACTATTTCCACAGAATAGAAATGACTACCCACACATGAAAGCTGCTTTACTGGCTAAGTTTGGGCTGACCCCTGAGAAATACCGTCAGAGGTTCAGGGAGAGCACCAAACTTTCAACACAAACTTGGGTGGATTGTTATGATTTCTCCAATAACGCACTGCATGGGTGGGTTGGGGGCAACAAAGTAGATGTTTACAAAGGGGTTTATGACTTGATTCTGAGAGAGCATATGCTCAGTATTTCTTTTACAGAGTTCCACCAGCACTTACTAGATAGTAAGCTTACTGATCCCAGGAAGCTTGCTGAGGAGGCAGACCTCTGGGTTAGCACCAGAGTGTCCAAGAAGGCATCTGGGGGGGACACCCACAAAGGTGGTCAGGGTTTCCAACAGAAGAAAGAGGGGGGAGAAAAACTTAAAGATAAGGAGTTCTCAAAAGGCCCCAAAAGAATTCCCAAGGGGGGAGGGGGGGTGGTAACCATTCCTCTTCTAGATTTGGGAAGAAACCAGGGTACTTTGGTAGAACATTAGGGAAATTAATCCTCAAATGGTTAGAGCGCTACCAGCAATGGACACTCTAACGGTGACTCCCGTTGTTCCAAGAGAGCACAGTCCACTACTGGACAGACACCTGGGTTGGCTAGTAAAGCACTCGAGGGGGAGACAGTCCCAGTTAGCTTTGAGGGGCAGGCAGAAGTTTACCTAGTGTCCCTGGGAGAAAGACAGATTGTGCCTAAAGCCTACATGCCAGAAAATACTTCAAAGTATAGGCGGTGGGTCACCATTGATGGGCAAAGGGAGGAGGCTCTGCGTGACACAGGAGTCAGTATGACTACTGTCAAGAGTCAGCAGGTGTCATCAGAGCAGATAGTCCCTAATACATTCCACTAGGTCAAAGTCGCTGACAATCATGAGTTTCACCTACTGGTGGCTCTGGTTCCCTTTGAGTGGGGGGGTCTCTGGTACTCTGAAAGTAGCTGTGAGTCCTGCCATGCCTGTAGATTGTCTGTTAGGCAATGATCTTGAGCATACTTCCTGGAAGGAGGTAGAGCTCAGGTCCCACATGGCGATGTTAGGTTTGCCTGAGTGGGTCTGCATGACCACATGGTCCATTGCTGCCGGGGAAGGGAGTCAAGGGCGTCTGGAGCCTGGAACAATGGCTTAAACAGCTGTAAAGAGGAAGGGCAAGAGGCGCGGGAAACCCACCTCAGATGTTCCCACGGTGGTGGACAGGGCCCCTGAGGAGGAGGAGGCCCCTGAGCCAATTGGGGAGGACATAGCTGACCTGGGTAACCTGCCTGAACTTGCTGGCTGGCCATTAGAGGGTGGGCCAACCAGGGCAGGATTCTGCAAGGCGCAGAAGGAATGCCCCACCCTTGAGGGTCTGAGGCAACAGACCACAGTCCAAGCAGCAGGTGACGCCTCTGGCACTCACCATAATTACTGGGAGAATTACCTCCTTTCCAATGAGCCTAAGGTTCCAGGCCCTGGGGCAGCACGTGTGCTGGTGGTCCCCCAGTGTTACGAGCCTTCCTACTGGGTCTGGCTCACAACATTCCCCTGGCAGGACACCTGGGCCAAGACAAGACATTTGACAGGCTTGTCCCCCACTTCCATTGGCCCAGAATGAGGTTAGCCTCAGATAATTTCTGCAGAGCTTGCCCCACCTGCCAGGCTAGTGGGAAGACAGGGGAAAAAGCTTAAAGCTCCCACTCCCCGTCATTGACATCCTCTTTGAAAGGGTGGGCATCAACATTGTTGGACCATTGGACCCCAAAACTGCCTTGGGCAACAGGTTTATCCTGGTTTTGGTGGACCATGCCACCCGCTATCCAGAGGCAATCCCTTTGAGAACAGTTACTGCACCTGTGGTGACTAGAGCCCTGTTGGGAATATTTACCGAGTGGGATTCCCTAAGGAAGTTGTGTCTGACAGGGGCAAAAACTTCATGTCCGCGTACAAAAAGTGCATGTGGGATGAGTGTGCGGTGACCTACCGGTTTACCACCCCTTATCATCCTCAATCCAATAGGCTTGTTGAGAGATATAACAAGATGCTGAAAGGCATGATTAATGGTCTGACTGAAGCCATGAGGCGTAAGTGGGACATCCTCTCACCATGCCTGCTGTTTGCTTACAGGGAGGTGCCCCAGAAAGGGGGGGGCTCAGCCCCTTTGAGCTTCTTAATGGTCACCCCATCAGGGGACCCCTAAGCATAGTTAAAGAAGGCTGGGAGAAAGCTCCCACTACACCTCCCCAGGATGTGGTCAGCTACATGCTGGCCCTCCGCAACCAAACCCAATGCTTCTGGAAGCAGGCCAAGAGTAACCTCGAGGCCAATCAAGAGGTGATGAAGGAGTGGTATGACCAGCAGGCCATGCTGGTTGAGTTCTCACCTGGAGACAAGGTTTGGGTGATGGAGCCAATAGAGCCCAGGGCTCTCCAGGACCGCTTGACTATCCCATTTGAGATCAAGGAGCATAAGGGAGAGACCACTTACCTAGTGGACCTCAAGACCCCTAGGCACCTCCTAAGGGTCCTCCATCACAACAGGCTTAAACCTCACTTTGAGAGGTCTGAGATCAGTATGCTTCTGGTCACAGATGAGGGCATGGAAGAGGAGAGTGAACCTCTCCCCGACCTCCTCTGTGCCAAAGAAGGTGATGGGTCAGTGGAGGGTGTCATTCTCTCTGACTCGCTGACTCTAAACCAGAGAGGAGACTACTATGAGCTTTCCCTTACTTCTGGACTGACCCATCTATGTGTCCATGACATTGACACAGGCAACAGTCCCCCTGTTAAAAACAAAATGTACAGATTATCGGATAATGTAAAGGCCAGCATCAAGGAGGAGGTCTCCGAGATGTTGACTTTAGGGGTTATTGAGGAATCCAGTAGTCCCTGGGCCAGGCCTGTGGTGCTGGTTCCTAAGGCTGCTGCCCCGGGTGCGAAGCCAGAACTCCAGTTCTGCATGGACTACCAGGGTCTCAACTCAGTCACATGGACTGATGCTCACCCGATCCCCCAAGCTGATGAGCTCGTTGACAGGCTAGGCGCTGCCAAGTTCCTGAGTACGTTTGATCTTACATCAGGATACTGGCAGATCGCCCTGACTGAGGAGGCTAAAGAGAGATCTGCATTTTCCACACCTGATGGCCATTACCAGTTCCGGGTGATGCCCTTTGGGTTGAAAAATATCCCCACTACCTTCCAACGGTTGGTTAACGGGGTCCTAGCTGGCAAGGATGCCTACTGCGCAGCCTACCTAGATGACATAGCAGTCTACAGTTCCAGCTGAGAGGAACACCTGCCCCACCTCAAGGAGCTGCTTCAGGCTCTGCAACATAAAAAAGGGGAAAGATGACAGGTAGGGACAAATTTAGTCCTAAGTTGTAAGAACAGTCCTTAATTCTGTTACTTCTGGGTTTATTTCTTTTTCATATTTATTTCAATGTTTTTTTTTAATATAGCAAAAAGGATCTATGGTAGTCTAATACAAGACTTAATACACATCACATAAATAAATATAAACAAAATATTACTCACAATACACACAAAATAAACTACATATAAAATTTAACAGTATATAAACCCATCCTGAGATGGTGCCCTGCGTATTTGAAAAGTGGTCACTTAACAGTATAAAAACCCATCCTGAGATGGTGCCCTGCGTATTTGAAAAGTGGTCACTATTGTGTAACTCCGCATGTGATCCACTGCTATTTGCTAAGGCACTGGGCTTTTCGTGCACTCAACTATCACCGGGTTGTGTATTTCTTTCACACAAGCGTGATATCGTGCATCTCAAATCTTTACAATATAGTCCATTATTTAACAAGCCCAATCCACTTGCAATACAAAGAAGTCAACGCGTTTCGGCCAACTGATTTATGGCCTCATCAGGAATGGAGAAGGGCAATCATAGTTCTTACTTGTAGGAAGAGAATGGAGAAAACAATCCTGTATCCCATCCTTAAGTAATCAAAGCGGTGAATCAAGTTGCTTGTGTTTATTTTAAGTCAAAACAATGCAGCTCGTATCGGCTCCCGTCTTATCGAGTCAGGCGCGTACTGAATGTAACTGACACGTCGGCGAGTCTACTTCCGAGCGCGTCTTCCATGTGGGAGTCGTTGCTAAGAGACGCACGGCCCACTGGATCAACGCATAGCTGAGCCTGAACGACGCAGTCCGACTTCCAGAGACGAATCGACGCAGCGCCTGCAGTGAGGTAGAAGATTCAATGCAACGCCTACTGGATCGACGCAGCTCCTGCGACTTCGTCCTGCCAGCGCAGGAAATCCACGCACCGTCCTCAGGGCATCTGAAAACCCCACAACCCGAAGAGGATCCACGACCGAGCACCGGAAATCGACACACAGCCATCCCTGTGTGGAAAGTAAATGACGCATCGCTGTGTGCAGCCTGAGAAATTGACGCATACCCCTTTGTTTCCATGCTTCTCCTCCTCTGCTCTGCAACAGGCAGGCCTGACCATCAAGGCTAGTAAGTGCCAGATTGGGCAGGGTTCCGTGGTCTACTTGGGACACCTAATAGGTGGTGGCAAGGTGCAGCCTCTCTAGACCAAGATTGAAACTATCAAGGCCTGGCAACCACCTAGAACACAGACAGAGGTAAGAGCCTTTTTAGGCCTCACTGGATACTACCGTAGATTTGTCAAGGGCTATGGTACCATTGTGTCACCCTTGACAGAACTCACTTTCAAACAGCAACCTACGTTGGTGAATTGGACAGAGGCTTGTCAGAAAGCTACTCCCAGGAATTTATTGTGCAGACAGACACTTCAGAGCATGGCATAGGGGCTGTTCTAGCACAGCTAAATGAGGAGGGCTCAGACCAACCAGTAGCCTTTATTAGCAGAAGACTATTGCCATGGGAACAGAGGTGGAGTGCTATTGAGAGAAAAGCATTTGCTGTGGTTTGGGCACTGAAGAAGCGAGACCATACCTATTTGGGACTCACTTCCGGGTTCAGACAGCCCACAGGGCCCTCAGATGGCTCATGCAGATGAGGTGTGAGAATCCTAAACTCTTGAGGTGGTCAATTTCCTTACAGGGGATGGACTTTACGGTGGAGCATCGTCCAGGGATTGACCACGCCAACGCTGATGGTCTCTCCAGATACTTCCGCCTTAGTGATGAGAGCTCCCAGGAGGTTGGGTAGCTCTCCCCACTTTCAGCTGGGGGGGACACATGTTAGACCTGCCAGCCTTAGGGTGGTCACCCCTAACTTTTTGCCTGCCTCCCTCCACTTTTTGGACACTGTTTTTGCTGTTTTTTAGACTCTGTGCACTTTACCACTGCTAACCAGTGCTAAAGTGCATATCCTCTATCCCTTTAAACATGTAGCATTGGATCATACACAATTGGACTATTTAATTTACTTATAAGTCCCTAGTAGTGTGCACTATATGTGCCCAGGGCCTGTGGATTAAATGCTACTAGTGGGCCTGCAGCACTGATTGTGCCACCCACTTAAGTAGCTCCTTAACCTTGTCTCAGGCCTGCCATTGCAAGGCCTGTGTGGGTAGTTTCACTGACAATTCTACTTGGCATTTAAAAGTACTTGCCAAGCCTAAAACTCCCCTTTTTCTACATATAACACACCTCTAAGTTATGCCCTAGGTAACCCATAGGGCAGGGTGCTGTGTAGGCAAAAGACAGGACATGTACCTATGTAGTTTACATGTCCTGGTAGTGTAAAACTCCTAAATTCATTTTTTACACTGCTGTGAGGCCTGCTCCCTTCATAGGCTAACATTGGGGCTGCCCTCATACATTGTTTGAGTGGTAGCTGCTGATCTGAAAGGAGTAGGAAGGTCATATTTAGTATGGCCAGAATGGTGATATAAAATCCAGCTGACTGGTGAAGTTGGATTTAATATTACTATTTTAGAAATGCCACTTTTAGAAAGTGAGCATTTCTCTGCACTTAAATCTTTCTGTGCCTTACAGTCCACGCCCGGCTGGGTTTAGTTGACAGCTCCTTGTCCATTCACTCAGACACACCCCAAACACAGGATACTCAGCCTCACTTGCTTTCATCTGGATTTTGAATGGGTCTTCCTGGGCTGGGAGGGTGGAGGGCCTGCTCTCCCACAAAGGAATGCCACACCCCCTACTGGGACCCTGGCAGACAGAGTTGAACTGAAAGGGGACCTGGTGCACTTCTAAGCCACTCTTTGAAGTCCTCCCCACTTCAGAGGCACATTTGAGTATATAAACAGGGCCTCTGCCCCTTCCAACTCAGACACTTCCTGGAGAAGAAACTTGTAACCAGAACCTGCATCCTGCCAAGAAGAACTGCCTGGCTGCTTAAAGGACTCACCTGACTGCTTTCTGTGAAGCACTGCTGCCTTGCTGTTGCCCTGCTGCCGTGCTGCTCTCTGGCTGTGGTGACGAAGTGCTCTCCAAGGTCTTGGATAGAGCTTGCCTCCTGCTCCCTGAAGTCTCAAGACCAAAAAGGCTTAATTTCTTCAAGAAGGACTCCTTGTGCGGTGAAATTTGATGCACAGCCTGCCAGAAACGACACACAGCCTGCACCGCAGTAAATATTTTACCCCATGAACCGGAACGACGCAGCCCGACTTCGCAACAAGAAGATCAACGCAGTGCCAGCACAGGGACTAGTAATTTGACGCACGGCCCACTGGATCAACGCATAGCTGAGCCGGAACGACGCAGTCCGACTTCCAGAGACGAAACGACGCAGCGCCTGCAGTGAGGTAGAAGATTCAATGCAATGCCTACTGGATCGACGCAGCTCCTGCGACTTCGTCCTGCCAGCGCAGGAAATCCACGCACCGTCCTCAGGGCATCTGAAAACCCCACAACCCGAAGAGGATCCATGACCGAGCACCGGAAATCGACACACAGCCATCCCTGTGTGGAAAGTAAATGACGCATCGCTGTGTGCAGCCTGAGAAATCGACGCATACCCCTTTGTTTCCATGCTTCTCCTCCTCTGCGGCCCCTTTGCAGAGATTTTTCCCGCGAACCAGGTACTTTGTGCATGAAAGACACTTTGGCCTACATTACAACTCTGGCGGTCGGTGATAAAGCGGCGGTAATACCGCCAACAGACCAGCAGTAAGAAAAATGGAATTATGACCACGGCGAAAACCGCCAACACATAAAGCCACTTTAACACTCCGACCGCCAAACACTGCGGCGGTACCTGCCAACAGCCAGGCGGAAGACAATGCACCACCCACACTATTACAACAAGCCAATCCGCCAGCTTTTCCAGGATGGTACCAACGCCATCAAAAGCACGGTGGAAACAGTACACAGAAGGGAAATGACTCAACTCTCAACACTCAAGGAAGAACCACGACGCCATGGAGCCCGAACTGCAGATCTTCCCCATGCTGGTATACTGCCTCCTACACCAGGAACACGAACGCTGGTGAAGATGAGTACCGCACCTAGCACACAAGGGAGGGGGGAAGAGAGTGACATACACACACACAACACGCAACACCCCCAACAACATACACACAAACAGGTGAAACCACATCACATATACACCCTGTACACCTCAGGAGTAATGCAAGGACAAAAGGAATTGATTAAATGTAGTGAAATATTGCAAATTTAGATAAATACGTCCTCAAAGCAATTAACAGTATGTACAATATATACAAATGGAGGGACAATGACCACTCCAAAATATCCGTGGCCCACGAGGCCATAACACATAGGCCAAGGCCACACTTGACTCCTACCTCAATATGGAGAGAACACTGCATGGGCATCAGGTCAAAAACACACAGGCACCTCAGGGGGACGGGGAATTGGGGGGCACCTCAGCCGGAAGATGGTACAACGCCACTGCTGCTGGAGGGAGCTACATACCCTCTGCCATGCCCTGGGCTAGTGCAAGGCCACAGTCTCTCAAGTGGGTGGTTTTCCCACTGCTTGGTCCTGGGGAGTGCAAAGCCACAGTCTCTCAAGTGGGTGGTTTGCCCACTGCTTGGTCCTGGGGAGTGCAAAGCCACAGTCTCTCAAGTGGGTGGTTTGCCCACTGGTTCTGGAGGGGGCCTTGGGCCAAGTGCGCTTCATCCTGGCAAGGAGGGGCGAGTGGATGCCTTCTTCCACTGGTTCTAGAGCGGGCCTTGTGGCTATGTGTTTCATCCTGGCAAGGAGGGGGTGAGTGGATGCCTTCTTCCACTGGTTCTGGAAGGGGCCTGGTGCCCAGTGTGCTTCATCCTGACAAGGAGGGGGTGAGTGGATGCCTTCTTCCTCTGGTTCTGGAGAGGACCCGGTGCCCAGTGTGCTTCATCCTGGATGGTGCAAGGTCACAGTCTCTCACCTGGGTGTCACACCTACAGGTGTTGCAGGGGCCAGGAAGCTCTACAGCCCGTGTAGTCATGACTACACAGTGCTCGCCGGCGGTGACAGCTGCTCAGTGGATGGCAGTTGCGGGGCTGGCGGCGGTGTTGTCAGTGGTTGGGGGAGGCTCCAGCCCTTCCCCTGCAGCCTCGGACTGCTGCCCAGTGGGGCTGCTGCTGCTGGCAGTGGTGCTGCTGGCAGTGCAGGTGGCGGTGCTGGTGGTGGTGCAGGTTGCGGTGCTGTCAGTGGTGGGGGGAGGCTCCAGCCCTTCCCCTGCAGCCTCAGACGGCTGAAGTGCCATGGCTGGTATTGTTTGTCCAGATGCCGCTGCAGCCCCAGGCACCAGATCCATCCTGCCTGCGGCGTCAGTTCCTTTCACATTGGCCTTGGCAGCTGTTGTCTCCTTCCTGCCCTTGGCAGATGGTGGTGCCTCCTTGCTTCTGCCAGCTGGTGTTCCCTTCCTCCCCTTGCTGACTGGTGGTGCCTCCTTCCCCTTGCTGGCTGGTGGTGCCTCCTTCCCCTTGCTGGCTGGTGTCCCCTTCTTGCCCTTGCTAGCTGGTGGCCCCTTCTTGCCTTTGGCAGGTGGTGCAGGCACACTGGCTGTGCTGATGGGTGCCTCCTTTGAGCCTCTCACACCTGCAGTAGCTGCAGAAACTACAGTGGCCGTGGACTGGGTGGCTGAGGTGCTGGGCTGGGTTCTGGCCACACTGGCCCGAAGTAAAGGACAGGGAGAGGGGCAGGGAATAGGTCAAGGGGCCGAGGAAAAGCCTCTTTGGGACACTTGGGCAGGACGAGGGTGAAGGTTTGGGAGTGGAGGAAGAGGGAGTGATTGTAGAGGTGTCTGTCTGCTTTGTTTGGGTGTAGGTGCATGGATGTGGGGGTGGTGACTACCAGTGAGGGGTCTGTTGTGATAGGTGTGCTGGTGATGGAGGTAGTGGATGAGGATGTAGTGCATGCAGGTGTGAGTGGAGACGCTAGTGGGAGGGAGGTGGACGAGGAGGAGGAGGGGGACTCAGTGGAGGCAGTGGATGTTTGTGTGTCTGCATCTGGATGGTGCTTGTGAGTGCCTGTGGGATGAAGTGTGGTGCTTGTGTTTGCCTGAGCCACTTCTGTGTGTTGATTTGGGTGCATGCAGGTCTGAAGGTGTGCTTGGGGTAGGCTGGGCTTGAGGGGATTGGGACTGGGTAGAGGAAGTTGGAGGGGGGAGGATGGAGATCGGGACAATGACTGCCATCAGTGAGTTGGCCAGAGCCTAGAATGCTCTCTGTTGGGCCGCCACGCTGGAGTGAATGCCCTCCAGGAATGCATTTGTTTGTTGCACATGTCCTACTAGACCCTGGATAGCATTCAGTATGGTTGACTACCCAACAGAGAGGGATCTCAGGACGTCAATAGCCTCCTCAGTCAGCAGGGCTGACTGGGGCAGGGCCTGAGGTACCTGGGGCGAAGGAGATGCCCACCCTCCTGGGTGAGCGGGTACAGAAAACTCACTGAGGGGCTGCTGGGAGGGCAATGCTGGTACAGGGGTGGTGGCTGTACCAGCAGTTGGGGTGGACACAGAGGTGTCCGCCACCTGCGGGGAGCTTCCATCGGAGGAGGTGTCACTGTAGGTACTGTCCCCTCCTGTCTCCGTCGTGGTGCTCCCCTCGCTCTCTGTCTCACTGGTGCCCTCACTGTCAGTGGATTCGGCCTCCAGGCCCATGTGGGATGCAGCTCCCTCCATCGCCGGGGCCTCTGTTCCTCCGCCAGATGATGCTGATGCATACAAGGACAGGGTGACAAAACAAAAAAGGGGGGGAAGAGACAGAGGATACACTTGGTCAATGCCAGCAACACTACAGTTGGCGTACACAACTCACACGGAACAGCCCTCTGTACTAGGCCATGCATTTCCAGTTACAATGCTAGTCACCAGGCTATGCGGTACAATGCCTAACGCCATTAGCTGCACACCTGAAACCCACAGGACCCTGCCCAGTAGTAGATGCCCACTAACATTATTGGGGTTGGAGTGCATCTGAGCTTACCCATCATGGAACCTACCCTGCCACTTTCGTCCTGGCCTAGGGGCACCCACAGCCCACATCCCCCATCCAGGTAATACTTTAACGTGCGCAAAGTCATGATTCTGAATCTGTACTCCCCCCCTTGTGGCTGCTGTGATGCCTTCAAGTGCCCATCCAACTCTGGATAGCCAACTGCCAGGATGCGGAACATCAGGGGGGATCAGGGTATGACGGGCATCCCTTCCTCGTTGGAAGGCCAGCCCCAGCTGGGCCTCCGCCTTCTTCCTTGCCCAGCGGCGCAGGTCATCCCACCGTTTGCGGCAGTGGGTGCTTCGCCTGTCAAAGACCCCCAGGGTCCGCACCTTCTTTGGCGATGGCATGCAAAATACCCTTTTTCTGATGGGCGCTGACCTGCAGAAAAAGATACAGCAGAAAAGGTATTATTCATACCGTCCGGACTGTTATACTCATGGCCCAACATAATCCTCCCATTCCCTTACACACATACATTGACCAACATACATGCAGCACTCTGCCCAGGACCCCTCAGGCCCCCCCTACACGAGGCTCACACACACAGCACTCCATACATTCATGCCCCACACATTGTGCTTACGGTGTACTCACCTGTTGGTCTGGAGGACCATAAAGTAAATGGTTCTGAGGTAGGACCCCATCCACCAGTCTCTTCAACTCCTTCGAAGTGAAGGCAGGGGCCCTTTCCCCAGACACTCGAGCCATGGTCGCTTCCAGACACAGGTCACAGCAGCACTTGCAGTGTAGGTCCTCTCCTGTTGAAGGTCAGGTAGCAAATGAGTGAACAGATAGAAAATGGCGGTCACGTCTGCGGCGGTACGTACCGTCACCGCCGGCGTACATCACCATTGGCTCCTGGAACCCTTAGGCTCCAATGATAACCAATGCGGTGTTGCATGGTGGTCGCCAGTGGAATTACCTCATTTCCACTTGTCCCTCCTCACAGATCAGGCGGGCACCATTTCAGGGGGCACAGGTCATGGCACCTAACTGCATCACAGCAGACATAGGCACATCAACGGACCTACACTTTCACATACTGTTTCTGTAAAAAAAGAAAAGCATATTAATCTGAGTATATGTTTGAATATGACCATATGCTCACCGTTTTTCACCCTAGAGTTCAACCGCTGAGGATGACTAGGAGATTGAGACATACCCCCGTGTATAGACCCCTTGTGGACCTGGCGACAATGGAGGACAGGCATATTATCCTAACCTACAGACTTTATAGGGCCAAAATCCAAGAGCTGTGTGCCCAATTGGAGCCAGACCTGATTTCAGCTATCCGCCACTCCACAGGTATCCCCTCCTCTAGTGCAGGTCCTGTCAGTGCTCCATTTCTTGGCAAATGGTTCCTTCCAAGCGACAGTGGCCATGGCATCAGGGATGTCACAGCCTATGTTCTCAAACGTGCTGACCAGAGTGTTGTCAGCCCTGATGAAACACATGCGCAGATATATCGTATTCCCCCAGGTGGAGGATTTGGCCACAGTGAAGGCTGACTTCTATGCAATGGGACATATCCCCGACATCATTGGTGCTATTGATGGTACACATATTGCCTTTGTCCCCCCTGAGAAATGAACAGGTGTTCAGAAATCGAAAGAGCTTTCACTCACTGAATGTGCAGACGGTGTGTTTGGTGGACCAGTACATCTCCCATGTCAATGCAAAGTATCCTGGGACTGTGCATGATGCCTTTATCTTGAGGAATAGCAGCATCCCATATGTGAAGTCTCAACTGCAGAGGCACAGGGTGTGGCTAATAGGTGAGCCTATTGCCCCCACACAGTTGATGTAGGTATATGGGTGTGGGGTTGGCCCTAAGGGTGAGTGTCTGGCTAACAGGTATCCCTCGATATTTGCAGGTGACTCTGGTTACCCCAACCTTTCATGGTTACTGACCCCAGTGAGGAATGCCGGGACAAGGGTAGAGGAACGTTACAATGAGGCACATGGGCAAACAAGGAGAATCACTGAGCGCACCTTTGGCCTCCTGAAGGCCAGATTCCGGTGCCTCCATCTGACAGGTGGATCCCTTTACTACTCACCCAAGAAGGTGTGCCAGATCATCGTTGCATGTTGCATGTTGCATGTTGCACAACCTGGCCTTGAGACGCTAGGTGCCTTTTCTGTAGGAGGATGAGGCTGGAGATGATCATGTGGCAGCGGTGGAGTCTGTGGACAGTGACGAAGAGGAGGCACAAGAAGAGGATGTGGACAACAGAACTACTACAATTCAACAGTACTTCCAGTGACACACAGGTAAGATACTGTAACTTCACCTTCCTTTGCAGTTTTGTGTTGGACATTGTACATGGCAGCCTGATTTTCCGATTTCTATGGCCACTTACTGTACTCTTTGGCATCTCTATTTTCAGATATCTGTGCCCCACTCTGGCTCCTGGTGTGTTTACTGCTTCCCACCACAGGTCATACCTATGTATATGTAACTGTACATTTGAATTGCAATGTTTACAACTTGTTAAACGAATACATATTTCAATCAATTGATAGGCTCCATACTTGTATTAGTTCCAAGGGTGTTTATTTCTGTGATAATAAGTATAGGGGGTATTGCAGTGGGCTGGGTTGATGGTGGAGGAATGTCCAGGATAGAGTGCGGTCTATTTATATCACAGGTGCATTGTCCAAAGGGGCCTAGGAAGTGGAGCAGTGGCAGTTCAAGGTGGACAGGGTGACAGAGTGGGACACAAGGGTGACATTCAGGGGAGTCTTATTTCCTGGCTGGGGTCTTGGCAATGTTCTCTGGCTTTTGCCTGGATCGCAGGGACCATTTGCGTGGTGGTTCTCCTTCTGCGGGGGGTGGGGTGCTGGTGGCCTTTTGTTCCAGTGGCGGGACCTCCTGTCCACTAGCGTCAACTGAAGTGGAGGAATGTTCATTGGTGTGCCTAGTGTCAGGGGCCCGTTGGTGTGCCACTGCCTCCCTCATGGTGTTGGCCATGTCTGCCAGCACCCCTGTAATGGTGACCGGGGTGCTGTGGATGTCTCTCAGGTCCTCTGTGATCCCCAGTTACTGTCCCTCCTGCAGCCACTGGGTTTCCTGCAGCTTGGCCAGTATCTGGCCCATGGTCTCCTGGGAATGGTGGTATGCTCCCAGGATGTTGGTGAGTGCCTTGTGGAGAGTCGGTTCCCTGGGCCTGTCCTCCCCCTGTCGCACAGCAGTCCTCCCAGCTTCCCTGTTGTCCTGTGCCTCTGTCTCCTGAACCGTGTGCCCATTGCCACTGACCCCAGGTCCCTGATCGTCCTGTGTTTGTGGGGTTGCCTGGGGTTCCTGTAGTGGTGGACACACTGCTGATTGATATGTCCTGGGGACAAAGGGATAGGCCAGCTGGGTGGGTGCTGTGGTCGTGTTTCCTCAGGGGAGAGGCTCTGTGGTGGTTTGTGACTGTGGCAGGGTCACCGACTGTCTGGAGGTCCCTGATGGGCCAGGTTGGTCATCCTGATCCAGGCGTGCAGAGCTGCTGTCATCACTGTGGGCCTCTTCTGGGGGGACACTGGATGTTGATGGCACCTTCTCTCCGGTGACGTTGTGTGAGGGTGCTGTGGGGTTGTAAATGCAGTGTTATTGTTTCTAGTGTGACATCTTGTGCATGGGTATGTTTCCCTCTATGGTTGTTATTTCCAAGGCAGCTTTGGCTTGTGTGATTTGTGATTTGGTTGGCTAAGTGATTGTCACTAGTGTGCATGCTGTGGTGATGGGTATCTATGCAGGTCTGTGATGCGGGTCCATGCATTGGTGTTGCATGCAGGGCTTGGTATTGGCATGGGTGGGTATATGTGAGGTGGCAGAGTGATGGGGGTGAGGGTAGGTGTAGTAGTTTGTGATGGCATGCAGGTGGGGGGGGGATAAAGTAGTAAAGAGTTGACTTACCAGAGTCCAGCCCTCCTGCTACTCCTGCCAGGCCCTCAGGATGCATGATCGCCAAGTCTTGCTCCTCCCATGTGGTTAGTTGTGGGGGAGGAGGTGGGGGTCCACCACCAGTCATCTGTACAGCTATCTGGTGTCTTGCTACGTACCACGGAACGCACCTTCCCTCGTAGGTCGTTCCACCTCTTCCTGATGTCATCCCTTGTTCTTGGGTGCTGTCCCACGGCGTTCACCCTGTCCATGACTCTCTGCCATACCTCCATCTTCCTAGCAATGGACGTCTGCTGCACCTGTGATCCGAATAGCTGTGGCTCTACCCGGACGATTTCCTCCACCATGACCCTTAGCTCCTCTTCTGAGAACCTGGGGTGTCTTTGTGGTGCCATAGGTGTAGTGTGAGTGGTTGTGTGAGGGTGTGTGGGATGATGTGTTGGAGTGTGTGCTGTGAGGTGCGTGGATGGTATATGGGTGATGGTGTTTTGTAGCTCTGATTCAGTGGGTGCTCTGGCTTGTCTCTCTCTCAGTTGTCAATTTTTTTTTTCCGCAAAGGGTTGTTGGTAGTATGTGTGTGTGTTTTATATTGGTGTGAGTGTGTGGTGTGTGTATGTGTGCCAGGTGTGTGTATTTTGAATTGTCCAATGTGGTGTTGTTTTGTATGTGTGTGTGTATTTTGAGCGCGGCGGTCTGCACCGCCAATGGTTTACCGTGGTTGAATGTCCACTGCAGTGATTCGTGGGTTATAATGCTGTGGGCGTATTTCAGTTTGCGTAACGGTGTGGGTTTTGGTACCGCCATTTTATCACTGACCTTTGGGCTGGCGGACTTGTGTGTGTGTCTGTATAGTGGCAGATTTCTATGTGTGGGTCACAATACGCGTAGCGGTATACTGTCGCAGTTGCGGTATGTTGGCGGCAGTCAGCATGGCGGTAAGCGGCACTTACCGCCAATGTCATAATGAGGGCCTTTGTTTGCTTTTAAAAGACTTAAGGCACTTTATATCACTTTTCAGTGATATCTCTACATTTACTTATTGCATCTTTGATCATTTTTGACCTGCATTTAACCAGATAAATAATATATATTTTTGTAAAAACTGTGTGGTGTATTTTTGTGGTGCTGTATGGTGGTATTGTATGATTTATTGCACAAATACTTTACACATTGCCTTCTAAGTTAAGCCTGACTGCTCAGTGTCAAGCTACCAGAGGGTGGATACAGGATAATTTGAATTGTGTGTGACTTACCCTGACTAGAATGAGGGTCCTTGCTTGGACAGGAGGTAACCTGACTGCCAGCCAAAGACCCCATTTCTAACAGTAAGACCTTAAAAAAAATAGTTGGATAGTGTATAAAATAACGTCATGCAAGTCAAGCAGGATTAGAATTCATGTGCTGTTTATTTATGACGATGTTGATGTTCATGTTCAATCGATGTTCTGTTCATGTGCTGTTTATGACAACATACTCGTCAAAGTTCATATTACAATCTACATTGCTGACCTGACAATGTGTTTTATTCCTCCTGAGGAAACTAAAGAAATGAATAATGTCAGATGAGCGGTGCTCCGACTCCGAGAGCTGCTGGAAAGGTGTATATGACTGCAATGCAGTGGATAAATGTTACCAGGCAGCAAGCTATTACCTGGGCATTCTGGCACTAAACCTTAGCGGTGTTCTTTATGAATTATTAATACTCATGCTAACGCAAATGTCTTAATTAGATATTATTAATGAATGTCTATGTATATTTGAATTATGAATTAGTAGAATATAATATAATGTAGAAAAATAATGTGCACGTTTGAATTGTGACCTTGGAGAATGGTCACCAGTGTTCACGAAATGTACTAAATGAATGATTAATCCACATGAAATACTGAAATTGTATTAGATTAATGTAGTAATATGTCATATTAAGGGTTCTTAATTATGTTCTTGCTTATTAAATGCAGGCCTTAACTTAACAAGTGTCTTGGCCTAGTTTTGCCAGGCCTCATGCAGAAGCTGTATTTCTTAGCGTTCATGAAAAATGCTGACAGAGTGAACTAACTGTGCAATGCTCATTGTTTTAATAAAATGCTTAGCAAAAACATTCTATGGGAACCGACGGACAGGAGATGAGACCTCTTGCAAAGTAACGATTTATGTTTAAAATGTGCAAAGGTTTCTTTCCCAGGATGCGAAAACTTAAGACACTGACTGGAGACGAAGATGCAACAAAATTGATACCTGACGAGCCGGATGATAAGAACATCGTAAAGTGGACCAATCAACAACATGTGAAGTGTGAAATATTAGAATTCATAGACTTGGGATTATAAAACTATTGGGTAGAGTAATAATGTATGATTAATTGACCAATTGGAAATTGGGGGATAGTTTGGGGAACTTTGATATAACAATGTGACAGAGGGAAAAGACTAGAGCTCTTACCCCATTATGGGATGCAATATTTGGTGAAGAAGAGATTCGAGATTCTATCATTGAGTTCATACTCTCTGACTGGGAGCCTGATGTTTGCTGATCGATTGATTACCTGAGGGCGAAGACTGATTCTGCTTGCTGACCCCATACCGTGGATAGGTAGGAATGACAATGACTGAATTGCATTTTTATTCCTTTTCTTTCTAGGTACCAACTGCGATGTCTAAATGCTTTCTTAGGTAGATGTTTTTTTCCAAATGTATGTTCTAAATTGTTTTGCGTGAAGCCCCACATGCTGATGCTAATCTGTGTTAGTTGAGGCTACTCACATGACGAATGATGAATTACAGAGACAAATGGTTGACAAACTATTTTTCTGAACTTGATGGATATTATAGTTTTACTGAATTGGGTTTTACTAATGTTTTATGTTGATGCCTTAGAATGTCTTTTGATTCAAGCTCTGATTAGATCACGTCTTCTGCAACTTGCTGATTAACAAGCGTATAAAAATTTGTTCCAATTTGAGTCAATGATTAAGATTCATGACTTAATATTGTTAACGAAAGGGAAATAAACTTACTAAACTTATACCTAAAGGTGTGGTTATTCATGGCTGAAGAGTGATGGTGTGAAAATTACTGACTCCATTTATTGTTGACTTGACTAATGGTTATTGATTATTGTGTGTTGATTATTGATTCTGTGTCGAAACTATGGTTAGAACACCCTATACGAATCAAAAGGTTCATCGACCTATACGCGCCCCCTTGTAAGTTTACTTATTAAGGACCGACGCGGTAGCAGTTATGGTAGCAGACTGATGGTTAGTTTCTATAAGGGCTTGCCATAGGTGTTCGATACAGAATGACAGGTTTTGACAGTTGTGTTAGGAGACTGATGAACAGGTGCTTCTAGTTATGGTAATAGTGTGAAGATTGATCCGTACGAAAATTCAAGTATTATTGAGATTTGGATTCTGTTTTTCAAAATGGCATTTGTAGAGAGAATGATATTCCCTTAAGACCAGAAATGACTTTCCCAGATCCTGGATCCTGCTAGTAGTGTTGGGTATGTTCCCGGCGTTCCAGTGACAGAGTGAGATGGATAGGGTGCGCTTGCACGGCTTATGCACATCGCAGGTGAATTGTGATGTATGTGAGGGAATTTAGGGAGTCTGCGTACTCCAGATGAAGTTTTAGAAGGAGTATGCTTACTCAGCAGTATGAGAGTAGGGAAGTCATTGAACTTCATTTGTGTGTTGCACTTTGTGCTAAAAAAATGTCCACGTGGTTGTTGATGTTTGGACCCTGTGTGGTCTAATGCTCCGGAGTATATTGAAAAGTGTATGAAACACTTGGTTACATGTTGTAATCTGTCTGGTTTAGTAGGTTGATTGGGCGTGGGCAAGAATTCAGTGTGGGAGTTAAAGTGGGCGAGATAAATATTTCAACTGAGATTTGGCGAGTCCTATGTGCACCAGGACAGACCCATTGACCAGTTGAGAGTAAAATTTGCCGGTCGACCGAGAAAGAAGAATAGCTGCATGAGCGAAAGGGCCATCAGTGAAAATCCACAAGATTTCTGAAACGATTGTGTTACCTTCCTGTAGTAAATCAGCAGATTTGTTTTTGGTTTTTGGTTAGTGCTTGCAATAATTTGCATTAGTTTTGTGTGAATTGGAGTTTAGGAGGACTAGCCGCAAGACATTGTCAGCCACAGTGTGTGTGATGTGACGTCATTGGAGCCGTGCTGAGATAGGTCGGTTAGTGAGAAGGGTTGGGCACGAATTGGTAGCCGTCCGTGAGAGGCAATTGGTTGAGAACATGGGTGAAAGGAATCTTGGGAGTAAAAGTCATTTCCTGATCTGAATTTGAATAAACAAAAAGTAGAAAAGATGAAGTTTTTCAAGGTATTAAAGAGTGCCCTAAAGGGAGATACATATATGAAAGCGAGCGTAGGAGAGCCTACACCGCCAGAGAATACTCCGGCTTACATTGTAAGGGAGGAGCGAGGTGTTGCGCCCTGTCATTGGGTGAAGCAGTGGTGCAAAGGTGACAGAGAATGGGACGTTCAATTTGAGAATTTTGGAGCAATTGTGGATGGCGCTATATGAATCGAATCCCCTTCCGAGACCAGCACAGTTTGAGGCATTAGCAGTTTGGGAGCTGGTAGCTAGACAGCAACAGCAAATGAAATTCGAGAGGATAGTGAGAAAGGTAGAAAAGTCATTAGTAGAGGCGAGATGGGATTGGGAACAGACGAAATGGAGAGCAGTAACATTGCAGGATGTTAAATTGTTTCCTGCCAGTACCCAGGAGGATGAGACGGAAGGAAAGAAAGCGACTAGGAACACTAATACGAGTCCGTTTGGGAATAAAGAAGCAAAGAGGGCTTCCTTAGTGGAAGAAGAATCAGATGATGAGGACCTTATTACACAGATATTGAGAGATCGACCCCCCATCATATGCGGTGCATGAGGGTGATCCAAGTACTAGTGCTGATCCAACAGTCCCAGCACATGCAATGGGGACAGCGAGTCCGATACAGGTTAATGATGTCCAAGTACAGGGTGTAGTGCAGACTAGTCCTAATGTGTTGGATACTTTAGTAGCTCAGACACAGATGCATCCACCGCCGGTACAGAGAATTTATCCTGATGTGCCGATTCTAGCGACAACTTCGAACTTAGTGGTACCTACGGAGCAGGAGGTTTCAAGACCACTGCTGGTTCCGACCGAGCCGACTCAGATTTTGTTGCCCCAATTGCTGCCACAGGGGATGCCGAGGTTTACCCCAATGATGGGAACGCAGTCAGATTTGACTCCGGTAATGAATCAGAGCATGGGATTTACTCTTCCACAGAGTGCAGGTGCTAGAGCACTCCCAGATGCAATATCGCTGCCGATTACTGTTGGTCCAGCGCTGCCATTATTTGCGCAGAAAAAAACAAGCATGAGTGAACAGGGAGAGATGTCCCAGAGTTTAGTGAGGGGGGAACCAATTGAGCAAGTTCAGGTAGTCTCTTCCATGGTTCAGACCTTTGATGGATCGAGGTCAATATTAGATCTCAGTCTGCTTGTTGCACTTCCCGATACTGTGAATGGACCTAGTGCAGGTCAGAGTTTGAAATTACTGACACCGCAGACTTCAAATGAAGTAGTACAACAGGTGTCACCAATGAACGCAAATAACACTTCATTGCAAGGATTGACAGCTCAGCAGTTGACTGAATGGTTGGATAAGTTGAACACCCCACAGAATGCTTCCAAGGGTGAGGAGCAGATTAATTGTGTCAGATTGAGCATGGACGCGTGTGAACTGGTTGAAGGAACAATGGGGGTGAATAGGCTAGAGTCCTACACAGAAGCAAGGCTGAGTTACTTGTGTCCGAAAATCACAAGAGAGGAGGGCAAGGTACACCAGAGGTTAACAGAGCTGGCAGAGAAGCATGGCATAGAAATTGAGAATCAAAGCATCTGAAGAGAAGCTACAGGTTAGATTTCAAGGCAAAGGCTTTTGAGCACATGAGGTCAGCCGGAATGAAGGCGCATCTTAAGGAATTGCTGCAAAGTGCTCAGGTTTGGGGAGCATTAGAGAAGTGGGAAGGTAGATGGGCAAAGAAAAAAGATAAAAAGAAACAAGATTCTTTGGAGGTACCTGAGAATGTACAACAGGGCAAGGATCCAGTAAAGAATTTACCAATGAGAGAAATTCCAGGGGGACAGTTTGTTCATGTCCCTTGGCATAGGAGTAATATTCTTTCATTCACAAACAATTATCCAAATTTGAGGAAAAAGCCGGTAGAGTGGTATCAGCAGACAGACAGATTCGTGAAGCTCTTGAAATGTTTGTGAGAAGATTTGAACACCTTAATGAGGATAGTGGTTCCGGCAGACTTGTGGGTCGAGTGTAAGAGAGCTGTAGATTGGCCGACAAGTGAGCCAGAGAGAGATAAGAGTACAGGTGCATCATCTCTGGAGGTAATAAAGCATTACTATGAGGTGATTGAGTTCCTGAAGACGGGGATTTTGCCCAAAAACATTGATTGGCAGAGAATCGATAGGACAGTGCAGGAGTTGAAGGAACCAATATATGAGTACTATGAGAGATTGTTGAAGGCATTCAAGGAGTGTAGTGACAACAAAGCGATCGAGCCAAAAGACATGCTGCATTTTGTGTTCAGGTTTGTGGAAGGACTGAGACCTGAAATAAGTCAGATGATCAGCAGTCATTTGATTTGTTGGCAAGCGAAGCCGATTAATGAGGTACTGCAGTATGCTAAATACTGTAGTGATGAGATTGAATTGAAGCAGAAAACGTGGAAGGAAAAGGCGATGGTGATGCAGATTAAGGCAGCTCAATCAGGAGTGCAGGGAACTTTTGTGCGACAGATATTGCAGCAGCAGGGAACTGTCATGTTCCAATCTCAGATGAGAGGTAGGGGTTGTGGAGTCAATTTGAATCGTGGTCCGGATTTGAATACTGTTGTGGTTCAGAATGATGTTCAAGGGATGAAGAAGATGTTGCCATGTCACATTTGTGGAGCCGTGGGACACTGGAAGCGCGAGTGTACGATGATGGTGAAGGAGGGTGTTGTTCAGCAAAATAACGATGACAATACATTCCAAAATATGAGAGGACTAAGGTTGAGGGGTCCTAACCCAAATTTTCAGAATAATATGAATCAGATGCTAAATTTCCAACCCGTACAGAAGATGCAAATGCCCCGTGCACAAATGCCACAGTTGCAACCATTGCAGCAGCAGGTCCCCATGGTACCTAGACAGCAAATGTAGATACCTCAAGCCCTGATGGAGCAGCAACAGATGATGCTTACTCAACAGGTCCCAGGTCAGAGACAAGACAGAAGAAGTAACGCAGTGCATCAGTTCCCATTACACAGTGGGAATTAAATAATTGGTGACTGGATGAATGATAGTTCGGATGAGGAGCCATGTGTGCTTGCAGCCTCCTTAGAAGTGGATCAGAGAGGACCCTATGTGAGAGGGAAGGCGATGGGTCACAAAGTCTCATTTATGGTGGACACGGAGCTACACGCTCCACAGTAAGAAGTGCAGAAGTCCTGAATTTTTCCCTTTCAGGAAACACAGTTCAAGTTGTGGGGGTAGCGAATCAGTATTTGACGAACCCGATTACAGATCCAGTGCAAGTTGAGATTGGTAATTTTGAGGGACTGCATACGTTCGTAATCTGTGACTCGAGTCCAGTATCCCTACTGTGAAGGGACATGTTGTGTAAAACTAGGTGCCTGATTACTTGTTCAACCGATGGATTTGAGATCCAGATAAATAGCGATGAAGGGGAAGATCCAGCTCCAGAGACCGAAAAATACAAATTAAGAGTATCCTTTGATTGAGTTTTTCCCAATATTCACAGTGAGAGTGTTGCATTCTGGTTTGCAGGGAACAGTTCAAGAAAATGTTTGGGATTTGACAGGGAAAGAAGTAGGTTTCATCAAAGGAGTGGAGACGATTAAGGTTACCTTGAAGCCGAACGCAGTGGCTCAGATAATTGGAGATTTTGTGAAGCAGGAAGTGTTGAAAGAAGTGTTAGGCAGGCCATGTAATTCACGGATAATGGGTTTGAAGAAGCCATGTGGAAAGGTCCGAATTGTTCAGGATTTGAGAAAAATCAATGATATCGTTGTCAAGTGCTGTCCCATAGTGCCCAACCAAGCTGTAATAATGTTCCAGATTCCCTGCGATGCAAAATGGTTCACAGTGGTTGATTTGTCACAAGCGTTCTTTTCTGTGCCTCTTCATGAGGGTAGTCAGTTTCTCTTTAGTTTCAAATTCCTAGATCGTGCCTACTGCTGGTGTAGACTTCCTCAAGGGTACACGGAGTCACCTTCCTTGTTCAATCAAATCCTGAAAAAGAATTTGGAGTCATTAGAGTTACCCTTTCAATCAACTCTGGTGCAGTACATTGACGATTTGTTGATTGCATCCAGGACAAGGGATGAGTGTAAGTATGACTCGATTGCCTTGCTGAATCAATTTGGAAAGTTTGGGCATAAAGGCCCTCATTATGAACATGGCGGTCCGTTCCGCACCGCCGGCGGTGGCGATAGAAACCGCCAACAGAGGAGCGGTCCGGACCGGCAAATAATGAACCAAATGAAACTCACGCATCCCACACACCACCCACCGCCAGGAAAGGTGTCCCACTGACAACGCCAGAAACCGCCCACAGGCCGTCGGAAAGGCCAAACCTGCCCATCAAATAATGAACCACCATTCCGCCGCCAGTTCCGGGGCGGGAACCACCGCCACACAAAACCAGGCGGAAAAGAAACAAATAGAAGGAAACACTCACCGGAGCTCAACAAAATGTGCAGCGGCAGCCATGGACAGAGAGCTGCAGATCATTCCAGCCTTGCTCCTTGCCATATATCTACACGACCGAGACCGCCGACGAAGACGACGACGGTAAGTACCGCAACCTACGACACAAGGGAGGAAAAGGCAAAGTTACATACCCACCCACACCGCAAAGCCCCCCCAACCCTTCCCAGCAGCAATAGTCGGACACCCCAGGACAAGAGGGACGTACCCGACCGAAGGCCACTGCAACTTGGCCATAAGACATACAATAGCACCACAGCCATAAATTATTTAAACAAACACCAGGGTAGAACTGCGTGCAACCCAAACACAGGCCACACAGAAACTTTATTCAGTAGCTCACTGAGCTAAATGATGAGAACAGGGCCAGGGCCAATGGCGAGTCCATAAAAAGTCAATTTTCCTTGGCCACAACTGGCCACACCTGACTCCCACAAGTGCTGGGTACTCCACTCAACAGGACACCATAGGGGGATCCAGGCACCCCACAGAATGGGGACAGGGAGGGGTGGGGTTGGGGATTTACAATGGGGGTGGAACTTTGACTTGCGTGAGGAGATTGGAGGGGGGGTGGGCTTCTCCTTTGAAGGGGGTGGGGGCTGTTTGGCTCGGGCGGAGTAGGATGCCTTAGGCTCTGAGCGGGCCTTCTTCTTAACTGGAGAAGGGGCACGGGAATGGGAAGGCTGGACCGGGGTGGGCTGCAATGTGGAAGGAGCAGAAAGGGCAAGGAGGTGGGCATGTTTGGGGACAAGACGGGGTGGGCCAGTGGGTTCAAACAGGTCTACACGGGAGAGAAAAAGTTTCTTGGGAGCAATTGGGGTGGGAGTGGATGAGGGCGTGGGAGTGGAGGCCGAGGGAGTTGATGTATGGGGTGCAGGTATGCGTGTAGTGGGTGCCGGTGACTGCTCAATATGCTGTGGTGTAGTGGATGTCTGATGGGTGGGTGTCTTGGTGCGTTTGAGTGTTTTGGGAGGTGGGGGGTGGACACAGTGGGAGAAGACAGACAGCTAGTGTGGGTGTATGTTGGGTGGGTGTCTGTAAGTCGGGTGAGTTTGCTGCATGTGTCAACTACAGTGGAGGTGGTGAGTGCAGGTGTGGTGTATGGGGTGCATGTATGGCTGTCTGCTATTGTGGTGAGTGCAGGAAGAGGAGCAGTAAGAGCGAGTGAAGGTGCAGTGCATGAGGGTGTGCATGTAGAGGGGACAGACAGGGATGTGGAAGAGGCGGGCACACTAGGGGAAGTGGACGTTGTTGTGTGTGCAGGTGTCTGTTGGCTTTGTGAATGCTTGTGGTGGGAGGTGTGGTGCTTGTGCTTGGAAGTGTGTTTTTTGTGTGTTGATGTGCTTGACTGTGTGTCTGAATGTGTGCCTTGGATGGGTGAAGGGAGTGGGGTGCTGGAAGGGGTAGAGGAGGTTGGAGGGGGGACGGACTGGCCAGGGAAACTGGCTGCCTTCAAAGAGGAGGCAAGAGCCTGAAAAGGTCTCTGTAGGGCAGACACGGCACCGCGAATGCCATCCATATAGGCATTAGTCTGCTGCACCTCTGATGCTAGCCCCTGGATGGCATTGACGATGGTTGTCTGCCCTACAGAAATGGTTCTCAGGAGCACAATAGCCTCCTCTGTGAGGGCAGCAGAGCTGACTAGGGCGGGGAGGAGGTGCCTGGGGCGAAGGAGACACCTACCTTTCTGGGTGGGCGGGCACAGCCAACTCTGTGGGGAGCAGAAGGGAGCGCGCTGATGGTATGGGTGGTGGCGGAAGATCTCACGGTCGTGATTTGTCCACTAGTGTCCGCCACCGCCGGAGGACCCCCATCGGAGGAGGTTTCAGAGTCACTACCCTCTGTGGTAGTAGCCTCCCCCGTGGAAGTCCCCTCGCCCTCCCACCCACTGGTCCCCTGGGCGTCCGTAGTCTCTGCCTCCGAGGATCCGTGGGCCGCTGTCTCCCCAATAGCCGGTGCCTCAGCTCCCTCGCCTGATGTTGATGCTGTACCAGACACACAAAAGAGAACAGGGATGGGGAGACAAAACAGGAGAGACACTTGTAAGTAGCTGAATGCTGACACACAATGGCCAGACATACACCTACCCAGCAGACACACCCAACAGGCAGCACCGTGCACTAGGCCCATGACCATGGCCCTGACTACTGAGCAGTATAGTGACCTACACCTATATCCTGTCATTGCATTGAAGCTGAGGTAGGTGAAACCTGACAGGGACACCCCTACACCCTTTGGGGAGCAGACGGTAGCTGGACACCAGTCATAAACCCTGCTTTAAGCACTATGAGCCCTACCGCACACACACTCATCCTTCCAGGCTGAGGTATGGGCTGTGAGTACTCACCACCTTGTGACTGCTGTGCAGTCTTCAAGCGCCCATCCAGGTCTGGGTATACCGCTGCCAGGATCCTTCGCATGAGGGGGGTCAGTGCCCGACAGGCACCCCTACCACCTTTGGAGGACTTCCCCAGCTAGGCCTCACGGATCTTCCGCGCCTAGCACCGCAGGTCCTCCCACCTCTTACGACAGTGGGTGCTCTGCCGGTTGTAGACCCCCAGGATCCATACCTCCTTGGCGATGGCATGCCAATGTGCCCTCTTCTGGTGGGCGCTGACCTAGTAGGGAGATACAGAGAAGAAACACAGAGGTCAGGCACCTGCACAATGGCAATAGCTGGCTGATTGGTAGACATATGACAGACAGTACTCCCAGACATGCTGGACAGTGGCACGCAGCATTCCATACACCAAGCCCCATCCTGGCTCACAGGAGCACACATCAGAGCAATCCACTCCATCCATTACACACACAGTGCCCCCCAAACCTGGACTCACCTGTACCAGTGGCCGGCCATAGAGTCTGCCGAACAAGGACAGGACCCCTTCCACCAGTTTCTCCAGTTCTTCCTGGGTGAAGGCCGGAGCCCTTTCCCCTGCACCATGTGGAACATCCATAGCCAGAGGCAGGCCACAGCAGTACACAGAGTGGAGTACTTGCCCGCACAAGATCAGGGAGTCAAGTGATCACACAATGACGAACGCACGTACGTTCCTTGAATGATCATGACACACCAGGATTCCCTATTGGCATCCATGTTAGCCAATGAGGGTGCGAACAGTGGTCAACACCCCTGTATGCTGTGACGTCAACCGCTAGCGGTCTTAGGTCACTTCCATAATGAAGGGGCAGAACTACATTGGGCAGACATTCTGCCATCACCTACGCATCTTGAAATTCAATTTACTCACAATGCTGGGCCTACTAGCCATATGAAGCACCTATGTCTCTATCCATAGAGTATATAAGCACACATAATTTACTCTGTTCCCTCTTAGTGATGTCAATGTACATCTGTCAGGTTGCAGTTATTGTACAGGCACTACTATGAAGAATGCAGTCATTGTGTTTAGCAAATATGCCAGTGTATATGTGCACATGACTCCTTGTTCTTAACCCTCACAGGTACCGACCCTTGTGGCGAGGAAGGGCACCATCTGTGTACAGACCACTTGTGGATATGGGGACCATGGTGGAGCGTCAGATCATTATCACTTACAGACTCACACGTGCAACTATTCAGGACATATGTGCATTACTGGATCCTGCACTGACTCCCGGAAATTGTAATCAGCATGCCATTGCAACTGAGGTGCAAGTGCTCTCCGCACTCCATTTCCTGGCCACAGGCTCATTTCAAGTGACAGTGGTCATGGGTACTGGTTTTTCACAGCCAACGTTCTGCCAGGTACTTACAAGATTTCTGAATGCATTTGTACAACATCTGCAACCCCATGTGCGATTCCCCCAAAGTGCTGAGCTCCCTGCCATCAAGTCAGACTTCTATGCCTCTGCAAACATTCCCCATGTTATTGGTGCCATCGATGGAACCCACATACCCATCATCCCCCCAAGAGTGAGTGAACAGGTTTACAGAAACAGGAAGAACTTTCACTCCATGAACATCCAATTTGTATGTACAGCAGACCAGTACATATCCCACGTGAATGCCATGTTTCCGGGTTCAGTCCATGATTCATTTGTTTTGAGGAACAGTAGTGTGCCACAAAAGATGGAACAACTCCAAGAGGACAGAGGGTGGATCATAGGTAAGTGTGCCTGTCACTAACTGACACATTGCAGAAAAACAGCCTGTCAGTGTAGGAGGCTGGACTGGCTTGTAGTGAGTACCAAGGAGTGCTTACACTTTGCACCAGGCCCAGGTATCCCTTATTAGTGTATAGGGTGTCTAGCAGCTTAGGCTGATAGATAATGGTAGCTTAGCAGAGCAGCTTAGGCTGAACTAGGAGACGAGTGAAGCTCCTACAGTACCACTAGTGTCATATGCACAATATCATAAGAAAACACAATACACAGATATACTAAAAATAAAGGTACTTTATTTTTATGACAATATGCCAAAAGTATCTCAGTGAGTACCCTCAGTATGAGGATAGCAAATATACACAAGATATATGTACACAATACCAAAAATATGCAGTATAGTATTAAAAAACAGTGCAAACAATGTATAGTTACAATAGGATGCAATGGGGACACATAGGGATAGGGGCAACACAAACCATATACCCCAAAAGTGGAATGCGAACCACGAATGGACCCCAAACCTATGTGACCTTGTAGAGGGTCGCTGGGACTGTAAGAAAACAGTTAGGGTTAGAAAAATAGCCCACCCCAAGACCCTGAAAAGTGAGTGCAAAGTGCACTAAAGTTCCCCAAAGGACATAGAAGTCGTGATAGGGGAATTCTGCAGGAAAGACACAAACCAACAATGCAACAACGATGGATTTCCAGTCGAGGGTACCTGTGGAACAAGGGGACCAAGTCCAAAAGTCACAAGCAAGTCGGAGATGGGCAGATGCCCAGGAAATGCCAGCTGTGGGTGCAAAGAAGCTGCTACTGGACAGTAGAAGCTGAGGATTCTGCAGGAACGACAAGGGCTAGAGACTTCCCCTTTGGAGGATGGATCCCCCACGCCATGAAGAGTTGTGCAGAAGTGTTTTCCTGAAGAAAGACTGCCAACAAGCCTTGCTAGCTGCAAGTCGTGTGGTTAGCGTTTTTGGATGCTGCTGTGACCCAGGAGGGACCAGAATGTCGCCAATTGCGTCAGGGGACAGAGGGGGCGCCCAGCAAGACAAGGAGCCCTCTCAGAAGCAGGCAGAACCCGCAGAAGTCCTGGAACAGGCACTACAAAGAGGAGTGAAACAGTGCTCACCCGAAGTCGCACAAAGGAGTCCCACGTCGCCGGAGGACAACTTAGAAATTCGTGCAATGCAGGTTAGAGTGCTGTGGACCCAGGCTTGGCTGTGCATGAAGGATTTCCACTGGAAGTGCACAGAGGCCGGAGTAGCTGCAAAAGTCACGGTTCCCAGCAATGCAGTCTGGCGTGGGGAGGCAAGGACTTACCTCCACCAAACCTGGACTGAAGAGTCACTGGACTGTGGGAGTCACTTGGACAGAGTTGCTGGATTCAAGGGACCTCGCTCGTTGTGCTGAGAGGAGACCCAGAGTACCTGTGATGCAGTTCTTTGGTGCCTGCGGTAGCAGGGGGAAGATTCCGTCGACCCACGGGAGATTTCTTCAGAGCTTCTAGTGCAGAGAGGAGGCAGACTACCCCCACAGCATGCACCACCAGGAAAACAGTCGAGAAGGCGGAAGGATCAGCGTTACAGAGTTGCAGTAGTCGTCTTCGCTACTTTGTTGCAGTTTTGCAGGCTTCCAGCGCGGTCAGCAGTCGATTCCTTGGCAGAAGGTGAAGAGAGAGATGCAGAGGAACTCGGATGAGCTCTTGCATTCGTTATCTAAGGAAATCCCCAAAGCAGAGACCCTAAATAGCCAGAAAAGAGGGTTTGGCTACTTAGGAGAGAAGATAGGCTAGCAACACCTGAAGGAGCCTATCAGAAGGAGTCTCTGACGTCCCCTGCTGGCCCTGGCCACTCAGAGCAGTCCAGTGTGCCAGCAGCACCTCTGTTTCCAAGATGGCAGAGGTCTGGAGCACACTGGAGGAGCTCTGGGCACCTCCCAGAGGAGGTGCAGGTCAGGGGAGTGGTCACTCCCCTTTCCTTTGTCCAGTTTCGCGCCAGAGGAGGGCTGAGGGGTCCCTGAACCGGTGTAGACTGGCTTATGCAGAAATGGGCACCATTTGTGCCCATGAAAGCATTTCCAGAGGCTGGGGGAGGCTACTCCTCCCCAGCCCTGACACCTTTTTCCAAAGGGAGAGGGTGTAACACCCTCTCTCTGAGGAAGTCCTTTGTTCTGCCATCCTGGGCCAAGCCTGGCTGGACCACAGGAGGGCAGAAACCTGTTTGAGGGGTTGGCAGCAGCAGCAGCTGCAGTGAAACCCCGGGAAAGGTAGTTTGGCAGTACCCAGGTCTGAGCTACAGACCTGTGGGATCATGGGATTCTGCCAACAATGCCAGGATGGCATAGAGGGGGCAATTCCATGATCATAGACATGTTACATGGCCATATTCGGAGTTACCATTGTGAAGCTACACATAGGTATTGACCTATGTGTAGTGCACGCGTGTAATGGTGTCCCCACACTCACAAAGTCCAGGGAATTTGCCCTGAACAATGTGGGGGCACCTTGGCTAGTGCCAGGGTGCCCACACACTAAGTAACTTTGCACCTAACCTTTACTAGGTAAAGGTTAGACATATAGGTGACTTATAAGTTACTTAAGTGCAGTGGTATATGGCTGTGAAATAACGTGGACGTTATTTCACTCAGGCTGCAATGGCAGGCCTGTGTAAGAATTGTCAGAGCTCCCTATGTGTGGCAAAAGAAATGCTGCAGCCCATAGGGATCTCCTGGAACCCCAATACCCTGGGTACCTCAGTACCATATACTAGGGAATTATAAGGGTGTTCCAGTATGCCAATGTAAATTGGTGAAATTGGTCACTAGCCTGTTAGTGACAATTTGTAAAGAAATGAGAGAGCATAACCACTGAGGTTCTGGATAGCAGAGCCTCAGTGAGACAGTTAGTCATAACACAGGTAACACATTCAGGGCACACTTATGAGCACTGGGGCCCTGGCTGGCAGGGTCCCAGTGACACATACAACTAAAACAACATTTATACAGTGAAAAATGGGGGTAACATGCCAGGCAAGATGGTACTTTCCTACACAACCCCACCCAAACGAAGGACAATAAGACTAGTCATTACCTGATGGGTCTTCATTGTCTAGGTGGAAATATCTGGAGAGTCCATCTGCATTGGAGTGGCTACTCCCAGGTCTATGTTCCACTGTATAGTCCATTCCCTGTAGGGATATGGACCACCTCAACAATTTAGGATGTCTGATGGGTGGGTGTCTTGGTGCGTTTGAGTGTTTTGGGAGGTGGGGGGTGGACACAGTGGGAGAAGACAGACAGCTAGTGTGGGTGTATGTTGGGTGGGTGTCTGTAAGTCGGGTGAGTTTGCTGCATGTGTCAACTACAGTGGAGGTGGTGAGTGCAGGTGTGGTGTATGGGGTGCATGTATGGCTGTCTGCTATTGTGGTGAGTGCAGGAAGAGGAGCAGTAAGAGCGAGTGAAGGTGCAGTGCATGAGGGTGTGCATGTAGAGGGGACAGACAGGGATGTGGAAGAGGCGGGCACACTAGGGGAAGTGGACGTTGTTGTGTGTGCAGGTGTCTGTTGGCTTTGTGAATGCTTGTGGTGGGAGGTGTGGTGCTTGTGCTTGGAAGTGTGTTTTTTGTGTGTTGATGTGCTTGACTGTGTGTCTGAATGTGTGCCTTGGATGGGTGAAGGGAGTGGGGTGCTGGAAGGGGTAGAGGAGGTTGGAGGGGGGACGGACTGGCCAGGGAAACTGGCTGCCTTCAAAGAGGAGGCAAGAGCCTGAAAAGGTCTCTGTAGGGCAGACACGGCACCGCAAATGCCATCCATATAGGCATTAGTCTGCTGCACCTCTGATGCTAGCCCCTGGATGGCATTGACGATGGTTGTCTGCCCTACAGAAATGGTTCTCAGGAGCACAATAGCCTCCTCTGTGAGGGCAGCAGAGCTGACTAGGGCGGGGAGGAGGTGCCTGGGGCGAAGGAGACACCTACCTTTCTGGGTGGGCGGGCACAGCCAACTCTGTGGGGAGCAGAAGGGAGCGCGCTGATGGTATGGGTGGTGGCGGAAGATCTCACGGTCGTGATTTGTCCACTAGTGTCCGCCACCGCCGGAGGACCCCCATCGGAGGAGGTTTCAGAGTCACTACCCTCTGTGGTAGTAGCCTCCCCCGTGGAAGTCCCCTCGCCCTCCCACCCACTGGTCCCCTGGGTGTCCGTAGTCTCTGCCTCCGAGGATCCGTGGGCCGCTGTCTCCCCAATAGCCGGTGCCTCAGCTCCCTCGCCTGATGTTGATGCTGTACCAGACACACAAAAGAGAACAGGGATGGGGAGACAAAACAGGAGAGACACTTGTAAGTAGCTGAATGCTGACACACAATGGCCAGACATACACCTACCCAGCAGACACACCCAACAGGCAGCACCGTGCACTAGGCCCATGACCATGGCCCTGACTACTGAGCAGTATAGTGACCTACACCTATATCCTGTCATTGCATTGAAGCTGAGGTAGGTGAAACCTGACAGGGACACCCCTACACCCTTTGGGGAGCAGACGGTAGCTGGACACCAGTCATAAACCCTGCTTTAAGCACTATGAGCCCTACCGCACACACACTCATCCTTCCAGGCTGAGGTATGGGCTGTGAGTACTCACCACCTTGTGACTGCTGTGCAGTCTTCAAGCGCCCATCCAGGTCTGGGTATACCGCTGCCAGGATCCTTCGCATGAGGGGGGTCAGTGCCCGACAGGCACCCCTACCACCTTTGGAGGACTTCCCCAGCTAGGCCTCACGGATCTTCCGCGCCTAGCACCGCAGGTCCTCCCACCTCTTACGACAGTGGGTGCTCTGCCGGTTGTAGACCCCCAGGATCCATACCTCCTTGGCGATGGCATGCCAATGTGCCCTCTTCTGGTGGGCGCTGACCTAGTAGGGAGATACAGAGAAGAAACACAGAGGTCAGGCACCTGCACAATGGCAATAGCTGGCTGATTGGTAGACATATGACAGACAGTACTCCCAGACATGCTGGACAGTGGCACGCAGCATTCCATACACCAAGCCCCATCCTGGCTCACAGGAGCACACATCAGAGCAATCCACTCCATCCATTACACACACAGTGCCCCCCAAACCTGGACTCACCTGTACCAGTGGCCGGCCATAGAGTCTGCCGAACAAGGACAGGACCCCTTCCACCAGTTTCTCCAGTTCTTCCTGGGTGAAGGCCGGAGCCCTTTCCCCTGCACCATGTGGAACATCCATAGCCAGAGGCAGGCCACAGCAGTACACAGAGTGGAGTACTTGCCCGCACAAGATCAGGGAGTCAAGTGATCACACGATGACGAACGCACGTACGTTCCTTGAATGATCATGACACACCAGGATTCCCTATTGGCATCCATGTTAGCCAATGAGGGTGCGAACAGTGGTCAACACCCCTGTATGCTGTGACGTCAACCGCTAGCGGTCTTAGGTCACTTCCATAATGAAGGGGCAGAACTACATTGGGCAGACATTCTGCCATCACCTACGCATCTTGAAATTCAATTTACTCACAATGCTGGGCCTACTAGCCATATGAAGCACCTATGTCTCTATCCATAGAGTATATAAGCACACATAATTTACTCTGTTCCCTCTTAGTGATGTCAATGTACATCTGTCAGGTTGCAGTTATTGTACAGGCACTACTATGAAGAATGCAGTCATTGTGTTTAGCAAATATGCCAGTGTATATGTGCACATGACTCCTTGTTCTTAACCCTCACAGGTACCGACCCTTGTGGCGAGGAAGGGCACCATCTGTGTACAGACCACTTGTGGATATGGGGACCATGGTGGAGCGTCAGATCATTATCACTTACAGACTCACACGTGCAACTATTCAGGACATATGTGCATTACTGGATCTTGCACTGACTCCCGGAAATTGTAATCAGCATGCCATTGCAACTGAGGTGCAAGTGCTCTCCGCACTCCATTTCCTGGCCACAGGCTCATTTCAAGTGACAGTGGTCATGGGTACTGGTTTTTCACAGCCAACGTTCTGCCAGGTACTTACAAGATTTCTGAATGCATTTGTACAACATCTGCAACCCCATGTGCGATTCCCCCAAAGTGCTGAGCTCCCTGCCATCAAGTCAGACTTCTATGCCTCTGCAAACATTCCCCATGTTATTGGTGCCATCGATGGAACCCACATACCCATCATCCCCCCAAGAGTGAGTGAACAGGTTTACAGAAACAGGAAGAACTTTCACTCCATGAACATCCAATTTGTATGTACAGCAGACCAGTACATATCCCACGTGAATGCCATGTTTCCGGGTTCAGTCCATGATTCATTTGTTTTGAGGTACAGTAGTGTGCCACAAAAGATGGAACAACTCCAAGAGGACAGAGGGTGGATCATAGGTAAGTGTGCCTGTCACTAACTGACACATTGCAGAAAAACAGCCTGTCAGTGTAGGAGGCTGGACTGGCTTGTAGTGAGTACCAAGGAGTGCTTACACTTTGCACCAGGCCCAGGTATCCCTTATTAGTGTATAGGGTGTCTAGCAGCTTAGGCTGATAGATAATGGTAGCTTAGCAGAGCAGCTTAGGCTGAACTAGGAGACGAGTGAAGCTCCTACAGTACCACTAGTGTCATATGCACAATATCATAAGAAAACACAATACACAGATATACTAAAAATAAAGGTACTTTATTTTTATGACAATATGCCAAAAGTATCTCAGTGAGTACCCTCAGTATGAGGATAGCAAATATACACAAGATATATGTACACAATACCAAAAATATGCAGTATAGTATTAAAAAACAGTGCAAACAATGTATAGTTACAATAGGATGCAATGGGGACACATAGGGATAGGGGCAACACAAACCATATACCCCAAAAGTGGAATGCGAACCACGAATGGACCCCAAACCTATGTGACCTTGTAGAGGGTCGCTGGGACTGTAAGAAAACAGTTAGGGTTAGAAAAATAGCCCACCCCAAGACCCTGAAAAGTGAGTGCAAAGTGCACTAAAGTTCCCCAAAGGACATAGAAGTCGTGATAGGGGAATTCTGCAGGAAAGACACAAACCAGCAATGCAACAATGATGGATTTCCAGTCGAGGGTACCTGTGGAACAAGGGGACCAAGTCCAAAAGTCACAAGCAAGTCGGAGATGGGCAGATGCCCAGGAAATGCCAGCTGTGGGTGCAAAGAAGCTGCTACTGGACAGTAGAAGCTGAGGATTCTGCAGGAACGACAAGGGCTAGAGACTTCCCCTTTGGAGGATGGATCCCCCACGCCGTGAAGAGTTGTGCAGAAGTGTTTTCCTGAAGAAAGACTGCCAACAAGCCTTGCTAGCTGCAAGTCGTGCGGTTAGCGTTTGTGGATGCTGCTGTGACCCAGGAGGGACCAGAATGTCTCCAATTGCGTTAGGGGACAGAGGGGGCGCCCAGCAAGACAAAGAGCCCTCTCAGAAGCAGGCAGCACCCGCAGAAGTGCTGGAACAGGCACTACAAAGAGGAGTGAAACAGTGCTCACCCGAAGTCGCACAAAGGAGTCCCACGTCGCCGGAGGACAACTTAGAAATTCGTGCAATGCAGGTTAGAGTGCTGTGGACCCAGGCTTGGCTGTGCATGAAGAATTTCCGCTGGAAGTGCACAGAGGCCGGAGTAGCTGCAAAAGTCACGGTTCCCAGCAATGCAGTCTGGCGTGGGGAGGCAAGGACTTACCTCCACCACACCTGGACTGAAGAGTCACTGGACTGTGGGAGTCACTTGGACAGAGTTGCTGGATTCAAGGGACCTCGCTCGTTGTGCTGAGAGAAGACCCAGAGTACCGGTGATGCAGTTCTTTGGTGCCTGCGGTAGCAGGGGGAAGATTCCGTCGACCCACGGGAGATTTCTTCAGAGCTTCTAGTGCAGAGAGGAGGCAGACTACCCCCACAGCATGCACCACCAGGAAAACAGTCGAGAAGGCGGAAGGATCAGCGTTACAGAGTTGCAGTAGTCGTCTTCGCTACTTTGTTGCAGTTTTGCAGGCTTCCAGCGCGGTCAGCAGTCGATTCCTTGGCAGAAGGTGAAGAGAGAGATGCAGAGGAACTCGGATGAGCTCTTGCATTCGTTATCTAAGGAAATCCCCAAAGCAGAGACCCTAAATAGCCAGAAAAGAGGGTTTGGCTACTTAGGAGAGAAGATAGGCTAGCAACACCTGAAGGAGCCTATCAGAAGGAGTCTCTGACGTCCCCTGCTGGCCCTGGCCACTCAGAGCAGTCCAGTGTGCCAGCAGCACCTCTGTTTCCAAGATGGCAGAGGTCTGGAGCACACTGGAGGAGCTCTGGGCACCTCCCAGGGGAGGTGCAGGTCAGGGGAGTGGTCACTCCCCTTTCCTTTGTCCAGTTTCGCGCCAGAGGAGGGCTGAGGGGTCCCTGAACCGGTGTAGACTGGCTTATGCAGAAATGGGCACCATTTGTGCCCATGAAAGCATTTCCAGAGGCTGGGGGAGGCTACTCCTCCCCAGCCCTGACACCTTTTTCCAAAGGGAGAGGGTGTAACACTCTCTCTCTGAGGAAGTCCTTTGTTCTGCCATCCTGGGCCAAGCCTGGCTGGACCCCAGGAGGGCAGAAACCTGTCTGAGGGGTTGGCAGCAGCAGCAGCTGCAGTGAAACCCCGGGAAAGGTAGTTTGGCAGTACCTAGGTCTGAGCTACAGACCTGTGGGATCATGGGATTCTGCCAACAATGCCAGGATGGCATAGAGGGGGCAATTCCATGATCATAGACATGTTACATGGCCATATTCGGAGTTACCATTGTGAACCTACACATAGGTATTGACCTATGTGTAGTGCACGCGTGTAATGGTGTCCCCGCACTCACAAAGTCCAGGGAATTTGCCCTGAACAATGTGGGGGCACCTTGGCTAGTGCCAGGGTGCCCACACACTAAGTAACTTTGCACCTAACCTTTACTAGGTAAAGGTTAGACATAAAGGTGACTTATAAGTTACTTAAGTGCAGTGGTAAATGGCTGTGAAATAACTTGGACGTTATTTCACTCAGGCTGCAATGGCAGGCCTGTGTAAGAATTGTCAGAGCTCCCTATGTGTGGCAAAAGAAATGCTGCAGCCCATAGGGATCTCCTGGAACCCCAATACCCTGGGTACCTCAGTACCATATACTAGGGAATTATAAGGGTGTTCCAGTATGCCAATGTAAATTGGTGAAATTGGTCACTAGCCTGTTAGTGACAATTTGTAAAGAAATGAGAGAGCATAACCACTGAGGTTCTGGATAGCAGAGCCTCAGTGAGACAGTTAGTCATAACACAGGTAACACATTCAGGGCACACTTATGAGCACTGGGGCCCTGGCTGGCAGGGTCCCAGTGACACATACAACTAAAACAACATTTATACAGTGAAAAATGGGGGTAACATGCCAGGCAAGATGGTACTTTCCTACACAACCCCACCCAAACGAAGGACAATAAGACTAGTCATTACCTGATGGGTCTTCATTGTCTAGGTGGAAATATCTGGAGAGTCCATCTGCATTGGAGTGGCTACTCCCAGGTCTATGTTCCACTGTATAGTCCATTCCCTGTAGGGATATGGACCACCTCAACAATTTAGGATTTTCACCTTTCATTTGTTTTAGCCAAAGTAGAGGTTTGTGGTCTGTCTGAACAATGAAGTGAGTGCCAAACAGGTATGGCCTCAACTTCTTCAGTGCCCAGACCACAGCAAAGGCCTCCCTCTCTATGGCAGACCAACACTTTTCTCTAGGGGTCAACCTCCTACTAATAAAAGCAACAGGTTGATCCTGGCCCTCAGAATTGAGTTGTGATAGGACTGCCCCTACTCCTAATTCAGATGCATCAGTTTGGACATAGAATTTTTTTGAGTAACAAGGGCTTTTCAGGACAGGTGCAGAGCACATGGTCTGCTTCAGCTCCTCAAAAGCTTTCTGACAGTTTGCTGTCCATAATACCTTCTTAGGCATTTTCTTTGAAGTGAGGTCATTAAGAGGGGCTGCAATGGAGCCATAGTTCTTTATGAATCTCCTATAGTACCCAGTGAGGCCTAAAAAGGCTCTCACCTGAGTCTGAGTAGTAGGGGGAACCCAATCTATAATAGTTTGGATTTTCCCCTGAAGTGGTGCAATCTGTTCCCCACCAACAAGGTGTCCCAGATAAACCACCTTTCCCTGCCCTATCTGGCACTTTGAAGCCTTGATAGTGAGGCCTGCCTTCTGCAGGCCCTCTAAAACTTTTCATAGGTGGACCAGGTGATCATCCCAGCTGGAGCTAAAGACAGCTATATCGTCCAGATATGCTGCACTAAAAGCTTCCAGCCCTTGCAGGACTGTGTTCACCAACCTCTGAAAAGTGGCAGGTGCATTTTTCAATCCAAAAGGCATTACTGTGAATTGGTAATGGCCTCCAATGGTTGAAAATGCAGTTTTTGCTTTAGCATCTTCTGATAATTTGATCTGCCAATACCCTGCAGTCAAGTCAAAAGTGCTTAGATATTTGGCAGATGCCAGTGTATCTATGAGCTCATCTGCCCTGGGTATAGGGTGAGCATCAGTTTTGGTTACCTGGTTGAGACCTCTGTAGTCAACACAAAACCGAATTTCCTTCTTTCCATCCTTGGAATGAGGTTTTGGTACAAGTACCACAGGAGAAGCCCATGGACTTTCAGAGTGCTCAACCACTCCCAGTTCCAGCATTTTCTGCACCTCTTGCTTTATGCAGTCTCTGACATGGTCAGGCTGCCTATAGATCTTACTTTTGACAGGCAAGCTGTCTCCAGTATCTATAGTGTGCTCACACCAAGAAGTGGTACCTGGCACAGTAGGGAAGAGTTCAGAAAACTGACCCAGGAGATTTATGCAGTGGTCTTTCTGCTCAGCAGTAAGACAATCTGCCAGTACCACACCTTCCACTAGAGCATCTTGTTCTGTGGAAGAGAAGAGATCAGGGAGAGGGTCACTCTCTTCTTCCTGTCCCTCATCAGTTGCCATGAGCAGGGTGAGATCAGCCCTGTCATAGTAGGGTTTCAGGCGATTGACATGGAGCACCCTAAGGGGACTCCTGGCAGTGCCTAAGTCAACTAAGTAGGTGACTTCACCCTTTTTCTCAACAATTATGTGGGGTCCACTCCATTTATCTTGGAGTGCTCTTGGGGCCAAAGGCTCCAAGACCCACACTTTCTGCCCTGGTTGGTACTGAACCAAAACAGCCTTCTGGTCATGCCATTGCTTTTGGAGCTCTTGGCTGGCCTGAAGGTTTTTACTGACCTTTTTCATGTACTCAGCCATCCTTGATTTAAGGCCAAGTACATAGTCCACTATGTCTCGCTTTGGAGCTTTTAAAGGTTGTTCCCAACCCTCCTTAATAAGTGTTAGAGGTCCTCTCACAGGGTGACCAAATAGGAGTTCAAAGGGGCTCAAGCCCACTCTTTTCTGGGGTACCTCCCTGTAAGCAAAAAGGAGGCATGGTAAAAGGATATCCAATCTCCTGCGGAGTTTTTCAGTGAGTCCCATAATCATGCCTTTGAGAGTTTTGTTAAATCTCTCCACCAGTCCATTTGTTTGTGGATGATAGGGTGTCGTGAACTTGTATGTAACACCACACTCCTTCCACATGGCCTTTAAGTAAGCAGACATGAAATTGCTTCCCCTGTCTGATACCACCTCTTTTGGGAAGCCCACCCTGGAAAAGATTCCCAGGAGGGCCTTTGCCACTGCAGGAGCTGTAGTGGTCCTTAGAGGAATTGCTTCAGGATATCTTGTGGCATGGTCCACTACCACCAAGATAAACCTATTGCCTGAAGCAGTAGGAGGGTCAAGGGGGCCAACTATGTCAACCCCTACCCTTTCAAAGGGAACCCCAACCACAGGCAGTGGGATAAGGGGTGCCTTTGGGGTGCCACCTGTCTTGCCACTGGCTTGACAGGTTTCACAGGACTTACAAAATTCTTTTGTGTCCTCAGACATTCTAGGCCAATGAAACAGGGGAACAAGCCTGTCCCAAGTTTTCATTTGCCCCAAATGTCCAGCTAAGGGAATGTCGTGGGCTAGAGTTAGGAGGAACTTTCTGTACTCCTGAGGAATCACCAATCTCCTGGCAGTTCCAGGTTTTCGATACCTTGCTTCAGTGTACAGAAGATTGTCCTCCCAGTAAACTCTGTGAGAGTCACTGACATCCCCATTTGCTTGTTTGATAGCTTGCTGTCTTAGACCCTCTAGTGTGGGACAGGTATGCTGTGCCACACTCAGCTCCTCCCTGGCAGGCCCCCCTTCACCCAAAAGCTCAGCAGTGTCTGCTTCCAGCTCCTCTGGTGTAGGTTCTGCACAGGGTGGAAATTCTTCTTCCTCAGAAGTAGAATCCACTGTAGAGGGAGGGATAGTAGGTAGTGCTTTACTTCTATAGCCCTAGCTTTAGGGAGCACTTGGTCCATTCTTTCAGGATCCAAGTCACCCTGTCCTTTTTGCTTTTTGGCCTGAGCCCTGGTAAAAGCAAAAATATGCCCTGGAATGCCCAGCATTGCTGCATGAGCCTCCAACTCCACTTCCGCCCAAGCTGATGTCTCTAAATCATTCCCTAATAGACAGTCTACAGGTAAATCTGAGGCAACCACAACTTTCTTTGGGCCAGTAACCCCCCCCCCCCCCCCCAGTTGAGATTCACAACAGCCAAGGGGTGGCTAAGGGTGTTGTTATGAGCATTGGTTACTTGGTACTGGTGACCAAGTAGGAGTTGTTCAGGGTGGACCAGTTTCTCTATTACCATTGTAACACTGGCACCTGTGTCCCTGTAGGCCTGAACCTCAACACCATTTATTAGGGGTAGTTGCTTGTACTTATCCATGTTAAGGGGACAAGCAACTAAGGTGGCTAAATCAATAGCCCCCTCAGAGACTAACACAGCCTCTGTGGTCTCCCTAACAAGACCAACCCCAACTAAATTACCAAAAGTGAGCCCAGCTACTCCCTTGGATTGGCTATTAGTAGGTTTGCTCCCACCACCACTGCTATTACTAGGGGCACTAGGTGTAGCAGCAGGGGTTGTAGTGGTAGGAGGCTTGGTGCTTTTCTTTGGACAACTGGGATCTGTTGTCCAATGGCCTTTTATTTTACATAAATAGCACCATGGTTTCTTTTCTTTGTTTTGATTTGAAGAGGATTTGGACCCACCCCCCCCACCAGAGTGTTTTTGTGGGCCTGATGAAGACTAATTTTTAGATTTGTCCCCACCCTTGTCAGAAGACTTACCATGCTTCTTCTTGTTGCCATCTTTGTCACCCCCTGTATGAACTTTTCTGTTCACCCTTGTTCTGACCCATTTGTCTGCCTTCTTACCCAATTCTTGGGGAGAGGTCAGATCAGAGTCCACCAGGTACTGGTGCAACAAATCAGACACACAGTTATTAAGTATATGCTCTCTCAGGATTAAGTTATACAGGCTTTCATAATCAGTAACTTTACTGCATGTAACCACCCCTCCAAGGCCTTCACTGAATGGTCAACAAAGTCTACCCACTCTTGTGAAGACTCCTTTTTGGTCTCTCTGAACTTCATCCCTACCCTTTCCACTAAATGATAGCCATAGGATAGCAGCCCACTGCCTTTGAGGGACATCCTGTACAACACAGGCCCTCTCAAGTGCAGCAAACCACTTGTTAATGTCATCCCCCTCCTTATAAGGGGGAACTATCTTGTGCAGATTCCTAAAATCATGCTCTTTTGCAGGATGACTATGGGGAATACTGCTGCTGCCACCATGGGTTTCAAACCCAATTTTCTGTCTTTCTCTTTCAATTTCTAAGGACTGCCTATCTAAATCCAGCTGTTGCTTCTTGAGCTTCAGCCTGGATTCCTCCACTCTCAATCTATTGAGCTCCCTCTCTAACACTCTGTCATCAGGGTGGGTGGGAGGGATATGCCTAGAAACAGAAGTATGGTGAGAATGGACAGAAGGAGACCTGGCCCTAACAGAAGGCATCCTAACAGCTTGGTTAACAGAAACATCACTTCTACTATGATGTGAAGGAATACTCTTGCTATGATGTGAGACAACACTATCAGTATGGTGTGACTCTACATCAGTACCAGCTATGCTAGGTTGTCTCATAATGGGCAGGCTAGGAAGTCTCTTTCCTGAATCTTTTTCTAGGGGTGTCCCAGGGTCAGATTGTGAACCATTAGCTACTTTGTCAACAGAAGGGGCAGCTCTGGCCTTATCCTGTTCTGCAAGCATGTTAACCAACAGTTCTCTGGGGGGATTCTTCCCTACACTTAAACCTCTTTCTATGCAGAGACTCCTTACTCCTTTCCAGCTAAGGTGATCATAAGCAATTTTGGACAGATCAACAGTTTGGCCTGTGCCAGACATTTTAGAAAGTGTTTAAGTGACAGAAAAAGTGAGAAAAAGTTTATCAGAACTTTTGGAAAGATAGAATTTTTTAAAAAAAACTTTTAAGAACTTTTTAGAAATTTAGAGGTACTTTTCAGCACTTTAGAAAAGAAGAGAGAAAATAAATGCAAAACTTTTTGGTTAGGTGTACATACACTGAACTTGTTTTGTATATTTTTCTCTTATGAAAAGTACAATGACAAAAGTGGTCAATAGTTACAGAGCACTTATCCCACCACTGCACAACCAATGTAGGAGGCTGGACTGGCTTGTAGTGAGTACCAAGGGTACTTACACCTTGCACCAGGCCCAGGTATCCCTTATTAGTGTATAGTGTGTCTAGCAGCTTAGGCTGATAGATAATGGTAGCTTAGCAGAGCAGCTTAGGCTGAACTAGGAGACGAGTGAAGCTCCTACAGTACCACTAGTGTCATATGCACAATATCATAAGAAAACACAATACACAGATATACTAAAAATAAAGGTACTTTATTTTTATGACAATATGCCAAAAGTATCTCAGTGAGTACCCTCAGTATGAGGATAGCAAATATACACAAGATATATGTACACAATACCAAAAATATGCAGTATAGTATTAAAAAACAGTGCAAACAATGTATAGTTACAATAGGATGCAATGGGGACACATAGGGATAGGGGCAACACAAACCATATACCCCAAAAGTGGAATGCGAACCACGAATGGACCCCAAACCTATGTGACCTTGTAGAGGGTCGCTGGGACTGTAAGAAAACAGTTAGGGTTAGAAAAATAGCCCACCCCAAGACCCTGAAAAGTGAGTGCAAAGTGCACTAAAGTTCCCCAAAGGACATAGAAGTCGTGATAGGGGAATTCTGCAGGAAAGACACAAACCAGCAATGCAACAACGATGGATTTCCAGTCGAGAGTACCTGTGGAACAAGGGGACCAAGTCCAAAAGTCACAAGCAAGTCGGAGATGGGCAGATGCCCAGGAAATGCCAGCTGTGGGTGCAAAGAAGCTGCTACTGGACAGTAGAAGCTGAGGATTTTGCAGGAACGACAAGGGTTAGAGACTTCCCCTTTGGAGAATGGATCCCCCACGCTGTGGAGAGTTGTGCAAACGTGTTTTCCTAAAGAAAGACCGCCAACAAGCCTTGCTAGCTGCAAGTCGTGCGGTTAGCGTTTTTGGATGCTGCTGTGGCCCAGGAGGAACCAGGATGTCGCCAATTGCGTCAGGTGACAGAAGGAGCGCCCAGCAAGACAAGGAGCCCTCTCAAAAGCAAGCAGCACCCGCAGAAGTGCCAGAACAGGCACTACGAAGAGGAGTGAAACGGTGCTCCCCTGAAGTCGCACAAAGGAGTCCCACGTCGCCGGAGGACAACTTAGAAAGTCGTGCAATGCAGGTTAGAGTGCCGTGGACCCAGGCTTGGCTGTGCATGAAGGATTTCCACCGGAAGTGCACAGAGGCCGGAGTAGCTGCAAAAGTCGCGGTTCCCAGCAATGCAATCTGGCATGGGGAGGCAAGGACTTACCTCCACCAAACTTGGACTGAAGAGCCACTGGACTGTGGGAGTCACTTGGACAGAGTTGCTGGATTCAAGGGACCTCGCTCGTCGTGCTGAGAGGAGACCCAGGGTACTGGTGATGCAGTTCTTTGGTGCCTGCGGTAGCAGGGGGAAGATTCCGTCGACCCACGGGAGATTTCTTCGGAGCTTCTAGTGCAGAGAGGAGGCAGACTACCCCCACAGCATGCACCACCAGGAAAACAGTCGAAAAGGCAGCAGGATCAGCGTTACAGAGTTGCAGTAGTCGTCTTCGCTACTTTGTTGCAGTTTTGCAGGCTTCCAGCGCGGTCAGCAGTCGATTCCTTGGCAGAAGGTGAAGAGAGAGATGCAGAGGAACTCGGATGAGCTCTTGCATTCGTTATCTAAGGAAATCCCCAAAGCAGAGACCCTAAATAGCCAGAAAAGAGGGTTTGGCTACTTAGGAGAGAAGATAGGCTAGCAACACCTGAAGGAGCCTATCAGAAGGAGTCTCTGACGTCCCCTGCTGGCCCTGGCCACTCAGAGCAGTCCAGTGTGCCAGCAGCACCTCTGTTTCCAAGATGGCAGAGGTCTGGAGCACACTGGAGGAGCTCTGGGCACCTCCCAGGGGAGGTGCAGGTCAGGGGAGTGGTCACTCCCCTTTCCTTTGTCCAGTTTCACGCCAGAGGAGGGCTGAGGGGTCCCTGAACCGGTGTAGACTGGCTTATGCAGAAATGGGCACCATTTGTGCCCATGAAAGCATTTCCAGAGGCTGGGGGAGGCTACTCCTCCCCAGCCCTGACACCTTTTTCCAAAGGGAGAGGGTGTAACACCCTCTCTCTGAGGAAGTCCTTTGTTCTGCCATCCTGGGCCAAGCCTGGCTGGACCCCAGGAGGGCAGAAACCTGTCTGAGGGGTTGGCAGCAGCAGCAGCTGCAGTGAAACCCCGGGAAAAGTAGTTTGGCAGTACCCAGGTCTGAGCTACAGACGTGTGGGATCATGGGATTGTGCCAACAATGCCAGGATGGCATAGAGGGGGCAATTCCATGATCATAGACATGTTACATGGCCATATTCGGAGTTACCATTGTGAAGCTACACATAGGTATGGACCTATGTGTAGTGCACGCGTGTAATGGTGTCCCCGCACTCACAAAGTCCGGGGAATTTGCCCTGAACAATGTGGGGGCACCTTGGCTAGTGCCAGGGTGCCCACACACTAAGTAACTTTGCACCTAACCTTTACTAGGTAAAGGTTAGACATATAGGTGACTTATAAGTTACTTAAGTGCAGTGGTAAATGGCTGTGAAATAACGTGGACGTTATTTCACTCAGGCTGCAGTGGCAGGCCTGTGTAAGAATTGTCAGAGCTCCCTATGGGTGGCAAAAGAAATGCTGCAGCCCATAGGGATCTCCTGGAACCCCAATACCCTGGGTACCTCAGTACCATATACTAGGGAATTATAAGGGTGTTCCAGTATGCCAATGTGAATTGGTGAAATTGGTCACTAGCCTGTTAGTGACAATTTGGAAAGAAATGAGAGAGCATAACCACTGAGGTTCTGGATAGCAGAGCCTCAGTGAGACAGTTAGTCATAACACAGGTAACACATTCAGGGCACACTTATGAGCACTGGGGCCCTGGCTGGCAGGGTCCCAGTGACACATACAACTAAAACAACATTTATACAGTGAAAAATGGGGGTAACATGCCAGGCAAGATGGTACTTTCCTACAGTCAGACTAGGGACATTCCAATGACGACTCTGTATTGACCATTTCTCTAGGTGATTCTGGCTATCCAAACTTGCGTTGGCCCCTGACACCAGTGAGGAATCCCAGGACGGATGCAGAGAGGAAATACAATGAGGCCCATGGATGTACTAGGAGGGTGATAGCGCGTACTATAGGTCTCATGAAGGCTAGATTCCGGTGCCTACATATCTCTGGGGATTCCCTGGCCTATGGGCCTGATAAGGTGTGTAGGATAGTCATGGCGTGCTACATGCTGCTCAACGTGGCAGTGAGACATTCAATCCCCCTTTTGGAGGTGGAGGGTGCTATAGGTCCTGATCTATTACCTCAGAGAGGTGAGGAGAGTGATGGTGAGGATGAGGAAGGGGAAAATGTCAATTCCAGAAACCAACTGATACAACTCTACTTCCAATAACTGTCTGTGACTTCAGCCTGTATATGTGGTTAGTGACTGATACTGTAAGTGTGCCATGTCAATTAGGGGGAATTGGTCATGATATGCGAGTCATGGACCTCTTCAGCGTGGTACTGACAGACAATATAAGCATTCCCTTCTTGACTATTTTGAAACACACTGTACCACCAGCATGCACAATTTGACAATAAAGTTTATCCCTGCCTGTTGCATCATTACTCCACTTTGTTCAACATTGAAGACAGGGGACAGGTGAGATATGTTGTTTATTGGTGGAATACAGTGAAATGTGCTATGTACAGTGATGGAAGTCGTTATGGTTGGGTGTCCTCAAAACCAACTTGGTGGCAGGCCTGCTTGATATCATAGGTGGGTCCTATTTGTAGTTTAGTACATTATTTAACCATCAGCTAAGTGCAGTTGGTGAATGGGTGGGATGGTTGCTTGGCAGTAGTAGCAGTGTCAATTGTTGGAAGGGGGCTTGTTCTTAGCTGGGTTTCCAGTGCCATATCTTGGCCTGAGACCACGTTTGGGTGCCTGCTGTGGAGCTACTTGGGGAGACATGGTTGGCCCTTGTGATAACTGTTGCTGGTTGTCCAGGGCTGTTGTGGGGGCCTCTTGTCCGGTGTGGGTGTCTGAGGGTTTGTTGACCAACTGCAGCAGTGCTCCAGCAATGGTGGCCATTGTGGCATTGTGTTCTTTCCACTGCTCCATGGCCTGTTGGTGGTGTTCCAGCTGCATCCTCTGACTTTGCTCCATGGTGGTTACAATCTGTGCCAACCTGTCTTGGGTATGTTGGTATGCACCCAATACCTCTGCAATGACGTCCTGGGCTACTGCATCTATCTGGTGTCCTACCCCCTGACCCACTGGGGCACTTGACCTTGCCCTGGCTCCCTGTGCCTGTATCCCCTGCACAGGGCTTGACGTGCCACTAGTACTGGGGCCCTCATCTTCCTGCATGTTGGGGGTGGGAGACTGTGGCCTCTGTTGCTGTGTTCCACCTATTTGTGTCCTGGGTCCACTGGTGTGGGCATGCCTCCCCTGGCCTGCTGGTCTTGACTGGGTGTTAGGGGTGACAGTGTTTTCCTGGGTGGGGCTGCTACATGGTGAGCATCCAGGGCTGGGTGAGGGGCCTGCCTGCTCATCAGTGTCCAGGGATCCTTCACCAGTGTCCTGTGATGTGCCTCTGTCTCCCTGGAATGCTGTGGCACTCCTTGTCCCCTCCATTAGGGTTGCATGGGTGGTGGTGCCTGTTGGGGGACATAGAAATGTTTGTTATATATGCATGAGGGTTTGAGGTGGGCTGTACTGTGCAATTTAATGCTGGTGTGCCTTTCAGTGGCCTTCAGGGGTGCCTTTGTGAGGTGGACATTGCATTTAGTGGCACACGGTGCCTCTGGAGTTGACCCATCACCTAAGGGATGCTGCTATTCCGCAGGATGTAAGCGTCATGCACTGAGCCAGGGAATTTGGCATTCACATGGGAGATGTACTGGTCGGCCAAACACACCATCTGCACATTCATGGAATGATAACTCTTCCGGTTTCTGTGGTGGGGGTTATTATTCCATTGTGGGTACGGGCAGGGGTGGGTGGCTGTGCACAGCGGGAGTGATGTAGGCCTGGTAGTGAGTTGTGGGTGATGCAGGGTGGTGGATGTGGTAGGTAATGGCTGGGAGGGGTGTGGGTCTTGGTTGGTGTGGGTGGGGTGGGGTGGTGCATGCATTACAGGTATGGTGTATATGGGGCAAATGTAGACGACTTACCCGAGTCCATTCCTCCAGTGAGTCCAGTGAGTCCCTCTGGGTGCAGGATGGTGAGTACCTTCTGCTCCCAGTCGGTGTAGTCGGTGATGTTGGTGGCGGTCCTCCCCCAGTCTTCTGCACTGCGATGTGGTGCCTGGATGCCATGGCCCGGACCTTCCCCCGCAGGTCGTTCCATCTCTTGCGGATGCTGTCCCTGGTGTGTGGATGGTGTCCCACTGCATTCACCCTGTTGACAATGGTCTGCCACAGCTCCATTTTCCGGACGATGGGTGTGTGCTGCACCTCAGAACCGAATATTTGTGGCTCCACTTTTAGGATCTTGTCCACCACGGTCCTTAGCTCCCTTTCGGTGAAGCGTGGATTTTTGGGGGGGACATGGTGAGGGTGGTAGATGCCGTCGGGACGGGGACATGGTGTTTGGGTGCTCCTGTGTGGGTCACTATTCGTGTCTTGTCTGCTGCCGTTCTCTCTCTGGCTCTGGTGCTCTCTGTCTTCTGGTCCTGGTTTCCTTGCAAGGGATTGTGGGGTGTGTCTGGGGGTTTTATGGTGTTCTGGATGTGTGTCGGTGTGTGGGTGCTAAGCCTATCCAATGTATGCACTGGTTGCTGTTGGGCCTACTTGCCGCCCGTGGTTGTCGCAGTCACCAATGGTCGTCCCGCCTCCACTGTCCGCTGAGGTGATTTGTGCATCATTATTTGGAGGGCGGGATGTGGGTGTGCTTGGTGGTGGCGGGGTGGGGTGAGCCGGGATGCCCACCGACAGGGTCCTGACCAGGAGTGGTGGTGTGGGAATGTTTGGCGGGGTTGGGTGTTTTGTTCATTATATGGCAGGTTTCCATTCGCCGCCGCTGGCGGGATTCTGTTCACCGCCGCCACAGCGTCGGCGGTCTTTCCGGCCATGTTCATAATGACTGCCAAAGTGTCACCACTGAAGTTGCAGTACTGTCAGAAGGTAGTGAAGTATCTGAGTGATCAAACTGAGAAAGGGTCAAGGAAAATATCCAGAGAAAGGATCACAATGATATTGCAGAGAGATGTCAGGATGTTTCTGGGTATTGTGGGCTATTGTCGGCAGTGGATCCTGAATTTTGCAGAAATTTCAAAACCTTTGCAGAAGCCAACTCATAAGGATGTCACTGATCCCATAGTACTAGATCAGGAACAGATGAAAGCTTTCACTTAGTTGAGAAAGAGTTTGTGCAGGGCTCCAGCGTTGGGTATTACATGAAACCATTCACATTGTTTTGTCATGAGCGTGATGCATGTTCTTTGTCTGTCTTGACCCAGGTCAATGGAGGTGCTCATCGCCCAGTAGCATATTTTTCAGCTACCTTGTACCCAGTTGCAGCAGCTTTACCAGGTTGTTTGCGAGCCGTTGCCGTAGTTGGTCAGAGTCTTTCACTCCTGTGAAGGAGTAGTGATGGGATATCCCCTGACTGTAATGGTCCCTCACTCGATTGAGATTTTACTGACAAGGATAAAAACACAATCCTTGACTGGTGCTAGGTTGACACGATATGAGACGAGCATTTTGGGTGCTCCAAATGTGACACTGAAAAGATGTACATTGCTGAACCCGGCAACTTTGCTTCCAAGTGATACTACTGAATTAGAGATAGAAGATGTTGAACATGATTGTCTCAAAGTAACTGAGTTGTGCACGAAACCGAGACCTGACATAAGAGATACCCGATTGGAAGAAAATGACCAAATTGTTTTTGTTGATGGTTCTTGTCTGAGAGACAGTACAGGAACACTAAGAGCAGGATATGCAGTGCGCACGATTACAGGTACCTTAAAAGCTTCCTAGCTTCGAGGTGTATATTCTGCTCAAGTAGCAGAGTTGGTCACTCTCACTAGGGCGTGCCATGTTTCTTCTCGATTGAGAGTTACTGTCTATACCGATAGCCAATACGGATTTGGAATAGTTCATGATTTTGGTCAATTGTGGTCGTAGAGAGGTTTCCTGACCTCTACTGGATCACCAGTGGAAAAGTGGTGAGAGAATAAAGGATTTGTTATATGCGATTCAACTACCTGAAGAAATTGCCCTGGTGAAATGCAGTGCACATCTAAAGTCACAGGACTACGTGTCCTTGGGAAATAGATATGCGGATCAAGTCGCAAGGTTTTGCGCATTGAACTGTATATCCTTCAAAGACAAATGGGAATTGTTATCTGAAGAAGATACTACATGTACAAGCTTTGCATTAAAAGTGATCAACCCATTAGAAGAGTTGAAAAAATTGCAGAGCAATGCAGATAAAGAAGAGAAACGAGCACGGAGCAAAATGAAAGGTGTTCAAAGACAGGATGAGTTGTGGGTATCTGAGAAGGGTCAGATGGTTTTCCCAAATAGCTTGTTGTCTCAGATGGCGAGGTACTATCATGGTCAGGCACATATTGGGAGGGATGCCATGGTTAGTTTGTTCAAAATTGATTGTTTCAACCCCAAGTTCAGACAAACAGCTGAAGCAGTTTGCCATTGCTGTGTTATTTTTCAACAATTAAATGAGGAGAAAGGGACTGTGGTGAATTTGAGCCACACTGGAAGAGCAGGAGGCCCATTCAGCAGAATGCAATTGGATTTCATTGAGATGCCTGCATGTGGAGGTCTGAGATATTTGTTGGTGATTGTGTGCATCTTTAGCCACTGGATTGAAGCGTAGCCTACAAGGAGAAATGATAGCCTCACTGTAGCGAAATTGTTGCTTAGGGAACTAATACCACATTTTGGATTTCCGATCTCTTTAGAATCAGATAGGGGAATACACTTCAATAATGAGGTGATTAAACTATTGTGTGCAGCATTGAACATCGAGCAAAAGTTACATTGTAGTTATCTACCTGAAGCCTCAGGCGCAGATAAATGGTATGTTGAAATCAAGAATTGCAAAAATGTGCGCTGCCACAAATCTGAAATGGCCTGATGCATTACCTTTGGTGTTGCTGTCAATAAGAAACACACCTGACAGGAAAAGAGGATTGTCGCCCCATGAGATTCTCATGGGCAGTGCAATGAGGTTGCCAGCAGTTCTAGCCGATGCCCTTGCCAACATGACAGATGATATGGTGTTGGATTACTGAAAAGGTCTGGCTGATGGGGTTTGCTCTTTCTCTCAGCAGGTGGAGGCCACCACACTGTCGCTAATCCACGATACAGAGCACAACCTGCGGGCCCGTGACTGGGTTGTTGTCCGCAAGCATGTGCTCAAGATGTGTTTGGAGCCTTGTTGGCTGAGACCATACCAAGTGATCATAATGACTACGACAGCTGTGAAGTGTGCAGGGATTCTGAACTGGATTCACGCAAGTCACATGAAGAAAGTGGCCTGTCCACTGGATCATGAAGAAGTGTTGTTGAGAGTACCAACAAATGTGAGACAAATTACAGCACTGGACCTGGAAAAGGAGCAAGGAGGAACTGAAGCTGTACTAGAACTCATTGAGGACAGTTCCATCAGTCCGGTGAGAGACGAGGGTGAAGAACTCCAGGAGGGAGTTGGGGAACCTATCTCAACTGACGCAACAGGAGAACCAAGTTCAGAGAGGGTTCTCCCAGAAGCAGACGATTCTGAAAGGCAAAGAGAGCAAGTGCCAGACCAAGAAGGGGAAGGAGTTGAGCTGGATCAAAGTCAGAGTGATCCAACTCCTCCGAAGCCTGTTGCAGGTCCGTCAAGAGAAAACACCAAAGAGAAAGAAAATAATTCAAATTCAAGAAAAGGAGACAAGTGGCCTGATTCACAAGTAGAGAAAAGGAAAGAAGTGGTTGTCGATCATACCATAGAGAAAGAAGTAGATACCACGAGAAAAGAAGAACTAAGTGAAGGAGAGTTGAATGGTGATCGAAAGTTGAAAAGAAAGAGAATAGCAAGTCGAAGAGACGCAGGTCCTGAATGGGCCTATGCAACGACAAACGAATGGCAGCAAGAGTTTATGGCAGTCATTACAACATTGGCGGTAAAAGCTGCTTACCGCCGTGCAGAAGACTGCCAACACACCGCTGCGGCCACGGAATTCCGCCACAGCTATTATGACCCACAGTACAGAATCCACCAATATTCAGAAACCCACACAAGTCTGCCACACCAAAGGTCAGTGATAAACTGGCGAAAACAAAACCTCCACCGTCACACCAACAGAAATACGCCCACACTATCACGACCCACGAATCCTTTCAACCGTGGTATTCCATTGGCAGTATATACCGCCGCGCTCAAAATACACACACACTTACAAAACACAGCCACATTGGACAATTCGAAATACACACACCTGATACACATACACACACCACTCCCACACACCCAACCCAATACAATATAAAACACACACCTACATCACCCACAAACCCCTACGACCACAATTGAGAAAGAAGCACAGAGAGAGCAACCACCATCAACAATACTAGTATCCACAGGCACACAACACCATCACCCACATAACTTCCACGCACCTCACACAACACCCCACTACATATCAGCACACTTATCACCACACACACCACCCCACACATCACCCACACCACCACATGGCACGGCAAAGACACCCCAGGTTCTCGGAGGAGGAGCTCAGGGTCATGGTGGAGGAAATCATCTGGGTAGAGCCACAGCTATTCGTATCACAGGTGTAGCACACCTCCATTGCAAGGAAGATGGAGCTATGGCGAAGAATAGTGGACAGGGTCAACGCAGTGGGACAGCACCCAAGAAATCGGGATGACATCAGGAAGAGGTGGAACGACCTATGGGGGAAGGTGCGTTCCGTGGTCTCAAGACACCACCTTGCGGTTCAGCGGACTGGCGGCGGACCCCCACCTCCTCCCCCACAACTAACAACATGGGAGGAGCAGGTCTTGGCAATTCTCCATCCTAAGGGCCTCGCAGGAGTAGGTGGAGGAATGGACTCTGGTAAGTCAAATCTTAACTATTACATCCCCCACCCTACCTGCATGCCATCACATACTCCCACCCTCACCCCCATCACTCTAACTCCTCACAAATGTCCCAATATCACAAACCACACATCCTAACACCAAACCCTGTATGCAACACCAAAGCATGGACACCCATCACTAATGCATGTCCACTGCAAATACCCATACACCCCCCTAAACCATCATCACCCAAGGTCCCACACAGGAATGCAAGCACTGGGGAACACCGTCACCCACCCATTGCACACCATGGCACACACAGATGTAATAAACATCCTTTTATACCCCTGCAGGACCCCTACCCAACGTCACCGGACAGGAGGGTCCACACCACCAACAGAAGAGGCCCACAGTGATGACAGCACCTCTGTCCAACTCGATCTAGATGACCAGCCCGGCCCATCGGGGACCTCGGGACAGTCGGTTCCCATCACACAATCACAGGCCACTACAGAGCTTCCCCCCTCTGGAAACACCAGCACAGCACCCACCCAGCGGGCCCATACCTCCGTCCCCAGGGCATGTCAATCAGCAGTGTGTCCACCACTACAGGGAACCCAGGATAACCCACCATCCCAACAACAACAGGGACCTGGGGGCAGTGGCAGTGGGCACACGGTGCAGGGGACGGAGGCCCAGGAACACAGGGGAACTGGGAGGGCTGCTGTGCAACAGGGGGAGGACAGGCCAAGGGAACCCACTCTCCACGAGGCCCTCTCCAACATCATGGGAGCCTACCACCACTCCCAGGAGACGATGGGAGTGGTACTGGCCAAGTTTCAGGAGGGACAGTATTTGGGCTTCAGGGAGGAACTCAGAGCCATCAATTCCACCCTGGGCACCATCGTAGGGGTGCTGAAGGAAGTACTCAACACCAGGAGGGACACTGTGGCACTACAAGGGGCCCCTGACACTAGCCTGGACGATGAACTGCCCACCACCTCCGCCGGCGCTAGTGGACAGGAGGCACCGCCACAGGACCACCACACCAGCACCCCACCCCCTGCAGAGGGAGAACCATCTCGCAAATGGTCCCTGAGATCCAGGACAAAGACAGAGAACGATGCCAACACCCCTGCCAAGAAATGAGACCACCCTGAATGTCCATCCTTAAACTACCCCAGCTCCATTTCCTATGCCCATTTGGGCAATGCACTTGTGAGACTAATAGACTGGACTCTGCCATGGACATTCCTCCACCATCACCCCTCACCATTTTGCTACCCCCTCCAATATTGAGCACTAAAATAAACACCCATAAAGCACAAAACAATCTGGAGTCAGTCTGTGATTTCGGAATAGTGTATTAGCAATTACAGTGTCAAAAAGCTCTTTCATTTGTAATGTCAACATACCTATGTCACACAGCTGTAGTCCATGTGGAATCAAAGCAGATGTCACACTGTGGGACCCACATCTGTGAAATCGTAAGGGAAAGTGACAACTCAGTGGCCATACACTGGGTGAAAACGACAGACAGTAGAGAGGTAGTAGTACCTACATGTAGTAGGCAGGTTTGTATTCTTACATGTGTTTCACTGGAAATATTGCTGGATCACTGAGTCCCTGTTGTCCATGTCTTCTTCTTCTGGCTCCTTGTCTTCACTGTCCACAGGCTCCACAGCTGCAAAAACACCGCCATCTGGACCATCCTCCTGCAGAAAAGTCACCTGTCGTCCCAAAGCTAAGTTGTGAAGCATACAGCAGGTCACGATGATCTGGCACACCTTCTTTGGTGAGTAGAATAGGGATCCACCTGTCATATGGAGGCACCAGAACCTGGCCTTCAGGAGGCCGAAGGTCCGCTCGATTATCCGCTGTGTTCGCTCATGGGCCTCATTGTAGCGTTCCTCTGCCCTTGTCCTGGGATTCCTCACTGGGGTCAGTAGCCATGACAGGTTGGGGTAACCAGAGTCACCTGCAAATGGCGAGGGACAACTGTTAGACACACACTAACTCATAGGGACATCCACAGACCCAGACAACCATTCCCACTGTCTTGCTTCCAGGTGCTCACCTAATAGCCACACACGGTGCCTCTGGAGTTGACCCATCACATAAGGGATGCTGCTATTCCGCAGGATGTAGGCGTCATGCACTGATCCAGGGAACTTGGCATTAACATGGGAGATGTACTGGTCGGCCAAACATACCATCTGTACATTCATGGAATGGTAACTCTTCTGGTTTCTGTACACCTGTTCACTCCTGCGGGGGGGGAACAAAGCCACATGGGTCCTATCAATGCCACCTATGATGTTGGGGATATGTCCCAGGGCATAGAAATCACCGTTCACTGTAGGAAAATCCTCCAGCTGAGGGAAAACGATGTAGCTCCGCATGTGTTTCAGCAGGGCAGACAACACTCTGGACAACACGTTGGAAAACATAGGCTTGGACATCCCTGATGCAATGGCCACAGTTGTTTGAAATGACCCACTTGCAAGGAAATGGAGCACTGACAGCACCTGCACTTGAGGGGGGATTCCTGTGGGATGGCGGTTAGCTGACATCAGGTCTGGCTCCAGCTGGGTACACAGTCCTGGATTGTGGCACAGTCAAGCCTGTAGGTGATGATCACATGTCTTTCCTCCATTGTCGTCAGGTCAGTACACCGGAGGATGCCGCCACCTCCTCACATGTCCCAGCGAACGGTGCCTATAAAGGACAACAGCAAGCAAAGAGTCAACCAACTCAGAGGTACGTACCTACAGATTACACAGAACACGAATCATAATCCAAAAAGTGGCCTGTACGTGTGTTGAGTCTAGGCCTAGGTATGTGTGACGCAGTTAAAAATTAAGCCATGTGGGCCCCTGAAATGGTGGCTGCCTGACCGCTAAAGTGGGCCAATGGGATGTGAGGTAACTGCGCTGGCGTTGTACACCTTCGCGGTAGGTCGAAGACCGCGGCGCAATGCTGCATTGGTTAACATTGGACCCTATGGGTCCCAGGAGCCAATGACGATGCGGAGGTGACAGCCATTTTCTATCTGTTCAATCACTAGATACCTGATCTTCGACAGGAGAGGACCTACACTGCAAGTGCTGCTGTGACCTCGGTCTGGAAGAGACAATTTCTTGAGTGTTTGGGGAAAGGGCCCCTGCCTTCACATCGGAGGAGTTGGAGAAACTTGTGGATGGGGTCCTCCCCCAGGTAAGTACACTGGGAGCATGCTGTATGGGCTATGCCTGTGTGGAGTGGGGTGGATGTAAGAAGGGGGGAGAGATTGCGGCGTGCATGAAACGACGGTGAGTGCATGTGCCACATGGCAAGGGTAGGGATGGGGGCCAATGACTGTGACGGTGCAGTTGGTAATAAGTTTCTCTCCTCCCTGTACAATTCATGTAGGTCAGTGCCCACCAGAAAAAAGATATCTGGCATGCCATCGCCAAGGACGTCCGGACCCTGGGGGTCTACCACAGACGGAGCACCCACTGCCAGAAAAGATGGGAGGACATTCGCCGCTGGAGCAAGAAGACGGCAGAGGCTCAGCTGGGGATGGCCTCCCAACGTGGGAGGGGTGTCCGTCGCACCATGACCCCCCTGATGTTCAGGATCCTGGCAGTGGTGTACCCGGAGTTGGATGGGTGCTTGAGGGCATCACAGCAGCCACAAGGGGGTGAGTACACTCTCATCCTACTGATTTTGCGCGCAGTGGAGGTGTCTTGGTGGGGGAGGTGGGCATGTCGGTTTCCCTAGGCCAGGTCGAGTTTCGTAGGCAAGGTCCCTCCATAAGGAAGGCCATGTGGCACCCCACCCCACCTCTGTAGAGTGCCAAGTACACCTAGTCATGCCCCTGTGTCATCCATGTGTGCAGATGTCGTCCATAGACTAGTAAGCCATTTCCCAGGGATTGAACAGTGGAGCTCAAGAGCGCGGCGCAGTGCAGGGGGCTTCTGTGTCTGTCGTGTCCGCCAACGGTAGCGGTAATGCATGCACTCAACATGTCTTTCTTCTGTTGTTCCCCCCCCTTTTTGTGGTCTCCCTGTTCTTGTGTGCATTAGCATCATCAGGTGGAGGAGCAGTGGCACCGGAGTATGAGGGGGCTGCATCCCACTGGCCATGGAGGGCCACACTACATACTCGGACTTCACCAGTGGGACGGAGGGCGAGGGGAGCTCCACGGCAGGGACAGGAGCTGAGACCAGCGTCACGGACTCGTCCTCTGATGGGAGCTCCCTTGTGGTGGCAGCAACATCTGTGCCCCCCCATCTACAGGTACAGCCGCCACCCCCCCTACCAGCACCACCCTCCCAGCAGCCCCTCAACCTTTGCCCCGTGCCCGCTCACCCGGGAGGGTGGGCATCACCTTCACCCCAGGCACCTCAGCCCCTGCCCCAGTCACCCCTGCTGCCCTCAGTGAGGAGGCCATTGACCTCCTCAGGTCCCTCACTGTTGGGCAGTCTACCATTTTGAATGCTATCCATGGTGTAGAAAGGCAGTCGCAACAAACAAATGCATTCCTGGAGGGCATTCACTCTGGTCAGGCAGCCCTTCAGCGAGCCTTTCAGACTCTGGCCTCAGCACTGATGGCAGCCATTGTCCCAGTCTCTAGTCTCCCCTCTCCAACTTCCTACACCCAGACCCAGACCCAATCCCCTGTACCCCAGCCTATCACAAGCACACCGACGGACCAGCATGCACACACGTCAACACACAAGGGAAGCTCTGGCAAACAAAAGCACCACACATCCCACAAGCACTCACGCAAACATCACACACATGCAGACACACCAACATCCACTGCCTCCACTGTGTCCCCCTCCTCCTCGTCTCCCTCCCAGTCTCGTCTACACTCACACCTGCATACACTACATCTACAGCCACTACTGCTATCACCAGCACACCCACCACCACACCCCGCTCACGTGCAGTCACCACCCCCACTACCATTCACACGTCCCCTGTGTCCTCTCCCAGTGTGTCTGTGATGCCACCTCCCAAGATACACAAACGCAGGCACACACCCACCCAACAGCCATCCACCTCACGACAGCCTCCAGCCCATGTACCTTCACCCAAAGTCAGCAAACAAACACCTCCTACAACCACAACCTCTTCCTCCACTCCCAAACCCCCTCCAGCTACCCGTCCCAGTGTCTCCAAAAAACTTTTCCAGTCCAACCTTGACCTCTTTCCCAGACCTCCCCCACCCCGTCCGTCTCCTAGGTCTCGAACTAGCACCTCAGCCACAACATCTCTGGGACCAGTGGTGCCTATAGTCACTGGAATTTGGAGTGCACCGGCCACCAGGGCAGCCAGTGTGGCACGGAGCCACAGCACGGACAGTCCCCCACCTGTGAAGCATCAAAAGTTGCCCAGTGCCCGGCAGGAAAGGGGGAAGACTCCAGCCACCAAAGCTGCTCCCAGGGGTCCCGGTGGAAGTGTGGAGTCAGCTGCGACACCTTCCAAGGTGGGGAAGGGCCACAAGAAACCAGGAAAGTCTGGGAAGAGCAGCACGGCGGAGGAGACCACCATCATCCCCGCTGCCCAGGAGGCCACCGCCATCATCCCCGCTGGCCAGGAGGCCACCGCCATCATCCCCGCTGGGAGAGAGAGGACCGCCAGCATAAGCCCCGCTGGGCTAGAGAGGACCGCCAGCATAAGCCCCGCTGGGACAGAGAGGACCACCAACACATGCCCCGCTGGGCTATAGAGGACCGCCAGCACAAGCCCCGCTGGGACAGAGAGGACCGCCAGCACAAGCCCCGCTGGGACAGAGAGGGCCGCCAGCACAAGCCCCGCTGGGCTAGAGAGGACCGCCAGCACAAGCTCCGCTGTGCTAGAGAGGACCGCCAGCACAAGCCCCACTGGGACAGAGAGGACCGCCAGCAGCTGAGTCACTGCAAAGGAGCCCGCCTCCTCAAGCACCGCTGAACAGGGCACCGCCGCTCCAAGCACCGCTGAACAGGGCACTGCCGCCTCAAGCACCGCTAAACAGGGCACCGCTGCTCCATGCACCGCTGAACAGGGCACCGCTGCTCCATGCACCGCTGAACAGGGCACCGCTGCTCCAAGCAACGCTGAACAGGGCACCGCCGCCTCAAGCACCGCTGAACAGGGCACCGCCGCCACAAGCACCACTGAACAGGGCACTGCTGCCTCAAGCACTGCTGAACAGGTCACCGCTGCTTCAAGCACCGCTGAACAGGGCACCGCCGCCTCAAACACCGCTGAACAGGGCACCGCCTCCTCAAGCACCACTGAACAGGGCACCGCCGTTCCAAGCACCGCTGGCCCATGAGTGCCACGGGCACTGATGCTACTGAGTCCATCACGAGCAGGATGAAGCACTCTGGGCACCATGCTCCCTCCAGAACCAGTGGAGAGATACATCCACTACCTCTGTCCTTAGCAGGATGAAGAACTCTGGGCACCATGCCCCCTCCAGAACCAGTGGAGAGATACATCCACTACCTCTGTCCTTAGCAGGATGAAGCACTCTGGGCACCATGCCCCCTCCAGAACCAGTGGAGAGATACATACACTACCTCTGTCCTTAGCAGGATGAAGCACTCTGGGCACAGAGCCCCCTCCAGAACCAGTGGAGACTGTCATCCACTTGAGAGACTGTGGCTTTGCACTCCCCAGGATGGAACAGTGGGCATGTGGCCCTCTCCTGGATTTGGCATTGTGCACTCAACCGGCTGAGGTGCCCCCCTTTCCCTCCCCCTGAGGTGCCTGTTTTCTTGCTCTCTGATGCCCCTGCAGTGTTCTCTCCGTCATGGTCGGGGATCTTGTGTGGGCTTCGCCCATACCGTGTGGGCCCAGTGTTCCACGGACTTCATTGGAGCACTACCTCGACTCATAAGCTTGGTGTATATTTTGTTTATGGGGTATATATATATTTTTGCCTACTTGATTTTAATATATTACAATGGGTACACTCATTTTCTTTTGTCTTTGCATTCTTCCGGGGGGTTTGGGGGGTGTAACTATCATGTATAAATATGTATTAGTGTGTGTGTTGTAGTGGGTGAGGGTGGGAGTGGGGGTGTGGGTGTTGCATGTGTGTGTCCCTGTTTTTTCCGTCCCCCCTCCCCTGTGTCGTAGGTGCAGTACTCACCGTGGTCTTCGCCGCCGGCATTCGTGCTTCTGGTAGAGGAGCAGGAAGACTATCGCAGGGAGAATTTGGAGTTCCGGCTCCATGGTGTCCTGGTTCCTCATGGGGTGCGTAGAGGTGAGTGTTTTCCCTTCGAAATCCTGTTTCCGCCGTGTTTTTATCCGCGGTGAATCCGCCCCGGAAAAGGAGGCGGATTGGTAGGTTGTGATACTGTGGGCGTTACTTTGTCTTCCGCCTGTCTGTTGGCGGTGACCGCCAAGCTGTTTGTCTGTACCGCCGTGGCGGTCGGAGTGTTAAAGTGGCTGTCTTTGTTGGCGGTTTCTGCCACGGTCGTAATTGCATTTTTTTTACCGCCGGCCTGTTGGCGGTCTTACTGCAGCTTTAACACCGACCGCCAGGGTTGTAATGACCACCTATGTCTTTTTGTTTTGATAGGGAAGTTCCAAGTCAATATTTTGAGGTGACCTGAAAAGGATTGAGGAGCTGAACTGTTGAATCAATCTGAGAACATTTTGAGAAAGAAACAATTGAAAGTAATTGGAAAAGACATTGATAACCTGATTTGACAAGCTGCTAAACGATTTTGACAAGGAAAAGTGTTCCTGGAAGTGAAACTGAACTGCTGAAAGAAGAATTGTCTATTTTTGATTTTTGCTGCACTTTTCTAAGTTACTTCTGCTTTCTGATTCTTTACAGATCATGGATGATGTAGATAAGCAAATTAGGAATGTTAGACGCTGTAAATATATGAGCATTGGTTTGGCAATTATGTGTAGGATATTGTTTCTAGTGTTGATTGTGGGTATGTCTGTTCTTGATGCAAGAGCATCCAACCATACTTCTGCGTTTGAGACTACTACGCTAACAGCTTTAGAAAGGTTTAAGCTAGATGAGAAGTATTTGCATGATTTTCCTAATGCTCAAGGTGAACTTTCTTCTAATGTTTTCTATCGCTTGTTGAGTGAGTATGTTGAGACGATGATTGTCTTGTGTATACACAGATTCCTTCATCCGTCGAGGAAGGAGTCACTTACCATAGTCTTCCACTAACATAGGGAATAAGTTGTAGTCTGTTACTAACAAGGCTTTATAACCAGGAGTATATTCAATATTTTTACTCTAACCACAATGTTGTGTTTTCGTTTGTTCCTATTATTAGGTAGGTACTTGAGTAGGGTAGCTAAGGATAATGATATAGTATTGGTTAGAGGATTCCTTGAACCTACACTAACGTTTGGCACAGCATATGCACATAGAAATAACCTCACATGCTTGCTTACACCCTTAGAGAAAAGCTTCTTAGATCATACTGACAATAGGAGAAAGGCACTTAAGGAGAAATTGGAAAAGGGTTTAGAGAAAAGGACTTACAAGAATGGCTATGCTTACACTGCAATTAAAACACAAGGGAAATTAGCTTTAGATTCACTACACGTAGGGAAGCTTTGTATAAATAGGCCAAAGTCACACACTGACACTTTATTTGTGGGTACGAGTGAATGCAGGCATGTGTTTTTGTTTCAGAGTAAATGGACTTTTATGTTGAATGGTCAGGACCCTGCAATTTCGGGGATCTATTATATTTGTGGACTAAATGCTTATTACCGTCTTCCAAGAGGATGGTATGGGATATGTTATTTGGGAATAGTATTCCCAAAGATTTATCAGATAGAGGATTTGAAAAAGTTTTTGAAATTGATAGAATTACATCATAAGAGACAGAGGAGGGAGTCCTACTCTGCGATAGTGGGAGATATATTTGGTGGGGTGAGTCCTCCAGTGGGAGTCATCCTGAACTCGATCAAGATTCGAAAGTTGTCTACTATTGTGGATAACATGCTGACAAACTTTTCAGGGGCAATACTCCTGATAGATACCGAACTGTCTGCGGTTAGAGCTATGACTCTTCAAAATTGTCTTACTTTAGACATTCTTTTAGCGAAGGATGGCGGACTCTGTAAAATGATTAACTCTAGGCATTGTTGTTCATACATACTCCACAACAGTAAGGAGATAAGGGACTTACTTACTAATCTGACTAACACAAGTAGTGATTTGAAGGAATTGAAAGAACCAGGTTGTAGGGGCAGGCTTCTATGATAATGGAATATGCCAACTCATACGGTAGGTGATTATAGTATTTATTTATTTTCTCTTTGTCTGTGTGATTGTAACAGTAGGCTCAGTAACTGTCCACTTATTTCTTCTTCTTGGAGTCGCTTTCTCTTTTTGTTTCTCTGGTTGGATTATTTCTTTAATGGTTTTCTTTCTCCTTTCATTTGCAGAGGATCGTGGTTGGGATGCCTCTCAGTCATGGAACCCCAAAAGAAAATGGAAAAACGGATATACAGGTAAGTGTACTTGTCTTTGCCCTCGTTATTATTGAAGGGATAGGGAGTGAAGGGATACACCAAGACTCGCGTGAAGATCCCCTTCCAAAGACGGTCCTTATCTCGGAATGAAAGGGTGTTTTTGTGAGAAGGTAAGTGTTCGGGTTAACGGTCGACACTCGGCTTTCAACCAGGGAGCGTCTGTAGGTGTCCACTGTTTTCTCGAGCTACCCACCTCGTGCAGCCTGTTCCGTGCGTGGTGAGTGTCTTTAGACAAGAGAGTGATTTTAACACAAACCAAAACAAAATACAAACACTAATCAACCCAAGATTAGTGGTACCCGGTGAGATTCCACAAGCAGGTACGTACCTGCGTTAGCCACGTCCTTCCGGGGACGTGGCCGGCTCTGGCGTTTGTCCGACCACTGGTGTCGCAGGCTCAGTTCGCGATGATCGGGTTGGCATCTCAGTCGCCCTTTTCTCCCTGGATATCACGCTTCCGTTTCTCTCCTGTTTCTCTCGTTCGGCAATCTCCTTCACCACCTCCTTCTCCACGCAGAACGCTGAACCTTCCGTGCTCCTCTCGCTTTCTTTTACTTCCGGGTTGATTTCAGCTGACATCCCATCCGCGCTCTGTAAGGCACCCCGGGGTACCGTTCTTTGTCCTCTGGGGCACTGGTATGGAGCAGGGCAATGTTGACCCTGCTACACATCCCTCCCATTAAGAAAGGCTGTTCGAGAATTTGAGGGTTCAGATGACGGGATAAATAGTCTGCAGTGACTAGCTGCTGTCCAGGAAGATGTTGTACCTGGAATACAAATGGTTGCAACTTCATTAATCATTGTAAGATTGCCAAATTTGTGTCTTTGTGATGGAACAGCCAAGTAAGGGGCATCAGTTTGTAATATAAAAGAGTTTCCCAAAACATAATATTGTAGGCTCTCTACAGCCCATTTAATGGCCAAACATTCTCTTTCTATAATTGGATATCACTGCTCTCTAGGTAATAACTTCCTACTGATGAATACTATGGGATGGTTGTCACCGTTTTCATCTTTCTGATACAGGACAGCCCCTAAACTGACGTCGGAGGCATCCGTTTACAAGTAGAATTGTCTCTCAAAGTCAGGGCAATGTAAGATGGGTTTAGAGGTGAGACAACATTTAAGAACTTCATAACTATGTTGTTGTATAGGACTCAAAGTTGGTAATTTGGAGGGACTGTCCTTTTTTAGGAGATCTGTCAATGGGGCAGCCACGGTAGAATAATTGGGAATGAAACGTCTATAGTAATCGACTTATCTAAAAAAAGAACTTATTTCTTTCTTTGAGGTCGGGGTGGGTATTTGGACGATTGGCTGTACTTCCTTCATTTGGGGTTTAATTTTCCCATTCCTAACATGGTATCCTAAATATGCTATGTTATCGCCTGCTAATTTACATTTTACTGGCTTGTCAGTGTGTCCGGCGTCTTTTAAAGTATGAAATACTTCATCTAGATGCTGTCGGTCGTCTTCCCAGGATTCGCTAAAAATCACAATATCATCAAGATAAACGGCTGCATACATATTATGAACTCTTAGTAGTCTATCCATCAGTATCTGAAAGGTTGCTCGAGCCCCATGCAACCCAAAGGGAAGAACCATAAAATGGTATAACCCTGACAGGGGAGAGAATGCTGTTTTCTCTGTATCTGAAGGAAACAAGGGAATCTGGCAATATCCCTTGGTGAGGTCCAATGTGGTCATGTATTTTGCTTTTCCTAATAATTCATCGACATGAAGAATGGGGTAAGTATCGAACTGGGATATTTTATTGACTTGTCGAAAGTCAATAGAAAATCGAATTGTCCCATTGGGCTTGGGAACCAAAACGACTGAAGAGCACCAAGGGCTGATGGATGGTTCGATGATCCCTAATTCTAGCATGTTTTTCACTTCTTGTTCTACTAGTTGTTTCCGGGCTTCAAGGATTCTGTAAGGACGGAGTCATACTACGCTATTCTCCTGAGTCTTGATACGATGTTGAATCATTGGGGTCTTCCCAAGTGTGGTTGAAAACAGGGTTTTATGTTTTTGTATTATTTCTGACAACTGTTTATGTTGATTGGGGAGGATATTAGGATTCATGGGAGGACATGCCCCTTAGGAGTCAGTAGGTTGGGGATACAAACATATTTCTAGTGGTTTCGTACTATTAATGAGACCCCAAGCTCTGGACGATCCTGGTACCCCTTCGGCCTCTTCCCATTTTTTTAGGAGGTTAATGTGATAGGTTTGGGTTTTTGTCAGATTGTCAGATAATTGAACTCTATATGTGACAGGTCCAACAGTTTTGATTACTTTAAATAGACCCTGCCACTTGGCTAATAATTTGTTTTCAGAACCGGTAAAAGAATCAAGACTTTATCTCGAGGTTGTAAGTGTCTAAGGGTCGTGTTTTTGTCATAATTCTTTTTTTGTTTCTCTTAGGCCTTTTCTAAGGGTATCTGCACATCCTCCCACACCGTATGTAATTGGTCTTTTAGCTGTTGACTATATTCTAACAGATCTTTATTTTCATTTTCTTCCTCTTCCCATTTTTCAGTGGCCATATCTAATAGGGATCTGGGTTGGCAACCGAAAACCAATTCAAAGGGGCTGTGACCGGCAGAAGATTGTATGTGCGTTTGGATGGCTTAAAGGACTAGGGGTAGTTTCTTGTCCCAGTCTTTCCCGGAATTGTTGATAGTTTTTTTTATAGGGTTTTAAGTGCTCGGTTATATCATTCCACAAAACTGTCTATCTGGGGATGATAAACAGACGTAGGGATTTGGTCCACCCCTAAAAGTTGACAAATCCCTCGACATTAGACGGGACATGAATGGAGTCCCCTAGTCTGTAAGTAGCTCTTTGGGAAAACCAACCAGAGCAAAAAACTTATCATAGCGTGGGCAATGTTTTTAGTAGTCATGCTTGTGAGGGGTATGGCTTCTGGGTATCTCGTAGCGTTGTCTACTAACACGAGAATATACATATAACCATGGGAGGAAGGAATCAATGAACCTACTAAATCCATCACCACTGTAGACAAGGGAATGTCAATAATGGGTAAAGGAAACAGGAGTGCTTTATTTTGTGGTCCGGGGTTCACAAGCTGGCAGCGGGGACACTAACGACAAAACCATCGGATATCAGAGAACACCCAGGGCCAGTAAAACCGTCATACAAGATATTCTTAGTTTTTTTTCTCTCCCAAAATATCCACCCCCATTTTAAACCGAAGTCTTGTATCCGAAAATAGAGAGCCTGAGTTTTTTCCATCGGACATCATTTAGTTTTTCGGAATTTGATCTGATAATATTCAGTATTTAGTCCAACACTTTCCAATATTCCTTTCTTAATGTCCAGGTAAGGGTTAGTACTTCCAGGATTAATGGCTTGATGGGCAGCTTGTAAAGTACCCGTTAGAAGAGGAGCAACATATTTGCCCCACCTATCTTCGGGCCAGGCTGCAGAGGTGGCTACGTGTTCAAAGTTGGTAAAGAACGTGTCTGGGTCCTCTCCGTCTTGGAATTCTTGTAGGACCGAACTTGGTACATTGGGATGTACCCTTGTTGCTGCAATAGTATTGGTTAATTTCCGTAACGCAGTCTTGTGCACTAGTTGATTGTTGGCTATTATCGTAGCCTGACTTTTGAGCGCATTCTGAAGCGTCTCTCTGTTTTCGTCTCCCTTTGTTGTTCTTCCCACACAATCTGGAGGTGGCGTTGCCCATCTGCCAATCGCTGTATAATTTCTTCCAGTGTTGGCTTTGATTCCATGTTGAGGCTGTTCTGGCGTTCTTTCTCAGCGTGTTCCTAACCTCCCACTTCTGACACCATTGTAGGGGCAGGCTTCTATGATAATGGAATACGCCAACTCATACAGTAGGTGATTATAGTATTTATTTATTTTCTCTTTGTCTGTGTGATTGTAAGGGTGGGCTCAGTAACTGTCCACTTATTTCTTCTTCTTGGTGTCGTTTTCTCCTTTTCTTTTTTCTGTCTCTCAGGCCTCTTTTCCTGCTTTGCCTCTCTCTGGTTGGATTATTTCTTTAATGGCTTTCTTTCTCCTTTCGTTTGCAGAGGATCGTGGTTGGAACGCCTCTCCGTCGTGGGACCCCAAAAGAAAACGGAAAACCGGATATACAGGTAAGTGTACTTGTCTTTGCCCTCATTATTATTGAAGGGGTAGGGAGTGAAGGGATGCACTCAGACTCGCGTGAGGATCCCCTTATGAAGACGGTCCTTATCACGGAATGAAAGGGTGTTTTTGTGAGCAGGTGAGTGTTCGGGTAAACAGTCGACACTCAGCTTTCAACCAGGGAGCATCTGTAAGCGTCCACTGTTTTCTCGAGCTCCCCACCTCGTCCTGCCTGTTCCGTGTGTGGTGAGTGTCTTTAGGCAAGCAAGTGATTTTAACCCAAACCAAAACAAAATACGAACACTAATAAACCCAAGATAAGTGGTACCCGATGAGATTCCACAAGCAGGTACGAACCTGCGTTAGCCACGTCCCTCTAGGGACACGGCTGGCTCTGGTGTTTGTCTGACCACTGGTGGTCGCAGGCTCAGTTTGCAATGGTCTGGTTGGCGTCTCAGTCGCCCTTGTCTCTCTGGGTATTGCGCTCCTGTTCCTCTCCTGCTTCTCTCGTTCGGCAATCTTCTTCACCACCTCCTTCTCCGGGCAGAACGCCGAACCTTCCGTGATCCTCTCACTTTCTTTTATTTCGGGTTGATATCAGTTGACATCCCATCTGCGCTATGTAAGGCGCCCCCAGTGTTGGCTTTGATTCCATGTTGAGGCTGTTCTGGCGTTCTTTCTCAGCGTGTTCCTAACCTCCCACTTCTGACACCATTGTAGGGGCAGGCTTCTATGATAATGGAATACGCCAACTCATACAGTAGGTGATTATAGTATTTATTTATTTTCTCTTTGTCTGTGTGATTGTAAGGGTGGGCTCAGTAACTGTCCACTTATTTCTTCTTCTTGGTGTCGTTTTCTCCTTTTCTTTTTTCTGTCTCTCAGGCCTCTTTTCCTGCTTTGCCTCTCTCTGGTTGGATTATTTCTTTAATGGCTTTCTTTCTCCTTTCGTTTGCAGAGGATCGTGGTTGGAACGCCTCTCCGTCGTGGGACCCCAAAAGAAAACGGAAAACCGGATATACAGGTAAGTGTACTTGTCTTTGCCCTCATTATTATTGAAGGGGTAGGGAGTGAAGGGATGCACTCAGACTCGCGTGAGGATCCCCTTATGAAGACGGTCCTTATCACGGAATGAAAGGGTGTTTTTGTGAGCAGGTGAGTGTTCGGGTAAACAGTCGACACTCAGCTTTCAACCAGGGAGCATCTGTAAGCGTCCACTGTTTTCTCGAGCTCCCCACCTCGTCCTGCCTGTTCCGTGTGTGGTGAGTGTCTTTAGGCAAGCAAGTGATTTTAACCCAAACCAAAACAAAATACGAACACTAATAAACCCAAGATAAGTGGTACCCGATGAGATTCCACAAGCAGGTACGAACCTGCGTTAGCCACGTCCCTCTAGGGACACGGCTGGCTCTGGTGTTTGTCTGACCACTGGTGGTCGCAGGCTCAGTTTGCAATGGTCTGGTTGGCGTCTCAGTCGCCCTTGTCTCTCTGGGTATTGCGCTCCTGTTCCTCTCCTGCTTCTCTCGTTCGGCAATCTTCTTCACCACCTCCTTCTCCGGGCAGAACGCCGAACCTTCCGTGATCCTCTCACTTTCTTTTATTTCGGGTTGATATCAGTTGACATCCCATCTGCGCTATGTAAGGCGCCCCCAGGGTACCGTTCTTTGTCCTCTGGGGCACTGGTATGGAGTGGGGTAATGCCGATCCTGCTACACAGGTGTTTGGGAAAAGGTTGGCAAAGGGTTTGCTTCAGTGGGAAATTGGCTTTGGCTTAGTAGCATTTGGAATGGGGTACTCTTTAAAATTAAACAGGGAATACTAATTGTGGTATGTTGTCTATTAGGGATATGGGGGCTATGTAAAATATACAAAAGAATTAAATTGAGAAGATCTGAAAATAACCGGAGAAGGGAAGAAAGAAATAGGGAAAGAACCTATAGGGAAAACTCGAGGAGGAGACAAAATGTAGAAGAGATAGAATTGTAACATTTTATGGGTGGTAAATTGGTGTGATGACATATTTAGTCATCAGAGGAGGGATTGCTAACGCAAGTGTCTTAATTAGAAATTATTAATGAATGTCTATGTATTTTTGAATTATGAATTTATAGAAAATAATATAACATAGAAAAATAATATGCACGATTGAATTGTGACCTAAGAGAATGGCCACCAGTGTTCACGAAATGTACTAAATGAATGATTTATCCACATGAAATATTGAAAATGTATAAGATTAATGTAGTAATATGTCATATTGAGGGTTATGAATTATGTTATTGCTTATTAATTGTAGGCCTTAAGTTAGCGAGTGTCTTGGCCTAGTTTTGCCAGGCCTCATGTAGAAGCTGTATTTCTTACTGTTAATGAAAAATGCTGACAGAGTGAACTAACTGCGAAATGCTCATTGTTTTAATAAACTTTGTACATGTGGCCCTTTGTTTTTTCAGAAACTTAATCACTTTGTAATACCTTTTCATTACCTCTTCAGTCTGGATTTCTTGGCAGTTCAAGAGTTGGTCGATAAACACACTGCTTGTACTCAACCCATAAATCGACTGGAACCGCAATGTCCAATAAAGAATTCACATCTTCCCACAGGCATTTTGAAATTTTCACCAACCTCCCTGTTTGCGTATACTACTCTACTGGTTTCTCCCTCAATCTCGGGTCACATTTGTGAATGACAATATGTGACATCTGTTCCATGGGACATGTACATATCCTCCACCAGGAATCTCCCTCACTGGCAGCATTTTCACACTCTCATCAGCTTGATTTGTTCCAGCCGGAGGCAAATTCTGCTATGCTTTCCTTTGGTCTCTTTTCTTTGCCCATCTTCCTTCCCATTTATCTAATGCTCTCCATGTTAAAACGTTCATAAATAATTCTTCAGTATGCATTCTCATGCCCAGTGATCTCATGTTTGCAATATCTTTGGAACTAAATTCTAATCTGAAACTCCTTCTTAAAGGCTTTGATATCTCTAAATCCACATCATATTTTCAGCCAATTCTACTGAGTTCTCATAAGTCAGTCCTGCACGGTTTGTGACATCTTTGCACATGAAGCACAATTCTTCTTTATTGTATGTATCCAATCTTTCCAGCCCAAGTGTTTCCTCAATTATTTCATGTAATTCTAGTTTTAATCTGGGCACATTCACTGTCCTGTCTCTCTCTGGGGTCTCTCTGCTCTGACACTGATGTTTACTCTAACTGTTGCTCCTCTTTGACTCAGATTGTCTAACTACTGATTTAACTGTTCTGCTCATAATCCTTGCAAACTAATATTACTCCTCTGTGTCATACTTTGCAGGGTATTGAAATGTATACTGGCAATTTTAACTGGTGTGGGCATTTGTGGAACTGGAGTTCCCTGCTGATATCTCACAAATACTGTTGGTCCTGTTTGATTTAACATCTGGCTAGAATGTTCAATTCATGTAGGGGTTAAAGTTGGAACAACCAAAGCTAATCTCTCCAATTCCAAGGTAGTTGAATATACTGATTTCTGCATATTACATGGTGACCCTCCTGCAGATACAGGAGTTGGAGTCTGAGGGTTACTTCCAGAATTACTTGAAGCATACAAAGGAACAACTGGACCTATGTTTACAGGGTTCGTCCGGGCATCTGATCCTGTCAGATGTGTCTCACTCTGAGGAATTGACATCCCAGCACTTTGATCTGTCTATACTGTGCCGAAAATATGTCATGATTAATTATGGGTAATACTTGGTGTTGTCTGCACTGGAGTGACCTGGGCATAGTCTGGTTCTGATTAAAATTTTGCAAAAAGAGTGCTGTCACATTAGGTGTAGATTCCATCTGACTCATTTTTGTACATGACATTGCCTGATTCACAACTGGGCTTGTAATGTGCTGTGCTGTGCTGTACTAACAACAGGAACTGGTGGAAAAATTGTGGACACCTGTATCACTTAACTGACTGGTGTACTTGGGGCTACCTGAATTGGGCTTTGTGAAACTGGAGCTGTTGGCACACTCGGGGCTACACTCTGAACTACTCGTTCAACGGCATGATATTGCAGGCATGATTCAATAAAAGCTTATTTATAAACTCATCTTCTGAGTCACCCTCATGTGTAGTTGTCTTTTCTGTCTGCTTCTTTTTCATTTTAGGTTTTGTATTCCCATCACCTTCATCTGTAACAGCTGAAAACATTTTCACCCTATCTACCGTCTCTTTGTACACATTTTCTGTTCCTTATCCCACCTAGCTCCTGCTAGTGTCCTTTCTGCTCTTCTCATTCTGTTCTGAAATTTTGCAGTTGCTTTTGGTACAGCAACAAGTTCCCAACAAGCAAGAGCTTCAAATTGCGCGGGTCTTGGAAGAGGCTTTAATTCGCACAATATTCTCCTCAAATTTTCTATAATCCTCAAATTAAAGGTTCTGTACATTAAAAAGCCAATGAACCTTCTTTCTCAGTGATCTTATACCACTATTTAACCCAAATGCATGCTGAAACTCCTCTTGCCTCTGCCACTTCATATGCCGGTGTTCCTTCAGGTGCTGTCTTTTCACCCTCCCTAACTGGAAAAAAACACATCTCTTCTCAGTGCACTTCTTAAAGCTTTCAAAAATGTCATTTCTGTACAAATTTTCAATCATTAATACGAATTTCAACAAAACCAGGAAGTAAATTAAATCCCACAATTCTTTTCACAAGCTTTTCTCAACCAATATCAGTGCAGTATTGTCCACCAATACCTGTGCGTTTTCCCACAAACCAACCTATCCCAGTGCAGTACAAATGACGTTACACTCACTTCACTCAGCAGCTGCAAGTCACTTCGAAACTGTCCTTTAAATGACTCACATATACTAAATGCAAAATATTGTTGGCACAAAAAAAAACAAAAAAACTGTCTGCTCACTACGTGTAGGAACTCAAACACTTTTGAAGCTGTACGAGCTACACTTCTGACAGGCTTCCACAATTACATGAATGAAACTTGACCAGCAAATCTCACCTTGGTTGTTACAGATACTCCATGTGCACTCAGGATTCACCTCATACCAACCAACAACTCACACTCACTTGAGAAGAACTACTGGTATTGTCAATGGTGCCTCATGACGAATACCTCAGTGCAAACTATAAATTAACCAAGTGTCTCTATACACTTTTATGTTACTCCAGAATCTTAGGCCTCAAAGGACCTGTCGACAACAACACCTGTGGACATTTTTCAGCACAAAGCGCCTGAATCACTTTGAGTAAGACGACTCCACAAACACCTGACAACACCACACTTCATCTCAATTTATTGCAAAAAGCACGGAAAGCGCATATCCCTACTTATACATACACACTACACTTGAAACACAATGCTGGAATTGCATTACCTTCTCAACTAGCCATAGTACAACTCTACTTTACTCTGTCACCAGATTTGCCACTCTTAACATTCCACAACTATGTAGGTCAGCTCCTCAGGAGAGAAAACCATCACTCTGCTACCAGATTTGCAAACACGTTCTTCTCATCCAGTGTGGTAACAATACACAATCAATTCAAACCCAACCAACAAATGTAAACACCATGACCTATGTGGCCACAGAAAATACTCCAAACAATAAAAAGTTTCAAAGCTTTATTTTATAACCACAAAGCCAAAGTCACGTAAATAGTGGGCAAAATCAAATTGTAAAGGTAAATAAACACCATAGACTGACCAAATCTATAAAACAAGTTTAATCTACTCAACATCAACACCATTAGACATTCAAGAAGAATAATGCATATTAATGAAGCAATCACTGAGACAGAAACATGATTCCAATCAGACGGCACATACATTAGTCAGATCAGATTAGAAAGATTTAGAAATCAGGATTTGGACATAGGTTTCCCTATAACTAGCTTAATTAGGACAAGCATGCATGGGAGCAAGCTACATATGTGGGAAAAAGTAAGAAATTAATGACAAAAATAATAAGGAAAATCATCTATCTGGGGCTAAGTTAAACTAACTACAAAAAAAATAGGCAGGTGTCAGCACGCTAACGTCTACTAAAGAAAAACAGGTCAATGGCAAATAACTGCATTAGAATATACCTTTCCTAGGTTCATCATTCAATTCAGTTTCATCAGCAAAGCATGTAGATCATCTACAAAGTCCATTGGAAGCACTATCAGGGGAAAGTGCAGATCACGGGCTGCACATGAAAAATTAGGAAATATCCAAGGGTCAGGTTACCAGAACAAAATTTTAAAGGGGACTGCCTGATAGTTAGAATGTCCGTCCCTGTTTGGGAATACTCTAAACAGTTCTCTTGGTCAGTTTGAAGTGTCCACATTACGCAAAAGGGGCAATATCCAGTCAGTCTATGAACACAAACCAACTTTGCACCACCAGGGAACTTTCCCAGGTTTGATGAGAAGTCATCTCTCCTTTCCATGTGAATCCAATAGTTTAACAGTTTTGTACATCACTTGATGCAATCAGCAGTAATTCTCATGGTACAAGGTGATTTCGATAGTTCACATGAAAAAAGGGTCTGTTAAACAATGGTACTGCTTTAGCTTTCAATCCTCAGGTCCTCGTGTACTGGACTCAAGGTCATTGTGAAACAAATCTTCGCATAATACAATAGGGCTCTTTACTATTCATGAGAAACAACCTAGTGGAAAAATTAATGTTAGAGGAAAATAAATGATTCATCACTTTTACGAGGCTGTAAGTATGAAGACTTCAGGCCTAGATAGGCTAACACAAGAAACATAATGCATTAAGATTGTCATTAATAAAACACACATAATATGTACGCTTATGAATTGAGTATTAATAATATATCATCAAAGTATGTAAAAGCATTTCATTAATAATTGCAATCTTTGTTAAAGTATCACATTAGGTATGACTGAGATGTGCATTTATTTTTCTGCAGATATAACTTTATATTAATATATCATAAATCATTCTCAATCAAATCCATTTCTACTATTTGTAGTGGATCTAACGATTAAAATATATTTCAACATTGTTTTAATCATGTTAGAACATTGTCAGTTCTGGTAGGCACAACATCCACCATAAATGTAAAATGTGAGCACTGTCTCAGAGCAACTTTTTCTCTATGTTAGGCTTTTAAAATGAGTATAAATGCCACCAAATGCTGAGTACTGGTGCAGTAAAAGCATTACTAAGTTTTTCCCTTCAACAGTGTTTACTACTTAATTATTTTTTAGGTCCCCGGAAGCTACTGGCAAACAAAGCAAATACCAATATGTATATCTGAGCCAGGTGTGTGGGCATGGAGGTGCAAAGTTGATTTTTTATGATTGTTTTGACTTTGTCTACTTTGACTTTCATTACCATTCCTGTTCTGCTAATGATGCTGAATTATGAATTGATGATTTCTCATTCTGAGGGGAAGCCTTGACACCATCATTTTCGTATTTTAATTTTGACCTGTTGATACTTTTTTATCAGTCAGTCAATCAAACCGGATTCATACAGCAATGCTAATCAATCATCTGTGAAGGTATCCAGATGCTGTTGAGGGTATCCAGTCTTCTACTAGTGACAGTTGCTCAGGCGTCATTTGAAGGAGTGTAGTCACCAACGTAAATCTATCTGGGTTTTAATGAGAGGGAATTTGGGGATTTGCTGATGTGTTCTTACCTCTGCATGCATTACATTCTGAAAAGCTGGAGGGAACCCGTTAAAATTGAATCTCATCCATTATCTTTATGTTTCTCATGCTCAGTTGGATTTAGTTGAATTGCATTGTTTTTAAAACTGATCCAGCCAGAAGTGCAATTATTAGCCTAGTCTGCCACTATACATTTACCAGATTGATAATTAGGAGCCTCTCTTAGGCCTTTTTGTGATTTATATGAACAAAATTCAGTCAGAAGTTCTGGTTCACCAAAAGTATCCTTGCTGTGGCCCTCTGAAACTGAAATAAAATGATCAAACGACAGTTCTTCTCCAGGGCTGGACTGCCCATAGGGCATTTCCCCAGTGGGCTGGGGCCATTCAGGTCCTGTCATTGAAGGCAGTGGACCACTGCTGTGACCTCTGTCACTTTTCTAGCACCCCCTGGAAAATACAGCAGTCACAGAGGTGAGAGGAGTAAGGAAGAAGAGAGAAAAAGATAAAAGAAAGATAGAAAGATGAGAGAGAAGGTAGGCTCCTAGATTTTTGTCAGGGTTGCTTTTGATTTCCAGTCTGGTCCTGAGCTCCTCTTTTATTTAACCACCGTTAACATGCTCTCTTTTCAACTCTCCTCTCTCTCAGTTTTCTTCTTTCATCCAACCTCCCTCCCTTTTCACCTTCTCTATATTCAACAGTTTCTCTTTCCTGTTCCTTCCCTTTTCTTTCCTCTTTCCCTGCACCTCAGAAAGGTTATTTGTGTCCTAAGGAAGGGTTTCTTAATGTTTCATATTGTTGAAAAGAACATTTCATGGTGCTACTTGTAAGAACATGCAGATTATTCCCTGTATTCATACATACTTTTGGAAATATAGATATATTTGATCAGGTACGAGTCTTGGTAACTCTAAAACCATTGTACATTACTAGTACTTCTTGCTTTCATTCGTTTGTTCTGTTAAAATATTCCAGTTTTGTTGGTTTTGCCATGTGTTTTGCAGTATATTTGGACTCAAAAGCTTTTGTCTCCCCCTGTTTTCCCGACATGTCTCCTCACTTTTATCCTTTGCTGCTTTCCAGCATTACCTCTATTTCCTCCTCTGTGCCCCGGAGACTTCTTTCAGTTACTTTTGTTGTGTCTTTTTTAGGTCTCGAGTTAGCCAAATAAAAGTGATTTTAATGCAACTATATGTATAATAATATACTACTATACATATAATATCCTATTTATATGGGCTTCTTTCATCCATTGCCCTGTTGTTATGCCATTCATATTTTTGTTCTTTCTACCGCAGCATACAAAATAGTGCACAGGGTCAGCCCACATCACCCCTTAACATACCACACTGTGGCTGATAACATTCTGCTCTTTCGCAACGTGGCCCTGCACTGAAAAACGAGTCCTCTTCTCTGCCAGGGACTACTGGCACAATATGTGCATTATCATGAAGCAAAAAAATATGTTTTGTCCATTTTTTATTTTTAGCTAGGGCCTGGCAGTTCCTATCAGTGCTCCATATCTGTTTCTGTCCCTTGATATGTGTGAATTGCATGCGTAATTCATTATTTTTGTTGACAACAGAATATACACTCATTGTGAAGCCAACAGGTCTGGCCTTGGCATGTGAGTGTGATGGTTTAATTGTGTTTTACTTTTTATTCCAGACATATGTCCCACACATGTGCAGCCATCATCGAGTGATTTTTACTTTCGAAAACAGAAAATTTAAGACGATGGCCTATGCATGCACATACATGCATATCTGGCCATCTTTGAATGCTTTTTGTAATAACTTTTACAAAAACAATTTGCTAACAAAAATAAACTTTGGAAAAGCCAAGAGGTAAGCAGCCAAAGGCAGACCTATTGGCTTTACCATTGTTTGTTTTTCAGTTGCTTCCAAATCCTGCATATGCGTCATGTGGCTTTTGTTTCCATGCCACTTTATTTCCATATTTACTTTTTTCAGTCAAATCCAAAACCAAATGCAGATAGGTGTTGTGAAAAGTCTAGCCATGTGTTTATGCTGCAGATAATTTACATACCCAGACCAATAGTTTTTGGTGTCAGTGAAAACAGATATTAGATTGTGACTACCTACTTAGGCGACATCAAAGACAGCGCATCCCTGAAGTAAGTACTGTTAGATAAGCTTGTAAAATATAAGACAACTAGGAGGCAGCACCTTTTCTCTAGCATGTTCAATGCTGCAAGAAAACAATTTTACAAGAAGAGTAGACAAAACATCAGAGAAACATTTTTACATTTGTTATCTTATGCAAGGACCATTGGCAGTTTACACTCACTCATTAAAAATTAAATACTTTCCCAAATGAATATATTCATTTGTCTTCAAAAGAACACTGTGTTCCTAAACAGCACATGGATACCATATGCAGACCCTCCTAATGCGGTCTTACCACACAGAAAGACGCAGAAATTACTGCAAAATGTGCAAGAATATTTTCAATTACTGTTTGCAGAGATATTTTGGATGTTTCCTAATACTGATGCAAGACAAGATTGTAACATATCCAGGCCATGGTGGTCTTATTCTCAGGTGAGAGGCTACTTTTTCTCCAGTATACCGTTCCGTCCTCCTTTTCAGAAGACAAATATGCCCCCCACATGTTGACATTGCTTTCTACCATTAACGTTTTCAGCTTTTTAACAAGATGGCAATAGGACATTTTTTTCTTACACATGCACGATAGTATTTTTCAATTAGATCGTTTATCTTTAGAGAGAGCGTTTACCTTGCAGGATATTGCAGAGGCCCACGTCTGCTTTAGGTATGTGGTTTTTAATGGGGACCAACGTGTTTTCTAAGACTTAATGAAGAAATATATTGTCACAAAGGCAGGAGTACTTTTCTTATGTTTCTCTAATGCAACTATACATTTGGAACTTGGAATAGACTTGTCTGGCAAATGTAGCCGCACATAATTTCAACAGGGAGCAGAAATGTCAATTTTGTTAATAATGGAGAAGAATAAAGGGGCATATTTATAAGAAAGTGGAGCATCGGTCCCTATGCGTAATTTTTCTTGTGCCGCCCATGCCTCACCTAACGACACCATGGTGTGGCGTATTTACAATATGGCGCACCATGGGGGTAATTAGGACAATAGTGCCAATATTTTTGATGCTATTGTGGTGCTTTGCTGCCCTAATATCAAAACATTTTAAGCTAGTGCAGCAAAGCACAGAGAGGCACATTGATTAAAATGGGTCTGCCATTTTAATGCCTGCTCTGAGCTGGCGTTAAAAATGATGGAAAAAATGGCACAGTGATATGTTGTAAATTTCACTGGGCCATTGTTTCGGGTCTTCTTGCATTGGAATGCCCCCCTTGTATACATTATGCCTGGTGCAAACATTGCACAACTTTGTAAATACGGCCTGAGATCAAGGCTGCCTTAGAGTAAAAAGAAAATGATGCTAGGGTGCGGCAAGCTGGCTCCAGGGGCTTGTAAATATGCCCCATAGTCTTTCAAGTTTGTCAAAGAGTGATAGACTGGTGTCTCCTACTTTTCCTGATTCCTCAAGGCTTCAGTTTAAATCCCCCATATTATGTACTTTTATCAACTTGTGGACTCTGTTATCCTGTGTTTAAGATCTTCCTCACATATGAAATATGACACATCAGGTCAAAAAAACCTGAAATACAGACGAACAGGAGATGGGAGCTAGGGGAGCATGAATAATGCTTACTCTAAAAACGAATGGACCTTAGGACCTCTTGATTTTTCTAAAATTATATGTAAACTATATTTACAAAAAGGAGTTTTCAGCCATCTCTCTTCATCCATTGCTCTGTTGTTAATCTTATTCATGTTCAATTACTTCAAATCATTATCTGTAATCCACAGAGAATGACCGCTTCCTATTTACCTTACTAGTAAATGTTAAAACAATTAATTAAAATAATACGCTCTGTAAGATTTATAAAGTTATAGCAGCACTAGTGGCATGTTAAAAAAATCCTTTTAATAAAAACATTGTTCTTGGGCCCTTATTGCTCCTGAGCTAGGCCGTCAGGGATTTTTTTAGGAACTGGGGCCAGTCCATATATTGCAGCATTTAAAGTGTCCTAAAACGTATACATTTTCACCTTTCTAGTTCGTTGTCGAATTTGAGATGCTTCCTAGTCACTCAGCCCACTATTCGAGTTACATCAGTGGGTTTCCCCTGCCGGTCAGAATCTGCGGCTAGTTGACGGAGAGACTCTAAGTCAATGCTTCTCTGCTGTGACTGGGCCATTTTCATCCTGTTGGTGCATTAAGCAGTGCAGATCTGAAAACATCTGTACATTTCCCCAACCTGGCCAGAGTCTGTAGTGTGTTGGTGGAGAAACACACGTCCAACGCTTCTCTACAGTGTCCGATACCATTCCCTCAGCATAAAGGAACTAGCAGACGAAGATAGGCACTGGCCAGATTGGGGCAGCAGCACAGCAGGTGGAAGCAAGTTATCGGTGATAGTTACATAATCGGCAAGATGTTACCTTATCCCCCCGTGCCCAGGCTGAGGTGAAGTCTGCAAAAGGCAGCACAAGTAACCTCATAAAGGTGAATTTTCCTTTGTGCCTGAGCTGACAATGGTTGCTCAAATATGGATGGGCTTTTCCTGGGGTGTAGGAGGCATCCAGTGTGGTGAAGATGGTTCTGTGACTCAGCCTTTCAATGTCCCATTCAAACAAATCTTTTGTGACTTGCCCGTTAACTATTTTTTTCCAGACCGAGAATGTATTGTCCTGTTTGTGCAGGTTGGAGGTATCAGTTTTCAAGCAACTGGTGGCCACTACGAGCTATGTGTGCCAAGGAGTGCCCTCCTTTTCAAAGACTGTTTTAAGTTGTGCTTTGAAAAAGGATGCTTGACCCACAGAGTACTAATGTAATATTTTATTAGCTCCACAAACATGAGCGATCCAAGGCCGAGGCCCAGATCCAGTCTCAGCCTTGCTCTCCTAACCTACCGAGGAGAATTGGCGATTTCTTTGTTAGCTGAAATTTGGGAGTTTATAAGGTACATGTCCAGTGCTCTGGGGAAGGCTAAGTGACCTTAGTCTATAGCGGGAATCAATTTTGCTCTCAGCACTTTTAGTACAGGTTCTGTGGTTAGGCTGTGTAACTGGCACTTTGGGCATTTCAGGCTGTGAATAACCCTTACTCCCTTGATTCTGAGATTGTTAAATGGGCCCTTGTTTTAGCACCTTCAGAAAGCCAAACGCCTAAATAGTTGTAATTTGGGGCTGTTGTCATTTGCAAGACTTCAAATTGCCATTGGTCCTCTCCATCACGATAAGATCATTGCAGTGGCAAAGGCATAGTTGAAGAGCAGTGTGAGTAGCCCAGCCCAGAATATTTGTGCAGATTTTAAAACAGCGACAGGGATTCTGTTGGGTCCCAGGGCTCCATCGCTCCTCATTTTTGAATAGTTTCTATCACTGAGGCCTCTGAGATAAAGGAGGCTTGCTGGACCAGGCAGGGTATAGTAGAATATGGATGGAGCAGTGTGTTTGATGTGCCCAAGTCATTAAATTATAACTGCTTAATGTAGTTAACCCACACCATATCCGCCACTCCATTTTCCTTTGATTGACTGAAGTTAATGTACTTCTAGAGCTGGGTACTAAATGGAATGGGGTTCAGGACTTCCTCTGAGGGGAGTGCGTTTTGGGTGAAATCAAAGTTAGCTAGAATGTTGGGCAAACAGGGGGTCAGTGTGGCCAAGTTTATGGGGCCCCAGGCTGTTTGCAGGCAAGTATTTGAGCAGGACTCCACTATGAGGGTGGCCTGAGTACTGCCACCTGCCCTCTCCTTTGTTATCAGTGGAACTGGTGTGCTCTCAGGGGCTGGGCTTTTCCTCGCGTCCTGTTCTCCCATTGTAAGTTTTGCAGAGGGGTAGAGTTTTGTTATCGTGTGGCTGTTGGACTATTAGCATCTGACTTTGGGGCAGAGATCGAGTACAGCTGAGCGGGAATGTTTGCTGCAAGAAGAGGCTGATTTGCCGTGGTTTTGGATGTAATAGCCATTTTGTGCTGTTTCCTTAATTCTTTCTTAGTCCTCCTGGAGAGCTGCCCGTCTGGCTGTGTTGGGCTAGGTGGAGTCTCCGTGGTTTCCTCAACTATGGATTGAGTGCTAGTGCAAGTACTTAGCCCAGTTGAGCAAGAGAAAGGGTTGTCATGAGAAGGTGTGCCATGGATACGAGGGTTTGGTTGAAGACTTTCTGTTAAGTCTATTATTAAGTTGGGAGGTGGACCAGCTCCTTTTTCAGCCAACAAACTTGGAATGCAGTGGGCTGTTGACTTGCTAATTACAGGGGTACCACCTGATCCCTGATTGCCTCTGCCAGTTTGGTTAAAACTTTGGTTAGAGTTGCCCATTTGTCGATGATGGCAGCACATGAGCAGGTGCACAACCACACTTCTTGATTGCTGTGAATTTTGTTCTTAATGAGGTTCACCTTGGTGCTCAGGACCACTAGGCGCTGTGCAATTGAATGGAGCAGATCTATTTGTAACTCCATTTTGGATGATTGCCATAGTAGTGCTCTGGCCATGTGCTTCACTAGTGATTGCCAATTTGGGGTCTTCCTTCCTGTTGGTATTTTTGAATATTTTTGGTACAGGGTGAGAATTGCCTAGTTCCTTCTGGCATTCTATACAGCTTCAGAGTGAGCTCCGAAGTTCTTTCCATTTTGGACTCAAGGTTGTGTAAAAAGGATGCTGAGAAATCCCTTAGTTCTTGATTGATGTCATATGTGGCCATCCTAATCGAACTGGCTGAGAGAAATGTAGGGGATCTAACCTGATTAGAGGTCTGGGGTAGTGAGTTGTTGTTGATGGTGGATTTGGGCAGAGACTTCTTGAGGCTGTCTCCGGAGCTTTTCAATATTCAACTCAACTTCTAAAGCTAAGTCCTACTTCTGAGACTCCAAAGATTGAAAGTTGATGGAAGCCTTATGAGGGTGCCAGATATTTGCTGCTTCACTTCCTGAGGCTCTGTCCGGCCTTGGGCAGGAATGAAACCTGCATTTCCCTGTAGAAACACACTGATCATGTGGAGCAGGTGGCTTGCTGGAGGTAAAGCTACCCAAGAGGAGTCCCCCCTCTTCACAGTCGAAATTACTTGTCAGAGGTACAGCTGGTACCAGGGGTATGATACCATTTGAGAGTACTGCTTTTTGGAAGTATATGATGAGACCTGCTGTTGGAGCCTTTGGAGGTATCTTCCTGAGTTTGCCTGGATGGTGCTCCGAGTACTCCAGATGGACCAGGTACTCTCCAGCTGGAACAGGTTCAGGGAGGCCTTTCGCTCAGAGGCTAATTTCAAGTGGGTGGTGGGCTTCCTTTTGTTCATGCTGAGATTAGGGGGATCGACCTGTCCCCTCCGTGTTTCACTTTGTATGGCTAATTACAGTTCTCTGGGAGGTGGTTGTGGGCTTGGCTCATTGGGTCCTTTCTTTGAGGTATATGGATAGCAAGATGACTTAAGTTTAGCACAAGGCACCCTAGAGCAGGAGCAAGCTTGCAAAATCTCTGTGAGTGATGAGGGTCACCAATTTGGGGGCCAAGCGTGCAAGCAGCTGATTGCTTCCTACGAGGGGGCTGGGTGGTATGAGGCAGGTGCTCTCCTGGTCTGCAAGCTGCACCTGAAACTATTCAGGCTTGTTCCGCAGGCTCAGGGCTCAACCAACATGCAGTGGACCCCTAGCCACTGCTAGCTTCACCCCTCCCAGCCCGTGGCTCTTGCAGAGTTTTTGAGGCCTTGCTGATTACCGTCTGTGCTCCCGTGCTCTCACTTTCTGCTCTCCGTTGTGCGCCTGGGACTCCTGTTTGCCATTTGCTGAAGGCTGGTGTGGAGCTGGTGTGTGGGCAGCAGAACCAAGAGGTTTTGCAGATTCTTTTTGGTAGGTAGGCAGGTGTCTACCATCACAGTTTCAGCCTGGCTCCTGCCAGTCTCTGCCCCCTTCTCTCCAGACTAACAGTGCAGGTGCATAGGCATGGCGGAGGCTCAGCACGGGTTGTTGATGGCTGACGGCTGAGGGCAGCCATAAGGTTTGTGCAGCTGCAGTCCCCTGCAACGATTGGTGTAAAGCTGTGACACCCGGCGCACAGTGGGACCTGGGACCTAGAAGGCGCAGCAGAACGGGTCCGCACCGCTCTGCAAAACAGTACCTCTCGTGTTCGTCCCTCTGCTGTTGTGTCATTTGAATTTTTTTCCACTCACTACAGCATGTGGCAATGCATCAGCCTACGTCAGATTTTTTTAGACCAAAGCAACATTTTTGTCTTTTGCTGATGTTTTTGTTTAGATTGCTGTGGGCACAGTAGTTTCACAAACAATAGTGTTTTGCAAAAACCATGACAAAACAAAGCAATACTTGCTAAAAGGCTGGCAGCCAGTGCCAGACCTATTGGCCTTGCCAGTGCTTGTTGTCCAATGTATTGTTTCGAAAAAGGGAAACAACAGACCATACATACCATGTTCTGACTTTTATGCATGGGTGTCTGCACCTTTTTTTCACTCATGCCCTTGAGTGCCATGATTTTGAAACAACACTATGTTCATCTGAATTATTATCACTAAACCTATAGACTCCACTATAGAAAGCCTCTGTCAGATATTACAAAATATGCAGTATCAAAGCATTAAACCCTGTGTTACTAAAATATTTACACTAAGAGATATTATAGTTGAGAAGTAAAAACTAAATAGAAATACTGCAGTTAATATGCTGAATCTGGCTGTGACCAAAATGGCCTCTTCCAGCTAGAGTTCAGCAGTGTTGGCTTGCCTGTGGCACTTTTCTCCAACCCGAAGAAATCTGCTTTTCTCTTTGTCTCTGCAGACTAGTGTGTGACAGTGGATGGTGTAGAAACTGCCCCCACAACTGTCCCAAGGGATGGTATTGAAAGGGCTGGGGCAAAAGAAATGAACCATTGACAAGTCAACTCGTCCACCACTTTTCCTGCTCCAGGCAGCACTGCCACCTGAAGCTTAGAACCGGTGCATGCTGATATGAGTGGTGTATGCACAGTGGGTCCTGAATACAGGTGATGGCTGATGCATGCATGTCCTTTGTACAGAGATTGACTGAGGTGAGGAAGGGAGGTACACAGGGCACCGCATAATGCAGGGAGAGAATCTATGTCATGTGACTTTGAAGTGCCTGAGAGCAGTGCACAACTCTGGTGTGAGTGGTGAGGCCTTCACCTACCCATATCTAGGGCAGCCACTGACTGATGTGACAAACAAAGTGCACTCTCCGGATCTTAGCTCTGAGAGTGCAGATCCTGATAATAGTGCCCACAACACCAGTCTGTGCAGCACTGGCTAGGAACACCTTAAAAGGCGACTATACAGAATATTTGTCCTTTTGTCCAGGAGAACAGACTGGTGGAGGTCCAAAATGACCACTGGCCTGAACTGGTGCTATTGGAGAGAAACAGAGAAAGAAGAGCAATGTGATACATTTTTCTTTTCTCTCTGAGAATAGGTCACTACTCTTCCTGTAGAATGCAGTGTGTCTGCCCAGCACAGGAAGATAGTTAAATCATACTGGCTACCTATAGGTGATTTGCAAGCGAGGTGCTCTACAAACTGTGGGGTAATGCTTCTTTTACCTCAAGTATCCACTTTAGGCACTCCCCACAAGACTGAAATGGGCTGGATTGCTATTCTGAGTGAATTTCGGTGGCCGGACTATTTTCAAGCATTCCTCCCATCACCTTTTGTGTGTTTGATGTAACAGAATAATTTGCCAAGGGCATGCCCAAATGTGTGTCCTTTGCTTGCTGAGCTAAAAGATCCAAGCTATACCTCACTGATGAAGTCTAAATATGCTGAACCTGGTCTTGGTTGCTTGTGATCCCTTATGGAGAGAGCCCACCTGGCAGTTTGGAATGAACTGTTCCCATGATGAGCAGAGTAAGAAGTGATTTGCATAAGTTAGACCTCTGTCTAGAGTGGCAAAGTAGGCAAGAATTGGCGATCGGAATGCTACCATGAGTGATTACCAATGGTTAGACTATTTGCAAGCATTCCTCCCATCATCTTTTGTGCTTTGACACTTATTGAAATGGCTGGACAATACTCTGGATCCTGGAACTAATGTAACTACCTTGAACAGATACAGTATGTGTGGAGTCACAATGCTATTGAGCAAATTCTCTTTCCTACAGACTCCTGAAATCTTGGACTGACCTGAGTGGCAGAGATGTCTTTGTGAAAGTCTCCATACAAAATAAAGCAATTATATTAAGTTTGGTTTATGCCCCACACTTCAATAGGGTTTACTTCTTCTCGTGTCTGCCAGACAATTAACAGAACTTGGCTCCAAAACAACTGCTATAGGAGAACATTGGAATTTGGCCGTGGACCCCATACTAGACAGAACAGGTAGATGTCTGAAGACAAGTTAATCTGACAGAGAAAAACTATACCATCATCATAAGCGCCAATGTTACCCTCACAAGGTTAGACTTTTTTCTTTTCATAGGCTTGCAGTTCCCCGATGTGCAGTTTTGTGATATCCTAGAGAATGTCCTATTGGATCTCATGTGCCCATATTTGCCAGGCTTGTGGCCTTGCTGCACCCAATAACAAGGGGTGGCACATGAATGTCTCTATAAGTACTCTAATTCTTCCCTATCTGAATGTTATCTCTTGAACAGAGAGCATTTATGGTGCTAATTCAGTGCCTTTCAGTGCCTTTTCTTCACTACCATCTTTCATTTTAGTGAAAAGACCTCAACTCCCCTTACTCAAAATAAGTGTTATATTTCTTCTAGTGGGCTCACTGCTCACAGTAACAAAAGTTCCAAATGGACCCTCTACAGGCTGTTCTGCCTTATTTTGGTTTGTAGGAGAGGAATGAATTTGTGGTGTCTTTACTACCTAAGAAAAATACATTTACCTAGTTGGGGAGAAGGGGTCCGTTATCTGTTAAAAGTATGTAGTGATTGGCTGAACTGATTGAAAAATTGGATTCTGAATGATTGGGACCCTAATATTTTATAGTTTCTGCCATATATATTAAGATGTTTCTGAACGCTCTGAGTGTCCTTGCAGCATGTGTCAAGTTTAAGTGACCCCAGTCACCCTTCCTATATTACTGTCCACCCCCAGAAACCAAAGCTGATGTGAAAGGAATGGGCATAGGGAAAAGACCAATTTTCCTCAGTATAAAAAGGAAAGCAAAATTTGATTTAGAAGAAAATGGTATGGAGAGCAAAAGAGGTATAGTGTACCCAATGCCTGCTGGTATACAAAACCTGCAGGATCATATTAGTGTCTACATAATGGAGAACATTGTATCACTGTCTCTCCAAAAAGAAAAGCTAAATGAAACAACCACGGCATGAACTTGAAGTGAAATATTTGGCAATTAAATAAATAAATAAAATGAATTCAATAGAAGGGCCCATAAAAGTTACACATTTTCTGTAAGCTCTTTAATCACTTCTAGAGCTGAATATACCTTTTTAGCCATGAAACGGAGGAAATAAGAACACAGTGAGAAATCTGGAACATTTCTATCAGCTCAACTCGAAAGGAGAGAGACCCAAACTATGATCCTGGTTATATACCACCTTCTATAGGACAATTATACATCCAATGAACCAAATACCCCACCAGCAGAACATTACTTTTTATAATAAAATGTTTTGCATTAGCTGAACATTAATATTTAACCATGTAAATGTTATTTGTAGAGACAACCTATGTTTATTCAGGTTTAGATTGTCCTCCATCTTAAAAAGTATATAGTTGTTTGCTGTGGTGCTTTGTGACACTTGAACATTTTCTTTCTAGTTGAGCTGAAGGCCTAATTAAAAAATCTATGTTCTATTTCCTTTTTTTGTCCCATGTGAAGAAATGTTTTCCTTTCTTCTGATAATTATGGAATGTTTTAATGAACAGCACATTGAAATGAAACCTGAAGAGTACAGCTAGGTGAATGTATCTTATCTTGCTACAGATAGTGCATGTTTGAAGGATTTTGGCAACATTTGAATGATTTTGAGAGAAACCTGTATTGTGAAGAGTACTGAAAACCTAAAAGGCACATAATTGTGGCATCTTGCTTTCACCTAATTGGACAACTTTATGAGAACTGCTTGAAGGGGTGTAAAATGTTAGAACTGTGTGTTTGAAGTTAAGAACAGAGTAGGAGGTTTAAAGTGCTCTCCCAAGTGAGAAAAGCGGCCTTCCTCTGTCTTTTTTTTATGCAACCCCCATGCTTTTTCATCCTCTGAATTTAAGACTTTGATTTAGTTTGAATGACATACTATTTGGAGCACCCACATTTTGATCAATAATTGAGTCAAACCCGAGTTTGCTGTCTGTAAATTATCAACCTTTAATAAAACGTTATGGTTTGAAACATAATCATTCTCTGTCTTTCTTATGGAGCTTGGAGCATTTCACATTTATTGAATGTTTGATTTGTTCAATCTTTTTTCAAGTTATGAATTTAGAAAAGGCTTTATGGCCCTTGAAATCTGCACATAGAAACGTGCTAAAAGTGCCATGTTTGTCAAAGGTGGGAAGGGACTTCCTAGATGAAAGACTTACTTTACAACAAATCCCCTTGATAAAACGCCTTCCAAGGGATACTTTATATGCAATGCAAAATCCTCATAATGTATGCCATTTATGAAGCTTAAAAGAAATCTGAAAGCATTGGTTTCCTTGCTTTTACATGAAATAAGGATATGATTTCTGTACTGTAAAAGTCAGATAAAGGCTTCCTGCATTGTGCCAATTACTGTTCAGTCTTGCCCATCAATGTAGACGTTCAAATATTGGCAATATTTATAGCCAGAAGGCTTTAAGATATAATTGCTCATTTGATACACCCTTTTCAAGAAAGCATTGTCCGTGGGAGGTCATCTTGAAGTAATCTCAGAACAGTGTCTCCCCTGATTTGATTTGCCAAGTATTCAGCAGAGAACATAATGAACATCTTAATTGATGTGGAGAAGGCATTTGACAGGGTCAGGTATGGCTTGCCTTTTGCGACCTGAAAAAGTAGAACTTGTTAACAACTTCATATCAAAAGTGTCACACCTATTTACCTTTCTGTCAGTACAGGTGAATTGCAGAAGCTTCCCTCCCCCATCTTTAAGTTGCACAGAGGAATGAGGAAGGCATGTCCTCTCTCCCACTTAGTGTGCTTGCTTAGGCAGTAACCTGGAACCGTGGCAATGCCCATAGTGCAGCTGGCGACAATCAGGGGATCCATCGAAGTTGAAGAGGCTAATGCAGTGCTGGATGCAGAATATATACAACTTACCATCTCATAGACCAAAAAGTCTTTATCCTCTTCGATGTTCCTGATTGACAGGCTTTTTAGGTTTTAGGGTAAATTGGGGAAAAATGTGATTCTCTATATGTTTACTTTTGCTCCAAGGCATAGGTTGTGGGCTTTAACTTCCAATGCATATGAACCAAGCTCAAATATGTAGTCATTCTTAATAATAGGGGCCTTGAACATTGTAACTGCAATAGGATTTACATAGTGCTTTCTACCACTCACAAGGTGCTGAAGTGCTTTACAGTGAGTAGCATTCTACTCCGGAACCCAAGTTTGGTGGTAAGTCAAGGGGTTATTAATGAGTATTGTTAAAGGCAATGTGCTCAATAAAACTTGCATGCATTTACTCTATTTACTTTGTGATATATTAATACCAGGTAAGTATGATAATTAGTGTGGGCTATGTGGTTTCAGGTGAATGGTGGGTGGGAAAGATAAGCTGGGAGAAATTAGGTAATGTTAGATGAGAAGAGGTTATGATCTATGAAATGAGGAATCGGCCAAATTGCAGAATTGCAATAAGAAAGATTGAGACAAACAGTCGTGAAAAGGATAACCTGAACCCTCTGATATCTAAATCTATCCAGGAATGCATATTCTGGAATCACATCAGATACAGCTGTCATAGTTGGATTGGACACAATCAGTAAAAACGGTACTAACCCCATTATCCACTAACCTGTCCAGCATGTTCCTCACATACATAAACACAAAATTCTTGTACTTGTCTATTGTAGCGTATTGTCTTTTGTATATGGAACAAAAATGAGATTGAAAGTGTACACGTTGCATGGGGATTTTGGCTCTGTATGCCCATGATTGCTTTATTTGGAGTTCTCTGATTGGACTTGACAATTGTTTCAGATTTAGTGCAATACACTTTGCCCCACTCTGGGAAAGGCAATGTATAGGAACAATTGAGCAACTACTTACCACTAGATCTGCTAAGCCATTTCCCAATATGCTGGCAGGGTGCGGAGAGTACAGTTGCAGTTGGAAATACAACCAGGTCACACATCCCTTGAGAAATACCTGCACTATTCCCCTGATGCTCAATCTCGGCCTATCTGCTAAAATGGGGGCATAGAGTATTATTATTGGCCTTTTACAGGACCCTTATAGCCAACACTTTCTCCAGACCTTTGGAGGATGCATTACTAATGCTTTGGCAAGCACATTTATAATTAGACTCTATCATAGATCAATGGCTAGCAATAGTAGACTCACAAAAATGTGGTTTTAAGGAGATGAGTTTTGTAATGCATTTATTTGAAAAAAATGGTACTGGATACTGTTGGACCTGGCCCTTTTACATGGTCATTCCCCAGAATTTCTGCTTTTTGCCTCCTTATTTTTCTGACCTTTGTTGGCTGACATTTTGACTCTGAGCACTTTTTCATTGCTAACCAGTGCTAAAGTGCATGTGCTCTCTCTTACAAATTTGGTATGATGGATTATACCTGATTGGCATATTTAATTTACCTATAAGTCCCTTGTAAAGTGGTATCCCTATACCCAGGGCCTGTAAATTAAATGCTACTAGTTGGCCTGCAGCGCTGCTTGCGCCACCCACTGAAGTAGCCTGTCAAACCTATCTAAGGCCTTCTAGCGCAGAGCCTGTGTGCGCAGTTTCTTGCCACAGGGACCTGGCATCTAAATTTACTTGCCAGGCCCAGAACTCCCCTTTTACTACATGTAAGTCACCCCTAAGGTGCACCCTAGCTAGCCCTTTGGGCAGGGTGCCATGTATGTAGAAGGCAGGACATGTGCCATAGGATTGCATTGGAGATGCCCTGCCTTATGTGTAAGGGGTATTGTCTGATTTATGAGGGGTAGCGTAGGCATGTTTGGTATGGTTGTGATAGTGGTAAGAAATGCTGCTTACTGGGGTAGGCGTATTTTTTATTACTATCACAGAAATGCCACTTCTAGAAAGTGCGCATTTATCTGTGCTTATGAATTTGGTGTTTTGCAGCTGGTCTCCAATCAACGTCTGGGTAGACTGACAGTTGGGGCTTTGTGCATCCTTCTCAGACAGCCTGAACACAGGGAGGGTGGAGGTGACACAGAGGTGCATCTACATATTGTAAAGCCTTCCCGGGCTGAGAGAAGTGAGAGGCTGGGCACACCTGCATTTGTAAAGACTGTGCCCTGGCCTCACACAATAGGGTTGTTAACCCCCCACTGATGTTTGGAGCCTGTGCTGAAAGGAGAGAGGGGGCACTCCCAGAACCAGTTGTAACTGTCTGGAACCTCCTCTCCCTACCATTGTGAAACACTGTAAGAACTGACTATAAGTACAGGGGAATTTTCCCCACAATTTGAACATTCTTGGGACATGAAACTGGACAGAGAAAGCTGATGAATGGACTCACCAGGAAACCACCTTGGACTGCTGCTGCTGTGCTGACCTGTGACCTGCCTGGTCACTAGAAGGAACTGACACCATCTGCACCCCTTGTGCTGGCCTGTAGCTGGGCCCACCAGCCCTGTGCTTCTCTTTGTCTTCTTGCTGGTTCCCAGGGGCAGGGTGCTGTGGCCCCTGACCCCTGCAACAATCTCTGCAGGCTTGGCCTTGGTGCTTTTAAAGAGCACCCCTGGAGGCCCCAAAGATCACCGCCGCAGCCCGGGAGCATCAGAGTGTTCCTGGTGCTCTCCACGGTGCCTCTTCTCTGCAGGGATTCACCGCCGCAACCCAGGCTTGGAAACAAGCCCTCGTGCTTTCATAAGTGCTCCCCTGCTGCTAGGATACACCGCCGCAGCCCAGGCTTTGAAACTTTGCTGAGCGTGAGGTTCGCGCTAGCCTAGTGCCCCCGGGGCACAAGGAAAACTAATTGGAGCAGGCGTGCTCCTGTCAGCGCCCCCGGGGCACGGTCCGCTCCCAGGAGCACCCCCGGGGACCAGCCGCCTTGGATCTATACAGAACTCACAGCGGCGGCCCGGGAACACCTCGGAATACTCGTGCACCACGTCGGGTGCGAGCGAGGGCCTTCCCGGACCCCCAGAGGGGTCCGAGTGCCAGAACAACTGAAGTGCAGGACTCGGGGAGGGAAGTGCCCCCTTTGCCCGGTCACTGCCGTAGGAGCAGGACGATCCTTTTTCACACTATTTGGGGCATTCCTGTTTCCCCGGGAAGGGAGACCTCGACGGAGGTCCCTTCCCCCTCGCCCCTGAGTCGTTGGGTCTCGCCTGGCCTCCACCCTGAGGACAGGGTGTGAGAAGATGGAGGCGGGCCCCCACCTAAAACGTGGGTCCCCGGAGGGGCCCGTTTTACCCAGAGGAGAGGGTGACGACTGCCCCTCTTCCCCAGGAGCATCGTGTGGCCCCCGTTGTGCGCCCAGGAGCACCGGGGGCCTCCGTGTTCATCTCTGGGCACTGGAAGTGCCTTTTCTGCCGGCAAGCAGGTACTCTTTAGAAAATCTAGGCTCTAGGAGCCTAATACAAACTTACAGATGTTTGCTATTTCCTTCCTGTTTACTGGTGATACATATATGTGCTAATGTTCCTTTTCTAGGCATGTATAGCTGATATGTATGTATATGACTTGTGGTATATTCGCTAATGTTCCTTTCATGGGTATTTAGGAATTGTTCATAACAAGTGCATATACCTTTTACTATAATTCCTGACTACTGCTTATGTTGCAGAATCCTGAGTACTTACGTGTTCTAATGTGACAACTGGATATTCCTGTAGAGTATTAGTAACTTGTGTAACATTCTGACAACTGCTAAGGTAGCAGGGTATTACTTACGTGTAATGTTGGTCTAATTATGTTTTGTGCAATACAGATTATTTTTATATAGTTCAGTGTTGTGTTTACTTTGTGGTGTACATTTTGCATCACGTGTGCTGTGTGTTGTGCAAACGCTTTACACACTGCCCCCAGGTTAAGCCTGACTGCTCATGCCAAGCTACCAAGGGGGTGAGCAGGGGTTATCTTGGACATGTAACTCTCAAGCCTTGACTAGGGTGTGTAGGTTCTGCCTGGCTGAGGTGCATACCCTAGCCAACCAGAAACCCCATTTCTTACAGATACCTTCCCAACTCAGCAGGCAGGTCTTGTCAGGGAATTGCTGTTCTGGCATAATAGACAGATGAACTGAGACATCATACACATTCTCTATTGTTTTTTCAAACCGACTAATATATTGTGGAGATGGTGTCCATTACCCACTCTTAACCACCCATAACAATAATGTCTTTTTGTGCAATATACATGAATGGATAACTAAAAAGATGTAATAACAATTATTATAAAGAAAAACAAAGGCTCTTTTCAGAGCCAAACTACAGTCTATGTAAATCATATTTACGAATGTGCTCCCATTTATGTGAATGGTTTTTGTGGTACTGTGGTACCATAAACCCATTGGTTGCTGCCCCTGACCCCCTCACACTTTCCTTCCATTGTCTGTCTGTATGCCATGGTGTGTTGTGCTGCCAATGCCCATCAAGCCTGCCCATGGTCCTGACCTACCTCCTTGTACCCTCTATTTTCCATGTGCAGGCCTCTATCCCTTCCCTCCTGCCTTACCTGGTCCATTGGCATGCCCCTGCCCCGTCCCTCCTTGCCTTCATGGTCCGTTATGCTGCAACTGCCCCTCCAGTCTGCCCATTATGGTCAGCTTGCTGCCCTTGGCTCTTTCAACTCTGTTCTCTGTTGTACATGTACATGGCCCTGTCCCCTCCCTATTGCTTTCCATTTTTCATTATGCTGCACTGCCATCCCTCTTGTCCTGTTTGGTGTATTGTGCTGCTGCAACCCCTGATGCCTGCCCTGTAAGGTCAGTTTGGTGCCCCTGCTCATCTCCCTCCTGCCCTCAGTTATCTGAGTTCATGTCCCTACCCTATTCCTCCTGCCCCCCCTGATCCAATGTTCCATACTTTCTAACATTTTGAACTTGGTAAGAAGGAGATTTTGAAAACCTGGGGAACCAATTTTTCCCATAGATGTACATTTAAAAAGAGGCGATTTTAGGCAGGAGACAGATAAAATAAAGCACTTTTGGGTTTAAAAACATCAGGAGTCTCCTGCCTGAATCTGGCCTGTTGGTATGTATGGTTGTACTGCCACTGCTTTTTCTTTCTGAACCCAGTTATCTGTTATATTGCCACTACCTCTTTTGCCTCTCCTGCATGGTTGTTTTGTTGCCCCTGCTCCCCCTTTCCCTTGCACTTTATGGTCCATTGGGCTGCCACTGTCAGCGTGGTCAACTTGTTGCCTCTGTACTCTCCTCCATGCCATCAATTATCTGAGACTGTGTTATTAAAATCTAGCCTTTCTGGCACAAAGGCCAGGAAAATCTCAATTTTATTACAAGACAGGATGCTCATATTATGTTTGTTCAAAGCAACGATATGACAGATTCAGATGGATGAGCAACTGGTTTACAATAAAAGATTCTAAACGTTTGTCCAATCTGCAGATAATAAAATATCATGTAAACCCGCCCAGAAAGCCCTAGAGGTCATGGCCCCTCTTGCTAAATGGGAGCCAAAGGAATCTGTTTTAATGCCAGCGAAGGGCATGCTCCATTTCAATCATCTGGCCAAAGTGGGAGCAGAAACAGGCTTGTTGGGGGTTTTTGAAAAGAAATGAGAAGCTGGGACATGGACGGAGATCTTAGATCTGCACTTCATGAAACGTAAGATTTTAAACTGTTGCCAACACACAATGTAGGTTAAGAAGGGAAAAAGAGTAATATACTGACATTTAATTAGTTTTAGTGTGTCTAGTAACTTGAAAATTAACACCTAGAGAGAAGAAATGAAAATAGGCTACATCTAGTGCTTGAACATCAGAAACATGTTTAAACAAAAGCATAGTTAACTTTGCAGATAAATGCTTAAGAGATATATAAGCATTGTCTAGCCATGAAATGAACAAACGTAATACCAAATTAACATCCCACATGATATTATACTTGTCAACAGGAGGCTTAGTAACAACTACTCCCTTTAAAAGGTGACAAACTAAAGGAGGTTCTCCAATAGGTCTTTTATCCACTCTGAAGTGCTCTGCAGAAATTGCTGAACTGTAGGTATTAATGGTGCGGTATGCTTTCCCTTATGGAGCCATAGAAGCTAGGAAAGTAACTACCAAGATCACATTTGCTGAAAGGAGATTGGAACCCCTATCTATACACTAGCTACACCAGACCAACCAGGCTGATTTGTAGGCCTTAGCTGTGCCAGGAGCCCAGAATTGTTGAATGAGCTGGATAGCTTCCTGCAAAATTCCTGCGATTCTCCGGGAGTCTCTAAATCCTCCATACAATGAGGGAAAGAGAGCCCTCTAGAATGAGGTTGCAACAAAGACCCTGAGGGTTGAGAAGCAAGTTGGCAAAAGGAGAAATCCAAACTGGAAAATCCTAAGCCAGGTCCAGCAGAGTTGAATACAAAAGTTGTGCCTGCTAAAGGGAGGTGATCAGAACCAGAGATGGCTGTTTTCTGCAAACCTGAACGAGGACTCGTGTAATGAAGAGGAAGGGAGGAGAGGCATGAAGAAGAAGAGACTGGGACCATGACTGGAGAAATGCATCTGTAGCAAGAGCTAAAGCATCTGGTCTCCAACTGAAGAAGCAAGGGAGTTGGGAATTGATAGAGGAAGCAAAAGGGTCTATTGACATAGTGCCAAAGATTGAAGAAAGATGATTGAATGCCAAAGGATGAAGCTTCCAGTTACTTGAATCATGAAGGTGTCTGGAAAACCAGTCAGCCACCACATTCAATTTGCCTGGAAGATATTCCGCTCTGACAGAAATATTCCTCTGGAGACAGAATTCCCAAAGTCTCTTGGCAAGAACTGCCAGAGGTTTGGACCTTGTATCTGAGCGCTGAAAGAATGTCCATCTGTAAGAGGATTGTACATTTTGCTGTGTCTTTTACAAAGATCAGGATGGCAAAGGAACTTGCAAGCATCTCTAAACAGTTGCTGTGCAATGATGACTCCCGAAGAGGGCAACCTTTTTTTTGTAGAAGTTGTAGAACTGAAAAAATGATGTCTATGACAATGCTCAGAAATTCCTCATGTTGTGAAGGAATGAGTGAAGATTTTTAAAAATTGATGAGGAAACGAAGTCTTAAGAGAAGATCTTGACACAGATGTAAAAGAGCGAGGAGACAGTTTTGGTCTTGTGTCATGAGCAAATTATCGTCAAGGTAAATTATGAGTCTGGCTCACTTAGCCCTGAGAAAGGCTACCACTGATTTGAGAATCTTGGTAAAACACCAAGGGGCTTAAGAGAGGCCAAAAGGGAGTTTTTTGAAGTGGAAAAAGGATTGACCCCATTGAAACTGGAAATACTTCCTGTAAGGTGGGTGAAATGGAACCATCAAATAAGCGTCTTGGAGATCCAGATGCACCAACCAATTGTCCTGAAGGAGTCAGACTCTGAGATGCAGGACAGTCTCCATTTTGAAGTGATGATAAACTACAAAATTGTTGAAAACCTTCAAATTGATGACTCAATGAAATTCTTGTTCTTTATGATAACCAAGAAGATGGTGCTGAGGAAACCTGAAGGATCAAATAAGGTTTGTTCACTAGCCTGCTTTGAAAGAAGTGATTGTACTTCCTTTTGAACTAGAAGGAACCGCTCATGTGAAAAACAAAGAGGGTTGGGAAAATGACGTTGAACTGGAATCTGATAAAGATCTATGTGATAACTCTCAATGGTTTGAATTACCCAAGGATCTGACATGAGAGACAACGAAGCATTTAGACACCAAGCCAATCTGCCTCTTATGGGAGGAAGACCAAACCTGAAAATTCTTACCTGATTACTGATCTCCTTTGGTTCGATAACCCCTGTTCCGGAGTCCTTGAGAACAGGGGGAGTAGAAATTAGGTTTGTAGTCTTGATAGTATTCATGTAGGAGCCTCTATGGAGGGATTGACCTCTTGACAGGTAATGACCGGCAAAGCAACTCCTTCCTTTACCGGCCCTGCCAAAAACCTGAGAACAAAATACAGTTTTCAAATAATTTTGGGTGGGAAAATATCCTTGACAAAAAGAAGGCCATTGGTTTGTGGACCCTCTTCTTTAGTGGCCAGGCTAATTATGTAAGCATCTATTTTTAGAAGAAGGCTTTTCCATCTCTCCTGTGAATATATGCATTGTTATTGCAAAGTATACAAATAGCACGTTATGCCCAGTTCGATAGGGTAACCAGGTCAACCTCTATTTTTGCCTCCTTGGCTAATACCAGGATTTTGTTCAAGGGACCATCTAAATGAAAGATTCTGTCCTGGCAATTCGACCAGGCCCTAGCAACCTCTTTTTTTGGGGTCCTTGACAAACTTGGTGAGAAATAAAAACATATTGGGATCTATGATGGATTATCGGCCACTTTATTAAGAAGGGATAAGTGAAGGTATTCAAATTTAAGTTTATTTCTGGAAGATGTATCAAGGGGATGATATAAATAAAAAGAAACATAATAAAAAACATGTTCAGAAGGGAGCCACTCAATGGAGTTGGGATGATGAATTAAAACAGTGTCTAACATGGGTTCGCCTAGATGATCCACAAGATCATTGGACACTAGGTGAGAAACATCATGAGCAGAAGGAGACATTTTACACCTTTTCTCCCGAGACCCATCAGAAAGGTCAGGAATAATATTTAAATTAGACCTAGCATCACTCAAGACATCTTTATTATCCTTGTCAGTGTCCTGCAAACTACTAATATTAACCCCTTCGCTGCCAGGCCTTTTCCCCCTCCTGTGCCAGGCCTTTTTTTGCCTATTTGGGGCAGTTCGCGCTTAGGCCCTTTTTGTCCACATAAGCTAACCAAGCCAAATTTGCGTCCTTTTTTTCCAACATCCTAGGGATTCTAGAGGTACCCAGACTTTGTGGGTTCCCTTGAAGGAGGCCAAGAAATTGGCCAAAATACAGTGAAAATTTCGTTTTTTTCAAAAAAATTGGAAAAAGTGGCTGCAGAAGAAGGCTTGTGGATTTCCCCCTGAAAATGGCATCAACAAAGGGTTTGCAGTGCTAAACTCAGCAGCTTCCTAGCTTTCAGGAACAGGCAGACTTGAATCAGAAAACCCAATTTCTCAACACAATTTTGGCATTTTACTGGGGCATACCCCATTTTTGCAATTTTTTGTGCTTTCAGCCTCCTTCCAGTCAGTGACAGGAATGGGCATGAAACCAATGCTGGATCCCAGAAACCTAACCATTTCTGAAAAGTAGACAAAATTCTGAATTCAGCAAGGGGTCATTTGTGTAGATCCTACTAGGGTTTCCTACAGAAAATAACAGCTGAAAAAGAAAAATATTGAAATTGAGGTGAAAAAAACATCAATTTTTCTCTACGTTTTACTCTGTAACTTTTCCCTGCAATGCCAGATTATGGAAAGCAATATACTGTTACGTCTGCTGGACTCCTCTGGTTGCGGGGATATATAGGGCTTGTAGGTTCATCAAGAACCCGAGGAACCCAGAGCCAATAAATGAGCTGCACCCTGCAGTGCGTTTTCATTCTATACCGGGTATACAGCAATTCATTGGCTGAAATATAAAGAGTAAAAAATTGCTATCAAGAAAACCTTTGCATTTCCAAAAAGGGCACAAGATAAGGTGCTGAGGAGCAGTGGTTATTTGCACATCTATGAATTCCGGGGTGACCATACAAGCATGTGAATTATAGGGAATTTCTCAAATAGATGTCTTTTTTACACACTCTCCTATATTTGGAAGGAAAAAATGTAGAGAAAGACAAGGGGCAATAGCACTTGTTTTGCTAATCTATGTTCCCCTAAGTCTCCCGATAAAAATGATACCTCACTTGTGTGGGTAGGCCTAGCGCCCGCGACAGGAAACGCCCCAAAGCGCAACGTGGACACATCCAAAATTTTGGGAGAAAACAGAGGTGTTTTTTGCGAAGTGCCTACCTGTAGATTTTGGCCTCTAGCTCAGCCGGCACCTAGGGAAACCTACCAAACCTGTGCATTTCTGAAAACTAGAGACCTAGGGGAATCCAAGGAGGGGTGACTTGCGGGGCTCGGACCAGGTTCTGTTACCCAGAATCCTTTGCAAACCTCAAAATTTGGCTAAAAAAACACATGTTCCTCACATTTCTGTGGCAGAAAGTTCTGGAATCTGAGAGGAGCTACAAATTTCCTTCCACCCAGCGTTCCCCCAAGTCTCCCGATAAAAATGATACCTCACTTGCGTGGGTAGGCCTAGCGCCGGCGACAGGAAACACCCCAAAGCGCAACGTGGACACATCCTAAATTTTGGAAAAAAACAGAGGTGTTTTTTGCGAAGTGCCTACCTGTAGATTTTTGCCTCTAGCTCAGCCGGCACCTAGGGAAACCTACCAAACCTGTGCATTTCTGAAAACTAGAGACCTAGGGGAATCCAAGGAGGGGTGACTTGCGGGGCTCGGACCAGGTTCTGTTACCCAGAATCCTTTGCAAACCTCAAAATTTGGCTAAAAAAACACATGTTCCTCACATTTCTGTGGCAGAAAGTTCTGGAATCTGAGAGGAGCTACAAATTTCCTTCCACCCAGCGTTCCCCCAAGTCTCCCGATAAAAATGATACCTCACTTGCGTGGGTAGGCCTAGCGCCGGCGACAGGAAACACCCCAAAGCGCAACGTGGACACATCCTAAATTTTGGAAAAAAACAGAGGTGTTTTTTGCGAAGTGCCTACCTGTAGACTTTGGCCTCTAGCTCAGCCGGCACCTAGGGAAACCTACCAAACCTGTGCATTTCTGAAAACTAGAGACTTAGGGGAATCTAAGATGGGGTGACTTGCGGGGCACAGACCAGGTTCTGTTACCCAGAATCCTTTGCAAACCTCAAAATGTGGCTAAAAAAACACATGTTCCTCACATTTCTGTGGCAGAAAGTTCTGGAATCTGAGAGGAGCCACAAATTTCCTTCCACCCAGCGTTCCCCTAAGTCTCTCAATAAAAATGGTACCTCACTTCTGTGGGTAGGCCTAGCGCCCACGAAAGGAAATGGCCCAAAACACAACGTGGACAGAACATATTTTTTCACAGAAAACAGAGGTGTTTTTTGCAAAGTGCCTACCTGTGGAGTTTGGCCTCTAGCTCAGCCGGCCCCGGGAGGGGGGGGCAGAAATGCCCTAAAATAAATTTGCCCCCCCAGCCCCCACCCCCCCCGGGAGCGACCCTTGCCTAAGGGGTCGCTCCCCCTGCGTGACATTGGCGCCAAAAAACAAATCCCAGGTGCCTAGTGGTTTCTGCCCCCTTGGGGGCAGATTGACCTAAAATCGGCCAATCTGCCCCCAAGGGGGGCAGAAATGGCCTAAATACAATTTGCCCCTCAGGGGAGCGACCCTTGCCTGATGGGTCGCTCCCCATCTCGAAAAAAACAAACAAACAAAAAAAAAACAACACAACAAAAAAAAATTCCCTGGTGCCTAGAGGGATCTGCCCCCCCTGGGGGCAGTTCGGCCTAATAATAGGCCGATCTGCCCCCAGGGGGGGCAGAAATGGCCTAAAATAAATTCCTCCCCCCCCAGCCCCCACCCCCCTCCGGAGCGACCCTTGCCTACGGGGTTGCTCCCCCTGCGTGACATTGGCGCCAAAAAACAAATCCCCGGTGCCTAGTGGTTTCTGCCCCCTTGCGGGCAGATTGACCTAAAATCGGCCAATCTGCCCCCAAGGGGGGCAGAAATGGCCTAAATACAATTTGCCCCCCAGGGGAGTGACCCTTGCCTGATGGGTCGCTCCCCATCTCGAAAAAAAAACAAACAAACAAAAAAAAAACAACACAACAAAAAAAAATTCCCTGGTGCCTAGAGGGTTCTGCCCCCCCCTGGGGGCAGAAATGGCCTAAAATAAATTTGCCCCCCCCAGCCCCCACCCCCCCCCCCGGGAGCGACCCTTGCCTAAGGGGTCGCTCCCCCTGCGTGACATTGGCACCAAAAATCAAATCCCAGGTGCCTAGTGGTTTCTGCCCCCTTGGGGGCAGATTGACCTAAAATCTGCCAATCTGCCCCCAAGGGGGGCAGAAATGGCCTAAATACAATTTGCCCCCCAGGGGAGCGACCCTTGCCTGATGGGTCGCTCCCCATCTCGAAAAAAACAAACAAACAAAAAAAAAAAAACACAACAAAAAAATTTGCCCTGGTGCCCTGAGGGTTCTGCCCCCCCCCTGGGGGCAGTTCGGCCTAATAATAGGCCGATCTGCCCCCAGGGGGGGCAGAAATGGCCTAAAATAAATTTGCCCCCCCCAGCCCCCACCCCCCCCGGGAGCGACCCTTGCCTACGGGGTCGCTCCCCCTGCGTGACATTGGCACCAAAAAACAAATCCCCGGTGCCTAGTGGTTTCTGCCCCCTTGGGGGCAGATTGACCTAAAATCGGCCAATCTGCCCCCAGGGGGGCAGAAATGGCCTAAATACAATTTGCCCCCCAGGGGAGCGACCCTTGCCTGATAGGTCGCTCCCCATCTCTAAAAAAACAAACAAACAAACAAAAAAAAAATTGCCCTGGCGCCTAGAGGTTTCTGGCCCCCCCGGGGGCAGATCAGCCTAATATTAGGCCGATCTGCCCCCGGGGGGGCAGAAATGGCCTAAAATAAATTTGCCCCCCCCAACCCCCACCCCACCCGGGAGCGACCCTTGCCTACGGGGTCGCTCCCCCTGCGTGACATTGGCGCCACAAAACAAATCCCCGGTGCCTAGTGGTTTCTGCCCCCTTGGGGGCAGATTGACCTAAAATCGGCCAATCTGCCCCCAGGGGGGCAGAAATGGTCTAAATACAATTTGCCCCCCAGGGGAGCGACCCTTGCCTGATGGGTCGCTCCCCATCTCTAAAAAAAGAAACAACAAAAAAAAAAAAAAACACAAAAAAAAAATTTGCCCTGGCGCCTAGAGGTTTCTGCCCCCCCTGGGGGCAGATCGGCCTAATAATAGGCTGATCTGCCCCCAGGGGGGGCAGAAATGGCCTAAAATAAATTGCCCTCCCCCCCAGGGAGCGACCCTTGCCTAAAAATTCCCTGGTGTCTAGTGGTTTCTACCCCCCTTGGGGGCAGATTGGCCTCATCAAAATAGGCCAATCTGCCCCCAAGGGGGGCAGAAATGGCCAAAATATAATTTTCCCCCAAGGGGAGCGACCCTTGCCTAAGGGGTCGCTCCCCACCAAAAAAAAAAGAAATGAAACATAAAAAAAAAAAAAAAATGGTCCCTGGTGCCTAGAGGTTTCTGCCCCCGCGGGGGGGCAGAAAAGGCCTTCTCAAAAAAATGCCCCCCCTGGGAGCGACCCTTGCCCAAGGGGTCGCTCCCTTTTGTGTGTTTCAATAAAAATAAAAAAAATCCCTGGTGTCTAGTGGGGTTTCAAAAGCCGGATTGCAAGCAATCCGGCTTTTGAAACCCTCGGAGGGACTTCAAAGGGAAGGAAATACTTTTCCTTCCCTTTGAAGCCCCTCCGGGCCTCCCAAGTGATTGAAAAAGAAATGCTTTTGCATTTCTTTTTCAATCGCGCTGGAAGCAGAGCTTCCAGCGCGACTAGGGAGGCCCCTGTGACAAATCAGCGCGCGCTCGCGCGCTGACGTCACAGGGGGGGGTGGGGGGGTCAGGGGTGGAAGGGGAAGGTCTTCCTCTTCCATCCCGACTTGGGGGGGGAAGGGGGTGCACGGGGGGCGCGCTAGCGCGCCCCCAAGTTCCCCTGTGCCTAGGACGAGATGATCTCGTCCAAGGCACAGGGGAACTGTAGCCTTGGACGAGATGATCTCGTCCAAGGCACAGAAGGGGTTAAGAGGGGAGGAGGGGAGCCCCAAAACACCTTTAGAAAGTACAACATTAGGTGGCTTTCCTTTCTTTCCTTTTTTTAGAAGGAATGTCAGGGGAACTCTGGAACATTTTTTTAGAAGCCTTCAGAGACTTGGAAACATTCAGTATGAAAATAGATACTGCCTTTGTACAGAATCCTTAATGAAGGATTTTAAACTGTCTTTCATTGTCTAAGTCTCATCATCTTCAGATAAAATGAGCAGGTAAGTGTACAACACAGAATAAGTAAAAAGGTGTGGAAAGGGTTAAAAGTAAAAGGAGACTGAAGGGTTAATCTAAACTTGAAGGAGAAACTCCTTTGAAAGGAATGGCCAAGGAAGGGAATAGCTGTGTCCTAAGGTGGGGTCACAAGCTGGGGAGTCTCACTGGCACAAGGAGAGAGCAGCGCATTGAGGAGGAAGCCCCAAAAGTGAACACAAACCTAGGGGAATTTCTCCAGTACATGAAACCAGCAGCACATTGAGTGAGACAATTTAATGTGGCAGCAATATTGAAGGAAAATTCCCGCAGGCGAGAAGCAGGAGGGAGACCTGTGACGCTGACAGAAAGAAAGCAAACGCAGAGGGGAAAACAACTGTTAAATTGAATGTTCCATGGAGCGCCACATGTAAGGAGGAAGTGCCTGTGACAATAAAACAAGTAAATATACACAGTGATAATTAAGAAATAGCAAGCTATCACAGTAAAAACAGTAGAAACTAATAACAGTGATGGATAACAGTTTTTTACCCGAGCAGAATACTTATCTTGACTGTGAGCAGCAATTGTTGCTCTGAGTCAGGATAATTTTTATGGTGTTCGACATCCTATTAGTTATTCCATTATGATGCAATGTTAGTAGTTCTTTTCCCAGGATTTCTGGGCAATGTAGTTTTTTTTATTTCCTATCTGCTGTTTAATAGATGCAAGATAAGTAGAACAAATATAAAATCTGTTTCCACCCTTTATAAGTTCTTCTTTTTGTGACCCTCAAAACCCTCAATTCTCTACAATGCATTTCAGTGGGGTGGAATCATCTATATTGGTCCAAAGATGGCTGCCAGCACTTCCTGGTTGAAGTTTTGACAGCCAATCAGATCTCATCATGAGATCTGTGCTTGGCTCTACCCAGATATACACATTTCATTTTCCTTATTTATTTAAAAAACTACCAAATGGATTTACACCAAATCACAAAAGGGTGCTTCCTGGACCAAATGCTACCTTCCTGCCAAATCTGGTGTAATTTCGTCCAGGGATTCGGGCTGTGGTCACGTCAAAAAATCCCTATGGAAATTGCATGGGCAAAAAAGCGTTTTGGGACCCTTCCTTTTTCTCTACCCCCACTTGACGAATCACCCCCAAACTTTCAACATAGCAGCTGCACTGACCATAGTACTAGTTTTGAAAATTTCCTGAAGATTCATCAAACGGCCCTACAGTTATTCCCAAAATAAAAAACGCTTTTCCTATGGAAAACTGATCCTAACAATAGCTAACTACTGGTGACCAGCGGCTGTAGGTAAAGTTTCTATCTATCTATCTATCTATCTATCTATCTATCTATCTATCTATCTATCTATCTATCTATCTATCTATCTATCTATCTATCTATCTTTCTATCTATCTTTCTATTTATCTATATCACTGGAAAAAAACAAAGGTTACAGCGATGTTATGGTTAGGCTTACATTTCACTCATACAAAACCATAGAAATTCAGCAGTTAATGTTACCTGATCTAACTACAACTTAGGCCCCCACAATGCACTGCTTATGACTGCACATATTTAGTCACTCATCGCATGGTCAATGACATAACTGATGACATCACTGATGATGTCTCAAATGACATCACTGATGATATCATCCACTCAGACACTGACGCACCCACTCACAGACCCACTCAGGCACTCATTTACCCACTCACAGAACCACTCAGACACTGACGCATCCACTCATAGACCCACTCAGGCATTCACATACCCACTAAGAGAGTCATGAACTCACTCACAGACCCACTCAGACACTCACACAGCCACTCACAGACTCACTCAGAGACTCATGCACCCAGTTATAGATCCACTGAGACACACACATAGCCACTTGCAGACCCACTCAGACACTCATGCACCCACTCACAGACTCACTTAGAGAGTCACACACCCACACACACAGCAAGTCAGAGTCTCAGACCCACTCACAGACTCATGCACTTGTTCACAGACCTACTTAGAGACGTGTGCATCCATTGACAGACCCACAAAACCTCTCACAGACTCACTGACAGGCCAATACACCCACTCATACACCCACTTACCAACCTATACAGGCACTCATACACCCAATTTGAAACCATACAGATAACAGTTGCTAAAAACAATTTAAATTCACTCAAAAATATCAAATGTTACAGGGGCGTTATAGTTACGAAAGAGAATTAAAAAAAGACTTAAACATTGTCTGAAAAAAGCAGAGTTTACAGGGAAGTTATAATTAGGAAATAGAATTTAAAAATCCATAGAAATTCACTGAAAAAAAGCAATTTCTAAGATTTTTCACAAAACAGGCTCTTTCTGGAACGAGACCTGCCTTTCTGCCAAATTTGGTGTAATTCGATCTAGCGGTTCGGGCTAGCATTGTGTCTAAAATCCCTATGACAAATTGCATGGGAAAAAGCATTTTGGACCCCCCCCCCCCTTTTTCTCGTCTTCGGCTTGATGGATCACCCCAAAACTTTCAACACAGCAGCTGAACCGACTGTCGTACTGATTTGTAGAATTTTGTGAAGATTCATCAAACAGTGCCAAAGTTATTGATTAAACAAAAAAACGCTCTCCCTATGGATTGGATATATATACCCTAGAGTATATATATTTATATCTAAATATATATATATTTATATATATATATATATATATATATATATACACATGCACACGCATATATATATATATATTCACTTAAAAAACAAAGGTTACTTGTACATTGTAGTTAGGTTCAGATTTTACACACACAAAATCATATAAATGCAGCTGTTCTAGTTAGAGGTACAGATATTTCAAGTAACTCTAACTCGTGCCTTAAGGTAACTATAACTCGCACCCTCACCATGCACAGCTTTCGCATCAATAGTTTTACTGCAAATGTTACGAGGTTGGTAGCTTCATGGGGATGTTTGGGGTGTTACACCCACCTACTAAATGTACTTTCTGACAGATAGTTGGGTGCGGGTGCTTTCAGTCGGATGTGGTAGGGTGTCTGTCAGATTTCACCAAGACTTTTAACATAAAAACAGACAAAAAACTCTCACACACGCTCTCCCTCTCTACTTGAAAAGTCTTAAAAAATGTTGGTTATTTTACAAAATATTGTGTTTTCTCTCACTTACTACCCTGCCAATCCACATTTGTCTCACTTTCAACTGCCCCTTTAGCCTCTCTCATGTGCCCTGCTTGTCATATTGGTCGGAAAATCTGAAGTTCACACCCCCTCAATCGTACTGACCAAGCTACACCCCTGAATGATACAGTGATATTAGCAATGATGTGTGTAATATCTGGGGTATTTAGCAGTGCATGGTGAGGGTGAGAATCATAGTTAGCTTAGGGCATGAGTTATGACTTGAAATAACTCATGCCCTATAACAGCTGAATTTCTATAGTGTTCTGTGTGTAAAATCAGAACGAAACTATAACGTCTCCGTAAGCATGATTATGACAGAAGTTGGACTCGCACTATGTTGGGAAACTGCTCCTTGTGTGGTGAGATAGCTGTAGGGTGCCATACTTCAAGATGGAGGCCCCGAATTGGATAATTAGAGGGAGTAATGAGTAGAAATGGCCGACAATGGATGGGGTACAAAAATAGGATAAGCATTGGCAAGCCAATTATTCTCACCTATGAAATTGCTATTGGCTTTATCATTGATTTGTAGCCATGCTGTACAGCAGCGTAGATGCTCTACAGTGTGGCCAAACCTAATTTTAAAAAGTGCTATGATGCAGACTGGGCTAACATGCTTTTTTTTAAGTGCATTAGCACTGGATGCTTCATAGTTCTTTTTTTATTAGTATTTTTATACATGGTGCACGGCAGCCACAATATTATACAGCATGGTCACAAATTATTGTTAGCAATGCCCATGGTGTACAGCATGAACAAAAGGCAATGGGCCTAGGCGATACCTATTGTCTTTGCCAGTGCTTGTTTATTTTTGGCAAGGGCCTAGCAGCTTCTATCAGTGCTACACAGCATTTCTGTTTCTTCATATGTACGCATTGCATGCATAATTGAATATTTTTGATAAAAAAATAATATCAATAGGGAATGCAGTAGGTCTGGCCGTGCAAACGGGTGGGATTGTTGTTTTATATTTTATTCCAGGCATATGTCACACACGGCCAGCCATCATTGAAAGATTTTTACTTTTGTAAAAAAAAAAAATACTTAGACCATGGCCTATGCGTGTACATACACGCACAGCTAGCCTTCTTTGAATGCTTTTTGTAATACACGTTTACAAAAAAAAAATTGCTATCGAAAAAAAGCATTGGAAATGCCAAGAGGTCAGCAGCTAACACCGGACCTATTGCCTTTAACAATGCTTGTTCTCCAATTGCTTCCGAATGCTGCCTCTGTGCATCATGTGGCCTTGTTTCTATGCCACTATATTTCCATATTTACTTTTTCCAGTCAAATTCCAAACCAAATGCATATAGTGTTGTGAAAAGTCTAGCCATGAATTTATGATGCAGATGATTTACATGTCCAGACCAATATTTTCGTCCTTGGTGACAGTGAAAACAAATCTCAAGATTGTGACTGCCTACTTAGGCTATATCACGCTTATACCTTCTAGTGAGAGACAATGCATCCCTGAAGTAAGTACTGTCAAATAATATTGTAAAAATATGAAAAAAAAAACAAGGAAGCAGCAAGAATTCTATAGCATGTTCAATGCTGGAAGAAAACAAGTTTACATGAAGAGCAGACAAAACATCAGAGAAACCCTTCTATGCTTGTTAAGTGAGAACCACTGGCAATTTACGATCACTCACTCAAAAATCAAAAAAGTGATAAGCAACTTTCCCAAATAAATGAGTTCATTTGTCTTCAAAAGGACGCTGTGGCCCATACTTACAGGGAGCTTGCGCTGTTGCTGCATCATTTTTTTTTAACGCAGCGGCGCTGGCTGATGACCCATATGTACAAGGCCATGCAAAGCCACTTTGCGTGGCTTTACATGGCCTTGTAGATATGCAGTAAGGCAACGCAGCGCAAGTTGCTGCGTTGCCTTACTTTGAGCCAAGAAGGCATTTCCATCTGTGTTGCTTGGAAGTTACCATGCAAAATCCATTTGATTTTGAAGCATTCCCAGATTTACAAGTTTACATAAACCTGGGAATGTGTCATAAACCTATGGAACCCCATAGGGGGCATAAGACTGATGCAACGGAGAGAAATATCTGTATTTCTCCCCGTTTTATTTTCCTCTGCAGCACACATAGAAAGAGGAAATCACCTCCATTGATTGTTTTTGTGCAGGAAGGTGTTCCTTCCTGCACAAAAACAATCATCTCCACAACGCAGTCACCAGTGCACCATTGTGCAAGTGTGCCTGCGCTGGCGCATGCAGCAATTTCTGCACCAGCGCGGGGGAGAGAACAGAAATGCGCTGTATCTTGTAGATACAGCACATTTCTGCCCTTTCCTGGTGGTGCAGGGCGAAGCAGCAAGGGACTTTCTGTGCCGCCCTGCACCTCAGGGCCTTTGAAACATGTTAGTGTGTTCCTAAACAGCACATAGATACCAGATGCAGACCCTCCTAATGTGATCTTTGCGCACAGATAGGCACATAAATTACTGCAAAATGTGTAGGAATATTTTCATTTACTGTTTGTATAAGTATTTTGGACTTTTGTTAATGCCGATGGAAGACAAGAGTTCAACATATCCAGACCCAGGCAAGCAGTTCTTTTATTTACAGAAGACACTTCTGTCCTCTTTTTCAGGAGGCAAACATGGCCCAACATGTTGACATTGCTTAGTACCTTTAACATTTTCAGTTTTTATAAATATATCAATATGACACTAGGATATGTTTTTCTTACACATGTTCCTAATTGCACAGGCGAAAAGATGCAACAGTATTTTTCCTTGAGATCATTTATCTTTAGAGAAAGCTTTTATCTTTCATGATATGGCAGGTGTCCACGTCTGCTTCAAGTATGATGTTTTCAAAGACGTGATAAAGAAATATATTGTCACAAAGCCAGGAATGCTTTTCTTATGTTTCTGTAATGCAACCCATACATTTGCAACCTGAACCAAAATTATAGAAGTGTCTGGAAAATGTGGCAGTGAATAATTCCAACATTGATTCTATAGAGCAGAAATGCTCTTGCTGCTCACAAAAGGTCCATTTTGATAATGTTGGAGAATATATCCTTTCACATTTGGCAAAGATAGCGAGATATTGATGTTGCTTAGTTTTTCCTCCTTTTCTTAAGGAATCAATTTATATTCCCCCATATGGACTTTCTACGGGCTCCTTTTTGATTGTTTTATTTCTTGGAGAGAAATGAATTAATGGTGTCTGCCCTACCTGAGCCAAATATATTTACCTAGTGGAGGGAGTCCATATTCAGTTAAAATTGTGTAGTGGTTGACCAAGATGATTAAAAATTTGGCTTCTGGGTGATTGGGACCCTTTTGTCTTGAGGGTGTGGTCTAACTGCCAAAGATGGAGGAGGCATTTGGGAGAGCTCCGGCATAGCAGGCACTGCAAACGACAATCATCTTGCTAACACACAGGCAATTTATGCCTTAAGGTACTGGAGCTCGCCAGACTCAGTATATAGGAAGTGGGAGCCTAAATGGTCATCTGACTCTGTCTAGAGATGATCACCACAGATCCCCGCATCTGTGAGGCAGACCGCTTGTGCCCGTTCCTGCGAATGGGCTAATGTCAGAGACTGAAACTACCCCTGGGCCTGCACAGCTCTGAGGACTGCATTGGTCCTGTGCTCTGGCCATCCTACTAGGGCGACCACCTGGGGGACTGCTGAGGGACAGTTTGAACTCATCTGCTCCAAACCAAGCCTCAAACCGGCATTTGGTCAGCATGCAGACCCCCAGTGGTATTGCTGGGCCCGGCCAGGCGACAACGACTGCACAACCCGACTGCCTGTGTGGATTGCAGCGATCCTGCATCAGCCTGATTCGAGGGCCGGCATCGACAGAGAGGTGAGGTGGGGTGCTCTGAACTCTTGATGATCCACACACCTTGTATTGTGCTTTGCTCTCGCTACCTACTCCTTACCCACTTGTAGATGGCCAACCTCCTGTGCTGCCACAACTGAGAGCCTGAACTCATGACCTGCAGAGACCCACAGCCAGCATGAGCCATGTTTGGGGGCCTGGGGTGAATGACGGGGCCCCTAATGCCATCATACCATACAAAACTGATAACTCTATGCTCTTGTAGCACCAGCCACGGTGAGGAGGGGAGGGCCCTGCTGGACTCCCTGGCTTGCTACTCCCGCTGGGCCACTTTACAGCCCTCCAAACATATAATGCAAACTATGTATACCTGAGGAAGCAACATATGGAGGGAATTGACACCTGCCACCAATCAATATCTGGCTTCAGCATCTGGAGGAATCTAGTACACTTACCCACCACAACATGAACCTGGGTTCACTCCATAATGGACAGGATGGCAGACATGGCCTGTTATACCCAGAGGGTCTACAGCTGTGTCCAACACCAGCTACTACGAGGAGGCAAAAAACAACAAAGGCCCAGTCCCACAAGCCCTCACCAACACCCCCCTCACCAAACCAAGGCGAAAGGGGAGAACTTGCTTCTTCCCCTACCTCAATTCTCCACTACCAAATTAGATGCCATCTTACAAGTCGTTGAATTCTCACGCACATCACCTAAAGCATGCACAGCAGAAATGCGAGTGGAGTTTTGACTCCTCTGTGTTGACCAAAGACAATTGGTCTGCAGAGTCACAGAGACTAAGCATACTCTCACAGAGTTACAATCCCACTTAACAGATCCAGAAAAGACAACACAGGACCTCCTTGATTGAGTGCAGCGTCTAGAACACAGAGCAGAAGATGTAGAGGGGTGGGCCCGTCAAAGCAATGTTCACATCGTGGGCATGCCAGAAGAAGGAGAAGGCTCTAAATTTATAATCAAATTCCTAGAAGTGTAGGTGAAATCCATCACACTGGCCCAATCCCTCTAGCCCCACTTTTCAATGGAAAAGGCACCCACCCACAGACCCCCCACAAGGAGCTCCCCCACACCCTTTGGTTGCAAAACTACTTCACTCCACTTGAATATAAGAATTGTAGGATTACAATATTCGCAGACTATACAAGGCAAACCCAGCACCAACACTTCTCCTTGCAGTTGTGAAATGTGGGCTTCGAGACCTGAATGTTCAATACTCCTTACTTTTTTATGCAGAGTTAAAGGTTCTACATGATCTGCAAACCCACTTTTTCACTAAACTAGAGATGGCCTAGGACTATGAGGAGTCCCACTTTCAGGGGAGTTGATGGCCGGCATCAACAAATAACAACGCACCACATCCTGGAAAAGAAAGGGGACACTGGAATTGTGAGTGAAACAGATCCAGAGGGATTTACGGGCGCCCTCACAGCATCAACTACGTCAAAGTCAGCAGTCAGCCATAGACACGGAATTTGCCCTTCACCATTTCTCCCTACCTCGGCACATAAACTCCACTGCCTTTGGTAGCGAGTTACATACAGTCATGAGTGACTTGGGCATGAAGGGCTGCTGCCCGGTTCTTTAATCACACCACAGTCCGCAGACAACCTGATTTACAGCCATGTATCTCATGTCACAGTAGACTTTCACTGCGAAGCCCTTGAAACTCTAGGGGGTGCCCCCCTAACAGATTGCACCACCAAAGTTGAATAATTCATCCAAACTCTAGGGGGTGCCCCCATAACAGATTGTACCACTAAAGTTGAATAATTTGTCCATTTGAAATACCGATTAAATTGCATGTCTGTAGCCCTTTGCTCAACATCCCTAGACAAAGAACTGTAACCTGCCACAACATCCAGGGCATGCATGCGCCACTTAATCTCACCCCCTTCCCTTTAGGCCATGGAACGTGTCAGGGGTGCCCCCTACCCCCACCCAATTTGCCATCGCCATGGAACCACTGGCCCTTCACTTATACAATGAGGGCCAACAATGGGGCATTCCCATGGATGGGATTACACATGTAGTGTCACTCTATACAGATGACCTATTATATGTCTGCGACACGACTATTGACATCTCACTTATTGCAGCTACATTTGAGACTTTGCAACTGAAGTTGGCCTGCAAGTTAACTGGCAGAAATTGTGCGCCTTTCCACTAAGCCACTATGCATCCCCCTAGGAGATTCGCATGGGGGGCACCACCCTGACTTGCACAACAGCAGCTGTCAGCTACCTAAGAATCAGGCTTTATCACTCCTAAAGGGACCTGTTTGATGGCAGCCTACAGCGATCTCAAATCTCGGATGTGATTCAGGCAGAAACTACCACTTGACCCATCAAAAACAACAGTCCTTCCCCATCTCCTGTACTACTTTGTTACTGTCCCAGTGTTTCTTCACCATCACTTCTCTAGAGAATTATATCATTTACTGGGTAACCTCCTGTGTGAGGGTAGGAAGCGAACAGTGGCCCTTTCGAAAGCTCCAGTTACCGGTGCTGTAAGGGTGATTGGGTGCACCATCCTTTGAAACCTACTATCTTGTGGCACAGCTCCAGTGGGTTTCCTAATGGCTCGTAGGTAGAAATCTATATGAAACAAGCACAGGTGAAGGACCTCTTCCTCTTCCCGTAATACATCAACTTCCCTATCCCACTATTAGGGTACAACAGTAGTGGTCCCTCCACATGTGGGTTGCCCAAATATGCCTGGCCGAGGCCTCATCACTGATGAAGTTGGTCTCTACATGCTCCCCTGTCATCCCCCTCCATGTCAGACCCTTGGGACCATTTGTGGCCAAACAGTTGGTAGAGTGCCATACTCACTTACTATGGTAGGTGACCTTTTTCATGATTTCCAGCTTCTTACATTTGATCAACTACGTCAGCAATACATCATTCCCCCTGGTCAGTTCCTGCCACATGGCAAATACTAGTGGCACTCTGCTAACTTTGGGTCGGAACAGACTAAGGGGGTTATTCTAACTTTGGAGGAGTGTTAATCCGTCCCAAAAGTGACGGTAAAGTGACGGATATACCACCAGCCGTATTACGAGTTCCATAGGATATAATGGACTCATAATACGGCTGGTGGTAAATCCGTCACTTTTCCGTCACTTTTGGGACGGATTAACACCTCCTCCAAAGTTAGAATAACCCCCTAAGAACCATAAACACATGCTGCGATACACACACTATATACAATGGGGGAGGGACAACACCTCATCACATGGTTTTATAAAGCACCTAGGAAACACAGGAAGTCCACTGACACACCTCCAATAATTGTGGGAGGAAGACCTGGAAAGACCTATTCATGACACTGAATGGTCTAGAGCTCTAAAGTCGCCCCAGACTGTATCCAGCATTTCCCACTATATCCAATATATGGTCCTCCACATGGCCTACCTCACACCGTCCTGCATGAACTGCATATTCCCCACAGCTAACCTAACTTGTCCCAGGTGTCAAGCCTTGACATTCTGATCTTCCACATATGCTCTGGTCCTGCCCACACATAGCCAACTTCTGGCACACCATACACTCATCATTGACTACTGTCACTGAACTTACAACGCCAAACTCCTCGGAGGCTACAGCTTTAGATGTTTTCTCTAGAAGAAAGAACCACAAAGTGAGAGCTCGGTTTGCCAACCTTGCCCTTCTGCTGGTTAAATGTGTCCATACTGTTCACTGGAGAGCCCCACATCCTTTGATTTACGCCACACACAATCATTTGCGGCTTGGAACGAGTCAGTAGTTGTGCTATCAGCTCATGTCTACTATACAGTATTAACAAACTTTGTAAACAGCACCTGCTCCTCTCATACTCATCTTACTTTCAGCCGCAAATTCCACATATTGTTTTTTAGGACTCTTGATTATAATTTACCTACAGCGTAATGCATCTTTCAGATGCAAACAGTATACATGTCTTTAGTGCTGTAACTGTTACGATTTTATGTATTTAGAAACCCAATACAACTTATTCTCAAAAAGAAAAATTGAGACCCTTTTGTCTTATAGTTTCTGCCATATAAATGTAGATGTTTCTGCACAATTTGAGTGTCCTTGGGGCATTTGCCATGTTTAAGTAATCCAAGTCACCCTTCCTACATTACTACCCACCCCTGGAAACCAAAGCTAATATGAAATGAATGAACAAAGGGAAAAGACAGCTTTTTCTCAGCTTGAAAAGACAGAAAAGTTTGAGTTAGAGGGAACTGGTACAGAAAATTGAAGAGGTATAATGTATAGAATGCCTGCTGATAATAAAAACCTGAAGGATAATATTAGTGCCTATAATGGAGAATATAGTATCATTGTTTTCTCCAAAAACACAAGCTTAATTGCGCAAACATCGTATAAATTTGAAGTGAAAGATAGGACAATTAAATATGATAAATGCATCCCCTGGGGTGGGCTCAATTACTGTGATCTGGGCAGCCCATCTCAGGACACAGTAGTTGTCTTGCCTGCACCACCATCCAGTGGCGGAGGGAATACTCTGTCACAAATGTGACACATATTCCTTCTACCATATTATGATCTCCATAAGAGATAACATTTGTGATAGAATATTTCCCTCCACCAAAACCTGTCTCGAACCAGCCAATGGGGATTTAAAAATGCTTCCACTTGCTGGGAGCAGACTTGTGTTCTGTTTCCCTGCATGCACTGCTCTGGGCAGGGAAACATAACATACGGTATGTACATACCTGCTTCCTGGGACAGGGAGCAATGTTGCCCCCCATACCAAGAGAAGAGCCTACAGGAGCAGTGAGGGCCCTGGGTCTCCCTCCATGACTCCGCAACGCCCAATGGTGTGCTTGGTGGTTGCCCCAGGTGGGCACGGGGGCACCCTCCTATAAATCATGAAGGCCCAAGGGGATGGGATCCACAGGGCCAAAATAGGATCATGGAGGGAGGGTTGTGAGTCCTCCCTCTCCTTTAAAAATACACAGTCCTGGATGATGAGGTCCTTGGGGCCCAATACCTCTTAGAGAGGGGACCATGTGGCCTCCTCATCTTTTTATTGTATTTGATCTGGGGCAAATAAAAACTAAGGGGGAGGGGCCTCGTGGCCCCAGCCCTTTTTCAATTGTATTTGGTCCCAGGGAATTGGTTTCCCAGGACCTATTGAAGCTCAGAGAGGGGGTGCATGCCCTCATGGCCCTTGGGATGCGGTCTCAGGGCCCTCAAAAAGCTTGGGGAAGAAAGTTGCATGCTTTATCCTCTGTTTAATTGTATTTGGTCCCAGGGATGGGGTCCATGGGGCCTTTTACGGCTTGATGAAGGAGCCATGCGGTCTGCTTCCCTTTTTATTGTACCCTGGGGACAATTAAGGCTCAGGGAGTCGGGTTGCTCACCCTCCCCCTTAAGATATACGTTTTTGCCCCATGGGATGGGGTTCCTGTATAAATAAGGCCAACCCTACCCTGTGCCCACCAGAGATTGTGTGCTGCGTGGGGTTAGCAGGCTGCTCGGAGTTTGGCCACTGGGCCTTGTTGCAGGCCAAGCCCTGTGGCTAACCATTTCTGCACACAGTCTAAAGCCATGGGGTTGGCTGTATGCAGGAAGTTAGATGTAGGGTGGAGCTGCAAGCCACGCACTGCGGCCAAGACCACATCATGTACAACCAAAATCCATGTGCAACATGAGGTTGGATGCCAGCAGGGAGTTGTACACAGGGCTTGGCTTCAAGCAGGCCATGGGGCCAACCTCACACCACCCATGACCAAGGGAAGTGCACAGTGTGGAGTTGGCTGCCTGCAGGGGGCCAGACTCTGCAGTTAACCCCCTGCCATTCACACTGTGTGCAGTAGGGGTTAACCAGCTATCTATGGTTGATTGTTAATAATAACTCGGCTCCCCATGAAGTTCATGGTATAGACTCAATGTTGTACATATCACAAACTTGGTTCACCTAGGGGGGTTGTATGTATGATGGCATTAATGATGCTTCTGAATATTCTGAGCTATTTTGCACTTTCTTTCAGACATCAAATGCATACTCGTTTATAGAGTAATATGTACAAAAGAAGTGTGAATGATGTAATCAGTGATGTCATCAATGATGTCATTTGAGATGTCATTAGTGATGTCATAACTGCTGTCATCAAACATGTGATGAGTGATGTAATATGTGAGGTCATAGGCAGTGCATGGCAGGGGCACAAGTTATAGTTAGCTCAGCTAGCTATAACTGGTGAATTTATATTTTTTTTAGTTCATGACGTTAATGTTGTGACTGTCATATTCACCTAACTATAAGGTCACTTTAACCTTTGTTTTTTGAAAATCAGCAGTAAGCAATCTTGCACTACCCGAGGAAAGTGGACACAAAAACGTTATAGTAGAAACATATTTTTGTTCTTTGGTGAGATATATGTATAAATCTATATACATACATATATATACACATATATATGTGTGTATATATATATATATATATATATATATATATACATACCTATAAGTGTGTCTATCTATCTATCTATCTATCTATCTATCTATCTATCTATCTATCTATCTATCTATCTATCTACATCAGCTAGTGCCAGTCATCACTAGGTAGTTATAGTTAGGACCATGTTGCCATGTAAAAGCATTTTTTGACTTGCCTAGATCTTTGGCACCGTTTGACTTATCTTCATGAAATTTCCCAAAAAGTGCCCCGGTCATTCTTGTTGTACCCGGAAAGTTTTGGGGTGGTCCTTCAAGCAAGGACTGAGAAAAAGGGCAAAAAAGCTGCCTTTCCCATGGTAATTCCCATAGGACCTTTGAACAAGACTACAGCCCCAACCACTGTACAGAATTACACTTTGGGGGTTATTATAACTTTGGAGGAGGTGTTAATCCGTCCCAAATGTGACGGATATACCACCAGCCGTATTACGAGTTCCATAGGATATAATGGACGCGTAATACGGCTGGTGGTATATCCGTCACTTTACCGCCACTTTTGGGACAGATTAACACCTCCTCCAAAGTTGTAATAACCCCCTAAATTTGGTAGAAAGCTAGCTGTCGGTACGCAAATTATGCTTTCACTTATTTGGTGTAAATCCGCCCAGTAGTTTAAGGGATATTAAATGGTAAACACATTTGTATGTCTCTGGCCATGATGTTTTCGCGACAATCGTGACGTATGCGCAAATGCATGCGATAACACAGATGCAGTGATTGGCTGTCAGCAACCTGACTAGAACGTTGTGGCCACCATCTTAGGGAACTGGTTACGGTCCCCAGGGCTGAAATTTGACACGAAAAATGGTATCAGAGGTTAGGGAGGAGCTACACTGACCACAGGGGTGTCAGATATGATAATGTTAAAATCGTGATATTCGTGAATACGTTGCAATGCTCAGCATGGCCCCCCATGTAATGCCGCAGTAAATTTGTGAAAATCGGCGACAGTAAAAAAAAATACAGTCATTGCAACACTAAATCATTCAGTAACAATGGTAATCAGAAAGTCATTCACTCTTTCAAAGATCCACACATACCCTGATGCACTAATTCGTAGACCTAGTGACACCCTGATGCACCCATTTGGAGACCCACTCACAGCCTCCATGACCTATTTACAGATAAAATGACACCCTGACGTACCTATTTACAGATCCACTCATAGTCTTACACACCCATTCGCATACCCAGTGACTTACTGATACCCCTATTGACAGATCCAGTCACCTCGTCCTGCACCTATTCACAGATCCACTCACAGACTTATACACCTATTCGCATACCCAGTAACACCTTGATGCACCCATTCACACACCTAGTCATGCCGTTCTGCACCTACTGACAGATCCGCTGACACCCTGATGCACCCAACTGCAGATCTAGTCACATCCTTACGCACCCATTCACGTATGCATTCACACCCTCCTGCAAGCATTCATAGATCCTCTCACACCCTGATGCACCCATTTGCACACCCAGTGATACCCTGATGCACCCATTCAGAGACCCAGTCACACAGTCCTGCACCTGATGCATCCAATCGCAGATCCAGTCACAGCCTCACGCACCCATTCGTATATCCGCTCACACCCTGATGCACTCATTTGCAGACCTTGTGATAGTGTCATGTCCCCATTCACAGACCCGTACAAACCCTCAAGCACCCATCCATAGATTGTCTCACACCCTGATGCAGCCATTCGCAGACCCAATGACACCCTGATGCATTGCTTCATGCACCTATTCACAGATCCACTGACACCCTGACACACCCAATCGCAGACCCAGTCACATTCTTATGCACCCATTCACATATGCAGTCACACCCTCATGCACCCTTTTATAGATTCTCTCATGCCCCACACACCCATTAAAATATCAATTCACACCCTGACGCACTCATTTGCAGGCCTAGTGATACCGTGATGTCTCCATTCACAGACCCAGACACACCCTCATGCACCCATTCATAGATCGTCTCATAACTTGACGTACCCATTTGCAGACCCAGTGACACCCTGATTAACCCATTTGCAAATCCAGTTACAGTCTGATACACCCATTTGCAGACCAAGCCTGACCCCCAACTACCCATTCACAGACCAAGTCACAACATCATGCACCCATTTGCAGATCTATTCATACCCTGATAAACCCATTCACAGACACACTCACACCCAGATGCGCCCATTTGCAGATGCATTCACACCGTGATGCACACATTTGCAGCCCCAATCATACTCCCATGCATCCGGTCACAGACCCAGTCACAACCTCATGCACCCATTTGCACATCCAGTCATACCCTGATGCACCCATTTGCAGACCCAGTCAGACCCTATGTACCCCTTCACAGACCCAGTCACAACCTCATACACCCATTTGCAGATTTAGTCAAACCCTGACACACTCATTTGCAGACCCACTGACACCCTGATGCACGTATTTGCAGATCCAGTCACACTCTGATGCACCCATTCGCAGAGCAGGTGTTAAAATGACTCACCCATTTTAATCAATGGGCCTCCCTGTGCTTTGCTACAGTACCGTCAAAATGCTAGTGCAGCAAAGTGCCACAATAGCATCAAAAATGTTGACGCTATTTTCCTAATGACGCCATGGTGCGCCTTATTGTAAATACTGCACAATCATGGTATCGTTGGGTGGGGAAGGGGTGGCGCGAGAAAAGTGACGCATCTGTACCGATGCACCACTTTCTTGAAAATATGCCCCTATGTGTGTCAGAAGTTGCTTCACCATCTGTTGCGATGGAATTGGATATTATACGTGTGCTGCTTTACTGCATGGTGTAATTGTTTGACAAAATGTGCATGTTAAGGGTTAAGCTTATACTTAACAATGTATTAGAAGATGTGGACGTTTTACAAGTCTATACATGATGTGCTGCTCACAAAGAGTGTGTTTCTTTGAATAGTGGGACTTGTAGTTTTATTTATTGTTTTTTAGAAGAGGTCTATAAGAGTCAGTATTGAAAGGGAAAAATGTGGACTGAAGCATACCACTGAATCCCCTCACACAGGCACTAAGGTATTTGTTCAGCCACTTATGTAGAAATGAACAGAGCCATACATGTACTACAACAGACAGTCAAATACAGGCAACTGTCTTGAAATATCTCTGAGCACTACATTATGTTGGCAGCTACATTCAGTGAGATGTAAAGGCAAGTACTGATACAATCTTCTCAAGTATTTAGACAAATACTGCTTAAATGATTCAGGAGGTGTAGTAGTGCAGAGGCAGTGTGTGCTCTCTCAATGCCTAACTAAATTTGGCTGGTAAAACCCCTTTGACAAGTGTCAGACTCATTTTTTGGTACAAATAACTCGCCTCTGTCATGTGCTATAGGCATGCCATAAAGCATACTGCATTGTACTAAAGTTGTTAAGAATTTATTTTTCAATTTAGAAACACACTCATGGAGTAGTAGACGCCTGTGTACTTAGATAATAATATATGTTCTTTGCAAGTAATAGTGAGTTACGTGTGTTCTACAATGGTACTAGGTGTAGATAACCAAAGATTCTTTAAATATGTGTGATTTTACATAGTGCAGATGGTATGTATTGTGTTCCACTGCTAACTCCTTATGGCATTTAGAACATATTTCTGAATTATGAAATCCATATCAAACTGGATATTACTCCTCTGTGATGTCTGATTGTGCCTCTAGAGGCAGATAGCTATGTTCACTCGCACATAGAGGCAGGTAGCCAAATAATGTTTTCATGTATGCAGGCAGATAGTCCTTTCATGAAGGGTGAGGCCTAGTACTGCAGAGATTGTATGTGCCTTGTCAGTAGATACTGTAATTGGCATGTAAAACCGCTTTGTGAAATCTCAAACTCATATTTTAGTGCAAATATCTCATGGACACTGAAACTTGGGTGTAAAAGTGATTTGTGAAGTAAATCTGAAACTCATGTTTAAGTGCAAATATGTCACCTGTGTGATATGTTGCAGGTATGCCATTAGGAATGCTGTAGTCAGCTTTAATGATTAAAAAACATGGGGGCATATTTATGAACAGTGGTGCTGCACCTAGTGCAGTACCACTTTTCTTGCACCTCTTAGTGCCCCCCTAACGCCACCATGGTTGCGCCGTATTTCTAACATGGCGCACTATGGTGGTAGTTATGGTGACTAGTGTGATAATTTTTGACGCTATTCTGATGCTTTGCAGGACTAGGGTAAAAAATGATGACGCTAATCCTGCATAGAACCCAGAGGCCCATTGTAATCAATGGGATCCTCTTTTTAACGCCTGCACTTAGCAGGCGTTACAAAAAGTCGATAAAATTGGCGCAAAGAAATCCCATAGATTCCTTTGTGCCATTTTTTCAGCCTCCCTAGAGCCGGAACGCCCCCTTGCATACATTATGCCTGACGCAGGCATAATATGGCACAAGGGGTTATAAAGTGGCGCAATGCATGGATTGCGCCACTTTGTAAATATGGTGTGGCGTTTTTCTCGTTCCAGCACCAGACTGGTGTAAAAAAAAATGACGTTAATGTGGTGTTCGAACGGCGCAAGGGCTCCTTAAATCTAGCCCATAGTTCTTAGTATTAAAAGCTTAGATGAGCAGTTTCAGACCCCTAAGCAAAGCCTATGTACAGTATCCCAATCACCAAGGAACTGACATTCATGTTTTCATAGCAAGGATTCTGTGTCTCGGTCACTGACAGACATTCATTCACATACTCAGAAAGAAGTTATATATGCATCACTATCAAGGTCATTTGCACACACACTATCGCACCCCTGTATTCTCTAACACAGGCACTAACATATTTCTACAGTCAGATACATATACAGAGATACTAAAATGTAGTCAGATACCAGCAGATGTAGCAATGCATCTCATGGCGGTACTACAGATGTATACCTAGATTCACTAACATATACTGTATAGGATAATAGTGGCACAATATTGTCATCTATCCAGACAAATACTGTTTTAAGCATGAATGAGGCCTAGCAGTACACAGCCTGTGTGCGCTCTGTCACTGCCTTGTAAACGTGGCTTGTAAAACCCCTTTGACAAGTCTCAAATTCACGTTTTAATAGAAATAAGTCACCTCTTTGATATGCTGTAGGTATGCCATCAAGCATGGTGCATTGTTCTTTAGTGATCAAGAAATTTACCTTTCAGTTTTAAAAACTTACTAGTGCACTTACAGACACTTATGGCAACCACTAAATAGAGAATACCACTCAACAAGCAACTGACATTCATGTTTTCAAAGCAAGGATTCTGTGTCCTGGGCACTACAAGAGTGACAGAGATATTTATACATTCACTCACAAATTCAGAAAGCAGTTATATATGCAACATTATCAAAGTCATTTGCACACACACTCACATACCCCTGTATTCTCTAACACAGGCACTAACATAATTCTATAGTCAGTTACGTATAATTGTAGAGAGCTATACAGGTACTAAAACAAGGAATCAAATACCAGCAGATGTACCAATACATCTACTGGTGCTACTACAGATGGATACCTACATTCACTGACATATATAGACAAGTAGTGACAAAATATTGTCATCTATCCAGAAAAATAGTGCTATAAGCATGGGTGAGGCCTAGTAGTACATGGCCTGTGTATGCTCTGTCACTAAATAGTAAAATTGGCCTGTAAAACTCCTTTGTCAAGTCTCAAACTCACATTTTTATAGAAACAACTCACCTCTGTGATATGCTGTAGGTATTCCATCAAGCATGGTGTATTGTACTTTACTGATTAAGAAATTTACTTTTTAGTTTTAGAAACGTACTGGTGCTCTCACAGACTCCTAAGACAAGCACTAAGTAGAGTATACCACTCACCAAGCAACTGATATTCATGTTTTCAAATCAAGGATTCCGTGTCCCGGGCACTGCGAGAGTGACACAGAGACTTCTACATTCACTCACTTACTCAGAAAGCAGTTATATATGGATCACTATGAAAGGGAATTGTGGACATACTCACATAGGCCCTCATTCTGACCTTGGCGGTCTTTTCGCAAGACCGCCGAGTTACCGCCGCGGTAAAGACCGCCGACCGCGGCGGTATGCCGCTGCGCGTATTCCGACCGCTGGGAGCGGTATGCCGGAAAACCGCCAGCAGCCACACTGGCGGTCGGCGGGAAAGTGGAGACTGGTCAACCTCCACCGCCACGCCAGCAGAACACCGCCCCCAGAATTACGACCCACATTTCTGTGTGGCGGTCTTCTGTTGGCGGTCTTCTGTTGGCGGTCACGTCCCTATGGCTCCCGTCGCCTCCCGGAGGACCAACGCACAAGGTAAGTTGATCGTCTGTGAGGGGAGGGGGTGGGGGGGTGTTGTGTGATGTGTGCGTGCGTGCATGGGGGTGTGTAGAGGGGGTGTGTGAGTGCGTGCATGCGGGCGGGGGGTGCTGCTGTGCCTATGGGCAATGTGTGTAGTTCGGCGGGTGCGCATGTTGGCATGTATGTGTGCGGGTATGTGCCCCCGTTGTGTATGTGTGTGTGTAGGGGGTGTGCATATGTGCATGTTGGGGGTGCGTGCATGTCGGGGTGCGTGTATGTGCATGTCGAGGTGTGGGGGGCAGGGGGTTCGTACCACCTCTGGGGGGGTGGAGGGTGTGGGGGGAGGACTCGTGGGGGGTAGTGGGGGGTGGGGGAGACCCCTATCAGTGCCAGGGAAGGAATTCCCTGGCCCGATAGTGCCTACCGCCATGGTTCGCATGGCGGTTCCCGACCGCCAAAAACCGCGGCGGTAAGCAAGGTCATGATACGGTTGGCGGTCTTGGGTCGACCGCCGGGCCGGAGTGCGCAAACTCCAGCCCGTCGGTCATGACCGCCGTGGCGGTCGGAGTGGGAAAGTGGCAGTCGCACGCGGCGGTGACCGCCGCGGTCAGAATGCCATTTTTTGGACCGCCGGTCTGTTCGCGGTCCAACCACCGCCTCTCCGCCGACCGCCAAGGTCAGAATGAGGGCCATAGTCCTGTATTCTCTAACACAGCTACTAAGGTATTTGTTTAGCCACTTACGTACATATTTACAGAGCAATACCGGTACCAACACAGTCACATACCAGCAGATCTACTAATACACCTCATGGCACTATTACAGATTGAAACCTACATTCACTGACATCCACTGGCAAGTACTGACACACTATTGTCACGTATTCAGAGAAATACTGCTTTAATCATAGGTAAGGCCTACGGGTGCAGAGCTTGTGTGTGGTCTGTCAGTGGCCACTAAATTTGGCTTTTAAAACCCTGTTGTCAAGTCTTATTCCCATGTTTTAGTACAAATAAGTCACCTGCAAGATGTGGTGTAGGTATGCCATCAAGTATGGTGCTTTGTGGTTAGTGAATAAAGAGATGTCCTTTTCAGTTTTAGAATGTTACATTCAGTCACATATACAGGGAAACTGTGACGTGATCTTGTCTTGTGTCCATGGAAGAAGTGCTTTGATGATCGGTGAGGTCTAATAGTGTAGAGCACGTGAGATATTTCTTCACTCAGTTAGATACTCATGCAGAAAGCCGTACAGAGAGAAAAACAGAAAGCAACATAATGGTAGACATACGAATATGTCATCCTAGTATTAAACATGGACTTTTACGTACGTCCAAATAAATATGGAAATAGTGACATGTATGTAGAATAATTCTGCTTTAACGATGGGTGAGACCTACTATTCCTGATTCTGTGTATATTATGTCACAGGCTGTTTAAGTAGGTGTCCAAAAACACTTTTAAAAATGTTAAAGCTATGTTTTACTAGAAATAAGTCTGCTGTGCGATATGCTACATATAGCTTGTGAACCATAACAACATCATTGTTTACATTGTATTTAACAGTTTAAAATGTTTAATGCACAAGTAAATAATTCAAAAATATGTGTACTTTTTTATTACTTTGCAGTTGGAAGAATCGAGTTAGTTACACAGAGTTGCAATGCCATCAAAAAGTGAGTGAAGAAACAGCGAAAGGCAAAAATACTACCTTTTTTCAACTGAGGAACAAAAGGAAAAAACTGCTCAAAACCTAGTGGAAGAAACAACAGCTGATAATAGGAGAACAAAGACATGTCTTAAGATCGTATGTGGTCAACTTGAAAGACAACAAATTGAAGTCCATAAAATAAAAAGTTTGACATCAACTAAGAAAGGAGTAAAAGTACATGATATCAGAAGTAACAAATCCTACAAAGAAGTACAGAGTTTAACTAGAAGGCAGCGTCAGTTTAAGGAAATAAATGTTAGAATGTTCTGTAGCAGAGTAATCAAGAATCTAATGAGAAGTGTGAAGTATTAAAGAAGAAGAGAAGCTCTGAGACAAAAAGAATACGTAGTGAGTTATAGTTGATAAAGCTTTTGCTATGAAGAGGAAACTATTTATCTTGATTTTTAATAGAATGAAAAAACTAGATATAATAGTGTTGAGTATGAGGAGAAAAATCCTGAAGAAAAGACTTATAAACAGAACCAACTTTTCCAGAGTTTTTAGTGGGGAATAGATACATACTTCTAGTACTGAGCCTTTTTTTAGTGAAGAAAGCTACTTGCAAGAGAACAGACTAGTGCATGCAGGTGAAAAATCTGGACACTGTTATGAGATAAAAAGATGGTTTTCCTATTGAGAAAGAGTTAATGGTACCTAGAAATGTAAAACAAGTCATAGCTAAAGAGGTTCAGGGAAGGTGTAGACAGGCCCCGTGGAATGGTAGCAGTATTTGTACTGTGCAACAGGAATCAATTGATGTACTCCATGCAAAAGTCTTTCACAGAAAGTTGTACTTTTGGAAAGACTACACCCATGCAAAGTAAGAAAATATACAGATCGACAGGGACATTCACTAGCATGTTTTTCCAAGAAAGTGTGCTAAAGCGCTTTCCATCATTTCAGAATGTTAGCTGTACACCAGTCACACATGCGTACTTTAATTAGAAGACCTTACCATGTGAAGACTCCTCCAGTGTGTTTCTGTGAAATTAACGGAGTTGTTTTGCATAGAAAAGTAGCAGAGGTTCAAAAGGTGTGTGATGATGTCCAGTTTCATTACTTTGCACCTCAAGAGGAGTGCACAGAACATGAACACTCAGAATCTGCTGGTGTTGCAGAACAGGAGATATCTATTAATGTTGATAACGTTCCTAAAGAAATTAGAAAATATCAAACTGTCTCGTCAGAGAAACCAGACTATATTTTTATATGCTGTAGACATACTCACTACAAAACTCAAACTCATTATGTTATTGTGTCTTCGAACACTGAAGAAGACAACACTGTTAAATGTCAAGATTTTGCAGCTTATTTATTTGTAGAAAAACACTTTGATTGTTGCAAACAACAGGTTATATGTAAGTACTGTTATAATAAATTAGAGGAGAATAAAATACCAGCTAGAGCAGTGTATGACAGCTTAGAACTAGTTTCTATTCCACAAGAACTGCAAGAGTTGAATGTTTATGAGTCTGTAATAATACAATGTGTACATCTATTCACAGCAATAATCCACATGGAGTCAAACACAGGAAATTTCCCTCCAAATGAGCTCCAGAAGGGTCTAAAAGGTAGAGTTGTTTATTTGCCATTAGAGGTTAAGGGGAATGTTGAAATTATTCGTGTGGAAAGAGATTTTGAAGAGAGACATGTGATTCTAGTCAATGGTATACCTACTAAGAGTAAAAAGATATAGCAAGAGTTAGCAGATCTTAGTAAAGTAAAGAAAGCAACATTATGGTGGTCATTACAACCCTGGCGGATGGTGTTAAACCAGCGGTAAGACCGCCAACAGGCCGGCGGTAAAAAAATTGGAATTACGACCGTGGCGGAAACCGCCAACAAAGACAGCCACTTTCACACTCCGACCGCCATGGTGGTACAAACAAACAGCGCAGCGGTCACAGCCAACAGACAGGCGGAGGACAATGTACCGCCCACACTATTATGACAGGCCAATCCACCACCTTTTCCGGGGTGGATTCACCGCGGATAAAAACACGGCGGAAACAGGAATTTCGAAGGGAAAACGCTCACCTCTACACACTCCACGAGGAAGGAGGACACCATGGACCCGGAACTCCAAATCCTACCTGCGATAGTCTTCCTGCTCCTGTACCAGGAGCATGAACGCTGCCGGCGAAGACCACGGTGAGTACTGCACCTATGACACAGGGGAGGCAAAAAACAGGGAGACACACATGCAACACCCCCAGCCCCACCCTCACCCACTACAACACACACACTAATACATATCTATACATTATAGTTACACCCCCTAACCCCCCCGGAAGAATGCAAAGACAAAAGGAAATGAGTGTAACCATTGTAATCTATTAAAATGCAGTACGCAAAAATATACATAAATACACTATCAACAAAATATACACCAAGAATATTAGTCCAGGTATTGCACCATTCATAGTCCGTGGACCTCTGGGCCCAAAATGCATGGGCAAGGCCCACACTCGATACCAGATCAAAACAGAGAGAACACTGCAGGGGCATCAGATAGAAATACAACAGGCACCTCAGGAGGAAGGGAAGGGGGGGCACCTCAGCCGGATGAGTGCACGACGCCAGATCCACGAGGGGGCTCCATGCCCATTGATGTATCCTGGGGAGTGCAAAGCCACAGTCTGTCAAGTCTCTCCAGTGGGTGGTTTGCCCACTGATGCATCCTGGGGAGTGCAAAGCCACAGTCTCTCAAGTCCCTCCAGTGGGTGGTTTGCCCACTGCATTATCCTGGGGAGTGCAAAGCCACAGTCTCTCAAGTCTATACAGTGGGTGGCTTGCCCACTGCATTATCCTAGGGAGTGCAAAGCCACAGTCTCTCAAGTCTATACAGTGGGTGGTTTGCCCACTGCTGCATCCTGGGGAGTGCAAAGCCACAGTCTCTCAAGTCTATACAGTGGGTGGTTTGCCCACTGCATTATCCTGGGGAGTGCAATGCCACAGTCTCTCAAGTCTCTCCAGTGGGTGGTTTGCCCACTGCTGCATCCTGGGGAGTGCAAAGCCACAGTCTCTCAAGTCTATACAGCGGGTGGCTTGCCCACTGCATTATCCTGGGAGTACAAAGCCACAGTCTCTCAAGTGGATAACAGTCTCCACTGGTTCTGGAGGGGGCATGGTGCCCAGAGTGCTTCCTTCTGCAAAGGACAGAGGTAGTGGATGGATCTCTCCACTGGTTCTGGAGGGGGCCTTGTGCCCAGAGTGCTTCATCCTGCTAAGGACAAAGGTAGTGGATGTATTGCTCCACTGGTTCTGGAGGGGGCATGGTGCCCAGAGTGTTTCATCCTGCTGAGGACAGAGGTAGTGGATGTATCTCTCCACTGGTTCTGGAGGGGGCATGGTGCCCAGAGTGCTTCATCCTGCTGAAGACAGAGGTAGTGGATATATCTCTCCACTGGTTCTGGAGGGGGCCTTGTGCCCAGAGTGCTTCATCCTGATGAGGACAGAGTTAGTGGATGGATCTCTCCATTGGTTCTGGAGGGGGCATGATGCCCAGAGTGCTTCATCCTGCTAAGGACAGAGGTAGTGGATGGATCTCTCCACTGGTTCTGGAGGGGGCCTTGTGCCCAGAGGGCTTCATCCTGCTAAGGACAGAGGTAGTGGATGGATCTCTCCACTGGTTCTGGAGGGGGCATGGTGCCCAGAGTGCTTCATCCTGCTAAGGACAGAGGTAGTGGATGGATCTCTCCACTGGTTCTGGAGGGGGACTGGTGCCCAGAGTGCTTCATCCTGTGAAGGACAGAGGTAGTGGATGCATGTCTCCACTAGTTCTGGAGGGGGACTGGTGCCTAGAGTGCTTCATCCTGTGAAGGACAGAGGTAGTGGATGCATGTCTCCACTGGTTCTGGAGGGAGACTGGTGCCCAGAGTGCTTCATCCTGTGAAGGACAGAGGTAGTGGATGCATGTCTCCATTGGTTCTGAAGGGGGACTGGTGCCCAGAGTGCATCACTCACCCCGTGACGGTCCCAGTTGTGTCAGTGCCCCTGCCGCTCATGGGCTAGCGGTGCTTGATTTGGCAGTGCGCTGTTCAGCGGTGCTTGCCCTGTTCAGCGGTGCTTGAGTTGGCGGTGCCCTGTTCAGCGGTGCTTGACTTGGCGGTGCCCTGTTCAGCGGTGCTTGATTTGGCGGTGCCCTGTTCAGCGGAGCTTGCCCTGTTCAGCGGTGCTTGATTTGGCAGTGCCCTGTTCAGCGGTGCTTGAGTTGGCGGTGCCCTGTCCAGCGGTGCTTGCCCTGTTCAGCGGTGCTTAAGTTGGCAGTGCCCTGTTCAGCGGTGCTTGAGTTGGCGGTGCCATGTTCAGCGGTGCTTGATTTGCCGGTGCCCTGTTCAGCGGTGCTTGCCCTGTTCAGCGGTGCTTGAGTTGGCGGTGCCCTGTTCAGCGGTGCTTGCCCTGTTCAGCGGTGCTCGAGTTGGCGGTGCCCTGTTCAGCAGTGATTGAGTTGGCGTTGCCCTGTTCAGCGTGCTTGATTTGGTGGTACCTTGTTCAACGGTGCTTACCCTGTTCAGCAGTGCTTGAGTTGGCGGTGCCCTGTTCAGCGGTGCTTGAGTTGGCGGAGCCCTGTTCAGCTGTGCTTGATTTGGCGGTGCCCTGTTCAGCGGTGCTTGCCCTGTTCAGCGGTGCTTGATTCGGCGGTGCCCTGTTCAGCGGTGCTTGAGTTGGCGGTGCCCAGTTCAGCGGTGCTTGATTTGGCGGTGCCCTGTTCAGCGGTGCTTGAGTTGGCGGTACCCTGTTCAGCGGTGCTTGCCCTGTTCAGCGGGTCTTGTGCTGGCGGTCCTTCATGGCCCAGCTGGGCTGGGGCTGGCGGTCTTTCATGGCCCAGCTGGGCTGTGGCTGGCGGGCCCTCCTGGGCAGCTGGGCTGGGGCTGGTGGGGCCCTCCTGGGCAGCTGGGCTGGGGCTGGCGGGGGCCTCCTGGGCATCTGGGCTGGGGCTGGCGGGGCCCTCCTGGGCAGCTTTGCTGGGGCTGGCGGGCCCTCCTGGGCAGCTGGGCTGGCGGTGGCCTCCTGGGCAGCTGGGCTGGGGCTGGCGGTGGCCTCCTGGGCAGTGGGGATGGGGCTGGTGGGGCCATCCTGGGCAGCGGGGATGGGGCTGGCCGGCCCTCCTGGGCAGCTGGGCTGGGGCTGGCGGTGGCCTCCTGAGCAGCTGGGATGGGACTGGCGGGGACCTCCTGGTCAGCGGGGATGATGGCGGTCTTCTCCGCCATGCTGCTCTTCCCAGACTTGACGGGTTTCTTGAGCCCTTCCCCACCTTGGGAGGTGTCAAAGCTGAGTCCACACTCCCACCGGGACACCTGGGAGTTGCTTGGGTGGCTGGGGTCTTCCCCCTCTCCCGCCGGGCACTGGCCAACTTCTGGTGCTTCACGGGGGGGCTGGCTGTGCTGTGGCTCCGTGACACACTGGCTGTCCTGGTGGCCGGTGCACTCCACATACCTGTGACTACAGGCACCACTGGTCCCTGAGATGTTGTGGCTGAGGTGCTACTTCGGGACCTATGAGATGGACGGGGGGGAGGTGTGGGAAAAAGGTCAAGGCTGGACAGGAAAAGTTTTTGGGACACACTGGGATGGGTAGCTGGAGGGGGTTTGGGAGTGGAGGAAGAGGTGGTGGTAGTAGGAGGTGTACGTTTAGTGACTTTGGGTGCAGATGCATGCGCTGGAGGCTGTCGTGAGGTGGATGGCTGTTGGGTGGGTGTGTGCCTGTGTTTGTGTATCTTGGGAGTGTAGTGTGGTTAGTTTTACGTATTCATTGCGCTTTAGTTTCAGGCTTTAGGCCTTTGTGCACTTTGCCCTGAATATATTTTATTCATTTGCTGACAGCTTAGAGCCTCTGTGCACTTTGCTCTATATGCTTTTTATTAGGCTTCGTACTGTTATTTTTCAAATAGCCAGTTCTACGGTGTTGTTTTTTATTCATATCACACTGTTTTGCCTACTTCAGCACTGGAGTTCTCCATAACATATTTACTCTGTGCTTCAGTCAAGGATACAGTCTGGTACATTGCCGATAGACGTGGTAGGAGTTTAGACTTGGCATTCCTGCGTAGGGACATTTTGTGATCACGATGACATGTTAGTTATAAAATCACTTCCTTGTCCCAATACACGCAAGAGGGAGATTCCGACCAGGGAACCACAACTAGACGCTGACTGCCTTGTTGCAGATGCTGAACCAAGATCACAGGTCTTTACTCAGGTATGAGGGCTGATGTCTCCACAGTGATTCTAATAGGCAAGCTAGAAGCTTAACATGCTGTGCTCTAGATAGAACACGCAGAGGGAGAGTAGAAACTGTTTGACAATATGATAGCTTTGTTCTTATGTTTTACTCTCCTGGTAACTATTTCAATCCTACTGTGTTGTATCGTTCTGGTTATTGCGGCTCACGCCTTAATATCTAAAATACAGTTGTTTTATTAAAAAACATTATATAAAACTTATACTGTCTTTGTCATTTGTATATGAGATCATATTGGAAATAAGAGAGTTGGTTTGGATCTGAGTAATCACGACTTCCCTGAGAAGTTCCAAAGATGTCATGCGCTCGGCTGCCAAATAATTTCTTCCACATGGGAGAAATGAGGCACTGCTAGTTAGCCGGAGCAAAAACTGGATTTAGGGTGACAGAGTTCTTTACACGTGGGTCAGACTCAGTCCCCCACACCGTTATAGATCCTGCTACCTAGAAATCCAGTAGTCTCATTTAGAATAATGAGAGCCCACGCGACAGGAGGGGGCATCACAGACACACTGGGAGAGGACACAGGGGACGTGTGAATGGTAGTGAGGGTGGTGACTGCACGTGAGCGGGGTGTGCTGGTGGGTGTGCTGGTGAGGGACGTACTGGCTGTAGAGGTAGTGCATGCAGGTGTGTGTGTAGACGAGACTGGGAAGGAGGAGGGAGACGACGACGAGGGGGACACAGTGGAGGCAGTGGATGTTGGTGTGTCTGCATGTGTGTGATGCTTGCGTGAGTGCCTGTGTGATGTGTGGTGCTTATGTTTGCCTGAGCTTTCCTTATGTGGTGAGGTGTGTGCAGGCTGGTCTGATGGTGTGCTTGGGATAGGCAGAGGTACAGGGTATTGGGTCTGGGTGGAGGAAGTTGGAGGGGGGAGGCTAGACACAGGGACAATAGCTGCCATCAGTGCTGAGGCCAGAGTTTGAAAGGCTCGGTGAAGGGCCGCCTGACCAGAATGAATGCCCTCCAGGAATGCATTTGTTTGTTGCAACTGCCTTTCTACACCCTGGATGGCATTCAAAATGGTAGACTGCCCAACAGTGAGTGACCTGAGGAGGTCAATGGCCTCCTCACTGAGGGCAGCAGGAGTGACTGGGGAAGGGCCTGAGGTGCCTGGGGCGAAGGTGATGCTCACCCTCCTGGGTGAGCGGGCACGGGGCAAAGGTTGAGGGGCTGCTGGGAGGGCGGTGCTGGTAGGGGGGGTGGTGGCTGTACCGGTAGATGCGGGGGGCACAGATGTTGCCACCACCACAAGGGAGCTCCCATCAGAGGACGAGTCCGTGTCGCTGGTCTCAGCTCCTGTCCCTGCCGTGGAGCTCCCGTCGCCCTCCGTCCCACTGGTGAATTCAGACTCCGTAGTGTGGCCCTCCATGGCCATGTGGGATGCAGCTCCCTCGTGCTCCGGTGCCACTGCTCCTCCGCCTGATGATGCTAATGCACGCAAGAAGAGGGAGACCACAAAAAGGGGGGGGACAGAATAAAGACATGTTGAGTGCATGGATTACCGCTACCGTTGGCGGACAAGACAGACACAGAAGCCCCCTGCACTACGCCGCGCTCTTGAGCTCTTCAGTGCAATTCCTGGGAAATGGCCTACAAGGCTATGGAAGACATCTGCACACATAGGTGACACAGGGGCATGAATAGCTGTACTTGGCAGTCTACAGAGGTGGGGTGGGGGGCCACAGGGACATGCCTTACGGAGGGGCCTAGCCTACGGAACTCACCCAGGCCTAGGGAAACCCACAGCCCTCCTCCCCTACCCAGACAACTTCACTGTGCGCAAAGTCAGCTGAATGAGAGTGTACTCACCCCCTTGTGTCTGCTGTGATGCCCTCAAGCGCCCATCCAACTCCGGGTAGGCCACCGCCAGGATCCTGAACATCAGGGGGGTCATGGTTCGACGGGCACCCCTCCGACATTGGGAGGCCTTCCCCAGCTGAGCCTCCGCCATCTTCTTGCTCCAGCGGCGAATGTCCTCCCATCTTTTACGGCAGTGGGTGCTCCGTCTGTGATAGACCCCCAGGGTCCGGACGTCCTTGCCGATGGCACGCCAGATAACTTGGGCGCTGACCTACATGAAATATATAGGGGAAGAAGAGAAGTCATTACCAACTGCATTGTCAAAGTGAATGGCCCCCATCCCTACCCTAGCCATATGGCACATGAACCCACTGTCTTTCATGCACGCAGAACTCTGCCCCCTTCCTTCTTACATCCAGTCCTCTCCACACAGGCATAGCCCATACAACATGCTCCCTGTGTACTTACCTGTTTGTCTGGAGGACCGTAGAGTAGCGTGTACTGGGGGAGGACCCCATTGACGAGCTTCTCCAACTCCTCCGATGTGAAGGCAGGGGCCCTTTCCCCAGATGCACGAGCCATTGTCTCTTCCAGACTGAGGTCACAGCAGCACTTGCAGTGTAGGTCCTCTCCTGTCGAAGATCAGGTATTGAGTGATTAAACAGATAGAAAATGGCGGTCACGTCCGCGGCGGTGCATACCATCACCGCCGGCGTGCATCGTCATTGGCTCCTGGGACCCATAGGGTCCAATGTTAACCAATGCAGCATTGCGCTGCGGTCTCCGACCGCCTACCGCGACGGTGTACAACACCAGTGCAGTTACCTCACATCCCATAGTCCCACTTTAGAGGTCAGGCAGCGCCATTTCAGGGGCCCACATGGCCTAATTTCCAACTGCGTCACACATACCTAGGCCTAGTCTCAACACACATACAGGCCACATTTTGTGTATGATTGGTGTTCTGGGTAAACTGTGGGTACGTACTTCTGAGTAGTGTGACTCTGTGCTCGCTGTTGTCCTTCATAGGCACCGTCCGCTGGGACATGTGAGGAGATGGCAGAATCCTCCCGTGTACCGACTGCTGGTGGACCTGTCGACAATGGAGGACAGACATTTGATAATCACCTACAGGTTTGACCGTGCCACAATCCAGGAACTGTGTACCCAGTTGGAGCCAGACCTGATGTCAGCAATCCGCCATCCCACAGGAATCCCTCTCAAGTGCAGGTGCTATCAGTGCTCCATTTCCTTGCAAGTGGGTCTTTTCAAACAACTGTGGCCATGGCATCAGGGATGTCCCAGCCTATGTTTTCAAACGTATTGTCCAGAGTCTTGTCTGCCCTGCTGAAACACATGCGGAGCTACATCGTTTTCCCTCAGGTGGAGGATTTGCCTACAGTGAAAGATGACTTCTATGCCCTTGGACATATCCCCAACATCATGGGTGCCATTGATGGGACCCATGTGGTTTGGTCCCCCCCCCCTACAGGAGTGAGCAGATGTACAGAAACCGGAAGAGTTATCATTCCATGAATGTACAGATGGTATGTTTGGCAGACCAGTACATCTCCCATGTGATGCCATGTTCCCTGGCTCAGTGCATGACACCTACATCCTGCGGAATAGCAGCATCCCTTATGTGATGGGTCAACTCCAGAGGCACCGTGTGTGGCTATTAGGTGAGCCCCTGGAAGCAAGACAGTGGGAATGGTTATCCGGGGTTATCCCTACAGGTTAGTGTGTGTCTAACAGTTGTCCCTCGCCATTTGCAGGTGACTCTGGATACCCCAACCTGTCATGGCTACTGACCCCAGTGAGGAATCCCAGGACCAGGGCAGAGAAACGCTACAATGAGGCCCATGGGCGAACTAGGAGGGTGATCGAGCGGACCTTCGGCCTCCTGAAGGCCAGGTTCAGGTGCCTGCATGTGACAGGTTGATCCCTATTCTACTCACCAAAGAAGGTGTGCCAGATCATTGTGGCCTGCTGTATGCTTCACAACTTGGCTTTGGACGACAGGTGCCTTTTCTGCAGGAAGATGGTCCAGATGGCGGTGTTGTGGCAGCTGTGGAGCCTGTGGACAGTGATGAGGATGAAGTAGAGGAAGAAGACATGCAGAACAGGGACTCAGTGATCCAGCAATATTTCCAGTGAAACACAGGTGAGAATACATTCCGGCCTACTACATGTACTTTTACACTACTACCTCTATCCTGTCTGTCGTTTTCACACAGTGTATGGTCACTGAGTTGTCACTTTCCCTTACGGTTTCACAGATGTGGGTCCCAACGTGTGTCATCTGCTTAGATTCCTCATGGACTAGAGCTGTGTGACATAGGTATGTTGACATTACTATTTCAAGAACATTTTGTCACTGTAATTGCAAATACACTACTTCGAAATCACAGACAGACTCCAGGTCTTTTTGTGCTTTAGGTGTGTTTATTTAAATGCAAAATATTGGAGGGGGAAGTTAAATGGTGAGGGGTGATGGCGGAGGAGTGTCCATGGCAGAGTCCAGTCTATTAGTCTCACAGGTGCATTGCCCATATGGGCATAGGAAGTGGAGCTGGGGCAGTTTAATTACGGATAGGGTGACAAAGTGGGTCAGTGGGATGACAATCAGGGTGGTTTCATTTCTTGGCGGGGGTCTTGGCATCGTTCTCTGCCTTGTTCCTGGATCTCAGGGACCGTTTGCGGGGTGGTTCTCTGTCTGCAGGGGGTGGGGTGCTGGTGTGGTGGTCCTGTGGCGGGGCGTCCTGTCCCCTAGCTCCGGCGGAGGTGGTGGGCAGTTCATCGTCCATGCTAGTGTCAGGGGCCCCTTGGAGTGCCACAGTGTCCCTCCTGGTGTTGAGTACTTCCTTCAGCACCCCTACAATGGTGCCCAGGGCGGAGCTGATGTTTCTGAGTTCCTCCCTGAAGCCCATATACTGTTCCTCCTGCATGCGCTGGGTCTCCTGAAACTTGGCCAGTACCGTTGCCATTGTCTCCTGGGAGTGGTGTTATGCTCCCATGATGGAGGAGAGGGCCTTGTGGAGAGTGGGTTCCCTTGGCCTGTCTGCCCCCTGTCACACGGCAGCCCTCCCAGTTCCCCTGTGTTCCTGGGCCTCCATCCCCTGGACCGTGTGCCCACTGCCACTGCCCCCAGGTCCCTGTTGTTGTTGGGGTTGTGGGTTATCCTGGGTTCCCGTTAGTGGTTGACACACAGCTGATTGATGTGTCCTGGGGATGGAGGTATGGGCCCGCTGGGTGGGTGCTGTGCTGGTGTTTCCAGAGGGGGGAAGGTCTGTGGTGGCATGTGCCTGTGTGAGGGGAACCGACTGTCCCGAGACCCACGATGGTCCAGGCTGGTCATCTAGATCCAGTTGGACAGAGGTGCTGTCATCCCTGTGGGCCTCTTCTGTGGGTGGAGTGGACATGTCTGGACCCTCCGGTCTGGTGACATTGGGTAGTGGCCTTGCAGGGGTGGAAAGGCATGATTATTGCATCTGGGTGTGTCATGGTGTGCAATGGGTGGATGACCGTGTAACCCAGTGCTGGCATTCCTGTGTGTGAGCTTGTGTGATGATGGTTTGGGGGGTGTATGGGTATGTGCAGTGGGCATGCTTTAGTGATGGGTGTCCATGCTTTGTTGTTGCATGCAGGGCTTGGTGTTGGGATGTGTGGTTTGTGATATTGGTACATTTGTGAGGAGTTGCAGTGATAGGGGTGAGGGCGAGGGTGGGGGTATGTGATAGCATGCAGGTAGGGTGGGGGATGTAATAATTAAGATTTGACTTACCAGAGTCCATTCCTCCAGCTACTCCTGCGAGGCCCTCAGGAGGCAGAATCGCCAAGACCTGCCCCTCCCATGTTGTTTGTTGTGGGTGAGGAGGTGGGGGTCCGCCGCCAGTTCATTGAACCGCCTGGTGGTGTCTTGAGACCACGGAACGCACCTTCCCCCGTAGGTCGTTCCACCTTTTCCTGATGTCCTCCCGATTTCTTGGGTGTTGTCCCACTGCGTTGACCCTGTCGACTATTCTTCGCCATAGCTCCATCTTCCTTGCAATTGAGGTGTGCTGCACCTGGGATCCAAATAGCTGTGGCTCTACCCGGACGATTTCCTCCACCATGACTCTGAGCTCCTCCTCCGAGAACCTGGGCTGTCTTTGCCGTGCCATGGGGTGGTGTAGGTGATGTGTGGGGTGGTGTGTGTGGTGATAAGTGTGGTGATATGTAGTGGTGTGTTGTGTGAGCTGTGTGGCAGTTGTGTGAGTGATGGTGTCGTGTGCCTGTGGATGCTAGTTTGTTGATGGTGGTGTCTCTCTCTGGCCTTCGTTCGTGATTTTTGGTCGTAGGGGGTTGTGGGTGATGTGGATATGTGTTTTACATTGTATTCGGTGTGTGGGAGTGGTGTGTGTATGTGTATCAGGTGTGTGTATTTCAAATTGTCCAATGTGGCTGTGTTTTGTAAGACTGTGTGTATTTTGAGCGTGGCGGTGTGCACCGCCAGTGGAATACCTTGGTTGAAAGACCGCCGTGTGGATTCGTGTGTCGTGGTGTGGGCGTATTTCTGTTGGCGTGACGGTGGAGGTCTTGTTTTCGCCAGTTTATCACTGACCTTTGGTGTGGCTGACTTGTGTGGGTGTCTGAATTTTGGCGGATTCCGAGCAGTGGATCATAATGACCGTGGCAGAATTACACGGCCGCGGCGGTGTGTTGGCGGTCTTCTGCACGGCGGTAAGCGGCTTTTACTGCCAATGTTGTAATGACCCCCTATATCTGTTACATAATAACATTTAGTATAGAATTTTAAATTCTCTTCAAGATATTTCACATATAGATAAAGGTATACAATTGTCCAGAGGCTGAATTGAGAAGATTGATCAAACAAGAACAGACAAACTTTATGAACACTACAGTATTCATCATTTACATTCTAAAGAGATTAACAGAGATGCTATTGAGCTATTTCAAATTAAAAAAGCAAAAGGTGTTTCATTTAGTGTATGGGAGGAAAGCTCAGAAGCTCATTGTTTTCCACATCTCTTTCGTATTGGAGTTGGTGGTAGGCATGATGACCGGACTGTACAAATGCCATCAGCTGAGTACCGATTTATCGGACTTTAGTCAGAGAACCCTAGATTTCACTAGAATATTCCTTATATATTTCACCTCCAATTTGAGAGCGACCTATCTGACTTATCCTACACAGTAAATCACATTCTTAAAAGTTAGAGAAAAAGATGAACACCTTGACTACAACTTAATCAACTTGATGGCATGTCAACGTGGTACAAATGAATATTGGTATCAACGTCACGGTGAATTAAAATACATGTTAAGGAATCTAGGACCATCTACTTGGTTTGTGACACTGAGTTGTGCTGAATATGCATGGGACACATTTTTATTTGAAGCAAACATAAAGGATATCCATTTAAAAACAGAAGGAGAACTCTGTTCATTGGATTCTGCAAATGTTTGCAGATATTTCAACCACCAATTTCACGCAATTATGGCTTTCATCTATAACAAAACTAATCCACATCTTGGTGAAGTCCCTGATTTCGTCTGGTGCAAAGATTACCAAGTTGGAGGTGCTCCACACATTCATATGCTGCTATGGGTAAAAGATGCCACTAAGTTGCGAAGAGACAGCGATAATTCTGTCAGCTCTTTCATAGAGCACTATGTGACATGCGCCATTCTGAATGAAAATGCTGATAAGGGATGGAGACAACAAGTTCTATGATTTCAAAATCACAGGGGTGGCAAATATTGTTGTCGGACATACAAATCAAAAGCCAAATTTTAAATACAACGTTGCTTTGGGTTTCCTCGTCCTGTTATCTCAGAAGGAAGAGTGAATAGCTTTTTGTCTGCAGTAAGGCACACCTTAACATGGAAATCACCAAAAATACCTACAACATCAGAAGAACAGAAGCCTCAAGAAATATAAATGACTACAACCCTGTTAGTTTAAAGATGTGGAATGTAAATATGGAAATACAATTTGTTGCTGATAATTCTATTGCTGTAGCTCGTCACGTCACTTCTTACATAACAAAGACAGAAAAGAGATTTCAGCTTAAACGAGTCTCTGCAAAACATTGTACAGTTTTAGCTTAAAAATGCTTTAGCATAGGAAAATGGGATCTTATGAATGCACAGATAGGTTGAACTTGGCAAGTTTGTTCTCCAAGTCTAGAGGAATTGTGTGGGTAAGCCTAAGCCTTGCAAGCAGTCGTAAAAGAGTAATAAGTCTTTACCAGAAATCGAGTACCTTGCAGAAGTTGATCCAGAGAGTAGAGCTATTCTGAAGACTAACATGTTGGATACATACTACCAAAAAGAGGTGTCATAGTTGGACTCTTGCTTCTAGGCGAGCCTGATAGTTTAGGGATGACAGCACTTCTATTTGTAGGAGACTAAGGCACTCATACAACAAGCTGCAACTGTCAACCCAACTCTCCCAGCTCACAAGCAGTCCCTCACCAAAAACCCGGACAGTAAAAGGTGATTTGTGTCAGTCTTATGCATGGTTTCTAGATGGCAACATCTCAGGGGAGTCGTAGTGGAATGGAAGTTATCCTTTTCTCACATTATTATTAAGTCTCAGTCATACACAGGCAATGAAGGAGATGCAGGAGAGTTTTCAATATATTTATTGAAAATACTGCAATCTACGGTAAAATGTATGAGTTGCAATGATTAGGATAAAAAACAGTAAAAGAAGCATAATTGTAAAGATGAAAGTTGTGAATACAAAAACCTCAGCCATCTTTGAATAAACAAGAGATGTAAAATTCCCCAGATGCACGAGCCATTGTCTCTTCCAGACTGAGGTCACAGCAGCACTTGCAGTGTAGGTCCTCTCCTGTCGAAGATCAGGTATTGAGTGATTAAACAGATAGAAAATGGCGGTCACGTCCGCGGCGGTGCATACCATCACCGCCGGGGTACATCGTCATTGGCTCCTGGGACCCATAGGGTCCAATGTTAACCAATGCAGCATTGCGCTGCGGTCTCCGACCGCCTACCGCGACGGTGTACAACACCAGTGCAGTTACCTCACATCCCATAGTCCCACTTTAGAGGTCAGGCAGCGCCATTTCAGGGGCCCACATGGCCTAATTTCCAACTGCGTCACACATACCTAGGCCTAGTCTCAACACACATACAGGCCACATTTTGTGTATGATTGGTGTTCTGGGTAAACTGTGGGTACGTACTTCTGAGTAGTGTGACTCTGTGCTCGCTGTTGTCCTTCATAGGCACCGTCCGCTGGGACATGTGAGGAGATGGCAGAATCCTCCCGTGTACCGACTGCTGGTGGACCTGTCGACAATGGAGGACAGACATTTGATAATCACCTACAGGTTTGACCGTGCCACAATCCAGGAACTGTGTACCCAGTTGGAGCCAGACCTGATGTCAGCAATCCGCCATCCCACAGGAATCCCCCTCAAGTGCAGGTGCTATCAGTGCTCCATTTCCTTGCAAGTGGGTCTTTTCAAACAACTGTGGCCATGGCATCAGGGATGTCCCAGCCTATGTTTTCAAACGTATTGTCCAGAGTCTTGTCTGCCCTGCTGAAACACATGCGGAGCTACATCGTTTTCCCTCAGGTGGAGGATTTGCCTACAGTGAAAGATGACTTCTATGCCCTTGGACATATCCCCAACATCATGGGTGCCATTGATGGGACCCATGTGGTTTGGTCCCCCCCCCCTACAGGAGTGAGCAGATGTACAGAAACCGGAAGAGTTATCATTCCATGAATGTACAGATGGTATGTTTGGCAGACCAGTACATCTCCCATGTGATGCCATGTTCCCTGGCTCAGTGCATGACACCTACATCCTGCGGAATAGCAGCATCCCTTATGTGATGGGTCAACTCCAGAGGCACCGTGTGTGGCTATTAGGTGAGCCCCTGGAAGCAAGACAGTGGGAATGGTTGTCCGGGGTTATCCCTACAGGTTAGTGTGTGTCTAACAGTTGTCCCTCGCCATTTGCAGGTGACTCTGGGTACCCCAACCTGTCATGGCTACTGACCCCAGTGAGGAATCCCAGGACCAGGGCAGAGAAACGCTACAATGAGGCCCATGGGCGAACTAGGAGGGTGATCGAGCGGACCTTCGGCCTCCTGAAGGCCAGGTTCAGGTGCCTGCATGTGACAGGTTGATCCCTATTCTACTCACCAAAGAAGGTGTGCCAGATCATTGTGGCCTGCTGTATGCTTCACAACTTGGCTTTGGACGACAGGTGCCTTTTCTGCAGGAAGATGGTCCAGATGGCGGTGTTGTGGCAGCTGTGGAGCCTGTGGACAGTGATGAGGATGAAGTAGAGGAAGAAGACATGCAGAACAGGGACTCAGTGATCCAGCAATATTTCCAGTGAAACACAGGTGAGAATACATTCCGGCCTACTACATGTACTTTTACACTACTACCTCTATCCTGTCTGTCGTTTTCACACAGTGTATGGTCACTGAGTTGTCACTTTCCCTTACGGTTTCACAGATGTGGGTCCCAACGTGTGTCATCTGCTTAGATTCCTCATGGACTAGAGCTGTGTGACATAGGTATGTTGACATTACTATTTCAAGAACATTTTGTCACTGTAATTGCAAATACACTACTTCGAAATCACAGACAGACTCCAGGTCTTTTTGTGCTTTAGGTGTGTTTATTTAAATGCAAAATATTGGAGGGGGAAGTTAAATGGTGAGGGGTGATGGCGGAGGAGTGTCCATGGCAGAGTCCAGTCTATTAGTCTCACAGGTGCATTGCCCATATGGGCATAGGAAGTGGAGCTGGGGCAGTTTAATTACGGATAGGGTGACAAAGTGGGTCAGTGGGATGACAATCAGGGTGGTTTCATTTCTTGGCGGGGGTCTTGGCATCGTTCTCTGCCTTGTTCCTGGATCTCAGGGACCGTTTGCGGGGTGGTTCTCTGTCTGCAGGGGGTGGGGTGCTGGTGTGGTGGTCCTGTGGCGGGGCGTCCTGTCCCCTAGCTCCGGCGGAGCTGGTGGGCAGTTCATCGTCCATGCTAGTGTCAGGGGCCCCTTGGAGTGCCACAGTGTCCCTCCTGGTGTTGAGTACTTCCTTCAGCACCCCTACAATGGTGCCCAGGGCGGAGCTGATGTTTCTGAGTTCCTCCCTGAAGCCCATATACTGTTCCTCCTGCATGCGCTGGGTCTCCTGAAACTTGGCCAGTACCGTTGCCATTGTCTCCTGGGAGTGGTGTTATGCTCCCATGATGGAGGAGAGGGCCTTGTGGAGAGTGGGTTCCCTTGGCCTGTCTGCCCCCTGTCACACGGCAGCCCTCCCAGTTCCCCTGTGTTCCTGGGCCTCCATCCCCTGGACCGTGTGCCCACTGCCACTGCCCCCAGGTCCCTGTTGTTGTTGGGGTTGTGGGTTATCCTGGGTTCCCGTTAGTGGTTGACACACAGCTGATTGATGTGTCCTGGGGATGGAGGTATGGGCCCGCTGGGTGGGTGCTGTGCTGGTGTTTCCAGAGGGGGGAAGGTCTGTGGTGGCATGTGCCTGTGTGAGGGGAACCGACTGTCCCGAGGCCCACGATGGTCCAGGCTGGTCATCTAGATCCAGTTGGACAGAGGTGCTGTCATCCCTGTGGGCCTCTTCTGTGGGTGGAGTGGACATGTCTGGACCCTCCGGTCTGGTGACATTGGGTAGTGGCCTTGCAGGGGTGGAAAGGCATGATTATTGCATCTGGGTGTGTCATGGTGTGCAATGGGTGGATGACCGTGTAACCCAGTGCTGGCATTCCTGTGTGTGAGCTTGTGTGATGATGGTTTGGGGGGTGTATGGGTATGTGCAGTGGGCATGCTTTAGTGATGGGTGTCCATGCTTTGTTGTTGCATGCAGGGCTTGGTGTTGGGATGTGTGGTTTGTGATATTGGTACATTTGTGAGGAGTTGCAGTGATAGGGGTGAGGGCGAGGGTGGGGGTATGTGATAGCATGCAGGTAGGGTGGGGGATGTAATAATTAAGATTTGACTTACCAGAGTCCATTCCTCCAGCTACTCCTGCGAGGCCCTCAGGAGGCAGAATCGCCAAGACCTGCCCCTCCCATGTTGTTTGTTGTGGGTGAGGAGGTGGGGGTCCGCCTCCAGTTCATTGAACCGCCTGGTGGTGTCTTGAGACCACGGAACGCACCTTCCCTCGTAGGTCATTCCACCTTTTCCTGATGTCCTCCCGATTTCTTGGGTGTTGTCCCACTGCGTTGACCCTGTCGACTATTCTTCGCCATAGCTCCATCTTCCTTGCAATTGAGGTGTGCTGCACCTGGGATCCAAATAGCTGTGGCTCTACCCGGACGATTTCCTCCACCATGACTCTGAGCTCCTCCTCCGAGAACCTGGGCTGTCTTTGCCGTGCCATGGGGTGGTGTAGGTGATGTGTGGGGTGGTGTGTGTGGTGATAAGTGTGGTGATATGTAGTGGTGTGTTGTGTGAGCTGTGTGGCAGTTGTGTGAGTGATGGTGTCGTGTGCCTGTGGATGCTAGTTTGTTGATGGTGGTGTCTCTCTCTGGCCTTCGTTCGTGATTTTTGGTCGTAGGGGGTTGTGGGTGATGTGGATATGAGTTTTATATTGTATTCGGTGTGTGGGAGTGGTGTGTGTATGTGTATCAGGTGTGTGTATTTCAAATTGTCCAATGTGGCTGTGTTTTGTAAGACTGTGTGTATTTTGAGCGTGGCGGTGTGCACCGCCAGTGGAATACCTTGGTTGAAAGACCGCCGTGTGGATTCGTGTGTCGTGGTGTGGGCGTATTTCTGTTGGCGTGACGGTGGAGGTTTTGTTTTCGCCAGTTTATCACTGACCTTTGGTGTGGCTGACTTGTGTGGGTGTCTGAATTTTGGCGGATTCCGAGCAGTGGATCATAATGACCGTGGCAGAATTACACGGCCGCAGCGGTGTGTTGGCGGTCTTCTGCACGGCGGTAAGCGGCTTTTACTGCCAATGTTGTAATGACCCCCTATATCTGTTACATAATAACATTTAGTATAGAATTTTAAATTCTCTTCAAGATATTTCACATATAGATAAAGGTATACAATTGTCCAGAGGCTGAATTGAGAAGATTGATCAAACAAGAACAGACGAACTTTATGAACACTACAGTATTCATCATTTACATTCTAAAGAGATTAACAGAGATGCTATTGAGCTATTTCAAATTAAAAAAGCAAAAGGTGTTTCATTTAGTGTATGGGAGGAAAGCTCAGAAGCTCATTGTTTTCCACATCTCTTTCGTATTGGAGTTGGTGGTAGGCATGATGACCGGACTGTACAAATGCCATCAGCTGAGTACCGATTTATCGGACTTTAGTCAGAGAACCCTAGATTTCACTAGAATATTCCTTATATATTTCACCTCCAATTTGAGAGCGACCTATCTGACTTATCCTACACAGTAAATCACATTCTTAAAAGTTAGAGAAAAAGATGAACACCTTGACTACAACTTAATCAACTTGATGGCATGTCAACGTGGTACAAATGAATATTGGTATCAACGTCACGGTGAATTAAAATACATGTTAAGGAATCTAGGACCATCTACTTGGTTTGTGACACTGAGTTGTGCTGAATATGCATGGGATACATTTTTATTTGAAGCAAACATAAAGGATATCCATTTAAAAACAGAAGGAGAACTCTGTTCATTGGATTCTGCAAATGTTTGCAGATATTTCAACCACCAATTTCACGCAATTATGGCTTTCATCTATAACAAAACTAATCCACATCTTGGTGAAGTCCCTGATTTCGTCTGGTGCAAAGATTACCAAGTTGGAGGTGCTCCACACATTCATATGCTGCTATGGGTAAAAGATGCCACTAAGTTGCGAAGAGACAGCGATAATTCTGTCAGCTCTTTCATAGAGCACTATGTGACATGCGCCATTCTGAATGAAAATGCTGATAAGGGATGGAGACAACAAGTTCTATGATTTCAAAATCACAGGGGTGGCAAATATTGTTGTCGGACATACAAATCAAAAGCCAAATTTTAAATACAACGTTGCTTTGGGTTTCCTCGTCCTGTTATCTCAGAAGGAAGAGTGAATACCTTTTTGTCTGCAGTAAGGCACACCTTAACATGGAAATCACCAAAAATACCTACAACATCAGAAGAACAGAAGCCTCAAGAAATATAAATGACTACAACCCTGTTAGTTTAAAGATGTGGAATGTAAATATGGAAATACAATTTGTTGCTGATAATTCTATTGCTGTAGCTCGTCACGTCACTTCTTACATAACAAAGACAGAAAAGAGATTTCAGCTGAAACGAGTCTCTGCAAAACATTGTACAGTTTTAGCTTAAAAATGCTTTAGCATAGGAAAATGGGATCTTATGAATGCACAGATAGGTTGAACTTGGCAAGTTTGTTCTCCAAGTCTAGAGGAATTGTGTGGGTAAGCCTAAGCCTTGCAAGCAGTCGTAAAAGAGTAATAAGTCTTTACCAGAAATCGAGTACCTTGCAGAAGTTGATCCAGAGAGTAGAGCTATTCTGAAGACTAACATGTTGGATACATACTACCAAAAAGAGGTGTCATAGTTGGACTCTTGCTTCTAGGCGAGCCTGATAGTTTAGGGATGACAGCACTTCTATTTGTAGGAGACTAAGGCACTCATACAACAAGCTGCAACTGTCAACCCAACTCTCCCAGCTCACAAGCAGTCCCTCACCAAAAACCCGGACAGTAAAAGGTGATTTGTGTCAGTCTTATGCATGGTTTCTAGATGGCAACATCTCAGGGGAGTCGTAGTGGAATGGAAGTTATCCTTTTCTCACATTATTATTAAGTCTCAGTCATACACAGGCAATGAAGGAGATGCAGGAGAGTTTTCAATATATTTATTGAAAATACTGCAATCTACGGTAAAATGTATGAGTTGCAATGATTAGGATAACAAACAGTAAAAGAAGCATAATTGTAAAGATGAAAGTTGTGAATACAAAAACCTCAGCCATCTTTGAATAAACAAGAGATGTAAAATTCCCCAGATGCACGAGCCATTGTCTCTTCCAGACTGAGGTCACAGCAGCACTTGCAGTGTAGGTCCTCTCCTGTCGAAGATCAGGTATTGAGTGATTAAACAGATAGAAAATGGCGGTCACGTCCGCGGCGGTGCATACCATCACCGCCGGCGTACATCGTCATTGGCTCCTGGGACCCATAGGGTCCAATGTTAACCAATGCAGCATTGCGCTGCGGTCTCCGACCGCCTACCGCGACGGTGTACAACACCAGTGCAGTTACCTCACATCCCATAGTCCCACTTTAGAGGTCAGGCAGCGCCATTTCAGGGGCCCACATGGCCTAATTTCCAACTGCGTCACACATACCTAGGCCTAGTCTCAACACACATACAGGCCACATTTTGTGTATGATTGGTGTTCTGGGTAAACTGTGGGTACGTACTTCTGAGTAGTGTGACTCTGTGCTCGCTGTTGTCCTTCATAGGCACCGTCCGCTGGGACATGTGAGGAGATGGCAGAATCCTCCCGTGTACCGACTGCTGGTGGACCTGTCGACAATGGAGGACAGACATTTGATAATCACCTACAGGTTTGACCGTGCCACAATCCAGGAACTGTGTACCCAGTTGGAGCCAGACCTGATGTCAGCAATCCGCCATCCCACAGGAATCCCCCTCAAGTGCAGGTGCTATCAGTGCTCCATTTCCTTGCAAGTGGGTCTTTTCAAACAACTGTGGCCATGGCATCAGGGATGTCCCAGCCTATGTTTTCAAACGTATTGTCCAGAGTCTTGTCTGCCCTGCTGAAACACATGCGGAGCTACATCGTTTTCCCTCAGGTGGAGGATTTGCCTACAGTGAAAGATGACTTCTATGCCCTTGGACATATCCCCAACATCATGGGTGCCATTGATGGGACCCATGTGGTTTGGTCCCCCCCCCCTACAGGAGTGAGCAGATGTACAGAAACCGGAAGAGTTATCATTCCATGAATGTACAGATGGTATGTTTGGCAGACCAGTACATCTCCCATGTGATGCCATGTTCCCTGGCTCAGTGCATGACACCTACATCCTGCGGAATAGCAGCATCCCTTATGTGATGGGTCAACTCCAGAGGCACCGTGTGTGGCTATTAGGTGAGCCCCTGGAAGCAAGACAGTGGGAATGGTTGTCCGGGGTTATCCCTACAGGTTAGTGTGTGTCTAACAGTTGTCCCTCGCCATTTGCAGGTGACTCTGGGTACCCCAACCTGTCATGGCTACTGACCCCAGTGAGGAATCCCAGGACCAGGGCAGAGAAACGCTACAATGAGGCCCATGGGCGAACTAGGAGGGTGATCGAGCGGACCTTCGGCCTCCTCAAGGCCAGGTTCAGGTGCCTGCATGTGACAGGTTGATCCCTATTCTACTCACCAAAGAAGGTGTGCCAGATCATTGTGGCCTGCTGTATGCTTCACAACTTGGCTTTGGACGACAGGTGCCTTTTCTGCAGGAAGATGGTCCAGATGGCGGTGTTGTGGCAGCTGTGGAGCCTGTGGACAGTGATGAGGATGAAGTAGAGGAAGAAGACATGCAGAACAGGGACTCAGTGATCCAGCAATATTTCCAGTGAAACACAGGTGAGAATACATTCCGGCCTACTACATGTACTTTTACACTACTACCTCTATCCTGTCTGTCGTTTTCACACAGTGTATGGTCACTGAGTTGTCACTTTCCCTTACGGTTTCACAGATGTGGGTCCCAACGTGTGTCATCTGCTTAGATTCCTCATGGACTAGAGCTGTGTGACATAGGTATGTTGACATTACTATTTCAAGAACATTTTGTCACTGTAATTGCAAATACACTACTTCGAAATCACAGACAGACTCCAGGTCTTTTTGTGCTTTAGGTGTGTTTATTTAAATGCAAAATATTGGAGGGGGAAGTTAAATGGTGAGGGGTGATGGCGGAGGAGTGTCCATGGCAGAGTCCAGTCTATTAGTCTCACAGGTGCATTGCCCATATGGGCATAGGAAGTGGAGCTGGGGCAGTTTAATTACGGATAGGGTGACAAAGTGGGTCAGTGGGATGACAATCAGGGTGGTTTCATTTCTTGGCGGGGGTCTTGGCATCGTTCTCTGCCTTGTTCCTGGATCTCAGGGACCGTTTGCGGGGTGGTTCTCTGTCTGCAGGGGGTGGGGTGCTGGTGTGGTGGTCCTGTGGCGGGGCGTCCTGTCCCCTAGCTCCGGCGGAGGTGGTGGGCAGTTCATCGTCCATGCTAGTGTCAGGGGCCCCTTGGAGTGCCACAGTGTCCCTCCTGGTGTTGAGTACTTCCTTCAGCACCCCTACAATGGTGCCCAGGGCGGAGCTGATGTTTCTGAGTTCCTCCCTAAAGCCCATATACTGTTCCTCCTGCATGCGCTGGGTCTCCTGAAACTTGGCCAGTACCGTTGCCATTGTCTCCTGGGAGTGGTGTTATGCTCCCATGATGGAGGAGAGGGCCTTGTGGAGAGTGGGTTCCCTTGGCCTGTCTGCCCCCTGTCACACGGCAGCCCTCCCAGTTCCCCTGTGTTCCTGGGCCTCCATCCCCTGGACCGTGTGCCCACTGCCACTGCCCCCAGGTCCCTGTTGTTGTTGGGGTTGTGGGTTATCCTGGGTTCCCGTTAGTGGTTGACACACAGCTGATTGATGTGTCCTGGGGATGGAGGTATGGGCCCGCTGGGTGGGTGCTGTGCTGGTGTTTCCAGAGGGGGGAAGGTCTGTGGTGGCATGTGCCTGTGTGAGGGGAACCGACTGTCCCGAGGCCCACGATGGTCCAGGCTGGTCATCTAGATCCAGTTGGACAGAGGTGCTGTCATCCCTGTGGGCCTCTTCTGTGGGTGGAGTGGACATGTCTGGACCCTCCGGTCTAGTGACATTGGGTAGTGGCCTTGCAGGGGTGGAAAGGCATGATTATTGCATCTGGGTGTGTCATGGTGTGCAATGGGTGGATGACCGTGTAACCCAGTGCTGGCATTCCTGTGTGTGAGCTTGTGTGATGATGGTTTGGGGGGTGTATGGGTATGTGCAGTGGGCATGCTTTAGTGATGGGTGTCCATGCTTTGTTGTTGCATGCAGGGCTTGGTGTTGGGATGTGTGGTTTGTGATATTGGTACATTTGTGAGGAGTTGCAGTGATAGGGGTGAGGGCGAGGGTGGGGGTATGTGATAGCATGCAGGTAGGGTGGGGGATGTAATAATTAAGATTTGACTTACCAGAGTCCATTCCTCCAGCTACTCCTGCGAGGCCCTCAGGAGGCAGAATCGCCAAGACCTGCCCCTCCCATGTTGTTTGTTGTGGGTGAGGAGGTGGGGGTCCGCCGCCAGTTCATTGAACCGCCTGGTGGTGTCTTGAGACCACGGAACGCACCTTCCCCCGTAGGTCGTTCCACCTTTTCCTGATGTCCTCCCGATTTCTTGGGTGTTGTCCCACTGCGTTGACCCTGTCGACTATTCTTTGCCATAGCTCCATCTTCCTTGCAATTGAGGTGTGCTGCACCTGGGATCCAAATAGCTGTGGCTCTACCCGGACGATTTCCTCCACCATGACTCTGAGCTCCTCCTCCGAGAACCTGGGCTGTCTTTGCCGTGCCATGGGGTGGTGTAGGTGATGTGTGGGGTGGTGTGTGTGGTGATAAGTGTGGTGATATGTAGTGGTGTGTTGTGTGAGCTGTGTGGCAGTTGTGTGAGTGATGGTGTCGTGTGCCTGTGGATGCTAGTTTGTTGATGGTGGTGTCTCTCTCTGGCCTTCGTTCGTGATTTTTGGTCGTAGGGGGTTGTGGGTGATGTGGATATGTGTTTTATATTGTATTCGGTGTGTGGGAGTGGTGTGTGTATGTGTATCAGGTGTGTGTATTTCAAATTGTCCAATGTGGCTGTGTTTTGTAAGACTGTGTGTATTTTGAGCGTGGCGGTGTGCACTGCCAGTGGAATACCTTGGTTGAAAGACCGCCGTGTGGATTCGTGTGTCGTGGTGTGGGCGTATTTCTGTTGGCGTGACGGTGGAGGTTTTGTTTTCGCCAGTTTATCACTGACCTTTGGTGTGGCTGACTTGTGTGGGTGTCTGAATTTTGGCGGATTCCGAGCAGTGGATCATAATGACCGTGGCAGAATTACACGGCCGCGGCGGTGTGTTGGCGGTCTTCTGCACGGCGGTAAGCGGCTTTTACTGCCAATGTTGTAATGACCCCCTATATCTGTTACATAATAACATTTAGTATAGAATTTTAAATTCTCTTCAAGATATTTCACATATAGATAAAGGTATACAATTGTCCAGAGGCTGAATTGAGAAGATTGATCAAACAAGAACAGACGAACTTTATGAACACTACAGTATTCATCATTTACATTCTAAAGAGATTAACAGAGATGCTATTGAGCTATTTCAAATTAAAAAAGCAAAAGGTGTTTCATTTAGTGTATGGGAGGAAAGCTCAGAAGCTCATTGTTTTCCACATCTCTTTCGTATTGGAGTTGGTGGTAGGCATGATGACCGGACTGTACAAATGCCATCAGCTGAGTACCGATTTACCGGACTTTAGTCAGAGAACCCTAGATTTCACTAGAATATTCCTTATATATTTCACCTCCAATTTGAGAGCGACCTATCTGACTTATCCTACACAGTAAATCACATTCTTAAAAGTTAGAGAAAAAGATGAACACCTTGACTACAACTTAATCAACTTGATGGCATGTCAACGTGGTACAAATGAATATTGGTATCAACGTCACGGTGAATTAAAATACATGTTAAGGAATCTAGGACCATCTACTTGGTTTGTGACACTGAGTTGTGCTGAATATGCATGGGATACATTTTTATTTGAAGCAAACATAAAGGATATCCATTTAAAAACAGAAGGAGAACTCTGTTCATTGGATTCTGCAAATGTTTGCAGATATTTCAACCACCAATTTCACGCAATTATGGCTTTCATCTATAACAAAACTAATCCACATCTTGGTGAAGTCCCTGATTTCGTCTGGTGCAAAGATTACCAAGTTGGAGGTGCTCCACACATTCATATGCTGCTATGGGTAAAAGATGCCACTAAGTTGCGAAGAGACAGCGATAATTCTGTCAGCTCTTTCATAGAGCACTATGTGACATGCGCCATTCTGAATGAAAATGCTGATAAGGGATGGAGACAACAAGTTCTATGATTTCAAAATCACAGGGGTGGCAAATATTGTTGTCGGACATACAAATCAAAAGCCAAATTTTAAATACAACGTTGCTTTGGGTTTCCTCGTCCTGTTATCTCAGAAGGAAGAGTGAATAGCTTTTTGTCTGCAGTAAGGCACACCTTAACATGGAAATCACCAAAAATACCTACAACATCAGAAGAACAGAAGCCTCAAGAAATATAAATGACTACAACCCTGTTAGTTTAAAGATGTGGAATGTAAATATGGAAATACAATTTGTTGCTGATAATTCTATTGCTGTAGCTCGTCACGTCACTTCTTACATAACAAAGACAGAAAAGAGATTTCAGCTGAAACGAGTCTCTGCAAAACATTGTACAGTTTTAGCTTAAAAATGCTTTAGCATAGGAAAATGGGATCTTATGAATGCACAGATAGGTTGAACTTGGCAAGTTTGTTCTACAAGTCTAGAGGAATTGTGTGGGTAAGCCTAAGCCTTGCAAGCAGTCGTAAAAGAGTAATAAGTCTTTACCAGAAATCGAGTACCTTGCAGAAGTTGATCCAGAGAGTAGAGCTATTCTGAAGACTAACATGTTGGATACATACTACCAAAAAGAGGTGTCATAGTTGGACTCTTGCTTCTAGGCGAGCCTGATAGTTTAGGGATGACAGCACTTCTATTTGTAGGAGACTAAGGCACTCATACAACAAGCTGCAACTGTCAACCCAACTCTCCCAGCTCACAAGCAGTCCCTCACCAAAAACCCGGACAGTAAAAGGTGATTTGTGTCAGTCTTATGCATGGTTTCTAGATGGCAACATCTCAGGGGAGTCGTAGTGGAATGGAAGTTATCCTTTTCTCACATTATTATTAAGTCTCAGTCATACACAGGCAATGAAGGAGATGCAGGAGAGTTTTCAATATATTTATTGAAAATACTGCAATCTACGGTAAAATGTATGAGTTGCAATGATTAGGATAACAAACAGTAAAAGAAGCATAATTGTAAAGATGAAAGTTGTGAATACAAAAACCTCAGCCATCTTTGAATAAACAAGAGATGTAAAATTCCCCAGATGCACGAGCCATTGTCTCTTCCAGACTGAGGTCACAGCAGCACTTGCAGTGTAGGTCCTCTCCTGTCGAAGATCAGGTATTGAGTGATTAAACAGATAGAAAATGGCGGTCACGTCCGCGGCGGTGCATACCATCACCGCCGGCGTACATCGTCATTGGCTCCTGGGACCCATAGGGTCCAATGTTAACCAATGCAGCATTGCGCTGCGGTCTCCGACCGCCTACCGCGACGGTGTACAACACCAGTGCAGTTACCTCACATCCCATAGTCCCACTTTAGAGGTCAGGCAGCGCCATTTCAGGGGCCCACATGGCCTAATTTCCAACTGCGTCACACATACCTAGGCCTAGTCTCAACACACATACAGGCCACATTTTGTGTATGATTGGTGTTCTGGGTAAACTGTGGGTACGTACTTCTGAGTAGTGTGACTCTGTGCTCGCTGTTGTCCTTCATAGGCACCGTCCGCTGGGACATGTGAGGAGATGGCAGAATCCTCCCGTGTACCGACTGCTGGTGGACCTGTCGACAATGGAGGACAGACATTTGATAATCACCTACAGGTTTGACCGTGCCACAATCCAGGAACTGTGTACCCAGTTGGAGCCAGACCTGATGTCAGCAATCCGCCATCCCACAGGAATCCCCCTCAAGTGCAGGTGCTATCAGTGCTCCATTTCCTTGCAAGTGGGTCTTTTCAAACAACTGTGGCCATGGCATCAGGGATGTCCCAGCCTATGTTTTCAAACGTATTGTCCAGAGTCTTGTCTGCCCTGCTGAAACACATGCGGAGCTACATCGTTTTCCCTCAGGTGGAGGATTTGCCTACAGTGAAAGATGACTTCTATGCCCTTGGACATATCCCCAACATCATGGGTGCCATTGATGGGACCCATGTGGTTTGGTCCCCCCCCCCTACAGGAGTGAGCAGATGTACAGAAACCGGAAGAGTTATCATTCCATGAATGTACAGATGGTATGTTTGGCAGACCAGTACATCTCCCATGTGATGCCATGTTCCCTGGCTCAGTGCATGACACCTACATCCTGCGGAATAGCAGCATCCCTTATGTGATGGGTCAACTCCAGAGGCACCGTGTGTGGCTATTAGGTGAGCCCCTGGAAGCAAGACAGTGGGAATGGTTGTCCGGGGTTATCCCTACAGGTTAGTGTGTGTCTAACAGTTGTCCCTCGCCATTTGCAGGTGACTCTGGGTACCCCAACCTGTCATGGCTACTGACCCCAGTGAGGAATCCCAGGACCAGGGCAGAGAAACGCTACAATGAGGCCCATGGGCGAACTAGGAGGGTGATCGAGCGGACCTTCGGCCTCCTGAAGGCCAGGTTCAGGTGCCTGCATGTGACAGGTTGATCCCTATTCTACTCACCAAAGAAGGTGTGCCAGATCATTGTGGCCTGCTGTATGCTTCACAACTTGGCTTTGGACGACAGGTGCCTTTTCTGCAGGAAGATGGTCCAGATGGCGGTGTTGTGGCAGCTGTGGAGCCTGTGGACAGTGATGAGGATGAAGTAGAGGAAGAAGACATGCAGAACAGGGACTCAGTGATCCAGCAATATTTCCAGTGAAACACAGGTGAGAATACATTCCGGCCTACTACATGTACTTTTACACTACTACCTCTATCCTGTCTGTCGTTTTCACACAGTGTATGGTCACTGAGTTGTCACTTTCCCTTACGGTTTCACAGATGTGGGTCCCAACGTGTGTCATCTGCTTAGATTCCTCATGGACTAGAGCTGTGTGACATAGGTATGTTGACATTACTATTTCAAGAACATTTTGTCACTGTAATTGCAAATACACTACTTCGAAATCACAGACAGACTCCAGGTCTTTTTGTGCTTTAGGTGTGTTTATTTAAATGCAAAATATTGGAGGGGGAAGTTAAATGGTGAGGGGTGATGGCGGAGGAGTGTCCATGGCAGAGTCCAGTCTATTAGTCTCACAGGTGCATTGCCCATATGGGCATAGGAAGTGGAGCTGGGGCAGTTTAATTACGGATAGGGTGACAAAGTGGGTCAGTGGGATGACAATCAGGGTGGTTTCATTTCTTGGCGGGGGTCTTGGCATCGTTCTCTGCCTTGTTCCTGGATCTCAGGGACCGTTTGCGGGGTGGTTCTCTGTCTGCAGGGGGTGGGGTGCTGGTGTGGTGGTCCTGTGGCGGGGCGTCCTGTCCCCTAGCTCCGGCGGAGGTGGTGGGCAGTTCATCGTCCATGCTAGTGTCAGGGGCCCCTTGGAGTGCCACAGTGTCCCTCCTGGTGTTGAGTACTTCCTTCAGCACCCCTACAATGGTGCCCAGGGCGGAGCTGATGTTTCTGAGTTCCTCCCTGAAGCCCATATACTGTTCCTCCTGCATGCGCTGGGTCTCCTGAAACTTGGCCAGTACCGTTGCCATTGTCTCCTGGGAGTGGTGTTATGCTCCCATGATGGAGGAGAGGGCCTTGTGGAGAGTGGGTTCCCTTGGCCTGTCTGCCCCCTGTCACACGGCAGCCCTCCCAGTTCCCCTGTGTTCCTGGGCCTCCATCCCCTGGACTGTGTGCCCACTGCCACTGCCCCCAGGTCCCTGTTGTTGTTGGGGTTGTGGGTTATCCTGGGTTCCCGTTAGTGGTTGACACACAGCTGATTGATGTGTCCTGGGGATGGAGGTATGGGCCCGCTGGGTGGGTGCTGTGCTGGTGTTTCCAGAGGGGGGAAGGTCTGTGGTGGCATGTGCCTGTGTGAGGGGAACCGACTGTCCCGAGGCCCACGATGGTCCAGGCTGGTCATCTAGATCCAGTTGGACAGAGGTGCTGTCATCCCTGTGGGCCTCTTCTGTGGGTGGAGTGGACATGTCTGGACCCTCCGGTCTGGTGACATTGGGTAGTGGCCTTGCAGGGGTGGAAAGGCATGATTATTGCATCTGGGTGTGTCATGGTGTGCAATGGGTGGATGACCGTGTAACCCAGTGCTGGCATTCCTGTGTGTGAGCTTGTGTGATGATGGTTTGGGGGGTGTATGGGTATGTGCAGTGGGCATGCTTTAGTGATGGGTGTCCATGCTTTGTTGTTGCATGCAGGGCTTGGTGTTGGGATGTGTGGTTTGTGATATTGGTACATTTGTGAGGAGTTGCAGTGATAGGGGTGAGGGCGAGGGTGGGGGTATGTGATAGCATGCAGGTAGGGTGGGGGATGTAATAATTAAGATTTGACTTACCAGAGTCCATTCCTCCAGCTACTCCTGCGAGGCCCTCAGGAGGCAGAATCGCCAAGACCTGCCCCTCCCATGTTGTTTGTTGTGGGTGAGGAGGTGGGGGTCCGCCGCCAGTTCATTGAACCGCCTGGTGGTGTCTTGAGACCACGGAACGCACCTTCCCCCGTAGGTCGTTCCACCTTTTCCTGATGTCCTCCCGATTTCTTGGGTGTTGTCCCACTGCGTTGACCCTGTCGACTATTCTTCGCCATAGCTCCATCTTCCTTGCAATTGAGGTGTGCTGCACCTGGGATCCAAATAGCTGTGGCTCTACCCGGACGATTTCCTCCACCATGACTCTGAGCTCCTCCTCCGAGAACCTGGGCTGTCTTTGCCGTGCCATGGGGTGGTGTAGGTGATGTGTGGGGTGGTGTGTGTGGTGATAAGTGTGGTGATATGTAGTGGTGTGTTGTGTGAGCTGTGTGGCAGTTGTGTGAGTGATGGTGTCGTGTGCCTGTGGATGCTAGTTTGTTGATGGTGGTGTCTCTCTCTGGCCTTCGTTCGTGATTTTTGGTCGTAGGGGGTTGTGGGTGATGTGGATATGTGTTTTATATTGTATTCGGTGTGTGGGAGTGGTGTGTGTATGTGTATCAGGTGTGTGTATTTCAAATTGTCCAATGTGGCTGTGTTTTGTAAGACTGTGTGTATTTTGAGCGTGGCGGTGTGCACCGCCAGTGGAATACCTTGGTTGAAAGACCGCCGTGTGGATTCGTGTGTCGTGGTGTGGGCGTATTTCTGTTGGCGTGACGGTGGAGGTTTTGTTTTCGCCAGTTTATCACTGACCTTTGGTGTGGCTGACTTGTGTGGGTGTCTGAATTTTGGCGGATTCCGAGCAGTGGATCATAATGACCGTGGCAGAATTACACGGCCGCGGCGGTGTGTTGGCGGTCTTCTGCACGGCGGTAAGCGGCTTTTACTGCCAATGTTGTAATGACCCCCTATATCTGTTACATAATAACATTTAGTATAGAATTTTAAATTCTCTTCAAGATATTTCACATATAGATAAAGGTATACAATTGTCCAGAGGCTGAATTGAGAAGATTGATCAAACAAGAACAGACGAACTTTATGAACACTACAGTATTCATCATTTACATTCTAAAGAGATTAACAGAGATGCTATTGAGCTATTTCAAATTAAAAAAGCAAAAGGTGTTTCATTTAGTGTATGGGAGGAAAGCTCAGAAGCTCATTGTTTTCCACATCTCTTTCGTATTGGAGTTGGTGGTAGGCATGATGACCGGACTGTACAAATGCCATCAGCTGAGTACCGATTTATCGGACTTTAGTCAGAGAACCCTAGATTTCACTAGAATATTCCTTATATATTTCACCTCCAATTTGAGAGCGACCTATCTGACTTATCCTACACAGTAAATCACATTCTTAAAAGTTAGAGAAAAAGATGAACACCTTGACTACAACTTAATCAACTTGATGGCATGTCAACGTGGTACAAATGAATATTGGTATCAACGTCACAGTGAATTAAAATACATGTTAAGGAATCTAGGACCATCTACTTGGTTTGTGACACTGAGTTGTGCTGAATATGCATGGGATACATTTTTATTTGAAGCAAACATAAAGGATATCCATTTAAAAACAGAAGGAGAACTCTGTTCATTGGATTCTGCAAATGTTTGCAGATATTTCAACCACCAATTTCACGCAATTATGGCTTTCATCTATAACAAAACTAATCCACATCTTGGTGAAGTCCCTGATTTCGTCTGGTGCAAAGATTACCAAGTTGGAGGTGCTCCACACATTCATATGTTGCTATGGGTAAAAGATGCCACTAAGTTGCGAAGAGACAGCGATAATTCTGTCAGCTCTTTCATAGAGCACTATGTGACATGCGCCATTCTGAATGAAAATGCTGATAAGGGATGGAGACAACAAGTTCTATGATTTCAAAATCACAGGGGTGGCAAATATTGTTGTCGGACATACAAATCAAAAGCCAAATTTTAAATACAACGTTGCTTTGGGTTTCCTCGTCCTGTTATCTCAGAAGGAAGAGTGAATAGCTTTTTGTCTGCAGTAAGGCACACCTTAACATGGAAATCACAAAAAATACCTACAACATCAGAAGAACAGAAGCCTCAAGAAATATAAATGACTACAACCCTGTTAGTTTAAAGATGTGGAATGTAAATATGGAAATACAATTTGTTGCTGATAATTCTATTGCTGTAGCTCGTCACGTCACTTCTTACATAACAAAGACAGAAAAGAGATTTCAGCTGAAACGAGTCTCTGCAAAACATTGTACAGTTTTAGCTTAAAAATGCTTTAGCATAGGAAAATGGGATCTTATGAATGCACAGATAGGTTGAACTTGGCAAGTTTGTTCTCCAAGTCTAGAGGAATTGTGTGGGTAAGCCTAAGCCTTGCAAGCAGTCGTAAAAGAGTAATAAGTCTTTACCAGAAATCGAGTACCTTGCAGAAGTTGATCCAGAGAGTAGAGCTATTCTGAAGACTAACATGTTGGATACATACTACCAAAAAGAGGTGTCATAGTTGGACTCTTGCTTCTAGGCGAGCCTGATAGTTTAGGGATGACAGCACTTCTATTTGTAGGAGACTAAGGCACTCATACAACAAGCTGCAACTGTCAACCCAACTCTCCCAGCTCACAAGCAGTCCCTCACCAAAAACCCGGACAGTAAAAGGTGATTTGTGTCAGTCTTATGCATGGTTTCTAGATGGCAACATCTCAGGGGAGTCGTAGTGGAATGGAAGTTATCCTTTTCTCACATTATTATTAAGTCTCAGTCATACACAGGCAATGAAGGAGATGCAGGAGAGTTTTCAATATATTTATTGAAAATACTGCAATCTACGGTAAAATGTATGAGTTGCAATGATTAGGATAACAAACAGTAAAAGAAGCATAATTGTAAAGATGAAAGTTGTGAATACAAAAACCTCAGCCATCTTTGAATAAACAAGAGATGTAAAATTCCTAGCAAAGAAAGCCTAATCTCTACGTAATGAGAGCTAGGTATGATAAACCTAATCTGCCAGTACCATGTCCATGAAACACGCTCTCAACCCTTGATACCTTGGAATGAGGTCTTTAGGTCACATGCTGTGGTGACACAAAGACTGAGTTCTGCAGCAAGGTGTTGTGCAGTGTAGATGGCATCTGGAAGGAATCCCTCTAATGACCTTTGTGAGATGTATTTATACAGATCATGTAGATCCCCTGATGCTGGTATGTTCCAAAACAATTGATAAGGAGGCAGACTTGATCCCCAACAAGTATATATTATGTTCCTGTTACACGTAAGTGAGGAAGGGACATGATGTGAATACCTACCTACATCACTTGCTCATGACGCTGATAATTACGCCTTCACAGAGTGGCACTGATAATGCCAATCAAAACATTTCTCTAACTATAAACAATGGTAGCCATCTTAAAAGAAATAATTAAATAAATGGACTAAAACAGAGCACGCTAAGTAGGTTAAAAGTCACTAGGTGACGGGGGCACAGGCCTACAAGCCAAAGGGCTAAGATAATCTCCTGAGTCCCGACAAAACTAAATAGGATTCACCACAGAAGTGCCCATCTAGAAAATATGTGTCTCTATGAAGTACTACAGCATTACACATATAGAACTAATTTCACAGAAAACATTGAAGAAGGAAAATTTGCAGTTACTGGATGTGATGGTTGTCTGGTAAGACACAACAAAGGAAATCTAATTAAGCTGAGTTGCCAAACTCCAGAGAGAAAAATAGTTTTTGGACTTGGCACTGTTGCAACTCTTCAAATTGTGGTGAGCTGAATCAGATCTAATTGGACAGTATGTCTGTTAGGAATATTAATTCAATGCTTCAAAAGATAGTATTCAGTGTTCTGTCTTTCCAACATGCTTACAGATGTTGCAAGATGCGGTTGAATAAGAAGAAACTATTGCAGCTGAAATAGCCAGAGAGAGTTCACAGAGCAGCCAAAGTTTTGCACAAGCAAGTCAAGATCCTCTTGGAGAACCAATAATTCAAAATGAGGCAGCTATAGCAATGAACAAAGTGGAGATTTCAATGCAACAAGTGAGAGAGTAAAGTGCGGATTTAGAACAGTTAGTGGAGCAACTGAATAATGAACAGAGAGACATTTCAATGAATTACAAACAAACTTAGAACATGGATTTCTTCACAACAACAAAAAATTGTGACTGCTCAACATATAAACCAATATTACTGTATTTCAGTGGACAACCTGGTGCTGGGAAAATTTCCTAATTAATGTTCCCACCAGTAGCCTACAAAAGACTACTGATAAAAAATTGTCATGTGCTGTAACAGCAGCAACAGGATTAGCTGCTCATAATATTAAAGGAATTACTCTGAATCAATGTTTAATGCTACCTGTTGAACATGACAATGAACTTGAGCATCAAAAGTTTTCTGGTGACACTTGCCATCAGGTATCCAGAGTATTGAAAAAGGTGACTCTTCTCATCATTGATGAAGTAAGCATGGTATCAAACATAAAGCTTGCTTTCATACATTTAGGGATGCAGTAAGTTTTAAGAACAAAGTATGATGTACTGATTGGAGGAAAACATCTACTCTAAGTTAGCCCTCTAAAGGGCAACCAATTTTCAAAACTCTCCTGCATGATGAAACAAGTAATTCCCTTGGAGTTATTTGGAATGTAAACATTTGGTTAATCTTTAAGTATAAAGAATTAGTAAAAAAATGTGTCAAGCATCTGATATAGAATATGGAGTAAAACTGAAAGATGTTAGAATAGGAGTTCTTTCAAAACATGGGAAACATTTGGAAAGTTGCCTAATCAAGACTCTCTTCTCATCTATCATAAGTGTAGCAGAACTAATGTTCAATTTAATCAAGAAATGGAAATCTATAGTTTGTTTATAACCAACACTCCAAGAGTGCTTAAACTTTAATGAAAAGTTACCTCAACTGGAGAAAGAAGAAATTTGGGAAATTACAGCTATTGTTAAAATGGAACATTAAGAAGTTACAATATTACGGTCAGATTAACTACAAACAAAATTGCATTCTTTGGAAAAATCAATATAAAAAAACATCAGGAATAGAAAAGCATTTCCGGATCTGTAAAAACTGTCAAGTTACTTTACGATGCAATTTAAATGTTGGGAAGACTTAGAAAATATTGCAATGGGTAAAGTTGTTGATTTCATTCATTTTCCAGCTAGAGATAAGGTGGAATACTTGGCTAAAAGATGTGATCAGTTAGATGATGTTAAAAAGATTGGCCGCTGTGTTGTATGCTTTTTGCTTTTTAAAGACTTATACATTTGAAGACAACTGTTTCCTCTCTCTTTAGCATATCCAGTAACAATACATAAATCATAAGGTCTAAGTCTGGATGTAGCTTTGGTTATCATTGGAAGCTCTGTTTTCAAAGAAGGAATGTCATAGGTAGTATTGTCATGAATTAGAAGTTTGTCTGGCTTGTTTTTAACTGACTTTGATGAAAGCAATGTTGGTGCTGATATAAACTGTGTACAAGAGTATAATCGGTTACAACATCTTTGCGCACTTCATTTAGGGCAATATCCTGTTTATGAGAAACGTATTCCTGGTCCAAGGCAGAAGATTACAAAAACAGTCTACAGTCCATCAAGAAAAGAAATGACAAAAGGAAAAAACAGACAGTACTAAGAAGAGAAAAATGGAAAATGATAGTGAAATTGTTGGATACCAGTGAGGAACCACTTCAAGTGTCAACTGCTATGTCAATGCCATTCTCAATGTACTATTCGATTTAACACATGTAGTAAACCAAATTGAACAAAACTCAGGCAAGAGAATATGTTCTACTCAATATAGCTTGCTCCAATGTTTGATGAATGACAGAACTGTAACACATTATGTTTCTGGGATCCGAGATCTTTTAAATATATGCACTGGATCTATAATATTTACTCTGAACAATCAACAAGATGCACAGGAATTTATTCTGGTGAGGGTTGGAGTCTTAGAACAAGAAGAAGTAAATATTGTTGATCTTTTTGGACTCATTTACAAATGGATCCATGAGTGTCAAGACTGTTCTTATACCTCTAACATGATATTAACTCTGAACGATTTCTTTACTTAACGTTAACAGATTGTAAAAGTATGCCATTTGACAAATTGTATAGAAATGCTTGCCAAAATATGATCTGCCGAAACTGCAGATCAGACCTTGCCTCTACATTTCTACAAAGAACAGGAAAGTACCTTATTGTAATGGTGCAACGATGCAGAGCAGATACTTCCAAATTGGAAACTGCAATTACAAACTTCAAAGCAGGTCACATATCTTTTTCAGGAAAAACTTTCACTACTTTGTCTAGCATCTTTCATGAAGGACTTAATATAACCTCTGGGCATTACTCTGTGTATTTGAAAAGCAAAAGAGTATGGACATAATGCAATGGCATCAACCTAAAATACAAACAAAAACTTCTCTTCAACCTACCAAAGTCATATCTTCTTTTTCTCGTACTAAGGTTCGAATGAAAAATAATGATTAAACAAGTGGACACAGAGTTTCCTGTGCATGCTTTCTCTGTTCTATAGACATTTTTTGGCCTGTTAAGGGTGAACATCTTAAAATCTCAAGAGACCATTTGATATTCCAGAAAGAAGTCAATGCCCGATGTCAGCACAACATAGACATATTAAAGTTTGAAACAGGAAGGATATTCCCATTACAGTAGCCTCCAGTTCAACTAAAACAATTAATTCTAAACTAAAGAAAAAGTTCCCTTTTGTTTCTCCAACCAAACTTCTACATGCTAACTTACAAAAAATAGTACTGCGCATGTTTTTATGAACAGACATATATCCAGTCATACATTCACTTATTTACCCATACATCCACTTATACCCTCACTCACTTACCCTTACATACACTCATGTACTCACTCAGTCACCTATACATACACTCAGGCACTCACTCACTCGCTCACCCTTACTTACACTCATGTACAAACTCACTCACCCTTACATCCACTAATAGAATCACTGACTCACCGGTACATGCACTCACACAATCTGTAAATCACTCATATGCCATTCACACACTCAGACTCTCACCTATACACTATTCATACACTCACTCATTCACCCACACAGCACTTACACACTCATACACAAATACACACATAGTTGCACTCACTCACCTACGCGTGCACTTATGCACTCACCCTTCCACCTATACATGCTCTCACTTAGTCATCCATACATACACTTAAATAGTCAGCCAATCACCATACGCACACTCGTGCAGTCACTCACTCAGACATACAGGCACTCACTCACTTACCCATATATACAGTGATAGACTCCCTCACTCACTCATACATGCAGTCATGCCCTCACTCACTCATACAGCCAGTAATGCATCCACTCACTGACTCACTGACTGACTCTTTCACTCTTTAGAGCCATTCATGCACCTACTCACTCATCTATATACCCACTCATACATTCACTTAGTCACCTATGCATACACTCATACACTCAGTCACTTACCCATACATACATTCATGGACTCAATAAACCCTTATTTTCACTTATGCACTCCGTCAATCACTCATACACACACTCATGCACTCACTCACTCACCCACACATAGACTCTTGCACTCACTTACTCACCTATGCATGCACTAATTCACTCAGTGACTCACCCACCTATACACTCACACAATCAATAAATCACCCATACACCGCACATACACTCACTCACCTATACAATAGTCAACAACACTCACTCACTCAGCCACACAGCACTGAAGTACAGTCACAAATACACACAATTGCACTCAGTCACCTATGAATGCACTTATGCACTCAATCATTCACCTATACATGTTGTTGTTCACTAAGTCACCCATACATGCACTTACTAACTCATACATGCATTCAAGCACTCCCTTACTCACCTATACAAGCAGTCATGAACCAAGTCACTCACTCAAAAAAGAAAAGAATTGACAAAAGGACAAGACAGACAGTACTAAAAAGAGAAAATTGGAAAATGATAATGAAATTGTTGGAAAACACTTCAGGTGTCAACTGCTATGCCAATTTTATTTATTTATTTATTCATTCGGTCTAGAAATGTAGACCATTAAAATACAAAAGAAAAAAAAAACACTCTTACATAATAAAGTATTGCATAGTAAAATTTGCACCATTTGAACGTAGGTAATACTATTGAAACATAAAACCTGCAATCATATAAATATCGACAATGTGCTACTTGGCACTAAAACTTTAAGCATACTTAAAAACAATAAAAACTATATAATTAATACTTGAATATTAAGTTTTTGTAAAAAATATCATACCAATTCGACTAAAAAACCATCTCTATAAACTTGTAAGGTCTCATCTTTTCCTATACGGGGATACAGGTTCGAAACAAAGTGATTCCTGAAAAAAACTCATAAAAGTTTGATAGAGTTCACTTCAATGATATAGTACCTATTGTATCTGAAGATTTAAAAGTTAAACATCAAAAATATAAATTTCATGTTAAAACCACCTTCTATATGCGAAAAAGCTGATTCAGGAACCCATGGCTGATATGTACCTACGACGAATAGACCAGGCTTCGGTTAAGTATTTGGAGACTGAGCTAACTACCAGTGTAGAAGTACCGTATCTGCATATTCTGGTAGCGTTCGCTCGGTCCTGCAATAATACGTTTTTACAAAGGGGGATAATCCACCTCCCTCTAGGGCTCTTGTAAAGGGGGCAGAAAAACAGCATGTGCTCAGTTGTTTCCTTGCAATGGTGGCAAAATATACATCTGTCAGTCAGAGAAATATTTGATGACCAACAAGCCGTGAAGCTATTAATCAGCAGGATGCCATATCTTAGCTGGAGAAATAGACTACGAGCATATGCAGGCATAGGGAGATCCATGAAGCTCTTGGACCGGGGTTCGTGTTTGAGCTGGAGGAATTCTGATGTTAGCCTGCCCGCCCTATTGCGGTGCAGTAAATCCTCATTGGTTTTCTCCCAATACCTTTTTTTGACAAGTTGTCTTGCATTAGAGGGGATCAACTCAGGGTGTTTCCAATAGAGGGGAAAACCTAGGTTGTCCCAGGCAGCTTTCATCTCCTTCAGCCATGGGATTTTCTTCGGACCTTGGGGCGATACTAAGAGTTCTCTTATCGCCACCCTGAATGGTTCAAGTTCGGTAGTGTTCCACAGGCGAATCCAGTAGGAAAGGGGTCTCAGGGGTGCTGTGTTTTTAATGCTATTTAATACTAAGTCAAGCCTGAGAGGGGTCATTGGTGTGCCTTTTCCTAACCTGGAAACCTGTCTAAGGAAATGATTTTCTTTGGTTTTTAAAGGGTCCAATTTTCTATGTGAGCTCCAAGGTTCCGCTCCATACAAGGCAGCCGCACGGATTTGTACATTGTAAATCTCAGCAATTATATTCAGGGGGGGACTCAATGCCTTTCTAGCTCTACGAGCTAGTGCCCCACCTCTTTGGCTTATGATAAGTGCTCCTTTGTCAATAGCTGCCTCCCAGCTACCTGTATTAGAGAGCCTGATACCTAGATAGTCTAATTCTTCCACTTTTTCCAACGGAATTGAGTTCATTACTATTCTTGCCCGGGATTTTTTCCTTGAGGTGCTGAAAATCATAAATTTTGTTTTCTTAATGTTGACATCCAGCCCATAGTCTCTGCAAAAATCACAGAATTGGTTGACCAAATTTTGGATTCCTATTGGTGATTTAGCTAGGAGAATAGTATCGTCTGCATAAAGCAGACATGGAATTTTCTTTCCAGCCAGTTTGGGCGAGTCATTAATACAATTTTCTAGGTAGTGGATGCAGTTGTGAATATAAAGCAAAAAGAGAGTGGGGGCCAGAACACAGCCCTGTCTAACACCTCTTTTAATAGCTACACGGTCTGTCAGTTCACCATCCTTACCACACCTGATTTTTGATTAAGTATTATCATGTAATCTAACAATGAGTTTCAAAAGACCAGATGGGACCCCCATGTTTGAAAGAGTTAACCAAAGCATATTCCTGGGGATCAGATCAAAAGCGGCTCTGAGGTCGATAAAAATCATATACAAATTCCCCTCCCCCCCAGGTCCACATTCTTCCATTTGATTGCCAGGAATCATAGGGCTTGGTCTATAGTGCTAAATGCGGGTCTGAACCCCGCTTGTAAATCAGATAAAACTTCAGACTCCGAGATCCATTCATCTAAGTGGGACAAACGCTGTTTTGCATAGATCTTTTGGGAGTTGTCAAGTAAACATATCGGTCGATAATTAGCAGGATTATTGGGGCAGCCTTTCTTGAAAATGGGAACTATCTCAGCCCCATTCCAAGAAGATGGAGCAGGAGCTCCCGCTGCAACTGCATTGCAGATTGAGATAAGGTGCCCAAATATCAGGTCTTGCCTTATATAGATCGCCCGGGATCTTATCAAGGCCGGGGGCCTTTCCCCATTTAAATGAATCAATTGCAGCTCTAGTTTCATCAAGAGTAAATTTGATCAGGGAGGCTCCTTGAGTTATTGGAACGTTGCGGGTCCTAACAGATACTTCAGGTGGACCATCATATAATTGGCCGAAATGCTCCGCCCATACTGCAGAAAGAATTGTAGAGCCGGGTAAAGAGGCTGGATCGCTACAGTCATCTGCTATCAACTTCCAAAACTTGGAAGTGTCATTTGTTTTGGCAGTCTCCAAGATAGCTGCCCATCTAGCCTCTTCCCAGGTTCTGCGTGCCTTAAGACATTCCTGTTTATAATCCTTTCTAGCTTTTCTTATGAGTTCTGCGTGGTCTTCTTTTAATGATCTCAATAAGTTGGGCTGAGCTTCTCTACATGAGTTACTAAACCATTGTGCACAGCCCTTTTTCTTGGGATTGCTAATAATCTCTTTTGTAAAGAGAAGCTTTAAACAATCAAACAGTTCAGTGTGGGCTAATAATATACCCTCAACATCATCGTCCTCATTATATGGAATCATATGTTGCATTTGATCAGCTAATAAGTTATATATTAATGAGAGTTGTTCGGGGGATGAAACAACAGAGTCCCATTTTACATTACGTCTGTTATTTGATAAGACGAGCTGTTGTACATATGCCTTAGAGTGGGAAGATTCAAGCGAGGAGAAAAGGCCTCTGGTCGTTAAAATCAATGGATCATGGTCACTCTCGTCGTGCTCATGTACCCTCATGTCAAACATGTAACCTAACAATCGAATGTCAAGGAGTATGTAGTCAATCTGGCTCCTGTGCACTCCACGCCTAAAGGTGGGGTGCAAGTTAATATCAGAGCGAGAGCGACCATTACAAGCTCGAAGACCGTGTGTTAAAGTAATATCAGCCACTAGACGCGCTGTTTTGTTCAGTCTCAGCTTTTTGTATGCAGTTAACTGGGGGATGCCCCAATAGGCATCCTCTTTTTGTATAGCTCTTGGACCAGGGTATTGGGCTCAAATGAAACATTAAAGTCCCCTGCAATCAGAATAAAATGGGATGAAATATTGTTGTGGAGAAGGGTGTCCAATGAAGTAAGAGCATCAGAGTCGTAGAGGCTGCCTACACTTCTATTGTAGATATTGATTATTAATAGGGGTCTATCCTCAAGATTAGAAACTAGTAAAGCCTGTAGATCACGGCAGCCCGTATCTATGGCTTCGACCTTCCACCTGAGGGAACTGCTTAGCCATATTAATAGCCCTCCCGAAGGTCTCCCAGTGGGCGTCTTACGTGCTGCCACCCAATAGCTTTTAAAACCTGATCTATATTTGGGTCCCAGTTCCCAAGTTTCTTGAAATAGACAGATCTGATGTTCATCAATGAATTGGCCCTATCCAGGACTTTGCAGTTTGCTCTCCAGGCCAGCTATATTCCAGCTAAGTGTGGGCAGGAAATTTGTTTTAACGTGACTGGCTTCTCTCAGGGAATGTACCTTAAGAGGGGAGGTATAATCAGCAACCTTACTGTTCCCCCCAAACATGTGATAACCCTTTTTTCTGTTACCCTGTGAATTGATCGCCCCATTGCGTACTAAGCCAGACAAGTTCATATCTGTTGCATTGATAGGGGGATATGCCCCAGGTTGTTAGTGGCAATTGTCATGAGTGAGTCTCCCTCCTCAATGGTTGGGGGTATGGTACTCTCAGGGGTTCCCAGATTGACTTGGTCTATCAAGGGCAGTGGTGGAGATGGCGTAGAGGTACTGGGGGCCGGGTAAGCAGTGTGCTCAGTTTCGTAGCTATACATAACCGCTCCACTTGATCCGTCAGTTAGTCAATCTATCTCAGAGAGACGGGTCAGAGAGCATCGCGGGTCAATTTCAGGATTTGACTGTGGCTGGGAGCCGGGGGAGCTCTGTGCACCAAAGACAGCTTGCTATATGCAGAAGTCGAGGGTGGTGGATAAAACACTTGTAATCTGCTTAAGGAAACAGCCCCTGGTAAAGGATAGGGTCTATTTGCATTTGTAAAGAGCAGTTGAACAAGACCAGGAGAATTGAGGTTTATGACAATACAATCCCCGGAACCAGTCTTTTCCAATGAGCCCACCCACCCCACCCTTCTCACCATTAGTATCGAGGGTATCATAGAAAATGCAAACCCAGCGTTTGCATGGAGCCAATGTGCAACCTTATTTTTTAGTTCAATAAAAGATTCCGGGGATTTGGTTTTGAGCTCAGGAACGTTTGTAATAATAAGGACATAAGGGCTGGCCTCTGGAGGAAGGTGCAGCACTCTCAGTTCAGACCTAGCTTTCGGCTGGGCCTTCTTCAAAGGGCCTATTGGGGGGGAGTCATGTACTGTGTGAGCTTCACCAGCAGCAGTGTTAGAGGAAACAGTTCCTTCTACAAGGAGGGCTGGAATCTTAACGGGGTTATTCTTTAAAATGTTGGCTAGTCTAACAGGTATATTTCCTTCTTGATTTATGGGCGGGTAAAAGCTCTTAAGCCTTAGAGCAGAAGATCTATGAACATTAGCATGGGTTTGGGTAGAGTGAGAATGAGGAGGGAGAGATTGGGATTCTGTGGTTTGAAGAGGTGCTAGCAGCTGATTCTTGATTAGACCTTCCAGTTTGTCCTCAATCGTTTGGAGGCAAGCTGCAATGGGAAGGAGCAGCTTAGTAAGCTCTTCACTTATAAGATCCCTTATTTGTTGGTTTGCCTGTTGGCCTTTGGTGTTTTCTAAGGGGGATCTGATCTCGTTATTGTTTAGTGACCGGTCAGGGTAAGGGGGGGCTCAAAATCCTAGAGCGTTTATTTTTTATGACGGGTTCCCTACGTTTCCTTTTGCCCTTGCTATTGGAATCCACTGCAGTTGAAGGCCCTCCTTTGGAAGGGCTCTGGATCAACGAGGTTGATACAGTGAGGGCATTAGGATTGCTCAGAGTTTCAGCCTGGAGCACCTGGGGGGTACTACAGAATAAAGTAGAGGGGGTAGTTAGCCTAGGCTGCAAGGCTGTCGGCAGGGGGTGCTGGGATTCGAGGCCTACAGGGGTTGGGCTATTGGTTGTAGAAGAAGGGGCAGCTAAGCAACGCTCTACCAGCTCTATCTCCTTCTCTAATGCCCCGACGGCGTTTTGCAAAAAACCATCAAGGGTTTTGTTGGACCCATGCTTATCTACTGCTCCTCCCCCCTTCCGTCTGCCCATCTTTCCCTCCTGTTTGCGGGCCCCTTGTTTAGACATTCAGGGGCATATTTATACTCTGTTTGCGCCGGAATTGCGTCGTTTTTTTTACGCAATTCCGACGCAAAACTAACTCCATATTTATACTTTGGCGTTAGACGCGTCTAGCGCCAAAGTCCATGGAGTTTGCGTCATTTTTTAGCGTGGACACCTACTTTGCGTTAATGATATGCAAGGTAGGCGTTCCCGTCTAAAAAATTTACTCCGAGGCATGTGCGCCGTATTTACACTCCCGGGCAAAATTCACGCCCGGGAGTGGGCGGGTCAAAAAAAATGACGTCCGGCCGCTTTTGCGCCGTTTTTTAGCGCCTGGTCAGGGCAGGTGTTAAGGGACCTGTGGGCTCGGAAGGACCCAGAGGTGCCCTCCCAAGCCCCCAGGGACACCCCCTGCCACCCTTGCCCACCCCAGGAGGACACCCAAGGCTGGAGGGACCCATCCCAGGGACATTAAGGTAAGTTCAGGTAAGTTCTTTTTTTTATTTTTTTTGTGGCATAGGGGGGCCTGATTTGTGCCCCCCTACATGCCACTAAGCCCAATGACCATGCCCAGGGGACAAAAGTCCCCTGGGCATGGCCATTGGGCAAGGGGGCATGACTCCTGTCTTTGCTAAGACAGGAGTCATTTCAATGGGGGTTGGGAGTCGAAAAAAATGGCGCAAATCGGGTTGAGGCGAAAAATTTGCCTCAGCCTGACTTGCCCCATCTTTTGGCGCCCAAGCTCCATATCCCCCTACGCCGGCGCTGTCTGGTGTACGTCGTTTTTTTTCACGCACACCAGGCAGCGCCGGCGGCTAACGCCGGCTAACGTCATTGAATAAATACGGCGCCCGCATGGCGCTTCAGAATGGCGTTACCCGGCGCTAATTTTTTGGACGCAAAACTGCGTTAGCGCAGTTTTGTGTCAAAAAGTATAAATATGGCCCTAAGTTAGTAATACAATTGACCAACTAGCCCCACCCACTGATAATCAACTTGGAACCCCTCACCATGGGGAAGACTGGAGGCTCCTCAGTCCTGAATGCGGAGAGAGAGGGAAAATAAAAATAAAAATAAAGAGGTGTGGCCCGGCCCGGCCTCCTCCGGTCACTGACGGGCGCAGACGGGCCCGCCCTTGGCCCGGGCGCGTCCCGCGGTAGCGGGCGCGCTAAAGTCTTTTAAAGGGGCCACTCCCGCCCCTTCATTTTCTCCCAATCGGCTCAGGGGCTTGGCTCCTGCCCCGGCTGCCTCCTTCAGAAAACAGTGCGTCCCGCGGCAGCAGGCGCGCTAAAGTCTTTTAAAGGGGCCGCTCCCGCCCCTTCAGTTTCTCCCAATCGGTTCAGGGGCTTGGCTCCTGCCCCGGCCGCCTCCTTCAGTAAACAGCGCGTCCCGCGGCAGCGGGCATGCTAAAGTCTTTTAAAGGGGCCGCTCCCGCCCCTTCAGTTTCTCTTAATCGGCTCAGGGGCTTGGCTCCTGCCCCGGCCGCCTCCTTAAGTAAACAAAGCATCCCGCGGCAGCGGGCGCGCTAAAGTCTTTTAAAGGGGCCGCTCCCGCCCCTTCAGTTTCTCCCAATGCTATGCCAATATTTCACAGTGGATCCATGGATCCAGCATTTTGTTTTTTTAAACCAAGCACATGCTCTTGTGCTTGCTTTAACTGCAGCCTCTGGGCGGGCCAGGTCCCGGGGCCATTGTCATTTTAATGCGCGGGGGCACCCAGCCCACCCTCACTGCCCCGGGACCGTCTCCTTCCCGGGGCTACAGAAATTATGTGTGCAGGGGCCACCTGGCCCCCTGCAGCCTCAAGGACTGGTCCACCCGGAGCCTGCAGTTAAAGCAAGCACAAGAGCCCGCGCTTGGTTTTTAAAAAAAACAAAAGGCTGGATCCATGGATCCACTGTGAACCATGCAATTTGTTTTTTAACTGCTTTTTATCTCTTGGGGGGTCCATCTGGGACCTCAGCACCAGAGCTAATGGGCAGGGTATCCCTACTCTGACACCTTCTGCTTTTTTATATCTTTTTTTTGGGACTCCGGTGAAGCCAAGTCCGCAGATGGATGCAACACTTCCTTGTTGAGGTGTTTGCAGCCGATCAGATCTCAGCACAAGATTGGGAGTGTTTGCAAGCCTTTTCTTCCCTATTTATACAAACTTGGATTTTGTTTATTTTCACAAAAACTACTGAACAGATTTACACCAAATAACAAAAAGGATGTTTTCTGGACCAAGAGCTACCTTTCTGCTAAATTGGATGTAATTCCGTCTAGTGGTTTGGGTGCTATTGCAGTTCAAAATCCCTATGGGAGCTAACATGGGAAATGTTCCTTGTGTGACCCCCCCTTTTTCTCAGCCTCACCTTGATGGATAGCCCCTAAACTCTATATATATATATATATATATATATATATATATATGCTGAAATAAACAAAGATTACAGTGACATTATAGTTAGATTTTGTCTGAATGTACTCATACAAAACCATAGAAATTCAGCAGTTACAGTTAGAGTTCTTTCAAGTAACTAAATACTCTAAGGTAACTATACCTCATGCCTTTGCCATGCACAGCTAATTACTCCACATATTATATCATTGATGACATATTCTATGGCATCTTTCATACTCCTCCTGCAACATTTGCAGTAAACTTATTGATGAGACAACTGTGCATGGTGAAGGCGTTGTGCATGGAAAGTTTCAGGGTGATCCCTCAAGTGGGGGCCGAGAAAAAAGGGGTATCATAAAAAGTGTGTTTTTGGCAATCCAAATTTGTATATCCAGGGTCGCAACAAATTTATGAATACTGCTGATCTTGTGTAGAGATCTGATTGGCTGTCAACCCTTCAGCCGGGAAGTGTTGGCAGCCATTATGAGACTCGGCTTCAGCTGAGTCACAAAAAAAAATGAAAATAAGAAAGCAGGCAGGGTACTGTTACCCTACCCCCCTAGTCTTAGTGCAGGGTTTCCACATGGACACCCCCGGGCTAAAAAGCATTTTTTGTTAAAAATCACTGCCAAAATCATGAACATTTACGAATATCGCTGTGCTATTTTTATTTTATAAAGCAAGTGCAGTCTTCTGTACTTGCTAATATTTGTACTCCTGGGTGGCCCAGGTCCCAGGCGCATATTATTTTAGGTAGGGGGGGCGCATGGTACCCCCCTCCTAGGGCGTACTGAAGCTCGGAGGACTGCCATCTCCAAGGGCCTTTGTGAATAAAATATGAGGGGGGAGCACACACCCTTGCCCCAGGAACCACCACCTCCCAGGGGCAAACATGTGAAAATATGCAGGGCGTCTGCAAGGCCTCCCCAGCCCAGGGGACCACCACCTCCACGAGGCAATGAATGCAATGCATGGGGGGGCGTGCAGCCCTCCGGCACCCCAGGAACTGCCACCTCCATGGGGCAATGAAAATACTGAACTCTCCGGGCTCAAGTAAGTTAGTGAAGGGGGTCCCTCATGACTCCCCGGCCCCAAGGATCACCATCTCCCCGGGGCTAAAATGAATACCTGGAAGGAGGGTGCATGGCTCCCCTTGTGGAGCCATAAACAGCCCTTGGGCATGCCACCACCCAGGGCCGGCTCCTCCTATATCCCTTGGTGCCCAAGGCTCCAACCAAGCAAAATAAATCACAACTCTGCTCTCAGTAAGTGGAAGCTGTCAAACAAATATGCCTGCATGGAAAGACATGAAAACATTGCTCCACCTCAGTATCAGGTAGCCTTTAAAGGATGTTTTATTTTATAAAACATTTTTTAAAACAAAATAATTCAATGAAAAATATATATAGGGACTGTAGGGAGCCCTTAAGGATTCCCCCACAGTGCCAGATAGCCCTTGAAGGACTTTGTTTTTATTTTTTTATTATAATTAAATAATATGAAAGCCCATGAAGGGCTAGAAAAAAGAAAAAAAAAGAAACCCTTGTATCTGAGCTATGGGGTTTTGAGTCAAGCTGGACTCATTTCCATTTTTTAAAAATAAAAAATATATATATTTGTTTTGAAAGAAATACTTTTTTTTATTTTAAACTGGAAACAAATAACTCATTCTCTGTATATCAGAAATCAAGGCCTTAAAAAACTGTCTGTCTCTCTCCCTCTCACTTTTTTCTGTTCCTCTGTCTCTCTTTCAATCAATTCTTCCACTCACACACCAACTCAGACACTTACGCACCCACTCACAGACCCACTCAAGCACTCATGCACCCACTCAAAGGCCCACTCAGACACTCACGTAGCTGCTCATGGACCCACTCAGACTCTCATGCACTCTCTTAGAGCCCCTGTCAGACCCTCATACACCCACCAAGACCCACTCAGACAGTTATGCACTCACTCACACACCCACTCAGACTGTCACACACCCACTCGCACCCACCGGCACCCTGATGCACCCACTCACAGTCCCGCACACATACTGACACACCCACTAAAACACTGATGTATGCACTCTCACACACAGACAGACACTCTGACATCCACTCTTACCCCCGATACAGCCTCTCACACCAATTTTCACACCCACAGAAGCTGCGGCTAACTATGAATGTGCAAAGGGCCATCCACAACATCAGGTTGGGTGGTTAGTGGGGTTGGCCGCAGGGACTGGCTGCAGGTATGCCCTTGCGGGCAACCCCTAATGTGCACAGGAGAAGGCAATGCAAGGTGCAAGGTTGGGTGCTTATAGGGGGTTGGCTTCAAGGCCGGGCCGCAGGCCAGGCTCTGTGGCCAATTGCTGCCACACACGGCCAAAGGCCGTGCGCAGCAGTGGTTGGATTCACGTACAGCAATTAAATTTACTATATGTTAAAAAAAAGCATAGAAATTCACTGAAAAAAACAAGGGTCACAGGACGTTATAGTTAGGTTCTGAATTTACTCGTACAAAACCACAAAAAATCAGCAGTTATAGTTAGAGTTATTTCAAGTAGCTAAAACTCACGCCCTAAGGCTAAAAAGCATTATTTTGTTAAAAAAAGAAATCACTGCAAAAATTTTGATTATTCACAAATATCGCTGTGATATATATTTTTTTTAAAAAGCAAGCGCAGTCTCCTGCACGTGTGGTCCTGGAGGCACATTATTGTAAGGAGGGAGGCACAGGGGACCCCTCTTCCAGGGCTTACTGAAGTCCTGAGGACTGCCATCTCCCAGGGGCTTTGTATAAACATTTTTGCGGGGGGCTCATGGCCCCTTTGCCCCAGGAACCACAACATCCCTGGGGCAAACTTGTTAAAATATGCAGGCGGCCCGCAATGCCCCCCGAGGCTCCAGAGACCACCAACTCCCCGGGGCAATGATTGAAACGTATAGGGGGCACAGAGCTCTCCCGCACCCCGAGAACTGCCACCTCCGGGGGCAATGAATACACTGAACTCCCCAGACTCAAGTAAGTTAGTGAAGGGGGTCTGCTAAGGGCCCACGGATCATCACCTCTCGGTGGTTAAAATGAATAACTGGAGGGGGCTACACAGCCCCCCTTGTGGATCCATAAATGGCCCTTGACAAAGCCACCCTCCAGGGCTGACTCCTCCTATCTCCCGCAGTGCCCACCCTCGGGAGGGAGCTATTTGCTTTTGCTTGATGGGAACTGACAGCTCCCACTAAGCAAGCGAAAACACAACTCCTCTTTCAGCAAGAAGGAGATGTCAAACAGCTTCCGCTTACTGAAAGCAGAGTTGTTATCATGTTTCCTGCACGCAAATCTTCATGCAAGGAAAGGGATGAAAACATTGCAATGCTGGCTCCTGCAGGTAACTGAAGTTGACTGTACTGCTGGGGGCCTGAAGGCCTGCTAGGCCCCCAAATTGTTTTTTAAACAAAAAAAGTATTTTCCAGGTGGAACTGCAGATCTGCAATTTCACCTTGAAAATTATCTGATGAAGACGCTCAAGGAACAATTACATTGGCAAAGTTACAGACACTCATGTTCACTGGAGACATTTGCTTGACGTTCTTTACGGAGCTGTAGTGTAGGAGATGCACTATACATTTACCCAACAAGGTAGCACCTACTAATTAGCCAGTAGAAAGTACTCCAATTGGGTTGACATTTTGCACAAAACAGTAGTCTCTTCTTTGATGAATACACATGGAAGGATTTATTCTGGCACAATGCTCATCTCAAAGAAATTAAACCCCAATGGGAAGCACTTACAGATATAAACAAAGCAGGTGTCCACATTGAAGCTCCACTTCTGTAAAATGCGAATCATCCTTACTTTGTTTGCATGGCTAAGGCAAAGCAACTGTGTTTTCTCTACATTTCCACCTTGAAACATTACCTGTAATCCTTGATGGAGGTGTTTGTATCCTTGCCTCTTTCGAGAGCAATATCTCATGTAGTGGCTGTGACAAGTGGGTTCTTTCTTGTCAACTGCTTCTGAGACCCCACTATTTGGCCCTGCACGATGTGGGTTTGGGTGACTATAGGGGGTTGGCTGAAGGGACAGGGTATAGGCCTGGGCCTGTGACCAACACCTGCTGTGTGGGGTGGGAGTTAAATTAACGTATAGTAATTAAAATTACTTTACGTTTAAAAAAAAAAAGAAATTCACTGACAAAACCAAAGGTTACAGGTACGTTATAGTCAGGAAATATAATTAAAAAACAATTGAAATTCACTTAAAAAACCCAAGGTTACATGGATGTTATAGTTAGGCTCACATTTTAAATCACAAAACCATGGAAATTCACCTGTTATAGTTATAGTTATAGTTATCTCAAGTAATTACAACTCGTGCCATAAGGTAACTATAACTCATGCCCTCGCCACGCTGTATATAACGCATACTTTCCACTTTGTCTATCCCAAAGTCTTGCCTGCATTTTGTAAGAGGTTTAATCACACATTCCCCATACAGATTTCAAATCATCCTGCACCCTCCCTACTTTTATAACAGTGTCTGAAGAATAGACAGGCCAAATTTGATCATAAAATGGAATATAAAGTAAAGGGAAAGATATTAGACCATATATAATCACTGTATTTTCAAGTCCAATGACAGCAGGAGATCATGATGCCGAACAAGAAAATGATATACAAATGTCAGGTAACAGTATTGGCAACATTTAATTACAATTATGGCAAAGCTTTAGTGAAACATGTTGGTGTTCAATAACATACAAGATGGTTCAATGAGTTTTACAGTTGCTGCTGACATAAATGTAGAAAGCATGTCACAAGTTCAAATCCCAGCAAAACCGGTTTAGCTTATATACTTGTGGGGGGAGAACATTGAGTATCATATAACTGGATATGAGCAAGGCCTGCTATTTACAGCACTTAGAAATGTCAGTAGTGTTATATAGCCATATATCAAAAACAAGTTAGCAATATTATTTTTAGAAGACTCAATACAAAAAGCTTGACATCTGAAAAGATACTTGAGGAGAGATGAGAGCTTAGTCTCATGCAATACTGATCCACTTAATTGGGTGAGGATGGAGGTTTAAAGAACCTTACATCGAATCATGGGATGTTACATTAAAAAATCAATGCAGAATCCCTGAACATTACCAAATCAGACCTCTAGGGAACTGTTTAAAAACCAGAGCAACTCATAGAAACCCACAGGAATGATCAATATATAATTTTCAAAATCCTGAACTTTTTAAATGAATTAGGTTAGTCTATGGCAGAGAGTAAGCATTGGTTAAAAGATCATGTGATTGAAGGAGAGATCCTGGGTGGACTAGAATCACATACTTGACCACTGAATAACCTGTAGGAAGTGCTATCTAAAATGAATTGAGAGCCCAAGGTAAAGGCACTTTTAATGCAGATCTTGATTTAGTAAATACACAAATGTCAAGTAACAATAATAACATTTAATTACAATTATGGCAATGTTTTAGCTAAAGCGTGTTGGTGTTCAATATCTTGCAGGACGATTCAGTGAGTTATACAGTTGCTGTTGCGTAAATGTGGAAAGCAGGTCACAAGTTCAAATTCCAGCAAAATCGATTTAGCTTTATATACCTTTGAGGGCATAAAAGTGAGTATCATATAATTGGATATGAGCAAGGCCTGCTATTCAAAGCATTTAGGAATGACAGTAGTGGACAAAACCCATCAGCCAAACATGAACAGTGTATCCAAAAAAGGTTCAACTTCATATTTTGTGTGGTAATGAACAAGATCTCATGCCTTGGTGTTCAGTTAATGAGGCAACCTTTTTTCCCCTAGTCAGAGTCCTCACCAGGATATAGTTAAAGGGAGACTGGCTAGGTGATCAACTGTTTTGAAGTGTATGTAGAGCAGTGGTAACGGCTGCCAGAAAGAGCTTGCACCTGAGCCTGTATTTCAAAGTGTGACAGTCAAGGGCACGGTTTTCAGTGGGGGATGAAATCCAAAAGATCTAACACACATATTAGACACTGGTGAGGGAAAGATATGGCTCCACATTAGTGTATGTCACCTTTCATCCCCCAAAACCTTGAACTTCATCTCAGGGTCTCTCTGGAGGAGGGGATGGGGGAGGGGAGTTACTCCTACATTTGCTAAGTCAGTGCATGAGCTGCAGACAGCAAAGTTCGAAATCAAAAGTGTTTGCTTCTCTGTGTTTCTGAGCTGTCGCGTCTGCAGCCCATCCACTAACTCCTAGATTGTTTGAGTTAATGCATGTGCTGTAGAAAGCACAATTCAAAAAGCGCGAGATCATTAGAAGCGTGTGAACTAATTGAGAATGAGTTTGATAACCTGAATGGTTATTAATATAATCGATGCTAGCCAGACACTATTGTGCTATATAAAAGCAATTGGTTAAATACGGAAATGCTCCGAGAAATACAGGGATAGCACACGTGTTCTGAGCCACATAGAGCTGACAGTATCACCATGTATTGTGGGTCCACATGCATAAACCTTAAGTCGAGGAAGGAGGGGTTCTCTGAAAATTAATCCTGTATACAGTGAAATTGGTCCTGAACTGTGTGGTACCACAATAGCGGTGCCACTATACATAATAATAGTACATGATACATAATTATTGTTTAGAACAAGTTCGCTCCAATGAAGTAAATACTGGAAAATCTTCAGCTGAGGGGATGAGATTTTTGTGAATGTTATTTAGGACACAATATTTATGCCAGCAAAACAGTTCTATCCAGGATATTCTGACATATAGTCACGCTCATGGAGCACAGCTTGATTTGCTGACTAGATATAAAATCAGGGAATTAGCCAGTGAAAATTGTAAAACAAACTGTTGGCTTTACAAACTGTACCAAACGTTGTTGTTATGACACAAATGTTGTGAGTGTGTGCAGTTTCACAAACTGATTGTCTTAATTTTTAATTTTTGGGATTAAATTTGATTTTTGCAAATCATTTAAAATCAATTATTGTATGCTCTTTGAAGTAATTTTAGAAATTATTTTTCAATTTGATAAACCTGATGTTTTTTTTTGCAATTTAATTCAAAAGGTACAGACCTGCCTATAACGCAACGGTTTCTGGGTATTTATCTTGTATTATGCATGTGGTTATGGTATAGCATTCATACGAGTCCTCTGAGGGACCATTTTTCTACCTCACAATCCTCTTAAGTATAGCTGCTAGGCTGAAAAATCGTTCACCTAGTGATAGAAAGCTGAAAGTTCGTACAGACATTCGTCTTTGTATTAGTAACCATATAAGAACAAGACTCCAGGTGGCCAAGTTATGACCACGGCGGAAAGATCTCACATAGACAGCCACTTTACCACACTGACCACCAGGGCGGAAACAACAGGCACCACAGCGGTAGCCACCTACAGCCAGGCGGAAGTCAATGTTCTGCCCACCGTATTAAGACATGCCAATCCTCCACCTTTTCTGGAGCGGTACCAACAACATCAAAAGCCTGGCGGAAACAGAGCTCAGAAGTGAAAGGACTCACCATTGGAGACACAGGGAACAACAACGCCGCCATGGAGCCCGAGCTGCATGTCTTCCCCATGCTCTTCTACATGCTGCACCACCACGAACACCAACGACGGCGAAGATGACGATGGTGAGTACAGCCGCCTAGCACACAAGGGAGGGGGGAGGAAAAAGAGAGTGACACACACACGCACAACACACACACACACACACACCCAACACCATACACACAACCAGATGCACAAGAAAACAAGTTATTCCTCCTAAATCGGCTGAATAATGCAAGGACGATATGAATTTACTAAAGTGAGTGTAATAAGATCAACAGAGTATAAAAATAACTTGCCCAATTTTACAGATATTTACAATTGTACAGTTCAAGGGACACTGCCCAGTCCTCATTTTGCGTGGCCCACATGGCCGCTGGCCAAACTCCAAGGCCCCACTTGTCACCTGCATCAACACAGAGAGAACACTGCAGGGGCATCAGTTGGTAAATAGGCAGGCACCTCAGGGGGACGGGGGATTAGGGGGCACCTCAACCGGGAGATGGAACAACACCACTGGTTCTGGAAGGGGCAACATGCCCTGTGCTTGATCCTAGGGAGTGCAAGGCCACAGTCTCTCAAGTGGGTGACTTGCCCACATGCTCTGGAGGGGGCACCGTGCCCTGTGCTCTTGGTCCTGGGGAGGCTGGGGTTGGTGGGTGCCTTACCCACTGGTTCTGGAGGGGGCATCGTTCCCTGTGCTCTTGGCCCTGGGGAATGCAAGGTCACACTCTCCCAGGTGGGTGTCATACCCACAGGATTTGCTAGGGGCAGGCCGCACAGCAGCCCATGGAGGCAGGACAACATATCGTCCGCCGGTAGTGATGCCTGCTCAGTGGTGGAAGTGGTGCTGCTGCAGCCACTGGTGGGGGGTGTCTCCAGCCCATCCTGTGAAGCCTCGGATTGCTGCTCACTGGTGGTGGTGGTGGTGATGCTGCTGGTGGGGGGAGGCTCCAGCCCATCCCCTGCAGCCTCGGATGGCTGCCCACTGGTGGTGGTGGTGGTGCTGCTGCTGGTGGGGGAGGCTCCAGCCCATCCCCTGCAGCCTTGGATGGCTGCCCACTGGTGGTGGTGGTGGTGGTGCTGCGGCTGGTGGGAGGAAGCTCCAGCCCATCCCCTGCAGCCTCGGATGGCTGCACCACCATGGTTGGGGGTGGGGGCTCCATCAGAGTTCCTGCCCCAGGCCCCTTTCCCTTCCTGCCTGCTGGTGCTGGTTCCTTGGTCTTCCTGGCAGCAGCTGAGGTAGGCTCCCTGCTCTTCCTGGCAGCAGCTGGGGCAGGCTCCTTGCTCTTCCTGGCAGCAGCTGGGGCAGGCTCCTTACCCTTGAGGTTGCCTGGTGCAGGCTCCTTCACCCTCAGGACCCTGGATCCTTTCCCACCACGAGTGGGTGTGGTGACTGCCGGGCCCGTGGACTGGGTGGCTGGGGTGCTTGGCTGGGTTTTTGCCACCTTGGCCAGATGTGCAGGGCAGAGGGGGTTGGGAAGAGGTCAATGGTGGATAGGAAAAGCTTTTTAGGGACCTCGGGCGGGAAGAGGGAGAAGGTTTGGAAGTGGAAGAAGAGGGAGTGGTTGTTGGAGGTTTCTGTCTGCTGATTTTGGGTGCAGGTGCATGGGCTGGATGCTGTTGTGAGGTGGATGGCTGTTGGGTGCCTGAGTGCTTGCGTTTGTGTACATTAGAAGGGGGGACAGACACAGTGGGAGAGGAGACAGGGGAAGTGTGCATGGCTGTTGTGGAGGTGTTTGCCAGTGAGGTGTGTGTTCTGCTAGGTGTGGTGGTGATGCTGGTAGTGGATGAAGATGTAGTGCATGCAGGTGTGAGTGTAGACGGAACTGGGAGGGAGGTGGTCGAGGAGGGGAGACAATGGAAATTGAATGAATGAATGGATGATCTTTATTTGCATGATTATTTCAAACCTTTGCAAAAGCACAATAATAGAAAATACATAAAACGATAACAAAAATTAAAATTACACTTCATAGTAAAACGCTGTATCCTTTGCGACATCTATCGTCATGCCATTACCTAAAATTGTTTTGGACTAGAGTGGACAGTAAGACGCAGAACTTGGTTGTAGTTATAGAATACTAAATGGCATGAAGATCATCTTAAAAAATGTAACATACCCACATCTTGCGATACATATTAGTAACTCGCTACCTAAAATGGATTCCCTGCACATATTGAGATTGTGGAATCTGGGTGCACTGACGAGAGCTTATTAGAGAGCATTTTTGTAAGAGTCGCTGCAATGTGTATAGAGTGTACAAGCCTGCACGACATAAATAAGAGAAAATAGTTTTAAGTATATAAGTAAAATTCTTACCTAAAAGGAGTGTAGTAAAAATACCAAAGAGTGACATAAGACAAGTCTATAGCAGTGTGTGTAAAAATTCACTAAAAGACTTTAAAACTGAGATACATTACACTACAATGCATAATCCACCTCCATTTGGCTCCTAACCCCTGTGGCAGTGTACTAATATTCAGGGTCTATGTTGGATCTCATATGTAAGTGCCGGTGGAGCGCGCAATTGCCCTCTTTGAAACCACTCAAAGTCAACATTTGGGGGGGTGCGTGGATTTAGGTGCTGCCTCCCCCTTTTTCGTTTTTGTAAGTTCATGGGCATGTGCTAGCAGTAAGTTTTTCCTCATGATGGTGAAGAATTTCCCAAAACGGGCCAGCTCCATGGGCATCTCTGCAGTGAATATGTATTTCACGGCTTCTTTACATGTCCTTAGGCCATATTTCAGAAAAGGAGGTTTTAAAAGTCGATGTCTCTCTGAGGCCAAACCTGGGCAGCAGCATATTAAATGACAAGTGGATTCAGTGTGATAATTACATAGAATACATTCCTGAGAGTGCTGCCACCTTTATTTCCAACTGTATCTAAATTTCCAGGGTGGTAATGTTGGGAGTCACATATGTAAAACGCTTTGAAAAGTTTGAGCTCCCAGGGCTGCTTTCATATACGGCTGGGGTTTAGTGACAATATACGACTCGGCTAAACCCTCTAACCCCCTGATTTCCCTGATTGTGGCAATGTTCTTTTCTCTGGAAATTTGCGTGCCATATTCTTTCAGTATGTTTCTCAGGAGGGCCTTTGATATTATGGATCTGATGAGTACGTGGGGACTAGATTACAAAAATCCTTGGCGTGCCTGAGATAAATGGCCCAGCTGCTGGAAACGTCTTCTAAAATTGCTTTCAGCAAACCCCTCAAACTGTCGATATTGGCCCTGGGGACAGCATGAAATAACTTAATTATGTCCATTTTGCAATTCATGTCCGTACTTGTTATATTAAATTCTAGATGTATCCCTGCATCTCTGGTGAATTTAGGGGTTTGAAAGATCCTTTTGTATGCTCTCATTTGACATTTCTCCAGAGGTTTTGTTGTCCTGCCTGGGTATGCTAAATGGCCATAGATAATAGTGGGTATAAGTTTTGCTTTTATAACTCTCCTAATTGATTCTGATGTAGGTGCTTGGAGCCGGAGATAGAGTTTAGCTGGAGCATAGGTAGTTCTTTCTGCCTTCGTTCTTAGTGCTGTTGCCTGATGTACTATTTTACCGGCATTTGATAGCCACACTCCAAGGTACTGGTATTTTTCTTCCGTGTCTATTCGTAAGGCACCAAGCTTCCATGCTCTTGGATATTTCTGCGACTGACGTCCCAACACCTTGGTTTTCGTTGCATTAACCTTCTGAGCGTTTTTTTCATTGTAATCGTGCAGGATGGCCAAGCCCCTTTTCAAGCCCAGTTGAGTCTGGGCAAGGAGGACTAGGTCATCTGCATATTGGATTATAGGAAGCACTGTCTTTCCCAGTTTCGGGGGAAATGTATTTCCTCTGAGTAGGTCCTTACCAAGGTCAGCTGTCTAGAGATTAAAAAGGGTGGGAGCAATGACACAACCTTGTTTTAGGCCCTTGATAGTGTATATTCTTTTGGTCACATGTGTGTTCAAAATCTTTACTTTCACCCATGTATCAGAGTAAAGTGCCATTATTGCTGCCAGCAAATTCCCTGGTATCCCCCAGGAGGCCAACTTCTTCCAGAGTATGTGGCATACTACGCCATCATCAAATGCCGCACTGTAGTCGAAGAAACATGCAAAGAGAGATTGAGCAGCTGGTTTCAAGGTTTTCTGTCCTAAATATGCGAGAGCTAGCACATTGTCTAAGGTGGATGAGCATGGCCTAAATCCTGTTTGGTACATTGGTATAATAATATTTTCTGTAATCCAATGTTCCAGTTCCCGAAGCAGGACTCTTGCATAGGCCTTGCCATCCACATCCAATAGAGCTATTAACCCCAATCTATCATGGCTACTGACCCCTGTGAGGAATGCCAGGACAAGGGCAGAAGAACATTATAATGAGGCACATGGGCAAACCAGAAGGATCATAGAAAGAACTTTTGGCCTCCTGAAGGCCAGGTTTCGGTGCCTCCATCTGACAGGTGGATCCCTGTGCTACTCACCCAAGAAGGTCTGTCAGATAATAGTGGCATGCTGCATGTTGCACAACCTTGCCTTGAGATGCCATGTACCTTTTCTGCAGGAGGAGGAGGATGGAGATGCCCCTGTGGCAGCAGTGGACCCTGTGGACAGTGAGGATGAGGAGGCAGCGGATGAGGATGAGGACAACAGAACACCAGTGATCAGACAGTACTTCCAATGACACACAGGTAAGACAGTGTTACTTCACATTTCATAGTCATTATTTTGAAATTGTTTGGCACTGGCATGCTGTTATTTCCCACTTCTATGCTCTCTTACTGTACCCTTTGGCAATTCATTTTACAGATGTTGGTGCCTCACAGTAGCTTGTGTTGTGATCACTGCAGCCAACTACAGGTCTTTCACATGTGCTCATTTACTGTACAGTTGATTTGCAATGTTTGTACATGGTTAAACGTGTACATACTTAAATAATGTGACATACTCCATACTTCTATTTGTTCAAGGGTGTTTATTTAAGTGCTAAGATATTGAGGGGCAAGTGCAATGGTATGGGGTGATGATGGAGGAAAGTCCAGGGTAGAGTTCCAGTCTGTAGCACAGGTGCATTGTCCATGGGGACATAAGAAGGAGAGCAATGGCAGTTCAAGGTGGACAGGGTGACAGAGTGGGACACAGGGGTGACAATCAGGAGAGTTTCATTTCCTGGCGGGGGTCTTGGCAATAGTTTCTGGCTTCTGCCTGGATCGCAGGGAACGTTTGCGGGTGGTTCTCCTTCTGCAGGGGGAGGGGTGCTGGTGGCCTGTTGGTTCTGTGGCGGGGCCTCCTGTCCTCTAGCGGCAGCGGAGGTGGCAGGCACTTCAGATGTCTGGCTAGTGGCAGGGGCCCACTGTTGTGAGACTGCCTCCCTCATAATATTGGCCATGTCTGCCAGCCCCCCTGCTATGGAGACCAGGGTGGTGTTGATGGCCTGCAAGTCCTCCCTGATCCCCTGGTACTGTCCCTCCTGCAGCCGCCTGTTCTCCTGCACATTGTCCTGGATCTGGCCCACTGTGTCCTGGGAATGTTGGTATGCTCTGAGGATCTCTGCAAGTGCCTCCTGGAGAGTTGGTTCCCTGGGCCTGTTCTCCCCCTGGTACACAGCACTCCTCCCAGTTTCCCTGCTGGCCTGTGCCTCTGTTACCTGAACCGCGTGTCCACTGCCACTGAACCCCAGGTCCCTGATTGTCTTGGGTATGAGGTGTGCCCTGGGGTCCCTGTACAGGTGGACACATTGCTGATTGACGTGTCCTGGGGCCAGAGGTGTGGGTACACTGGGTGTGTGCTGTGGTGGTATTTCCAGATGGGGGAGGCTCTGTGGTTGCTTGTGACTGGGCTTGGGTAACTGACTGTCCAGAGGTCCCTGATGGGCCGGGTTGGACATCCAGATCCAGGCAACCAGAGTTGCCGTCATTACTGTGGGCCTCTTCTGTGGGGGAACTGGATGCTGCTAGCACCTCCTCTCCGCTGACATTGGCTTGGATACCTGTGAGGATGTAAATGCTGTGTTATTGTTTCTGTGTGTGACATATTGTGCATTTGTGGGTTGCCCTTTTTGATTGTATTTGCCCTGGCAGCTTTCACTTGTGTAAGTTGGTATGTGGTGGGCTAGCTGATTCTCTCTAGTGTGCATGCTTTAGTGGTAGGTGTCCAATCAGGTCTGTGAGTGGTGTCCATGCATTGGTTGAGCATGAAGGGCTTGGCACTGGGATGAGTGAGATGTGATGGTGGGGTGTGTGGGAAGTGGCGGAGTGATGGGAGTGAGGGTGGGGGTATGTATTGGCATGCAGGTAGGGGGTAGTAGTAGTATAGAGTTGACTTACCAGAGTCAAGTCCTCCTCCTACTCCGGCCAGGCCCTCAGGATGCATGATTTCCAAGACTTGCTCCTCCCATGTTGTTAGTTGTGGGGAGGAAGTGGGGCTCCACCGCCAGTCCTCTGTACAGCGAGTTGGTGTCTTGCTTCAATTGAGCGTACCTTCCCCCGTAGGTCATTCCACTTCTTCCTGATGTCATCCCTGGTTCTTGGGTGCTGTCCCACGGCATTGACCCTGGCCACGATTCTCCGCCACAGCTCCATCTTCCTTTCAATGGATATCTGCTGCACCTGTGCTCCAAATAGCTGTGGCTCTACCCTGATGATTTGATTTCCTCCACCATGACCCTTAGCTCCTCCTATGAGAATCTGGGGTGTCTTTGTGGTGCCATGGTTGTTGTGTGAGTTGTGTAGGTGAGGGTGTGTAAGGTGATGTGTTGGGGTGTGTGATGTGGGATGCGTGGGTGGTGTATAGGTGTAGGTTGTGTGTGGATCTGGTTTTGTCTGTGGTCATGGTGTCTATCTCGTGCCAATGGTTTGTAATGGCAAATTGTTGTGGATAATGTAAGTATGTGTTTTATAGTGCTGTGGGTGTATGGGTATGGTGTGTGTATGGGTTTCAGCTGTATGTTGTTTGAATTGGCCAATGTGGTGTTGTTTTGTTTGAGTGTGTGTATTTTGAGCATGGCGGTATGTACCCCCAATGATTTACCGCCATTGAATGTCCGCCGTGGTGAGTCGTGGGTCATAATGTGGTGGGCGTTGTTCTGTTTGCGTAACGGTGTGGTTTTGATACTGCCAGTTGATCACTGACCTTTGGACTGGCACATTTGTGTATGTGGCTGAATAGTGACGGATTGGTGTGTGTATGTCACAATATGGTGAACGGATATCTGCGGCAGCAGCGGTATGTTGGCGGCAGTCAGTGTGGTGGTAAGTGGGATTTACTGCCAATGTCATAATGAGAGCCTGAGGCAAGGGGTATACGATTCCATGTGAAGAAGACCCTCGACAAAATCAGCAGCGTCCGGCTCCTGGAACAACGGCCAACTGACAAAGCTGTGACCAAAGCTCCAGAACCCAGAGCAATCCACCAATGAACACAGGTTCCATAAATAGAATAAAGAGGTAAGATAGAAAGCAATACAAAACATACATAACTAGTCATTAATAATAAAGCATATCATAAGTATCCCATCACCTCCCTCCTTTATGAAACATAATTAAAAAAACAGAATTCTAAACAAGGATAAAATCACAAAATTTAGAAGGCAAGTTGACAGTTCTAGAACTGCTCGTTAGTTACAGGTTTCAATATGGACTCAGTGGTATCCGAGTTCACATTAGTATTTGAATATTGACGTGGTCCAAATTCATTATCAATTTGCATTTCACCAGAAGAATTTTTTCCAAACGAAACATTTGCATCAGCCAAACTGTCACCTGGATGATTTGAACTGTTACTCGGCAACATAAAAGAGTCTGAGCTTTCACTAGAAGGTTCAGTATCATCCTCAGTTTCTACAGATACAGAATTTCCAACATCCATTGATAACATAGAACTATCACTGTTCTTTGAGCGATACATGTCTTTGAAAATGTTTACTTGCTCATTATTAACAGGAACAACACTGTTCTTATTCCACCAACCTTTTCCTTCAAGTAAAACAGAAGCCTTTGTAGATTTGATAACTTTTGTAGGTAATGAAAATGTAGATTACCCTTTACACACTCTAAAAGGTTTCTTGATCAGAACCCAATCATTTACACACAACTCAACTTGTTTGGCATTGCTCATACAATCATAGTTACTTTTCTGCTTAAGCTGTTTGTCAACCACTCTACTTCTCAAAGCACAGTTATCATCCAGACCTGATGAACTGTGTTTTCCATGCAAAGTATCAGACATCCATCTTGGTGCAAGTTTGGTCCTGGGATCTCTTCCTCTAAGTAACCTGAAAGGAGCAACTCCAGTAGTAGAATGAGGGGTGGTTAAATACGCCCAAACCCTTTATTGCAAAAATTCTGCAACATCGGTGCGAGATGCTAAACCAGTCTGAACTCCATCTTTGAAAATGCGATTAACCCTTGCTACCAAACCGTTTGAAGACGGACTGTGTAAAGCTACCTTAAGATGTTTGATATCATGCAAAGTCATAAAGTCACAAATTTTCTTTGACACAAAATGCATACCATTGTCAGTTACCACAGTAATAACTGGGCCTTCCAATCTAAACAATTTGCTTAGGAAACTAATTACATCAGAATCTGCACTGGAAACAAAAGAATAATATATCCACTTGGAAAAATAATCAACCACAACTAAAAGATACCTCTTATCCCTTGGTAAAAGATTAAAAGGCCCTGAAAAATCCAAGGCTATATTTTCCCATGGTTTCTCTGGCAAAGGGACCAAGTATAATGGTTTAGTGACAGTTTTCCAGTGTCTGTCCGAGACTGTGCATTCAGGACACTTATTAACAAAACTTGCTACTTGTTTGTCTAATCCCAGCCACCAATACGACAACATTAGCTTCTTAGTGGTAGCCGAGATCCCCAAATGACCTTCGTGAGCCAAACCGATGATTTTGTTCCTAAGTTCAGTAGGTGGAACTACGAGATCACCACTTAAACAAGTATTATTTTTGCATGATAGTTCTTTGGCTACTTGACCAAAACACCTGAGCTCTTCTGACAACTTCTTTTTAGGTGGCCATTTTGTTATACTAAACTTTACTCAAACTTTGGACAAAACCTCATCATTGGACATTGAAGTCACCCACTCCTGTTCAGTGATATGATTGCTGGACATAGCCAAAATATCCATCAATGCTACAACACATTCATGTTCAGAATCCATATCCAAAAAGCATCATATGGCAAGGGTAAGCAAGATAACCAATCAGCACGAAATTTCTTACCACCTTGAATGCATTTCGTAATCAAGTTATACTCTTGCAGTTTTGATAACAATCACAACAAACGTGCTGACGCTTTCCCTAAACCATTGCCGTTCAGAAAAAATACAAGTGGTTTGTGATCAGTATAGAAATCACAACTGGTGCCCCTTATATACGTTTTGAACTTCTGAACAGCCCATACACACGCCAATGCTTCTCTCCCAAGAGGACTGTAATGTGTTTCTGCCTCAGTCAAGGTCCTAGAAGCAAAAGCTACCGTATTTTCATGACCATTAACCCACTGACCAAAAACTGCACCAATCCCTCTCAAACTGGCATCAACCATAATAAACGGTTTTCCAGATGGATTAAAAGCTTGTAAAGCTGGAGCATTAATAACTAAGGGCCAGATGTATCAAAGGTTTTTGCCCATTCTATGTCTATGGGAAAATGTGTTCAATCATGTGGCCCTAAGTTCTTTACTTTTTCGAAAACAGAATTTAAGTCCTCACTCCACTCAAATTTGATTCCCTTCTTAAGAAGAGATCTCAAAGGCTGTACCTCCATGGCATACCCTGGAACAAACCTAGCATAATATTCACAGAGCCCTAAAAACGATCTTAAGGTATCTTTGTCAGTTGGAGGGCACGCTTTTCTTACTGCATCCAAATAGCTAAATGTAGGCCTATGATGTGACCAAGATATTCCACCTCCGTCAGTTTGCATTTACTTGGCTTAACCATCATACCTGTGTACTTCAGAATAAGCAATACCTTGTTTAAAATCTCCATGTGCTTTTCTTTTGTTTCTGTGTGAATTAAAATGTCATCTTGGAAAGCCTGCCCTTGTGGTAAGTCACAAAATAACTCATCCATTAACTTCTGAAAAACACTTGCCGCTGAAGCAAGTCCAAATGGCAACCGTAAGTATTTGTATGCTCCAAACGGAGTTACAAATGTGGTTATATCCTGAGCATCTTCATTTAACGGAATTTGGTGGTATGCAGAGTGGAGATCAATAGTCAAGAATTTTTTTTAACAACCCACATTTGTGATCATTTCTTGGATATGTGGAAGAGGATGACAATCTACCAATATATTCTGATTAACAGACCTCAAATCCACACATAGGCCCTCATTACGACCCTGGCGGTAGGCGGAGACGGGGCGGTAACACCGCCAACAGGCTGGCGGAAAAAAACATGGAATTATGACCATGGTGGTTACCGCCATGGTCATCCGCCACTTCTCTGATCCGACCGCCAGGGCGGAGATGACCGCTGGGCTGGAGAGATGGGTCTCCAGCCCGGCGGCGTCACAAGACTGCCGGCGGTATTACGACTCTGCTGACCGCCATTGATTTCATGGGGTTCGGAACCGCCATGAAATCCATGGCGGTAAGCACAATCAGTGCCAGGGAATTCCTTCCCTGGCACTGATAGGGGTCTCCCCCACCCCGAGTCCTCACCCCACTCCCCCACCCCCATCCCACCCCCCAAAGGTGGCAGGACCCCCCTCCCCACCCCTACCCCAACATAGAAACACACCCCACCCTACATGCATGCAGACACCACCAACACACATACCCGCACACACACCAACAAACATGCCAAGAGACACACACACAGTCAGACACGCACACATACACACAAACATACATACAGACAGACATGCACACATTTCCAGACACACAACACACCCCCTGCATGCATACACGCACTCACACACACCCTCAACATACTCACACGCACACCCCCATGCACGCACACAACACACAACACCCCCACCCACTCCCCTAACGGACGAGCAACTTACCTGGTCCGTTGATCTTCTGGGAGGGGGCGGGATCCATGGGGGCTGCTCCGCCGCCAGCAACCCATCACCAGAACACCGCCACGCCGAATCACGGAACGTGATTCGGTGGGTGGTGTTCTGATGACGGGGCGGTGGAGGTGGAGCAACCTCCACTTCCCCGCCGACCGCCAGTATGGCTGCAGGCGGCTCTCCATCCAAAAAAGGACAGAGGGCTGCCAGCAATCATAATTCGGCGAGCGGAAAACCGCCTGCACTGGCGGTCTTCAGCACAGCGGTTCCTCTGCGGTCTTACAAAAAGACCGCTGAGGTTGTAATGACCACCATAATCTTAAATCACCATTTGTTTCTTCGTGATCACAATGGGAGAAACCCATTCTGATGAGTCTGTCGGAGTGATTATGCCCTCAGATTGTAATTTATGTAATAAAATCTTCAAATCTGTCCTGACGCCTAAAGGGACTGGTCTAACTTTGTGTACCACAGGAATCGCACCTTTCTTTAATTTAATGCAGTGTTCATAACCATGCACAGTTCCCACTTGGTCTCTAAAAACTTCAGGAAACAAAGTGACCATGCAATCCATAATGTTGTTAGGCAAAGTTACATTAGCAATGTGGTCAGGCAGAACCAACTCTGGCAATTCACCCAAGGCAAAAGGAACTTCATGTCCAGGTCAAAGAATAATTCCTAACCGTGCCAAATCCTTCCTTCCTACAATGTCACGCCCTTTAACAGCAACATATATCTTGGTAAAGATGGATCTGCCTAAACACTGCGAATTGGACCACAAATAACGTAACAAATCTATGTCATGCTCACTAAATACCTTAGGGCTGATATCGGGAGTTTGTAAATCTATTGTCTCTTGCCACAATTTAAAGAAAGTATGATCAGCTACGATGGTGATAGGAGGCTCTGAATCAGCTAAAACAGAAATGTTTTCAGAACGGATAAGCACATCACATATGGCACCCTTAATGACCTTCTCAGGTTTACCACGAGATCCATCAGGAAGATCAACAGTTAATAAAACATTTGAGAACTGATTAGAACATTGTGCAATTTCATCATTCACATCTACATTGCTGATCTTCACTATGGTAGAAATGCTTTTGTTAGCATTCTGTGTTAGACACACGCTTTTGAAATGAGCCTTCAAACGACAAATGTTGCATTTTTTACCAAATGCAGGACAAGAAGGATCATTTCCTAAATGGAGTTTTGAACCACAGCGAAAACACATCCGTGAAGGTTTTCCTGACCGTCCACAGTAGGTCTTACCCATTTTTTCTTGGTTGTTACTAACAGTGCAAACTGCTCCATCGTTGACCACACGATCTAAAAAGGTGCTTTGGTTAGCTAAAACCCTAGAAGTAGTTATCGACCTCTCAATTCCTTTTGCTAAGTCAATAACTTCTTCAAGAGTTGGATTACAGCTGGCTAAAAGTCTCTCCTGTATTTTTTTATGAAAACAATAGAAAACAAATTGATCACGTATATAAATATCAACATTAGATCCAAACTCACACTTAGAAGCTAAAACCCGTAAGTTAGCTACATATTCTTCAACGGTTTCATCACTTAACTGTTTACACATAGCAAAATTAAATCTTTCTAGCAAAACACTAGAATCATCAGAATATTGTTTTCTCATTCTTTCTTTTCCTTCAATGTAGCAGTTCCACAACATATCACCACTCCCAGGTGGAGAAATCACCGGTAAGTTGTCAAACACACGTTGACCTGCAACACCAAGATGATTAAAAAGCAAGGCTATCTTCCTATTGGGATAAAAATCATTTGCGTCTATAGCTGTTAGATAATTTTCAAAAATGCGCAACCACTCAGTCCACTTAGTATCCGGCTTTCCTGCTTTCTGCAAAAATGCTGGTGGTTGGATGATGGCTTGACTGGCTTCCATAATTGTCAATAAATTAAAAGTTGAGGAAAACGTGTTCTCTGCATACTAAAATTATTCTCCGATGTAATCCAGCAATATTCACATAACTCGCTTTGAAATGACAAATTTCAGCATCTATACTCGGCTTGAGGAAACACTTCGCACATGGAGATTTGTCGATGAAAAGTAGTTGAATGGCTTCCGGTTACGCTTCTGGTAATCATGCCAACATCAAGAGAGAATTGCTGGACAGCATCGTTCTGGCACGCGTCGCACACACGTAAGCCACCATGAGCAGCGTGTCCAACGACCTCAACCAGCACGTCTCGCGGGCAAAAGTATGACTGCTGCTACCAGCGCCCCAAACATGATCACAGCGCAAGCAAGTACACAGTCCACAAACGGGATAGCGAACCAAAAGACTCCAGTCTCCATAAAGATCCCGGCACAGGACAACATCCGTTGTCATTGGAACTAAATTTGTCGGTGGGCCCCTCCTCATATGCAGCAGGTGATTCACGCCACTCCAGGTACCAAATTGTGGCAAGGGGTATACGATAAGCCAAAGAAGAATTCAGACGTCAGCGGTGAAAGAAGAAAAGGAGTTTATTCCATGCGAAGAAGACCCACGACAAAATCCGCAGCATCCGGCTCCTGGAACAACGGCCAACTGACAAAGCCGTGACCAAAGCTCCAGAACCCAGAGCAATCCACCAATGAACACAGGTTCCATAAATAGAACACAGAGGTAAGATAGAAAGCAATACAAAACATACATAACTAGTAATTAATTATGAAGCATATCATAATTATTACAGGGCCATAGTCTATTCAAAATCCAATATGGGAGAACAGATATCAAAAAAATCAATTGAGCTCTTCCGATTTGCGTCACATTTGGCACAAACGTTCATGTATACACGTCAGAGCATGTCATGTGCAAGCTCACGTCAGATCTTATCTGTGACATCTTACATATAAATCCAAAATGGCCATCAAAGTCATGTAGAACACTTTAAAATTCAAATCTGTTATCAATTCAGTATAAATATTCATATTTATTGACATGTATCAACATTTAATAATATGTATTATATGTTAATATGTACATTTTATTTGCTTTCAGCTTTAACATGTGTTATGTAATGCCTGAAAATGAGTTGAAACAATACCTTATTGCAACACCGACAATCAGTGGTCAAGCTGTCCAGTATGATGATATTGTTGCAACAAATTGGTCCATCTGTGTTTTTTGTGAGGAAAGCAATTCAGAAAAAAGTATTAGTCCTCAAATGCTAGGAACAAACATTATGGGTCTGGATGTAGTGTTTTAGACCATAACTTGAAAAAATGCATTACCTATGAATATCGAACTAGAATGGCCTAATGATGGTTCTGGTATTGAGCAGACATTAAGGACTAACAATAATGTGGCACAAATTGTGTTTTAACCGGTGTGACAATCTAAACCTGCAACGGGCTCAGAAAAAGAGTACATAGTGATGCAGATCTATATGGGAGCACAGTTAAAACATGTTAGGCAATTCCAGTTCCACATAAAATTGTATTAAAAAAACATGTTTCTTTTACAACAAATCAGAGATATCTGTAATGCATAAAGCGAAAACAGATGATGTGGATGCTAATGTTCGTCAGTGTGCCTAGTTAGTTTAAGATACAGCACTTATTGCAAAATTGGCTATGAGTGATATGCATGTACAGAATGCTGAATATCATCATAAATGTCTAGTATTCTATAATAGAGCACACTGTATGTAGTGAATCCTAGTTTGTTTTAATGGGACAACAGGAGTTAGCTTAGCCTTTGGCTTGCTGACTCGTGCCCCCGTCACCTAGTGGCTTTTAACCTACTTAGCTTGCTCTATCTTGTACCATTTATTTAATTAATTCTTCTAAGATGGCTGCCTTGTTTTCTAGTTAGGCCGTTTTTGTTTAGAGTTATGTTATCAGTGTCACATCGCTAAGGCGTCAAATCAAGCGACAAAGACAAACAAACTGTAGGTGCTCACATTAGAAATTACCATCCCAAGCATGCAGTGTTATCTAGTGTTTGGGAACAACCTATGTCAGGGGTTCAAGTAGATCTGCATAAATACATCACACTTGAGACAGATAATCAGAGGGATTCCGACCAGTTACCATGGCTGCTATTGATGCTGCACGTCGCCTTGACACTGACCTGGACTTTATGTCCCCACGAAGTCTGAGCTAGAGACCTCATTCCAAGGTAACAAGGGTTGGGGGCTCCTTTCAGGGACATAGCATTGGCAGATTAGGTTTAACATACCAAGCTCTCCTTTAGGTAGACGGCTAGGCCTATCGAGATAGGGTTTTAGGACATTTTACACACTTCATGTCTTTTTGTATCATTGCGAGATGGTGGGGGTCTTTATAATAATGACTCTTGTTTTTACCATCCTGTTCCTTGCACTGTTCATTATCTTAATCATTGCAGGCCATGCAACTTATCGCAGATTGCAGTTGTGTTAAGTAAAAACTATTGAAACTTTACTGCATTTTCTTAATTGCCTGTGTTTGATTGAGACATGATGTATCTGTGACAAAGGGGTAATCTCCGTTCAACCATGACACTCCCTGAGATGTCATACTCTTGAGTTCATGCATAAAGGCTGCCACAAATCACCGTTAATTGTTTGGGTTTTGGTGAGGTACTGCTAGTGAGCCAGAAGTGTTGGGACTACAGTTGCGACTTGTTGTAGGATAGGCATAGTCACCTACAAATATAAGTACTGTCATCCTTAAACGAGCAGTCTTGCCTAGAGCAAGAGTCCAACTACGACAAGTATACTAAAAATGAAAATGAATCACCTAGTGAGACCTCAGTAGAAGGAATAGCTCTAGCTGAACTTCTACTTTATCCGAAAGATTCACAAGAAGGAGATGTAAAAAATATTTCAAACTCTGTGACTTGGCAAACCTTTAAACAAACAGAGTAAAGCAGCTTGATTCCACTGCAGGTAAGGTTAACTCGAGAAGGATAAATGAGAGAATTCTCAGAAATACAAGACGTTTGAAGTCATACAATGAAGGAACAGATGTCCTGTTAGCTTTTGAAGATGACATAGGATCCGCATTAGTATTTGCCTATGACAAGTCAGATTCAGACACCATAAATATTGCTAATGCAGCAAACGTTGTTAGAAGGGAAATGATGCAGACATCTGAAAACTTCAGTGGAATGTTTGGGGAAGATTGTAGAAACCGATCAGTTCCAGAACCGCTTCTTGCCCTTGTTAAAATGATACTCGATGGATAAAAAATAAGACATCAGTATTCCTGTGAAACAGCCACTACCAATCTAGCAATGCCTATTTCTGAATTACTGATGTTTAACAATGTAAAGAATTCAGCAACAGACTCTTCACTTCCTAGACATAACAGCAACAAAGAAACTGCTCTGTCCATATACATTGCTTTTTCTGTTCACAGTCAAACATGAAATCGAGAACTTATGGACATGGGGGTTTTCCAAGTATCTGCTGACTTAGTAAATAGTATTTGTGCATTGTATGATAGTGAACAAGTTGTGTGTCCACCAAAACTGAAGTTGGAAGTACTCACCAGTGAAAATATTGATAACATAGATCATAACCCAAGTTCCATGACAGTTAAAGACTCCTTCCATGGAACAGCAATAACCCTGACACAACATCCAGAATGAGAAGTAGAACGAATTGATCTTGGTATTGTGGCGATTAGTCCTAATATGGCAAAGTCAAAATTGATTACAAATCTTCCAGTAATGTATACAAATAGTGAAACAGCTTCAATGAACAATATCACATTTCATTCCTATCTCTAGTAGTTGATTGCCAAAGTGACCTAATTGATGCTGCTAGCACTTATGAATATAAATGGCTTGAAACAGTGATCTGCAATGTTGAATGAAAATATTTCTTCTGATGCACGCATATCTTGGACCAATAGACCACTATCAACTACTGCATTGTTGCTGCTGTTCACAGAAAATGAATATATAGTACATATACCCCTTACACCATTAATCATATAGGCTACTTTTTGTGGATCAAGTACTTATACTGTGCCACTAAACCATTACTAGTATGGATTTTATTTTTATCCCAACCTTAGAGTGAGAGCATATCTTCATCCAGCAATGTATTTGTACTTCCCAAAACAATGATTTATACACAAATAAACACACTTTATGAGCTTGTCCATGATAAAACTTATATTCAATAAAATGAAGTGTTTAACATATATTCAAGTGCAGGTGTTGTGTTACATCAACATAATGTTCAACATGGTCAAGCACATATTTCCTAATGCACAAAGGTTGACATATAAATACAAACTTGCCCAACAATTGCAGACTAATTCAACAAAGTGTTCGCAAGAATAAGTGTCCACACACATATGACCAACAAATATGAATTCTTAGCTATATCCAGTTATTATATTGTATCTGTAGAGGAATATGCACATCTCTTCATATGTACTCCCGTAGGTAGAATCGAGCCGTGTGACGATAGAGCTAGTACCTTCAATAGTTTGCCAGGCTACGCCAATGTAAAATGGCTTGTAGCTGATAGATGAATAGTATACGTTGGACCTTAGGGTATCCCAAGTGTCCTCTTAGGGCTAGATGTAGGTAGGTAAAATTTTGCGAATCGGAAATAGCTACTCCGTGCGAACTGCTATTTCCGACTCGCAAAACCAAATGGAAGAAAGACTTGTGATACCAAATTGCGAGTCGCAGAGGTGTCGCACCACATTTTGCGACCTCTGCTTTTAGCGAGGTCACAATTTGCGAGAAGGGTGTCGCAACTTGCTACTGACTCGCAAATTGCCTGCAGGTGCACCACAACAGTTGGGAAACCCACTTCCTGGCTCTTGGTGATGACATCAGGACTAGGAAGTCATCAAATAGACCTGGGAGGAGGGAAGACCACACCCATCTCAAACTGCTGAGCCACACCCAGGGGAGAGGAGCTGCAGCAACCATGGAGGAGACAGGCAGTGCTGGCAGAAGGAGAAAAATTAAATTTTCAGACAAGGAGCTGGAGGTCCTTACAGAAGAATGCTGCCTGCACCATGATGAACTGTTCGGAAAGGCAGCAATGAGTGTCCCTGACACTCAGAAGAAAAGATTATGGCAAGAAGTGCAACAGAAAATCAATGCCATTGGGGTAAGCCACCGCACCCTCGAGGAAATCCGCAAAAGGTGGTAGGACCTGCGCTCCAGGACCAAGGAGAGGGTTGCGGAGCGCATGAGGGAGATGAGGGGCACTGGAGGAGGCCCATCCACCGTACCACCACCCAAAGCCCTGTAAAGCATGGTGGAGCAGACACTGGAGCCAGAGGCCGTACTGGGCATGGGAGAATTGGACAGTTCAGCGCCTGGGACATCAAAAAGTGAGTACCATTAGATATGCTCTGACACCCACAAATGCAGTATACACACAATCCTAGTACACAGCAGCCGGCACCACCAGACTAGCTCCATTCCAGTCTAGCAACCTCTAGAATAGTGCATTATGGGCAATGTAGTACAGTAGTCCAAATATAGGCAATTGTTTATTATAAGGCATAAAACAGATGTGTGAGACTGACAGTGTATCCCCTATGTCCCACAGGGCTCCCACAAGACACCCCCAGCAGTGAAAAAAGGCAGGGAGAGGAACATGGGCCAGACCCACTGCAGGAGGCTGCCGGTGACATAGCAGGGCCCATCAGAAAACCACCAGGGTCCATGGAAGATCCAACGCAGGACATGGAGTCAGCAGGAATAGCACCAGGGCCCAGCTACACAGAGAGGTGCACAGAGCCACAAGCTGGAGCAGTGCGCAGACGCCAGCGCAGAGTTCAGTCTGTGCCCCAGGATGATGTGTCAGAAGTAGATTTTGCAGGACTTGAGGCCTCACTGATTCAGGGTCAGCACCTGCAACACAGACAATTAAGGGCAATTAACAGAAACCTGAATAGACTGCAGACCACAAAGACACATGGGATGGCAAATGTGGACAGTCAGTTCCACCACATGAACCAACATCTGGGAACTTAACACAGGCCATTGAACATTTGGTGACTGAACTTGTGGCAGACAGGGCACAGGCAAGGCGCCGGGAGCGCAACACTGCCGCACGCTTTGACAGACTGGCAACATCCATTGGGCGCCTTGCCACTAATCCCACATGCCTGTCAAGGCGTACATTCAGCCTCCAGGTTGAACTTGGCCATTTCGCAGGGGATGTGGCACGAGGACTTGGCCGCATCAGCCATGCGGTGGACCTAATGGAGAGCAGGCAGGCTGCAAGGGGCACAGGGGATACCCCGCAGGACAGCGAGGAGGGGTCGACCATAAGTAGTGTTTCTGCCAGCGATTCCCGTGTGCTGCGGAGGAGCAGTGCACATAGGAGTCAGGGGACCCACCAGGAATGAGCTATGGTGGCCGCAATAGGAGGAGGGTATGAGCCACCAAACTGTACTGTGAATAAGGCACATGAATTTAATGTGTCTTAAATGACAATTGACAATTCAAGACTGTGGCATACAGAACTATTCTATCTTTTACATAGTTTAGAAATAAAAAGGTTTTGTTTGTTTCACTACATAACTGGGCTATGTGTGTCTGACATTAGTGAGTGTGGTGACGGGTGCCACGTACCTGCCAAAGTATTGGGTTGCAATGTGGTTCCGTCTCTGTCTGCTCTCATTTGCGATGCTTCTATCCCCAGGCTGTCGGTGTGGTAGCTCTTCCTCCTCATCCTCCGTGTCTGTTTCTTCAGGGGTGAGATGTAGCCCACGCCTGGTGGCAATGTTGTGGAGGAAGGCACAGGCGGCGACTATCTTGCATGCTGTTTCTGGGGCATACTGGAGTGCACCCCCACTTTTGTGGAGGCATCTGAATCTTGCCTTTAACAAGCCAAAGGTCCTCTCCACTACAGTTCTGGTCCGCCGATGTGCACTGTTATATCACCTCTCGTTCTGATTGCCAGGTGTTAGGTACAGGGTGAGTATCCATGGTCTCAGGGCATATGCACTGTCACCTGTTTGACAAAAAAGGCAAATTTAGCAGGGCATCAATGGGTCACACAGTGACCTGTATGTATGGCTTCAGGGTGTAGTCAGCAATACCTAATAGATATCCGTCTCCAAACTCCCCACATTCTACGCGTTGGTGTATCTTACTGTGCCTGAATATGTATGAGTCATGTGTACTCCCTGGATATATAGCTACAATGTCAGTTATGACATTATGGGTGTCACATACCACCTGGATGTTTAGTGAGTGGGTACATTTCCTATTGCGGAACACGTATTCCAGATTTGCAGGAGGGCAAATTTGAATATGTGTCCCGTCCACACACCCTATTACATGGGGGAAGTTGGCAATTCTGTAGAAGTCCAACTTGGTGCTGTTAATTTATGCCTCATTCCTGGGTAGGTATATATATCTGGACATGAGTGTGAGTATGGCATCTAGGAAACATCTGAAGAATCGTGAGAGTGCACTTTGGGATACCCCACCTGCCACAGCAATCACCCCCTGATAGCTACCCGAGGCCAAGAGGTACAGTGAGCATAGCACTTGCACATGTGTAGGGATGGCGCTGCTGCGCATTGTCTGTCGTTCAAGCTGAGGATTCAGTAGTTCAATTAATTCTAAGATTGCAGCACTGCTCAGTCTATATTTGTCATATATCTCCTCCTCAGTTTGTTGAAATAGTGTCTGCCTGGCTCGGTATATCCTCTCCTGTCTCTGCCTCCTCCTCCTCTGCTGGGCGGCCTGGACTCTCCTCCTCCATGCTATCACGTACAGTTCAGCCATTTTGAGTCACCCAGATGCCTTCTGGGTCTCCTTTTATACTTTGGTTCTGGTTACCACCTGCTCTGAATCAGTGGTAATCTGGATGTGCAAAATGGGCTTTTTGCGACTAGTCGCAATTTGCGACTGGCTTTTGCATATGGTTCCAATTTTTGCGAGTCGGTAATCGGTTGCATCGCTATTTGCATTTCGGAAATGGGATTTTTGCATCCCCTTTCGAATTTTGCGAGGTTGCAAATAGCGAATCGGGCCATTTGCAACTTGCAAAACTTTGCTACAGGCCTTAGTGCCTTATTACTGGAAAGGGGCACCGGTATCTGTCAACTGGGTGCCATCAGGGTTTAACTCAGAGTGCGATTCAAAAAGACCATTGGAACAGTGGATGAGTCCATGGGGAGCACTCCATATGGTGTTGTGATGATGGAGGAGACTTCATATTGAAATTACTTTGTTTAAAGTACTTGGAGACTGACTTTCAAACAGTGGATGGATCAGTATGTTAGTGGTGGCTGACATCACTGCCATAGGAATAGCTGATGCTCTATTGAAGGATTCCCACTTAACCTGTATACATCACGTTCATCAAATTACTGTTGCTGTGCTGTACATATTACAGAGAAGGGCTTTTCAAAGTTATCTTGAATCTAGACAGTCTAAATCATACAAATGATGCAAATTATCAGTTTGCTTTCGCTACAGTGTATGTTATTTATTCCTGGTGTCCTTATCGGCAGTGATTTTGGATTTATATGACATCACAGTGTAAATCCAATGTGGACATGCACATAATATGCACTGACATGTACACACGAACTTCTGTGCCAAATATGACGCAAATCAGAAGATTTAAAATAACTTTTTGATACTTGCTGGCCATCTTGGATTTTGATTAGACTATGTGACATTATGGGGAGGATCCACTTAGAGATCTTGCATATATGAGTATTGTTAGAAATGGGGTCTTTGGTTGGCAGTCAGGTTACCCCCTGTCCAAGCAAGGACCTTCACTCTAGTCAGGGTAAGTCACACACAATTCAAATTATCCTGTGCCCACCCTCTGGTAGTTTGGCACTGAGCAGTGAGGCTTAACTCAGAAGGCAATGTGTAAAGTATTTCTGGAATAAATCATGCAATAACACAGTATAGCACCACAAAAACTACACCACACAGTTTTTAGAAAAATATATAATATTTATTTGATAGGATGCAGTAAACATATTAAAAATTAAAATGCAAAAAGTATATGTTGAGATATCACTGTAAAAGTGATATAAAGTGTCTTTAGTCTTATAAAAGCAATAAATGTTTCTTTCAAGCACAAAGTACCTGGTTCGCGTTTCAAAATCTCTGCAAATAACCGCAGAGGAGGAGATGCGTGGAAAACAAGGAGGTGTGTGTCGAATTTCTCGGGCCGCACACGGCTGTGCGTCGTTTAGTTTTCACGCAGGGATGGCTGTGCATCAATTTCTGGCGCTCGGTTGTGGATCCTCTTCGGGTTGCAGGGTTTTCGGACACCCCGGGGACGATGCATGGATTTCCGGTGCTGACAGGACAAAGTCACAGGGGCTTCCTCGATCCGGTGGGTGTTGCATGGAAATTTCTAACGCACAGCAGACGCTGCGTCGATTCCTCTCTAGAAGTCTGGCTGCGTCATTCCACCTCGGCTGTGCGTTGATCCAGTGGGCCCTGCGTTGAATTTCCGGTCGCTACACTGGCGTTGCGCCGATCTTCTCATTGCGTAGTCGGGCTGCGTATTTCTGGTTCGGTGTGCGGTGAATTTTTCACCGTTATGCAGGCTGTGCGTTGTTTCTGGCAGGCTGTGCATCGATTTTGGCCACACAAGGAGTCCTTCTTGTAGAGATGAAGTCTTTTTGGTCCTGAGACTTCAGGGAACAGGAGGCAAGCTCTATCCAAACCCTTGGAGAGCACTTCTCAGCACAGCCAGAGAGCAGCAAGGCAGCAGGGCAACAGAAAAGCAGCAGTCTTTCACAGAAAGCAGTCAGGTGAGTCCTTTGGGCAGCCAGGCAGTTTTTCTGGGCAGGTTGCAGATTCTGGTTCAGGTTCTCTTCTCCAGGAAGTGTCTGAGTTGGTAGGGGCAGAGGCCCTGTTTAAATACCCAAATGTGCCTTTGAAGTGGGGGAGACTTCAAAGAGTGGCTTAGAAGTGCTCAAGGTCCCCTTTCAGTTCAATCCTGTCTGCCAGTAGCGGGTGTGGCAGTCCTTTGTGTGAGGGCAGGCTACTGTCCTTTGACATGCAAGTGTCAGGCCCTCCACCCTCCCAGCCCAGGAAGACCCATTCAAAATGCAGATGTATGCAAGTGAGGCAGAGTATCCTGTGTATGGGGTGTGTCTGAGTGAATGCACAAGGGAGCTGTCAACTGAACCCAGCCAGACGTGGAGTGTAAGGCACACAAGTATTTAAGTGCAGAAAAATGCTCACTTTCTAAAAGTGACATATCTAAAATAGTAATATTAAATCCAACTTCCCAAGTCAGCAGGATTGTGTATCACCATTCTGGCCATACTAAATATGACCTTCCTACTCCTTTCAGATCAGCAGCTACCACTCAGTGTATGAGAGTAGCCCCAATGTTAGCCTATGAAGGAAGCAGGCCTCACAGCAGTGTAAAAACGAGTTTAGGGGTTTTACACTACCAGGACATGTATACACACAGGTACATGTCCTGCCTTTTGCCTACATAGCACCCTGCCCTATGGCTTCCCCAAGGGCACACCTTAGGGGTGACTTATATGTAGAAAAAGGGGATTTTTAGGCTTGGCAAGTACTTTTAAATGCCAAGTCGAATTGACAGTGAAACTGCACCCACAGGCCTTGCATTGTTGAAGGAGATACATAAGTGGGTGGCACAATCAGTGCTGCAGGCCCACTAGTAGCATTTAATCTAAGGGCCCTGGGCACGCATAGTGCACTTTACTAGGGACTTATAAGTAAATTAAATAATCCAATTGGGTATGATCCAATGTTATCATGTTTAAAGGGAGAGAGCATATGCACTTTAGCACTGGTTAGCAGTGGTAAAGTGTGCAGAGTCTTAAAACCAGCAAAAACAGTATCTGAAAAGTGGAGGGAGGCAGACAAAAAGATAGGGGTGAACACCCTAAGGCTGTCAGGTCTAACATATATGATTACGATTACAAAGACAAAGGTTTGTACCAACTTTCAGCTTTCTATCACAAAGTGAATGATTGTGTTAGAAAACAGGCTTAAAAGACTTAGGGCCATATTTATACTCTGTTTGCGCCGGATTTGCGTCGTTTTTTTTTACGCAAATTCGACGCAAAACGAACTCCATATTTATACTTTGGCGTTAGACGCATCTAACGCCAAAGTTCATGGAGTTTGCGTCATTTTTTAGCGTGGACACCTTCCTTGCGTTAATGATATGCAAGGTAGGCATTCCCGTCTAAAAAATTACTCAGAGGCATGTGCGCCGTATTTATACTCCCGGGCAAAAATGACGCCCGGGAGTGGGCGGGTCAAAAAAAATGACGTCCAGACGCTTTTGCGTAATTTTTTAGCGCCTGGTCAGGGCAGGTGTTAAGGGACCTGTGGGCTCGGAAGGAGCCCAGAGGTGCCCTCCCATGCCCCCAGGGACACCCCCTGCCACCCTTGCCCACCCCAGGAGGACGCCCAAGGATGGCGGGACCCACCCCTGGGACATTAAGGTAAGTGCTGGTAAGTATTATTATTATTTTTTTTGTGGCATAGGGGGGCCTGATTTGTGCCCCCCTACATGCCACTATGCCCAATGACCATGCCCAGGGGACATAAGTCCCCTGGGCATGGCCATTGGGCTAGGGGGCATGACTCCTGTCTTTGCTAAGACAGGAGTCATTTCAATGGGGGTTGGGAGTCTAAAAAAATGGCGCAAATCGGGTTGAGGCGACAATTTTGCCTCAGCCTGACTTGCCCCATTTTTTGATGCCCAAGCTCCATATTCCCCTACGCCGGCGCTACCTGGTGTAAGTCATTTTTTTTTACGCACACAAGGCAGCTCCGCTGGCTAACGCCGGCTAACGTCATTGAATAAATACGCCGCCCGCATGGCCCTTCAGAATGGCGTTAGCCGGCGTTAACTTTTTTGACGCACAACTGCGTTGGCGCATTTGTGCGTCGAAAAGTATAAATATTGGCCTTAGGGCCATATTTATACTCTGTTTGCGCCGGATTTGCGTTGTTTTTTTTACGCAAATTCGACTCAAAACGAACTCCATATTTATACTTTGGCGTTAGACTCATCTAGCGCCAAAGTTCATGGAGTTTGCGTCATTTTTTAGCGTGGACACCTTCCTTGCGTTAATGATATGCAAGGTAGGCGTTCCCGTCTAAAAAATGACTCTGAGGCATGTGCGCCGTATTTATACTCCCGGGCAAAAATGATGCCCGGGAGTGGGCGGGTCAAAAAAAATTACGTCCAGCCGCTTTTGCGTCGTTTTTTAGCGCCTGGTCAGGGCAGGCGTTAAGGGACCTGTGGGCTCGGAAGGAGCCCAGAGGTGCCCTCCCATGCCCCCAGGGACACCCCCTGCCACCCTTGCCCACCCCAGGAGGACGCCCAAGGATGGAGGGACCCACCCCTGGGACATTAAGGTAAGTGCTGGTAAGTATTTTTTTTTTTTTTTTTGTGGCATAGGGGGGCCTGATTTGTGCCCCCCTACATGCCACTATGCCCAATGACCATGCCCAGGGGACATAAGTCCCCTGGGCATGGCCATTGGGCTAGGGGGCATGACTCCTGTCTTTGCTAAGACAGGAGTCATTTCAATGGGGGTTGGGAGTAAAAAAAAATGGCGCAAATCGGGTTGAGGCGAAAATTTTGCCTCATCCTGACTTGCCCCATTTTTTGACGGCCAAGCTCCATTTTCCCCTACGCCGGCGCTGCCTGGTGTAGGTCATTTTTTTTCACGCACACCAGGCAGCTCCGCCGGCTAACGCCGGCTAACGCCGGCTAACTTCATTGAATAAATACGGCGCCCGCATGGCGCTTCAGAATGGCGTTAGCTGGCGTTAAATCTTTTGACGCACAACTGCGTTGGCGCAGTTGTGCGTCGCAAAGTATAAATATGCCCCTTACTATTACAATCCTGCACAGTACTAATGTCATATCACATATTGTGGATGTCTGAAGATCAACAACTGGTATGTGTGAAGGTTTGTAATAGCAATGTGATTCCTATTGAAATTAAAAGTAGTATTTATCCCTGTTTTGCAGATGTAAATGCAGATTCTAGAGATCCATCTCTGAAGCTGGTTTCAGGCTGGTTTTGTTATTTTGATCATTAGTCTATACTGATCAGTGAAGTCTTTGTCATTCAAACATGGAAGAAAGAGGTGGTGGAGCTGGGTTTGCCCTGGCCAGGGAATGTGAGAGAAAGAAAAAAAGAAGATAGACTTCCTATTTACCCACTACACAAAAGAATGAAGCAGAAGTCGGACAGACTGTCTATACACCTCGAAAGGTCCACTTCAGACTTCAAATAAGTTCCTACAATCAAGTTGTAGTTGTAGTATTTAGTTGGCTCTCTCCATCATCCATCTTAGGTACCATCCACATATAGGAAAACCTCTACAGTAAAGCACAGCTAACACATTCACCCTAATCTACACATACAGCATGCACAGCACAAACATATTCTGTATATGTATTCCCAGTAAGATACCCAGAGTCTCTTACCTTAGAGCAGGTGGCATTGTATCATAATCCAGTTTTAAAAAACCTTGTAGTGGTTAGGATTGCATTATAGAGGCTCACACCACAGCAGTGGCCAAATAGTAGAGGTACAAAGTAAATGTTTTCACAAATTAGAATTCAGTTTTCTAGGCCCAGATTTATTAAAAATTTGTGAAGAATTATTTCACTAAATGGAACCTCTGGGGACAAGTTCCTGGAGGACACACTTCTCCTTGCCCTCACACTGGGTTCCCACTTAGTGGGCAGATCATCGTCTTCCTTTGGAAGCTCCACGGCCAGGGCCTCTTCCACTCCTAAATCAAGTTCTCCCTCATCAGGATCATCCCCATTGGGATCCTCATGCTCGGATTACTTAGGTTGGCTTTCATCCTTGTGACCTCCTCACTGGCTTGGGGGGCTATATGAAGGTTTGAATATGAGACCTTCTTTCCTGCCTGCAGCCCCCTTTCCTTGCAGAGCAGTCCTACTGAAGCTGTCCACATTGGGCATCGCCATCTCCATGGTATGAGACAAAGAAATAGGAAATAAAAATTTAGTAAAAGGAAAACAGCATATCAAAAAGCTAGGGAGACAAAAGGGTTGAAATGGTCTCTGAATACTTATCTGGGATTTCAGTGTAACCCAAATCACTGATGACACTGAACAAACACAATTCCAAATCCTCACCACTAAACACCAATGTTAGACCCTACTGAAGCACCAACTGCAATCCTTGTCAGGGAGAAGTCACATGCAACCCAAATTGACCTATGCTTAACCCTCTGGTAGTTTGACACAAAAGCATTCAGGCTTAACTTAGAGGCAATGTGTAAAGCATTTAGCCAGTGTCATGATGCGCGCTTCATGTGCTATCTGTACGCCCCCTTACTCTGGTACTGATTTCTGTTGATTACAAAATGACCCCCTAGGCCTCCCTTCCTCCCTCCCTCCCACTTTGTTAGCATATTGCTTTTCTTATGTAATTGTTCATGTTATATATGTGAATTGTGTTGACCATTCTATTATCACGATAGTAAAAAAAACGAGGCGCGTTTATGGACACTCCCTCGAACTCATGCCTTCCGCATGCTACCAGATTGTGCCTTTAAGATGTGCTTGGTAGACATTTGCATAAACCCAGCCCCCTGTGTGGAGCAACGTGTGTATCCCTCTACTTAAACTGCACCCGTGCTCTCTTGCATTTGCTTAGCTTTGTGTTGCCTACCTTTCTGCTTGGTTCTCATCATCTCAGCTTCTTCCTGGTTGCCGGCACCTCTTCCTCCTTCCTTCTTCTCCCTCCTCCTTGATCTCCAAGGCGAATGGATCCTTCCAACACCTCCACTCCGGATCTTCAGCTCCAGCACCAGCACCAGCAGTCCAAGGTTTTCTAAAGACGTAACAAAAACAAAAGAACCATAAGCTTACCCACGCGTGCCCGCACTTCCTGGGAAACAAAGGTCAGTGTAGAGAACAATTCTTGTATGATGTACATGTGATTTTTGAGACTGATAATAGACATTTATTTTGGATGATGGACGAGTTGGTTTGGTGGTTCAAATAATCCTTACCCATATTAATGATGATAGCCTATGCATTTAAGAGGAATCAAAACATTTATTAGACCTACTGTTTTTTTGAGTCTCTCGTGATATTGCTATTAATAAATAAGAGGCACGCAATAAAAGGTACAGAATATCAGAACTCACATATAAATGTCATATGAAAAGTGTATCTTGACCAATTCCCCGAATTGTGAATTTAACAGCTCCTTAGGAAAATGCTACAGATTTTTTATATAATGTTTATTGATGAGTGCTGAGTAGTTGCCATAATAAAGTGGTGTGTTATTATATAAGAGTTGCCCACAGTATAATTTAGTGGTTTAACTGTATTTTTTTTTCTTTTGCTCAAGGTCCCACTACTGCTAACTGTCCAGTCACTTCACTGCAGAACCACCAGTCGCAGATCTAACAACAAAAATCCAGTCAGTAGAACCGGGAGATATACAATTTTTAAAATTTAAGTGAAAATAGCGCCAAAAAGCCCAAAGCACCAACTGTGGATATCTGTTCATGCCAGGGCAGGACAAAGTCACAAGTTCAGGCCGATTGTGATGGAGCGTGCATCAGCTACAGTGACCTCGTTAGGCCAGCTGAACAAGAGTACCATAAATCCTGGTTGTGAAGCAATGCAGAGTCCTGCGTTGAGGATGAGTAAAGCAGTGGTGATTCCTAGGATGCAGTTGATGAGGGGCTTGTGATGTGAAGCTCTGCGTAGAGATGGATCGGTTCCAAAAAACCTGTGTGTTTTGCAATGTGGGGTCCTGAATTGTCTTTGAGGATGCCATTGATGAGGGTCTTGCAATGCAAAGGCCTGTGTCAAGGATGCATCAGTGAATGGTGATTTCTGGATGGCTGCGGGCGGTGATGTGTAGTCCTGCGCTGGAGACAAACTATGTAGCGGGCCCGAATTGGAGCTTGGTGAGGTGATGCATCCCGCAACATCCCACAGCATCTCTGATGCGAAAGTTCTAGTTGGCGATGCACTGTAGTTCTGATGGTTTCATTCTACAGGAACCATAGTTGGAGTTAGTAGAGCACCCTAAAGCCCACTACCAATGGTACAGGACTGGGGTGGCACCACTTGGGAGGGTACTACTCACAGCAGGCAGAGTCCAGGTGCTAGGCAGATGATAGAGGAAGCTTGTGCTGTCCCTGAGTCTTCTTATCAGGAGGCCAGACAACTAGCTCTTAGAGCCACTCTGGTGATCCTGGGTTCAAGATGCAAGTCCAGTCCAGTGCAGGAGGGCAGCAGGGCAGCACAGCAGGACAAGAGAGTTGCAGTCCTTCTTGCAGCAGAGTAGCACAGAAGTCCTTCTTCTGAGTCTTCTACAGGTTCATAGGTGTACTGAAGAGTTGGGGTCTGAGGTCCACAATTTATACCTGGTGCCCACTTTGAAGTAGGAGATGTTTCTGGAGTTTTCCACCCCCAGAAGTGGTTGGAAGTTCCAGCCTCCATGCCCTGGCCACAAAATGGCTGAGGTCACAATAGACTAGTGTCAAAAACTTTTGTGAGAGTGCCCAGGCCAGGCATTTGTGATGTGCAAGAGTGGTAACTGAAAGCTCAACCCCTTTGATAGCTCAGAGTGGCCCATCCTGCCATCACCTATCTTTTCTTTGTCTCACTATCTGGGAGCAATACACAAAGACCAACTGCCAACTACCCATAGTCATGTGACTCAAGATACAGGCAGCAGACACCAAATGGTTAGGACAAGAAAATGGCAACTTTCTAAAAGTGTCATTTTCAGAATTGAGACCAACAATCTGGCTTTCGATTAAAGAGGGCTTTTAACTACGACCTCTCTACCTGCTCCCAATTGAAAGTTATCAATTGATTAAATGTAATAGGGTAACCCAATGTTATCCTATGGGAGACGTAGGCCCCAAAAGTGGTGTGAAACAAATTTAGGAGTTTGTCACTAACAGGACATGTAAAACTTCAGAGTACATGTTCAATTTTCTAAAAACCCTGAACCCTGCCATACAGTCTATTTAGGGCCTATAGTACGGCAACTTATATATATTAAAAAGGGAGGTTTGGACCTTGCAAAAGTTTAATTTTGCCAAGTTGAAATGTCAGTTTAAAAGGGCACACAGAGGCTGCAATGGAAGACCTGAGACATGTTTGCAGGGCTCCTTTAGTGGGGGGCACAATGCGTACTACATGCCCACTAGCAGCATTTAATTTACAGGGCCTGGGTACACGTAGTACCAATCTACTAGTGAGTTACGAGTACATTATTATGCCAGTTGGGTATAAACCAATTCTACCATGTTTAGGGAAGACAGCACAAGCACTTAGCACTGGTTATGAATGGTGAAGTGCACAGAGTCCAAAGGCCAGCAAAAATTAGATCAGAAAAAATAGGAGGGGTGAAAGCAAAACGTCTAGGGGAAGCTCACTCTAAGGCTTTCAGATTTAATACACATTCTGCCAGCTAAAAGTGGGGAGAACTACCCAACCTCCTGGGAGTTCTCATCACTAAGGCAGAAAAACCTGGAGAGGCCATCGGCAGTGGCATGGTCTGACCAGGGACAGAGTTCCATTGTAAGGTCTATTCCCTGTAGGGAGATGGACCACCTCAACCATTTGTGATTCTCATTCCTTATCTGTATCAACCATCTGGAAGGCGTATGGTCTGTCTGAACCCAGAAGCGAGTCCCAAACAGGTATGGTCTCAGCTTCTTCATCACCCAGACTACTACAAAGGCTCCTCTCTCAATAGCACTCCACCTCTGTTCCCAGGGAAGTAGCCTCTTGGTAATGGAAGCTACAGGTTGGGCTATGCCCCCCTCATTCAATTGTGGCAATACTTCCCCTATGCCATGCTCTGAGGCGTTGTTTGCACAATACATTCTTCATAAAAGTCAGGGGCCTTGACTACAGGGGCTGTTCACATAACCTGTTTGAGGGAACCCAAGGTTTTCTGATAGGCCTCTGGTCAGATCACTTTCCTTGGCTGCTTCTTCAAAGCCAGCTCAGTCAAAGGGGCAACAATGATGTCACACCCCTTGGCAAACCTCCTGTAGAAACCAGTAAGGCCTAGGAAGACCGTCATTTCTGTCTAATTTTTGGGGCTTCCATGCCATGATGGTTTGTCTCTTAGCCTGGAGGGGACTACACCTTACCCCTGCCCACTAGGTTTGCCAAGTATTCCACAAGCCCCTGCCCTATCTGGCACTTACTGGCCCTGCCTGTTACAAAGCCTGAAGCACTGCCTGCAGGCAAACGAAGTGGTCCTACCAGCTGCTACTGAAGACCCCTATATTGTCCAAGTTAGCAGTACTGAAGGCCTCCATTTCAGCCAAAACCTGGTTCACTGGCCTCTGGAAGGTGGCAGGGGCATTGTTACACCTAAGGGCATTACCTTGAGTTGGAATTGGACATGCCCTTTGCGTGGCTTTTCATGGCCTTGTTAGTGTGGCCCCCTTTCACCCATTACTCTGTGTGAAGGGGGCGCTCCATGGGTGCAACATCCATGGAATCTGACACATTCCCAGATTTACAAAGCTGGAGATGCATCAGATTTCTACGCCACTCCAAGGGTGCTGTACAAGCGGTGCAACTAGGAGAAATATCTTTATTTTTCCTTGTTGTTTCCCATTTTTATGTGTACTGCATTCTGCAGCACACATAGAAGGAGGAAAACGCCATTAATGATTGTTTATGTGCAGGAAGGTATACCGTTCTGCACATAAACAATCATTCCTGCAATGCAGGCACCCTTTCCCCATGGTGCAAGGCTGTGTTGGCGCTAGGCTGCCAATTGTGCGCCAGCACTGGGGAAAGTACAGAAATGCATTGTAGTGTTGTAAAATACGACTGATCCCTGCAGTTTCCTAGTAGTGCAGCTTGGCGCTGAAGATGGCTTGCAATGCCGAGCTGTATCGTTATTTTGTACACATGCCCCTGAGTTTGCCTCTCTGTCCCTGTCTCCAACATGTCTACAGGAAAAAAAGCCAGCCTGCTCAGGAGTGTTATCAACAGTTGCCCCTCAAAGGAAGCTTCCCCTTGCCTTTTGGACTAACACCCAAGTGGCCATCTTTGGGGCGTAGACCACACCTTAATCTGTGGCAACTACCTTTGTTCCTGCACCTGTGAGCCGTTCACATATCTCTCCAGGCAAGGAGAAAGCTGTCTGTGTGCCAAGGCCTTTGTGGGGCCACTGGACTATCTGGCACACAGAGTGGAAACATTTAGAAAGTTGCCTAACTTTAAAAGTGACATAAATGTCAACTTGACAATCCAGTCACATTAAATGTCACAGTTAATTTGATAACTTTCAGTACCCAGTTAGGTAGTCCCATTCAGAAATTAGCCAGGCTGGGATACCAGATGGTAGCTTTGTGTTAGCCAATGGGGCTGCTAACTTTCCACAACTTTTAGGGTTTTGCTGCTGAGACATATATAAAACTATATGTCTGATTTAGATCTTGATGGTATTACCTCCAATCTGCTGCAGTGGCGGTTCACAGTACTCTGTCAAGCTGACTGTGTGCCACCTGGTGTATTTAGATCCATAGCGGCTCAGCCACCGTCCGCGTCAATGGAGTTTACTTCACCACGTCAGCTTCATCCCTCATCCGATACAGCGGACTCGAATGCTAGCGATTAGCACTCCATTGCTGTGCTGGTGGGATCCCACCTAGCATATTTAGATAACACAGCTATGCTGCCAGTGTATCAGCTGCGGTCTCATAACAGCGGGAGTCCGTTGGATCCGGTCAGTATTGTACTATGGCTGTGGCTATTGGTTGGATGCCAGAAGCCTGTACCTGTTGTATTTTGGACAATTGTGAACACCTGCAAAACACACCATAAAACACACTCCATTTCAGACCATGATCCTTTGCCAATATACTGCAGAAAAAACATTTTGATGTAGGAATTGTCACTTACGGGGCAGGATTTTTTTCTTTGTTTATCTCCCTCTGTGCCTTTTGTTACTATTTCTTTTTCTTATTTTCCTTCACTTTTTGGGCATTTAATTTGCTTTTCACTAATTCACTATGGCAGGGAGGAGGAATCCACGTTTCACAAAGGGAGCATTGTCTGTCATGGTGGATGAAATTATTAGAGTAGAGATACAATTGTTTGGAGCACCAGTGCAAATACAACCATATCTCAGAAAAGGCAAATGTGGACCAGAAGAGTGGACAGAGTGAATGCTGTAGCTAACAATCTGTGCACACAGAAGGAAATTAGGAAAAGCTGGAACGACCTGTGGATGAGAGTGCACTGCCTCCAAGCCTCATCTGGAGGTCCAAAGGACTTGTGGTTGTGCTCCCAGCCCCCCATTACAACTCTTTCCCTGAGAGGAGATGGTCTTGCAGATCCTACATCCTGAAGTCTTGACTGGAATCCCTGGTGGACAGGAGACTGGTAAATTTCACTTAGAAATGTTTTAACAATCACAAATGCAGTTCTTGCTCTTAAGGCAGCTGGTTAGAATGGTTTAACAGCTTTATCAGAACATATATCTAAACTTGAGTCCACAAAATATCTTGTACTATCACAATTGCTAGCATCATGGTTGCATCTCTCTTTTTAACAATGAGCAATATGTTTTGTCAGATTGTGTGTTGTTCCCCATTGATCACCCCTTGCAATTTCCTAGTTCCATGCTTTCTCTCAATGTATGTTCTTGTTCTGTTGAAAACAGGACCTAAACTTCATCAATTTGCACATGTAGGTATAGTGCTTATAAGTGGTATTTGCACCTATTCACAATATACATGTGTACATGTAAATGTGTGCTCATCTCAACTATAGTTATCAGAATAGGCATGTGTGACTCACGTAAAACGTATTTCAATGGTGTTAACAGATGACTACAGCTATCATGATGCCCTGTTTCTGTATCTGCAAAACAATAGTGCTATGTAATGGTGCTCTAACTCCCTTTACTTCCATATATGCACACAACTGAAAAAGTTGCGCATTCGTCAGTCACCATGTCACACTATGTATGGAAATATCAGTTGTTGTGTCGATCAAGCATGTTGACACCTTTTCAGAGCTATATTGAATTGATTTAATTGCTCACATAATTCATAGTTTGTTGAATCCAACATTTGCTACCATGTTATGTGGAGTACTAAATAGAAGTAGTATCCACAGACACGTTACTTTGCAGTGTCCATATGATGGCCAATGCCATATCCATTAAGTTGTACTACAGGTTGTCTGTTTTTTAGCTTGCTAGGCCTTGGAATGGTTTAGAACACAAATCAACTCACTACTGTGTTGGGGTGAATGTCTGGTACATGTAATGTACACTTCATAAATAACATTTTGCATTTCAGGATATCTCTACATCATCATTACTGGAGTTTGTATCTATGTAAATCAGCCTGCATGTGAGAATCACACAAAGGCCTAATCATTCTATCAATCTGAATTTTCATTTTAGGTTGCCTCATCTGTAGCTGAAGACACATTTGAGGTACAAACAGAATTTAATTTAATATTATGTGCATTCTTTTCAGGTCCAACGCACAGGGCCAGTGGACCACTGTCTGCCATTCAAGACACCTTCACTCTACACCAGGATCAAGCTTTCAGTGAACACTCCTGAGAGTCCGGATGATCTGGAGCAGCCTGGTCCATCTGGTCTGTCTGGGCAGACAGCTCTAGTGAGTCTTACTCTGCTCACACCTACACCTCCCACCTCAGCTGCAACCACATCTCATCATCAGGATACCTCCACTTCCTGTGTCCAGAGGAACACAACACCAATCGTGTGCCCCCCAGTCCTGGCTGCTGTAGAGACACCATCACTGCCTCTAGTTGTGCCAGGACCCAATGGGATGGGGCACACTGACTCCAGGGCTCAGGGTTTTGGGTGCTGGGGTTGAGGGAAGGAATCTGCGGGCCAGCAAAGTGCGACCACTGGCATCACTCTGAACCAGACCACCATTGACCAATTCTTGGGAGCAGTACAACAGTCTTAAGACGTAATGGGCCAGATCGTGATCAAGCCTGCAGAGATCATGGAGGTGCAGAGAGAGCTCATGTTGGAAATCCGCAAGCACAATGGCAAAATGAGCTTCCTGACTGGGGTGCTTTTTTATATCTACCACCATATGTGCAGGGCCTTTCCTGTACCATCTGCACCTGTCTGTGGTCATTCTACATCTGGACTAAATATACCAATGCCAGCCACAGAAAGGGAGGCACAGTCACAGGAGGAGCCTGATCCCCCCACACCAGTCCCTATACCTCGACCCCCTTGCACCCCAGACGGGACGGTCATCAGGACCACCAGGAGAGGATGGCAAGACCTCCACCACCAGCTCCAGGAGATGTAGATCCTAATTTCCTCCAGTGAGTATCTACCATTCACTCTGTGGACTGGTACTATTTCAGGGACACAATTACCTTTTTTGAGGACAGTTGCATTTTGTAACTTGGACTTTAGACAATTTTGCCTCTACTAGTATACTTTCATCCACCATGATAGACTCTTTGTTTTGGTTTTGTAAATTGATTTATTTTTTTGAAACACATTTCATTTCCTTTGTGTCATGTTAACATATTATAATGACACATACTCCAAGGCTGTTGTTGTATGTATTGTGGTATTTCATTTTTCATTAATTTCTTCCACCATCATTTTGTCAAATCTATTGAACAATTAGTCACAAAGATGAATTTGATATGACAAAGAGGTGATGTGTTACCCATTTCATTCAAACATAACAAATCATACTCACAATGTATTGGTGTCAAACATTTGTGGGTAACAAGTCTTTGTCAAAGTCTGAGCTGATTTTCACAAACCATGCATAACCCTAATAGTCTGAGCCATTTAAAGGGTTCACAGTCCACGACCTTGACACCATGGAAGAAATGGCAGTTTCCAAAATCCAAATTAAATAAGCACGTTATAATCGATTCATGGCATGAACTGGAGACAGACATCCTGCTCTCATAACAGGAATTCTAAATCAAGAACACCTATAGTCTACATCATGGCAGTTACAACATTTGAGGCCACAGGACTACTGCAGTACACTGTGGCAGTATCTGGATGCATGTCACAACCACCTTTAAATGGTGTGATATAAACGATTCTTGCAACTATGATGAGACAATTCTACAGCTTCATACACTGAATTTTTTTTTAAGACTTAGCCAATGTGAAGGTACATCATTTTGCTATGGCTTGGCATATACATGTGGTTAGAGCACGTTAAGCAGCACATATTACCTTGGTGGCAGCATCCAACAGAAACAGGCCTGATACAATCTCAAATCAACCCATGTTCTCTTTTTAGTTCTCAACAGCAACATATTACTATAAATGTCACAACTTTGAAATGCCCAAATGGAGATGACATGGTGAAGGATCCTAAAACAGAAAAACAAGGGAAATTTAAAGATTTCACATGAGAAAATTGCCTCAAGTGATAAGTTTGGAGGACACATATACTAGGCACAAGCAAAGAAAAGTTCTGTTAATAAATACAGTAGTCAATGTATGGAAACTTTGATCAATAAACATCTTTGGCTTGGACTTTACTAAACTGACAATTAACACTACATTAGCATCACAGACTGATATGTTCAGTATGTCACAAGCTGTTCAGACATTGGGGGTTACAATATGTGAAGGTACATTGACACTCAGGTGAAGACGTAGTCAATAACATCTTGACATAGGTCAATTAATTCTTCTTCACCACTGCTATCTTCACTGGGTATTTCAATATCCTCACCCAGTAGCTCTTCATGGTCTCCATCCTCAGCAATGACTGGGATGTTCCTTCGCAGGGCGATGTTGTACAACATGCAGCAGGCAACCGTGGTTTGGCACACCTTGTCGGGTGAGTATAGGAAGGCTCCACCAGTCTTGTCCAGACATCTAAATCTGGACTTCAGGAGCCCAACAACCCACTCCACTGGCCTCTGTGTTCTTCTATGGGCCTCATTTAAGTGGACTTGGCATTGTTAGTTTCCTCACCGGTGGTAACAACCATGGTCTCTTAGGATAAGCAGAGTCTCCTACATTGAAGCAATATATCAGTAGATTTATATCATATCAAGCCATTGTACCTTCCTAAACTAGGATTAAAGCAAAGGATCCTCAGGTCACATTGTACTTATCAACAAGCCAGGCCCTCTCAGCTCCAAGTTGTGACATTTGCAGGGGTATGGTGCTGTTCCGTAGTACAAAGGAATCATATGTTGACCCTGGAAAGTGGGCACACACAATTGAGATACCCAAACCTATAAGCAGACAACTTACATATTGATGGAATGGAAGTTCTTCCAATTGCATTAGACCTGCTCCCTGGCATGTGGTGCCACCAAGGCAATATGTGTGCCATCTATTGTCCAACCACATGTGTTAGGCACCCCAAAGCATAGAATTCTTCCTTCACAGTAGCCAAATCCTGTTGTCATGAGAACTGGATGTAGCTGTTGATATGCCTCAGCATTGAAGAAAGGACTTCTTGTACCACACCACTGAAAGCTGGTTGGGGCATGGTTCCAGATACTGCCACTGCGTATTGGAAATATCCTGTGGGCACAAAATGAAACACTGCCATTAGTTTCACTATTGGTGTTATTGGTGTTGTATTCATATTGTGAGGCAGGAGATCAAGCTCCAGCTGGTGACACAAATCCAGGATAGTTTGTCTATTTAACATGAACTTCTTAATTATATCCCTTTCCTACATAATGGCAAGGTCTGGAAACGGTCTGAAGACTTGAGGCTTCCGTCGTCTTCTACCCATGTCTGGGTTCAAATATCTCCATGGATGGAAAACAAACTATCACTTTAAATGGTCTCACCATGTTTTGATTATCAACTTACATTTTATCTCTTGGTAACATTAGGCATCTCATTGTGTCAGACATGTACACATAGGGGGTCATTACGACCCCGGCGATCGGTGTAATAGTGGCAGTAGTACCGCCAACAGGCTGGCGGTACATACCGCCACTATTATGACATTGGCGGTTTGGCCAAACCGCCAAGTTAACACACCGACCGCCACAACGGTAACAACCATGGGGCTGAGACTATAGTCTCCAGCCCAGCGGCCGTCACTAGGCCGCCCATGGCATTTTGACCCCGCCCACTGCCATGGTTTCTGTGGTTTCTGTACTGCCACGAAAACCATGGCGGTAGGCACTATCAGTGCCAGGGAATTCCTTCCCTGGCACTGATAGGGGTCTCCCCCGCCTGCCTCCCCCTCCCCAGAGACTTACCCCACCCTCCATCTCCCCCACCCAACACCCGACATATACACACATACATGCACATACATACACACCCATACACACACACATTCCCACAATCACACATGCATGCATAAATTCGTACACACTCATGGCACCACTCACTAACATACATCCAGGCACACGTGCAATCACACGACACAACATGCACGCACACACACACACACATTTATGCACACATGCATTACATACGCATGCATGCATTCAAACACAGTCACTAACACCCCCACACACGCACAGAACACCCCCCTCTCCTGTCGGAGAACCCAACTTACCTGCTTGCAGGGGGTCCTTCGGCAGGAGACGGGACGTGGCGCCGCTGCCAGCAGCAGCGTCCGCCAGCATAACACCGCCAGGCCATATCATGGCTCATGATACGGTTGGCAGCATTCTGCTGGCATGGCGCTGCTGCTAGCAGCAGCGCTACACCTTACCACCATCCACCAGCATGACCGTAGCCGGAATTCCGCCAGCCTTCTGGCGGAATTCCGGCTACGGTCATAATTTGGTGGACAGTTGGTAGCCACGGCGATGGTATGTTGCCGGGCATCGCCGTGGTGGTGGGCGGCATTTGACGCCAATTTATAATGAGGGCCATAATGTTATCAAGTAGTTTCTACTTTTAAACTAACTTTTTTACATATCTATTATTTATAGTGTACAAATAATATATTTCAAATGTGTTATTTGCACATTATTACTATTTTTTTCTAACTTCCATCAACGGAGGTATTACATTCCCCGCGGCATCAATATTAAACACTGTCATGTTTCATTTTTTAATGTGTCAGATCTTGCAAAAAACAGTGTTGTTTGTATCTGACATTTGCATATACACCAGCCTCCATTTTGTGAGCTGGTAATGCACAAATAATTGAAAAATACACAGCTTCACATCCTAAAATGGAAGGTACCTGACCTTGCCGACAGGACCAGGGCAAGTCAACAGGAATCAGCGGAAGTTGACCACATAATAGGTGTAACACTCCACAATGGACCCTGCCATAGGCTAACGTGTGTGACAGCTATGCACGGAAGCCAATGGTTGTGTCTGTCTCCATCATGGATCGCATACGACATGTTTATGCATGTGACGTAATGAAAAAAAGCTCACTTGCTTCCTAACACTGCAGCCAACAAGACCTTCTCGTATTTTTTGCTGCTGTCACCAACAGCTGGGAGCCAGCATGTCGGGCAAAGCATAGCCTGAGGATTTGGAGACCCTCACCAGGGAGGTCCTGTCCCTGTACTACCAGCTGTATGGGAACCCAGAGGAACAGGTACATGTTTGAATGGGAAATGTTTATCAAAGTAACTTGTTCCCTCTTAGTCCACAGGCTATTTGGTCCCTTTTTGTTCATGAATGAAGTGTTGTGATTGGAGTGTAGTGAATTGAATGATTTCGCTGGACACAGGGTGTTATTTGAGGATGTTAGAAATGTCTCTGCATTGAAATGGAAAGTCACCTGAAAGAATTAGTTGAGGTTTCAGTGCGTGTTCCTCACAATTCCAGGTTCAATTAGACAAACTGCAGGCATAGTACGTCAAGTGCCTAGTAAGCAGTGTACCACTAGTTTCATACAGCCCACGTTGAATTGAGAGAAATGTGAAGTCCAAGTAAAATATCTCAAGTTATGGAGTTGTCTGATAGTATTCTGTCAAGTGAATGTACAGTCTATATTTTGAAAAGGAAGTAACATCATGTTTTAAACATGTCATGGTGCCACATATGGGGAAAGGTATTTCCTGTGCTGCCAGTCTAAATGACACAGGATTTCAATCAGCCATACAAGTATGTCCCATTACAACAAACACTTGTTCATACATCACCCAAAACCATGCTCTCACTGACACATAGCAGCCCTCCCATACTGCACTTAGTGACTGTATGTGGTACAAACTATAGTATCTGACTCTTAGGAGGTTATGCATGAAGAATATTTAGCTGTGCATGTGGTTATGTACAAATAATGTATAGGTTGTTTAGCCTTTTGTAGCTCACACTGAGTTGGACTAAAGAGGAGTAGGTCTCACTATGTGAACAGTTACCAATCCCTGGCTTAGGTGATGTTTCTGTCTTGGATTGGTAACATGGGGAAGAAGGAAGTGTTGAGGCTTCTCCACAGATCACTACAAATTAGTGTTTCTTAGGAACCTTGAAATGTTTGATAATCTGCACTGACTGTTCTGGGAACGCATGTGAGAGATGCAACAAAATTGTGTCACTCCACTACAAACAGAATCACTCAAAACATCTTTTGTTGTATTTTGCTTTCATCCCTACAGGCCAATGCCCATCAGAAAAAGGATTTGTGTAAGGCTATTGCAAAGACGGTGTGGACCCTGAAGTTCTTTAAGTGCCTCAACCTGCATTGCAAGAAGAGGTAGGAGGACCTCTGACGCTGGATCATGAAGTCAGCAGATATCGAGCTTGGCCAGGCCTCCCAATGAGGCAAGCATGTGCACCATATCCAGACCCCCTTAATGGCCTGTTGGGCCTACCCGATGCAGACCCAACAGCAGCGTCAAGGGGGTGAGTTATTGTATGTAGCTAATCTTGTTGTGTAACCATTTTTATTTATAGCAATGTTGTTTGGCATCAACATGATTTTTGACACACATCCACTGCAGATGAGGATTTCTGGAGGTGTAAGTTTTTCAGATGGTGTCTGATGCTGTGTTTGGTGTACTGTTTTATGCTAAAGATTGTCACCAGATTCCTCATTACAAGCCAAGTACTTTTTTGAGCAGACACATGGCTGCATGCGAAAAAGGGTACCTGCTTTTTCTACATGTTGTGAGGGACATTTGTAGCAAACATGCCTCATTTCAGGACTGAGTCAGGTGTGATGCACCATCACAAATGTGAGTAGGCAATGTAGGCCCTATTCCTGCTGACATGGCATAGTAAACACTTATGAGACAGTTCATGTTTCAGACATTACATTAGTATGCTGGTACAATAAAAATATGATAATGAACATCTGCATCAAAAGGACTGGAAATGTGTACAATGGCTTTATTCCTCATCTAAAATATGTTAAAAATATGTTTCTACAGCAAAAATCAATTTATTTCATGTAAACAGTAGCAGATTGTCATGAAGCCTCAGTCATTCTGAAATGTGCATGTAAGCCAGTCTCTGTCAACCAACATGAAATTTCATGTCAGATTGTATTGATTGAAACTGACAGGAATGTGTCCACATTGGTGACAGAGTTACACATACCCCAAATTTCATTTAAGTGTCCTTAGTTATAGCCAGATGAGAAAGCAATTATGTTGAGAAAAGTGATACTTCAAAGGACAATTGCAGAAGGAAGGGTCCATCACATAGGTGTTGGGGTATCCCATCTTGATAAGTCAATATCAGGCCCACAATATTTCTCTTTTGGATATGTGGAAATGTTTTTGTTCTGTACTAAAGTGGTTTAGGAATGTATCCAGGCCTATGTATTTACTAATGCTGTCAAAGCCATTTGTCATGCAGAGACATAAAAGTGGATAAGAGACAAAAGGCATACATGATATGAGAGCTAGCATAGGGAATTTCTAGACTGTGAGCAAATGGCTTGTGGAATTCTCCCCTATAGGCATGAGTTACTGATGATTAGGAAGTCACAACTGTGTGCCTTGAAGCTGGTTTAATGTTTTGTGAGCAAAGTTAATGTTCAAATCTGTTTACATAGATACCTCAAACTTTTGTATCTGTCTTTACAACATCATCTGGGCAAGACAAAGGTGATAGCAGCCACATTGGTGGGGGAGAAGCTGGGCACTGTTTCATGGTACAGATACCAACTACACAAGGGACTCAGTGCCACAGAGGGTGAGGGAACTGGCACTGAGGCCATGACATCATCATCATCGGAGGCTTCCAGTAAAGATCAGTCCCTAGTGGTGGCGGACGCTACTGGGAATTTACCATCTGTATCCTTGTCTGCCACCCACGTTCTCATCTCCGCCCTCCCTCTTGCTCCATTTGGCTGTAGCCTCTCCCCCAAAAAGAGTTGCACCAACTTTCCTGCAGGCACCTACCTGCCTGCCCCTGACTCCCAGGCTGCGTTCAGTGAGGAGGCTATTGATCTATAGCAGACTATCGCTGTAGGCCAGAACACAGTACTGAATGCCATCATGGGGCTTAATGGTCAGATGACCCAAATGCTAGCTTACCTGGATGGCATTCACAGTGCCATGTCTGGCCTACAGTGGTAATTCCAGGGTCTGGCCTCCTCAATAACCACAGCCTCTCATCCATCCCAACCTCATGCACCAACTCCTACCTCTTCCTCTTCTCAAATACCTCTTCCCAGCCCTATCCAGAGCACATGCACACCTTTACACGCAGTGAGTCAAACATACACAAGCAGCACATCATCACATAAACGCAAAGACAGCAAGAAACAGAAACACACACACATGCTGACACCACACCCACCCAACACACACATCAACACTCACCAGCAGCACATGTGCAGACACCACACCCACCATGACAAACACGTCCACACTCACCACCAGCACACCTGCAACACCACACCCACCACAATACAAATGCCCACACCCACCACACCTGCAGACACCACGCGCACCATAAAACACGCATGCACCAGCACATCCACAGGCACCACAACCACACATAGAACCTTCACAGCTAACACATGTACACACATATATGTCCTGTACACAAACACCCACCATCACCCACACATCAGACACCCAGTGACAAACACAAACCAAAACATACACCAGACCCTCAGGGACCCACACCATAATGCACAACAGACACTGCCACTTCCTCTATCTCCCAACCACAACCTCAACTCCCTCCTGAACCCCCTACCTTTATTGGGAAGGAGGACCTTGTGTTTGCCTTGGCCTTGACCCCTTCCTCATCCCAGACGACCCCATCCAGATGTCTTTCCACCCCTTCCTCGCCCTAAACCACTCTTTCCATATCCCAACAAGCCCAACGACCCCCCCCCAAGTAATATCATAGAGGTGCCTGTGCTCTACCCCATAGATGCCCCTTCCAGGCGAGGTTTATTTTGGAAGTGCAAATAGAAGGCACATTATGGGCATGCAACCCAAACTTAATGGCCTATAGCCTGTTCTACTTTTTCGGACAATAATCTTTAAAAAGTTATGAGAGAGTTACATTTGCGATGGACATGTTAATTTGGTGCAAGCATTATTCCTGTTACTCGACACCTACACCAAAATGATATTTGTTTCTGTGACTGGAAAATGCATGTGTGTTTACTATAACATGGTATGTCAATAATACGCACATATGCATTAGACAGGGAACCGGACACTTTTCAGTTAAATGACATCTGATGTTTGTCATATATTGCACAAACCAAGGGGACATGTGATCTTCATACATCTGACAAGTTTACAGTTTACAGGTAAGATTGGTTGTACATTCTGTGTACACCCACTTGTAGCATTTTGTAGTGCAATTGCTAAATTATCATGGATTTTAGTAGTTTCTATTGGGTATACTGTTTATGTATGTGATACGGTAGTTTAGGGAAAATTATTACACACACCTATATGGACATATTTCTGTTTGGGATTACTGTGACTTGTGGTGTAGGTGTCCATTGCCATGAAGGCAAATAGTACCAGATTGGTGGATATTACTTACATCTTGAGGTGTGTTTTTAAACATTTTTCTAAATACAACATTACACACATATGCATGGCACATTATGGTAGGATTGCTTGCAAGTATTTGTTAAACATGCTCGAGTCCAGTGATAATGTACAGCGACATTTCTGAGTATGACAGTTAAAACAGTAACTAACCTTCTGTTCTGGCGAAAACAGGGTTGATTTTTATCTTGGTCCAGAGGCAGCAGTAAAAGTAGTACTTGTGCGATCTGAGTCATGGCAGCAGGAAATGGGAAAAGTGAAAAAGGTAAGTATCATGCTTATATGCCTCCCATTCCACCAACTCAGGTGTGGCAGCTTGGTTCCCACAGTTAGATTTGTGGAAATGCACATTGTCATTGGCTCGGCGGTAAAAGGGTCAGGAATTCTGGCGCCATATGCTTTTGCCTATTGCACCGTTGACGCAGGCGGTGATTCATGGCAGTGGCGGTGGTTTGTCGGTGGTCTTTCGTCTATGGAATCTCCAACATCTAAATAGGGAAGGCGGACAACCAAGTCAGCGGACGGGAAATCCGATGGTAATTTAATGGCAGGACTGTTTCCACCAAGATCTAAATCAGGCCATATGTGTCTTGCTTAATAATATACGGCTCCTTACATATCTTACATATGCTATTAAGGGACTTGTGGACTTTGGGCCTGATTTAAGTCTCAGAAGAGAAGTTACTCTGTCGCAACAGTGATGGTTATCCCGTCCACCAAAATCTAAATACCATAGAAAACAATGGTATTTAGATTTCAACGGACAGAATATCCATCATCGAGATCTAAATCATGCCCATTGTCATTAATGGCAATGGCAAAGTTGAACTGACAGTGAGACACTGCTTTTGCAGCCTGTTGTATGATGGAACAGTGCATGCCATCAACCATGCATGCCTTTACAACGCAGTTTTTACGACGCATCTAGAACTACAATGCATGTCTTTGCTGCGCACGTCATTACCACAAACATACATAGAGGTACATTATAAGTACCATTGCCACACATACTATTCCCACTCATACCATTACCACACATACCAATACAATACACTATTGTAATATATTTATATCAATAGTTTTGTGATAAAAAATTTAAAAATAACTATTAAATGGCAGAACAGTACAAAAAACAAAGCAGCACAAGAACATTTTGCCAAACATATTCTACATAGAACAAGTGTTAAATAAATAATGCCAACATAAAGGTAACATCTTTAAAAACGTTTTTACATTATTTACGTTTACTCAGTAGTTTTTCCTATATTTTAACACTATGGATGTAGCTTGTCCCCAAGCAAGATGGTGATCGTCAAATATGGAGAAGGCCAAAAAATGTTTTTTTCACCAAACAAATTGAATATACATTCAGTCAGATTATGATCAGCAATTAAAAATACATTCAATAATTACTTTATTGTGAATTATCGAATACCACAAAAAACATATAAATTCAGCCACCCACCATTTTGTGCTCAGTGGTACACTGACTTCGATCATGACCACACACACCAGAGTGAGGAAAGAGAAAGACAAGTTACTGTTGACACACTGCCTTCTATCCGCACAAGTAAGTACAACATTTACATTAAACACCATCGCTATAAACTACCATAATCCCCAAAAAAGGTAATGACATTTTTTTTTATTTCAACAGCTTATCCAGATTACCTCCATACTATATGTGTACTAAATGAACTGGCATGCGTCCTACCAATTTAAGTCAAAATACTTAGCTGTTTCTCATTTTTTAACAATTAGAATGAACCTCTAATTACTAATCTAACTATGCATTGGAATGTACCTCAGGGAAGGTGCTGGACAGTGTCTGGGGATCAAATTTGATATTCTAGTTCCACCAGGTACTTACCTCAGGGAAGGTGCTGGAGAGTGTCTAGGGGTGAAATTTACTATTTTAACTCCGCTGGGTGCCTACCTCAGGGAAGGTGCTGGACAGTGTCTGGGGGCCAAAGTTACTATACTAACTACGGCGGTTGCCTACCTACGGGAAGGTTCTGGAGAGTCTTTCAGAGGGAAATTTACTATTCTAACTACACTGGCTACTTACCTAAGAAAAAGTCCTAGCCAGTGTTTGGAGGTCAAATTTACTATCCCTACTCCACCGGTTACTTACCTTAGAGAAGGTGCTGGACAGTGTCTGGGGGTAAAATCAATAATGGTACATCACCAAATAATTTACGTTTTTTTCACAGACTCTATAATGAAAAACAAGTATCAGAAAATAAAAATTGGAGTTAGGAAAATTCAGCAGACCTCAGGAAGACAGTGTATGAAAGGATGGCATTTTCAGGTAAATATTCTGTCAAAATCTATGCAGAACCATATATAAAAACGTTCTTTCTACAGGTCACAAAGAATAACACTTAACAACACCTACATTTCTCTAATTTCTTCTCTGAACTAATCATATATTTAATATTTAGGCCCACATTATGACAGTGACGATAAATGCTGCTTACCACCATGCTGACTGCTGCCAACATACCGTGACCGCAGCGGTATACCGCTACACGTCTTATGACCCACACATAGAAATCCGCCACTATACAGACACACACACAAGTCCGCCACACTAAAGGTCAGTGATAAAATGTCGGTAGCAAAACCCACACCGTTACGCCAACAGAAATACGCCCACAGCATTATGACCCACGAATCACCACGGCGGACATTCAACTGCGGTAAACAATTGGCGGTACAGATGCCACGCTCTAAATACACACACACATACAAAACAACACCACATGGTTCAATTCAAACTACACACACCTGGCACACATACACACACCACACGCACACACCCACACCACTATAAAACACACACACACATTGCCCACAACCCTTTACCACTACCAACAATTTACAACAGAGAGAGAGAGACACGCCAGGAGCACCCACAGAACCAGAGCCACAGAACACCATCACCCTTACACCATCCATACACCTCACAGCACACACCCCAACACATCACCCCACACACCCTCACACACACCACACACACTACACCTATGGCACCACAAAGTCACCCCAGATTCTCTGAGGAGGAGCTAAGGGTCATGGTGGAGGAAATCATCCAGGTAGAGCCGTAGCTATTCAGATCACAGGTGCAGCAGAAATCCATTGCTAGGAAGATGGAGCTATGGCGGAGAAGCGTGGACAGGGTCAACGCCGTGGGACAGCACCCAAGAACCAGGAATGACATCAGGAAGAGGTGGAACGACCTACGGGGGAAGGTATGTTCCGTGGTTGCAAGACACCAGATAGCAGTAGAGAGGACTGGCAGTGGTCCCCGACCTCCTCCCCCACAACTAACAACATGGGAGGAGCAAGTCTTGGCAATAATGCATCCTGAGGGCCTGGCAGGAGTAGCAGGAGGACTGGACTCTGGTAAGACAAATCCTAACTACTTTCACCTGCCTACCTGCCTACCTGCCTACCTGCATGCCATCACATACCCCCACCTCTACCCTCACCCCCATCACCCCACCACCTCACATACACCCCACCATCACAACCCACCCCTCCAGTACCCAGCACTGCATGCAACAACAATGCATGTACACCACTCACAGCCCTGCATGGACACCCATCACCACAGCATGCACAGCAGTGACAATCACTTAGCCAACCAAATGACAACTCACACAAGCCAAAGCTGCCTTGATAATAACAACCATAGAGGAACCAACACACCCTTGCACAAGATGTCACACGCATTAACAATTACACTGCATTTCCATACCCACAGGACCCCCACACAATGATACCGGAGAGGAGGTGCCAGCAACATCCAGTCCACCCCCATAAGAGGCCCACAGTGATGACAGCAGCTCTGAATGCCTGGATATGGATGACCAAGCTGGCCCATCAAGGACCTCTGGACAGTCGGTTACCCATGCACAGTCCCATAACACCACAGAGCCTCCCCCCTCAGGAAACACCAGCACAGCACCCACCCGGCGGGCCCATACCACTGTCCCCAGGACACATCAACCAGCAGTGTGTCCACCTGTACAAGGTCCACAGGCAACCCCACAAACACGGGACGATCAGGGACCTAGGGTCAGTGGCAATGGGCACACGGTTCAGAGGACAGAGGCACAGGACAACAGGGAAGCTGTGAGAACTGCTGTGCAACAGCGGGAGGACAGGAGGCTCAGGGAACCCACTCTCCACAACACACTCACCAATATCCTGGGAGCATACCACCATTCACAGGAGACCATGGGCCAGATACTGGCCAAGTTGCAGGAGACCCAGCGGCTGCAGGAGGGATAGTACCTGGGGATCAGGGAGGACCTGAAGGACATCCACACCACCCTGGTCATTGCAGGGGTACCGGCAGATATGGCCAACACCATAAGGGAGGCAGTGGCACATCAACGGGCCCCTGACACTAGCCACACAGATGAACAGCCTTCCACCTCTGCTGCCGCTGGTGGACAGGAGGCCCCGCCACAGGAACATTAGGCCACCAGCACCCCACCCCCTGCAGAAGGAGAACCACCCTGCAAACGGTCCCTGCGATCCAGGCAGAAGCCAGAGAACATTGCCAAGACCCCTGCCAGGAAATAAGACTACCCTGATTGTCACCCTTGTGTCCCACTCTGTCACCCTGTCCACCTTGAACTGACATTGCTCCCCTTCCTATGCCCCCTTGGACAATGCACCTGTGATACCAAGAGACTGGACCCTATCCTGGACTCTCCTCCACCATCACCCAAGCCTATTGCACATCCCCATTTACTTCTCAGCACTGAAATAAACACCCTTGGAAAAAACAAGTATGGAGTATGTCAAATGATTTAAGGATGTAGTTGTTTAACAAGCAGTAGACATTGCAAAGAGACAGTGCAGTGATGTATACATAGTTATGACCTGTAATGTGCTGCAGTCAATAAACTAGGAGCCCTCCATGTTAAAGGGTACAATAAGTGGCCTTTGTAGTGGGAACAGCAGCCAGCCAGAGAAAATTCACTTCACAAAACAGCAATGGAAGGTGAGGTTACAGTGTCTTATCTGTGTGTCACTGGAAGTACTGTTGTATTGTAATTGTTCTGTTGTCCACATCCTCTTCCTCTATGGACTCTTCGTCACTGTCCATATGCTCCAACGGTGCCACATGACCATCTCCAGCCTCAACCTCCTGCAGAAAAGGCACCTGGCGTCTCAAGGCCAGGTTGTGCAACATGCAACATGCAACATGCAACAATGATCTGGCAGACCTTCTTAAGTGAGTAGCACTCTGATCCACCTGTCAGATAGAGGCACCTGAACCTGGCCTTCAGGAGGCCAAAGATGCGCTCAATGATCCTCCTTGTTCGCCCATGTGTCTCATTGTAATGTTCCTCTGCCCTTGTCCTGGCATTCCTCACTGGGGTCAGTAGCCATGAGAGGTTGGGGTAACCAGAGTCACCTGTAAATATCGAGGGATACCTGTTAGCCAGACACTCACCCTTAGGGCCAACCCCACACCCATATACCAACAGACACTGGGTGGGAACCATGGGCTCACCTATTAGCCACACCCTGTGCCTCTGGAGATGAGCCATCACATATGGGATGCTGCTATTCCTCAGGATAAAGGCATCATGCACAGACCCAGGACACTTTGCATTCACATGGGAGATGTACTGGTCTGCCAGGCACACTATCTGCACATTCATAGAGAGAAAGCTCTTTCGATTTCTGAACACCTGTTTATTTCTCAGGGGGGGACTAAGGCAATATGTGTACCATCAATAGCACCAATGAAGTTGGGGATATGTCCCAATGCATAGAAGTCAGCCTTCACTGTGGCCAAATCCTCCACCTGGGGGAAAACGATGTAGCTGCACATGTGTTTCATCAGGGCAGACAACACTCTGGCCAGCCCGTTTGAGAACATAGGCAGTGACATCCCTGCTGCCATGGCCATTGTCGCTTGGAAGGAGCCTCTTGCCAAGAAATGGAGCACTTATAGGACTTGCACTAGATAGGAGATCCCAGTGGGGTGACGGATAGCTGAGATCAGGTCTGGCTCCAATTGGGCACACAGCTCTTGGATTGTGGTCATATCAAGTCTATAGGTGAGGATAATGTGCCTGTCCTCCATTGTTGCCAGGTCCACCAGGGGTCTGTACACAGGGGTATGTCTCCATCTCCTATTCATCCTCAGCGGTTGAACTCTAGGGTGAAAAACGATGAGCAGATGGTCATATTCATACATATCCTCAGAGTAAAATGCCTTGCATGTTGTGACAGAAACAGTATGTGAACGTGTAGTTCCGTAAATGGGCATATGTCTGCTGTGCTGCAGTTAGGTGCCATGGCCTTTTCCCCCCTGAAATGGCGGCCGCCTGACCTGTGTGGAGGGACAAGTGGAAATGAGGTAATTTCGCTGACGTTGTGCGCCATTGCGGGAGGCGATCGATGACTGCCGTGCAACACATCATTGGTTATCATTGGGCCCTATGGGTTCCAGTAGCCAATGGTGATGTACGCTGGTGGAGACGGTACGCACCGCTGCGGACGTGACCACCATTTCTATCTGTTCACTCACTTGCTACCTGACCTTCAACAGGAGAGGACCTACACTGCAAGTGCTGCTGTGACCTGTGTCTGGAAGCAACCATGGCTCAAGTGTCTGGGGAAAGGGCCCCTGCCTTCACTTCGGAGGAGTTGGAGAGACTGGTGGATGGGGTCCTACCCCAGTACCGTTTACTTTATGGTCCTCCAGACCAACAGGTGAGTACACTGTGAGCACGATGCATGGGGCAAGAATGCATGGAGTGCTGTGTGTGTAAGCCTCGTGTAAGGTGGGGGTGGCTGAGGGGTCCTGGGCAGAGTGCTGCATGTATGGTGTCAATGTCGGTGTGTAAGGGGATAGGAGAGATATGGTGGGCCATGAGTGTAACAGGCCGGACGGTATGACTAATACCTTTTTCTATGTATCTTTTTCTGCAGGTCAGCGCCCATCAGAAAAAGGGTATTAGATTATAGATACTGTTTTGTGCTTTGAGGACGTGTTGCTCGAAATTTATATTATTACACTGACTCTACCCACTTCCATTTGTCCTTGCATTATTCTTGAGGTTTACGGGTGGATATGTAATGTTGTTGCATCTGTTTGTGTGTATGGTGTTGGGGGTGGGGCTGGTGGTGTTGCGTGTTGCGTGTTGAGTATGTGTGTCACTTTCTTTTTCCTCCCACCCTCCCTTGTGTGCTAGGTGCGGTACTCACCGTGGTTGTCTTCGCCGCCGTTCGTGTTCCTGGTGTAGGTGGAGGTATACCAGCATGGGTAACACCTGTAGTTCGGGCTCCATGGCGTTGTGGTTCTTCCTTGAGTGTTCAGAGGTGAGTCGTTTCCCTTTTGTGTACTGTTTCCGCCGTGCTTTTGATGGCGTTGGTACCGCGCCGGAAAAGCTGGTGGATTGGCTTGTTGTAATAGGGTGGGCAGTACATTGTCTTCCGCCTGGCTGTTGGCGCTTACCGCCACAGTGCTTGTTCCTACCGCCGTGGCGGTCGGTGTGTTAAAGCGGCTGTCTGTGTTGGTGGTTTCCACCGTGGTCATAGTTCAATTTTTTGTTTACCGCCGGCCTGTATTACCGCCGCTTTATCACCGACCGCCAGGGTTGTAATAAGGGGAATAATGTATAATCATATATTTTCTTCACACTAACAACAGTGTTTCAAAGTATCATGAAAAATCATTTTCTCTTAGCAGGTATATTGGGCACAAAAACCCCACACAAGTTTACGCTATAGCATTCACAAAAATCCTCTTTTTAAAAAGTTTTCAACAGATCACAGACGGAATCACCCGAAACAAGGATCCAGCCACTGGAAAACCCAAAAGAAATGTTATCAGACAACCAAAAAACAGTTTAAAAAAGGATAAAAAACATGTAAAGTAAATATATATAACACCTTTCCTTTCTTTCTACAGGCTTAAATAGGATAATATTTACATTTTTCTAATTTTTCATAGGAACAATAAGATTTTTTTTTTGCAATAACAACACTGTCTCAAACAATTATGTAAAACGTATTTCCCATAGTAGGTACATTGTTAACAAATAAAACTGCACACATTTTTAAACCATATAATTTACAAAACCTTGCTTTTTTCTAAAGAACAACATACCATGGCTTCCAGAAATCAGGCAAACTATGTGCAATCACAAAGAGGCAATAGGTTACTGAAGTACAGTGGCTATCTTGATTGTAAGGAGAGGTTAACTGAGCCCAGGAGTCATTGGGGGTGTGTACAGGATTTTTCATCCATATTGTAAAGGAGAAGCGGTTACTCTGGGTGACATTGTGGAAAGGGCCACAGAGCATAACCACTCTGTCTCTGCAATGGAGATTGAAGTGCGAGAAAATGTGCAACACATAAAAATGCTAGCATCCAACTACAACTAACCCTGTAGCTCAGGGGAAGTAGCCCATAAACATCCCCATGCTTGTGGCTCCTAGCATGTCCACAATATCCAGTGTGAGGAGAATGGTAAAAGGCAAAAACAGGCAAGTAATCCCCAAAGAGTGACACCACAAACCTATTCTGAAATTAACATTCACCTAAACAGTTTTTTACACTAATTAAACTTTTTCTTCTTTATGACAATAAAAACCCATTCAAAATAATACTAATATTTAGCACAACCCATAACTTGGTAACCCCTGAGAATAGTGAAATTTGAATAATTGGTGGCACTTTTAAGTCAGCACCCCATCCATTCACCCAAATTTACACTTTTGAAGCTAACATAAGTAACACAACTGTCCCTTTAATTTATATCGTACTACCTGACAAGCAATCCTCAACATATACTGAAGCCCTCATTAAAGGTTTAGGGGTCTTTTCCGAAGACCGCCATGGCGGTGGGCGCCAAAAGACTGCCAGTGTTGGAAGTATCATGACCACCATATTGTGAGTCAGAAACTAAAGACCGCCCAAAAACAGCCACAAATTTGACACCGCCAGGCTGAACGATGTTGGGAGAGAGGCAAACCACACCACCACACTGACAACATCCCGCCCTCCAAATTATGACCCACAAATCAGCACAGCGGTCTTTGCATGACAGTAATCCATTGGCGGTCCGAACTGCCGCGGTCAAAAACTCAACTCCACCAGAACACAACACCACATTGGACAGTACGAATACCCCACACCTGATACACATACACATACCACACACATCTGATCACTGCACTATAAAACACCCCCCCACACATACTGACAATCCCTTGCAACCTCATTCACAGAGAAAGGGAAGAACGCTCAAATAGAAGACACCTCACCTGGATACCATAGGCACCACGACACCTACATAACTTCACCCCTGCACACAACAAACACATCGCCACTGCACACAACCACCACATACCACAAGCACACCGATCCACACAACCCTACCTCACCAAACAGCACACCCGGAGTTGAGGGTCATGGTTGAAGAAATCGTTAGAGTGGAGCCACAACTGTTTGGAGCACAGGTCCAGCATACATCCATAGCCAGGAAAACTGAGTTATGGTAGCGGATCATCGACAAGGTGAACTCAGTGGGAAAACATCTATGCACAAGGGATAACACCAGGACGAGGTTGAATGACCTACTAGGGAAGGTCCGGTCCATGGTGACAAGACACCAGATAGTCATCAACAAGACTGGGGGTGGGCCCCAACCTCCTCCCCCAGAGTTATCAAGTTCTTGGCCATCCTGCACCCAGAGGGCCTGACTGGAATACCAGAGGTACTGGAGTCTGGTGAGTTCACAACACTCCTCGGGGACCATGTACTCCTGCACAGTATGTACCCCCACTATCCTTACACCCCTTAAAGCACTAATCCTACACAGGCCCACCAAGTACACAGATATCTCCCAATTTAGCAAGTACTACAACTACCACAAGGCAACACTCCCAACCCTTGTATAACCTCATCCTTGTATAATTGCTAATTACACTCCACATTATGACACCTGCATGTATAACCATGTCACCCACTTCACCTACAGAATACTTGGACTGCTCACTAGTACATGGCAATGACAGCATTGATGACCACAGCCTTCTATACTACAAGCATGCAACAGCACTATCCATCACCCCTTAAACATTGCCAGTGGACAAGCAGCTGTCATTGCCATCACTGGAAAGCATGTCAAGGCTATGATTGCAAATACCTATGTGAACAACAAGTACATTTCAACAATGTAACACTTTTCCTCTCCATCCACAGGTATCCCTACTACTGCCTCCCAGCAGAGGATGCCAGAGACAGACAGTCAGCCCCTGGAAGTAGGCCCAATTGAGGACTGCAACTCTGGAACTCTGGAAAGGGACGCCTCACCAGACCCATCTGGGATGACTGATCAGTCCACCACCACCAGCCTCACCCTGCCCACATGTGAGTCCCCCACATCTGTGGCTACTACAGCACAGGAAACCCCTCCTCCCCAAAACTGTGTTCCAAGGACAGACAAATCTACAGTGTGCCCCACAGTACACGGACCTGAGTCGACCCCTAACTTCCAAGATGATGGAGGTCCCGGTGTCAGTGGGAGTAGGCACACTTTGCCAGGGTCACAGGCACAGGGGGCAAGGGGCAGTGGGAGGGCAGCTGTGGGTCAAGGGATGAGGCACCAACGGGACACGACTGGCCAGGAGGCCATCTCCAGAATCCTGGGAGCCTACCAGCAATCCCAGGACAGGATGAGTCAAATACTGACAACCTTGCAGGAGAAACAGAGGCTGCAGAGGGAATACCACCATGAGGCCATGCAGCAGTGACAGGCACACAATGCCACCATGGCCTCCATTTGTGAGGTACTCACTAAACTTACTAGCATCCTGCGTGTGTCCTCCACCCACCAGCAGGCCCCTACTAGTAGCCAATCAACACCTGTGCCATCTACATCTGCGACAGCTACTGAAATGGAGGCCCAGCCAGGGGACCCACAGGCTAGTGACACCCCTGCCCCTGCAGCTGAGGATCCCCCACACAAACAAGGTTGTCCATCCAGGCATCCTGCAGGACCTGAGGCCAAAATCAAAAACACAGCCAGGAAGTGATCGTTCTCCTGAACATTCTCCCTTGTGTGCCACTGAGACACCCAATTGACTGTCCACTGCCAAAACACTTTTTCCCTTTGGCCCCTTGGAGACTGGACCTGTGAAACTAACATTTGGGCCACCTTCTCTGATGCTTTCAAACCCCATGACCCCACTCCTCAGCAAGTGCCCTTTGAATCACAATAAACACATTTCAGCACAGAAATGTCATCATTGTCACCAGTACCATTTATTGTGAAAGACATAAATTGAAATGCACATATGTGTCAATAGGTCTGACAGATAGACAGATGTGGCACGAATGTCCAGCAGGTGTGTCATGATATCCTTCCTGTACTGTAATCCTATGCCAAGGATGCCAACAGTCATGTCAGAAAGCAGAGTGGAACCACACATCTGACCTGAATATATATCAAGATAGGGTAAAGCTTCAATGATGTTTCCCATGTTGCTCATTCAGTACATATACAGGACATAATGCAATCCACAGGAATCATGTTGCAGTGGGGAGGTCACCACATATCTACAAGGTAGGTCTGTAGGTCACACACATGCAGAGAACCATTCCTCATAGCTTACATCACCAACAGAAAGCCTATCTTGCAATGTCTAAAACAGGTAGGTACCAGACATCAGCTTTGGGAACAGTGTGGATGGGTAGCTGGACAGGATAGGATTAGGCCACACCATTGACATCCAAACTGCAGTCTTCAAACCATGCAACATGGGGAACCCTACACTGAAGTCATGCCATGCCAACATCGAGTACCACTTGGCTTTGCCAGTATAGCATTTACACCTCCCCTGATGGTAAGTCAGCATCCCATCAAAATGCATAACACAGACGGATGGATGTAGTGCACTCATATCACTTGATGCAAAACACAAGGAGGGACAATGTCACTAGGCAGATAGGGTTAGAGGTTCCATTAACTTTAGGCCACACATACCAGGCATTCAATGAAAGAATTGCTGAATAAACTCAGTCCTAGAGTCAGCGGCATCTTCCTCATCTGCCTCCTCATCAGTTCCAAAGTCATCTGCTTGAGCCACTGGTCCAGCTGCCCCCTCCTCCTCAACCGACAGTGGAATGTGTCTTCTCATGGCAGACTTTCTGTGGCCTGTATTGTATGGCACCACTGGACACATATAGGTATCTGAATCTTGCTTTCAGTAGACCAAATGTCCTCTCGATTACACTGCTCATTCAGCAGTGAGCCTCATTGTAACTGTCCTCCCCATCTGTTGTAGGGCACCTCACTGGCTTCAGGAGCCAGGGCAGGTTGGGGTAGCTGGAGTCACCTGTGTGCACAAAGGTACAAATCATTAGGGAACTATGAGAGGCATAGAGCTGACTGTAAAGTGAAGTAGTGTAGATGCTAGACATAGGCAGTGGTACACTTACCAATGAGCCAGGCCCTCTCTCTCTGCAGTCGCAACATCAATTGTGGGACACTGGTGTTCCTCAAGATGTAAGAATCAGATCCAGGGAACTTTGCTGTCACATAGGATATGTATTAATCGGAAAGACACACCACCTGCACATTGATCCAACAGTGATTAATCTTGTTCCTGTAGACTTGCTCATTGGCCCTGCAGGAACCAAAACGATGATGGTGCCATCAATGGCCCCTATTACATGTGGAAAGTGTGCAATGTCATAAAAGGCAGACTTCACAATGTGCAGATCAGCATGTAGTGGGAACCTGATGTAGCTGTTCCAGTGCTTGACTGAGGCATCCAGTACATCCTGTATCATAAAACTGAGCATCTGTTGTGACATTCCTGCAGCCAGTCCCACTATCTCAGTATCACCTGAAAAGATCCTGAGGTGAGGAAAGCAGGACAGATAACACCTGTACTGGTGGTGGGATGGCATAGGGATTACGTATGGCTGGCAGAAGATCTGGCTCCAACTGGGTACACAGCTCCCTGATGTTCTGACGGTTCAGACAATATGTCTGTATAATGTGTCTTTCTTCCATGGTAGCAAGGCCAACTAGGGGCCTGTAGATCGGTGCATTTCTCAATCTCCCCATTGGACGATATCTAGGCATAGGGCAGAAAGAAATTCAAGAAATCTGTTACACTGTTGTTCCTAAAGTACACCATAGAAGTGGAAAACAGGACAAGTCATGTAAGGTATTTGAAACCTGACACAGGGAAACAGTTATTCACAAACTGCACAACTGTGACACCATGGCTGTTAATTCCATTGATATACTTGCCACAAGTGGTCTGCACAGAGATGGAAGTCAGACAAAGTAAATTCATCCATAAGTCAGATACAGTTATCAAACGTCCACACATTGAAAAGATAATACATCAGACATATTGGCAGGTGACACTCCCTTTACTAGTGAGTTCACATGAGTTGACATCGTACATCAAGCAACTAGTGTTTAACATAAAGCTATGACGCATTAGGATGACATAGACATTTTAAAAATATGTAAAACGGCAGCCGCCTGTCCTGCATGAGGAGGACAGATGGAAGTTACCCATTCCGCCGATGTTAGTTGTCATGGCGGTAGGCGGTCCGAACCCCTGTGCACCTCCTCATTAGTTAACATTGATGTCTATAGGAATTTGGGGCCAATGATGATCACCGGTGGTGGTCATGATTGCAGCGGCTGTGGCCGCCATTTTCTATAGCGCAGCTCACTTGACTCCTGACACTCGAGCAAGCAAGACCTCCACTGTGTGAGCTGCTGTGTTCTGTATCTGAAAGCCACAATGGCATGTCCTGCAGGAGATAGAGCCCCAGCCTTCACCCCGGAGGAACTTGAGAAACTGGTCAAAAAGGTCCCACCCCTGTATGGACAGTTGAATGGGGCTCCAGATAAACAGGTCAGTACATGTGGAATACTTATCAGCTAAGGTGGTGTTTGCCGGTAAAAGTGTGTGAATATTGACATGGCATGATTGACTGCTGGGGTTGTGTTGTATGAATGATAATGGCATATTATGGACTCTGTATGAGCATGTGCTTTGCATGCTGTGTATAGGCTACTGCTGTAGGTGTACTGTAACTCTACATGAATATCTCCTTTTGTCTGTGTCTCCCATGCAGATCAGCCCCCATCAGAAAAGGGGGATATGGCAAGCCATCGCCAAGCAAATGCAGACCCTGGGGGTCCATAGCCAGCGGAGCACCCACTGCAGATAGTGGTGGGAGAACCTGAGACGCTGGGCCTTGAAGACCCCAGAGGCCCAGCTGGGGACGTTCTCCCCTGCCCATCAGACCCTGACCACCTTAATGGCCTGCATATTGGCAGTGGCCTACCCGGATATAGATGGGCGCTTGAGGGCAGCACAGCAACCACAAAGGGGTGAGTACAGACTATTTAATATCAGTTGTATGGGCTTCTATTGTGTCAGTTAGATTACTTAGGTATTAATGAGGTTCGTACACATTAGATGAGATTATAGTCCTTGCTATTACTTCCACTGCCTAGAAGTGGTGTAAATTAGCTTTTAAACTCCAAGCAACCAGTGATATATTGGTGCTATACCTCCTTGTCCAGTTATGTTTAGACACACTCCTATATTGAGTGATTTCCAAACCTAAATTCCCTATCCCTGAGTCTACTTTGGACAGCCAATGTCATCTAGACAGGGCTGATATTGGGTAATAATTCCGGTGAGTAGGGATCTTCTACTGTGAAATCATTGCATTGCCAATGGACTTCTGTACATCATAAGTCCTTTACCAACCTGTTCTATATTTTGTGTGCAATGTACTTAGCCAGGTAATTTGAAAAACAATGGCCCTCATTACAACCCTGGCGGTCAAAGACCGCCAGGGCTGTTTTGGAGTTTTTACCACCAACAGGCTGGCGGTACAAACTCAGGCATTACGACCGCGGCGGAAGCGCCGCGGTCGCACCGCCGGGACCGGCGGATTCCTGCCACTTTTGTCCCAGCGGTTGTAATACCCCAGGGCAGCGCTGCCCAGGGGATTACGAGTCCCCCTCCCGCCAGCCTTTTCATGGTGGTATGAACCGCCATGAAAAGGCTGGCGGAAAGGGGAGTCGCGGGGCCCATGGAGCTTTTCACTGCCTGCACCTGTCGCACCGCTGCAACACCGCCGGCTCCATTTGGAGATGGCTCCCGTGTTGCGGCTGAGATCCCCGCTGGGCCGGCGGGCGGAAACCAGGTTGGGATCTCCAAATAGCCACCGTGGGAGTGAGGCCCCATTGGCGGCCGCGTGGCGGATTCAACTTGGCGGGCGGCGCTTGCCGCCTGCCAAAGTTGAAATGAGGGCCAATGTGTCAAAAGTATCAGATTGGTAGGTATATGTGGGTAGTTAGTGGTTTTTACCATTGTAGAACAACTAATGACGCAGCATGTCCAAACTAGTCATTTTATTGGAACTAGGAGGTAACAGCTTGAATATTAGATTATGGCGGTAATTCTAATCTTTACCGCCGCGGTCATAATTGGCCTGGATGCACCGCCAGCCTGTTGGCGGTGCATCCGCGGTCCCCGGTAGACCGCCAGGGTCGGAATGACCCCCTATGTCTTCATGAACAATATTTGGGGACAGTATATCATAGGCATTCCTTGCCATACCAGAGGAGTAGTAGATTACTTGTTGGTATGTGTACTAGATAGGTAGATATTTATCCTTTCCTCCCTTTCTTTCTCTCCCACCCTCTCTCCCTGTCCTCTTCTATCCTTGTGTGCATCAGCATCATCAGGCAAAGGAGAAGGTGCAACAGTGAGTGGGGAAGGTACAGCCAAAGGAACCTAGGAGGCAGAGTCCACCAACGCTGAAGGAACCAATGGGACAGAGGGCAGAGGGAGCACCACAGGGAGACCGGTACTGCTACATCATCTTCAGATTCCTCCTCGGATGGAGGCTCCCTGGCGGTGGCAGACCCATGTGGGTCCTTCCCAGCACCATTCTTGTCCGCCACCCCCCCTACCAGCACCACCATCCATGTATCTCCCCATCCTGTTGCCCGTGCCCGCTCACCCAGGATGGTGGGCGTCTCCTTCGCAGAGAGCATCTCTGCCCCTGCCCCAGTCAGCCCTGCCACCCTCAATGAGGAGGCTATTGCCCTCCTGCGGTCCATCTCTGTGGGGCAGTCAACCATTGTGAATGTCATCTAGGGACTGGCATCCCAGATGCAACAAAGTAATGCCTACCTTGAAGGCATTCACAGTGCCTTGGCTGGCCTGCAGAGATCGTTTCAGGCTCTGGCCTCATCTTTGATGGCAGCCAGTGTCCCCTCATCTTCCGTCCCCTCTCCCGCTACCTGTGCCCAATCCAACACCCTTCTCCCCTCTCCCATCCAGAGCGCACATACAGACGAGTATTCACCCACTACAACAGACAAGGTGCACAAAGACAAACACAGGCACCACAGGACACACCACAAGCATGCACACAGTCAACACACACCTGCAGACACAACAACAGCCACATCCTCCACACCCAACACCTCCTCCATCACAGTCACATCACCACTCATACCTGCTATCACTACATCGACACTCCCTGATCCTGCCACCAGTCCTGTCATACCCACAGACCCCACAAGAGCAGACCTGCAGACATTCACCCCACACACCACATCTGCAGTCGCCACAACAACCTTCATGACCACATGCAGCACATCCATCTTACTTTCAGCACCCACCCCAACATACACTCACTCATCTTGCATACCAGCTCCCTCCATCTCTTCCCCACCTCCATCCCAAAAAACATAAACGCCTTCACTCATTCACCCAACTTACACCCACCACACACAAGCACACATCGCACACGCCTGCATCCACGTCAAGCACACCAACACCTTCTACAACCACTCCCTCTACCTTCACTCCTAAACCTTTTACCCATGACTACCCCGTGTACCTAAAAAAAAATTCCTTGCCAGTCTTGACCTCTTACCTGCTCCTGTCCTACCCCATGATGCCTCTAAGCACCAAGTCTCCCTGCCTCAAACCTGACCGTCAAACCTCCCAGTCCTACCATGGCCCGTCTAGTAGTGCCAATGCCCTCCCCCTGCAAAGAAACCACCCCCTCCAAAGCCTAAGGTCCATGCCCCTACCCCAAAATCCAGACCCCCTCCCCCACAATCAAAATCTAAGCCTAACCCCCCCCTCCCAAATCTAAACCCAAGGACCCCCCCCCCCTTCCAAGACCAATCTCCCACCACCACCCTCCTCACCCCTGAGGTACCTGCCTGTCCCATTGATGCCCCTGCCATGTGAAGGCCAATTTGCAGTCAGGAGACAAGTTGGGACGTGTAACTGTGCCCAATGTGCCTGGGGCACTTAAGACATTTGCTGGACTGGCCATTAGGCCTCACTTGTATATAGTTTTTACTATTTATTTATTCAATATATCGGCCCACATAGATATGGATGTCAAGCTTGAGAAATTGTCTTGGATTTCCTTCAACATGGTTGTGTTATATCTCTATACTTTGATGTTTGTGTTGTATGTGTATGGGATATATCTGTGTTGCTAAATGCACTGGGTTGATGACTTGTGCCATGTGCTTGTTGTGATGTGTTGCTATGGTTGTGTGTGGCATTGTTTGGTAGTGGTGTGTGCATCCGTATGTATAGTGATGCATCTGTGATGTCTTTTGTGTGTTGGTTAGACATGGCATATCACCTGAGGCCTTGTTTGGATGTCTGTACTATTTGTATGATGGTGTGTTTTTCCTATGTATTGCTGCCAGTATGTGTTGTCGGTGGAGTTATTCGATGTGCCTTTCTGACAATGTGTTTGTGTTGTCGTTGTGTGATTGTGGGGTGTTGTGTATGGATGTGTTTGACAGTGGTGGTGGTATGCGTGTGCGGTATGCTGTGTGAATGCCACATGTTTGTTGGCTATGGTGTGTGCATTTAGCATATGCGTTTGTGTAGTTAGTGTGTGCATGTGTGTCTGTAGATGTGTGTGTTGAGACGGGCGTTTGTTTGCATGTGTGTGGCCATTGCTGTCCGTGCCGGGTGTGTGTGTGTACTGCCCTTCCCTCCAGTGTATGCTAGGTGGGGGTACTTACAGTTGTCGTCTTCGTCGTCGTTGCTGGTCCTGGTGGTGTATGGTAAGATATAGCAGTGGGAAGACTTCCATTTTGGGTTCCATGGAAGCCGCGACGCGTCTGTGTACCTGGAAGTGAGTGTCTCCCTTTATACTGGCAGTTTCCGCCAGGCTTTTCGTGGCGGTTGGAAGGCCCTGGAAATCCTGCCAGTCTGCCGACTCGTAATATGGTGGGCGGTGAATTGGTCCCCACCAGCCTGGAGACGGCTACCGGCGTCAGTGGCAGTCCAACCGCACCAGTGGTACTGGCTGTGTTGCGGTGGCATCACCGCCATTGTCATAATATGACGGTCTACTTCTCCAGGCCCGCGGTGGTGCGACCGCCTCCTCCACCATGGAGGTCCAAAGACCGCCAAACTCATAATGAGCACCTGAATGTTTATCAGTAATAAAAATCAAAACTATGAATAAAAGTCCTAGGAAAATTATATTTGACTTTGAATTAACTGAGGATTAATACTATTACTAAATTTACCCTGACACCCAAACTCAATTATGTTTTTTTAATTTCTCAGGCATATTGGCGAACAATTAAAAAAACATCCTTAGCTGAGGAACAGTGAACTGCCATACAAATTAAAAAAACCTTCAGCTTTGTGCCATGTACCTCCTGAGTATGAGGATGAGTTCTACACATCAATTACAGAATCTGATTTTTTTACATTTTACAAAAGATGAAGAAAAATTGTCTCCACTTCTTTTTTTTGATAACCAATTTTATCATGATTTGAAAAGAAAAATATAGGACAGTTCATCATCAGAATATGAACATCTCTAGCATGGGCAATGTTATAAACATAGAAAGTACTACACAGACCAGGAGTCAACTTGATTGACCCAACCATTTGCCCCATATGCGCTCATTTTGACCGACACCCCCTGGCCTCATACACAGGTCTTTCTTGTGTGGTGCACCAATCCACTCTCCTTCACCACTGGGGCAATGTGGGGGAAGGTGGGGTTTCCAACAGGTAGCTATGTTACATTTAGCCACCATGGTAGCTGTGGCCAAAAATGACCTGTCTGCTCTTGTCCCCCCGTCCAAAACACCCAGCAACAGTAGCAGCTACACCTCCCAACCCAGCACATCTGAGAATTCCTTGGTTACAGCTGCCCAATGGCTCTAGATCACTGGGTTTAGCCATACCATGTGATAAAAATCTGGTGGGCTGTTGAAACAATGGGGGCAGGCAGGAGTGGGGAGAAGACCCGCCTTATGCAGTCTGGATGGGGAAAAATAAGCACAATAAAGGTAGTAGGTTTGGATCAGATGCAGTTGAGAGGAGTTCGTAATAACATGGGGCTTCATCACGGTGTCCCTCCAGTCATCATTGCCAAGGGTACCCATAGAGACCTTCTAGATGGTCCTTTGTACCTGGAGCATTGATGATAAGGTGCAATAGATCTGTGACATCCCACCTTTTCCCAGCGCACCCATAAGAAGTTTAGCCCCCAGGTGGATGAACTCAGCGAAGGGGGCATTGCAAGGTTTGTGGATGCGTAAGGCGTGGCGCAGTTGTAGAAATTTGCAAAATTGTGATGAGGTGAGTGTGTAGGTGTGAGATGAGTGTGTAGGTCTCTTTAAGCTCGTGAAAGGAGCATACGTGGTTCCCAGACCATACATCTTTCAGCAGTGATATACCAATAAGGTCCCATTGCCAGAAACCTGACAGGGCAGCAGCTTCCCTCAACCATGTGCCATGCCAAAACAGTGTTTGAACTGTATGTTTATTGTCCCACTTAGTGTGTCAGAGTGCATTTCCCCAAGTGTGGAAGATCACCCGTGTCACCATAGGAATATTTGCGGAGACAGTAGATCCATATAACATAGAAATATTCCTAGGGAATCCCAGTGATGCCAATTCCAGTCATTATGCAGAGCCTGACCAGCCCCCATTAAACCATTCATTAATCACCAGGAGGTGAGAGGTTAAGTAGGATAGATAGAGGTTAGCTATCCCTAAGCTGCCAACCTATGGGGTTCATAGGCACTGGATAAGGGCTTGTTGGGCCCTAGAGGTGTGCCAGATAAATAACAAAGCCAGCTGATCTATACCTTGGAACAACCAATGGGGTAAGAGCAAGGGGAGGTTGTGAAAGGTGTAGAGAAACCTCAGTAGCACCATTATCTTGAAGAGGGTGATTCTGCTCATTAAATTGAGTGGCAGGGTCTGCCACTTGCAGAGGTCTTCCTTGACCTTCCCCACCAGGGGTACGAGGTTGAGTGAACAGGTGTGCTCCGGGTGGAGTGCCACCCACATCCCCAGATAATGGAAGCTAAATCAGCACTGGGGAATGTCAGTTTGCCAGGAGATGCAGTCTCAAGTCAGGGTCAGCATTACTAGGATTGATTTAGCTAGGGTAACAAAGTGGCCCGATGCTTCTCCGAAAAGTTGAAGGAGCCTAAGGCATCGTGGGCCGCTAGCTGCAGGGTCCATCAGAAACAGCAGGACATTGTCCGGGTAGAGCGTGATCCGGTGCTCATGCCTTTCATCCCAGCGCCACCCGTACACCTGAGCGTTACATCGGATGAGGCACACAAGGGGCTCAATCATCAGAGCGAAGAGAAGGGGAGGCAGGGAACATCCCTGCCGGGTTCCCCCTCTACTAGGGAATACATCGGTGAGAACCCCATTGACCTGGACTCGTGCTGTAGGGTTAGAGTAGAGTATGCTAAAGAATCTGCGAAAACCGGGGTTAAAGCTGGCCCCGGCCAGTACCCACCCCAAGTAAGCCCAGTCCACTGTGTCAAAACAATCTTGAAATCGATGATGAGTGGTGCCAGGCAAGGTGGAAGCAAGTGACAGTGGGTTAGAGCTATCTGGAGAAGGTGGGGGCAGTGCTGTGTGCTTCTGGCAGGCAATACAGCCACACTGGTCAGGGTGTTTGAGGGTGAGTATAACCTGTTTGAGTTGAGTGGCTAGGATTGTGGCATAAATCTTGACTTCTCCGTCTGTAAGGGAGATTGGGAGATAGTTGGCACATGAGGTTGATGGGGGCTGTGTTTTTTCTGAATAACCACGATGGTGGCAGTGTCTATCTCTGTAGGGAAGGATCTAGCCTTAGTCACCTCCTTTTAGAGTGCGAGGAGTTGTGCGTCAGGATTTCTCTGAACTTGGCATAATATTCTGTGGAACCCTGCCTGGGCCCTTTCCTGAGGCTACAGCCAAAACTACCACCCGTCCTATTCAACTGAGAAGGGTTGGTCTAGGAGTTGAGCCTTTCTGGGATAATTTGAGCAGGGGAATCAGCTGTAGTAAGTGTGGGTCAGTATCAGGGTCCCTGGTGAGTTGCCACATACTGCTGAGTGTAGTGGTGTGCAAAGGTTTGCATGATAGACTGAAGGCCATGGTGGGCCTGATCTCGCGCATCTATAATCTGCAGTATTAGCCTATTCGCTAGGGGGGGGAAGCTAACCAGTAAAGTAACTGGCTATTTTTGTCTCCCTAGTCATAAACCCTGGCTGTAGGGGCCCGCCATAATTGTTTTGCGGTCTTAAAGGATAGGAGGTGAATTTCCTCTCTTCTTCGATCTAGATGTCGGCCACTGTCATCAGCTTTTAGCTGAGTTATGTGGTGGGTCAGAGCCCTCTCCATTGCTCTTACCTGATTCTTGGCGTTGCTTCAAATGACAGCTTTTCCGGCTGCCCACATTGTGACAGAGGGAACTGTCCGTACCCTCATTTATTTGAAAATAGGCTTGTATGTCACTTTCTAGTGCTTGTGGTTATGATTCATTCTGAAGGTATCAGGAGCTGAGATGTCACATGGGGTGAAGACTTCCCTGGGGGGAGCCGAGATTAAGGAGAAGAGTAGCATGGTCAGATATACCACGCGAGAAGATTTGGATTTGAGACACTTCACAACAGCATGAGATCGGCATTAAAACAAGGTCTATACGGGAATGTGTGTGGTGTGCTGTAGAGGTATGGGTGTATTGACGCTGGTGAGGGGGTCCACATCCTCCACGCTTCACACTGACCAAGAGCAGAGGTCCAGTCCACCCAAAAGGTGACGGCCCCCGTCCAACGAGAAAGAAGCAAAGGGAGTACCAGTGGTGTTCACTTCTTGGAATAGGACCACATTAAAGTCACCTCCCACCACTGTCATTCCATCAGGGCGAGCCAGCAGTATCTTAGAGAAGTCTCCAAGTAGACATCCTCGCATATCAGGTGGTGCGCAGGCACCCACTAAATTTATGTTGTGTACCTCGAATGTACCCGCAAGTGCAACTGGCTCCACTTCTAAATTATTTTGAAGACACTTGGATTTGTCATATAAGCAGGTTGGGTCACAGGAGAAAGCCAAGGTTTCCCATCGATTTATGGAACTGTTAGTCGACCTGCATAGAGGGAGGTGCAAAATCAAAAAATGCTACAGAGGTACAGGACCATGCAGTCTTTTGTAGTTCCTCACAATAAATTTGAGGATCATGATGGTGTCCTCCTCTGTATAGTTTCTTTTTCTCCTATAAGCAGCACACAAGCAAGGCTCTGGCTTGTCCTCAACCACACTATGCCTGTCTGTGCTGCATAGCCTGAATCCTTGCTGCCCTTTAGGAGAAAAATAAACTATACAGAGGAGGACACCACCATGATCCTGAAATTTATTGTGAGGAACTACAAAAGACTGCATGGTCTGCCACCATACAGCAGCAGTTCCTCACAGAAGGCAGTTTTGTAGAAGCAGTTGGCCACAGCAGTCACTGCATTGGGGGAGGACATCCGGACCGTGAATTACATCAAGAAGAAGTGGCAGGATGAGAAGAGGAGGATGAAAGAGAAGTACACCAGGATAGAGGTAGCTAGAGCTCTCCCAGGTGTCCAAACTGGAGCCCGCCTCCAACTCATCCTACTTGAGAGGTTTGTCCTCTACACCATAGCAGATGGGCTGCTCCATGAGCTGCCTGTGACTGATGTCTGCAATTTGGTGCCAGGTAATAAGCAACGATACTAACAATGACACCAAATGATACTCAAAAAATGTGACCATGAATGTTGTCCCAAGTAAGTGCAATCTGCATGGAGGCTCAGACCCTGATGTGTCTCAGCTAGTCCATTACACTACAAGTACCAGAATTCTTTGTGATGGCAATTGCAAATTACCAACCCTCAGTCCCAAAGAGCGACCCATCACTGTTGCCTCATCCACTTAACACTGTTGCATGGTAATGGATAAAGTCCCTCATTCATTTACCACTGCTGTTGGCATATAGATGCAAAGGTGTAGTTATGTGACTGGTTGCACATAATCTAATATCTTGGCCATGTCTGATGACCTTTACCTTCTGTTGCCTTACACAGCCAGAGAACAGTCACACACTGGAGCACAGATCTCAGCATCATCAGGGAGGCAACGTCACGGAGCACAACAACCCATACCATAGGCACAAACTGATACATAAATATGGCCAGGGGAGGGCATTATCTCCTACATTGTTGCAAGTCAACTGATACTTATGGTAGATGGAGTTCATAAACTATGGCAAACCTGTGAAATTAACTTGGTAATATTATGTATTACGTGTGTCAACTAGTATGTTAATTGAACACACATATGTCATTGTAGGCCCTTTGACGTTGTCCAGAAAGGAACAGCCTGAAGTGATCCCTGTAACATGTGGGAGTATGACATTTGGTCAGGCACCACACACTGGGAGAATGTCAGACACCGATAAGGATATATGAAGAAAACGTTACCAAATGCTTACACTCCTAGACAGTCGTGTAGATGTCAGCAGTATTTGGTGTGTGTCTAATGTCACTATTATCACTTATTCCCATATGCTCATATATGGCTCATAACAGTTATACCACACACCATCCTGACATGTTGGCCAATGATAGAACAGCCACAAATGTATGTGTGGAGTGCCTACCTAAGGGTTCATATTGTCCCTCATGTAGGTTGATTTTGTGTGGGTCAGTGCTGCAAGTCTATATGTTACAAGTCAGTATGCCTCAACTCACGAGGTGTAAGGTGTTTGTGCCTTCATAGGTATACATGGTTCTGTCACTCTGGGGAACTGTCACAAGTGGCCCCATTGTTCATGGAATGTCACTCACGTGGACAGTGAGGCAACAAGTGATTTGTTCGGCCTTGACTCAGTCCAGGAGGCCATTGCAAACCATGCAAAGTGGCTTGCTGCGGCCTCATAGTCATGATTTACTGGTGTGTGCAGCTGGAGTTGCACAAAAAGTGATCTTCCGGTGCCTTGAGGGGCTCATAATTTTGTCCCAAAGTCCATCATGAAGAGGTGGAGTCATAACCTGTTTCTTAGTTCATGACATGGATACTTGCTGACAAAATGCCAGGAAACAACAGCTAAAGTAATGATGTTGGTGGGGGGTGTACTGATAACAGCATGTTTGCATTTTGGGAGTGTGGTAGTGGCTGGCAAGTTGGGTGTAGTGGAGGGAAAGACTAGATATCTAGTGGTTGAACTGCAGAATGCAAAAACGTAAAGGTAGGGATCAGCCCAGCTTTTGCACTTGACCAAAACGTGGGATCCCAGAGCAATGTTTATTTCACTTTGCGACCATGATCACACATGAGTGAACCTCTGAATGGAGGACTACATAATGTGTGCTATACATGACCGTATTCAGTGTCAAGTAAAATAGTCCATGATGTTGTACATGTACTTTGGAAACACAGGCCAAAGGAAAAGTGCACTCAGAAATGGCTGACCTCACAGTCCAAAATTAGCACTGTTGTCCTGTTGTGGGGGAGGTTGAATAAATGTTCTCTGTACCTTGGTTGATAACTGTGTATATCAAACATGTACTTGTCAATGTACCGACAAAATCTAATGTGCAAAGATTAACCAGCTCTGCATGTTCTAGAAGACTCCTTTACAAATTAGCAGATACCACATCATACGGAGGTTGCATGTTGCCAATTAAGATGCGGGAGTGTCCAAATGTTGTCAGTGCAGGACACCCTTGTTATTTCTGTCCTATAGCTCTCAGTAACCTCCAAATACATGTTTGGCTGTAATTGTGATACCTCGTTCACATGAGGGCCGCCTGTAACTTTTAGATCACTGGTCCATACCCCTGACATGTAGAATCATCACCATCATCCTTTGCACTCAGTAATGGATAAGTATGTTAGATTCCTGCTGCTAACAGGACTATTTCAGTGATACGGATGTCACCATCCGGAGGTTTAGAAGACATCCTGTCTGCAACAGTCAAACCCACTGCCATCCGTCCATCAGGTAATCGAGCCAAATAGTCTTGTAATCTAGTGATACGATACCCATGAACAAGAGCCACATCCGTGTGGAAGGGGATGGACAGATATTGCCATTTTAGCATTACTCTTGTAGTTGGTGTGTAAAATGTACCCAACAAAATCAGTGATGTGTGTGTCAGGTGTGCATACTCACATATGATACATGCAGAACATTAACCATGGTGTTGCTTCCTTTCAAAGCCGCTGGATTACAGACCAGTTCATCTGCCACACACTCAAGGAGCCCGGTCCAGCAGCTGACATCTAGGGCAATCTCAATACAACACAAGCCTGTGGTTGGAACTGGTGAGTTTGCTTTTGCATTTCACATCTGTATTGAACACCTCAATGCCACAGTATGAGTTATCATGTGTAGGGGTACACCAAACAAGTCATATGTGCAACATCCGTTGATGTGAAGGTAATTTGACTCAATCCGTGTGTTGCACGTCATCATGTTGTAAGCCAAATACTTATCCTGTTGCTCCTCTGTCTCACAGGTGGTGTGGACGAAGACTTGAGCCTGGAAGAAAGCCCATCTACCAGTGACGGGCGCCGGGCAATCTGAAGGAAGAACCCACTCCACTTCCAAACTGCTTTGCCAGTTACCAGAACAGCACAGGAGGAGGTGGAAGTAGAGGAGGAGGAAGATCAGGGGCTGATTTCAAATGATGTGGAGGCCAATTCCCTGACCACTCTTGTTGGCCCACGCAGCTCAACCACAAAATCCACAGCTGCTGTGGTTGGCATGGTGCCTCATTCTACACCCCAAAGGATTGCCCAATCCCACACATCCCAACCCAAAGCTCACCTCATCACAGTCCTCACATCCAAGTCAAACATGTTCTTTCCTCTACACGCTCAGACTCTAACAGTGTCTCCCAGGCCTTCTCTCCAACATCTGAGGGGTATGCCAGCCCTGGTGAGGAGCAGGTGGGTCCTAGGCACGTCTACTCCTCACAACCTCCAGTTGCCAACCCTCCCCCCCTTGCTGGTGGAGATGCAGGTCACATCCGAGGCTGTCCCAGATGGAGAGACCTGGCAGATACCCATGTTGGAGAGTGGGAGGAAGATTTTTTCCAGCTGTAGTCAGATGTGAGACAGGGCATTTGTGACATAGGGGCTACACTGTCTGACATGGCTGCCTTACTGCAGGACATGCACCGACTCCCACAGTTGGTGCACAGAATGATCCTGGTGTTGGAGAGGATGAATGCATCCTGGAAAGACATAAGGAAGAGGCTGAATTACATCATGGCCATACAGAGGGAAGAGAGTGCAGGACACCATGCATTGACTATGAAGATGATGGAGGGGATACTCAAAATGTTACCAAATCAGCCTTTACAGTTAATGCATGGAGGGGGGCCAACACATCTACCTACCCCATCTTACCTCGACCCCTGGTTAGGCAAACCTGCACAGGGCCCCCAACAGTCCATGACAGGAACACTCCACTTGCACACGTTCTCCACTGTACTGTCACATGCTCTCCCTTTACAGGGTTCGACACCCTCTGTCCATTAAGACCCCCACACTGCACAGGCTCAGACACCCTTTGTCCAGACAGACACCCATAGTGTAAACGTTCAGACACCCTCTGGCCAGACAGACACCCACACTACAACTAAGAACCCCAGGAAGCGTGCCACATCGCAATGATTATCACCACCAAAACTAAGAAGATGCCAGCGAGATCCCCCATGAGCACTGTAACATATGCTTGCAGAGCACTATGTAAATAGAAGACATATTCCACTATTAAATTCAGTTGGGCGTTAGTTGATGATGTTCAAATGCTTAATGTGGCTGTAGGCCATTGATGTTTCAACAACGTGGGTAAAACATGTTCATCACTAGAACCATCTGTGTGCAGTTGTGTCATGTGGAAGGCATAACTAAACAACTCCAGACAAATACTTCCATACTTTACTTCCAGCACACACAATGAACTACATGACACACTTGTTTGGTTTTCTTTTTTAAATATAAATATTATTGTAATGTAGAAAAAGCCGTCCATTAGGAAGAGAGAAACAAAATCAAGTAATACTCTTCACAGAGTAGGGACAGGGGACATGGAGGGAGTTGGACAAAAAAAAAATAACACGTCAGGACACATCAGGGAAACCAGACTATGTACAAAGGGCAAAGGAAAAGTCCAGACAAAGTGTGATGCCCAGTCAAATGTCATCTTCCTTCTCAATGACTATCAGATTCTCTGCAGTAGTGTCATCTTCCTGGCTGGCTGTTGGAGGACCTGACAACTCATGAGACTGAGACACAAGAGGATATGAGGAGCAGGTGGGAAAACAGAGTGGGAGGACATCAGGGAGACAAGTGGAGGGTTGTATGGGAGGGACAGTAAGTAAGACAGGGCAGCCATCATGGCTGTACCCAAAGAAGTGAGGGTGGCATTGATGGCAGAAAAGCACGATAATTCTCCTCTCGGGACCTATGCAGTTCCTCAAGGATTTGCTGTAGGAGCCAAAAGTAGAGGCCCTGCTCCCCCTCAAATGCCACCGTCCCTTCCTAGGATGCAGCCATAGGGGTGACAACACAGGGAGGGGTTTGGGTGGAACATGAGGGATGTTGGGTGTCGGGGACATATGAGCTCCTTGTGGGACGGAGGGAGGCACTTGGAGGGGTGGCAGCTGGGTGCCCCTATGGACTTGGGGCACCATGTGTTAGGGTGGGTCAGAGGCAGGCCCAGGTGTTGAAATTTCCCCCTCTGTTTTGTGCTGTTCTGGTGAAGAGGCGACATCTCCCCTGGCCAGATGTGTCCAAGTCAAGGCTCGCCCTACAGTTTCCATAGCCTCCACCCGGTCATAGTCTGCTGAGTCTGTCCGGGGTGCACACTCATCCTGCCTCTGGATGTTCCTTGTCCCTCCTCCTCCTCTTCTTTTGTGGATGAATGAGACAGTGCAACCCTCCCACCCTGATGTCCCCGGGAAGCTCTTCTCAGTTCTCGGTCCTCTCCGATGTCTTCCTGGCAAGCCGTGGCCACTGAAATAGAAGTGAGAACATTATGTAGATAGTGTTCAGATCAAGGCAAGGTACATGAGTACAAGAAGCAAATGCTCACTTTGTTCTCTTTTGATCTCACTAATCCCAAACGTATGTATACTATCACTGAGATGTCTAGACACAACTCACACATTGACATCTGTCACAATTGTGGGTGGTATACCCTTCAGTAGTGACAAAGCCTAACCTTAAGCAAGATTTCAATCTCTAGGCCATATTCTCATGGGACATAAAAGCTGTATGTATGAAAGATTGGACAGAAGTTCAAATTTACCTAAGTAATTTGGGCCAAGCGTTTTCTGTCCTTGCTACCTAGTCATCTTCACAAGTCAGCCTACAACAGGAGATGGGTCACAATCTGGATGGAGCTGTCTGCCCCAAAGCATGTGTCTAGGATCACTCTGTCAAGTGCAGACTTGATAGTCTCAAACTATTGCATGTGATCTGTTGTGTAGCATGGTCTGATTCCACATAAATGCCTGAGTAGGTGTACATGTAAAAACAGTCCTTGATTCTGAGCTTTGCTAAGCTGTGAGCACATGTATTGGACGATCCCTGAAACTATCAGCCACTTTACATGGAATATGCCACATTAGGCAGATCAGGCTGTACACCAGTTGGTATGAGTGCAAAGTTGGGTCAGCTAGCTAGATGTTATATGAAACATATGAGCCACTGTTGTAAAGACTCGCATTTGTTTACCCTTGGAAATGCTGGAACTATTTAACGTGAGACAAGTATTCTAAAGTTAGCCATTACTCCAAGATACATAAAATAATTTGTAACACTGATGAAACAGACAGCAAAGCATGCATGTTACAGCATTTGACACAAGACATTTAACCTCTTAACCCCACGCTGGACAGTGTCTTGACCATCCCTATAAGTCAGAGGATGCACTTTGGTGAATGCTTTTAATGTGATCCCATGACGCATTGGTGTTATGATTACTGCAGCAATTTCCCTGATTGTGTACATGGTAACATGTGATACATGTTGGTACAGCTCAGTCACCACTCACACCGTGCTACCAGACACAGTATGTAGCCCATGCCCTTATCAGCTCTCTGTTGCTCTGGCTCCTCCAGCAGGGCATGGAGGTTCAGCCAGGCTGTCCTCAGGACCCTCCTGTACATTGGCGTGAGGTGGGGACGGTGCATGTGGGGCTGGGAGGACTGTCCCAATAGTTCTTGGGCCCTCAGTCGGGCCCAGCATTACAGGTCCTCCCAGCGCTTGCAGCATGTCCTGGCCCGCCAGTGATAGACGCCCACTGCACTGCAGCACTGCACAATCTCCTCCCAGCTGGTCCTCTGGGCCCCCATAAAGCTTAGGGTAATTGTCTAGCACCCCCTCCCAGCTAAAATGTCAATTTTGGCCTCACTGGAGGGGGTGCCCTCTCCTCAACTCCCTAAGCCATGTCGGGCAGTTAGGGGGAACAGAGGAGAAGGGTGGCAGAGGATCCTGTCTGTAGGTGAGGATGATTCATAATGACTAGAAAATGGCTGCCTGCCCCTTCCTGTCATGGACTTCCTGCCTTGCATTTCCTCTGTATGATTTCCTGTTGACTATAATTAGGTTCCAGCCCGTCTCTGGATTCTATGCCCAGAGGGCAGATTATCAGCACCAAGATCGTACGCTTTGCTCGCGGAGCATAGTATCCGCATGTGGGGCAGATGCTCTGCTTACGGGATGTAGAATCTGAAATCAGTGCAGAATAAAAAAATAAATATCACAAGTATGATATCTGCAAACATGTATGTAGGGCAGGAATACTAAGGGAGAAAGGGAAGGTTTTGTAGATACACTCTACACTACACCACTTCCCAGGACAGTTTGGCCCCATTGCATTGCATTATGGTACATGTGAACCAAATATCTTGCTTACATCTATGAAGACTGTAGTGTATCACCAAACTAGGTGCAGGTAGTGTTGTCCTTCCCTGGACACATAGTGCCAAGTATACCCAGGGAAAGAGGCACAGAGCAAGACTGGGAAGCCATAGCAGCACTGACAAGTTTGTCACACCAGCCCCAAAACAGAAACAGTAAACACAAGCGTGTGGATCATGCAGGATTGCTGCTTTTAAACTGGGGGCACATATTGCTGTGCCAGTTCTGAACCAAAACTCAGTCATGAGACCTGCCCCCTCCCCTCCAGCCCTCCTAACAAAAGTCCAAAAACTCCCCCCCCAGCCAGTCTGGACAAGCCCACGACCTACGCACTAATGGCAGAGGCCCCTCAATCATTGCACATGGGGTATGATCACTACAATGTGAAATCTCATAGCAGGAATTCCCCCTTGTTTACAGGTACTCACCCTCTGATGTGGTACCTTCACCCCCAATGGGGGGGGGGCCTTTGTGAAGCAGAGCCCTCTTGTGACACTGTCCAGGGAGGTCTCACACATGCAGACATTTGTTCCCCAGAGTCAAGGAAGCCCTAAGATACGTTGTCCATATTAGTCTATCACATTTGCACATGACGTAATGCACAACCAATCTTTAGACTCTTGGGAACAGCTGTTGTCACCGGAGACCCTGGAATGGCCCCATAGCAAAGAAATGAAGAGCTGATGGGATCTTGACAAAAGCAGGGATGGCGTGGGATCAGCAGGTCACAGAGTCAATTTCTGCTCCCACTCGCAAACCATCTCCAAGATGACATCTTAGGAAAATGGTATCTGGCCATGTCATCTTGGCTGGGCATCTCAAAGAGGCTTATCCTTTGCCTGAAGATCCTCTCTACTCTCCTGCTCCTCCTTCTCCTTAAATAATCCTGTTGCATAGCAAGGGGCAAGCCAACAAACAGATTCAGCAACATGTTAAAAGGTCTGAAAGGGTTTTGTTTGTGGCAGCTTTGTTTTTATGTGTGAAGGAAGGCTGGGTTTGGGTGTGGGCTGAGGAGTTTCAGCTGGAGCTGGTTGGGTGATGATAGGAACTTACACAGGTGTGTCAGTATGCATTTTTGCCTCATCTGCCCCGAGCGCAGATGATCAGGCCCAAGTGGGAATGAGCCGCCCTGAGTACAGATGATCTATCCCAAGTGCGGATGATCTATCCGAGTGCGGATGATCCGCCCCAAGTGCAGATGGAAAGATACTACTCAAAACTAACGTTTGTGAATGTCTGAAATTCGTGAACTTACACTTTTGGTCCAAACTTAAACCAAAAGTGTAAGTTTACCTTTGTGAATCAGGCCCTTTGTGGTTAATTGTGTATTATTTTAAAATTAAAAAATATGTTTTAGGTTAGTAGAAAATATTTTAAATATTTTTATAACCTTCAGCATTCTTTATTTTGGCCATTTACAGCCATAAAAGATCATTATCGAAATGCAATAAAAATTAATCAGCTTTCAGTAAAATACATAAAAAATATGTGCATAAATCGCAATTCAACTCATAAGATACAGCAATTAAAAATTGGCAACATTAAAATACAAGTTCCAATCAATAAAGAAAGCATAAAAACAGGGCTAGTAACAGCCAGCCATCAGATGATTGTCAATGAACAAATAATCAGCATAAGGCTGGGTCATTACTATAAGTCGAAAGTGAAATCCTCCTAACTACCCAATGGTCAGAGCTTCTTCAATTTGCAACAATTCTTATCGCTCACCTCATGTAAAAACATAATCCTCATTCATCATACAACTTGAGCTACAGTCTACGTGCAAATGATTAGTCTCAACATTGCCTTAATTAAACTAACTACTTGCCTCTCATAAGGATGATTTGTCCATACTGAACTTATATCAGATGCTGTGCAAGTATTTAGCCACAGCAAACACATATAAATCAGTACTGTCTGTCATTAAAATTCTGAAGGTATTCACAAAATTCCTCTCTCCAAGATTTCTGCACAAGGAGACCAGCCAAGATTTCCGAATGCCTGCAAATGCAGAACAAAAAACATGAAATACACTACTGTTTCAAGAGGAGAGGTGCATCAAGGACACTCTGGAGATATTATAGCATGCACACTCCAAATACTTCTATACTTGTCCACTGGCAGGATTCTGTATAGAAGTTTCAAGTATAGGGTTCTCGCCTCAGGGAGTTCTATTTAGTCAAGAACTTCTTCAAATTGAGGAGAGCATTTCACATCTAAAAATTATTCTGTTAGACTACCAGAGCAATACTTCTGGTAACGCTTGCTATCAACAAAAAGCCCAGTACCTGCTCTTTTGTTGACCCACTATCCCCCTTTGGAAAGGATTATCCAAAAGTTCACTCAAATCAAGGTTAGAGAGCTACATCTTAACAAATTTGAGCCGGGGTGTCCTTGTGGCAACATCCAAGTTTTTCAGCTCCGTGAGTGCCATTTGATAATGCTTCAAGTCTTCAGGCGACTACAACCTTATTCAATACAGAAGAGGCCTAAGATTTGCAATATCTGCAATATTGTTCTGTGCCAGATCCAACCTTAAAGGAATCAGAGGGGTGCTTTTTGGGAGGACTGTGAGAGAGTGATAAAAGCTGTTCTCTATTGTTGTCAACTGAGATACATTATGGACCCCCCACACCTCTGAACCACGTAATACTGTACTAACAGCTTTTGCTCAATAAATCTGGAGTGCTGGCGTTAGGGGGCGATAGGTAGAAGATTTTAAGGCCCATCCTACAGCTCCAGCCCTATGCTGCAGCAGCGCCTTACTTTTCAAGCTTTGCGCTGACCACAAGATAGTGTTTATCAGTCGTACCCCAAGATAATTTTTTTTGTATTTTACCATTCAACGATCTCTGGGGTTAAAATCCGTAAACTTTGTTTTGGTACTATTTCTAATCCAAGCAAGAAACAAAAACGGGCAAATGTTTCAAACAAAGTGTGCACGCCCTTTGGAGTTTCTGATAATAAAAGAGTGTTGTCGGCAAAAAGGAGATCTGCAATCTTCTCCCCTCCCAATTTAGGGGAGTCATTATTGCAATTATATAAGTGCTCAATTAGCCCATTTATAAAAAGGGTGAATGCGTTAGGGGCTAGCACGCAGCCTTGGGGAACACCTATTGGTATTCTGTCTTTCAGCAACCCCTTGGCTGCCCTGCATAAGTATTGCTGTTATTGCTGTACAGTTGTACAATCAAGGCCAGCAGTGGACCCCTTAAGCCCATGTTTTGCAAAGCCAGCCAAAGTTTGCCCCTGTGAACGAGGTCAAAGGCTGCCCTTAAATCAATAAACACTATGTGACGATGCTTGAGCCTCAGCTTTACTGTCTTTTAGACTACTAGGGAAAAACTCAAAACCTAATTGTTCTGGTATTTTCCCTAAATCCAGACTGCAAGCGGGAAAGAACCTTTGTCTCATATATCCAGTCTCGGACTCCACCTAAAATCTGTCTACTAAAAATGTTTGAGGCGATATCGGTGAGGCTAATAGGTCAATAATTAGCCAGATTGTACCTAGAGCCCTTTTTAAAGATAGGGATAATTTCTACCCGGCTGGCGGAATGTCAGAGCCCTGCACAATTCCATTAGCTTGAAGGTTTAGGTACATCCCCAAACAGTCACTTCTGAGCCGTAAAAATCAGCTGGAATCTTGTCTAGTCCCGCTGCTTTACCCCCCTTCACGGACTGAATTGCCATCACCGTTTCACCTGGTGTAAATACAATAAGGTGCAAGCTGCCCTCGTCTGTACTCCTTAAGGGCCTGTCTGCAATAACGTGATGGTCATTACCCTGCCAATGCGTACAGATCCCTAAAATGCGTATGCCATACCCTGGGTTGAATGTAAAACTCACCTATCTTACTAGGATCAGAACTGCCATGGGAAAAGAGATGCCAAAACGTGCTGCTTCTATTACTTTTGAAATAATTAATTAAATTGCGCCATTTCCTTTCCTCTCACTCCATCTTACTCATACATTGGGTGAGCTTATACTTCTTTCTGGTGGCTATGATTATATCTCTCACTCCCCCCTTCATCGCCATCAATAGTTCAGACTTTGCCTTCCTAGGAAAGTGTAAAACCAGCCAGTGCCTGCACCACACTTTTCGGAGATGAAACTAACTTTGTGAAGTTTTTAAAAAATGTTTTAGATATTTCACAAATTCATTCTACTATTCATTCTACAATGTTTTATTTACATATCACAATTTATAAGTAGTTACATTATTTTCACCAAAAATAATAATATTATTACAAATCATATATATATATATATATATATCAAATATTAATCAGCAAGAATATTAATAATCGAGTATTAATTCACCTTCCCACCCAAAACCTGAATATCCCTTGAATCCTGTCCCTAAATACTTTTGTTACATTTTTATAAATAATTTATGTAGATTATTTTTACTTAAATTTATATATAATTCTTACCATTAATTCTCAATTATTAAATAAAAAATTGTATTGTATAGGTTATTATACCATATACCTAAATATTTACTTACTTATATACTTACCTATATTCTCACCCAATAATGTGTGGTAAAGGCCTGTGTGTTAAATTGGTATGTCAATAATGGATGGTAAAGGCATGCGTGGTAATGACGTGTGGTAAAGGTATATGCGTGGTAGTGACGTGCATGGTCAAGACTTATGCGTGGTAATGACTGTGTGATAAATGTATTACGTGCTTAAGACTGCATTGTAATGGTTGTTTCCCTTTCCAGTCTGCAGGCTGGGAGCTATGTTTTCACTTTGTCACACCCAGGGTGGCACAACCAGTGCTGCAGCCTAGTCTGGGCACCATTCCTTATATGCCTTGGGTACAGTCTACTATAGACTTATAAGTGAGTCAGTGTTTGCCATTTGAGGACACCCAACTCAACATAATTTTTGTAAAGGGGACTGAACACTCTCACTGTTATCCTATGGGAGAAGTCGGCCTTTCAGTAGAGAAAAACGAATTTAGGAATTTTTCACTACCAGGACAAGTAAAACTAAAAGTACATGCCCAACTTTTATAAATACACTGCGCCCTGCCCTCTGGCTGTTCAGGGCCTTCCTTAGGGCTGGAATATGTATTAAAAAGGAAGGTTTGGACCTGCCAGAAGGTTTCTTTTGCCATGTTGATGTGGCAGTTTACAAATGCACACACAGGCTTCAATGGCAGGCCAGAGATGTTTGTAGGGCTACTTAAAGTGATGGCACAATTAGTGCTGCAGGCCCACTCATAGCGTTTAATTTACAGGCCCCAGGGACATGTACTATTACTTTACTACGGACTCACAAGTACATTAAATATTTCAATTGGGTGTCAGCCAAATTACTCTGATTAGGGGAGAGAGCACAAGCACTTTAGCACTGATTAATAGTGGTAAAGTGCCCAGAGTCCTAAGGCCGTCAAAAACAAAAACCGCAAAATTAGGAGGAGTGAAGGCAAAATGTCTGGGGAAGACCACCCTGAGGGTCTAACAGGAATTTGGAGCAGCGCTTTCTTTCCATCATCTCTGGGATGCCATATAGAGTTGCCTGAGGGACCAGAGCTATAACAGCTTGAGAACTAAATTGGGTAATCCACCTGTCATCCAGGGCAGTAGACTTCAAGCATACCATCTCGAAGCATACCTGAAACCTAGGAGTACCTGTGCTTCTCAATTGCACAAATATTCTGAATCCATCAAGTTCTGGGGAAAGATTGAACAGTGTATGATTAAAGGAGAAACACAAACTCTTGCTCAAATATAACCAGTTATCAACTTGTGAGAAAAGGGCATTAACTGATCATTGTTACCATCTGGCTGCTGAACAGCGGCAAACAGTAATCAGGGAAATAGCCTGCAAAGACGAAATTTTACAAACAGGAATGCAGACTGCTGCCTAGAGTCACTGCCCTACAAGTTACATGAGAAAACAGAAAGATGCCAACAGCAGAGAGGAAGCCTACAAAACGTGCACAGTTTCCAAGTTCCACATTCCTGAATGAACCTGCTCCTTCTACTGTCCATGGTTACCGCAACATGGCGGAAGAACTTATTTTGATGTATAGCTATCAGCTGCCATCCTCGACTGGGCATGACATTGAACCTGAGACACATAAGTCACCAACCTCCAACTTCTTGGCCTCAATGGGTTCCATTATGTCTTCATGCAGACTCTGACTCACCAGGATACACCCACGTAAAGGGCGGCATAACACCACCCTTGCTGGAATGTGCTGGTACTTGATTGTAATCTATAACATAAGTTGAGAAGACAGAAAGTCGCTCATAAAAAAATATCAGCAATCAGCAAAGACAGGGTTGTCTAAACAGACATATTTTAAAATTATTTCTGAGTTGTAAATTCTGTTCCCTGCAAGTATGTGAGCTGGAAGTGACTCCCACCGAGTAGGAGATAATACAGACAAACTCCAACCTCCAAGTCTTTGTTTGAAAAATCTAGACACTATTAGATAGTTTGCCAATTATTAATGTGATCCTTTGAACATGTAATTTTAGACATTTGCACGTGAATTTATTTTGTACATGTCATTCTGTATATCAAAATTGCATTTGTCTAGTTAGGTGCTCCTAATATGAACAGTGAAAGTGCTGGGGTGCAAGTGTGTGAAGGTGATATATACAGTGTGTGAGAAAGTGGTCAAAAGAAATTTATGGAATTCGAGGAGCTCCTTTGAGTCCAGGAAGCCCTGAAGTTTCACAAAGAATTTATATTCATATAATCCACTTTCTGAATTTTGTCGACGTTTCGACCCCGTATGGAGGTGAGTCAAAGAGGGGTCATCATCAGGACAAAATGTTCCAGGGTCTGTTGGTCTAGATTTATCTTGTAGGAGAAGAGGGCCAACATGGAGGCGTAGCTTTTCCAAATCACATCGCTTATAGCTGGGGCCTGAAGGAGCCATAGCCGTAATCGTACTCACGATGGTATCACAAGCTTAGGGAGATTTCAGCAATTGAGAAATGATTCACTGGCTCATTGTAAAGGGAGTGGGGCAAGGGCAAGAGGGATTTCTTTTTCGAAGTTTACAGGTTAGAAGATTAGATACCCACCACTGTAGTGTTTAATCGTAAAATCAATAAACATAAATGCACTGACGTCAATAACAGCTTTCATTACCCTAGCTCGAGATTGCAGTGTTGCAAATTTGACTTACAGCTATCTTGGTACAGACTAATTTCTTGACGTCTTGCCCAGGGGTTGGTGGCACCAGAAGTGGTTAGGACAAAGGGGTATTTTGTGTGTGTAAAATGTTCGAATGGCACTTGTAATGTATACCCGTGGCATAGCTGCACGAGGCATCCATTGCAAATGCTAGTGGCTTCGCGATAAAGGTAGTAGAAATGTAGGTGACCATGTACTATACCAGACATGTAGGGCAACTTTATTTTAACATGTGGAAGAACACTTCCATGCTCTGTCATGTGGCTAGTCTGCATGGTCAGCACAGAAGGCACTGCAGGAATGCCCGGTAAGTATTGATACCTGCAGCTTTTGGTGCAGAGAGCACCAAAATCAGCATGTTGGTGCCCATTTGATTGGAAACACTTGTGCAGCTCTTATATATCAACCCAAATAAATACCAAGCCCTGTCTGTGCATGCTGATTGTGGTTCTCATGCGTTTTGCGTGGAGATGGATGTTGCTACCTGGATTCATGAGTTAAGCTTTTCGAACCGGATGATAGTATTCTTAGAAACTAAAGGGTGTACAGCTGGTGAGTTCGGATGATGTTGCTTCTACTATGCATCATGCGGGATAGTCAGAGGTGAGCCAGGGGTCTGCAACCGGAAATGTAATTTGCCACCTATATGTTGACAAACTTACCCTTCAGATACCTTCCTTCATCCTGTCACTTATTTTGTCTTTTCCACATGGTGTATATCTCTACTTTAAATGCGTTCAACCTTTCGCTAACTTCCTGTGTGGAGACAGACAATAAGGGTCTACATAAAGGTCAGCTACAATGTTCCTCTGGCTCTTGAGAGGGATGGGCGGCATGTCCAATGGTTCTGAGGCTGGCCGACTCTAAACTGAAACAGTGCACCATGGAAAGAGTGCAGGGCTGGGAAGGAAAAAAAATCCCAGATGTGGTTACACAAATGTAAAGATCTGAGTAGCTCTACATTCAAAGTCTTATTACAAATGTATTTACTGCAGTGACGAAAATACTAGTAACAATATGAGCAGCCGTAGATGTACTGTTACACACAAAGAACATTATGATCAGAAGGTTCTTGGAATTCTCATTTTGTGGATCTCAGTGACCCCCACACAGTATGTGAAGAGATCCTAGTGGTATTCTCCCCTACGGTGGTCATTATTCCTTATGTGTGAATCGTGACGTAGTTCATGAAGCACTAAAACCTTTGTTTTTCTTTTCGGTTTGCTGTGGTCATACAATCCCAATTTACCCTATTGTTTTGCTGTGTACTCTATCCTATCTTCTTTCATCTACAACTATTCCATTCCCTTTCCTCAATACCTCCTTCTCTCCTTTCTCAGGTATCTGCTCCTCCTTCCTAACATACCATTCACTTCCGCTTCAGTGCTCTTAAGATCTTTCATTGAATTTCTTCAATTCTTTCCACTATGCGTCATGTGTACTTTGCATTAGTGCAACTCCATTTCCATATTTACTTCTTTCAATCAAATTCGACCGCAGATGCAAATATTTGTTGTGCAGTGTCTGGTCAACTGTGTTGATGTTGCAGATGATTTACATGCCCAGACCAACATTTTCGTCCTTGTTGTCAGTGAAACCAAATCTAAGAATTATCACTGTAGTATTTAGGCAGCGTCACATCAATCCGTAATGGCAGCTGCGAGCAAAATACGGGAGGTCTCCTCTTCAAAACGCGTAATAAAGCTATGTTGACTGACCAAAGAGGAGCGAGGCCAATTTTTTAAGATATTCTGGAAAATTCCACTGCAAGGGTAAACACGTTAAGTAATATTGACCATGGTTACTATAGATATGCTCATGGGTATTATCACATCATTGGAATACTTCTTGGGAATCCTGATCAATACATTTATTGCAGCAGTGATCAGCCAGGACATGGCCAAGACCCATCATTTGACCTCCTGTGAAGCCATTGCCTTGATTATTGCCATGTCTAGAGCTTCTCTGCTCTCTGCAGATCTTACGTACCTTCTCTATTTGCTTTTCAGGCCTGAAACTAAAGTCCCTCAGTGGCTGAGTGATATGGTGACATTTTTTTCTATGTTTTTGAGTTTTTACAGTTACTGGCTGACTGCTTTACTTTATGTTTACTACTGTGTTACTATTGCCAACTTCCGCCAGCTGCTCTTTTCCCTCCTGAAGGCAAAGGTCCCCCAGTGGATGCCTCGGTTGATCTTGGGAAGCAGTGTTGTATCACTGTTGTATGCAGTGCCCTCTCCGTGGATTTTTCATGAATTGTACTCCCACAATTCAACCACTGAGTACACTGGCAATTTTAGAAGCGAAGACTTTGAAATAAAAACCAAATTCCTCTGGCCAGTGTTTTATTACACACTTGGATACTCCCCTCCATTTCTTATATTCTGTGTCTCAGCCATCCTCCGCATTGCTTCTCTCTTCAGACACACCAGGAGGATGCTGCGCAGTGCCAGTGATATCAGCCCCCCGCACATGGATGCCCACTACCGAGCAGTGAAGACTGTGCTGGCCTTCTCCCTCCTCTTTGCTCTGTACTATGCAGCTTGCCTTTGCGAAAGAATGAGTCCGCTCTTTCCTCCTGAGACCTGGGGCCTTGTCCACCCTGTGATTACCCAGTGGTACCCAGTTGTGCACTCAGCTATCTTAATCCGGAGCTGTCCCAAACTGAACAAGGCGGCAGTGAGAACCCTAGGACAGGCCAAGTGCTGGAAGAAGAGAATTTCAATTCAAGAGCAAATGTAGCGTCAGAGACACAAACTTCTACTGTTGATATTTGAAGGACGAAGCATTAGGGGATAGAAGACACTGAGGTGAGCTGCAAAGCAGAACCACTTGTAGCTTTCACTCACAAAAGTTGTGCATGTCTTCAAGAGAGCGCTGGGCTCTTAATACATTTAACGGAGAAACCAGGTGGTATGCCAATTCATTCAATCTTCCTACCCTGAAAGGGACAGAAATGACTGCCAACCATTTACGAAAAGAATGTTTCCACATATAGTCATGAGAAACCCCTTGCATTTTTCTCAAGGCTGATTCAAGTTGTTTAGAAGATTTCACAATAACAGTGCCAGGTTGGCATAGTTCTTCCGTGGCAAGGCTACGTTTTCCCACAATTACACTTCTGTCATCTTGCCAGAGACAAATTTGAACCCAAAATGTTGACATCCCGTACTGCACCTTGCCACCAGCCTTTAACAGTTTCAGCCACTAGTTTTGGTCACAGTACGAAATGGTTTGCCTTCAGAGAAAATACTTCTTTCGTAACATGACAGATGTTCAGGAAGGTGGTTAGCATTGTGGACCTATGTTTTTTTACAAAATCACTTGATGAAAAGTTCAGTGTAACCCTTGGAACCATTTTTATTGTTAATGTAATACAAACATAGGTTTGGAATATGGATCATATATAGTTCAGACATTGTTTACACTGGGCAGATATGCTCTTGCAATTAAGAGAGAGTTAATGAGAGGAAATCATGGTAGGCCCGGACTGTCCATTCATTCTGTCGGGCATTTACCCAAGAAACTGGAGCAGTTGGAGGCCATTTTCCTGACGTCTTCTCCGGCTTCTCATTACAGTAGGCCTGGAAGGGGAGTCGGATGGGGAGATGAAGAAGGGGGTAGAGAGAGGAAGAGACAGAGAAAGAGAGAGATGGATGGAAGGAGAGAATGCGAATGGATGGAAAGCATAAGGACAAAGAGGGATGATGGAGGGAATGAGGGGGTGGGGTCTGTTTGACCATTTTTCCAGAGCTGGTTTTGAATATCAGTTCAGCTGTGGGGTCAACAGAGCCTTTGACAGTATTTGGAAGTCACTGAAAAAGTGCAAATAGCTTGTCAGTCTTTAAGTCGGTTTAGGGTCCACCTGAACAATTATGTAGTAAGAAAGTTAGACCACTCCCCACTTTGAACCATATCACGAATGGCAAGACGGGAGCAAAGCTTGACCCTCCCTGGAAGACTTTGTTTCACCCCTCCATCCATCAGCCTTTCATAATGTCACCATTACACCTTTCATTCTTTCCTTTCTTATTTGCTTCCTAAAACAATTATGTCCTTTCACGATTTGTACTTCCTTCCTTTCACCTGTTCCTCTTTCATTGCACCCCATATTTCACTCTTTCAAGTTCTTTCTCTCTTCTTTTCACCCTTCCTTTCACCCTTCTTTTCATTGCTTCTTTCTTTCCTCTTTCATTCATTTCTTCAACATTCTTTGTCCACATCCTTTTTCTTTCTTTTTCGCTCTCCCATCTTCTACGTAGGTCCCTCTCTTTGAGCTTTTTTCCCCTTTCCATCATTACTCCCTCTCCGTCAGTGTAGTTGGCAATCCTTGATCGCAACACTCTGCTCTCCAATGGTCTTCTCTTACAGTTTTATTGGTAAGCTTTTGTCTTCCAATGCATACAGAAGAGGACAAGGAAAAACTAGCCAACATTTTAGTGCGAACGAACTCAGCAGGCCTAGTGGCCACCCTCAGTTTAGCTTCTAGGGTATGTGACGCCACTACACTTGAAAATCCCTACATTAGTAGACTTCGGCCCCCATTATGACAAGCCTGGTTTCTAACGATGCCGTGCAAGTACCTGAACGTTACATGAATTCCAAATCCAAGTGGCGCGGAGTTTACTACACCCGGTAATGACCGGGTAGAATAAAGTCCAGGCGTGGTAGTATCACAACATCCTCTGGAAAGGTCCCATGTTAGGCAGTTTAGGTTGTAGCACACCAGGGCTTGACAGAATTCTAAACTATCTTTTTGAGAGACTTGCCCATTGAAGGAAAGTTTTAACGCCTCATATTAAAAGCATAGTGGAATATGGTATAATTCTGAATTCTTGGAAATTCTTGGAATGGGACAATTGTGTTCTAATTTATAAATACGGAAATAAATTCCTCCTGGCTAACCGTAGCATTATGAATTCATAAAACTTGTATAATTTGGTTTGCAAACTTGTGCTAAAGAGAGAATCTCTCGGGCTCACACAGGATTTTGGAGGGGACACTCAATAAAAGAGAACTGCCTTACCCACAAACAGCCGTTTGAAAAGTACGCTAGAAGGTCAAACGGCCCTTTATATGGTGTTTGTGGATTTTTTCCTTAGCTTTCAAATGGATGAACAGATCAAGATTGTGAAGAAAATTGAAGGTGTTTTGGATCCAGATTGGCGTTCTCAGATGGCGGAAGAACGCCACACGAATACCTGAATCAGTGCACCAATTGGTGTAACAAGATACGTTTCGGGTTATTTCTGACTACACCCATAGTAGTCTCAGGAGTAGTCTTCCTATGCTTTTGACCCTTTATATTTCAGATCTCCCAGTAAAGTCTAGTGGTGTTTTGCTCTTGCTTTCCGTGAATAGTTTTTCGCTCCTTGCTGACACTCGTGTGATACTGAGCAACTTACAGTGTTTTTTTTATTTCCATTTACAGGTCCTTAAAAAGTGGTGTGTTCTGTCACGAACAAACACATGGCCCATAACCGTGCTTAATTTCAGTATATCAATGGAGTTAGTTGTTCTGCAATGCAAACTTCAGGCCGCGGCAGATTGCCAGACCTCTGCCACTACCATTGAGTGTTAAATAAATAAGAATATACCAATTAGATGTAATGAAGATTAATGACTGATTTAAACATTTGCCTTCACAAAAAGTCCTATCCCAAAACTGCATCGCCATAAACAACTGAAAGACCTTCAAACAACAGTCACGGCAACTAAGAGATGTAGTTATATTACTTGCTCTCTCATTACTAGGTAGTGTATATCTTTGTCTAGCTTTACTGGGAGTGTCTGACTGCTGAGGACAGCCATCACGAATCCCCTTCGCTGCCTCTGGTTTGTCAATAAAGCTTTTCATTTTGCCCTGGCTCTCACTAGGCGCCTCTGATAACTGATTTGTGAGGGTGTACAACTGAAATATTGAGTTTTTAATACCGACCTGACCTGAACGTATAGAAACTCCTCAATATCACCCACCGATATAATGTCAAGGTAAGCAGACATGGAGTTGAGGAGAGTTAATTCATAAATTCATATATGTTTATAGTTTTATAAAAGGCCAACTAGTCCTAAGCACCGTCAGAGTACTGTACAAATAGTTGTTGATCCTTTGTATGATTACAAAATAAATAGTACCATGCAGATACTGGAAGGGAGGGGCAGGGCAGAGAAGTGCTCTTACGTGGTATGGTGTGTGTAGTGAGTATAGCGGGAACATTATTTCTCGAGTTCTCTCGAATAATTAGAAGGTGGATGGAGTTCTGTTTCATAGGGTGATACTGTTCCAAATCCTGGGAGTGACTCTACAGGACTGTTTTCGAGTCTTTTCTTTCTTGACGGTGGGAATTTCTACGTGTTCATACGTGTTAGGGCGCTATAACTGGTATAGATGACCAGCTTTTAAAGATAGTTTGGAGAGCTAGTGGTCTGTTGTCACGTAAGGAGGCCATGGACTGTGACGAAACTAAACCCGTGTGCCTATATGTAGAATTTTAGTTCAAGGACGAAAGCCCTTACCCACCCTGCAGTAGAATATCCCATCGTAGGGCCCCTGCTCACACCACTATCCGAAGAGACAGTGGTGTGGACTACAGTGCTACGTCAGAGGACAGGAAGGCCTTAGGGAGATGGCTTAGTCAGGAGGAGATGCTGTGGAGTCACAGGTGCAGGTATAGATAGCAGAGAAAAAAGAAAGGTCAACTGTTAAAATTACTTTTTTTTATAGATCTATGTAGTTTTTAGTCCAGTCCCCAAAGGGAAGAGGTAATAAATGGAGTATAATTCAACCCATTGTGGAAGGGACGACACAATTCTGCCTGTATTGAACCCTTAAACAGATGTGGATGAATTAATCAGAACCACAAAAATCACTCTGCAAAAATAGTTGATGATAAAGAATATGAATAAATACAACCACTGGTTAAAAGCATGGCTTTCATTCATTGCCATTTGGATTCTCTAAATGTTGAGACTATAGTCTGAAATAGTTTCTTTAGTTGCGGCATTGACATCTGTATAAGTGAGTTCTGCTGTCCATATTTATCATGCCTTTGATTGGCAGCCAGTTGAGTGACATCCATAGTAGGGTAATGTGGTTGAATTTTCAAGCCTCAGTGATAAGCCTTACTGCTACCTGGAGGTTTGCTTAAGAAGAAATAAATGGATGCTCGGAATACCGCAAATAAATGATTTGTCATAGACCAGTCTAGAAAGATCTAGAGCCTGCGTTACAAGCCTAACGTCTGCTTCAGGGATTAGCTGTTTAATTTCTCCTAGCTGTTTCAATTGATGATGTGCTCCCTTAGCAACAGAATTTAAGTGAGCAAGCAGGTTTACGTTTATTCTGAGACAAAGCAGAGGAATTTTCCTGAATACACAATTCTAGACTTTGTTCTAAAGGGGGGCCGAACAAATGGTGCAATGAAATCTAAAATATTTTTTTGCACCATTTTTAGCATCATTTTTTAATGCCTGCTCAGAGCAGACATTAAATTGACTCACCCATTATATTCAATGAATCTTCCTGTGCTTTGCTGCACTAGTGTCAACATCTTTGACACTAGTGTAGCAAAGAGCCACAATAGCATAAAAAATGTTGACGCTATGGCGCCAATGACTGCCATGGTGCACCGTACTGTATATATTACGCAACCATGGTGTCGTTAGGTGCTGGTAGGGGGGTGCAACAAAAGTGGCGCATCAACTGTGACATGCCTCTTTCTTGTAAATACACCCCTTTGTTTTGAGGGGATTAAGTTTGATGTGGTGGTTTATCATCCACACTTGAATTTTTTAGAGAGTTAAGGGTCCTCTGTCTATGTCGTTTGGAGAGGTGATTTTCATGTGGGGCTGAGTACCATCTGCACAGGTGTGGAATGAGCAACTAGTGTTTCTTTTTAGATTGGCTCGAGCTTTCTTATACAAATAAAAAATTGTAGGTTAGAGAGTTAAGCCTTGCAGGACTCCTTGGCCTAATCTAGAGGTGTCAGAAAATGTGTTCTCAATTTTTAATCCTTTGACTCTGTTATGAAGATAAGAACTGAACCAATTGAGGCTTATATGCCTTCCAGGCCCACTCTGTGCCTTAGAGGCCTATTCACAAAAAAACACTTTGTAGTGGCTACAACAGTACTACTCACATGAAACTAAATGCTATTCACAAATCTACCCACAGAGGTCTCTGCGTCACCTCTCTTTTTTGTGAGAATATCTCCACCCTGAGTTTGAAAATCTTGACACACGAATTCCCGTTTTTTTTAGCAAATGTGGGAGGTGCAAGGGGAATGACTGGGATTTGGGGGTACCTATTACAAAATGGGAGGGGTTTAAGTAGGGGAAGGAGGACTTAAGGGAGGGTTAAGGAGGATTCGGGTAGTGAGAAACACCCACCCATAAAAGAGTAAGATCATTGTTAGTCGCAAATTACACTTCCTAATTTACTATAGCCAAAATGGATGTAAAACAGTCATAAATATACTATAGCTTAGCCTTGCAATAAGTCTAACAGCATACGTGGCCAGCAACTGGTACGGCAACACACTCTCATAGAAAATAATGGAGTCCGCAAATAACTGTAGAAACATATGGCAAAACTGATTTTTTTTTATGAAGATATTATTTTTTTTAACTTTTTCGGAAATTCTGTCAAGTTACTTTTTTCTATCATTTATTTTTTAAAAATTTCTTTACAGCAAATCCTGTTTAATTGTAGAACAATAATTATTTATGTATTCTACTATCATTTTTTCTTAAAAGCAAATCCTGTTGAACGTTTTAACAAGACTACTTTTTTTGTTACAATCCATTTTTTTCTCCAAAGCAAATACTGTTGCATTTTCTGACAAGGTTTGCAACATTTGGAACATACATGCACGGAGTGATTACTCTGAGTTCTGTTTCCCATCTACAGGAGAAATATATTTCAACACCAAGCAATCAGAGCGAGGCTGACCACATAAGAATTGAACTCACAAGCAAAACAACCATTTACCCTAATAGCCACTGCATGTATTTAGGCACAATGTACTACATTTAGAATTAAAAAATATTATATTACATTCAGAATATATAAAAATTCACGTTTTGTTGCAGGTGATGGTGGGTATGTTCTTTTTCTCCATCTCCTCACACTCTATAGTCGTTCAACCATGATTACTTCAACAGGGTAAAATAAGGCACACATACATAAATGAGTCATTATTGAACACTATTTTTGAGATCCTTAGGATGAAATTCAGATCCCTTGACACTACAGCGAATGGGGGAGCTGGTGGATCCCCTTAAGTTGTGGGCGAGATTGTTGTAGCCTTGTGCATGTTGCACAACATCACCATGGGACAAGGCTTACATATAGGTTTAGCTCTGATCAATGCCCACATCCAGGCACCCGGTGTGAAGTACAGAATAAAGATAAGGGTATTCAGGTGTAGGATTGGCTAGATAACTTATTTTTTCTTGATTTGCTTGATTTGGTTGCTGCATTAATGTGTTTGGGCAGCCTCTAATCAACGATGAATGGTGGACCACTATCACACTGTTCATGTATATCATTCTGACACAAGTAGCAGTCAGGCGGAAATCTCCATTTACCACAACAACCAGGAAATTACATACAGGAAGATGAAATCAACTATTCTGTCTTCATTCTGAACCATATTTTCAACATCACTACTCTCCTCCATCCTGCCGCACCTTTCTATATTTAAACCCCCAGAGTGGCTGAGCGGCAAAATAAGACGGCTTCCCCAATCACCCATGAAGAGTTGCACATCATTTGTGTGAGGTATTCCAAGGATACATTCCCCCTTATGGGGTCATGAGACCCAGCAGAGAAATGCAACCTGGGTCCAAATTTGTAGAGACTTTGGCATGCCCTGTAGTAAATGGATGTGCACATCTGGCGGGGAAAGCTCTGCCACAAGTGCTTGGAGAACATTTGTCTCTTGAACAGTATAAAGGTTATTGACCTCCCAGCCAGATTCTCAGTCTCCCAGCATGATGCCACTCTACGGGAGGATCCTGAGAGCAGTCTTGCCGACCCTCTAGGCTCACCTGGCAGAGTTGTAGAGCAGATAGGCGGTAAGTGTATTATTTGAATATTCACCTGAGTCTAGCCGTGCTCAGTCAAAGCTTTGTTCTGGCATTCCATGTTGCAATTAACCTATGTTATTCGTGGGTTATGAATGAAATTTTAGCTGTGACATAATTTCTCCATTATCCTTAGTCAGTTATATTCACATCAGAGTCATTACTTGGGAGGTGATCTCACTTCAGACATGAGAAAGAGCAGAAAGTAAGCTAAATACAGCCATGCCCACCTTGTAAGTATTTAAAGTATTACCCAGCAGGGGCACTTCCGATACATACCAATGAGTGGGTTGTAATGACTGTGACAAGGACCTAATGGACTAAGTATAATGAAGATCACTGGTAAGTAACCAGTGCATTATCCCTACGTCCTTGTCCTTGCCACAGTCATTACTTATGAGATATATAAAAAGTCTTCAACTGGCATTCTAGAAAACAGAAACAAAAAAGAGAATTACAATTACTCTGGTTTTCTGCCAAACAAAACCAAAATCATTATTATACATTCATTCTTTATTATACATTTATTCATTCACTGTAGGCAACACTTTGTATCAAAATGAATTTACCCCAAAACCCACACCCAAAACTCTGTAATGCCTAACAAAGGTATGACTGGAAGACCAAATTGCTGCTCTGCATAATTTCATTTAAAGCAACTTCCTGAGTTTCTGCCCAGAATGCAGAAACAATCCCAGTGTATCTTCCATGAACCCTTTCAGGAAAAGATAAATTAGCTAGAGAGCAGACCATCAAAATGGTGTCTCTTATCTATGTGCTAATAGATAGGTTAGGCTTCTTTGTGATTCTGACCATTAGCACCAAAGCAGGAGCTCCGTTTGACTAAAATCTTTAGTCTTGTCCAGATCTACCAACATTGCCCATTTGACACCTTTGTGTTGCCAAAGGTCTTTTTTCTTGAAAGCAGGTTAAGGGAAAAAAAGTTGATAACAATATTTCTTGCTCATGATGAAATGTGCAAGCAACCTTAGAGCACAAAAACAGGTTAGGTTGCACACTGTCCTCTATAATATGTAAAAAAATACATTTTCATAACAATGCCCCATGCTCCCAAATTCTTCTTGCTGAAGTAATTGCTACCAAAAACACCACCTTCGTAGTGACGACAGAGCTCAAGAGTTCAAACGGGACAATCTGTAATATATTTAAAATTAAAGAACTAAAGGAAGATCCCGATTGGGCCATAAACAAAAAAAACCCACATATATATATATATATATATATATATATATATATATCAAAAACGAAGTTGTCCTCATGTGAAAGCGCACTCCCAAAAGGTTATATAAACGGGGAGAAAAAGCAAAGTCAGCAACTCACAGTGAATTTCTTTAAGCAGTTTCATTATTCCAGGCCTTTGGTTATAAAATCATCTCTGGACACGTGTTTCTAGGTCAATCCTTTCTTCAGCAGAGAAAAATATAGAAGTGTTTCACCCTCGTAGGTGCAGCCAGTGCTGGAAGTGTTCCAGGCATTTCTTTCTTGTTGATTATTTCATAATAATCTAATACAAGCTCTTAATCAACTGTTCTAGGTGTATGTTTACATTTTAGTACACAAAAAGTAAAAATACACAAAAACGTATAAAGATAACTCATAAAAGGTTCCTTTCCACAATGAACCTTTATGGTCTAAACATAGATAGAAATGGATGTTCTTTGTTTTTATTTGTGAGTGAGTCTGAATGAGATTAGGAGCAGTGGGTGCAGGTAACAGAGTCCGACCTCTAGCCAGGATCTCCACCAAACTATGCCGGTATCTAAATCCTGCTGGACACAGCCTTATGCTATGCTTAATAGGAGGAGCATGCTGCCTGGCCTCTGACCAGACCCTGAGTCTTACCGTTCAATTGCATCCAACATTTGCTACACACATATATTCAAAAGAGGTATTTTATATAGATGGTCAATTCTATCTGTGTTAGGCTTGTTAATGAATACATTGTTCAAAGACACTGCAAAATATTGTATCACAATCATGTTTCTGGAGGTTTATTAGTTAAAACAAATAATAATGTGAAACTGCAGGATCTTAATTTTAGTACTCGAGATGCTTAATGAACATTATATATAGATTTAAGAAAAGTGGTGCTGCATCCAATGCAGCACCACTTTTTTTGTTCCCCTTAGCAGCCCCTAATGCCACCAAGTGTGCGCCATATTTAAGATACGGCGCACATATGGGTAGTTAGGGAGCTAGCGTCAAAAAATGTTATGCTAGTTTGACACTTTTCAGGATTAGCGTCAAAAGTTTTGACACTAGTCCTGCAAAGTACATAGAGGCCCATTTTAATGAATGCAGTGCCTCCCCATAATGCCTGCTCAGAGCAGGCATTAAAAAATGCTGCTAAAAATGGTGCAAAAAATATTTTAGATTTCATTGCACCATTTGTTCAGCCCCCCTTAACAGGGGAACACCCCACTTGCATACATTATACCTGGTTCAGACATAATGTGGCACAAAGTGTTACAGAGTGGTGCAATGCATGTTTTCATTCATTAAATACAAGTATTCCTTTGAAATAACAAAACAATAATATTTTACTTGAGTCAACATATTTTAGACATATACAGAGGTAAATGGGAAGCATACATTTAAGTAGGGAATTTAATTTTGGCTAAAGTTAAACAAGACACACAGGAAATTAGGAAATAGGTCCTATTCCAATAGTTAAGAAAGCTTATCACAAAGAAGAAATCTTTGACAAGGCATTTTACTGACCCATTTCTAGAGGACTATGTTAGGTTAAAGAAAAGAAGACACGATAACAAACAGAATAAGGAAGAGATGGAACAGAACACCCTGTAGTGGATCCTATTTAGTTTTAATGGGAATCAGGAGTTAGCTTAGCCTTCTGGCTTGCAGGCCTGTACTCCCGTCACCCAGTGACTTTTAGCCTACTTAGCTTGCTCTGTTTTAGCGCATTTATAAAATCATTTCTTCCAAGATGGCTGCCATGTTTATAGTTAGGAAGATGTTTTAGTTTCATGTTATTAGTACCACTCTGTAAAGGCGTCACTATCAACATCAAGGATAAATGAGATACATAGGTATTCACATTATGTACTTTCCCACTTTCGTGTGCCAGTCACATAACGTATCTTTTCAGGGAATTGTTTATGTAGTTGCCACCCCAAGCATGCCTTTTTATCTATTTTTTGGGAACATACCTGAGTCAGGGTTCCAACCAGATCTGTATAAATACATCTCACACAGACAAGATAATTAGAGGGATTCCTACCAGATGCCATCGATGCTATTCATGCTAAACGTCGCCTTGATGCTGACCTGGTCTTTGTGTCCCCACAAAGACTGATCTAGAGACCTCATTCCAAGGTAACAAGGGTTGGAGCCTCATCTAATGGACATGGTACTGGCAGATAAGGTTTAACACTCCTAGCTCTCTTTAGGTTAGATATTAGGTTCATCATGCTAGGGTACTAGGGTCTATTTCACATCTACTTCATATTCCATCATATTGCAAGATGGTGAAGGTCTTTGTATGCATGACTCTCGTTTTTACCATTCTGCTCCTTGCATTGTTCATTATCCTAATCTTTGCAGCCCATACAATTTACAGTAGATTGAAGTCTTGTTAATAAAACCTATTGAAAACTTCACTGCATCTCTTTGATTGCCTGCATTTGATTGAGACATGTCGTTCATGTGAGAAAGGGATACTCTCCATTTAACCACGGTCTCCCTGAAATGTCACACTCTTGAGTCCCTGCATAAAGGCTGCCACAAATCACCTCTTACTGTTTGGGTTTTTGGTGAGGTATTGCTTGTAAGCCAGTTGGACTGGCCTAGTCACCCACAAACATAAGTACTGTCATCCTTAAACCAGCAGTCTTGCCTAGAGCAAGAGTCAAACTATGACAACCCTCAATTATGTCTTCACTGGTTGACAACAAACATTTCTGCTTCACATCCTCTAATAATCTTTTCTGCTCAACAATGTTTTTGGAATTCTGACATGCAGGTGTGGGTGCATGTAATCTGGAAGCACCAGAGGCTGATGGCATATGGTTGCATACTGTCAAAGCCAATCAGTGAGGTGACTAAAGGCAGTAGTTCTGTCCTTGGCACGGGAGTGCTGAGAGACAGTTAAAGGTATGATGTGTTTATTGAGGACACTCATAATAACTATAAAGGAGAACACTTTTGTGTCTGGTCTATTGTGGAAATTCTGGATACAGTGTTTTGAAAGGATTCAAAAATGTTTTGAATATTTTTGGAAGAAGTATTAGTGTCTTGCCCTTTGAAAAATTGATCTAGTTGGGCAGCAAATATGGAAAGAGATTTGTCTATGTCATAGAGCCAGGTATGTGGGTCTTTACTGGCCTCATTAAAATTCTTATTAAGGCTCAATCATCTGAGACCCTTTCAAGAGTGTCAGAGAGTGTCTTGATCCCCTTATTCTATAGGTGCTGCTACCTGCAAATCCATGGGTGTCAACTCCAGCTGGATGTCACTTTTCAAAGTGCAGTGTGCTAAATGATGAAATGATGCTGTGCAGTACGCAATGATGCTTCTCTTTACCAAATCCTGGGTTATATAACAAACATTTGGCAGAAATTACTATGTGCTATAAATACGATTCTGGAACAAAGAAAAGAATTGTGTAACAAACTTATTTTTCCACACAATCTAGCAGAGCATCACTTTTGGCAACTCTAACCTCAGAGTCTTACACTTTAACCATAAGGCATCAAGTGAGTCTCTAATGATGTATGTGAAAATACTACTGTAATATTCAAACCAAAAAATGCCAATAAAACTATTTGGTTATCATTTAAAACCTGTTAATTCTTAATGCTACTGTCACATTAACAAACATATGGGCTCATTTGCAAGCCCCTTGCACATTCAGTAGTGTCTTTTTTTATGCTACGGTGGCACAAAACAGTCCCCCACCCTGCATCGTATTTACAAACTGGCACAATGTCATCATTACACCAGTTTGTAAACCCTTGCACCACATTATACCTGTGCCAGGTTTAATATATGCAAGGGAGGAGTTCCCCCTCAGGGAGGCCCAAAAATTGGGGCAGTGAAATCTATGAAATTTCACTGCACCATTCTAGTGCCATTTCATAATGCCTGTGCAGGGCAGGCATTAAACTGGTGCTAGTTTCCTGTCCATGGGCTTCCCTGTGCTTTGCTGGACTAGCGTCAGCATTTATGATGCTAGTCCGGCAAATCGCCACAACTCCATCAAAAAGTTTGATGCAGTTGTGCTAACGGGTGCCATGGTGCACTGTATTATAAATACAGAGCTATCATGGTGTCCTTAGGGGGGCACAGGGTGACGCAAAGAAACTGGCGCGTCCGAGCCAATGTGCCAGATCCTTGTAAATCAGATGAATAATTTTGAAAGTTTAGTGCAAAATGAAAAAGGTATATGCTTACTGTACGAAATTGGGTTATTGGATGAGGAGAATGGAAACTCCTCTCAAGCAACAGCCACAATCCGTGTTAGAGTGAACCACAAAAGACACCAAATTAACCTGTGATTAACCCTCTGGTAGCTTGGCACAAAATCAGTCAGGCCTAACTTAAAGGCAATCTGTGAAGTATTTATGAAGCACGCAAACAGTAATAAAGTGAAAACATAACACATGAAAAATTCCAAACCATTTTTGAAAACATAGAGAAAATGTTAATAAACAAAATAACATAAAAATGAAATAAATACGTCAGTAGAACCAGAGTTATGATTTTGTAAAGTTTTCAGTAAAAAATAGCACTTAAAAGATCAAAGTGCCAAATTGAGGTAACTGGCCACTCGAGACCAGGGCAAAGTCAAAAGTTAAGGCTGAAGGCTGACCACAGTGAAGTGTGAGTCAGATACATAAGGTGGGTTGGGCCTGGTCTTGGCTTATCTTTGGATGTGCTGTCTTTGATCCAGTGATACCGAGGGGCAGCACAGCATCTCGCAGGAGGCCCTGATACTGAGGAGGCAGGGGTAGCTGCTGAGCACAGAGTATTGATGCATGTGGGACACTTCCAGACGTGTGCCTTGGCAAAGACTGGGCCAAAAGCAGGCCCATTTTCACCCAGAAGAGGCTGGTCTGGGCCACCCCTCTTGGCTGTAGGGTAGGACTTAACAGTGTTTGATAAATTCTTGCTTGTTGTATTCTTTTTATTTAACTGTTGTTAGTTATCCAGTGGGAATAATGAGCAATCAGAAGATTCTTGGTGGCAGAGATAATGTCAGCGTCAAGCCACTGGGTAGTACAAAGAGTGACTCTCGGTTTTATTGTCAAGGAAACTGACTTAGTGGAGAGGTGCTTTTCTCTAGATTTTAAAGAGAGCTCCTGTAGTCCCACACTGAGACCGGCAGTATCTCATTCCGGAGTGACTAGCGAGAACCTCTCTGCAAATTGCAGTGCGTCATCTATTGTGGGTGACGAACAAATCCATTCATCGATTACAACTAGTCTGCTTAGTACTTCTAATACTAGTGCTATGAGCCTTCTGCTACAAGGAAATGCAAACCAAAGCACGGAACATTCACTGGTTGTAGGACTAAATCCAGGCCTATGGACAGTCCTTAGAGACCACTGAGTCTACCATGCTGCAGTCTGGTTGGGTACTCTCTGCCAATTCCATGGCCCTTAATACTGATCGGGAATGTTTACTGGAGAAATTCCAATCTCTGGCGGCTGCATGCATTGCTCCTTTGGAAGACAGGATTTGTAGTCTTGCAGATTCTATTCTGCAGCTAACCACCACCCTCAAAACTTTGATGTAATTGCAGGCCCCTGTCCAGCCACTCTCCAGGGCTCATGTTAAACCTATGGCTGCAAGCACTACCCCTAAAACTGGCCTTTCAGCTTCTCTTGGAGTGCTGCCTATCAATAATGGCCAGCCCCTATCTTCGAAGCTGTGGGTGCATCAAGTTGCTTGGATGGAAGTGGAGGAGGCCTTCTGAGGTGATTGGGCCCAAGTGGAGCCATGAGTGGACTGCATAATAAAGGTTGTCACACACAGACCCAATTCCTCCGTAACCTGTCTTGCCTGCATTTCCTCCCTGCCTGTTGCCCATATGTGGCAATTTTGACTAGAGTTACGCCTCTCTGCCCCTCTGGAGAAGAATCAAACTCACAGCTCAAAAACAAAGTTTGCCATTGGCTGGCTGGGCACACTGACTTAAACATTAGTGAGTACAATGACATCTATCTGTTAGGAGGGTTACCTGGGTAGGACCGCAGACCAATCATATAGGTGGGGCTTCTGTTATTATTAATTATACAAATTCAGGCTTGGCCTGCAGTTTAATTAATTGTGGAGCTGAGGGACACTTCTCGGCAGCTGATAGTAATACTGCCCCTTTGGGCTTCTTTTACAAACCTGTCCCACCTAGCCAGGGAGCTGGGCACGGGTTCTGGTATAGAAATTACTGAGGATCAAGGCACTTTTTCTGTTTCCAGTTCAAGCAGATTCCTTCCTCTGTCAGGTTTGGACAGCATAGACTGATGCTCAACCTCATCTGCCAATGACAGTGAACCCGTCACTGAAGGTACTGTGAAAGTGAGTGTCTCTGCTAACCTCACGCTTTTACTGTAACTGTTAGATCTTTTCCTGTATCTTTTCAAGCCCCTAGAATTCTTTCTCCCAGAGACCCATTGACACCCTCAATTACCTTCACCATAGTTTGTCTCGTGGAGTCTTTCTGGAATAGCATTGAAACTATCCTGTTCAGATTGAAGTCAGTTTATTGACAGGTTTGATATTTGTCTTTTCCAAGAGGCTTGGTCCTTGTCCTCTCCATTTTGCTCCGGCTACGTCCATTTCACTCAGGTTGTAATTTTCTTAGGGAAGGGTTGACCATCCGGGGGCTAACAATTTGGATAAAACCCTCTTTGCCTTGTGTGGCCAAAGAGATCAATTTGGGTTCCCCAGACGTATTGTGTCTTAGTCTGAAGTTCCCTTCTGGTTTTTTCTATTATATTTACAATGTTTACTGCAGGCATGACTTCATAGATTCTCATTTGCTGTCTCTTCTGTCTGGTTACTATAACTTGTGGTGGGTGATTTCAACTGTATTCTGGAGCCACTTGGTACCAATTTTGAAGACCTTGCTGGTGATGAGGATCATGTCTGGTCAGTTCCTGTGCTTTCACACCACCCATCAAGAAATGGACAGCTGCTGTATTGCAAATAAATGTATTTACTTTGAATAATGGTCTCTGAACCTGTAATGGGAGATCAGTGTCAGACAAGGAGGGGAGGCACATGTTCAATTGTTTACACAATCAAGTCATTTTTACTATATCCTGCTGGACATTAGATGTTGGCCCATAATGATTGACATGTCCGTGATACCCTGCCGGAACAGTGATCAGAAAGCCCTGGACTTAACGCTGAGAGCTTTGGGATCTAATATTTCCAACTCTCTCACTTTGACAGGAGGCTTATTTCCACTAACAACCACCACAGACTAAAGTGGAGATCTGTGGCAGATTCCCTGGTAGCTCTGAGGCAGGGGTATGAGGTAGCTGCCTCTGGCCTTGAAGCTGTGAAGGCTTCATGGGTGTGCCTGACACAAGTATATTCCTTAAGGAGAATCAGTGATATCCATAATTCTATGTTTACCTCTTTAAAAAGAGGCAGTCTGGTACTTTAAATCTTCCAGCATTGCTAGGTGGGCACTATCTAATGCTATTAAAGTTGGGTCTAGGAATTTGATTTAAGAGGCCATAAAGCTGCAATATTTAGTGCTAAAAAAAGAGTGGGGTTACTCAAAGTGGGATGCCATTTTAAAAGAAAGGATCATCGTTCCTTTTGGTGCATTCTAGTAAACAGTGGTTCTGATGACCATGCCTCAGTTTACAGCAACATCTCTGTTGCTGCCCAGCTGACCACTTTTCAAAGTTGTGTTCATGTGTTACAGGGCTGGAACCCTCCGAGAGTGGGACTGTTGGACTTGTGGGTGCAGCTGAGGATTGCATTAATGGCAGTGCCTCCACAATAGTTTCTCAATCCAGATTCAAAGTCCAAGAAGCCAGCAGCATTTCCATTGCTGGAATCAATAAAGGTATAGATTGGGTCACCCCTAATAAAGCACCTGGGCTTGACAAGGTCCCTAGAGACCTCTTCAAGGCTGAAAAGGGTATCTGGTGCCCTTACCTTGCACTGTTTTGTAATGCCATAATGAGAGGAACTCTCATGCATCCATCGTGGACTGGTGCAGAGATAATCCCAATCTTTAAAAAGGGTTATAGGTAATTTCCATGTAATTATAGGCCCATTAGCCTTATTGATAGTTCACAAAAACTGTTCAGCTGGATCATACTGGAAAGGCTACTTGATTGGCTAACTGAGGTGGGGTTGTTGTCTCCATTGCAAGCTGGCTTTAGGAATGATATTAGCATTATGAACCAGATGTTGTGGCTCCAAATGCTAAATTGGAAATATGTTACTCTCGGGGGGTGGCCGCTTATATGTAATCTTTGTGGATCTATGGTCTGCTTTTGATGTCGTACCAAAGGAGACTTTCTGGACGGTGCTGGTGGAAATATAGGTTTCAAAATACATTCTGGATGTCATTATAAGGCTCCATACTAATAATTTCACCCAGGGCGGATGTGGTCCCCAGGGTGAAAGCCCCCATCCCAGGGCATGAGGCAAGGATATGTGCTAGCTCCTACTCTTTTTCTTCCATACATTAATGACTTGTTGTCCCAGCATGAGAAGTGAGAGAATGATGCCCGAGTCTAGCTAATGGGAAAATTCCGGACCTTCGGTTTGCAGACAATATATTTCTGATCTCAAAATCACCCATGGGGCTTCAGAGGCTCCTGGTTGGATGGGGATCTTCTGTAAGCAGAGGGGCCTAGAGATCACCATTGGTAAATCAAAGTATATGGTCTTTAGCTCATGCCTACCATCTCAATCCAGTCTGACTCTTCATGGAGTCCCAATCGAGAAAGTACAGGTATTTGACTATCTAGGGGTTACGCTCACTGAGCATTCTGACCCTTTATGGCAGGGAACACTGAGGCAGTAATGATTCAAGAAGCCTAGAGAAAGTAAAAAAGCACTTCATGTGACTCCTTACAAATATCCCTATCAGTACTACTCTTATTCCTTTATGGCTTGACCTTGGCCTCAGATCTTTTGTTGACAAAGCAGTTCTAAGACCGCTACTGTATTAGTGCAGACTTTGGGTGACCTGGGAGCTTCTGCCACTCTGATAGGGTCTGGAGGATCTATTGGGACTGCCAGGCATTTTTAAGATTCCCTGGCTTAGTTTTGTAAAAAATCACCTGCCCCAGAGTTTTGAAAAAGTAACAAACACCACTTTCAAGTGTATATAACATGGAGGCCACTATGAGGCAGGTAAGACTCACTCCAGGAGAAGCCAAGTGCAGGTTTCAAGGACCCCAGGGCTTGTTATGTCCCTGTAGCTCACGCAGAAGGCCAGCCAACTAGCCCTTGGGGTCACTTCGGTTGAAGGAGATGGTTCAGCTCAATCAAATTCAATGCAATAACTTTTTTTGGTCATATAAATATGAACCACAAAAGTAAAATACAATCATATGCATTAAAACACCAGTAATAATAATAATAATAAACAAAATAATAGAAATAATAATAATAATAATAATAAATTACATTAAACAGAAAAATGAACTAAAACAGCACATTCCATCTTAAGGTTAAAATTGCACTTAGAACATATTCCATTTTAAAACAGAGATTGCAGTACTTCACAGCAATAATGCAATAAATATTTATCTGACTAGAATAAAAACAGTAACAAGTAAAGAGAGCTAGTGATCATCATAAAAGCTTCTCAAGTAAATTCCTTGCCTTGAACACCAACCTCAGGAAAGTATATACGTAAACACAATTTCCTCTGTGGCCAAGACTGCATAAAGTGCAGTGCTTCTGTGCAATGATTCAGGGAGTGCTTGATCAATAAAGGTTTTAAAACATGGGACGTGCATTTGGAATAAAATGTAAATAAATTACTACATGTAAAGTTCTCTGTGCTGGTTTCTGGTCTCATGGGCAAGGTGGAAGATCATGAGACCAATCATTGTACCAGGGGAGGGTGACTAGTCCTTATTTAGGCTGAGTCGAAACCTGAGTATGATAAAGTGATGATAGTGCTGTACTTCATATAACAAGAACAGTTTACTGCTCCCAAGTGGCCTGAGCTTCACGTATAAGGCAGCAGAAGAGGACTCAATAATCTTTGACCACCTCTAATCCTCCCAGTGAGTGTAGCACATGGTCCTGAGCACATTTTTATCCACCCTGGAAAGAATTTGAGATGGGTCATCAAACAGGTCCTCCCTACAAATGGCCATGACCATGTCCCTAATACCCTCATCCAGTGAATCTCTAAGCCTCGGGACAGAGACAGTTAGCCCTCAATTATCATTCTTTTTGAGGCTAAGGCCTCATTTGTCCAAACACTGTGCCACACCATTATCGTATGTGTCCTGAAAATATCCTCAAACTGTAAAAGCACAAGCTCCCTATGACAAGTAAAAGTCACAGTAGACGGTGGGGAGCTAATAAGCGGTTAATACTTTTATCTTCTGTAAACTGTAGGAACGGTGCCACCTCTATACCCCAGACCTCTGACCCCTAAGTTGCCATACTGCCACAATTTGAGCGTTACTTGGCCAGCATGTGAGAGAACAATCTTTTACCCAGTTTATCAGAAAAGGAAAAGAGGACATTGATACCCCTTGCTAGTTGGTTGTTCCTAACTTCCATCTGTGGAAGCAAAGAACTTTTGCAGTTAAAGGTTACACCTAGGTAACTAATAGTGTTGGTGTGTTTTACAGGGCGGGCCCACAGTATATCCACAGGACATTATAAATGACCTAACAGTGTTAATCCTCGTATCATGCCCCTCCATGAAGGATGTGAAGTCATCTTAGAGTCACTGCAGTGCAATAGGAGGGCAGACCATGATGACAGCGGCATCAACATATAATAATGCTGGTATAGGACGCTTACCAATCTGGGCCTGTCCCTGCCCCTTGTCACTAACTCCCTTCCGAGATGGTTAATATAGTGGGGGAGAAGAGGAAAGGCGCAAGGAAGCACCCCTGCCTAACACATGTTCGTGCCCTAAACGTCCCGTAACACACTTTCCCGAGCCTGAAACTAACTGCAGCTTTTGAATCGCTGTATATTTCCCTGATGGTATTAATAATGGGTCTGTCAATGCCGGATCTTCCATTAAGCCCCACAGTTAAGCGTGGGATACACAGTTAAAGATACTAGACAGATCCATGAAACCCAGGTGCAAAGCACCACACATAGCAACTGTGTTCAGCTCATATTCAAGCAGCAAGGCAGGTCTTCAAGCAGCAGGGAAGTCCTCTGGTAGCAGCAGGGCAGTCCTCAGGGAGTCCAGAGCAGTCCTTCTGAAGTCTTCCATAGTTCCAGGAGTTTACTGAAGAGGTGTTCTTAGGGTCCTATATTTTTACCTGGTTCCAGCCTTTGAAGTAGGGGGACTCGAAAGTTTTCCCTTCCACTGCCAAGGCTCCAAGAAGTCTGTCTTGACAAAAGGCTGGTGTCAAGTTCATTTGTGTGCGTGCTGAAGACAGCCCTTTGACATGTATCTGGGGAGGGAACAGCTCTACCCCCAGCCATCCTGCCCACACCCACTCCCCCTGTCTCACTGCCTAGCAGGAATACACAAAACTCAACACCAGAGCAATTCATAGTTATGTGACCCAGGATACTGGCAGCAGGCACCAAATATTAAAGGCAAGAAATTGTAAACTTTCAAAAAATTGCATTCTCAGAACTGTGAGCTAAAATCCAACTTTACCATTGAAGAAGATTTTAAATTACTATTCATTTGAGTCCAGACATGAAATTTATGCCTGCTCCCAATCAAAAGTTAGCATTTATTAAATGTAATATAGAAACCCATTGTTATTCTATGGGAGCGATAGGCCTTACAGAAGTGAAAAAATGAATGTAGGTGTTTTCTCTACCAGGACATCTAAACCATAATCCCACATAGCCTACTTTTTAATACAATGCACCATGTCCTATGGGCCTGTAGGGCCTACACTAGGGGTGCCTTATAAGATATAAAAAAGAAGACTTAGCCCTGGCAAAAAGATTATTTTGCTAGGTAGAATTGGCAGTTCAAAACTGCACTACATGCTGCAATGGCAGGCCTGAGACATAGTGCTACTTTAGTGGGTGGCACAACGAGTGGGCAGGCCCACTAGTAGCAGTTAATTTACAGCCTCTGAGTACACGTAGAAAGGTTTTACTAGGGACTTATACATATATGTTTAGGGAGTGAGCACTTGCTAAGGCCATCAAAAAAAAACTCAGTAAAAAGAAGGGGCGAAGGCAAAAAGTTTGCTGTCATGTCTAACATTCCCTTCTTTTAAAGATGTCTTAAATTCTTCTTAGTGGAACAAACCTTTCAGCAGGCACATGATCATAGTGATACTAGGACTTGAGATCTTAACTTTTACACTTGTAGACTTACACCTTAAATATTAGACCACAAGTGAGCTTCTAGCCATGAGTGAAAATATGAATGTAACATTGAATACAAAAATACATGTCAATATGGTTCAATAGGTGAGTGCACATGGTGGGTTACATCATTTACAGAATAATGTGGATTGAGGAGGGAGACAGATAGGAGAAGGGAGAATGAGACACACAAATAAGAAGTTGTTTTGACTTTTTTGGTTGTTATATTTGAAAACAGATGTTTCCATACCATACACTGATAATGTCAGCAAAAGGCCCAGTAATGGCATGTTAGCAGAAACTTGGAGAATGAGGCCTGTAGGCTTCTCAACTGCTTTCATGGAAAGGAAAAAGGCCTGTTTGGTAAAAGAGTCTGAAAAAACATATGTTGCTTCCACCACTAAGCATCTTTGTAACTGTAGAAGGACAGTGGCCCCATGTAAAAAAGAAAGCACACTTGGTGTGCCCCTCCAGTTCAAAATTTCTTGCTCTAGGTTCAGTTTGTTTACACAGACAAGGACTCAGAACACAAGCATACTTGACACATGCACTGGGCACCACAAAGCAGATATACCCCGATATTCGCACTTGGGATTTTAGGGCATGGGTGCATGCTTGCTCACTTGCAGTCCCTTGTTTACTGTGCCACCAGAACCAAGTTACACCAGTCTGAAGAGCCCCAATCAGGGCAAAACCAGTCTTGGGTTGCTTGTGTTCAGGTACGAAGAGGACCTGGCTTGGCAGTTTGGGGTGGACTGTTCCTATTGATGCAGGCTCAAGACTAATTTGCTAATAGCTGGGTCTTATCCAAGGTGGCATGGTGGCAAAAAGATGGGTTACAATTCTACCCCGAATGATTGCCAGAGGTTAGATTTATTGTAAGCATCCTCCCATCACCTTTTGTTTGTTTCCATAATTGCAAAAATGGTTTGAGGGCCTTCTCATCCAAACAGTGTTAAAAATTAACAATGCCTATTAGAAAAAGAAAGAAAGAAAAATAACACATATGAAAGCCCTCATTATGACTTTCTTGTAAATCCCAATTCAGCAACTAACACAGAGCTTTGATGAAAATCCATAATTTTTCATTTTTCCACGGGCACATTTTGACCAGCAATTCTAGAAGAATAAAACTGGGGGAATGTTCTAGACTTAGGATAAAAATATGCTGAAATCAGTGTGCAAGCAGTGATATCTTTTTTTATGACATTGCACGGTTCATTACTTGTAAAGATGTGTAAATAGTGCACCATTAATTATTGCGCTGTATTGTATCTGTAATTCTGGGTGCAGTATTAATGTATGGTTTTCAACACATGACTTTGAATGAACAACTATGTTGGTAAGAAACATAGGGCCAGATGTATCAAAAAACCAAATTGCATTTCTTAAATAGCGAATTTTAAGAAATCGCTATTTAAGAAATGCAAAATGGTATGTATGATTTTTGCGATTCGGTAATAGCGATTTCTTAAAATTCGCAAATGCTATTACCGAATCGCAAATAGAGAATACAACTCCATTTGCACCTATGGGCCTGCTGCAAATGGTTGTGCACTTCCTAAATTGCGAATTCCAGTTAGGAATTCGCAATTTAGGAAATGCAAATCCCAGGGTGCTGGGCTAAGGCCCCCTCTGCTGCATCCCAGCTGGCAGGTCATTGTGCCTCCTGAGCCTCACCAAATGTTAACCTCAGGTGGCATTTGGGGCACCTACATATGCCCAAAATTACCTAGGGGCATATTCATGAGCCCCAGGCGCCACTGGAGCATCACTTTTTGTGATGCTTCGGTGGCGCAATGCCCTCTGCCGTATGTACAAGGTTGTGTTAGGCCACCATATCACACCTGCTCACAGCAGCCATTCAGAGTGCCGGTATAATTGTACTAAGGAATTTCTCATCTGACTCAGTGGCTTATACATATGCCACCCAAGCAGGTTTTTGGACCCCCTTCCATGCATGACGCATGACGCAGGTCTCATTTGGTGCTGCTCATTACTGAGTTGCCCTTTGCATGCATCACAACACTTTGTAATGGTTGTGCAAGGAAAATGGTACATCTGCCCAGCATCAGCTTCATCATTGTACATCTGACTTGAAGGCCTAAGGTAGCGCTGGGACTCATCATACAGGTAGCATACAACATGTCCACACCCACAAACATTACATGCAACACTCAACCGTATCTGCAACTGCCATGCACATGCCAAAGTATAGACTCTGTATGGAAAAGACTTACCAACTGCTCTACCAATCTCAATTCCCAGATGATCAAGCATATCCTGCTCCCTTGTAATCAGATCTGTCTATTGATGTTTCAGTTGGTGATCGTTCCTTCCACTGCCAAAAAGCCTTGCGAGGTGGTGGAGCACCTTGCCCCACCGCAGCTGCCGTGCCTCTGTGGGGTAGCCAAGGATTACATAGCCTCCCAGTTGCAGCATCAAAGGGAGGTTGTGCCGAACAAGCCAGAAACCCCCCCCAGCTCATTGGCAGACATCAGCGACATCCTCCCTTTCCCAGACTTACTGTAAATGCAGTTCATCCAAATCAAAAACAAGAAAACCTAACACCTACGCCAACAACTATTTTACCCCAGACAAACACTCCACAATACAGAGACAAAAACAGTACAATTACACTACAAAAGACAAGTTTAAAGACAACTAAGGACAACACCTACAAGACACAGCACAAGAAACACTACAAACACTCCAAAATACACCAATCCACCTACAGCACCAGCTCCACACACCCACACTCAGTCACAGACCATAAGACTGTGAAGTAAAAGTGAACTCACTGTACCATGTTTGGAGGCAGGATGTCCTGTTTCATCACTTCCTGGGCATGTGCGTCACGTTTCCAGTCATGCGTTGTTTTTCCCCGCATTACGGTCATGCGTCTTTTTTCTCACCATTAGCATGAAAAGGCCTGTGTATGTGCAATAGATGAGCAGGGGCTAGGTGTCTTTTAGCTTATGGGTATTGTATGGTATATGTGTATGCGTGAAAAATATTGACGCATGACGGTCATGTGTGGGTTATACATCATGGTGCATTCTGAGATGTGTGTACGTGTAATTGCTGCTCAGGGCCCAGGCGTCATTTTACAAACGTTGCAATGTGCAGTTGATGCATTCACGTCATTATTTCTTGACGTATGACATGACAAAATTACATGGATTTCTGCATTGTAGGCCTTGAGTGCACCCTGATTAACTTATCATGTTACATGGGCTGTGCAACAATGTTGTATATGTGGTATGGCAACATGTGCATGAATGTCTAGCTCTGTCACTACAGTGACAATGGTATGTTGAACCTATGGGTTTGCTAATGTGTCTACTGCATGTGATTACTCATACCTTGTGCCTATGTGCACGTGTAGCTACACTGTGTTCACATACATGTTGGCACATGTGTGCTATGTGTGTACACATATGTATGTGTACTAATTTGTGGGTGGACTACATTGTTATTCTGAGATACAAATGTACACATACATGCAACACAATATATATGGTGGCCTATGTCCAACACATTGTAAAACATGTAACAACCATGACAGTTTCTACTCACAATATTCAGTGGACTTGGACAGCATTGACATCACGTAAACCCTACCAATTTACGTGACCATGTGTGTCCACTCTGTGATGTGTTACTGGGCTTTACTTAATGTTGCTCTGCTACACGTGTGCCATTTGCCCCCCCCATGCATCTTAGTTGCAAGAGATGTTATGTACACATGTGTTGGTGAAGATTGGTATATGCCGTGTGTGTATAGACGTGTTTTGTAATTTCTGTAACATATGATGACAGTGGTGTGTTCATGGGATGTGAAACCTCAAATTAATATCTTCCTGCATGGACACATGTTGGCATTTATCATGAGTGCCACCTATGTTTCTGTATGTCAGAACACGTGAAGGTCATTTCTTACAGTCACTGATCTTGTGATACCTATGCCCTTACTATTGTGCTAGGTTGCCTTTTGCTCAGAATCCAGGCACATTACCATGCCTGAGCCATAACAGTGGTACATGTGTGCTACGATATATGCCATATATATGCATGCCATCAACGAGGCACTCACATTTGTCCACATCATGTTTGTTATGACTGTCACAAACAATGGCACACCACAGTGTAACAGTGTTGCAGTCTGGCATAAAAGGCAGCCTACTCATCATCACAACTGTATGAGTTTGTATGGCAACACAAACTCCTGATTGCATGTGGAAGGACAAGTTAATGGAGCCCCAGTTTACTCAGCCCCCTGTGAACTTGCATCAGGCCCCTGACAATGTAATACGTTAATGTAGGAAGAGCAGTGGTGTGTGGGTTTATTCAGCAGGGACCTAGCCTCTTCATGATTGCTACTCAGCAGAATTATACACACTCCCCAGCAGACACACACATGCACAATTGTGGACATACAGACCAGGATATAAAATTGTCCTCTGCAGTAGTTGATGTCAGCTTTCCCCCTCTCATGTACAGACCTCAGGTGCTTGCACATGTGGTACATGTGACATAATTCGATGTTCTTAGTTGTTTCCTTGGGCAGCTTGTTGGGCTTGCATATCTGTTGTGACTTCAATATTGGAAACGTGCCAGAGTACAGATGGTGTTGTCTGTCACAGCCTCCTGTCATGGTGGCTTGCAATGAGCATATACCATAGTATGTTAGTGGCCAACATGACTGGGTTATGTACTAATCTGCCCACCCTCTCTGTACATATGTGAAATGTTGACATGTAGACATTAATGTGTTCTATAGTCAGTGTTGGTCTATGTGTGTCCCTTCTCCATGTATTCCTGCACTAATGGTAATGAATGTATTGTCACCTACATTGCTCCCATTCTTTAGGCTGCTTGCACTTTGTACACATCTTCTACAGCAACATGTTCTGATCATACATGGACATAATGCAACATGTTATTTGTGTAATTGGAAGATGTACACATCTCCTTCTACTAGATAATTACGTTTCCATTGATGGTATTTGTGAGATGCCATGAATTCTACACACACATGAGATACTCCTGCCACAGCACTTGTGTTGCCTCCATTTAACCTCCTGTGTTGTATTTGCAAGTATCTGTGGGTGCCTTGAAGCTGTCCAACCACAACCTCCTTTGAACATGGATATGCATTTCTTCCAGCATGCCACAACCTAGTTAACTCTTATCATGACTGAATGATATTGAGGTGTAAAATCATCTCAGTGCTGTATAGTTCATTTGTCGATTGCAACATATATGGCTAGGTCTACTCCCACTCAGTTTGGTGTTGTTTCTCAGACATTTTTCAACATTGCTGAACATAGTAGCACATCCCACACCTGATTGCAATGTTGGAGGCCACAACATGTATGGGACAATTTGTTACTGTTGCTATCATGCACTTGTTCTGTCATGTGAGTGACAATGAGTACTGTGCATTGCTTTGTGCTGTGCGATGTAGTTATACACAGCATACTAGGTATACACGCTGAGATGTCAAGAATTGTTGATACTGGCAAACCTGTTGCTTCCTAGGACATACACCCGTACATCAGTCTTCACATGTTTGCTTGGATTTGCTCTAGGCATGTGCCAAGACAGCAGATTTGTGTGACAAGTGTGCACCTCTTGTACATAGTGAATATTAGACACTGTGCGCTTCTTTGTTTGGTGTAATGTGTGTGTGTGATCTGTATTTAGTTGTCAACCTGTGGACACTTGGAGTGGTTTGTGAGCAGCTTCTGTATTCAAAAGCGACCTGGCTTCACTAGTCCACACATGGTGTGCCAGTCAGGGTGTTGCTGTGTTATGTGCATTTGGGTGTATGTGTTTGTGAGATGCAATGTATGCAGTGTAGTGTGGTGTAGGAGGCTGGACTGGCTTGTAGTGAGTACCAAGGGGTACTTACGCCTTGCACCAGGCCCAGGTATCCCTTATTAGTGTATAGGGTGTCTAGCAGCTTAGGCTGATAGATAATGGTAGCTTAGCAGAGCAGCTTAGGCTGAACTAGGAGACGAGTGAAGCTCCTACAGTACCACTAGTGTCATATGCACAATATCATAAGAAAACACAATACACAGATATACTAAAAATAAAGGTACTTTATTTTTATGACAATATGCCAAAAGTATCTCAGTGAGTACCCTCAGTATGAGGATAACAAATATACACAAGATATATGTACACAATACCAAAAATATGCAGTATAGTATTAGAAAACAGTGCAAACAATGTATAGTTACAATAGGATGCAATAGGGACACATAGGGATAGGGGTAACACAAACCATATACTCCAAAAGTGGAATGTGAACCACGAATGGACCCCAAACCTATGTGACCTTGTAGAGGGACTGTAAGGAAACAGTGAGGGTTAGAAAAATAGCCCACCCCAAGACCCTGAAAAGTGAGTGCAAAGTGCACTAAAGTTCCCCAAAGAGCACAGAAGTCGTGATAGGGGAATTCTGCAGGAAAGACACAAATCAGCAATGCAACAACAATGGATTTCCAAACGAGGGTACCTGTGGAACAAGGGGACCAAGTCCAAAAGTCACAAGCAAGTCGGAGATGGGCAGATGCCCAGGAAATGCCAGCTGTGGCTGCAAAGAAGCTGCTACTGGACAGTAGAAGCTGAGGATTCTGCAGGAACGACAAGGGCTAGAAACTTCCCCTTTGGAGGATGGATGCCCCATGCCGTGGAGAGTCGTGCAGAAGTATTTTCCTGAAGAAAAAGTGCAAACAAGCCTTGCTAGCTGCAAGTCATGTGGTTAGGGTTTTTGGATGCTGCTGTGGCCCAGGAGGGACCAGGATGTCGCCAATTGCGTCAGGGGACAGAGGGGGCGCCCAGCAGGATGAGGAGCCCTCTCAGAAGCAGGCAGCACCCGCAGAAGTGCCAGAACAGGCACTATGAAGAGGAGTGAAATGGTGCTCACCCGAAGTTATACAAAGGAGTCCCACGTCACCGGAGGACAACTCAGGAGGTTGTGCAATGCAGGTTAGTGTGCCGTGGACCCAGACTTGGCTGTGCACAAAGGATTTCCGCCGAAAGTGCACAGAGGCCGGAGTAGCTGCAAAAGTCGCGGTTCCCAGCAATGCAGTCTGGCGTGGGGAGGCAAGGACTTACCTCCACCAAACTTGGACTGAAGAGTCACTGGACTGTGGGAGTCACTTGGACAGAGTTGCTGGATTCAAGGGACCTCGCTTGTCATGCTGAGAGGAGACCCAGGATACCGGTGATGCAGTTCTTTGGTGCCTGCGGTTGCAGGGGGACGATTCCGTCGACCCACGGGAGATTTCTTCGGAGCTTCTAGTGCAGAGAGGAGGCAGACTATCCCCACAGCAGACACCACCAGGAAAGCAGTCGAGAAGGCGGCAGGATCAGCGTTACAGAGTTGCAGTAGTCGTCTTCGCTACTTTGTTGCAGTTTTGCAGGCTTCCAGCGCGGTCAGCAGTCGATTCCTTGGCAGAAGGTGAAGAGAGAGATGCAGAGGAATTCTGATGAGCTCTTGCATTCGTTATCTAAGGAAATCCCCAAAGCAGAGACCCTAAATAGCCAGAAAAGAGGGTTTGGCTAGTTAGGAGAGAAGATAGGCTAGCAACACCTGAAGGAGCCCATCAGAAGGAGTCTCTGACGTCACCTGCTGGCCCTGGCCACTCAGAGCAGTCCAGTGTGCCAGCAGCACCTCTGTTTCCAAGATGGCAGAGGTCTGGAGCACACTGGAGGAGCTCTGGGCACCTCCCAGGGGAGGTGCAGGTCAGGGGAGTGGTCACTCCCCTTTCCTTTGTCCAGTTTCGCGCCAGAGCAGGGCTGAGGGGTCCCTGAACCGGTGTAGACTGGCTTAAGCAGAAATGGGCACCATGTGTGCCCATGAAAGCATTTCCAGAGGCTGGGGGAGGCTACTCCTCCCCTGCCTTCACACCATTTTCCAAAGGGAGAGGGTGTAACACCCTCTCTCTGAGGAAGTCCTTTGTTCTGCCTTCCTGGGCCAAGCCTGGCTGGACCCCAGGAGGGCAGAAACCTGTCTGAGGGGTTGGCAGCAGCAGCAGCTGCAGTGAAACCCCTGAAAAGGCAGTTTGGCAGTACCCGGGTCTGTGCTCCAGACCCGTGGGATCATGGGATTGTACCAACAATGCCAGGATGGCATAGAGGGGGCAATTCCATGATCTTAGACATGTTACATGGCCATATTCGGAGTTACCATTGTGAAGCTACACATAGGTAGTGACCTATATGTAGTGCACGCGTGTAATGGTGTCCCCGCACTCACAAAGTCCGGGGAATTGGCCCTGAACAATGTGGGGGCACCTTGGCTAGTGCCAGGGTGCCCACACACTAAGTAACTTAGCACCCAACCTTTACCAGGTAAAGGTTAGACATATAGGTGACTTATAAGTTACTTAAGTGCAGTGTAAAATGGCTTTGAAATAACGTGGACGTTATTTCACTCAGGCTGCAGTGGCAGGCCTGTGTAAGAATTGTCAGAGCTCCCTATGGGTGGCAAAAGAAATGCTGCAGCCCATAGGGATATCCTGGAACCCCAATACCCTGGGTAGCTCAGTACCATATACTAGGGAATTATAAGGGTGTTCCAGTATGCCAATGTAAATTGGTAAAATTGGTCACTAGCCTGTTAGTGACAATTTGAAAGAAATGAGAGAGCATAACCACTGAGGTTCTGATTAGCAGAGCCTCAGTGAGACAGGTAACACATACAGGGCACACTTATGAGCACTGGGGCCCTGTCTGGCAGGGTCCCAGTGACACATACAACTAAAACAACATATATACAGTGAAATATGGGGGTAACATGCCAGGCAAGATGGTACTTTCCTACATGTGGCATGTTGCATATGTGTTGTTGCATGTACATCTCTGTGGCCCTGCCCATGTGTATTTAGTGTGGTGTTTGTCTTATTTGTCCTAGATGGTTGGTGTGTCGTGTGGTATGATTGGTATGGTAGCTTACCTATGAGCAGCCCATTGCCATATTGGCCATCCTGGAACCGTTCCTTGATAGTGCAATGGCAAAAGATGCATGCATCATGGATGCTGCCTGGATGTTTCGCAAGGATATTGGTGAAGACCCCATGGTAGGCCACGATGGCCCGCACAGTGATTGAATGTGTGTGCTTGTGGTTCGTAGATAGGTGTTATGATGCTGCAGGTGGCACCAGTTGCACATAGGTACAGTCCATTGCGCCCATCACATGCGGAAATGAAGAAATTTGATAGGAACCTTACTTGGTCTCCTGCGCAGATGCTGGGTGTTTGGGAAGCAGATGTGGTGGGGTGTGAGGCATAGGATTTTGTCTATGACCTTTGGTAGAAAGATGACTGGGGGCTATTAGACACTGGGTGGACTTCATGAGTGGGAGGTGGCAGTCTGCAAAGGGAGGCCCAAGGAGCTTGGGGGCATGTGGCAGTGTTTTCTCCCGATCCAGTGACGGGAGATGAGAACCCAGCTATACCAAACATGACATCTGGTTACTGATGCGTTTCTTGGAGTGTTAAAATAGGCTCTGGTGCTCTGTAAGAAAACACAGCATGAGGTTACAGGGCAGTGTTTGATAGACATGGTAAGTGGTGGACCTGAAAGAGCAGGGTACCCTTTGGTAAGTGCATTGGTAGATCAAGGTACCCTTTTGCAGGTGCATTGGTAGACCAAGGTACCATTTGGTAAGTGCAGTCTGGGCAGTAGAAATAAAATGTAAAGTAAAAGGCATGATTAAGAAAAGTATTAGGCAGAGGCATACAAATGTGCATAAATAGTTCTATAAATTTAAAAAAATGCTTTTAAGGTCTGTCATATAATCATGCTTGCACCATATATGTCTAGATTTGAAAAATAATAGCATTTGTGCAATCATGCAAACAAATTAGTCCTGATTACAAGTGGGCTAAACATTTTTGACCCCTGAGCAAATCCATCTGTGTTCCAGTTTTAGGATTCTACAAAGGCCCAGACAGGATACTTAAATGTAACTTCATTTAAAATCATCTGTATTCATTTTCAACATAGCTTTTCTGTCTTTATTTACTGTAATTATCAGGTAGGACTCATTAAGGGAGCCCTGAGCACATTTTAAAAGTATGTTCTTCTAATATTGATTGTTTATGTAGTGATAAGAGGAAAATACCGATTTTAAATGATATTTCTAATTTTTGTACTGGTGTGCCATTATGTCAGCAGAAAATGGCCAAATACAAAGCCTAAATCAGGCTCATTTTTTCTATTAGTTGTATCCTACCTCCGCCTTTGGAATTCATGACACCGGAAATGTTGCTGTCATTGAACTAATGAAATGCGTGTGTGTTACCTACTATACTGTGAGGGAAGGTGAGGGCCTTTATCTGAGTAAGAGGACATTACTGATATTGAATTAGACAATAGAACATTTCAACAGTTGGTCAGATCAGTATTTATTGTCACATGACTCAAATTATCCATTACTTCCATATTTCCCAAAATAGGTGTAACTATACAACAGGAGTACATTAAACCCACACCTTGGTGTAATTTATACTGCTTTTATGTTATACTAGTTTTCCTTAATAAAACCCTCTGACTTCTGCATTTGTGAATTACCTTAAAGGTTTGGAGATGCTCAAAAAAATCAAAAAGGAAGATTATATTTGAAATAGTTTTTCTTTTCACTTTAATACAAATGACTACAATATATCTGTTTCTTGCTAGCCATGGTAAAGCTTTCCTTGACTTTCGCATGAAAATGTAATTTGTAAATTGGGTACAAAATACATGATTTCACACTTTGCATATGTTCAGCAGGGTACTTTTTTTACCATGCTTAGGTTCCTGTCTTAAGATCCTTCAGATAGGTAGCCAGGCAGGAAAAATTGTATTGACACTTGCCTCCTAATAAATGATGCTATTAGTCTCACCAATGGACAGCTTTCACTTTTTGTTGTCAAAAAGACCGTTGTAGACTATAACAATACTTAAAGTAGCACTTAAAGTAGCCCAGCACTTTCAATCACAATGAAGCAAGAGCCAAGCCGAATACATTTAATAAAAAAATGTTTCAGGGGCTGGTAGCGGGTCCTGCTAATGCAGGTCTAAACATGGTAGAAAAGGAACCCAGAAGTAGCTCCCACCCCCCTTTTGCCTCTCTGTTACCTCTCTGCCTCTACTTCATACTTCAGAAGCTTGTAAGATTGTGGTACCACGCTTCTCAGCAATGCACAAAAAACAATTTATTTTCTTGTCTGAAAAAGTCAGAAACCAGAAATGGGTTGATGGGGAAAATGGAACTATTTCTGGAAGGGAAGTGGATGGGGTATGGAAGGCCTCACGCAAAACTTTTTTTTTTTTAATTCAGCAGGTGGGATTCACATTGCATAAATTCATCCAACTTTTCAACAGAGCTTTAGAGGACAATATCCATGAATAAATACTCAGACCTACTCCCTTGTCTGCCCCCTCCCCACCTGATCTAACGACTAATATTCATTTTTGCCCATATCCCGTGATATCTTTCCATTACTCCTATCCGTTGAGCATACAGCTTGTCTTTAACCCTAGTTGACTATTTTCGCTTTCCATAGTGCGTAGGTCAGAGATACTGGAGATTTCCACGCCTGAAGAATATGTGATAAAGCTATTATAGTACCCACAAATATCATTTGCCTGGAGGAAGTGGGAAGATTTGTGATTTGCGTAATGCCCCAAAGTGCCACCACTGGGCTAGGGGCTATTTCATAGGCAATCAAAGAGCTCAACCTCTGAAAGATCTGCTCCCAGTAATTTGCCAGAAATGGACATGAAAAACAGATATGTAGCCAGTCCCCCTGAAATGTTTGACAACGTGGATATTGACCTGATGTCTCTGGGTGCATTTCTAATAACCTAGCAGGAGTATAATAAAGTAACAATTTAGAGAAATTATCGATCCTCTTAAAGTTTACCCCTCTAAGTGCTTTATATGACAACTTGTTATGCTTTCTCCACTGTTGTACCTCTATCTTGCATCCTGTCATATTTGCTATTCGGATCAAATGTTCAGAAGTTACCGTAATTGACCCTGCATCCTGAAGAAGTTTATACCATTTGCCGATACCTTTTTGATTATTGTAGAAAGCCTGAGCAATAGCTTCATTAACGCTATTCGGTGGTTGTCTCGTTGCGTATAGGGCATGCTGCATTTGGCAGTATGAGAATTTTAAGTGTTCTGGAATATCGCTTGTGCACATTACACACTGCGCCCAAGTTTTAAAGTGATCCGCTAGGTAAACATCCGCTAAAGTCTTAAAGCCAAACCCTTCCCATTGCTGGAGGTTTCTCTGGCTTATTTCTACTCCTAACATCCAAACGTCCCTTACTCGCAGCACTAAATACATCTTATCAATTTAATACTTAGCCCGTATCTGTAATATGACGAACTGAATCATACTTGGTATTTTATATCTGGCCCTTTTTGGTAGACAAAAGAATTTTAGGAAGTGTGTAAGATGAATATTGATTTCTGTCATCATCTGATTAAGATAGAAATTGAGTTTTGGTTTTTGTGCTGCTCTTGACGCCCAATCCAATAGAGCTGCTTCATAATAAGTTGTAATGTTGAGAATAGCTAGTCCCCCATCTACCACTGCCAAGGTTAACTTAGCCAGCCGGAGACGAGGTTTCTATAATTCCATATGAATTGTCCGATTAACGCATCTAACTTCTCAAAAAACTTTTTAGGTACTGTCAGGATTACACTTGTAAACACGAAAAGTAATAGGGGCAGGATCCTCATTTTAACTAGTGCTATCCTTCCAATAATGGTCATCGTAGTTTCCTGCCACTTAAAAAGTAGTCCTTGAATCTTTTTAAGAACATTCATATGATTCAACTGGAACAGATCAGCTGGGCTCCCGGACACGTAAATACCAAATATCTAATAGGGTGAGACAAAGGAGATACAACCCAGATATCTTTCGGCAGGATCGATTTTGCAGCGTTGTACAACAAGGCCTCTGATTTAGATTGGTTGATTTTATACCCCCCTAGCTCTGAAAAGGCCTTGATTTTCACCACGTGAAATTTGTACTGAGTTCAAACTTTCAGGGCCACACACGACATTGTAATGCTGCAAAATGTTTTAGATAACTAGAATATTTAGATGTTTGCCTTTCTGTGGCAGCAGCAGCAAAGATGGTAAGAGTTCTGGCTTGACAGTGCAACTGTCACCTGTCCTTTTAATCTACACAAATATTATTCTACAGTTTTTGCTTCTACACAAATGCCTAGTCATTCCCCTGCTATTTACTTGTAATGCTTCACATTACCATACAGCATTGGCTATTGACATTGTAGATGCTTGTTAAGTACATGTTTGCAACTACATTTCATAGCAAATCTTGGAGACTGTGGTTTCCCAGTATCTCTCTGGTGGTCTGGTGGAGTGACTCAGACTGGCATCAACATCCTTTCTTTCTCCATGACACTTGCATGTTGTAAGCTCAAACTGACATTCCTTTGGGCAGAGACAATGCTGCTGCCACTTGCCTTAAATTGTAATGGCCCCAACCCTCACCTAGACCTAAGCTGTGTGCACCACGCTGACCTCTTAATGGCTCCAGCCTGGAGGATACCCTTGCAATAAGCTTGGTTGAACTTCCAGCTTTACTTCCCAACTTGTCAGTTGAAATAACTGGCACATGATTTCCAACTGTCGGTTTGCCTTTTATTTGAGCACTCTAGCATGCTGTCCTGTTGCCAGCAGTAAGTTGGTGTGGGAGGCCAAATGTCCCCCCTTTAATTTCTTTTGGACCACAATTATACCTTCTTCCAGGAAACAAATATACTTCTGGAGAAAATTGCTGTCTTTTCCCCCAAGGAAACAGCGTGGCTTCCAAATGTTGAAATGTTGTCACCAGCGATTCAATGTTAACAAACGAATTGCATATGATTTTTGGTAACAATAATTATGAACACTCTTGTATATATTTTGTCATCCTTTCTACCATTTTAGCACAGGAATTCTGCTTCAGGATGCAGTGCACTTCATTCCTCTGTTAAACATGCTTGTTAGGAACCCAGATTCTTTTTAAAGACACAAAATTGTATTTGAAAAATTACAGATAAGTTCACATATTTGAGTGAGTGTGCTGTCCAGTTCACTTAACTGCCGTAGACCACAAGAAGGCGCATACTTCATCCATCAAATAGGGAAAGGACTCCTATTTCTGATGCTACAGCTACTCTTCAGGTGAAGGCATCTTCGTCCAGCAGTGCATATGTTCTAGAATTCTCCGTGCTGCTTTTCTTAGTTTGGGATAGTTTAGGATCAAGAAAGCAGAGTGGATGGATGGATACCAAACAGTAATTACTGGGTTGATAAACTGCCAGATTTTCAGACGAGTGTAGAGAGCTATATGTCCACAAATGCAGGCTGCAAAGTATGTAGCAAAGAGGAGGAAAAAAGCAAGCATGCTCCTCACTACTTGGTAGTGGGCATCAAGGCACGCAGCACTGAGGTCACTGGCATGGCGTTGCATCCTCTTGGTGTGTCTGAAGAGAGAGGCAGTCAGGAGAATAGCTGAGACACAGAATATGAGAAATGGAGGGGAGTATCCAAGTGCGTAATACAACACAAGTCTGAGTACATTTATTTCCATTTGTTCATTCTCTGAACTAAAATTGCCAAAGTAATAAATGGTTGAATTGTTCAGGGTCAAGTCATTGAAAATCCATGGTGAGAGGAGGGCATAAACAAGTGCTAGAGCAATGCAAGTCAGGAGCAGCCAAGGCATTAGCTGGGAAATCCTTGCTTTCAGGTAGGTAAAGAGCAGCTGTCGGAAGTTGGCAATGGTCACACAGTAATAGACATAAAGCAAAGCAGTGAGCCAAAAGCTGGAAACATTCAAAAACATATAAAAGTATCTGAATGCTGTTTTCAGCCAAATAGGGGTATGTATGCCATTGATGGATATTGAAAGGAGGATGATGGCAAAATCTGCAGAGAGCAGAGATGCTCTAGACAAGCCCATGACCAAAACAATGGCATCACAAGAGGTCAAATGATGGCTTTTTGTCCAGTCCATGCTGATCACAGCTGCAACAAATGTATTGATCAGCATCCCCACAAAGTATTCCAACAATATGATAAAGCTTAGGAATACACTTGTGCCTGCCAAAGTCATTGTGGCTGAACTATCTTCGGGTGTAGATTTTCTGAGGATCTTTTAGGTGGACCTGGTGTTCTTTCACATTTGTTACAATCTAGCTTGTCCTTTATTTGCTCACAGCTGCATCATCAAAGACGGTGAATGATGCCACCTAAATAGTTCAGTGATAATTCTGGGATTTGCATTCACAGACGCTGAGGATGAAAATTTTGGTCCTGGCATGTAAATCGTCTGCAGCGCCAACTCTCTTGGTTGGAGTTTCCAGATCAACTATTTGCATCTCCGAATTTGACTTTGATTGGGAACAGTAAATATGGAAATAAAGCATCACAAACACAAAAGTCATGTTAGCAATGAAGCAGGAATGCCAATAGATGGAGAGGAGCTCATGAGTAGAGCAGTAAATGTATATGGGAGAAACAAGCAAATGATAAAAGGGTGGGGGTCAGAGAGTTAATTATTACCTAGGATTCATGTTTTTAGTCCAAAAATAATAAGAGATCTATTCTTGTTATCTCCAGTGATTGTTTAAATCACTTAAGCCTGAGCTCAATCCCTTGGAGCTATGGTGCATACCAGACAGGCTTATCCTAGGAAAACGTGTATAGCATTTATCAGTACCAGAACAGTAAAAAAATTGAAAACACAACACAATAAGAATCCTACTACAATTTATACAAATAGAGAATGTTTTAATGCAGTGGTTCTCAAGCTTTTTAGAACCAAGACTTACTTTTTGGGGACACACCTAGCTTTAACTGACATGAGGCAGGGGCATTTTTGTAATGTAATAATAGACATGCTTTCAAATTGCAATGAATTTTCCAAGTAACATTTTTTTTACAATTTTGTGTGTTCCTCACTAACAGCAATTGTTTGTAAATCTCAAGACCTTGACAACGTCCCTTGACATGTCTTTATTGTACTGTGGCCAAGATATTGAATTGTATTGGAGCTGGGACACTTTTCAGAGTTGGGTGCTGGCTTGTGACATTGGTTCACTAAATATCATGGTGTTGATACCAGTGGCTTTACCAGGTTTACAAAACCTCTCCTAAAATTAGTATGGGGAAAGGCCTCATAGTTATTTTTGGGTTAACACAAGGCCCAATGGTGCATTTTAGACTCCATATATGTTTCACAGTTCTACACAGCAGAAACACTGCCCAAGGGTGCTTTACATGAGCACCAGAGCCAGATTCATCTTCTTTTAAGCATGGGAGATTAAGTGATTTGCTCTGAGGCAGCGCTCAAACTTGAACCTGGCTCCTGTGCTCTAGAGTCAATAGCTATGGCCATTAGGCCGCACCCATATTTTACAATTTATGTGTGAAATTCATACAGAAGTGAGATGGCTGTGTATAATCGCTCATAGCAGGTATGTCCAACCAGTCAATTGCGAGCTACCAGTAGCTCATAGACACCTTTAGAGTACCTTGCAGCCTTGAGTTCATTTTAAATAAGCACAAGCTTTACACAAGTGTCACATTTAACTTTTAAAGTTATGGGAAGGCTGTGTTTAGTTTACATTATTATCATCAGGCTGCTGTTAGCAGGGCCTGATAATGAGCAGTGCCTAGTCAGATTTATGGCTGGGGTAAAGAGGTGAAGAACTGAAGCACTGAGGTAGTTCACTCTTGAATAAAAGCCCTTGTCAACTCAGTACTGAATCATGTGAAATTAAAATGAAAAGTTACCCTTCAGATTAAGTTAACTCTTCATTTTTTGTCTCCCATTTCAAAGTTTTGCATTTACTAACAGCAGGCCTTTTATTCCCAGTGGCCAGTAGATACTGTGCCATATTTATAACTGAAAACAGTCATTTTGTTAAATGGGAGAAAATTAAAGTGAAGAAAATATTTCTATGAAAGATTGTCTTAATACTTTTTGCCACTTTCAATTAAGCCAATTACGTTTTAAAGTCTTATAAAGCATGTTTCTTCACCTTAAATTCCTCCCATTCAAACAAATGGCTATATTTTTCTGTTATAAATATGGCACCATGTCTATAGGCCACTAGGAGGAAGATTCTTGCCGTTTGTAAATGTGACACTTTGAAATGGGAGAAAATGTAAATGATGTGTTTTATGGAATCCATATGAACATTAAGTTAATGCTTTAATTTACTTTTCTCTCATTGCAAAGTGTCACCTTTACACACAGCAGGCATCTTATTCCCAGTGGCCACTATTTTAAGAAGGAGAAATTTACATTTGAACATTTTGCAGAACATTTTTTCTGCACTTACATTTTTTTTATTTAAACAATAGTTGCATGTTTGTGTTATACATGTAAGGGTGCCACATATGGTGAAAGGCATGTCCTGTGCCTCAAGTACATGCAACACAGGCTCTAAGTCACCCATACACATATATCCCATTCATACACACATGTATACTCATGCCCAAAGACCACACTCTTACTGACACACATGGTAATCCTGTCAGAGTGCCCCTAGACAAAACATTTTGTTCACACCATAGTGTCTGGCTCTCTGAACATTAAGTTAAAGTCAATGAAGCTGAGAGTGGGGGGGGTCTGATGAACATGAGCGAGTTGCTTAGCCTTCAGTAGTTCACAATGATTTTCACTGTTCAGGAGTAGATATCACCACAGAAAAAGTTGGAGACTCCTGATCTATAGTAAGCAAATTCTTGGTTGAGATGGCTTTGTGAAGTAAAAACACACAGAACAAAAATACAGGAAATTCACCCAGAATTGCTTGGGAATACCTTCAAGGGTGTGTTTTAACATTGGACGTAGAGACATAGGCCCTCATTACAACCATGGTGGTCAGTGATAAAGCGGCGGTAACACCGCCAACAGGCCAGGGGTAAAAAAACACATACAGCCAATTTAACACTCTGAGTGCCATGGCGGTAGCAACAAACACCGTGGTGGTAACCGCCAACAGGCAGGCGGAAGAAAATGTACAGCCCACAGCATTACAACCGCCCATCCGCTAGCTTTTCCGGGGCGGTACCAACGACATCAAAAGCACGGCCGAAACACTACTCTGAAGGGAAACGACTCACCTTTCGACACTCAAGGAAGAACCAGGATGCCATGGAGCCCGAGCTGCAGGTTTTCCTCATGCTGGTGTATCTTCTCATACAACAGGAACACCAACGCTGGCGACGACGACCACGGTGAGCACTGCACCTAGCACACAAGGGGGGGGGAGGAAAAAGAGAGTGACACACACCCGCAACAATCAACACCCCCAAATTCACAACACTATACACACGAACACATGCAACAACATTACATATACACCCCGTAACCCTCTGGAATAGTGCAAGGACAAAAAGAATGGAGTCAACTGAGTGTAATATTAGTAATACTTAGAAATACATTCAGAAAGCAAAAAACAGTATGTAGAATATACACAGTATATTCAAAAGGTGAAACAATGTCCACACAAAAATTGTCCATGGCCCACTGGGCCAAAACACATAGGCCAAGCCCACACTTGACTCCTGCCTCAATACTGAGAGAACACTGCAGGGGCATCAGGTCGAAAACACACAGGCACTTCAGGGGGGCGGGGAATGGGGGGCACCTCAGCCGGAAGATGGTACTACACCACTGCTCCTGGAGGGGGCGCCATGCCCACTGCTTGGTCCTGGGGAATGCAAAGCCACAGTCTCTCAAGTGGGTCCTTTGCCCACTGTTTGGTCCTGGGGAGTGTAAAGCCAAAGTCTCTCAAGTGGGTGCTTTTCCCACTGCTTGGTCCTGGGGAGTGCAAGGCCACAGTCTCTCAAGTGTGTGGTTTGCCCACTGCCTGGTCCTGGGGAGTGCAAGGCCACTGTCTCTCAAGTGGGTGGTTTGCCCACTGCCTGGTCCTGGGGTGTGCAAGACTACGTCTCTCAAGTGGATGCCTTCTTCCACTGGATCTGGAGGGGGCTTTGTGCCCATTGTGCTTCATCCTGGCAAGGAGGGGCTGAATGGATGGCTTCTTCCACTGGTTCTGGAGGGGGCTTTGTTCCCAGTGTGCTACATCCTGGCAAGGAGGGGCTGAGTGGATGGCTTTTTCTACTGGTTCTGGAGGGGGCTTTGTGCCCAGAGTGCTTCATCCTGGCAAGGGGGGGGGGGGCTGAGTGGATGCCTTCTTCCACTGGTTCTGGAGGGGGCTTTGTGCCTAGTGTGCTTCATCCTGGCAAGGAGGGGCTGAGTGGATGGCTTCCTCCATTGGTTCTGGAGGGGGCTTTGTGCCCTGTGATGTTGATGTTTTGGAGTGCAAGGTCACAGTCTCTCACCTGGGTGTCACAACGACAGCTTCAGCAGGAGCCAGGGCGCACTGCAGCCCATGTAGTCAACAATACACACTGCTCACCGGCAGTGACGGCTGCTCAGTGAATCGCAGTTGTGCTGCAGGTGGCAGTGCTGGCATTGATGGTGGTAGCCTCCAGGCCTTCACCTGCAGCCTCGGACGGCTGCCCACTGGGGCTGCTGCCAGTGGTGCTGCTTGCGGTGGTGCAGGTGGCGGTGCTGGCCGTGGTGCAACCCGCGGTGCAGGCAGTGGTGGTGGTAGCCTCCAGGCCTTCACCTGCAGCCTCGGACGGCTGAAGTGCCATGGCTGGTGTTCTGTGTCCCCTACTGCCTCTTTGACTTGGCGTTGCTGGCTGGTTGTGCCTTCTTCCCCTTGCTGGATGCTGTCCCCTTCTTGCCCTTGCTAGGTGGTGGAACCTTCTTGGCCTTGGCAGGTGCTGGTGGATCACTGGCTGGGCTGACAGGTACCTCCTTGGAGCCTCTCACAGCTGCATAAACCACAACAGACGTGGACTGGGTGGCTGAGGTGCTGGGCTGGGTTCTGGCCACTCTGGCCCGAGGTGAACAACAGGGGGGTAGGGGTAGGGAAGAGGTCATTGTTGGCAAGGAAAAGCTTCTTAGGGACACTGGGGTGGGAAGAGGGGGAAGGTTTAGGAGTGGAGGAAGAGGGAGTGGTTGTAGGAGGTGTCAGTCTGCTGTGTTTGGGTGCAGGTGCATGAGCTGGATGCTGTTATGAGGTGGATGGCTGTTTGGTGGGTGTGTGCTTGCGTCTGTGTACTTTGGGAGGAGGGGTCACAGACACAGTGGGAGAGGACACAGGGGACGTGTGCATGGATGTGGGGGGTGGTGACTGCCAGTGAGGGGTGAGTAGTGATAGGCGGGCTGGTGATAGAGGTAGTGGATGAGGATGTAGTGCATGCAGGTGTGAGTGGAGACGCAACCGGAGGGAGGTGGAAGACGAGGAGGAGGGGGACACAGTAGAGGCAGTGGATGTTGGTGTGTCTGCATGGGGATGGTGCTTGTGAGAGTGCCTGTGAGATGAAGTGTGGTGCTTTTTGTATGCCTGCGCCACTTCTGTGTGTTGATTTGGGTGCATGCTGATCTGAAGGTGTGCTTGGGATAGGCTGGGGTTCAGGTGATTGAGACTTGGTAGAGGAAGCTGGAGGGGGGAGACTGGAGACAGGGACAATGGCTGCCATCAGTGCAGAGGCCAGAGCCTGAAATGCTCTTTGTTGGGCCGCCACACCAGAGTGAATGCCCTCCAGGTATGCATTTGTTTGTTGCAAATGCCTTTCAACACCCTGGATGTCATTCAGTATGGTTGACTGCCCAACAGTGAGGGATGTCAGGAGGTCAATAGCCTCCTCACTGAGGGCAGCAGGGCTGACTGGGACAGGGCCAGAGGTGCCTGGGGCAAAGGAGATGCCCACCATCCTGGGTAAGCGGGCACAGGAAACACGCTGAGGGACTGCTGGGAGGGCGGTGCTGGTACGGGGTGGTGGCTATACCTGTTGTTGGGGTGGGCACAGAGGTGTCCGCCATCACCAGGGAGCTTCCATCAGAGGAGGATTCACTGTCGGTAGTGTCCCCTCCTGTCTCCATCATGTGCTCCCCTCGCTCTCCATCCCACTGGTGCCCTTACTGTCGGTGAATTTGGCCTCCAGGCCCCTGTGGGATGCAGCTCCCTCCATCGCCGGTGCCTCTGCTCCTCCGCCAGATGATGCTAATGCACACAAGGACAGGGTGACAAAACAAGAAGGGAGGGAGAGAAAGAGGAAACACTTGGTCAATGCCAGCAACAACACTACCGTTGGCGTACACAACACACAGGGAACAGCCCTATGCACTAGCCCATGCACTACCAGTTACAAAGCTAGTCACCAGCCCATGGGGTACATTGCCTAACGCCATTCGCTGCATACCTGAAACCCACAGGACCCTGCCCAGTAGTAGATGACCACTAACACTATTGAGGTTTGGAGTCCTTCAGAGACTCCCCAACAAGGGACCTACCCTGCCAGTTCGCCCTGGCCCAGGGGCACCCACAGCCCACATCCTCCACCCAGGTATAACCTAAACGCACGCAAAGTCATGATTCTGAATCTGTACTCACTCCCTTGTGGCTGCTGTGATGCCTTCAAGCTCCCATCCAACTCTGGATAGGCCACCGCCAGGATGCGGAAAATCGGGGGGGGGGGGTGGTGAGGGTACGACTGTCACCCCTTCCTCATTGGACGGCCAGCCCCAGCTGGGCTTCCGCTATCTTCCTTGCTCAGCGGCGCAGGTCCTCCCACCATTTGCGGCAGTGGGTGCTCTGACTATCAAAGACCCCCAGGGTTCACACCTCTGTGGCGATGGCAAGCCAAATACCCTTTTTATGATGGCCGCTGACCTGCAGGAAAATATGCATTGAAAAAGTCATACCGTCCGGACTGTTACACTCATAGCCCACAATATCACTCCCATCCTGTTATGCACAAACATTGACCACCAGACATGCAGCACTCTGCCCAGGACCCCTCAGCCCCCTCCTACACAAGGCTTACACACACAGCAATCCAAACATTCATGGCCCATTGTTGGACCTGGCTTTTTGACAGGGACATCCCCAAACTTTTTGCCTCCTTCCTCCTATTTTTTCTGACCTGTTGTTGTTGGCTTTTGACCTCTGGGCACTTTACCACTGCTAACCAGTGCTAAAGTGCATATGCTCTCTGGGTAAATTGTACTACTGATTGGTTTATCCATGATTGACTATTTAATTTACTTGTAAGTCCCTGGTAGAGTGCACTACATGTGCCTAGGGCAGGTAGATTAAATGCTACTAGTGGGCCTGCAGCACTGGTTGTGCCACCCACCTCAGTAGCCCCTTAACCCTGTCTCAGGCCTGCCATTGCAAGGCCTGTGTGTGCAGTTTCACTGCCACTTCGACTTGGCATTTAAAAGTACTTGCCAAGCCTAGAACTCCCCTTTTACTACATATAAGTCATCCCTAATGTGTGCCCTAGGTAACCCCTAGAGCAGGGTGCGGTGTAGGTAAAAGGCAGGACATGTACCTGTGTAGTTATATGTCCTGGTAGTGTGAAACTCCTAAATTCGTTTTTACACTACTGTGAGGCCTGCTCCTTTCATAGGCTAACATTGGGGCTGCCCTCATACACTGTTGAAGTGGCAGCTGCTGATCTGAAAGGAGCAGGAAGGTCATATTTAGTATGGCCAGAATGGTAATACAAAATCCTGCTGACTGGTGAAGTCGGATTTAATATTACTATTCTAGAAATGCCACTTTTAGAAAGTGAGCATTTCTTTGCACTAAAATCTTGTTGTGCCCTTCAATCCACGTCTGGCTAGGTTTAGTTGACAGCTCCTTGTGCATTCACTCAGACACACCCCAAACACAGGGTACTCAGCCTAACTTGCATACATCTGCATTTTGAATGGGTCTTCCTGGGCTGGGAGGGTGGAGGGCCTGCCCTCACACAAAGGACTGCCACACCCCCTACTGGGACTCTGGCAGACAGGATTGAGCTGAAAGGGAACTTGGTGCATTTCTTAGAGACTCTTTGAAGTCACCCCCACTTCAAAGGCACAACTTAGTATAAAACAGGGCCTCTGCCCTACCTCATCAGACACTTGCTGGAGAAGAAACCTGAACCAGAAACTACATCCTGCCAAGAAGAACTGCCTGGCTGCTCAAAGGACTCACCTGTCTGCTTTCTACAAAGGACTGCTGTCTTGCTGTTGCCCTGCTGCCTTGCTGAACTCTTGTCTGGCTGTAAAAGTGCTCTCCAAGGGCTTGGATAGAGCTTGCCTCCTGTTCCTTGAAGTCTCAGGACCAAAAAGACTTCTTCCTTTCACTTGGACGCTCCGTGCGCCGAAAATTTAGACGCACAGCTTGTTTCGCCGCGAGAAAAACGCCGCATACCGACGCTGATCGACGCGACGCCCTCGGAATGATCGAGACTTCGACGCACAACCTCGCAAGGACAAAGCCGCCTGACTTTCCAGGAGAAATCGACGCGACGCCTACCGTGAGTGCGAAACTTTGACGCACGGCCTCGCAAGGACAACGCCGCCCGACTTCCAAGGAGAAATCGACGCGACGCCTGCCGTGAGACCAAAATTTCGACGCACGGCCTCGCAAGGACAACGCCGCCCGACTTCCAAGGAGGAATCGACGCGACGCCTACCGTGAGATCGAAACTTCGACGCGCAGCCCCGCAGAACGACGCGCAGCCGGAAAATAAGCAGGAGAATCCACGCACAGACCCGGGACATCTGGTAATCCCCGCGATCCACAAAAAGAGACTGTCTGCGCGCCGGAAAACGACGCCCGACTTCCCCGCGTGGAAAAGAACGACGCGAGTCTGTGTGTGCTGAGAGGAAATCGACGCACACACCCCTTTTTCCACGCATCTCTTCTCCTGTGGCCCTCTGAGGAGATTTCCCACCAGAAACCAGGTACTCTGTGCTTGAAAGACACTTTATTGCTTTTTAAAGACTTAAAGACACTTAATATCACTTCTCAGTGATATCTTTACAAATTCGTATTGCAACTTTGATCGTTTTGACCTACAAGTATCCAGATAAATATTCTATATTTTTCTAAACACTGTGTGGTGTATTTTTGTGGTGTTATACTATGGTGTTGTATGATTTATTGCACAAATGCTTTACACATTGCCTTCTAAGTTAAGCCTGACTGCTCGTGCCAAGCTACCGGAGGGTGAGCACAGGCTGATTTTGGATTGTGTGTGACTTACCCTGACTAGAGTGAGGGTCCTTGCTTGGACAGAGGGCAACCTGACTGCCAACCAAAAACCCCATTTCTAACATTGGTGATCAGCGGTGAGGATAGGACTTGTGTTTGTGCAGTGACATACAGTAGCTAAGTATTTCACTACCTACCCACAGTTGAAGGTCAACTTGATTTTTCATCTTTTTTGGCTTTTGGTTCTCTGATGTCCTCCTGGATATACTATTGATATTTTGGACTTTGGATTATGGTTTTTGCTAGTAAGATCTTATCAGAATGGGATTGCTTACCTACTCATTCTTTGTTCGTACTGACCACCTCACTAAGGCTGACCTAAGGAAGCTTTGCAGACAATGGGGCCTTCCTGTAGCAAGGAGATCTACTAAAGCGGAGATGCTCCATCACTACATAGTCTGGGGGGAGGAAAGATGGGCAGAGAGAGAGGCAGCAAGAAACCAAATGACTAAGTACCCCTCAGATGAGGAGGAAGACTACTCAGATGAGGAGGAAGGCTACTCAGAGTTGGACAGTGACCCAGAAATAGATGAATGGCTCCGAAGTCAAAGGCGACAGGAGCAACAATTAGAGGAGTATCTTGCAGAGGTTGAGGCAAAAAGACTTTTAGCCCTGGAAGAAGAAAAGATTGCAGCTCAAGAGCTGAGCTGTAAAGAGCTGAAACTGGAGGCCGGAAGGGCTGAGTCCAGTTCAGATGGTGGCAGCAAAAATCTTGCATCCAGTACTGCTGAAGAAGGGCACAAGCCCAGAGATGTGGTGCCCAACTTGAAGAAGGGAGTTGACACACCCCAGGTGGTTCAAGAGTATGAGGTAGTTCCCGTTATGTACAGGGTCCCTGAGAAGGATTGGGGAACTGGCACAGGGAGTCATATTCCTACTGGGGGGAGGGACACTTTACTGACTCTAGCAGAGAGTGACAGAGAAAAGGGTTCCCCCCTGGTGGACGTCCTGGATATAGAGTGTAGAGACATCCCAGAAGAGTATGGGTTGAGTGTCAGGGACAGGCAGATACTGTCTCACCAGTCTCAAGAGGGTGACATAGAGTGCTTTTCCAAGGCTGAGTTACTGGGTGGTTGGGTGAAGGGTACTGTGGTTAATACATGTGAAGGGCAGAGTGATGTAATTGCTGGAGAGCATATGTCTGGTCCTTATTTTCCAGAGCTACGCCAACACCAGGTGGAGTGTGAGTTCTCTGACCCCAGGGAACTTACAGTGGAGGCAGACTTTTGGGTGAGTACCAGAGAGTCTGAAGAGGCATTTGGGGGTGCTCCTGAAGGGAGTGGTCTAGGTGGTTCCCGACCAAGTGAGGTGGGAGAGGATTGTAGTGTCCCAGGTAGGTCTCAGAGCCTAACCTGTACCGTAGGGCCACCTTTTGAGGGAAGCCCCGCAGTGTCAGAAGAACTTTGGGGGATGACTGTAGACAGCATCCCAACAGTTCTGGTGTCTGGCAGTACCACTCCTAGTGAGGGGGTGCAGAAGTCCAGACATAGGGTTGAGAGGGGGTGGCAGACCCCAGTGGAGGATCTTGAAAGTCAGGGGTCAGCTCTGAGAGCAGAGCCCCCCAGGAATGACCCAGGTGAGACCGTTTCTGGTTTGGGGGAAACCCAGACTCTGCCGGATGGGCAGAGGTCGGGAGACCTGCGCCAACCAGACTCTTGTGTGGCCCTTGGGGACGGCGTGTCCCTTGTGGGGGGTGAGAGTGCCCCCCAGGAAGTCCTGGCATGCCAGGCAAAGATTCAACCTCAGGGTGGTGACTCTGGGTTGGATAACCGGGTTCAGAGGTTAAACTTTGACCTGGTGGGGGGTAGATGTGCCCCCCAGAAAGTCCTGGAATGCCAGGCAATGGTTCAACCTCAGGGTGGTGACTCTGGGTTGGCTTACCAGGTGAAGAGGTCAAACTCTGACCGGGTGGGAGGTAGGTGTGCCTCCCAAGAAGTCCTGCTGTGCCAGGCAATTGTCCAACCTCAGGGTGTTGACTCTGGGTTGGATGGTCAGGTTCAGAGGTTAAACTCTGACCTGGTGGGGAGTAGGTGTGCCCCCCAGAAAGTCCTGGCGTGCCAGGCAGTTGTCCAACCTCAGGGTGTCGACTCTGGGTTGGATGGCCAGGTTCAGAGGTTAAACTCTGACCTGGTGGGAGGTAGGTGTGCCTCCCAGAAAGTCCTGGGGTGCCAGGCAATTGCCCAACCTCAGGGTGGTGACTCTGGGTTGGCTAACCAGGTTCAGAGGTCAAACTCTGACCTGGTGGGGGGTAGGTGTGCCCCCCAGAAAGTCCTGGTATACCAGGCAATGGTTCAACCTCAGGGTGGTGACCCTGGGTTGGAGAACCAGGCTCAGAGGTTAAACTCTGACCTGGTGGGAGGTAGGTGTGCCTCCCTGAAAGTCCTGGCCTGCCAGGCAATGGTTCAACCTCAGGGTGGTGACTCTGGGTTGGATATCCAGGTTCAGAGGTTAACCTCTGACCTGGTGGGGGGTAGGTGTGCCCCCCAGAAAGCCCTGGTGTACCAGGCAGTTGTCCAACCTCAGGATGGTGACCCTAGGTTGGAGAACAAGGTTCAGAGGTTAAACTCTGACCTGGTGGAGGGTCAGTGTGCCCTCCAGGAAGTCCTGGCATGCCAGGCGATTGTTCAACTTCAGGGTGGTGACTCTGAGTTGAATGGCCCAGTTCAGAGGTTAAACTCTGACCTGGTGGAGGGTCAGTGTGCCCTCCAGAAAGTCCTGGCGTGCCAGGCAATTGTTCAACCTCAGAGTGCTGACTCTGGGTTGGATAACCGGGTTCAGAGGTTAAACTCTGACCTGGTGGGGGGTAGGTGTGCCCCCCAGAAAGTCCTGGCGTGCCAGGCAATTGTTCAACCTCAGGGTGTTGACTCTGGGTTGGATGACCAGGTTCAGAGGTTAAACTCTGACCTGGTGGGGGGTAGGTGTGCCCCCCAGAAAGTCCTGGCGTGCCAGGCAATTGCCCAACCTCAGGGTGGTGACCCTGGGTTGGGGAACCAGGCTCAGAGGTTAAACTCTGACCTGGTGGGAGGTAGGTGTGCCTCCCAGAAAGTCCTGGTGCGCCAGGCAATTGTTCAACTTCAGGGTGGTGACTCTGAGTTGAATGGCCCAGTTCAGAGGTTAAACTCTGACCTGGTGGAGGGTCAGTGTGCCCTCCAGGAAGTCCTGGTGTTCCAGGCAATTGTTCAACTTCAGGGTGGTGACTCTGAGTTGAATGGTCAGGTGCAGAGGTTAAACTCTGACCTGGTGGAGGGTCAGTGTGCCCTCCAGGAAGTCCTGGCGTGCCAGGCAATTGTTCAACTTCAGGGTGGTGACTCTGAGTTGAATGGGCAGGTGCAGAGGTTAAACTCTGACCTGGTGGGGGGTAGGTGTGCCTCCCAGGAAGTCCTGGTTTGCCAGGCAGTGATCCAGTCTGAGGGTACAGACCCTGGGCTGGAAGACCAGGTTCAGGGTGTCCCCCCGGACCTGGAGGGAGGGGCTACTGATAACAGTGCCCCTACCATGTTGTCTTCTGAGGAGGCCACTCCTAGTTGGAGGGTGCTGGACCCCAGAAGGGAGGGCAGGGGGAGGGAAGCCTCACCCCGGGCCCTAGTCCAACCTGAAGGTACAGGCCCCAGGTTGGAGGGCCAGTTGCAGGTTAACAGCCCTGCACTGGTGGAGGAATGGTACAGGGTGACTTCTGTAGGCACCCTGACCATGTTGGACTCTGGGGGTACCGCTCCAGGAGGGAGGGTACAAAGCCCCAGAGGGGCGGACCAGGTTCAGGCTGTCATCCCTGACCTGGTGGAAGGGAGAGTGGTTAAAGGGTGCCCAGCACCTGGGGCTACCGCCCCCCACTCTCCACAGCCACAGTGGTTGGAGAGCTTTGAGAGGCCTGGGGCCTGGCTCTCATCCCTGGCAGCTGTCAGTAATCACTGTGGCTTGCTGTCCGGGTGGACAGAGTTATCCCTGAGGAGGGGACAAGTGTCACACCCCAGGGGTAGAGTGGGCAACACCACTGTGTTGGTCATGGTGGTACTATCCTGCTCCTGGGATACATCTGTGAGCAAAGTAAGGTTAGGTGCTGCACAGATGGGATCCGCAGGTAAGGAGAAAGGTTCCCCATGGGTTGGCTTAGTGGGCCCTGAGAGTATGGACAGAGTGATCCAATTGGAGTCAGGAAGGCGAAGAACTGGAGCATGCCCCTGCTGTTGTGGGCCTGGGTCCTTGTTCTGTCGCCTCAAACAGGGAAGTACATCAGGATAGTGATTGTTCTCCCCTGGCTTTAGGCTGGTAGGGGGTCATGTTGGACCTGGCTTTTTGACAGGGACATCCCCAAACTTTTTGCCTCCTTCCTCCTATTTTTTCTGACCTGTTGTTGTTGGCTTTTGACCTCTGGGCACTTTACCACTGCTAACCAGTGCTAAAGTGCATATGCTCTCTGGGTAAATTGTACTACTGATTGGTTTATCCATGATTGACTATTTAATTTACTTGTAAGTCCCTGGTAGAGTGCACTACATGTGCCTAGGGCAGGTAGATTAAATGCTACTAGTGGGCCTGCAGCACTGGTTGTGCCACCCACCTCAGTAGCCCCTTAACCCTGTCTCAGGCCTGCCATTGCAAGGCCTGTGTGTGCAGTTTCACTGCCACTTCGATTTGGCATTTAAAAGTACTTGCCAAGCCTAGAACTCCCCTTTTACTACATATAAGTCATCCCTAATGTGTGCCCTAGGTAACCCCTAGAGCAGGGTGCGGTGTAGGTAAAAGGCAGGACATGTACCTGTGTAGTTATATGTCCTGGTAGTGTGAAACTCCTAAATTCGTTTTTACACTACTGTGAGGCCTGCTCCTTTCATAGGCTAACATTGGGGCTGCCCTCATACACTGTTGAAGTGGCAGCTGCTGATCTGAAAGGAGCAGGAAGGTCATATTTAGTATGGCCAGAATGGTAATACAAAATCCTGCTGACTGGTGAAGTCGGATTTAATATTACTATTCTAGAAATGCCACTTTTAGAAAGTGAGCATTTCTTTGCACTAAAATCTTGTTGTGCCCTTCAATCCACGTCTGGCTAGGTTTAGTTGACAGCTCCTTGTGCATTCACTCAGACACACTCCAAACACAGGGTACTCAGCCTCACTTGCATACATCTGCATTTTGAATGGGTCTTCCTGGGCTGGGAGGGTGGAGGGCCTGCCCTCACACAAAGGACTGCCACACCCCCTACTGGGACTCTGGCAGACAGGATTGAGCTGAAAGGGAACTTGGTGCATTTCTTAGAGACTCTTTGAAGTCACCCCCACTTCAAAGGCACAACTTAGTATAAAGCAGGGCCTCTGCCCTACCTCATCAGACACTTGCTGGAGAAGAAACCTGAACCAGAAACTACATCCTGCCAAGAAGAACTGCCTGGCTGCTCAAAGGACTCACCTGTCTGCTTTCTACAAAGGACTGCTGTCTTGCTGTTGCCCTGCTGCCTTGCTGAACTCTTGTCTGGCTGTAAAAGTGCTCTCCAAGGGCTTGGATAGAGCTTGCCTCCTGTTCCTTGAAGTCTCAGGACCAAAAAGACTTCTTCCTTTCACTTGGACGCTCCGTGCGCCGAAAATTTCGACGCACAGCTTGTTTCGCAGCGAGAAAAACGCCGCATACCGACGCTGATCGACGCGACGCCCTCGGGACGATCGAGACTTCGACGCACAACCTCGCAAGGACAAAGCCGCCCGACTTTCCAGGAGAAATCGACGCAACGCCTACCGTGAGTGCGAAACTTTGACGCACGGCCTCGCAAGGACAACGCCGCCCGACTTCCAAGGAGAAATCGACGCGACGCCTGCCGTGAGACCAAAATTTAGACGCACGGCCTCGCAAGGACAACGCCGCCCGACTTCCAAGGAGGAATCGACGCGACGCCTACCGTGAGATCGAAACTTCGACGCGCAGCCCCGCAGAACTACGCGCAGCCGGAAAATAAGCAGGAGAATCCACGCACAGACCCGGGACATCTGGTAATCCCCGCGATCCACAAAAAGAGACTGTCTGCGCGCCGGAAAACGACGCCTGACTTCCCCGCGTGGAAAAGAACGACGCGAGTCTGTGTGTGCTGAGAGGAAATCGACGCACACACCCCTTTTTCCACGCATCTCTTCTCCTGTGGCCCTCTGAGGAGATTTCCCACCAGAAACCAGGTACTCTGTGCTTGAAAGACACTTTATTGCTTTTTAAAGACTTAAAGACACTTAATATCACTTCTCAGTGATATCTTTACAAATTCGTATTGCAACTTTGATCGTTTTGACCTACAAGTATCCAGATAAATATTCTATATTTTTCTGAACACTGTGTGGTGTATTTTTGTGGTGTTATACTATGGTGTTGTATGATTTATTGCACAAATGCTTTACACATTGCCTTCTAAGTTAAGCCTGACTGCTCGTGCCAAGCTACCGGAGGGTGAGCACAGGCTGATTTTGGATTGTGTGTGACTTACCCTGACTAGAGTGAGGGTCCTTGCTTGGACAGAGGGCAACCTGACTGCCAACCAAAAACCCCATTTCTAACACCCATGTATCATGCTCACAGTGTACTCACCTGTTTGTCTGGAGGACCATAGAGTAAAGTGTACTGGGGTAGGACCCCATCCACCAGTCTCTCCAACTCCTCCGAAGTGAATGCAGGGGCCCTTTTCCCAGACACTCGAGCCATTGTCGCTTCCAGACATAGGTCACAGCAGCACTTACAGTGTAAGTCCTCTCCTGTTGAAGGTCAGGTAGCAAGTGAGTGAACAGATAGAAAATGGCGGTCACGTCCGCGGCGTTGCATACCGTCACCACCGGCGTACATCGCCATTGGCTTCTGGAACCCATAGGGCCCAATGATAACCAATGCGAAGTTGCGCAACGGCACAGAATGCCAGCGGAATTACCTAATTTTCACTTGTCTCTCCTCACAGGTCAGGCAGCCACCATTTCAGGGGGGCACAGGCCATGGCACCTAACTGCGTCACAGCAGACATTGGCACATCAACTGACTCTCTAATTCACATACTCTTTCTGTAAAGGAAGAAATGCAGATTTATTTTAACATATGTGTGAATATGACCCTCTGCTTACCGTTTTTCACCCTAGAGTTCAACCGCTGAGGATGAATAGGAGATGGAGACATCCCCCGTGTACAGACCCCTGGTGGACCTGGCGACTATGGAGGACAGGCACATGATCCTGACCTACAGACTTGATAGGGCCACAATCCAAGAACTGTGTGCCCAATTGGAGCCAGACCCAATTTCAGCTATCTGCCATCCCACAGGTATCCCCCCTCTAGTGCAGGTCCTGTCAGTGCTCCATTTCCTAGCAAGTGGTTCCTTCCAAGCGACAGTGGCCATAGCATCAGGGATGTCTCAGCCAATGTTCTCCAACGTGCTGACCAGAGTGTTGTCTGCCCTGGTGAAACACATGCGCAGCTACATAGTATCCCCCCAGGTGGAGGAATTGGCTATGGTGAAGTCTGACATCTATGCCCTGGGACATAGCCCCAACATCATTGGTGCCATTGATGGTACACATATTGCATTTGTCAGTGTTCAGGAATAGAAAAAGCTTTCACTCTCTGAATGTGCAGATGGTTTGTTTGGCGGACCAGTACATCTCCCATGTCTATGCCAAGTATCCTGGCTCTGTGCATGATGCCTTTATCTTGAGGAATAGCAGCATTCCGTATGTGATGTCTCAACTCCAGAAGCACCGGTTGTGGCTAATAGGTGAGTCCAGAGGTATGGACCCGCTGGGTGGGTGCTCTGTGGTGGTTTGGGACTGTGGCAGGGTAACCAACTGTTCAGAGGTCCCTGATGGGCCAGGTTGGTCATTGTGATCCAGGCGTGCAGAGCTGCTGTCATCACCGTTGGCCTCTTGTGGGGGGGACTGGATGTTGGTGGCACCTCCTCTCCGGTGATGTTGAGTAGGGGTCCTGTGGGGATGTAAATACAGTGTTATTGTATCTGCGTGTGCCATCTTGTGCATGGATACGTTTTCCTCTATGGTTGGTATTAGCAAGGCAGCTTCGGCTTGTGTGAGTTGTGCTTGGTTTGGCTAAGTGATTGTCACTAGTGTGCATGCTGTGGTGATGGGTGTCCATGCTGGTCTGTGATGGGGGTCCATGCATTGTTGTTGCATGCAGGCCTTGGTATTGGGATGGGTGGGTTGTGATAGTGGGGTATATGTGAGGTGGTGGAGTGATGGGGTGAGGGTAGGGGTTTGGAGTTTGTGATGGCACGCAGGTAGGGTGGGGGATATAGTAGTAAAGATTTGACTTACCAGAGTCCAGTCCTCCTGCTACTCCTGCCAGGCCCTCAGGATGCATGATCGCCAAGACTTGCTCCTACCATGTTGTTAGTTGTGGGCGAGGAGGCGGGGGTCCACCACCAGTCCTCTGTACAGCTACCTGGAGTCTTGCAACCATGCAACGCACCTTCCCCCGTAGGTCGTTCCACCTCTTCCTGATGTCATCCCTTGTTCTTGGGTGTTGTCCCACGGTGTTGACCCCTGTCCACGACTCTCCGCCATAGCTCCATCTTCCTAGCAAATGACGTCTGCTGCACCTGTGATCCGAATAGCTGTGGCTCTACCCAGATGATTTCCTCTACCATGACCCTTAGCTCCTCCTCAGAGAACCTGGGGTGTCTTTCTGGTGCCATGGGTGTAGTGTTAGGGGTATGTGTGAGAGTGTGTGGGGTGATGTGTTGGGGTGTGTTCTGTGAGGTGCGTGGATGGTGTATGGGTGATGGTCTTATGTGGCTCCGATTCAGTGAGTGCTCCTTGCTTGTCTCTCTCTAAGTTGGCAATATTTGTTTTTGTTGTAAGGGGTTGTGGGTATTGTGGGTGTGTGTTTTATATTGGATTGGGTGTTTGGGTGTGGTGTGTGTATGAGTGTCAGTGTGTGTAGTTTGAATTGTCCAATGTGGGGTTGTTTTGTATGTGTGTGTGTGTATTTTGAGTGTGGTGGTGTGTACCGCCAATGGTTTACCGCGGTTGAATGACTGCTGCGGTGATTTGTGGGACATGATGCTGTGGGTGTATTTCTGTTGGCGTAACGGTGTGGGTTTTGGTACCGCCAGTTTATCACTGACCTTTGGGCTGGCAGAATTGTGTGGGTGTCCTTATAGTGGCGGACTTCTCTGTGTGGGTCATAATACCCGTAGCTGTATATCGCCGCGGTCACGGTATGTTGTCTGCCGTCAGCACGGCGGTAGGTGGCATTTACCACCAATGTTGTAATGAGGGCCATAGTTCACTACCTTTGCATCAGTGGTGCTGGATCAGTTTTCACAGTGGGAATGCTGGCATCAACATTACAACACCGAAGTCAGCAGGATGGTGAAAATTCCTAGCTTCACACAACGTGTAGCAATTTTTGCATCAGGAGAGTGGTAAGAGTATAGTAAGTAGCTGGTAGCGCATTCTGGAGCACACTGTCACCAATATATTACCAAAGCATAACGTGGCAGTGCACTGGCTTTTACAGACAGCACTTTTTCCATTGAAATGGTCACTAATTGTGCCCAGACATACATTTTACTGATGTAAGTATATAGCACACAAATAATAATGTGTGGAAATCAGGTTTCAGTGAATAGTAATCTTTTGGGCATCACCAAGTAACATGCGTTGATTTATTTTGATCCTATTAAAATCTTTGTTTCCATCACATTTCAGAAAAGCAAAAAAAAATGTGCTTCATTTTTGCTTTCCTGACTGCTGATATATTTTGAAATATGTGAACAGTTCATTTACAGGCATTTATATTTTGTTTTGTGTTACAAAAAATTACATCCGAAAGCATTTCCTTTGACACTCCTTGCACCCCAGCAAGATTGTTACATAGTTCCATTTGCAAACTCCTCCTAGTTTGCAGTCAGAGAAAGAAAAGTAAACATCAATCTCCATGTAAAAAGGATTAGGAAGCAATTTGTTAGTAGGCATAGCCTGACATTTGACCTCTGTCTTGAAGCACAGAAAATGAGACAAACGTTAAAGGCTTCTCTATTTCTTGATCTTTTGTAACCTGCCAGAAATCGGCTTGAGACCTACCAGTGAGTTGTGACCCATAGTTTGAGAAACACTTGGTCACAACTCACTGGTTGGGTCAGTGAGTTGTGACCCATAGTTTGGGGAAACACTGTTTTAATTAACAAAATGATAACAAAGTGAGAAAAATCCAATAAGGGAACAAGAGATATGAATGTTTAAAGTATTAAATTGTGCCAAAAGCATTAACCGCCAAATGCGGTAATCTGGTTGCACTTGACAGGTACCTAGGCACAAGTTAAGGCTCACCATGATGGAGTGTGAGTCAGATTCAAAGACACAATTCGTCCTGGTCAGAAGTTTTACTTTCTGACTTAGGACCTAATTTAGAAGTCGGCTGTGGGGAATTCCTCATCACAAACATGAGGGATATCCCGTCCACAGTATTATATTCCCATTTTATCTTATGGGGATCGTAATATGGCTTACAGAATATCTGTCATGTTTGTGATGGAGTATTCCCTCCACCAAGATCTAAATCAGTCTCTTAGGGCCATATTTATACATTTTGACGCAGAACTGCGCCAACGCAGTTGTGCGTCAAAAGTTTTAACGCCGGCTAACGCCATTCCAAAGCGCCATGTGGGCGCCTTATTTATGGAATGACGTTAGCCGGCGCAGCTGACTGGTGTGCGTAAAAAAAAATGACCCACACCAGGCAGCGCCGGCGTAGGGGAAAATGGAGCTTGGGCGTCAAAAAATGGGGCAAGTCAGGTCTGAGGCAAAATATTGGTCTCAACCCGATTTGCGCCATTTTTTTTTACTCCCAACCCCCATTGAAATGACTCCTGTCTTAGCACAGACAGGAGTCATGCCCCCTTGCCCAATGGCCATGCCCAGGGGACTTATGTCCCCTGGGCATGGTCATTGGGCATAGTGGCATGTAGGGGGGCACAAATCAGGCCCCCCTATGCCACAAAAAAATAAAAAAATAAATACTTACCTGAACTTACCTTAAGTTCCCTGGGATGGGTCCCTCCATCCTTGGGCGTACTCCTAGGGTGGGCAAGGGTGGCAGGGGGTGTCCCTGGGGGCATGTGAGGGCACCTCTGGGCTCCTTCCGAGCCCACAGGTCCCTTAACGCCTGCCCTGACCAGGCGTTAAAAAATGACGCAAAAGCGGCTGGACGTCATTTTTTTTGACCCGCCCACTCCTGTGCGTCATTTTTGCACAGGAGTTTAAATAAGGCGCACATGCCTTGGAGTCATTTTTTAGACGGGAACGCCTACCTTGCATATCATTAACGCAAGGTAGGTGTCCATGCTAAAAAATGACGCAAACTCCAAGATCTTTGGCGCTAGAGGGGTCTAACGCCAAAGTATAAATATGGAGTTAGCTTTGCGTCGGATTTGCGTCAAAAGAAACTACGCAATTCTGGCGCAAACAGAGTATAAATATGCCCCTAAGTCTCTGAAACGGAAGTCAAAAATCCACTGTGGGGCAGGGCAACTTGCTGTCACTGAGATGAGGTCCAAGAGGTCGGCTAGCCATAGGATGAAGTCCAGATGAAGGTGTTAACATTTGGTAGGAAATCTTCCAGTGGGCAGGGGTGTAACATCATGGGGGTTGTATGGGGGTGGAACCCACCTCCGCCTAATAATTGGTTTGTTGGTTGCAAGCCAGCATAATCGGTTCTGCATCTGGTAATCATGTGTTTATTTGATTAAGATTACTGGGACCTAGAGCCAGGAGTATGTGAGAGCACAGGCAGGGCCCTGAGCTTAAAGCACACATCCAAATGAACTTGGCACAATCAGTGGCGTAGCGTGGGTTGTCAGCACCCGGGGCAAGGCAAGTAATTTGCGCCCCCTAACCCGTGGATTTTAGCACTCGCGAGTGCGAGCGTGCCCCCCCCCAGATGTTGCGCCCGGTGCGGCCGGCCCCCCCTGCACCCCCCACGCTACGCCACTGGGAACAATCATGACAGAGCCTCTCTGCCTGCCATTCACTCCACTGTGCTACTGGGTGCTTTGTGACCCCTCAGTGACCTAACTATATCCTGTTCCTTTACACTTTTGTCAGGGTGTGGCACCGCATTCAGGGCCCAGTGCTTGAGCATCGTGACATACACTGTCTCTGGATTCCAGTGATTTTATCTACAATTGGAATTCTACTCAAGTGTGTTCTGGGAGTGCTGTCCTCGCTTGTGAGAAGGCAGATGAACCAGGCAAGTGGGGGAGACTCTCGCTCTTCAGGTGTGTATGTTCTACATTATTGTCTACCACTGGCCACATGTTCACCTGCCATGTATATGTACTCGACTTGTTCAGAAACTCTGATGTATGCGTTTCATGTATGTATGTATTGTCCGGCCAACAAGTGCTTTGAAGCACCTGCCAGTTGTCAGCAGCACTGTAAGAAAGCCAGACAATAAAAACTGAATTTGTATATGATTCTCGGAACCTGCATTTGAAATTTAAAAACGTGTGCATGTTGTTTTCGGTGACTGGGCATCGGACCAGAGCTGGCTTGTAGGGCAGTGAGCACCTGGAGCTGAGTTTGGAGAAGAAGAGTTGGGGGCACTGTGTTAGAAAATACCTTGGTTTTAAACATCTGCTGCAGCATAGGCAACAATAACAATGTCAAGATAATTCTGGTGATTAGACATTATGTTCCTGCTGGAGAGAGATCACACTTTTGTCTAGTGGCAGTTTTGACTGCAGCTCAAAAGTTTAAAGGGCGTTCTGCAAATAATGTGTATCATGCAGATCACAGAAATGTTTTTTATGGATAAGTAAGTGGGTTTTTGTTTTTGCCACAGAGATACTTTTGTTCCTTGCTGTTCATAAATTACAATCCTAAATAATATACCACAGTGATCTATGAACTGTCATCAAAGATCTGCATGCAAACTGAATGGTATGGGCTAGAACGGTATGCTTTTCACCAGTCTTTCATTATAATAATGTTGCTAAAAAGCATTTGGTTTGGATTGAAATACAGTCGCATTAGTATAGCCAACTCCAAATGTATGTTTTAAATCTTAGGTTTGTGTGTGTTAAGACCAATCACACTTAAAATATAATGCCTACTAGTATGGGTGACGTGATTCCTACACCTCGGAATCCTCATTGTCTTAAGTAACATTTCCTACAGACTGATTTACACATGTATGATTCACTGTCTCTGCATAGTTTATGTGAGATGTAAAGTGCTGTTACTCCCTACACTGGTATGAAAAGCGCTATAAAACAAATTAAATGAATTTACGAGGGGGTAAGGTGAGATGAAGGGCAATGTTAGATGGTTGGGGGCACCGGGCGCCACTAGCGCTAAAACCGTCCCTGCCATTGAAATAAGTTGCATGAACAAGAGACAATAAAAAAAAGATAATCATCCATTTAAAAGTGTTCTTTTTTAATTTGAATGTTTTGTCCTTTTGTGATGCAGTGACAGGGGTGTATCTTCAGGGGGAGTGTATGGGGCAGAACCCACCCCACCAGTCATTCTTCAGAGTCAGGTTAAGGCCATCAGATCTGTGAGATGATGATCAAGACCATTCCTAACCATCACTTCACTTTCAAAAGCAAGATTTGGAAGGGTTTGCGTTTATCAGATAACTAGCGTGTGACTTCATGCAGATTCCAGAGTTGTCAGGGATAGGTATGCTTTTGCTTTAGAATTGTGTGCACAAACCACTGCTTGTAACATGTTCTGTATGGATTTTCTTCAGTGTGACCAGATACGCAAGGGCAGGATCTGTGTGCCAGGTTCTGATTTCAGGCCACCCCTTTGCCCAGCAGGCACTTCTGAAGTAGGATCTGATTTTGTTCTGTGCCCTCTGAAACTGCTTTGGTTTCTCCCCAAACTACTCGGTCTACGTGCCAGTGATCATTGATGACACTTCAGGTCCGGACATAATCAGTAAGTCACAAAGAACCTCTGCTCTGCATTTTCACACATTTATGCAGCATTCCGTCTCACTGATCCTTGTGAGGTGATGCAGGGGCTCTGCACAGCCCATTCCGTTAATCACTTTCACCTTAAATAGTGAAAGGTATTTTGTGCACCTAAATCACTAATCTATGAATAATTCATTTCGATAGTAGTGCATCATGCAGCAGAACATTCTGATGATTTGTAGTTAATGAAAATTTCTCATGCTTGCCATATGCAAGTTGGTTAATGTGCCTGTTACCAGTGCATGTTTATTGCGTATAAAGGTAGGTCATACATTTGTATTCTTGGTTGGTTACTGCTTTTGTTTCTGACACCTTGACCTATGCCTTATTTCCAATTCTGCTCCACCTGCCTCCTGCATTTGAATGTGGTCCCTCAGTGAATTCCATTTTACATCTACACTTTGGAAGGGGGAGGTGAGACTGATCACACTGCCACGTTATTAAGGGAAGGCCTGTTCCATGTTTAACCAGCTGTTGCTTACATGTTCGAGCAGCAGGGTGAGGATCTGTGAACTAGTTCTTATCTGACGTATCCTGTTGGAGGTAGTAAGAATGGTTGTTTCTCCTGGCTTGTAGCACAGACTGAACTGAAGTTCCTTCCCTTAGTTCTGACTTCTTCCTCCTCTTGCCCCCTATTTTTCAGTCTACCTTGGGTCCACTTATCCTGTGCTGCTCAGGGGATGGGAATCTTGACTTAAACTCATCTTCTCGCGTCAGTCCAGTATCATCTACGCTTCCCATCATTATCGCCCTTGAAGGCATGCTATTATGAATAGCAAATAGAGGCTTCACAAAAGTACTGGAAATGGAAACAACTAACAAACCTGGTGAGGGAGGGATGGTGTCAGATGGGGTGGAGATGTGAGGGAGTGCACCAGGAGGAGATAAAACAGTGACAGATGATGGTCTGTCAGGACACATGAATTAATTGCACACACTCTGTCCCAAAATTGATTGAGGAGGAAAATGTGCTAGTTAAACTGTTTTGCTTTGCTCAATGAATAACAAACTCAGGGGCATATTTATAAGGAATTGGCACATTGGCTAAGATGGGCCAATTTTCTTGCGTCACCCTGCACCCCTCTAACGACACCACGGTATCACTGTATTTAAATACAGAGTACCATGGCGCACGTTAGTACAGTAGCGTCAACATTTTTGACGCTATTGTGATGCTTTGCTGGAATTGCACCAAACATTTGGATGCTAGTCTAGCAAAGCTCGGGGAGGCTCATAGGAAATAACCTGGCATCACTTTAACACCTGTCCTGGGCAGGCGTTAAAAAAATAAAATCTTGTAAGTTTCACTGCGCCATGTTTTAGGGCCTCCCTGTCGGGGAGCCCCCCCCGTATACATTATATGTGGCGCAGGTCCAATTTGTAAATATGGCGCAGGGTGAGGGCCTGTTCAGCGCTGCCATAGGGTAAAAAAAAGAACACTACAGTGGTGCTAAAGGGGGCAAGGGGCATGTAAATATACCCCTCAGTCTTAAGACACCACAGTTGTTTAAAGATCTTGTTGCAGATGCCAATGTGTAGCCAGATGTTTCTGATTAGAATAGTCGTAAGACAGTTCAAGTGTGTGATGCACTAAATAGTGAGATCTATGTGTACACAGAGTAAATATGGCTTTGTGTGCTGCAGAGTAGTCCACGCAAGGTGCAGATCACAGATTTATACTGAGTATACTAGTTTAGTAGATTAAAGCAGTTGTTGGAGAGATCTTTGTGTGACCTACAGGAGACAAGTAGCAAAAGTAGTAAAGCAGCACACAGCTTTTTACACTGTCTGAAAACAACTGCATGTAATATTAAAGATGACGTCTTGTTTTGTAATTATAAGGTTTTTAAAATTAGTTCTGTTGGGTGGTATTAACTTATTAGAGTTTGTAAGCTGGTGCCTTGGTTCAACCAACTGAACACTTGCTCAAGAAACATGCAGTGATCTGCAGGTCATAGTTTCAGAGACATTCCATCCTTCTAAGGTTGAACCTAGTTTACTGTTATCTAATGTGCAATGGTAGCCCATAGACAGGATAATAATGACAGCTCTCATTTATAGCGGTCAGAAATGCACCAGGTGTGCTATATTAAAAAAAAAGGTTCAGATCTATTTGTCGCTTGCAATGTATGACTTCATACAGTGTGTCTTTGTCCTGCCTGTAAATAATCCAGTTGGACTCTCAGTTCCACCCCTAAGACTTGCTGTCAGCCTTGGAACACCCTTGATGAAGATAATTGTGATTGCCCATGATGCTGGGCATTTGCGGCCTTGTCCTGACTGGGAGGTAAAAAAGGACCCCTCTGCTCCCTGCAGGCTGCTTCCTCCACACAATACACACACATTCTATGTGTGGGCACTGCTGCATGGCACTCTCCACCAGTACACAGATTAGCTGGGGCTGGCTTGACTTGAGCAAAAAATAGCTATCTGAACCAGAATCAGGACTGCCTCCACTGCTCTCCAACACTGATTCCTGTCACATGTGCACCCTCTGTTCTTCTGAGTTGAGTATGTCATAGTACCTGTTGAGAAATCTTAGACTCACACCCCTCCAATTATATTGGCTGAGCTATGCCTCTGCCAGTGGGAGAAATTCAAAATTAGTGCACAAGAAAGGTCCCTCACCAGCCACATACATTTGTAGCAGTGCTGAAATGTGTACTTGAACAGGGCTACAGATGGCTGAATAGCTTCTCTGTTATATTCTGATGAAGCAGATTTGCTGCAGTGGAAAAGCATAAAGGGGGAGCAACGTAAATCTTTGGGTCATCCTCAGTGCCCCTTTTTTGGATTGACTTGGTGGGTTTGTCTCAGCCTTCTGTCGTTTCACCAGACATAACGTCCTGAAAATGCTTTTATCTTCCAGGTTTTACTGGTAGAATAAGGAGTATACTTTGAAACCAGCCATGGGTTTCAGGACTTCCAGCACAGCACTTGGGGTTCAGGACTCACTTGAAGAGAAGCCACAAGCAGGGTCCAGGGCCAGTAGAAGCTGGTCAGCTGAGATCTTCCATGGAAGTAGTCTTCTAGCAGCTTTTATGGCCCTGTAGCGTAACAAGAGGTCAACAAACTGACCCTTGCAGTCCACTTCTTAGTCCTGGGTGCGAGTGGGAGCAGGTCCAGCCCGTAGGGCTCACAGGTCTCAGTAGAAGGTGCAGTTCTTCTTCTGTCTTCCACAGGTCCACTAGTGTTCTGAAGAGGGTCCCCAGGGGTGCCACATTTATGCCTGCCACTAGCCTGTGGGTGGAATCGGATACTGGGCCGTCCCTTACCAGAAGGATTAAAGTTCTTCGGTGTACCTCTACTCATTTGTGCAGCATTCCTGTGTGCCCTAAAGCTAACAATTACACATAGCCCCTCTTTACCTGAACCCAACATCGCAGAACCTTTCCTCCCTTGTGTAAATCTCTTGTATCCTCCCTGGGGGCAGCTCCTTTCCCAATGGGATTAGCTTGCTGGGTAAGACAGAATAAGAGAGGCAGGCCCAGGTGTGAGCTACACCTGCCAGTGACAGGGTAGCCAGTCTTTTAAGCTGATGAAGAGATTGGGAACAGACTTCAGGTCATCCTGCCCAAGAAAGAAAAATACTTCCCCACACCCAAGACCTTTGCCCACTATCTGGGAACCATCCACATCCCACCACATGGAAGCTACCAGCAGTCAGGTGACAGAAGACACAGGCAGTAAGGTCCTTTTGGCTTAGGCAGGAATTTGACAACTTTTTTAAAGTGTAAATTCCAAAACAGTAATATAAGCATCAACTTGACCATTAAGTTGGGTTTTAAATAACTATTAAAATGAGTACTTGAATAGCTTTTCTAGCTCAATCGATATTGAAATTAAGCATTATAGGTTGTTATAATGTAACCCAGTGTTTTCTTATAAAAAACGACTTCGGAAGGTATTTACTGCCAGGAAATGTGAAACTTAAAATATGCATGTACTACATTTTAAATGCCATGCACCTTGCCCTACGGGCGTACATTAGGGGAATGTTATAAGTATCAACAAGAATTGCCAAAGCCAGTAGGTTTTCGGCCATGCAATATCTATTGGCTTTGTCAGTGTTTTTAGGCATGTTGCACAATAGCACGAGCTGCTCAGCGACATGGCTTAAAGTAACAATAAAAGCGCTATCCTGTGGCAAGTAGTCTTTTTTTCAAGCTGCTGTACAATATACCTAAAACAGCGCAAGAGTGGAAGGACTAGCAGCATGAGGAAGGATGGCGGGAGGTGGGAAACAAACAAGAGGCAACGGGAGGAGGACAGGGGGTGTTGGGAAATAGACAATGGGTGGTGGGTGGGAAGGTGGTGGGAAGATGGTTGAACAAACAATGGACAGCAGAAGGAGGGCAGGGACGGGGAGACTACACAGTGTCACTCTTTTGGAGTGCATGTCAAACAGTATAAAAGATAAACCAGAGCTCGGCCAGTTGAAGAACACTGGCTGCAAAAAGGAAGCTGTGATAGGCCCATGTCCCATTTCAAAGGACAGAAGCCCGAAGAAGAATGCAAGAGGAGGCGAGCAGCGACATGGAAGCCAACCAATGGTAAGTATCAGTAACTAATGGTTGGGCTCTAAGGCACTTTTTGAGTTGATTTTTTTACACTAGCTTTCACTGACAGTGCAAGCATATGGAGGTAAAACCTAAAAATTACATTTTATTGATCAAACTATTTCAGACGCAGGGAGGCCTGAAAAAATGGTGCTGTGAAATTTACAGCAATTCACAGCACCATTTTTTCCATTATTTTTAATGTCTGCTTAGAGCAGACGTTAAAATGTCGCACCCAAAATTTTGACTCTCTTGTCCTAACGACTGCCATGGTGCACCGTATTGTAAATACGCACCTAATCTTGTTAGCTGGACCAGGGATGATGCAAGAAAAGTGACACATCTGGACCACTGTGCCACTTTCTTGTAAATATGCCCCTAAGGGGCTGATTTAAGAAAAGTGGCACTGCACTGAGCGCAGCGCCACTTTCCTTGCACGCCTTAGTGCCCCCCTACCACCACCATGTGTGTGCCATATTTAAAATAAGGCGCACCATGGTGCAGGGTAGGTGGCAATAGCGTTAGAATTCCTGACGCTATTGATGTTCTCTGCAGGAGTAGTGCCAAAAGTTTGGTGCTAATCCTGCAGAATACATAGGGGCCCATTGTATTCATGCCCCCTTTTAGTGCCTGCTCTGAGCAGACTTTAAAAGTGCTGAAAAGAATGGCACAGGCATAATATGCGCAAGGGTGACGCAAAGCATGCATGTAAAAAGTCACCTTTGCCTTAAAAAAAATTACGCTATGGCAGCACTAAGGTGGCGCTAGGGCCTCTTAAATCAAGCCCTCAGTGTTTTAAGCATATGGGAGTTTTAAGACAGAAAAAAGCATGCACATATTTCACAGTACTGGGTAAGAAGGTGACTTCTGTGCTATGTTAATGCGGGCAGTTGGGAGATGTCCTGAAAATTATATATAGTTATACATGGATGGCTGGAACAAGTATGCCTTTTCTAAGGTTATGTTGAAAAGAATATTAATGCATAATTGGAAGGTTGCAGCATCTTTGTTTTTTTCTAAAAGTGTAAAACCCTCTAATGTATTTGCAAGGGCAGTTTGGCCTCTATTTCTTAACATCAAGGTCTGTCCACTCATGCCATCTACAAAGATTTCTAAGCAGATTCTTAGAGTCCAATTACCCAATTAGGCCCATATTTATACTTTTTTAGTGCAGCATTTGCGTCATTTTTTGACGCAAAAGCGGCGCAAACTTGCAAAATACAGTTGCACTGTGGCGCTATAAAAGTACAAATATGGGCCTGAATTCACAATGCAGACGGTCTACTGCCCGGGCCATATTTGACTGCGAAGACTCATAAAATGGGAAGAATAATCAAGTGGGTCCTTAGTTTTGCACGTGCCAGCAAGACATTTCACTAAAGAATCCAAGTACCCAAACACCCATGTGTGCTAAACTGAGTCCAACTGGACGAGGTGGCTAAAAAGTCAACAGCATATGTACTTTTATGTGAATTTTGTTTTAATTGATTGAGGCCATTGTGTGCTGTAATGATCGTAGGGAAAATTGTATTCACATGCAAACCTGCCAAATCGAAGAGTTCACAAGGTACATTTGGTGGAGGCGCAATGTGTCAGCCTCCTAACGTAGTAAATTAGGCCCATATGAAGTGCCATTAGGCGAGAAGTGAACCCTGCCCTGCATGTGAATGAAAAGGTAGGTTTCCTGCAGGGTTCAGAACAAAAGAAAGGATCATGCTCCATGACCTAGGATGGAGGAAAGGGAGAAAGGTGTCCTAAAAATTCCACAGGTGTAGCCTGTTATGTTTACTTCACTTTTCTAAAAGTCAAGATCTTTGTGCTCTCACTCACGTGTAACATATTACTGTTATTGAGGGCGGGTTTTAGGGATACCAGCCTTTCAGGGGGCCTGATAGAGCCAACTCTGGTCTGCAGAGATTCTTGCCCCGTTTACCTTGAATAATTCTGAAACAGGATGCTTTAAAAACAGTTTCCCTTTAATTTATTTTAATGTGAGTGATGTGTGAGAGTCTATTACAGACATTTTGCAGAGAAATGTAGTTTATGTTTCATGCACCATCCATTAAAAAAGTTTTTTTTAGACCAAAACGGGAACTCACATATGAGAAATAGGAGGGTGTCACATAGATTATTTGCAGTAATATTAGTGATCTACTGCTGTGTTACAATCTTTAAAATACATGTCCCAAGCCCTGAGTAACAGATTTAGAGTTTGGAGGAGTGTGCTTGTGCACTCTCGGTGATCTGGCCAAAGAGGGCTTAAACCAAAAGAAATTGAATCAACTGTTCCGAGGAGGTGTCCCCAAAAGACGTTTGGCACTGGGCCCCCAAAATCCTTAAGATGTCCCTGCTTGCTGTGATAACAAATTGTTTCACATAAGACCGTTTTGCTTCTTGTGAAGCTCCCTTTATTATTGCATAATTCTTTTGAAAAATGTTTCCTGACAAGGTTTGTAAACATTTATACATTTGGAAGCTTTGCTTCGATAAATGGATTGACTACCCACAATGAAATCTACAGTTTACATAATTACAACAGCCTTTTATCATATCAAGACTTGAGCCTATTTTCCCAGTTCTAAAGTCAGTGACTCTGACTGAAACACCACATCCTCTTCCAAGTGAGATGTGTAAAAAAATTACCACATAAAATGGCTACTGCAGTTCATCTTCACAGTTAACACATTTAAAATGCAACCACCTTGAAAATAAATACTCCATGGCAGGAAAATATTTTAATTGAAAGTAATTTCACCTACTTTAACTGTTCCCTCGTCTTGGAACTATAGATCATTGGCCTCTGCTTGGCCATGGGGGTGTTAAACTAACATCGACACTGTGTAAAACCTAAATTCTTCTGAGCAGTCAGCAGAGATGTCACTACCGTTGCCCAGTTAAATGTGAAAATCTTATTCATTTTTAGTCAGTCATAAATGTTTGCAGCTGAGCAGCCAGTAATAAACATTAATGTACGGGATCCCCCATATGCACCCTTTTTCATCAGCTCAAGCTGCACTGTTATCTGTCAATTGCTTGCTGTGTATCCATTTCACGCCTAAATTAAAATGTTATGTTGCTGTAATTTGGATATCAGGTTAGGAAAATGCAATCTATGCCAAAACCTCTTCTCAAACCTTATTTGACCTGGTACCCTTAAAGTTTTGTGACCTTTGATTCATGAGATGGTGTGTGTCTAATCAAACCACAGTGGCTTAACGAGATGCCCCTTCCTGCTAAAGTCCTTTCACACTTCTGCTACAGAGCCAGTTACTGTTCACAACTCTGTTCAGTCTTCTGTATACCAGCTGTCTTTCGTTCTATAAACAGTAATCTGAGATTCTGTCCAAATTACATAGAATTACAGCTTCCAGAACACAGTAAATTGCTAAAAAAAAGTCTCAGGTGATGTTAGTCATCTGATGAGCTTATGCATACACCTTGGATGTATACTCTGCACTTTGTGATGGGGCATCTGAGTATCTTGTGCACCCCATACCTCACACCGAGAAATCGATCAAGTCATGGACACCCTCTGAAGCCAACGTCACACCAAGTGCAAAGCCCTTCTGTCCCCCTTGTTTAGAAATAGAGACCCTCTTGCCTCCCTCAATGCACCACTTTGTTGATGCCCCTCTAACTTACTGCATCGAAGTTTAAGGAGTCAGCATTGCAATACCGGATGTACTGAGAACACGGCAGACAGGGTGGATTGAGCAATGGAGCAATGGGCCTTCGAAGGAAGCAGGCAAAGTTGGTGTAAGCCTGGTAAATGCATACATTGAGCTATCAATCAATCAATCTTAGAAATTATAAAGCGCTCTACATACCCGTGAGGGTTTCAAGGCGCTGGGGGTGGGGGGTGCTGCTGCTACTGATCGAAGAGCCAGGTTTTGAGGAGTCTTCTGAAGGTGAGTAGGTCTTGAGTCTGCCATAGGTGGGTCGGAGGGTGTTCCAGGTCTTGGCGGTGAGGTAGGAGAAGGATCTGCCACCGGAGGTCTTTCGTTGGATGCAGAGTACGACTGCGAGGGCGAGGTTTGCGGAGCAGAGCTGACGGGTTGGGGTGTAGAAGCTGAGTCTATTGTTCAGGTAGGTTGGTCCGGTGTTGTGGAGTGCCTTGTGAGCGTGGGTGAGGAGCTTGAATGTGATCCTATTGTCTACGGGGAGACAGTGAAGGTCTCTCAGGTGGTGGGAGATGTGGCTGCGGCGGGGTACGTTGAGGATCAGTTGGGCGGAGGCGTTTTGGATGCGTTGGAGGCGTCGTAGGTTTTTTGCTGGGATACCTGTGTAGAGTGCGTTGCCGTAGGCTAGCCTGCTGCTGACGAGGGCCTGTGTTACTGTTCTTCTTGTTTCTGTTGGGAGGGTGTTGTAGCAGGAGGAAGAGACTGCATTGACCTGTTTGGACATGGAGAGGGAGGAGTCAAGGACGAAGCCCAGGTTGCGTGCGTGGTCGGTCGGCGTCGGTGGGGTTCCCAGGGAGGTAGGCCACCAGGAGTCATCCCAGGCAGAGGGGGTGGGTCTGAGGATGAGGACCTCCGTCTTGTCCAAGTTCAGTTTCAGACGGCTGCTTCTCATCCATTCGGTGATGGCCTTCATTCCCTCCTGGAGGTAGATTTTGGCGGGCGTGGGTCGTTGGTGAGGGAGAGGATGAGCTGGGTGTCGTCGGCGTAAGAGATGATGTTGACGTCATGTTGGCGGGCCACTTGTGCGAGGGGGGCCATCTAGATGTTGAACAGCGTCGGGCTGAGGGATGAGCCCTGGGGGACGCCGCAGATGATGTGGGTGGCTTCGGATTGGAAGGGAGGGAGGTGGACTCTCTGGGTTCTGCCGGAGAGGAAGGAGGTGATCCAGTCGAGGGCTTTTTCTTGTGTTCCGGTTTCGTGGAGGTGCATTTTCAGGGTGCGGTAGCAGACCGTGTCGAAGGCGGCAGACAGGTCCAGGAGGATGAGGGCTGATGTTTCGCTGTTGTCCATTTGGCGTATGATGTCGTCTGTGGTGGCGAGGAGGGCGGTTTCAGTGCTGTGGTTTCACCTGAACCCGGACTGGGAGGGGTCCAGGATGTCGTTGTCTTCGAGGTGAAGGGTTAGTTGCATTTTGACGATTTTCTCGATGACCTTTGCCGGGAACGGGAGAAGGGAGATGGGTCGGAAATTCTTGAGGTCCTTGGGGTGTGCCTTGGGCTTCTTGAGGAGGGCGCGGATTTCGGCGTGCTTCCAACTGTCCGGGAACGTCGCTGTTTCGAAGGAGATGTTGATGACCTTCCGTAGTTGGGGGGTGATGGTAGCGTCAGCTTTGTTGTAGACGTGGTCTTGGCATGGGTCTAACGGAGATCCTGAGTGGATGGAGTTCATGATCTTACGTGTCTCTGTGTAGTTGACGTTGGTCTAGGAGGTGAGGCGGTTGGTGCAGGTGTGTTTTCGGGGGGTGGGGTCTGGCGTGGTCGTGGTGTTGAAGCTGTCGTGGATGTCGGTGATCTTCCGGTGGAAAAAGGTGGACAGCGCGTCGCAGAGTTCTTGAGATGGAGGGATGTCGTTGGCGCTGGGGTTGGAGAGTTCTTTCACGATGCTGAAGAGCTCTTTGCTGTCGTGTGCGTTGTTATCCAGGCGGTCTTGGAAGTGGGATCTTTTGGCTTGTTTGATGAGTTGGTGATGCCTGCGGGTGGCGTCTTTGTGGGCTGCAAGGCTGTCAGGTGTGCGTTCGAGGAGCCATTTGTTTTTAAGTTTCCGGCAGTCACGCTTGGAGGTTTGGAGCTCGTCGGTGAACCAGGTGGCTTTTTTCCTGGCTTGGTTGCCGGTGGGTTTCTTGAGTGGCGCAAGGGTGTTGGTGCAGTCGTTGATCCACTGTCTGAGGTTGTGGGCGGCGGTGTCTGGGTCGGTGGAGTCGGAAGGAGGGAACTCAAAGGATGGCACTGTGAGCACGGAATGTGGAAGATTTGATTTAGGCTAGTTTTAGTTAACTTTTGTATTATACTCGCAATGAAAAAAGCAAAGAAAAGTGCTGTAGAGAGAGCTGCGGGGTGGGAAATAGTACCTCAATTATGTTGAGAGCAGCGGACGGGCACTGATTAAGTTGAATCAATCTGTCCTTGGTCCGTACTCCACAACAAGTATTGGAAGTAACATTTCGGTTGGACCAGTCAATATGGACGGTGCAAAGCAGAGTAAATCTGAAGCGCTCAAACAGTAAGCAATGGGAGACGTCTAAGTCTTTTTGTAAATAATAATGTCTTGCAAGCGAGAAGCCAGGCTAGAGCATGCAGCAGCAGGTTTGAGACTAAAAAAGCATGCTTGTTTAAAGCACAGAAGTGTTTTGCCTTAGTTCATGGGATTATACCAATTCATTGATATGTATTTAGTAAAAATTTGAATTTTTCAAACATAAACTGCAAAACATTGCTGCCCGTGCCCTCATGATAATTGTACTAGTGAACTAAGAGCAGGGCCACTGGAATTACGTGCCAAGAATTGGCAAAACTAGGTGGCAGGGTTTACTAACTTATTTGGCAGGAAAAGGCAAATTATGTGGCATAATGCAGCATAGTTTGTGAATGTATGACCTAATTATTTTGTCATTCATCGAAATACAACAATAAGCATCAGAACAATGACTAGTGGTCATTTGTGAGGGGCTTTCCTCTGTGCAGCAGCAAGTGCTGCTGCCTTGTTAGTAAGGTTTGATCTATTTAAGCTAGAAACAACATAATTTTGTGCTAAAGCTGCTTGTTCTGTAGCAGATGGCTTATGTGGCAAATGCCACAAATCCATATTTATGTAGACATTGCAGTGACCTCAAATAATTCCAGTGGCCCTGACTAAAAGGCATGTCAGGATTCATGTGTATCCTACATATGGACTACATTTTTATTAAACATGCAGCAAACGTATAGTCTATTACATCAAACTCAAAACTCAAGATGTGTTGTGGAGGGCACACACCCTGACTGCACGTTCTTGAATGTGCTCTGATTTGTAGTAATGAACAAAAAAGCATTTGCCTAGGATCACCCAATTTGGTCATGCAGTGAAGCTGGGGTTGATCATAGATTTTCCAATTTCACACTGTGCAATTCGCCAACTACATTGGTATCTTTTTATGGCATTAAAGCTTAACGCTTCATCTTTAATTCTTGAAGGATGGGACTAGAGTCTGGATGACAGGCAGGATCCACATTGTATTTTTAACAGTTTTACATAGCATGAACATTGGCCGTGGACATAAGAGTGCTTCACAATAGGCACAGACTACAGTCCTTTTTTCAGCATAGAGATTTGCCGAGATCCACCTGATGCTGAGCTAAGGCTAGGATTGAAGCCTGATTCCCTTTGATGCATGGTGGGCACCTGTAGCCACAAGGCCACATTGCCTCCTGTGAAAGCTCAGCTCATTTTGGAGTGTGAGTTTTGAAGGTGAGAGGCAGATGTAAAGGAAGAGAAAAGTTGAAATAAAATAAGAGGCTAGATGGAGAAGAATGATAAAGACCAGCACATGAAGTGAAGATATGGGTCTAAGAGGGGCAGAAACAGCAAAACAGGCTGGGAAAAATGGGGGAATTGATGTAAACGGGGAAAAGCCAGCAAAAAAGTGGAGACAAGAGAAGGTGAGAGACTGGGTGGAAAAATGAGAAGAAAGGAGTAGAGTATTGAGGTGTAAGATGGATGTAAGAGTGGCAGGATCAGAGAGTAGGAAAGATGCTTGGGGAGAGAAAAGTGAACAGAAGATAATGTAGGGATAAAGTGGATATCATAGGGGGCTGAAGCATCATCAGTAGGTAATAGTTTGGGAAGAGATGAGGTGAAAAGCAGAGCATGAAGGGTGAGTTGGATGTATGCTGGAAAAATCAGCAACAAAAAGTAAGAGACTGGAGAAGAGATAAAAATGTTGTTGAACCAGTGTGTGCTGCTAAGTCCATTAAGACTTCTGCCGAAGTTTGCAATTCTCTATCTCTTTATTTTTCTGTAATAAAATTGTCTCAGGTTAGAGATGCATGTGTCATCATTCACAAAGTGTTGTGATCTTGAACAGTCCTCAATGTATCTGCTGAATTTCAGCCTCCTCTCTGTGTACTCTATCACCCCTCCTGACCATTCTATGAATTCTAACTCCCAGTGGAGCCCTTTCCTGCCTGGGCCTGAAAGGAGATCTAGAGATCATAGCTCCTGCTATGAACTCTCTTTGCAATATCCAGATTGCATTGTCATATGTTCCTACCAATGTAAAAACTAAACAAGCTGTGGTTGTTTCTCTGCTCAAAAACCTTGAACAGGTTTAGAACCTCTCCACTTCTTTTCACATCTCTTTGCTACCTTTTTCTCAAATGTCCCACAATATAAATTCTGTAAAAGAAAAAAGCTGAAGTATATTGTAATACCTCTTCTTTGCATCAGGGGCAAAATGTGATTAATTGGCAGCATCTGTGGAGAACACAGTTGTTTACGGTTGCTGTTTCAGAACTAACTATTTCATTTAATTTGTTTAAGAGTTATTCCTTTTAGAAACGTGTCTCTCCAACTGTGAACATAGCGAGCAGTCAAAGCTTACTCCCGGAGGTGATGAAGATATTAGAACTCATATACAATACGTCACATCGATCATACATGAGAAGCACCTTATCCAGTCTGTCTAGCTATGTCTTTTAAAAGTGACTGATTTAGCTCAGGTGATAATGGAATGAAACAACAAAAAATATGTTCTGTGACTAATAGTCTCCCAATACCCAACAAGCGTCTCACCATTTCTCTGTGTGTACAAAGTGTCCAGCAAAGTGATAACAGACAGTAGTCCACCCTGCAAGACTTAAGTGCTGCAAGGCCCAAGGAAGGCGTTAGATTCAAGTAGGAAAGGCAGAGAATGCACAGTTGACTGATGCGCCTATGGGGAGGCCACTTGGTTGATATTTTTATTATTATAGTTAAATGGGGCTCCTTGCATGGACGGGATTGGTCGCTGGTGCACAACCCAAAAGGATGCTACAGCCTTAGTGTTGGTGTGCATAGTCAGTTTGACTATGCTCACATAGCCAGCCTGCTCATTGTCATGGGCAGAATGACATTGGGCTGGCCTGGGCATGTATGGTATGATTTCCCCCTCCTCCCACAACAAATAATGCCAAACCGTGGGCAGTGACTGCGAGGCCTGAGGAAAGGCTGCTTTTCAGGAGCACAGTTAGAACTGGCATTCTGTGTAAGGTGAGGAGAAGAAGGGGGAGGAAGTGTACGGGAAATGGGGTCTGTGGGTCGCAGGCAGCTGAGAAGCAACTGGGCATTTCATAGAGTATATCAGTGCACATGGTGTGATCTGCAAAACACTGAGCCTATGCGAGGAGTGTGCCAGTAGGTTCAGAGAAGCAGATCTTACATTTGAGGTTGGTAGACGAAAAGTATTTGGTTAGGTACTTGGGGAGTGATTTGCAAGGGTCTTGCATTCAATTATCTCTTTAAACAAGATTGAATGGATTTTCCATGAGGGCAGGCTCATTCTGGTTATTTCTTCTAAAGCTAAATATGAGTTGAGTGGCATGGTTTTGGTCCCTATGTAATAGCGCAAATGTCTTCACATTTATGGAAGCAGAGGTCTTCAATCTGTGGGGCGCGGTGCCCAAGGGGACCCTGGAGTCCTGGGAAGGAGGGAGCACATTCCCCCAGCTGATCGTTCAAATGCTTCAGCTAAACTTTCATTCATTGAGTTTCCTGTGCTGTGAAACTAAGCTGCACAGATAGCTAAAGAAACCTTTGTGTCAGGGTGCCTGCTTCCTGATTGAAATGCAAATGTGAGCTACGAGTTGATCTGCAAATGCAAAGGGTAAAATATACAAATGGAAAGGATGCTTGGCAGCTGGTTCTGGCTTTAGTTGATTGAATCATTCAAACCTTTGTGATGACAAAGATTTGTTGTTTTTGAGTGGGTGTGCAAAGAGTTAACAACTTGGCTGTGAAGTGTGATCTTTCAATTGTAATTGCATATACATAGCACTTACTACCCCTGAGGAGGTGTTGAAGGGACATATATTAAAAAAAATGTATTACATATGGTCTGGTATTACTTAAATCTCCATTTTGGAAGCATCATTTTATTTTAAACCCTTTTCTGCTTTTTGTAGTTGCCTGTCTTACACTGTGTGTAATGCAAATATAAAATAACAACTTCACAGTGCTTTCTCTCACAGGCTGTGTCCTCGTGGCACTAAAAGTACACGAATCACTATTCTCCTCTGCACCAACCAAGATTTAATTCTATGGGTCTCCGGGTATACACAGACCTCTGCAATGCATTAACTAGTAGAGGTTTCATAATGCAATACAGTGCATTTCCCAATGAGTAACCATTTTCTTTTTTTATGTTTCATTTAAGCTGCCTGTTATTTTATATGTGGCGACCTGACAGTGAAAGACCTAAAAAACACAAGCAGATTTGTTTGGGGCATATTTATGAGAGGCTTGCTCCACCGGAGCATTCCATTCTTTTAACGCTCCGGTGGCACAAGCCTCTCAGTCATATCTATGAGGCGATGCAAAGCCACCCTTTCATACTGGCGTAGGGCAGTGTAGCAAGAAGACTTGCAGCACTGCCATACGCAATTCCTCATAAATGAGGACCTTTGTTTTTAGCCACACCTTTGACTATACCCCCACACTCAATGACCTTTGGTTTGCTAAACACTGTTTAATATTATTTCCTCACTGTAAAACTGATTTGCCGTGGGAATTGGAAAAGTTTATGATTGTCAATGATGAGGAGTACCAGGTTCTAGAAAGTTTTGTGAGGAGGGGATCCTTATGCCTAAATATTTTTGAATACCTCTGTATTAAGGACATATGACTTAATTGTTTTTAAATGTCAAGTCTCTGGTATTACTTTAGTGTTATTTTGCAAGTCAAGCCCCACCTCCTCCAACCTACCTATCTCCAACCTACCTATTCACATTACTACATTTCCTTTTCACTTAGCTGTAAACTACACTGATTCTACTATGGTAAGCCCTTTTTGTTTTGTTGTTTTAATGTATTTCTTTGGTGACTGGCTCCCAGAATAACTTTAGCAGTCTTTTTTTTGCAGGACACTCACTGTTTTCTGTTTTAGCCATCTCTTCTGTATAATTTGGTTAGCTCAAATCTTTGCATCTCTTAAAAAAGTTTAAGTGCTCAGTGTGCATGTGTGGGCCAGCCTTTGGTGCTTCTGCCTGACAGTATATTAGTCATCCCACCTGTGTAGGACATTCGTCCTGTCTCTTCTTCCTATTTTTTGGAATCTGCTCTTTTTGTTGTTTTCTGCTGCACTTGCAGTTCACTCGCACGATATAGCATGTATTTGTTTATGTTGAGCCCCCATGCCTGCTAAAAACCACATGACTTATCTTGAACTTCACTAGCATCAGTGTGCTCATTGTGGATGGGGGCAGCCCCACCCCACAACATAATGCACAAAATGCCTACCTCACAAGGCACACAAATATGCTACCTCCACCGATCTCACAAAACATTAAATACACTTGAATCACTGGCACAAAAAGGTGCAAAATGCATTGCAGCACCTAACCCGAAATGCACAAAACATAAAGGAGACCCCACAAAACTCTTGAAGTGATTTTTAACTTGCTCTCACGCGATGCACATTAGTACAGCAGCATGCTCCACAGCACGCCACAAGGTACAGTCTGCACAACATGCAAACATGTTACACATAATGTAAAATAAACAAGGATGTGGTGCTATGGCCAGAGCTTCTGACTGTGGAGTATGAGAGCCAAGTTTGAGTCTCATGATCATCTCAACATCCTGTGATTCTGGGCTAAATCACTTGATCTCCCCTTGCCCATAAAAATGTAACATGCCCTTGTGTAATGTAACTGTTGCTCATGTAAAGAGCAAGAGTCAAGTTTGCGCAAAAAAAATAGAACATGCAGTCTTGGCACCCTCTGGCGCCCCTCAGTCCAAACATCCACAAATACTGCAACGTTTCCACGCCACGCACAAACATGCTAGATTTCTCTTCTAAGTACAAAACATCAAACTTGTATATAGGTAAAAGGGCTGTTTGGGACACAGTACAAGCCGCAGATGCCATACGCACGCATGTCCACACACTACATTTCCATTCCACTGACCAATAGGAAGCAAGGAAACGTGTGATGTGGGAGCTAACCAATGGTAAGTAAAGGTAAGAATGGGCGAGCTCTACACTCCTTTTTAGATTCATTTCTGTTACAAGAGATTTTGGAAGCACAGCGCAAGCAAAATTTGAAATGAATGTTTAGGGAGGGCAACATTTTTGAAACGACCCACCAGGTTGCTGTGGCAAGCATGGAGACATTCTCTGCATTGTCACATTAGTTGTGGTACTATATGTGCCGCAGTCCATTAGTGACTTTCAACTTACAGGCCCTGAGTACACTATGGCCCTCATTACAACCCTGGCGGTCGGTGTTAAAGCAGTGGTAATACCGCAAACAGGCCAGCGAAAAAAAAATGGGATTACGATTGTGGCGGAAACTGCCAACATAGACAGCCACTTTAACACTCCGACCGCCACGGCAGTACAAACAAACAGCGCAGCGGTAACCCCCAACAGACAGGCGGAAGACAATGTATCGCCCACCCTATCACAAGATGCCTATCCGCCACCTTTTCCGGGGCAGAACCAATGCGAACAAAAACACTGCGGAAACAGTACACAGAAGGGAAAACAGTCACCTCTCCACACCCCATGAGGAACCAGGACACCATGGAGCCCGAATTTCAGATACTGCCGATGCTGGTCTTCCTTCTTGTCTATCAGGAGCTCTAACGACGGTGGTGATGACCACGGTGAGTACTGCACCTACAACACAGGGGAGGGGGGAAGGAAAAGAGAGTGACACACAAATGCAACACGCAACACCCCCACCCCCACCCACAACACCAAACACACAAATACATGCAGCAACAGTACACATACACCCCCCACTCCCTGGAAGAACGCAAGGACACAAGGAAATGATTTGAACAAATGTAATCATATGAAATCTCATTATCAAAGTTCAAAATCCAGTAAACGCAATTATGTACACCAACTACACAAGTCCGGATAGTGCTCCAATCATTGTCCGTGGACCACTGGGCCCAAAATGCATGGGCGAAGCCCACACTAGATTCCTGACTGGAAACAGAGAGAACACTGGCATCAGTTCAAAATGAAACAGGTACCTCAGGGGGAGTGGGAGTGGGGCACCTCAGCCAGATGAACGCATGACGCCACTGCTGCACGAGGGGGTTCCATGCCCATTGATGTATCCCGGGGAGTGCAAAGCCACAGTCTCTCAAGTCTCACCAGTGGGTGGGTTGCCCACTGCTTTATCCTGGGGAGTGCAAAGCCACAGTCTCTCAAGTCTCTCCAGTGGGTGGGTTGCCCCCTGCTTTATCCTGGGGAGTGCAAAGCCATAGTCTCTCAAGTCTCTCCAGTGGGTGGTTTGCCCACTGCTTTATCCTGGGGAGTGCAAAGCCACAGTCTCTCAAGTCTCTCCAGTAGGGGGGTTGCCCACTGCTTTATCCTGGGGAGTGCAAAGCCACAGTCTCTCAAGTCTCTCCAGTGGGTGGTTTGCCCACTGCTTTATCCTGGGGAGTGCAAAGCCACAGTCTCTCAAGTATCTCCAGTGGGTGGTTTGCCCACTGCATTATCATGGGGAGTGCAAAGCCACAGTCTCTCAAGTGGATGCATTTCTCCACTTGTTCTGGAGGGGGCTTTGTGCCCAGAGTGCTTCATCCTGCCAAGGACTGAGGTAGTGGATGTGATTCTCCACTGGTTCTGGAGGGGGCCTGGTGCCCAGAGTGCTCCATGTGCAGTGTGGCCGGCACAATTCCCTCACCCGGGTGTGTGTGCCACGAGAATGGCGAGGTACAGGTAGCATGAATCGCCATGGAGGCAGCGACATACCCCACACTGCTGCAGCTTCGCATTCCACCTGCAGGTGACAACAGTGATGACAGTAATGCTTCATGGAAGCAGCCCAGGGTCCTGGAACTAACCACCAGCCTTGGACAGCTGACCACTGGGGATGGAAGGCATGTCTGCGGTGGGGCTACTGTCCGAGGACGTCGCGGGGCTGCTGGCGGTGCTTGCGGTGGTGTCTGTCGCCACGGTGCTGGCTGCAGGGTCCGTCATGGCGGTGCTGGCTGCTGGGTCTGTAGTGGTGGTGCTGGCTGCGGGGTCTGTGGCGGAAGTGCTGGGAGTGGGGTCTGTGGCGGCGGTGCTGACGGCAGGGTCTGTGGTGGCAATGGTGGCGGCGGGGTCTATGGTGGCAGTGCTAGCGGCGGGGTCTGTGGCGGCGGAGCATGTGTCAGCACCTGCTGAGGGAGAAAACAGGATGTCTCCTGCAGCCTCGGACGGCTGCCCACCGGGGAAGAGTCTGGGGACTGTTGCAGTGGATGTAGACGTCCCGGAGGAGGGTGCAGGTGGCGGTGCAGGTGGTGGTGTTCGCCGCCGTACAGGTTGGCGTGGACAGAAGGTGTGACACTGGTCCCTCAGTCTGTGCCACCATGCCCTCTCCTGACCTGCCCTTCAGCTTTTGGCCCTTCCCCACCTTGATGGTGGCGCAGTTGTCTTGCCACTATCCCCTTTTGTTTTCGCTGACCCCTTGGTGGCTGGTGTTTTCGGCTTCTCCCTCTGGGATGTGGGCACCTTTTTTCACCTTGGCAGGTGGCGGAATGTCCTTGTCCTCGCTACGTGGCACACTGGCAGCACTGATGGTTGGCGCACTCCATGACCCCGCAGTTGCTGGCACCACTGTGCCTGGGGATGTGGTGGCTGAGGTGCTGGGCTGGGACCTGGAAAGCCTGGCCCTAGGGGAAGGACGGGGAGGTGAAGGGAAGAGGTCAAGGTTTGACAGGAAAAGTTTTTTAGACACACTGGGACGGGTAGATGGAGGGGGTTTGGGAGTGGAGGAAGAGGTAGTGGTTGTAGGAGGTGTATGTCTGCTGAATTTGGGTGAAGGTGCATGGGCTGTAGGCTGTTGTGAGGTGATGTCTGTTGGGTGGGTGTGGGCCTGCGTTTGTGTACTTTGGGAGGAGGGCTCACAGACACACTGGTAGAGGACACTGGGGATGTGTAAATGGCAGTGGGGGTGGTGAGTGCACGTGAGCGGTGTGTAGTGATGGGCGTGCTGGTGATGGCGGTAGTGGCTGAGGATGTAGTGCATGCAGGTGTGAGTGGAGACGAGACTGGGAGGGAGGAGGGAGACGTGGAGGAGGGGGACACAGTGGAGGAAGTGGATGTTGGTATGTGTGCATGGGTATGGTGCTAGTGTGAGTGCCTGTGGGATGTGTGGTGCTCATGTTTGCCTGAGCCACTCTTGTGTATTGATGTGTGTGCATGCTGGTCTGATGGTGTGTTTGGGATAGGCTGAGGTACAGGGGATTGGGTCTGGGTGGAGGAGGTTGGAGGGGGAGGCTGGACACAGGGACTATGGCTGTCATCAGTGCTGAGGCCAGAGCCTGAAATGCTCTTTGTTGGGCTGCCTGGCCAGAATGAATGCCTTCCAGGTATGCATTTGTTTGTTGCAAATGCCTCTCAACACCCTGGATGGCATTCAGAATGGAATACTGCCCAACAGTGAGGGATCTCAGGAGGTCAATAGCCTCCTCACTGAGGGTAGCAGGGCTGACTGGGGCAGGGCCTGAGGTGCCTGGGGCGAAGGAGATGCCCACCCTCCTGGGTGAGCGGGCACGGGACACACGCTGAGGGGCTGCTGGGAGGGCGGTGCTGGTAGGGGGTGGCGGCTGTACCTGTTGATGCAGTGGGCACAGAGGGGCCCGCCACCGCAAGGGAGCTCCCATCAGAGGAGGAGTCGCTGTCACTGGTGTATGCTCCTGTCCCCGCCGTGGAGCTCCCCTCGCCCTCCGTCCCACTGGTGGCTTAAGACTCTATAGCTTCACCCTCCATGCAGCTCCCTCCTGCTCCGCTGCCGATGCTCCTCTGCCTGACGATGCTATTGCACACAAGAACAGGGAGACCACAAAAAGAGGGGTGGGAGACAGAAGAAAGACATGTTCAGTGCATGCAACACCACTACCGTTGGCGGACACAACAGACAGTGAGCAGCCCTCTGCACTATGCCATGCACTTATAGTTCCTAGATTAATCACATGCCCATGGGGTACCAGGTCTAAGCCCAATTGCTGCACACCTGGAAGTCACAGGAGCCTGACTAGGTGTAGATGGCTCTAACCACTAGTGGGGTTGGGGTGCCACATAGCCTGCCTCACAAGGGACCTTGCCTACCAAGATCACCCTGGCCTAGGGGAACCCACTGGCCACCTCCCCAGCCCAGACACCTCGTAATGCACGCAAAGTCAGCTGAATGAGAGTGTACTCACCCCCTTGTGGCTGCTGTGATGCCCTCAAGCGCCCATCCAACTCGGGATAGGCCACGGCCAGGATCCGGAACATCAGGGGGGTCATGGTGCGACGGGCACCCCTCCCACGTTGGGAGGCCATCCCCAGCTTGGCCTCCGCAGTCTTTTTGCTCCAACGGCGCAGGCCCTCCCATCTTTTCCGGCAGTGGGTGCTTCGTCAGGGTCCGGACATCCTTGGCGATGGCACGCCAAATACCCTTCTTCTGGTGGGCGCTGACCTAGAGGAATGGTACAGGGGGAAAGGAAATGACTTACCTGTCCGGACCATCATACTTATTGCCCCCTGTTCCCACCCTTGCCCTGACGCCCATACACTCCCCATCTGCACAGACAGGCCTCAGCCCCCCCCATGTATCTTCCATCCACACCACTCAAAACAGGCATTGCCCATGCAGCATGCTCACAGTGTACTCACCTGTTTGCCTGGAGGACCGTACAGTTGCGTGTACTGGGGGAGGACCCCATCCACTAGTTTCTCCAACTCCTCTGAAGTGAAGGCAGGGGCCATTTCCCCAGACACATGAGCTATCGTCGCTTCCAGACTGAAGTCACAGCAGCACTTGCAGTGTAACTCCTCTCCTGTTGAAGGTCAGGTATCAAGTGAGTGAACAGACAGAAAATGGCGGTCACGTCCGCGGTGGTGCCTACCGTCACCGCCGGCGTACATCGTCATTGGCTCCTCGGACCCATAGGGCCCAATGTTAAGCAATGCAGAATTGCGCCGAGGTCTTTGACCGCCCACCGCGACGGTGTACAACGCCAGTGCAGTTACCTCATATCCCCTTGTCCCATCTTACAGGTCAGGCAGCAGCCATTTCAGGGAGCCACATGGCATTAATAATAACTGCGTCACACCTATGTAGGTCTGGAATACACACAGTTACAGGCACATTGTGGATTAATACATTTGTGCAAATGACATTTTGGGATACCTCAGTGTTGGCTGAGTCTCTGCTCGCTGTTCTTCTCCATAGGGCACGTCTGCTGGGGAAGGTGATGAGATGGCGGCATCCTCTGGTGTACAGACCGCTGGTGGACCTGTTGACAATGGAAGAGACACACATAATAGTCACATACAGACTTGATCGTGCAGCAATCCAGGAACTGTGTGCCCGGTTGGAGCCAGACCTGATGTCAGCTATCCGCCATCCCACAGGGATACCCCCTCTAGTGCAGGTCCCGTCAGTACTCCATTTCCTGGCAAGTGGTTCCTTTCAAACAACAGTGGCCATTGCATCAGGGATGTCCCAGCCAATGTTCTCTAACCTGTTGTCCAGAGTGTTGTCTGCCCTGCTGAAACACATGCGCAGCTACATCGTATTCCCTCAGGTGGAGGATTTGCCCACAGTGAAAGGTGACTTCTATGCCCTGGGACATATCCCCAACATCATTGATACCATTGATGGTACACATGTGGCATTAGTACCCCCCCTGCAGGAGTGAACAGGTGTACAGAAACCGGAAGAGCTACCATTCGATGAATGTGCAGATGGTGTGTTTGTCAGACCAGTACATCTCCCATGTGAATACCAAGTTTCCTGGCTCAGTGCATGACGCTTACATTTTGAGGAATAGCAGCATCCCTTATGTGATAGGGCAACTCCAGCGGCACCGTGTGTGGCTAATAGGTGAGGCCAAGGACCCAATACAATGTAAATAGGTGTCTGGGTATGGGGTTGTCCCTAAGTGTTAGTGTGTGTCTAACACTTGTCCCTCTATATTTGCAGGTGACTCTGGTTACCCCACCCTGTTATGGCTACTGACCCCAGTGAGGAATCGTAGGACATGGGCAAAGGAAAGCTACAATGAGGCACATGGGTGAACTAGGAGGGTGATCGAACGAACCTTCGGCCTCCTGAAGGCCAGATTCCGGTGCCTCCATATGACAGGTGGTTCCCTCTACTACTCACCAAAGAAGGTGTGGCAGATAATCATGGCCTGCTGTATGATGCACAACCTGGCTTTGCGATGGCAGGTGCCTTTTCGGAAGGAGGATGGGTCAGCTGGTGGTCTTGTGGCAACAGTGGAGCCTGTGGACAGTGAAGAAGAGGAGGCAGAAGAAGAGGATATCGACATCCGAAACAACATAATCATGCAATACTTCCAGTGAGACACAGGTAAGAAAATGTCACTGCCTCCCACATGTCATACAATACCTGGAGCTAGCATAAGTCTGTCTTTTTCACTCAGTGTATGGACCCTGACTTGTCACTTTGCCTTTCCATTTCACAGATGTGGGTTCCCCTTTGTGCCCTCTGCTATATTTCCTCCAGGCCTACAGCTGTGTTACATCGGTATGTGCACAAGTAAATTGACATTGCTATATTCCATGGTTATTGCAATTACACGTTGGTGAAAGCACAGACTGACTCCAGATTGTTTTGTGATTGAAGTGTGTTTATTTCTGTGAAAATAAGTGGAGGGGGTTGTAAAATGGTCTGGGGAAATGGTGAAGGAATGTCCATGGCAGAGTCCAGTCTATTTGTTTCACAGGTGCATTGTTCAAAGGGGCATAGGAAGTGGAGCAATGGCAGTTGAAGGATGGACAGGGTGACAAAGTGGGACAGAAGGGTGACATTCAGGGGGGTCTCATTTCCTGGTGGGGGTCTTGGCAATGTTCTCTGTCTTGTTTCTGGATCTCAGAGACCATTTGTGGGGTGGTTCTCCATCTACAGGGGGTGGGGTGCTGGTGTCGTGTTCCTGTGGTGGTGCCTCCTGTCCACTAGTGCTGGCGGAGGTGGAGGGCTGTTCATCGTCCAGGCTAGTGTCAGGGGCCCCTTGTTGTGCCACTGTGTCCCCCCTGGTGTTGACAAGGTCTTGCAGCACCCCTGCAATGGTGACCAGGGTGTTGTTAATGGACTTCAAGTCCTCCCTGATCCCAAGGTAGTGTTCCTGCTGCAGCCGCTGGGTCTCCTGAAACTTGGCCAGTACCGTTGCCATTGTCTCCTGGGAATAATGGTAAGCACCCATGATGTTGGAGAGTGCCTTGTGGAGAGTGGGTTCCCTGGGCCTGACCTCCCCCTGTTGCACAGCAGTCCTCCCATCTTCACTGTTTTCCTGTGCCTCTGTCCCTGAACCGTGTGCCCACTGCCCCCAGGTCCCTGATCGTCCTGTGTTAGTGGGGTTGCCTGGGTTCCCTATAGTGGTGGACACACTGCTGATTGATGTGTCCTGGGGACAGAGGGATGGGCCGGCTGGGTGGGTGCTGTGCTGGTGTTTCCTGAGGGGGGAGGCTCTGTGATGGCTTGTGCCAGTGTCAGGGGAACCGACTGTCCTGAGGTCATCTTGATCCAGTTGTGCAGAGATGCTGTCATCACTGTGGGTCTCTTCTGTGGGGGGGCTGGATATGTCTGGCACCTCCTGTCTGGTGACGTTAGGTAGGGGTCCTGTAGGGGTGTAAAGGCATGATCATTGCATCTGTATGTGCCATTGTGTGCAATGGGTGAGTGACCCTCTACTCCAGTGCTTGCATTCTTCGCTTGGTGCTTGTGTGATAGTTGGTTTGGGGTCTGTGTGGGTATCTGTAGTGGACATGCTTTGGTGATGGGTGTCCATGCTTTGGTGTTGCATGAGGGGCTTGGTATTGGGATGGCTGGGTTGTGATAGTGGGGCATATGTGAGGTGTTGGAGTGATGGGGGTGAGGGGGAGGGTGTGGGTATGTGATGGCATGCAGGTGGGGTGGGGGGATATGGTAATAAAGATTTAACCTACCAGAGTCCAGTCCTCCTGCTACTCCTGCAAGGCCTTCAGGATGCAGTATTGCCAAGACCTGCTCCTCCCATGTTGTTAGTTGTGGGGGAGGAGGTGGGGGTCCACCGCCAGTCCTCTGTACAGCAGTATGGTGTCTGGAGACCACGGAACGCAACTTCCCTCATAGTTCGTTCCACCTCTTCCTGCTGTCATCCCGTGTTCTTGGATGCTGTCCCACTGCGTTGACCCTGTCGTCAATTCTGCGCCATAGCTCCATCTTCCTTGCAATGGAAGTCTGCTGCACCTGTGATCCGAATAGATGTGGCTCTACCCGGACGATTTCCTCCACCATGACCCTGAGCTCCTCCTCAGAGAACCTGGGGTGTCTTTGAGGCGCCATGATGTGGTGTGGGTGATGTGTGAGGTGGTGTGTGTTGTGATGTGTGAGGGGATGTGTTGGTGTGTGTTGTTTGAGGTGTGTGGATGTTGTGTAAGTGATGGTGTTGTGTGTCTGTGGATGCTGGTGTTGTTTTAGGTAGTATCTCTCTGTAGCCTGCTTTCAAATTTCTGGTAATAAGGGTTTGTGGGTGATGTGGGTGTGTGCTTTATATTGGATTGGGTGTGTGGGTGTGGTGTGTGTATGTGTATCAGGTGTGTGTATTTCGAATTGTCCAATGTGGTTGTGTTTTGTAAATGAGTGTGCATTTTGTGCACGGCGATGTGTACCGCCAATGGATTACCGCGGTTGAAAGACTGCTACGTTGATTCGTGGGTCATGATAGTGTGGGTGTATTCCTGTTGGCGTGACGGCAGAGGTTTTGTTATCGCCAGTTTATCACTGACCTTTGGTGTGGCGGACTTGTGTGGGTGTCTGTGTTATGGTGGATTCCGAGCTTTGGGTCATAATACCTGTAGCAGAATTCCGCAGCCGCAACGGTAGGTTGGCGGTCTTCTGCACGGCGGTAAGCGGCATTTTGGCGCCAGGGTTGTAATGAAGGCCTATATGCCATATACTATGGACGTATCAGTAAGTTACATATGCCAATTAGGAGTGTGACCATTTTCAATATATTTTGGGGATCTGAGTACATACACTAGGTCCTGGTTAGCTGAACCCCAGTGAAAAGAGTAGCAAAACAGCAACAAAATCAAGCAAAAGTTGGGTAGTAGCAATAGTAAATTGTTTATTGTATTAATCACACAGATTACAATATTGAAAAGAACACTTTGTGCACATCACAGTTATGAAATTCTTAAAAGTGCCTCACTACTAAATTACTGGATGAGCTAATCTCAGTTTTCTAACGTGCAATAAGATAAGTCTTAAATTTCATTACATTAATTTAGCAATAAAATTCTGAGATTTAGTTGTAACACAAAAAATAACAGCCTCTGAAATTGTTCTGGTGATGGCTGTTCCAAAGTTTAAAAGTTGACTGATACTCTGCATATACTTTTTCTCAAGATCAGTTATGTTCTTGCTGTTAAAACAAAGGAAGAACATGCTAGTAGGGGGATGAGCTTCATTTTTAGAGCTTTTAGTGATTAATTGATTGACCAACTTCCATATAATTTTGCAATTGTCATTACCGAGACAGCTTGGAATCGCTTGACACTACCAGATATTCCTACTGGTTGACAGTTTCAGTTTTGTCATCAGTTAGTTACCAATGCATTAGCTTGCTATTCCTCCTTATTATCATTATTTTAGTCTTGGACTAATTAGCTGATAACCCATTTACAAGACTGAATTAATGTAATTAAGACAGTAGACAATGTAGGCCTTTTGGCGTTCATAAATCACAAAATCATCAGCATAACCCAGATGCATGATTCCTTGTATTCCCAATGTAGGTGAAAATTGATGCCCAAGATTTATAAATTCAGGTAGATTGGCTATATACAGTGAGAATAAAAGTGCTGCCATGATACAACCCTGTTTCAGGCCATTCATAGTTTGCAATTTTGAAGATAAGACATTATCAGTAGTAAATCTTATTTTCAGCCAAGTGTCTGTATGTAATTCAATCAAGAAGTGAAGGAGGGTTAAGTTCATCCCTCATTTTTTTATTTTTCTAGCTCTGTTTTTATTGATTTTAAAAAACATAACCATCAAAAACATTACAGTGCAGTGCAAATCCATACAAAGGATAACAGAATCTTCTTCTTTTGTACTTTTTGATCAGATTCCTATAGGACGAGGCAGGCATACAGTCAGAAATAAGAATCTGTAACACCCACTGCAGTAGAAATTACACTCCACCTGCCCATCCAAGAAAGATCTACCTGAGACCAAATCTTACACCACTTAAGAATTGCGTAGACGCGACCTCACCACAGGTGGTCGTCGCTCCTTTAAGTAAGACAAAGAGCACCCAATCAGGCATCCTCATCCGTGCTCCCCTCTGTACTTATTTCCTCCACGCCGAAGAACCAATCCAGTAATGCACCCCATGCAATGACATCCGTAAGTGCCCCCTCTCCTCTCCGCATCATTCGCATATGTTGTTCTTCGGCAGCACCCCATTCTATCAAATCTCGAATCCAGCAAGAGACAGAAGGGCACCAGGAGCTCATCCAACCAATGGCCACCCTGCATTTGGCCAACACTAAGGCCAGTTGTATGAGTTTGTAGGGGATATTCCTACCCCGGGGCCTCCTCACCACTCCTAAATGGCATGGGATAGGCGATACTTCTAGCCCTAGCCCCGTTACCTCCTCTACTGTACCCACCACCTCCCACCAGTATTGGTGTACCATCTGACAGGACCAGGCCAAGTGGAGAAAGGAAGCATCCAACAGGCCACATCTAGGTCAGGTGTGATGTACGTTCTGTGCACAAAGTTAAAGTGTAGTAGTTTGAACCTGTGATTGCAGGACACCGTACGCACCAGCGATAACGCCATTACCCAGTCTGCATCTTCCAGAGATTCTCCAAAATCACGCTCCCATGCCCTGCGCGCAACACCAATAGGACCCGGTTGATCCTCCCAAAGGGCCCTATTAAACTGAGTAATTAGATGGGTCTCATCACCCCAATTCAATAGTCCATCCAACACCGAGGATGCCTGAGGGGCCAGCGAAAACCCACACCAGATCTCCTTGGCCACACTCTTCATTTTGGCTTATTGCAAGAACTGACCTGAGCCAGTCTGAACGTATCCTGAGCCTCCAGGAAGGAGATAAACCCTCCATTGGGGTATAAATCTCCCACCACTTCACATCATCCCAGTCTCCAGCCTTCCATTGACATTAACATATCCATATCCCTGACGGGGGATAAGTCCCAGATCTTTCATTCTCTATCGAAATAGGACACGTTTGAGAACTTTCTTGACTGCCTGCTCCCATATCCAGGCAGTAGTTCTACCAGATATGGTACATCTGACTCAGACCGGCCACCCGAAATCAGTAGATTCTACCAGCATCTTCCCACCTAACAATCCTACAAACAATCTCTTCTCCCAGTTGTCCGAGTCAGTCATCCACTTCGCAGCATGCTGTAGGTGCGCTGCACAGTAGTAATATCTAATGTTAGGGATTGCCAATTCTCTCTCCACCAACTCCCTCTGCAGCGTCGACAATGCCACCTTGCTACGCTGTCTAGCCCACACCAACGAAATCAGCAAGCCCATACCCTGCAGCACCGCTAGGAGATAGCCCCATTCTACAGTGTCAAAGGCCTTCTCCAGGTCCAATGACACTAGCGCTAGCTCATCTTTCCCACCCACAGTCTCATGCAGCACATGTGCCAAGTGATATAAATTATAGGTCGTGCTACGACCTGGAATGAAACCAGATTCAACAATTTCTCCAGCAGAAGTAGGGGAAGCGCTTGATATAACTCAATCGGGAACCCGTCATCCCCCAGCGACTTAGATTTCTTCATTGCCTCCACTGCCTCTTTCACCTCCTCTACTGTTATTGCTTTCTCAAGAGCCTCCATACATTTAAATTCGAAGCACGGAAGCCGCATGAGCTGTAGAAACCCTGCCAATTCATCATCTGGGATTACCGCACCAGCCCGCAATACTCGCTGCAGATGCTCTACCAACACCCTAAGTTTATCCTTGCGCTTGGTAATCATCTCATCTTTGGCATTCCTAATATACAATATGGGGGGATGCTCCACTTCTCTTTTTAGGATCCATGCCAATAGTTTGCCTGATTTATTCACCTCCCTACGCAAGCGCTGTCTATATGCTCGAAGTGTTACCTTGCTTAATGTATCCAAGCAGTTGTTCACTATCTTGTACAGCCGGAGCTGTTCCCTCTCAGCCTCTCGTGTAAGTGGTGCCTGACACTGCAAATCTGCCAACTTGTCCTCCCACTCAGTAAGTTCAGGATCCATTTATTTACGCATCCCACAAGCGGTACCAATGCAAAACCACCTCACAACCGCCTTCAGTGCTTCCCATTCCGTACCTCTGGAGTCCGTAGTGGACTAGTTTAGGTCCAAATAGACCTTGATAGCCACCGCCACCTTATCACGACACCCAGCATCTTCCAGAAAGCCCACAGGCATCCTCCAACTACGTGTTAGCTCAGTATTATCAGGTCCCCACTGCAGCTGCATCAACACAGGTGTATGATCAGATAGAAACCTGCCCAGATGACTAACATCCAAAATCTGTGAGGGGTTCAGGCCACCCAAGAGAAACCGATCAAGCCGACTATTCGTCTTGTGTATCTTAGAGTGACATGTATATTCCCTGCCATCCAGATATAGTACCCTCCATGCATCCCATAACCCTAAATTGTGCATTACCTCCACAAGGGATCTCGTCATCAGTGGTTTGGTCCCCAATCAGGGTGGGAGACGATTCATTTCGCCATCCAAAAATACAGTTATAATCGCCCGCCCATATGAGAGGCGCATCTATCCCATCCCCTATAATCTCAGGAATACCGTCATAAAAGGAGTGATCATCCACATTAGGTGCATAAATGTTCAGTATGGTGAGGGGCTCCCCATCTAATGTGCCTTGCACAAGCCCGTATCTCCCCTCAACATCCACCTTACTGTATACATGAGTGAAGGGGACCCAAGAGGTGATCCACATCATCACACCTCTTGCGTAAGAGGAGAAAGACGAGGAGAACATCTGACCCGCCATTTCTTTGTTAACTTTTGAGTTTCCTCCTCAGTCATATGCGTTTCCTGGAGACAGGCAATACGATTCTTATGATGCTTCAAAAAGGAATGCACCCTATACCGTGTAGTGTAATTCTTCAGCCCTTGACGTTCCACGTCAATATATTAATCTGCTGCCCCATACAAAAAAGGTTTTCACCTTCCGTCCCACTTGCCCTCCAACCCTTTCCTCCCCGCCAGAGAGATAAAGCAGAGTGAGAGCCCATTCCTTCTCTTGTACACACACATGCACTGCTATTGTACACTGCAAACATTTGCACACCTGACCAACCAAAGAAGCCAATTCCCCAGTACCCACCCCAGATGAACAGTAAATAAAATACATCAAACCATACTGTAGATCCATGTGTATGATTGCTGCCAGGACAACAGCCTAATCCCCAACTCCCCAGCTACTAGGTCCTATCACAATTGTGGAGTAACCACCCCCACCACAACATGCTTGTATTCGAGTATCTACTAATAGAAAGCAGTAAACGGCTTGTCCCCTCCCATCATACAACTTATATGAAAATTCAAAGTTCAACAGTGTTCCCCCTTATTGTAGCACCCACAACAGTCATTCCAGGTGCCTTACACAGGGGTCCAGGCCTCCCAACAATAGAGCACGGCATCGGCATTCCAAAGCAAGAAAGCAGGTCAAGTGTCTACAGGGAGTATCTCAGCACCCGGAACCATAGTTCCCATAGATCCATTAGCTAAACCAGGAGTTATCACAGCCATTCTCCCATCTTGTTGAATCTCGACTCTGGTGGAAGCATCAATGTCCACTACCTGGTCTGCAGCACCCTCCAGCTGTCTCTCCCCGTGAATTCTTCAATCCGGGCTAGCCAGGCCTGAAGGACAATGAACAGTCAAGCTGGTCCTCTCCAGCCTACCAGGAGCAGCTTTGTCCCACATCTCCAGCCATCTCCAAACCTCCTCCGGTCGATCGAAAAAGTGGGATTTCCCCCCGGATATCACCTTAATGCATGCTGGGTACATCAACATGTGTCTGACGTTCATGGCACGGAGCTTGGCTTTCACCTCCATAAACCCCTTTCTAGAGGTCTGAACCTTATTCATATAGTCAGGATAAATGGAAATTTTACAGTTCTCAAAAACCACTCTCTCAGACTCACGAGCTGCCCTCAGGATACAGTCTATGTCCTTATAATTCAGTAGCTGGGCAATAATAGCTCTCGGGGCGCCCCGAGACGAGGCGGCACCACTAGGACCCTGTGAGCTCTCTCCACTACAAACACCCTGGACAATCCAACTGGCTGCAACACATCCTTTATCCAACTTTCCATGATGCCTTCCATCTGAGCTCCCTCCGCACGTTCTGGGAACCCAGCAAGCAGATATTATTCGGAAGGGACCTGCCCTCAGCATCCTCCAATCTGTCTTCCAACCTTCAGACCGTGGAATTGACCTGCACCATCTGTTTGTGCAGAGAGCCCACCCCGGTCTGCAGCTCCACTACCATGACCTTCTCAGAGACCTTCCTGAGATCCGCCCGCAGGAGATTGGCCTCCACCGCCACCGTCTCTATTTTCCCCTTAAGGGCCACCCTGGAGCCCAGTATAGCTGTGAGAAGTTCTACCCGTGAAGGCACACCAGTGGTCCTGGCCGCACCAAGAGCATCCTTGGGCCTCCCAGATCGTGTCTGGCACTGCGGCAGCAGCACCGGCATAGTATATTGTTTAATGGTATTCCCCTGCGATGCAGCCGACTTTCGGTGCCATCCCATACCGCAGCTGGCAAGAGACCACACGGAGTCCGCACCACAAATAACCCAGATGGGGAGCAGAAGTGCCTGGCAAATGCAGCACCACTCGGAGCAGTAGGAGCAGTCGCTAGGCTGTGCACCGCGCCAGCCACATGGCGCTTTTATCACAGACAAACAGCCCTGGGTCGGTATATTTGTTCTTCCCCTGGAGTCCCAAGCAGCAAGACTAGTTTGGCCGTACCAGGCAGGCCCACAGCCAGGCTACGAGCGCCTCATTAGCCAGCCGAGTCACCACTCTGAAGTCTGCAGTCCAACCGTGCAGGCAGCACCACAGTTTGTCCAGCAGCTACAAGCTGCTCCTTCACTGCCCCCACTCAGCCGATCCAGTGCTCGTCGCCAGGCCCCCGCTCCTCACTGTTCACCAGAACTGACAGGGGGGCCCAGCCAGGGCCCTCTGCAGGTGCTCGATCACACAGGCCCACTCCAGCACCAGGCCGCACTACCTCGGCAATCGGATCCACCCACACAGCGGAAACGGGATTCGACTGCCCCAGTCGGTTCAGAATTACCCGACTGGGGGGGCAATCACCCCCGGCTATGCCAGCCCAAACATGGCACGCCTGACGGGGCCTCCGCATCCACTCCTACTTCTCCTGCGGCCCGGCACTCTCTGTGGCCAATCCGCTTGGCCCTAGATCGGTGAACCAGAACCGTCAAACCAGGCACCGAGGTGTCTGCAAGGTCCGGGCACCTTCCCTTGTCTTGGGGGGGACGTGTGATCACGGGCACCCCAGGATAAATGTAGGATTAGGCTGGGATAGCCGGAGCTCACCGAGAGCGAGTCTCACTGGCCATCTTGCTTGGCCACGCCCCAAGTCCATCCCTCATTTTAAAAGTTTATTCCATAGGCTTTGCAAATCAACTTATACGAAAGCAGTGAAGTCATCTACAAATCACACATATAAGGTAACATTGGTTTTTAAGATTTTTTTCACCAGAAGAGTCGGTGTGGCGATGTTATCAACAGTTGAATAATGCAGACAAAATATCAGTTTGGTTCATGCCGTGACAACGTTTAATAAATATTTGCACAGAGTTTTCCTTCAAAATCCAGCAGGCCAATTAATCAGTATGTTTTTCGGATACGGTTTTGAACCATTTTTGTGTATGGGTTGCATGAGTGACTCTTTCCACGATGGGGACGGCTTCTCTGTTAGGGCGGAGGAGCATCACCCCCCCCCCCCTCACCAGCAGCAGAAGCTGCAAAACTTTCACAGTGAGGGGATAATAAACTATGTTTACTATCCCCTTGTTGTGAAAGGGACGGGGCATCTGGCATGAGGAGCAGTGAGGGGGAGTGCTCAACATGCCCCCTCAGTGTGCATGTATGTTTGGCTGGCTGTTTCAGGCCAGCCAAACACACATGCGCAGTAGGCTATCTCCAGCCAGCAACTCAGTTGCTGGGCTGGAGAGAGCCTGCTCAGGCTCCCAGTCTGCCTGGGAACGCCCTGGCTGGGTGCTCCTGTGCCTGCGTGCAGCCAGCAGGGAAAAGAAGAGCAGCATGGAACGGCTTTGAAAAGGTAAGTGTTCATTTTTTAAAATATTATTTTATTACATTTTAGACATCCCTCCCACCCTCACAACCCCCCGCGCGCCACACCAGCCCTGCTCCTTATGAGTGAAGCGAGCCATGACTGGGAATAGCCTCAGTTGATGTTACTCTCCAAATAGGTGTTTCAATAGGAAACTCTAGAAGGGAGTTTCTAATTTGGCTAGTTCAGTTGGGATGTCATTTCGTCCTGCTGCTTTAGAAGGGCGGCTATTTTTGATTAGGTCTGCCATTTCCTCTTGAGAGTCATTAAGGGCGGGTGTAAAGGCAGTCCTGCATTCCTTTGGTGTGATGACATTACATGTATAGTTAGCTTTTATGTGTGCCACCCATGTATCATTAGAGATAAACAAATTATTTATACTTCAATATCCCCCTGTCCAATTTAAGCCCCAAATGGTTTGTTTTATTTCTAAGCAGATTCTTTAAAATTCTCATTTTTATATTGCATTCGAATGAGCGGGATTGTTTCTATGTGAGTCCTAAACTCTTGTGGTAAATCCTTTTTTCGATTGATACATGTTTATCACAGATGTCAGTATCATTCTCCTATGAGCCTCTTTTGCTAAATGTGGCAAACACAAAAAAAGTGTTCCATCTTCAGATTAGCGGCTGTGATTTTGACTTCCCCATTCTATCTGATCCTATGTGAGTTTGTTATTGGCATGTGATCATTTGTTAATGTTTTACTTGGAATAAACAGATCAATTTTGAAATTATATGTCATCTTCTGGAGATCATGTTATCCTTTTAATAATTTCAAAGTGTTCACTTTTGTGGAAATTAGTGTAATGTATGAAAGTCCAATCGATTGTAGTTTGTGCCCTGAAATAGGGAACATTTTAAAATGTGTCAATGTCAACTATGTTTATACTTTGAGATGAGGATGGCCGAAGACTCTGATTAAAATCTCCATTTACAATGAGGAATAGCTGACTTTACTTCCATAAAGACAATCCAAGGGCAAGACTTATGCTGGCCTTGCGCCATTCTAACGCCACATTAGAGTAATTTGTTTACACTAATTTGGTGTTGGGAGGGGAAAAACACCACGCCATATTTACAAAGTGGCCCAATGCTTGCATTGCACCACTTTGTAACCCCTTGCACCACATTATGCCTGCTATCTATAAGATTCCTTTGCACCATTTTTATTGGCATTTTTTAACACCTGCTGTAGGAAATTAGCCTCTTTCTTGCTTGGTTACGACCATTTTTTTGGCCTGTTTGTCAGTGTGGTGTGTTCACTGGGATCCTACAAACCAGGACACCAGTGATGCTCTCTCCTCTAAATTTGGTTACTGGTAACATTTCATCCCACAATTGGCATACTAGTGCCCTAATGTAAGCCCCTAGTATATGGTACCTAGGTACCCAGGGAATTGGGGTTCCAGGGGATCCCCATGGGCTGCAGCAGTTACTTTGCCATCCATAGAGAGCCCATGCAAAGGGTTCTGCAGGCCTGCCATTACAGTCTGCGTGAACCGGGTGCATGCACCAGTTTTCACTATAGGTCACTGCACCAGGTCACTATAAGTCACCCCTATGGTAGGCCATCTCAGCCCAGAGGGCATAGTGCATGTACCTGTGTGTGAGGGAACCCTGCACCAGCAGAGGTACCCCCACAAACTCTGAAACTGGACCATGGAAAGGGAAGTGCCCACTCCCCTGTCCTTCACCACCCCAGGGGTGGTACCCAGAGCTCCTCCAGAGGGTCCCTTGGTTCTACCATCTTGAATCCAAGGATGGCAAGGAACTCTGGGAGCATCTGAGTGGCCAGGCCAGGCAGGTGACGTCAGAGCCCCCTCCTGATAGGTGGTCACCCAGCTAGGCAACCTATCCCCCTTTCAGGGCTATTTAGGGTCTCTCCTTTGGGTGGTTCCTTAGATTCGGCTTGCAAGATTACTGCAGGATTCCTCTGAATCCCTTACTTTGAATTGTGACCAAAGAAACTGTATCTGGACTCTCCAGGACCCGACAATCTGCTACAAAGACGAATACTTTGACTGCAACATTGTTTCTATGGCTCCTTTCAGCTTTAGCAACATTTTCCCGGTCGTGCATCCTTTGAGGACAGCCCGTCTTCAGTCTGCACAGGAAAGAAGAAGGAATCTCTCTTGGAGTGAAGGAGTGACTCCCCTGCTTCTGCAGGCACCAACAGCAACGATTGCCATCTGCGTGGATCCCCTCTCCTGCTGAGCTGCATGGATCCTGAAACATGAGTGGTGGTTGTAAGTGGTCCAGACGGTCCTCTTTACCAGCTGTCCAACATGGATGGAGGTAAGCTCCTGACTTCCCATGCAGGACAGTACCCTCATACACCGCGTCCTTTGCAGCTGCCAAGGCTTGTTGGCACTTCTTCCAAAGGGTCTTTAGTCTTCCTGTAGCTCCAGCCCCCAGCATTCCTTCCTGCGACGCACAGCTTCCTGAGTGACTCACTTGCAGTGTGGGACTTCTTTTCGTAGTGCTGCATGGGCCATTTGCACCTTCTGTGTCCCCATCCTGGGGGAGTCCTGTGCATTCTGCCTGTGCTTCTGTAGGCTCTGAGCAATGCTAAAGGTCCCCTCTGACTCCCCCTCCTGGGTTGAGTCCTCCTGGGCCTTGCTGGTCCCCGGCAGCACCACTTTCCGCCAACTGCGAGTTTTACCTGTACCAAGGCTTGTTGATGGAATACGGACATGGAAACCCAACTGCAATCTTCCTTCCGGCATGGGACATCACATGCATCCTCCAGGAACTCAACTCCGACTCCAGAGCTGCACTGCTGACCTTCCTCCTGCACTGCCGACCAACTCCTGCAATCCTCAGCTTGGTGGGTAGGGGCTCCTGCCTCTACTGGACTCAGCTGTGTCTTCTGGACTTGGTCCCCTCTTACCACAGGTCTTCCTCTTCATGAATCCACCGTTGGTTTCTTGCATTCATCTCTGGGTTTTGCAATTCACTTTTTTTCATCTAAGTAGGTGTTCTGGGGAAATTCTAGTAATTTACTCCTGCTTTCCTGGTTGCTGGAGGGTGCTGTGGTACTTTCCTGGTACCCCCAACGACCTTCTACACACTCCACTTACCTGGGTAGGGGTGACACTCTTGCATTCCATTTTTTTAGTATATGGTTTGTGCTCCCCCTAGGTCCACTATTCTCTATTGTGTTTTACACTATTTGCACTGTTTTTTTAAACTATTCTTATGCCTATTTCTGACAACTAGTGCATATAACTTGTGTTTGACTTACCTCCTAAGGGAGTATTGCCTCTATGGTAATTTTGATGTTGTGTTACCATAATAAAGTACCTTTATTTTTATAACACTGTTTGTTTTCTTTCATGTGTATAAGTGTTGTGTGACTACAGTGGTATTGCCTGAGCTTTGCATGTCTCCTAGATAAGCCTTGGCTGCTCATCCACATCTAACTCTAGAGAGCCTGGCTTCTAGACACTGCCTACATTTCACTAATAGGGGATACCTGGACCTCATGTAAGGTGTAAGTACCTTAGGTACCCACTACATACCAGGCCAGCTTCCTACACCTGCTAAGTACAGGCGTTAAAAAGAGGCTCCCATTGATCACAATATGCCTCAGAGTGCTTTGCTGGATTAGAGTCATCAGTTTTGACACTAACCCTGCAAAGCACTGGAATAGCGTGAAAAATGATGACACTAGTCATCCTAACTGCCGCTATGGTGCACTGTATTTTCAATACGTTGCTACCATGGTGGCATTAGGGGGTGATAAGAAGCGCAGGTAAGGTGGTGCTGCTCTAGGTGCAGCGCCACATTTCATAAATCTGCCCCATAGTTCTGCTTAAATTGTATAGTATCTATGTTATCTTTTAGAAGATGCAGAGGGAAGTAAACTTACTGTTGTGTCTTGCTGCACCTGCGCTTTTTGTGCTGCCTGATTATGGTCCCCAGTCACCCCAGATCCAGTCAACCTCCTCCTCCCTCCCACCACCCCATAATCCTGTTACTGGTATACAGAGCTCCATTGCCCCACACTGCCATTGCCCTTTTCGTTTTGGCCTCCTTCCTTCAGCCATTTGCCCTATTCATTTTGCCCTCCTTCCTACAGCCCCTGGAAACCCTACCTACCCCTTAGGGGGTGGCTACCACCAAGAGCTGGGCCTTGTATAAAAGCCATGCCCCTGTGTTTGCTCACTGCTTGGCTTTCGGCCTTCCCAAGAAGAGAGTCTGTTTATCCCGAGGTCCTGCTGTTTTTTTCAGACTTGACACCACTTACCTAATCCTGCGGACCAGACTCTGTTGTGGCATCTATCTTCCATCCAGACATCTGGAGTCAATGTTTTCTGCTCAATGCGATAACCTGCAAGGAAAACAAAATAAACTGTTATTACTTACACATTAAGGTGAATCACAGTGTGCTTGTGATAACCAAGAATAAGAGCATGGCAACTGAAAAAAGGTCTTCTGAATTATTTGTTAGGTATTTAGGTTAGGGAAGCCACCAAAGACATTCATAACAAAAAAGCCACAGCAATTTAAACCAGAGAAGAACTAAGAGGACCCTGAAGGCAAGGCACCCCTCTAAGTTTTAAGAAATGGCAAGACACAGTGAAGTGCCCACAAAAGAAGTAACTGATTAAAAAAGAGCACACACTTGTATAGTTTTGTGAAACTAACCCTAAGGCTAATTCACTCCTTGTGACTTTAGAGAATAAAAAAAGACAGATCCTCATTTGGAGGGAGAGACATGATCATTAGCCACACTACTTGTTGACACACCGCTACAGAAGTAATTAGGAACCTCAACACTCCATCCCTCATTGAGACAAGGTACACAGCAGGGATGTTGGGATTGAGTGGAACCTGGTGGGACAGTGTTAGACCTGGTACACCCAGGGCCTGTTAGTTAAATGCTACTCGTAGACTTGCAGCACTGAATGTGCCACCCACTTCAATAGACCTTCAAACATGGCGCAGACCTGCCACTGCAGAGCTCTTGTATGCAGTTTTCAACTTCCATGTTGACCTGTAAGTTAACCCTCTTGCCAAGCCCAAACCTTCCTTTTAATATATGTGTCACTCCTAAGGCAGCCCCATGGGTATGTTGGACGGTATTTTAAAAGTTGGACAGGTGGACAGGTACTTTTAAGTGTTACATGCCCAGGTAGTGAAAAACTCTTGAATTCCTTTTTTATTACTGCAAGGCCTATCTCTCCTATAGGGTAACAATTAGATTGCCCTATCACCTTTCATAAATGCTATTTCCAATTGGGACCAGCTAGATTTTTTAAGTTTGGTGTCTCTGGACTCACAATTTAAAGTCACAGCTTATGGTGAATTTGGATTTTCAGAAAATGTTACTTTTAGAATGTTGGCATTTTCTAACTTCAACCATTCTGTGTTTATGCCAGTCTCTGAATACATTCTGGGTAGGTGACAGTGGGGCTCTTGTTCATTCCCTCCAGACAGCTATACACAAAGGGAGCATAAGTGTGCCTGAAGGGCCATTAATGCCTTGATGGGTCATTCTGGGCAGGATGGGAGGGAGGAGCTGACACTTCAACCTGATTAGGCTGGTTGCTGATCCCTCAGAAAGGGCTTCATAACCCCCTGTAGTGTGTCTGGACCAGGGAAGGAAGGGCAGGGACTTTGTTCCCTTCAAAGGGCTGTCTTTAAAGTTTACCCCACTTTAAAGGCGCACCTGGGTATACCTACTGGACTACAAACCCCACCAAATGAGTACATGTCTGTACCTAAGGACATTCTGCCAGGAAGAAAGACTGCTGTGCTTCTAAAGGGACTATCACTCCGCTGGAACTCTACTAGACTTTGCTGGACGTCTGCTTTGCTGTGCCTGCCCTGCTGCCCTTCGTGCCTGACAGTGAGAAGGACTAGACCTGAATCTCCACATCCCCAGGACCAAAGTGAATCGAAGGGCTTGCTGGCTTACCTCTTGTTCTGAAGTGTCAGGGACATCAAAGGTTTAATCTCACTCTGCCACTGCTTCTGGACTCTGCCAACCTTGAGTCCTACTCTGCCAAGTGGTGCTAATCCAGTCCTGAGCCTTCGGAAGTGGGTTCTGCTTCTGTCTCCTACAGAAACCAACGCATTGTTGTGACTGCACATCGTCGTTAATGATGAGGACATTGCAGAACCAACTGTGTGGCTTGGGATCGACACATCACCCACGACCCGATGCATCGCCTCCGCATTGCCAGCTGCATGTCTCGATGATGACGCATTGCCTTCATTGTAAAGGTTTGATGCTTTACCTCGAGGACATCACACCAACGACTGTGTGGCTCAACGAAGACATATCCCTGACTGTGCAGATGGAAAACCACGCATCACCTTTGCATCGCCTCCTCTGCTCCTCACATCAGAATTTTGACATCGACGCAACCCTCCATGCATGGTACCTTTCCAGTGGGACAAGTGTGGACCCTGTAGCCGGCCAACTTCATCATGGTTGATCTGAACTTTTGTAGTTACCCCAGTCTAGTGCAACCAGATGGCCACGATTGGTGGTTTAACTTTCAAAACACTATATTTGCAGATATTCTTTAAAAATTCATATCTAGACTTCTACTCATTGGATTTCTGTCATTTAGGTCTTGATTTACTTAAAAAAAAAATCTATTTTTTGAACGTGGTGTGGAGTCTTTCTGTGGTGTTTTTGCTATGTTACTGTATCATGTGTTGCACAAATAATTTATACAATGCCTCTTTAGCTACACCTTACTCCTCCTTGCCAAGCTACCAGAGGGTAAACACAGGCTAATTTAGCGTATGCATCAGTCTTGCCCTGACTAGTACTGTGGTTCCTACTTGGATAGGGTGCCTACCTCTGCCAACCCGAAACCCAATTTCTAACAGACAGGGTAATAGGGAGTATAACCTTTCATCAACTTCTTCTTAATAGAAGGGATAAGAAAATCCACTAATGGTGTAACCTTGGAGATTGCCACCAAGAATGTTAGACAACACCCACCCAATTAATAGAAGAAGTTGCACAATTATTCTTTTTCTCTTTCCTGACCCCCTTTGCCTTTGGGACAGCTCCCTGTACACAGTTGTCTGTGCAATCTGCATGGTGCCAACCTTCAGGAGGATTCATGGTCTCCGGTTAGTGTTTTCCTGTTCCTGGAAGAAGCCAAGCCCACAAATAGGAGGACTGCCTGGGTGTAGATAGATTCAGAAGACACCCTTCAGACCCAGAACTTGACCCAGGCCCTTTTGCAAGAAATCCCAAGTCTTTCAGATCTTGCTAGGGCCCTTTCGATTCTCCACGCAGAAGTAGTAAGTCTAAGACGAGAGAGTCAGGAGTTAAAAACAGATCTAAAATAATGCAAACCTAGGACTATTCCTTGGAGGGAGAGATGAGCAGTGTGACTCAAAATGCCTCTATTGGTCCTAAAACTAGCCTGATTCTTCGCTTCAAGTGAAGACACCCCTTTACCAATTACATTTTCCCTCCCAGACTCAGCAGAATCATAAGCCATGAATCTAACAGTAGAAACGCCAACTCCATTTCTGCTAACTCCTCCCAAAAGTTTCTCTGGAGATAGTTCTAAACTTAGGCTGTTCACAAACTAGTGCTACATAAACTTCCTTTGCAAACCAGCGCCTTCCCTGATGATGCCTGTAAAGTGGCCTTCATGATTTCTCATCTGGCCAGAAATGCTGCTACTTGGTCTGTCCCCTTAATAAAGAATAATGGTCCACTCTCATACAGTTTTGGTAGCTTTAAGGAGGACATGAGAAAACTGTTTACTCAATACACCTTCGTGGAGGCGAGCAATAACAAGCTTTTGAATTTGGGACAAGAGAGGAAAGATTTACTTACCTTCATTTCCTCATTCAATAGATTGATGTCAGAAACCCAGGGGCCAGGGAATAAGAGAACCTCTCTTTTCTAGTGAGGGCTTTGCGATGAGTAGAAGGATGTTCTATCCCCCAGAAGAGTGTTTCAACTTTATTAATCTTGTGGTCAAGTTGGATCACAGGTTAGGAGAAGGTAAAGGGGAAAAATCAGACAATGGAGTAATTTTTTTGAGGAGACAAGAAAGAGTCTGACAATAAAGGTGCCAACTGGCCAGAACCCAACTGTGCAGAATAGGGGACTTCAGGGCTCTCTGTCCGCAAAAGAAAAAGCCAAGCGAAAGAAGAATAATCTGGGTTTGTATTGTGGCAAAGGAGGACATTTCACCAAGAAATGCCCAGTTAAACCCAAGAAATCAGCTCCTAAGAAAATAGGTTTCACCTCTGATGCCTGACCACTAACTCAGACAACTAGCGTGCTTGGGGAACGTGGAAACTGGTCTCCTGAGTATTCATATCAATAAGGTCTCCCTGTCCCTGTCAATCCGGCAAGACACCTAGTAATCACTTTGATTTTTGTCCTTCCTTCTCAAGTTAGGAACCCCCTCCCTGTTCTGGTGGACTCCAGAGCTACCAGAAACTTCCTTGATTTAATTCTTGCTAGATCCCTCGTACTGCCAATACTAGAAAAGATCGTCCCTGAGTCAGTTCGAGCGGTGAATGGGTCTGAGTTGTCGTCAGAGCTGGTAACCTTACAGCCTTCTTTGTGACAATGGTCATTTCTAAAATCTAAGTTTTATCCTCACAGATACCTCCACATTTGGAGTCATTCTGGGAGTCTCCAAGTTACAAACTCATAATCCTAAAATAGACTGGACCCTCTCTAAAGTCACACTAGTTTCCCAGTTTTGTTGACGCACCTGTTACAGATTAGCTACAAACTGGTTAACACCTTTAACTTGTGCCAGTACTTCATGCCCTCAGAGAGCAGCTGAGCTCCCTCTGGAGTATCAAGACCTTCAGGATGTTTCTGATAAAAAAAGTGTAACCCTACCTCCTCATTGGAGTTTTGATTTCTGCATCGACCTTGAACCCGGGGCTACTCTACTTTGTAGTCTGGTATATGCCTTTTCTGAACCTGAGAACTGTCATCTTCAACAGTATCTGGATGAGCTGGTATCATGCAGTTTTATTCAACATTGTGCTTCCCCAGGCTCGCTTCTACTCTTTTTTGTTCTGAAAAAGAACAGCAAGTTAAGAGTCTGTATTGATTACCATGCTTTAACCCCTTCTGTGCCCTCTGTGGGGTTCCCCCCCACCACCCCAAGGCAGGGATGGAAGGGGAAGCCCATCCCCTTCCACCCCTGACCCCCCCACCCCTGTGACGTCAGCGTGCGATCGCGCGCTGACTATCACAGAGGCCTCCTCCCATAGCGCGATCGGAAGAGAAATGCAAAGCATTTCTCTTCCAATAACGTGGATGAGGCCTGAGAGGCTTCAAAGGGAAGGAAAGGAATTTCCTTCCCTTTGAAGTCTCTCAGAGCATTTCAAAAGCTGGATTGTAAAGCAATCCGGCTTTTGAAATGCCCACTAGACACCAGGGATTTATTTATTATAGGAAACTGGCATAAGGGGAGCGACCCCTTGGGCAAGGGTCGCTCCCCAGGGCGGCATTTTTTTTAAGGCCTTTTCTGGCCCCCCTGGGGGCAGAAACCTCTAGGCACGGGGATCATTTTTTTTCTTGTTTTGTTTTTTGTTTTTGTTTTTAGGTGGGGAGCGACCCCTTAGGCATGGGTTGCTCCCCTAGGGGGCAAATTATATTTAGGCCCTTTCTGCCCCCCTTGGGGGCAGATTGGCCTATTTTTATGAGGCCAATCTGCCCCCAAGGGGGACAGAAACCACTAGACACCAGGGAGGTTTTTTTTCTTCGTGAGTTTCACGCAAGGGGAGTGACCCTTTAGGCAAGGGTCGTTCCCCTGGGGGGCAAATTTATTTTAGGACATTTCTGACCCCCTGGGGGGCAGATCAGCCCATTTTAATTAGGCCGATCTGCCCCCAAGGGGGGCAGAAACCACTGGGCACCGGGAAGGTTTTTTGTTGTTGTTTTACAGATGGGGAGCGACCCCTTAGGCAAGGGTCGCTCCCCTGGAGGGGCAAATTGTATTTAGGCCATTTCTCCCCTCTTTGGGGGCAGATCAGCCAATTTTAGGTCAATCTGCCCCCAAGGGGGGCAGAAACAACTAGGTACGGGGGATCTTTTTTTTTTGCACCAATGTCGCGCAAGGGGAGCGACCCCGTAGGCAAGGGTCGCTCCCCGGTGGGGGTGGTGGGGCAGGGTGGCAAATATATTGTAAGCCATTTCTGCCTGCCCAAGGGCAGATCGGCCTATTGTTATTAGGCCGATCTGCCCCCGGGGGGGCAGAAGCCTCTAGACGCCAGGGCTACATTTTATAGGGATTTCTTTTTTTGTTTTGTTTTGTTTTTTAGAGGTGGGGAGCGACCCCATAGGCAAGGCTCGCTCCCCGGGGGGGGGGGGAGAATTTATTTTAGGCCTTTTTTGCACCCCCTGGGGGCAGATCGGCCTATTGTTATTAGGCTGATCTGCCCCCAGGTGTGACAGAAACCTCTAGGCGCCAGGGATAAAAAAAAATGTTTTTTTCTTTTTTTTGTGTTTTAGAGGTGGGGAGCGACCCCTTAGTCAAGGGTCGCTCCCCTGGGGGGCAAATTGTATTTAGACCATTTTTGTCCCCCATGGGTTGCAGATCGGCCGATTTTTGTCAGGCCAATCTGCCCCCATGGGGGCAGAAACCACTTAGGCACCAGGGATTGGTATGTGTGTGTATGCGTGTGTTTTCTTTAGGGGGCAGCCCCTTGGATAAGGGTCGCTTCCCATGAGGGCACATTACTGTTGGCGATATCTGCCCCCATTGGGGGCAGATGGGCCTCTTTTTGGAAGGCCCATCTGCCCCCAAGGGGGGGCAGAAAGCCCACCGGAGGCCAGGGAAGTTTTTTTTTTCAAAAATAAGAGGGTGGGGGTATGGCCATACCCCCACCCCAAATAAATGGGGCGAAAGTTGTTCTGCCCACCAGTGGGCAGATGGGGCAATTACCCCTGATCCACACCCCATGGAGGCAGAAAGTCTACTAGATGCCAGGGAATTAAAAAAAATCAAAAAATATTGGGGTGGTGGCTACCAACCAGTGTGGGCCTGGTTACGCCCCCACCTCAACTGAAGGGGGTAACAGTCTTTCAGCTCTCCCCCGCACTCTAAAACATCTTATCCCACAGCAAGCAAGAAGACATTTGATTATTTTGGGTTTTAGTTTTACATTTGGGCCATGAGAGCTTGGCTTACTCTCAAAATCGTCCCACTTGGAATGGTAAGGGCTGCACTATATGGACTTTGGGACGCTGCCATGTAGAAAAATCCACAAGACCTAGACACATCTAAAACTAAACATCTGGGTGAATCCAGGGTGGTGTGTTTCACATGCACCCCACACCATTTTTGTACCCACAATCCCCTGCAAACCTCCAACTTTGCTGCAAATCACACATTTTTCCCACGTTTTTGTGATGGAACCTTCTGGAATATGCAGGAATCCACAACATTCCTACCACCCACCATTGTCTCATCTATACCGATAAAAGTTCTGCTGCAATTGTCAGCCTAAAAATGTTTTTTTGCAAACTGCCCTTTTGGATCCCCTTTGTTCCCCCTCAATATTGACATGTTTTTGGCTCTTCCTTTTCACAAGCACTTGGCCCACCTACACAAATGAGGTATCATATTTACCGGCAGATTGAGGGGAACATTGGGTGGTATGAAATGTGTCCCAGTGCGGTGATCCCACACAGAAATGTGGGAAAAATGTGATTTTTTCAGCTAAATTTGAGGTTTGCTGAGGATTCTGGGTAAGAAAGCATTGGGGGATCCACGCAAGTCACACCTCACTGGACTCCCTCGGGTGTCTAGTTTTCAGAAATGTCTGGGTTTGGTAGGTTTCCCTAGAAGGGTGCTGAGCCCAGGACCCAAAATGCAGGGTGCACCCATGCAAAAACAGATAGTTTTGTATTTGATAATTTTGATGTGTCCAGATAGTGTTTTGGGGCATTTCCTTTCGCGGGCAGTAGGCCCACCCACAAAAGTGAGGTACCATTTTTATCGGGAGACTTGGGGAAACGCTGGGTGGAAGGAAATGTATGGCTCCTCTCAGATTCCAGAACTTTCTGTCACCGAAATAGGAGGAAAAAGTGTTTTTTTGGCCAAATTTTGAGGTTTGCAAAGAATTCTGGGTAACAGAACCTGGTCAGAGCCCCACAAGTCACCCCATTTTGGATTCCCCAGGGTGTCTAGTTTTCGAAAATGCACTGGTTTGCTAGGTTTCCCCAGGTGCTAGCTGAGCTAGAGTCCACAATCCCGAGGTAGGCACTTTGTAAAAAACACCTCTGTTTTCTGTGAAAAAATGTGATGTGTCCATGTTGTGTTTTGGGCCATTTCCTTTCGTGGGCGCTAGGCTTACCCACACAAGTGAGGTACCATTTTTATCGAGAGACTTCGGGGACCGCTGGGTGGAAGGAAATTTGTGGCTCCTCTCAGATTCCAGAACTTTCTTTCACCGAAATGAGAGGAAAAAGTGTTTTTTTGTCCAAATGTTGAGGTTTGCAAAGGATTCTGGGTAACAAAACCTGGTCAGAGCCCCACAAGTCACCCCATTTTGGATTCCCCTAGGTGTCTAGTTTTCAAAAATGCGCTGGTTTGCTAGGTTTCCCCAGGTGCCGGCTGAGCTAGAGGCCAAAATCCACAGGTAGGCAGTTTGTAAAAAACACCTTTGTTTTCTGTGGAAAAATGTGATGTGTCCACGTTGTGTTTTGGGGCATTTCCTTTCGCAGGCGCTAAGTCTACCTGCATAAGTGAGGTACCATTTTTATCGGGAGACTTGGGGGAATGCTGGGTGGAAGGAAATTTGTGGCTCCTCTCAGATTCCAGAACTTTCTGTCACCGCAATGATAGGAAAAAATGTTTTTTTGGCCGAATTTTGAGGTTTGCAAAGGATTCTGGGTGACAGAACCTGGTCAGAGCCCCACAAGTCACCCCATCTTGGATTCCCTTAGGTGTCTAGTTTTCAAAAATGCGCTGGTTTGCTAGGTTTCCCCAGGTGCCGGCTGAGCTAGAGGCCAAAATCCACAGGTAGGCAGTTTGTAAAAAACACCTCTGTTTTCTGTGGAAAAATTTGATGTGTCCACGTTGTGTTTTGGGGCATTTCCTTTCGCGGGCGCTAGGCCTACCCCCACAAGTGAGGTACCATTTTTATCGGGAGACTTGGGGAAATGCAGGATGGAAGGAAATTTGCCACTCCTCTCAGATTCCAGAACTTTCCCTCACCGAAATGAGAGGAAAAAATGTTTTTTTGGCCAAATTTTGAGGTTTGCAAAGGATTCAGGGTGACAGAACCTGGTCAGAGCCCCACAAGTCACCCCATTTTGGATTCCCCTAGGTGTCTAGTTTTCAAAAATCTGCTGGTTTGCTAGGTTTCCACAGGTGCCGGCTGAGCTAGAGGCCAAAATCCACAGGTAGGCAGTTTGTAAAAAACACCTTTGTTTTCAGTGGAAAAATGTGATGTGTCCACGTTGTGCTTTGGGCCAATTCCTTTCACGGGCGCTAGGCCTACCCCGACAAGTGAGGTACCATTTTTATTGGGAGACTTGGGGGAATGCTGGGTGGAAGGAAATTTGCCGCTCCTCTCAGATTCCAGAACTTTCTGCTGCTTAGAGCACAATGACAGCTCAACTGCAGAACCCCCCTCACATCAACATATGATATGAGAAAGGAGAGAAGAGGAGAGGAGTGGAGTGCTGGGGTGAGAGGTGATTTGGCGCTACTGAGCTTTGGCTGACCTCTGCTGGCCGCGGCTGATGGGACTGTTTCAGTGGTTGGCGTGGGCATGAAGTTTGCTGTGGTGCTTGTTTGTAAAAGCAGCTAGCTCCATCTCATGCTGCCTGTGCCCAGTCAGGGCGGTGTTCCCAGGCTCTGGCTCAGCTACAGCTACAGCTACTTTGTTTCTATCGCCAGTCGTCACTGTGAAACCGATGACTGCTTGTCCAAATACAGATATGGATACATTCTCTGGCTCTCTGCACATACATTGTTGAACTTCAGAGCGCTATTTCTATTTTTTTCACTGCCTTCACTACTGGCTGGCTTGCTCCCAAATATGTCAAAGGGAGAGACGGTTCTAGCCTCTTGGTATCTCTGCTTGGCATCTGTCTAATAACAGTTTGTGGAGTGGAGTGGAGTGACATGCCTTCAAGGGGGGGGAAAAGAGGAGTACAACTGGATACCACTAGGTCCCAGATAGCCTCCAGGGCAGAAAGGAAGAGCCTGCTGTCTGGGAGACAGAGTGAGGACACTTATAGTAATCACAGCAGGCCTCAGGGGCAAGGGGGCTATTCAGCCTCTTTCTACAGCAACAGATGCCCTGCAGAAAGGGGCCAATAGACTCCTGGTGCCAGCTGAGAAAGGAACAGAGAGGAAAACAGGGGGGTGACTGAGGATGCCATACTAACTGGTACCAGCGGTTTACAGAAAGGGAGGGCTGCCCCTCAATCACAGCTGACACTGGACTGTTTCATAGCACCCATTGTGCCCGCTGGGGCTGTTGCACAGAGTAGAGATACTGGCCCAGGTAGCAAAGGGATGGCTGCCCAGGTCCAAGTTGAAATCCAGGAGATAGCATAAGCCTACTCCTATCCTTCCCTGGAGGAGTCAACCACTGGGACCCCCTCCTCTTTATTGGAGATGGAGCTGTCTAACACCTTGAAATTGGCTGCCCCTTAGCGTGTTGGGGTTAACCGACACGAAGTATCGGTTCCTTTGACTCCACCTCTCAAACTACCTCAAACTCCCTCTACAAAAATCTGTTGTGCCTTCTCTGCCTGTGGACTTCAAAGGACTGGCAACACTGGCTGGACCTGGTGACATGTAGGAGGCATTTTTTTCCTCCTCAGATTTATCTGACAGTGTTTGGCCTTTGGTCTGGCGCAGGTGGATACATCCTCTTTCTAGCCGGTCTGGGTCTGCTCTTGGACTCAGGTTGGAGGGTTTGAAGGGGTCTGGTATATTTCTTTAAGTTTTCTACCATTGAATGGGGGACACAGGATTGTATTACTCTCTTATTAACCTTTTAATAAGTATATGACAGCACTTATACACATTTGTTATCGCTTGGTGGTCATTGTCGATAACTTAATTTTGGGCGGGCCATCCAGGACCTCTAATAGCCACAATGATCTGCAAAGATCAATAATCATAAAGGGCAGGGGGATGGGCCCTTTTTTGTATGGTGCATAATTCGGGGGAAGGGTTGGGGAATCCTGGGTATGGGGAGGAGGTGAGATCGGGATGTGGGGGGCTGTGGTCATCTCTTTTCTTACTTGGATTCTTTCCGTGGATCGGTTTGAGGGGGTACTGTGCAACAAAACAAAAATTAGGTTTTATGCCAGAATGCTTGTTCTGAAAAGGTGTCACGCGGAATGATTTTTCATTGCCTAATAGGCTGAGCTGGATTACTGCTTGAGTATGTCAAGGCCTGGCCAGGTGGGTGGTCCTGATCAGCGAGTTCACATTCTTTCTTGGAACATAAATGGGTTGAAGGCATCCAACAAGTGTAAGCTGATAAAAGACGACCTACATTATCTTCATCCACATCTAGTTGGGTTACGGGAAGCCCATCATCAACCTACGCAGACCTCTCTCTTGGATGACTTGGGGTACCATGTCTTGGTCGCTGCCTGCTTTGCTTCCTCCCAGATAGGGAATGCTTTATTGGCTCTGGATCAGATCTGGATACTCACAGACTATCGTATAGACGTGGGTGGATGATGACACGTTGCAATGGTTAACAGGGGCTAACTACTTCATGCTATATGTTCTGGATGGGGCCAGCACTGATGATCCTAAGGTATTTCACAGCCTGTTGTCTGAGTTACTTCTATGGTCAGAACCTTTGATAATTTGTGGTGATTATAACGCCACTCTCAACCCAAGTGTGGATTCTTCTTACTGTCATCAAGGGGTTAACTCCCCAAGGATGACTATCTATAGGTCAAAGAAATTTGTTTAATGCCGCCCTACTTCAAGTAATTGAATCCTATGCTTTGGTGGATGTTTGGCTTCATTCTCGAATGAGAAAACATGGGCTAACATACTTTTCCACTTCTTGTAAGTCCTTCTCTCAAATAGATATGTTTCTTGCTAGCCATTGTCTTTTGCCTTATCTTAGTTTCCTTTTGAATTCTATGGTTATATTGGATCATAACTCCTTTTCTCTTTTTTATTCTTATAGTATGGGATGCTTTGAAAGCCTTTTGCAGGGGACCTACTATTAATTATGCTACCTTTCTTCGGAAGCAGGCTGCATTAGTAGAGAGTAACATTTGACTTACTCTTACCCATCTGGATTCTCTAATGGCTAGCAGAGAAATCACTCAAGATTAGGGATCTTTTGCATCTGTGATGGGTCAGTTCATAATAGCTCAATTTTCTCTTAGGGAACACCTGCTTTATAATATTATGAAGAAGGTTTGGGCTAAACAGCTAACTTTTTTGAAAACAGAAAGGAAATGGGCCGAGTACTGTCTTTCCAGGTTAGGGATGGAGCCAACTTCAGCTAATTTCAGACTATGGCAGATAAATGGAGCTGACATCTGGGAGTCCTTGTTAGGCCTGATGAAATGAGACATACTAATGACTTTTCTCTTATGGTTTTGAATATCTCTCGGATCAAAATTCATCAGTTCAGATTTATTAATGATCTTTACTATACTCCCTACCATCTATCTATCATGAATCTGAGCGCGTACTCCAAGTGCTTTCGATGCTCTGTTGACCAGGCTGACTCTTTTCATATTTTCGCCAGCTGCCCTGCTATCTTTCATTATTGGCTAGCAGTTTTGGTAAGCTGAATCTGCTTTGTCCGATCGCCCTGAGGTGGGATCTCAAATTAATTGTACCCAGTCATTCACTTCCTAGCTACTTAAGTGATATCTATTTTTGTGCTATCACTCTAGTGTGATTGATTTTGGCTAGACACTGACTTTTGGCCCAGGCTACTAATCCCTTGCTTTGGTGGCATGGATTTATTAATATGGGGCTTCTTGAATGCCTGATTATTGATAACAATGAGCGGCGTCACCATCTTAGGAGGACATGGGAGCCATTTAAGGGATTTCTTGCTTACTTAACGTCTGGTCACAACCACCAATACCCCTAGATTTTGATTTATTTTCAGTTCTTTCGTGTTTTTGTGGTACTATATGTTAGACATCCAGTTACACCCATATGTTGGTGTTGATTTCTTAATTTTTTATTGCTACCTGATGGATATGTATTTCATCATGTATAATTATAACCTCAATAGAAAACAAATGTTACTGCCACCCCCTCATTCAGGTTTTGTTGGATTATGTGAGGCAATCCATGATATATACTAAGTTGGATCTCTGCTGGGCATATTTTCTCATCCATGTGTGAGAAGGGGTTGAATTGAAGACTGCATGGCACCCCAACTACGGCCTTTATGAGTACTTTGCACTTCAGCAGCATTTTCGTACTTCATCAATGAGGTTGCGCAAGAATTCCTGAGTGTATGTGTCGTTGTCCATATAGGAGACATCTTGATTTACTCCAAAAACACCCAAGTTGATGCAAGAGATGTAAGGGCAGCCTTGTAAAAACTGTGAGGGAATCCTTTTTATGCCAATACATCACAAAGATAGATCTCGTAGGCTTCATAATTATGCTCACAGAGATACAGATGGATGACACAAAAATAAAAGCGATTCTAAACTGGACAACTCCGACCTGTGTGGAAGAAGTGCAGGCTTTGCAAACTTCTACCATAGGTTTCTTACCCCTTTTCTGACATAGCTGCTCTAGTCAATAAGCTGTTGAAGAAGAGAACCCAAATCAAATGGTTCACAGATTCAGACCACACTTTGTCCTTTCTAAAGGAAAGATTCAGTTCATCACCAATTCTCAACCACCCAGATCGGACCCAACCATATTTTGAAGAAGCAGACGCTTCCCAGTTCGACACCTGGGAAGTCCATTCCCAAAGGGAGAAGCACGCAGGAAATATGCATCCAATTGTGTATTTCACCCACAAATTACAACCAGCAGAACAAAACCGCACAGTCACCGAGTGCAAACTTCTAGCTATCAAAATGGTCATCTAGGAATGGAAACATTACTTATTACAGGCTTGTCATACCACAACAATATACTCAGATTACCAAAATCTGCAGTTTTTTCCTCTGACAAGACCTTGACGCCCAGTCAGACGGGTTGGCCACTGTTCTTTAGTGCGTTTGATTTCGTGATAACATATCGACCGGGGACAAAACTGGTCAAGGCCGTTGTCTTGTATCCATACCTTGGGTCCTGTTGACCATTCCATCAGTACTCCCCACACTATTCTATCTCCTGAGAGAATAGTAGAAGCTAGTACAGTATCTGAATAATTGGACCCCAGGGGTTGGTTACAAAAGCCTGACAATGCCACCTGACAGAGAGAAGTCTGCCATTCTGGGCTATTGTATATCCATATTCCAGACTTGCAAACAGAAGTTAAATATTGGAATCATGCCACTTCCTTAGCTGGGGATAAAAAAACTAGACAAAATTCAATGCACTGGTTCTGGTGGGAGGAGATTTCTAAAGACATCACATCCTTTGTGCAACAATGCCCAACCTGTGCACACAACAAGAGTAGTACACAAAAACCTATAGGCCTGGGCGCCCATTACCCATTCCACTAGCTCCTTGGCACACGCTCAGTACTGAATTTATCACCGGCATTCCTACAATGAAAAAGTAGACCGCTATCCTTGAAACTGTGGATAAGTTAATTAAACAATGGTCACTTCATACCTCTACAGAAACTCCTGATGGCCATGGAACTAGCTGATTAATTTAGTTTTTTTTTCTCAAACTTTCTCTATTAAATGTTGGCAGACACAAATTATGCATTGGAAGTGTTATTATCGCATGAAACCATACATACGAACAAGTGTGCTATTGACAAACTCGGATTCATAAAAGGTAGGTGCATAGGGCATATTAAAAGTGAAGTAGAAAAGAGAAAGGAGAGTGAGTCAAACACTATCAGTAGGTGAGGTAACATTTCAGCAATACAAGTGCCGATTATAACTCTTCCCCCCAAACGTCTCTAAACAAAAGGAACAACTAACTAACATGCATGGGTGGAGCAGCTAAGGTAGCTAGTGTCATGAGGGGATCATAGAACTACCAGGTGAGAGACTGCTATGGATCAAGCGCGAGAGAGAGAGGGAGGGAGCACCTGTGAGAATGTAGGGGATCAGATTTGGAAGAGGTGGAATGCTCTTGTACATGTTGGGCAAGAAAAGATGGAAGACCTGAAGAAAGGAAATGCACTAACAGTCCCTACACAGAATCAAAGCCTTTCCGTGTATCTGCCAGGACATCTGCCATGCGCTCCAAAGTGAGAGCATGCAAGAGGCAAGCATGTCACTACCCCATTGAGGGGACATCAGATTTCTTCCAGACTACAGCCAATTACATTTTGGCTGCTCCCAAGCGTAACCATGGAATCGAGTGATTCCCTTCTTGTCTGGTGTTTAAGGGACTTATAACGTAAATCCAGGAGGCAAATTGTGGAGTGTGCGGAGGGGGTAGCCCAGGACCTCGCTCATCTGTGCCAAAATCTCTGCCCTATTGGGCTGTATCGCTGGGCAATCCCACCATATGTGTTGAAAGTCCACCAACAATCCACAGTTCCTCCAAAAGCAATCAGATGTGTCTGGGACTATTTTCTGGAGTTTTACTGGGTGGAAATACCAATCATGAAGCACTTTATAGTGAACTTCCCTTAATCCTGATGAACAATTAAATAGAGGAACATCCCTTCAGAGTTTGCACCATAAGTTCTATAGTGATAAGTGTATCCAGTGTCTGTTCCCAGGGTGTCATGTGGCAAGGAGAGTGGAGAAAAAGTGTGTGTAGAGAGGAAATACAGCCCTTGGTTCCTCCCAGGCGCTGCACAAATTTCTCTGTAGGGGAAAGATCTCTGGTGGCTGCCAGGCTCAGTGCTATCTGGAGTACCCAGTGTTTCAGTTGGGTATAATGGAATATCTCTGAGGCTGGTAGTTGAAAGTTGTGGCTGCATTTCTCAAAGGTGAGAATATCCCACCCATGGAAGAGGTCCGATATCGTAAGGCTCTCACTCTCCCACCACAAATCAAAGAGGCCTGGTAGCAATGCGGGTTTGAAGGCTGCATTATAGTGAATAGGGGTGTAGGGAGAGGGAAAAGCTCCCCCATCCCATATCGTCGGAGCAGTTGTGGTCAGAGTGCAGAGACAGGCATTGAGCTGTAGATCTTGCTTCGGTTCCACTGGACATTCCAAATTCTACTGACCACTGCTCTGCTCATGTGGTGCCAGTGTTTGTCAGATTCCCTCAGGGACCACTTAGAGATTACCATTAATTGAGCCACTTTAAAGTAAAGTGGAACATTTGGCAAGGCCAGTCTTCTTGCATCCCTAAGGAGAGCTAACACTTTATGCAGTAATCGAGCCCTGTGTCTGCGGTCTTGCCAGATGAAATTCGTAATCATAGAGCAAATAGAGGAGAAGAATTCCCTGTCAATGAGTCCATGAAAGAGATACAGAAGTCTTGTTAGCATTGTCATCTTTACTGCATCGATGCGGCCAAGCATAGTCAAATATAGTGGGCCCCAGCGTTTGAGGTGTGTCTTTAATTTACAAAGTAAGTGGAGGGTAGATTGCTTTGTAAAGGTCGGTCACTTTGGGAGTAATTTCTATCCCCAGGTATGATGCAATGAAGGGGGAGGAGGTCACTATCTCTTCCATTTTTCTCTTAGGAATGGTCAGGTTAAGTAAAAAGGACTTATGCTGGTTGATATGGAACCCACTGACCGATTCAAATGTTTGGAGTTCAGTTTGCAAGACTGACAGTGAAGTTCGGCTGGAGGTAAGAGACAACAAGATGTCATCTGCAAACATAGAGATTTTATTTTCAACAGAAATAAAGGATATCCCATGGATTGAGGGTTCTGCTCATACACTAGCTGCTAGGGGCTCAATATTAAGAGTCAATAAAAGTGGGGATAGGAGACACCCCTGTTGCGTACCCCTGTCCATACCAAAGTACTCAGAAGCCATCCTATTTACCAACACCCTGGAATGAGGATGGGCATGGTTTGCCCGGACCATGGTTATGAAGAGGTGCCTGAGTCCAAAGCGACTCAGTGTGTGGGAGAGGAAGGGTCATTCCACCCAGTCGAAAGCTTTCTCAACATCTAGTGCTGAGAACATGGTCAGGATATGTTTTTTAGCAGCATTTTCGACCAGGTGTATCACACTTCTCAAGTTATCATGAATCTGTCTCCCTTTGATAAAACCAGACAGATCTGGGAAGATTAGCTCCGGCATGAGGTCTTCCAACCTGTTAGGTAAAACTTTGGTATGCACTTTGACATTGAGGTTAAGCAGAGCAATTGTTCAGGAAGGCGCGCAGAAGCGAGAGTCCTTTCCAGGTTTTGGGATGACAGTTATCAGAGCTTCTCCCATCTAGCGGTAAAAAAATCAGGGCCAGGTGACTTGTGCAACTGAAGGGAGTTAATAGCACTTTGTACCTCTTCGGTCATTTTGGAGGTCTTCAAGGACCTCATTTTGGGTGGCGAGGCAAGTCCACCCCCTGTAAGTATTCAATTTGCTCTGCTGTATCTGTGGGATCTGAGGTATAGAGATATTTATGGAAGTCACAAAATGCTTGAGCTTTCCCTTCTTCCGTTTGAGGTATTTCCCCTGAGTCTCCCTGTATTTGACCTATGCATTGTTTTTCTTGTTTGGCCCTCAATTGGCACGCCACCTGCCAAGCAACTTTAGTACCTTGCACATTTGTGGTCTTTTTAAGGTACAGAAGAATGAGTTATTTTCTACTAGTGTAAGTGCATTAGTTTTCCCTCGTAGGGCCATGACTTTCCTCTGAAGAGTCAATGTCGGTGAAGCTTTATGGACCTGTTTTGCGAATTGGAGGTCAGCCTCAAGTTCCTGTTGTTCCCAAGCCTTCTGTTTGGTAAGAGTGGTCATCAGTGAAATGTATTTCCCCCTGACCACCGCCTTAAAGGTGTCCCATGTTGTTGATGGATTAGTTTCTTGGGGATTATTCATTTTGAAAGTAGACTCTAATTGTTTTACAGAGTTCACCTCCTAAAAGACAGTTTTGTGTTGGGGGCTTGGAAAGAATAATTTATGGAAAGAGGACTTTAGCGCATGCCATTCCAAGATAATCTCTACTGGGGCATAATCAGAGAGGGTGATGGAGTGAATAGTTGCAGCCAAAATGATGTGTTGTATAGGTTGGCTGATGAAGACATGATCGCATCTGAAGTATATACAGTGGGATTGGGAATAAAAGGTATAGTCTTGGATGGTGGGGTGAACAGATCTCCAAGCATTCAACAATCCCTGTTGTCGAAGCAATTGTTTTGTATCTTAAGCGAAAGCCCCTGAATGCTTACTTTAAGGCGGGTACTATTGAGTGCTGGGTCCCATACAATATTGAAATCACCCAGGAGTATAAAGTCCCCTACTGCAAATCCTCCCCAGCAAGGGGAGGAAGTAGAGGAGAAAGTCAGATTGTCCTGAATTGGGCATGTAAATCGAGACTACTGTGCATTTGCATCTCTGAATGTTTCCCTTGACCATTATTATCCTTCCCTCTTTGTTGGATTTGCTACCTGTGATTTGGAATTTGAGGGAGGAGTGAAAAAGGAGGGCCACTCCTTTATGTTTAGTGGTGGCTTATGATTTATATATTACGGGACATGACTTGTGGCACAGCCTGTGGCTCTCACTGCATTTGAGGTGTTTTTGTAGTAGTGCTGTGATGATGAGTTGTCGGTTAAGGACATACTTCCAGAATTTGTAGCGGTTAGCTGGGGAGTTAAGTCCCTTAATATTCCATGATATGGCATTCAGTACCATTGATGGTTTAGATATGGGTAAGTCTCAATAGGTCCTCCCTAGTAGTAGCTAAGGTAAGTGTTGGTCCTTCCTCTTCTCATCACACAACGGACCACCAGTTCCAAAAGTCTTCCATCTTCCCGTCGACCCCTCCATCCCCTTCTCAGAACATTGTTTTCAACCATGCAACATATTCAATAACAAAGAACTATTAGAACTTTCCAGTCTCCCAACAACAGTACAAATGCATATCAAACCCAATCAGTTCAGGTGTTTTGGACACTAATCGGCTGCTGTACTCCAGAGGTTGCCATTCAGTAACAGAATAGCTTGGCGACTGGTTATGAATTAGTCATAGATATATATGTTATACAATTGGACAGCAAGCTCAACAAGAGTTGATGAGCCCCCAGGTCGTGGGCGTGGGACTCATCTCTGTGGGGCATTGAAAGGACTGTGTCTGTACGCAGGCAAGAGTTAGACTTGAAGTTGAGTTCAAACAAATTTACTAAGGGTTGCTTGTGAAGAGATTGCACAAGGGAGGCTGTGAAGATCATTCTGGAGTACCTCATTTGCCAAAGCATTTCCCTTTTGATAGCCACTGACACAGACCCTTGGTAAGCCTGTTTGTAGGTTCCACAGGGGCATCTCTCCCCTGCCTTCCGAACTTTGGTGATCAGTCAGTGTCAATCCCAACAGGGACTCTGAGTCTTCCAGTTCTATGAATCGGGGTAGGTTGTTTTGGTACTCAAAGAATATGCCGAAACGATAGGTCCAGCGGTATCTGACATGTTCTTGGTGCAGGAGATCAGTCACAGGCTCAAACTGCAGATATCTTGCCAGTGTAGCGGGGCAATATCCTGGAAGGGTGAGCATGTTGCTTCCTGGAACGATGCGGAATCATGCTTGCAGGCTGTCTGTAGGATCATTTCTTTAGTCTTAAAGGAATGTAGCTCAGTGAGGACATCCCTGGTTTGCTTCCCTCCTCCATTCATTCGTGGGTCCACCCTGTGCACTCTCCCCAGTCACACCTCTGATTGAGCCTCCCCCAGGAGATCAGAAAACATACCCAGTACAAAGGCCTCCAGGTGTGACCCTTCGACTACTTCTTGCCGGCCTCAGATCCATTTCTTATCACAGCTGGACAGGTTTTCCCGATCTGCAACAAGACAATTAGCAACTTGGTCAACAGCCCTTTTCTGGTGTTTTCCAAAGAATTCAATTCTGTTCGAGGCCCGGGTATTTCGTCTCAAGGTTGAGTATGCGTGTGTCAACAAAATCCAAGCCGGCATGAATCAAGACCAACCGGTAATTGATATCTACTTTGAGGTTTCAAAGGTGGATGCCAGGTCCATATTTAGTTCTTCTCTATGGGCCAGTGTAGGAGGCTGGCCTGAATTGTAGTGGGTACCAAGGGGTACTTACACTCTGTACCAGGTCCAGTTATCCCTTATTAGTGTAGAAGAGGTGTTTCTAGCAGCTTAGGCTGATAGAAGGTAGCTATAGCAGAGCAGCTTAGGCTGAACTAGGAGAAATGCAAAGCTCCTACTATACCACTGGTGTCATATGCACAATATCATAAGAAAACACAATACACAGATATAATAAAAATAAAGGTACTTTATTTTTATGCCAATATGCCAAAAGTATCTCAGTGAGTACCCTCAGTATGAGGGTGCCAAATATACACAAGAAATATGTACACAATACCAAAAATATGCAGTAATAGCAAAAGGAAGTAATGCAAGCAATGTAAAGTTACAGTAGATTGCAATAGGAGCACAAAGGTATAGGGGCAACACAAACCATATACTCCAAAAGTGGAATGCGAACCACGAATGGACCCCAAACCTATGTGAGCTTGTAGAGGGTCGCTGGGACTGTAAGAAAACAGTGAGGGTTAGAAAAATACCCCACCCCAAAACCCTGAAAAGTAGGTGTAAAGTGCACCTATATTCCCCAGAGAGCACAGAAGTCGTGATAGGGGAATTCTGCAAGGAAGACCAACACCAGCAATGCAACCAAAGTGGATTTCCGGACGAGAGTACCTGTGGAACAAGGGGACTAAGTCCAAGAGTCGCGACAAAGTCGAGAGTGGGCAGATGCCCTGGAAATGCCAGCTGAGGGTGCAAAGAAGCTGCCACTGGATGGTAGAAGCTGTGGATTCTGCAAGAACAAAGAGGGCTAGAAACTTCCCCTTTGGAGGATGGATGTCCCACGTCGTGAAGAAGCTTGCAGAGGTGTTCCCACGCAGAAAGACTGCAAACAAGCCTTGCTAGCTGCAAGGGTTGTGGTTAGGGTTTTTGGATGCTGCTGTGGCCCAGGAGGGACCAGGATGTCGCCACTTGGATGAGGAGACAGAGGAGGCGCCCAGCAAGTCAGGGAGCCCTCACAGAAGCAGGCAGCACCCACAGAAGTACTGGAACAGGCACTTGGAAGAGGAGTGAACCGGAGCTCACCCGAAGACACAAAAGGGAGTCCCACGATGCCGGAGGACAACTCAGGAGGTTGTGCACTGCAGGTTAGAGTGTCGGGGACCCAGGCTTTCCTGTGCATGAAGGAAATCCTGGAAGAGTGCATAGGAGCCGGAGCAGCTGCAAATCACGTGGTACCCAGCAATGCAGTCTAGCGTGGGGAGGCAAGGACTTACCTCCACCAAACTTGGACTGAAGAGTAACTGGACTGTGGGAGTCACTTGGACAGAGTTGCTGAGTTCCAGGGACCACGCTCGTCGTGCTGAGAGGGGACCCAGAGGACCGGTGATGCAGTCTTTTGTTGCCTGCGGTTGCAGGGGGAGGATTCCGTCGTCCCACGGGAGATTTCTTCAGAGCTTCTGGTGCAAGAAGGAGGCAGGCTACCCCCACAGCATGCACCACCAGGAAACAGGCGAGAAATCGGCAGGATCACCGATACAAGGTTGCAGTAGTCGTCTTTGCTACTTTGTTGCGGTTTTGCAGGCGTCCTGAGCAGTCAGCTGTCGATCCTTTGGCAGAAGGTGAAGAGAGAGATGCAGAGGAACTCTGATGAGCTCTTGCATTCGTTATCTAAAGAATTCCCCAAAGCAGAGACCCTAAATAGCCAGAAAAGGAGGTTTGGCTACCTAGGAAGGAGGATAGGCTAGCAACACAGGTAAGAGCCTATCAGAAGGAGTCTCTGATGTCACCTGCTGGCACTGGCCACTCAGAGCAGTCCAGTGTGCCAGCAGCACCTCTGTTTCAAAGATGGCAGAGGTCTGGAGCACACTGGAGGAGCTCTGGGCACCTCCCCTGGGAGGTGCAGGTCAGGGGAGTGGTCACTCCCCTTTCCTTTGTCCAGTTTCGCGCCAGAGCAGGGCTGGGGGATCCCTGAACCGGTGTAGACTGGCTTATGCAGAGATGGGCACCATCTGTGCCCATCAAAGCATTTCCAGAGGCTGGGGGAGGCTACTCCTCCCCAGCCCTGACACCTTTTTCCAAAGGGAGAGGGTGTAACACCCTCTCTCTGAGGAAGTCCTTTGTTCTGCCTTCCTGGGCCAGGGCTGGCTGGACCCCAGGAGGGCAGAAACCTGTCTGAGGGGTTGGCAGCAGCAGCAGCTGCAGTGAAACCCCGGGAAAGGCAGTTTGGCAGTACCTGGGTCTGTGCTAGAGACTCGGGGGATCATGGAATTGTCTCCCCAATGCCAGAATGGCATTGGGGTGACAATTCCATGATCTTAGACATGTTACATGGCCATGTTCGGAGTTACTATTGTGACGCTATACATAGGTAGTGACCTATGTATAGTGCACGCGTGTAATGGTGTCCCCGCACTCACAAAGTCCGGGGAATTTGCCCTGAACGAACGATGTGGGGGCACCTTGGCTAGTGCCAGGGTGCCCACACACTAAGTAACTTTGCACCTAACCTTCACCAGGTGAAGGTTAGACATATAGGTGACTTATAAGTTACTTAAGTGCAGTGGTAAATGGCTGTGAAATAACGTGGACGTTATTTCACTCAGGCTGCAGTGGCAGGCCTGTGTAAGAATTGTCAGAGCTCCCTATGGGTGGCAAAAGAGATGCTGCAGCCCATAGGTATCTCCTGGAACCCCAATACCCTGGGTACCTCAGTACCATATACTAGGGAATTATAAGGGTGTTCCAGTATGCCAATGTGAATTGGTGAAATTGGTCACTAGCCTGTTAGTGACAATTTAGAAAGCAGAGAGAGCATAACCACTGAGGTTCTGGTTAGCGGGGCCTCAGTGAGACAGTTAGTCATCACACAGGGAACACATACAGGGCACACTTATGAGCACTGGGGCCCTGGCTGGCAGGGTCCCAGTGACACATACACTAAAACAACATATATACAGTGAAATATGGGGGTAACATGCCAGGCAAGATGGTACTTTCCTACAGCCAGATGTACCAAACTTTTTGCATGGTGCAAACAGCGAAAATCGCTGTTTGCGCCATGCAAAAAGCACATCGCAATGCTCATTCCCATTTTGCGAGTCAGTAACCTGGTTACCGACTCGCAAAATGGGAATGCGACTCGCAAATAGGAAGGGGTGTTCCCCTTCCTATTTGCAACTTGCATCACGATGTAGAATTGCTTTGTGACCGCGAACGCGGTTGCAAAGCAATTTGCAGTTAGCACCCATTTCAAATGGGTGCTAACCCATTCGCAAAAGGGAAGGGGTCCCCATGGGACCCCTTTCCATTTGTTAATGGCCATGAAAACATTTTTTCAGAGCAGGCAGTGGTCCTATGGACCACTGCCTGCTCTGAAAAAATGAAACACAAACGTTTCATTTTTTCATTTGTGTTGCAACTCATTTTCCTTTAAGGAAAATGGGCTGCAATACAAAAAATAAAAAACTGCTTTATTAAAAAGCAGTCACAGACATGGCGGTCTGCTGTCCTCAGCAGGCCACCATCCCTGTGAGTGCTGCGAATCAGACGGGGGTCGCAAATTGCGACCCACCTCATTAATCTTAATGACACCCTGTTAGCTTGCTCCTTCTCTGGCGGCATAAAGGCCATCATAGTGTATGGGTCAAGGGGCTCCTAGGTTACAGTAGCCAAGGGTATCACTTTATGAGTCGAGTGGAGGGGCTCAGGACTGCGCTACAGCCTGTATCATAGATGGAGTGGTGGCCGTGGCGAAAACATCGATGCAGTGGGCCTCCGTAGAAAGCTGCACTGCAATATTACCAATGTCTCATCTCTGCCTTTGCCAGGCCTTGTCCCTCAGTTCATTCAGTGTTCTGTGCCAGTGTCACCCACCTCCTCCGAGATACCCTCAGCCCCCAGGGGTATGGAGCATGTTTTCTAGGAGTTGTGGTGGGTCATCCCTCTGGGATCATTGCCCATCCAATGAAGCGATCACAGCAGGGTTGGCCCTTGGGGTCGATGGGGGCTGCAAAATAGGCAGGATCACACCAGTGGGTGATATTTGGGGGCACTAGCTGCACATTAGGAATCCTCTGTGGGTTACAATCAGATCACAGCACCTGTGGCCAAACAGACACACAGGTTCCTGTCCGACCCGGCTGTCATTACAGGGTCAGGCAAGCAGAACAGTCAAATTTACTTATGGCGTGCTAGTTCTCACTCAGCCCTCGTCACCGGATTGGGGGATCGGGAGAGAGCCTGTGGATCACAATGGGACTGAGGAGTGCATACAGGACGCTCTGTAGTTACAGTTGTGGTTACAATTTGGCTCTGACTGCCACTATTTAGCTCCAGGTCATCGGGTGTTGCACAGGTCGAAATCTGCAGTTTGCGTGTTTCGGTGAGAAATTAGTGCTTCGCTCACATTGACAGAGGTTTCCCCATGCTTTCACCTCAGCACAGCTCTATTATTCAGCCCTGCTGCGCCAGTTGCATCTGTGTCTGCAGATTACATTGCAGAGCCTCAATGGGCTTGATGGATGGCCAAACCTTTAGCTGATTAATTTTTGAAACATGTGCTTCGTTCACATAGAATTCCTTCAATCAGAATCTCAAATTGTGGCATCTAATTTTATCAGCAAATTTTGGCATGGCTTGTGGGCATCTTTGGGGATTGACCTCCGTTTCTCCTCGACCTACCATCCTTAGACTAATGGGCAAAAAGACTGGGTCAATCAGTCCCTAGAACAACTCCTTTCTTGCACACTACATACTCTCACTGGTGATTGGGTCCAAGCCCTTAGCTTAGTACAGTTTGCATACAACAATACCACACATTCAGCTATTGGGGTTTCCCCTTTCTTTTGTAAACTAGGATACCATCTCTCCTGGTGTCTCTCACATGATTCTGCTCAGATACCTGCAGCAAAGGAACATAATGATAATCTTAGAATCATTTGGTTAGCAGTAAAAGAACATTTCACACACTACAAAACAACCATGAAAGTGCACGCAGACCACAAACACATCAAGGAACCGTACTATGCAGTAAGAGATATGGTATGGTTGGCAAACAAGAACCTCCGCCTCCAAGGCCCACGGAAGCTTCAACCTCACTCTATAGGTCTATTTCCAATCACCTTAGTCCTGAACGCTGTCTCATTTAATCTGACCTTGACTGAGGAGTACCAGAAACAGCCAGTGTTTCATGTTTCTCTTCTCAAACGTTATTATTTCTCAAGTTCTGTCCTTCTTCCCCTTCCTCCTGTCTCAGTGGATGGTCATCCTGAGTATGAGGTGCATTGGGTGTTGGATTCCAAGCGCATCAAAGGACGACTGTTGTACATGTTGAAAGGGTATCCTCCTGAAAGTCGGTCCTGGGAACCTGCTGCCCATGTTGCCGCCCCTTGCCTGGCCCTTCAGTTCTGTGCCAGACACCCCACCAAGCCCTGTCCTATTAGTCGGCCTTTGGATGGAGAACTGTTGTGTATCGCTACATCTGCATACTTTGTTCTTCCTGGTTACATCCCCTGTCATCCCAGATCCAGTCCACCCTCTTCCTCACGTTAGCTTGGCCCTCCCACCTCCTTCTGCTCCTTTTCTTGATGTACAGCGCTCCACACTGCCATTGACTTTTTTATTTTGGCCCCCTTTCTACAGCCATTGCCCTTTAAATTTTGGCTTTCTTCCTACAGCCCCTACAGACCCTGCCTACTTACAAGGCATTGGGGAGTGTCTATCATTAAGGGTAGTGTCTTGCATAAAAGCTGCGGCTGTGCATGTGCCAACTGCTTGGCTTTCAGACTTCCCAAGAAGAGCTTCTGTTTGTCCTGAGATCCTGTTTTTTTTTTCAAGATTTGACACCACTTACCTGATCCTGCAGACCGGACTCTGTTGTGACATCTACCTTCCATCCTTCCATCTGGAGTCGAGGTTTTCTGCTCAAGCTAATCACCTGCAAGGAAAACAAAAGAGTAATTACTTTCACAGTAAGGTGAATTACAGTGCGCTTGTGCTAGCAAGCAAAAAGATTGCAGCAAATTAAAAAATGAGTGTTGGATGATGGTATGCTGAATTATTTTCTAGTTATTTAGGTTAGAGCAGCAGCCAAAGACATTGAGAATGAAAAGGCCACAGCAATTAAGCCAGAAGATAAGAACTAAGAGGACCTTGAAAGCAAGACGCTCCTCTGAAATTTAAGAACTGTCAAGACATAACTCACTTCTTATGTCTTTAGGGATTAACAAAACCACAGACCCTCATTTATGAGGGAGATACATGATTATCAGCCACGCTACTTATTGACACACTGCTACAGAAGAAGTCTTTAGGAGCCTGAACACTCCATTCCTCACAGAGACAGGGTACAAAACTGGGAAGTTGGGATTGGGAGGAGCCTAGTGGAACAGGGTAATAGTTAGGGCTTATAACATTTTCTCTACTTCCTCCTAACAGAAAGGATCCTCAGCCCCACTAAAGGTGTGACCTGGGAGATCAGTGACCAAGAAAGCGTTACGACACACCTACGTCCATATTTAATGGAAATGGATGGACTGCGACACTGCGCCAAAATTGGCAGCGCCACGCTCCATCATTATCACAACGGGGGGATGCGCTGTATTTAATTGAATACAGTGCACACCTGTGTTGTCCCCTGCGCTGGCAATAAATTGAGATGCCTAGCACCAATGTAGGCATCCTTGCACCATCGTGCAAGGATGTCTGCGTTTAAGGGTTTGATTGTTTATGTGTGGGAAGGTGTCCCTGCACACAAACAATCACTAATGGCGATTTGGCACTTCTGTGTGTGCTGCAAAATGCAGCACACACAGAAGTGCCAAAGCGTCATTTTGAAATTATTGTTTATGTGTGGGAAGGGACACCTTCCCGCACACAATCAATCAAAGCCCTCAACAGAGAAATCCTTGCACTATGGTGCAAGGATGCCCATCTAGATATATTTGAAACTAATGTTGACAAATGGATCAAATTACCCAAAACAATGGCAGATCGTATCATACTCATAAGAATGGTGATACTTGCACAGTCCCTATTCTTAGTTCAGAATATCCTGATACCACTGACTCGAGGATACTTTAATCTCATTCAGTCATTGTTAATTAAACGCACATGGGTGGGCAAGCAGCCATGAGTCACTTGGAAATTATGACAGAGACCGTATTATCAAGGTGGATTCGCTGTACCACACTTGGTGATATATTACTACGTTGCACAGGTCCAATTTGCTAAACGCTATTTTCAAAACCACACAGAAGTACCACATCTAGACTTGAAGCTGGGCTTGGCAATTCCCCACAAGCTCACTAAAGCCATTATGAAAACCCAACAAGGCTGGTATCAGATTTCCAGGTGGTGAACTGCACAGCGTGGGCATGGGCATGCCTGGCCCACATCATTTGTATGGATATCCTGATCTTCCTACATATAAAATTGATACACAGTTCCAATTTGCCCATTATATGTGAACCCATAGTGATTCACCATCTTTGGAACAGACAATGAGTTATGCTGGGAAACCGATATATAGAGGGGAGATTCATTACTTTGGATACATTTTAGTAGACTACATGAAGCGATGAAGAAGGCATTACCTACCTATCCTTAGGAATCAGCAGATTGGAGGTTGCTGAGTCTCGCTGCCACTGACTCTACAAGCACCAAAATAATTTCGATGATCTACACTTCAACACTAAGAGATATGCCTAATGTGTGTCACCGTTTTAGGAACCGATGGACTGTGGACTTCAGTATACAATAAACAGATGCACAAAGGGAATATTGCTATCACCACACTAAGGAGGTCGCCATGAACGGCAGCCACAGACTGGTGCAGTATAATTTTCTCCACCAAGTTCGTTCACTCCTGTTAAACTACGTAGCTATGAGTGGAATGACAGTGACGCGTAAAACGTGTAAGAGCCTGGCGGCAGAGTTTGCAAATCTGGTATAGAACTGTGCTGTGACTGCTCATTATTGAAAGATATTAAGGGGCATATTTATACTCCGTTTGCGCCAAATTTGCGTCGTTTTTTTCGACGCAAATTCGGCGCAAAACTAACGCCATATTTATACTTTGGCGTTAGACGCGTCTAGTGCCAAAGTATGAGGAATGAGCGTCATTTTTTTGCGTGAACGCCTTCCTTGCGTTAATGAGATGCAAGGTAGGCGTTCCCGTCTAAAAAAATGACTGCGACGCAAATGCGTCGTATTTATACTCCCGGGCAAAAATCACGCCCGGGAGTGGGCGGGGCAAAAACCCCTGCATTTGCGCCTCTTTTTAACGCCTGGGTCAGGGCAGGCGTTAAGGGACCTGTGGGCTCAAAATGAGCCCACAGCTGCCCTCCCATGCCCCCAGGGACCCCCCCTGCCACCCTTGCCCACCCCAGGAGGACACCCAAGGATGGAGGGACCCATCCCAGGGACATTCAGGTAAGTTCAGGTAAGTATAAAAAAACATTTTTTTAATTTATTTTTTGGCATAGGGGGGCCTGATTTGTGCCCCCCTACATGCCACAATGCCCAATGACCATGCCCAGGGGACATAAGTCCCCTGGGCATGGCCATTGGGCAAGGGGGCATGACTCCTGTCTTTACTAAGACAGGAGTCATGTAAATGGCGTCTGGGCGTCGTTAAAAATGGCGCAAATCGGGTGGAGGCGATTTATTTGCCTCAACCTGACTTGCCCCATTTTAAGACGCCCTAACGCCATTTTTCCCTACGCCGGCGCTGCCTGGTGTACGTGGTTTTTTTCCACGCACACCAGGCAGCGCCGGTCTGCTAGCGCCGGCTAACGCCATTCAAAAAATACGGCGCCCGCATGGCACTTCAGAATGGCGTTAGCTGGCGCTAAACTTTTTGACGCTAAACTGCGTTAGCGCAGTTTAGCGTCAAAAAGTATAAATACGGGCCTAAGGACCTTACACTACAGCCGGAGATCCTGCTGGCAGTCCGGGGCTAGGTTAAAAGAATACCTAAGTACAGTAGGAAGTGTATTGGTGTGGTCCAAAAGACGAGCGCCGAAGTTATGGAAAATGGGAGTGCCACCTATACTTGATAAATGTCTCACTGGCGTGGGATCCTGTGATGAGGGCTCAGAAGCATACTACACGCTACTGCCCAAAGGTCCACTGAGAGCTTATCTTGCTCGTAAAGGTCAGGATGCAAACAACAAAAGAAAGGACTCGTGAATCAACTGAATCACCACCACCAATGTAGTTTTGGGGGCGGGCGGCTCAGTACCAATGAGAAAAGTTTATTGGCTAGGGGCAGCCAGATGTATGCAAATAAAAATGTTGCCACTCTGTACTAATAGCATTTTGTGCATTTCTTTGTGTTATGTTGATTCTTGCAAATGGTGGAGCGGTCAAAACAATGTTTCGTACCACATACCTCATTTTAAAAGATAACTTGAAAGTCCCTTGAAGGAGGCTAAAGATAGAAATGCCAGTCCTGACTGAAAGGCTTGCTGCTTGGTGACCCCATTTCATGCTGGAAACATGTAAACTATTTCTTTATTTCCCATTACATACCACTTGACTCGTATTTTTGCACCTCTCTGAGCTTTCTGTTATTGCATCCAGATTAATAACCCAACTAACAAACATCTCTATCTCAGAAATGAATCACTATGCATGTCATTGATTCTTGTTACAACTTACTTTCGCCTATTGTTTGCTAAGTCGGGAAGCATTCTCTCACTATGGGCCACATGTACGTACCTTTTTTCTCGTCGCAAACGGCCCGATTCGCAGGATCTGGCTGTTTGCGACGAGAAAGAAGCATTTTGGCATGTACAGACCCATTTTTGCGATTCGGTAATCTATTTACCGAATCACAGAAAGGGTTTGCGAGTCACAATTAGGAAGGGGCGTTCCCTTCCTAACTGCGAGTCGCAGTCCGATGTATGATTGTTTTGTGACCGCAAATGCAGTCACAAAACAATCGTAGTTAGCACAAGTTTCAAATTGGTGCTAACCTATTCGCAAAAGGAAAGGGGTCCCCGTGGGACTCCTTCCCCTTTGTGAATGCACGGAAAAACATTTTTTCAGAACAGGCAGTGGCCCAATGGACCACTGCCTGCTCTGAAAAATTTAAAAGAAATCTTTTCATTTTTGTTTTTCGAAATACATTGTTTGCCTTTTAGGAAAACGGGCTGCATTAAAAAAAAAATACTGCTTTATTTAAAAGCAGTCACAGACATGGTGGTCTGTTGACCCCAGCAGGCCACCATCCCTGTGAGTGCCCTCATTCCCAATACGGTCGGAAATTGCGACCTACCTCATGAATGCTCATGAGGTAGGTCATTTGCAACCCCATTGGGAATCGCAAACAGTGTGAAGTACACTGTTGTACATACGGTTTTCTGACTCGCAATTTCCGACTCGTAAATGAGTCGCAAATTGCAAGTCACAAAACTCGGGGTCGTACATCTGGCCCTATATTCCTAAATCCTGCATAGAAAATTGACACTGACTTACTCCTGCCTGATTCCTCTCCTTTTTTCAGGGTCACCCTCTTTGTACCTTTCATTCTCTGTATAACATCTATTTCTGACTAAGACTCCTCTCAGTCTCATGCCTGCCTACCTCAAGCCTTCTTATTGAAAGTTGCGTAATTGGATGGTAGCTCATTTTATAGATCACAATCTCTCCTTTTTAAAACCCTACACTGTAATCTAACATTCATGAAACACCACTGTAGGAAATTAGGGCCAGTTGTAGCAAAGCTTTAGCGAGTCGCAAACTGCGAAAATCGCTGTTTGCGGGTCGCTAAAGCCACTTTGCTATGTAGAAATGCATTTTGCGAGTCGGAACCGACTCGCAAAATGCATTTCCGACTCGCAAATAGGAAGGGGTGTTCCCTTCCTATTTGCGACTCGCAATGGTATGCATTTTCCTTTGCGACCGCGATTGCGGTCGCAAATGAAAGCGCAGTTACCATCCACTTGAAGTGGATGGTAACCCAGGCGCAAACGGGAAGGGGTCCCCATGGGACCCCCTTCACCTTTGTGTCTGGCAAAAAAAATAATTTTTCAGGGCAGGCAGTGGTCCAATGGACCGCTACCTGCCCTGAAAAATACCGAAACTAAAGGTTTAGTTTTTTTTTCAAAGTGCAGCTCGTTTTCCTTTAAGGAAAACGGGTTGCACTTTGAAAAAAAAAGACTGCTTTATTTAAAAGCAGTCACGGACATGGTGGTCTGCTGTTCCCAGCAGGCCACCATCCCCGTGAGTGCCCTGAATCGCTATGGGGTCGCAAATTGCGACCCACCTCATTAATATTAATGAAGTGGGTCTTTGCGACCCCATAGCGACTCGCAGAAGGTGTCTGAGACACCTTTCTGCATTCCAAATTGCGAGTTGCAATTTGCGAGTCGCTGGGACTCGCAAATTGCAACTCGCAATTTGGAACCTTGCTACATCTGGCTCTTAGTCTCATTCTAGCATGGTTACCCTCACTTTTGGCCTGTTTCTGACTGTGTGTCAGTGTGTTTTTACTGTGTCACTGGGATCCTGCTAGCCAGGACCCCAGTGCTCATAGATAAAAACCTATCTGTCAGTGTGTTTTGCCTGTCTCACTGGGGTCCTGCTAGCCAGGACCCCAGTGCTCATAGTTTGTGGCCTAATGTGTATGCTTGTGTAGTGCCTAACAGTGTCACTGAAGCTCTGCTAACCAGAATCTCAGTGCTTATGCTCTCTCTGCTTTTAAATTTGTCACTGTAGGCCAGTGACTTCATTTACCAATTTCAATCGGCATACTGGACCCCCCTTATAAGTCCCTAGTATATGATACCTAGGCACCCAGAGCATTGGGGTTCCAGGAGATCCTCATGGGCTGCAGCATTTCTTTTGCCACCCATAAGGAGCTCAGACAAACCCTTACACAGGACTGCCATTGCAGCGTGCGTGAAATAGTGCACACACTATTTCACAGCCATTTTCACTGCACTTAAGTAACTTATAAGTCACCTATATGTCTTACCTTCACTTGCTGAAGGTTAGGTGCAAGGTTATTAAGTGTGAGGACACCCTTGCACTAGCAAAGGTGCCCCCACATAGTTCAGGGCCATTTCCCCGGACTTTGTGAGTGCGGGGACACCATTACACACGTGCCCTACATATAGGTCAATACCTATATGTAGCTTCACAATGGTAACTCCGAACATGGCCATGTAACATGTCTAAGATCATGGAATTGTCCCCCCATTCCAAATATGGTACTGGGGAGCCAATTCCATGCATCCTGGGGGCTCCACCATGGACCCCCAGTACTGCCAAACCAGCTCTCTGAGGCTTGCACTGCAGCTGCTGCCACCTTACAGACAGGGTTCTGCCCTCCTCGGGTCTGGGATGCCGAGTCCCAGGATGGCAGAACAAAGCATTTTCTCTGAGAGCAGGGTGTTTCATCCTTTCCCTTTGGAAATAGGTGTTACAGGCTGGGGAGGAGTAGCATCCCCCAGCCTCTGGAAATGCTTTGAAGGGCACAGATGGTGCCCTCCTTGCATAAACCAGTCTACACTGGTTCAGGGACCCCTTCTCCCCTGCTCTGGCGGGAAACTGGACAAAGGAAAGGGGAGTGACCACTCACCTGTCCATCACCACCCCAGGGGTGGTGCCCAGAGCTCCTCCAGTGTGTCCCAGACTTCAGCCATCTTGCTTTGCAAGGTGTGGTGGCACTCTGGGGGGCACTGTGTCGCCAGTGCCATCAAGTGACGTCATGGACCCCTCCTGATAGGCCCATACCTGATAAGGTAGCCAATCCTGCTCTTAGGGCTATTTAAGGTCTCTCCTGTGGGTTCTCTTCAGATTCTGCTTGCAAGTTTCCTTTAGGAATCCTCTGCAACAACTTCAGACTCTTCTGACCTCGGATCAACCGCAGCCTGCTCCAAGAAACGCTTTAACTGCAACAAAGTGTCTTCAAGAGACACTTTTCTTCATCCACCTCAGCTCCAAGTCAGCAACTGCAACAGTTTCCACGGTGTGCACGCTCTGGGGACTCCCTGTCTTCATCCTGCACCAGAAGGACTGAAGAAATCTCCCGTGGAGTGAAGGAGTCCCTCCACTGCCCCAAGCAGGCACCTTCCAAGACGACTACTGGTACCCTGGGACTCCTCTCACAGTGATGAGCATGCTCCTAAGGACACAGAGGGTGGACATCATCGACATAGACTGTCCTAAGGTCGTGTTGACGCAATTTGGAGGAGGTAAGACCTTTCCTTCCACTAGAACGATGGTACTCCTGTGTACTAAGTCTTCTTCACCTCCTGAGGCCTCCATGCAGTCTTTGCAAAATTCCTTCATGCACAGCCTAGCACAGGTCCCCAGCACTCCATCCTATGATGCTCAACTCACTGAGTTGTTCTCCGGTGGGGTGGGGCCTTCATTTGTTGTGCTGCATTAACTGCATTTTGCACCTCCTTTGAACCTGGATCCAGTGACTTCTGGGGGTGCTGGCTAGTATCCTGAGGGCTCTCTAAAGTGCTGACAGCCCCCTCTTCCTTCTCACACAGAGTTGAGGTCCCCAGGTCCCTTCTGGGTCCATCCAGAGCCATTTTTATGCAAAATGTATTTTTGGCGTAACCAAGGCATGTTGGCGACTTCCAACATGAAATCTCATCTGCAACAATCTTCACACCATGGGATATACTTTGCATCATGCAGGAACCTGCTGGCATCTTCCTAGGGTGCAATTCTGCAGTCTTCGACTAACCGTGGACTCTTCTTTTGCACCCTCTTCTAGGTTGGCAGGGGCTCCTGTCCTTCCTGGAACTTCTTTCGACTTCTGGACTTGGTCTTCTTCCTTTGCAGGTCTTCAGGTCCAATAATCCAGCAGTTGTTCTTTGCAGACTTGGTTGGCTGCTGCAAAATCCCCAAAACGAGGTGTAGTGTGTCCTAAGGAAACGTGCAATACTTCACTCCTGCTTTTCTGGACTCTGGGGTGGGGTAATTTACTTACCTTTACTGTATTCTTACTTTCCCAGCAATTCTGAACACACTACCATTGTCTAGGGGGGAATTTGTGATTCACATTCCACTTTTTTAGTATATGGTTTGTGATGCCCCTAGACCTATTTTCTCCCATTGCATTCTATAGGATTTCCTACATTGTTCTATGACTACTTACTTGTCTAATTTTGGTGCCTAGTGTATCTATTTGTATAATACTTACCTCCAGAAGGAGTATTGTCTCTAAGATATGTTTGGCACTGTGTCACCCAAATGAATACCTTTATTTTTAGTAACACTGAGTATTGTCTTTACTTGTGCTTAAATACTGTGCAACTATAAGTGGTATTGCATGAGCTTTGCATGTCTCCTAGTTCAGCCTAAGCTACTCAGCTATAGCTACCTCTATCAGCCTAAGCTGCTAGAACAGTACTACATTTATTAACAATGGATAACTGGACCTGGTATAAGATGTAAGTACCCAAGGTACCCACTACAAACCAGGACAGCCTCCTACAACCACCAATCTATTTCTCAACCAACCATTCACCTGTAACAGCCCCCACTAATGACTACACTGACCTGGTACTAATATATCACAAAGTAACTGGAGGAAATGCATGTATTTATGGGCCAGATGTATCAAAAAGTTTTGCGATCGTCCGCTTACGATCACAAAAATGCATTTTGGTATGTAACAAGTCCAATTTGCAATTCGGTAACGTGTTACCGAATCGCTAATTGGATTTGCGACTACATATCGATTCGGTATTAGGAAGGGGAGTGTCAAGGGCATCCTTTCCTAATACTGAATCGCAGAGGTTGCAAAACAATCGCAGTTACCACCTACTTCAAGTAGGTGGTAACCCATTCGTAAAGGGGAAGGGGTCCCCAAGGTACTTTTCATTATTCATTTTTAAACGCATCCTGTTTTCCTTTTTGGAAAACGGAATGCATTTAAAAAAAAACAAAGATTGCTTTATTGAAAAGCAATCACAGACATGGTGGTCTGCTGAGCCCAGCAGGCCACCATTCCTGTGATTTTAGCCATTCGCAATGATTCTCAAATTGTGACCTATCTCATGGATATTGATGAAGTCGGTCCATTTGTGAGCCCTTGCGAATCGCAGTATGAAACCGCTGGAGTTTTATACATTCTAATAGTGACTACTTAATTGCGATTTGCAAAAAGACCGCAATTAGGTAATCGCTATTGGATAAAATGATACTTCTGGCACTATATCTTGAGACCACATGGCTAGTCAGGAAAACCAACAATAACCAGTAGATTAGCCACTAACCTTACATTTCAGAGTGGTGTGCTACTCACTGTGAAGTGCTTTGGTGCCTTATCTGGGGTACTAAGTGCTATGAAGAACTCAATTACAATTACAATTACATATAGATGAAATAAACCTTAAAAAAGGAGTACAGATTGATAGCTGTATTTGACACTGAACTTAGTTGCTTGGACTGCCGTGGCAAGATTACTGATCGCTCTGATAGTGGTAATGAATCAATCAGGATTTATGGAGCACAGATAATCACCCATCAAGGTATCCAGCCACTGAGAATCTTGCTGGTATGGGGGTTCAGTTGAACAGCCAGGTCATGAGTCCTTTTCTGAATTGCGAAAGAGAGGATAAGGTCTGTAAGTGAAGGGGACGGTTGTTCCAGGTTTTCGCTGTGAGGTATGAGAAAGAGCTTCCTCCACTGTTGTTTCGGTGGATGCGGGAGGTGTGTGCTAGGAGAGAAGTGGAGTTCAGGTGTATGGAGGGTTGGTGGAAGATCAGGTGGTGGTTGATGCATGCTGGTCATTGATTGTGAAGGGCCTTGTAGGTGTGGATCAGCATCTTAAATTGACATTCTAATGAATGGGAGCCAGTGGAGAGTCTTGAGGTGGGGATGGTGTGGGTCTGTTTGGAGAGGTCAACAATGAGACTGGAAGCTGAATTCTGTATGGTCTGCAGTCTCTTCAGGAGGTATGTGGTAATTCCTACGTAGAGTGTGTTGCCGTAGTCCAGCCAGCGGTTGACTAGGGCTTGAGTGACAGTTCATCTAGTGTTGGTGGTGAGCCATTTGAAGATCTTATATAGCATGAGAAGAGTGAACAAGCAGGAGGAAGCAAATGCATTGATCTGTTTTTTTAATGTGAAACTTGCTGTCCAGGATGATGCTAAGGTTGTGAGCAGGGTCTGTTGGAGTTGGTGTGGGTCCTAGTTTAGAAGGCCACTAGGAGTAATTCCACGTGGAGGTGTTGTTCCTGAAGATCAGCACTTACGTTTTATCTGTGTTGAGTTTTAGGCAGTTGTTTTTCATCCAGTCGGCGATGCCCATCATTCACCTGTGGAAATTGCCACTAGTAGTGAAAGAGTTTTCTAATAGTGAGCTGGGTATCATGTGCGTAGGATAGGATGTTCATACCATGGTTTCTGACGATGTTGGTCAAGGGGGTCATATAGCTATTGAACTGTGTAGGCCTGGAGGATGAGCCTTGCGGGGCACCACAGATAATGTTCTTGGGTTCTGAGGTAAAAGGTTATAGGCAGATTCTCTGGGTTCTTCCAGGGAAGAAGGAGGCAATGCATTTGAGGGCCTCTCTTTGGATTCCAATGTGATGAAACGGTGTCAAATCCTGCTGAGAGGTTGAGGAAGACCAGGGCTGCTGTTTGCTGCTAGTCAAGGAGGGTTCTGATGTTATCAGTGGCAGTGATCAGGGTAGTTGCGGTGCTGCGGTTGGTGCAGAAGCTGGATTGGGAGGAGTCAAGAGATTTTTGATCTCCAGATGTTCTGTGAGTAGGTGGCTAATGGTCAGTTTGAGGAATTTGTTGGGAAAGGGGAGCAGGGAATTAGGTTGGTAGTACTTGAGTTCACTGGGTTGGCGGATGGCTTCTTGAGAAGAGGTTTGACTTCTGCATCTTTCCATACTTCGGGGAAGGTGGCCGTTGGTTATGGATGTGTTGAAAATGGTGGTGAGCTCACTGCTGATCATCTAACTCCAGAGGTTGAATATGTGATGTGGACTGGGGTCCTTGGGTGCTCCTGAGTGGACTGAGTTCATGCATAAGTTGTAAACCGTACATTTTTGAAAGGTGTGTGTAACTCTGGGCCTTTAAAAATTTTGGATAATTTGTGATGTTGTTTTTAACTTTGCTAAAGATTTTGATCTGTTCTTGAGTACATATTAGGGCTTTTTCGCATGCATTACAATAATTCCTCCGCCTGCGAGATATTCTTGACGTGCCCATATTTTTTGCACAGAAAACTGGGTTGACCAAGTTGTTCTGGTGAAATCTCTAACAGTATTGATATTGGGGTTTTGAAGAAAGCACACATTTAAAAAGTTGAGGACCTGTTTTTTTTTTAATTCTTCTAAGGAATTCATTAACAATTATATGTTGGCTCTTTAATATATCAAAGTGACTTTCAGATGTGTATGTTGGTGTAAAGTCTATTTTATGTGCTTCCAAATTGATGTATCGAGTATCACTACTTTTTTCATTGCTGACTGCTTTTATCCTTTTAGAGCCTATAAATTGACAATTCATTTATTCTACTGGTTATTTGTAATGTCTTTTAAAGGGGTGGGGGTGTTTCCTGTATTTCCAACACCCGAACCCCTATGATCCAGTGGTTGCATTTCACACTGAATGGTGCTCACTTTGAATGCTGCAGCTATACCAGAGTTGGGAGTTGCAAGTGTTGTTGGCATAACTGTAAAATATTCTGTTTAATCTATGCTGGATTTTCTTAGGGAGTAGTTGTAATAAATCTATTATATAATCCAAATTTTGCAAATTATTTGAAGTAGTTACCAGCTCAGTAACTCTTTGTTCTATCGTGGATGCTGACTTTCAGTGAAGTTAATTTATTACAATGTTTTAGTAGAGCGACCTGCTCAGAGAGTTACCATAATCGATTTATTAATGCCACTGGGTATGCGAGTGGCATGCTCTTTTCTTCCCAGTGTTTTATCTCATGAGTCATTTGGATTGCTGTTGGAGTTTCATTATTTGCTTGAGTATGCATTGACAATGTAGTAGACTGGTCTATGTTTTCCAAACCCTGTAATTGGGCTAAAAGCATATAATTATCCAATGAGATAGCCAGGGTGTTGGAATTATAGTAATCATGTTTGAGATCCTGCGTATCTCGCTCCTCTAGAATCATCCTATCCGTAGATAGAATCAATCTTTAGGGTTTCTGGAGTTTCCCGAATGTCATAATTTCCTTCAAGATTCCTTATAGTTGAAGGGAATATAGATATTTCTGCTACTGTTGTTAATAGGTAGCTAACCTTGACTACCGTGGAGCTGTTCCTGGGGCTCCCATTGCTGATCCTGAATCAGAGTTGCGTGGATTGTCTACTATTTTATCTGTTATCTTTAAACAATTGTATATCAAGTGTTGCCTAATGCAAGATTTTAAGTGCTTTGACAACCTTTTCTTTTATTCCATATGCCACATTTATTGCTAATCCAATAAAAATCAGTTTGAGAATCATCTGTGGCCTCTGACTGCACTGGGAACTTTTCATTAATATCCATGCTCCCTTTGAATATAGGTTTTTTTACAGCAGAATTTTGGCTACTTGGCTCCTTATAATTGTTTTACATGATCAGGTTTTCATTGTAATTGTTACTTAAAATATCTGTTAACCCCTTCGCTGCCAGGCCTTTTTCCCCTCATGTGCCAGGCCTTTTTTTTGGCTATTTGGGGCAGTTCGCGCTTAGGCCCTCATAACTTTTTGTCCACATAACCTACCCACGCCAAATATTCGTCCTTTTTTCCAACATTCCAGGGATTCTAGAGGTGCCCAGAGTTTGTGGGTTCCCCAGAAGGAGACCAAGACATTAGCCAAAATATCGTGAAAATGTTTTGATTTAAAAAAAAAAATGGGAAAAAGGGCTGCAGAAGAAGGCTTGTGTTTTTTTCCCTGAAAATAGAATCAACAAAGTGTTTGTGGTGCTAAAACCACAATCCTCTCAGCTTTCAGGAACAGAGAGACTTGAATCAGAAAACCACATTTTCAACACAATTTTGGCATTTTACTGGGACATACCCCATTTTTATTATATTTGTGCTTTCTGCCTCCTTCCAGTTAGTGACAGAAATGGGTGTGAAACCAATTCTGGATCCAGGAAAGCAAAACATTTCTAAAAATTAGCCAAAATTCTGAATTCATCAAGGGGTCATTTGTGTAGATCCTACAAAGTTTTCCTACAGAAAATAACAGATGAAATAAAATAATATTGAAATTGAGATGAAAATAACTGAAATTTTTCTCCACGTTTTACTCTGTAACTTTTTCCTGCGATGTCAGATTTTTTAAAGCAATATACCGTTACGTCTGCTAGATGCTTTTGGTTGCAGGGATATATAGGGCTTGTAGGTTCACCAAGAACACTAGGTCCCCAGGGCCAATAAATGAGCTGCACCTTGCAATGGGTTTTCATTGTATACCTGGTATACAGCACTTCATTTACTGAAATATAAAGAGTGAAAAAGAAGTATCAAGGAAACCTTTGTATTTCCAAAATAAGCATAGGATAAGGTCTTGAGAAGCAGTGGTTATTTGCACATTTCTGAATTCCGGGGTGCCCATACTAGCATGAGAAACTAATTACAGGACATTTCTCAAATAGACATATTTTTGATACTCTGTCCTACATTTGGAAGGAAAAAATGTAGAGAAAGACAAGGGGCAGTAACACTTGTTTTGCTATACTGTGTTCCCCTAAGTCTCCCGATACAAATGGTACCTCACTTGCGTGGGTAGGCCTAATGCCCATGTCAGGAAATGCAACAGGGACACATCACATTTTTACATTGAAAACTGATGTGACTAGCTGATTTTGATCTCTAGCTCAGCCGGCACCTAGGAAAACCTACCAAACCTGTGCATTTTTTTAAACTATACACCTAGGGGAATCCAGGATTGAGTGACTTGTGGGGCTCTCACCAGGTTCTGTTACCCAGAATCCTTTGCAAACCTCACAATTTGGCCAAAATAACACTTTTTCCTCACATTTCGGTGACAGAAAGTTCTGGAATCTGAGAGGAGCCACAAATTACCTTCCACCCAGCCTTCCCCCAAGTCTCCTGATAAAAATGGTACCTCACTTGTGTGGGTAGGCCTAGTGCCTGCGACAGGAAATGCCCCAAAACACAACATGGACACATCACATTTTCCCCCAAAAAACAGCGCTGTTTTTTGCAAAGTGCCTAGCTGTGGATTTTGATCTCTAGCTCAGCCGGCACCTAGGGAAACCTACCAAACCTATACATTTTTGAAAACTAGACACCTAGGGGAATCGAAGATGGAGTGACTTGTGGGGCTCTCACAAGGTTCTGTTACACAGAATCCTTTGCAAACATCAAAATTTAGCCAACAAAATGCTGTTTCCTTACATTTCGGTGATAGAAAGTTCTGGAATCTGAGAGGAGCCACAAATTTCCTTCCACCCAGCGTTCACCCAAGTCTCCGGATAAAAATGGTACCTCACTTCTCTGGATAGGCCTAGTGCCCCCAAAAGGAAATGCCCCAAAATACTATCTGGACACATCAAAATTATCAAATACAAAACTACCTGTTTTTGCAGTGGGCTCCTGCGGTTTTGGTCCTGGGCTCAGCAGCCATATATGGAAACCTACCAAATCCAAACATTTCTGAAAACTAGACACTCGAGGAAGTCCAGGGAGGTGTGACTTGCTTGGATCCACAAGTGTTTTTTTCCCAAGAATCCTCAGCAAATCTTAAATTTAGCACAAAAAAATAAAAAATTTCCACATTTCTGTGTGGGATCCCCGCACCGGGACAAATTTCCTACCATCCAACGTTCCCCTCTGTCTCCCAATAAAAATGATACCTCACTTGTGTAGGTGGGCCAAGTGTCTGTGACAGGGGAGAGCCAAAAACTTGTAGAAATTGAGGGGGAACCAAAGCGGATCTAAAAGGGCAAAAAAAGTCGTTTTAGGCTGACAAGTGGGGCAGATTTTGTATCGGTATAGATGCGACAATGCTGGGTGGTAGGAAATTTGTGGATTCCTGAAGATTCTGGAAGGTTTCATCACAGAAATGTGGGAACAATGTGTGATTTCCAGCAAAATGGGAGGTTTACAGGGCATTGTGGGTAAGAAAGTGGTGCAGGGTAAATGTGAAGCACACCACCCTGGACTCAGCCAGATGTTTAGTTTTCAGATGTGTCTAGGGCTTGTGGATTTTTCTACATGGCAGCGTACCAAAGTCCAAAAAGTGCAGCCCTGACCATTCCAAGTGGGATGATTTTGAGAGTTAGCCAAGCTCTCATGGCCCAAATGTAAAACCAAAACCCAAAATAATCAAATTCCCTCTTGCTTGCCATGGAATAACATGTTTTAGTGTGCAGGGGAGAGCTGAAAGACTGTTACCCCCTTCAGTTGGGGTGGGGGCATAACCATGCCCATACTGATTAGTAGCCACCAGCCCACTATTTTTTTATTTTTAATTCCTTGGAATGTACTAGGCTTTCTGGCCCTCCAGGGAGTGGATCAGGGGTAATTGCCCCATCTGCCCACCGGTGGGCAGAACAACTTTGTCTCCAATTATTTGGGGTGGGGGCATGGCCATCCTTGCCTAAGGGGTTGCTCCCTTTATGCCAATTTCATTAAAAAAAGAAATCCGGGTGTCTAGTGGCTTCTGCCCCCCAGGAGGGCAGAAAAGGCATAATAAACAATTACACCCTGGGGGTGACCCTTGCCAAAGGGGTCACTCCCCTTATGCCAGTTTCATTAAAAAGATCCCTGCTGTCTAGCGGCTTCTGCCCCTCTTGGGGGCAGAATAGGCCTAGTAAAAATATTGCCCCCTGTGGAGTGACCCATGCCTACGAGGTCGCTCCCCTTATGCCAATTTCATTAAAAAAAAATCCTGGTGTCTAGTAGCTTCTGCCCCCCCCCGGGGGAAGATCGGCCTAATCAATATAGGCCGATCTGCACCCAGGAGGGGGGGGGGGCAGAAAAGGCCTAATTAAATTCTTGGCTCCCCGGGGAGCGACTCTTGCCTATGGGGTCACTCCCCTTATGAAACAAAACTAAAAAAAGAAGAAAAAAAATCCTGGCTATCTAGGGCCTTCTGCCCCCTCTGGGGACAGATTGGCCTAACCAATATAGGCCAATCTTCCCCCGGGGGAGCAGAATAGGCCTAATAAAATTATTGGCCCCCTGGGGAGCGACCTTTGCCTAAGGGGTCGTTCCCCTTGTGAACAAAACTAAAAAAACTAAAAAACAATCCCTGGTGTCTAGTGCCTTCTGTCCCCTTGGGGGTATATTGACCTAATCATTATAGGCCGATCTGCCCCGAGGGGGGGGGGCGGAAAAGGACTAAAAATAAAATGCACCTCAGGGGAGCGACCCTTGCCCAAGGGGTCACTCCCCTTTATATGTAAATAAAAATAAAAAACATACCTGGTGTCTAGTGGGCGTTTCTCAAAAGGCTTTCCTTTCTTTCTATTTCTCTGCCCACCCCCTCCTCCCGAGCGGAAGAGAAATGCCTAGCATTTCTCTTCCGATGGGAGGTGACCTCAAATGATTGCGTGCTGATGTCATCAGATGTCACTGGCGGGGTGGGGTGGTCGGGGGTGGAAGGGGAAGCGATTCCCTTTCCATCCCTGACGGGGGGTGTGGGTGGGAGGCCCATAGGGGGAGCGCTTGCGCTCCCCCCGTGGGCCTGGTGCAGGACGAGCTGGTCTCATCCCCGGCACACAGGAACCGTGGCCGAGACCAGCTCGTCCAGGGCACAATAGGGGTTAATCCAGAAATGGAATTTGAAATTTGTATTTGTACTATGAGTTGTTTAATGCAATGTAAACGTAGACGGTGTAGATTACCTTTTGATTCTTAGCTAGATGTAAATTTCTTAGGGTTTACTTCTGGTGCCTCTATAGCAGAAGTAACATTAACAGGTTGTTGATTGTTCAGTTTCCTGTTATAAGGTTCAGATGAGGATAGAAATGACATGTCCCAAAAAATAAATTTACAATTGTTTTTTCTTTTTTTTAGATTTGCACCAAGCTGTCCGTTCTGCCAACTTCTTTTCCTCTTGACTCCTTTAAGTCCTCGAAAAGCTTGCTGTAGGGACCACTGACACAGTATTGAAGTAAACAATATCGCTTGACTCAAATAGCATGGCAAAAATATAATTGACCAAAATATTCTGACCCTACTCTTGTAGTAATACGTACAAAAATATTGAAAATAAAATATAAGTCTTTGATTTGAAGAAGTAAACCTTAAATATGTCAATATATAACTTTAATATATTGTTAAACAAATAAATTCCACTAATATCTAATACTATTTATAAATAAATATACTCTTCTTTAAACACACACACACATATATAAAGTGTAACACATTTACTGAAAGTATAAATTTTACCTTATACTAAGTTTTATAGTTATTTTATTATTATATTTACTTGTGTGAAAACATATATATTTATCTATGTATATATGAATATATATTTAATTGAAACCTAAAAATATTAACAATTAAATTTCAAAACTTTTATTAAATTATAAAAATATTTTAAAAGAAAGTCACAAAAATATTGTACAAATGTTCAAAGTTAAGATCAAATGTTATATAATTTTAAAAATACAAAATAATAATAAATATACTTAACCATATTAGGAAAAGTATTGAATTCTGAGAATATTGGATATACTATTCCCACTCTAGTTTATGCAACAGTAGTGAAAGTGGAGGATAACATTTAATATTCCGACTCCAAGCAGCACAATAGTTGTGGAAGTGTTGGACTTCAGGAGGGTTAGATTTAGTATTCCCACTCCAGTTGATACAACAGCAGGGAAAGCATTGGAATTTGGTGGCGTTAAGTTTACTATTCCCAATGCAGACTAAGCAACAGTAGGGAAAGAGTTAGATTTTAGAGGGGCTATATCTACTACTCCTACTCCAGTCAGCACAACTGTGGGGAAAGTGTTGGACTTCAGGGGGTTTAGATTTACTATTCCCACTCTAAACAGCACAGTAATAGGGAAAGTGTTGGACTTGGTAGGGGTAAGATTCACTATTCCCAATTCAGGCTGAGCAGCACTTAGGAAAGTGTTGGACTTCTAGGTGTAATATTTGCTATTCTCAGTCTAGTATGTGCAACAGTACGGAAGTGTTGAACTTTGGAGGGATTAGGCCCATATTTATACTTTTTAGTGCCGCATTTGCGCTGCTTTTTGATGCAAAAGCGTCGCAAAGTTTCAAAATACAATTATATTTTGTAACTTTGCGCCGCTTTTGCGTCAAAAAATGATGCAGATGTGGTGCTAAAAAAGTATAAATATGGGCCTAAATCTATTACTCCGACTTCAGTCTAAGCAACATCAGGGAAACCATTAGATTTGCAAGCGGTGAGATTTACTATTCTCACTCTAATCAGTACAACAGTAGGGAAAGTATTGGACTTCTGAGGGGTCATATTTACTATTCCCACTCCAAAACAGCACAATAGTCAGGAAAGTGTGGACTTTGGAAGGATGAGATTTGCTTTTCCCACTCCAGTCTAAGCAACAGTAGGGAAAGTACTTCACTTGGAACACATTACATATTTTAATAACTCTCTTAATTTAGAAAATAAACATTAAACTCTTTTTTTAAAGTGTAGTGGTTTTTACATGTTCGACAGTGAGTGACTGTTCAGCAGTTATCCATAAATATCATGTTGTTACATGCATAAATTATTTATCTCATTAATATTGCAGGCACCATCTCAGTTCTTGCTAGTTAAACCACTCATTCACTTATAGACACTGTTAACTAGTCACTCTACTGCTCCATATAGGAGTTATAGCCCCCTCTATATCAGTATTTCCTGTGCAAAAAAACCTTTTAATATCAACTTTGTTAACATAAAAATATGTGTATGCATTTAAAAATATAAACAATTAAACAATTTACATACATAATAAACAATTTAATATTTAATCATTAACTGAAAAATAGTTGTTGGAAATAAGCACATATAGTGAGGGTGGACTGGGCATCCCCCACTTCCTATGCTATTATTAGGCAGCACAGCTCCATTACACGGTGGAATGGTCTAGACCTAGTACCTAAAACGACTGCCAACTTAATGTTCCATAGCTCCTGAAACAGCACCAACCTGTAGGGGTATATATCTCACTGATCCTCAGTGCTACAATGGGAGTCTGGGACAAGGTGGAAACTGTCCACTCCCAGCTCACTGCAGAGGCCCATTCTAGGGAATCCGGAGTTCCTCCCGAATTATGGGACTCCTTGTTCATAGAATGGCAGGAAACCAATTGCAAGAGGGTAGGCGACCTTTTTAATGCTCACCAGCCTTATGGACTTCCCCCAGCTCCAACATAATTATGGGCTACCGGCCTCTGCCTACTTCCAATACACCATTATCAGGCATTGGGCTTCTAGCCTCCTGGTACGTTCAGATGCATGTAGGCCAGTCACAGCCTTTGAGAAATGGCTTATTATCCATTCCTCTGACAAACGCATCTTTTCTCACATCTATTCCTTCCTCAACAAGCCCCAAACCCTCCCCCAATCACCAGCACAGAGGAGGTGGGAGGTGAAATGTGATCACCACAAAAGAATGGCGCAACATTTTACACCAAGTCTGAGCCTCAGCTTGTAATACCACTAGCACAGAAATGTTCCTCAAAATCAAATATTATTGGTATAATTCTCTGGCCAGAATCGCACAGTGGAAAAGGGGAAGTGATGATACATGATGACACCAATGTGGACAGGTTGGTACTCATAACCTCTTCCTGTGGCACTGTTCCCAGATAAAACCTTTCTGGACGCAGGTCTTACTAGTAGTTGACATTTACGAGACTAGCGTCCCTAAGTTTCCCAGCTATATCTTACTTACCCTTTGACCTACCCTGTCAAATCCACAAAAGGTCATGCTATCAAACTGATACTGGGAGCGGACAAACACCTGTTGCTCTCGCGGATAGTTACACATTCTCCGAATGACATACCCGAATGGTGACCCCGTTTGACCAATTATCTAACTCAACCTTTCTCGTCCTATTGGCAATACCCCCTTTTCTTTTATAACCCGTACTGGTGTGTTCTGGCAACAGACTTCAGCTACTCTCCTATGACCCACCCTTGATGTTACCATTGTTCAAATTAATTTGTTTCCCACCAGCAAGTGGATGTAGGTGGGTTGCATGTTGTATATTGTTTGTTTAAATTCAATAAATAGATTTCAATGATAAAATATATTAATTACTTAATTAACTTCCACCCCTACCTCTACAAACCTGGCAACCTGCATCTTAAAATATGACTAAAATAAATAAGTATAGAGCACTTACATGACTTGGATAATAAATTACATTGTATATTAACAATTAATAATAAATTGTTAAATAATTATTACTCAGAACATAACCGAAATGTCATTAGTGCCCTTGTGGACCTCCTTCCTCGAGGTTGCCTCACTAGCTATGTCCCAGCAAGCCGATCTCCACGACTTAGTAGTTTCCCTGCTCACACCGGCGTAGGAATATTTCATGGTAGTACCACAGTACATAGTTACCACAAGTCGTGAGCTGATTAGCTAATCATTGGCATTACAAAAGTTAAAGGCAACCACGTTAGTTTTAGGTACACTTCCCCGTGTTGTGCGTTATGCCTTCCGGTGTAAATAAGTATCAGATTTGGTATTTTCAACCTAACTATTAATGCTTTAGTAAAGTGGTAAGAGGTAGAGCAAAATGTTTTGTAAGTTTCTAGAGTTTTTAAATAAATACTATGGAGAAGAGCAGGCATATTGAGGCACCCCCAAAACAATTCTAAGGTTAACACTTTTGTTTATAAATTTCTTTATATTTTGTATGCCAGTTTGCATTTCTTTTAAGCAGCGTGGTCATTTTCGCTAATTAACTTGCTACCCTGTATACTTTTTATGCATATTTAAATATGTAAAACACAGTTTAGCACCCCATATTATTAAAACACAGTGTATTTTAGTGTATTTTCATTCTATTTCCTTTTTTGAAACATTTTTTGGTACCTCGATACTCCTGTAATACTCTGCATTTTATTTTTATTGTAAAATATATATAAACATAAATATTTTCCCTACCTACTACCACTTTACTAAAGTGGTAATAGGTAGGGAACAATACAAAACCTGACACCTACAATGTATGGTGTAACACGGAGATACTCAAGCTGAAAACCAGATAGCTGCCTTTAACTCTTGTAAAGGCAGTCATTAGCCAATCAGTTAACAACTTATCTTTGCTATATACTTCGGTAATACTGCTGCAGCTGCAGATATCACTAAATTAAAAACACGTAAAACTTATGAAAGACTAGCTCTACTTACCTGCAGTTGTTCTGCACACCATAATATATAATTCATCCATATTTCGCCAAAATCCCACTGATGGTTTTCACGCTACGTGAAATTTAAAAATCTATGTAAAATGTATTAGATTTTATGCTTGTTTTGGGACCCTCCTTTTTTCTTTGCACTACCTTAATTTCCAAACTTTCAGGACTCTGAGAATGAAATGGGGGCACCAGGTCTACAAAGTTTTGTGGACATTCGTCATATGGGTGCACATGTATTGAGGGTCAAAAATCCCAAATATCCCTGTTCAGCCTACCTACGCAACTCTGCAGTTATAGTTAGGGTGACCTGAAATAGGGATTTTTGTCCATTAATAACTGTGCACCTGTTTGACAAATGTCCGCAAAACTTCGCAGACCTGCTGCCTCCATTTCGCTGTCAGACTACTGAATGTTTTGTTGTGTTTGGTCAATGGGCTGAAAAGAAAATATGGGGGTCCCAAAACAGGCTTGAAAACCAATGCATATTACATAGACGTTTGTATTTTGCATAGTGCTAAAACGGCCAGTCGGAGTTTGCTGACATTTGGCAGTCTTAGATTATTAGCGTGTGCAGGGTGTGCAAATGAACCTTCAGTTACTGCAGGTAAGCAGAGTAAGAATTTATTTCTATAAGGTTGTTCAATTTAGTGATATCTTGTAGCACAGTACTACTAAAAGTATCAAGGAAGCCTAACTACATCAGCAGCTGAAAGACTGATTTATCGTCACATGCTGATGGAAACCTCTAAACAGATACACAACAAATAGAATACATGTTAATCTACCTACATTTTCTTTGCACACGCTCTAGCTCACAAAATAAAACTGGTCCAACAAGCCAAACCATCTTTCTTATGCACTCCTGTGCAACAGAATGAAACACTGCCCTAGAAGTGAGCCACACAAACTACTATTTGGAGGACAAAATAATTAGCATCTAGGAAAAAAGATAATGATATCAATTCTTATAACAATAACAAAGATTGCCTTTCATTGAGTTAGGCCTTCATATGTGGCACAATCCTCCAAAAAGTAGCAAAGAAGCCGAAAATATAAAGTAGACTGCATATGTAAAGTTTTAGAATTACTAAATGAACAACTTAAAGGACATTTACGGTCATATGATTTCGAAAAACAATAAACAAAAACCAAACAAATACAATAAATAAATATTCCTGCTGTATTATTGGATTGCGGTACCCTTGCATCAATCATGGAAAATCATGGTGTTGCATGAGCAATGTAGTACTTAAGTCAGATATCCAAAGGAAAACAAGGCCAACATGTGTGGCTCTGCGTTGATTGTTAAATCTTGAGAAATGCAAGGCAGCACAATTTGCTGTTTCGCGCACCATAATCTACATTGCTGCTACATTTCACATTCATCTCTATGCCACGTCACTGTAGCCACTGCACAATAAGCTATTCCATTCTACGCCACTCCACTTTATGTATTTCCACTGTACTCCACTCCACTCTATGCCACTGCACTCTACCCTAACACACCGTACGCAACATCACTTTATGCCACTCAAGTTTACGTTGGTACATTGTTCGCCACTTCACTTCACTCTACTCCATTGTATGCTGTTCTACCTTAAGCCATTCTACTGTTTCCAGTCTACACCACTGCATTATATGCCACTCCACTGTACTCCACTCCACTATACACTATCACATTCTGATACTACACAGTACATCACTCTACTCTATGCCCACATGTTAGTACCCAGTACACAACTCCAGTCTGTGCCAGTCCACTCTACGCTATTATACAGTATGCAACTTCACAGTATGCTACTCCAGTAGATGCTATACTTCTCTCCCTAATTCCACCGTATGCCACTCCTCTATATGTTATTCCACTGCATCACCACACCACAAAATTCTACTCTACTCTATGCTACTCCAGTGTATGCCACTCCATTCTACTCCACTCCATTCTATAATATTCCATTGGACGCCACTCTTCTCTACACTACTGCACTATGTTTCACTCTACACCACTTGAGTGTACGCAACTACAGTCTAAACCACTGTATGTCACTGCACTGTATGCTACTCCATTATCTGCTATTCCAGTGTATGCCACTCTACTGTACCCCACTCCATACTATGCTATTCCAATGAATGCCATTTCACTACACACCACTCCACTCTATGCCACTCCAGTGTACAATACTCCACTCTACCACACTCCATTCTATGCTAGCCTATTGGATGCTACCTTTCTTTACACCACTTCACTCTATGCCATTACACTATATGTTACTTCACTTTATACCATTCCACAGTACAGTACTCCAGTCTACACCACTCCATTATATGCCACTCTACTTTATGATATTCTGCTGTATGCTATTCCACTCTATGCTAGTCTACGTTATGCCACTCCTCTGTACTCCACTCTATGCTATTATGCAGTTCACCACTCCATTCTATGCTACTACACAGTATGCAACTTTAATCTTTCCCCTCCTTTGTATGGTGTCCCACTCTACCTCACTCCACTGTATCCCACTCCACTGTATGCTATTACACTCTATCCCACCCTACTCCACAAAAAAACGCACCGGTTTAACCCACTTCAATGTACACCACTTCACTATACGCTACTACACTATACGCAATTACACTCAATGCCACTCCACTTTATGCCACTCAAGTCTGTGCTACTCCACCCTACACGTTTCTCCTTTATGCCACTCCACTCAATGCTACTCCACTCTACGCCACTCCAGTACACTCTCCTCCACTCCAATTAGCTCCAGTCTACAAAACTGTACTATACTCTATGCCACTCCAGTGTACTCTTCTCCACTCTATATAACTCCCATCTACTAAACTCTACCACACTCTATGACGCTCCAGTGTACTCTCTTCCACTCTTTGTAACTCCAGTCTACAAAACTCTACTACACTCTGTGCCATCCTACTAGACTCCACTCCACTCTATCCTTCTACACTACACTGTCCAAATTTGCACTCAACAATATGCCCGTACACTTTATTGTACAACGCTCTACTCCACTCTCTGACGGTTTTCAACGTCTATGACACAGTACTCCACTTTACTGTATGAGACACCATTCCAATTTATAACAGTTTCCTAGATTCCACGCTATACCACTTCAATGTGTGCCAAACCACTCTATGCTAATCAACTGTACCCTACTCTACTGTACACCACTCCACTCTATGCTATTCCACTCTACGCCACTTCACTCTTCTACACTCCACTGAACAGTATGCCACTGTAGGCTATTCCGCTGTCTGCTTATCCACTTTACCATAATCTACTTCACACCACTACAGTGTATGCCACTCCACTCTACACTGCTCCATTGTATGCCACTCTCCGCCACTGTACTCTATAAAAGATTACCACACTTCATGGTACTCTACGACATTATACTTCACTCTATCCCCGTACACGCCACTGTCCAACTTTAAACTCCACTCTATTTTAATGTACAACACTTTTCTATATGACACAGCACTCCACTCTACTCTACGAGACTCCACTCCAATTTATAACAGTTTACTACCTATGCTACGCCAGTATACTCCACTTCATGTCACTCTTCTCTACGACACACAAATACACTCTGTACTCCATACTACGTTACACCACTGCACTCGACTCTACTGTTCAGGACTTTACCTTACTCTATGCTACTATACAACAATCTACTCTTCGCAACTCCAATTTTTCACACAGTACTGTGCTCTATGCAGCTCCACTCTACAACAATCTACTACACTGTATGCCACTCTCTGACAGTTTACTCCGGTCTATTCCCCTTCACTCTACCATACAACACTATACTGTACTGTATGCCTCTGTACAACACCCTAATCTATAATACTCTAGTCCTCAATACAACACTGTATTCTACTCTTTGTATGCCACTGCACCCCACTTTACTCCACTGTACTCTGATACAGTACTCTAGTCTACTCCACTACTCCACTGTATGCCACTCCACTCTACAGGACTCAATGCCATTATACTCTATCACACTGTATGCCAATCTACTCTACCTCACTCTACAACACTGTACAGTATTGTACACTACTCCAGTCTACAAAAATCAACTAGACTGTATGTGCTTTTACTCAGCTGTAATCTACATCACTTTCCAATATTGTACGATACTCCACTATATTCTAATTTACAACACCGTACTCCAATTCATAGCACTTTATTCAACTGCATGCTACACTACTTCACTCTACTACAATCCAGCCCACTATAGTCTATAACATGACACTCCACTCTGACACTTTACTCCACTCTACACTATCCCACTCCTGTGTACTCCATTCTACTGTACTCCACTCTACTCCACTTTATCCCACTCTGTACCCCAGTACTATACTCCGGTCTACGCTGCTCCACTGTCCGACAATCAACTCCACTGTATACAACTCCATTCTAAAACACTGTCACTACACTCTATGGCATCCTATGATACTGTACTCCACTCTATGCCCATCCACTCTATGCCAGAGTTCAACACTGTATGCCACTGAACGACATGCTACTCAAAGTTTCTCCACAATACTCCACTTCACTGTATGACAAGGCACTCCACGCTACAACACTCTTCTCCATCATACTTTGCGACAATCCCCACTTGACGATACTCCACCCTGTGACACTCTACATCACCCTACTCCACTCCAAAACACTCTACCCCACTCTATGACAGTCTACGACACCCTACTCATCTTCTCGACATGCCATTCCACTGTACAACTCTCTGCTGTAGTCTACGATACTTGACTCCACTATGTGAGATACCATCCCACTACAAAATACAACACTTTACTTCACTGTGTGATACACTATTACACTCTACTCTTTTCCACTTAATTCCAATCTCAATACTTCAGTCTATGACAATAGACTTTGCAACATTCTCCTCCACTGTACTGTATAACACCACATACCAACTCTCCGCTTGAGGCACTGGACTCTACGATTGGAAACACATTTTTATTAAAAATATATATTTTTTAAACATAAAAATTCAATGAAAACACCAAGGGTTGAAACTTAGTTATAGTTGGGAAAATGTATTTTCCCTATATAAACCAAGTTTAAACTAGAGAAACATCAAACCATTTACAGTTATAGTAATAACTTTCATTTAAAATGTACCCACCACCTTCAAGTTTTTATACGTAGTGAACCTTGTTACTGTATGCTACTCCACTCTACACCACTCAAGTGTACTTTCCTCCATTGTATGTAACCCCAGTCTACAAAACTCCACAAAATGCCACTCCACAGTGTAGGGCACAGTGGAATGGTATGTAGCAGAACGACATAGAGTGGAGTACTGTGTGTAGTGTTATAGAGCATAATAGTGTGTAGTGTAATAGTATGCAGTGGAGTGGCATAAAGTGTAATAGTGTACACTGTAGTAGCATACAGTGGAGTGCCGTACTCTGAAGTGGGTTTGACTGGATTGGTGTATTGTAGGGTTGAGTGTTACAAGATACAGTGGAGTGGGGTACAGTGGAATGGGGTACAGTGGAATACCATAGAGTAGAGTGGCAAATATTGAAGTTGTGTAGAGTGCATTAGCACAGAATGGAGTGGCATCCAGTGGAATAGTGTGGAGTGAATGCAGAGGAAGGGTGTAGAGTAGAATAGCATACGGCAGAATATCATAAAGTGGAGTGGCATACGGTGGAGTGGTGTAGACTGTAGTAGTGTAGAGTGGAGTGTATAGAGTGAAGTATCATATAGTGAAGTGGCATAGAGTGGAGTGGTGTAGAGAGGAGATGCATCCAATGGACTAGCATAGAATGGAGTTGCATAGAGTGGAGTGGTGTACACTGGAGTGCCGTAAAGTTAAGTAGTGTGTAGTGGAGTGGCATACAGTGGAATAGCATAGAGTGAAGTGTCGTACAGTAGAGTGGTGTAGACTGGAATAGCATATAGTGGAGTAGCTTAAAGTGCAGTGGCGTACAGTGGAGTGGTATAGACCGGAGTGGCGTGCACTGGAGTGGTGTAAAGTGCAGTAGCATATAGGGGTGTGGCATAGAGTAGAGTGGTGATCCAAGGAGTGGTGTCCAATGGTATATCGTAGAATGGAGTGGGGCAGCTTTGAGTGATATACATTGTAGTGGCATAGAGTACAGTAGCATATGGTGGAGTGGCATACAGTGGAATGGAATACAGTGGAGTGAAAGTGTCTTATTCAGGTGGCTGGTTGACACTTGTTCGGTATAAGTCAATAAGGACGCTCAATGAAGGACCACACGCCAATTATGAATACAATTTAGCTTTACTATAATTTCTGGTAAATGCATGCATTTAGCACATTAACAATAGTGGAATAAGAATAGCAATGAAAAGCATCTATTCATATATATATGAACACTAGAGAGAGTATCTATGTATACGAATGAGCAAAGAGTTCATTGACAGATATAAACTTGGAATAACTGTACACCAACATGTGATACACTACGATGTTCAGGGAGCAGAATATTAACGAGTTGAATACTTCAGATAAGCTTTGATTTACTGCACACTAAAATGCATATTTCAATTACTGTGGCAGACTCACACTACGATGTTCAGTAAGGCAGAAAAAACTAAAAACGAGCTGAATTTCTCAGATTATAAACACAGTGCAAGCATAATAATCAATCATAATAATAGAGCAGAGAAACAAAAAGCCTTTCATCCCTGGGTGGAACTTAACTTAGTCCACGAATGCTGGGAAGCCCTCTACTGCCCACTTGGACCTCTCTCCCCCTCAAGCATCACAGTCTTGGAACAGCAAAACAGGGAGGCAGCTCTGGGTCTGAAGATGACAGTTTCATAACTCCATCTGCGAGCTTCAAAATTCCCTCACCTACCTTTCAGTGTTTAAATAACCTGAAGCTTGGAATCTACCCCCTTCCAGTATTTTCTAGCTATGTTATCAGTATATGTCTCTTGGCTGCCTTGCCATTCCCTGGCCATTGTTTTCATTCCATCTTTTACTGTGGTCTCGTTCTCAAGGTTGAGACTGACTCTCCTTCACAGCCTGTTTCTCACACATGCAGCTGCGAATAAGTTTATCTACGGAAGGTCAAAAGAAAACAAGCTTGAAAGCGAACATCTAGAATTTCTTCCACGTTGTTCTGGCTTCGGCAGGCATCACGCTCATCTACACTGTTCAAGCTTATTAACCCTTCGCGTTACAATGTTTTCCGCACCTTTCCCTACACTGATCACTCCACCCCTTAGATGAGCGCGATGCTTGCGAAACCAGAAGTATTTATTGTAACACTTCGCTAGCTAGATTGCTACGAATACTTGTTAGCATTATTCTAAGCGGCTGCATTTTAGTATAAAGCTGGTTTGTGCGTACATATAGTCTACATAGTATAATCATTAGCGTGACCCAGACAATCAATAACCAGATTACCGGATGTAACACTATATTTAGCGTTTTCGTAGCTCCTGGTGCCTAACCTAAGAAGATGTCATACCAATGGTGCTCAGTTACTTGCTGGATGCGTGAAGCAGTGTGCATAAGCTGTTTGGCGTCTATGGTCATCTGTATGGCTGTATCCTTGGTATATTTAGCTGCCATGTCGAACTTAGCAAATGTGATTTGTGCGTAGCGCCTGATTGCCTCTAATCTAGGTAGCTTCACAACAAGCGGGATGTTCCATTCTAACTGTGCTTGCATTTGCGTCTGTAATGTGGTTGTGGTGAACTTAGTCGGTCGGTATAGGATGTGAGTACTTATGTCAATAATGCTGGTAATATTGCACATACACATTACCTGCTCACCGGTGGTTTGTACAAATCCGTTAATAAGTAAGGGGTGATTAGTAACGTAACATATACTCTCTGTTCCTATCTGATATAAGTCTGTGCCATTAATAGGATAAGGTAACCATTCACATTCTCCTGGTATTGGGTGAAGGCATGGGTCTAGACCCGTCCAGTGTGGGTACATATCCACCCCTTAGACCAATCTGCACATCTAGTGGGATCTACGGTGTGATTTGTTTGATCAATCCATTTTTTGTCAGTGTGAGGTATCCACCATTCTTCACCTATTACTACAGGGAGCAATTTAAAGGGGCACCATATTTCAGGAGGAAGATTACTTCTAGCTATATCAAAATGAGCATAACACATCTCTCCCTCACAATGGAATTGTATAGGCTTTACCCATATTTCCTCAGGCAAATGCAATTGTTGTCTCCAATATTCACCTTGAAGCTGTCCCCATTCCGCTTTGAAGTCTACATACTGTTGATTAACAATACTTTGCCATAGTATGCACTGAATTCCTTTGGAAATTGTTTGAGTGCTTTGTTAGCTTTTTCCAAATTGTTCATAAGTGAAATTATGCCATTGCCAATCACGATACAACCCAGGCAGAACCTTCCATACTTCTTGTGAGTGTGTGGGCCCCCATTGTGAAATTACTTTTATGGCCTCCCCTGTACTATATTCTGTTGAAGATAGTTTATTCCTGATGCCTTCAATATCGAAACCGTTCAGGGCCCCTACCCCAATTCCGGTGGCCCCGGCTATCATGGATCCTAGATCTCTTCTGATGCGTAACTTCGGCAAGGGCCATAACTGTAGTGTCCATGGTGTGCATAATGGATCGTACTTAGAGACATTCCCCTTGGCAATAGTTATCTGTAACACAATATGGTTAATTATGCTTGCATGTAAACCCAGTGTGGGTACATATCCACCCCTTAGACCAATCTGCACATCTAGTGGGATCTACGGTGTGATTTGTTTGATCAATCCATTTTTTGTCAGTGTGAGGTATCCACCATTCTTCACCTATTACTACAGGGAGCAATTTAAAGGGGCACCATATTTCAGGAGGAAGATTACTTCTAGCTATATCAAAATGAGCATAACACATCTCTCCCTCACAATGGAATTGTATAGGCTTTACCCATATTTCCTCAGGCAAATGCAATTGTTGTCTCCAATATTCACCTTGAAGCTGTCCCCATTCCGCTTTGAAGTCTACATACTGTTGATTAACAATACTTTGCCATAGTATGCACTGAATTCCTTTGGAAATTGTTTGAGTGCTTTGTTAGCTTTTTCCAAATTGTTCATAAGTGAAATTATGCCATTGCCAATCACGATACAACCCAGGCAGAACCTTCCATACTTCTTGTGAGTGTGTGGGCCCCCATTGTGAAATTACTTTTATGGCCTCCCCTGTACTATATTCTGTTGAAGATAGTTTATTCCTGATGCCTTCAATATCGAAACCGTTCAGGGCCCCTACCCCAATTCCGGTGGCCCCGGCTATCATGGATCCTAGATCTCTTCTGATGCGTAACTTCGGCAAGGGCCATAACTGTAGTGTCCATGGTGTGCATAATGGATCGTACTTAGAGACATTCCCCTTGGCAATAGTTATCTGTAACACAATATGGTTAATTATGCTTGCATGTAAACCCAGTGTGGGTACATATCCACCCCTTAGACCAATCTGCACATCTAGTGGGATCTACGGTGTGATTTGTTTGATCAATCCATTTTTTGTCAGTGTGAGGTATCCACCATTCTTCACCTATTACTACAGGGAGCAATTTAAAGGGGCACCATATTTCAGGAGGAAGATTACTTCTAGTTATATCAAAATGAGCATAACACATCTCTCCCTCACAATGGAATTGTATAGGCTTTACCCATATTTCCTCAGGCAAATGCAATTGTTGTCTCCAATATTCACCTTGAAGCTGTCCCCATTCCGCTTTGAAGTCTACATACTGTTGATTAACAATACTTTGCCATAGTATGCACTGAATTCCTTTGGAAATTGTTTGAGTGCTTTGTTAGCTTTTTCCAAATTGTTCATAAGTGAAATTATGCCATTGCCAATCACGATACAACCCACGCAGAACCTTCCATACTTCTTGTGAGTGTGTGGGCCCCCATTGTGAAATTACTTTTATGGCCTCCCCTGTACTATATTCTGTTGAAGATAGTTTATTCCTGATGCCTTCAATATCAAAACCGTTCAGGGCCCCTACCCCAATTCCGGTGGCCCCGGCTATCATGGATCCTAGATCTCTTCTGATGCGTAACTTCGGCAAGGGCCATAACTGTAGTGTCCATGGTGTGCATAATGGATCGTACTTAGAGACATTCCCCTTGGCAATAGTTATCTGTAACACAATATGGTTAATTATGCTTGCATGTAAAGCTTGCTTACATCCTATTCTATATCGAACTATGGAAATGTTGCCTAAATTGCTGACCATGCGTCTTTCGGCTACATAAAACATAAAGGCAGGCGGTTTGGAGTATCGAACTCCTGTAGTTCTATTAGACATTGTAACAACCACCATATGTCCTGGTAAAATGTATTGTTTGATTGAACAATCATAAGATCTACACGGATATGTCTGTACTGGTGTAAAAGGTACAATGGTATCATAATATTTACATATCATGTTTAGCGTGTAATTCAAAGCCTGTACCGTTGCGGGCATTCCCTGCAACTCGTTCAGTCCGTTGGCATGTCAGATTTGCTGTCCAGTTACCTTCCAGGTTACAGCTTTGGCAGCCATCCATTTGCCTCCAGGTACCTTCACGTTGCAGAGTGAAACATTTCCCTGGTCATCAGTTACCTTAGCGGCTTGAGGTGCACAAGTGACATGAAGGTCCGTGATTACATTCTCTGCCACATTTGGTCGTACTAATATACTTTTTCCGGTTATAATCATGACCGCAAACAGGAACCACGTCATCGATGCAGATGTCATCATTTACAACCGTGGGGTAAGTCTCACTGCAGGTACAAATACAGGTACATTAGAATTCTTTAAAAGTACAACATACGTACTCCCCACCCCTTGACTCAATATCTCTCCTGCCTCTGGCTTTTTCCCTGGATGATGCACCCATACTCTTCTTCCTGTGCTTCCAAATCCTCCTTCACCTCTCTGAGTGTTATTGGGGGGGCAGATCTTTCTTCAATGTGGGGGGTATACGCTTGTTCAAAAATCAATTGGGAAAGTCTGTCATGTGCTTGATACGATACAGTAGCATGTCCTTGGTTCAGTAATACTACTTTAACCTCTCCTCTAAAATCTGGGTCTATGACTCCCCCTAGCACTGACACTCCCTTGATGGCTAGGCTGGATCGAGGGGCAATTCTACCATATGTTCCAGATGGTACTCTCACTCCTATTCCTAGGGGAATTGTCTTCACCTGTCCTACCGGTATGTCTCCATCCTCTGGAGCAAACAGGTCCAGTCCTATACTGCCAGAAGTAGCCTGTAAAGGTAATCGAGCTCGAGGGTCTGTTTTCCAGACAATCATTGTGTGGGTGATTTCTTTATCATGCCCTGTCATCCGAATGAAAGGAGTCTGCTGCCCAACTGGTCTATTGTTCAATTCAAACAAGGCTTTGTCTAAATTACTACTCCATCCTTTTAGAGTCTAATGTGCTGATAACTTTTTTAGCTGTTCTTTCAACAATCCATTATATCTCTCAATCATGCCTGCAGCTTGTGGATAATAACTAAGGTGTAAAATCCACTGAATTCCCTGTTCCTGCGCCCAGTCCTTCACTGTTTTCCCTGAAAAGTGTGTGCCCCTATCTGTTTGCATTTCATCAGGTACCCCATAATGTTTTATCAGGTAGTTTAGCCCTCGCAAAGTGTACTTTTGGTCTGCAGACTTACAGGGCATACCCAACATAAGGCCAGAGTAGGTGTCCACCATGGTCAATACGTTGCTTTTTCTTCCTTCCTTTGGTAGCGGCCCGATATAGTCCAATTGCCACACTGTAGCGGCTGCGGTTCCTGCTTGTTGGACCTGTTCTTTAGTGACTGGAATCTGTCGTTGCTGTGCCCATGCATAAGTGCCATTCTCTCCTAGATCTCCCGATGTTGCATGAGCCCAGTTTGCTACAGCAGCTTCAGCCTCCTCATTGATGATCACTGTTCTTGTTTTGGCCATCTGATCTGCGGTGTTGTTGAATAGAGATGCAACAGAGGTGTCTGATGGGAAATGGGCGTCCACATGTCCCATATAGATTTTACATTTGTGCCCTTTCTCCCACATCTCTTCCCATAGCTGCTCGCCTCCCCAAATGGGGATGCCTTTGATTTTCCAGCCATCCTTGCGCCAAGTCGGGGCCCAGCTTACTAGTCCTTGGTAGGTGACCCAGCTGTCAGTGTACACAAATGTTTTCTCTCCGATGGGGGCCTGTTCGATCACTGCTGCTACCCCCTGCAGTTCTGCAAGCTGACTTGATCCATTATTTCCTCCTCGCAGCAACAGAGTTTCTGTAGCAGGCTGGAATGCGACTGTTTGCCATTGTCTCTTTCCTTGATGGTACCGGGCGGTACCATCTGTGAACCATGCATTTTACTGTTCTTCTTCTGTGAGCTGTTCAAAAGGTGGGGCTGTTTTAAATGGTGAGGACTCCATCTCAGATGGCTCTGGTGAGGGAACCATTGCTTGTAAGTCCACTGCCCCCAGCATATCTTCTTGTAACTTCGATACTCCTGCTGGCCCCGATTTTGCCCTCTGCTGCAGATACCATTTCCACTTTACGATGGTAGACTCCTGCACCCTGCCTACTTTAGTGCCAACCCCTCCTTCTCTTATCCAGCCTAGTAAGGGGACCCGTGTTCTTAGGGTAACTGGCCGGTCACCAGTTATGGGCTCTATTTCTACTAACGCCCAATATGCTCCTGCTAGTTCTTTTTCTAACGGGGTGTAATTGCTCATGGAGGGAGTTAATCTCTTTGACCAAAATCCTTGTGGTACTCTCCTTTTTCCTTGCCTCTGCCATAAACTCCACATCACTACATCATCCTGTACTATCATTTCCAGCTCAAATGGGTCTCCTTCTGTGATGGGACCTAACGCGAAATAGTTCTGTAATGCATCTTATGCTCCCTCAAAGGCATCTTGCTGTTCAGGTCCCCATTGGAAAGGGTGCTTTTTTCGTGTAACTTGATATAATGGTCTCAATATTAATCCTAAGTGAGGGATATGTTGTCTCCAGAATCCCATCAAACCAATAAATTGTTGTGCTTCTGCCTTAGTTGAAGGAATCTTTAGCTGCTGTACCGTATCAATCACCTTCTGTGGTATTCTTTTTACTGGTCCTGACCAAATAGCGCCCAGGAATTTCACCTCTTGTGCCGGGCTTTGGACCTTTTTGGGGTTATTAGCCCATCCCCTCTGCTGTAAGTATTCAATTAATCTTTCCAGCGTATCTGTGACTTGCTCTTTAGTGTCCCCAGTGATCATGATGTCATCAATGTAATGTGCAAGTCGGGTGTCTCCAGCTGAGAAGTTGGCTCAATCACTGGCTATTAGCCCATGACACAATGTGGGACTATGCACGTACCCCTGGGGCAACTTCCTGAATGTGAATTGTCTGTCCTGCCAGCTTATTGCAAATTGGTCTTGACTGGCCTCATCAATATCAATTGAAAAGAAGGCGTTTGCTAAATCAATCACGGCATGCCATTCCCCCACATCTTTACTCAACTGTTCCACCAGTGTGATGATGTCTGGGACGGTGGCTGCCAAAGGTGGAGCCACTTTATTCAGTTGTCGATAGTCGACAGTCATTCGATATGTATCATCTGGTTTCTTCACGGGCCATATAGGAGAGTTAAATGGGCTCACAGCCGGCCTTAACACACCTGCATCTAGCAACCCTTGTATGGTTTCTGAAATCTCTTCGTGACCTCTGGGTATGCGATACTGTTTAATGCACACCGGCTCCTTTGGAGGAGGCACATGTAATGGACTCCACTTTGCATGCCCAACCAGAACTGTTCTAGATTTCTTTATGTGTACGCTCCTCACACCAAAAGTAAATGTTACCCATTGCGTATCAATAGTTTTGCCTAGTAACAAATCCATGCCAAAAATGTATTCTGGTACTTCAGCTATTAAAACTTCTGCTGTGAACGGGGGTCCTTTACCAATTGACAATTTAAGCTTAACAGGTTTGGCCTCTGTCTCTGAACCCCCGTAACCATTAATGATCACACCCTTCCCTGGCAGCCACTTAGGGTTTCCATTTATTAACCCCTTCGCTGCCAGGCCTTTTCCCCCTCCTGTGCCAGGCCTTTTTTTGGCTATTTGGGGCAGTTTGCGCTTAGGCCCTCATAACTTTTTGTCGACATAAGCTAGCCAAGTCAAATTTGCGTCCTTTTTTTCCAACACCCTAGAGGTACCCAGACTTTGTGGGTTCCCCTGAAGGAGGCCAAGAAATTAGCCAAAATACAGTGAACATTTCGTTTTTTTCAAATAAATGGGAAAAAGTGGCTGCAGAAGAAGGCTTGTGGTTTTTTCCCTGAAAATGGCATCAACAAAGAGTTTGCGGTGCTAAAATAACCAGCTTCCCAGCTTTCAGGAACAGGCAGACTTGAATCAGAAAACCCAATTTTTCAAAACAAATTTGGCATTTTACTGGGACATACCCCATTTTTACAATTTTTTGTGCTTTCAGCCTCCTTCCAGTCAGTGACAGAAATGGGCATGAAACCAATGCTTGATCCCAGAAACCTAAACATTTCTGAAAAGTAGACAAAATTCTGAATTCAGCAAGGGGTCATTTGTGTAGATCCTACAAGGGTTTCCTACAGAAAATAACAACTGAAAAAGAAAAATATTGAAATTGAGGTGAAAAAAACAGCAATTTTTCTCTACGTTTTACTCTGTAACTTTTTCCTGCAATGTCAGATTTTCGAAAGCAATATACTGTTACGTCTGCTGGACTCCTCTGGTTGCAGGGATATATAGGGCTTCTAGGTTCATCAAGAACCCAAGGTACCCAGAGCCAATAAATGAGCTGCACCCTGCAGTGCGTTTTCATTCTATACCGGGTATACAGCAATTCATTTGCTGAAATATAAAGAGTCAAAAATAGCTATCAAGAAAACCTTTGTATTTCCAAAATGGGCACAAGATAAGGTATTGAGGAGCAGTGGTTATTTGCACATCTCTGAATTCCGGGGTGACCATACTAGCATGTGAATTACAGGGCATTTCTCAAATAGGTGTCTTTTTTACACACTCTCTTATATTTGGAAGGAAAAAATGTAGAGAAAGACAAGAGACAATAACACTTGTTTTGCTAATCTATGTTCCCCCAATTCTCCCGATAAAAATGATACCTCACTTGTGTGGGTAGGCCTAGCGCCCCCGACAGGAAACGCCCCAAAACGCAACGTGGACACATCAATTTTTTTTAAAGAAAACACAGGAGTTTTTTGCAAAGTGCCTACCTGTAGATTTTAGCCTCTAGCTCAGCCGGCACCTAGGGAAACCTACCAAACCTGTGCATTTTTGAAAACTAGAGACCTAGGGGAATCCAAGATGGGGTGACTTGTGGGGCTCTGACCAGGTTCTGTTACCCAGAATCCTTTGCAAACCTCAAAATATGGATAAAAAAAACAAATTTTCCTCACATTTTGGTGACAGAAAGTTCTGGAATCAGAGAGAAGCCACAAATTTCCTTCCACCCAGCGTTCCCCCAAGTCTCCCGATAAAAATGATACCTCACTTGTGTGGGTAGGCCTAGCGCCAGCGACAGGAAATGCCCCAAACCGCAACGTGCACACATCACATTTTTTGAAAGAAAACAGAGGTGTTTTTTGCAAAGTGCCTACCTGTAGATTTTGGCCTCAAGCTCAGCCGGCACCTAGGGAAACCTACCAAACCTATGCATTTTTGAAAACTAGAGACCTAGGGGAATCCAAGATGGGGTGACTTGTGGGGCTCTGACCAGGTTCTGTTACCCAGAATCCTTTGCAAACCTCAAAATTTGGCTACAAAAACACATTTTCCTCACATTTTGATGACAGAAAGTTCTGGAATCAGAGAGGAGCCACAAATTTCCTTCCACGCAGCGTTCCCCCAAGTCTCCCGATAAAAATGATACCTCACTTGTGTGGGTAGGCCTAGCGCCCGCGACAGGAAATACCCCAAAACGCAACGTGGACACATCACATTTTTTAAAGAAAACAGAGGTGTTTTTTGCAAAGTGCCTACCTGTAGATTTAGGCCTCTAGCTCAGCCGGCACCAAGGGAAACCTACCAAACCTGTGCATTTTTTAAAACTAGAGACCTAGGGGAATCCAAGATGGGGTGACTTGTGGGGCTCTGACAAGGTTGTTTTACCCAGAATCCTTTACAAACCTCAAAATTTGGCTAAAAAAACACATTTTCCTCACATTTTGGTGACAGAAAGTTCTGGAATCAGAGAGGAGCCACAAATTTCCTTCCACCCAGCGTTCCCCCAAGTCTCCCGATAAAAATGATACCTCACTTGTGTGGGTAGGCCTAGCACCCGCGACAGGAAATGCCCTTAAACACAACGTGGACTCATCCCATTTTTTGACAGAAAACAAAGCAGTTTTTTGCAAAGTGCCTACCTGTAGATTTTGGCCTCTAGCTCAGCCGGCACCTATGGAAACCTACCAAAACCTGTGCATTTTTTAAAAGTAGAGACCTAGGGAAATCCAAGATGGGGTGACTTGTGGGGCTCTGACCTGGTTCTGTTGCCCAGAATCCTTTGCAAACATCAAAATTTGCAAACGCAACATGGACACATCACATTTTTTTAAAGAAAACAGTGCCTACCTGTGGATTTTGGCCTGTAGCTCAGCCGGCACCTGGGGAAACCTAGCAAACCAGCGCATTTTTGAAAACTAGAAACCCAGGGGAATCCAAGATGGGATGACTTGCGGGGCTCTGACCAGGTTCTGTTACCCAGAATCCTTTGCAAACATCAAAATTAGGCCAAAAAAACACTTTTTCCTCTCATTTTGGTAACAGAAAGTTCTGGAATCTGAGAGGAGCCACAAATTTCCTTCCACCCAGCGTTCCCCTAAGTCTCTCGATAAAAATGGTACCTGACTTCTGTGGGTAGGCTTAGCGTCTGCGAAAGGAAATGGCCCAAAACACAACGTGGACACAACACATTTTTTCGCAGAAAACAGAGGTGTTTTTTGCAAAGTGCCTACCTGTGGATTTTGGCCTCTAGCTCAGCCGGCCCCACGGAGGGCAGAAATGACCTTAAATAAATTTGCCCCTCAGCCCCCCCCCCCCAGGAGCGACCCTTGCCTACGGGGTCGCTCCCCCTGCGTGACATTGGCGCCAAAAAACAAATCCCCGGTGCCTAGTGGTTTCTGCCCCCTTGTGGGCAGATTGACCCAAAATCGGCCAATCTGCCCCCAAGGGGGACAGAAATGGTCTAAATACAATTTGCCCCCCAGGGGAGCGACCCTTGCCTATTGGGTCGCTCCCCATCTCTAAAAAAACAAACAAACAAAAAAAAAACACAAAAAATAATTTGCCCTGGCGCCTAGAGGTTTCTGCCCCCCCTGGGGGCAGATCGGCCTAATAATAGGCCGATCTGTAATGGCCTAAAATAAATTTGCCCCCCCAACCCCCCCCCCCGGCAGCGACTCTTGCCTACGCGGTCGCTCCCCCTGCGTGACATTGGCGCCAAAAAAAAAAAACCCAGTGCCTAGTGGTTTCTGCCCCCTTGGGGGCAGATTGACCTAAAATCGGCCAATCTGCCCCCAAGGGGGGCGGAAATGGTCTAAATACAATTTGCCCCCCAGGGGAGCGACCCTTGCCTAATGGGTCGCTCCCCATCTCTAAAAAAACAAAAAAAAATAAAAAACACAAAAAAAAAAATTGCCCTGGCGCCTAGAGGTTTCTGCCCCCCCCTGGGGGCAGATCGGCCTAATAATAGGCCGATCTGCCCCCAGGAGTGGCAGAAATGGCCTAAAATAAATTTGTCCCCCCAACCCCCCTTCCCCCCGGGAGCTACCCTTGCCTACGGGGTCGCTCCCCCTGCGTGACATTGGCGCCAAAAATAAAATCCCCTGCGCCTAGTGGTTTGGGCAGATTGGCGTAGCAAAAAACGGCCGATCTGCCCCCAAAGGGGGCAGAAATGGCCTAAATACAATTTTCCCCTCCAGGGGAGCGACCCTTGTCCAAGGGGTCGCTCCCCATCTGTAAAACAAAAAAAAATAAAAAATCCCCGGTGCCTAGTGGTTTCTGCCCCCCTTGGGGGCAGATCGGCCTAATCAAAATAAGCTGATCTACCCCCCAAGGGGGCATAAATGGCCTAAAATAATTCCCCCCCCAGGGGAGCGACCCCTAAGGGGTCGCTCCCCTTGCGTGAAATTCACGAAAACAAAAAAAACTCCCTGGTGTCTAGTGGTTTCTGCCCCCCTTGGGGGCAGATTGGCCTCATCAAAATAGGCCAATATGCCCCCAAGGGGGGCAGAAATGGCCTAAATATAATTTGCCCCCTAGGGGAGTGACCCTTGCCTAAGGGGTCGCTCCCCACCTAAACAAAACGAAAAACAAAACAAATAGAAAAAAAAAAATGATCCGTGGTGCCCTAGAGGTTTCTGCCCCCCCCCCGGGGGCAGATCGGCCTGATAACAGGCGATCTGCCTCCAGGGGGGGGCAGAAAAGGCCTTCCCCAAAAAATGCCCCCCCTGGGAGCGACCCTTGCCCAGGGGGTCCCTCCCTTTTGTCCATAACCAACAAAAAAAAAAAATCCCTGGTGTCTAGTGGGGTTTCAAAAGCTGGATTGCAAGCAATCCGGCTTTTGAAACCCTGGGAGAGACTTCAAAGGGAAGGAAATACATTTCCTTCCCTTTGAAGCCTCTCCGGGCCTCCCCCACGTGATTGAAAGAGAAATGCAAAGCATTTCTCTTTCAATCGCGCTGGAAATAGAGCTTCCAGCGCGCGATGGGGAGACCCTGTGACTAATCAGCGCGCGCTCGCGCGCTGACGTCACAGGGGGGGTGGGGGGGGGGGGTCAGGGGTGGAAGGGGAAGGGCTTCGCCTTCCATCCCCGCCTTGGGGGGGTGGGTGGGGTGCACAGGGGGGGCACGCTAGCGCTCCCCCCAGTTCCTGTGCCTTGGACGAGGTGACCTCGTCCAAGGCACACTGGAACTGTAGCCTTGGACGAGGTCACCTCGTCCAAGGCACAGAACAGGTTAAAGTTACTTCCACACCTTTGTCGAGCAGTGTCATAACATGTTGTGTTCCTTTGTGCCAATAAATGATGAGAGGTGATGGGTGGTGCTGAGGGCTGTTTCTCATCAAATGCCTCTTTCTCTTTCTGTCTATGCTGCAATGCTTTCTATTTATTAAGCAGATAAGGGGTAGGCTTTCCATCTATCTCCTCTGATTAACCGTGCCCTGATACCTGCTGTCACGGGTTCAACATCAGGTCCTAAAAATTGTTGGGAGTATACTGCGTTCTGCATCCCCATCTCTCGCAGTTGTTCATTTGCCTCTGAAATCGTATGCCAAGGACCCCAACTCTTCTCCACATCTATAGCAGTTGGGTACAATTGCTTCACTCCTTCCATCAACCAACCCATTAGAGAGAAAGCTTGTTGCCCCTGTGCACCTCGTAACCATTGCCCTAACATAGCATGTGTAGTTACTGATCCCATTTTCAAAAGTTCAGTTGGTGATAAATATGGGCCATCTGCTCCAGTGTCCCACAATCTCACCAACCATTTAAACAAGGGCTCTGTAGGCATCTGCCTAAACATACGAGTTATTTCTAACAATTCACTCTATGTATAATCTCTTACCAAACGTGAATTCTGTATTTGCCCACCATTCACCCCCTTTGATTTATTCTGCACGAGTGGGCGAACCTCCATTACACTTCCCCTTTCACCTTCAATTTCACCTGCACGTCCTTCTCCACTTTCAACTCCACCTAGTTCTGCTACACGTACTTCCACCTCATCCTCCCAATTCCAGTCATCATCATTATCTGAAACTGTTCCATCCCAAGTATAAGGATCCCAGTTTTCTTTGCGTACCAATGCCCTCACTTGCACAGCTGAGGGTATTTTAGGCTTCTGCCTACTCTTCTGTTTTGCTACTCGAATTGCTAATGCGGTGCACTTTGCCTCCATTTGATCGCCCCTATTCACTGCACTTTCTATGGTTTCTTTCATAAGTAACTGCCGTCCTGCAAGGCTGCAACCTCATCCCGCAGTTTTCTTATTTCTGCATCTTGTGTTAATGTTTTCCTGTATACCGTACGGAGCGCAGACAGGAAAAGCCATCCCGCTTGCCCTGCTGCTTTCAGCTCCAGCTTCGCCCATTTTATCTTCACACTCTCAACCGCATCTTCCACTAAAAGGGGAGTCACTTTCTCATCTAATGCCTCCCATAACACCAGCGCTGCCCACCGGTTCAGGAGCCCTGCCACACCAGAGAACAGGTCAGTTGCTAACCTCCCGGGAATGGATCTGGCTTCTGCCCCATGCTGTCTTCCGCTCTCTGCCTCACTTTTGTTACGTCCCCAAAGAGGCATTATTGACTTATACCCCACTCCTGGTACCAAATGTCTTATCCAGGTGGCTGGTTGACACTTGTTGGGTATAAGTCAATAAGGACGCTCAATCAAGGACTACACGCCAATTATGAATACAATTTAGCTTTACTATAATTTCAGGTAAATGCAGGCATTTAGCACATTAACAATAGTGGAATAAGAATAGCAATGAAAAGCATCTATTCATATATATGTACACTACAGAGAGTATCTATGTATACGAATGAGCAAAGAGTTCATTGACAGAGTAAGAATAGCAATAAAAAAAAGCATCTATATATATGTATATATATAAGTACACTACAAAGAGCATCTATGTATACATCTGAGTAAAGAGTTCATTGACAGATAAAAACTTGGAATAACTGTATACCAACATGTGATACACTACGATGGTCAGGGAGCAGAATATTAACGAGTTGAATACTTCAGATAAGCTTTGATTTACTGCACACTAAAATGCATATTTCAATTACTGTGGCAGACTCACACTACTATGTTCAGTAAGGCAGAAAAAACTATAAACAAGCTGAATTTCTCAGATTATAAACACAGTGCAAGCATAATAATCAATCATAATAATAGAGCAGAGAAACAAAAAGCCTTTCATCCCTGGGTGGAACTTAACTTAGTCCACGAATGCTGGGAAGCCCTCTACTGCCCGCTTGGACCTCTCTCCCCCTCGAGCGTCACGGTCTTGGAACAGCAAAACAGGGAGGCAGCTCTGGGTCTGAAGATGACAGTTTCATAACTCCATCTGCGAGCTTCAAAATTCCCTCACCCACCTTTCAGTGTTTAAATAACCTGAAGCTTGGATTCTACCCCCTTCCAGTATTTTCTAGCTATGTTATTAATATATGTCTCTTGGCTGCCTTGCCATTCCCTGGCCATTGTTTTCATTCCATCTTTTACTGTGGTCTCGTTCTCAAGGTTGAGACTGACTCTCCTTCACAGCCTGTTTCTCACACATGCAGCTGCAAATAACTTTATCTACGGAATGTCAAAAGAAAACAAGCTTGAAAGCGAACATCGTGAATTTCTTCCACGTTGTTCTGGCTTCGGCAGGCATCACGCTCATCTACACTGTTCAAGTTAATTAACTCTTCGCGTTACAATGTCTTCCGCACCTTTCCCTACACTGATCAGGCATACAGTGGAATTAGGTAGAGTGTAATAGCATATACTGGTGTAGCATTTAGCGAAGTGGCATACAGAGGAGTGGTGTGCAGTGAAGAGGTGTAGAGTGCAGTTGCAGACACTGCAATAGCGTAGAGTGGACTGGCATTGAGTGGGGGTGTGTACAGTTTAATAATGTAGAGTGTAGTGGCATAAAGCAGAGCATTGTATGGTGGTGTGGGTTAGAGTTTAATAGTCTACAAAGGAGTAGCGTACAGTGAATTGGCATATAATGGAGTAGTGTATACTGCTGTAGTGCACAGTGGCATGAGATAGAGTGTAATAACATGCAGTGGAGTGGCGTACATTGGAGTAGGGTCTAATCAAATAGCATAGAATGCAGTGGCGTAGAGTGGAGTGGCATACACTGAAGTGGCATAGAAAGTAGTAGCGGACAGTGGAGTGGCATACAAGGGAAAAGCATATAGTTGTGTGACGTATAATGGAGTGGTGTAGACTGCAGTGGCGCACAGTGGCATGGGATAGAGTGTAATAGCATACAGTGGAGTGACGTACATTGGAGTAGGGTCCAATCAAATAGCATAGAATGAAGTGGTGTAGAGTGGAGTGGCATACACTGAAGTGGCATAGAAAAGTGTAGCGTACAGTGGAGTGTCATACAGGGGAATAGCGTACAGTGGAGTGATGTAGACTGTAGTAGTGTACAGCGAGTTGCTTACAGTGTAATAGCGTAGAGTGTCATACATTCAAGAGGCATGGAGTGGAGTGGCACAGAATGGAATAGCAAATAGTGGAGTGGCATAAGGATACATGAGAAATTAAGCAGCAATATAGGTTTTGGTGCGCAGATTAGTGCAAAGCAGTGATTGCGCTGCCTTGTGTGTCTCCAGAATTACCAATCAATTCAGGGCCATGTGTGGTGGCCTTGTTTTCCATTCTTAATTTGACTTAACTATTACACTGCCCATGGAACAACATGAGTGATGCAAAGGTACCACAATCCAATATCACATTGCTTTTCATAATCATGTGACCACAACTGTGTCTTTTAGTTTTTCGTGTAGTAATTCTGAAACTTTAGATATGTTGTTTAGTTTATATTGTAGTCTTCCTTATTACTTTTAGTAGGATTGTGCTACATATGAAGGACAAAGTGGATGAAAGTCAATCATTTTTGTCATCAAAAACTAAAAAAAAAAAATTTTTCCTAAAGGTCATGAATCATGTCGTTTGAGTAGCTCACTGCTAGGTCAGTTTTCTGTTTTGTTGCACATGAGTACATAAGGAAGATGGTTTTTGTTTGGCCTGTTGGGCACAGTTTTATTTTGTGAGACAGGGAACATGCAAAGATAGTTTATGTGGAGTAAGATATGTTCTATTCGTTGTGTATATGTTGATAGATTTCCATTAGAATTTGACCATAAGAAGGTTTTTTATGTAGTAAATCTGAACCTTTAAATATGCAGTCTATTTTATTCTTTAGACTTCCTTGCTACTTTTAGTAAGCTTGTGCTACATAGGAAGGCCAAAGCGAATGAAAGACAATCATTGTTTTTGTCATAAAAACTAAGATTTTTTTTTTGGTCTAGTAGTAAAATATCATGTCTTCCAAATAGAAGATTGTGTGGCTCACTGCAAAGGCAGTGTTCCATTTTGTTTCACAGGGGTGCTTAAGAAAAATGGGCCTGATGGGCCACCTTTACTTAGTGAGCCAGGAAGCATGCAAAGGAAACATATGTAGATTAAGAAATAGTCTATTTGTAATGCATTTGCTTATAGGTTTCTATTAACATGTGACCATAAATGAGTCTTTCAGTTGTTCAATTAGTAAATCTGAAACTTTACATATGCAGCCTAGTTTATTTTTTGCTACATATGAAGGCCAAAGTGAATGAAAGGCAGTCATTGTTATTGTTATGAAAATTGATTTTTTTTCTCTTTGCGGCCTTCCAAATAGTAGTTTTGTGTGGCTCTCTGCTAGGTTAATTATTCATTTTGTTATACAGGGCTGCAGAAGAAAGATGCTTTTTGTTTGACTTGTTGGGCTAGATTTATTCTGTGAGTCAGAGAGGGTGCAAAGCAACATATATGTACTCGGATATATTTTATTTGTTATGCATTTGTTTATAGGTTTCCATCAGCATGTGGCCATTAATCGGTCTTTCAGTTGTTCATGTAGTAAATCTGAAACTTGTAGTGTAGTTTATTTTTTGGGCTACCTTGCTACTTGTAGTAGTATTGTGGTAAACGATATCACTAAGTTAAAAACCCTAATAACATAAGAAATACTTAATGTACTTACCTGTACTACCTGAAAAAATATAATCTGCCGTCTCTAATATGTAATGCTGCCAAACGTCAGCAAATTACCGAAGTCTATGTAAAATGTACTGTATCTCAAGTCTGTTTTGGGACCGCCCCCTTTTTTCTTTCCACCTATTGAGCAATCGCCACAAAACTTTAAGTGCTCTGAAAATGAAATAGGGTGAGTAGGTCTGCAACGTTTCACTGACATTTGTCAAACGAGTGCAACAAAGTTATTAAGGGACCAATATCCAAAGAATCTGTATCTCCGGTCTCCTGACTATAACTACAGAGTGGCTACCATCACTCTGTAGTTAATATATGTGTGTGTGTGTGTGTATGCTGCCAGTAGGTAGTTACAGGTAGGACCTAGTTTCGATAGAAAAAGCATTTTTTGTTTTGGTGCCGTTTGATAAATCTTCACAAAATTTTCAAAACTAGTATGCCACTCACCTCAGCTGCTGTCTTTAAAGTTTCAGGGTTATTCATCAAGCGGGGGTGGTAAAAAGGGGAGATCCCAAAGCACATTTTCCCAATGCAATTTCCCATAGGGATTTTAGATACAACTATAGCCTGAACCTCTGGATGGGATTACACCAAATTTGGCAGAAAGCTAGCGCTTGGTTCTCTAGCCCTTTTTGTTATTTGGTGTAAATATCTTCAGTAGTATTGGAGTTATTAAAGGAGAAATCATTTGTTTGTCCAGGGACGCGGATCCTCCACAGATCTGACAGATCTCATGCTGAGAACTGATTGGCTGTCAGCACTTCAAACAGGAAATTCTGGGGGTATCTTGATCCGCAGACTCAGCTGAGTCCTAATAAAAAATGAAAAAAACAGAAGGGGCAGGGTAGGAATACCCTAACTTCATAGGCTGGTGGTGAGGTCCCATAAGGACCCTATCAGGAGCCAAAAATGATTTTTTTATTTTTTTTTCCACAAAATTGATGTGGATCCTCAAATCTGGGGCAGACATTTAAAAAAAAGGCTCAGCTCTCCCTGTGCTGCTGCATCATTCTTGCTCCTGTATTCTCCTTCCTTTTTCCCTCATTGTTTGTGGGTCCGCTCCTTGCCTTACCCTCATTTTCACTATTTTCTTCTTGCTTTTCCCCCAGTTTTTGAGTGCCTTCTCCATGCTTTTCCCTCATTTTCACCACTTTCTCTTTGCTCTTTTACCTGTATTTTGTGTGGCTTCCCCTTGATATTCTCTATTTTTCACTGCTTTCTCCTTGCTTTTTCACCTGTTTTTGAGTGTCTGCTCCTTGCTTTTCCCTCATTTTCACTGCTTTCAACTTGCTTTTTCACATATTTTTGTGTGCCTTCTCCTTGCTTTTCCCTCATTTTCACAACTTTTTTTTTTGCTTTAGCCCCCGTTTTTTGTGTGCCTTCTCCTTGCTTTTTCCTACTTTTCACTTCTTCCTCCTTGCTTTTTTCCGCGTTCTTTGAGTGCCTTTGCCTTACTTTTCACCTGTGGCATGGGGTTGGGTGCATGGGGGGGTTTGCCACAAGGCCTGGCCACAACCAGACACTGCGGCCAACTCCCCTTGATGCGTTAAAAAACATAGAAATTCTCTCAAAAAATAAATGTTACAGGGACTATAGTTAAGAATTAACATTTAATACACCTTAGAAATGCACAAAAGAAAAGGTTACAGGGACGTTATAGTAAAGATCAGAACTTACGTGCTGAAAACCATAGAAATAATCTGTTATATGTAGAGTTATTTAAAGTAACTATAACTTGTGCCCTAAGGACACCTATAGCTCGAGCTTTGCCATGCACTGCTAATTACTCCAGATATCGCAATACTCATGACATCTTTTATAACAACATTAATAATATCACTGTAACATTTGAAATAACATTATTGAGGAGAAAAATGTGCAAGACATGGGCGCAAGTTATACTTACATTAGAGCAAGAGTTATAGTTACTTGAAATAACTCTTACTAGCTGAATTTCTGTGATTTTGTTAAATGCTATTACTTTACTTTAGGAATGCAGAGCTTAGCAAACTACCCTGACATTCATACCAAAGCAGATGATAGCTAAAATACAATCTACAGATTCTTCCTCTTTGCCACCAGTTGGGGAAGTAAAAGTGAAGACTATGGGCAAACAATGAGAAATCAAAAAAAAGTGTGAAATTAGTACTGAATTGATACTTAGGTTGATGACATGGAGATTTACATATGGGGGAAAGGAAAAGGATAAGAATATATCAAAGGTGAAATAGCAGACTTGATGAAAGAGGAAATTAGAAAGGGAGAGGTCTGGAGGGAGATGGGGTTAGTAGTAGTTTCATAATTTTGTACACTGTCAAAGAACTAGAGAACTAGAACCCCATAAAATGAGAACAAAGGACTACATCATGTTTATTTAGATCACATGCTTGACCTTAGCAGACTTACATTTGGTATACTTAAACCTTGAAATCAATTCTTATTGTTTGGCTATTCACACTCACGTGAGGGGCAGTTTGATGTTTCATAAACTTGTCAGAGAAATAATCATCAAAACAAGAAGAATAGAGATAGGTAGAGATAAGGGTACGAGTATGGCTAGCAGGATGCTAAATAATTAGCAGTCAAAGAGGCATTTAAGAAAAAAGTGGAAGACAGCTTTGATGAAAATCTATAGAGCCCTAAAACTTTGGCCAGGGGACTAGAAAAGTTTTGGTTTAGTTGAAGTGCAGGGTAAATCTTCAGAATATGAAACATAAGTAAGTGTGGGCATATATTTGTTTATAAAAATATAGATGATAAAGCTGATGAATATTATGATACAGGTGAGAATTGTTTTTTTAAACATCTAACGTGCAAGGATGTGGAGGCGGTGAAAGACTCTCACAGACTGAATGTGTCAGACATTGAAAGTATTCACAATCAAAACTTTGGTGAGCAAGTGAACAAGTGGCATTATATATTCAATTGACATTGTGAAAGGCAGTGGTGTTGGCAGTCCTGTGCAGTGAACCCCAGTACAATGTAATCCACCCTGGCTAAATGTGTATTGAGATCATTATCTCTGTGAGATAGATGTCATCCAAAACAAATTGAAATATCCAAGGTTGTTTTGTAGTTTTTGTGCACAGTCTTGTTCATTAGTGCTGTGCTATGTGAATTTTGTATTGCAAATGTGCAGATATTACTGTTTCAGTGTCTGTGATCTAACACTATTCTGTTTGAATGGTCTGGTTTTGTTACAGGAAACAAAAGTTATTCATTGTAGAGACAGGGGGTTTGATTATTCCCTGGTAGTCAAGTTCTGTGGGAATTTCTTTCACCTGGGCTTTAGCCTCATGTTAAATTGGACAGTGAGGTTGTATTTGTGGAGTGGATCCTATTGGAATACCGTGGTAGGGGGAATCCCTATCTTACCCCACATGGTTGCAGTACAGTGCTGGTGCTTGAGCCAACTCCCAATCTGCGGCATAGGCTTCTTTTGCTTTGAGTTTGGCTAGAGCAAGTACTGAGAAAGAAGACAAAGTGACATCTTCCCCTTTTGGGAGCTTACAGACAAATTCCGCTGGGCAATCTTTTTCTGCCAAAGTATGTCATAATTTTGTGTTAATCTTCTCCAGAAGTTTACTTTAATGGTGAACTCAGTGTTTAATGTCTGCATTACAAATTGTATTAAGCATCTGTTTATTAACAAGATTGTTGTATAAAGTACACACTTCTGCTACTAGTAGGTTTTGTACATTAGGATGTGTTGTGTATGTAGCCAATGCTGGCCATGTAGGTCCATAGTTACTTAGCGGGCCTAAACTAATGTGTTGTGTTACATGTTGGATGGCGCCTTCTAAACCAATGTTGGTATTCTTGATAAGTTAGAGGTAACTCTAAATACTGGTATGCTCTGTACCTCTGGGGTACATTTGCAATTATATATGCATGAAATGTGTGTGAGTCTGCGTCTGTTGCAGGAACGATGACCCATGAGTAGAACATTTCTGTTTTGTTCGTATCGTGTACCACTACCATGAACGTAACAACCCCAACCTCATTGGTTAATCCATTAGCAAGTATGTACTGTGTGACAGTTTTCTTTTATGTTTACTGGTCTTGCCATATCAAGAAATAGGGAGCAGAGTTGGGAACACCAACAGGGGAATCCTTTTAAGGTTCAAGTTTGAAGAACCTACAGCCTAAAATTCAGCTGAGAAGGATATTTCCCCAACACTAAGGATGTCTTCGTATAAAGGTAGTTAGGGTACCTTTAGTGTGCGAGAGAGAGAGCTCCTAAGGAGATCTTTTAAATTAGTGCCTGATCAATTGTTGATGGTGCCATGTCATAGGAATCTTTCCATGACACTTTGACCTCACAGGGAAGTCGGGTCGGGTATGTTGCCGACAGAACATACCCTTTTCTCTCAGTTACACAACGTCTCACACATGAGAAGACAGCCAAAAAGATGCAGGATAAGTTTTCATGCATTTATTGAAACTACTGCAGTCTATGATAAAAACATGAGCTGTGATTATTAGGAGGATGAAACATATCACAGTGATGATGGTAATCATTAGGGAAATACAGATAAAAAGCCCCAACATCCTGAAATAAACATGCGTCTAAGAATTCCCACGTGCACCCTATTCTCTAATATGATGGCATTTAATTGTTAGCCTTTTTGCCTGTCCTAATCTTATGGAAGGAGCCGAGACCCTTCACCTGAGAGATAGGCAAGGGTCTTGGCGGTACTTCATGTTGGCTGGAAAGACAAGCCCAAAATCAGTGAAGCTGTCAACAAAGTTGCATGCAGCACACACTGGCTCTATGGCTAGAATTCCAGCTACACGCCATAGGCCTATATGGTGTTTATATAACAAAACATGTTGTGTTCTGAGAACAGGCCTGGCATGATTGTGTGTCCATGGCTGGTTGCTGACTTCATACTTTTGTTGTGGCCATACTTAGTGAAGTATTGTGTATAAATGTAACAGCCAAAACAAAATGTGTTTTGTAGAAAGGCAGATGATAAAAGACAAGAACAACAAGCTGATCTGCTAGCTGTGATAAAATAATAAAATAAATAAAGGCAAATCAAATGTGTGCATACCTTATAGACACAGACGATGGACCTAAGAGCTGAAATATGGATGCCTAATCTTGGCACTAATAGGTGAATGCACAACAAGAACATAATAAGATACAGTATGGGAGAAGGTGAGAAAGCAGGCTTGCTGAAAGAGGAAGTTAGAAAGGGAGACGTCTGTAGGTAGAGGGGGTTAGCAGTAGTTTCATAATTTTGTGCACTGACAAAGGGCTAGAGAACTAGAACCCCATGAAGTGAGAAAATAGGACTACATCATGTTCATTTATATCATACATTTGACCTTAGCAGACTTACTTTTGGTGTGCTTAAACTTTAAAATCAATTCTTGTTCTTAGTTTGTTTGACTAAATGTTTGTTGTAATTTTCTTCTTAGAATCATTTTCTGTGCTCTGGTCTAGTCCATGGACTGCAGCTGAAGGCAAGATGCTGCTCTAAAGTGGCTAACTTTCCAAGTGGCTTTGGGGCCGAGGGGTGCTCGTCGTTCATTGAAAGAACCAGGACATTCACCTAGCAGCTATTTTTTTGAGTTGCTGCAAGCCTTCATGGGTGCTTCTATGGATTCCTGCATAGTGTCTGCAGACGTGTGGCAAAGAATCTATACAGCCTGTAGAAAGAGATGTCATTTGGCCTACTCTTGACCAGCTGTATTCTATCCTCCATTTCCAGTTCCACCAGGATTTGCATTACAGCCAGGGATCTTGTAATTCCTCTCGAAGATTATTTCTCAAAGAGCCCCTCACTTTGCGAGTAGTGTGACTTTTCCTTTTCTTTTCAGTCTTTCCCACTCAAAACACCTAGCATTATGCGTCACATCTTCTGTGTGGCTCTTTGTAGAAGAAATTAATACATCTCCAGCAAAAGGTGAAGGCAATAATGGAGAGGCTGACAGGTAAATATGCAAAAACCTTTGGCCATCCACATTCAGGGAAGAGGCATTTTATTCTACATAAATTTTAAGAGGAATCAGAATCAAAACAGGAAGAATAGAGATGGTTTGAGATAAGCATACAAGCATACAAGTATGGCTCGCAGGATGCTAAATAATTAGCAGTTTAAGAGGCATTTAAGAGTAAAGTGGAAGAAGGCTTAGGAGAAGATCAAAAGAGCCCTAAAACATTGGCCAGGGTACCGAAAAACATCGGGCTTAGTTGGGGGAGAGGGGTGAAATCTGCAGAATTTGAAACATAAGTAAGTGTTGACATATTTTTGTTTATAAAAATACAGATGATGAAGCTGATGAATGTTACTATAAAGATGAGAATTGTTGGGCAGATTTAAGTGAAGGAAAAAGCAGCAGGGCAAGGACGTGGAGGTGGTCAAAGACACTCACAGACTAAGGGCCTGATTACTAGTTTGGTGGTCGAATGAGCTGACCGCCAAATTTGCGGGAAAGAGACCGCCTTCAGCCCAGTGGCCTCACCCCCAGTTGCATTACGATCTTCCCACTGGGCTCACCGGCGGGAACATTGTATTATGACGTTCCCGCCGGTGATTCTGGTGGGAACAGTGCTACAGTACTGGTCTCGGTTCCTTTAAGGCCCGACCACCAGGGTTGTAATATGGCAGTCAGACCGCCAGTCAGACCGCCAGGAGTACAAAGGAAACATTTTTTTTGATTGAGGACATTAGTAATAAGCTTCCATTAAGGCAATATTTCTGTTCCCTTTACAATACAGAGCCCTTCAATGACTGATAACATGTCATCCCAGAATCAGTAATTATGCAGATTTTACTTGAAGGCCAATGTCCTAATATTATTTGAAATTAGCACTGTCATCCTGGGATTGTCACAGTCTCAGAAGGTTGAAATCTTTCCTCCCACTTGATGCAGCATTGAAAATATTCGAAACATTTTCAGGCTGACAAAATAGAAATTTTCCAATTTGTGTTTTCCAAATTATTTATGCACTACTTCTTTCCATCATGAGCAAACTCCTTCAAAAGAAAGATGCCTATTTCCATATTATTTAGGGCTGCTTTGACTTAGCAGCTATCTGCCAGAACTTCTGACTCTACTGTTCCAAAAATATATATAATCAGGAGGCTATGGAGAAGTAAACGTATCTCATCACATGTTGCTGGCTGTTTGTGTATAATTTTACTACTGAGGGAGTGCTTCCTTTGCTGTTTGGACGAAATATCGGATTTTAAATATTGACCTACAAAAATATTGAGTTTTAACATTGTGACACATAATTATTGTAATGCACAAATATCGTTGACATAAAATTCAATTTTTTAGGTAAGTAATATTTTCAATAATATCTGTGGTGTTAATATTGTTTTCAATATAGTAGTTGTAAAAATATTGTTGTCTAATTCTCTTTATGTGTTTTAATTCATATTTTAATTGTATATATTTTACATTGTATAATTGTTGTTAATATTTATAATTTTTAATTTAATTTTTATAGAAGTTTATAGTGTCATAGCGGGTTGTGAGGTTTGCAAAGGTACAGGGTGGCAAGTAAATTAAGTATAATTACGTATTATTTAAAATTCAAATGATATCAATCATTTAATTGATAAGTAACTATGTAAATTGTGTATTGTTATATTTGTAAGTTATATTTCAGTTGTGGGTTGTTGGGTTTGTAGACGTAAAGGGTGGGAAGTTAAGTGATCATTGATTATTAATGATGTATTAATGTATTATTAATTATTTAATAAACAATTAAATATATAAACTGTGTAATTCATATATTTTTTTAAGGTATATCTTAGGTGCAGGTAGTTAGGTTTGTAGAGGTATAGGGTGGGAAATTAGTTAAGTAACTATTAATTATCAATTAATTATTATGTCAATTGCTTACTAATTTGTTTATGCTCTATATTAGTTGCAGGTTGTTGTGTTTGTAGGGGAATAGGGTGGGAAGTTTTTTAAGTAATTATTAATTAATAATTAATAATTAATTTATTATTAATGAATGTATTAATTACTTAATATGTTAATTGTATTATACATTTTAATTGTAATTATATTTTAATTCTGGGCTGCTAGGTTTGTGGAAGTATAGTGTCAGAATGTAATTAAATAATCAACTTATACTGTTTTTTATTTCATGTTATTTATTCAAATTTGTAATATTTTTGTAAATTGTTTCATTGTTTTTTTTAAATTTATATATACAATTTCCATATTAACAGTTTTATATTTTTGATTAATTAATTGAGTTATTAAATTATGTTAAGTGATTGAAGTGAATTACTTTCTTTACCCCTGCACAGACTAGAGTGGGAATAGTAAATTGTACCCCTCCAGAGTCCAACATTTTCCTTACTGTTGCACAGACTGCAGTGGGAACAGTATTATTTTCACCCTCCAGAGTCCAAAGTTTTCTCTTTTGTTCCAAAGACTGGAGTGGGAACAGTAAATTTTACCCCTCCTGAGTCCAACACATTCCCTACTGTTGCACAAACTGGAGTGGAAATAGTAAATTTGACCCCTCCTGAGTCCAACACGTTCCCTACTATTGTACAGGCTAGAGTGGAAATAGTAAATTTTACCCCTCCGGAGTCCAGTTATTTCCCTACTGTTGCACAGACTGGAGTGGAAATGGTCAAGTTTACCCCTCCGGTGTCGAGCGCTTTCCCTACTGTTGCACAGACTGGAGTAGGAATAGTAAATTTTACCCCTACTGAGTCCAGCACTTTTCCTACTGTTGTACAGACTGGAGTGGAAATAGTCAATTTTACCCCTCCTGAGTCCAACACGTTCCCTACTATTGTACAGGCTAGAGTGGAAATAGTAAATTTTACCCCTCCGGAGTCCAGTTATTTCCCTACTGTTGCACAGACTGGAGTGGAAATGGTCATGTTTCCCCCTCTGGAGTCGAGCGCTTTCTCTACTGTTGCACAGACTGGAGTAGGAATAGTAAATTTTACCCCTACTGAGTCCAGCACTTTTCCTACTGTTGTACAGACTGGAGTGGAAATAGTACATTTTACCCCTCTGGAGTCCAACGCTTTCCCTACTGTTGCACAGGCCAGAGTGGGAATAGTGCATTTGACCCCTACAAAGTATAATGCTATCTCTACTGGTGCACAGATTGGAGTGGGAATGGTATATCTATCATTACTAGACTGTAATACTTGTATTATTATTGTTTAAAATTACCTCATATAATTATTTGATCATTTTGCATTATTTTATATATTAATTACTTTGGTAAGTCATTTAATGTTTTGTATTTGATGTTGTTAAATTTTTTATGCTTTATAAATTTATATATAAAATATATATGTTTTTATAGCAGTAAGTTGGAAAAAAGTACAAAGATAATATAATGTAAAATATATTGTTAATAATAGTGGTATATTATATATATATATATCTATAAACATACACACACATATGCATTTATGTGTGCATGTTCAGATAAGTATATATTTATATGTAATATTAAATGTTATTTACATTTATTTATTATATCAGTAATATATTAAAATATTTAAGATGTACTATTTTAAACTGTTTATTTCTTGAAAAACTATATTTCAGTCTTATGTTTACCATGTTAGTGTGAAACAAAATTGTTTTCAATATTTTTGTATTTACCATTCTAAGTATGGGTAATAATTGTGTCAATTATATTTTTGACACTATTTGTGTGTGTCAAGATATTTTTGTAATCAATATCATGTCAGTGATCCTCCTTTGCTTGCACGAATTGCATGGTTTTTACCATGTTACAGAGACTACTTTGTGAATGGAAATATCAATCTTTGAAGGAAGACTTCCCTTTTCCAGAGGAACGCATTGTGAAGGTAAATCTCTTAAGCTGCCACTGAATTTCCAGGTGCAGACTATTTCAGTAACATCTCATAAAATATATCATTATGTCCATCAATGAAATACCAAACAGTAGTGATGATGTTTTACACAATCTCATAAAGTTACAATTCCCCTAGATTTTTGTTCAGCATTTATTTACTCTAATGCCGTGATATTTATTCTAATTTATTTTGCATACTACCTCCTTAACTTTGTTTCAGGAGTTGTCATTGTAATGTATGGGTCAGGAGTAGTGTGTGAGCCTTATTGTTTGTTCTTTTTGCAGAACAGAATCGCTAGAATTCAAGATGGCTGCAGCAATGTCTCTTGAAATCAACACCATTAGTCACATGCGCATAAGATGTCTAGCAGATGTCTCAAAGCCAATCCACCCCCATCTTTTTACATTTTCCACTGAGCAGTCCCTTTCAAGCATTGTGCATCTCATCTAAGACATCAAGAAGGGATCTTGACATAGCCAGCCTGTGATTTACACAGTTATTTTTTAGTAGACAGCCACTTAAAATAGATAGTGAAGTGATCGATATGCAGAATACTGGCATTTTATGAGAATCAGTGACTAATAATACCCATAAATATTAGGGTATTTTCACCTGCATCTTCCGGAATATACAGGTGGTACGCTCAGAGCTGTGATGATGGACATTGTCATATGTCTATCCTATGGCTAGACATTTGCCTTCATGAGGAATTGAATACCAACATCGGACAAGATAACGTTTTCTATTTTGTAGATGTTTGCATCTGTTTTGTGCTTTTGCTTGCTTTTCATGATCAATGCTGATTCATTACGCTCTGTTCTTTCTTCTATATCAGCAGCTTGACAATGTGCTTGTTGTTCTGCCCTTGAAGCCATTTTCTCCAAACTGAATGTCTCTTTCAACATGCATTTTCTGACATTATTTGAAAAACAGCCATCAATGACTCTGAAGCACATGGCCTCCTCATCATTAAAGTCACAGAAGTTACAGTGCATGACAAGTGCATCACGTCTGTCAACAAATTCATTCATCATTTCACCAACTTCTTGCCATGCTTGTTTGAAAATGTACCTCTCATAGTCAACATTCAGCATCAGATTGAACTCTGCATCCAACACTTCCTTTATTTATTGGTATGATGTTGCATCAGCTTGTGAAATTTCCTTTAGTACTTCTTTCACTACATCACCAGTAAGGTTTTTGAAATATATAATGATTTTCTTTTCATCTTCTTCTCCTAGGGCGTCTATGACATCATCAAATGTTTTGATCCATGCAGTCCACCTCGCACTAGTGTTCTGTTTCTTCACGGTCTCAAACAATGGTGTTGACTTTTAGGAATGTAGTTGCTTCGTACTTTGCACTTCCTTCTGCCACCATTGAGAACATGTGCTGTCCAGGCAGCGTTCGTCTTGTAAAGCAAGACTGGTAACCTCTCCAACATTAATTCTACATAGAATATTCTGGTTGTGTCCAATTTTTTGAGTGTTAAATATCCACACTTGCCATGATGCTATACAATCCTGTTTGAAAAGTGAATCTTCACAAATGTTTTAAAGTTACAATATCACTTGTGCAAACGACCCAGACTCAGCTAGAATACAGATAATATGGCTGCATTAGGCATGCCTTGGTTAAACTACAGTTTGGTTTTTGCTTTTGATTCTTGTACAGGTCATCGATAACAACAGAGACGATTGTATGCAACCATAATGGTTTATTATTGAATTATTAGTTTATCACAATCAACAAAATTTGCGATGATTAATTAAATATACCATTCCATGGAAAATGTTACAGTGTTCAAGCACTCTGAATTTAGGTATTATTAAGTACATGATGCAAATAACCAATATGCAAAGAATGCAAAATATCCAGGTCGGATGTTCCATAATAAAGTAGTTTTAGCAAAATGTATTAATGAAATTGTGAAGGGGATTTCTACAGGATAAAAGAGAAAGGTGTCAGCGTCATGTGAATCCCAGTAGAAGTTCAGAAATGGTACGAAGAGTGTTTAGCATGAAGCTTCACACTCGGGGAAGTCTGTAAGGTAGAGAGATCCGCTCTCTTCAAAGGCAGAAAAAGGGTATGTGCTCTAACTACTATCGTAAACAAAATAAAGCACAATCGAAAGTCCCTGAACATCCACATCTCGCTCCCATAGTCCAGAGCCGTCCCATGGCAGCATTTGCCAGGAACCAGTAAACTGACCAAATTCCCACTCTGACACAATTAGGTACATATCTGATCATTCTTGAGAGTTGCATCTTCCTAGTATGCTGGGTACAGGAGACTCCTTTTAATTGTAAATTCTCCACATCTGCTGCCAACTTTTCATCTTCATGCCTCACTATCAATCTAGTACAAAATACTGAGCCATTCCCTAGCTAACCAGGGACTTGATAAGAGACCTGCAAAAAAAGGCATAAACAGCACACTAAGAATTTCAAAATGTATATCGCTTTTCTAATGCCTAATGTTAAGCTAAGTTAGTTTGAGAATGAAAATGGAGGCACAATACAAAAGTATTAATTATAGGAACACCAGTTCTCATCATTATAACTTGAACACTCAATAAATGAAAATACATGTATTATTTACTCTGATACAACTACAGGTGGTTTCTAATTGTGCACAAAAAATGTCTATTTACAACACTGCATAAAGGTAAAATACACAAGTTAATGTGTTAAGGCACATATTAAATATATGGATGACATATCGTAATATAGGAATAAGGTATGTGTAGAGGGTGGGCCTTAAACTACGCAGCTCCATCTCCATGTCTAAGCCACTGAGATATGGTGTCCCTCAGGGCTCATCTTTTAGTCCAATATTACTTAATGTGTATCTGCCCCCTCTTTCATCTTATATTAAATCGTATGGCTTTAATGTAATATCATATACCGATGACACAAAGTTTATACCCTCCTTCCAAAGAGCTAATGAGATTAAAGAAGCTTTAGAGACTTATCTCATGGTGGAGTGGATAAAAAGGAACTACGTAAAACTCACCACCCAAAAATTTGGAAATCCTGTACTTTGGCACACCCTCTTCTGCCTGGTCTATTAAAGAGCTAGGAGCATTACCTACCCCAACTTCCACTGCTAGAAATCTGGGATTTAGGTTCTATAAAGATATGTCTTTCTAACCACAAGTTCTGGCTGTCACTGCTACATCTTTTTCTCAGCTTTGGCCACTGAGGAAAACTGTTCCAGATTATTCTTAGAAGGCCATTGTCCACATGTTAATTATAGGAAGGTTGGACTAGGCAAGCACCTTGTTTCTCAGACTTCCGGTTACTCTGGTCCATCATTTAAAAATTGCCCAGAATGCAGTGACCAGATTAATTTGTAGTACCCGCCAGATGGCAGCCAATCAGTTCCCCTGTTGAGACATTTGCACTGGCTGCCAGTACGTAAGCACATTTAATTTAAAGGCCTGATGTTTATGTACAGTGAAAACATTGCATGGTCCTGCAACATCTGAGAAACGGATGGATCCATTATCTCCCGGAGCGGGCAGTTAGTTTGTTCCTCAAACCTTCATCTATTGAATATGCCCAAGATATGTTGGTTGGGAAACGGAAGATGTTCATTTATGGTCCTTTTCCCAGTACTTTTGATTGATCTACAGGTTTTGTTCAGATACATTCCAGTAGAGGCAACTTCAAAAAACAGTTTAGACCATTTCTTTTCGATTCTGGTTAACCAGAAGCTCCCGGTGACCTGGCTTACTATAGCACCAGGAAGTCTCCTCAGGGCAGCTGTTTAGCTGCACATGTGTTATATCATTCATTCATTCAGGCTATTCATTAGTCCACCACAATTGCTACAAATTACATTACAGCATTTAATTGACATCACAGCAATGTTTTTGTTATGAACTGCATATAGCACAGGACCAAGAAGAGCTTGAGTGGTCAGTTAGCCGTTATAGAAGAGGAACTGGTGGGTGAAGAAAAGAGGAAGGGAATAAAAAAACAGAGGATATACACGGAGACATAAGGAAAAAAGAGGAGGGAAGGGAATGTATGAGGTGAAAATAAGGCAAATGGGAAACCAAAGAAAATTGAAAAAGATGAGGATGAAATAAGGGGAGGTGATAGTGTTGCTACCATGCTGGCACATCACAGAAATTGGCAATATTGTGTATGAAAGCTAGTGAATTAATTAGGAAGTCAAAGACAACTTGGAATGTTTTCAATGAAATTTAAGTGTAAAAAACAAGTACTTAAAAACTCCATGAGACGTATCAACAGTCATTCTTAGGTATCCAGAGTATCTACAGCAGCTATCTACAGCAGCTATAAATAGACAGGAGTTCTAAGAACTTCACATACATGTCTCTTTGCCTGAACTTTGCAAATTGGTTAAATCAATTTATAATTGATATTTCCTCTTGAAAATGTGGTAACCCTAATGTTGACATCCCCCTCTAGATAGGAAAATGTTCCTTTTTTACCGGGAAGTTATGCTTTCCTTTGTGATTGTAGCTGGGATTGGTGGGTCTCCATCTTCTTAGATTCTCGAGGTAAACTGCTGACATACTTTCTTCCTTTCCTGCCAAGATGACCAGCTGCACAAGTAAAACACAGATCACCATCCTCAGTATAGTTAGCAGAAGGTATCATAAAGATTTCCCAGTAATCATAGGATCTCACAAGTAAATTATGGGAGGATAGAGCATATTTATATCACCTTGCGTTTAGGGACTCTAGGAACAATCATTGGGTTTTGTTTGCATCTCGAAGTCATAGAACACATACACGGGGAGGGACCACTACACTTTACTTTTTAAGTATTGTCACTTTTCCTAATCAACTATGTTAGACCCTGTTTGGGAAGCAACAGGTGGGCAGCGGCTATTTGGCCACAACCTTGGGGCTGATGTCTTTTACCACTGGTGTCCTGGGTCATGCCCTAGTATGGCTCAGCAAACTGGGCTGAGTATAACCCTTTCTGCCTTTGACTCTCAGTAGTAGTGAAGCGACCAAACACATCAGTCTCAGGAAGGTAAGGGTGGGGTTTATGCAGGCTGCAGAATCGGCACCCCCTATAAGACCAATGTCCAGCCCATTGCTTCTCTTTGTCGAAAAGACAAGTACTTTATTATAAAGCAAACATTGGGTTCCACTACAATCAATAATGCACAAATATCTGGTAAACAGGGTTGAGTCTTTGTGCTCTAGGGTCTCCTGCTGACTACTACTCCACCTACCCCTCATGGATCCCTGTGTCTGTCAGCTCCCCTACTCAGGTTCAACATTTGAGGTAGATTGGTGGGTGCAGCTCATACTCCCTCCCTTTGTGATATAGTCTTATCACTCAAGGGCATATTTATACTATGTTTGTGCCAAATTTGAGTCATTTTTTTCATGCCAATTCGGCACAAACTTAATTCCATATTTATATTTTGACTCAAGACATGTCTAGCGTCAAAATATTGCTGTTAGCACCATTTTTTGGATGTGTGCACCTACCTTGCATCAATGAGATGCAAGGTAGGCCTTCCCGTCTAACAAATCGTACTACCCCATAGCTCCATATTTATCCCCCCATGCTAAAAGGACACACGGGTGGGAGGAGAGGCTAAATAATGGTGCAAAGCTTGCTTTGCATCATTATTTAATGCCTGGGTCAGACCAAGCGTTAGGGGACCTGTGCACCCATTTCCCATGGTGAAGCACCATGGAATGGGCCACAGGTGCCCACTGAAGCCCCAGGAACACCCCTACGCACACCAGCGGGACACCAGAAGATGGGGGACACCATCCCAGGTAAGTACGGTAAGTTTAAAAAAAATAATTTTAAGTGCCATCAACGTCTCCTGTGCGGCCCCCGGGTAGGTGCCCGGCTTGTTCCGAGATGTTGATCTCCACCACATTCTTGCTTCTTGGGCCTGTGTACTCCTATGAAGCTCGTACCTTTGGATGGGATGGGCGACTTGCTGACTAGACTGACCATGACGTGCAGCCTATATGAGTAAGTGACCGACCAATACTTACTTTATTATATCCTAATTGGGCCTTAGTATTATTATCAGAAGAAGTGATATTTATGGTCCTGAAGAAGCGTCACTGGATCCTATGTGACCTTCTAGATGCAAAACATGTTGACCTAGCACCGTAGCACTTAGGGTATCACCCACTTTCCTTTATCGGTTTGGATTAGGAGTGCAGCTGAGCATTATCTCCATAAACACTCCCCATTTCCATCTTTTAATCTTGGCCTAAATCAACTTCTGAATTATTAAATATGCTGGTTATGGTTTAGAGCCAATTTTATTTTTCTTTCTCTCCTGCAGACACCTGTATTTTGTGTTCATCATAGGTCTGACTACCATTGGTGAAAGATCTCCGGCTAAGGACCACCACCTTTCTGAGGGGTGGCCCGTCAGACATTGCAGCGCCGGTCTGACGAGGAGCATGCCCAGTGATGAAGCTTGACATCCTATTGAGTGTGTGAGGGCTCTCTAGCTCCTGGTTATCAGTTGCCTTGTGACCCTTCAGTATTTTATCTTTGGAACACTGTACTTTATAATTGTCACAGGTTATATTTGGGAGAGTGTACACTGGACCAGTAATCTCCCTGTTCCCTCCCCTACTGTTTCCATATTTAGTATGGCCAGAATGGTAATACAAAATCCTGCTGACTGGTGAAGTTAGATTTAATATTACTATTTGAAAAATGACACTTTTAGAAAGTGAGCCTTGCTCTGCACTTAAATCCATCTGTGCCTTACAGTCCACGTCTGGCTAGGTTAGTTGACAGCTCCCTTGTGCATTTCACTCAGACAACCCCAAACACAGGATGCTTAGTCACACCTGCACACATTTGCATACTGAATGGTTCTTCCAGGGCTGGAAGGTTGGAGGGCCTGACACTTACTTGTAAAAGGACAGTGGCTAGCCGTCACACAGGATGGAACTGAAAGGGGACCATGTGCACTTCTAAGCCACGCTTTGAAGCCTTCCCCACTTTAAATGAACATTTGGGTATTTAAACTGGGTCTCTGACCCTACCAACTCAGACACTTCTTGAAAAGATACCTACTGGGGAAGAAACTCTGAGCCAGAACCTGCAACCTGCCAAGAAAAGCTGTCTGGCTGCCCAAAGGACTCACCTGACTGCTTTGCTGTAAAGGACTTCTGTCTTGCTGTGGCCATGCTGCCTTGCTGCCCTCTGGCTCTGCTGAGAAGTGCTCTCCAAGGGCTTGGATTGAGCTTGCCTCCTGTTTTGAAGTCTCAGGGCCAATAAGACTTCATCCCTACAAATAACTCCTTGTGCAGTGAAATTCGACGCACAGCCTGCCAGAATCGACGCACAGCCTGCATCGTGGTGAGAAAATCACTGCACGGCTGTAGGAAAGTACCATCTTGCCTGGCATGTTACCCCCATATTTCACTGTATATATGTTGTTTTAGTGTATGTGTCACTGGGACCCTGCCAGGCAGGGCCCCAGTGCTCATAAGTGTGCCTTGTATGTGTTCCCTGTGTGATGACTAACTGTCTCACTGAGGCTCTGCTAACCAGAACCTCAGTGGTTATGCTCTCTCTGCTTTCTAAATTGTCACTAACAGGCTAGTGACCAATTTCACCAATTCACATTGGCATTCTGGAATACCGTTATAATTCCCTAGTATATGGTACTGAGGTACCCAGGGTATTGGGGTTCCAGGAGATCCCTATGGGCTGCAGCATTTCTTTTGCCACCCATAGGGAGATCTGACAATTCTTACACAGGCCTGCCAGTGCAGCCTGAGTGAAATAACGTCCACGTTATTTCACAGCCATTTACCACTGCACTTAAGTAACTTATAAGTCACCTATATGTCTAACCTTCACCTGGTGAAGGTTGGGTGCAAAGTTACTTAGTGTGTGGGCACCCTGGCACTAGCCAAGGTGCCCCCACATCGTTCAGGGCAAATTCCCCGGACTTTGTGAGTGCTGGGACACCATTACACATGTGCACTATACATAGGTCACTACCTATGTATAGCGTCACAATGGTAACTCCGAACATGGCCATGTAACATGTCTAAGATCATGGAATTGTCACCCCAATGCCATTCTGGCATTGGGGAGACAATTCCATGATCCCCCGAGTCTCTAGCACAGACCTGGGTACTGCAAAAACTACCTTTCCCGGGGTTTCACTTCAGCTGCTGCTGCTGCCAACCTCTCAGACAGGTTTCTGCCCTCCTGGGATCCAGCCAGGCCTGTCCAAGGAAGGCAGAACAAAGGACTTCCTCAGAGAGAGGGTGTTACACCCTCTCCCTTTAGAAAAAGGTGCCAGGGCTGGGGAGGAGTACCTCTGGAAATGCTTTGATGGGCACAGATGGTGCCCATCTCTGCATAAGCCAGTCTACACCGGTTCAGGGATCCCCAGCCCTGCTCTGGCGCAAAACTGGACAAAGGAAAGGGGAGTGACCACTCCCCTGACCTGCACCTCCCAGGGGAGGTGCCCAGAGCTCCTCCAGCGTGCCCCAGACCTCTGCCATCTTGGATTCAGAGGTGTGCTGGCACACTGGACTGCTCTGAGTGGCCAGGGCCAGCAGGTGACGTCAGAGACTCCTTCTGATAGGCTCTTACCTGTGTTACTAGCCTATCCTCCTTCCTAGGTAGCCAAACCTCCTTTTCTGGCTATTTAGGGTCTCTGCTTTGGGGAATTCTTCAGATACCGAATGCACGAGCTCACCAGAGTTTCTCTGCACTTCTCTCTTCACCTTCGGCCAAAGGATCGACCGCTGACTGCTCAGGACGCCTGCAAAACCACAACAAAGTAGCAAAGACGACTACTGCAACCTTGTATTGCTTCATCCTGCTGGCTTTCTCGCCTGTTTCCTGGTGGTGCATGCTCTGAAGGGTAGCCTGCCTCCTTCTTGCACCATGAGCTCTGAAGAAATCTCCCGTGGGTCGACAGAATTTTCCCCCTGCAACCGCAGGCAACAAAAGACTGCATCACCGGTCCTCTGGGTCCCCTCTCAGCACAACAAGCGTGGTCCCTGGAACTCAGCAACTCTGTCCAAGTGACTCCCACAGTCCAGTGACTCTTCAGTCCAAGTTTGGTGGAGGTAAGTCCTTGCCTCCCCACGCTAGACTGCATTGCTGGGTACCCCGTGATTTGCAGCTGCTCCGGCTCCTGTGCACTCTTCCAGGATTTCCTTTGTGCACAGCCACACCTGGGTCCCCGACACTCTAACCTGCAGTGCACAACCTTCTGAGTTGTCCTCCGGCGTTGTGGGACTCCCTTTTCTGACTTCGGGTGGTTTCCGGTTCACTCCTCTTCCAAGTGCCTGTTCCGGTACTTCTGTGGGTGCTGCCTGCTTCTGTGAGGGCTCCCTGACTTGCTGGTCGCCCCCTCTGTCTCCTCGTCCAAGTGGCAACATCCTGGTCCCTCCTGGGCCACAGCAGCATCCAAAAACCCTAACCGCGACCTTTGCAGCTAGCAAGGCTTGTTTGTGGTCTTTCTGCAGGCTTCTTCACGACGTGGGACATCCATCCTCCAAAGGGGACATTTCTAGCCCTCTTCGTTCTTGCAGAATCCACAGCTTCTACCATCCGGTGGCAGCTTCCTTGCACCCTCAGCTGGCATTTCCTGGGCATCTGCCCACTCTCAACATTGTTGCGACTCTTGGACTTGGTCCCCTTGTTTCACAGGTACTCAGGTCCGGAAATCCACTTTGGTTGCTTTGCTGGTGTTGGTCTTCCTTGCAGAAACCCCCTATCACGACTTCTGTGCTCTCTGGGGGTTATAGGTGCACTTTACACCTACTTTTCAGGGTCTTGGGGTGGGCTATTTTTCTAACCCTCACTGTTTTCTTACAGTCCCAGCGACCCTCTACAAGCTCACATAGGTTTGGGGTCCATTCGTGGTTCGCATTCCACTTTTGGAGTATATGGTTTGTGTTGCCCCTATACCTATGTGCTCCTATTGCAATCTATTGTAACTTTACACTGCTTGCATTACTTCCTTTTGCTATTACTGCATATTTTTGGTATTGTGTACATATATCTTGTGTATATTTGTCATCCTCATACTGAGGGTACTCACTGAGATACTTTTGGCATATTGTCATAAAAATTAAGTACCTTTATTTTTAGTATATCTGTGTATTGTGTTTTCTTATGATATTGTGCATATGACACCAGTGGTATGGTAGGATCTTTGCATGTCTCCTAGTTCAGCCTAAGCTGCTCTGCTATAGCTACCTTCTATCAGCCTAAGCTGCTAGAAACACCTCTTCTACACTAATAAGGGATATCTGGACCTGGTACAGAGTGTAAGTACCCCTTGGTACCCACTACAAGCCAGGCCAGCCTCCTACATTGGTTGTGCAGCGGTGGGATAAGTACTTGCAACTACTTACCACTTTGTCATTGTGTACTTTTCATAAGAGAATAATATACAAAACAAGTTCAGTGTATGTACACCTAACCACAAAGTTTTGCTTTTCTTCTCTTACACTATCTGCTAAGTATTGAAAAGTACCTCTAAACTTTCAAAAAGTTTCTAAAAAGTTGAAAAAGTTATTTTTCTTGTTCCTTAAAAGATCCTGAAACTTTTTCACTCTTGTATCTGTCTCTAAACCTTTTTCTATCATGTCTGGTGTAGGAACTCCTCTTAATTTGGTCAATACAGCTTATGACCACCTTAACTTTAAGAGCCTAAGGAGTATCTGCATTGATAGAGGTTTAGTGGTAGGAAAGAACCCTTCTAGAGAATTATTGTCTAACATGCTCATTAAGAATGATAAGGCCTTAGCTGGTAATTCAATTGAGAAGTTAGGAGATAGCTCACACTCTGACTCAGGGGAGCCCCCAGTAGGAGTGTTGCATGTTTCCTTTCCTAACCTGCCCCTTAGCAGACCTCATAGCAATGCTGGTAGTATAAGAAGCTCCCATCACAGTAGGGAGGGTTTTATTCCTGAAGGCCAGGTTGTTAGAGTGCCAACTGTAAGGGGCAGGTCTCCCTCTGCTCATTCACATCTTTCTTCTGTGTCAAAACATTCCCACCCACCCACCCTGATGACAAGATGTTAGAAAGGGAACTCAATAAGTTGAGAGAGGAAGAGTCCAGGCTGAAGCTTAAGCAGCAACAGCTGGCTCTAGACAGGGAATCCCTAGACTTAGACAAAGAGAGACAGAGGTTGGGGTTTGGACCCCATGGTGGCAGCAGCAGTTTTCCAGATAGCAATCCTGTGAGAGAGCATGATTCTAGGAATCTGCATAAGATAGTTCCCCCTTATAAGGAGGAGGATGACATTAACAAGTGGTTTGCTGCAGATGAAAGGGGCTGTATGGTACAGGGGGTTCCTCAAAGGCAGTGGGCTGCTATCCTATGGCTATCTTTCAATGGAAAGGGTAGGGATAGGCTCCTTACTGTAAAGGAAAGTGATGCCAATAATTTTACAGTTTTGAAGAATGCAATCTTGGATGGATTTAGCTTAACCACTGAACAATACAGGATTAAGTTCAGAGAAACCAGAAAAGAGTCCTCACAAGACTGGGTAGGCTTTGTTGACTATTCAGTGAAGGCCTTGGAGGGGTGGTTACATGGCAGTAAAGTTTCTGACTATGAAAGCCTGTACAATCTAATCTTGAGAGAGCATATTCTGAATAACTGTGTGTCTAATTTGTTACACCAATATCTAGTGGACTCAGATCTGCCTCTCCCCAAGAACTGGGAAAGAAGGCAGACAAATGGGTCAGAACAAGAGTGAACAGAAAAGTTCATACAGGGGGTGACAAGGATGGCAAGAAGAAGGATGGTAAGTCTTCAGACAAGGGTGGGGACAAATCTAAAAATGAGTCTTCATCAGGCCCACAAAAGCACTCTGGTGGGGGTGGTGGGTCCAAATCCTCTTCTAATCAAGTAAAGAAACCATGGTGCTATTTATGTAACGTAAAAGGCCATTGGACAACTGATGCCAGTTGTCCAAAGAAAAGCACCAAGCCTCCCACTACCACAACCCCTACTGCAACCTCTAGTGCCCCTAGTAATAGCAGTGGTGGTGGGAGCAAACCTACTAATAGCCAAACCAAGGGAGTAGCTGGGCTCACTTTTGGAAATTTAGTTGGGGTTGGTCTTGTTAGGGAGACCACAGAGGCTGTGCTAGTCTCTGAAGGTGCCATTGATTTGGCCACCTTGGTTGCTTGTCCCCTTAATATGGATAAGTACAAGCAACTTCCCCTAATAAATGGTGTTGAGGTTCAGGCCTACAGGGACACAGGTGCCAGTGTTACCATGGTAATAGAGAAACTGGTAAACCCTGAACAACACCTACTTGGTCACCAGTACCAAGTGACAGACGCTCATAACAACACTCTTAGCCACCCCATGGCTGTTGTGAATCTCAACTGGGGGGGGGGCTGCTGGTCCAAATAAAGTTGTGGTTGACTCAGATTTACCTTTAGACTGTCTACTAGGGAATGATTTAGAGACATCAGCTTGGGCAGAAGTGGAGTTGGAGGCTCATGCAGCACTGCTGGGCATTCCTGGGCATATTTTTGCTTTGACAAGGGCTCAGGCCAAAAAGCAAAAGGGACAGGTTGACTTGGATCCTGAAACAATGGACCAACTGCTCCCTAAAGCTAGGGGTAGTAAGGGTAAATCCCTACCCACTATCCCTCCCTCTACAGATGATTCTACTTTCACCAGATGAGCTGGCAGCAGACACTGCTGAGCTTTTGGGTGGAGGGGGGCCTGCCAGGGAAGAGCTGAGTGTGGCACAGCAGCACTGTCCCACATTAGAGGGTCTAAGACAGCAAGCTGTCAAACAGCAAAATGGGGATGTCAGTGACTCACATAGAGTTTACTGGGAGGACATCCTCTTGTACACAGAGGCAAGGGATCCAAAACCTGGAGCAGCCAGGAGATTGGTCATTCCCCTGCAGTACAGAGAGTTCCTCCTAACTCTGGCACATGACATTCCTTTGGCTGGAGATTTGGGTCAGATTAAAACATGGGAAAGGCTTGTCCCCCTGTTTCACTGGCCTAGGATGTCAGAGGACACAAAAGACTTTTGTAAATCTTGCGTGACCTGCCAAGCCAGTGGCAAGACTGGTGTCACCCTAAAGGCTCCCCTTATTCCACTGCCTGTGGCTGGGGTTCCTTTTGAAAGGATAAGGGTTGACAGAGTTGGCCCCCTTGACCCTCCTACTGCTTCAGGCAATAGGTTTATCTTGGTGGTAGTGGACCATGCCACAAGATATCCTGAAGCAATTCCTCTAAGGACCACTACAGCACCTGCAGTGGCAAAAGCCCTCCTGGGAATCTTTTCCAGGGTGGGTTTCCCAAAAGAGGTTGTATCAGACAGGGGTAGCAACTTTATGTCTGCATACTTGAAGCCATGTGGAAGGAATGTGGTGTAACATACAAATTCACCACACCTTATCCTCCACAAACAAATGGACTGGTAGAGAGGTTTAATAAAACTCTCAAAGGAATGATAATGGGACTCCCTGAAAAACTCAGGAGGAGATGGGATGTCCTGTTACCTTGCCTCCTTTTTGCTTACAGGGAGGTACCCCAGAAAGGAGTGGGCTTTTTCCTCTTTGAACTCCTCTTTGGGCACCCTGTAAGAGGTCCCCTAACACTTGTAAAGGAGGGTTGGGAACGACCTTTAAAAGCTCCTAAGCAAGACATAGTGGACTATGTACTCGGCCTAAGATCCAGAATGGCTGAGTACATGAAAAAGGCCAGTAAAAACCTTCAGGCCAGCCAAGAGCTCCAAAAGCAATGGCATGACCAGAAGGCTGTTCTGATTCAGTACCAACCAGGACAGAAGGTGTGAGTATTGGAGCCTGTGGCCCCAAGAGCACTCCAAGACAAATGGAGTGGACCCCATCTCATTGTTGAAAAGAAGGGTGAGGTCACCTACTTGGTTGACCTGGGCACTGCCAGGAGTCCCCTTAGGGTGCTCCATGTCAATTGCCTGAAACCCTATTATGACAGGGCTGATCTCACCCTGCTCATGGCAACAGATGAGGGACAGGAAGAAGAGAGTGACCCGCTCCCTGATCTCTTCTCTTCCACAGAAGAGGATGCTCTAGTGGAAGGTGTAGTTTTGGCAGACTGTCTTACTGCTGAGCAGAAAGACAACTGCATAAATCCCCTAGGTCAGTTTTCTGAACTCTTTTCAACTGTGCCAGGCACCACATCTTGGTGTGAACACACAATTGATACTGGAGACAGCTTGCCTGTCAAAAGTAAAATCTTTAGGCAGCCTGACCATGTCAGAGACTGCATAAAGCAAGAAGTTCAGAAAATGCTTGAACTAGGAGTGGTTGAGCACTCTGAAAGCCCATGGGCCTCTCCTGTGGTGCTTGTACCAAAGCCTCACTCAAAAGATGGAAAAAGGGAGATGAGGTTTTGTGTAGACTACAGAGGTCTCAACCAGGTAACAAAAACTGATGCTCACCCTATACCCAGGGCAGATGAGCTCATTGATACACTGGCATCTGCCAAGTATCTAAGTACCTTTGATTTGACTGCAGGGTATTGGCAGATCAAGTTATCAGAGGATGCTAAAGCAAAAACTGCATTTTCGACTATTGGAGGGCACTACCAATTCACAGTAATGCCCTTTGGTTTGAAAAATGCACCTGCCACTTTTCAGAGGTTGGTGAATACAGTCCTGCAAGGGTTGGAGGCTTTTAGTGCAGCATATCTGGACGATATAGCTGTCTTTAGCTCCACCTGGGATGATCACCTGGTCCACCTGTGAAAAGTTTTGGAGGCCCTGCAAAAGGCAGGCCTCACTATCAATGCTTCAAAGTGCCAGATAGGGCAGGGGAAAGTGGTTTATCTGGGACACCTGGTCGGTGGAGAACAGATTGCACCACTTCAGGGGAAAATCCAAACTATCATAGATTGGGTTCCCCCTACAACACAGACCCAGGTGAGAGCCTTCCTATGCCTCACTGGGTATTACAAGAGATTTATTAGGAATTATTGCTCCATAGCAGCCCCACTTAATGATCTCACTTCCAAGAAAATGCCTAAAAAGGTATTGTGGACAGCTAGCTGTCAGAAAGCTTTTGAGGAGCTGAAGCAGGCCATGTGCACTGCACCTGTCCTAAAAAGCCCATGTTACTCCAAGAAATTCATTGTTCAAACTGATGCATCTGAATTAGGGGTAGGGGCAGTCTTATCACAACTCAATTCTGAGGGCAGGATCAACCTGTTGCTTTTATCAGCAGTAGGTTGACCCCTAGAGAAAGGTGTTGGTCTGCCATAGAGAGGGATGCCTTTGCTGTGGTCTGGGCATTGAAGAGGTTGAGGCCATACCTGTTTGGCACTCACTTCATTGTTCAGACAGACCACAAACCTTTACTTTGGCTAAAACAAATGAAAGGTGAAAACCCTAAATTGTTGAGGTGGTCCATATCTCTACAGGGGATGGACTATACAGTGGAACATAGACCTGGGAGTACCCACTCCAATGCAGATGGACTCTCCAGATATTTCCACTTAGACAATGAAGACTCATCAGGTCATGGCTAGTCTTATTGTCCTTCGTTTGGGGGGGGGGTTGTGTAGGAAAGTACCATCTTGCCTGGCATGTTACCCCCATATTTCACTGTATATATGTTGTTTTAGTGTATGTGTCACTGGGACCCTGCCAGCCAGGGCCCCAGGGCTCATAAGTGTGCCCTGTATGTGTTCCCTGTGTGATGACTAACTGTCTCACTGAGGCTCTGCTAACCAGAACCTCAGTGGTTATGCTCTCTCTGCTTTCTAAATTGTCACTAACAGGCTAGTGACCAATTTCACCAATTCACATTGGCATACTGGAACACCCTTATAATTCCCTAGTATATGGTACTGAGGTACCCAGGGTATTGGGGTTCCAGGAGATCCCTATGGGCTGCAGCATTTCTTTTCCCACCCATAGGGAGATCTGACAATTCTTACACAGGCCTGCCAGTGCAGCCTGAGTGAAATAACGTCCACGTTATTTCACAGCCATTTACCACTGCACTTAAGTAACTTATAAGTCACCTATATGTCTAACCTTCACCTGGTGAAGGTTGGGTGCAAAGTTACTTAGTGTGTGGGCACCCTGGCACTTAGCCAAGGTGCCCCCACATCGTTCAGGGCAAATTCCCCGGACTTTGTGAGTGCGGGGACACCATTACACTTGTGCACTATACATAGGTCATAGCTATGTATAGTGTCACAATAGTAACTCCGAACATGGCCATGTAACATGTCTAAGATCATGGAATTGTCACGCCAATGCCATTCTGGCATTGGGGAGACAATTCCATGATCCCCCGAGTCTCTAGCACAGACCCGGGTACTGCCAAAACTACCTTTCCCGGGGTTTCACTTCAGCTGCTGCTGCTGCCAACCCCTCAGACAGGTTTCTGCCCTCCTGGGGTCCAGCCAGGCCTGGCCAAGGAAGGCAGAACAAAGGACTTCCTCAGAGAGAGGGTGTTACACCCTCTCCCTTTGGAAAAAGGTGTCAGGGCTGGGGAGGAGTAGCCTCCCCCAGCCTCTGGAAATGCTTTGATGGGCACAGAGGGTGCCCATCTCTGCATAAGCCACTCTACACCGGTTCAGGGATCCCCCAGCCCTGCTCTGGCGCGGAACTGGACAAAGGAAAGGGGAGTGACCACTCCCCTGACCTGCACCTCCCAGGGGAGGTGCCCAGAGCTCCTCCAGCGTGCCCCAGACCTCTGCCATCTTGGATTCAGAGGTGTGCTGGTACACTGGACTGCTCTGAGTGGCCAGGGCCAGCAGGTGACGTCAGAGACTCCTTCTGATAGGCTCTTACCTGTGTTACTAGCCTATCCTCCTTCCTAGGTATCCAAACCTCCTTTTCTGGCTATTTAGGGTCTCTGCTTTGGGGAATTCTTCAGACACCAAATGCACGAGCTCACCAGAGTTCCTCGGCACTTCTCTCTTCACCTTCTGCCAAAGGATCGACCTCTGACTGCTCAGGACGCCTGCAAAACTGCAACAAAGTAGCAAAGACGACTACTGCAACCTTGTATCGCTTCATCCTGCTGGCTTTCTCGCCTGTTTCCTGGTGGTGCATGCTCTGGGGGTAGCCTGCCTCCTTCTTGCACCAGGAGCTCTGAAGAAATCTCCCGTGGGTCGACGGAATCTTCCCCATGCAACCACAGGCAACAAAAGACTGCATCACCGGTCCTCTGGGTCCCCTCTCAGCACAACGAGCGTGGTCCCTGGAACTCAGCAACTCTGTCCAAGTGACTCCCACAGTTCAGTGACTCTTCAGTCCAAGTTTGGTGGAGGTAAGTCTTTGCCTCCCCACGCTAGACTGCATTGCTGGGTACCGCTTGATTTGCAGCTGTTCCCGCTCCTGTGCACTCTTCCAGGATTTCCTTCGTGCACAGCCAAGCCTGGGTCCCCAACACTCTAACCTGCAGTGCACAACCTTCTGAGTTGTCCTCCGGCATCGTGGGACTCCCTTTTCTGACTTCGGGTGGACTCCAGTTCACTCCTCTTCCAAGTGCCTGTTCCGGTACTTCTGCGGGTGCTGGGCCACAGCAGCATCCAAAAACCCTAACCGCGACCCTTGCAGCTAGCAACGCTTGTTTGCAGTCTTTCCTGCGTGAGAACACCTCTGAAAGCTTCTTCACCACGTGGGACATCCATCCTCCAAAGGGGAAGTTTCTAGCCCTCTTCGTTCTTGCAGAATCTACAGCTTCTACCATCCAGTGGCAGCTTCCTTGCACCCTCAGCTGGCATTTCCTGGGCATCTGCCCACTCTCGACATTGTCGCGACTCTTGGGCTTGGTCCCCTTGTTCCACAGGTACTCAGGTCCGGAAATCCACCTTGGTTGCTTTTCTGGTCTTGGTCTTCCTTGCAGAAACCCCCTATTACGACTTCTGTGCCCTCTGAGGGTTATAGGTGCACTTTACACCTACTTTTCAGGGTCTTGGGGTGGGCTATTTTTCTAACCCTCACTTTTTTCTTACAGTCCCAGCGACCCTCTACAAGGTCACATAGGTTTGGGGTCCATTTGTGGTTCGCATTCCACTTTTGGAGTATATGGTTTGTGTTGCCCCTATACCTATGTGCTCCTATTGCAATCTACTGTAACTTTACACTGCTTGCATTACTTCCTTTTGCTATTACTGCATATTTTTGGTATTGTGTACATATATCTTGTGTATATTTGTCATCCTCATACTGAGGCTACTCACTGAGATACTTTTGGCATATTGTCATAGAAATTAAGTACCTTTATTTTTAGTATATCTGTGTATTGTGTTTTCTTATGATATTGTGCATATGACACCAGTGGTATAGTAGGAGCTTTGCATGTCTCCTAGTTCCACCTAAGCTGCTCTGCTATAGCTACCTTCTATCAGCTTAAGCTGCTAGAAACACCTCTTCTACACTAATAAGGGATAACTGGACCTGGCACAGAGTGTAAGTACCCCTTGGTACCCACTACAAGCCAGGCCAGCCTCCTACAACGGCAAACCGGAACAATGCAGCCCGGCTCACTGAGTGGAGATCGACGCAGTGCCAACATTGTGACAGGAACGTCGACGCATGGCCCACTGGATCAATGCATAGCTGAGCCGGAACAATGCAGCCCGACTTCCTGCAAGAGGAATCGACGCAGCGCCTACCGTGCTACAGAAATTTCCCCCATTGCCCACCGGATCGATGCAGCTCCTGTGACTTTGCCCTGCATGCCCAGGATTTCTCTGCATCGTCCCCAGGGCATCCAAATACCCCAAAACCCAAAGAGGATCGACGCAAAGCCCTTGTTGCGTGGAAAAGCATTGACGCATCATCTGTGTCCACCCGGAGAAACCGACACACACGTTCCCGTTTTCCACGCATCTCCTCCTCTGCAGTCCCGTGCGGACTATTTAGATGCAAACCAGGTACTTTGTGCCTGCAAGAGACACTTATTGCTTTTTAAGAACTAAAGACTCTATTTTTCATTACAAAAGTGATATTTCAACTTGTACTTTTCAAATCTCGATCATTTTGACCTTATTTTTATCAGATAAATATTCTATATTTTTCTAAACCTGTGTAGTGTATTTTTGTGGTGTTTCTACTGTGTTATTGCATGATTTACTGTACACATACTTTACACATTACCTTCTAGGTTAAGCCTGACTGCTCAGGTCCAAGCTACCAGAGGGTAGGCACAGGATAATTTGGATTGTGTTACTTACCCTGAATAGAGAGAGGGTCCTTGCTTGGACAGGAGGTAACCTGACTGACAACCAAAGGCCCCATTTCTAACACTTACCATTGCCTGTGTATTATTATATACTTTAGAAAGGAACACTCTTGTTCAGGTAAGTTTCTAAGTACTTTATTAGAGTCCACCACAGCTGATCGACTGCAGCAGTAAGGGCCAAATGGAATGAAACACACATAATACACATAACATTCTAATGAATAATACATAATCATCGCATAAAATAATGAAACATATAAACAAACAGCTACTTCAAACTGTGTACTGGTACAACAATATAAACTTAACAGGAATGTATGTAAGGACCATCATTTTACCATTATAATATAATTGACCATAATATAGAAAATAATCCCAGTGTTACATGTGAGTGGATAGAAAGCAAAATGAGTCCAGCTCCAATCGTACCTGAATTTAATAGAGATATAGTCAATTTAGGCAATGAATGGTAAAACAAATAAAACAGAAACTGCTCCTCGCACTCATGGGACAGTTTCTTTGACAGAAATTCTCAAGTACTGGAATTTGAAATAGAGGGGCGCACACTTGGATTAACTGCTGAAGGGTATGTTAAGTTTCAGAACAAAGTATCTGTGCACAGGTGTACTGACCACTTCAGCCTCACCAGTCCCTTTCCTAAGGTAAGAATATCTAACCGTTAAAATGTAATTTTCTGGCAAAATTTTCAGGAATTATTGTTATGTTTTTTTATATAATGTACCCAATGTGCCTATATTGCATATCCAGATTTCATACATCTTTTCTCACAAGAATAATATCTGGGCTTGTCCAAAGTCTACTTATTAAACCAGTAAACGAGTGAAAGGCAGTCCGGTTATCAGATGGCCAGACTAATTTCATAAAGACAACAGAAGCAGTGCTCAATTTACATACTATATCTATTTAAATTATGTATATTGCTTACTAGTAGCAGTATTGAAAAAAACATGGCATCAAGTACCCTCTTCATAGTCTGCTACTACAAAATGGGCACTTAATACACTCCAAATAAAACATGGGAATAGACATCATTAAAATTACCACAAAAATACCATAAAACACCTTGTTAGCTTGAAATTCAAGATACTTAACATTCTCTATACAGTTAGATCACAATACTGAAGTAGGAAAGGTGATTCTTGGATTATGAAATCTTTGGACAAGAGTAAATGTATCTTCGTGAATAATACGATTTCAGTTTGTTAGCCTTCTTGTGCTTCATTACAATCAGTTTCAAAGGTTAAAAATAACGATGTGATATTTGCATTGAGAAGTAAATCCCCCACCCGCAAGCTCTCTAGGGTGTCATTGCAAGTTAAAGTCACAAGGTGTGTAATATGTGCTACTAGCTCATTTTTGCTTTCCTCTTGAGGACACAAGAGAGGGCACGTGAGACAAGCTTTCCCTCTTGAGTACACAGCCGACGGGGCTCAGAAACGTTGTCATCAATTATCGCTCAACATTAATAAAAAGAAAATCGAATGTTATCCGATGACAATCATTTAAAACATTTTTCTGACACATATTTTTGCAATCATCTCTGTTTCATCCTCTTAAAGAGAGCACGCCTTTATTTAAAATATAGAAAATATGTTTATAGATTTTGAGTGGAGGCACTGCCCATTTTACCTCAGTGCCTTAAATCAACTGATAGGCATTGATTGATGTTTTACCAAGAATAAACGTGTTCAATTATCGCTGATGCTATATATACACTTCATATGGAGCTCTCTTCACACAGCAGCGAACACATTGTAGAATTCTCCCTACTGCCTTGCAAAGATTGGGGTTGGTCCGTATTAATAGAGTGTGCGGACGGGTACCATAGGGTAATCACTGGGCTGACAAAGCCCCAGGTCTCCACAGGAAAGAGCAGATCCATACTTCCACAAAGGCAGGCCACAAAGTATGCAGCAAAAAGGACAAAGTAAGCCAGCACGCTCTTCACTGCACGGTAGTGGGCATTCATCCGCGGAGTGCTGAAGTCTCTGCGTTGCATTCTCCTCGTGTGTCTGATGAGGGACGAGATCAGAAGGATGGCAGAGACACAAAATATGAGAAATGGAGGGGAGTAGTTAAGCGTGTAATAAAGCACAGGTCTTAGGAAGTTTATTTCTATTTGGTAATCCACCGTACTAAAATTGCTAAAGTAGTCGTCAGTCGAAACGTTGAGGGTCAATACATAGAACATCCATGGTGACGGGAGAGCACATAACAGTGATATAGCAGTGCACGCGAAGAGCAGCCAGGGCATCAGTTGGGGGATCTTTGCTTTCAGGTGGCTAAGAAGCAACCAGTGGAAGTTGGCAATAGTCGCGCAGTAATAGACACAAAGCAAAGCTGTGAACCAGAAGCTGGAAAAACTCAAAAAGTCAAAAAAGTACGCAAACACAGCATCCAACCAAAAAGGTGCATAGAAGCCAGGGCAGAATTCCTGCAAGAGAGTGTAAGTAAGATCAGAAGAGAGCAGAGCAGCTCTTAAGGTGCCAATGACCAAGGCAATGGCATCACAGGAGGTCAGATAATGGCTCCTAGCCCAGTTAAGGCTGATCGCAGCTGATATAAATGTATTAATAAGGATACCCGAGATAAATTCCAATAATATGATAATGTGCATTAGGAAAAATATATAAGATAAGGTCATCATAGCTGCCTACTAAAGATCTTCTAGGTAAAGGTGTCATGTGTCACTCCAGTCGGCATACCTGATATTTTCTTTCAATTGTATCAAGGCAACCTGTCCATCTTTGGCACACCGTTGTAATGTTTTTGGCATCAAGGAATGTGTGTGATGTCCCTTTAAATAATTAGTGATAATTCAGAGATTTGCATTTAGGGAAACTAGGGATGAAAATGTGAGTCCGGTTATGTAAATATTCGACATTGGCACCTAGAGTTTCAACACTAAATATTTGCATCTCTGAGTTTGAATTCGACTGAGATCATTTAAAATGCAAATAAAGTATCACAAATGCAAAGGACAGGTTACACAAGGAGGCAGGATTGGGAAGGAATTGAGAGAAGATATCCAAGGCAGAGAGAGGGAAGTGTAAAATATATCCAAGGTAGAGAAAGGGAAGTACATAATAAAGCAGAGGAAGCAGAAGGGACAGATTGTAGAGGAGGAAGGATACTTAACGGAGGAACAGTGAAATAGTGAGAGATGAAAGGAGATGACACAGAGAAGTCATAGTAGAACAATTGGGAAACAAGACTATATATAGATATTCTACCTTAGCAAATAACATAAACACAAGAAATATTGAACCCTTGTGCTGTGGATTTAGGTGTTGAAAGTCTGCTCCAACATTTATAACTAAGCACATTTTTTAATGGTGTGTATGAACAAGCTGAAGATTTCACCAATTCTTACCCAGGTACAATAAACTGACTGAAGATCAAGAGCAAATCGGCATTATACAGAGAAATGGGAAGGGAATATTATTAGGTGTAATTTATAGGTAACTCATGGGACATGGGAAGGAAGAGGTTACAAATAGCAAAATAGAGTATAGAAGCAAGAGAAGGCAACAAAGGAGATTGGACAAAACCATGCGTTTGGCTTCGGGCGGGGTTTGGGGTGTTACACCCCCATATTAAATGTATTTTTCTATAAATAGTTGGGTACAGGTGCTTTCAGTTGGGTTGTGAGATGTCAGTCGGATTTTATGAGGAATTATTACAAACGCACGGACAAAAACACACACACACTCCATCTTTTTTTTTAGAGTCCTCTCAAAATTCGTTATTTATTTTACAAAATTCTCACATACCCACGGACAAAAACACACACACAATCCATCTTTGTTTTTAGAGTCCTCACAAAATGTGTTATTTTACAAAATTCTTACCTAGTACTCCTACCAATCCGCATTCTTCTTCCTTTCCACTGACCAACAGGCCCTTCTTGTGCACCCTGCTTGTTGTATAATGTATTTAAATATTATATGCGAGCCTGATTGTCGGAAAATATGAGGCGCACACCCCTCCCCCCAAATCTACCTGACCAAGCTATGCCCCTGGACAAAAGAAGTCAAGGGAGAATGAGGAAAACTGAAGGGAGAGGGATTAGGGATATATAAAAGAAGAGAGACAAAGTTTTATGATTTGTTTTACTTTCAAAAAGGGCACATGACCAAAACCCCCATAAGCCAGAAACTAGGACCATATCAGATTCTGATAAATCACACAGTCCAAAAGGTGAATGTAGATCCTCCCTCTTGACCAAAAAACACTTCACTTTGATGTACGTAAGCTTAGAGAACTCTCCTATGTTTGTTGTGTTTGGCTTAGGGTGTGATTTAAAGTTTGGCTGATGGATTATGCCTTCACAAACTTGACGGACATCAACCCCACCTTATTAGAAGCACCATAGGACAGTGCTTACCAAACTGTGGGTCGCGACCCGCTGGTGAGTTACCAGGGGATTTCTGGTGGTTGCAAAAGAGCGATAAATAAAGATGCTTTTACATGTTGTATTTATCTTGTCACATTTGCTGTGCTTTAAATACAAGTCAAATGTCAAGCTATGTCTTTTGGCAAATTGATGCTTATTTTGTTAACACGGGGATTGGTATTTACTTTTCTTTCTCTGACTACAGAGTGAGGTGAGTTTTAAAGTAGACTATGTGACAATCTTGCTGGGGTACAGGGAGTGTGGAAGGAAAAGTTGTTAGAAATAATTTGTTTATAACGCACAGCAAAATTTAAGTACCTGTAAATGAACATACATACATATTTCAGAATATACAAGCAGTTAGAGAAGTAAACATTAAGCGTATTTTTTGTGTAATTCTGAAGCGTGATGACAGAAATCCTTACAAGTATTCCTAAGCAAGGCTCGGGATGATTCTTCCAGTATTTTTTCTACTGTTTTTTTCTTCACAAAGCCATTTCAAGAGAGACTGTGCTCACTATATGTGGCCATACACAAGCATCCCACTTGTGTATGAATGTCAAATATGAATTGAAAAATAATGGCTAGAGCTGCCACGTTTGGATCTGGGGAACCAAGTGGTTTGCACCCTGTCCAATTAGGGACCCTCATTCTAGTAAGGGTAAGGGAATCACACAACTAAGATAACCCCTTCACACCCCTGGGTTGCTTGGCTCAAGAAGTAAGAATTAGCTCAGAGGCAATGTGTAAAATATTTCTGTACACACACACACACACAGTGAAAACCCCACAAAAGTACGCTACACCAGTTTAGAAAAAAAGGCAGTATTTATCTGAGTAAAACAAGACCAAAACTACAAAAACCCAACATACACAAGTCAAAATATCTCTTTTTAAAAGGTTAAGCAAGTTTCAATCCACAGGAATCAATGGATGTATCTCCTTAGCACAAAGTACCTGGGATGAGTCAAAAACAAACAAGATCCAAGCTACAGGGGAGGTGAGGTGGTGGAAAAGCAAGGTGATGCATTGGTTCCTTACTGCGCAGGGGAGGTGATGCATTTATTCCTTCCTCGCAGGTGAGACATTGCATCAGTTCCTTACTGACAGGGGAGGTGATGCATTGATTCTTTCCTCACCAGAAAGGCGGTGCATTGATTTCTGGACAAGCAGCCTGGGTTTCTTTCTGCGGTGCAGGATTGATGAAAAATTGATGCCCAGGATCGATGCATGTAAAATCCAGACATGCTGCGTTGATAGGACTGCAGTGAAACAGGATGCAGCATTGATTCTTTGTTGATTCTTCCGGCGGGGCGATGCATGGATTTTCTCCTTCAGATCATCAGCTTGAACTCCCAAGGGCCCAGGAACTGGAGTTGGCACCACATGGCAAGCCAGGAATCTCAGCAGAAGAGCCCAGGCACTGGTAGATGAAGTCTTTGATGTCCCTGTGACTTCCTAACAGGAAGTAGGCTCATTCCAAGCCTTTGAAGAACATTTTGAAGCAGGATGTAGAAAGCCAAGTCCAGTCCTTTCGCTCCCAGGACAGAAGCAGCAAGCCAGCACAATAAAGCAACAGACAGAGTGGCAGTCCCTGCTACAGCATCCAGCACTTCTCCCTGGTAGAATGTCCTAAGTCCAGAAGTGTTCTAACTGTGTGGTGTCAGAGGTCCAGTATTTATGACAATTTCTGTCTTTGAAGTAGACAAACTTCAAAGAGAAGCCTTTGTAGTGCACATGGCCTTGCCCTGTCCCCAGACACACTCCAGGGGGTTGGAGACTGCTTTGTGTGAGGACAGACACAGCCCTGTTCAGGTGCAAGTGTCAGCTCCTCCCAACACTCTAGCTTCAGGAAGACCCATCAGTCTGGTGATGGGCCATCAGGATATGAAGGGCACAACTCAGCTCCCTTTTTGTGACTGTCTAGAGTGAATGCACAAACAGCTCAAATGTCATCCAGACCCAGACATGTATTCCTCAGACAGGCAGAGGCACAGAATGGTTAAGCAAGAAAATGCTCACTTTCTAAAAGTAACATTCACAAACTCACAGTTCAAAAACCAACTTCACCAAAAGATATGTTTTTAAATTGTGAGTCCAGAGACCCCAAACACCACACCTCTATCTTCTTCCAATGAGAAATTACACTTAAAAAATATTTCAAGGCAGTCCTCATGTTAACCTATGGGAGAAATAAGCCTTCCAATAGTGAAAACTGGGTTTAGCAGTATTTCACTATCAGGACAAGTAAAACACATCACTACATACCCTACCTTCTAAATAGACTGCACCCTACCCATGGTGCTGCCTTGGGCCACTTTAGGGGTGACTTACATGTAGTAACAGGGAAGGTTTGGGCCTGGCAAGTTGGTGCCCTTGCCAGGTCGAACTGGCAGTTTAAAACTGCACATACAGACTCTGCAATGATAGGCCTGAGACATGTTTGCAGGGCTATTCAAGTGGGTGGCACAATAAGTGTTGCTGGCCCGATTTACAGGCCCTGGACACACCTGGTGCACTATACTATAGACTTACTAGTATATTAAATATGCCAATCATGGATAGACCAATCTCAATACAATTTAGACAGGGAGCACTTGCACTTTAGCACTGGTCAGCAGTGGTAAAGTGCCCAGAGCCCTAAAGCCAACAAAGCAGATCTGTAAAAAATAGGAAGAAGAAGACAAAACCCTTGGGGCTAACCCTGCAAAAAGGCCAATTCCAAAAGTTCTCATTCAGTAGCAATGCAGATACTAAAAGACAAATCTAGGATTTGAAGTGAACAGACTTTAATTGAAAAGTTCTCTCAGTAAAGATAAAAGAGTGGGATAAATGATCAAAAATGTATGCTGCCTTAAAAAGCACAACATTGCCCAAAGGGCACTGAAGTGCCTCTAATATGAACTCAGTAGAATTTCAAAGAAAAGTAATTTGAGAAATTTTTTGCTAACAATAGAGAGGGTGAAGGAGATGAATATTATAATGCAGGTGAAGGTTAAGGCCCTCATTTCGACAATGGCGGTAAAAACCAACCTACCGCTGCGGCGACGACCGCCAAAAGACCATTGCTGCGGCTACCAGCCGTCTGCCTTATTATGACCACAGCCGGATTTTCGCCAGAAGGATGGCGGAAATCCGGCTGTGGCCATGCCAGCAGATGGCAGTAAGGTGGCGCTGCTGCCACCAGCAGCGCCACGCCAGTAGACTGCCGCCAGACGTATTATGACCAATAATACGGCCTGGCGATATTCTGCTGGTGGATACTGCTGGTGACAGCAGTGCCCCATCCCATCACCTGCCAGAGGACACCCAGAACACAGGTAAGTCGGGTCTCCGACAGGGGAGGGGGTGTTGTGTGTGTGGGGTGTGTGTGCGTGGATGCAGGTGTGTGTTGCATGTTGGATGTGAGTGTGCATGTATGGAGGTGTGAGTGCGTGCATGTTGTGTTTTGTGACTGCATGTCGGCATGTATGTTTGCAAGAGTGTGCAGGTGAGTGTGAGTGAATGTATGCATGCGTGGATGTCTGTGGTCAAAAGGTGTGTGTATGTGTGTGTGTGGGTAGGGGGACATGAATGTAGGGGGGCTTTGGAGAGGTGGGGGTATAGGGGGCTAACTGGAGATGTAGGGGAGACACCTATCAGTGATAGAGAAGGGAATCCCTGTCACTGATAGTGCCTACCGCCATGGTTTTCGCAGCGGTAAGGAAGCCACAAAAACCATGGTGGTAGGCGGGTTCATAATCCTGCAAGCGGTAGAGTGATGGCCGCCGGGCTGGAGATGGATATCTCCAGCCCGGCGGCTGTTACCGCCTTGGTGGTCGGAGTGGTACATTGTGGGGTTGGCTTCAGCCAACCCGCCAATGTCACAATATGGCGGGAAATACCGCCAGCCTGTTGGCAGTAGTTCTCGCCATATTACCACCGACTGCCGGGGTCGTAATGACCCCTAAACAAGGAAAACAGCAATATATTGGAAGATCTCTAGTCAAGGATGTGGAGATGAAGAAAACTTCTCATAGGTAGGAATGGGAAGAAATAGAGAAACAGCTCATGTGGAGAAAAGTAAGAACATATGAGAGGAAGCAACAAATGATAGAGGAGAGGAGATATCAAGGATAAGGAATGCTATGTAGAGTGATTAATTTATAAGAGCTAGAGTTCGTGGTATAAGTTTTGGAATTCCAGGAAATTTTGAGCTATGATACCCTAGAAAGTAAACATATGAAAATGCTAATACTTTACATTTTGAACATAGACTTTAATGAGCTTCTCCCACATCTATACCAAAGCAGATATAGATACATTTTCTAAAGTGTATACAAGTACAGCGGATATTTTACTAATTCTTTCATGTTGCCAGAATGAAGATCAAGGCTAAACAGTGAAGGACAAAGAAAAGTGAGAAAGAAATAGCTACAGAAATAGTAGATAGAAATATTTAGACCCTCATTATGACATTGGTTGTAAATGCCACTGACGGCCACCAACTTACTGCTGCGGCGGTGGATATCCGTTCATCATATTATGACACACACACACCAATCCGACAGAATTCAGCCACATACACAAATCCGCCAGACCAAAGGGCAGTGATAAAGTGGTGGAATCAAAACCCACACCTTTACGCCAAAGAAACAATGCCCACCACATTATGACCGATGAATCACCAGGGTGGACATTCAATGGCGGTAAACCATTGGTGGTACATACCGCTGCACTCACAATGGACCCCCACAGACAAAACAACACCACATTGGACAATTCAAACAACACACACCTGACACCCATACACACCGTACCCACACCACTATAAAACACACACTCACAATACCCACAACCCTTTACGATTACAAATCATTGCCACCCGAGAGACACCAAGACCACTGAGACAAAAAAGCCACAAACCACTCACACCCATACACCACTCACACACTCCACATCATACACCCCAAAACATTACCCAACATACCCTCACCAACACACCTCACATAACACCCATGGCACCACAAAGACACCCGCATTTCACAGAGGAGGAGCTAAAGGTCATGGTGGAGAAAATTGTCAGGGTAGTGCCACAGCTATTTGGAGCACAGGTGCAGCAAATATCTGTAGCTAGGAAGATGGAGGATTGTGGACAGCGTGAATGTCGTGGGACAGCACCCCAGAACAATCTCAACAAGGGATGACATCAGGAAGAGGTGGAACGACCTACGGGGACGGTACGTTCCATAGCAGCAAGACACCAGCTCGCTATACAGAGGACTGGCAGTAGACCCCCACCTCCTCCCTCACAACTCACAGCATGGGAGGAGCAAGTCTTGGCAATACTGCATCCCGAGGGCCTGGCCGGAGTCGGAGGAGGACTGGACTCTGGTAAGTCAACTCTCTACTATTACCACCCCCCTACCTGCATGCCATTACATACCCTCACACTCACTCCCACCACTCCACTCCATACCACACACTGCAACATCATTTCTCAATAATCCCAATGCCAAGCCCTGCATGCTGTACCAATGCAAGGACACCCCTATAGACCTGCATGGACACACATCACTAAATCATGCACAGCATAGAGAATTAACAATCCCACCATACGCTAACATACAAAAGTGAAAGCTGGCAGGGCAAAACCAACCATAGAGGGGAAGCCAGGGATGTACAATACGTCATACCTATGAACCATAACACATCATTTACATCCCCACAGGTACCCCAGCCAATGTCACCGGAGAGGAGGTGCTAGCACTATCCAGTTCCCCAACTGAAGAGGCCCACAGTGATGACAGTAACTCTGGACTTCAGGATCTGAGCGATCTACCTGGCCCATCAGGGACCACTGGACAGTCAGTTACCCAAGCCCAGTCACAGACCACTACAGAGCCTCCCCCTTCGGGAAACACCACCTCAGCACCCAACCAGCGTACCCACATCTCTGTTCCCAGGACACTTCAATCAGCAGTGTGTCCACCTGTACAGGGACCCCAGGCCACACCTCATTGCCAAGAAAATCAGGGACCTGGGGTCAGTGGCAGTGGGCACACGGTTCAGGGGACAGAGATACAGGCCAACAGGGAAACTGGGAGGAGTGCTGAACACCAGGGGGAGGACAGGCCCAGTGAACAGACTCTCCAGGAGGCACTCCCCGAGATCCTGGGAGCCTACCAACATTCCCAGGACACGATGGGCCAGATCCTGGACAAAGTGCAGGAGAACAGGTGGCTGCAGGAGGGGCAGTACCAGGGGATCAGGGAGGACTTGGAGTCCATCAACAACACCCTGCTCTCCATAGCAGGGGTGCTGGCAGACATGGCCAACATTATGAGGGAAGCAGTCTCACACCAGCTGGCCCCTGCCACTAGCCGGTCATCTGAACAGCCATCCACTTCCGCTGCTGCTAGCGGCCAGGAGGCCCCGCCACAGGACTCACAGGCCACCAGCACCCCTCCCCCTGCAGAAGTTGAACCACCGCGCAAACATTCCATGTGATCCAGACAGAAGCCAGAGACACTTGCCAAGACCCCTGCCAGGAAATGAGACTCTCCTGATTGTCCCCCTTGTGTCCCACTCAGTCACCCTGTCCACCATGAACTTCCATTGCTCCCCTTCCTATCTCCCCATGGACAATGTACCTGTGCTACAAACAGACTGGAACAATACCCTGGTCTTTCCTCCATCATCACCCCATCCCATTGTACTTTCCCCCTATATGTTAGTACTTCAATAAATACCCCTTGACAAAAATCGATTTTGAGTATGTCATGTTTATCAAAAATGTATTGTTTAAAACAGGTACAACCATTGCAAATATAATTTAACATGGATTAATGACCTGTAGCTGGCTGTAGTGATCACACCAGGAGTATTTGTCATATCACCAACATGTGCAAAATGAATAGCCAGAGGGAACAGAAAGTGGGCCTTGAATTGGGAATTACTAGCATGCTAATGCCACACAGAATACAACCAAAGTCATTGAAATATAAAGTTACACGGTCTTACCTTTGTGTCAGTGGAAGTACTGACGGATCACAGATGTTCTGTTGTCCTCATCTTCATCCTTTGCCTTCTCATCCTCACTGTCCACAGGGTCCAGTGTTGCCACAGAGGCATCTCCAGTCTCCTCCTCCTGCAGAAAAGGGACATGGCGTCTGAGGGACAGGTTGTGCAACATGCAGCATGCCACTACTATCTGGCAGACCTTCTTGGGTGAGTAGCACACAGATCCACCTGTTAGATAAAGGCACCAAAACCTAGCCTTCAGGAAGCCAAAGGTTCTCTCAATTATCCTTCGGGTTCGCCCATGTGCCTCATTATAACATTCTTCTGCCCTTGTCCTGGCATTCCTCACAGGGGTCAGCAGCCATGATAGGTTTGGGTAACCAGAGTCACCTGCAAATATTGGGGGACAACATTTAGCCACACACTATCCTATATGGCCCACACCATACCCATACACTAACATATCCTGGGTGGGAACCAGGGCTCACCTATAAGCCACGCCCTGTGCCTCTTTAGTAGGGCCATCACATTTGGGATGCTGCTATTTCTTAGGACAAAGGCATCATGCACTGACCCTGGATACTTAGCATTGACGTGGGAGATGTACTGGTCTGCCAAGCACACCATCTGCACATTCATGGAGTGGAAACTCTTACAATTCCTGAACACCTGTTCATTCTGGCCGGGGGTGGGACAAATGCATTATGTGTTCCATCAATCGCCGCAATTATATTGGAGATATGTCCCATTGCATAAAACTCAGCCTTTACAGTGGCCAAATCCTGAACCTGGGGAAATGCAATGTAGCTGCACATGTGTTTTATCAGGGCAGACAATACTCTTGTCAGGACTACTGAGAACATTGGTTGTGACAATCCTGCTGCCAAGCCCACTGTCACTTGGAAAAAAACAATTGCCAGGAAATGGAGTACTGATAGCACTTGCACAAGAGGGGGGATCCCAGTGGGGTGACGGATAGCAGATATCAGGTCAGGTTCCAATTGGGCACACAGCTCTGTGATTGTGGCCCCGTCTTGTCTATAGGTGAGTGTTATGTGGCTCTCCTCCAGTGTAGCCAAGTGCACCAGGGGTCTGTACACGGGGGTATGTCTCCATCTCCTATTCATCCGCAGCTGTAGGAATCTATAGGACAAAAGAGTGAGGAGCCTGTCACAAACTGAACAATGGAGCCACAACAGTCAATTGCATTCTATAATGGGTCAGTGTGATTTGTCCAGTATGTGCCTATTTCTCCTCTGACCCAGCATTATTCCATAGGCCTGCCCCCGCTGAAATGGTGTCCGCCTGTCCTGTGTGGAGGGACAGGTGTAAGCGAGGTAATTCTGCTGACGCTGTGCGCCGTTGCAGGAGGCGGTTGAGAACCGCCGTGCAACACTCATTGATTAATATTGGGCCCTATGGGTTACAGTGGCCAATGGTGAGCTACGCCCGTGGTGACAGTATGCATCGCCGATTACGTGACCGCTATTTTCTATCATATTCCTCACTTGTTACCTGACCTTCCATAGGAGAGGACCTACACTGCATTTTCTGCTGTGAACTGTGTCTGGAACCTACCATGGCCAGTGTGACTGGGGAAAGGGCCTCAGCCTTCACTTCGGAGGAGTTGGAGCGACTGGTGGATGGGGTCCTTCCCCAGTACGGACTGCTGTATGGGCCTCCAGACCAACAGGTGAGTACACTGTGGGCACGATGCATGTAGCATTGATGCATGGAGATGTGTGTGAAGGCATTGTGTAAGGGGGGAATTATCAGTTGGTGGTGTACATGTTGTGAGCTAGACTATGTTTGTGCCAATGGTGATGGAAAGGAGTATGGTGGGCCATGTGTGTGACAGGCTGTTTGCCTAATGGTGTTCTGCTGTCTTCATTGACTCTGCAGGTCAGCGCCCATCAAAAGAAGGGTATATGGCGTGCCATTGCCAAGAGGTGTGGACCCTGGGGGTCTATGGCAGACGGAGCACCCACTGTCGCAAACAGTGGGAGGACCTGAGACGCTGGGCACAGAAGACCGTGGAAGCCCAGCTGGGGATGGCCTCCCAACGAGGCAGGGGTGCCCGTCGAACCCTGACCCCCCTGATGACCTGCATACTGGCAAAACAGCAGCCACAAGGGGGTGAGTACAGTGGCTATCATTACAGCTTACGCCTGGTGGAGTGGTATCTGGGTGGTGGTTGTGTGTCAGTGGGTGCCCCTAGGCTAGGCCAGACATAGAGGTGTAGGTCCTCTGGTAGCTAGGGGTCTGAAGGGAAAATAATGGCTACCTAGCTTGTTAGCATCCACTACTGGCCAGGGCTGCATGGGTCCCAGGTGTGCTGCAGTTGGCGGTGTGTGCCCCTCCTCATGCCTTGGTGGCTAGCAATATCACTGGTAGTGCAATGCATAGTGTGTAGGCTTGTACCCTGTGTGTGAGGGTGCTGTGTACGCCAACGGTGGTGTTGGTGCAGTCATTGTCCTAGTGTATCCTTTGTCTCTCTCCCCCCTTTCTTGTTTTGTCATCCTGTCCTTATGTTCATTAGCATCAGCTGGTGGAGGGCCAGAGGCACCGGCGACAGAGGGAGCTACATCCCACAGGACCCAGGAGGCCGAGTCCACCGACGCTGAGGGCACCAGTGGGACGGAGGGCGAGGGGAGCACCACGGCAGAGACTGGAGGGGACAAAACAGACTCAGATACCTCCTCCTATGGGAGCTCCCTGGTGGTGACGGACACCTCTGTGACCACCCCAGTTACAGGTACAGCCGCCACCCCGTACCAGCACCGACCTCCCAGCAGCCCCTCAGCGAGTTGCCTGTGCCCGCTCACCCAGGAAGGTGGGCATCTCCTTCGCCACAGGCACCTCAGGCCCTGCCCCAGTGAGCCCTGCTACCCTGAGTGAGGAGGCTATTGACCTCCTGAGATCCATCTCTATAGGGCAGTCAACCATTGTGAATGCCATCCAGGGGATGGCAGCCCAGATGCAACAATCTAATGCATTCCTGGAGGGCATTCACACTGGATTGGCGGCCCTACAGAGATCGAGTCAGGCTCTGGCCTCCTCTCTGATGGCAGCCATTGTCCCTGTTTCTACCGTACCCCATCCAACTTCCACTTCCCAGCCCCATTCTCCTCAACCCCAACCCATCCGAAGCACACAGCCTGACGAGCATACACACAAGACAACACCCAAGAGTGTCACAGGGAAACACAAACATCATACTTCATCCCACATGCACTCACACAAACACCATCCACTTGCAGGCACACCAACATCCACTATTTCCACTGTCTCCCCCTCTTCCTCCCTTGCCACCTCCCACCCAGTTACACCCACACTCACACCTGCATGCACTACATCATCATCCACTACCTGCATCATCACCACACCAAGCAGAACACACACCTCACTGGCAGACACCTCCACAACATCCATGCACATGTCCCCTGTATCCTCTTCCACGTGTCTGTCCCCACCTCCTAAGGTACACAAACGCAAGCACTCAGACACCCAACAGCCATCCACTTCACAACAGCATATAGCCCATGCACCTGCACCCAAATCCAGCAGACAAACACCTCCAACAACCACTCCCTCATCCTCCACTTCCTCTTCCCACCCGATGTCCCTGAAAAGCTTTTCCTTTCCACCATTAACCTCTTCCCTACCCCTCCCCCACCCGTCCTGCATGTATGGCCAGGGTATCAAGAACCCAGCCAAGCACCTCAGCCACACAGTCCATGGGCCCACTTCCATCCGCACCTACTCATGGTGGAAAAGATTCCAGGCCACAAATACTGAGGGGGAAGGAGCCTGCACCAGCCAGCAGAAAGGGGAAGGAGCCTACACCGGCAGCTGTTACAGAGCCGTGACCACCAACCGTGGTTATGCAGCCATCAGTGAGTGCAAGGGCAGAGTTGGAGCCTCCCACTTACCTCCACCACCACCAAAGTACAGTCATCGCAGGGTGCAGGGGCTGAGCAGGAGCATCCCACTACCTCCACCACCACAGAGCAGCCATCAGAGGGTGCAGGGGCTGAGCAGGAGCCTCCCACCACCACTCCCACCTCAGTGCAGCCGTCACCACCGGCGGATGCAATGTGATCCAGCCTCCATGGGCTGCTGTGCGCATGTCCCCTCCAGAACCAGTGGGGGAAACACCCGCCCGATAGACTGTGGCCTGCACTCTCCAGGACCAAGCACAGAGCATGTTGCCCCATCCAGAACCAGTGGCGAAGACACCCACCGAGAGACTGTGGTCTTGCACTCCCCAGGACCAAGCACAGGGCATGTTGCCCCCTCGAGAACCAGTGGTCTTGTTTCCACATCCGGCCGAGGTGCACCCCCTCCCTGAGGTGTGTGCCTATTTGCCAACTGATGCCCCTGAAGTGTTCTCTCCCTATTGATGCAGGTAATGAGTGGGGCCTTGGACTTTGCCCTGTGGCCATATGGCCTACGAGAACTGAGGACAGGATAGTGTCCCTTTTTTGTACATTTGTACATATCTGTTGCATTGGCAAAATTATTAATAATATTGTGTTGATCTTCTTACAATCACTTTAGTAAATTCCTGCTGTCTTTGCATTATTCAGCCGATTTAGGGGGGTTAACATGTTTTCTTGGGCAGCTGGTTGTATGTATGGTGTGTGTATCTAGGGTGTGTATGGTGTGTGTGTGTGTCACTGTCATTTTCCTACCCCCATCCCTTGTCGGCTAGGTGGCTGAACTCACTGTCATCGTCTTCGTCGGTGTTAGTGTTCGTGGTGGAGCATGACGTAGAATATCATCGGGAAAGCTTGCAGTTCGGGTTCCATGGCGGCGTAGTTCTTCCCTGTGCCTCCAATGGTGAGCCCTTTTACTTCTGGGCTCTGTTTCCGCCAGGCTTTTTATGTCATTGGTACCGCCCCGGAAAAGGTGGTGGATTGTCTTGTCATAATATGGCAGAACATTGACTTTGGTGGTCAGTGTGGTACATTGGCTGTCTTTCTGAGATCTTTCCGCCATGGTCATAATTTGGTGGTAGGATTACCGCCACTTTATCACCGACGGCCAGGGTCGTTATGAGGGCCTTAGTGTTGGGAAAGTGAGATGGTAAGAACATGATAGGCTGACTATGGATTGGGAATCAGGTGAGAAGGGAGAGTGGATGAAAGAGGGAAATATAAAGGGAAAAGCCAAGGAGGGAGAGCAGTTAGTAGTAGAGAGATAAATGGAAAGACACAAATGCCCTCATTTTAACCTCGGCGGTCTTTTTGAAAAGACTGCTGAGGTACCGCTGTGCTGAAGACCGCCAGCGCAGGCGGTTTTCCGCACAGCGTATTATAACTGCTGACAGCCCTCTGTCCTTTTACAGACGGAGAGCCACCAGCAGCCATACTGGCGGTCGGTGGGGAAGTGGAGGCTGCTCCACCTCCACCACCACGTCATCAGAACACCGCCCACTGAATCACGTTCCATGATTCGGTGCTGCAGTGTTCTGGTGATGGGGAGCTGGCGGCAGAGCAGCCCCCATGGATCCCGTTCCCTCCTGGATGATCACCGGAATAGGTAAGGTGATCGTCCATTAGGGGAGGGGGGCTGGGGGGATGTTGTGTGCGTGCATGGGGGTGTGCGTGTGAGTGTGTAGAGGGGATGTGTGAGTGCGTGTATGCATGCGGGGTGTTGGGTGTGTGGAAAATGTGTGCGTGTCTGTCTGTTTTTATATCTGTGTGTATGTGTGCGTGTATGTCTGTGAGTATGTGTGCATGTATGTCTGTGTGTATGTCTGTAGAAATGTCTGTTTGTATGTGTGCGGGTATGTGGGGTTGTAGTGTATGTGTGCGTGTAGGGGTGTATGTGTCAATGTTGGGGGGTAGGGAGGGGGTCCTGCTACCTTTGGGGGGTTGTGGGGGGTCAGGATGTGGGGGGAGGACTCGGTGGGGGAGGAGGAGTGGGAGAGGGGTGGGGGAGGCCCCTATCAGTACCAGGGAAGGAATTCCCTGGCACTGATAGTACCTACTGCCATGGATTTTGTGGCAGTACAGAACCCCACGAAATCCATGGCGGTATGCGGGGTCGTGATACCGCCGGCGGTGTAGTGACAGCCGCTGGTCTGGAGACCGAAGGCACAAGCCCCAGTTTCCCCTATGCCACTCCATCCCTGTTAACGTCCTTTCCAAGGACGCTGACAGGACATTAGCGCCGGCTAGCGCCGTTCCACAGATATGGCACCTGGCTGGTGTCTTGGAATGACGCTAGCCTGTGTTATTCTTTTCCACGCAAAACTGCGCTAATGAAAAAGTATCAATCTGCCCCTAACTGTGCTGTATTCATATAAATTCTGACCATTAAGGGGTCCCATTGATGCAGGCTCTGTAATGTAATGTTATTCCTTTCATTTCACAGTAATTACAGCTGGTTCGCTCATACAACTATTGGGCCATTATGTTTCTTTGGCCAGCCCGTGACAACAAAGGAGTCTGGTCAAATGTGAGATGCACTAAGGCATAATGCAAACTCGTGTCAACTAACCGCGATGGCAGGGTATTTGGGTAATTATATATCTATATAACATTGATATCAGTTGCAATGGCTCCCTGTCTGAAGGTATAAGGTTGAGATTGAGAATCTAGAGGTTTTTAAGGACACATCCCCTCATTATGACACTGGCGGTCCGGTGACCGGCGATGGCAGTAGTATCGTCAGCAGGCTGGCGGTAATGACCGCCAAATAATGATCATGGCGGTGATCCCTCCCATAGACAGCCAATGTACCACCCCAACAGCCAGTGCAGTACGGCCACTAACCGCAGCTGTAGCCACCAACAGGCAGGCGGAAGACAAGGATCCGTTCACCATATTATGAAATAGCAGACCACCAGGACTTCCGGTAGGTTAGCAGTAACACCAAAAGGTTGGCGGAAACACCATGCGATGGCTGTCCAGGAGCACCAACACAGACAAAGACGACGACTGTGAGTACAGCCGCCTAGCACACAAGGGAGGGAGGGGAGAGTAACACACACACAAGTACAGCACCCACCAAACAGACATGCCACACACCCAGAACAATCTGCAGAGCATATCAAAAGCAACATAACCCAGAAGCAAAGAAAGCCAGGACACATACCTGTTGTCCAACCACTGTAATTAGGTTGGAACAGCGATCTCAACTGTAAAAAGAGATAAATATAAACACATATATGTACAGAAAGGTCCATTGGCCAGTCAAAAGTTCTTAATGGCCACAGGGCAATGTCCAAGGCCTAACTTGACTCCTGACAGCCTAGGCACTCCACTGGGCAGAGGCATCATGGATATAGTAGGCAGGCACCTCAGGGGGTGTGGTGGGGTTTTTTTTTTCTTGGGAGGGGGTCCTTGGGCTTGGGTCTGGGAGGGGGCGGGTCCTTTCCCTTCTGGGTAGGAGGCTGAGGAGTGGCCTTGGAATGAGGGGGCCGGAGTGCCACTCTTGTTCCTTTAGTGGCGGTGGAGCTCTTAGAGAGAGGAACAGAAGCCGAATGGGAGCTGGAGGTACTGTGCTGGGGGGACTCTCCTCTTAAGGGAAGGACGGGGGTGGGGTGGGGTAGGGAAATGGTCAAGGTGGGAAAGGAAAAGCTTCTTAGGACCGGCGGGGTGTGGGAGGAGGAATGGGAGTGGAGGTAGAGGGAGAGGTTGTAGAAGGAGGAGGTGTGCTGGACTAGGGTGCAGGTGCATGGACAGTGTGCATGTTTGAGGTGGATGGCTATTGGGTGTCTGAGTGGGAGCGTTCATGTGTCTTTGGAGGGGACAGACAGGGTGGGGAGGAGAACAACAGGATATGTGGATGTATGTTGTGGTGGTGTCTGCAAGTGAGATGGGTGTGCTGCATGAGGTGGTGATGGTAATTGTGCATGTGGTGTGTGGTGTGCAAGTATGCGTGTCTGCTGTAGTGGTGACTGTAGGCAAGGCTGTACAAGTGGCAGGATATGGGACTCATGATGCAGTGCATGCAGGTGTGAGTGCTGATGTGACTGTGAGGGAGGAGAAGGAGGAGGAGGAGGAGGGCAGGCATTGGAGGCAGTGGCTGTTGTAGTATGTGCACCTGGGTGTTGGCTGTGTGTGTGCTTGTGGAGTGAAGTGTGGTGCCTGTGTTTGTCTGTGCGAGTCCTTTCTGTTTTTCTGTGAGCGTGCTTGGGTTGGGGAGAGGGCCATGGGACTGGGAACAGGTAGTTGGTGGGGGGAACAGAAGAAACAGGGACACTGGCTGCTGTCAGAGAGGAGGCCAGAGGCTGAAAGGATCTCTGTAGGGCCACCAAGCCACCGTGAATGCCCTCCAGGAAGGCAGTGCATTGCTGCATCTGGGATGCCAGCCCCTGGATGGCATTCACTGTGGTTGAATGCCCTACAGAGATGGATCTCAGGAAGTCAATAGCCTCCTCACTGAAGGCAGCAGGGCAGACTGGGGCAGGGCCTGAGGTGCCTAGGGCAAAGAAGACGCCCACCTCCTGGGTGAGCGGGCACGGGCAACTGGGTTGGGGGCTACTGGAAAGGTGCTGCTGGTACGGGGTGGCGGAAGATGAAGTAGCTGGTTGGTCCTAGAGGGGTCCACCACCACCAGGGAGCTTCCATCGGAGGAGGAATCAGAGTCTGTATTCGTTGCTCCAGTCTCCCTCATGGTGTTCCCCTTGCCCTCCAACCCACTGGTCCCCTCTGCGTTGGTGGCTGTGCCTCCTGGGACCTGTGGGCTGCAGCTTCCTCACTCACCGGTACCCCTGCTCCTTCACCAGATGATGCTAATGTACACATGGACAGGATGACAAAAGGAGAGAGGGTGGGGGAGAAAGAAAGGGAGCACAGGGTCAATCAGAGGAACAACAGCACAGATGGCATACACATCACAATCACTCCCATTACATTGGGCAGCATGGACCACAGTGACAAACCATTGCTTAGGTCCTACAGCAGGAAGGAACACAAACACTACCATCTGCACACCTACTGGGACCAACTAAGACCTGTCTGGCATGGAATGCTAGCTACCTAGCAATACCAAAAATGCATGTCATCCTCCATAGCTAAGAAGGACCACGCAGGAATGACTAAACCGGCATATTGGGGCATCCGCTGACTCGAACCTTGCATCCAAACCCCATGGCAGGATACATATACAAAATACCACACAGTTTGTACTCACCCTGTGTGGCTGCTGTGCTGCCCTCAAGCGCCCATCCAACTCAGGATTGACCATGGCCATTGTGCGGGCCATTGGGCGGGTTTAGGCTCCGACGGGCACCCCTCCCTCGTTGTGAGGCCGTCCCCAGCTGGGCCGCCACTGTCTTCCGGGCCCAGTGTCTCAGGTCCTCCCACCGTTTCCTGCAGTGGGTACTCCACTGGCTATGGACCCCGAGGGTCCGTACGTCCTTGGCGATGGCACACAACAACCCCTTTTTCTGATGGGCGCCGACCTGCAGAGGAAATACAGACAGAAGGACACCATGAACCATACAATCCAGCCTGTCACACAAATGGCTTACATACTGCATTTTCTCCTCATCAAGCACACACATGACCCTTACCTCTGAATTCACATTACCTGCAGCCATAACCACCCAAACGACACACTGCTAGCACACACATACATTAATATGCAGCCATGTCGCCATGTCGCATGCAACGTACCCATGATGTTCTCACCTGTTGGTCTGGAGGCCCACGCAACTGCCATACAGAGGTAGGACCCCATCCACAAGCTCCTTCAACTCCTCCGACATGAAGGCTGGGGCCCTTTCCCCTGTAGCACGGGCCATGGCAGGTTCCAGACACAGGTCACAGCAGCACATGCAGTGGAGATGTCATTGAGTGGAAAGTCAGGAATCAAGTGAGGTGGAAGAAAGAAATTGGCGGTCACGTCCGCGTTAACACCGTCACCACCGGCATTGATCATTATTGGATTCCTGTACTCTTTAGAGCCCCATGTTAGTCAATGAGGAATAGCACAGCGGTGAAGACCCACCTTCCGCCATGACGACTAACGCCAGCTGAGTGAGGTCACTTCCACCTGTCCCTGCATACAGAACAGGCGGTTGCAATTTCCTATTGCTAGTATTCATGTTTTGAATTTATATGTGCATCATTGGTGTTGACTGTACACACCTAGACAATTCTAGTGTCCTACATACATGCATGCTCTGTGTACTATGGTGTTTTGTGTCCATAGGTCCTGTAGTCACACCCATTTTACTTTTGGCTTACTTAGACACCAACCACTGCGGAGGAATAGGAAGAGGAGGCAAGCACCCGAGTACAGATCCCTTGTGGACTTGGCTACACTGGAGGACCAGCACATCATGCTCAACTATCATCTGGGCACAATCACAGAGCTGTGTGCACAATTGGAGCCTGATCTGCTACCTGCTATCCGTAGCGCCACAGTAATTCTCCCTCTTGTGCATGCACTGTCAGTGCTCCATTTCCTGGCAACTGGTTCTTTTCAGGTGACTGTGGGCTTGGCTGCAGGAATGTCACAGCCTATTTTCTGGTGCTTGGAAGGGTTTTGGCTCCCTTGTTCAAACACATGAGCAACTACATTGCATTCTCCCACGTTGATGATTTGCCCAGTGTGAAGGCTGGATTCTATGCAATGGGACAAATACCACATGTGATTGGGGCCATTGACGGGACCCATATTGCCTTAGTCTCTTCCAGAGAAAATGAACATGTGTACAGGAATAGAAAGAGTTTCCCCACTCTCTCAATGTCCAGATGGTGTGCCTTGCTGACCAGTACATCTCCCACATCACTGCAAGTATCCTGGATCTGTGCATGATGCCTATGTCTTGAGGAAGAGCAGCGTTCCACAGGTGATGGCATGACTACAGAGGCACAGAGTGTGGCTTATAGATAAGCTTGAGTCCCCACCCAATGTATGTCAGTGTATGCCTACTGAAGTCATACCCCATGCCATTGTGCCCTCACTCCTTCCAGGTGACTCCGGCTACCCAAACCTGGCCTGGCTGTTGACCCCTGTTAAGAGTCCGAGAACAGGGTATGAAAATCTGTACAATGATGCACGATGACGTCCTAGGAGGATTGTAGAACGCACTTTTGGTCTCCTGAAAGCCAGGTTCAGATGCCTCCATTTTACAGGTGGATCCCTATGCTACTCCCCTGAGAAGGTCTGCCAGATTGTGGTGGTGTGCTGTATGCTGCACAATTTGGCCCTCAGACGCCATGTGCTCTATCTGCACCTGTGGCAGCAGTAGACACTGAGAACAGTGAGGAGGAGGAAGAGGAGGAGGATGTGGACAACAGGACACAAATCATTCAGCAGTACTTCCAATGACACTCAGATAATACTGTTGATCTATACATGTCACCATTTTAGTAAAGTGCCATGTGGTTGTTGTGTTGTGCCAGTCACTACTTTTGCATCACAATTGACTGTCACCCATGCCTTCCCTTTTTACAGATGTCAGTGTGGTTACAACGTTGTACTGATATGATGACTAGAGACTGCTGAGACACATTTGTTGGATGGATTCACACATTACAGGACATTTACACTGGATAATGCAGTTCAGTACAATTCAAAACATTGCACATTTCTTTCTAATAAAACACTATCACTCAAGTTGTGTTCAAGGGTGTTTATTTGAATAACAAAAAAACATTGGAAAGTGCTATAGAATAGGGTGATGGTTGGGAAAAGTCCAGTGTAGTAGCCCATACTGTTTGTAGCACAGGTCCAATGTCCATGGGGTCATAGGAAGAGGAACAATGGCAGTCCAAAGTGAACAAGGTGAATCAGGGGAACACAAGGGGGATATTCTGGAGGGGTTAATTTCCTGGCGGTGATCTTGGTCTTGGCAACTGTCTCTGGTGTCTGTCTAGGTCTCAGGGAACATTTGCAGGGTGGTTCCCCTTCTACAGGAGGAGGGGTGCTGGTGGCCTGTGAGTCATGTGGCAGGGTCTCCTGTCCACTAGCTGCAGCAGATGTGGAGGGCTGGTCAGTACACTGGTTAGCAGAAGGGGCCCACTGGTATGTTTTGTACTCATGCATGATGTTCACCATGTCACTCTGTGCCCCTGCAATGGAGGCTATGGTGGTATTCAAGGCCTGCAATTGTTGCATGACCTCCTGGTGGTGTTCCCCCTGCAGCCACTGGTTCTCCTGCATGATGTTGATCACCTGACCCAGCCAGTCCTGGGAGTGTTGGTATACCCCCAGGACATTTGTGAGTGCCTCCTGGGCAGTCGGTTCCCTGGATCTGGCCTCCCCCTGGCACACAGCTGACCTCTGACTGTCCCTGGCCCCCTGTACCTGTGTCCCCTGAACAGTGTCGACTCGGGTCCCTGTACAGGTGGGCACACTACTGATTGACATGTCCTGGGGACAGAGGTTTGGGGGCGTTGGCTGGCTGCTGTGGTGTTTGAGTTTGGGGGGTCTGCTGTGGACTAGCTGTAGGATGTTGTTGCCGACTGACCTGTGACCCCAGATGACCTACGGAGTTCATCCAGATCAAAACCTCCAGAGTTGCTGTCATCACTGAGGGCTTCTTCTGGTGGGGCACTGGGTTGCCTGTGGCACCTCCTCGCTGCTGACATTGGCTGGGGCACTTGTGGGGATGTAAGTGATCTGTTAGGGTAATTGTCTATCACATATTCTGCATTTCTACCTTTACCAATGATATTGGTGTTGTCCTCCCACCTTTGGTAGTGTGTGGTGAGAGCTGGGAGGGATGTGCTTGCAGTGGCTATGGCATGCAGGGGTAGACATTTAGGTGTGGTAATTTGGGTGGTGCACTGTGTAGGATGGAGTGGGGTGAAGGGAGTCAGGGTGAGGGTGTGACATGGCATGCAGGTATGGGTGGAGGTAGGTTGGTAAAGGTGACTCACCAGTGTCAAGTCCTCCGGCTACTCCAGTGAGACCCTCAGGATGCAGTATTGACAAGACTTGTTCCTCCCATACTGTCAACTGTGGGGGAGGAGGTGATGGTCCACCGCCAGTCCTCCTGATGGCGAGCTGGTGCTTTGCTGCAATAGAACGCCCTTGTGCGTGGGTATTGTCCCATACCGTTCACACTGTCCACGATCCTCTGCCATAGCTCCATCTTCCTGGCAATGGAGATCTGCTCTACCAGTGTTCCATACAGCTGTGGCTTTACCCTGACTATTTCTTCCTCCATCACCCGCAACTCAGTGAAACGGGGGGCCTTTGTGGAGACATGGGTGTTGTGTGGTGTGTGTGTTGCGCAGAGGGTTTAGAGTGATGTGGTGGGGTGTGTGGTGCATGACAGATGAATAGGTAGTTGTGTGTGTGTGTGCAGATATCTCTGGGATCAGCCTGGCAAGGTGTAGCGGTCTTCTTGTGTTTGCAAAGGATAGTGGGTGATGTGTGGGGTGTTTATAGTGCTGTTGGAAGGTGTGTGGGGTGTGTGTATTCGTGTCAGGTGTGGGTTTTTTGGACTGGCCAATGTTGGCTTGTTTTGGTTTTGGGTGACCATTTCCGCTGCGGCGGTGTGCACCACCAAAGGTTTACTGCAGTTGATTGTCCGCTGTGGTGCTAGTTCTGACAGTTTTTTGCATTCGTTGGTTCTGGTGGATTTGTGGTTGTGGCTGGTTTCTGTCTGTTTTGTGTGTGTGTTTCATAATCTGGCGGGCAGATATTCGCTTTCACAGTGGTATGTTGGCGGCCGTAACCAATGCAGTATTCGGAAAATACCGCCAATGTCATAATGATGGCCATAGTCATTCAGTGCTACATATTATAATGGAGAATTCTTAGTCATCTATAATTCGCAATGGCCCCCACGGTAGAAAACATATGGATGGTTGGACCGGAGATAATGCCAGATAACATCAATGTGGTCCCACCTGTTCATCTGATAAGGGCAGCCCGATGTATAACTCAGAGGATGAGAGGGTCTCTAAACAGAGATTTTGCAAAAAGTTATGTCTATTTTGGAGAGTTATCAAAGGCTTTGTCAGTAGGCAAAGATGGGGATACATTTTGATAATATGGACCCCTCTAGTCGTTGAATGATCAGAGCCCATTGAAGTAAGAGAATTGATGAAAGCAATTGCTCTATATGGATTTCTAATGTAGCCATTTTATTTAAATGGGTTTAATCACAACAGCTTACTAAAATTGGTGATCCATACCCAATTTGATCCACACAAAGGAAGGAATCGTTATATGGCTGCATGTTGATAAAAATTATTGAGGGACGAGTACCTCCTAACAAAAAGTGTTTCATACTTCAGAATGAACTAGTAGGGATTCCTTCATGTAAGAAAGGCCCTTTGCAAGTAATTTCTAAGGTTGCATAAAGTACAATGAGGTTAATTAAAAAGAAATATTACAAATAGGAAATTATTTGACTTGTTGTACATTCAAGGATTAGTAATTCTGGGTGACTGATATCCATTTTTGTATTGGGGGTGTGTCCTATAATTGTGTTTTGTCCTGATGATGACCCTATGAAATCAATTTCATATGTGGATTTGCCAAAAATCAATTTAGAAGCTTGTTAAAATCAGGTTTTCAAAAGTCTTTTCAGTAGATAATTTCTATTAATCATTAATGATCACTGCTAGTGTATAATGTCTCTCTTGTTCAGCTGACAATTTAGTTTAAAATTTCAGTTCAAAAGTAATTTCAGGTTCCAAAATTTTGAGTTGGAAATTCACGATCAAAACAAAAAGACAAAAATTCATGTCACCACCCATCTGTTGTAAGATACGCCCATTCAGGACCTTAGTATCTTCGACTTGCGACTCTTTTTCTTTTTGATCTCTGATTTGAACTCATTACTCCTTCACTCAGGTATTCATCTGTATCTGCTCTTGTTGCTGTGTCTGGCTCTTCATTTCTAGTTGACAGTACATCTGAAACCTTTTCATTTGTTTGCAATTTGGACCACTTGTCTTCTTTCACAGCTTTTCTTGACAGTATTGTTTGCTAAACTGGACTTACAACTGTTCTTGGTTCTGCAGGTTTTTGACTTTGACTCAATTGTTCCTGCAACATTAGCTAATTCAGGAAGAGTCAAATATGCATGACTTTGATTCAACTCAGCTCCCTGCTCAGGTGCTTCAGGGGACGTAATTTGTTTCAACCGATCTTCCCAATCGTCTGCTTCTGGGAGAGTCCTCCTCCGACTTAACTCTCCTGCTATATTTGTGGAGCTTGAGAAACTTTAGGAACCTCTATTTCATCTCTTAGAGATGTCCCTGGATGTCTCTTTGCACTGTTTCATTTTCTGTCTCCACAATCTCTCTCCTCGCTCCTTGAGACCGTATAGTAGTTGTTGGCATTCTCAATAACTTTTCTTCATCATCCAGAGAATATAGCACTTTTCAAGTGTGGCTGGCATGAATCCAGTTCGGAATCCCAGCACACTTCTTAGCAGTCGTCGTAACAAGTATGACCAGGTACAGGCCCTTTCAACCTTCCTCATGTGCTTCTTGCCAACCACCCAATCACCAGCTCGCAGACTGTGACACTGGTCTTGGGATGGGGACACAGTTATAGTTTCCACCTGGTGAGAGAAAGAGCAACCCACATCAGCCAGACTCTTGCAGTAAACCAGCGCCAAATCATCTGTTATATTCACAAGAGCATTTGCAGGAACAACTGGCAATCTCATTGCTCTACCCATATCGATTTAATGGGGAGAAAGTCCAGTCTTTCTGTCAGGTGTGTTTCTCATGCTCATCAGAACCAAAGGCAATACATCTGGCCACTTCAGATTTGTAGATGCACACATTTTTGCAAGTCATGCCTTCAGAGTACCATTTATTTGCCCTACTAATCCAGAAGCTTCAGGGCGATAGCTACAGTGCAACTTCTGCTCAATGTTTAAGGCTGAATAGTAATTTTATCACCTCATTATTGAAGTGACTTCCCCTGTCCTATTCTAAAGAAGCCGGAAACCCGAAGTAAGGAATTAACTCTCTAATTAAAAGCTTTGCTACTTTGAGGCAATCATTTCTACATGTGGGGTAAGCTTGAATATAGTGACTAAAAATACAGAAAATCACCAACACGTATTTCAGACCACCACACTCAGACATTTCAATAAAATCCATTTGTCTTCTGTTGAATGAACCTCCGGCTCTTCCAATGTGGCTCAGATTGACAATTGTTCTTTTCCCCACGTTCATTTGTTGGCATCTAACACATCTGTGAAAAATTGCTTTAGCAACCTGTCTAAACTTTGGATTGAACTAGGATTGATTAAATGTGCGAATCATTGAATCTCTGCCAATGTGTGCTTGACCATGATATTATCTTGCCATTTGCATCAATAGACAGTTTGGCAAAAACACTTGCCCTTCGTTTGAAATCCAAATATCATCAGCATCCCTTTGTAAACAGTTTAATTTTGTCCAACCTTTCTTTTTGACTTCAGGAACATTTTCTTGCAAACTTTTGATTTCCTCCCATATATCAATCATGTTAATATGTAACTTGGGTTTACTTCATCAACATTTTGTTTTTTACATTCCTCATTAATAGAGATGCATTTCAATGTGCAAAACCTTGTAACTTGATCTGCATAAGCATTTTCCATTGAAACAAAATCATTTGATTTCTGGTATGCACTGCATTTAACCACAGTGATCCTATCAGGTACTTGCAAGACTTGTAACAAATCATGAATTCTATCACTATTTCTAATTGGTGAGCCAGAAGAGGTCATTAAACCTTTCTGTGACCACAACTGTCCAAAGTCGTGCACTACACCAAATCCATATTGACTGTACTGTTTGTGAAATTTATAACTTTAAGCTGTGCAGAAATACAGCATGCTCTATTAAAAACCCCCAGTTCAGCCACTTGAATAGAAAACAGTCTTTGAAGCCATGAAGCTTCAAGTATACCAGAAAGTGTGCACACAGCATATCCAGATTTCAATGTTCCCACATTATCTCCTAGACTGGAACCATCAACAAAAACAATTTGTTCATTTTCCTGTAACAGAGTATCCAGAATGTCAGGTCTGGGTTTCATGCATAATTCAGTAACCTCCAGACAGTCATGTTCAACTTCTTTTAGTTTCTCAATTTCAAGATTGTCTACTGGGAGCAAAGTTGCTGAGTTAAGCACTGTACACCTCTTCAGTGTAACATTTGGAGAGCCTAAAATCAACAGCTCATACTTTGTGAGCCTTTCATTTGTCAAATATTGGGTCTTTGTTTGGGTAAGCAAAATTTCTACAGAATATGGGGCAAGGACAATTAAAATAAGTCCACACACAATACTCTCACACTGAGGCCCTCATCATGAATCTGCTGGTCCTTGGATGGCCAGACTTGCGGTGGCGGTCTTACCGCCGCCGGACCAACTGTAAAGACCGCCATATTACAACATTGTCCGTTTGGCTGAAGGCAAATGGTCAAAACGCTGCCCGTACTGCCAGGGCTGTCGGACCGCTGGGCCAGAGGTGAGTACTTGCAGCCCGGCGGTAGCCGTAATACCGCCATTGGTATTACGACTTATCGGACTGCTGGCTGTCATGCACCTGGTGACCGGAATCTCCATTCCTGTCGCTGGCAGACACACCCCCACACAACCACATACCTATATTCATGCACTCCCACTCACCCACGCATTCGCTTACATACACCCTCACACACTCGCACCCAAACACACACTCAGATACACCCATTCACTCGCAAACATGCACTCAAACAGACACATACACTTGCACGCACCCGCTCAAACTGATATCCCCTCCGCATTCACACAAACATACATGCACATACACAAGCACAGACACACACACACACACACACACACACACAACACACCCCTCCTTCCCTCGGCACTCACAAACACACACACAGACACGAACTCCCGCACCTGCATTCATACACACACGCAGACACCACACACATTCACACAACGCCCCCCACCCTTCCAACCCTCCCTTTCGGACGATCAACTTACCTGCTTCGGTGAGGTGGCCGTCAGGGAGGGGATGGGTCCTAGCACTGTCCACCTCCGGCACTGCATCACAGTGCAGGAAACCGCCGCACTGTTTTATGGGTCATAATACAGCGGGCGACACCCTGTTGGCGTGGCAGTGCTGGTGGTGGAAAACGCGTCTATTACGATATCGCCAATGCAGATGATGTCAGATTTCTGGCCGAAATTGAGCGGAAATCGGTATGATGTTGTAATAGGGCAGTCTTCGGTCCACCAGCACTGACAGTCTTTGGGCACCTACGGCTTCGTGGTCTTTTGAAAAAAAACAGAAAAGTCGTAATGAGCACCTGAGTGAGGCTCAATCCAACCACAACCAGGTAAAGCTGCTGCAACTGGGTCCAAAGTAGCAGAAAAATATGCTGCAGGGTTATTTATGCCACCATGTGCCTGTACACGGACCGTAGAGCATAAAAATCACACTCATGACAAAACAACAAAAGTGGTTTTGTGTGATCCGGCATTCCCTAACTGGTGCTCTGAACAAACTCTATCTTAGCTCAGTAAAAGCTTTCATACAAGCTACATCAAAAGGCACTGGGTGATTAATATCTTTGTGGGTCAGTTTCTGCTATGGTTTTGAAATAACAGAAACATTGGGAATCCATTGGCGACAGTAACTCACCATTTCCAGAAACATCCTGAGACCTCGCTGTGTAACTGGATAATTAATTTGCAATATAGCTGTAACTCTATCTCTGGAAACCTTCCTTGCACCTTTTTCTATTTGGTTTCCCAAGTATTTTACTTCTTTCTGGCAGTACTGTAATTTTGCTGGGGACACTTTGGCCCTGATTTATATATTTTTTGCACCACATTACCATCATTTTTTGATGCAAAAGCGGTGCAAACTTACAAAATACAATTGTATTTTGTAAGTTTGTGCCGCTTTTGCGTCAATAAATTACAGTAATGCGGCACAAAAAAAGTATAAATCAGGGCCTTTATGTCCATTCTACACAAATGATTCAATAAGGCAAAAGTATCTTGCCTGCATGCTTTTTTCATTTTAGAAGCAACCAAAAGATCATAATGTACTTAACTAATGCTGATCGGAAAGGCATTTCCAATGATTCCAAATTCTTTTTCAACACCTGTTAGAAATGGGGTCTTTGGCAAAGACCCTCACTTTAGTCAGAGTAATGGAGAAAAACACTTAGATAACTCCTGCTTAACCCCTTGGTAGCTTGGCACAAAGCAGTCAGGCTTATGTCAGAAGTAATGTGTAAAGTATTTGTACCAACACACACAGTAATACAGTGAAAACACTACAAAATGGACAGCACGTCAGTTTAGAAAAATAGGCAATATTTGTCTAAATTAAACAGGACCAAAACAACAAAAATCCAACATACACAAGTTAAAATATGAATTTTCAAAAGAATAGGAGTTTTACTCCATAGAAAACAATAGAAATGATGATTTTGCACAAAGTACCTGGTTAGTGTAAAAAATAAAGGCGCACGGGCGAGGTTGCATTAGAAAAGTCAGCGATGCATTGATTCCTTCCTCGTAAGGGAGGCCGTGTGTCGTTTCTTCTCTGGTCCGGTCGGCAATGCATCATTTTTCTCCCTCACAAGAGAACGATGTGTTGATTCCGGGCGGGGCACCTCAAATCCACACAGAGTCAGGTTGACTTTGACGGCTCGGGACGATGCTTGGAAAATCCTGTCGCACGGTATTAGAAAACTGCACTGCGTGGGGTTTGCGTCGTTATCAGCAGCAGCAAGTAGGTGATGCACATTGTTTCTCCAGTTGCGATGCAGGTGGAGCCTTGATTTTAGCCACGAGGCTGGCAGCGCATCGTTTATCAGCCGCGTTGCAGATGGTGCATCGAAAATCTACCCACACGGCTTTCTGTGCGTAGATTTTCAGCTCTTGTCTGCCAACTCCACCTTTCCAAGGGCCCAGGGACTGGATAGGACTCCACTTGGCAGAGCAGGAGTCTCAGCAGAGAGTCCGGATGTTAGCAGAGGAAGTCTTTGATGGCTCTGAGACTTCAAAACAGGAGGCAAGCTTAATTCAAGCCCTTGGAGATTCTTCACAAGCAGTAATGCACAACAAAGTCCAGTCTTTATCCCCTTTCACAGGCAGAAGCAGAAACTGCTGGATAGCCCAACAAAGCACAGTCACAGGCTGGGGCAGCACTTATCCTCAGCTCTTCAGCTCTCCTTGACAGAGTTTTCTCTTGAATGCAGAAGTGATCTAATTTTCAGGGGTTTTATACTTATACCCCTTTCTGCCTTTGAAATAGGTCTACTTCAAAGGAAAGTCTATGTTGTTCACAAGATCTTGCCTTGCCAAGGCCAGGCCCAAGACACACACCAGGGGGTTGGAGACTGCATTGTGAGAGGGCAGTCACAGCTCATTCAGGTGTAATGAACCACTCCTCCCTCCACTCTAGCATGGATGTCTCATCTGGATATGCAGGCTGCACCCCAGCCTCCTTTGTCTCACTGTCTGGAGGGGATTCACAAACAGCTCAACTGTCAAACTGACCCAGACAGGGAATCCACAAACAGGCAGAGTCACAGAATGGTTTAAGCAATAACAATTATAAAAGTGGCATTTTCAAACTAACAATCCAAAAACCAACTTCACTAAAATATGTATTTTTAAATTGTGAGTTCAGTGACCCCAAGCTCCATTTTTCTATCTGCGCTCAAAGGGAATCTGCACTTTAATAATATTTAAAGGCAACCCCCATGTTAACCTATGAGAGAGATAGGCTTTGCACCAGTGAAGACTGAATTTTGCAGTATTTCACTGTTAGGACATGTAACACACATCAGTACATGTCCCACCTTTAAAATAAACTGCACCCTGCCCACAAGGCTACCTAAGGCCTAGCTTAGGGGTGCCTTACATGTATGAAAAGGGAAGGTTTAGGCCTAGCAAGTGGGTACACTTGCCAAGTCGAATTGGCAGTTTAAAACTGTACACACAGACACTGCAGTGGCAGGTCTGTGCCATGTTTAGAGGGCTACTAATGTGGGCGGGACAACCACTGCTGCAGGCCCACTAGTAGCATTTGATTTACAGGTCCTGGGCCCCTCTAGTGCACTTTACTAGGGACTTACTAGTAAATCAAATATGCCAATCATGGATATCCCAAGTACACATACATTGTACATAGGAACACTTGCACTTTAGCACTGGTGAGCAGTGGTAAAGTGTCCAGTGTCTCAAAAACAGCAAAAAAAGAGTTCACCACATATCAACAACCTGGGAAGCAGAGGCAAAAAGTTAGGGGAGACAACGCCAAGGATGTCAAGTCTAACAACACCTGACGGATACTCTGAAAGCCTTGTGGTATTCTACACCAGGAATATACGCAATTGCAGAGTTTAAAACAGAAAAGAAACTTACTATCTTCATGAAGGGACACTTCTCAAATCTTGAACAATTCAAAATTTCCTACTTGGTTTTCACAAACCCATAATAGGAGAATTACATGGGCTGCTCAGCACTTTTCAGAACTCCCTGCTTCATCTGGTGCCACATGATACTGCGAAGTTTGCGGAAAAACTGCATTAGGTTTGACTGACTTTAACTGGTTCAACTCTTCTAATCAGACCAATGTCTTTCCCAAAATGATACCAAACCTTTAAGGTAACTGTACCATGTAGGTCAGTTGGTAGGTCTTGTACTGTAAATGCAGGATAGAAACTAATCAGTGAAAATTCTTCATTAATCGAATCACATTCAATTGGCTTAGATGAATCATCAACATCATCACTATTCATCTGAATAGCAATTCCATCATTTGTACAGGTAATCAAACATTTTGTTTTGCACAACAGATTTCCTCTGAATAAGGAAACTGGACTTGAGTCACAGACTACAAATTTGTGCAAACCTTCAAAATTGCCAATTTCAACAGGAACCGGTTTAGTAATCAGGTTTGTCAGGAACTGATTTGCAACTCCTCCAATCTGCACTGTTTCCCAGAAAGTGGCGCTATAGGAACTTCTGCAGTTCTCACTGTAGAGTGTGTAGTTCCTGTATCAACTAGGAATGAAACCTGATGACCCATTACTTTTCAATTGACATAAGGACCCTTTTGATTCACTTCTAATGAAGCTGCTTACACACATTCTTCTTCATCCGAACTCTCACACATCAATTTATCATTCGGTTCATCCTCACTGTGAAGTGTAAACTGTTGAACTGTCTGATTACTTAGATTTAACTTTTGACCTGTGTTCTGCTGAGGAAGGATCACCTGCTGCTGTACCATTGGAACTTTGTTGCTTTGGTGTCATTTGCATTTGCTGTGACTGTGCACCTGCAAACGTGGCACTTGTATCTGTTGCATTGGTTGGAGACTCTGCATTTTTGTTGAGGAATCTGCATTTGAGTATTCATCTTCTAGAAATTTAAATTAGGACCCCTTATTCTCAGACCGCTCAAATCTGGAAAAAGATTGTTTTCATTCATCTGCGTAACAACACCTCCCGTTTCCAATTCCCGAGGCCCCCTCAAGTGTGACAAGGTAACATCCTTTTCATTGTCTGCATATCACCTGGATTGACCATAGTATTCAAATGAACGCCACGGTTTTCATTTCCACTTCCATTTCTACCATGACCTCTACCTCTCGCCTGACCCTGATTTTGAATCACCTGCATGTTTCCCTGCTGAGGAAAATCCCCTGCATTCCTGATTGTGCCACTTTAATCTGCATCACCATCACCTTTTCTTTCAATTTCTTCTGCTTCATTTCAATCTCATCACTACAGTATTTAGCAAACTGAAATACTTTGTCAACTGGTTTTGCTTGTCTGCAAATCAAATGACTCTTAAGCATCTTGCTGATTTCAGATCACAACCATCAACAAATCTGAACACAAAATGAATCATGTCTTTTGGCTCAATTGTTTCTGCACTGTCGCGTAGGCTCTCATTATCCTAATGAGGCTACTGGATTTGGGAGGCAGAATCACCTTCATTGTGGGGAACTGAGTCACATTCCACACCATGTGACAACTGTCTGTCTAATTCGGGTTTTCTGGCTAACTAGTGGTGCCTCATCTCTGCCCAAGAGCAGGGATGATTGTGGCAACCGGGCCCATGACAGAAATGACTCCTCATGGAAATTGTGGTTGATCAGATCTCACCCTTTGCTCTCAGTTACATTAGTCTCACATATGCAAGGACAAACAGAGGCAGAGAATGATTCTATAAGGTTTATTGAATTAACTGCATCTTAGATAAAATGGCATTAATTGCAATAACTAGGATGTTAATAAAACATGCCAGAAGCAAAATGGTGACAAGAAGTGTGAAACACAAGAACAGTCCCACCATACTGTCACTACGAATAATTTGTGGTTCCTACCTAATCTATGTTAGAGCACAGCATGATAACCCTAAATCCGCCCTTCAGGTTTCCCCCCTGGGAAGACATCATCTCCATACCTGAGCAAGGAAACTTGTTGTTTAGAAAGACGCCATCCCCATGTAGGCCAGGTAGTCTAAGCCAGCAGCTGTAGTGAAGGCAATCAGAAATCAGCATGCAGTCGTGGTTATCTGTCTGGAATCTCCCTCTAACATGTATGGGACAGAGAAGTGTTTTTATAACAAAACTGCTGATGTTCTAAGAAAATGCCCCCATGTAAGTATGTGTATGTTTCTATGAATGTTGGAGACACTGCATACCACTTTGCCGACAACTCTATGTGGCTTCAGCCTTGAGGAAAGCACAAATTGAAAAGAATGTCCCGCTAAAAGTGCAATGTTTTCCTGGGCGAGAGAACAACTAGATAAAGAAAATAAAACAGCACCGCAAATGTTGCCTATTCTAGAAAACTCAAAAAAAGCTGAATAAAATGTATCTGGGCTCAAGTGCACAATGGTAGGCCTAATTGCTAAAATAACGTGGCTAAAAACATGGCTAAAAAAGCTATACAACAGTACCACTGTAATGTTTAAAAGCTTGCAACAATCTCTCATAATACGCGTGTATTGGCTCTTTTGCTTCCTGTGCTATCCTATCAATTCTCTGTCAATCTTCTAGGAGAAATTCTTGTTTTCAAAAATTCAAATACTTCTTGATAGTACTTCATTACAGCAGGAGATGGTGCACCTTTAACTGCATCTTGTGGAGGCTCTCTTGTTGGACAATGAATACTCCTTTTGCATTCAACCCACAAATCCCCTCGAACCACTATTTCTAACAAAATACCGAAATCGTCCTATAGGCAGTTTGCGAGCTTCACAAATCTATCTGTCTGCTGATACCATTCTACTGGTGTCCCTCTCAGTCTTGGGTAGCCATTTGTAAATGACAAAATATCACACCTGCTCCAAGGGACATGTACATAATTCCCTCCAGGAATTTCTGTCATTGGTAATATCTTCAATGGATTATCAGTCTGTTGCACATCAGCATTTGAATTCATAGACTCCTTTTTCTTCTGATCTCTTTACTTTACCCATCTGCCTTCCCATTTAGCTAATTCTCCCCCTGTTTAAATATTCTAAATTAATTGCCTAATATACATTTTCATTCCCAGTATTCTCAGGTTCTAAATATCTTTTGAATAAAACTCTAACCTATAACTCCTTTTCAGTGGCTTTGATTTCTCAATTTCTATTTCCCATTTCTCTGCAAGTTCTGATTTCTGGTGTGCCAGTCCTGCTCTGTTTGTAACATATTTTTACACGAGAAGCATAACTCATCTTCATTATATGAGTCAGTTCTATTTAACTCATGTTCCCTCAATCATTTCATTTAATTCTAATTTAAGTCTTGCCAGGTTCAATGAAATCCCCCTTCAACATTTGTTTTCGCTCAACTTATTTTCTTACTGTCTGTTAGCTGTTGTGCTCCCAAACTTTGTAATGAGGCATTATTATTTACATTGGGCACAATCTGTGGAGTAATACACAGAGGGCCGGATGTATCAAGAATGCATTTTGCGAATCGGAAATAGCGATTTTTAAGAAATCGCTATTTCTGAGTCGCAAAATGCAATGTATCAAATTTGCGATTCGGTAATAGTGATTTCTTAAAAATAGCAAATGCTATTACCGAATCCCAAATTGCGATACAGCCCCCATTCACATCTATGGGCCTGTCTGCCCATATTTGCGAATATTTGGCATGTCCCAAATTGCGAATTCCTAACTGGAATGCACAATTTTGGGAAATGCAAAGTCCAGGGTGCTGGGGGCCTAAAGCCCCCTCTGCTGCACCCCAATTTGTTTTTTAACAACATGTAAGGTGCACACATGCCAAAAGGGCATGTGTGCTTTCCATGTAAATTCTAAAAATGCCTTTTTAAAATTTGCACACGGTTACCACCAAGTTCAACTTGGTGGTAATAGCGATTCCTTAATGCCCAATTTGCATTAAGGAATTGCTTCATACATGTGCTTTCGAAATCGCAAATAAGGATTCCTTATTTGAGATTTCTGATTTAGAGAGTCGCAATTTGCGACTCTCTAAACAGGGTCGCAATTTTAAGGAATTGCTATTTTAGCGAATCCTTAAAATTGCATTCAAAATGCCTTTGATACATTCTGAAAGGGCTTTTTGCATTTGCAAACGGGCATTTGCACTGTTTGCGAATGCAAAAAGCTTTGATTCATCTTGCCCAGAGTCTCTGGAGTCATCAGAAACAAATTTGAATTCAAATCTGACTTTCCCAAATTCTGTGAAGTCCTAGAATAATTTAAGTCAATCAGTTGACATGTCTTGTCAAAAGTCTCATTTGTTGGAGACATGACTCCAGTAGTAACATTGGGGTACTCATCATGATGACGGTTGTCTTTTTCCAAGACCGCCGTGCATAATGCCACCACCATAGTGCTGGCAGTACAGTGACTGCCGTATTTGGTGTCACCCATGGATTTCCGCCCCTTCACAGGTGGAAATCTGACACCATCGGCCTGACCGATGGTGGGTGAGAGGCTGTTCCACTGCAAGCACCACCACACCGCTTGGACTCTCCCCGCCGTATTACAATACGTAACACGGCACAGTGGACCCTGCACGGCAGTGCAGGGCTGGTGGTGGCTACCCATCCCCTCCAGGACGACGACCAAGCCCAGACAGGAAGGTGAACTGACTGAAAGGGGGTATGTGTGTGTGTGTGGTGTGTGCATGTATTTGTGTGTGTAATGGAATGAGCGTGCTTGGATGGGGTGGGGGTGTGTATGGATGCGAAGTGGGAATATGTGTGTGATTGTGTGCGAGCATGTGGGGGTGTTTGTATGCGTGCGGTTGGGTGGGGGTGTATGTCAGGGTGTGTGTGGGTGAGTGGGGGTGTATGCAAGTGTGTGGACATCTGGGGTGTGGGTGCTGGTGACAGGAATGGGGATTCCTGTCACCGGGTGCGTTGCCACCAGGGTTTTCATGGTGGGGTGACCTCCGCGAAAAGCCTGGCGGTGTTCAGCCTTGAAATACAGCCAGCGGCATTAGACATGCCACCGGCACCATTGGGACAGGTCATGTTGTGGCGGTTTGGCTTTGGCCAAACTGCTGTACATGTAAAGCGGCGTGTTTACTGCTGGGACTGCGGCGGTGAGACCGCCACCGTGAGAGTGGCGGTCTTAAGACCACCACACTCGTAATAGAGGCTTGAGTGTCTCCATTTCTGCATTTGAATTTAAAATATTCTGTACATTATTCTCAATATTTACCTGGCCAAACAATGGCACAACAGGATCAACAGTAAGAGGTACTGTTAATGCTTCTGGACTTGATTGAACATTCTGATTTCTCGAGTAAATGACTCCAGAATTCTGACCTGACAGCATTGAAGAATTCGACTGTGATATTGTTGCAGGTGTGTACATCTGCATTGTCTGAACTTGCACTGGAGCCTTTGAATTAGGTGTAGACTCCAGCTCAACCATCACTGCTTTCTGGTAAATCTGTGAGATCTGTGATGGCTGTACCACTGGTACTGTCATGCTCGGTGCAGAACTTACAACAAGAATTTTAGGATACACCACAGGTAGCTCTGGCTAAGTCATAGAAGTTTGAGTTGCAGTAATAGTAGGAACGTTAGTTGCAACCTGTACTTCACCCTGTGTACTGGTGCACTTGGACCAGTACTAGTACCAGGACATATCTCTTTTGCTGCATATGGTGGAAAGCAACTTCTCAGTAACTGCATTTCAACATCATCTAAGTCATCTTCATGAGTCAATGATTTCCTAGCCTCATCTGACCTCTACTCATCTTCCTCAGAAGAGTCCTTATTCTTTTTCTTTGTTTTTTTGCCTAACACTGCCCTTTTTTTCTTGTGTAATTGCAGGAAACGTCCGAATTCCCTGTAAAGTTTCTGTTCTCCAAAATATTTGCTCATTGTCCCCCCTTGCCTCTAATAATGTCTTCTCAACTTTTCTCGTTCGCCTCTCAAATTTTAATTTCTCTTGTTGTCTGGCCACTAACTCCCAAATGGCTGAAGATTCAAATTGTGCTGGTCTTGCAAGAGGTTTTAATTAGTACAGCACCCTCCTACAATTCTCACAAATTCTTATGTTAAAAGTTCCATAGGTAGGAAACGCTAAGCTTCCTTTCTTCTCAGTTATTTTGCACCACTGTTTCAACCAAATACATGCTGCGGTACCCTTGTCTTTAATAACTATATTTGTAGGTGTACCTTCTGGAAGGGCAATTGCTTCTACTCTAACTGGAATAAAAACATCTCCCTTAAGGGAACTCTTCAACTCTTTGAAAAATTTCATTTTTACTTTAATTGGGTTTGAAACTACAATTTAAATTCAATATAGGAAGTAATTCAATCCCAAAATCCTTTTTGCTTGCCTCTCTCAACCAATAACGCTTCACAGTTGTCCACCAATCCGTTCGCAGCTCCTTTTCACCAACCGACCAATCCCAGAGCTAACCTAGATACGTCACACTCACACGCATCGCGGCTGACAAAGTCTTGTGGACTCACCTTCCAAAACTCATTTCACACGAAACCTAATGCAAAATATTGCAAGAAAAATCAACACACTAATGTGTCTGCTTACTACAGGTAGGGAACACAATCACTTCAGAAGTTTCACAAATATTTCAATTCTGCTTTTAGCTCTGACAACTACTAATTCGGTCTTTGCTTTCTCTGATTCGCAAGTAAAATTCATCCAGCAAATTCTACCCTTGACTAATATCAGATCCTCCTTGGTCACTCAGGAATCACCAATATCTGTCAAACTAACACTGTTTTTAATGCACACTCTAGGAATACTATTTGTCAGCCACGCCCGATTGACCAATTAAACAGACAAGTTACAACAACAATAACCAAGCGTCATTGGTTGAGAAGGTCGGCAAAAAGGATTTTGGGAATAAAAGTATCTTCCCGATTTGATTGAAAGTAGCGTACATTTACAAAGATGACATTTTTCAAAGCTTTAAAGAGTGCCCTAAGGGGAGATATGTATATTCCAGTGAGAATAGGGGAAATTACACCAACAGAAGGTACACCCTCATATGTTGTTTTTGAAAAGCATGGTGCTGCGCTGTACTTTTGGTTAAAACAGTGGTGCAAAGTGACAGAAAAAGATGCAGGCCTAGCATTTACTAACCATGGAACATTTAATCTAAGGATCTTAGAGAATTTGAGGAGGGTATTGTATGATTTGAAAACCCCTCCAAGACCAGCACAGTTCAAAGCATTAGCAATTTGGAAACTAATAGCTAGACAACAACAGCAGTTAAAATTTGAGAGAAGGATGGGAAAAGCTGAAAAAACACTAGTGGAGGCTAGATGGGATAGTGCTCAGAAATGTTGGGGAACACAGACTTTACAGGGAATTAAGTTGTTTCCTGCAATTAAACAAGAAAATGAGAACGAAGTTGGAAAAGGTAACACAAAGAGAGATTCATATCCTTCTGAAGACAAAGAACAGAGATCGACTATAGAACGTCTTTTTACTCTCAACGAAGACTCAGATGATGATGAGTTAATTTTACATTTATAGAGAAACCGTCCTCCACCATTTGCAGGACATGAGAAAGGCTCAAACATTAGTGTAGATCCTACAGCTCCAACACTAGTTGGAGCGACACAGAGTCAAATACAGGGTAGTCAAAGTGGACCCACTACTTCAGAAATTCAAAATCCGGTGCCACAGAAAAACAATCCCAAGATTTATCCAGATGTACCTATTATAGATACTGCAACAAACCTAGTAGTGCCTACAGGACAAGTTTACCCAAAACCAACGTTGGTTCAGATAGAGTCAACCCCGAATGTAATGCCCTAGATACAGTCACAGATGATTCCAAGGTACACCCCTATGATGGGATCACAGACCAAGATGTCTGCACTGATTAATTAGACTGCAGGAATAATGCACCCGCAAGACCCAAATGTCAGACCAAGTCCAGATGCTGTGTCAGTACCAGTTACCATAGGTCCAATCCTACCGTTGTTTGCACAGGGAAACAGTGAGACTAGTTGACAGAGAGCCATGGACCAGAGCATATCGGGAGAGAGGCTTGAAGAGAGTGCAAGGATGATAACCCCCATGAGACCGACACTTGACGGAGCAGGTCCGTTAATAGATTTAAGTCCTTACAGTTTCCCTCCTAATAATGAGGTAAGGTCATACATAGGTCCTAACCTGAGCTTAGTGACACCAGAGGCCCCAAACCTAACCTTACAGCAGTTGTCAAGTACGACGGACAATAACATTTCATTACAAGGTTTGACACCCCTACAATTAACTAAATGGTTGGAAAAGCTGAGAAGCTCACAAGGTGACTCCAGTGGAAGAAATGACATAAACTGTACTTGACTTAGGTTGGAAGCAGAAGAACTGATCGAAGGAACAACTTGAATCATACAAAGAAGATGAGCTGTGTTACTTTTGCCCATTAATTACAAACAGAGCGGGAATGGTACATCAAACATTTGCAGATATAGCAAATAAATATGACATAGAAATTGAGAAAACTAAACATTTGAAGAGGAGTTACAGGTTAGAATTTGATGCAAAGCGCTTTGAACACATGAGAGTGCCAGAAATGAAAACGCACCGTAGAGCATTGCTTCAAAGCATTCAAACATGGGGAGCATTAGACAACTGGGAACACAGGTGGGTGTAGAAAAGAAATAAAAGGAAAAGGGATTCTGCAAATTTACTTGCAAATATGCCACAGGCTGAGGACCCAGCGAAAAGTCTACCAATGAAAGAAATTCTTGGAGGGCATTTTGTCCATGTCCCGTGGAGCAGAAGTGACATCCTGTAATTTACAATGACTACCCCAAGTTGAGAGAGAAGCCTGTAGAATGGTGCCAACAGACAGATAGGTCCGTATAGCTTTCAAAATGGCTATAGGAAGACTTGAACACCCTGTTAGAGATAGTAGTCCCAGCAGACCTATGGGTGGAATGCAAGAGGAGTGTAGATTGGCCAACAAAAGAGCCAGAGATAGATCCAGCAACTGGTGCACCATCTTGTGATGTAATGAAATATTAGCATAAGGTGATTCAATTTTTGAAAACGAGGATTTTGCCCAAGAACATTGACTGACAGCGAATAGTGTCGCAGCAGCCAGTCACAGGACCAAGGTTTAACCCGAATAACAACACAGTACAACAATTTCCCCTACACAGTGAGAGTGGAATAAACAATGATTGGGTGGGTGATAGTTTGGATGAGGAAGAATGCGTGTTGGCCTCATCACTAGAGGTAGATCAGAAAGGTCCATAAGTCAAAGGAAAGGTAATGGGTCACCTAGTCTCATTTTTGGTTGACACAGGAGATACACGCTCTACGGTAAGAACTGCAGAAGTCCAAACCTGCCTCTTCAGGGAAAACAGTTCAGATTGTAGAAGTTGCCAACTAATATTTACTAACCCAATTACAGAACCAGTCCCGGTTAAAATTGGCAACTTCTTTGTAATTTGTGGCTCAAGCCCGGTATCCCTACTGTTGTGCAAAACAAGATGTTCAATCACTTGCCCAAATGATGGGACTGAAATTCAGACAAACAGCGATGATTAAGACGATTTACTCACAGAAACAAATTGTGACACAGTGAGTGAGGAATACCCTTTGATTAGATTCTTTCCAGTTTTCACTGTGAGAGATCTTTCTGATTTACAGGGGATAGTCAAGGTAAAAGTGTGGGATCTTACAGGAAAATTTATTGGGCTGATAAAATGAGTTACAGTCAAACCAAACACAATTTTTACCCAGATTCCTCAGTACTACATGACACAAGAGACGATTGAAGGTCTGGCACCCATAATTGCAGAATTTGTAGACCAAGGTGTTTTGAAGGAAGTGTTAAGCAGCCCATGTAATCCACCAATAATGGGATTGTGCAAACCACGTGGAAATTTTTGAATTGTTCAAGACTTGAGAAAAGTAAATGACATTGTGATTAAGTGTTGCCCGGTGGTTCCCAACCCCGCAGTCATTATGTTTCAGATCCCATGCGATGCTGAATTGTTCACTGTAGTGAACCTATAACAAGCATTCTTTTCTGTGCCTATTCACGAGGATAGTCAGTTTCTCTTCTGTTTCAAATTCTTAAATCAAGTCTACTGTTGGTGTAGAATTCCTCAAGGGTTTTCAGAATCACCTTCCATTTTCAACCAGATCTTGAAAAAGAATTTAGAGCCACTGGAAATGCCTTACCAATCAACATTGGTACAGTACATTGACGATTTGTAAATTGCATCCAAAACAAAAGAAGCATGCAAGTACGATACTATTGCCTTGCTGAACCACTTAGGGAAGAACGGACATTAAGGCCCTAATTTATATTTTTTGGTGCAAAACTGAGTTAGTGTAGTTACTTACCTGTACTTACCTATACTTACCTGGGATGGGGTCCCCCATCCTCCGCTGTCCCTCTGGTGTGGGTGGGGGTGTCCCTGGGGCTTGGGGAGGGCACCTGTGGGCTTATTCCATGATGTTCCACCACGGAAATAGGCCCTTAGGTCCCCTAACACCTGCCCTGACCCAGGCATTAAATAATGGGGCTTTGCCTTTTACCCCCGTGCCCGATTTTAGCATGGGTTATAAGTATGACGCTAAGTCCATAGAGTCATAGAGTAATTTTTTGCACGGGAATGCCTTCCTTACATCTCATTAACGCAAGGTAGGTTTTCATGTCTAAAAAATGACTGTAACTACATAAATTTGGCGCTAGACGGGTCTACCACCAAAGTATGAATATGGAGTTAGTTTTGCACCGAATGTGCGTAAAAAAAATGACGCAAATTTTGGACCAAACAAGTACAAATATGCCCCTAAGTATCCTCAGCTAAACTGCAGTACTGCCAAAGAAGAAGTGAAATACTTAGGACACCTAATTGAGAAAGGGATTCGGAAAATATCCAGAGAGAGGGTTGCAGCTATATTGCAAATGAATCCCCAAGCCATTCAGAAAGACAATCAGGATGTTTCTAGGAATGGTGAGTTACTGCCGCCAATGGATTATGAATTTTTCAGTCATTTCAAAGCCTTTGCAGAAGCTAACTCAACAAAGAAGTTACTGATACCTAGTGTTAGACTAAGCTTGTATGAGAGCCTTCATGGAGTTAAGAGAGAGTCTGTGTCACGCCCCAGCTTCGGGTATGCCTGATTACACAAAACCTTTTTTGTTGTTCTGTCATGAGCAGGATGCGTGTTCTTTGTCTGTCTTGACTCAAGTCCATGGTGGTGTAAACCCCCCAGTAGCATATTTTTCAGCTACTTTGGACCCAGTTGCAGCAGCTTTACCAGGCTGTCTGAGGTAATTTGCAGCAATTGAACAGAGCCTCTCTCAGAGTGAGAGCATTGTGATGGGACATCCTTTAACGATCATGGTCCCTCGCTCTATTGAAGTCTTACTCACTAAATCCAAAGCCCAACACCTCACAAGCGCCATGTTGACCAGGTATGAGACGGTCATCCTGGGGTCCCCAAATGTATCAATCAAAAGGTGTACAGCGCTTAACCCAGCTTCCAAAAGAGAATGTTGAAATTGACAAATTGGATGAAGTTGAACATGACTGTCTAGAAGTAACTGAATTGTGCACAAAATCAAGGTCTGACATTAGAGATACTTGCTTGGAAGAAAGTGACAACATTTTCTTTTTTGATAGCTCCTGCCTGAGAGATAACACAGGAGTATTAAGAGCAGAATATACTGTGTGTACTATTTCTGGTATACTTGAAGCATCCTGGCTTCAAGAAGAGCATTCCGCACAAGTGGCAGAGTTGTTAGCCCTTGCTCGAGCGTGCCATGTTTCCGCACAGCTTATAGTTACCATCTATACGGACAGTCAGTATGGAATAGTCAATGACTTTGGCCAACTGTGGTCACAGAGATGTTCCCTGACCTCTTCTGGTTCACTAGTTAGAAATGGTGAGAGAATCCATAAATTGTTACAAGCTATTCAACTGCCTGAAAAGATTGCTGTGATAAAATGCAGTGCACACCTGAAATCTCAAGATTTTGTATCAATGGGAAATGGATATGCGGATCTAGTCGCAAGGTTTTGTGCACTGAACTGTATATCGTTCAAAGGTAAATGGAAACTGTTAATTGATGAAGATGAAATGTGCCCTAATTATGCTTTGCATGTTATAGATACCATGGAAGAATTGAAAGCACTACAGGACAATGTCCCTAAAGATGAAAAAAGGGAATGGGTTAAATTGAAATGTGTCCAGAGGGAATACAATGTGTGGATTTCAGAAGAGGGATGGATGGTCTTGCCAAACAGTTTGTTAATGCAGATGGCTAGATATTATCATGGGCAAGCCCATGTGGGAAGAGATGCGATGGTTCGCATTTTTAAATAGTCCTGGTACAATTCAAAGTTTAAACACTTTGCCGAAGCAATTTGCCATAGGTGTATTGTTTGTCAGCAACTGAACTTGGGAAAGGTAATAGTGGTCAACATGAGCCACATTGGAAAAGCGGGAGGTCCATTTAGCAGAATGCAGATAGATTTAATTGAAATGCCTGTGTGCGGAGGATTGAGATATGTATTGGTGATTGTTTGTATCTTTAGTCATTGGATTGAATCTTACCCTACACGAAGAAATGACAGCCTCACAGTAGTAAAGTTACTGCTTAGGGAGCCAATACATTTTAGGTTTCCAGTCTCTTTAGAATCAGACATAGGAAGTCACTTCAACAACAAAGTAATAAAATTGCTATGTTGAGCTTTTAACATTGAGCAGAAACTGCACTGTAATTACCGTCCTGAAGCCTTAGGACTTGTGGAACAAATGAATGGTACCTTGAAATCAAGAATGACCAAAATGTGTGCTTCCACAAATCTGAAATGGCCTGACGCACTACAGTTAGTTCTGATGTCAATGAGAAACACACCTGACAGGAAAACAGGATTGTCACCGCATGAAATCCTCTTGGGCAGAGCAATGAAGTTGCCAGTGGTCCCTGCAGATGTTCTTCAGAACATTACAGATTAAATAGTCTTGGACTACTAATTCGCTCTTTCTCTCATCAGGTGGCAGCCACCACACTGCCACCGTCTCAAGCCCAAGGCCACAACCTGAGAGCAGGGGATTGGCTTGTGATCAGAAAAAATGTGATGAAGTTGTGCTTGGAGCCTCGGTTTAAGGGCCTCTCCAAATAGTGTTAAACACTATTACAGCTGTGAAGTGCACTGGACTTCTGAATTAGATCAACGCCAGCCATACTCGGAGAATACCATGTCCGTTAGTCAATGAAGAATATTTGATGAGAGTACCAACAACGTCCAGACTACCTCCAGGATTGGAGAGAGGAGAAGGTAAATTAGAGACTGTACCCGAGCAGACCACATCCAATGTAAACACTCCTGTGAGAGACGAAGTAGAAGAGATACCGGAGAGTGACAATGAACCAACCTCAACTGAGGTAGCAGGAGAGCCTGGTCAGAGGAGGGCTATCCTAGAAGCAGACGGTCTTGAAAGACAAACAGAACAAACAAAAGACTCCGAGGGGGAAGGAGTTGAGGCGGATCAAAGCCAAAACGGTCTGGCTCCTCTGGAACCGGGTGCGGGTACGTCAAAAGAAGATATTGCAGATCAAGGAGAAGCTACAAGTCCAGCACTGAAAAGAGCAGTGATGAAAGGGCCACTGAAAGGAGATAAGTGGCTGAAATCACAAACAAAGGAAAATAAAGCAATTACAGTGACAACAAATTGACACCACAAGAAAGAAAGACTTGAGTGAAGGAGAATTAAGTAGAGACCGAAAGTTGAAAAGAAAGAGAATTGCAAATTGAAGGTACGAAGGTCCTGAATGGGCGTATGCAACAACCAGTGAGTGGCAGAAATAATGTTTATCTTTTTGTTTTGATCGAGATATTCCAGGTCAATATTTTGGCATGTGAAGGAAATCGATAAACTAAACTGTTGTAAACCTGTAAACTGAGAAAAAGAAAAGAGACTGTTGAAAGTACCCGGAAAAGACTTTGAATAAACTGATTTGACAAGCTGCTAAACCAATTTTGACAAAACTACTTATTTTTGACAAGGGTCGTAGAAGAAAGACTGAAAGCTGTATATAATTGCTATAGAAGATTGAATATTTGTTTTTGATTTTTGCTGCATAGCTATAAGATTTTTCCTTTTACTTTCTGATTCTTTCCAGATCATGAGTAACCCTAGCCAGCAGGTTAGAAAGAATAGGTGCTGTAAATATATGGTGTAGGATGTTGGCTCTGTATGCACTATTTCAAAGTAAGAAATAGCATGCACAGAGTCCAATGGTTCCCCTTAGAGGTAACATAGTGGCAAAAAGAGATAATTCTAATGCTCTATTTTGTGGTAGTGTGGTCGAGCAGTAGGCTTATCAGAGGGTAGTGTTAAGCATTTGTTGTACACACACAGGCAATAAATGAGGAACACACACTCAAAGACAATTCCAGGCCAATAGGTTTTTATATAGAAAAATATATTTTCTTAGTTTATTTTAAGAACTACCGGTTCAAGATTTACAAGTAATACTTCAAACGAAAGGTATTTCACTTAGGAACTTTAGGAAATTTGAATTAGCAAAATAGCATATACAGTTTTCACACAAATGGCAATAAGCTATTTTAAAACTGGACACAGTGCAATTTTCAACAGTTCCTGGGGGAGGTAAGTGTTTGTTAGTTTTGCAGGTAAGTAAACCACCTACAGGGTTCAAAGTTGGGCCCAAGGTAGCCCACCATTGGGGGTTCAGAGCAACCCCAAAGTTACCACACCCGCAGCTCAGGGCCGGTCAGGTGCAGAGGTCAAAGTGGTGCCCAAAACGTTTAGGCTTCAATGGAGAAGGGGGTGCCCCGGTTCCAGTCTGCCAGCAGGTAAGTACCCGCGTCTTCGGAGGGCAGACCAGGGGGGTTGTGTAGGGCACCGGGGGGGACACAAGTCAGCACAAAAAGTACACCCTCAGTGGCACGGGGGCGGCCGGGTGCAGTGTGCAAACAGGCGTCGGATTTGCAATGTAGTTCAATGGGAGACCCAGGGGTCTCTTCAGTGATGCAGGCAGGCAAGGGGGGGCTCCTCGGGGTAGCCACCACCTGGGTAAGGGAGAGGGCCACCTGGGGGTCGCTCCTGCACTGGGGGCTGCAGGTGCAGTTTCCTTACCAAGCGTTGGGTTCTTAGAAGCAGGCAGTCGCGGTCAGGGGGAGCCTCTGGATTCCCTCTGTGGGGGCTCAGGGGGGTCAACTCTGGCTACTCACGGGCTCGCAGTCACCGGGGAGTCCTCCCTGTAGCGTTGGTTCTCCACAAGTCGAGCCGGGGGCGTCGGGTGCAGAGTGCAATGTCTCACGCTTCCGGCAAGAAACATGTGTTCTTTCAAAGTTGCTTCTTTGTTGCAAAGATGCTTCTTCCTTGGAGCAGAGCCGCTGTCCTCAGGAGTTCTTGGTCCTTTTAGATGCAGGGTAGTCCTCTGAGGCTTCAGAAGTCCCTGGACCCTGTGGAACGCGTCGCTGGAGCAGTTCTTTTGAAGTGGGGAGACAGGCCGGTAGAGCTGAGGCCAAAGCAGTTGGTGTCTCCGTCTTCTCTGCAGGTTTTTCAGCTCAGCAGTCCTTCTTCGTCTTAGGTTGCAGGAATCTAGTTACCTAGGTTCTGGGAGCCCCTAAATACTCGATTTAGGGGTGTGTTTAGGCCTGGGGGGTTAGTAGCCAATGGCTACTAGCCCAGAGGGTGGCTACACCCTCTTTGTGCCTCCTCCCTGAGGGGAGGGGGGCACATCCCTAATCCTATTGGGGGAATCCTCCATCTGCAAGATGGAGGATTTCTAAAAGTCAGAGTCACCTCAGCTCAGGACACCTTAGGGGCTGTCCTGACTGGCCAGTGACTCTTCCTTGTTTTTCCCATTATCTCCTCCGGCCTTGCCTCCAAAAGTGGGGCCGTGGCCGGAGGGGGCGGGCAACTCCACTAGCTGGAGTGCCCTGGGTGCTGTAACAAAGGGGGTGAGCCTTTGAGGCTCACCACCAGGTGTTACAGTTCCTGCAGGGGGAGGTGAGAGGCACCTCCACCCAGTACAGGCTTTGTTACTAGCCACAGAGTGACAAAGGAACTCTCCCCATGTGGCCAGCAACATGTCTGGTGTGTGGCAGGCTGCTAAAACTAGTCAGCCCACACTGGTAGTCGGGTATGGTTTCAGGGGGCATCTCTAAGATGCCCTCTGGGGTGTATTTCACAATAAAATGTACACTGGCATCAGTGTGCATTTATTGTGCTGAGAAGTTTGATACCAAACTTCCCAGTTTTCAGTGTAGCCATTATGGTGCTGTGGAGTTCGTGCATGACAGACTCCCAGACAATATACTCTTATGGCTACCCTGCACTTACAATGTCTAAGGTTTTGCTTAGACACTGTAGGGGCATAGGGCTCATGCACTGATGCCCTCACCTATTGTATAGTGCACCCTGCCTTAGGGCTGTAAGGCCTGCTAGAGGGGTGACTTATCTATACCTATAGGCAGTGTGAGGTTGGCATGGCACCCTGAGGGGAGTGCCATGTCGACTTAGTCATTTTATCCCCACCAGCACACACAAGCTGGCAAGCAGTGTGTCTGTGCTGAGTGAGGGGTCTCCAGGGTGGCATAAGACATGCTTCAGCCCTTAGAGACCTTCCCTGGCATCAGGGCCCTTGGTACCAGGGGTACCAGTTGCAAGGGACTTACCTGGATGCCAGGGTGTGCCAATTGTGGAAACAAAGGTACAGGTTAGGGAAAGAACACTGGTGCTGGGGCCTGGTTAGCAGGCCTCAGCACACTTTCAAATCATAACTTGGCATCAGCAAAGGCAAAAAGTCAGGGGGTAACCATGCCAAGGAGGCATTTCCTCACATATGTGTATTGGTTTGGCGACCGTGTGCATGATATTGTGTCTGATGTTGATTATGAATATGTCTCTCTTTGCTAACAGTGTGACCAACCATACCTCAGCTTTAGAGACAACTACTGCACTCTCAGAAATAGAGAAGTTTAGGTTAGATGACTAATATTTACACGTAGGTAACACCCAAGGAGAGTTTTCTTCAAATGTTTTCTATTGCTTATTGCCTATGTTGATGCGATGGATGCAAGAGATTGCTATGTTTGCAAGCAGATTCCATCATCTTTAGAGGAAGGAGTTACTTATCATAGTTTGCCCCTTGCTTATGGAATATGCTGTAGCCTGTTACTAATAAGATCTTATAACCAGGAGTACATGCAGTATTTCTACTCCAACCACAATGTTGTGTTTTCGTTTTTCCCCATAATTAGATACCTGAGTAGAGTAGGTAAGGATAATGACAGAGTATTAGTGAGAGGTTTCTTTGAACCTACGTTGACATTTGGCATGGCTTATGCGCATAGAAATAACCTGACATGCTTATTTACACTTATAGAAAAGAGCTTTTTAGTTCATACTGATGACAGGAGAAAAGCATAAAAAGAAAAAATAGAAAAGGACTTAGAGAAAAGAACGTTTAGAAATGATCATGCATTTACTGACATAAAGGGACAAGGGAGGTTAGCTTTAGATGTGCAAAACCTAGGAAAGCTTTGTGTATATAGACCTAAATCTAGAATTGACACATTGTTTGTGGGAACGAGCGAATGCAGGCATGTGTTTTTGTTTCAGAGTAAATGGACATTCATGTTAAATGGACAGGATCCAGCGATTACAGGAGTTTATTACATATGTGGGCCAAATGCGTATTACCGTCCTCCTAGAGGATGGTATGGCACACATTATTTAGGTATAGTTTTCCCAATGATTTACCAACTTGAGCAAAATGCCTAAAATTACTGAATTACATCATACTAGACAAAAGCAAGAATCTTATTCTGGCATCATCAGAGACATATTTAGAGCTATAATTCCTTCAGTGGAAGTTATTTTGAATTCTTTGAAAATTCAGAAGTTGTCTACTATTGTGGATAACTTGCTGACATTTTTTTCAGGAGCCATGATCCTAATGGATACAAAGATGGCTGCTTACTCTTCAGAACTGCCTTGCATTACACAGTCTATTAGCAAAGGAGGGTGGAGTTTGTAAAGTGCTAAATTCACAACATTGTTGCTCATATATTCCTAACAATAGTAAAGAAATTAGAGGCCTTATTAACAATCTGACTAAAGATAAAGCTGATCTAAATGAACTTACAGAACCAGGGTTATGGGAAAATGTTGACAAAGGAATTGCATCTGTGGGGAATTGGCTTGGCAACCTGGGAAAAGGGATAATAGTGAAAACAATTTGCATAATTGGAGTATGGGGAATATGGAAATCGTATCAGGAGGGAAGAAATTAGAATGGAACAACTGTTTAGGGAACATTTGAAGAGGGAAAGGAGAAATAAAACTATTAAAGAGGACTAACTATAGCAGAGAAAAGTTGTGGGGGAAATGTAAGTATGACACACTTAGTCATCAAATGAGGGATTTTGAGCGCTGAACTTATTAATAATTAATTTTCGTGTATTCTGAATTTTGAATCTGCATAGAAAATTAGTTTACATAGAAAATAATGTATGACTTGGAAAATGTGCCTACTTGAGTGACCGTCATGTAATATGTAATGTTTTACTCAAGGCATATTCATGTTTTTCAGAATGTATATGAATGCTAAATTTTGCAGTAGTATGTCATATTAACGATTAAATGTTATGTACTCGCTTAATTAATTATAGGCCTTAAGTTAGCGAGGTCTGGTCCTAAGTAATACAAAGCCTCACATTAAATTGCAATGGTTAAATAAAGAATGATTTCAAATCTGGAGAAAAGTAAGGATGTATTGTTTTAACTGAAGTTTGACCAAATCGTAGCAATAACAAATGTTTTCTCGTGAGAAAGTGCTTGTAGAAACCTGTTGTTTTCAAATTGTTACAAATGTTAACTCGAAGTGTGAGAAAGCGATGTTCCCAGGAACTAACAATGGATACACTGACTGAGGTATGAAGGGATACTAAAATGTTTCCAGACAAGTTGGGTGATGTGTGCAGGAGAAGAGGAGCCAATCATCAAAGTGTGAAAGACTGTTTAGTTATATCTTAAATTCGCATTACTAATTTTATTGGACTAATGGCTAACGTGCGATTCCTAGACCAATGACAACGTGGGACAATTTTAACTTTACCTCACCGCACCAAGAGACGGGTGCTCAGTGCTCAGGGCTAATTGTCCATTCTCGATTTCCTACTCTACTGATGAGGTGTTCTCACCTTTGATTCTCTTACTTAGAGAAATTTGATCTTTAACTTTATTTCTTACAACTTCTGATGCTGAATGTGTCGTGCCGCGGTCCACCGCGACCTGAGGAGGAAGATGGCTCGGGACAAAGCTGGAGCCTCGGTTCATTTTCTCGGCCGCAGGGTGTGCCGCACCCCTTTTTTCTGACCTTATCTCACACAAGGCCCTAGATTGGGCATCGGGCCTTAGCGAGTTAAGGGTGCGGCACGCCCTTGAAATTAGAAGTTGGCACCCCCATCCCTCACTTACCTAGTGTTACCTGTTCTTTTCTTTGTCTTCTTTTCTCTTCTTTCTCCTTTTCTTCTTTCCTTCATTTTTACAATAGGAGCCATGTTCTTCTTTCTCCCAGTATGCCCTTCTTCTACCTCTTTCCCTGCATGCATTAGGATCTTTTTCTAAAATTACATCTTCATCTATGTTCTCCTATGGTCCTTTCCCAATCCAACATGGTGTCTTTTTTCTTCCTGTCTGTCCCTTCCTGTTTTATGGTATATAAGGAGTGGGATTCTTGCTCTTCTTGCGCTGCAACACTTCCTTTGGTGGTGATCACGTGCTGGTTGTTTTTCCTCCAGCCTTTTTCATTGCCTGTTCTAGTGTCTTCCAGTATTTGTTTTCTTTTTATTGGAAGACTTACCTTTTTTCTAGTGATTATTCTCTGATCCAGGGAGTTCCAGCCATAGAGGTTTTTTCCCTTTGGGTTTTTCCTTTGGGACTCCTTCTGGAGGGCACGGACTGCCTTTTGACGTCCATTTGTCAGCAGCACCGTGGCTACCAGAAAGGGCTGCCCTTACCTTCATCAAGGCAGGACCTACAAGGATGGAGACCATCCTGCAGCTCCAGTTGGCCAGAGCCGTAAGCGATGAGTAAATCGTTACAGACTGCAGTGCCAAGAGAACCAGTTTTCATGAAGCAGTATGGAGAATACTTTGATTGCTGCTGCAGAAACCAACCAGTCGCTACTCATAACCATCCAACAACAAGCCCAGGAACTGCAACAATTACAAAATTAAAATGCGGCTTCATGAATAGCCTTGGTTTCCCGAACAACAGATGTTCCCACTATTTCAGCTAATACGCCATGTTTTTCAGGAGATCCCATCAAGTTGTGTGAATTCCTTGATGCTCTGACAGCCTATTTTTCATTCTGACAATCCCAATTTGTGCAAGACAAAACTAAAGTGGGATATTTAATTAGTGCCCTGCCTGGTCCTGCTTTGGCCTAGATGACTCCTTTGGTAGCTTCCCATGATTCTGTGCTGTGTGACTATTCAGCTTTTGTTGCTGCCTTCAAACAAATGTTTGAACACACAGGATTGTAGTCGTCTGCTGAGGAAGCTTAATGTGATATCCAGCAAGGTACCCAGGATGCTCTACGATATATAACGCATTTTAGACAACTGTCAGCAGAGACTACTTGGGTAGAACGTACTCTTGTAGCCCTTTTTCGTAGAGGTCTTCGAGAAGAGATCAAAGTCAAACTGGTACATTCCTCTAGAGTGGAAAATATCACCCAACTGCGGTGCACACTGACCAGTAGCTCATTATTGTCTGGCCTGCTAGTGCAATGTAGAGGACTTCAAGGTACCCCAATCTCTGTGGCCAAGTTCACCCCACTTCCCCCATGGACCAAGGAGTACTCTCAAAGACAACCCTGTCAACTGCATAACAACCAGCACATCCTTTAAGTATCTTTTGCCTGCATCCCTCGGCCTGAAGACCACTTCATTGTTGTCCATGATGGTGGTCCTGTAAAGTTTGGATTGTGCTTAAAAAATGCTCAGGTGGTCACGTAACTGTCCAGTGTTCACTCTGGCCACCTAGATCTCTGTCCTGCCAGAACTGGTTGACCAATCTGGGACAGAGTAGCCACACTAACTGTTTCAAACTTTTCAAAAGTTTCCAAAGTTTTTGTTGACCAATGCTTTTTTGTGGTTGCATTTAAAAGTGATATCTTCAAAACCCATATCACTGGAACCATCTAGTGCATTTTGTTTATCAAGGTCTCTAAAAATCCATAAAAATAAAATCTATTTGATAAATTGGTGTCTTCTTTCTTCCATGTATTGTTGCTTTCTCATTTCATTGTTTGGTGCTAGTAAATGATTTTCATGTAGTCCCTTTGCTAAGCCTTATTGCTCACAGCTACAGCTACTCAGGGTTGAACCTGAGGTTAGGCAAGCCTGACGGGACCTAATATTGGGTTTGTGACTGTATAAGTCCTCACAGCCATATCATAAAGTATACCTAAATCCTTACAGCAGCCCACTGAACATGTGGCCATTTACATTAATTTCAAATTGCGAAAGGCTACTGAAGATGCATGGAAAAAACAGTGACAGTGAAATTCCCCACTCAGTAATTCATGATAAGGTGTGTGTTAATTAGACCAAAGATGCCTTTATACTTTTATTAAAATGAGTAAGAATTCTAACAATAAATTAGAAAAGTTCCTTAAAATATGTCATGATAGATCATTAGATGTGATTGGTGCTGCAGCAGTAATATTACAGATGACAGAGGAAGCAATAGTGTCAGGAGAGTAGGCTGGGATTGATGAATTAGGGAATGGAATCAAATACATTTTCTTCATTAGGCAACACTTAAAAAACATTAGAACACTGGAATGTTAAGACTTCTTTTGCAGGCAGTGGAGTAGCTCCTTGCACATAGAAGCCCAGAACTCCAAAATTCCAATGCCTTCCTTTCTGTTTCTCCCTTTTTTATTTAGAACATTTTACCTTTGGTGGGTCGAATTTTCTAATAGCCCTATAGCCCTTCTGTCTGGGGCTATAATGGTTGTTAAAAGCCCCCTTCCTATTTTTTAAGAGAGCGGAGAGTCCTAAAATTGATAAAACCTCTGCAGCTCTTATGACGCTTAATTAGGGACCTTTGAAATGAGAGGAGAAAATATGAAACTGCATCGATCTATAAATGTATCATTTTAATTTCAGTGATATTTACATTTCAGGAGCCAATGATTAGAGTTTTGATTAAATTTAAAAAGTTATATTAATCCTTAGTTCCTAGATCTTTTCTTTATTAAACAAATATGAATTACAGAACATAGCATGAAGCACGTCTTATAAATCTGTTCCTAAACTATATTTACAAAACAAGAAAATTGTTTAGAATCAAGTAACTCATAAAGCGTTTACTCGTAAATAGAGCAATCAAGGCTCAATAGCAGTGAGCCATCTGAGTCAGAGAGTATCAAGAATATAGAACATAAACAAGCACAAAGAAACAAGCGTCTGAATTTGTCTAGCCTCTAAGGTTAATCAGTAGCAAAATGAAAAGAATTTGCCAGCTAAGGCAAGAGAGAATATATCTGCAGCAAGAGTAGCATACATATAATTGTGGCCTGTGAACCTGTTCCTTCCCTGAGACATTTTTATACATAGCACAGTGATACAAAAGTTTAAACAATTTCTTAGATAAGTATATGGTCATCCGATCAGAAAGAGAGAAAATTGTGAGACATAAATAGCTTCCGTTGAGATGGTAAGTTCTAACAAAGAAGAAACATTCAACTGCTTTGTACACAACTTTGCTACAATCAGATATTTTTGCATGCATCAGGGTTCTGACAGACAGAACATTTATGTAGTTTTTATACACACACAGACTATGGGGGTGATTCTAACCCTGGCGGTCGGTGTTAATGCGGCGGCCAACCCGCCAACAGGCTGGCGGTCAAAACAATGGAATTCTGACCCTGGCGGGAACCGCCAACACAGACAGCCACTTTAACACTCCGCCCGCCACGGCGGTACAAACAAACAGCGCGGCGGTCACCGCCAACAGCCAGGCGGCAGACAATGTACCGCCCACACTATCACAACTCACCAGTCCGCCACCTTTTCCGGGGCGGGAGCACCGCCGATAAAAACACGGCGGAAACAGACTACGAACGGGAAAACGCACACCACTACGCACTCCAGGAGGAAGGAGGACAGCATGGAACCCGAATTAAACATCCTACCTGCTCTCGTCTACCTTCTCATCTACCACGAGTACGAAGTCCGGCGCAGACGACAACGGTGAGTACTGCACCTACGACACACGGGAGGGGGGAGGACGAAAGGTTACGGGCACACACATATGCGACCCCCCCCCCAACTATGTACAAACCAATGCAGAGCAACAAGTCACAGTGACACCACCCAAACACCCCTGAAAAATGCTATGACATAATCAACTTTGGAATAAATATTTATGTACCAAAAAGCTCCTGAAAATTATCGTACAACCATGAAAGATATTTACAAGAAAACAAATGATATACACATCAGTGTATAACTGAAGTAACAAGTCCAGCACATCCTACGAATTCATCATGTCCGTGGGGCAAAGTTTTGAGAAACAAGGGCAAAGCCCACACAGGAGACCTGAGTCCTTTGGAGAGAACACTGCAGGGGCATCAGATGTAAAAACTACAGGCACCTCAGGGGGAAGGGAAGGGGGGGGCACCACAGCCACATGAGTCCACGACGCCAGATCCACGAGGAGCCACCATGCCCACTGTACCATCCTGGGGAGTGCAAAGCCACAGTCTCTCAATGTCTCTACAGTGGGTGGGCTGCCCACTGTACCATCCTGGGGAGTGCAAAGCCACAGTCTCTCAATGTCTCTACAGTGGGTGGGCTGCCCACTGTACCATCCTGGGGAGTGCAAAGCCACAGTCTCTCAATGTCTCTACAGTGGGTGGGCTGCCCACTGTACCATCCTGGGGAGTGCACAGCCACAGTCTCTCAATGTCTCTACAGTGGGTGGGCTGCCCACTGTACCATCCTGGGGAGTGCAAGGCCACAGTCTCTCAATGTCTCTACAGTGGGTGGGCTGCCCACTGTACCATCCTGGGGAGTGCAAAGCCACAGTCCATCAGGTGGATGACAGTCTCCACTGGTCAAGGAGGAGGCAAGGTGGGCACAGTGAACCATAAACAGTGCTTGAGACGGCGGTGCCCAGCGGAGTGGTGCTTGAGAAGAAGGGCCCAGCGGAGCGGTGCTTGAGATGAAGGGCCCAGCGGAGCGGTGCTTGAGATAAAGGGCCCAGCGGAGCGGTGCTTGAGACGGCGGGGCCCAGCGGAGCGGTGCTTGAGAAGAAGGGCCCAGCGGAGCGGTGCTTGAGACGGCGGGGCCCAGCGGAGCGGTGCTTGAGAAGAAGGGCCCAGCGGAGCGGTGCTTGAGATGAAGGGCCCAGCGGAGCGGTGCTTGAGATGAAGGGCCCAGCGGAGCGGTGCTTGAGACGGCGGGGCCCAGCGGAGCGGTGCTTGAGATGAAGGGCCCAGCGGAGCAGTGCTTGAGATGAAGGGCCCAGCGGAGCGGTGCTTGAGACGGCGGGGCCCAGCGGAGCGGTGCTTGAGAAGAAGGGCCCAGCGGAGCGGTGCTTGAGACGGCGGGGCCCAGCGGAGCGGTGCTTGAGACGGCGGGGCCCAGCTGCGGTGCTTGAGACGGCGGGGCCCAGCGGAGCGGTGCTTGAGAAGAAGGGCCCAGCGGAGCGGTGCTTGAGATGAAGGGCCCAGCGGAGCGGTGCTTGAGATGAAGGGCCCAGCGGAGCGGTGCTTGAGACGGCGGGGCCCAGTGGAGCGGTGCTTGAGATGAAGGGCCCAGCGGAGCGGTGCTTGAGATGAAGGACCCAGCGGAGCAGTGCTTGAGACGGCGGGGCCCAGCGGAGCGGTGCTTGAGATGAAGGACCCAGCGGAGCAGTGCTTGAGACGGCGGGGCCCAGCGGAGCGGTGCTTGAGAAGAAGGGCCCAGCGGAGCGGTGCTTGAGACGGCAGGGCCCAGCGGAGCGGTGCTTGAGACAGCGGGGCCCAGCGGAGCGGTGCTTGAGAAGAAGGGCCCAGCGGAGCGGTGCTTGAGATGAAGGGCCCAGCGGAGCGGTGCTTGAGATGGCGGGGCCCTCTTCAGCGGTGCCTATCTTCACGGCGGGGCCCTCTTCAGCGGTGCCTATCTTCACGGCGGGGCCCTCTTCAGCGGTGCTCTTCTGCACCACGGGCCCTGTTCAGCGGTGCTCTTCTCCACGGCGGGCCATGTTCAGCGGTGCTCCTCTCCACGGCGGGCCCTGTTCAGCGGTGCTCTTCTCCACGGCGGGTCCTGTTCAGCGGTGCTCCTCTCCACGGCGGGCCCTGTTCAGCGGTGCTCTTCTCCACGGCGGGCCCTGTTCAGCGGTGCTCCTCTCCACGGCGGGCCCTGTTCAGCGGTGCTCTTCTGCACCGCGGGCCCTGTTCAGCGGTGCTCCTCTCCACGGCGGGCCCTGTTCAGCGGTGCTCTTCTGCACCGCGGGCCCTGTTCAGCGGTGCTCCTCTCCACGGCGGGCCCTGTTCAGCGGTGCTCTTCTGCACCGCGGGCCCTGTTCAGCGGTGCTCTTCTGCACCGCGGGCCCTGTTCAGCGGTGCTCTTCTCCACGGCGGGCCCTGTTCAGCGGTGCTCCTCTCCACGGCGGGCCCTGTTCAGCGGTGCTCTTCTGCACCGCGGGCCCTGTTCAGCGGTGCTCTTCTGCACCGCGGGCCCTGTTCAGCGGTGCTCTTCTCCACGGCGGGCCCTGTTCAGCGGTGCTCATCCAGCAGGTCAAGGGAGCCAGACCTGGCCTGGACTCCCTGCTCAGTCGCCTTCGGACCGTGACGTTTCTGGACCCTTCGGGGACGGACTCCTGGCCTCCTTAGTGTCCTCCTTCCCAGCTGGGATGTGACATGTGGGGTCCACCTTCTCCGCGCTCCTGCTGCCCTTCCGCTCCTTTGATGGGGCTCTCGGGCCCTTGCCTCCCATAGATGGTGTGGCTGGTGAAGTGGCCGCACATTGCTCCTTGGGGGCAGCCCTGTCAGTCCTCGCACGGCGGCCCTTGTTTTTGCGGGTCCTCTTGCCGGGGGGGCTGGACGTGTCCTTGCTGCTGATCGATGTGTCACTGCTGGCAAAGGGTGGACTCCAGATCCCATGCACAACAGTGACACTCGAAGCTGGGCTGGTGGTGGCTGCGGTGCTCTTGGGACTCTTTGCAGATGGAGGGGGGAGCTCATCGGAGGGAAAGAGGTCAAGATTAGCCATGAAAAGCTTTTTAGGTCCAAGGTAAAGGGTAGGAGAAGTGGTGATGGGAGTGGAGGAAGAGGATGTGGTTGTAGGAGAGTCAGGTGTGCTGTCATTGGGTGAAGGTGCTGGTGCTGTAGGCTGTCGTGAGGTGGATGTCTGTTGGGTGGGTGGCTGCCTGCGTTTGTGTGTCTTGGAAGAGGGGGTGACAGACACAGTGGGAGAGGACACAGGGGACGTGTACATGGCAGTGGGGGTGGTGACTGCACGAGTGTGGACTGTACTGGAGGGTGAGGTGGTGATGGAAGCACTGGCTGATGTTGGGGTGCATGCAGGTGTGAGTGTAGACGTCACAGGGAGGGAGGAGGGAGACGAGGAGGAGGGGGACACAGAGGTGGTTGTGACTGTTGGAATGTCTGCATCTGGGTGTTGCTTGGGTGAGTGTTTGTGGGATCTGTGGTGCTTGTGTCTGGATGAGCTGCTCTTGGGTGTTGAGGTGTGTGCAGGCTGGTCTGGTGGTGTGGATGGGATAGGCTGAGGAACAGGAGACAGAGACAGGCTGGAGGCAGTAAGAAGAGGGAGGCTGGAAACAGGGACAATGGCTGCCGTCAGTGCTGAGGCCAGAGCAGTGAACGCTCGTTGATGGGCAGCCTGACCCGAATGAATGCCCTCCAGGTACGCATTGCTCTGTTGCACCTCCCTTTGCACACCCTGGATGGCATTCAAAAGGGTCGTCTGCCCAACAATGAGCGTCCTCACCAGGTCAATGAGCTCCGCACTGAGGGCAGCAGGGGCAACAGGGGCAGGGGCTGAGGTGCCTGGGGCGAAGGAGACGCGCGCCTTCCTGGGCGAGCGGGCACGGAGCGTAGGCTGAGGGGCTGCTGGGAGGGCGGGGCTGGTGCGCTGGGTGGCGGCTGTACCTGTAGAGGCGGGGGGCCCGGATGTTGCCGCCACCGCTAGGGAGCTCCCATCCGAGGACGTGTCGCTGTCGCTGCTCTCACCAGCGGTCCCCGTCATGGTGCTCCCCTCGCCCTCCGGATCACTGGTGCCCTCGGTGTCTGTTCCTGGGCCCACCGGGGCCTTGTGTCCTGCAGCTCCCTCGTGCTCCGATGCCAAATCTCCTCCGCCTGATGATGCTAATGCACACATGCACAAGAAGATGAAGAGAAAGGGTGGGGGGAAAAAAAAGAAGACCAGGTTGAGTGCATGCAATGTCAACACCGTTGGCGGAGAGGACAGACACAGGAGCCTCATGCACTAAGCCGCGCATTCGGGGTACACTACTCAGTACTACTGACTAGGACAACAGGCCAAGAGACGTCAAACGCGCACATGGGTGATGCTGGACCTTCAATGGCTGTACTTGTCACCCTACAGAGGTGGGGGCCGGGGGCACAGGGCCATGCCTAAGGGAGAGGACTACACTACAGAAAGCGCCCTGGCCTAATTTCACCCACAGCCCTCCTCCCCCACCCAGACGCCTCCACTGCGCAGAAAGATAGGAGAATGTGCTGATACTCACCCCCTTGTGTCTGCTGTGATGTCTTAAAGCGCCCATCCAATTCAGGGTAGGCCACCGCCAGGATCCGGGACATCAGGGGGGTCATGGTGCGACTGGCACCCCTCCTAGGTTGGGAGGCCATCCCCAGCAGTGTTTCTGCGGTCTTCCTTGTTCCGCGGCGGATGTCCTCCCACCTCTTGCGGCAGTGGGTGCCCCGTCTGTTGTGGACCCCCAAGTTCCGGACTTCCTTGGCGATGGCACGCCAAATCTCGATCTTCTGATGGGCGCTGACCTATTTGACATGTACAGGGTGGAAAGGAGGAAATCATCAATGACCTGCATGTTAGATGTGATTGGCCCCCCCCACCAACTTTGCCATATGGCACATGCTCTCATCTGTCGGGCGTTGCACTCCTCATTCGCCCCCCACCCCACCAACTTACATCCACCCCAATCCACACAGGCATAGCCCATTCCATGTGCACCCGGTGTACTCACTTGTTGGTCTGGAGGACCGTAGAGTAGCGCATACTGGGGGAGGACCCCATCCACGAGCTTCTCCAACTCTTCAAACGTGAAGGCAGGGGCCCTTTCCCCAGTCGCAGCAGCCATTGTCACTTCCAGACCGAGGTCACAGCAGCACTTGCAGTATAGGTCCTCTCCTGTGGATGATCAGGTCTCGAGTGATCAATCAGCTAGGAAATGGCGGTCACGCCCACGGCGGTGCGTACCGCGGCGGTGCGTACCGCGACCGCCAGCGCACATCGTCATTGGCTCTTGAAACCCATAGGGTTCAATGTTAACCAATGCAGCTTTGCGCCGCGGTCTTCGACCGCCTACCGCCACGGTGTGCCCCGCCAGCGCATTGACCTCACATCCCATTGTCCCACTTCACAGGTCAGGCAGCCGCCATTTCAAGGGCCTACATGGCTTAATTTTGACTGCGACACACAGGCCTAGGCCTTGCATTGCCACACATACACGCCTTTCAACCCATTGCCATTCTTTAACTGTGCAAGCTGTCTGTACGTACCTGTGGTTTGCCTGACTCTGTGCTCCATGTTGTCCTTCCTAGGCACCGTCCGCTGGGACTTGCGAGGAGAAGGACGAATCCTCGTGTGTACCGACCGCTGGTGGACCTGTCGACAATGGAAGAACGCCATATAATACTTCGATACAGACTTGACCGTGCCACTATCCATGAACTGTGTGCCCAGCTGGAGCCAGCCCTGATGTCCCCCATCCGCCAACCCACAGGGATTCCCCCTCTGGTGCAGGTTTTGTCCGTCCTCCATTTTTTGGCAACTGGGTCATTCCAGACAACAGTGGCCATGTCATCTGGAATGTCTCAGCCTATGTTTTCAAAGATTTTGAGCAGAGCAGAGTCTGCCCTGATGAAACTCATGCGGAGCTACATCATTTTCCCAGTGAAGGGTGATTTCTATGCCCTTGGACATATCCCCAACATCATTGGTGCCATTGATGGGACCCATGTGGCTTTGGTACCCCCAAAAGACGATGAGCAGGTGTACAGAAACAGAAAAAGTTATCATTCGATGAATGTCCAGGTGGTCTGTTTGGCTGACCAGTACATCTCCCATGTAAATGCCAAGTTCCCAGGGTCAGTGCATGACGCGTATGTGATGCGAAATAGCAGCATCCCCTATGTGATGGAGCAGCTACAGAGACAACGTGTGTGGCTAATAGGTGACTCTGGTTACCCCAACCTGCCTTGGCTACTGACCCCAGTGAGGAATCCCTGGACCAGGGCAGAGGAACGGTACAATGAGGCCCATGGGCGAACTAGGAGGATCATCGAAAGGACCTTTGGCCTCCTGAAGGCCAGGTTTAGGTGCCTGCATATGACAGGGGGATCCCTGATGTACTCACCAAAGAAGGTGTGCCACATCATCGTGGCCTGCTGTATGCTTCACAATATGGCATTGCGACGTCAGGTTCCTTTCCTGCAGGAGGATGGTGCAGATGGTGGTGTTGAAGCAGCTGTGGAGCCTGCGGAGAGTGAAGAGGAGGAAGACTCAGAGGACGACACAGACAACAGGGACAGAGTAATAGAACATTATTTCCAGTAGCACACAGGTAATAATCACCCATGCCATTTTACATTTCCTGAAAGCCTCCTGCATCTCAACTTTGTCGATTTCCCCCCAGAACTATAAACATGATGTTTGATTTTCCCTTCCCTTTTCTGTGCTGTATGAGCCACTGCGTGACCTCGGCTTGGTTGGCCCATGGACTAATGCTAAGTTACCTCGGTATGTGTAATTCACAATGTTAATAATACGTAATTGATATGTAATGTGTCATACATTTGTAAATAAGACAGGCTGAGTCCTGATTGATTTCAGTGCAATGTGTGATTTATTATTAGTGCATAGATATTGGTACATGATAGTGAAACAGTGATGGGTGGGGGTGGAGTAATGTCCATGGCGGAGTCCAGTTCTCAGTCTCACAGGTGCATTGTCCATATGCCTGTGGCAGGATGGAGCAGGGGCAGTTCAAGGTTTGACAGGGTGGCAATGTGGAACAGTGGGAGGACTTCAGGGGGTATGTGATGCTGGCGGGGGACTTGACATCCTACTCTGTCGTTTTTTTTGATCTCAGGCTCCTTTTGCGGGGCGGTTGTTGTTCAGCAGGAGGTGGGGTTCTGGTGGGCTGTCGTTGTGGTGGGGCCTCCTGTCCACTAGCGCCGGCGGAGGTGGTAGGCTGTTCCTGTTCCTGGCTAGTGACAGGGGCCCTGTGTGATGCCACATGGTCCCGAAACGTGTCCTCTATACGGTTCAGGGCCTGGACTATGCTCCCCATAGCGGTTGAGATGTTGCTGAGTTGGTCGCTGAACCCCATGTAGCGTTGCTCCTGCTGTGCCTGGATCTCCTGGAACCTGTCCAGTACCGTCGCCATCGTCTCTTGTGAGTGGTGGTAGGCTGCCATGATGGTGGTGAGGGCCTCTTCTCCCCCCCCTGTCGCACAGCAGCCCTCCGAGTTGCCCTGTTTCCCTGGGCCTCTGTCCCCTGGACGGTGTGCCCACTCCCACTGCCCCCAGGTCCCTGTTGTTGTTGGGTTGGTGGGTTACCCTGGGGCCCTGTAGTGGTAGACACACCACTGCTTGACCTGTCCTAGAGACAGAGGCATGGGCCCGCTGGGTGGGAGCTGTGCTGTTGTTCCCAGAGGGGGTTGGGTCTGCAGTGGCCTGTGTCTGGGTGAGGGGAACCGACTGCCCAGAGGTCCCCGATGGTCCGGGCTGGTCGTCAGGTTCCAGGTCGACAGAGCTGCTGTCATCACTAGGGGCCTGTTCCGGGGGTGGGATGGACATTTCTGGTCCCTCCTGACCGGTGTGTTGTCGTTCGGGTCCTGCATGGGGTAAGAGGGTATGGTTATTGTTTCTGTGTGTGCATTAGCTTGCGTTTTATGGGTGCCCTTGTCCCCCAGTGCTGGCATTCCCTTGGGGGAGGTGTTGTGAGGGTGTTTTGTGGGGGGGGGATGGGTATGTGCAGTGGTGGTCATGCTTAGGTGATGGGTGTCCATAGTTTGGGGATGGCATGCAGGGGTTGGTGTTGGGTGGGTTGTGCTGGGGAGACATTCTCAGGGAGGATGTGTGCTGGGGGGTTGGGGGTGAGGGTGGGGGTTAGCATGCTGGGGGGGGGGGTGAAGTGGTTGGCCTTGTACTTACCAGAGTCCATTCCTCCGTGTACTCCAGCGAGGCCATCAGGATGCAGGATGTTTAGTACCTCTTGCTCCCATGTTGTGAATTCGGGTGGAGTGGGTGGGGGTCCCCCGCCAGTCTTCTGCACTGCGATGTTGTGTCGCGAGACCATCGAGCGCACCTTCCCCCGTAGGTCGTTCCATCGTTTGCGGATGTCCTCTCGATTTCTGGGATGCTGTCCCACCGCGTTGACCCTGTCCACGATCCGCTGCCAGAGCTCCGCCTTCCTTGCTATGGTGGTATGCTGAACCTGTGAGCCGAAGAGCTGGGGTTCCACTCTTATGATCTCCTCCACCATGACCCGGAGTTCTTGGTCCGAAAAGCGTGGGTGCCTTTGTGGTGCCATGGGGTGGTGTGTATGAGGTGTGGGGTGGTGTATGTGATGATGTGTGTGTTGGTGTGTGGTGCTTTGTGCTTCTATGTGGTGTGTGTGATGTTGTGGTGTGCCTCTGTGTGTCTGGCTATCTATTCTCTGATGTGTCTCTCTCTCCTTCGTCTCTGGTTTTTGTTGGTAGGGGTTTGTGGGTGATGTGGGTGTGTGTTTTATATGGTATTGGATGTGTGGGAGTGGTGTGTGTATGTGTTTCAGGTGTGTGCCTTTCAAATTGTCCAATGTGGTAGGGGTTTGTAAAGGTGTGTGTATTTTGACCGCGGCGGTGTGTACCGCCAATGGAATACCGCGGTTGAATGACCGCCGCGTGGATTTGCGGGTCATAATGGGATGGGCGTATTTCTGTTGGCGTGGCGGTGGAGGTTTGGTCTTCTCCAGTTTACCGCTGGCCGCTGATGTGGCGGACTGCAGTGGAGGGCGGATTTTTTGAGGTTTTGCAGTTGTGGGTCAGAATGTCTGTGGCGGCTGACCGCGGCCGCGGCGGTATTGTGGCGGCCTTCTGACCGGCGGTAAGCGGCTTTTACCGCCGAGGTCAGAATGACCCCCTATGTCATTTTAATTCTCACACTTCTCCACACTAAAAGCCTATTCATATGAAGCAAGTTTTAAGATTAGTTTAGCAAGTTTGAGATCCCAAAACAGGTTAAGCAGGTTTAAAATAAACAGAAAGTATAACTTTTCTTTGTTAGCATAGGATGTTTGTGTCATGAAAACTCATGCAGAAAGAGAAAAGAATAATCTCAAAAGAAACATTTTGACTGAGCTACGGTGGTTCAATCAATCAATCAAGCAAAAAAATGTATAGAGCACGCTACTCACCCGTGAGGGTCTCAAGGCGCTGAGGAGGGGTGGATTACTGTTCGAACAGCCACATCTTGAGGTTCTTTCTGAAGAGCAGGAGGTTCTAAGTCTTGCAGAGGGTGGTGGGGAGGGAGTTCCAGGCCTTGGGGGCGAGGTAGGAGAAGGCTCTGCTTCCGGTGGTGGCGCGTTGGATGCGGGGGACTGTGGCGAGAGCGAGGTCGGCGGAGCGGAGGTGGCGGGTGGTAGTGTGGAAGTTCACTCTTTCGTTGAGGTAGGTTGGTCCTGCGTTGTTGAGGGATTTGTGTGCGTGGATGAGGATTTTGAAGGTGATCCTCTTGTTGATCGGAAGCCAGGGAAGGGACCTGAGGTGTGGGGAGATGTGTTCATGGCGTGGGAGGTCCAGGATGAGGCGGGCAGCTGCATTCTGGATCCTCTGGAGTTTGTGCTTGAGTTTGAGTGTGGTGCCGGCGTAGAGGGCCTCACTGAAGTCTAGCCTGCTGCTGATGAGTGCGTGGGTGACGGTCTTTCTGGTCTCTATGGGTATCCATTTGAAGGATTTTTGCAGTATGCGGAGTGTGTTGAAGCAGGAGGAGGTGATGGCGTTGATTTGCTGGGTCATGGAGAGGGAGGTGTCCAGGATGATGCCGAGGTTACGTGCGTGGTTTGAGGGTGTTGGTGTGGGGCCTAGGGAGGTGGGCCACCAGGAGTCGTCCCATATGGTTTTGTTGGGGCCGAAAATGATGACTTCGGTTTTGTTGGAGTTGAGCTTGAGGTGGTTAGCTGTCATCTATGTTGCGGTGTCGAGGAGTCCAGCGTGGAGGTTGGTTTTGGCGGTGGTAGGGTTTCGGGTGAGGGAGATGATGAGCTGGGTGTTGTCTGCGTAGGATAGGATGGTGATTCCATGTGGTCGGAGGATGTTGGCGAGCGGGGTCATGTAAATGTTGAAAACGGTGGGGCTGAGGGAGGACCCTTGGAGGACTCCGCAGATGATTTTGGTTGCTGTGGAGCGGAAGGGAGGGAGGTGGACTGTCTGGGTTCTTTCGGTGAGGAAGGAGGTCAGCCAGTCTAGGGTCTTGTGTCGAATACCTGCAATGTGGAGGCGTGTGCGGAGTGTTTGATGGTTGACAGTGTCGGAGGCAGCGGAGAGGTCCAGGACTATGAGTGCGACGGTCTCGCCTTTGTCGACTCTGGTTCTGATGTTGTCAGTGCAAGCGATGAGGGCGGTTTCCGTGCTGTGGTTCTTGCGGAACCCAGACTGGGAGGCGTCGAGTGTGTTGCTCTCCTCTAGGAAGTGAGACAGGCGGGTGTTCAATAGTTTCTCAGCGACCTTGGCGGGGAAGGGGAGGAGTGAAATTGGGCGGTAGTTGGTGCGGTCATCAGGGTCTGCTTTGGGCTTTTTCAGGAGAGCTGTGATTTCTGTGTGCTTCCAGGGGTCTGGGAAGGTGGCGGCATTGAAAGAGCTGTTGATTATGTTGCTAAGCTTGGGTGCGATGGTTGGGCTGCCTTTGCTGTAAATGCGGTGGGGGAAGGGGTCCGAGGGGGAGCCTGAGTGGATGGAATTCATAGTTTTTTCAGTTTCTTCGTCGTTATTAGGGGCCCTGGTGAGTAGTAGGTTGGGGGGGTGGTGGGTCTTTGCTGATTGAGTCAGTGGTGTGTGTGGCGGGTGCGTGAGGTGTAAAACTGTTGTGTATGTCTAGGATTTTGCGGTGGAAATGGTTGGAGAGGGAGTCGCAGAGGAGTTGTGTGTGCGTGGGGTCCATGTTGCTGGCTTTGGGTTGGAGAGCTCTTTGAGGATGGTAAAGAGTTCCTTGCTGTTGTGAGGATTACTGTCTATGCGTTCCTTGTAGTATGCTCTTTTGGTGATGCGTATGAGTTGGTGGTGTTTGCGAATAGTGGTTTTGAAGGTGAAATAGTTGGTGGTTGAGGGTTCCTGTCGCCAAACTTTCTCCGTTTTGCGGCATTCGCGTTTGGAGGCTTGGAGTTCAGTGGTGAACCAGGGGGCTTTCTTGATGTTACGGGTGGTGATGTTTCTTCTGAGGGGGGCAAGTGAGTCTGCCCAGGTTGTGATCCATTGTGTGAGGTTATGGGCAGCAATGTTGGGGTCGTTGGTGTGGGGGGAATCAGTGTGAGTTGGGAGTTCAGGTGCTCTGTGGGGATCTTGTCCCACATGCGGTAGGGTGTGGTGTGTTGGTGGTGGTGTGTGGGGGGTTTGGAGAAGGAGAAGTGGATGCAGTGGTGGTCAGTCCAGTGGAGTTCGGTGGTGTGAGTGTAGGTTATGTGGTTGCTCGAGGTGAAGATTGCGTCTAGTGTATGTCCTGCTGAGTGGGTGGGTGCTGTGACCAGTTGTTTGAGTCCGAGGTTCGTGAGGTTATCTAGAAGGGATGAGGAGTTGTGGTCGTGGGGTTTTATAGGTGAAAGTTAAAGTCACTGAGGAGGCTGTAGTCTGTGAAGGTGAGGGCTTGAGGCCTGATGGTGTCGGCGATGGCGTCACAGAAGGGGCGGCAAGGCCCTGGTAGTCTGTAGATGAGGGTTCCTCTGAGGGTGGTGTTGTTGTTTATGTGAATTAGGAAATGCATGTGTTCTGCGCTGTCTAGGGTGTTGTGTGTGTTGGTGGTGACCTTAATGGTGTTTTTGTGTAAAATGGCGATGCCGCCTCCTGGTTTGTTTAAGCGGTCTCAGCGATGGAGTTTGTATCCATCTGGGGAGGCTGTGGCTATGTCTGGCTCAGATGAGTGGTTCATCCAAGTTTCCGTGAGGAAGACAACTTCTGGTGAGTGTGATGTGATAAGGACCCAGAGTTTGATGGCATGCTTGTGTAAGGAACGGGTGTTTAGGAGTATGCAGTTGAGGTGGTTGTGGGGGCTGTTATTGTTGTGGTGCGCAATGGTGTTGGTGTGGGGGGGCTTGGTGTTGCTGTGGGTTGTGGTGGTGTTGTTGTGGAGTGTGTTTGGGTTGTGGGGCTTGTTGGTGTAGGGGTAGGGTCTGTTGGGGTGGGTGGGGACTGTGTGAGTGTCATCTGCATCGGAGTTGTGGTGTTTGTTGTGGGGAGCGTTGGGGTGGGGCGTGTGGGTGTTTCTGGTGTTTGTGGGGGAGCAGGAGAACCGGCAGGCATAGCAGATGAAAGGTCCCTGCGTGTGTTTGGGGTTGGCTTGGGTGCAGGTGGGGAGGGGTCCTGGGTTGAGGGAGTGGAGTGTGGTTGAAGAATAGTGTTGTCTGGGGGGGCTGGGTCAGGGGGACCAGGGGTCTGGCGCTGGGCACGGTCCAGGTGCAGACAGGCGCAGACGGACTTGCCTCTGGCGCGCCAGCGGCGCAGCCGCACAGCGGCCGCCATTATAACGGTGGGGTGGGAGGGTGGAGCAACTGGGAGGTGGGAGGGAGGGCCAATGGGTGTGCGAGGGGTGTGGGGCCGCAGGGGAGGCAGCGGCAGGGGGAGCAGAGACCAGCCGGAGCCGGTAGCAAGAAATGGGAAGTGAGAGCCGGCAAAACGAAAGAATAAAATGAGGAGGGTAGGGGGTCAGAGACGGGCAGAGAAACGCGGCAGGAGTAAAACGGCAGTACAAATAACTAACAGGTTTTAGCAACACGACAACACTACACGGCAATACAAATTACTTAAACAGAGTCTAGCAACACTGCCACAATACAAGGCAATACAAATTACATGAACAGAGTCTGGCAACACAGCAACAATACACAGCAATACAAATGACATAAACAGAGTCTAGCAACACGGCAACCATACACGGTAATACAAATTACTTAAACAGATTATAGCAAACACAGTAAGGATTACTCATGCAAACGAATACAGGGAAAGCCTTCCACTAGGCACCAGGGATGAGGTACAGGTGGGTGCCTGTGGGTGGAGGAGGGCCTCAAACTGCTGTCCAGGCGGCAGTCGACAGTCCCAGGGGCACAGGGGCAGGCTGGTGGAGCCAAGTGAACCTCCTGGCCAGAACCCGGTCAGGGAGTTTACACGGGGCTTCCCACAGCGGCCGCCATAAAGAGGGTGGGGTGGGAGGGTGGTTTGGAATGTGTTAAGATTAGCAAGTCAAGCAAGTGCAATTCACACAGAGTTTAGAAAGGAGAGTGCAAGTTCAAAATGCAGTGTTTTGTTAGGCCTACGATTCACTCGTACAGGTTATTAATTCATCGATTTTCATTTTGCTGAAATCTCTAGCAGTTGGTAAGAGATCACCACCAAGTGTAGACCTAAAGATAGTACTCGTAAGTGCTCTTTCTGAATCTTAACTATATTTAGGTCCACAATCGGGATGGATCTCGATCCCAAGTGCAGATCTAAAGATAGTACTCATAAATGCCATTTGTGAATTCCCAAAGACACGCTTAGATGTTTGGTCTAAGTTTTGACAAAATGTCTAACTTTACCTTTGTGATTCAGGCCCTCTCACTTTCGATAACTGCCTCTCAATACAATGGTAAAATACGATTTACTAACAATGAACACTTCTGCATTATAATTAAATACACGTTTTTGGATATTGAAGAGATTATCATATATTTACAGCTTTTTGCACAATGGCTTAAATGTCTTAAAGGTGAAGATGTTCCTAAAGATAAGTGGTGCAGGACAGCTGCTTTGCTTATTTTCCTTTACTTCAGTCAACATGTAAATAAATGCTTGCCCGTGCTTGGATAGTTCTAAAGATGCTGAAGGTAAAGGGAACACCAAGGGAAAGTGTAAAAACAAAGAAACAAAGTGGAGGTTACAGTAAGAGGAAGATATAGTATTACCAGCAGCTTGATATGTCAGGCACCGGATAGTGTTTCTTGTATAAAAGCTAGGTCCAAGATCCAAGAAAACCTGAAAGGTTTTAGAGGAAATTTTATTAGAAAACACAAGTATTTAAGGGCACCTTGAAATACACCCCCAATCATTCCTATGTAGTCAGAGTTTTCAAGGTATCTTTGAACAGAGATGACTTTTCAGAACTTCACAGAAACACACCATTGCCTGACCGTTCCAAACCCTTCAAGGGCAAATATTAAAGGGTATTTCCTCTAGAAAATGTGGTCATCCTTGCATAAAAAGAGCCTGTCTTTTTATGTGTGAGTTTTCCGCCCAGAGTGCAAAGCCTCCACAGTCCTAAACTTACTCTTAGCTCATAGTTTGTGAATACAAAAAAAAGTAAACTTACACAAAAGTGTAAGTTTACCTGTGTGAATAAGACCGCTAATACTTAACTTTATAAGCTCATATGCTGAGTGAGTTCTATATCCAATTTATTAATTCTAGTCTTTTCAGGTGAAGCAATGTGCTACCAAGACTCTTTATGTTTGATAAAGCCAGTCTTAGATGCATAATTTCTAAAAGGCCAAGTGATTTCCTTGATTCTTCTAGCATATCACTTTGTTATTTTTTCTCCTAACATGTGCTCTGTTTTTGATCAATGCATACCAGTATTCCATTTGAGGCCATTGAGGCCATCAACCACTCATACTAGATTCTGTTTCCTGCATTTATGCTGCTCCCAAGAATATCAAATTAATTGAAATTTTAAATTTCCTTCACATTTACATCTTTTTATATCAATATACACACTTCGGCCCTCATTACAGCCGTGGCGGTCGGTGTTAAAGCAGTGGTAATACCGCCAACAGGCCGGCAGTAAAAAAAAAATGGGATCACGACCACGGCAGAAACCGCCAACACAGACAGCCACTTTAACACTCCAACCGCCAGGACGGTAGCAACAAACACCGTGGCTGTCACTGCCAACAGCCAAGCGGAAGACAATGTACTGCCCACCCCATCACAACCCGCCAATCCACCAGCAGTACCAACGCCATCAAAAGCACGGCAGTAACAGTGTTTGGAAGGAAAACCACTCACCTCTCGACACTCAACGAAGAACCAGGATGCCATAGAGCCCGAGTTACAGGTCCTGGCCATGCTGGTCTACCTCCTCATCTACCAGGAATACTAAAGGTGGCGGCAACGACCACGGTGAGTACTGCACCTAGTACATAGGGGAGGGGGGAGGAAAAAGAGAGTGACAAACACACGCAACACCCCCACCCCCAACACCACACACACAAACACATGCAGCAACATTACATTTACACCCCGTAATCCCCTGGAAGAACGCAAGGACAAAAGGAATACAGTCAAATTAGTGATATATTAAAAATAGGCAGATATATACGTAACGATTATAAAAACAATATTTACAAAAATATACAATATGTTCAGAAGGCCGTATATTGTCCTTTTCAAATGTCCGTGGGACACTGGGCCAAAAATCATGGGCCATGCCCCCACTTGCCTCTGCCTCAGTACGGAGAGAACCATGCAGGGGCATCAGATCGAAAACACACAGGCACCTCAGGGGGATGGGGAAGGGAGGGCTCCTCAGCCGGAAGATGATACTACGCCACTGCTCCGCATGGGGGCTCCATGCCCACAGCGATGTCCAGGGGAGTGCAAAGCCACAGTCTCTCAAGTGGGTGGTCTGCCCACTGCTTGTTCCTGGGAGTGCAAGAACACAGTCTCTGTAGTGGTGGTCTGCCCACTGCTTGGTCCTGGGGAATGCAAGGCCACAGTCTCTCAGGGGGTTGGTCCTGGGGAGTGCAAGGTCACAGTCTCTCTAGTGGGTGGTCTGCCCACTGCTTTGTCCTGGGGAGTGCAAGGTTGCAGTCTTTCTAGTGGCTGGCTTCTCCACTGGTTCTGGAGGGGACTTTGTGCCCATTGTGCTTCATCCTGCCAAGGATAGAGTGAGTGGATGCCTTTCTCCACTGGTTATGGAGGGGGCTTTGGCATGAGATTTGCAGGGAACAGGTTGCATGATAGTTCATTAAGGCAGGGCTAGACTCCATCCTGTGGCGCCTAAGGCTGCAAACTGGTGGTACTGCTGGTGCTGGTGGGGGTGCTGCCAGTGGTGGTGGTAGGCTCCAGCCCATCTCCTGCAGCCTCAGACGGCCGCCCACTGGGGCTGGTGGTGCTGGTAATGGTCCTACTGTCAGCGGTGCAGGTGGCGGTGCTTTCGGCGGCGCTGCTGGCGGTGCTGCCCGTGTTGCAGGTGCCGGTGCTGCCAGTGGTGGAGGTAGGCTCCAGCCCTTCTCCTGCAGCCTCGGACAGCTGCCCACTGGGGATACTGCTGCTGACAGTACGGATGGCAGTGGCGGTGCAGGTGGCGGTGCTTGGGCGGTGCCTGCAGCGGGGCTGCTGGCAGTGCTGCCCACGGTGCAGGCGGCCGGGCTGGCGGTTCTGCTGGTGGGCACCAGGCCTTCACCTGCAGCATCAGACGGCTGAAGTCCCTTGCCTTGGGTTTTCTGCCCCTTCCTCACCTTGGCAGATGCTGTTGTGACCTTGGCTCTGGCAGCTGGAGTTTTGGAGGAGGCCTTGCTGGGTGGGTCGTGTTCCTTGCCCTTGCTGCATGCTGTCCCCTTCTTCACCTTGGCAGGTGGCGGAATGGTTTGGTCCTTTGCAGGGGTTGGTGGCACACTGGCTGGCCTTACAGGTGCCCCCTTTGAGCCTCTGTGAGTTGCAGGTACCACAGCGGATGCCGATTTGGTGGCTGAGGTGCTGGCCTCGGTTCTGGACACCCTGGCCCGAGGGGAAGGACGAGGGGGTAGGGAACAGGTCAATGTTTGTCAGGAAAATCTTTTTAGACACACTGGGGCGGGAAAAGGGAGAGGGTTTGGGAGTGGAGGAAGAGAGAGTGGTTGTAAGAGGTGTCTGACTGCTGAGTTTGGGTGAAGGTGCATGTGCTGGATGCTGTTGTGAGGTAGATGGCTGTTGGGTGGGCGGGGCTTGCATTTGTGTACTTTGGGAGGAGGGGTCACAGACACACTGGGAGAGGACACAGGGGATGTGTGCATGGATGTGGGGGTGGTGACTGTCAGTGAGGGGTGTGTAGTGATGGGCGTGCTGGTGATGGAAGTAGTGGATGATAATGTAGTGCATGCAGGTGTGAGTGGAGATGATACTATGAGGGAGGTGGATGACGAGGAGGAAGGGGACACAGTAGAGGCAGTGGATGTTGGTGTGTCTGCATGGGTATGGTGCTTGTGTGAGTGCCTGTGGGATGATGTGTGGTGCTTGTGTTTGCCTGAGCCACTTCTGGGTGTTGATTTGGGTGAATGCTGGTCTGAAGGTGTGCTTGGGATAGGTTGGGGTTTAGGGGATTGGGACTGGGTAGAGGAAGTTGGTGGGGGGAGGCTAGACATAGGGACAAGGGCAGCCATCAGTGCTGAGGCCAAAGCCTGAAATGCTCTCTGTTGGGCCGCCACGCCACAGTGAATGCCCTCCAGATAAGCATTTGTTTGTTGCAAATGCCTCTCGACACCCTGGATGGCATTCAGAATGGTTGACTGCCCAACAGTGAGGCATCTCAAGAGGTCAGTAGCCTCCTCACTGAGGGCAGCAGGGCTGACTGGGGTAGGGCCTGAGGTGCCTGGGGCAAAGGAGATGCCCACCCTCCTGGGTAAGCGGGCACTGTAAACATGCTTAGGGGCTGCTGGGAGGGCGGTGCTGGTAGGAGGGGTGGCGGCTGTACCTGTTGCTGGGGTGGGCACAGAGGTGTCTGCCACCGCCAGGGATCTTCCATCAGAGGAGGAGTCGCTGTCTGTTGTTTCCCCTCCTGTCCCCTTCGTGATGCTCCCCTCCGTCCCACTGGTGCCCTCACCCTCGGTGGATTCGGCCTCCAGGCCCATGTGGGATGCAGCTCCCTCCATCGCCGGTGCCTCTGCTCTTCCGCCAGATGAGGCTAATGCACATAAGGACAGGGTGACAAAACAAAAAGGAGGGGAAGAGACATAGGATACACTTGGTCAATGCCAGCAACACCACTACTGTTGGCGTACACAACACACAGGGAGCAGCCCTATGCACTAAGCCATGCCCAACCAGTTACTAAGATAGTCACCAGCCCATGGGGTACAATGCCTAATACCATCAGCTGCACACCAGAAACCCACAGGACCATGCCCAGTAGTAGATGTCCACGAACACTATTGGGGTAGGAATGCTTCAGGGCCTGTCCAACAATGGACCTACCCTTCCATCTTCGCCCTGGCCTAGGGGCACCCATAGCCCAATCCCCCACTCAGGTAACTCTTAACGCGCGCAAAGTCAGGAGTCACATTCTGTACTCACCCCCTTGTGGGTGCTGTGATGCACTCAAGCCCCCATCCAACTCCAGATAGGCCACTGCCAGGATGCGTAACATGAGGGGGGTCATGGTGCGACGGGCACCCTTTCCTCGTTGGGAGGCCAGCCCCAGCTGGACCTCGCCGTCTTCTTTGCCCATCAGCGCAGGTCCTCCTACCTCTTGCGGCAGTGGGTGCTCTGCCTGTCAAAGACCCCCAGGGTCCATACCTCCTTGGCGATGGCACGCCAAATACCCTTTTCCTGGTGGGTGCTGGCCGGCAGGTAAAAGACAGCAGGAAAGGGAATTAGTCAACCGTTTGGACTTTCAGACTCATGGCCCACCAGATCCCTCCCATCCCCTGATGCACATACATTGACCACCTTACATGCTGCACTCTGGCCAGGACACCTCTGCCCCCCCTACATGTGGCTTACATACACAGCACTCCATACATTCATGGCCCTTGTATCATACTCACAGTGTACTCACCTGTTTGTCTGGAGGACCATAGAGTTACGTGTACGGGGTTAGGACCCCATCCACCAGTTTCTCCAACTCATCCGCAGTGAAGCCCTTTCCCCAGACACATGAGCCATGGTTGGTTCCAGACACAGGTCACAGCAGCACTTGCAGTGTAGGTCCTCTCCTGTTGAAAGTCAGGTAGCAAGTGAGTGGATAGATAGAAAATGGCGTGACATCTGCAGAGGTGCGTACCGTCACTGCCAGTGTACATTGCCCTTGGCTCCTGGAACCCGTAGGGCCCAATGATAACCAATGCGAAGTTGCGCAGCGGTCATCGACCGCCAACCGCATCGGCGCACAATGCCAGCGCAATTACCTCATTTCCACTTGTTCCTCCTCACAGGTCAGGCATCTGCCATTTCAGGGGGGTACAGGGCATGGCACCTAACTGCGTCACAGCAGACATTGGCACAGCAACTGGTTGTCGGATTCACATTTTGTTTCTGTAAAGTAAAGAAAGGAACATTAGTGCAATACATGTGGGGATATGACCCTCTGCTAACCTTTCTCTTCCAAAGGCTGCAACGGCTGAGGCTGAATATGAGATGGTGGCATCCTCCGGTGTACAGACCCCTGGTGGACTTTCTGACAATGGAGGACTGACACATTATCATTACATACAGACTTGATCGTGCCACAATCCAAGAACTGTGTGCCTAATTGGAGCCAGACCTGATGTCAGATATCCGCCAGCCCACAGGTACCCCCCCTCTAGTTCAGGTCCTGTCAGTGCTCCATTTCCTGGCAAGTGATTCCTTCCAAACAGCAGTGGCCATGGCATCAGGGATGTCTCAGCCAATGTTCTCCAAAGTGTTTACCAGAGTGTTGTCTGCCTTGCTGAAACACATGCACAGCTACATCGTGTTCCCCCAGGTGGAGGATTTGGCCACAGTGAAAGCTGACTTTTATGCCCTGGGTCATATCCCCAACATCATTGGTGCCATTGATGGAACACATGTGGCATTTGTCCCCCCCCCCGAGAAATTAATTTGTTTTCAGGAATAGAAAAAGCTATCACCCTATGAATGTGCAGATGGTGTGTTTGGCGGACCAGTACATCTCCCATGTGAATGCCAAATATCCTGGCTCTGTGCATGACACCTTTATCTTGAGGAATAGCAGCATCCCTTATGTGATGGGACAACTCCAGAGGCACCGGGTGCGGCTAATAGGTGAGCCCAAGGTCCCTACACAGTAGAACTTGGTGTCTGGGAATGGGGTTGTCCCTAAGGGTTAGTGTGTGTCTAACAGTTGTCCCTCGATATTTGCAGGTGACTCTGGTTTCCACAACCTCTCATGGCTACTGACCCCAGTGAGGAATGCCAGGACAAAGGCAGAGGAACATTACAATGAGATATATGGGCGTACAAGGAGGATTATTGAAAGGACCTTCGGCCTCCTAAAGGCCAGGTTCCGGTGCCTTCATCTGACACTGACTACTCACCCAAGAAGGTGTGCCAGATCATCGTTGCATGTTGCGCAACCTGGCCTTGAGACGCCAGGTGCCTTTTCTACAGGAGGATGTGCCTGGAGATGGTCTTGTGGCAGCGGTGGAGCCTGTGGACAGTGAGGAAGAGGAGGCAGAGGAAGAAGATGTTGACAACAGAACCAATAGAATTCAGCAATACTTCCAGTGACACACAGGTAAGACATAGTACGTTCACTTTACATTTCAGTTATCTGTTGGACATTGTACAAGGCAGCCTCTTACCCTATGTCTATAGCCACTGACTGTACCCTTTGGCATTCCTATTTTCAGATCTCTGTGCCCCACTCTGGCTCCTGCTATGTGTACTGCTGCCCACCAAAGGTCATTCCAAAGTATGTTTCACTGTACATTTGAGTTGCAATACTTTGATAAAGTTGTACTAATATATTTGTGAATCATTTGACAGACTCCAGATTAGCATTTGTTCCAAGGGTGTTTATTTAGGTGCTCATAAGTAGAGGGGGATGTGCAATTGATGGTGGAGGAAAGACCAGGGTAGAGTCCAGTCTCTTGTTATCACAGGTACATTGTCCAATGGGGCATAGGAAGGGGAGTAATGGCAGTTCAAGGTGGACAGGGTGACAGAGTGGGACAGAAGGGTGACAATCAGGAGAGTCTTATTTCCTGGAGGAGGTCTTGGCAATGTTCTCTGGCTTTTGCCTGGATCGCAGGGACCATTTGTGGGGTTGTTCTCCTTCTGCAGGGGGTGGGGTGCTGGTGACCTGTTGTTCCTGTGGCGGGTCATCCTGTCCACTAGCGGCGGCAGAGGTGGAAGGCTGTTCCTCAGTTTGGCTAATGTCAGGCACCCGTTGTTGTGCCACTGCCTCCCTCATGGTCTTGGTCATGTCAGCCAGCACCCCTGCAATGGTGACCTGGATGGTGTAGATGTTTGTTAGGTCATCCCTGATCCTCAGGTACTGTCCCTCCTGCAGCCACTGGGTCTCCTTCAGCTTGGCCAGTATCTGGCCCATGGTCTCCTGGGAATGGTGGTATGCTCCCAGGATGTTGGAGAGTACCTCGTGGAGAGTGGGTTCCCTGGGCCTGTCCTCCCCCTGTCACACAGCAGTCCTCCCAGCTTCCCTGTTGTCCTGTGCCTCTGTCCTCTGAACCGTGTGCCCACTGGCACTGACCCCAGGTCCCTGATCGTCCTGTGTTTGTGGGGTTGCCTGGTGTCCCTGTAGTGGTGGACACACTGCTGATTGACGTGTCCTGATGGGCCAGGTTGGTCATCGTGATCCAGCTGCTGTCGTCACTGTGGGCCTCTTCGGGGGGGGACTGGATGTAGCTGGCACCTCCTCTCCGGTGACGTTGAGTAGGGGTCCTGTGGTGCAGTGTTAATGTTTCTGCATGTGCCATCTTGTGCAAGGGTGTGTTTCCTTGTATGGTTGTGATTTGCCTGTCAGCTTGGCCTTGTGCGCGTGGTGATTTTGTGGGGTGGGTAAGTCTCTTTACTGTGCATGCTGTGGTGAAGGGTGTCCATGCAGGTCTGTGTTGGGGGTCCATGCTTTGGTGTTGCATGCAGGGCTTGGTATTGGGATGGGTGGATTGTGATAGTGGGGTATATGTGAGATGTTGGAGTGATGGGTGTGAGGGTAGGGCTAGGAGTTTGTGATGGCATGCAGGTTGGGGGTGAAGTAGTAAAGATTTGACTTACCAAAGTCCAGTCCTCCTGCTACTCCTGCGAGGCCCTCAGGGTGCATGATCGCCAAGACTTGCTCCTCCCATGTTGTTAGTTGTGGGGGAGGAGGTGGGGGTCCACTGCCAGTCCTCTGTACAGCTACCTGGTGTTTTGCAACCACGGAAGGCACCTTCCCCCGTAGGTCATTCCACCTCTTCCTTATATCATCCCTGGTTCTTGGGTGCTGTCCCACAGCTCTGCCCCTGTCGACGATTCTCCGCCATAGCTCCATCTTCCCGGTAATGGACATTTGCTGCACCTGTGATCCGAATAGCTGTGGCTCTACCTGGATGATTTCCTCCACCATGACCCTTAGCTCCTCCTCTGAAAACCTGGGGTGTCTTTGGGGTGCCATGGTTGTGGTGTGAGTGTATGTGTGAGGATGTGTGGGGTGATGTGTGGAGTGATGTGTTGGGGTGTATCCTGTGATGTGTGTGGATGGTGTACGGGTGAGGTGTTCTGTGCCTCTGACTGAGTGGGTGCTCCTGGCTTGTGTCTCTCTGTGTTGGCAATCTTTTTTTTCATTTAAAGAGTTGTGGGTAATGTGGATGGGTGTTTTATAGTGATGTGGGTGTGGTGTCTGTATGTGTGTCAGGTATGTGTAGTTTGAATTGTCCAATGTGGTGGTGTTTTGTAAATGTGTGTATATTTTGAGCGCAGTGGTGTGTGCCGCCAATGTTTTACCGCGATTGAAAGATGCTGGGGTGATTCCTGGGTCGTGATACTGTGGGCGTATTCCTGTTGGCGTAATGGTATGGGTTTGAATATCACCAGTTTATCACTGACCTTTGGGCTGGCCGGACTTGTGTGGGTGTCTGTATTGTGGCGGAATTCTCAGTGTGGGTCATAATACCCGTAGCGGAATACTGCCGCGGGAACGGTATGTTGGCGGCCCTCAGCACGGCAGTAGGCGGCATTTACCACCAGGGCTGTTATGAGGGCCCTTATTTATTAGCTAATATTATTTGTCTAAACAACTGAAAACCACCTGAGTGGGTGTAATGGACCCCCATGGGGTTCACAGACCCCAGGTTTAGAAATGTCGATTTAGAGGGGACCATACTGTATAGTAATTGACAAAATGTTACATTTGATTTTCCTGCACTTTGCCCAAGTCTTATGCTTTACCATGAAAAATCCTGGGCAATGCTCATTTTGCATCTATGTGAACATGCTTTCATACTCAATATTGTTAACATCAAAACACAGCACATTGCAAAGACTGAAAGGGAACTGGCTTTTAATGCAAACTAGAAGGCAGCAAAGCAAAAGATCAAAGGTGATTGTTATTTCAACTGACAAGGGCCCTTGCTAGAAAATGGTCAGTTGAAACAAGTTCCTTCAATTCAAGCCAAGGTAACATGATCACATGACAGAAACGTATTACGCTCAGAGAAAACGTATGTTTCACAAAATGTTATTCTTAAGGTTGGTGCAGAGCGTGCTTTATATTTACAAATGCATTTTCAGCTTCTATAGACCACTGTAAGGGTTCAGGTGTGTCTTTTCTGAAAAATTGTTGCAACGGCTTGGCCATCTCAGCATAACCCAACATCCATTGTCTACAATACACTGCCATTCTCAAAAAGGTACATGCCTAGGAAATAGGCTCCAACTGTCTTAGAGGACAAGTGACTCTTGCTAGAAAAAATCTAATTTTCAAGAAATCTCACTTGGGGAAGGACAACTTGCATTTTTTCACATGACACTTTATGCCCTTTCTTAGCCAATTCAGTAAGGAGATAGACTAAGGCTCATATTTATCAAGCCTTTGAGTTGTCTTTTCATTGCGCAAGATGACTCAAGTTCACTGGAAAGGCTTCAGTAATATTGACAAAGCAACGCAATGAGCGATTTGCATCTCCTTTCATTGCTTGGCAAAGCAGTGTAATGCGGGGCAGCACCTTGCGCTGGATTAGATTACATTTCAAGCTGGGAGGTGTTCCATTAGTGGAGAATGGGAATTCCTATGCATTCACCTATTGATATTGGTGCATTCCCAGATTTACTAAAACTAGTAATCCCAGGAATGAGTCAACATTCTATGCCTTCCACAGAGTCGTAAGAAGGAGAAACATCATAATTTCTCCTCTGTTCTTTCTGCAGCACACATGGAAAGAAGAAAATGCCCCCAAGGTTTTTTTTTCTGCAGGAATGTGTCCCTTCATGCACAAAAAGAATCCTGCCAGTAATGCGGGCACCCTTGCACTATGGAGGAAGGATGCCTGGGCTGGATGTAGGCAGCACACAATACACCAGCACCAGGAGAGAGATGAGACTATTAATATTATAATTTTTATTATTATTATTTTTATTCAGATTTGTATGACGCATGGCTATCCAACCAAGGGTTTCCCAGTGCTACGCTATAGTATAGGTGGCTAAAAGCACAGCAGGTATTGCTCCCGATTTCAGAGTTTAGAAAAAACAGGTTTTAAGTTTTCTACAGAAGACTGAAAGCAAGCGTCAGGCTCTCAAGTCAGGGGGAAGAGAGTTCCACAACTTGGAGGCTTAAGAGAAAAAGGCTTGCACTCCTTGCCTGGATCTCCCAACTCTAGGAACTACAGCAAGATCCAGATTACATGAACGCAAGGACCGACTAGGTGTGTACTGCAGCACCAAAGATCTTAGGTAGGAGGGGCCAGAGTTTGAAAGACATTTGTGAACATAGCACTATGCCTTGAATTGAACACAACGTTCAATTGGGAGCCAGTGCAGTACGCTGAGCAGGCTGGAGGTGGAATGGAACTAGGGATAATGAAGTAGAAGTCTTTCTGCTGCATTCTGCACTATCTGGAGTCACCTGAGGAGGTACTTCATGACCCCTAAATAAAGAACTTTCCCATAGTCAAGCCTCAAAATGACCAAGGCCTGGATGACACTTCGCTGAGATGAGGACGGGAGACATCCTAGTATTTTTTTGAGCCAACTTAAGGTACTAAAATAGGTAGAAGCCACTTTGGTGATTTAGTAACTTGTAGAAAGATCCGCATCCAGCCAGACTCATAGGTTCTTGAATACTGGAACAGGGAAGGGAAGGGTATGGTACCCTTCACTTCAGGCCCCACAAGTGGGGAAGGCTGCCCAACAATAAGCCCTCAGTCTTTTCTCCGTTTAACTTCAAGGAATTAGAGTTCATCCAGGAGCAGACATGTGTGAGGCAATTATTAAGTGCCTCTGCTCTATGGTCCCCTGAGTTGAGAAGGAGACAATGATCTGAGTATCGTCAGCATCAGAGAAAAGGATGAGACTACACTTTTCTATGATGTCTTGTAGTGGCCTTACGTATAAGTTGAAGAGGGTTGGGATAAGAGTGGAGCACTGAGGAGCCCCAGAAGGTAGAGGGTCTAGATTAGAGCGATGCTGATGGGTATGGATTTGAAAGACACAATCCCAAAGGAAGGAGCTCAACCAGGCCAGAGCCATGTTCTGTACTCCCACAGCCTATAACCATTGGAGTAGAGTGTTGTGGTTCACCATGTCAAATGCTGCACTGAGATCTAACAGAATCAGTGCAGTGGTGCCACTGTTATCAAGTTGTTGCCTTAGATACTTTGTTGTGGCTAGTAGGGCTGTCTCTGTTCTGTGGCCAGCTCTAAAGCCTGATTGTGAGGGGTGGAGCATGCCGTTGTGTTCTGTGTACCTCATGAGTTGTTTATTCACACGCTTTTCTAGGGCTTTAGATAGGCTTGCCAAGAGGGATATTGGTCTATAGTTAGACCTAATAAATGGGGCAAGATTAGATTTTTAAAGTAGGGGCATGACTATTGCATGTTTCCATGCCCTTGGGACGATACCTTCCAAGAGTAAGGCATTTAGAAGCTGTGTAAGCAAATCCATCACAAGGTGAACCTGCTTTAACAAAAGCAAAAAGGGATTTAAAAGTGGACGGGCCAGGATTTGAAATGAGCTCAGTGAGTAGGTCCTGGTAGCATGACCCTAATAAAAGAAACGCAGTTTTGCGTCAAAAAAATTAGCGCCGGCTAACGCCATTCTGAAGCGCCATGCGGGCGCCATATTTATTGAATGACGTTAGCCGGCGTTAGCCGCCGGCGCCGTCTGGTGTGCGTTAAAAAAAACGACGTACACCAGGCAGCGCCGGCGTAGGGGAAAATGGAGCTTGGGCGTCAAGAAATGGGGCAAGTCAGGTTGAGGCAATTTTTTCGCCTCAACCCGATTTGCGCCATTTTTTTTCACTCCCAACCCCCATATAAATGACTCCTGTCTTAGCAAAGACAGGAGTCATGCCCCCTTGCCCAATGGCCATGCCCAGGGGACTTCTGTCCCCTGGGCATGGTCATTGGGCATAGTGGCATGTAGGGGGGCACAAATCAGGCCCTCCTATGCCACAAAAAAAAAAAAAAAACACTTACCTGAACTTACCTTAATGTCCCTGGGATGGGTTCCTCCAGCCTTGGGTGTCCTCCTGGGGTGGGCAAGGGTGACAGGGGGTGTCCCTGGGGGCATGGCAGGGCACCTCTGGGCTCCTTCAGAGCCCACAGGTCCCTTAACGCCTGCCTTTTGCAGGCGCTAAAAAACGGCGCAAAAGCGGCCGTACGTCATTTTTTTGGACCCGCCCACTCCTGGGCGTGAATTTTGCCCGGGAGTATAAATCCGACGCACATGCCTCGGAGTTGATTTTTTAGACGTGAACGCCTACCTTGCATCTCATTAACGCAAAGTAGGTGTCCACGCTAAAAAATGACGCAAACTCCATGGACTTTGGCGCTAGACACGTCTAACGCCAAAGTATAAATATGGAGTTAATTTTGCGTCGAAATTGCATCAAAAAAAACGACGCAATTCCGGCGCAAACGGAGTATAAATATGCCCCATGATGTGATGTGGGGGATAGAGTGGCACTCATGACTGCAAAATTATAATGTCATATGGGGAGTGGCTTGAATGTCAGCAACTTTTTTTTAGAAGAAAGAGGCTATCTCATCACACTGGGGTTGAGTCAGAGAGACAAAAGGGCCCATGTTTACAGGCTCATTGTCTTTTTAGCCAAATTTTGAGATTTGCAAAGGATTCTGGGTAACAGAACCTGGTCAGAGCCCCACAAGTCACCCCATCTTGGATTCCCCTAGGTCTCTAGTTTTCAAAAATGCACAGGTTTGGTAGGTTTCCTTAGGTGCCGACTGAGCTAGAGGCCAACATCTACAGGTAGGCACTTTGCAAAAAACACCTCTGTTTTCTTTAAAAAAATGTGATGTGTCCACGTTGCGTTTTGGGGCATTTCCTGTTGCGGGCGCTAGGCCTACCCACACAAGTGAGGTATCATTTTTATCAGGATACTTGAGGCAACGCAGGGTGGAAGGACATTTGTGGCTCCTCTCTGATTCCAGAACTTTCTGTCACCAAAATGTGAGGAAAATGTGTTTTTTTAGCCAAATTTTGAGGTTTGCAAAGGATTCTGGGTAACAGAACCTGGTCAGAGCCCCACAAGTCACCCCATCTTGGATTCCCCTAGGTCTCTAGTTTTCAAAAATGCACAGGTTTGGTAGGTTTCCCTAGGTGCCTGCTGAGCTAGAGGCCAAAATCCACAGGTAGGCACTTTGCAAAAAACACCTCTGTTTTCTTTAAAAAAATGTGATGTGTCCACGTTGCGTTTTGGGGCATTTCCTGTCACGTGCGCTAGGCCTACCCACACAAGTGAGGTATCATTTTTATTGGGAGACTTGGGGGAACGCTGGGTGGATGGAAATTTGTGGCTCCTCTCTGATTCCAGAACTTTCTGTCACCAAAATGTGAGTAAAAACGTGTTTTTTTAGCCTAATTATGAGGTTTGCAAAGGATTCTGGGTAACAGAACCTAGTCAGAGCCCCGGAAGTCACCCCATCCTAGATTTCCCTAGGTCTCTAGTTTTCAAAAATGCACAGGTTTGGTAGGTTTCCCTAGGTGCCGGCTGAGCTAGAGGCCAAAATCTACAGGTAGGCACTTTGCAAAAAACACCTCTGGTTTCTTAAAAAAAATGTGATGTGTCCACGTTGCGTTTTGGGGCATTTCCTGTCGTGGGCGCTAGGCCTACCCACACAAGTGAGGTATCCTTTTTATCGGGAGACTTGGGGGAACATAGATTAGCAAAACAATTGTTATTGCCCCTTGTCTTTCTCTACATTTTTTCCTTCTAAATATAAGAGAGTGTGTAAAAAAGACATCTATTTGAGAAATGCCCTTTAATTCACATGCTAGTATGGTCACCCCGGAATTCAGAGATGTGCAAATAACCACTGCTCCTCAACACCTTATCTTGTGCCCTTTTTGGAAATACAAAGGTTTTCTTGATAGCTATTTTTCACTCTTTATATTTCAGCAAATGAATTGCTGTATACCCGGTATAGAGTGAAAACGCACTGCAGGGTGCAGCTCATTTATTGGCTCTGGGTACCTAGGGTTCTTGATGAACCTACAAGCCCTATATATCCCCGCAACCAGAGGAGTCCAGCAGACGTAACAGTATATTGCTTTCGAAAATCTGACATTGCAGGAAAAAGTTACAGAGTAAAACGTAGAGAAAAAGTTATGTTTTTTTCACCTCAATCAATATTTTTCTTTTTCAGTAGTTATTTTCTGTAGGAAACCCTTGTAGGATCTACACAAATGACCCCTTGCTGAAATCAGAATTTTGTCTACGTTTCAGAAATGTTTAGGTTTCTGGGATCCAGCATTGGTTTCACACCCATTTCTGTCACTGACTGGAAGGAGGCTGAACGCAAAAAAAATTGTAAAAATGGGGTATGTTCCAGTAAAATGCCAAATTTGTGTTGGAAAATTGGGTTTTCTGATTCAAGTCTGCCTGTTCCTGAAAGCTGGGAAGCTGGTGATTTTAGCACCGCAAACCCTTTGTTGATGCAATTTTCAGGGAAAAAACCACAAGCCTTCTTCTGCAGCCACTTTTTCCCATTTAAAAAAAAGATTTCACTGTATTTTGGCTAATTTCTTGGCCTCCTTCAAGGGAACCCACAAAGTCTGGGTACCTCTAGAAGCCCTAGGATGTTGGAAAAAAAGGATGCAAATTTGGCTTGGCTAGCTTATGTGGACAAAAAGTTATGAGGGCCTAAGCGCGAACTGCCCCAAATAGCCAAAAAAAGGTTCGGCACAGGAGGGGGAAAAAGCCTGGCAGCGAAGGGGTTAAACGTGCGTCCCATGGAGCCTGATCTCATTTTGGGGATGGTAAGCCGTAACACCAATGTGTGTTTTGCATTTTACACTTGGAGTTTGACCCATTACATTAGCATTTTACTATTATTTTTACTTTTAATCTTTGTTCCACTATATTGTTGGTTTCTCTGGCCTACGTACATATATTTTTGTTTTCTAGGGCGACCTGACTTTACCAGTTTGACTTCAATGTAAGTGACTGTTTTCAATCCTAAAGTAAGGACATATCTAAACTTTTGTTGTTTTTTGGAGAAGAAATCTAATCTTTTGAATTTTTGGTCCTGATGAAGCGTCAATGGATCCGGCTGGACCGTAAGGACGCGAAACATGTTGACCTTGGTGTAGAGGTACTATATTACTTATCGTTGTTTCTGGAGTCATTTGAGCATTGCACTCTAGTGTGACTTTCACCCATTTTTTAATCTTGGTCTTCACCCACCTTATACTGAATAAAGATATGATGTTTTGGCGTGATGAATAACCAATTTTAAACATTTTTTTCTGTTCTCTCCAACCCTAGCATACTCTTGCTGCAGGGTTTCATATTTGTTAGTACAACTTTTTAGTTTTACTACCAGAACAGTACAGCGTAAGAGCCCCCTTCGGGGGGAGCCCGTCAGGTGTTCCAGTGCCGGCCTGGCGAGGAGCATTTCCCGATGATGATGCTAGTCATCCATTGTGATGCTTGAGGACCCTTGCTCCTGAGGCCCCTGGTTCCCTTAGGACGCCAGAGTAGTTTGGAACAGTGTACTCTAATTTATAGTACAAGTGCAATAGGACAAGAAGGACCAGGCTGACCAGGTCCAAGGAAACCAAGGATAGGAGGGCTGGTGAACAAGGTCCATGAAAACTAGCTCCAGGAGAAACTAAACTCTAAGCACCAGAAAGGGGATCAGCGCTAATGGGCGCATAATCTCGAGAAGGGCACGAACTATCAAAAACAAGAATAGCAAAGCCAAGGCCAGGAGTTCCAGGGAGATGAGACCAGGGAAAAAGATGACAAGCCAGAAGGAAAAGTTTTAAAATGACCAGGAAATAAAGGACTATGGGGACCAGGAAGGACTGGGATGAGGAGGAAAAGATGGTTCTGGACCAGGAAGATCAGGACCTGGATGACCACACCCTGGAGGCCTATACCTCAGGGCTAGGAGCAAGATGGTCAGGAAGATGAGGAACAGGATGGCACAGCCCCAACTACCAGAGCAAGGAGAACAATGATCCAATGATTAGTTGTTAAAGACACACAAGGATATTTAGCTGGAAGATCAGGACCAGATCCTGAAAGATTAGGATGATTAGAAGTATGAAGATTATATCCTATAGGACCAGGGAATGAGACTAAGCACAGAAGATGAGAGGGATAGATCCAAGGATACCACTAGGTCCAGAGCCTAGAGGACCAAGACCAGAGCAAGGAGGATTAGAAGGACTAGCACTAGGGGGACCCTGACAACAGCACCAAGGCCCAGAATACAATGTGGAAAGACCAGGAACTTGTGCTGGCAAGAAGATCAGAAGGTCCAGAACAGCCAGAAAGAATAAAAGGACTGGACCCGCAGGTGCCGGAGTACTAGGACCAAATGATGAGGCTCAGAAGGACCTAGAGAATGGGAACCAGGGCCAAAAGGGCCCAGACCATTTGGCACAGTGCCAGAAGTACCATGATGACAAGGAACAGGACCAGGAGTATCAGGATGATCCAAAGCATGAAGAAAAGTACTAAGAGGGAAAGGTCTAACAGGACTAGGACACAAAAGATCCAAGTGGAGTGAGAGGACCAGCACGGATGTAATAGGAATTGAATAAGCAGAGTGTGATGGGTGAGGTTGACCAGGTTAAGAACACAGAGGTCAAGAGGATAAGGTAGCAAGAGGAAGAGCTGGGAGAAGGACCAAGATGGCAAGGAAGAACAGAATCAAGAGGGTTAGCCATAAAAAGACCAAAGCAAGGAGAGCCAGAAATGAAAGGACCAAGTCTAGTGGGCACAAAACCAGGAACAGAACACAAATTGAGAGGACCGGGAATAGGAAAACCATGGCTAGGCAAACCAGACTGAGAGTGAGAAAGAGTAGAAGAACAGGAGCTGGAGAATCAGGAGGAGCTGGCCAGACAGCCAGGGACAGCAGGACAAGAGCTAAGCGCACCAGGGCAAGGACGACCAGTGGACCCACAACCAAGGAGAATCGGAAGTTTATGTCAAAGAGTCCCACGAGTCTCTTGGCTCGGCATACCAGAACGAGGAGGACCTGGACAAAGTGTGCCACGATGACAAGAGCCAGTATCACCAAACCGGGTGGCTAAGCATAGGATGAGCTGAACATGGAGGATCTAGACTAATGGCCTGATTTAATTGTTGGAAGACAGAGTAATCTCTGTTGTCCTGGCGGAGGACTTAACATCCACCATGCTGAGATTGCTCCGCCCCCCAAATTTAGAAAGAACTGCCAAGCTGGCTTCACAGCGGTGCCTGTCAGTGCTGTTTATAGTTTGGTGCAGGGCTCCATCAACATGATAGAGCCCTGCACCAAACTGTTTTCTTTTTTTTTTTTAAAGAAAATCCTAAAGCAGGATTTTCTTTTAGAAAATAAAGAATAAAATGCTCCACACACCATGAGGGTCTTCCTGGCAGTGACGGCTAGTGAAAACTGACATCTAATTCCACCCATCTAAATTAAGTGGGCAGAATTAGAGGTTTGCCTCCAATGACGGCAACTCTGCAGGGCCTTATGAGGGGTTTAATCATGGCTAAGACGGAGTAGTCTCCACCGTGATTACACATAAGTTCCACCTCTATCTAGATTTGGCAGGTAGACCATTACCTCAGCAGCATAGATACTTCATTGGGACAGAGTATAAATAATCCCAAGACATGAATCAGGCCCTAAATTGACACGTTAGTGCAGAATCAGAATGACAATGAGCAGGAGGACGAGGGCCAAGAGTAACATGAAATGTTGGACTACGACCAGTAGAACTAGTGGGGGCAGGAGCAGGTGAACTAGGGCCATTAAAACCAGAGACCAGATTTGCAAGGATTAGGTGGGCTAGAGGGATCAGAATAAACAGGACCAGGAAGAGGGCTAGGAGGACCTCAAAGGTCACAACCAATGGGACCAGGAGCTGAAGTACCATGTGGACAGGAGGACCATAACTGGAGTCCCTGGACCAGTTTAGTGAGGATCTAGGAGATCAGAACAACCACAGTCACAAGTACCAATGGAACCAGACCAGGATTAAAAGTGAACAAGCCCAGCCTAAGAGCACCTAATAAAGAGGGCCAGCACCCATAGATATAGTATAAGGTGCACCATGAAGACAGGGACCGGGGCCATGAGAATCAGGATGAACTGAACTGGGGAGACTAGAAGTGCCACATCTAGGTAAATCAGGACAACAGGGCTAGGTGGAGAAGGTCTCAGCAGACCAGCAGGATCAGGGAGGAGATCAGTAGTACCAGGATCAGGAGACAAAGGAAGGGCTAATACAAGGAATGATCAGGGCCAGGAAGATGAGGTTAGAAAGGAGTGGAACCAGGAGCTCCAGATTGAGGCAGCCATTATAATGGTGACAGGAACTAGTAGGGTCAGGATAAGGATCAGGAGGAGCAAAACAAGCACCTAGAACAGGACCAGGAGGAGGACCAAAGGTAGACTCTGAGACTTTAACCTGGTTCCCTAGCTCCAAGGTCAATACCTTTAACCCTTACGCCACATCCTCTTTCCAATCAGTTCCTGTCAATGTAAAGAGCTGGCCCTGGGCCTACGGATAACTCTTAATTTGGCGGGCATTTCCTTCGGAATGGCAGAGGCATTATCCACTGCCATCCTGATGGAGTTAACCTAATCCCTCAAACACTAAACCATTTTGTCGATCAAGAAATTGTAATTAAGCCTCTCAATCATACCATGTTGGAGACTTTATAAGGGGCCCTGTACAATTGTTTCTATATTCTTAGCATTGCCCTAAATATCAGAGGACACTATGCTACTGGGATACAACATTTCCAGTTCTAGGCTTTGTTTTTAGAAATCATTGTTCTCAGCTGTTCTAGTCTGATTTGTTAAATTGAACTAAACCAAAATTAATAATTTCAGAATGCACTGATTTGATGTACAAAAAGAGGGGCTCAGACAACATGCAGCCTTTTGGTAGTCCTGTATCGGGCACTGCCAGATTCCAATGATTTTGAGAGAAAGAATGAGTGCACAGCTGTAGTAGGGTAAAGAGATTCAACTAGTCTTGCAAAGGTTCTAATCATCTTTAACATTAGCTAAGTATGCAGGTAAACCTAAATGAGCAGGAGCATGTGTGGAGCACGACACAACCCCATAAAGAGCCTCACATGTCTCTGTGTCTTGGGACATGGTGCAACGGAGTGGAGTTCTGTGCAAGGTCTGTCAAAATAACTTGGAAACATTCATACCTTTGGTACCTTTAAACATATAACAGCATAACTTCCATAATTTGCTGTGGCATAATTACATGGAATAAAAGCAAAATTATGCAATGAGCGTAACCCAGCATTTAAAGCTATTTCTTTAGAACCAAATGCACCCTCACATCTAAAATGGACCAGAGGATGCATTTTGTGCTAGAAAATAATGTTAAATACAACAGTACAGGAACAGCAGCCACACATACTTGATAAATTCATTCTTCACATGCTCCTGGGGGTAGGACTTTTGCCCCAGATTACTCTTAATTACACAAATAATCGTATAATTTGCAGTAATTTTGCATCCGAAGAGTAATTCAGAATTACCTAAATTACTTTGATTACTCCAGAGCAATTAAAATTTCACCCAGTCCCACCTATAAATTAGTGTTTGCAGCTAAGGCAGTTGTAACGCTGAGGGCCTCATTTAGAAAAATCAAAGGGTTTGTGACCACAAAAATCCCTATCGTTATGCACAAAATCCCTTTTATGAGTTGGAAAATTATTTCAAGTCATGAAAAGTCTTTTGTGATCGTTTCTGAATTGCAAAAAGGAAGGGTTGTGAAAGGAGTTCCCCTTCCCATTTCCAATTCTGAAAAGAATGTATTGATAGTTGACAACTGCAATTGCTATCATAATCCATTGATAAACTAACGATCTCCATTTTGCAAAAGGGTCTTCTGAGGGGCACATTCTCTTTGGGAAACACGTTGGCAACCATAAGGGAATAGGTTTTTCAAAATGGAAAACTTTTTTTTTTTTAAACAGCGGCACTGGTTCCTTTAAGAATCACAGGTTGCTTTTTAAAAAAGAGTTTTCCATTTTGGAATGCAGTCAGAGGGATGGTGGTGTGCTGTCACTTGCTGGCCACGATTCCTGTGATTACAGTAAATCATACAGTGTCACAAATTGCCTCGCCTAATAAATATTAATTAGACAGGTCATTCTGGAACCGGCTGCAATTATGTATTTCGTAAACCGATGGTTGGTTTGTAAAATATTATTACATTTGCAAAAATCACGTGTGCAATTTGCAACCACAATTTGCCAATGAAACAATAAAACATTAATTCCCTAACATTCATAAGGAAATGGATGCCAATTATATTTACTTCTTGTTTCAAGCTGTACCTGGTAGTAGGTACATAATGAAATCTGCATATGGTATAATAACACAAAACACAAGCTGTTTAGACACCAGCCAGGTAAATATTGTAGTTCCCCTGCTATGTGCACAGCTACTGGCCAAGTTGTGCATACTGTCTGCTATTTAGCAAGCCATCAGGCAAGTAATGAGGTTTATTGTTTATCGGCAAGGCGACCCTCCAAACAGTGTATATTTTCTGATATTTAGCAAGCAGTCAGGCAAATACTGTTTTTTTCCTATTTGCCAGGCTACCATTGAATTAGTATATAATATCTGTTTTTACTGACAGCCAGAAAAATAATTATGATTATTGGCCATTTGCATCGTTGCTGACCATTGTGCATGGCTGCCAGCCAAACAGTGTAGCATCTCTATTATTTAGTCAGTTGCTGGGTAAATAGTAAAGTTTCCCGGCTATTTTCAAGACCACTGGCCACATAGTACATAAATGTAACTCTTTAGCCAGGGACAAAGTGAAAAGCAGGGAAAAATCACTATTTACCCAGTGCCTGGCTACCTAGCTGCTACCTAATGTTTTAGAGAACTGGTCCTACTACCAAGTCATTTGCACAATCTGGGAAGAATAAAATGCTGAAACTGCTTTTTTGCCATCAATTGGCCTGCAGTGAAAGTCACATCCTTAGTCACCCACCCACTCTCACTAGAATGTCTGTGAGTTCAAGTATGAGGTAGGGGAGCAGGTACAATCTGGATCAAGCACAAACCTGAAGGGGATCACAGGTGTCTTGTGCTTGCGAAACAAGGCATCATATGCAGAGGCTGCCAGTGTCAAAGGAGCCAGAAAGAGACCAAAAAATACATGTCATACTTTTCCTGCATAACTATTGCGGGATCTGTGGGCACGGGGATCCCCAGATATCTCAGCTAGTCATCTATGCACTGTAGGGGCTAGTCTAGCGTTATGGATTTTGTGGCGGGAATGAGCATAAATATCACAGATTTCTCCCAATTCACTCGGATACCCGCATATCCCACGAGCAGCACCAACTTCCTTAGTACCGGGGCAAAATGGCATGCAGGTTCTCGGTTATATGACAAGGTATCATTGGTGTATACCGAAATTGTGAGTGTGTAGTGGCGGAAACGCAGTCCCTTATGGTAATGATACTCCTGGAGTGCACAGGCAAGTGGTTCAGCAACCACTGCATAAAGCAACGAGGAGAGAGGGCAGCCCTGTTGCATGCCTCTTTCAATGACAAGGGGTGCAGTGACAACTCCATTCACTCTGACTCACGCCACTGGACACTGTAGAGTACCTTAACCAACTGGAGGAAGACAGGTCCCATCCCAACACTGCTCAGAACCACCTGCAGAAACCCTCAATCCACAGAATAAAAAGCTTTTTCAGCATCAAGAAACACCGCCACCACCTCAGTCTTATGGTCTATGTATTGTATTGCATCAAACAATGATCTGAAATTGAATAACAAGTTATGCCCTGACACAACCCTGCCTGTTCTGTACCTGCCACCACCAGCAACAGGGGAGTGAGTCGATTAACAAATATTTTGGCATACAACTGTGCGTCTACATTCATAAGCGACATGTATGATGAACAGCAATCCACTAGTTTACCTGGCTTCAGCAGCACCACCACGCATAGTAGGGGGTAAATAGCCATCTGTGGCCACCTCCTCAAAGAAGGTGACCAGTCGCAGTATGAGTAGATCTTGGTAGGCTTTATATAAGACCACTGCGTGCTATCAGTGCCTGGTGCCTTACCAGAAGGCATATCCTTGAGAGCCGCCCTTATCTCCTCTGGGCGTAGTGGGGCCATTATTCGATCCCTATGCTCATGTGTCAGCCACTTAATAACAATGTTGTCTAGATGTGGTCAGTATCTGCTCCCTCATCATACATTAAGTGGGACTGATCTGTGTAGTACCCATGGAAGCACTCTGCCACCTGCTCCACTTCACACAAGGTCTGCCCCCCCTCATCCTTGAGTTCCAGTATAATATCATTTTACTGTTTGGGGTGCAATAATGTGGCCACCATGACCCCTGGCCTTTCCCCTTTCCCATACACATGAGCCACAGCACACTTCCCAATGTGAGTCACATCAGTTTGGGCCACCTCCTGAAACTCCTCCAGCTTAGCCTCAATCTCACCCACGATGGCTCCTTCGGAGCCTGCCGTGAGTTACTCTTCCAAGTCTATGATCTCCGTCTTCAATCATTCAAGGCACCCACGTGTGGAGTGCAATGCCCCAGCATGCTATGAGATGGTGATTCCCAGAATATAAACTGTAAAAGTTTCCCACACTACAGTGAATTTATCTACCAATCCTATATTGGTCACAAAAAAACTCCTCTATAGTTTGACCTGACTCATCTTTGAACACAGCATCCGGCAGGGAGTTTGGTTGGAATCTACAGGAGAAAGCATGTGGGTCGGACACACGCAGCCCCAGGTCTAGCACCACCGGGGAGTTTTCAGAGGATGTGAGCGGCAGGAACTCACAGCGGCAAACCCTAGGGGCCAATCTGAGCAAAAGTAACCAGTAGTCGTGAGTATGGGTATTGTGTACTGAGGAATATTGAGTATACCCAGACTTTGTAGGGTCCTTAAAGCACCACATGTCAAGCAATCTCTCTCCCTGTATTATCTCAGTGAGTGCATGTGCCACTGCCGAGGGTCATCTTAGAGGGCCCTGTGATCTATCCTGGTCAGGATTAAACACACAATTAAAATCACCACCCCAAAGCCGTGGCAGGGCACCCCATTTCGGTAGTTTAGCTGTGAGTGTGTTGAAGAATTGAGGATCATCATGGTTAGGGCCATACATGCCAACAAGGAGGACCCAAGGTCATCTTTGTAGCATTTATCGGTTATGTATCTGCCAACTGTGTCCACGCTGAGCTCCTGTAACTGAATCCCCAACCCCCTCCGTACCCAGATAAGTACCCCCCTTGCATGTGTTGTGAATCCTACCATATAGCACTGCCCCGGCATTCTGAGCTGTGTCAATAACCCGCCCCGGCGCTAAATTTGTTTCCTTCAACAGGGCAACATCTACATTGTGTCTCTGCAAGTAGGCTATCACTTTACGTAGTTTCCTGCTATCATTTAGCCCACAGACATTCCAAGGGATGGCTCTTGACAGTCAGGGACCTGCAGACTATGCCTCCCTGTCTGCCCATTGTCAGTCATCCATTAGTGTGCCGTGGAGGCTGATCTATCAAGTCTTTATCATGTGTGACCATAATAATCCCAAACATCTGGCATAGTGACTGTGCCCCATTAAAGCTCCCGCCCTCCACTCACACCACGCCCTCCTGCAGCAGGTGTAATATCATCTTCCCTATCGGATCCCTTCCAGACTACCTTCAAATGAAATTTTACTACAATGCAGTGGTATGCACATAGGACCAGATGTTATCACACTCATATAGTGTCATCAATAACTCCCCATGACCAGCTAAAGAATAACAACAGTATTCTGGTCAATTGAGAAGAGGAGTATGGTACTGTAATGATGCTAAATAACACCACACCTTTGCATTTAAAGTCATCATGGTGTCCAATGCAACTATTCCCCAGGACCCATTCCACCTTACAACCATACACAGTTCTGTAACAGTGCCAAGGATTCCAATAAGCAGGTGTCCCTCCCTCAGCTCCATGAAAAACTCACACCCTGCAATACAGCAGTCCACGTGTGGACAGTGTTTTCCTCACAGTCCATTATTATAGATACTTAGGACTGCAATACTGAACCTTTCGTCTCCCCCTCCACAATGCCTCAAACATTCCACATCCTCTAAGGTGTTGGTCGGCTCTTCTTCACGCGGTCCTGGTGAGTACACTGTCTCCCCACCTTTTCCCTCTGCATTCTGATCTGCTGCAGCTTTTTGGAGTCTGTAAACAGCAATGCCTTACCGGCCAACATTACTTGAAGCCGTGCCGGGTAGAGCATATTGTATTCTAGCTTAAGATCATGGAGTTTCTTTTTTCCAGGCAAAAATTGTCTCCCCGCTTCCTGCACCTGTTGTGTAAAATCTGGATATATCGACACTTCAACAGTTTCATATCGCAGGACTTTCAGTTTGCGGGTTCTCCTGAAGACAGCATCACTGTCCCTATAATTGAGGAGTCTTGCTATAATGGGACACGGTAGGACCCCTGGGATGGGGTGCAGGGCCAGGGAGCGGTGAGCACGTTCCACATCAAAAGTATTGAAAAAAGTCTCTCAACCTAGTAAGTCCATTAGCCACTGTTCTACATAAAGCTCCATATTGTCGATTCACATAGATTCTGCTATCCCTGCTATATGAAGATTGTTTCGGTGCAAACACGCTTCTAGGTCTTCAGGTTAGATGGCAGCGCCTGCAAGAGTCGGTCCATTTTCCTCTGCGTTGTAGTGATCGTAGTCTGTTCATCCTCCTCCTCGGACATGGGCCTCTCTACCATGTAAAGGCATTCAGCATGTTTGTCGATTCTTTCTGTTAAGTGGTCCATTTGAAATGTGAGTGTGTCAGATGTCCCATCTATCTTAGTGAGAGTCTGCTGCATAGATACTAGGATTTGATTCAAGTCAGGATATGTCCTCCCACTTGGTTCAGGATCAAGCGCCACTACACCTTTGTCGCAAGTCTTGGGCACTTTCTGCTGCTCAAATGGGAGCTTGCTTTGTAGTCTGTCAGCCTTACCCATAACTTCAGGGTGCTGTGATCCTCCATTGCCCTTCTATCCTCGGTCCCGTGTGTCATAGGGGCAAACTCAAATGCATCGACAGGAAACCCCCAAATATTCCCAGCAAGGGGGAAGAATCCGCCACGGTGCAGCACCTCAATAGAGTGAAAGGGGGGAAGTTCCACCCTGAGGAGGCGGTGATCCAGCGCCACCCCGCCACCCTACTGCCCAAATCCTGAATCTCTGCAGCACACTCTCACGCCCCTTCAAGGACATCACTGTGGGCAGGTTGCAAATGTCCAGTTCCAGATGTAGGGGTGAGTCATTAATACACAGTGGGCCCCCCGGGAGGTGATTGACTGTCCCACCAGGGGCACATTCCTCCATACTACAGTGCTCAGATGAAGGAGGGGTCAACAGCTGCGCATAGTCAGTCCAGCACAAAGATTGAGAGCAAGTGCAAGCCACCAGGTAGGAAGGTAGCCACACATGGCTCACAAAGCCAATTCAGCCCCTCCCGTGCTACAAACCTGCATCCAATGCCAGGCACGACCCAGGCCGCACGCTCAGCATGGCCAGGCCCTGTTGTGTGTTGGGCCTGCCTACTAGGCTGCACCAAGCTGCAGTCTTCCCCAGGCCCTGCCTGGAGCCCAGCTTACGGCCTGCTCCTTAGCCTGAGTCTCAACCCTAGCACACTACAGCAGTCCTCTTTGGTGGGCCGCTCTTCTCTCCACTGGCCCATAAATGATCAGTACTGGGGCTGCAGCAACCCACTGTGCCCTCCTGAGTTACCTCCAGCTAGCGGGACACGGGTCTTCTTCGGGCCCCTGCTGCTGTCTCCACAAGGATTTTGGGGGCACCTCCACGTATGCTCGGTGTGCTCCGGAGTGTGGTACAGGTTATTGGGCTTTCTTAGGTGCCAGGATTATGCAGGATTGCGAATAGGCCAGAAGAGTGCGTGAAGAACACCAGCATTCTTGAGCGTGCAAGCTCCGCCCCACCCTTTTATATAAATAGTTTTACTCATGATACTCTGTCATACAATTATGTATAAACTTATCTTTATTTAGACTATCCTAGAGATTTTGAGAGATTTCTACCTGTGGGTCAAATGGAAGGTTCTTTTGTAAATTATAAATCTTCTTGGTGTTTTTAAGATACAGAGGCATCTCTGGTCTGAAAAGGTGATTGCAAATTTGGAAGAGAGATTTAGGCATTGAGCCAATGTCAGACGCTATTGGCCTTACCAGGGGGTACAGAAGTAGGACATGACAGGAAGTTCTACATTCATGATGTCTGCTTTGTTTTTTTTAGCCACCTTGCTACTTTATCTTTTGTCACTAGTGTTGCAGTCCAAATCCTATTTTGCACTGTCGGATCCTGTGTTAATTTTTCATAACTGCATAAAGTAGACCAAAGGATTCTCTGGAGCATTGTGACATTTTTATCCTCGGAATGCCCCACAACTCTGTGTTCTATCCATCAGGTCCTTGGAAATCTACCAAAAACATAAAGGTACATATACACATGATTGCAAACCATGCAAAGCTGAAGCCAGACTGCATATATTGCAGATGTGCACTCGAATTTTTATATAGCCATGATAAATTCTTGAAAATGTTAAATGTTGACGTCAAGCTGCAGAACTGTATTTAGAATATTTTGAGACCATAATTAACCACTCCTCTGTAGGACATTAGAGTTTTTATGAAAATTATTGTCTTTTCACTACAGGACATAGCTTAGGTAGACCACAAAGGTTAACATGCTATCTTCAACCTTGTGTCAGTGTCAAACACAATTCAAATAATACCTGAAGACAATAATTAAACATTTTTTTCTGATACATTTTTGCAGCCCTTTCTGTCCTTTTTTGTAGGAGGAACCTGCATTAGAAGGCATTGCATCTAATTTCTCATTTGAATGTGTTGTTTATGAAACCACTGTCTGTTTAAAGGCAGGCACATCTTCATTTGAAAACAGAACGAAAATATGTTTATACATTTTGAGTGATGAGTTCCTAGTTCACCTCACTGTTTTAAATAAATGAATTGACACTGTCTTATCTATTCTTCAGGTGGAGCCCTCGACATACAACACCAAACATGTTGTAGAATTCTCCCTGTTGCCTTGTTGAGTTTCGGATAATTCCGGATTAAGAGAGCAGAGTGTGCGAATGGGTACCATAGGGTAACCACTGGACTGACGAAGTCACATGACCTAATGGGAAATAACAGATCCATACTCTCACAAAGACAGGCTACAAAGTATACTGCAAAGAGGAGAAAGAACCCCACCACACTCTTCACTGCACGATAGTGGGCATCTAGGCGGGGAGTGCTGAAGTCACTGGCGCTGCGTTGCATCCTCTTGGTGTGTCTGAAAAGAGATGTAATTAGGAGGACGGCAGAGATGCAAAATATGAAAAATGGTGGAGAGTATCCAAGTGTGTAATAGAGCACAGGTCCAAAGAAGTCTGTTTCTATTTCGTAATTGTTCGTACTAAAATTGGAATGGTAGTCAAGAGTTGAATTCGTTAGTGTTAATCCATTGAAAATCCATGGGGAAGGAAGGGCACATATAAATGATACAGCAATGCAAGCACAGAGCAAACAAGACATCAACTGAGGAATCCTTACTTTCATCTTGGAAAAGAGCACATGTTGGAAGTTGGCAATGGTTGCACAGTAGTAGATATAAATCAAAGTGGTAAACCAGAAGCTGCAAAAACTCAAAAACATTGAAAAGCACTTGAATATAAGATACAAACAGTGAGTGGCACACAAGTTGGGGTACAGCATTAAAAGGATAAAGTAAATGAGATGCGCAGAGAGAAGAGATGCTCTAGATATGCCGATGATCAAGGCAATGGCATCACAAGAGGAAAGGTGTTGATTTTTGGCTGAGTCCAGGCTGATCACAGTTGCAATAAAAGAATTGATGAGGATGCCCAAAATTAATTCTAACAATAATATCGTAATGACCATGAATTCAACGGTATCAGCCAGGGTCATCTTGGCTACACCGAGGGACTTTTGCAGTAGAGATTATTTGAGGATATTCTAGACAAAGGTATCTTGTGCCCCTTGGGTGAGCGATGTATTATATTTCTGACACATTGGCCTGCCCATCTTTTGCTCACAGTTACTCTGTGTCTCTCGTTAAGAAGTGGGTGTGATGTCACCTAAATAATGTAGTGAAAATCCTGATATTTGCATTCAAGGGCAATGGGGATGAAAACGTTAGTCTGTGCATGTAAATTTTCTGCTGGACAACTCGCTTGATAGATTTTCCAAATCAAATATTTGCATCTTTGAGCTTGAATTCGATTGGGAACATTAAATACGCAAATACAGTGCCAGAAATGCAAAGGATACACAAAGAGGCTTGAATCTAAAGGAACTGAGATAGATTCGTGGTATGGGGTAAATAGATGATAAAGGAGAGGAAGTAGCAGAGACCAGATGACACAGAAAAGAAGGTAACATGAAGGGAAAGGAGTGAAATAGTGAAATATGAAAAAATGAGAGAGAGTATATAGTAAAACAACTTAAAATGTTTGGAATAATTTTTGCACGAAAAAGTAAATACAAGACAATGTTACTACTTTATATTGGGGATTTAGGGCTACGAGCATTTAGATTTGAAATTGCGATTTCCTAATTGCAACTTCCTGCGAATCGCAATTAGGAAATTGCTATTTCAAATTTATAAAAAACATTTGTGCTTCATTTGTGATTCCTAGCGGTTCGCAAATGGGCCTGCCTTATAAATATTGATGAAATAGGTCTCAATTTGTGACCTGTTAGGAATCACAGCCATCACAGACCACCATCTACGTGATGGCTTTCAAATAAAGCGATATTCTTTTTATACACAGTGCTTTTTCTTTAAAGGGAATTGGGCTGCATTTAATAGTGGGACCACGGCCTGTTCTCAAAAAACATTTGTTTCCCATGCTCAAAGAGGAAGGGGTCCCTTGAGGACACCTTCCCATATGTGATTGTGTTACCTTCTCCTTCAAGAAGCCGATAAAATATTAATGTTTTGCGATCATAATTCGGTCGCAAAACATTCATACATCCTATTCCACATTGATACCTAAGAAAAAAGTATTTAGGTTTTCAAAGGTATATATGAACAAACAGAAGAATTTACAACTCTTTCCTTGGTGCCATCAAATCTACTTTTGAGAACTAGGAAATGAAGAAGGCATTACTTGTTTTTGGAGAAAAGGTGGTGATAGTGAACATCAGGACCAAAAGGGGAAATGTAAAGACCACTAGGAAATAAAATAAATTAAAGAAGTGTTTTATTGGGAAATCTTGAAACAAGGGAACCAATATGGTACAAACTGGGAAGGTGGGGAGCAGAAGAAACAGGCAGTGAGAAGGAATCTTGGGAAACAGAAGAACCAGAAGAGAGAGGAGGACTACTGTTAAGGGAGGCAAATTGAAGTATGAACAATAATATTTGATGATTATTCTTTAACTTCAAAGGTCTAGACTACTGGAAATCTTCTTAAACCAGAAGTGAGTATGAAATCATGTTCTGATAGATCGCACATGTCCTAATCAGGGTGCAACTTTTCTCCTTTGAGCTAATCTTGTTTATATTTGATGCACCTAAACCTTGGACCATTTTCTGTTTTCTTTGATTTAATTAGTGATTGGTTTAGCTGCTATTTTTTCTGATCTGATCTACCCCACGAGCCCCTGATTAAGAAAATTTTCTGACTATTCCTAATCTAAAGTGATTCAAAACCTCTGAGTTGGTTTGCATAGGATCCTCAATGGTCACAATGTTCATGAAAAGGAGCCGGAATTTCATCTTACAGTTAATTTCTCTGACATTGAACCAGCCTGCACTAGTGTTCCAAAGGATTCTTGTGTATTTTTTGCTATGGCTGGGCACAGCATCTTCACACCTTCTAGAAAGGATACTTCCATGTGGTGTTATGACTGACAGACTGCAAAATGCAGCACACATAGAATGATGAAAACGCGAGGAGAAATAAAGATATTTCTCCTCGTTACACCTCACCTGGGGAGGTATAGCATTTTGACACATTTCCCAGTATCGGTAAATGTGGGACTACTTCCGGATTCATGGGTGGATGTGTGAAAATACCCACACTCCACCCATGTAACGCCTCCCCCTTTGCCATACTGGTGTTGAGAATGACTAAAAGCACAGAAGACATGTTAGAGCCTCAATGCAACATTACTTGCAGGAATCACAGAACAGTGCTTGGGCCCAAAGGGAGAAGCCAGGATGTTCCCCATTGTATAAAGTAACAGAGAAACAAGTAGACTCATGATGATGAGGGTAATCTAATGAAGAAGGGAGTAAGTAAATGTATGTCCAATTGGACAAGCAAAATGAAAAACAAGGTTGCAAGGAAAAACAACCTTACAACAAGACAAATACTTTTTTGGCAAAGAAGATTAAGGAACTGAATTGAAAGAGGTAAATGTAGGTCTGATTACACAAGCAAGCTGAAAACAAGTGTACAGGGAAAGAAATAGCTTTACAACAAGACAAAGACATTTTTGTTGAAGACGATGGGTGAGCTGAATTGAAAGAGGTAAATTTATGTCTGATTAGACAAGCAAACTGAAAAACAAGTGTTCCGGGCCAGAAACAATCTTACAAGACAAATACATTTTTAGTGAAGAAGACAAGGGAGCTGAATTGAAAGAGGTATAAAGCTTAACCTTCACAGTAGCAATTAGATGAAACAAACATCTTCCACCATTACTTTCTTGCAGTGTCTACTTTTGATGAAGTTTGCAGTCGTGAGAAACAGAGTGTAAGACGTTCTTCCAAAGAAGATATGCAGCTGTGATGTTAAGTGTGTACGAGCATAACAGTGATTTTTCACTCTTAACAAAAAAGGTTGTCTGGGTGGCCATTTTAAAAGTGCATATCACATGAAAATGATTGTGTAAATATGTGCTGTCTCCACAGTATCCAAAGAAAACACATTTTCCATTGTGTCTGATGTGCCGCTCCCAAGCAACAAACAAGTGTATACTCGAGGAAACAAATAGGAAAACACAACAGGAGATACTAAAACACAAGAAGAGAGTTGGATTATTTACAGTAATAAGGTGCTTGCAATCTGTTCAAAGATTACAGCGAAGAGCAAAAGGAAGATATGCTGCTCAGAAGGTACATGGATAGAGGGCGTTCCCTTATAAGTCGGTATGTTTCATCAAAAAGAACTAGGGGTTTTATCTGATCCAAACTCAAGCCTACCAATAGCCCTAAAAGATATGGAAGAAATGTGCAGAGTGACAAGGAATTTCAATTCAGACAAGAATTCCCACAGTTATTCACTAATGGATTAGAATTTCAAGAGAAATATTACACAAAATACAATCAAAGTACAGTGCTCAACCAAAGATCTGCAAGGTAATAAATATGTCCATTACAATTAGTGCAGAAATAATTTATTAAAAATACCAAACAAAAGAGGAAAAATAGAGGAAGTGGAAGCAACAGAATGGTTGGTCCCACTGGTGGTGGTGGCACACAAACCAGGATGTGATATTAGACTATGCATCAATCGGACAGAATTGAATAAGTGTGTTATAGTTGATATATTTCCCTTGCTAAACAAAAGTGAGATGGTGACAATGTTGAGATCATTATGACTACTTGTAGACAGTATGAATCATAGAAAGTGTACGTATTGTATGAAAGTTGAGCATTTTACATAGAGGCTTCAGCTTCACTATGTAAAACTCTCACAATACCCCAAAGATGGTCCCTCAGGTTCATAATTATGAATACTTAGCTCAGTATAGGTAGTCTGTAATGAGCAGTCAGGCTTTACTAGAGGAGCATGTTTTAAGTATGTCAGAGTACCAACATGGATGATAAGTGATTGACACGACTCAAAAGAAGTCTGACACCAATATATAAAAATAGGGCACATCTTTATATAATTTTAGGCATCAAAACAAAGCCAATCAGTTAAGTATAACCACAGTTATGGATTTTGAAGAAGAAATAAAATCAGTGCATTTTCAAGCTGTCAAATCTCACCATTGCAGTCAATGGGGAATTGCACTAGTGACACCTGTCACTTGCCGGGTGAGTTCAGAGGAACCCACTGGTAGTTATGATTGTGTGGGTCTGAAGACCAAACTATGACGGTCAGAACAATTTTACTTGGCTTGGGAGGCCTGGGTGCAAAGGTGACCTGGCTGTTCTTGGTGCTAAATTCAGGAGTCACAGGTGCTAAAACATGGTACTTGTGACACTCTGTCACTTGCAGGTCGAGTTTGGGGGAGCCCACTGGAGGTTAAGCTTGGGTGGGCCACTGGACCAGGATTCACCAGGCATAACAACTCCAGCTAGTCTCAGTGTCTCAGTGTCTCGGTGCAGAGGTGTGCGTGGCTATCCATGGTACTGAACGGGAGCTGCGGTTGCAGGTTGCTAGTTTTACCATTGAGACAGTGCTGATGAGGAGGCAGCTGTAAAAACTCAACAACTGAGCCACAGGTGGCATCAGATGACGCTGTTGCAGTGTGCCAGTGTGCCCTTGAGTTGCAGCATCGAGTGAAGGTGGTGATGACTGGACTGGTTCCCAACAAGCCTTGGCAGTGGTAAGGTGGAGGTGAAGCTATCTCCCCTTCCAGAGGTCCAGTGGAAAACAGTAGCTGGCTGTAACTAGGCAAGGAGCTGGACTACACTTCCTACAATGCACTGGACCACCTGTCTTTGGGCCCCGATGGCCAGTGCTTCTTCGGATCCAGTGAGTACCTTTTACCCGCAGTTGGCGGGGCACTAGTTTTACTAGTCCGCTGGAGTCTGGTCTGCCCTTTGGCTCACAAATGGTTACCTCTTGCTGTGGGGATCAATCTTTGTTCCAGCAAGAGTTGCAGTCAAGCACTTCCAGAAGTTTGTCACAAGTTCAAGGTATCACACCTTTTGTAAGCGCAGGTCCCTGTTGTTGTCGATGTGGGTCTTCTTGTGTCCTCTTGTTGAAAGTTGTCTGAGCTTCTGGTGCCAAGGGAGCCCCTTAAATCCTAGATGTAGGGGTGCTAGGGGTATGGGTGCAAATAGTCAATTGGTTCCTAACCCCAGATCCTAATCAACCCCTGAGGACACACATCCGGTGGTTTGTCATGTCTTTTCTACTGAGAACCCTCTGTTTTGAGAATTTTCAAGGTGCCAAAAGTCTTCCTCGGTTATACAGACCAGGCTTTCCACAATACAGGTGTGGCTAGACTTCTGGGGGTGTACGCATCATGACTAACTGACTTTCACACCTGCCCGGGCGCAAATATGCCTGGGTGTAAGGGGACTGCACTGTCCTCCACTTTGAGACAACCTGCTTGCATATCAGAAGCGTTGTGCCCTTTGAAGCTCACCCTCTTGATGTGCCACTTCACTAGCCTTCCTGTCTTGGCTACAGCAGCAGTGGGCTGGCAGTCAGAGAAAAGGAAAACTGGGGTAACTTGGTAGGCAACTTCTGAGGTTGCTTTCTCGGTCTATGCCACATGATGTTTGATACCAAACATGCCCCACTTCGGTGGTACCATAATGGATTTGGCAATTTTGGGTTTGCCCAGGTGCCAGTCCATGTTATCCCTTGGACCACCATTCACTTATAGTAGCCTTTAATGGAAAAAGCCACTATTGGGAAATATAAGCTTGCACTTATATGTCCACATGTTTAATATAATGAACCCTGCTTTCTGGCTCAGGAGGCCTACCTTAGGGGTGACTTACATATATGAAAGATAGTGCTGGGGCTGTGCCACACATAGTGTGGGCAGTGTCGAGTTCAAGCAGTATGAACTGCTCCTGCAGACGGCATTGGCTGGCATGTTGTTATTAGTTTACTCGGGTCACTCAGCATGGTACCAATAGTGCTTCAGGCTCTATAACACCCATGTCCTGGGTACCACTGGTTCCATATACGGGGGTTAAAGTCCTTGCCAGTTGGGGATACCAATCCACAGATGCCAATTTACGGAGAGAGCAGTGGCACTGGGGCCTGGTTAGCAGGCTCCAGTGCACTTTCAGAGTCATGACCAACAACATCTAGAGCAATAGGTGTGGGGGTGGCATCCAAAAAGGGCACTTTCCTACACTTATGCTACGTGGAAGTGACATTTTTTCACTTCACAATTAATTTGCAAGCCTTGCATGACATGCTATATATGTTCTTCCTTAGTTCGTGAGTAAATAAAGATGCAAGCGATGTATGAACCAGAAATGTCAATGAAATCTTTTAGGACGTTGTTAATGAAAAATTAGAAATCAGCCAGAGTATTTCAAAATCCAAATGGCATCTCTTCACACTCAAACAGCAATATTTCATACATAAAGCAGTTTCCCATCTGTTACCTTCTAATAATCACACAAAATGATAAGCTTAGCTTAAGTCAACCTTGGTGTTAATGGCTGCTAAGGTGTGGGGCACACAGTTCTCACCTTTGGTTGTATAGGTCCATTGGTACCCCATCAGGCCCTGCACATTATTTGAACTGATAAGCTGAATAGCATCTGTAAGTTCATCCTGGGAGAACACAATACTGAGGGGAAAACTAGGTGAGATCAGATCTGAGCTTTCCTGTACTGTGGGTACAAAGGAATACATTTGAGAAAAATGTGTGATCCAATGATCAGGAACAATGTTCATAAGACTTTTGTTACTGGGAGAATTTGTAAGCTTATGTTTATTAACACTGTCACAGAACAGCCTTGCTTTTCTAGTCCTGCAAAAGAAAACAGTTTCCCACATATCTCTCTGCAGGTCTAATTTCCTCTGCCTCAGGAGCTGGTGTGGAGGGTGGTAGGCAGCCTGGTGTTTGCTTTTCTGCAAGTGCTATCAAACCAGGAATGTTGAGTTTTTTCCTGAGGCCTTATGCCTTTGTCAGGAGGAGCCTTATAGCACTGCCCAACTTCACACAGTCCTTCACAGCAGTGGGGGGAGACACAACTTTTAACCAACACCTTTCAACCAAAGCCAAGTGATAAGTACATATAAAATATTGTTGTTATACAAAATGGCTTCCCTTCATGCCAACTTTTGGCCATTTCCTATAATTTCATAGTTCCTACTACAAACTGCCACCTGCAATAAGCTCCCCAACGGGTTTTGAATAGAACTCTCAGGTGGTTGTGATCACTACTTCTATAAGTTTGGATAGCCCCATCGATCAGCTGATTTATCAAATGTCGGTATGCAAAAATGGATTCAATCACAGACTGCCATATCCCACTAACTTAAGTAATGTGATGGGAATAATAACAAGGATCTTGATGTTCTAAAGCATGCAGAGATCAAAGGTCAGCATATACAAAGCAAACTGGCAACATCTAGGATCGCACTCCTTTGTAGACACCATCAAATCACCAACCTCAAATAGACTGTTATCACTAAGAGATAGGGTTTTAGCTTAGCGTTAAAATCCCCACTGAGGATTAAATCAAGGCCCTTACCAATCATGGCATACTTAGCCCCATGTTAATAAATGCAGTTTTGCGACAAAAAGTATAGCGCCAGCTGGCGCCATTCCAGGATGCCAGCCGGGCGCCAAATTCATGGAATGGCTCATTACGGCGCAAAGGGTGGGGTAGCGTAAAACAAAATGACGTTAGCCGTTTGGGGGTGGCGGTATCGTAGAAGGGGGTTTGCACCAAAAAATGACATTAGGCTCATCCATATCACATGAGTCCTGTCTTAGAAAAGACAGAAGTCATGCCCACCACCCCAATGGCCAGCATAGGGGACAAGGGTCCCTTGGGCATGGTCATTGTACCCTGTGCCATGCAGGGGGCCCCAAGTTGGGCCCCCAATGGCACTTTAATTGAAAAAAATAAAAATACTTTCCTATACTTAACCTACTTACCTGGGATGGGGTCCCCCATCCTCCGGTGTCCCTCTGGTGTGGATGGGGTCATTTCTGGGGTTGAGGAGGGCACTGGTGGACCCTTTCCATGGTGTTCAACCATGGAAATGGGTCCACAGGTCCCCTAACACCTGGTCTGACTGGTCTAGCGTCAAAATATAAATATGGAGTTAGCTTTGTGCCGAATTTGCGTAAAAAACATGGCACAAATTCAGCGCAAATGAAGTATAACTATGCCCGGTAGTATCTTACCTAGCTATAAAATCAAACAAAAACAAATAAATTGGAATAATTCTTGTAACAAAATCATCATTATGAAAAGGAATGATATGCCGCCAGGCCAGATAAAATCCTTGAAATAAATTACTTTTGGTGGAGATTGTGCAAATACTACAATATAGGGTGGTCCTAAACCATGAGATTAGAAACGTTCGTACCTACCCTGAAGCTGAGAGGGCTCTGTGTACTGAATACGAAATAAAACCATCACAAAAAACATTGGAAGTAGCCCCTGTTTCCTGTATTAAGCCGATATTGTAGAATTTCATATAATCAGCTCACTTTTCCAGGAGCAATTTGCTCCATATGCCAGCAATGCTCCAACTTAATAATTTAACGGAATTGGGTGCGTCAACCCGCTGTGGTGGTAAACTTGATAAAGGCCTTAAATTCTAAGACAGAGGGACAGCCTAATCAATACCACACTACTGGGCTAGTATCAATACTGTCCATAGAACCCGCACATCAATCATTCTCTGATTTGACATTTAAAATTAAAAATCTGTTGGAAGTAGGGATGGGGATGAACGTTGAGAGATGGAGAGTAGGAGTATTGCCAGATCCATAGCCCTATCAGGGGACTTCAGAGCTCTGTAAAAGAAACACAGCAGGAGAACTTTAATTGGGCCAGGACCCGTAAGCCAGAGTATGATGGCCGAATAAGAACACCAGGATTCTGAAATTGACAATTATACAACCCCCACTCTATTCCTCCTTCGTTGGGACCCTGCCAAAAAACACCTCATTATACAAGTCCCCTATAATTAATGTCAATATGTAACCCAGGGGTGGCATATTAATTAGCAGTTGTGTAGTTTTCTGACTGTTTGGCTAAGGTAGGCATGTCAACCAAAACTAGGACATAGGGACAAGCTGCTTGTGGTAGTGTACACGCAGGAGTATTGTCAGCTCCTAAAAGTGGGATGCAAGAGGGTTCATGGTGAGACAGATAGACCCGACCATCCCCCTTAACCTATGCATGCCCTCCCCCATATCAGTATTTCCAGGTCTACTTAGTGGAACTCCTGTTAAATTCTCCTTTCTCTATACTCTGCCTCAGGTTGAGTCTCCTGCAATGTATGTGAAGAACCTGATAGAAAGGCAGGTTGAGTGTTCATTTTAGTCCTGCTAGAGTCCTGATGGAATAGGTGCATGCAGGGGTTGTAGGCAAGAATCCAAAACACATTTAAACATTTCACCAATCTGTCAAATAAGATAATTCACAAAGTTGTCAGATATGGCTCTATGAGTAGTCTGTTGATGGATTAGGGCCTCAGAAGCTTCACGGTTCTTGTGATTGGATCTCTGTTTTTTTCCATTTTGGTTGGAGGAAAGAGGGCTCTGGTTTCAGCAACATGAGCCATATCAGACACACACCCAGCTGAAGTGGTGTCCACTGAAACATTAGGTTGGCTCTCAATAACAGAGTGAGGTTCAAGAGTGTCTCTGGAGAGTGAGAGATGCCTTTCCACCAATTACATTTCTTTGTTAGTCACCCCAGTAGCCCGTCCAATAAAGGCACTCATGGTAGTATTCTAGAGGGAAGTACAGGCTTTCACATTACCCAATTTGCATCCTCATACCAACTTCAATGAAGAAATGTTGGGAGTCACAAAATAATAAAAGGTGTTCAGCCACAATCGTTGACACAAGTTGCAACCTAAATAGCAAGGCCCTATAAATGCAAGACAATACTTTTTAACAGTCTTGATGCATAGTCAGAGAGCCACAAGGGGGGCCCAGCCTCTTACAAGTGATGATGGACAAGCATAGGTCCATCCTTGCCCCTGGCTGTGCCTAGCTGCGGCCTGCATGCATTTCACCCAGCAGGAACAGTAGAGCACTTTTACAGCACCTATTGACTCCGCCGAACAAATGATGCTCCTGGGCCTGTTGCCCCCTGCAGGCATTTCCAGCAAAGGTGTCCAGTGCAGCGGGAGCAATAGAGTGCTTTTACATCACTGGTTGACTCTGCCCCATGGCACCTGGGGCATGTAGTCCCCTGCAGGCACTTGCAGAAAAATCATGATGAGCAGCAGGAGCAGCAGAGTGCTTTTACAGCACTGGTTGATTCGTCTCCACGCTCGATGGCTGCTAGGGCCTGTTGTTGACTGCAGGCACCTCCAGCAAAAGTGTTTCATAATGATTAAATGAGCTTTTAAGAATCAAAGGTACAGTGTAATGAATAGTGGTACCAGAGGTCTAAGGAGTATTATCAACTGCATTAACCTGTTCTTCTTTCTCTTTTTCTTGTATTGTTGGACCTAGTTCATTGACGGAATCCCAATCTGCAAAATTTCCAGTAATCCTCTAATTAATCACAGCAATCAAATTAGAAAAAAATCTGTTTTTTATATAAGGACACATACGAAAAATAAATGCAGATGCCAGGTTGTATGGCATTGAACACTGTATTTTGAGAAGTGGTCGATTCAGATCTTGTGCTCAAAGGTTAGTTCCCCCCACCCTTCAAGCATTTTAATTTCTCAGCCAGGATTTCTTTGGTTTCTTTTAAACAGACTCTTAAAAAATGCTTATGTGATCCACAGCATAAACAACGATTATTTGCCTTTCTCTGTTCCTTCACATCTTTAGTTACTGCAATGTGCATTGCTCCAATTTGCATTGGCTTTGGGTTAGTATTATGAACTGTTTTATATCTAGGTTACTTAATCAATTTACTTCTGCTTTAATTCTTTCTTTTTTCTAGTATTATCACAGTCAGTAGGTATATCCAACATTTGTGCAAATTAATCTCATAATTTAGCCCTGGGTAAAACAGGGTTGCTCAGTTATCTAATGGCCAGACTGATTGTAAAGCTAATCAATGAAACTGGGTTGCATAAAACAAGAGATTTGTTTTAACCCTACTCCAACGCCTGCAGTTCATTATCTGCTGAATGTTTTGTAGCCCTTTGATCAACAATTTTACATAATTCAGTGTTCTCTTTCTCTAAATCATACAATATAGGCCCGTATTTATACTTTTTTTGCGCCGCATTTGTGTCGTTTTTTGACGCAAAAACGGCGCAAACTTGCAAAATGCCATTGTATTTTGTAGGTTTGCGCCGTTTTGCGTCAAAAAGCGGCGCAAATGCGGCGCTAAAAAAAGTATAAATACGGGCCATAGTGTGCTACTTTGTTTTATAAATGACATAGACCATGGCACCCTCTCTCCAGACAAATAGATAAGCATGAGCACAACTCTAGACTCTTGAACTGAAAAGGAAGCAGGACAAAATAGAAAACGGAGACTACATTGATTGGCAAAAATTCCTAGTCTTTGAGGGTCTCTTCTATATCTTTCAGGTGCGGTCAGAGGAATCTTTGGTATATAGAAGGCCTGAGAAGATATTGTCACATTGGAAGAATTGCTATAATCTGTAACTTTAGGTTTTTAAATATCCATTTTGAAATTATCTGGAAGAGGTGTTCAAGCTTCAGCTAAACGACCAGTCTGTTAGTCTTACCTACCATTTGTTGTCACGACCATTGATTTTCTGAGCATGCTTTAGAAACTTCTTTCTGAAGACTGAACATGACACACCCAGTATTGTTTTGGGTAAATGTATGCATAGCTAGGGCATTCTACCAGAAGGGTTCCACAGGTGTTGCAATGTGTAACAATCAACTGACTTACAAATTCTACAGGAAAGCAAAAAGTTAAGGTATCTTGCCACACAGTCCCTACCTAGATTCCCACATTTCCAATACACCAGACGGTCTGCAGGTATCAGAGTGGGGAAAGGAGGAGTGGGAAGAAAAGAGACACTAATGGGAACCACTCTTGATTGGCCAATGCATAGAATAACTTCCCTTTGTTCATTTTGCAAATAACCTCTAGGATAAGAATAGGTCATGGCATTAGTGATTAGACCTCCAGCAACAATGTTGATTTATCATTTAAACATCTTGTTATATCCAGATTATACCTTCATTAGCGGACCTCTACTTTCAGTATCCATTTCTCATGTTACTTTTGCCTGGGGCTTCATACAATTTGTGTTTTGAAGTTACAAAGTGCTTTTGAGAAATTGAGGAACACCAGGCTGAGATAGAAACAAATTACTTGAAAACAGTCAGCAAGGGAATAACGTTTGTCTCTTCATCGTTACATTGGGAAGCAAGAAATGAACTCCCCATAAATCCAATGTCTTTCTGAAGAAGCACCCTATGTTGAGCCTGCTTGATTTTGCAAAAGGTCGGAGAAAAAAGCAAGAGCAGTCAGATGTTGATTAAACAGTGGGATAAAATTAAATCAAGGGAATGCACAGACCTGGGGATGTGAGTTGCATACAGCTCTAATAAGGACATGTGGTTGTGGGCAAATCTAGAGTGGCTCAAGTAAATAGATCACAACTATGATTAACACTATTTTATGTTTTGTTTATTGTTACCTTAGTAGAGAAAGCACACCTCTAGAAGCTTTCTGGATTGGAATTGAAGCTCTAAGACGAGGTGAGCCATAGGTAGAGGTGGGTAGTGCTAATTACCAGGGTGTGCAAGTGAGAATCTTAAAGGCATGAATGAAGGGGGATTTGGAGAAGAGATTAGTCACTGTGGAGCTTCAAAGGGGGAATGTTGGGGAAAAAAACATTGATTTATTTATACACTTAATTATTGCCATTTCTTGATGATCCGCAGAATGGAAATATTAACATGGAACGTGGAAGGATTGAACACTTGGGCCAAAAGACTGAGATTAATTTAAGGAAATATTGGTCTGATTTGTGGCAGACAGGGTACTCTGTTGTGAATGCGACAGAGTATCTTGTCCACCAAACTCTCTGTCCGCCTGTCTTATTTAGAGACTGGTAGACCTGCAGCTTTTCATAGGCAGAGCTGCTTTTGGCGCCACCAATGAAAAGCTTACACTGATGGAACAACAGAGTACGGGCGCAAGCAGTAAAGCCATCACACCTCCACCCTATTTAGAGCAGACAGGGTGATTTTTATTCCGGCAGTGGCCACCATGAAAAGCCTAATGGTAAAGGACAGAAAAATGATTAAGAATCAGTAATTAGAATTAAGAACCAGTATGGGGGCCATTAATTTTTTGCTTCTCAAAACAAACTAACACTTTGGGAGTTTGTTCCTGAAAAACAAATTTGGTAGACGGCTGAAAAAAACTAAACAAATGATATATGTCCACCAAACATTTTGTACTTTGGAGATTACTTATAAGATACAAAGATGACTGCTGGTCTGGCAGTCATCTTTAAATGTGATTGATGGAGAACCTCGAATGCCTAAGGTATTGTCCTCCACCAGTCTGATAGTATTGCACTCTGTCCGTCAAACTCTAAATTACTCCTAAATCTTTCATACTTAATGTTTTCTGTTGCCACAAAACATGTTTGACCACACTTGAGGCAAGCAAAATTCATCAATTTATGAGTTGAGACAAGCTTAGGCACACATCCTTCTCAGCTCCTATGAAGTGGCTAAGTTGACTAAATCCACTAAGCGTGAGGAGACCAGATGCACAACTATGTCAAGTCAAATATAAACACCAGGCCCGATTGTGATTTTACTTGGCAACAAAGTTGAGTGGATAACCTCTACACAGTAACTAATAGTAGAAATCTGATAGTCAAACAAAGGGCTTTAATGGAGATCATAACTTTGAATAACTGTTACCTAAAGCCTGGGGTAGCCTTAAAAAATATTCTAGGGCATGGTTTTGTTTTAGAACAAATGTACACAGACACACTGACAAGATAGTTGTTGTTCAGTTTCTGTGTATATTCAAATTATTGCATCGCATTTAATATTCATTGAGTTTACTTTGTAATTCTACTCTGTACAGTTTTATACATATGAATGTTGTTAATTGAATTAATAAAATGTAATTATTACAAAAAGACTTAGGGCCTGATTATGAGGCTTGTGGTCCAAGGACCCGGAGCTTTGCGCTGATGGTTGGACCGCTGCAATTGTGGCATCCAACCGGCACATCACAACCCTGACAGGTGGACCCACTGGGAGACCACAGTCCCCGCCGGGAACATGGTTCCTGATGGCCCGGACGGCAGTCTGAGTTGTACTCAGCCAGGGCAGCGCTGAGTTCAGCACCGCCTGGCTGATTACAACTCTGCTTTTTGCCAGCCTTCTGATGGTGGGGTCCCCGCCATAAGAAGGCTGGCAGAAAGTCTGTGCTGGGGACCACACGGAGCCCGCTGCACTGCCCATGCCCATGGCAGGCGTAGTGCAGCGGATTCCCTGCTCAGCAACGTCAGAATGCGCACTGTCTGCTTTGCAGATAGTGCGCATTCGGAGGGTGCTCTGTTCTATGGTATTGTCCTTGACTTTCTTAGGGCCAATAGCATAGTCAAGACCAATATCATAGCTCTGTTCCCACCAGGCAGTCCAGCGGGAACTGTGTACTACAATGTTTCTGCCAGTCAGCCTGACAGAAACATTGCAATACGCTCGGAGGGGGTGCCGCTGCCATGGCGGTAGAATCCTCCCAGTGATTTTGGCAGTCCCGCAGTGCGACCGTCAAACTCATAGTGGGGCCCTTAGCTTTTTCCTTATTGTTTGGCAGACAGGGTACTCCATCACAAGCATGGTGGACTACCTTATCCGCCAAACTGACCATTCACCCACTCTATTTAGCGACAGGCATACTTTCATGTTTCCACAGGCAGTGCCCCTACTAGTTATGCCGGCAGAAACCTTAGGCTGACAGCCCCGCAGACATCAGGCGGTGGATGTAGGTCCCTCATGCAATCCTTCCTATTTAGGTGGAAATTCTGACATACTCTTTTTCCTGTTCAGTACCTTCAGTAAAAGCCTGGAGGTTCCCAACAGAAAAAAGCTGAAAAATTATCCCAACATTGTGAGCTAAATATCCCAGGGTGTCAAGGCAATTATTTGTTTTATTTTTCAAAAACAAACTTTTGCTTTTGGAATTTGCTTGTGAAAATTTAAAAAAGTGTTCTTAGCAGTTGAAGAAAACTTGCCAGCCACTCAGCAAACTTCCAGTGCCTTCAGAGGAGCCACCATGACAGATCTCCACCAGGCAGGCAGAAAAGTGTACAGTCTGGAAAAAAGGTCTTGCAAGAAGATACTACTGGAGAGCAATTTCTCACATTTCTGTTTTTGTTTTCTTATTTAAATTTGCCTCAACCCCATTGGTGTGAGTATTAACCTTTCTGGCCACATTAAATATGGAAATACAATGTTGTCTGAAATAACCAGTGATATTGAGACAGAGTTTGAGGCATTCACATTACAAAAATACCTCATTTAAGATTTAAAATTTAAAACTTCATTAGGGTGACGTAAAAATCCATTTTTTTTTGCAAAAGCAGTTATGCATTCCTTTGCCTTATTAGTGCAATATAGAATACAACATAAAAAAAACCTTTTTGATTTAAAATGCCATTGTAATATTTTGCTAATGCTCACTCTTAGGAATTTGTGTAATTTGTGTTATTTGCTTTAAATGTAATAATGCAAAATGTCAGAAAAATGATGCATAGTTACATGAAATTAAAATCAGGAATGCCCCTCTTTATTTTCGAGTGAAATGTATCCTTGCATCAATTTTTGATGCAAGAATGCACTTTGCACTAAAACCGGTTCCAGAAACAAATGCCTTGTTCTGCTTGTGTGTGTTGCAGTATATTTTTGCTGTGAATGGTGCATTTGTGGTACATTTTTAGAGTAAATGTTGTTTATTTACACAAAGTGACATGATATCATTTCTGGAATTTTGTGTAACAGGCAAGTGTGATATTCCCAAAATCAACCATATTACCCCAGAGTCATTTGAATTTCACCCACACCTCCTCACCTTATTCTTCCATTACTGACCAAATTGGAAATGTACTTTGATCTCACTATGAGGGCCAATATGTTAAGAACAGAAGTTTGGTTTACGAAATTGCAGCTTTCCACATGGTCACCTGACAGGTGTCATGTTATTTTTAATTAGGCTCAAGGTTGAAGGTAATATTAAATAATGTATTTTATTTACTTTACACACATAAACATAACACACATCCATCGTTCCTATTTCTTCACTCATAATTATTGTAATATTCATACCCCATCCTTTTCTTGCTCATTACTTTTGTGGGGACCCTGGGAGGTCATAAACCACAACATGTTCTTTTATAAATAAATAAATATCAGCTTTATACTTGAGTATGAATTCTGGCTCACAGCTGGGATGTTAAACTTCAAATTATTGTTAACAAATTAAAATTGTTCATTGAATGTCTCAGGAATTTGAATATTTCTATGAGGTCTTGTTAAATCAATTTCCATACAATGACTGATGATGAACCTCCAATTTTCTGCCCCAAAAATATTGCATCAGAATCAGACAATCTCTCATGTATTTCTAATTCTGACCTATTACTTGAAACATGCAGTTCAGTGGCATAAAGTTATTTTAGATGAAATGCATTCTGAGCAATTTGACTTGTGAGGAGATTTTGCAAAACTCATGGTTGATTTTGCTTAACTAACTTTCATTGGACCAGGTAGAAAGATTTTATGAGATATTCTCATTGTACGTTTTTGGACTAACAGCAAATCTTCTACACTTCTACTGGGCAAATTACCTTTTCTCTTTTTATCAGCAGAAACCTCCATCCCTTTTTTGGCTTTTTAATCTCTTCAGGCGATATCTAGGTGATGTGTTCTAAAATTGAGGTAGCCTGTTGTGACACCTTTGACCAAACTTTAATTCAGATAAGAATTTTTCCATCTAAAAATATGGAGTCTATTTTGTAGCAACATTTAACACAAAACTTCACTGAGGGTAATCCTTGCTCTCTGAACTGTCTTTATATTAATACCGGCTGGAAGTGTATATCAACCATTGCCTTGTTGCCCAATAGTTTTATTTTCATGTGATGACCTAACTATTGCATGCATTTCTTGAATTGTTGAGTCCTGAAGGTGTCCATTGCATTACTTTAGACTGCATAGTGTATACATACAGAAATATATTATCAAGGGTTAGTAGTATTTTCAAAGAAGATGTTGATGCTACTCTCTAACAATCGTAAACCTTGAATACTATATAAAATAAATTGATAGTGGTCAGGTTGCAATGGTCCAAAACAATCAATTGCTATTGTTGACCATACTGTCTCGATGATTCTAGGAATGATAAGCCTTGGTGTGGAATCTACATTTCCTATATCTTCACAAAGATGACACACCGTATCACAACATCCCCTAGGGCATTCACATTTGGGAACCATGCCTTTTATTTTAGTAACTTCCCAGTGGCTACTACACAATGACCTTCATGAACAATATCAACTACTTTTCTATGAGTAAACATGGGATGATGATTCCTAATCCTCTCAGCAGTAGGTCTTCTGCTGACAGACTCAATTCTTGCAAAAAAACAAAATGCCATCACTTTGGATCTCAACGTCAAACATACTGGCTCTGTTTATATGTGGAAATATATTGCGACCTGCTCACAGATATACAACCTGACTTACTATTCATAACGGAATCCTGGTTGGGAGATGACATAGCCCCAGTGTTGCACGAAGCCCTTCCCCGGGGCTATCAAACCATCACACAAAACCGTATAGGCAAGAGAGGAGGTGGACTAGCTATTAAATTCAAACAGGCAACAAACCTCAGAAAAACAGACAACATTTCCATACAAGGTTGTGAAGCCCTCCTCACCAGATGCCACCCTACTCCAACTTCCTCCTGTAACTTTCTCCTCCTTTACAGACCTCCACCTAACAACTCAACATTCCCAGATGGTTTTCTAGATACAGTCTCAAACCTAATTACACTATACTCTAACCTATGCAATCTTGGGGATCTAAACATTTGGTTTGACAAACACAATATGCCCCATCCAAAAGCTATCACCACTGGCCTAGTCGCATTGAACCTACATTAGATTGTATACAATCCCACACACATCGCTGGACACATCCTAGATGTCATTTTTGCTAAGCCTGAACTAGTTACCCTTCATAGCATCACGCCAATCACTTGGTCAGACCACCATGTGATAACTTTCCGAAATAAAACTCCACAAATCAACACACCCCACAACTACTTACATACATGCACCTATCGACCATGGAGCAAACCCAATTTGGATGACTTAGAAACACAACTAACAGCCAACACAGATCTAGATACAATTAATTCTGTGCCAAAATTTTATGAGTGGCTACAGGAAGCTTTTGATATCCTAATATCACTCAGAAAAACTAAACAAGACAAAAGAAAACCAGCACCTTGGAGAAACACAGAACTTAAAAAGATAAAGCAACAAATCAGAAAGTTGCAGCGGACCTGGCTCAAAACAAACAATAGTCAAGACAAACTGCAGCTACACAAACTTAACAGAATATACAAATCATCAATCAAAAAAGCTAAAAAAGGTACTACTCAGACAGAATTCAAAATGCTAAATCTACAACCAAGGAATTTTATAAAATTCTCAATGAATTTCGAAAACCTACATGCATGGAAGGAAACCATCCCACTATTAAAGATTTCTCAAACAAATTGGAAACTCACTACACAACCAAGGCAGACACATTGAACTCCTATTTAAAACAGAAGAAAACCATCAGCACCAACCCATTTCCTAAAATACCCTCTAAGAATAAACCAACCCAGCCTCCACAGTCCTTCCAACAAATATCCCAAGGTGAATTTATGGATTTGGTCAAAGCAAGCAGACCTTCCGGTTGTCCTTCTGACCCTTGCCCACCACAAATCTTCAAGAACATTCTTCTATCTACTTCTGCTGCCACACCTGTAAGAAGAATCATCAACAATTCCTGAAAAAGTCATACATACGACCATTATTAACCCCTTCACTGCCAGGCCTTTTCCCCCTTTTGTGCCAGGCCTTTTTTTGGCTATTTGGGGCAGTTCGCGCTTAGGCCCTCATAACTTTTTGTCCACATAAGCTAGCAAAGCCAAATTTGCGTCCTTTTTTTCCAACATCCTAGGGATTCTAGAGGTACCCAGACTTTGTGAGTTCCCCTGAAGGAGGCCAAGAAATTAGCCAAAATACAGTGAAAATTTCGTTTTTTTCAAAAAAATTGGAAAAAGTGGCTGCAGAAGAAGGCTTGTGGTTTTCCCCTGAAAATGGCATCAACAAAGGGTTTGCGGTGCTAAAATCACCTGCTTCCCAGCTTTTAGGAACAGGCAGACTTGAATCAGAAAACCCAATTTTTCAACACAAATTTGGCATTTTACTGGGACATACCCCGTTTTTACGATTTTTTGTGCTTTCAGCCTCCTTCCAGTCAGTGACAGAAATGGGTGTGAAACCAATGCTGGATCCCAGAAACCTAAACATTTCTGAAAAGTAGACAAGATTCTGAATCTAGCAAGGGGTAATTTGTGTAGATCCTACAAGGGTTTCCTAAAGAAAATAACAACTGAAAAAGAAAAATAGTGAAATTGAGGTGAAAAAAACAGCAATTTTTATCTACGTTTTACTCTGTAACTTTTTCCTGCAATGTCAGATGTTTAAAAGCAATGTACTGTTACGTCTGCTGGACTCTTCTGGTTGCGGGGATATATAGGGCTTGTAGGTTCATCAAGAACCCTAGGTACCCAGAGCCAATAAATGAGCTGCACCCTGCAGTGCGTTTTCATTCTATACCGGGTATACAGCAATTCATTTGCTGAAATATAAAGAGTGAAAAATAGCTATCAAGAAAACCTTTGTATTTCCAAAATGGGCTCAAGATAAGGTGTTGAGGAGCAGTGGTTATTGACACATCTCTGAATTCCGGGGTGACCATACTAGCATGTGAATTACAGGGCATTTCTCAAATAGATGTCTTTTTTACACACTCTCTTATATTTGGAAGGAAAAAATGTAGAGAAAGACAAGGGGCAATAACACTTGTTTTGCTATTCTATGTTCCCCCAAGTCTCCCGATAAAAATTATACCTCACTTGTGTGGATAGGCCTAGCGTCCACAACAGGAAATGCCCCAAAACACAGCGTGGACACGTCACATTTTTTGACAGAAAACTAGAGACCTAGGGGAATCCAAGATGGGGTGACTTGTGGGGCTCTGACCAGGTTCTGTTACCCAAAATCCTTTGCAAACCTCAAGATTTGGCTAAAAAAACACGTTTTCCTCACATTTCGGTGGCAGAAAGTTCTGGAATCTGAGAGAAGCCACAAATTTCCTTCCACCCAGCGTCCCCCGAAGTCTCCCGATAAAAATGATACCTCACATGTGTGGGTAGGCCTAGCGCCCGCGATAGGAAATGCCCCAAAACACAATGTGGACACATCACAATTTTTGACAGAAAGCAGAGGTGTTTTTTGCAAAGTGCCTACCTGTAGATTTTGGCCTCTAGCTCAGCCGGCACCTAGGGAAACCTACCAAACCTGTGCATTTATGAAAACTAGAGACCTAGAGAAATCCAAGATGGGGTGACTTGTGGGGCTCTCTGACCAGGTTCTGTTACCCAGAATCCTTTGTAAACCTCAAAATGTGGCTAAAAAAACACATTTTCCTCACATTTCGGTGACAGAAAGTTCTGGAATCTGAGAGGAGACACAAATTTCCTTCCACCCAGCGTTCCCCCAAGTCTCCCGATAAAAATGATACCTCACTTGTGTGGGTAGGCCTAGGGCCTGTGACAGTAAATGCCCCAAAGCACAACGTGGACACATCACATTTTTTTAAAGAAAACAGGTGTTTTTTGTAAAGTGCATACCTGTAGATTTTGGCCTCTCGCTCAGCCGCCACCTATGGAAACCTACCAAACCTGTGCATTTTTGAAAACTAGAGACCTAGGGGAATCCAAGATGGGGTGACTTGTGGGGCTCTGACCAGGTTCTGTTACCCAGAATCCTTTGCAAACCTCAAAATGTGGCTAAAAAAACACGTTTTCCTCACATTTCAGTGACAGAAAGTTCTGGAATCGGAGAGGAGCCACAAATTTCCTTCCACCCAGCATTACCCCAAGTCTCCTGATAAAAATGATACCTCACTTGTGTGGGTAGGCCTAGCGTCCGTGACAGGAAATGCCCCAAAACACAACGTGGACACGTCACATTTTTTGACAGAAAACAGAGGTGTTTTTTGCAAAGTGCCTACCTGTAGAATTTGGCCTCTAGCTCAGCCGGCACCTATGGAAACCTACCAAACCTGTGCATTTTTGAAAACTAGAGACCTAGAGAAATTCAAGATGGGGTGACTTGTGGGGCTCTGACCAGGTTCTGTTACCCAGAATCCTTTGCAAACCTCAAAATTTGGCTAAAAAAACACATTTTCCTCACATTTCTGTGACAGAAGGTTCTGTAATCTGAGAGGAGACACAAATTTCCTTCCAACCAGCGTTCCCCCAAGTCTCCCGATAAAAACAATACCTCACTTGTGTGGGTAGGCCTAGGGCCCGTGACAGTAAATGCCCCAAAACACAACGTGGACACATCACATTTTTTTAAAGAAAACAGGTGTTTTTTGCAAAGTGCCTACCTGTAGATTTTGGCCTCTAGCTCAGCCGGCACCTATGGAAACCTACCAAACCTGTGCATTTTTGAAAACTAGAGACCTAGGGGAATCCAAGATGGGGTGACTTGTGGGGCTCTGACCAGGTTCTGTTACCCAGAATCCTTTGCAAACCTCAAAATGTGGCTAAAAAAACACATTTTCCTCATATTTCAGTGACAGAAAGTTCTGGAATCGGAGAGGAGCCACAAATTTCTTTCCACCCAGCGTTCCCCCAAGTCTCCTGATAAAAATGATACCTCATTTGTGTGGGTAGGCCTAGCGCCCGTGACAGGAAATGCCCCAAAACACAACGTGGACACGTCACATTTTTTTGACCGAAAACAGAGGTGTTTTTTGCAAAGTGCCTACCTGTAGATTTTGGCCTCTAGCTCAGCCGGCACCTATGGAAACCTACCAAACCTGGGCATTTTTGAAAACTAGAGACCTAGGGGAATCCAAGATGGGGTGACTTGTGGGGCTCTGACCAGGTTCTTTTACCCAGAATCCTTTGCACACCTCAAAATTTGGCTAAAAAAACAAATTTTCCTCACATTTCGGTGACAGAAAGTTCTGGAATCTGAGAGGAGCCACAAATTTCCTTCCACCCAGCGTTCCCCCAAGTCTCCCGATAAAAATGGTACCTCACTTGTGTGGGTAGGCCTAGCGCCCACGAAAGGAAATGGTCCAAAACACAACGTGGACACATCAAATTTTTTCATAGAAAACAGTGCCTACCTGTGGAGTTTGGCCTCTAGCTCAGCCGGCACCTGGGGAAAACCTAGCAAACCAGTGCATTTTTTAAATCTAGACACCTAGGGGAATCCAAGATGGGGTGACTTGTGGGGCTCTGACCAGGTTCTGTTACCCAGAATCCTTTGCAAACCTCAAAATTTGGCCCAAAAAACACTTTTTCCTCTCATTTCGGTGACAGAAAGTTCTGGAATCTGAGAGGAGCCACAAATTTCCTTCCACATAGCGTTCCCACAAGTCTCCCGATAAAAATGGTACCTCACTTGTGTGGGTAGGCCTAGCGCCCACTAAAGGAAATGGCACAAACACAACGTGGACACATCACATTTTTTCACAGAAAACAGAGGTGTTTTTTGCAAAGTGCCTACCTGTTGATTTTGGCCTCTAGCTCAGCCGGCCCCAGGGGGGGCAGAAATGGCCTAAAATAAATTTCCACTCTTCTTCTCTTCTTCCTCATCTTCTTCTGTGGTCTTCTGCCCTCTGTTCTTCGTTTTCTGTATCTTCTTCTGTGTTCTTCTGTGTTCTTCCGGTCTTCCTCTCTTCTCTCCTTCCGGTCTTCTGATCTTCCTTTCTTCTCTCCTTCCGGTCTTCTGTTCTTCTCTTCTTCTGTTCTTCTTGTCTTCTGTTCTTCTTGTCTTCTGCCTTCGGCTCTTCTGCCTCCTCCGTCCTCTTCTCCCCGCGCCTGCCCTCCTGCTCCTGCCTCATCCCCCTCCCCCACTCGCATCCCCCTCTCTATCTCCCCTATCTAACCCGTTCACTATCTACCTCCCTCACTCCTCCTATCTACCTATCTCTCTATCTCTCTATCCCACTATCTAACTCCCTCACTCTCCACCTCCTCCTATCTTCTTATCTCTCTATCTATTTCCCTATCTATCGATTTCCCTATCTATCTATTTTCTCTATCTGTTTCTCTATCTCTCCCCCCCTCCCTCACCCCCTCTATTACCTATCTTCCTATCCTCTCACTCTACCTCTCACCCTCACCCACCTCTACAACCCCCTCTCCCCTATCTTCTCAACCCTACTCCTATCTTTCTCCCTTATCTCCTAAACCTCCTAACACTCACCCCCCTCCACCCATAAACCCCCCTCCCCCAGCTCTTCTCACTCTACCTGTCCCCCCCTCCCTTGCGCTTTCCCGCCGCGACCTCCTGCACGCCCCCGCCCCCCAGCTCCCATTCGCCCCCACCTGACCCCTCCCCCCCTCCTACCTCATATGGCGGCCGCTGCGCGACAGTGGTAGCGACCCTTGACCCAAGGGTAGGTCGCTCCCCCTGCCGCTGCAGCTCCTCCAGGTTCCTGAGTTCCTGAGACCCACCTCACAGTAAGTACCCCCCCCTCCCAGCCCCTCGCTCTGCCCCGCGCTACTCACCCTCTCTCCTGCTCCTGCTTCTTTTCTTCTTTTCTTCTTCTCTGTTCTTCTGTTCTTCCTCCTCGTCTGTAATCTTCTTCTGTACTCTTCTTTCCCCCGTCTTCACTCTTCTTCTCTTCTTCCTCATCTTCTTCTGTGGTCTTCTGCCCTCTGTTCTTCGTTTTCTGTATCTTCTTCTGTGTTCTTCTGTGTTCTTCTGTGTTCTTCTGTGTTCTTCCGGTCTTCCTTTCTTCTCTCCTTCCGGTCTTCTGATCTTCCTTTCTTCTCTCCTTCCGATCTTCTGTTCTTCTGTTCTTCTGTTCTTCTTGTCTTCTGTTCTTCTTGTCTTCTGCCTTCGGCTCTTCTGCCTCCTCCGTCCTCTTCTCCCCGCGCCTGCCCTCCTGCTCCTGCCTCATCCCCCTCTCCCACTCGCATCCCCCTCTCTATCTCCCCTATCTAACCCGTTCACTATCTACCTCCCTCACTCCTCCTATCTACCTATCTCTCTATCTCTCTATCCCACTAACTAACTCCCTCACTCTCCACCTCCTCCTATCTTCCTATCTCTCTATCTATTTCCCTATCTATCGATTTCCCTATCTATCTATTTTCTCTATCTATTTCTCTATCTCTCCCCCCCTCCCTCACCCCCTCTATTACCTATCTTCCTATCCTCTCACTCTACCTCTCACCCTCACCCACCTCTACAACCCCCCCTCCCCTATCTTCTCAACCCTACTCCTATCTTTCTCCCTTATCTCCTAAACCTCCTAACACTCACCCCCCTCCACCCTTAAACCCCCTACCCCCAGCTCTTCTCACTCTACCTGTCCCCCCCTCCCTTGCGCTTTCCCGCCGCGACCTACTGCACGCCCCCGCCCCCCAGCTCCCATTCGCCCCACCTGACCCCTCCCCCCCTACCTCATATGGCGCCCGCTGCGCGACAGTGGTAGCGACCCTTGACCCAAGGGTAGGTCGCTCCCCCTGCCGCTGCAGCTCCTCCAGGTTCCTGAGTTCCTGAGACCCACCTCACAGTAAGTACCCCCCTTCCCAGCCCCTCGCTCTGCCCCCGCTACTCACCCTCTCTCCTGCTCCTGCTTCTTTTCTTCTTTTCTTCTTCTCTGTTCTTCTGTTCTTCCTCCTCGCTCCTCGCTCCTCGTCTGTAATCTTCTTCTGTACTCTTCTTTCCCCCGTCTTCACTCTTCTTCTCTTCTTCCTCATCTTCTTCTGTGGTCTTCTGCCCTCTGTTCTTCGTTTTCTGTATCTTCTTCTGTGTTCTTCTGTGTTCTTCTGTGTTCTTCCGGTCTTCCTTTCTTCTCTCCTTCCGGTCTTCTGATCTTCCTTTCTTCTCTCCTTCCGGTCTTCTGTTCTTCTGTTCTTCTGTTCTTCTTGTCTTCTGTTCTTCTTGTCTTCTGCCTTCGGCTCTTCTGCCTCCTCCGTCCTCTTCTCCCCGCGCCTGCCCTCCTGCTCCTGCCTCATCCCCCTCCCCCACTCGCATCCCCCTCTCTATCTCCCCTATCTAACCCGTTCACTATCTACCTCCCTCACTCCTCCTATCTACCTATCTCTCTATCTCTCTATCCCACTATCTAACTCCCTCACTCTCCACCTCCTCCTATCTTCCTATCTCTCTATCTATTTCCCTATCTATCAATTTCCCTATCTATCTATTTTCTCTATCTATTTCTCTATTTCTTCCCCCTCCCTCACCCCCTCTATTACCTATCTTCCTATCCTCTCACTCTACCTCTCACCCACCTCTACAACCCCCCCTCCCCTATCTTCTCAACCCTACTCCTATCTTTCTCCCTTATCTCCTAAACCTCCTAACACTCACCCCCCTCCACCCTTAAACCCCCGTCCCCCAGTTCTTCTCACTCTACCTGTCCCCCCCCTCCCTCGCGCTTTCCCGCCGCGACCTCCTGCACGCCCCCGCCCCCCAGCTCCAATTCGCCCCCACCTGACCCCTCCCCCCCCTCCTACCTCATATGGCGGCTGCTGCGCGACAGTGGTAGCGACCCTTGACCCAAGGGTAGGTCGCTCCCCCTGCCGCTGCAGCTCCTCCAGGTTCCTGAGTTCCTGAGTTCCTGAGACCCACCTCACAGTAAGTACCCCCCCTCCCAGCCCCTCGCTCTGCCCCGCGCTACTCACCCTCTCTCCTGCTCCTGCTTCTTTTCTTCTTTTCTTCTTCTCTGTTCTTCTGTTCTTCATCCTCGCTCCTCGTCTGTAATCTTCTTCTGTACTCTTCTTTCCCCCGTGTTCACTCTTCTTCTCTTCTTCCTCATCTTCTTCTGTGGTCTTCTGCCCTCTGTTCTTCGTTTTCTGTATCTTCTTCTGTGTTCTTCTGTGTTCTTCTGTGTTCTTCCGGTCTTCCTTTCTTCTCTCCTTCCGGTCTTCTGATCTTCCTTTCTTCTCTCCTTCCGGTCTTCTGTTCTTCTGTTCTTTTGTTCTTCTTGTCTTCTGCCTTCGGCTCTTCTGCCTCCTCCGTCCTCTTCTCCCAGCGCCTGCCCTCCTGCTCCTGCCTCATCCCCCTCCCCCACTCGCATCCCCCTCTCTATCTCCCCTATCTAACCTGTTCACTATCTACCTCCCTCACTCCTCCTATCTACCTATCTCTCTATCTCTCTATCCCACTATCTAACTCCCTCACTCTCCACCTCCTCCTATCTTCCTATCTCTCTATCTATTTCCCTATCTATCGATTTCCCTATCTATTTATTTTCTCTATCTATTTCTCTATCTCTCCCCCCCTCCCTCACCTCCTCTATTACCTATCTTCCTATCCTATACATCTACCTCTCGCCCTCACCCACCTCTACAACCCCCCCTCCCCTATCTTCTCAACCCTACTCCTATCTTTCTCCCTTATTTCCTAAACCTCCTAACACTCACCCCCCTCCACCCTTAATCCCCCCTCCCCCAGCTCTTCTCACTCTACCTGTCACCCCTCCCTCGCGCTTTCCCGCCGCGACCTCCTGCACGCCCCCACCCCCAGCTCCCATTTGCCCCCACCTGACCCCACCCCCCCTCCTACCTCATATGGCGCCCGCTGCGCGACAGTGGTAGCGACCCTTGACCCAAGGGTAGGTCGCTCCCCCTGCCGCTGCAGCTCCTCCAGGTTCCTGAGTTCCTGAGACCCACCTCACAGTAAGTACCCCCCCCTCCCAGCCCCTCGCTCTGCCCCGCGCTACTCACCCTCTCTCCTGCTCCTTCTTCTTTTCTTCTTTTCTTCTTCTCTGTTCTTCTGTTCTTCCTCCTCGCTCCTCGTCTGTAATCTTCTTCTGTACTCTTCTTTCCCCCGTCTTCACTCTTCTTCTCTTCTTCCTCATCTTCTTCTGTGGTCTTCTGCGCTCTGTTCTTCGTTTTCTGTATCTTCTTCTGTGTTCTTCTGTGTTCTTCTGTGTTCTTCCGGTCTTCCTTTCTTCTCTCCTTCCGGTCTTCTGATCTTCCTTTCTTCTCTCCTTCCGGTCTTCTGTTCTTCTGTTCTTCTGTTCTTCTGTTCTTCTGTTCTTCTTGTCTTCTGTTCTTCTTGTCTTCTGCCTTCGGCTCTTCTGCCTCCTCCGTCCTCTTCTCCCCGCGCCTGCCCTCCTGCTCCTGCCTCATCCCCCTCCCCCACTCGCATCCCCCTCTCTATGTCCCCTATCTAACCCGTTCACTATCTACCTCCCCATTCCTCCTATCTACCTATCTCTCCATCTCTCTATCCCACTATCTAACTCCCTCACTCTCCACCTCCTCCTATCTTCCTATCTCTCTATCAATTTCCCTATCTATCGATTTCCCTATCTATCTATTTTCTCTATCTATTTCTCTATCTCTCCCCCCCTCCCTCACCCCCTCTATTACCTATCTTCCTATCCTCTCACTCTACCTCTCACCCTCACCCACCTCTACAACCCCCCCTCCCCTATCTTCTCAACCCTACTCATATCATTCTCCCTTATCTCCTAAACCTCCTAACACTCACCCCCCTCCACCCTTAAACCCCCCTCCCCCAGCTCTTCTCACTCTACCTGTCCCCCCCTCGCGCTTTCCCGCCGCGACCTCCTGCACGCCCCCGCCCCCCAGCTCCCATTCGCCCCCACCTGACCCCTCCCCCCCTCCTACCTCATATGGCGGCCACTGCGCGACAGTGGTAGCGACCCTTGACCCAAGGGTAGGTCGCTCCCCCTGCCGCTGCAGCTCCTCCAGGTTCCTGAGTTCCTGAGACCCACCTCACAGTAAGTACCCCCCCCTCCCAGCCCCTCGCTCTGCCCCGCGCTACTCACCCTCTTTTCTGCTCCTGCTTCTTTTCTTCTTTTCTTCTTCTCTGTTCTTCTGTTCTTCCTCCTCGCTCCTCGTCTGTAATCTTCTTCTGTACTCTTCTTTCCCCCGTCTTCACTCTTCTTCTCTTCTTCCTCATCTTCTTCTGTTGTCTTCTGCCCTCTGTTCTTCGTTTTCTGTATCTTCTTCTGTGTTCTTCTGTGTTCTTCCGGTCTTCCTTTCTTCTCTCCTTCCGGTCTTCTGTTCTTCTGTTCTTATGTTTTTCTGTTCTTCTGTTCTTCTGTTCTTCTGTTCTTCTTGTCTTCTGTTCTTCTTGTCTTCTGCCTTCGGCTCTTCTGCCTCCTCCGTCCTCTTCTCCCCGCGCCTGCCCTCCTGCTCCTGCCTCATCCACCTCCCCCACTCCCATCCCCTCTCTATCTCCCCTATCTAACCCGTTCACTATCTACCTCCCTCACTCCTCCTATCTACCTATCTCTCTATCTCTCTATCCCACTATCTAACTCCCTCACTCTCCACCTCCTCCTATCTTCCTATCTCTCTATCTATTTCCCTATCTATCGATTTCCCTATCTATCTATTTTCTCTATCTATTTCTCTATCTCTCCCCCCTCCCTCACCCCCTCTATTACCTATCTTCCTATCCTCTCACTCTACCTCTCACCCTCACCCACCTCTACAATCCCCCCTCCCCTATCTTCTCAACCCTACTCCTATCTTTCTCCCTTATCTCCTAAACCTCCTAACACTCACCCCCCTCCACCCTTAAACCCCCCTCCCCCAGCTCTTCTCACTCTACCTGTCCCCCCCTCCCTCGCGCTTCCCCGCCGCGACCTCCTGCACGCCCCCGCCCCCCAGCTCCCATTCGCCCCCACCTGACCCCTCCCCCCCTCCTACCTCATATGGCGGCTGCTGCGTGACTGCGCAGCGGGCGCGCCGCTGGCGCGCTGGAGTCGCGCCAGAGGCAAGCCCGTCTGCGCCCGTCCGCGCCTGTCCCGCGCCCAGCGCCACGACCCCTGGTCCCCAGCTCTCCCAAGCCCCGCTGACCCGCTACGACCCCACCACCCTCCACGCCCTCGACCCAGGACGCTCCAACACTTGCTTCCAAGCTCACCCCAAACGCACCCATGGACCCTTCGCCTGCAACTCCTGCAAACGCACCTTCCACCACGCAACAACCATGACCTCAAGCCCACGCGCCATCGACCACCTCTAGTGCATTCTAGTCAACGCTCGCTCCGTCCACAAACACGCCGTTGAACTCTGGGACCTCCTGGACTCCATAGCACCGGACGTCGCCTTCATCACGTAGACCTGGATGAACGCCTCCTCGGCCCCTGACATCGCCACTGCCATCCCCGAAGGCTACAAGATCTCCAGAAAAGACCGCACCAACCAGGTAGGAGGAGGTATCGCCATCGTCTTCAAAGACTCCATCAGCGTCACCACCTCCACCGAAGACACCCCTCTCGCCGCTGAACACCTGCATTTTCAGATTCGCACCGATCCGAGGACCACCCTCAGAGGATCCCTCGTCTACCGTCCTCCCGGGCCACGCGCCCCTTTCAGCGACGCCATCGACGACTTCATCTCCCCGCACGCCCTCGACTCGCCGGACTACATCCTCCTAGGTGACCTCAACTTCCATCTGGAACAAAACAACGACCCCAACACCACCACCCTGCTCGACAACCTCGACAACCTCGGCCTCAAACAACTGGTGAACACCGCCACCCACATCGCCGGACACACACTTGACCCCATCTTCTCCGCCAGCAAACACGTCTTCTTCAGCCACACCTCCGCCCTACACTGGACCGACCACAGCTGCATCCACTTCACATTCCGACGCGAGACCCGCCACCTCCGCACCCAACCCATCCCTCGTCAACAGTGGAACAAGATCCCCGAAGAGCAACTCTTCTCCGCACTCGCCGCCAACCAACCCACCCTCACCACCGACCCCAACGATGCAGCCCTCAACCTCACAAACTGGATCTCCAACTGCGCAGACATCCTTGCTCCCCTCAAACGCACGCATTGACAGACCAACACCAAAAAACCTCTCTGGTTCTCTGACACCCTCAAAGAATCAAAGAAAACTTGTCGCGCCCTTGAGAAAGCCTGGCGCAAGGACCGCACCGCTGACAACATGACCGCCCTCAAGAACGCTACCCGCGAACACCACCACCTGATCCGCACTGCCAAAAGGAACTTTTTCACCGACAGACTGGACAAAAACAGACACAACAGCAGAGAACTCTTCAGCATCGTCAAGGAGTTCTCCAACCCCAGCGCCAACGCCAACGCCATCATGCCCTCACAGGATCTGTGCGAATCCCTCGCCACTTTCTTCCATCGCAAGATTAGCGACCTCCACGACAGCTTCGGACACCAGACCCGACCAAACACCACCGAACCGGCATCCACGGCCATCACCCTCAACAACTGGTCCCACATCAACACGAAAGAAACCAAATCCATCATGAACTCAATCCACTCCGGCGCCCCTTCGGACCCCTGCCCGCACTTCATCTTTAACAAAGCCGACGACATCATCGCCCCGCACCTCCAGACCGTCATCAACTCTTCTTTTTCTTCTGCTACCTTCCCCGAATGCTGGAAACACGCCGAAGTCAACGCCCTACTAAAGAAACCTACGGCTGACCCGAGCGACCTGAAAAACTTCTGCCCCATCTCTCTTCTGCCTTTCCCAGCCAAAGTAATAGAGAAGACCGTCAACAAACAGCTGACCACCTTCCTGGAAGACAACAACCTGCTCGACCCCTCACAAACCGGATTCCGAACCAACCACAGCACTGAAACCGCCCTCATCTCAGTCACTGACGACATCAGAACCCTGATGGACAACGGTGAAACAGTCGCCCTCATTCTGCTCAACCTCTCGGTTGCCTTTGACACCGTCTGTCACCGCACCCTAATCACCCGCCTCCGCTCCACCGGAATCCAAGGCCAGGCCCTGGACTGGATCGCCTCCTTCCTCTCAAACCGTTCCCAAAGAGTTTACCTCCCTCCGTTTCGCTCAGAACCCACCGAGATCATCTGCGGCGTACCCCAAGGCTCATCACTCAGCCCGACACTCTTCAATGTCTACATGAGCCCCCTCGCCAACATCGTACGCAAGCACGACATCATCATCACCTCCTACGCTGACGACACCCAACATATACTCTCCCTCACCAAGGACCCCGCCAGCGCCAAGACCAACCTACAAGAGGGTATGAAGGACGTCGCAGATTGGATGAGGCTCAGCCGCCTAAAGCTGAACTCTGAAAAAACGGAAGTCCTCATCCTCGGCAACACCCCGTCCGCCTGGGACGACTCCTGGTGGCCCACGGCCCTCGGCACCGCACCGACCCCCACAGACCACGCCCGCAACCTCGGCTTCATCTTGGACCCTCTTCTCACCATGACCAAGCAAGTCAACGCTGTGTCCTCCGCCTGCTTCCTCACCCTCCGCATGCTCCGCAAGATCTTCCGCTGGATCCCCGCCGACACCAGAAAAACCGTGACCCACGCCCTCGTCACGAGCCGCCTGGACTACGGCAACACCCTCTACGCCGGGACCACAGCCAAACTCCAAAATCGCCTGCAACGCATTCAAAACGCCTCGGCCCGCCTCATCCTCGACATACCCCGCAGCAGCCACATCTCCGCACACCTGAGACACCTGCATTGGCTCCCAGTCAGCAAAAGGATCACCTTCCGACTTCTCACCCATGCACACAAAGCCCTCCACGACAAGGGACCGGAATACCTCAACAGACGCCTCAGCTTCTACGTCCCCACCGCCTCCTCCGCTCCTCTGGCCTCGCACTCGCTGCTGTCCCTCGCATCCGCCGCTCCACGGCGGGTGGGAGATCTTTCTCCTTCCTGGCGGCCAAGACCTGGAACTCCCTCCCCACCAGCCTCAGGACCACCCAGGACCACTCCGCTTTCCGGAGACTCCTAAAGACCTGGCTGTTCGAGCAGCGACAACCCCCCTTTTTCCCCTAGCGCCTTGAGACCCGCACGGGTGAGTAGCGCGCTTTATAAATGTTAATGATTTGATTTGATTTGATTTGAAGGGCTTCCCCTTCCATCCCTGCCTTGGGGGGGTGGGTGGAGAGCACAGGGGGGGAGTGCTAGCGCTCCCCCCAGTTCCCGGGTGCAGGACGAGGTGATCTCGTCCAAGGCACCCGGGAACCGGTGCCCTGGACAAGATCACCTCGTCCAGGGCACAGTAGGGGTTAAAGAAAACAAACCTAGACCCGCAAGACTCCAACAACTACAGACCAATCACAAATGGACCTTTCCTGGGCAAATTGATAGAAAGAGCAGCATTCGCCCAGATGTCACAATTCATTGAAGACAATTCTATACTTTCGGACTTCCAAACTGGATTCCGCCCAGGAAGAGGCACTGAATCGTCAGTCATAGCAATCTGGTATGATCTTATAAACACAGTTGACCCCAGTGGAGTTGCTGCACTACTTGGACCTCTCAGCTGCCTTTGATATGGTTGACCATGACACCCTAATTCAAAGACTCCATGAATCCGGCATACAAGGGACTGCTCTCGACTGGATTACTTTCTATCTTCAAAAAAGATCTAATATCATGTACTCACCCCCCTTCTCGTCCAAACACTACCTCACAAAAGCAGGGGTCCCCCAAGGATCAATCATCTCACCTTTGCTTTTCAACATCTACATGATATCATTACCAGAACTGATCAATGATTTCCATCTCACATCCTATAACTATGCAGATGACACACAAATACTACGTAAATTAGAATGCCCCAAAAACATTGAAAACTCAGTAATCTTCAGTTGCCTCAGAGCCGTTGATCAGTGGATGACCTGGAACCATCTCAAACTAAATACCTCCAAAACAGAAATATTCATATGTGGTGACTGGAAAAGTTATGACGCTCTGTGCATCTCGGACCACCTCCTCAATTATCCAAGGAAGTTAAAAACCTTGAAATCACCATGGATTCCAAGTTAACTATGGATGCCCAAGTGGACAAATTAGCACGAACAAGCTTCATCACCTTGAAGACTCTATGATGCATCTTCCCCCACCTCGGATTTCCACACAAGGTGCAAGCTACTATCTCGCTTGTACTATCCAAACTGGATTATGCCAATGGCCTCTACCATGGATCATCTCTATCTATTATGAAAAAATTACAACGTATTCAGATCTTTGCAGCCAGGCTACTATTACAAGTGAAGCCGCAAGCCCACATCTCCCCTGCCGTGAGAGCACTACACTGGTTACCCGTTGCCAGAAGATGCACTTTCAAGCTGCTTTGTTTCACCCACTAGACCGTTTTTTATCAGAAACAAAATAACCAAATACATCCAACAAAGAAACCTCCGCTCAAGATTGCCACCCCGCCTTAGAACACCACCATACAAGAAAAAGACTATAGGTGGTACAACCTTCTCCGTTAAAGCAGCCAAACTATGGAATTCATTACCCCCTACTAGGAGAGCCACAGATAACTTTCTTGTCTTCAGAAAACTACTCAAGAGTTGGCTTTTTCCTTCATAACCACCATATTCAAACAACTATGGACTGGATATGCCTATGTTGATAAATATTTTTCTGATTATGTGTCTATTTCTAGTTATGAATAGTTCTTTAGAAAATATGTATCGCTACTATGTCATAACAATAAAATACACACACTTTAAACCTGTTTGACTAAGTATATTTACCCATGGTTCTAATTATGTATTGTATGTACATATATGTATGTGTATTCATGTGTGTATTCATGTGTGTATTCATGTGTCTATGTATGTGTATGTGTGTATATATATATATATATATATATATATAGACATCAAACAGGCTCCTCTTCAGAGCCTCCCGGAGCACTCTTGGAATTTACAGCCACATTAATTTCATCTCCCCAGCATGACGCGTTTCGGCAACCTGCCTTTCTCAAATGCCAGTAGTGAAAAGGACATTTAAACACAGGTGCTTAAATAAGTTTTTTTCATTGCTCTTTAATCATGGTACTTGTAAGTGAAAAGGGACTTGCGTTCCCCATTGAAAATCTAGCTAAGAGCGCCGCCATCATGTTATGTCTTAGAAGTTGTTTACATAGTCCCAGTCATGATTTTACTCCAGTGGATTATAATACCAAAGTGGTTTCTGGGCACATTCCTTCAACTTTTATATCCGGTGCACTCTCAGTTTAAGCACTGTTGTTGAATATCGTGTCTTTCAAAGCATGTCAATGTCCCTTCATAAATAAATGTGCTATTCCTTTTCATCAAGCCGTATTTTTGCCCATAATTTTACTCCATGCTTGAAAGAGTTTGTTAAGTAACTTACGCTGATCCATGTAGTCATGTCCTGAATTAACAGCAAGCATATATTTCCGAGTTAGCAGGGCTACGTGGTTCTGGTAACAACAATTATTTCATTCCACAAAAGCTGCTAATGTTACCGAACACTTTCAGATAGGTGCCTCTTTTGTGCAAGCAGCAAGCACGTGAAATACAGACATCAAACAGGCTCCTCTTCAGAGCCTCCCGGAGCACTCTTGGAATTTACAGCCACATTAATTTCATCTCCCCAGCATGACGCGTTTCGGCAACCTGCCTTTCTCAAATGCCAGTAGTGAAAAGGACATTTAAACACAGGTGCTTAAATACGTTTTTTTCATTGCTCTTTAATCATGGTACTTGTAAGTAAAAGGGACTTGCGTTCCCCATTGAAAATCTAGCTAAGAGCGCCGCCATCATGTTATGTCTTAGAAGTTGTTTACTTAGTCCCAGTCATGATTTTACTCCAGTGGATTATAATACCAAAGTGGTTTCTGGGCACATTCCTTCAACTTTTATATCCGGTGCACTCTCAGTTTAAGCACTGTTGTTGAATATCGTGTCTTTCAAAGCATGTCAATGTCCCTTCATAAATAAATGTGCTATTCCTTTTCATCAAGCCATATTTTTGCCCATAATTTTACTCCATGCTTGAAAGCGTTTGTTAAGTAACTTACGCTGATCCATGTAGTCATGTCCTGAATTAACAGCAAGCATATATTTCCGAGTTAGCAGGGCTACGGTGGTTCTGGTAACAACAATTATTTCATTCCACAAAAGCTGCTAATGTTACCGAACACTTTCAGATGGGTGCCTCCTTCGTGCAAGCAGCAAGCACGTGAAATACAGACATCATTCATAAATAAATGTGCTATTCCTTTTCATCAAGCCATATTTTTGCCCATAATTTTACTCCATGCTTGAAAGCGTTTGTTAAGTACGCTGATCCATGTAGTCATGGCTTGATGAAAAGGAATAGCACATTTATTTATGAAGGGACATTGACATGCTTTGAAAGACACGATATTCAACAACAGTGCTTAAACTGAGAGTGCACCGGATATAAAAGTTGAAGGAATGTGCCCAGAAACCACTTTGGTATTATAATCCACTGGAGTAAAATCATGACTGGGACTATGTAAACAACTTCTAAGACATAACATGATGGCGGCGCTCTTAGCTAGATTTTCAATGGGGAACGCAAGTCCCTTTTCACTTACAAGTACCATGATTAAAGAGCAATGAAAAAAACGTATTTAAGCACCTGTGTTTAAATGTCCTTTTCACTACTGGCATTTGAGAAAGGCAGGTTGCCGAAACGCGTCATGCTGGGGAGATGAAATTAATGTGGCTGTAAATTCCAAGAGTGCTCCGGGAGGCTCTGAAGAGGAGCCTGTTTGATGTCTGTATTTCACGTTCTTGCTGCTTGCACGAAGGAGGCACCCATCTGAAAGTGTTCGGTAACATTAGCAGCTTTTGTGGAATGATATATATATATATATATATATATATATATATATATATATATATATATATATATATATAAATATATATATATATATATATATATATATATATATATATATGTATGTATGTTGTTCTGTGCTTGGCATGTTCGTGGGCCATTCCATGGCTCCAGGGTGGGTTGTTATACTAGATATCTATGAATCCCTGCTCTCATCTTATCACACTTATATACCCTTCTTCATATGTCATGTCACTATCAATCTATCCTCCATTCCTACTCTAACTCGTCCCAAATCCATTCTACTACTTTCATCTCCTAAGTAAATCTGCCTAAGCTCTTCCCTCCGCTTCAATATCTAACTCACTCTACTACCATGACCTCCCAAACAACCCTACTAAATTCTCCCTCATTTATCTCACCCTTCCACTATGATCTTCCTAACCCTTCCACAGATGTTTCCCTCCACCATCCCCCTTCACTCATCCCAAGTCTTTGGGATGAGTAAATGAGGGATATACACCCAATTAATACTTCTGGATTTCTTTCCTCCTCCACCCCTCCATTACTCCAGTCAATCTAATTAACAAACTTGCATATCCACGGCTCAAATTAACTCATAATAATACTAAAATTGTACTCATATTTCCCTATACTAATCCGTCACTAATTCTTGTTGGGTTCCGGATTAGCGTGCTACTCGCCCAAAAGCGCTTCGACGCCTTGTCAGGGTAGTAAGCGCTATATAATACTATTACAATACAATACAATACTTTGAATATATCTTGCAATGCTGCTTCTTTGATTGTTGCTTTTATGAATTCACACTCTAGTATGCTCTCTGCTGTTGACTGTGGATGCATCCTCTGCCAGAAATTTGCCATACTCTGTTATGGGTAATAGATGTCTCAAAATGTAGTTCGGTGGGCTGTATTCCCTCCCAGAAACTTTTATTATTTTATAATAACATTCTATCAGACAGATGTCCCATCTTTCAATTTGTGGTGGCCCGTTTGCATGTGAAGTTCCAAAAACAGTAAGTAGTGCCTGGTTTGGTTATTGGTTACAATTGTAAATCGATTGCCAAATAGAAACATAATGATATTCATAGGCTCAAAACACTTCTAAGCTTTCTTTCTTATGTAGTGAATATGAGTTTTCAGTTCCAATTAGACCTCTACTACTATATGAACCAATGTGACTTGTAGAATGCCCCCCTTGTTTGTGTTGTGCCAAAATAACTTGAAGTCAGACAGGGCTGGATATAGTGCTTGTCCAGCAGAAGGTCCTGAATCATATTAATCCATATGATTGCTGATGATGTATTTTTTATGGCATTCAACACAAAATAACAGTCTTGAATCCTTTTAAGTATTGTCCTGTCTTGATTCACCCTATTAGAGGTGATAATTGAACCTATGGGGAACAATAATAGCTATGCCTAACAATGACTATCCTTTCAATATGTCACTTGTGATTGATCTTTTTTTAATTGTCTACTTTTTCAGAGTGAGGTCACATTCCTTTAACTGAAATATAAGTCCAAAGAAAGTCTGCCCCTTTTGTCTAGTTCATGTGTTTATATATTAGGAGGCACAGTTTCCAAGTAAGCATATACTTCTATAAGTATGTCATCATATTTTTCTTGTGCTTTTTGAAATACAAGAGTGTTGTTATTGTAATTTAAACAATGTATTGTTGGCAGGATCACTTTTTACAGCTTTGTGGAAGACTTCTACCGCAAAAAAAAAAAAAACTGGCCTGGCATATATAATGAAACCTAAATGGGTTGGAAAAGACATAGGCTGTCATTCTGACCGTGGCGGTCGCCGGTCGCCGGTCGCCGGTCGCCGCCCGCCAAGCGGTTCCCGCCGAAAAGACCGCTCCGCGGTCGGCCATTCCGGCTTTCCCGCTGGGCCGGCGGGCGACTGCCAGAAGACCGCCGGCCGGCCCAGCGGGACAGCCCCTTCAACAATGAAGCCGGCTCGGAATGGAGCCGGCGGAGTTGAAGGGGTGCGACGGGTGCAGTGGCACCCGTCGCGATTTTCACTGTCTGCACAGCAGACAGTGAAAATCTTTGTGAGGCCCTGTTAGGGGACCCTGCACTGCCCATGCCAGTGGCATGGGCAGTGCAGGGGCCCCCAGGGGCCCCACGGCACCCGTTCCCGTCATCCTGGTTCTGGCGGTGGACACCGCCAGAAACAGGCTGGCGGGAAGGCGCTCGGAATCCCCATGGCGGTGCTGCAAGCAGCGCCGCCATGGCGGATTCCCTGGGCCAGCGGGAAACCGGCGGGCAACCGCCGGCTCCCCTTTTCCGACCGCGGCTTTACCGCCGCGGTCAGAATCGCCCAAGAAGCACCGCCAGCCTGTTGGCGGTGCTTCCGCCGCACTCCGCCATGGCGGTCCTGGACAGCCAAGGTCAGAATTACCCCCATAATGTAACATCATCTAATTCTAGTTGATGCTATCCCTTGTACTGGTATAACTCTGATAATGGTGTTGCTCCATTTAAACAACTTACTAATTAACTCATTAAAAGACTGGTAGTCTTCAGACAGCGACATTATGACTGTGGCAAACACTCCACGGTTGGACTGTCGGCACCATACACACTTCCACCAGAGGATGACCTGGCCGTACTGGCGGACTCAATCTGCGAGGGCAGTGCTGCCCAGGGGATTACAACCCCTTGCTCCACCGGCATTTACAAGGCGGTTGCACCGCCATGTAAATGCTGGCAAAGACGGGGTGCAGGGGCCCCCATGGCCAGCATGGGCACTTGGCATGGGCAGTGCAGGGGCCACCAGCCCTGTTGCGCTTTTCACTGCGCAACAGGTGCTGCTGCACCCTACATACCGCAGCATTGCTGCCAATGTTGTTGTGAATTTCCTGCTGGGCACAGCAGGAAACTCTTCTGCACAGGCTGTAACCCAACCACAGGAGTTTAGTGGGCAGCCTTTTCCACCAGCCAAACTCATAGCATCTCCTAACAATGGTTTCGGATGCTGTTAACTCTCAATATTTTTTAGTAATTCTCATACCTATACAGATGCAGATACTGCTAGAATGTATGTCAGTGTGCGTTGATGTGTGTGTGAATGAATGTATGCAAGCGTGGGGGAATGTGGTTATGAGTGTGTGTATGCATGTGTATGTTGGTGCGTGAATGTGCGTGTATATTAGGGGGTTGGGAGAGGGAGGGGTAGGGTGGGGGAGGACCCTGGAGTGGGGGAGGGGGCTGGGGAGACCAGGAAAGGAATTCCCTGGCACTGTTAGTGCCTACCACAATGTTTTTTGTGGCAGTAAGATTGCCACAAAAACCATGGTGTTAGGCTGGGTCATAATCCCGATGGTGGGACAGTGACGTCCGTCTGGCTGGAGACAGAAGTCTTCAGCCTGGCGGCTGTTACCACCCTGGCGGATGGAGTGGTACATTAGCCATATTTTGGGGAAAGGTACCGCCAGCCTGTTGGCTGTACCCATCTCCAAATTACTGCCGTCCGCCAGGGACATAATGAGGGCCATAGTCTTTGTTCATTTCCAGATTTCGAAAATACACTCCATTCGGACCATACATTTTGTTACTCACCTCCAATGCATTAACACCTGATATCCTTCTGCAAGATGTCAAACACAGGCCCTCATTATGAACACGGCAGTCGAAACCGCCGTGTTCATGCTGGCGTTCAAACTACTGACCGCCAGCGTCCCCGGATCCCCGACGGTCGTATAATGAACATTCCTGTGGGCCGGCAGGCAGAAACATTGTTTCCGCCCACCGGCCCGAATGCCTGGCCGGGACATTGACAGCGGCTCCACATGGAGCCGCCGCAAATGTCTCTGTGGGGCGGGTGCAGCTGTACCCGTCGTGCAGATCACTGCCCGAAAATCGGGCATGGACCTGCGCGATGGGACACTGCACAGGGGCCCCTGCACTGCCCATGCCCATGGGCCAAGTGCATGGGCAGCGCAAGGGCCCCCAGGAGGGCCCCGGTGCACCCCCTCCGCCAGCCTTTCCTTGGCTGGAGGATTAGGAATCAGTATCGGAGGGGCAGCACCGCTGCCCTGTCGGATAATGATTCTGACCGCCGCCAGGCTGCCTGACGGAGGCAGCCTGGTGGTGAGTGAGGGCCGGGTGTACATTATGTGGCGGTGTCGCCCACCTGCCGGCTGGCGGGTTTTCCTGCCACCACCGGCATGGCGGCCCACACCGCCATGTTAAAAATGACCACCATAGTAAAGTTGCTCACTTAACCAAATGTTTCTTCAAATCTGAATATTTATTTACTGACCCGGACTCAAATAAAGGCAATGTCATATTCACATCCCATAAAACATCATACCTTGCCAGAGGTGGTCTTTTCAACCTAAGACTTTTCATAATTCCATAGTATTTTTTCCTACTTATGTTCCATCCACTTGAACATGTCCAGCTGAAATAGCTTACCTATTACAATTCATAGTTGTATAACTCAGACCTTTTTAAAATTGCACTACCAGAAAATTATCTATCTCTATGATAAGAGCCTCCACGGGATCTAAATGACTCTCTTTTCACCACCAAGCCCAAATTCTCTTTGTTCCTTTATATCTTCTACTTGTTTTTGGCTCCCAAGGCTCATAAAGCAGTGAGACAGCCCTGTTTGAAAGTCCCTTGAAACATTCAGATCTCCTGATGCTTTCCATACAAGAAGGTTCAACACCTTATCCTGCACTAAAGGATGCTCTTCTCCATTCTTCAATAAATCTTTCATTGACAGAATCCTAAAAGGTATGGTGCTTGCCATTTCCATCACTGATGGAAACCATACTTGAGACATCCAAAACAGAATCACCAACACTAACTGACATCTTTCTATTCTCACTTTCAAAAGAACTCTTTGAATCATTGCAAATGGAGTAAAGGCATTGGATCATCATCCCCATGCAAATCTGCTGAAATGCTTCCCCTGCAAATGCCCCTGGAACTTGTATCCAACTGAAATACTTCTCTAATTGGAATGGCAATCAGCCTGAAAAAAAATCCACTTTCAGAGGTCCTCAACACTCCTTTATTTTTATGAAATACCACTGATTCATCTTCCAATCACTGTAATCTCTTATGCTCCATGAATTCCAATCCACTATCATATTCCAATCCACTATTATGTTGAACTGCCCTTGTAAGTACTCTGCCTTCATCTTTATCTTGTGTTCCAAACACAAATACCAACATTACTTTGCTGATTCTGATTAACCACGACATCTTCTCCCTACTAGTCATTTGCTAAAGGCCACAGTGGACACATTGTACATCTTCACCAACACTGTCTGACCTTTCAAAATCTCCCTTAAGTTTTTCAAAGCACATAATCCTGCTGTTAACTCCAATTTATGTGCTTCATCCTCTCCTTTTATGTCCACCTGACTGTTGCTCTCCTAGCTGTGTCCCCCAACCTCTCGTTCTCAAATAGGCCATCACTGCTCTCATCACTTTAGGGAAGCACCATTGAGCAGAAGACAATCCACAAGATAAACAATGAAAATGATACAAATGTTTTTCCCATCGGAACTGTTAAATCTTCTGACTTCCTTTCTCCATTGTGAAATGATTGTGAAATATGCATCCTTCAGGTCCAGCTAATCAATAGTTGTTCAATAACATGTCTCTCAAATAATGGATTCCTTCCATCTTGAAATGTGTGTACACCCTATATTTGTTTAGATTCTTCAGATTATTACTGGCCTCCATCCTTTGTCTATTTTCTCTACTAGAAAATATAGAGCCATATTTACAAGAAAGTGGTACATCACTAGTGATACACCACTATTCTTGCGACCCCCTCGCGTCCCCTAACGCCACCATGGTAGTGCTGTATTTACAATACAGCGCACTATGGCACATGTTAGGGATAATAGCATCAGTTTTTTTGATGTGGTCTGTTTCAGAACCTCGCACATTGTTTAATACCCCTGGATCCTGTGTTAGCTTTTTCCATGGCTTCACATGGTATCTTAGTCGACCCCCTGCACTTCCTTGGCAAAATCCAAAAATACTCTCTGTACTCACCTTGTGATCCTGAATAATTCTGGCCCCATTCACATGCATGTGGGTAGAAATTTGAACAGGCTTGAATTCCCCCTTCCATTCCCTCTGTACTGATAATTATATTGGGACCTATGTACTCATCGGCCATATGAAAGTCCACTTCTACTGACTCTTTCAAAAACACCTCTTTCGAAAACTTTTCTCATGTTTACCTGGGCCTTATCCAAAGCAGTAAATGTAGAAACATACTTTCCTAAACTTTTAACTAAACCTTCTCCAAATAGTAAATCCTTCACATTTCCGCTTGATTCATTCTCAGCCATATCTCCCAGTTTTGGGCTAATCTTCATTAAAATGTTTTGTCATTAAACCTAGATTTGCATTCCCCAATAAAACAATGGCTTTCTGACTCCATCCATGGAGTAACTTAAGATCCACTGTTGACTCAATGACAAGAGCTTCCTCTGTCATGTCAAAGATCCTTGCTAAAGGGCCTAGAATATCCATCTTAGCACTGTTTGAAGGATCTTTCCAGACCTTTGCGTGGGTCTCTAGCCAACTAAAATAAAAAGTTAAACATTTTTAAATCCAAATTTGGAGTGCAACAAACCTTCTGTTATGTTGCTTAGATACATGGAATGCTTGATCAGCAAGCATCCATGGAATGTTGGTGTTCAACTGAGTTAGGATGTTAGAGTCAGTTGAAGGCTGGATACCTAACTTGAAGCTGTGTCCAGGTTTGCTCTTCAGCTTGAATAAACACTCTTACTTATTACATCCAGTTTGTTTCTTATATAACACTGGTGACGAGAGCTTAGGAGTTACAGGACCTATGTGGCATTGGACCCTTAATTCAACAGTTGCCAACCATTGGAGCCACGTTAGAAGTGTAATACATGCAACAACGCTAGATACGGTCAAGGATCAAGTAAGACTAATTCCTTGATGTGTATTTGCTTGCCATTAAATGGGAAATCAAGCAATTTTAACTTTAACAGGGATGCAAACATCTTAACGGCTGTAGAGTCAGCGCCCGATTCATAATTTACACACATCCAAGCTCTAGTGCATTTTTTTTGGGTGGGAATTGCTAGAACTAACATACTGTGTTCCAGTCGGAATTTGCTTCAATGATGGATGTGTGATGGGGGAGCCGTAATATGTGACAACGTGGAAGCCAGGCAAGTGCACATACGACGAAGAAGCTCTATTGCCTGTAAATAACAATGTTACATAACGCAAAGGAAGAAGCTCTATTGCCTGTAAATAACAGCGTTACACAATGCAAGAGCAGCCATTTTTAACAGTTGGGCCACTTGATATTATGCAATATAAATAGCACAACAACGTTATCGGTTACCTATGGATTACACTGACAGGCACGCAAAATATTTATATTACGATGCTGAATGTGCTTGTGGGAATTCAGTGACAGGCACATTAAGTAATTATATAAACTGCTGCTTTGAGTACAATAGGCACAGACACTCCTGTATCATTTATATTACCGTTGTCTGTGGATGTTCAGCGACAGGCACGATTTGGATTCCTGCAACCAGCTGTACATTTATAGAGACATCAAGTTATGCAGTGCTACTGATACGTGTGGAATAAGAACTGTAAGAAGAAGAAAAAAAAAATTGTTGTTGTCTTACACATATTTGTTAGCTTTCTATAATTGATTCCATCACAATTCTGTGTGTGGCAAGTAGAGGATTCTTGTTTGGTGACCATCATGACTACAAAGAATTACAATATCAGACCTCCTCAAGCATTTTGGTCAAGTGGATCAGAGTCTTCTTTAAAGTGGCGAGAATGGAAGGCGTACTTCTAAAACTACATTGATGCAGTAGATGAGTCAGGCAAATTGGCTCGGGACAAAAGAAAATAATTTTATTACATTCCTTAAGACCAGCGGGTTTAAAAGTGTATAACCAAATAACTAGAGTACAAATGGCTAGTGACATAGATGTAAACATTGTTGTATTATTAGATCTAGTTAACTATTTTGCACCAAAGGTTTGTTTGGGTATCACTAGATTCAAATTCTTTCAAAGAAAACAAGGTAAATCTGAATCAGTAGATAATTATGTGTCAGAGTTAAAAATGTTGGCACAAGATCGTAATTTTGGAGGTGTTCATGACAAATTCATAAGGGAGCAAGTTGCTATGCATGCATGTAACCCTGCAATACAAGAGAGACTTTGGGTGAATGGAGATGCTTCATTAGAAGAAATTCCCTCTATTGTACGTAAGGCAGAGATCTCAAGTAGATGCACTACAGATCTCAAACAAGATGCTATTGAACCTAATTTAGTAAATAAGGTAAATGTGAGTATAAAGAAGAAAGGACATTCAAAATCTTGTAGGGATGAAAGTAAAATGAACTAACAAGATAAACAAACAAAAGAAAAAACAAGATGTCACAGATGAGATAATTACAGTAAAAATTGTCCTGCAGCTAAGCAAAAGTGCTGTAACTGCGGGATTATAGGCCGCTTTGCAAAAGTATGTAGGAGGAGGAAAAGAAAAGTTAAATATGTGAGTAATTTAAAGGCTGAAGGTAGTGTATTAAGCATTAAAGAAGAGGAAGAAATGTAAAAAGTAACATGATATTAAATATTAATGGAAATTTATGTAAAAACAAACCTGAATGCTGGATGGAGATTGGGAGAGTAGGTGTTAAGATTTATGCAGATTCTGGATCGCCTTACACCATCCTTTTTGAAGAGCTATGGAAATTATCATTTGTGCAAAAAGTAGGCGAACACTTATTAAACACTGACATACATCCAGAAGGTTACAGTGGTGAAAAGATTGATAAGTAAGGTGCAGATGGTATACATTTAAATTCAAAAACAGAGAAACAAGAGGTAAATTATATGTTGCCAAAATGGGTCCACCAGTACTTAGATGGTGTGACCGGAAAAAGTTACACATTGTTTTAGATCCGAATAGTAAGGAGCAAGTTTTAATTGTAGATGAGGGTACTACGGAGAGCAAAAAAAATTCTAAGACACTTCCCTGCAGTGTTCATTGGGGATTTGGGCAATCTGTGAGGTTTCCAACACAAAATAACTCTTAGAGATAATGCAGTACCTAAGGTACAGAAAATTCGTAACATACCTATACTTGTGAGGAATTAAGTCTCTTAGGAGTTAGATAGGTTGGCACATCTGAAGTAATTGAACTTATTGAGGTAGCAGATTGGATTTCTCCCTTGATGGTAGCCAGATGCAGCAACAGGAAGATAAAATTGGGTGTGAATTTGCATCTTTTAAAAAATAATATCATAATAGACAAGATTCCTCCTACCAGAATTAACAAAATGGTTACATGTTTGAAGGGTGCAAAATGGTTTTCTACCATAGACCTGTCGTCTGCATACCATCAAATTTAATTGTCATCTGAATCAAAGATGTTTGGTTTCTTCTAGTTTAGGAGGATGTCTTTCGGGTTGGCATCAGCATTTGCTGTTTTTCAGAGGCTCATGTTCCAATAGTTCTACAAGGTTCAAGGTGTTACTTTATTTCAGGACGATATCCTGGTGTTTGGTTCTAATAAAGATAAACTTGAGACTAGGCTTTTAAAAGTTTTGAGAATACTGGAAGAAAAGGGACTAACTGTAGAACATTCAAAATGCAAGTGTGCAGAAAAGAATGTCACCTATTTAGGACATATAAGTGATGACTTTGGGGTTGAACAAAAAGCAACCTTGGTTACATCCATCAAGAATGCACCTACACCACCTAGTAAGAAGGAGGTGAGATCTTTTCTTGAAATGGCTGAATTCTGTGCCAAAGTTAAACCTAATTTTGCAGAAAAAACTTGTATTTGTCAGTTACTAAAGAAAAAATAAATGCTGAAGTGGTCTCCGGAATATGAAGAAGATTAATAAAAATATATAAAATTAGCAATTGCTAATGCTAAGGCATTAAGGAGGTTTGACCCTTCAGCATATAGCATTATCACTATCGATGCTAGCAACAGGTGTCTTGGTGCAGTTTTATTCCATAATGGCAGTCAGGAGAGAGAGAATATAATTGCACATGCATCTGGATCTTTGTCTCCAGGTGAAAAGAAATGCCCAATCATTGAAAGAGAGGCATTATCTAGTGCCTGTACATTAGAACAATACAAATCATTTATTTGGAGTAAAATGTGTACTATTTCTTGTGACCATAAACCCCTACTTAAGATCTTAACTACAGAAGGTTCAGTCGGTGCTTCCTCAAGGCTGACAAGAATTTCAATGTGCATGCAAAACTTTGTGTATAAGATAGTTAATACACCAGGGAAGGACAATGTTGTTGCTGAACTTTACAAGAAGTTCTTTCATATTTTGTGAATCTTTGGCCAAGGAAAGAATTCTTGAATTCATCAGTCAAACCATAATGGGAGATAAGATCAGAGTCGATGGTTAATGAATGAAACTTGTCAAGGAGAGAAAGGGTTATTCCCCGTGAAAGTCTATGTGACAGTATCATGGAGTTATGCCGTGAGGGGCATTCTGGTATTGTTAGAACCAAGTCGATTCTCAAGAATCTGTTCTGGTGACCTAGTATTGTTATACAAGTTGAGAGAAAAGTGAGAGAGTGTTGTGCATGTTCTATAGCTGATAAATCTTTACATACTTTATGCCCACCTGTGAGTAACAGATTTCTTCCTAAGGAACTATGGTATACAGTTACCATAGACATTATGGGACCGGTTAGGTGAACAGCAAAAATATTTTGTTAGTACTAATGGATTTATTTTATAGATGGCCAGTGGTTAGAGAAGTTGACAAGGCAGATACTGATTCTGTTTTTGAATGTCTGGATGACACATTCACTACCGAAGAAGATCCAGCCTCTATTATAAGTAATAATGGAGTTCCATTTTTATCTAGAAAAGCCAAGGCATATTGTGACAAATTAGGAATAAAGCATAGAATCACCTCTTTGTATAATCCCAGTGGAAACAGTATAGTGGAAAGATGTAACCGTGTGTTAAGTGGTACCATTCAGTTGGCAACAAGAAACAATGAGGATCGGATTAATATGACTGGAAAAATTGTTTAGGAATATCGTGTCACTTGCAATGATGCTACGGGATTACCGCCTTTTGTGATTATGAGAGGTAGGAAACCAAGATCCAAGCATAATCCTGGATGGATATTTTCTACAGTGGTAGACTTTTGGTAAAAGAGGAGGTAAGGAATCAAATGCATCTTTCGCAGAACAAAAGTAAAGAATATTAAGATGCCTGGTGTAAACTCAGCAAGAATAGAAGTCAGAGATTGGGTACATGTGAAAAAACAGAGGTTGGTACGCAAGGGGGTAGAGTAAATTTTATGACCTTGAGGAGGTGGTGGAAGTTTTGCAGAATGCAGTGAAATTAAGGAATGGCAAGGTGTGGAACTTAAACAGAATAGCCATAGGAAAGAAGATTAATTGTAGAAAAGATGGTCAGTTTGAATGGCTTCAGGATGAAAGAGAGACACCATGGGGCATAGTTATACTCTGTTTGCACTGAATTAGTGTCATTTGTTTTTACTCTAATTCAGTGCAAAACTAACTCCATATTTATACTTTGGTGTTAGATCCCTCTAGCGCCAAATATATGGAGTTAAAGTCATTTTTTGAAAGTGGAGACCTACCTTGCCTTAATGAGATGCAAGGTAGGCGTTCTTGTGCAAAAAATGACTCTATGACCTTAACGCCATATTTAGGGGCATATTTATACTCTGTGGCATATTTATGAAAGAGAGACACCATGGGGCATAGTTATACTCCGTTTGCACCGAATTAGCGTCATTTTTTTTACTCTAATTCGGTGCAAATCTAACTCCATATTTATACTTTGGTGCTAGACTTGTCTAGTACCAAGGCCCTGATTTATACTTTTTTTGCGCCGCATTAATGTCATTTTTTGACGCAAAAGTGGCGCAAACGTACACAATATTGGCCCTTATTTATACTTTTTGCTGCAAAACTGCACTAACTCAGTTTTGCACCAAAAAGTTTAGCACCGGCTTGGACCATTTCTTTGCAGCAGCCGGGCACCATATTTATGGAATGGTGCAAGCCGGTGCAAAGGGTAGGCTGGAGTAAAAAAACAATGACTTTAGTCGGGTGGAGCTGGCAGTATAGAAGAAGAGGGTTTAGCACCAAAAAATGACTTTAGGCAGTTTAGAGTAAAAAAAAATGACTCTAACCAGAATAGCGTCATTTTATGGTGCTAAACTTACCATGTCACATGACTCCTGCCTTAGAAAAGGCAGGAGTCATGCCCACCGCCCCAATGGCCAGCACAGAGGACAGGGGTCTCCTGGGCATGGCCATTGCACCCTGTGCCATGTATGGGAGCCCATTTCAGGGTCCCCTATGGCACTTTCAAAAATAAAATGCAATCTTACCTGTACTTACCTGGGATGGGGTCCCCCATCCTCCGCAGTCCCTCTGGTGTGGGTGGGGGTGCCCCTGGGGCCTGGGGAGGGCACCTGTGGGCTTATTCCATGGTGTTCCACTGTGGAAATAGGCCCACAGGTCCCCTAACGCCTGCCCTGACCCAGGCTTTAAAAAATGGGGAAAAGTAAGCTTTGCCCCATTTTTTGACCCCTCCTCCCTCCCTTGCACCTTTTTGCATGGGAGTATAAATATGGCGTTAAGACCATAGAGTCATTTTTTGCATGGGAACGCCTACTTTGCATCTCATTAGGGCAAGGTAGGTTTCCACTTCCAAAAAATGAGTTTAACTCCAAAAATTTGGTGCTAGACGGGTCTAGCACCAAAGTATAAATATGGAGTTAGTTTTGCACTGAATTATAGTAAAAAAAAAGTGACGCTAATTCAGTGCAAACAGAGTATAAATATCCCCTTTAGCTTCAAAACATGATGCTAATCTGGTTAGAGTCATTTTTTTTTACTCAAACCTACCTAACGCATTTTTTTAAGCTAGCCTACCCTTTGCACCGGCTTGCACCATTCCATAAATATGGTGCCCAGCTGGTGCTAAAAAATGGTGCAAGCCGGTGCAAAACGTTTTGGTGCAAAACTGCGTTAGTGCAGTTTTGCACCAAAAAGTATACTAAGGCCCCATATACTTCTGGAATAAATGAGCAGAGAGATACTATTAATGCACCATGTAATTGTGAGCTGAATGGTTAGGGGGATTCTATGCAGGAATTTACAATAAATGAACCAGAAGATTTTGAATCTACACGATGTACTATAGACGACAAGTACAATTAAAAAAACTTAAGAGACCAGTGCCCATATTTATACTTTTTTAGCGCAGCATTTTTGCGCTGCTTTTTGACGCAAAATCGGCGCAAACTTACAAAATACATTAGTATTTTGTAAGGTTGCGCCGATTTTGCGTCAAAAAATGACGCAAATGCGGCGCTAAAAAAGTATAAATATGGGCCCAGGATTCTAGTCAAATATCTATATGGAGAAGGAAGGCTCCTGGTTGGTTAAAATATTATATAGTTGATAATAGTAAGCAATTGCTGTTTGATAGTATATTTCGCAGGGTGAGGTGAAGGTTAATATATATAAAGATTTTGAACTTCCCTATTCTTGGATTATGTTTTAACATGCTCTGTAGGGATATATATATATATATATATATATATATATATATATATATATATATGTATATATATATATATATATATATATATATATATATACACACACCATTATAATTTGTATGTTAATTTTTGTTCTAGTTGTTTTATCTAAGTGGGAAAGGGGGAATGTGTTATGTTGCTTAGATACATAGAATGCATGGTCAGCAAGCATCCATGGACTGTTAGTGTTCAACTGTGTTAGGATGTTAGAGTCAATTGAAGGCTGGACACCTGACTTGAAGCTGTTTCCAGGTTTGCTCTGCAGCTATAATAAACACTTTTACTTATTACATCCAGTGTGTTTACTACCTAACACCATCTTGTCAATTACAGGCCTTAAAGACTCTGCTCTATGAACCTTTCTCACTTCCTTATCTCAGGGTTTCCTCACCCACTTCTTATTGAACTTGCTCATGTGCTCCATTGGCCACCAGTCATCACTCCTTGGGTTCCTAATATTATATGGTAAAAACATCTCCGATCCCAAAGGATCTTTTAAATCCTCTTTTGAATCCTCTTTTGAGGCTGCACCCTCAATATTCTCAAATTTAGCACTGACTTGTCATCCTGCTGAATATCAAATACATACTAATCATGTTCCTTAATGTCATCAGACAATGATCTCTGTCCCATAAATTCCATAAAATGAATTATTCTGTGTGTTGCTTTGGATACCTTTCCTTTGTGTGCCTCTTAGGACACCCTTTTTTTGATGGAGTTAAATCCATCCTTTCCTTTGATATGTTATTGCCTTCTAAATGCTTACTCTTTCTTAACTTCTTTCCTCCTTTCTCACTTCTTATTTCCTCCTCCTCAGATAAGGAGCAAAATTTATCACCTGACCCAACGTCATTTCTTTTTTTATCCTTTAAAATATTATGACTTGTTTCCCTAACCTGCAGCATTTCAGGTTGAATAGTTAATGTTAAATTGACTTATATTGTGCATAGCTACTCAATAGAGTGTCCTGGCGCACAAGCCAAGGTCAGGAGACATTGGATAATTACCACAGATTAAAGAACCATGGGGCATATTTACAAGAAATTGGCGCTCTCCTGTGTTTCCCCTAGCGCTAGTGCTACATTTAGCTGCCAGAACCAACACAGGCAGATGTGCACCATGGTGCAAGGGCGTCTGCGTTGAAGAGAATGATTGTTTATGTGCAGGAAGGTGTTCCTTGCTGCACATAAACAATCTACAATGGTGATTTGGCACTGCTATGTGTGCTGCAGAATGCTGGGCAATACAGCTCACCCAGGTATAGAGAGATATGCAATCTCATTCGCAATTAGAGAAGTAGGGGCCAGATGTAGGTACGAAAAAATTAGCGACTCGCAATTTGCGAGTAAGTGCGACTCGCAAATTGCGTGTCGCTAATAGAAATGCAGGTACAATGTCAGTGTAGAAATTGCGACTCGCACCCGGAGTCGCAACGCAGAGAGCGAGTCCGCTGTTTGCGAGGTCGCTTTTCGCGACCGTGCAAAAAACTAACTCGCAATTTGCGAGTGGGTGTCGCAAATTGCGAGTACCATGTAAATTGATTGCAGGTGCTGCAGAACACTCCAGAAACCACTCCAGAACACTCTGGAAAAACTTCCTGGCACATGATGATGACATCACAGCCAGGAAGTTAACTAATACACCTGGGAGGAGGGAGGACCACACCCATTTTAAACTGCTGAACTGCACACAGGAGGAACAGCAGCTGCAATGGAAGAAACTCCTAGAAAAAGAAAACTAAAATTCTCAGAGAAGGAGCTGGAGGTGCAGACAGACGAATGCTGTCAGCACTATGATTAACTATTTGGAAAGGCAGCCCTCAATGTGCCAGAAGCCACCAAAAGACAACTCTGGCAGGAGATCCAGGAAAAAATCAACTCCCGGGGGGTGAGCCACAGGAGTGTGGAAGAGATTAAAAAACTGTGGTATGACCTCCGCTCCCGGACCAAGGAGAGGGTGGCTGAAAGGCTCCGGGAGATGAGAGGCACAGGAGGGGGACCATCATCAGTACCACCACCCACACCCCTGGAAGAAAGGGTGGAGGAGACCCTGGAGCAGGAGGCAGTGTCAGGATTTGGAGATCTGGACACCTCTGAGCCCACTACATCAACCGGTGAGTATCATGTGATATGCCTGTACCCCTATCAATGCCATACCCCCACCCACCATGTACACAGGGGCATGCTCAACCAAAATAGCTCCATTTCAGGGTTGCAAACACCAGAATGATGCATTATGGGAAATGTAGTCAAGTAGGCAGTTCATAGGCAAATGTTTATTAGGAAGTGTGCAACAGATAGTAGACACTGACAGTGTGTTCCCCATGTCCCACAGGTCTCCCACAAGACACCACCACAACCCACAGCAGCCAGCCCCATGAGGACAGCACAGGAGCCGCCACCACTCCCACCTGCACGACCAACACCATCCCTGTTATGTCCACACCTGCTGCAACTGTGTTCCAGGAGGCTGCGCCAGCAACAGGCAGGAGTGGCACAGTTGAGCACACAGGGCAGCCACCGCTGCGCAGGCGACGCAGGTACAGGAGATCAGGGCTGCAGGCTGCGTCCGGCCGTCAACCTACCACCAACAGTGAGGCACAGCTGCTGCGTGGTCAGCGCCTGCAAAACAATGTATTAGGGCGGATTAGTGGTGTGCTGCACCGCTTTGTCAGAAACAACGAGGCCAGCATGCAGCATCTAAATTCCAGAATTGACGTTATTGCCACAAACACTGGGGACCTAGCCCTGTCCATGAGGGATCTGGTGGCAGGACTACTGGCACAGGGCGAGGGTGGGCGGCGCAGGGACCGTCAGCTCCTACAGAGGCTTGACAGGATGGCCACATAAATCAGCAGACTGGCTGTGAACACCGCTGGCCTGTCGAGAAGGACATTTGGCCGCCAGGTCGAAATGGGCCATTTTGCTGGAGATGTGGCTAGGGGCCTGGGCCGTATCACACACGTGATTGACTTAATGGAGGCACGACATCTGTCCAGGGGCACAGGGGACACACCCCAGGACAGTGAGGAGGGCTCTACAGTGAGCAGTGTCTCTGCCAGTGACACTAGGGTGCTCCGGAGTGGGAGTACCAGGCAGAGCACTGCAGAACCACCAGGAACCAGCCAGGCTGGCAGGGGCCGCCGTAGGACATAGACATAACCCTGTCCCTGATGATGTGGCACATGACATCAATGTGCCCCATGCATGGTTTGCATTTAGATGACCATGAACAGTTATTATTTGTAAATAGTTGTATTTCTGCACAAATTAAATAGTTTTTTTGTTCCACTTAACAAATGGAGTTTTTGGTCAATAGGTGAGTATGGTTGGAGTTGACACGTACCTTCCAAAGTATTGGTTTGCGATGTGTTCCCGTCTCAGTCTGCCTTGATTAGCTATACTCCGATCCCCATGATGGCGCTGTGGTTGCTCTTGCTCTTCATCCTCAGGATTTGGGTCTGCAGGGGTGAGAGGTAGCCCACGTCGGGTGGCTATATTGTGAAGGATGGCGCATGCGACAACAATTTTGAATGCTGTAATGTGGGTATACTGGAGGGCACCTCCACTGAGGTGGAGGCATCTGAATCTTGCTTTCAGTAATCCAAAGGTGCGTTCGATAAGGTTCCTGGTCCTCTTATGTGCATTGTTGTATCGCCTCTCACATTCATTGCTGGGTGTTAAGAACGGAGTCATAATCCATGGCCGTAGAGCATATGCACTGTCACCTGTTGGGCACAAACATTACACTGTTAGAAAGTCCAAGTGCAAGTCGCAAAATCGGATGCAGAATGGTGTCTCAGACACCTTCTGCGACTCGCTATGGGGTCGCAAATATCCACCTCATCAATATTCATGAGGTGGGTCGCATTTTGCGACCCCATAGCGAGTCCCTGCACTCACAGGATTGGTGGCCTGCTGAAGTCAGCAGACCTCCATGTCTGTGACTGCTTTTTAAATAAAGCAGTTTTTTTTTTTCATTTTGCGGCCCGTTTTCCTTAAAGGAAAACGAGTTGCAAAATGAAAAAAATACCGAAACCACTTGGTTTCGTTTTTTCAGAATAGGCAGTGATCCATAGGACCACTGCCTGCTCTGAAAAAATATTTTTTATGACATTCACAAAGGGGAAGGGGTCCCATAGGGACCCCTTCCCTTTTGCGAATGAGTTACCACCAGTGTGACACTGGTGGTAACTGCGAGTTGCTTTGCGACCGCATTCGTAGTCACAAAGCAATTCTGAATTGCGATGCGAGTCACAAATAGGAAGGGAACACCCCTTCCTATTTGCGAGTCGCATTCAGAAATTGCGAGTCGGTACAATTTGTGAATAAGCATCGCGTTAGGCCGTTTGCACGGCTTCGTACATCTGGCCCTTGATCCAGTAATTGGGCTGTGCAATTACAAAAGAGGCATGGTCCTCGTACTTTCTCTTTGAGTGATGTGGCATCCATCGTAGGCCAGTGTTTCTTGAAATATTTCAGGAGTTGTTATTGTCCCGCTGGAGCCCTATTGACATACATACACATCTAATGGTGTCAGTGGTGGTTTCACAGCCATTTGGTTCACATTCGGAGGCACAGATGTCTCAACGCTCAACATTTAGTACCTATGTGTTGACCTTTAAGAAACATAGATGTATTTTTCATTTTCTGTTTATAACATAAATTTATTTGTTTAAGTGCTTTGGTCACATTGTCATTTTGTATTCTTTCTGTGCATATAATCCTTCATTTGTGCTTCTAGCTGGAGACAATTCCAGTGAGTCAGTCTGTTTCTGGGTTCCCATGTGTTTTGCATATTTGGTTATTTTTGTGTGTAATTGTTATTTATTTTAATTTGGTTATGTCCAATAGTATTCTCTATTGCATTTTCAGCCAGTTTTATTGTATATCTAATGTTTATAATCAGTGTTGTTTTGAGGCTAAAAGCTGTCATTTTAAACATTTCAACATGCACCCACAGATTTTACTTTCCTCTGCTGGTTTTCCAATGAGTAAATATTTCACTTTATCTTTTACTTATTTGAAAAGTAATGGCCTGATTTTGATATTGGTGGATGGGTTACTCTGTCGCAATGGTGACGGATATCCCATCTGCCAAAATCTAACTCGTATTCTTTCCCATTTGATTTAGATTTTCAGCGGGCAGGATATCCGTCACCGTTGTGATGGAGTAATCCAACCGCAAATATCTAAATCAGGCTTAAGTCTCCTACATGCTCATATGTGTAGGTTTTACAAGCAGCCTTTAAATAACGTTTAAATTAGCATCTCCACTTCTCACAACTTGTCCAGAGTTTCTTTAATAGTGAGGTGGATGTCCCAAATTTGAGCTTCAAACAGTCTCTTCCTCAGTTTTTCTCACTACTGTAATGCTTTTTGATTGTGCCCTATCCTGTTTTTGAATACTGTTCTTCTCTTGATGTTGCTTCTTAGCTGTATTTATTTATATTGTTCTTTAATGTTTACTTCATTTTGGTTTTCACTTATTTTGTTCTGTTTTGTGCGCATATTTTTCACTTCTCTCTTGTCCTTTTTTCTATTTGTGTTTATTACTTATTTAAATAGTAATGTTTTCTTTCATCTATGTACGGCACTATGGGTGTCATTCTGACTTTGGCGGGCGGCGGAGGCCGCCCGCCAAAGTCCCGCCGTCAGAATACCGCTGCGCGGTCAAAAGACCGCTGCGGTAATTCTGAGTTTCCCGCTGGGCTGGCGGGCGACCGCCAGAAGGCCGCCCGCCAGCCCAGCGGGAAACCCCCTTCCATGAGGATGCCAGCTCCGAATGGAGCCGGCGGAGTGGAAGGGGTGCGACGGGTGCAGTTGCACCCGTCGCGATTTTCAGTGTCTGCTTGGCAGACACTGAAAATCTTGGTGGGGCCCTTTTAGGGGGCCCCTGCAGTGCCCATGCCAATGGCATGCAGTGTCCATGCCAATGGCATGGGCACTGCAGGGGCCCCCAGGGGCCCCACGACACCCGTTACCGCCAGCCAGCCAGCCAGCCACATTAGCTTAATTTTTTTTACGCTAATGTGGAGTTGGTAGGGCAAAAACACTGCGCCATATTTACAACTTTGTAACCCCTTGCACCACATATTATCTGCACCAGGCATAATGTGTGCAAGGGAGGCGCTCCGGTGCTGGGGGGGAATAAAAATGGCGCAAAGGATTCTATGAGATTCCTTTGCATAATTTCTATCTGCATTTTTTAACACCTGCTAACTGCAGGTGTTAAAAAGAGGGTCCCATTGATTACAATGGGCCTCTGGCTGTTTTGCGGGATTAGTGTCATAATGCTTTACGCTAATCCTGCAAAGCGCGAGACTAGCATAAAAAATGATGACGCTAGTCACCCTAACTACCGCCATGGTGAGCCGTACATTAAATAGAGTGCACACATGATGGCATTAGGGGGGCGCTGAGGGGCGCAGGAACAGTGGTGCTGCACTAGGTGCACTGCCACTTTTCATAAATCTGCCCCTTAGTTTTTGCAACCTTTGCTTTGTTTTGATCTGTTTCATATTTGCTCATTGGTTTGTCCATGACAGCTTAGGAGAGCTGTACTTTGTCACCTTTTTATCAAAGGTTGCTTCTTTATGTGCAGTTTGCTCTCTGAAGGGTCTCCTCATCTACTTTTTTTCAGAGGTCTTCCTTTTGCTAAAATAAAAACACAACATGTTGGGAAGCCCAAGTCCAAGGCTTGTTTAATGCAAAATAGCAGCAGTCAAGAAAAATATCAATAAACAATTGCCATTGCAACTAACAAGGTATCTCTCTAGAAAATGTTTAGTTTTAGTAGCAAGCTGAAAACGTACAATTTGCTCTGGTATATATACATTTTCTCTTAATACAAGTCAATAAAGCAGGATCATGTGCCAGCAACTAGTTTCAGTGGAAATTTAATTGGTATCCAGGTGCCTGGATCCTCCCTCCAAGAAACAACAGGACGGCCTTGAGGGAAAGATGTCAATAATTTCACCAAATAATAATTTGATTCTTTTTTACAAACAAAGCTGCTTCCTTTTCCAGGTTTGAAAACAAGGTTGTGCTTACTAAAATGTGCAATGTACAAGATGAGACATCATGGCGGTGCTTACTTTGTGCTTGTTGTTTCCGGTGTGGAGCACCAGCACTTATTTTTGAGGACCTGTGCTTATTCTTCTGCCTCAAGCATTTGCTGCGAGCAAAAGACACATATGGGAAAGACAGAGAAAGAGAAAAACGAAAAAGTGTCACAATGGAAGAAAGCAGAAAGCAGCAAAAGTGAGCTGAAGGGGCAGAGAGTGGCTTTAAATGGTTTTAAGATGCCCGAGATGGCTTCAGGATTACGCTGCCTCAGTATTCCATGTTCCCGCATTTAATTGCAGCAGCCGCATGTTTAAGAGGAGGGCTTTGGGCACCAGCACGTTTTTATTGACAAATTAAGCACTGCATCATGGTTCCCATGTCAACTTTAGCCCTACAGATTTAGAGTGATCAGCTAATGTCATAATGTATGAAGCTTTAAAACATAAGAATATATTATTCATAGTTGGGCTTCAGTGAAATATATATATATGTATCTATAAGGGACTTATAGTAAGGACCTAGTTTCCATAGAAAAAGTGTTTTTTGACTTGCCTGTATATTTGGCACCTCTTGACGAATCTTTACAAATTTGTCCAGACAAATTTGGCAGTCATGCCAACTGCTGTGTGAAATGTTTTGGGGTGATCTGCCTGGGGGGGGGGGGGGGCGGAGAAAAAAGGGGAGGGGTCTAGAAAGAAGTGTTTCCCATATGAATTTCCATCTGGATTTTAAACAGCGATAGCCCCAGAACCACTGGATGAGATTACACCAAATTTGGCAGAAAGGTAGCTCACGGTCCAGAAAGAACCCTGTTTGTTATTTGGTGTAAATCCATTCTGTATTTTTGGAGAAATAAAAAAAAATCAAAATTTTGTAAATATAGGGACGTGAAGGCTTCGTGAACCCTCCCGATTTTGCGCTGAGATTTGATTTCCTGCCAGCACTTCAACATGGAAGTGTTGGCAGCCACGTTGGGACTCAGCTGAAGCAGAGTCCTAGAAAAAAAGATGTAAAAAAACAAAAGGGGCCAGGGTCGAGTCACCCTGACCCCTTTGCTCTTGTGCTTGGGACTCCGAGGGACCCCCTCCCCCAGGCAAAGAAGCATTTTTTTGTAATTGTTGCCACAAGTTGCGGTAGATCTGGTGAAAATGCATAGAAAAACAAGCACAGGTTCCAAATCTTGTTTAATTGTAGCCCCCAGGTGGGGCAGATCCCGGGGGCATTTCCATTTTTATTATGTGGGCCTCCTGCCCCCCATTGCCAAGGGGACTGCCTCCTCCCCAGGGCTCATATTTAATAGTATGCTGGAGGGGCATCTCCCCCCGCAGCCCTGGGGGCTGCCACCTCCCTGGGGCGTTAAACAAATACAATGCAGGGGGGCCATCAGTCCCCCCCTGCAGCTCCGGAGATCGCCACCTCCCGGTCTTTAGCATATTATGATGTGGGGGGCTGCTGGGCCCCCGCAGGCTCCACCTTCCCGGGCTTTTAACTAATATGACGTGGGGCTGTGCAGCCCCCCCTGCAGCCCCAGGGACCACCACCTCCCCGGGGCTTTCAATGCATAAAGTGCGGGAGACAGGTACCACCACCTCCCTGGAGCTGCAGTAAAAAAGTGAAGGGTGTTTGTTTCAGATCCCCAAGCCCCAGGGACGACCACCTCCCTGGGACAATGCTCATTTGAGAGGGGTAGTGCAGCCCTGCATGTGGAGCCTTTGATGGCCCTGGGGATCGCTACACCCCAGGGCCGGCTCCTGCTATGTCCTGGGGTGCCCACACCTGGGACATAGCTGTTTGCTTTTGCTTGGTGGGAGATTTGACAGCAAACAAAGTCTGCTTTCTTACAGTGGGAGCTGTCAAACAGCTCCCACTGTAAGAAAGTTGATTTTTCATCTGTCTTCTTTACATGCAAATATGCATGGGGAGAGACAGAGGCAAACGTTGCTCTCACAGGCAGGGAGCTGTTATTAAAAGCAACTCCCTGCTTGTGGGAGCAATGCCAGCTCCCACAAGATGCGGGGAGTCGGCTAGGACCTCAGGGGCCTTGAAGCTGCCCCGTGGTTCTGTCACTTTATTTCTCTCTCTCTCTTCCATCTCATAAAGGGATGAAAGGGAGAGAGAGAGAAAGATTGTCATTGCAATGGTCTCTCCATGCAATGATTTCAAATAGTGAAAGCCACCTAAGCAGTCACCTGTGGCATAATGGTTAAGGGCTCAGACCCACTGAAAGTTGAGGGCTCTAGTCCAGGTGCGTCTATGGTGACTTCCCTACTTTAATTTGTTTTCATCTTCAAAGGTTTAAGGTGATCTCACTTTTTAATTGACAAATACATTTTTCTTTTCAATTTGTGCTGAAATATCTCAAAGTATATCATTTATCAAAGCCTAAAACACTCTCTATCTCTCTCTTCTTCTCACACTCTTTCATTCTCTCTCAATTTCTCTTTTTCAATCTCTTTCTCCTACTCACACACCTAGTCAGACACGTATGTAACCATTCACAGACCCACTAAGACACTCACGCACCCATTCACAGACCCTCGTGCACCCACCCACAGACCCACTCAGACACTCATGCGGCTACTCACAGAGCCACACAGACATAGACGCACCCACTAAGACACTGATGCACCCACTCTCACAGCCACTCTCACCCCCAGTTATAACCTCTCACATCTATTCTCACACCCAGATAGACAAGCTGTGGCCAACTCCCGCCGCTCACAGCCAAACGGCCAGACACAGTGTTGGGTTGGGTAGTTAGGGGGGGTTGCCTGCTTGGTCTGGCCGCAGGCCAGGCCCTGCGCCCATCCACAGCCGTGCACAGCCAAAGTGGTTGGAATAACGTATAGCAATGAAAATTACTTAATGCTAGAAAAAACATAGAAATCCACCCTCGCCATGCACTGCAAGTTACTCCACAAATTATTGCACTCATGACATCTATTATAACATCACTGATGATATCCATGTAATATCTGCAGTATAACGTTGGACAAAAAAAATTTGCATGGCAGGGGCTCGAGTTATAGATACTTGAGATTATTATAACTATAGGAGGTGCATTTCTATGGTTTTGTATGTTTAAAATGTAATCCTACCTATAACGTTCCTGTAACCTTTGTTTTTTTAAGTGAATTTCTATGTTTTTAAAAAAATTCTATTTCCTAACTATAACGTCCCTGTAACCTTTGCTTTTTCAGTGAGGCCCCATCGTCAGTTTTCTGTTGAAAGCTGCTATATTGGCCTACTTCAGAAGGGTTCTCCTTGTCTTGTGTGTTATTGGGTTCAACCTATAAGCATCTTGTAGCAAGGCGGCACTGCTCACATATCTTAATCCCCCTTCAGAAGCATCTTTTTAATAGTTGTCAATCACCTTTACTTCTCAACCATCCTGGTTGCCAAACGACAAAGCATTTTTAGATGCAAACGTTATTTGATTTATGTTAAACACATAAACAAAGGACATTCCCATTATTCCTTCTGTTTTCTGCAGTAACTGAAGAAAATTTCCAAACCCATGTCCAATAATGTCTTTGTTCACTACTTCCACGAGGCACTCAAAGGTCATAAAACTTTCACAGAACACAACAGGTTTTATTTATTTATTTATTCATGTATTTATTTATTTATTATGTATTTATATATTTTATATAGCACATACAAGGCACAAGAGCATCAGAACGCTTTACTAAGTTCATTATGGGACATCATAGATCTGGCCCTTCCTTTCTCAGTATTCTTTGTCACAGAGTGGGATGAGATCAGAAAGGGGTAGGGCCTCATCAATGTTGATGAATGTGGCTGCTGACATACATCTCTGCAACTACACAATAAAAATACACCTTGTTTAAGATGCTCGCTTTAAGTTTTTGTATTTATTCTGATTACCAGGAACTACCAGGAAGTATCTTGACACCATATTCCTTTCTTGAGTTGTTCAGTGTGAATTTAGTTCTCAGTTTGTTCTTATTCTCAGAGTTCATTGGACATACAGGCCCTTATTATGACTTTGGCGGTCTTTTCGAAAGACCGCCATCGTCAGGGGCGGCAAAAGACCGCCTGTGTTGGCAGTCCAAAGACCACCATATCAGGACTCACCACAGGATTTCCACACATTTAAGGGTGGAAATCCAACACCGTCGGCCTGACCGACGGCGGGTCAGAGGCAGTTCCACCGCCAGCACCGCCATGCCAAAAGGACTCCACCCGCCGTATTACGAGGTGTAATATGGCATGGCTGTTCCTGCACGGCAGTGCAGTGCTGGCGGTGGAAACGCCAACACCCATCCCCTCCCCGACGACCACCTCGCCCAGACAGGTAGGTGGACCGTCCGAAGGGGGGGAGAGGAGGGTGTGGTGTGTACATGTGTGTGGTGTGTGCGTGTATGTGTAGCAGTATGGGTGTGCGTGAGTGTGGGTGTGTCTGAATGGAAGCGGAGGGTAGGGGGATATATCGGGGTGTGAGTGAGTAGGTGTGTGTATTGGGATGCAGGCGAGTAAGGCTGTTTGCATGAGTGCATGTGAGCGAGTGAGGGTGTATGTCAGGGAGTGTGTTGAGTGGGGGTACATGTATGAAGGTGTGTTGATGAGTGGGGGTGCATGTCTGTTTGTGTTTGGCTGGGGGTGCGTGTCTGTGTGCGAGCGGGTGGTGGTGTCTTGATGTATGCTCGCAGTTGGGTGGGAATGTCAGTATGCATGCGTGCAGTTAGGTGGGGGTATCTAGATGTATACGTGTGGTTGGGTGAGGGTGTCTGGATGTATGCATGTAGTTAGGTGGGGGTGTCTGGATGTATGCGGTCAGGTGGGGGGGTGTGTCTGTAAGTGTGTGAACGTGTGGGGATGTGTGTGCTGGCAACAGGGATGGGGATTCCTGTCTCCGGGTGTGTTACCACCAGGACTTTCATGTGGGGCAGCCGCGAACAGCCTGGCCTTTTGCTGCCTCCTAATATGGTGTTAGGCATGCTGCTGGCCTGGAGGAACTCCTCGCCAGCCGCGCCAGTCCAACCGCATCGGTGGGACTGACGGAGTTGTGCAATTTCGCTTCGGCCAAACCACCGACCTTGTGATGCGGCGGTTTTGGCTGCCGGGACTTAACACCGCCACACTCGTAATGAGGGCCATAATATCCTAAATGAATTCATAAGCAATATTAGTCCAGAGACCAAATTTACAGCAGAATAGCTCTAATCTTTACATATATTCTATTAAAGGACTCACTGTTCAGCATATGGTTTCACTATCTCATGATAGCAAGTTCCATGCTCACACTTTCACGTCATACCTCCTGGCACAAGGTTGGTGACTCAGACCTATTTGCATTAATTACGAATCCTCTAGCAACCTTTATATACAATTGTCTGAGTTCTCCTTTACGTAATTCTGCAAATTGTTCAGAGTTTTTTTCCCCAAAATTTCGCCTTTTTAGTGATTCATCTGTTCCTTTGCTTTATCGTATTAACTTCTTAGATTCCTGGTTTTAAACATTGACTTCTACAGGGATGCACATTCATCAACTTCCTTAAAAAACAGGTCACCAATCTTAACCTAGGATACAATGCTTTCCTCAGCACCCAAATACGGCCTGACTTCTAAAAGTCTGGATTCTCGAATATTCTTTCTTTCCTGGAACAATTGAAGCACAAGGCATGATGGTTGTTTCGAGGCAAAGCATATTATCAACATTAGCTATGGTTGAAACACCCAACTGCGCATAAAATAGCCACTGCGATCTCGTAACTTGTTATAATTTGTGGTATTCCTTCTCCAGCATAGCACCATAAACAAGCTTTTCTGAGGCAGAAAGGAAACAGCCTTCGCATGCACTTTCAAACAGTAGAACTATTAAAGGAGTCATGAGTAGTAGTCAAGGGGCCAAACAATGGTCATGCTGAGCAGGTATAAGGAATGTGGGGCAATGGAATTATTACTCAATTGTAGGGCATGAGGGTACTTGTTATTTAATGACAATGCCACAGATAATTTGACCGGCGCCACTTATTCATCCTGGAGATTGTAATTTTATACACACAGTTTCAATTGACTATTCATGTAGCTTTTCAAGAGAAACATCGTTTGCATTTACAACAATGCTATTACACGAATATGCCTTTATCACGCAACAAAAAACAAATTTTGTTCCTAAGGGAAAGGTATATGTGTGGGTGGTAAATGTTTTAAAGGTAAGTATTTTTTTTAATTTTATATTGGCATGAATGGTAAAGGTGTATGCATGGTAAAGGTTTTGCAGGTATTTACAGGTAAGTGTTAAGTGGTTTAAGGGTTTTTAGGTTAGAACTGAGTTTTGCGGTGGTAAGGGCATTTTTAGGTTTCAGGGGGGTCTGGGTTTTAGGGAGGTAAGGTCTTTGTTAGGTTTTAGGGTGGGTATGGATTTGGGGTGGTAAGGGCATTTTTAGGTTTTAGGGTGGGTATGGGTTTTGTGGTGATAAGGAAATTTTTCGGTTTTAAGGTGGGTGTTGATTTTGGGGTGGTAAGGGCATTTTTAGGTTTTAGGGTGAGTATGGGATTTAGGATGTTAGGGTATTTTTAGGTTTTAGGATGGGTATGGGTTTTGGGGTTGCAAGGGCATTTTTTGCTTTTATGGTGGGTATGGGAATTAGGTTGGTAAAGGCATTTTTTGCTTCAAGGGTGGGTATGGGATTTAGGATGGCAAGGGCATTTTTTAGATTTTAGGGTCGGTATGGGTTTTGGGGTGGTAAGGGTATTTTTAGGTTTTAGTGTGGGTATGGGTTTTAGGGTGGTAAGGGCATTTTTAGGTTGGTATGGGATTTAGGGTGAGAATTATCAGAGTTTAGGGTGGGTATGGTTTGCGGGCGGCAAAGTGTAAATATGCATAAATATATATAAACAAAGAAGCTTATCAACGAGGAAAGGCATTAGAAAAATCAGAACCTCAGACTTTAAACAATTCATTCTTGTTATAATGGGAAAGATGTAAAGACAAAAAGAAAGATTTGTACTAATTAGCAATCAAAAGTAGGTAATGAGTTTTAATTGGTGTTGGGGAGTGGTCACATGTATATACAGTATATGTAGTTCAAACCTAGTGAAAAAAGAAAATCACCGGACGGGTGCACAATGTCCCAGGGATCGCATTAGGCTGAGAAATAGATAAAAATATCCGAAGATTCTCAAATGGAAATCATTCGTCCTCTATATATTGTAAAAATTATAAGTTAAATGTTCAGAACAAATTCGCAATCACACTGTCCTGACCGAATGTCTACGCGTTTCGGCAAACGCTTTCAACCGGACATTGGCAGACATTATTGCACACATCAATTTATCCAATACAGTCCTTCTTTGATTTCAATGACATACTGCACACCTACAACGGCGGCGGCCATCTTTAAACATAATTGTTTTTTACCACAATGAATCAAAAAACATTATATATGTGGATAGAGCATCCTCATACTGAAACATTACCATTCATGATTCAAGATAAATATCAAGTATATGGATAACCATTGTTGGACAACTGTCTTAAATACAATTTAAATATAGTAAATATTTATAAATATCCATACAAGATAAATACATTGGTAAAAAATCTAATAGTTGGAAGATTTTTCAATATAAGTTTCCACACCAATTCCAATCAAATTTATACCAAAGGGCGACACAATAGTCTATCTTAAATACAATTTAAATATAATAAACGTTTATAAATATCCATACTAAATAAATACATGGGTAAAAATTCTGATAATAGGAAAATTTCCAATATAAGTTTCCACATCAAATCCAATCAAATTTATACCAAAGGGAGACACAATAATTATACTAAATACACAAGGGTAATATGAGCCATATATAGTCTAAATCAACGCCAGAATAAGCATATAAGGAATATAAGAGATCACATTGATCACCTCAATAAATTAATTCTCAACTATAATTTGGTAAATAATGGTTCATTGGGAAACAAGATAAAATTGCCTCATGTAAAAATATATTAAACATTGTATCAATCCATGTACTTATCTATCTACAAGGAAACAAATCAATTTTCAAAAAATTGAGGCGCTCATATTCATAAAGGGTTCAGTGTCAAAAAGTGCAAACATATCTAATCTGTAAAGTGATAGACAGAATGTGCAAAAATAGACAATTAAAACTCATATTCATAAATAGTGAATAGTAAATAGTAAAACTAGCTATACTGATACTGGCTGAAAATGTTGAATCTGGAGCAAAATATCACTAAAACAGATCATGGATTTCATCCACCTGCCACTATGTGTGAGGAATATTCTGATGATGAGATAGATCCCCGTGCAGAGTCAAAATATCAAAAATATCACAGATGAACATAAAGCTCTGCATCTAAGTTGTGCCCCATGGATTTTCAGAGCCAATTAACAAGATCATTTTTGATTCCATCTGTCTTAACTCTGCCGTTCTATCCCCTCCTCTTAAGTTGGTTTTAATGGGATTGATCCCATAAAATTTCAAAGAACTACAGTCACCGTCATGGACTTCCCAGAAATATTTGGCTAAAGGATATGACCTATCTTGATTCTTTATTGCCCTGAGATGTTGTAAGAATCCAACTTTCAGTTTATGAATAGTGCTGCCAACATATTTTTTGTGGCAGCCACATTCAATAACATAAATAACATATTCAGTCTCACATGTTATGCGATCAGTTAGCTCATAAATTTTGCCATCAAATGTAGTATAGTTGTGAGTGTTGTGTGCAAATTTGCAAGATTTACAACAACCACATTTCCAAAAACCCAAACTCTTCTTGGATAGCCACGACAGATTGTCCTTAGAACAGAACAAGCTTCTAGTTAAATGATCCCCCAATTAATGTGTTTTATGGTATGTAATCTGGGAATGAATCCCAATATCCTCTTAAATGTGGGGATCATGTCGTAAAACATGCCAATTCTTTTGTATGATGTTTTTAAGTTCTGTATGTTGTTGATTAAATTCGAAAAGTAATCTGGGTGTTTGTCTGTGTTCTTGTAAATTTTCCTCTCTGACTGCAGTTTTAAAGAGTAATTTATCTCTGGACATATTAATCACTCTATTCTGGGCATCATTTAAAATCTTCAACGGATATCCTCTATTCAAAAATCTTTTGGTCATAGTGGACATTTCTGTTTTGAAGCTTATAGTGTCAGAACAAATCCTGCGAGCCCGTAAGAATTGACTGTAAAGAATGCTCCATTTCACAGCTTTAGGGTGACCACTATTCCCATGTAATATAGAATTACAAGTGGTCGGTTTACAATAGATAGTCGTCTGCAAAGTATCATTATTTACAGTTAGCAAGACATTTAAAAATTCAATGGTATGTGTGCTATACTTCAGATCTAAATGAATATTGAACTCATTATAATTGAGTGCACTAATATATTCCAAGAGAGACTGTTCATCACCATCACAAATGAGAAAAAGGTCATCAATGTATCTGACCCACAGTATGATTCGTTCCATATAGTTTTTATAAGTATCCGACCAGGCAACCTCCTTTTCCCACCAACCCATATAAAGATTGGCATGTGTGGGTGCAAAAGAAGCTCCCATAGCTGTGCCCTGTTTCTGTAGATAATAGTCATCATCAAACAGGAAAACATTATGGGTAAGGCAAAATCTTAGCATAGCTAAAAGCATATTAGTATGTTGCAAACATTCGATCTTGCGAGTCCCTAGAAATTATCTGCAGGCCTGAATACCATAATCATGCATGATGGAGGTATATAAAGAGGTCACATCCATAGTGACCAAGAGATAACTGGATATCCAGGGGATATTATGTATTTTGGATAGAAAATCATTAGTATCCCGCAAATAAGATGGGAATGCAGTTACATATGGAGACAAAAAAAGATCCAAATAGCGTGAGGTATTTTCTAACAGGGATGATTTCATACTTACAATTGGTCGACCAGGAGGACTTTTTTTGTTTTTATGAATTTTGGGTAGGAAGTAAATGCAAGGAATTTTAGGAAATTCGACTTTCAAATATTCATATTCATCTTCATCAATAAGGCAGTCCTCATGCCAATTGTCCAACATCTCCCAATAACCCAGCTGGTATTGAGCAGTCGGATTTACACATAATTTCTCATAATGCTCCCTGTTGGACAACTGGTGGCGTGCTTCCTTTGTATAACTGACTACATCCATGATCACAATATTGCCACCTTTGTCAGAGGGCTTGATCACGATGGCAGTATTAGATTTCAAAGCATTTAAATCATTCCAATCTGAGGCTGGAAAATTCACCCCCCTAGATTTCTTAGATTTCTAATTACTACGGTATTTATCAATATCACCAACTACCAGATCATAGAATGTATTTATTAAATTGCCGCTAGGTAGCTGAGGATTAAATCTATTGGAGGGTTTCAAAGAACTATTAGTTGTGTGATCAACTGTAAAGCCCATATTCTTCAAAGTTTCTATATTTGTACAAGTGTTTTCACTCATTGCATCATCAGCATTGTTTAGATCACTAATCTCAACCAACTCGGGAATATCATCAATGCTGAACCCAGAAAATCCAACCACATTAGTGTTATGTACAGGTTGTTTCACCTGCACTTTGCTAGAAAAATACTTCAATAGACATAATTTGCGAGTGAATTTATATAATTCAATTCTAGTGTTAACATAATCCCAATGCACAGTTGGACAGAAACTGAGACCCAAATTAAGAATACGTTCTTGATTATGCGGCAAATTACATTTAGAAATATTGACAATGATGTTGGAATTGTCAAAGGTAGAACAACCCCTCTAGTTCTGATGTTTGTTGTTTCTTCCTCTTCCCCCTCTGCGTCTTGTGCCTCCCTGACCTCGTCCTCTGTTTCTGCTTGACTGTGGCGTGACCATTTGCATAAGTCGCATTTTCCTGTGAAAATCCAGTTTATTTGAAGCTTCATCAGCCGATGAACTTAAATCTGAGCTTTCATCTAGAGAGTTAGATTGTAGATTAGTATCTTCTACTGGATGTATCTTGTTGTGCACTCTAAGAGTGTTGTATTTGTGAGCAAAGGTGTAAATCCTCCCAAGTTCATAGTCTTTTTTATCTCTACTGAATTTATGAGCCTTGCGCATTTTGATTTCATCTTCTTTCATCTTTTGGTGTTCTTCCATTTTTGTTAGCAATTGTTGTGTTTCTTGTGAATTGCCCACTTTCTCTAATTCTTTCTTCAATTCACAATAATCCATATTTGTTCCTCCATACGTCATTTTGCTTGATCAATCAAAGTGCCCATGAGTTTGACCAAACAGTCAGCTGTATGCAATCTCCACTGTTCAAGTAGGTCAGGGTCCATATGCCAAGGGTGGGTAATATTAGAATCCGTAGACCTTGCGGAACTTGACCATTTTCTATATACTTCATCAACAAGGTCATCTCCCACCATTTCTTTAATTCCAAAATGCGTGCCTTTTTCAATTGCAAAACAATATTAAATATAGTGCGACTTTAGACATTGGTAGTTATTTGAGCCCCTTTTGTATCATCGAATAATGTAGCAGCTGCTTGTTCCCATAATGCTGTGCGATCAGCCATGGTGTGTTTCAATGGGCAAGATTTGAAATCGTACGGAACAATATAATACTCAATAGAGAAAGTGGAAAAAATGGAAAAAAGGGGAGAAAAGTGGTCAAAATAGAGAAATAGTCACAAAATTATTGCACAAAAGATGAATGAAATTCACAGACGTGTTAGAAAGCCCTGCAAAGGGCCAGAACGGTATACCACAGGACAGCGTGGAAAAATATAATCTGAAGATTATAAAGAGCCGTCGAGAATGTCAAAATATCTCCCAGCAATTATATTGTGTATAACGATCCCACTTGGAATTGAATACATTAAGACTGGGCATTTCAAATCACAGACATCTCTGTCTGAACCATCTGAGCCATACGCCAATCCAAAATCCGTCAATCACCATTTGCGCCCATTCGTAGGAAACCCCTCTTACCTTAGGGCGTCCTCCGACCCCCTTCAGCAACCGGAATATTCCTACGTAGGAAAGGCAATATATAGCTTAAAAGCAGATTGGAAGGCGCGGTGCATATGTATATATATTTATGCATATTTACACTTTGCCACCCACAAACCATACCCATCCTAAAAAAATCCTTTGCAGTAACTGCATTCGTTGTAAATACCATGTTGTAAAAGCAATCGCGGGAATTGCACGCATGTTTCTGGCATACAACAGCTTTTCAATATTTTAGGTCAAAAGAGGAAAATAGTAAACAGACGAATGGTGTGAATATCGTCCGGGATAGCCGAAGATTTTTTTTTTTAGAAAAGACAACGCTTGTCCCACTTTCAAACAGCCAGGAAAACACATTGAGAGAAAGAGAAAAATTAATGTGGTTAGATAAGTGAGGTATAGATTAATTCACAATCTTTTGGTTAAGTTGGTCGATAATGGTTCAGCAATATGATTGGATGATTTCAGTTTTGAAATGGTGAAGCCTATTTGAAAAAGGCCAGTTCTTTGTAGATTTTAGGTGCAACCAGAAGTAAAGACCTGGGAGGTAAAAGAAGAGCACTTCAATCACTTTGACATTAGTTTAAAAAAGTAGCTACATTTTTTACATTCTTTTATGGATAGTTCTCGATCTTTGCCATTTTTAACATTCTGTAAGAACATCTTTAGCCATTTTCGATTTTTTAAAGATTTTTTGGATGTTCTACTGGCAGCACAGAGGTATTTCAGTTTGAACTTTGAAGGCCATGAATATCCAATCATGCTGAGTAATTAAATGATCCTTTATTGTGTAAATGAATAGAAATTGGTAAATAAACAGTGATTAAAAACATAGAATTGAGTGATATACAAATATTTTAAGACTACTATTATTAAAATATTTCAAATTATAAAGCCATGAAGTTTTTTATACCAGTAAAACCAGAAGAGGAGTCTTTAGGACCTGCCCACGTGAACAAGCGCCCCCCCAGGTTCTTCCCGATGTCCAGTCTTTTTTATTGTGGTGTCCAGGATGTAATAAATATGCCAAATCGAGCTAAATCCATTGGTCTATTGGGGCTTAGACAAAAAGTCCATGCTTCTTTACAAGTATAGACAAGTAGAAATTCCCTGAGTTAAAATCATTGGTCTCAATAGAGTACAGCAAACTGCTAAAAACCCTGGGCAGTGACATAAGAGGTGAAGCATTCTGCGGCTCTGCTTACTAGCCTGAGTTGCCAGTTGGTCCTGTTTTCTTGAAGCAGCAGTACCATTAATCTTTCACGTAGTTTTACGTTTTTGCTCATTCTACTTAAGGTCTCATTAGGTAAGGCTGCATCTTTTTCATTTTGTAAGAGCTAGCAAATGTGTGCGGATAAGGTGCATCCTGAAATTTCTCTATGTCTGCTTTTTTAGAAATTAGCAGTGTCCTGCTAAGCTAAGGTGTTATGGACAATCAATCAATCAATCATTTTTAGTTTTAAAAGCACAGCTTCTCAACCTGGGTGATATCGGGGTGCTGGGGGATTGTTGATGCAGTTGGTAGCTATTCCTTGAAGAGCCAGGTTGTGTGCTTTCTCCTGAAGTCAATAGGGTTGTGCGTGGTCCGCCAGTGGGGAGGAGGTCATTCCAGATCTTGATGGCAAGATGGGAGAAGGCGTGTCCTCTGCTGCCGCTGCTTCGAACGCTCAGGACTTGAGCTAGGGATATTGATAGGACCTTCCTTGTGGTTTAATTGAAGGAGAGTCTGTGGTTGATGTACCTGGGTTCAATGTTGTGGAGGGCTTTGTATGCGATGGTTAGGACCTTGAATTTGCATCGCTTGTGCACAGGCAGCTAGTGGAGATTCCTGAGTTGTGGGGTGATATGGGTCTGCCTGGGAAGGTCCACGATGAGTCTCACGGCTGCGTTCTGGATGGTCTGGAGGCAGTGGAGGAGTTGGGTGAGGAGTCCAACGCAGAGGGTGTTTCCATAATCTAGCCTGCAGGTGATGATTGCTTGGGTTACTGTTTTTCTGGTCACACTGGGGATCCATCTGAAAATGTTCCATAGCACGCAGAGGTTGTGGAAGCTGGCGGCGGCCACTGCATTTATCTGTCATTTGAAGGTGAGTTTGCTGTATATGATGATGCCGAGATTGCGGGCATGGTCAGTCGGGGGATGACTGAGTGTGGAGGGCCACCAGGAGTTATCCCAGTGCAAAGGATAGTTTTCAAAGATGATCACCTCTGTCTTATCTGTGTTCAGCTTAAGGCAGTACAATTTCATCCAATCGGTGACGTGGGTCATGGCGTGCAGAAATTGTCTCTAGGGTAGGCGTGGTTTTTGGAGAGGGAGAGAATAAGTTGAGTGTCAGCATATGAGATGATGTGGAGTCCAAGGAAACATACAGGGGGTCATTACAACCCTGGCGGTCTTTGACCGTCAGGGCTGTTTTGGAGGAAACACCGCCAACAGGCTGGTGGTGCTTCCAGGGGAGATTACGGCGGAAGTGCTGCGGTCGCACCGCGGGGACCGGCGGTTTCCCGCCACTTTTGTCCCGGCGGGAGTAATCCTCCAGGGCAGCACTGCCCAGGGGATTACAAGTCCCCCTCCCGCCAGCCTTTTCATGGCGGTAAGAACCGCCATGAATAGGCTGGCGGGAAGGGGAGTCGCGGGGCCCCTGCACTGCCCATGCCACTGTGCAGACAGTGAAAAGCGCGACGCGTGCAACTGCACCCGTCGCACAGCCGCAACACCGCCGGCTCCATTTGGAGCCGGCTCCTGTGTTGCGGCCGAGATCCCTGCTGGGGCGGTGTGCGGAAACCAGGTTTCCGTCCGCCGGCCCAGCGGGGATCTCATTATGGCTGCGGCGGGAGTGCGGCTGCATTAGCGGCCGCCCGGCGGTCCAACCTTGGCGGGCTGCTTCAGCCGCCCACCAAGGTTGTAACGACTCCCACAGTCTGCTAGAGGTGTCATGTATGTGTTAAAAAGGGTGGGGCTGAGTGAGGATCCCTAGGGTATGCCACATATGGTGCTTTTTGAGTCTGACGTAAGAGGACGGAGATGGACTCTTCCTGTGATGAAGGAGTGGATCCATTAGAGGTTGCTGTTTTGGATTCCAATGTGGTGGATCCTTGAGGTGAGGGTGTAGTGGGAGATGGTATTGAATGTGGCAGAGAGGTATAGGAGGATCAATGCTGCCTTCTCTCCATGGTTGAGGAGGGACCTGATGTTGTCTGTTGCGGTGATGAGGGCAGTCTTGGTGCTGTAGTTGGTGTGAAACTGCATTGGGAGGGGTCATGTAGGTTGTGTTTTTCTAGGTGTCCGGAGAGCTGTTCGGTGATGACTTTTTTGAGGACTTTTGCCGGGAAGGGGAGCAGAGGGATGGGGTGGTAATTTTTGAGTTTGTTGGGGGTCCATGGATGGTTTCTTGAGGAGCGGCTTGACATCCGCTTCCTTACAGGCTTTGGGGATGGTGGTGGTCCTGATGGAGGTGTTGAGGATGGGAGTGAGGACGTGGCTGATTTCCTTCTGGCCCAGGTTGAAGATGAAGTGGGGGCAAGGGTTTTCGGGTGAGCCAGAGTGGGTCAAGCTCATGAGGGCTGCTATTTCCTAGATGGATAAAGTCCTCCAGTCTGTGATAAGGTGACTGGGTAGAGACTCCTGATGGGGTTAGTAGGTGTTTGATGCTGTTGATTTGTGGGTAGAAGTTACTGTAGATAGCTGTGATCTTGTCAAGGAAGGGTGGGTAGGATTGTGTTCTCGGTGGCTGCTGGGCAGACAAACTCTTTGACGATCTTGAGGAGTTCCTTCGGGCACTTAGTACTTTCCTTGATGTGGCTGAGTAGGGCAGCTTTTTTGCTTCTTTGAGGTGAAGATGATTTTTTTTACTGCATCCTTGATGGTAGTGCAGTCTGTTTGGTCTCTGCTACTGCACCATCACCTCTCTAAACTTTTGCAGTCTCTCTTGAGGGTACGGAGTTCGGGGTGAACTACTTTGCTGGTTTGCTTGATCTACTGGAGGTTGAGTTCCTTGCGGAGGCGATCTTGTTGGCACCGTTGAGGATCCATTCGGCTAAGCTTTGGGCATCCTGCTTAAGGTTGTTGAAGATGGTAGGTTTGCTGGGGTGAAGGGCGGTGGTCCACTGGGCCCCTGTGATTGTTCCCAATTTGTGTCAGGGGAGGTGGGGGGTATGGGGACAGGCATCTGCTGGATATGGTAAAATGTACTAAGTGGTGGTCAGTCCATGTGAGCTCCATTGTGTGGGAGAACTTGATTTTATCACTGACTGTGAAGATGGGGTCCAGGATGTGTCCCGCGGTGTGATTTGGGCTGGTGACTAGATGTTTGAGTCCGATGTTGTTTAGGATATCAAGTAGGTTGGTGGAGTTGTGGTCGTGGGTGTTGTCTAGGTGGAACTTGAGATCTCCAAGTAACATGTAGTCTGTTGAGTCGATGGCAAGGGGGGCAAAGTAGTCAGCATTGCTCTAGCAAAAGGTGGGGTGGGGACTAGGGGGGTCTAAAAGCCAGGGTTCCCCTAATGGTGATCCTGGGGTTGATTCAGATGAGGAAGTTGCGGTGCTCCATGAGGTGAGATGATTCTTCCTCAAAGATGGATCACAGGAGGTTGTCCTTATGCATGATGGTGATGTCTCCTCCATGCCTATACTGGTGGTCTTTGTGGATAAGTTTGTAGCCTCACGGGGTGGCGCAGGTGATGTCAGGGGCTGAATGTGGGTATGAGCCTGGTCTCAGTGTGAACAGCAGGTCCGGACTGAGGGTGGTCACGGTGTCCCATATTTCCGTGGAGTGTTTGCAGAATGATCTTGCATTGAGCAGTAGACATTGCAGTTGATTCTTGGGCTTGGGAGGTGCCTGTGTGACCTGTGTGAGGTCAATGTGGGTCTTGGACTTGCAGGTGAAGTGGCATCAGAGGCAGACAAAGGGTTCAACCATGGTCCTTGGGGTGGTGAGGTAGCAGTTGTTATCTCAGGTCCTGGGGACCAGGGCACAGAGCTCCATAGTGGAGTAATGGCAGGTAGAGGGAGAGTCAGGTTTCCTGGTACGGGCATGGTCCAGGGGCATACGGATGCAGATACCTTGCCTTTGGTGCACTGGCGGTGTGGTCACACAGCGACTGCCATTAAAAAGGTCCTGTGGTGGGAGAAGTACAGTGGGAGGAGGGCGGGAGGGGAGAAGAGATGGCGAAAAGAATGGTGGGATGGCAACAGGGCAAAGCGAGGTGAGCCAAGCAGAAGACCCGAAGGGCAGATTCCCTAGTGGGCACAGGAGCAAAGAAAAAATGCCCAAACAGGCCAGGAAGCACCCTGTGGCCAGCACCTAGTCAGTAGAGTTGGCAGCAGCGGCACTGGCAGCAAGGGGAGCATGCAAGGACCTGCTCAATGAGGTCATACTGCGACCACCATTAAGTAGGTCCTGTGGTGGGAGGAGAACAGTGGGAGGAGGGCGGTAGAAGAGTAGAAAAGGCAGGAAAACAGCAGGAGGGCGGGAGGGTGGGATGGCGGGAAGGCAGCGGGGCAAAGCAGGGATGAGCTAAGCAGAAAGGCAGAAGCCCTAGAGGGCAAAGGAAAAAGGCCTTAACATTCATAATGTGGTTACTGTCTCTAGGTTAATCACTAGGTTACTGGCCATATTTTTTAGGTATGCTCCCCGGGGTTGTTTAGTGCCAGTAAGACCTGTTTTAGAGTTCCTGAGTCTGCTTTGGCAAGTGAGTCATAGAATTTAATATGAGATTACTTGAATTCTAAGTCTTGTCTGATCAGTCCAAACCTGAGGTGAAGCAGCGATTGTCTTGTATAGTTAGGTAAATTAAAGATTCACCTGTAGGTGGTGTACTGAATTTGGTCTAGTGCAACCAACATTTTCCCAGAGTAGGGTAGGCTGCCATAAGAAAGAAACAGTGGATAGTAATTTTGCTTGCATAACTGGTAAGATTTCTTCAGCCAAGGGGTTGAGTAGATGTGTATTTAGTTTACTGAAAGCAAATATAAGTGCTGGTGCGTTGTTGTGAGGTACTGTAGCTGTATGTGGAACAGGCAGTTGTTGGAAAACAAAACTCCCAAGTAATTGTATTTTGTTGTGTTCTTGATCTTCACTTTTCCAATCCTCTAAGTATGTTTGGATTTATGTTTGTGTTTTCCAAATATCATGACTTTTGTCTTCCCTGCATCTGCTATACACATGTTACTGACATTGCACAAATTAGTTTGATCCAGCGCTCGCTGCAATCCATTTCTGGTATGGACGCGAATAATCAAATAGTCCATATATTGGAATTTGGACATTTTGGCCCATATTTATACTTTTTGACGCTAAACTGCGCTAACGCAGTTTAGCGTCAAAAAATTTAGCGCCGTCTAACGCCATTCTGAAGCGCCATGCGGGCGCCGTATTTATGGAATGGCGTTAGCCGGCGCTAGCAGACCGGCGCTGCCTGGTGTGCGTGGAAAAAAACCACGTAGACCAGGCAGCGCCGGCGTAGGGGGAAAATGGCGTTAGGGCGTCTTAAAATGGGGCAAGTCAGGTTGAGGCAAAAAAATCGCCTCAACCCGATTTGCGCCATTTTTTTCGACGCCCAGACGCCATTTAAATGACTCCTGTCTTAGTAAAGACAGGAGTCATGCCCCCTTGCCCAATGGCCATGCCCAGGGGACTTCTGTCCCCTGGGCATGGTCATTGGGCATAGTGGCATGTAGGGGGGCACAAATAAGGCCCCCCTATGCCACCAAAAAAAATTAGAAATATAAAAAATTATACTTACCTGAACTTACCTGAATGTCCCTGGGGTGGGTCCCTCCATCCTTGGGTGTCCTCCTGGGGTGGGCAGGGGTGGCAGGGGGGGTCCCTGGGGGCAGGGGAGGGCACCTGTGGGCTCATTTTGAGCCCACAGGCCCCTTAACGCCTACCCTGACCCAGGCGTTAAATAGTGGCGCAAATGCAGGGTTTTTTGACCCGCCAACTCCCGGCGTGATTTTTGCCCGGGAGTATAAATACGACGCATTTGCGTCGCCGTCATTTTTTTAGACGGTAACGCCTTCCTTGCATCTCATTAACGCAAGGAAGGCGTTCACGCAAAAAAATTACGCTATTTGCCCATACTTTGGCGCTAGACGCGTCTAACGCCAAAGTATAAATATGGCGTTAGTTTTGCGCCGAATTTGCGTCGAAAAAAACGACGCTAATTCGGCGCAAACGGAGTATAAATACGGGCCTTTATGTATGCCGATCCACGGAGGAACTGCTTCGTCTTTGGATATGTCTTGATCTACGTCAGCAGTCTAAAGATTTCACAAAATAAGTGCTAACACTCAACCCTGTTTTAGGCCACGATTAGTTGGTATTTTGGCTGTGACCTCGTTCCCATTGCCTAGCTTGACCTATGTATTAGAGTACAGGGAGATGATTGCTTTCAGGAGGAAGGGAATACCTTGTTGTGCAAGCTTTGACCATAGTATTTTCTAGTCCACACCATCAAATGCAGCTAAATAGTCTATAAAGCAGATAAGGAGGAGAAGACTGAAAGCCTGCATGGTATAGTGAACCAGAAATGATGAGGAAACCGTGTTGTCTATTGTTGATGATTTAGGGCTGAACCTGGTGTGAGAGGATGGAATTTTGTTTTCTTCAATGAACTGTACCTCTAGTTTGTATAATAGAATTTTAGTGTAGGCTTTGGCCTCTACATCTAATAAGGCTATTAGTAAATAGTTTGATGGGTCAGTGTTGGAACATTGTTTTCTTCAAGATTGTGGAATTTGGACCGATAAGAAGCAATAATGGTAAAGCTGGGTGAGTATAGTATCCTCATAGTCTATGTTAGCCTTGAATAGAAAGCCTGTGTTCATTTTAGGGGTGAGCCCAAATAACCCCACTAAAACTGGGCCACAATTGCATATACTTATATAGAGAAGTGTTAGTGGGAACTAATTAGTCTAAGCCATAAGCTAAGTGAGTATGTTAATAGCTCACAGGCGAAGAATAGAACCATTGATTCAGCAAAAATTCTTTACCAAAAGCATCTTGATGAATCAATAATCCACATTCTCAGATCTGGCCAGGAACACACCATCCTGCTCAATACCTCTATCGCCACCACAACATTTTCCGATGTCTGGAAATATGCCGAAATCAGACCACTACTCAAAAATCCCCTGCCGACCCCTGTAAAACACAAAAAGTACCAGTCAGTCTCCCTGCTCCCTTTCCCAGCGATGGTACTGGACAAAATCACCAAGAAGCAACTCATGACTTACCTGGAGCAGAACCAGCTAATTGACACCTCCCAATCCAGCTTCTGCAGTAATCACAGCACCGAAACTGCCTTGATCGCAGCTACAGATGACATCCAAAACCTCCTAGAATGAGGAGAAGCAGCAGCTGTGATCCTTCCCAACCTCTCAGCAGCTTTTGACATTGCATCCACCACATGCTGATCTAAAGACTCCACTACATCGGCATCCAACGGGGCACATGGAAGAATCCAGAGGATCCACCTCCTACCTTGCACCTCCGAACCCAAGGAGAGCATCTGCGGTGCCCCCTAGGGCTCATCCCTTAGCCCCATGCTCTTCAATGCATATTTTACACCACTGGCCAACATCGTCAGATCCCATGATATCAACATTATTTCCTACGCAGACAACAACCAACTCATCCTCTCACTCACCAATAACCCCTCCACCACCAGAACCAACTTCCTCAGATGCATGACACGCTTTGCTGACTAGATGAAGAACAACTGCCTGCACCTTAACTCAGACAAGATGGAAGTACTGTTCTTTGGCAACTGCAGCAACACATGGAATGACTCTTGGTGGCCATCAGAGCTAGGACCTGCACCAACTCCGTCCATCATTGACAATAAGTACACCATGAAATCACAGAACAACACCGTCTCCTCTGCCTTCTCCCTCACTTTGTTAATGCTACGCAAGATTTTCAAGGGCTACCTCAAAACATGAGATGCACCATGACATAGGCCCCCGTCACCAGCTGACTGGACTACAGCAAATCCCTCAATGTAGGAGTCACCGCACACCTCCTACAGAGACTTCAGACCATACAGAACGCTGCAGTCAGACTCATCCTCGGCCTTCCCTGATCGGCCCACATTACAACCAACATCAGGTAACTCCACTGGCTTCCCGTACAGAAGAAATGCCAATTCCAGCTGTTAACCCATGTACGCAAGGCTTTACACAACCAAGGACCCATGTACATTAACCACTGCTAGAAATCCATTGAGAAGACTACGCTCTGCCTCTATTTCACTTGCCCATACTCCCTTCATCTACTGAAGAAGAAGTGTAGGATGCTCCTTCTCTCACATTGCAGCAAAAATCTGGTACAGCCTCCCCATGCATCTCCGGACCATCACCTCACTTCTGGAATTCTGAATGACCCAGAAGACCTGACTGTTCAAATGAGCCTTCAAGACCTGCAAGCACCTGAATACCCTAGCGGGTGATTAGTCGCACTTTATAAATTGATTGAGTGACATCACACTAAAAACAGGTCAAAAGACAAATCCAACAAACAACATTTAATGTGACACATTCATTAGATATTTGTATTGTCTTCCACTAATTTTCTGGATGGCTGCGTCCTTATTTTGTTAATGCAGTCCTCATGGGAGGTGGTCCTTTGGGAGCAATATCACATATGGGACAACCAACTGTCCTCCAATGTCTCCAACAGGCATACTCCCCTTTAAAAATGCTTCAACTCAAGTTTAGGATTAGATTAGCTCCTCCAAGAAAAATTACGATGCATTTCGGCCCTTAGATTTCAGGCCTCCTCAGGACAGATAGGAAGACATATGAATCTGAGCCAAAGGGTAAAGCATCCCCAAGCTATCACAGTCATAAAAGGGTCTCGTTAAACATGTGCAGGCTAGCCATGCATAAGTCAGGCGGGTAAAAGAGGTTCCTGCCATTGTAGTTCATACTGTGGTGATAAGAACGAGAATGAACACCGATGATCAGTTCAATGAAGTTGGATCTTTATTGTCCACAGTTATTGACCACTCCGACTGCTCTCTACAACTGTCCCCTCTGGAATGCCCCCAGAGGATCTCTCATTCTACATTCCATGTATAACATGGAATGTAGAATGTATCTGATCACCACAATATTTTCCTTCTCTATGCAAAATGATAACACTTGAATATAAATGCATTTCAAAATACATAAGTAAAAGCTTAATCACAATATCTAGCAGGTTTTTTAATAATCCTCTTACTTCTGTGTATCTATAATTCTTCATTGTTTGCTTTCAAACCAGGTTTGCTTTTTTTATTTTTGTTCACTGTTATTTTTAATCCCACTTCAATAACACTGTGGGATCTTCCCCTAGAACCACCATTGTAATCTCCCTTAGTTTTCACTATTCTGCTTTTATTCCACCATTCGTGACTTTTGATGCATACTGCATTTTTGGAAATAGCTTCTACTCTCCCTGGACTTCTGGTTTTGGACAACTCCTTAGCCACAGGAGTGTAATCTTTTACTCATATCCAATCATCTATGTTAATTTCGGTTCTTTCTACCCATGCATTGTGTTTTGTATCATAGTCATCTTTCATTTTATTCTGAAACTTCTGAACACAAAGTCTAATGATCTCATCTAAAAACGTAGCTTTATCAGCTTTGGTCTTACCTTCTCTCAACCAAGCAGGACACAGCTTAAAGGCCAAAACACGACCTCGCATCACTTCAGATGGACTTATACTAGTAACTGCATTTGGAGAGAAACGATGTGACCACAACATGTCCTCCGCTGCTTCATTCCCTTCTATTTTATTTTGACTCGCCCATTGTATAAATTCAACCAGTGTGCGATTCATTTTTTCAACTAGAGCATTTCCTTGAGGACGATAAAGAGCTACCCGCTTGTGTTGGATGGCATATTTTCCCAAAAATTCTTTCATTTCTCTAGAGATAAACTGTACCCCTTTGTCAGACACTAAGGGGGTCATTCTGACCCTGGCTGTAAAATCCGCCAGGGCCAACGACTGTGGGAGCACCGCCAACAGGCTGGCGGTGCTCCCTTGGGCATTCTGACCGCGGCTGTACCGCCGCGGTCAGAAATGGAAAACCGGCGGTGTACCGCCGGTTTTCCGCTGCCCTGGGGAATCCTCCATGGCGACGCAGCTTGCTGCGCCGCCATGGGGATTCCGACCCCCATACCGCCATCCTGTTCCTGGCGGTTTTGGCCGCCAGGCACAGGATGGCGGTATGGGGTGTCGTGGGGCCCGTAACAGGGCCCCACCAAGATTTTCAGTGTCTGCCATGCAGACACTGAAAATCGCGACGGGTGCAACTGCACCCGTCGCACCCCTTCCACTCCGCCGGCTCCATTCGGAGCCGGCATCCTCATGGAAGGGTGTCGCCCGCCAGCCCAGCGGGAAACCCAGAATACCCGCGGCGGTCTTTTGACCGCGCAGCGGTATTCTGGCAGTTCCAGCCAGGCCGGCGGCTTCCGCCGCCGGCCGGGGTCAGAATTACCCCCTAATTCTTTAGGGACTTCTTCCCTATCAAATAATCTCTTCTAGGTGTTTAATAGCCACATTTATATTGGGTTTCTCCATAAACTCTACTTCCCACCAGTTGCTATAATAGTCCACCACCACAAACGCAAATCTAGATCTTGTTGCTAGGGTGCTAAAGGGGCCAATAAAATCAATGGCCAGCTTAATCCAGGGTCCCGCATGCAAAATACTTGGTGTTAAAAGTGTTGGCTGAGTTTTCAACTCTTTCTCACTGTTTGCACAGATCACACAATTCCTCACACAGATAACTATTTCAAGATCCATACCTGGTCTACAATAACACTCTCCGATCTTTCTTAATAATGGTTTGTCCTAAATGTCCTTGATGACGAATCATAATGATTTTGTCTCTTAAGCCTCTGGGTGGAATGAAATTATGGTTCCTCATCAAAATGCCATTGTTTTCTATCGATAATTAGTCTACAACTTTAGTGTAGGCTTGTAAATTCATTGGGAGAGAGCATTCCTTGGGCCAACCCTGGGTCAAATAGTTCTTTATACGTACCATATCTTCATTTTTTAACATTTCTTAATTTCACTCAGTCTCCATGAAAGTGTTCCCATCACACACATCTACAACCACAATCAAACACTCTTCATCTTGTTCATCCACCAACTCTATTTTCTCATCTGAATTGATTGGTGCACAAGACAAATAATCGACCCTGATATTTTTCCTACTAGGAATATACTCTACTTTGAAATCATACTGTAGTAGTTTTGAACTCAATCTAGCAATTCTCACAGTGTGTTCTTTGATAACTTCTCCACCAAGAATGTTCACTAACGGTTTATGATCAGTCTTGAGTGTAAACCTTCTCCTCCAAATGTAGTTCTTGAATCACTCAACAGCCCAACAGCAAGCCAATATCTCTTTTTCTATCACAGAAAAAACTTTTTTGTTGACTCTCAAAGAACGTGACACAAATCCTATAGTTTGTATGTGATTGTTTTTGTCTGCTTGGGATAACATTGCCCCCAAACCATTGCTACTAGCGTTTACAGTAATAGTACAAGGTTTAATAGGATCAAATGGTGCTAAAATTCTTCCCTCAACTATGTCATTTTTAAGTGTTCTAAATTCTTTCTGTGATTTTGCATCCCACACAAATTCTTTATTTTTCTTCAGGAGTTCCCATACGTTTGCTGTTTTAGCAGAAAAATTCTTAATGAATTTTAAATAAAATGCACATAAACGGAGAAAAGATGTGACATGGGGGGTTATTCTAACTTTGGAGGAGTGTTAATCCGTCCCAAAAGTGACGGTAAAGTGACGGATATACCACCAGCCGTATTACGAGTTCCATAGGATATAATGGACTCGTAATACGGCTGGTGGTAAATCCGTCACTTTTCCGTCACTTTTGGGACGGATTAACACCTCCTCCAAAGTTAGAATAACCCCCATGGTCTTTTGTTTTTGGTTCAAATGCACTAACAATCGCTTCTACCAAAACTGGTCTTGGTTTAACCCCATCTTTTGAGATAACATGACCTAAGTACTCTATGCTGGATTTAGCAATCTCACATCATTTGCTACTCCACCATATTTTTGTAATCTTTGTAACACTTTATTCATTGTTTCATCATCGGTACGTTCATCCTCACCAGTGATCAGTATGTAATCCTGAAACGTTACGACACCCTCAGTACCCTGAGGTATGTTTTCTAAAACTTTCTGAAAGACAGAAGCGGTGGACGTCATCCCAAAAGACATCCTTTTGAATTGAAAAGTGCCAAAAGGTGTTACAAAAGTTGTGTAATGCCTCGAAGTTTCGTGTAACTTAACCTGATGATTTGCTGAAGAAAAGTAAATTTTGCTGAAAACTTCTTTGCCAGCAAAAATAGATGTGATGTCATCAATACGTGGTAAAGGATGTGAATTGACCCATGTGACCTTGTTCAGACTATGAAAATCAATACAAACTCTTAATTGTCCATTTTCTTCTTTCGTGCAATGACCAATGGAGATACCCAAAGTAATAACTCTATAGGTTCTATAACTCCATCAACAACCATTTGTTTGAGAACATTTTCTAAATTCTGACACACACTGAAGGGTACATTTCTCAATTTATGCTTTGCAGGTGCAGCGCCATTTTGTACTTTGATCTTATGTTTGAAACCTGTGATCCTCCCCAAGTTATTACTGAACACCTTATTGAACTTTTGTAACCAAATATTCTTGGGTTGTTTGTCGTGAACTACCAGAGATTCATCATTTAACTTATCGGTAGCTAACGAAACACTCTTCCCTTATCTTAATGTCATACTGAATGACCCCTGATGATACCACCCAAGTATATTCAAACCTTTTTTAGCTACATAAACTTTTCCAAGAATCACTTTGTTTTTATATTTCATACGTGATTTAAAATAACCAAGGAGGTCAATTTTCTTTCAATCGTACGACACAGGGTTTCTGTCAGATGGTAACAAGTTATTTTCCCCATATCTTTGTAATAGCAATTCTTCAGTAATTATGGTCATCCTTGACCCAGAATCTATTATTAGGTGTAGTTTCTTCCAATCAACCTCAAAGTTTTCATGAGGATCTGTGCAATTAAGTTCACCACATTGGACCACTAGTATTACATCTTTCTTTGGGTTCACTTCATCGTTAGAGCTTTCATTTGGATCAAGTTCTTCAATCACATTCACTTTATCAAGTGTTTTACTACTCTGACAAACTTTGGCAAAATTACCTATTTTCCCACATATTCTGCACTTGACATTTTTAGTTGATCATGGGTGAGCGTTGTTACCATGTCTACGATTACCACATCTGAAATATCTGTTCCTTTTGCTGAAGAATTCATCTTAAGCTTGGTTCTTTGTTGATCTCTTGGTTTGTTCTTTAGAGTAATCACTGGAGTTCCCTTTAATTTTGACTGCGCTTAGCCCAACATGTTTTTTTTGTGATAGTTCCTTGCATGCTTTTCTGAGAAATTTTAAATTTTGACAAAGAAGGATTTTTTAACCTTAACAGTTTTTCTTGAACTTTCTTATTCCAGCAGCGTACCACTATTTGATTGCTAAAAAGTTTTGCCATAAAGCTTTAAAATTATAATTCGAAAGCTAATGTCCGCAAAATTGCTATATAAGTGTCAATTGATTCATCTTGACATTGTGCTTGTGTTAACAATTTATGTCTATTTGCTATCAAGCATGGTTGAACATCAGACTACCTTTCGAGTTGTTTTACTGCAAGTTGATACTCATCAATATCATCTGCTTCACCATCCAGTAATTCATACCATGGCAAGTGTTCATAAACGGATTGGCCTTCAAACCTTAAATTGTGTTCTAATAAAAATATTTTCCTCTCTGGGCAATACCTATTGCCACCTATAGCTCCTAAATATTTATTGAAAGCCCTGTGTGCCAACCTCTCCAAGGTACTAGTTAATCTCCAGGTGTTTGTCAAAACGGTGGTGGAGCGCTGAAGCTCTCCATAATGGCTATGATAATGAGTTGTAGTAGTATGTAAAAAGAAATTTGATCAACACTGCTTTCCTTCTGCTTTGATAACGTGTTGCAGTAGTATGTAAAAATACATTTGTTTAACACTGCTTTGCTTCAATTTCAGTGGCTCCCTAATTGTTTGTGGATAACAGTAAAATCCACAAACTCTTGAGTATTATGCATGTGAATCGTAGTGAGATTATGTTGGGGTCGCAGTAAAATCCACCGGCTCATGAGTATTATGCATGCAGATCGCAGTGGGTTTGTTGCTCATGCAGATCGCAGTGAAATTCACACATTTCTGTGAGGGGTTTATTATGCGTGTGGATCGCAGTGAAGTCCACATGCTTCTGTGAAGGGTTAGATCGCCGTATGTGTTGCTACGTATTATGCATGCAGATCGCACATGTCAGTAATTGATTTTGTCAAAGTATGTCTGCCGTACATATTATGCGCGTGGATTGCAGTTTCCTAAAATATGGCTGACGTGTGTATTTGTACCTGCCACGTAGCGTAGGGCTGAACGTAGGTAATGTTGTAACGTGATGCTGGACGTGCTTGAATGCATGTGATGCTCGACGCGTGTGTGGCTATGCAGTGTGTGGAGTAGACCTTTGGGGAGTGGAAGTAGTGATCACATATAAAGTTGTAAAATGTATGTGAAATTAACATAAACGAAGGGTCTATGACACGGAGCATGTCAAAGCTTCAGAACAAAAACAAGCAACTGGCATTAAACTGTATAGCGCATTCTGCAAACTATTTGCGATCGTCGCGCTCGATGAAGGAGAATCCCTCAAGGTCCCGAAAAACTAGAAGTGGGTTCTTGACTGTGGCCAGCTCATCGCCAGATTTTGTGGTGATAAGAATGAGAATGAACACCGATGATCAGTTCAAGGAAGTTGGATCTTTATTGGCCACAGTCATCAACTACTCCAACTGCTGTCTACAACTGTCCCCTCTGGAATGTCCCCCGAGGATCTCTCATTCCACATTCCACATATAGCATGGAATGTAGAACATATGAGATCACCACACATAGGTAATGGCAATGAGTGCGACAACGTTTGTATATTCAGTTTCAGTGCTGTACTGGACTGTTGGTTCCTCGTGTCTGAATCGGTCACTGACCTAGGTTAAAGGGGATTCTATTATATATAAAAACCCCTTGTGTGGTCCAATATATACAGACATTTCACTGGCTTTATTTTGTATATTTCAATGCTTCATTGTTTAAATGATGCACATTCTTTCAGAACTTGCATTGCGTGCAGCGCTGAGCTCCAAGTCACAATTGCTTCTTCTTGTTGAGGACAACAGTGAGATCATTCAAACTGAACTCTGTTTATGTTGTCGGATTTTATATGCTTTATAGAGGGGACATGCTGAAGTGGGAGCAGAATGGCTGCTCTATTTAATATATGTTTTTTCCATCTTGAAATATAAAGCGAGTGCAAGGTGAGTTGAGTCATGATACTTTCATGGTCACTCATTGTGTGTGGCCCATGCAAACTATGGTTGTTGCCGTCCATTGGTGATTTTTCAATAAGTCGAGAACTCTTGTTAATGTCACTTAGTGGCTGCTAAGACAAGAATTCCAGGTTGTTCCTCTGGATGGGTGGTGAGTTCGGCCCTGGTTGCAATGTCATCCCCACTGGTGATGTTCTGATGTCTCTTGGTGACTGATACTTCTGTTTCCTTTGAGAGCTAAAATGCTCTTGAATATTAATGAAGACACAGTCAGACTCTTGTGTCTCAGTTTGGAATTTGAGTACTTTTGTGCATCTTGTACAGTGCTTGTTGATGACGTTTCAGGGGTCTGTTTCATAAACGATCAAAGTATACCGGGTACTGTGCACTCGTTGGGGACTAGTTTTCTATGAACTCCTAGGCTTCCACCTCCATCACTGGGGCAAGTTTCAGCTGTGTATTCATCCTGCTTTTGCAGTTACAGTTACAGTGGGGGCCTGTATCAGCCGGCCTTTGTATGTGCAGCTTGCTTAACAGTTTGGGAGAATTTTTTTTTTTTTATTTACCATTTTTTAATCCTCTTTGTAGGCAGTTTTATGGTTTGTGTTATATTGTGTTTCAGTGCTGTACTGGACTGTTGGTGCCTCCTGCCTGAATCGGTTACTGACCTCGGTTCCTCATAGAAATTCTCTTGGGCCACAAGGGGTTTGGATTTCATCAACAACTTATTATAGGCAGGGGGAGATTTCACTCCTCCTTTTTCACCAGGGTGGATGTCCGTAGGCATTTCTGTTGCAATTGAAGTAATTCCTTGGTTGGATATTTGCTGATTTGTAACCTTTATATTTTCCAGAAGTAGTGTAAGTAACTCTGGGATGGTACACAATTTGTCTATAATGGGAGCACAGGTGCAGGTCTTACTGTCCCTATTTTGTTTAGGAGCGCTAACCCTTAATTCAAGGTTGGCAATTTTTGAGTTAATGTTGGCTATGGAGTCGGTTAATCACTAAATTAAATAAATTTGAATTTCGAGTTTATGAGCTTGCCATGTAACCACCCTTGTTCCAGCCAATGAAGATGAATTAATTGACATGAGAATGGTGTCGGTTGAAGAGTCACTGTTACGTTTGGGAATAGACCTCTTCGTCCCAGGAGTTAGGACAGTAAATTATTGTTCTATTACTTCTAACATCTTGGCATCTGCATTGTTTATAGGTTCCCTTTGGTGGGGGTGCTTTGGCTCTTGTGGCTCCTACAGGGTGGAAGCCTTGTAATTTGCAAAAACAACATCTAGTGCCTCTGAATTGTGTGCATGGTGTACTTTCACCACCGTTCCTGTAATTATGCCACATTGAATCAGGTATGTGTGGTTGGTAAGCGGTGATGAGATGATAGGCTGGGATAGAATTGTGTCAGTTGTTGAAGACAGTTCTATAATATCTAAATCTCGCCTCTTCCAGACGTCCTTGTTCCTTCCTGTGAAAGTTAATGGGAGGACCTAAGGAGCGGTTTGTTGCGTCTTCTAGTCCCAGCTTTTGCTGATTACAGATATCCAGTTTGTATGTCAAGAAGTATTGATCAGTTGAAATGGTGGTAGTTTTAGACACCATATTTGTGCTATTTCCTCAAGAGGGACAACCTTCCAGGGACTTCTGTGGCTGCTATTTAACCGTGTTTCCTGTTAAGTTCAGAGTACCCAGTGATGCTGTGTTAGTTTTGGTAGCTCTGCATTTTTAGTAGGTCCAGTTTGTTTGCTTTGCATTATTGAAATTTGTTGACACACTTCCAGTTTTGGGGAAAGCACAGGAGAGTGGAAAGAGTCTCCAGGCACAGTCTCTACTCCTTATGTATTTTGTGTTTTATTTTGTTTCTTTATGGTCACTGGCTTCTCAGCCTGGAATGGGGACTTGGTGCTGGATTGTTATTTCTGTAGAGTTGCTGTCTTCTCTGCAAGTGATATACTGTAAATCAGCTGTGCTAGGCTGTATTCCAGATTAAAATAGTGGAAGATGAAAAACAGAGGGCACAAGCTCAACACCTACCTGGATAAAATGGTCCTTCTTGCTTCTTTTGCGGGTATGCCAGTCTGCTACTTTTGTAAATACTTGTTGTAGTTATTTTACTCCTTAGTGTGGCTGTCACTACGGGATACAGAGGGCTGTTGACAGCCCTGGGTGCACTTAGTTATTTACTGCTGCAGTGACTGCAGCACCACAGCACAACCACACTAGCACCACCACACCAAAAAAATCACTCTACACCCACCAGTCCCCTTCGAAGCCAATGTGCTGTCTTCTGCATGCCAGGTGGACAGGTGGAGAACCAAACCAGGAAGCAGGCAGCTTCTCTGTGCAAACAAGCCACACCGACCTACTCCTGGCTACTTCGGTGTGCCATGGGGTTCCACCTTGTGCTTAAACACTTACTGGTAGCCTTCTCTGCTCTGTTGCCCTTCTCACAGCCTTCTCATGTTCTTTGAACCTCGGCTCTCCTGCTGCTGAGGTGGCCTCCTGGGACTTGCCAGGGGCTCTAGATGGTAATCTCCTCTGAGGAACTAGCTCGGCATGGCTCTCTACCCGATGGCCTCATCCTCTGGTCGGTTCTCACTCTAGCTGTAGCTCTGCCCTTCCTCCTGCACACACAGGCTGCAACATGAAGATCATTCAATCATTTTGAGTTGTTTTTTTTCATTGCGTAAATTGGAGCACAAAAGTGCACACTACTCACGTTTAACTGTTTTTTTTCCCTGAACAGTGCTTGGAGAAAGAGGAAGATGAGCCATCATTAAGACTGCTTTGGTGAAGGTTGAAATCACCAACAAAGACATGATTGTTATTAGATAAAATAAATTGAGAGGTTATATATTTCATGCATTCTTAGACAAATACGTTTCTCTCCCCCAATAATGATAGGTAATATGAATTCTGGTGGATTCAGGGGCTAAAGACAATTAGATGGTTAAATCTGGGGAAGGAGTAAAACGCAACCAGGGGACCGGGGTTAGAATTTCTGCAAGTCATTGCAACTCCAAATCCAATTTTACCTTCCCTGCCAAGACCCAAAATTAGAGTAATCAGGCAGAACAAGAAGATCCATGAGATGTTTCTACACTTCTTAGAACCTTTTTTACAATAGAATCATTAGGTGTAGAGCCTTATCAATGATTGCATCAGGAACGTTTATTCAGTGGTTGACCACAGACCAACAATTGTTTAGATTACAATAAAGCGTGGAGAAGAAGATGACATCATAGAAATAAGAATCTAGAGGGTTCTCAATTTGATTTTTCAGCTCAATCGGAGGTGTGGCTACAAGGGATTCTGACACCATTCAAGATATTTTGGATGTCAGCATTAGTCTGTATTTCAGGGAGCTTCAAATAATTGGTGTGCTGAAGTCAAATTTAGGGTCTTAAGATTTGTAAGCAACACTTTGGTCTCACAGGGATAGTCTTCCAAAAATATATTCATTTCCTCAAGTAAAAGAAAAGTGACAGTTACATGCAGAAGCAATAGATCACTGATCCTCATTGGTCTCCTGCATGTTTTTACAACAATGTTCCTAGGTACTTCAATATTGTAGATGTTGGTTACTAGAAGGTCAAATTCCCTGGTTAAAGAATCCATTTTGTTAAGGAAAGTGGGGAGTGCCTTAGCTAGATAGATCAGTGGGGGGTCTCTGCCTACATAATTTACTAAGGGGACGAATTTAGAGTTTAGCAGTTGGGGTTACTCCGTCATCAACGTGACGGATATCCCGTCCATTGTCTTACGATTCCGTTATAATGTATGGAAATATTAATACGTAATCCATCTGCCAAACTCTAAATCAGGCCCTATGTTTGAACTCAGCGAGGTTATTAAGAGATGCCGAGTTAGCATATCATTGTGTATGTCTGGAGGTATAGGAAATAGCAGTTTAAAGGCTGGTGTGAAGATCAAGTCAGGAGATCTATTGTAGCCACTTTAGGCACTGCCAAAGGGATGCACGCTGTGGTGAAGAGCAGCAGGACTCACATATGATGGAGATGATAGGTTTTAATGAAAGGTGGGTGAGAAAGTTCTAGGATTGAGGGCGTCACATAAGAATGAAGAAATGAAAAGGCACGGTAATAGGTGAATGAGAAAATTAAAGAAATCCTGAAAGGTGTTACGGGGTGTGGAGTTGGGGTGGTGGTCTGGTATTCTGAGACGATTTAGAGAAGACAAAGTGGAAGAAAGCAGAGAAGTAAAGAGGATTTGAATCAAGAAAGGGTTCCTCAGTAGAACAACAATAGTCAGGGAGTAAGGAGCATAGTCTCTCACAGGTGTAAGCCATTTATTCCACTTTATACTGTATAGGCAAGGCCTGTGCTATTTCTATCCTGCTGTGTGCACCATGCTTAACCACATTGTAGTTATGTGTTTGTTTCTTAGCCTTAGTTGAAGCAAACTGTCCTAGATACATCCACAATCAGGGTAAGGAACACTCTACAACCTAACATATAACATAGCCTACTGACACATAGACCACACTGTGCCTCACTATGTAGACTATGGCATCTGTTTCTGTTTCTTCCATGACCAATCATCCTCAGCACATACAGCGAGCAGGCAAAATCAGTTCATGTTCTCCTGTTCACAAAGAATAGCAACTATGTTTTGTAATTGCATGTTCAGACTGTTAAAATCAGGTGACTACACCAGCAACTGGGTTGCACACAATCCGAATTGTACTTCCTTTGTCATGTAGTAGAATGTATGTTTAATTTTGAGGCCTGGAATCATGTATTTGCAACTATATTAAATATTTATGGCAAACGGTTACTCTTTTGTATGTCGACTGCTGATCATTATTTGTCCTCTGCTTTGAATGACAAATTATGTAAATACATTGAAAGGCTTTGTGAACTAGTGAGTGGTTTCTTTTATATGGGGGACATTCCCCAATCCCTGTTAGCGACATCTATAAATTGTGCTACTGAGATTTTTGATAAGGAAAGTCATGTCATTTCATGTTATGTTCTTAGTTATAAATGGAGCATATTTATCAGCAAATGGCCTTTTAGCTCTAACATCATAAGTTCAATTGCAGTGGTCTTGACACACACACACAGCGAATATTACTTTTACCTGTTTTTGATACTGAAAGCTACTTTTCGTTTGTTGTAGGTATCAGGTTGCACTAACTTACTGGTAATTCCATTACTCCAAACCCATGTTTCCTAATTTTATTCATCACTTATTGAGATGACTTTAGTCTGATTTATACTTCGGCGGATGGGTTACTCTGTCACAACGGTGATGAATACCCCATCCACCAAAACAGAAATCCCATTATTTCCTATGGGATTCATATTTAGGAGGACGGGATGTCCGTTACCGTTGTGATAGTTTAACCTGTCCGCTGAAATATAAATAAGGCCCTTTGTCTCCCTGAGACAGGCACTTTGTTGCCATATTTTCCATTTAACCTATTCTCCTCATCTGCTTTAACATCTCTAACTTCCACCATGCCTTCTGTACATCAGACTCCCTCTAGGTCTGAAATCACAATCCTGTATTTTCATATTTACTGGACTGAGTCATATTCAAACATGGAGATGCAAAGATCTGCACCAGAGCACCGGAGCAAGCGAGCTGGTAGTGCACACAATTTACATCCTCCAAAGCAACATTTTAATTCTCTGGCTGAATGCATGTAAAACTCTGAATTATTACTGTACAATTAGAAAATCTACAGATTATGGGACAGATTTACAACTTTTTGGAGCAGGGCAGCGCAGCAAGTCACCTTGCTGCACTACCCTGCATCAAAATGAAAGGGCTGGAATGCGCCGTAGCTATGCAATACGGCACATTCCTGTCTGTTTCTACTGCATGGTGCTGTTTTGGCTGCATAGCATCAACTCAGACAACCTTGCACCATGGTGCAAGGGTGTCTGAAATGTAGGCTGGATTGTTTTTGTTCAGGAAGGGACACCGTCCTGCATAAACACAGGCCTGGGAGGCTTTTTCCTCTTTCTATGTGTGCTGCAGAATGCAGCACACACAGAAAGAGGACAAACAAGGAGAAATAAAGATATTTCTCCTTGCTGCTCCTCCCCTGGGAGACGTAAGGTTTTGAGTCATCCCCAGGATTAAATGGTCTTGTAAATCTGGGGATGCGTCAAAATGTATGAGTGTTGCATGAGAACACCCACCGCAACACCCATGGAACCCCTCCCTAATGCAGAGTAAGACAACGCAGCGGTTTGCACTGCCTTGCCTTACTCTTTATATATAAGACCATTCAAAGCCATGAAAAGTGGCTTTGCGTGGCCTCCTAGAAAAGGTGGACAAGTTTGTGCCGCTGTTGTGTCACTAAATGTGACACAACAACAGCACAAGCCTCTCATAAATGTGCCCCTCAGTTCTTAATGATAGAATAGTGCAAATCTCACACTTAAACTGACAGGCTAGTTTGCATGAAAATTAGAGGATGCCGTTGGTACACCACATCACCTCTACTGGGATGGACATTACCAAAGCGAGAGTACAAGGAATCATCAATGCTGGATTTGCTAGACATCCACTCACTCTTGAGCCTTGTTTCATTGGATGAGCACTGGGAATGCATTTAGTTATGAAGTTTAAACACTCAAAACTTCATTTTTTTAATTTTAATTTTGCATGTATTTGAAAGTCTAAAGCCTGCAATGTTTGTTTAAAAAAAGGAAGAGCAGTATCAGTGGCAAACTCTGTCACTCATATTAAGGGGCCACACTCCACACAGCAGACTAGGCCGACTGTTGCAACAGGCAGCAATCCCCTATTTCCACATCCTACCCTCTGAACTGTTGATTGTACTACTGAATATCAACCCCCAGATATCATGTACATGAATACAGAGGTCAGAATACTGAGGTACAAAATATCGAATGTTAAGGCCATAATATGGAAGTATAGATTTACTACTATTGCTAGCTTCACTTCTATGTACTGTGAAGATATATGTAGCACGTAGGTACATATAAGTGGAGTTAGGTATAGAAAATCTAGTCACACTTACCTGTTGATATTCTTTCGATATTTTGTCCTTAATATTTTCTTCCATCGATATTCATGGGTTTTTCATTTTGGCGTGAGTTTCATGGATTTCTGCATTTTCCCTGCCACAACAACCTAAGCTCCCCCTTCCCTGCTAGAATTCCTACCCAGCTGAACCCTTAACCCTGAACTGTCCACTTTCCCCTGTTTGTGCAACCCGATATTTCTCAAGACAGGGTTGCAGTTGCTGATTTTATGGTGATGGATGTCATGTCCAGGGACCATTGTGGTGTAGCCATTTTAGTTATAGCTCTATGCACATTAGTTTAACTCACTAGGCCACTGTGCACTTTAACCTAGATATATTTTATTCGGCTTTGCATTGTTATTTTTACAATGACCATTTTTACAGTGTTGTTTTATTTTTCATCTATCTAACTGTTTTGCTTAGCCTAGCACTTTGTTCTCAAACCAGACATTCTTGATAACTCTGTGCTTCATTCAAGACTACAGTTTGGTACATTGCCAGTGAACGTGGTAGAAGTTTAGTCCCCAACATTCGTAGAAAATACACATCCTTACGTAGGGACATTTTCTCAGAACATCAGCTGTGTTATTATAAAAACACTTTGTAGTCCCATTATCAGTTAAGAGGGAGATTCCAGCCAGGGAACCACGACTGTCTGCTGATTGCTGAATGCTTTGCTACAGATGCTAACGCAGACCACAGGCCTTTGCTCAGGTATGAGGGTTGATGTCTTCCCGGGGGAAACTGAAAGGCAGAATTAGAGCTTAACATGCTGTGCTCAGATTATGACTTAGATAGGAAATAGTCCATCGATCCTAGTGACAATATGATAGCGTTAGTCTTATGCTTCACTCTCCTCGTCACCATTTTAATACTGTCATGTTGTGTCGTCCTGGTTATTGCAGCTCACGCTTTGCTATCTAAAATGCAGTCGTTTTATTAAACCAATCATTGAAACATATACTGCTTCTGTTTGTCATTTATATATGAGACTGAATTGTGAATAAGAGAACCGGATGCGACCTGAGTGACCACGACTTCCCTGAGAAGCCTAATATGTCATGCGCTCGGCTGCCCAATCATCCTTATCCTCTGGTAGAGATGAGGCACTGCTAGTTAGCCGGAGCAAAACCCGGATTTAGAGCGACATGTGTCACCCACAGTAGGTCAAACTCAGTCTCCCACACCATGGATGATCTTGCTGCTCAAAATCCAGTAGTCTCATTAGAATAATGAGAGACTACGCGACACCATCACAAACCAAGAAATCTAACAGATTAAGTGACGCTTGAGCTCACTAACAGGTTGCGTCACATTGAACTCCGTTTAAAAGCTTTTGAAGAGAAATTAGGAGGGCTTGTCCAGCCTCATGCCCCCCCACCGCTTCTCCTCGAGCTGACTCACAATCCCACTGCCAGTCTTTTATCCTGGGACAATCTCCTGGCACTGATGGAAAGGCTCCCCTACATTTCTTTAGGGGCCCTATGTCACCCAAGGGCCGTTGCATTTATCACTGTCAATTTGAGGCGGGTTGGAATGCCAGGTTAGACCGTAATCCAGCGGAAACTGGTCCAACTATGTAGTTATTACTACCAGGGGAGTATGTGGAGCAGCTCCGATAACTAATCCAGTGTCTAAGATCCCTAAAGCTTCCAATGGTTATGAGCATCAATCAGTAGGCCCTCCAGTGACGGACCTGGAGCCCATCAGAACCAGACTTGACAACCATGGGGCACAGTTAAAAGTTTTACATCTACCCTCAGAATCTTGCCCATATGTGCTTGTTATTACAAATGTTCCCGGGCTCCGAACAAACAGAGTGGAGACTTACATAGAGTTGAAAAATAAGATCATCCATTGGTTGCATGTTAATGCTAAATTTGCATTCTTTATGGTACCTTCAATATTAATGGTGAGGAGGGTGGAATGGGTGGGCCTGTTGAATAAGTTTGGAGTGGGAGATTGTATTGTTATTAATTTTGATTCACCTGCCCTGGTTCAACAGATTTTTCTAAATTCATGTAGAGCTAGCCCTCTAGCTGGAGGTGCTTCTCTGTGTAGACTCTCAGCCTTTTACCCCCCAACATCCGAACTTGCTCCAAGTGGGTTGATATTTGATCCTAGAGGTCCCCCCTGTTTCCACGTGCAGCATGCATTTCGGTCCGACCGTAGGCATCATCCATCTTTCCTCTCAGACGTGGATTGACATAAAGTCAAAGTTACACAGGGTACCCTTGAGATATTGGGGCCTAGATTAATCACCAGGGAATGTATTACTCCTAGAGATAAGGAACTTGGGGGATCTAGAGTAAGCAGCCTGGAAGAAGAGAGGATTGCAAATGTGGACTTTATGGGCTCTACACAAATTACACCGCCAGCCCAGAATGATACACAGGCAACTGTGTCTGGTTCGAACATGACTGGTTCTGAATTTACTGGGGTGAGCGATACTATTGGAGAAAAAGTAGCCGGGGGACCCAGAGAGAGCAGTATAGTGCTAGACCTAATGGGCAATACGAATTATACGAGCACCACACAGATTACATCACAAGCTCCGGTCGATGCACCACAAGCCCAAGGTGACGCGTCAGTCACAGTCCTCGGTTGGAATATAGCCGGGTCTGAGTCCAAAATTCCAGATTGGGGCCATTTTATAGATGAGCACAAGATATGCTTATTCCAAGAGACATGGGCCTTGGAGCCCAAGCACAGATTTGGTTTTAAGAGTTACTGGGTCCCAGCCCGTAAGGTGACCTCTGGGAGACCCTTGGGTGGTTTACTTATATGGGTTAATGTGAGAGGACAGGGCTGATTGCAGAGCCCCCCTAACTTTTTGCCCCCATTTTCCACTTTTTGCTGGTGTTTTCCTGACTCTGATGGTGCTCTGGGTACTGCTAACCAGTCCCAGGGCCTGTGCTCTGTGTAAAATCAGTATGCAAATTAGGCTAATTATAATTGGCAAAATCAACCTACCTATAATTCCCTAGTATATGGTAGGGCATGGAGGTTTAGGGACCCCAGCATATGTAGTGCCTCCACAGGTGCACTGCTGAGGTGCCCAGTGTCATTTTAAAGCCAGGCCTGCCTTGCTGGCTGCTTTTAAATTAAAGTTATATGCAAATTCGACTTTGGAATTAAAAGTAGTTCCAAAGTCTTAAACTACCTTATTTTAACATATAAGTCACCCCTAAGGTGTGCCCTATGTGCCCCTAGGGCTGGGTGCCATGTAACTATATGCAGGGACCTTATAAAAATAGTTTTATAAGCCCTGGTGAGGTAAAACAGCCAAATTCGTTTTTCCCTCATTGTAGTGAATGGCCTCCATAGGCTAGAATGGGGAGACTTTATTTTAATTTTAAAAGTCCCCTTAAGTAACAGATACCAGAAGTTTGGTATCAAATTAATTGTTATAATAAATCCCACAATTTCCAGTTGTGGGATTTAATATAACTTGTTCAGGAAAATAGTTTTAAAATGTACCTGAAATGTTGCCAACTTCAGCCCTGCAGTGTTTTTGATGCTGTGCTCTGATTGGCCAGCCTCTGGCAGCCTTGCCAGGCTGCCTTGATGAGGTGTGAAGTAGCATGGCTCCACACAAAGAGATGTACCTGTGGGAGGCGATCTTCCCTCAGCAGATGGTGAGGCAGGACGGGGGAGGGCTGCCAAACTGGTCTTCAAAGGCAGAGAAGGACATTTGGAGCAACCCAGCAACACCCCCACATCCTGCAAACCCAGACAATTAGGTGCCCCCTTGATTAGATTAGGAGAGGGCAGGAGAGGGGTATGTTTAAGATTTTTAGCCACACCAGTGGGTGGGCTCAGCCAGATGTAACCTCCAAAAATCACTTTCAGCCATGATGAATTTTTGAGGAATGTTGCTCCCTGGGATTGATTTTTGTCACACTTCCCAGGAAGTGGTCATCACAGGGGGGAGGACCCTGCCCCTGAGTGGAGAACCAGGACCCCCCTGTTTTTCACCCAGGAACAAGGATAAAACTGGCAGACCTGCACCCACACCTCAGATCCCTATCAGATTCCAACAAGGAAGAATTACAGGAGAAGAAGGACTGCACTGCTGGACCCCTGACCTGCACCTGGCCACTGCACTCTGGAGGACTGCACCAGCTTCACACTTGGGCTTCACCACTAAAAGGACTTTAACTGTTTTCTACTGCTTCAGGAAGGGACTCCGGGGGTGATTCTAACCCTGGCGGTCGGTGATAAAGCGGCGGCCAAACCGCCAACAGGCCGGCGGTCCAAAAAATGGAATTCTGACCCTGGCGGGAACCGCCAACACAGCCTGCCACTTTAACACTCCGACCGCCACGGCGGGACCGACAAACAGCGCGGCGGTCACCGCTAACAGCCAGGCGGCAGACAATGTACCACCCACACTATCATGACCCACCAATCCGCCACCTTTTCCGGGGCGGGAGCCCCGCCGATAAAAACACGGCGGAAACAGACTACGAATGTGAAAACGCTCACCTCTACGCACTCCACGAGTACGGAGGACAGCATGGAACCCGAATTGAACATCATACCTGCTCTCGTCTACCTGCTCATCTACCACAAGTACGAACTCCGGCGCAGACGTCAACGGTGAGTACAGCACCTACGACACACGGGAGGGGGGAGGACGAAAGGTTACGGGCACACACATATGCAACCCCCCCTTCCCCCCCCAATATGTACACACCAATGCAGAGCAACAAGTCACAGTGACACCAACCAAACCCCCGTAAAAAATGCAATGACATATCAAAATTTTTCTATAACTATTTATGTCCAAAATAGCCTCAGATAAGTATTGGTCAACTAGCCAGAATATTTACATTTATAAAGTCAATATACACAGCAGTGGACAACTGCAGAAATCAGTCCTGCACATTTTACGTAGTAACGATTTGTCCGTGGGCCAAAGTGTAGCAACACAAGGTCAAAGCCCACACACGAGACCTGAGTCCTTTGGAGAGAACACTGCAGGGGCATCTGATGACAAAACTACAGGCACCTCAGGGGGAAGGGAAGGGGGGCACCTCAGCCACATGAGTCCACGACGCAAGACCCACGAAGGGGCCACCATGCCCACTGCCATATCCTGGGGAGTGCTTGACAGGAAGGGCCCAGCGGAGCGGTGCTTGAGACGGCGGGGCCCAGCGGAGCGGTGCTTGACAGGAAGGGCCCAGCGCAGCGGTGCTTGAGACGGCGGGGCCCAGCGGAGCGGTGCTTGAGATGGCGGGGCCCAGCGGAGCGGTGCTTGACAGGAGGGGCCCAGCGGAGCGGTGCTTGACAGGAGGGGCCCAGCGGAGCGGTGCTTGAGACGGCGGGGCCCAGCGGAGCGGTGCTTGAGACGGCGGGGCCCAGCGGAGCGGTGCTTGACAGGAAGGGCCCAGCGGAGCGGTGCTTGACAGGAGGGGCCCAGCGGAGCGGTGCTTGACAGGAAGGGCCCAGCGGAGCGGTGCTTGACAGGAGGGGCCCAGTGGAGCGGTGCTTGACAGGAGGGGCCCAGTGGAGCGGTGCTTGAGACGGCGGGGCCCAGCGGAGCGGTGCTTGAGACGGTGGGGCCCAGCGGAGCGGTGCTTGACAGGAAGGGCCCAGCGGAGCGGTGCTTGACAGGAGGGGCCCAGCGGAGCGGTGCTTGACAGGAAGGGCCCTGTTCAGCGTTGCTCTTCTGCACGGCGGGGCCCTGTTCAGCGTTGCTCTTCTGCACGGCGGGGCCCTGTTCAGCGGTGCTCTTCTGCACGGCGGGGCCCTGTTCAGCGGTGCTCTTCTGCACGGCGGGGCCCTGTTCAGCGGTGCCTGTCTTCACGGCGGGGCCCTGTTCAGCGGTGCTCTTCTGCACGGCGGGGCCCTCTTCAGCGGTGCCTGTCTTCACGGCGGGGCCCTCTTCAGCGGTGCTCTTCTGCACGGCGGGCCCTCTTCAGCGGTCCTCTTCCAGGAAGTCTAGGGAGCCAGACCTGGGCTGGACACCCTGATCACTCGCCCTCCGAATGTGCAGTGGGAGGCCCCTTCGGGGACGGAGTCCTGGGCCCTTTGCTGTCGTCCCTTGCAGGCGGGATGGGGCTTGCGGGGCCCTCCAGCTCGGCGCTCCTGATGGATGACCTCTCCGCCCTGCTGCCCTTTCGCTCCTTAGATGGGGCTCTCGGGCCCTTGCCTCCCCTGGCTGTTGTGGCAGGTGAAGTGGCCGTTGTTGGCTCCTTGGGGGCAGCCGTCTCAGTCCTCTCACGGCGGCCCTTCACTTTACGTGTCCTCTTGCCTGGGGGTGGGCTGGATGTCCCCTTGCTGCTCAGTGAAGTGTCACTGCCGCCAAAGGGTGGACTCCAGAAGCCATGCACCACTTGGACCCTCGAAGCTGGGCTGGTGGTGGCTGAGGTGCTCTTGGGACTCTTAACCGATGGAGGGGGTGGGTCAGGGGAGGGAAAGAGGTTAAGATTAGAGAGGTAACATTTCTTAGGACCAAGGTAAAGGGTAGGAGTAGTGGTGATGGAAGTGGAGGAAGAGGATGTGGTTGTAGGAGAGTCAGGTGTGCTGTCTTTGGGTGCAGGTGACTGAGGCGTAGGCTGTCGTGAGGTGGTTGGCTGTTGTTTGGGTGTCTGCCTGCGTTTATGTGTCTTGGAAGAGGGGGTGACAGACACAGTGGGAGAGGACACAGGGGACGTGTAGATGGCAGTGGGGGTGGTGACTGCACGTGTGAGGACTGTAGTGGAGGGTGTGCTGGTGATGGAAGCACTGGCTGATGGTGGTGTGCATGCAGGTGTGAGTGTAGACATCACAGGGAGGGAGGAGGGAGACGAGGAGGAGGGGGACACAGAGGTGGTAGTGACTGTTGGAATGTCTGCATCTGGGTGTTGCTGGGGTGAATGCTTGTGTGTCCTGTGGTGCTTGTGTCTGGATGATCTGGCCTTGGGTGTTGAGGTGTGTGCAGGCTGGTCTGATGGTGTGGATGGGATAGGCTGAGGGACAGGAGACAGAGAAAGGGTGGAGGCAGTTAGAAGAGGGAGGCTGGAGATAGGGACAATGGCTGCCGTCAGTGCTGAGGCCAGAGCAGTGAACGATCGTTGATGGGCAGCCTGACCCGAATGAATGCCCTCCAGGTAGGCATTGCTCCGATGCACCTCCCTTTCCACCCCCTGGATGGCATTCAAAAGGGTAGTCTGCCCAACAATGAGCGTCCTCACGAGGTCAATGAGCTCCGCACTGAGGGCAGCAGGGGTAACTGGGGCAGGGGCTGAGGTGCCTGGGGCGAAGGAGACGCCCGCCTTCCTGGGCGAGCGGGCACGGAGCGAAGGCTGAGGGGCTGCTGGGAGGGCGGAGCTGGAGCGCTGGGTGGCGGCTGTACCTGTGGAGGCGGGGGGCCCGGATGTTGCCGCCCCCGCTAGGGAGCTCCCAAACGAGGACGTGTCCGTGTCGCTGGTGTCTTCACCGGTCCCCGTTGTGGTGCTCCCCTCGCCCTCCGGATCACTGGTGCCCTCGGTGTCTGTTCCAGTGCCCACCGGGGCATTGTGACTTGCAGCTCCCTCGTGCTCCGACGCCAATTCTCCTCCGCCTGATGATGCTGATGCACAAGAAGACAAAGAATAAGGGTGGGGGGAGAAATAATACAAAGTTGAGTGTATGCCTTGTCAATACCGTTGGCGGAGAGGACAGACACAGGTGCCTCATGCACTAAGCCGCGAAATTGGGGTACACTACTCAGTACTTCTGACTAGGCCAACAGGTCTAGGGACAACAGACGCGCACATGGGTGATGCAGGACCATGGATAGCTGTACTTGGCACCCTACAGAGGTGGGGGGCGGGGGCACAGGGCCATGTCTAAGGGAGGGGACTACACTACAGAAAGCGCCCTGGCCTAGTGTCACCCACGGCCCTCCTCCCCCACCCAGACGCCTCAACTGCGCTTAAGGATAGCAGAATGTGCATGTACTCACCCCCTTGTGTCTGCTGTGATGTCCTCAAGCGCCCATCCAATCAGGGTAGGCCACCGCCAGGTTCCGGGACATCAGGGGGGTCAGGGTACGACTGGCACCCCTCCTAGGTCGGGAGGCCATCCCCAGCAGTGACTCGGCGGTCTTTCGGGTTCCGCGGCGGATGTCCTCCCACCTCTTGCGGCAGTGGGTGCCCCGTCTGGTGTAGACCCCCAGGGCCCGGACTTCCTTGGCGATGGCACGCCAAATGTCGATTTTCTGATGGGCGCTCACCTGTTAGACATGTACAGGGTGGGAAAGAGAAAACGTGAATTTTCGGCATGTTTGGAGTACATGCCCCCCCCTCCCCAACCTTGCCATGTGGCCCATTCTCTCATCTGTCGTGCGTTGCAGTCCTCATTTTCTCCCCACCCCAACAACTTACATCCACCCCACTCCACACAGCCATAACCCATTCAATGTGCACTCAGTGTACTCACCTGTTGGTCTGGAGGACAGTAGAGTAGCGCATACTGGGGGAGGACCCCATCCACTAGTTTCTCCAACTCTTCAGACGTGAAGGCAGGGGCCCTTTCCCCAGTCGCAGCAGCCATTGTCACTTCCAGACCGAGGTCACAGCAGCACTTGCAGTATAGGTCCTCTCCTGTGGATGATCAGGTATCGAGTGATTAGGCAGATAGAAAATGGCGGTCACGGCCGCGGCGGTGCGTACCGCGGCGGTGCGTACTGCAACCGCCGGCGCACATCGTCATTGGCTCCTGAATCCCATAGGGTTCAATGTTAACCAATGCGGGTTCGTATAGCGGTCTTCGACCGCCTACCGCCACGGTGTGCCACGCCAGCGCATTGACCTCACATCCCATTGTCCCACTTCACCGGTCAGGCAGCCGCCATTTCAAGGGCCCACATGGCTTAATTTCAACTGCGTCACACAGGCCTAGGCCTTGCATTGCCACACATCCAAACATAGCCATCCATACCTTATCGTGTACTGTGCATGCAGTGGTGAACGTACCTGTGACTTGCTTGACTCTGTGCTCCATGTTGTCCTTCCTAGGCACCGTCCGCTGGTACTTGCGAGGAGAAGGATGAATCCTCGCGTGTACCGCCCGCTGGTGGACCTGTCGACAATGGAAGAACGCCACATCATACTACGATACCGGCTTGACCGAGCCACTATACATGAACTGTGTGCCCAGCTGGAGCCAGACCTGATGTCCCCCATCCGCCAACCCACAGGAATTCCCCCTCTAGTGCAGGTTCTGTCAGTCCTCCATTTTTTGGCAAGTGGCTCATTCCAGACAACAGTGGCCATGTCATCTGGAATGTCTCAGCCTATGTTTTCAAAAATCTTGTCTAGAGTGTTGTCTGCCCTGACGAAACACATGCGGCGCTACATTGTATTCCCTGAGGAGGTTGATTTGGCCACTGTGAAGGGTGATTTTTATGCCCTTGGACATATCCCCAACATAATTGGTGCCATTGATGGGACCCATGTGGCTTTAGTACCCCCAAAAGACGATGAGCAGGTGTACAGAAACAGGAAAAGTTACCATTCGATGAACGTCCAGGTGGTCTGTTTGGCTGACCAGTACATCTCCCATGTGAATGCCATGTTCCCTGGGTCAGTGCATGACGCCTATGTGATGCGAAATAGCAGCATCCCTTATGTGATGGAACAGCTACAGAGACAACGTGTGTGGCTAATTGGTGACTCTGGTTACCCCAACCTGCCTTGGCTATTGACCCCAGTGAGGAATCCCCGGACCAGGGCAGAGGAACGGTACAATGAGGCAAATGGGCGAACTAGGAGGGTCATTGAAAGAACCTTTGGCCTCCTGAAGGCCAGGTTTAGGTGCCTACATATGACAGGGGGATCCCTGATGTACTCACCAAAGAAGGTGTGCCAGATCATCGTGGCCTGCTGTATGCTTCACAATCTGGCATTGCGACGTCAGGTGCCCTTCCTGCAGGAGGATGGTCCAGATGGTGGTGTTGAAGCAGCTGTGGAGCCTGCGGAGAGTGAAGAGGAGGAAGACGAAGAGGACGACCCAGAGAACAGGGACAGAGTTATCCTACAGTATTTTCAGTAGCACACAGGTAGGAATCTCCCACGCCATTTACCATTTAGTGAATGCCCCCTGCACCTTTACTTTGTGTATTGCCCCCCAGTTCTTTTAACCTGAAGTTTACTTTTCCCTTCCCTTTTCAGTGCTGTATGACCCACTGCGTGACTTCTGCCTGGTTAGCCCATGGACTAATGCTTATTGACATCGGTATGTTGTCCACACATATATAACAGAACATTATTGATAAGTAATGTGTTATACATTTGTAAATAATACAGGCTGACTCCAGAATGATTATGTGCAATGAGTGATTTATTTTTAGTGCTATATTTTGGTACATGATATTAAACGGTGAAGGGTGAGGGTGGACTTATGTCCATGGCAGAGTCCAGTTCTCGGTCGCACAGGTGCATTGTTCATATGGCAGTGGAAGGATGGAGCAGGGGCAGTTCAAGGTTGGACAGGGTGACACTGTGGGACAGTGGAATGACATCCGGGGGGATATTAGACTGGCGGGGGTCCTGGCATCCTACTCTGTCTTCCTTTGAGATCTCAGGTTCCTCTTGCGGGGTGGTTGTTCTTCAGCAGGAGGTGGGGTTCTGGTGGCCCGTCGTTCTGTGGGGGCCTCCTGACCACTAGCGCCGGCGGAGGTGGTAGGCTGTTCCTGGCTAGTGACAGGGGCCCTTTGCGGTGCCACATGGTCCCGCAATGTGGTTTCAATGCGGTTTAGGGCCTGGACTATGGTCCCCATTGCGGTAGCGATGGCCCGGAGTTCATTGCTGAACCCCATGTACTGTTCCGCCCGCTGTGCCTGGATCTCGGTGAACCTGGCCAGTACCGTCGCCATCGTCTCCTGGGAGTGATGATACGCTCCCATGATGGTGGTGAGGGCCTCTTGGAGAGTCGGTTCCCTGGGCCTGTCCTCCCCCCCCTGTCGCACAGCAGCCCTCCCAATTGCCCTGTTTCCCCGGGCCTCTGTCCCCTGGACGGTGTGCCCACTACCACTGCCCCCAGGTCCCTGTTGTTGTTGGGGTGTTGGGTCAGCCTGGGTGCCCTGTAGTGGCGGACACACCGCTGATTGACGTGTCCGCGGGACAGAGGCATGGGCCCGCTGGGTGGGAGCTGTGCTGGTGTTCCCAGGGGGGTTTGGGTCTGCTGTGGCCTGTGTGTGGGGAACCGACTGTCCAGAGGTCCCCGATGGTCCGGGCTGGTCGTCAGGTTCTAGGTCGACAGAGCTGCTGTCCTCGCTGGGGGCCTGTTCTGGGGGTGGGATGGACATCTCTGGACCCTCCGTGGCGGTGTGTTGTCGTTCAGGCCCTGCAGGGGTAAAGGAGTATGGTTATTGTTTCTGTGTGTGCCATGGCGTGCATTTTGGGTGCCCTTGTCCCCCAGTGCTGGGATTCCCTTGTGGGAGGTGTTGTGAGGGTTTGGGGGGGGTGTATGGGTATGTGCAATGGTCATGTTTTGGTGGTGGCTGTCTATGGTTTGTGTTGGCATTCAGGGGTTGGTGTTGTTTAGGGTGGGTTGTGCTGGTGAGACATTGGCAGGGAGGTTATGTGCTGGGGGGTGAGATTGGGGGTGAGGGGGGGGTCGGCATGCTGGTGTTTGGGGGGGGGGTGAAGTGGTTGAGATTCTACTTACCAGAGTCCATTCCTCCTTGTACTCCAGCGAGGCCATCAGGATGCAGGATGTTTACCACCTCTTGCTCCCATGCTGTGAATTGGGGTGGGGTGGGTGGGGGTCCGCCGCCAGTCTTCTGCACAGTGATGTTGTGCCTGGAGATCATCGAGCGCACCTTCCCCCGTAGGTCGTTCCATCGCTTTCTTATATCTTCCCGATTTCTGGGATGCTGTCCCACAGCGTTGACCCTGTCTACGATCCTTTGCCATAGTTCAGCCTTCCTTGCTATGGTGGTGTGCTGCACCTGTGTGCCGAAGAGCTGGGGCTCAACCCTCATGATTTCCTCAACCATGACCCGGAGTTCTTGGTCCGAAAACCTTGGGTGTCTTTGGGGTGCCATGGGGTGGTGTGGATGAGGTGTGGGGTGGTGTTTGTGGTGATGTGCGTGGTGATATGTGGTGATGTGTGCGTAGATGTGGTGTGGGTGATGAAGTTGTGTTCCTGTGTGTGTTGGGGTTTTCTAATGCTGTGCTCGCTATCGCTATCTCTCGCTCTCGCTCTCGCCTTCGCTCCGATTTCCAACTAGTGGGGGTTTGTGGGTGATGTGGGTGTGTGTTTTATAGTTGATTGGATGTGTGGGAGCGTTGTTTGTATGTGTGTCAGGTGTGCGTATTTCAAATTGTCCAATGTGGCAGTGTTTAGGAGCTGTGTGTGTATTTTGAGCGCGGCGGTGTGTACCGCCAATGGAATACCGCGGTTGAAAGACCGCCGCGTGGATTCGTGGGTCAGAATGGCATGGGAGTGTTTGTGTTGGCGTGACGGTGGAGGTTTGGTCATCTCCAGTTTTCCGCGGCCCGCTGATGTGGCGGCCTTCCTTGGATGTCGGATTTTAGGCGGTTTCACAGTTGGTGGTCAGAATGACCGTGGCGGTCGGCCGCGGCGGTAGTATGGCGGACTTCTGACCGGCGGTAAGGGCCTTTTACCGCCGAGGTCAGAATGACCTCCTCCCTGTTTGCTACAGGTACAAAGGAGCTGCCCAGAGTCCCCTGCATCAAGTCCTGCAAGCAGAGCCCAGCTGACCAGCGTCCAGTGGCCATTTGAGGATTCTGACCAGGTGCATTCTGGGAATTGTAGTCCCAACTCCCAAGGAGCAACTCAGAGCTTCTGGAACCTTGGATCAAAATGTGGACACTTCACAAAAAGGACCTCTGGAAGAAGATCCAGAAGTTTGGAGACGTTTGGAGCAACTCCATAAGTTGAAGATGTGCATTGTGGGAGTTGTAGTCCCAGACCCCAAGAGGCACACCAGAGCCTCTGAACCCTTGGCTGGTGTTATGGACCACATTCCTGAATCAAACACTTCTGAAAGTAAGTGTGACAGTGTTACCTCGTGGGTGGCCTGAACTCTGGACTTTGTTCCTTTCCAGTGTGACATTTTTTAACCCTTTGAGTGCTAGTTGCTTCTATGCGCTAGAAAGCATTAATTCTTTAAAAATTCATATCTCCGGTTGCCCTTATCCGATTTTATTCGGTTTGGTGTCATTTTAAAGATAAAAATATAAACTATTTTTCTAAACTGATTTTGGATTTTTAAACTGTTTCCTGGGTTTTATTTAATTACTCTTTTGTAATATTTGAATGCTTTCCGGTTGCTCGTTGCCAAGCTACCAAGGATTGATCTACGTTTAATTTACTGAGACCTAACTGGACCTAAGTGGAGGTTAGTAGCCTATTGCTAAGTGTAGGTACTTACCTGCCCTTACCATAACCCATTTTCCAACAGTTAGCAGGTTGAGGAAGTTAACATGGGCTGCGCTGACTTGCAAAGGCTAAACACTATCTACCCAAAGGGAAAAACTCCTACTATTGGTAAATACATGTAGCAGGAGTGTGGGCAGTAATTGTGAGTCTGATGTTCTGATTGCTCTTGATAATATTTTATCCAGAAGATCCACCACCCACTATATTTTAGTCGCAGGGGACTTTAATGCCACTTTTGAGCCTTATTCTTTGGCCCAAGAGCTTTATCAAGAAGAGGACATCCATTGGGGTATCCGGCAAATAGCATCGAACAAAAGTCTCAGAATGAGTAGAACAGCCTATCAAATTGTTGGCATTACAGTTGCATATGGTCTCCGAGCTTGCAATGGTCGCTCCTGCTCAGATGCTAAACCTTGACCCACTTTTAGGCGTGGAGCTTATAGAAGCCATATTGATGACCTCTTATTAGACATTCGTTTGTGGGGGCATATGGTCGATATGGTGGTAAAAGAACATGAAGAAAGCAACCATGACCCACTGATTCTATCTACTAGGGGTCTGCTGCCCACAGTAGAGGCCCATGATTCTAGAGACTGTGTGCATCAGCTTATTATGACAAACAACAAACGTAATGTCAAGTGGGATGTTGTTAATTCCTCTTTAGGCTCTCTTACATCATTATATAGCCTTCTGGCAGACCAAATGGAGTATATGCTCCACTTACTTGAGGATGATAATAGGCTCCTGGCTGCACATATGGAACTATTCAACTCTTTAAAAAAACTTTTTACTAAACAAGTGGCCGACAAAACAAGAAACAAGTGTAGCGAGAGGTGGTTCAATCACTCATTCAGGGAAGCTAAGCATAAACTACTGAGGGACCTGAGAAGGGGGATTAGAGAGCCTATTAGACAGTCAAGAGAGGGCTATAGGTGGGAACTTTCTAAGGCACGTAGAAGTTGGGAGGATGAAACGACGGGCTGCTCTCTTGGAATGCGCAAGAGCTAATAATGCCTCTAAGTTTTGGAAGCTGATTTCAAACGACAGTGGTGATTCCCGGCCCCTGCCTGGTACTTCGATTCTCCCTGCAGCATGGGTAAATCATTTTGGGTCACTTTATTCAGGGGTAGATGAACCTAATTTCAGGGAATTGGTTGACAATAAGGAATTTGGTGCACCTCCAATCAAGTTCTCTTTAGCAGAAACGAAGGCAGCAATAGCTTCCCTGAAGTGGGGGAAGGCCCCGGGTCTCGATAAAATACCTGGCGATCTCTATAAATCAAATCCCGACATTTGGGCCCCTTATTTGAACAAGGTTTGTAATGCAGTTGCCGCAGGAGCACCTATTCCTTGTACATGGAGGCGAGCCGAGATAGTTCCCCTTTTTAAGAAAGGCAGTCCTTGTGACCCTTTTAATTATTGTCCAATGTGCCTACTCGACAACTTTCAAAAACTTTTTGCAAAGAAGATTTTGTTTCATTTAGAAGAGTGGATTACAGAGAGTGGGGCCATCTCTCACTTACAGTCAGGGTTCAGACCTGCGGTTAGTACAATAGATCAAGTCCCAAGATTTATGGCAACCAAATAGAGGAATGTGGACATCGGAGGTGGGAACCTCTACGTGGCCTTCATTGATCTTCGAGCGGCCTTCGAGGTGGTACCCAGGAATAAATTATGGCTGACATTAAGCAACATGGGAGTCCCTAGAGGTCTTTTGAACCTTATTGTCCAACTTCATGAAGGCACTTTTACCCAAATTAGGGGTGGCAAGGATGGTGAACTAACAGACCCAGTTATTATTGAGAGAGGAGTAAGGCAAGGCTGTGTCCTAGCCCCTACCCTCTTTCTTTTATATATAAAAACAACTGTATAAAGTATTTAACTGATTGCAATAATAATTCACCTAAGTTGGCAGGTAAGAAAATCCCAGGACTGCTTTATGCAGATGATACTATCATTTTGGCTAAATCACCCCTGGGATTGCAAAATTTGGTTGACCAATTCTGTTTATTCTGTAGCGATTTTGGCCTGGAAGTCAATGTCAAGAAAACTAAGTTTATGATTTGCAGCTCACGAAAGAAGAAAGTAAAAGCTAGTATACTAATGAATTCTACTCCACTGGAAAGGGTCAATGAGTATGATTATTTGGGAATCAGGCTGATGGACTCAGGCAGATGGGATGCACATATCAGAAAAGGAGCATATATTATATGTCAAAGAGGAGGGGCCTTGGGACGTAAAGCCAGAGCTGTAGTTAGCCCCCCATTAAACCAAATTGCTGAAATTTACAAAGTTCAAATCCGAGGTGCTGCACTGTATGGTTCAGAGCTATGGGGTTCTCAAAGGCAGCTGGATGCTCTACAACTTAAAGAAAATGAATATATAAGACACATAGCCAGGACGGGGAAGGGCACTCCGATGATCCCCCTTAGACTTGATCTCTGAATGAATAGCATCAAAGATGTAGTGGGTCTGAGGCCTTCCTTATATTTGATCCGCCTTTGGAGAACAGAAGAACTGGGACCTTGTCGTGAGGCAATCAAAGACCTTATTAAGAACCAATGTAGCTGGAAAAAGGTCAGTTGGCTGAGGGAGATGAAATCAGTCTGGGATGATTTGGGTTTTCCCCAATTTAGGGAGAGGCCCGAGTCGATCCCTGCTAATGCTACTTCACTGGTCAAACAGAGATATTCGGAGAAGGCCAACAAGCAGATCCTCCACAGTAACGTGGTGGGCCACTTAACATCAGAGTTTCTGCTCGTTAAACAGGAGCCATGGCCTGAGCAATTCCTTGACCTCCCAATACCTGCACATGCTCACGCTCTACTCCTTCAGTTCAGATATGGCATTCTACAAGTTAACAGTTTTACTGCCCGATGGTCGAAGAATAGCTCTGTGGTCAATAAGTGTATAAACTGCAATCCATGTGTGGATTAAACCGAACATGTGCTGTTCTTCTGTCCCCTATATGAGGGTCCAAGGGATAAATGGATTATTCCGTTGTGCAAGGCTTTGTTTTTATATAACCGTGCCAATGCTTATAGAATTTGTAAATATGATTCGTCTACACTGGTAGTAAGTGCGGTCACTAAATATTTGACAGCAGCCTAGTCCATTCGCCATAGGGCTATTATAGCATCAGGTTTCAGTGTCTAGCCCACGTTATGGGCAAAGTATTATTTGGACATGTGTTTGGAACAGATTTCTTTTAGATAACATGCGGGTAATTACCCGTGTCTCTGTTATTTCACCATCAGTGTTAGCTGTAAAGAACTACTTTTTAAGCACTTGTTTGGTATTCGTGCCATTTTATTAAGAATTTGACATTTGTTTGAAGTTACGATGTAAGCTTTTAGCCACATAGTGCAAGTGCTTTCAATGACTTGATAGCGTTTAAATCTGTTCATATGACTGTGCAGGTATCAGGCTCCTTCAAAATTTTCATGGAACTGTATCATTTCATAACATCAACCTGGTATTTTAAATCTCAGGTTGGACTGCTTGTTTTTCAAATGTTGAGTTATGTATTGGGAATATTGGAGAACTATAGTAGGCTAAGATCCTTGATTGACTTTTTTTCCTCTACCGCTTATACTTGATGGTTTTGGAGAAGTATTTCTATATTTAATTTTAATTTAAGCCAGTGTGATAGCACAATGATAACAAATGCACTTTCTTCTTCCTTTTATTTATCTTATCATTTTATCATTTTATGTGTAACCTTTTTGACCTATGGTCGAAATAAAGTACGATTTGACTTTGACAAGTGGGTTTGACTATTCCTCAGTTGAAGTCAGAATCTTCAATGGATTTCCTGAGGTAAAATTGTCCAACTAAATTGAACATTGTGGGTGTAGTCATAATTGTGCCTATCCCTTATCCCTAATCCCGATAAGTAAATTGGATGTAGTTGTCACCATTTTGGGCTATCTAAAAGAGCTTGTGGTCTCCTGTAATGTCATCGGCATAGTAAATAGCATGCATAGAGTTTTTGTGGTCTTAAGAAAATACTGCCTATAGTCTCCTCTGTCATATTTATTCTTCGATTCAAGTTCCTAATTGAATGAACATGGTGCTCCTGTTCTATATGTTTAAAGTTTTTCTGACTTTTGGTACACTGCTTTGCTTGCTGCCGATTGGTGTGTAATCATTGCCAACCCACTGTTCCTCTGAAGGTAAGAATTCCCCAGCTGTATTGCAATCATAAATACATCCTCCCTTAATCCTTGATTTTCCAGGAAATAATAATCTCTAATACAGCGGAGGACTATTTAGACAACTTTAGCTTCGAACAGTCCATAATCAAATTAAATTGATTGTGCTCTATTACACACATGCATATGCTCTACTATAGTGTACCCCCGGATGTCAAATATAGAATAATGTGACATACAGATATTAAGGGCAAAGTATTGAAACCAAAATTTTGAAAGGTAAGTATAGATTTATACTAATCTATTATCTGTACCCTGATGATATGCACATCTTCAAGGTATGTAGATGCGGAGTTACAAATAGGAAATCTATAGTTCCTCTATATGTACTTACCTTTCTATATTTTGGTCTTCAATATTTTGTCCACAATATTCTCGCATCATGAAACTCATATGCTCGATATTCAGATGTACAATCCCCTGCTGTACCTCAAAATGCATATGTTGCCTGTCCTCTTGGTTGGTGCTCAAATATGTTAAATTGCAGGGCCTGCAATTTCAATAGTTCACACTTGGATAACCACAGCCATGTGGTCAAGTACCATTGACTTAGATTATTTTATTTGTTGTACACGTGGATCTTTTGAAAGAATGGGTGGCTTCCTTCCTGGCAAAATGCTGAGTCATACATCCTCTGTTAACCTTTTTACACATTTGAGCCCTCTAAATACCTAATTAGATACTCTGCCGATCTCGAGAAGGCATCAGCAGTAATGCACCGCATTGCTGGAATGAGAGAGCTTCACCTGAAAAGCAGATGTAGCAGATGCAGCATCAGGAATGTGCAGCAATTTTTGTCTTGGTAGCTGGGGCATAAGTCATTGGTGACTTCAAGCATTAGGGTGTACTCGAAATCACACCCACTCACAAGCAGTAAACTGAAATTTGATTTCCACAAATACATTGGTGTTCAAGAATAATGCTAACAAATGGAAAATTGGCGATTCAACACTAAGGGGGTTATTCCAACTTTGGAGGAGGTGGTAATCCGTCCCAAATGTGATGGATTTACCACCAGCCGTATTACGAGTTCCATAGGATATAATGGACTCGTAATACGGCTGGTGGTATATCCGTCACTTTACCGTCACTTTTGGGACAGATTACCACTTCCTCCAAAGTTGGAATAACCCCCTAAATACAACATCAACATTTCTTGTTTCAAAAATTAAGTTGTGATGTACTTTAAATCTTGGTACTGTCTCTCATGTCACATTGATTGCTTCTTTGTGAGAAGCCTTTTAAATGTGCATTTGTTTGGACTAATGGGGGTATCAAGGGTAAATTAAATGTTTGAAGGTTGGAACTGATATTATAAGGAAATCTAGACTCTAGACTAATAGTAAGTATTGTAACAATATTTAATTTCTAATGATTAATGATTTAAATACTGTGGAAAAATAGAGAAATGCAGTTCTGTGTTATACTGACTGAAATTTATTGACAAAGATATTTCAGCTAAATTGATTGAACTCTAAATGCTACTGAGACATTTTTAATGAAGAGTTTATAGTTGTGTATTAAAATGTGTTTTATTAGTGTGCTGTATTAATTGACTTCTGTTAGCCCAAGTGAGGCCTGCTAGGCCCTGTTTTCATGATTGTGCAGAAAATGCAGTATCATTTCCTTAACATGAACTTTCTTTCAGACTTTGTTTCCTTGAGAAGACTAGCTTTGGCCAGTGGTTCCCAATCTGTGCGCCGCGGCTCGCTGGTGCGCCATCAAAACTAGCCAGGGGCGCCGCACACAGTTTGGGAACCACTGAGCTATTTATAGCCCTTGGGCCAGTTCGTACAAAATAAAACTACTCAGTTGTAGCAGCTCTTTTTTAATTTTGTCCTTGAGCGCCCTCTGGTGGTTAAACACAACTAAAGGGATTCTACATTTCACAATATTTAAACAGTTATGTTATAACTACATAAAAATGAGACCTGCCCATTTTACTAGGGTTACCGTCAACCAATATTTTCCCCTTACTAAAAAACCCTATGCATGCTGTAATTAAACAACTGTTACATTTTTATTTTTTACAGTTATATATAGAATTACAATACCTTCATTGGCGTCATCCCAATTCTTTTCAGGGAGAAAAATGGATGTACTCCCTAGGCCAGGCTTACATCCCCCACCCGCCAACAAAAAGTAACATAATGGGGAGCCGCAGCCAGTGGCCAATAGATCAAGGGAGCCGTGGGTCGAAAATGTTTGGGAACCACTGGCTTTGGCAATAGACCCCTATTGTTTTACAAGTAGAGAGATGTAAAAATATCCTAGACCGTGGATTAGCAATTTAAACATTTGTTTCAAACTTGTGTGGAGCAACATGGATGGATGATGTTCCCATGACAGACTTCTGAAGAAATGCAAATGTTGTAGCCTGGAGTCCTATGATTGATTTCTATTGTATGATTCCCTGTCAACATGAATTGAATTGTTCCCCTGAAGAACCAGTTTCTGTATGAACTTTAAAATATTAATGACCAGTTGGACTTTGGTTAGAATCCTGGGGCCCTAGAAGAATCCTGAATTGTGAGCCCCTGGGAGAGGTATCTTCCTCTCTGCCCTTGTCTCTTTGAAATGCCATGTGGAGACGTAGAGATTTTCTCTCTAGCCCATGCAGAAGACTCTTGACCAAGCTTCTGTGCTGCTGATGCTTTCCTTTTTTATCTATATTTTGCCCACCTAAGTTAGTGTTCTAAAGTCCGAGATTATTTTTCCAAAATCTCTTTGTCCCATTTTGTTCTTTTTGTCTTTTGCCCGCATATGTTCTGCCCCATACATGTTATTCCTTGATTTGGTAAACTGAAGGGTTTTCCTGTGCCCAGCCAAATAAAACTTTGTTGATTTAAATTGCCTAGATGCTTGTCAGATCTGAACTACTCTTGTTTTCTGTTAATCAGATACTTTTGCTCATGTGATGTGTTGTATTATTTGAATGCCTAGTTCTTTTAATGTTAGTTTGCCTTAAACTCTCTCGCCGCCTTTGTCAACCCTTGGTGATACTGTATCTTTATAATTTTGTTTTGAGAATTGTTTCCATGACTTTTGGCTTGCAACAAAACTCCTTAACTCTATTTGTGACTGGAGTTTTCTTGTATGGCCAAATGGGTTATACTGTATGACATTTTTGGGCTGTATTGAAAATTGTGTTGATGGTTCTACCATATCCTATTTGGGGTCCAAAGTTAAATTGGCCTCAGATGAGCATTGATTCCAGCGAAGGATGAAAATGCTCCAGCAGTTGCTGAAGCTGAATTTAAAGAAAGGAATGCAACTCCACAAGAACAGTACTTTCAACCATCCATATCACTAATGTTTGCAACTTTTACAATGCTGACCCAAAGTGGATGGCAGGATTTCTAGAGTCGGACAATGACCATTAGGCCATGACTGCCCTCTTACTAGAGAAAAGACACAAAGGTGGTAATTTAAGGTTAGAGTCTGGAGAACCACCATGTTTCTACTGGGGACCGCACTGCTAGCTTTGCCAGCAGAAACCTTCGACCTGGCAATCTGTCAGTTGCTGCAACACAAGCTGACAGTAACAGATTCCTGGCTTTACTTAGCGCAGGGTGAAGGTTTCTAGATTTCCCTGTCGGGATGGCCTTGTGATGCATGGTTCACCTGGGGAGGGAAAACAAACACCTGCCAAACATATAAAGAGTAACTTCCTCTACATTATGGTCATTGTTTATTTTAAAATAAGAGTCAAAATGAGACTAAACAAATATGGTGCCCACTTCATATTCTCCTCTTCCTTCAGTGCCTTTACCAAACCAGCTGCTTCACTACAAACCCATTTCCTGGCTCTCTTCTCCTTGAAAGGGGTAGATGCCGGTTTTAGGCCTTTAGGTGCTGTAATTAAGGGTCTGAAAAAGCAACAGTTTTGTCTATATTGTTGATGATCCACAAAAGCATTTTCCTGCTAGAAAGTAAAAACAAAAACTAGTAGGGCCAAACAACAGTCGGCCTTTTGCTGTCCAAGCACACAGCAGATAGACTCTAGCAGGATGGCCTAACGGTTACACATCCTTTCTACTGGCAACATCATGTACACCCAGCCTTGTTGCATTAAAAAGTAGTGAGCAGTGGGGACTCTTCTCTGTGCCCCACCATCTGGTGCCACGCCGTCCTCCACGACAAGGGTGGGATATTGAAGCTCTGTAGCAATATGCCTTCTTTAGTGGCAATTAAGGTGCTGGAGGTCACCAAAGAAGCTGCAGCCTTACTTCATGAACCCTTACACTAGTTTTAAGTTCATCCAAGAGGGAGACCAAAATTGCCTCAGTCCCAGGCTGAGGGCAAATGCTTGGCAGCAACCATTCTACAAAGTCAGAAGCTTAAAGATAATTGGAAAGGAACTTGATGAAGGATTCTTCTCATGTTTAGCTGAGGCTGGTAGGAGAGTTGCTAGTGTGTAATTTGTATTTTTGGAGGGATCTACACTTTGCTTTTACATCTACGTCAGATCCCTTTTTGTGGTTCATGCCCCCTATAATGGTGAAGTTAATGATTTTGGTAATTTTCTCCACCACGGCCGTGGCCTTTGGCTACAATGCAGACACTGGACAAGCATCTTCTGGTGAGTCTGGAGTGAGTAGAGAAAAAGACACACACCTGCTTCGTTCGAAGTGTAATCACCACTGACTGTGGCACATTGACCAAGCAAGGCTTCTAAGTGTCGTACACTGCATGGTATTCCTAGAAAACAGAAAGAGAGACCCTTACTATTGAGAATAGTTTTCAGGGCAGCTGGAGGCCAAGTTGTTTTCAGCACAGTAAGCAAGGAAGTAACCAACAAATCAAAATGCCCCCTTCCCGCTTTGAATCAAATTGCTAAGGACATTGTGTGGGTGAAAGAAGTAAGTCCAACCCTTCCTAGAATTGTTTTGTTCACTCTAACAATCATCTAGCTGTCCATTCAACCTCCCACCCTTTCCTCCACCCATCCATTTATCTATATTCCCATCTTTTCATCCTTCATTCCATCATTTCACCATTCAATTCATTCAACTGTTCACACATTCATCCTTTTGCCCATCCAGCCAACATTTATTTTCTATCCTTTCATGCTTTGTTATTAAATTAATCCATTCTTACACCATTCCACCCATTTACATTCACACATCAATCTGTGCATCCACCCATTTCCGTTGGTTCACTCTTTCATCCATTCTTCCGTTCAGCCATCCATCCATCCTTTTAAGCATTTTTGGATCCTTCTGTATATTCATACTTTCTTCATCCAAGAACACCTCCTTCATTTGGTGTTTTCCACCTGCCTTTCTTCGAACCTTACTTTCTTCCATGTGTCCTTCCACCTTTCCGTCTGTCCACCATTCTGCCATCTTTCTTTCTCCACTTTCTCTTTCCATTTCTATCTACCGTCTTTCTTTCCCTTTTTTGGTGCTTACTCTGCTTGATGCTTTCCACCCTTTTTTGGTATTTTCATAGGTTCTTTTGTTGTCTGCTGGTTCACTTAACAGCCTTCACCTTCAACATTTCAGCATTCTCCTGATAGTACCTTAGAACGTTTTTTAGGCTTTGTATGCATAACTACAAATGTAAAAGGCTAGTAAAACAAATAAAATATTTTTTATGAGACCCTGGTTTATCAGGCCATGAGGGACTGTTGGAACCCCCACTTAAGCTACAAAAGTGGGGGCTCACAAGACCAGTGACAGAGAATATTAGATTTACTTTAAACTAAGCAGGGTTTTAACCAGCAGATCTAAGGTGTTGCTCCCTTTTTACATGTTGAAGAAGCAACTTTTGCCAAGGAACCTATTGAGCCTATCAGTGGTATTTAACCATCTTCTGGGAGAAGATTCGTTGATTATCATTGATAGTGTCGTCAATAGTGTCCATGAGTGTGGCAGAGTCTGATTGCGAGGGAGTAGTAACAAGAATGGCTGACAATTCACATAGGCTGTTTCAAAATGTATATTATGCCAAAGTTTATGCCGCTCTTCATCAAAGGGTCTAGCTAGATGTTTACTGAAAATTGAATGTGAAAATGCACAAAATAATTAACCAGTACTTAGGTCTACGATGTGATTGACAGGACTAAAGAGCAAATCTAGTATAGGATGTACTCAGTACATAGTGGAAGTAATGTTGTGAGAGTGTCCTAGAACCTCTATTGGGTGGAAGCTTAAGTGGAATAAATGGTGCAATGAAGCTAATAAGCTACAGCGTTTCCTTGTATTTGATTGAACACGTTATTGGGCCATGCTGAAAAACTGATGACAGGCACATGTATAGCAGTGGTGGTTGGCAAATTTGTGCATGGTCAGCAAAGCCCCATTACTTTCCATTCACCAATCATGTCCTGTGGTTTTTCGTTAAACAGAATGCCTGAAATCAGGCCGTTAGCATAGCTAATGTCCTCCTCTCAAAAATGCATTGCTTGTCACTGGAGGTTAGATGATCAGTCACCCTTCTTCCACATACAGAATGCCTGGTCAAGCAATAGCCACAATCTCTGGTGGGGTTAACCACAAAAAGTCACTAAATTAACCTGTGCTTAACCATGGGTAGCTTGGCACAAAAACCTAGAGGCAATGTGTAAAGTATTTATGGAGCACACAAACTGTAATAAAATGACAACAGAGCACAAGAAAAATCCCAAACCAATTTAGAACAATTGACTGGAGTTTGAATTTTAAAGAATTTTAGAGAAATTTTAGTGCAAATAGCAACAAAAAGCAAAAAGCACCAAGGATATCTGGTTGTGCTGGATTGAGTCAAAGTTACAATTTCAGGCTGACCACTATCAAGCGCAGGTAGGCTACAGTCACCAGATTAGGTCCACTAAAATCTTATCTTCTCAAATCCATGCTAAGAATCTCGTTTGTGGTGGAGAGGTGCATAGGGAACAGGGAAAGCATTGCGGGAGGCTGCCGGCGTACAGTGAAGAGTAGGCCAGGCATCATGGGCAACCTTTGCTAAAACTTCATTTTGGAGGTCCCCACAGTGGTTGATGCTGTAGCATGAAGAGTCAGGCTGACAGTGCTTCATGCCGAATCGCAGTGTGAGTAGTGAGGTCTTGGTGAGAACAGGCCCATTCACGGTTACAAACAGCCCAAATGTCCCTTGTGCTCAGATCAGGAGGCCAGCTGACTAGCCCTTGGAGTCATTCTGGTATCCCTGAGTTCAAGATGAAGTTGCAGTTGCAGTTATTTCTCCCCAGGCAAGAGGGCAGCAGGTCAGCACAGCAGGATAGCAGTTCCTTCAGGGCAGCAGTCCAGCAAAGTTGCAGTCCTTTCAGAAGCATAGCATTCTTTTTTTCTGGCAGAGTATCCACATGTCCAGAAGTGAACTGAAAAGTTGGTGCCTGAGGTCCCTTTTTTATACCCTGATGCCCTGGTTCTCGAAGGTGGGAGAAACTTCTAGACAGTGGCTCTGAAGTGTATGGAATTTCTGGCCTTTCCTGTCCTGGCTGTAAGCTGGATTCAGTGAAAATGTAAGGTTGTTAGACCCTTTGTGTGAGGGCAGAGCACAGGCTAGTCAGGTGGGACTGTGCTCAGCTCCGCACCCCATCCTGCTTGCAGACGGCCCATTCAGGCACACACAATCCCTCTACTGTGTGACTGTCTGGGAGGAGGTCGCAAAATCCAACTGACCACCGCACAAAAGAGTTAAGGGCCGAAAATGTTCAACTTTCTAAAAGTGGCATTTTCAAAATTGTCATAAAAAACCTGACTTTACCATTAAATAGGGTTTATCATTGCAATTTCATAAACACCAAACATGATATAGCTACCTGTTTTCAATTGAAACTACAGCTTAATAAATGTAAGAATGTTACTCAATGGGAGGGATAGGCCTCAAAGTGTTAAAAAACTAATTTGGAGGTTTGAACTACCAGGACATATAAAACTTAAAAGTACATGTCTAACCTGTTAATTACACAGCACCCTGCCCTATGAGCTACCTAGGGCCTAATTTAGGGATGACTTAGAATTAATAAAATGGCAGCTTAAGGCATGCCAAAGGGGTTTGAATCCCAAGTTGACAATGCAGTTTAAAACTGCATTCAGGCGCAATGGCAGGGCAAGGACATGTTTCAAAGTGCTACTTAAGTTGGTGGCACAATAGGTGCAGAAGGCTCACTGGTGGCATTTACTTTTATGGTATACCACCCTTCAAGGGACTTCTAGGCAAATTCAAAATACCAATTGGGTATAAGCCAATTTAATCATGTTTAAAGGAGAATACAAGCACTTTAGCACTGGTTGGCAGTGGTAAAGTGCACAGAGTCACATGGCCAACAAAAACAAATTCAGCAACAAATGGAAGGTAAAAGGCACAATGTTTGGGGCTAACCCTGCAGAGAGGGCCAGGTCCAACAACCTGCATGTTCAATTTGGTGTTGTCACTAAAGCAAACCCCAAAGAGGCAACAAGTGACACTTTCTCCACTAGCTCATCCTCCAGGATTGAAGTTTCCTTCAAACAATTTATGATCTAGGTATTTCATGTGTTTAATTTTGGACCTATTTATGGTAAGACTGTGGTCCCATCAGAAAAGCTAATAAGTCCCTGATTTTGCAGCCATCGTTAATTCCCATGCAATCATTTCACACCAAAAGTACCAAACAGTGAGGTTTAGTAATTCTATAATGAGGGATTTTGGTATTCTACGTTTTCCATAAGTGAATAGTGATTATCTCAAACATCAGTGTTTTCAAACCTGTACCTGGAGATAAATGTTGAAGTTACATTACCTTCTTTTCTAGTCTAGCCTTTGTAAACTTGTGCTAAACACTTTCTAATATATTCTTGGCCTACTTTTCCCAACTGGGTGTCCACCATCCTGTCTGCCCTAATGAGCCCTTCATATTCCAAATGGGTTTGAAATGGTTGTTGACAAATGCAACGCATATACTTAAGAAACTGATGTCCTATCTTGGACTCCAGGAAAGTAATGTCCTGGCAGATAGGCAGTTCTGAGTTCTCTGTCTTTTGTAAATACAGAAGCTATATGTTCCTTTCATTTGTTAACAATAGGGACACTGAGCTCCTAATTTCGTCCCTCTTTCTCTTTTCATAGTGTGTCAAGTTTAAAATGTTTCTTATGAATAGCATTTTTTATGTTTTTTCCCTAAAGATAATAAACCTGCTATAGTTGATTGTCTGAGGCTAGACAAATTGTTTTTATGCCCACATTCATTGTTTTCAGTGCTTGAGTCGACTGACCAAATAACTCTGTTTACTAAGCGAGTCCTTGGTGAACCGTTGTTTCTGTACATATGTTTATATGCAGGTTCCCATTGGCAAAATGGGTCGTGTTGTACTTCTTAAAGTTCAGCTTAAGCAGGGCCATTTTTACTTTGATCAATCTCCCAGTCACTCACAGTACCCTTTAGGATATGTAATTATCTACAGTTAGGAATCTCCTTGGGTTATTTCAACGGAACTAGGAATAGTGAAGCCTCTCGAAACAGTGTTTCAGCTTCAGGTAAAAGGTTAGCACTCTTTTCAAGGCTGAGAACAGATTACTAACTAATAGTTGAGGCATATGCTAACCACCTCGCAAAAGAATCTAGCCTTTTCTTTTTCAGTTTAGATGATAGCAGGAGGGGAATCCCTTAGTCACCTCATCACAAATGTAAAAAAAATGAAAAGTCAAAATGTAAAAATGGACACATCAGTTTAGAAGATCAAGCAATATATATACATATACATTTTGAAGTAGCGGCCTTGAGAAAAGGCCCACTCCAGACTCTGTGGGCTATGATGGGTTTGAATGCACCTGTGCTTGGCTTGCAATTCCCCACACCCAAACCTGTGGCCTACCAATGGTGCATGCTGCCTGGCAGTCTGTTGAAGTATGTGGCCTAGCTGGAATCAGTGGTGGGATCAAATTAAGGTGCGGCCCATCCACCACAATGCTGGACAAATCACCACATGTAGCCATGAGAGGAGCACCTTCAACAGTTCTGACAAACGTTTGGGCAGTAGAGGCAGAGCACCCTTCTGTCCCCTCAGGAGCAACAAACACTTGTGTATGGCCCAACAATCCTTTCTAATATCTGGTTCCACCCGTAGCTTGAATTAAGAATGAAAGATGAGTTATTCAAAGGGCCACCTGTCACAGAGTCAAGAGAGGACATCCTCAGGCAGCTCCAGCAAAAGGGTAAGATGGTGGAGGCAGGTGGAACAAACAGCAGTGTGGCCTAAAAGGCAACATTAACTCATCCACGCACTTTTGTACCATGGTGGGATGGCAGCACATGTGGCACTGACAGGGAACTCCGCTGTTTATCTCTACGTAAATGTGAGGAAATAATGCTTTTTTCAGTATTGGATGTTTGCAGGGTTTTATGGCTATGATCTTGCAGAGCACACACAATTCATATTTATTTAGGTTGCCCTGGGTCTCTACTTTGGGAGTGTTAGGTTTTCCTGGATGTCACAAATGTGGAGCCAATATCTTAAAACATACCACTTTGTAAATCATGATGACAGACAGGGCATCCAAAATGCTGTGTACCTGGTTGCAGTTTTTGCCTGTTTCTCTGTATTAAAGTATGGTCATTCATATATATGGCCCCATTTTGACAGATGGAAGTGTGGGATAGTAGGCGGGGGTGGGGGGCAAAAAAGAGGGAACACTAGGCTACAAAAAACAGCTTATGTATATTCTCCCGATCCCAAAAATAGATTAGCTATTGTAGACCATGGGTCGCAGCCCCTTTTGGTAACAGGATGGGAGGTAGGTTTCCTGATCTACTCCCCAGAGGGGCCCGAAATACAGGTGGAAGTAGGGTCAAGAGTATGAGCGAAAGATATGCCTTTTTACATATGGCAATATATGTAACCAGAAGTTCACTGACATTTTTCATCACCCTTTGGGGAAGATAAAGGGGTAACATTCCAATCTGGTTCTCCGATTAGTTGAAATGCGGATACTGCATAGAAGCCCGCAAGAGGTACACCTTGTACTAGAATACCTGGGTTATTTTTGCAATTCTCAAACAACGATCTCTGGTGTTAAAGGGGCATTTCAGTTCGTACAATAATGCACATCAGAAATACTACCCCCAAATTGTTCCTCATGTTAACTGAAAGTCACATTGTGGCTAGAGGCCAGAGAGAGCCATAACTTGCGCCAGGATGCTGGGGCCCTTCTCCACTTCTAGTTTTTTTTATTTGACAAAAGGAATACCTTGGATCCCTCAGGAAAGTCAAGTTCTCCCAGGGGTGAAAGACACGGGCTGTGAAGATAATAATCTAATCTAGTCTCTTAGATGATCTGAAATGCAGGTGGTAGGTGGAGGCATACCTTGTGACAGAGTGACTTGCTTCCCTATCTTTTTCTGTTTTTCTGATTCTCAAACAATGATCTCTGGTCTCCACAAGTTTTTTCCAACCCCTGAGGATGGTCAATTGGAGGGTATCAGCTTTGATCTACTGTTGTAGGTGCTGAAATGATATTCAGATGGTAGGTAGAGACCTTGGGGGGTCATTTTGACCCTGGCGGTCCGAGACCGCCAGGGCTAAAAGGACGGAAGCACCGCCAACAGGCTGGCGGTGCTTCCAGCCCTATTACGACCGCGGTGGAAGCGCTGCGGTCGCACCGCCGGGGCCGGCGTTTTCCCGCCGTTTTAGCCCCGGCAGTGATAATCCGCCAGGGCAGCGCTGCCCTGGGGATTATGACACCCCTACCGCCAGCCTGTTTCTGGCGGTTTGCACCGCCAGGAAGAGGCTGGCGGTACGGGGTGTCCTGGGGCCCCTGGGGGCCCCTGCACTGCCCATGCCACTGGCATGGGCAGTGCAGGGGCTCCCTAACAGGGCCCCGGCCAGCTTTTCACTGTCTGCATAGCAGACAGTGAAAAGCGCGACGGGTGCAACTGCACCCGTCGCATGGCCGCAACACCGCCGGCTCCATTAGGAGGTGGCTCCTATGTTGCGGCCTCATCCCCGCTGGCCCAGCGGGGATGTCGTAATGGGGGCCGCGTGAGTGCGGCCGCATTGGCGGCCGCACGGCACGCTGCCCGCCAAGGTCGTAATGACCCCCCTTATGTTCACACTCCCCCTGCATTTTTATATTTCCATTTCTCAAACATTGAGTGATGGTGTCCAGGGTTCATTTCTTATGTCTGGTGGGTGGCAGACTGAAGGTAATACCCCTGTTCTGCTCCAATGCTTTGGCTAAAATACATATGTTGGCTAGAAGCCATAACGACTCATGTCTTGTGCCAGGAACCCAGGACAAAGATTTGGAGCTTCAATTACTATTATGTTGGGACCTGCAATTAGTTTTGCTCTGGGATCCACAATGGCTGGCAGAGAACCAAAAGACCCCACCAAAATGCAATGGGGGTTGCAGTGGTACGCCCACAGCTGCTCCCACTGCACACCCCTCTGCCGCAGAAAACTGCATCGGGCCCATATTTGCAAGGTGACGTTAAGCCACGCAAAGTGGCTTAACACTGCATTGTAAATATGGAAAATGATGCAGCACCACCGGAGCGTTGCTAAAACTGACACTCTGGCGGCGCCAGGGGCTTGTAAATAAGCCCCTAAGTGTTTATTATTTATATTTCCTATTGACATTTTACCTGCAGAGGAAAGTGCCTAGCTCTTGTTGATTTTCCTTATTTGGTTTGCACTACCTCATGTAAAGCCATTGCCCAGGGCTTGCCTATATTCTTTCCTTTTGCACACTCCTCAACAAGTAGAATAGCAAGGATGCCAGGGCCCTGGCGCAAGCAAGGAAAGTGTTCCCTTTGACCACTGCTGGGGATAATAAAATACAGCAATGATCAGGCTTCAATGGGCCCCGCAGGACTCTGAGCCCTGGTCCTACTGCATCTGCTGCACCAATGGTAGCTACGGCTGTGCCTTCAACATTCTGCTCACTTCAGGAACTCCGTTCAACCTACTTACGACCTTTTTCAATCTATTTTCATTTCTCCCTTTCTCCTCCATTTTTCGTGTTCTGTTTTCTCGTCTTTCTCCCCTCCCGTGCCTTCTGTACACCAAATTCCCTCACAATACCTTCTCCTTCCATCACACCGCAATATTCTCATACTTGCTAGTGCCAGTCTAGCTCCCAATCAGATATGCAAAGAGCTAGCACTGGGCACGGTTTATGTCCCACAAGCAATACTAAAATCTCCAGGTAAATGCATGTAAATCTGGGAATTATTTAAATAACCATTTTATAAGCAGTTAGTTGTTCATGTGAAAAACAGTGCTGACGTGATCTTTAAACGGGCTGGCTACCTTGTTACGGAGCTCCCGTGCGGCAGTAGAGAACATCAGCCATGTTGACTGTGGAAAAAAAATATTTGCTCAATGGCATTATTTTGATTTTGGAATACCTGTTTGGAATCCTGATCAATATGTTCATTGCAGTTGTGATCAGCCTAGATTGGTTCAGAAGGCAGCATATCACCTCTTGCGATGCCGTTGGCCTCGTCATTGCCGTTTCGAGAATGTTTGTGCTGTCAGGAACTATGGTCTATATTGTGCTCCTAATAGTATACCGTGGACTGTGTGTCGCTGTCTGGGTAGATTTGGTTTTCCTGTTCTTTGGTGTGTTTTTGAGTATCTCTAGCTTTTGGTTCACTGCTTTACTGTACGTCTATTACTGTGTGACCATTGCCAACTTCCGCCACCTGCTCTTTGCCTGCCTCAAGGTGAAGATTCCCCAGCTGATGCCTTGGCTCATCTTGTGGTGCACTGTTGTATCTCTGTTGTATGCCCTCACCTCACCGTGGTTTTATGCAGTGTTCCTCAACAATTCAGCAACCATCTTTTTTGGCAACAACAGCTGGAAAGATTCCACAATAGAAACAGTCCACTGGAAACCTATGCTGTATTACTCGCTTGGATATGCCCCACCATTTCTCATATTTTGCGTTGCGGCTGTCCTCCTGATTGCATCACTGTTCAGACACACCAAGAGAATGCAAGGCAGCGCCAGTGATTTCAGTTGCCCTCGCATGGATGTCCACTACCGTGCAGTGAAGTGTGTGGTGGCGTTCTTCCTTTTGTTTGCGGCATACTGTGCTGCCTGTCTATTTGAAACAATGGGTCTCCTTCTTACTCAGGAGACATGGGATTTTGTTACCCCAGCGATTACACAGTGGTACCCATTTGTGCACTCTGCTCTCCTCATCCGGAGCTATCCCAAACTCAACAAGGCGGCAGGGAAGGTTCTACGACATGCCCGGTGCTGGAAGCAGAGAGCCGTCCCTGAAGAGTAGATGGTGTCTCACAGATAGGAAACGAATCTTATCTTGATAGATGAAATGCGTAACATCAGGATTTGAAATGCCTTCGAATTATGTGACACTAAAGACAACCCTGGGACAATGCCCAAATCAAGGGTCATTGCATCTAACAGTGGACTACGTATGATGGACTGGGCAGAAAATATTTCAAAACGCACAGGGGCCGATTCACAAAAGCAATATATGAGTATGAGAAGTAATATTCCAACACACCTTTAAGAATTGGTCCCAAAATTTCTAAAGTGGGACTTCAATGGAGGTTATTTGGGGAATATTCACATACAATTGGTACAATTAGAAAGGAGTGTATTTTTGTGAACTTTCACTAACAGGGAGTTCTACGTTTCGGATCAGTTTCATAAAGGCTTGTAATAGTACATAAAACTACTTCACGAATACTACTCCCCTGACTCAGAAATCCGTTTGTGAATCAGCCCCAAAGAAAAGTATCACATTCAACTGTTGTCATCAAAATTGTTTGCAATTTGTTAAATGTTGGGACAAGTAGGCAAGATTTCAACATTCCAAGACAGTGACTGTCCTCTGAAAAACATTTAATAACATTGCTTTTCCTTATATACTTCTTTCCCCTATGCTATCTAAAAGTTGAGAACCTGTCCTCCACCTCTTTCTCAAATGTTGATTTAATGATGTGCCTTGATTTCAAAATTACATGTTTTTACTGTATGCGTTAATTTTTTTCTCCTCCTTGCCTGTGTTTTCCGTACAGGAAGATATGCTTTCTGATTTCACCACTAGATGTTTTGTGATTACAGAAAAAGCATACCTTTGAGTTTATGGCAGATGCGCAAGGAGATTTAAGCGTGACTGTGAGCAGGATGAGATGTGAACCCATGTTATTAATGTGATCCCCATCTCCCTGAAACTTGTCACCATAGCACACAAGATATGATATCCTTAAAAATAAGCGAAGGGTCATTCAAGTGCAGCTGTTTCCAGACAATATTATACACTTTGCAAAGCAAGTGAGATCGAATACATTTATTGGATCTTATCCATCTTAGTATGCATAGAGAATGTGTAAAATGCTGCTATTAATTATACAACCAATCTTGATGTGTATATGTTATGGTAATGACAACAAGGACATTTGTTGTTGGAAAAAATTGATGCACTGCTTTCTTAATGACAAGTTCTCTTTATACGTTGACTTTTGTAACTGATTGCAATAAAAGGAAAGTACTTTAATGCAAGTTTGATTGAAATGTTGTATGGCAAACATAACTTGGTCTTTTTCCAAAATACACTTGACAATCACTTGCTACTAACAGCGGTTATTTAACAAAACCGTAACATTGAGGCTGATGGGGTTCCATTTTATAGAGAGCTGTCCTATTAAATGAAAAAGACAGAGATGAAAAGATTATCAATAAAAGAAAAACATGAAATGTAATTGGACAGGGTGATGCTGCAAAATCGCAGCGAGTGTGTTGGTCAGGAGGAGAACCCTCTTAATTTCCTCACAGGCAACTGTCTCTTCCCATAATAAGTGTACAAATTACTTACTGTCTATTAATATTATGCAGGTAAAGGCCGTATTCAAACACACCTACCAGAGTAGCTTTCCCGGGGACAGTCTGAACAGAAGTTTATACATGTGTACGTATCACATAAGATCGAAAATAACAAGCGAATTCTACTCAATACTGGCAGTGCAGTGCACCAAACACGCAGTTCAGCTGCACAATGTAACATATGATGCCAATCCGGCCAATATCTTAAATTCCGCTGGAAGAGGAAACTAGCCTTTCTCAGTTTTGTCAGTGACTACTGGGCTCTGTCTGAAAACAATAATTTGGCTGTTTAGGAAATCTAAGTATAGGCAGTCCCACCCACAGATCAACAAAGGAGCTAGAAGATGGAGACAAACCAGGCTGGCATTTAGTTAGTGGATGAAAGAGTAGTAGAGAAAGTGGAGCCATGGTGGCAACAACCAGATGGCTTAGCCCCGAGGCTTGGCAGATGCTCGGAGAACTAAGAACGGCAATTCCCACTAGTGAAAGGGTAAGGATATTGAACAAATTAAAGTTTTGGCCCTTATAATAAATGCCTCTTGGCAGCATAAATAGCTGTTCCCTTACCACCCGAACCTACACAGAGCTTCTGTGCAATCTCTGAGGAGCCACACTCCCCATACCAAAATGTCAAAACCAGATGAAAAATAAGTATCGGGCAAGAGATATATAAGGGGATATAAAAGGTGTATTTTGAATCTGGGTAGTCACATTGGCTGGTTTAATTCCACTGCCTCTCTTTACCTACTGAAGGAAAAAACAATTTAAAAAAAGGGTTTGGAAAAGAGATGCAGAAAGATATCAAGACATCAGTAGAAGGAGGGCACAGGCACATGAGCAATCTTATTCAGTGATTCATTTCTGCTGCGCAGGGAAGGGACGAGGTGGAAGCTGTGCTCAGGACTACTAGAGAGACGTACTGGTGATGATGCCCCTTGCCATGCAGCCCAGCTAGGGCTTGTTGTGGATGACTTGAGGGGCTTTGCATTCTTCCCGAAGTTGTTCAGGCAGGGGCAGAAGCTGGGGTAGAGCTTTTCAGTGAAGGTGCATGTGAAGGTGTAAATGAGCATCATGTTGTCGCCGCTGTAGATGGGCACCTTCCCTCCCTCAAAGTCCAGATAGTCCCCATTATGTTGCGGTTTGACACTCATGGTGAGGAGTCTGTTCGGTGAATTCAGGGCCTTGAACGCGTAACCGTTTCGCAGCCACAAAATCCAGAAGCCGGTCTCTGGTGACAGGGTGATCCCTCCTTTGCAGGCGATAGACTCTCGAGTCACACATGGATGTCAATTACACCAAAACGACAGAGGTAGCGGAAGTGACATCACATGCCCTTTGACCTCCACATTTAAAACCTTGGTTCACTTACCTCAGCTGCCATGGAAGGGAATAATCCAGCTAATTGTACTCCATTTTTTTTACACTAATGGTGAATAATATATTATTATTCACTGTTAGCGTGATAAAAAATTGACAGAAAACAAAGAGAGTGGAGCCACAACTAGCTAACATCCATAAGGACGAGCTGCCACTGAGTTCCTGGCACTGAATTAGCCTCTTCTGGAACCAGGGTCACAAAGGCAGGGTCAGGGGTAGCAATAGGCAAACCAGTGGTTGCAGCTGCAACCCATGGTGACCTCTAAATGATTTCCATAGGGCCACACCCAGGTTCCATTTGGTCGTGTTGCCCACCTCCACCTCCCAGCAGTGGCGGCAGGGGGTGAAGTCTTTAGGGCTGAGGATGCCACAGCAGTAGTCAAATCGCTTGTGGTTTTCTTGAAGTTGCTGTTTGGTGTCACTGTACCGCATTGTATGCATGTGAAACCATCAGAGACAATGAGGTAGGATGAGCTGTGCAAGGGTCCAGATGCACTGTGGAGAGATTGAGATCTCCTGCAGGAACTCCTCTGGCTTCACCCCACCATCCTGCTGTTGCCACACCTGCTGCTGGGGCTTGTTGTGGAAGTTGTTCATGGCAGCAGCATGGTTGTTGTGCACCAGGCCGTGGGAGGAGCACAGAGGGGGGGCCCTGGGAGGAAATGGAGGGTGGCATCTGTGTCTAGCAGAATGCCATCACACACCGTGGGGGGGGCGCATGAGGCATGCTTAGATGTTATTCCTCCGATATTATTTCTGTAGTGTGAAGACAGAACCTTTAGGCCCATATTTATGAAAAGTTTGCGCTGCCTTTGCGCCATTTTTTTTATGCAAAAGCGGTGCAAACCCACCGCCACATTTCTATTATGACATTAGGCCCATCAAGCATCAAAATATCTGAATTAGTGTCATTTTTTGGGGGCGCCAACCCACCTTGGGTCACTTTGCGACAATGATATGCATGGTAGGTGTTCCCTTCCCAAAAATAATGCTAGCCCTCTAGCGCCATATTTACTGCCCAACTCTAAAAGGACACAAAGAATGGAATAGGTCTAAAAAAATGACCAAAGCCCATCAAATTTTATCGCCTGGTCAAACCAGGCATTAAAATGAGGCCCAAACACCATACTTAGGGAACACACACAGGAGGAGCATTGGTATCCTCCTGGACAACATGGAACTGTTAATGCTCCAGCTTGGCACATGCCACAGATGACAGCAACGACAACAGGTCCCTCAAGCACCACTGCAGCAACCCCAAACACCACCACAGCAGCCACAAAGGCAGTGCAGAAGGCGGAAGAGGATATTCCCACAGCGCACAACCATCCTTGCGCTCAGGGAACAAGAGGTCATCAGAACCTACCGTCTGAATCCGTTGTACGCCTGCTGCACCGCATAGCACCAGACATGACTGCAAGGGTGGAAACTCCAACAAATATTCCACCCATGACCCAACTCCTCGTTGTTCTCCATATTCTGACGTCAGGATAATTCCAAACAAAGGTTGCACAAGTGGCTGGTATCTCCCAGCCATCCTTCTCAGCTTTCCTACCAAAGGTTCTGGATGCAATCATCTGCCTCACACCCCACCACATCTGCTTCCCCATCAACCACCAACTACAAAGGGAGACCAAGCAAGGTTTCTACCTAATTGCTGGGTTCCCGTATGTGCTGGGTGGAATGGACTGCACCCTTGACCAACTTGTGTCACCTGCTAAAACTGAACACTGCTACAGGAACCACAAACACACCCATTCTATAAATGTGCAGGCCATTGTGGACCACGTGGACTCCTCACTAACATCCTAGCCAAATATCCTGGCAGCGTCCATGATGCCTATATATTCCGGCATTCCACCATCAACGAGCTGTTCCAGGATGGGCAATATGGCAATGGCCTACTTGAAGGTAAGCCACCATATTAACTGTCACAGTGTCCTTTCCCCGGGATCTGCACGTTGCTGAACAAAAGGCCCACCTCCCGGCGTCACCAACTCAGAAAGCTATTATAGCACAGAGTTATGATGAAGCCAGGCAGGGGTGAGGGAATTAGGGTAGGAAACTGCAGGGAGAGTGATCTGAAAAGAAAGGGTTAGAGCAAATCTGCATATACTCATTCATAGCCGTATAACTCATCAATAGACTCTTGACTAAAGGTGTCTCCATGATATCAGATTGAGACCCCTTTTGAAGTGAGAGCGAAGCCCCTTCTTTAAATCATGAAACAAGAACAAACTACAACCTCAGAACCAAGAGATGGAAAGAGGTTTGGACTATGGTCATACTCTGAATATCAATCCTGGAACAACTATGCATTCAGAACATAAACGTTTGATCACAGTCCAGAAATTCTCAAAGACTTAAATATGCTTTTCACATATCATGCTTTCCAAAAAACAATGAAACTATAATTTGCTTATCTCCAAAAAATGCTTTCACATTTACAACTATAGGCCTGTAAGTTTTACTCATTGAACTTGAAGCGCTTTATTCATTGGGCAGAAGCGCCTTGTTTATTGTTCATGAAGTGCTTTGATTATTATACATGAAGCGCTTTGTTCCTTGTGCCAGAAAGCGCTTTCACTTGTCTTATCTGAAGTGCTACGCTCGTTATGCTAAGGGGAGCTTTACTCATGTGGCCTGAATCACTTTGATTGTTGTGCCAAGGGCGTTTTACGCATGTGGATTGAAGCGCTTTGATTGCTGTGCCAAGGGCGCTTTCCTCATGTGGACTGAGGCGCTTTGATTGCCGCGCCAATGGCGCTTTACTCATGTGGACTGAAGCGCTTTGATTGCCGTACCAAGGGTGCTTTACTCATGTGGACTGAAGCGCTTTGATTGCTGTGCCAAGGGCGCTTTACTCATGCGGACTGAAGCATTTTGATTGCCGTGCCAAGGGGGCTTTCCTCATGTGGACTGAAGCACTTTGATTGTCGTGCCAAGGGCGCTTTATTTATATGGACTGAGGTGCTTTGATTGCCGTGCCAAGGGTGCTTTACTTATGTGGACTGAAGCGCTTTGATTGCCGTGCCAAGGGCGCTTTACTCATGTGGACTGAAGCGCTTTGATTGCCGTGCCAAAGGCGCTTTACATGTGTGTCCTGAAGTGCTTTGCTCGTTGTGATAAGAGGGCGCTTTACTTCTGTGCTGCGAAGCGCTTTGATCGTCGCACCAAGTCGGCTTTACTCTGAAAACTGAAAACACTTTACCTTTTGGAAGTAACAACTCCCTTCAAGATTGGGCTCATCAAGACCTTATCGCTACGAGTACGACCTACTCGTATCTGAATTCACCATGGAAACAAGGATACTCCGATTTGCCGTCAATCTGCCATGCAAGAAATCTGCTCTTCTTCAGAGGAACCCCCACGAGGTCTGACTGCATCGAAGTCTTCAAAATAGTGAGCAACGTGCTTGGGTGTGGCTGGGATTTATAGGCCTGCCACACCCCAAGATGGCTGCTGCCTCTAAAAACATGGGAATTGTAGTCCCTTCATAGAATAGCACTGATAAATGCATCTTGTCCACCAATGTCCTGACCCTGCAGCTACATGAGCTTTACCACAGGGCAGACGACACTGATGGCCACTTTTAGAACAAGAGGGGATGACAAGTGGTGCGCATAAAGCACCGCAAATCTGCGCAGCAGAGTTTCGGGCGGGACCTGGAACGCGCACAGCCTTATTCCTGACACTAACCAGTACACAGACAATACAACAACCTTGTAGGACAAACAAGACATACACCACACTAAATACACATGGGCAGGGGAACACAGATGTACAGACAACTACATATATGTCACATGCCACACTACACTGCATTCATTGCACATCACATACACATACACCCATATGTACACAATACAGCCACTACCTGACTGGCACACCATGTGAAAGACAGGTGGAGATATGTCCCCTTTGCATACAGATGCTGGGCCCAAACCATCACAAGTATCCACTAGTTGACAACTAAATACAGATCCCACACACATTACACCAAACAATGAATAGCTCAGCTATGTAAATGGCATAGACCATGTCAATGTGAAGAAAGTCACACATAGGCACCCCCCCCACATTTGTCATGGTGTTCAAGCCTCTGGTGGCACCAATATCAAATGCCACCCAAGTGTTGCCATTACCAACTACATATCACCTACACATACCTGACATACCTGTAGTGTGCACCTTCACCTGTCTGCTGCATTGTGACGCACACATTGGAATACAACATCACCAGCCATGAAAGACCATGAGGCAGGTAAATGAGAAGTGGTGCTACACCTAGTACAGCGCCACTTCACATGCCCCATCAGCACCTCCTAATGCCACAATGTGTGCACTGTATACTGTACAATAAACATGCCACCATGGCGCAGAGTAGGTGCAATACTATCAAGATAATGGATGCCATAGTAGGACTCTATAAGAGTATTGAGAACATACCTGACCTTCATTCACTGTACATAGGGACCGATGCAAAAGTATGGTGTGCCCCCTGCCGACCCCTGCACTGTGCATGTGTTGAAAGTGTCTGTGATACATCTTGTATAGTAATCTTGGAGATTCCACTGCACCTATTTTCTACTCTTCCAATTGTTTTTAATCACACCCTTGTACACATGATGGCTGGCAAAGATATCATCTGCCAGAAAGAGCCACAAAGTGTCGCACTGCATGCATAGTGCCACATGGTAACATGGAGGCCTGAGTTTGGCTTTGTGGGGCTACCATGGTGTCAATACAAATGACACCATTGTGGTGAAAAGAGGTGTTAGGTTCCACTAACAATCGGACACAGCACATGTTTGACGTGTTTGAACTGTCAGTTTGGATTAATTTGACAATCACCAGGTCCCAGAGCCACAATCCATGGTAGTAATGTCCATCAGCACCAACCAATGGAACCATGCTACAAAACAGGAAGACACACAATACCAGAAGCAAGTCGGAGTCCCCACTCCACCTAAAACTAACATCTGCCATGGAACATACAAAACCACAAATATGCATTACCAACACATGTTCTCTCATTCCTTTGCAGCTAATCGAGGTTACAGCATACAGCCATGGGTGATGACTCTTTTTGGCAACCCAACAACAGTGGAAGAGCATGCATACAATGAAGGGCACATAAGGACACAAAATGTGGTGGAGCGTACATTTGGGCTCCTGGAGTCAAGGTACAGAAGCCTGGCCCTGACAGAAAGATGCCTGTTGTATGCACCACCCCTGGTATGCAAGATGATACCTTTATGTGCAATCTTACATAACATACGCATACAGACCAATGTTCCCTGGGATGAACTGGTAGATGTCCCCAGTGAGGAGGAGGATGACAATGGTGCAGCACAGTTGGAGGGGGAACTACAACACACTGCTGCTGGAGACTCGCAGGAGACAACAAATTATACTGAACATCTACACTTGGACACTGTACAAATAATATCACTTTGTAAATATCACGAATAAATCATTTTGCAGCAGAATCTCAATGGCCCACTCATTCTCCACTACATATACCATTGGGATGTTGCTCATACCTCAGGGCAGGAAAGAAACACAACAGTAACAAAGATGGTTGGAGCATAGGTTGTGTTGTAAGAGGGTTTAGCAGCTCCATGCCACGCATCAGTGCTGCATAACTCACAGCCATGTGGCGCGCAAAGGCCTAGATCCACGCACCACAAAAAATATGTGGTGTTAAGTGGGAATTGTGCTAATTCCTACCCTTTTCCCCACATCATCCCCAATCCTGGCAAGATGTATCCAAGGGGGCATACATGCAGTAGAGGCCGTTTCCAAATGGTGCATTACAGAAATAGGAACTGAACTGTGTCAAATCTCAGACAGATATCTACTACGCCAGCACTGAGCACATGTGACAAGGGGAGAGACCATTGGAATCAATGGACCTTCATTGACTGTTCAGGGTTAGGAACCAAAGTTTGAGCCTAAGCCTGCACCCTATTTCTATGGTGTTACGTTACTGCCCAGTGCGCCCAGTGGGCCCAGTGTGCTAAGGGTTGCTAGACAAGTGATAGGCACTGATCCACCCTCCATACAGATGGACATAGCCAGGATTTAACGATAAATTGGGAGACTGCACCAACAAATCAATGTCTGGTTAAAATGTACATTTGAACACACTTGTCACACAAATCTGCTGTCTTGAGACATGCCTGCAGCTAATCCCGATACGCAGATGAAGACTAATGTACAATCAATCAATCAATCAATAAATTTGTTGAGCGCGCTACTCACCCTGTAGGGTCTCAAGGTGCTGGGGTGGGGGGGTGCTACTGCTCGAAGATCCATGTCTTAAGGCGCTTTCTGAAGGACAGGAGGTCCTGGGTCTTGCATAGGTTGGTGGGGAGGGAGTTCCACATTTTGGCGGCGAGGTGGGAAAAGGACCTGCCGCCGGACGTGGTGCATTGAATGCGAGGGACTGTTGCGAGGGCAGCGGAGTGGAGCTGGCGTGTCGGGATGTGGAAGTTGAGTTGATCGTTGAGGTAGGCCGGTCCAGTGTCGTGGAGGGCTTTGTGGGCGTGGCTTAGGATTTTGAAGATGATCCTTTTCTTGATGGGTAGCCAGTGTAGGATTCTGAGGTGGGCGGAGATGTGCTTGTGGCGAGGGAGGTTGCGGATGAGACATGCTGAGGCGTTCTGGATGCGCTGGAGTTTTCTCTAGAGCCTGGTCGTAGTCCCCACGTAGAGGGCGTTGCCTTAGTCCAGTCTGCTGCTGACGAGGGTGTGGGTGACCGTTCTGGTTTCTACGGGAATCCGCCTGAAGGTCTTGCAGAGCATACAGAGGGTGTTGAAGCAAGAGGAAGATATGGCATTGACTTGCTGGGTCATGGAGAGAGAAGAGTCTAGTATGAAGCCGAGATTGCGTGCGTGGGTGTCGGGGGTGGTCCCTGAGTGGCCGGCCACCATGAGTCGTTCCATGCAGACTTGTTGGGTCTGAAGATGATGATCTCGGTTTTTCCTGAGTTCAACTTGAGGTGGCTTGCTGTCATCCAATTAGCGATGGCGAGAAGTCCGGTGTGGAGGTTGTTCTTGGTGGTTGAGGGGTTTCTCGTGAGGGAGAGGATGAGCTGGGTGTCGTCGGCGTAGGAAATAATGTTGAGGCCATGGGGTCGGACGATGCTGGCGAGCGGAGCCATGTAGATATTGAAGAGGGTGGGGCTGAGTGAGGATCCCTGGGGGACTCCGCATATGGTCTTGTGGGCTTTTGACCAGAATGGGGGGAGGCAAACTCTTTAGGTTCTTTCGGAGAGGAAGGAGGTGAGCCAGTCTAGGGCTTTGTGGTGAATTCCGGCATTGAAGAGGCATGTGCGAAGGGTTTGGTGGCATACAGTGTCGAAGGCTGCGGAAAGGTTGAGAAGGATGAGGGCAACTGTTTCACACTTGTCGAGCCTGGTCCTGATGTCATCGGGGCAGGCGATGAGGGCCGTCTCGGTGCTGTGGTTTTTGTGGAATCCAGACTGGGAGACTTCGAGTATGTTGTTGTCCTCCAGGAAGCGGGAAAGTTGGTTGTTGACTATCTTCTCTATGACCTTCGCGGGGAAGGGGAGTAGAGAGATAGGTCTTCGGGTTGGCTTTGGGCTTTTTGAGCAAGGCATTGACTTTGGCGTGTTTCCAGATATCCAGAAAAGTGGCGGTCTTGAAGGAGCTGTTGATGACGGACCGGAGCTGGGGAGCGATGATTTGGCTGGCCTTGTTGAAGATGTGGTGGGAGCAGGGGTCTGTTGGAGAGCCTGAGTGGATGGTACTCATGGTTTTGGTGGTTTCTTCATTGTTGGTGGGGGTCCAGGTGCTCAGTACGTTGGTGCGGCAGGGTGTCTTGTGAGTGGGGAGGGTCGAAGGCGCAGGATTTGGGTTTGGTGAGTTCCTTGATGATGTTGAATAGTTCCTTGCTGTTGAGTGCGTTGTTGTCTATCCGCTCTTTGTAGAAAGATCTTTTGGTGGTCCAGATAAGCTGGTGGTGGTTGCGCATGGCTAATCTGAGGGCGGTGAAGTTGCTCATTGATTGTTCTTGGCGCCAGGCTTTCTCAGTTTTCCAGCACTCCTGTTTAGAAGCCTGGAGTTCTGCGGTGAACCAGGAAGCTTTCTTGTTGATGCGGGTGTTGTTGGTTTTTTTGAGTGGAGCGAGGGTGTTTGCACAGTGGTCGAGCCATCGTTTGAGGTTGAGGGAGGCGGTGTTGGGGTCGTTGGTTTTGGGCAGTGTAGAAGGAGAAGTGAACGCAGTGGTGGTCAGTCCAATGTATTTCGGTGGTGTGAGTGAAGGTGATGTGGCTGCTGGAGGAGAATATGGTGTCAAGCGTGTGTCCAGCTGAGTGGGTGGGCGAGGTGACCAGTTGCTTGAGGCCGACGTTTGCGAGGTTGTCCAGCAGGGCAGTGGAGTTGCAGTCGCTGGCCTTTTCCAGGTGGAAATTTAAGTCGCTGAGGAGCAGGTACTCTGGGGAGGCGAGGGCGTGGGAGCTGATATTGTCGGTGATGGCATCACAGAATAGGGTGTGGGCCTGGTGGTCTGTAGACGAGGGTTCCTCTCAAGGTGGTGTTGGTGTTGATGTGTATCTGAAAGTGTAGCTGCTCTGCGGCATCCAGGGTGTCATTGGTGTTGGTGGAAATCCTGATGGAACTTCTGTGTACTATGGCGATTCCTCCTTCTTTGTTGATACGGTCTCTTTGGGTGATTTTGTATCCCTCTGGGATGGCTCTGGCGATGTCGGGTTCAGATGAGGGGTTCATCCATGTTTAAGTGAGGAAGGCGATGTCGGGTGAGGCTGTCGTGAGTAGGTCCCAGAGCTCGATGGCGTGCTTGTGGATGGAGCGGGTGTTGAGGAGGTTGCAGCTGAGATGGTTGGGGTGTCTGGTGTTGTTGTGGTGCTTGTTGGCTTGATTGCTGGAGAAGCGACATGAGTGACAGGCGAAAGGTCCATGGGTGTGTCTGGGATCTGCCTGGGCGCAGGCGGTGTGCCGTCTGGGGTTGAGAGCGTGGAACTCTGCGGTGGTGTAGAAGCGTTTTGAGGTGTGGGAGATGCGTGGTCCACGGAGACGGGCACTGGGTGCGGTCCAGGCGCAGACGGGCTTGCCTCTGATGTGCCTCTGGCGCGCCAGCGGTGGGGCCACGCAGCGGCCGCCATTAAGAAGGGGAGGTGGGAGGGATGAGCAGCTGGGAGGTGGGAGGGTGTGTTGAATGGGGGCTCGAGGTGGGTGGGGCTGCACAGGACGCAGCGGAGGGGAAGCAGGAAAGGACCAGAAAAAAGTAAAATGGGCAAAACAGGGCAAAACAGCAAACGGAGCACAAACGGAGCAAAACAGGCACAAAAGCAGAGATGCAAAACTCAGAAAAACACGACTAAACACAATACAATACAAAGCCTACCACTAAACACCAGGGGGTGCCTGCGGGTGGTGGAGGGCCTCGAACTTGCGGCAGCAGCGAGGGCAGGTTCAGGAGCACGAGGGCAGTCCGGTGGAGCTGCTCATCGCGTAGAGTAGTTCCTGGCCTTTAAGCAGGACAGGGGTCACCCTGTACGAGTACGAGTGTATGGCCTAGGTAGGAAAGGGATGGCTAGGTCACTACATATCCCACTCATGGTTTCTACAACAACAATGTTGTAGTTGCCCATCGCATACTATTCTGACAGAAGTCAGTGACAGATGACATCATCTATCCCCTGGGTCATACAAAAACTACAAGTTATACTAGAGGAAGAAGCCCTAACCAAGCTCCTAATGGAAATTACTAAAAATGTATTACCATGTCTGTCAGAACATGACAAATGATGAGACATGTCCTACACGTACAATTACCTAGTCCTCTGTGCATGATATGGCAAGCCTGACATCAAGTACCCTAAAGGAAAAGGAAAATCCCAGGCCATTTCATCACAAATGTACATGTATCAGTCTGCAGGGGACTGTGCATTCTTCTGCTGAAGAGCTCTCATGAGCAGGCCAGATCCCCGCCCAACACCCCCTAACCCAATGCTGAGGCTACATTGAATTTTGACACAGTCAGGGGCCTGATGCATGTGCACAGTGGACTGAGCAGAATGTAGCACTGTGAAACTGCGCCAAAATGTGCGGCCATGTGTCTGTGTGGGCATAAATAGTTACACAGTACCAAAGATCACTAGGCTGCCATCATTGCCTGACTGCAACACTGTGGTGGTCATTACAACCCTGGCGGAAGGTGTTAAAGCGGCGGTAAGACCGCCAACAGTCCGGTGGTAAAAAAAACTGCAATTACGAACGTGGCGGAAACCGCCAACAAAGACAGCCACTTTAACACTCGGAGACAATGTACCGCCCACACTATTATGACAGGCCAATCCGCCACCTTTTCCGGGGCGGATTCACCACGGATAAAAACACAGCGGTAACAGGAATTTTGAAGGGAAAACGTTCACCTCTACACACTCCACGAGGAACGAGGACACCATGGAACCGGAACTCCAAATTCTACCTGCGATAGTCTTCCTGCTCCTCTACCAGGAGCACGAATGCCGGCGGCAAAGACCACGGTGAATACTGCACCTACGACACAGGGGGGAGGGGAGGCAAAAAACAGGGACACACACACGCAACACCCCACCCCCACCCTCACCCACTACAACACACACACTAATGCATATCAATACATCACAGTTACACCCACCAAATCCCCCCCCCCGGAAGAATGCAAAGACCAAAGAAAATGAGTGTAACCATCGGAATATATTACAAACAAGTAGGCAGAAATATATATAAACACCATGTACAAAATATATACGAGGCATAGTAGTCAAGATACTGCACAAAGAAAGTCCGTGGAACACTGGGACCACACGCTATGGGTTAGGCCCACACAAGATCCCCGACCATGACGGAGAGAACACTGCAGGGGCATCAAATAGCAACTAAACAGGCACCTCAGGGGGAGGGAAAGGGGGGCACCTCAGCCGCTGGAGTGCACGACGCCAAATCCACAAGAGGGCCTCATGCCCACTGTTCAATCCTGGGGAGTGCAAAGCCACAGTCTCTCAAGTCTCTGCAGTGGGTGGGTTGCCCACTGTTCCATCCTGGGGAGTGCAAAGCCACAGTCTCTCAAGTCTCTACAGTGGGTGGGTTGCCCACTGTTCCATCCTGGGGAGTGCAAAGCCACAGTCTCTCAAGTCTCTACAGTGGGTGGGTTGCCCACTGCTTTATCCTGGGGAGTGCAAAGCCACAGTCTCTCAAGTCTCTACAGTGGGTGGGTTGCCCACTGTTCCATCCTGGGGAGTGCAAAGCCACAGTCTCTCAAGTGGATAACAGTCTCCACTGGTTCTGGAGGGGGACTGGTGCCCAGAGTCCTTCATCCTGTGAAGGACAGAGGTAGTGAATGGATGTCTCCACTGGTTCTGGAGGGGGACTGGTGCCCAGAGTGCTTCATCCTGTGTAGGACAGAGGTAGTGGATGGATGTCTCCACTGGTTCTGGAGGGGGACTGGTGCCCAGAGTGCTTCATCCTGTGTAGGACAGAGGTAGTGGATGGATGTCTCCACTGGTTCTGGAGGGGGACTGATGCCCAGAGTGCATCACTCACCCCGTGATGGACCCAGTTGCGTCAGTGCCCCTGCCGCTCATGGGCTAGCGGTGCTTGAGTTGGGGGTGCCCTGTTCAGCGGTGCTTGAGTTGGTGGTGCCCTGTGCAGCCGGTGCTTGAGTTGGCGGTGCCCTGTTCAGCGGTGCTTGAGTTGGCGGTGCCCTGTGCAGTGGTGCTTGAGTTGGCGGTGCCCTGTTCAGCGGTGCTTGAGTTGGCGGTGCCCTGTGCAGCGGTGCTTGAGTTGGCGGTGCCCTGTTCAGCGGTGCTTGTGTTGGCGGTGCCCTGTTCAGCGGTGCTTGAGTTGGCCCAACGGGGCTTGTGCTGGCAGTCCTTCATGGCCCAGCGGGGCTTGTGCTGGCGGTCCTTCATGGCCCAGCGGGGCTTGTTCTGGTGGTCCTTCATTGGCAGTTGGGCTGGGGCTGGCGGTGCCCTCCTGGGCAGCTGGGCTGGGGCTGGCGGTGGCCTCATGGGCAGCTGGGCTGGGGCTGGCGGTGGCCTCCTGGGCAGCTGGGCTGGGGCTGGCGGTTGCCTCCTGGGCAGCTGGGCTGGGGCTGGCGGCCCCTCCTGGCCAGCTGGGCTGGGGCTGGCGGGCCCTCCTGGGCAGCTGGGCTGGGGCTGGCGGTGGCCTCCTGGGCAGCGGGGATGATGGCGGTCTTCTCCGCCGTGCAGCTCTTCCCAGACTTGCCAGGTTTCTTGTGGCCCTTCCCCACCTTGGAAGGTGTCACAGCTGACTCCACACTCCCACCGGGACCCCTGGAAGCGGCTTTGGTGGCTGGAGTCTTCCCCCTCTCCCGCCGGGCACTGGCCAACTTCTGATGCTTCACAGGTGGGGGACTGTCTGTGCTGTGGCTCCGTGCCACACTGGCTGTCCTGGTGGCCGGTGCACTCCACATACCGGTGACTTTCAGGCACTACTGGTCCCGGAGATGTTGTGGCTGAGGTGCTAGTTCGGGACCTATGAGAGGGACGGGTTGAGGAAGGTGTGGGAAAAAGGTCAAGGCTGGACAGGAAAAGTTTTTTGGACACACTGGGACGGGTAGCTGGAGGGGGTTTGGGACTGGAGGAAGAGGTGGTGGTTGTAGGAGGTGTACGTTTGGTGACTTTGGGTGAAGGTGCATGCGCTGGAGGCTGTCGTGAGGTGGAAGGCTGTTGGGTGGGTGTGTGCCTGCATTTGTGTATCTTGGGAGGGGGCGTCACAGACACACTGGGAGAGGACACAGGGGACGTGTGAATGGTAGTGGGGGTGGTGACTGCATGTGAGCGGGGTGTGCTGGTGGGTGTGCTGGTGAGGGTCGTAGTGGCTGTAGAGGTAGTGCATGCAGGTGTGAGTGTAGACAAGACTGGGAGGGAGGAGGGAGACGAGGAGGAGGGGGACACAGTGGAGGCAGTGGATGTTGGTGTGTCTGCATGTGTGTGTTGCTTGCGTGAGTGCCTGTGGGATGTGTGGAGCTTATGTTTGCCTGAGCTTCCCTTGTGTGTTAACGTGTGGGCATGCTGGTCTGTAGGTGTGCTTGGGCTAGGCAGAGGTACAGGTGATTGGGTCTGGGTGGAGGAAGTTGGAGGGGGAGGCTAGAGACGGGGACAATGGCTGCTATCAGTGCTGAGGCCAGAGTTTGAAAAGCTTGGTGAAGGGCCGCCTGACCAGAATGAATGCCCTCCAGGAATGCATTAGTTTGTTGCAACTGCCTTTCTACACCCTGGATTGGATTCAAAATGGTAGACTGCCCAACAGTGAGGGACCTGAGGAGGTCAATGACCTCCTCACTGAGGGCAGCAGGGGTGACTGGGGCAGGGCCTGAGGTGCCTGGGGCGAATGTGATGCCCACCCTCCTGGGTGAGCGGGCACGGGGCAAAGGCTGAGGGGCTGCTGGGAGGGCGGTGCTGGTAGGGGGGGTGGCGGCTGTACCTGTAGATGCGGGGGGCACTGATGTTGCCGCCACCACAAGGGAGCTCCCATCAGAGGACGTGTCCGTGTCACTGGTTTCAGCTCCTGTCCCCGCCGTGAAGCTCCCCTCGCCCTCCGTGCCACTGGTGAATTCCGAGTCCGTAGTCTCGCCCTCCAGGGCCATGTGTAATGCAGTTCCCTTGTGCTCCGGTACCACTGCTCCTCCGCCTGCTAATGCTAATGCATACAAGAACAGGGAGACCACAAAAAGGGGGGGGGGGCGACAGAAGAAAGACATGTTGAGTGCATGGATTACCGCTACCGTTGGCGGACAAGACAGACACAGAAGCCCCCTGCACTACGCCGCGCTCTTGGGCTCCGCTGTTCAATTCCTGGGAAATGGCCTACAAGGCTATGGACGACATCTGCACACATAGATGACACAGGGGCATGTATACCTGTACTTGGCACTCTACAGAGGTGGGGTGGCCTGCATTACGGAGGGGCCTAGCCTACGGAACTCACCCTGGCCTAGGAAAACCCACAGCCCTCCTCCCCCACCCAGTCAACTCCACTGCGTGCAAAGTCAGCAGAATGAGAGTGTACTCACCCTCTTGTGTCTGCTGTGATGCCCTCAAGCGCCCATCCAACTCCGGGTAGGCCACCACCAGGATCCTGAACATCAGGGGGGTCATGGTGCGATGGGCACCCCTCCCATGTTGGGAGGCCATCCCCAGCTGAGCCTCCGCCGTCTTCTTGCTCCAGCGGTGAATGTCCTCCCATCTTTTCCGGCAGTGGGTGCTCCGTCTGTGGTAGACCCCCAGGGTCCGGACATCCTTGGCGATGGCACGCCAAATATCTTTTTTCTGGTGGGTGCTGACCTACATGAAATGTACAGGGTAAAAAGAGAAGTTATTATCAGCTGCACCGTCAAAGTGATTGGCCCCCATCCCTACCCTTGCCTTGTGGCACATGCATTCACCGTCTTTCATGCACGCAGCACTCTGCCCCCTTCCTTCTTACATCCAGCCCTCTCCACACAGGCATAGCCCATACAACATGCTCCCTGTGTACTTACCTGTTTGTCTGGAGGACCGTAGAGTAGCGTGTACTGGGGGAGGACCCCATCCACGAGCTTCTCCAACTCCTCCGATGTGAAGGCAGGGGCCCTATCCCTAGAACGCACGAGCCATTGTCTCTTCCAGACCGAGGTCACAGCAGCACTTGCAGTTTAGGTCCTCTCCTGTCGAATATTAGGTATCGAGTGATTGAACAGATAGAAAATGGCGGTCACGTTCGCGGCAGTGCGTACCGTCACCGCCGGCATACATCGTCTTTGGCTCCTGGGACCCAGAGGGTCCAATGTTAACCAATTCAGCATTGCGCTGCGGTCTTCGACCGCCTACCGCGATGGTGTACAACGCCAGCGCAGTTACCTCACATCCCTTTGTCCCACTTTACAGGTCAGGCAGCCGCCATTTCAGGTGCCCACATAGCTTAATTTTCAACACATACCTAGGCCTAGTCTCAACACACATACAGGCCACCTTTTGTGTATGATTGGTGTTCTGGGTAAACTGTGGGTACGTACCTCTGAGTTGTTTGACTCTGTGCTTGCTGTTGTCCTTCATAGGCACCGTCCGCTGGGACATGTGAGGAGATGGCGGCATCCTCCGGTGTACCGACCGTTGGTGGACCTGTCGACAATGGAGGAGCGACATTTGATAATCACCTACAGGCTTGACCGTGCCACAATTCAGGAACTGTGTACCCAGTTGGAGCCAGACCTGATGTCAGCAATCCGCCATCCCACAGGAATCCCCCCTCAAGTGCAAGTGCTGTCAGTGCTCCATTTCCTTGCAAGTGGCTCTTTTCAAACAACTGTGGCCATGGCATCAGGGATGTCCCAGCCTATGTTTTCCAACGTATTGTCCACAGTGTAAAACTTTACTGTAAACTTTGCACTTGTATAGCGCACTACTCACCTGTTAGGGTCTCAAGGCGCTGTACTCATACCGCTATGGAACCCCTCCTGGCTTTTCCCTGTGAGGTGCCCACTCCTGGGCACCCCCAGAGTGAAGCCAGGCATCCAAGCGCTGTTGGGGCCGTTGTGGAGATTAAGCAAGCTATTGCCCAGAGTTGCAGAGTGGGACTCATTAATTAGATTAGGCACTGAGGTGAGAATTATCTGGTCCAAGGGAATTGAGCCCAAGACCTGCCGAAGCGGGACTTGAACCCTGGTCTTGAGCCAGATCTCTGCTTCAGGGTCTGCCACTCTAACAATTGTGCCACACTTCTCCACCAGAGTGTTGTCTGCCCTTCTGAAACACATGCGGAGCTCCATCGTTTTCCCTCAGGTTGAGGATTTGCCTACAGTGAAAGGTGATTTCTATGCCCAGGGACATATCCCCAACATCATAGGTGCCATTGATGGGACCCATGTGGCTTTGGCCCCCCCCCCACAGGAGTGAACAGGTGTACAGAAACCGGAAGAGTTATCATTCTATGAATGTACAGATGGTATGTTTGGCAGACCAGTACATCTCCCATGTGAATGCCATGTTCCCTGGCTCAGTGCATGACGCCTACATCCTGCGGAATAGCAGCATCCCTTATGTGATGGGTCAACTCCAGAGGCACTGTGTGTGGCTATTAGGTGAGCACCTGGAAGCAAGTCAGTGGGAATGGTTGTCTGGGGTTATCCCTCCAGGTTAGTGTGTGTCTAACAGTTGCCCCTCACCATTTGCAGGTGACTCTGGTTACCCCAACCTGTCATGGCTACTGACCCCAGTGAGGAATCCCAGGACAAAGGGCAGAGGAACGCTACAATGAGGCCCATGGATGAACTAGGAGGGTGATCGAGCGGACCTTTGGCCTCCTGAAGGCCAGGTTCAGGTGCCTCCATATGACAGGTGGATCCCTATTCTACTCACCAAAGAAGGTGTGCCAGATCATCGTGGCCTGCTGTATGCTTCACAACTTGGCTTTGCGACGCCAGGTGCCTTTTCTGCAAGAGAATGGTCCAGATGGCGGTGTTGTTGCAGCTGTGGAGCCTGGGGACAGTGATGAGGAGGAAGCAGAGGAAGAAGACATGCACAACAGGGACTCAGTGATCCAGCAATATTTCCAGTGAGACACAGGTAAGAATACAATCCTGCCTACTACATGTACTTTAACACTACTACCTGTCTCCTGTCTGTCGTTTTCACCCAGTGTATGGTCACTGAGTTGTCACTTTCCCTTACGGTTTCACAGATGTGGGTCCCACTGTGTGACATCTGCTTAGATTCCTCATGGACTAGAGCTGTGTGACATAGGTATGTTGACATTACTGTTTCAAATACATTTTGTCACTGTAATTGCTAATACACTATTTCAAAATCACAGACAGACTCCAGATCATTTTGTGCTTTAGCTGTGTTTATTTAAATGCTCAAAATTGGAGGGGGTAGTGAAATGGTGAGGGGTGATGGCAGAGTCCAGTCTATTAGTCTCACAGGTGCATTGCCCAGATGGGCATAGGAAGTGGAGCTGGGGCAGTTTAATTATGGACAGGGTGACAAAGTGGGACAGTAGGATGACAATCAGGGTGGTCTCATTTCTTGGCGGGGGTCTTGGCATCGTTCTCCGTCTTGTTCCTGGATCTCAGGGACCGTTTGCGGGGTGGTTCTCCCTCTGCAGGGGGTGGGGTGCTGGTGTGGTGGTCCTGTGGCGGGGCGTCGTATCCACTAGCGCCGGCGGAGGTGGTGGGCAGTTCGTCGTCCATGCTAGTGTCAGGGGCCCCTTGTAGTGCCACAGTGTCCCTCCTGGTGTTGAGTACTTCCTTCAGCACCCCTACGACGGTGCCCAGGGTGGAGCTGATGGTTCTGAGTTCCTCCTTGAAGCCCATATACTGTTCCTCCTGCATGCGCTGGGTCTCCTGAAACTTGGCCAGTACCGTTGCTATCGTCTCCTGGGAGTGGTGGTATGCTCCCATGATGGAGGAGAGGGCCTCGTGGAGAGTGGGTTCCCTTGGCCTGTCCGCCCCCTGTCGCACGGCAACCCTCCCAGTTCCCCTGTGTTCCAGTGCCTCCGTCCCCTGGACCGTGTGCCCACTACCACTGCCCCCAGGTCCCTGTTGTTGTTGGGGTGGTGGGTTATCCTGGGTTCCCGGTAGTGGTGGACACACAGCTGATTGACGTGTCCTGGGGACGGAGGTATGGGCCCGCTGGGTGGGTGCTGTGCTGGTGTTTCCAGAGGGGGGAAGGTCTTTGGTGGCCTGTGCTTGTGTGAGGGGAACCGACTGTCCAGAGGTACCCGATGGTCCGGGATGGTCATCTAGGTCCAGTTGGACAGAGGTGCTGTCATCACTGTGGGCCTCTTCTGTTGGTGGTGTGGACATGTGTGGACCCTCCTGTCCGGTGACGTTGGGTAGGGGTCCTGCAGGGGTATACAAGGATGTTTGTTAAATCTGTGTGTGTAATGGTGTGCAATGGGTGGGTGAACATGTACCCCAGTGCTAGCATTCCTGTGTGGGAGCTTGTGTGATGGTGGTTCAGGGGGGTGTATGGGTATGTGCAGTGGCCATGCTTTGGTGAAGGGTGTCCATGCTTTGTAGTTGCATGCAGGGCTTGGTGTTGTGATGTGTGGTTTGTGATGTTGGGACATTTGTGAGGAGTTGGGGTGCTGGGGGTGAGGGTAGGGGTATGTGATAGCATGCATGTAAGGTGGGGGATGTAATAGTAAAGCTTTGACTTACCAGAGTCCATTCCTCCACCTACTCCTGCGAGGCCCTCAGGATGCAGAATCGCCAAGACCTGCTCCTCCCATGTTGTTAGTCGTGGGTGAGGAGGTGGGGGTCCGCCGCCAGTCCGCTGAGCCGCCAGGTGGTGTCTTGAGACCACAGATCGCACCTTCCCCCGTAGGTCGTTCCACCTCTTCCTGATGTCCTCCCGATTTCTTGGGTGTTGTACCACTGCGTTGACCCTGTCCACTATTCTGCGCCATAGCTCCATCTTCCTACCTATGGATGTGTGCTGCACCTGTGCTCCGAATAGCTGTGGCTCTACCCGGACGATTTCCTCCACCATGACGCTGAGCTCCTCCTCCGAGAACCTGGGATGTCTTTGCTGTGCCATGTGGTGGTGTAGGTGATGGGTGGGGTGGAGTGTGTGGTGATAAGTGTGGTGATATGTAGTGGTGTGTTGTGTGAGGTGCGTGGAAGTTGTGTGGGTGATGGTGTTGTGTGCCTGTGGATGCTGTTGTTCTTGCTGGTGGTGTCTCTCTCTGGCCTTCTTTCTGAATTTTTTGTTGTGGGGGTTTGTGATTGATGTGGGTGTGTGTTTTATATTGTAATGGGTGTGTGGGAGTGGTGTGTGTATGTGTCTCAGGTGTGTGTATTTTGAACTGTCCAATGTGGGGATGTTTTGTAAGAGTGTCTGTATTTTGAGCGCGGCGGTGTGTACCGCCAATGGAATACCGTGGATGAAAGACCGCTGCGTGGATTCGTGTGTCGTGATAGTGTGGGCGTATTTCTGTTGGCGTGATGGTGGAGGTTTTGTTTTCGCCAGTTTATCACTGACCTTTGGTGTGAGAGACTTGTGTGAGTGTCTGACTTTTGGCGGATTCTGAGATGTGGGTCATAATAGCTGTGGTGGAATTCCGCGGCGGTGTGTTGGCGGTCTTCTGCACGGCGGTAAGCGGCTTTTACCGCCAAGGTTGTAATGAGGGCCTGCATCAGGAATAAGGCTATGCGTGGTCCAGGTTCCGCCTGAAACTCCGCTGCGCGTATTTGCGGTGCTTCATGCACACCACTTGTCATCCCTTCCTGTTCTAAAAGTGGTCATCAGCATCGCCTGCCCTGTGGTAAAGCTCACGTAGCTGCACGGTCAGGACATTGGTGGACAAGATGCACTTATCAGTGCTATTTTATGAAGGGACTAGATTCCCAGGTTTTTAGAGGCAGTGGCCATCTTGGGGTGTGGCAGGCCTATAAAGCCCAGCCACACCCAAGCACCTTGCTCGCTATTTTGAAGACTTTGATGCAGTCAGACCTCGTGGGGGTTCCTCTGAAGAAGAGCCAATTTCCTGCATGGCAGATTGACAGCAAGTCGGAGTATCCTTGTTTCCATGGTGAATTCAGGTACGAGTAGGTCGTACTCGCAGCGGTAAGGTCTTGATGAGCCCAATCTTGAAGGAAGTGGTTACTTCCAAAAGTACAGCGCCCCTTAGCACAATGAGCAAAGCATTTCAAGTTCTCAGAGTTAAGCGGCGTTGGCGCGACAATCAAAGAGTCTCGGATCACAGGAGTAAAGCACCCCTTAGCACAATGAGCAAAGCGCTTCAGGCCACACGTGTAAAGCGCCCTTGGCAAGACAATCAAAGCGTTTCAGTCACAGGAATAAAGCGCCCTTGGCACGAAAATCAATGCGTTTCAGACCACAGGAATAAAGCGCCCTTGGAACGACAATCAAAGCTTTTCAGGCCACATGAGTAAAGCGGTCTTGGCATGAGGATCAAAACGCTTTAGTCCACATGAGTTAAAGTGCCCCCTTAGCATAACGAGCAAAGCGCTTCAAGGTACAAGAGTAAAGCGCCCTTGGTACGACAATCAAAGCATTTCGGGCTCCATGAGTAAAGCGATCTGGGCACGAGTATCAAAACGCTTCAGGCCACATGAGTAAAGCGCCCCTTGGCATAACAAGCATAGCGCTTCAGACAAAGCAACTAAAAGTGCTCTCAAAGCGCTTCATGAACAACAAGCAAGGCGCTTATGCCCAATGAACAAAACGCTTCAAGTTTAATGAGTAAACTTTCAGTCCTAGGTAGTAAATGTGAAAACGTTTCAGAGATAAGCAAATTATAGTTTTCATTGTTTTTTGGGAAACATAATATGTGAGATACATATTTAAGTCTTTGAGAATTTCTAGGCTTAGATCAAACGTTTATCTTATGAATGCATAATTGTTACATGATTGATATTTAGAGAATGACCATAGTCCAAAGCTCTTGCCATCTCTAGGTTTACATGTTACAGTATTTTCTTGTTCCATGATTCAAAGAAGGGGCTACATAGTCCAAAGCTCTTGCCATCTTTAGGTTTAGAGGTTGCAGTTTGTTCTTGTTCCATGATTCAAAGAAGGGGCTACGCCCAATTCACAAAGGGTCTCAATCTGATATCAGGGAGACAGCTTTACTCAAGAGTCTATTGGTGAGTTATACTGTTATGAATGAATGTATGCATATTTGTTCTAACCATTTCCTTTCAGATCTCTCTCCCTGCAGTTCCCTACCCTAATTCCCTTCCCCCCACCTGGCTTCATCATAACTCTGCTATAATAGCCTTCTCAGTTGGTGACGCCGGGAGGTGGGCCTTTTGTTCAGCAGCGTGCAGATCCTGAGGAAAGGGCACTGTGACACACTGCTATACAGTTGTATGCCATAGTATGTGACAGTCATAACAAACATGTTGTGGTCGATTGTAAGTTCCTAGTTTGTTGCATGCACACAAATGTCTGATATCTCTGCACACTTGTACAACATAAATGGCACCGGCCTGGTATTGTGTTTTGGAGTCTGCACAAAAGTCACCTTTCTACCAATGAAAATGCACTTGTATCATATGATCATTGACAGACTCAAATGATCATCATATGTCTTCCAACCTATGGAAACATAGGTGGGACTGATATGACTACAGAGCCATTTAAAAAAATCCAACATTTTTCCATATGATATGTGAGGTTTCATGTCCCATGATTACACCACTGTGGTAAATTTTGCACATATGACACTAAACATGCCTTCCAACCCATACAGCACATACCAACCTTCATTGACACATATGAGTACACCACCTTCTGCATCATAGATGCATGGGGAACAATATGTCACATGTGTAGCAGAGCATCATGAAGCCTGAACCTAACAACACACCTCAGTGTGGACACACATGCCCTCACATTGCCAGGTATAACGTGAAGTCAACCTAGGCGCTGTCCACTGCATCCTCTGAGGACGATTTGTCATGGGTATCACATGAATTACCATGTATTGGACATAGGCCATCATATCTTCTGTGTTGTAGTTATATGTACACTCCTAGTACACACGTGGTAACATGTATTTGTAAAATGTCTAGAAAGACATGCACATATGCAAGTGGTATCAGTCATAGCATGCATCATACACACATACAAAAACAAAGGTAACACATACCGATGATACAGATAAGATCTTTATGAACATGCACACACAGGTATCCATACCATATTTACTACATACATTCATAGCCCCTGTGACATGGTATGTGAATCTGGGTGCACTGTCAGCCTTTCCAACAAAATCCACGCATTCCCATTATGCACCAAAAATATGAAGCAAACAGCAATATTCAATACTCCGCTATGACAAAAATATGATGTCTGGCCCCTGCACATCAATCGCAAGTCCACAGGCCTTGTCAGGCTTCATGGGAATGCCATGCATGACCGTCATGCATCAAACATTCCAACGCATACGCCAATACTTCTGACTTTGCTAAGGAAATAATGACACCTAGCCCCTGTGCGTCAATCGCACGTCTTGAGTCCTTGTCAGCCTCAATGTGGAAAAATCGACACATGACCGTCATGCGTCAAAAAAACAACACATATCAGAAAATGTGACACACAGGTCCAGACAGTGATGAAACAGGACTTCCTGGCTGCATGCATGGTGCAGTGCATTCACTTTCACTTCACAGGCGGATATAAGGTTGAGTGCAACATGTTTTGTCAAGGGTCAGGACAGGTTGTTGCGTGACAGATTTAAGAGCCGCTAGCGCCTCCTTAGCTCTGCCATTGTGAAATTCACAAATGACTCTAAGCCAGGGCTGAATTGCCATTTTCCAAGTGCCATATTAACAAAGTGGTGTGATGCATGCATAGCACCACTTTGTTTAGCCGTGCACAACATGATGGCTGTGCCAGGCATACCTTGTCCCCTATGTACTCTGCAGGAGTAGTGCAACATTTTTAGTGCCACTCCTGTTGAGTACATAATTTGCATCTACATGAAATGACACAATTGCCTCCTACCCAGCGACATGGTGCATTTCATACGCGCACACATTGTTGGGGAAAGTGGGGTGCTAAGGAGCACAAGGACAGTTGCAAGGCACTAGGTGCAGCAAACTTTCTTTAAATAAGCCCCTTTGTGTCTTTGACCAACAGCATTTAAGGGAGTTTAGCTAGGCACCGAGTCCAGATTACTTGCACATTCCTCTTTGTGTACACTGTAAATCACATACACCACTGTACCACTGGCCTGCCCCATTTTACAGACAGTATGGGGCAGGCCTGCATCTGCTGCAGCACTAGCACATTACTCAGTAGCCAGCACCAACGCAGGCATACTTGGAGCACAGTGCAAGTGTGTCTGTGTTGAGGGGAGTGTATATGCGCAGGTTGGTATCCTTTCCGGGACATAAATGGTCTACTATGGTGACAATAGCTGCCCACACAGTATTGACAAGCACCTGTATTGTTATTCAGTTAACATGCAGGAAGGGACAACTACGTGAACATGAGGAAACTGCCATGGCATTTTAGCTCTAGTGTGTGCGCCTTGAAATGGCATACACATATTAGTGACAAGAAACAAGGATGTATCAATGCATTCCTCAACACTTTGCTTTGCTCACACCACCCCTGGGCAGTTGTTCGTCTTTTGGAGCTGATAATGAGTAAGATGTCTTCAACATCTGGGGCAGGGTTAAAAGCTATGGGTGTTGCAATGGGGCAACCACTGCAACAATCATTGCATGCCCCTCTGATGCAGAATACTGTGCCATGCTGCCCCATATGGACATGGAGGTGTAATGCAAATGAACAGCTGCATGAAAAATCCATGCACATATGGTGCAGTGAAATGCACCACAGGAGCATCAGGGAAAGTTATGCTTTGGTGGTGCCAGGGTCTCCATTATCTGGCCCTTCATCTCACAGACAGATTATACATGTTTGGCAGTTGTTCTGACCTACCACTAAGTTGGCTTACTTACTCAGCTTAACAAGTTGAATGTGAAACTGTTGTTCATGCAAAGAAATGTCCAAAAATCAGGAATCTATATTTCCTGTCATGTTTTGCAGGTGGGCCTCCATCATACACCACTGGAGAAGTAGTGTGATTTGAAGACACCAATGCAGCCAGTAAGTGTCACCTTGTGCACCATTTGTGTCATTCATGGGTTTTTGTGTGAGAGGGTCTGATATGTGCAATGCAATGCTGCAATTGAATGTGTGACCAATTAGATGACGTGACCTGAGTTAGGATATGGACATCATGTTTGATGTTATGTTGAGGATAGAGTATGAGTTGATTTTTGCACAAGTGCCAACGTGTGCTGCTACGGAATAGTGGGTATTAGGAATAGGAAAGCATACACACATACTTATTGATGTCAATCATGATATGTGTCTGAGCTGCTGTTTATCTGATTAGCATGTCTGTTGCCAACATATATGTCACAGCACTTTTGACAGCACTGTGTGCTAGACGTAGCTTTTAGTTTCTCAGGAAACAGTACAGATTATGTACATGTTTGGAGGTCTCTAGGGTGCTTATGGTGGAGACACTTGCCCCACCGGTGCCTCACTACTCTTCAGATTTTGAGTGAGGCAGCGGTCGTGAAAGGAGCTTTATTGTGCTGGCCAACAGTCAGTTGAGTAAACAATGAAAATACAACTCTTCTCATGTCTACGGTATGTAGCAGGCTAGATGTGTGGAGATTTACCAACATGGTCTACCCATCATGATATTTGTGAGTGATCTTGGTCACCTCAAGTGTGCATAGACTATGAATGCTGAGTTTGTACCTGGTACTTAGGAGATGTCCGACATTATTTTGCACATGTTGTTCAATTAATAGGGATACTGCAGCTGCACCCAATGCAGTGTCAATCTTACTGTGCCCCTTAGGGCACCCATACAACCACCATGTGTGTGTCACATTACCCAATTTGCACACTATAGCACAGGGTAGCAGGCAAAGGGTACCAAATCTGTAGACAACATAGATGTACTTTTCATGCTTTGGCCAAACTATATGGGCACTAAGCCTAAACTGTACATGTGGGCCCATTGTGAGCAATGGTGTGCCCCCTTGTAACGCGTGCTCTGAGCAGGTGATAATCCAAGGACACATGAATGAAGCTTTGCCAAACCTTAGAATTGCCAGTGGGAAGTTTCCTGTCCTCCTATCAGATAACCTTGACCTTGTATCCATGAAGCCAGGCCAAGGCTTGATGTAGTACCAGGGGTGTCAAAGTGGTGGATTGCATACTTTGTGCCACATATTGACAATGGCACAGAGATTCTGAAATTTTAGGGCCGCTTGATCCTCACTAGTCTGATGGCACAAATGTTGAGCAAGGACACTGTAGTCCACTTACCTCTGGGTCCTGATCGTCAACAATGGATATCCATTACCCCAGTGACACGCATATGGTACCCTCGATGGCTGGTAGGAAGTTTGTATCGATTTGGATTTTTCAGCGTTGTGGAATGTGTGGTAGACAGCATGTGTCATTTGAGCATGCTGTGCACATTGCATGCCTGTTCTACATCCAGCCAATGCTGTATTTAATGCCATTTTCTCCTCATGTTTCAGCTGCCGATATGACCTTCTCCGAAAAACATGCCTTTGAGAAGATTGCTGACAGGTACAGGCACATAATGGCGGTACCGGTTGGGTACCAAAGGATGGAGAAGATATATAGGAGGGAGAAATCCCCGGGGCTTGGCATGCATTTTCATATGGGGGACCTACAGCCCACAACTAGTCAGGCCACATCGGGGAATAAATCTGGGGCTAGAGGGGCCTCTGCTGGCCCTAACCTCTCCACTTCTACTGCACCTATCCACATCCAGGTACTTCAACAGCCACCTGCTCCAGCCACAAACTCTATCTCCGAATTCAGCATGAGACGGGACATGGCAGCCATGATGGCAAGGCTGGATAAGTTGGAAAGAGATGATGCCCGTAATTACAGACTTCAAAAGTACTGCAGGAAAAAACTGAAGAAGTTGTAATAAATGTGTGCCACAGCGTCCCAGTTCCTTCCCTCTCTCTTTTAATGATAGAAACATTTTTAGTGGGTTTTAGGTAGGTAGTGTTAGGATAGTTAAATAATGTAGTTTAGGTGTAGGCTAGTGCAAGTATAGTTGGGGGTGGGTTTTAGTATATTAATTTCGGGGGGTTGGGTGGGGGTTATGTTGGGGTTTCTGTGTTAATGGAAATTAAAAAAAATATATATATATATATATATATATTTTTGTTTAGGAAATAGTTTAGGTTAGTACATGTGTAGCCTTAATTTATGTTGTCCTATTCGTGTCTTGTCTCTTAAGGGGGGGGGTGTACAATGTTTAGAGTGTGGTGTTACATGTGTAAGATTAGTTTAGAATAGGATAGATAGGTGGAGATGTAAGTTAAGTTAAGTTAGTTTAGGTTAGTTTAGTGTAGGGAAGTGTATGGGAGAGGTTTTCATATTATGTCATTTATATGTTTTAATAAGTCCTGTTAGTATTAGACAATTATATCTCCATGTGATTGAGTGTCTGGGTGTTCTCATGTGTGCACTGGCCAAGTAGCAGGAATGGCATAGGGTATGCTTACTGTCTTTATTTGCATGGATGACCATATGCATCCCCTATGACAAAGGAGTTGTCAGATTGCCTGCTAAATGACATCAACTACTGAAAACATTTTTCAACCATAGTTCCAGCCATTCTCATTGTTTATGTATGCGATATCTTGGACAGGTAAGTATAGAACTTCAACTGTCATTGCTGGGGTCTGGCAGTATTATTGGTGGAAAGTGCGGCACATATGACATTAGCCATATTTGGGTCTGTATCCTGCCACACTGACAGCTGCCCATCACTGATTAGATTTCCCTCTTCTGAACCACACATATTAGTTGTACTGGTGCTCTCACATGGGTAAATTACCATACACTTGGTTCAGACCCATACATGCCAAATGTCAACTTCCATGGATATTTGTTCAATACTGTCATTCACTTGTTTCGTGTTAGGATCCTAGTGTATGGCTTTGTATCTGACAGTAATGCACACATCTAATTATGTTCTGTACTCATTGACATAGCTTCACACAATGCATACATTATGCTGAGTTGATAGTCACAGTAAACACTAACATGTTACATGTGAACAAGATGGTTTATTTAAAGGTGCAAGTGTATTTCCTAATGCTAAACAATGTCCAGTTCACAGACTCCATGAGAGATCCTGAGCCATTTGTTGTACAATCAGGGTCTAGGGGTGAGAGACCTGTCATGAGGCATGGCTAGGAGGAGTGGGTATTAGTGAGGAAGTGTCCAAATTGCCAATAGGTAATATTTGAGACAATGACAGTGCATACAGACATGTCAACAGTGGTTGAGTAAAGAGGGCACATTGCCTTCTGTCACACCACTGGCATGATCTTAAGCACAGAACTAAGGAGATAATGTCCATGTGGCACAGACTGGTGCTACCGGGTGGCTTTCCTTGTGAATGTTGTTCTTTCTACATCTTCATCCTCTGATGTTTGTGGTGCCTCCTGTGGCATGGGTGGTGCTGTTGTTGAGGTTGAGGGGGGCGCACACACATCAGGGGATAGAGATATGGAGTCAAAGGTCCCGTCATCTTACATTTGTGGAAACACATAAGGCAACACTTCAGCGAGGAGGAACTGCTGATTTGTCGACGCCGCAGTAACATCATGGTGGTAGGCAGCCATGTTTTCCCTGAGCGTGGCCACTTCCCACTGTATGGACTCCAGGGTATTCTGTATAGCCGCCTGCTTGTTGTCTATCATGCTGCTGCCACTTTGGGAGGGCATTTGCTGAACCCTCTGCCTCATGACAACAGCTATGTCAGTCAGGGACTGCCATTGTCTACAGCCCCACCCGCACCTGCTTGGCCAGCTCCCGCTAGACTCCCACCACTGTCCTCTGAAAGGTGGTGTCTGGGTGTTCGGAGTCCAGGGCTGTGTCAGGACTGGCTGGTACTATGTGTTGGTAGCTGGTTGATTCATGTTGAGTCCCTGCAATGCTGTGTGACCTCCCTGCGACTGGAGGTGGTGTCTGGAGGGAACCTAGGACATCCTGGAAAGTCTCTTCATTGATGGTCGGCAGCTGGTCATCCATGTCATCTGTAAAATCCAGGACAGGCAGGTCGGCAGGAGGTAAGGCATCATCCTCTGCAATCAGATAGTGATATGTCAATCTTTGACTGTGGTGGCTGTTGACATGGCACATCATTTACTTGCTAATTAGGGGCTCAGTGACATGTTATAGACCTTAGGCTGTAGTTGTATATTATGTGTAGCATTGTGCATCACACACGGGGCAACCTTACAAGGTATTTTGCGCTTTGATCCTACACCACGTGCTTCCTTGCAGGCTCCTTGTCCCTGCCACTGACACAATGGTGGCACGTAATTTGCCTTCCTATTCACCACGGTGGACATTCCCAAGGTAGTGTAATGTGTGCTGTCATTCTTTTGGTGCTATAATGCATTGGTACCATGAATGATGGCACTAGTGCAGCATAGCACAGGTAGGTCCATTGCATACAATGCTTGTGTTACATTCTCATGTGCCTTTAGCAGGCCCCACAACTGTACTAATTGGAAGGGACAGTGCAATCATTATGGATTTTCTGCCCCATTTCCTTGCATACAGCATATCTACCACAAGCATATGTTGGTGGAAGGATGTAGAGTGTGCATCAATGCATGCATTTTGATACTTTGTTGATGTGGCACAAGGGAAATGTGCAGCTTGGATCCAGATGGGCAACTATTTGTATGATGGAACAGCTGCATTGCGGGCAAGTGACATTGTACCAGTAGTGCAAATTTGATGCCACTTGTATCAGTTGTTATGCATGTTGAATGTACCATTAAGCAGTACACCAACCATTCACACAACACACTCATTCTTGTTAGATAGTGAGATTGCAGCTACTTGTACAGCTGCACAAATGATGTTGACAGACATGCCTCATGTGTTGTATGAGGTACCTTTTGTGGCCATTCCCAAGTGGCGCATGGAGGTGTGTGAGAGTTGTCAACACTGTGCAGTTTGCGTTCCACAGGTTGCACACTCAAAGCCTGACTTTTTCTCAAGTGGCACAGCTCAGTGCAGCAGCAATATGTGTTGCACAGCACTGCACCAGTTTTGAAAAGCAGGGATGCACCATTTTTACTGGAATGCGGCTCACCCTTGCGATTCACCCTGTGCCTGCACTGATTTGTTCTCCCTGCACCAAATAAGGCATTGTTGAACCATGATAAAGGGTGCCTGCATTGAAGAGATAGATTGTTTATGTGCAGGGAGGTGTCCCTTCCTGCCCATGTACAAGCTATTATGGCAATGTGGCATTTCAATATGTGCTACAGGATGCAGCACACATGAGAAGGTCAATGACACAAGGAGGAAGGAAAGCATTTTGCCTTGTTACGCCATCCTGACAACACCCTTGGGGTGGTATTAACTTCAGTCCCTGTCTCTGATAAACATGTTGTGTTGGATCTGGGGTAATAACAATATGCAATGGGTGTTGTTGTGGCACAGCCACACTAATTGTGCATCCCTGCAAGGCAATGTGCTGCATATTTACATGGTGGTGTAAAGGCATAGTAAGTGACTTATGTTCACGTTGTGTATATGTCCGAGTTCATTGTGCAACCAGAGCATCACCACAAGTGTGGCTTAGGTGACGATGGGGCATTTTGATTCACAGCCCATGTGTCCTGATGCAACCCTTTAGCATGTGCCTCCCCCTTCTGCCATTTGTGAGATTCCACATAGAACCCCCCTGCAACTTACCCTGCATTTGTGGTAGTTCTTGGTAGTCGGCACTGTCCTGTCCTGTGATTCCAGTGACCAGCTCCTCCGGGATGACCACTGCGACCTTCTCTTCCAGCTCATCCGGGTCCTCCTGTGCTGCGGAAATTCCACCTCCAGTATGCAGTGCTGCCTTTTGGTTACTGGCCAGTTTCTCCTTAGCCCTGCGCTTGCAATCATGCCAGCGCTTCTTGCAAATCGTGACAGTCCTCCTCACTTCTGCCACGCTGTTGACTTTGTCTAGTATTGCCTGCCATATGGCCTCTCTCCTACCTATTGCCAATTTGGAGGTGATGAAAAGCTGGTGATGGTGTTCCGTCACCTCTCTGATCAAGATGTCATGCTCGTCGTCACTAAAATGACACTTCTGTTTCCCCTTCTGCTTCTCCTGGGACTTTGCTGGATTCTCCTGGCTGGTACTTGGCTGATTGGGATCTCCCTGGGGTCTCTCCTGGCCTGTGTTCTCCATCTTGTCTTCCCATATGTTTATTTCTTGCTTGCACGTTTTTTTTTATGCTAATGCAGTTGAATATGGTACTAACCCATTTTGCATCAAAAAACATGCCGCAAAATGCCACTTTTTCAGCATTAGCATTTTTTCTTCTTATGGCATGTTGCAATGGTGTAATTTTTTTGGCGCTAACCATTCCTTAGAGCCATTGTGTGTCATTTTTTAAATATTGCGCACTGATGGTGATGAAGCAGAAAATGAAGGTTTTGATTTATTAACGCGTAAACGTAGTGCTGACATAATCATGTGTGACATTAACCGAACTAATAAAGATTGTACGGGGACAAAATGTGCCCTCAGAGTAGTTTGCCAACATTTATATGCGTGCTTTATATAACGTGGTGTATTAGAATTGCACTAATCCGACATAATCATAAACGTATGCTACGATTTGCTTGTTTGAAATGCTTTAGCTTAGCATTACTTTAGCGGAGGCTTTGGCCTAGTGTCCTGGTCTCACGGTTTAGATGTTCGTATTTTTCCACTGTGCTATTAAACGTGTATTTCTGCTTGAAGCTGTACTTTTCCACAGAAACTGTTCACATGCTTATCTTAAAGTTAGTGCCAGCATGGCATATTTTCTCTTTAATTCAAGGTCGACTTGCAGGTGCGGACAATGGAGGCTCTGAGAGTAAGCTAATCGAGAGACAATGTTGCAATTTGCGTACCCATCTCCAAGGATAATGTATGCTTAAGTAAAAGCTTGAGAACTGTCGTTTTTGATTGGTCAATTTGAAGCTAACCTATGAACCCTCCAATGGAGACCCTACTGGACTCGAACTGTTGTCTATAAAACCCAGGTGCATGAGAAGAAGGTAGCCATTACCAGCTCGATACCCGCCATTTTGCAGACTTCGTAGCTATTATGGCCCACTTTGCTGCGACGCCATTTTGAGAGACTTTGATGCTTTCTCTAATCGAGAGAAAGAGACTTAAATGATCCTTGCCCTAGAGACTTTAACTTTGATTTGATCCCTTTGCATGAAGTAGTAGTTTTACCTTGCCGCCGTGAGGCAATTGCCCCGTCCACCCCTGCCCCTTTGTCCCGTCCCATGCTGATCGAAAAACGGTACCTGTGAGATGAAGACTTCATTGATTGCTGATCGGAATTGGTAATTATGAAAGGAAATTGTAAAATTGCATTGTGTTTCTTTTAGGTAACCAACTGCTGATTTTGATAAGGACCCTAGCTAGGAGTTTTCTAAATTGATGTTGCTAAATTGTTTTTGCATGAAGTCCCACATGCTGATGCTAATTTGAGGTTAGATGAGGATTCCATGTGTCGCACGATGCAATTTGAGATCTTGTTATGCTGACTAAATGTACGCAATTAGTTCATTACAGATTATCGTATTAGTGCTTTGCATTGCCATTATCGAATGCCTTGTGATTCAAATGCTACATAGATTACACTTGTTTCGACGATATGGACAGCTATTAATGTTCATTTATGTTTATCATTTGGTGTTGAGACACATCTATATTGTGCTAGCTTTGTTAATATAGGGAAATAAATTTACTAACTTTGCAATAAACTGGTGTGGTTATTCCTGGCTGAAAGGTCAGGGTTCGCCGAAATGTATTCTGGATTAATTGTTAAGTGTTATGTTGTTCAAGGGGTTGCCTATGTTCGTTATTGATTATCGATTTGATGTGATTGATCGATCAAGAGTACAGAGAGTTCCCACTTAGTCAAAAGATTCATCGACCTAAAGAGCGTCCGAACGCAGGTAAATTGTTACCACGTTCCGCTCTATCAGTAGATGGTAGCAGAGGACAGTTTCGTCTTTTGGGACCCTGTACTATTAAAGTACATGGTGTCGGATTAGCGGTTACGCACTTTGAGGCCTCATTCGAGAAGTTGAATTAGATTTTCTTGGATAAAACTGATTGACAAGATGATGATGGGCTAGGTCCACCGCGACTTTCCCGGGATCTCGGAGCTTGCGAATGGAGAGAACGGAGGTGTGGAAACAGCGTTGGCAGTACTAGTGATGGTATGAGTGAAGTTAGGGTTTTTTGCGCTTGCACAGCTTATTGCCGCAGGGTGTGTGAAAAGGTTGTGAGGATTTTCTTTTTAAGGATAGCGGAGGTGCGACTCCGAGTGTAGAAGTAGAGAAGTCGTCGAACTTCATAGAGATATCGGAGGTGCGGCTCCGAGTGTGAGAGTAGGGAAGTCGTCGAACTTCATGTGCGTCTGGCGCTTTGTGCATAAAAAGGTCCATGTGGTTGTTGTTGTTGAGACGGGCCCTGCGAGGTCAAGAGACTCCGGAGTATGTTGATCCATGTTGTGGTCTGGGCGGTTTAGTAGGTTGATCGGGCGTGGTCAACAAGTCGGTACGTGTGTTAGGGAGTGAAAGAAACTTCGACTTCGGGCTCTGACAAGATTCTAAGTGCACTAGAACAGATCATTGACAAGTTGAGAGTAGGTCTGCGGGTCAGATTTGCTTGCGAATGTGGGGACTGAGAAAGACGGAATAGCGGCCAGAGGCTAGTGAAAAGTCCCGAGGCTAGTGAAAGGTCCCTAAGGTCCTGAAGCGATTGTGTTACCCTTCCTGTAGTAAACCGACAGATCTGTTTTAGTTTTTTGGTAGCTCGCAATATATGCAAGAAGTTGTTACGAGAGGAGGTGAGTGAAGGAAGACTAGCCGCGAGGCTTTGTCAGCCGCAGTGTGTGTGAGTGTGACGTCACTAGGAGCCGCTCTGGGATAGGTTGGTTGGAGAGAAGGGTCGCGCACGGATTGGACGCAGTCCGTGGGGCTCGTGTGGAAGGGGAAAGGCAAGTGAAGAGTATTCCGTGAATTAAAGTCACCCATTGATTACAAATTTTGTGGAATAAAAGGTGATCTATTGATTATAAACTTTGGGAAATAAAAGACGAGAAAATGAAATTCCTTAAAGCATTTAGGAGTGCGATGAAGGGGGAGTCTTACATTAAAGCGAGCGTAGGAGAGGAGACGCCACCCGAAGGTACACCAGCTTACATTGTAATGGAGGAAAAAGGGGTAGCTCCGTGTCTTTGGCTAAAGCAATGGCACAAACTGACAGAGAAACATGGGAGCGTAGCATTCCCAATACATGGGACATTCAATATAAGGATCCTAGAGAATTTGAGATTCACGATGTATGACATGAAGGTGCCTCCAAGGCCAGCACAGTTTGAGGCTCTAGCAATCTGGGAATTAATGGCTAGACAGCAACAGAAGAACAAGTTTGAAACAAGGATGAGGAAGGTAGAAAAGACGCTAGCGGATGCTAGGTGGGATAATGCGCAGAAGGTGTGGAGGTCAGATATATTGCAGGGAATAAAATTGTTTCCCGCAATTACTAAGGAGGAAGAGGAGACAGGTAAGAAAGCTACCTGTAAGACAGACAGGAAGTGTTCCAAGGATAGAGAGGACGAGGAAAAGTTGAGAAGAGAAGAGGAGTTAGAGGATGAGGAGTTGATAATGCAATTGCTGAACGACCGTCCACCACCTTATGCAGAGAATGGACAAGGTCCAAGTACCAGTTCTGCCCCTCCGGCATCGGTACAGAACAGTGAAACCCAGAGTTCAGGAGTACCATCGGGATCTAAGGATCCGAGTTTACTGCTCACCCCGCAGATACCGCAGGTTAGGAGAATATATCCAGATGTGCCCGTGTTGAAACCAGCAGAAAATTATCAGCCGCAGATGCCAGGGTACTACAGCAGTGACAACAGTGGAGGGATGATTATAAACCCAACCGTAAGGGGCGTACAGAATGGTTACAACCCAACAATGGCACAAGCTGAATCAACTCAGTCTATGATGCCTCAAAAGCAGATGCAGGGAGGAAACGCATATGCTCAAATGACGGGGAGTCAGATGGGCATGCCGGCAATGATGACCCATGGTGTGGGAATGAACGTGCCACAGAACATGGGGAATGGACAGAATCCAGATGAAATATCACTGCCCATTACCGTAGGTCCAGCGGTACCTCTGTATAGTCAGCCTAACTTAGGTATGAGCAGTCAGGGACCAATGCTGCAGAATGGGACAGAAAGAAGGTGCATAGAAAACACTCCAGGGATAACTCCGATAGCGGCTCAGCCAACTGGGTCTGGGTCCCTGATGGAGTTTAGTCCCATATGTGCTCAGTCTACACTGGTGAGGTCGAGCCCCCCACTGATAATACCTTTAACATCGAATACTGAAAAGTTGCCGCAACCATCGATGGCAGTCGATGTGAATGCTACATTGATGGGGGTAAATGCGCAACAGCTGACACAGTGGTTCAACAGTCTAAATTCCACACAAAGTTCAGACAGTGGGAAAGGAGAAGATTACTTGAATAGGATGAGGCTGAACATGGAAGCACAAGAATTGGTGGAAGGGAATATGGGTGTGAACAGGTTAGAGTCCTACACGGAAGAGGAGTTGAGGTATCTATGTCCAAAGATCACGAAAGAAGTAAACAAGGTACATAAAAGTTTGCAGGAAGTAGCAGACAGGAACGGGATTGACATAGGCAAGACGAAACACTTGAGCAGGAGCTATAGGTTGGATTTTGGGACCACAGATTTTGAACACATGAGATCAGCAGGCATGAAGGCACACCTTAGAGAATTGTTGCAGAGTGCCCAAGTGTGGAGGTGCTTAGACAAGTGGGAAAGCAAATGGGTAAAAAGAAAGGATAAGAGGAGGGACAGTGCTACAGAGCACAATGAGAAAAGACCGCAGAGTAGTGAGACAGTAACTATGTTACCAATGAGGGAGACAGCAGGGGGAAAATTAGTACATGTACCATGGCACAGGAGCGACATTCAGTCTTTTACGAATGATTTTCCCAAACTGAGAGAGAAACCGATTGAATGGTATCAACAGACTGATAGGTTTGTGAAGCTTGCAAAATGTCTCTGGGAAGACCTGAACACTCTATTTGAGATCGTGGTTCCGGCAGATTTGTGGGAGGATTGCAAAAGAGCTGTAGGTTGGCCGACAAGTGAACCAGAGAGAGACAGAGAGACGGGTGCACCATCACCTATGGTGATGTGTCTGTACTATAAGGTGATTGAGCATTTGAAGACGAAGGTTGCCGCGAAAAATGTGGATTGGCAGAAAATTGATCGAACTGCCCAAGAGGCTAAAGAATCGATTCATAGTTACTATGAAAGGTTGTTGAAGGCGTTCAAGAATTACAGTGGCACGGAAGCAATCGAGGCGAAAGATATGCTTCATTTTGTGTTCAGATTTGTGGAAGGGTTGAGACCAGAGATAAGTCAGATGATAAAATCGCATTTGATTTGCTGGCAGTCGAAACCGATTGATGAAGTCTTGACTTATGCGAAATACTGTAGCGACGAAATTGAAGTGAAACAGAAAAAGCTGAAAGAGAAGGTGATGATGATGCAGCTTAAGGCGGCTCAGACAGGCTTGCAAGGTTTGCAAGGACTGCAAGGGTTGCCAGGGATGCAAGGGTTCCAACAGCAGATGCCGCAACCGCAGCCGCAGTTGCAGGGAAACATGGCGTTTCAGCAACCGCAGCCACAGTTGCAGGGAAACATGGCATTTCAACCACAGGCCAGAGGCAGAGGCAGAGGAGGTTTTGTGAATAATGGTCCGGATTTGAACACTGTTGTGACGGGTGTGCAGGCAATGAAGAAGGTGATGCCGTGTCACGTGTGCGGAAACGTAGGTCATTGGAAACGCGAGTGCCCGATGGTGGTGCAGGAAGGTGCAGGTGCAGGTGTAGATGTTGGTCAGCAAAACAATGATGTCAATGCATTTCAGACAATGAGAGGACCAAAAATGAGAGGTCCAAACCCAAATTTTCAGACCATAAATCAATTGCAGGGATTACAACCTATGCAGCCGCAGCAGATGCAGATGCCCCGTATGCAGATGACGCAGATGCAGCCGATGCAACAGCAGTTTCCTATGGTACCTAATCAGCAAATGCAAATACCTTTGGCACCAATGAGTCAGCAGCAAGTGATGGTTCCTCCACAGGTAACGGGTCAGGTAATGAGTACAAACGGCACAGTACAACAGTTCCCATTACACAGTGAGAGTGGAATAAACAATGTATGGGAGAGTGAAAGCTCAGAAGAGGAAGGAGATTGTGTGCTTGCGGCATCCCTAGAAGTTGATCAAAGGGGTCCGTACGTAGAAGGAAGAGTAATGGGTCATCGTGTCTCATTCTTGGTTGACACTGGAGCCACACGTTCAACTGTTAAGAGCAGTGAAGTACCAAATTTGCCACTCTCAGGGAGGACAGTTCAAGTGGTGGGAGTAGCAAACAGACATCTGACGAACCCAATAACAGATCCTGTACCAGTCAGCATTGGAAATTATCAAGGGGTACATCAGTTTGTGGTATGTGACTCAAGTCCGATAGCACTGTTAGGAAGAGACCTATTGTGCAAATTGGGTTGTTCGATAATGTGTTTGAACGAGGGAATAACAATACAGACGAGCAGTGATGGGGAAGAAGAGGACAGTATAGAGGGTGATGAGATGGAAACAGTTGACGAAGAGTATCCTCTGATTTGTCTTTTCCCGATGATAACTGAAGAAGATATCCCAGCAGAATTACGGGAAACAGTCGGAAAGGAAGTGTGGGATATGACAGGGAAAGAGGTGGGATTGATGAAAGGAGTGGAACCAGTAAAAGTGATGGTAAAGCCCAAAGCGATCTTTCCCCAGACCCCACAATACCACATGCCACAAGATACCCTCATGAAAGTTGCCCAACTTATTGACGAATTCGTAAAGCAGGGAGTACTGAAAGAAGTATTAAGCAGCCCATGTAATTCACCGATAATGGGACTAATAAAGCCAAGTGGGAAAGTCCGACTCGTGCAGGATTTGAGGAAAATAAATGACATCATAATAAAGTGCTGCCCTGTCGTGCCAAATCCAGCTGTGATAATGTTTCAAGTCCCTTGCAATGCTGAATGGTTCTCAGTCATCGATTTGTCACAGGCATTCTTTTCTGTGCCTCTTCATGAGGACAGCCAATTCCTCTTTTGTTTCAAATTCCTAGACAGAGTGTACAGTTGGTGTCGAATTCCTCAGGGGTTTTCTGAGTCACCGTCGATATTCAATCAAGTTCTAAAGAAAGATTTGGAAGAGTTAGAATTGCCATTCGAGTCAACCCTGGTACAGTACATTGATGACTTACTAGTTGCATCAAAGACAGAAAGTGGCTGCACAGCCGATACCATTGCTCTGTTGAACCATTTGGGAGGGAATGGACACAAGGTGTCTCCTTCCAAACTGCAGTTCTGTCAGAAGAAAGTGAAATACTTGGGTCACCAGATAGAGAAAGGGTCACGGAGAATAATGAAGGAAAGAATTACAAGTGTACTTCAAATGAGTCCACCAAAGACAAGGAAGGAGGTGAGGAAGTTTTTGGGAATGGTGGGATATTGTCGCCAGTGGATTCCCAACTTCTCGACTCTAGCGAAGCCTTTGCTGAAATTGACCCAGAAGGATGCCTTGGATAAGATCGAACTGAAAGGGGATGAGATGGATGCTTTTGTTGAATTGAAGGAGTGCATGTGCAGGGCTCCAGCTTTAGGTATGCCTGATTACACAAAGCCTTTCACATTGTTTTGTCATGAACGTGATGCATGTTCTTTGTCTGTCTTGACTCAAGCCCATGGTGGCGTGAACAGACCAGTAGCGTATTTTTCAGCTACTTTGGATCCGGTTGCAGCAGCACTCCCAGGGTGTTTGCGCGCCGTAGCAGCAGTTGGTATCAGCCTCACTCAGAGTGAAGGAATAGTGATGGGACACCCAGTAACAGTCATGGTCCCTCACTCAGTTGAGATACTTTTGACCCGCTCCCGAACGCAGCACATGACTGGAGCAAGACTCACAAGGTATGAAACGATTATTCTGGGCTCACCGAATGTGCAGCTAAAAAGGTGCACTACGTTGAATCCAGCTACCTTGCTTCCTGGAGAAAATGCTGAAATTGAGAACGCTGAAGACGTCGAGCATGACTGCCTTCAGGTGACTGAATTTTGCACAAAACCCCGACCGGACATCAAGGATACAAAACTTGATGAAAATGACCAAATTCTTTTTGTTGATGGTTCGTGTCTAAGAGATGGGATGGGAATTTTGAAAGCAGAATATGCTGTATGTACTGTAACAGGGGTCTTGGAAGCGGGATGGCTCCAAGGAGTCTATTCTGCACAAGTAGCAGAACTTGTAGCCCTTACCAGAGCATGTCAATTGTCTGCATTGATGAAAGTCACCATTTACACTGATAGTCAATATGGGTTTGGGATTGTGCATGACTTTGGACAACTATGGTCACAGAGAGGTTTCCTGACTTCTTCAGGATCCCCAGTGAAAAATGGGGAGAGAATAAGGGAATTGTTACATGCCATTCAAGTGCCAGCTGAGGTTGCAGTGGTAAAGTGCAGTGCTCACACGAAAGGTCAGGACTATGTGTCTCTGGGAAATGCATATGCAGATCAAGTCGCAAGATTTTGTGCTTTGAACTGTATATTGCTAAGGGATGATTGGAATACAATAAGTGAACCAGAACTCGAACCAGCTGAAGCATTTGCCTTGAAGGTCATAGATACAATAGAGGAACTAAAAGCACTACAGAATAATGTCAGGGAGGATGAAAGAGATTCCTGGATTAAATCACAATGTATAAAGAGACAAGACGAGTTATGGGTTTCACATGAGGGAAAATTTGTTTTGCCAAATAGTCTCTTATCACAGCTTGCGCGGTTCTATCATGGGCAGGCTCACCTAGGGAGAGATGCCATGATAAGATTGTTCAAAACTGATTGGTTTAACCCCAGATTTCGTCAAGCTGCAGAGGCAGTTTGCCATCGATGTGTCATTTGCCAGCAGATGAACCCAGGAAAGGGAACAGTTGTGAACGCGAGTCACATTGGTAGGGCAAGCGGACCTTTTAGTCGTATGCAGATGGACTTCATTGAGATGCCTGTGCATGGAGGTTTAAGATATGTGTTGGTGATTGTGTGTATTTTTAGTCATTGGATTGAGGCATACCCCACACGTAGAAACGACAGCCTTACAGTTGCCAAGCTATTATTGAGGGAGTTAATACCACGTTTCGGATTCCCGATCTCTTTAGAATCAGATAGGGGAAGTCACTTCAACAACGAGGTGATAAAGTTGCTCTGCGAAGCACTGAACATTGAGCAAAAGCTGCACTGTAGATATCGCCCTGAAGCATCAGGACTGGTGGAGCAGATGAATGGTACGCTGAAATCGAGAATGGCAAAAATATGTGCATCGACAAATTTGAAATGGCCTGACGCATTGCCCTTGGTGCTAATGTCAATGAGAAACACTACTGATAGAAAAACTGGACTGTCTCCGCACGAAATTCTCATGGGCAGGGCTATGAGACTTCCTGCAGTTCCCGCAAACATGCTTTTGAATATTACAGATGATATGGTGTTAGACTACTGCAAAGGACTGGCTGACGTGGTTCGCTCTTTCTCTCACCAGGTGGAAGCGACCACCTTGCCACCGATCCAAGGTCCAGGACACGCACTGAAAGCAGGTGACTGGGTCGTGATAAAGAAGCACGTGAGGAAGTCGTGTCTGGAACCCCGTTGGAAAGGCCCTTTCCAAGTGATCCTGACGACAACTACCGCTGTGAAGTGTGCGGGAGTTCCCAACTGGGTTCACGCCAGTCACACAAAGAAGGTGCTGTGTCCAACAGATGAGGAAGTTGAAGCGCTGAAACTACCAGTGCCTGACAAAACGGTGCCGAGTGCTGAGAAAGAACAGAAGCGAACTGAAAGCGAACAAGCAGAAGCAGAAGAGAAAGAAACATTATTGGAGGGCGAAGAGTCTGACTCGCTTGGGGAAGACCAAGGAGAAAGTTCAGACAGCGACGGAGAAGCTGCAGGTGACAAAGAGCCTGAAGCAGCTGAGGGTAGCAAAAAGCCTGAAGCAGCTGAAGGTGACAAAGAACCTGAAGCAGCTGAAAGTGATACAGAGCCAGAAGAAAGTAACGGTGACGAAGGGCTCGAAAAGGGTGAGAAGGCAGGAGAGCCTGAGCAGAAGGGGGCTTTCCCAGAAACAGACGATACAGAAAAAGAAAAGGAAAACGTGACTGATTCCCCTGAAGGTGGGGACAAAGAAGAGCAGAACGAAAGAGTTCAAACCTCTACAGAAAAGGGTGCAGGTCCATCAAACGGACACGGTGCAAAAAGAAGACTAAGTATCTCACCGATAAAAGAAAAGGGTAAAGAAGGTTTGAACGAAGGAGGAAGGCCAAAAGTGAAAGAGAAAAGAAAGGAAGTGACTGTCGTGGAACAATCGTCAAGTGAAGAAAAGGACTTGGCGAAGGAGGAGAGTGCCAGCGAAGCTGAATCGAAAAGAGAAGCAAAATTGAAAAGGAAAAGGATACCAAACAGGAGGTATTCCGGTCCTGAATGGGCATATGCAGTAAATGATGATTGGACTGATGAGTTTGTATCTCTAAGCATCGAGAACGAAGAAGAAGAAGAGATACCAATAGAAAAGAAAAGTTTCATAGACTCTGTTGATTGAAACGGTAGTAAATGGTATTGCTTGCTGCAATCTAACGTGAGACAAACAACCAGTTGAGACATTGCTAAACCGAATTGAGACAAATGCTGCTAACCGATAAGTGACTGGCCTTTTGAAGAAGACGGTGTGAACATTGTGCTCGCTCAGCTTTGTAACTGAATTGCTAAGTAGTTTCATTTATAAGTGCTTCTAGCTCTCTGATTCTATACAGATCATGACGCAAAACAATAGAAAGGAATATTGTAAATACGTGTGTATAGGCTTGGTAGTAACATGTGTACTAATAATAATGGCAATTGTGTTTGGAATGCATGGAAAGGGTGAGAATGAGACTATTGCTGCTTCTACTATTGTTCCTGTTACTGTCACTGAACTAACACCATTGAAAAGACTAGCACTGGATGAGAGGCTCTTGCACGATAAGAAAGAGCTTTCGTATAACGTTTTCTATCGCTTATTAACAGAGTATGTTGAGACTATGGATGCGAAAGATTGTTATGTGTGTACCCAGATACCGACATCAGTAAAGGAAGGGGTGACTTATCACCACATGCCTCTTACATACGGGATTACATGTAGTATAGTAATGTCTAGGTTTTATGGTCAAACTAACATATAGTATTTTTACTCGAATTATGATGTTACATTTGCTTATGTTCCTATAATAGCGCAGCTAAGCCAGACTGCAAAAGATTGGGATTTTAAAATTATGAGGGAATTTTTCGAGCCAATGCTACCTTTTGAAACGGCTCATGCTCATAGGGAGAACCTTACTTGCTCCGTCTCTGCTGTAGAAATAAGCTTTTTAGATCGCACAGATGATAGAAGGGCTCAAATGAAAGCGAAATTAGAAAAAGAGCTACATAAGAGGACTTCAGTAGATAATTATGACTTTGCTGCTATAAAGACACAAGGGAAAATTGCTTTAGATGCTTGGCATGTAGGGAAGTTTTGTATTTATCGAGGAGAATCTTATTATGACAATATTTTTGTAGGAGCGAGTGAGTGCAAACATACGTTTATCTTTAAGGCCAAATGGACATTCATGATGAACGGACTTGACCCTGTCATTCCAGGGGTGTATTACATTTGTGGGCATAATGCCTATTATCGTCTTCCAAAGGGATGGTGGGGAAGATGTTATTTGGGTATAGTGTTTCCAAAGGTTTATCAACTGGATGACATATCGATGATTCAAAAGACACCTGGATCCCATCGTATCCAGAAAAGAGAGACCGCAGCTGCTGTGGTAGGTGATATATTTGGTGCCATGATTCCTTCATTAGGAGTTGTGTTGAATTCTATCAAGATACGAAAGTTGTCTACTATAGTGGATAACATGTTGACAAAGTTTTCAGGTGCTATAATCCTGATAGATGCTGAACTTGCAGCAGAAAGAGCTATGACTCTTCAAAATAGGCTTGCTTTAGACATTCTTTTAGCAAAGGATGGAGGCGTTTGCAAAATGATTGGTGCACGTCACTGCTGCACCTATATACCTGATAATAGTGTGAAGATTAAAACTATGCTTGCTAATCTAACAAACGAAAGTGCAGATTTGAAAGAACTGAAAGAACCAGGAGTGTGGGAGAAGGTTGGAAAGGGACTTGCTTCAGTGGGACATTGGATTGGGGGAATTTGGAATGGAATATTATTGAAAATAATAGAAGGAATATTAATAGTGATAATTTGTGTATTTGGAATTTGGGGAATAAAAAGGGGAATAATAATGATTATGGAAAGAATTAAGAGAAGAAAAGAAGAGAAAATTATGAAAAGAATGGCAGAAGAATACAAAGCGCAAACTAGGGGAACTAAAAGGAAAAGGGAGCTGACAGAATTTTAATGGGATAAAATTTGTGGGCTAAATTTGTGTGATGACAAATAGTCATCAGAGGAGGGATTGATGAAGCAGAAAATGAAGGTTTTGATTTATTAACGCGGAAACGTAGTGCTGACATAATCATGTGTGACATTAAACGAACTAATAAAGATTGTACGGGGACAAAATGTGCCCTCAGAGTAGTTTGCCAAAAATTATATGCGTGCTTTATATAACGTGGTGTATTAGAATTGCACTAATCCGACATAATCATAAACGTATGCTACGATTTGCTTGTTTGAAATGCTTTAGCTTAGCATTACTTTAGCGGAGGCTTTGGCCTAGTGTCCTGGTCTCACGGTTTAGATGTTCGTATTTTTCCACTGTGCTATTAAACGTGTATTTCTGCTTGAAGCTGTACTTTTCCACAGAAACTGTTCACATGCTTATCTTAAAGTTAGTGCCAGCATGGCATATTTTCTCTTTAATTCAAGGTCGACTTGCAGGTGCGGACAATGGAGGCTCTGAGAGTAAGCTAATCGAGAGACAATGTTGCAATTTGCGTACCCATCTCCAAGGATAATGTATGCTTAAGTAAAAGCTTGAGAACTGTCGTTTTTGATTGGTCAATTTGAAGCTAACCTATGAACCCTCCAATGGAGACCCTACTGGACTCGAACTGTTGTCTATAAAACCCAGGTGCACGAGAAGAAGGTAGCCATTACCAGCTCGATACCTGCCATTTTGCAGACTTCGTAGCTATTATGGCCCACTTTGCTGCGACGCCATTTTGAGAGACTTTGATGCTTTCTCTAATCGAGAGAAAGAGACTTAAATGATCCTTGCCCTAGAGACTTTAACTTTGATTTGATCCCTTTGCATGAAGTAGTAGTTTTACCTTGCCGCCGTGAGGCAATTGCCCCGTCCACCCCTGCCCCTTTGTCCCGTCCCATGCTGATCGAAAAACGGTACCTGTGAGACGAAGACTTCATTGATTGCTGATCGGAATTGGTAATTATGAAAGGAAATTGTAAAATTGCATTGTGTTTCTTTTAGGTAACCAACTGCTGATTTTGATAAGGACCCTAGCTAGGAGTTTTCTAAATTGATGTTGCTAAATTGTTTTTGCATGAAGTCCCACATGCTGATGCTAATTTGAGGTTAGATGAGGATTCCATGTGTCGCACGATGCAATTTGAGATCTTGTTATGCTGACTAAATGTACGCAATTAGTTCATTACAGATTATCGTATTAGTGCTTTGCATTGCCATTATCGAATGCCTTGTGATTCAAATGCTACATAGATTACACTTGTTTCGACGATATGGACAGCTATTAATGTTCATTTATGTTTATCATTTGGTGTTGAGACACATCTATATTGTGCTAGCTTTGTTAATATAGGGAAATAAATTTACTAACTTTGCAATAAACTGGTGTGGTTATTCCTGGCTGAAAGGTCAGTGTTCGCCGAAATGTATTCTGGATTAATTGTTAAGTGTTATGTTGTTCAAGGGGTTGCCTATGTTCGTTATTGATTATCGATTTGATGTGATTGATCGATCAAGAGTACAGAGAGTTCCCACTTAGTCAAAAGATTCATCGACCTAAAGAGCGTCCGAACGCAGGTAAATTGTTACCACGTTCCGCTCTATCAATGGCACTAGGGAATGACGGTAGCTTGTGTTAACAATTTTGACGCACAACTGCGCATAAGTCTGGGCCTAATGTTTTGTGTCTCAGTAGAATGTGAAGAATGATATCATGTACAGTACAGTACAGTACTCTGGGTACCTCGTATTTTAACTGTTGCAGTATGTATACAACAAAGTTTAGGTGCAAACAATCTAAAAGGGCATAAACTGCAAAAACAGAAGCAGGAAAACATCATATCAACCTTTTTTAACTTCCTGACTCCATCCAAAGTCACTTTCAACCTATTGTACGGCTGAGTGACTATAATCTAACTCATTCACTCGCATATTTAGGGGGCAAGTAATTGACTGCGATGGATATCAACATTTTAAGTGCATACGCATGTATGGTAAATAGCTTGTAAACAGATGTTTTTAGTTTATTTTATGTTTTTAGTTTATGTTTTCGCAGATAACGTTTTTTTTCACTTGGTATCCTAAATGAGTGCTTTGAAATGTGTTACACTGAAGGCCCTGATTCCGAGTTAAGTGGTGAATTCTCGAGCCCTGCACAATTTCAGTGCCCGCAATTTTTCCTTGTAAAATGTCGTCAGGTTAAACCAAGCATAATTTAATTGACTGAAAGCGAGGAGACGTGCACATTTACGTGCGATAAACATCCACGTCTCATGCCTCATTCAGAGTTAGGTTCTTGGACTAGGAAGTAGTTACCGCACTCACTAAACATCTTATCCCGGGAAATTGGTATTTAGCGGGTGTGGTAAATACTCTACCAATTTCCATACTCAGAATCCGTACCGAATGTATTGTGCTTTTCCACAATAACCACCAGTCATTGCAATTCTATTGTTTTCTCAAGCTCAGGTTAAACAGTAATGAAGGCTACCTTTCTCCAGTCCTGTTTATAACATAATTGATAGAATATATTTGTTTAGCAAATTTTGTGGCTTCTAAAATCTATTGTTTTGTTTGTAATTCTATAATTATAAATGTATGCGCACAAACTGGTCTTTTGAAATTATACGTCATATGTTCGTTTGTTTGAGCAACATTTACTTCTATTGTTCTTGATTTATTGGTAGCTTTGATGTTGTGATTTATTTATGTGTAGAATGATACCTTGTAATAAACTTGTACTTTTCCTTTCATTTGCCTGTCGTGCAATTTCCTGAATCTGTGATAGGCAAATATGCAGACAAGGAAAAAAGAGGGGAGAATAAAATAGATGGATAGATAGATAGATAGATAGATAGATAGATAGATAGATAGATAGATAGATAGATAGATAGATAGATAGATCGTTAGACAGGTATTTTTTCAGAAACTACGTTTGCTTTACAGAAATTCAGGAGTAGATCATTTATGAATAATTGACTATAAAAATAAGACATTTGTAAGCGAAAGGAACAAGGAAAGAGGTAGACATAGAGAAACAGAGCAAGACAGAATAAGTGGTAGAAAGAAAGCAGCCTGACATGAAAAGAGAGAAGGAAACAGCCTTTACCGTGAAGGAGGAATCCCGCATGGCTTAACCACGCTAGTTAATGTCTTTACCACGCATGTCTCTAACGTGCATGTATTTACAACAAAAATGCCTTTACCATGAATGCCATTACAATGAAAGGCATGAATGGTAAAGGCATATTCATTGTAAATGTTTTACAGGTAAGTATTGAGTTTATATATATATATATATATATATATATATATATATATATATATATATATATTTATATATATATATATATATATATATATATATATATATATATTACCTAGTGACGGTCACCACTAGGTAGATATAGTTAGGACCTAGATTCCATAGAAAAAGTGTTTTTTGTTTTGCAAATAATTTTGGCACCGTTTGATGAATCTTCACGAAATTTCCCAAGAAAATACGATGCCCCCTTTAGCATCTGTCTGGAAAGTTTTAGGGTGATCCATCAAGTGGAGGCCAAGAAAAAGTGGGGGTCCCAAACCAAACCATATATGTATATTTTTTTAGGGTTTAACGTGGTATGGGTTTTAGGGTGGCAAGTGGATTTTTAGGGTTTAGGGTAGGTATGGGTTTTTGGGTGGTAAGTTTTTTTTAGGATTTAGGGTGGTTATGGGTTTTTGGATGGTGAGGGTATTTTTAGGTTTTAGGGTGGGTATGGGTTTTTGGGTGGTAAGTAATTTTTTAGAGTGTAGGGAGGGTATGGGTTTTTGGGTGGTAATTATATTCTTAGGTTTAAGGGTGGTTATGGGTTTTTGGATGGTAAGGGTGTTTTTAGGCTTTAGGGTGGTAATGGGTTTTTTGGTAGTAAGTGTTTGTTTTAGGGTTTAAGGTGGGTATGGGGTTTTGGGTGGTAATTATATTCTTAGGTTTAAGGGTGGTTAGGGGTTTTCGGAATGGTAAAGGTGTTTTTAGGTTTTAGGGTGGTTATGGGTTTTTGGGTGGTAAGTGTTTTTTTAGGGCTTAAGGTGGGTATGGGTTTTTGTGTGGGGAGTGTTTTTTTGGGTTTGGTATTCACATATATGTATTATATATATATATGTATTATGAATATATGTATTCACATATATGTATAATATATATATATGAAATTATTTAAATATATATATATATATATATATATATATATATATATATATATATATGTATATTCACACACACACACATATATTCACATATATGTATAATAATATATATATGAAATGATTTAAATTATATATATATATATAAATATATATCTACATTGTTATTTATCTATTTGTGCCCTAATGTGTGTATATATATATATATATGTATATATATATATATATATATATATCAAAGAGGGAATCCTGTGTTTCTTCCAGGGCTCGCCTATCGAGGTTGGTGCTCAGTCAATGGGCACAGGACCCATTTTAAATCCACGCCAAAAACAATTCAAAATCTGGCACTCCTTGCAAAACAATGGCCTTCATTTATTTAAAAAATCCATAAAACAGAACATAGGGCAACGCGTTTCAACCTTCACGGTCTTCTTCCTTGGCCCTTCTTACAGAGTTATACAACAGAAAAAATGTGGCCCCTCCCATCTGCTATATATACCATCATCAATAGACATAGAAGATATATATCTATATATACATTTTTTTTTGTTTTTTTTTGTTTTTTTTATTTAATATATGTATATTTATATATGTCCATAGGAATATACATTCTAATATCATTTTAAATGTCCATTTTATATACTCTTCCCATTTTAGTATAATGCTCCTATTTAACCAAAAATCATATCACTAATCGGATGAGCCACTATTGTAACACAATGAATCATCAAATAAATATTTTTGTAGGCCTTTCAATCAAACAATAAGAGGTAATCTGACCTAACATTGTTCTAATGGGACCCTGCCTTGACATCATCCTATTAACCAATATGAACAGAAAGTTCCTCGTCCTTGTTCAATCCCCAAGGATAACAGCTATTAAGCTGAATAATATATTCAGACTCCAATCTTCTCAATTGTTTTTCTCTGTCCCCTCCTCTCGGAGTGGCCAAGACCCTGTCTATACCAAAAAATTTCATCTTCTCAACTTTCCCCTCATGCTCAAGATTACAATGTCTCGCTACTGGATACGCAGCATCCTTGTTCAATATCGCTCTCCAGTGCTCAAGAATGCGTTTCTTCAGAGGAAAAATTGTGCTGCCGACATATTGTAATCCACATGGACATTCTATTACATAGATAGCAAAATCTGAGTTACAATTAATATACTTTTTAATATCTACTTGCCTACCCGTGGGTAACTCATATTGCTTCCGGTTTGAACTGTATCTGCATGCTTTACACTTGGCACACTTATAGAAGCCTTGATATTTATCTAAGAAAGTTTCTTTCTTCTTCCTTGGATAACTATGTACCAAAATGTCCCTTAAAGAACTACTCCTTTTGTAAGTTATCAAAGGAGTACGGCTGACTAGCTGCCCAATTATTCTGTCAGCCTTGATAAGATGCCAATATTTTATGAGGATCTTTTTGACTTCTGACGAATATGCATTAAAGACTGTCACAAATCTCGGGGTATTAGTGCCTTCTCCTCTCTTTTTGGGAATCAATAGTTCCGCCCTTTGAACTACTGCTGTCTTTTGGCATGCCTTTTTTACTACTCTGTATGGGTATCCCCTAGATCTGAATCTCTGTGTCATTGTTAATCGTTCTTTCTCAAAACTTTGTGGGGTACTACAGTTTCTCTTAGCTCTTAATAATTCCCCATAGGGTATGCTCCATTTTACATTCGGAGGGTGGTGACTTGTGGCGTGTAGAATGCTGTTCCCTGATGTGCTTTTCCTAAACAGTTTTGTATGTAATGTGCCTTCTTTTACACAGACCTCTATGTCTAAAAATTCCATTACCTGTTTATGTATTTTATAGGAAAATTGAAAATTTAGGTCCCTATTCGGTAACGAATTCAAAAAATCATATAACACTGATTCTGGGCCTTCCCATATCATAAATATATCATCGATATATCGTGTCCAAAATATGATATGTTGGAACCATTCCATCTTTTCATCTGCCATCACCCATTGTGTTTCCCACCATCCCATAAATAAACAGGCATAACTGGGAGCAAAGCAACTTCCCATCGCAGTCCCAGTTGTTTGTCTATACCATTGATCCTCATATATGAAAAAATTATTTTCCAAGCAAAATTTTAACATGTTCAGAAGTAGTTCAGAGTGTTCCAACAATCTGATTGGTTTGTCCCTAAAGAAATGTCGACACGCCTGAATTCCCTTCTCATGTGGGATACAGGTGTACAACGATACTACATCTATAGTTACCATGATATAGTTAGTTTGCCAAGGAGTATCCTGTATTTTTGTTAAGAAATCTGTAGTGTCTCTGCAATATGAGTTTAAATTCAATACATACGGACTCAAAAAATAGTCTAAGTAGATGGAAACATTCTCCAAAAGACTGCCTCTTGCTGATACTATAGGACGACCCAGAGGTTTATCAATATCCTTATGAATCTTGGGTAGCAGATAGAAGCAAGGTGCCACTGGTTTCCGTACCAGTAAAAACTTGTACTCGTCATCCGAGAGTAAACCTCTACTGACACCATCAAAGAGCAAATCATGAAACCTGCTTATAGAGTGTCGGTAAGCTGATATTGTGGATATCTCATAACAGGCTGGATTAAGCAGTTGCCTCTTAACTTCTTGTTGGTACTTAGTAGCATCCCATAACACTACATTGCTGCCTTTATCCGCCGGCTTTATCACAAATGAGGTTGCTTTCTTAAGAGATGTCAGTGCTGTTCGTTGACCTGCTGTTAGATTCCGTGCATAAGCATCTTTTGTCCTCTTCCACAAATTAAGCAGCTCCAAAGTTACTGCTTCATGAAAAGCATCAATATTATCATGTGGTAAAACTGGATTACATGTCGATTTAGCTTTGAAACTGCTACCGCTGGCAGAATCCGTTTGTAGGTCTAAGTCCTCTAGTAGCTCCATATCTGTTCCCCATGTTCTTTCTCCTATCTCCAGTTCACGTAAGGCAGCTAAACCGTCTATATCGCTAATCATTAATTCTGAAGCCAACTCTGATCTGTTCATTTCCGTTGTATGTGATATGGTTACGTCCTTTTGTTGTGCAAAGATTTTCATTAACTTCAACTTCCTGATCAGGTGAAAGATATCAATTCGTGTTTTCAGTTGTATAACTCTGTAAGAAGGGCCAAGGAAGAAGACCGTGAAGGTTGAAACGCGTTGCCCTATGTTCTGTTTTATGGATTTTTGAAATAAATGAAGGCCATTGTTTTGCAAGGAGTGCCAGATTTTGAATTGTTTTTGGCGTGGATTTAAAATGGGTCCTGTGCCCATTGACTGAGCACCAACCTCGATAGGCGAGCCCTGGAAGAAACACAGGATTCCCTCTTTGATGATTTATGATTCCTGGGGCTTGCCGCTCACATTGACTGAAAAACATTTTTGTTCAAGCAATCTATTTGAAGTGGGCAGAGGTTCCGTCTAACGGACACGGAGGACGGCATGCAAGTGATGATTTATACACATTTACTTCTCTTTTACACATAAAAGAAGTTAAGCAGGACGAAATTACGTCTATTGAACATTCTCTGCCTTGGTTGGCTTTCTGAGAGCAGAGGCACCAGATGGTAGTAATTAGCCTGAACCCCGTGGGCTAGAACGTGAGTAGTGACCCTTACATTATTTTATTTATTGCCTCACAAAATGCCAAGCATGTTTGTTTAAGTATAATTGGACAGTGAGAATCTTTGAATAATGCGGCCGTAAATAGACTGTCTCGTGTATTTCTCCTTGTTTAAATGCTGCTACGGGAAGGACTGTGACTAAACAGTATTGGCTTTCTGGTGCCATATACTAAGAGGCACGGCTACGGTGATACTGATCTTTGTGAGGAAGGGCTCCCCGGGGAGCATATTGAAATTAAGCCAGTGCTCAGCACATTTAGGTGATTGCAGCAACTGAAAGAAGGCATTTAATTTTTGAGAAAGCTGGGACGATGAATTATAAAATGCAGAGACTGACACACAAAGAAATATGACATTAAGGAGACCAGGGAAATAGCTCCTTGTGTTTATGTATTTATGAAGACACAATTATCTTCTGCAATTTATAATCTATAATACTGACTGAATTACTAATAAGTGTACCTGTTTAAAGGGGAAAAAAAGAGAAAAAAATGAGTGAAGTACTACGCCAAAGAATAGATGAGGCACGCAATCTGTTTGATGAAACAGCGACAAACACTGGCTTTGACATGTATAGGGGCAAAGACGGAAGGGCCCAAGGGGTGATGCCCCTCAAGCAACAATTATGGCAATTGGAAAAATTAAGGAGGAAGGAGATCAACAGAGCTTGGGAAGTGATTTCATTAAATAATTACATCGAGGTTGGTCGGGTCCCATGGGGCCTACGAATTTTAATCACTCCGTCACATTTTAATCGGCATCCCAAGTTATTGGAAGAATGGTCGCTTCTAATGGCAGCAACCTGTAAGAGCATGTTAGAACTCTTATCTAAATATGCGGAGATGGAACTTACGCAAACCAGTGAGGAAATTACAAAGCTAAAGACGAATCTTGAACAACAGGAGACACAAGATGAAATAAAAAAATTCTGTGGAGAGATGGAGATACGTCTCAAGAAATATGAAGATGAAATAAAATTGAAAAAAAGAAAAAAATTATTGTGGGACAAAAACGACTATGCAACAGGACGTGTCTTAACATTCAGCAGACGATATGACCAAGCTAGGAAGGATTATAGACAAGGTGAAGCCCTACGACGACAGAAAACATCCACATCGGAATCGAGCGTGGAGAATATATCAGACCTGGAAGAGACCCCGGGCCCAAGCACATCTGTGGGTCAACCTTTTACTACACTGGAGGAATATCGTTTTTTACAGATGAGTTCAAGACCACAGAGAAAACCTCCAAGAGACAAAGGCGAAGGCACAGAAATAAAAAGATTAGGAGAGGGGGCAGGTCAACAGGACAACGAGAATTTGGTTGGCAGAACTGCACGACAAACCAGGAGAAAGAAACAATGAAGGAAAGAGAGCTGACAGTAGTCAACATCTCCTCTCATACTTTATCACAGGATGAACGATCAATATTGGAATTAGGGCTATCATTCTGCCCAACAGCGAATCTTAACTATACGAAAACACGAATTGATATCTTTTACCTGATCAGGAAGTTGAAATTAATGAAAATCTTTGCACAACAAAAGGACGTAACCATATCACATACAACGGAAATGAACAGATCAGAGTTGGCTTCAGAATTAATGATTAGCGATATAGACGGTTTAGCTGCCTTACATGAGCTGGAGATAGGAGAAAGAACATGGGGAACAGATATGGAGGTACTAGAGGACTTAGACCTACAAACGGATTGTGCCAGCGGTAGCAGTTTCAAAGCTAAATCGAGATGTAATCCAGTTTTACCACATGATAATATTGATGCTTTTCATGAAGCAGTAACTTTGGAGCTGCTTAATTTGTGGGCGAGGACAAAAGATGCTTATGCACGGAATCTAACAGCAGGTCAACGAACAGCACTGACATCTCTTAAGAAAGCAACCTCATTTGTGATAAAGCCAGCGGATAAAGGCGGCAATGTAATGTTATGGGATGCTACTAAGTACCAACAAGAAGTTAAGAGGCAACTGCTTAATCCAGCCTGTTATGAGATATCCACAATATCAGCTTACCGACACTCTATAAGCAGGTTTCATGATTTGCTCTTTGATGGTGTCAGTAGAGGTTTACTCTCGGATGACGAGTACAAGTTTTTACTGGTACGGAAACCAGTGGCACCTTGCTTCTGTCTGCTACCCAAGATTCATAAGGATATTGATAAACCTCCGGGTCGTCCTATAGTATCAGCAAGAGGCAGTCTTTTGGAGAATGTTTCCATCTACTTAGACTATTTTTTGAGTCCGTATGTATTGAATATAAACTCATATTGCAGAGACACTACAGATTTCTTAACAAAAATACAGGATACTCCTTGGCAAACTAACTATATCATGGTAACTATAGATGTAGTATCGTTGTACACCTGTATCCCACATGAGAAGGGAATTCAGGCGTGTCGACATTTCTTTAGGGACAAACCAATCAGATTGTTGGAACACTCTGAACTACTTCTGAACATGTTAAAATTTTGCTTGGAAAATAATTTTTTCATATATGAGGATCAATGGTATAGACAAACAACTGGGACTGCGATGGGAAGTTGCTTTGCTCCCAGTTATGCCTGTTTATTTATGGGATGGTGGGAAACACAATGGGTGATGGCAGATGAAAAGATGGAATGGTTCCAACATATCATATTTTGGACACGATATATCGATGATATATTTATGATATAGGAAGGCCCAGAATCAGTGTTATATGATTTTTTGAATTCGCTACCGAATAGGGACCTACATTTACAATTTTCCTATAAAGTACATAAACAGGTAATGGAATTTTTAGACATAGAGGTCTGTGTAAAAGAAGGCACATTACATACAAAACTGTTTAGGAAAAGCACATCAGGGAACAGCATTCTACACGCCACAAGTCACCACCCTCCGAATGTAAAATGGAGCATACCCTATGGGGAATTATTAAGAGCTAAGAGAAACTGTAGTACCCCACAAAGTTTTGAGAAAGAACGATTAACAATGACACAGAGATTCAGATCTAGGGGATACCCATACAGAGTAGTAAAAAAGGCATGCCAAAAGGCAGCAGTAGTTCAAAGGGCGGAACTATTGATTCCCAAAAAGAGAGGAGAAGGCACTAATACCCCGAGATTTGTGACAGTCTTTAATGCATATTCGTCAGAAGTCAAAAAGATCCTCATAAAATATTGGCATCTTATCAAGGCTGACAGAATAATTGGGCAGCTAGTCAGCCGTACTCCTTTGATAACTTACAAAAGGAGTAGTTCTTTAAGGGACATTTTGGTACATAGTTATCCAAGGAAGAAGAAAGAAACTTTCTTAGATAAATATCAAGGCTTCTATAAGTGTGCCAAGTGTAAAGCATGCAGATACAGTTCAAACCGGAAGCAATATGAGTTACCCACGGGTAGGCAAGTAGATATTAAAAAGTATATTAATTGTAACTCAGATTTTGCTATCTATGTAATAGAATGTCCATGTGGATTACAATATGTCGACAGCACAATTTTTCCTCTGAAGAAACGCATTCTTGAGCACTGGAGAGCGATATTGAACAAGGATGCTGCGTATCCAGTAGCGAGACATTGTAATCTTGAGCATGAGGGGAAAGTTGAGAAGATGAAATTTTTTGGTATAGACAGGGTCTTGGCCACTCCGAGAGGAGGGGACAGAGAAAAACAATTGAGAAGATTGGAGTCTGAATATATTATTCAGCTTAATAGCCGTTATCCTTGGGGATTGAACAAGGACGAGGAACTTTCTGTTCATATTGGTTAATAGGATGATGTCAAGGCAGGGTCCCATTAGAACAATGTTAGGTCAGATTACCTCTTATTGTTTGATTGAAAGGCCTACAAAAATATTTATTTGATGATTCATTGTGTTACAATAGTGGCTCATCCGATTAGTGATATGATTTTTGGTTAAATAGGAGCATTATACTAAAATGGAAAGAGTATATAAAATGAACATTTAAAATGATATTAGAATGTATATTCCTATGGACATATATAAATATACATATATAAAAAAAAAGAAAAAAAAAAGGTATATATAGATATATATCTTCTATGTCTATTGATGATGGTATATATAGCAGATGGGAGGGGCCACGTTTTTTCTGTTGTATAACTCTGTAAGAAGGGCCAAGGAAGAAGACCGTGAAGGTTGAAACGCGTTGCCCTATGTTCTGTTTTATGGATTTTTGAAATAAATGAAGGCCATTGTTTTGCAAGGAGTGCCAGATTTTGAATTGTTTTTGGCGTGGATATATATATATATATATATATATATATATATATATATATATATATATATATATATATATATATATATGTATATATATACATATATATATATACATATATATATATGAATAAATATATATATACACACACACACACCATTATATATATATATATATATATGTATATATATATATATATAATATAATAATAATATGCTTCCAATTAAACTTTTACCATGCAGATGCCTTTACCAAATATCTTCTACAACAAAGTTTTCATTGTAAAGGCATGTGTGGTAAAGGCATATTCATGGTAAAAATGCATTGTTCGATCATACAACCAAGAGAGGATATTTAGAGGCAAAAATGGCAAAATTAGAGGAAAAGTAGAGATATATAGGCAGCAAATAAGAAATGAACGAGAGGTCGAAAAAGAAGCAGATAGAGTGGCTCGGGGAGAGGGAAACTTTTTAAGAGGTAAGAGTAGGAGGAAGAAGAAACAATGGGGCGACACAAAGACGGGCCCTACAAGAATTATAAAAGGGAATTTCTTCCTTTTAGAATTATGTTTTTAACTAATATGAGACTACCTATTAGGTTCAAAGGATTTTTTTCCTAAATCTTGTTTGTTTTGGCTCTTAATTCAACATAACCATTCTTAGTGCAGTATTTCTACGCCATTGTTCATAAGTGTTTGGAAGCGCTCTTGTATTGTTAGTAAAGTACAGTGTGTTAGGGAAGCTATTCAGAAATTATGCATACACGCCATCCATGAATTAAATCGTGGGTTAGCCTTTTGTATCTTGGAGATTTAGACATTCAGTATGATCCTTCCTCCCAAAGTAAATTGCATGCAGTCAGGGGCAAGGCAGCATAGATGACAGCTACACTTCACATGTGATCTGGGATGGGATTGCTGGGTGCATCATCCTAAATCTCTATCTATTCATTAACTTTATGTGGATCTTTTATGAGAATGGCAAAGGGAATCTCAATTGCTGCAACAATAATCAGACCATGAATACATTTAGACTTTAGAGTCAATAAAGGGAATGTTAAGTAGGTAAAATATTTATTTTATATATTTTCTTTAAATTAGTTTATCAATTCCAAATATCAATATACATTGACACATGTAAAGAGTGTCCAAATCCTGTCTCTACTCAGTCGATCCTGTCCTAAAAAATACAACGTTTCTTGCCTAAGACAGTTCTTAATCTGAGGAATATTTAGAATGGAGTATCAGGCTGTTACTTTTCAAAATATACTCACAGTTATCGACCTATCAAGCTTTCTCTGAAACAAATGATCAACTCAGTACATCCTAGCAGCAGAATGAAAAATTCTGTTTGTGCCTAAAAGTATTAAAGTCTACTAGTCTATAAAGCTCTCACGGTACTGTTCTGTCACAATCTACACTCCATTATCTAATATCCTCACTATCTATGTATGCACATTTATCTATGGGGCATACTTAGCACTGCACCTAGAGCAGCGCCACTTTCTCTGCGCCCCTAAGAGCCCTCCTACCGCCACCATGCGGCGCACCATGGTGCAAGGTAGGGGGCAATAGCATCATTTTTGCTGCCGCTATTGATGTACTCTGCAGGAGTAGCTCCAAAATATTGGTGCTACTCCTGCAGAGTACATTGTGGCCCATTATAAATAATGGAAGCCCACTTTTAACGCCTTCTCTGAACAGGCGTTAAAAGTGCCATACAAAATGACGCAAGGAAATCTGTTAGATCTCCTTGTGCCATTTTTTCAACCCCCCTAACAGGGAACACCTTTGTTGCGCTACATTATGCCTGGTGCAGGCATAATGTAGTGCGAAGGGTTACAAAGTGGTGCAGTGCATGCATTGTGCCACTTTGTAAATATAGCGATGGGATTTGGTCCTTGAAGGGCCACATTAGCGTAAACAAAAATGACGCTAATGTGGCAGAAGGTGACACTAGGGGCCTATAAATATGCGCTATATCTCTTAGCTTCAGCAGCTAATGCAGTCTGAAGGGGTGGACCTAGAAGCAGCACTCAAACTGCAGTGGATCAGGATTCTCAGCACCACACTTATGTTTAACAGCAATAATGGAAAAGACAATGATGACAACCACTTTCCCTAGAACACCTTATATAACAATATAACATTTTGAATGATAAAATTGTGTAACAATTTACAGGGTTTGACAATACACCTTCTGATTTAACAAGGAGTTTGCTGGTTTAATTCGGTTCCTTATCCACTTTATGTCTCTGAAAGAGCAGTTTCATGTGTGAATAGGACACCCAAGTAATTCTCGCCCACCATACAAATGTTAATGTTGCTACTTTTACCGTGGTTACTTTTAACACCTCTCAGCACATTCCAAAGAAGTTTAGTAGTTGGGTAAAGTGCAAGTAATACAGCTTTCATTGTTCTAAAAGATGGATGTACTTGTATAAGTCAGAGAGAGTTTATAAAAGAAACAGTTTAGAAAGAAAAAAGGTTTCTAGCGCTTTTTGAAGTCATGCAGCATAGGTTAGGTAAAGTTCAAAGCATGTTCAAGCAATGATGATTTTTTTGAGGCATAGCAGTTATTTCTTATGCTAGTATTTCATGCTTATGATTTTTTTTCTCACTATGGGGGCTTTATCAATCCCCTCTGTGATGATTTGAAATTATCATAATTCTACCTCAGTTGATTCTTCTATTTTTTTCAGTCTTCCTTTTTCCTTCTCAATTGTTCCATTTCTTTTAATTTCTTATATTCTTCAATCACTCTCACGCTCATCTTTATATCTTTCTGTATTCTTCTCTTTAATTTGTTTTCCTTATATTTCTTAATAATTATTAGTCTTATTATTACTTGAAGGCAATAGAAACAAATAATATAGATTATTACTACTATTATAGGGATTAGTATATAGCTGAGGATTCTTTCTCCTGAACCCTTTAACCAATTCAGCAACGCTTTCAGAGATACTTTTAGCTATAGCTTGAGTCTCCAATGTTTCTAAATCTATCTTTAGACCAGAAATATTATTGGCATAGACCTTTATCCTTTGTCTCTCGTCAGGGATATAACTGCAGAAATTTTCAATTCTTAGCATTTTACAGACTCCACCTTTCTCAACCAAAGGGATGTCTAATTCATAACTGTTAGAAATGAGGTTTCTAGTTGGCAGTCAGTTTACACCCTGTCCAACTAGGGACTCTCACTCTAGTTAGGGTAAGGGACTCACACTCCTAAGATAACCCCTGCTCATCCCCTTCATAGCTTGGCACAAGCAGGCAGGCTTATCTGATAAGCACTTTGTTAAGTATTTGTACTCACACACAGTAGCACAGTGGAAACAGTACACATGGACACCACACCAGTTTAGAAAAATAAACAATATTTTATCCAACTAAAACAATACCAAAATGACAAAAAACTAACATACACAAGCAAAGATATGAATTATTAAAAGATGAAATCTCAATAAAGTGCTTAGTAACACAATAGCTCCAACCGGTGCTATCCCAGCGTCCTGACATAGTCGTTCGCTACAGTCCGATGCCACTCATGAGGGACTGTGGTGCCGGTCACGGAGTCGCACGGACCCCAGGTACAGTACCTGAGAATTGAGCCAGAGACAAAGACGTGGCGCGAGTCGGGGAGGTGAGGCCCTGGTGCAGCGTTGGTTCCATACTGCTGCGCAGGAGGTATGGCATTGGTTCCTTACTGCTACACAGGGCAGGTGAGGATTCGGTTCCTTACGGAGGCCACGGAGTCGAGGCGGCGTCAGCAGCGATGCATCAGTTCCTTACGATACGACAGGGTCGATAAGCCCAGTGGGTCAAGACGCAACTAGGCGACTTCGTGGTGTTGCTGACACACCACGGGGCCACAGACACTGGGGCATCACAGTCATCAGTGACTTAGCACTCGGGAATCATGGTGTTGCGGGACTTAAGAGGTGCTGCGGTGGCAGCGGGCCTGCGGTGTCAGTCATGGTCGTCACATTTCTGTGAGGACACGGCTTCGGGTGCAGGCAGCAATGTACAGTCGGGTAGCAGCGCCGATTCTGGAGTTGTCTGGAGTTGGCGTGTCTGGTTATCCTTTTTTCTATGCCAGACGTCACTCCCAAGGGCCCAGAAACTGGAGTGGGCACCTCTTGGCAGGTCAGGGTACTCAGCCAGAGAATCTAGAGGCTGGCAGGAGAAGTCGTTGATGTCCCTGAGACTTCTTAACAGAAGGCTAGCTTAGTCCAAGCCCTTGAAGAAACTTCACAAGCAGGATACACAGCAAAGTCCAGTCTTTGTCCCCTCTAAAGCAGAAGCAGCAATTGCAGGCCAACCCAGCAAAGCACACACAGCAAAGGGGCAGTACTCCTCCTCACATCTCTTTAACTCTTCTCCTTGATCAAGAAGTGTTCTAAATGTCTGGGGTCGCATTTTGCACCCTTTTGAAATGGGTGGTAACCCATTCGCAAAAGGGAAGGGGTCCCCATGGGACCCCTTCCCCATTGTGAATGGCACTGCAAAAAAATTTTCAGAGCAGGCAGTGGTCCTATGGACCACTGCCTGCTCTGACAAAATGAAACGAAAACGTTTCATTTTTCATTTTTGCAATGCAACTCGTTTTCCTTTGAGGAAAACAGGCTGCATTACAAGAAAAAACAAACTGCTTTATTAAAAAGCAGCCACAGACATGGTGGTCTGCTGTCCGCAGCAGGCCACCATCCCTGTGAGGGCCGCCATTCGCAAGGGGGTCGCATATTGTGACCCACCTCATGATTATTCATGAGGTGGGCATTTGCGACCCCCTTGCGAATCGCAGATGGTGTCAGGGACACCATCCAACATTCAGAATTGCGACTCACCAATTGCGAGTCGCTCTGACTCGCAATTTGCGGGTTGCAATTCTAAATGTTTCTACATCTGGCCCCAGGTCCTTCTGATCACTCTTACTGGTTGCCATAGACTCAGGAGTTACACATGCCCACTCAGGCAGACCCACCATCTCCAAGTGTGACCTGCGTTCCACCTCAAGCAAAGGGAAATCCACCAGGTCATTACCTAACAGGCAATCAAAAGGCATGGTTGGACTGACAGCTACCCTCAAGGAACCTGCGACCACCCCCATTCAAAGGGAAACTCCGCCACCTTGTACTGGCCCTCAGAGTTGTCCACAGCAACTACTTGGCGAAACACATTGGTGATCATCTGCTCTTCAGACACCAGGTGACACCTGACAGTAGTCACGCTGGCTCCTGTGTCTCCCAGAGACTTCACCCTCTGTCCATTGATGGTCACCCACTGCCTGTACTTCTGAGTGTCCTCAGGCACGAGGGTCCCCTAGACCATCTCACTGTCCCCTAGTGAGACAAGGGTCAGCTCAGCTGGCTCTCACCCCTCTCCTTGAGCCAACTCCTACCCAAGTGCTACACTGGCCAACGTCCATGTCTGTGCACCAGTGGGTACCAGTGTCCACTTGGGACACTTGTTATCCCATCTCATGTGGCTCGCCTGATAATATACATAGCACTTGTGGGACCCTTCTTTGCAGACTACCCTGTAGAGATCCAAGGCTTCTTCTCACCTGGGGATGGAAAATCCTTACCCTGGTAACTAGGTTGGGGCCCTTTAGATAACTCTTCCTGTTTACCCTTGCCCCCCCCTCGTCCTCTGATGGGGACCCTAACTGCTCTTGGGTGAGTCTTCACCACACTTCTTATGGACCCTGGTACTCTCCCAGTGGTCTGCCTCCTGGGCAAGCTTCTTGGGGTGAGTCAGCTTGCTGTCAATTAGAGGCCTGTGGAGCTCTGGAAAACAAAGACTATACAAGTGTTCCCATGCAATCAAATTGTACAGCCCCTCAAAATCTGTTACCTTGCTGCCTGTCACCCAACCATCCAGTGCTCTGTAAAAAAGAAAAGAATCAACACATTCTAGCCAAGTTTGGGAACACGATTTCTTGAGGGACCTAAACTTTTCCTTTTACTGCTCCTGGGTGAGCCCATACCTGGTGATTAGGGTATCCTTCATGGTATAGTAGGTGAGCCCCTGGGGATCCCCTAGGGATGTCAAGGTGTCCCTACCCTCTACCTCACAGACCTGCCCCCAGTGTACCTCAGGGACCACGTTCATGTGAAGAGCTGACTCATACCCCTTAACCGATAAGTGTACGTCATCCTCCCTCTTATAATCCTTCACTAAATCTTTAGGAATGTGCACCCTCCTCTCAGACTGCCCTAGAAGTATGCTGCCACCATTCGTGCTCGGTTTGGTCTGCTTAGCCTTGAGGCCCAGCTCGCTCATACTCAACTTGTGAGCCAAAAGCAATTTCTTTTCCTACAGAGCAAGGGCCCTTTACCTCTCTTATTGCTTCATTTCAAACTTTTTGCTTTCTGCGTTCAACCTTAGCCTTTCAAGCCCCAGTGTACGCTCTCTATCCTCCAGTTCCTCCAGGGACACACCTCTGGATGACACACTGCTGCCACTCCTAGAGAGTACCCTTCCTACGGACAGATCCTGAGCTCTAACGTTCTCTTGTTGGTTCTGTACCTCCTTATCCTTCATTCTCAGCCTCCTCATCTTCTCTTGCTGCCCACCAGGCCCCCAGCACTATCTGCAGCTCCTCTGTCCTAGAGGAACTCTTCACAGGGCAATCAAGATCCTTGCAGAACTGTTTCGGTTGAGGCACCATATAGGATTTCAACTTCTCAATCTCTAACACAACCTATGCAACTTCACTTGCTGATTCACAAGAAACATGATGTGTTGATAACTGCAAGGGGTGCTAAAAACTGAAAAAAATTAAAAAGCAGTATGCGGTTGCGTAATGGTCTGCACTGTGCAGTAGTGTACACCAATCACTGTATTTACCCACACCCAGTAACACAGTGAAAACATTACAAATGGACACTACACCAGCTTAGAAAAATAATTGATATTTATAAAAGTAAAACCAGACCAAAACGACAAAAATCCAACATACACAAGCAAGGATATGATTTTTTTTAATATTAAATCCCGGAAAAGCTCTTAGTAGCACAATAGCTCCAACTGGTGCTATCACAGCATTGTGACAGAGTCGTTCCCAACAGTCTGATTCCACTTGCAAGGGAGTGTGGTGCCAGTCACAGAGTTGCACAGACCCCAGGTACAGTACCTTAGAAACAAGGCAGAGTCAAAGATGTGGCACGGAGTCGGGGGTGGTGAGGCATTGCTGGAGCAAGTGCGGCGTTGGTTCCATACTGCTGCATAGGAGATGAGGTGTTGGTTCCTGACTGCTGCACAGGGAAGGTGAGGCATCAATTCCTTATGAAGCAGCGGAGGTGAGGTGGCGTCAGCGGCAACCCGCCGGTTCCTTATGATCCACAAGTGCCACGGCATAGTCGGGTGTCACAGACATCACAGACATTGGTGACACGGCACTCAGGACTCAAAGTGTTGCAGGACTTCAGAGGCACTGCAGCGGCATCAAGGCTGCTGTGTCAGTTGTGGTCATTACAATTCAGTGGGGGCCATGGCTTCGGGTGTGGGCAGTGGTGAGGAGTCGGGCAGTGGCTCTGGTTCTGGGTCATCCAGAGCCAGTGTGTCTGGTTCTTGTTTTATGCCAGACTTCAATCCCAAGAACCCTGGAACTGGAGTGGGCAGATCTTGGCAAGTCAGGTCCTCGGGGCTGGCAGGTGAAGTCTTTGATGTCCCTGAGACTTCTTAATAGGAGCCAAGCTCAGTTCAAGCCCTTGGAGTAACTTCACAAGCAGGATACACAGAAAATACCAGTTTTTGTCCTCTCCAAAGCAGAAGCAGCAACTGCAGGCCAACCCAGCAAAACACACAGAGCAAAGGGACAGTACTCTTCCTCACAGCTCTTCTCCTTGGCAAACTCCTCTTGATCCAGAAATGTTAAAATAGTCTGGAGTTTGGGGTTTTATATGTATACTCATTTCTGCATTTGAAGTAGGCAAACTTCCAAGGAAAGTTTTTGTAATGCACAAGACCCTGACTTTCCTGCCCTAGTCCCAGACACACTCTAAGGGGTTGGAGACTGCATTGTGTAAGGACAGGCACAGCTCTATTCAGGTGCAAGTGTCAGCTCCTCACTCTACTTTAGGACAGGAAGACCCATTAGGATATGCAGGGCACACCTCAGCTCCCTTTGTGTTACTGTCTAGGGTGAATTCACAACCAGCCCAACTGCCATCCTGACACAGACGTGTATTCCACTGTGAGGCAGAGGCACAGAATGGTTAAGCAAGAAAAAGCCCACTTTCTAAAAGGGGCATTTTCAAACACACAAGTTAAAAACCACCTTCTCTAAAAGATGTATTTTTTAAATTGTGAGTTCAGGGACGCCAAGCTCCACATCCCTTTCTGCTCCCAAAGGGAAATTACGCTTATGAAATATTTCAAGGCAATCCCCCTGTTAACTAATGGGAGAGATATGCCTTGCAATAGTGAAAACTGAATTTGGCAATATTTCACTATCAGGACTAGTAAAACACACCAGTACATGTCCTACCTTTTAAATACACTGCACCCTACCTAAGGGGCTACCTGGGGCCTACCTTAGTGGTGCCTTACATGTACTAAAAGGGAAGGTTTGGGCCTGGCAAGTGGATGCACTTGCCAGGTCGACATGGCAGTTTAAAACTGCACACACACACACTGCAATGGCAGGTCTGAGACATGTTTACAGGGCTACTCATGTGGGTGGCACAATCAGTGCTGCAGGCCCACTAGTAGCATTTGATTTACAGGCCCTGAGCACACATGGTACACTATACTAGACACTTATTTGTAAACCAAATATGCCAATCATGGTTAAGCAATCATAATTACAATTTACACAGGGAGCACTTGCACTTCACTACTGATCAGCAGTGATAAAGTGCTGAGAGCACCAAAACCAGCAAAAACAAAATCCAGCACACAGTCAAAAATACCAGCAACAGAGGTAAAAAGTCAAGGAAAACCATGCCAGGGATGCCAGGTCTAATAGTAACAACTTTGCAAAACCATTGATCCAACAGCAATAAGCTCAGTGTTTTCTAGTAACATGGCTCCAGAAGTGCTACTTGCCAATCTATCTACAAATATTGATAATTTTCTTCTCATCATTCAATATGACCCCTACACGAGGTATGACAGCTCCAAATATGTCTCCTGTTAGTTGGGTTCCTTTATTCACACCCCTTGTATATCTTTTTATTGCAGGTGTCATTGTTAATGCTTCTAAAGAATTTACATGGTACATTTTGAAAAAGATTAATCCTAAATAACACATTCCTTCCCAAAATGGGGTCTATTTAAAATAAGCATTGTTCCCACAAACAAAATACACTCCATGTATTATGGGGTCTTCTTCTTGTAAAATCTGCCATTTGCCTCCTGATAACTCAAAGGTATATTCACATTTACTATTACCCACCAATACTTTCTGACCCTGTATTCGTCTCTTACATACAAATATTTTTCCAGTGAATCTCTCATCCAATCTCAATTTAGGCACAGTCATTTTTTTAAAACTCATCTTCTTATCCATTTCATATATTCCTTTGTACATGATTTTTATTATTCTCAGATTTCATAAGCCTTTCTTTTCTTTCTTCTGACATCTGTGTAAAAAAATCTCTTGTCGATTCATGTTTACACTTTAGATTTCTTTCAAGTGCTTTTACAAGGCTAATAGGAAAATAAGGTCTAAAGTAATGCCAAGCAGTTTCCATGTCCGTTGCCTTTTGGTGTAAATTCATATCTTTCACTAATGGCACTTTTGAATGTACCATTTCCGAATTTGAAAAGTAATATTCAAAATGTCACTCTCTATATAATAAGCTTAGCAATATACTACAAGATGTAGCATAGGTTAGTTGTATGTGATGATGTGACACCTGTTCATCTTCTGAAGAAGGCATGTGTACCCAAACAAAATCCTTAACATCTAAAGCCTTAGTATATTCCTATACTAATCTAGAGTACACATTTACTGCATAGTCATCTTGCATATAATCTACAAATGAAGCTTTTAGCTTGTCCTCGTCTATTGGAATTGATGTTGTGTGGCATTTTGGAATAATGAGATGGTCCTGTCTGTCTCTGGTGTGAAATATATTACTAACAAAATTGATATGGCTATTAATACTATCAGTATTTAAAATATTTTAACTCTAGTTTTCGTAACAGTACACATTTTCTCTAAAATCAGATCCACTATCAAACTTAATTTGTTGGTTACAGCAAATAAAGAAAAGACATTGAAGCAAAAGGAAAGAAAAGAAAAAATATATATATATTTTTTTCAAAGTTATTTTTTAGTTTTCTTTGTTAGACAATCCCTAGTCTTCTTGTTGCTTCTTCTTGAGTATTATCCATATTTGTATTCTTCTTAATTTTGGCCATAGGAACATTTATTTTCTTCTTGTTTTTAATCTGTAGTCAGGGTTCTTTTACATTAAAGGCTGCTTCCAGGGAAGTTCATATTGTCCAGTTGTCCCTTCAAGTATGTCAGAAACGGGTACATTCAGTAGTTGCGCTAAATAGTAAGTCCATTCAGGTGAAGGATATCTTCGATAAGGCACTCGTGTTCTTTGTGATTTTTACAGTGAGTGCAGTAATCCTTCTGTTTCATTGGCATCACTTTATTCTTCTTCTTCTTTGATTTCTTTGATGGTTTCTAGTGGTGATATATTTGTATTTGCACCCAGTCGCTGTACCCTCTCTGGGTCTCCAAGTTGCCCTAATGCTTCTGTGTTTCCTTCTGCATCTTGATCTCTGACAATCACGGTTTGGACTTCATAGTCATCACCACTTTTTGAGATGTCCGATAATTGGACCACTTCACCTGGTAGAGTTTCGTCACCCCAATTAGCTTGCTGATTCTGATCACCGTTTTCTTCTTGTGCAACGTTCGCTAGCACTTACACCAAAGCACTAGGCTTTATTTATTTTTCAAGATTTCTTGCCCTCTGTTTCTGTGAGGCTTGAATCCAATTAGGTGCTCCAGCACACTTCACTGCTGTATTTGTAATCAGAACCATCTGGAAGGGACCTTTCCAACCAGGCTCTAAACAGGACTTTCTCATGTGTTTCTTAATGTAAACCTAATCTCCAGGGTTCAATTTGTGGCACTATTATTTGCTTGAATTTTCAAATGCAGCTTCAACCTGTCAGGACACTGAACGAACTACATCAGCCAGGCCTTTTCAGCAGTCAAGTACCATGTCATCTGTTATTTTCACAAGTATATTTGCTGGAACTGCAGGTTGTCTCATGGCTCTTCCCATGAACACCTCATGGGAAGACAACCCTATTTTCAGGTCAGGTACATTCCACAAACTTATTAGAACTAAGGGCAATGTGTCTGGCCATTTTAAAGAAGTAAATGATCAGATTTTAGCCAATCTCGATTTGCTAGTACCATTGATTTGCTCAACAATTCCTGAAGCTTATGGATGATATCTGCAATGGAGTTTCTGATTCATTCTCAATGCTGCACACAACATATTTTACAATCTCACTATAGAAGTGAGTATCTCAATCTGATTCCAGAGAAACTGGCGTACCATACCTAGGAACTCTCTAAGTAGTAATTTTGTTACTGTAAGACTGCTATTTCTTCTTGTAGGTTAAGATTCCACCCACCTGGAAAAAATGCAGACAATCAACAAAATGTACCTCAACCCAATGTGAGGTGGCATCTTGATGAAATCCATCTGCATTCTGTCGAAAGGACCTGCAGATTTTCTCACATGGCTCAGTGTAAGGTGTTCTTTTCCCCACATTAATTTGCTGACATTTAACACATCTATTACAGACTTCTTTTGCTTGGGATCTGAATTTCTGATTATACCAGTATTGTTTAAATGTTCTGACTACGGCATTTCTACCTAAATGTGCCTGTCCATGTAAATGCTGTGTCATTTGAAAGACTAAACTGTCTGGCAGCACTGGTTGACCTTCCAATGAAATCCACACACCTCTATCATCAATTCCACAATCTGCTTTTCTCCATTCTTATTTCTCTTCAACCGATGAATTCATCTCAGTTCATCCCAATTTTCTGCTGTTTTCAAAATCATGGCAAGTATGCACCCTTCCTGATTTCTAGTTATGAATGAGCCAGTGTCAGTGCTTGACATACACAGTAGCGTGCCACTTCATCAGCATACCTGTAACCAATGGTGACATAGCTACAGTCATTCCAATGCATCCACATTTTACAACAGCTACTATTTCCACAGGTTTTTGTAAAGACTCCAATAAAACTTTCACATGTTGCCCATTTCTAATAGGCATTCCAGCTGAGGTCATAAAACCTCGCTAAGACCACAATTGCCCATAATAATGGACAACACCAAACCGTTACTGTTTGTCTGTAAAAATGGTTACTCTTACTCAAATTGTTTGTCTGCAGGCTCTAATAAGAGCAATCAATTCAGCAACTAGTGCAGAGGTAATCTCTTGTAACAATGATGCTTCAACCACTACTTGTATTGTGAAGATGGCAAATGCCGTTCTCAAGCAACCTTCATTTGTTCCTAAACATGAGCAATCAACAAAGAACACATAATCAGGATTAATCAAAGGCTCATCTTTTATATCTGGTCTGGGTTTGGTGCATACGTCTGTGACATCAAGACAATCATGTTCATAACAGTCAGAATCTCCCTCTTCAGGTATTGCCAACAACGTACTGGGGTACAAAATATTACACCTTTTTATCAAAGCATTGTTTCCAGCCAATGTTTTTTGCATATATTTTGTGAGTCACAAATTTGTGAGGTGCTGGAACACCTCAACCAAACGGGAACCATAACAGTCAAGGGAAATCCTGTCATGATCCTTTAGAACTTTTCCAGACTTGTGCTAACTGCAGCAAGCTCTTCAAACAACCAGGCAATGTGTCTGTCACTGGATCATAAGTTGCATAAAAATATGCAATTGGTCTTTTGTAATTTCTGTGTACTTAGATTAACACTGAGAGAGTGCATCCTTCTCTCTCAGTGCAGAAAAAAAATAATTCTTTAGTATAATCTGGAATTTGCAATGCAGGTGCAAAACAAAGACTTTCTCTTAACTCTAGGAATTAATTTGTTGCCCCATGGAATCAGTAATGTCTTGTGGGTCATTCTCAGCAATGGTTTTGCCACCAGGGAGAACGTGGGCATCCACTGTCTACAGTGGTCAACCACCCAAAGAAACATTTTTTGACTTCTTTTTGCGATCTTGGGATTTTTCATTTTCAGTATTGTTTCAATTCTATCTTTTGACACCTTCCTTGCCCCTTTCTCAATTATGTGTCCCAAGTACTGGACCTTTTTTTGACACTACTGCAATTTCTGAGGTGACACCTTGTATCAATTTTCAGCAAGATGAATTAATAATGCTATGGAATCTTCCTGACAATTTACCTCCATAGTTGACACAATCAGTAGGTCGTCAATGTACTGGATCAAAACTGAGTCTCTTGGTAGTTTTAGAGGTTCTAGACTTTTCTTTAAAATCTGATTAAAAGGTTATGGGCTCTCTGTATTCCCCTGTGGGACACAACACCAGGTAATTAGCTCCTTTTGGAACATGCAACCAAGACCCGCACAGTGTGAAGCACTTAATGCTTGGGGATGTGCAGCCCATGCTAGGCAGAGAGAAAGTTATCATGAAAGGGTCCAAAAGGCAATGCATTCTTGTGCATATGCTAGATGGGATGTGGAACAAAGGAGGTGGAGGACTGACATGAAAGAGGGAGCTATACTGTACCCACACTGGTGAGTGAAGAGAATGTCACAAAGAAAGAGAAAAGAGAGACAAAGAAAAAGAAGGGGGGAATATGCAAGGGACACAGAGGATTTAGACAAAGATAGTGACGGTGACTTTAGCGATGACATCTTGGATGTGTTGCTGTCGGCACATCCACCTCCATATAATGAGTCCCAACTTGGAGGTATGACTGGTGCAGTTCCAGATGGAAATTCAGAAGTACCTTCTGCACCGGTAAATACCGCACATGTGAGTCCAACCCAGATGGGAAGGAGGTCAGGGACTGATACCCCTGTTAGCCCTATTGTTCATAGTGTCGCAGATGCAATTACTGTTCCAGTCACTATTGGTCCTGCAGTTCCATTATATGGGCCTGAGTCATCAGGAGCTGCAAAACATGCTTTGACAGTTCATATTGGAACAAATTTGTCAACTGATGTGCCATTCGTCCCCGGATAGGGAGGGACAGGAATTACCCCTTTGATTCAGACCATGAGGACTACACCCAATGTCGCTTTTAGACCTTCAATAGGGAATCAAGCAGGAACGTCCCCTACTGGAGAACCAGCCCAAACATCACAAACTTTGAGAAGTCCTTTTGGAACTCACTTCAGCATATTAACCATAGTAAGCCCAGAGAAGGAATAGTGTCTAATGCCTCTGCAACATTGGTTAATCTCAATGCTAAAGAATATGATGAGTGGCTTAGAAATGTAATCGAGACTTCAAGAGGAGGTTAAAGCCCTTGAATAAATGTAGAGACTTCTCAATCACCAATGAGAGAGAATGCAGTGGATGTGGTCAAATTAAAGTTAGAAGTAAATGGAATGATATCAGGGAATCTTAATTTTTCCCAATTAGACACCTATCAGGGGAATGAACTTGTGTTTATGTGCAAAGATGTAACAAAGCACGCAGGATAATCACATGATGAGTTGGTTGAAGTGGCCAAAAGTATGATGTAGACCTAAATAGAACCAAGTCATTTCAGAGAAGCTATCATGTGTCCTTCAATGATAATGATATTTGTAGCATGATATTTCCAGGAATGAAAACATGAATTAAGAAGTTGATTCATAGCATTCAAAAGTGGAAGAAATTAGATAAATGGGAAAGCAGAAGGGAGAAAAAGAGAGAAAACAAAAAGACAAATGGAGAACTACCTCCATTCACAGTGGAGGATGTAGGTGGTTCCGATTATCCATTGAGGGAGGTGCCTGGTGGAGGTTACTTTCATGTGCCATGGCGCAGAATTGATCTCACGCCATTCACTAATGAATTTCCCAAAGTGAGAAAAAAGCCAGTTGAGTGGTACACGTTGATTGAGCGGTTTGTGAAAATCTTACAGGTCCTGGGGTGGATTTGAATACCCTTTTCAACACTGTGGTACAGAGTAATTTGTGGGTGGAATGTATAGTGGTTGTGGAATGGCCAAAGAAGTAGCCACCTAGAAATCCAGTGACAAATGCTTAGTCACTAATAGGGATGAAAAAGTTTCAGTAGGGGTTGACTTTCTTGAAAGGAAAGGTACCAGCTAAAGGTATTGAATGGGTTAAGATTGACAGGATAACCCAAGAGCCTAAGGAGTGGGTGTATGTCTTTTATGAGAGATTGTTGCAGGTTTTTAAGAAGCACAGTGGAATGGAGACTCTTGAAGCGAAGGACATGGGAAATTGTGTGTCTAATGTGTAACAGGATTGAGATCTGAGATTAGTTTGATGATTCAGCAGCATTTGATATGTTGTAGAATAAATTGATTGATTACATGTTGAGATATGCAAAATGTTGCAGTGATGAATTGGAGATGAAGCAGAAGAGACTTAAAGAGAAATTGTTGGTGGCTCAGATGAAATTTGCACAGAGAGGAAGAAGATTAAGTCAGCCTTTTCCAGGGAATGTTGGTTCTATGCAAGGAGTGTATCACAAGGGAATGCTGATGATGCAAGGTGGAAATGGGTTCCCACCACAAAGTAAAGGGCGTACTGTTCCAACTGATCTGAGTACTGGAATTGATGTGGTCACTTTGAAAAATACAAATCCTTGTCATTATGGCAATACGGTGGGGCATTGGAAGCAGGAATGTCATCTAAATCCTCCAAATTCTGGGTTTACGGAACCACAGGGTAATATTCCTGAACAGTCACAGAATGTACAGAGGCAGAGAATGCAAAATGTTAATGTGCTCCAGGCTCCGTTGTTGAAGGTTCCTGAAGTCCTGATGCCACAGCAAAATATGACTGGTCCCCGATTGAATTTGAATTATGTCCCAAATTTGAATCAAAATTCTTCCCAAAATCAGGCTGCACTCCAGCAGTTTTCTATGTTTGAAACATTTGAAGACTATGGTTCTGACCCTTCCTTTTGATGGTGCCTGAGAGGGGAGCACAATTGCGTGCTTCGAGCAGTCTTAGAGGAAGACCAGAGTAGTCCATTTATAGATGGTGAGGTGAATGGCTACCCAGAAACATTTCTGATGGAACAAGTGCTACCCACTATACTGTTAGGACAGTGGAGGTTCTCGACCTACTCTTCTTGGAAAAAAGAACCCAAGTTGCAGGCATTTCAAATAAACAAATTACAAAGCTTGTAACAGAAGAATGACATGTCAAAATAGGGTCCCTTGAAGATAATCACCAATTTGAGGTATGCCATTCTAATCAAGTGAGTCTCTTGGGAAAGGGAATAGCTTATACAAGCTGAACTGTACCATCTATTGTACACTGAGAGGTGTTGAGATGCAAACTCATGATGAGGGCGTTGCCTTTAAAATGGCAAGAAATGGTCTTTAAGTTTCACTCTTTCCCTTGATGAAAACTGATGAGTTACCATCAGATTTTAGACATACGGTGAAGCCTGAAGTCTTGGACTTTTCAGGAATGGATATAGGTCTCATCAAAGGTGCTGAGACCATTTACATTAAAGTAAAATCATATATTGAGTACCCAAGGACACCACAGTACAATTTGACCCCTGAAACAGTTGCAAGGATTACTTCAGTGATTAAATCAGAAAGGTATTTTAAAGGAATGGGAAGTCCATGTAACTTACCCATGATGAGCTTAAAGAAGATTATCAGTAAATAGAGCATTGCCCAAGATTTGAGGAAAACAAACACCATTGTAAGCCCATGTCTCATGGTACATAATCCATCTGTGATCTAATTTCAAATTCCATTGAGACTGAGTGGGTCACTGTCATCAGTCTGGGTCAGGCCTTCTTTTCCATACCATTGCATGAGGACCGTCAGTTCCTCTTTGTCTTCTGGTTTCAAAACCCTGTTTTAGAATGGTGCAGAGCCCCACAAGGGTACTGAGAGCCCCTTTCTTAAAGAGAATCTGGAGTCCTCAGTCATTCCCCGTGACTCAGTCCTGTTGCAGTATATCGGCAAACTGTTGGTGGAATCATCTACACAGGAAGCTTCTAACCAAATCACCATTGCACTGTTGAACCACCAGGCTGCGAATGGACACAAATTGTCCCTGAGTAAATTGAAATACTATCAAAAATAGGTCCAGTATCTTTGACATCACATCAAAAGGGAGCTAGGAAAGTGTCACAAGAAAGGGTTTCAGCAATACTGAAAATGAATCCGCCAACTACCCAGCGAGAGGTCAGGCTGTTTTGGGGAATAGGGGGCAACTGTCGCTATTGAATACCTAACTTTCCCCTCGTGGCAAAGCCTTTGCAGAGGCTGACACACAAGGATGTGTCTGATCTGGTACCCTCAGATGACAATTGCTTGGTTGCCTTCCTAGAGCTGAGAGAAAGTCTCTGTGGTGTCCCAGCACTGGGAACGCCTGGGTACAACAAATCAGTTTCTCACTTTTGCAGTGAGAGGGAGGGCTGTACTCTCACTGCTTACACAGATGCATGGGAATTCACAAAGGCCTGTGGTCTATTTCTCTGCTATTCTTGACCTCGCGTTCCAAGTGCTGCAGGCTGCATCATAGCATTGGCGGCTGTAGGTGTCAGCTTTGAGAAATGTGAGAATATTGTGATGAGTCATTCCCTTACTCTGTTTGTGCCCCACTCAGTCAAGTGATTGTTGACCCGTACCAAACATTTGACAAATAGCAGGTTAACATGCTATGAACAAATTATTGTGACCGCAGAGAATGTGAATGCTGACTGTAGACGTATCTTGAACCCTGCTGCACTGTTACCCATTCCTGAAGTTGAGGGAGAAGAGGGAGAAGTAGAGCATGATTGTCAAGATGTCACAGAACTATGCACCAAGCCAAGACCAGGCATTCAAGATGAGCCACGACCTGAGTCGGATTTCATATTGTTTGTTGATGGGTCTTGTTTGAGAGACCATGGAGGAAATCCGAGTGTGGCTTACGTGGTTTGTACAGACTCTGGTGTAATTGAAGCCTTCTGGCTTCGCCAAGTAGTCTCCACACAAGTGGCTGAATTAGTTGCTTTTACCAGGGCATGCTGTGTTTCTGAACAGCAGCGGGTGACACGTTGCATTGATATTCAGTATGGGTTTGGTGTGGTCCACGACTCAGGACAGTTATGGTCCCAGCGAGGTTTCATGACCTCTTCTCGTTCTCCTATTAGAAACCGAGAAAATGTAAACAATTTAGTAGAAGCTCTGCAGTTGCCAAATCAGATTGAGGTTGTGAAATATTCTGCACACTGCAGTGGAGATGACTATGGGACAGTGGGAAATAAGTATGCAGACGAAGTTGCAAAATACTGTGCTCTTAGAGCTTATACATTCAATGGTGAATACTGCAATGAAATAACAGATGAGACCAATTACGGCATTCTGTTAACTACAGCTGATACATGGGAAAATGTTAAGAGGATGCAAGTGGAGGTGCCCTAGGCAACACAGCAAAGTTGGAACAGAGTAGGTTGTGTCAAAAGTGATGATGCCATTTGGGTTTCAGGAGAAAGAAGACCTGATTGTTTTAACAGGCATTCACCCCAGATTTAGAGTGATGGAGGAAGGGCTGTGTTTCAGGTGTGTTTTATGCCAACCGATGAATGTAGGGAAAAGAACTGCAGTGACACTAAGCTACATGGGAAGGTCAGGTGGCCCTTTTAATCGGATGCAGTTATACTTTTTTGAAATGCCTGTGGGTAATAGGCCGAGGTATGTCCTGGTGGTTGTGTACAGTTTTTCACGTTAGTTTGAAGCCTGCCTGACCAGAAGAAATGACAGTCTCCCAGTAGCTAAGTTATTGTTGAGGGAACTTATCCCTGGATTCTGTTTACCAACTTCTCTGGAGTCAGACCAAGGGACTCATTTCAACATTGAGGTTCTGAAATTTTGTGCAGCATTACAAGTGGTGCAGAGACTACATTGCAGCTGTCGACCTGAGGCTTTAGGGATAGTGGAACAGGTGAATAGCACACTGAAATACAGACTGGCTAAAGTGTGTGCTTCACCATCTATGAACTAGCTTGATGCTTTGCCCCATGTGTTGATGAGTCTCTGCAGTATTCCCGATTGGAGGACAGGACTGTCCCCCATGAGACAATCATGGGCAGAGTAATGAGACTGCCAGCTGTGCCTGAAATTGCACATTACAGATGATTTAATTCTTGTCTACTGCAAAGGACTAGCTGACGTGATGTGTTCAGTGTCTCATCAGGTCAGAGCAGCCACAGCTTTACCACATCAGCAACAGTGCCACGACCTCAGTCTCGGCAACTGGGTCCTGGTGAAGAAGCATGTGAGGAAATCATATTTAGAACCTCATTGCATTTACCTTACCAAGGTATTTGGCGATGACTACTGCTGTTAAATGTGAAGGGGGGCCTGGATGAGTCAAAAGCTGAAAATGAGACACAGGAGTCTCATCCGGTGGTGGTGAATGAGTCAGATTCAGATCCTGATGATATACCTAGTGCTGTGAGAACATGAATGGGAGCTGGAGACTACTGGTCAAGAAGGCAGGAGAGACAAAGACTGAGTCTGCCTGAAGGACTTGTCTCATAGACTATTCCAGAGGATACTAAAGATTCCGGCTTAAGTGGCAATGAGGATGAAGGGTTCACACTAAGGAGGTCAAAAAGAGCAAGGGTACCCTGTCACAGGTTCTCTTCACCTGAATGTACATACTTAGCTGCTAATGCCAGAGAGAGTGAATTTGTGGACTTAAAAATAACAGTGCTGTTGGGAATGGCCCTTTGTTCAGGGTTATCCCTAACTTGTTTGCCTCTGGCCTCCTGTTTTTGACTATGTGCTGTATTTAAATTTCCTGGCTTCAGACTCTAGACATTTTAACACTGCTGACCGGTGCTAAAGTGCAAGAGCTCTCTGTCTCAATTGTATTGGTGATTGGTTTATCGATGATTGGCATGATTATTTTACCAGTAAGTTCCTACTATAGTGCACCATGTGTGTTTCTAGGGCCTGTAAATCAAATGTACTAGTAGGCCTTCAGCACTAATTGTGCCACCCACATCAATAGCCCTATAAACATGTCTCATATCTGCCAGTGCAGTGTCTGTGTGTGCAGTTTTAAAATTTAAACTGCCATTTTGTACTGGCAAGGGCACCCACTTGCAGGCTCAATCTTTCCTTTTACTACATGTAAGTCACCCCTAAGGTAGGACCAAGGCATCCCTGTGGGCCTGGTGCAGTGTATTTAAAAAGTAGGACATTTACTGGTGTGTTTTACATTTGCAAGGACTATCTCTCTTATAGGGTAACATGGGGATTGCCTTGAAATATATTTTAAGTGTAATTTCTCCTTGGAAGCAGATAGAGATACAGGCCCTCAATATGACGCTGGTCTTCTGACCACCAGGGCCATGGTGGCGGTTTCACCACCGACGGGCTGGCAGTGAAGACCGCCACATAATGATTCTGGCGGGTTAGTCTCTGCCAACCTGCCACACCCCCTCCTGTACCACCAGGGCCATTGGATCCGCCAGGCCGGAGATCAGCATTTTCGACCCGGCGGTCCAAAGAAGAAATTTCTTTCCTGTCACCAGTAGATGACTCTGCCTCAACTACTGGCAGTCTTCTGCTGCCCGCGGCTTTGGTGGTCTTGGGAAAAGACCGCCAAAGTCAAAAGGAGGGCCATAGTGTCTGAACTCACAATTTAAAAATACATCTTTTGATGAAGTTGGTTTTAAATTGCAAGATTGAAAATGCCACTTTTAGAAAGTGGGCATTTTCTTGCTTAACAATTTAGTCCCTCTGCCTGTCTGTGGGACACACTTCTGGGCCAGAATGACAGTTGGGATGTTTGTGAATTCACTCTTGACAGTCACATAAAGAGAGCTGAGGAGTGCCCTGCATAGCCTGAAGGTTCTTCCTGAGACAGAGTGGTGGGAGGAGCTGACACTTGCACCTGAATAGGGCTATGCCTGTCCTTACACAAATTAGTCTCCAACCCCCTTGTCATGGTTTAAAGCAGATCTACTTACAGTTCTTTACTGCAATAAAAGCTCTCACACCTTGCCGGATGCGTTGGCTACATTTCTTCTTAGTGATTTTGATTTTCTTATCAATTGGAACAAAGCAATTACAATCAGACATTTTGTCTATGTTAGGGCAAGAAGGAGACAATGAGAACTCTACACCCTTTCCTAGTATTATTCCCTGTGAAAAGATTGTGGCAGTGACAATAGCTGATACTTTCTTGACTGATGTTAAGAAGGCACTACAAACAGTTACTACCTAGGATTGGTTGTTTAACCCACAACACAGCATAAAAGAAGGTTGCTTTTTTCATGACTGAAAGATGTTTATAACACTACGAGATTTTTAACATAAAAATCATAGAATGGCACCATGACTCAGCCTTAGCTATGCACCCAGGTATCCAGAAGACCCTTGAGAAAATCTTAAGAAATTTCTGGTAGGACAAAATTCGAAAAGAGATTCAGTCTTACGTAAGTTCTTGCCCTGTATTTGCTCATAATAAGACTCAACACTTAGCACCCTCAGGTCTTCTACAACCATTATCCATTCAATCAGCTCCTTGGCATAAAATCAGTTTGGATTTGGTCAATGATTTACCAGAATCTAACAAATTTGCCACCATTCTGGTAGTGGTAAATATGTTATCCAAAATGGTCCACTTCATTCCCCTCAGAAAGATACCCTCCGCCGTAGAGTTTAGTGATATATTCTTACAACAAATTGTTATGTTACATGGATTACCAACTAAGATTATTTCAGATCGTGGTTCACAACTCACGTCAAAATTCTGGAAAGTCCTATGTACTACATTAGGAATTGATTTGGCTCTTTCAACATCCTATCATCCCCAAGCAGTTGGTCAAACGGAGAGAGTCAAGCAATCTTTAGAACAGATCCTTAGGTGTTAAACCTCCCCTCGTACTAGTCAATGGAACCAGTCCCTACCATTGGCCAAGTTCTCATATAAAAATAGTGTTCATACCGCCATGGGTAACTCTACTTTCTTATTCCTCATCGATTATCATCCATAGTCCCTTCCAGTGATGTTACCCAACACACCTGAGCTAATATCTTCAGTTTCTGAAAGGTTACTGACATTACAAGACACACAAGAACAAGCCTGTAAATGTTTAGCACAACATAAACTAATCATGAAAGCACAGGCAGAAAAACGTAGACCTCCTGAACCTAAATATAAGAAAGGAGACATAGGGGGTGATTCTAACTTCGGCGGGCGGCGGAGGCCGCCCGCCGAAGTTCCCCCACCAAAATACCGCTCCGCGGTCGAAACACCGCTGAGGGTATTTTGGGATTTGCCCTGGGCTGGCGGGCAGCCGCCAAAAGGCCGCCCGCCAGCCCAGGGCAAATCAGCCTTCCCACGAGGACGCCGGCTCAGAATTGAGCCGGCGTAGTGGGAAGGTGCGACGGGTGCAGTGGCACCCGTCGCGTATTTCAGTGTCTGCATAGCAGACACTGAAATACTTTGTGGGGCCCTCTTACGGGGGCCCCTGCAGTGCCCATGCCATTGGCATGGGCACTGCAGGGGCCCCCAGGGGCCCCGCGGCACCCCCTACCGCCATCCTGTTCCTGGCGGGAGTCCCGCCAGGAACAGGATGGCGGAAGGGGGTGTCAGAATCCCCATGGCGGCGGAACGCGCTCCGCCGCCATGGAGGATTCTGCTGGGCAGCGGGAAACCGGCGGGAGACCGCCGGTTTTCCGAATCTGACCGCGGCCGAACCGCCGCGGTCAGAATGCCCTGCGGGGCACCGCCGGTCTGTCGGCGGTACTCCCGCCGACCCTGGCCCCGGCGTCAGAATGACCCACATAGTGTGGCTATTCATTTGTAACATCAATCTTGAGGGCCCAAGTCGACCACGATTCATAGGTCCTTTCCGATGACACTTGTCACAGTACGTTTACACTTCTCAGATGAATACCATGTTTCTCTTATCAAACCAAGTCATCCACACACATGAAAGCATATACCTCCTTCCACAGTGGTAATAAGAGATCATAAAGAATACGATGAACAACGTATCTTAGTTTGATTGGAAGGGTTACCCCCCTTTGAACGCTCTTTGGAACCAGCCTCCTTTGGCCATGCCCCTCGCTTGATACAACATTTCTATGCTCTGAACCCTACCAAACCTCGGCCTGTTGGTGGGTCTTGGGAGGGGCAAATGTCATGGTCCCAGCTGTGAGCAGGGCTAGTTATGCCTTAGTCATGCCATATTCCCCCTTATGAGTGATATCAGAGATGTTATTTTCTTTTCATCATAGTACCAGTTTGAATCATGTCATGCCTTTGAAACCTTGTGTAACTTGGCAACTGTGTTATTAACGTAATGGGAATGTTTAAAGAAGATCTAGACCAATGCTTGTTGTCAAGATAACTTCTGAACACCCTCACCCAGGTAATCCAGAAAGCACATGTCAACAACTGCCTGTTCTTTCATTGATCTTCCTAATGGAAAAAAGAAAGTTGAGAAACATTTAATCACAATAATGATTAACGAGTTCCTCTGTTTTCCCCATGTGTTTCCTTGCACCTGGTTCGGGCCGGCTATAAAAACCAGTGTTTCAGACTAAATCCTGCTTAGCCTCGTTTAACCTGGAATTGATGCTTACCTGTCTCCAGTCTTCGGCAGCCTTCCTTTCGCAGTGACAGTCCTCTCTTCACAGCAGCATCCATACCTTCACAGTGACAGGCTTCTCCTTGCAGCAACGTCATTTCTGAGTTTCGACCTAGTATTTCCGATCTTCTCTGAAATTTTGCAATCCATCTCTCGCATTGTGATTTCTTCAGCTGGCAAAAAGACACGAGTCATCCCAAATAAGGTAACACAAATTTTCTATTTAATTTTGGATATTAATCAGCACTGATTAATCAAACTTATCTAAAACCAGCAATAATATTTGGATCAATCTAGTGACTGAAAAGACATTAGAGGAAAATCTTATTTCTTGTATTAGCTGAGCCTTCCTGGATCTTGTGTTCATAGTTGGTTTTCAATCCATGCTTTCTTAATCAGAATCTGATGTTGGTGTTCTAAAGACTTTTGGGACAATTGAGAACTATAATATGATTGCCATTGCATATTTGCATATGAACCTTGAACTCTTGTGACTCTTGAACTACTGAAGAATTTGAAGTAGTTTTGTTATAATTAACCCAGTTATTTTCTTTCAGTGGAAATCCTTGTACATGATAATTCCAGTTCATGATAATTTGTGAATCACACTGGGGAATGTTCCTAGTGTGAATTATTGTTATGCTGATTTGACGTTGGTTAATGCCAAAGATCTGTTTAGTTTTTCCTGTTTTAAAGTGTGGTTTATTACATGGAAATCCGATTCCAGATCCTTGTATCTGAATAATCCTGATTGCCAGTATCCTGAGTCCAGAACCAGAATCTAAATATCCTTGAGCCCAGCAGTGCCCGGAGTAGAGTAATCTCTCATCCCAATCCCCCATTCCCTTGGAAACTCCTAGGGTTGGAGTGTGTCCTACGTTGCTGCCCTGTCAGTTCTCAATAGGAATCGGGGATTATCATCGCCTCATTGGAATCACCTGGTGTTCAGGTGAGTGGCTCCCAATACGCCTGGACTGTGTCTGGGGCCAGAGCAAGGAACGGCATGGTCTTGTGCACTACAAAGACTTCTCTTTGAAGTTTGCCTACTTTAAAGACAGAAATGAGTATAAGTACCACAACGTTAGAATCCTTCTGGACTGAGGCCATTCTGCCAGGAAGAAAAGCTGGTTCCTATAGGAGAGACTGCCACACTGCCTGTTGCTCTGCTATGCTGGCCGGCTGCTTTCTGCTTCTGTCCTGGGAGTTAAGGCACTGGACTTTGCTTTCTACATCCTGCTTCCAAAGGTTCTCCAAGGGCTTGGACTGAGCTTGCCTCCGGTTATGAAATCTCAGGGACATCAAATACTTCATCTGCCAGCAGCTGGGTTTCTCTGGCTGAGAAGTGGTGCCAAATCCAGTTCTTGGGTACTTGGGAGTGAGTTCTGGTACAACCAAGAAGAAACCAAGTACATCAACTCCAGAGCGACTTCAGAACTGGTGCCACTGTCAGGCTGCATGCCTCTTCATGCACCAGAGCCATGGTCCCAGCTGAGTGTAACAACCGCGACTGATGTTGCTGGCCCGACGCTGCTGCAGCACCTCTGAAGTCCTGCCACAGCGTGAGTCACCAACATCCATGACACACAACTCAGACTCAGGCACCCATGGCCCTGTGGCGTGATCAAGAGACCGACAAGTCAATGCCTCAAGTCTTGACCTGCTGGATTCATCAACCCTGCCTTGTCGTAAGGAACTGAGGCCTTGCCACCATTGCCGCATCAACTCCCCTGCAACCGTAAGGAACCGATGCCTCACCTCCCCTGTCTAGCAGTAACAAACCAATGTCTCACCTCCCAGGTAGCAGTAATGAACCAACGCCGCACCAGCTCCAGCGATTTCTCACTTCCCCGACTCCATGCAACAACTTTGTTTCCTCGTTTTCCAAGGTACAGTACCTGGGGTCCGTGCAACTGTGTGACCAGCCCACACTACCTTCCGAGTGCTGTTGGACTGGTGGGAATGACTCCGTCAAGTAGTTGTGGAAGCCCCAGTTGCAGCTATTGTGTTTCTAAGTTCTATGCTAAGATTTAATTTGTGAAAATTCATATCTTTGCTAGCGTATGCTGATTTTTTTAACGTTTTGGTCTTGTTTTACTCAGATAAACATTGGCTATTTTTTTAAATTGGTGTGGAGTACTTTTGTGGTATTTTCACTGTTTTACCGTGCATGTGTACAAATACTTTACACATTGCCTCTGAGATAAGCCTGACTGCTCGTGCCAAACCACCCAAGGGGTGAGCAGGGGTTATCTTAACTGTGTGACTCCCTTACCCTGACTAATATGAGGGTTCCTACTTGGACAGCGTGCAAACCACTTCCAGCTTCTAACAAGTGCAAATACTATTGAACCTCCCTAAACTGAAATTTGTGGTTGGACTATTTTGCCACTGAATGGACTGGTTTGATTTGCTATTACTATGACTTCTGAACTGTGTACATATTAGAGACTTCAGATGAACTGTGGTAGGAATTAAGAAGATTACAGATGCCCAAGTCAGCTGATGGAGCATATGGTTGTCATTTAGAACACAGAGTAGGGCTAAGGAAGTCTCAAGAAGATTTTGTAAATAAAATCTTTAAATTTGTTGGACTTTGTTTTGCCATTTGCACAGGTAGGACCTGACTGAGAAGATTCTGCTGTTGCTATTATACACTCAATGGTCTGGTTTTAGAAAAGTCATGGAAACTAATAACATAAGTAGACGTAAGTACCTATTAGTCGGAACATTAAAAGTTGAAGTTGTAACATTAACTGTTTTGCCTGTAGGATTATACCCACATACATCTAGTTTAGTGATGGACAAGCCCAAAGTTAACCCAAGCACTTGCATCCTGCTGATAATAGTCGGTAAGTGCTTAATGACCAAGAGCTACATGTAGATTTATCTAGAGCAGACTATTCTTTAAACACTTATACTAAACTACTTTATGAAGATGTTGACTTGTGTAATCGAGGGACTGTTATGTATGTATGCAGCTACACTCATCAGTTGAAGAAGGTATCACCCATCACCCCATACCTTTAACATATGGTGTTACTTGTATTGTTATGCAGAGTCTTTTCTATTTACAGGGTTCCTTTCAATATTATTTTTCTAATTATGATTTAGCCCTTTTAGAAGTACCCTTGTTTAAACATCTGAATTGGCATTCTTATGCCAAAAATCATGGATACAGGTAAAGGTATTTTACATCTACCATGCCACTAGATCCTGCCTATGCTCATAGACATACTTTAACTTGTAAATTTATAGAACTGAAGATTTTTTTTTTACTCTGGTGAAAAATAGAAGGAGAGAGGTAGAATTTGGAGCCACAAATCTAACGAAGATGCCTAAGTGGATTAAAGGAGAGATTTATCATTGAGCAGCAGAAAATGAAGCCACATTAGCTTTGCAACATAAATGAAATTGTGTGTGCAGAAGGACTAGAACGAATATGACATTTTATTTGTGAGAAAGAGTGAATGTGACCACACTTTTGCAGATAGAGGAAATGGGAATTATTTTTAGGTAGAGATGATCCTGTGATTTCTGAAGTTTATTTTATTTGTGGAAAATATGCCTATTTCAAATTGCCCAAGAAATAGTAGGGTACATGCTATCAAGGTGTAGGGGGTCATTCCGACCCCGGCGGTCATGGACCGCCGGGGCCGGGGATGCGGGAGCACCGGCAACAGGCTGGCGGTGCCCCGCAGGGCATTCTGACCGCGGCGGTTTGGCCGCGGTCAGGCCAGGAAAACCGGCGGTCTCCCGCTGCCCTGGGAATCCCCCATGGCGGCGCAGCTTGCTGCGCCGCCATGGGGGATTCCGTCCCCCTCACCGACATCCTGTTCCTGGCGGTTCCGACCGCCAGGAACAGGATGGCGGTGAGGGGTGTCGTGGGGCCCCTGGGGGCCCCTGCAGTGCCCATGCCAATGGCATGGGCACTGCAGGGGCCCCCGTAAAAGGGCCCCACTTTGAATTCCAGTGTCTGCTCAGCAGACACTGGAATTTGCGACGGGTGCAACTGCACCCGGCGCACCTTCCCACTCCGCCGGCTCCATTCGGAGCCGGCTTCCTCGTGGGAAGGGGTTTCCCGCTGGGCTGGCGGGCGGCCTTCTGGCGGTCACCCGCCAGCCCAGCGGGAAAGCCAGAATGGCCTCTGCGGTCTTTCGACCGCGGAGCGGCCATATGGCGGTTCCCTCCAGGCGGGCGGCTCCCGCCGCCCGCCGGGGTCTGAATGACCCCCGTAGTCTTTCCAAAGATTTATAATGTGAAACATTCCAGATTCAATAACTTTTTTGAATAACAAAGTATAATTAAAAGTACAAACAAGCACAATAAAATACATACAGTTTGTAAAAATTATCATGGAACAATCATAAAAGCAGATGGCTAAAAGCAAGTGCTGTGAATGGCTGTACAAACAGCAATACAGTACTTAATAAGTGTTCATGGACTTCCAAGCTTGCACTGCTGCACTCAGGAATGCCCCTACATTGGCAACAACCTCATCATTGCTGTGCTCCAAAAAGGTGTTAAGGGCAACCCTGAGGTTATCAGTATTGTGCCTTTTTGCCAGGGGAATCAAAAAATGCCTATAGTTTATCAATAATACCTACAAAAAAATGTAAAGTGTGTCATCGTTTGCCCAGACTTCCCATCGCAAGGGCAGGGCATAAATTGAGATTAACATTAAAACCCAGTGGAAAACACAGCAGATAACCTATCGTACCAGCCCTATATACAGCAAGCTCTGCTCCCATCGGCCTATTGGTTTAATAAGGTAAACCATGGGCCAGCTGTCCAATACAAAATTCAGATAGGCAGCCATGCTGGACTTCGCCTGTTCAATTGCCATTCTTTCGGAGTCCACCAGGTTAAACAGGGCAAAATGTGCTGTTTTTTATTAATGTCAAAATAAGCCTCAGGGTCTGTGAAAACATGATGTAAGCCAACCTTACGCAGGCTGGATTCCACACTAGCTATCCAGGAAACCTCAAGACCTTTCTCACAGCTAAGGCAGCCTCTAATGCTATCTTGTGTGAGGCTCAAATACTTATTTTTCCACACACCCAACCATAATAGGGATGGAAGGGATCTAATATAATCTTCAATATATGGGATACCCAGTTCCCTATGGCAAATCAGATGAGAAGAAGAAATGGGGACCTCCAGAACCTTTCTGCTAAACCTATTTTCCTCAAACTTGATTGTGCACCCCTGCCCCTAGGTTGTGGCAGACTAAATAAAGTGCCTGTTGCCTTTATTAACTTAGTCCTGCTATGGGCAGTATGCAGTGCCCAGAAGCCAGTGTCGGCAAAAGTTAGCCCTAGGTTAGGAAAAGTGCTGGTGTGTTTCAGGCTGCTGTTGCCCACCGTTACTTCATGCAATTGATATTTCTTCGGGCCGCAGGCCATAATATAGGGTTTAGCAAAATTTGTCAGATCCATGAAAGCCAGGTACAAGGGAGATCGTTTGGCAATGGTATACTTTCTTATCACCAAGGACAGATTTAAACATTGTTCTATGGTTCCGACGTGGATCCTAAAGCCATACTGACAAGGATTCAAAATGGACTTCTCCTCAGTCCACTCCCTAATCCTGTTACACAAAACTCTGCCTATGATTTTTACCATAGTGTTGGTTAGAAAGATGGACCTGTCGCACCCCAGCTGCAAGTGATCACTCTTTTGAAAAATTTGAACAATAACAGAGGTTGTCCAAGAACTCCAAACTGGGCAAGACCATTAAAAACATTCACCAATAGAGGTGCCCAAAACTCAGGTCTGATCTTAATAAGGTTGATAGGGGCTCCATCCGGTCCAGTGGCCTTGCCTCCAAATGCTTTGTGCTATGGCCTCTTCTACCTCATTCAAGGATTCCTCTAGTCCCCTCAAATTGGGCCTCACAATGAAGTCACTTGATGTTTGGGGCACAGTTTATAGTCTAGTAAAATGCACTTCCCATGACCTACTAGAAATATGACAACTAGTAGGGGTTGCTACTTGGCTCATGCACTTCATTTCCTTCACAACCTCCCAGAACAATTTACTGTTCTTTTTGGCTGCCGATAAGACCAAAGAGTCCCTAGGAATTGAAGTACTTCTGTCCTCCTCCTAGAGGCCACTTGTTTGTAGATCTTATCCACCTCTAAGGGGGCTCTTGAACTAGCTGTCAGTGTCCTACATAATTGACAATCAGCCTCTGAAAATTTGTGAATAAACCACCTGGGCTTGATGGCTGACAACATGGCGAATGCAATTACTTTTTTCTAATACTAACAAAAAGCTGGGTGAAGGCCCTTACCACTTCAGAGCCAGTGTAATCCTCAGTTAAAGAGGCCTCTACCAAATTTGGGTTCTCTATGATCATTTCATTAAAAAGTTAACCAGGTTCAACTGCTCTCCAGACTAGTCGCAACTCATCAGTAGTCAGTTGGATATCTCTTGTTCTGCACTCCGTTCTGAATTTGGGCCTAGGGGACAAAGTAAATCTTACCTCTAGTGGGTTGTGATCCCCAAAATTAGAAAGAATTACATTCCCATGCAGCAGTGAATCCACCAAGTTAAATGATAAAAAGAAATAATCTGATACAGAGGAACATCCACAACCTAAAAGTTGGTAGCAAAGGGGAGATATGGAGAGCAACATCCATTACATCATGTAGGTTCTGAGAGGCCGGGTAACTCATCAGTTCAATCCTGAGTATCATTGTCACTCAAAATATCAGCATAATTATTTGCGGTTACAATCGTGGAATTAATCATGAGAATATCATGTATTCCAAATAGGGCATTAAAGTCTCCAGCTGAACAAAAACGTGCTTGTTGTCCTTTGATGCCAACATTACTTTGCAGGGAAGAAATACAATCAAATAAAATAGGGAATTTGGAGTTCAACATGCTAATAAAATCATTATCATGAAAAATGATTAGATACAGGGTTGATCCCCTCTCATAACTAACAACCTGAAAATTGCAATTTTTAGTCTCAATTACTTCAGAACTGCCCCCAGCAAGAAGGTTCACCCAAATGGCTAGCCTGCCTGATGCTCGCCCGACCCGGAAGGGGTTACTGGGATACAATAGCATTCAAACCTATCAAATAACAAATCCTCATTTGCCCAAATTTCCTAGAACATGAGTATGTCAAATTGGCTTATAAAAGCTAGCCATTCCAGTATAGTGATCTAACTGTGGGCAGGGGGGACAGTAGTTGTAACTACCTAGAGAGGCCCCCAATGCTTTAGGTTTATAAAAGTACCCTAGAGGGAGTGCACAAATCTTGGTTTCATTGCAGCCCAAAGCTTCTCGTCCCAACATATTCTTCACCCAAGATGACCTGCAGAAGTTCACCACAATATAATCGCCATCAATCAATCAATCAATCAATCAAATGCATTTCTTAAGCGCACTACTCACCCGGTAGGGTCTCAAGGTTCTTGGACGGGAGGGGAGTACGTGGGGGGGCTGGTTACTGCTCGAAAAGCCATGTTTTTAGGTGCTTTCTGAAGGTTAGGAGGTCCTGGGTCTTGTGTAGGTTGGTGGGGAGGGAGTTCCAGGTTTTGGCGGTGAGGTGGGAGAAGGATCTTCCGCCGGAGGTGGTGCGTTGGATGCAGGGACTGTAGCGAGGTCGGTGGAGCGGAGCTGTCAAGTTGGTATGTGGAAGTTGACTCGTTCGTTGAGGTAGGCCGGTCCAGTGTCGTGGAGGGCTTTGTGAGCGTGGACAAGGATTTTGAAAATGATAATTTTGTTGATGGGCAGCCAGTGTAGGGATCTGAGGTGGGTGGATATGTGTTTGTGGCAGGGGAGGTTGAGGATGAGACGTGCGGCTGTGTTCTGGATTCGCTGGAGTTTTCTTTGAAGCTTGCCTGTGGTCCCTGCATAGAGGGCGTTGCCGTAGTCCAGTCTGCTGCTTATGAGGGCATGGGTGGCTGTTCTTCTTGTTTCTAAAGGAATCCATTTGCGTAGCATGCAAAGGGTGTTAAAGCAGGAGGATGATATGGCGTTGATTTGCTGGGTCATGGAGAGAGACGAGTCCAATATGATGCCAAGGTTGCGTGCGTGGGTGGTAGGTGTTAGGGGTGGTCCGAGGGTGGTGGGCCACCAAGAGTCGTTCCATACTGACTTGTTGGGGCCGAAGATGATGATCTCTGTTTTGTCTGAGTTCAATTTGAGGTGGCTTGCTGTCATCCAGTTGGCGATGTTGAGGAGTCCGGCGTGCAGGTTAATCTTGGCGGTAGCTGGGTTCCTTGTGAGGGAGATGATGAGCTGGGTGTCATCAGCGTATGAGATGATGATGATGCCATGGGGGCGGAGGATGCTGGTAAGAGGAGTCATGTAGATGTTGAAGAGGGTGGGGCTAAGGGAGGATCCTTGGCGGACCCAACAGATGATCTTGGTGGCTGTAGACCGGAAAGGAGGGAGGCGAACTCTGTGTTCTTTCGGAGAGGAAGGAGGTGAGCCAGTCCAGGGCTTTGTGGGAGATTCCGGCATCAAAAAGGCGGGCGTGGAGGGTTTGGTGGCATACAGTGTCAAAAGCTGCAAAGAGGTCTAGGAGGATGAGGGCGATGGTCTCGCCCTTGTCCAATCTGGTCCTGATGTTGTCTGTGCAGGCGATGATGGCGGTCTCAGTGCTGTGGTTCTTGCGGAATCCACACTGGGAGACGTTGAGTATGTTGTTGTCTTCTAGGAAGCGAGACAGTTATACGTTTACTATCTTCTCCACCACCTTTGCGGGGAAGGGAAGAAGAGAAATGGGTCGGTAGTTTGTGAGGTGTTCCGGTCTGCTTAGGGTTTTTTGCGAAGAGCGTTGACTTCGGCATGCTTCCAAATATCTGGGAAGGTTGTGGTGTCGAGGGAACTGTTGATGATGGCCCAGAGCTGGGGAGCGATGATTTGGCTGGCCTTGTTGAAGATGTGGTGGGGGCAAGGGTCAGTTGGGGAGCCTGAGTGGATGGAGCTCATGGTTTTGCTGATTTCTTCGTCATTGGTGGCGGTCCAGGTGTTCAGTAGGCTGGTGCAGCAGGGTGTAGTGGTGTTGGTTGTATCGGTGGTGGTGATGGTGGGTGTTGTGTATGTCTGCTGTTGTGTATGTCTGCGATTTTGTGGTGGAAGTAGTTGGAGAGGGAATTGCAGAGGTCTTGGGAGTGTGGAGGGTCGATGGTGCAGGATTTGGGTTAGGTGAGTTCTTTGATGATGGCAAAAAGTTCCATGCTGTTGTGCGTGCTGTTGTCTATACATTCTTTGTACAAGGACCGTTTGGTGGTCCGGATGAGTTGGTGGTGTTTGCGCATGGCTGTTTTGAGGGCGGAGAAGTTGCTCATTGAGGGTTCTTGGTGCCAGGATTTCTAAATTTTTTGGCATTCTCGTTTGGAAGACTGAAGTTCTGTGGTGAACCAGGGGGCAGTCTTGAAGGTGGGGGTGTTGTTGTTTGTTTTCAAAGGGGTGAGGGAGTCTGTGCAAGTTTCTAGCCATCGTGTGAGGTTGAGGGCAGCGGTGTTGGGGTCGTTGGTGATGGGAGGTGGAGCTTTTCCTCGGTTGGAGATCAGGTATTCTTTGGAGATCATTTTCCACTTGCGGTAGGGTGTAGGGTGCTGTTGGTGGTGGGTTTCATGAAGGAGAAGTAGACGCAGTGGTGGTCAGTCCAGCGGAGTTCGGTGGTGTGAGTAAAGGTGATGTGGCTGCTGGAGGTGAAGATGGCGTCTAGCGTGTGTCCCGCTGAGTGGGTGGGCTAGGTGACCAGTTGCTTGAGGCCGAGGTTCACGAGGTTGTCCAGCAGGGCTGTGGAGTTGCAGTCATGGGTGCTTTCCAGGTGGAAGTTAAGGTCACCAAGGAGCATGTAGTCTGTGGAGGTGAGGGCGTGGGAGCTGATAGTATTGGTGAAGGCGTCACAGAATGGGGGGCGGGGTCCTGGTGGTCTGTAGATGAGGGTTCCTCTTAGGTGGTGTTGGTGTTGATGTGTACTTGAAACCTCTTCCACACCAACACTAACATTAACTGGGTCCTAAGCAGCTGCTGAGACCTGTTAATGGGTCAGAGGCACTGCAGGGCAAGTGCTTGTTGTAGTACCATTAATAGGAAGATTTTCATGATGAGGCCCTCTATTAGAACAATAATCCAGTGATAGCCTACGCTCACTCAGTGTAATTTCCTTCAAACTTATTCCCATGGCCTTTTCCAACATATTATCAGTTGTAGTTGTTGGGCATAGATTTACAGCCTGTCCCACAGGTGCCTCGCCTGCCTTACATTTACCCATGAGGCCCATGATGGCATTTACCTTCTGCAAATGCAGGATCATGTGTGAAATGGGGGTTTCCATTCTTTAGAAAGGGGCCCTATGTACTCTGCAGGAGTAGCACCAATATTTTGGTGCTACTCCTGCAGAGTACATCAATAGGGTCATGAAAAATGACGTTATTGTCCCTCTACCCTGTGCCATAGTGCGCCGTATTTTAAATACAGCGCAAGCATGATGGCCGTACGGGGTGCTAAGGGGTGCTAATGGGTGCAGGGAAAGTGGCGCTCCACTCGGTGCAGCACTACTTTCTATAGGGAAACATCCTTTTTTACGACTTTTTTTTCCGAAAGTCGTGGTTCACGAAAGCGCAACAACGCTTTTTTTAACCACGACTCCGGTTTTTTGTGCCTTAACTACATATGTTCTGAACAACGAACATGCGTGGTTAAGGTACAAAGAAGGGAGTGGTGGGTTTAGGTTTTGGGGAGGGGCTGGGGGGTCAGGGGGTTTTAGGTTTTGGGGTGGGGCATTTTTGGTTTTGGGGAGTGGGTGGGGGGTCAGGGGGTTTTAGGTTTTGGGGTGGGGTTGGGGGGGTGGGGTGTTTTTGGTTTTGGGGAGGGGTGGGGGGTCAGGGGGTTTTGGGTTTTGGGGTGGGGTTGGGGGGTGGGACGTTTTTGGTTTTGGGGAGTGGGTGGGGGGTCAGGGGGTTTTAGGTTTTAGGGTGGGGTTGGGGGGGTGGGGCGTTTTTGGTTTTGGGGAGTGGGTGGGGGGTCAGGGGGTTTTAGGTTTTGGGGTGGGGTTGGGGGTGGGACGTTTTTGGTTTTGGGGAGTGGGTGGGGGGTCAGGGGGTTTTAGGTTTTGGGGTGGGGTTGGGGGGGTGGGGCGTTTTTGGTTTTGGGGAGTGGGTGGGGGGGTCAGGGGGTTTTAGGTTTTGGGGTGGGGTTGGGGGGTGGGGCGTTTTTGGTTTTGGGGAGGGGGTGGGGGGTCAGGGGGTTTTAGGTTTTGGGGTGGGGTTGGGGGGGTGGGGTGAGGGATGTAGGGTGAATGGTGCCTATTGCTAATGCTTTTATCAGGAATGCCTTTACAACGAAATATCGTTGTTAAGGCATTCGTGGTAAAATCATTAGTAGTAGCAACGAGGTCGGTGTTCCGACCTCGTTGTTAAGGCAGTAGTTGTTTTTGAAGTCGTTGTTTCGTCGTACAATCCTTTCTATAAATCTGCCCCAAAATTTCCATTGAATGGCAGGGAGGAGGAATCCCCGTTTCACAGAGGGAGAATTGTCAGTCATGGTGGATCAATAGAGTAGAGCAACTATTGTTTGGAGCACAAGTACAAAATACCACCATATCTCAGAATAGGCAAATGTGGTTCAGAATAGTTGAAAGAGTAAATGCTGCAGCAAACACTGCACACACAGAAGGAAATTAGGAAGACGTGAGGTGACATGCAGGGGAAGAGTGCAATCCCTGGCCTCCAAGTGTCACCTAGAGGTCTAGAGGACCGGTGGTGGTTCTCCCAGCCCTCCATTACAACTATTTCCGTGGGAGGAGAAGATTTTGCAGATGCTACATCCTGAAGGCTTGACATGGATCCCTCATGGAGTGGAGACTGGTAAGTTAGATTTATGAATGTCTCAATAAACAGAAATGTCGACTTTCTCCTTATGTTAGCTGTTGATAATGTGTTTTCACCTTTTTAAAACAGATAAACCCAATTAAAATATTTACAAATCTATATTCATCATCAAGTTAGTAGCATTATGATGCCTTCTCTCCTTTAACTTCTTGGCAATATGTGTGGTCAATATGCGTGTTGTTCTTCATTGATCATTTCTTGTATTTGCCTTTTTTGTGTCTGAATTTATTTTGTTGTAGTGAAGATAACAGGTTTCAAACCCAATCTATTATGCCATGAAGGTACGGTGCTTGTAAGTCGTGCTTTCACCTATGTCATCATTAAGTAAATCTGTGTATTTCATCACTGCATGTATTTTACTAGGAATGTTCAATTCACAATTTTTCAAGTGTTGGCAAGTATAAATGGAAAGGACTAAATGTCATGATGCCTTTTTTTCAATGTTTGTAATGTGATGTTGCTCATTCTCTCTTTTCTTCCGTATATCCACAAAAGTCAAGTAAGTACTTATCAAGCCCCATTTTATGCAGTGAAAAATTATGGGATTTTTTAAATCTAATTTTGTATGTTCGCACTTTCTTGTCATTTCATTGAAGTGATGTAATTGGTTTCACAAATCAAAGTATGTTGGCTTGAAAAATTCATTTCATGTTATGTAGTGTGCAGAATGTAAGTTGTAGTGACAATAAATGTGCTTAGCAAAGCTTACATGATGACCAATGCCATTAATCCTAGTAAGTTGTGCAATAGTCTGATTTTTAAACTGCTATGCCTTGGAGTGATTTATTTCCCATTGCAACTCTACTGAGTTGGATTGAATGTGTGGTATCTTTTGTGTACTCTTCATAAGTAATCTTTTTTCAGGACATCTCTTCACATGTTGTATTTGTAAGTTTACATGTGTGTAATTGATAATGTGTGGGTAATTACCAAAAAAGCACTGAAAAGTCTAATCATACTATTAATCATATTTTTGCCAATTAGTTTCCTACATTTGTAGCTCAAAACACATTTAATGCATAATTCAAACTTTTAGAATGTCTTTTCTTTTCATTCATAGTAGGTCCTAGAGCACCACCACTCTGCGACCAGAGAGAGCAGTAAGTGAAGCTGGTGTTAGCAACTTCGAGAGTAGCAGCAGAAAGTTTTAAACAGACGAATTGACTGATCTGTCTGTTCCAGTGTTTACTTTTCTGAAGATTATATTGCTGACAGCACAAAATGCGCACGTCAGCAGCACATGTGACAGGCATACAAAGAGGCACATGAATTGTGCATGATTGATGGGGGCTTTTCATTTAAACTCTCCTCAGGCATCCACAAAGCTCTCCTCCCTGCAGCGCTGCAATGCACAAGATGGGCCTGATTGGGTGGTGACATGTTTTCAGTAATGTTGCCACAAGCCCTATGAGAATGCTGATAGAGCAAGGGTGAACAAATATTACTGGTCTCCTGCTCGACCCTGCTTTCTGATAGTGCTGCCCGCAGGTTGCATGCACAGTGATATACCAATTTACACCTGCTGCATCCCATCAGAAAGCAAAAAACCATGTAGAACTCCAGAGAAGGCATCTCTACAGTAAGTAAGGGTGAGAGAGTGGCAGAGAACGAGGGAGCAGCATGTATTGCTTTTTGTGGGTTGGGGGGAGGACAGTGGTGTAATATTTTAATTTCAAAGTCCCACGTTGCTTTTTTCTCTGGAGCAGGAAAGGCACTGTCACCCTAACCATGGGGTTAAACACACACGTAAATCATTCTCAATTGCAGTCCTTAGACCTATGTGTTTGCATGCAGGCTAAATTGATTTAATCCTGACAGGTACTTTACTGGCAGTGCCAGTAATTTAAGTTTGATGTCATTATTGTAACAAAAACTAGGGGCATTAATTTAGAATGTCACTTTGGCGAGAAAGTTAAAGAAGCTTGAGGTTGATTTCAGATTTTAGCTTTATTACAGTAATGTGTATATTTGTTTAGTTGCACACTAAAAAGTTTATGCAGTTTCTCTCTAGAGGGACAGCAATTAACTCTTGATCACATTAGTTCAGTTTATATAGGGCTTGCTCAAGACTCTTTTGCAAACTTAAAGTGGTGCAAGATAAACAGATCATTTAATACATGGTTTAAAAAATACGGGACGACGTCCAGCATTCGCAGACTGCCATATTGATGGCAAACAAAATTATTTTTTAGAATTACTTGCTGTATATTTTGATGAAATGCTTACTAGACACAGCTCCTTATCTCATATCTGTAGCCAAAATACAGTGTTATTCCCCTCTTTGTACCTTCACAAGTGGTACTTGCTTTCATATCAAGCTTTTACATACGCTTCAATTGGAAATAATTTTGTTTTCCAAGTTGCAATTGTGTGGAATAACCTCCCTCTTGAAATCAGTGCTTCCTTTATCTGCATACCCTTCCAAAGCCTAGAAATACTTGCTCGTTGTAGGTATCGATTGACATCTGCAAGACTTGGACACCCTTCCTATATTTCAATGAGGGAGGAAATAGGAAAATAAATGTCAGCAATTGCTTAAGATATTCACAGCTTGCACTTTCTAACTCACTGAGCTTCAGACAGAGATAGGTCCAAGCTGCAGAGTATCCTGGGTAATAGAGATGGTAGTGCCCCAGCAGAAATGACTATATTGTGGGTGTGCTTGTGTGTGTGTGTCTAGAGTGTCCTCTATGACAGAGATACAGAGGCAGGTATAAGTGGTAAATGTGTAGACTATCCTTTGTGAAACACATGGAGACTTGGGCAGAGATAGGGGCTTAATGTGAAGATTATCCTGCATGGTAGAGTGACTCTGAGGCAGACACTGCAATAGTGCTGTAGAATATACATATCATAGAGATAAAAGACACTGGGGGTATTAGATGCAAATTGTGTAGAATAGCGTACACAACAGAGATTGAGGCCCACGCATTAATAACTGTAGTATCCAACACAGTTGCTGTATAGGCAGAAATACATTCAAAGTGTCTTAAATATATTGTATACTCTCAAGTGAAAAGCCAACAACTTGTACATTACATTGCTCAAGGAGAAACAGAGTCAAACACTGACATCACCACCATCTCTCTGTTCATTGACTATTCAGAATACAGTATAATTAGACTGGCAATACAATGCCTGGTGTTGGTCTGCTCCACTCTTTGGAATTAAAGGAGTACTTGCTACAATAAAGGGCATTGTTCACTTCACTGACTTGATGCTGTTTGTGAAAGGTGTTTACGCCCTACCACTTTCAAAGTTCAGCAGCCGCCAAAGGTTCATATATCCGCACTTGAGAAAAAAGAGAAATGACACTTTTATTGGGCAATCAATACTTTGATAATCAACACATATCTCATATATTTGTAAAATGTATATGTATTATTCATATATATACTGTATATGTACATATAATTTGTTAGTGATGTTGTAACTCATAATAACTAATGTTTACTTCTGTGATATGTTTTTAGAAATAGTGTGTGAAAAATACATATTAAGTGTATTATTTACACATTACTTTTTTGTGAAATTCTGTTAACTGAAGTATAAAATAAACTGCGTCATTCTTGCATTTAAACACACACACACATTATGTTATACTGTTTTAAATTTAAACAAATACACCATAGTTCAAATTTTTTATAAATACACATACTAGCCACCACTTTGAGTCGTAGTGATGCACTTAACATTCCAAAATACACTGTTTCACTTAATAAAATGGACATTTGCAATCAGCTGGCAGTCGGTGGAAGTTGACTGCATAGTGGGTGTAAACTCCGTGTTGGACACAGCCATAGGTTAACTTGTGTAACTGCAATGTGCGAAAGCCAATGTATGTGTCCATCACTGTTGAAGATTGCGTACATTGGGTACATGTACGCGATGTTACAAAAAAAGCTCACTTGCCTCCTAACACTGCAGACAACACCTCCTCTACTTTTGCTGTCGTTGTCGAATTCTGGGAGCCACTATGCAGGGCAAAACAGGCAACATGGCTCCTAACTCCTCTGCTGAGGAGTTGGAACTGCTCATCACGGAGGCCCTGTCCCAGTACAGCCAGTTATATGGGAACCCAGGGAACAGGATTTCTAATTAGCTTGTTTTTTTTAAACACAGGCTTAATTTTCCCTTTTATTTCCAGAGTGAAGTCCTGTGATTGGAGTCAACTCAATAATTTAGCTGGGAACAGAATGTTGTTTAATAAAGTTATTAAATATATGTAAATTTAAATGAAATGTAATCTGGTTGAATAAGGTGGCTTTTCATTTCAATTTAATTTTCCATTTATAAACTGCATTCCCTTACTTCCAGTGGCCAGTAGAAAATGTGCCATAACTATAGTTGGACATTACAACCATATGTCGAAATGAGAGAAAAGTAAAGTACACAAACCAATTTTCTAGTTATGAACTTGTCTGAAGCTTTTTTAATGCACTTTAAATTCATCACTTTTTCAGATTAATTAGTATCTGTATGCATTGCACATATAATGAAGCCACATATGCGGCAAGGTATGTCCTGTATTGCAAGTACATATGACACAGGCTCTCAGTCACCCATTCAAATATGTCCCATTCCTACACACACATGTTCATATAGCACCAAAAAACATACTCTCACTGACACACATGGCAGCCCTTCCATGCTGTCCTTAGCCAAATTAAGTCGTTCTACCCATACTGTCTGGCTCTAAAAACATTAGGCATTAAGCCAATGAAGCTGGGTGTGGGGGTGTGCGTTAACGATGCGCAAGTTGTTAGTCTTCAGTAGCTCACAATGATTTGTACTGATCAGAAGTGACTCTCACTACGGGAAAGGTTTCAGACCGCTGACCTAGATGATTGTGTGGCCTAGATTTGTAAAATGCAGACATTAAAAGTGCTGAGGACACTCCACAGGTCACTACAAATCAGCATTTCCTAGGATATAATTAACTTTAGAAAATAATCTGTACTAACATTTTAGAAATGAATGTGATAGATTTGTCAAAATGGTGTCACAGCAATACAAACAAACAAAACCTGACAAACACTTTTTTCTTTTTTTCCCCCGTATATGTACAGGTCAACACATATCAGAAAAAGGAGATATGGGAGACCATCACCAAAAAGGTGCGGACCCCGAGGGTCTACAAACAGTGCAGCATTTAGTGCCAGAAGAGGTAGGAAGACCTACAATGCTGAACTCAAAAGTCATCTGAAGTCCAGCTCGGCCAGTCTTCCCAAAATGGGAAGCGTGTCGCCGTGCCCAAGTACCTCTAATAGTCTACAAACTTTCAGTGGCCTATCCAGACCTTAATAGGCAGTGGAGAGTCCAACAGCAGCATCAAGAGGGTGAGTTATGTTTTGAGTTCTTATTGTTGGTTACCTTTTTTTGTTACAACAATAATTTATGGCAGAGACATAAAGGATGACACACATCTAGTGCACAAGAAGCATTCTGGAAGGTCTTAGGGGCATATTTATACTCTGTTTGCGTTGGATTTGCATCATTTTTTTTTTTAACAAATCCTGCGCAAACTTAACTCCATATTTATATTTTGGCGCTAGACATGTCTAGCGCCAAAATATTGGAGTTCAAGTCATTTTTTGCCTGTGAAAAACTACCTTGCGTCAATGAGATGCAAGGCAGGCGTTCCCGGGCCAGAAATTACTCCAAGGCACTAGCGGCTTATTTATCCTCCCGTGCAAAAATGGTGCACAATAGGGAGGCGGGACTAAATAATGGCACTAAGCTTGCTTAGCGCCATTATGTAACGCCTGGGTCAGGGCAGGCGTTATGGGACCTGTGGGTCTGTTTCCATGGTGGAACACCATGGAATAAGCCCACAGGTGTCCTCCCCAGGCCCCAGGTACACCCCCACCCACACCAGAGGGACAGCGGTATAGGTAAGTACAGGTAAGTAATTTTTTTTTTTTAAGTGCCCAAGGGGGGCCTAAGTTGAGCCCCCATACATGGCATTGTGCCCAATGGCCATGCCCAGGGGACTTAAGTCCCCTGGGCATGGCCATTGGGATGGGGGCATGACTCCTGTGTTTACTTAGACAGGACTCATGTCCATGGGGGACTCATGTCAATTATTTTGACTCTAACCTGACTATCACCATTCTTTCATGCACAACCTCCAGTTTTCCCCACTCCTCCCCTACCCGGTTAGCGTCATGTATTTTGATGCTAACCGAGCCATAGCGCCGGCTTGCGTCATTCTTTAAATATGGCACCGAGCTGCCGTCCTGGAATGGCGTTATACTTTTTGATGCAACACTGCGCTAACGCAGGGTTGCATCAAAAAGTATAAATCAGAACCTAAGTTTTGCACAAGGTGTATGATGATCTGTTTTGTGTATTGATTTGTGGTAAATGTTGCAACTAGATTCCTTATCACTACTATAGGACAGTTTTTAGCAGACACATGCCTGACTAAGAAAAAAGAGGTACCTTTGTTTTTTGTCTATGTTATGATGGACAGTTGTACCTAACAGGTCGCAACTATGATTCTTTCAGGTATGATGCTCCATCACAATTGTGAGGAGGTTAGGTTGGCCCTATCACAGGTGATGAAGCATACAATGCACTTATGTTGCAGTGAATGTTACAGACTTCACATAGGTGAGTTGGAATAATTACCAAACAATATTGAGCTTGTGAACCAAAATCACTAGAATCATGAGATCAATGGCAACATTTCTTAGCAAAAACATTAAATAAATATAAAATTGTTTCAATATAAAATTCAGTTCATTTCAGGTTAACAGTTGCAGATTGGCATGAAGCCTTACTCCTTCACAAATGTGCATGTAAGACAGTCTGTAATTATTAAAATATTAATTGAAACAGACAGGAATGTGTACACATTGGTGACAGAATAACAGCCCAAAAAAAAATCTGTGTGTCCTTTGGTAAGTCCAGATGATAATTCAATGTTGAAGTAGAATTATTCAAAGTGACTTTTGCAGATGGACAATGTACATGGTACAAAGCTTTCTTGCTACATATTTTTTTTGTAACATGATTTCACAATTCCAAACAACCATTCTCAAGGTGTTAAACAATTCCTAGATAAATTTGAAGTGTTTAAGAGAAATGATTAAATATGAAATGGGAGTAATGATGTTAATTTAGAAAACTGTGAGCAAATGGGTCCATAACATCTTCATCAGATAATTATAAATTACACCTAAGTTTAAAAACCTTGGAGCAGGTGAAGCATTACATTTAGGAAGTATTATGTTAAAGAACATCTTGATAATTTTGCACACATACAATAAAACTGCTTTATGTGTCTTTTCAGCATCTTCGGGAGCAAGGGAAGGAGACATTGGCCACAAAGCAGCTGGCCACTGTGCGTCAGGTGCAGAAACATCTGATACCAATGGAACCAGTGGCATGGAGGGTGAGGGGACTGGCACAAAAGCTACCAGCTCTATATCTTCATCAGAGGCCTTCCCAAGTGACCAGTACCTAGTGGTGGCACACCCTATAGGACTTGTTCTATCTGCATACTTGTCTGCCACCCAGATTCCCAACTCCATCCTCCTTCTTGCTCCCCCCATTTGGCAAAACCCACCCCCCTAAAAGGGCTCGGGTCTCCTTTGCAGCAGACACCCCCCACCCCTACCCCCCCGGCTGCGCTCAGTGAAAAGGTTATTAACTTCTTATGCAGCACCTCTGTAAGCCAGACAGTAATTGTCAATAGCATCCAGGGGCTTGCTTCCCAAATGACACAAATGGTTTAATTCCTGGATGCCAATCATAGTTCAATGTCTGGCATGCAGAGATCACTTGCAAAGATAGTCTCTGCACTGATCACAGCCCCTCAACCAGCCCAACCTTGTGCCCCTACTCTGGTCCTTTCCTAATCCTAAATCCTAACTCCCACCCAAATCCCAAGCACACTCACTTCATTGCACTGCCCACTCATACAGATACAGCCACCACACCAACACCCACATGCACATATAAACACAAACATGCAAAGAAACACAAGCATGCACTCATCGAACATATTCACACTACTGATACTACACCAAGAGATACAATGCCTACCACCACAAGCACCACACCCACTTCCACACCCACAAGCACTACCACCACACACAGAACCACAAAACCCACCACCACAACCACCACAAAACCCACAACCATCACCACACCCAGAAGCACCACAACCACAACATCCACTGCAACAGCACAAACATTCAAACACACATACAGTCACATACACCCACATCTCCTTGCAAGACCTCACCCACCAAACACACATGCTCAGTCACCCAAGTATAAGACACATACAAAAGTACACACATCCAAACATACACCAGACACATACACACACACACATCTACAACACATACAGAAACAACCACCACAAGCACACCAACCACCCCAACAGCACACTCATCCAAACACAATCCCAGAAAACAACACCCACAACAACACCCACCAAATGCAAATACACACACTCATCTGAACACCACACACCTTCAGAAAAACATACACAAACATACACCACATACACCAGACCCACATGCACCTGTAAAACAGATAGATACACATACAACACCCACTCCAACTTCTTCTACCTCCCAAACCCAATCCTCTCCCACCCCTCGTACCCAGAGTTTACAGCTTACCTGTCCCTGACCCCTAAATACCCAAACCCATCCCTTCCAAGACAGATCATTGAGGTGTCTGCTCTGCCCACTCGATACCCCTTACTGAGGAGGTTGTCCCTTGGCAGTGACATTAGGAGGAACATTCTGGGCCTGAACACCAAACCATGATACCATCACTCTGTTTTTTGGACAATTATTATTTTACTTTTCAAACATTAATTAATGGAGAATATCTCATCTATTAATAAACTATCAATTTATTTTCAGAAAGTTTGTCCTAACATTATTTTTAAAATAATAGTAATTGATTAATGAAAATGTGATTTATACAAATGTGAGTATTATGAACCTCATTTTATTTCTGTTTATATTTTTTTAATTTGTGAATGCAGGTGTGTTTATTTAAAAATGATTGTGTTAATGATACACATTTGCATTACACATAAAAACAAACTTTGATTTTAAAGAAATCTATCGATTAACAGAAAATGCACTAGACAAGTGCTAATGTGACATTAATACGTATATGACATGTTTTGAGTTTAGAGGTGACATTGAATGTGCCTTTCTTGTAAACACACTAGTTGCATTATGTAGTGCAATTATTACATTTCATAAGATTATGTAGGTTCAATAATGAGTAATGGATATGTATCTGATTTGGTACTTTAGAGAAAATTATTACACGCCTATATGGACATGTTGTATAGCTATTTTAGCCATGTTTTAGACACGTTATTTTAGCAAACTAGGCCTGCCATTGAGCATCTCTTTATTTCTCTAGAAGTAGCCACATTTGCGATGCTGTTTTATTTTCTCTATCTAGTTGTTCTCTCGCCTAGGAAAGCATCACATTCTTAACGATGCATTCATTTCACTTTGTGCTTTCCTCAAGGCTGCAGTCAGATAGGGTTGCAGGCAAAAGTGGTATTCTGTGTCTCCGACATTCACAGAAACATACACATCTTTACATGGGGACATTTTCTCAGAACATCAGTTGTTTTATTATAAAAACACTTCTCTGTCCTATACAAAAGGGAGATTCCAGTCAGATGACCACGAATGCATGCTGATTGTTGAACGTCTTCGCTACAGCTGCTTCCTCCAACTGCCGTGCCCCTGGCCTACATGGGGACGGTGTCTCTTTAGACAACAGGCTTCCTTGCTCAGGTATTGGGGATGATGTCTTCCCAGGGAGGAGACCTGAAGGGTGGATTAGGGGTTATCACGCTGTGCTCTAACATACCTTAAGTAGGAAAGATCTGTATCACTCATAGTGACAGTATGGTGGGGCTGTTTTTGTGTTTCACTTTCCTTGTCACAATTTTGCTTCCATTGTGTTTTATCATCCTAGTAATTGCAATACATACCATTTTATCTAAGATGCAGTTACTTCAAAAAACCTTTATTGAACTACATTCTGCCTCTGTTTGTCTTTGCATGTATGAGACTGATGTAACTGAGACAAAGGGATGAGATATGATGTTGCCACAATCATTCCTGCTCTTGGACAGAGATGAAGCACTGCTAGTTAGCCAGAAAACCCAGATTAGGTCTACAGGTGTCACATGGTGTCGGATTGTACTCAGTACCCTACAATTGAGGTGATTCTGCAGCCCAAATCCAGTAGCCTCATTAGAATGATGGGAACCTACGTGGCATGGTGCTGCCAACATTTGGTCAGGCACTAATTTTCAGATCCTCCTAAGTATCTCTGTCTCACTAAGGTCTAAAGACACCTTGATACTATATACGGAGACGTCCGTGGTATTGACAATTTCCTCCTCAGCTAAGTAGGTAGTACCTAATTAACACTGTAGATTGTTCAAGCTTGTTTATCACAACCATGGCTAGCCCGCAACGGGTAGTAATCACAGTAAACATGCAACCACCCTTTACTGCACATTTATTGGCCAATGACCTCACAGGCCACGGGGTCCACTTACACTTATTGTTGAGGCTCACCCAGCCTACACAACAGAAACATTTTATTTTTGGGACACTTTTCCAGCCGTTGATGAGAACACAAATACATTTCATCACCACACACATGCTAACATACCAGCACAATACAGAGCTTATGCTTATTTAGAAATACCTTTATCTTATCAAGACCATAAAAATTGCCTTACCACATACAATATTACACATTAGGTGAGCAATGACGGGCCGACCTGGCCTTTATTGGCCACATATACACCACACGCTGATGCAGCAACCTTGGCGGTAGCTGAGGTTCGCCTCTTATATACAGAGCTCACGGAAATATACAGACTGTTGGTGCAGTTTGTAATGCAAACATTAAACACAAACCCAGCACGTGCTACCCCAGTGCAACCACAATCAGTTACACCAGGCATTAACCCTGCAACTCTACATTCAATCATGGGTAAAGTACCCGCCAAGCGGTAGGAAATTCGTTTTTGGTTAGCTCAATAATATATATGCTGGAAGCAGTCTTTCCCCGTACGGGTCCTCAGGATAAACATAGAATTCTCACTATGTGTTTGCCATTTGGGATGGTTCTTGGAATAGATAACTGCAACACTTGTGGCACGGTATTTGCCACACTCTATACTATCGCACACGGTACACCAACACTTGCCAATCTTCCGGAAGTGTTAAAACAAATTGAAGACGAATACGGGGCTGCCCCGGCCCTGGATTTGGGGATGCAATCAATGGGCATCTTTGCCACAGTATCCTCAATAATATTGAGTAATCTAAGAGGGGAGGCAGGTGCACTTGAGGTACGTATGCGGCTCTGGGACGTTCCGGTGCAGAATCAAGAACATGAGCTGCCAAAGATTATCACTGACACCTATTCTAGTATTGATCGAGATAGTATGGGGGCCAGAACCGTTAAACCACAATTACAAGGTAAATCTAATAAAGATTCAACTAAGCAAGCACCTGAAGGATCTAAAAAATACTGGGATCAAAAACAAAAAACATCTAAAAAAGAAAGAGGAGAATCTCTGCCTACCTAGGAGACATGCAAAGCTCATGCAATACCACTTTAGTCACGTAGTACTCACACACATGAAAGAAAATACTCAGTGTTACAAAACTAAAGGTACTTTATTTTGGTGACACAAATGCCAAAAAGACCATAGAGTCTATACTTCCTTAGGAGGTAAGTAATATACACCGTATTTACAATAGCAGTAATAGCTGTAAAAACAATGGGAAAACAGTGCAAATAGTGAAAATCACAATAGTTAGAAATGGGCCTGGGGGAACACAAACAATGTAACAAAGTAGTGGAATGCGAAGGTCGGGTTCCCACGAGGCAAGTGTAGTGTGTAGAGGGGCACTGGCAGTGCTAGAAAACCCCAAAGGTAAGTAATAGAACCCAGCCCAAAGCCCAGGAAAGTAGGGGTAAATCACAGTATTCCAGAACACAGAAGAACACATGATATAAGATTATGCAAAAACCAGAAGTGACTGCAAGACACCAACGATGGATTCCAGAGACTGAAGACCTGTGGAAGAAGGGTACCAAGTCCAAGAAGCACTAAAGAGTCGAGGGAGAACAGGAGGCCCTGCTAACCCAGATGAAGATGCAAAAGAAGAACCACCGGTGAAGAAGAACAGTCAGTACTGCACCCAAGACGATGGATGCGGGTTCCTGGTTGGTGCATGTGATGTGCAGGTGATGTCCCACACCAGATGGATGATTTCAGTCTGGCTTGGTTGCTGAATTCTGCCAACAAGCCTAGGCATACACAAAGGTCGCATTTAGCAGAGAATGGTACTTGCTGAAACCAGGAGGGACCTGATGGTCTCTACCAAGGAGGGAGAGACGGAGGGAGCTCTCAGCAAGTTGGAGAGCCTTCAGAATACCAGGTAGTGTTCACAGGAGTCCCACAGCACGGGGACAAAGAAAGTGCAAAAGGGGGCCCACACAGCACTACACAAAGGGATCCCACGCTGCTGGAGAACCACGCAGGAAGATGAGCAATGCAGGATAGAGTGCTGGGAGCCAGAGCTGCACGGTGCACAAAGAACTTCATGGAAGGATGCCAACAAGCCTTGGCAACTACAAAACACGAGGTGCATAGGGGTACTGTCTTGCGTGGGGAGGCAGGCTCTTACCTCTACCAAAGTTGGACAGTAGGACATCAGGACCGTTGGGACCACTTCAGTCCACCATTTGTGATGTTGGATCCACGCACTTCATCAGCAGAGGAGACCCAAGCCACCGGTCATTGCTGCAGAGGGGTGCCTGCTGAAGCAGGGAAGTGACTCCTTCACTTCAAGGGAGATTCCTTCATTTTTCTGGTGCAGGCTGAAAACAGGCCATCCTCGGATAATTCACGGCCTGGAAACAGTTGCAGTTGCTGGCAGGAGATGAAGATACAATGGTGCAGAAGTCGTTTTTGCTTCTTTGTTGCAGTTTGTAGAGTTCCTGGAGGGTCCAGGTGCAGTTTTGTCGGTAGAAGGTGAAGTAAAGGATGCAGATGATTCCTGCTGGAGTCTTGCAATCCAAATCTGAGGAAACACCCAGAGGAGAGACCCTATTTAGCCCTGAAAGGGGAATTGGTCACCTGCACAGGTAAGCACCTATCAGGGGAGGGCTCTGACGTCACCTGCTGGCACTGGCCACTCAGATGCTCCCAGAGTGCCGCACCACCTTGGAATCCAAGATGGCAAAACCTGGGGACACTGTGGAGGAGCTCTGGGCCCCATCCCTGGGGTGGTGATGGACAGGGGAGTGGTCACTCCCCTTTCCTTTGTCCAGTTTCGCACCAGAGCAGGGACTGGGGTCCCTGAACCGGTGTAGACTGGATTATGCAAGGAGGGCACCATCTGTGTCCTTCAAAGCATTTCCAGAGGTTCTGGGAGGCTACCCCTCCCATGCCTGTAACACCTATTCCCAAAGGGAGAGGGTGTAACTCCCCTCTTCCAAAGGAAATGCTTTGGTTTGCCTTCCTGGACTCGAGCTGCTTGAGCAACAGGAGGGCAGAAACCTGTTTGTGAGGTGGCAGATGATGGGCTTGCCTGGAAAACCTCAGAAGGTTGATATGGCAGTACTGGCGGTCCACTGTGGAGCCCCCAGAGTGCATGGAATTATACAGCCAATGTTAGAATCAGCATTGGGGTATAATTCCAAGATGCTAGACACCTTGCATGGCCATATTCGAAGTTACCCTTGTGAAGCTGGGCATAGCTATTGACCTATGTCCAGTGCACGCATAAAATAGGGTCCCTGCACTCATGAAGTCCAGGAAAATGGTCCTGGACAATGTGGGGGCACCTCTGCTAGTGCAGGGGTGCCCTCACACATGGGTACTCTGCACCCAGCCTTCAGGGTTGGAAGGCCTGACATATGGGTGACGTATAGGTGACCTGGTGTAGTGTAAATGGCTGTGAAAGGGTGCATGCACCATTTCACAAAGGCTGCAATGGCAGTCCTGTAGAAGCCTTTGCATGTGCTCCCTATGGGTGGCAATAGTACTGCTGCAGCCCTCTAACCCCAATGCACTGGGTACCTAAGTACCATATACTAGGGACCTATAAGGGCTGTCCAGTATGCCAACTTGGGATGAAATACTGAGCTACCAGTCTGCAGTGATAAAATGTAGAGAAGAGACAGCATGAGCACGGGGGTCCTGGTTAGCAGGATCCCAGTGACGCAGTCAAACACACTGACATCAGACAGAAAATGGAGGTAACATGTCAAAAAGAGGGTACTTTCCTACACAACCACCCCCCAAACGAGGGACAATAAGGCTAACCTTGCCCAGATGAGTCTTTATTTTCTAAGTGGAAATATCTGGAGAATCCATCTGCGTTGGAGTGGTTTCTCCCAGGTCTATGTTCCATTGTAATGTCCATCCACTATAGGGAAATGGACCACCTCAACAATTTTCACCTTTCATTTGTTTTCACAATAAGAGAGGTTTGTGGTTTGTCTGAACAATGAAGTGACTACTAAAGAGGTACGGTCTCAACTTTTTCAGGGCCCAGACCACGGCAAAAGGCCTCCCTCTCTTTGGCTGACCAACGCTTTTCTCTATGAGTCAACCTTCTACTAACAAAAGCAACAGGTTGATCCTGGCCCTCTGAATTGAGTTGTGAAAGCACTGCCCCAACCCCTACATCTGAAGCATCTGTCTGGACAATAAACTTATTTGAATAGTTTGGGCTCTTTAGGACAGGTGCAGTACACAGAGCCTGCTTAAGCTCCTCAAAAGCTTTCTGACAGCTAGCTGTCCACAATACCTTCTTAAGCATATTTTTAGAAGTAAGGTAATTAAGAGGGGCAACAATGGAGCCATCATTCTTAATAAACCTCCTGTAGTACCCAGTGAGACCAAGAAAGGCTCTGGTCTGGGTCTGGATAGTAGAGGGAGACCAGTCTAAAATAGTCTGGATCTTCCCCTGCAGTGGTTCAGTCTGTTCCCCACCAACTAGATGTCCCAGATAAACCACCTTTCCCTGCCATATCTGGCACTTTGAAGCCTTGATAGTGAGGCTTGCCCTTTGCAGTGCCTCCAAAACTTTCCAGAGGTGGTCCAGGTGGTCATCCCAGGTGGAGCTGAATACAACAGTATCATCAAGATATGCTGCACTGAAAGCTGCACTGAAACCTTGGAGGACTGTATTCACCAGCCTCTGAAAAGTGGCAGGTGCACTCTTCAAACCAAAGGGCATAACAGTGAACTGATAACACCCTCCAATGGTAGAGAAAGAAGTTTTAGGTTTTGCATCTTCTGATAGCTTGATCTGCCAGTACCCTGCAAGTCAAAAGTGCTAAGATACTTTGCAAATGCCAGCGTATCTATAAGCCCATCTGCTCGGGGTATAGGGTGAACATCAGTCTTTGTGACTGTATTGAGCCCTCCATAATCTACACAAAACCTCATCTCTTTTTTAACATTCTGAGAATGAGGCTTGAGTACTAGCACCACAGAGATATCTGAGTGGTCAATCGCTCCTAAGTCCAACATTTTCTGAACTTCAGACTTAATGCAGTCCCTGACATGGTCAGGCTGTCTATAAATCTTACTTTTGACAGGTAAACTGTTGCTGGTATCTATGGTGTGCTCACACCAAGTGGTCTGACCAGGTGTCAGAGAGAAAAGTTCAGAGAATTGGCCTAGGAGGTTCCTGTAATCCTCCTTCTGCTCTTCAGAAAGACAATCTGCAGAACAACTCCTTCCAATGAGCCACTGCAGTGTTGGAGAACAGATAAGGGAGAAGGTCACTCTGTCACGCTGTCTTTTCCTCGGGATCTGCACGCTGCTGAACAAGAAGGTCCACCTCCCGGCGTCATCGACTCAGAAAGCTTTAATAGCACACAGTTATGATGAAGATAGGCGGGGGGAAGGAAATTAAGGTAGGGAACAGATGGGAGAGAGATCTGAAAAGGAAAAGGTTAGAACAAGCATGCATATACTCTTTAATGACACTCTAATTCACCATTAGAGCCTTTGCGTACATGCATCTCCATAATACCAAATTGATACTCTTTGAGCTTGGGCAATAGCCCCTTCTGTAAATCAAAACACCAGAATGAACTGAGACCTCAGAGTCCCAAGAAGACCTTAGTTTTAGACCATGGACACTCTCTTAAATATTAATCATAGAACCACTTATGCATTGATAAAACTCTAAACATTAGATCTCAGGTTAGAAGACTCGTAAAACACTTAGGGCCATATGTACGAACACATTTTCCCATAGACACAGAATGGGCAAAACTGCTTGCTACATCTGGCCCTTAAAGTGGTCTTTTCAAACAATATAAAGCATCTTAATATGTATCTCACGTAGCATGCATCCTAAAACAATGAAACTGTGTTTTCTTTAACTTTGAAACCCTTTTTAGATAAATGTTCTGTACATGAAAAGCGCTTTAAGTATTGAGCCAAGGGCGCTTTACTTTCTGTGAACTTAAGTGCTTTCAGATATTGTGACCAAAGTGCCTTTATCTCCTCTGGATCTGAAGCGCTATGCCGATGCGCATTTATTCTTTTGATTGACGCGCTAAGTCAATGCGCGTTATTATTGTAAACTGAAGCGCTTTATTGATAGCGCGTTGCTGCTGTGAATTGAAGCGCTTTACTGAGCGTGTTTGCTGCCGTGAACTGAAGCGCTTTACTGAGCCCGTTTGCTGCCATGAACTGAAGCGCTTTACTGAGCCCGTTTGCTGCCGTGAACTGAAGCACTTTTGCTGAGCGCATTTGCTGCTGTGAACTAAAGCGCTTTACAGAGCGCATTTGCTGCTGTGAACTGAAGCACTTTACTGAACGCGTTGGCTGCCGTGAACTGAAGCGCTTTACTGAGCTCATTTGCTGCTGTGCACTGAAGCGCTTTACGGAGTGCATTTGCCGCCTTGAACTGAGGCACTTTACTGAGTGCGTTTGCTGCCGTGAACTGAAGCGCTTTACTGAAGTGGCCTAAAACGCCATGCTCGTTAGGCTAGGGAAATGCTGAAAGTTAGGAAGAATCAACTCCCTTCTGACTTTGGCTCTTCACTACCTTACTGCCCACGAGTACGACCTACTCATGTCTGAATTCCCAAATGGATTTAGAGGAACCTTTGAGTTTCTGCTAAGCTGCCTTAGAAGAAATTCTGCTTGGCTCCAGTGGAAGGTCCCTTGAGGTTTGACTGCACAGAAGTCTTTAAAATAGTGAGCCACGAGGTTGGGTGTGGCTGGGCTTTGTAGGCCAGCCACACCCCAAGATGGCTGCTGCCTCAAAAAACATGGGAAATGTAGTTCCTTCATAGAATAGCACTGATAAGTGCATCTTGACCACCAATGGCCTGAACCTACAGCTATGTGAGCTTTACCACAGGGCAAACAACGCTGCTGGCCGTTCTTGGAACAACCGGGAGCAGCCTTGATCCTGAGACACTCTCATCTTTCTGTCCCGCAACCATTTTACAATTATCCTCCATACCCTGTACATCAGGCTATGCCGTGGCAATCTCCTTACCCCTTCTTCCAACCACGACCGATGATGCCTTTTGCCCCTTTTTTAGGCCGAGGCCGGGGCAGAGGCAGAAGGAGAGGAAGAGGCAGGCATGTCCAATGGTCCAGAGACGAACCTCAGATGGTGACCAGAAGTCAGTCAAAAAATCCCCTGATGAAGACTTAGTTGTCAACCTTTCTTCTAGACAACTTTTGGAAGAAGAAACCACGGTGCTCAATAGAGGTTTAGGTTTTGTCCCAACCCCTCAAGACAATTTTTTCCGTCTACATATTGAATTAGCCCAATTCTTCTGGAAAATTCACTTGCATTTTTTCTTTAAAGACAAAACAGAGGAACCTCATGCGTCTGACTCAGGTTTAAAAAAACCTTCGACCTTTTTTCCCCCCCCCCAACAGTCATGCCAAGCGAAGTCTTGACCTTCGAAAAAGCAGTGTTAGCTGATTTACACAATCTTCATGCTAAACACGGTTACATCAACATCCCGACTAGAGAAAAGACAGCTCTTACATCGTTAGCATCAAACCCTGAGATAACAATAAAACCAGCTGATAAGGGAGGAGCTATTGTGATAATGAATTCTGCAGATTATAGATGTGAATGCTTACGCCTTTTGAGTGACTCCACCTATTATGCCAAAATCAATCGGGATCCCACAGGGAGACTACAGACCCAGATTAGAATTCTTATTGAAGAAGCTAAGAACAACTTGTGGATCTCACCAAAGGAAGCAGAATCTTGGATACACCTAATCCCCGTATTCCCTTTTTTTATTGTTTGCCAAAAATTCACAAAGGGAAGAGACCCCCCACTGGATGTCCTATTGTTTTAGGTTTGGGTTCCATCTTGACAGCCACTATCGATTTTTTCCGACCACTTTTTACAGCCTCTAGTGAGAAATTCTTCCACCTATCTTAAAGACACCAAAGACGTGCTGAATTTAATTGAAACCATCAATGATTCTGATACCACACAGGCGATCATTACATTAGACGTAGAGGCACTATACACTAATATCCCCCAAGAATCAACCTTACAAGTCATAGAGATTGCCTTACAAGAAGTATCATCAACCTTGTCTTCTCCTGTGTCTTTCATCCTACAATGTGCTAGGTTGGCTTCAACAGAAAATGTCTTCCTTTTTGAGGATCAATTCTACCACCAAATTCAAGGAACTTCTATGGGAAGCACTTTTGCTCCCTAGCCTGCCTTTATATGTACGACTTTGAGAAGAAACACATTTTATTGCCAACTAATCCTCATATCAATCATGTCAAGTCATGGCGTCGCTATATAGATGATATTTTGATTATATGGCAAGGATCGCTGATTCAGGCTGAGGAATTCATAACATGGATTAACACCCTTGATCCCTTTTTGAAATTTACAGCCACTGTGTCTGATTGCCAATTACCTTTTCTAGACTTAATGATCTCAATCAACAATGGCAAATTACAGACCAGTGTGTATCATAAGCCCACGGATCGCAATTCTCTTTTACTTTATGAAAGCCATCACCCAAAATCTTTACGGGACAATTTACCCTTTGGCCAATTTCTACGTCTGAGACATAACTGTGGTCTACCTGGAGAATTTGACCGTCAAGCTGACTCCCTTCAAAACAAACTGTCTGATCAACATTATCCCTCAAGAATTGTTAATCAAGCACGAAAGAGAGCCAGGAACAATAACAGAGAGGCTCTATTGTCTCCCAAAGAAAAAAGACCTCAGTCTAGGTTGACGTGTGTTTCAACTTACACTCCTTTATCGAATTCTATTAAGAAACTAATTAATAAAAGGTGGTCTATCCTCACGAGCGGTGGTTGCAACATACCAAGGCCTCTCTTTGCTTTCAAACAGACTGCCAATATAAAAGACTCAGTGGTCCACACACGTCCACGAATTCAATGTGACCCCTCCAACCAAAAGACGCTATGGGGCCTACCACCTGTCGTGGGTCACCACCCCTGCGGGAACTGTAATGTATGTGGTTTGATCAGACACCTGAAAAAACTGGATTTTGACTCTATTGGTTCTTGGTATCTCAAAAAACACACCAACTGTAATACCAGGAACTGTATCTACATGATATCGTGTCCTTGTGATTTACGTTACATCGGGATGACGTCTAGACCCGTTAAGACACGTATTAACGAGCACAGAAGTAATATTAGATGTAAAAGGATCACTACTAAACTAAGTTCTCATTTTTTGGAGGTCCAACATTCCCCTGAAGATTTTTGGTGGGTGGTAATTGAAGCACCTACAATTCGCCCCGACGACTCAGGGGCGCTATTCAGGATTGAACAAAAATGGGTATTTAAATTAGGGACGCATCTACGGGGACTCAATGACGATATCCCTTGGACTTCCCTATCGCCCTGAAACCATGACCCCCAGTCTATTCACCATCAGCTATTGAGACATAGCCCTGTTTATATCTTTGCCCTATTGGGGTTCTCTCTTATTATTCTTACTTGTTTTTTCACCCTATTGGGGTTCCCTTTTATTATTCTTACTTGTTCCTCCCTTGTTTTTCCAGACACAGCCTATATTAGGCCTTTGTCACTAGGTATTCTTTCTAACATGACCCGTCCACATAATGTTAATTCCCTCAGCTCGTCATCTCATTTCTACCATTTCTTCTTCTAAAATGATATTTTCCCACATATATTTAAAACATGGACTTATTCCTAAAATATATCCCAGTGAGGATAAGTAAACCCATTCTATAACTACCCTTTTTCTCGCGTGTACAATTTCGTACTCTGCTTTTGGTCGGCAACGTAGAAAAATCGGACTACGAGCCGTTTCTATTCTGAAGGACTGGAACTACAAGTGCGATCCAGCACTTGTAGTCCCTCCTTCATTTCTTAGCCAATTTGGACTCCCGGTAGTCCTTTCTCTTTTTCCATGACAAGACGTGCTCGGACACGGGCCTTACAGCGTCTATTTATAACTCAGAAAGCGGCCGATCCGGTTGTTTCCGGGTCGTCCGTTTCTGAGGCTAGGTCCAACAAGCTGGACCGGTGATAACTTTGTGAGTATTTAGTCCCTGTATAGATAGAATATCGGGCGCTACTAATTTTAAAAAGAAGGGGGTAATTTATTCTAATCTAATCTCTTCTTCACATCTCACTGGCGCTTACCATTCTTTGAGTGAGACAATTTCGTCTTTTTTCCACACGTGACCATAGTTAACAAATTCTTTTCAATGAGTTATGTATTCTCATTTGGCAACTACGAGAACGGTAAATGTGGTAACTTCCAACACTATTACCCTGCGAATTTGTTAACTTAGACAGCACAATTTGATAATTAATAACAGTAGTAATTGTCTCAATATGAAGCACTACTTCTTAACATTTAATGTTTATTTACTTCCATAGTTACCTTTGAACTTTTAGCCATTTTGACAGTGTTAGATGTTAGCACTATTTTTCGTTTTTTGTCTCAATAATGGTCTTGTATCTCGTTGTCATTTACTATACTTAGTGCCACCTTGAGTCCTTGAAATGTACCATCCAAGGAACCTGGTCTCGACTAGGGGTTGGTAAGCATGATTTGACTTGTGGTGTCCCTTATTTTGTTTTTTGACCTAATTTGGGTTACTAATTCATAAATTACTTATACTTAGATTTTAGACATTTTGGAAATTTCGAGATGTGCTCTATGTTTTTTCGTTTTTTTGTCTTCTAGGGTACCTGTGCTAACCAGTCAACTTTAAGTAAGTGACCGGTATCAATGTATCCTAATTTGTGATACTTACTTTGAAGAGGTCTGATTATTTAGTTGTGTAGGTCCTGATGAAGCGTCAATGGATCCGGCTGGACCAATAGACGCGAAACATGTCGACCAGAGTATAGAGGTTCTTTAATTCTTAGGACTCTCTACAATATTTGCAACTTTTGAAAGGTTTTGAGCATAAACCTAAATTTTTCTTTCATGTTTTTTTGATTTAAACCTTGGTCTTCATCCTTGTTATATCAGATTGATTAAATGATGGTGTCCAGTGGATGAATAACCAATTTTAAACTCTTTTTCATTCTTGTATATTGGTGGTGACTCTAAGCATCATAATTTGTATAGTTGAACTTACCAGTCACTATCACAAGAGTCTGGCTGAGAGCCCCCACATCGGGGTGCCCACTAGGCATTGCAGAGCCGGCCTGGTGAGGAGCAATTCCCGATGATGATGCTAGTCATCCAATGTGATGCTTGAGGGTTCCAGCTCCTGAGATCACAGGTCTCCTGGTTTGATTACTCTTATTGGAACAGTGTACCTATATTTAGTTACTATTGATGGGAGATTGTACACTGGACCACTAACACTCCCGGTCCCTCCCCTCCTTGTTGATTTAGTGAACTGTAGTACCACCTCATGAGGTTTAATAAACTTAGGGGGTTATTACAACTTTGGAGGAGGTGTTAATCCATCCCAAATACCACCAGCCATATTACGAGTTCTATAGGATATAATGGACTCGTAATACAGCTGGTGGTATATCCGTCACTTTACCGTCACTTTTAGGACGGATTAACACCTCCTCCAAAGTTGTAATAACCCTCTTTGTCTTTTATTTCAGTTTCTGTGCCAACTTCTTCCTATATGGTCTGAGGACTTTGTGCAGAGAAGGGCGTACCCCTTGCAAAAGTAGGCCTTGCTGAGGCTTACTTCGAAAAATTGGCCCCGAACTGGGACTCATCGGCGACATGGACGCCCGACGGATTGGTCGCGACGAAGGATTGAGATCTCGCTGCGGACGATCAATGCCTGAGGAGACCCGAGTCTTGGTAACCACAGCGTTTTTCCCTTCTTTCTGATTTGACCATCCAGGTGGCGCCGGTCCTCGACTGAGATCCTTTTTGTTCATTCGTCATGCAGTGACCATTTGGTCGATTTTAGAACTTGGCAGTTGGAACCTGGATGCCCTGTGATTGGTAAGAGCCGTTTTACAGCACTTGCTGTGGGTTTTGATGCCTTTGTTTGGTAATGAAGTTTAGCACCACTTACTGTGGCTCTCGTGTTTTGGGTGACTAATCAATTTGTGTCCTTTGAATTGATATATAAATTGCAATTTATATAGGCCGGTAATGAGGATAATTTTCTCCAATTTAATTTTGATTTGAACGGCACCTTAAGTGCTACTTTTAATTATAAAATTGCATATTCTGCACTATTTTTGGCATGCCTGTTTTTAGCGCACTTCGTAGGATGTGTTGCTTTTGTAATGGTACCAATTTGAGACTGGAAGAACTGCAACCGGCACCCCCAGAGGGGACGCCCAATAGAAATATGTATGTTAAACATAGTCTTTCTTCTATAATGTACAGCACATTATGGAATAAATACACTCGTGTGGATCCTGAGTTACGTTGGCCTAAGCATGGGTCATTTGATTTGCGAAAGATTGAGTATATGGAACAATGTATGTGTAAGCGAAGGTCTAGGCAAGATATGTTTGACTGTGTACGAATGTGGGAGAAAGAAGTGCGTGGACGAGTGAAGCGTGAGCAAGCCTTGCTTGAGAAAGAGCAGCGGAAGAATGTATATGTGAAAGCATTGGAAATGAGAAATAAATAAATAAATGACTTAAAGCTAGAAGAGAAAGAACGTAAATTACAGGTAACTGTCCAATACACTGTTAGGCAACCTCTATATCCTATCCTTAATAATCCACACGATTATTTTTTGTTACTAGATCGCCCTCCACCTCCGTATATCGTTCCTTCTGCCCCTCATGAGTTAGCTGAGGTCTCCGGTTTGGAGCAACAGAAGATACGAGATAGTCGCTCTATGTTGCCTGCTGACGGTGCATCTGAGCTTAGATCTATTGCTCGTAAAACAATTCGTAGCGTTGTCTCCGCTTCTGAACTTTAAGACAACATGAAAGGGTGGACGGAAAAGGAGCAGCTATATTTTACTGAGGCATTTGGCACAGAAGTTATTGAACTATTACGGAAATATTCTGATGAGTTAGAGCCCGATGATGTAGCAGCTGATCATAAGCAAATGCGTGATGGTCTTTTTGTTTTCTCCCAGGTGGCTGATGCAATCAGGCATTTGGTGAAATTATGTGTTGTGGCAGTCCGCTTGCAAGAGGAGAAAAGGGCCATGGACATAGTTGCATGGACATCTCAGACCGGTGGGGTGCAAGCTTCCATCTTCGGAACAGATAAGACTATGATAGTTCACGCGAAACCAATGCGGGAGGCTGCGCCTTTGTATGTTCCTCCTAAAGGATTGGGTACAAGTGATGATAAAACTTCTGTTGATGCTAAGGGTTATTTTATTTATAATTGGGTGTATATTCCTTGGAATAGGGCCGATGTAATGGCACTTAAAACAGCATTACCTGACCCGCGGAAAAATCCAGCCGCCTTTTATGAGGAAGTTGAGGGAGCAATTAGTTCTTGTACTATGACTTTGGCTGACATTGATTTATTTTTCGGATTGATATTACCACCAGATATGTGGAGAACTGTTCTTAAAGTTGATGATCATGTAGTTTTTGAGGCGTCATGGAAAGAATTAGAACAGATGGACGGGGATAGGGAACCTGCGAAAAAGCCATATCAGTTGATTCTAGATCTTCCCGCAGCCATATTAGTTAAGTTAAAAACAATTATTCCCCCTAAAAAGATAGATTGGACTGTTTTAGTGTCTTGTAAGCAAAAGGCAGATGAATCGGTCTCTGATTTCTTTACACGCTTTGAAGAAGCATTTCATGATTTTAGCGGGCAGTTATTGTCAGATGATACGGGCAGACATTTGTTTGTCGATAAATATGTCGCAAATCTGTTACCAGGAATAGCTAGTCGTCTAAAAGCTAGTGAAATTTCATGGACTACCTCTTCTCCGGTTTCTCTTTTGACTATGGCTCAGTATTATGAACGTCAGGAATTAGAAGGAAAAGGTAGTGAGGATAAAAAGATTAAAGAATTAAAGACGAAGGTTATGTTGGCTCAAGCTTATGGTCCGCTTTTTAGAGGTAGTGATATAGGTGGACGTGGATCTTATGGTTCTTCTTACACTCGTTCAAATTTGTTTGTTGATCAGTGTGTGTATTGTAAGAAATTTGGGCATTGGGCTGCCGATTGTCCAGCACTATGTGTTCAGCAGTGTTCACGTGGTCGGGGACAAATGAGAAATCTCTCAGGATATTCAGGGCCTAGAAGAAGCATGGATGATCATGCTAGGGTTGATGCTAATGTACGAGGGCAGGAGGGGTTTAACACTTTTGATAGACGGAACCAATACCAGATGTCTAACTATGTGCAGCCTGATTCCAAGATTCTGCTTATGCATAGGATTGCCTAGGATGGGGTGAGGAATCAGTTGAAGTTCCAGTAGCTCATAGGGGTCCCTATGTTACAGCACATGTTTTGGGTTCTACTGATCAGTTTCTGGTTGATACAGGAGCTACTCGTAGCGCCTTGTCTAAACAATTGAAGCCAAGGGCTCCCCTGTCTGGCTTAACCATTACATGAATAGGTTTCAATGGAACACCTTCCCATAGCCCATTGTCACAACCACTTGCATTCCATGTTGATAAATTTACTGCTCCATGTCCATTTTTGCTTTCTCCAAATACACCAGACAATATTGTGGGTCTTGATATGCTCAAGTATTTCAGGGCTACAATACGATGCTCTCCAGAAGGGGTGCGTGTTATTTTAAATGATAATCATCCTGTGATAGAAAGAGTTTGTCTTGTTAAAGAGGATATTGCATTAGCTTCACTACCTAGTACTTTGTGGGCTACTTCAGATACTGATGTGGGACAAATGATTATTCCACTGGTACATATTAGTGTCAAGGAGGGAGCTGTATTGCCACGTTTGCCTCAATACAAAATTTCACAGGAGGGCAAAGAAGCACTCACACAAATTGTGCATGATCTTATTGCAGTTGAAGTTGTTGAGGAAGTTCCGTATAATGTTTGTAACAGTCCAATTCTTCCTATTCTGAAAAAGGATACTGATACTAGGATTTACTGATTCATTGTTGATTTACGAGAAGTCAATAAGATTGTGGTACCACAATATCCTGTGGTATCTGACATCACAACACTTCTTACTTTGGTTCCCCCGACAGCAACTACGTTCTCTGTGATGGACTTGAAGAATGCTTTCTTTTCGATCCCTATTCATCCTGACAGCCGATATTTGTTTGGTTTTACTTTGAATAAACAATCTTATAGATTTTGCAGAGTTCCTCAAGGCTATACTGAGAGTCCTAGTATTTATAGTCAAGCGTTAAAACGACATCTTGATTCTTTTGTTTTGCCTGAAGGTGTGGCTCTCATACAATATGTTGATGATATTTTGTTGGCAGCTGATACCCCTGAGCAATGTGAAAAGAGCACTTTGTCCTTACTTTCTTTTCTTGTTTCACACCATCATAAAGTGTCACAAAAGAAATTGCAATATTGAAGACCAAAGGTAACCTATTTAGGTCACCTTTTGTCTAAGGAGGGCCGTGCACTTACATCAGATCGTATTCAAGCAATTTTAGACACACCAGTACCCTCTACTCAGAAAGATGTTCATGCATTCCTTGGTCTTACTTCTTTTTGCAGGCAATGGATATTAGGGTTTTCACACATTGTCAAACCTTTGCTAGCACTTTTGACTAAAGATACTCCAATGCCCCTCCCATGGACAGATGAATGTGAGACTGCTTTCTGGCAGCTACGACAAGCCCTTTGTTCAGCACCAGTGTGAGGTACTCCAGATTACACAAAGCCTTTTGCACTTTACGTACATGAGAAAGATGGATGGGCATTGTCAGTTTTAGCACAGGCACATGGCGATAAGCAGCGTCCCTGTGCATATTTTTCAGCAGTACTTGATCCTGTCGCTCGAGCGTTGTCTGGGTGTTTTCATTCAGTTGCCGCAACAGCTGTGTCAATACGTCAGAGTGAAGGGATAGTTTTGTCACATAAGCTGTTGGTGTTAGTACCCCATGCGCTTGATGCTCTTTGAAATCAAACAAAGACGCAACATTTAACTAGCGCTCGCCTGACAGGATATGAATTGACATTGCTGGCTCCTCACAGTACACTGAAGAGATGTGCAACACTAAATCCAGCCACTTTGTTGCCATATTCGGTGACTCAGCCTCATTCACAAGAAACACATGATTGTATATTCCTTACCGAAGAACAGACAAAGGGTTGTATTGATTTACAAGATACGCCCCTTCCAGATGTAGATGGGGAATTGTGGGTTGAGGGGTCTTGTTTGAAGTTGCCAGATGGTACGACCTCAGCTGCATATGCAATCACCACAATACACACGGTAGTGGCAACAGCTCGTTTACCACAGAAGTCAGCTCAAGCAGCTGAACTAAAAGCTTTGATACGAGCATGTGAGCTTAGTACTGACTTATGTGTGAACATTTATACAGACAGGCGCTATGCTTTTGGAGTGGCTCATGATTTTGGTTTGCTTTGGAAGGAGAGAGACTTTCTCACATCCCACGGGATGCAGATAATGCACGGTGAATTAGTGCATAACCTTTTGACTGCATTGACATATCAAAAGAAACTAGCTATTGTGAAATGTAGTGCAAACAAGAAAGTGACCGATAAGATAGGGCAAGGTAATGCCCTTGTGGACCGCGTAGCACGTGAGACTGCGATGCAGCAAAGTACTACTTCTATGTATGTAGTGAAGTCACAAGCTGAACGTTGGCATAATGCTAGACAAGACGTATTAGATATACAGAAATCTGCTTCTGTGAAAGAACGTGAGCAATGGTCTGAAGAAGGAGAATTGGATGATGAGGGCTGTTAGCGGAATAAGCAGATGGATAAATTGAAATTGCCTATTGCTTTTGTACAACCTATGGTTCAGATGGCACATGGGCTGGCACATGTTGGAGCTTCAACAATAACGAAGTTGCTTACGCAAGTTTGGAAGCATCCAGAAATTTCTAGTACAGCTAAGAGAGTAGTACAGTCTTGTTTGATCTCTTTACAATACAATCCTGGAAAAGGGACACAAACTCCTGCGGGAGGGTTTGCTACACCAACTGCACCTTTCGAAGTTCTACAAATGGATTATATTCAGCTTGAAAGCTGCAACAATTTAAAGTATGTCTTGGTGGTGGTATGTGCCTTCAGTAAATGGATAGAGGCGTACCCCACAAAGGATAATACTGCCATTACCACAGCAAAGGTGCTTTTGAAATAATTTTTCCCTACGTTTGGTGTTTGCAGACTTTTATGGAATGATAACGGACCTCATTTTGTTGGGGAAGTTATTAAGTATGTCCTGAAAGGATTAGGGATCAAACAGAAGTTCCATGCAGTTTTCAACCACAATCAGCAGGGTTGGTGGAAAGGTATAATGCTACTTTGAAGCTGAAGTTAGTGAAGATACAGGCTTCCACATCCTTAACTTGGCCGGATGCATTACCGTTGGCATTATTGTCTATTAGGTCAGTGCCACACTCTTGAATAGGCCTTACCCCCTCTGAAATAGTATTTGGAAGGCCAATGAACATTTGGGGAGTTCCTAAGCCAAATTCTGTATATGATGTACCTTGTGTCCTGATGAATGATTATTTGACACAGTTAACCGACAATTTGGTTTCTATTCATCAACAGGTTTGAGAAGCACTTCCTGACAGATCAACAGGTGAAGGCCATGAACTCCGACCTGGTGACCAGGGGAGGATTAAGTCCTTTGAAAGATCAAGCAGCTTGGAACCAAGGTGGTGAGACCCAGAGCAGGTGCTCCTTGCAACAAGGACAGCAGTTCGAGTGACGAACCAAAAGAATTGGGTCCATAGTACTCACTGCAAGAGAGTGCTACCTACCTTGGTGGAACCTGATGTGCTGACCGATCATCGAGAGATTTTGACTACGGATAAAGGCTGTGCTATATCACCTGACGAATCTGCGGAGTTCTTCCTGGACCATACGATTTCTGGAGTGTCGCGATATAATTTGAGACCGAGGAAAGACCCCGTAGTGCCGGAGAAAACTGGTTGAGCTACCGCCCTGGGTTAGTGAAACGGAGAGCAAATGTGGCAAGGGGAGGGATCAGCCATGCATTAGAGTAGTGACACCCGTCTTGGCCCGTGGTGAAGAAATCAGCAGCTGCCCAGGGATAAGAGCTCCAACTAATGTTTTTAATTAATTTCTGAAAGGGTCGATTATCACTGTTGCTAAAATGAATAACAAACTGATCATTTGTACTATGGGGTTTGTTGTTGTTTTGGTGGTTATAGAAATAATCACCTGGTTTGTTGAAAAGAAGGCTCCTGCTCGTGAGTTTTTTGTTGGCAATACTCCAGTACCAGAGGATCACTATTACTTTACGCTTCCCTATCAGGAGCAGAAGCACAGTCAATGGTACTTCAATAATACTTTCATTCAGATGTTGCATCATACTCATAATGCTACAAATACTACTAACTGTTGGGTATGTATAATGATACCTGCGCATCAAAAGAAAGGAGGAACACCTTTCATTCCTCTTCCTTTTTCCCACAATGGTTCTTGTCAAGCTTGGTACACGGTTTTGTTTTCATCTGGAAAACGTACAGAGGGCGGGCTTCTTTTTCGCCTTAATAAAGTATGCAACCAAGACGGGTATCCCCAAGCCAAAGGAACTAAATGGGAACGGGAAGAGTATCAACCGGACAATGTATCAATACCATATGTCTTCACAAATATAAGAGACTCTGACAAGAAAGAACAATTTGTGATTTCTGTTACAAAAACTAAAGCAGATTTGTGTATATGTAGCATTGGGAGAATTCCAGTGGGGATAAGCGATTGTACCTTTATTTTAACTATTGAGGGTGTAACTAATAGTAGTTTTATAGCTTCACATAATACATATTTTGTTTGTGGTAACTATGGATATTACCAACTACCTGTTGGGTGGTCAGGTGTGTGTTATGTATCTTTTCTATTACCCCCTGTGTTTTTGGCCCCTGCATCATATCACCGAGATTTTAAACTGTTCAATGACATCATTAAAAATAGATGAGGTAGACCAAACGGACACTAGCCTGCAACAATATGTTGATTTTAATTTAGGGTTGTTCTCCTTTGTGGGTGCTGCGTTAAACAGTAGGAAAGTGAGATGATTGACTAGGGTTGTGGAAGCTGTTACCAATCAGGCAGCTCTGGCACTTGGGAATATTACAGAGGAGCTCCAAATTGCGAGGATTGTAGCGATCCAAAATCATATGGTACTAGATGTGATATTAGCTGATCGAGGTGGTGCATGTCACATCATCGGTAGTACTTTCTGCGTTTTCATTCCAGATCATTCACCTTCAGTATATGATGCAATATCTAAATTGCATAAAATTGCTGCAGAAATCCACACAGAGACTGGTACTTGGACTTTTTCTGGATGGTTTTGGGCTCTTGTTTCCGCTTGGGGCTGGAAACTACTGTCTATCCTGTGTGTAATGATTGCAATATTTTTCACATGCGTTATCTGTATTCAGTGTGGTCCAATGTTCTGATCCATGTGTATTACTGCTTGTATGCCTCTCAAAAGAAATATTACAGAAATGAAAGCACAACACACGTTAGATAAGGAAATAGCTGAAATGATGAGCATAAATATACAAGATGAATATTTAGATTATCCCAGAAAGACGAATGTCTTCAGCTAATGCTGAAAGGGTCGTCTGTTGTAAGTCAGTAGCGATTAGATTAAGCATTAGCAGAAGATATCTTGTATTTAGCAACTATTGTGAACATTTAGCGGAATCCATTTTGTATTCATGGCAGCCATTTTCTCTGCCTTGTGCTCGCCATGTGCTCTGTCCTACCTTTCTGTTAACTAATCTTGAAAATCTGTCTAGTGACAAGTTATATTTAGCATCTCCCACTTTCGCACATGCCCAGTAAGATCTGCAGCTGTTAGTAATCAGTAACAGACAGTAATGTGTCAACTAGTCCTTGAAAACTGTGAGCCCCTCCTACCTGTCTACTGTGCATTTCCATATGACCTTATATGTATGTAAGTCTTGCTTCTATAATTGTACCACCTTCTTTTAGCCCCTGCGTGGGTATAAAAGGACCATGCTCTCTTAGTTCAGTGATCTACTTCAAACATTACCGAAGGGTGCTATTTGATCTGTAGTACCACCTCATGAGGTTTAATAAACTTTGTGTTTTATTTCAGTTTCTGTGCCAACTTCTTCCTATATGGTCTGAGGACTTTGTGCAGAGAAGGGCGAACCCCTTGCACTAGTAGGCCTTGCTGAGGCTTACTTCGACAAGTAGACATAGTGTAGTGAGTGTTAGAGTAGTGTATGTGAGAAAGAAAAACCTACTCTACCTACCCGTAGTCTCTAAGAAAGGTAAGTAAGAGACTAGGGGCCACATGTACGAAATAAAGGTTTTGCAACTCGCAAATTGCGAGTCAGAGCGAATCCCAATTTCTGAGTCGCTAAACCTTAAGAACAACAGAGTCAATGAAACTGTTTGCGATTCGCAAGGGGGTCGCAAATGACCCACCTCATGAAGGTAGGTCGCAATTTGCGACCCCATTGGGAATGGCCGCCCTCACAGGGATGGTGGCCTGCTGGAGACAGGAGACCACCATGTCTGTTACTGCTTTTAAATAAAGCAGTATTTTTTTTTAAATGCAGTCTGTTTTCCTTAAAGGAAAACAGGATGCATTTCAAAAACAAAAAATGAAAAAATGTTTTCGCTGCCATTCACAAAGGGGAAGGGGTCCCATGGGGCCCCATTCCCATTTGCGATTGGGTTAGCACCAGTTTTAAACTGATGCTAACTGCGATTGTTTTGCGACCGCATTCGCTGTCACTAAACAATCATACATGGGACTGCGACTCGCAATTAGGAAGGGAACACCCCTTCCTAATTGTGACTCGCAAACCCTTTTAGCGATTCGGTAAATAGATTACCGAATTGCAAAAATGTGTCTGTACATCCCAAATTGCATTTTGCACGTCGCAAATGGCCCGATTTGCCGTTTGCGTCGTGCAAAATGCTTCGTACATGTGGCTCTAGATCTTGTACTAGGTATGTATGTGTAGCTCTAGAGTACACTTTACTGTGGAAAGCACAGGTGACAGAGCGATAAGGCAATTACAAGTACTTATCCCACCGCTGCACCACCAATGTAAGAGTCTGGCTTGGTTTGTAGCGGGTACCAAAGGTACTTACACCTTATACCAGGTCCAGTTATCTCTTATTAGTGAAATGTAGTCAGTGTCTAGAAGCCAGGCTCTCTGGGGGTAGTGCCGATGAGCAGCCAAGGCCTAACTGGGAGACATGCAAAGCTCAAGCAATACCACTGTAGTCACACAGTACTCCTACACATGAAAGAAAATACTCAGTGTTACAAACTTTATTTTGGTAACACAAATGCCAAAAATACCTTAGAGACTATACTCCATAGGAGGTAAGTAATATACACAGTATATACACTAGAATGCAGTAATAGCTGTAAAAACAGTGAGAAAACAGTGCAAATAGTGAAAATCACAATAGTTAGAAAAGGGCCTGGGGGAACACAAACCATACACTAAAATAGTGGAATGCGGAAGCTGGTTTCTCACCTAGGCAAGTGTAGTGTGTAGAGAGGCTCTGGCAGTGTTAGAAAACACCAAAGGTGAGTAATAGAACCCACCCCAGAGTCCAGGAAAGCAGGAGTAAATCATAGTAAGTTTCCCAAAACACAAGAACATGTGATAGAAGATTATGCAAGAACCAGAAGAGACTGCAAGACACCAACGATGGATTCCTGGACCTGAAGACCTGTGGAAGAAGGGGACCAAGTCCAAGAACCACTGAAGAGTCGAGGGAGAACATGAGCCCCTGCTAACCTGGATGAAGGTGCAAAAGAAGAACCACTGGTGAAGAAGAACAGTCAGTACTGCAGGCCAGAAGACAGATACAGGTTCCTGGTTGGTACAGACGATGTCCCACAAGGGGTGGATGATTGCAATCTAGTTTGTGTAGCTGGATTCCTCCAACAAGCCTTGGCACATGCAAAGCTTGCAGTAAGTTGAAAATGGTGCTGACCAGGACCAGGAGGGACCTGGTGGTCTCTACCCAGAAGGGGGAGCAGAGGGGGTGCTCAGAAAATCGGAGAGCCCTCAGAAGACCAGTCAGCATGCACAGAAGTCCCACAGCACAGGGACAAAAAGGTGCAAAAGGAGAGCCACGCAACACTACACAAAGGTATCCCACGCCGCTTAAGAACCATGCAGGAAGCTGTGCATCGCAGGATAGAGTGCTGGGGTCAGGAGCTGCATGGTGCACAAAGAACTTCATAGAAGGATGCCAACAAGCCTTGGAAACTGCAAAACACGTGGTGCATGGGGGTACTGTCTTGCGAGGGGAGGCAAGCTCTAACCTCCACCAAAGTTGGACAGTAGGACGTCAGGACCGTCAGGAACACTTCAGTACACCACCTGTGATGCTGGATCCATGCACTTCATCAGGAGAGGGGACCCAAGCCAACAGTCATTGCTGCAGAGAGGTGCCTGCTGAAGCAGGGAAGTGACTCCTTCCTTTCAGGGAGATTTCTTCGTTCTTCTGGTGCAGGCTGAAGACAGGCAGTGCTCGGAGGATGCACAACCTGGAAACAGTTGCAGTTGCTAGCAGGAGCTGAAGATACAATGTTGCAGAAGTTGTCTTTTCTTCTATGTTGCAGTTTGTAGAGTTCCTGGAGGGTCCAGATGCAGTTTCGTTGGTAGAAGGTGAAGTAAAGGATGCAGAGGATTCCTGCTGGAGTCTTGCAATCTGAATCTTAGGAAACCCTAAATAGCCCTGAAAAGAGGGATTGGTCACCTGCACTGGTAAGGACCTATCTGGGGAGGGCTCTGAAATCATCTGCTGGCACTGGCCACTCAGATGCTCCCAGAGTGCACCACCACCCTGATATACAAGATTGCAAAACCCAGAGACACTGTGGAGAAGCTCTAGGCACCACCCCTGGGGTGGTGACGGGAAGGGGAGTGGTCACTCCTGTTTCCTTTGTCCAGTTTCACGCCAGAGCAGGGACTGGGGTCCCTGAAATGGTGTAGACTGGATTATGCAAGGAGGACACCATCTGTGCCCTTAAAAGCATTTCCAGAGGCTCTGGGAGGCTACCCCTCCCATGCCTGTAACACCTATTTCCAAAGGGAGAGGATGTAACACCCCTCTCCAAAAGGAAATGCTTTGTTCTACCTTCCTGGGCTCGAGCTGCTTGAGCAACAGGAGGGAAAACACCTGTCTGTGAGGTGGCAGCTGATGGGGCTGCCTAGAAAACCTCAGAAGGCTGGTATGGCAGTACTGGGGGTCCACTGTGGAGCCCCCAGAGTGCATGGAATTACAACCAATGTTAGAATCAGCATTGGGGTATAATTCCAAGATGTTAGACACCTTACATGGCCTTATTCAGAGTTACCATTGTGAAGTTGGACATAGTTATTGACCTATGTTCAGTGCACACGTAAAATGGTGTCCCCGTACTCACAAAGTCTGGGAAAATGGTCCTTGAGGATGTGGGGGCACCTCCGCTAGTGCGGGGATGCGCTCACACAGCTACTCTGCACCCAGCCTTCAGGGTTGGAAGGTCTGGTATATGGGTGACTTACAAGTGACCTGGTGCAGTGTAAATGGCTGTGAAAGGGTGCATGCACAATTTCACACAGACTGTAATGGCAGTCCTGTAGAAGCCTTTGCATGGGCTCCCTATGGGTGGCAAAAGTAATGCTGCAGCCCATAGGGATTCCCTGGAACCCCAATGCCCTGGGTACCTAAGTACCATATACTAGATAATTATAAGGGATGTCCAGTATGCCAATTTGGGATGAAATACTGAGTTACCAGTATGCAGTGACAAAAACTAGAGGAGAGAGAGCATAAGCACTGGGGTCCTGGTTAGCAGGGCTATAGGCTCTCAGAAGAAATTGACCACAGGGGTACAAGAACAGTCCAGGGCTGTTTTCAGCTCGTGTTACATCTAATTTCCACGACATTGACCATTGTCATACAGGCGATGACCTCATGCAACATATAAGATGGGTAGCCTGCATTGTTGTGGGATTTGCCATGTTCAGCTCCAAATTTAATTAAAAAAAAGAAAAATAGCCTTCCTTAGTGTCCCGTTCTTGGGATGCGAATTATCAGATGAAGGCAATAGCCTTGCGCCCCACTTTCCAGAAAAATGCGCACAATTACAACCTCCAAACACAATAAAAAAAATTCATTCTTTATTGTGCTTTTTAAATTTTGGCTAAACTTACATTCGAGATTATGCACAACGCATTAATCATTTATATGACTTGATACGTCCTGACTTTTCCAATAAATACTGGACAGTCGAACACACACACACATACTTAGAGCCTTATAAGACATGCTTGCAGCAAAACACTTACATACAAGGGGCAACAAAAAAACACCGAGTCATCAGATTAATTGCTCGTGCCATTTGTTTCACCTACGTAATGTTCAATGAGGTTGAGACCGTCTCGATTGCATACAAATCACACTTGTACTCTACTGCAGAACAACGCTTTGCTCCCACTGAGAAAATTCTCACTGCTGTTCAGATGGCTTTCATTAAAGAGAGACCTCTGGCGCAGGGGAAACATAAACATTGTCATATCCCCTATTCCAGCTCTTGAGGCTGTTGCTAAAGCATAACATCCACAGTGGCTCCAATGGGCAATGTATCTGATGGCCACTGATGTTGACTATATTTTTTACTCAAAATTACAAACTCAAGAATTTTTACATTACGAACTTGAATACCCCGTTCCAGCAAACACATTGCCTATTGAACAATATCAAACAATTAAGTACACTGATGGTTCAGCCCAACCAGAAATAGGAACAAAACATCAATACACCACCGCTTGCGCAGCCACAAGTGGCTGCATAAAGGATGATAAGTTCCATCCACAGCATACTTACACACAGACCTTAGCGGACTGCACTGCACAATTAGCAGAGCTCAAGGCTCTGGTGATGGCACTGGAATAAGCGGATCCTGAACAGCTAGCGCTGTTTGTCTGTGATTTGCATTATTGTGTCCAGTCCTTCAATTAATATCTGCATTACTGGTGCAAGAATGGATTCAGAGATTCAAAAGGTAACATCATTAAACACAGACTTTTGTGGGGGAAAGTAGCAGATCTAAAGGGAGCCCTACCTAATGTCCATGTTGTACATACATAAGGACACCAGGGTGTTGGAATACACTTTGCTGGCAATACCTTGGCTGATGAAGCAGCCAAATCAGCAGTAGCTACGGCTTCTGTTGCTGCAGTAACTCATTCTAGAATGAAATCGGATGAAGAAACCCTGGCAGCTGTGAAAGCTTCAGCTGACTGCACGCCCTTATCAAAAGCATATCCAGCTAAATATTCCTACTACATATCATGCCTCAATACAGCTCTAGCAGTAATACCAGGGGGGAGTTGCTTCTGCCCATGCTGGTGTGGTGGCTACAATATCATTGTTACAAGCAAGTTACTGGTGGCTAGGTCTCTACAAACATACCAAGCAATATGTCCTTTGTTGCAACATCTGCCAGTAAATAAAAGGGTCCACCATCAAACGCCCACCACGGACACCCCTCCTAATTTTCAACAAACCTTGACAATGTGTGTACTTGGACCATTGTGGTCCCCTGACACCTGATAGTGCATACAAATACATTTTATTCACTGTTGACTCCTGCTCCAGATTTGTATGGGTTTGGCCACAATGTTCGGCTGACGCTCAAACTGTTATTAAAGATTTGCAAGTCTTTATCAATACATATGCTTTTGCTGCTTTCCACTCAGACCAGGGCCCTGCTTTTGCCTCAAGGGCTTTCAGGGATATGATCCCAAGGAAAATAGAGTTGGGGAGTGAAGAAACTGGGATCTAAAGCAATCCTTAACAGCCAGAGTATTAGGCAAGGGTGGTAGTTGGCTTACACAGCTGTATGGAGTGCAGAGAGCACTTAATAATCTGCCCAGAAGGTCTGTGGGGGAGGACGTACTTCATATGAATGCCTGTTCAGAACATGAATGTATTTTCCAGATCTTGATATTTCTGGCGCGGAGGCGACAGTTATATCTTTTGACATAAATGAATGTGTCACTGTCTTGCAGGACTTACAATAGTTCCATGAAGACAACCAATTTGCCAGTGCCGCCTCCTTGGGAATAAGGGATGCACCAATAACATCTACCATCTGGATTCCAAAAGCTGTGGATCTAGTGTGAGAAAAGATTGCTGTGGAAAAGGAATTTGGTCCTTCTTATCGTGCACCGGTTCCAGTCCTGGGAATACATGGTACCAGAAATGTCATCTTACCACCACTAAAGATATCGCTTTGTTACACCATATGGCTGATCCTGCAGACGTAGGGGGCTCCTGGGAGGTTCCCAAAGCCCTTTCACTACTGACCAGAATGTTCCTCTACAGGTTTTAAGTAGCAACGTTGACACCTCTCCGAGCTTGGAGAGGGTGGAAAATGATCTTTCTTTGGTTTTACTAACGTCTTCTGCTACAAGTAACACCAACAATATTGATCAATTCTATTCAAATTCAACACAAACGGATGGCATAGGCTACTATGAACTTACCTATGGAGACTTCTGCAAGTGCTCCTCTTTCCAACACAGCTCTAGTTTTTGCACAAACAGCTTCTGGATATTTTGCCGACATCAATGACACTTTCACTGACTCATCTGCCTCTACTGCAACAGAACTGTCAAGAGAACTTAAGCTAATAACTTGGCCTAAAATGAACTATTTCATTCTTCCATTGAACTATCTATGGCTTTTATTAACTGCACTCGCCTTCCTCTTTTGGATTGAGTTTGGCATTGTTTTCTTCTTATTGATACATGGTCATTACGTACCTGAACGCTTTACAGTTCAACTTGTGGATGAGGTCCTAAAACCATATTTTTCTTACAAAGTCTGCAGAGACATGTACCTAGTGAACATTTCCACCATACTAATTCCTGATGGGATTGTTTGGGATAAAGCATTATTTAATATATATGACCTGATGGAGATCATTCAAATTCTGTGTGTATTCAAACATTCCATGAACTATGGAATTACACCTGGCGTAGTTTCTGAGGACTGGGAGTGTGGGGGGGTGCTGCTAGCGTTCGAAGAGCCATGTCTTGAGGAGTCTCCTGAAGGTGAGGAGGTCCTGGGTCTGGCGTAGTGAGGTGGGGAGAGAGTTCCAGGTCTTGGCGGCGAGGAAGGAGAAGGATCTGCCGCCAGAGGTCTTGCGCTGGATTCGGGGGACGATGGCGAGGTTGGCAGAGCGGAGTTGACGTGTGGGGACGTAGAAGTTGAGTCTGGTGTTCAGGTAGGTGGGTCCGGTGTTGTGTAGTGCCTTGTGTGCGTGGGTGAGGAGTTTGAAGGTGATCCTTTTGTCCACAGGGAGCCAGTGGAGGTCCTTCAGGTGGGGGGAGATGTGACATCGGCAGGGTATGTTGAGGATCAGGCGGGCGGATGCGTTCTGGATGCGTTGGAGTAGTTTGATGTCTTTCGTTGGGATGCCTGCGTAGAGTGCGTTGCCGTAGTCAAGTCTGCTACTGACGAGGGCTTGAGTCACCGTCTTCATGGTTCCTGTTGGAATCCACTTGAAGATCCTGCGGAGCGTGCGGAGGGTGTTGAAACAAGAAGAGGAGACGGCGTTGATCTGTTTGGACATGGTGAGAGCAGAGTCGAGGACGAAGCCGAGGTTTCGTGCGTGGCTGGCTGGGGTGGGTGGGGGTCTGAGGGCATGGGCCACCAGGAGTCATTCCAGGCCGAGGGGGTGCGTCCGAGGATGAGGACTTCCGTCTTGTCGGAGTTGAGCTTCAGGCGGCTGTTGCTCATCCACTCGGCGATGGATTTTAGTCCCTCGTGGAGGTTGGTTTTGGCAGTGAGCGGATCTTTGGTCAGGGAGAGGACGAGCTGGGTGTCGTCAGCGTAGGAGATGATGCTAAGGTTGTGATGACTGGCCAGTTGTGCGAGGGGGGCCATGTAGACGTTGAACAACGTTGGGCTAAGAGAGGAGCCTTGGGGGACGCTGCAGATGAGGTTGGTGGCTTTGGAGCGGAAGGGTGAGAGTCGGACTCTCTGGGTTCTGTCGGAGAGGAAGGATGAGATCCAGTTGAGGGCTTTGTCTTGGATGCCGGCTTCGTGGAGACGGGTTAGCAGGGTGCGGTGGCAGACTGTGTCGAAAGCGGCTGATAGGTCGAGGAGGATGAGGGCTGAGGTTTCGCCGTTGTCCATTTGTTGTCTGATGTCATCTGTGGCGGCGAGGAGTGCGGTCTCAGTGCTGAGGTTTCGTCTGAATCCAGATTGTGAGGGGTCTCGGATGGAGTTGTCTTCTAGGAAGTGGGCGAGCTGTGCGTTGACGATCTTCTCGATGACCTTCGCTGGAAAAGGGAGGAGAGAGATCGGTCGGAAGTTTTTGAGATCGTTGGGGTCAGCCTTGGGTTTCTTGAGGAGGGGTTGGATTTCTGCGTGCTTCCAGCTGTCCGGGAAGATGGTGGTGTTGAAGGAGAGGTTGATGATCTTGTGGAGTTTGGGGGCGATGGTGGCGTCGGCTTTGTTGAATACGTGATGTGGGCACGGGTCCGTGGGAGAGCCTGAGTGGATGGAATTCATGGTTGTTAGGGTTTCGGCGTCGTCTACTTGGGTCCAGGTGGTGAGGCGGCAGGCGTGGGAGGAGTCGTCGGGGTGGGGTCTGGCGGAGGTGCGGTGTTGAAGCTGTCGTGGATGGCTGCGATTTTCTGGTGGAAGAAGGTGGAGAGATCGTCGCAGAGTTTCTGGGAGAGAGGGACGTCGTTGACGTCGTCCCCAGTGGGGAGTTCCAAAACGTACACTGAAAAGTTTGCATATTTCACTGGGCACAATTTTAAAAATTCAGAGTCGTATTATTTTAAATTGCCAGTAATGGAAAGTCAAATTGACTTATTCTGATTCCTTTGTTTCCTAGTGAGCTATTGAAGGCTATGAATATCGGTTGAAGTCGTTAGGCTTGAAAAGTGTGTGGTGAACTACAAATTGGCAAATAAGGGGAAAGGAAGCTTTATTTAGAGCATGCCTGATACCTGTTCAAATTAGGCTTGGCTAAAATTAAGGAATTGAATGCACCTAATATTCCTGACCCTGCAAAATGTTATAAATGGCAAAAGTATATAAATGCATTTGAAGATCAGCTCGATGAATGGGTCCAGAATGGAACATTTAATACATCACATCCACGTCCTGGTGGGTGGTTATTGTGGCCAGTGGACACCAATGGGTGCCATGCACATTTTTCAAACTCCACTGGGGTTTTAGAACATGCAGGCCAGACCCTCGCTATGTGTCATCGGAACATTCAGGTATTGTAACAACACATAATCCCTCATTATGAGTTTGGCAGTTTACTGACTGCCAGACTCACGGTGGTGGTCCCACCGCAAATAGGTTGGCTGTGGGACCGCCATATTATGACCGTGGCAGACCTCTGATACCGCCAGGCTGCCACCCGCTGGCAGTCTGACGGACCCAGTGGTGGTAATCCACCAGGGCTTGGGATTACGAGTCCCCATACCGCCATACCGCCAGCCTTTCCATGCCGGTTACACCACCATGGAAAGGCTGATGGAATGTGGGCATCGGGGGCCCCTGCACTCCCATGCACTTGGCATGGGCAGTGCAGGGACCACTATGCACAGCCCCATCGCGCATTCCACTGCCCAAATTACGGGCATTGGAATGCGCGACAGGTGCCGCCGCACTTGATTAGGAGCCGGCTCCAATGTGAAGGCCCTGTTCACCACAAGGCCGATGGACGGAAACGTTGTTTCAACCCACCAGCCCTGCGGTGAACCTGTAATAGCAATAGCACCTGCACACTGGTGGGCAGGTGGCGGAACGAGTTTGGCTGGCAGTGGAGGCCATCCGCCAAACTCGTAATGAGGGCCATAGTGTAGGGAAATTAAGCCACCAATGGTTGAAAAGTTCCTCACTAGATCCTGTTAAAGAACACCTCAGTCTCCTGTCTAACGATACAGATTTGCAGGATTTCCTGTTAGGCCCCAGATGACAACACAGGAAGTGCTTCTTATATGCAGTATATAACGACATTTGGAAAATTTCCTAACAAGAAGCAGCTGCCCGGTTAGGGCACATAGATCAGGACAGTTTACAGAAAGCATTAGCTATTGTAGATAATGGTATTAACACCTTGTCCGACCAGATGTATACTTTAAACACCATTGTATCTTCTGCAATAGACATAGTACAGAGTGACATGTTATCTTTACAACATGGACAAAGTCAACTAAGGTACATTATATAAACACTGAAAGCAGGTCATGTTCCCTGGCAACACATTAGCGAAAGGGACATATTTTCAACATTTAATTTAATGCAACAACAACAAATAATGGCTAAGAAGGAAGCGACTTATGTCATGCTAAACATCGAGATATTAGAAAAGTGGCCTTTTACTGTGGCTTAAATACCATCTGCTGAATGGTTGATACACAGGGTTAATAATCTGCCTATTTCAACAATACAGATATGAAAAGCTGTGAGATAGTTACATACACGAGCTGTGGGAGTTTTTTTTTTGCACAAATGTTTCAATGGCATGAAAGCGGTCTTAGTGGTAGTGAATGCAAGACTTCTGTGAGCCATTCGATGGTTAGTAAACAGCTGTCCTTGCACAGGGCATGTAATTCCTCTGCAGTGAAATTGGCTTGTTATCTGAAGGGAGTTCCGGTACCCTTGATTAGACCTGCGTTCCAAGTGCTCTCAAATGGTAGCAATGTGCTCCTTAACAGTGAGAGTTGTGGAATGCGAGCTGGAATAGCCTATGTTGTTTTGGTCTCACAAATTGTCATGTGCTGCTGGAATGTCTTTTTTCCCCTACACAAAAAAGGGAAGTAGCAGACATTTGGCCTTATATTGCTACTTCCGAAGTGAATTTTGACCAGTTGAGCAGACTCCAGGCTTTATTGTTTCAAAAACATGTGGCGGTTACATCTGCACGCTAGACCTATGCACTTCAAGTTGCGAGGTCATCTGCAGAGATTCGGTTCCTTTTAAGTACAAACTTTCTGAGACACTTTGGTGAACTAGTGGTTTCACGCATCGAGTTCAACTGGAATCACAAATTTCTTTAAGGCTATTGGTTCTGGTTTTGTTCACACCTTCGCCTCTATATTTAGCCTTCAGCCATACACTCAATATTTTTGAGTATTTTTGTGAGATTTCTGATACTTTGGCTATAATAGGGGGCATTTTGCTGTTGCTACTTTTTCTGCGCAATGGCTGGCCCTTCACAACAAGGAGGACCGAAAGCGCTTCCACCAGCGCAACTGTGTGGTGAACTCATGATGCAGTATTTCGGAGCACCACTCCTGGAAGAACTGGAGTGCAACTGGTCTCTGTCATTTTGACCAGTTTTCGATTGTGTGCAGCCATGTTTTGATGCCTTTGGTGCCTTTTTGAATGTGCACTGAAAGTCTGACTTCTACACTTTCATTGGACGCTGATCTGTTGATGTTCTTGCTGAAGGCTCATTACCAGACATGCACGTTGAGGGTGTGCTTGCTACGGGAAGCTGTCTATGAGTTGCCCTGCGAGAATAATGCAACTCTTAACTCAACATTGGGCACAACACTAAGGGCCAGATGTAGCAAAGGGTTTTTCCCATTCTGTGTCAATGGGAAAGTGTTCGTACATATGGCCCTAAATGCTACTGCCTCAGCTGGAGCTCAGGCTTTGGAACACGAGTGCTCTGGTTTTCCTTGTCAACAATTTGGATATTTTACCACCTGCTGAAGTGGAACATTTCCTGGCTTCAATTGTCCTGGATATAATTGTTCAAGTGTCTTTTGACTTGTCATTATTGACACTCATGTTTATATGTTTTTATAAATAGATCTTATCAGCTTTTATTCATTTTAGGCTTTGAACCACTTCTAAACCAGCAAGGGGAGGGTGTTGTATAGCTATTTTAGCCATGTTTTAGACAAGCTATTTTAGCAAACTAGGCCTGTCATCGTGCACTTTAGCCCAGTTACATTTTATTCAGCATTGCTTTATTTTTCTAGCATTAGCCACATTTGTGATGTTGTTTTATTTTCTCTATTTAGTTGTTCTTTCGCCTGGGAAAGGATCACATTCTTAGCAATGCATACATTTCACTTTGGGCTTTCCTCAAGGCTGCAGTCAGATAGGTTTGCCGGCAAAAGTGGTATGCTGTGTCTCCGATATTCACAGATACATACTCATTTTTACCTGGGGAAATTTTCTCAGAATATCAGATGTTTTGTTATAAAAACACTTCTCTGTCCTATACATGTTAGAGGGAGATTCCATCCAGATGACCGCGACTGCATACTGATTGCTGAATGTCTTTGCTACAGCTGCTTCCTCCGACTGCCGAACCCCTGGCCTACATGGGGATGGAGTCTCTTTAGGCAACAGGCTTCCTTGCTTAGGTATGGGGAATGATGTCTTCCCAGGGGGGAAACCTGAAAGGTGGATTCGGGCTTATCATGCTGTGCTCTAACATAGGATATATAGGAAAGATCTATATCACTCCTAGTGACAGTATGGTGGTACTGTTTTTGTGTTTCACTCTCCTCGTCACAATTTTGCTTTTATTGTGTTTTATCATCCTAGTTATTGCAATACATACCACTTTATCTAAGAAGCAGTTACTTCAATAAACCCTTATTCAACTATATTCTGCCTCTGTTTGTCTTTGCCTGTGTGAGACTAATGTAACTGAGAGAAAGGGATGACCTATGATCGACCACAATTTCCCTGAGGAGTCCTTTTCCTCATGTTCCTGGCTGCCACAATCATCCCTGCTCTTGGGCAGAGATGAGGCGCTGCTAGTTAGCCTGAAAACCCAGATTAGGCTGACAGGTGTCACATAGTGTGGAATTGTACTCAGTACCCTACAATTCAGGTGATTCTGCCACCCAAATACAGTAGCCTCATTAGAATAATGAGAACCTACACAACAGACACATTTTGAATTATTTGGAATAATGTGACTTTTTGTGTAAGTGTACATTAGCATTGATGGCAGTTTGGACCAAATTGGTTAATGTAAATAAAATATACAGGTGTGTTTCTTTGAATTTCTTAAACAACCACATTACAAACATATGCATTGGACATTATTGTACTATTGCGTGCAAGTATTTTTTTTAAATGCACGAGTCCAGAGCTAATGTACACAGACAGTTCCGATGGCAACAGGTAAAACAGTTACTTATGTTCAGTTCCGGCAAAGACGAGGTTAATTTGAATTGTGGTCCAGTAGCAGCACAAAATAGAACTGGTACAATCAGGTTCATGGCAGCAAGGGAAGTGAAAAGTAGAAAAAAGGTGAGTTTCAAGCTTATATGCCTTGGGTTCCACCCACTCAGGTGTGGAGGTTTAGCCTCCACAGTTACTCAGGCGAGAAGACAACATCTAAATAAAGCATGCGTACTGACTAGTCGGGGCACAGATTATCTGATGGAAAAATGCCGCTGGGACTGATTCCATCCAGATCTAAATCAGGCCCTGAGTTAGAAAAGAGTCAGTGCAGATATTATGATGAGATTAAACATCTGGAGGAGACAAGACAAAAATATATAAAACCTTTGAGGTTTTGATTGGTCCATCAGATAAGAGTCTTATCTTGAATGTGATGGCTTAATTTGCCATTAGAGTGGGGATTGGAGTAGAGTAATTGTGGTTTCACCTCTCCCCATTACAGAAGTAACACAAAAATATAATCAACACCATATATTCTTTGTGACTTAACATTATTAATGTAAAGTGAAGCATCAAAACGTATTATTGAAGATGCATTGAATTAGAGTTTCATACATATATGTGAATTCTAATGTTTAACTTTAACATGACGTTTGAGGTTCTCATTCACATTTACACATGTATTTTGAAATATCACATTTACTGAAAGTACATCGCATTTGTAATCATTAATTCATTTATTCACATTTTGCGTTTATTCTGACACTATGCTTGTAGTGGCCATTGACAATGATTTACTCAGTTAGCATAAGTAGGTCTTCATTTTAACTTGAAAAATATTTTCTGAGCTCTGCATGTTTTTCTTTTGCAGGTGCCCATTTGTGATTTGTTAGCTAGAGAAAGGAGTATTGTATATTAGAGATAGAGGGGTCTGAGGTATTTTTTTTGTTGCCACGGACTGGATGATTTAGTGAGCGGAAGACTTGGAGAGGTGGAGGCCTATCAGACGCCTCTGCCCTTGCAGGGAATAGCTTCATGTCAAAACTGGTTTCTTTAGCTCTGAAAATGTCTACTGGATTCTTTATGATGCTGACACCTACCTTTCTTTATCCCTGAACCCCTTGAGACCTTATTCTACTTAGCTTAGAACCTATCTAGATGTCCATAATTCTGTTTATGGTTAGGACGAGCAATCCAAATTTCTTTAATTAAGAAATGTAAATTCTCATTTTTTTGGTTTCGGTATCGCTGTGACTGTAATCCTTGTATACTTTATTCTATTTAGACAATTTATTCTGGCATTTCAGCTTACTGGTTCTGATCTTGTCCTTTTACAATTTGATTCTGATATGCATCTATATTGGGTTGATTACTAATTTGTTATAAACCTACAAAACTTCAATACTGGTTCCTGGTCCTCTTTGTGTTGCAAAATTAGCTTCATAAACATAAAATGGTGAATTTATTGCTAACTCCTTTGTTTCCTAGTACACTGCAAGATCGATCAGATTGAACAACCATCTGCTTCCGTACTCACCCTCTCACAGTTTTGGAGAGATTCTGAGAGATAAAATGGTTGGAGTATGGTGCTGTGGTGATAATGAAGGTATCTCTACAGGCAGACGAGAAATATGCAGGTAAAGAGCATTTTTTGGCTGCTTTTTCATCAAAAAATGACACTAGGCTGACAAGTGTCAGATATTTTGCTGCTAACCAGTCTAACGTCATTTTTGACCCACAAGCGCCATTTCCCCTAACACCATCCCTCACCGGCTAGCGTCTTTTTTAGAGACGCTAGCCATTTCTTAGAGCCATTGTGAGTCATGTTATAAATATGGAGCACAGATGGCGTTAGCTGGTGTTAAAAAAAAAATAACGCGCAACTGATTTAGCGCAGTTGTGTGCCATTTTTCATAAATATGGGGCTTTCTATCTCAAAATATGTGTTTGCACAAAATATGTTGGTAAATGAGTGACCTTTTCTTAAAATACTTGCTTCAACTACAGATTAGTATTTGGAAAAGGAGGAATGTGAGTCTTCATGGTTGGTTCAAAGAATTTTAGGGAGTCTTGCCAGTGAAAAGTGGTGTATACTTGGCTGTAAAGTAACCTATATAATAACCGAGGAATCTAGATTAACAACAGGACAGAAGTCCAATGCAAAATGTTCCTACGTGTATTAAAACATGAAATGGAAAGCTGTGATTTTCCATTACCCATTTGCATTTTGAAGAGCTAAAATGGGAGTCAGCAGCTGAAGGTTTCGCTCCACGTAGGAGCTATTTTGTCTGTAGGCAAATGTCTGCCAATCTCTGTTATGCATGATCTGCAATAGCAAAACCGCCTGCACTTATGCGATCACGGCACAACGTGGTGCACCTTTGGCATAGTACCAATATATATTGATCATTTCTAAATACTTGCTAAAATAATTTGTCTAGTGTTATATGTAGTCTTAAGTGCCTAACTGTGACAGTGTGCCCCAACCAGAGTCCACACAGAACTGCCCGGAACAGTGAAAGAATTAGGTGGACGCTATTCATACTGATAGCCTTGCATAACTTTCACACCTGGCCACGGCCATGCGTAGCATTCTGACACGTTTCCATTGTTGTATTTATCTGTGTGAAACTGCGCCATGCAATGATGTGTTAATAAATCCCACTGTTTAATTGCTGCAATGGTATTTGCTTGGGAATACTCACCTGGTGTGCATTATTTCATGCATCAAGCAGGCCAACGCAAGGCAGGGGTTGCACCACACAAGTCCCAAAAAATTATTCAGGAATGTTTCTGTGTCACTAGATAATTCTCGTTTAAGCCCTTGCTTCACCTTTCTCTGTAAATGCATCAGCAACACCTCATATGATATGCCAAGACAGATTTGCTAAGATTTTGCATTGTGGCAGTGCCACGTTTTTGGTGTAGCCACGATACAAATTATTAGTTGAGATTTACAAACTTACAAAGCCACGTAAGGGCTGATTTGCTGTGCGTTGTGCGGCTTTGTAAAAATAAAAAGTAACACATGGCAGAGCACAGTGCTGTCTTGCTTTACCTTACCTTGGTCATGGGGAGGTGTTCCATGGCTGGAATATGGATGATCCCATGTCTCCACCCATGTATTTTGATCTACTAAGAACAATAAACCTGGGATTTTGCCAAAATGTTTCAACTCTTGGACCTAAGCGTAACAAGGAGAAATATCTTTATTTCAGCTTGTTACATACTTTTTCTATGTGTGATGCATTCTGCATCACACATCAAAGAAGGAAAACGTCTTTAAGATTTTTTTGGGGGCAGAAAAGTAACCTCTTCCTGGACAAAAACAATCCTTCTGATAATGCAGGCACCCTTGCAGTAAGGCACAATGCAAGGAGGGAGCACAAGTGTACCATATCTTAGTAAATATAGGCTATTTCTGCTCTGTCGATTTCATACACACAGTGCCACAACTTTGTTTGTTGGCCTGCAAGAGAGCTTTTCCGATCAGTCCTGGAATGTATTGGGTTCCCCAATCATTAGTTTAATTTCAATCCAATAAGAGGAATGAAGTCCCCACACTCCACTGAGCCCAAGAGGTAAGGTCTTGGGGGGTAAGTATGATTAACAAGGAACTGCAAATCACCAATATATAATTTTAAACATTATTGCATTTGTAGGAATCAATAATGAAAGTTTAATTACATTTTAAAAAGCTTTATTTAAGTTGTTTAATAATTATTTATTTATTACAGATCATGAGATTTTAAATACAATTTCAGAACAAAGCATGAAACGCCGAAGTGTGTTCCATAAACTCTAACCATATTCTAAGCTAAGAGAATAGAGAAACGCATCAACAGAACCCATAAAGAGTTCTAGTTTTGAATGGTGACTGTATAAAGGCTGTAACAGAACTTCCCCTAAAGAGATGTTCAAGAAACTCGGAAGAGTCTCAAGACAGCATGACTTCAAAACTAAAATGAAAAGTACCTACCAGAATAGATTTGAGATACATCAGCAAAGAATCTGAGTCAAAGTGCTCAAAAAGAAGTCATTGAAAGAGACTCTCAAGCAGGTCTAGAAAGAAAGAGTTCTCTCTCTCTCATCTGGGAACATGAGTTTCTACAACACATATCAGCAAAATGCAACAATCTGTTACAACTTGTGATGGTAGTTTGTCATCAGGACCAATAGAAAAACAATGTCTTCATGGGAACAGGACAACTTCCATCTATAAGGCAAACCTAACAGAGAGAGTAATAAATGTAAGTTACAAGATAATCACTTTGGCTCTTTCTATAAGACAAAACAAGTCAAGGTAAGTACAGCACATTACTCTGTGAGATCACCCCCGATCTCATACGCTTCTATTGACCAAACGTATTCATAAAGAAGCAACTTTTAATCATTAAACTAACATTTCAATTATTATATTTTACATAGGTCAAATGGGTAGGAAAGCTAAAACTTAGCACATACTCTATTCATTCTGTTGCATCAATAAAGCATTTGCGTCATGAAAAAATAAACACTTATGAACATGGCAGAAGTCACAGCAAAACAAAGAAGGTAGGAAAGACAAAAATGCATTTGTCTGTGTTTTAATCAAAATACGACGTGTCTTTATGAAAACTCAATGTACAAGGCCTAATTTTAATTGATGCCTACGCAACGTATCTCGCGGGTTAATTATGTCAATATTTGTTAAGTGAAAACGCTTCTGCACCTGCGTTGCGTGAAATATTAGTAAATCTGCTCGTAGTCTTTTAGCAGACAAAGTTGATACAGACATCCTCCCTGCAAGTTGGCCCTTTTTCATTGTTTCAAAATGGTGTATGTCTAAAGGCTTTTGCGTTGTAGAGCAAACTGAATGGAAGAAATTAAGTAAACAGTGTGTCTGTTTTTTTATCTGTAGTTTGGATGAGGTGCAAAGCAGTAGAAACATGGGAGTAATCTCAGAGGTGTCTTTTGGGAAACGGATTATTTGAAAATGGATGTCAGGACTACAAATCATAGAGTGCACTGGGGTAAATTAATTTCAAGGAAGAAGAGCCTGCTGGGGTTAGGCCTGCTCACACATGGTCAGGGGATTCCTCACACCATTGCCTTACTCCAGTACCATAACCAAGAGGCTGCTAGCTTCTATGTGGAAAGGTATGAGACTAGGAGTGTGTCTCTTATCCTAGCAGTTCAAAATTTGGTTCCATTTCAATCCCTACTAGGACAGATTTTTAATCGACATTAGAAACTATTTTAAATATGCTTTGGTTCCATTTCTGTCCGAACCGAAACAATCCGAAAAATATTTTTACACGCTCGTCGAAGTATCAGCCATCTATCAGATTTCCAATTTCAATTCTGCTTCCAAAGGAAACATGGTAAATAAAGTAACGATGGGCAAAATGTATTTAGAGATGAAGCCTCCATGTACATGGAAAGGGCGAGCCCGACCAAAAATTGTGCAACTGCTCTAAAGTTTTCTTACAACGCCTCAAGTGAAACTCTGAACTGGCAAGTCATCATCATCAGGCTTAATATTACATTGTGTCAGAGATTATGTGATTGGTTGGCCATATGTCAGAGGTCATGAACTTTAGGTATTGACAGCAGGGATTGTTTATGGTTTAATTAAGTAGTGTTCATACCACTGCTGTCGAAAAACACTTTTCCTAATCCTTTTTACTTCTCTCTTCCACTCTTTGATCCGAAACTGTACCTAGTACGCTTTCTCAAAACCATCCCAGTGATTGTTATGCGGATCGCCCCAAACTCCCTTCCAAAAAGAGTTGTTCTAGACTTTTTCACACATACATATCTCACCAATCTACACAGACCTGCTTTCTAACATTCCTTTACTCTTTATCCTAAATGATCCTACTCTTTGCAACTTTCCCTCGGTAATTAATTGTTTTAATGAAATTATTTTGACACAAAAATGTAGGAGTAAAATACATACAATTAACTAAGGATCATGATAAAATTATTGCATATGTTCTTACCCAAGGACTTTGATTCACTGAAAATTACACCCTTTTGAACTTGATGACATCAAAGGAATGACCCACAATCCCACCCTTAAACCATGAATACCGTTCTGTTTATTGCTGAGCTTCTGGAGGGGGAGGCTGGGGGGAAGGAGCAGAAAATAAAAAATAGACAGCGGATCCAGGAGCTATTTAATTCCAATCAATCAATCAATCAGTGAATTTATAAAGCGCGCTATGTACCCGACAGGGTTTCGAGGCGCTGGGGAGGGGGGGGGGTGCTGCTAGCGTTCGAAGAGCCATGTCTTGAGGAGTCTCCTGAAGGTGAGGAGGTCCTGGGTCTGGCGTAGAGAGGTGGGGAGAGAGTTCCAGGTCTTGGCGGTGAGGAAGGAGAAGGATCTGCCGCCAGAGGTCTTGCGCTGGATTCCAGTCCTTGCTAACAGAGCAAATGCGGTGTCAGGGCAGATAAAGGACAAGCCTAGAATAACAGCTACTAACAGTGGATAGCCTACATCTGTATCAGCATTATCTTATAGTATGGTATGTAGGGTATGGTATGGTGTGTAAAGTTCTGGTTGTATGTTGTGCTGAACTAGAACAAGTCGGGTTCTGTGAATAAGCTAGCTATACACAAGGTTTGTCTTTGGTAAATGGCTGGGTTAATTCTGTCAAACACGCAGTCCTTAAAGTTGCTTAGATATTATTTTATAATACATGGGATTCTGAAATCCTTGTATAGATGCCAGTGCCTAATTTCTTTATGATTAGCAAATTATCATGCACTCAGCTTCCACGCCAGAACTCAACTGTAATAAGTCATTGCAGTCGAGTTCTGATGTCACAATGCCTATTACCAGCAGCCGAGATGAATGGCAGGTCAGGTCACAGAGCACATTTGAAGCAGCTGTTTAAAGCAACTAAAAACGAAGTGTTGCTTTTCTTATATCTGCTCTGTTTTTCTGCTTACAGTGAGACCAAAAAAACCATCTTTTTATTTTTTGCACTCCATGGATAATTTTAGAAAAATTATAATCTTTCTGAATGTTTGTACACATTCCGAGCTAGTGCAGCTTTTTTTGTTGTTGTAAAAAGTGACTTGTATTGAACTGTTCCTAATATCTTTTGCAACAAGTATCTAATTGGTTTACTTTTGCACTAGATGTTCTATTTTTACTCTTCGTGTTTGTAAATGCTTTCTCTTTCATATGAAAGAGCTACGCACCAAGTGTTGGATTTATTGAAATGTTGTGTTGCCTTTGCATCACACAAGGTAGCACAAGGGCAACTCAACACTAAAGTCAGATTTACCAAGCTACGTATGACCACCTTGCCAGGCCCTGCGATGTTTGGTAAATCTGGAGTAACGCAAGGCAGTACAATTCACTGCCTTGCATTACTGTGCCCCAGGGAGGTGTTCCCTGGGTGGAGAATGGGTGTTCCCATGCAGCCACCCATGGATTTTGGCGAATTCCCAGATTTAACATGAGTGGTAAACCTGGAAATGCTTTAAATCACCACACCTTCCGAGGGGACCATACCAATGAGAATTATGTTTATTTCTCCTTGTTTTTCCCCTTTTTCTACATGGCAGTATTCTGTAATAGTGTGACCATATACTGTATGGGATAAAGTATTCCCTGTCGAACGAAATGAGGATATTGCATACCACCTTGGAGTTCCATAACCTTAGAAAGGAACTCGGCCTTGGCCTTTTTGCTCTGTATGGTTATGGAACTCCCTGGTAACTCACAATAGCCTTAGAATGTATGACAGGGGTACTTTATCCCCTATATATCATTGAGGTTATTTATTCAATTAGCTTTACCATGTGTGTTTTTTTTTTTTACATTTGCTGGTCTCATTCTGTCAATGCTTGGCTATTTACGGCAGTAGAGCATAGAGCCCACCACTCTAGCAGTTTAAGTAGGGAGTGCCACCTGGCCTGATATGTTGGTAAAGTAAGTCTCACTTAAATATCAGTTAATTATGGGTATCTTCTCTCTGTCGATCTGCTTACAAAATGCCCTTTAATAACACTTCTTAGCTAGGAAATGCCATGAAAGTGGGTTGTGCTGGTATTTACAGGGAATGAAAACTCATGAAGAAAACAAATGGGTCAAAACACAGAGGAAGGAAAATATATGAAAACAATGAGCATGAGAGAGAAATATATGACACAGTCCTGGACACATAATTGTATATGCATACATATACCGGTACAATCTTATACAAACAGGGCTACAGGTGCATGCATGTGGACATGTTTCCCCGCCCATCCCTTACAGCAAGTAATGCGCTTAATTGTCTTCGCTCCCTCTATGAAGGGATCTCGCCCACGCTCCTGGGTTAGTCTCTTAGCAAAATAACACATGTCCACTTAAGCTCCCACAGTCTCTCACTCAAATGACACTACATACTGTTGAAAGTCTTCTTTTACAGCCCTGAACTCATAAAGAGTGATTCTGACTGCAAAGTTCTCTAAACATGATCAATCACTATGTGGCCTTTGTTGTGGTGCAACCTCGCTGCAGTCAGTCACATTACCTCCCGTCCCTCCCTCGCCTTCCTTTTAGACCAATGAGGCCTCCCCCCTAGACCCTCCCTTCCCCTTTTAAACCCCCCCCACCCTTACCTCCTCCTGTTCTTTTGTCTAGCCCATGCTAGATGTTTTTCTTTCTCCTTACCTGCACGGCGGGGCCTAGGGGTCTTCGATTGAGTCACTCCTCGGGACGCGAAGCTCCGCAAGGAGTGCTACAGCCTGGACGCGGCTTTGCCGAGCAGCCGTGCTCCTCTGGAGGCACGTACTGATGGTCGGCTGACGGGGTCATCCGGCCCTCTGTGGCTGGGGCGTCGGCTTCCGGTTTTCCACACTGCGGAGCCGCGGGGAAATGCGGGAGTGCTGCTTTTGATGTTCTGAAGGTAGGACGGGCATTCTGCCCGGTGTTTTATGGTCTTTGCAGTTAGTTTTGACCTTTTTAGGGATTGGTGGATTCCTGTAGTGGGAGGTCCAGGTCGCTATATATGGGGAGTGATTTTAGGTAAAGGGCAGTGTATTTTGGATTATTAGCATGCCTAAGGTTCTGTCTAAGAGACGTAGGATTGTCTCTTCTTCCTCCTCTGAGGAGGAGGGTGCTGCTGGCGTTTCCACTTCTGGGGGCTCCCAGTTACAGGAGGGTAGGGGTACTCCCCTCATGTCCAGGGAGGAGGTGCAGGAGATGATCGAGGTGGCTGTGACCAGGGCTCTTCAAGCAGGGATGGCCAGGCCTGGTCAGTCTAAAATTGCCCATACTTCGGCATCTGCAAGGAAGTCCTCCTCAGATAGTGAGGGTGATGAGGCCTCATCTACGTCCTCTGGGGGTAAATAGGTATCCAGAGAAGAAATGTGGGAGGTGATGGCACATGTTCGGGATAATCTGGGTTTCCCAGTGTTTCAACCTTCAAATTCGGAATCGCACTTATTTCCACAATATCAGACGCCTTCTAAGTTTGCCATGCCTTTTCAGGGACCTGTGAAGGATATGGTGTTTCGCGAATGGAAGGATGTTGATAAGGCTCAAGTTCCACGATTCCTGCAGAAACTGTATTTACTTGAGGGTGAGGAGGTATTGCCTCCTTCGGTCCGCCTGGATTCAATTTTAGCTACCCTGATTGGCAAAACGGCAGTCAATCCGGAGGATTGTGTGCCTACGGATGCCACGGACCGTAAAGTAGGTTCAGGTCTTAAAAGAGCTTTTGCAGCTGAGAATCTGGCGCTAAGGACAGGTATATATTCTGCTTATGCGGCCCAGTCGTTGGTGCAGGACTTTGATAAGCTGGCGGTGGCTGTTCAGGAAGGGGCGGAATGTTCGGAGCTCCTGGCTGGTATGGAGAAGCAGGCCAGATTGTTGGCTGATGTGTCTTCTGATGTGGTCCGTACTTCGGCTCTGGCCTCTGGTGCTTTGATTGGGGCTCGTAGGTCCCTCTGGTTACGTTCCTGGAAGGCTGACCCAGGAGAAAAGGCGGCCTTGCTCAGACTGCCGTTTGAAGGTCATAGCTTGTTTGGGGATCAATTGCCATCCATGCTTTCCAAAGCATTTAAGGAACAGAAGCATGCCTTGCCTTATAAAGGGGGATCTACTTCGGATAAAGGGTGGAAGAAACATTCCCGCTCTTCTCCCAAAATGGATGCCAAATCCTTTTCATTTAGGAAGTGGTGTTTTCAGCTGCGTTTTTCTCCTAAGAAGTCTGCGCCTGCGAACCGGGGTGGGTTCAAGAAGGGGTCCTGACAATCACTGTGGGCCTGGCATAGGGCCGGTTGGGGGAAGGCTGAGTCACTTTCTTTCAGCTTGGGAGGAGAGTGTCTACGATCGTTGGGTGCTAGACATTGTGGCCAATGGTTATGTTATCGATTTTGTGGTGGTACCTCCAGATTCAGGGGTACGTCCCACCCCTCTGCCTTCAGGGGGGTCACGGAGAAGAGCATTATTGGACGGAGTCCGGGACTTGCTGGTCAAGGGGGCCATTTCCCGCGTTCCGCTGGACGAACGGGGTCAGGGCACTTATTCGGTCTTGTTTCTTGTTCAGAAAGTTTCAGGGGGATTTCGACCGGTGCTCAATCTGAAGGCGGTGAATGCTTGGATCAGGACGGTGCATTTCCGCATGCTGTCTATTCAGACTATCTTTCCATTGGTCAGGCAAGGGGACTTTCTAGTGTCGCTGGATCTGCAGGATGCTTACCTGCACGTGCCTGTGGCAAGGTCTTCACAGAGGTTCCTGAGGTTTGCTGTGGATCATTAACACTATCAGTTTTGTGTTCTATCTTTCGGTCTCAAATCTTCTCCTCGAATTTTTACGAAGGTGCTGGCCCCCCTGGTGGCTTTGCTACATTCAGACGGGGTGTTTATTCATCCTTATCTGGACGACATCTTGATTCATGCCCCATCACGGGTCCTGTTGCAGAGGCAGGTGGCCCAAGTTCTGGTGATCCTGCAAAACCACAGGTTTTTAATCAACTGGGAGAAATCAGATTTAGTTCCGTCCCAGGATCTGGTTTTTCTAGGGGCTCGGTTTCGGACTCTTCCAGGCTTGGTGACAGTGTCAGAAAAGAGGTTAGGTGTACTCCAGTCCTTGGTACGGAAGGTAGTGTTACTGACTGCACCCCGAGCTCTTCTATGGTTACGTCTACAGGGCCATTTGGCTTTGGTGATATTTCTGGTTCCTTTGGCACGTTTCCATCTCCTGTGCTTGATGACATGGTTCTTGAGAAGGTGGGCGCAAGGGTCCGGTTTTCTGAGGGCCAGGGTTCCGGGGTCCGGATTGATTCGCAGGGAGTTGCAATGGTGGTTGGATGCAGATCATCTTCGGATAGGGGTTTCTTTGTCACCTCTGAGACCCGTGGTGGTGACTACGGATGCCAGCCTCTCCGGTTGGGTGCATGGATAGGGTCGGCTCAGATTCAAGGGTTATGGTCCCCTCTGGAGGCGAGTCGGTCATCGAATTGGCGCGAGTTCGAGCTGTCTTATTGGCTCTGGTCCATTTCCAGGTGTCCCTGAGGGGTGCAGCGGTTCTTGTTCGGACGGACAACTTAGTGGCCAAGGCTTATGTCAACTGGCAAGGGGGGACCAGGTCAAGGGCTCTGTTCGGTCTAGCCAGGAAGATTTTTGTGTGGGCTCAGGAGTGGGTTCCTTCTCTCAGGGCTACGTACATTCGGGGGGTGGTCAATGTTCGGGCGGATCTGCTGAGCAGGGTAATTCCTTCCTCTCAACTTTTCTCCCTCCGGAAGTCTCTGTTTCTGCATCTGGTTCGACTTTGGGGGCTTCCAGTGCTGGATGTGTTTGCGTCCGCGGAAAACGCGAAGTTGGATCGCTTCTGCTCCTGGTATCGGTGTCCCCAGGCCTGGGAGGTGGACGGGATGTCATGTCCTTGGCCGAGGGGCCTTTTGTATGCGTTCCCACCGTTTCAGCTACTCAGGTCTTTTCTGTTGCGGGTGAGGGATCTGGGGTCCAGGGTTACCCTGATTGCGCCACTCTGGCCGCGGGCGAATTGGTTCCCGTTGTTGCGGCTGATGGCAGACGGGAGGATGTGGCCTCTGCCTCTTTGTCCGTCTCCCCTGGAGTTTCCCTGCCTCCCGTTGGGGTCATTGAGGAGGTTGCACTTGACGGCCTGGAAGTTGAACGATGGGGCTTGACAGGTCTGGGGGTACCTGTAGCTTTGAGTTCTACCTTACTGGCTTCCAGGCGGCGTTCCACTTTACTTTCATATGCTAGACAGTGGAAGGTTTTTTCTTCTTGGTGCTTGAGTCATGAGTTGGATCCTACCTGCGTGTCTATCTTTGAGGTGATCCAGTTCCTGCAGGACGGTGCTCAATTGGGGTTGTCGGTGGCATCTCTACGGGTACAGTGGGCGGCTATTCAGGCATTTAGAGGTCTGTGGCGTAATCTTCCGGATGAAGGGCGCTTGATGCCTAGATTTTTTCAAGGTCTTCTTAATTTGTTTCCTCGCCCTGTACGTTCTTTTCCTTCATGGGATCTTTCTTTGGTTTTGGATGTTTTAACGGATGCCCCTTTTGAACCATTGGGGGACTGTGATTTGCGCCATCTGTCCTTGAAGACGTTCTTTTTGGTAGCCATTACTTCGGCTCGGCGTTTAGGGGAATTGGGGGCCTTGGCCTGTTCCTTTCCTTTTTGTAAGGTTTTTCAAGATCGGGTGGTTCTGGTTCCGGTCCCTTCATTTATTCCAAAAGTCAATTCTTCGTTCCATGCTCGCCAGGAGGTCATCCTTCCTTCATTTTGTCGAAATCCCTCCTCAAGGGAGGAGGTCCGTTTGCATTCGTTGGATGTACGCAGGGCTTTGTTGGAGTACCTGCGGGTGGTGGCTCCTTTTCGTAAGGGTGATTTGCTTTTTGTTAATTTCGGTCCGGCACGTAAAGGTGAGAAGCCTTCCACGGCTTCCTTGAGTCGGTGGGTGAGATCATTGATTCTGTTGGCCTATTCCTTAAAAGGGGTGATTCCTCCTCAAGGGATTCAGGGTCGGTCTACCAGGGGTATGGCGGCTACGGTGGCGGAGCTTCAGGGGACTTCCGTGGTGGAAATTTGCAGGGCCGCCACTTGGGCTTCTCCTTCGACGTTTGTGCGTCATTATAGGCTGTCGGACTTGGGTAGTTTGGAGTCGGTGTTAGGTCACCGAGTCTTATCCTCTATGAGGTAATAGGGGTAAGGTTTTTTGGTGGTCTTGGTGCAGGATATTAATAAAGTTCTTGCAACTCAGTGTCCGTCTCCTGTGTTTTTCTTGCTATGTCTCATTGGTCTAAAAGGAAGGCGAGGGAGGGACGGGAGGTAATGCTTCCATTTTCTTGCGATAATGGCATTACTCCTAGTCCTACTCCCTCGCCTTCCTTTCTGTTCCCTCCCGCCCTCCCGGTACGGACTGTCCGAGTTGCTGCTTGGGCTTGGTTTTTGTACAGGAGGAGGTAAGGGTGGGGGGGGTTTGAAAGGGGAAGGGAGGGTCTAGGGGGGAGGCCTCATTGGTCTAAAAGGAAGGCGAGGGAGTAGGACTAGGAGTAATGCCATTATCGCAAGAAAATGGAAGCAGTGTTTGTGTGGCATACTGAGCATGGAACACTGTCATTGGTTAAACCTGATGGCACAATGTGCTTGCAATGCACTTAGCTCTGTGTGCCTCATCATTACACACCTGAAATTGGTGTTGAGCGCGGAGAAACCATTAAAGAAGTCACCACTTGACTTGAAACTTCAATAGATGGAAGCAGCGCTGTATCTGCAGCTTCTGAAATATGTCGTAATTCAGTTACTGTTTTAACGAGGTGAGAGGAGCATCTTATTCTTAAAATAACACCTATAAACACACCCATTTAATTCTCAAAGGGATTCTACTGGCAAGGAAGATCCCTTGGCCCCACCTCGAGCAGCCCCTGGGAGGAATTCATCCACAGAGCAAAGGAATTAACCCATTACATACATTGAACATATTAATATGTTATACACTAAATAACCACTGGAGGGAGCCAGATCCTTAAAGATGCAATTAAAAGCTCTAACTACAGAGAACTACAGGTATAAGAAGTACATTTAAATGGCTATTGAAAATAATATATTTTAAGCGTCATCCCAGTAAACCAGAACTAAAATGGCTGGCATAATGAATGCTGTGGAAAAGCCTAGTACCTTTTTAGAAGCGCCAGGACCACCTACAGAAAGTTGGACACAGTGGATCAAATGTTTTGAAAAACACTTGGAGGCTATAGATGGAACTAAATATGAGTCAGCCAGACAGCAAACCATGATTTATAATTGTCTGGGAGTTGAAGGAACAAGATTATTTGACCACATAAACCCAGTTGAGAAGGAGGAAGAGGAAGAGGAAGACCAAGAATGGGATGTGTTAATTGAAGCAAAAACTAGAATGAAAAATTATTTTGATACAACAATGAGTGTCATTATGGAAAGATACAACTTTTACTACCGCTACCAAGCGCCTGGAGAACCTTTTGAATCTTATGTTGCAAACACTAAGGATGCCTGCCACAACATGCTCATTCAAAGAGATAGACAAAATGATCTGTGACCACGTAGTAATGTGCACCACTTGTGTTAAAGCATCAGAAAAGCTATTATGTCATTGCAATCCTAGCTTGGAGAAGGTGATATCAACTGTGAAGAGTATTGAAAGGTCTGCACAGGGAGTAAAATTGCTGCACAAATCTGATAACCATCATACAGATGTCAATCTAATTCACAAAGAAGAAGAAGCATCTGTGAATCAGTCAAAAACAGAAAGAGTGGGTCAAAGCCAAGCAACATAAAATTGTCCTGCTATCGCTGTGGATCAAGTTCCCACTTGGCGTCAAGCAAGGGGTGTCCTGCTATTGGAAAAATGTGCAAAGGATGTGGAAAGTCGCAACATTTCCTAAAAGTTTGCAGAACATTTTGCATAAAAAAGTATTCAAAGTAGAGGAATCTAATTCAGAGTAAGACTTCGATGACAGTGAAATGATGGAAACGTTAGTGTTACTAGTGACCATCATTAACAAGGAAGACTTACAGAGCCAACCCAAGTGTAGTGTGCATGTGAATGGTGAAAGTGTGGAAGTGCAAAGCACCATTATATGCTAGCAGGATTGTTCCAGGAGAATATGGAGGTCATAAAAAAAAGTTGGAAGGAGTGTTTAATGGCAAGTTGATGTTCAAGAAAAAAAGTGCGTCGTCAGAAGTATTCGTAGTAGACTACAAGGTCAACATCTTTCGTTGGTTGGAGCAACAGAAACTGAAGATGATGATTAATCCATGTCTACCTCCTTATGTGTTCAGAATCCAAGAAAACAGTTTAGAAGCTATTCTTGAAGAGTACAAGATGGTGTTCACTGGAAAACTTGGATGCTTAAAGAACTTTAAACATAAAATAATTTGAAAAAAGAATACACAACCTGTCAAACAATGTGTGAGAAACATACCCTTGTCAGCCCTCTCCGAGGTCAAAGATATCTTAAAGAGTTGGTGTGACAGTGGAGTAGCAGTAGCCGTAAACGCATCGGAGTGGTTATCACCTGTGGTCACAAGCTAAAAAAATGGATCAATCCGTTTATGCATTGACCTTCACCAACTCAACCACCACGTGGTAGCTGATTGTCAAACATTGCCTCTAATAAATGAAATGGTGATGACCTTGGAGAAAACGAAGATCTTCACAACTCTTGACTTCATCACCAAGTACAACTGGAGAAGGGCTCAAAAGGTTATACAGCATTTGTTACTCCTGAAGGAGCTTACCAATTTTGCAGACTACCATTTGGGCTATGCTCGGCGGTCTTCCAGCACATAATGAACCAACTTTTGACTGACATGAAAGGGGTAAAGTAATTTCAAGATTACACACTTATTTACAGCGAAACAGAAGAAGAGCACGTGTCTATTTTGCGGAAAGTTCTACAAAGGACCCAAAACAGTGGTCTAACGTTACAAAAGGACAAATGTAAATTTTTCAAAGGAACGGTGGAGTACCTCGGACACCTCATTGATGAACATGGAGTTTGACCTAAGCCATCCTTGATATCTGCAATTTCAAAGTCGCCAACCCTGAGTAATAAGGATGAACTTGCATCTTTTTTAGGCATGTGTGAATTTCACTCTAAATTCATACATAATTATGCAATAAAAGTTGAACCACTGTGAAAATTAATAAAAAAGGATGCAGAATTTCTATGGGACGAAACATGTGAACGGAGCATGAAGGACATAATAAAAGAATTTGAGCTGGCACCATCCCTGCAGTCCTTCAATGAAAAATTACAAAGCACTGTGACCACCGATGCTAGCCAGGTGGGATTGGGGGCGGTGCTCAGCCAAAGAACAGTTAAAGGAGAAAAAAGCATCATCTGTGCATCACGAAAACTGAGAGGTGCAGAGTCAAACTACTCAGTAATTGAACATGAACTGTTAGCATGTGTCAAGGCGGTTACAAAGTTTAAACGTTTTCTTTGGAGCAAGGATCTCATTATACGCACAGATCACAAGCCTTTAGTTAGCATCTTGGAAGGGAAAGGTTCTAGCAAACCTACCCCAAGAATAGCAAAATTAGCATGCAAATTGCAAGAGTACCAATTCAAAATGGAGCATATTTCTGGCAAAATTAATGTTTCAGCTGACTACTTGCACGTGCCCCATGTGATAATGAATTTGATGGTGAAGAAGATGAGTGTGACGATGATTTGCTTGTTGCATGTTTTTTTGATAGTGAAGAAGCAAGTGGTGCTATCAACAAACAAGAGTGGAGGAAGGCTGCTAGAAATGACGATGTTATTGGAAATTTAGAGACGACATCACCACTGTTGATGAGGTTCTCCTCCGCGACGAAACCCTGATTGCACCAGTGTCGTTAAGAAGTAAATTGATAGCTCTTGCTAGCTCTTGCCCATGAAGGTCATATAGGAATGACAGGAACTAAACAAAAGCTTAGGGAAAGATATTGTTGGCCAGCCATGAATTGTGATGTAGACATATTTGTCAGTCAATGTTCCATTTGTGCAAAAGCAGACAAAACCATGACTACTCACCGGTGCCCCATGTCATCCATGGAGCTACCTGAGGGTACCTGGATAAAAGTTGGAATCAACTTTATCGGACCAATGAATGCGTTATCCCTACACATGTGTTATGCCATTGTTATTTTAAACTATTTCAGTAAATGGATTGAAGTTACGTTTGTACCACAACCCACCACATCTGAAGTGATAATATTTCTGAAGGAAATATTTTGTAGAGAGGGTTTCCCACATCAGTTAGTCTCTGACAATGGAGTGCAGTTTCTTTCCCAAGAAATGGTTGCATTCCTGAAGGTTAATAACAAAGAACATTTATGATCTTCCTTATATCGCCCCCAAAGTAATGGGCAGGTCGAGCGAGCCAATCGCCTAGTCAAGGAAACCATTCAATTGGCATTAAGATCTCATATTCCTATCGAGGTGGCCCTTAGGACCAGGCTATGGTCATATCGCACCATTCTGCACAACACCACAGGTAGAACGCCCTTTCAGTTGCTCAGGGGTAGATGAGCTATCACACAGCTGCAGCCATATTGGACTTTAGCATGGAAGAAATGGGAAGAGGAGAACATGAAGGAGAAAGAAACCAAAATGTGAAAGTTAATAGACATGCGTCAAAAACATATGCGTGCCCACGTCCAATGTTAGGAATTCAGTCTGTGTGTGCTGGTGATTTGGTAAGAGTGAAGTATCAAAAGAAGGGAGCCCATATGAGCAAGTACAGTGAACCAAGACTTGTAGTTAAGACCAAGGGCACTGCTATTTTATTAGACAATGGTCAATGGTGGAATGGATCAAATGTGGTTGCCGTTAGATTGTCAGAACCAGTCACAGACCATGAAGTTGTTCATAGTGATGTGCCTGAATCCAACGAAAAAACTGAGCACAGTGAACAATGCAAAACAAGCTAAGCCAGTGATGCAAACAGTAACCCTTCTTACATGTCTTCGACTGTGACTATACCTGATCCAAAGGGTACTGTAACAACCAGAAGAACCACTGTACCACCCGTCAGGTTCAAAGATTACATATTGAATTAATTGTTGTAAAAAGGGAAAAGATGTAATGTCCTGCCATGACCCCGTGTGTCTGTGCGCACAGCCATGCCACGCGCTGCTTTTAGAATGTTGGAGAGGGTGCACGGCGTGCAGATGGTTGGGGGATACTGTGAGGAGAAAGAACACAATAAAGAAGCTTTTTACTTACCTTCGTGTGCCTCGTCATTACAGTAGTCTTGCAAAGTGCCCCAGGAACAACTTTTTCCACTGCACGTAGGAGAAAGGAATTCTGAACAAGGAAGAATGTTTTCCACGTCAAGAAAGAGAAAAAAAATGTGGAAAGCCCCATTACCTTAACAATGCAGTTGTGTTTTTTCCATCTCGCAGATGACCCGTGGAAGAGGGTGATGTAGAACAGTCCTAGGTCTGGAAATTTACAGGTCATAGGTTTTGAAGGCATACGGGTACCATTTTTTGGGCTGCCCAAAAAAGTGACTTCAAGGATTTCCTCAGTTTTTCGTAAACTGTGTCAAAGAAGTGTAAGCTCAAATATTCTTCCACAGCATCCTGTCTAGTGTGAATAAGCACACTGAAAGGTGGCGGATGCCTCATCTGCAGTATTTAGTGTGAACATGCTTCTATGCCCTCTGAAGAGGGTAGATGGCACATCCGCACCTACCAATCCCTTTACTCCTGCCAAGCTGCAACAGCTGCAGATTCAGGAGCAAATTGTTTACTATCTTTGTTATTCAGGCTGTGGATTGCTAAATTTCCACCGAACCTGGCCGTATCTAAGTGTGATCAGAGATGAACTGACCAGGTCCATGCTTGATGTGCTGCTCCACTTTGGTTTTTTCTTTGAATTCTGAGACCTTTAGTATTCTTTATTGCATTATAAAACAGGACTACAAGTCCCACAATTCAAATGAAAAAAAACCTGAACTGGAGCAGCATATCACACACGGACATGCAAAACTAGGCAGCTCTGTTTTACTTGGTGCAATAACATATCAATGTCTTCTGTAACATTTAATAATGTACTGGGAAAATTCAGTGACATGCTACTACTTCCCAATTTTATTGATTTATTCATGTGCCTACGGACTGAATAGTCTTTGTCCATATTATCCCTTAGATTTAAACGCACTTGACTAACCATCATTTTAGCAACTGCTTTGTAAAAAAAAAAAATCATCACTCCTGAATTTGAATATTTCACTGAACCATTTAAAAGTAACTAACTGCACCTGAAGGCATCAGTCCCGTGGAAAATACAAAACAATACGTTATGTATGTAAATACAGAAAGAAAGGAAGCAAAGAAAGGAAGCAAATAAACTATGTGCACAATGTATTGAGGGCTTAAGTAAGTCTTAATTCTGAGGTTTCCTACTACATTTTCTAAAACAGTATATGATAGGTGGGTCATATGTCGGAGGTCATGCACTTAGAATATTCCCTCCAGGTTGAAAGAAGCAGTGTTTGCTCTAATGAAAATCTCATTTAGTGCAGGAGAGGTCAAATACATTACAACCTCTGCAACCGTCAGGATTGTTTCAGATGCAATTAGGCAGTATTGTATACCCTTTGAAACTTTAGTACACCGCCTATAATCCCGCCCCAAATACACATTGCCCCATGCGTTTCTGAAAAAAAAGCGTTGTTCTCGACCCTTTTACTGAAAAAGCTTTTATTAGTCTAAAAAAACTAGTTTGCTTCTTTTAGTTTTTACTTTAAATGTGTCTGATCTTCGCAACGTTTATTTCTATAATTCATTGCTGTTGGAAGTATCTTGTCACACAAAAGGTAAGAAAAAAGCACCTATAATTGACTGATTTACTGGTCATTACGACCTTTTGAACTTGGTGACATCACAGGAATAACCCATAGTCCCACACTTAGCCCATCAATAGCCTTCTTTCTATATGCTGCTGAGCTGGTAGGGAAGGCGATTAAAAAAAACACAGACAATAAACAGTGGGTGCAAGCCTCTTTCAATTCAATACCTTTCTTGGTTAGCAAATGTAGGGCTAGCTCTAAGAAGTCCCTAGTGCCCTTTTTTTACGCTAATGCAGAATTAGCTTGACAAAAACACTGCACCATATTTACAAAGTGTCACGCATTGTGCCACTTTGTATACCCTTGGGCCACATTATGCCTGCACCAGGCATAATGTATGCAAGGGGGGCGTTCCAGCATTAGGAGTCCCAGAAAAATGGTGAAGTGGAATCTATGAGATTCCAATGCACCATTTCTAGCATAATTTAACACCAGCCTAAGGCAGGTGTTAAAATGAGGCTCCCATTGCTTTCAAAGGGCCTCCTGTCACTTTGCAGGATTGACGTCAGTTTTTGGTCAAGTCCTGCAAACTGCCAACCTAGCATCAAAATGTATGGTACTAGTTCCCTAACGTGCACCAAGGTATGCTGTATCATAAATATGACACACACATGGTGGCGTTAGGGGCTGCACAATGGGACTCAAGAAAAGTGGCGCATCATGGTATGATGCACCACTTTTTGTACATTTGCCCGTAGTTTCAGGGCTAATATAGGCCAAGCCTGGAATTGCAGCCATTAATCACGACTACACCTTATGTTATGCTGTTAAAATAGTGAACGTATTATTCTGAATTTATATTGTGCAAAACTAAAAAGCAGACTTATTTGAATACCTAAACTATATATGAGTTATATCTTCCGTAATAACTGAGCTAGTGGATTAGTTTTACTAAGGGTGGGATTATTTGTATTGTTTTACCTTCTTATTGTCTCAATATAGGGTTATTTACTTCAGCTGAGTAGGACGTAAAAGTATCGGAGTGGACAAACCATTCTCCTGTGGGAAAAAATGTTCTGGTTTTAAAACCATACAGAACTCACCATTCCAGGGACTTTTACCGAGCAGATTTACCACCTGTTCTGACCAGGTGATAAATGTACGCCTGGTCAGTGGGTGGTGCGGGGTTATGGAAGGAGTCTTGGGGGATTAGGAGAGGGAAGAGGAAGCTTTTTATTGTATGCTACAGCTGTTCGAAAAAATATGTCTAATGAAGTGTCGCTGCTACTACAGCCAAAGCCTCGTGATTTTTCCAGCCAGAATTATAAGGAGAATAAATTAGGTCAGATTCTCCTTCAACAGGAAAAACAGGGGGGCAATTTTATCATCATTTGCTGCAGCGCAAGTACAGCAAGACAACTTGCTGCACTGCGTAGCATCACATGGAGAGAGCAAATATCATTAACGATATGGCACATTCCTGCTCTCTCACTGCACTGGCTCCCTCATTGCAGCCTAGCACCAACGCAGGTACACTTACGTCATGGTGCAAGGGTTCCTGCTTTGCAGACAGGATTGTTCTTGTGCAGGAAGGAACACCTTCCTGCCCAACAACAATCCTCAGAGGCATCTTACTCTTTCTAAGTGTGCTGCAGAGTGCAGCACACCTAGAAGAGGAAATAATAAGAAGAAATAAAATAATTCTTCGCCTTGCACCTCTTTTGGGAAGGCGTATAGTTTTGATGCATTCACAGGTTTATCAGTCTTAGTAAATGTGGAAATGCACCAAACTCCATTAGTGGATACTTGGGAACATCCACACTTCACCCAGGACAGACAAACTCCAGATTTACCAAACAATGCAGGGCTACACAAGGTGGCCTTCCATTGCTTGGTAAATCCAACGTAAGGGTTGCGTTGCCCTTGTGACACCATGTTTGATGCAACAAAATCCAATCATACATCTGGGCCTGGATGTGGAACAAAATGACCCATTTGGAGTCAGGTAGAGCAAAATGCAATTAGGTAATTTCACTCTGCCTGACTTATAATTATCCTTTAAGAGCAGTAAATGTAACTGAAAGGGGAAAGCTCGGTTAAGCTCTTTGTTAAAGTCAGATTTTTCCACAATTTTGATAATATTTTGAGATAACAGTTGTGGACAAAAGCCATGCCAATTAGGAGTGAATTTTCTGGCGATAATTGTTTGGTACTTAGATATTAATGTAGCTGGAAATAAATGTGCTTAACTTTAAATAATTGGATGAATGTAGTTTCTGCCTAATGGAATTGTCAGGAATAAGGCTGTGCGCGGTTCAGGTCCCGCCCGAAACTCCGCTGCGTGGTTGTGCAGTGCTTTATGCGCACCACTTGTTATCCCCTCTTGTTCCAAAAGTGGCCATCAGCGTTCTCTGCCCTGTGGGAAAGCTCATGTACCTACAGGGTCAGGGCATTGGTGGACAAGATGCACTTATCAGTGCTATTCTATGAAGGGACTACAATTCCCATGTTTTTAGAGGCAGCAGCCGTCTTGGGGTGTGGCAGGCCTATAAAGCCCAGCCACACCCAAGCACATTGCTCACTATTTTGAAGACTTCGATGCAGTCAGACCTCGTGGGGGTTCCTCTGAAGAAGAGCAGATTTCCTGCATGGCAGATGGACGTCAAATTGAAGTATCCTTGTTTCCATGGTGAATTCAGATATGAGTAGGTCGTACTCGTAGCGGTAAGGTCTTGATGAGCCCGAGCTTTAAGGGAGTTGTTACTTCCAAAAGGTAAAGCGCCCCTTAGCACAACGAGCAAAGCGTTTTCAGTTTTCGGAGTAAAGCGCCCTTGGCACGACAATCAAAGCGCTTCAGTCCACATGAGGAAAGCGACCTTGACACGGCAATCAAAGCGCTTCAGTCCACATGAGGAAAGCGACCTTGACACGGCAATCAAATCGCTTCAGTCCGCATGAGTAAAGCGCCCTTGGCACGGCAATCAAATCGCATCAGTCCACATAAGTAAAGCGCCCTTGGCACGACCATCAAAGCGCTTCAGTCCACATGAGGAAAGCGTCCTTGGCACGGAAATCAAAGCGATTCAGTCCGCATGAGTAAAGCGCCCTTGGCACGGCAATCAAAGCGCTTTAGTCTGCATGAGTAAAGCGCCCTGGACACAGCAATCAAAGCGCTTCAGTCCATATGAGTAAAGCGCCCTTGGCACGGCAATAAAAGCGCTTCAGTCCACATGAGTAAAGCTCCCTTGGCATGGCAATCAAAGCACTTCAGTACACATGAGTAAAGCGCCCTTGGTACGGCAATCAAAGCGCTTCAGTCCACATGAGTAAAGCTCCCTTAGCGCAGCAATCAAAGCGCTTCAATCCACATGAGGAAAGCGTCCTTGGCACAGCAATCAAAGCGCTTCAGTCCACATGCGTAAAACGCCCTTGGCACAACAATTAAAGTGATTTAGGCCACATGAGTAAAGCGCCCCTTAGCATAACAAGCATAGCGCTTCAGATAAGACAAGTGAAAGCGCTTACTGGCATAAGGAACAAAGCGCTTCATGTATAATAATCAAAGCACTTCATGAACAATCAACAAGGCGCTTCTGCCCAACAAATAAAGCTTTTTAAGTTCAATGAGTAAAACTTACACGCCTATAGTTGTAAATGTGAAAGCATTTTTGGATATAAGGAAATTATGGTTTCATGTTTTTTTGGAAAGCATAATATGTGAAAAGCATATTTAAGTCTGAGAATTTCTAGGCTGTGATCAAACGTTTATGTTATGAATGCATAGTTGTTACAGGATTGATATTCAGAGTATGACCTTAGTCAAAGCTCTTGGCATCTCCTGGTTCTGAGGTTGTAGTTTGTTCTTGTTCCATGATTCAAAGAAGGGGCTTCGCCCTCAATTCAAAAGGGGTCTCAATCTGATATCACGGAGACGCCTGTAGTCAAGAGTCTATTGATGATTTATACTGCTATGAATGAGTGTATGCATATTTGTTCTGACCTTTTCTTTTCAGATCTCTCTCCCTGCAGTTCCCTACCCTAATTCCCTTCCCCCCACCTGGCTTCATCATAACTCTGTGCTATAAAAGCTTTCTGAGTTGGTGACGCCGGGAGGTGGGCCTTTTGTTCAGCAACGTGCAGATCCTGAGGAAAGGACACTGTGACAGGCTTATTGACATTTATGGTTAAATGTAGTTACCCCATTGTCCCTCCTGTCCTCGTCCCATTCATTAATAATGAGATATTACTATCTCATTGACAGGAAAAAAAGAACAAGGAAGGCTGAGAAACCTACCCTCCCTCCCTCTCCCACTGGGAGCACTCAAGGCGTATTTACCCAGCATTCCGCCTGTTCTTTTTTCTGTCTGCTGACATGACGTTCTGGACAAGGATGGATGGTGGCTCCTGCTGGGCTGGTGCTCCTCCTGGATGGTGTTTCTCATCGCCAGCTGACATCCCAGTGTGTCAGCTGGATGGATTCCCACTTCCCTCCCTGCGTGGCTTGGGGGGAGCCATCTGGTGCTCCGTAGTGTCTGGACACCTTGCTGTTGCTGCTGGTGTCTGGGCATTGGGCCTTCAGTGGCTGCGGCGCTGCTGCTCTGCCTCTGGTGAGTAGTGCTGGTCCTTCCATGTTTCCTTGCCTTCCACCTGTTTGAGTGTGGTGGGGCATGGGGCCATGGTGTGTTTTTACAGGGCCTGGCATGGTATTGGGGTGCTAGAGGCTTTTGTGTTTCCGCGGCATTCTCTTTCTGTGCATTCTGACTTCTCTGGTGGGGGTGTTGCCGGTTTCTTGGAGTTGTCCTTGCACTTTGCTGTTGGAGTGCCAGGGCCGTGGGGCCCTGGTGTGCCTGGTGGGCACATAGTATTGGTGGGACATTGGTTGGCGGGCCCTGCCCTACCTGTGTTCTTTCTGGCGTAAGCCGGCCATGCTTCATGCCTTTTTTTTTGCTGCCGGTTTTTGGGAAGTTGGTGGCCAGCATCGGCCTGGCTGTCTCCCCCTGTCTCCCCCTGCGGAGAGAGCTGACACCCACTAGTGCCCGTGCCACTATCCTGTTCTCCCAAGCTTTGCAAGGCTTTCCCATTGCAGGGGGTTGTGATGGTAGGTATGAGCTGGGCACAGGCCTATAGACCCATCCTGCTGGTGCTCCCTCACACAGCTGTCCAGCCTACACATGGCCTGATATCTTCCTGTTCTTCCCTCGCCCAGCCTAGTTAACTGGGGCTGCACAGGGGGAATTCTGGTCCTCACTAATTTGCTGACATCAGACTCCTCGGAGGCCTGTTTCTTTCAGCTTTGTTCTGGTTGCGTGCCTCTGGTGTCCACCTCTGTTGTGAGCCCTGATTTGCTTCCTTTTTGGTACTGACCATTTATTTCTCTGGTGGTCTCTGGTCAGGGGTTTGGGGTACTTCCGGTTGTGCTTCCCCTTCCCCTCTACAGGGCTAGGTGTACCTACAGGATTCTGGAGGTTGTGTGGCAGTCCATGATGTGGCCTGGTCTGTTTTTTTGTTGTGGGCTTCTTGTTCAGTTGCCCTACCCGTGTTGGTGTCCCCGCACAGGCAGAGGACTGAGTCCCTCCCCTGCAGGTGTGTTGTTATGGCTGCTGGGGTCCTCCCCATCTTGGTGGGGTCCTGTTTCCTAGGGGGCACATTTGTACTTGCTCTCCTTTGCTTGTATGGCAAAGTAAGAGGGGTTGTTTTCTCCCATCCTTTCTGGAGTTTGGTGCTCTTGGCATGCCTGTGGGCCTTGTTGTTGGGGTGCCTTGTGGTTGGTGTTTCCGGTTCCCCCTTTAATAACTCTCTAGGCCATTTCAGTTTCTTGCTCTCTCCCTTCATGGGACTACTGTGGGGCTGGCGGCCTGGTGCTTTCTCTGTTTCTTCTCTGTCATGGCTGGCTCTTTTTGGGGTCATATGCCCCGTTTTCCACCTAGGCGGGCTCCTCTGTGGGGTTCCTTTCGGCCCTATAGCGGGGTTGGGCCTGCCTCTCCTGCTTGGGGTGGTCCATTTTTGTTTTCTGTGGGTCACGCTTTCTCTGCTTGACCCTTTTGGTTGCTGCAGTTGATGTTTTTGGACGGTCCTTTGGGCTGTTCATGTGTGCCTTGTGCTTCTGGGTGTGTGTGGTTGTATGAGGTATGGGAGTATCTCTACTGATTTTCCAGGCTGGGTATTGGTGTTTTTCTGTGTTGCCGGCCTGGATGTGTTCCGGGTTGCCGGCCTCTGGGCTCCTTTGGGCTCCATGTTACCTGGCCTCTTCTCTACTCCCCTGGCTCCTTGGTTGACCAGGCTGCCTTGGGGGGGGAGGGTGCTTTGTGTGGGATTGTGGTTCCGGCCCAGTCTTGAATTTTTGGGGTTGTTTGCCTGGGGTTTGACTGGATGTCATCTGCTCACTGTTTCCCCATTCTAGCTTCTCCTTTTCTGACTTCTTCCTTCCCGTGTTCCTCCGGTGCGGCTGCTTTTGGGCTCAGCTGTCCGGTTTGCAGGGTGGCTGGCTGCCTTGTCTGCTGGGTGTGCAGCGGGGGCTGTCTGTTTTTCCTTTGAGTTTTTTTTTGTCCTGCTGGACACTGGCATTTGCCTCTGAATTCCTCAGTTTTTTCTCTGCTGCCCTTCTCCCTCTTGTGGTTTGCGGGTTGTGCCTGAGGCCTCCCTCTGGGTTGCAGCTGTCTATTGTCTGTGGCTGCTGTTTTACTGCTCCCTTCCATTGGTTCTTTGGGTGCTTCTGACCTCGTCCCGGTTGTTGGGCTTGACTCTCTGGGCCATGGGTGCTGGTGCCTGGCTCGGTGCTGGTTGGGGACTGTGATTTGGTCTGTCCCTGGGGTACTTGGTCTCAGTTGTCGTGGCCTGGGTGCTGTTCCAGTTGGGGTTCTTTGTGCAATGGATGTCATCCCTCCTCTTTTGAGCTCTCTTCCGAGCTCAGTTGGGTTCTGTGTTTTGGGGTTACCCCTCTGTTGTGTTTCTTCATTCTGCTGGGTCTCTGCCTTGGCGGATTTTAAGTGGGGGGACTTGGCTGTTGCATCCCTCTGGGTAGGTGCTTGTGCTCTGTTCTTGCCTGCCCTGCCTGTGGCTGCCTGTCTTTGGCCAGGTCCTGTGGGGCCGCCTTTTGTCTTTTGGCTGGCTGTTGCTCCTTCTTCCTTTTTGGCCAGGGTTCTTGAGTTTTGGGGGTCACCCTGGTTGCCCTCTGTGTCTGGGCTGGGTCTTCCATGGGGATTTTTTTATCTTTCTCTCTTGGCTTCACTGCAGGCATGGGCTTTGCGTTTTCTTTTCAGTCACTGGTTTCCCAATTTCTGGTTTTGGTGTTTTTGTCGTTCCTTTTTGGGGTCTGCATGGTTTTGTTTGCTGTTTCCCTCCAGTGTTGTCGCCATGGTGGCATCCTTGGGATTTCTCGTGGCTGGCTTTCCTTCTCTGTGGTTCCTCCTTGTCTCTGGTCAGGAGGTTTCCCTGCCATGGGGTTGGTTTGGTTTGGTGCCTTGTCAGGTGATTCTCCCCCATTTTCCGGTTTGTTTTGTTGGTCCCCTTGGGGGAGATTCTGTGGCCTTTTTGTGGCCTCTTGTTTTCTTGGTGCTTTGGCTGCCTTGGTTTCCACCTGGGAGTTGTCTGTGATCTCATTGTTACAGTTCTGGACCCTCACACCATGAGATGAGGGTTTTACTTTGAGTATGTCTGTAGTCTTTCCCCTTCTTTAGGTCTTTTTCCCTTTTTGCAGTTGGGCATGTGGTTATTCCTGTTTTTTTTTTAGCCCTCCTGTTGGCCACTACGCTGCCTAAAGTTTTTTTAGATCAGTCTCATTGAGGCTCTCTTGCTGACCAGTATTTATCTTTCTTTCCGCCTCTTCTTTTGTCCCATCTGTGTCCTGCTGGGTTTTTCTTGGTTCCTTTGGGTTTCCCTGTTGTGGGTTTCTCTCTTTTGGTTCCTTCCAGTGTGGAGGTCTCTTGGGGCTCAGTTTGGTGTTTGGTGGGTTGTTTGCCCTCCTGGGGGTTCTGGTGTGGTTGCCTTGGAATTCATTCCCTCCTGGCTATTTGTTTGCTGTTTTGGTCTTCTCTTTGTTGTTTGTCTTTTCCTGCCCCTGTTTGAGGGTTCGGCCAGGTCTTTTAGCTGTGGCGTTTTTCTGGTCAGGGTCTTCCTCAATGGTTTCTTGGCTTTCTATGATTGACCCTTGGAGTGCTGATTTGCCTTGTTTCTGTGGTAACCTCCTTTCAGGGGCTGATTTTTGTTTCCCTTAAAGGCTGTTTTTTTTTAGTTTTTTTTTTATTTGGGTATTCTCATTAGTAATGAATGGGATGAGGACAGGAGCGGCCAGGGGTAATGCTCTATTACTTACCAGCAATCTTAATTTCTCCTGGTCCCGTTGTCCTCGTCTCATTCATTACGTCCCTCCCGGACGACTGACCTTCTTTGGAGGGCTTGGTAGTTCAGGCGGAATGCTGGATAAGTACACCTTAAGTACTTCTGGTGGAAGGGGGAGAGAGGGTAGGATTCCCTGCATTCCTTGTTGTTTTTTTCTGTCAGCGAAATAAGAATTACTCATTAGTAATGAATGGGACAAGGACAACAGGATCAGGAGAAATGAAGTTTACCAGTAAGTAATATGGCATTACTAACTCACACTATTTTATGTATTATTTCATTCTTTTTGAATGACATTCACTTGGCTTAGAGCTCCTTCCTTAAATGATAACTAGATTAAAATAGTTATTTCAGAGTTTTGGAGCTATTACATACGGATGCAATTGAGCTTCAGAACCATGTCATAACTATTGATATTCTTCAGCAGTTTAAGTTCCAGCTTAATGAATACCTTTAGTATAATAAAAGGCCAAGCACCAAAATTGTGAGTTTGTGTAACTAACTCTTTTTGTGGTAAGTAGGCAGGGGTAATCTTTCAAACTATTGGTTAAGAAATATTCTTGAGTCTCACCTGCAGGCTTAGATTGATGTGCAAATATTTGCAAATCAATGTGGCTTGTGAAATAAACCCTAAAAAGAAATGCTTCCCACATTAGGAATATATATGAATCTATTATTTAAACTATTCACTTTATAAGGCATAAAGTGTGGTGCTATTATCAATGATATTATAGGACATCTACCTTTTTCATGTGGTCTCCCTAGATAGTTTTTCCTATGAGCCTGGATTGCTAACTATTTGGGCTTTTTGGCTGTTGGAGGATCCTAAACAACATTGACTATATACCTATTTGTATGATATTTTTGTTTTTTGTATGTAATTCCATTGTAAAAAGTGCATAAAATGTATCTAGTAGCATTATCATCATATCTTCACCTAGGCCTTGGCAAGACTCCCCCTATGGACGTGTGGGTCTACAATAACAGAGAAAGGCTGGAAATCAGCAGGGTCACACTCTGCTTTAGCCTCAGCACTGAAATGTTAAACAAGCCAATTTCATACTTTCACACAATGCATGCACATTAGTTAAGACAGCTGCAAGTGTGCCTTGAACCTGATGGTCCAGATCTACTATGTTCGGAATTAAAACTTGCAAAGCTGGCACACCTTGTAGGATTAGGCGAAAACCTGAAATGAAAGCACCAGGTTCATTGTGAACCTGAAGTGACTACTGCTGGCAGGGTGGCTGGTAATCTTTTTGTTGAACAATGCAGAGAGTTACACATAGTCACAATTCTGAATCCTGGAAAAGAATGAAAATACCCAAACCTCAGGTCACAAAATTTGAGCAACATAAAATTGATTATTAGCAACATCCGTTGTCAGTTTATTGTTAACTAATTAAAACCATTCCAATTATATTGTTAACCTATTAAAATGTCAATATCCAATAAAAAACATTGGTGCATATTTATACTTTTCAACACAAAAATGCACAAACGTAGTTTTGCATCAAAAAGTTTACCGCCGGCTTGCGTCATTCCTGAGCAGCAAGCACAGAGTCAGCCAACACTGAGTTAGTAAAAAAAACATTTTATTGCACACATTTGTCAATCCGCTATGTGCCTGTCTTTGTGTGTATGCAAGGCCTAGATATGTGTGACACATTTAAAAGTAATGCCATGTGACCAACTGAAATGGCGGCTGCCTGACCTGTAATGTGGGACAAGGGGATATGAGGTAACTGCGCTGGGGTTGTACACCGTCGCGGTAAGCGGTCGAAGACCGTGGCGCAGTCCTTTATTGGTTAACATTGGGCCCTATGGGTCCCAGGAGCCAATGACGATGTACGCCGGCAGTGACGGTATGCACCGCCGCGGACGTGACCGCCATTTTCTGTCTGTTCACTCACTTGATACCTGATCTTCGACAGGAGAGGACCTACACTGCAAGTGCTGCTGTGACCTCAGTCTGGAAGTGACGATGGCTCATGTGTCTGCCTTCACATCGGAGGAGTTGGATAAACTAGTGGATAGCGTCCTCCCCCAGTACACGCTACTCTACGGTCCTCCAGACAAACAGGTGAGTACACTGTGAGCATGCTGTATGGGCAATGCCTGTTTGGAGTGGTGTGGATGGAAGATACGGGGGATGAGGACTGCATGATCGGACGGTGAGTGTATGTGCGTCAGGGCAAGGGTGGGAACGTGGGACAATGACTGTGATGGTCCGGACGGTTAAAGTTTTTCTTTTTCCCCTGTACTATCCCTGTAGGTCAGCACCCACCAAAAGAAGGATATTTGGAGTGCCATCAACAAGCACGTCCGGACCCTGGGGGTCCACCACAAATGGAGCACCCACTGCCGTAAAAGATGTTAGTACATTCGCCGCTGGAGCAAGAAGACGGCCGAGGCCCAGGTGAGGATGGCCTCCCAACGTGGGAGGGGTGCCCGTCACACCATGACCCCCCTGATGTTCCGGATCCTGGAAGTGGCGTATCCGGAGTTGGATGGGCGCTTGAGGGCATCACAGCAGCCACAAGGGGGTGAGTACCATCACATCCATCTGACTCTGCACGCTTTGGAGGTGTCTGGGTGGGGGAGGTGGGCAGTGGGTTCCCCTAGGCTAGGGCGAGCTTTGTAGGCAAGGACCCTTTGTGAGGCAGGCTAAGTGGCACCCCAACCCCACCAGTGGTAAGAGCCATCTACACTTAGTCAGGCTCCTGTGACTTCCATGTGTGTAGCAATCGGGCAAAGGCCATGTACCCCATGTCCCTGTGATTAATTAGGGAACTCTAAGTGCATGGTGTAATGCAGAGGGCTGCTGTGTCTGTAGTGTCCGCCAACGGTAGCGGTATTGCATGCACTGAACATGTCTTTCTTCATTCTCCCCCCACCCTTTTTGTGGTCTCCCTGTTCTTGTGTGTATTAGCATCATCAGGCGGAGGAGCTGTGCCACCGGAGCAGGAGGGAGCTGCATCCCACATGGCCCTGGAGGGCGAGACAACGGAGTCGGAAGTCACCAGTGGGATGAAGGGCGAGGGGAGCTCCACGGCGGAGACAGGAGCAGAGACCAGCAACACCGACTCCTCCTCTGATGGGAGCTCCCTTGCGGTGGCGGGCCCCTCTGTGCCCACCGCATCTACAGGTACAGCCGCCACCACCCCTCCCAGCACTGCCCTCCCAGCAGCCCCTCAGCGTGTGTCCCGTGGCTGCTCACCCAGGAGGGTGGGCATCTCCTTCGCCCCAGGCACCTCAGGCCCTGCCCAAGTCAGCCCTGCTGCCCTCAGTGAGGAGGCCATTGACCTCCTGAGATCCCTCACTGTTGGGCAGTCTTCCATTCTGAATGCCATCCAGGGTGTAGAGAGGCAGTTGCAACAGACAAATGCATACCTGGAGGGCATTCATTCTGGCCAGGCAGCCCAACAGTGAGCATTTCAGGTTCTGGCCTCAGCACTGATGGCAGCCATTATCCCTGTGTCCGTCTCCCCCCTCCAACTTCCTCCACCCAGACCCAATCCCCAGTACCTCAGTCTATCCCAGGCACACCATCAGACCAGCATGCACACACCTCAACACACAAGGGTGGCTCTGGCAAACATAAGCACCACACATCCCACAGGCACTCACACAAGCATCATACCCATGCACACATACCAACATTCACTGCCTCCACTGTGTCCCCCTCCTCCATGTCTCCCTCCTCCCTCCCTGTCACGTCTCCACTCACACCTGCATGCACTACATCTTCAGCCACTACCTCCATCAACAGCACGCCCATCACCACACACCGCTCATGTGCACTCACAACACCCACTACCATTCACACATCCCCTGTGTCCTCTCCCAGTGTGTCTGTGAGCCCTCCTCCCAAAGAACACAAACACAGTCACACACTCACCCAACAGCCATCCACCTCACGACAGCCTCCAGCCCATGCACCTTCACCCAAAGTCAAAAAACGAACACCTCCTACAACCACTACCTCTTCCTCCACTCCCAAACCCCCTCCATCTACCCATCCCAGTGTGTCTAAAAAGCTTTTCCTATCAAATCTTGACCTCTTCCCTACACCTCCCCCACCCCGTCCATCCCCTAGGGCCCGCCTTCCAGGGTCCCAACCCAGCACCTCAGCCACCACATCACCGGGCACAGTTCTGCCAGCAATAGCCGGATTTTGGAGTGCGCCAAGCAACAGGGCTGCCAGCGTCCCAAGGAGCGAGGCCAAGGACATCCACCCACCTCCAAAACAGAAAAAGTTGCCCACATCCCGGAGGGAGAAGGCCAAAACACCTGCCACCAAGGGCTCAGGCAAGACAACTGTTGGAAGTGGCAAGACAGCTGCGCCACCATCCAAGGTGGGGAAGGGCCTGAAAATGAAAGGCAAGCCAACGTCGCCGCCAACCTGCACGGCAGACAAGACTGCCGCCGGCACCGCCACATGCACCGCCGCCATGGACACCGCCGCCAGCACCCCAGATACTGAACCCTTCAACAGTACTGCAGACACTGTGCCCTTCAGCAGCACCACAGTCAGTGAGCCCGCCACCAGCACCGCCGCTACTGACACCGCCGCCAGCACTGCCGCCAGCACCGCAGTCAGTGAGCCTGCCACCAGCACCGCCGCTACTGACACTGCACCAGCACGGCAGTCAGTGAGCCAGCTACCAGCACGGAAGTCAGTGAGCCAGCCACCAGCATGGCAATCAGTGAGCCAGCCACCAGCACGGCAGTCAGTGAGCCAGCCACCAGCACGGCAGTCAATGAGCCAGCCACCACCTGCACCGCAGTCAGTGAGGCCGCCACCAGCACCGCCGCCACAATGACCGCCGCTAGCACCACCGCTACTGACCCCGCAGCCAGCGCCGCCAGCGCCGCCAGCGGCCCCGCGACATCCTGAGCCACTGGCACCACCGCAGACATGGCTGCCATCCCCAGTGGTCATTCGTCGTATGAGGCTGGTGGTCAGTTCCAGGGGCATGGGCAGCTTGCATGTTGCACCACCGTCAGTGGAGTGTCACACCCACTACCTCAGTCCTTGGCAGGATGAAGCACTCTGGGCACAAAGCCCCCTCCAGAACCAGTGGAGAAAGACATCCACTACCTCTGTCCTTGGCAGGATGAAGCACTCTGGGTACAAAGCCCCCTCCAGAACCAGTGGAGTATCACATCCACTACCTCAGTCTTTGGCAGGATGAAGCACTCTGGGCACAAAGCCCCCAACAGAACCAGTGGAGAAAGACATCCACTACCTCTGTCCTTGGCAGGATGAAGCACTCTGGGCACAAAGCCCCCTCCAGAATCAGTGGAGAAAGACATCCACTACCTCAGTCCTTGGCAGGATGAAGCACTCTGGGCACAAAGCCCCCTCCAGAACCAGTGGAGTATCACATCCACTACCTCTGTCCTTGGCAGGATGAAGCACTCTGGGCACAATGCCCCCTCCAGAACCAGTGGAGACTGTTATCCACTTGAGAGACTGTGGCTTTGCACTCCCCAGGATAAAGCAGTGGGCAACCCACCCACTGGAGAGACTTGAGAGACTGTGGCTTTGCACTCCCCAGGATAAAGCAGTGGGCATCCCACCCACTGGAGAGACTTGAGAGAATGTGGCTTTCCACTCCCCAGGATAAAGCAGTGGGCAACCCACCCACTGGAGAGACTTGAGAGAATGTGGCTTTGCACTCCCCAGGATAAAGCAGTGGGCATCCCACCCACTGGAGAGACTTGAGAGACTGTGGCGTTGCACTCCCCAGGATAAAGCAGTGTACTGCCATTTGTTAAATTTTGTTTTGACCAATGACTTTGTGTTTCACCACTGCGCATATTAGTTGCTCAATGTTCACCAGTAGCACATGGTATATTTTGTTCAGTTGAGCCGCCTATGGGCTTTGACATGGCATTAGCCATTACTTTCTGTATTCAGTTGAGCCGCCTATGGGCTTTGACATTGCATTAGCCATTACATTCTGTATTCTGCCTATTGGCTTTGACATGCTGTATCCAGTCTAGCCGCCTATTGGCTTTGACATTGCATTCCTATTGGCTTTGACATGATGTATTCAGTTTAGCTGCCTATTGACTTTGACATGCTATTAGATATTCTGCCTATTGGCTTTGACATGATATCATATATTACATTTTGTATTCAGCTCCGCTACCTATTGGCTTTGACATGGTATTATACATTGCATTTTGTATTCAGCTCAGCTGCCTATGGGCTTTGAGATGACACTAGACATTGCATTTGATATTTAGGTTAGCTGCCTATTGCCTTTAACATGACATTGCATTTGATATTTAGGTTAGCTGCCCTTGCCTTTAACGTGGAGTTAGACATTGCAGTTGAGAATCCAAGCTGTATTTTTCCAAGCTGTGTTTTTGCACCAGAGAACCAAGATGTTTTTTCTCACAGTAGACTAGACATGATAAGAGAGAGTACATGGGTGTTGTTTTTTCTTCGCTTGAGCTTGGGAACAGGAGTAGTCTTGGAGACCTGGCCAGTCTCCAAAAGGCTTGCTCAGTTTCCCAGGTCTGAGAGGAGGGGGCACACCTTTGTAACGAATGTAACAGGCTGCAGAGGGTCAGATTCGAATCTGCCGGACCTCGTGCTGGAGCTTGGCGCCAGCTGCCAGCAATCCCGTGTGGGTAGATGAATCTCTCTCTTTCTCGCGGCTGACAGGGGTCATCAGCTTGCAGACCTTAGAAAGATGAAGCTGTAGATAATTCCCACACGGTGAAGTATTTGTTTTGCTTTGCATTCAATATCTTATAAATATAACCTGCTGTGTATATTGCAAACTGATATATTTTGTTTGATTAACGCGGACTTGAAAGCTACTAATTCGTCATACATAAAAATTGGGGTTGGGGAAGAATTAACAACAATAAAAGTCTTCTTTGACCTCACAAGTGCATTTCTAGTGTGTTATGTTAGTGCTTAGAAACTAGATAAGAGGAAAGCACTACAATTGGTACCAGAAGTGGGGCGTCGGTCATTAAGAGGTGATTAAGAGGGTGTTGACGAGTTAGTAGATTTCTAAGTGCACACTTTAAAAGTGTAATTGTTTTTTGTTGTTTGGAGAATTACAGAAATTGTTTTCTGTTTGGGGAATCACAGTAGCACGGCAGACCATGTCTGAGAATTCATGTGTTGATAAACTGCCTGATGGTGCTACGAAAAACTGTGAATTGTTTTCTGTTTGGGGAATTACAGAAGAAAATGCATGTGTAGAAAACGTGTGTTTTGGAAGTAATGATGACAGAAAGGTCTGGATACCTTTATCTGCTTACAGAGAAATGCAGGAGAAATGTAGGAAGTTGGAACATGAAAATAGGAATTTACGTGAGCAAATTAGCCCGACTGAAAGTTATAAAAAGGCTGTTTTTGAAGAATCTTTCTTGTCCCATTCCAGTAATGAGGGGGTTAAGACAGCTCCGAGATGCACTGAGTTTTCGTGTGAGCCAGGGTTTTTGGCAGACAAAATGCATTCCTTAACTGATAACACGGACGAGAGAGACCAGAATGTGATTTACGAGTTACCGTTGCAAAATGCACAAGTAAAACGAAGGATTTTAGAGCAAGACACCCCGAGTTTCATTAGCTTGTTTGATTTTTGGAAAAAGAATAGCCCTCATTTGAGAGAAATCCTAACACTTTTGTATATGGTCACTGTGAAAAATAATATGCAGCTGCGCGCTTGTGATTTGGCAAATGAAATAATGCAGACTTTAGGTTTTTGCGCAGTGCAAGAAGGAAATACTTATGTACATTTAAATCAAGAACAAGGAAAGAAAATAGTGCCCCTAGCTAGAATCATACAATGGATCTGGTACTTGCAAGACAGGGCTAGAGTACCACAGGTAAAAGAATTACCGGTGAAATTGTGTGCACCATTTGAATTCGTGTCCACTGAAGATAAAAAGCATGTTTGTTTTACTAATGATTCATTGACTGAAATGTTGTTTTCTGGCACAGTAGAAGGAACAGAGTTGTATAATGTGTGTCAGATTTTAAAGCAAGAGCTACGTGAGATGTGTAATTTTTATGCTGATTTTTGGTTCATTGTTAATGTTTTAGCACCTAACTGGTCCAATTACCTTGCAGATGTTAATGAGAAAAATGCAGAGAGGGAAGTGTACACCCAGAATTCTGCCTTAGTGGGGATGGCTAAGTGGGTGCCCCAGAAATGTGAACAGCTGAGAGAAAAAGCCACTTACAGGTGGGCAGAGATGAGAGAGATGCCCAATCCCCTAGATTTGATAAAAACTGTGCAGCACGCACAAAAGCAATCTGTCATGCAAGCAGTCACAGAGCAGTTGGGGAGAGGAAAGTTACCAGGACAGAAATGGCAAATTGATCAGGTTTTAGGGAGAGTTATTGCTGCAGATTACCAAGGAAAAATCGAAATTATGCTGATACCTAGAAAAGAATCTGATTCATTCATACAAATTGGAGACAGAATGGCCCAAATTGACAAAAGTGCAGTGAATGGAGGTTTGTTAAAGAAGAAGTATGCCCCAGCCCTTCTGACAGTGCAAGAAAAGGGAAGCTGTGGCGCAGCAGATAAAAACCTCAGTGCTGATGTGTGGGCTGAAGCCCCAAGTGATCCTCCAGAACCTGCAGTGAATATAACAAAGGGCCCCAAAAACGTCCTGCTGATTATAAAACAGGGAAAGAAAGAGGAAGGGTGCAGTTTAAATGAAAAATGTTATTTGCAAGAAAAGTCATACTTGTTTCTTTTGCAGATCCTACCACGTTTCGCCACTGTCCCTGAGTGTGCTGTGTGGTCCCCCTTCCGGTGTGTGCGTGTGGGGTCGGGGAAGGGACCGAATCCCCAACCTGAACCTGGCTGAGTAAAGTGCCAGCACCATGGATCCATTTTGCGCAAACTGCGCCTTCAGTTCAAGTTCAACTTGTTTGATTGCATTCTTCCACCGGAACTAAGCTGTGTTTTTTTTTTTTTCCCTCTCGTATGGAACTCTGACTTTTGCTTACCTTCCAGAAAACCTTTCGGGTGGACCGTGCACCTTTACATGAGCAGAACTCATGCCACATCAAATTGCTAACACTGTTGAATTAGAGACTCATTCAGAGTATAAAAATTGCCCAGTCTTTTCTATGTAGATGTATCTGATGTGAAAAGGTCATGAAATCAATGTGTTAATTCAGTTCTATTGCTTTACAGGGATTGCTTTGATCATTCAAATCTGACTTACTGATAATGTTTTTTTTTTTGTGCCGATGTTTTTTGTTTTTGTTTGAAACAAGAGATATGTGAAACAAAAATTCATTGGTCAAAGGGCGGAATGTACTGCCATTTGTTAAATTTTGTTTTGACCAATGACTTTGTGTTTCACCACTGCGCATATTAGTTGCTCAATGTTCACCAGTAGCACATGGTATGTTTTGTTCAGTTGAGCCGCCTATGGGCTTTGACATGGCATTAGCCATTACTTTCTGTATTCAGTTGAGCCGCCTATGGGCTTTGACATTGCATTAGCCATTACATTCTGTATTCTGCCTATTGGCTTTGACATGCTGTATCCAGTCTAGCCGCCTATTGGCTTTGACATTGCATTCCTATTGGCTTTGACATGATGTATTCAGTTTAGCTGCCTATTGACTTTGACATGCTATTAGATATTCTGCCTATTGGCTTTGACATGATATCATATATTACATTTTGTATTCAGCTCCGCTACCTATTGGCTTTGACATGGTATTATACATTGCATTTTGTATTCAGCTCAGCTGCCTATGGGCTTTGAGATGACACTAGACATTGCATTTGATATTTAGGTTAGCTGCCTATTGCCTTTAACATGACATTGCATTTGATATTTAGGTTAGCTGCCCATTGCCTTTAACGTGGAGTTAGACATTGCAGTTGAGAATCCAAGCTGTATTTTTCCAAGCTGTGTTTTTGCACCAGAGAACCAAGATGTTTTTTCTCACAGTAGACTAGACATGATAAGAGAGAGTACATGGGTGTTGTTTTTTCTTCGCTTGAGCTTGGGAACAGGAGTAGTCTTGGAGACCTGGCCAGTCTCCAAAAGGCTTGCTCAGTTTCCCAGGTCTGAGAGGAGGGGGCACACCTTTGTAACGAATGTAACAGGCTGCAGAGGGTCAGATTCGAATCTGCCGGACCTCGTGCTGGAGCTTGGCGCCAGCTGCCAGCAATCCCGTGTGGGTAGATGAATCTCTCTCTTTCTCGCGGCTGACAGGGGTCATCAGCTTGCAGACCTTAGAAAGATGAAGCTGTAGATAATTCCCACACGGTGAAGTATTTGTTTTGCTTTGCATTCAATATCTTATAAATATAACCTGCTGTGTATATTGCAAACTGATATATTTTGTTTGATTAACGCGGACTTGAAAGCTACTAATTCGTCATACATAAAAATTGGGGTTGGGGAAGAATTAACAACAATAAAAGTCTTCTTTGACCTCACAAGTGCATTTCTAGTGTGTTATGTTAGTGCTTAGAAACTAGATAAGAGGAAAGCACTACAAGCAGTGGGCAACCCACCCACTGGAGAGACTTGAGAGACTGTGGCTTTGCACTCCCCAGGATAAAGAAGTGGGCAACCCACCCACTGGAGAGACTTGAGAGACTGTGGCTTTGCACTCCCCAGGATAAAGCAGTGGGCAACCCACCCACTTGAGAGACTTGAGAGACTGTGGCTTTGCACTCCCCAGGATACATTAATGGGCATGGAGTCCCCTCGTGGAGCTGCCGTCGTGCACTCATCCGGCTGAGGTGCCCCTCCTTCCCTTCCCCCTGAGGTGCCTGTTTTATTTCGATCTGATGCCCCTGCAGTGTTTTTTCCGTTTCGATTGGGTATCGAGTGAGGGCCTCGCCCATGCATTTTGGGCCCAGTGGTCCACGGACTATATAGGTGCAGTACCTGGACTTGAATTCTTGGTGTACATAATTGTTTATAGTGTATATACATTTTTGACTAATGGATTATTCTTGATTACAATGGTTACAATCATTTCTTTTGTCATTGCGTTCTTCCAGGGGGGGTTGGAGGGTGTAAATGCAATGTTGCAGCATGTATTTGTGTGTATGTTGTTGTGGGTGAGGGTGGGGGTGTTGCGTGTTGCATGTGTGTGTCACTCTCTTTTCCCTCTGTTGTAGGTGCAGTACTTACCGTGGTCGTCGCCGCCGTCTTTCGTGCTCCTGGTAGAGGAGCAGGAAGACTACAGCAGGGAGGATTTGGAGTTCAGGCTCCATGGCGTCCTGGTTCCTCGCGGGGTGTGTAGGGGTGAGTGTTTTCCCTTCCTAGTCCTGTTTCCGCTGTGTTTTTGTTCGTGTTGAATCTGCCCCGGAAAAAATGGCGGATTGGCCTGTCATAATATTGTGGGCGGTACATTGTCTTCCGCCTGTCTGTTGGTGGTGACCGCCAAGCTGTTTGTTTGTATGCCGTGGTGGTCGGAGTGTTAAAGTGGCTGTCTATGTTGGCAGTTTCTGCCATGGTCATAATTCCACTTTTTTTTACCAACGGCCTGTTGGCGGTTTTACCGCCGCTTTACCACCGACCGCCAGGGTTGTAAAGAGGGCCTTAATGTCTTTTTACTTTTAATCTCGATGTAAATATGAAATGTGAGTTTGTATGCTCTTCCTAGGATAGTGGACATAGGCTAATATTTATACTTTTTCACTCACAACTGCGTTAGCGCAGTTTTGTGTGAAAAAGTATAGCGCTGGCTAGCACCATTCCAAGACACCAACCGGACGCCATATTTATGGAATGGCGCTGGCCGGAGCTAATGCCATGTTAGCGTCCTTGTAAAGGACGCTAACAGGATGGAGGAGGCGTAGGGGGAAACCGGAGCTTGGGCGCCGAATTATGGCGCTACACAGTTTAGAGGCAAGAAAATGCCTCTAAGCAGTGTAGTGCTATTTTCTGGTGCACAACCCCCATGGACATGGCTCCTGTCTTAGTAAAGACAGGAGCCATGCCCACCACCCCAATGGCCATGCCCAGGGGACAAATGTCCCCTGGGCATGGCCATTCGGGCCAGCGCCATGCAGGGGGCCTCAAGTAAGGGACCCGAGCATTGAAAAAAATATATATTTACCAGGACTTACCTGGGATGGGTCCCCCATCCTGTGGTGTCACTCTGGTGTGGGTGGGGGTGTCCCTGGGGCCATGGAAGGGCATTGTGAGCTCTTTCCATGGTCTCTGACCATGGGAAATATGCCTACAGGTCCCCTAACACCTGCCCCTACCTAGGCATTAAATAATGGAGCTAAGTAAGCTTAGCGCCATTATTTAAGGCCCCTATCCCCCCATGCTGGATTTTAGCACAGGGATAAATATGGCGCTATGGCCATATCGTCCTTTTCTGGACGGGAACACCTACCTTGCATCTCATTGACGCAAGGTAGGTTTTCAAATCCAGAGAACGACATTAACTCCATAACTTTGGCGCTAGACGTGTCTAGCGCCAAAGTATAAATATGGAGTTAGGTTTGCGCTGAATTAGCGTAAAAAAAATGACGCTAATTCAGTGCAAACTGAGTATAAATATGGGCCATAGTTCTACACTATCTACGATACTCTCTATAGGGGTGATAATCTATCCAACATACTGCATGTCCCAGCATGGATGGTTGGTTCAATATCTTATTGCTATTTGCACATATATTGACTTCAGAGTGCTCTCAAAGTAGTCATTGAGCTGCTGTGGTTGAGGATTTCCACTTTGTTACCCCTGTTTTATTAGTCACAAATATACTTTTTAACTACTTAATATGTAGTACATTGTAAGAAATGGGGTCTCTAATTGGCAGAGGTATATTTACCCTTGTCAAGTAGGGCCCACAATCCTAGTCAGGGTACGTTACACACAATCCAAATTATCCTGTGCCCACCCTCTGGTGCAAGTTTAAAAAGAGTCTTAAATCTTAAAAATCAACAGTTGTCTCTTGATTACACAAAGTTTCTGGTTTGCATCAAAAATAACACGCATGGAGAACGCAGAGGAGGAGAGGCTTGAATTTTTTTTATGTGCGTCAGATTTTCAGACACGGCACAGACGATGGGTTGTTTGTTTCCATGCTGCAAGGGGCTTTGCGTCATTTTTCAACGCCATTCTTGGTTCCTCACTTCGATGAGGGGATCTTTTTTGCACCCAGGGATGATGCAGGGAAATCGTGGGCATGCAGGAAGAGGTCACAGGAATTGCGTCAATCCGATATGGCGATGTGTCGAAATTTCTATCGCATGGCAGGTGCTGCAGCGATTTTCCACTCGAGGAATCAGCTGTGTTGTTCTGGTTTGACTGTGCGTCGATGTGTTAGGGCTGTGTGTAAAATTTCTGGTTGCAAGGCAGGTGCTGCTTCAAATCTACACTCAGGAAGTTGGTCTCATCGTTCCGGCAGGATGTGCATCGATTTTCTGCACAGAAGGAGTTTCCTGAAGAGATGAAGGGGGTGATTCTAACCCTGGCGGTCGGTGTTAAAGCGGCGGCCAACCCGCCAACAGGCTGGCGGTAAAAAATATGGAATTCTGACCCTGGCGGGAACCGCCAACACAGACAGCCACTTTAACACTCCGACCGCCACGGCGGTACAAACAAACAGCGCAGCGGTCACCGCCAACAGCCAGGCGGCAGACAATGTACCGCCCACACTATCACAACTCACCAATCCGCCACCATTTCCGGGGCGGGAGCACCGCCGATTAAAACACGGCGGAAACAGAGTACGAACGGGAAAACGCTCACCACTACGCACTCCAGGAGGAAGGAGGACAGCATGGAACCCGAATTAAACATCCTACCTGCTCTCGTCTACCTTCTCATCTACCACGAGTACGAAGTCCGGCGCAGACGACAACGGTGAGTACTGCACCTACGACACACGGGAGGGGGGAGGACGTAAGGTTACGGGCACACACATATGCGACCCCCACCCCCCCAACTATGTACACACCAATGCAGAGCAACAAGTCACAGTGACACCACCCAAACACCCCAGAAAAATGCTAGGACATAATCTAATTTGGAATAAATATTTATGTACCAAAAAGGTCCTGGCAATTATCGTACAACCATGAAAGATATTTACAAGAAAACAAATGATATACACTGTATAACTGAAGTAACAAGTCCTGCACATCCTACGAATTCATCATGTCCGTGGGCCAAAGTTTTGAGAAACAAGGGCAAAGCCCACACAGGAGACCTGAGTCCTTTGGAGAGAACACTGCAGGGGCATTAGATGTAAAAACTACAGGCACCTCAGGGGGAAGGGAAGGGGGGGGCACCACAGCCACATGAGTCCACGACGCCAGATCCACGAGGAGCCACCATGCCCACTGTACCATCCTGGGGAGTGCAAAGCCACAGTCTCTCAATGTCTCTACAGTGGGTGGGCTGCCCACTGTACCATCCTGGGGAGTGCAAAGCCACAGTCTCTCAATGTCTCTACAGTGGGTGGGCTGCCCACTGTACCATCCTGGGGAGTGCAAAGCCACAGTCTCTCAATGTCTCTACAGTAGGTGGGCTGCCCACTGGACCATCCTGGGGAGTGCAAAGCCACAGTCCATCAGGTGGATGACAGTCTCCACTGGTCAAGGAGGAGGCATGGTGGGCACAGTGAACCATAAACTGTGATTGAGACGGCGGTGCCCAGCGGAGCGGTGCTTGAGAAGAAGGGCCCAGCGGAGCGGTGCTTGAGACGGTGGGGCCCAGCTGAGCGGTGCCTGAGAGGAAGGGCCCAGCGGAGCGGTGCTTGAGATGAAGGGCCCAGCGGAGCGGTGCTTGAGATGAAGGGCCCAGCGGAGCGGTGCTTGAGAGGAAGGGCCCAGCGGAGCGGTGCTTGAGACGGCGGTGCCCAGCGGAGCGGTGCTTGAGATGAAGGGCCCAGCGGAGCGGTGCCTGAGAGGAAGGGCCCAGCGGAGCGGTGCTTGAGATGAAGGGCCCAGCGGAGCGGTGCCTGAGACGGCGGTGCCCAGCAGAGCGGTGCTTGAGATGAAGGGCCCTGTTCAGCGGTGCTCTTCTCCACGGCAGGCCCTGTTCAGCGGTGCTCTTCTTCACCGCGGGCCCTGTTCAGCGGTGCTCTTCTCCACGGCGGGGCCCTGTTCAGCGGTGCTCTTCTCCACGGCGGGCCCTGTTCAGCGGTGCTCTTCTCCACGGCGGGGCCCTGTTCAGCAGTGCTCTTCTTCACTGCGGGCCCTGTTCAGCGGTGCTCTTCTCCACGGCGGGCCCTGTTCAGCGGTGCTCTTCTTCACCGCGGGCCCTGTTCAGCAGTGCTCTTCTCCACGGCGGGCCCTGTTCAGCGGTGCTCTTCTCCACGGGGGGCACTGTTCAGCGGTGCTCTTCTCCACGGCGGGGCCCTGTTCAGCGGTGCTCTTCTTCACCGCGGGCCCTGTTCAGCGGTGCTCTTCTCCACGGCGGGCCCTGTTCAGCGGTGCTCTTCTTCACCGCGGGCCCTGTTCAGCGGTGCTCTTCTCCACGGCGGGCCCTGTTCAGCGGTGCTCTTCTCCACGGCGGGCCCTGTTCAGCGGTGCTCTTCTTCACCGCGGGCCCTGTTCAGCGGTGCTCTTCTCCACGGCGGGCCCTGTTCAGCGGTACTCTTCTTCACCGCGGGCCCTGTTCAGCGGTGCTCTTCTCCACGGCGGGCCCTGTTCAGCGGTGCTCTTCTCCACGGAGGGCCCTGTTCAGCGGTGCTCTTCTTCACCGCGGGCCCTGTTCAGCGGTGCTCTTCTTCACGGTGGGCCCTGTTCAGCGGTGCTCATCCAGCAGGTCAAGGGAGCCAGACCTGGCCTGGACTCCCTGCTCAGTCGCCCTCGGACCGTGACGTTTCTGGACCCTTCGGGGACGGACTCCTGGCCTCCTTAGTGTCCTCCTTCCCAGCTGGGATGTGGCATGTGGGGTCCACCTTCTCCGCGCTCCTGCTGCCCTTCCGCTCCTTTGATGTGGCTCTCGGGCCCTTGCCTCCCCTAGATGGTGTGGGTGGTGAGGTGGCCGCACATTGCTCCTTGGGGGCAGCCCTGTCGGTCCTCGCACGGCGGCCCTTGTTTTTGCGGGTCCTCTTGCCGGGGGGGGGGGCTGGACGTGTCCTTGCTGCTGATGGAGGTGTCACTGCTGGCAAAGGGTGGGCTCCAGTACCCATGCACAACAGTGACACCCGAAGCTGGGCTGGTGGTGGCTGCGGTGCTCTTGGGACTCTTTGAAGATGGATGGGGGAGCTCATGGGGGGGAAAGAGGTCAAGGTTAGCCATGAAAAGTTTTTTAGGGCCAAGGTAAAGGGTAGGAGAAGTGGAGATGGAAGTGGAGGTAGAGGAGGTGGTTGTAGGAGAGTCAGGTGTGCTGTCATTGGGTGAAGGTGCTGGTGCTGTAGGCTGTCGTGAGGTGGATGGCTGTTGGGTGGGTGGCTGCCTGCGTTTGTGTGTCTTGGAAGAGGGGGTGACAGACACAATGGGAGAGGACACAGGGGATGTGTAAATGGCAGTGGGGGTGGTGACTGCACGAGTGTGGACTGTACTGGAGGGTGAGGTGGTGATGGAAGCACTGGCTGATGTTGGGGTGCATGCAGGTGTGAGTGTAGACGTCACAGGGAGGGAGGAGGGAGACAAGGAGGAGGGGGACACAGGGGTGGCAGTGGCTGTTGGCATGTCTGCATCTGGGTGTTGCTTGGGTGAGTGTTTGTGGGATCTGTGGTGCTTGTGTTTGGATGAGCTGCTCTTGGGTGTTGAGGTGTGTGCAGGCTGGTCTGATGGTGTGGATGGGATAGGCTGAGGAACAGGAGACAGAGAAAGGCTGGAGGCTGTAAGAAGAGGGAGGCTGGAAACAGGGACAATGGCTGCCGTCAGTGCTGAGGCCAGAGCAGTGAACGCTCGTTGATGGGCAGCCTGACCCGAATGAATGTCCTCCAGGTACGTATTGCTCTGTTGCACCTCCCTTTGCACACCCTGGATGGCATTCAAAAGGGTCGTCTGCCCAACAATGAGCGTCCTTACCAGGTCAATGAGCTCCGTACTGAGGGCAGCAGGGGCAACAGGGGCAGGGGCTGAGGTGCCTGGGGCGAAGGAGACGCGCGCCTTCCTGGGCAAACCGGCACGGAGCGAAGACTGAGGGGCTGCTGGGAGGGCGGGGCTGGTGCGCTGGGTGGCGGCTGTACCTGTAGAGGCGGGGGGCACGGATGTTGCCGCCACCCCTAGGGAGCTCCCATCCGAGGACGTGTCGCTTTCGCTGCTCTCACCAGCGGTCCCCGTCGTGGTGCTCCCCTCGCCCTCCGGATCACTGGTGCCCTCGGTGTCTGTTCCTGGGCCCACCGGGGCCTTGTGTCCTGCAGCTCCCTCGTGCTCCGATGCCAAATCTCCTCCGCCTGATGATGCTAATGCACACATGCACAAGAAGATGAAGAGAAAGGGTGGGGGGAGAAAAAAGAAGACCAGGGTGAGTGCATGCAATGTCAACACCGTTGGCGGAGAGGACAGACACAGGAGCCTCATGCACTAAGCCGCGCATTCGGGGTACACTACTCAGTACTACTGACTAGGACAACAGGCCAAGAGACGTCAAACGGGCACATGGGTGATGCTGGACCATCAATGGCTGTACTTGTCACCCTACAGAGGTGGGGGCCGGGGGCACAGGGCCATGCCTAAGGGAGAGGACTACACTACAGAAAGTGCCCTGGCCTAATGTCACCCACAGCCCTCCTCCCCCACCCAGACGCCTCCACTGCGCAGAAAGATAGGAGAATGTGCTGATACTCACCCCCTTGTGTCTGCTGTGATGTCTTAAAGCGCCCATCCAATTCAGGGTAGGCCACCGCCAGGATCCGGGACATCAGGGGGGTCATGGTGCGACTGGCACCCCTCCTAGGTTGGGAGGCCATCCCCAGCAGTGTTTCTGCGGTCTTCCTTGTTCCGCGGCGGATGTCCTCCCACCTCTTGCGGCAGTGGGTGCCCCGTCTGTTGTGGACCCCCAAGTTCCGGACTTCCTTGGCGATGGCACGCCAAATCTCGATCTTCTGATGGGCGCTGACCTATTTGACATGTACAGGGTGGAAAGGAGGAAATCATCAATGACCTGCATGTTAGATGTAATTGCCCCCCCCAACAACTTTGCAATATGGCACATGCTCTCATCTGTCGTGCGTTGCACTCCTCATTCGCCCCCCACCCCACCAACTTACATCCACCCCAATCCACACAGGCATAGCCCATTCCATGTGCACCCGGTGTACTCACTTGTTGGTCTGGAGGACCGTAGAGTAGCGCATACTGGGGGAGGACCCCATCCACGAGCTTCTCCAACTCTTCAGACGTGAAGGCAGGGGCCCTTTCCCCAGTCGCAGCAGCCATTGTATCTTCCAGACCGAGGTCACAGCAGCACTTGCAGTATAGGTCCTCTCCTGTGGATGATCAGGTCTCGAGTGATTAAGCAGATAGAAAATGGCGGTCAGGCCCGCGGCGGTGCGTACCGCGGCGGTGTGTACCGCGACCGCCGGCGCACTTCGTCATTGGCTCCTGAAACCCATAGGCTTCAATGTTAACCAATGCGGCTTTGCGCCGCGGTCTTCGACCGCCTACCGCCACGGTGTGCCCCCCCAGCGCGTTGACCTCACATCCCATTGTCCCACTTCACAGGTCAGGCAGCCGCCATTTCAAGGGCCTACATGGCTTAATTTTGACTGCGACACACAGGCCTAGGCCTTGCATTGCCACACATACACGCCTTTCAACCCATTGCCATTCTTTAACTGTGCAAGCTGTCTGTACGTACCTGTGGTTTGGCTGACTCTGTGCTCCATGTTGTCCTTCCTAGGCACCGTCCGCTGGGACTTGCGATGAGAAGGAGGAATCCTCGCGTGTACCGACCGCTGGTGGACCTGTCGACAATGGAAGAACGCCATATAATACTTCGATACAGACTTAACCGTGCCACTATCCATGAACTGTGTGCCCAGCTGGAGCCAGACCTGATGTCCCCCATCCGCCAACCCACAGGGATTCCCCCTCTGGTGCAGGTTTTGTCAGTCCTCCATTTTTTGGCAAGTGGGTCATTCCAGACCACAGTGGCCATGTCATCTGGAATGTCTCAGCCTATGTTTTCTAAGATTTTGAGCAGAGTGTTGTCTGCCCTGATGAAACTCATGCGGAGCTACATCATTTTCCCAGAGGAGGGTGACTTGCCTACAGTGAAGGGTGATTTCTATGCCCTTGGACATATCCCCAACATCATTGGTGCCATTGATGGGACCCATGTGGCTTTGGTACCCCCAAAAGACGATGAGCAGGTGTACCGAAACAGAAAAAGTTATCATTCGATGAATGTCCAGGTGGTCTGTTTGGCTGACCAGTACATCTCCCATGTAAATGCCAAGTTCCCAGGGTCAGTGCATGACGCGTATGTGATGCGAAATAGCAGCATCCCCTATGAGATGGAGCAGCTACAGAGACACCGCGTGTGGCTAATAGGTGACTCTGGTTACCCCAACCTGCCGTGGCTACTGACCCCAGTGAGGAATCCCCGGACAAGGGCAGAGGAACGCTACAATGAGGCCCATGGGCGTACTAGGAGGGTGATTGAGCGAACCTTTGGCCTCCTGAAGGCCAGGTTTAGGTGCCTGCATATGACCGGTGGATCCCTAATGTACTCACCAAAGAAGGTGTGCCATATCATCGTGGCGTGCTGTATGCTTCACAACCTGGCTTTGCGACGCCAGGTGCCTTTCCTGCAGGAGGATGGTCCAGATGGTGGTGTTGTAGAAGCCGTGGAGCCTGTGGAGAGTGAAGAGGAGGAAGACTCAGAGGACGACACAGACAATAGGGACAGAGTGATACAACAGTATTTCCAGTAACACCCAGGTAAGAATCACCCACGCCATTTCACAATTGCTTATAGCCTCCTGCATCTGTACTTTCTGTAGTTCCCACCAGATCTTTTTGGGTAATTTTTGTTTTTCCCTTCCCTTCTCAGTGCTGTGTGACTCAGTGCCTGACTTCTGCTTGGTTTGCCAATGAACTACAGCGTATTGACATTGGTATGTTGTCATCACTAATTGACAGAACAGATATTGAACAGTAATATGTAATACATTTGCTAATAATACAGCATGACTCCAAACTGATTTGTGTGCAATATGTGATTTATTTACAGTGCTAGATATTGGTACATGTGATTATAAGGGTGATGGGTGGGGGTGGAGTAATGTCCATGGCAGAGTCCAGTTCTCAGTCTCACAGGTGCATTGTCCTTTTGCCTGTGGAAGGATGGAGCAGAGGCAGTTCATGGTTGGACAGGGTGGCAATGTGGGACAGTGGGAAGAGTTCAGGGGGTATGTCCTGCTGGCGGGGGTCTTGACATCCTACTCTGTCTTTTTTTTGGATCTCAGGCTCCTCTTACGGGGTGGTTGTTCTTCAGCAGGAGGTGGGGTTCTGGTGGCCTGTTGTGGTGTTGGGGCCTCCTGTCCACTAGCGCCGGCGTAGGTGGTAGGCTGTTCCTGGTCCGGGCTAGTGACAGGGGCCCTGTGTGGTGCCACATGGTCCCGCAACGCGTCTTCTATCCTGTTGAGGGCCAGGACGATGGTCCCCATTGCGGTCCCGATGATTCTCAGCTCCTCCCTGAACCCCATGTTGCGTTCCTCCTGCTGTGCCTGGATGTCCGTGAACCTGGCCAGTACCGTCGCCATCTTCTCTTGGGAGTGGTGGTAGGCCCCCATGATGGTGGTGAGGGCCTCTTGGAGAGTGGGTTCCCTGGGCCTCTCCTCCCCCCCCTGTCGCACAGCAGCCCTCCGAGCTGCCCAGTTTCCCCCGGCCTCTGTCTCCTGGACGGTGTGCCCGCCCCCACTGCCCCCAGGTCCCTGTTGTTGTTGGGGTGTTGGGTTAGCCTGGGTGCCCTGTAGTGGCAGACACACCGCTGATTGACGTGTCCTAGAGACAGAGGCATGGGCCCGCTGGGTGGGAGCTGTGCTGGTGTTGGCAGAGGGGGTCGGGTCTGGTGTGGCCTGTGTCTGGGTGAGGGGAACCGACTGCCCAGAGGTCCCCGATGGTCCGGGCTGGTCATCAGGTTCAGTGTCGACAGAGCTGCTGTCCTCACTGTGGGCCTGTTCCGGGGGTGGGATGGACATTTCTGGACCCTCCTGGCTGGTGTGTTGGCGTTCGGGTCCTGCATGGGGTAAGAGAGTTTGGTTATTGTTTCTGTGTGTGCAATGGCGTGCGTGTTATGGGTGCCCTCGTCCCCCAGTGCAGGCATTCCCTTGAGGGAGGTGTTGTGAGGGTAGTTAGTGGGGGGGGGGGTAAGTGCAGTGGTCATGCTTGGGTGATGGGTGTCCATGGATTGTGTTGGCATGCAGGAGTTGGTGTTGGGATGGGTGGGTTGTGCTGGTGAGACATTGTCAGGGAGGATGTGTGCTGGGGAGTTGGGGGTGAGGGTGAGGGTGGGGGTGTGGGTTGGCATGCTGGTGGGGTGGGGGGGATATAGTAGTTGAGATTGGACTTACCAGAGTCCATTCCTCCGGCTACTCCTGCGAGGCCCTGAGGATGCAGGATGTTGAAGACCTCTTGCTCCCATGATGTAAATTCGGGAGGGGTGGGTGGGGGTCCGCCGCCAGTCTTCTGGACCGCGATGTTGTGCCTGGAGACCATCGATCGGACCTTCCCCCGTAGGTCGTTCCATCGTTTGCGGATGTCCTCCCTATTCCTGGGATGCTGTCCCACCGCGTTGACCCTGTCCACGATCCGCTGCCATAGCTCCGCCTTCCTAGCTATACTGGTGTGCTGCACCTGTGAGCCGAAGAGCTGGGGTTCCACTCTTAGGATTTCCTCCACCATGACCCGGAGTTCTTGGTCCGAAAAGCGTGGGTGCCTTTGGGGTGCCATGGGGTGGTGTGGGTGAGGTGTGGGGTGGTGTATGTGATGATGAGTATGTTGGTGTGTGGTGCTTTGTGCTACTATGTGGTGTGTGTGATGGTGTAGTGTGCCTCAGTGTGTATTGCTATGGATTGTCTGCTGTGTCTCTCTCTCCTTCTCTCAGTAATTGTGGTCGTAGGGGTTTGTGGGTGATGTGGGGGTGTGTTTTATAGTTGATTGATTGTGTGGGAGTGGGTTGTGTATGTGTATCAGGTGTGTGTATTTGTAATTGTCCAATGTGCCTGTGTTTTGGTGCTGTGTGTGTATTTTGACCGCGGCGGTGTGTACCGCCAATGGAATACCGCGTTGGAAAGCCCGCCGCGTTGATTCGTGGGTCGAAATGGCATGGGCGTATTTCTGTTGGCGTGACGGTGGAGGTTTGGTCATCTCCAGTTTATCGCTGCCCGCTGATGTGGCGGCCTGCAGTGGAGGTCGGATTTTTGGAGGTTTGGCCGTTGTGGGTCAGAATGACCGTGGCGGCTTTCCGCGGCCGCGGCGGTGTTATGGCGGTCTTCTGACCGGCGGTAAGCGCCTTTTACCGCCGAGGTCAGAATCACCCCCGAAGTCTTTTTGGCCCTGAGACTTCAGAAAACAGGAGGCAAACTCAATCCAAATTCTCGGAGTGCACGTGTCAGCAAAGTCAGAGGGCAGAAGGGCAGCAGTCCTTCTCAGCAAAGAAGTCCAGATGAGTCCTTTGGGCAGCCAGGCAGTTTCTCTTGACAAGTTGCAGTTTCAGGTCCAGAAGTGTCTGAAATGGTGTGGGTCAGAGACCCAATTTATATAGCCAAAAATGCCTTTAAAGTAGGGGAGACTTCAAAGAGTGGTTTTGAAGTGCACAAGTTCCCCTTTCAGTACAGGTCTGCTTGCCAGGGTCCCAGTAGGGGGTTTTGCAGTCCATTGTTTGAGGGCAGGCAACTAGCTTTTGAAATGTAAGTGTCAAGCCCTCCATCCTTCTGGCCCAGGAAGACCCATTCAGTATGCAGATGAACGAAGGTGTGCCTGAGTGTCCTGTGTTTGTGGTTGTATGGGTGAAATGCACAAGGAAGCTGTCAACCAGCCCAGACGTTGATTGGAGACAGGCTGTGAGGCACAGATAGATTTTAAGTGCAGACAAATTCTCACTTTCTAAAACATTTCTAAAATAGTGATATAAAATCCAACCTCCACAATAAGCATGATTTTCTATTACCATTCTGGCCATACTAAATATGATCTGGCTACCCCTTTCTGATCAGAATCTACCACTTAAACAGTATATGAGGGTAGTCCTAATGCTATCCCATGAAAGGAGCAGGCCTAACAGTAGTGGAAAACAAATTTAGGAGTTTTCCACTATCAGGACACAGAAAACACACATGTACATGTCCTGCCTTTTACTTGCATAGCACCCTGCCCTATGGGTTACCTAGGGCCCACCTTAGGGGTGACTTATATGTAGAAAAAGGGGAGTTTAAGGCTTGGCAAGTACTTTTAAATGCCAAGTCGAAGTGGCAGTGATACTGCACACAGGCCTTGCAATGGCAGGCCTGAAACATGGCTAAGGGGCTACGTATGTGGGTGGCACAACCAGTGCTGCAGGCCCACTAGTAGCATTCAACTTACAGGCCCTGGGCACATGTAGCGCGGTTTTCTAGGGACTTGCAAGTAAATCAAATATGCTAATTGGGAATGGACCAATGTTACCATGTTTAAGGGAGACAGCTTATGTACTTTAGCACTGGTTAGCAGTGGTAAAGTGTGCGCAGAGTCCTAAAACCAGGACAAACAGTGTTAGAAAGGTGGAGGGTGGCATGCAACATATTGGGGGATGACCACACTGAGGCTGTTAGGTCTAACATACATGAAGAAGCTGAACTATATGTTAATTTAATTTGTACTATTTTAAAATGTATTGATTCTTTGGAGACTTTTTATTTGGCTCCTGTTAGGAAGTTTTATGTACTTGATATCTAATCTGTACTTTTATGATCCTGGAGATCGAAATAAAGCTATTATGATATTGATAAGTAGTAATATCTACTATTCTAACTCCAGCCCCACAATCAATGGCAGAAATCTATTAAGCTGCAGTGGTGACTAATATGCTATTCTAGCTCCAACCCTCAAATATTGCGGAAGGAGTATACTTTAAGGGGTAAGATTTACTATTCTAACTCCACTGCAAATACACTGGGGAAAGTGTATAAATGAAGGGTGGGGTCCAACCGTACTGTTCTAACTCTAATCCCCATATATTAGGGGAATTGCATAAGTTGAAGAGCTAGTATTTGCTATTTAAATCCCAGCTAATAAAACATTGGGGAAAGATTATCATTTGGGGTGGGGTTGTAAACACTCTATTCTACCTGCAAACACTCAGACATTGGCAAAGAACATATCTCTGAGGGGAAAGATTTACTATTCCTATTCAAGTTGAACAAACATTGGGAAACATGTATAAAGTTGGGGTGGTGACTAATATACTGCTTTAACTCCAAACCTCCAAAAATTGTGGAAAATGTGTAATTTAGAGAGTTAAGATTTATTGTTCCAGCTTCAGTCCCACAAACACTGGGGTAAGTGTATAAGTCCATTAGTCCATCCATTAAGTATTATTGTTCCAAACCCACATACACATAGATAGGTGCACAGTTATGATGGATAAGGTTTACTATTCAAACTCAAGTCCAACAAACGGTTGTAAAATACATAAAATGGAAGCTGCATAAATATTTTGAGCTATGCTATTTGTTGATCTGACTGCAGTCCAAAAAACATTGGGAAAATGTATAAATGCAGGGTGGGTAGAGGCTATTCAAACTCCAATCCCACTAACATTGAGGAAAATTCAATTCATGGTTTAAAGGTTTATGCTATTCAAATTCCAATTCCACAAACCAAGTGAATAGTTCATAAATTTGAGGGAGAGGGTACAGTTAACATTTACTATTCCAACACCAATTTCACAAACAATTGAAAAGTTAAATAATTGGAGCACTGGCTCTTCTTATTAAAGTCCCAAAATATTATTTGGAAATTACACAAAATATAGGGGTCTGTTGAAAATGCAATGTTCCGAATTCAGTTCTAAAAATATTGTTCAATGAAAAACTAGGTGGGTGACCAAATGTATTATCCTAAATCAATATCTATACCTATATACGTATCTATATCTTTATCAATATCTATATTCACTGAAAAAACAAAGGTTAAACAGATGTTATAGTTAGGTGAAAACGGCAATTAAAAAACATATTAATAAAAACCACTGAAATTGGCAAGTTATAGTTATCTCAAATAACTAAACATTGTGCCCTAAAGTAGCTATACGTCATACCCGTGTTGTTAACAATGTTGTAATTTCAGCTGTTGCAGTGATATTGTAAATGATGTCATAGAACATATCATGAGTAATGTGTGAGGTAGTTAGCAGTAAATGGCGAGGGTATGAGTTAGAGTTACTGTAGAGCTTGAGACTAGGCCTGTGCCCAACTCCCTGAGGGTGAGCACAGGGACACAATGGTAGAGGTGTGGAAATATAATGCAAGAACAATTACCAAGTAAAATTCAACCATAAAACATAGTACATTTTCAGAAAAGTACATTTAAGAAAAGCTGACAGAAGTCAAACACATGTATATATAAGGTGCACAATATATATAGTAAAGTGGCATATGGTAAATGTCTAAGCTCCTGTTACGCTCTTCTATAGAACTACCATGTAGGAGGCTGGCCTGTTTTGTAGTGGGTACCTTGGGTACTTAAACCTTATACCAGGTCAAGTTATCCTTTATTAGGGAAGTAGTAGTGTTCTAGCAGCTTAGGCTGATAGAGGTAGCTATAGAAGAGCAATGTAGGCTGAACTTGGAGACATGCAAAGCTCATGCAATACCACTTATAGTTACACAGTACTTATACACAAGACAATACTCATTGTTACCAAAAATAAAGGTAGTCTATTTGGGCGACACAGTGCCAAAAATATCTTAGAGGCAATACTCCTTCTGGATGTAAGTATTATACACAATATATACACTAGACACCAAATTTAGACAAGTAATTAGTCATAGGATAGTGCAAACAATAGGAAATGCTATAGAATGCATTGGGAGAAAATAGGTCTAGGAGCAACACAAACCATATACTAAGAAAGTGGAATGCCAATCACGAATTCCCCCTAGACAAGTGTAGTGTGTGCAGAATCGCTGGGAGAGTACGAATACAGAAAAGGTAAGTAAATTACCCCACTCCGGAGCCCAGAAAAGCAGGAGTAAAGTACTGCAAGTTTCCTTAGGACACACTACACCTCGTGATGTGGATTATTGCAGTAACCAACCAAGTCTGCAAACAACAACTGCTGGATTCCTGGACCTGAAGACCTGCAAAAGAAGGGGACCAAGTCCAGAAGTCAAAAGAAGTTCCAGGAAGGACAGGAGCCCCTGTCAACACAGAAAAGGGTGCAAAAGAAGAGTCTCCGGTTGGACGAAGACTGCAGGAATGCACCCTAGGAAGATGCCAGTGGGCTCCTGCATGATGCAAGAGATGTCCCACAACGTGAAGATGGATGCAGATATGATTTTGTGTTGGAAGTCACCAACAAGCCTTGGTTATGACAAATGTGCGTTTTGCGTCAAAATGGCGCTAGCTGGACCCAGGAGGGACCTGGGGGCCTCAACTCTGTGTGAGGAGGATGAGGGGGCTCTCAGCACTTTATAGAGCCCTCAGGATGCCAGACAACACCCACGGGAGTCCCAGGACATGGGGACAAAGGCGGTGCAAAACGCAGTTGGTGCAGCACTACAAAGAAGGGTCCCATGCCGCCGGAGGTCCACTCAGTGAGTTGAGCATCACAGAAGAGAGTGCTGTGGACCTGGGCCAGGATGTGCATGAAGGAATTTTGCAAGTAGTGCACAGAGGCCTCAGGTGGTGAAGAAGATGCAGTGCACAGGGGTGCTCTCTCTCTCAGGGAAGGCAAGGTCTTACCTCCTCCAAATTGTGTCAGCAGGACCTCAGGATAGTCTATGTTGATGGAGCCCTCCCTCTGTGTTTCTAGAAGCACGCTTGTTGCTGTGAGAGGAGTCCAGGAGACTGGTCGTCGAATTGGAAGGTGCCTGCGTGAGTAGGGTAGTGACTTTATCACCCCACTGGAGATTTCTTCGGTCCTTCTGGTGCAGGGTGAAGACAGGGAGTCCCCAGAGAGTGAACACCGTGGAAACTGTTGCAGTTGCTGGCTGGAGCTGAAGTTGCAGAAGAAAAGTATCCCTTGTGGATACTTTGTTGCTGTTACAGGGGCTCCTGGAGCAGGCTGCGGTTGATCCGAGGTCAGAGGATGAAGTAGTAGTTGCAGGGGATTCCTGTTGGAAGTAGAATCTAAAGAGAACCCACAGGAGAGGCCCTAAATAGCCCTGAGAGGGGGATTGGCTACCTTATCAGGTAAGGACCTATCAGGAGGGGCCCTGACGTCACCTGCTGGCACTGGCTGCTCAGCGCCCTCCAGAGTGCCCCCACACCTTGCAAAGCAAGATGGCTGAAGTCTGGGACACCCTGGAAGAGCTCTGGGCACCACCCCTAGGGTGGTGATGGACAGGGGAGTAGTCACTCCTCTTTTCTTTATCCAGTTTCACGCGAGAGAAGGGGACAAGGTGTCCCTAAACCAGTGTAGACTGGCTTATGCAAAGGGGGCACCATCTGTGCCCTTCAAAGCATTTCCAGAGGCTGGGGGAAGCTACCCGTCCCCAGCCTGTAACACCTATTTCCAAAGGGAGAGGGTGTAACACCCTGCTCTCAGAGGAAATGCTTTGTTCTGCCTTCCTGGGACTGAGCTGCTCAGACCCCAGGAGGGCAGAACCCTGTCCTTGAGGTGGCAGCAGCTGTAGCTGCAGTGCAAGCCTCAGGGAGCTGGTTTGGCAGTACTGGGGGTCCATGCTGGAGCCCCCACGATGCATGGAATTGGCTCCCCAATACCAGATTTGGAATGGGGGGACAATTCCATGATCTTAGACACCTTACATGGCCATATTCAGAGTTACCATTGTGAAGCTACATATAGGTATTGACCTATATGTAGTGCACGTGTGTAATGGCGTCCCCGCACTCACAAAGTCCCGGGAAATGGCCCTGAACTATGTGGGGGCACCTTTGCTAATTACACTTAGTAACTTTACACCTAACCATCAGCAAATGAAGGTTAGACAAACAGGTGACTTATAAGTTACTTAAGTGCAGTGAAACTGGCTGTGAAATAGTGTGTGCACTGTGGAACAGTTTGTCTGAGCTCCTTATGGGTGGTAAAAGAAATCCTGCAGCCCATAAAGATCTCCTGGAACCCCAATGCCCTGGGTACCTAGGTACCATATATTAAGGACTTATCAGGGGGTCCAGTGTGCCAATTGAAATTAGTAAATGAAGTCACTAGCCTATAGTGACAAATTTTAAAGCAGAGAGAGCATAAGCACTGAGGTCCTGGTTAGTAGAGCCTCAGAGACACAGTCAAGCACTATACAGACACACACATTAGGCCATAAACTATGAGCACTGGGGTCCTGACCAGCAGGATCCCAGTGAGACAGGCAAAAACATACTGACATACAGGTAAAAATGGGGGTAACATGCCAAGGAAGATGGTACTTTCCTACATACCAGAAATGAGTACATCGTCCTGAAAATAACTCACACCCTCAAAGTCCCTGATCATTTCCTTCATGAGTCTCTGAAAAAACAGATGACGCTGACACCAATCCAAATGGAATACGTTTGAAATGAAAAGCTCCTTCAGTAACTAAAGAAGTTAGGTATCTAGAGTCAGGGCTCAATACCACCTGGATACACACAACTAACATGTCAGGAGTGGGAAAAAACGGAAACCCTCTCAAGTGTACATACCATTTATTTTATGCTGGGTAACCGTTCTCCCTCAATCCAAATATTTTGATTCAAATCAAAGAGATCACACACAGGCGAACCGAGTTGTTCCTTTTGCATGCTATAACAATCTAAGCCATCCATTGGGATCCTTCTAGTGGCTCAATCACCTCCAACTCAGACAGTTTGTCCAACTCTTTACACAAATCTTCTCTCAATGACAGAGGTACTTTACAAACCTTGTGAGCACTTGGTGAAGACCATACTCTTAAAACTATTCAGTGTTAAAAACCTATCAACCTTCGAAGACTCTCTTCACCCACTGCTTCTCAAAAGTAACATTCATGCACATCAATTCAGATTTTGACACTGTTGGAAATGGGCCTTTCTGCAGGGTCACTCCCAATCATTTTGCCTGCCGCCTCTATTTTTCTGACCTTGTTTTTGCTGGCTCTTGAACTGTGTACTTTACCACTGCTGATGAGTGCTAAAGTGCTTGTACTGTCTCCCCTAAAACATGGTAACATTTACTTATGCCCATTTGGCGTGTATACTTTACTTTAAGGTCCCTAGTAAAGTGCACTTCATGTGTCCAGGACCTGTAAATTAAATGCTACTTGTGGACCTGCAGAACTGATTGTGCCAATCACCTAAGTAGCCCTCTAACCATGTCTCAAGACTGCCACTGCAGAGCCTGTAGGTTCAGTTTTACACTGACATTTTGGGTTTTTGCCAGGCCCAAACCTTTACTTTTTCTACATATAAGTCACCCTTAAGGTAGGCCCTGTACACCCCTAAGGCGCGGTATGATGTATTTAAAAGACAGGATATGTACATTTAAGATTTACATGTTCTAGTAGTGAAAAATTCCCAAAGTTGTTTTTCACTACAGGAATGCCTATCTTCTCATTCGATAACGATGGGATTAACTTATTGCATCTTACATGTGGAATTAAGATTCCAGAAGATATATGTTTGTCAAGTTTGGTGTCTCTGGACTCAATTTTAAATCACAACTTATGGTGAGGTCTGATTTTAAATTGCAGTTCTATCTAAAAATGGCACTTTTAGAAAGGTGCCCTTTTCTTACTATAGCCATTCGATGCCTGCTGCCTGTCTCCAATACAGGTCTGGGGTGGGCTGACTGTTGAACTTGTGCAGTGTAGCGAGTCTTAAGCCAAGGCAGGAAGAGCAGGACCTCTGTGCACTTCAAAGGCCTGTGTTTGAAGTCTCCCCCACTTCAAAGGCTAACTAGATATAAATACTAGACTTCTGACACCAACAACTCAGTACACTTCTGGACCTGTGGATACTCTGCCATGAAAAAGAGCTGCTGTGCTGCTACAAGGACTGCCACTCTGCTTGATTCTTGCTTTGCTGTGCTGTACTGACCTGCTGCCTGCTGCCCTCTTGCCTGGCAGTGAGAAGGACTGGACCATCATACCTACAACCAAGACTGACTCCAAGAGCCAGCTGACTGGTCACCTGTTTTCTGAAGTCTAGGGACAAAAAAGACTTCAAACTTACCTGATCTGCACCTGTACTTGACCAGCTGTGAGTCTGTCCTGCCAAGTGGTGCCATCTCAGTCCTGGACCTTTGGAAATGAGACCTAAGGAGCTTCTTGAGTCAACCCATGCATTCTCATCCGAACCTTTCCATCTTCTCCATTGCGAGGATTGGTACTGGCGCATCTTCATCTTTGTGTGTAACGGACCTGGCGCATCCTTGATGCCACGTGGAGTAGGCCCATTGCATCGCCTTCAGAACCAGCGCATCACCCTCAGAATCGATGCATCCTCTGCTACAGAAGCAGAACCAATGCATCGTATTCAGGACCACTGCATCGCCCTCTGAACCGAAGCATCGCTGACTTTGCATGGAGAAAACCAACGCATTTCCTTGTGTTGCGGGATCTGAACAGCGCATCACCTCAGCTGTACCTCTCCTGTTCCACAACTTGATGCAACGAGGATCAAGGTACTTTTGTTCAGCAGGACTAAGTGGGTCCCTCTATCCGGCACACACTTCATCACACTTGATCTCAGCACTTGACTTTGTCTCGGTCCACCGTGATCAAATATCCCCTATTGGCATTTCTTGCTTCTGAGCATTTTTCTACAGTTTATTCTTTAAAAATTCATATCTCTAGTTCTTCCTATTGGATTTTTGTCATTTTAGTCTTGTTGTAGCTTTTAAATCATACTCTATTGTTGTAAACAGGTGTGGATTCATTTTGTGTTGCGTTTTTACTGTTTTACTTTTTAAAGATTTGCACATATGCTTTTCGTGCTGCCTTTAAGTTAAGCCTTACTGATCTGTGCCAAGTTACCAGAGGGTGAGCACGGGTTAATTTAGGGTTTGCCAGACACCTACCCTGACTAGGAGTATAGTTGCTTTTTGAGTAAGATGGATAGATACTCCAGTTAACCAACTGCTGAATTTCTAACACTTGCTGCCTCTTTGTTATCTGAAAATAAAGCACTAACGTTGAGAAATATTAGATTAAATGCAGTTACTTTACACCCTGAAGGTGCATAAAACAGGCACTTGCCTCTGCACTGAACCAGAAAATCCTATCATGATATTGCCCTCTGTGGTGATGGAGGTTTTAAGGCTGAAGATATCGGAGGAGAGAAAGTGTAGCAGTTGAGTCTTTACTAACATCTCAGATGGTAATAATCTGGAGAGATGTTCAATGAAGGTTAACACCATTCTATCAAAAGCATTGTATAATTGCAGCCATAATGTTCCTAGCACCACATGAAACATGGGTGCATCAATCTTATACAAATGAATCTCTTCAACATGCTATTACTAGTATCCTATGCCACTAGTAATGGCAAGGTCTCCTGCCGAAGGTCAGGGACTTCAATTAATTCCTTGTATCCATTCAGGTTTGTCTTTATCCTGAATAAGAATGTGTTTCTTTTTTGCCCCCCCCCCTTTTTCTCAACCCCTGCTTGATGGATCACCCCAAAACTTTCCAGACTGACATTGAAGTGAGCATGATATTTTCTTGGAAAATGTCATGAAGATTTAAGAAAAGTTATTAGCAAGACAAAAAACACTTTTTTAAATAGAAACTAGGTCCTAACTATATCTACCTACCTACTACCTACTGGTGATAGCCCTAACTGTAACTTATGCCCCCGCAATGCACTGCTTGTTACCTCACATATATTTATATATGTGAGGTAACAAGCAGTGCATTGCGGAGGCATAAGTTATAGATAGGGCTGCTAACTATTACTGTTGAATTTCTCTGGTTTTGTGAGAGTAAATTAGGGACCTAACTAGAAGGTCCCTATAACCTTTGGTTTTTACAATGAATTTCTAAAGTTTTTTCAAAATTCTATTTCCTAACTGTAACGTCCCTGTAACCTTTGGTTTTTCTCAGTGAATAACCTTGGCTATAACTTACGCCCCACAATGCACTGCTTGTAACCTCACATATTACATCACTCATGCCATGATCAATGACATCACTGATGACATCTCAAATGACATCACTGATGACATCATCCAGTCTGCGTAAGAGTGTAAAAATGTTTATGAGTTAAAGGTACATACAAAGGTATTGCATAAATTAACTTATTAGTCTTACAGAGCTACTGATCACTGATAGTATTTGTAATGTCTGTGATCTCAGTGGGCATGTGCGTATTTCTATTTGAGTGGTTGTGTACAGTTGGATGACTGATTGTGTTAGTAGATATTTTACTGAGTGAGTGGGTTCCTGTGTACCTGTGTGGTTAAAAAAGTGGATGTGTGACTAGTTATTTGTGCAAGTGAGTGGATTTCTCAGTCACTCACTTATCACTACAGATACTGAGTGTGTGTTTGAGTGAGCGGCTATGTGACTGAGTCTTTGAGTGAGTTAGAGGATGTGTCAGTATCTGCATGGGCAACTTAGTGGTTGTGTCAGTTACTCTCTGCATAAGTGAGTGTATTAGTGAATATATTGGTGACAGTGTACTTGCATCAGTGACTGTATAGGAGAGTTTCTATATGTGTTAGTATCTATATGACTACGTTAATGAGTGCATGAGTAACTGTGTAGGTGAGTGATTGGTGGTGTTATTTGTTGTACAGGCAAGTGAGTGTGTGTATAAGTAGTTGTATGGGTGAATTACATTGTGTGGCTGAATGTATTTGTGAATAATTTGGTCTATGAGTGAGTGTACGGGTGTATGAGTGGGTGTTAGTGGCTGTATAGAAGAATAAGTGAAGAAAATATTGGCTGTGCAGGTGCATGTGTAGCTATCTGAGTAGCTTTATGTGTGTATAACTCAGGCCCTCATTACGAGGCTAGTGGTCTTCATACCGCCAGCCTCGCGGTCGAACCGCCGCCAAAGCGGCGGTCCGACTGCATCATTACGACTGTGGCAAATGTGCCACGGTCAGACCGCTGGCACGGCCATGTTTCTGACTGCCTGGGAGTGCCGGCGGTCTCAAGTCGCCAGGGCAGCGCTGAAAGCAGTGCTGCCCTGGGGATTACGACCCCTCTCTCTGCCGGCGTTTACATGGCGGTTGCACCGCTATGTAAATGCTGGCGGAGATGGGGGGCCCGCACTGCCCTACACCTGGCATGGGCAATGCGGGGGCCTCCTTGGCCAGACCCATCACACAAACAGTGCAGACAGTGATTTGTGCGATGGGTGCTGGTGCACCTGATGCACAACAGCATTGCCACCAGCCGTATTACGAGTCGGCGTCAATGTTGTTGTGCGTTTCCTGCTGGGCCAGCGGGAAACTCATGATAGGGCCAGCAGGAAGGACACTGCACTGGTGGTCTCCTAAACGTGGGAGTTTGGCGGGCAGCCTTTTCCGTCTGCCAAACTCGTGATGAGTCCCTCAGTGTTTGAGTAACTGCAAGACAAAATCAGTGGCTGTGTGACTGGCTTTATGAGTAAGCAAATGTGTGTGTGTGCATTTTGCAAAAAGTGTTTTGTTTTTAGTTGAATGGGTGTGTGTATGGCCATGTCAGTAGTTGAGAGACGGTGTGAGTGGGTTTTAGAGAGGTTGCATGGGGTGATAGGATAGGTGGTAGATGTCATTAGTGACATCATCAGTAATGTCATTTGAAATGTCATCAGTGATGTCATCAGTGATGTTACTGACCATGTTATCAGTGATGTAATATGTGTGGTCATGAGCAGTGCATTTTGGGGGTGTAAGTTATATTTAGGGCTGGTAACTATATCTGCTGAATTTCTTTGACTTTGTGTGAGTAAATTCAGTACCTAACTATAACGTCCCTGTAACCTTTGGATTTTTATGAGATTTTTTAATGTTATTTTTTATTCGACTTCCTAACTTTAATGCATATAGGGCCTCATTATAACCCTGGCGGTCAACAGACCACCAGGGTCATGGTCGCTGGCCAGACCCGTCGTGCTTTCCACTGCCTGAACTACAGGCAGTGGAAAGCGTGATGGGCACTGCTGCACCCGCGGCACCGCCACATTACAAGCGACGTCAATGTTAAGGCCCTACGGTGAACTCCTAATAGGGCCTGCGGTGTTCTGGACTCACAGGCGACCTGATGGTGGTACGAGTTTGGCAGCCGTTAGTCTTCTCACTTACCTGCAAAATATTTGTTGTGAGGTATGTGTGGTAAAGGCATATTTGTGGTAAAATTGTGTTTGATAAGGGCATATGAGTTGCAATGGAGGCGTTGTAAAGGGCATGGTAATGGCATGCGTGGTTCCATCATACAGCCCATTCAGAAATGCACATGTGCTCTCATACACACTCACACCACTAAACCAGTTCACAAACAGACACAGAGCTGTAGACTCTTGGATATGCGCACTCAAATTCACATTCAGAGACTTGCACACATACACATACTTGCACATACAAGCACACAACTAAACGTGTTAAAATGCGCATTCATGCACATCCAATAGTGGTGTACATATACACTTGTGCACTTCTAAACTCATGCCAACGTACACATGCACAATCATATACACACCCTTAGATACATACACAAATGCATACAAACACTCTGACACACACTAGACCATAGACACACACATACATACACACACTCTAGACCATGCACACACACACTCATTAACACCCCTAGACTTATACACATATGCACACACAAACACACCTCAAACTTGTTCACAAACACACATATGCACTCACACACACAAACTCTCTTTCATTCCCAAATGTTCATTTACACACATACACTTCTGTAGGCATATTCACAATCACATATACATACACAAAAAGCAAACTTCTTCATACGCATATGCACTCCTGCACAGTCACACCCTAAGGCTCCTTCCTGCACTTGTAGACAGCCCTACCCACTTATATACCCCTAAACTCATACACACATTCTCCCTCACACACATACACACTGTTAACCTCACTCATATACACACGTCCCTAAATTCATGTGGGTGAAAAATGTGCACATTCATACACATGTAGACATCCTACTTATACACATGGGCACATTCACACACACACATACACAAATGCGCCTATGCAAACTTGCTCCCACACACTCACCACTAGACTTGTACACACATATGCACACCCTTGTAAGCAAATGCACACTATCACACATACCCGCCACGAAATGTGTTCACAAATGCACATAAACACTGGCATACAGATCCCTAGATTCAAACACGTACACACTCTCACGCATTCGAATACCTAAAAGTATCCAAAACATACATATGCATATGTATGCATACACTCTAAAATACACACCCCTAGACCCTATGCATAATTACATGAACACCTCCATAGGTTTTCAAACACACATACTCTAGTGCACTTACACATTGAAACACACCTGGGCACATACACTCACACCGACCCACGCTTACCTTTTAGTGGCAAAAGTGTTATAAAAAATGGTCGGACTGTAATCGGCGGAGTGGGGTGTGTCAGAGGGTGAATTTGAGTGGGAGGTGGAGAGTCATAAATCAGTGGCAGTTTAATGTTATTCGATTTGTTTGGTGGCACGTGTAGCGCAGTTGTAAAATGTAAGAGATTTGCTAAAACCCCCAAAAAACTAAAACATCGGAACCAATATCGTAAGTGTAAAACGATGTGGAACACTAAAAATAAAAGGTTTGGGACTATGTTGCCAGTAGGTATTGCTCACTTCAAGGCCCCCATATTGAGAAATGGAAATAAACACATACTAACACAGAAGTGATTTCAATATCCACATATGTTTATAAATAAGTGGTCAATGAGAACGAAATATTTAGATCGATTAAATACATTATACATACTTGACGTAAATCACATTGCCTGTGTTGCAATGGAAGTAGATGTTAATAACAAGGCATATCACTGATAGGTGCCACTCACGCACATCCTTGGAAAGAAAGGCCTACTTGAAAGGCTGCCCTTTGTTAAATGTGAGATTTTCAGCTCATCGTGTTGTATTCTGTTGCTTTTAGGCTGCATTTGTAAAGTACAAAAACAATGGCAAGCCGGGTTTGGCGAAATATTTTACAGCTGAGAGAGGCCGCTCTTAGATTATCTGCCCTAAAAACGCCTCACTCGGGAGCTTCCTGGCTGCCCCAGTCTTGTAGACCGAGCTTGGTATTCTGCCATAGATCACACATGGCAGCGCACATATGCAGAGCATCTTTGTAATCCAACGTAGGGACATCTATCCGTCATGTCAACAGAGAGTAGTTTCATTCAGGCCCCCAAACGAAAGTCAAACAGAAGAATATTTGTAACCAGTAGTGTAGCTATCAATGGGGCAACAGGTTCAGTTGCACCAGGGCCCCGAGGCCGGAGAAGTCCATTGAACGTTGCTTATTGCTGTATTTTACAACTGTGCCAAAACTTGGGGGCCTAGTTTCTTTGATTGTCCTAGCGCCCATGGCACATTTGCTGAGCTACTATTTAGGACAGAAATTAATGTAAAAACTGAACAACGGGTGCTTGTGCGATAGAATGTATATGATGTGGTAACACAGGTCAATGTTATAAAGCATTGCCAAAGCAATGAGCTGGTGCCTGGCCTGCCTGGTTTATGAGAGGCTGCTTTTCCTTGTGTTCTCGTCTTCACCTCAGGTGATCGTCATGTGATGACGCACAAGAGTGTCTCTCAAGGAGCAAAGTGCTGCGAGAGGAGCGCTTGGAGAGCCCAGTGTGTTGCAAGGCAGCAGCAGATAGCTCATTATCCAAAAATATTTCACGGGAAGTGCCAGTGGCGAACCGTGCATTTTCAGCCCCTCTGCATTAGCGCAGTGCGAGCCTGGATGGTGTGCATTATCAGCTCTTAGCACTCGAAAGTGTCACGGCACAGTACAAGAAGTCGTGCATTATTGGGTATAAACACTTAGGCCCGTATTTATACTTTTTGACGCTAAACTGCGCTAACGCAGTTTAGCGTCAAAAAGTTTTGCGCCGGCTAACGCCATTCTGAAGCACCATGCGGGCGCCGTATTTATTGAATGGAGTTAGCCGGCGCTAACAGACCGGCGCTGGCTGGTGTGCGTGGAAAAAAACCACGTACACCAGGCAGCGCCGGCGTTGGGGAAAATGGCGTTAGGACGTCTTAAAATGGTGCAAGTCAGGTTGACGCCAAAAAATCGCCTCCACCCGATTTGCGCCATTTTTAACGACGCCCAGACGCCATTTACATGACTCCTGTCTTAGTAAAGACAGGAGTCATGCCCCCTTGCCCAATGGCCATGCCCAGGGGACTTATGTCCCCTGGGCATGGTCATTGGGCATTGAGGCATGTAGGGGGGCACAAAGCAGGCCCCCCTATGCCAAAAAAAAATATAAAAAAAATAAAAAATTATACTTACCTGAACTTACCTGAATGTCCCTGGGATGGGTCCTTCCATCCTTGGGTGTCCTCCTGGGGTGGGCAAGGGTGGCAGGGGGGGTCCCTGGGGGCATGGGAGGGCAGCTGTGGGCTCATTTTGAGCCCACAGGTCCCTTAACGCCTGCCCTGACCCAGGCGCTAAAATCCGGCGCAAATGCGGGGGTTTTTGCCCCGCCCACTCCCGGGCGTGATTTTTGCCCGGGAGTATAAATACGACGCATTTGCGTCGCAGTCATTTTTTTAGACGGGAACGCCTACCTTGCATCTCATTAACGCAAGGAAGGCGTTCACGCAAAAAAATGACGCTCTTTCCTCATACTTTGGCGCTAGACGCATCTAACGCCAAAGTATAAATATGGCGTTAGTTTTGCGCCAAATTTGCGTCGAAAAAAACAACGCAAATTCGGCGCAAACGGAGTATAAATATGCGCCTTAGGCCCGTATTTATACTTTTTGACGCTAAACTGCGCTAACGCAGTTTAGCGTCAAAAAGTTTTGCGCCGGCTAACGCCATTCTGAAGCACCATGCGGGCGCCGTATTTATTGAATGGCGTTAGCCGGCGCTAACAGACTGGTGCTGCCTGGTGTGCGTGGAAAAAAACCACGTACACCAGGCAGCGCCGGCGTTGGGGAAAATGGCGTTAGGGCGTCTTAAAATGGTGCAAGTCAGGTTGACGCCAAAAAATCGCCTCCACCCGATTTGCGCCATTTTTAACGACGCCCAGACGCCATTTACATGACTCCTGTCTTAGTAAAGACAGGAGTCATGCCCCCTTGCCCAATGGCCATGCCCAGGGGACTTATGTCCCCTGGGCATGGTCATTGGGCATTGAGGCATGTAGAGGGGCACAAAGCAGGCCCCCCTATGCCAAAATAAAATATAAAAAAAATAAAAAATTATACTTACCTGAACTTACCTGAATGTCCCTGGGATGGGTCCCTCCATCCTTGGGTGTCCTCCTGGGGTGGGCAAGGGTGGCGGGGGGGTCCCTGGGGGCATGGGAGGGCAGCTGTGGGCTCATTTTGAGCCCACAGGTCCCTTAACGCCTGCCCTGACCCAGGCGCTAAAATCCGGCGCAAATGCGGGGTTTTTTGCCCCGCCCACTCCCGGGTGTGATTTTTGCCTGGGAGTATAAATACGACGCATTTGCGTCGCAGTCATTTTTTTCGACGGGAACGCCTACCTTGCATCTCATTAACGCAAGGAAGGCGTTCACACAAAAAAATGACGCTGTTTCCTCATACTTTGGCGCTAGAAGTATAAATATGGCGTTAGTTTTGCGCCGAATTTGCGTCGAAAAAAACGACGCAAATTCGGCGCAAACGGAGTATAAATATGCCCCTAAAGCAGTGTCAGAGCACGGCGTGGTGCTGGGAGCAGCGCAGGCTAAAGGAGCTGGGGTAGGAGTGCCCCATCAGATTCAGATAGTGTTTTCCCAGGCCCTGGTGCAGGCACCGGGCTCAGGAAGTTGGCGTGGTGCTGGGTGGGGTTGCAGGGCAGGGTCACAGTGGGACTGGGTAGGTATGTGGGGCTGGTTGGGCTGTGACCTGATCCATGCCTTCAAGTAGGGTCCCTCAGACACCTGCTGGGGTGGGGGTTCCCACCGCGGCTTGGGTACTTGCCACCCTGGGCAGAGAGGCTGGCTCGGCCATGAAGCGCGCCTTGGATTGCAGGAAGGCCAGGATCTGTGTGTACTGTGTGTCCTTGCTCTTCAGCCACTCCATTGTGGTCAGGTAGTGCACCAGGTTTTTCATGCACTCGTGGTAGCTGTAGTGGAAGCATTTGGCGAACTCCGACAACAACTCTGGGAGAAAAGGCAAAGGCCCTCATTATGACATTGGTGGTCAGGTGACTGCCACATCGGCCATGGCGGTAGTCCCATTGCCAGGCTGGTGGTAATGCCCGCCAAATTATGACCATGGCAGTGATCCCTCCCATATACAGCCAATGCTCCACCCCAACCGCCAGTATGGTACAACCACTGACCATGGCGGTAGACAAGGATCCGCCCACCATATTCTGAAATAGCAGACCGTCAGGATTTCCGTGGCATTAGCACTGTCACCAAAAGACTGGCGGAAACACATCATATAAAAGAAGACACTCACCTCCAGGGACACAGAGGAGTCCACAGCCTCCATGAAACCAGAACTGGAAGTCTTCCCGATGCTGTACCACGTGATAGCCGTCCAGGAGCACCAACGCAGATGAAGACAACAGTAAGTACAGCTGCCTAACACACACGGAGGGAGGGGAGAGTTACACACACACGCACAACACACACCATAAACACACACACCCCACACCCAGAACAATCTGCAGAGTAAATCAACAGCAACTGAACCCAGGAGCAAAGAAAGCTAGGACATATACCTCTGGTCCAACCACTGTAATCATGTTGGATAACAAGCTTAAATCCAAATAAATATTATTTACATATTCACAGGCAGTTTGCTCCCCTCGCCCTCCAACCCCTTGCTCACCTCGGCGTTGGTGGACTCTGCCTCCTTGGTCCTGTGGGCTGCAGTTCCCTCACTTGCCTGTGCCCCTACTCCTTCACCAGATGAAGCTAATGCACACATGGACAGGATGACAAAAGGAGAGAGGGTGGGGAGAAGGAAAGGGAGCACAGAGTCAATCACAGCAACAACAGCACAGATGGCATACACATCACGATCACTCCCTGGGACTTACATTGGACAGTATGGACCACAATGACAAACCAGTACTCCAGCAGGAAGGAACCCAAACACTACCATCTGCACACCTACTGGGACCAACTTAGCCCTGTCTGCCATGACATGATAGCGACCTAGAAATACCAAAAATGCACACCTCTCTACGTAGCTAAGCAGGACCATACAGGAATGGAATGGCTAAACCGGCATTTTGGGGCATCCACTGACTAGAAACGTGCACCCAAATCCCATGGCAGGCTACAAAATATGAATACCACACACTCTGCAGTCACCCCCTTGTGGCTGCTGTGCTGTTCTCAAGCGCCCATCCAACTCAGGATTGGCCACCACGAGTATGTTGGCCATTTGGGGGTCAGGCTCCGACGGGCACCCCTCCCTCATTGGGAAGCCATCCCCAGCTGGGTCTCTGCAGTCTTCTGGGCCCAGCGTCTCAGGTCCTCCCACCGTTTCTTCCAGTGGGTGCTCCGCCGGCTAAGGACCCCCAGGGTCCGCACGTCCTTGGCGATGGCACGCCACAACCTCTTCTTCTGATGGGCGCTGACCTGCAGAAGAAACACAGACAGAAGGACACCGTGAACCAGACAATCCACCTTGTCACACAGATGGCTTACATACTGCATTTGCCCCTCATCAAGCACACACATGACCAGTACCTCTGCATTCACATTGTCTGCAGCCATACCTCCAAAATGACACACTGCTAGCACACACATACATCTACATGCAGCCATGTCGCATGCAACGTACCCATGATGTACTCAACTGTTGGTCTGGAGGCCCATACAATTGCCCATACAAGGGTAGGACCCTATCCACGAGCTTCTCCAACTCCTCCGATGTGAAGGCTGGGGCCCTTTCCCCTGTGGGACGGGCCTTGGCAGGTTCCAGACACAGGTCACAGCTGCACACGCAGTGGAGCTGTATCACCATGGAAAGTCAGGAATCAAGTGAAGTTGTAGAAAGAAAATGGCGGTCACATCCGCGGTGATGAACAGCGCCACCGCCTGCGTTGATCATCATTCGTTCCTGTACTCCAAAGAGCCCCATGTTGGCCAAAGAGGAATAGCACGTCGGTGCAGACTGCCTACCGCCATGACGCCTAATGCCGGCAGAGTGAGGTCACTTCCACCTGTCCCTGCATACAGGACAGGTGGTTGCCATTTCCTACTGCTGGTACTCATGTTTTGAATTCATATGTGCATCATTGGAGTTGACTGTACACAACTAGACAAATCTGATGTCCTACATACATACATGCTCAGTGTACTATGATGTTGTGTGTCCATAGGTCCTGTTGTCACACCCTTATTACTTTTGACTCACTTAGATACCAACCACCGCAGAGGACTAGGAGGAGGAGGAGGCAAGCACGCATGTACAGAGCACTTGTGGACTTGGCTACACTGGAGGACTGGCACATCATACTCACCTATCATCTGGACAGTGCCACAATCACAGAGCTATGTGCACAATTGGAGCCTGATCTGATACCTGCTATCCGTAGCTCCACTGCAATTCCCCTGCTTGTGCAGGTACTGTCAGTGCTCCATTCCTGGCAACTGGTTCTTTCCAGGTGACTGTGGGCTTGGTTAAAGGAATGTCACAGCCAATGTTTTCGATTGTGCTTAGAAGAGTTTTGGCTGCCTTGCTCAAACACATGAGCAGCTACATCGCATTCCCCCATGTTGATGGTTTGCCCTCTATGAAGGCTGGATTCTACGTGATGGGGCACATACCACATGTGATTGGGGCCATTGATGGGACCCATATTGCCTTAGGCCCTCTCAGGGCAAATGAACAAGTGTACAGGAATAGGAAGAGTTTCCACTCTCTCAATGTTAAGATGGTGTGCCATGCTGATCAGTACATCTCGCACGTCACTGCAAAGTATCCTGGATCTGTGCATGATGCCTATATCTTGAGGAATAGCAGCATCCCACAGGTGATGGCATGACTACAGAGGCACAGAGTGTGGCTTATAGGTGAGCTTGAGTCCCCACCCAATGTATGTCAGTGTATGCCTACTGGAGTCATAACCCATGCCATTGTGCATGGCTAATGTGTGTCCCTCACTTCTTCCAGGTGACTCTGGCTACCCAAACCTGTCCTGACTGTTGGCCCCTGTTAGGAATCCAAGAACAGGTGCTTCAAATCTGTACAATGTTGCACATGGGCGTACCAGGAGGATTGTGGATCACACTTTCTGTCTCCTGAAAGCCAGATTCAGGTGCCTCCATTTGACAGGTGGATCCCTATGCTACTCCCCTGAGAAGGTCTGCCAGATTGTGGTGGTCTGCTACATACTGCACAATTGGGCCCTTAGACGCCATGTGTCCTATCTGCAGGAGGAGGGGGGTGACAATGCACCTGTGGGAGCAGTGGACACTGAGGACAGTGAGGAGGAGGAAGAAGAGGAGGATGTGGACAACAGTACTTCTAATGAAACTCAGGTAAGACTGTTGATCTATGCATGTCTCCATTTCAGTAAAGTGCTGTGTGGCTGTTGTGTTGTGCCATTCACTACCTTTTCATCACAATTGACTGTCACCTATGCCTTCCATTATTGCAGATGTTGGTGTGGTTGCCACATTGTACTGTTGTGATGACTACAGACTGCTGAGACACATTTGTTGGATGGATCCACACATTACAGGACATTTACACTGAATAATGCAGTTTAAAACAGTTCTATACATTGCACATTTCTTTCTGATAAAACACTATTACTCTAGTTGTGTTCAAGGGTGTTTATTTGACTTCACAAAAACAATGGAAAATGCATTAGAGTGGGGTGATGGATAGGAAAAGTCCAGTATAGTGGCCCAGTCTGTTTGTAGCACAGGTCCAGTGTCTATGGGGCCATAGATAGAGGAGCAATGACAGTCCAAAGTGAACCAGGTTAATCAGTGGAACACAAGGGGGACATTCTAGAGGGGCTCATTTCCTAGCGGTTGTCTTGGTCTTGGCAACTGTCTCTGGTATCTGTCTGGGTCGCAGGGAACGTTTGCAGAGTGGATCACCTTCTGCAGTGGGAGGGGTGCTGGGGGCCTGTGAGGCCTGTGGCAGGGCCTCCTGTCCACTAGCTGCAGCACATGTAGAGGGCTGGTCAGTACACTGACTAGTGCAAGGGGCCCGCTGGTGTGTTGTGTACTCACGCATGATGTTCGCCATGCCACTCAGCACCCCTGCAATAGAGGCCATGGTAGCATTCAAGGCCTGCAATTGTTGCATGACCTCCTGGTGGTGTTCCCCCTGCAGCCGCTGGTTCTCCTGCATGATGTTGATTACCTAATCCATCCTGTCCTGGGATTTTTGGTATGCCCCCAGGACATTTGTGAGTGCCTCCTAGGCAGTCAGTTCCCTGAGCCTCTCCTCCCCCTGGCACACTGCTGTCCTCCGACTGTCCCTGGCCCCCTGTGACTGTGTCCCCTGAATGGTGTGCCCACTCCCACTTACACCAGGACCGTCATCATCTTGCCTGTGTGGTGTCAACTTGGGTCCCTGTACAGGTGGGCACACTAAGGATTGACGTGTCTTGGGGACAGAGGTTTATGGGTGTTGGGTGGCTGCTGTGGTGTTTGAGTCTGAAGGGGATCCTGTGGTGGACTGGCTGTGGGATGTGGTAGCCGACTCACCTGTGGTCCCAGATGGGCCAGGGAGTTCATCCAGATCAGGATCTCCAGAGTTGCTGTCATCAATGTGGGCATCCTCTGGTGGGAAACTGGGTTGCCGTGGCACCTCTTCGCCGTTGATATTGGCTGGTGCACCTATGGAGATGTAAGTGATTTGTTATGGTGATTGTCTGCCACATTTTCCGCAGTTCTGCCTTTCCCAATGATATTGGTGTGTCCTCCCACCTTTGGTAGTGTATGGTGATGGATTGTGGGATTGGTAGTTCTTCATGCTGTCCATGCATTGCTGGTGGTGTGTATGCAGAGCTAGTAGGGATGTGCTTGCAGGGGTTATGGCATGCAGGGGTAGACATTTAGGTTTGGTAATTGGGGTGGTGCACTGTGTGGGTTGGAGTGAGGTGAAGGGAGTCAGGGTGAGGGGTTGACATGGCATGCAGGTATGGGTAGTGGTAGGTTGGTAATGTTGACTCACCAGGGTCCAGTCCTCCGGGTACTCCAATGAGGCGCTCAGGATGCAGTATTGCCAAGACTTTCTCCTCCCTGCTGTCAACTGTGGGGGAGGAGGTGGGGGTCCACCGCCAGTCCTCCTGATGGCGAGCTGGTGCCTTGCTGCAATGGAACACACCTTCCCTTGTGTGTGGGCTTGTTCCCACGGTGTTCACCCCATCCATGATCCTTCGCCATAGCTCCATCTTCCTGGCAATCAAGATTTGCTGTACCTGTGCTCCAAACAGCTGTGGCTCTACCCTGACTATTTCCTCCACCATCACCCGCAACTCCTCATCACTGAAACGTGGGTGTCTTTGTGGGGACATGGGTATTGTGTGGTGTGTGTTGTGCAGAGGGTGATGAGTGATTTGGTGGGGTGTGTGGTGTGTGGTGCATGACGGATGAATGGGTAGTTGTGGTGTGTTTGCAGTTATCTCTGGGATTGGCCTGGCAAGGTGCAGCGGTCTTCTCATGTTTGCAAAGGTTTGTGGGTGATATGGGTGTGTGTTTTATAGTGCTGTTGGTGGGTGTGTGAGGTGTGTGTATTTGTGTCAGGTGTGGGATTTTTGGACTGACCAATGTTGTCTTGTTTTGTTTTTTGGGTGGCCATTTCCACCGCAGAGGTGTGCACTGCCAATGGTTTACCGCCGTTGAATGTCCACTGTGGTGATTCGTGAATCATTATTTAGAGGGCGTTGTTTCGCTGGTGTAACGGTATGGGTGCTAGTTCCGACAGTTTATCGTGTTCGTTTGGTCTGGCGGATTTGTGGGTGTAGCTGGTTTCTGTCGGTTTTATGTGTGTCTGTCATAATCTGGCGGACGGATGTTCACCTCCGCAACAGTATGTTGGTGGCCTTCACTATGGCAGTATTCAGAATTTACCGCCAATGTCATAATGACCACCAAAGTTCGAATTACAACACTGGAGGCTCGATTATGACTTAACTTCTTTACTTATAGCTCTAGCAGCAAAGTGAAATATAACACAACATGGAAGAAAAGTTAAAAGCAAAAGTATGAGGGATGTCAGCTGTCTAGGTCAGCTGTGACCTTGTGTGATCCACCAATCAGTGAACAGTCTCTGGTGTAATTATCCCTGCTGAGCAGCAATTGCCCTCTTCTGTGCTGCTCTAGCAGAGATAAGTGTACATTTATTTTACTTAATGTGAGCTTTTGTTGCAAGTATGCACTCTGTTGTTGTGTACCTTGAAGTTCTGTCTCTGATTGAAGTCTGTCTTTTTCCTTCTTTAAATAAATATCCTTAGCACACCAGCAGGTGAATCATCAGCCACCCCCTTTTCCTCTCAGCTTACATGACTCAGCTGATTTTTTCAGCTAACTGCATTACACCTTCTTGCCTCATTAGCATGGAAGACAGTGCTGACCTGCATTTGAACTCTGTCTTCCTAACAGGATATATGCATTTCTGAACTGGGCCATTTCTGGAGGACTTTAACCCTCTCCTGGAAAATGTGCAGTAGGTCTGCCTTGGAGCATTTTTCTTCTTCACCTTATGACACAAAGAGTTTACAAATTCTTTGCTATATATTTCAGAATTTCTACACCAATCATTTTAAATATTCTTCACATTTAGTTAATTCACAGTTTTATTTGCTCCTGTTTTTTACTCAAGTAAAATGGAGGGCACAGATAAAAGTGGTGTAAAAAATCTAGCTATTTCAAAGCCTTCAAGAAATTCAGAGCCCTATGACTCTAACTCCCCAGTGGGCCTTCTAGGCAGGAATCTGCCTGTGACAAACCAGTTATGGTGCTGATGTAATTAATTCCACTGTTTCTGCATTGATACAGTTGATGCAGGAGGTATTGTCACTCAAGTACCACCTCCTTTCCAAAACTAATACAATGTTTAATCCTTTATCCCAAACAAAACTCTCAAGTGCCTCAGGGACGTGGGTCCCAATCTTCAAAACAACCAAATATCTCTCTAAAAACTGAATGGTTGACGAGCCAATGTCCCAGGGGGTTTTCTATATCCTTTTTCTTGTCTTCCTTTGATTTTCCTCCCTCTAAAATGAGAAAGGTGTCTTTCTCAGATCCCTTGCACAGCACAGAGGATCACTCAGATGCTGATAATTCTAAATCTGCCAATCCTAATGATAACGATTATAATAATGCAGGGGATCTAAACCTGCTACGGTCCCTGACAATGTTCCCTCACCTCCATCTGAGGACTTCCTGGACCCAGTGGGCTCCCCATATTTTGACCTAGATATAATTACTCACCCCAGTACAGGCGAATGGACCCCTTCTGCTCCCATTGCTGCCTTCCTTGCTCATTGGATTAGAAAACCTACGGAAAAATCAAACCACTATAAACTGCGCGCAGAGTGTCTCAGACCTATTCTACCTCATAAATTGGCAGCTACTCCAGACATTGACCCAGCTATGGTTGCATTCCTTTCTGAAAAAGGTGAAGATCCCAACAAATTTTACAAATATCAGAAGGAGCTGCCCTTACAGGCATTTCCGTCAATTTGCCTACTCTCAGAGGCAATGCCAATGCTGCTTTATCGGCGGAGAGGAGGAAACCTATTCTCAAGAGAATAGACCCTAAACTGGTGGACATGTCACAGAAGGAACTTGGTTCTGAAGCTGAAGGTCATCTCTTTGGTGATCATTTCATCAAGGACATATCTACCTACATACAAACCTTCATCTCTCTGGACAAGTCACAACAAAACCTCAAAATAGTCTTTACCCTTCATGTTTTTCACAGAGCTCGACGAGGAAGAGCTCACTCCTCTGGCAATTCTTTACAAAGTTCATACAGATCATCTTTTTATGTGCCCAGAGGTGGACACAAACCTGGATTCAGTGAAAACCAGGATATGCTTGTTTCTGTCCCCAGAAAGGAACAACTACAGAGGCCGTTTCCAAGGGGTTACAGGAAGATCTCAGGCAAATGCAGTCAGGTCATGTTGTTTTAAATCTTTTTTCCCTGAGTAAGCTGGGTGAAAGACTTGCTTTCTTTCTAAACAACTGGAGACAAATTACTTCAGACCAGTGGGTTTCAGGGATATCAGATAGAATTTTTTCCCACTCCAATACAACAGGTCCCTTCTCACCCAGTGATGTTCAGTTTGCAAGAAACCAAACGAATATCTCAGGAAGTTCTAGATTTGTTATCCAAAGGAGCAATACAAGACGTCCCATCTCACTACCAGGGGTTCCTCAGCAATCTATTCTTAGTAAAGAAAGCAGACAAAGGGTTTCAACCAGTAAAAACCCTCAGATCCCTGAATGGTTTTGTTTTGTTCAGAAATTTCAAAATGGAGGGGGTACATTGTCTAAGAGACTCCCTTCAGCAGAACGATTTGATGATCAAAATAGCTCAATCACAATTCATCATTTTCATTCTCGTTACCTACAATTAATTTGACAAGGCCACAAGTTCCAATTCCTCTCATTACCTTTCTCCCTGTCTTCAGCCCCCTACTGTTTCTCCAAGCTTCTGAAATCAGTGGTGGCCTTGTTATGTCTTCATGGAGTATGATTAATCATATCTGGACGATATGTTAATAATGGCAAACTTCAGGAAATTACTACAAACATAGACACTGTGGGCAGTCTTTCCCCTCCAGAATCTAGGATTAGTAATAAATCAAAAGAAATCAATTCTAATTCTGTCCCAGACAAATCAGTTCTTAAGTTTCTTAATAGATTCCAAGAATTCAGCTATTTTCCTCTTCTAAAGAAGATCAAAGTAATCATAAAAGAGATTTGTTCTGTTCTAAAACTAAACAAACTTTCTCTCCGCAGACTTAAAAAAATTGTGGGCCTTCTGTCAGCATGCATTCAAACAATTTTTCCTTCTTCTCTTCATCATTTAGCACTCCAACACCTCAAAGGCTTGTCATCTTCATAGGGGCCTTCCTTACTCAGCTTTAGTTTCCCTTTCCACAGAGACAAAGAAGGAGTTGGACTGGTGGCTCTCCCACATGGACGCCGGAATGGAAGATCTGTTTTTGGCCAGGCCTCAGATATCACATTAGAATCTGACACCAGCAGACCAGGTTAGCGAGCATGATGCAGAAATGTTGTAACAGGGGGACAATTGTCCCCAGAAGAAATACAGTATCATGTAAACTGCTTAGAGCTGATTGCAGGTTCCTTTGCTGTAAAAAGACTAGCTTTGTTAAAAGTAAATTGATTGTTCTATTCTTCTGCATATGGACAATGTCTCTGTGGTATATTATATAAACAAATGGGGGAGTAAAGTCCAAGGGTCTGGTAGATTTTGCCAAAGGTTTTTGGCACTATTGCCTAGAAAAAGGATTTCCACTCAAGGCGGAATTCATTCCAGGACTTTCCAATTCAGTGGTGGATTGGGGTTCCAGACTCCTAGTAGACAACTGCGATTGGTCTCTTCATCCCCAGGTTTCCCACAAGATTCTTCATCTTTGAAGCCCTTTACAAGTAGATCCATTGCCATCCCCCCTCAACTATAAGCTTCCTCTATTCTTCAGCTGGAGACCAGATTTGGCGACAGAAGTGTTGGGCACTTTTCTCCAACCCAGGCATTCTCTCCAAGCATTCGCCTTTCCTCCTTTTTCAATGATTCTTTGAACACTCTTTCATGTCAGAAGGGACTAAGCCACAATAATAATAATAATAATAGTAACTCCCTTCTGGCCCTCATAAGTGTGGTTCCCTCAACTTCTAGAACTCTCTATGGACTTTCCAAGAATAAATCCCACATTTCTCAAGTGACTCTTAAACCCTCAAGGTCATCCTCATGATTTGATCATCAAAAGGCAATCGCATCTGATGACCTGGAAGATTTCAGGTCAGCCTGACTTGTCTCTGGACTTTCGTCAGTCGCAGTGTCAGTTAGCAACGATTCCTGGGTTCCTTCCATTCAATCTGGTTATAAATACACCTGGGCTTACTGGGTTAGGTGGTGTGTGGGGAAAGAGATCAATCCCATATTGACATCTCCTGTAGATATAGTAAATTTTCCTGTTATCCTTTTTGTGACTGGGAAAGCCTACAGAACAATTAATTCTTACAGCTCAGCTATTTCTACAGAACATGTCCTCGTGAAAGGAGAACCAGTAGGTAAACATTTGTTAGTATGTAGAGCTATAAAATCAATCAGACTCAGAATTCCCCCAAAACCAAAATATTCATCTCTTTGGGATGTTATGGTGGTTTTGGATTTTTTTCTTTCTTAGCCCAATAATGAATTCCTGAAACAACTGTCCGCAAAATTAACAATGCTATTGTGTTTGTTATCTTTCAGAAGAGTTTCTAATGTTAAAGCACTTGGGCCCTCATTACAACATTGGCGTTAAATCCCGCTTACCGCCGTGCAGAAGACCGCCAACACACCACCACAGCCGCGGAATTCCACCACAGCTATTACGACCCACAGCTCGGAATCTGCCAAAATCTAGACACCCACACAAGTCCGACACAACAAAGGTCAGTGATAAACTGGCGATAACAAAACCTCCACCATCACGCCAACAGGAATACGCCCACACTATCACAACCCACGAATCCACACGGCGGTCTTTCAACCGCGGTATTCCATTGGCGGTACACACCACCGCGCTCAAAATACACACACATTTACAAAACACTACCACATTGGACAAATTGAAATACACACACCTGATACACATACACACACCACTCCCACACACCCAATACAATATAAAACACACACCCACATTACCCGCAAACCCTTACAACAAAAAATTTCGAAGAAGCAGGGAGACAGAAAAGCAAAGACCACACCAGCAGACAGAGGAACACAACACCATTACTCATACACATCCACGCACAAAACACCACACACCCCTAAACATCACCCCACACATCACAACACACACCACCCCACACATCACCCACACCACCCCATGGCACCGCAAAGACACCCCAGGTTTTCTGAGGAGGAGTTCAGGGTCATGGTGGAGGAAATCATCCGGGTAGAGCCACAGCTATTCGGATCACAGGTGTAGCACACCTCCATAGCTAGGAAGATGGAGCTATGGCGCAGATTCGTGGACAGGGTCAAAGCAGTGGGACAGCACCCAAGAACACGGGATGACATCAGGAAGAGGTGGAACGACCTACGGGGGAAGGTGCGTTCCGTGGTCTCAAGACACCACATTGCAGTTCAGAGTACTGGCGGTGGACCCCCACCTCCTTCCCCACAACTAACAACATGGGAGGAGCAGGTCTTGGCTATACTGCATCCTGAGGACCTCGCAGGAGTAGCTGGAGGAATGGACTCTGGTAAGTCAAATCTTTAACTACCATATCCCCCACCCTACCTGCATGCTATCACATACCCCCACCCTCCCCCTCACCCCCATCACTCCAACTCCTCACATATGTCCCACTATCACAAACCACCCATCCCAACACCAAGCCCTGCATGTGACAACAGAGCATGGACACCCATCACCAATGCATGTCCACTACACATACCCACACAGACCCCTAAACAATTATCACACAAGTTCCAACACAAGAATGTAAGCACTGGGGTGCAGGGTCACCCACCCATTGCACACCATGACACACACAGATGCAATAATCATGCCTTTACACCCCTGCAGGACCCCTACCCAACGTCACCAGACAAGAGGTTCCAGACATGTCCACTCCCCCCACAGAAGAGGCCCACAGTGATGACAGCAGCTCTGTCCAACTGGATCAGGATGACCAGCCCGGCCCATTTGGGACCTCGGGACAGTCGGTTCCCCTGACACAGTCACAGGCCACCACAGAGACTCCCCCCTCAGGAAACACCAGCACAGCACCCACCCAGCGTGCCCATACCTGTGTCCCCAGGACACGTCAAGCAGCAGTGTGTCCACCACTACAGGGAAACCAGGCAAACCCACCACACCGAGAACAGTAGGGACGTGGGGGCAGTGGGAGTGGGCACACGGTTCAGGGGACAGAGGCCCAGGAAAACCAGGGAACTGGGAGGTCTGCTGTGCGATAGGGGGAGGACAGGCCCAGGGAACCCACTCTCCACGAGGCCCTCTCCAACATCATGGCAGCGTGCCATCATTCCCAGGAGACGATGGCAAAGGTACTGGCCAAATTTCAGGAGACCCAGCGGCTGCAGGAGGAACAGTATTTGGGGTTCAGGGAGTAACTCAAATCCATCAATGCCACCCTGGGCACCATTGTAGGGGTGCTAAAGGACCTTGTGAACACCAGGAGGGACACTGTAGCACAACAAGGGGCCCCTGACACTAGCCTGGATGGTGAACTGCCCACCACCTCCGCCGGCGCTAGTGGACAAGAGGCACCACCACAGGACCACGACACCAGCACCCCACCCCCTGCAGATGGAGAACCACCCCGCAAGCGGTCCCTGAGATCCAGGACAAAGTCAGAGAACAATGCCAAGACCACCGCCAAGAAATGAGACCACCCTGATTGTCATCCTTCTGTCCCACTTTGTCACCCTGTCCATCCTTAAACTTCCCTAGCTCCACTTCCTATGCCCCTTTGGACAATGCACCTGTGAGACAAATAGACTGGACTCTGCCATGGACATTCCTCCACCATCACCCCTGACCACTTTAATACCACCTCCACCATTTTTCACTTAAATAAACACCCTTGAATCACAAAACAATCTGGAGTCAGTCTGTGCTTTCACAAGTGTGTATTTGCAATAACTGAGGAAAATACCAATGTCCATTCAATTTGTCAACATACCTATGTCACAAAGCTCTAGTCCATGAGGTAACATACCAGAGGTCACACAGTGGGACCCACATCTGTGAAATGGAAAGGCAAAGTGACAAGTCAGGGCCCATACACTGGGTGAAAGTGACAGACAGATTATAGGTCTTACAATTTTATCAGATGTAGGAGGCGGTGATGTCTTCTTACCTGTGTCTCACTGGAAGTATTGCTGGATCACGTTGTTTCTGTTGTCTATGTCCTCCTCTTCTGCCTCCTCTTCTTCACTGTCCACAGGCTCCACAGCTGCCACAAGACCCCCTTCTGGACCATCCTCCTGCAGAAAAGGTATCTGTCGTCGCAAAGCCAAGTTGTGCAGCATGCAGCAGGCCACGATGATCTGGCACACCTTTTTTGGTGAGTGGTAGAGGGAACCACCTGTTATATGGAGGCACCGGAACTTGGCCTTCAGGAGGCCGATGGTCTTCTCCATGACTCTCCTAGTTCGCCCATGTGCCTCATTGTAGCGTTCCTCTGCCCTTGTCCTGGGATTTCTCACTGGGGTCAGTAGCCATGACAGGTTGGGGTACCCAGAGTCACCTGCAAATGTCTTGGGACAACTGTTAGACACACACTAACCCTTAGGGACAAACCCTGACAATGATTCACAGGGTATGGGGTCCTTGTCCTCACCTATTAGCCACACACGGTGCCTCTGGAGTTGCCCCATCACATAAGGGATGCTGCTATTCCTCAGAATGCAAGCGTCATGCACTGAGCCAGGAAACGTGGCGTTCACATGGGAGATGTACTGTCTGCCAAACACACCATCTGCACATTCATAGAATGGTAGCTCTTCCGGTTTCTGTACACCTGTTCACTCCTGCGTGGGGGGACCAAGGCCACATATGTGCCATCAATGGCACCTATGATGTTGGGGATATGTCCCAGGGCATAGAGGTCACCTTTCACTGTAGGCAAATCCTCCACCTGAGGGAACACGATGTAGCTGCACATGTGTTTGAGGAGGGCAGACACCACTCTGGACAACACGTTTGAGAACATTGGCTGAGACATTCCTTATGCTATGGCCACTGTAGTTTGAAAAGACCCACTTGCCAGGAAATGGAGTACTGACAGGACCTGCACTAGAAGGGGGTTTCCTGTGGGATGGCGGATAGCTGACATCAGGTCTGGCTCCAACTGGGCACACAGTTCATGGATTGTGACACAATCAAGTCTGCAGGTGACTATTACATGTTTCTCTTCCATTGTCGACAGGCCCACCAGTGGTCTGTACTACGGAGGATGCCGCCATTTCATCACCTGCCCCAGCGGACGTGCCCTATGGACGAGAACAGCAAGCACAGAGTCAGCCAACACTGAGGTAGGAAAAATACAATTTAATTGCACACATTTGTCAATCCGCTATGTGCCTGTCTCTGTGTGTATGGAAGGCCTAGATATGTGTGACGCATTTAAAATTAATGCCATGTGGCCCCCTGAAATGGCGGCTGCCTGATGTGGGACAAGAGGATATGATTTAACTGCGCTGGCGTTGTACACTGTCGCGGTAGGCGGTCGAAGACTGCGCGCAATCCTGCATTGGTTAACATTGGACCCTATGGGTCCCAGGAGCCAATGACAATGTACGCCGGCGGTGACGGTACGCGCCGCTGTGGATGTGACCGCCATTTTCTGTCTGTTCAATCACTTGATACCTGATCTTCGACAGGAGAGGACCTACACTGCAAGTGCTGCTGTGACTTCAGTCTGGAAGCGACGATGGCTCATGTGTCTGGGGAAAGGGCCCCTGCCTTCACATCGGAGGAGTTGGACAAACTAGTGGATGGGGTCCTCCCCCAGTACACACTACTCCACGGTCCTCCAGACAAACAGGTGAGTACACTGTGAGCATGCTGTATGGGCAATGCCTGTTTGGAGTGGTGTGGATGGAAGATACTGGGTGGGGGGGAATGAGGCCTGCATGATCGGACGGTAAGTGTATGTGCGTCTGGGCAAGGGTGGGAACGTGGGCCAATGACTATGACGGTCCGGACGGTTACAGTTTTTCATTTTGCCCTGCACCATTCCTCTAGGTCAGTGCCCACCAGAAGAAGGATATTTGGCGTGCCATCGCCAAGGACGTCCGGACCCTGGGGGTCCACCACAGACAGAGCACCCACTGCCGGAAAAGATGGGAGGACATTCGCCGCTGGAGCAAGAAGACCGCAGAGACCCAGCTGAGGATGGCCTCCCAACGTGGGAGGGGTGCCCGTCGCACCATGACCCCCCTGATGTTTTGGATCCTGGTGGTGGCGTATCCAGAGTTGGATGGGCGCTTGAGGGCATCACAGCAGTCACAAGGGGGTGAGTACCGTCACATCCATCTGACTCTGCGCGCATTGGAGGTGTCGGGGTGGGGGAGCTGGGCAGTGGGTTCCCCTAGACTAGGGCGAGCTTTGTAGGCAAGGACCCTTTGTGAGGCAGGCTAAGTGGCACCCCAACCCCACCAGTGGTAAGAGCCATCAACACCTAGTCAGGCTCCTGTGACTTCAAGGTGTGCAGCAATCGGGCATAAGCTATGTACCCCATGTCCCTGTGATTAATTAGGGAACTCTATGTGTATGGCATAGTGCAGAGGGCTGCTGTGTCTGTAGTGTCCGCCAACGGTAGCGGTATTGCATGCACTGAACATGTCTTTCTTCTTTGTCCCCCCCTTTTTGTGGTCTCCCTGTTCTTGTGTGTATTAGCATCATCAGGTGGAGGAGCTGTGCCACCGGAGCAGGAGGGAGCTGCATCCCACATGGCCCTGGAGGCCGAGACAACGGAGTCAGAAGTCAACAGTGGGACGGAGGGCGAGGGGAGCTCCACGGCGGGGACAGGAGCAGAGACCAGCGACACCGACTCCTCCTCTGATGGGAGCTCCCTTGCAGTGGCAGGCCCCTCTGTGCCCCCTACATCAACAGATACAGCCGCCACCCGCCCTACCAGCACCTCTCTCCCAGCAGCCCCTCAGCGTGTGTCCTGTGGCCGCTCACCCAGGAGGGTGGGCATCTCCTTCACCCCAGGCACCTCAGGCCCTGCCCCAGTCAGCCCTGCTGCCCTCAGTGAGGAGGCTATTGAACGCCTGAGATCCCTCACTGTTGGGCAGTCTACCATTCTGAATGCCATCCAGGGTGTAGAGAGGCAGTTGCAACAGACCAATGCATACCTGGAGGGCATTCATTCTGGCCAGGCAGCCCAACAGAGAGCCTTTCAGTCTCTGACCTCTGCACTGATGGCAGCCATTGTCCCTGTATCCAGCCTCCCCCCTCCAACTTCCTCCACCCAGACCCAATCCCCAGTACCTCAGCCTATCCCAAGTACACCATTAGACCAGCATGCACACACCTCAACACACAAGGGTGGCTCTGGCAAACGTAAGCACCACACATCCCACAGGCACTCACACAAGCATCATACCCATGCAGACATGCCAACATCCACTGCCTCCACTGTGTCCCCCTCCTCCACGTCTCCCTCCTCCCTCCCTGTCACGTCTCCACTCACACCTGCATGCACTACATCTTCAGCCACTACCTCCATCACCAGCACACCCACCACCCCCACTACCATTCACACATCCCCTGTGTCCTCTCCTAGTGTGTCTGTGAGCCCTCCTCCCAAACTATACAAATGCAGCCACACACCCACCCAACAGCCATCCATCTCACGACAGCCTCTAGCCCATGCACCTTCACCCAAAGTCAGCATACGAACACCTCCTACAACCACTACCTCTTCCTCCACTCCCAAACCCCCTCCATCTACCCGTCCCAGTGTGTCAAAAAAGCTTTTCCTCTCAAATGTTGACCTCTTCACTACACCTCCCCCCTCCGTCCGTCCCCTAGGGCCCGCCTTTCCAGATCCCAACCCAGCACCTCAGCCACCACATCACCAGGCACAGTGGTGAGTGGTGCAAGAAATATCCGGATTCTGGAGTGCTCCAAGCAACAGGGCTGCCAGTGTCCCAAGGAGCGAGTCCAAGGAAATTCCCCCACCTCCAAAACAGAAGAAGTCGCCTACATCCTGGAGGGAGAAGGCCAAAACACCTGCCACCAAGGGCTCAGCCAAGACAACAGTTGGGAGTGGCAAGACAGCTGCGCCACCATCCAAGGTGGGGAAGGGCCTGAAGAAAGAAAGGCAAGTCAACGTCACCGCCAACCTGCACTGTGGACAAGACCGGCACCGCCACATGCACTGCCGCCACGGGCACCGCCGCCAGCACCCAAGATACTGAGCCCTTCACCAGCAGCACAGACACTGTGCCCTTCAGCAGTACCGTGGTCAGTGAGCCTGCCACCAGCACCACTGCTCATGACACCGCCGCCAGCACCAAGGTCAGTGAGCCCACCTCCAGCACCGCCGCTCATGACACCGCCGCCAGCACCAAGGTCAGTGAGCCCGCTAACAGCACCGTCGCTCATGACACCGCCACCAGCACCGATGTCAGTGAGCCCACCACCAGCACCGCTGCCCAATGACCGCCGCAAGCACCGCCGCTACAGAGCCCGCTGCCAGCACCGCCAGCGGCCACGCAACATCCTGAGCCAGTGGCACCACTGCAGACATGGCTGCCATCTCCAGTGGTCATTCGTATGAGGCTGGTGGTCAGTTCCAGGGGCCTGGGCAGCTTCCATGTTGCCCCACCGTCAGTGGACTGTCACATCCAGGATGAAGCACTCTGGGCACAAAGCCCCCTCCAGAACCAGTGGAGAAAGGCATCCACTACCTCAGTCCTTGGCAGGATGAAGCACTCTGGGTAAAAAGCCCCCTCCAGAACCAGTGGAGAAAGGCATACACTACCTCAGTCCTTGGCAGGATGAAGCACTCTGGGCACAAAGCCCCCTCAGAACCAGTGGAGAAAGGCATCCACTACCTCTGTCCTTGGCAGGATGAAGCACTCTGGGCACAAAGCCCCCTCCAGAACCAGTGGAGAAAGGCATCCACTACCTCAGTCCTTGGCAGGATGAAGCACACTGGGCACAAAGCCCCTCCAGAACCAGTGGAGACTGTTATCCACTTGAGAGACTGTGGCTTTGCACTCCCCAGGATAAAGAAGTGGGATAAAGCAGTGGGCAAACCACCCACTGGAGAGACTTGAGAGACTGTGGCTTTGCACTCCCCAGGATACATCAATGGGCATGGAGCCCCCCTCGTGGAGCTGATGTCGTGCACTCATCCGGCTGAGGTGCCCCCCCTCCCTTCCCCCTGAGGTGCCTGTTTTTTTTCCATCTGATGCCCCTCCAGTGTTCTCTCTGTTTCGATCGGGTATCTTGTGTGGGCCTCGCCCATGCATTTTGGGCCCAGTGGTCCACGGACTATATTGGTGCAGTACCTGGACTTGAATTCTTGGTGTACATATTTGTTTATAGTGTATATAAAATTTTGTCTAATAGATTTTACATGATTACAATCATTCTACTCATTTCCTTTTGTCATTGCGTTCTTCCATGGGGGGTTGGGAGGTGTAAATGTAATGTTTCAGCATGTATTGGTGTGTGTGTTGTTGTGGGTGAGGGTGGGGGTGGGGGTGTTGCGTGTTGCGTCTTGCGTGTGTGTGTCACTCTCTTTTCCCTTCCCCCTCCCCTGTGTTGTAGGTGCAGTACACACCGTGGTCGTCGCCGCCGTCGGTCGTGCTCCTGGTAGAGGAGCAGGAAGACAATCGCAGGGAGTATTTGGAGTTCAGGCTCCATGGCGTCCTGGTTCCTCGTGGGTTGGGTAGAGGTGAGTGTTTCCCCTTCCAAGTCCTGTTTCCACCGTGTTTTTGTTCGCATTGAATCCGCCCCGGAAAAGGTGGCGGATTGGCCTGTCATAATAGTGTCGGCGGTACATTGTCTTCCGTCTGACTGTTGGCAGTGTCCGCCATGCTGTTTGTTTGTACCGCTGTGGCGGTCGGAGTGTTAAAGTGGCTGTCTATGTTGGCGGTTTCCGGTGTGGTCGTAATCCCATTTTTTTTCCGCCGGCCTGTTAGCGGTATTACCCCCGCTTTAACACCGACCGCCAGGGTTGTAATGAGGGCCTTGGTGTTGCCAATAAATCATTTACTCCTTAGGGGTAACATTTGATCTTACTAGACGTACAAAGGCAAATTCATCCTAAATTTTTTAGCTGCGCTTTCCATGAATGTAAGAAGTTGTGTATGGTCTCTTGCCTTTGTTGTTATGATTCCCAAACTGCTGCTTTTTGCCCTTCAGCAGTATCCCAACTGCTGATATATTTTAAGAAACCATATGCCTCCTTCTGCATTGACCGGGTGGGTTAGATGGATCATGGCTGAGGCGGGCATTGGCACTACCTGGTTCGGCGCCCATTCAGTCAGAGGAGCCATGGCCTCCAAAGCCTTTATTTCAGCAGGCTGTCTGGAAGATATCCTTAAAGCAGCAGATTGGTCGAGAGAGTCCACTTTAAGAACATTCTATTTAAAACTAATTGATACATTTTTTCTAAGGTTATTGTACAGCTTTAAACTTATCATAATCGAGCCTCGATCTTGTAATAGAATGTAAATCTCCCCCATTAATGTGACAAGAGGCTTGGATTCTATTAAAGACATGGAGGCGAAGATTATACCAACATACCCTCTCGAGTAGTTAACAATACTTTTATCTTCCACCTTGAATGTAGTTGGTGGATCTCATGTTGGGATGGATGATAGTATTTTCGGATGGATACCTTTTAAATTGGAATGTTTCAAGTTTCTTGTTTATGTTACAAGTCAAGACATGTTAAAAATGGATTGTTTGGATTTCTCTGCTATTATGGCAAAGAAGAGGATGGTTGCTGCTCAGCAGGAATATTTATGCCAGAGACTTTCCACTGATTGGTGGATCAAACATGAGGTCACAGCTGATCTAGACAGCTGAACTTCATATATTTTCTTAAAATTTGTCTTCCATGTTGCTTTATGTTTCACTTTGCTGCTAGAGCTATAAGTAAAGAAGTTAAGTCATAATCTTCACCTCCATGTCTTTAATAGAATCCAAACTCTAGTCACGCTAGTGGGGGAGATTTACATTAGTGTGAGTTATCAAATCACTTAAAAACACTGCTAGCTTGCATTTTAATAACAAATACTTTACTAGGCGGTAGTAAGCAGCATCTGAAAAGTGGAAGGAAAGTGTTTGGAGATGATGCGCTCACTACACAAGGTGCACACATACTTAATGTTTGAAAGACAGCTTGGGGAAAGTGAAACAAGGGAGTTTGATGTGGACATACTACCCACTCGCAATGCCATCTATACTTTTCTAACACTTAAATAGCGCAAACTCGACTCAAAAGTATTGGAGTGCTTTATATTACACAACAAAACATTCAATTTTTGTAGGCACAGGAGATTAAGGGTCTGATTTAGGTGTGTGGTAACAGTCCCACCATTGAAATTTCGACTGAAAACCTGCTCACCACCATGATGGTCCACCCGCCCTATTTAAATGTCAGCTGGAGCATAGGCAAAAGACCACAGACCATCCACTGTCACCTCCAAGAATTGTCTCCCACATTGACAGTGCCATAGGCAAAAGCGGCTAGTGACGGGACTCCAGCCCCTTTTACAGCTGAGCCAATTATGATGTAAAGTCCCGCTGACGCAACTGTCGTGGCTAAACATCCACACCCGAGTTGGCATATTGGCAGCTATATAAACACAAAACTTATTTTTTTAACAGTTTCCATGTATCCTGTCACCAATGAGCTGATGCACCCAGTCCTCCGGTTGCTCCTGGGTGAGGTCCAAGTTGGAAATCAACCCCGTCTTTGCCCAGAACAACAGGTAAGGTAGAGGCGTTCCTGTTACTCTCTGAGTTGTAGCTGCATAGTAACACTTGACTTTTGCATGACTCAATAATTTGTGTAAACACCACCATAATGTTGCGCAGTGCTGATGTCTCAGACAGACCTTAAAATATAAGTAGCACACACCACTTTTGCACGCATTAACTACATGGCAATATACATGTACACAAGAAGTCTCAACAATCACAAATAGAGATGTGTCCATAAAGGTGTGTGCAAGAATATACCCAAAAGATCTTAAGTATCAAATGAAACTGTAACCCCAATTCAAACCAAACAATCCCATGATAAAGTAACAATTACACTACAACATGCTAGAGGTGGGTGTACACAGAATGTAACATAATATTTACTGGTTACCTACAAACATGTTAGAGATGTATGAAGATCACATGTCCCTTTGGTGGTGCAATATATCACAAACATAAGATCACATTCAACTGTATAGTGCCAGGTCAGCTGTGTAATACACATCATGTCAAAGTAAACACACATGCATTCTCCACTCACAAAAACAGAAACACATATCATTTTGGTGTAAGTGTCCAGTAACAACATGAATGCTTGCACCAAAATGAATATGTCCATTACTAATGTACAACACTAATGTATGCATTAAAAACAACACCTAAAACATGCAATCTGTGTTAGTCAGTGTCACAAATGAGAGTAACTGCATGGCTCACATGTACGTAGAAATAACATAATCAGCAAACAATTAGTAACAATTGAATAATAAGGCCCAAACAAAGGTATTCTAAAAATAAAAGACTTTGGGCCTCATTACAACTTTGGCGCGGCCGCACTCCCGCGGTGCCCATTTGGACATCCCCGCTGGGCTGGCGGGCGGAAACCAAGTTTCTGCCCGCCGGCCCGGCGGGGATGTGGGCCGCAACATGGGAGCCGGCTCCAAATGGAGCCGACGGTGTTGCGGCCGTGCGACGGGTGCAGTTGCACCCGTCGCGCTTTTCACTGTCTGCATAGCAGACAGTGAAAAGCCGCATGGGGCCCTGTCAGGGGGGCCCTGCACTGCCCATGCCAGTGGCATGGGCAGTGCAGGTGCCCCCAGGGGCCCCACGACTACCCGTACCGCCAGCCTTTTTCTGGCGGTTCAGACCGCCTGAAAAAGGCTGGCGGTCGAGGACTCGTAATCCCCAGGGCAGCGCTGCTAGCAGCGCTGCCCAGGCAGATTATCACTGCCGGGGCAAATGTGGTGGAATACTGCCGTCCCCGGCGGTGCGACCGCAGCGCTTCCACCGCGTTCGAAATAGGCCCGGAAGCACCGCCATCCTGTTGGCGGTGCTTCCGTCATTTTAGCCCTGGCGGTCTAGTACAGCCAGGGTCAAAATGACCCCCTTTATATACTTTATAAAATAATGAGTTTAGTCACTCAATGATAAATATCATAAGTCCAAAATAATTAGAACAGTAATGTCTCAGCCCATGTGGGCCACTATGGCTTTCAGGCCCATCACTCGCCTCCTGAATTCACTGCCAGAATAAACCTCCTCTGGAATGGGAATCTATGGGGCAAAGAGCAAACACATCAATGATGTTAATGGTAGGCTGGTCTTTGGGTTTGGGAGGGGTGGGATTGTATTAGGTGTATGAGGGGTGAGTTTGGTAGGGGTGGTTTGGGATTTGGAAGGGGTCAGGGCAGGGCAAAAAGCAGGATCTCCCTAGGTAAATGGGTAGGGTGTTCAATAGGGACTTGGGTTTTGGAGGTAGAAGGAGTGGCTCTGTCTATTGTGCATGTGTGTGTTGAAGGTGTGGGTGCTTGAAGGTCTGGTGTATGTACTGTATTTTTAGCTTTGTGTCTTTTACTGATTGTCTGTTGGGTGGGTGAGTGTGGTCGTTTGTGTTGACTATGTGTGTCTTTGGATGTGTCTGTTGTGGTTGTGGTGTTTGTTGCTGTGGTGTCTGTGAGTTGCTGGTGCATGCATTTGCAGTGGTGAGTGTGATGACTTTAGTGTGCTGGTTGTGTGTGTGGGTTTTGTGTCTGTGGGTGTGGTGGTGGGGGGTGTGCTTGTGAAGTGGTGGGTGCACTGACTGAGGTGTGACCATGGTGGTGTGTGTGGGGTCTGTATATGTGTGTCTGTGTTTATGTTTTTTGATGTGTTTGTGTGAGATGTGTTGCATGTGGGTGTTATTGTGGGTGCATGTATGTCTTTGTGTGTGCTTTGGTCAGGGCTGGGCTGAGGGATTTGCGATAGGGAAGAGGTGGAAGTCTGGGCCTGAGGTTGGGGTGGTTAGGAGTCTGCAGGCCAATGAGGAGGCCAGATCCTAGAATGACTGCTGTAGGCCAGACAGGGCACCATGAATGCCATCCAGGTAAGCCACAATCTTGGTGTTCTAGCCAGCCAGTCCCAGGATGGCATTCAATAGTGTGGTCTGGCCTACAGTGCTCATTCTTAAAAGATCAACAGCCTTCTCAGTGAGCACAGCCTGGGACACCGGGGTAGGGGCAGAGGTGCCTGCAGCAATGGTAGTGCTGCCCCTTTTAGGGTGGTGGCTATGGCCAAGGGGGGGGAGGAAGAGGGAGGGTGTAGATTGGAATGCGGGGTCAGATGATGATGCAGATATCACAGTCTCTCCAGCATCCACCCCCAACAGTGACCGGTCTTCATTGGAGGCCTCCAAGGAAGATGTTAAATCACTGGTGGCCTCCGTGCCAATCCCCTCGCCCACTATGCCACTAGGGCCCTCAGTGTCTGTGGTGTCCAAGCCCAATCTCCAATGGCAAGCTTCATCCCCATTGATTTGGCCGCTGTCACCTTCCCCTTGCTCAGTTGATGCTGAAAAAAACATACAGCAGTTATAGTGTATTTGTGAGAATATAATTGGACATCAACGTGCATCATACAACATTTACAAAAATCCCCGATCTTAGCTCCCATATCATGTATGCCATAACAAAGAGTTCCAACATCATGAGTAAACACATAGGCATGGCTACATCTCTGAACTAGTGCAGTACTGAGCTAACATTGGTTCCCGGCTCCCAAAGTGTAAGATTTTTGGAGGGAAATTGTCTGCCCAAATTGGGACTCCACAACGTCTATGTGATCTTACCTTCCACATGCAAATGTCCCTTTCAGTATCACAATTCTCTCCATCATCAATTTCTCTTCTAGGCAGGACTAAGGAGACCAAAATGTTGCTTATGGGACACACAATTCTCTCACCAATATGGACACACTCCTGTCTGTTGCTTACAATACAGTTTGGCATAGGAATTCATGTTGGCAATCACAGGCTGGCTTACATGCACATTTGTGAAGGACTAGGGTCTCAGGGTCACCATCTACTGTCCACATAAAGTATCATAAGTTTGCTGGAGAAACTGCTTTCAAACGTGGGTCAGAAAAAGAATGATCCCACTTTACAAAAAATATCAAACCATTTGGCTTAAATGCACATTCTCACATTGTCAAAGCACCAACTTAGCAATGCCAAGTCTGATATATCAGCTTCTTCAAAATTGTGCAGTTTGTCACAGTCACCAGTAATGAAGCCTGCATTCAATACACACATTTACTACATACCATCATACCTATCATGACATAGGGTATGCTTTGTGAAACTGACCCTCATGACATTGTGAAAATGCTTGCAATCCCTTTGTTTGCATGCAACCATGTGTCTGTCCACAACAGTAATTGCCTTGTGAGGAGGAATCTAGTGGCATGCTACAGCACAGGCAATACACCACATTCAGCATCAGACACAGGCAGATCAACATACAGCTCCAGAAATCTTCTTGAGCTTAGGATATGGGTCTTCCTCAAAGTTGATGGCATACAGCATAGCTGGAATGTAAAGCAGTAAAACACAACAATATCTACAGACAATGACCCACCCCCTTGTTGCTGCTATTGTGCCCTCATCTGCCCATCAAGCTCTGGGTAAGTCACCACAATGATTTGGGCCATTAGGGGGGTCAGGGTGCAGTGCACCCACCTAGGTTGCTGGTAGGACTGCCCAACTTGGCTCTCAGATGACTTACTTTTAGCCCAATGCAGGTCCTCCCACCTCTTCCGACAGTGCAGGCTGTGCCACTTGTGAAAACCCCCAGGGTCCGCACCTTCTTGGTGATGACCTTCCAGATTTCCCAATTCTGCTGGGCATTGACCTGTGTAGATGACATAAAAGAGCAGGAAAAGACAATTCAGTGTCACTGTTTTGCAGTACTGATACAACACTGCTTTTTATAAATTCACACATACATTTACAAAATGGTTACTAGATTATTTTTCATAAATCATAAAACTGTCATAGGTAGAGTGGAAATACTGATTTCCAGTGATCTTATTTGCGCCATCAATGCTTGCTGGCTTCTCATGCTACCTAATCAGGCCTGCAACATCATCTTGGCCAGAACTATGCAACCAAACCTGTTGTGAAAGCCACCTGTGATCACTCACATTCATTGCCAGCTAATGAAGGCCAAATCGCCTGTATAATCCTTGCACATAATCATGCTCACAGCTTCATTGGCTTCCTGCCTAAACTCCCAAGCATCAGAACCCATTGTCTGCATCACATACAGTGACTGAGGGCACAATATGAGGGCTGCTATGTACCAATGATAGCAGGGATTTGTGGGTTGTTTGAACAAGTGTGATTTATAATGGGGCAGACTGGGATGGACAATAGTGTGCCAGTGTATCTGAACTTGCTGCACCTAAAATAAGTCTACCTATATGTGGCTCCATGACAGGTTTAAACCATGTAAAGCAAACTGATACACAATATGTGCTGGGATGCCATGTGACAGTACAGCATCAGACAACTTCAGTTGTGACAGTTATAGTGTATCTGTGAGAATGTAATTGGACATCAATGTACATCACACAACATTTGCAACAAGTTCATTTATCCCCCATCTCAGCTCCCATATAATGTATGCCTTTGTCACTTATACACTTGTAGTTCATTGCATAACAAAGGGTTCCAACAGCATGAGTAAACACAAATGCATGGCTACATCTCTGAACTACCGCAGTACAGAACTCAAATTGGTTCCCTGCTCCCAAAGGATAAGATGTTTTAAAGTAAATTGTCTGCCCAAAATGGGTCACCACAACATCTATGTGATGTTTCCTTCCACATGCAAATGTCCCTATCATTATGACATTGCTCTCCATCATCAATTTTTCCTCTGGGCAGGACTAAGGATACGAAAATATTGTCTGTCAGACATTGGTCAAAACATTTTGTCCCAGCTACATCATTCTGTCAACTCTAAGCACAACACCACTCACATTACCAAAAAGAAACAAAATAACCTGTGAATCATTAAGGAAGAGGTTACTTAGTCAGACATTCCCCAATCAGACATGTTCCTGTTCCTTTGGGGTCCCTTAGAGTTGGCTGTACAGGGACAGAACCTCCCTGGCAAGAAGCGCCAACTCCTCATGGGAGAAGGCAGGGGCCCTGTCACCTGCATTGCCTGTGGCTCCCTGGGGTTGGTAGCAGCAGCAAAAAACAAGGATGTCTTGATGGCTGCAGTGTTAGGAGGAAAGCAAGTGTTTTTTCACAATGCGGTATACAAGTACACAGTGGACATGATCCATGATGGAGACGGACAAAGCCATTGGCTTTTGTGTCTAGCCATCACACATGTTAGCCTATGGCAGAGCCCGTCATGGAGGTTACCATGTACTATGCGGTCAGCTTCTGCTGATGGCCATCAGGTAGCCAATGTCCTCACAGCAAGGTCAGGCAGCCACCATTTTAAGGTGTGAAGATGCACATATTACCATCGTTTTTGCATCACCAGCACTCAAAATGGAGGCTAGTGTATTTCTAAAAAGTCAGATAGGAACAACACTCTTTTAAGAAGATATAACATGATAAAATGTGAACCGTGACTGTGTCTGACGTTGATAGTGCATCGGGGGAAGTACTACCTCCATTAACTGTTTTTAAAAAAAACATTTAAAAAAATAGATGCAAATAATACAGTTCAATTGTATTATTTGCACATGATGACCAAAAATGTCTAAATATGTTTTTTTAAAGTTCTTAGCAGACCAAATATTTTATGTCAATGTGAGTACATGTATTACCCAATGATATGTCTACTGTGACCCAATAGTTAGATGTGTATTGACATAAAAATAATGGAGTGACCATTTCATTGATCTTTTCTATTCCATACATACATACATCTGAACCCAGCCATGGGTAGGAGACGGCAGCCTCAAGTGTTCCAGCCCTTTCCAGACCTTGCCATTGTGGAGAAAAGGGACTTCATCAAAACAATATTGTCTAAATACGCAAACTATCTGGGATTTGTGTCAGCAGTTGGAGCATGATCTCCTGCCTCACAATAGGAATCCAACAGCTATAGCACCAACAGTAAAACTCATGGTAGCACTCCATTTTGTAGCCACTGGCACCTTTCAATACACTATGGCATTATCTGGGGCATGTGCCTGCCAACATCCAGTGGTGTGCCACAAGATGTCCTTGCTTCCCTGATTAAAATCATTAACACCTACATCCAATTCCCACTCCCACAGGGTTTGGCCACCCTGAAGGAAGAATTGTATGCTTTAGGTGGAATACTACATGTGGTTGGAGCATTAGATGGCACACCTATTGCCTGGTGACGCCACACAAAAGAGAACAAGTCTAACTCAACCGGAAGAACTTCCATTCCATCACTGTGCAAGTTACTAAACTTATACATCTGAAGTGTGTGCCCTCTTCCCTTGGTCAACAAATAATTCAGTCATGCTAGGGAATGCAATATAGCTGTGTGGATGTTACAACTTGGAACAGAGAGGGCCCTGCTTGTGGGTAAGTACAACGTTATTTGTTGATCTTTTGCCTGAATCATAGTTTAGGAAGGGACAATGGTTTCATATGTGAGCAATCTGTTGATGCGTTGCTTCCGTGTAGGAGACCCAGCATACCCTAACTGACTGTGGGTATTGCCACTTCTGAGGAATCTAACAATGCCTGGGGATGTCCGCTTCAATGAGACCCATGGAAGAACACAGAGGCCATGGAGTAGCCTTTTGGTCTCCGGAAGACTATGTTTAGGTGCCTAGACAAGACCGGTGGAGCCTTCCTTTAATCATCCAATAAGGTTTGCAAAATCATGGTTGCCTGCTGCATTCTCCATAACATCACCCTGAGGAGAGACATCCCTATAATTGCAAAGCAAGGAGACCGTGATGAGCCCTCGGGTGAGGATGTTGAAATGCCCTATGAAGACGACAGTGTTGAAGAAGGAGTGGTGAAGAAAGAGTTGACTTACGTCAAGATGTGATTACCGTCTTCTTCACCTTAGTGTAAGTTTACCTTTACAAATCTTAGGCTTCAATGTCAGTACAACTTGCACACTAGGGTACGTCTGTCTGCTATGGTAATTTGTTAGGAATGGTCAATACAGGCAAGTTCAAGGCAAAGATGTTAGTGGATCAGAGTTTCCCTACATTGGGTTATATGGTCATTGACATAGATGAACTGTGCTTGTGCTGTGAATGTGTATCTTCATTACTTGTCCTGACTTAACCTCATGACTTGTCAATTTAGTTCAATTTAATATGTGGTAAAAATTATTGTCCCTTATTATTTTGTTTCAGCGTCCTTCACCATGTCATCTTCATTTGTATATTTCAGCATTGTGACATTTGCTGTGGTATGTTGCTGTTTTGAATTACAAAGTGTGCATGTGTTTTGTTCTGGGATAGACACCTGTTTAGGATTGATAAATCTTTTCCAAAGACATCTTGCACTCTGATAGCATAGAAGATCATCAGAAGATTGTATCTGACCTGATTTCTGTGTGAAGCTGCTATCAAGGCAATATGTGCCACTTGAGTTGCTCAAACCACGTGTATGTCAAGCTAAAGCATACTGTTCTCCCTTCACATTAGCTAAATTTTCAATTGGTGGTCAGTGGATGTAGCTGTTGATGTGTTTCATCATAGGTGATAGGACTTTTTGGTAGCACTCCACTGAATGGTGAATGTGTAATTGCACCATATATTGCAATAGTGTCCTGTACTGGTCATGTGAGGGCAGGATGTATGGCTCCACCTGAGGTAATGCATCAGTGATAGGTTGCTTATTTATTTTGTTCCCATTGCATATTCCAGTTAATACATGGTATCAAGGAAGTGGGGCATATAACCCTGAGTTGCACGTATATTGCGGTTATGAGTGGTTTTTGTAACCCAGATTCCTTTTCTACAGATCTGTTTCTATCATTTTATTTACTTTCAATAAATTTGTTGACACTTTTCCTCTTTGTCATTACAACACTTTTTTCCGAAATGAGTGTTCTATAGTTTTTGCTACATGATGGTGGAAGATGGACATGAGAAAGGAAATGCCACAAATTATCAAACAAAATTCTTGTGTCCAAAACATTTATTATGATAAAAAAACAAGTGTTAGGTAAAATAAAATAAGATCAAATAAACTAAAAAGAGTCTATCATGATGGATGGAAACATGGTTGTACAGCCAAATACAGTTGAAGTCCAATGTCCAAAATACTACTGTCCTCTGAAAATGTGTTCATTAAACAGTCCACAGAGTGAATGGTAGGCACACAAGGAGAAAATTAGGTTCAACGTCTCTTGGAGGTGGTGATGTTGGTCTTGCCATCCTTTGCTGCTGGTTGAGATGACCGTCCCCTCCAGGGAGGAGGCGGGCACAGGTGCAGGGACTGGGGTGGTAGGAGCAGGCTTATCCTGTGGCAGGGCCTTCCTGTCTGTGGCTGGCAGTGCTGTAATTCTGACCAGATGTTGAGGGACCATATACAGTCTACACCGGTTCAGGGACCTCTTCTCCCCTGCTCTGGTGGGAACCTGGACAAAGGAAAGGGGTGGTGCCCAGAGCTCCTCCAGTGTGTCCCACACTTCAGCCATCTTGCTTTGCAAGGTGTGGGGGCACTCTGGAGGGCTCTGAGTGGCCAGTGCCAGCAGGTGACGTCAGAGAACCCTCCTGATAGGTCCATACCTGATAAGGTAGCCAATCCCCCTCTCAGGACTATTTAGTGTCTCTCCTGTGGGTTCTCTGCAGATACTGCTTGCAAGTTTCCTTCAGGAATCCTCTGCAACAACTTCAGACTCTTCTGACCTCTGATCAACCTCAGCCTGCTCCAAGAAATGCTGTAACTGCAACAAAGTGGCTACAAGAGACACTTTTCTTCAGCAACCTCAGCTCCAAGTCAGCAACTGCAACAGTTTCCACGGTGTGCATGCTCTGGGGCTCCCTGTCTTCATTCTGCACCAGAAGGACCAAATAAATCACCTGTGGAGTGACGGAGTCACTCCCCTGCTCCAAGCAGACACCTTCCAAGGAGACGACCGGTACCCTGGGAATCCTCTCACAGTGACGAGCGTGCTCCTAAGGACAGAGAGGGTGGACATCAGCAACAGACTGTTCTGAGGTCCTGCTGATGCAATTTGGAGGAGATAAGACCTTTCCTTCCCCGAGAGCGACGATACCCCTGTGTACTGCTTCTTCTTCACCTCCTGAGGCCTCTGTGCACTCTTTGCCAAATTCCTTCATGCACAGCCTGGCCCAGGCCCCCAGCACTCCGTCCTGTGCTCCTCAACTCGCTGAGTTGTTCTCCGGCAGCGTGGGACCTTCTTTTGTTGTGCTGCATCAACCGTGTTTTTCACCTCCTTTGAACCCAGATCCTGTGACTCCCGGGGGTGCTGACTGGCATCCTGAGAGCTCTCTAAAGTGCTGAGAGCCCCGTCTTCCTCCTCACAAAGAGTTGAGGCCCCCAGGTCCCTCCTGGGTCCATCCAGAGTCATTTTGATGCAAAACGCACTTTTGTCATAGCCAAGGCATGTTGGCGACTTCTGACACGAAATCTCATCTGCAACGGTCTTCACGCCGAAGCACATCTTTTGCATCACACAGAAACCCGCTGGCGTCTTCCTAGGGTGCATTCCTGCAGTCTTCGACTAACCGGGGACTCTTCTTTTGCACCCTCTTCTGGGTTGTCATGGGCTCCTGTCATTCCTGGAACTTCTTTTGACTTCTGGACTTGTTCCCCTTCCTTTGCAGGTCTTCAGGTCCAATAATCTAGCAGTTGTTCTTTGCAGACTTGGTTGGCTGCTGCAAAATCCCAAAAATGAGGTGTAGTGTGTCCTAAGGAAACTTGCAGTACTTTACTCCTGCTTTTCTGGGCTCTGGAGTGGGGTAATTTACTTACCTTTACTGTATTCTTACTCTCCCAGCCATTCTGCACACACTACACTTGTCTAGGGGGGAATTTGTGATTCACATTCCACTTTCTTAGTATATGGTTTGTGTTGCCCCTAGACCTATTTACTCCCATTGCATTCTATCGGATTTCCTATTGGTTGCATTGTTCTATGACTATTTACTTGTCTAATTTTGGTATCTAGTGTATATATTGTGTATATTACTTACCTCCAGAAGGAGTATTGTCTCTAAGATATTTTTGGTACTGTGTCACCCAAATATATACCTTTATTTTTGGTAACAGTGAGCATTGTATTTGCTTGTGTATAAGTACTGTGTAACTATAAGTGGTATTGCATGAACACTGCATGTCTCCTAATTCAGCCTAAGCTCCTCTGCTACAGCTACCTCTATCAGCCTAAGCTGCTAGAACACTACTACATTCACTAACAAGGGATGACTGAACCTGGTGTAAGGTGTCAGTTCCCAAGGTACCCACTACAAACCAGACCAGCCTCCTACACACCACTTTCCTGATTACATTCCTCCTCTGCTGTAAAAAACCACAATCCCTCTAGGAGATTTAGGGCCAGATTTTAGTCAGAATGCAGCACACATTGAAGTAGCAAATCTTCATTCTTTAATGACTGTTTATGTATAGGAAGGGATACCTTCTTACACCTAAACAATCATTCATGGCGTTTTGCTCTCTCTATGTGTGCTGCAGAATGCTTCACACATAGAAAAAGCAAACATGAGGAGAAATAAAAGTATTTCTCCTTGTTGTGCCATACTAATGCCACCCCTGGGGTGGCTTTAGTTTTTGGCACAGCCTCAGATTTACGTTTCCTTGTAAATCTGGGACAAAGTCAAAAGCAATGGTTGTTCCGGTGGAACGCCCACAGCAACACACATTGCATGCTTCTCTGCCGCAGAAAACTGAGTTGGGGCCTATAATTACAAGGCAGCGTTAGGTCACAAAAAGGGGCTTAATTCCACCTTGTAAATATGGCGCAGGTCACAGCACGATCGGAGTGTCACAAAAAGTGACGCTCTGGTGGCATTAGGGGTTTGTAAATATGCCCCTAGGTTTTTTTTTATTCAGCTCTGCATGTTCCTAAAAGCTGGGAAGATGGTGACTTTAGCACAGGAAGCTGTTGTGGATGCCATTTTTAGGGGAAAAACCAGACACTTTTAGCTGGAGCATTTCTTCCCAATTTTTTTAAAACAACTCAAAATTGTGCTTTATTTTGCCTATTTTTGGTCCCCTCCAGGGGAATCCACAAATCTTGGATATTTTTAGAATCCTCAGGATGTTGGAAAAACAGAACACAATTTGGCATGTGCGAACTACTCCAAATAACCAAAAAAGGGCTCAGCGCTGGTGTGGGGCAGAGGCCTAGTAGCAAAGACGTTAAATTGACCTTAGCTCCAAAACCTGATAGTTATGGTGCAGAGAAGACAGGCTTAACTTAGGGCAATGTGTGCTGTATTTATGCAGTATCAAGCAGTTAATAAAGTCAATGCACCAAAGAACAAACATCCAAAACCAAATTAGGAAAATATAGAATATTAAATAAACAAAAAAACACCAAAATGATAGAAATCCAATACGGCAACTGTAGGTTTAAACGTTTAGTGAAACAGAACCAAAAAAATGCAAAGCACTTATGATAGTCTATGGGAAAGATAGACCAGGACCTAGGTGCAATTTAAGACCGACCGCAATTAAGCCCTGGTCAGATACAAAATATGGATTGGTCCTGGTGAAAATCTGGAAATCAAAAAAGTTAAAAAAAAGTGTCCAAGCCCCAAAGAAAAAATGGAATTTGTCACTTTTTGAGAAGAAAATTTTTCCTTGAGATGTCTGTCACTGAAATTGTAGCTGCTGGTGTGCAACAAAAAAACAGATACTGGAAGCAGGTTGGTCCAGCTAAAGCTATGGAGCTTTGAAATTTCGGGCTGTCCCAATGTAGAGAGTAACTTAGTCATTTTTTCATAGCTGCTTGGAGCCTTGAGGGGATGAAGTTGAAATTCAATCTGATGCCATGGAATTGCCAGTCGGATACTTTTCACAGTAGTTCCACCTGAAGCTCTGGAGAGCTTTAGCAAAAGTTTTCAAAAGTTTCCAAAAATTATTCTAATGTTCAAAAAACCTCAGGAATGTACTTCTAAGGCTCCCAGAGCTTCAGAGGAAGACACTTAGAGATTCTCAGGGTATCAAGCAAAGGCTAATTGTTAGTTCAGTCCAAGTACAGGTTCCACTGGTCGGCTGGGCACTTTAGTGAAAATACTTCATATAGCTTGTTGTGTCCCCATAGCCACACAGGAAGTCAGCCACCTGAGTCTTGGGGTTCACTTCTTTGTCTTGTGTACATGGGGCAACAGGTTGAGTCCTTCAGGACTCATTGTAGGTCACAGGCAGCAGGTCCAGTCCTATTCTGCTCTTCGGCAGGTCCAGAAAGTGTATTGAGAACAGACCCTTGGGGTGCCACATTTGTGGTTGGTATCAGCTGGTGGGAGAGGGTGTTTCTTGGGCACTCCCAACCAGTGGGGTAAATGTGTTGAGGGGGGTTCACCCTACGCACTTTCTCAGTAGTTCATGTTTGCTTTGATACAACAGGCCCAAAATGCCATGTGCCAGGCAATTTTCAAGATGGTGAAAGTCTTTGATTACAATAACCTTGGGACCTGAGTGCTGTGCTGTGTGTTGGAGTGTCAGCATCAGCATGGTCCTACCACATCTAACACTGCAATTCAGTTTTAAGCAGACACCATACTCACAACAAACCAAGAGACAGAAGTCTGGTAGGACAAAAGCAGGGTCCTGCAGCACCCTGAAAGATGATACAGAAGGATTGTCCTGGCATACTGTTTTCTGCTCTTCAAGTGTGCCAGTTTTCTACATGTGCTTCCAACAGACTTGTCAGGCAGGATTTGCCAATCTTGGGTCAACAGGATGCCTACAACACCCAGACTGAAAATTCTGCTAAGCTCAGATGAGTCATACCTGCCCGTTTAGATCGACTTAGCCATCAAGTTGACCTATTATGTAGCTTCTCTGAGGAATTTTGCACCATGTTTACAACTCTTTCAATCCAACTACAGGTTGGAAGTTGGCAAAGGCTAATGCTAATTAGCTTTCTGGAGGTTCAGGGAGATAAATAATAATTTCCTTAAAGCCACATTTCCAATATATTTAATAAAAATCTGACTGTACCATTAGAATGAATGTTTATTAAATGTGAAAATAAGTCTTTGAATAGTGTCTGTAGCTGGCACAGGCTAAAGTTATAGATTAAAGTATATCTTCTAGACTTTGCTTTTTTATGTACCAGTTGCAGCCTGACCAGTGACAACATCGTTTTGTCCTACTTACCAGGGAGCATGTCATTTTTTATGACACACATATCCCACTGTTAACTATTATGAAATCTACATTGTGGGTAGCCAAGTGTACTTAGTAGTGACTTCTTTAGTATTTAAAATAAGGTTTTTCTATGCATATAAAGGGTGATTTTGACAGGTATGTGGGAGCAGGGTTCACCTTGCTGCCAACAGGCTAACATGGCAGGCCTTAAGCCACGTTTTCACTGCCATTGTAATGGATGGCACAATAGGTGCTTTTGTCCACTGGTGGTATTTAACTTTACCAGTCATGGGTGTATTTCCACACAAAATACTATGGCCTTACAGGAAACATAAATGCACCAATCAGGGTTAAACCAATTTAACCTTATTTAAAGGGAGAGCATAGGCACTTTACTCTTGTTTCATAGGAGTAATAGGGCCCAGAGTTCTAAGTCCTGCAATAACAGGGTGCAGAAAAAGATTTAAAAAATCTGTGTTGGCTACGCAGAAAAGGCAGATTTCCTGCACCAGGCTAGCAGCAGGTTATCCCTTGAATTTACCTGGATATCCAAGTAGTGTGCTGACTGGGCTGTTCCATATATGTGGTCTATAAACTGTGAATTGTACATTAAGGTGAAATTAACGTTCTGGATACTGTTTTGGGGTTGCGAGATGATGAAGTTATCATAGAAAAAGCCATGCATTCAACTGTCTATAAACATTTCAAATCTTGGCTGGTACTTAGTTCCGGAGCATGTGATTAGAAAGCAGGGCCTGCTGTTGATTTCCTATGGTAATATGATAATCTGTGGTGCAAGCTTGGATCACAGTGTTCACTTTAGTTTGTATTGTTTGATTTTAACTTGTAGGCATAGGCGTCCTTTCTTGTCTCTGTGGACAATGAAAAGTACCTTGAACTTTCTTCTTCTAGCTATAGGAAGCCAGTGGAGTATTTGTAGGACTGGAGTGATGCATTCTACCCTGGTGAAGCCAGAGAAGGAGTCTTGAGACAACATTTTGTTTTAGTTTCTATTTTGCCTACAATTAATATGGGTGTGTCAAGGTGTATACTTTTGGCCTAGTCAGACTTATAGATCACATGTGTGAGAATGGCTTGTAGTTTTTGTTGGTATCAAAGGTAAGGGGAGATGTGATGCAGTATGTGTTTTCATTGTGTAGAAGGTGCTCTTTGTGAAGTTCTTAAAGATTAGATTTAAGGACAACTGATAGCTGAGGAAAGGAGAGAAGTAGATGAAAATGTATTGAGGGAAATTGTATCTTTTTTGGTACAATGGCCTAATGTACAAACAGTTTTAGCATTCACAAACCCTTTAATTTGGTCAATCAGAGGGTTTGCAGATGCTTCTGTGAGAGCTGGCATTGCAGTCACAGAGCAGGAGCTGCTAAACATGACACATTTCCTATGTCCATGTACTGCAGACAGCCCAGCCAGCCCATGATGTGCGGGGTCAGAAGGAGGTACTGAAATAGCATGACCTCTTGGCTCCCCTGGCTTTACTTTCTGGAAATTATGAATTTCCCATTTTAAATGAAGGCTTGCAAAGACCAGAATTTACCCAGTTGTGAGCTACATTGGTAAGCCTGTCTAGACCTCTCACAAGGCAAGGCAGATTTTACTCACCCCACCACTCTGCTGATTATATGGTTCTCTATTGTCTCCCACACGTTGCATCTTTGGAACTGGGGAACCAGATTAGAGTCTTGGCATCAACTCAACAGCCTGTAATCCTACGCGAATCATTAAGGGCCTTATTTAGATCTTGCACTCATACCGTCAAGCTGTGTCGGTGGTGTGCCTAAAAAGACAGTAATGTCACATTATGCACAGGGCTTTTCTCAGTCCATCTGCCCCTGTCTATGGTTTATGCAAGGAGGGCACCATCTGTGCCCTTCAAAGCATTTCCAGAGGCTGGGGGAGGTTACCCCTCCCCAGCCTGTAACACCTATTTCCAAAGGGAGAGGGTGTAACAACCTGCTCTCAGAGGAAATGCTTTGTTTTCTGCCTTCCTGGGACTGGGCTGCCCAGACCCCAGGAGGGCAGAACCCTGTCTGTGAGGTGGCAGCAGCTGTAGCTGCAGTGCAAGCCTCAGAGAGCTGGGTTGGCAGTACTGGGGGTCCATGGCGAAGCCCTCAGGATGCACGGAATTGGTGCCCCAATACCAGATTTGGAATGGGGGACAATTCCATGATCTTAGACATGTTACATGGCCATATTCAGAGTTACCATTGTGAAGCTACAAATAGGTATTGACCTATATGTAGTGCATGCGTATAATGGCGTCCCCCCACTCAAAAAGTCTGGGGAAATGGCCCTGAACTATGTGGGGGCACCTTTGCTAGTGAAAGGGTGCCTCACACTTAGTAACTTTGCACCTAACCTCCAGCAAGTGAATGTTAGACATATAGGTGACTTAAAAGTTACTTAAGTGCAGTGAAAATGGCTGTGAAATAGTGTGTGCACTATTTCACGCAGGCTGCAATGGCAGTCCTGTGTAAGGGTTTGTCTGAGCTCCCTATGGGTAGAAAAAGAAATGCTGCAGCCCATATGGATCTCCTGGAACCCCAATGCCCTGGGTACCTAGGTACCATATACTAGGGACCTATAAGGTGGGTCCAGTATGGCAATTGAAATTGGTAAATTAATTCACTGGTCTACAGTGACAAATTTAAAAGCAAAGCGAGCATAAGCACTGAGGTTCTGGTTAGCAGGGCCTCATGACACAGTTAGGCACTACACAGACATACACATTAGGCCAGAAATTATGAGCACAGGGGTCCTGACCAGCAGGATCCCAGTAAGACAGGCAAAAACATACTGACATACATGTGAAAAATGGGGGTAACATGCCAAAGAAGATGGTACTTTCCTACACAGCCCCACCTCCCCAAACAAGGGACAATAAGGCTAACCTTGCCCAGGTGAGTCTTTATTGTCTAATGGAAATATCTGGAGAGTCCATCTGCATTGGAGTGAGTACTCCCAGGTCTATGTTCCACTGTATAGTCCATTCCCTGTAGGGAGATGGACCACCTCAACAATTTAAGATTTTCACGTTTCATTTGTTTAAGCCAAAATAGAGGTTTGCGGTCTGTCTGAACAATAAAGTGAGTCCCAAGTAAGTAGGGTCTCAGCTTTTTCAGTGTCCAGACCACAGCAAAGGCCTCCCTCTCTATGGCAGACCAACGCTTTTCTCTAGGGGTCAACCTCCTGCTAATGAAAGCAACAGATTGATCCTGGCCCTCTGAGTTAAGTTGTGATAGTACAGCCCCTACCCCTAATTCAGAAGCATCTGTTTGCACAATGAATTTTTGGGAGTAGTTTGGGCTCTTTAAGACGGGTGCAGAGCACATTGCCTGCTTAAACTCCTCAAAAGCTTTTTGACAGCAAGCTGTCCACAATACCTTTTTAGGCATTTTCTTGCTGGTGAGATCATTAAGAGGTGCTGCAATGGAGCCATAGTTCTTAATGAACCTCTTGTAATACCCAGTGAGACCTAAGGAGGCTCTGAACTGGGTTTGAGTTGTAGGGGGAGCCCAGTCCATAATGGTCTGAATCTTCCCCTGAAGTGGTGCAATCTCTTCCCACCTACCAGGTGGCCTAGATAAACCACTTTCCCCCCCCCTATCTGGCACTTTGAAGCCTTGATAGTTAGGCCTGCCTTTTGAAGGGCCTCCAAAACTTTCCAGAGGTGGACCAGGTGATCATCCCAAGTAGAGCTAAAGACAGCAATATCGTCCAAATATGTTGCACTAAAAGCTTCCAATCCTTGGAGGACTGTATTAACCAGCCTCTGAAAAGTGGCAGGTGCATTTTTCAAAGCAAATGGCATCAATGTGAAGTTATAATGCCCTCATATGGTAGAAAACGCAATTTTTGCTGTAGCATCTTCTGACATTTTGATCTGCCAATACCCTGTAGTCAAGTAAAAAATGCTTAGATACTTGGCAGATGCCAGTGTATCTATTAGCTCATCTGCCCTGGGTATAAGGTGAGCATCTGTTTTGGTTACTGTATTGAGACCTCTATAGTCCACACAAAACCACATTCTCTCTTTCCGTCTTTGTTATGAGGTTTGGGGACAAGCACCACTGGGCTATCAGAAGGCTCAATAACTCCAAGATCTAACATTTTTTGAACTTCAGCTTTTATGCAATCTCTGACATGGTCAGATTGCCTGTAAATTTTACTTTTGACAGGTAAACTGTCTCCAGTGGCAATTGTATGTTCACACCAAGTAGTTGTACAGTCTTCCTTCTGCTCAGCAGTAAGGCAGTCTGCCAGAACCACTCCCTCCACTAAACCATCAGTTTCAGTGGTGGAGAAGAGATCAGGGAGAGGGTCACTCTCTTCTTCCTGTCCTTCTTCTGTGGCCATTAGCAGGGTAAAGTCAGCCCTGTTATCGTAAGGCTTTAGGCGATTGACATAAAGCACCCTAAGGGGGCTTCTAGCAGTGCCCAGATCTACCAAGTAGGTGACCTCATCTTTTTTCTCTACAATTAAATGGGGTCCACTCCATTTGTCCTGGAGTGCTCTTGGGGCCACAGGCTCCAATACCCACACCTTCTGTCCTGGGTTGGTACTCTGTCAGGACAGCCTTCTGGTCAAACCATTGCTTTTGGAGCTCTTGCCTGGCCTGAAGGTTTTTGCTAGGCTTTTTCATGTACTCAGCCATTCTACTTCTCAGGCCAAGTACATAGTCAACTAAGTCCTGTTTTGGAGCTTTTAAAGGTTGTTCCCAATCCACCTTAACAAGAGCAAGGGGGCCCCTAACAGGGTGTTCAAAGGGGCTGGAGCCCACTGCTTTTTGGGGTACCTCCCTGTAGGCGAAAAGGAGGCATGGTAATAGCACATTCCATCACCTTCTGAGTTTTTCAGAGAGTCCCATAATCATTCCTTTGAGAGTTTTATTAAACATCTCAACCAGTCCATTAGTTTGTGGATGATAATGGGTGGTGAACTTGTAGGTAACACCACACTCCTTCCACATTTCTTTTAGGTATGCAGATATGAAGTTACTACCTCTGTCTGACACCGCTTCCTTAGGCAAGCCCACTCTGGAAAATATTCCCAGGAGGGTCTTTGCCACTGCAGGAGCTGAAGTGGTCCTTAAGGGGATAGCTTCTGGGTACCTTGTGGCACTGTCCACCACCACAAGGATAAACCTATTGCCAAAAGCTGTTAGAGGGTCAAGGGGGCAAACAATATTGACCCCTACCCTTTTAAAGGGCACCCCAAACAACTGGTAGTGGCATTAAGGGGGCCGTTGGGGTGCCACCAGTCTTGCGACTGGCTTGGCAGGTGACACTGGAGCGACAAAACTCCTTTGTGTCTTCTGATATATGGGGCCAGTGAAAATGTGAAACAAGTCTGTCCCATGTTTTACTCTGGCCTAAATGCCCAGCTAATGGGATGTCATGAGCCAGGGTTAGGAGGAATTCCCTGTACTGAAGTGGGATGACCAGTCTCCTGGTGGCACCAGGTTTAGGGTCCCTTGCTTCAGTATAAAGGAGATTATTCTCCCAGGTAAACTCTGTGTGTGTCAGTGACATCACCATTTTGCTGCTTGTCAGCTTGCTGTCTGAGGCCATCCAATGTGGGACACGTTTGCTCTGCCACACTCAGCTCTTCCCTGGCAGGCTCCCCTGCACCCAAAAGCTCAGCTGTATTCGCTTCCAGCTCCTCTGGTGTAGGTTCTGCACAGGGAGAGAATTCCTCTTCCTCAAAAGGGGAATCATCTGTGGAGGGAGGGATAGTGGACAAGGGTTTGCCCTTCCTACCCCTAGTTTTTGGGAACCCAAGTTTCCCCATCCTCTTTGCTTCTTGGTCTGAGCCCTGGTAAGAGCAAAGATGTGCCCTGGAATGCCAAGCATTGCTGCATGGGCCTCCAACTCCACTTCATTCGAAGCTGAAGTCTCCAAATCATTGCCTATCAGACATTCTACCGGTAAATCAGTGGCTACAACAACTTTCTTTGTACCAGTAACCCCCCCCTCCCCAGTTAAGAGTCACAACAGCCATAGGGTGGCTTACAGTGTTGCTCTGGGCATCTGCCACTTGGTACTGGTGACCAAGTAGGTGTTGCTCAGGGGCAACCAGTTTGTCCATCATCATGGTGACACTGGCACCTGTGTCCCTGTAGGCCTCAACCTGAACACCATTAATCAGGGGTAGCTGCTTGTACTTATCCATATTAAGGGGACAAGCAACTAAAGTGACTAGGTCAATGCCACTATCAGAGACTAAAACAGCCCCAGTGATCCCCCTAACTAGACCAACCCCAACTACATTACCAATGGCGAGCCCAGCTACAACCTTTGTCTGTCTATTAGTAGTGTTCTCCCTACCACCACTGCTTTTACTAGGGGCACTAGTGGTTGCAGTAGGGGTTGTGGTGGTGGGAGGCTTGGTGTTTCTTTTTGGACAATGAGGATCAGTTGCCCAATGGCCTTTGGCTTTACACATATAACACCAAGGTTTCTAATCTTTATGAGAAGAGGATTTGGACCCACCACCCCCAGAGGATTTTTGTGGGCCTGATGAAGACACTGATGATTTTTTATCTTTGTCCCAACCCTTGTCATGTGACTTACCATCCTTCTTCTTGCCAACCTTGTCACCCCCTGTATGGGCTTGTCTGCTCACCCTTGTTCTGACCTATTTGTCTGCCTTCTTTCCCAATTCTTGGGGAGAGCTCAGATCTGAGTCCACAAGATACTGATACAAGTCAGACACACAATTATTTAAGATATGCTCTCTCAGAATCAAGTTATATAGGCTTTCATAATCAGTCACCTTACTGCCATGTAACCAACCTTCTCGGGCCTTCACAGAACAGTCCACAAAGTCTGTCCAGTCCTTTGATGACTCCTTTCTGGTCTCTCTGAACTTAAGTCTGTACTGTTCAGTGGTTAAGCCCAGACCATCCAAGAGTGCATTTTTAAGAACCTGGTAATTATTTGCATCATCCTCTCTGACAATAAGAAGTCTGTCTTTACCCTTGCCAGAGAAGGATAACCAAAGGATAGCAGCCCACTGTACATGAGGGACCCTCTGAACTTTACAGGCCCTCTCAAGTGCAGCAAATCACTTGTTGATGTCATCACCATCGTTGTAAGGAGGGACAACTTTGTGCAGATTCCTAGAATCAAATGAAGGTTCCCTAACATTTGTATTCCTAAATTTACTACTGCCACCATGGGGAACTAACCCCAAACCCTGCCTCTATTTCTCCAAAGCCAGGGATTCCCTGTCTAAGGTCAACTGCTGCTGCATTAGCTTAAGTCTGGCCTCCTCTAACCTCAGCTTTCTGAGTTCCCTATCTAGGGACTGGTCCTCAGGGTTAGATTTATGTGAAGCCTCTGAAACAGAGGTAAGATGAGAGTGTGCAGAGGCAGACATATCTCTAACAGGGGCCACTCTAGTGACCTGGCCTCTAGGGGTGAAGGGAGCCTTACATGTGTGAGAACCCTTATCACTACCAGTTACACTAGGGGGCCTGTTGACAGATAGGTCTGTGGAAGGACCCTCCCCAGGATTGTCATCTTGCTCCTCTAAGCTTCCCTGGTTGGAGTTATCCATTACCTCTTCCTCAGTACTGATTCCCTGGCCATCCTGTAGGAGGAGATTTAATAGGTACTCCATATTGGGGTTCTTCACAATTCCTAAATTTCTTTCAATACAGAGCCCCTTCAAGCTTTTATAGTTTAAATTGTCATAGGTAGTCTGGACAGCTCTAGGGGTAGCTTCTACAGAAGACATATTGAAAGAAAAAAGTTTAGGAAAGTGAGTAAAAAGTTAGTAGAATAACAGAGCTAACTTTTTAGAGAAAAGAAAAAGCGTTTCAGAACTTTGTAAAAACTTTTGCAGAGTTTAAAGAACTTTTAAGAAAGTTAGAAAATTGTTTCTAGGTATATATTATGGATGCTCTAAGTATTGGAGCAAGATTTACTTGTGAAAAGCACAGGTAACAAAGTGGTAAAGCAATTGCAAGTACTTATCCCACCGCTGCACCACCAATGTAGGAGGCTGGCCTGGTTTGTAGTGGGTACTTTGGGTACTTACACCTTGCACCAGGTCCAGTTATCCCTTGCTAGTGAATGTAGTAGTGTTCTAACAGCTTAGGCTGATAGAGGTAGCTATAGCAGAGGAGCTTAGGCTGAACTAGGAGACATGCAAAGCTCATGCAATACCACTTATAGTTACATAGTACTTATACACAAGCAAAGACAATACTCAGGGCCTCATTACAACCTCGGCGGTCTTACTAAAAGACCGCCAAGGCTGCAGGAGCCAGAATACCGCCATTGCCGGCGGTATTCCTGGCTCCCTATTATTACTTTTCCGCTGGGCCAGCAGACGGTAACAGTGTTACCGTCCGCTGGCCCAGCGGAAAAGTCACATCAACATTGCTGCCGGCTCGTAATAGAGCCGGCGGGAATGCTGATGTGCAGTGGGTGCAGTAGCGCCTGTCACGCATTTCACTGCCCGAAATTCGGGCAGTGAAATGTGCGACGGGGCTATGCCTGGGGGCCCCTGCAATGCCCATGCCAAGTGCATGGGCAGTGCAGGGGCCCCCAGGGGCACCCCAAGTCCCCTTACCGCCAGCCTTTCCATGGCGGTGTTTACCGCCACGGACAGGCTGGTGGTCGGGGACTCATAATCCCCAGGGCAGCGGTGCTTGCACCGCTGCCCTGGGGATTATGACCGCGAGGCGCAAGCCTGGCGGTATGTTGGAGGGGCCGGCGGTATGGCCGTGGCTATTGCGCCACGGTCATAATAGCTGGCGGAACACTGCCAGCCTGTTGGCGGTGTTACCGCCAGCTTACCGCCGGCCGCCAGGGTCGTAATGACCCCCTCAGTGTTACCAAAAATAAAGGTATTTATTTGGGTGACACAGTACCAAAAATATCTTAGAGACAATACTCCTTCTGGAGGTAAGTATTATACACAATATATTCACTAGACACCAAAATTAGACAAGTAAATAGTCATAGAACAATGCAAACAGTAGGAAATCCTATAGAATGCAATAGGAGAAAATAGGTCTGGGGCAACACAAACCATGTACTAAAAAACTGGAATGTGAATCACGAAGACCCCCCTAAACAAGCGTAGTGAGTGCAGAATCGCCGGTAGTGTAAAAATACTGTAAAGGTAAGTAAATTACCCCACTCCAGAGCCCAGAAAAGCAGGAGTAAATTACTGCTCGTTTCCTTAGGACACACTACACCTCATTTTTGGGATTTTGCAGCAGCCAACAAAGTCTACAAAGAACAACTACTGGATTCGTGGACCTGAATACCTGCAAAGGAAGGCGACCAAGTCCAGAAGTCGAAAGGAAGGACAGGAGCCCCTGCCAACCCAGAAAAGGGTGCAAAAGAAGAGTCCCCGGTTAGTCGAAGACTGCAGAAATGCACTCTGGGAAGATGCCAGCGGGTTTCTGCATAATGCAAAAGATGTCCCACGGCATGAAGATCGTTGCAGATGAGATTTCATGTCAGAAGTCGCCAACAAGCCTTGGCTATGACAAAAGTTGTTTTGTGTCAAAATGGCGCTGGATGGACCCAGGATGGACCTGGGGGCCTCAACTCTGTGTGAGGAGGAAGAGGGGGCTCTCAGCACTTTAGAGAGCCCTCAGGATGCCAGCTAGCACCTCCGGGAGTCACAGGATCTGGGTTCAAATGAGGTTCAAAATGCAGTTGATGCAGCACAACAAAAGAAGGCCCCAAGCTGCCGAAGAAGGACTCAGCGAGTTGAGCGTCACAGGATGGAGTGCTGGGGATCTAGGCCAGGCTGTGCAGAAAGGAATTTAGCAAAGAGTGCACAGAGGCCTCAGGAGGTGAAGAAGACACAGTACACAGGGGTACTGTTGCTCTTGGGTAAGGCAAGGTCTTTACTCCTCCAAATTGCATCAGCAGGATCTCAGGACAGTCTATGTCGATGATGTCCACCCTCTATGTCCTTAGGAGCACGCTCGTCACTGTGAGAGGAGTCCCACTGTACCAGTTGTTGCCTTGGAAGGTGCCTGCTTGGAGCAGGGGAGTGACTCTGTCACTCCACAGGAGATTTCTTCGGTCCTTCTGGTGCAGGATGAAAACAGGGAGTCCCCAGAGCATGCGCACTGTGGAAACTCTTGCAGTTGCTGACTTGGAGCTGAGGTTGCTGAAGAAAAGTGTCTCTTGTAGACGTTTTTTGGAGCAGGCTGCGGTTGACCTGAGGTCAGAAGAGTCTGAAGTTGTTGCAGAGGATTCCTGAAGGAAACTTGCAAGCAGAATCTTCAGAGAACCCACAGGAGAGACCCTAAATAGCCCTGAGAGGGGAATTGTCTACCTTATCAGGTATGGACCTATCAGGAGGGGTCTCTGACGTCACCTGCTGGCACTGGCCACTCACAGCCCTCCAGAGTGCCCCCACACCTTGCAAAGCAAGATGGCTGAAGTCTGGGACACACTGGAGGAGCTCTGGGCACCACCCCTGGGGTGGTGATGGACAGGGGAGTGGTCACTCCCATTTCCTTTGTCCAGGTTCCTGCCAGAGCAGGGGAGAAGGGGTCCCTGAACCAATGTAGACTGATTTATGCAAGGAAGGCACCATCTGTGCCCTTCAAAGCATTTGCAGAGACTGGGGGAGGTTACCCCTCCCCAGCCTGTAACACCTATTTCCAAAGGGAGAGGGTGTAACACCCTGCTCTCAGAAGAAATGCGTTGTTCTGCCTTCATGGGACTGGGCTGCCCAGACTCCAGGAGGGCAAAACTCTGTCTGTGAGGTGGCAGCAGCTGTAGCTGCAGTGCAAGCCTCAGAGAGCTGGTTTGGCAGTACTGGGGGTACCTGGTGGAGGCCCCAGGATGCATGGAATTGGCGCTCCAATACCCGATTTGGAATGGGGGACAATTCCATGATCTTAGAGATGTTACATGGCCATATTTGCAGTAACCATTGTGAAGCTACCAATAGGTATTGACCCATATGTAGTGCACGCGTGTAATGTCGCCCCGCACTCACAAAGTCTGGGGAAATGGCCCTGAATTATGTGGGGGCACCTTTGCTAGTGCAAGGGTGCCCTCACACTTAGTAACTTTGCACCTAACCTTCAGCAAGTTAAGGTTAGACATATAGGTGACTTATAAGTTACTTAAATGCAGTGAAAATGCCTGTGAAATAGTGTGTGCACTATTTCACGCAGGCTGCAATGGCAGTCCTGTGTAAGGGTTTGTCTGAGCTCCCTATGGGTGGAAAAAGAAATGCTGCAGCCCATATGGATCTCCTGGAACCCCAATGCCCTTGGTACCTAGGTACCATATACCAGGGACTTATAAGGTGGGTCCAGTCAGCCTACAATGACAAATTTAAAAGCAGAGAGAGCATAAGCACTGAGGTACTGGTTAGCAGAGCCTCAGTGACACAGTTAGGCACTACGCAAGCATATACATTAGGCCATAAATGATGAGAACTGGGGTCCTGACCAGCAGGATCCCAGTGAAACAGGCAACAACACACTGACATACATGTGAAAAATGGGGGTAACATGCCAAGGAAGATGATACTTTCCTACATGGTGATCTTTCAATATAGCCACATTCTCCACCACTCCAACCCTAGGAACACAATTCTGTTACGCTACAGCAAGCCTGCCTATCACAGACTGATGAAACTGAACAAATATCATCTTTGACTCTGAAGAGCAATCCTTGGATACATCATAAATATTGAAGGTTGCTATATTGAACAAATGTATAGCAAACTTTTTATACCAAAGGTAAGACTTACTAGCAGCAGTGTAAGGTTCCAGCCTCTCATCTTCTCTATCTACACTACCCTTGTGCTTATTCAGAGCCTCCAGCATTTTGTGATTTTGTGATTCACTAAATAATCGCAAAATCAACTATGGAGCGCAAAGGCCATGATTTTCAATATACTGGCTGCAAAAAAGGGTAAATAGTCTCTCAGCAGTGAAAACAAAATGTTTCACAATCTCACAGAGGTTTGTTCACTTAATTAATGGCTCTGAACAGAATTACCCGACTTGATACAGCCATGAACAGGAGCTGCTTCCTTTTTCAGAGCAGTTGACCCAACCAGAAAGCCAGGATCATGACAAGAGGCCTAATAATGGGCAGAGAATTTGAAAAGTCACCCTCAGGGCCTAGGAACATGACTGTCTTCAGGCTTAGTGGATCAGCACAGTGCTGAGGAAGAAACAGCTGTTGATGTTAGCATGTGGGTGCTTTCACATTACTACTTCACATTATAGCTCTGGACCAAGAATATTTATTTTAAGTGAGTTTTAAAGATGGATGCAGAACTAGTCCTGCTCCCACCCCATATTGGCGACAGTTCCACTAGTAAACTAAGAGGCAAGACAGTTGCCATTAGTGAACTAAGAGGCAATAACCCTGTATGTGGCCCCGACTATTGTAGACAGAGCAACATTTGTCTTTTAAATCAAGCACAATAGGTTTTTTTACAGGTGGTATTCTGAAGACATGTATTTTATGGTGCTTTGATTTCCAAAAGTGAAAAAACAGCAGAACCAGTAAAATAAAATATTGTCTAAAGTCACACAATATGATTAAGTGGGTAAGCCACGGTTAGTCCAGGTTTTTTGGTTTCACCTTGTACAAATCTGCTACTAAATGTCTCTCCTTTTCATCTCAAAGGTTACTGTTCTGTTTTTACTGCTTGGTACATGACTGTAGACGAGGGTGGCAGGCAGAAGGCATGTGAAAGCTTGGCTTATCAGTGAGCTTGAGGTTCGAACAGAACCTCAAGCCGAGTCAGAGCCATCCTTCAGGCTTGATCCTGGCTCGAGCTTTCAGTTGCTCACTAATCTCTACACATAAGTATCATTCTTTTGTGGGAGAGAATGCATAACTGACGCAGAGTACACATGACCAAGACAAGGGCTACTGCACCATAGCCCTTTCCTACTGCAGGGAGGACTCTGAGAGGTATTGGGAGGAGAATGAGAGATGCAGGGAGTGTGTGAGTTCACTTTAGCTCTGCTCATGTATGGACCAGTGCAAAGAATGCAATGATTTCCTACAAGAAGGGAAGCATGGGGTGCTATGAGTGCAGGGAAGTGAGTGAGGGTTGTAGGGTGCTCCTGCAGGAAGCACTGGGAGGTTGCATTAAATTAATGCATGGAGGAGAATGGGAACTTTTGTAATGAGTGTTGTGATGGATACAGGGAGCTCCTGAAAGGAGACAGGTATGGGTGCCCAGTGCTCCTTCTGGGAGATGAATGATTGGTGCAAGGAGCTCCTTTAGTGAGAGCTGTGATGGGTGCAGGGAGGTTGTGTAGTGATGGAGTGTTGTGAGATTGTACAGGGAGGAGGGTGAGAAGTGCAATGGCCTGCTGTTGAGTGGAAAGTGAGGGAGTGCTGCGAGCTCTTGCAGAGAACATTTGAGCATACAGCAGAGTCCCTTCAGGGAGTGTTGCTAGGATTTTATATTAGTTATGTGCTAGAAAAAAATACAAACCTGATGCAAAACCTTTAGAAATCTAGGTTCAGGTGTTTTCGCACAAAGTAATGTGAGGAGTGAAGTCCTTTTGGTTTACTTTTTAGGATAACTAGCAGGCTATGAGTTTGAATCCTGGCAGAATCAGTTCAGGCTTTCACCATTCTGATGTTACTAAAATAAATGACAATTGCAAACAAACACCCTCAGCTAGCTTAAATATGCCTATACCAAGATGGAATACTCTGATGGATTAGTTTCCATTAATTTAAGGTTGAAAATAAATTATTGCAAGTAAAATAAAGTGCTCCATTAATGCCGCAAAAAGTGCAACTGGGTGCCCGCAAAGTTTAACTTTTTGTGTAGTAAAATGTACTTATTTGTGTTGCACAATCCTGAGGGGTCTACTTATTGCAGTCTAAAATACACAAAGGTTTGTGCAATTCAGCAATCTGACCCCAAACAGATACAGGTGAAGTACTTCCCTCATGGGTGGGAGTCAGCATGTAGACATCTCTCCTGTATGCACATTTCACATCTCTAAGTTCATCACTACGCAAGGCATTGCACTGTCCCATCTCCAAGTTTTTACAAACAAGCTCTTTTGGTGAACCTTTACGGTTAGAGTGGATTATGCCACAAGCGAAAGTGGATTATACGACGGAAAACCGTCTTAAAAACAACTACTAACCTTAACAACGAGGTCGGAACACCGACCTCGTTCTTACTACTAATGATTTTACCACGAATGCCTTAACAACGATATTTCGTTGTAAAGGCATTCCTGATAAAACCATTACTAATAGGCACCATTCACCCTACATCCCTCACCCCACCCCCCCAACCCCACCCCAAAACCTAAAACCCCCTAACCCCCCACCCCCTCCCCAAAACCAAAAACGCCCCACACCCAAACCCCAACCCCACCCCAAAACCTAAAACCCCCTAACCCCCACCCCCTCCCCAAAACCAAAAACGCCCCACCCCAAAACCTAAAACCCCCTAACCCCACACACCCTCCCTAAAACCAAAAACGCCCCAACCCCACCCCAAAACCTAAAACCCCCCACCCCTCCCCAAAACCAAAAACGCCCCACCCCCAAACCCCAACCCCACCCCAAAACCTAAAACCCCCTAACCCCCACCCCCTCCCCAAAACCAAAAACGCCCCACCCCCACCCCCCCAACCCCACCCCAAAACCTAAAACCCCCTAACCCCCACCCCCTCCCTAAAACCAAAAACGCCCCACCCCAAAACCTAAAACCCCCCACCCCATCCCCAAAACCAAAAACGCCCCACCCCAAAGCCTAAAACCCCCCAACCCCCTCCCCAAAAACAAAAACACCCCACCCCCCACCCCAAAACCTAAAACCCCGTAATCCCCACCCCCTCCCCAAAACCAAAAACACCCCACCCCCCCAACCCCACCCCAAAACCTAAAAACCCCCACCCCCTCCCCAAAACCTAAACCCACCACTTACCTTAGTCAACCCCTTGTCACCTGCGTCGTCCTCCTTCGCCAACTCCCTTCTTTGTACCTTAACCACGCATGTTCGTTGTTCAGAACATACGTAGTTAAGGCACAAAAAAACGGAGTCGTGGTTAAAAAAAGCGTTGTTGCGCTTTCGTTAACCACGACTTTCGTAAAAAAAAAGTCATAAAAAAGGATGTTTCCTGCGAAAGTGTCCACTTTGAGCAATTTTCTAAACAATTGCACACAGTGTACAAGTTATTTATCTATAAATGGTGATCTTTGCTAAAAATTCCTCTACCAAGTTCCCACACAGTGCCTAAACATATGGCAGATCTGCCCCAAGGGGGGCAGAAATGGCCAAAACATACATCCCCAAAAGGGGACCGACCCTTGCCCAAGTGGCAGCTCCCCACAACAACAACATCTGACAAAACAAAATCCCTGGTGTCTAGTGGCCTTTGCCCCTTTTGGAAGCAGATGGGCCTAAAACCATATGGCTGATCTGCTTCCAAGGGGGCCAGAAATGGCCAAAATATCACCCCAAAAAGGGTCCAACCCTTGCACAAGGGGCCGCTCCCTACAACATCTGCCAAAACAAAATCCCTGGTATCTTGTGGCTTCTGACCCCCTTAGAGGCAGATGGCCTAAAACATATTGCTGATCGGCCCCCAAGGGGTACAGAAATGTCCAATATTATCAGCCCTAAATGAAGAGTGACCCTTCTCCAGGGGGCTGCTCCTCACAACAACATTAGCCAAAACAGAATGCCTGGTGTCTTGTGGCTTCTCCCCTGGGGGTAGATGGGCATTAAAACATATGGCTGATATGCCCCCAGGAGACAGCAGAAATGTCCAAAATCATCACCCCCAAAATTGGAGTGACCCTTGCCCAAGGGGCCGCTCCACACAACAACATTAGCCAAAACAGAATCCCTGGTGTCTAATGACTTCTGCCCCCCTTGGGGGAAGAAGGGCCTAAAACATATGGCTGATCTGACTCCAAGGGGGGGTCAGAATGGCCAAAATATTCACCCCCACAACAACAACACATTCTCCCAAAATAAACCCCTGGTGTTTAGTGGGCATTCCTGCTGCAAGATCTCTGCCCCATGCTCAATGCTGCAGCAGGAATGCACTCCAATGGGACACCAGGGGAAAGGAAAACCCTTTCTTTTCCCCAGATGCCTCTTTGGCTGACCCAAACCCTCCTCAGAGGAAAAAAAAACACCTTTCCTCCAAATCACTCTGGAAGCAAATGGCTTCCAGTTCGGTCCTGGCAGGTTTAGATGACTTCGGCATCAGATTGCCGAGGGTATCAGGGGTAGCAGAGGAAGCCCTTCCGCTGCCATCCCTGGTGGGGGGGTATACAGGGCTGGCCCACAGGGGGAGCACCAGTACTTCTCCTGTGGGTGCATGTAAGGATGACTGGGAGCCATCCTACACACACGCCTACTGTGGCGTCAGACTGGGAGCCATCCAACGCACCAAAGGGGTTAAGGACTTCAGAGTTCATCCTGATAAGAGTTGTGGTTATTCATTGAGGTTGAGCTGTTTCTCGCTCCAAATAGTAATTGCATCCAGCAAACCTCATTTTTATTCTCTGAAGAACTGTGCATACAAATAGTTCAAGATAGTTGCAAATACAGCAATACTAAATTCCAGTTTAGTTAGAATTTGGGAAGTATGTATGTTTTTAATTTTATTGTATTATAATGCAGCAGTGTGTGACATATGTCTTATTATATTCATTTCTTGCTCAGTTGGTAATGCCTGGTTTATGGTATGATGCAGTACTAAGATATGGACAAAACCCTTAGCAGATATGTGTTTTGTCGGAGTAAAAGGATTAAGCTACAATTGGCTGCCAACTGCTGAGTGTTATGTCATTTATGTTATGGTGGGCCAAATGGTTATATACAGATTGACATCATTATATGATACTCAAAAGTAAGAAGTCAGATGTATGCTTTTTCTTCTCTTGGACATATAGGAATCTTGGAAATTAATTACCACAGTATCTGCACTCCTTATGGCTTTAATGTATCCTGTTACGTTTATGTTGTGGAGGTTTACAGAATCACACGAAACAATTTTAAAATTTGTTTTAACATAGTGGGGATATGTCTATGGTTACCGTTTTGGAATTGTGTGTTTAAATCCGATAACAGTATGAAACATGCATTTGTGGATATATTAGTGAAAACAAGAAAAATCTAACTGTTAGAGCATTGAACATGTCTTTGTATCTCTCTTTGCTCTCACTGAATATCTCTGTGTTAGCAATTTTATTCATGGCAATTGTGCTGTCACTGTGATTACTGAGGTTTACTTTCTGTAAGCAAAGGGCCAGTGAGATATTTTGTTTTTAGGTGTTGTAATGGTTTCAATAGACAAAACAATATACAGTATATTGAACATGAGTTATATACTGTTGGAAAAGAGCAAGAGTTCTAATCATATTATTTAATTAATTTGCTTTATATTTTAATGCAGGATATCCAACCATGGCAGAAACAAATGAATCTTCAAACTCCTATCTAATTCAACACTTGTGATATAACATGATGAGGCATCTTGCCACACCAGAATACATTGATTCAATGTATGAAGATGAAATTAAGAACACTGGTGTATTTCCAGTAACATGTCCAAAATCTGGTGAGGGTCTTCAGACTTATTGTGGTCATTTCTAATTTTCCTATTAGAAGCCTGATTTTAGTGTTGTTGTACCTAAAGTGGTAAAATGGTTAATTGAGTTTAACTCATCTTCAAATTCCCTGAACAAGGCTTTTACTTGGATTTTTCATGTTCTCATCCAAGCGTAAAATATGTAATATAATATGCCAGGTCATGCCTATATAGCCACAAGATGGGTAGTATAATGATATTCTGATTACATTTATAAATTACTGAATAATACATTGAGTGAGTCAGTGGGCCAGACAATGGCAATTAGTGGCAGCTTTAAAAATAGTAAGGAGGCTTAGATATGAGAACGTGAATTGCCATTGCCCCATATGGTAGCCTGAAGATAAGCGATAAGTGCGAGAGTGGTAATTCAGTATTTCAAGTATGTACAGTGCATCACCCTAGTAAATAAAGTCTCTGGTCAACAAGGGGGACCTGCACTGGGATCTACGCTTCCATTGTTGATCCCCACCACAGTAAGAAACACATTTTGTTGAGAAAAGTAAGCTTACTGCCCCTAATTACCTTTGTTTTGTTTTTTACTACTACACCTGAACAAAACTTTGATTCACCCTTTGAACCCCACCATCCCTTCACAATACTGTCTAAATATTTATAGAATGGAAAAGGCTATCACATAAAAAGTCAATATTGGATGGTATAATACTCCGAACAGGCAAATACACAATTAACAATAAACTGAAGATTTGTAAAAAAAAAAAGAAAAAAATCTAAATATAAAAAGTCTGCCAGTGTTTTTGTACACTGATAAACTCTTTAAATTTAGATTTATGATATGTTATTACAAAACTTCACTTTAACAGTTTCCTTAAGTCAACTAGGAATATAGCTATATCATTCACCTTTACAAACATGTTACCAGGTATATGATGGTTGTGTGTATGCCCATTTGGCCATAATTAGGATTCAATGATTATTTCATACAATAAATAGCCCAGAAAGTTAATAATGTTGTCCAAGTGATTATTATTTCACAATTGTAATATCTTTGTTAAGTTGTATCATTTTTTTCTGGTTATCAATTACTGTAAAACCTGCTGACGCATCATAGTATGTGCTTAGTAAGAAAGCTTGCTGGGTTAGTAGCTGTTTGACACCAACTCACCTTAATCCTGTGTGAGTGAGAAGTGCTATATCTCTTTAATGTAAAAATTTTAGAACACCATCTCTCTATATCAAGCCATATCCACAGACTGAAAAAGTTCAGTGAAATTAATTCGAATCTAGCAGATTCTCTTTCATATGATTGCAACCTATCAGGTTTTCCCGTTGCTTTTGAGTGAATTTGAGTTATGCATTTGACCAACAATCACTCTCATGTTTTCTAAAATGTGTTCTGAATTAACCATCAAATTAGCTAGACCCCTCACCTTCTGATTTGTCTAAAAACACAATCTTGAATTGTTCACAGTCAGGTTGTATTTCTGTAAATATGAAACTGTCCAATAATTCATATGCAAATAACGCTTCTACACTGGAGTGACACTAGAGGCTGTATACTTATGTAAAACACAGAGAAGCCATAGAAAGTGTAGATTGATTACACCTACAGAAAGCTAGAATCACAGTCAATGAGATAGTTATTATGCATCTGCTACATATGATCTTAAATTATAACACTTTTCACTTTGAAGGTGCATAAATTATAGAAACGTCTACAAGCCTCATGGGCTCAAGCATGCACTAACATTTATGTATTAGCTGGGATGTATGCTCATCATTGCTAACATTCCTCCACAAAAATGCTTAATAGTTACAACAGGTATATAGATCATAGTAACAAATTATGGCAAGAAAATCAAAATACATATTTTCCAAATGTTTCTATAATTGGCTGTTTAATTTTGGAGTGTTCACTACTTCACCCTCCCAAAAATCTGTGTACCTCCGTAAGCCCGTCCCATCATCATACCGTTTGAGTGCTTGCTGAATGAAAAACAGAACAGAAAAAATACTAAGTTGAGCAGCAACACAATCGAATCACACCACTACATGGCTACACACATTGCATTCAAGGAGCATTACCCCTTTGCAGTAGAACCTAATTTAAATCTACCTCATTCTAATGGATCTGAGTTTGTACAGTGGCTCTCATACCTGTTCAGTGCTCTTTTGCTTCAGAGCTTTATTAGTACTATACAAGAACAATTATTCCAAGAATACATTACGGGCCAGATGTAGGAAGAAAACATTTTGCGAGGTGCATATTGCGAGTACTAGCGACTCGCAATTTGCACCTCGCAAAATGTTATGCAGAAAGGTGTCTCAGACACCTTCTGCGACTCGCTATGGGGGCGCAAAGACCCACCTCATCAATATTCAAGAGGTGGGTCGCATTTTGCGACCACATAGCGAGTCTAGGCACTCACAGGGATGGTGGCCTGCCGGAGACAGCAGACCACCATGTCTGTGACTGCTTTTAAATAAAGCAGTTTATTTTTTTTCTTTTTGCAGCCCGTTTTCCTGAAAGGAAAACGAGCTGCAAAAAGAAAAAATACCAAAACCATTTAGTTTCGTTTTTTTCAGAGTAGGCAGTGGTCCATTGGACCACTGCCTGCTCTGAAAAAAATATTTTTGGGCATTCACAAAGGGGAAGGGGTCCCATAGGGACCCCTTCCCTTTTTGCGAATGAGTTACTATCCACTTCAAGTGGATGGTAACTGCGAGTTGGTTTGCAACTGCTTTCGCGGTCGCAAAGCAACTCTACATCGCGATGCGGTCGCAAATAGGAAGGGAACACCCCTTCCTATTTGCGAGTCGGAATCACATTTTGCGAGTCGGCACCGACTCGCAAAATGTGATTCTGCATCGCGTACGGGCTTTTGCGCCTCGCAAACGGCGTTTTTCGCCGTTTGCCAGGCGCAAAAGCCTTCCTACATCTGTCCCTACATGTGTATATACGTATGTCTATCAGCATGGGTAATCAGAAATTCAGTATAAACATCTACACTAAGGGGGTCATTCTGACCTCGGCGGTAAAAGGCCCTTACCGCCGGTCAGAAGTCCGCTATTCTACCGCCGTGGCCGCGGTAAACCGCCACGGTCATTCTGACCCACAATGGCGGGACCGCCAAAATCCCGATATCCAAGGAAGGCCGCCACATCAGCGGGCCGCGGAAAACTGGAGATGACCAAACCTCCACCGTCACGCCAAGACAAACACGCCCATGCCATTCTGACCCACGAATCCACGCAGCGGTCTTTCAACCGCGGTATTCCATTGGCGGTACACACCGCCGCGGTCAAAATACACACACAGCTCCAAAACCCAGCCACATTGGACAATTTGAAATACACACACCTAACACACATACAAACAACACTCCCACACATCCAACCAACTATAAAACACACACCCACATCACCCACAAACCCCTACGACCGAAGATCATAGACGAAGGAGAGAGAGACACATCACAGAATAGAGAGCTACATCACACAGAGGCACACTACACCATCACACACACCACATAGAAGCACAAAGCACCACACACCAACACACTCTTCACCATATACACCACCCCACACCTCATCCACACCACCCCATGGCACCCCAAAGGCACCCACGCTTTTCAGACCAAGAACTCCGGGTCATGGTGGAGGAGATCATAAGAGTCGAACCCCAGCTCTTCGGCTCACAGGTGCAGCACACCACTATAGCCAGGAAGGCGGAGCTATGGCAGCGGATCGTGGACAGGGTCAACGCGGTGGGACAGAATCCCAGAAATCGAGAGGACATCCGCAAACGTTGGAACGACTTACGGGGAAAGGTGCGCTCGATGGTCTCGCGACACAACATCGCAGTGCAGAAGACTGGCGGGGGACCCCCACCCACACCACCCGAATTCACAGCATGGGAGCAAGAGGTACTAAACATCCTGCATCCTGATGGCCTCGCTGGAGTACACGGAGGAATGGACTCTGGTAAGTACAATCTCAACTACTTCACCCCCCCCCCAGCATGCCAACCCCCACCACCACCCTCACCCCCAACCCCCCATCACACATCCTCCCTGAGAATGTCTCCCCAGCACAACCCACCCAACACCAACCCCTGCATGCCACCACAAACTATGGACACCCATCACCTAAGCATGACCACTGCACATACCCCCCCCCCCCCCCAACACCCCCACAACACCTCCCCCAAGGGAATGACAGCACTGGGGGACAAGGGCACCCATAAATCGCACACAATAGCACACACAGAAACAATAACCATACTCTCTTACCCCATGCAGGACCCGAACGCCAACACACCGACCAGGAGGGTCCAGAAATGTCCATCCCCCCCCCGGAAGAGGCACCCAGTGATGACAGCAGCTCTGTCGACCTGGAACCTGACGACCAGCCCGGACCATCGGGGACCTCTGGACAGTCGGTTCCCCACACACAGGCCACAGCAGACCCAACCCCCTCTGGGAACAACAGCACAGCTCCAACCCAGCGGGCCCATGGCTCTGTCTCTAGGACAGGTCAATCAGCGGTGTGTCTGCCACTACAGGGCCCCCAGGCTAACCCACCACCCCCACAACAACAGGGACCTGGGGGCAGTGGTAGTGGGCACACCTTCCAGGGGACAGAGTCCGGGGGAAACAGGGCAACTCGGAGGGCTGCTGTGCGACAGGGGGGGGAGGAGAGGCCCAGGGAACCGACTCTCCAAGAGGCCCTCACCACCATCATGGCAGCCTACCACCGCTCACAAGAGACGATGGCGACGGTACTGGCCAGGTTCCAGGAGATCCAGGCACAGCAGGAGGAACGCTACATGGGGTTCAACAATCATCTCACCCACATCTCTACCGCCATGGGGAGCCTAGTCCAGGCCCTCCACCGGATAGAAGACACGTTGCGGGACCATGTGGCACCACACAGGGCCCCTGTCACTAGCCCGGACCAGGAACAGCCTACCACCTCCGCCGGCGCTAGTGGACAGGAGGCCCCACCACAACGACAGGCCACCAGAACCCCACCTCCTGCTGAAGAACAACCACCCGCAAGAGGAGCCTGAGATCCAAAAAAAAGACAGAGTAGGATGTCAAGACCCCCGCCAGCATGAGATACCCCCTGAAGTCATCCCACTGTCCCACATTGCCACCCTGTCCAACCTTGAACTGCCCCTGCTCCATCCTTCCACAGGCATATGGACAATGCACCTGTGAGACTGAGAACTGGACTCTGCCATGGACATTACTCCACCCCCACCCATCACCGTGTGAATATCATGTACCATTATCTAGCACCAAAAATAAATCACTCAATGCACTGAAATCATGCTGGAGTCAGGCTGTATTATTTACAAATGTAAAACACATTACCGATCAATTATGTTCTGTAAACTTTGTGCTGAACACATACCGAGATCAATAAGCATTAGTCCATGGGCTAACCAAGCAGAAGTCACGCAGTGAAAGGGAAGGGAGAATCAAACATCAGTTTCAAATAACTGGGGGGTCATAGACAAAGTTGAGAAAAACGAGGCAGTCAGGAAAATTAAAATGGCGTGTGTGATTCTTACCTGTGTGCTACTGAAAATACTGTTGGATAACTCTGTCCCTGTTGTCTGGGTCGTCCTCTGAGTCTTCCTCCTCTTCACTCTCCACAGGCTCTACAGCTGCTTCAACACCACCATCTGGACCATCCTCCTGCAGGAAAGGCACCTGACGTCGCAATGCCAGATTGTGAAGCATACAGCAGGCCACGATGATCTGGCACACCTTCTTTGGTGAGTACATCAGGGATCCCCCTGTCATATGCAGACACCTAAACCTGGCCTTCAGAACCCCAAAGGTCCTTTCTATGATCCTCCTAGTTCGCCCATGGGCCTCATTGTACCGTTCCTCAGCCCTGGTCCGGGGATTCCTCACTGGGGTCAATAGCCAAGGCAGGTTGGGGTAACCAGAGTCACCTATTAGCCACGCACGTTGTCTCTGTAGCTGTTCCATCACAAAAGGGATGCTGCTATTACGCATCACATACGCGTCATGCACTGAACCAGGGAACATTGCATTCACATGGGAGATGTACTGGTCAGCCAAACAGACCACCTGGACGTTCATAGAATGGTAACTCTTCCTGTTTCTGTACACCTGCTCATCGTCTTTTGGGGGGACTAAGGCTACATGGGTCCCATCAATGGCACCAATTATGTTGGGAATATGTCCAAGGGCATAAAAATCACCCTTCACAGTGGGCAAATCAACCTCCTCTGGGAATATAATGTAACTCCGCATGTGTTTCGTCAGGGCAGACAACACTCTAGACAAAACCTTTGAAAACATTGGCTGAGACATCCCAGATGACATGGCCACTGTTGTCTGGAATGAGCCACTTGCAAGAAAATGGAGGACTGACAGCACCTGCACCAGAGGGGGAATTCCTGTGGGTTGGAGGATGGGGGACATCAGGGCTGGCTCCAGCTGGGCACACAGTTCATGGATGGTGGCACGGTCAAGTCGGTATCGTAGTATGATGTGGCGTTCTTCCATTGTCGACAGGTCCACCAGCGGTCGGTACATGCGAGGATTCATCCTTCTCCTCGCAAATCCCAGCGGACGGTGCCTAGGAAGGACAACATGGAGCACAGAGTCAAGATAATCACTGGTACGTTCACCACTGCTTGCATGGCACACGGTTATCTAGGTATTGAAAGGCGTGTATGTGTGGCAATGCCAGGCCTAGGCCTGTGTGTCGCAGTAGAGATTATGCCATGTGGGCCCTTGAAATGGCGGCTGCCTGACCTGTGAAGTGGGACAATGGGATGTGAGGTCACTGCGCTGGCGGAGCACACCGTGGCGCTAGGCGGTCGAAGACCGCTATACGGAGCCGCATTGGATAACATTGAAGCCTATGGGTTTCAGGAGCCAATGACGATGTGCGCCGGCGGTCGCGGTACGCACCGCCGCGGTACGCACCGCCGCGGGCGTGAACGCCATTTTCTATCTGCTTAATCACTCGAGACCTGATCATCCACAGGAGAGGACCTATACTGCAAGTGCTGCTGTGAACTCGGTCTGGAAGTGACAATGGCTGCTGCGACTGGGGAAAGGGCCCCTGCCTTCACGTCTGAAGAGTTGGAGAAGCTCGTGGATGGGGTCCTCCCCCAGTATGCGTTACTCTACGGTCCTCCAGACCAACAGGTGAGTACACCGGGTGCACATGGAATGGGCGATGCCTGTGTGGAGTGGGGTGGATGTAAGTTGGTGGGGTGGGGGGCGAATGAGGAGTGCAACGCACGACAGATGAGAGCAAGTGCTATATTGCAAGGTTGGGGAGGGGGGGCCAATCACATGTAACATGCAGTAAGTTGATGATTGTTTCCTTCCCACCCTGTACATGTCACATAGGTCAGCGCCCATCAGAAAGTCGGGATTTGGCGTGCCATCGCCAAGGAAGTCCGGGCCCTGGGGGTCCACGTCAGACGGGGCACCCACTGCCGCAAGAGGTGGGAGGACATCCGCCGCGGAACCAGGAAGACCGCCGAGTCACTGCTGGGGATGGCCTCCCAACCTAGGAGGGGTGCCAGTCGTACCCTGATCCCCCTGATGTCCCAGATCCTGGCGGTGGCCTACCCTGAATTGGATGGGCGCTTGAGAGCATCACAGCAGACAGAAGGGGGTGAGTATCAGCACATTCAGCTATCTTTCTGCGCAGTGGAGGCGTCTGGGTGGGGGAGGAGGGTTGGGGGTGACATTAGGCCAGGGCGCTTTCTGTAGTGTAGTCCTCTCCCTTAGGCATGGCCCTGTGCTCCCGGCCCCCACCTCCGTAGGGTGACAAGTCCAGCTATTGATGGTCCAGCCTCACACATGTGCGCGCTTGTCGTCTCCTGACCTGTTGTCCGAGTCAGAAGTACTGAGTAGTGTGCCCCGAATGCGCGGCTTAGTGCATGCGGCTCCTGTGTCTGTCGTCTCCGCCAACGGTGTTGACATTGCATGCACTCAACCAGGTCTTCTCTTTCTCCCCCCACCCTTCTTCTTCATCTTCTTGTGCATGTGTGCATTAGCATCATCAGGCGGAGGAGATTTGGCATCGGAGCACGAGGGAGCTGCAAGCCACAAGGCCCCGGTGGGCACAGGAACAGACACCGAGGGCCCAAGTGAGCCGGAGGGCGAGGGGAGCACCACGACGGGGACCGCTGGTGAGAGCAGCGACACGTCCTCGGATGGGAGCTCCCTAGCGGTGGCGGCAACATCCGGGCCCCCCGCCTCTACAGGTACAGCCGCCACCCAGCGCACCAGCCCCGCCCTCCCAGCAGCCCCTCAGCCTACGCTCCGTGCCCGCTCACCCAGGAAGGCGGGCGTCTCCTTCGCCCCAGGCACCTCAGCCCCTGCCCCTGTTACCCCTGCTGCCCTCAGTGAGGAGGTCATTGATCTCCTCAGGACACTCATTGTTGGGCAGACTACCCTTTTGAATGCCATCCAGGGGGTAGAAAGGGAGGTGCATCGGAGCAATGCCTACCTGGAGGGCATTCATTCGGGTCAGGCTGCCCATCAACGATCGTTCAATGCTCTGGCCTCAGCACTGACGGCAGCCATTGTCCCTGTTTCCAGCCTCCCTCTTCTGACTGCCTCCAGCCTGTCTCTGTCTCCTGTTCCTCAGCCTATCCCAGCCACACCATCAGACCAGCCTGCACACACCTCAACACCCAAGGGCAGCTCATCCAGACACAAGCACCACAGATCCCACAAACACTCACCCAAGCAACACACAGATGCAGACATCCCAACAGTCACTACCACCCCTGTGTCCCCCTCCTCCTCGTCTCCCTCCTCCCTCCCTGTGACGTCTCCACTCACACCTGCATGCACACCAACATCAGCCAGTGCTACCATCACCACCACACCCTCCTGTACAGTCCGCACGCGTGCAGTCACCACCCCCACTGCCATTTACACGTCCCCTGTGTCCTCTCCCACTGTGTCTGTCACCACCCCTTCCAAGACACACAAACGCAGGCAGACACCCACCCAACAGACATCCACCTCACAACAGCCTACAGCACCTGCACCTTCACCCAATGACAGCACACCTGACTCTCCTACAACCACATCCTCTTCCTCCACTTCCATCTCCACTTCTACCTTTTACCTTGGCCCTAAAAAGCTTTTCCTGGCTAATCTTGACCTCTTCCCCTCCGATGACCTACCCCCTCCATCTGCAAAGAGTCCCAAGAGCACCACAGCCACCACCAGCCCAACTTCGGGTGTCACTGTTGTGCATGGGTTCTGGAGCCCACCCTTTGCCAGCAGTGACACCTCCATCAGCAGCAAGGACACATCCAGCCCCCCCCCGGCAAGAGGACCAGGAAACACAAGGGCCGCCGTGCGAAGACTGACACGGCTGCCCCCAAGGAGCAGAGTTCGCCCACTTCACCAGCCACAACGTCTAGGGGAGGCAAGGGCCCGAGAGCCCCATCTAAGGAGCGTAAGGGCAGCAGGGCGGAGACGTCAGCCAGCAGGAGCACGGAGCAGGTGGGCCCCACATGCCACATCCCAGCTGTAAAGGAGGACACCAAAGGGCCCAGGACTCCGTCACCGAAGGGGCCAGGAACATCACGGCCGGAGGGCGTCTTAGCACGGAGTCCAGGCCAGGTCTGGCTCCCTTGAACCTACTGGATGTGCACCGCTGAACAGGGCCCGCCGTGCAGAAGAGCACCGCTGAACAGGGCCCGCCGTGCAGAAGAGCACCGCTGAACAGGGCCCGCCGTGCAGAAGAGCACCGCTGTGAAGATAGGCACCGCTGAACAGGGCCCGCCGTGTAGAAGAGCACCGCTGAACAGGGCCCGCCGTGCAGAAGAGCACCGCTGAACAGGGCCCGCCGTGCAGAAGAGCACCACTGAACAGGGCCCGCTGTGAAGATAGCCACCGCTGAACAGGGCCCGCCGTGCAGAAGAGCACCGCTGAACAGGGCCCGCCGTGCAGAAGAGCACCGCTGAACAGGGCCCACCGTGCAGAAGAGCACCGCTGAACAGGGCCCGCTGTGAAGATAGGCACCGCTGAACAGGGCCCGCCGTGCAGAAGAGCACCGCTGAACAGGGCCCGCCGTGCAGAAGAGCACCGCTCCGCTGGGCCCTTCCTGTCAAGCACCGCTCCGCTGGGCCCCTTCATCTCAAGCACCGCTCCGCTGGGCCCCTTCATCTCCAGCACCGCTCCGCTGGGCCCCGCCGTCTCAAGCACCGCACCGCTGGGCCCTTCCTGTCAAGCACCGCTCCGCTGGGCCCCTTCATCTCAAGCACCGCTCCGCTGGGCCCCGCCGTCTCAAGCACCGCTCCGCTGGGCCCCTTCATCTCAAGCACCGCTCCGCTGGGCCCCGCCGTCTCAAGCACCGCTCCGCTGGGCCCCTTCATCTCAAGCACCGCTCCGCTGGGCCCCGCCGGCTCCAGCACCGCTCCGCTGGGCCCCGCCGGCTCCAGCACCCCTCCGCTGGGCCCCGCTGTCTCAAGCACCGCACTGCTGGGCCCTTCCTGTCAAGCACCGCTCCGCTGGGCCCCTTCATCTCAAGCACCGCTCCGCTGGGCCCCTTCATCTCAAGCACCGCTCCGCTGGGCCCCGCCGGCTCCAGCACCACTCCGCTGGGCCCCGCCGGCTCCAGCACCGCTCTGCTGGGCCCCGCCGTCTCAAGCACCGCACCGCTGGGCCCTTCCTGTCAAGCACCGCTCCGCTGGGCCCCTTCATCTCAAGCACCGCTCCGCTGGGCCCCGCCGTCTCAAGCACCGCTCCGCTGGGCCCCTTCATCTCAAGCACCGCTCCGCTGGGCCCCGCCGTCTCAAGCACCGCTCCGCTGGGCCCCTTCATCTCAAGCACCGCTCCGCTGGGCCCCGCAGGCTCCAGCACCGCTCCGCTGGGCCCCTTCATCTCCAGCACCGCTCCGCTGGGCCCCGCCGTCTCAAGCACCGCACCGCTGGGCCCTTCCTGTCAAGCACCGCTCCGCTGGGCCCCTTCATCTCAAGCACCGCTCCGCAGGGCCCCGCCGTCTCAAGCACCGCTCCGCTGGGCCCCTTCATCTCAAGCACCGCTCCGCTGGGCCCCGCCGTCTCAAGCACCGCTCCGCTGGGCCCCTTCATCTCAAGCACCGCTCCGCTGGGCCCCGCCGGCTCCAGCACCGCTCCGCTGGGCCCCGCCGTCTCAAGCACCACTCCGCTGGGCCCCTTCATCTCAAGCACCGCTCCGCTGGGCCCTGCCGTCTCAAGCACCGCTCCGCTGGGCCCCTTCATCTCAAGCACCGCTCCGCTGGGCCCCGCCGGCTCCAGCACCGCTCCGCTGGGCCCCGCCGTCTCAAGCACCGCACCGCTGGGCCCTTCCTGTCAAGCACCGCTCCGCTGGGCCCCTTCATCTCAAGCACCGCTCCGCTGGGCCCCGCCGTCTCCAGCACCGCTCCGCTGGGCCCCTTCATCTCAAGCACCGCTCCGCTGGGCCCCGCCGTCTCAAGCACCGCTCCGCTGGGCCCCTTCATCTCAAGCACCGCTCCGCTGGGCCCCGCCGGCTCCAGCACCGCTCCGCTGGGCCCCGCCGTCTCAAGCACCGCTCCGCTGGGCCCTTCCTGTCAAGCACCGCTCCGCTGGGCCCCTTCATCTCAAGCACCGCTCCGCTGGGCCCCGCCGTCTCAAGCACTGCTCCGCTGGGCCCCTTCATCTCCAGCACCGCTCCGCTGGGCCCCTTCATCTCAAGCACTGTTTATGGTTCACTGTGCCCCCCATGCCTCCTCCTTGACCAGTGGAGACTGTTATCCACTTGAGAGACTGTGGCTTTGCACTCCCCAGGATGGTACAGTGGGCAAGCCACCCACTGTAGAGACTTGAGAGACTGTGGCTTGGCACTCCCCAGGATGGTACAGTGGGCAAGCCACCCACTTGTGAGACTTGAGAGACTGTGGCTTTGCACTCCCCAGGATGGTACAGTGGGCAAGCCACCCACTGTAGAGACTTGAGAGACTGTGGCTTTGCACTCCCCAGGATGGCACAGTGGGCATGGTGGCCCCTTCGTGGATCTTGCGTCATGGACTCATGTGGCTGTGGTGCCACACCCTTCCCTTTCCCCCTGAGGTGCCTGTAGTATTTTCATCAGATGCCCCTGCAGTGTTCTCTCCAAAGGACTCAGGTCTCCTGTGTGGGCTTTGCCCTTGTGTCGCTACACTGTAGCCCACGGACTGTTCCATTTGACTTGGATGTAGCGGACTAATTGCCTCGGTTCGCCATGGCAGTGTGTATAGTATTATTTTGTTATGGATATTTTGCATAGTTGACGATACGTCTCAGAGTCTATTTTTTATATAAAAATTTGGTTCAAAATGTAATTATGTCTTTGCATTTTTCAGGGGGGTTTGGGTGGTGTCACTGTGCATTGTTGCTCTGCATTGGTGTGTACATAGTTTGGGGGGGTGGGGGTCGCATATGTGTGTGCCCGTAACCTTTCGTCCTCCCCCCTCCCGTGTGTCGTAGGTGCAGTACTCACCGTTGTCGTCTGCGCCGGAGTTCGTACTCGTGGTAGATGAGCAGGTAGACGAGTGCAGGTAGGATGTTTAATTCGGGTTCCATGCTGTCCTCCGTACTCGTGGAGTGTGTTTTGGTGAGCGTTTTCCCGTAGTCTGTTTCCGCCGTGTTTTTATCGGCGGGGCTCCCGCCCCGGAAAAGGTGGCGGATTGGTGAGTTGTGATACTGTGGGTGGTACATTGTCTGCCGCCTGCCTGTTGGCGGTGACCGCCGCGCTGTTTGTCTGTACCGCGGTGGCGGTCGGAGTGGTAATGTGGCGAGCTGTGTTGGCGGTTCCCGCCAGGGTCAGAATTCCATTTTTTGGACCGCCGGCCTGTTGGCGGGTTGGCCGCTGCTTTATCACCGACCGCCAGGGTTAGAATCACCCCCTAAATCTCCTGATTGAAACCACTTAGGTCTTGTAACAAGCTTCCTTCCAACAATTGCTATTAACACTTTATTGTTAAATTAGTTACTCCCCATAAACAGATTATGTTAAACACTAAAACCTCTATCCTACAAGAAACAATATTTTAGAGATTGATGAATTGACCCTACAACCAGAACATTATATGCAATTACAAACAAATTGCAGACATTTTTCAAGAGAATCTCTTTTGAAACCCAAAACATTTGAGTTTAAGTAACGGGTTGCATTCATCCATAAATGCTCAGCAATGACAGGTAGAATCAAAATGTTCATTCACATACATTGAAAACAAATTAAAAGGGATCAGTTTGTTTTAAAAAATGCTCACAGATAGACTACCTTTTTTTACAAAGATGGAAACAAGTCAGAAATGTACTTATTAGAGCTGAGGCATTGTCAGTCCATATGTTACTAGATCCACCCAAAAAGGGCACATTCTCTTGCTTCCTATTTTAACCCGTAGCAATATAATGAAAGGACCATGTTTCACATATATATGTTGACTATAATAATGAAGACTTTTTACACATGTGAAATCTCATGTTATCTACTGCATAGGAGCTAAAGAAGACATCAAACCTTTACAAAATGTAATGGGTATATAAATTACATTCCTTTTAACTGTTTCGGATGAACAAACACAATCTGATTCATTGTGTCTTATTTAAAGTTTGGCAGGGAGTGTAATCCATCAAAACGTAGTGGATATCTTCTTCTGTTGCATTATAAGTATCATAAGGCCTAATTATGAGTTTGGCAGTCTTAGGTCCGCCTAACACGCAGTGTCGGTCAGACCACCGCAATCCTGGCAGACCGACCGCCAGATTATGATCCTGGCAGTCGGACCACCACCTCTGCCAGGATCAGGGATCCCAACAGGTTGGCGGCAGTCAAAGTTGTGGTTAGCCACTGCAGCACCGAATTTGGAACCGACATGCTGATCATGACTTTTCTTTCTGCCAGCCTTTTCATGTTGGGGTCTCTACCATGAAAAGGCTGGCAGAAAGGCAGAGTTGGGGGCCTCAGGGGGGCACTTGCACTGCCCACGACTATATCATGGACAGTGCAGGGACTCCTCTGCCAGCACCCTTGGAATGCACACTGTCTTCCATGGCAGACAGTGCGCATTCCGAGAGTGCTATGTATGACCATTTACTATTATTGTCACTTTGTGCATTGTAACACTGTTCCTACTAAAACTTTACAAGCCATATTTCTGGCTCCCCTTCCTGGATTTTTGTCATTTTTATGTTATTTTATTTATTACATTTGGCTGTATTCTAATTTGGTTCGGCTTTTTTTGTTTTGTGTGTCGAATTTATTACTGTTTTTGTACTGCAAAAATACTTTACACGTTGTCCTAAGTCAAGCCTGTGTGCTCTATTCTGTTACTGCCAGGAGAGTGAGCTCAGGTTAACTTAGTGACTTTCAGGGTCCATACTGACAAGGGCCATTATTTTTCCTTGAGGTGTGTACTATCCCACCTTAATTAATAATTAAATTTCTTAAACTCACATCTTTGTTGGCATTTACATAATCACATGTAACTGTTATCAGACAAATCTTTCATGAGTAATCTGTTTTAGTTTACAACCAATAAATCCCTATCATTAATTTATTTATTTCACTGCATTATTTCTAAAAACTGCAATTAATAGTGTGTGCCATGAGTGTAAGAAATATTGATGTTAAGAAGTAACAAATAATTAACGTGACTTCATTGATTGCCTAAAATCGAAACTGAAAATTTAAGGTTAAAGTCCAAGAACTCCATAATCTACAAATACATTTTTCTAGACATATCATAATTCACTTTTTCATGTTGTGTGTCCATGTAGCAGAGAGCAGGTTGCATCATATTGTATTCCATTGTACTTTCAAACTATAAATGAAGGGGACATTAGTTTGCCATTTGAAAAATAAACTAGTCTAGGACTTTAAATTGTTGTTTGAAAGACATGTTTCAATCATTTGATTGATGTTCTACTTTTTATGCTTTAATTTATTATTGTACAAATAAATGTAGTGTTCTTTTCAGATGAGGAAATTCTCACTTGTTTTCAGAACTGCTCACAAAGCACCTTTAGCAAGAGTAATATGACACAAATAACTTAGCTTCTAATTTTTTAAGTGTTTTCTTCAAAGGAGATGGGCTGGTGAGGTTCTACCTGGTACGCTTATGCTTCAGAATTTTATTATTTGGTAGCTCAAATGTCCATTCATATATTTTACCCTTGCAAATCTTAACGTAAATATTTTGTTTTCTATTTTTAGTTTAATAAATGTTTATTGAAATTATAAATCAGAGGAATAATGTAGTAATGCACTGATTTGTGTGTAACTCATCCACATCAAATATCAAATGCTATGGCTACTCATGGAAGGGTTTCACTTCCCCGAATGAGGCCCAGAATCATCAAAAGTGCCTAAAAAGAGTTGTGATTACACTAAAACAGCCTTATTCTCATTCCTCAAAGGAGTGCTTGCAGAGGGCTGGGAAATCATTCCTGATTCATTTTCAGCTTGGCTTTATGACAATTTTACTGTCTCATTTTTATACAATTTTGTCACTGTATTTCTTTATGTTTACTTTTTATTTTTTTGTCCAGCAGTGGCACAACCTCTGGGCAGACTTTTACAGACCTAATGTGACAGAGTAAGTCAGTAGAGTAGGTGTGGCTGGAATTTGTCCAAAAAAATTCTGAGAAAGCTTGAGCCCCAACATTTTTGTGACCAGCTTGGGGATCACCAAGCCACCCTTTTCATTGATTGGGAGCAGGCACTAGGATTAACACTAAAATGCTAAATTACAATAATGAACATTCAATTGAAGAACAAACCTGGGTGTAAAAATTTAATGCGGTATATAAAGTTTATATTTGGACATCTCCCACTAGCTGCAGAGTTGGAGACATGAGTTTATAAGCCAGAGGAAGAGTGAATGTGTGACTTTTGTGGTGAAAACCACCAAAACAACAATCTGTTTGGATCTTACCCTCCGTTGCCATTTGCGGAGAAGCTCCTCAAGACTTTTCTAACAGGGAGGAGAGCAATGAGAATTGGTAAGGCCATGTTGCTGCTTGCAGCAACTGATGTCCAGGTAGTTGTTTTTGCAGTGGCCTGGGCATCCCAGAACACAAATAATGTGGAGACTCAATGAAAAGGAATAAATCTGAAGCAACCAGCCTTGTATTGAAAGTGAGGAAGGTGATCAAAAAAATAGGGAATTAAATCCAGTCAGGGAGATACAAGGCTCTAATATGCTTTCTATTTAGGGTCTTGTGTGTTTGTCTGTAAAAAATAGAGTATTTGTTTAAAAAATGTTGTGCTTATATATTATTAAATTCCAGATGTTATTGTTTGTATTTTTCACGTGATTTGGTGTCCTAAGACACATTGTTGTTAAATGTGTTTATGTGGTCATGAGGAGATTGTATCAGTGATAACTGATGTGTTCAGAAAGAGTAATCCGATTTGGACCGCTGGGCTCCTGGCTTTCCCTGGCAATTCTGAAATGAAAAAAATATATCATACCGCCTGCTTTAAGTAGGACAGAATATCTAATGTACTTGGACCAAAAGCCTCAAGTCCCCCCAGCCTTTGGTGTAAGATTTTCACTGATTTTCAATGCTGGTAGAAACATGATGGTTCACCCAACTCTAAATAGAGAAGGTGGACCATCTGTGTGGCAGACGGTTCTCGGACATGTTTTCCAAACTCTAGAAAATATTTTACATTTCTTTTTATTTACTTCTAATAAAACGGCATTCAGTGTTATGCACTTTTGGCAATAGCACAATGTGACAGTTTTGTTTGCCGAACTTGCATGTAAAGTGTGGATTAAAAGTGCTGTGTCTGTGTATAAGGGTTACATTCTGAGCTAGCTGTAACAAATGCTGCATTGACAATAACATATTGGAGTGAAAAGCAACCCAAAACACTCAGTCAGTGAGTCAAAAAAATCTTTATTCGGATCTTTTATAAATATCCATAAAAAGAGCGTACATACACAGTTGATCAATAGGTTAAAATAGTAAATACATCAATAATAATCAGTAAAAACATAAATACACAATTGATCAAAAATTAAAATTAAAAAGCAGTAAATACATCATCAGGGGATTACAGGCAATTGAAACCATTGAAAGAATTATACATCTGATAAAATAGTCACTAGATCAAATAAATTTAAAATATATCTTAATAAACTGTCCAAATTAATAGACAAAGTGCTAAGGGTTTAACAATTAGGTCCAAGTCTTTTCCTCTCTTTTATCACCGCAGCAATAAAATGATAAATAACCATGCAGACTGTATCAGACTGTAGTAACTGCAGGTAGAAAATAGCTTCCTTGCACATCCTGATATTTAATGACCTAAGAGTTGGGATAAAAAAAAAATGTCTCTGCTCTTTGCACAATTTACAAAATAAAATCATGCCCTTTTGTGATTACTCCGAACACATATCGCATGGGCAATATATTAAATTCCTATTGAAATACACCTTAGGGGGATAAGCCACTAAAAAGTGGGCCAACCCCAGATGAAACCTTATCAGTTAAAATCTATGGTGCCATGGGACAGTGAAAAGGTAGGGTTCAATTTTAAATGTGGTATGTAGGGGAAGATAAGCTGCCACCATATCTTTCCTCAGGTCATACCTCTCTCTGTCGGCAAGCATTTTGTCATGGAATTCGTTTTTTACTAATGTGATATCCTGCTTCGTTATAGCTCTAGGGTTGAGAAACAGGGCTAATCTGTTGAGGACCAAGGTCTAGCCTTTTGCTAAATATGGTATTAATCCATGCAGAGCTGCCGAATTCAAGAATTAAGGAGGAGGCTCTGATGTGCAGCTGCAGGTCGGTACAGGCTTTAGGAGCAAGGTAGGAGAAGACTGAACTGCTAGATCTGGTGCTGCATATGCGTGGGTGGTGTGTGAGTAGGAGTCCAGCTAACTAGAGGTTTCTGGTAGGTTTGTGGACATGTATACAGTGTTGAGGTATGTGGGGCCACTGTTGTGCAAGGCTTTGTAGGAATGTATGAGTAGTTTGAAGAGTGCTTGTTTGTGGACTGGGAGCCAGTAGAACTCTTTAAGGTGTGGGGTGATGTGAGTGCTGGGTGGAAGGGTTATGGTGAGCCTGTCACTGAGCTTTAGGATGTCTGGAATCTTCTGGTCACCGTTGACTCCAGCACAGTGTGTGTTCCCGTAGTCCAACTTGCTGTTGATTAAGGTTTTGGTGATGGTTCTGCTAGTATTGGTGGGGAACCACTGAAGATCTTCTTAAGCATCTTGAGTATGTGAAAACAGGAGATGGAGACTGTGTTAACTTTATGAGTTGGCTGCTGATTATTATTCTGAGTTTTTTTGAGTTTGTTGCCAGGAGGGGTGTGGGTCTGATGTTCGGCAGGCCATAGTGTGGAGTCCCAGAGTGAGGTGTCTTTGCCCAAGATTACTACTTCTGTCTTGTCTGTGTTGAGATTGAGGCAGATTGCTTTCATCCATCTTACAACTTCAGTCATGCAGGTGTAGAAATTGGACCAGGTGTTTGGCATCTTGTTGTAGAGGGAATATGAGCTAGATGTTGTCAGCAAAGGATCTGTTGTTGTTTCTGTGGTAGCCCGAACCCCAATTTTTACCAGCACCCTAATATTTTGATCACCCCAAAATTGTACCTACGGTAGTTTGGTTCCAGCACCCTTGATCTAACAATAAGAGTCACCACCCTCCTCTATGTCAGCCCAATAAATTAGCAGAGTGTATCAAATAGTTACTAGGACCACGCAATCATTGAGTTCTAGATGGATAAAAGGTTACAGGGTTTTATTTAAAAAAAACTCAAAATAGGCAGCACAGAGGAATGCAGCAATGCAAGAACGGCTCAGATACTGAGTATGTAGTCGGAAATCAGAATTACTCAAAGTTCCATCAGACAGCAAAAATCATAAAAGATATGAACAGAGACCCTAGAGGAAAATGGAAAGCTCTTATCCAAATGGATAGAGTCCTGTGTATAAAAAGAAAAGGCATTGTCTTACCCTCCAAACCGGGGGTTTTTATACACATTTTACATAAGTAATATGCAAGACTGCAAATTGAGCGTGGCTTGACTAGTGATAGTACATATTGGACAAATCAGTATAACAATCATTATTAAAATTATTATACCACTCATTTCTAAGGTAGAGAAAATCTTCCATTAGTTTTCTCAGCAACAGCATAGTCCTTAGATTTACAACACAATATAAAACATTTTCTAACAAACACTCATACATTAGTATGCTAGCAAGCCTACATCGGAACTTCCAGTGGAAGTGTCCTTCAAAACGATACTTTAGACACCAGATGGAAAAGTTATACATACTCTTGAAGGAAAATAACCAATTTCACATAGTGGATTTGCTCAGTGAAAACTGTGAGGAAAAAAGACACCCAAGAGGAATGTTGATTGGGCGGGGTAGTGAGCAGGAGCAAGTTGAACAAAACACCAGAAACAGCTTAAATTTTAATAAAATGGTGGGCAAGGGTCACTCCCCTGGGGACATATTGTATTTAGGCCATTTCTGCCCTCCCTTGGGGGCATATCAGCCTATTTGTCTTAGGGAATCTGCCCCCAAGGGGGGCACAAACCACTAGACACCAGGGATTTTATGCAAGGAGAGCAACCCCTTAGGCAAAGGTCGATCCCGGGGGGTGGGGGGTAATTTATTTTAGGTCATTTCTGCCCCCCTTGGGGGCTTGTTGGCCTATTTTAATTAGGCTGATCTGCCACCAGGGTGGCAGAAACCACTAGGCACCAGGGATTTTTTATTTTTATATTTTTTTACAGATGGGGAGTGACCCCTTCGCCAAGGGTCGCTCCCCTGGGGGGCATTTTTATATTAGGCTGTTTCTGCCCCCCTTGGGAGCAGATTGGCCTATTCATCAGGCTGATGTGCCCCCCTTGGGGGTAGAAAACACTAGGCATCAGAGATTTTAATTTTTTAATTTTTTTTACAGATGGGGAGTGACCCTTTAGGAAAGGGTCGCTCCCCTGGGGTCAAATTTAATTTAGGTCATTTCTGCCCCCCTGGGGGGCAGATCTGCCTATTTCTATTAGGCCAATCTGCCCACAGGTGGGGCAGAAACCACTTAGGTACCAGGAATTGGTGTGTGTGTGGGTGTGTTGTTTGGGGGGCATCCCCTTGGGCAAGGGTCACTCCCCATGGGGGCACATTACTGTTGGCCATTTCTGCCCCCCTTGGGGGCAGATCGGCCTAATTTTTGGAAGGGCCATCTGCCTCCAGAGAGAGGGGCAGAAAGACCAGCAGAGACCAGGGAAGAATTTAAAAAAAAAAAAAAAAGAAGGTGGAGGTATAGCCATACCACCACCCCAAATAAATGGGGACAAAGTTGTTCTGCCCACCGATTCACTCCCCGGGGGGGCAGAAAACCTACTAGATGCCAGGGAATTAACAAAAAATGCAACAATAGTGGGGTGGTGACTACCAACCAGAATGGGCATGTTTATGTCCCCACCCCAACTGACGGGGGTAACAGTCTTTCTGCTCCCCCCCTGCACACTAAAACATCTTATCCCATGGCAAACAGGGGGACCTTTGATTTGTTTGCGGTTTTGGTTTTACATGTGGGCCATGAAAGCTTGGCTAACTCTCAAAGTCGTCCCACTTGGAATGGTGAGGGTTGCACTTTTTGGACTTTAGGACCCTGCCATGTAGAAAAATCTACGAGACCTAGATATATCTGAAAACTACACATCTGGGTGAGTCCAGGGTGGTGTGCTTCACATGCACCCACACCATTTTGTTGCCCACAATGCCCTGCAAACCTCCAACTTTCCTGGAAATCACACATTTTTCCCACATTTTTGTGATGGAACCTTCCGGAATCTGCAAACACAAAATATCAGAACAAGTGTTATTGCCCCTTATGTTTCTCTACATCTTTTTCCTTCCAAATGTAAGACAGTGTGTAAAAAAGACGTCTATTTGAGAAATGCCCTGTAATTCACATGCTAGCATGGGCACCCCAGAATTCAGAGATGTGCAAAAAAACACTGCTTCCCAACACCTTATCTTGTGCTCATTTTGGAAATACAAAGTTTTCCTTGATACCTATTTTTCACTCTTTACATTTCACCAAATGAATTGCTGTATACCAGGTATTCAATGAAAACCCATTGCAAGGTGCAGTTTCTTTATTGGCTCTGGGTACCTAGGGTTATTGATGAACCTACAAGCCCAATATATCCCTGCAACCAGAAGAGTCCAGCAGACGCAATAGTAAATTACTTTTGAAAATCTGACATCGCAGGAAAAAGTTACAGAGTAAAACGTGGAGAAAAATTGATTTTTTCCACCTCAATTTCAATATTTTTTATTTCAGCTGTTATTGTCTGTAGGAAAACCTTGTAGGATCAACACAAATGACCCCTTGGTGAATTCAGAATTTTGTCCACTTTTTAGAAATGTTTGGCTTTCCAGGATCCAGCATTGGTTTTACACCCATTTCTTTCACTAACTGGAAGGAGGCTAAAAGCACAAAAAATAGTTAAAATGGGGTATGTTCCAGTAAAATGCCAAAATTGTGCTAAAAAATGTGATTATCTGATTCAAGTGTGCCTGTTCCTGAAAGCTGGTAAGGTGGTGATTTTAGCACAGAAAATGCTTTGTTAATGCCATTTTTAGGTAAAAAAACAAAAGCCTTCTACTGCAGCCCTTTTTTCCCATTTAAAAAAACCCAAAACTTTTTGCTGTATTTTGGCTAATTTCTTGGTCTCCTCCAGGTGAACCCACAAACTCTGGGTACCTCTAGAATCCCTAGGATGTTGGAAAAAAAGGGTGCAAATTTGACGCGGGTAGCTTATGTGGACAAAACGTTATGAGGGCTTAAGTGTGAACTGCCCCAAATAGCCAAAAAAAGGCCTGGCACCTGAGGAGGAAAAGGCCTGGCAGTGAAGGGGTCAAATGTCACATCATTGATTCATCAGTTAGAACTAGATTAGTACTCACAAATTACTTTAACAATTCCGTAGGTGCGGATGATGCTGGGGATGCTGATGAGTGGGGTCATGTATGCATGGAACAGAATGGGGCTCAGTGAGGGTCCTTATGGAACTTCGCAGTTGAGTTTCATGGTGTCTGAGAAGATGTTGGTGATGCTGACTCACTGGGTGCAGTCTGTCAGGGTGGAGCAAATCCAGCAAACTGTGGGACCTTGGATGCCGGCTTTGTGCAGTTGTTAGATAAGGGTGGGTCAAAGTCTGCAGTAAAGTTCCAGTAATGTGAAGGCTGTGATGGAGTTATAGGTAAGGGTAGGTCAAAAGCTGTGGAATGATCCAGTAGGATGAGATTGCAGAGTCACCTCTGTCCATGATCATCTGGATGCCATCCGGGGCAGCAATGAGGGCTTTCTCTGTACTTTGGTTGGGTCTGAGTCTGGATTAGGTGGTGTTCAGGAGGTTGTTGTCACTGACGAGGGTGGTTGGGCACTGGTTTATCATCTTACTTTTGCCGGGTAGGGTAGTGGGGAGGCAGGCCAATATGTGGCTAGTTTCTACTCTGCTGAGGGTTTCTTGAGGAGGGCCAGTACTGTGGCATGTTGCCAGCCATCCAGGTAATTGGCTTGGATCATTCAGGATCCCGGTGAGGGTTATGCTGATGAGGTCCAGTCCTTTGATGAAAATGTGGTGAGGGCGGGAGTCCTAGGATGTTCCAGAATGTATGGACTGCAAGGACATTGTGGCTTCTTGTGTGCTGATGGTGTGCAATGTGGTTTTGTGTGCCTAGTACATCTAAAATAATAAAACCTATTATTATAAACATACAAATAATACATTGAGAAATGGCGTTTTGGCTGCTATTTTTTGCCATCGGGCAGTTTCAGCCCACAGAAAACCATACTTATAGCGTTTGTTGAAGAGTGAGCCCATGTTACCTTTGGTAGTGTCAATCATGTATTTTTGTATGCAGTTACTGCAGGAAGCTCTCAAGCACAATAGTGTACTTGTTTTTTGTCTTTGTTTGATAATAGAAGCATAGATAGGTTTTGAAGCCTCACATTTATCAAAGTGTTTTGAAAATTCTTTTTGCTGTTTACATGTTTTTTCTCTTCCTTACTAGGCCTGGGTGGAACTCACAGAGTTTCATGCTAGAGAATTCTGCATAGTTATATAAAAACTCTGCGAAATTCTGCTGAGCTCCATGAGTGGGAGGAATTTGGACATGTCACTCTGTCTGTGCTGATATTTAGCACTGGGAGCTTGTTCTGTGCTGTAAAATCAGCACAAATGGCACCACACAGCATACCAGAGGGTGCTGCTTCTTACTGCCACAAGAGTAGATTTTGTACTCGAGTGGCAACTTAATGTTGGCGAGCTACGCAAGAAAACACTCTGCCACGCAGCAGTTGGCGGAGTTTTACTGAACTCAATGATCCGGGCAGAGCGCGGAGTGGGCAAAACTCTGCAAACTCTGCTGGCGGATCCGAATTTTTCGCTCACCCCCTATTCCTTACAGAAATCTTCAGTAGCATAGAGGGCCCATTTTACAAGGCCCAAGTGGCATACTGCACCATGGGGCATAATTTTTTGACGCTCTGGTGGCACAGTGTGCCAGACCATATTTATAAGGCCATGCAAAGCCACCTTGTTTGGCTTTGCATGGCCTTGTACATATGGCCCCCTTTCACAAATAACTCTGTGTGAAAGGGGCATTCCATGGGGGTTGTTGTGGATGTTCCTATGCAACACCCATGGAACCTGATGAAATCTGATGCATTCTCAGGTTTACAAGGCTGGGAATGCGTCAGATTCTTACACACCCTGAGGCACATTCTGCAGCACACATAGAAAGAGGAAAACTCCATTATTGATTGTTTATGTGGAGGAAGATGTCCCTTCATGTACATAATAAATGATCCCTGCAACGCAGGCAACCTTGCACCATGGAACAAGGATGTGTGCATTGGTGCTAGGCAGCATTTTGTGTGCCAGAGCAGAGGAAAGTACAGGGATGCGTCATATTTTTGTAAATACAATGCATTCCTGCACTTTCAAAATGATGCAGTGCAGCAAGCTGGCTTGCAGCACTACCATTTCTTAGATAATGAGTCCCAAAGTGTTGCATTGTTTTTGTTCAATGGGCAGCTGCCCCAGGCTTGGTTAATTTTGCATCATATGTTACAAGTAGTAGTTGAATTAAAATGTGTTCTCAAGAGGTGTGTAGTGACTCTACATAATTTTTTGTGTGACTTAATAAATGTGCTGGTACAGTGTGCATGCACAATAATTTTCAATGAGATCACTCGCCAGTCTAGTTGTTTTCTTTATTACTATATGCCAATGGGTTTGCTTGAAATCCTGCTAGATGTATGCTTCTATAGCAGTTTTTTCTATGGCCTAATAGATGTGTCCTCAATTTTCATCTAATGATTTTACCTGCTAATACTTTCCAGGCCTGCCACGCACTTTACTGTAATTTTCTACATGCAGCAAATTTCTGAATGACCTAATTAATGGGTTCTCCAATTGCACACAACAATTTTTATATATGTTCTTCCCCTACCCCTGTGCCTTATGGGGGAGTGGCATGCAATAAATCATCACAACTGTCGAGGACAACCATGAAGCCATGTCCACTTGTACACAGATTTAGTGAGTGGAACACATGTGAAGAGGGCTGCCACCTAGGCATGAGGTATCCACAGGTCAATCACATCTACATTCATGTGTCCAGTTGTGGACAACCATCAACACCTGATCTGCTGACACAATTCCAAAATCACCCACATTGATGACAGCACATGTCTGGCCTTGACCTGCATGCACACCTATTACATACCACATAAGTGTGACGTCAATGGAGTACAAGTTATGGGGCTAGATGCTGGGGGACAGTTACCCATACAGTCCTACATGTACATCACAATACAGGGATGCACAATTTTATTCGGGAAAACTGATTCATCACTGTTGTGAAAATGAGGGTATGACTCGGTGACAATATTCTGATACTGGAGCACTTCCAAGTTACATGTGGGCCTACATGTGGCTACTAATCACCTTGTTCACATGCTGCTGCCTATTGCGCAGCACAAGACTCCCAAAATATGACTCTCTGCCTGTGAATGTCTAACCCTTGCATGGAACACTATGTCAAACATCCAGTCAAGTAATATATCAGATCACGTGCCATCTCATCATATCTTGCAATGAGTGCAACACAAAAGAGTCACTCACACAACAGCTGCAATCACTACACAGGACAACCATTATTACACTTACTGGATACGTCTGGGTCCTGAAATCAAGCTACTTCCCCGATGGTATTGGGGGCCGGTTCACATGTAAGGCAGGGAAAGGAAATATATGCTCAATGTCAGATCACTTTATAAACATGTGGACAACATATCACAGTGTGTAACATTTTATATGAGTGAGATGTTGATCCTGCATGTAGACACTCTAACAGACATGTCACTGCAAACTCACATTCACACTGACACTCCAGTGAGTAATAGACACACATCTGCACACATGCACTGAGCCTAACAATCAAGTAGTGCTAAACCTGACTGCAGACATGTGTGGCTACTCCATTTCAGATGGTACTCCATGTCATGATTTGTAATTGGGAGACAATTTCAATGGCACTTCCCTGGTGCACTGCAATACAAGTGACTCAGGTATTGTGGTTTGTATATCAAGGGACACTGAGTTATTGTGTGATGGACATGTGGCTCAATTTTCAGTCAGCAACTATCATGCATTCAGTGGTCCATAACAGATGTGGCACAGTTGTATGTAGGTAACAAATGCCCCATTGGTAGTTTCTGATAAGCCGTATATGCCCCCTTTGCCAACATGATGGCAGGGACCATGTGTGTGGAATGATGACAATGTAGCGCTAAACATGGATTGTCCACTTTGCTGTCCCAATACAGTGAAATGTGGTATGCTGACAGTGTCTTACCTGATCATCATTGACAGAATGCATGGGCACAGGTGTTGTCATTGCACCTGAAATGTGTTACTAAGGGCCACATGTGCCAAGATCAGGTTCTGTGAGTCACACATTGTGAGACTTAGCAACTCACAATGTGTAAGTAGGATGATCTGAGGTACAACACTGTCAATGACCCTGTTGGCAAATCATAAATGGGGTAGCGAATGATCGACCTCATGAATTTTGATGAAGTAGGTCTAATTTTGCAAACCCCTTGGGAATGGTGGCACTCACAGGGATGCTGGCCTGCTGGGCTTAGCAGACCACCATGTCTGTGACTGATTTCAAATAGAGATGTATATTTTCATTTAAATGCAGCCTTATTTCATCAGGGGTAAACTGAAAGAATTTCAAAAAGCAATATTATGACTCTAATAATTTTTTTGAAGCAGTCAGTGGCCCGTGGGACAACTTCCTGCTCAGAAACAATTTTTGGGCATGCATTCACAAAGGGGAAGGGATCCCACCATGGGGGCCCCTTCCCTTTTGCAAGTGGGTTAGCACCAACTTGAAACGAATGTAACTGCAATTGTTTAGTGCCAGCATTTGCAATCACCAAACAATCAATCAGCGGACGGCGACTCGCTAATAGGAAAGAAACGCCCTTTCCTAAATGCCACTAGCAAACCCTGTTTTGTGATTGGGCAATAATATGATAGCAGAATGGCAAAATTGGGTGTGTGCATTTGAATAAACATTTTTTCCTGACGTAAACACACTAAGGCCCTCATTACAACCGCGGCAGTAAATGCCGCCTACCACCGTGCTAACGGCTGCCAACATACCGTGCCCGCGGCAGTATTCCGTCATGGGTATTATGACCCACACTGAGAATTCTGCCACTATACAGACACCCTCACAAGTCCGCCACACCAAAGGTCAGTGATAAACTGGCGACAGCAAAACCCACGCCGTTACGCCAACAGGAATACGCCCACAGTATCACGACCCACGAACCACTGCGGCAGTCTTTCAACCACGGTAAATCATTGGCGGTACACACTGCCGTGCTCAAAATACAAACACACTTACACAACTACACCACATTGGACAAATCAAACTACACACACCTGACACACATACACGCACCACACTCACACACTCACACCACTATAAAACACACACCCACATTACCCATAACCCCTTACAGCGAAAAAAAAGATAGCAAGCAGAGAGAGACAAGCCAGGAGCACCCACTCAATCAGAGGCAGAGAACACCATCACCCATACACCATTCATGCACATTACAGCATACACCCCAACACATCACCCCACACATCACCCCACACATCTTCACACATATCACTTGCACCACATCCATGGCACCCCAAAGATACCCCAGGTTTTCTGAGGAGGAGCTAAGGGTCATGGTGGAGGAAATCATCCGGGTAGAGCCACAGCTATTCGGATCACAGGTGCAGCAGAAGTCCATTGAAAGGAAGATGGGGCTATGGCGGAGAATCATGGACAGGGTCAACACTGTGGGATAGCAACCAAGAACCAGGGATGACATAAGGAAGAGGTGAAACGACCTACGGGGGAAGGTGCGTTCCGTTGTAGCAAGACATCAGGTAGCAGTACAGAGGACTGGCGGTGGACCCCCACCTCCTCCCCCACAACTAACAACATGGGAGGAACAAGTCTTGGCGATCATGCATTCCGAGGGCCTCGCAGGAGTAGCAGGAGGACTGGACTCTGGTAAGTCAAATCTTAACTACTTTATCCCCCCCACCCTACCTGCATGCCATCACAAACTCCTACTCCTACCCTCACCCCCATCACTCCACCACCTCACATATACCCCACTAACACAACCAACCTATCCCAATACCAAGCCCTGCATGCAACACCAATGCATGGACACCCATCACAGACCTGCATGGACACACATCACCACAGCATGCCCAGTAGAGAGACTCACCCAACCCACAAAATCACCACTCACACAAGGCCAAGCTGACAGGGAAATCACAATCATACAGGGAAACACACCCATGCACAAGATGGCACATGCAGACACATTAATAATGAATTTCCATCCCCACAGGACCCATACTCCAGGTCACTGGAGAGGAGGTGCCAGCCACATCCAGTCCCCCCGAAGAGGCCCACAGTGACGACAGCAGCTCTGCACGCCTGGATCAGGATGACCAACCTGGCCCATCCGGAACCTCTGGACAGTCGGTTCCCCTGCCACAGTCACAACCCACCACAGAGCCTCCCCCCTCAGGAAACACGAGCACAGCACCCAACCAGCGGGCCATGCCACTGTCCCCAGGACACGTCAATCAGCAGTGTGTCCACCACTACAGGGACTCCAGGCAACCCCACAAACCCAGGATTATCAGGAACCTGGGGTCAGTGGTAGTGGGCACACGGTTCAGGGGACAGAGACACAGGACAACAGAAAAGCTGGGAGGACTGCTGTGCGACAGGGGAAGGACAGGCCCAGGGAACCCACTCACCAGAAGGCACTCTCCAACATCCTGGGAGCATACCACCATTCCCAGGAGACGATGGGCCAGATACGGGCCAAGTTGCAGGAGACCCAGAGGCTGCAGGAGGGACAGTGCCTGGGGATCAGGGATGACCTAAAAAAAATATACACCATCCTGGTCACCATTGCAGGGGTGCTGGCTGACATGGGCAAGACCATGAGAGAGGCAGTGGCACAACAATGGGCGCCTGACACTAGCCAAACCAAGTAACAGCCTTCCACCTCCGCCGGCGCTAGTGGACAGGAGGCCCCGCCACAGGACCAACAGGCCACCAGCACCCCACCCCCTGCAGGAGAACCACCCTGCAAACGGTCCCTGCGATCCAGGCAGAAGCCAGACAACATTGCCAAGACCCCAGCCAGGAAATAAGACTCTCCTGAATGCCACCCTTGTGTCCCACTATGTCACCCTGTCCACCTTGAACTGCCATTACTCCCCTTCCTATGCCCCATTGGGCAATGCACCTGTGATACCAAGATACTGGACTCTACCCTGGACTTTCCTCCACCATCAGCCCAGCCCCTAGCACATCCCCCTCTACTTATGAGCACGTAAATAAACACCCTTGGAACAAATACCAATCTAGAGTCTGTCAAATGATTCACAAATGTATTAGTACAACATTATCAAAGCATTGTAACTGAAATGTACAGTGAAATATACTTTAGGATGACCTTGGGTGGGCAGCAGTACACATAGCAGGAGCCAGAGTGGGGCACAGAGATCTGAAAATAGAGATGCCAAAGGATACAGTCAGTGGCCATAGACATAGAGAAAGAGGCTGCCTTGTACAATGTCCAACAGATAACTGAAATGTAAAGTGAAGTTACAGTGTCTTACCTGTGTGTCACTGGAAGTAATGCTGAATTATATTGGTTTTGTTGTCAACATCTTCTTCCTCTTCCTCCTCTTCCTCACTGTCCACAGGCTCCACCGCTGCCACAAGACCATCTCCAGGCACATCCTCCTGCAGAAAAGGCACCTGGCGTCTCAAGGCCAGGTTGTGCAACATGCAACATGCAACGATGATCTGGCACACCTTCTTGGGTGAGTAGTACAGGGATCCACCTGTCAGATGGAGGCACCAGAACCTGACCTTCAGGAGGCCGAAGGCCCTTTCTATAATCCTCCTTGTACGCCCATGTGCCTCATTGTAAAGTTCCTCTGCCCTTGTCCTGGCATTCCTCACTGGGGTCCGTAGTCATGAGAGGTTGGGGTAACCAGAGTCACCTGCAAATATCGAGGGATACCTGTTAGCCACACACTCACCCTTAGGGACAACCCCATACCCATACACCAATTTATACTTGGTGGGGACCTTTGGCTCACCTATTAGCCACACCCGGTGCCTCTGGAGTTGGCCCATCACATATGGGATGCTGCTATTCCTCAAGATAAAGGCGTCATGCACAGAGCCAGGATATTTGGCATTCACATGGGAGATGTACTGGTCCGCCAAACACACCATCTGCACATTCGTAGAGTGAGAGCTTTTTCTATTCCTGTAAACCTGTTCATTTCTCCAGTGGGGGGACAAATACCACATGTGTACCATCAATGGCACCAATGATGTTGGGGACATGTCCCAGGGCATAAAAGTCAGCCTTCACCGTGGCCAAATCCTCCACCTGGGGGAACACGATGTAGCTGCGCATGTGTTTTAGCAGGGCAGACAACACTCTGGTCAACATGTTGGAGAACATTGGCTGAGACATCCCTGATGCCATGGCCACTGTTGTTTGGAAGGAACCACTTGCCAGAGAATGGAGCACTGACAGGACCTGCACTAGACGGGGGATATCTGTGGACTGGCGGATAGCTGACATCAGGTCTGGCTCCAACTGGGCACACAGTTCTTGGATTGTGGCACAAACAAGTCTGTAGGTAATGATAAAATGTCTGTCTTCCATTGTCGCAAGGTCCACCAGGGGTCTGTACACCGGAGGATGCTGCCAGCTCATTTTCTGCCTCAGCGGTTGAAGCCTACGGAAGAGAATGGTGAGCAGAGGGTCATATTCACACATCTATTGCATTAATGATGGTTTGTTTACTTTACAGAAACAAAATGTGATTCCGACAGTCAGTTGCTGTTGCAGTGTCTGCTGTGGCACATTTAGGTGCCATTGCCTGTGCCCCCTGAAATGGCGGCTGCCTGACCTGTGAGGAGAGACAAGTGGAAATTATTAAATTCTGCTGCCGTTGTGCGCCGTCGCGGGATGCAGTCCATGACCGCCGCACAAAATCGCATTGGTTATCATTGGGCCCTATGGGTTCCAGGAGCCAATGGCGATGTACGCCGCCGGTGACAGTATGCACCGCCGTGGACATGACCACCATGGCTCATGAGTCTGGGGAAAGGGCCCCTGCCTTCACTGCGGAGGAGTTGGAGAAACTTGTGGATGGGGTCCTACCCCAGTACACGTATCTCTAAGGTCCTCCAGACAAACAGGTGAGTACACTGTGAGTATGATGCGTGGGCCATGAATGTAGGGATTGCTGTGTGAGTAAGCCACATGTAGGGGGGGGGCAGAGGCATCCTGGCCAGAGTGCAGCATGTATGGTGGTCAATGTATGTGCGTCAGGGGATGGGTGGGATCTGGTGGGCAATGAGTCTGACGGTCCGGATGGGTGACTAATTCCCTTTTCTGCTGTTCTTTCCCTGCAGATCAGCGCCCACTAGAAAAAGGGTATTTGGCGTGCCATCGCCAAGGAGGTGCGGACCCTGGGGGGTCTTTGAAAGGCAGAGCACCCACTGCCGCGAGAGGTGGTAGGACCTGCGCCGCTGGGCAAAGAAGACGGTGGAGGCCCAGCTGGGGCTGACCTCCCAACGAGAAAGGGGTGCCGTCGCACCATGACCCCCCTGATGTTCCGCATCCTGGCGGTGGCCTATCCGGAGTTGGAGAAGCGCTTGAAGGCATCACAGCAGCAACAAGGGGGTGAGTACTGAATCTGAAACCTGACTTTGCGCTTTAGGAGGTACCTGGGTGGGGGATGTGGGCTGTGGGTGCCCCTAGGCCAGGGCGAACATGGCACGGTAGGTCCCTTGTTGGGCAGGCTCTGGAGCACTCCTACCCCAAGAGTGTTGCTGGTCATCTACAACTGGGCAGGGTCCTATGGGTTTCTGTTGTGCTGATGATGGCGTTAGGCATTGTATTCCATGGGCTGGTGACTGTCTTAGTAAATGGTTGGGCATGGCCTAGTGCATAGGGCTGCTCCCTGTGTGTTGTGTACGCCAATGGTAGTGGTGTTGCTGGCATTGACCAAGTGTATCCTCTGTATCTTCCCCCCTTTTTGTTTTGTCACCCTGTCTTTGTGTGCATTAGCATCATCTGGCAGAGGAGCAGAGGCACCGGCGAGGGAGGGACCTGCATCCCACATGGGCCTGGAGGCAGAATCCACCGATGGTGAGGGCACCAGTGGGACAGAGGGCGAGGGGAGCACCACAACCGGGACAGGAGGGGAGACCACAGACAGTGACTCCTCCTCCAACGGAAGCTCCCTGGCGGTGGCGGACACCTCTGTGCCCACCCCAACAACAGGTACAGCCGCCACCCTCCCTACCAGCACCGCCCTCCCAGCAGCCCCTCAGCGTGTTTCCCGTGCCCGCTCACCCAGGATGGTGGGCATCTCCTTCACCCCAGGCACCTCAGGCCTTGCCCCAGTCATCCCTGCTTCACTCAGTGAGGAGGCTATTGACCTCCTGAGATACCTCACTGTTGGGCTGTCAACCATACTGAATGCCATCCAGGTGTCGAGAGGCATTTGCAACAAACAAATGCATACCTGGAGGGTATTCACTCTGGTGTGGCGGCCCAACAGAGAGCATTTCAGGCTCTGGCCAACTCCCTGATGGCAGCCCTTGTCCCTATGTCTAGCCTCCACCCTCCAACTTCCTCTACCCAGACCCAATCCCCTCACCCCCAGCCTATCCCAAGCACACCTTCAGACCTACATTCACCCAAATCACCACACAAAAGCGGCTCAGGCAAACATAAGCACCACACTTCATCTCACAGGCACTCACACAAGCACTAAACCCATGCAGACACACCAACATCCACTGCTTCCACTGTATCCCCCTCCTCCTCTTTGTCCACCTCCCTCCCAGTAGCATCTCCACTCACACTTGCATGTACTACATCTTCATTCACTACCTCCATCACCAGCACACCCATCACAACACACCCCTCACGAGCAGTTACCACCCACACAACCATGCACTTGTCCCATGTGTCCTCTCCCAGTGTGTCTGTGACCCCTCCTCCCAAAGTACACAATTGCAAGCACCCACCCACCCAACAGCCATCCACCTCACAACAGCATCCAGCCCATGCACCTTCACCCAAACTCAGCAGACAGACACCTCCTACAACCACTCCCTCTTCCTCCACTCCCAAACCCTCTCCATCTTCCCGCCCCAGTGTGTCTAAAGAACTTTTCCTGGCAAACATTGACCTGTTCCCTACCCCTCGGGCCAGGGTGTCCAGAACCCAGGCCAGCACCTCAGCCACCAAGTCGGCGTCCGTTGCGGTACCTGCAACTCCCAGAGGCTCAAAGGGGGCACCCGTCAGGCCTGCCAGTGTGCCACCGACCTCTGCAAAGGACCAAACCATTCCGCCACCTGCCAAGGTGAAGAAGGGGACAGCATGCAGCACGGGCAAAGAGCACGACCCACCCAGCAAGGCCTCCTCCAAAACTCCAGCTGCCAGAGCCAAGGTCAGAACAGCATCTGCCAAGGTGAGGAAGGGGCAGAAAAACCAAAGGCAAGGCACTTCAGGCGTCAGAGGCTGCAGGTGAGGGCCTGGTGCCCACCAGCAAAACTACCAGCCCTGCCACCTGCAGCCTCCGACGCCTGAAGTGCAGCACTGCCAGCATCCCCGCCGCAAGCACTGCCGCAAGCACTGCCGCTGCCACCACTACTGTCAGCAGCAGCATCCCCAGTGGCCAGCCGTCCGAGGCTGCAGGAGAAGGGCTGGTGCCTCCCTCCACCATTGGCTGAACCGGCACCTGCACTGTGAGCAGCACCACCAGTATCCCCGCCGCAAGCACTGCCACCTGCACCGCTGACAGTAGGACCACTACCAGCAGCAGCAACCCCAGTGTGCATCCATCCGAGGTTGCAGGAGACGGGCTGGAGCCTCCCACCACCAATGGCAGCACCCCCACCAGCACCGGCACTACCACCAGTTTGCAGCCTTCTGCACCGCTGGATGGAGTCCAGCCCTGCCTCCATGGACTATCATGCTACCTGGTCACTGCAAATCTCGTGCCTCAGACACCCAGGTGAGGGACGGTGAACGGCCACACCCCAAATGCTGCATCACTGGGCACAAGGCCCCCTCCATAACCAGTGGAGATATGCATCCACTCACCCGTTCCTTGGCAGGATGAAGCAGTCTGGGCACAAGGCCCCTTCCAGAACCAGTGGAGAAGCCATCCACTCCAGAAACTGTGGCTTTGCACTCCCCAGGAGCAAGCAGTGGGCAAACCACCCACTTGAGACACTTGAGAGGCTGTGGGTTTGCACTCCCCAGGAGCAAGGAGTGGGCAAACTACCCACTTGCGAGATTTGAGAAACTGTGCCTTTGCACTCCCCAGGACCAAGCAGTGGGCAAACCACCCACTCGAGAGACTGTGGCTTTGCACTCCCCAGGACCAAGCAGTGGGCAAACCACCCACTTGAGAGACTTGAGAGACTGTGGCTTTGCACTCCCCAGGACCAAGCAGTGGGCAAACCACCCACTTGAGAGACTTGAGAGACTGTGGCTTTGCACTCCCCAGGAACAAGCAGTGGGCAGACCACCCACTTGAGAGACTGTGGCTTTGCACTCGCAAGGACATCACTGTGGGCATGTAGCCCCCTCCAGGAGCAGTGGCGTTATTCCATCTTCCGGCTGAGGTGCCCCCCCTTCCCCATCCCCCTGAGGTGCCTGTGTGTTTAGGACCTGATGCCCCTGCAGTGTTCTATCCGTATTGAGGCAGGAGTCAAGTGTGGGCCTGACCCATGATTTTTGGCCCAGTGGCCCACGGACATTTGGAAAGGACAATGTACGGCCTTATGTACATATTGTAAATACCATTTTTATAATCGTTACGTATATCTGCCTATTTCTGATGAATCACTGATTGGACTCAATTCCTTTTGTCCTTGCGTTCTTCCAGGGTGTTACGGGGTGTACATGTAATGTTGTTGCATGTGTTTGTGTGTATGGTGTTGTGGGTGGGGGTGTTGCATGTGTGTGTGTCACTCTCTTTTTCCTCCCCCCTCCCCTGTTTACTAGGTGCAGTACTCACCGTGGTCGTCGCCGCCGCCTTTGATATTCCTGGTAGATGAGGAGGTAGACCAGCATGGGCAGGACCTGTAACTCAGGCTCCATGGCGCCCTGGTTCTTCGTTGAGTGTCGAGAGGTGAGTGGTTTCCCTTCCAAACACTGTTTCTGCCATGCTTTTGATGGGGTTGGTACCGCCGCGGAAAAGCTGGCCGATTTTAATGGGGTGGCCGGTACATTGTCTTTTGCCTGTCTGTTGGCATTGACCCATCGGTGTTTGTTGCTACCGCCGTGGCGGTCAGAGTGTTAAAGTGGCTGTCTGTGTTGGCGGCTTCCGCCGCGGTTGTGAACCCATTTTTTTAACTTCTGGCCTGTTGGCGGTATTACCGCCGCTTTAACACCGACCGCCAGGGTTGTAATGAGGGCCTAAATCCAAAAACTAGGCAGTTTGGGAGAATTAAAAATAACTTGGAACATGTGGCCCTAAGAAATAGTCGGACATGACTCAACAAAGCTCAGGACTGCATTGTTAACATGTATAGACATGTGGAATACATCTCAGTACTGATACACTAACAGTTTGCTGTACTTGCATTCATATTGGCCACAAACATTGCATGCAGCACATCAAGACATCTGCTTCTATCATTCAGGACCATTCTACTGTACACATTTGTCAATGTGATACCAACAGGGCCACTGATCACCACACCCAGGTGGTCCAGCATGTCCTGTTCTCTGGCCACCAGGTCAACCCAGCGATGCTTCAGCTGTTGCTCATTCCTTGTCATGTTGAATACTTGTTTGAGGTGGTAGAGCACCTTGCCCCACCGCAGCCGCCTTGCCTCTGTGTGATACCCCTGTATCACATGCCCACCCATCTCCAGCATCAACAGAAAGTGGCACACCAGCCACACAAAGCCCCCAAGCTCATCCTCCCCCATGCGGGTCAGCCTCGCCCTTCCTGAGATGTCCTTTCGAAACAATGCAAAACAGAAAAAGGGCAAAGGAAAATAAATGTGAAAAAAGGAAACTTACAGCCCAAACTACAAACCCCAACTAACCCAACTAATGTAACCCCCAAAAAGACACCCGACGGTACAAATAAAATCCCAAAACCACTAAACTACACAAAAGCACTTAAAGAGGTACAATATACAAATAGAATACACAACAGACACAAGAGAGACACCACAAGATACAAGAAACGTAATCCAGACATGAGCCACACAGTCAAGAAAAAGCACAGACTGTAAAGTGAAAGGGAAAGTACACCCACAGTGCCATGTCTGTAAACAGGATTTCCTATTACATCACTTCCTGTCCCGTTTGCGTCCTGTTTTCCGTCTTGCGTGTATTTGTTTTAAAGCATACGATGTCTGCATGAATATTTTAAATGCATAACCTACATGTGTGGCAAAATACTACGCATCACTGGGAGACGTCTGTTTTAATGGCTAGCCACATGCGTGTGGTGCACTGGTGGAATTAATGCTAGGGGCCCATGTGTGTTTAGTTAGCATTTGCATTGTTTTTGGACGCATTTGCCTCACAATTTTTGACTTATCTGTGTTTGTGTGATTTTCAATTATTTAACATGCATTCACCCTGTATCCAGATGGAGATAAGATGGTATGGGCTGCAGTGTGTAGAATAGTGGTTGGACACATGTGGTAGAGCATGCAACTGTGGCCCAGATTTATACTTTCTTTGCTCCTCATTACCTTTATTTTCTGACGCAAAGGCGGCATAAACTTACAAAATACATTTGTATTTTGTAAGTTTGTGCCGCTTTTGCAAAAATAAATGACAGCAATGCGGTGCAACAAAACTATGAATCATGGCTTGTGTGTTTTGTGTGTGAATGATCTGTAATAACAATATGTGTGCCTCTGAAGGAACGGCATGCTATACATTTGATGTAAGGCTCATGTATGAATGTGTTACAAATGGGTATCTACATCAGATGACAATCAGTGATGTACAACAGTCATAATATGTGTTTGTAACATGTGTTGACTCATTTGATGTGTGTAGTTGTTTGACTTTGGAGACATTACATTTCACACGACAAACAAAACTCAGGGTTGATTGAGGATGGCTGAGGAGTGCTAGGTCGGATATGTTACCCCTCATATATCATTAATTGTTGGCTATGACTTCATGGTGACTTGTGTGTGAACTACCCATATGTCGGGCATGTGTACATGTTTGGTACGTACAGTGTTAGAGACACTGTGCCTTAATTCCACCCATAAAAATGTCATGTACACGTCAGTTTAACTAATGAAAATTACCTATGTTACTCATGTTGCTGTAGTGGACCTGCTGCCCTGGCTGCATGTGTTCACAAATTTTCAGATGTGCATTCCACAGAAGTGTCCAGTACAAGTGTGTGGGCATGTGTACCCTGTGTCAGGGTTGGGCTCCATGGTGTTGCGGTTTCGTGTCTAGTCAGGGGTTTGTTAGGGGCAACCCTTGGAGTTCACAGAGTATCTTGCAAGGAAGAAGTGTACCAAAGCGGAAGAGCAGCTCAAGGCATACAAGGGGTAAGGGTAGCTATGGTAAGGCAGACAAAACAGAAAAGTGAAGACAGAGCAACCTTATTGTGGACAAATATGGAACAGGTCAGCAATGGACAAACACGCAGGGCTCATCACTAAGATTGTACACAGGGTAAGGCTCAGAACTTCTCACAGCAACAGAGAACGTCAGTACCTCTGCGCAGATTAATCTTACAGCTAGTCACCATGCAAGCCCCATAGAAAGGTGGCAGCAGAAGTGAATCTGTGTCTGAACCCTTAGGGCACATTGTACTTACATACACAAGACTAGCCCTTGTTGGTCCGGCTGGAGATACAGTAACAATGCCTGGAATACAGTCATAGCACACTGTCACTGTTAGGCACTAATGACTACATGCAACACTAGACAGAGGATGTGGGCTGGATGTGCCTCCTGGAAACCAGGTGCTTGCCCAAATACAAAGTAAAACACTTCTAGACAGGTGAGGACTCATTGGACACTTACCAGACACGATAACCCAAGAGGAAACAGAAAGCCAGGGAACCAATTAGGAAGCAAAGCCAGGCACAGGTAACAGGCTCAGGTTGACGCAAAGGCTGGAACAGGTCTGGGTAACAGAAAGCAGGCTCTGGCAGAAACAAACATAAACAAGGCTGAGAAACAGGGAGCAGACTCTGACTGGACAGAAGATTACAGGTCTTACCGACTACCAGGCAGTGCATTATGGGAACTGAAGTCCATGCAGGCTAATGTAGTTCTTCTATAGCATGCCATATGGAAAAGGGAAGCAAACAAGAGTCAGAAAGGGACTCTGGGTGAGTGTTTATGATGATTCCAAGGGTACAGATAGTCCATTTACAGCGCCCCCTAGAGATGGGAGGATAGAGACTTAACACATGGCAGTGGCAGGACTTATTTCCAGGGATGGACTGCGCAGGGCATGTGTTGTGAACATTGCTTGTCATACCTGGGACACTCATGCTATCCATTTTCAGAAATGATGCCCCTGTCACACAAGCTCCTTGCAGAGATTGCAAATGTCACACTTACTAATGGCAGGGGTCTGTTCATACATTCCTGTTTCCACTGATATTTCACATCCACTGCCTCATGTATGGTGTGCTTATTTACCTTATGATTGGAGATGTCATAATTGTGTGTCATTTGCTACCATAGACCATGTTGGCAAGGTGGATGTGTGTCATATGCTGTGGTCCATTGATTTTGTCCTTCATATGTGAAATTCAAAAGATGACTATTTTTTATATGTGTGTGATGTTTGCTGTACTATCATACCCATCACATGTGATGTTGCATCAGAATTAGTCAGATTTGTCTTTGTAACATGCTCCCTGAGGTAATACTCACATTCCTAAAGAACATGTGATGAAGAAAGAAGTAACCAGAGCAGGATTGTATGATCAAGTAAGATGTTTAATTACATATCCTAACAAGGTGTGTATAGTGATTATTGGTTAAAAAAGTTTTGAACAATCTGCTGTCTGCGGCGCATTCCTGCAGCTGTATTTTGATGTTCCCCCTCATTTTCCCTGGCACCATCCTCCTTCTCCTCCTCCTCAGGCAGTTCTTGGTCTGGCTCATATAGGGGGATTTTCCTCCTCACACAAATGTTGTGCAGGATAGCACATGTAAGTATGATTTTGCAAACAATGCATGGGGCATATAGGTGGCTGCCTCCTGTGATGTCCAGGCACCCGAATCTGGACTTCAGGATGCCAAAGGTCCTTTCTACAATTATGCCTGTTCTCTAATGTGCCTCATTATAGGCAAGCTCTGCTGCTGTGCTTGGGCTGAAGAATGGGGTCATGATTCATGGCTGGATCCTGTAACCCTGATCAGCTAAAAAAGAAAATAGGAGTGAGTATTTTGTTAATGCTTGCAACAGGAATGTCATGTAGCATGGCAGTTGATATCTTGTGTCGTCTGTGACTCATATGTGTTTGTGGTATTGTGTGAGATCCTGGGCTTCCGTGAGGTTTTTTCGGCAGTGGGTTGTTTGACTTGACAACTTGTGTTTGGCTCATTGACCTGGGATCTATGATTTTGTTTCCAAACTGCTGGTCAGTATGTATGTACCATGCGTAGTGACCAACATGTTTTAGTGTGCTTTCACTGGAGGGGACATGATACTTCCACACACACAATAGATTCCGATGTGGTGGTAACATGGTTTCACTACATGGCCTGGACGTCCCATCCAATGAGACATATGTCATTGCAGATGAAATGCAACAGTGAGGCCCTTTGATTTGGGTAGGTGACAATGCGCAACGCATCTCCATAAGTTGGCAGCACTGAGGTGTTCAGTATTGACAATGCAAAATTGTCCCATGTTTGACTTGGTTCTAGGCAAACCTTTGTAGTTCCCTCTGCCCGTGGCTCATGTGCAACCGTGCACCTACACTACCAAACTTGCTCCAGGTAACCAGGCTAACTGCCTTGTGGAGGTGGATATATCTGTGCAGGAAGGGCCATCTCCCTGTACATCTATTATTTTGATGGACAATTGGCTCTTTCAGTGTGTGCAGCAGTGTGCAGTTTGTATTAGTGGCACAACAATATGTGTTCATAGCACAGTCCACTTCCTTATTGCTACCTGGCCACGGCACCCCAGGAGTGATGTATGATGTTGGGACTGCCTCAGTATTTCCGTGTCACCTACATGTGAGTCTGCATCATCATGCTATGTGTCTCAGAGTGTTAGACCTGCAGCAACACACATTGCACACCCCTTCCATGCTACATATAGCTTGGGAGGGTGTGGGATTGACTATTTGACCTAATGTAATAGTAAATGGTTCATCTTCCTAGTTGTACTTCCAGTGCAGGCCATGTCATTGTCACTGTGTGCTTTGACATTGGTCCCTTGTAGCTCTAGAGTGGCAGCTAATGTTTGTTGCAGTCGTCATTTGTCCATAGGTGTGTCTCCCATTGTGTCAGGGTGTACAACATAACTACCTGTGTCACACATCAGTGTCTTCCTGCCCACGTGTCAATGCAGTGGTATATGTATTGTGTGTCCTACAGGGTTGCTGTGCCATGTGTATATTGCTAAGTTTATGGACTTACCGATAAGAAGGTCATTGCCATATTGTCCATCCTGGAAGTGCTGATTGATCGTGCTGTGGCGGAAGATGAAGGAATCATGCACACTCCCAGGATACTTGGCCAAGATGTTGGTAAACAATCCCTGGTGGTCAACTATGGCCTGCACATTTATGGAGTGGGTGTGCTTTCTGTTCCGGAATAGATGCCCTGTTGCTGCAGGTGGTACGATCCGGACATGGGTGCAGTCAATTGCACCAAGCACATGCGGGAAGCCATGTATTTGATAAAACCCCTGTTTGATCTCTTGCTGCTTCTGCTGGGTGTTGGGGAAGCTGATGTGGTGGGGTGTGAGGGAGATGATGGCATTGGGAAGGAAGGCGGAGAATGGTACCCCAGCAACCAGAGCACCTGCTGTTTGGAGGGAGCCATTTGCCAACATATACAGGACAGCTAGCAGCTTGGTCACCAGTGGTATATTGTGTGGTGTCTGGAGGCTGGCTGTTATAAGTGGCTCAATTTGGCGCAGCAGCTGCTGGATGGCTTGCCAGTTGAGTCTATGCCTTCAGATGATGTTCGGTTCCCTGAGGCCCTTGGGGGTTGTCCTGGTCCTGAAGACCCTCTCCTGCCTTCTGCATTGCCTTTGGGAGCCACGTTGGTGTGGTGGTGGCTGCTGCTGTTGGTCCTGTGCTCTGTGTCGTCTAGCATGCTGCATCTGTAGCACCTCCATGTTGTTTTGTTGGTCTGTGATGTTGCCTGTGTGTGTTTTCCTTAAGTAGTGGTGTGTTTACCTCATTTTAACGCCTGCCCTGACCCAGGCGTTAAAATTTGACTCAAATCAGGCTTAGCGTAATTTTTCGGGTCCGCCTCCCACCCGTGCCTAATTTTTGCCCTGTTGGAAAAATATGGCGCTAAGGTGTTTGAGTCATTTTTTGGATGGAAACCCCTACCTTGCATTTCATTGACGCAAGGCAGTTTAACACATCCTTAAAATGATACAAACTCAGCTCCTGCCATCACCCAGGAAGCAAAGTGGCTGTGCTCTCTACTGGATGGTATGAGAAACTGGGTTGTTGCCTGAATCGGAGGGGTGACCCCTGTTCAAGCCACATCCCCGTCAGGGCGAACCACAAAAGTCACTGAATTAACTTGTGCTTAACACACTGGTAGTTTGGCACAAAAGCAGTCAGGCTTAACTTAGAGACTATGGGCCTGATTCAGAAAGGTAAACTTAGACTTCTGGCCTAAGTTTAGACCAAAAGTCTAAGTTTACAACTTTTTGGTATTCACAAAGGTAAGTTACGAGTAGTATCTTTACATCTGCACTTGAGGCAGAATCTCTGGCCAAAAGTCTATGTTTACCTTTGTGAATCAGGTCCTATGTGTAAAGAAGTTAAGCACACAAGGGGTAATAAAGTGAAACTACAATACAAGAAAAATCCCACAACAATTTAGAAAAACAGAGAAAAATTGTATAAATTATTTGACATCAAAATGACAAAAATGTAATCTCTAGAACCAGAGTTATGAATTTTTAAAAACTTAAAGTGATATCTTGTGCCTAAAAAAATCAAAGTACCAAGTGCGTACCTCTTATCGCTCAAGACCCGGTCAAAGTCACAAACTATGGTCGACCCTGATGTATTGTGGGTCAGATAGAAGTGGATTGGGATCTACCATCGCTTACATTAGGACTTAAAAAAACATTTCTGCGAAGATAAAGTTCAGTGTGTCAAAGTTACAGGAGGTGTTCAAGGAGGGAGCATCATCGTTGAGGAACTGCTGGATAAAGCACAGTGAAGATGTCTACATTTGGGCTTAGTCTCTATTTTGGAAGTTGAAAATCTCCGGCAAGACAAAGCAGGAGGCTGTACCCAACAAGAGTTCCACAAGGCCGAATACCCCTTTGGTGAAGGACCGCTGAGCAGGATTTGCTGCTGCAGAGAACATAGGGGGAGCTACCTAGAAGTCAGGGCAACCAGTGATGCACCTTGGGCTTATAGAAAAGTAGGTTTGTCCCGGTCTTCTCACACGTCATAGAGCAGTTTTGTCCAAAAATGTCTCAAATTTTGAATTTTGGGTATTTGGAGGGCCACCACTTGGGGGTTTAGGATTCACTGAGGCTGGGTCCAGGTGCAGGCTCAGGATGGTGGGAGCCTTTTCTATCCTTGAGGCTCTGAGCAGGAGGCCAGCAAATTAGCTATTGGAGTCCCTCTCATAGCCCTGGGTGAAGGTGATGAAGCAGGGCTCGAGCAGACTCTGTGGGTTTAAAGCAGGCTCCAGGTAACAAAGCAGTCCTTCCAAGGGCAGAAAAACTGTTTTGTGGAGTACATAGTAACCCACAACAGCAGGCAGTCCTTTGAGAGTCCTTTCACAGGCTCAGAAAGCGAACTGAAGAGCAGGTCTGAGGATCTCCTTTTTATACATGGGGGCATATTTATACTATTTTTGTGCCAAATGTGCGTAATTTTTTTAACTCAAATTCAGCGGAAACTTAACTCCATATTTACATTTTGACACTAGACCTGTCTAGCGTCAAAATATTGGAGTTAAAGTCATTTTTTGGATGCGTGAAACCACCTTGCGTCAATGAGATGCAAGGGTGGCGTTCCAGTCCAAAAATGACTCAAAGCTCCTAGCTCCTGATTTATCCTTCTGTGCAAAAAAGGTGCACGGGGGAGGTGGGCCTATTATTTTATGCCTGGGTCAGGGCAGGTGTTTGGTGACCTGTGGACCCATTTCCATGGTCAAACACCATGGAAAGAGCCCAGAGGTGCCCACACCAAGCCCCAGGAACAGCTCCACCCACACCAGAGAGACACAAGAGGATGGGGGATCCCATCCCCGGTAAGAAGGGTAATTAGAGGTAGTATTTAAAAAAAAAATGAAGTGCAATTGGGGGCTCTGAAATGGGCCCCCACTCATGGCCCTGGGTGCAATGGCCATGCCCAGGGGGCCCTTGTCCCCTGCGGTGGCCTTTGGGGTGGTGGGCATGACTCCTGTCTTTTATAAGACAGGAGTCATATGGTATGAATGGAATTGCATCAGGAAATGACGCTAGGCTGGTTAAAGAATTATTTTTTTCCTAAAACCAGCCTAGCATCATTTTTTTGTGCAAAACCCCCTTCCCCCTTACTGCCACCCCCCACCGGATAATGTTATTTTCCCAGATGGTAGCCTACCCTTTGTGCCTACTTGCGGGATTCCATAAATTTGGCACCCGGTTGGTGCTCCGGAATGACGCAAGCTGGCGCTATACTTTTTGACGCAAAACTGCATTTGCACAGTTTTACATCAAAAAGTATAAATATGGGCCATGGTGCCTTCTTTAAAGTAGGGAGGTTTTTTAGAGAATTCCCTTTTGAAGTGCTTGAAGTTTCCTGACTCCCCCGCCCTGGCTCCAAGCTGGCTGTATAAATAATGCACGGATGACAAGTCCTTTGTGTGAAGACAAAGCACAGCTATTCAGTTATGAGTGGGGCTGTGCCCACCTCCACACCCTATCCTGCCAATTGATGGCCCATCCAGGCACACCTAATCTTTCTAATATGTGGCTGTCTGCGAGGAATAAACAAAGTCCAACTGCCAACTACACCCGGTCACGTGACCCTGGATACGCTGCAGGCACCAAATAGTTTAGGGCAGGAAAATGCTAACTTTCTAATAGTGGCATTTTCAAAATTGTAAGTTAAAATCTGGCTTTACCATTAAAGAGAGTTTTTCACTACAGTTTCTCAGACACCAAACGTGAAATACTTACCTTTCCTCAATCAAAGGTTTGCACTTATTAAATGTAATAAGGGAACTCAGTGTTATCCTATGTTTTTCACTGTCAGGACATGTAAAACTAAAAGGAACATGGTAGCACTTTAATTACAATGCACCCTGGCCTATGGGCTACCTAGGGACTACCCTATGGGACACTTATATGCAATAAAAGGGGAGTGTTAGAAATGGGGTTTCTGGTTGTCACAGTATGCGCCCTGTAAAAGCAGGAACCACTACTCTAGCCAGTGTAAGTCAGATACACACTTTAAATTAACCTGTGTTCACCCTCTGGTAGCTTGGCGCAGAACAGTTAGGCTTATCTAAAGAGGCAATGCATAAAGTATTTGTGCAACGCACAAATACACAGTAACACAATGGAAACACCACAAAAAGTCTCCACACAGGTTTAGAACAATAGAGAATGTTTATCTGAGCAAACCAAGATCAAAACAACAACAATTCAATCAGTAGAATTTGAGATATACATTTTTAAAGATGAAACATAAAAACAGTGCTTAGAAGTCACTAGCAGTCAAAAGGTCACTTGCGGTCATGAGGAACCGTTGAAAATCCAAAATTCAGGCCATGGAGGGTAGGCTGGCTACAGAACCCACGCAGGCTCTGCTAAGAAAATACCTTTTGTGGAGCAAAGTGGCAACGCCGAGGGCACAATGCATTGGTATTTACCATGCAGTCAGGTCACTGAGTCGTCGTTGGGCTCCATAGAGATGAATGCAATGCGTTGTCATCGAGCTGCGCAGTGTCGTCATTGAGTCGCAGAGGCTGTGGATCCGCTGTCATCACGCAGGCTCTGCATCTGCATTGAAGGGTGATGCAGCAAAATTTTACAAGCACTCAGGGCAATGCATAGGTTTTTGCAGGAAGTAGCTGCAAAATCCACTTCTGAGGCCAGGGACTGGAGAGGGGAACCTCAGGCAAGGGTAGTACTCACAAATGGCAGGGACCAGCAGCACCAGGAGAGTTGCAAGCAGTCTTTGATGTCCCTGAGACTGCAGAAGAAAAGGGGGCATGGTAGCAAGCTCTTGGAGACACCCTGGTTCGGCAGGATTGGTCCTGTCCTTGTCCTCAGCAATGCAGAGATCAGGAGGCAGCAGGGTAGCTCAGCAATGCAAAGAAGCAGTTCTGTGGAACAGTCACTCCAAGCAGAAGGGCAATCCTTAAGCACAGAAATTTTACTCCAGCAGAGTTCTTCCCAAGTCCACTAGTGGTCTACTTTGAGGGGGTCAGTGACCCAGTACTTATACCCCAAAATGCCTTTGATGTGGGGGATGACTTAAAATGAACCGTCTGAAGTGCACAAGGATCACAGCCCTGTCTGCCAGGCTATCTGTGGGGGATAATCAGTCCCATGTGTGCAGTCAGGCCACTAACCTTTGAAGTGTAAGTATAGACCCCTCCCATCATCCCTGACCAGGGAGACCCATCTGTATGTAGATGAATGCAGATGCAGTTGAGTACCCAGTGTTGTAGCGGTCTGGAGAGAATGCACAAAGGTAGCTGTCACCCAGGACAATCCAAGTGTGTATTGGAGACAGGCAGTCAGTCACATAGAACAGTAAGTTGTGTTACTAAAGTTGCCCTAAGTGGGAAGGGTATGCCCAGACGTGGGTCCCTTGCTCACTGTGCCACTGGATTCAAGATAGCCTGGCTGATGAAGGGTGATACCCTTAAACCGGTACAACAAAGTGCTTGTTTCCGGTCCAGGGAGGACCTGGCTTGGCAGTTCGGGCTGGACTATTCCCATGAGGAACAGGGTCAAGACTGATTTGCATATGGCTGGGTCCAAGCTGGGGTGGCATAGTGAGAAAAAGAACAATGGATTAAACCCAGATCTGTGACTGGGGGTGAGTGTTTGCATTGTTCAGCATTCCATCCATCATCCTTTTGTGTTACATAGAACAGTAAGAGCAGGGAAATGCATGGTTTCTAAAAGTGGCATTTCCAAAATAATAATGTTAAATCCAACTTTACCATTTAAAGAGATTCACCAGTACCATTCCACGGATATGAAACATGACCAAGCTACTCCTCACCGATCAGAAATTAAAGCTTAAAAGTATATTAAGGAATTCCCAATGCTAGTTTATGAGAGGAGCATGCCTCACAGTAGTGAAAAACGAAATTGGTTGTTTGTCACTACCAGGACATATAATACTTAAAGGTATATGTCCTTCCTTTTACTTACATAGCGCCCTGCCCTTAAGGTTACTTAGGGCCTATGCTAGGGCTGATTTATATGTCAAAGAGTAGAGATTAAGGCTTCAAAAGAGTTTGTGAATGTCAGGTCGAAGTTGCAGTGAAACTGCACACAAGGGCCCTGCAATGGCAGGCCTGAGACAGATTTAAGGGCTACTGAAGAGGGTGGCACAATCAGTGTTGTACGCCCACTAGTAGTATTTAATTTATGGGCCATGGGTATATAAATAAATTAAATATGCCAAACCAGTATAAACCAAAGTCACCATGTTTTAGAGAAGAGAGCACATGCACTTTGGCACTGGTCTGCAATGGTAAGGTACTCAGAATCCTAAATGCAAAAAGAAGAGATGATGGACGCAGTGCTGAACAATGCAGACATTCAGCCCCTGTCACAGAGATCTGGGTTTAGTCTATAATTTTTTGTCTACCACGCCACCCCAGCTTGAACCCAGTCATATGCAAATCAGTCTTGACCCTTCTCCCCCTGGGAACAGTCCAACCCAAACTGCCATGGCAGGTCTTCCCTGGACCAGAAACAAGCATACTGGGTCCGGTGTCAGGGGATCTTGAATCCAGTAGTGCAGGCTAGCTTGAATCTAACGGTGCAGTGAGCACGAGACCCACGTCTGGGCATACCCTTCCCACTTAGGGTGACAAATTCAAAATGAACAGATGACGGACAGAATGCTGAGCCAAGCAAACATTCACCCCAGTCTTAGAGATCTGGCCTTAATCCATTGCGTTTTTTTGCCCGCCATATCTCCCCAGTTTGGACCCAGTCAGCTCCCATGGTACCATGCAAGTCTTCGTGTGCTATTCGCTAGCAACCACAGTATTACCACAGCCATTATTAAGATGGCTTCAATGTTGGAACTTCCAACCCTATGTGCTGCTTTCACCCACACATGCCTACCGTGCTTAACGGTAGAGCTGTGATTTCTGGTAGGGTCTGGTGCATATTTTCCCCCTTATGTCCCATCCAGCATATGGACACCCAGCTGCAACTAGCATGTCTTATCCCTGATGGATGGCTGTTCCCTGCAGTGAAAAAATGGGTTATTGGTTCACTTGGCTGTGAGTCCTGTTCAAGCAGCAATCAGAAACCCCAGATTAACCTGTGCAAAACCGACTGCTAGATTTGCACAGAGCAGTCAGGCTTCATTTAGAGGCAATGTGTAAAGCACTTGTGCAACACTTCACGCAGTTAAACAGTAAAAACCCCACACAAAATAATCCCACACAAATTTCTCGAAATAGAGTAAAATGTAATAAATAAAACAAGACCGAAAAGGCAAAACTCCCATCAGTAGAACTTGAGTTCTGAATTTTTAAATAATTTTGTAAAAATAGTGCCAAAATTCACAAGTGCCAAATCGGGATATCTGGCCATGCTGGACTAGGTCAAAGTCACACTTTTAGACCAACAAAAATAGAGTTCAGGTCTAATAAAGTCCCAGGTTAGGCATGCAGACGTTTACCTTCTCAAGTCGATGCCAAGAGTCAAGTTCGCACTGAAGAGGAGCATGAGGAGCAGGGAGTACGTTGGCGGAAGCTATCAGCATAGCATGAAGTGCTGGCCAGTGCCACAGGTAAGCGTTGCTGTAGCTTTGCTCTGACGAGCCCTGTGAGAGGTTCATGCTGGGGCATGAAGAGTCCGGCTGATGAAGCTTTTCTCTGGATCACAGTGCAAGACGTGAGGTCTTGGTGCAAATGTGCCCATTTGTGAATGGGTAAAAAGCTTGATTTCAGCTCACAGATCCACACAAATGGTCCTGGACCAGACTGGCACCCCTTGGAACTCACTGCAGCTGGGTCCAGGGGTTGGTGAAGGATGTTGGGGAGTCTTTTATGTCCCTGAGGTTCAGATCAGGAGGCCAGCAAACTAGCCCTTGGAGTCACTCTGGGAGCCCTGGGTTCAAGATGAAGTTACAGGTCCAGTTCTTCCTCCCAAAGCAAGAGGGCATTAGGTCAGCACAGCAGGGTGGCAGTCCTTTCAGAAGCACAGTATCCTGGCAGAGTATCCACAGGTATAGAAGTGTACTAAAGAGTTGGTGTCTGAGGTCCAGTATTTACACATGGGTATGCCTTTAAAGTAGGGAGATGCTTCTAGAAGCATGCTTTTGAAGTGCACAGGTGGCCTGCCTTTCTGGCCCTGGCTCGAGGATAACTACAGGGACTATGCAGCCCTTTGTGTGGAGACAGGGCACAGCCTACTCAAGTGTAAATGGGGCTGGGCCCAGCTTCTGCCTCCCATCCTGCCAGTGATGGCTCAGCTAGTCACACCTAAGCTCCTCATTTTGTGTGGCTGTATAAGAGGAAATTGAGAAGCCCAACTCTCATCCACACCCAGTCATGTGACCTAGAGACAGGCTGCAGTCACCAAATAGCTAAGGCAAGAAATGCAAACTAGCTATATGTGCCATTTTTTTAGCTGTAACTTGCAATCAGATTTCACTGTTGTCAGAATTAAAAATTAGGATTCCAGAAACACCAAACATGGACTGGTTACCTACTCCAATTTGGAAAATATATTTATAAAAGGTAATAAGCTAACCCCAATGTTATCCTACAGGAGAGGTAGGCCTTGTAGTAGTGGAAAATGAATTTAAGAGTTTTTCATTACTGGGACATGTAAAACTTGATGTTACTTGTCCTACTTTTTAAATAAATGGCACTCTGCCCTCTAGGGTGTCCAGGGCCTAATTTAGGAGTGACTAATATGTATTAAGAAGGAAGGCTTGGGCCTGGCAAAAAGGTTTACTTTGCCAGGTCAATATGGAAGTTTAAAACTGCACACACAGAGGCTTCAAGGGCAGTCCTGAGACATGTTTGAAGTGCTACCTAAGTAGGTGGCACAATCGGTGCTGCAAGCCCACTTGTAGCATTTCATTTACAGGTCTTGGGCAAAGGTAGTGCAACTTTACAAGGACTTACAAGTAAATCAAATATGCCAATTGGGTTTCAATCAATTCTACCATGTTTTAAGGAGAGAGCACATGCACTTTTAGCACTGGTTAGGAGTAGTAAAGTGCACAGAATCCTAAGGCCAGTAAAAAGAAAGGTAGCAAAAACAGGAGGGTTGAAGGCAAACATTTATGGGGGAAACCACACCAAAGACGTCAGAAACGCATATGTATAATTTATTACTGCAAGGTAATTTACATCAATGGCATCTCATGGTATAACCATGATACATAAGCTTTATTACAAAGATTGCTAAACTTGCTTATCTTGCAAAAAAGTGAAGAACATTCATAATTAACCACATACCTAAACTCTCTTTACCACTGCATAAGGTATTGGTATTCAGTAAGCAAACAAAATGTTTATCGATTTAGGTAGAACTGTTCTACATTTAGTAAATGTAAAACAAGCCACTGAATTACTAAAACAAGCCTAAAATTAAAAGTAGTTACCAGACTGTTGTCAGACAAAGGCTAAAAACACTGGGAGCACTCAGGCAGAGTTACATATCTTCAACACTGGTTGTTCCTCAATGTTTCTAATATGTACATCCATGGTAGAGGCAGACCTCTTTACTCCTGCTTCTTGCTACAGCGAGGAGTACTGATTTCATCCACATGCAGCTGTGTGAGTCAGGCTCAAATACTATCTGCAACAAAAGGCTCCTGGTCAATTCCCACTACACGCTAATCTGCAGGCCTTTCATTCAATGTGGCCTTTTCAGTCTTCTTTGGCCCTGAGGTTTCAAAACACCAGCTGGTGTTGAGAACATTTCAAAGCATGGGTATAAGGTGAAGCTGGATCCCCTATGTCCTTCTTCAGGCCGACTCCTAGCCGACATGCTGCTCTTGTTTTACTGGTCTCTTTCAAGTTCAGTTTTATTCTGCTGAGCTGGTGGTGAGTAGTCTTTTTAAATGGCTTCTTAGCCAACAGTAACTCTCAGTCCAATAGTAAGAACATTCACATGCCCCAACCAGCACACTCTTTTGCAGCAGCTCCGGTTGTTTGACAGAAAGCAGTGCCTTGGGAAGGAGGTTCTTGCAAAATGGGAAATTCACAGGGACAGTGAGTGGAGCTCAGAATTTCCATGCAAGTCCTGCTTTTTTTACATAAGGGTACTTCTTATTAAAACCACTCGTTTGATTTTGGGGGTGATGTTTTCTCCTATGTAGAGGGTAGACAGGTTGCTGGGGAGCAGAGTAGCTACAAAGGCTACCCTGGCACTATAGCAGTGTTTAACATAAACATTCTATTATGAGAATTTTAGCCAGTTCTTTAGAAGAAGCGTCTGTGGTTTCTGCCCTCCCCGCGTCCACATACCAGGATAACACCCTTTATGTGAGCAGGCACAGGCCAATATTCTTTAACTACAGGAAGAAGTTTCACACCTCATCAAAGATCTAATTACTGCTACTGGAGAAAGAGAGCCTAGCAGAACTCAATTCATTATTGTCTGTGCTCTCCAGCAGAGATTAACATTTTTATAAATCACCTTTGCAGTGCACTTATGATCTCTGCAGATCTTTTTGTGGACTGGTGTATGGATAATAGATTGTTATTCAAAAGCAAATAATTAATGCAGGAAAAAAGACTACCCAAGCATTAGCAGTGAATGTGAATGTGGACAATACATATCAAAAACAGTTTATTTGGTCATGTGTCATTTGCAGTTTTGTTCACAGCATTTCACATCTGCAACTGCAGTCCTGAAGAAATAGTTTTGAAGTCACTCATGTGTGTGGTGTACATCCACATTGCAGCACACAAGTGACAGCTACCATATATCATGGTAGTGCTATCTCTGTACTGAACTGTGGCTTTACCTACAATTTAGTCAAGCTAATTGGTGTTAGCCCCTCAGTAACCCTTTTTAGGGGTGTGGGGACATTCACTGGAGGCTGCTTAGTAGTTGCCTAATGTCCACAGTACAAACATGCCAGTTATTCAGTGTTCTAAAGAAAAGTAATGTGGAGGTCACACCAAATGGGTGAATTCCCAATATCATCAAACCAGCTTTATTCAGTCATGGATAATCTGGATGTGCCTGGATATTCCTGAACTTCATCCAATAGTGCTCTGGGGTCAGACCAAACTTCTTGGATAAGCACCTCTTCATACTAGGGTATGAACCTGCCTCCTCCCCACTTAAGGTTAGAAGCCTATACCTCCCAGAGTTAGGAATCAACTCCCATAGAAGTGAACCCCAGCATTGAGGCCTAACCCTTCTCATTCAGAGTGCCCTCTCAAAGGCCTCCAACCACTTGTCTATGTCACCCCCCTCTACATAAGCAGGTACCACCCCCTTGGGTAGTCTGGGACAAAAAAAACCACCTGAAACATGAAAATGACAATACTTAATTCCACTTTACTTCCTGGCTTCGCCCTCAAATACAAATTATTTCAATCAAACACATTCGCAAGGCAGTAAGGAAAGGAAACTTGACTTAGTATGCTGCAGTATGGTAAGGTACAGGGAAAATGCCGGGTAGGTATGGCAAACATTTTGCTATAGAATAGTCGGGGGCACTTATGATGTGGCTAAGCTAAGGCTGAGTCAGTCACTGTAGTTGAAAGAGAAAGTTGATTAATGTCAAAAGGGATAATTTGAACAGGGATACATCCATTCTGGAAGCCATATGAACCACTTGCCCCATAACATGTGGCACATGCCAAAATGTTTTTCTTTCAATATATTTGGAAGGCTGAGACAGAACCTAGAAACAAATTAAGGAGTGCGGTATTAGGAAGTGACTGAGTGGGCACTGGGAGGGAAGGGAAAGACACCTTGTTTTCATTCCCATTTGCATTCCTACGAAAGCTTTGTAATTGAACCATGCTGCAGTTAGATGGGGTCATGGCCCATGGATCACAAAATGCTATGGGCAAGGAGATCATGAATGTTGATGGGTGGGATCTGCCTTGCTTAACAAATACAGTGGGTATACTAGTAATTGTCAATAACCAAGCAATGTGACTTACCACCGCCCATCCCTGCTGCCATCCTGAGACTCCCCCTTCAGCTGCTGCTGTGCATCGTCTGGTGCACTGGTGCTGGCCCCGACACTGGTGGTCTGTGCAGCTAGAAAAAACATAACACATTTCAGATGCAAGATGCACTTCCCCCTTTTTTCTTTTTAACAAAATATAACCACAATACATGACTAAAGTTCAGTTCGCAGTATCTTCTCCCCCATGTAAAATATCACTTTGGGCATTTTGTTGGTTCAAAATGTTAGCAAGTAGACAAGCCAACCGTAATGGAGGGTCAGAGATATATTACTGGTTGTGAGTCATTTGAAGTGCAATGAACGGGTAGAATAAATTGGTCAATGAAGGACATATGGTTTTGGTTGGCAAATGCAATGGGATCATCCTCATACTACTTTCCGTCCATGTTGCACTGTCATCAAAACTGCTGGGACAATAAATAATACATACAACACAACATTGGGGGGATCACCATAACCATGGCTACTCTCTCGTCATTTGAGCATGAGCTCAAAGATAAAAGTTAGAGAACTAAACAATATTAACAAGAACTTACTGGAGCCAGCAGAGAGTCAGCCGCAGCCCCAGCACTGGTGGTCTCAGTGGTAAGTTTCACCTGGCACAGCACTGCTGGTGAGCCTCCTCGACCCGACCCTCATCAGTCCTCTTCTTGCCCTTGGGAGCTGATGTAAGAAATAAAGAAGATAACAAACATAGATTAAGGTATAGTTAATTTCCTAGAAAATAGTTTGACAGGCAAAGGCAAATAAAGTAACATATTGATATTGTACTTTTCTAAATCAGATCACCTATATTATCGAGTTGACTTATTCCTAATTTCTGAAACCTTACCTAAACCCCATTCCAAATTTCCTAAACTACATCTGGAAATACTAATGCATTTGCGTTGATGGGCCAACTCAGTCAGTTTCCTTTTCAATGCATGGGTGCATACTACACATCACTGGGAGATTGCTTTGGACTGTGTGAGCTACATAAGAAGAAAGACACAGAGAATGCTAACTCACTGATATTACTACTGCTACTACCACAGTACCACTATCTTAGTGACAGGAGGACAGGGGAGTCTTCATAACTACCTAGATATCCAGCCCACGCAAGTGCCTACAGCAATGAGCAGAACTAGGTAGCACCGAGCATCTGGTTCACTCAAATTGGATTACATAATATTTGTAAAGTTATGTGAACTTAACTTACCTCTGTGTGTGAGCAGCATGCTATTTGAAAAAAAATTAGGATTGTAGGACACAACAAAATTAGTAATTACTGGTAATCACCAAGTCTCGGAATCTGGACAACCAGCAGGTCAAGCAGGTCTTGGTCCTGGTCAGGGATGTCGGCCCAGTGGTGTGTAGCTGCTCCTGGATGCTGTGAACTCAAGTACACCTGTGAATGCAAAAGTGTACCCTTCACCACAGCAGCTGATGCTCCCGCAGGCTGTAACCAATCCTGCACCTGCAGCCTGCTGCCAGCATGGAAGGTAGATGGCGTTGCAGACAAAAACACTGCAGCCACCTCCTCCTTGCTGATATTGGTGCAGGGCTGCACCCCCTGGCGGCGCTAGCAATCACAGGGTGTGCAGTTAGCTGCTGTACCCTCAGCACTGGTGCCACCTCTCACATGCTCTGCCATGGTGATGAGTGGGAATTTAAAAAAAAACAGGAAAGAGAAGGAATCCAGAAGAAGAACTGAGGAAGTTAGGGAATGCAAAGAAATAGAGATTGGATTAAAAGGTAGGCCCAGCACCATCCACAGTGTCGCATAGGTTCCCATTATCCTAATTAGACTACAGGATTTGGGCGGCAGAACCACCTGAATTGTGGAGGACTGAGTACAATTCCACACCATGTGACACCTGTCAGCCCAATTCAGGTTTTCCGGCCACCTAGCAGTGCCTCATCTCCACCCGAGAACGAGGATGATTGTGGCAACCGGGCGCATGTCAGAAACGACTCTTCAGGGGAATCGTGGTCAAAGAGATCTCATCTCTTTCTCTCAGTTACATTAGTCTCACACAGGCAAAGACAAACAGAAGCAGATTATAGATCAATAATTTTTATTGAAATAACTACATTTTAGATAAAATGGCATGTACTGCAATAACTAGGATAATAAAACACAATAGAAGCAAAATTGTGACTAGAAGAGTGAAATACAAAAACAGTCCCACCATACTGTCCCTAGGAACAATATAAATATATTTCCTACCTAAGCTATGTTAGAGCACAGTGTGATAAGCCCTAATAAACCCTTCAGTTTTCTCCCCTGGGAACACATCATCCCCCATACCTGAGCAAGGAAGCCTGTTGTCTGAAAAAACACAATCCCCCATATAGGCCAGGGGTTCGGCAGTCTAAGCAAGCAGCTGTGACGAAGACATTCAGCGGTCAGCATGCAGTCATGGTCATCTGGCTGGGATCTCCTTCTAACATGTATGTTACAGAGAAGTGTTTTTATAATTGTTCTAAGAAAAGGTCCTGACGTAAGAATATGTATGTTTCTGTGAAAGTTGGAGACACAGCTTACCATTTTTGCTGGCAACCCTATCTCACTGCAGCCTTGAGGAAAGCACAAAGTGAAATAAATGCTGTGCTAAGAACTCAATGCTTTCCTAAGTAAAAGAACAACTAGATAGAGAAAATAGAACAACACCGCAATTCTGGCTAATGCTAGAAAAACAAAGCGATGCTGAATAGAATGTAACTGGGAAAAAGTGCACAGCAGTAGGCCTAGTTTGCTTAAAATAATGTGTCTAAAACATGCCTAATATAGCTACACAACAAAAGAATAGGAAAAACAAGATGGCTGTGTGCTCATGCGACCGTCTGGTGCTCTTCACACTGGCTTTGCAACACGGAGCGCGTTACTCACACCAATCAGCGTGAACAGGTGGCCGACCACAACTCTGCTCATTCACTCTATGAGCTCCGCACAGGCCTAGTATTAATGTCTTCTGCAGGTCATTATAGAGGATTGAATCTGATTGACCTTATTGGCAAAGTGGATGGTCAGGTTCATGCAGAGACTTTGAGACAGAGGGGTCTAAAAGGAAAATAAGTTGCATTCTGAGTGCTTATTAATCTTAGTAAAGAGTAATTCTGTCTATTGCCAGCTAATACAATTCAATTAGAATAGTATTGTTTATGGGCATTGAAGATGGCATGGTTGTAGGTAAGTAGATAAAGGAAGGAGCTTCATTTGTGATGCGTGCACCGGACCTCTGATTTTAATGAATGTACAGTAGGACGCAGAAGGGGTGGACCATGGGGAACCCTTGTATAAGAAAGTAGATTTTTATTTGGGATGGGCGAACGCCCACCTCAAGGAATAATAACACTTCTTGTTAGGCTGAACCCTCAAAGTGGCTAAATTAATCTGAGCCCACCCCCTAGTAGCTATGGCACAGAGCAGACAGGCTCAGCATAATAGTACTAAAGTCAAATACCAAGCAATAAAAATCTCAAACCAAATCAGAAAAAAGAGAACATTTTAAATTTAAGAAACAAAATAAGATAGTGGCACAAATCCAATAAGGATAACCATAGAAATTAATTTGTAAAGTTTTAAATATAAATAGTGCCAAAAAACACAATGTAACAATGACAGTCTACAGAAGCAGTAGATTGGGACCCAGGTGTGATTTAAGGCCAAATGTGATGCAACCTTAGTCAAATACAACATTTGGATTTGTCCACATTAAAAGTCTGGAACTTTTAAAGTTTGAAAATGTTTCAGAAAGGGACTTTGTCATATTTTTTAACAAAAGCATTGTCATTTCCTCAAAGTTCCTTTGTAGAAGGGGACTTTGACACTTTTTGAGATTAACAACCCTCCATGAGCTGCCCGCCACTCAGGTTGCAGCCACTGCCATGGAAGCAAAGGCTGGATAATTGAAGCCGGTTGGCCCCCCCTGGAGCTATGGAGCTTTGTAGGTATTCCACTAAATTGTTTTACAGCATGGGACTTAGCAGTTTTCTTAGAGGTGCTAGGACTCTTGACCAGTAAGTATCAGAAAATCAATCCAATGCCAGGAAAATACCACTTAGGTACTTTTTCTGGCAGGTCACACTGAGGTTCTAGAGCTCTGGAGGAAATGTTTTCAAAAGTTTCCAAACTTTCTCAAGGTGCCAGGGAGAGGCCAACAGCAAAGTCATTCCAGATCCAGTTACCAGCTGTTTAGCTGATCAATTCAGAAAATAATGCCTCTTGCAGCTTGCTGGGTTACTGTAGCCACACAGGTCAGCCAACTAATGCTTGGTGTCCATTTCTTTGTCCTGGGTACAAAAAGGAGCAGGTCCAGTCCTTCACTGTTCCTTTCATGTCACAGAAAGCATGCCCTGTCCTCTTTGGATCTTCTACATACTCAGAAAGAGTTCTGAGGAGATGTCTGGCATGGCCACATTCATTCCCTGCATTAGTGGTTGGGGGTGACTCCTGGGCATTCCCTAACCATTGGGGTGAAAGATGCTTGGGGCAACCCCACCTCTATTTGAGCAGTTCCTGTTTGCCCTATTGCGAACAATCCCACAGTGGGCCCTGTCCCAAAATCCAAGATGGAGAAATTCTTCTCTCCTTCTGCAGAGGGTGTGTGAGCACCAAGAGATGTGGCTGGGTAATGAGAAGTCCCTTTTTATGCTATCACTCAAAACAGGTTCTGTAAGTAGCTTTCCTGACATTTAGGCCCTCATTATGAGTCTGACGGTCTTGAGACTGCCAGACCCGCCGTGGCTGTCTCACCGCCACAGAGCCGGCAGTGAAAACCGGCGTATAACGAACCTCCACAACTCCGCCTTGCACACCGGAGCGGTTGCACCGCCACAGCCGCCACGGCCGGCGGTGACCTCCTCCAATCCGGCGGCAGGCCTCAGGCCACCGCCCGGATTATGAGTTTGCAAACCACCAGGCTTTCCATGGTGGTCCCCCCCCACGGAACCCTGGCGGTCACGCACCCGGCGACAGGAATCTCCATTCCTGTCGCTGGCACTCACCTATACACATCCCCCCACACCCATCCACACACTCACAAACCCCCCTTCATGCATGCATGCACATATGCATCACACGCATACATCCACTCAGACACCCCTACTCACTCGCATGCATCCACTCAGACACCCCCATACATGCACACATACATGCACACACCCATTCACATTCATTCGCATACACGCATGCATTCACAACCATCCCCCTCCGCAGACATGCACCGAAATGATCCCTTTTGGATGCCCACTTACCTTCTGAGACAAGGGGGATGTCCGGGAGGGGATGGGTCCTGGCTGTCTTCCCTCACTGCCATCACCATGCCAGCAGGACACTGCCGTGCTATATAACGGCTCGTAATACGGTGGGCAGAGTCATGCTGGCATGTCAGTGCAGGCAAGGGAACAGCAGCCTCTGCACCGCCAACCGCCAGAAGAATGATGGCTGCTTTCGGCCTCAAAAATGGCGGTGAGCACCCACCACTCGTAATATGGCGGTCTGCTGACCGCCAGCAATGGTGGTCATCTGGCAGGTATGGCTTTGGTGGGCAATGAAATTGACCGCCAAAATCGTAATCAGGGCCTCAGTCTAGTGCCAGCCTGACTACAGAGACAAAGACTGGGCCCTTCAAAGGTGTCACTTGACTTTTACTTGTGAAAGGACAGCTTCCTTTGAAGTAGTTTAGGTTCCTGGACCCTGTCTGATCTTCCTGCCATGAAATGAATACACCTCCACACTCCCAGGCCATTGTCTCTACTCTAGGGGCAGTGTTTACACCTCATTGACACCTCATACAGGCAAAAAAGGCTGGCCATTGGCTAGAGAGCTAATGCAAATTAACCTCTAACACAGTGGTTCCCAACCTTTTGAATTCTGTGGACCCCCACTTTATCATTACTGGAACTCAGGGACCCCCAACTGAGTCATTATTGAAAGCTGGGGACCTAATCTGTTATTATTATTTAATTTTCAAAGCAGTCGCAGACCCCCTAAGAAGGCTTCGAGGACCCCCAGGGGTCCCTGGCCCACAGGTTGGGAACCACTGCTCCAACAGATTCAGGCAGGCTAAAGGCAACTTTCCAAAGATACATTTCCCACCTATTTAAAAACAACTTTATCACTGGGTTGGATTTTTATTGAATATATAAATAAGCCATTGAATGTATTCTGGAGCTCGTGATTGTCAAAAGTTATAGGTTAAAGTGTATATTCTATACTTTCACTTTTCCTATTTATTCGCTTTTTTTAAGCATTTTCAAGTACAGAACAAATATCCTCTCTTCCAGAAGCATGGCACTTGCATACCTCCAACGCTCAATTAGTTACGAAACATGAAATTCCCCTTGTATATCATGATTCATTTTACTGTTTACCAGTGCTAGGCTTCAGAGTGAATGAAAGACACAAATAGCATACATTGAGACCTATACTAAATATTTTATTTAAAATCATCTTACAGTTCCATAACTTTAGAAAGAAACTAGGACACAACACCATGAAATACAATTTTCGGTTTGAATAAATAAACTTATTTTCTCTGAATAAAAGCTTATTATTTGCATGAAAAGAAGGTAACATTTTGTCCCAAAATTCCATGTGCTTTTTAGTTGTGAATAAATGTGGTGTCTGTTGCAAGTGGAGGTTGCTAGTACACAACATTGGGGCTCTGCTCACCCAGACTTCTAAACTATGAAGATGGTAATTGCTAAAAGAAATTACAATTCAAAAAACAAATCCTAATACAAAAAAAAGACTACGGTTTACAGTTAAAGCCTATGCCGAGTGCTGCCCTCAGTGCCTGGCTGCCTCCTGATGTCCTGGCTGACACAGGAGTCAGGCAGCCAGGCACTATCGAGAAAGGGACATGTGCTAGTGTGCATGTTCCAAATTTAAGCTGGCAAGGGCCAATCTAGCAGCAGTCCTGACCTGCAATTTTTGGGGGTCTCAAGAAACCACACACTTATGACGCAGGGGGGCGTCATATTTTCAAGTAGCCCAAGACCTGTAAGGCAGCAGCACTATACTTTCCGGGGCTGCTTGTCAATCACTTTTAAGAATGCAACACCCATTTCCATGCTGTCACAGGCTGGGATGGAGTCTGCAAGCATCACTATCCCCAACCTACCCTGTAATGATTTGCAAAAAGGGTGGGAATGGCACCTGCTGCCTCCTTTTCTGATTTGCAAACCAGCACAACAGCCAGCATGCATGCTGCTGATAATCCATTCCCGACCAGTCAGTCTCTCGGTCGCGGAGCAGTCTGAGCATGACCAGGTAAGCCGGAAACATAGGCCTTACCTCTGCGAACCTGAAAGCTGCTTTACACAAGCATCCTTACCTTTGCAATAATTTGTCTTTGGTGCTCATGTAATCGGTAACACACACAGTATATTTGTGTCTTGTCAATTTGCGTTATATGCAAGTAACTAGAAAATTAATTTTACTACATTTTTTATTTCTGTCAGGGAGACCAGATCCTCTGGCCTGCAAACGTTCCCAACATGTCCACCACTAGACAGCTCCAAAGCTCCGATAGAAATATCACAGAGCCTGAGAGAGTCCAAGTGGGGGAGAAGGGGATTAGGTAGGGAACAGCTGGGAAGGAAACCTGTAGGAAGCAAAAGGTTTAACAACACAATATCAAGATATAATCACATTGACTTTCAATAGACTATGGTTCTAAGAGTTCTCATACTGTAACCATGGATAACCTAAGAAGTGATTATAACTAGACCTCAAGAAATCTAGGTACCTGGAAGAAATCAAGAATGGGTTAATACAATGCTTCATGTGAGCTTTTCATGAAATATCACATACTGTCTAGAAATACAAGAACCTTCTAGAATAATGTTTCAGAACAAACATTGCATTTTTTCATGAGGACAAAAGCTATCTGAAACATTCCCTTGGAAAACAATAGGAATTCTACTAGGGACTTAATATGCATAAAGAATGTCCCATTTTGAATTTAGCATCTTTACAGAAAATCCCAAAACTCTGGATAAATGTGTGCACTTCAACGCCAAAGTTTTAATTGCCATGAAATCATCACACACACTGTTGCTCATCTGAACGTTAAGTTTTACATGCTTGAAATGAATCGCGTTCACTGCCGATTCGAACAAGTATATGCCAATGCCATGAAATGATCGCACACACTGTTGCCGATCTGAATATCAAGCTTAACATGCTGGAAATGAATCGCGCACGATGCCAAATTCGCACAAGAATATGCAAATGCCATGAAATGATCACGCAAGCTTTTGCCGATCTGAACATCAAGTTTTACATGCTAGAAATGAATTGTGCACACTGCCGATTCGAACAAGAATATGCAACTGCCATGAAATGATCGCGCAAGCTGTTGCCGATCTGAACATCAAGTTTTACATGCTAGAAATGAATCGCGCACACTGCCGATTCGAACAAGAATATGCAAATGCCATGAAATGATCGCACAAGTTGTTGCCGATCTGACCATCAAGTTTTACATGCTGGAAATGAATCACGCACACTGCTGATTCGAACAAGAATATGCAAATGCCATGAAATGATCACGCAAGTTGTTGCCGATCTGAACATCAAGTTTTACATGCTGGAAATGAATCGCGCACACTGCCGATTCGAACAAGAATATGCAAATGCCATGAAATGATCACGCACGCTGTTACCTATCTGAACATCAAGTTTTACATGCTGGAAATGAATCGCACACACTGCCGATTCGAACAAGAATGTGCAAATGCCATGAAATGATCGCGTAAGTTGTTGCCAATCTGAACATCATGTTTTACAAGCTGGATATGAATCGCGCACACTGCCGATTCGAACAAGAATATGTAAATGCCATGAAATGATCGCGCAAGTTGTTGCCGATCTGAACATCAAGTTTTACATGCTGGAAATGAATCGCGCACACTGCTGTTTCGAACAAGATTATGCAAATGCCATGAAATGATCGCGCAAGCTGTTGCCGATCTGAATGCCAAGGTTTACATGAGAGCAATGAATTGCGCACTCTGAAGGATTCACAAGTGGGCCCAAAACTCAAGAGTCTTTGAGAACGGGGTCGGGGCCCAGCCCGACCTCCGCCATACCGCCCTGCTCAAGGATCACCAATATAAAGCGGGGCAGGACTAGAACATCAAGGTAGGCCTCCGGAACAGGAGCTCAGGAAGTTGCTGCTGCTCTGCACCGGGACCTCTGAATAGTGAGCACGTGGAGCTGGGCTGGCTTCCTTATATAGAGACTGGCCCAGCCCACAAACCACACCCAGTCATGCTGCAGGGAAAGCTTCTAGAAGGTCCTAGAAAGGGACCACACCCTAACACACCCAGTAAGCCTGCAGCAATACCTTGCAAATGAACAGTTATTGCAAAGATCATTAATAGTGTTTTTCAAGGTTAAACTCTGCAATGCAAAAGGTTAACATACTGCATATAAACACAATGCATGAATTATGCTCTTGCATAAAGGCTGGGTTTTTGCATTTTTGTCACCCGTAGAGCGCGCACTGTCCTGATGTTGACAATTTCTAATCTCAGTAGAGGTTTTGTATGTGTTTTGAATCCTTGAATATGAATAAAATATGTTGATTTTGATGGATGGATGATGGAACAACACGTGTGTCTATCACGCATGCCTTTACAACGTGGTCTCTACAACAACCAAGTCTTTACCACACATACTATTACAATGAATTTCATTGTAAAGGCATGTTTGGTAAAGGAACATGCGTGGTAAATCCTCCCCTGCCCTGCCTCCTACACCTGACACCATACTCCACCCGTCCAAGCCCTTAAAACTGCTGCTTCCATCCCCTGCCCTGAGCCCTAATGCTCTCGCCCTACCCTGCCCAGTCCTAAAACCTACCTCGCCCTGTCCTAAAAACTACCCTGATCCCCCACCCGGTCTTAAACTCTACTCTGTCCTAAAAACTACCCCACCCTGTCCTAAAAACTACCCTGACCCCTGCCCTATACCCTATAACCTACCCTGCCCTGTCCTGCAAACTACCTGGTCCCCTCACCCCCTCCCTAAATCCTAAAAGCTACCCTGCCCTGTCCTAAAAGCTAGCCCGCCCTATCCTAAAAACTACCCCAACCTCCCACCCTAAATCTTACCCCGTCCTTAAAATAATCCCCTCCCTGTCCTAAAAACTACCCCTATCCCCTGCACTAAACCCTAAAAGCTACCCTGCCCTAAAACCTACCCCACCCTGTCATTAAAACTACCCAAACCCCTGCCCTAAACACTAAAATCTACCCTGTCCTAAAACCTATCCTGTCTTGTCCTAAACACTACCCCACCCTAAGCCCTAAGACCTACCTGTCCTAAAAATTACCCCACCCTGAATACTAAAACCTACTCCTCCCCCTGCCCTAAACCCTAAAAGCTACCCTGCCCTGTCCTAAAACCTACCCGACCCATCATAAAAAAACACCTGAACCCCACCCTAAAACCTACCCTGCCCTGTCCTACAAACTTCCCTGATCCCCACCTCCACCTTAAACCATAAAAGCTACCCTGCCCTGTCCTAAAACCTGCCCTGTCCTAAAAATGACCCCACCACCGCCCTAAACCATCTACCCTGTCCTAAAAACTATCCCTCCCTGTCCTAAAAACTACTCTGACCCCTCCGAAACCTAAAACCTACCCTGCCCTGTCCTTAAAACCTCCCCCAGCCCTCAACCCTAAAAGCTACCCTGCCCTGTCCTAAAACCTACCCTGCCCTGTCCTAAAAACTACCGGACCCCTGCCCTAAACTCTAAAATCCACCCTGTCCTAAAACCTACCCCATCCTGTCCTAAAAACTGCCTGACCCCCACCCTAAACCCTAACACCTACCCTGCCCTATCTTACAAACTTTCCTGCACCCACACCCCACCTTAAATCCTAAAAGCTACTGTGCCCTGTCCTAAAAACTACCCCAACCGCCACCCTAAACAATAACTCCAACCCTGCCTTAAGAACTACCCCTCCCTGTCCCAAAAACTACGCAACGCCCCCCCCTGAAACCTAAAGCCTACTTAGCCCTGTCCTAAGAACTAAACCAAACCCCCACTCTAAACCCTAAAATGTACCCTGTCCTGTCTAAAAACTACCCCAACCCCCAGCCCCTACCCTAAACCCTAAAAGTTACCTTGCCCTGTCCTAAAAACTATTCATACCCCCACCCTAAACCCTAAATCTTACTCTGTCCTTAAAACTACCCCCGTTCTAAAAACTACCACAACACCCCCCACCCTGAAACCTAAAACCTACCCCGCCCTGTCCCAAAAGCTACCCCGATCCCCGCACTAAACCCTAAAATCTACCCTGCCCTAAAACCTACCCCACCCTGTACTAAAAACTACCCCTACCTCGCCATAAACCCTAATATTTACCATGTCCTAAAACCTACCCTGTCCTGTCTCAAAAACTACCCCCACCCCACCCTAAACCCTAAAACCTACCCTGCCCTGTCCTAAAAACTACTCCTCCCCATCCTTGAGCCCTAAAAGCGACCCTGTCCTGTCCTAAAACCTACTCCTTCCGGTCCTTAAAAGTACCCTGACCCCCAATCCTAAACCCTAAAACCAACCTGTCCTAAAAACTACCCCACCCTGTCCTAAAAACTACCCAGGTCCCCTGCCCCCACCCTGAACCCTAAAACCTACCCCACCCTGTCCTAAAAACTACTCCTCCCCATGCCCTAAACCCTAAAAGCTACCCTGTCCTAAAACCTACCCCACCCTGTCCCAAAAACGACCCTAACCCCTCCCTAAACTCTAAAACCTACCCTACCCTGTCCTACAAACCACCCTTAACCCCACCCCACCTTAAACCCTAACAGCTATCCTGCCCTCTCCTAAAAGCTAGCCCAACCCCCCACCCTAAACCATAAATCCTACCCTGTCCTAAAAACTACTCCGACCCCACTGAAACCTAAAACCTATCCTGCCCTGTCCTAAAAACCTCCCTAACCCCCCTCAACCCTAAAAGTTACCCTGCTCTGTCCTAAAACCTACCCTGCCCTGCCCTAAAAACTACCACGACCACCACCCTAAACTCTAAAATCTACCCAGTCTTAAAACCTACCCCATCCTGTCCTAAAAACTACCCTGACCCCCACCCTAAACCCTAAAATCTACACTGCTCTGTCCTACAAACTTTCCCATCCCACCTTAAACTCTAAAAGCTACTGTCCTAAACCCTACCATGCCCTGTCCTAAAAACTACCCCAAACCCCACCATAAACAATGAATCTTACCCTGACCTAAAAACTACCCCTCCCTGTCCCAATACATACCTGATCCCCTGCCCTGAAACCTAAAACCTACCCTGTCCTGCATAAGGTCTAAACCGAACCCCCGCTCTAAACCCTAAATTTTACCTTGTCCTGTCCTAAAAACTACTCCAACCCCCCATCCTGACCCTAAACCCTAAAAGCTACCCTGTTGTGTCCTGTCCTAAAACCTAGCATGCCTTGCCCTAAAAACTACCCCAACCCCACCCTAAACCCTACTCTGCCCTTAAAACTACCCCTCCCTGTCCTAAAAACTATCTGACCCCACCACCCTGAAACCTAAAACCTACCTTGCCCAGTCCTAAAAGCTACCTGATCCACCGCACTAAACCCTAAAATCTACCCTGCCCTAAAACCTACCCCACCCTGTCCTAAAAAACACTCCTCCCCCTGCCCTAAGCCCTAAAAGCTACCCTGCCCTGTCCTAAGACCTACCCCACTCGGTTCTAAAAACTACCCTGACCCCCCAGCCTAAACCGTAAAACCTACCCTGTCCTAAAAACTACCCCACCCTGTCCTAAAAACTACCCTGGCCCCCCACCCTGAACCCTATAACCTACCACGCCCTGTCCTAAAAACTACTCCTCCCCCTGTCCTAAACCCTAAAAACCTACCCTGCTGTGTCCTAAAACCTACCCCGCTCTGTCCTAAAAACTACCCTGATCCCCTACCCCAAACTACCCTGACCCCTCCTTCGCCCTAAAAGCTATCCTTCCCTGTCCTAAAACCTACCCCACCCTGCCCTAAAACCTACCAGCCCCCTACTCTGAACCCTAAAACCTACCCTGTCCTAAAAACTACCCGACCCCCCCACTCTGAACCTTAAAACCTACCCCACCCTGTTGTAAAACCTACCCCGACCTTGTCCTAAAAACTACCCAAAGCCCCCCCCCCCAAAAAAAAAACCATCTCCATTTACCCCCCTCTCCTCTGGTCGCTGCTCCTTCCTGTTTTGCCTGGTCTGCTCTCTCTGCCATTGCCACACATATGTGTGGTAAAGTCATGCGTGCTAAACGTGTGCGTAGCAAAGGTATGTGTGGGAATGGCACAAGGTCAATGCACAGAGTTGCATTGACTGCGTTGTTAGTGATGTTTCTCTATTTCGATAAGAAGTTATTAAAATCGTAAAATATGTGACGTGTAGTTTGCCTGTGAAAGAAAGGGGCCTACCTTTTCACGGGCTCATTTTAATCGTTTTCAAGTGCTACAGGCCGGCTCACACGGACCTCCCATATGCATAATCACCAAGGGAGTAGCCGGAAAAATTAAATACCCCACACTTTGACCCATAGATGGCAATAGTGTAAGTAAAGAGAGCAACTCCAACGAAGTGCTATATGAAGTGCCCTGGCTATTATAACCCTAAGGGCACTTTGCCAAAAAAAGGTGCAAAAAATCGTTTTACGTAGTTTTTTCTTTTGATCCTCCTCCCGCATATATCTTATTGTAGTTTTTTCTGGCATAATGTATTAGTTTATCCTTCTGACCTGCGATGACCATGCCAGAGAAGAAAGTTAAGAAGGGCCATAACACTATTTGATCTGTTCCAGTAGCAACCCTGCTTAAACTGGAAAAGTGGGTTGTTCACTACGCTCTTGATAATCACGAACACACATGTCAAGTCTTGCGTTCTGTAAGTGCACACCCTGACCACCAGCGCGTGCACTTGCAAGTGATCTACAAATGATAACCTTTCGAAACAATCACGGTTAAATTCCTAGAATCCGCGAGTTATGTACACACTTCTTGATGATATTTACTTTTATTTGGTAACAGACGGTTAAAACTGGAAAAGGTCAATCGAAAAAAACACGTGACACATGCGTCAGCTTCGTATCTGGGATTGTGTAAACCTTTGGCATTGACTCATTGAAAATTGTACTTTGCGCACTGCGGTGTAGTTTCCTTGAAGTGTCCTGATTACATCAGAAACCTGTGGGAAACAGATCAGACCTAACCATAGGCTGAGTTAATTGAACCTTTTAGTCCCCAGAACCCTCTAATGAGAAACCTCCTTTATTTGACCCACTTTATAACCTCATTGACCTTTCAAATTGCTCATTACTTGCTACTTTCTGCAATTCTGCTGTACCTCAAAACGTGATAATTAATTCTGTGAAACTCTATAAACTTCACTGGGCACCAAGTGGGTGGGTGGATGGTGTTTCTGAAATGTGCACTGCATTTTTCTCATCCCTGATTATTATTATTTTGTCACTGTAAGCTTAGAGCTTCAAACTGTCGATAAATGAATTAAAAATGGTGCAGTGTACCTGGCAAAAGTGTCTTGCGGTAGCATTTTACCAGCAGTTTTAAAAAAGAGCAAAGTGATCCCATCCCACTGCGATTGCCTGGAACTTTACATAAAAAAAATGGATGTGCCTGAAAAGCTGAAAGGCTCAGGATTCCCCACAAGCACGTAGAACAGGGATCCTTCCTTCCTTCCTTCCCCCTCCATAACTGTGGGAAAACCAGGAAGTAATTTCCTGGGTGCTAGTCTTACAGCTGACATTTTTCCTTGCCTGTGAGGTGACTGTGTCAGTGGCAGAATGCAACCACACCCCTGTGACTGTCTGGGTCGACCAAAGGGAGCGTAACATAGGGGGAGTACTGGATTTGACAGGAGCATCAGTTTCTCTGGTAGCGTGTGCGTCAACTTTACTTCTATGTTTACTGCATCCGATGGATTATGCTTTTGACAGGGAGGTCACATCAATGGCAGTCATGATGCTAAGCTAAACTGGGGAGTGAAATGTATTGTGTTTATCTCAAAATTGTATATATTTCTGTACTTATCTCATATGCATGTTGTCTTCAGTAAAAATATCTGCCTGTGCCATATTACCAAGAGAAGCACAGGATTCCTTACAGAACTCTACTCTTACATACTGGATGTTTGTACTTCCTGAGGGCTTTAAACAAGGAGGCCAATCAAGTTTCTACAGTGAAAAAACAACAGCTTGGCATTTTTTATCACACACTCACATTTATTTTAGTCAAACATGGATACTGCCATTCATATTCATCCAAGTTTTAATTACAAGAGCTAAGCATTAGCATCCTTCCAGGCTCCTCTGGTCGGCAGCTGCTCAGCTAGTTTCCATGTCAAGGTTTCTTTATGTAAGATGCAGTGGCTGGACCTTCATGGTGGGGGCCGGGTTTGAACGGAGTCAGCTCCCCCACTTTCTTTATTCAATCTCCCTTGAACCAGCCTTCCATAAAGCTCGATTTCCTGTGCTTCCTTACAGTAACACAAAAGGTTGGTGCCCCCTGCAAAATGTGATGCAGGACTAGGGTGACCAGATTTTGAGGAGCAAAAACCGGGACAGGTCAGACATAAAAGAAGGACTAAAGACATTACTCACTTTTATATCTAGCCTGTCCCGTTTTTTGCATAGCTTTGTGAATGTGTGCCCGCGCACACACACACGTGTACAAGACTACATATATAAAATTAGCTATGGCTTAACCTCCCACCCTGCACCCCCATCCTGTCCCCACCCACATCTATATATAAAATTAGCTGTGGCTTAACCTCCCACCCAGCACCCCCACCCTGCCCCCACCCACCTCTCTATGCTCCCCACTCCATCTCTCTGCTCCGAGCAGACAGTGGACTGTGTTGCCTGACAGTAACAGATAAAATACTTTAATTATTTCATACTTTGTAGGCCTCTTTAACTTATGCTTCCCTAGATGATCTGACCTTTGTCCCCAAAACCGGGACATTTATTTAAAATTAGGAGAAGACGCCAGGACAGTCCTCTAAAAACTGGGACTGTCCGGGGAAATCCGGGACTTCTGGTCACCCTATGTGGGACCTGTCGTTTATAACATACACAGATTTTCATTGCTCTTGGGGTCAGCGGGGTCCCTCTGAAGGGTTGGGGCCTCTACACTGCAGGTGTCCTGCTCAGGTCGGGAAAGCAGAGTGACTTTCCCCGAGCGTTTACCTAGTTTTTAGTTCATGTCAATGCACAAAATCTGCAAGGCAAGCAAGCATAACTTTGGGAGTTGAGGGGTCTCCCCCACTAAATCAAGGAACCCTGATGGAGGCCCCGCATAGCGGGAGTGGTGGGGGTCTCCGGTACGCCCCTTCTTCCATAGCTTTGTGAGCCATGAGCGCCGAGACTGTCCTCAGGGCAGTCGTGTGGTTTAAAAATCCACCTTGTGAGAAACTGGGGCTGATTGCAGAGGCCCCATAACTTTTTGCCCCCATTTTCCACTTTATGCTGGTGTTTTCCTGACTCTGATGGTGCCCTGGGTACTGCTAACCAGTCCCAGGGCCTGTGCTCTGTGTAAAATGGATATGCAAATTAGGCTAATTATAATTGGCTAAGTAAACCTACCTATAAGTCCCTAGTATATGGTAGGGCATGTTGGTTTAGGGACCACAGCATAGGTGGTGCACACCTAGGTGCATTGCTGAGGTGCCCAGTGTCATTTTAAAAGCAAGCCTGCCTTGCTGGCTGCTTTTAAATTAAAGTTATATGCAAATTCGACTTTGGAATTAAAGGTACTTCCAAAGTCTTAAACTACCTTATTTTTACATATAAGTCACCCCTAAGGTGTGCCCTATGTGCCCCTAGGGCTGGGTGCCATGTAACTATAAGCAGGGACTTTATAAAAATAGATTTATAAGCCCTGGTGAGGTAAAAACAGCCAAATTCGTTTTTCCCTCATTGAAGTAAATGGCCTTCATAGGCTAGAATGGGCAGACTTTATTTTAAATTTTAAAGTCTCCTTAAATGTTACATACCAAGAATTTGGTATCAAATTGATTGTTATAATAAATCCCACAACTTCCAGTTGTTGGATTTAATATAACTAGTGCAGGTAAAAAGTTTAGACTTTACCTAAAAAGTTGCCAATTTCAGCTCTGCATTGTTTTTGCTGCTGTGCTCTGATTGGCCAGCCTGCAGCAGCTTCTGCCAGGCCACTTTAATGAGGTGTGAAGTGGCCTGGCTTCACACAAAGGAATGTGCTTGGGGGAGAGAATCTCCCCTCAGCAGATGGGGAAGCAGGAAGGGGGAGGGCTGCCAAACTGGTCTTCAAAGGCAGAGAAGGACATCTGGAGCACCCAGCAACACCCCCACATCCTGCAACCCCAGACAGCTAGGTGCCCCCTTGATTAGATTAGGAGAGGGCAGGAGAGGGGTGTGTTTATGATTTTTAGCCACACCAGTGGGTGGGCTCAGCCAGATCTCTCCTCTAAAAATCAGATTCATCCATTTTGGATTTTTAGAGACTGTTGCCTTCTGGGATGGATTTTTGCCACACTTCCCAGGAAGTGGTCATCACAGGGGGACAACCCTGTCCCTGATTGGAGAACCAGGGCCCCCCTGCTTTTCACCCAGGAGCAAGGATAAAACTGGCAGACCTGCACCCACGCCTCAGATCCCCTCCAGAATTCAACAAGAAAGGAACTAAAGAAGAAGAAGGACTGCCCTGCTGGACCCCTGGCCTGCACCTGGACCCTGCACTCAGAAGGACTGCACCAGCTGCACACTTGGGCTTCACCACAAGAAGGACTTTGCCTGGCTTCAACTGGTTCAAGGAGGGACTCCCTGTTTGCTACAGGTGAAAAATTGCTAAACGAGAGTCCCCTGCACCAACTCCTGAAGAAAGCGACCAGCTGACCACTGTCCAGTGGCCAAAAAGGAGTTTGCGCCAGGTGCATTCTGGGAGTTGAAGTCCGCACCCCCCAAGGACCATCACAGAACTTCTGGACCCTTGGGGTGAGCTGTGGACCCCAAAAGAACCTTAAAAGAACATCTGGGTGAAGCCCCAGAAGTTTGGAAAAGATTTGAGAATTTTTGGAAAAAAGCTCCAGAGAGGGACCGACCCGCCGCGGAAATTCTAGCCGGCTTGCCTCAACCGCGACCCGGCCTGACTTCGTGGTTCGTCCCGGTAAAGAAAAACATCCAAAAAAGAGACTAAGTCCGAACGTAAAAAGTTGACCGGGACCTCCCAGCCATCGTATCCGAGAAGGGCTCCATGGACGTCGGATCAAGATCCAGGTTTACCCCGGTCGAAGGATTTTCATCTCGAAAAAACGACTAAGTCCGAAGGTAAAAATCACCACCGAGGAAACCGACTTCGCGTATCCGGACAAGGGCTCCAGGAGGTCGGATCCAACTGGCAGGTTCGTCCCGGTGAAGAAAAACTTCAAAATAAAGACTAAGTCAGAAGGTAACTTTTTAACCGAGGCCTCCCGCGACCTGTAGCCGAGCAGGGCTCCATCGCGGTCGGCCTGAAAGTTTGACTTAGCCCCGGTCCTGGTGCAACCAGATGACCCGATTGGCGCTTTTTGTTTCTAAGCGCTAGAAAATAATAATACTTTAAAAATTCATATCTCCGGTTCCCCTGAACCGATTTTAATCGTTTTTGTGTCATTTTAAAGATAAAAATATAAGCTATTTTTATAAATTGGTTTTGGATTTTTAAACTGTTTCCTGTGTTTTATTTAATTACTGTTTTGTGATATTTGAATGCTTTACACTTTGTCTCCTAAGTTAAGCCTTGACGCTCGATGCCAAGCTACCAAGGGTAGAGCTGGGATTAATTTACTGAGACCTAACTGTACTTTTGTGGAGGTTTGTGGCTTGTTGCTAGGTGTAGGTACCTACCTGCCCTATCAATAACCCATTTTCCAACATAATTGGAAGCAGCGACGGGATCCTGTACTTGTGTTCAATATCACGTTACAGTTTTAGATAAAACAAATTAAAAATCCTTTAAATTGTCCTAGTGCAAAAATTGTTTTTAATTTTTAATTTTAATTTTTTTTTAAATTAATTTGGATTAATTTCAATTATTGAATTTTTGTAATTTTTCTAAATTCTTGTTACCAATTTTTGCAAAAAGTTTTTGTTGACACAAAACTAGGGAACCATGGAGCTTGATCTGGCTAGCCTACCCACACTGACAGTAGTCCAGCTTAGGGGGTTGTGTATTGAGAGAGGGTTGCCTGCAACCACTGATCTCAGGAAGCAAATCCTGATTAAATCCCTCACAGCATGGGCTGAGGCCCAAGGGCTAGGCACAGAGGAAGCTCCAGAGGGGGAAGAAAAAGAGGATGATGCTAACTCTAACCACTCAGGGGAGGAAAGGCATCAGACCCCAAGTGAGGAAGAGGAGGAACGGTCCTCACTGGATACAGTCACTAGGGGCAGACCCAAAGCTAGTGGTAGGAAGAGGGTCCTTTCAGGAGGAGAGAACCCATCCATCAGGGAAAGAGAGCTGGAAGCCCAGCTAGCCTACATAGCTTTGGAAGCAGAGAAGCTGGCCCTAGAGAAGAAAAAGTGGGCATACAAAGAAAAAAGAGATGGAAGCAGCGATAAAGAAGCTGAGGTGTCCATGGGTGGGGGAGTTTGCCCCAGATTACCCAAGGGGGTGGTTCCTGCTTATGTAGAGGGGGATGACATAGATAAGTGGCTAGGGGCCTTTGAGAGGGCACTCCAAATGAGAAGGGTTAAGCCTCAATACTGGGGTTCCCTTTTGTGGGAGTTGGTCCCCAACTCAGGGAGGGATAGGCTTCTGACCTTAAGGGGGGAGGAGGCAGATTCATACCCTAGTATGAAGAGGTGCTTAGTCAAGAAGTTTGGTCTGACCCCAGAGCAATATAGAATGAAGTTCAGGGACACCCAGAAGGTCAGTACCCAGTCTTGGGTTGACTTTGTGGACACCTCACTAAAGGCACTAGAGGGCTGGATTATTGGCAACAAAGTAAATACTTATGAGGGGTTATACAATCTGATCATGAGAGAGCACATCTTGACCAATTGTATCCAAGAAAGGTTACGCCAGCATCTAGTGGACTCTAAGCTGACCAACCCTAGAGAGCTAGGGGAGGCAGCTGATGAATGGTTGAGAACCAGGGTGGTTGTCAAGTCCCAGGGGGGAGACTCCAAGAAGGGGGGGACAGGTCCCCAAAAACCTAAGGAGGGAGGTGGTAAGCCCACCACAGAGACTCCCTCTGTACCCCAGAACCCTAAGAAGGAGGAGAGTAAATCCCACTCCCAATCTGACATGCAGAGACAGGGAGACCCAGGGTTAAAAAAGCTCTTGGACAGTAGGGCTTGCTTTGACTGTCAGCAGACAGGTCACTTCAGAGGAGATGCAGCCTGTCCTAAGAAAGTGGTTAGCACTGGGCTGTCCAGTGTAGCCATAGAGGAGGATTCCTCAGATGATGAAGTCCTCCTAGCATTGTGCTGGGAGACAGGACCAGATGGTAAGCTGGTGATCCCTGAGGGTGGGAGTAGGCACTTCCACCACATTCAAGTGAATGGGATCCCTACCACTGGCCTGAGAGACACCTGTGCCAGTCACACTGTAGTGAGTGACCGGTTAGTGACCCCAGACATGTATGTCCCAGGAAAGACAAAGAAAGTCAGGATAGCCACAGGGGAGGTCACTTCCAAACCTGTAGCCATAGTGCCCCTAGAGAGGGAGGGTATCCTTGACTGGATTAGGGTGGTAGTCAGTGCTGACCTTCCCCTAGATTGTATCCTGGGCAATGACCTCCCAGAGGTGAGTCTGGTCACAGATGGGGTGGTCGCCCAGGGCGCCCCCCCAACCCAAAGTCCTGGGGAGTCAGTCCCTACAGTTAGGAGACAGGGGTCCCCAAGAAAAGGAAAGAAGAAAAGGAAGGGTAGGCCACTCTTAAAGAGAGTTCCAGGGAGCCAAAGGCCTTCTGCCCCAGTAGGGGGGGAGCCCAGAGTTGGCACTGGTGAGGCCTCACCTGACCCCAAGGAAGTCCTGAGTAGTCAGGCAGCTGTCCAGATGCAGGGTGTTGCCCCTGCACTGACAGAAGGGAGAGTGGAAGGAGGGTGTCTGCCACAGGAGGTGGTAGCCCCCCACTCTAGACAGCAAGAGGGGTGCCAGGACCCCAAAGATGCCCCTAAAGCAGCTCAGCCACCCGTCAGTGGAGAGCTTAGGGTGTGGTTCTGGGTACTGACAGCTGTCAGTAGCCTCTGCTGGGTGCTAGCCTTCCTGGCAGCACTGTACTTGGCCTGGGAGGCAGACCCCAGAGCCAATAGCAAAGTAGGCCCCCTGACCCTATTGGTCATGGTGGGGTTGCTCAAGTGTTGGGTGACCTCTTTGGGTAAGCTAGGTGTTGCCCTAGCAAAGTTTGGAGTAGGGGAGGTGGGCACCTCACTACCCAAGTTGGCAGAGAGAGAGGAGGAAGACCCCCCTAGAGGGAAGTTTCAGTTTGAGTTGGGTCCTTTTACTGTTGGGATGGCTTCACTACCCAGAGGGAGTGACCCTGACAGGGGGATGTAAGGCAGAGTAGGCCCTGCAAGGGGACAGCCAGTTTTCTTCACTGTCTTCCTCGCCTAACAAGCCAGGAAGACTCTCCCAGGGTTGGGCTGAGTCTCCTGGGCGTGTGGGCTGGGGGGGGGTTGTGTGAGAAACTGGGGCTGATTGCAGAGGCCCCATAACTTTTTGCCCCCATTTTCCACTTTATGCTGGTGTTTTCCTGACTCTGATGGTGCCCTGGGTACTGCTAACCAGTCCCAGGGCCTGTGCTCTGTGTAAAATGGATATGCAAATTAGGCTAATTATAATTGGCTAAGTAAACCTACCTATAAGTCCCTAGTATATGGTAGGGCATGTTGGTTTAGGGACCACAGCATAGGTGGTGCACACCTAGGTGCATTGCTGAGGTGCCCAGTGTCATTTTAAAAGCAAGCCTGCCTTGCTGGCTGCTTTTAAATTAAAGTTATATGCAAATTCGACTTTGGAATTAAAGGTACTTCCAAAGTCTTAAACTACCTTATTTTTACATATAAGTCACCCCTAAGGTGTGCCCTATGTGCCCCTAGGGCTGGGTGCCATGTAACTATAAGCAGGGACTTTATAAAAATAGATTTATAAGCCCTGGTGAGGTAAAAACAGCCAAATTCGTTTTTCCCTCATTGAAGTAAATGGCCTTCATAGGCTAGAATGGGCAGACTTTATTTTAAATTTTAAAGTCTCCTTAAATGTTACATACCAAGAATTTGGTATCAAATTGATTGTTATAATAAATCCCACAACTTCCAGTTGTTGGATTTAATATAACTAGTGCAGGTAAAAAGTTTAGACTTTACCTAAAAAGTTGCCAATTTCAGCTCTGCATTGTTTTTGCTGCTGTGCTCTGATTGGCCAGCCTGCAGCAGCTTCTGCCAGGCCACTTTAATGAGGTGTGAAGTGGCCTGGCTTCACACAAAGGAATGTGCTTGGGGGAGAGAATCTCCCCTCAGCAGATGGGGAAGCAGGAAGGGGGAGGGCTGCCAAACTGGTCTTCAAAGGCAGAGAAGGACATCTGGAGCACCCAGCAACACCCCCACATCCTGCAACCCCAGACAGCTAGGTGCCCCCTTGATTAGATTAGGAGAGGGCAGGAGAGGGGTGTGTTTATGATTTTTAGCCACACCAGTGGGTGGGCTCAGCCAGATCTCTCCTCTAAAAATCAGATTCATCCATTTTGGATTTTTAGAGACTGTTGCCTTCTGGGATGGATTTTTGCCACACTTCCCAGGAAGTGGTCATCACAGGGGGACAACCCTGTCCCTGATTGGAGAACCAGGGCCCCCCTGCTTTTCACCCAGGAGCAAGGATAAAACTGGCAGACCTGCACCCACGCCTCAGATCCCCTCCAGAATTCAACAAGAAAGGAACTAAAGAAGAAGAAGGACTGCCCTGCTGGACCCCTGGCCTGCACCTGGACCCTGCACTCAGAAGGACTGCACCAGCTGCACACTTGGGCTTCACCACAAGAAGGACTTTGCCTGGCTTCAACTGGTTCAAGGAGGGACTCCCTGTTTGCTACAGGTGAAAAATTGCTAAACGAGAGTCCCCTGCACCAACTCCTGAAGAAAGCGACCAGCTGACCACTGTCCAGTGGCCAAAAAGGAGTTTGCGCCAGGTGCATTCTGGGAGTTGAAGTCCGCACCCCCCAAGGACCATCACAGAACTTCTGGACCCTTGGGGTGAGCTGTGGACCCCAAAAGAACCTTAAAAGAACATCTGGGTGAAGCCCCAGAAGTTTGGAAAAGATTTGAGAATTTTTGGAAAAAAGCTCCAGAGAGGGACCGACCCGCCGCGGAAATTCTAGCCGGCTTGCCTCAACCGCGACCCGGCCTGACTTCGTGGTTCGTCCCGGTAAAGAAAAACATCCAAAAAAGAGACTAAGTCCGAACGTAAAAAGTTGACCGGGACCTCCCAGCCATCGTATCCGAGAAGGGCTCCATGGACGTCGGATCAAGATCCAGGTTTACCCCGGTCGAAGGATTTTCATCTCGAAAAAACGACTAAGTCCGAAGGTAAAAATCACCACCGAGGAAACCGACTTCGCGTATCCGGACAAGGGCTCCAGGAGGTCGGATCCAACTGGCAGGTTCGTCCCGGTGAAGAAAAACTTCAAAATAAAGACTAAGTCAGAAGGTAACTTTTTAACCGAGGCCTCCCGCGACCTGTAGCCGAGCAGGGCTCCATTGCGGTCGGCCTGAAAGTTTGACTTAGCCCCGGTCCTGGTGCAACCAGATGACCCGATTGGCGCTTTTTGTTTCTAAGCGCTAGAAAATAATAATACTTTAAAAATTCATATCTCTGGTTCCCCTGAACCGATTTTAATCGTTTTTGTGTCATTTTAAAGATAAAAATATAAGCTATTTTTATAAATTGGTTTTGGATTTTTAAACTGTTTCCTGTGTTTTATTTAATTACTGTTTTGTGATATTTGAATGCTTTACACTTTGTCTCCTAAGTTAAGCCTTGACGCTCGATGCCAAGCTACCAAGGGTAGAGCTGGGATTAATTTACTGAGACCTAACTGTACTTTTGTGGAGGTTTGTGGCTTGTTGCTAGGTGTAGGTACCTACCTGCCCTATCAATAACCCATTTTCCAACACACCTCATTCACCAATTCAATATCATCATGCAATACAAGGAATGCTAATCATATAGAGAGCATTTTCACCACCATTATGACAGTTACTGTTAGTATTCTATCATCCATGGCTAAAATTGGTTAACGCTCTCCAACATGCCAGGGCTAATCATTATGCAAAAGAGATATTCAATTATGTTACAATCAACAACAGTGTGTCGAGCACAGCTCCATTATCACAGGATGTTATCAAAATGGCCACAGTATGTCAATGATTGCTCACCATTATACCAGGACAGCAGGGTATTGTCCGGGTCAGCATCAGTGCCAAGGGTGGGCACTAAAAAAGAATAGAATATGCAGCTTCTATTTACCAGAAGTTACCACTTTTCTGTGTTCCCTTCTCTATTTTTACAACCATCTCTCTGTACTACCTGTATCGTCTTTCTCTTACTTCCCCTCTTATATTGGCCCAGTCTCTAATCTTTTAGCATGTCCCTCTCTGTTAGTTTTAGGTGAAGACAGCTGTACCCCTATGAGGCCAGAATGAATGTAGTAAATTGGAATAAAAAGGACATTTTTGCATACAGCACAAAAGCAAGTAACCATCACCACTTGAGTTCACTTCATGGACGCCATGACTCCAACATGCATTATTACTGCATTTAAAGCTACACCCGTCTCGTAAAAAGTCCTATTCACTGTAAGCTGTGATCATGTTGTTTGGAAATAAAAAATCTATGGCGAAGGCTGTGAGTTACAAGGGAGAGGCACAAATTAACCATTTCTCATTCTCAAGACTGTTGGAAGAGCACTAACATAACCAACTCTAATCTGGGCCTCTACTAAAAGAATAGCAACTGATAGAGAAGTAACAAAACTCTGAATTGATACACTCCCCTGACGAGAAGTTATGGTACAGTCCTAAGGAGAACTTTCCTGAGAGAATCCAATTATATAATTTGAGCACCGACGCTGAGAAGAGTCCGTACCCTTACTGTGGAAGTATATCATCCCCAGCTTTTAATATGCATACTGCCCATTAAAAATGTAATAGCTGTGTTTATAAATGTGGTTGCTCTTTTAAAAGAAGTACAGAAACCCTACATAGAAGAGATGGGGATATCTTGCTGTAAATATGCCCAGCCCATTAAAGCCAGAGCCGCCCTGCCAACATTATTGGTTGGATGTAATTAACAGTAAGCTATCCCACCCGAGGGATTATGGTACTGTCTGAATACAACTGTAGCAGCTGTGCTGATAAGCTTTACAGAAATTCAATCTCTTGTACCGATGCTTTTCTGAGCAGTTTGGTCCTTTAAATGTACTGTGGCTCTTCTTCTTTAAAGTAGGTCAGCCCCTATTAGAGATGTTATGTTATGTTTAGAGGTCTTATATAGCGCATGGCTATCCAACGGGCCTCGTAGCGCTTGTACGGAAGACTTCAAATCACCAGCTGCAGGTCACGATCAAAATAACCAGGTCTTAAGTAGGCGGTGGAAAGAAAGTTCATAGCCTGTTTGTCGTAGCTTCATCGGCAATGAATTCCAAAACTTTGCTCCAAGGAAAGCCATTGATTTCCCCCCCCATTTGGCCTTTTTTATTATGGGAATTACAAGAGGTGCAAGTACTTCCCTAATAGCAGAATATTAGGCATGCTGAAAATGTATCAGTGCTGTGCTGTTCCATTAAAATTATTACAGCCCTGTTGATAAGTGAAAAGTTCTGGCAGGTTAGCTGGGTGGACAAGTTACACACAGATGTACTCCTTTTGCACATTAAAGTTCCAAAGTACCTACGTTGCACCTGGGTACTGAATAGTAGGTGGAGATGCCATTAACCCTGCAGTTTTCTGCCTGCCGCTGCCTCTTAGAAAGGACATAGAGCTCTAATAGTGTCAGCCAAGTGTAGGTGGACTCTTCGATAGCCCTATCTGGCAATTAAAGGATGTCCTACATGGGAATGGCGACTTTCCAAATGTAATGGAAATAATATAGATTTTATTAAAGACACGGAGGATAACGTTTTGCAAACAATCAAACATTAGAATATAAACCATCTAGAATCAGAACACCATGGAATATGAATAGTCCGTTCTCAGAACTCTCTTCCTCCTTTAACAGCTGCTAAATGACAATGAGATGCGATCTCCATCAAAACATCTTCTTCTTGACATGACTTTTTTATTGAGAATCTAAAAATGAAATGTCATCAGTAAAACACCTCACATTTATCAAATTATTATTCTTATTGACAAATACAATAAAAAAATTGTTAAAATTCAATTTAACATTTATTTCAAACAACATATAACTTGAAAATCACACACCCTTTTTTAACTATTGGGGTTGTGGTGGGAGGGATAATGTTAGCCTCCGTGTTTTTAAGGAAATCTAGATTCTCATTACATTACATTTGGAGAGTCGCCATTTCACTACAAGATTGCAGGCTATCATTATGCATGTTGAAAGCCCTTCAACACCACATTTGTCATACATTCCACACGTGTGAAATAATGCTTTGTAAAAGTATTTGCATGAAACTAAACAGCTGCATTTAGAGCCCCTCTAATCGTCCGCCTGTAAAAAATGCTTACTTGCCATTGCACCTCGCAATGAATGATGTGAACTCATGCCTGCTCCATTACCCATTTAACCCATCTTGCAATGGTAACATTTGTAACTATACCATGAGGTTTTGCAAAAGATGTTATAAGTTGTTCCTCACCATGCCTTCTGAATTCCATTACAGTACTCTTATATGTCTTTAAACAGTCCACTACACATAAGGCCTCATTTACTACAAAATGGTGCATCTCTCACAATGCGCCAATTTGCTAGCGCAGCCCTGCGCCCCCCTTAATGACACCATGGTCGCACTGTATTTATAATACAGTGCACCATGGCGCTCGGTAGTACAGCTGTGCCAGAATTAGCAATGCAGTTGTAGCGGTTTGCTGGACTAACATTAAAAATGTTCATGCTAATCCAGCAAAGCACAGGGAGGCCCATAGAACAAAGCACAGCATCACCTTAATGCCTGCCCTGAGCAAGCGTTATAAAATGATGCTAGAATGGCACAGTGGAATCTTCATGATTTCACTGCGCCATTCCTAAGGGCCCCCTTGCGGGGGAATGTCTCCCTTGCATATGCTATACCTGATGCAGGTATAATGTGGGGCAATGATTTACAAACTGGTGCAATGGCCCCATTGCGCCAGTTTGTAAATATGGCATGGGGTGGGGGGACTTGTAAATGAGCCCCATAGTTTCTTACATTCTCAAAAACTTGGCTAAAATACAGACTCAGTCATTGTCTTAGTCCATTTCCAAATCTCAGAATATACCCAGTCTGATCTATAAATCCTGCTACTTACTGAAATTCTTCTACATGAAATGATACACAATATTGCAGCCAACTTTGCAGTTAATCTTTTCAGATCTAAATACTTATTGCTTGCCTATTATTGAAATAAAGACAAAACGAAATTCACATTCCAAAGTTTCTCATATCGAGTTCTAGGTGGTCTCCTCAGCCTCATGCTCTTCATAGCCCTACAAACTAAGGCACTCCTACCTATAGACTTACCATCCGCTGATACATGTCCAGTTGAAGTAGCAGATCTATAATAATTTAGAGTCCTGTAGGTCAAACCTTTTTCAAATTGCTCAACTACAAAACGAGCTACCTCTACAATAGAGGCCTCCACGGGATCCAAATTCTGTTCCATGCACCAACATACCCAGAGTCTCCAAATTCCTTTGTACCTTCTTCTTGTTCCTGGAGCCCAGGACTCCTTCAACAATTCAACTGCTTTGTCTGAAAGCCCCTTGCAACATTCAGATCTCCTTGCACTCTCCAAACAAGAAGGTTTAACACCCTGCTCTGCACCATTGGATGTTCCTCTCCTTCCCCGTTGGTTAGCAAACCCTCTTCTGCTGGAATCATAAAAGGAATTTTGCATACCAACTCCATAATGGATGGTAACCACACATGAGACACCCAAAAAGGAGTCACTAACACCAACTGACATTTCTGTGACCTTACTTTCAAAAGCACTCTCTGAATCATAGCAAAAGGTGGAAAAGCATACCCTCTTAACTTGTTCCATCTCTGTTTATAAGCATCCACTGCTGATGCCCCAGGACTGGGTAACCAACTAAAATAGTTCTGGATTTGACAAGTTAATCTGCTGATGAAAAGATCCACCCCCAGCGGAACCTAGACCATGTCTATCTTCCTGAAAAAATCTGGGTTCAATTTCCAATCGCTGTAATCCTGAAAATTCTGAGCACTCTAATCTGCTGTCCTTGCGGATTCAAACCGCCAGGACAACAATGGCGGAAAACCGCCGGTCCTGGCGGTGTGACCGCGCCGCTACCGCCGCGGTCAAAATATGGCGAATAGTACCATCAGCCTGTTGGCGGTACGATCGCCACTTCAACCCTGGCAGTCTTTGACCGCCAGGGTTGTAATGAGGGTCTAAATCTTTCAGAAGACTTTTCGTTAGCACTAAGTGGATCTTCAAATCCTCCAAATTCTGAGACTTTAACAAAATGTCATCCAGATAAACAATTAACCGGACTCCGCTCTCGCTCAATGAGGTAATTACTATCCTTATCACCTCAGTGAAACACCAAGGTGCTGAAGACAAACCGAATGATAGGCATTGAAACTGATATAGTCATTTCTTCCACCTGAATTGCAGAAATCTCTGACTTTCTGTTTCCACTGAAATTGTAATTTAGGTCTAGCTTGACAAGCCAATCATTTTTCAGTGATAAATTCCTCAACAAATGAATTTATTCCATCTTGAAATGTCTTTGAATGAGAAACCTGTTCAACTCTCCGAGGTTTGTGACAGGTCCCCACCCTTTTTCTTTTTTTCTTCACCCAAAAGATATTGCTCACATACATTTCTCCCTCTCTGATATTTCCCTGATCACCCTTTATTTCTGAATCCACAACCATATTTTGTTCCTCTGCAAAGTGAGCTCCCCTGGCTCCTTTTGGAATTTCGGTGAAATCTATTTCGCAACCTTGTACTGTTTTTAAATAAAAAGGGTCTTGAGTTACAACTTTCAGTTTTTCCACAAATCCCTTTAAATGACCACCCACTTTCCCTTGGGAAAAACCAAAAAGAAGCCCACTTACTCATCTTGGGATCCTGTGTAACTCTGAACTTGTCCTCACGAGCCTCTTTCTCTGACAGGCCTCTCCGTTCCACCCCTAATTGGTTAGAAGGATTGTGGGGCTTAGTAACCACTGCCATATCCTTTGTGTTGCTGATTCTATTGGGACTTTTGAAATCCCAGGCCAATGGACATTTTCCTTCTAATGGCCCTACCAAAAACACTTCTCCAAAATAACTTCTTCATATTCTGCTGGGCTTTGTCTAGGGCTGCAAAGGTAGAAACATATTTACCCACACTCTTAACCAAACCTTCGTCGGGTTGCTTTTCAGACAGATCACCCAGTTTTGGACTTATTTTCAAAAGCACTGCCTTTCATCTCTCTGTTAACAAACCAGCAGTAGCATTACCCAAAAAGATAATTGCTCTCTAATTCCAACCATGCAGGAGCTCAAGATCAACAGTTGTGTTATTTAACTGAGCTTCCTCTGCCATATCTAAGATCCTTGATATAGGCCCCAAAACATCCAGCAACTTATCTTGGCATTGTTTCAGCAAATGCTTGAGTCCCTTTCTAGGATCTCTTCCCAGCCTAAACAAAAAGGAGATCAATTCATGGTCTAGACTAGGCATCAAAAAACTTTCTCCTCAATCACTGGCCTGGAAAGCGCTCTCAAAACACTTTTTACTTCTTTTTCAAATGGCTTCCTCAGTCACTGGTTAATAAACTTAATGTTCCATAGGCTACCATTCAGCGGGTGTCTGCTTGGGTGTCTAATATTATACTGATAAAACATTTCTTCTCCTAGGGTTTTTTTTCCAACCATCTTACTAGAAGTTCCTTCTTTCAAAAGTGCCTCAGTAGTAATCTCATTATCCTGTTCTAATTCAAATATAGATTCATCAAGAACTTTCCCATTATCAGTCATATTCAAGTGACCCATTTCCATATCTGCAAACCCATCATCTTATGTGTTGCTTAGGATACATTTCCTTTTTGTGCTGCCAAGGGCACCTCTCTTCTTGGTGGAGTTTAATCCATCCTTTCTTTTTTAATGTTATCATCCCTCTCAATGTGTTTTGCCTTTTGTAACCTTTAACCTCTGCTATCCTATTCCTCAGACAAGGAATAAAACTAATCTCCTGAGGTAATATATTTCCTTTTCCTTTCATTCATTAATTTATCCAATGTCTCCTTTACCTGAGACTGGATCTCATTATAGGTTAGCCTTCTAATAATCTCTTCAGTAACAATAGCACTTGTTGACTTAGAGTTACTCCCTTGCTCTGCATCCATCCTTCTGTTAAACTATAAACAGCACTTTCCTACCTTGTCAACAAAAAATATGTCAACTTTCCCAAAAAACCTCCTACAACCAACACCACCAATTGTCAGAATAATAATCAGTTTTAGAATTCTTTAAAACTTTTGTGATTTTTGATTGCATTTCAAATATCAAGCTGACATAAGATTCATTGGGTCAAAATAAAAACTCCCCAAACTAAAATAGCTGCTCAAATCTCACAAGATTAGGAAAGCAAAGTCTTTCCTCTGTTACAGTTACTCTGCCCCACCTCATTGTGAAGCACCTGAGGTAGAGAACAATCATAAAGGTCTCTGAAGTCGCATGAGCTAACCGCGTTTAACAGTAAACAGGTAACCGCTCAACACGCAATTAGCTCGGCATGTGCTCACATTGAAAGGGTCAACGTGCATGATGCTGTGCCTCACACTCTTTCACAAACCTAACAATTATTCACTAAACCACTTAAAATTTTTAAATTAACTGGTATATTCACATGCTCCACTCGCCCCTTGAATGAGTTGACGCGCCTGATGTTGCGCATCACTATCCTCGCATCACGAATATTTACAAGTAACACTAAATATTTTAAGCATATCATCCATTTTAAGAATATTAAAAAGAATCCTCAAAAAATACAATCACTGTAAACTTCAATTCATCTTCAAATATAATCATGATATAATTTAAAATACACCATTCAGAATCCATTCATAATTGAGGATTCTACACCTTGAAAATGCTTCTGTAAATTAGAAGCTCCTTTAAAATAACTGGTATAGGCAAGCACTACTTCACCCAAAAAGATTCTTATCTGAACCAGGAGCAGCTTTAAAAGATGAAGAGGGTTTTGAGAAGGGACTATTTATATTCCATTGTGTTTTGATTCTTGATTGTTTATATTCTAATGTTTGATTGTCTTCAAAGGTGCTGCAAGAGTGTCATTAAAAGAGCTAAAAGCATAATGTTAGCCTGTGGCTTGTAATGAAATCTAGAGCTTTTGAAATAGATCGATATACCTGTATGCTTTAGGCAGTGTCAAAAATGTTATCAAGCTTGAGAGAGGTCATGAAAGGTATACCAAGATGAACCTATCATGGCAAATTCAGCAGAGCAAGCGTCTGACTATGCTCACCCAAGGCAATGCCAATTTGTTAGACCTGACAGACTTAGGGTAGTCTCACCCCACTTTTCCATCCTCATTTTTGCTAGCATTAGGACTCTGTTTACTCTCTGTTTACTCTCGTTACCACTGCTAACCAACACTAAAGTTCTTGTGCTGTCTTCTCTAAACATGGTAATGTTGGTGTATCCCCAATTGCATATTTAATTTACTTATAAGTCCCTAGTAAAGTGGTACTGCATGTACCTAGGGCCTGTAAATTAAGTGATACTTGAGGGCTTGCACTACCAATAGTACTGCCCACTTAAGTAGCCCTTTACCCATGTCTCAGGCCTGGCATTGTAGGGCCTGTAAGTGCAGTCTACACTGCCATGTTGACCTGACAAAATAACCCTTTTGCCAGGCCCAAACCTTCCCTTTTTTAACTTAAAAGTCACCCCTATGGTAGGCCCTAGACAGCACAGAGGGCAGGGTGCAATGGATTTAAAAGGCAGGGCATTTACTTTTAAGTTTTACGTGTCCTAGTAGTGAAAAACTCCCAAAGTCGTTTTTCACTACTGCTAGGCCTATCTCTCCAAAAGGATAGCATTGGTATCACCTTATTACATCTAATAAGTGTAATTCACAATCTGGAAGAGATGAGTTTTTCAATTTTGCTGTCTCAGGAATCACAATTTAAAATGACAATTTATGGCGAAGTCAGATTATAAATTGTAATTCTGAAAATGCCAGTTTTAGAAAGTTTGCATTTTCTTACTTTAGCCATTTGGTGCTGACTGCCTGCCTCTGATCCCTTGTCTGGGGTGGGTGACAGTTGGGCCTTGTATATTTCCCTAGACAGCGACACACTGGGAGCTGAAGTGTGACTTAATGGGCCATCCTGACAGGATGGGAGGGAGGAACTCGCCAAAATCTCACACTTACACCTAAATAGGCTGTGTGTAGTCCCCACACAGAGGGCTGCATAACCACCTCTACTGAGTCTGGAGCCAGGGCAGGAAGGGCAGGACCTCTGTGCACTTCAAAGGCCTGTCCTTGAAGTCTCCCCCACTTCAAATGCCAAATTGGGTATAAATACTAGACCGCTGACACCATCAACTACACTTCTGGACCAGTGACTTCTCTGCCAGGAAGAAGGACTGGTGTGCTGCTGAAGGACTGTCACTCTGCTGACTGCTACTTTGCTGAACTCCTGCCTTGTTCTGCTGCTTGCTGCCCCCCTGCCTTGTGAGAAGGACTGGACCTGCATCGTTTGAACTCAGAGTGACTACATTGACCAGCTGCCTGGTCTCCTGATCTGAATTCTCAGGGAAATAAAAAACTTCCAACCAACCTGCTTCTACACCTGGACTCTGCCATCTGTGAGTCTGCCCTGCCAAGGGGTCCCACCCCACTCTTGGACCCTTGGAAGTAGACCTATGGCATTTAGCTGCAGCAGAACCACTGCATTCCCTGTTGTGTGGGAAAAATCGATGCATCGCTGCTGGTACATAGACGGAACCGGTACACCATATTGAAAACCAGCACTACGGTGTTTTCTTCATCGCAGGGTCCCTGCAACCCCCATCGACGACAGCCTCAATGACGATGCCAAATTCTGCATCATAGCCACTGTGCTCATTGGGATTAGCGCATCACTTTGACAGTGATGCAGCTGGCACCTGCACCCAAACTCCATTGCATCTCAGAACCGACACATCGCCACTTGCATGGGGAACTTCAACACATCTTCTCGACAGCGTGGTGTGGAACCAACGCAATGCTCCCACACCAGGATTTTAAGGTACTTTAGTTCAGTGGGCCCAACAGGGTCCCTGGAGCCGACCTACACTCTATTATGGTCGGCCTGAACATTTGACTTTGTCCCGGTTCAGAACAACCAGATATTTCCAGTTGGCGCTTCTTGCTTCTAAGCACCATTTTATAGTTTATTCCTTAAAAATTCATAGCTTAAGTTCTACCTTTTGGCTTTTTGTCAGGTTTAGTCTTGTTTCTTTTATTAAATTCTGCTCTGTTTTTCTAACCTGATGTGGGATCTTTCCTTGTGGCATTTTCACTGTTTTACTATTTGAGGTGTTGCACAAATACTTAACACACTGCCTCTAAATTAAGCTTGACTGCTCTGTGCCAAGCTACAAGAGGTTAAGGTTAAGTTAAGTTAGGGTTTTAATCACACCTACCTTGAGTAAAGTTGTGGTTTCCTCTTGACTAAGGTTAACACCCCAGTCAACCGACGACCCACTTTCAAACACAAGTATATCTGCCCTTCAGAGAAGTGGTAACATTGCTATTAATTGAATTATAGTTAGATACATTCAAATAAAAACAGAAAGCAGAATTATATTTATGACCCTCACTCTAGTCAGGGTAAATCACACACAATCCAAATTATCCTGTGCCCACCCTCTGGTAGCTTGGCACTCAGCAGTCAGGCTTAACTTAGAAGGCAATTTGTAAAGTATTTGTACAATAAATCATGCATTAAACCAAGTAGAACACCACAGAAATACACCACACAGTGTTCAGGAAAATATATAATATTTATCTGATAAGTAGCAGGTCAAAACAATTAAAATGCAATAAGTATATGTTGAGATATCACTGTAAAAGTGATATAAAGTGTCTTTAGTCTTTTAAAAGAAATAAATGTCTCTTTCAAGCACAAAGCACCTGGTTTGCGTTCAAAATCTCAGCAAAGAACCACAGAGGAGGAGATGTGTGGAAAACAGGGAGGTGTGCGTCGATTTCTCCAGCTGTACATGGCGATGCGTCGTTCAGTTTTCACACAGGGGTGGCTGTGCATTGATTTCCGGCGCTAGTCGTGGATCCTCTTCAGGTTGCGGAGTTTTCAGACGCCCCGTTGACGATGCGTGGATTTCCGGCACTGGCAGGACAAAGTCACAGAGGCTGCGCCATTCTGGCTCAGCTGTGCATCGATCCAGTGGGCCATGCGTCAAATTTGCGGTCGCCATGCTGGTGCTGAGTCGATCTTCTTGTTGCGAAGTCGGGCTGCATCATTCCGGTTCAGCGTACAGTGAATATTTCACCGCAATGCAGGCTATGCATCGTTTCTGACAGGCTGTGTGTTGATTTTCACCACACAAGGAGTCCTTCTTGCTGAGATGAAGTCTTTTTGGTCCTGAGACTTCAGGGAACAGGAGGCAAGCTCTATCCAAGCCTTTGGAGAGCACTTCTCACCACAGCCGGAGAGCAGCAAGGCAGCAGGGCAACAGCAAGTATGCAGTCCTTCACAGAAAGCGGTCAGGTGAGTCCTTTGGGCAGCCAGACAGGTCTTCTTGGCAGGATGCAGGTTCTGGTTCAGGTGTATTGTCAGGTAGTGTGTCTACCTCAAATGTGTCTAAGTTGGTAGGGTCAGAGACTCTGCTTAAATACCCAAATGTGCCTTTGAAATGAGGGAGACTTCAAAGAGTGGCTTAGAAGTGCACAAGGTCCCTTTTCAGTTCTATCCTGTCTGCCAGGGTCCCTGTAGGGGGTGTGACAGTCCTTTGTGTGAGGGCAGGCTACTGTCCTTTGACATGTAAGTGTCAAGCCTCCACCCTCCCAGCCCAGGAAGACCCGTTCAAAATGCAGATGTATGCAAGTGAGGCTGAGTATCCTGTGTTTGGGGTGTGTCTGAGTGAATGCACAAGGAAGCTGTGAACTAAACCAAGGCAGACGTGGATTGGAAGGCATAGAAGGATTTAAGTGTAGAGAAATGCTCACTTTCTAAAAACAGCATTTCTAAAATATTAATATAAAATCCAACTTCACCATTAAGCAGGATCACCATTCTGGCCATACTAAATATGACCTGGATACTCCTTTCAGATCAGGACCACTCAAACAGTAAATTAGGGTAGCCCCAATGCTATCCTATGAAATGAGCAGACCTCACAGCAGTGTAAAAACGAATTTAGGAGTTTTACACTACCACGAAATACAGAACCCACGTGTTCACGTCCTGCCTTTTACCTACATAGCACCGCTGCCCTATGGGCTACCCAGGGCCTACCTTAGGGGTGACTTATATGTAGAAAAAGGGAAGCTTAAGCCTTGGCAAGTGCGTTTAAATGCCAAATCGAAGTGGCAGTGAAACTGCACACACAGGCACTGCAGAGGCAGGCCTGAGACATGGTTAGGGGGCTACTTATGTGGGTGGCACAACCAGCGCTGCAGCCCACTAGTAGCATTTACCTTACAGGCCCTGGGCACATGTAGTGCACTTGACTAGGGACTTACAAGTAAACTAAATTAGCCAATTGGGTATGAGCCAAAGTCATCATGTTTTAAGGAGAGAGTATATGCACTTTAGCACTGTTTAGCAGTGGTAAGGTACACAGAGTCCTAAAGCCAGCAAAAATGAGGTCAGAAAAAGAGAAGGAGGAAGGCAAAAAGTCTGGGGTGACCATGCAGAAAGGCCATTTCCAACACCTTTACTTCTAAAAAACAGTTAATATGAAGTTATAGTTAGTGCTCTCCAAACACCACAATTTACATTTTAAAAACTCTGAAATTAATTTAGAAAGTTTTTTTTAATTATTTTGGACTTAGTAAGTTTGCAGGAAATACATACCATGGGCCTGATCATGAGTTGGGTGGAGAGGAATTCCTGTTAGGAATTCTACTCAACCCAAACATAAATAGCCCAGTATTTGTGCACCTGGTTTTCCTGGGTATGGGAACACCAGTCCTCATTTTACAGGCTAGAAATTCCAGCTGGTAAAATTGCTTGACATTTTGGCTGCGTGAGCTGGCAAGCCTCTGTCTTAGTCCTCTTTCTAGGAGAAGACAGAAGCTTGCATGCTCCCCCATGCACGTGCACTTTTCACCTTCCCTCTCCAAGCCTCTAAACCGCCTTCCCTCCACCATCTCTTCACAGAGACACAGAAGCTTTTGCTTCCAATTACTACTTTCTTAGCCCAGATCGTTAGGAGTGTTAAACTCCTCAGAATATGGAATACCACACAGAAGTCCTCATGGTAATTCTGTGCCAGCACAGTTATTACCAATTCCAAGGGGTCTAACTCATAATTATTGGCTGCAGTATTTACGTGCATAGTGTCTGCACCTGCCAGTACCGTGCAACTCCTAATTGGGAATAATGTGACCACAGAAAAGCACAACATACACAAATGTATGACTTGAAACCTGAAACTAAATTCACCATTAGGCCACAAAAAACTCTTCACTGAGTGCGGCCAAAATATACCTATGAGATTTCACCTAAAAATGGAATTGAATGGGGCTTCATAGATGACTATAACAAAATGATTCTCTCATTACCAAAAAATTTGATTATATTTTTGTAAAACTATTGAAATTTCACTTACTGTAGAGGCTTTTGAAACATCATGTGATTGATCAGATGGCTAGGTATACACTCTTCACAAGCATCGTCAGAACTAGAACTCTTTCCTTGTTGCTGAGTCCTTGCCCTTAATCGTTAAGACATTAGACCTTCTACTGAGCATTGTGAAAACAAGTCTACGACATATGAAACAAAAGTGGAAATCAGTGAGGCTTTGTAGGTGACTCCAAGCGAACTCTTCTACCATTACCAGAAATGAGGCTACATTTTGAGAGTACCTTCATGAAGACACATGATCATGGTGACAGCCGGACTGGCACATTTAAACTTTAGGGAGAGACCAGAGACCTTCATCACTAGGATATGAGTTACACTTGATTGGGTGAAAAGATACTTATGACCAGGGCATCTGCAATTGTAGGATTGTCTGGCTGTGACATTTTCCACATAATGTTGGATTTGCTGTATTTGCCACATATTCCATCAAAATAAGATGTATCAAACAAATTAGATATATTTGATTCGAAATTGATCATATTTCAATGATATCAGTGCTCTGTGCTCAGTGATCAAGTGATCACACAGTGAGTATAAAGAAAAACTGTACAAGGTGTACAGACGGAAAAGAAACACCAAAAGAATGGCATATTGTTTCATGTAATGGGTACAAATCCCAGCAAACTGACAATATGGATGCTATCTTTCTTTTCCAATTGCCGAAAGAATAAATTGCATTTCGACCCAAATAATTGAACAGGTTATCATCAGGACAAGAATTTGTTTAGATGAGCAAGACAGTCAATTCCGGAACAGGACAAAAGAGAAAAAGGGGAAAAAAGCGGGCATCCCATTTAGAAAATAAAGTGGATGATCCAGAGGCTATAGAATTGGGTGACTAAACAATAGGTTCTCATTGTGTGTGGAGTAATAAAAGTAATCTATGAAAAAAGGGTAATAACAGATTTACTAAAGTTTTTTTATCTGGTCCGCCCACGACAGAGAGGTGTAACAAGAAGAAATACATTTACGTCTCATTACCTTCTTTTTCTGTGTGTGATGCATTCTGTATCACACATTGAAATATGAATATGCCTCTGTGGATTGTTTTTGTACAGGAAGGCATCCCTTTCTGCACAAAAACAATACTGCCCACAACGCAGACACCCTTGCACCATGGTGCAAGAAAATTGTTAGAATCACAATCTTTAAAAATTAAAATATAATTTCTACAAAATCACTTAATTGTTATTACCAGCTGAATCCCATTATGCAAAGCTTGCATGAGTTGTATGAAAGGTGATAAAGTTCAAGGAAAACTTAAGTAATTTGTCTTTAATTGGAGACAGAAATTAAAGATATAACTGGATGTCAAATTACATTATATTATCTTTCAAGCCACCCTCATTTTGTGGGTGTCACCTGTATTGTTAAATAGACCCTCGCAAACTAGCAAATTTATACCTAAATCTGCAGCACACATGGTAGAATATAAAGCCAATGTTGTCTATGTGGAGGAGGTAATGTATCTTTGCTCTCTAGTTAGCTGATTATATGAGACTTTCATCTTTCACCACACAGATCGGTATGAGCAGATATCTCACAAAATGTCAGTTCAGGCAGAAATGTGGCTGTAGTAACATTCATAAGGGAAAAGGAGCCTGCCGTGCCTCATACATCCAGCCACATCTTGTTATTCATCCCATGTGTCATGTTCAATGTAGTAAACCAAACAAACATTCTTGAATTAGCAGCGTCATCAATTATTTTGTTTAAAAGGCACAACAAGCAACAGACATGAAGGTAATGCAATGTTGCATAATATAAGCTTGTTGGCTAGGGCTATACGAGTTGCTAAGGCCCTGGACCTGAGTTATAGGCCTGAGCCACAGTGGCAGGGCCTTTAGCAAGAGGTATAGCCCAAGGCAGAAGCACTATAATGCTATAGGAACAGTCCTGAGCCACTCCATTGTTTCAATAGACCTCTCAACATTGCAGTGTTCTAATTAGAGAAATAGCAAATAAAACAAACGTTAATGCCCAACATATGTGGGCACTTAGGCCATATTTAAAAGAAATTGACGGAGCGCAGCACTGCGACAAAATTGGCAGCGCCGCTCACTATCATCTTCACAACTGAGGGATGTGCCATGTTTAACTGAATATGGTGCCCCCCTGTGTTGTCTCCTGCGCGGGTGATAAATTGAGCTACCTAGCGCCAACGCAGGCATCCTTGCAAGGATGTCTGAGTTGAGGGGTTTGATTGTTTATGTGTGGGAAGGTGTCCCTTCCTGCACATAAACAATCACTAATGGCGATTTGTCACTTCTGTGTGTGCTGCATACTCAGAGTTACTAAAATAAAGGTAGTTTATTTTAGTGACAATGAGCCAAAAATATCTCAGAGGATATACTCCCTTAGGAGGTAAGTAAAATACACAAAATATACACACAAACCAAATCAGGTAAGTAAACAGTTAGAAAAGTAGTGCAAACACTGTAGGATACAATAGCATGCAATAGGCCTAGGGCCAAAACAAACCATATACTAAAAATAGTGGAATGCAAACCACTTAGGGACCCCAGGCCTAGTGTAGTGTGTAGAGGGTCACTGGGAGTGTAAAAAAACACTAAGGGTGTCCAAGCTACCCCACCCCAAGACCCTGAAAAGTAGGAGTAAAGTTACCCTACTTCCCCAGAAACACACTAAAGTCGTGATAGGAGATTCTGCAAAGACCACAACTGACTGCAAAGCACTGAAGATTGATTCCTGGACCTGAGGACCTGCAAAGGAAGGGGACCAAGTCCAAGAGACATGAAAGTGCCCGGGGGAGGGGGGGCAGGAGCCCACTAAACCCCGGATGAAGGTGCAAAATGGCTGCCTCCGGGTGGAATAAGCTGAAGATTCTGAAACAACAGAAGATGCCAGGAACTTCTCCTTTGCACAGAAGAAGTCCCATGGCATGCTGGAGGATACATAATTGTTTCCACGCAGAAAGACCGCAAACAAGCGTTGCTAGCTTCAAAGGTCACGGTTGAAGAAAAATGGGTGCTGCCCGGGCCCAGGAAGGACCAGGAGGTCGCCCCTTGGAGGAGTAGACAGAGGGGGAGCTCAGCAACACAGAGAGCCCATGCAGAAGCAGGCAGCAGCCACAGAAGTACTTGAACACGGGTTCATGAAAACTGAGCACAGTGGTCGTCTCAACACTACAAAGGAGGGTCCCATGAAGCCAGTGGTCAACTCAGCGAGTTGAGCAATGCAGGACAGAGTGCTGGGGACCTGGGCTGTGCTGTGCATTAAGGATTCATTGCAAACGTGCACAGAAGCCCTGGCAGCTGCAGTTCACACAGTACACAGGATTACTGTCTGGTGTGGGGAGGCAAGGACTTACAAATTTGGACAGATGGACCACTGGACTGTCGGGGTCACTTGGATCCAGCTCCTGTGTTCCAGGACCACGCTCGTCACGATGAGAGGGGACCCAGAGGACCTTTGAAGCAGAAGTTTGGTGCCTGCGTTAGCAGGGGGAAGATTCCGTCGACCCACGGGAGATTTCTTCTTGGCTTCCAGTGCAGGGGGAAGGCAGATAGCCCCCAGAGCATGCACCACCAGGAAACAGTCGAGAAAACTGGCAGGATTAGGCGCTACAATGTCGCTGGTAGTCTTCTTGCTACTTTGTTGCAGTTTTGCAGGCGTCCTGGAGCAGTCAGCGGTCGATCCTTTGCAGAAGTCGAAGAGGGAGATGCAGAGGAACTCTGGTGAGCTCTTGCATTCGTTATCTGAAGAGAAGCCCACAGGAGAGACCCTAAAACGCCCTCAGAGGAGGATTGGCCACGTAGTCAGGTAAGCACCTATCAGGAGGGGTCTCTGACGTCACCTGCTGACACTGGTCACTCAGAGGCCTCCATTGTGCCCTCACACCTCTGCATTCAAAATGGCAGAGGTCTGGGACACACTGGAGGAGCTCTGGGCACCACTCCTGGGGTGGTGATGGACAGGGGAGTGGTCACTCCCCTTTCCTTTGTCCGGTGTCGCACCAGAGCAGGGGCTGGGGGATCCCTGAACCGGTGTAGACTAGTTTATGCAAGGAGGTCACCATCTGTGCCCTTCAAAGCATTCCCGGAGTCCAGGAGAGGCTACTCCTCTCAGGCCCTTAACACGTATTTCCAAAGGGAGAGGGTGGAACACCCTTTCTCAGAGGAAATCCTTTGTTCTGCCTTCCTGGGACTGTGCTGCCCAGACCCCAGGAGGGCAGAAGCCTGTCTGTGGGTTGGCAGCAGCGGTAGCTGCAGTGAAAACCTCAGAGAGCTGGTTTTGCAGTACCCGGTGTCCATGCTGGAGCCCCGGGGATGCATGGAATTTGCACCCCAATACCAGATTTGGCATGGGGGGACAATTCCATAATCTTAGACATGTTACATGGCCATATTCGGAGTTACCATTGTGACACTACATATAGGTATTGACCTATATATAGTGCACACGTGTAATGGTGTCCCCGCACTCACAAAGTCAGGGCAAATTGCCCTGAACTATGTGGGGGCACCTTGGCTAGTGCCAGTGTGCCCTCACACTTAGTAACTTTGCACCTAACCTATAGGTGACTTATAAGTTACTTAAGTGCAGTGTAAAATGGCTGTGAAATAACGTGGACGTTATTTCACTCAGGCTACAGGTGGCAGTCCTGTGTAAGAATTGCCTGAGCTCCCTATGGGTGGCAAAAGAAATGCTGCATCCCATAGGGATCTCCTGGAACCCCAATACCTTGGGTACCTAGGTACCATATACTAGGGAATTATAAGGGTGTTCCAGTGTGCAAATTAGAATTGGTAAAAATGGATGGTCACTAGCCTGCAGTGACAGTCTTAAAGGCAGAGAGAGCATATGCACTGAGGTTCTGATTAGCAGAGCCTCAGTGACACAGTTAGGCACCACACAGGGAACACATTCAGGCCACAAACTATGAGCACTGGGGTCCTGGCTAGCAGGGTCCCAGTAAGACATATAAAACACACTGAGAAAGAGGGTTTTTACTATGAGCTCTGGGGTCCTGGCTAGCAGGGTCCCAGTGAGACAGTAAAAACATCCTGACATATACTCACAAACAGGCCAAATGTGGGGGTAACAAGGCTAGAAAGAGGCTACCTTCCTACAGTAATGCAATCATAAAAATGACAATGACGATCAGCACAGAAGCCACAGTTACTCTACTTTGATTGTTTTAAAGACTTATCATTGTTTCTCCACAGTCAGACCTTAAGAAAGGGACATTGGAAAGCAAAGGTTATTTCCATTTCTCATTTCCACTTGTGCAAAGTTGCAAAACTGTGTTTCTTCAAACTAATGTTTTTATGTACAGTTGTCTTCATCTAAAATATTAGCTCTACCCTTCTGCAGGAGCCGTGGCCCTAGGCAAAGATCAGTACTCAATAAAGTTCAGTTCTTAGGTATAACTCAACTGTAGTCAATACAATCAGGTCCTTCCCCAGGGGCTGAATTCACATTCACAGGTGCACTGTGGTTACCTTTGACTCACTCACCACAGACCTATTACTTGCCTCAGTTTGACTCTGGGATGCTTCTGGACTTTGAAGCACTTGTCAACTTTGAGACTCTCAGGTTAACGCCTCTTCTCCCTCTGCTCCCTGAGGGCAAACCAAAGCTTGACTCTGCAAACCAGTGGTTGTTGCCTTCACTACTTCACCACTATGTCTTATTTGCTGAGTGTGGTAGGTATGCACCCCGTTAGTGAGTCCATCACATTTGACTTCTGTGTTGGTGACTAGGATGACCTGGAAGGGGCCACACCAATGGGGTTTCAGGCACAACATGATATCCAAGCATGACTTTGTGAAGTGCTTCTTCATTCAAAGCGCAGTCTCTGGAACTCAGGTCTTGGCAATACTCTTGGCTTGAGAGGGTAGTTGCTGCTTTGCTCTGGTGAGAAACAGAACGCACCACATCAGGCAGTCCCTTGAAATAGTTGTGAATTATATCATCATAAATATTCACAAGTGCATTAGCAGGCACAGCAGGCAGCTGCATGGCTCTCCCCATGAAGATATCATGTTACAATAATCCTGTCCTCCGGTCAGGGATACATAAGAGACTCATCAACACTAGGTAAAGAACATTCAGCCACTTAAGAGATGTAGATGCACACACTTTTGCAATAAGAGTGCAATTTACTTGCTCAACTATTCCAGATGCTTCAGGCTGGTAAGTCAATGCAGCTTCTTCTTCTCTTGTAAGGTCACGCACTTCATTCTCTCATGGCCTCATTACTGAAATGAGTTCCACGGTCTGAATCAACAGAAACTGTGAATCCAAACCAGAGAATCAGTTCACACAGCAGTAGCTTGGCTACAGTGGGACTGTAATTTCTCCTAGTCAGGTACTCTACCACCCAGCAGGAGAGAATGCACACCAGATCTAAAACATGTTTCATTCAATAAAGTCTATCTGTATGTGATTGAAGGGACCTCCTGATCCCCCCTGCTTGCCTCACAGATTTTCTCCTGCCTTCATTCAATTTATGTCATGTTACACAATGGTTGCAAAGATTCTCAGCCATCACCCTAAAAGGTGGGTTAAATCAGTTTTGCTTCAACAACTGCACCATGGCATCCCTCCCTATGTGTGTAGGACCATGAAAATGTCTGACCATAAGTGACAATAGACTGCCTGTCAAAACAGGTTGTCCATCTGCAGAAACTCAAATCTCATCCTCATTCTTCACAACCTGTTCTGAACCATCCTAGCTGCTCACTCTCTTGTGCTCCTTCCTGCTGTCTCTTAACCTCCTCCCACATATCAGCAGTGGGTAACAAAAGGTTCAGGGTGGTCTCATTTTCAGATTAATTTGATTAGTCTCCATTTGATGCACCGGACCCATGAACACAGTATCGGGCAACTTCATTAGAATAAAGATTTCTGACAGTGACATAATAATTTCTGCTCCTGTGTGCTGTGCACATAATAAGTGCTATTGCAAGAGGCATTTGCAAGGCCTCAAGCAGTTTCCTCTAATGTCTCCCATTCCTGATGTCGTAAATACCCTCTGTGACCACAACTGCACAAAGTCATGAAGCCATACTGACTATCAGTCTAAATACTAACTTTCAATTGGTCTGAAACACAGCATGTTCTAGTAAGAGTTGCCAAATCAGCTACTTTGGCAGAGGTCACCAAGAGGTTTTGACTGCATCCTGTACGGCCAGCATAAGCAGCTCTCAGATTTCCCCCATCATTTCTCAAGGAGAGTAATCCACAAACAATACATAATTAGGCTTTGCGAGTGATTCTTCTTTGATATCAGGTCTTGGCTTGGTGCACAATTCAATCACATAAAGGCAGTCATGCTCGACCTCCCATCCGCCCATTTTGATTTCAGGTAATAGCAACAATGTAGCAGGAATTAAGCAAGAATAACACTTTAGTATAATAGTGTCTGCCACCAGTATGATTTGCTCATTTCTGGTAGGCAACTACTAGTTAGGTGATGTGTCTTTGTGCACATAAGGAGCCCTTCCACTGAATGTGGAACTATCACTCTGACAGAATAGCTCATAACTATGCCCTCACTCTGCTGTATACTGATACCTACACCTGCCACCCCCTTTTAGACAACCCGGCAACCCTGGAGCTTCTGGGTCAAGAATGGCTGAAATTTAGGTGACCAGTCTTTTGAAGTCACCATGGGTTTGTGTAAGTACTAAGAGTGTGCACCCTTCTCTCTCACTGCAATATGAAATTAATTTTCTACTGTGATCTGGCATTCCTAGGAGATGACAGAGACCTTTTCTCAGCTCAAGAAAGCCATTCATGCTTTATTTGTCCTACGACAGAAGATCAAACACATCCTTGTGTAATAGCCACTGAAGGAGCTTGCCGCTACAGAAAAGCTGACAGTAGTATCCCACCATTCCCAGAAACATTCTAACTTCTCTCTGCATAGTGGAAGGGTTTTCAGAATAGTGGATACTTTCTCCTGTGACACCTTCCCAGCTCCTTTCTCCCATCTGAATCCTCCCTTTCCTCCCTATTCGTATCTCTCTGAATCCACTTTTGATTTACTCCTTGATTTTCTCCAGAATACTCCATTTCTATATACTGACTACTACCTTCCTAAAATGTTCCTTAAACCCAAAGGGCTTCATGTTAGTCAAAGTTTCTTCCTTTACATGCACCCTGAAATTCCGTTGCAGAGTCTGACTCTTAGTAAGTCAACTACGAATTCCTCAGCAACATTGTCTAGCCGCTCAAAGATATTAATAGCGTGTCTGGTGATTTGATTTCTTTACACAGGAACAAAAGTTCCACTTCCTGACATCAGTCTACAAATTTCAGGGCATATTTATAATTTGTTTGCACTGAATTTGTGTCATTTATTTGACTCAAATTCAGGACAAACTGAACTCCATATTTATATTTTGACACTAGACCCGTCTAGTGTCAAAATATTAGAGTTAAAGTAATTTTTTGGATGCGTGAAACCACCTTGCATCAATGAGATGCAAGGTAGGCATTCCCGTCCGAAAAATGACTCAAAGCCCCTAGCGCCTTATTTATCCTCCCATGCAAAAATGGTGCACGGGAGGGAGGCAGGCCTAAATAATGATGCCAAGCCTGCTTAGTTTCATTATTTAACGCCTAGGTCAGGGCAGGCGTTAGGGGACCTGTGGACCTATTTCGATGGTCAAACACCGTGGAAAGAGCCCACAGGTGCCCAACCCAAGTCCCATGAACACCTCCACCCACACCAGAGGGACCCCAGAGGATGGGGGACCCCACCCCAGGTAAGGAGGTTGAGTTGAGGTAAATACATTTTTAAAGTGCCATTGGGAGCTCTGAAATGAGCCCCCCTACATGGCACTGGGCGGAATGGCCATGCCCAGAGGACCATTGAACCCTGTGCTGGCTATTGGGGTGGTGGGCATGACTCCTGTCTTTTATAAGACAGGAGTCATGGGGTATGGATGTTTTGGCATCAGGAAATGATGCTAGGCTGGTTAAAGGCATTGTTTTTGCCTCTAACCATCCTAGTGTCATTTTTAGGGGCAAAACCTCTTCCCCCATACCAGCACCCCCACCGGCTAATGTCATTTTCCCAGACACTAGCCCACTCTTTGCCCTGGCTTGTGGGATTCCATAAATTTGGCGACCGGCTGGCACTCTGGAATGACGCAAGCTGGCGCTATACTTTTTGATGTAAAACTGTGTTTGCACAGTTTTGTGTAAAAAAGTACAAATATGTCCCTTACTGTGATCTAATTCTGCATTTAGCCTAACAACATCTTTGGGGCTTGGGGCTGCTTGTTCTGCTGGATTATTGTACAGCTCCTCAGTGGTGTCACTTTCCACTGATGTCTCTCCTGACTTGGATCACGCTCCCAGTTCTACAAATCCCGTAATCCCTTGCATGAGGCACTGAAAACACCACAATTGGATGAGGTACAGTGACACCTCCTTGTGTGATGGGTACCCACATAGCTACTTGTGTATTTGGAGTTGGAAGAATGGGTTGTTGTGCCTGGTGCTGTCACAACGAGGGTGGTCACAACTGGGACTGTCACCACTGGGGCTGCCATAACTGGTGTTGTCACAATTGGGGCCATCACAACTGGGGCTGTGGGAGGCACTCCAGCAGGTAGGACTTAGACTGGATTAGTCGATACAGATGTATTGTTTCCATTATCTGGCAGACTACCTCCCAGAGGTAAATTTACTTTACATTATACGGAGGTGGTCTGGAAGACAGCAACTTCTCCAAGAAGTCATCAATATGGAAAAATATCCTTGTTATGTTTGCAGTTAGGCACTCCTTCATAACATGAAAAAAGCAATGCCATTCATAATAAAAACATTGAGAGATCTATTTTTTCATCTTAGATTTCCTCAGAAGGTTCAAGTAACAACATCACTCATCCTCTCTAAACCTGACATGTTAACGGACTATGGGGGTGATTCTGACCGCGGCGGATGGCGGTCGCCGCCCGCCAAGCGGTTCCCGCCGAAAGACCGCTCCGCGGTCAAAAGACCGCGGCGGTCATTCTGGCTTTCCCACTGGGCTGGCGGGCGACCGCCGAAAGTCCGCCCGCCAGCCCAGCGGGAAACACCCTTCCCACGAGGAAGCCGGCTCAGAATGGAGCCGGCGGAGTGGGAAGGTGCGACGGGTGCAGTTGCACCCGTCGCGAATTTGAGTGTCTGCAAAGCAGACACTGAAATTCTTTGTGGGCCCTGTTACGGGGGCCCCTGCAGTGCCCATGCCATTGGCATGGGCACTGCAGGGGCCCCCAGGGGCCCCGCGACACCCCATACCGCCATCCTGTTCATGGCGGGTGAACCGCCAGGAACAGGATGGCGGTATGGGCTGTCAGAATCCCCATGGCGGCGCAGCAAGCTGCGCCGCCATGGCGGATTCCCATGGGCAGCGGAAAGTCGGCGGTACACCGCCGGCTTTCCGCTTCTGGCCGCGGCTGTACCGCCGCGGTCAGAATGCCCGGCGGAGCACCGCCAGCCTGTTGGCGGTGCTGCCGCCAACCTCCGCCATGGCGGTAATTACCGCCAGGGTCAGAATGACCCCCTATGCTACAGGATTCCACTATCAGAAAGGCAGAAAGAATACAACATTTAGCAGACTACTTCTGCATGTAAAAGTATGAACTCACATCACTCCAGCCCTGTAGCCTCTACATTGGCTCAAAAACTACTGGGTTTCCTTGTTGGAAATTACCATCTTTTGTGAGGTATTCCCATAAATGTCTGCCTTGGCTGTTTTTGTTCACCAGTGATAAGGTGCCTGTAGTCCCCCTTTAAACCTAATGAAATTGATATACATCTGATTGGGACATTTACCTTACCTGTAAGTCCCTAATATAGTGTACAAAGGGTGCCCAAGGCCTTTAAGCTAAATGTCATTAGTGTTCTGCGGCTCCCAGTGTCCCATCCACTGCAGTGACTCAGCAAACCTAACCCCAGACCCACCACAGTAGCTTGCAGAGCAGTTTTAAAACTGCCAATTCAACTTGTCAAGCCACTTTGACAGGACTAAATCTCCCTTTTAAATGTTGATAAGGGACCCCAAAATAGGTCTTAGCTTCTATAAGGTAGAAAAATAGTATTTATCAGTGGGACATGTACAAGTACAATGTTCCACCTGTCCTTACAGCGAAAAGGCCTAAAAGCTATTTTCACCGTAGCAAGGCTGGCTGGCTGAGCTCTGACCAGGTGAAGAAAGTTTCTGCCATGTTGGATTTAGAGAAAGAGGGGCACCATGGAATAGTTTACTATTAAAAAAAACAGGAAATTGTACAAAAGTGGATTGGGTCACCTCAGGGAACTTTTACCCATTGGTTAGGGAGTGGCCAGGAGTTGCCCTCACTCACAGGCTGACATTGAGCATAAATGGGTATCTACAGTACCCTCCTTAGACGTGAGGCAAATCAAAAGAAGGACTGTCCTGCTGTCTGAAGGAAGGCTGATCCTGTTTGCCTTGAACCCAGGAAGATAGAAGTGACTCCAAGTGTCAGTTGGCTGACCTGTGTGAGCTACAGAAACACAACAAGGTTCAAGAGGTCTTTCCCCCATACTCCCATATGACCAGTTCCAGCTAGGCCTGCCCTGGACCCTGCTGCTGTGCTCTGCTGGAGTGAGTGTTGATCCCCAAGTGCTATCCCCGAGCTCTTGACTGTTGTCGACCGTGCAGCCCTCCTGCCTAATCTTAACACCTGGGACTTATAATTTTTTACTCTGAGAACCGATGGGACTCCTGAACCAACCTAATAAGCTGATCTGGCAAAGGTCTGTTGCCGCTGGGCCTCAATTTGCCATTACATCCTCTTATGCTGCAGCAAATGAGATTTACTGTATCTCCTGAAACTGTTTTCTGTCATTGACAAGCACTTCCTCAGCCACAGTTTGTATCCTTGTCCTGCTGAGGAATTCCCAGCTCAATAATTGTTTCAAAATCTGAAATGTGAAAGAATCACAGGCACCACCATTGAAGGTATTAATGTTGAGGACTTTCTTCAGCACAAAACTAAACCTTTTGCCCCCTAAACTAATGGCTTCACTGAGACTCATCCATAAGCAATCCATTACTGATGAGGCCCTTCTCTGTTATAGCTTGCTACACTTAAGACTTTTGACTGCCAGAAAAGTTTCTAAGTCAGAAGATAAAACTTCAAACTGGAGTAAACCTGGGGCCATATTTATACTTTTTGACGCAAAACTGCGCCAACGCAGTTTTGCGTCAAAAAAATGTGCGCCGTCTAACGGCATTTTGAAGCGCCGTGCAGGCGTCAAAATTATACTTTGACGTACGGCGGCGCAACCAACAGGTGGGAGTCATTATTTTGTGACGCACACAGCGTCGGTCTGTCGTAAAGGAAACCAACGTAAAGGCGACGCACATCACTGTGGGTCAATTTACGACAGCGCAATCCGGAAAGCGCTGGTTTTCTTCACGCTATTGCATTACATTTTTGCGCGAAAACTGCCCTGTCAGCAGAGGAGACCCAAAATGGATCCCAGATGCCACAACAGACCCCAGGAGGATGAGAGCAGACCAGGAACCAGCCAGGAGGATCCATACAGGAACCAGGACATTTTTTTAAAAAAAAGAAAGTGTCGCTTCAGTGAAGAGGAGCAGGAAATCCTGGTGAAAGAGGTGACGGAACACCAGCACCAACTTTTCATCTCCTCTAAATTGCCACTCAGTAGGAGAGAGGTCATATGGAAACAAATAGTGGACAAGATCAACAGTGTGGCTGAAGAACGCCGCACAGTCACTGAGTGTAAGAAACGCTGGCATGACTGCAAACGTAGGACAAAAGAGAAAATGGCCAGGAACAGGAAGGCAGCAATGCAGACTGGAGGGGGGAGTCCAGCACAACAGGAGGCCCTGGACCACATGGAGGAGATGGTCGCAGCCGTCATCCCAGAGGAGATCGTCACAGGGATTCAAGGACTGGACAGCGCAGACTACCACGACACAACGCACATGCAGGGTAAGTCGCATGGGGAATTCAAATGCAATAATGGGGACTGTAAGCAGGGGGGGGATACCTACTACACAATGCATGTAAGTCAGCACATATATGAAGTGGCATGGGTAAAGGGGCACGGCAGGGGGGCATGCCCAGCACAGACCGAAGCTGGGGCACGACAAAATACAGCAACAACAACAGTCCCATGGGGACATCCTGTAATGACAACAATAGAGCCAAGGGAAAGCAGCGACAGGTGGGAAGGCCACTACCTCAAATCCACAGCCAGGCACTTGTATTGCAAAATCTATCCTACATCAACTAGGTCCCTATCAGTAATGCAGTAGCCAAAACAACAACTGCAATGTAACTGCCACAACAGTCGACAATAACACCTCTCATCTCTGTGCAGCTATAGTACCAAATGGCAGGAACCTCCCCATGGAACATACATACCTAAATTAGGGGGTGAGGATGACATCCGCAACTATTCATAGAAATAAGACAAAGGCACCAGTACACTCAAATGCCGAATGTCCATACCTGACACATACATAAGCCTAAGTAAACAGCAATAGGAGCCACACAGCACTAACGACACACACATGCTGCATACGTCACGGTCCCTCGCGTGCCTGGCTAACAAGGCTACATCACTAATGTCATACTGCTCAGACAACAACATTGAGGAGGGGACACAGGCAACTGGTCACTGAAACACACCTGCAAAGTCTGACAAACATATAGGACATTCATACGATAAACAGGCCAATCCAGTAAGACACACATGACCCAACATCATCTTCAAACATCAACAATGTTTACATCCATACCACATCCTAACATTGACATGCATAGGTAAAGCCACGTAACATGTACAGTTCATGCAATGTGAATAAAAAGTGTATGGGGCAGGGCCTGAGAGGCAAGTGTGCTGGCAGGGCAGTCACAACACCCAGAGTCAGTCAAAGTGTATTGTGGCAAGTGTAACGTATACTTTGCGCATTAGCCTCAGGCTGGAAGCCTTTGTGCATCTTACCCTGAATGTACTTATACTCATTTGCTCACATCTAAGAGCCTCAGAGCACTTTGCACTAAATGATTCTCATTGCCCTTCCTATCAGTTAATTTAGCAAATAGCCAGTCCTAAGGTGTTGTCAATTAGTCAAATCACACTGTTTTGCCTACTTCTGCACTGGAGTTTGCCAGAACATATTCACTCTGTGCCCCAGTCAAGGATACAGACTGGTATGTTGCTGATAGATGTGGTAGGGGTTAAGGTTTGGCATTCCTGCGTAGGGAAACTTTGTCATCACGATGACATATGACTTATAAAATCACTTCCTTGTCCCAAGATATGCAAGAGGGAGTTTCCAAACAGAGAAACACAACTAGATGCTGCCTGCCTTGCTGCTGATGCACAACCAGATCACAGCCCATTCCTCTGATATGAGGGATGATGTCTCCCCTGTGATTCAGACAGGCAAGCTCCAAACTTAACATGCTGTGCTATACATAGAACAAGCGGAGGGAGAGTAGAAACTGTTAGGCACCATGATAGCTGTGTACTAATGTATTACTCTCCTGCGGACTATTTCAATTCTAACAGTGTTTATTGTTTGGGTTATTGTGGCTCACAACTAAATTTCTACAAGTCAGTTGTACAATGAAACCTCATATTAAACAAATACTGTCTTTGTCATTTGTGTATGGTAACATACCGGAAAAGACATAATAGTGTAGGATCTGAGTGACCACGACTTGCCTGAGAAGTTCCAAAGATGTCATGCGCTCGGATGTCTAAACATTCCTTTGATGTGGGAGACCAGAGGCACTGCTAGTTAGTCTGAGCAAAATGAAATATCAGGGTGACAGAGTTATTTACAAGTGGGTCAGACTTAGTCCCCACACCATTAGCTATCCTGCTGCCTAGAAAGCCAGTAATCACATGTAGGATAATGAGAGCCCACCCAACAAAATGTCCCTCCAAAACAATAGTTAAACACCGAGGGAGGAGTAGGACCAAAAGACGCCTATTCCTAAATAATTACAAAGCAACACCTAGAGGCGATCTGGCAGACATGTCTGATAGCTCCATATCATACATGTGACACACAGGTGGGCCATAGGCCTACAACAATGCCCTATGACGGACAGCAGATACCAAGACAAACACAGAGCACAAAGTTAAGGCATACCAAGGCTTGTATCTTAGTGCAAAATTGTCACAACACAGACACACTAATTGTACCCTGTTTCATTGCAGAGGAACACGGATCTCCTGCCGATATGCCTGTCCATGATGACATGGATGACGAGCTCATAAACCTCACACAAGAGACCATTTAAATGGTCCTTGAAAGCCTCCAAACCCCACCTTCAGTCACAAGGAGGAGCACAGAAGAAGCAGCCACCACAGGAGAACCACCCGCCACCCCAATTGTAAGACCTGCCAGCTCCAACACAGCTGAGGACTCTGATGACACTGGCACCAGCTTTGAAAGAGCTGTCGTTGGGGTCCAGCGGGAGCTGGCCAAGGAGGTGCGGGTGGGGATGCAAACTAGGCAGTCAGCCTTGAGGGGGTGCGTTCGTGCATGTTGTCAACTGCTGATCAGGCAGCTGCAATGCAAGCCCGAACATCGCTCTTGGAGGAACTTTTAAAAACACAGAAGGAAATCTGCACAGCTGTCATTCAGTTGACACAACAACTCCAACTGCAAGCCAGTCAACGTGTGCACGAATGTAACATACAACTCCTCAGGGCCGACCTGGCTGCCTACCATCGTGATGTGGCTGCCATTCTGAAAAACCAGCAGGCCCTCCTTGCTGCAGTACTGCCCTTCATAACTCGACAGGGAGCAGCCCCCGGGATGTCTGCCTCCATGTCTTCTAACACTGAGGTGTGTGTTGCCCCTTCACAACCAACAACAACAAGGACACACCAGGCAACACACACATCAGAAGAAGAAGACATGGAACAGATAACATTCACACGCAAGAGTACCCGGAAGCCCTAGTCCCTGCACCATGGCCTACTCTGACCAAGGTCCTACGTTTTGACAAATGCCAGTCTCACTACAACTACACTCAATGACTGTTTGGCAATCCACTGTATGACTTGTCCCCATTGCCAGTGAATGTCTCTCTCCTACTATTTGGCAATTCCTGTTCCTCTGCACTGTCTGTGACATCACCCCAGCATGTCAGGAGCATCATCCACACCCTGTCTGTAGGATCACCAAGTAAGAATGCACCTGCACGGACTCAGCTAACATTGTGAATGGACATTTTGCACTACAGCACCTATAAATAAATATCACTTGCACACCTATTGTGTCTCTGTGTTATTTCACACTCCAACTGTGCAGTACATAACTCCAAATTGGCTGTGCGGCAACCATGTTGATTCTCTATATTACTGTCCTGATTTCATGTATACTGAAACATCTGTGCAGTGGCCAGGAATGCATCATAGCCTTACTATACCGAGGAAAATAACTGATGAAGGGACTAAGCACACACAATCATGCTGCGTTGGACAGAATGATGTACCATCTATAGCTATTCTAGACAACTAATGGTGGCTGAGAAAAGTAGGCACCATGCAATACTTAAATAAGAAATAATGCCGTAAAATGTAAGGAATCATTAACAAATTACACTGCATCAATCACCCTTACGGAGTATACTTCCATGAAGGAAAGTCATGCTGAATCAGTACACACATGATGTAGGTCAGCAATGACAGCAACAAGACAAGAGTGTGAACAATTCCTCATCTACAAAGATCTCCCTGAACTTCACACTGCTGTCCGACCTATCTATTTACCCACAATAACAAGTCTGGAAGCACTCTTTGTGAAGTAGGATACATGCCAACCCAAAACCTTGATGATCAATGCACACTACCAATGGTGGGTCTCCCACATGGTGGATACTTACCAAGTTAGCACACGGGTAGCTGGCATGTTAAACCTCAATATCCTGGAGATAGCGAGCATAGGACACAAATGTCATACTAAAACATTCTGCTACACTGATGTCAAGGCCATGATAATGTAGCACCTAACGCATCATGTAAAGGGTTAACTACATTTTTATTTCAATGAAGTAATAAAAGAGGCAACTAAGGGAAAGGTAAACCTACACTAATCTAACCTGACTACTACTAACCCACAACTGTCCCTAACTAACCTAAGCTAAACTTACTCTACACATGTAACGAAACGATCTAAACATCAACCCCCCACCCACCATTATGAGACAAGACACATGCAGGACAACACTTACTAACCTACACACATACTATACTATCCTAAACAAACATATATTTTTTGGGTAATATTTTTTTAATACATTTTTTTTTTTTTTTTTTTTTTAAACAGGAATCCCAACATTGCCCCCCACCCACCCACCCACACAAAAATATAAGATAGAAAGAATAAGGACCCCCCACCCTCTTCCCTAACACTAACTAAGCTAATTACTTATACTTATCCTATAACTAACCCCCAAAACCCAACTAACAGAATAAAATAGGAAATAGGTGAGAGGGGAGGGGTAAAAGTTCAGGAGGGCAAAAGTACTACAGATTTTCCCTCCGTAGTGTGCGCCTGATGGAGTGGACCTTCTTTTTCACATAACTCATGTCCTCCCTCAGGTTGTCCACCTTTTTAACCAACTTGTCCAATTTTCGGGACAATGCCAGGAAGGCAGCTGGGACGACAGGAGGGTCTGTGCTGGTTTGCGGTCCGGCGGAGGTGGATGTTGTGGCAGGAGTTGTGTGGCCACGGGACAGTCCTGCTACCACCACACGGCTGGATCCAGGTCTGGAGGAAGATGCTTGGTCCGTTGCTGGGTCCACTTGGGCAGACCTGATGGATGTGGTGTCGGTGGTTGTTGGTGGCACTGTAGGGGGAGCCTGTGGTGTGGCCCATCACGCCCCGGAGGCCCGATCTGAATGGTACTTGCGGGCCATCCTCCGATACCCACACTGCACCTGCAGGATGTGCCTGTATCTCATCGCACGGCGCTCAAAATGGTTGCGATCTGCGGCACTCAGGTTTGCAGCTGTGAAGAGAAAAGGCAAATATTTAGCTTTGGATTTGCATTGGGTGGAATACCACAATGGGTCATTTGTCCATTACTAGAAATGTATTGGTTGCAGCAATTGTCACAACATAGTTCACGGAAAGGCTCAGAGGAAGTACATGTGAAACATGCATACATAAGGGCATATCACACCTAGCATATCCATGTCTCTACATGATGGATGGCATCACCCTAAACTACTCATCCAAATCATACCTAAGGCATTTGACATCATGGCAGCACCTCTTCTGCATACTGACTTCACTACATATGTCATTCTATGTGATAACAATCACACTCCTCACTCAATGGCATTTGGAATTAGTTGTGTGCTAAGATTGAACCCATGGGCCAGAATCAAATGTCAACACTAGGGGCCAGATGTAGGAATTTGGAAAATGCAACTAGCAATTTGCAATGCAGAACGGTGTCTCTGACACCGTCTGCGAGTCGCTATGTTGTCGCTAAGTCCCACCTCATGAACATCAATGATGTGGGTTCCAAGTTGAGCCACCTTAGCGACTATGGACACTCACAGGGATGGAGGCCTGCTGGGAACAGCCGACCTCCATGGACGTGACTGCTTTTAAATAAAGCAGGTTATTTATCCCCAAGTGTAGGCCGTTTACCTGAAAGGAAAATGAGCTGCAATGAGTAAAAAATCACAACAACTTCAATCTTGGAATATTTCACGGTAATTAGTGGTCCCTTAGACCACTGGCTGTTTTGTACAGGATTATTTCGGTCCACTCACAAAGGTGAAGGGTTACAATGGGGACCCCTTCCAGTTAGCAAGTGGGTTACCATCCACTTCAAGTGGATGATAACTGTGACTCACTTTGCAACCACGTACTCAGTTGCAAATGGGATTGCCTACCACTGTGAGTTGCGAGTAGGTCTGGAAAACCCCTTTATATTTTGCATTTTGAAAAGCATTTAGCTAATATGTTCATGACCACCAAACACATTTCGGAATAGGAAACAGACGTTTGCAACTCACAAACAGAAATTTATGCCATTTGCAACGTGTACACACTTTGCTACATCTGGCCCTAGGTACTAACTCAAGTCACAAAAGGTGTCAAGTACGTGTAACATACTGGTTGCTACAGTCCTAGGTACCCTGTTTCACAGTAACATCCCAGTCTTTGTGGGTGGTGTGGGAAGAACAACCAACAATCCCATGTTCAATGCACACCCAGGAGTGTATAGAAAGTTCAACAAGTATGTGCCTTCACACACAACACCTATGAAGGGCTAGCAACACGTTGTAGTCAGCCAAACATTGTCACATCCCAGGTCCACACATGTCAAAATGATATGACTTAGGCCAACATGACATACTATCAGTGAGTCATGTTTTACAACACACACAGAGGAGGTAGAACACCCATTCTCATGATTCGACAGAACACCTAGGCCATTGCACTCAAGTCACACACACTTCTAGTTCACCTTGTGGAAGTACATGCCCCCAGAAGATCCGACCTACAGTGTACACAGTCCATCCTCAACTAGGAAGAAGCACTTGTCATCAGAGCCATGTGCCTAAGCTATCTGGGAGACTGTCAGTCTGATATCCGCGGCTCAAATTAACTCATAATAATACTAAAACTGTACTCATTATTAAATGATACTAATCCATCACTAATTTTTGTTGGGTTCCGGAGTAGCGTGCTACTCATCGAAAAGCGCTTCGACGCCTCGTCAGGGGTAGTAAGCGCTATATAAATACAATTACAATACAATACAATATGCAGACTCAGTTCATGGCAAGTCCCTGACCAAGTCTAACATTGACCAGTGTATTCCAAATGAGTCATCCCATTCCCCATTGCCACACAACTGGAATGACCTACAGCCCCTCAATCTGAGAGATGGCTAGGTATTGCTTTACAGAAACATAAGTCCTATTTGATATCACACTAAAACAACAATGCCAATGAACGGCGAGCGCATCAAATCATGAATTCTCTTGAACACACAGTAATCCATCATGCTTCATTACCAAACAATGAAAATAGCACTCAGGCGACACTCACTGTAGGTATCGGGGTCGTCAAAATGTGCCACCTCTCCCACGGTGTACGGGGCTGGTCCACCTGTAAAGCATGAAAGGAAGAATATACTCAGACTGGGTGAACTGAAAAATAATTTCAGTTACAATGACACTGTGTGAATATGACATGGTAATGATAGACTTTCCCACATGCTCATACTGCATGGATGACTCTGTATTCAACATTATCATTGGATGAGTCTCCTGCTACAGTGACACACCCTACTACACACATGCAGTGGCCAGGACAGTCATGTGTCATCCAAGTTAACCCTCCATTAGTATGCCCCAACAATGATGTTATCCATACATCTCAGCATGTGCATCCCAGAGAGACATTCCAAAACTGGTTCCATGAGGACTGCATGACCACTCTCAATCAAACAGGCTAGGTGGACATGTTCAACACACAGCAACCACACACACATGTGACATATGTGTGGACAACATAACTAACTTCATGTGACGTGAAGGCAACACACATGTATAGCATCATCATGTGTTTCTAATTTTCTGTCTAGCTATGGCGTCTACATATGTAGGTATGTTGTTTCTACATGACTTACTCACTGGCCATTATGACCACTAGAGTACAAATAGAGCCGTTCACGTGTTGCTTGTCTGACACAAATGCAACACTACATTACATACAGCTATAGCCATCTGGTATGTGTTGCAAAAATGAGCCATTGGACTGGTAGCATTGGTCTTCCTACACATTCTGCAACAAATACACGTTAGGGCACATATGGATACCTTTGTAGCGCATCATTTGCATCATTTTGTGACGCAGAGAGGGGGCTAATTAGCAAAATACATATAGATGTTGCAATTTGCTGCTGTTATTGCGTGAAAATGTGCTGCAAAAATGGGGATATATGTGTATAAACATGGGCCTAGGTTTCCCTAGCATTACACACAGTCAGCTACTTATTTAGCAGATTGGCTAACAATCATCACATGTTCCCACACAGATTTCGATTATTCCCATGTAATTGATTTGTACTCACCAACATGGCCACCAATCCTGAGTCCCAGGTGGTCCAGCAGGTCCTGTTCCCTGGCGATCAGATCTGCCCAGCGGTGCTTCAATTGATGGACATTTCGCATGCTCCCGTAGACCCGGACCAGGTGATGGCGCACCTTCTCCCACCGGATTTTCCTAGCCTCCGTGTGATACCCCTGTATCACACGGCCCCCAGCCTCCAGCATCAGTGGGAGGAAATGGCTAACTAGCCATATGAACCCCCACAATTCATCTTCACCCATCCTGGACAGGCGAGGCCTACCTGACATATTGACAGCTAGAAAAATGGACAAATGAAATAAGAAAGTAAAAGTGGGAAATGGGGAAAGGTAGAGGTGTGAAAGAAAATGAAAAAGGAGAAAAATAGCCCAACTAACCCTCCAAACTATGCTACCCACAACAGACTCCCACAGACAATACAAACAATCACAGGAATAGACAAAACAAGACTAAACAGACTGAGACAATGTTATACAACAAGAATAGATTGACAAAAAGACAAAATACAAGGGACACAGGACACTAAAGCAGTAAAACACAGGACAACACCTTTCACACAACCACACAGTCTAGATAAATCTGAGACTGCAAAGTGAAAGTGAAAGTTAACTCCCAGTACAGATTTTGTAAACAGGATATCCTATTACATCACTTCCTGCATAAAATGGCCGCCGTTTTTATTTTCCTGTTATGCGTCATATTTTCACGCATACACAATTGTGCGTCATTTTTTTTGGACGCATTACATTGCACATGATGCCGAGTCAAAAATTATGATATGAATATTAATAATTTTTAATGTACGAGATGACCAACATATTGTCCATGTTGCGTCAAGTTTACCACGCATACATCATGGGCGTCATTTTTTTCCACGTACAGTAGTGCGCATGATGCTGAGTCAAAAAATATGATATGAATATTAATACATTTTAATGTACATGAGATGACCAACATATTGTCCATGTAGCGTCAATTTTACCACGCATACATCATGGGCGTCATTTTTTTCCACGTACAGTAGTGCACATGATGCTGAGTCAAAAAATATGATATGAATATTAATAAATTTTAATGTACATGAGATGACCAACATATTGTCCATGTAGCGTCAATTTTACCACGCATACATCATGGGCGTCATTTTTTTCCACGTACAGTAGTGCACATGATGCTGAGTCAAAAAAAATTATGATGTAAATTATACTTTGATGGCTAAATATGTGACACTTTTGGATACATTTCTATTTGACTCTGCATTCTGTGCACTCATGTACGTGAACAAATTATGACGCCCATGCTGTATGCGTAGAATTTGGAGAAAATGTATCCTTATGTCTTCATGTTTTTAACTTTGGAAAGGTGATTTGTCATGGTCAAACGGTGCTTTGTGATACACATTTGTGTTTGTATATGACACATGTCCGTTGTTGTATGTATAGAAGGCATTCACACTGTCATGTTTTGGATACGCTAACTAATGTATTGACCATATTTGTCAACATATTTGGGGTAATTGCTGATGGCTATTTTGAAATGATGGATGGGATACCATGATGTATTCCTTCTCCAAAATGTGTCCACAATTATGATGGTGATGCTTTTATCTGTAGTCCTAACAGGGAGTGCAATAGTCACTTACAGTTTTTATGGGGGTAACCATGTCCCATTATGATTTTGTGTTTCAGATTTGTGTTGGACTTTTGACATGTAGCCCACACATGTGCCTTATGCATGTGTTTAGTTCACAAGTACAAGATTCTTGTATGTTTTCGGGGCCGTAGAGGTGGACTTACGCCCCCAGCACCCTAGGATTTGACCATCCAGAATAGCTACTGTTTCCATGGAGTATATTTATTATATCATGGCAAACCTGCAGCAGCAGGCTAATGTAAGACCATATGGTATGAATGACTGTTGACCATTCATTCATCTCATTAGCCCATTTGACGTTTGCTGGAATGATGAATTGGAGCAAACTTGCATACCATTTTCCAATGACTATGTTTGCAAGACTCTCAGCGTTCCCGATGTGATAATGAGAATAATTTTGTTGTTGTCTGTGTCCCTTTCTGCATAAACTGGTTTAGTGGTGTGAGAAAGTAGCCTCTTTCTAGCCTTGTTACCCCCACTTTGGGCCTGTTTGTGAGTGTATGTCAGGGTGTTTTCACTGTCTCACTGGTATCCTGCTTGCCAGGGCCCAGTGCTCATAGTGAAAACCTTATGTTTTCAGTATGTTTGTTATGTGTCACTGGGACCCTGCTAGTCAGGACCCCAGTGCTCATAAGTTTGTGACCTATAGGTATGTGTTCCCTGTGTGATGCCTAACTGTCTCACTGAGGCTCTGCTAATCAGAACCTCAGTGGTTATGCTCTCTCATTTCTTGCAAATTGTCACTAACAGGCTAGTGACTAATTTTACCAATTTACATTGGCTTACTGGAACACCCTTATAATTCCCTAGTATATGGTACTGAGGTACCCAGGGTATTGGGGTTCCAGGAGATCCCTATGGGCTGCAGCATTTCTTTTGCCACCCATAGGGAGCTCTGACAATTCTTACACAGGCCTGCCACTGCAGCCTGAGTGAAATAACGTCCACGTTATTTCACAGCCATTTTACACTGCACTTAAGTGACTTATAAGTCACCTATATGTCTAACCTTTACCTGGTAAAGGTTGGGTGCTAAGTTACTTAGTGTGTGGGCACCCTGGCACTAGCCAAGGTGCCCCCACATTGTTCAGGGCCAATTCCCCGGACTTTGTGAGTGCGGGGACACCATTACACGCGTGCACTACATATAGGTCACTACCTATATGTAGCTTCACAATGGTAACTCCGAATATGGCCATGTAATCTGTCTATGATCATGGAATTGCCCCCTCTATACCATCCTGGCATAGTTGGCACAATCCCAGTGGTCTGTAGCACAGACCCTGGTACTGCCAAACTGCCTTTCCCGGGGTTTCACTGCAGGTGCTGCTGCTGCCAACCCCACAGACAGGCATCTGCCCTCCTGGGGTCCAGCCAGGCCTGGCCCAGGATGGCAGAACAAAGGACTTCCTCTGAGAGAGGGTGTTACACCCTCTCCCTTTGGAAAATGGTGTGAAGGCAGGGGAGGAGTAGCCTCCCCCAGCCTCTGGAAATGCTTTCATGGGCACATTTGGTGCCCATTTCTGCATAAGCCAGTCTACACCGGTTCAGGGACCCCTTAGCCCTGCTCTGGCGCGAAACTGGACAAAGGAAAGGGGAGTAACCACTCCCCTGACCTGTACCTCCCCTGGGAGGTGCCCAGAGCTCCTCCAGTGTGCTCCACACCTCTGCCATCTTGGAAACAGAGGTGCTGCTGGCACACTGGACTGCTCTGAGTGGCCAGTGCCACCAGATGACGTCAGAGACTCCTTGTGATAGGCTCCTTCAGGTGTTGCTAGCCTATCCTCTCTCCTAGGTAGCCAAACCCTCTTTTCTGGCTATTTAGGCTCTCTGTCTCTTGGGATTCTTTAGATAACGAATGCAAGAGCTCATCCGAGTTCCTCTGCATCTCTCTCTTCACCTTCTGCCAAGGAATCGACTGCTGACCGCGCTGGAAGCCTGCAAAACTGCAACATAGTAGCAAAGACGACTACTGCAACTCTGTAACGCTGATCCTGCCGCCTTCTCGACTGTTTTCCTGGTGGTGCATGCTGTGGGGGTAGTCTGCCTCCTCTCTGCACTAGAAGCTCCGAAGAAATCTCCCGTGGGTCAACGGAATCGTCCCCCTGCAACCGCAGGCACCAAAAAGCTGCATTACCGGTCCCTTGGGTCTCCTCTCCGCACGACGAGCGAGGTCCCTCGAATCCAGCAACTCTGTCCAAGTGACTCCCACAGTCCAGTGACTCTTCAGTCCAAGTTTGGTGGAGGTAAGTCCTTGCCTCACCTCGCTAGACCGCATTGCTGGGAACCACGACTTTTGCAGCTACTCCGGCCCCTGTGCACTTCCGGCAGAAATCCTTTGTGCACAGCCAAGCCTGGGTCCACGGCACTCTAACCTGCATTGCACGACTTTCTAAGTTGGTCTCCGGCGACGTGGGACTCCTTTGTGCGACTTCGGGTGAGCACCATTTCACGCATCCTTGTAGTGCCTGTTTCTGGCACTTCTCTGGGTGCTACCTGCTGCTAAGAGGGCTCCTTGTCTTGCTCGACGTCCCCTCTACCTCCTGGTCCAATTTGCGACCTCCTGGTCCCTCCTGGGCCACAGCAGCATCCAAAAACGCTAACCGCACGATTTGCAGCTAGCAAGGCTTGTTGGCGTTTTTTCGGCACAACTCTTCAAGGCAAGAGGGATCCGTCCTCCAAAGGGAAAGTCTCTAACCCTTTGCGTTCCTGCAGAAACCGCAGCTTCTTCTGTCCAGTAGAAGCTTCTTTGCACCCGCAGCTGGCATTTCCTGGGCATCTGCCCATCTCCGACTTGCTTGTGACTATTGGACTTGGTCCCCTTGTTCCACAGGTACCCCAGATTGGAAATCCACCGTTGTTGCATTGTTGGTTTGTGTCTTTCCTGCCTTATTCCCCTATCACGACTTCTTTGTCCTTTGGGGAACTTTAGTTTACTTTGCACTCACTTTTCAGGGTCTTGGGGTGGGCTATTTTTCTAACCCTCACTATTTTCTAATAGTCCCAGCGACCCTCTACAAGGTCACATAGGTTTGGGGTCCATTCGTGGTTCGCATTCCACTTTTGGAGTATACAGTATGGTTTGTGTTGCCCCTATCCCTATGTGTCCCCATTGCATCCTATTGTAACTATACATTGTTTGCACTGTTTTCTAAGACTATACTGCATATTTCTGGTATTGTGTATATATATCTTGTGTATATTTCCTATCCTCTCACTGAGGGTACACTCTGAGATACTTTGGCATATTGTTATAAAAATAAAGTACCTTTATTTTTAGTATAACTGTGTATTGTGTTTTCTTATGATATTGTGCATATGACACTAAGTGGTACTGTAGTAGCTTCACACGTCTCCTAGTTCAGCCTAAACTGCTCTGCTAAGCTACCATTATCTATCAGCCTAAGCTGCTAGACACCCTATACACTAATAAGGGATAACTGGGCCTGGTGCAAGGTGCAAGTACCCCTTGGTACTCACTACAAGCCAGTCCAGCCTCCTACAAGTGGCATGTTACATTCTTCCTGCTAGGTTCAAACTGGGACACAACTGTGATGGTCTACTTTCAAATATTAGGTTGATTGTATGACATATGGGTACATGTGTGTTGGAATGTGGATCCACTATCACCTGTCTGGGTGTATGTTGTCACTGTGACTTCAAGGTCTCCTCCTGAGTTAGTGGCAGCTGATGTTGTTCCAATTGTGTATTGCTCATATCACACACTTGAGAGAAGCCATTGATGACATGGTCACGTACACATGGATGGTCCCACCCTGTCACTGAACACGTGTGATGTGACTTTCAAATGATCTCAAATTTTGGGCTGGATGAGAGACTGTTTCAGGTGTTTGGATCCGGCATGTGTAATTGCCACATTTGTACTCCTTTTGGGCACTGTGTATGGTAATGTATCATGTCACATCCTACCCTCTGTGCATACATTTGTGATGTTAATTTTTGGTGTGATGACTGTTATAGCATTCTTGCTCAATGAGACGACATTCTTCTTCAGCAATTTCAAACTAAAGGTGGTCAGAAATGCATAGGCAAAAGCATGATGTGGTGTTGGTTATCTGTGTTTATTTACAAGTGTGGAATACAAGTTATTATATTAAATTAATAAAAAATATTATTGACAAGCTGTTGGCGCCTACGCATTCCTGCTGCCGTGTTAGGTTGTTCCCCCTCCTGTTGCAGGCCAGCATCCTCCTCTTCGTCATCCTCAGGCATGTCTGGGTCCAGGTCAAGAAGGGGAATATTCCTTTTAACACAAATATTGTGTAATATGGCACAAGTGAGTATGATCTTACAGACCATCTCTGGGGAATAGAGTAGAGCACCGCCAGTTATGTCAAGGCAGCGGAACCTTGACTTTAGGATCCCAAAGGTCCGCTCCACAATGCTGCGTGTCCTCTTGTGGGCGTCATTGTATGCCCGCTCAGCAGCAGTATTTGGGTTCCCATATGGTGTCATTATCCAAGGCTGGATGCCATACCCCTGATCAGCTGAAAGAGAAACACAGAATGGTATCAATTAGATGTAGGAGGCACTGTTGTACGTATCTTTGATGGCAGTAGTTGTGTTGTGTTGTCTGTGACTATTTTGTGTACTAATGTGCCAACCTATGGTTGTTGGTGAAAACTTTTGCATTTATTTTTTTTCCTTGGCTGAGCAAGTGTTTGTTGGCTAACTGTTTGTCAGCAGGATGTATTGGTTTCTCCAGTACAGTGTGCCCTCCCTTGCATTGTGACTAGTGATACAGGTGTCTGTGTGTCCTCACTGGGGGTGTGATGATAGTTCCATGTAGAGTTGAAACATGAAAGTGTATTAGAAACGTTCATATGAACATACCCAGGCCATCCCATACCTTTAAACTTATGCATTGTATTAGTGTACAGGTTATTTTGAGACTTCCAATTTGCAAGGTGACATTTAGGCAACCACAGTCATTAATATCTTCACACTAAGTTGTAGAGTAAATTCCAATGTGTGAGAGTTTCAATGGTGACTTGTGATACATGGCTAGTGATGTGAGTACCTCAGTGTGTTCCTGGCTAGGTGTCGCTATTGTGGTGTATGTGTTGTTTATCCTAGAGGGTTTCTGAGCAGTGTGTATATGACTTTGTTTTTTGTCCTTACCAACAAGTAGTCCATTGCCATACCGTCCATCCTGGAAGTGTTGGTTGATGGTGGAGTGACGGAAGATGAATGCGTCATGTACACTCCCAGGATATTTAGCCACAATGTTGCTGATCAGTCCTTGGTGATCGACTATGGCCTGCACGTTGATTGAATGTGTGTGCTTCCTGTTGCGGTAGAGGTGTTCACTCGCAGCAGGTGGCACAAGGCGTACGTGTGTGCAGTCAATTGCACCAAGGACGTGCGGGAAGCACTGATGGCGTAGAACCCCTGTTTAGTTTCCTGCTGCATCTGCAGTGTATTAGGGAAGCAGATGTGGCGGGGTGTCAGGCGAATGATGGCATCCAGTACTTTAGGCAGGAATGCGGAGAAAGATGGTTGTGATATTCCACCAACCAGGGCACCAGTTGTCTGAAACGAGCCACTTGCCAGCAGGTGAAGTACGGCAAGCAGCTTTGTTTCGGTTGGGATAGTGCGGGGAGTCTCTAAAGTGGGGGCCAACTGCTGTTCAATATTTGTCAGCAGCTGCTGAATGGCCTGCCAGTTCAACCGGTACCTCTGGATGATGTCTCGTTCCCTGAGGCCATGCAGGGTTGTTCTTGGGCGGAATATCCTCTCCTGCCTTCTGCGCTGTCTTTGGGGTCCCTGCTGTTGTTGTTGTGGCTGCTGTTGTTGCTGCAGGGCTCTGCGTCTACGTGCACGCTGAAGGAAAAGCACCTCCATGTCTCCCTGTTGCTGCTCTGCTGCTCTGCTGCTCTGTTGTTTGTTCTGTGTGTTCTGATTAAGTACAGGTGTGTTTGCCCCATTTTAACGCCTGCCCTGACCCAGGCGTTAACATTTCACGATATTCGTGCTTTACGTCATTTTTTTTGCGCCGCCTGCAGCGCGGGAGACATTTTTGCACGGAAGCATAAATACGACGCACCGCTGTGTGCGTCTGTTTTTGGACGGGAACGCCTACCCTGCATGTCATTAACGCAGGGCGGGGTGCCGCTTCCAGAAACTGACGCACATAGCGCCATTTCCCTTGTGCGCCGGCTCGGGCGTCAGGGTTTAAATATGGGGCAACGTTTGCGCTGAATGTGCGTCAAGATTTTTGACGCAAATTCGGCGCAAACGGAGTAAAAATATGCCCCCTGGTGTCTGTGATTGACCCAGGCTTTATTGCGGTCTGCATCGACTGTCATCTTAGAACAGATCAAGTGGAACCACATGACTGCTGTTGGTGCGTAATACATTTTTAACTGCATTTTTAGTTTAAACTTTGAAAATGCATATCTGTGGTTCTTTTCATGGGATTTTTGTTCGTTTGAAATATGTTTTTTAATAAAATATTTTAAATTTTTCTAAATTGGTTTGGGATTTTCCTTTTGTTACATTTTGACTTCGTCACTCTTTAAGTACTCCATAAACACTTTAGACATTGTCTCTTATTTTGATCATGTCTGCTCTGTGCCATAGGTGCCAAAGGGTTGAACTTAGGTTTATTTGGTGCCTTTTGTGATTCACTCTGGCAAGAATTATACTTATTATTTGAGTGGAGTCCTCAGCCCTCTCGCCTAATAACCCACATTTTTAAAGTCACTCGTAGACCTATCAATGGCATAGGACCAAAACTCATTCAAGCAAAAATCACAAAACACTCCCAAACAAATGAATCTATGATACAGACTGGCACTGCAGGTAATAATTAATGTGTTCGCGAAGAAAATAGTTCATGGCACTACTTACTTCCTTCAAGCAGCAAAACAATGAAATTGCCGGTCTGCAAAGATTAGCGTCTCTGAAAATCATTTAGTAGTCAAAAAAGTGTTAAGACCTGATCAGTCCCCATGTGATCCAACAAAGAATCCACACATTCTCATTTTCTGCCTACAAACAGATACTCTCCAGGACCCTCTAAGATCGAGGAAGTGATTACTTAACAGATTCCATTTACAAACAACCTTTAATATCGAGGAAACCAACACCCCCCAAGAAATGTGCCACTCATGAAATTAATGCATAATGGGACAATCAAACCGAACTGGAGGCATTTTCCACAGCTCAAAATATCACCATACAATCCTACATCACCTATCTGGAAATACCACACAACTCAGTATCCCATATTTAAAAACAAGTGCAAAGCCAAACTATTTAAAAAAAGTTTAATATCTAAGTATAAAAATGGACAGAGTATATCAACACCATCAACAGCCAAACAGAACTACCTAAGACACAACAACCTATAATTTAACCAGAGGTAATCAACTTTCAAGTTTTCTTTTCTTTATACTTTCCCTGATTGCATTCTATCCCAACTTTACAAAAAACCCTTCTTGAAAATTACCCTACCGCCTTACTCTCTTCTAAAGTTCAGTAAATTAACTATACCCCTCCTTACCTATATTTCAGTAAATTAACCTTCCTGTCAAATCATAAACTCCATCTGGCTAACCATTCCTGTGATACCTAAACTTTTTCTAACCTACCCGCTAAGCCCACTTCCATAAATCACAGTTTCCCCTTCTGTGTAATATCTTATCCCCTCCATTCCATTAACATATAAAGAAATGTATACTTGCATGGACTCACGCTGATAATTACACCTAACTTCTACTAACTTAATCTACCACTTGAAACTGAAGGAAATGCTTCAGTTTCCTCATAGCATAACACTAACACGATAACAAACAACAATTAATACCCATAGGATAAACCACTAACTTTGGATTTACGGAGTAATATCATTCCCACTATAAAGCACTTCCACACCTCATCAGCTGTAGTAACAGCCATATGAATCCAATTAACATGCAATATAAAATGAGCTTCTGTGCTGATCACAACAGGGTCCATGCATGTACCCTGAATATTAGGCATATAAATGACAGAAATGCTGCTGCCCGAGTGCAAACAGTTGTGCACCCATTAATTACTGCACTGACACAGCTTGTTCATTATAAGGCCCTTGGCACCATATCACGAACATTTTCTGCAGTTGGACAATTTGAGCTGTGAACATAACATGTATTAAGTCATTAACAGTGAGCTACAACTTGAGCTGCACCTCTTAAAAGAACTCTACATCACAATTCATTAGCTGTCCGCAAACCGCCGACCTCTCCTATGCATTAATTGATTCATTCATTTATTCTTGACTTTTGCCCTGCACAGCACTCCACTGCCTCTTGGCTAGGTTTGCACTATAGAATTACTACATATATATATATATATATGTATACACACACACATACATCAAGGCAGCACACTCGAAAATAGGGAGGGGTTGTTCTTTTTTGTTTCTCTCTGTTTCTGAGCTATGGTGTGTGCAGCTGTTATTCTAACACACAGTGTTGCAAAGGGACTCACAGAGTTTGGCAGAAGGTTTGCTTAATCATAAATATGAGGGATAGCCTGTTCGTCTAATTACAAGTGCAGTATATACGACTGGTGCTGTAATGTCTTACTTGGCTCTGTATCCAAGAAAGATGCTGAATTTTCTTCTTCAAACACGCAGGGCAGTCTTGATATGACATCACAAGTGATCTTGGGAGCATGATCCTGCAAATAATTTGCATATCTTCACACGTGAAAGAGACTTATAAATTACATCAGCTTGAAGTTAGTGATTTGATCTGTTGAGTTCAAGTACTCTCCTAAGAGCAGTCCTTAGACATGCTTCATATCTCTGAGATAAGGCATCGTTCTGCTCTCTCTGTGTGCTGTCCTACTGGTGGCTTCCAAGTGCCAACGCTGGCACCCTTGCACCATCACTAGTGCTGTCATATCAAGAATGCCCAGAGTGTTGGCACATTCCTGCCCTCTTCATTTGAAGCAGGTAGCAAGTTGTCTTGCTGCGTTGCACTGTGTCAAATGTACCACTGACATAAATTGCCTTAAATTTCACAGTACTGCCAGTTTTTGTCAGGCAGCAGGCAATGTGAAACAAGAATATCTGTTTTCCACTCCTTGTTTTACCCAGTTCGCATTGGCACGCCCAATGGTAGTTTGATTGGTTACACCTTTAAGGTGGAGAATAAGCATAGTGGTTAAATACTGCTTGAACAATGAATGGGTTATATAAACTGATGTTTGAAGGAATGTTTCTGCTAAGAAAAAATAAATACACTTTTAAAGTCCATTGAAAGCTTTGCCTTGTGAATGTCATATTGCACAAATAACTGAAAGAGAAGGGAAGCTAGGAAGGTTTCTGACTTTTAGACATGCTTTAAATATCTTGAAAATGTATTGAAAACTTGCGTGTGGCCAGTCATGTGAGTCAGGATGTGGCTTAACCGCCTAAATTGCCGATTACACTGAACCAGTTTCGAGTCTTGTTGTCGGCTCAACTCTGTAGTGTTGCGCCAGTGACGAAACTGAGCACCCGGCACTACTAAGAGTGTTTGGTGCTGGAGGGGTACTGTTACTCCTCCGCACCTCGTGGTGTTGTCCCCTGTGAAGGGGTTGCTAGGTGGTCTAACCCGTGGTCATGTGACCCAGGTAATAAAAGACTGGAAGGCCGGGGCGTGGCAGAAGAGAGCCGCGATAGACACACAAAGCATACGTGTCTACCCGCGGCGCTTGGCTCCCGGTCCAGGCCTACCCCAGCATGACTAATCCATAACAGAGTCTGTCTCAGTTATTTATTGTTGGTAGTGCCGGCACTCGCCGACACTACAATTGGCGACGAGGGTCAGGAAACCCTCGCAACGTGCGACACCCCGCGGTGGCCGCAGTGTGTGCGGTGCTCGTGCTGTGGGGGTCATTTCAGTTTTGTTTACTGTTGCTGGGCAACAGTGCCGTCGCTGCGGCCTAGCTCCCTGTGGAGAAAGAGCATTTCGGTTGGCTGGTAGACAGCTCTGCCTGGAGGAACCACGTATCCATGTGTATGGGCAGTAAGTGGAAGACTGTGTTTCTCTTTGGGCTGGGCATCTTGTGGCTATGTAATTCAGCAGCCACGCCCTAAATAAAATAAATACATAAATAAAAATAAAAAGGGTATAAAGCCCCTGAGGCAAATAAAAAGAACTGCAATAGGCCAGATCACTGCAGGGGAGCATACTCTGCCCATGCCTGCAGAGAAGGACCCACTTGGTTGAGTGCTCCTCCAACTGGCCAGAAGTCGCTCACCAAAGATATAGACTTGCCTGGAGATACTGCCCTAGGTCCACGTTAGTAATACAGCCAAGCCCCTCCTGTTATCCGTCATGTCTGTAATACCGCCCATAGAGCCGTTTGTGGAGGAAGGAATTCCGTCAGCACAAGCTCCAAAATGGAGAGACTGTGTGGCAAGAGTCATGTTATTTTTTGAGGCAACAAAGGTGGAGGACGATCAGAAGAGGGCAATGATCATTCACCTAGGGGGAAAGGACATTTATAATATATCTAAGAATCTTCAAGAAGACGCCCCCAAGACTCATCACACCCTGATAGCTGCTCTAAACAGACAATTTGAACCGATGGCTAACACGGACTATGAACGCTTCGTGCTTCGACAAGCAAGACAATAACTGGAGGAATCCATTGACTCGTTCCATTTATGGCTGCGCGGCCTGGCCAGTACCTGTCGATTCGCAGATGAAGCGGAAGAAATCCGAGGACAGGTAATACAGGGGTGTGCGTCAATAAAACTACGCGAGCGAATCTTGGAGGAGTCAGGGAGGTCGTTGGCTGACATTCTCATGATGGGACGCACAAAGGAGTTGTTAAAGGCTCGGGCATCTCACATGGAGGCAGCATTGCAGAGACCCATCAAAGAAGAATCGTTGAATGTGGTGGCTGCAATCACAACAAAAGCGAAGCCGCGCATGCCAAGACAACTGCCAAGACAATGAGGGTATTGTGGTGGCACACCACACCAACCGACGGAATGCCGACACTACAAATTCCTGTGATTCTGGGCAAATCGCTTAATATCCCTAGGACTAAAGTAAATATATAAACAAACATGAATGTGTCTTTGTGTGCTCATGGAAAGAGCTCCAATATTTTCGGTTTGTGTTCGCGCTACAAAATTACAAAAAAAGGCCAGGCAACCACACAGCGCATTATTGACTACCTTAACCTATCAGGCAGACATGCACCAACTGACCTTCTACATAACACTGCAAAGGTCATTTAACATGTTTTGAAAAGTTTCAGACTTTGCAATTAATAACAATATATTCGTTGGTCTCCAAAAGACAAGTCCTGAATGGAGGAACCACATTTTTTGCGGCGAGGAAACTGGATTTAAGTACAGCAATATGATAGCAAACGGGAGATTCCCAACTCAAAAGACACCATTGTCCCATGTAGGCGAACCTTAGAACGGAGGGGCATATTTACACTCCATGTGCACAGAATTTGTGTCATTACGCAAATTCAGCACAAACTCCTTATTTATAGTTTGACGTTAGAAACTTACTTTTTCATCAGCTAAACATGAGTGTGGAAAAAACAAGTTAATGCCTAAACTGAAAACAGAAAACTAGAGTGAACATTCTCGACGCCAGATTGCCCCTAACTTGCACTCTGTGTGCAGAGGAAAGCTCTAAGCAACAAGATGGTCATTTAGCAAGAGTAAATGCAACCAGTGCTTTCTGTTTCAGATGGGACAATTTAGAACAACAACTAGGCAGCACCATGAACAACATGCAACTGTGAAAAAATTATGCATCCCCATTTGGAATTTGCAGTTGCGTTTCTGTCATTTATGTAGTGTCTTGAGACTAGGGGCCATATTTACATGCCCCTTGTACTGCCTTTGTGCTAGCATAGCATAATTTATTTTAATGTTAAGGCAGCGCTAAGGTGACCTTTCCCCTGTTCCCCTGTGCCAGATTTACAAAGTGGCAGAATGCATGTATTGGGCCACTTTGCAACCCTTTGTGCCACATTATGCCAGTGCCAGGCATAATGTATTCAAGGGGGACAGTCCGACACAGGGAGGCACGAAATAATTTCACTGCATCATTTTTTTATCACGTTTAATGCCTGCTCAAGGCAGATTTTATAATGACGCACCCATTAAAATCACTGGGCCTCCCAGCAACATTTTTGGCGCTAGTGCTGCAAAGCACCACAATAGCATCAACATTTCTGATGCTGTTGTGGTAACGACCGCCATGGTGCACTGTGTTGGGACTGATATGCCACTTTCTCATAAATATGCCCTAGGTGCGCTAGGACCCTTGTGGTTCTGAGCAGACTTAGGGGAGAGATTCCGCAACCTGCTGGGAGCTGTTAAGGTGTGGGTATTAATAGAGATGACATAATCAGGGATTTAGTGTGTGATTGTATGCGAAGGAATAGAGACATTCAGTCAAGAGCTTCGTGTGTGGCATGGTCTTTGCATGTTTCTGGGCCTCGGGAGTATAATTAGTGATTAGTAAATGGATACGTGCCCCGAAGAAATGAGGCTACTCTCCCTGAGTGCATACAATGACCCAGTAGATTGCTTTTGCCTGCCATGTGCACTCAGCTCAATCAGAGTTGGTCAGAGTTTACACGTGTGAAATTGTAGTGCTGCTCCACCCGCACATGGCCCTCAAAGAGTGCAAGGCCCTGTGGAGGAGATCGCTCAAGAGACTTAACAGAACCCTGTGACGGGCCATAACCCAGAGCGATCGTCGATGCAAGTGAAACGCTAAATGCAGTGACAACCAGGTACGATGCAGAAAGTAAAATGAGACATTTAGCAAATGCAAGAGTTAGAATCATTACTTAGCTCTAAGAAGGAGAACAATCATTTACAACCTTTGCTCAGACAAGGTAACTCAAGCGCAAGGAAGCAGCCTGTGCTTTCAGAAGCTGCAGTGACCACCGAAGATCATCTGCCACTGCCTGAATAGTACATACTTTTAGCTGCAGTAGAAAAGAGCACAAAGTACAATGCAACTGCATTTCTGAACCAACAAGAAACAGAAAACTGGTGAAGGTGAACCACATGGATTGAGACGTTTGATGACTTCATAGATGCCGTGGAAGAAGTACACAACAAGAAAACCATTAAATACCCAAATAATCTTGCCGGTAACAGAGTAAAAGAAGTTTTGAAGAAAATCTTGCAAACTGAGGCCATAACGTACCGTCAGAACAAAGAACCAGCCATATTCCTTAGAGCCATTGATGGCTGTCTATTGGACTCTTTTAGAAGACGCATGTTGAGAAGACACTCAGGTCCAGATTTTGAAGTTTTGCGTGAAAAATTATATTGCCAGGTAGTGCCATTCCAAGACGCCAGCCGGGCAACATATTAATTGAATAACAGTAACCAGTGGTGAGGCCCGGCTAGCGTCATGAAAAAGGATGCTAGTCGGGTGGGGGAGGCCTAGGAGGAACAGGAGGTTGTGCGCCAAAGGATGGCACTAGTATGGTCAGAGGCATAAAAATGCCTGTAACCTGACTAGCTTCATTTTTTGACATAAAGCCCCCATGGACATGACTCCTGTCTTAATAAAGACAGGAGTCATGCCCACCAGCCCCCAGTTAGGCCCCCCTATGGCAATTTAAAAAATAATATAAAATACTTACATGTACCTAACTTACTTACCTGGGATAAGGTCCCCCCATCATGTGGTGTCCCTCTGGTGTGGGTGGGGGTGTCCCTGGGGCTAGGGAAGGGCACCTGTTGGCCCATTCCATGGCCTCTGACAATGGAAATAGGGCCACAGGTCCCCTAATGCCTGCCCTGACCCAGGCGTTAAATAATGCCCTGTGTGTGATTTTAGCACAGGGGATAAATATGGTGGTAAGGCCATATCGTCATTTTTTGCACTGGAACGCCTACCTTGCATCTCATTGACGCCATGTAGTTTCCCGCAAGCAAAAAATGACTTTAACTCCAAAACTATAAATGTGGAGTTAGGTTTGCACTGAATTTGCGTAAAAGAAAAGACCCAAATTTGGCGCAATGCAACTATAAATCTGGGCCTCAGTTTAGACAAAATACTAATGGCTGTGAGATAAAAGAGCAGAAAGACAAGCAACTGATATGGAAGCTGGAACAGCAAAAAATGAATCAGCGTTAGTCATGAAAAGCAAATACAAACACTCTGCAGATGCACATAAATCAACGTCGTCAAAGAACAAAAAGGTGTGTTTTCGATGTGGGGTTTCATTCCCTCAAGAGAGCAAATGTCTAGCCATATGACTGAATTGCAAAGTTTGTGGAAAAGAAAAACACTTTATAATGTATAGTGGTGTGCAAGGTGAAAGAGAAACCAAATGCATCACAGCAGGAAGAGAAAATGGATGCCAGAAAGTACCAGAAACATTCTCTCTACGCCCACAATGCCAGAAAGCAAATCATTTGTGACAAATAAAAACCCAACAAGGTCAATCATCCTGAAGCTCATTCTGCAAAGCTTCCTCAATGTCATCATCAGGCGCTAGTGTAGATGACAGACGTGCGATGATGATTTCAACCAAAGGATGCCAGGCACATGTTGGGTTGGCTGGGTGCGTGGTAGAACAAGTGACAAAGATAAATAATCAAACAGAACAATCCATTTCATTAGGGCTCTGGCCTAAGATCCCAATAAAGGTTCACAATTGTCCCATAAACGTCTTCATACACAGTGGTACTTCGATTAGCATCATGCCAGTTGAGAAGTTCAATAACCTGCATCCTGTGCCACAATTTCACCCATCAAATGCAAAGGTATACATGTGGGCTGCTTCCAAACCATTGCAAAGTCAAGGGTCATTCACAGTGCCCATTAAATACAAAGCAGTGTCCATGCAAGCACCAACTCATGTACTTTCAGGAACTTCGTCTGGTGCATGCCTACTCAGTTTTGCCACTGCTCCTGACATGGGTCTGATATCTCTCAATTACAACTGACACACTCAGTCAGAAATTGTAAGTCAGTTTCCATCATTATTCTATGAAAGTAAGACTGCACATTATTGAGAACATTCACCCTGTTGCTCAGCCCCACTGCAGAATTGCCTTTCATTTGTAGGAAGCTGTTGAGAAAGAACTAAAAATGCTGGTGAAGCATGACATCACTGAGTGCTCCACTGGTCCTACGCCATGGGTTTCCCTATAGAAGTGGTTCTCAAAAAGGACAGTGGAGGAGCAGGGCACATCTGTGTTGATATGTGCCAGGTCAACAAAGCATCACAACCCCCTCTTGTGCCCTCTCTACAGTGGGTCTGGCACACAGGGCTCATGTTGTGTTTCTCCTGTGGCATTTCATGGCCTTCTGCGACACTGGGGTAAAAACCCCTTAAGCCCCATGGTCCCACTATACTTAACCCCTTTGCAGGCTGCTTCTCAGACCACTAGGACATTCTGGTACAGTTTTTTGGTTTTCACACTTGTGAGGAATAGACATGTGTTTCCTGTTTATACATTTCAATGCTGTGACCTATTAACTCTACCTGCTAATGTTAATTGATTCCAGCTGCTTCTGTTTATTGGTTCCAACTGCTGTGACCTATTGATTCCACCTGCTAATGTTAATTAATACCACCTGCTTCTGGTTTTTAGTTCCAACTGCCATGACCTATTGACTCCACCTGCTAATGTTAATGAATTGCACCTGCTTGCATTAATGGTCACAAACATTACGCTGACAGTTGTTCTCTCCCACGGCCCATTGAAACCTTCCTGTTTGCCATGTGAGCAACATGCGTTTCAGGAGTCAAACACACCAAGAGAGTTTCCAAACTGCACCCGAAACTCTAGTAAGTGCTTGGCCTCATTCCTGCCCTGAGCAAGCATCATCTCCACACTCACCTCCTGAGTCAACCAGATTCCTCCTGCCATCTAGTCTTACTCACCCAAGCCTCCCTGCAGTTCCTGTGATCCTTTTGTCATTGACTCATCTGTCGTCTTCACTTCCAGTGTGGCAATTCTTCTTCAGCTCCCTGCGCTACAGCTACAAAGACTTCATCCAGATTCCAGTTTTAAGTAGGAGAGACAAGGCTAAGTACTGAATCACAGGTTAGTGCACACTAATCCTTAGATTAAGCCTTTGACTATCTATAGGACAAAGGGCCAGATGTAGGAAGCCTTTTGCACGTCGCAAACTGCGAAAAACGCAATTTGCGGCATGCAAAAGGCCGAACGCGATGCTCATCCTCAAATTGCAAGTCGGTACCGACTCGCAATTTGAGGATGCGACTCACAAATAGGAAGGGGTGTTCCCTTCCTATTTGCGACCGCATCGCCATGCTGAGTTGCTTTGTGACCGCGAATGCGGTCGTAAACCAACTCGCAGTTACCACCAGTGTCACACTGGTGGTAACTCATTTGCAAAAGGGAAGGGGTCCCATGGGACCCCTTCCCCTTTGTGAATATCGACATGAATATTTTTTCAGAGCAGGCAGTGGTCCTATGGAAAAAACGAAACCAAATGGTTTTGGAAGTTTTTTCTTTTTGCAACTCGTTTTCCTTGAAGGAAAACGGGCTGCTAAAAGAAAAAAAAAACTGCTTTATTTAAAAAGCAGTCACAGACATGGAGGTCTGCTGACTACAGCAGGCCACCATCCCTGTGAGTGCAGGGACTCGCTATGGGGTCGCAAACTGCGACCCACGTCATGAATATTAATGAGGTGGGTCTTTGCGACCCCATAGCGAGTCTCTGAAGGTGTCTGAGACACCTTTCTGCATCCCATTTTGCGAGTTTCAATTTGCGAGTCGGTCAGACTCGCAATTTGCAAGTCTCAAAATTTTCCTTTCCTACATCTGGCCCTAAGTTCTGAATAGAAAAGGCTCACTTGCCAGAAATCAGACACTACCTTTGTGTCAATGGCTTTAGTGCTCTGAACTCCTTTACAGAGTGGGTGCTCCAGACTTGAATTATATCATGTTGGAAATGGCCTTTCTGAAGGGCACCCCAAACTTTTTGCCTTCCTCCTTCTCTTTTTCTGACCACCATTTTTTGCTGGTTTTAGGACCCTGAGCACTTTACCACTGCTAACGAGTGCTAAAGTGCATATGCTCTCGCCCTTAAAACATGGTGACATTGGTTCATACCCACTTGGCTTCCTTAATCTACTTGTAAGTCCCCAATAAAGTGCACTACATGTGCCCAGGGCCTGCAGATTAAATGTTACTAGTGGACCTGCAGAACTGATTGTGCCACCCACATAAGTAGCCCCTTCACCATGCCTCAGGCCTGCCACTGCAAGGCTTCGACTTTACACTTCGACTTGGCATTTAAAAGCACTTGCCAAGCCTTAAACTCCCCTTTTGCTACAAGGAAGGACATATACCTGTGTAGTTTATAAGTCCTGTTAGTGTAGAACTCCTAAATTCATTTTATACTGCTGTGAGCTCCTTTCATAGGCTGACATTAGGGCTACCCTCATATACTGTTTGAGTGGTAGTTTCTGATCAGAAAGGAGTAACAAGGTCATATTTAGTATGGCCAGAATGGTAATACAAAATCCTGATGACTGGTGGAGGTGGATTTAATATTACTATTTTAGAAGTGCCACTTTAAGAAAGGGAGCATTTCTCTGCGCTTAAATCCTTCTGTGCCTTACAATCCACGTCTGGCTAGGTTACTTGACAGCTCCCTTGTGCATTTCACTCAGACAACCCCAAATACAGGATGCTCAGCCACCCCTGCACACATCTGCATACTGAATGGGTCTTCCTGGGCTGAGAAGGGGAAGGACCTGACAAATACATTTGAAAGGACAGTGGCATGCCCTATCTCCATGGACTGTCAAGCCCCCTACTGGGTCCCTGGTAGACAGGATGGAACTGAAAGGGGACATGGTGCACTTCTAAGCTACTCTTTGAAGTCTTCCCCACTTCAAAAGCACATTTGGGTATTTAAACAGGGCCTCTGACCCTACCAACTCAGACACTTCTGGACAAGATACCACTGGTGAAGAAACTCTGAACCATACCCTGTAACCTGTCAAGAGGAACTGCCTGGGTGCCCAGAGGACTCACCTGACTTCTTTTCTACAAAGTACTGCTGCTGTGGAGAAGTGTGGCTCAAGGGTTAGAGTGGCAGACCCTGAAGCAGAGATCTGGCTCAAGACCAGGGTTCAAGTCCTGCTTCGGCAGGTCTTGGGCTCAATTCCCCTTGACCAGATAATTCTCGCCTCGGTGCCTAATCTAATTCATGGGTCCAACTCTGGGCAATAGCTTGCTTAATCTCCACAACGGCCCCAACAGTGCTTGGATGCCTGGCTTCACCCTGGGGGTGCTCAGGAGTGGGCGCCTCACAGGGAAAAGCCAGGAGGGGTTCCATAGCGGTATGAGTACAGTGCCTTGAGACCCTAACGGGTGAGTAGTGCGCTATACAAGTGCTAATTTACATTTGCCCTGCTGTCTTGCTGCCCTCTGGCTCTGCTGAGAAGTGCTCTCCAAGGGTTCGGATAGAGCTTGCCTCCTATTCCTTGAAGTCTCAGGACCAAAAAGACTTCATCCTGCAAAGAACTCCTTGTGCGGCGTAAACTCCACGCACAGACTGCCAGAAATGATGCGCAGCCTGCATCGCGGTGAGAAAATCACTACACGCCAAACTGGAACGATGCATCCCTGATCCTTGAGAGGAGATCGCTGCAGCACCAGTGCTGCGACCGGAACTTTGATGCACGGCCCACAGGATTGACTCAAAGCCGAGCAGGAACTATGCAGCCTGTCTTCCTGCTAGAAGAATCGACGCAGTGTCTGCCGTTCGACAGAAATTTCCACGTATCGCCCACCAGATCGACGCAGCCCCTGTGACTTCGTCCTGCATGACAAGGATTTCTCTGCATTGTCTCTGGGGCGTCCGAAAACCTTGCAGCCCAAAGAGGATCCAAGTCTTCACACCGGAAATCGACACAAAGCCTTCCCTGTCTGAAAACGTATCAACGCATCATCTGTGTGCGCAGGAGAAAATCAACGCACACCTCTCCGTTTTCCACTCACCTCCTCCTCTGCAGTCCCTTGCGGAGAATTTGAACGCAAACCAGGTACTTTATGCTTGCAAGAGACACTTGTTGCTTTTTAAGAACTAAAGACTCCTATTATCATTTTCTACAGTGATAATTCAAAGTGTACTTATCCAATCTTGATCATTTTGACCTGCATTTAACCAGATAAATATTCTAGATTTTTCTAAACACTGTGTGGTGTATTTTTGTGGTGTTATACTGCGTTATTGCATGATTTATTGCACAAATACTTTACACATTGCCTTCTGAGTTCAGCCTGACTGCTCAGTGCCAAGCTACCAGAGGTTGGGCACAGGATACTTTGGATTGTGTGTGACTTACCCTGACTAGAGTGAGGGTCCTTGCTTGGACAGGGCGTAACCTGACTACCAACCAAAGACCCCATTTCTAACATATCAGAACTGTATTCCGTCCACCAGTATTTCTCGACAAATTGTTCTAATAAGAACAAGAGAGGACGTATTAGAGCACACTATATATGTTCACAAACTTGTACAGAGAACTGAATGCAAAATTATTTTTCAGAGTGCCAGAAACACCAGTCTTAGATTATGATTTGCAGCTGCACTTATACAGTACTCGTGGGGAAGCCTGTAAATGTACAATACTGTTAATAACTATGTAATCTTTGTATGCTGAGAACTGTTGGTAAACTATTCTTCTTGCTGTTTCCAGTGTACTCCATCCACACCAACACATTAACAAAGTTCTGAAAGATTTGCTAAATGTTTGTGTAGTCATATAAATTGATGACATCCTCACTTATTTGGGAAACATGGCATAACAAATAGGTCATGACAGGGAAGTACTACAAAGACTCAGAGAACCTGCCCATTTTATAAATTCGAAAAATGTACATTTAATACTCAATATGTTGAATTCCTGTGATACATCTTGTCCCCAGGAGGAGCAAGCAAGAAAGAAGGTTCAGGCAATATTAGGTGAGTTCCCACTTATTTGTATTAATTTATAGGCATCTGATTGCCATAGGAAGTACCTAAATGTACATTATTCTGTAAGCATACGATGTTCCTTAATTTTGTGAGAAAAATTTCTGAGACATTAGTCAAGCTTGTGGTTTGTAAAGATGTTTTAATTTCAGCATATTGTGTAATATTTAGATGACGCGTAGAACATAAAAAGTGCTCAGCCAACACATGTTTTGCCCTCTAAGGTGTGTCCACCAGGGCTTTCTCAAGGCTGTAGAAGATGAAATGAGGTACGTTTAAGGATGAGAATAAAAATTGTTAAATCATATAGATCAATAAACACCTAAGGGTGGGTACCCAAGATTTTAGAAGGAGAATTTTGCTGTAGTACCATACCCAAAGGCACTGTCAGCGGAGAATTGTAACAAGAAGAGATACCCATGGGTGCAGGTGCAGTTGCACAGATTAATTCTTAGTAAGAGAAGTGGAAAGGGTCTGAAGACACATGTGAACATTTCGTGATGTCTAAAGTGAAATTATTAAAGAGGAATGGATGAACCACTGTGGTGAGTAAGAGAACATGATAAATACAACATTTAGGCAGTAAACGAACCAGCAAATCAGGTGATGGTGCCGGCACATGTTAGTCAGCATTGCAGTTGTGATAACATATAGGCTACACAAAGTGCATTGCTATACACAAATATTTATACATCCTTATTGTGAGCTTGCATGTAAATTTACAGAGACAAGAAGGAACAGAAACATACCATAACATGTAATTCAAGGTCTGCTTGTAACAATGTTCAATGTACTAATAAGATAATAATCAGTCTGTAAAAAAAGGAGAGAGAATATATGACAGAGCTATATGTAGCTATGGAACTGCAAAAATAAACAATGTTATGCTCACAATAGAGTAAAAAAATAAAGGCTCATCATAATTGGACCAGAGTAGCATGTTAAATAAAATGGTGATAATTACATACAAAACGACTCCGAAATTTGACGGGCGATCCGAGATGCACTAGGCATATTTTGCATAAGATCTCACGGTAGTATAATCTTGTAACATGGAGCGGAAAAAAGTTGCAAGAGTCAGTGGTTATTACGGGGACAGGTAGAGCTTACCCGTTTAGTAGCTGCTGAATAGCGTTCTGAGAATTTCAATCAATCGCGTCCTTGGCCGCCGCCATAATTAGGAACGCTTGAGTGGAAATGGGACCTTCTTTTATGTTATGGTCTCCACACCGGGAGTCCATCATTTGTGTTAATTATGGGAAAGGAAGCGCCATTTTGAAAAGGCATGCAGGCGACTAGTCTGCCTATTTAGAGTATACGGATATGAAAAACGAATAAAGTAAAAATAAATTATTTATAGTGCATATGGCAATATTCAAGACTTGGCTCATAAATTAGTAAACTAATTAGAAAGAGTGAAAGAACACAGATTTTTTTTTGTTTTGAACTGTCTATATATGAACTGGGGTCTAAGAATGAATGATGCGTATCGGGGGTTTCAAAGTATGGGAAACAGGCCCCTTATTTAAAAAGCTTAAAAAAAATTAAAAAAAAGGTAGTCCTCATATATTCTGTGCCTAATGCTAATGTTACTGCAAACAATATGCTAGCCACAGGAACAGGCACTAAAGATATGTTTAAATATCACGAAAAATAGAGAATAGAGAGTACAATTTAAATAAGAGGAAATATATGTGAATAAAACTCCTAGTGGGGTGTGAGGTGTTGAACAATAATTCAAGAGCTGTCTTATTTGATGACATCAAGTTACTCAAGAGGTATCCTACCTACATTTATATAGTAGTAGTAGGGGATAGACAAAAAAATATATGTAACCGGAACAATGTACTGGACAATATGAAAAATAAACTAAGTAATTACTCACGGAATAAATTACATGCATTGCGGCTTAAAAAAAGGAATAAACATTATATGGCAACAGGTCAAACTTTCTTAGTATACAGTATTAAAGCAGCCAATAGTGCCATTCTGAGTATTTGTTGAGGCCTTGTTGTACTGTGTCATAACGAATAATCAGACGGCTTTCTTCTTGACGCAGTCGCAGTTCTGAATTGCCACCTCTTGGATGTAATTTGAGTCGTAGGAGGCCGCAGAAAGTACATTCCTCGGGGTGAAATTCTGTGAAATGATCCACAAGATGGGCACTGAGATTGTATTTGTGGATGTTTCGATAGTGTTCTTGAATCCTTGTTTTCAAAGCTCGAGTGGTGCTGCCTATATGAACTTTGTTGCAGGGACACTTGATAAGGTAGACAACATAGGTGCTTTCGCAATTGATACAGTCATTTACACTGTGAAGATGGTCATTGATTGTGATGGATTTGGTTTTAGATAGCCCCAATTTACAGATGGAACATTTGCTACGAGTAAAAAAGCTTTTAGGTCTTGGTAGTAATTTATTTTCAGGAGGCCTTTCTTGAAAAAATGATTGAAAAAGTTTGTCCCTGAGATTGGGGGCTCTTCTAAACCCCATTTGAGGAAATTGCTAAATATATTGATTGATGGATGAGTTGTTTTGTAAGAGGTACCAATGCTTTCTTAGAAGTTTTCGAATCAGATAGTGGCCATTGTGAAACTCAGTTATGAAACAAATGACTATGTTCTTTTTTGTTTGTTTCGGTTTATATAGCATCAGTTGCGGTCCACCCTGTCTAGCTTACCCTTGGTCTTTTTCAGGATTTTTTGGTTGTAGCCTCTGGCTGATAGTCTCTCGGTCATTTGTGTGGAAGTTATTTCATAGTCTGATAGGCTGGTACATTTCAATTTGGCTCTCCTGAATTCCCCTGCTGGGATATTTCGAATGGTATTTGAAAGGTGACAACTGGAGGCATGGAGAGTAGAGTTTGCAGCTGTGTCTTTCCTAAAGAAACTAGTATGTAACTTGTAATTTTCAATAAAGATGTTAAGGTCTAGGTATTCCACTGTGGTATTAGAAATCTAGTAAGTGATGTCAATGTTCCATTGATTAGGCATGAGTGATTTTAGAAACATATTTACGATATTTTTCTGACCTTGCCAAATCAACAAAATATCATCTATGTAACGGCCCCAAAAGATTATGTACTGGGAGAGGTGTTCAGTTTTCTCCTTCCAGAGCCAGTCTCTTTCAATGGCTCCCATCAGGATACAGGCGTACGGTGGTGCAAATTTGGCACCCATCGCCGTCCCCTGAAGTTGAAGATAGAATTGGCCATTAAACAGAAAATTATTGTTTTCAAGACAAAAACTAGGCATTTCCAGAACCATCTGATTTCTCTCTGTATATTTGCCTGATTTAGTGGATAAGCATTTTCTAACTGCTTCAATGCCATCACTATGTTTGATGGATGTGTAAAGACTGACCACATCAATGGTGGCTAGGAAATAATCAGCCTGCCAATCTATGTTCTGAAGTTTTTGTAAGATGTAGGGTAGATTGCTCATGAAAGGTTGTAATTCCTGGTCAATTAAAGTTCCTAGATTAGAACAGACTGAATTGATTCCAGAGATGATGGGTCTATTTTGGGTGAATGGCCTCCTTTGTGTATTTTTGGAAGTAGATATAGTGTGGGAATGGTAGGATGGGGTAAATATAAAGCAGCTTTTTCTTTGGATGAAATTATTTGGCGAGAGTGCCAGTGTTCTAACATATTAAGTAATTTATTTAGAATTTCAATTGTAGGATTGGAAGAGAGTTTCTTAGAGCATCTTGTGCCATTGAGTTGTCTGTATGCTTCCAGTAGGTAGTCGTTTTAGTTAAGTATAACAATGTTGCCACCCTTATCAGCTTCTTTGATGACAACTTGGTTATTTTCTTTTAGTTGCAGAAGAGCTTTTTTCTGCTGCATGCTGATGTTAGATGGTAGGTATTTGCGTTTGTTTGCAGTAATTCTTATATTCTTTATCAAGATCACTGGACACTGCTGTTAGAAAAAGATCTATTGAGTTACCAGCCGGTAAAGTTGGAGTAAAGGTGGATTTAGTTGGTAAGTCAAATGGATGATACAGGTTTGTCTCAATATCCAGTTCCTGTGCTATGGTAGTAGTAGAAAGATCTGGTTCACTTACATTAGATAAATTACGTAGAAAACATATTTCTTCTAGGTCTTTAACAGTAAGATCACAGGTTGTTTGTAGAGGATAGGGTAAAGGAGGTAAGGGGGTGAAAGTAGAGAAAAGGATTTAAGTTTCAGATGGCGTGTGAATTTGAAAAGGTCAATTTTGGTTTGTACAGGATTCCAAAAATTGGTGGGACAGAATGAGAGGCCGTTATTCAAGATTTGTTCATTAATTGTTAAGAAAACTTGATCAGAAAGATTAACTATAAGATGCTCCTCTGGTCTCAAGGTCTCGATGTTTTGCTGTGTGCTCTTGTTTGTATACCTGTTGTATTGGGTACTTCCGTTGAGGTACTTAGTGGTCTTGTACGATTGTCTTGTAAAGTTCCAAGTTGGTGTTGTCTGGCTTCCTCGGAAGCATTTACAAGTAGTCTATTGGGTGAGAGTTTTTCTGATTCGTCTGCAGATTCTACTTCAGAGGAAGATAAGGTTTCTGAGCAGCTAGGTATGTCAAGGGAAAGAGTAGAGTCTTTAATGTTGTCGTATTGTTTTCCAAATGTATATACCCTCCCTAGTTGGTAGTCGTTAAGATCTCGTCTGAACTTGCGGTTCTTTCTTTGTATGATATCCTCCTCATAATGATCAATAATATTGTTAAGTATAGCATAGTTTTTAACTGTAATTTCTCCCCAATTGGCCTCTTCTATACGTTGAGTTAGGGTGTTGACTTCTTGTCGGTGTTTTTCATACTTCTCTTGAGCCAAGTCTATGAGTTGTTTAATCATGTTGTTTGATGCCATCTGCAGGTTGGCTTCCCATTGTTGTAAATGTTCCTGTGAAGTGAGATCCATTGGAGGGAAAATTAAAATTCTCCGTCCTCGAGGAATATGATCATGCTCTAGATATTTCTTAAGAGAGGCTACTTCCCACCATTTAGAGGTTTCCTTCTTTAGAGATCTTTCAAGTGCTAGAAAGGTGCTTTTAGCTGATGATAGATTTGTAGATTGAGAGCATTTGATGCCAGCACCAGTTGTGTTGAAGACTTGGTCCAGTTTGGAATTACGTAGTTCTCTCCTATTTGCTTAGTGAGTCATAGTGGATTCTTGTGTCTAGAAATGTTTGGCTTTGACAGGAAGTAGACTTTAGAAGCAATAAGCTTAGTCAAGGCAAGTGAAGGTCCAGTTTTAACTTCCTGTATAAAATGCCTGTTCACTGGTGAGATTGAGTGATCGTGGGAGCTCTAACCGGAGGATTGGACCCTAGTCCCCCATGTATGAAGTAAACTAATTGGTGAAAGGTGAGTTCCCACTTATTTGTATTAATTTATAGGCATCTGATTGCCATAGGAAGTACCTAAATGTACATTGTTCTGTAAGCATACGATGTTCCTTAATTTTGTGAGAAACATTTCTGAGACATTAGTCAAGCTTGTGGTTTGTAAAGATGTTTTAATTTCAGCATATTGTGTAATCTATAGATGACGTGTAGAACATCAAGAGTGCTCAGCCAACACGTGTTTTGCCCTCTAGGGTGTGTCCACCAGGGCTTTCTCAAGGCTGTAGAAGATGGAATGAGGTAAGTTTAAGGATGAGATTCTAAAATCTTGGGTACCCACCCTTAGGTGTTTATTGATCTACATGATTTAACAATTTTTATTCTCATCCTTAAACTTACCTCATTTCATCGTCTACAAAATTAAGGAACAACGTATGCTTACAGAATAATGTACATTTAGGTACTTCCTATGGCAATAAGATGCCTATAAATTAATACCTTTCACCAATTAGTTTACTTCATATATGGGGGACTAGGGTCCAATCCCCCGGTTAGAGCTCCCACGATCACTCAATCTCACCAGTGAACAGGCATTTTACACAGGAAGTTAAAACTGGACCTTCACTTGCCTTGACTAAGCTTCAGGCAGTATTAGACTGGCCAGCACCAACCAGAGTTAAGGAGGTGCAAAGTTTTTTTCTGATATTGCAAGTCCAATTGCTAGGCTTTTAAGAATTCCTTTTGGTGACGACCCAGGAAGCCAATGATGCTTTCAATCAGTTTAATAAAGATTACCACGGCCCGATACTCAGACATCCAGATCCCATGGAGCCTTAAGTGTGTGGAGGCAGATGTCGTTCAGGTAGCAGTTGGAGGTATCCTGTTGCAATGCAACAGCACAATGGGGCACATGCACCCAGTTGCCTTTTTTCCCTGAATATTGTTGTGAGCCGAGCAGAACTATAAAGTTGTAGAGCGAGAATTAATGACAATCACGTTATGTTTCCAAGAGCGGCTGCAATATTTACTAGGCGCTCAACTCATCATTGCTATATACACTGATCATAAGACTCTCCAATTTCTTAGGTCATTAAAATCACTGTACCATAGGCAAACAATGTGGGTATTGTTTTCAGTGAATAAAATTTAATCATCACCTATCAACCAGGCACACAACAGACCAAGCCTGATATTCTATCTAGGTGGGATCACACAAATCAGGACTCTCAGTAACAGATACCACAGAACATCAGAGCCCCAGAACATATTGTAGGACTGGACTTTGCAAACAAGAAGCATTCCTAAACAGAGTTAGACAGAGCATGACCCAGGAAGACATTGCCTTGTGGTTGGCCATAAAGGATAATCATACACAGAACAATCTTCCCTATCATGGAACCACATTATATCTCCAGACAGAAGAAGTGTTAACCTAGTGTCATGATAACCCGCTAGCTGAACACCCTGGAATTCACAAAATTGTACCTAACTGTCCTTGATGGTTTTGGTGGCCACCACTGTTCAAAGATGTGCATGATTACGTGGAGACCTCCCCTGTATGTTTCCAAAACAAGGCATCTCATTCTGCCCTTGTGGGTCACTTACGAACTTTGCCTGTGCCCCCCATCCCTGGCATATTATTAGTATGAACTTTATCACAGACTTACCCAACTCCAATGGCTACAATACTAGTTGGGTAGCAGTAGATCTCTTTTCCAAAATAGCACACTTTATTGCCCTTAAGCAGATACCCACTTCTAAGAATCGCCCAATGCTATTTGTCCAACACATCATGCGGTTACATGGTCTTCCCTTCGTCATCATTTCAGACTGCAGCTAGCAATTCATTTCCCTGCAGTCTTTGCACATCTTTGGACATTGACAGTAGTCTCTTGTCTGCTTAATACCCACAAATATAAGGGCAGACTGAATGGGTGAATCAGGTATTGGATCAGACATTGCAATGCCTTCTAACTTCCACTCCACAAGGGTGGGAATCCTTGCTACCATTTGCTGGGTTTGCATACACTAACTCACAGTGTTCTGCCACTGGGGGCTCCCCCTTTTATTGTGTAACAGACACACATCCATGTATGCTGCCAGAAAATGTTGTCATACCTTCTTAAGATGTACCTGCCATACAAGACTTTGTACAACATCTGTCAAACTCACAACATCAGGTGTTAACACACTTACATCAGTCTAAAACAAGTATAGAGAAATATGCTAACAGCCACTGACAACAACAACCAGCCTATAAAATTGGGGACCAGGTTATGTTAGCTAAAACAACCTGTGACTACAGGGTCCATGAAAATTACAGCCCAGATATGTAGGTCCCTTTTCAATAGAATGGATCATTAATCCAGTAGCAGTGAGATTAAAGCTGCCAAAAGATCTACCAAATCACCCAGTGTTTCATCTATCCCTCCTGAAACCCTGTGATGCATAAACCTGTCACGCTCCACCTCCACCACTGATAACACTGGATGGCCATTTGGAATTTGAGGTACAGAGAATCCTAGACTCAAAACGTGTTAATTGTCATTTGTTTGATTTGATCGATTGGAAAGGCTATGATCCTGAAGAACCGTCTTGGGAACAGCCAGCAATGTTCATGCCCCTCACCTGGTCAGTTCCTCCCATACTCGTCACCCAGACAAACCACGTCCCATAGGTCATTCCTTGCAGGGGGAAACTGTCACGACCCCCTCTTGTGCCCTCTGAATAGTGGGTCTGGCACACAGGGCTTATGTTGTCTTTCCCCTGTAGCACTTCATGGCCTCCTCTGCAAAACCAGGATGAATACCCTTCAGGCCCCATGGCCCCACTACACTTAACCCCTTGGTAGGCCCCCTTCCTAGACCATTAGAACATTCCGGTACTGTAGTTCAATTAGATTTTTCGTTTGACGCATGCGAGGAATAGTCTTGTGTTTCCTGTTTATTGGTTACAACTGCCATGACCTATTGACTCCACCTGGTAATGTTAATTGATTCCACCTGCTTCTGTTGATTGGTACAAACCGCCATGGTCTATTGACTCCACCTGATAATATTAATTATTGCACCTGCTTTCATTAAAGGTCAAAACCATTAGGCGGACAGCTGTTCTTGCCTAGGGCCCATTGGAACCTCTATGTCTCCCATGTGAGCCGCGTGCCTTTTAGGAGTCAGTCACACCCATAGAGTATTTAAATTGCACCCAAAACTCAAGTCGGTTCTTGGCCTAATTCCTGTCCTCAGCAAGCATCAACCCTGCACTTACCTCCTGAGTCAACCAAAATCCTTCAGCACTCTAGTCTTCCTCAGACCAAGCCTCCCTACAGCTCCTCTGATTCTGACAGCTTTTGACGCTTCTGTCCTCTTCGCTTCCAGTGTGGCAATTCCTCTTACTCTTCGGCTTCCTGCACTACAGCTACAAAGACTTCCTCTGGATTCCAGTTCTGAGAAGGAGAGACAAGGCTAAGTACTTGATCACAGGTTAGTGCAACACTAATCCTTAGATTAAGCTTAAGGCTATCCTTAAGACTGAGTTCAGAATAGATAAAACTCACTTTCAAGAAATTGGACCCTACCTTTGTTTCAATAGCTTTAGCCTCTGAACTGCTTTATGGAGTGGGTGCTTTAGACCTGAATTATATCAGAACTGAAATCTACCCACCAGTAATTCTCATCAAATTGTTGTTATAAAAATTAGAGAGGACTTATTAGAGCACACTATATAAGTATACAAAATTGTACAGAGAACTGAATGTAAAATGATTCTTGGGAGTGCCAGAAACCCCAGCCTTAAATCTTGATTTGTACCTGCTCTGATGCAGTACTTGTGTTGAAGCCTGTAAGTGTACACTATTGTGAATAACTACACACTCTTTGTATGCTGAGAACTGTTGGTAAACTATTATTTTTGTTATTTCCAATGTACTCCATCCACAGCAACACAAAAAATCCAGGAGGTACAAAACATCTTCTGCAGTGTTGTCAGGAAGCAGAGCAGACCAGTGCTGGAAGTCTCTCTTTTCTTATTGTGTCCCAACCCCGCTTTCCATCAAGGGCAGTGTGTGATTTAAGAGTTTAGGGTTCCATGATCGGGGACTGCACTCTGGTCAAAACCAGGTGAGTGCTTGACTTAAAGAGATGGCAAGAGTATGACATCCAGGTCCACACATAGCGGGCATGATCATGCAGTTAAATGGCACCAAAGTCTTCTCTCATCTTGACCTTAATAAAGGATATCATCTACTTAAGCTGGAATAGAAATGTAGGTACATTACCACTTTTTTGATTCATATTCATTTGTTCAGGTATGAAAGATTGAGTTTTAGAATGCTGTCAGAAGCAGAAATATTTCAGGATGTTATATGTCGCATACTTCAACCAGTCACGCATGCATCCAACTACAGCAATGACATAATAGTTTTTGGAGCAACATGGGAGGAGCATGACAAAGCTCTTACACAAGTGGGCAAACTACTTGCCGAGGCACGTCTCACTGTGAATGCAGCCAGGTGTGAGTTTCAGAAAAATAAGCTTAAATTCTTTGGACAAATATTCTTCGATGGGGGAATGACTCCTGACCCAGATTAAGTGCAAGCGCTGTCAGCTACTTGTGGCCCACAGGATGTCACTATGCTGCCATCCTTCTTGAGCATGGCCAGTGTTTTCTCAAGGTACATTCATGACTTTGCTACAGTGAGTTCCCCATTGCAGGGAGCTGACAAAACGAGATGTTCCTTTTTAATGGTCTGTAGAATGTGATCAGAGTTTCAAATGGATAAAACAGATGATTGGGAATCTGACTGAGATTCCCTATTTCAACCCCAAGCTACATACTGAACTCATTATAGTTGCCAACAAGGTTGCACTGGGGGCGATCCTTGCTCAACATAATTGTAATCCAGTTGCTCAGAGGCACATTGTGGTTAATGCTAGCTGAAGCTTGTCTGACACAGAACGAGCTTATTCTCAGCCCGAAAAGGTGAGTTTGGTTGTTGTCTGCATCTGTGAACATTTTCAGGTGTTTTTGTATGGAAAGCTCTTCATAGTTGTCACAGACCAACAATTGCTGCTCACTATTTTCAGGGGAACCCAGAAGCCAAGATGCCCCCTTTTATTGAGAGATGAGCGTTGCGACTGCAAGAATATGGCTATGCGATTGTGCCAAGCCAGGTAAAGGTCAAAACCCTGCTGATTACTTTTCACAAGTACCTCTACACAAACCCAGCTCAACATCCAAAACAGCTGAAGAACACGTTAATTTCATTGTGCGGTCCAGTACACCAGTTGCTCTAACCATTGAACAGATCATCGCTGCTACGAATGCTGACAAGAATATGCTCATTCTTAGAGACATCATTTCAACCCATTCGACTTTTGGATGATGACATTGAGGAGCTTATTTACAAGCCCCGTGCACCACCGGAGCATCACTTTTTGTGACTCCCTGGTGGGGCAATGCCCTGTGCCATATTTACAAGGTGGCATTAAGCCACTTTTCATGGCTTAATGTGGCCTTGTAATTATGGACCTCCCCACGCAGTTTTCTGTGGCAAAGGGGTGTGCAATGATAGTTGCTGTGGGCGTACCCACGCAACACCCATTGCTTATTCACACTGCCCCAGATTTACAAAGAAGCATAAATCTGAGGCAGCGACAAAACTAATGACACCCAAGGGGTGGCATTAGAGTGGCACAATGAGGAAGAATACTTCTATTTCTCCTCATTTTTTGCTCATTCTGTAGCACACATAGAAGGAGCAAATTGCCATTTGTGATTGTTTTTATGCAGGAAGGTGTTCCTTCCTGCACAAAAACAATCACTCCCGCAACACAGGCACCCTTGCACCCTGATGCAAGGTTGGCTGCATTCGCACTAGGCAGCTAATTTTGTGCCTGGGAGAACACAGCAATGCACCATATTCTTGTAAATATGGAATTCTGAAAATGACTCAGCTCAGCGCAGCAAGATTGCTTGTGGCATCTCGCTGCACCATTTCCTTGTAAAATATGCCCCTGAGTTAAAAAAAAAATGTCAAAAATGTGTAGGATGAACTGTCTGTACTGGGAGGCTTGAGAAGTGATAGCTGTGAGTCTCTGGCAGCAAGTCATTGAACTGGCCCATGAAGGACATTGTGGCATTGTAGTCACCAAAAGAACCCTAAGAGAACGAGTGTGATTCCAACGCCTAGATGAACAAGTTGAGAGGGAACTGAAAGAGTGCCATCATTGCAACTGTCTTTCCCCTAAAGAAACCCAACACCTGTTGAGCAAGCCTGACCTTCCTATTGAGGCTTGGGAAAGAGTTGCTGTTGATTTCTTTGGGTCCTTTGGGGAAAGAACATCATCTCATATTAGTCATTGATAAGCATTCATGCTTTCCATTAATGGAGGAGATGTCCACCACTTATGTCAAGCTTATTGAGCAACTGGACAACATCTTCGCAGCGTGGGGTATATCTGCCATTCTTAAATCAGACAATGGTCCACTATTCATCAGTCGAGAGTTAAAGGAGTTTCTCGTCAAGCTGAATGTCAAGCATCAGAAGATCACACTTCTCTGGCTTCAAGCCAATGACATTGTTGAATGATTCATGGGAACTCTCAAGAAAGTAATTCAGTGAGCAGCGATGGAGAGCATTGAACTGAGATAAGCCTTGTGACAGTCTCCATGCTTATCGCTCAACTCCTCACTCCACCACAAGTGAGAAACCTTCCACCCTACTGTTTGGGAGAGCTATTCGAACCAAGCAGCCACCGTTGACAGTGGATTGACCCCTGGATGCTGATAGGGTTCAGATCCTGGACACTTCTAAGAGATGCAAGATTAAGGCATACGCTGATTGGTGTCGTGATCTCAGGAAACAGTCTTTGATAAAGATGTCTGGGTCTTAGTTAAACAAAAGCAAAAGAGGAAAACAGACACTCTGTTTGATGCCGAACCTCTGAAGGTACACATGGCATGGCCCAATGTTCTAGGAATACCATCTCATGGGATTCGTCAAATTTCAGGCATTTACCTAAACGATTGCCAGCTCCTGCAGTCTTCGATTAGGTGACTGTACCTGACAGTCCAGATCAAACATCAGACTCTGCACCATTGGAGACAGATCAGAGTACAGTTTCATCACCTCCCACCACAAGATCTGGTCAACCAGTGCGAGCGCCTTGACAACTCATCAAAGAAATCTGGTATTATTTTTGTTTGTACTTTCAGTTTAATGAGGGGAGAGATGTAGTGTTGTGACACTAGGGGGCAGATCTACCAACATTTTGCGCTGCGTTTGTGTCATGAAAGTGACGCAAGCCAGTACAAAATGTTTTTTCTCTTATTCACTTTCCAGGGCAAAACTTGTTTTGTGCTGCGAAATAATGAAAAGTAATGCAAAGTAGCGCAAGGCGCTGCTTTGGATTACTTTGCATCAAGAGGCCATTACATGGCCATTCCCATGCAACCACCCACCCTTTTTGATGCAAAACCCTATCTACCACAAATGTGAGACAGGGTGTTAAAAGGAGAAATGTTGTCATTTCTCCTTTCTTTTCCTACTTTGTATGTGTTCTGCATTGTGCAGCACACATACAAAGTAGAAAAAGTTTTAGAAGTTTTCTAGGCCTAGTATTTTGTATTGGAAGAGTACCCTTTCAGTCCAAAACCCATGCTAGACCCTCGCACACCCCTGTGCACTAAGGCGCAAAGGTGTGTGTGTGGTGTACAGCAGCCTAAATCAGCACCGGCACTAGGGAAAGGTGAGGGGAGAGCCATATCTCTGCAGATATGGTGCTCTCCTGCTCCCTTCTTCTTGCGCAATGCAGTACAAATTTTTTGGCTGCTGCGCTGTGCTGCTGGGAAGGATGGTAAATCTGTCTCCAGGTGAGCTAGGACCCTTGTGGTTCTGGGAAGACTTAGAGGAAAGATTGCACAACCTGCTGGGAGTTGGTAAGGTGTGGGTATTAATGGATATGATGTAATCAGTGAATTAGTGCATGATTTTATGCAAAGGAATAAAGACGTGTAATCAAGAGCTCCATATGTGGCGTGGTCTTTGCATGCTCCTGGGCTGGGTAGGATGGTACAACCTGATCATCAGTTGTTGCACATGCATTGAGTTGTGACTAGTTCAGATGCATCAGTTGGTGCACATTTTAGGATGATGGCTAGTATAGTTAAAAGGTTTCTTGCCATATTCTCAGTTAAGCACAACTTTATAAAATGATCCCTAACCGATTCCAAATTGCCAAAATCCATAATTCATATAACAGCTTCTGCTCCAAACATCTCTTAGGGCCAGAAAGGATTTTGCGTTCACAAATGGTGCAAATCGGTAAATTATACCGTTTGCGAATGCACAATCATCTTTCAGGATGTTTGAAAGGCAGTGCACTGCAATTTTAGGGAATCGCAGTTTTTGGCGATTCTCTAAAAATTGCAACTTTGAATAGGGAATCACAAATTGCGATTCCCTAAATAGGTAAACGCAAATAGGGAATACTTATTTGTGATTACTTGTGCACATGTATCATGCATTTCCTAAATGCGAACTGAGATTTAGGAAATGCAATTACACAAAATTTGGTGGTAACCATGTGCAATTTTTGAAAATGCATTGAAAATGCATTTTTAAAAGTGACAAGTGGCGCACCCATGTCCCTAGGGCATGTGTGTGCTTTACATGTGCACATTGTTTTTGGGGGGAGGTGCATCAAAGGGGGTCTCAGGTCCCCAGCCCCCTTGGTTTGCATGACCTAATTTGCGAATTCCTAACAGGAATTCACAAATTGAGAAATGCAAAACCATTCGCACCTATGGGCCTTCAGGCCCATAGGGATGATTGGAGTCCTATTCCCTAATAGCGATTGTGAATTTTAAGAAATCACTATTAGGAATTTGCTATTTTCTTATTACACACTTTGCATTCCTCAAATAGTGATTTCTTAAAATTCACTATTTAAGAAATGCAAACCAGGTTTTTGATACATCTGGCCCTATCTGCTCTGAATATATCCTAATTTGATCTCCTCCATTTTTTCAAACATTTTAAAATAAAGTGATTCCATGCCTAAGAAGTTTGAAAGTGTGGGATGTTTCTATCAGTTACTAGTGACTACAAATTCTTCCTCTTCCCAGTCCTTACTTCATGATGTTATGTGGTGAAACACTTTCCTTTTTTGGTGTCCTTACAAAGACACTCGCTTTGCAGAATTTCCCTACATTGACTACTGGAACATACCATCAGATTGTGATCAAAGATCAGTAGAGATGGTGGGATTGTTGTAAGGACTGTGGCAAGGAAGAAGAAGTGAAGTGATGATGATACCATAAGTGAACAAAGCATTACCTTCTCAACCCTTCCTCTTCACAGTCCTGATGTCATCAGAACCTACCACGCCTTAAATAGTGCAGTACTGTCAGCTGGTGCAAATAATATTGATTGCTTACCACAGCCAATATCCAGATAAGCCTATGTCTACTCACAAGAGAGAAAGGACTAAACCCAGAGATCATACCGGATCAAAGGCAGCCTGGGGAACACAGGGCCACCCAGACAATGGTGGTCATTCTCTTAAGGATCCACATTGGTGATGCAAATTGGTTATTTAATCAACTATTTTGATGTGTACTAAGGCTTACTTTAACACAACTAATGTGTGCACTGTCACCTCTATTATTCATGTTACATATTTAAAAGCGATGCATGATATTGGCCTGACATTTAAACATCAAATAAATATATTCACAAAGTTGATCATCAACTATGCACTTCTTATTCCCCAACTGAACTTTAACAATAGTCTACTGGGGCTTTGTACACTGATACTCAAACCAAGGGACTCTATTGCTTGTCTCCTCTTTTAATCTCAGGCACAAGGAATTTTATCAATATTATACTGATTCTGATATCTCACAATTATGTCTAACCAAGTATGCAGCATTTGTAGTCATAGAGGCTGACTCACAAAAGCATTTATAAGGACTACAGGAGGATAATTTAACATACATACTGTGAGAAAATGGGCTGTTGGTTGAGGAGAGTGCGAGTCCTTTTCAAGCAACAACCACAATCTGCACTAGTGTTAACCACAAAAGTTAATAAATAACCTGCTTTTAACCCTCTAGTAGTGTGGCAGAAAAGCATTCCGGCTTGACTTAGAGGCAATGTGTAAAATATTTATGCAGCATTAAATATTAAACAGTAATGAAGTGATAACACAAAACAAGAAAAATTCCACACTAATTAGGAAACATAGAGTAAAATAAAATAAAACTATTTGACACCAAAAAAACAAAAATTCAATCAGTAGAACAGGAGTCATGATTTTTTAAAAGTTTAAAGTGGAAAATAGCACCTAAAAGATCAAAGCGCCATCCTCAGACATCTTGTTGCATGGCAAAGTTGAAAGTTATAGACAATTGCAATGCACATTACGGATACACAAAGTGGACTGGGTCCAGTCCTTGCTTACTTTTGAACATAAACAATCTCAAGGAAAAATATCTGAGAAGGTAAAGTTTGGCAGGGCAAGACAGATGGTGGTGTCTAAGGAGGAGGCATCATTGTCTGGCAACCGGTGGATGAAGTCACAGTGAAGATTCCTATGATCGGATTTATAGCCTGATTTAGAGTTTGGCGGATGGGGTTACTCCATCACAAACATGACGTATATCCCGTCCGCCATATTACGATGCATCGTATCCAATGGACATCGTAATATGGTGGACGGGATATCCGCCATGTTTGTGACATAGTAACCCGTCCGCCAAACTCTAAATCAGGCCCTCAGTCTTTTTTTCTGAAGTTGAAAATCTTCAGCGGGATGAAGCTGCAGGCTGTAGCCTGAAAGGGCTCCACGAGGCCTGATACCCTTTGTGTGAGGAGCTGCTGAACAAGATTTGCTGCTGAGGGGAAGAACCTAGCAGGAGCTGCCGCACAGACAGGCCGACTGGTGATGCACAATGGGCAGATTGATGAGCAGGTAGGTCCCTGTCTCCTCTCGATTCTCAGTGAACTGTTCATGCAAAACCTTTCTGAGTTCTAAGTTTGGGTTTTGGACAATATGGGCAACTTTAACACTACTTGCAAGAGTTCAGGACTGGAAGGGAATCACTTGGAGGCTCAAGATTGACTCAGTCTTGGTCCATGTGTGGGTTCAAGGTGGGTGAAGCCTTGACTGTCCCTGAGGCTCTGATCAGGAAGCCAGCAAACTAGCTGTTGGAGTCAGTCTGAAAGTCCTGGGTTCAAGTAGAAGATTGTGTCTCAAGCAGTAGGACAGAAATAGACTTCTGAGAGCACAGCCAGGCTTCAAGCAGGAAAGCAATACTACTTGGTGCAGCAAGGTCAGTCTTCCTCAGTATACAGCAGACCACACCAGCAGGCATTCCTCTGAGAGTCCTTTCTAGGTCCAGAGAGTGAACTGGACAGTGGGTCTGAGCTTCCCCTTTTTATACTTGTTGCCCACTTTGAAGTGGAAGAAACTTCTGGAGGCCTACCCTTACAGACACATCTGGAATTTTCTGACTCCCTGTCCTGGTCCCAGTCTGTTTGCAGGCACAAAAAGCTAGTATGAATTTCTTTGTATGAGAGCAGGGCACAACCTATTAAATGGCAAGTATGGCTGTGAACAGCTCCACTTCCCCATCCTGCCCGAGTTGGCCGATCCAGAGACACCAAATCCCACTATTGTGTGTCTGTTTGGGAGAAATATACAAATGCCAACTGCCAATCACACCTAGCCATGTGACTCAGGAACAAGCTGCAGGCACCAAATGGTTAGGGCAGAAAAATACAAACTATTTAAAAAGTGGCAGTTTCAAAATTGTGACTTCAAATCTAACTTTAGCAATAAAGTGGATTTCAAATTACAATTCTTCAGGCACCAAACATGACTTTCCTACCAGCGCCCAATAAAACATGGGCACCTATCAAATGTAGAAACGTAACCCATTGTTAATCTATGGGAGAGGTAGGCCTCACATTAGCAAAAAAGAAATGTGTGAGTTTTTCACAACCAGGGCATGAAAAACTTGAACATACATGCCCAACATTTTAATTACAATGCACCCTGCCCTATAGGCTGTCTAGGGCATACTTTAGGAGTGCTTTATTTGTATTAAACAAGGGAGCTTTAGACTTGATAAAGTAATTATTATGCCAAGATGAACTGGCATTTTAAAACTGCTAACAGGTTATAATGGCAGCCCCAAGAGATGTTGGAAAGGGCTACTTAAGTGGGTGGCACAATAAGTGCTACAGCACCACTAGTTGAATTTAATTTACCAGCCCTAGGTATATAGTATACTACCTTAATAGGGCTTATAAGTAAATTAAGTATGTCAATCAGTTATAAGGCAAATCTACCATTTTTTAGGCTGTGAGCACAAGAACTTTAGCACTTGTTTGCATTGGCAAAGTACACAGAGTCCTTTGGCCAAGAAAAACAAATTCAGAAAAATAAGCGGGGCAAAGGCAAAAAATTTAAACGTACAAGTCCTTTTTATTTATTCTAATTGTATACGGATACTGTCATTTTATTCCTATTTTAGATAATGTAGGGCCAATTCACAAAGATATGTAAGAGTATGTAAAAGGGTACTAGAGGTGTACTACTTTATGTACTCAAATGCCTTCACGAGTAGGCCTCAGAGTTTCATATGTGCAGTAGGATTACGTGAAGTATGTGACGTTTCCCGCTTTCCCTTCTTCTATGCTGCAACACCATTTTCCTCTGGCAAATGTAGGTTAGTGAGGAAACAGGATTTCTTTCTCGCATAAATGGTCTGAAACAGTGTTGCATTCATGAAAATGTTGCCTATGAGTGCGTGTTTCTCAGAGCATTGCCTTGCCAGTGACTTAACACCTGTGAAAGAATGGTATGTCAGAACACACTCATCTAAAAAACACATTAATAAAGTCCAGATTTTCAGTTAAAAACTAAACCACTATAAAACCTCAAGACATTGACCTATTTTGGATAGATTTCTATGGCCACTAAGAAGAAACTTTATAATTCTATAAGCCCCTACCTTGTATAACGTAGAATCTGCATGAGAGAAAATCACAAATCGCAATTTTGAGTTAAATGGGAATCATTTTTCATACGAGTAATTAGCACCTAAAACTAGCCTTGGTCAGAGAAGGTGACGACCCTACTAAACCAAGACCCGGAAGCTGCCACAAAGCAAAGAGTCATGAAATGTAAATGCTGATATTTGTCATCCTCTCTCAAAAACACAGCAGTGCAATCACATTGCAAAAAACAAGAACAATCAATCTTTACAACTGCTGTTAGCTTGTAGCATCAGCATATGATTGCAAATTCTGGTCAAACGATGTGGTTCTTCAGAAAACACCAATGAAACAACTGTATGTAATTATTTAGAGTATTTGTTATGTGCTTCTAATTAGGAACGCACATAAAGTGAAGTCATGTGTCGACCTGGGAATGTCCAGAGTAGACAAGGGGACTGTGGCCCTCATTACGACCCTGGCGGTTTGTAACCGACAGGGCCGCGGGACGCGGTGGCACCGCCGACAGGCCGGTGGCTTAGCCGCAGTCAGAGAAGGGAAACCGGCGGTCTCCCGCCGGTTTCCCGCTGCCCCCAAGGAATCCCCAAGCCGGCGCAGCTTGCTGCGCCGGCTTGGGGATTCCGACTCCCCCTCCCGCCATCCAGTTCCTGGCGGTTCTCCCACCGGGAACCGGATGGCGGGAGGGGGAGTCGCGGGGCCCCCGTAAGAGGGCCCCGCTTGTATTTCACTGTCTGCATAGCAGACAGTGAAATACGCGACGGGTGCAGTAGCACCCGTCGCACCTTCCCACTCCGCCGGCTCGATTACGAGCCGGCTTCATGGTGGGAAGGTCGTTTTCCCCTGGGCTGGCGGGCGGCCTTTCGGCGGCCGCCCGCCAGCCCAGGGGAAAACTTGGAATGCCGGCCGCGGTCTTCAGACCGCGGTGCGGTATTCCTGCGGCGCAACTTTGGCGGGCGGCCTCCGCCGCCCGTCAAAGTTGTAATGAGGGCCTGTATGTCCAAGTTGATATTAGATCCACTAAAGGATGAAAGGAGCATGCAATCATAAAATCTTGAGTACAGTCTGCGCCAGGGTTTTAAACTGGATCAGTCACAGGAGTATGACTAGTGGACTAAGACACAATTTATTTGCTGTCAGTGGGAAGATGGCATTTCCCATAAGGACTTTCTGAATTTGAAGTGATTCTTTCAAATCTGAGGTGGCTAGGAAAGGAGTTCCAGATGGAGGTACTTGATAAAGAAGGGTGCAGAAGCAAAACCATTTACATCTGAATTGGTGGGATGTCAACTGTCTTTGTTGTCAGACCTGTGACTCCAGGATGGTTGCTAGAGAACAACAATGGAGCAATAGATAGATCCGAGAGCAGGGGTGACATGATCATGGAGTTCGAAAATATTTATCAGTCTGGCAGCATCGTTTTGAACTCAGAGTTTTTTAAGGGAATTGAGGGGGGGCCAATACAGAGTCCATTACCGAGATCCAGACTGGCATGACCACTGTGAAAATAAATCAACATTTCTCTGAATAGTGTACCAGAGATGAAAGTTTAAGAATACCTTTTTGCATACTGTCCTTATCTTCTGGGAGGATGCTTGCTTGCTTCATTCATCAGTTTTTGGTGGGAAGCTCAAGTCAACTGACAAGTCAATAAGGATTAAAAGGCTGACTGAACCAAGGAGCAGAATTTTGGTCTTTAACCATTAAAGCATAGCAGTTATTTTGCATTCACCAGTGAGTATGAGAGATACCCTGTGATAGCCTGAGAGAGTATTCACGGCTGTGGCCTAGCTTCATGAAAAGTTGGGTCTTGTCTGAATACATGCAGTACTCAAAATCTCTGCTAAGGGGGCTATATAGGCATTGAATAGAATGAGAGACAAAGCAGAAACATGAGGAACACCTCAATGGATATTGAGTGTCTTTAGAAGGTAAGGACCTAGTTTTTTTTACAGTGTTGTGGGGTTGTGGAAAGGAGTGAACCATATTAGCACTGTACTGACAATACCAGCTGTGATTTCCAGCCTGTCTATGAGCACCTTATATTCAATAATGTTGAAGGTGACAGACAGGTCAAGTAGTAACAAGGCACACTGGACACCTTGATCACAAGCTGATAGGAATTCCTCTGTTGTGTTTAATACAGTGGTTTTGGTGCTTCTTTTCAGCCCCAATATTATTGAATAACACTGAGGAGGCCATTGGACTCCAGGTAGAAGGAGAGTTGACTAGAGATGAGGGTTTCAAGTGGTTGTATGATAGACTATCAAGGAAGAAAATATTAGTTCCAAAAGTCTAATTAACAAAGTTGTGCACAGAAATAAGTTACAAGCATAAAATAAAAATATATATTTAAAATTACCACAATAAAGAATTAATGTAATTTTTTTAAAAAAAAATATTATAGCATACAATGGCATACAATTAAATAACTCCTTATAATAATTAATTATAATCGATAAGTAAACGTATAAATACATGTATTTTTCAAGAAAGATTCCTCACCTTACTATCTTAAAGCAAACACCAACAAGCTATTAAAATATAAAAAATAGAATTAATAAATAAAAAATTAATTAAAATAATAAAAAAATAACTGCAGTGGTCAGTCAACTAACAATGAAAATTTAACAAATAATTAAAACAATTAACCAACTACTTAATTTACTTGAATAATGATTAATTAAATATATATATACATGTATATGTATTAAATAGCAAAAGAAATTATAACTTCAAAATAATCATTTACATATTAAAGAACTTCATACCCTAATCCACTGCAAGCCCAAAACCAAGCTAAAAAATCAACAATTTCAAATGAAATTTGAAAAAATAAGGGGCATATTTATACTTTTTCATGCAAAATTGTGCTAACGCAGTTTTGCGTGAAAAAGTATATCGCCGGACAGTGCCATGCTAAAGACGCTGGCCGGGTGTCATATTTATGGAATGACGGTAGCCAGCGGTAAGGCCGGGCTAGCGTCATAAAAAAGGACGCTAGCCAGGTGTGCGTCAAAGGATGATTTTAGTATGGGCAGAGGCATAAAAATGCCTCTAACCAGACGAGCACCATTTTTTGGCGTAAAACCCCCATGGACATGACTTCTGTCTTATTAAAAACAGGAGTCATGTCCACCACACCAATGGCCATGCCCAGGGGACATATGTCTCTTGGGCATGGCCATTGGGCCCAGTGCCATGTAGGAGGGCCAAATTAAGCCCCTCTATGGCACTTAAAAAAAAGAAAGAACAATACTCACCATACTTACCTTACTTACCTGGTATGGGGTCACTCTATCCTCTGGCGTCCCTCTAGTGTGGGTGGGGGTGTCCCTGGGGCAAGAGAAGGGCACCTGTGGGCCCATTCCATGAAAATAGGCTCACACATCCCCTAACGCCTGCACTGACCCAGGCGTTAAATAGTGGCACTAAGAAAGCTTAGCACCATTGTTTAAGGTCCCCGTGCTTGATTTCAGGACTGGGAATAAATATGGAGCTAAGGCCATATTGTCATTTTTTGCCCAGGAACGTCCACCTTGCATCTCATTGACACAAAGTAGTTTCCCGTTAGTAAAAAATGGCTTTAACTGGACTAGAGCCAAAGTATAAATTGCACTTATTGTGCAACCCACCCCCTAAAACATGTTCCATGCCTGCCAGTGCAGCCTGTTGGCAGTTTTAAATTCACAATTCAACTTGGCAAAATAACCCCTTTGAGAGGCCTAAAACTCCCTTTTTAATTGATGTGTTACCCCTAAATTAGGCCCTAGACAGCCCCATAGGGCAGTGCGCATTGTAATTAAAAGGTTGAACATGCACATTTAAGTTTTACATGTCCTGGTAGTGAAAAACTCAAACTCATTTTTAACTAATGTGAGACCAACCTCTGTCACAGGATAACTTTGAGTTGCCTTATTACATTTGATAAGTGCTACCTTTTGATTGGGTGCATAAAGAAATGTCATGTTTGGTGTCTGAGGAATTGTAATTTATAAACGTATTTAATGGTAAAGTCGGACTTCAAGTCACAGTTCTGAAAATAACACTTTTAGAAAGATGGCATTTTCTTGCTCTAACCATCTGACAAAGTGAAGCTAGGTGGTGGCAAGATAGGCCATTCTGAGTTAATGAGGGGGGAGGAGAGATCACCTAGCACACCAGCACAACACAAAGGCTCTGCTTGAACCCTCTCACAAACGGCTTGTCATTAGTCGATTGTGACCGTAGAAAGGTTGTGACAAGGAGAGAGAGGAAGGGGATGCCTTACACCTCAAGGGAGGGCTCTAGAAGGTTCTCCAACTTCAAAGTAGGCACTGGGTATACATTTTGGACCTCAGACCCCAAACCTGCAGTACACTGCTGGACCTCTGCCAGGAACAAGGACTGCAATGCTGCTGAAAGGACTGCTGACCTCCTGCTGCCTTACTGAATTGCTGCCTTCCTATCTGCTACCCTATTGTGTTGGGAAGAAGGACTGGACTTGAAACTTGAACCTAGAACCACCAGAGTGACTCCAAAGGGCTAGTTTGCTGGCCTCATGATCTGAGCCTCAATACCACACAAATCAAATTAGCACCACATAGCAAAGACAAATAAGGGCAGATGTCTAACCACATATCCCAATGGATGTGAATGTGGTTGAAGTAGATCTGTACACTTTGGTCATGCCAGCCACTGGGCACACAACATTAGGCACATATATAATAATTTGGCTAATTTTCCATCAAAACGTGAAGGAAACACACATTTGTGTGTTGCCAATATCTTTGGCTCCTTTTGATGAATTTCCACAGAACTTTTATAAAAATAAAGTGCTATTTTTTTACTACTTTGCACATGGAAAGTTTTAGGATGATTCATCAAACGGGGGCTGACAAAAGGGGGGGGTTCCAAAAGTGCTTTCTACATTGATTTTTCCATTGGAATTTTAGTGTCAGAACATAATGCCTGCTCTTGGCGCCGTTGAAAGCACAGACTTGTGAAGCACTGTGATATGCACAAAAGTGCTAGAACTGAACCACACCAGAACTGAACCTGCCCTTGTCAGAATTGAACGGCGCTACAACTGAACATGTCCTTGCCAAGTGTTGTGCTGTAGGCACAAGTGCTGTAGTGTAAGCACCTTCAGCTTTATGAATACACCCTGACTTATGGACTTATGGAAAAGACTTGCACACAACAGTGAATGGAACAGCATTTTTTCATTGGAATCTACCATAATGGAAGTTATTGGGCACAGAGTCATAAGTGGTGAGTATTTTTGCCATAAGTACTGTTTGTTGCCTTCGCATTGTGACTTTGTTGTCCCTTTTCCTTTAAGGCTGCAAAGGAGACTACATGTCCCATGGTTCTCTGAGTACTGCAATATGTGTGGCCATTTTAGTCAGGGCAAATGTATGAAGCTGAGCACCACCTGCATGCCATTGCACATAATTCCAGACACTCACAAGGAGAAAGAGTTCAGCGGCTTCTCTCTGATACTGCCTACATCCCTTGGGCATAAGAATCCAGCCTGGTTTCTCAGGTAATGGGAGGCTCTACTCCCTACTGAAGACAATTTAGAATTTGAGCCATGCTGATCACACAGCCCAGTGAATGTGAGCACTGAAAGGAATGCCAGCGCATGGAAAAGCACATTACCCTGTGGTCTGTAGTGCCAGAAAAGAACATTATCCTGTTGTCTGTGGTGCTGGAAGAGTAAAGATACTGTGTTTTCTAGAGAGCTGTGGAATTGCCAAGACGTGCACATATTACTGAACGAATCCTGCTGTGCAGTATGGTGCACAATAATTATGTCATATTCCGTTGGTGTTGTTACCAGGCAAAAAAACATTTTAAGAGTTCTGGAAACTTAGGCCCGTATTTATACTTTTTGACGCTAAACTGCGCTAACGCAGTTTAGCGTCAAAAAGTTTTGCGCCGGCTAATGCCATTCTGAAGCGCCATGCGGGCGCCGTATTTATTGAATGGCGTTAGCCGGCGCTAGCAGACCGGCGCTGCCTGGTGTGCGTGGAAAAGGTAGGAATAGTAAATCTAACCTCTCCGAAGTCCAACACTTTCCTTACTATTACAGTGACCAGAGTTTGAATAGTAAATCTAACCCCACCGAAGTGTAACACTTTCCATACTGTTGCATGTATGAGAGTGAGAATAGTATATTTAATATTCTTAGACTCAAGTCGTTTTCAATAATATTGGGTAAATAGATTTATAGCATTATTTGTTTGCTTTTTAAATAAGTACTTTAATCTTTATAGCATTTTTTAGTAAATATGTTTTTTGGGTTCACATTTTTAGTATTTTAGTTATTGCCTAAATTAATTATTATTTTTCTTGTTGGATTTTGATATTTTTATGGTTTTATTGTGTATGTATTATATATAAGAGGTCTCTGCTTCTTTTTTGCATGATTAATGCAGCACTCTGAGCCTGACAGGGAATTGTTTTGACTTATACTTGGTGTTCCTTTGAGTCTGGACAAAGCTAAACCTCTCTGAAGAGCTGTAATAATAGCAAAACATGTCAAGGGTTGTTTTATTTATTCCAGGTTGGCTTGGATAATATTTTACCAATTGAAAGCTGTAAAACTGTACCTGGACTGATAAAAGGCTTTTGTCATTTTACAGCTCAGCATGGATGGTGCTAGCGAATCCTATGCTTATAGACTTGCTGTATAAATTGCAAAAGTATTTATACTCCGTTTGCGCCGAATTTGCGTCGTTTTTTTCGACGCAAATTCAGCGCAAAACTAACGCCATATTTATACTTTGGCGTTAGACGCGTCTAGCGCCAAAGTATTGGCAAATAGCGTCATTTTTTTGCGTGAACGCCTTCCTTGCGTTAATGAGATGCAAGGAAGGCGTTCCCGTCTAAAAAAATGACGGCGATTTATACTCCCGGGCAAAAATCCCGCCCGGGAGTTGGCGGGTCAAAAAACCCCGCATTTGCGCCACTATTTAACGCCTGGGTCAGGGTAGGCGTTAAGGGGCCTGTGGGCTCAAAATGAGCCCACAGGTGCCCTCCCCTGCCCCCAGGGACCCCCCCTGCCACCCCTGCCCACCCCAGGAGGACACCCAAGGATGGAGGGACCCACCCCAGGGACATTCAGGTAAGTTCAGGTAAGTATAATTTTTTATTTTTTTTTATTTTTTTTGGGTGGCATAGGGGGGCCTTATTTGTGCCCCCCTACATGCCACTATGCCCAATGACCATGCCCAGGGGACACAAGTCCCCTGGGCATGGCCATTGGGCAAGGGGGCATGACTCCTGTCTTTACTAAGACAGGAGTCATGAAATGGCGTCTGGGCGTCGTAAAAAAATGGCGCAAATCGGGTTGAGGCGATTTTTTTGCCTCAACCTGACTTGCCCCATTTTAAGACGCCCTAACGTCATTTTTGCCCAACGCCGGCGCTGCCTGGTCTACGTGTTTTTTTTCCACGCACACCAGGCAGCGCCGGTCTGCTTGCGCCGGCTAACGCCATTCCATAAATACGGCGCCCGCATGGCGCTTCAGAATGGCGTTAGACGGCGCTAAATTTTTTGACGCTAAACTGCGTATAAATATGGGCCTTTGTCCCTTTCTAGCTCGGTATGGATGGCAATGTGCTAATCCTAAATTTGATACTTTGATGGAACTCGGCTGAAGTCCCAAGATGGCTTCCAAATACTTCCTGGATGAAGTGTTGCCAGTCAATCGGAGCTCTGCATTTCCTTGCACGAGTTGGTCATTATTCGTGAAGTCGTCACGAGATATACACATTTGGATTTTCTTAAATTTCTCAATAACTGCTGAACGGATTTAAACCAAATAACCAAAAGCACAATCTGTGTACCTAAAGTTAGCTTTCTGCCAAATTTGGTGTAATTCTGTCCAGCAGTTTGGGCTGTAGTTGTGTTCAAAAGTCATATGAGAATTAACATGGGAAATGCACATTTTCTTACCTCCCCCTTTTTCTCGGCCCCCAGTTGATGCATAACGCTGAAACTTCCCATGCACAACAAGAATCATCTGCACTATTTTCTGGGGAAAATTTCATGAATATTTGTCAGACAGTGCCAAAGATATAGGATAGGCAAGTCATATATCTTTCTATGGAAACATGGTCCTAATTATAACTACCTAGTGGCAAACACCAATAAGTAATATATATATATACTACTGGTGGGCACCAAACTCTGCTCCAAGGGCAGAGTTCACAGAGTTTTTGCTACTCTGCTCTCCACTTGGAGCATGGAGTTTGGGAAAAAACTCCAACTACTGTTGACAGAACGGAGTTTACTGGTGCGATCGCGCTCACCCCTAGATACAAAGGCTTTGATGAGTACTTTCTTATATGAGTAGCATGCCTTAATAATTAGATCACTTCTTAAAGATGTCCACCACGTTGAGTTAGTGAGCTGTAGCCTGTGACTGCTGGGCTGTCTTGTCTTTCTTCTGTTTCCATAGCAGTAACCATAGTACGTAGGCTGCAGTGCAGGCGGAGGCATGGACTTTGAATCCAGGTTTATGACAACATCTCTAATCACCCCCAACATTACAGTCTACTACTGAAGATATCTGGTGGCAGGGGATCAGCAATCAAATTGTGCATGTGAGTGGCGTCATTTTTTTCACTATGTGGAATGGTATGATGCGGGTGGCAAAACTTATTGACTGAATCTTTAACGATTCTATCATTTGCAGTCTGCTGGCCTCCCAGATCTCTTAAAATGGCTAGCTTCCGTTACTTTAAATAAGATCTTTACTATCAGTTGAAACGCAACGCATTTAAAGTAGGGATGGCTGAGTACTCCGCCTGCACGCAGAACTCTGCGGCATTCCACTGAGTTTTTTTGAATATCTGCAAAATTCTGTGGAGTGAAACTCCGTGAGCTCTGCCCAGCCCTAATATATATATATATATATATATATATATATATATATAAACTAGACCAGTGAGATTCTATAAACAAAATAAAATGTTGATCAATATGAGGGAATGGTGATTAAGACACAATGGCGGTCATTCTGACCGCGGCGGAAGGCGGTAGCCGCCCGCCATGCGGTTACCGCCATTTGGCCGCTCCGCGGTCAAAAGACCACGGTGGCCATTCTGGCTTTCCCGCTGGGCCGGTGGGCGCCCGCCAAAGGAGCGCCCGCCGGCCCAGCGGAAAAGGCCCTGCAACACAGAGGCCGGCTCCGAATGGAGCCGGCGGTGTTGCAGGGGTGCGACGGGTGCAGTGGCACCCGTCGCGATTTTCACTGTCTGCAAAGCAGACAGTGAAAATCTGTATGGGGCCCTGTTAGAGGGCCCCTGCACTGCCCATGCCAGTGGCATGGGCAGTGCAGGGGCCCCCAGGGGCCCCACGACACCCGTTCCCCCCATCCTGGTTCTGGCGGTGAAAACCGCCAGAAACAGGCTAGCGGGAAGGGGGTCGGAATCCCCATGGCGGTGCTGCAAGCAGCGCCGCCATGGAGGATTCCCTGGGCCAGGGGAAAACCGGCAGGAAACCGCCGGTTCCCCTTTTCTGACCGCGGCTTTACCGCTGCGGTCAGAATAGCCCTGGAAGCACCGCCAGCCTGTTGGTGGTGCTTCCGCTGCCCTCCGCCCTGGCGGTCAGAGACCGCCAGGGTTGGAATGAGGGGCAATATCTTCTTTTTCAATAATGACATTTTTGAACAGCAGTGGGGAACAATGATGGGAACCTGCTTCACCCCCAGCTATACAAATTTGCATATGGGCTGGTGGGAGGAGAGGGTTCTTAATAGCCCACCGTTGGATGTTGGAAATGCAAACATTGTGATGTGGATGCGGTACATAGATGACATTTTTGTCATCTGGAGAGGAAGCTTAGAGAGTACAAAAGAGTTTGAAGGGTACTTCAGTGAGAATGATTTTAACTTGACATTTTCTAGTAACATCAATGAAAAATAATTTTTTAGATGTTAAGGTCAGGATTTAGAAGGACAGGTTAGAGGCAAGGGTATATAGAAAGCCCAGTGCAGGAAACAGCATACTACATGCAGATAGTTTTCATCTGAAATCACTAATGGACAGCATTCCTTTTGGGGAACTCTTCAGAGCGAAAATAACCTGCAGTACAGAGAGCAATTTTGCAGTAGCCAAAAAGCATATGATGGTAAGATTGAGGGCGAGAGGTTATAAGGATACATTATTGGCCAATGCTAGTAAAAAGGTGAATACCCGGACATGAGAAAGTATACTTTTTAATACACAACAGAAAAAATTGGGTGGACAGCAACAACAGAGATTTATAACAACATCCACAAAAGCACTCATGCAAGAGAGAGCAATATTACAAAGACACTGGCATTTGTTCAAGAGTGACCCCATTATAGGGGGAGAAATAAGGAAATCTAAATCCCACAGATCACTTACCATAAAGGAAAATCTATGAGAGATGTGCTAATGAGAAATGACATCAAAGTGAAAGTAGCAACACTTGGCTCAAACAGGGGAATGATTCCCTCAAATGTGACAGATGCAAGGCGTGCACAAATGGTGAAAATACCAAGATGGTATAGATAGGCGGCAGAATAGGTCACCGGATTAAAGGGCATTATAACTGCAAAAATGAATATGCAGTGTATATTCTGAAATGCAGTTGTCCAAAAATGTATGTAAGAAGTACCAAGTTACAAGTCCATATGTGTATTTTGCAACATCTGAGAGGTATCCAAAACAAAGATACTTATCCGGTAGCACGTCATACACATAAGGTACATGCTGGGAAATTAGAAGATTTGAAATACAGTGTGATTGATGGAATATCGAAAGACCTCAGGGGAGGTGACACAGAAAAGAAACTGAGGACTTTGGCATCTAGGTATATAATAGTCATTGATACTAAAGAACTGAGTGTATTGCAAAGTGAAGAATTATACAGATATTTGAAATTATATAATTATTTCTCTGTATTTTGTCTCAGTATTAGTTAAGGATAGTGTTGGGAAAATACTGTAAAACAAGCATGGTTTTAATCTAGTTTTTTATGTTTGTTCTTTACAGAACTGGCTTGTGGAGCAAAGGAGCTATATATCTGTGTACTGGGGTGAGAAGTGTGGTTTCAATACAGTGATCTGCGTTGCAGTTCGGCTGGATTGAGGATATTTATGTGAAATACATGGCAAAATATATATACACACATGACGTAGGGGGAGATTTTATTTGGATGTATTAATCGCGATACCACTGTGTTTTCACTCTATGAAAGAATACAGTGATTGAAAAAAGTACTGAAAACATTGTAATCACATATTGTATACATTAGGGCACGTCATTTTTGGAAGGTATTACATGTGCTTCCATCTCGGGCTTGTATATTGTCTGTTGAATACAAAGAGGTTTTTGTCATCATTCACCTTGTTATAAGTAATTTGGTGGTTTCATGCTAGATCATTTAAAATGTGTTTGCAGTTCAATATCAGCAATATTAATCAGGTATGGATATATTTAGAGCCAGTACCTAAAGTGAAGTTCACATATTGGAATTTGAAATCATTATGCAAATTATTGAGAAACTTGGGTAGATTTACGATAGTAAAGCTGAAAGGAATTTGTGGAATGACAACAGCCCAGTAATGCAGGTATTGCTTATAATTTGAGTCAGCACTGTGATGTTATGTTGGTGATATGTAAAAATAAGGTTTGTTTCTAGTATCAATGTGTATTTGTGTGGTCACATATTGGTATAAATAATGAGGAAGTATGGCGGCGAACAAGTTGACAAAGCATTGTTATGCGAAACGCGTTACCGTTTTCCCTCACTTGAAGGAATAAAGTTTGCAACTTTGCTCACTGTATGGAGTGCCTGTCTTCCTTGATTCAGGAGGATAGTGTATATCTAACGACACGATAGGCGCATGTCATATCACAGGCATCACCGGCATCAGGCACAGATAAGTGGAGCGCTATATATATATATATATATATATATATATATCCTCTATCAACCGTTCCACCTTATGGCGCGCACATTTACGGGTGCATACATGAGGAAAGGACAGTTCCTCCACAATCTCCAACCCAAGCAATTGTCAAACAATTGACTTTTTTGCACTCCAGGAGAGTTTATTACTTTATCCAAAGAATATGAAACACCACCACCATATAAACTCTCCTGGAGTGCAACAAATCAATTGTTTGACAATTGCTTGGGTTGGATATATATATATATATATGTTTATATATTACCTAGTGCCAATCGCCACTAGGTAGTTATAGTTAGGACCTAGTTTCTATAGAAAAAGCATTTTTTTACTTGCCTATGTCTTTGGCGCTGCTTGACTAATCTTCCCAAAATGTTCATGTGTACTGCTGTCTGGAAGGTTTATGGGTGATCCGTCAAGCGGGCTGAGCTAAAGGGGGTGGGGCAAAAGTCGAGCATTTCCTATGTTAATTCTAATAGGAAATTGTGAACAGTGATAGCCCCAAAACCATTGGACGGAATTACACAAAATTAGCAGAAAGGTAGCTCTTGGTCCAGAAAGAACCCTTTTTGAGGTTTGGTATAAATCCGCTCAGGACTTTTTGAGATATTAAAATCTATAACTTGTGCCCCAAGGTAACTATAACTTTTTCCCTTGCCAGGCACTGCTAATTGCCCCACAGATTACGGCACTCATGAATGGAATATTTGTAGTAACATTTTTGACGAAAAAACTGTGCATGTCGGAGGCGCAAATTATAGTTACCTTAGGGCAACAGGGTATAGTTACTTGAGATAACTCTAACTATAACTGGTTAATTTCTATGGTTTTGTAAGGAGCCTATATATATATATATATATATATATGTATACACACACACACACACACATATATCTGGTAGATAGCTGTGTAGGTTAGAATTCTTTATTGACTATGATTTTGTCATGATATTTCTGCCAGGTCTCAAGAGTGGAAATGGTGATGCCTTTTCATGCAATGGCTTTGAAGATTCAAGAAAATAATTTTTTCCAGAACCATCACGCCTATGGAATGCTTTCTGGGAGGAACAAGTATGGAAATGTTGGACAAGCGCCAAGCACTTAGGGCACACAATGACATTACCCCAGAATGTACTAAAGGCATTGCCAGATATGATGGACTGTACTCCTAGGAGGAAGCTCTATTCCAACTAACCTAAAATCTACAGGAACATATCTTTACCATTGGGGCACTCTTCATCACTTGCTAGACATTCTGAGGAATGAAAAAGGGTACCACATGTTTTTGTCTTGAATATTACAAACTGTGTAAAGGTATTTTTGATAGCTGCTAATGTCACAGGGTATCAAAGCTCATATTTCTGGTTGCATGTTATGAGCATAGAACAAGAGCCCTCGTCAGACTCAAGGCAGTCTTTTTATACCTATACCATTGCCTCCTTGTGCAGAGAATATTGTTTATTTACACATTATTGTAGACTTAACCCCTGTGAAAATGGTTTAAACAATGTTTTGCTCATGATAGTCCCTTTAATTATAATGGCTCATTTCATACTGCAGGAGATTTTAAAATCTGCTCAGAAATTAGCCACAAACTTTTGAGAGAATGTAATAGTTCTTAATTCTGTTCCATCGGTTTTGATTATTGATAGATACTCACAGTTTAGATACCCCTTTTAGCAAACATTACAGCACTTGATAGACATCAATGCTTGGCTCTTCATTAGCCCCTATCCTCATTCTGATGATCAGGGGCACTATTATAGACGGGATACACTTTTTCTGTTTGTGCCAAGGCAAATAGGATCAGTGCACTCTATTAGAAAGAATGTGCTGCCCTCAGGCCAGCTGCGAACTTGTGCTGCTCCCAGGGCAGCACATTCAAGAGAAAAATGAAGCCGCTGTTGAAAAGCTGCTCTGTGTTTCTCTGTGCAGAGTGTAGACAGCACTTGCCTGCACTTTCAAAAGGGATTGGAGATCCCCTTGCAGGTGGATACAAGGAGTGACTACTCTTACCTCTAGGAGGATCTCTGGTGTGTCCCTGGGACTCTCTTTTATCCCTTGAGAGGGCTGCCCTCAAGGGAGGAACAACCAGTGCGTAACCTTTTTCTGGCACACTTTCAGTGTGCCTCCTTAGAGCATGTTTGCCTCTGCACCTTCATCAGTTATATAGCGCAACCACAGAGGCAAAGTGATTCCCTCATTTGCCATGCCCCCATGTAAATGAGTTAATACCCTCTATCTATAGTGCTGGTGCTACATGTTTGCCCTTGATATCTGTATTACAGAAGGGGGCCACACAAGCATCTGCGACCCCTTCTGTAATACCAAAGTGCCACAGAGACACACAAGCAGGGTCAGAGAGCAGCAGGCAGCAAGGCAGCACAGCAGAAAAGTATTCCCTCCAGGTCAGCAGTTCAGCAGCTGAGTTACCAGTCCTGGATACTGTACAGCAGTTCTTCTAACAGAGTCCAGTTATAGGTCCAGGAGTGTCTGATTTTGTGGGGTTGAAGACCCATTACTTATACCCTGTTGGCTTTTTAAGTACGGGTGTATTCAAAGAAGGGTCTTTGGAGTACACAGGTGCCCTTACTTTCCAGCCCTAGCTCCAGACTATCATTAGGGGGTAACCAGCCTTTTGTGTGGGGACAGTCACTACCTATTGAGGTGTGGCAGTCCCTCCCTCCCTTCCTGCCGGGGAAGAGCCTTCAGAATGCAGATGAGGGCTTAGACACACCTAACCTTCCTGTGTTTGTGGCTGTCTAGATGGAATGCAGAAAGTTTAGCTGTCACCCACGCCAGGCGTTTATCGAGACAGGCTGCAGGCACACAGAGCTGTAAGAGCAGAGAAAGCCCACTTTCTAAAAGTGACATTTCTAAAATAGTAATGTTAAATGCAAGTTTACCAGTAAAGAGGATTTGTGATTACCTTTCCAATGATATGAAAGATGACATAACTACTCCTTTTCAATCAGGAATTACAGCCTAAAAGTGTAATAAGGAATTCCCAATATTAAAAGAGTTTAGGTGTTTTTCAACACTAGGACATGCAAAACTTAAAAGTCCGTGCTATTACTTACACAGCACCCTGTACTATGGGCTATCCAGAGCCTACTTTCAGAGTGACTTATGTATAATAACAGGAATGTTTAATGCTTGGCAAAGGGTTTGAAATGCCAAGTCAAAGTGGCAGTAAAACTGCACCCACAGTCTCTGCAGTGGCAGGCCTAAGACATGTTTAAAGAGCTACTTTTGTGGGTGGCACAAACAGTGCTGCAGGCCCAGTAGTAGTATTTAACTTATAGGCTCTGGGTATATGTGATACCACCTTATAAATGACTTACAATGACTTATAATATGCCAATTGTGTATACACCAGTGTTTCCATGTTTGGGGAAGAAACACATGCACTTTAGCACTGGTCAGCAGTGGTATAGTGCTCAGAGTCCTACAGCCAGCAAAAAAGAGGCAAGGAGGCAAACTGTTTGGGGGAAGACCCGCCTGAGACTGACAATAGGCATTAAAACTATGTCCAAATTCGACTTTGGAATTAGAAGTACTTCCAAAGCCCAAAGTTAACTTTTTATAATTTACATGTCACCCTCAGAGTCTGCCCTAGGTGCCCCTAGATGCCCCAATGGTAGGGGGCACTGTTATAAAAAGCACGGGCAAGTAGAAAATGTTTTTATGCCCTAAGAGGATAAAAATTGTCAAATTTGTTTTCCCTGTTGTAGTACTTCTAGCCCCATAGGCTAATATGGGAAGGCCTTATTAAAATTATTAGTCTATTGTTGCTTTGGAGCTAGCTAGCAATGTCATTCAAAGTATCAAAATAATGGTTACCATAAATCCAACAGCTTGCCAAGGTCAGATGTATTATAACTATTACAGGAAATTATCTTTAGAACTCACTATCTTGAAGTTACCTTTGAGTCTGAGCCAAGCTGCTCCCTGAGTAGGTGTGAAGAGTCCTGGGGCTGAAACAATGCAGCTATTTGGTGGGAGGAGATGTTCTTCCTGCCGAAGCCAAGGAGGGTAAGGGGACTTGGGAGAGAAATTGGACTTCAAAGGCAGGTGAACAGATGTCACATGACCGAGGACATGCACGTCAATTCACCGAAAGGCCATGGGTAGCGGAAGTGACATCACAGCCCACTTGACCTATACATTCACTTACCCACAGATGCTTACAAATTAACACACAATCACACATAAATACACTCATTCACACATAAACACACTCTCACCAGCATACATTTTAAAGCATTTTTATTTCTTACCACAGCTGACAGGGAGGGTTATGTTTTAGCTAATTGTATTCCATTTTTTCATTACACTAATAGTGAATAATATAGTGCTATTCACTATTAGAGTAATTAAAGGAAGTGGTTATAACAGAGGGAAGTTGGGGCATCCCCCCACCTTGTCAGCCCAGAATGGAAGGTAAATATGGAAGAGCTACAGGAGCTTCTCAGAACACTGCCTGGAACTAAAGAAGAGGGACTGCCTTAATGGACCCTTTGACTCAGAAGGACTGCATCTGCTATACTCACAAGACTGCGCCTGACTAGAATGAAAAGGAGTGGACTCCCTGATCAGCAAAAGGTACAACAGAGCTGGAAGAAATCGACCGCAAAGCCAAAGATAAGACCACCTTAACTGACCAGTTGCAACTGGATATTTCCTGGACTCTGCAGGTGAATTGTGGGACATTGAGTTGTGCCACCAAGAGGCAATCAAGAGTCCAAAGGTTTGCAGAAAAACTTTAATAAGAGCTGGCTCAACATTGAGAGTCAAGCTGCCTTCATTGAATCACAAAATCGGTCTTACTGCGCTGGTTTGTCCTGATGAAAGCTCCAGAGCTCCTTGTGCCACCTTCGAAGACAAAGACTTTCAGAGACTCATCGAGGCATCACGTTGCAGCAGGCCACCATTGCTGAATCTTTCTTCGGATCCAAGAAGCCTGCCGACCTGCCGACGAGCCAGTCAACAAAAGAAAAGCTCCAAGAAAAAGACCAAGGGCCTCATTACGAGTTTGGTGGTCCCTGCACAGCCTTGGCAGTGGCAGCGGTCGGACCCCCGTATTACGATGGTGGTGGCCCTATAGAGCAAAGACCGCCCTGGTCCCACCGGCACCACTATGCAACATCGACCATCTGTAGGAAAGTACCATCTTTCTTGGCATGTTACCCCCAATTTCTGCTTGTTTGTCAGTGTGTTTTTACTGTCTCACTGGGATCCTGCTAGTCAGGACCCCAGTGCTCGTAGTTTGTGGCCTATATGTCAGTGTGCTTTACTGTTTTGTCAGTATGCTTGACTGTCACTGGAGTTCTGCTAACCAGAACTCCAGTGCTTATGCTCTCTCTGTTTCCAAATGTGTCACTATAGACTAGTGACTCCATTTTCCAATCCAGATTCGCACACTGTACCCCCTTATAAGTCCCCAGTATATGGTACCTAGGTACCCAGGGCATTGGGGTTCCAGGAGATCATTATGGGCTGCAGCATTTCTTTTGCCACCCATAAAGAGCTCATGCAAACACTCCTTCAGGACTGCCACTGCAGCCTGAGTGAAATAGTGCACATACTATTTCACATCCATTTTCACTGCATCAGGTAACTTATAAGTCACCTATATGTCTAACCTTCATTTACGGACGGCTAGGTGCAAAGTTACTAAGTGTGAGGGCACCCTTGTAGTAGCAAATGTGCCCCCATGTTGTCCAGAACCAATTTCCTGGACCTCGTGAGTGCGGGGACACCATTATAAGCATGCACTACATTTATGTCAATGCATATATGTAGCTTCACAATGGTAACCCTAAATATGGCAATGTGAGGTGTCTAAGATTGAGAAATGGTGCCCGCAATCTGATTCTGGTATTGGGTGGGCAATTCCATGCACCCTGGGGGCTCCACCATGGGCCCCCAGTATTGCCAAACCAGCTCTCTGAGGTTTCCACTGCAGCCCCAGCTGCTGCCTCCTCACAGACAGGTTTCTGCCCTCCTGGGGATTGAGCGGCTCAATCCCAGGAAGGCAGAACAATGCATTTCTTTTAGGAGAGGGGTGTTACACCCTCTCCTATTGGAAAAAGGTGTTACAGGCCTGGGGGGGTATCCTCCAGAGCCTCTGGAAATGTTTTGAAGTGCAAAAACAGTGCACTCCTTGTAAAATCCAGTGTACACTGGTTCAGGGTACCCCAATCCGTGCTCTGGTGCGAAACTGGACAAATGGAATGGGAGTGACAACTCCCCTGTCCATTACGACCCCAGGGGTGGTGCCCAGAGCTCCTCCAGAGTGTCCCTGTGTTCTGGATCTTGTTTTCAGGATGCTCAGGGAACTCTGGGAGCATCTGAGTGGCCAGTGCCTACAGGTGACATCAAAGTCCCCTCCTGATAGGTGCATACCTGGTTGGGTAGCCAATCCCCCTCTCAGGGCTATTTAGGGTCTCTCCTCTGGGTGTATCCTCAGATTCGGTTTGCAAGACTCCACCAGGACTCCTCTGCATCCCTTGCTTCAGCTTCTGACCATCGGATCAACCGAAGACTGCTCCAGGAACTCTGAAACTGCAACAAAGTATCCAAGAAGGGTACTATAACCCTGCAACCTCAGCACCAGCCAGCAACTGCAACAGTATCCAGGTTGTGCATGCTCTGAGGACTGGCTGTCTTCATTCTGCACAAGAAGGACTGAAGGAATCTCCCGTGGAGTAACGGAGTCACTTCCCTGCTTCGGCAGGCACATCTCTGCAATGAAAACCGGAACTCTGGGACTCCTCTCCTGTCAACGAGCATGATTCCTGGAACAGAGGTGGTGGACTGAATTGATCCTGACTGTCCAAAGGTCCAGCTTTCCAAATTTGGTGGTGGTAAGGGCTTGCCTCCCCATGCCAGACAGTATCCTTGTGCACTGTGTGTTCTGCAGCTCCTTGGGCTTCTGTGCACTTCTTCCAGGAATCCTTCATGCACACTGTAACCCAGGTCCCCAGCACTCTATCCTGTGACGCTCAGCTCCCTGAGTTGTTCTCCTATGGCGTGACATCCCTTTGTGTAGTGCTGCAATGAACGCCTTTTGTAACTCCTTTGTCCCCATGTTCTGGGACTTCTGCGGGTGCTGTCTGGTGTTCTGGGGGCTTTCTAAAGTGCTGAGAGCCCCCTCTGTCTCCTCAGACTGAGTTGAGACACCCAGGTCCCTCCTGTGCCCAGGTAGCGCCTTTTCCAGCCAACCGCGACATTTGCGTGAGCCAAAGCTTGTTGGCGGAATCCAATGATGAAAACCATCCGGCATCCAATGACTCGACGTGGACGTCTCTTGCACCAAGCAGGAACCAGCAGCTGTATTCTTTGGTTAATTTCTGCCTTTTTCTTCTAACCGGAAAATCTACTTTTGACCCTTCATCTGGGTTAGCAGGGGCTCCTGTTCTTCCTGGACTCTTCATCGACTTCTGGACTTGGTCTCCTCTCTCCATAGGTCTTCAGGTCCAGGAATCCATTGTTGATGTCTTGCAGTCTTGCTTGGTTTTTGCATAATCCTTTACCACAACTTCTAGTGTGTTCTGCAAAAACTTGCTGTACTTTATTCCTGTTTTCCTGGGCTCTAGGGTGGGGTATCTTACTTACCTTTGGTGTTTTTTTACACTCCCAGCATCCCTCTACACACTACACTTTCCTACGGGTGAAACTGATATTCACATCCCACTATTTTAGTATATGGTTTGTGTTGCCCCTAGGCCCATTGCAACCTATTGTGTTTTTTACTGTTTGCACTATTTTATGACTGTGTACTTACCTGATTTTGGTTACTAATGTATATATTGTGCATAAAAATTATCTCCGGAGGGAGTATAGCCTCTATGATATTTTTGGCCTTGTGTCACTAAAATAAAGTACCTTTATTTTTGGTGACACTGAGCATTGTCTTTTCTTGTGTCTAAGTACTGTGTGACTATAGTAGTATTGCAAGAGCTTTGCCTGTCTCGTAGTTCAGCCTTCACTGCTCTGCTACAGCTACCTCTAGACAGCCTAAGCTGCTAGACACTGCCTACATTTCACTAAGGTGGATCACTGGACCTAGTATAAAGTGTAAGTACTTTAGGTACCCACTACAAACCAGGCCAGCTTCTCACACCGTCACAGTGATGAGGCAGGCCAAACAGGCCGACATAGCCAGTTATTCCGCCAGACACATTATGATGTTGCACACCACCAACGTGACCGTGGCTGTCCAACCACCACATTTCAACAGGCAGAAACGGAGAGTATAAAGGGAGCAACTCATCTTTAGGCAGTGTTAAACGTCCTGTGCCATGGAGCCCATCACAAACCTCCTGCCGCTGCTCATCTGTGGAGCCCGAATTCCACGCTGCCATGGCCACAACTGACAGTAATAACACCCATCTACCTGTGACATTGCACTAAACAACAGATTTTCACACTGTCATACACATGATATGGGACTCATGCTACGGGCACCAAATACACCTGTCTTTATGCCCACAGTCGGAGTCATTAAAAAAGAATGACACTTTCACAGCCACATACTCTCCCTTTAGGCAGGTCACTGGCACTGCACCTCTACACTCCACAAAAACATGTCTGCTCATCTAAGTCACAGGGACAGTGAAGTGTACAGAACATTGTGGGCCTGATTACAACTTTGGAGGAAGGTGTTAATCCGTCCCAAAAGTGACGGATATACCACCAGCCGTATTACGAGTCCATTATATCCTATGGAACTCGTAATACGGCTGGTGGTATATCCGTCACATTTGGTACGGATTAACACCTCCTCCAAAGTTGTAATCAGGCCCTGTGTCATACAACAGTGTTGGAAAAGGCCTTTCTGCAGGGTCACCCCCAAACTTTTTGCCTTCCTCCTTCTCTTTTTCTGACCTTATTTTTGCTGGCTTTAGGACTCTGCGTACTTTACCACTGCTAATCAGTTCTAAAGTGCATATGCTCTCCCCTTAAAACATGGTGACATTGGCTCCTACCCAATTGGCTTATTTAATTTACTTGTAAGTCCCCAGTCAAATGCACTACTGGTGCCCAGGGCCTGTAGATTACATGCTACTAGTGGGCCTGCAGCACTGATTGTGCCACCCACTTAAGTAGCTCTTTAACCTTGTCTCAGGCCTGCCATTGCAAGCCCTGTGTGTGCAGTCTCACTGCCAATTCGACTTGGTATTTAAAAGTACTTGCCAAGCCTAAAACTCCCCTTTTTCTACATGTACGTCACCCCTAAGGTATGCCCTAGGTAACCCATAGAGCAGGGTGTTGTGTAGGCAAAAGGCAGGAAATGTACCTGTGTAGCTTACATGTCCTGGTAGTGTAAAACTCCTAAATTCGTTTTATACTTCTGTGAGGCCTGCTCCCTTCACAGTCTAACATTAGGGCTACCCTCATATATTGTTTGAGTGGTAGCTGCTGATCTGAAAGAAGTAGGAAGGTCATATTTAGTATGGCCAGAATGGTGATACAAAATCCTGGTGACTGGTGAAGTTGGATTTAATATTATTATTTTAGAAATGCCACTTTTAGAAAGTGAGCATTTCTCTGCACTTAAATCCTTCTGTGCCTTACAAGCCATGTCTGGTTCGGTTTAGTTGACAGCTCCTTTGTGCATTCACTCAGACACACCCCAAACACAGGATACTCAGCCTCACCTGCATACATCTGCATTTTGAATGGGTCTTCCTGGGCTGGGAGGGTGGAGGGCCTGACACTTGCATGTCAAAGGACAATAACCTGCCCTCACACAAAGGACTACCACACCCCCTACTGGGACCCTAGCAGACAGGATGAAACTGAAAAGGGACCTTGTGCACTTCTAAGCCACTCTTTGAAGTCTCCCCCACTTCAAAGGCATATTTGGGTATTTAAACAGGGCCTCTGCCCCTACCAACTCAGAAACTTCCCTGAGAAGAGAACCTGAACCAGAACTTGCATCCTGCCAAGAAGAACTGCCTGGGTGCCCAAAGAACTCACCTGTCTGCTTTCTGTGAAGGACATCTGCCTTGCTGTTGCCCTGCTGCCTTGCTGCTCTCTAACTGTGGTGAGAAGTACTCTCCAAGGGCTTGGATAGAGCTTGCCTTCTGTTCCCTGAAGTCTCAGGACCAAAAAAGACTTGGGGTCTCATTACAACCCTGGCAATCACCAACCGCCAGGGTTAAAGTGGCGTTCGTACCTCCAACAGGCTGGTGGTACGATTCACTTGGCATGGGCAGTGCAGGGGCCCCCAGGCACAGCCCTGTCACAATTTTCACTGTCTGTCTGGTAGACAGTGAAAAGCACGACGAGTGCTGCTGCACCTGCCGCATCGCCACATTGCCACCGGCTCCAGAGTTACCGCCCGCCGGCCCAGCAGGTATGACCAAATGCAGCCGGCGGGTTTCCGGCCGCATGGGTGGCTGACTGGCGGTTCAGCCTTGGCAGTAGGCCTCATCCGACCACCAAGGTTGAAATGAGGGCCTTAATCTCTACAAGAAGGACTCCATGTACGGCGAACATCGACACATAGCCTGCCAGAAATGACGCACAGCCTGCACTGCAGTGAAAAATTCACTGCACGCCGAACCGGAACAACACAGCCCAACTTTGCAACAAGAAGATCGACGCAGCACCAGCGTAGCGACCGAAATTTCAACGCATAGCTCACTGGATCGACGCACAGCCAAGCCGGAATTATGTAGCCTGACTTCCAGAGAGACGCAGCACGTGGCGTGCGGTAGACATTTCCATGCAACGCCCACCGGATCAACGCAGCCCATGTGACTTCATCCTGTCAGCGTCTGAAAACCCCGCAACCCAAAGATGATCCACGACCGAGTGGTGGAAATCGACTCACAGCAGTCCCTGCGTGAAAACTAAATGACGCATCACTGTGTGTGGCCCAAGAAATTGTCGTACACCCCCTTTGTTTCCAGGTACTTTTTCTCTTGAAAGAGACATTTATTGCTTTTTAAAGACTAAAGATAACCGCCGCGGTCATTTTGAGATCCCCACTGGGCCGGCGGGCAGAAACCTGGTTTCCGCCCGCCAGCCCAGTGGGGATCTCGGCCGCAACACAGGAGCTGGTGGTGTTGCGGCCGTGCGACGGGTGCAGTTGCACCCGTCGCGCTTTTCACTGTCTGCATAGCAGACAGTGAAAAGCTGTACGGGGCCCTGTCAGGAGGACCCGCAACTGCCCATGCCAGAGGCATGGGCAGTGCAGGGGCCCCCAGGGGCCCTGCGACTCCCCGTACCGCCAGCCTTTTCCTGGCAGTTCAAACCGCCAGGAAAAGGCTGGCGGTAGGGGGACTCGTAGTCCCCTGGGCAGCGCTGCTAGCAGCGCTGCCCTGGCAGATTAGAACTGCTGGGGCCACTGTGGCGGAAAACCGCCGGCCACAGCGTTGCGGCCGCAGCGCTTCCGCTGTGGTCGTAATGACCCAGAATGCACCACCAGCCTGTTGGCGGTGCTTCTGTCACAACACCGCCAGGGTTGTAATGACCCCCTTTATGTCACTTTTACTGTGACATCTCAACTTATACTTATTGAATTTTAATCGTTTTGACCTGCATCTTATCAGATAAATATTATATATTTTTCTAAACACTGTGTGGTGTATTTTTGTGGTGCTATACTGTGTTGTTGCATGATTTATTGCACAAATACTTTACACTTTGCCTTCTAAGTGAAGCCTGACTGCTCAGTGCCAAGCTACCAGAGGGTGGGCACAGGATCATTTGTATTGTGTGTGACTTACCCTGACTAGAGTGAAGGTCCTTTCTTAGACAGGGGGTAACCTAACTGCCAAAAAAAGACCTGATTTCTAACAAACAGCATCACCACAGCAACATCACACATAATTCATCTGACACCATAACATTGCACACATGCCATGGACTGTAGTGAGATTAAAGACACATATGTATGGATGTGTCATTTTACAGGAATACCCCTTCCATGAAACAGACCTGTAATGGAGCCACACATCACCCACTTTGCAGGATAATGAAAGGTCAGTGGGATGCACAATATTTTGAGAGACACATATCCAAAGTTCACAATTCAAATAATACCTGCACAATAGAGATGGCAGCACTGTGAGCACTCATGGAAGGATGCTGCCTTGGGACACTTACACTTTGCACAAGCCCCTAAAACAACATTGGCATGGGAACTAGCCCTCCAGGTATCTCAGGGACAAACAATATTTGAGCCAAGTGACACGCCTATCTGCATAATGTGTAAGTGCAAGTTAAGAACGCACATACAACAGCAACAGCATGGCCATACATCTAGATGAGTTGGCTGCATGGTACACACACAAAAATGGACACATGGTCTGTCAAATGCAAAGAAAACTAGCACAATTGAGCACCCTCCATGTGTGGACAAACAAAACTTGAGTGTCCACACATGAGACAAATGAACAATCCATATCAGTGGGACAGGTCTAACACTACATATATGCTGAAATAGGCCATCACAAGAGGAACTTCTTACCATAGCAAACATAACACAATATGACAGGATGAAACACACACAGCTGTAGGCATATAACACAAATTACACAGGAACAACATAAAGGTAGAAAACTAATGGCAGGACAAATGTGTACCCAAAATAACAACAACTTGGTTTTATTAGATCCCATTGCTTAAGAGCAAAGGCCATTGGCCAGTCCATATATGTCCATGCACATTACTGTGCCCTCACTTGACTCCGGTCGCTGCAGAGGAAGGGGCATCAAGTGGGCAGGAAGGCACCTCAGGGATCATCTTTGAGTGCAGTGGCGTCAGATTTGGGATGTCTGGGTTTAAGTTTGGGATGGGGTCTTTTTCTTTGGAGGGGTGGGCTTCTTCTTGGGGGTTATGGGTGGTTGCGGGGGTCGGTGTGACAGGAAAGACTTGTATGTGGAAAGGATGGGTTGGGATGTGGGTGGGGTTCTCTTGGGTTTGGGATGTGAATTGGAGGGAACAGGGGAAAGGGCATGCTTGAAAAGGAAACTCCCTTGGAAACCGGGTAGGATCATCAGGAGGGGTTGGGGATTCAGAGGTTGAGGGAGTGGACATCTTGTGTGTGGGTGTAGATGCCTTGGGTGTGTGCGTGTGTGAGGTATGCTTCTGTTTGGGTAGTGTATGTAGGTTGTGAGGTGTTGTCTGGGTTTAAGGTGGGTGTGCTGGATGCATCACTGGGTGTTGTGGTGGTGGTGTCTGTTGGTTTGCTGATGTGGTGTGTGGTTAGTGGGGGTGGTAGGGCTTTTTGATGAAGTGGTGGCTGATTTGGTGTCTGTGGGTGAATGTTGAGTGCCTGAGTGCCGGTGTGTCTTGTGGTGTTTGTGTTGATGGGTGCTGCTTGTGTGTGTTGAGGTGGGTGCATGTGAATATGTCTGTGTGCTTGGGACAGGTAGGGGAATAGGAAATTTGGATTGGGAAGAGGGAGGTAGAGGGGGAAGGAATGTGGGGGGGTGGATGGCTACCATCGCTGAGGAGGCCAGAGCCTGAAAAGTTCTCTGTAGGCCAGACATATCACTATGAATGCCTTTTAGGAAAGCATTGGTCTGCCAACCCCTGGATGGCTTTCACAATGGCAGTCTGCCCCACAAAGATACTCATCAGGAGGTCAATAGCCTCCTCACTCAGGGCAGTAGGGGTAACACAGACTTGGGATGAGGTGCTGGTGCAAAGGAGATACCCACCCTCTTGGGTGAGAGGGCATGGGCAACTGGGTGGGAAGCAACAGGGAGGGTAGCAATATCACTGGGGGTGGCAGACAAGGATGGTACAGGAACAGGTGCTGATGGGTCCACCACCACTAAGGAATGGCGGAGGTAGAATCTGATGATGATGGTGAGGTTGATCATGTATCCTCCATGGCACTCCCCTCACCTTTTGGACCACTTGGTCCTTCCATGTCGATGGTGTCATGACGGGATGTACCGTGACCAGATGCTTCCCCACTTGGTTGTGCCCTGTCTCCTTCACTTACCCAGCGCTGATGTTTCAAATCCAAAGAGGATAAGGGTCACCACATGTTCCTGGTCACACTTGAACAATAGCCGTGTTTAGCGAACAGTACTATGACCTCAAATAGGCCCCAGCAAAAAACTGCATCAAAGTGGCTCCTACATGTACCATACCATATGCATGCTTGCCACATGAACTGTCAACAGTTGCCCACAGGAAAATCATGATCTCAGGCAACAGCTATTGCTAGGGTGAAGTTGTGCAACACAATAACCATTGAACAAGTAGGAGACCACATGACCATCAATGGCTTGCCTCATGGAGCATACCTCAGTTACCTGTTGTCATATACTATTACACTAGTAGGCCAATGTCAAGTTCATTCCTACAGATCCCATACAAGGTCATGCAGACTTCTAGTTGTCACTTATACAATAACACAACAATCAGAAATAATGCTCCAAAATCCTGCAATATTTCTGACAGCTGTACAGTAGCCTGAAGAAGGTGACATGGAAATATACTCATGTGAGACTTTAAATATATCAACAATGCACACTTCACCATGTGTAGTTTGTCCTAATGGAATAAAGGAGGTAGTACTAATATTGAAATAATAGCTACTTCCAGGGGTAGTAAGGGTGAAAATAGCACTCACCAACAATGTCCTTCTTAAGTATTTGAATGGTGCTTATACAAGGTACACCCCTACAAAAACCTTGCAAATAGGACAATCCTAAGATTTGTACCTAAATAAGAAACAAAAGAAAGCACTCTCATTCACCACAGTGCCAAATTTAAAAAAGCAGGAGTTTTACATACAAACACTAGAATATTCACATGTGTGTGCATGTTTGTGACACATTTCAAAGAAATTTGGCACTGTGGTGATAAAAATTGTTGTGATATTTATTTCGACATTGATATGGAATGTTTAAAATTTATGGTGATTTCCACCGAGTTACAATTAAGTGTTTATGGGTGCATGGAGTAGTTAATGCACTTTATGGTTTTGGGTGTCCATTATATGTCTCTTTGTATGGAATGTAGTTACTATTATGTGTTATTAACAGCCATAAGAAGCCCTGAGAAAGTCAATGGGGGAATACAACCCTGATGAAACATGTGTTGGCTTGGCTGTAGCTGTTGATGAAGAAACAATAAAGAAGAACTCATTGGATACTTGCGCTGGAACTTGTTATTTACATGATATAGGTGGTCATTGCAACCCTGGCGGTCGGTGTTAAAGCGGCAGTAGAACCGCCAACAGGCCGGCGGTAAATAAAATTGAATCACGACCATGGTGGAAACCGCCAACATAGACAGCCACTTTAACACTCTGACCGCTACGATGGTACAGACAAACACCGTGGCGGTAACCGCCAACAGACAGGCGGAAGACAAGGTTCCGCCCACTGTATTACACCAGTCCAATCCGCCACCTTTTCCGAGGTGGATTCACCGCGAACAAAAACACGGCAGAAACAGGACTTGGAAGGGAAAATGCTCACCAATACACACCCCACGAGGAACCAGGCCCCATGGAACCCGAGCTCCAGATACTCCCAGCCTTTGTCTTCCTGGTCCTCTACCAGGAACATCAAAGACGGCGACGAAGACCACGGTGAGTACTGCGCCTACGACACAGGGGAGGGGGGAGGGAAAAAAGAGAGACACACACACGCAACATGCAACACTCCCACCTTCACCCTCACCCACTACAACACACACACAAGTACATGTTGATACATTACATTTACAACCCCCAACACCCCCTGGAAGAATGCAAGGACAAAAGGAAATGAGTTGAACGTTTGTAATCTAATAAAATACAGTAATCAAAAATATATATATATTTACACTATAAGCAAATATATACACCAAGAATACAAGCGCAAGGTATTCCACCATTAAAGTCAGTGGACCACTGGGCCCAAAATGCATGGGCGAGGCCCACACTCGATACCCGATCAAAACGGAGAGAACACTGCTGGAGCGTCAGATAGAAATACAACAGGCCCCTCTGGGGGAAGGGAAGGGGGGGGCACCTCAGCCGGATGAGTGCAAGACGCTGGGGAGTGCAAGGCCACAGTCTCACAAGTCTTTACAGTGGGTGGTTTGCCCACTGCTGCATCCTGGGGAGTGCAAAGCCACAGTCTCACAAGTCTTTGCAGTGGGTGGTTTGCCCACTGCTTTATCCTAGGGAGTGCAAAGCCACAGTCTCTCAAGTCTTTACAGTGGGTGGTTTGCCCACTGCTTTATCCTGGAGAGCGCAAAGCCACAGCCTCACAAGTGGATAACAGTCTCCACTGGTTCTGGAGGGGGCTTTGTGCCCAGAGTGCTTCATCCTGCCAAGGACTCAGGTAGTGGATGCCTTTCTCCACTGGTTCTGGAGGGGGCTTGGTGCCCAGAGTGCTTCATCCTGCCAAGGACTGAGGTAGTGGATGTGAATCTCCACTGGTTCTGGAGGGGGCTTTGTGCCCAGAGTGCTTCATCCTGCCAAGGACTCAGGTAGTGGATGCCTTTCTCCACTGGTTCTGGAGGGGACTTGGTGCCCAGAGTGCTTCATCCTGCCAAGGACTCAGGTAGTGGATGTGAATCTCCACTGGTTCTGGAGGGGGCTTGGTGCCCAGAGTGCTTTATCCTGCCAAGGACTCAGGTAGTGGATGTGAATCTCAACTGGTTCTGGAGGGGGCTTGGTGCCCAGAGTGCTTCATCCTGCCAAGGACTCAGGTAGTGGATGCCTTTCTCCACTGGTTCTGGAGGGGGCTTGGTGCCCAGAGTGCTTCATCCTGCCAAGGACTGAGGTAGTGGATGTGAATCTCCACTGGTTCTGGAGGGGGCTTGGTGCCCAGAGTGCTTCATCCTGCTCGTGGCGGCCTCAGTAGCGTCGGAGCTTTTGGCGCTCATTGGCCTGCGGTGCTAGTAGTGGTGGTGTTCTGTTCAGCGGTGCTGGTGGCGGTGGTGTCCTGTTCAGCAGTGCTGGTGGCAGCGGTGTCCTGTTCAGCGGTGCTGGTGGCAGCGGTGTCCTTGGCAGCGGTGCTTGTGGCAGCGGTGTCCTTGGCAGCGGTGCTTGATGCGGCGGGGTCCTGTTCAGCGGTGCTGGTGGCGGAGGTGTCCTGTTCAGCGGTGCTTGTGGCGGCGGTGTCCTGTTCAGCGGTGCTGGTGGTGGAGGTGTCCTGTTCAGCGGTGCTGGTTGTGACGGTGTCCTGTTCAGCGGTGCTTGTGGCGGCGGTGTCCTTGGCAGCGGTGCTGATGGCGGCGGTGTCCTTGGCGGCGGTGCTTGTGGCGGCGGTGTCCTGTTCAGCGGTGCTGGTGGCGGCGGTGTCCTGTTCAGCGGTGCTGGTGGCGGCGGTGTCCTGTTCAGCGGTGCTTGTGGCGGCCGTGTCCTGTTCAGCGGTGCTTGTGGCGCCCGTGTCCTGTTCATCGGTGCTGGTGGATGGCGGTGTCCTGTTCAGCAGTACTTGTGGCGGCGGTGTCCTGTTCAGCGGTGCTGGTGGCGGTCTTGTCGGCCGTGCAGGTTTTCGGCGACTTGCCTGTTTGCCTGTGCCCCTTCCCCACCTTGGATGGTGGTGCAGCTGTCTTCCCACTCCCAACTGTACTCCTGGGAGAGGGTTTGGTGGTAGATGTTTTGCCTCTCTCCCCCCGGGCAGTGGCTAACTTTTTATGCTTTTGAGGTGGGGGACTGTCCGTGGTCTGGCTCCTTGGCACACTGGCTGCCCTGCTGCTTGGCACACTCCAGAAGCCGGTTACTACTGGCACCACTGTTCCCGCAGAAGTTGTGGCTGAGGTGCTGGGTTGGGACCTGGAAAGGCGGGCCCTAGGGGACGAGAGGGGTGGGAGAGGTGAGGGGAAGAGGTCAAGACTGGACAAGAAAAGTATTTTGGACACACTGGGACGGGTAGATGGAGGGGGTTTGGGAGTGGAGGAAGAGATAGTGGTTGTAGGAGGTGTACGCTTGCTGACTTTGGGTGAAGGTGCATGGGCTGGAGGCTGTTGTGAGATGGATGGCTGTTGGGTGGGTGTGTGGCTGCGTTTGTGTACCTTGGGAGGTGGGCTCACAGACACACTGGGAAAGGACACAGGGAATGTGTGAATGGTAGTGGGGGTGGTGAGTGCAAGTGAGCGGGGTGTGGTGGTGGGTGTTCTGGTGATGGAGGTAGTGGCTGAAGATGTAGTGCATGCAGATGTGAGTGGAGACGAGACTGAGAGGGAGGAGGGAGTCGAGGAGGAGGGGGACACAGTGGAGGCAGTGGATGTTGGTATGTCTGCATGTGTATGATGCTTGCGTGAGTGCCTGTGGGATGTGTGGTGCTTATGTTTGCCTGAGCTTTCCTTGTGTGTTGAGGCGTGTGCATGCTGGTCGGATGGTGTTCTTGGGATAGGCTGAGGTACAGGTGTTTGGGTCTAGGTGGAGGAAGTTGGAGGGGAGGCTGGACACAGGGACAATGGCTGCCATCAATGCTGAGGCCAGAGTCTGAAAAACTCGCTGTTGGGCTGCCTGACCAGAATGAATGCCCACCAGGTATGCATTTGTCTGTTGCAACTGCCTCTCTACACCCTGGATGGCATTCAAAATGGTAGACTGCCCAACAGTGAGGGACCTGAGGAGGTCAAGGGCCTCCTCACTGAGGGCAGCAGGGCTGACAGGGGCAGGGGCTGAGGTGCCTGGGGCGAAGGAGATGCCCACCCTCCTGGGTGATCGGGCACGGGGCATACTCTGAGGGGCTGGTGGGAGGGCGGTGCTGGTAGGGGGGTGGCGGCTGTACCTGTAGATGCGGGGGGCACACCGCTACCGTTGGCGGACACTACAGACACAGAAACCCCCTGCACTACGCTGTGCACTTTGAGTTCCCTAATTAATCACAGGGGCATGGGGTACAAGGCCTATGCCCGATTGCTGCACACATGGAAGTCACAGGAGCCTGACTAGGTGTAGTTGGCTCTGAACACAGGTGGGGTGGGGTGCCACATGGCCTGCCTTAAGAAGGGACCTTGCCTACTAAACTCGCCCTGGCCTATGGGAACCCACAGCCCACCATCCCCCACCCAGACACCTACAATGCGCACTGAATCAGCAGAATGAGAGTGTACTCATCCCATTGTGGCTGCTATGATGCCCTTAAGCGCCCATCCAACTCCGGATACGCCACCTCCAGGATCCGGAGCATCAGGGGGGTCATGGTGCGACGGGAGCCCTCACACGTTGGGAGGCCATCCCCAGCTGGGCCTCCGCCGTCTTCTTGCTCCAGCGGCGAATGTCCTCCCATCTTTTCCGGCAGTGGGTGCTCCATCTGTGGTGGACCCCCAGGGTCCGGACTTCCTTGGCGATGGCACGCCAAATATCCTTCTTCTGGTGGGCGCTGACCTACAGGAATAGTACAGGGGAAAAGGAGAAGATATAACTGTCAGCACCGTCACAGTCATTGGCCCGCATCACTAATCATTGCCATGACGCACATGCACTGACAGTCGTTTCATGCACGCCTCATTCTCCCCCCCCCTATCTTTCATCCACACCACTCCACACAGGCATTGCCCATTCGGCATGCTCACAGTGTACTTACCTGTTTGTCTGGAGGACCGTAGAGTAGTGTATACTGAGGGAGGACCCCATCCGCTAGTTTCTCCAACTCCTCCGTGCTGAAGGCAGGGGCCCTTTCCCCAGACACACGAGCCATTGTCTCTTCCAGACTGAGGTCACAGCAGCACTTGCAGTGTAGGTCCTCTCCTGTCGAAGATCAGGTATCAAGTGAGTGAATAGAGAGAAAATGGCAGTGACGTCCGCGGCGGTGCGTACCGTCACCGCCGGCGTACATCGTCATTGGCTCCTGGGACCCATAGGGTCCAATGTTAACCAATGCAGGATTGTGCTGCGGTCTTCAACCGCCTACCACGACGGTGTACAACACCAGCGCAGTTACCTCATATCCCCTTGTCTCACCTTACAGGTCAGGCAGCCGCCATTTCAGGGGGCCACATGGCATTAATTTTGACTGTGACACATATCTAGGCCTTGCATAAACACTAATACAGGTATATATCGATTTTCTAAAATTATGGAATAAAGTTGTGTTTACGTACCTCAGTGTTGGTTGACTCTCTGTGCTCGCTGTTCACCTCCATAGAGCACGTCCGCTGGGGCAGGTGAGGAGATGGCGGCATCCTCCGGTTTACAGACCACTGGTGGACCTGTCGACAATAGAGGAGCGACATGTAATTGTTACATACAGACTTGACCGTACCACAATCCTGGAACTGTGTGCCCAGTTTGAGCCAGACCTGATGTCAGCTATCCGCCATCCCACAGGAATCCCCCCTCTAGTGCAGGTTCTGTCAGTACTGTATTTCCTGGCAAGTGGGTCTTTTCAAACAACAGTGGCCATTGCATCAGGGATGTCCCAGCCTATGTTCTCCAACGTGTTGTCCAGAGTGTTGTCTTCCCTGCTGAAACACATGCGCAGCTACATCGTGTTCCCTCAGGTGGAGGATTTGCCTACAGTGAAAGGTGACTTCTATGCCCTGGGACATATCCCCAATATCATAGGTGCCATTGATGGGACACATGTGGCCTTGGTCCCCCCGCAGAAGTGAACAGGTGTACAGAAACCGGAAGAGTTACCATTCTATGAATGTGCAGATGGTGAATCCCATGTGAATGCCAAGTTTCCTGGCTCAGTGCATGACGCTTACATTCTGCGGAATAGCAGCATCCCTTATGTGATGGGACAACTCCAGAGGCACTGTGTGTGGCTATTAGGTGAGGACATGGACCCAATAGAGTGTGACTAGGTGTCTGGGGATGTCCCTAAGAGTTAGTGTGTGTCTAACAGTTGTCCCTCGACATTTGCAGGTGACTCTGGTTACCCCAACCTGTCATGGCTACTGACCCCAGTGAGGAATCCCAGGACAAGGGCAGAGGAACACTACAATGAGGCACATGGGCGAACTAGGAGGATTATAGAAAGGACCTTCGGCCTCCTGAAGGCCAGGTTCAGGTGCCTCCATATGACAGGTTGTTCCCTATTCTACTCACCAAAGAAGGTGTGCCAGATCATCGTGGTCTGCTGTATGCTTCACAACTTGGCTTTGAGACGACAGGTGCCTTTTCTGCAGGAGGATGGTCCAGATGGAGGTGTTGTGGCAGCTGTGGAGCCTGAGGACAGTGAAGACGAGGAAGCAGAAGAAGAGGACATAGACAACAGGAACACAGTGATTCATCAATACTTCCAGTGAGACACAGGTAAGAAGACAACACTGCCCGCTACATCAGATTTAATTCTTCTACCTCTCATCTGTCTGTCACTTTCACCCAGTGTATGGACCCTGATTTTTCACTTTCCCTTTCAATCTCACAGATGTGGGTCCCACTGTGTGACATCTGCTTTGTTTTCGCATGGACTAGAGCTGTGTGACATAGGTATGTTGACAATACATTGGATATAGCATTTTAACACAGTTAATGCAAATACACATTTTCGAAAGCACAGACTGACTCCAGATTGTTTTGTGATTTAAGGGTGTTTATTTAAGTGCAAAATAGTGGAGGGGGTTGTAAATTGGTCAGGGGTGATGGTGGAGGAATGTCCATGGCAGAATCCAGTCTATTAGTCTCACAGGTGCACTGTCCAAAGGGGCATAGGAAGTGGAGCTAGGGCAGTTTAAGTATGGACAGGGTGACAAAGTGGGACAGAAGGATGACATTCAGAGTGGTCTCATTTCTTGGCGGGGGTCTTGGCATTGTTCTCTGTTTTTGTCCTGGATCTCAGGGACCGTTTGCGGGGTGGTTCTCCATCTGCAGGAGGTGGGGTGCTGGTGATGTGGTCCTGTGGCGGTGCCTCCTGTTCACTAGCGCCAGCAGAGGTGGTGGGCAGTTCATCGACCAGGCTAGTGTCAGGGGCCCCTTGTTGTGCCACAGTGTCCCTCCTGGTATTGACAAGTTCCTTCAGCACCCCTACAATGGTGCCCAGGGTGGTATTGATGGATTTGAGTTCCTCCCTGAAGCCCAAATACTGTTCCTCCTGCAGCCGCTGGGTCTCCTGAAACTTGGCCAGTGCCGTTGCCATTATCTCCTGGGAATGGTGGTAGGCTCCCATGATGTTGGAGAGAGCCTTGTGGAGAGTGGGTTCCCTGGGCCTGTCCTCCCCTGTCACACAGCAGCCCTCCCAGTTCCCCTGTGTTCCTGGGCCTCTGTGCCCTGAACCGTGTGCCCACTACCACTGCCCCCAGGTCCCTGGTGTTGTTGGGGTGGTGGGTTAGCCTGGGTTCCCTGTAGTTCTGGACACACTGCTGATTGACGTGTCCTGGGGACTGAGGGATGGGCCCGCTGGGTGGGTGCTGTGCTGGTGTTTCCAGAGGGGGGAAGCTCTGTAGTGGCCTGTGACTGTGTGAGGGGAACCAACTGTCCTGAGGTCCCAGATGGGCCGGGCTAGACATCTAGATTGAGTTGGACAGAGCTGCTGTTATCACTGTGGGCCTCTTCTATGGATGAAGTGGACATGTCTGGACCCTCCTGTCCAGTGACGTTGGGTGGGGGTCCTGCAGGGGTGTAAAGGCATGATTATTGCATCTGTATGTGCCATGGTGTGCAATGGGTGGGTGACCCTGTACCCCAGTGCTTGCATTCTTGTGTGGGACCTTGTGTGATAATGGTTTAGGGGAGTGTATGGGTATGTGCAGTGGCCATGCCTTGGTGATGGGTGTCCATGCTTTGGTGTTGCATGCAGGGCTTGGGTTTGGGATGTGTGGTTTGTGATAGTGGGACATGTATGAGGAGTTGGAGTGATGGGGGTGAGGGCGAGGGTGGGGGTATGTGATAGCATGCAGGTAGGGTGGGGGATGAAGTAGTTAAGATTTGACTTACTAGAGTCCATTCCTCCAGCTACTCCTGCGAGGCCCTCAGGATGCAGTATAGCCAAGACTTGCTCCTCCCATGTTGTTAGTTGTGGGGGAGGAGATGGGGGTCCACCGCCAGTCCTCTGAACTGCAATCTGGTGTCTAGAGATCACGTAACCCACCTTCCCCAGTAGGTTCTACCTCTTCCTGATGTCATCCTGTGTTCTTGGGTGCTGTCCCACTGTGTTGACCCTGTCCACGATTCTGCGCCATAGCTACATCTTCCTAGCTATGGTGGTGTGCTGCACCTGTGATCCGAATAGCTGTGGCTGTACCCGGATGATTTCCTCCACCATGACCCTGAGCTCCTCCTCAGAAAACCTGGGGTGTCTTTGCGGTGCCATAGGGTGGTGTGGGTGATGTGTGGGGTGGTGTGTGTTGTGATGTGTGGGGTGATATTTAGGGGTGTGTTGTGTGAGGTGCGTGGATGTTGTGTGAGTGATGGTGTTGAGTGCCTGTGGATGCTAGTGTTGTTTCTGGTGGTGTCTCTCTCTGGCCTTCTGTCGTACTTTTTGTCGTAGGGGTTTGTGTGTGATGTGGGTGTGTGTTTTATATTGTATTGGATGTGTGGGAGTGGTGTGTGTATGTGTATCAGATGTGTGTATTTCGATTTGTCCAATGTGGATGTGTTTTGTAAGAGTGTGTGTATTTTGAACGCAGCGGTGTGTACCGCCAATGGAATACCACGGTTGAAAGATCGCCACGTGGATTCGTGGGTCGTGATAGTGTGGGCATATTCCTGTTGGCGTGATGGTGTCGGTTTTGTTATCGCCAGTTTATCACTGACCTTTGGTGTGGTGGACTTATGTGGGTGTCTAAATTTTGTCGGATTCCGAGCTGTGGGTCATAATAGCTGTGGTGGAATTCCGCGGCTGCGGCGGTGTGTTGGTGGGCTTCTGCACGGTGGTAAGCGGATTTTACCGCCAATGTTGTAATGACATCCATAGTTTGTATATACATTATGAACGAGAGTGCTTTCTTTTGTTTCTTAGTACTAATATTGCTCAGATAAAGTCCACATTTGGCATTGAAATGTACTCTGTCAAAAAATGTGGTAATTATCAGGGAGATAGATCTCGCAAATCCACAACACAGTGAATAAGCAAGTCCCAGGGAAGTCACCACTACTGCCTGGCACAAATTACAATGAAATACTCTGATTGCATCTGTAGAAGCCATTAGCCCTTTGTATGTTGGAGAAGCACAGAAATTTGAGAGTACTTGTAGAAAGCCCTCAGCATGTTGGTCAGGGGAAAGCTACTTCACTGTTCCCTTTCTGTCCTGCAAACCCAGATGTCCGTGGATGAATGGCTATGGCCAACCGCATGTGATTCCAACATAACGGCAAGTCACTCCATGATGCATGCCAACAGTTAGTTAACAAATGATACCCATTACACATGTGTAGGGCACATTTCCACATAAGGCCACATCAATGCTTAGATGTAGTGTTGTTAGAGACATGTTTTACCACAGCTATTTTTTAATCCTTATCCTTTTTTAAATTTGCTCCTTCATTTTTTGTGCAAGCATTTTCTGGCTCATTTTTCACACTAGTAAGACGTGCTATTCTGGGCTGCTAATGGCTAGGGGGCCACCAATCCCACGGATGAGTGGACGGAGTCTGTTATAGCTCCGATACCCAGATAAGCTTGCAGCAGCGTGGACGCGTTTGCTGCAGGGGCAGTTTTTGTTTTGTTAGAGACCTGTTTTACCACATCACAGCTATTTTTTAATCCTAACCTGTTTTTAGATTCACTCTTTTACTGTTTGTGCAGGCATTTTGTGGCTCATTTTTCACACTAGTTAGATGTGCTGTTCTGGCTGCCATTGGCTGGGTGGGAACCAATCCCACGGTGAGTGGGAGGAGTCTGTTAGAGCTCCGATACCCACATAAGGTGGCAGCACAGTGGACGCGCAGCAGGTGCGCCGCTGACGTGCTGAAGGTGTGCCTAAGACAAGCCTGTAGGCGTCTTGTGCGTCCGTTCGGGGTCAGTCAATATGAGCAAAATCAAACTAATAGTGCAGATGATCTTGGGGCTCCACTACCTATTAATTTGAGGCTTCCCTTCTGCAAAAACTGGACGCATTGGGTATACTGAAACCTAAGTTACCATGTAATACTCAGAGGAAGTGTTCCCAACCACTGTTTACTGCCATTGAGAGCAAGGTATGGAGGGAGCAAGATTTGTTGATGAAGGAGTTGTCAATTAAGTACCTTAATACCCACTCCCTAATTAAACACCAGTTAGAAATGTTTTATATACTAAACACTGACTCCCGGACATATTGTTCGTAACAGAAACATGGTTAACAGATGGCTCCATACCAGACGTTCTAGTGGCTTCCAGAGGACTTCTATATCCTTTCCTATATTAGACCCCCATGGGAAGAAAGGTAGAGGGGTGGCTGCTATCATCAGAAACATTTGTCCTTCACTAAACTCTCATCTTTACCTGTCTCAGTAGCTGAAAATATAGTGATAAAATTGAATTTGTCTAATTTTCCACTTATTTGTGTTGTCATTTATAGACCCCCAGGGCCAATGTCTCTTTTTTCATCACTCTTGGCAGATTCTCTAGCCACTCTAGTAGTAGATTGTGCTAATATTCTGCTGCTGGTGGGGGGACTTTAATATTTGGATTGAGGAAGGAAAGGCTGGTTATGTTTCATCTCACCTTGTTGATGCTTTCAAAGGTCCGAACTTAACACAAAACATAGTCATGCTGACACTCATTAAGGGTCATACGCTTGATAATGTCTGGTCATTAAACGTAACGACTACCAATCTCAGAGTTCTTCCCTGTAGTTGGTCAGACCATCATTTCATTGACTTTGATGTACACATTACTAAACCGAAGAAGCGTCCCCGCTGCCCCTCGTCCTACCCACTTAATTGGAAAGGTGTTGATTTGGAGAATTTAGTTGAAACACTGTTGCAATCTATACCAACTATTGAGAAGACTGTAAATAAGTCAGTAGAGAGCTTAACTAACTGGCTCAGAATAGCCAGCGATGGTTTCGCCCCGCAATGTAATAAAAGACCATTTAGACGCCATGATGCATCTAAATGGTTTAGGGAGGAGTTAAAGTAAGTCAAGCTTGAGCTGCACCAAGCAGATTGGAAATGTTGTAGGGTGTATCTCCCCGAAAGGAAAGAGTGCTTTATTTTACAACTAAAAGCCTATAAAAGAGCAATCTTGGCAGCTAAATCCCAGTATTTCACCAATAAAATCCTACATTCTGAAAATAAATCAAAAAAATATTTGATATAATCTCAAGAGCTTGCAAATTCAGACCATGTTAATTCCCCTGTGGTTCCCTTGCAGAAATTGTGTGATGATCTAAATCAGTTCTTCATTGACAAAATACAGATAATTAAGGATAGCATTCCTTGAAGCACCTTAATGTGTGTCTTTTGGCAGATGCTAGAAACTCCAATACTCGTGATACATTTTCCATAGTCACCACAGATAATCCTTTAAAGCTGATGACCAAAGGTAAATCCGGCTCACTTGATGATATTTGCCCTCACTGAATTTAAAAATGTGTCTTCGCTCGACTGCTAGATGTGGTGACCTCTCTGCTTAACTTATCCCTGGGCCAGGGCGTGGTACCCCACTAGTTTAAGGAGGAAATAGCAATTCCCTTGCTAAAGAAATCTGGTGACGATCCCTCTCTTCTGAGGAACTTTCGTCCCGTCTCATTACTGCCATATTTAGCCAAGTTACTTTAGACTCACATCATCCAATCTCTATGTTCCTTTCTTGAGAGTTCCGCATTTTTAGATTCCCATCAGGCAGGCTTTAGGCCTTCCATTTAACTGAGACTGTTTTTCTATTAGTGCTAGATGACTTGAGTGAAAGTGCAGATAAAAACATTGCCCGGTATTAGTATTATTAGATCTATTGGTGATTTTTGATACCGTAGATCATGATATCCTTCTTGGCTGTATCAGTGCCGCCAGTCTACATGGTCCAACATTTAGCTGGATGAGATCTTCCTTTACTTGTAGGTCTCAGTCAGTTAGTCTTGCTCTTTTCCATTTTCCAAGATGAAGTTAAATTGTGGGGTACCGCAGGGTTCCTCACTATCTCCTCACTTATTTATTGTATATATCCGCCCCTTGATCCACTCTATTCAGAAGCAAGGTGTAAGAATTTATAATTATGCTGATTATATGCAATTGATCTTTAGCATTGTGGACACCTTGAACTCTAGGGAGTTTTTCCAAAAGACCATGCTCTACATCCACAACTGGATTTACCCATTTCATTTGAAGCTCAACTCGGATAAAACCTAGATTGTATAAATCAACAATAAACTACAGAAGTGGATTTCGTCCTGAAGAAATGGGCTCTCCACTGATGCCCAAAAAATAGACTAAAAGTCTTGAGACATTGGTGGATGAGGATCTCTCTACGAAGCCCCTGATCAGTGCTGTTACCTCAGCCTGTTTCTTGCAGCGTTGAAAAATAAAAAAGGTCTAGAAATATTTCACATATGATTATCCCATTCAGAGTATTATTGCTTTGGTGATGTCCCGGGGTCGATTATGCCAATTCTCTGTATTTGGGACTTCCACGAAAACTAACTCAACACCTGCAAATTCTCAAAAAGCAAGCAGCTAGGCTGGTGTGGCTTCAGCCTAGATCATGTCACATCACTCTTCTTCTACAAAAACTCCATTGGCTCCCCATAGCACAGAGCATCATCTTTAAAGTTCGATGTCTAATCTTCAAAGCGCTCCATAGGAGGTGACCTATATTTGCATTGGCTAAAATTCTGAAATATCTGCCTAAGCGTAATCTCAGATCTTCCCACCAAAACCTCCTTGAGGTTCCTAACTTTTTCAGAATGAGACTTGGCGGTTCTGGATTTGCAGTAATGGCCCCAAAACTGTAGAATTCCTCCCCTCTAGAGATAAGGGCTTCCTCTAATTACATGAAATTTAGATCATTGCTGAAAACTTTGCTTTTTACACAGGCCTATAGGTTAGTTTAAGCATGTCTACAGGTAACTCAAAGCTGTTTGCACTCTGTCCTAGCACCATGAAAACCTCTGGAGTGTACAAGCACTTTATAAATCTCCTCTAAAATAACAATGCCATGGAAATGCACATTGAGGGTAAATACTCTAGTCTTACCTATCATGTCCCTCACTGCTACTGCAGTTGTATGCCAAATTACATTCAATGATGGGTGAGGGTGTGTGTAAGCCAACAATCAATGGTGAAACACTCCTGTCTGTGGCATCACCTGAAATCTATCCCAATTGCATATGTCCGATTCCAAACACATGTTGCCATACACATATATGTGAGGGAATACAGAAATCATCCCATGAACACAGGTAGATGATGCATGAAACAGAAGTGTAAACATTGTGTCAAAAGAGAAAGGGACACATCCTAAAATGTAGGCCCAAAAATCTTGGCAACAGTGGTATCACATAAATCATGTCAATGGAAATTCCCCACATAACAAGGGAAAGTTCTGATCTGTAGCTGTTTCCAAAGAACAATGCATGTCTTGTCACATGCATGATGGCCACCTTTACATAACAGACAGTAATGCGGCACCAGCACTCGTCACGCACTGAAGACAAATGGCCTTTGGGGGGCACATGCCAATTTACTCACTTGACCAGACACATGGCTGAGGACAGTGATATATCACTTATTTTTCTTTGGCCTCTAATACTGAGGAGTAGTGGTCTGTAGCATAGGTTTTACATCCACTACAACAAACATTACTTGATTGATCAATGTACACAGCCATATCTTGTCCATGGGGAGCAATTTGTTTGTGGCTTGTACCTAGTTGTGCCCTAGATCCCTGGGCTAATAGGCAAGACACATCAGTGTGCACCACATTACAAATCTAGACAAACAGTTGCTCATCTAGTGTGTCACACATGACCCATCCCCAATTGTCAGGGGGAGATGTCAGGACCTAACACATCAACTTGATTATATGCCAGGCCGGAATATGCCGTTACTTCACCCCTTTATGGCTGCTCTGCACCCATCAAGATCTGGGCACCCCACCTCCAGAATGCGGGACATTGGGGAGAGTCATGGTCTGACGTGCGTCCCACCTGCGTTGCAATGACACCCCCAGCTGGACCTCGGTTATCCGGCATCTCAGGTCCTCCCACCTCTTGCGACAGTGGGTGCTCTGTAGGCTGTGGACCACCAGGGTCTGCAACTTCCGGGCGATGGCTCTCCAAATCTCCTACTTCTGATAGGTGTTGACCTGTAAGGATGCAAGAGACAAATCAAGCAATTACAAACACAAGTTTTTGCCCAAATGGTTGTGTCACACACATGTCAGAACCACCAAGCAAAACATGGTCAATTTATCAACACACCACAAGTGTAAAGCACACATGCCACAGTAGAGGGACATGACTACACACTTTTGTAGTCATCTGCAGACTAACCCACTTCCTTGCTCATGGCCTAGAATGACTAATTAGGCCTACTAACATCAGGTAGCCCAGGCTCCAGCAACATGTACTGTGATGTGAGCCACAATGAAACACTACACACGAATGTAGCTTCTGAAGGGTAAACTACTTGGGCCTGACTGGACCAACACATTTAGACTCTGCCAGATCGACTCACTGTATACAGTCCCTAGAGACAACTAACATAGTACAGACTTCATCCTTACACTTGAGTGACAATGAAAGGGCTGGCATGGTGGGTACGGAAAGTGTCTTCTCTGTGCATGTGTGGACATGTGGCCTACCAAATGCAGACTCATACCACTTCAGGGCAGGTTTCTGTGGAATGTACCGGTACCACAGAACACTCCTTTTGACATATGTGACTAAACTACAGAGATGGCATCCAGCATACAAATATATGCATTGTACAAGTTCTGCTATATAACCTGGCTACTGAGTCACATGTCATGGCCACCCAAAAATCTAGTCACAGGGCCTCATATATGAGGCCCTATTGGCATACTACGCCACCGGATTATCAATTTCTTTAATGCTCCGGTGGCGCAGTGTGCCATCCTATATATAAAAGTCCACGCAAAGCCACCTTGCTTGTCTTTTCATGGCCTTGCAAATATGCACTCCTTTCATGCATAAAACTGCGTGAAAGTGGTGGTCCATGGGTGTTGCATGGGGTGTTCCCACACAACCCCCAGCGAGCATTGAGGAATCTTATGCATTCCCAGATTTACAAGTCTAGGAATGTGTCAGATTCCTATGCCACCTCAGAGGTGGCATAGAAGTGATGCAACAGAGAGAAATATCTTTATTTCTCTCTGTTTTTCCTCTTTCTATGTGTGTTGCATTACACAATGCACACAGAAAGAGGAAAACTCAACTCTTGATTGTTTTTGAGCAGGAAGGTGTCCCTTCCTGCACAAAAACAATCATCCCCACAACAAAGACATTGTTGCACCATGGTGCAAGGGTGCCTGGTTGTCACTAGGCAGCAATTTGAGCACCAGAGCAGGGAGAGGGACAGAAATGTGCTGTATCTTGTAGATACAGAACATTTCTGCCCTTTCCAGTGGTGCAGGTTGGTGCAGCTAGACACTTGCTGCACTGTCCTGTGCCACATGGCTTGTAAATAAGTCCCACTGCCTGCATTGTTGGTCTGTCATTTGTGCAATGAGCCTGTACAGGACAAATATGACTTTTATGAAGGTGACAACAGTGCTGTGGGAGTAAGGGACCTGTCATGAGTCAAAGACACACATTGACAATGATGCAAATCTGGGATTTACCTCAGTAACCATTCCTAATTGAGTCACTGGACTGAGGTATTCAGGGCAACTGCCGCAACTAGAGTCTTATATTGACCACATGACAGGATCTGCAGGTCTGCAGGTCTGCATGGAGTGGGCACAGTGCCACAGTTGCATAGCCATAATGAGTTTCTCTCAGTCTGGCCTACGTGCCACACTGGGAGATATAGTTGACAGGCTCTGGTCTGCAGGCTGAGCACACAGAACCTACATGACACTCACATTTCCATCACTTCCATGAATGACAGTACATCATGTGGCCATCAGCAACGTCGCTTGTGGCTTGTGTGGCAACCCGAAGGGCACAGCGAGTCATGAAGTACCTTCCAGACAACAGTTTGGCACTCCAGATGTAGGGTGAAAGATCTGTGGCACTTTAAATATTACTCACATGACTCTCAAATGACTCATACAAGATACATACACAGCTCATGCTGCACATACATGCTGTCCAACATTTACAACAATCATGGAGAAAGAGATGTCATTGGATGCCTAGTTATGTGCATCCAACACAAGAATGATGATCTAGAACCCAAAACCTCACAAAGCACAATGTGACGGAACTTAGGGCCAGATGTAGCAAAATGCAAAATTGCGACTTGCAATTTGCGAGTCCATCCGACTCGCAAATTGCAAGTCACAATTTGCTATGCAGTACGGTGTCTCAGACACCGACTGCGACTCGCAATGGGGTCGCAATGATCCACTTCATATTCATGAGGTGGGTCGCAAATTGCGGCCCCATTGCGAGTATAGGCACTCGCAAACATGGAGGCCTGCTGTAGTCAGCAGACCTCCGTGTTCGTGACTGCTTTAAATAAAGCAGTTTTTTTTTTTTAAGTGTAGCCCGTTTTCCTTAAAGGAAAACGAGCTGCACTTAAAAAAAAAAACGAAACCTTTAGTTTCGGTATTTTTTCAGGGCAGGGAGTGGTCCCTTGGACCACTCCCTGCCCTGAAAAAATATTTTTGGGTCCATTCACAAAGTGGAAGGGGTCCCATGGGGACCCCTTCCAATTTGCGAGTGGGTTACCATCCACTTGAAGTGGATGGTAACTGCGAGTCCATGGAATTGCATCCCACTGCGAGTCGCAAATAGGAAGGGAACACCCCTTCCTATTTGCGAGTCAGAAATGCATTTTGCGAGTCGGAGCCGACTCGCAAAATGCATTTCTGAATAGCAAAGTGGCTTTTGCGCCTCGCAAACGGCGATTTTTGCCGTTTGCGAGGCGCAAACACTTTGCTACATCTGGCCCTTAACATCTGGGACTGGCCACCAAATACTTGCAAATTGCACATCCCATTAATGCCACACAGACTGTAACAACAGGCGCACAAGAAGTCTAACTGGCACACATGGGCACATTGTAGCTGTGAGGAGGAAAAGGATGGTGAAGTACATATAAAATTGTGCACATGAGGTACTCACCTGCTCCTCTGGCGAGCCACAGAGCTGTTCATGCCAGGGTAGGACCTCAGAAACAAGCCTCTCCAGATCTTCAGGAGAGAGAAGGCAGGGGCCCTATCACCTGCTGGACATGGCATGATTGCTCCCAGAGGCTGCACACAGCATCTCTGGTCATGGAGGTATTGCTGGCAGCAGTGTCAGGAGTCAAGTGAATGGTTCTGCAGAACATGGAGGTCACTTCCGAACGTACACAGTCGTCACTGCCGGCAGACACATCCATTGGCCTGTGACCGCCACTAGCAACGTTAGCATATGGCTGTGTCCACGGCAGTTGCAACTGCCTACCGCCATGACGACTTCTGCTGGCGGTTGCGAACAGTTCCTAATGTCCAGTGGAGTAGGTGAGGCATCTGCCATTTTGGTGGCATGAAATGCTGTATTGGGCTTTATAAACTGCGTCACACCTACAAAACATGTTTTTTACCTCACAAACATCCTTATCCTGTATTGAGATGTAGATCCTTCTACTCAACCACCATTGTAGAATGTTTCAGGGCACAGATGACATTGAACAGCGTAGAACAGTCCACCATCACCGATGGTCATTTTGGTGGTCAGAATATACACTCACATTTTTGAGGGGCAATTGTATTGCACATCTTTGAATTACTTACAGATCAAATCATTCAGACAAGATGAATACACAGATCATGCTGTAATGCACATACATGTTGTCTAACATGAACAACCATCATAAACAAAGATATGGCATAGGATGGCAGTAAAGTCTCCTTGCCTATTTATGGGCATCCAACACAAGGAGGATCTAGGCCCCCAACAAACATTGCACAACGCAATATGAATGAACTCAACATATAGTAGTGGTCACCAATACCTGCACCATGCACATCTCATTGACACCCTGTAGACTGCAACAACAGTCACACAAGACATCTAACTGGCACACAGGGGCACATTGTAGACTGTGAGGAGGGAAAGGATGGTGTTGAACAGAGTAAATTGTCCTGTGAGGTACTTGCCTGCTCCTATGGTGAGCCATAGAGCTGCCCATACAGTGGAAGGACCTCACTCACAAGCCTCTCCAGCACCTCTGGAGAGAAGGCAGGAGCCCTTTCACCTGCTGGATGTGGCGTGAGTGCTCCCAGAGGCAGCACACAGCATCTTAAGTTGTGGAGGTGTTGCTGGCAGCAGTGTCAGGAGTCAGGTAACTGATACTACACAATGCAGTGTGCATGTACACCATGTACACGGTCATCACCAACAATGGACACAGCCATTGGGCTGCGACCACCACAGGCAACAACATTAGACTATGGCTGTGTCTGTTGCGGTTGGAACCGACTACCACAAGGATGACTTCTGCCGGCAGAGGTGGAACACTCCTGATATCCAATGGTGTAGGTCAGGATAATGCCATTTTGGTGGCCTAAAATACAGTAGATGTCCCTATAAAATGTGTCATAACAACAAAATAAGTTTAACAGTATCACAAACATCCTCAATCTGTCTTGGTTTGTAGGTCTGACTATATAACCACCAGTGTAGTGTGTTGCAGGGCACAGATGGTATATGATGGTGGTGCATGGTCCACCACTGCCAACGGTATTTTTGGCAGTCAGAAACTACAGTTGCATTTTGAGAGGCAATCGTGTAGCAAATAGTTGGGTGTCACCCGAATCCATGTTGTGGACACATGTTGACAACCATTGGGATCACATTTGACCCTTGTGTATTTGTGATGTGTACCTGTCAGGCATGTACCTTTGTGCAGGAATGAAATGGATGTGTGGTAATTTCCCTACCTCCCTATGAGGCAAACAGACCTTTAAGAAGTCATGTCTGGCCCAATGGGATGAAGAGACAAACCTTGACCAGGACCCAACCAGGCTTCACCAGGCGATGTGCACGTCCCTTTGGTTTCTAGAAAGCATAAGGAATACCTTTAGATCTAGTAGTTACCATACATTGGCCCTCATTACAACCCTGGTGGTCAGTGTTAAAGTGGCGGTAATACCGCCAACAGGCCGGCAGAAAAAATTGAATCACAACCATGGCGGAAACCGCCAACATAGACAGCCACTTTAACACTCCGCCCGCCACGGCGGTAGAAACAAACACAGTGGCAGTCACCGCCAACAGACAGGCGGAAGACAAAGTACCACCCATTGTATTTCAAGACGCCTATCCACCACGGTACCAACGCGGTACCAACGCGATCAAAAGCACGGCAGAAACAGTACACAGAAGGGAAAACACTCACCTCTCGACACCCAACGAGGAACCAGGACGTCATGGAGCCCGAGTTACATGTACTGCCCATGCTGGTGTATCTTCTCATCCACCAGGAGTACGAATGGCGGCGGCGACGACCACAGTGAGTACTGCACCTACAACACAGGGGAGTGGGGGAAGAGAGTGACACACACACGCAACATGCAATACCCCCACCCCCACCCTCACCCACAACAACATACACACAAATACATGCAGAAACATTACATATACCCCCCGGAAGAACGCAAGGACAAAGGAAATGATTGTAACGATTGTAATCATGAAAAATCAGATAGTCAAAATTCAGTATATACAAATATGTACACCAACTACACAAGTCCGGATAGTGTACCAATCATTGTCCATGGACCACTAGGCCCAAAATGCACGGGCGAAACCCACACATGTTACCTGACTCGAAACGGAGAGAACACAGCTGAGGCATCACACTGAAAATATACAGGCACCTCAGCGGGAGAGGGAGGGGGGACACCTCAGCCAGATGAAATCACGACACCACTGCTGCACGAGGGGGCTCCATGCCCGCTGCTTTATCCTGGGGAGTACAAAGCCACAGTCTCTCAAGTCTCTCAAGTGGGTGGTTTGCCCACTGCTTTATCCTGGGGAGTGCAAAGCCACAGTCTCTCAAGTGGGTTTTTTACCCACTGCTTTATCCTGGGGAGTGCAAAGCCACAGTCTCTCAAGTGGATAACAGTCTCCACTGGTTCTGGAGGGGGCTTTGTGCCCAGAGTGCTTCATCCTGCCAAGGACTGAGGTAGTGGATGTATCTCTCCACTGGTTCTGGAGGGGGCTTTGTGCCCAGAGTGCTTCATCCTGCCAAGGACTGAGGTAGTGGATGTATGTCTGTACTGGTTCTGGAGGGGGCTTTGTGCCCAGAGTGCTTCATCCTGCCAAGGACTGAGGTAGTGGATGTGAATCTCCACTGGTTCTGGAGGGGGCTTTGTGCCCAGAGTGCTTCATCCTGCCAAGGACTGAGGAAGTGGATGTATCTCTCCACTGGTTCTGGAGGGGGCTTTGTGCCCAGAGTGCTTCATCCTGCCAAGGACTGAGGTAGTGGATGTATCTCTCCAATGGTTCCGGAGGGGACTTTGTGCCCAGAGTGCTCAACATGTGCAGTGTGGCCGGTACAATTCCCTCACCTGGGTGTGTGTGCCACGAGATTGCCGAGGTACAGGTAGCATGATACGCCATGGAGGCAGAAACATACCCCACACTGCTGTGGCTTCACCTTCCACCTGCAAGTGCAAACAGTGATGGAAGTCATGCCTCATGGAAGCTGCCCAGGGTCCAGGAACTCTCCTCCAGCCTCGGATGACTGACCACTGGGAATGGTGGCCATGTCAGCAGTGGTGCCACTGTCCGAGCATGGGGCTGGTGGCGGTGCTTGCAGCAGTGTCTCTGGTGGCGGTGCTTGCGGCGGTGTCTGTGGCGGTGGTTCTGCCAGTGGTGCATGGGTCAGCACCTGCCGAGGGACACAGCAGGACGTCGCCTGCAGCCTCGGACGGCTGCCCACTGGGGAAGAGGCTGGGGACTGTCGCTGAGGCTGTAGACATGCCGGTGCAAGTGGCGGTTGTGGTGGCGGGGCAGCTAGTGGTGTTCGCCGCTGTACAGGTTGGTGTGGTTGTGGACAGAAGGTGTGACACTGGTCCCTCAGTCGGTGCCACCATGCCCTCTCCTGACCTGCTCTTCTGCTTTTGGCCCTTCCCCACCTTTGATGGTGCCGCAGTTGTCTTGCCACTATCCCCTTTTATTTTTGCTGAGGCCTTGGTGGCTGGTTGTTTCGGCTTCTCCCTCTGGGATGTGGGCACCTTTTTCAAATTGGCAGGTGGCAGAATGTCGTTGCCCTCACTACGTGGCACACTGGCAGCCCTGATGGGTGGCACACTCGATGACCCAGCAGTTCCTGGCACCACTGTGCCTGGGGATTTGGTGGCTGAAGTGCTGGGCTGGGACCTGGAAAGACTGGCCCTAGGGAAAGGACGGGGGGAGGTGAAGATAAGAGCTCAAAGTTTGCATGCAAAAGTTTTTTAGACACACTGGGATGGGAAGATGGAGGGGGTTTGGGAGTGGAGGAAGAGGTAGTGGTTGTAGGAGGTGTACGTCTGCTGAATTTGGGTGAAGGTGCATGGGCCGGAGGCTGTTGTGAGGTGGATGGCTGTTGGGCGGGTGTGTGCCTGCGTTTGTGTACCTTGGGAGGAGGGCTCACAGACACACTGGGAGAGGACACTGGGGATGTGTGAATGGTAGTGGGGGTGGTGATTGCACGTGAGCGGTGTGTTGTGATGGGCGTGCTGGTGATGGAGGTAGTGGCTGAGGATGTAGTGCATGCAGGTGTGAGTGCAGATGAGACAGGGAGGGAGGAGGAGGATGTGGAGGGGGACACACTGGAGACAGTGGATGTTGGTGTGTCTGCATGGGGATGGTGCTTGTGTGAGTGCCTGTGGGATGTGTGGTGCTTATGTTTGCCTGAGCCACTCTTGTGGGTTGATGTGTGTGCATGCTGGTCTGATGGTTTGGTTGGGATAGGCTGAGGTACAAGGGATTGGGTCTGGGTGGAGGAAGTTGGAGGGGGGAGGCTGGACACAGGGACAATGGCTGCCATCAGTGCTGAGGCCAGAGCCTGAAATGCTCTCTGTTGGGCCACCTGCCCAGAATGAATGCCCTCCAGGTATGCATTTATTTGTTGCAAATGCCTCTCAACACCCTGGATGGCATTCAAAATGGTAGATAGCCCAACAGTGAGGGATCTCAGGAGGTCAATAGCCTCCTCACTGAGGGCAGCAGGGCTGACTGGGGCAGGGTCTGAAGTGCCTGGGGCAAAGGAGATGCCCACCCTCCTGGGTGAGCGGGAACGGGACTCTTGCTGAGGGGCAGTTGGGAAGGCGGTGCTGGTAGGGGGGTGGCGGCTGTACCTGTTGATGCGGTGGGCACAGAGGTGCCCACCACTGCAAGGGAGTTCCCATTGGAGGAGGAGTCGCTGTCACTGGTGTATGCTCCTGTCCCCGCCGTGGAGCTCCCCTCACCCTCTGTCCCACTGGTGGCTACAGACTCCAGTGCTTCACCCTCCAGGGCCAAGTGGGTTGCAGCTCCCTCCTGCTCCGGTGCCACTGCTGCTCCGTCTGATGATGCTATTGCACACAAGAACAGGGAGACCACAAAAAGGGTGGGAGACAGAAGAAAAACATGTTCAGTGCATGCAACACCACTACCGTTGGCGGACACAACATACAGCAGCCCTCTGCACTACGTCATGCACTAACAGTTCCTAGAAATTTCACATGCCCATGGGGTATGAGGCCTAACCCCAATTGCTGCACACCTGGAAGTCACAGGAGCCTGACTAGGTGTAGATGGTTCTTACCACTAGTGGGGTTGGGGTGCCACATAGCCCGCCTCACAAAGGGACCTTGCCTACCAAGTTTGCCCCGGTCTAGGGGAATCCACTGCCCACCTCCCCCACCCAGACACCTCGTTATGCGCGCAGAGTCAGCTGAAGGAGAGTGTACACACCCCCTTGTGGCTGCTGTGAAGCCCTCAAGCACCGATCCAACTCCCGATACGCCACCGCCAGGATCTGGGACATCAAGGGAGTCATGGTGCGACGGGCACCCCTTCCACATTGGGAGGCCATCACCAGCTGGGCCTCCGCCGTCTTCTTGCTCCAGCGGCGCAGGTCCTCCCATCTTTTACAGCAGTCGGTGCTCCGTCTGTGGTAGACCACGAGGGTCTGGACGTCCTTGGCGATGGCAAGCCAAATACCCTTCTTCTGGTGGGCGCTGACCTAGAGGAATGGTACGGGGGAAAGGAAATTACTCAGCCGTCCGGACCGTCATGGTTATTACCCACCAGTTCCCACTCATGCCCTTACGCACATACACTCACCATCCGCACATGCAGGCCTCAGCCCCCCCCCCCCATTTTTCTTCCATCCACACCACTCAAAGCAGGCATTGCCCATGCAGCATGATCACAGTGTACTCACATGTTTGTCTGGAGGACCGTACAGTTGCGTGTACTGGGGGAAGTCCCCATCCACTAGTTTCTCCAACTCCTCCGAAGTGAAGACAGGGGCCCTTTCCCCAGACACTGTAGCCATTGTCTCTTCCAGACACAGGTCACAGCAGCACTTGCAGTGTAGGTCCTCTCCTGTTGAAGGTCAGGTATCAAGTGAGTGAACAGACAAAAATGGCGGTCACGTCTGCGGCGGTGAGTACCGTCACCGCCGGCGTACATCGTCATTGGCTCCTGAAACCCATAGGGCCCAATATTAACCAATGCAGAATTGCGCCGCAGTCTTTGACCGCCCACCACGACGGTGTAGAACGCCAGCGCAGTTACCCCCTTGTCCCACCTTAAAGGTCAGGCAGCCGCCATTTCAGGGGACCACATGGCATGGAAATAAACTGCGTCACACCTATCTAGGCTGGGAATACAGACAGATACCGTCACATAGCAGATTACTGACGTTTCAGCAAATAACACATTGTGATACCTCAGTGTTGGATGACTCTCTGCTCGCTGTTCTGCTCCATAGGGCACGTCTGCTGGAGCAGGTGATGAGATGGCAGCATCTTCCGGTGTACAGACCCCTGGTGGACCTGTCGACAATGGAAGAGAGACACATAATTATCACATACAGACTTGATCGTGCAACAATCCAGGAACTGTGTGCCCAGTTGGGGCCAGACCTGATGTCAGCTCTCCGCCATCCCACAGGGATACCCCCTCTAGTGCAGGTCCTGTCTGTACTCCATTTCCTGGCCAGTGGGTCATTTCAAACAACAGTGGCCATGGCATCAGGGATGTCCCAGCCAATGTTCTCTAACGTGTTGTCCAGAGTGTTATCTGCCCTTCTGAAACACATTCGCAGCTACACCATTTTCCCTCAGGTGGAGGATTTGCCCACAGTGAAAGTTGACTTCTATGCCCTGGGGACATATCCCCAACATCATTGGTGCCATTGATGGTACACATGTGGCATTTGTCCCCCCTGCAGGAATGAACAGGTGTACAGAAACCAGAAGAGCTACCATTCAATGAATGTGCTGATGGTGTGTTTGGCAGAACAGTACATCTCCCATGTCAATGACAAGTATCCTGGCTCTGTGCATGACGCTTACATTTTGAGGAATAGCAGCATCCCTTAGTTGATGGTGCAACTCCAGAGGCACCGTGTGTGGCTAATAGGTGAGGCCAAGGTCCCAATACCGTTGACATAGGTGTCTGGGTCTGGGGTTGTTCCTAAGGGTTAGTGTGTGTCGAACAGTTGTCCCTCGACATTTGCAGGTGACTCTGGTTACCCCAACCTGTCATGGCTACTGACCCCAGTGAGGATTCCTAGGACAAGGGCAGAGGAACGCTACAATGAGGCACATGGGCGAACTAGGAGGATAATCGAACGTACCTTCGGCCTCCTGAAGGCCAGATTCCGGTGCCTCCATCTGACAGGTGCTTCCCTATACTACTCACCGAGGAAGGTGTGTCAGATAATCGTGGCCTGCTGTATGCTGCACAACCTGGCTTTGCGACGCCAGGTGCCTTTTCTACAGGAGGATGGGCCAGATGGTGGTCTTGTGGCAGCTGTGGAGCCTGTGGACAGTGAAGAAGAGGAGGCAGAAGAAGAGGATATCAACAACCGAAACAACATCATCATGCAATACTTCCAGTGAGACACAGGTAAGAAGATGTTACTGCTTCCCACATCTCATACTATTGTTGGAGCTAGCATAAGTCTGTCATTTTCACTCAGTGTATGGGCCTGACATGTCACTTTGACTTTCCATTTCACAGATCTGGGTCCCACTTTGTGCCCTCTGCTATGTTTACTCCTGTCCTACAGCTGTGTTACATTGGTATGTGAACAAGTAAATTGACATTGCTATGTTCCATTGACATTGCAGTTACACATTTGTGAAAACACAGAGGCCCGTATTTATACTCCGTTTGTGCCGAATTTGCGTCGTTTTTTTCGACGCAAATTCGGCGCAAAACGAACGCCATATTTATACTTTGGCGTTAGACGCGTCTAGCGCCAAAGTATGGGCAAATAGCGTCATTTTTTTGCGTGAACGCCTTCCTTGCGTTAATGAGATGCAAGGAAGGCGTTCCCGTCTAAAAAAATGACGGCGACGCAAATGCGTCGTATTTATACTCCCGGGCAAAAATCACGCCCGGGAGGTGGCGGGTCAAAAAACCCCGCATTTGCGCCACTATTTAACGCCTGGGTCAGGGTAGGCGTTAAGGGGCCTGTGGGCTCAAAATGAGCCCACAGGTGCCCTCCCCTGCCCCCAGGGACCCCCCTGCCACCCCTGCCCACCCCAGGAGGACACCCAAGGATGGAGGGACCCACCCCAGGGACATTCAGGTAAGTTCAGGTAAGTATAATTTTTTATATTTTTTAATTTTTTTTGGGTGGCATAGGGGGGCCTTATTTGTGCCCCCCTACATGCCACTATGCCCAATGACCATGCCCAGGGGACACAAGTCCCCTGGGCATGGCCATTGGGCAAGGGGGCATGACTCCTGTCTTTACTAAGACAGGAGTCATGAAATGGCGTCTGGGCGTCGTAAAAAAATGGCGCAAATCGGGTTGAGGCGATTCTTTTGCCTCAACCTGACTTGCCCCATTTTAAGACGCCCTAACGTCATTTTTTCCCAACGCCGGCGCTGCCTGGTCTACGTGGTTTTTTTCCACGCACACCAGGCAGCGCCGGTCTGCTAGCGCCGGCTAACGCCATTCCATAAATACGGCGCCCGCATGGCGCTTCAGAATGGCGTTAGACGGCGCTAAATTTTTTGACGCTAAACTGCGTTAGCGCAGTTTAGCGTCAAAAAGTATAAATATGGGCCAGACTGACTCCAGATTGTTTTGTGATTGAAGTGTGTTTATTCCTGTGCAAGTAAGTGGAGGGGGTTGTAAAATGGGCTGGGGTGATGGTGGAGGTATGTCCATGGCAGAGTTCACTCTATTTGTTTCACAGGTGCATTGTCCAAAGGGGCATAGGAAGTTGAGCAATGGCAGTTTAAGGATGGACAGGGTGACATAGTGGGACAGAAGGGTGACATTCAGGCGGTCATTCCAACATCGGCGGTAAAAGCCTCTTACCACTGTCAGAAGACCACCACCATACCGCTGCGGCCGCGGTAAACCGCCACAGTCATTCTGACCCACAACAGGCAAACCGCCAACATACAGACATCCACAAAAGTCCGCCACACCAAAGGTCAGCGAGAAACTGGCGATGACCAAACCTCCACCATCACGCCAACAGAAATACGCCCACACTATCACGACACACGAATCCACGCGGCGGTCTTTCAACCGCGGTATTCCATTGGCGGTACACACCGCCTGGCTCAAAATACACACACTCTTACTAAACACAGCCACATTGGACAATTTGAAATACACACACCTGAGACACATACACACCCAATTAAATATAAAACACACACCCACATCACCCACAAACCTCCACTCCTAGAGAATCGGTACCACGCACTGAGAAATAGATATCCGAGCACCCAGATGCGCATATTACATTCACCCAGCAATATTACCACGCACTTCACACAACACACCAATACACATCACCACACTTAGCACCACGCAATCCACCCCACACATCCCCCACACCACCCCATGGCACCGCAAAGACACCCCAGGTTTTCTGAGGATGAACTCAGGGTCATGGTGGAGGAAATCGCACGGGTAGAGCCACAGCTCTTCGGAACACAGGTGCAGCACACCTCCATTGCCAGGAAGATGGAGCTATGGAGCAGAATAGTCGACAGGGTCAACGCTGTGGGACAGCACCCAAGAAATAGGGACGACATCAGGAAGCGGTGGAACGACCTACGGGGGAAGGTGCGTTCAATGGTATCCAGGCACAACCTTGCGGTTCAGCGGACTGGCGGCGGTCCACCACCTCCTCCCCAGGATTTACAACATGGGAGGAGCAGGTCTTGGCGATCCTGCATCCTGAGGGCCTCGGCGGAGTATCTGGAGGAATGGACTCTGGTAAGTCTCATCTTCACTAAATCATCCCCCCACCCCACCAGCATGCCAACTCATACCCCCACCCACACCCTCCCCCCCATCACACCTACTCCTTGCAAATGTCTCACCATCACAACCCATCCATCCCAACCGCAAGCCCTGCATGCGACCACAAAGCATAGACACCCATCACCAAAGCATGCCCACTGCACATCCCCATCCCCCCCCAAACCACTGTCACAAAAGCCCCCACACAGGAATGCAAGCACTGGGGTACACGGGCACCCACCCATTGCACGCTATGGCACACACAGATGCAATAACCATCCCTTTATAGCCCTGCAGGACCCGAACGCCACGTCACCGCGCAAGAGGGTCCACAAATGTCCACTCCACCCCCAGAAGAGGCCCACAGTGATGACAGCACCTCTGTCGACCTGGATCTAGATGACCAGCCCGGCCCATCGGGGACCTCGGGACAGTCGGTTCCCCTCAGACAGCCACAGGCCACAGCAGACCTTTCCCCCTCTGGGAACACCAGCACAGCACCACCCCAGCGGGCCCATACCTCTGTCCCCAGGACACGTCAGTCAGCGGTGTGTCCACCACTACAGGGCACCCAGGTTAACCCACCACCCCAACAACAACAGGGACCTGGGGGTAGTGGTAGTGGGCACACGGTCCAGGGGACAGAGGCCCAGGGAAACAGGGGAACTGGGAGGACTGCTGTGCGACAGGGGGGGGACAGGCCCAGGGAACCCACTCTCCACGAGGCCCTCTCCTCCATCATGGGAGCCTACCATCATTCCCAGGAGACGATGGCGACGGTACTGGCCAGGTTTCAGGAGATCCAGCTCCTGCAGGAGGAACAGTATGTGGGGTTCAGGGAGGAACTATGAACCATCAGTTCCGCCCTGGGCACCATTGTAGGGGCTCTGAATCTGATAGTCACCACATTGCGGGACACTGTGGCACCACAAAGGGCCCCTAACACTAGCATGGACCAAGAACTGCCTACCACCTCTGCCGGCGCTAGTGGACAGGAGGCCCCGCCACAGGACCAACAGGCCACCAGCACCCCACCCCCTGCAGAAGGAGAACCACCCCGCAAGCGGGCCCTGAGATCCAGGAAGAAGACAGAGTAAGATGCCAAGACCCCCGCCAGGAAAGGATACCTCCCTGATTGTCATCCCACTGTCCCACATTGTCACCCTGTCCATCCTTAAACTGCCCCTGCTCCACTTTCCACAGGCATTTGGACAATGCACCTGTGATACAAATAGTCTGGACTCTGCCATGGACAATCCTCCACCATCACCCCTCACCGATTTGCAACCACCCACCAATATAGAGCACTGTAATAAACACAGTTATTGCACAAAACAATCAGGAGTCTGGCTGTGATTTTGAACAAATGTATTAGACATTAACGTGCCAAAATGCTTATTTACATTGTGATGTCAACATACCAATGTCACACAGCTGTAGTTCATGGGGAAACAAAGCAGATGTCACGCAGTGGGGCCCACATCTCTGAAATCGGAAGGGAAAGTCACAACTCAGTTATCATACACTGGGGGAAAAGAACAGACAGTAGAGAGGTAGCAGTGTTTAAGTATATGTAATATGCCGGAGTGTACTCTTACCTGTGTGTCACTGGAAATACTGCTGTATTACTGTGTTCCTGTTGTCTATGTCGTCTTCTTCGGCTTCCTCGTCTTTACTCTCCACAGGCTCCACAGCTGCTACAACACCACCATCTGGACCATCCTCCTGCAGAAAAGGCACCTGTCGTCGCAAAGCCAGGTTGTGAAGCATACAGCAGGCCACGATGATCTGACACACCTTCTTTGGTGAGTAGAATAGGGATCCACCTGTCATATGGAGGCACCTGAACCTGGCCTTCAGGAGCCCGAAGGTCCGCTTGATCACCCTCCTAGTTCTCCCATGGGCCTCATTGTAGTGTTCCTCTGCCCTTGTCCTGGGATTCCTCACTGGGGTCAGTAGCCATGACAGGTTGGGGTAACCAGAGTCACCAATAAGCCACACACGTTGCCTCTGGAGTTGACCCATCACGGAAGGGATGCTGCTATTCCGCATGATGTACGCGTCATGCACTGAGCCAGGGAACTTGGCATTAACATGGGAGATGTACTGGTCTGCCAAACATACTATCTGCACATTCATTGAATAATAACTCTTCCTGTTTCTGTACACCTGTTCACTCCTGTGGGGGGGAACCAAAGCCACATGGGTCCCATCAATGGCACCTATGATGTTGGGGATATGTCCAAGGGCATAGAAATCACCCTTCACTGTAGCCAAATCCCCCACCTCAGGGAAAACGATGTAGCTGCGCATGTGTTTCAGCAGGGCAGACAACACTCTGGACAACACCTTGGAAAACATAGGCTGGGACATCCCTGATGCTATGGCCACTGTTGTTTGAAATGACCCACTTGCAAGGAAATGGAGCACTGACAGCACCTGCACTAGAGGGGGGATCCCTGTGGGTTGGCGGATTGGTGACATCAGGTCTGGCTCCAGCTGGGCACACAGTTCATGAATAGTGGCACGGTCAAGCCTGTATGTCAGTATGACATGTCTTTCCTCCATTGTCGACAGGTCCACCAGCGGTCTGTACACAGGAAGATTCCGCCATCTCCTCGCATGTCCTAGCGGACGGTGCCTATGAAGGACAACAGCGAGCACAGAGTCAATCAACCCACAGGTACGTAACCACAGCTTGCACATAACACGATTCTCACTCCAATGAATGCTTTGTATGAGTGTTGATGCAAGGCCTAGGTATGTGTGACGCCGTTTTCTATCTGCTTAATCACTCGATACCTGATCTTCGACAGGAGAGGACCTACACTGCAAGTGCTGCTGTGACCTCGGTCTGGAAGAGACAATGGCTCATGCAACTGGGGAAAGGGCCCCTGCCTTCACAGCTCAGGAGTTGGAGAAACTTGTGGATGGGGTCCTCCCCCAGTACGCGCTACTCTACGGTCCTCCAGACCAACAGGTTAGTACTGAGGGAACATGCTTTATGGGCAATGCCTGTGTTGAGTGGGGTGGATGAAAGATGGTGGGGAGGGGAGCGATTGAGGCATGCATCAAACGACGGTGAGAGCATGTGCCACATGGCAAGGGTAGGGATGGGGGGCCACTCACATTGAATATGGAGAAGGTGATGACTATTTTTCTCCCCCTGTACATTTCACAAAGGTCGGCGCCCACCAGAAAGATCGATATTTGGCGTGCCATCGCCAAGGACGTCCGGACCCTGGGGGTCCACCGCAGACGGGGCACCCACTGCCGGAAGAGATGGGAGGACATTTGCCGCTGGAGCAGGAAGACGGCGGAGGCTCAGCTGGGGATGGCCTCCCAACGTTGGAGGGGTGCCAGTCGGACTTTGACCCCCCTGATGTCCCGGATCCTGGCGGTGGCCTACCCCGATTTGGATGGGCGCGTGAGGACATCACAGCAGACACAAGGGGGTGAGTACACTCTCATTCTGTTGACTTTGCGCGCAGTGGAGGTGTCTGGGTGGGGGAGGAGGGCTGTGGGTATCCCTAGGCCAGGGCGATTTCTGTAGGCTAGGCCCCTCAGTAAGGCATGGCCCTGTGCCCCCGCACCCCACCTCTGTAGGGTGCCTAATACAGCTATTCTTGGCCCTGTGTCATCTATGTGTGCAGATGTCGTCCATAGGCTTGTAGGCCATGTCCCACGGATTGAATAGTCGACCTCAAGTGCGCGGCGTAGTGCAGGGGGCTTCTATGTCTGTCCTGTCCGCCAACGATGTCGCCAATGCATGCACTCAACATGTCTTTATTTTCTCCCCCCCCCCCTTTTTTGTGGTCTTCCTGTTCATGTGTGCATTAGCATCATCAGGCGGAGGAGAAGTGGCATCGGAGCACGAGGGAGCTGCATCTCACATGGCCATGGAGGGCCATGCAACGGACTCCGAATTCACCAGTGGGTCAGAGGGCGAGGGGAGCTCCACAGCGGGGACTCGGGCAGACATCATTGACACCGACTCGTCCTCTGAAGGGAGCTCCCTTGTGGTGGCTGCAACATCTGTGCCCCCCACAACAACAGGTACAGCCGCCACCCACCGCACCAGCGCCGCCCTCCCAGCAGCCCCTCAGCGTTTGGCCCGTGCCCGCTCACCCAGGAACGTGGGCATCTCCTTCGCCCCAGACACCTCAGGCCCTGCCCCAGTCACCCCTGCTGCCCTCAGTGAGGAGAACATTGACCTCCGGAGGACGCTCACTGTTGGGCAGTCTACCATTTTGAATGCCATCCAGGGTGTAGAAAAGGAGGTGCACCAGAGTAATGCATACCTGGAGGGCATTCATTCTGGTCAGGCTGCCCTTCAGCGATCGTTCCAGACTCTGGCCTCAGCACTGATGGCAGCCATTGTCCCTGTCTCTAGCCTCCCCCCTCCAACTTCCTCCACCCATACCCTATCACCTGTACCTCTGCCTATCCCAGACACACCATCAGACCAGCCTGCACACACCTCAACACCCAAGGGAAGCTCAGGCAAACATAAGCACCACACATCACACAGGCATTCACCCAAGCAACATCCACATACAGACATACCAACACCCACTGCCTCCACTGTGTCCCCCTCCTCCTCGTCTCCCTCCTCCCTCCCTGTCACGTCTCCACTCACACCTGCATGCACAACATCTTCAGCCACTACGTCCCTCAGCAGCACACACACCAAAACACCTCGCACACGTGCAGCCACCACCCCCACTGCCATTTACACGTCCCCTGTGTCCTCTCCCAGTGTGTCTGTGACCCCCTCTTCCAAGATACACAAACGCAGGCAGCCACCCACCCAACAGCCATCCACCTCACGACAGCCTCCAGCCCAAGCACCTGCACCCAAAGACACCAAACTTACAACTCCTACAACCACAACCTCTTCCTCCACTCCCATACCCACTACACCTACCCGTCCCACTGCTCCTAAAAAGTTTTTCCTGTCCAAACTCAACCTCTTTCCCCCAACTCCCCCACCGCGTCCATGCCATAGGACTACAGTCAGCACCTCAGCCACGACAAAACCGGCCCCTGTCATCACAGTCTGCCATGGGCTGTGGAGTGCCCCACCCTCCAGGGCAGCCAGTTCGGTACAAAGCCAAGGCACGGGCAGCCCACCCCCGGAGAAACATCCAAAGATAGGCAGTGGCCGGCGCGAGAGGGGGAAAACACCAGGGACTAAAACCCCTACCATGGCTCCGGCAGGAAGTGTGGAGACAGCTGGCACACCGCCCAAGGTGGGGAAGGGCCACAGGCGATCAGGTAAGGCTGGGAAGGCCAGCACGCCCGACAACACCGCCATCAGCCCAGCTGGCCAGGAGGGCCCCGCCAGCCCCATCCCAGGTGGGCAGGAGGCCACCAACAGGCCCGGCACAGCTGCCCAGAAGGGCCCCGCCAGCCGTAGGACAGATGGGCAGGAGGGCCCCGCCAGCCACAGGACAGGTGGCAAATGACCTCCCCGCCATGGCCGGATCCGCTGAACTGGGCCCTTCATCTCAAGCACCGCTGCACTGGGCCCTTCATCTCAAGCACCGCTGAACTGGGCACCGCCGTCTCAAGCACCGCTGAACTGGGCCCTTCATCTCAAGCACCGCTGCACTGGGCCCTTCATCTCAAGCACCGCTGAACTGGGAACCGCCGTCTCAAGCACCGCTGCACTGGGCCCTTCATCTCAAGCACCGCTGCACTGGGCCCTTCATCTCAAGCACCGCTGAACTGGGCACCGCCGTCTCAAGCACCGCTGCACTGGGCCCTTCATCTCAAGCACCGCTGAACTGGGCACCGCCGTCTCAAGCACCGCTGCACTGGGCCCTTCATCTCAAGCACCGCTGCACTGGGCCCTTCATCTCAAGCACCGCTGAACTGGGCACCGCCGTCTCAAGCACCGCTGCACTGGGCCCTTCATCTCAAGCACCGCTGCACTGGGCCCTTCATCTCAAGCACCGCTGAACTGGGCACCTCCGTCTCAAGCACCGCTGCACTGGGCCCTTCATCTCAAGCACCGCTGAACTGGGCACCACCGTCTCAAGCACCGCTGCACTGGGCCCTTCATCTCAAGCACCGCTGCACTGGGCCCTTCATCTCAAGCACCGCTGAACTGGGCACCGCCGTCTCAAGCACCGCTGCACTGGGCCCTTCATCTCAAGCACCGCTGAACTGGGCACCGCCGTCTCAAGCACCGCTGCACTGGGCCCTTCATCTCAAGCACCGCTGAACTGGGCACCGCCGTCTCAAGCACCGCTGCACTGGGCCCTTCATCTCAAGCACCGCTGAACTGGGCACCGCCGTCTCAAGCACCGCTGAACTGGGCCCTTCATCTCAAGCACCGCTGAACTGGGCACCGCCGTCTCAAGCACCGCTGAACTGGGCCCTTCATCTCAAGCACCGCTGAACTGGGCACCGCCGTCTCAAGCACCGCTGCACTGGGCCCTTCATCTCAAGTACCGCTGGCCCATGAGCGGCAGGGGCTGGCCCGCATCTGTGTCGGGCAGGGCTGCACGAAGCACTCTGAGCACCAGGCCCCCTCCAGAACCAGTGGAGACTGTTATCCACTTGTGAGACTGTGGCTTTGCACTCCCCAGAATGTAACAGTGGGCAGCCCACCCACTGTCTGGACTTGTGAGACTGTGGCTTTGCACTCCCCAGGATGTAACAGTGGGCAGCCCACCCATTGTCTGGACTTGTGAGACTGTGGCTTTACACTCCCCAGGATTGAACAGTGGGCATGGAGGCCCCTCGTGGATCTGGCATCGTGCACTCATCTGGCTGAGGTGCCCCCCCTTCCCTTCCCCCTGAGGTGCCTGTAGTATTGCTATCTGATGCCCCTGCAGTGTTCACTCCGTTGGAGTCAGGTATCCTGTGTGGGCTTTGCCCATGTGATTTGGGCCCAGTGGTCCACAAACAATGTCTGCCACATTGCTTGGACTTGTACATTTATGTATATAAGAGTTTTTGATCTGTATATATATTTTTTTGGCAGTAATAGAATATATTCAAATGTTTAGAATCATTTCCTTTTGTCTTTGCATTCTTCCGGGGGGTTTGGGGGGGTGTCACTCTGATGTGTTGCTATGCATTGATCTGTGTGTTGTAGTGGGTGAGGGTGAGGGTGGGTGTGTCGCGTATGTGTGTACCCGTGATAATTTCCCCTCCCCCCTCCCCTGTGTCGTAGGTGCAGTACTCACTATTGTCTTCTGCACCGGCGTTCGAGCTCCTGGTAGAGGAGCAGGTACACTATCGCTGGGAGTATGTGGAGTTCGGGTTCCATGCTGTCCTGATTCCTCGTGGGCTGTATGGAGGTGAGCGTTTTCCCTTCGAAATGGCTGTTTCCGCCGTGTTTTTATTGGCGGGGCTACCGCCCCGGAAAAGGTGGCGGATTGGTAGGTTGTGATACAGTGGGCGGTACATTGTCTCCCGCCTGTCTGTTGGCGGTGACCGCCGCGCTGTTTGTTTGTACCGCCGTGGCGGGCGGTGTGTTGATATGGCGGCCGCTGTTGGCGGTTTCCGCCAGGGTTGGAATTCCATTTTTTTTCCCGCCAGCCTGTTTGCGGTTTGGCCGCCGCTTTAACACCGACCGCCAGGGTTGGAATGACCACCTCAGTCTCATTTCCTGGCGGGGGTCTTGCCAATGTTCTCTGTCTTGTTCCTGGATCTCAGGGACCATTTGCGGGTGGTTCTCCATCTGCAGGGGGTGGGGTGCTGGTGTCCTGTTGTTCCTCTGGCGGTGCCTCCTGTCCACTAGCGCCGGCAGAGGTGGAGGGCTGTTCATCATCCAGGCTAGTGTCAGGGGCCTGTTGGTGTGCCACTGTGTCCCTCCTGGTGTTGAGAAGGTCTGCCAGCACCCCTGCAATGGTGACCAGGGTGTTGTTGATGGACTTCAAGTCCTCCCTGATCCCCAGGTAGTGTTCCTCCTGCAGCCGCTGTGTCTCCTGAAACCTGGCCAGTACCGTGCCCATGGTCTCCTGGTAATGGTGGTAAGCTCCCATGATGTTGGAGAGTGCCTCGTGGAGAGTGGGTTACCTGGGCCTGTCCTCCCCCTGTCGCACAGCAGTCCTCCCAGCTTCCCTGTTATCCTGTGCCTCTGTCTCCTGAACCGTGTGCCCACTGCCACTGCCCCCAGGTCCCTGATCGTCCTGTGGGGTTGCCTGGGTTCCCTATAGTGGTGGACACACTGCTGATTGACATGTCCTGGGACAGAGGGATGGGCCCGCTGGGTGGGTGCTGGTCAGGTGTTTCCTGAGGGGGGAGGCTCTGTGGTGGTTTGTGACTGTGTCAGGGGAACTGACTGTCCCGAGGTCCCTGATGGGCCGGGCTGGTCATCTTGACCAAGGAGTGCAGAGTTGCTGTCATCACTGTATGTCTCTTCTGTGGGGGGACTGGATATGTCTGGCAGCTCCTGTCTGGTGACGTTGGGTATGGGTCCTGTTGGGGTGTAAATGCATAGTTATTGTATCTGTGTGTGCCATCTTGTGCAATGGGTGAGTGACCCTCTACTCCTGTGCTTGCTTTATTGGCTTGATCCTTGTGTGATTAGTGATTTTGGGGCATGAGTGAGTCTCTGTACTAGACATGCTTTGGTGATGGGTGTCCATGCATTGGTGTTACATTCAGGGCTTGATTTTGGGATGTGTGGGTTGTATTAGTGGGGTATCTGTGCGTTGTTGGGGTGATGGGTGGGGGTATGTGATGGCATGCAGGTGGGGTGTGGGTGATAAAGTAGTAAAGATATGTCTTACCAGAGTCAAGTCCTCCTGCTATGCCTGCGAGGCCATCAGGATGCATTATTGCCAAGACTTGCTCCTCCTATGTTGTTAGTTGTGGGGGAGGAGGTGGCGGTCCACCGCCAGTCCTCTGTATGGCAATCTGGTGTCTGGATACCACGGAACGTACCTTCCCCCGTAGGTTGTTCCACCTCTTCCTGATGTCACCCCGTGTCCTTGGATGCTGTCCCATTGCGTTGACCCTGTCGACGATTCTCCACCATAGCTCCATTTTCCTTACAATGGAGGTCTGCTGCACCTGAGGTCCGAATAGCTGTGGCTCTACCCGGATGATTTCCTCCACCATGACCCTGAGCTCCTCCTCAGAAAACCTGGGGTGTCGTTGAGGTGCCATAATGTGGTGTGGGTGATGTGTGAGGTGGTGTTGGTTGTGATGTGTGAGGGGATGTGTTGGTGTGTGTTGTTTGAGGTGTATGGATGTTGTGTAAGTGATGGTATTGTGTGTCTGTGGTTGCTGGTGTTGTTTTAGGTAATGTCTCTCTCTGGCCTTCTTTAAAAAAATTGGTAGTAAGGGTTTGTGGGTGATGTGGGTGTGTGTTTTATATTGGATTGGGTGTGTGGGAGTGGTGTGTGTATGTGCATCAGGTGTGTGTATTTCGAATTGTCCAATGTGGTTGTGTTTTGTAAATGTGTGTGTATTTTGAGCGCAGCAGTGTGTACCGCCAATGGAATATCGTGGTTGAAAGACCGCCGCGTTGATTCGTGGGTCATGATACTGTGGGGGTATTCCTGTTGGCGTGACGGTGGAGGTTTTGTTATCGCCAGTTTATCACTGACCTTTGGTGTGGTGACTTGTGTGGGTGTCTGTATTGTGGCGGATTCCGAGCTGTGGGTCGTAATACCTGTAGCAGAATTCCACGGCCGCTGCAGTATGTTGGCAGTCTTCTGCACGGCGGAAAGCGGATTTACCGCCAGGGTTGTAATGAGGGCCATTGCCATATATCAGCTATTCCCACAAGTGATTTACCTCATGTCCCTTATCCCTTTCTTAAAGGTGCAGGTTCATGGAGATGGAACATGGTATATGCAACATATATATCTAAGGGAAAACCCACAAGAATTACTTTCACAAATACATAGAACACATGTGAAGATAATTCATGCTACACATACCTAATTTCTTATGGCACACAAGCAATTTGGTTCTCTCTTACATCAAAGTTTCAGGAGGTTCCAATAATTATCAGTGTGAGAAAGCAGGGCTGATTGCAGAGGCCCCCTGACTTTTTTGCCCCCTTTTTTCACTTTTTGCTGGTGTTTTCCTGACTCTAATGGTACTCTGGGTATTGCTAGCAGTCCCAGGGCCTGTGCTCTGTGTAAAATCAGTCTGCAAATTAAGCTAATTATAATTGGCTAAGTCAACCTACCTATAAGTCCCTAGTATGTGGTAGGGCATGTAGGGTTAGGGACCCCAGCATAGGTGGTGCCCCCATAGGTGCACTGCTGAGGTGCCCAGTGACATTTTAAAGGCAGGCCTGCCTTGCTGGTTGCTTTTAAATTAAAGTTACTTGCAAATTCGACTTTGGAATTAAAAGTAGTTCCAAAGTCTTAAACTACCTTATTTTTACATATAAGTCACCCCTAAGGTGCGCCCTATGTGCCCCTAGGGCTGGGTGCCATGTAACTATAAGCAGGGACCTTATAAAAATAGTTGTATATTCCCTGGTGAGTTAAAAAAGCAAAATTTGTTTTCCCCTGATTGTAGTGAATGGCCTTCATAGGCTAGAATTGGGAGACTTTATTTTAATTTTAAAAGTCCTTTTAAGTAACAGATATCACAATTGTGGTAAAAATTAATTGTTATAATAAATCCCACAACTTCCAGTTGTGGGATGTAATATAACTTGTTCAGTTAAGGAGTTTGAAACTTTACCTGAAAAGTTGCCAACTTCAGCCCTGCAGTGTTTTTGCTGTTTTGCTCTGATTGGCCAGCCTCTGGCAGCTTGGCCAGGCTGTCTGGATGAGGTGCGAAGTGCCCTGGATCAACACAAAGGGATGTGCCTGGGGGAGGAGATCTCCCCTCAGCAGATGGGGAAGCAGGAAGGGAGAAGGGCTGCCAAACTGATCTTCAAAGTCAAGGAAGGACATTTGGAGCAACCCAGCAACACCCTCACTTCCTGCAAACCCAATTAGGTGCCCCCTTGATTCGATCAGCAGAGGGCAGGAGAGGGGTGTGTTTAGGATTTTTAGCCACACCAGTGGGTGGGCTCAGCCAGATGTAACCTCCAAAAATCACTTTCAGCCATGATGGATTTTTGAGGAATGTTGCTCCCTAGGATTGATTTTTGCCACACTTCCCAGGAAGTGGTCATCACAGGGGAAAGTGCCCCGCCCCTGATTGGAGAACCAGGACCCCCCTGTTTTTTACCCAGGAGCAAGGATAAAACTGGCAGACCTGCACCCACACCTCAGATCCCTATCAGATTCCAACAAGGAAGAACTACAGAAGAAGAAGGACTGCCCTGCTGAACACCTGACCTGCACCTGGACACTGCACTTTGGAGGACTGCACAAGCTGAACACTTGGGCTTCACCACAAGAAGGACTTCGCCTGGCTTCAACTGGTTCAAGGAGGGACTCCCTGTTTGCTGCAGGTGAAAACTTGCTACCCAGAGTCCCCTGCACCAACTCCTGAAGAAACCAACCAGCTGACCACTGCCTAGTGGCCAAAAAGGAGTTAGTGCCAGGTGCTTTCTGGGAGTTGTAGTCCGTACCCTCAAGGAGCATCTCAGAGCTTCTGGAACCTTGGGTTGAGCTGTGGACCTCAAAAGGTGCATCTGGAAGAAGATACAGAATTTTGGAGAAGTTTGGAGAAGTTTTGGAAAAAAGCTCCATAAAGGGACCGACCTGCTGCTGCAACTCTAGCCGGCTTGCCTCAACCGCGACCTGGCCTGACTTGCAGGTTTGTCCTGCTGAAGAAAATCTCAGAAAAACTGACTACATTCAAACGTAGGAAGTTGACCGGGACCTCCCAGGCAGTGTATCCGAAGAGGGCTCCAAGGACGTCGGATCAAGATTCAGGTTTGCCCCAGTCGAAGGATTTTCACCTCAAAAAAACGACTAAGTCCGAAGGTAAAATTCTCCACCGAGGGCTCCCGCAACACGTATCCGAGGAAGAGTTCCAGGAGGTGGGATTGGACTGGCGACTTGGTCCTGCTGAAGAAAGATTCCAGAAAAACGACTAAGTCCTAAGGTAAACTTTTGACGAGGCCTCCCGCAGGCTGTAGTCGAGCTGGGCTCTATCGCAGTCGGCCTTAAACTATGACTTTGTACCGGTTGAGGAGCGACCAGATGACCAAATTGGCGCTTTTTGTTTCTATGCGCTGGAAAGCATTCATTCTTTAAAAATTCATATGTCCGGTTTCCCTTATCCAAATTTATTTATTTTGGTGACATTTTAAAGATAAAAAATATAATCTTTTTTTCATAAATTAGTGTTGGATTTTTATTGTGTTTTGTGTTTTACTTATTTACTATTTTGTGATTTTTAAATGCTTTACACATATGTCTCCTAAGTTAAGCCTTGTTGGTTATTGCTAAGCTACCAAGGGTTGGGCTGGATTTAATTTATTGACACTTAACTGGACCTAAGTGGAGGATAGTGACCCATTGCTAAGTGTAGGTACTTACCTGCCCTTACCAATAACCCATTTTCCAACAATCAATTTATTTTCTTCTGCAATTATAAATACAAACATGTTATTCTGTTCACTAACCTTACGATATATATCAGGTAAGTCTAGTCAACTAACTAACATAATTCTTTGCAGAACAGTGCACAAATGTGATTTTTAATCAGTTTCTCTTTCTTTTCCTTTGTAAATGACGTGTTCAACAAGAAATATCTGAGATCATCAGACTCTGTCACAGAGTTCTATCAGATAAGCAAACATTTTGTTTTATCCATATACGAACAGAATGTTACCCCGAAATCAATTGCCACTTTTTAAATCTCTTTAGCTTTTCCTTTTGCAGGTATCTGCAGCACGCCAAAGGGAACAAGAAGAACCTTATGTCATGACAAGGAAACACCACTGACATGTGCTTGAAGAACATAACGCAGAGGACACCACGTCGACACAGGTTAGTACGGGGAGGAGGAGAGAAACAGACGACGAGAAATCATCAGGGTACATCACGTAGACTTAAAGGCTACATACTACACCTTAAAGGGGATGCATGCTGCGGTGCCCAGCAGTACTGGGTATCATGTCCAGCCTATTAGAAAAGCTTTGTCACATGATATTGTTGGCATGCATCATGTATGTTGCTGTGGACACAGTGACAAATGTTCCAAATGATGTATTTTCACACATAGTTTCCACGGGAGTGGAAGGATGCGACAACCTCCTGTATACCATCCATTTCCAGACCTCCAGACCATGGAGGAACACCACGTCATCCAATTATACTGTTTGAATAGGCAAACAATAGTGGACTTATAGCATCAGATGGAGCAAGATATGATGCCAACTAACAGTAATCCATACTGCATACAACCCATTGTACAGGTCATGTCAGCATTGCACTGCCTGGCAACAGCGTCCTTTCAACATACAGTGGCCCTATCTGCTGGAATGTCCCAATCAATCTTCAGTCTGGTGTTGAGAGATTTCCTCTCAGCAATGTTGAAACACATTGACAGCTGTAAGAATTTCCCCCGACGAGAGGATTTAGCCAGTGCGAAGGCTGACTTCTATGGTTTTGCCTGTCTCCCACATGTGGTGGGGGCCATTGATGGCACACACCTTGGCTTGGTGCCATGGAGGATACAGAACAAGTCTATTGCAACAGAAAGAACTTCCATTTCATCAACATGCAAGTTGTCTGCTTTGCGGATCCCTGCATTTCACATGTGTGTGCCCATTATCCAGGATCAGCAAATGATTTCTTCATAGCGTGGGGGGCCTGGCTAGTTGGTAAGTCACATCTGTCCTGATTGTTTGTGAGCAATGTCAGGTGCTACAATCATGAAGTGATTGCACTTGTGTCCCATTCCTTAACAGAAGACTTAGCATATCCAAATCGTCATTGGTAATTGACACCACTGAGGAATTCAGCTACACCAGGGGAAGTCCGCTTCAATGAGGCCCGTGGAAGAACACAGCAGCCAGTCGAGCAGGCTTTTGGGCTCCTGAAGGCCAGATTCTGCTGTCTGGACAGGACTGGTTGAGCCCTCCTCTACTGACCTGGGAAAGTGTGTCAGATCACTGTGGCATGCGGCATGCTCTACAACATTGCCCTGCTGAGGAATATCCTGTACATCCCTTAGGAGGGGGAGCCTGCAGTGCCACCGGGTGAGTATCCTGAAATGCTAGCTGAGGATGACAGCGGTGAAGAAGAAGGAGCTGACTTGTGAGAAGATCTCACCCATAGCTACTTCTCATGAGTGTAAGTATGTAATTTGATGTTATGACTGTGACTGTACAATACACTGCAGTTGCACTGCATGTGTGGCTGATTAATTAGATAGCTTTTGACACATCCCCACCTTGATGATGTTGCTTTGTTTGTGTCAGTTTCCTTGTAATGTACTTTGTTTCCCAGATACTTGCTATGTGACTTGTTTCATATGTATGGTTTCAAGACTATACTCCTTGTTTTGTTCTTTGTAGATGTACCTTCACCATGACATCTTCATGTGGGCATTTCAGAGTTGTGACGTTGGCAGGTATGTGATGATGTTCTGATGTACGAGGTGGACATGAATTGTTCTAGATAATATAGCTCACAGAGTTTGGGTGTATGAGACCTGTACCAAGACAGCTTCCACAGTGTTTGGATAGAACATCAGAAGTGCCCATTGGAATTCTTTTGTGTGCCGTGGTGGGCCTGATGCATCATGTATGTCATTGTGTGGTTATAAAATATGTAGTCCTGACTTACAACCAAGTCATTTCCCCTTCACATAGGTTAAACACTCTTTTTGTATGACCTGTAGATATATGTAGATATGTTTAATCATTGTAGGCCACAGTGCCGATGAGACAACACTGACATATGTTTGTGGCATACCCCCAGATGCATAAGTATTGGATCATGATGACCCTGTGATCAGGGACTGTTGTACTGCCATTTCTTCTATATCTTGGATCATGTGATGTTTCATTACTTTGGTGTAGTATGTGATAAAGCTCAAGCTGGTAACATCAACCACTTCAATGTTTAACTTTTTTATAAGACAATGTCTGACAAATCCCTTCCTTCCCTGGTCTTGAGGTCTGTACCTGTAAATATGTTCATTTACTCAGTATGAGTCAATCATTTATGATTTCCAATAGTTCAGACATATTGACAGCCTATGTGCTGAACACTGTAATAAAATGTTTAGTTTTGTTTTAGTTTAGCCAGACCGTTGTAATTATGTGTTTTTGTGGGCTGGTTGTAATCCTGAGCTGGACATGCAACATATCCAATTTGAACAAGTACCTTGGAACATCATCATAAGGTTCACATGGTCTGACATACCTACATGGCTAAAATTGAAATCAAAATCAGCAGACAATGAGTCAGTGATGGATTCTTTTATTGTGGAGCCCTGCGCGCGAGGACCGAGGATCGATTGTCGGTCCCCGGCGCCTCGCCTGTCCCCGCAGTCGGACTGCCTTCGCGCTGAGGCAGCCGAGGGCACTTTTCTGCGTCTTTGGTCCCGCCAGCAGGCTGCCCCTTTCCGCTGGGTGGGACAGACGCTGGACTGAGTCTCCGCTCTCCCGGAGCCTCGTCTCTTGCCCCAGCCTCGGAGGAGCTGTTGTCGCCGGCTCCTGCCTGCTGGAAGCTGCCCGACCGCCATCTGTATTGAGGCGGCCAAGGGCATTCCCTGCGTCCCTGATCCCGCTGCCTGGCTGCCGGTGGGCTGCCCTACCCGGCCGGATCAGGTCGAGGGCAGGACCGGATCTCCACCCCCCGGAGCCTCATCCTGGCCCCAGCCGTGGAGGAGTCACCGTCCCCGGCTCTAGCCCGCGAGGAGCCACCTGTCCACCATCTTCGCCGTTCCTGGAGGCCCCTAGCCTGGGGTGGTCTACTGGAGCCTCATCTTTGGCCCCGGCCTTGGAGGGCCCCCCCATCTCCGGCTCTCACCCGTGAGGAGCTGCCCGTCCGCCATCTTTGCCGATACTGGAGACCCCTAGCCTGGGGTAGTCTACTGGAGCCGACCTTGGGCCGACTCGGGCTCTGGTCTCCACGTTGTTGGGGCTGTTTTGCGCCGCCTGCAGCTCGCGAGGAGCTGCTCATCCAAGAGGTGCTGCTTCGCCATCCCTGACTCGTTATTGGGGACGTTTTTCACCGCCTGCAACACGGGAGGAGCTACACTTCCAGGAGGTGCTGCTTCACCTCTCCTGACTCCAGCCTGAGAGGAATCTTTCATGTGGACCCGCCTGTCCGAGGTAGGGAGTGTCCGTGAACTTTGATCTGGCTGCTGGGCTGACTCCCCCATTGCTTATTTCGCGAGTGGGGAGGTCCCGGAGGGGCAGGAGCTCAGGGTTCTTCTATCCTTCACATGTGTGTCTCTTTCGCACAGCGTTTGCGAGAGGCACGAGAGTTGGCACCACCCCTTTCAGATGGTTACCAGTGCTCACCAATGGGCTCAGATTGGACACTGAGTTCTGCATATTCCCTTTGACCCCTGGACCCAGGTGATCTGCTATTCGACTGATCTTCTCGTCCACCATCCAAACGCGATCCTCACCCAACTTTCAAGCAAGCAGCGAGGCTGCCTTTCCTGACCCTGTGTGCCGGTCCCAAGCGGTCCCCTGATGTGGGGTCTCCTGCCCCCCTGCCTGTCCTACCCTTCTCTCCTCCTTAACTTGTGGTCTCCCTCCCACCCTACCCCACTCGTGTCCGCTCATCTCCCAACAAGAACACTCTTTTCTAGATCTCCCTTTTTCCCCTCCCTGTCGCAATCTGTGGGGCCTCTCAACCCCTGTTCGAGCCTCTTGCCCTTGAATTTCCTCCTGTCAACCCCCCCGGTCCTTGGCCCCTACCTTGATCCCTCCCACCTTATCCCCCTCCCCCTTTTCCACCCTATCTTGAGTCCCTTTTAACCCCCTTACAAGCAACAGCCTCATCACATGCACATGATGTCGTTCCCCACAGGATACACCTCCTCACCCATTTACCCCTTCCTTAAACCCCACGGGCCCAACTCCTTCTCCATATCTCCCCCTAATCACCTCTCCCCCTTTGCGCTGAAAAACTTCAAACGCAAACTCACCAGGCAACATCCGGAGCTACTTCTTGTGGACACTTACTTTAATGCCCATAAAGGCCTGAAAAAGTCTGATCTTATCTTCTTCACTAAACGCCTGGCTAAATGGAACACCCTCCTCACTACCCACCTCCACCCCTCCAAGACTACTAATATCCCTCACGGGTGCAAACTCTCTATCTCCTGTTCCCCGGCTTTCCAGAGAAATGTCATCATCTCCATCTTCAGAAATGGAACCATCATGATTCAAGCTAACGACTCCAACCTCCGTGCCTTTGAATCCTTATTCCCCTCCCTTAAGTCTGCACTCCCTCTCCCCCTATCCACCCTCAGCCAATTGACACCCCACCCCCATTATCCCCCCCAACACCACCCCCTGCCCCCCCCGGTTCCCAGTGTCGACAACCCCATCCTGTCTGACCCACTCATCCCCATTTTCCCCTCTCACCCTAACCATGCCCCTCACTTCCTTAACCCCAAAACCCCCTATCACTACTCCTGCTCTGTCTCCTCATCCCAAACTTCCTTGATTTTCCCCCATAACACCTCTCCTTTCCCCGAACCCCCCTTCGACTCCCCCTCCTCCGTCGCCCCTCCCACCCCTCTTCTCCCCCGGCCCTCCTCTAGACCTAACTTGGTGACCTGTAGAGATACTCATATCGAGCCTGCCCCCTCAATCACCCCTAACCCTTACTCTAACTCTAACCCCTCTCACCCCACGACAGCCTCCTTTAACCTTCTGCCCAGTGATCTTATATCCCATCTGAATCAGTCACCCCAGCCCCTACCTAAGAAGAACTTTATCTCCCACTCCTTCACCCCTAAATCCTCTCCCTCCACAAATATCAATGAACGGCTCTCCAACCTTGAATCCCAACTAGAACTCATCATTCAAGGCATCAACAAATTAGCGAGAAGCCTCTCCTCACTGATTCTCCCAGTGCCGAACCAGACACTCACGCCTCCGTCAGTCAACAACTCTTCACAGAGTATCCACTGGCCCTCTAGACCCTTTCTTCGTAACACCTCGAGACCAAGAAGAACAATCCCTCCTTTATCTCACAAGGAAGCCACCAAACTCGCTCTCTCCTATAACCCGTCCCTCCCTACCCCGACCCCCCCTTCGAACATACAAGTCGTCACTGGCCCCAGGAGACAACATATACAGCCTCCCTCTCCCAGACCCCCTGCCCACCTCGTTAATATCCCCCTATTCCCTTCCAAGCCTGAACCTAAGATCCATCCTCGCACCAACTGCATGCTCATAAACTGTAGATCAGCAGTCAAATACGCTACGGATCTTGCTGACGCTATCCTCAACCATAACACTGACATTGCCTTCATCACAGAGACCTGGCTAACCGGACTCTCGCAACCAATCCTGACCACCCTTGTCCCTCCCGGCTACTCTATCTACAACAAAGAGAGAAAGAACCGACCGGGGGGAGGTATTGCCATCATCCACAAAAATACCATAGAAATAGATTTCAAAGAAGCTCTAATTTTCAATTCCTGTGAACACTTGAACGCCTCCATTAAGACTAGCGACAACTCTAAGGTGACCTTCCACCTTCTCTACCACCCCCCTTGTAATACCCAACCTTTTGCGGACCACCTAGCTGACCCAATAACTCACTGCTCCCTCTCAGACCCCAACTTCATCATCTTGGGCGATCTCAACCTTCGCTGGAATGATGAGAACAATGCACTCATCCAAACCCTAAATGACCTTCTTCACAGCAACAACCTTTCCCAACACTGCAAGGGCCAAACCCACAGCAAAGGCGCTACACTAGATGCGAATATAGCGCATAAGGATTCCCTCAAGGTCGACGATATCCTTCCTGTCGACTGGTCAGATCATCGCATCATCCTTTTCCATCTCAACTATATCCCTCAACTCACTCCTCATCCCCAAAAATCCTTTAGTTGGAAAAGAAATGTCAGCCAAATCCCCCTATCTACCTTGGAAGAAAAAATCACCTCTCTTCTCCCCCCCCCCTTCGACCATCCTCTCCACGACGGATTTAACCACCCACTACAACTCGACTATAACTACCATACTTGATCAGCTTGCCCCTCTAAAACTGAAAAGACTGCAAAACATCCCATCTAGAGCTTGGTTCAACAATAACCTCAATTCAGAAAGAAGACAACTCAGAGCCACTGAAAGACTTTGGAGATCCGACCCCTCCTCTACCCACTTGGATCAGCTCAGAAGTGCTCGGAGAAGTTACAAAAAACACATATATAATGAAAAAAGATCCTTCTTCCAGAATACCCTTGACAGAGCCATAAACCGCCCGAAAGAGCTCTTTAACATCATTAAACAACAAACAACCAAACCTGCTCCCAACCCCTTACCCACTACCACGGTCACCTGCGTTAACTTTGCCAATTTCTTCAACGATAAAATCACTGAGATTGAACTTTCCTTAGCACGGGACTCCCCCCCCAACATTGTGCCCCCCATCCCTTCCACTATCAATTTTATCCCTGCTCTATACCTCTCCGACAACCCGTCCCCCTTAACTGAAATCACTCTCCCCATCTGGAAGCAGCTGCCGGCCCCCGCTAGCTGGAGTTCTTTCCAACCCCTCTTGGTATCGGACATCTCCAAACTCATGTCCTCCTCCAAAACCAAAAAGCTCCACCAGTCCCTCTCCCCTACATGGACAATGATCATCAATAGCTCCCTCCAGACGGGCGTATTCCCAGACTGCCTAAAACTAGGCCAAATCACGCCAATTCTAAAGAAACCAGGAGCAGACCCGAACAACCTCCACAACTACAGACCTGTCTCCAACCTTCCCTTCCTGGCCAAAGTTCTTGAAAAATGTGCTCTCCAACAATTAACCCAACATATCGATTCCAACAGCCTCCTAAACCCTCTTCAATCTGGCTTCCGGAAAGGCTGCAGCACTGAATCAGCCATCCTTAACATTGTGGATGACCTCCTCATCTCTCTTGATTCTGACAGACCCTGCCTACTCATTCTCCTTGATCTTACAGCAGCCTTTGACACTGTCGACCACAAACTCCTTCTCAACTCCCTCCAAAAGAGAGTAGGCATTGAAGGTACTGTCCTCCACTGGTTTTCCTCCTTCTTACAAAACCGAACGCAACAAGTAAAACTTCTCAACTCAACCTCACCCACCTCCCTTATCACCAGAGGGGTCCCCCAGAGTTCTGTCCTCTCTCCAACTCTCTTCAACAGCTACATGGACCCTCTTACCACTATCCTCACTTGAGCCAATATCCCCTTCTACCTCTATGCTGATGACACGCAACTCTATATTGAACTATCCACCTTAGACGACATCCACCGTCTGAACAATACCCTTAAAGAAGCCCTATGTTGGCTCTCACATAACTACCTCAAACTCAATTACGACAAGACGGAAATACTCCTCCTCTCGAAATCTAACCAGCTTCCTCAACTGCAAGAATGGCTAAAATCTATTGACGCCCTCAAATGCACTCTCTCCCCGTCTACCTCGGTCAAATCCCTGGGAATCTCTCTGGACTCCAACCTGACCATGCAGGACCACATCAAGTCAAACACTAATAATGCCTTCCTCAGCCTTAAACTTCTTCACAAAATCAAATCCTTCATTCCCCAGGATGACCTTAAACAGGCCACTCAAGCACTGGCACTCTCAAGACTAGACTATGGGATCTCCATCCTCACTGGCACGGCCAAATCCTGACTCGCCCCTATGAGGTCCACTCTTCATGCAGCTGCTAGACTAGTGACGGGAATAAAAAAATTTGACCACATCTCCCCAGCCTTGAGGAGTCTGAAATGGCTCTTGATTGAGGCCCGTTGCCTGTTCCGCACTGCCTGCCTAACACACAAAGCCCTTCACACTGGGAAACCGGAATACCTCGCTAACAAGCTAGTGAAAGCTGGTCAAACCAGATCTCTGAGAAGCACAAACTCTCTCCTCCTCCTCCTACCGAAACCTAACAAGCAAAACACTCAGTCATGCTCCTTCTCAAACAACGCTCCGAGAATGTGGAACTCCTTACCCATTCACATCAGATCCAACCCTTCCCATATGACCTTCAAGAAGCTACTGAAAGAATTCCTCCTATACCAACCCTCACATCAATAAGGGTCTCTCACTCACCACCCCTCCTTCCTCGAATCGCCACCCTTCTATTCATGAGAACCCCTATGTATCCTCATTCTACAACGTGACTCTTGACTCATGTGTGTTTCTTATGTTTATTTTCTATTCTGTTGTAAAGCGCTCTGTTACCCTCCCGGTCTTGCTAGCGCTATAGAAAACTCTTAAAATAAATAAATAAAAAATAAGTTGTGAAGCTACGACTAACAGGAAATATATGTGACATGAATCAACATAAAAAGGAAATGTGAAGAAGTCAGTCATTGTGAATGAATTCATTGGAGTAGATGCCACACCGTTGGAAGTCCAAAGTCCAGAGTACTCCTCCCATTGGAAATGGAAAGCGGTCCACAGACTGAATGTGTAACACAGAAAGGAGAACCTTACGGAAGAGGGTTATTGCTGGCAGTGGTGAGTGTCTTGTCATCTGCACCTCCTTGATTTTTTGCTGGACATCCCCTCTTGCACGGGGATCAGCTGCTACAAAGTCAGAGGTGTCTGTGACTTGTTCCTTGTTTGTGAGATACATGATCAAGACAGTGGCAAAAGCTGAGCTGTGGGTATGCAGACACTGAATTTATGTGACAGTTTTTTGCTTTAACTTAATAGACTCCACTCCCCCAGGTAATCCTGTCAAGCTCTCAAGAAGCAGAATGGCCAAGGCCTTCTCCTCCCAGGGGAAGAGTCTTAAAGGGGTACTGGGAGGTGTACCAACAGTCTTCTTGGCATCCATTTGGTGCCTGGAGAACAGGGAACAGACTTTTCCCCTCAGGTCGTTCCATCTCTTCCTAATATCCTTCTTTGTGCACAAGGTGGTTCCTACAGCATTCACTCTCTTTCCAATCCTGTCTCACATTTCCATTTTCCTCTGAGAGGAGTGTGCTGGTCTTGTACTCCAAAGAATTGTGGCTCTACTCTAATGATTTCATCAAGGGGGTGACAGTGACTAACTAAAGAAAACAGGTGAAGAAAAAAGAAATAGTTGATGTATGTGAAGGGTGTAAAATGGGATGGGAAAAAAGGGCTGCTTTATGAAAAAAAAATGGATGACAAGATGTGTGGTCTGTCTTGCTGTGCTTCAGTGGACATATAAAGGATTGTGGTCTGTGAAGGTGTGTGTTTTATAATGTACTTTGCAGGTGTGTCCACTTGGCCAATGTATGTCAGCTATGTTGTTTTTTAATTCATACAATATGCACTTGTCTGTTACTTTGCTGACCGTGAAGTGCTGTGGTTGACCACCATTGGCTAACTGCCATGAGTTGACCGCCACGGCCACTGTGTGATTGTAATAGGCTCAGTGGTTGGCCGTGGCTCTGATGGCACTGGAGTTTGGACCACCTATATCGAAGCTGCCCCACCACTGGTCGTCTGCCTTTTTTGCTTAACGTTGGCAGTCCTGCCTGCATAACTCGTAACACGGCAGTCTGTGGACCGCTGGCGTGGCAGTCTTTTTAGGACTGCCAACAGGGCAGTCTGGTGGTCCAACCACCAAACTCATAATCAGGCCCTACGTCTGAAGGTAAACTTTTGACCGGGACCTGGACCTCTGCTTATCTGACCCACGTTCCATCACAGTCTACCTAAAACTTTGACTTTGTTCCAGTGCAGCACACCCAGATAGCTGTGAGTGGCTCTTTACGCTTTTTAATGGTAATATGCACATTTTTTTATTTAATCTTTAAAAATGGATATCTCTAGTTGCCTAGATTGGACTGCTTGTCATTTTTATGTCATTTTAAAGATAGAAAATGTTCTCCATTTGTTTAACTTGGTGTTGCATTTTCATTATGTTCTGTCCTTTACTTATCTACTTTTGTGGTGGTATTAAATTATTTACACAACACAAACCTGTATCCTAAGTTAAGGCTGACTGCTCGTTTGCTAAACTACCAAGGATTGAGCAAGGATTAATTTACTGAGAGTTGACTAGACATATTATTACTAGCTGAGGGTGAATACCCCCCTACAAATAACCCACCTGCCTACATACATCACACCTGGACAGACAGTCTCTGTCATGCCCTTGTCTATGTGGATCTATATTGTGGCTCAGTTAAGTTTCAAAGCCACATCCAGCATAAAACTCTCTGTTTACCTATGAGACATCCTTTGGGTAAAGATCTTGGATGTGACTATAGCTCTTCAGGATGACAGTATAAAAGCCACCTCTAGTCTGCACCTCTATACTTGTCTCTGAGTTCTAAGCAGGAGGCAGCACATCTCTTCAGACTCCTTCCCTGTGTTCTCCAGTGTCGAGGCATTATGACTCATCAGCTCTAGATTTCTGTAGGAGGCTGGACTGGCTTGTAGTGAGTACCAAGGGGTACTTGCACCTTGCACCAGGCCCAGTTATCCCTTATTAGTGTATAGGGTGTCTAGCAGCTTAGGCTGATAGATAATGGTAGCTTAGCAGAGCAGCTCAGGCTGAACTAGGAGACGTGTGAAGCTACTACAGTACCACTTAGTGTCATATGCACAATATCATAAGAAAACACAATACACAGTTATACTAAAAATAAAGGTACTTTATTTTTATGACAATATGCCAAAGTATCTTAGAGTGTACTCTCAGTGAGAGGATAGGAAATATACACAAGATATATATACACAATAGCAAAAATATGCAGTATAGTCTTAGAAAACAGTGCAAACAATGTATAGTTACAATAGGATGCAATGGGGAAACATAGGGATAGGGGCAACACAAACCATATACTGCAAAAGTGGAATGTGAACCACAAATGGACCCCAAACCTATGTGACCTTGTAGAGGGTCGCTGGGACTATTAGAAAATAGTGAGAGTTAGAAAAATAACCCTCCCCAAGACCCTGAAAAGTGAGTGCAAAGTGCACCAAAGTTCCCCTAAGGACAAAATAGTCGTGTTAGAGGGAAAATGCAAGGAAAACACAAATCAGCAATGCAACAACGATGGATTCCTGACTGAGGGTACCTGTGGAACAAGGGGACCAAGTCCAAAAGTCACAAGCAACTCGGAGATGGGCAGATGCCCAAGAAATGCCAGCGGTTGGTGCAAAGAAGCTCTTACTAGGCTGAAGAACTGTGAATACTGCAGGAACGACAAGGGCTAGAGACTTCCCCTTTGGAGGATGGATCCCCCTCGCCTTGGAGAGTCGTGCAGAAGTGTTTTCCCGCCGGATGAACGCCAACAAGCCTTGCTACACGCAAATCATGCGTTTGGCGTTTTTGGACGCTGCTGGGGCCCAGGAGGGACCAGGAGGTCGCAAATTGGACCTGCAGAGAGAGGGGACGTCGAGCAAGACAAAGAGCCCTCACTGAAGCAGGTAGCACCCGGAGAAGTGCCAGAAACAGGCACTACGAGGATGCGTGAAACGGTGCTCGCCGAAGTTGCACAAAGGAGTCCCACGTCGCCGGAGACCAACTTAGAAAGTCGTGCAATGCAGGTTAGAGTGCCGTGGACCCAGGCTTGGCTGTGCACGAAGGATTTCCGCCGGAAGTGCACAGGGGCCGGAGTAGCTTGCAAAGTCGCGGTTCCCAGCAATGCAGCCCAGCGAGGTGAGGCAAGGACTTACCTCCACCAAACTTGGGCTGAAGAGTCACTGGACTGTGGGGGTCACTTGGACAGCGTCGCTGGATTCGAGGGACCTCGCTCGTCGTGCTGAGAGGAGACCCAAGGGACCGGTAATGCAGCTTTTTGGTGCCTGCGGTTGCAGGGGGAAGATTCCGTCGACCCACGGGAGATTTCTTCGGAGCTTCTGGTGCAGAGAGGAGGCAGACTACCCCCACAGCATGCACAAGCAGGAAAACAGTCGAGAAGGCGGCAGGATCAGCGTTACAGAGTTGCAGTAGTCGTCTTTGCTACTATGTTGCAGGTTTGCAGGCTTCCAGCGCGGTCAGCGGTCGATTCCTTATCAGAAGGTGAAGAGGGAGATGCAGAGGAACTCGGCTGAGCTCATGCTTTCGTTATCTAAAGTTTCCCCAGAGACAGAGACCCTAAATAGCCAGAAAAGAGGGTTTGGCTACCTAGGAGAGAGGAGAGGCTACTAACACCTGAAGGAGCCTATCACAAGGAGTCTCTGACGTCACCTGGTGGCACTGGCCACTCAGAGCAGTCCAGTGTGCCAGCAGCACCTCTGTTTCCAAGATGGCAGAGGTCTGGAGCACACTGGAGGAGCTCTGGACACCTCCCAGGGGAGGTGCAGGTCAGGGGAGTGGTCACTCCCCTTTCCTTTGTCCAGTTTCGCGCCAGAGCAGGGGCTAAGGGGTCCCTGAACCGGTGTAGACTGGCTTATGCAGAATTGGGCACATCTGTGCCCAACAAAGCATTTCCAGAGGCTGGGGGAGGCTACTCCTCCCCTGCCTTCACACCATTTTCCAAAGGGAGAGGGTGTTACACCCTCTCTCAGAGGAAGTTCTTTGTTCTGCCATCCTGGGCCAGGCCTGGCTGGACCCCAGGAGGGCAGATGCCTGTCTGAGGGGTTGGCAGTAGCAGCAGCTGCAGTGAAACCCCAGGAAGGGCAGTTTGGCAGTACAAGGGTCTGTGCTACAGACCACTGGGATCATGGAATTGTACCAACAATGCCAGGATGGCATAGAGGGGGCAATTCCATGATCATAGACATGTTACATGGCCATATTCGGAGTTACCATGGTGAAGCTACATATAGGTAGTGACCTATATGTAGTGCACGCGTGTAATAGTGTCCCCGCACTCACAAAGTTCAGGGAATTGGCTCTGAACAATGTGGGGGCACCTTGGCTAGTGCCAGGGTGCCCTCACACTAAGTAACTTTGCACCTAACCTTTACCAGGTAAAGGTTAGACATATAGGTGACTTATAAGTTACTTAAGTGCAGTGTAAAATGGCTGTGAAATAACGTGGACGTTATTTCACTCAGGCTGCAGTGGCAGGCCTGTGTAAGAATTGTCAGAGCTCCCTATGGGTGGCAAAAGAAATGCTGCAGCCCATAGGGATCTCCTGGAACCCCAATACCCTGGGTACCTCAGTACCATATACTAGGGAATTATAAGGGTGTTCCAGTAAGCCAATGTAAATTGGTAAAATTGGTCACTAGCCTGTTAGTGACAATTTAAAAGTAATGAGAGAGCATAACCACTGAGGTTCTGGTTAGCAGAGCCTCAGTGAGACAGTTAGGCACCACACAGGGAACATATACATGCACACCTATGAGCACTGGGGCCCTGTGTGACAGGGTCCCAGTGACACATACATATAGGCCACAAACTTATGAGCACTGGGGTCCTGACCAGCAGGATCCCAGTGACACATAACAAACATACTGAAAACATAGTGTTTTCACTATGAGCACTGAGGCCTGGCTATCAGGATCCCAGTGAGACAGTGAAAACAGTGACAAACACTCTGACATACACTCACAAACAGGCCAAAAGTGGGGGTAACAAGGCTAGAAAGAGGCTACCTTCTCACACAACCCCCCCCCAAACGAAGGACAATAAGGCTAACCTTGGCCAGTTGAGACTTTATTGTCTAAGTGGTGATAAGTAGAGAGTAGCTCTGCAATAGACTGGTTACTCCCTTTATCATCCACTATATGTTTACTTCCCTGTGGGGATGTAAACCACCCTGTTTGAAGTTTTTTAGCTAACCAACAATGTGAAGATGTATTTTCAGAGTTTCTATCAGTAAGTTTTAGTTTAGAGCAGTGGGAATTATCCACTGAACCTATTTGTAATGATGGAAATGCCAGACAGGGATGCTGTCTCAGTAAAGCCATAGCTGGGCAAAAACTTTGTCCATTTGGCTGGAAGAGAGAACAGGGATGCTGATTCTCTTGAGTTGGAGCAGGGCAGGGATGCTGTCCTATGAGCTCCACACTAGGGCAGGGATGCTGTCCTAAGTGTTGTGAGGCAGTACAGGGTTTCTGCACTAAAGTTTCTCTGGGAGGGTTGGAGGGATGCTCCATGTTAACTAAAATGTTGCTCTTTTTGTCACCAATGTTAGTTATCCCACAGAGAGGTACTTCTACCTCAGGGAGTCCAGCTATGCCAGCTGATGATTCCCTTGGAACAGGTGCCACCCCAGGAGAGGTTTCTCCCACCACAGGAATGGTATCCTGAATGGTAGGGTGGTTAGGGGATACTGTGATACCCTTTTTACCTGTTGATGGAGAGGGATCCTGAGTTTTCAGGCCTTCTCTCCTTTGCTTTTTCATTTCACTTGAAATGAGAGGGAACAATTCCTCAGGGATGCCCAGCATGGCTGCATGGGCATAAAACTCTACATCAGCCCAACCTGAGGCCTCTAGGTCATTACCTAAGAGACAGTCTACAGGTAAGCTAGGTGATACCACCACCTGCTTAGGGCCAGTAACTCCACCCCAACTAAACTGAATTATAGCTAAGGGAAGAAACTTAGTGGAGTTATGGACATCAATAATCTTATACTGTTGTCCAATGATGTGTTGTTCAGGAGGCACTAGGTTTTCAGTCACCAAAGTGAAACTGGCACCTGTGTCCCTGTAGGCCAAGGCCTCAACACCATTTATTGAAACTGTCTGCCTGTACTTATCCATTGTAAGGGGACAAGCAGCCAGTGTGGCAAGGCCAATGCCACTAGGTGTGACAGAAACTGTCTTGGGACTGATTACATCAGTTTCCACTATGGACCCATAAGTGAACCCAACTACACCCTTTGCTTGACTGTTGCCAGCAGTCCCACCACTAGTACCACTACTGCTAGGGGCACTAGAGCTTGATGTATTAGTGGTGGTAGGCTCAGGGGGTTTACCTGGACAGGACTTATCCCCTGGCCTATGGCGTCTGTTTTTACACACAAAGCACCAAGGCTTTTTAATGTGTGCAGGTTGGGAAGAAGAGGAAGAATTTGTTTTATCCCCACCCTCTGAAGAGTGTTTAAGATTTGAAGTGGGATCTTTGGTTTTACCCTTATCCCCATGCTTATCTTGAGATTTTTCACCATCTTTCTTCTTATTGCCATCTTTGTCACCCCCTGTATGAACTTTTCTGTTCACCCTTGTTCTGACCCATTTGTCTGCCTTCTTTCCCAATTCTTGGGGAGAGGTCAGATCAGAGTCTACCAGGTACTGGTGCAACAAATCAGACACACAATTATTAAGTATATGCTCTCTCAGGATTGTGTTATACAGGCTTTCATAATCAGTAACTTTACTGCCATGTAACCACCCCTCCAAGGCCTTCACTGAATGGTCAATGAAATCAACCCAGTCTTGTGAAGACTCCTTTTTGGTCTCTCTGAACTTTATCCTGTATTGTTCAGTGGTTAAGCCATAACCATCCAGGAGTGCATTCTTAAGAACTGTAAAATTATTGGCATCATTTTCTTTCACAGTAAGGAGTCTATCCCTACCCTTTCCACTAAATGATAGCCATAGGATAGCAGCCCACTGCTTTTGAGGGACATCCTGTACAACACAGGCCCTCTCAAGTGCAGCAAACCACTTGTTAATGTCATCCCCCTCCTTATAAGGGGGAACTATCTTGTGCAGATTCCTGGAATCATGCTCTTTTGCAGGATGACTATGGGGAATACTGCTGCTGCCACCATGGGTATCTAAACCCAACTTCTGTCTTTCCTTCTCTAATTCTAAAGACTGTCTATCCAAATCCAGCTGTTGCTTCTTGAGCTTCAGTCTGGTTTGTTCCACTCTCAATCTATTGAGCTCCCTTTCTAACAATCTGTCATCAGGGTGGGTTGGAGGGACATTTCTAGATACAGAGGTATGATGGGAATGAACAGAAGGAGACCTGTCTCTTACAGAGGGCACCCTAACAGCTTGGCTAACAGTATAATGTGAGAGCACACCATCAGTATGGTGTGATTCAACCTCTGTACCAACTATGCTAGACTGTCTAGTAATGGGCAGGCTGAGAAGTTTCTTTCCTGAATCTTTTCCTGGGGGAGTCCCTGGATCAGATTGAGAACCATTAGCTACTTTTTCACCAGATTGGGCACTTATGGCCTTATCCTGTACTCTAAGCATGTTAATTAACAGTTCTAAGGAAGGATTCTTCCCTACACTCAAACCTCTCTCTATGCAGAGACTCCTTGCTCCTTTCCAGCTAAGGTGATCATATGCAAGTTTGGACAGTTCAACATTTTGGCCTGTGCCAGACATTTTTAGAGAGAGTTAAAGTGATAGACAAAGAGAAAAAAGTTTTCAGAACTTTTTGGAAAGACAGAAAAAAAACTTTTTAAACTTTTAAGAACTTTTTGAAAGTTTAGAAGTACTTTTCAGCACTTAGAAAAGAGTGAAAAGAGGAAATGCAAAACTTTTTGGCTATGTGTATATACACTGACCTTGTTTTGTATATTTTTCTCTTATGAAAAGTACAATGACAAGAGTGGTAAGTAGTCTCAAGCACTTATCCCACCACTGCACAACCAATGTAGGAGGCTGGACTGGCTTGTAGTGAGTACCAAGGGGTACTTGCACCTTGCACCAGGCCCAGTTATCCCTTATTAGTGTATAGGGTGTCTAGCAGCTTAGGCTGATAGATAATGGTAGCTTAGCAGAGCAGCTCAGGCTGAACTAGGAGACGTGTGAAGCTACTACAGTACCACTTAGTGTCATATGCACAATATTATAAGAAAACACAATACACAGTTATACTAAAAATAAAGGTACTTTATTTTTATGACAATATGCCAAAGTATCTTAGAGTGTACCCTCAGTGAGAGGATAGGAAATATACACAAGATATATATACACAATAGCAAAAATATGCAGTATAGTCTTAGAAAACAGTGCAAACAATGTATAGTTACAATAGGATGCAATGGGGAAACATAGGGATAGGGGCAACACAAACCATATACTCCAAAAGTGGAATGTGAACCACGAATGGACCCCAAACCTATGTGACCTTGTAGAGGGTCGCTGGGACTATTAGAAAATAGTGAGAGTTAGAAAAATAACCCTCCCCAAGACCCTGAAAAGTGAGTGCAAAGTGCACCAAAGTTCCCCTAAGGACAAAATAGTCGTGTTAGAGGGAAAATGCAAGGAAAACACAAATCAGCAATGCAACAACGATGGATTCCTGACTGAGGGTACCTGTGGAACAAGGGGACCAAGTCCAAAAGTCACAAGCAACTCGGAGATGGGCAGATGCCCAAGAAATGCCAGCGGTTGGTGCAAAGAAGCTCTTACTAGGCTGAAGAACTGTGAATACTGCAGGAACGACAAGGGCTAGAGACTTCCCCTTTGGAGGATGGATTCCCCACGCCTTGGAGAGTCGTGCAGAAGTGTTTTCCCGCCGGATGGACGCCAACAAGCCTTGCTACACGCAAATCGTGCGTTTGGCGTTTTTGGACGCTGCTGGGGCCCAGGAGGGACCAGGAGGTCGCAAATTGGATCTGCAGAGAGAGGGGACGTCGAGCAAGACAAAGAGCTCTCACTAAAGCAGGTAGCACCCGGAGAAGTGCCAGAAACAGGCACTACGAGGATGCGTGAAACGGTGCTCGCCGAAGTTGCACAAAGGAGTCCCACGTCGCCGGAGACCAACTTAGAAAGTCGTGCAATGCAGGTTAGAGTGCCATGGACCCAGGCTTGGCTGTGCACGAAGGATTTCCGCCGGAAGTGCACAGGGGCCGGAGTAGCTTGCAAAGTCGCGGTTCCCAGCAATGCAACCCAGCGAGGTGAGGCAAGGACTTACCTCCACCAAACTTGGGCTGAAGAGTCACTGGACTGTGGGGGTCACTTGGACAGCGTCGCTGGATTCGAGGGACCTCGCTCGTCGTGCTGAGAGGAGACCCAAGGGACCGGTAATGCAGCTTTTTGGTGCCTGCGGTTGCAGGGGGAAGATTCCGTCGACCCACGGGAGATTTCTTCGGAGCTTCTGGTGCAGAGAGGAGGCAGACTACCCCCACAGCATGCACAAGCAGGAAAACAGTCGAGAAGGCGGCAGGATCAGCGTTACAGAGTTGCAGTAGTCGTCTTTGCTACTATGTTGCAGGTTTGCAGGCTTCCAGCGCGGTCAGCGGTCGATTCCTTATCAGAAGGTGAAGAGGGAGATGCAGAGGAACTCGGCTGAGCTCATGCATTCGTTATCTAAAGTTTCCCCAGAGACAGAGACCCTAAATAGCCAGAAAAGAGGGTTTGGCTACCTAGGAGAGAGGAGAGGCTACTAACACCTGAAGGAGCCTATCACAAGGAGTCTCTGACGTCACCTGGTGGCACTGGCCACTCAGAGCAGTCCAGTGTGCCAGCAGCACCTCTGTTTCCAAGATGGCAGAGGTCTGGAGCACACTGGAGGAGCTCTGGACACCTCCCAGGGGAGGTGCAGGTCAGGGGAGTGGTCACTCCCCTTTCCTTTGTCCAGTTTCGCGCCAGAGCAGGGGCTAAGGGGTCCCTGAACCGGTGTAGACTGGCTTATGCAGAATTGGGCACATCTGTGCCCAACAAAGCATTTCCAGAGGCTGGGGGAGGCTACTCCTCCCCTGCCTTCACACCATTTTCCAAAGGGAGAGGGTGTTACACCCTCTCTCAGAGGAAGTTCTTTGTTCTGCCATCCTGGGCCAGGCCTGGCTGGACCCCAGGAGGGCAGATGCCTGTCTGAGGGGTTGGCAGCAGCAGCAGCTGCAGTGAAACCCCAGGAAGGGCAGTTTGGCAGTACAAGGGTCTGTGCTACAGACCACTGGGATCATGGAATTGTACCAACAATGCCAGGATGGCATAGAGGGGGCAATTCCATGATCATAGACATGTTACATGGCCATATTCGGAGTTACCATGGTGAAGCTACATATAGGTAGTGACCTATATGTAGTGCACGCGTGTAATGGTGTCCCCGCACTCACAAAGTTCAGGGAATTGGCTCTGAACAATGTGGGGGCACCTTGGCTAGTGCCAGGGTGCCCTCACACTAAGTAACTTTGCACCTAACCTTTACCAGGTAAAGGTTAGACATATAGGTGACTTATAAGTTACTTAAGTGCAGTGTAAAATGGCTGTGAAATAACGTGGACGTTATTTCACTCAGGCTGCAGTGGCAGGCCTGTGTAAGAATTGTCAGAGCTCCCTATGGGTGGCAAAAGAAATGCTGCAGCCCATAGGGATCTCCTGGAACCCCAATACCCTGGGTACCTCAGTACCATATACTAGGGAATTATAAGGGTGTTCCAGTAAGCCAATGTAAATTGGTAAAATTGGTCACTAGCCTGTTAGTGACAATTTAAAAGTAATGAGAGAGCATAACCACTGAGGTTCTGGTTAGCAGAGCCTCAGTGAGACAGTTAGGCACCACACAGGGAACATATACATGCACACCTATGAGCACTGGGGCCCTGTGTGACAGGGTCCCAGTGACACATACATATAGGCCACAAACTTATGAGCACTGGGGTCCTGACCAGCAGGATCCCAGTGACACATAACAAACATACTGAAAACATAGTGTTTTCACTATGAGCACTGAGGCCTGGCTATCAGGATCCCAGTGAGACAGTGAAAACAGTGACAAACACTCTGACATACACTCACAAACAGGCCAAAAGTGGGGGTAACAAGGCTAGAAAGAGGCTACCTTCTCACAATTTCCAGTTACAACACCTGCATCACAGTTCTTTCTTAGATATTAGCTAAAAAATTAAAGTCCATGTAAGACTGGTTAGCCAGTTAGGGGTTCAGTTTGTGTGCTTTTCACCCGAAGACTGCATTTGGAACTAGCATGCCTTTTGCAGTTTGTTACCTAGAGCTACAGTGCTTCAAACCTGGCCTGTTTAGGAACATTTAAGATTCTCATAGCTCCTTGTAAGCTGACAGTTGTTTAGGCACTATAGCTGCTTCTTTTGATTTTCTGAATTTTACAAATGTAATCCAGGAGGTTTCTACCATGGAAGTCTACTAGTATAGGTAAAGGTTTCTCTATAATGTTTTTTTAAAACATATTTTAGTGTCATTTTTGGCCAAACCAATCATAGCGGTAAATGTCATGCATTTGTCATGTCAATGGGCACTTTATACACTATGGTGGTCATTACAACCCTGGCGGTCGGTGTTAAAGCGGCGGTAAGACCGCCAACAGGCCGACGGAAAAAAAAATTGAATTACGACCGTGACGGTAACCGCCAACAAAGACAGCCACTTTAACACTCTGACCGCCACAGCGGTACAAACAAACAGCTTGGTGGCTACCGCCAAAAGACAGGCGGAGGACAATGTACCGCCCACAGTATCACAACCTACCAATCTGCCACCTTTTCCGGGACGGATTCACCACAAACAAAAACACGGCGGAAACAGGACTTTGAAGGGAAAACGCTCACCTTTACACACCCCACGAGGAATCCGGACGCCATGGAGCCAGAGCTCCACATCCTGCCAGCCCTTATCTTCTTGCTCCTCTGCCAGGAGCACGAACGCCAGCGGCGAAGACCACGGTGAGTACTGCACCTATGACACAGGGGAGGGGGGAGGGAAAAGAGAGTGACACACACACTCAACACGCAACACCCCCACCCGCACCCTCACCCACGACAACACACACACTAATACAGCATGATACATAACAGTTACACCCCCCCAACCGTCCTGGGAAGAATGCAAGGACAAAAGGAAATGAGTGTAACTATTGTAATATATTAAAATCCAGTACGCAAAAATATATATATACACTATAAACAAAATATACACCAAGAATAGTAGTCCAGGTAGTGCTCCATTGAAGTCCATGGAACACTGGGCCCACACGGTATGGGCGAGGCCCACACTCAATCCCCGAAATGACAGAGAGAACACTGCAGGGGCATCAGATAGCAATAAAACAGGCACCTCAGGGGGAAGGGAAAGGGGGGCACCTCAGCCGGTTGAGTGCACGATGCCAAATCCACGAGGGGGCCACATGCCCACTGTTCCATCCTGGGGAGTGCAAAGCCACAGTCTGTCAAGTCTCACAAGTGGGTGGTTTGCCCAATGTTCCATCCTGGGGAGTGCAAAGCCACAGTCTCTCAAGTCTCTACAGTGGGTGGTTTGCCCACTGTTCCATCCTGGGGAGAGCAAAGCCACAGTCTCTCAAGTCTCTACAGTGGGTGGGTTGCCCACTGTTCCATCCTGGGGAGTGCAAAGCCACAGTCTCTCAAGTCTCTACAGTGGGTGGTTTGCCCACTGTTCCATCCTGGGGAGTGCAAAGCCACAGTCTCTCAAGTCTCACAAGTGGGTGGTTTGCCCACTTTTCCATCCTGGGGAGTGCAAAGCCACAGTCTCTCAAGTGGATAACAGTCTCCACTGGTTCTGGAGGGGGCTTTGTGCCCAGAGTGTTTCATCCTGCCAAGGACTGAGGTAGTGGATGTTTGTCTCCACTGGTTCTGGAGGGGGCTTTGTGCCTAGAGTGCTTCATCCTGCCAAGGACTGAAGTAGTGGATGTTTGCCTCCACTGGTTCTGGAGGGGGCTTTGTGCCCAGAGTGCTTCATCCTGCCAAGGACTGAGGTAGTGGATGTTTGTCTCCACTGGTTCTGGAGGGGGCTTTGTGCCCAGAGTGCTTCATCCTGCCAAGGACAGAGGTAGTGGATGTTTGTCTCCACTGGTTCTGGAGGGGGCTTTGTGCCCAGAGTGCTTCATCCTGCTCGTGACGGACTCAGTAGCATCAGTGCCCTTGGCGCTCATGGGGCAGCGGTGCTTGTGGCGGCGGTGTCCTTGGCAGCGGTGCTTGTTGCGACGGTGCCCTGTTCAGCGGTGCTTGTTGCGGCGGTGCCCTGTTCAGCGGTGCTTGTGGCGGCGGTGCCCTGTTCAGCGGTGCTTGTGGCGGCAGTGCCCTGTTCAGCGGTGCTTGTGGTGGCGGTGCCCTGTTCAGCTGTGCTTGTGGCGGCGGTGCCCTGTTCAGCGGTGCTTGTGGCAGAGGGGTCCTTTGCAGTGACTCAGTTGCTGGGGGTCCTGTCTGGCCCAGCGGGGCAGGTGCTGGCGGTCCTGTCTGGCCCAGCGGGGCTGGTGCTGGCGGTCCTGTCTGGCCCAGCGGGGCTGGTGCTGGCGGTCCTGTCCTGGGCAGCAGGGCTGGTGCTGGCGGTGGCCTCCTGGGCAACGGGGATGATGGCGGTGGCCTCCTGGGCAGCGGGGATGATGGCGGTGGCCTCCTGGGCAGCGGGGATGATGGCGGTCTTCTCTGCCTTTTTTCTCTTCCCAGACTTGCTGACTTTCTTGTGGGCCTTCCCCACCTTGGAAGGTGTCGCAGCTGACTCCACACTCCCACCTGTGCCCCTGTTTGTCTGGAGGACCGTAGAGTAGCATGTACTGGGGGAGGACCTCATCCACGAGTTTCTCCAACTCCTCCGATGTGAAGGCAGGGGCCCGTTCCCCAGACGCACAAGCCATCGTCTCTTCCAGACCGAGGTCACAGCAGCACTTGCAGTGTGGGTCCTCTCCTGTCGAAGATCAGGTATCGAGTGATTGAACAGATAGAAAATGGCAGTCACGTCCACGGCGGTGCGTACCGTCACCGCCGATGTACATCGTCATTGGCTCCTGGGACCTATAGTGTCCAATGTTAACCAATGCAGAATTGCACTGCGGTCTTCGACCGCCTACCGCGACGGTGTACAATGCCAGCGCAGTTACATCACATCCCATTGTCCCACTTTACATGTCAGGCATCCGCCATACCAGGGGCCCACATGGCTTAATTTTTAACTGCGTCACACATACCTAGGCTTTGCCTCAAGACTCATACAGGCCAAATTTCGGATTATGATTTGTGTTCTGTGTAAGCTCTGGGTACGTACCTCTGAGTTGGTTGACTCTGTGCTCGCTGTTGTCCTTCAAAGGCACCGTCCGCTGGGGGCATGTGAGGAGATGGTGGCATCCTCTGGTTTACAGACCGCTGGTGGACCTGTCGACAATGGAGGAAAGAGATGTGATCATCACCTACAGGCTTGATCTTGCCACAATCCTGGAACTGTGTGTCCAGTTGGAGCCAGACCTGATGTCAGCTATCCGCCATCCCACAGGAATCCCCCCTCAAGTGCAGGTGCTGTCAGTATTCCATTTCCTTGCAAGTGGGTCATTTCAAACAACAGTGGCCATAGCATCAGGGATGTCCCAGCCTATGTTTTCCAATGTGTTGTCCGGAGTGTTGTCTGCCCTGCTTAAACACATGCGGAGCTACATCGTTTTACCTCAGGTGGAGGATTTGCCTACAGTGAAAGGTGACTTCTATGCCCTAGGACATATCCCCAACATCATAGGTGCCATTGATGGGACACATGTGGCTTTGGTCCCCCCCGCAGGAGAGAACAGGTGTACAGAAACCGGAAGAGTTATCATTCCATGAATGTGCAGATGGTGTGTTTGGCAGACCAGTACATCTCCCATGTGAATGCTAAATTCCATGTCTCAGTGCATGACACTTACATCCTGCGGAATAGCAGCATCCCTCCAACTCCATAGGCACCGTGTGTGGCTATTAGGTGAGCACCTGGAAGCAAGTCAGTGGGAATGGTTGTCTGGGGATATCCCTACAGGTTAGTGTGTGTCTAACAGTTGTCCCTCACCATTTGCAGGTGACTCTGGTTACCCCAACCTGTCATGGCTACTGACCCCAGTGAGGAATCCCAGGACAAGGGCAGAGGAACGCTACAATGAGGCCCATGGGCGAACTCGGCAGATAATAGAGCTCACCTTCGGCCTCCTGAAGGCCAGTTCAGGTGCCTCCATATGACAGGTGGATCCCTGTTCTACTCACCAAAGAAGGTGTGCCAGATCATCGTGGCCTGCTGTATGCTTCACAACTTAGCTTTGCGACAACAGGTGCCTTTTCTGCAGGAGGATGGTCCAGATGGCGGTGTTGTTGCAGCTGTGGAGCCTGTGGACAGTGAAGGCGAGGAAGCAGAAGAAGAGGACATCGACAACAGGAACTCGGTGATCCTGCAATATTTCCAGTGAGACACAGGCAAGAATACAAACCTGCCTACTACATGTACTTTAACACAACTACCTCTCTACCGTCTGTCGTTTTCACCCAGTGTATGGTCACTGAGTTGTCACTTTCCCTTACGATTTCACAGATGTGGGTCCCACTGTGTGACATCTGCTTTGTTTCCTCATGGACTAGAGCTGTGTGACACAGGTATGTTGACATTACATTTGAAAGAGCATTTTGATACTGTAATTGCTAATACACTATTTCGAAATCACAGACTGACTCCAGATTGTTTTGTGCTTCAAGGGTGTTTATTTAAGTGCTCAATATTGGAGGGGGTTGTAAAATGGTGAGGGGTGATGGTGGAGGAATGTCCATGGCAGAGTCCAGTCTATTAGTCTCACAGGTGCATTGCCCAAATGAGCATAGGAAGTGAAGCTTGGGCAGTTTGAGGATGGACAGGGTGACAAGGTGGGACAGAAGGATGACATTCAGGGTGGTCTTATTTCTTGGCGGGGGTCTTGGCATCGTTCTCTGTCTTTGTCCTGGATCTCAGGGACCATTTGTGGGGTGGTTCTCCCTCTGCAGGGGGTGGGGTGCTGGTGTGGTGGACCTGTGGCAGGGCGTCCTGTCCACTAGCGCCAGCGGAGGTGGTGGGCTGTTCATCGTCCAGGCTAGTGTCAGGGGCCCCTTGTTGTGCCACAGTGTCCCTCCTGGTGTTGAGTACTTCCTTCAGCACCCCTACAATGGTGCCCAGGGTGGAATTTATGGATCTGAGTTCCTCCCTGAAGCCCACATACTGTCCCTCCTGCAGGCGCTGGGTCTCCTGAAACTTGGCCAGTACCGTTGCCATTGTCTTCTGGGGGTGGTGGTAGGCTCCCATGATGTTGGGGAGGGCCTTGTGGAGAGTGGGTTCCCTTGGCCTGTCCTCCCCCTGTCGCAAAGCAGCCCTCCCAGTTCCCCTGTGTTCCTGGGCCTCCGTCCCCTGGACCGTGTGCCCACTGCCACTGCCAGGTCCCTGTTGTTGTTGGGATGGTCGGTTAGCCTGGGTTCCCTGTAGTGGTGGACACACTGCTGATTGACGTGTCCTGGGGACGGAGGTATGGGCCCACTGGGTAGGTGCTGTGCTGGTGTTTCCAGAGGGGGGAAGCTCTGTGGTGACCTGTGACTTTGTGAGGGGAACCGACTGTCCCAAGGTCCCCGATGGGCCAGGCTGGTCATCTAGATCCAGTTGGACAGAGCTGCTGTCATCACTGTGGGCCTCTTCTGTTGGTGGTGTGGACATGTGTGGACCCTCCTGTCCGGTGACATTGGGTAGGGGTCCTGCAGGGGTATAAAAGGATGTTTATTACATCTGTGTGTGCTATGGTGTGCAATAGGTGGGTGGCCGTGTACCCCAGTGCTTGCATTCCTGTGTGGGACCTTGTGTGATGGTGTTTTAGGGGGGTGTATGGGTATGTGCAGTGGCCATGCATTGGTGATGGGTGTCCATGCTTGGTTGTTGCATGCAGGGCTTGGTGTTGGGATGTGTGGTTTGTGATATTGGGACATTTGTGAGGAGTTGGAGTGATGGGGTGAGGGCGAGGGTGGTGGTATGTGATAGCATGCAGGTAGGGTGGGGGATGTAATAGTTAAGATTTGACTTAAAAGAGTCCATTCCTCCATCTACTCCTGCGAGGCCCTCAAGATGCAGAATCGCCAAGACTTGCTCCTCCCATGTTGTTAGTTGTGGAGGAGGAGATGGGGGTCCGCTGCCAGTCCGCTGAACCGCAAGGTGGTCTCTTGAGACCACGGAACCACCTTCCCCCATAGGTCGTTCCACCTTTTCCTGATGTCATCCCTATTTCTTGGGTGCTGTCCCACTGCGTTGACCCTGTCCACTATTCTTCGCCATAGCTCCATCTTCCGAGCTATGGAGGTGTGCTGCACCTGTGATCCGAATAGCTGTGGCTCTACCCAGACGATTTCCTCCTCCACCATGACCCTGAGCTCCTCCTCAGAGAACCTGGGGTGTCCTTGCCGTGCCATGGGGTGGTGTGGGTGATGTGTTGGGTGGTGTGTGTAGTGATAAGTGTGGTGATATTTAGTGGTGTGTTGTGTGAGGTGCATGGAAATTCTGTGGGTGATGGTACTGTGTGCCTGTGGATGCTTGGTAGTTGTTTGTGGTGTCTCTCTCTGGCCTTCTTTCAGTGATTCTGGACATAGGGGTTTGTGGGTGATGTGGGTGTGTGTTTTATATTGTAATGGGTGTGTGGGAGTGGTGTGTGTATGTGTATCAGGTGTGTGTATTTCGAATTGTCCAATGTTGTTGTGCTTTGTAAATGTGTGTGTATTTTGATCGCAGCGGTGTGTACCGCCAATGGAATACCGCGGTTGAAAGACCGCCGCGTGGATTCGTGGGTCGTGATAGTGTGGCCGTATTTCTGTTGGCGTGACAGTGGAGGTTTTGTTTTCGCCAGTTTATCACTGACCTTTGGTGTGGCGGACTTGTGTGGGTGTCTGAATTTTGGCAGATTCCGAGCTGTGGGTCATAATAGCTGTGGCGGATTTCCGCAGCGGTGTGTTGGCGGTCTTCTGCACGGCGATAAGCGGCTTTTACCGCCAATGTTGTAATGAGGGCCTATATATTACATTTGCTCTTTGTAGTAATATACATCACAGTTAGTGTTTTTATAAAAGGTTCCATCAAGTGTTTTGTTGCATGAGTTCCACCGCTAGTATTAAACAAACACTTCTACGACCCACCCTCCCTCCCGTTGCATCTGCTCCCTTCCATCTCAGTCAACTTCTGTTTCCCCCGAAAGTTTAAACAGTTTTCGGTGCCCAGCCCCACAGCAGTGTAGTTCAAATGACCCATGTCGCTTCATCATCAGAACCCTGTGAGGGTGCCTCAGTGGTGTCAGGGGACTTTCTGTGGGTTCTTTTAAGCAATCCACTGCATGGTCTTAGGCCATGACTTTATCTGGAGGACTTTTTCCCTCTTGCCACTTCTTGAAACAGCACCTGTCCCTCCAATCCTGCCCACAAAAGCAGAGTTTCCCTCCATTTATCTATACGAGGGTTTCTAGATTCCTTTAGGGTTTTGTGATTTCTCCTTTTGCTAACATGTTTTCACATAAACATTATTTCAGAAGTAGATTTAACAGACCATTAGTAACCTTGTTTGTAATTCAATAGTTTAGAGTGTGATTAATTAAAATCGTTGTCAATACTTCTGCACCATCATGTTCAATAATGTGTACACTGAAGTATTACAATCAAAGCTCAATTGAATATTTGTAGACCACTAGTTCTGATCACACTGAATTGCAAATAGGGCAGAACAAGACTTTTTATCAGACATATAACCAGATACAGAAATCTAAGGTAAATTGTGTAATCATGGACTGTTTCTAAGTGCTAAATAAATTAACAATTGCTGTAAACCTGTTACCTTTTCCACCATAGCAACCTTTTGCCCAGAGACGACATTCAGCACATAGGACATGACCAGATTGTGGTCACATACCGACACAATGTTGTAGACCAAATAGCACAAAAGGCATATTGTCTTTCTGTCTCGCTCCTTTTCACCCTGCACATGCAAGACTTGCCTAGTATTAATTTGTGGATATAGTTGTCGAGGAATGGGAAAGTGGTGGATCCACATTGCTCCTGCACGACCAATTACAACACCAGAAAAGTTAGTGTAAGTTTTCCCATAAGAAATATCTATACATTGCAAATCTAATTTTAATACCACTTTCTTGTAAATGATACCAAATAAACCTTTAATATATTTTACACATTTGAAAATTGCCCATTATCACAGGCAGCTGGAAGAACATATACAATGAAATCACATGATATGCTTCAGGTTTGGGTAGGAATATGTTTCCTTCTGTCTGTCCTCCCCATGTCTGCTCTCTGTTTTACTATGATGGAGCCCTACACACACACAGAGTTAACTTCCCTTTCAGACTTTCACGGACAGCAAATGGCCCATTCCAGCCCTAGGAGGGGTAGAGAGCCTTACCTGTCTGTACAGCACAGGCTTCCGCTCAGCTAGGGGATTGTCAGTACTTTCTCTTGGGTTTGAAGAAATAGGCTAAATAATCCTGGAGAAAATCTCTGATCTATGTTCCCCTGATAGAATAGTGGGCTCTTCTATCAGGGGAACTCTGTGGGGTATTCTTTCCAGCCCTTTATGGTCATCATTTGAGCTGAAGGAGAGATTTTTTTGTTGCACTGCTTTTTACTGCACTATGAGAAATCTATGTCAGCCATACAGCTTTATACTACACTGTGAGAAATTTCTGCACACTGCACTGATTTTTACTGTACAGTTTGTGTATGATCCACTGCTTTTTGATACACTATGAGAAGAGTTTACAGAGGCAATATATGCTTCCTGGACTGATTTTTTACTGCATTAGGAGAAGTCTGTGCACCTGCACTGCTTTTTACTGCACTATGAGGAATCTGTGCACAATGCACTGCTGTTTACTGCTATATAAGAAATATGCACACCCACTGCACTTCTTTGTACTACACTATGAGGAATGTGTTCACACTGCACTGCTTTTTACTACAATAATGATAAAGCAGTGTGCACTGCTGTTTACTGTAGAATGAGAAAGATGTGCACGTTGTTAACAGTAATCAGCGGGCATTGCACTGCTGATTGCTGCATTCTGAGAAATGTGTGCATAATCGACTGCTGTTTACTATACTGTGAGAAATAGGTGCAACCTTCATTGCTTTTTACTGCCTTATGGGAATTTATGCACATTGTTTTGCTTTTTACTTCACCATTAGGGCTTGTATAGCTTAGTGAGTAAGGGGCATATTTATACTTTTTGGTGCAAAACTGCACTAACGCAGTTTTGCATCAAAAAGTTTTGCACCAGCTTGCACCATTCTTGAGTGCCAGCCGAGCACTTTATTTATGGAACTGTGCAAGCCGGCGCAAAGGGTAGGCTAGCATCAAAAAAATTACATTAGCCAGGTGGGGGTGGCGGTATGGGAGAAGGGGTTTTGCACCAAAAAATTATGTTAGGCAGGTTAGAGTAATAAAAAAAACAGCCTAGCATCATTTTCTAATGCAAAACCATCCATACCACATGACTCCTGTCTTGGAAAAGACAGGAGGCATGCCCAACACTTCAATGACCACCACAGGGGACCAGGGTCTCCTGGGCATGGCCATTGCATCCAGTGCCATGTAGGGGGGGCCATTTCAGGGTCCCCAACGGCACTTTAAAAAAAAACATAATAATTACCTGTACTTACCTATACTTACCTGGGATGGGGTCCCCCATCCTCAGCTGCCCCTATGATGTGGGTGTGGCTGTCTCTGAGGCCTGGGGAGGTCACCTGTGGGCTTAGTCCATGGTGTTCCCCTAATGCCTGCCCTGACCCAGGCATTAAATAATGGTGCAAAGCAAGCTTTGCACCATTATTTGAACCCTCCTCCCTGTGCGTGATTTTAGCACAGGGAAAATATGGTGCTAAGGCCTCAGAGTCATTTTTTGCAAGGGAACGTCTACCTTGCATGTCATTGACGCAAAGTAGGTTTCCATGTCCCAAAAATAACTTTAACTCCATAACTTTTGCGCTAGATGGGTCTACCACAAAAATATAAATATGGAGTTAGTTTTGCACCGAATATGCGTAAAATAAAATGATGCAAATTCGGATCAAAACAAGTATAAATATGCCCCTAAATCTGAGCACACTGCACTGCTTTTTATTCGACTATGAGAAATCACTCAACATTGCATTGCTGTTTAATACAAAAACCTGTTCACACTGCAGTGATTTTCTTGCACTACGAAAGATCTGTTCAAACAGCGCTGATGTTTTGCTGCACTATGAGGAAGGTTTGCAAACTAGACTGCTATATACTACAAAATGAGAAATCTGTCCACACTACACATCTTTTTATTACTGCATGAGAAATCAGTGCACACTTCACTGCTTTGTACTACACCATGAGAAATCTGTGCACACAGCACTTCTTTATACTACATTTCCTGACACAGCACTACTGGAATCTATACACACTGCACTGCTGTTAACTTCACTGTAAAAAATCTGCATATATATATTGCACTTTATACTTTAGTATGAGAAATCTGTACACACTGCACTAGTTCTTACTATACTATGATAAAGCAGTGTGCATTGCTCTTTATGGCACTGTGAGATATCTGTGCATACTGCACAGTTGTTTAGTAAATTTTACTACACCAGAGAAATAGTGTGCTGTGCAGTGCTGTTCATTGCATTCTGAGTAGTGTGTGCATGATCAACTGCTGTTTGCTACACTATGAGAAATATGCGCGCACTGCCCTCCCTTTTACTGTACTGTGGGAAATTTATGCACATTGCATTGCTTTTCTCTTCACCGTGGGGGCATTTACAGCTTAACGAGTGAAACTGTGTACACTGTACTGCTTTAACTACACTATGAGAAATCTGTGCACATTGCACTGCTGTTTAGTACACTATCAGAAATCTGCTCATGCTGCATTGATTTTCTTGCCTCTAGGCTGCTTTTTGACTGCACAATGAGAAATATGTGCACACCGGAATGCTTTTTTATTATACAACGGGAAATATATGTGCACTGCACTGCTATTCTACTGCACTATGAAACATCTACGCACATTGCATTGCTTTCCATTGCACCATTATGGATATTTACAATTCAAAGAGGAAATATGTGCACACTGCACTGCTTTTACTACAGTATAAGAAATGTGTGCACCCTTACAGTTTTTAGCACACAGAAATCTGTGCACAATGTACCACTTTTTACTACACTATGAGGAATATGCACACACTGAACCTCTTTTAACTACACTACAAGAGACATTCACAGAGCAAATATATGCACTGCACTGTAGTGACACTTGTGTGAACAGAGAACTGCTTTTTACAACGCTATGCAAAATCTTTGCACACTGACTGATATTACCGCACTTTGCGAAAGCTGTGACCACTGTACTGCTTTTAACTGCATCATCATTTGAATTTGGAGAAGACGTTTTTGCTCAGGTCCCTGCTCTTTGCAACACTGCTATGGAGATATGATTAAGTAGAAAGTGTATATGTGTATATTTAGGTATGTGTGTATCCATGTATGTATTATCTTTTCATTTAAACCATACATATTAACAAAATAAAATGTAATCAGGAAAACAATCTTCGACCTCTTCCTTTCTCTCCACCTTGGCTCATCCTAAATCTTTCTGTCTGATATTGACTCCTGTTGGACCTGGCTTTTTGACAGGGACATCCCCAAACTTTTTGCCTCCTTCCTCCTATTTTTTTCTGACCTGTTGTTGTTGGCTTTTGACCTCTGAGCACTTTACCACTGCTAACCAGTGCTAAAGTGCATATGCTCTCTGTGTAAATTGTACTATTGATTGGTTTATCCATGATTGACTATTTAATCTACCTGTAAGTCCCTATTAGAGTGCACTACATGTGCCTAGGGCCTGTAGATTAAATGCTACTAGTGGGCCTGCAGCACTGGTTGTGCCACCCACCTCAGTAGCCCCTTAACCTTGTCTCAGGCCTGCCATTGCAAGGCCTGTGTGTGCAGTTTCACTGCCACTTCGACTTGGCATTTAAAAGTACTTGCCAAGCCTAGAACTCCCCTTTTTCTACATATAAGTCATCCCTAATGTGTGCCCTAGGTATCCCCTAGAGCAGGGTGCTGTGTAGGTAAAAGGCAGGACATGTACCTGTGTAGTTATGTGTCCTGGTAGTGTAAAACTCCTAAATTCGTTTTTACACTACTGTGAGGCCTGCTCCCTTCATAGGCTAACATTGGGGCTGCCCTCATACACTGTTGAAGCGGCAGCTGCTGATCTGAAAGGAGCAGGAAGGTCATATTTAGTATGGCCAGAATGGTAATACAAAATCCTGCTGACTGGTGAAGTCGGATTTAATATTACTATTCTAGAAATGCCACTTTTAGAAAGTGAGCATTTCTTTGCACTAAAATCTTGTTGTGCCCTTCAATCCACGTCTGGCTAGGTTTAGTTGACAGCTCCTTGTGCATTCACTCAGACACACCCCAAACACAGGGTACTCAGCCTCACTTGCATACATCTGCATTTTGAATGGGTCTTCCTGGGCTGGAAGGGTGGAGGGCCTGCCCTCACACAAAGGACTGCCACACCCCCTACTGGGACTCTGGCAGACAGGATTGAGCTGAAAGGGAACTGGGTGCATTTCTTAGAGACTCTTTGAAGTCACCCCCACTTCAAAGGCACAACTTAGTATAAAACAGGGCCTCTGCCCTACCTCATCAGACACTTGCTGGAGAAGAAACCTGAACCAGAAACTACATCCTGCCAAGAAGAACTGCCTGGCTGCTCAAAGGACTCACCTGTCTGCTTTCTCCAAAGGACTGCTGTCTTGCTGTTGCCCTGCTGCCTTGCTGAACTCTTGTCTGGCTGTGAAAGTGCTCTCCAAGGGCTTGAATAGAGCTTGCCTCCTGTTCCTTGAAGTCTCAGGACCAAAAAGACTTCTTCCTTTCACGTGGACGCTCCGTGCGCCGAAAATTTCGACGCACAGCTTGTTTCGCGGCGAGAAAAACGCCGCACACCGACGCTGATCAACGCGACGCCCTCGGGACGATCGAGACTTCGACGCACAACCTCGCAAGGACAAAGCCGCCCGACTTCCAAGGAGAAATCGACGCGACGCCTACCGTGAGTGCGAAACTTTGACGCACGGCCTCGCAAGGACACCGCCGCCCGACTTCCAAGGAGAAATCGACGCGTCGCCTGCCGTGAGACCAAAATTTCGACGCACGGCCTCGCAAGGTCAACGCCGCCCGACTTCCAAGGAGAAATCGACGCGACGCCTACCGTGAGATCGAAACTTCGACGCGCAGCCCCGCAGAACGACGCGCAGCCGGAAAATAAGCAGGAGAATCCACGCACAGACCCGGGACATCTGGTAATCCTCGCGATCCACAAAAAGAGACTGTCTGCGCGCCGGAAAACGACGCCCGACCTCCCCGCGTGGAAAAGAACGACGCAAGTCTGTGTGTGCTGAGCGGAAAACGACGCACACACCCCTTTTTCCTCGCATCTCTTCTCCTGTGGCCCTCTGAGGAGATTTCCCACCAGAAACCAGGTACTCTGTGCTTGAAAGACACTTTATTGCTTTTTAAAGACTTAAAGACTCTTAATATCACTTTTCAGTGATATCTTTACAAATTCGTATTGCAACTTTGATCGTTTTGACCTACAATTATCCAGATAAATATTCTATATTTTTCTAAACACTGTGTGGTGTATTTTTGTGGTGTTATACTATGGTGTTGTATGATTTATTGCACAAATGCTTTACACATTGCCTTCTAGGTTAAGCCTGACTGCTCGTGCCAAGCTACCGGAGGGTGAGCACAGGCTGATTTTGGATTGTGTGTGACTTACCCTGACTAGAGTGAGGGTTCTTGCTTGGACAGAGGACAACCTATCTGCCAACCAAAAACCCCATTTCTAACATTGGTGATCAGCGGTGAGGATAGGACTTGTGTTTGTGCAGTGACATACAGTAGCTAAGTATTTCACTACCTACCCACAGTTGAAGGTCAACTTGATTTTTCATTTTTTTTGGCTTTTTGTTCTCTGACGTCCTCCTGGATATACTAGTGATATTTTGGACTTTGGATTTTGGTTTTTGCTGATAAGATCTTATCAGAATGGGATTGCTTACCAACTCATGCTTTGTTCGTACTGACCACCTCACTAAGGCTGACCTAAGGAAGCTTTGCAGACAATGGGGCCTTCCTGTAGCAAGGAGATCTACTAAAGCGGAGATGCTCCATCACTACATAGTCTGGGGGGAGGAAAGATGGGCAGAGAGAGAGGCAGCAAGAAACCAAATGACTAAGTACCCCTCAGATGAGGAGGAAGACTACTCAGATGAGGAGGAGGGCTACTCAGAGTTGGACAGTGACCCAGAAATAGATGAATGGCTCCGAAGTCAAAGGCGACAGGAGCAACAATTAGAGGAGTATCTTGCAGAGGTTGAGGCAAAAAGACTTTTAGCCCTGGAAGAAGAAAAGATTGCAGCTCAAGAGCTGAGCGGTAAAGAGCTGAAACTGGAGGCCGGAAGGGCTGAGTCCAGTTCAGATGGTGGCAGCAAAAATCTTGCATCTAGTACTGCTGAAGAAGGGCACAAGCCCAGAGATGTGGTGCCCAACTTGAAGAAGGGAGTTGACACACCCCAGGTAGTTCAAGGGTATGAGGTAGTTCCCGTTATGCACAGGGTCCCTGAGAAGGATTGGGGAACTGGCACAGGGAGTCATATTCCTACTGGGGGGAGGGACACTTTACTGACTCTAGCAGAGAGTGACAGAGAAAAGGGTTCCCCCCTGGTGGACGTCCTGGATATAGAGTGTAGAGACATCCCAGAAGAGTATGGGTTGAGTGTCAGGGACAGGCAGGTACTGTCTCACCAGTCTCAAGAGGGTGACATAGAGTGCTTTTCCAAGGCTGAGTTACTGGGTGGTTGGGTGAAGGGTACTGTGGTTAATACATGTGAAGGGCAGAGTGATGTAATTGCTGGAGAGCATATGTCTAGTCCTTATTTTCCAGAGCTACGCCAACACCAGGTGGAGTGTGAGTTCTCTGACCCAAGGGAACTTACAGTGGAGGCAGACTTTTGGGTGAGTACCAGAGAGTCTGAAGAGGCATTTGGGGGTGCTCCTGAAGGGAGTGGTCTAGGTGGTTCCCGACCAAGTGAGGTGGGAGAGGATTGTAGTGTCCCAGGTAGGTCTCAGAGCCTAACCTGTACCGTAGGGCCACCTTTTGAGGGAAGCCCCGCAGTGTCAGAAGAACTTGGGGGGATGACTGTAGACAGCATCCCAACAGTTCTGGTGTCTGGCAGTACCACTCCTAGTGAGGGGGTGCAGAAGTCCAGACATAGAGTTGAGAGGGGGTGGCAGACCCCAGTGGAGGATCTTGAAAGTCAGGGGTCAGCTCTGAGAGCAGAGCCCCCCAGGAATGACCCAGGTGAGACCGTTTCTGGTTTGGGGGAAACCCAGACTCTGCCGGATGGGCAGAGGTCGGGAGACCTGCGCCAACCAGACTCTTGTGTGGCCCTTGGGGACGGCGTGTCCCTTGTGGGGGGTGAGAGTGCCCCCCAGAAAGTCCTGGCGTGCCAGGCAGTTGTCCAACCTCAGGGTGTCGACTCTGGGTTGGATGGCCAGGTTCAGAGGTTAAACTCTGACCTGGTGGGAGGTAGGTGTGCCTCCCTGAAAGTCCTGGCCTGCCAGGCAATGGTTCAACCTCAGGGTGGTGACTCTGGGTTGGACATCCAGGTTCAGAGGTTAAACTCTGACCTGGTGGGGGGTAGGTGTGCCCCCCAGAAAGTCCTGGCGTGCCAGGCAATTGTTCAACCTCAGGGTGGTGACTCTGGGTTGGATACCCAGGTTCAGAGGTCAAACTCTGACCTGGTGGGGGGTAGGTGTGCCCCCCAGAAAGTCCTGGTATACCAGGCAATGGTTCAACCTCAGGGTGGTGACTCTGGGTTGGATAACCGGGTTCAGAGGTTAAACTTTGACCTGGTGGGGGGTAGATGTGCCCCCCAGAAAGTCCTGGAATGCCAGGCAATGGCTCAACCTCAGGGTGGTGACTCTGGGTTGGCTTACCAGGTGAAGAGGTCAAACTCTGACCTGGTGGGGGGTAGGTGTGCCCCCCAGAAAGTCCTGGCGTGCCAGGCAGTTGTCCAACCTCAGGGTGTCGACTCTGGGTTGGATGGCCAGGTTCAGAGGTTAAACTCTGACCTGGTGGGAGGTAGGTGTGCCTCCCAGAAAGTCCTGGGGTGCCAGGCAATTGCCCAACCTCAGGGTGGTGACTCTGGGTTGGCTAACCCGGTTCAGAGGTCAAACTCTGACCTGGTGGGGGGTAGGTGTGCCCCCCAGAAAGTCCTGGTATACCAGGCAATGGTTCAACCTCAGGGTGGTGACCCTGGGTTGGAGAACCAGGCTCAGAGGTTAAACTCTGACCTGGTGGGAGGTAGGTGTGCCTCCCTGAAAGTCCTGGCCTGCCAGGCAATGGTTCAACCTCAGGGTGGTGACTCTGGGTTGGATATCCAGGTTCAGAGGTTAACCTCTGACCTGGTGGGGGGTAGGTGTGCCCCCCAGAAAGCCCTGGTGTACCAGGCAGTTGTCCAACCTCAGGATGGTGACCCTAGGTTGGAGAACCAGGTTCAGAGGTTAAACTCTGACCTGGTGGAGGGTCAGTGTGCCCTCCAGAAAGTCCTGGCGTGCCAGGCAATTGTTCAACCTCAGAGTGCTGACTCTGGGTTGGATACCCAGGTTCAGAGGTTAAACTCTGACCTGGTGGGAGGTAGGTGTGCCTCCCAGAAAGTCCTGGTGCGCCAGGCAACTGTTCAACTTCAGGGTGGTGACTCTGAGTTGAATGGTCAGGTGCAGAGGTTAAACTCTGACCTGGTGGAGGGTCAGTGTGCCCTCCAGGAAGTCCTGGCGTGCCAGGCAATTGTTCAACTTCAGGGTGGTGACTCTGAGTTGAATGGGCAGGTGCAGAGGTTAAGCTCTGACCTGGTGGGGGGTAGGTGTGCCTCCCAGGAAGTCCTGGTTTGCCAGGCGGTGATCCAGTCTGAGGGTACAGACCCTGGGCTGGAAGACCAGGTTCAGGGTGTCCCCCCGGACCTGGAGGGAGGGGCTACTGATAACAGTGCCCCTACCATGTTGTCTTCTGAGGAGGCCACTCCTAGTTGGAGGGTGCTGGACCCCAGAAGGGAGGGCAGGGGGAGGGAAGCCTCACCCCGGGCCCTAGTCCAACCTGAAGGTACAGACCCCAGGTTGGAGGGCCAGTGGCAGGTTAACAGCCCTGCACTGGTGGAGGAATGGTACAGGGCGACTTCTGTAAGCCCCCTGGCCATGTTGGACTCTGGGGGTACCGCTCCAGGAAGGAGGGTACAAAGCCCCAGAGGGGAGGACCAGGTTCAGGCTGTCATCCCTGACCTGGTGGAAGGGAGAGTGGTTAAAGGGTGCCCAGCACCTGGGGCTACCGCCCCCCACTCTCCACAGCCACAGTGGTTGGAGAGCTTTGAGAGGCCTGGGGCCTGGCTCTCATCCCTGGCAGCTGTCAGTAATCACTGTGGCTTGCTGTCCGGGTGGACAGAGTTATCCCTGGGGAGGGGACAAGTGTCACACCCCAGGGGTAGAGTGGGCAACACCACTATGTTGGTCATGGGGGTACTATCCTGCTCCTGGGATACATCTGTGAGCAAAGTAAGGTTAGGTGCTGCACAGATGGGATCCGCAGGAAAGGAGAAAGGTTCCCCATGGATGGGCTTAGTGGTCCCTGAGAGTATGGACAGAGGGATCCAATTGGAGTCAGGAAGGCGAAGAACTGGAGCATGCCCCTGCTGTTGTGGGCCTGGGTCCTTGTTCTGTCGCCTCAAACAGGGAAGTACATCAGGATAGTGATTGTTCTCCCCTGGCTTTAGGCTGGTGGGGGGTCATGTTGGACCTGGCTTTTTGACAGGGACATCCCCAAACTTTTTGCCTCCTTCCTCCTATTTTTTTCTGACCTGTTGTTGTTGGCTTTTGACCTCTGAGCACTTTACCACTGCTAACCAGTGCTAAAGTGCATATGCTCTCTGTGTAAATTGTACTATTGATTGGTTTATCCATGATTGACTATTTAATCTACCTGTAAGTCCCTATTAGAGTGCACTACATGTGCCTAGGGCCTGTAGATTAAATGCTACTAGTGGGCCTGCAGCACTGGTTGTGCCACCCACCTCAGTAGCCCCTTAACCTTGTCTCAGGCCTGCCATTGCAAGGCCTGTGTGTGCAGTTTCACTGCCACTTCGACTTGGCATTTAAAAGTACTTGCCAAGCCTAGAACTCCCCTTTTTCTACATATAAGTCATCCCTAATGTGTGCCCTAGGTATCCCCTAGAGCAGGGTGCTGTGTAGGTAAAAGGCAGGACATGTACCTGTGTAGTTATGTGTCCTGGTAGTGTAAAACTCCTAAATTCGTTTTTACACTACTGTGAGGCCTGCTCCCTTCATAGGCTAACATTGGGGCTGCCCTCATACACTGTTGAAGCGGCAGCTGCTGATCTGAAAGGAGCAGGAAGGTCATATTTAGTATGGCCAGAATGGTAATACAAAATCCTGCTGACTGGTGAAGTCGGATTTAATATTACTATTCTAGAAATGCCACTTTTAGAAAGTGAGCATTTCTTTGCACTAAAATCTTGTTGTGCCCTTCAATCCACGTCTGGCTAGGTTTAGTTGACAGCTCCTTGTGCATTCACTCAGACACACCCCAAACACAGGGTACTCAGCCTCACTTGCATACATCTGCATTTTGAATGGGTCTTCCTGGGCTGGAAGGGTGGAGGGCCTGCCCTCACACAAAGGACTGCCACACCCCCTACTGGGACTCTGGCAGACAGGATTGAGCTGAAAGGGAACTGGGTGCATTTCTTAGAGACTCTTTGAAGTCACCCCCACTTCAAAGGCACAACTTAGTATAAAACAGGGCCTCTGCCCTACCTCATCAGACACTTGCTGGAGAAGAAACCTGAACCAGAAACTACATCCTGCCAAGAAGAACTGCCTGGCTGCTCAAAGGACTCACCTGTCTGCTTTCTCCAAAGGACTGCTGTCTTGCTGTTGCCCTGCTGCCTTGCTGAACTCTTGTCTGGCTGTGAAAGTGCTCTCCAACGGCTTGAATAGAGCTTGCCTCCTGTTCCTTGAAGTCTCAGGACCAAAAAGACTTCTTCCTTTCACGTGGACGCTCCGTGCGCCGAAAATTTCGACGCACAGCTTGTTTCGCGGCGAGAAAAACGCCGCACACCGACGCTGATCAACGCGACGCCCTCGGGACGATCGAGACTTCGACGCACAACCTCGCAAGGACAAAGCCGCCCGACTTCCAAGGAGAAATCGACGCGACGCCTACCGTGAGTGCGAAACTTTGACGCACGGCCTCGCAAGGACACCGCCGCCCGACTTCCAAGGAGAAATCGACGCGTCGCCTGCCGTGAGACCAAAATTTCGACGCACGGCCTCGCAAGGTCAACGCCGCCCGACTTCCAAGGAGAAATCGACGCGACGCCTACCGTGAGATCGAAACTTCGACGCGCAGCCCCGCAGAACGACGCGCAGCCGGAAAATAAGCAGGAGAATCCACGCACAGACCCGGGACATCTGGTAATCCTCGCGATCCACAAAAAGAGACTGTCTGCGCGCCGGAAAACGACGCCCGACCTCCCCGCGTGGAAAAGAACGACGCAAGTCTGTGTGTGCTGAGCGGAAAACGACGCACACACCCCTTTTTCCACGCATCTCTTCTCCTGTGGCCCTCTGAGGAGATTTCCCACCAGAAACCAGGTACTCTGTGCTTGAAAGACACTTTATTGCTTTTTAAAGACTTAAAGACTCTTAATATCACTTTTCAGTGATATCTTTACAAATTCGTATTGCAACTTTGATCGTTTTGACCTACAATTATCCAGATAAATATTCTATATTTTTCTAAACACTGTGTGGTGTATTTTTGTGGTGTTATACTATGGTGTTGTATGATTTATTGCACAAATGCTTTACACATTGCCTTCTAGGTTAAGCCTGACTGCTCGTGCCAAGCTACCGGAGGGTGAGCACAGGCTGATTTTGGATTGTGTGTGACTTACCCTGACTAGAGTGAGGGTTCTTGCTTGGACAGAGGACAACCTATCTGCCAACCAAAAACCCCATTTCTAACAACTCCTAAATATGCTTTCCAAACATCTTCTGTCTTTTCCAACCAAGTTATCCAACTAACATAAATTCATGGCCACTACTCCCAATGGCAACTTCAACTTAACTAACCCTATTCAAAACATTAGAGTAAATGTATGAAATCTCAAGACCACAAACGTAACACATCTACTTCTATAAGAATATTACTAATCTGCTACCTAGTTACTTCTAACCTTGGGTTCTGGAGTAGCATTCTACTCTCCACAAAGTGCCTCAGCACCTTTTCAAGGATAGAAAACAATATAAATAACTAAATACATATATATATATATGTGTGTGCAGCGTCACTTTTCTTCAGCCCCTTAGCGCCCCCCCAATGCCACCATGTGGGCGCCGTATATAAAATGTGGTGCACCATGGCGGTAATTAGGGGACTAGCATCTGAATTGTTTACGCTAGTCTGGCGCTTTGCAGAGTTATCATCAAAAATTCTGACGCTAATCCTGCAAAGAACTCAGAGGCCCATTGTAAGCAATGGAAGCCTCCTTTCAACGCCTGCTCTGATCCCTTTGAGACTATGAGTGTGATACACTTGACTGAAGACAGGTAGAATGCTAACACTGATACAAAGATGCAGAAACAAATGACAAAGGAACAAGAATAAAGGAACAAGAATAATGGGACATCCTGGTACTCAGCCAATTAACATCTTCAGTCATTACAGGTTATGCATGTACATACCTAGAGAAACTACAAATACTCTAGGACAGGCAATACATAACCACATGAACAGGATTGTAAAGAGATCAACCAGAAACAGAGGTCACCAGTAGAGCATGGTGCAACATGAGTCAAGGATATGTAGTTTGTAACAGAGAGAAACCAACAAACGCTCTAAGGCACTTTGATGCAGAAAGCCACTGAAACTGGAAAAAGGATAGTAGAATATGAGAATATGGAGATGCACATCTGAACATGAGAAACATATGTGGACTGTCGAGGTGATGCATAAAGTACACAGTTAGCTGATCAGTCTCACTTGGGTCTGATGAAAGGGCAAGAATGTACCAACTGTGAGATAAAGAATATAATTAATTGTACACCCAATACCGACCATCAAATTTAAAAAGTAAGAAACAAAGTAAGGAGACCCAGAAAAATAGAAAAGTGAAATAGACAAAGGCAACAGAATCACGTAAGCTCAAGTAAAACTCCTGCACTAAGGTATTAGAAATGCCCACAAAAATGATAGAGCTGTGTGACCTAGGACGGGTTGGAATTCAGTAGGACCAGTAGGGACTCAAAATAATTAATCTAATAACGCATTGGGATGAGGAGACACTAGGTCAATGCGATGAGAAATATTGTAACATTGCACTCACCACCAGCCACCAGTGTAAGTATATTATGAACATCTTTTGTTAACTGCTAGATGCTCCCTTACTGCTACCAAAGTCTGGTGAATGGTTTCTGCACTCAAAACTCTCCAGTACAGTTAGACCCGACATCCTTGGCATAGTATTCCGCCAAACAATTTGCCTTCATTACTTCTATTTTGGTGAATTTGCTTTTGTAGGCTTTAGGACTTTGTGCATGGTAAAATTAGTGCACCAAATTGACACATTTAATTTACTTGTAGGTCCTTAGTACTACATGTACCTATGGCCTGCAAATTAAATGCTGCCAGTCGGCTGCAACACTCCCTGAGACACTCACTAGAATACCCTTTTAAAACATGTCTCAGGCCTGACACTGCACTCTGTAGTGCATTTGAAAACTGCCATTTCAACCTGCCAAAATAAACCTTTTGCCAGGCCTAAACCTTCATTTTTAATACATATAAGTCACCAATAAGGTAGGCCCTAAAGGCTGATCAGGTACAATGGATTCTATTTAAAAGGTATGGCATATGTACTATAGTTTTGCATATTCTGGCAGTGCAAAACTCCCAGAGTTGTTTTTCACTGTGGTAAACTGTCCCATTGACTAACACTGGCTTACTACCGCATTAAACACAGGTCTAACAGTGATAACTTTGGATTGGAAGCATATCGAGATTTTCTGTTTACACTCAAATGAATTGTCATTTAAAATTCTCTTTAATGGTAAAGTCCAATTTTAAGTCACAGTTCTGAAAAATGCCACTTTTAGAAAGTTGCCATTTTATTGTCCTACCAAACAATAAGAGAGAGCCCACTGCCTATGTCCTAAATAACCCTACACTCTACACTAGGGGATCCTAAATAGTTTTTAGAAAAACACTCATCTACGGCATACTTCATGAGAGGGTTCCCACCCGCAAGTCCTGGTGCATCTTGGTATGCTACAATGCTTGTGTTACAGAAGAGCAGTTAGTTTTTTAGGGAGCAATACTAGTAAAATTACTTCAAGGAATCCTGCCATAAAGGAAATGAATGTTATTCTGGGGACCTTGGATTAAAAAAAGACTAAGGGGGTCATTCCAACCCTGGCGGTCATCGACCGCCAGGGTGGATGACGACGGAAGCACTGCCAACAGGCTGGCGGTGCTTCCCTGCCCATTCTGACCGCGGTGGTAAAGCCGCGGTCAGAACAGGGGATCCGGCGGTTTTCCGCCGGATTTCCCCTTTCTGGGCTGAATCTCCATGGCGGCCATGGAGATTCTGACCCCCTTCCAGCCACCCTGTTTCTGGCGGTTTTTACCGCCAGGAACAGGATGGCGGGAACGGGTGTCGTGGGGCCCCATAACAGGGCCCCAGCATGATTTTCACTGTCTGCTTAGCAGACAGTGAAAATCGCGACGGGTGCAACTGCACCCGTCGCACCCCTGCAACACCGCCGGCTCCATTCAGAGCCGGCTTCTATGTTGCAGGGCCTTTCCCGCTGGGCCGGCGGCCGCTCCTTTGGCGGGCGCCCGCCGGCCCAGCGGGAAAGCCAGAATGGCCGCCGCGGTCTTTTGACCGCGGAGCGGCCAAATGGCGGTGACCGCATGGCCGCCTAAGTAATTTGATAATCTTATGGTCTCTCACATCTCGAGCTACATGTTTCAGCCATTTTGGTGTATGCCACTATGAGTCAAATGACTTTCTTCATAACCAGCAGATCCTTATAATATTGTGCTAATCATGCACTCATGTTCACATGCGTACTTATGAAATGTTCCCTTCTTAAAAATGTACTGTTGCTTACAGTCATTGTTGCAGCAGCGCAGGAACATGCCCGGCGTATCCATTTTGAGCTGTAGTGTCCATAGCACAATAGATCCTTAGAAGCGGGAGGGGCCTGTAGTCACAAATAGGTCAAGGCCTAACCATTTGTGCCTTCCGGCATTGTCCTGGTTTACATGACCATGAACGGCTCTGCTGTTGTGGTTTGTGTATTGCTTTCAGGCAGTAACACAAAGGGGGGGTTATGTGTGAACAGGATTGGCAAATTCTGTCAGGATAACTGGGAGGGAGTGTACCCTGCACAACTTATACTTCAGAGGGCTTTGCCTCCAGCACACACAAAGGAATCTGATACAAGGCCTGTCATGCCTTTTGTCACTCCCCAGACAGTTTGGAGCCTTGGCAGGGGAAGGGTAAAACGTTTCCAGAACCAGGTGTAGGGGTAGGACAGGCAGCCCTCCCACACAAGGCTGATACCAGGTATAAATATTGGACCTCAAGAACCACTCTTCAGAACTCCCCTGGATTTGTGGAAGTTACAGGAGAATGACTGCTCTGCTGCTGAAGGACTGCCTTGTTGTCTGAGAAGGAAGATTGGACCTAGTTGCCTTCATACTAAGCTACCCAGAGTGACTCCGTGGGTCAGATGGCTGACCTCCTATGTGAGCTACATAAAACAACAAGCTTCAGAGGTCTCCCTTTAACTGTCCAGCTATCCTGCTTTAACAGACTTGCCAGGACCTGCAACTGGATCTGCCTGAGCCCTACTGCTGGCCTCTGCCTGAAGTGAGCCCTGATTGCCCCAAGCCTTAGAAATGCACCCTCAAGCTCTGGACCCTTGGCTGGCATCAAAATGAACTCCTCTGTGCCTAACTGTGGGTTCCATCAAGTCTGATGCAGCGCAACACAGCTCAATGCAGAGCCTCCCATTGCAGCCTCTCTACGCTTCTAAATGGCATTGTTATCAGAACCTATGAAGGGCAGCACAACTCGAGAAAAGGCTTCACATTGCAACTCTCGCTGCCTGTAATTGGAACTGATGCAGTGCGACACAATTCGACGCAGGACCTCACATTGCAGCCCCTTGAAGCTCCTGATCAGAACCGATTTTGAACAATGCAAAGACTTGCATCAAGGCCTTAAGATACAACTGTCATCGGAACTAGCCTGGTCCCTATGTCTGGCTTGCGCTCCATGATTGGCAGCCTGTAACTGTGTCCCGGCGCAATTAGATAGTCATCTTTGGTGCTCAGCAAACAAGCGCTGTTCAACTCTTCTAAGCACAAACACAACCCAAAATCACCAAATTTAGTTGATTAAGCAAAGGCAATCCCTAAAGGTGACAAGTCACTAACATCCATGTCACTGGTCTATAAAACATGAGACCAAAAGGTAAAAAGGAAATAAAGTAAAGAACAAAAAGAATTTGGAAAAATGACATCTGGTGTAAAATGAGGCTGACTAAGGTTGGAAAAAGTAGGTAAAAAGACAAGGTGTCAGAATATCAGAAGATCGGTCAAGAGTCTTCTCATGGGTCAGGGGAAAAATTCTAAGTCTCAGCAAAGCATTTAGAACTGCGGGGTAAGGGCAGTAAGGTATGTACCTTTCAAAGTCCAAGGGATCTCTGCCCTAAAACTTACTGGAAATGGTAAATTAAAGTCCAAAGTGATTGATGATTTGTCCATCAGCAGCATGAAATGGATCAGAATATTTCATTGTCCAGTCGTAGTCCATTATACAACAGGCATCTGCAACATTAGGACTAATTCCCAGGATCCTCAAGGAAATGGATCCATCTCGGCTTTCCTGTACAACTTTGCAACAAGTTAAATGTCCATGTTCTCAATTTCTCGATATACTGACTTCAAGGTTACTTTCTCAGGCTCTCTATGCTTAAACAAATAGGACATCTATCTCAAAACTAACATTCTATGGGAACAACATCTATAAATAAATTACAGGTTAGCAAAAGAAAACAGTTTTCTCACATTCTGCAAAGTCTGAGGCCTATCAAATGGCTAAGCTAAAGCAAATAGAATTAAAATGGCATGTTTATTCATATTAGGTAAAACACACATAACATTGAAATTGTGATGCCATCGATAACACAGCTTGTCAATATTCAACTTATCAATACATGATAGTAACTATAAAGGGGAACTACAAATTCCTCATCAAAAACTAAAATGAAGGGCTCCAGTCTTGGGAGATTTTGAGAAAGAAAATGAGACTGGTCCTGTGTATAATACTCCCATCTAAATCACTATGCAAAAGAATACACAGTTCCACCGGGAAATAAAGCGCTAAATAAAGCGGAAGGGAAGGGGAAGTTCCTGGGAGTCTGATTCAGACGGAGCAAGAACCCTCACTCACCACTTGTTGACATGCTTTATCATTGAGCTTTGCTCTGTCTGAATCAGACTCCCAGGAACTTCCCCTTCGCTGTATTTAGCGCTTTATTTCCCGGTGGAACTGTGTATTCTTTTGCATAGTGAACTACAAATTCCGACATTAACATATGGCACTTAAGACAGTTTCTTCTAGATATGCAGTATCATTTTAATGAAAACTATTCCTTAACATCATTAGGAAACACATGGAATCAGACTAAATGATTATACTAGCATTAAAGTATCCATACCACATCATATTAGATCACTATTCTACAGCAAATGCACTTTAATATAGGCTTTTAGTGCACCACTTTACAGGTAATTTAAGGTTTCACACACTATAATGTCAAACATGTCAAGTATAGATGATTATTGTGAACTCAAAGTAGCAGTAAAACTTCAGCTACATCAGTAATATGAAGAAAAATATTCGGCTTACAAGCCTGCTCTCTACTCTCCTCTGTGCTTCTTGTGCACTTTGTTTTTCGCTACCTAATTTTGGAATACTCTGCAATCTACTATGTTGTTTTCGATTTTATTGGATATCTGCATAAAAAACTATTTGCTCTCTAAAAACAGTAAAGGTCTTCTGTTGTGGTTCCAGGCTACAGACACCCCTGAGAGTAGAAATAAAAGCATAGCACAAATGCAGATTGGACAGTCCCTCTCCTTCAAAGTGCCCAGGATGTGCTTGAATTCTTAAGTTCACCTTTCCCTACAAGAGGCAGGTATGTGCTCTTCCACAGTAAGGACTGAGCAAAGAACAGGTCCTTGTGCCGCAATTTCCCTCAAAGGGAAGAGCCAATTCTCAGAACTGTATATAAGTCCTTGTTGCTGACCTGAAGAAAGACTTTGGAGCTGGCATACCAGGCTTTGGAGGTTATTTATCTGACTCAACAGAGAAGACCTGGAGCCCAACTTCTGCTAGCTTGCTTTAATGAAGATCTCTGTGAATTTGGAAAAGAAGAGATGCAGGCAAGACAGAAAGAGCTGCTTTAAACTGCCTAGTACTATTCAGGATGTCAATACCCTCCATGGGAAAAGAGAGCATTGAGAAATAGCAAACCAGCCTACATACTTCAGTCTTGTCTAGGTGGGACATGAAGTAGAGTAGATGCCCCTAACCTTTCTTTCTAGCAGAGAGGCCTTTTTTCAAAATTACAAAACTTAAACATTTTAAACCCACAAATCGGGGGCTAAATGTATCAATATTTGATGCAGTGCAATGCAAAACAATTTGCTGTGTTGCATCAAATGGAGGGAGAATTAATGCTCCATATTGGGTAACATGTGGCGAGTTCCTGCTCTCTATCTCTCTCTCCTGCTCTCTATGGTGCGCTGGTGCACTGTGTGCTGCCTAGCCCCAATGAAAGCACCCTTGCACCATGGTTGCCTCTGTTGTTGGTGGGATTGTTTTTTGCAGGAAGGGGCACCTTCATGCACAAAAATAATCCTTAGAGAGGTTTTCTTTTGTCTAGGTATACTGCAGAGTGCAGCACACTTAGAAAGAGGCAAAAACAAGGATAAGTTAAGCTATTTCTTATTGTTGCCCTTCTATCAGGAAGGCACACAATTCAGATGCATTCACTGGTTTACTTGTCTTGGTAAATCTGGGAATGCACTAAAAGCATGGGTGAATGCATTGTAACCCACATGCTCCACCCATTTAACACCTTCCTGGTGCTGTATAACGACAGGCAGCAATTTGCACTGCCTTGAGTTACTCTGTATTTACCATGCTACGCCTAGCCACACAAGGTCGCTTTGCATGGCGTGGTAAATCTCATTTAAGGATTGCGTTACCCTTATGTCACCTTGCATGATGCAAGGGCAACACAATACTTTGGAAAACCTGGGCTCTGGTGTCTCTTAATCTAGCAATGCCACTTACCAGAGCTAAATTTCACAAATAACTCACAACATTCAGCCCAAAGGGACTTTGCTAACAGCATAAATGGGGTCAACCAGGAACTTTTCTCAGGTCATAAATTGGCCTCCTCGTTTTTCTTTTATATTGTTCTCCATTTTAGCTACTCTCTTCATCCTTCTCTTAAATGTAGATCTACTGATTTCAAAATACATCACAGTGACTGAGCATTTGTACATTATTGATGTGTTAAACTGTCTAACTCCATAAACATATCTGAGCTCCAATAGTGGGCCTGCCATATTTGAGCCACATCCAGCCCAAGAAACAAGGTACTAAAGGGAAGTTTTGTAGTAGTAGTAGTAGGCCTCAATGACAAAATTTATTTTGAATCAGATGAGATGTACCTAGTAAGTTTTCACCATGGGATCAGACTTCTAAATGAGTCTGCAATCTCCACAAGAGAACAGAATATTACCAGCAGACTTAGACATTGAATTATCAGTGAGCTCCTTAGTGACCCATGTAATACTACCCTGTTTTCTAAGATAGAGATGGACATAACAAGTAATACTGTTCCAAATGTATCCCAGAACCTCTGTGTACCACGAGCTTTGTTGAAATATCACTAAAAGAATCAGATGACAAAAGGCTGGGAAACAGCATAATTTTCACAGCATGAAAAAAAGACATAGCATGAGGTAAACGATTTTGATTTATATCTCAGTGATGATAGAAAGTCATATGATTTTTAGAGGAAGTACTAAAATCACACCTAAATCCAATAAAGGAATCACATCCACTGCAGGCCTAGCATGCAGGAGAAAAGTATATCAGTCAGTTTACCCTGGATTTGGTAACTACGCCACAAGTTGGAGGATTCCCATTACTTTTGAACTCTAACAACCTCATATGAGTGGTGCTAGGGCAGGTGTTTTAATAAAATATTAATGAGTATTCATGTATTTTGAGTAATGGATTTGCGTAGAAAAAGTAATAACAGAGAAAAATAATGCACCCATTTGAAAATGTCACCACAATGAGTGGCCACCAATGTTCACAAATTATACTTATTAATGGCTTATTAATATGAAATGTTGAGCATATGTTTGATTAATGTAGTTTACATCATATTAAGGGTTATGCATTATGTATTAGCTTTATTAATTGTAGGCCTTAACTTAGAGGAGGACTTGGCCTAGTTGCTTGGCCTCATGTCAAGCTGCATTTCCTAACATTTAATAAAATGGCTGTTCAGAGAATTAAACTGTGATTTTCCACTGTGCTGTCTAAATGTGCTCGTAGCTGAAAGCTTTTCTCATGAGAACCGATTGCTAGAAGAAGCTGTTCTTGCTAAATGTAACATTATGAGTGTAATGTGTGTAAGACGGACTTTCTCAGGAGGAGAACAATGAAGACACTGACTGAAGTATCAGCTGCAACAATGTTGTTACCTGATGAGCTGGATGATGAGGACATTACAAGAGAAGCCAATCAACGACATGTGAACGGAGTAGTGGTAGAATTCATAGATTTGAAGCTGTAGTTTTATTAGACAAAGTGTGAACATGTGATTCCTTGACCAATAGGGACTTGGGAACTAGTTTTATGGAATCTAACTTAGCCGGACTGCACGGAGGGAAGACAAGCACATTTGCCCATGTTCTTTCTGGCCAAAAGGTCATTATTTTCTTCAGCGTCTTGACAAGAGATGTGCTTAACTTTACCGCTTAAAGACTTTGCGTTTTCTGAACTTTGATGCTGAATCCTGATGCCTTGCTGACCGAACTGATGTCCTGATGACAACGACTATCTTAGCTTGCCGATCCAATTGAGGAGAGGTCTTCTTTTACCTATGTGTTTGTTATGCCTATTTGCTTTTTCATTCTAGGTACCAACCGCACTGTTTTGATAGAGTCATAGTTAGATGTTTTCCAAATTTGTGTTTACTAAATTGTTTTGCATGAAGCTCAACATGCTGATGCTAATCTGGTGTTAGTTAAGGATTCTCATTTATGAAAATCTGCTATAGGAAATAACGTTTGATGTCTTTTCTTTGCTGAATCTAAATGTATAGGATATTGTTTGCGTAATTTTTCTTATTATTGATTTGCACTCTAACCTTAGAATGTGCAATAGTTCAAGCTTTGATTAGATCGCATTTCTTTCGTCGCTTTGGACAGCCAGTGTTGTTCATGTACGTTTATCATTTGATTTTGAGGTTAACTTAGGTGACATTAGCATTGTTAATATACACGGAAATAAATATTCTGACTTTTACTAAAGATATGGTTATTCATGACTGAAAAGTCATGGTGTGTAACAATTAATGACTCAATTGATTATTAATGTGATTGATTATCATTGATTATTGATGTTACTTATTGATTACTGATTATTGATCTGCATGTACTGGAGTTATGGTGGGAACATCTTAAATGCAAGTCAGAAGGTTAATTGACCTATTTGCATCCCCTTGTAAGTTTACTTATTAAGGTAATATGCACCAACAGTGGCTAGGTAATTCCAGTTTATAGCAGATGTTAATATAGCCTTATAGGTTGGTGTACCAGCCATCAAAGGCCAGCTCTAGGGTTAAAGGCCCGAGCCAAAACCTTTAACAAGGAAGCGGGCCTTTAATAGCCAGTATAGCCCAGCTATGACAGGCTATTACAACATTTCCCTCCTAGAGGGCAGAGTGTTTTAATTATTAAATCAGAGGCCTCATGAGCCTGAGGGGGGTGAGATCCACTCGGATTCCATGAGGGCTTTGTTCACAGCAGCAGCTGTAAAAGACAAACATTGGATTGTTGATGATCTGGGCTTTTACCAGCCATTAGAAGCACGGAGCTACTCCATTGTCCACAATGGAGCGCTCAACATTCCAATGTTCTAATATAGCCTTAGAACCCGCCGTAGCGGGCTCTACCGGGTATTAAAGGCCCGCTCCCGCGTAAGGGAAAGGGCCTTTAATAGCCGGTAGATCCCACTACGGCGTGTTCTAAGGCTATTAGAACATTCTGCCACTCAGGGCAGAATGTTCTATTAAAAAAACAAATTGCTCACGGAGCCCAAGGGGATTAAAATCCCCTCGGGCTCCGTGAGGCTTTGTTCACAGCTGTTGCTGTGAACAAAGCGTACATTGGAATGTTGGCGCTGCGGGCTTTTACCGGCCAGTAAAAGCCTGCAGCACTCCATTGTTTTCAATGGAGCTGCCAACTTCCAATGTTCTAATATGAGATTTTTACAGTTCACCTGTGTTTTTTTCAACTAGTGAAAGTAAAGTTAGAGGAGTAAATACCAGGCAGTGGGACCCAGAATTTTTGATTCCACCCAATATTTCCTGATTTCTTAGTGGACCCTGGGGTTTCATCTTGTGCAGAACCGGATTTTACCCGCTCCTGGAGTTTATTAGACCCCCAGTAGCAGTAACCCAGCAGGAGAGGAAATGTTTTTGAGTTTTTGCAGTATTTTAACATACATTATATATATTAGTTTCTTTGCTTGTGCGGAAAACAGAAGGAACGAGAAAGCCACGAATTGGTTACAAGAATTGAAGAGTATTTCACAAATGGAGTTTCTGTCCTTGATTGCACTTTGGTCTTGCCTTTCCCGTTGCGAAACAATTGGATTGCTGCTCGTAATCTTCAATAATGTTTTCCAGGACATTTGAGTGCATTGCATCTAATACAAGGGCATGACTCATGACTCATGACAAGATTAATATCTTTAGATGGCTCTCAGCCATAAAGCTGACGTGCACGCATTTGAACCGCGTTGGGCAACTGCTTTACCACCCAGAGTTTTGGCACATTTCTATATTTTACCTCAGTTCAAATCAGCTTCTCTACAACCAACTGAACGAGAACAACACACCAGTGCCTTGTGATATCCGGTAAGAAAGTACACGCTTTAACATTTTTATACGTAACAAGTTAGACTAAGTAGCTCCTAAAATAAAGTTTGGGTTGCAAACACAATTTAGCAAAGAGGTAGACTTGCATTTAATCAACTGTCTGATGTTTTGATGGATGATGTAACGTAATCATCTATTGTTGATGGAGTATAAATAGGGAACACATTTTCAAATGTAAGTGTTAAAATCGCTCTAGTTTGTGACTGTGAATTGAATGATAGTCATCAGAATTTAACTTCAATTCTAACTTTAGGATATGGAAATTATTCTGTTCGCTTATTAGAAGGCGTTAGCACGTCATTAAATCCACTTCAATAATACTAAAACAAGTTCTTATTTACCCTAAGCGTATATATGATTCTGTGAGCAGGGAGCCTATCAACGAGATATTCCCATTCCCGGAGTTATTGGTACCACTGGGATTGGTAATTCTCAGGTGCAAAATTACGTAGGTTTTGGAGCTATTCCTTGACAAATGGGGTATTACAATGCAAGTCAGTGTTTTCATATCCATTTTTTGTGGTAATTCCTAATTTTTGGCTTGATTTACTTGCATGCATCTCGCTGTTGGAAAGCCCGGGTGGGAGAAATATTGGGAGTGTAGCTTTAAAGTAATTTGGTTTCCGTCAAATCATGATTACTTTCTGACTCAGACTGAGGGACTTACTGTTTAGTAAACTATCGCTGTAATGAAGCATTACATTGAGCTCCAATAGCAGTTACTGTGTTAAGGGTTGCAAAACAGGTGTCATAATTACAAGAAAGTGACGGAGAGCAGTGCAGTGCAGCAAGTCACCTTGCTGTGCTGCGTGACGGGGAAAGGGCAGGAAAGTATTGTACTTAAAAAAATATAGCGCATTCCTGCCTCTTACCTACGTGGGTGCAATTTTTGGCTGTCTAGCACCAACGCAAGCACCCTTGATGCAATTTTCTCTTTCTATGTGTGCTGCATAATGCAGCACACATAGAAAGAGAAAACATGAGGAGAAATAAAGATATTTCTCTTTGTTACACCTCACCTAGAGAGCACAGCAGTTTAGTGCATTCCCACATCTACCACTTTTGGTAAATCTCAAAATGCATCAAAGTCCATGGGTGTTGACGGGGGAACACTCATGCATCACCCATGGAACGCCTCCCTGGGGCACAGTAATGCAACACAGCAATTTGCGCTGTGTTGCATTATTGTGGATTTATCAAGCCACGCAGGGCCACACAAGGTGGTCTTGCGTGGCTTGATAGATCGCATTTTGGAGTTGCGTCATGCATGCACCACATTGCATGGTGGAAGATCGATGCAACCCCTCTCATAAATATGTTCACGGAGTTATAGACCTGAGCCATAAACAACGCAAGTGATGGCCTTTACCAACCTTTATAGCACACAGCACAGGGGTTATAATGCTAGTAGAACATTCCACCCACTAGTGGTATAATGTCCTTAATCCAAAAGGAAGAAACAAGGAATGGTGCAAGTGTGAACATGCACTATCATCACTGATTGATGGCTCAAATCTAAGAAGGCATTAAGAATTAATGGGTGATCATGCAAATGTGCAATGCAACCTACATTTGATGCACATTTACTACTTTCCAATCTCAAAACCATTGCTTGTACTATAATGTTCTGCACATTTTAGCTCCCAAAAGGAAATTCTTCATTTTAGTTGATGATGCCGCATGCAAAATGCTAAGTCCTTTTGTAGGTTTTCAATCAAGTCCTATTACTGTTTCTTCACTATCCTAATTTTGATACCCAAGTACTTCATTGATGCTTTGCTCATAGTACTCATACATTTTACATTTCAATTAAATTATAATTATTGTCATTAGGTGTTTCAGCATACAAGCTACCCTGTTGTTCTTCGTTTTCACATAAACAAAAATATTGTCAATGTATCTTAACCAACAAATAATATGCTGAGACTAATCTATCCAATCTCAACTCCATTTTGCCTGCTCCTCCCACCGGCCCATGTACAGATCCACATAGCTTAAGGCAAAGCAGGAACCCATGGCAGTGCCTGGAAATTGTCTGTAGAAGACACTCTAAAAAAGAAAAGGTTTGTTTTGTGGTTAAAATTCATTGTAGTCAAGAACAAGGGTAAACTCTGAAATCACTAGAGACCTGGCTTTACGAATCTATATTTGACACAGCATTGGCCCCTAACCTGACATTAGTAAAAAATAAATGAAGTAAAATAGTAGTCAATGCTTATTTACTGGGTCAAAAGTCACCGTGTGTTGATCCTATAGGGATAAAGGTTCATCATCAGAACCTATAATATAATTGGTCTGAGTAAGGGTAACATAGTGTAATTGAGTTTCAGTTATTCCGGCTTGCAAAGCACAGTAAAATACTCAAATTCCAAGAATAGAAGGGGATTGATTGTCCAGAGGCTGAATTAAGCGCACAGAAGGAATTTAATGAATTGCCAGTGAACAGGACAGGGACAGAAAAATTACATCAGTTGGAAGAGTACACCATACCAGCTGCAGAGAGAGTCGGTCAGGTAGGAGGGATCAGCGCAAATCTAGCAATGAGGGTCCAGCATGCAATTGACTTTTGTCGACAGCTGACACATGAACCTATGTGCATGTAGCTGTGGCTCACAAACCTTATTAATATTGTTATCTTGTCAGGATTGTTTTTTTCTGTGTGTGTTAAATCAATTTTTGCATCCCTTGTGTGTCACATATTAGCACCAAGCACAATTTGTTTCACGCCACACACTGCTCAATATTGATTGTTGTTCTCCAATTATTCAGCAAACAGGCATTGACTGCTATTCTACTTCACTTGCTTTCAGAATTTCAGATTAAGGGCCACTGTAGTCAAAGTTCAACCATAGCTAATAGCATCTTGGTATATTTATAATACATGACAGATCTTGTCCCAAGAATGGAACTTGCAATCTTTCAAATCATTTTGATGATAAATTCTTGTATTTAAAGTGGCTAATTCTACATTGTGTATGTACATATGTGAATGACCTCCCTATATTACAAACCTAGCCAAAAGAAAGCAGAGTAGTGAACTAGGTCAAGGACACGACTAAGGTCAGCAAGCGATAAGAGAGGCAGCTGTGCTATGGACAGTTAATGCATTGTAATCTACTGGTCTTTAAAGAGGAGAGTCTTCAACTCTTTCCTAAACTGGAGCACTGCTGCAGCAGTCCTGATGGCTACAGGGATGCAGATCCTGATCCAGGTGGCATGAAAAAAAATGAAAAAGGCCTGCTGCCTTGCTTTTCCCTTTTTACCCTTCTTAGTCTGTAGTCCGATGGTGCCCTGGCTGCAGGTCTGCCAAGAACCACCAGAGTTGGTGGGCTTGTTTGCAAGATAAGCGGGGGAGCTGGTGGTGATGACGGTGTAAATGACACAGCTGGTTTTGACTATGGTGTTGGCCAGCATGAGGAGCCAATGGCATTCCATAAAATGGGGATTATGTGAATTTAGTCCTTCAGGCTCTGGATAGAGGGGTACCAGTGTGGCATCTGGGAGGCTGTGTGTAGGGCATTACCGCCATCCACTTGCAAGAGGATGAGGGTGTAAACAGCAGTTCTGTAGTCACCTCCTGGAAGAGATGATTTGACTTTCTTTAGAAAAGAGAGCTAATACCAGGCCATGTTTGTGTGTTTTTTGAAAGTGTGTTCCTTGAGGGTGAGGTTGATGTTCAGAGTGAATTTAAAGGACTTGTCATTCATTGAAAGTTGAGGTTTGAAGCCATCAAACTCCATGCCTTTGAGCCATGTTCATATAGATTTGTGTTTGTTGTTCTTTGCAAATAACAGGAATTCTGTCTTGCCTGGGTTGAGCTTCAGGTAGGCACTTGACATCCAGGTCTGGATGATATGCAGGCAGTGTGTGAGATGTTGGATATCTGAAGCAGAGGAGACTTTCAAGTAGAGTTATGTATCATCAGCATATCAGTGAATCATTATGCTGTTATCTTTAAGCACAGCACCAAGTGGCTCCATAGGGAGATTGAAGATAACAGGAGATAGTATGGAACACTGGAGATTCTGCAGATGATATAGCTCTTTTGTGACCTGGAGGTGCACATGTGAATAAACTGGTGTCAGTTGGAAAGGTAAGAGGAGAAGCAGAGAAGGGTATTGCCAGTGAATCCTAGACTCCAGGGTGCACATGAGAGTGTGTTGTTTGACTGTGTCAAAAGCAGCAGAGAGGTCTAGCAATATCAGGAGGACATTGTCTATAATGTGAAAGGTAACAATCTCCATGTTTGTTAGTCTCCATGGGTTTCTGGTTGGCTAGGGTATGCACTTAAGCCAGGCAGAACCCACCCACTCTAGTCAAGGCAAGGGAGTTACACGTCCAGATAACCCCTGCTTGCTCCCTTGGTAGCTTGGCATGAGCAGTCAGGCCTATCCCAGAGGCAATGTGTAAAGCATTTGCACAACACATGTGATGTACAATCCCCACCAAATCACAACACCAAGTTATATACAAATAAACTGTATTGTACACAACACAACTATTACACCAAACACAACTTGTCAGTAATACCCTGCTACTCAAGCAGTTGTCAGAACGTTACACAATAGTTACTCTGCAGAACCAGCAGTAGTCACACATAACACACAGGTTACTTATTATTCTGCAACATAAGCAGTAGTTAGGGATCACATTACTAAATAAACATCATAAATGCCCATATCAGGAATGCTATAAAACATATGGCAAGTCAAGAAAACATATCAGTATGTCATGCCCATAAAAGAAACATTAGCACATATATGTAGGACATCATAAAATGAACAGGTTAACATAATAATATACCATGTCCATATCAAGAACATTATAAATTATGGCCCTCATTCCGACCTTCCGCCCACCAGGATCGGACCGCCGGTCGGCCGCCAATGCAGCCAGACCCCTGCCGCGGCCATTTGGAGATCCCTGCTGGGCCGGCGGGGATCTCGCCCGCAACACAGGAGCCAGCTCCAAATGGAGCCAGCGGTGTTGCGGCCGTGCGACGGGTGCAATTGCACCCGTCGCGCTTTTCACTGTCTGCTATGCAGACAGTGAAAAGCTGCAAGGGGCCCCCAGGGGCCCCGCGACTCCCCGTACCGCCAGCCTTTTCCTGGCGGTTCAAACTGCCAGGAAAAGGCTGGCAGTAGGGGGACTCGTAATCCCCTGGCAGCGCTGCCCTGGTGGATTACTACCGCCGGGGCCATTGTGGCAGGAAACCGCTGGCCCCGGCGGTGCGACCACAGCGCTTCTGCCGTGGTCGTAATGACCTGGGAAGCACCACCAGCCTGTTGGCAGTGCTTCCGTCATTACAGCCCTGGCGGTCTTGTACCGCCAGAGTTGTAATGACCCCCTATATGTCCTTTGAAAAGTACCTGTTTTTCATAATAAGGCACTTCCAGTGCCACGAATGCTCCAAAAAGGGGTCCCCTGGCGCTCCTTTGCTCCAAATTGGGGTCTTGCGATAATTTGGGGGGGAGTGGGACAGCACTCACCATCTCCTGCTTTTATAACAGGCCCCTCCTGGGGCCCATGATCTCCTGGGGGCCCCCAGGCCCTTCCGGTGGGGGCCAAAGCATAAAACACAATAGGGCCACAGCAGGGGCCTCATCTGAATCTTGCGGGCCACTACGGGGGACTGGTGGTGCGGAGGCCTACGGTCTCCCATAGGAAAATTAGGGCTTTGGTGGGGCAGGGAGGAGCATCCGATGAGTCTTCCTTCCTTTTGCCTATCCTGAAAGCACAACAACAAAGGTCCCGGGGGCGGGGGAGGCTCTGATAAGGCTTCCTTCCCCCCACCGTCCTCCAAGCAGCTGAGGGGCTCGGTGGAGCAGGGAGCCTCTGATGAGGCTTCCTTCCCCACCTGGCTCTGAGAACACAAAAGAGCTTGGCCGGGCCTATGGTGGAGAAGCAGCACCAAAGCAGGTGCCTGCTTGTGACCCAAGGGCGCTCCTTTGAGCTTGCTTCGCCCCCAGGGCAGCCCGCCCGGGCTGTGGCAGTGATTCCGAGGACATCAAAACATGCGCTTTCTAGAACGCGATTCGCAAAGGGGCATTCCTTCCAAGGCGCTTCCAGAGTGAAAGGGCTACTACAAAGGAATCGCTTTCCAAGCGCTCCAGAAAAAGAAATACCGAGGCACAGCAAATCACCTTCCAGGCGCTATAAGGTGAGATGAAGCACTCCTTGTGCTTGATGCAGTTGCAGAGGCCACCGCACCCTGCTCCTGGGGGACAAAGTACGAAGGAAACACAGGGCGGCAGGGCCCAGCAGAAGGCCAGCACAATGTGAATACAGACAGTTGGAAGTTCCTCCACGTGACCAAGCAGGTCACAGGTCAGCACAGCAGCAGCAGTCCATGGCGGTTCCTGGTGAGTCCTTCCAGCATTCTGTGTCCAGTTCCAAGTATGTCACCAACTCCTTGGTACTTATACTCAGTTTTTGCAGTGTTTCACAAAGAAGGGGAGAGGAGGTTCTAACCAGTTACAACTGGTTCTGGGAGTTTTCCCTCTCTCTTCCAGCACAGGCTCTAAGCATCAGTTGGGGGTAAACAACCCTTTTGTGTGAGGCCAGGGCACAGCCTTTAGAGATGCATGTTTGCCCCACCTCCCCCTTCTCTCAGCCCAGGATGACTATTCAAAATGCATATGCACTTCCGTTACACGTCCACACTCCCTGTGTACAGGCTGTCTGAAAAGTATGCACAAAGCCCAACTGTCACTCTGCCCAGACGTGGATTGGAGACAAGCTGCAAAACACCAGAGTCATAAGCAAAGAGAAATGCTCACTTTCTAGAAGTGGCATTTCTTCCCGGAGAGCTGGAAGCACGCCGAAGTCAACGCCCTGCTAAAGAAACCCAAAGCGGACCGGGAAGACCTTAAGAATTACCGACCGATCTCCCTCTTTCCCTTCCTGGCGAAGGTCATCGAGAAGATCGTCAACGGCCAACTGACCCGCTTCCTGGAGGACAACAACACACTGGACATCTCCCAATCTGGATTCCGTAGGAATCACAGCACCAAGACCACCCTTATCACCGCAACTGACGACATCAGGACCATGCTAGACAAAGGTGAAGCCGCGGCCCTCATCATCCTGGACCTCTTGGCGACTTTTGACACCGTCTGCCACCACACCCTATGCACTTGCTTCTATGACGCCGGGATCCGCCACAAGGCCCTGGATTGGATCACATCCTTTCTCTCCGGCAGAAATCAGAGAGTTTGCCTCCCTCTCTTTCTGTCGGAAGCCACCAAGACCATCTGCGGCGCTCTCCAAGGGTCTTCTCTCAGCCCAACTCTTTTTAACATCTACATGGCACCGCTCACCAACAGCGTCTGATCCCACACCTCAACATCGTCTCCTACACTGACGACACCCAGCTGATCCTCTCACTCATTAAGGACCCTGCCACCGCCAAAACCAACCTCCACGACGGACTACATACCATCGCCAACTGGATGGAGAAGAGCCGCTTCAAACTTAACTCGGACAAGACAGAGATCCTCATCCTCTGCTCCAACCGCAACGCATGGGACGACTCCTGGTGGCCAGCCACCCTAATAACTGCACCTCCACCCACGCATGCAATCTAGGCTTCATCCTAGACTCATCGCTCACCATGACCCATAAAGTCAACAGCGTTTCATCTTCCTGCTTCAACACCCTCCGCACACTTCGCAAGATCTTCAGATGGATCTCCTTCGAAACAAGAAGGACGGTCACCCACGCCCTCGTCAGCAGCAGACTGGACTACGTCAACCCGCTCTCTGCAGGAACCACAGCCAAGCTCCAGAAGAAACTACAACGTATACAGAAGGCCTCCGCATGCCTCATCCTCAACATCCCTCGCCGCAATCATATCTCAGCCCACCTCAGAGACCTACACAGGCTTCCCGTCACCAAAACGATCCCCTTCAAACTCCCATCCACGCCCACAAAGCTCTTCACAACACGGGCCCTGCCTACTTCAACGAGTGACTCACCTTCCACGCTCCCACCCGCCAACTCAGCTCCGCCAACCTTGCCCTCGCCGCCGTCCCTCGCATCCATCGAACTACAGCCGGCGGCAGATCCTTTTCCCACCTTGCCGCCAAGACCTGGAACACCCTCCCCACCCACCTACGACAGACCCAGGACCTCCTGACCTTCAGGAAATGCCTCAAGACCTGGTTATTCGAGCAGTAGCAGTTCCTCCCCACCCCCCCTTTCAGCGCCTTGAGCCCCTTGTGGGTGAGTAGCACGCTATACAAATGTTTGATTGATTGATTGATTGTAATAGTAATAAAAAATGGACTTACACCAGTAAGTAGCATTTCTTACTATCATTACAACCATACCAAACATGCCTATGCTACCCCTCATAAATCAGACAATACCCCGTAGTCATAAGGCAGGGTATTCCAATGCAATCCTATGAAAAGGCACCACTCACAGCAGTGAGAAACCAAAAAGGCTGCTTGTCACTACCAGGAAAGGCCACGCTACAAGTCACATGTCCTGCATTCTATACACATAGCACCCTGCCCATAGGGATGGCTGGGGCCTACCTTATGGGTGACTTACTTGTAGTGAAAGGGGAGCTCTGGGCCTGGCAAGTAAATTTAGATGCCAGGTCCCTGTGGCAGAAAACTGTGCACTCAGGCTCTGCACTATCAAGCCTGAGACAGGTTTGAAAGGCTACTTCAGTGGGTGGCACAAGTAGTGCTGCAGATCTACTCGTAGCATTTAATTTACAGGCCCTGGTTAAAGAAATACCACTGTACAAGGGACTTACAGGTAAATTAAATATGCCAATTAGGTAGAGGCCAGTCATACCAACTTTAGAAGGGAGAGCACCTGCACTCTAGCACTGATCAGCAGTGATAAACTGCTCAGAGTCCTAGAGCCAACAGCAAGAGGTCAGAAAAAAGAGGAGGAAGGAGACACAAAGTCAGGGGATGAACCTGCCTAAAGGGCCAGGTCCAAAAATGTTGCTGGATGATCTAAAGCCAGACTAGTAGTTGTGAAAGAGATGATTATGGTGATCTTAGCATTTAACATAGACTATTTTCTCAGTCATCTTGTCTATGAATGGTAGGTGGGTTAAGGCCAGTAGTTGGAGGGGTTGGCAGGGTCTAATATAGCTTTGGAAGAATCTGGCCTCCCTTGATAGCTTCTGGGAAGATGCCTTGAGTGAAGGAGGCATTGAAAATGGTGAGTAGTGGTGAGAAAGTGTCCTCTGAAACAGCTTTGATGAAGGACAAGGGTAAGACATGGAGGGTAAGACCGAGGGTAACCATTAGGAGATGAGCCTGCCAGGAGATGATCCTGCCATTTTAAATCATTAAATTTTCCAAAAGAAATTCCTTAAATAGGAGGATAATTTCAAGAAATAAGGTTGCAAAAAACAGATTGACACATATTGATGTGCATTCCAGGAGGCTGCTTTGTGCAAAAACACTAGACCTACCTAGAGGTTGGTTATGATACATGTGTGCTTTAGGAAGAAAATATAGAAGAGTATTGTTGGGTTATCTCTTCTGACAAATAGATAATCTTCCCAAACCATGATTCCATCATTTTTCACTCATTCATCATAAAAAAATAATGATATAATGTTTGGCTATCATTGGATTCTTTTCTACTACTGCAGCAGAATATCAGGATGTATCTTTTAGCTGTCATAAACCTTCTTGGACATATATTTCTCTCAGCCATAAAATAATGTCTTTGCCTTCTTCCCCTATAAATCAGACATAGCCATCCCTTGTGCTATTGTTAAGGCACTACAATTCTTAACTTCTAGCATCTGAGTTTCATTAAACATTTCTAAGTCATAAAAAGTATCAATATTGCATCAAGGTATTTGAGGCGCAGAAGTTCATTTAAGCATGAAACCACTATTAAGTTCTTAGGGAAATTCACTATTTTTTATTTTTTTTGTTCTGTAAGTTGGTTTGAGATGTTGGGTGTCTGAGTGTATGATGGTGGATGTACTGGAATGTGATGATGTCTTTGTTGCCATACGTTGGTGGTTGTATGATGATGGGAGTATATACTGTGGGTATATGATGGTAGCTGTTTGGGTAAATGTTGATGCAATTACGTCCCTCTGCCGATGGGTGTGTTGGCATAAGATGGTGGGTCATGTGGGCGTGTAATGGTTATTCTTCTGGTGTATAATAGTAGCTGTTTGGATGTATAATGGTGGGAATGTGGATGAAAGTGATATTGAGTAAGCGGATGTATGATGGTTATGTGAATGAGTGATGGTCAGTATGTAGGTATATGATGGCGGAATATTGGGGTATTATGGTTGATGTGCAGGTGCAATATGGTGTGTAGGTATTTGATGTTGGTTGTTAGCATTTGATGGTGGATGTATGGATGCATCATGGTGGCTGTATGGGTTTGATGGTGGGTGTGTGGCCCATTTAAATTCACTGTATGGGTGTGTGATGATAAGTGGGTGACCACAAAATAGTGGGAGTGTCAGTGTATGATGGTGGTACTGTGGGTGTGGCTCTTATTTTGTAATGTATGTCTGAGTGTAAAGTGGTGGCTGTGTAGGTTAATTATGGTGGGTGTGTGACCTTATGATGGTAGCCATGTTGGCATGCGATTTGGCTGCACAGGTGCATCATGGTGTTTACACAGACGTACATGATGGTGGGTGAGTAGCACTGTGATGGTGGGTGTGTTGGAGTATGATGATGGTCAACATTTTTGAATGAATTATAGTTTGTGTGTTGGTCTATGATGATGGTTGTATTTTGGTATTATTGTTTGAGTGTTTGTGATAAAGTATGTAGGAAATTGGTAGTAGGTGTGTCAGAGTACAATGGTGGTTTTTAGGGTGTATGCTGGTGTTTATATTTGTATAATGCTTGGGGTGTGGCTCGATGATGGTGGATGTGTATGACGGAGGGTGTGTGGCCTTAAGATGGTGAGAGTTTTAGTGTATGATGATGGCACTGTTGGTGTATTATAGAGTGTGTGGCCGATTTCACAGGGTGTTTTGTGTGTGTACATGTTTATAATGGAGATTTAGTTGACATTTGCTGTTGGTTGTGGTGGCATGTGACGCTGGATCTGTTGGTATATGATTTTGGACATGTGGGTAAATGATTGTGGATGTGTGAGTTTGTAATGTCATGTGTGCATGCATTTGATGGTTGGTTTCATGTGCACATACAACTGATGATTGGGATATGGATGTATTATGCAGGCTGTGTGCATGTGTAAAGGTGGGTGTGACCCTAAGATGGTGGATATGTTGGCTTGGTGAGTGTATGATGGTGTGAGTGTGGAAATATGATGGTGGTGTGTTTAGGGCCTGGTTAAAATTATCTTTACGCCTGCATATTCTAACATAATTTGAATACATTTGCCTCACTCTTGTTATGTTAAATTAATGAAGTTATGCTATTACATCAGCCAATAATATATCACAAACATACCTTTCACAGTAAGTTATTTACTGCAAATGCACTGGAATATGTTAACGACAGAACAAGAGTGTCTTTTGTTCATCATGCTTTTATTTTTGCTTGCACGTTTTTTTAGAGCAAAATGAATTCTTGTGCCTGTTATGTGCCAAAATACAAAGCAAAATGTCAGTTTTGCATTTCACGTAATATTGTGTAATTTCTCTTCACATGATTATACACCACTTATACTCCCCTAGGAGTGTTTATAAGTACATATACGATGGTAGAGTGGGAGTTAACAAAACTACAAGAAACTTAAAACAAAAAATGAATCTATCTCAGTTCCTTCATGGAAAGGTTTGTGCCTATCCGTCATTTTGGAGGCCATAGAAAGGGAGGACCCAAAAGTACAGTGCCTCATGTTAATTCCCTCAGGAAACTTGCTCTCTGATACAGAACAAAATGGCTGCACAGAGTTACAGTGGGAAGGGGGAACCCCATTGGTGGGTACTCTTTTGAAAGTAAAAGACACTTCTATTTTTTTGGGAATTGTAGTGATTTATTGCCAATTACAATATTGACAGTGATGCTTTAAATGTCTTAATAAAGGTAATAAGAATATTGTCTCAGACATAAGGTGAAAAGTGGGAAACTTTAAAGTCAAGTCATATAATTGTTTGGCAGTATTAATGATCTCTTTTAATGATTTGTTTTGGTATGTGTTTGCTTTTACGAATGTGGTTACACCCTCACCGTTCCAGTAGGCTGCCTTTTGAGAACTATACCCCTATAACCTTATACATCTATACATCTATAACTAGATTTGATTTGTGTCTAGTATATGTGGGGAGTATCATGCTCTTGGGGTTCAGGGCTCACTAGGGGTGTGGACAGTTAGGAAGGTGTTACCATAATTATTTCTTGTTTACTTCTACACATTTTTAAATTAATGCATATTATTTAGTAGTCCACCCCATAAGCTCTTGGGAGGATGTTCTCAAATCTGCATATTGCACCTTAGGTATCCTAGAGAGGTTAGCGGCACCACAAATATGTTTCTAAATATTTCTGGAGCTGGCAGGAGTGAGCAGTCACCACTAAAGTTGTTTTGTTTTTCAAAGTTGACCTAAGTGTCATAAACAGAGTTCAGTTAGTGACCCATGGAGTGCTTTCACACAGTTTTAAGCATACTTAAAGGTTGGCTTTTGTTCAGAGATTTGGGATCTCTGTGGGGTGTCCTAAGGCTGTGCATGCAGCATGTTGATAGTAAAATAGAGACTCATGCTCATATTTAATTGAAATTGTAATGTTACATTGACCATGGCAAAATTGACAATTATGTTTTATATGTTTTAATGGTCACCTGGTTAATAATATGTCATTGTAAGTTCCATTGAATGTGATTGTAAGGTAGTACTATCAGTAGTAATGTTATTAATGTTGCTTCATTCTGTTTTTTTGAATATGGTTACACCCTGACAAAGCCAGTGGGTCTGCCTTTTGACAACAACACCCTCTTATATTGTGTCCAGTGTATGTGGGGAGTACCATGATCTTAGTGTTCAGGGTCCCTAGGGTTTGAACCATTAGGAAAGTGTCACTATAGGCATTTCCACCTGCCTACTTGTTAATATTTGCAAATTACTGTGTAGTGTTAAGTAGCGTGTGCATAATGAAGTACGTTTCCTTTTTATAATTAAAAGCACAGGCTGGAAAATGATGTATTGGGTGTTGCTTGTTGCATACCTGCAGACTTGGGTACTGGCCTACACCTTCTCCTCTGAGTAGGACGTGGACAGCTCTGCCTCGCTATCATTAAAAAGTCAAGTACTACAATAGGGTACTTACTTTCCAGTGGATAGAAAGTTGCAGGCTTATTAATTGAGAAGGACCCACATCCTTCCCAACTAATAACCACTTTCTGTCATTGTTGGGGGTCAGTGCCTGTGAGAGATGGATGCAGTGCCTTGCCAGAGTCCCGGATCTGCACTCAAGGCTCCTTGCACATGGCCAAAGGCTGTGAGCAGCAGTGGTTAGCTGCAGGGAAGCAGGAGTTGAGCATATGCTCAGCATTGAATAAGATCAAAGCAAACCAGAAATTCTTTGAAAAAAACAAAGGTTAAAGTGATGCTATAGTTAGGCGTGGTAATAGGATGTTTGCTTACATTAAAAAAAAATCCCTGATTAAAAAACAAAGTTTAAAGTGAAGGTATAGTTACATTTTGAAATGAGATAAGAGCTAATGTTTAAAAAAAAGAAAACCCAAGGTAACTCACCAGTTATGGTTTAGTGAAATAACAATAATTTGTTCCCATCATCAACTGCGTATGACTTACATCACTCATGAAATGATAAATAACTTTATATTTTTTCAAAGACATACATAAATAATGTGTGGCAAGGCCCAAACAAGTAAGGCAGATGGTCAAAATGTTTGTCTTATTAGAAGTAAGTTGTCACTTATGCTACTGCTGGCCATTCCAAAATAATGTTTGAAGACATGTCACTGCATAACATCAGTAATGCTGATCAGGGTACCTAAATTAAGAAAGTGCACATTAAATAATAGAAAATAAAGTTCTGAGCCTTGTGCAACTCCCTGTGTATCTACTCTGTTCATATGTTATTTTATTGTGTTTTATTTTAACATATTAAGCACATCATGAATTAACAATATCTATGCACTGACAAACGATGAGTGCTAGCAGTCAGTGATAACTCATATTAAACAGGTGAGGTAGCATTCAATGTACTCCACAAAGATGTCTATCTTCAATAAAATGCAAAGATTAGAGCTGAGTGCCAATAATTAATTATTTGGTCACCCCAAAATCTACATTTGATTCAGTGGACCATCAGATGACAGTTGTCACTAAAGGAAACACTAAAGTATTTGAGGTTATGGCATAACAATGGGGAAACATGGGGCGGTGACAGGCCCAACAACATCATATTAAAGCTTCAATCCATATACTCCAGTCAAGTACAATCCTGTTTTGGTTTAGGCCTAGTTTTGAAATAAGTCACTTGGCCCATTCACCCAAGTAAGTTGCAGATTTGCCCAACATCATGGAAAGGGATACATCTCCCTGATCAGATAAATGCATGACATTTTTGCCCACACTATCAGGGTAGATCCTGTGCCATGTCTGGGGTGCTCCCAAGACTGACATCGAACAAGAATCCCAAACTCATCCATATGAGCCTGAACTGTAAACATACTGATTTTTCAGATTTGTCTCTCAGCCAAAGTAGGCTTAGAATTAAACCATTTTTTAAAAAAATTCTAAGGAATCTGATGAGGGCTATGTCAAAAATGTGATTACGTTTGCTTTTTTATTTAAATGGCTGATACTAAGGCCTGTATTTATACTTTTTTTGCGCCGCATTTGCGTCGTTTTTTGACGCAAAAACGGCGCAAACTTGCAAAATACCATTGTATTTTGTAGGTTTGCGCCGTTTTGCGTCAAAAAGCGGCGCCAATGCGGCGCTAAAAAAAGTATAAATACGGGCCTAAATATTGCAGTATTAATTTAACGAAAGGTGGCCAGTAGAATGGTTGAAAAGTTTCAGCTACAGGACCCCAGCTGCAACTCGCTGATAATGCCCAGAATATTCAGATATATGTCATTCATTCATCATTTTCTAATCCTCAGGAAAATGAGTGGACACTTGTCTCACATTTTCGTGGATGAGGCAACAGCACTTCCACCTCAAGCTGGCATATTAATAGCCATTGTGCAACAGGAGGATACAATGATCAAAGTGAAATTATTTTTCACAGAGAGTAGAACAGGCATATTTCATATTCTCATGATGGTGCATATATGCAAAATCAACAACATCAATTCAAGCACAAAGAAACCAAGAGCCCAGGACATTGCATAAGACTAATCCATATCTGCTCACAGGGTTAAGCAGAACTACAAAAGCTGGAAGAGAAATACAAAAAGAAAAGGTAACAGGTGTGAGTGTCACCAATGTGATTGCAGAAAAAACAAAGCAACCCAAAATTGTCATGCATGGACTGCATCAATATTCGCCTCCAAAATGCAGTCATCAAACTGTAATGTCACCTGAAACCAACAATTGATGGCATACTATCAGATACTAATGCTTCTCAAAGTTGGACTTAAATGCAGATTACCATCAGCTGAAACAGCAGGTACATTACTACATTGTCCACCCATGTTGGACACTTTAGGCACTGATGCCTAAACCTTGGAATTCCCCCTACCTTAGATTTGTCCTACAATGATATTAGAGAAATCATGCCAAGATTAGATGGAATAATGAATGTGAGTGGTTCTGTTTTAACAACTATCATGAGAATCTTGGAATGCAGTGTGACTCTTCACTGAAGTACATGTGAGCTTTTAAAGGATGTTCTAGAGGTCCTCGGACACATCTTTTTCGGACAAGGGGTTTGAGAAGACCAAAAGAAAAAACAGACATTCTAATCTGAGTTCCCCATAAACACCACAGCAGTCAGCAATTTCATGTGATTACACTTGACGTAAACTTCATCTAAAACTTGGTAATACTCACAGAGCTCCTTTGTGAACATTTTAACAAATACATTGTTTCTACAATTTGACCAGGCATTTCAAGCTGCCTCGGGGTGGCCTCTTTTCTGGGAGGACTATGAGGCATGAGATAAATAAGGGTTGGGTCTGGGGAGTGGGTCGTAAAGGGAATGGTATGGTGACGGGACCAGAAGGCTTGAAAATAAAAAGGACGATAGAAGAAATTACGTAAGAATTTATGTCAGAAATCTGCGTGTACAGAATGTTCCAAATTTGATTACATAAATCCATACAGGGTAAATATGTTGAAACTAGGTTTCTTAACTTAGAACGTTAGGGGTCTGAAACAGGCTACTAAATTGAGGCTGGTTGACGAAGAGCTGAAGATTATCAAGACAAATATAATACATGTAGAGTAAACTCACATAAAAGATAGGGAACAGAAAATTCTTGAGAAACTGGAATACCACTCGCAGTCAGTGCCGGATTTGGTCATTTTTTTTTGTGCAAATCCGGCGCAAACTTAACTTCATATTTATATTTGGCACTAGACATGTCAAGTGCCTAAATATTGGAGTTAAAGTCTTTTTTGCCTGCGGGAAACTACCTTGCGTCAATGAGATGCAAGGTAGGCATTCCCAGGCAAAAAATGACTCAAAGGCCCAAGCACCTTATTTATCTTCCCATGCAAAAATCACGCACAGGAGGAGGAGGGCCTTAAATAATGGCGCTAAGCCTGCTTCGCACCATTATTTAACGCCTGGGTCAGGGCAGGCGTTAGTGGACTTGTGGGCCTTTTTCCATGGTTATAGACCATGGAAACAACCCACAATTGCCTTTCCCTGCCCCCAGGGACCCCCCCACCTACCCGCAACCACACCTGGAGGACACCTGAGGATGGGGGACCCATCCAGGTAAGTCCAGCTAAGTATTTTGATTTTTTTGCAAAGTGCCATATAGGGGCCTAAAGTGGGCCCCCCCACACGGCACAGTGCCCAACAGTGACCTAAGTCCCATGGGCATCGCCATTGGGCTGGGGGCATAACATCTGTCTTTACTTAGACAGGAGTCATGTCCGTGGGGGTTGTGTGTGGAAATAATGACGCTGATCATCTTAGAGTAATTTTTTTGACACACAACCGCCAGTTTCCCCTACGCCGCCTCCCCCACCCGGTTAGCATCAATAATTTTGACACTAACTGGGCCTTTCTGCTGGCTAGAATCATAGCTTAAATATGACGCCTGACTGGCGTCCAGGAATGGCGCTAGCTGGCGGTATACTTTTTGATGCAAACCTGCGCTAACACAGGTTTGTGTCAAAAAGTATAAATCAGGGCCTTAGTGCCCGTACAAGTGATTTCAATAATTGTACATCAGGGTATGTTTTAGGTTTTGCGGAGTAGCACGAATGTCAGAAATATAGAGACAATTAAACAGTTACAAGGTGCAACCTATAAATTTAAAATCTGCATGATCTTTGGTCCATATATTGATCATCCTGAAATGTTTGGCTATCTCACGTCTCAGATAGCAAAAAGAGGTAACTCCTTAATAGTCTGTAGAGATTTATATTTCCTTCTGGATAAGAAAATAATTGGTCTGCAATGGTCGGTAATCTGACGATGCATCAAACTAGAGTTTCAGTTTTCTAGGAAAATCAGAAGTGGTGTGACATGGCTCTCATAACACATTTTGACAAAAAAATACACTTTCCTTACATTTCTGTGATGGCAGTTCTGGAATCTGCAGGAAATCATGAATTTCATTCAACCTACCATTCTGCCAAGTCTCTCAATAAAAATAGTACCTCACTTGTCTGGGTAGGGCTAGTGACCGCAACAGGAAAGGCACCAAATTGCAACATTGACATATCACATATTTGCCCTTTTTAGCAGAGTAGCTAGCTGTGGATTTGGGGCCCTAGCTCAGCAGGCACCTAGGGAAACCTAGCAAACTTGTACATTCCTGAATACTAGACACCTAGGAAAATTCAGGGTGGGGTGACTTCTGTGATTCCCACCTGTTCATCCTGCCCAGAAGCCCTTGCAAACCTCAATGTTTGAATAAGAACACACATTTCCCTCAAATTTATGTGAGGAAAACGTCTGGAATCAATAGGAAGCCACATATTTCCTACCATCCAGCATTTCCCCAACTCTCCCAGTAAAATGAAACATCACTTGAGTGAGTAGGGCTAGTGCCAGTGACAGGGAAGGCCCCAAAATTCAACATGGACTCATCAAATTTTTCACTGAAAATGGAGGGCCTGCTTATGAAGTACCTGCAGTGGCGGTCCAACCACCCCATCCTTGGTGGCCCAACCGCCAGATCAGGATGCTGGCAGTTAAACCACCACAAGACTGCCACCACCACCAGGATCGTGGATCCCTCCAAGTTGGTGGCGGTGCAAGTCATGATCAAGCATGCCTTTCCACCAGCGGAAAGGCAGAGAGAGGTACACAGGGCAGCCATTGCACTGCCTGTGTCATGGGCATTTCAGAGGCCCTTTTGTCAGCACACTCGAAATGCTCACTGTCTGCGATGGTGGTAGTGTGCATTCCAAGTGTGCTGCCAGCACAGACAGTGTGGTGGCATTGGCCTTGGTGCTTCCTGAGGGCCAAATCCAATACCGGCACACTGTTTCCACTGGCCGGGCCGGTGTGGGGATCACAATACAGCCGTGGGGAGGCCGCGGGCTTGGCAACGTCCTCCCCACCATCATACTGGAAGTTCAGTGGTCAGACCGCCTAAATCATAATCAGGCCCTGACTCTTTTTTGCAGTGTCAGTGATTTTGGGCCTTAGCTTAGCTGTCATTTAAGGAAACCAAGCAAACCTGCAAATGTTTGAAAATTAGACACCGAGGGGAATCCAAGGTGGAGTGACTTGCATGGCTCTCACCAGGTTTTCTTACCCAGAAGCCCTAGCATCATCAAATTTTGACTAAAAAAACTTTCCTCACATTTCTTTGATGGTAGTTCTGGAATCTGCAGGGAGCAACACATATCCTGCAACCTACCATACACTCAAGTCCTCCAATAAAAATCATACCTAACTTGTGTGGGTAGGGCTAGTAGCCATGGCAGGAAAGGCAGCCAATTGCAACATGGACACATCACATTTTTCCACTGAAAACTGATCCTTTTTTGCAGTATGACACGCTGTGGATTCTGGGCCCTAGTTCAGCTAGCACCTAGGAAAACCCAGTAAACTTGTACATTTTTAAAAATTATATACCTAGGGAAATCTGAGGTGAGGTGACCTGTGTACCTCCCACAAGGTTTTCCCACCCAGAAGCTTTTGTGAACTTCATAGTTTAACTAAAAACACATTTATCTCTAATATCTGTGATGAAAACATCTGGAATATGTGGGGAGCCACAGGTTACTGCCACCTAGAATTCCCCAACGTCTCCCCCTAAAAATGGAACTGCACTTGTGTGGGTAGAGCCAAATGTAACACGGAAACATAACATTTTTCCTCTGAAAACTGCTCCTTTTTTGCAATGTGGCTAGCTGTGGATTTTGGGCCCTAGCTCAGCCGGCACCTAGGAAAACCTAGTGAACTAATACATTTCTGAATACTAGAAACTAAGGGGCATCTAGGGTGGGGTGATTTGCATGACTCTTACTTGGTTTTCCTACCAAGAAACCCTTGAAAATGTCAAGCTTTTACTAAAAATACACATTTGCCTCACATTTCTGTGATGGGAAGTTCTGGAATCTGCAAGTACTAACATATTTTTTACCACCTACCATTCCCCCAAGTCTACCCATCAACATGGCACCTCACTTGTGTGGATAGGGCTAGTGGGCAACAGGAAATAGTAAATGACCACATCACATTTTTCCACTTAACAATGACCCTTTTTTTGCAACGTGGCTAGCTGTGTTTTTTTTGCCCAAGCTCAGCCTGCACCTAGGAAAACCTAGCAAATCTGCACATTTTTTAAAACTAAACACCTAGGGGAATGCAGGGTGGAGTGACTTACATGTCTCTCACCAGGTTTTCCTACCCAGAAGCTCTTGTTAACCCTTACATTTCTGTTAAGGAAAGTTCTGGAATTTGCAGGGAGCAACAACTTTTCTCACTACCTACCATTCCCCCACATCTCCCTATAAAACTGGTACCTCACTTGTGTGGCTGGGCCTAGCGTCCATGACAAAAACAAATAAAATGAAGGTCAATAAGTGTCCCATTATGAGGACTGATCTTCATGTCACGCCCACTACGCCTGCCCAGCCACACAAGTGAGGCAGCATTCTTTAAGGACAAGAGGGGGAACACTGAGTGTTAAGAGTTTTGTGGATTACTTCCGATTCTAGAAGAATATGTCACAGAAATACAATTAAAATGTGCTATTTTGGGCACATTTTGGTGTTTGCAGGCAATAGAGGGTAAGACAGCTTTGTGGGATCCACAAGAGGCACACCAACCTGTACCACTCTGGGTGTCTAGTTTTAAAAAATGCCTGAGTTTGGACGGTTTCCCTTGGTGGTCGCCAAGTCCAGGCCTAAAAACTGCTCTGCACTTTTTGTTGATGTTCCCACATTGTGGGGGTCATTCCAAACTTCCCCCGTCAAAAGACCGCTCCGCGGTCAGAAGACCACGGGGGCCATTTCGACTTTCCCGCTGGGCCGGCGGGAGCCCGCCAAGGGAGCGCCCGCCGGCCCAGCGGGAAAGGCCCTGCAACACAGGAGCCGGCTCCGAATGGAGCCGGCGGTGTTACAGGGGTGCGACGGGTGCAGTTGCACCCGTCGTGATTTTCACTGTCTGCTAAGCAGACAGTGAAAATCATGCTGGGGCCCTGTTAGGGTGCCCCTGCACTGCCCATGCCAGTGGCCCCACGACACCTGTTCCCGCCATCCTGTTCCTGGCGGTAAAAACCGCCAGAAACAGGATGGTGGGAAGGGGTCAGAATCTCCATGGCGGCGCTGCAAGCAGCGCCGCCATGGAGATTCAGCCCAGCCAGGGGTAATCTGGCGGGAAACCGCCGGATCCCCTTTTCTGACCGCGGTTTTACCGCCGCGGTCAGAATGGGCAGGAAAGCACCGCCAGCCTGTTGGCGGTGCTTTCCGTCGGTCACGGCCCTGGCGGTTTTTACCGCCAGGGTCGGAATGACCCGCTGTGTCTTGAACCCTTCCCTTTCGCGGGAGCTAGGCTCACCCACACAGGTGAAGTATCATTTTTATTTGAAGACATGTGGGAACTTTGAGTGGCAGAAAATTTGCAGCTCCCTGTAGTTTCCAGTACTTTGAGTCACAGAAATATGAAGACAAGGTGTGTTTTTAGCCTGTGTTTGAGGATCACAAGGGATTTTGGGTAAGAAAACTTTGCAGGATCGAAGCAAGAACCACTATCCTGGAAGCCCTTTGGTGTTTAGTTTATGAAAATATCAGGAGTTGATAGATTTTCCCTGGAGAGAATGTAAACCTTTTCAGAGAAAGATAGAAAAGTCAAATATCACTTAACTATCATCTTGTACTCAAGCACGCACACATACTAGTTGGATTTGGCACATGGTTGAGTGAAAACTTCAAAACTTGCATTTTATTAAAAAAAGAGTTCACAAAATTTAAGACGTACAGATCTCTGTTAATAAGGGAATTTAAAGTTAGTAATTGTAATTCTGAGCCAGTGACTCACAGCTTGTGAGCTGTAAAACCATATTAAGTCACCAACCTCTTTACAGGCCATTCACATTTAAAGGTCATTCACAAACCTTACATGTGTCTCACAGACAAAACCATTCACACCACCAGCTAGGCACCCAGCATTTTACAACACTCACATCAGCATACAGCTCCATTCAAGGGCCCACAGGACTAACACAACAATCACACTGTCTGGCAGCTGAAAGAGTGTGTGGACTGTCATTTGGCTGCCACTGTGTGTGTAGTAACCAGCATCCACTCACTATACACATGCACACTGCCAGCCAAATGCTAGTTCACACAGACTGCCTGCAAGACCCCAGCCACACACACCATCAGCTAGATGCAAGTTCAGACACTGCAATCGCATGGCTGGGCACTGGGAAGAATGTGTGTACTGGCTTTAGTGGTGATGTTTGTGTAAAGACTTGCTGCTGGTCACTAAACACACACTGGCAGTCAAACACCAGTCCACACACATTGCTAGCCAAATGCCAGCCATGCAGACCACCAGCCGAACACCACTCAGACATTACCATGAAGCTCCACACTACTTTCATTTCTATAACACTCCCACAATAAACAGATTACAGAAACAATGCACAGGCAAGAGAAAATAAAACATCCAGCTTAAAACAGCACATTTTTACAATAGAAATAATAAAACTACTAGTGGAATATGAAATATCAAGTATGACTGCATACATAATAGGTGTAACTAAGCACATTAAACTACTGCCAACCAGGTATCTAAACAGAAAATATATAACAATATAGACCACAGTCAGTTCCCTTTTACTGTCATGGTTGTGACTTGAGTTGAGTTGGCACAATTTAAAACGTAGAGAAACATAGGCAATGCCCTGCGCCTTATTTACAAGGTGGCATTAAGCCACTTTTTGGGGCTTAACGCCACCTTGTAAATATGGCCCCTTCACATGCAGCCTTTTCTGCAGCACGCAGAGAAAGAGCAACATGCCAGAAATTATTGTTTATGTGCAGGAAGGTGTCCCTTACGGCACATAAACAATCACTTCAAAATGACACTTTGGCACTTCTGTGCATGCAGCACACACAGAAGTGCCTAATCGCCATTAGTGATTGTTTTTGTGCAGGAAGGGACACCTTGCCACACCTAAACAATCAAACACCTCAACACAGACATTCTTGCACTATGGTGCAAGGATACCTGAGCTGGTGCTAGGCAGCTCAATTTAGAACCAGCACCAGGGGAAACGCAGAGGGGCATTGTATTCTACTAAATACGGTACATTCCTGAGTTTCTAAAGTGGCGAGGCACTGCCAATTTTGGCACAGCACAATGCAGCGCCACTTTTTAGTAAATCTGGCCCTTAGTCCCGACAAGGCCAGATGTAAAACTTTTTCCTGGGTTGATAAAAAAGTGGTTGGAGGGAAAGTGATCATGTAAATGCCCAACAGATTATTGCATGAGCAAATCTACACATACATGTTTGCTCATGCCAAAATACAGTTCATAAATATTTTCTAGGAGTATGATTTCATGACGTACTTCGGTAAATTTATGTGAATTAATAAAAGTGATAAATCTGCACTGATGCAAGGACATATACCGTAGATGCACTTTTGTGACTTTGTTTAAGAATTGGATCCCTAATTAGGTCTGGCATTAACTCAGACCTTTTGGTTTTTATTACATGCTGTCTCTCTATCTCTAGCTATCGGCTGGCTTCACTGTGAGTGACAGCATTATGCTCTTTCACAAAGAACATACCAGCTCACAAAGCAGTTATATTCAGTGCCAGTGACTACTGTGGCAATGTGTGCTTTTAAAAAAATATATATTTTGGCTTTTTGCCAATGTTTGTTGTAATGGTGAGAGCCCGGGAGCTTCCCCAACACTAAGGTTTTACAAAAACCATGTAAAAATAAGACAAAAAGAGACAAATTTTACCTTAATTGCAGACTGTGCCTTTCCCTGATGCCTAATGTGGTACTGTAAACTGACAGCTAAACAAGTTGTGTCTACTTGTCCCAAGGAAAAAATAAACATAAAAACTTGTTGTCCTTGACCACGAACAATACACCCTGGGTGTTGGGTTATGGAAATTTCACACTCCTGCATATGCCAGGATTAGAAGACACTACGAGCAGTAAATATGGTTCTCCTTTCAAACTCCTCTTCAGACACAAATTCTACATCTTTGACAAGGATTTTTTTTTTTCAGGAATGAATTCAGTAAGTGGCAATCTTTCAGTCTAATCCCAACATGCTCTCTAAAGCCTGAAAGGTTCAACCCATATACTAATTTCAAATGTAGTTTGACAATTCCTCGTAAAAAGTTCCTTGTAAAAAGTTCCAATAAAAAGAAGTAATGGCATCCTTAACTATCCTATCTGGAAAGTTAAACCGCAGAACTGCTGAATCTCATGGAGATTTATAGGAGTCCACTGAGTAGCTCTGGGGTAGGTCTTAAGTGTGGCACTGTTGTCCCGCTAATACTGTTCTGCATACAAATTTGTCTGCTCAACAATATCATCCAAAATCACTTCATCAATAAACAATTGGAAGTAATTGATAGGAAAAATGTTCTCTGTATTGTCTACACCCTTAAACACCACTAAAGGCAGGCAAGACAAGCTGCACCATGTTAGGTGCAACCCAGGGTTCAGCACTTCCACTGGGAAACTTTCCAGCACCTGGATACAGTCCAGCTTGCTCTTGCTGCACTACTGGCATTTCACTATTATCCTCTAATAGTGGATCCACATTCAGATGATTCTTCTTGAACACAAAATGAAGTGCCAGAATCTTCAAATTGGTCCCCTGCCCCATACACAGAGTCAGCCTCAGAGGCATGTTCAGAGGGAGATTCAAAAAGCAAACCTACAGCCTGCTGGGTGGTCAGCTTGCAGGCAGCAATAATTCTTACATATGAAACCAACTGAACAAGCAAAACAACAATATTCAACAGTGTGTCAAATTAGAACTCAACAAACTTAGCTATATCAAACAGTAAATATGACTATTCACATATATTTATCTGGAGCTATCAATACAATCTACACAATGCACTTGACACTCTAGAAGTATATCTCTCAGTTGCTACGGACAGCTAGACTGAGGATCAACGGCACCTACTTTGCACATACACAGCACATACTAAACATATCCGAATAGAAAGGAAAAACAAAAAATAAAGACATATAAGATAATACAGTACAGATCTTGCACAAACCCAAATGTGAATTTTAAAACATTAAATAAACCATAAGCTAAGTATGCCTCAGTTATTACAACTGTTAAAAAAATTCAACCAATTTAACCAGGGCAATGATACTCATATCAAGAACACATTACTGTAGGAGGCTGGCCTGGTTTGTAGTGGGCACCTTGGGTACTTACACCTTATACCAGGTCCAATTAACCCTTATTAGTGAAATGTAGTAGTGTTCAAGCAGCTTAGGCTGATAGAGGTAGCTATAGCAGAGCAGCTTAGGCTGAACTAGGAGACATGCAAAGCTCATGCAAGACCACTTGTAGTTACACAGTACTTATAAACAAGCAAAGACAATTTTCAGTGTTACCAAAAATAAAGGTATTTATTTGAGTGACACAGTACCAAAAATATCTTAGAGACAATACTCCTTCTGGAGGTATTATACACAATATATACACTAGACACCAAAATTAGACAAGTAAATAGTCATGGAACAATGCAAACAATAGGAAATGATATAGAATGCAATGGGAGAACATAGGTCTAGGGGCAACACAAACCATATACTAAGAAAGTGGAATGCAAATCATGAATTCCCCCCTAGACAAGTGTGGTGGGTGCACAATCGCTGTGAGAGTAAGAATACAGTAAAGGTAAGTAAATTACCACACCCCAGAGCCCAGAAAAGCAGGAGTAAAGTACTTCAAGTTTCCTTAGGACACACTACACCTGGTGATTGGGATTTTGCAGCAGCCAACCAAGACTGCAAAGAACAACTGCTGGATTCCTGGACCTGAAGACCTGCAAAGGAAGGGGACCAAGTACAGAAGTCGAAAAAAGTTCCAGGAAGGAGTCCCTGGTTAGTCGAAGACTGCAGGAATGCACCCTAGGAAGATGCTAGTGGGTTCCTGCATGATGCAAAGGATGTCCCACAATGTGAAGATCGTTGCAGACATGATTTCATGTTGGAAGTTACCAACAAGCCTTGGGTACAACAAAAGTGTGTTTTGCATCAAAATTGTGCTGAATGGACCCCCGAGGGACCTAGGGGCCTCAACCCCGTGTGAGGAGGAAGAGTGGGCTCTCAGCACTATAGAGAGCCCTCAGGATGCCAGCCAGCATACCCAGGAGTCACAGGACCTTGGGACAAAGGAGGTGCAAAATGCGGTTGATGCAGCACAACAAAAGAAGGTCCCACACCGCCGGAGAACAACTCAGCGAGTTGAGCTTCGCAGAATGGAGTGATGGGGACCTGGGCCAGGCTGTGCATGAAGGAATTTCACATATAGTGCACAGAGGCCTCAGGTGGTGAAGAAGATGCAGTACTCAGGGGTACCATCGCTCTCGAGGAAGGCAAGGCCATACCTCCTCCAAATTCCGTCAGCAGGACCTCAGGATAGTCTATTTTGATGATGTCCACTCTCTATGTCCTGAGGACCAGGCTTGTCATTGTGAGAGGAGTCCAAGGGTACCAGTCGTCGTCTTGGAAGGTGCCTGCTTGGAGCAGGGGAGTGACTCTGTCACTCCACGGGAGATTTCTTCGGCCCTTCTGGTGCAGGATGAAGACAGCGAGTCCCCAGAGTGTGCACACCATGGAAACTGTTGCAGTTGCTGACTTAGAGCTGAGGTTGCAGAAGAAATGTATCTCTTGTGGATACTTTGTTACAGTTACAGCATTTCTTGGAGCAGGCTGCAGTTGATCTGAGGTCAGAGGATGATGAAGTTGTTGCAGAGGATTCCTGAAGGAAACTTGCAAGCAGAATCTTAAAAGAACCCACAGGAGAGACCCTAAATAGCCCTGAGATAGGGATTGGCTACCTTATCAGGTATGGACCTATCAGGAGGAGTCTCTGATGTCACCTGCTGCCACTGTCCACTCAGAGGCTACAGAGTGCCCCCACACCTTGCAAAGCAAGATCTCTAAAGTCTGGGACACACTGGAGGAGCTCTGAGCACCACCCCTAGGGTGGTGATGGACAGGGGAGTTGTATTCCCCTTTCCTTTGTCCAGTTTCACGTCAGAGCAGGCGGAAGGGGTCCCTGATCTGGTTTAGACTGGCTTATGCAAGGAGGGCACCATCTGTGCCCTTCAAAGCATTTCCGGAGGCTGGGGGTGACTACCCCTCCCCAGCCCGTAACACCTATTTCCAAAGGGAGAGGGTGTAACATCCTGCTCTCAGAGGAAATGCTTTGTTCTGCCTTCCTGGGCCGGGGCTTCCCAGACCCCAGGAGGGCATAATCCTATCTGAGACGTTGGCAGCAGCAGCAGCTGCAGTAGAAACCCCGGAAAGGCAGTTTGGCAGTACCCAGGTTCTGAGCTAGAGACCCGGGGATCATGGAATTGTCCCCCCAATACCAGAATGGTATTGGGGTGACAATTCCATGATCTTAGACATGTTACATGGCCATGTTAGTAGTTACCATTGGGACGCTACGCATAGGTAGTGACCTATGTGCAGTGCACGCGTGTAATGGTGTCCCCGCACTCACAAAGTTCAGGGAATTTGCCCTGAACGATGTAGGGGCACCTTGGCTAGTGCCAGAGTGCCCACACAGTAAGTAACTTAGCACCCAACCTTCACCAAGTGAAGGTTAGACATATAGGTGACTTATAAGTTACTTAAGTGCAGTGAAAATGGCCAGTAGGTTCTGGTTAGCAGAGCCTCAGTGATACAGTTAGGCACCACACAGGGAACACATACAGGGCATACATTATGAGCACTGGAGTCCTGCCTAGCAGGATCCCAGTGACACAAGGGCAAAAACAAACATACACACAGTTAAAATGGGGGTAACATGCCAGGCAAGATGGTACTTTCCTACATCCAGGTTTATCATGCCACTCAGGCAACACAAGGTGGCCTTAAGTGTCTTGATAAACCTCCCTTATGTTTATGTCACCCTTGTGCAAGGGCAAAGCAAAACAATGATACATTTCCCCCCAAATGTTCAAGCCTACCATTTATAGATAAAATGGCAGAAACAGACACGTACATCATATCCCAGAAAGGCAAACAACTACTATCACACATGGGATATACATACAGTCAGGGAAGCACAAGCACTTAGAAATCAAATTGGAAATGTACCAAATATGCTAATATTTGTTATGGGAGAGCTACAGCTAAAACTGATGTTGGTATTAATGTCAGAGTCAAAGGTGGACAGGGCTATAGGGCAATCAGGAAGTTCCTGAAGGGTTAGTCTGACTGGTCAGTATGTGGAATGTTTTTTCTATTTATGTAGGCCTATTTTATGGTCTGTTTGGCTGGTTTCTACTGTTGATTTCCATAATAGTAAACAAGCATTGCCTGCTGCAAGTTAAAATCTATGCAGTCTTCTTTACAGCTCGCTAATTCATTAATGAAGCCACTTTATTTTGGTGCCCAAGTCTATTTTCTGTCCCAGTTTGACCCTGTTAGAGAAAACAAGTACCACCCAAATGTAACGGAGATAGAAATGAGGCAAGTTTTACAAGATCTCAAAGAAGTCAGCACTAGCTCTCAAGAACCCATGGGAATGATTTTAAAAATGATACTAACTAGAGTTGCTGAATACGGTATAGCACAGCTACCATCAATCCCTACCTTTAATAGCGAGCATCAAAAAGGCCATGACACAATTGGTTGTTGCTTAGATGATAGCAAGACATTCACATTTCAGAAATCCTTATCCTTACACATATCAAAGAAAGCTTCCTCCTGCATGACAATAATAATGGCATGAGAATAATAATCTATGCTACTAAAATTAATCTCCTTAGACTAAGGGCCTCATTACAAGTTTGGTGGTCTGTGCACCGCCGTGGCCGCAGTGGTGGTTCGACCCCCATCGGCTTGGTGGGCGGACCACTGTATTACTGTATTGCGGCCCTATGGAGCAAAGATGGCTGCGGTCCCAGCGGCACCGCCAGGCAGCACAGACTGCTGCAGTCACAAGGCAGCACAGACTGCTGCGGTCACGAGGCAGCACAAACAGGCTGCAGGGACAGTGTTTCCTCCGGACACATTATAAGGTTGCAAACTGCCAATGTGACCGTGGCCGGCCAACCATCACATCTCAGCAGGCCGAAACAGAGAGTATAAAGGGAGAAGCTCACCTGCAGGCAGTGTTATACGTCCTGTGCCACCAGGGAGCCCATCACACACATCTTGCCACTGCTGCTGCTCATTGATGGAGTACAAAATCCATGCCACCCTGGATGCAACTGACAGTAAGAACACACACCTGCCTGTGTCATTCGCTTAACAACAGATTGTTGCATCGTCATCCACATGATATGGGGTCATGCTACGGGCACCAAGTACACTTGTCATTGTGTCCACAGTTGGAGTCATTCACAAACAAGGACACATTTACATCCACTAAAAGCCGCTTTGGGTAGGTCACTGACACTGCACCACAGCACTACACACAAAAACATATCTGACCACCTCAGGCACAGGGACAGTGAAGTATATAAAACATTGTGTCACACCACCAACAACACAGCAACATGACATCTAGAAATACAACTGAGTGCTGTCAGATTTAACACACGGATGTATGGATGGGTCATGGAACACACACACACCCCTCGTATAAACCAGCTATGCAATGGACCCACACATCATCCAAATTGCAACACAATAGAAGGACAATGAGATGCACAATGGGCAGAGAGACAAAAATGCCAAGCTCACTATGCAAGCAATACCTGCACAGTAGGGATGGGGGCATCAGGAACACTCAGGGAAGGATGCTGCACTGCGACACATTACATTTTGCACAAGCCCCTAAAAAAACATTTGCGCAGGAACTGGCCCTTCATGTATCTCAGGGACAAACAGTAGTAGAGCCAAGAGTCATGCCTATCTGCACAATGTAGAAGTGCAAGTCAAGAATGCACACAGAACAGTAACAGCATGATCCAGACATCTAGATGGAGTAGCTGAAAGACATACACAGCAAAATGGACACACGCACAGTTAAATGCAAACAAAGGTAGCACAATTGAACACCCTCCATGTCTCAAACAAAACTCGAGCTCCCACACATGAGACGAATGTACAATCCATATCAGGGGGACAAGTCTTATGCCATACATGCTGACACTGGAAAACACAAGAGGAAATACTTACTATACCAGATAGAACATAATCCAATGACACCACAATTGCGTTAACACCCACATATCCATACAGTCAACATTTACCTTTGTCTTGGGTGACACCAGCGCTGTACACAAAGTTAGATATTGCATACAACAGCAAATGGATCAACAAGCAGGCTGGAACACAGTTGTGTAGGCAGACAACACAAGTTACTCAGGGAAAACATAAAGGTAAAAAAGGAAATAAAGGACAAATGTGTACTCAACAAAACAACTGTTTGAGTTTATTAACAATCAGAAGCAAAATGTCAAAAGCCATTGATCAGTCCAGTAGTCTGTCAGTGCACAGTACTGTGCTCACACTTGACTCCTATTACTGCCAAGGAACCTCCACAGGAAGGGGCATCAAGATGGCTGGCAGGCACCTCCGGGATAATCCTTGATGGGGGTTGGATTTGGGATGGGTGGGTTTGGAAGGGGTGGATTCCTTCTTAGGAGGAGTAGGCTTCTTCTTTGAGGTAGGGGTATGGGTGCTTGTAGGGGAGCAGGTGTGACAGAGGAGACTTGAAGGTGTAAGGGATGGGTTGGGATGTGGGTTGGGGCCTCTTGCGTTTGGGACAGGGGGTGGAAGGAACAGGGGAAAGGGCAAGCTAAAAAAAAAACTTTCCTTAGGAATAAAGGGACTGTTATCAGAAGGGGTTGGAGATTTGGAGGTCGAAGGAGTGATTGTCTGGGATGTTGGTATTGATGTATTTGGTGTGTGCATGTGTGAGGTGTGCTTATGTTTGGGTGGTGTCTGTTGCATGTGTGAGTGTGTGTGTTTGTGTGTTTTGTGGGGCTGGGAGGTAGGTGCTTGGAGATGCTTGTAGTGGTGGATGTGTGTGTGTGTCTGTTGGGGTGGTGTCTGCAGGTATGCTACCTGTGGTAGATGTCTATGTGACTGTTGGGGTGGTATCTGTGGGTATAGTGAGTGTGGTGGATGTCTGTGTGTCCGTTGGGGTGGTGTCTGTCGGTATGGTGGGTGTGTCACTAATTGTTTTGGTGGTGCCTGTGGGTATGCTTGTGGTGTGTGGGCCTGTGGGATGATTGTGATGCCTGGGGAAGTGGTTGGTGATGTGTGCATGGGTGTATGTTGAGCGCTTGCTAGTGTGTTTTGTGGTGTTTGCATTTATGTGTGTGTTGAGGTGGGTGGGTGTAGATATGTATGTGTGCTTAGAATCGGTAGGGGAATGGGGGATTTGGATACAGAGGAGGGAGGTGGAGGGGAGATATAATGTGGGGGGTGACTGGATGCCTGGATGCCATCAGCGAGGAGTCCAGAGCCTGAAAAGAGCTCTGTAGGCAAGACATGGCACTATGAATGCCTTCTAGGAAAGCATTGGTCTGCTGACGTTGGCAGGCCAACCCTGGATAGCATTGACAATGGCAATCTCCTTTATTTGCCTGGGATGATGCCGCAAATACAAAGAGAAATAGGGTCACCTCATATCCCTGATCACACCTGAACAATAGCTGAGATTAGCAAACATTACCATGATGTCAAGTAGGCCCCAGCAACAAACTCCACCTAAGTGGCCCCTCCATGTACCATACCATATGCATCCATGCCATCTGAACTGTGAACAGTTGCCCAAAGGAAAATCAGGATCTCAGACAACTACAAATGCATGGCTAAAGTTGTGCAATCACAGTAACCAATGAACAAGCAGGAGACCAGATCATCTTCAATGCTTTGCCTCACAGGGCATACATCATTTACCTGTTGTCGTACAATAGTAGGCTAATGCCAACTTCATTCCCACAGATCCCACACAAGGTCAGACAGACATGTATTTGTCATATACAAAAACACAACAATAAAAAACGATGCTTCCAGAATATGCCATGTTGCTGACAACAGTACGATAGCCTTGAGAAGGTGACATGGAAAAACTCATGTCACACTGGAAACATATCCACAATGCACATTACGCCAAGTGAAATTCGTCCCAGTGGAGTCATGGAGGTAGTACCAATGTTGCTCTGATAGGCCAAACATTTGTCATAGAAATTTATACTGTAGACATCATGTGCAAATTGTCAGGGAGATATGTCCCTAAAGCCCAAAATACATTACTGTCTCTATTTTGGTCCTGCAAACCTAGATGTCTGTGGATGAATGGTTGTACCCAAACACATGTATTTCAACATAACTGCAAGTTTATGACGCACGCCTACAGTCAGGTAAAACACCTTACTCATTACACATGTGCAGCTTTGCTACATGATGCCACATCAATGGCCTGGAAATGGCATGGAAATGCACATTGTGGCTAAAAAGATCTAGTCATAAGCGGCTTGCCCCTTATTGCTACTGCAGTTGTGCATGCCAAATGACATGAAATGATGGGTGAGGGTATGTGTGAGCCAACAGTCAATGGTGACACACTCCTGTCTGTGGCACCACATGAAATGTACTCCCTTTGCAAATGTCCTATTCCAAACACAGGTTGGCATACACATATATGTGAGGGAATACAGGAATCATCCAGTGTACACTGGTAGACTATGCATGAAATAGCAGCATACATACTTTGCCAAAAGAGAAAGAGACATATGCTAACATGTGGCACAAGGAATGTTGGCAACAGGGACTGCACACAAATCATGTCCGTGGACACTCCCCACTTACTAAGGTATTGATCTGTAGATGCACCCAAACATAAAGGTGTGCTCTGTCACATGTATGACAGTAGTGAGGCACCAGCACCCGTCATACTCTGAAGACAAGTAGCCTCTGGGTGGCATATGCCAATATATTAATTTAACCAGGCATATGGCTAAGGACAGTGATCCATCACTTCCTTCATATTGACCTGTAACACTGAGGAGTAGTGGTCTGTTGCATAGAATAAAACATAGAATAAAAAACTAATACAACAACAAAGAGTACTTGATTGATCAATGTACACAGCCATATGTTGTCGACTGGAGAGCAAATTGTTTGTAGAGTGTACACAGTTGTGTCCTAGGTCCCTGGGATAACAGGCAAGGCACATCAGTATGCACCACATTACATATCTACACAAACTGCCACTCATCTACTGTTTCACACTTGGTACATCCCTAATAATCAGGGGGAGATGTCAGAACCTAACACATTGACATGGCAATGTGGCAGGCAGGATTATGCCCTGTACTCACCAAGTTGTGGCTGGTGTGCTTCCCTTAAATGGCCTTCAAGGTCCGGCGTGCCTCCTGCCCACCCTGGAAGGACAGCCCCAGCTGGACCTCTGTGATCTTCCGGTCCCAGTGTCTCAGGTCCTCCCACCTCTTGCGACAGTTGGTGCTCGGCCAGCTGTGGACCCTCAGGGTCCGCACGTTCCTGGTGATGGGTCTCCATATTCCCTTCTTATGATGGACATTGATCTGCATGGATGCATGAGACAAATCAAAAGATTACAATCACATGTTTTCACACAAATTGTTGAGTCACACACATGTCAGAAAAAACAAGCTAAAATTTTCAATTTGTTAACACACCACAAGTGTAAAGCACACAAGCCAATAAGTACAGGGACATAACTAAACACTTTTGTATCCATCTACAGGCCAGCCCACTACCCTGCTCATGGCCTACAATGAATAACTAAGCCTACTGACATCAGGTAGCCCATGCTCCAGCAACATATACTGTGATGTGAGCCACAAGGAAACACTACTCACATATGTGGCTTTTGAAGAGTAAACCCCTGAGACCTGTCTGGACCAACACATTCACACTCTGTGAGATTGGCACACTGCATACAGTCCCTACTGGCAACTGTCATAGTACAGACATCACCCTTACACTTGAGTGACAAAGAAGGGGCTGGCATGGTGGGTACAGAAAGTGTCTTCATTTTGCAAGTGTGGATATATGGCCTACTAAATGGACTCATGCCACTTCAGGGGGCGGGTTCTGTGGTATGTACCTATAACATAGAACACTCCTTTGGACATATGTGTCTATCCCACAGAGATGGCATCCAGCATACAAAGATATACATAGTACAATTTCTGCTCTGTGACCAAGCTACTGAGTCAAATTTCATGGCCTCCCAGAATCAACACACTATCTGCACTATGGGACTGTACAGGACTAATATGACTTCTGTGATGGTGAAAACAGAGCTGTGGGAATAAGGGACCCTTCATGAGTCAAGGACACACATTTGGACTAGTTTGTGGATTAGTACCCATTCCCAATCTAGTCAATGGACTGAGGCATTCAGGGTAAGTGTTGCCACTAGAACATCATATTGGCCAAATGACAGGATCTACTTGTGTACATGGAGTGGGCACAGTGACTCTACGATGGCCTAGACTATGTACCATACTGGGAGATGCATTAGACAGGCCCTGGTCTCAGCAGGCTGAACATTCAGAACCTATATAACACTTTATTTCCATAACTTCCAGCAATGATAGAACATCATGTGGGCATCAGCAATTTGGTATGAGGCTTGTATGGCAACCTGAAGGGCAGAGTGAGTCAGGATATGCCTCCCAGACTACTTTTTGGCAATGCTAGATGGAAGGTGAAAGATCTATATTACAATGCACATTGCTTACAGGATCCTCAAATGGCTCATACAAAATGCATACACAGCTCATGTTGTCATGCACATACATGTTATCTAACATTTACAAATATCGTAAAGAAAAGATGTCAGTGGATGGTAGTGAATTCTTCTTATCGAGTTATGTACATACAACACAAGGAGGATGTAGGCCCCTGAAAACTTCACAAATCACAAAGTGACTGAACTTAACATACGTTATTGGCTACCAATACCTGCACCACTCACATCACATTGATGCCACACAGACTGCAACAACAGGCACCCAAAAAGTCTAACTGGCACACAGGGGCACACTGTAGCCTGTGTAGAGGAAAATGATGTATTGAACAGTATCAATTGTGCCTATGAGATTCTTTCCTGCTCCTCTAGTGAGTCCTAGAGCTGTTCATACAACCTGAACCTGAACCTCATTGACAAGCCTCTCCACCTCCTCTGGAGAGAAGGCAGGGGCCCGATCACCTGCTGGATGTAGCATGATTGCTCCCAGAGGCGGCACACAGCATCTCAGGTCGTGGAGGTTTTGCTGGCATCAGTGCGAGGAGTCAGGTAAGTAAATGTGCACAACATGGTGTTCACCTCCAGCGGTTCACCTCCATGGTGTTCACTGTCCAGCACTGGACAGTCTGGGTAACTTGGGTCCACCACGTGTGTTCCAGGGGCCACGCTCGTCAGGATGAGAGGCGTCCCAGAGTACCGGTGACACTGAAGTTTGGTGCCTGCTAGAGCAGGGGGAAGATTCCGTCGACCCTCTGGAGATTACTTTGTGGCTTCCAATACAGGATGGAGGCAGGCAGCCCCCAAAACATGCACCACCAGGAAACAGTCGAGAAAGCTGGCAGGATTAGGCTCTACAATGTCGCTGGCAGTCTTCTTGCTACTTTGTTGCAGTTTTGCAGGAGTCCTGGAGCAGTCAGCGGTTGATCCTTGGCAGAAGTCAAAGAGAGAAGTGCAGAGGAACTCTGGTAAATTTTTGCAAGTCATTATCCGAGGAAAAGCCTACAGGAGAGACCCTAAATAGCCCTCAGAGGAGGATTGGCCACCTAGTCAGGTAAGCAGCTATCAGGAGGGGTCTCTGACATCATGTGCTGATACTGACCACTCAGAGGTTTCCAGAGTGCCCTCACACCTCTGGATTCAAGATGGCAGAGGTCTGAAACACACTTCTGAGACACACTGGTGGAGCTCTGGGCACCACCCCTAGGGTGGTGATGGACAGGGAAGTGGTAACTCCCCTTTCCTTTGTCCAGCTTCACGCCAGAGCAGGGACTGGGGGTTCCCTCAACGGGTGTAGACTGGCTTATGCAAAGAGGGCACCATCTGTGCCCTTCAAAGCATTTCCAGAGGCTGGGGAGGCTACTCCTCCCAGCCCTTAACACCTATTTCCAAAGGCAGAGGGTGTAACACCCTCTCTCAGAGGAAATTATTTGTTCTGCCTTTCTGGGACTGGGTTGCCCAGACCCCAAGAGGGCAGAACCCTGTCTGTGGGTTGGCAGCAGCGGTAGTTGCAGAGAAAACCCCAGAGAGCTGGTTTGGCAGTACCTGGGGTCCATATTGGAGCCCCGGGGATGCATGGGATTGGCTCCCCAATACCACATTTGGCAGGGGGGACAATTCCATAATCTTAGACAAGTTACATGGGCATATTTGGAGTTACCATTGTGAAGCTACATATAGGTATTGACTTATATGTAGTGCACACGTGTAATGGTGTCCCCGCACTCACAAAGTCTGGGGAAATGGCCCTGAACTATGTGGGGGCACCTTTGCTAGTGCAAGGGTGCCCTCACACTTAGTAACTTTGCACCTAACCTTCAGCAAGTGAAGGCTAGACATATAGGTGACTTATAAGTTACTTAAGTGCAGTGAAAATGGCTGTGAAATAACGTGTGCATTATTTCACGCAGGCCGCAGTGGCAGTCCTGTGTAAGGTTTGTCTGAGCTCCCTATGGGTGGAAAAAGAAATGCTGCAGCCCATAGGGATCTCCTGGAACCCCAATACCCTGGGTACCTAGGTACCATATACCAGGGAATTACAAGTGTGCCAATTAGAATTGATAAAAATGGTCAATAGCCTATATTGACAATTTTAAAGGTAGAGAGAGCATAAGCACTGAGGTTCTGTTAGCAGAGCCTCAGTGACACAGTGAGGCACTACGCAGGTATACACATTCAGGCCACAGACTATGACCCTGGGGCCCTGGCTAGCAGGGTCCCAGTGCGACAGGAAAAACACACTGACAAATATGGTTTTCACTACGAGCACTGGGGCCCTGGCTAGCAGGATCCCAGTGAGATGATAAAAACACCCTGACATATACTCACAAACAGGCCAAACGTGGGGGTAACAATGCTAGACAGAGGGTATCTTCTCACTCTGTGGCCTTGCACTCCCCTGGACAAAGCACAGGGCATGTTGCCCCATCCAGAACCAGTGGGCAAGACACCCACTTGAGAGACTGTGGCCTTGCACTTCCCCAGGACAAAGCACAAGGCATGTTGCCCCCTCCAGAACCAATGGGGAAGACACCCATTCGAGAGACTGTGGCCTTGCACTCACCAGGACAAAGCACAGGGCATATTGCCCCCTCCAGCACTAGTGGGCTTGTTCCCCATCCGGCTGAGGTCCCCCCCACCCCCTGAATTGCATGCCTATGTGACAACTGATGCCCATGCAGTTTTCTCTCCGGATTGCTGCAGGATTCGAGTGGGGTCTTGGACTGTGCCCTGTGGATGTGTGGACCCTGTGAACTATGAACTGGGCAGTTTCCCTTTTTTTATACAGATGTACAGATCTGTTTAATGTGTAAATCTGATTTTTTATTTTATTGTTGGGCTGATTACAATCAGTTTCGTAAATTCCTGTTGCCTTTGCTTTATTCTGCAGATTTTCGTTTTTAAAATTGTTTTTGTAATGCATATGGTTGTGTGTATGGTGTGTGTGTCAGGTGTGTGTTGTTCGTGTGTGTGTGTCACTCTTGGTTTCCTCCCACCCTCCCTTGTGTGCTAGGTAGCTGTACCCACCGTCGTCATCTGCGCCGGTGTTGGTGTTCCAGGAGGAGCATAATGTAGAAGATCATTGGAAAGACTTGCAATTCAGGTTCCATGGTGGCGTCGTTCATCCCTGTGTCTCCAATGGAGAGTCCTTTCTCTTCTGTGATGTGTTTCTGCCAGGCTTTTGATGGGTTTGGTACCACCCGGGCTGTAGGTGACTACGGCTGTGGTGACTGTTTTTTCCACCCTGGCGGTCGGTGTGGTACGTTGGCTGTTTATCGGAGATATCACCGCCATGGTCATAAATTGGCAGTTATTACTGCCAGCCTGTTGGCAGTATTACTGCCACTTTATCACCGACCGCCATGGTCATAATGAGGGCCTAAGTCATATTAACTATTCCCATTCAAATTTAAGCTATTTTTGATAAGGTATTGGACATTAAAAGAATCACATTTACTATTTCAACTCCAGTGCAAATTATTTTTGTGGAAGATATTGTACATTAAAAGGGTCACATACACTATTCCCACTCCAATCTAAACCATTTTGGGGGAGGTATGGGACACTAAAGGGGCTACATTTACTATTCCCAACCCAATTAAATACATTTTAAGGGAGGTTTTGAATACTTACGGGCTGTATTTACTATTATCCCCACTCCATTGCGAGCCATTTTAGTGAAGGTGTTGGACATGAAACAGTCAGATTTACTATTGCAATTCCAATCTCAACCATTTTGGTGAAGCTATTGAATAGGGAAGAGGTCAAATTTACTATTCTCATCCCAATCTAAGCCATTTTGGGGAAAGTGTTGGACACTAAAATGGCCAGCTTTACTATTCCAACTTCAATCTAAACCATTTTGTGGAAAGTGTTTGACATTACATTAAAGGGGTCAGGTTTATTATTCCTACTCCAACCTAAGGCATTTCTGCAAGGATTCTCTATGAGCCCGACTTCCTCCAATGTATTCTTGATCCCCCTACGTAACATCATCCGCTCTCAAAACATCAATATCCTTGCCTATGGCAATGACAAGCTACTCATTCTCTTTCTCATGGACAAGGCACCATGTATCCGGATCAAGTTTATTGCGTCCATAACTGAAATCTCTCATCCACTGCCTGAAACTGTCACTGACGTGACTAAAATCATGATCTTTCGGAAGAGCACATTACTGTTGAACTCCACCTGGTGGCCAGCAAAGCGAGGACCAACTTTCACCCCCCTCCCACACAAAGAATCTAGGGATCATCTTCAACAGCAAACTCAACATGACAACCCAAGTCAACACCGTCATCGCCTCATGCTTCCATACCGTGAAGATCACAGCAGATACATAACAACAGCCAGGGTTTTTGGTCATCATTTATTGATGTCTTAAAATCTGTAACTTCAACACTATAACACTTTTTTAGATTATATTTCACCTCAGAAAGGGGATCAAAGAAGCAATTGTAAATGTTTGTGGTGTCAACAGGAAAAGGCAGAAATTCTGCATTTGTTTGCTCAATGCTGTGTACTACAGTCGGTTTGGAAACCTGTAGTATAAAAAATCTGCACCATATTTAAACACACAGGGGCATTGTTATGAGCCCCTAGCGCCACTGGAGCATCACTTTACGTGACATTCTGGTGGTGCTATGCCCTGCGCCGTATTTCCACTTTTTGTGGCTTACCGCCACCTAGTAAATATAGCCGCTTCACAAATCACTGTGCGTGGAAGGAGCGTGCAGTGGGTGTTGCTGTTGCTGCGGGTCTGCCACAGCAACACCGATTGTATTTTGACGGTGCTCCAGATTTATGTGTTTTTGTAAACCTGAGGCAGCACCAAAATCTAACGCCATCTCAGGTGTGGCGTTAGCAAGGCACAACAATTCCACCTCACTTTTTGCTTTTTCTATGTGTGCTGCCTTCTGCAGCACGCATTAAAAGAGCAAAATACCAGAAATTATTGTTTATGTGCGGAAAGGTGTCCCTTCCTACACATAAACAATCATTTCAAAATGACACTTTGGCACTTCTGTGTGTGCTGCATTTTACAGCACACACAGAAGTGCCAAATCGCCATTAGTGATTCTTTATGTGCAGGAAGGGACACCTTTCCGCACATAAACAATCAAACCCCTCAACGCAGACATCCATGCACAATGGTGCAAGGATACCTACATTAGCTCTAGGCAGCTCAATTTAGCGCCAGTGCATCGGAAACGCAGGGGTAAATGCAGGGGTGTGCCGTATTCTAATAAATACAGTGCATTCCTCCATTTCTAAAATGAAGCAGCGCAGCGCTGCCACTTTTTGCACAGCACCGCGCTGCGCCACTTTTTAGTAAATCTGGCCCACAATCTTTTTATTACAAATAAACATAGCATGTTAGGTGTTGATAACTTGATTTTTATTCAACATAAAGAAGCAATATTCTTGGCAATTATAGTTGCTCACCTCTGTATGGCAAGAGAATAGTTAAATCACCACTCCCCATCTCTCTGGCAGTGGTGGTGAGATATCCTGTTTATTCTCATCTTGGAATTACCTTATATAATTACAGAGAAAATTTAAAAAAGATTAAAGATTAATGCATGAATTATTTTTAAGTACTAACAACCTATCATGGCAAAACGTTTGAACATATAGGGTGAAGTAGATAAGTGTGTATTTATGGTTATGTATAGGACATTATCATATTTGGAATGATCCTACCCCCCTCAATTTTCCACAATCTGTTTTGCTGTCATTAGAACTCTGTGCACTTTACCCCTGCTAAACAGGTTGTGTTTCCCTTTAAACATGGTTAAATCGCCTTATTAGTGATGGAGATATTTAGGGGCATATTTATACTCCGTTTGCGCCAAATTTGCGTCGTTTTTTTCAACGCAAATTCGGCGCAAAACTAACGCCATATTTATACTTTGGCGTTAGACGCGTCTAGCGCCAAAGTATGAGTAAAGAGCGTCATTTTTTTGCGTGAACGCCTTCCTTGCGTTAATGAGATGCAAGGTAGGCGTTCCCGTCCAAAAAAATGACTGCGACGCAAATGCGTCGTATTTATACTCCCGGGCAAAAATGACGCCCGGAGTGGGCGGGGCAAAAAACCCCGCATTTGCGCCAGATTTTAGCGCCTGGGTCAGGGCAGGCGTTAAGGGACCTGTGGGCTCAAAATGAGCCCACAGCTGCCCTCCCATGCCCCCAGGGACCCCCCTGCCACCCTTGCCCACCCCAGGAGGACACCCAAGGATGGAGGGACCCACCCCAGGGACATTCAGGTAAGTTCAGGTAAGTATAATTTATTTATTTTTTATATATTTTTTTGGCATAGGGGGGCCTGATTTGTGCCCCCCTACATGCCTCAATGCCCAATGACCATGCCCAGGGGACATAAGTCCCCTGGGCATGGCCATTGGGCAAGGGGGCATGACTCCTGTCTTTACTAAGACAGGAGTCATGTAAATGGCGTCTGGGCGTCGTTAAAAATGGCGCAAATCGGGTGGAGGTGATTTTTTGCGTCAACCTGACTTGCACCATTTTTAAGACGCCCTAGCGCCATTTTTCCCAACGCCGGCGCTGCCTGGTGTACGTGGTTTTTTTCCACGCACACCAGGCAGCGCCGGTCTGCTTGCGCCGGCTAACGCCATTCAATAAATACGGCGCCCGCATGGCGCTTCAGAATGGCGTTAGCCGGCGCAAAACTTTTTGACGCTAAACTGCGTTAGCGCAGTTTAGCGTCAAAAAGTATAAATACGGGCCTTAACTTGTTTGCACATCCCTTGTGCATAGACTATAAAATGCACCCAGGGCCTGGAAGCTAAATACAATATGTGAACTTCATCACCTATTGTGCCTTCCATAGGTTTGACCTGTAAAACATGGCATCAGGCCTACAATGTGAAACCTAATTTCAGCAGCCACAAACCTGCTGTCAAACCTCCCAAAATAACCATTTATAACAGATAATAAGCCCTACTTTTAAACATTAATGGGTTACCTCTAAGTACACATTGCCATCCATGAAGAAGGGTACCTGATATCTAAAAGTGGAGTTTGTGAAATTAAAGTTGCCATCTTCCTACAGTGATTAGACTCCAAAAGCTATTTTTACCAGCAGCGCTATAGCTGGATCCTTGAAAATGTCAACATACAAATTATTAGATTTTAAATAAATATTTAGTAAAAGTAAGTTTTAGAACTAATTTTCCCCTCTCACAACCCTCTGCAGGCTAATTTACATTAGCCTGCCAGTGCTTGACCTTAATAAGTGGTGAAAACTGCTCCTGGAGCAGGGCAACGCCTTATGCCTGGTGAAGGAAGGACGTGGTATGGGTCAGGAGCTCCTATCATCTTGTAAAGTCAATTATTGTGGTCCCAGATTTGAGTGGACACAAGGGAGAAGACTGCTCATTTCTCTAAACACTCATTGACTGGTACACAAACTCCCATATGGACAAAAGGCCTATGTCGACTTGGATATCCCTTGGAATAGTGAAATATAGGGTAGTTTGCAGTAAGGCTATGATTCAAAAGTTAGGTGGATTTTCCCATTGGTTAGGGAGCTTCCAGGAATTATGCCCACTCACTGGATAATGCAAACTATGAATGTGGCACCTCAAGGAGGCCTCTTGAGAACATTTTCTGGACCTGTGCAACATCAGAAGATAACTGCACCTGTTGTTTGTGACCTAAGAGGAATCATGAAGGACTGGACCTGCTCCCTCTTTTTGTTCCTAGGACAATAGGATATACTCCAAGGCTCAGTTTGCTGACCTCCTGTGTGACTACAGGGACACAGATAGCTGCAAGGGGCCTTTTTTCTCAATTGACCAGTTGACCAGTACCAACTGAACCTGAACTGAACCTTGGTGATGACCTCTGATGAAGTGAGCCCTGTTTTCCTTGAGATGCTGGGAGACTTAGAAGTGACCCAGAGTAGCTACTCCAGGAACAATGAGGAGTTGGGACTTGGAAAAGTCTTAGACTTTCAAGACGTCAAGAGCCATCAGGAGGAAACAGCTGCCAAGGTGTCTGATTTCCAAGCAACTTCCTTAGGTACAGCTTCAAGCATGCCTCATTAGAGTATTTTTAGATCTGTAAGAAAGACGAAGGGCCTCATTTATAATTTGGCAAATGGCCTGTTGTCCCACCAGGGGTAGATCCTCATTCTACTGTAAGTACAGCGCTCCCATAGCGTCATTAGGGGAGTGCAGGGCAGCGCAAGAAAACTGATGCATTGATCACGGTGAGCCAGTTCTTGTAAATGAGGCCCTAAGGGTGTACTATGTAGTCAGTCTAAAAATGTAATGTGAATCAGCGTGAGGCTATTGTTTGGAGCTATGATTCTGTCTGTCCAGAGTAATACCAACATTCATTTTCTGCAATGGCCCGCTAAAGGTCTACTGCCCATTTCTCTTTGGTTCCTTGAGCAATAGTGGAGGCGTCCTTCTCGACTAAGTTGTATCATTTGGTGACAAAGTGCTTATTTGTTTGATGGTGAGGAGCAGGAACAGTATATTAAAGAGATGAGGCTCTTGTGGAAGGAATAGGTAGCACGATCTGAACAATGCACATATTCTGAATTAGAGGACATTGTCGAGTGGCATGTAATCTGACATGTTAGTGATGGTTCAGAACTACAGGAATTTACTCTCAGAAAATAAGCGTCCTATTTTAACTTGTCCCCAACGGGTAGTAGGCCAATAACCCTGTGCTCCTCTTTGAATGGGTAAAGTGGGTGGTGTCTGAGCAACTCTTCTGTATCATTCATAATGGAATGTGTGGTTCTTGATCAACATAACGTATTGAATATAACATGCCCGTTAGTCCAAACAATTAAGGCTAAACATTAATGTAAAAGCCAGTTGCTTGTCAGACCTAGGGATTGATTTATGGAAAGTTAGTGCCACCTTTGCGTCATTTTTTTACACAAAAAGTGGTACAAATTTATAAAATATAATTATATTTTGTACGTTTACTCCACTTTTGCGTCAAAAAATGACGCTAAGATGGCGCTAACCTTCCATAAATCAGGCCCATAGTGCGTGTGCACTATTAATCCAGCATGGCGGTTTTTGCAATCAAGGTTTTCTTTCAGTCAGGCTCCATTTTTGGATAGTGATATTGTCCAAGGTGAAGCATACATACCGGAAAATGCAGGCTAATGCTGAAGCATACTGATGTGAATGACAAGGCAAGTACAGGCATCTCCAAACAAGGTGCAAATTCTTCAAGACAGCCCCTGCTCTTCAAAATGTGAGGTTGTATCTCTTCTTGTTTGGCTAGAGAACTCAGTTTGGAATTTAGATAAATTCTCTGAGGGTATCCACTGTCACTTGGACAATAATATAAATGTAATATTCTACAACATGACAAAAGTGACAATGACATGAAGGCTCTCATTTTGAGTGACCCACAAATTCTGCTTTGTGCCTTGCGCAAGTTGCACAACTGGCAAATACCAATTGTGGGCTATGCACTTTGTGCCCCATTCCAAATTGTGTGCATAGCAGTGGGTAATAATGCACAAATCATGTATCTTGTCCCCGATTCTGAACTGTGCAAAACTCTAAAGGTGCATGTGCCTATTAGCTGGCACACCTTTTTTCCAGGCTCCACCTGGCAAAATCCTGTAGCCGAAAAGAATCCATATTTGGCCACAAATGGGACGACATTTGGAATGAGGGCAAAGGAATAAAATCAACCTGTAGTTTTATGTTTATGTTCATGGTTGTATTCGCCTTTCCTTCTCTACCTAAAAACGCTTCTGCTACTTTCCCTATTAACTGCAGCTCATTCATATGCAACTTTATTTGAGTTTCTACCCTTGTTTGCTTATTCTCTCAAAACCTTAATCAATTTGACCACACTATTCAAGTTGTTTCCCACTTCCTTTCTTTACATCCTTTCCCCATCATACCTCTCACTAATAGTTCCAAATGTTAGTTTCTCCGCCTTCTGTTGTAGTTGTTGAAATGCTTGCCAGTACTTTTAGTAAATGTTTGTTTTTGTATATACAGTGTTTTGTTGATGTTGGTATTGTATGCTAGCATTCTCTGTCAGCATGTTCGTAGACATTCTGCGCCATATTTACTAGAAAGTGACGCAGCACAGTGAGTGCTGCGTAACAGGAAAAGGGCAGGAAAGTGCCATATTTAAAGGAATTTAGCTCACTTCTCCCTTTGTCCATGCGCTGGTGCCATTTTAGCTGCCTAGCGCCATAGTGTAAGGGTGCTGTGCTGTACACGAAGGATTCCATTCAAAAGTGCACAGAAGCCATAGCAGCTGCAGTTCACGCAGTACACAGGATTACTGTCTGGCGTGGGGAGGCAAGGACTTACCTCCACCAAATTTGGACAGATGGACCATTTGACTGTCGGGGTCACTTGGATTCAGCTCCTGTGTTCCAGGGACCACGCTTGTCAGGACGAGAGGGGACCCAGATGACTGGTGAAGCAGAAGTTTGATGCCTGCGTTAGCAGGGGGAAGATTCCGTCGACCCACGGGAGATTTCTTCTTGGCTTCCAGTGCAGGGTGAAGGCAGACAGCTCCTAGAGCATGCACCAAAAGTTGAGAAAGCCGGCAGGATTAGGCGCTACAATGTCGCTGGTAGTCTTCTTGCTACTTTGTTGCAGTTTTACAGGAGTCCTGGAGCAGTCAGCGGTCGATCCTTGGTAGAAGTCGAAGAGGGAGATGCAGAGGAACTCTGGTGAGTTCTTGCATTCGTTATCTGAAGAGAAGCCCACAGGAGAGACCCTAAATAGCCCTCAGAGGAGGATTGGCCACCTAGTCAGGTAAGCACCTATCAGGAGGGGTCTCTGACGTCACCTGCTGGCACTGGCCACCCAGAGGCCTCCATTGTGCCCTCACACCTCTGCATTCAAGATAGCAGAGGTCTGGGTCACACTGGAGGAGCTCTGGGCACCACCCCCGGGGTGGTGATGGACAGGGGAGTGGTCACTCCCCTTTCGTTTGTCCAGTTTCACGCCAGACCAGGGGCTGGGGATCCCTGAACCGGTGTAGATTGGTTTATGCAAGGGGGGCACCATCTGTGCCCTTCAAAACATTTTCAGAGGCCAAAAGAGGCTACTCCTCTCAGGCCCTTAACACCTATTTCCAAAGGGAGAGGGTGTAACACCCTCTCTCAAAAGGAAATCCTTTGTTCGGCCTTCCTGGGACTGGGCAGCCCAGACCCCAGGAGGGCAGAAGCCTGTCTGTGGGTTGGCAGCAGCTGTAGCTGCAGTGAAAACCCCAGAGAGCTGGTTTGGCTGTACCCGGGGTCCATGCTGGAGCCCCGGGGATGCATGGAATTGGCTCCCCAATACTAGATTTGGCATGGAGGGACAATTCCATGATCTCAGTCATGTTACATGGCCATATTTGGGGTTACCATTGTGAAGCTACATATAGGTATTGACCTATATGTAGTGCACACGTGTAATGGTGTCCCCTCACTCACAAAGTCTGGGGAAATTGCCCTGAACTAGGTGGGGGCACCTTGGCTAGTGCCAGGGTGCCCTCACACTTAGTAACTTTGCACCTAACCTTCACCAAGTGAGGGTTAGACATATAGGTGATTTATAAGTTACTTAAGTGCAGTGTAAAATGGCTGTGAAATAGTGTGATATTTATTTCACTCAGGCTGCAGTGGCAGACCTGTGTAAGAATTGCCTGAGCTCCCTATGGGTGGCAAAATAATTGCTGCAACCCATAGGGATCTCCTGGAACCCCAATGCCCTGGGTATCTAGGTACCATATACTAGGGAATTATAAGGGTGTTCCAGTGTGCCAATCAGAATTGGTAAAAATGGTCACTAGCCTGCAGTGACAATTTTAAAAGCAGAGAGAGCATAAGCACTAAGGTTCTGATTAGCAGAGCCTCAGTGACACAGTTAGGCACCACACAGGGAACACATTCAGGCCACAACTATGAGCACTGGGGTCCTGGCTAGCAGGATCCAAATGAGACAGGCAAAAAACAAACTGACACACAAGTAAAAATTGGGGGTAACATGCCAGGCAAGATGGGACTTTCCTACACAACCCCCCCAAACGAGGGACAATAAGGCTAACCTTGCCCAGAAGAGTCTTCATTGTCCAAGTGGAAATATCTGGAGAGTCCATCTGCATTGGAGTGGGTACTCCCAGGTCTATGTTCCAATGTATAGTCCATTCCCTGTAGGGAGATGGACCACCTCAACAATTTAGGGTTTTCACCTTTCATTTGTTTAAGCCATAATAGAGGTGTGTGGTCTGTCTGAACAATAAAGTGAGTACCAAAAAGGTATGGTCTCAACCTTTTCAGTACCCAGACCATAGCAAAGGCTTACCTCTCTATGGCAGACCAACTCTTTTCTCTAGGGGTCAACCTCCTGCTGATAAAAGCAAAAGGGTGATCCTGGCCCTCAGTGTTAAGCTGTGATACAACTGCCCCCAACCCTAATTCAGAAGCATCAGTCTGGACTATTAATTTCTTGGAGTAACAAGGGCTTTTTAGGACAGGTGCAGAGCACATGGCCTGTATTAGCTCATCAAAAGCCTTTTGACAGCTAGATACCCACAGTACCTTTTTAGGCATCTTTTTACTAGTGAGGTCAATAAGATGAGCTGCAATGGAGCCATAGTTCATAATGAACCTTCTGATGTACCCTGTGAGGCCTAAGAAGGCTCTCACCTGGGTTTGAGTTTTAGGGGGAGCCCATTCCATAATGGTTTGGATCTTCCCCTGCAGTAGTGTAATCTGTTCCCCAACTACTAGGTGGCCAAGATAAACCACTTTCTGCTGCCCTATCTGGCACTTTGAAGCCTCGGTAGTGAGGCCTGCCTTTTGCAGGGCCTCCAAAACTTTCCATAGGTGGACCACGTGCTCATCCCAGGTGGAGCTAAAGACAGCTATATCATCTAGATATGCTGCACTAAAAGCTTCCAAACCTTGCAGGACTGTGCTCACCAACCTCTGAAAAGTGGCAGGTGCGTCCTTCAAACCAAAGGGCATAACAGTGAACTGATAGTGCCCTCGAATGGCCCTCCAAAATGTAGTTTTAGGTTTAGCATCTTTTGACAACTTAATCTGCCAATACCCGTAACTATTGTTTTATGCAATCCATGACATGGTAAGGCTGCCTATAAACCTTACTTTTGACAGGTAAACTGTCTCCAGTGTTGATTGTGTGCTCACACCAGGTAGTGGTACCTGGTATCAGTGAGAAGAGGTCAGAGAATTGGCCTAAGAGATTTATACAGTTGTCCTTCTGCTCAGCAGTAAGGCAATCTGCAAGCACCACTCCCTCCACTAAGCCATCAGCTTCAGTGGTAGAGAAGGTAGAGAAGAAGTCAGGGAGAGGTTCATTCTCTTCTTCCTGCCCCTCATCAGTTGCCATGAGCAGGGTAAGTCAGCCCTGTCATAGTAAGGTTTTAGGTGATTGACATGGAGCACCCTAAGGGGACTCCTGGCAGTGCCCAAGTCTACCAAATAGGTGACCTCACCTTTCTTTTCCACAATGAGATGTTGTCCACTCCATTTGTCCTGTAGTGCCCTTGGGGCCACAGGCTCCAAAACCCACAACTTCTGTCCTAGGTGGTACTGGGTAGGACAGCCTTCTGGTCATGCCATTGCTTTTGGAGCTCATGGCTGGCCTGAAGGTTTTTACTGCCCTTTTTCATGTACTCAACGATTCTGAATCTTAGGCCAAGTACATAGTCCACAATGTCTTGCTTTGGAGCTTTTAAAGGTTGTTCCCAACCCTCTTCCACAAGTGCAAGGGGACCTCTTACAGGGTGCCCAAAGAGAAGCTCAAACGGGCTAAAGCCCACTCATTTTTTTGGGGTACCTCCCTATAAGCAAAAAGGAGGCATGGCAACAGGACATCCCATCTCCTTCTGAGTTTTTCAGGGAGTCCCATAATCATACCTTTGAGAGTTTTATTAAACCTCTCAACCAGACCATTTGTCTATGGATGATAAGGAGTAGTGAACTTGTAAGTTACACCACACTCCTTCCACATAGCTTTGAGGTATGCAGACATGAAGTTACTGCCTCTGTCTGATACTACTTCATTAGGGAAACCCACTCTGGCAAAGATTCCCAGGAGGGCCATTGCCACAGCAGGAGCTGCAGTGGTCCTTAAGGGAATTGCTTCAGGATACCTAGTGGCATTGTCCACTACCACAAGGATAAATCTATTGCCTGAAGCTGTTGGATGGTCAAGGGGGCTAACTATGTCAACCTCTACCCTTTAAAAGGGCACCCCAACCACAGGAAGTGGAATTAAGGGGGCCTTAGGTATGCCACCAGTCTTGACACTGGCTTGGCAGGTCACTCAGGAGCGACAAAACTCCTTAGTGTCCTCTGACATATGAGGCCAGTGAACCAATGGAACAAGTCTGTCCCAAGTTTTGCTCTGGCCCAAATGCAAAGGAATATCAGGTGCCAAGGTCAGAAGAAACTCCCTATAGTGCAAAGGGATGATCAATCTCCTGGCAGCTCCAGGTTTAGGGTCCCTTGACTCAGTATACAGGAGGTTATTTTCCCAGTAGACCTTATGGCTATCAGTGATATCCCCGTTCTGCTGCTTGACAGCTTGCTGTCTTAAACCCTCTAGTGTGGGACAGATCTGCTGTGCCACACTCAGCTCTTCCCTAGCATGCCCCCCTGCACCCAAAAGCTCAGCAGTGTCTGCTGCCAGCTCATCTGGTGTAGGTTCTGCATAGGGAGAGGATTCCTCTTCCTCAAAAGGGGAATCTTCTGGGGAGGGAGGGATAGTGGTCCAGGATTTACACTTTCTACCCCTAGCTTTTGGGAGCACTTGGTCCATTGTTCCAGGATCCAGGCTTTCCTGTCCTCTTTGCTTCTGGGCCTGAGCCCTTGTGATAGCAAAGATATGCCCTGGAATGACCAGCATTGCTGCATGAGCCTCCAACTTCACTTCAGCCCAAGCTGATGTCTCCAAATCATTGCTTAGTAAGCAGTCTGCAGGTAAATCAGTGGGTACCACAACTTTCTTTGGACCAGTAACCCCCCCAGTTGAGATTCACAACAGCCATGGGGTGGCTTAGAGTGTTGTTATGAGCATCAGGCACTTGGTACTGCTGACCAAGTAGGTGTTGATCAGGGTGAACCAGTTTCTCAATCACCATAGTGGCACTGGCTCCTGTATCCCTGTAGGTCTCAACCTCAACGCCATTTATTAGGGGCAGTTGCTTGTACTTACCCATATTAAGGGGACAAGCAACCAAGGTGGCAAAGTCAATATCACATCACAGACTAAAGTAGCCTCTGTGGTCTCCCTTACAAGACCAACCTCAACTACATTACCAATGGTGAGCCCACCTACACCCTTTGATTGGCTATTTGTAGTAGACTTCCCACCACCACTGCTATTACTAGGGGCACTAGAGGACACAGTTGGGGTTGTGGTAGTGGGAGCCTTGGTGTTTTTCTTTGGACAAGTGGCATCACTTGCCCAATGGCCTTTTACTTTACATAAATAACACCATGGCTTTTTCTGATTATGAGAAGAAGATGTGGACCCACCACCCCCAGAGCATTTTTGTGGGCCTGATGAAGACTCTGAATGTTTTCTTATCTTTGTCCCCACCCTTGTCAGAAGACTTACCATCCTTCTTCTTGCCATCCTTGTCACCACCTGTATGAACGTTTCTGTTCACTCTTGTTCTGACCCATTTGTCTGCCTTCTTTCCCAATTCTTGGGGAAGAGGTCAGATGTGAGTCTACCAAGTACTGATGCAACAAGTCAGACACACAGTTATTCAAAATATGCTCTCTCAGGATTAGATTACACAGGTTTTCACAGTTAGTCACCTTACTGCCATGTAACCATCCCTCCAAGGCCTTCACTGAACAGTCTACAAAGTCTGTCCAGTCTTGAGAGGACTCTTTTCTGGTATCTCTGAACTTTATCCTGTATTGTTCAGTGGTTAAGCCAAATCCATCTAAGAGTGCATCCTTCAAAACTTTGTAGTTGTTGGCATCACTTTCTCTGACAGTAAGGAGCCTATCCCTACCCTTGCCAGTGAAAGATAGCCACAAGATAGCAGCCCACTGCGCCTGAGGGACCAACTGTACCATACAGGCCCTCTCAAGTGCAGCAAACCACTTGTTAATGCCATCCCCTTCTTTGTAAGGGGGGACTATCTTATGCAGGTTCCTAGAATCTTGTTTTCTTACAGGATTGCTATCAGACGTTGCTGCTGCCACCATGGGGAACTAACCCCAACCTCTGCCTTTCCCTCTCTACATCTAGGGATTCCTTGTCTAAGGCCAACTGCTGCTGTTTCAGCTTCAGTCTGGCCTCTTCCAACCTCAGCTTTCTGAGTTCCCTGTCTAGGGTGTCATTCTCAGGGTGGGAGGCTTGGGAATTCTGAGACACAGAGGAAATGTGGGAATTAGCAGAAGTGGACCTGTCTGTAACTGGCTAGACTCTAGTTACCTGGCCTTTTGGAGTGAAAGGTGCCCTACTGATGTGTGACCCCCTCCCACTACCAGCTTCACTAGATGGCCTGTTAGCTGACAGGTCTTTGGATGAACCCTCCGCAGAGCCCTCAGGACCCTCCCCTGATTCTTGCTGGGTACCCCCTCCTCTACCTCCTGATCCTGGGATGGGCCAGACTGGTTCTGGTCACTTTCTAGGAGAAGGCTAAGGAGAAGATCTTTGGTAGGGTTCTTACCAATGCTTAAACCTCTTTCTATGCAGAGACCCCTCAAACTTTTAAAGTTTAAACTGCCATAGGTTGCCTGGACAACTGTGGGAGTAAGCTCTGCTGCAGACATAGTTGTTAAGAAAGAGTTTAAGACAGAGAGAAAAAAGTTTTAGAAACTTTTAGGAAAAGAGAAAAACGTTTCAAACTTTTCAAAAATTTTCAAAACTTTTTAGAAACTTTTTAGAAAGTTTGTAGAAAGAAAGTTAAACTGTTTAGGTTAACTGTGTATATTTTTAAGTATTTGGTATATGTTTTTCTTATGAAAAGCACCAATGACAAAGTGGTAAAGCAGTCACAAGTACTTATCCCACCACTGCACCACCAATATAGGAGGCTGACCTGGCTTATAGTGGGTACCTGATGGTACGTACACCCTGTGCCAGGTCTAGTTATCCCTTATTAGTAGATTAGTAGTGTTCTAGCAGCTTAGGCTGATAGAGGTAGCTATAGCAGAGCAGCTTAGGCTGAACTAGGAGACATGCAAAGCTTCCACCATACCACTTATATCATATAGCACTATATCATAAGAATCACAATGCTCAGAGTTACAAAAAATAAAGGTACTTTTTGTAGCGACAATGTGCCAAAAATATCTCAGAGGATATACTCCCTTAGATGGTAAGTAAAATACACAAAATATACACACAAACCAAAATCAGGTAAGTAAACAGTTAGAAAAGTACTGCAAACACTGTAGAATACAATAGGATGCAATAGGCCTAGGGGCAGCACAAACCACATAGTAAGAAAGTGGAATGCGAACCACTTAGGGACCCCACGCCTAGTGTAGTGTGTAGAGGGTTGTTGGGAGTGTAAGAAAACACTAAGGGAGTCCAAGATACCCCAACCCAAGACCCTGAAAAGCAGGAGTAAAGTTACCCTACTTCCCCAGAAACACACTAAAGTCGTGATAGGAGATTCCGCAAAGAACACAACTGATTGCAAAGCACTGAAGATGGATTCCTGGACCTGAGGACCTGTAAAGGAAGGGGACCAAGTCCAAGAGTCACGAAAGTGTCCGGGGGGGGCAGGAGCCCACTAATACCCAGATGAAGGTGCAAAATGGCTGCCTCCAGTTGGAAGAAGCTGAAGATTCTGCAACAATAGAAGATGCCAGGAACTTCTCCTTTGCACAGAAGATGACCCACAGTGTGCTGGAGGATGCAGAGTTGTTTCTATGCCAAAAGACTGTAAACCTGCCTTGCTAGCTGCAAAGGTCGTAGTTGAAGAAAAAAGGTGCTGCCCTGGCCCAGGAAGGACCAGGAGGTCATCACTTGAATGAGGACACAAAGGGGGTGCTCAGCAATACAGAGAACCCATGCAGAAGCAGGCAGCACCTGCAGAAGTACTTGAACACGGGTTCAAGAAAACAGAGCATGGCGGTCATCTCAACACTACAAAGGAGGGTCCCACAAAGCTGGTGGTGAACTCAGAGAGTTGAGCAATGCAGGACGGAGTGCTGGGGACCTGGGCTGTGCTGTGCACAAAGGATTCCTTGCAAAAGTGCACAGAAGCCCTAGCAGCTGCAGTTCATGCAGTACACAGGATTACTGTCTGGCGTGGGGAGGCAAGGACTTACGTCCACCAAATTTGGACAGATGGACCACTGGACTTTCAGGGTCACTTGGATCCAGCTCCTGTGTTCCAGGGACCACACTCGTCACGATGAGAGGGGACCCAGAGGACTGGTGAAGCAGAAGTTTGGTGCCTGCGTTAGCAGGGGGAAGATTCCGTCAACCCACGGGAGATTTCTTCTTGGCTTCCAGTGGAGGGTGAAGGCAGACAGCCCCCAGAGCATGCACCACCAGGAAACAGTCGAGAAAGCCAGAAGGATTAGGCGCTACAATGTCGCTGGTAGTCTTTTTGCTACTTTGTTGCAGTTTTGCAGGCGTCCTGGAGCAGTCAGCGGTCGATCCTTGGCAGAAGTCGAAGAGGGAGATGCAGAGGAACTCTGGTGAACTCTTGCATTCGTTATCTGAAGAGAAGCCTGAAGGAGAGACCCTAAATAGCCCTCAGAGGAGGATTGGCCACCTAGTAAGGTAAGCACCTATCAGTAGGGGTCTCTGATGTCACCTGCTGGCACTGGCCACTCAGAGGCCTCCATTGTGCCCCCACACCTCTGCATTCAAGATGACAGAGGTCTGGGTCACATTGGACGAGCTCTGGGCACCACCCCTGGGGTGGTGATGGACAAGGGAGTGGTCACTCCCCTTTCTTTTGTCCAGTTTCACACCAGAGCAGGGGGTGGGGGATCCCTGAACCAGTGTAGACTGGTCTATGCAAGGGGGGCACCATCTGTGCCCTTCAAAGCATTTTCAAAGGCCAGGAGAGGCTACTCCTCTCAGGCCCTTAATACCTATTTCCAAAGGGAGGGGGTGTAACACCCTCTCTCAGAGGAAATCCTTTGTCCTGCCTTCCTGGGACTGGGCTGCCCAGACCCCATGAGGGCAGAAGTCTGTCTGTGGGTTGGCAGCAGTGGTAGCTGCAGTGAAAACCCCAGACAGCTGGTTTGGCAGTACCCCGGTCCATCCTGGAGCCCTGGGGATGCATGGAATTGGCACCCCAATACCATATTTGGCATGGGGGGACAGTTCAATGATCTTAGACATGTTACATGGCCATATTCGGAGTTATCATTGTGAAGCTACATATAGGTATTGACCTATATGTAGTGCACATGTGTAATGATGTCCCCGCACTCACAAAGTCCGGTGGAAATTGCCCTGAACTATGTGGGGGCACCTTGGCTAGTGCCAGGGTGCCCTCACACTTAGTAACTTTGCACCTAACCTTCACAAAGTGAGAATTTGTAAAAATGGTCACTAGCCTGCAGTGACAATTTTAAAAGCAGAGAGAGCATAAGCACTGAGGTTCTGATTAGTAGAGCCTCAGTGACACAGTTAGGCACCACACAGGGAACACATTCAGGCCACAACTATGAGCACTGGTGTCCTGGCTAGAAGGATCCCTGTGAGACAGGCAAAAACAAACTGACACACACTTAAAAAATGGGGGTAACATGCCAGGCAAGATGGGACTTTCCTTCAAAGAGCACTAACCTACTGCCCAGTTTACTTAGGCCCGTGATCATGACATGCTAAATATAAATAATATAAGTATTGTAGAGGGTACTATTGGCACTTACTAGTATGTAGCAAGCAGCGCAATGAGAAAGTATTAGATTTATTTTGCCTCCCATGCACTACAGCCGTCGAATATTAAGCTGCCCGACCTGATTGGCACTATTTCTAATACCAGCAGTTGGAGCATAGTTCTAGTACACTCTCAGGCCTGGTTGGATAAGAAGAGCTCCTCTTCTCAGGTGCTTATGTAAGCTTGCCCATGTGTCAAATGGCTGTTCTTGTGTAAAGGAGCAGGCTGCCACTAGATAACTAAAAATATCAGAGCAATACACAACAAGGAAGGGAATTAGAGATAGCTTGCTTAGCTTTCTCTTTATCATGTTTGTGTGACAAATTACTGATCATGCAGTAATGGGGAAACTAAACTTAAGTTGTGTTAGCCTAACGCAACATGCGTGACACTTGGCAGGACTGTGTACATATGACGCTGAGACTGAGAAACAACAGTAGATGTGAATAATGACTATGACCATAGAAAAAATTGTAATTACGGATTCCATGTCTGAGAGAGCTATGTGTGCTACAGGATAGGTCCAAATAACAGCTCAAAATACTACATGACGCAGGGATGTGGCTATATAAGGGTACAAATGTTGTCAAATTCCTGTCAAGTTACTGGTCTCTGTTGTTTAAATAAAAATGTCAGTAACATTTTTTACAGAAAAAAGTTTGGTAGTCCTCGGAATGAAACAATTTTTCATTTGATTTCTGACAATCTGTGACTGTAATACCATCTATCCTTGTGCCACCTGAACTCAGATTAAAATGCCACGTACTGACTCCGTACGTCTGAACGCGCAAACAAATCTCAGGGAAAGAGATCCTGCTTACATACTCATCAGGGCTGCCCTTTTAAAATCCCCTTTTCAGTTCTTTTTTTCAAACCTGTTTTATTGCATTTTTTCACAAACAAAGGATATGAATATGATAAACATAAAATACATAACAAATTTCCTCGTGATACGGCTTTATTGTGTTTTATCGCAGTGCCGAAGTCTATATATCTACTGCAAAGGGGCGGTATCTTTTATCATCAACTCCCATCTCCCACCATGGCCTGCTAAATTCCGCCAATGGGGTCTACATTTCCAGTCCATGGTGATATATAGAATTCGGCCATTCTAGTCCGGTCCCCAGGTCCGAACATCCTCCCCATTATTCATCCTCTCCCTGCCTAGGTCCTCATATTTTGACAAAATTGCGGGGTCAGCCCCTAGCTTTTAAAGACCAACTCCTCAGCCTGTTGGCACAAATCCATGTTTAAGGAACACTGAGCAATTGTTATTACTTAGGCTGTTCCACAAAGGGGTATCACATCTCGACCGGCTGCTGCCAATGCAGTGTTGCACAAGAGCAGTGAGTGGTGGCCTAGGGATGTGTCTCCCCATATGCCCAGCGGCTCCAGCTCTGGGGTAAGTTGGAAGGACTCCCCAATTCGCTGTATAAGTATACTGTGAATCCCATTCCAGAACCTACCAACCTTGGGACAACCCTAGACTGTATGTAGTAATGTTTGTTGCTGTCCAGACCCCCTCTGGCACATATCTGTCAGGATTCTCCCCATTCTACCCATACATAGAGGCAGGTTCTCATAAAGTATGCTCTATGAAGCAGATTTAACCATGCCTGTCTGCAGCCCACGCGGATTGCCACCTTGCTAGTTTATCACACAGCTGCCTCCCAGTCTGCCTTATCGGGGCTGCTCAAATCTGTTTCCCATTTGCCCTTTAGAGCTAGGAGTGGGGGATGGCAATTGGTGAGTAGTGACAAGTAAATTTAGAATACTGTGTGCCTATTCAACGGGGCACCCAGGTCTCAGTATTTGAGCAGATTTTCATCTGCCAGCTCTTGGGGTATAACCTGTAGCCAGCATCCTCACCAGAATGGATCTGACCTGCAGGTAGCATAGGAATTGACTTCCTGCTAATTAATATCATTCCTGCAGCTTCTCGAAGATCACTGGTCTCTCTGTGGACCATACCTACCCAGTTTAGAGATACCCAGTAGGTCCCATTGTCTGTGGCCACCTACCTGTTGCAGACCTGCCTGGGCTGCCACATCCCAGAGGGCTGTTTTGAGGGTCAGCTTGCCCTCCCATCCCATCGTGCATAGCACTGTAGCCCACAATCATATTACCCTTGCCATTGGATGTGGGAGGTCCGTTAGCCGCCCTCTACCATATAAGTACATCGGGTATCCCCACGAGTTTATAGCAAGCTGTTCCACCATCAGGGACAGTTCCCTTTGGTCTGTTAATGACCATTTGTTTACTGTCAGTAACTGGGATTCCCAGACCTAAGTCTGAGAGAGCAATGACCCCTTCTGGTGGCCTTCTAGTCAGGGTCGAGAGGGCTATCTTCACCGTTCCAAAGCAACAGTCAAACCTCTGCTTTGACCTGAGTAAATACTCGGTCTGGTATTCAAAAGAGTGAATTCTGCAGCACATAAAGGAATTATGGAAAGTATATATTTCTACTAAGTGCCGCTCTTCCCAGTAAGGACAGGGGAAGCCATCCCCAATGCCCCACATCCTTCTTGAATTCTGAAACCAAGCACCCTATGTTGCAGTCCTGGAATAGTTGTAGGTCTATTGTCATGAATATCCCGAAATACCAGAAGCCTCTCTCCTCCCATATCAGTTGGTCAGTCTGTCCAGCTTTGGGCTGCCAGTCTGTGACTAGGTATGCTATGGATTTTGTCCACTTTATACAAATGCTTCCAAATTGACACAAGATGCAGAAGATTTTGAACATTCGTGGGATAGACTCTGTTGAGTTCACAAGATATATCAGTATGTCATCTGCATAAAGTGAGATTATATCCTCATAGTCAGGGTCCCACTGCATGCCTTGTAGCAAAGCGCCACAGTGGAAACAATTGGCCAAATGCTTCATCACCAGCACAAAGTGCAGAGGTGAGAGGGGCATCCCTGTCAGTGCCCATTCAAAAACTGAACTCATCTGAGAGCCTACCATTCACCCGCACTCCACCGGTTGGATCCCAGTACAATAGCCACACCAGGATGAAACAAGAAGGACCAAAACCCAACCGCAGCAGCAATGCCATAAAGTATGGCCATTCTAGGGATTCAAACGCCTTCTCGGCATCCAATGCCAAAAGCACCACTAGCTCTTGTGTATCTTTCAACCTGAACAGACAGCCAAATAGTTGCCAGATTTTGTGTCTTGTAGATCTGTAGGGCATGAGGCCCGATTGATCTGGATTTATCTGGCCATTGATCAACAGCATTAAGTGCTTTGCTGAAACGTTGGCCATAGTTTTTGTTTCAAAATTAAGGAGGGATATCGACCTGTAGGATTCACATTTGTTTTTAGGATTTCCAGTTTTGTGGATTAAGACAAAATGGGCTTGTGAGAGATCTCAGGGGAGTATTTCATCAGCCCTAGAGTCATATAACATATCTCTGATAGGTTGCACTGCCTGTGCCCATATGCATTTAAAGAATTCTGACAGCAGGCCATTAGGCACTGGGGATTTCCCACTCTTGAGTTGGTTGAGGGCCTCAGCAATCTCTCTCTCTTGCGGCTCTCTTTCTGATCTCCCTGTTCATTATAGTGACCGGGATGTCCTTTGTATATTTTCATTCAGGCTTTCCATGTCCCCGGGGCCTGTACGGGGTGCATATAATTTGCCCAAGTAGCCTACAATGACCTGAACAATGTCCTGGGTGGTGCGTACCCTAGTACCGTCTTCTGTACACCTCATGAACTCACCTCTGATTTTCCTCCCTCCTTGCTAATCAGGCTAACATCTTCCCCACTTTTCTCCCAGTTTTGTAAATGCTACTCCTTTTTGCCCTGTATAGTGTTCTGGCTTCATTATACTGCAAACCTTTGTATTTCTCCGTCAATTGTTCTAGTATTATGGACTAAATGGAGGCTGGTGTCAAGGCATATTAGGACTCACAATCTAGGATCGTTGTCTCCAGATCATTCAGTTTATTCCCTTTTCCTTTTCTTTTTCCCCTGCATATAGGCCATTAGATGACCTCAGACAACCATTTTGTATGGCTCCCACAGAGTCACACCTGATTTTACAGAGCCTCTATTCTCCTTCATATACCAGTTTGTGACCTCCTGGATATGTTTCCGTTTGTCACAATTTGTCAGTTCCCAGAGGTTTAGCCTCCATCCAGTGTTAACCAGTGGCACTGGTTTCATTAGGTTCATCTCCGGTGGGGAGTGGACCAAAATATCCCTCAGAAGGCATTTGATATTGCGATATCTGACCTGCTGAGTCGCCAGGATGAGGAAACAGTCTATTCAGGTAAGGGTGCAGGAGGAGTTTGAGGTGTATGAGCATTGGTGAGCTTCTGGGGAGTTGTACACCATATGTCAACCAACCCCATTGCCTCCATAAAGGACTTCAGTATGGTGTCCCCCCTTAATTGTCTCTTGCTTATTGTCACTCTGTCCAGGTCCCCATCCAGGGTGAAACTGAAATCCCCTCCCACCGTGAGGATGGAGTCAGGCAAATGTCATTTTCCAGTCACCCATCTCCGTCAACGCTTTCTTCTGTAGGCTGGACAGGAGGTACCGGATGGCCACCACCACTTCCTCTCCATTACACATGCCTCTCACCACCAACCAACAGGCCTTCTGGACAGTCCACATCTGCGTCACTTGCAGTGGTATGGACCTACAGGCCAACATGTCTGTCCATCTTGACCTTGTAGAGAAACCCGCCTTTGCCAGCACTTTGTATTCGCTCCTCCACAGGAAACCACAATGATTGCCTGCCTAGTGTGTATATTGCAGGAGGATTAAGTCTGTGGAATGGGGAGCCAGGTATAATCATCATCATCATCAAGAAAGTTTATTTCAGATTAAAAAGTCCTTAAAAAACACATACAGTGCAATAACATAAATCATTTAAACTTACATAGAAGTACTAAAATAACATTATAATACTGTAAATTGCAGCAGCTCATTGTAGCACCAATAGGTACACAGGGTAAAAAATGATTATAAAAGAATACTAATGCATAGAAGCAGCCAAACATTAAGAATGCTACCTAGAAGTTTCATAAGGTACAAGAACTATGAAGCATAATATTAAAAACACCATCATTAAACATCAAAATATAATTCTGGCAATTCGAAGATATCAAAGTGCAAGTGCTAACAACAATCTTTTAGTAAAACCAGAAAAGACCCACATACAGGATTTTGCAATGTCATAACCTGAACTCGTGCAAAAAAAGCGAATCCATTTAAGTGTTTAAAGAAAAACCTTCTGCTAGGACAGCGCTAGATTGACTGCAGCGCAATGATCTTCTTACAGATTGAATTTAGTGACACTGATTTAGATCTTTTCATTAGTGTCCAATCTCATTATTCTCAATCCAAGATCCATTTTCTTTACACCTAGCAGGAGGCTCATGGGTCTAATCCCTCAAGCTAAAAGCTTGACAGAAGAATAAATAATGGTGTAAAGATTTCTCTTCGACTACCACATGAAATGCTAGTGTAGTAATTTGGGCCCCAAAGTATACTAAAACTATTAACAGGTAATGTGCTGTATCTAAATCGTACAAATAGCTGCTTTGCTAAGGGGGGGAGTAATCTTATCTAGAAAGAGCTGAAAGGAAGAAACTATTTTAAAATCTAAAACACCATCTACACAGTGCTCATGATTGTTTTTTCTATTTTCCTCTTTCCAAAGCAAAGACCTTATTTAGTTATTTAATGTGGAGCTAGAGATAGAGGGGACATCCTCAGGTGAGTCCCAGAGAGCAGCTAGATATTGATTGAAGAGCATTTCCTTGATAAATCTTCACCAAGGGATCTTCCAATAGGTGTTTGGGCACATAAGATCTGCACGAGGGAGTCTATAGGGTGCCAGTTCTTCTTAAGACCACAATCAATGCATTTAGAGCAAGGGCCGAAGTTTACAAACTAGGGTAGTTGGGAGTATGCTCACATCCACTAGCTGTGGAACATGAGGACAACTTTAGGGTATGTTCAGCAAACCGGTATCAACTTATTTTCTACTACTAAGAGACTTTTTACTGTTTCATATCCCTAAAGCTCCACGCCATACAGAGTTGAGCCCTTAGCCTTGACATTATAAATCTCAACGGCTAGAGAAAGCAATCTTGTTTTGGTCTTATTTATCATCATAAGGATCACCCAGAATGCAGCACACATAGAAAAAGCAAACAATGAGGAGGAATTGAAGCATTGTTCCTCGTTTTTCTATGTTTTTGGCACTGCTTCAGGTTTACGATAACTCGTAAATCTGAGGCAGCGTCAAAAGCAATGGGTGTTGCATTGGAACGCCCACAGCAACCCCCATTGCACGCCCCTCTGATGCAGAAAACTGCATCAGGGGCCCATATTTACAAGGAGGCGTAATGCCAACTCTGGAGCAGTGCTTATCGCCACCGGAGCATCATGAAGGGGCTCTTAAAGATGCCACTGTTCTATGAAACACTCAGCACTGGAGCCGTCCGATTTTTCTGGTAGTCCAATTATACGTATGTTCTGTCTCTGAAATCAGCCATCTACATCACCCAGTTTGGCCTCCAGGGAGTGAATTGCTTGTTGCAGTTTGAATTGTCGTTCTCTGAGGCCACAGGTTGAAGATGAGCAGTAGCGGATTCCGTGTATGCTACTCATGTTTCTTGTGGTCAATGAGTAGCACACCTATATCCTGTGCCACTGATTCAATTTTACATATTAATGAGTCTTTATGTATTGTGACTCAACAAGTCAACGCCATCTCCTCCTCCTGCTTCAACACCATCCGCAAGCTCCGAAAGATCTTCAAATGGATACCCACTGAAACAGAAGAACAGTCACCTAAGCTCTCGTAGCAGCAAACTGGACTATGACAATGCCCTATATGCAGGAACCACGGCCAAACTCCAGAAGAGGCTGCAAAGCATCCAGAACGCCTCTACACCTCATCCTAGACATCCCCGGCCACTGCCACATCACAGACCATCTGAGAAACCTGCACTGGCTCCCAGTCAACAAAAGATTCACCTTCAAACTCCTCACCCATGCTCACAAAGCACTGCACAACACCGGACCAGAATACCTCAACAGACGGCTCTCCTTCTACACCCCGACCAGGCATCTCTGCTCCGCCGACCTCGCCCTCGCAACCGTCCCATGCATCCGCAGAACTACACCGGCAGTAGATCATCCTCGCACCTCGCTGCCAAAACGTGGAACACTCTTCCCACCCACCTGGGCCAGACCAAAGACCTGCTTACCTTCAGGAAACTTCTCAAGACCTGGCTGTTCGCACAGTAGCAGCACCTCCTCTCCTCCTCCCCCCCTCTCCTCAGCTCCTTGAGACCCTCACGGGTTAGTAGTGCACTTTACAAATTCCTGATTGATTGATTGATTTATTGTCATGGATTGCTGCTAAGATCATTTTTGTGTGTGCCTCAAGATCCTTCTAAAACCCAGCATCATTCTGACCACTCATCGGGGGGCTCCAGTCATCTTTGCCATGCAATGGCTTTAGGGTTTTGGGCACACCTTCTTCTTGTTACAGAGGCTATGGCATTGTGATGACAGTCTCAGTCTGTACCCTGGGACATCTGCTGCTGTTATATTTCTTACCACCCTCACAAACTTAATGATAGTCTCTTTTGTGGGCTCTGTCTTGCCCCAGTGGTGGCCTGTAGTATGTATTTTCCAGACTCTGCAGGTTACACAGTGTCCTTTCTCTTGGTGGCCTCCGTCGAAGACCCCTCCGGCTCCCACCCCAATCGTTGTGTCCTTGGTTCCAATAGTCAGATGTGCAGGCTGAATCGCAGCCCAGGTTTCAGGCCCCCTCTGACCACTGTCACAGCATCCTCCATAAGCCCTTTACCTGGGACCAATAGCTTTCACTGGTCACTGGTCCCTGATGTTGTGAGTGGGTGGTGCTCTTGGTAGCATTCAGGGAGTATTGTGCCTGTTAAGGGTGATAGTGGTGTCCAAGAAGCCCCAATGTCCAGGCCCAGGGGCAGCTCCTCACTTCCAGTGTTCTGTTCCGTGGTGCTCCGTGCAGTCTGAGTGTCTGTGCTTCTTGGGGCTGCATTCAAGCTTGAGTCTTGGGCCCTCTTGGCCCTCTTCTGAAGTCTCACTTGCTTTGGGAGCCAGCAGGGTTTAGAGTCTCTTGATCAGGCCATGCTTGCAGGACTGGGACAATCCCTCAGGGCTCTGGGTTCTCCCTGCCACCGGCATCACCCAACGGGACTACACCTTCCTTCGGTATGCCCTGGGCCCCTTACCCTCCACAGGGTCAGAAGGCCCCAGCATAGCTGTGCCTCGTGGCTGACACCTCAAAGTCAGGTTCAGCCTCCATCGCCGTCATCAAGGCCACCAGTGGGCCATCATCCTACTCACCATTGTCCCATTCTAGGGTGCGTTGGTAGAACCATCAAGTTTCTGAGTGACTGCTCATCTGTAGGCGTCTGAGCATAGATGATGGAGTACGATTCTCCTAGGATATTTTTTCCTGCATTCCTAGCCACACCGGAGCTCAGATTTACATGTCCGGCTCCATCACAGTTGTGGCCATGCGCCCATCTTGTGCTTATCTTTGCACACAGCGTACAAAAATACAGAAGCTCTGCAAGTGTTTTTTTTAAACTATCCTATTATTGTAAGATACACTTTGAATAACCGGACAACAGTCTATGCTATGTTCATTCACAATTACATATATTTTATCTTTCAGTTCCTTAAATTATGGCTGAGGAAGCAGATAAGCCAGCTATTGACAAACTATTTCTGCACAGAGGAATTCATTTTGTGAAAGGTATGATTACTCCGGAAGAAATAGATGCCATAGAACACTTTCCAGTCAGGGACTCTGATGTGTTCATAGTCACATATCCAAAATCTGGTAAGACCAAATTTCCTTGTTTGTTTATTGTTACAAATATTCAGAAGTTTATCTTAATCATTATTCTTCATTGTTAGGGAGCCATGCTGCTAGCCCCACCCACAGTACAATATTTGTTAGAAAATCAGGGAACTCATAATCATTTTTATGTAGCTTATACAAAAAACATCTTGCATTTATGAAATGTTAAAGACCCTCGCTTCCAGTACTGGCTGCGTTTGTGAAGTGCGTAGCTGGCAAAATTTCAAAGTGCTTATTTGTCACACTCTGAGTAACACTTTTCATGGCTCAACCAAACTTGTTATTTTTTGTAATAAGTTAGCCATGACCCTCTAATGCGAATTCAGTGGGCTACAAAGAACTTTAAAACTGCTACAGCGCTCATGAAGTATGTATGCAAAGTTACTAACCTGCTTCCCTTTTTTAACACGAGCACCCTGGAAATATTTGTGGCATCATAATAAACAATTTGCAAGTCATGAGAAAGGACATTTTTATTTGAATATAGAATGCCTTATGGGCATTGTCTTACGTGAACGTGAGAGTGCAGAACGGTATCACATCTGTTGAGGTGGTGCTGCTTTCCTCTCTCTCTACTCTGAAGTGCTTTGGCTGCCATGGGGCGGCTCCTTCGCAATTGAGCTTTGCATGCACCAACGCATATACCCCTACGCCATAGTGCAACGGTGTGTGAGTTTTGTAAGGAATAGTTTGGAAGCGGAAGGGGGCCCTCTCAATATTGTTTCTGCTTTATATGTGTGTTGTACAGTGCATCACAGATCTGTTAGAGAGTTTTTGTGAATTAAAAAATAACAACTAATTTAGGTGTGTTTCAGTTGGCATGCCTGGGCGGCTGCATTGACAATTATTATTCAAATGTGGAAGAAATGATCATGTTTGGTTTTGGTGTACTAGCTTATACGTGGATTTCTCTATTTCAGAAAATCAATAAAATACAACTTCAACAATGTGCTCTCTGGGTGTAAAATATACATTTCTCTTTTCAGAGAAAAGGGATGGATTTTCTTAATGTTACTAGTTTTTAAGGCTTTTCCACCAAGGTGCACTGTAGTCAACAAAATTAAAAAAAACTATTCTATTCCTGTGCTTCATAAGCACGAGTTTATGTCCTTAATTATGTACAGCTTTAACCTACAAGTTGCATTAAAAAATGGGAGCTTCAGGGGGCGCTCGCAAACTAAGCAGTCAGTCAAAATATGTTTATTTGGAGATTAACACAAACCATTCTATATGTAAAACATAAGAAGTCCCTACCATTACGTTATTCATGTCAACACAATACAAAATTCATAAATGTAATACAAAACCATAATATATATATATATATATATATATATATATACATATATATATATATATATATATATATATATATATATATATATATATATATATATATATATATATATATAATCAGCAATAAAATTAAAAATGCCATATTTTGTTTTAAAACAATCACTACAGCAAAATATCCTCCCTTAGTATCATGCTGATATTAAGACCTAAATTATGCCCAAAACTAAATGGCCCTCCTGTGTCTGTACTTAAAATTCTGAGGGCAGTTCTATATTGTGTCACTCCAAGCTGCCAACATATCAGAACGACCCATCTAAAACGGTGAAGAACAGCAAAAAAATAGCTACAGTCTCAGTTTCTCATTTGCACATCGGGCATATATCATCAATTATTGTAGAGACTGAGCATGTACTGCAGAAGCTTTAAAAGTTGTCTAGTAGGTGGTGGAGCTATGTAAAAAAAAGACAAAACAATTATTGCACATTTTGAAAAAAAAAACTCTAGTAAGAGATCCATGTTTAGAAATATTAAGTTATTTCTAAGTGATATATAACTAACACTTTTATTTTCTTTCGTGTGACCTAAATCGGATTATTCGACACCGATTCTAATCAGAGGCTGCACAACTGAACTTTTCAGCCACCTTATTCTGTTATGAGCATCAAGGCTCAGTATCTTTTTCCATACTATTTTGAATACTGTGAAACTCCTCTGTATGCCAGATTCATCCCCAATATAGTTATGGCCTTAAGTTAGCTCTCTGCACAGTGGCTTTAACACCCATGTCAATGTAAGTGGGCAGAGGTGAGGTGCTCTGCAGCAAGTTACCCAATGATGTCTAGAATTTCCTATAGCCAATTGGAAGGCACTTGAATATCCCCACAATTCTCCACCATCTAAAGCTGTGCCCAGTGCTTGAGCATTGTAAATCTGTAGTGCTTGGGTAACCAAGCAGAGAAGACATTTGTGCTTTCAGTATCCCAGACCTGTATTGCTGGAGCTTTAGCACTTTTTTGTAGCTGCCAACCCCATGACATGCTTTCTGATTAATTTACACTTAGGTATTCAGAGGACTTTGCCCTCTCAAGCTTGATCCCTTCTGACCTTAATACACTATGGCCCTCATTATGACACTGGCGGTAACTCCTGCTTATCGCCACGCTGACGGCCGCCAACTTCCCGCCACGGTGCGGATATCCGTTCACTATATTATGACATACACATATACCAATCCGACAGAATACAGCCACATACACAAATCTGCTAGATCAAAGGTCAGTGATAAAGTGGCGGTCTCAAAACCCATACCATTACGCCAAGAGAATAACACCCATCACATTATGACCCACGAATCACCACAGTGGACATTCAACGGCGGTAAACCATTGGCGGTACATACCGCTGCGCTCACAATGGACACCCACAAACAAAACAACACCACATTGGCCAATTCAAACAACACACACCAGACAACCATAAACACACCACACCCACACACCCACACCACTATAAAACACACACCCACAGTACCCACAACCCTTTACGAATACAAATCATTGCCACCAGACTGACACCAAGACCACTGCGACAACTAGTCACATACACCACTCACACCCATACACCCCTCACACACTCCACATCAGACACCCCAACATATTACCCAACACACCTTCACCAACACACATCACATAACACCCATAGCACCACAAAGGCACCCGCGTTTCACTGAGGAGAAGTTAAGGGTCATGGTGGAGAAAATCGTCAGGGTAGAGCCACAGCTATGTGGAGCACAGGTGCAGAACATATCAATAGCAAGGAAGATGGAGCTATGGCGGAGAATCGTGGACAGGGTAAACGCCGTGGGACAGCACCCCAGAACAAGGGATGACAGCAGGAAGAGGTGGAACGACCTAAGGAGGAAGGTAAGTTCCATAGCAGCAAGATACCAGCTCGCTCTACAGAGGACTGGCGGTGGACCCCCACCTCCTCCCCCACAGCTCACAGCATGGGAGGAGCAAGTCTTGGCAATACTGCATCCTGAGGGCCTGGCCAGAGGTGGAGGAGGACTGGACTCTGGTAAGTCAATTTTCAACAATTATCACTCCCCATACCTGCATGCCATCACACACCCTCACCATCACTCCCATCACTACACTCCATCCCACACACTCCACCATCACATCACACTAATCCCAATGCCAAGCCCTGAATGCTGTACCAATGCATGGACACCCCTCACAGCCCTGCATGGACACTCATCACTAAAGCATGCACAGCATAGGGAAACTAAGAATCCCACCATACACCAACATACACAAGCAAAAGCTGGCAGGGCAACACCAACCATAGAGGGGAAGCCAGGGATGTACAAATGTCATATACCTGAAGCATAATACATCATTTACATCCTCACTGGTACCCCAGCCAATGTCACTGGAGAGGAGATGCCATCACTATCCAGACCCCCAACAGAAGAGGCTCACAGTGATGACAGTAACTCTGGACCTCAGGATCAGAACGATCTGCCTGGCCCATCAGGGACCACTGGACAGTCAGTCACCCAAGCCCAGTCACAGACCACTACAGAGCCTCCCCCATCAGGAACCAACACCACAGCACCCACCCAGCATCCCCAAACCTCTGTCCCCAGGACACGTCAATCAGCAGTGTGCCCACCTGTACAGGGACCCCAGGCCACACCTCGCACACAAGACAATCAGGGACCAGGGGTCAGTGGCAGTGGGCACACCGTACAGGGGACAGAGGCACAGGCCAACAGGGACACTGGGAGGACTGCTGTGCACCAGGGTGAGGACAGGACCAGGGAACCAACTCTATAGGGGGCACTCTCCGAGATCCTGGGAGCCTACCAACATTCCCAGGACACGATGGGCCAGATCCTAGACAACGGGCAGGAGAACAGGAGGCTGCAGGAGGGACAGTATCAGGGGATCAGGGAGGACTTGCATGCCATTAACAACACACTGATCTCCAATACAGGGGTGCTGGCAGACATGGCCAACATTATGAGGGAGGCAGTGTCACACCAGCGGTCCCCTGCCACTAGTCAGTCATCTGAACAGCCTTCCACTTCCGCTGCGGCTAGTGGCCAGGAGGCCGCACCACAGGACCAATAGGCCACTAGCACCACTCCCCCTGCAGAAGCTGAACCACCCTGCAAACGTTCCCTGCGAACCAGACAGAAGCCAGAGACACTTGCAAGACCACCACCAGGAAATGAGACTTTCCTGATTGTCCCCCTTGTGTCCCACTCAGTCACCTTGTCCACCTTGAACTGCCAAGGCTCCTCTTCCTTTGTCCCCGTGGACACTGCACCTGTGTTACAAACAGACTGGAACAATACCCTGGACTTTCCTCCATCATCACCCCATCCCATTGCACTTTCCCCTCTATACATTAGCACTACAATAAACACCCTTGGATAAAAAGTAAGTTCAAGTATTTCATATATTTCAAACATGTATTGATTGAAACAGCTACAACCATTGCAAATGAACTGTACATAGCATGAGCATAGAATTAATGACCTGTAGCTGGCTGTTGTGATCACACAGGAGAATTTGTCACAACACCAACATCTGCAAAATTAATATCCAGAGGTAACAGTAAGTGGGCAAAGAAGTGGAAAATGCCAGCATGCCAGTGCCACACAGAATACAACCAAAGTCATAGAAATGTAAAGTTGCACTGTCTCACCTGTGTGTCATTGAAAGTACTGACGTATCACAGATGTTCTGTTTTCCACATCCTCATCCTCTGCTTCCTCATCCTCACTGTCCTCAGGGTCCACTGCTGCCACAGGGGCATCTCCAGTCTCCTCCTCCTGCTGAAAAGGCACATGTCTGAGGGCCAGGTTGTGCAATATGCAGCATGCCGCTACTATCTGGCAGACCTTCTTGGGTGAGTAGCACATGGATCCACCTGTTAGATTGTGGCACCGGAACCTGGCCTTCAGGAGGCCAAAGGTCCTTTCAATGATCCTTCTGGTTTGCCCATGTGCCTCATTATAACGTTCTTCTGCCCTTGTTCTGGCATTCCTCACAGGGGTCAGCAGCCATGATAGGTTTGAGTAACCAGAGTCACCTGCAAATATTGAGGGACAACATTTAGCCACACACTATCCTATATGGCCAACACCATAGGCATACACCAAAGTATACTCAGTGGTAACCAGGGCTCACCTATTAGCCACACCCTGTGCCTCTGTAGTTAGGACATCACATTTGGGATGCTGCTGTTCCTCAGGACAAACGCATCATGCACCGACCCTGGATACTTAGCATTGACGTGGGAGATGTACTGGTCCGCCAAGCACACCATCTGCACATTCATGGAGTGGAAACTCTTACGATTCCTGCACACCTGTTCATTCTGGCAGGGGGGACAAATGCTATATGTGTTCCGTCAACTGCACCAATTATATTAGAGATATGTCCCATTGCATAGAATTCGGCCTTCACGGTGGCCAAATACTCAACCTGGGGGAATGCAATGTAGCTGCACATGTGTTTTATCAGGACAGACAACACTCTTGTTAGCACATTTGAGAACATTGGCTGTGACATTCCTACTGCAAAGTCCACTGTCACTTGGAAAGAACCAGTTGCCAGGAAATGGAGAGCTGTTAGCACTTGCACAAGAGGGGGGATCCTAGTGGGATTACGGATACCTGATATCAGGTCAGGTTCCAATTGGGCACACAGCTCTGTGATTGTGGCCCTGTCCAGTCTATAGGTGAGTATTATGTGCCTGTCCTCCAGTGTAGCCAAGTCTACCAGGGGTTTGTACACAGGGGTATGTCTCTATCTCCTATTCATCCTCAGCGGTAAGTATCTAAGGGACAAAACATCAGTTCTGCAAGTGCAGTGGAATTTGCGAAGTATGTGCCCTGTATATAAATATATCCTGTGACGCAGCATTAATCCTAAGGCCTGTTCCCCCCCTGAAATGGCGTCCGCCTGTCCTGTGTTGACAGACAGGTAGAAGTGAGGTAATGCAGCTGACGTTGTGCGCCATGACGGTAGGCGGTCATGAACTGCTGTGCAATTCCTCACTGGTTATAATTGGTCCCTATGGGGTACAGTGACCAATGATGATCTATTCCGGCGGTGACGGTATGCACCGCCATATTATTTCACATTCCTCACTTGTTTCCTGACCTTCCATAGGAGAGGACCTACACTGCATGTGCTGCTGTGACCTGTGCCTGGAACCTACCATGGCCCGTGTGGCAGGGGAAAGGGCCCCAGCATTCACTTCTGAGGAGTTTGAGCAACGGGTGAATGGGGTCCTACCCCAGTAAGGACTGCGTATGGACCTCCAGACCAACAGGTGAGTACACTGTGGGCACGATGCATGTGGCATGAATGCATGGAGATGTGTGTGGGAAGGCCTTGTGTAAGGGGGTAGGTGGATGTCCTCTTTGCAGTGTACACGTTGTGTGCTGGGCTATGTGTGTGCCAATGGTGATGTAAACGGGTATGGTGGGCCATTTGTGTAACTGTCTGAACTGTTTTTCTAATGGTGTTCTCCTGTCTGTATTGCCTCTGCAGGTCAGCGCCCATCAAAAGAAGGGAATATGGCGTGCCATCGCCAAGGAGGTGCGGACCCTGGGGGTCTATGGTAGTCGTAAACAGTGGGAGAATCTGAGACGCTGGGCCTGGAAGACTATGGAGGCCCAGATGGGGATGGCCTCCCAAAAAGGAAGGGGTGCCCTTTGGACCCTGACCCCTCTGATGGCCCGCATACTGGTGGTGGCCTACCCTGAGTGAGATGAGCACTTGAGGGCATCACAGCAGCCACAAGAGGGTGAGTACAGTGGCTATCATTGAAACATGCGGCTGGAGGGGTGGTATCCGGGTGGTGGTTGTGTGTCACTGGGTGCCCCTAGGCCAGGCCAGACACAGCAGCGTAGGTCTTCTGGTGGCTAAGAGTTTGATTGTGAAATACTGCTTACCTAGCTTGTTAGTATTCACTACTGGTCAGGGCTGTGTGGGTCCCAGGTGTGCTGCAGTAGGCGGTGTGTACCTCTCCCCATTCCTTGTGGAGTAGCCATTTCACTTTGTAGGGCCAGGCATTATGCATAGGCCTGTTACCTGTGTGTGAGGGAGCTGTGTACGTCAATGGTGATGTTGGTGCAGTCATTGGCCCAGTGTATCCTTTGTCTCTCTCCTCCCTTTCTTGTTTTGTCAACCTGTCCTTGTGAGCATTAGCATCATTTGGCAGAGGAGCAGAGGCACCGGCGACAGAGGGAGCTTCATCCCACAGGACCCTGGAGGCAGAGTCCACCGATGCTGAGGGCACCAGTGGGACGGAGGGCGAGGGGAGCACCACGGAGGAGACTGGAGGGGAGCTCCCAATTGGTGGTGGTCACCTCTGTGACCACCCCAGCTGCAGGTACAGCTGCCACCCCGTACCAGCACTGCCCTCCCAGTAGCCCCTCAGCGAGTTTTCCGTGCCTGCTCACCCAGGAGGGTGGGCATCTCCTTAACCCCAGGCACCTCAGACCCTGCCCCAGTGAGCCCTGCTGCCCTGAGTGAGGAGGCTATTGACCTCCTGAGATCCACCTCTATAGGGCAAACAGCCATTGTGAATGCCATCCAGGGGCTGGCAGCCCAGATGCAGCAATCTAATGAATCCCTGGAGGGCATTTGCGGTTGATTGGCGGCACAACAGAGATCAATTCAGGCTTTGGCCTTCTCTCTGATGGCAGCCATTGTCCCTGTTTCAACCGTCCCCCCTCCAACTTCGACTTCCCAGTCCCATTCTCCTCAACCCCAACCCATCCCAAGCACACAGGAAGATGAGCATGCACGCAAGACAACACCCAAGAGTGTCACAGGCGAACACAAGCACCATACTTCATCCCACAGGCACTCACACAAACAACATTCATTTGCAGACACAACAACAATCACTATTTCCACTGTCTACCCCTCCTCCTCCACCTCCTACCCAGTTACATCCACACTCACACCTGCATACACTACATCATCATCCACTACCAGCATCATCACCACACCAAGCAGAACACACACCTTCACAACATCCATGCACACGTCCCCTGTTTCCTCTCCCACTGTGTCTGTCCTCGCCCTAAAGTACACAAACGCAAGCACTCAGACACCCAACAGCAAATCCACCTCACAAAAGCATACAGCCCATGCATCTGCACTCAAATCCAGCAGACAAACACCTCCAACAACCACTCCCTCGTCCTCCACTCCCATTACTCCTCCCTCTTCCCACCCCAACGTCCCTAAAAAGATTTTCCTTTCCCAGATTGACCTCTTCCCTACCCCTGCCCCCCGTCCTGCACGTATGGTCAGGGTAGGGTAGCAAGGACCTAGCCAAGCACTTCAACCAAACATTCCACAGGCCTAGTGGTAGCACCACCTCCTCATGGTGGAAAGGATTCCAGGCCAACAGTACTGAAAGGGAAGGAGCCTGCACTAGCTAGAAAGAAGGGGAAGGAGCCTGCACCAGCTGCAAAAAAGGGGAAGGAGCCTGCACCAGCTGCATAAAGGTGAAGGAGCCTGCACCATCAGCAGAGAAGGGGAAGGAGCCTGCACCAGCAGGCAGAGGGGGAAGAGCCCATCCACCAGACAAGGAAGGGTAAGGGACCCCAACCCATGAGCAGGTGGAGAGGAGGCAATCTGCGCCAGCGGAAGCTGCCAGTCATACACTGCCACCACCAGCAGCTGTCATAGAGCCCCCACCGCCAGCCATGGTTGTGCACCCACCAGAGGGTGCAGGGGCTGAGCAGGAGCCTCCCACAACCACCACCACAGTACAGCCATCGGAAGGTGCAGGGGCTGAGCAGGAGCCTCTCACAACCACCACCACAGTGCAGCCATCACCGCCGGTGGACACCATATAGTCCAGCCTCCAAGGGCTTCTGTGCAACCTGCCCCCTCAAGATCCAGGGGGGGAAGGCACGCACTTGAGAGACTGTGGCCTTGCACTCCCCAGGACCAACCACAGGGCATGTTGCCCCCTCCAGAACCAGTGGGCAAGTCATCCACTCCAGAGACTGTGGCCTTGCACTCTCCAGGACCAAGCACCAGGCATGTTGCCCCCTCTAGAACCAGTGGGCAAGTCACCCACTTGAGAGACTGTGGCCTTGCACTCCCCAGGACCAAGCACAGGGCATGTTGCCCCCTCCAGAACCAGTGGGCAAGTCACCCACTCCAGAGACTGTGGCCTTGTACTCCCCAGGACTAAGCACAGGGCATGTTGCCCCCTCCAGAACGAGTGGGCAAGTCACCCACTCTACAGACTGTGGCCTTGCACTCCCCAGGACCAAGTACAGGGCATGTTCCCCCGTCCAGAACCAGTGGGCAAGTCCCCCACTCCAGAGACTGTGGCCTTGCACTCCCCAGGACCAAGCACATAGCATGTTGCCTCCTCCAGAACCAGTGGGCAAGTCACCCACTCCAGAGACTGTGGCCTTGCACTCCCCAGGACCAAGCACAAAGCATGTTGTCCCCTCCAGAACCAGAGGGCAAGTCACCCACTCCAGAGACTGCGTCCCTGCACTCCCCAGGACCAAGCACAGGGCGTGTTGCCCCTTCCAGAACCAGATGCGGGCTTGTTTCCACATCCGGCTGAGGTGGCCCCCTTCCTCCTGAGGTACCTGCCTTTTTGCCAACTGATGCCCCTGCAGTGTTCTCTCTGGATTGGGGCAGGATTCGAGTCGGGCCTTGGACTTTGCCCTGTGGCCATGTGAGCCCTGTGAACTATGGACAGTGCAGTGTTCCTTTTTTATACACATGTACGGATCTGTTTAATGTGTAAATGGGATTTTTGAATTTATTGTTGGACTGATTACAAACATTTTCGTAAATTCCTGTTGCCTTGGCATTATTCTGCAGATTTCCGTGATCAAATTGTTATGGTTGTGTGTATGGTGTGTGTGTGTCGGGTGTGTGTTGTGAGTGTGTGTGTCACTCTCTTTTTCCTCCCACCCTCCCTTGTGAGCTAGGCGGCTGTACTCACCATCGTCGTCTTCGCCGGTGTTGGTGTTCCAGGTGGAGTATGACGTTGAAGATCATCAGGAAAACATGCTGTTTGGTTCCATGGCGGCGTGGTTCTTTCCTGTGTCGCCAATGGTGAGTACTTTGACTTTTGTGCTCTGTTTCCGCCAGGCTTTTGATGGCGTTGGTACCGCCCCGGAAAAGGTGGAAGTTTCCTGTGTCTTAATATGGTGGGCGGTACTTCGTCTTCCGCCTGGCTGTAGGCGGCTACCGCCCTGTTGACTGTTGTTTCCGCCTTTTACGGTCTGTGTGGTACATTGGCTGTCTATCGGCCATATCACTGCCATGGTCATAATTTGGCGGTAGTTACCGCCAGCCTGTTGGTGGTATTACCGCCACTTTATCACCCACTGCCAGGGTCGTAATGATGGCCAATAATACCTTTCATGTAGGTGGAGGGCAATTATATTATTCTTAGCTGGGTAGACTTCTAGCCCTCGCTGCTAGTAGAAAAAACAAATCAATCAAGTCAGGCCAGTGGGCCCAAAGGGGCCTTTGATATGAATAATGTATCATTTGCAGACAGGAGGGCCAGGACCACACACTTGCATAGTTTAGGGCAATAATTTCTAGACAGGAAGTCTAAAATGTCATTTATAAAAGTGAGGTTAGGTTTGGGACAAGAACATGCCCCTGTTGCATTCCCTTCTTTATAAGGATGTTTTCTATTAGTTTTCCCTGTGAGCCTCACCATAGTTGTGCAAAGATATTTTCAAGCAATCTTATTAGAATGGGTAGTGTATTATCCGGCACTCCCATTGCCATAAGGATCAACCACAATTTGCTACTCAGAATCAAATTAAAGGCAGACTTTAGGTCCACAAATGCAACATAGAAATGCCCACTTTCAATAGTGTCAGTTTTCAAATAAATTGTACTGACTTTTTTCAAAAGCCCAGCTGGCACGTGGGAAAGAGCATCATGCTCATTAATCCAATTGTGTAGTTTATCTAAAATCTGACAACATGGTATATTTTAGGAACTATCAATTAGGTTTTTCGACCAGTTATTGCTAGGATTTTCATAAAAGTTGGATCCCATCAAGATGGCATTAGTGACCGTATTAATGTAAGAGCCCCAGATTTGTGCATCTGATGAACAAATATCACTGAGTATTTTATCAGGACTTGGTGCCTTACTCAAAATTATGCAGCTGATTGCATGTAATGTTTCATCTTCAGATATTTCCAATGTTTTACTGGCAGCTCCTAGACAACCCATTTCCAGGTTTCCGTCATTATTGGTCAAATCATCATCAGCCAAGTATAGATTGGTAAAGCGGTCTAACCACAATTCTGGTGATATTTTTGTGGTGAATACCGTAAGCTATTATTTACCAGAACAAGGTAGTGGCATTTTCTTTTGCTGCTTTTGTTAAATCTGACCAATTGTTGTCATCCTACCACTGGAAGGTGGCACATCCTGACACACAACCTGTTGAAATGGACAGAGCAGGTGAGTCTCACTCTGTCAGCCCTACACCATGTCTGGCAAGAGTTGTCTGTATCGCCGGAAGGGTGCCTGTTGTGAGGTCTGAGACTGGTGGTTCCCCTGTCACTTCAACAACGCGTCGTCGACCTCGCTCACTCCACACACCAGGGAGTTGTCAAGGCCAAGGTGAAACTATGCTGCAAGGTGTGGTTCCTGGGGTTGGACCAACATGTTGAGAGGGTAGTGTATCACTGCCAGCTATGTCAGGCTGCTGGCCCCAGTGAATCCCCTGAGCCCATCATCACCAAGCCAAACCCGTTGGTTCCGTGGTACCCGAGCAAGTACGGACCTGGAGTCCCTACCCGATGAACTGCACATGTTAGTTGTCATTTCTAAATACCCCGAGGTGAAGATTCTGAACATGACCACATTAGGCCAGACTATCCCCCAGTTTGAGAAGATCATGGCGACGCATGGCCGTATCCGAGAGATCCGGACGGATAATGGACCACCATTCTCGAATCAAGACTTTGCCAACTATCTGGCCTCCCAGGGTGTCCATCATCGCAAGATCATGCCATGCTGGCTGCAGGCGAATGGTGCGACCAAACCGTTCATGCAACGACTAAATAAGGTTCTAATGATTGTGGTGGTAAAAGGGCAGAACACAGACTATGCGTTATACGCTTTCTTGAGGGAGTATCGACTCACACCTCAAAAACCACTAAGATCATACCAAGCTCACTGTGCATCAACCGCTCACTCTGCAACACTATTCCACAATGTGAGGCCACCACTGCCCTGCAGGAAAAAGTGGCTCAGAGGTTACACCAAAATGGCACTAACAATGATCGCATGTCATGAAAGAGACAACCTGCACCAAGCATCTGAAGGCAGGTGATCAAGTGCTAGTGAGGAACAGCCATCCGGGAGGAAAGTTCAAGCTCCTGTTTAAACCAAGGCCATGGACAATAGTGTGGCTACGTGGAACCATGGTCACCGCAATCTGCGGGGAGGAGTCCATAACCAGAAACATATCCTGCTTCAAATGCTACCAGTCTGATGGCAGGAGGCATGGGAAACAGAGCACAAAAGTCAAAGTACTCACCATTGGCGACACAGGAAAGAACCACGCTGCCATGGAACCAAACAGCATGTTTTCCTGATGATCTTCAACGTCATACTCCACCAGGAACACCAACACCGGCGAAGTTTGAAAGTTACCAATTGAATCCTGGACAATGGAGGACAGAAAATCTTACAGTTCAGCAAGTGTTAAAGTTGGAAAGGCATCGGCAGGAAGGACCAAGGAGCAGTCGTGTTCCAAGCCTGAGCCTCAGCCAAGGCAGCAGCCTTCTGTGATGTGCCCAATAATGAGTTCAGAGTCGCATCCTCCAGGAAGGGCAACTCATAAGCAGCTTTCCATAGCAAACGCACCCTCAACGCCATGTTCGGTAATGAACCCTCAGCGAAAACATCAACAGATCAGCGTCCAATAAAAGCAAGCGCTGCATAGAAAGACAAACTTTCAGTGCATGTTCGGACGAGCACCAAAGGCACCGAAACACGGGCTGCACACAATGCAAAACCGGTCTGAATGACAGAGACCAGTCACACTCCAATTCCTCCAGGAGTGTTGCTCCAAAGTACTGCATCATGTGTTCACGACACAGTTGCACTGGTGGGAGCGCTTTCATTCCTCCTTGTTGCATCAGGACAGCAAAAAAAGTTGCAACAGCAAGATGCCAACTATTATAGCCAAAGTTATTGGAAATCCCCCGAAAATGCTGGAGAATATTGAGTGGATGGCTGATGGTATCAAACCGAATATGGAGGATAATGTGTGAATGAAACCAGAACCAACAGCCTTAAAGAAATTTGTGATTCCAGTAGTATTGGACACATTAAATATTCACCCCACGAGTTCACCAAAGTGTCTCAGAAAGTTGGTACTAAAGAGGGACTGTATCTCTGCTGACTACCTTGCCACCTGAAGTGCATAGGTCTCACGTGCAGATGTGAGGGCCACATGTTTTTGGAACAGTAAAGCTTTGAGTCTGCTCAACTTGTCAAAATTCATATTAAAAGTAGCAATATGGGGTCAGATGTCAGCTACCTCTTTTAATCTAGTGGGGGGAAAAAGTACGTTCCCGAAGCATGTAACAATCTTAGAGACCGAAACAACATAAACTATACAGGCTTGCATCCCACAACAATCTTCACTATTGAGGAGAACATAGCTGCCATTTGAAAGCACCTGGAACATAGGCCTAATCAAGGGGACTGGAACTCCCTTCAAATAACAAGCCAAGTGTTCTGCCGACGCGTTACACGCCACTTGCAAGGACAGCTGTTTACAAACCATTGAATGGCTGACAGAAGTCTTGCATTCACTACCGCCAAGAAAGACTTCTTTCATGCCACTGAGATATTTGTACGAGAAGGGTAGCTCTCCCACCTCATGGATGTAACTATCTCCAAGTCTTTCATATCTGCCTACTGGAATGTGTTTTAAACAAGACGTGAATTGTAGTGTGGAAATAGGCAGATTAATACCCTGTGTATTAACCACTCAGCAGATGGTATTTCCGCCACAGTAAAAGGCAACTTTTCTACCTTTTCAATGTTTAGCATAACATAAGTCGCTTCTTTCTTAGCCATTAGTTGTTGTTGTCACGTTAAATTAAATGTAGTAAATATGTCCCTTGCGCTAACATGTTGCCAGGGAACACAACCTGCCTTCAGTGTTTGACATGTCCAACCCACCTGCATAATTGACCTTAGTTGACTCTGCCGATGAAGTAAAAAAGACATATCGCTTTGTATTATGTCTATTGCAGAAGAGACTATGGGGGTCATTCCGACCTTGGCGGGCGGCTACCGCCGCCCGCCAGGCGGAAACCGCCATGCGGCCGTCGATGCGGCCGCACTCACGCGGCCCCCATTCCGACATTCCCGCCGGCCCAGCGGGAATGAGGCCGCAACACAGGAGCCGGCGGTGTTGCGGCCGTGCAACGGGTGCAGTTGCACCCGTCGCGCTTTTCACTGTCTGCTATGCAGACAGTGAAAAGCTGGCCGGGGCCCTGTTAGGGGGCCCCAGGACACCCCTTACCGCCAGCCTCTTCCTGGCGGTGCAAACCGACAGAAACAGGCTGGCGGTAAGGGGGTCATAATCCGGAGGGCAGCGCTGCTTGCAGCGCTGCCCTGGCGGATTATCCCCGCCGGGGCATAAACGGCTGGAAACCGCCGGCCCCGGCGGTGCGACCGGGGCGGTACCGCCGCGGTCAGAATAGGGAAAAAAGCACCGCCAGCCTGTTGGCGGTGCTTTGGTCATTTTTTCCCTGGCGGTCTCTGACCGCCAGGGTCAGAATGACCCCCATAGTTATTTAGGGTGTAGATCCGGTCAGACAGGGTATTAATCCCATTATCTACAACAGCTAATGCCTTCTGTAAATTATCCTGGTCTATTTGCCTTAACCGGGCAGCTGCTTCTTGTTGGGAAAGCTTCCAAATGTCATTAAATACTTCATATAAGAAGCGCTTTCTGCGTTGTTTTCTGGGGCCTAACAGAAAGTCCTGTAAATCAGTGTTAGTAAACAGGAGACTGAGGTGTTCTCTTACCGCATCTAGTGAGGAACTCTTTAACCATTGCTGGAATAGTTTCCCTACACTGTATGTTGTTACTATACCCACATGTTCGGACGATATATAGCGAGGGTCTGGCCTACTAGTTCTAAAATCCCCTGTGGAGTTTATAAAACGTTTACAACACCCATTGGTATCTATTGGCCACAATAACCACCCACCTGGATATGACAATGAAGCATTAATTGTGTTATTCTGGACCATTCATCGAGCTGATCTTCGGTTGCATTGATATCTTTTTGCCATTTATGAAATGTTGTAGGTGCAGGAATACTGGGCGTTTTCAATTCCTTAATCTTTGCTAAGCCTAAACAACTTGTTTGCTGTACAGTTGCATTTAAAAATATCATTTGAACAGGTATCAGGCATACTCTAAATAAAGCTTCCTTCCCCCGTATTTGCCAATCTCTAGTTCCCCACACACTTTTTAAGTCAATCAACTTCAGACAATATTCATAGCCTTCTATAGTCAACTGGGAAAAAAAGGAATCTGAATCATTAAATATCGTATTTGTCAATAATATGCGTACATTTTCTATCGATGGCAATTTAAAATAATATGACTCAGCATTTTTAACATTGTGCCCAGAAAAATATGAAAACTTCTCAGAGTGTGTTTTAGAACTCCCTTGTGGTGGAGGTGGACAATGTTCCCATTGTGTGTAATTAAAAACAGTCAGCCTTTGGGGTACTTGCTCTGTGAATGAAATGGTACCCATAATAATTATAGGAAAACATATCACCATAATTCTCTTTAGATTGATAAACATCTTCGTTTTCAAATACAGTGTAATACTGCAATTCAGACATCATAGAATCAACTGTTTTCACATCCCAATCATCAGAAACAACTCTGGGTATTATTATATTGTTCATTGAAAGTTTAAACAAATATGGTATTTGAATAATTTCTGTCTGGCAGTATATATCAAATGTGACTGAATCCCAAACAATCCCATCCGGAATTGGTATAGCGGAAATGTTCACAAAAGACAAGTCTTGACGGACCTTGTGAGAAGAAAAATGTGATTTTAGGAACTCATCCACCAGTTCAACTGTTGATCTTTCAGGAAGAAAATAACTGTGTATTAGTAAAAAGAATGTTATAACAAACCCAATCCAAAGCAGGAAAAACAGTACAGTCAAGGAAAGCCACAGATAGTTCCATGGAAGAATAAAGTAAGTTGTTTTAAGCCAATTTATCAACTTACATGTTTGTGACAGTTCAGGTGTCGAAGAGGCGAATGAGTACGAAACATTGTCGTTGATGTTGGTAATGTATCCAGAAGCAGTTTGTGCAAAAGCTGGAGCGGTGTTTGTAGGTAGAGTAGGTGCTTCCCGTGGTGGTTCAGAATAAATGACGCCATCTGTCTGTGTTGAAGTTGTGTCAAATCGATCAGTTATTTCTGTATTGTTTGATGTCAGTGGAACCAATACAAGATCATTTTCCACCCTCTCCAAGCTCGGAGAGGTGTCAGTGTTGCTGCTTACAACTTGTAGAGGAACGTCTTGACCAGTAGTGAGAGGGATTCGGGAACTACTTGCTGTTCCTTTTGGTCAGCTGTGCAGGATCGGCCACATGGTGTAACTTGACATTGTTGATGGATACAAAGCGGGATGTAATGCTTTAGCGTTTGGAATGCTGGCTTTAGTGACAGCCTCAAGAGCTGGAATTGGAGAGACGACAATAATGCGTTTCCCCTGGGCTAGAGGTCTTTCTTTAATGACAGCCATCTGTACAGTAATGAGAATTTTCTCAGTGGGAGAAAAGCGTTTTTCTCCTGCTAAGTACAAATGTGATTTGTATGCTATCGGGACTGTCTCACCCTCATTAAAGGTTACATAGCTGAAATCAATGGCACCAGCAATTACTCTGATGACCAAATGTGTGTTGTTGTCCGTTGTGTGTAAATGTTGTGCTGCAAGCATGTCTGTCTGCAGGTCTCTGAGAATGCATGTGTGTTCGATTGTTCAAGATTTACTTGAAAAGTCAGGACGTATTAAGTCATATAATGTTGCAGCAATTCATCAACCGTGAGAGAGATATCATCCACATAGGACAATGCATCAGGGTCAATGTCGTGCAATATTGAAGTCACATGAGCTGCAAAGAGTCCTGTACTGTTCTCGTACCCCTGGGGCAAACAACAGAATTTTTCTGGGAGCCTAGTGCGCTGAAACTTGTTAAATCTCTACTCTCAGGCTCTATAGTTTGGCAGAAGAAACCATTGGAAATGTCCAGTGTAGTTTTGTATTTTTTACACACTATGTTGTTCATCAGTGCTGTACTATGTGAGTTTTGTATAGCATATGTCCGTGTATGACTGCTTAAGTGTCTGTAGTCTAAGACTATTCTGTATGAATGGTCCGGTTTGGCTACTGGGAATAAAGGATTATTCATTGGGGAGACGCAGGGTTCAATTACGCCCTGGTACTCAAGTTGTGTGAGAATTTCTCCCACAGGTGCTTTAGCATCATGTTTTATTGGATATTGGGGTTGAGGCTGGGGTTGATTTTTAATAGGAATTACATGGTAGGGGGAATCTTTGTCCCATCCTACGTGGTTGCGATATAATGCGGGTGCCGCGCCAATGCCCATTCGATGGCGTAGAATTCTGCAAGCTCTTCGGGAACAAGAGGCGAGAAAGAAGGTTTAATAACATCTTCCACATATGGGCATGTATGGACAAATTCTGGTGGCCAGTCTTGTTCGGCCAACAAAACTTCATATATGTTTACTACACGATCCTATAAGATTGCGTCTATTGTGCGTTCAATGTCTCCTTTTAAATGTACTTTGTACAGTCTGTCAGGCATGAAGACATGCATGTCCACAGTTTCTGCTTGTAGGAAGTCACCAGTTACTTTCACCTCCAGATGCTATAGATGACTCCGTGAACTATTGTGACCTCTGCCGCACTGTATAGGAGCACTAGTGCCCACTTCCTGTTCTGCAATAATGGCATGTCGAACTGCAACTGCTGCCACTTTTTTCCTTTTAAATTGGGTTTTTGTTGGGGAGGTTCCTCTTCCTTTTTAACAGAAACCTCTGTTGAGCGTTGTGATTCCTGTCTCGGTTTCACATACTCTGTTCTTCGCTCGACCGCCCACCTCTCTCACTGCCTTTTTCCGATGAGTTCTGAAAGGAATGAGATTGGCGTGTATCAGTATATTGATATCTGTCAGGCGTTTTTATATTATCTTTATTTCTGAGATTTTATCTATTCTGTGGGGTCTCAGTGCACGGAGATTCTCATCTTTCTTTTTGAGTAGTTTGTTGTTTTTTATTCCAGCGTTTCTTATTACCCTCAGGAGCTTGCTTTGTAAAATCTTTGTTAGATTTACCATGAAATTGTGGTTTTGTTGGTCTGTTCCCCAAACTATCTCGACCAATACTAGATTAGGTCTCTGCGATAATACCGCTAATGCGACCGCTTCCCGTTTAAGGTTACTTAAAATAATTGAGGCTGCAGTTGCAAAGGTGCCCATTAATTGCATCCCAAAATCCAGGGCCAGGGCAGCCCCGTATTCATGTTGAATTTGTTTCAACACTTCCGGTAAATTGGCAAGTGTTTGTGTAACGTGTGCGGTAGTACAGAGCGTGGTAAATATCTTGTCCCATGTATTACAGTTATCTATTGTGGGAACCATCCCAAATGGCAAGCACATTGTTAATGTTCTGTGTTTATCCTGAGGTCCCGTATGGGGAAATACTGCTTCCAATGCATTAATTTTTTTAGCTAACCAAAACAGAATTTCTTCTCGTTTGGCAGGTACCTGACCCATGATCGAATGTACAGTTGCAGGGTTAATACCTGGTGTCACAGCATGTGGTTGTACTGGTGCAGCACGTGTTGGGTTTGTGTTCAACGTTTGCATAACAAACTATATTAATCGTCTGTATATTGTCGTCAGCTCAGTATATAAGCGATGCACTTCAGCTACTGCTAGGTTTGCTACAGTAGGATGAGGTGTACAAGTGGCCAATAAAGGCCAGGTAAGACCATCATTACCTAGAGGACCTAACCTAACAGGTACAATTGTCTGGGATAGGGCACAGTCAAGCCAATTAATACATTTTTGATAAGATAGGGTTATTTCTAAATATACATATGCCCTGTATTGTCCAGGTGCATTTGCAGGTGTATAGTGATGAAATGTGTTTGTGTTCCCATCAACTGCTGGAAATGTGACCCAAGAATAGAAGAGTTTTGTTCTATAAGCTGCATGTGCATCCACCACAAATGTGACTGGACCCCCCGGGCTGTTAGGCCATGTGCCAATAAATGTGCAGTAAGGGGTTGTCTCAGATTGACTGCAATTGCTACCTGTTGTGGATTCACCATTTTAAATGGTAAACTTGTTCAGAGATGAGCGCACCAAATGGGGATTATCCTTTTAGAGTTCAAGCTTGAGCAACCTCCAGCATCAGATAGGTGTTCCCTACTTAGCTGAGTAGGAAATCCTCAATACCACAGACATCTCTATATATAGTACTGAGGTGTCTTTGTATATAGTGAGTCAGAGATACTCAGGGGGATGCTAAAATTAGAGCCTGACCAAACGTTAGAGGCGCCATGTCGCGTAGGCTCTCATTATTCTAATGAGACTACTGGATTTTGAGCGGCTGATTCGCCTGCGGTGTGGGAGACTGAGTCTGACCCAGTATAGGTGACACCTGTTGCCTTAATCCAGGTTTTGCTCCAGCTAACTAGCAGTGCCTCATCTCTGCCCAAGGACAGGGATGATTGGGCAGCAGATTGCATGACATAGTTGATTTCTCTGGGAAATTGTGGTCTCATCCGTTTCTCTCAGTTACATTAGTTTCACATGCACAATGACAACCAGAGGCAGTAAACGTTTCAATAAGGTTTTAATGAAGAGACTGCATCTTAGATAGCAAACCATGTACTGCAATAACCAGGACGATACAGCATGACAAGATTAGAATTGTGACAAGGAGAGTGAAGCATAGAAATAAAGTTACCATATTGTCACTAGAGTCAATAGACTAATTCCTACCTAGGCTATAATAGAGTGCAGCATGTTAAGCTCTAGTTCTGCCCTTCAGGTTCCCCTGGGAAGATATCATCCCCTATACCTGAGCAAAGGCCTGAAGTCTGCATAAGCAACTGTAGCGAAGCGTTCAGCAATCAGTATACAGTTGTGGTTCTCTGGCTGAAATCTCCCTCTAACGTGTAAGGGACAAGGAAGTGTTTTATAAATAAGGATGTGTGTTTTCTATGAATGTCAGAGACAAAACTTGTACCACGTTCACCGGCAATCTATCTCACTGCAGCCTTGAAAGAAGCACAGAGTGAACAAGAATGTCTTGTTTAAGAACATAGTGCTGGCCTAAGCAAAAACAGGTAGATAGAGATAAATAAAACAAGACCGCAAAAGTTGCTATTGCAAGCATAATAAACAAAGCTGAATAAAATATATCTAGGTTAAAGTGCACAGCGGCAGGCCTAGTATGCTAAAATAACGTGCATGGAGCTATAACTAAAGTGGCTACCCAACACTATGGCATTGGTCCATCTACCTTTTCGATGATGTCAGCAAGTCCCATTTTCCTCAGTTCTTCCTCCACCTTGGGACGCCATTGGAACACAACCCTGAGATGTTTGAGGGCAAAGGGTTGAATGAATTTGTCAATGTGAAGGTGTATCAGTCTTCCTTTAAGGTATTCAATGTCTTAGAAAAGCGAGGAGTACTCTGCCACCAGTCCCTCTTTTCTCTCCCGATGTATGCTGAATGCAAAGGATGCCAGGTTCAGTTTCTCCTGAGTTCTGCAGCACAACAGCATGCCAGAGCCCATCTCCGTGACGTACATTTTGGCACAGACTTTTTGAATCTCATGAGTGATGTCAGCCATGAAAACTCCTGCCAGTGGGATTGCCATGGGAGAGCCAAAAGTGAAAACCTGAGTAGTCGTTGGGTGGAGAATCAGACAAATCTGTAAGGTCTTTTGGACTGACTGAGCCAGGAAGTTAAAAGAATCTCCCGTGTCAATCAGGGCCATCACCGTACGGCCAGCCACTAGGATGTTGCATTTAAGAATTCGCTTCCTGTGGCTTTCCCACTGTTGCATGGCTTGGGCTAATTGAACGACCCCTTCCATATTGTCATCATCCATGTCTCCATCACTTTCAAGGGGTGAGGACGTTTGTGCAACATGAATAGTCTTGGCTTGGGTTGATTTTCTTGCTGTGGCGGAGCAGCAGACCTTGGAAAAATGATTTAGCTTATTGCAGTTCGTTCATCTTTTTTCTTGGGCTAGACAAGGACCTTGGTGAGGATAGGATCCTCCACACATGTAGCTCACTCGATGGTTGGTTTTGGTTGAGGTTTTATTCTATCTGAGGATGCTGGATTCACAGCATTCACCGGCTCAGTCTTCACTTGTCGCTACAAAGTGGCCTCCATATGTGCCGCACGAACTCTTGACAACTTCTTTGATCGCCCCATTGTGAGCATATCCATCACTGTCAGCCCTGGGACTTGCAGTATGCTCTCTCAGTTTCACCGAGGAGCAACCTTGGATGAACTGCGCTCTCACTTTATCCTGAATGTTGGGCAAGGTGCACATATTTGCTAGATCTCTGAGTTGGGCATAGAAGGTGACAACCGACTCCTCTGGAAGTTGTCGTGCTTGCCGAGGAGAAATATTTTCGTAATTGGGGTTTGCCAGAGGCTCAATATGGGCAGCAAGAGCTCTTTTCAGGGCCTGATATGTAAATGGTGGTCCGTCCTCAGTTATTGATTTACTGCTTTACTAATCGCTGCCCCACCCAGGTGGAGCAACATTGGGCGGCAGCGATCATTGTCTTGGGCCACAGCTGCAAAGTATGTCTCCATCCGTTCAACCCATTCTTTCCATCTGGCCGCCTGTGCAGATGGTGGTCCATCGACCACGAAGGGCTCTAGCACAGGTATGGATGACATTCTGTATCAGTGATAAAGTGGGATGGCATCATGGAATACGAGCTAGTGTGGTTGCCATGCTCATTGTTAGTTTGTGTCCGGTGCGGCACCTCTCGGTGGGTGTGGGTGTGGGTGTGGCATGGGACTCCTTTGCTTGGTGCCAGGCGGTGACTCAGTCCATGTGGGGCCTTGTGATGCTGTAATTGTCACCCCTGCGTTGCCTCAGAGGTTCTTGCACCCTTCTGGATGTGTAGGAAAATGAAGTTATTGTTGATTGACTCACCATGCGTCATGCAGTATCTTAAGTTCAGTCATATGTGCAGTGCACATCAGGTTTTCTTTAGGAAGTGACTAGTCTGGAGGTTACTCACACAGCAGATGTGGCAGCATGAAGTGACAGTTGTAGAGGTGTGCTCACTCACTGTGATGAGTGGCTGATCCTTCACTAGGCCTCTCATTATGCTGGGCTTGGGCAGGGTGAAACTCTCTCATACCATGGAGCGCAAGTCAACCGGTGGGCGGGGCTGCTGCGGGGACGTCGGCCACCTGTTAAGTGCTCAGTAGCAGATGTGCCCAGGCGGCCAGTTATGGGACTCCAGATGCTGTGGAGGCATGTCGCGCCTCAGCGCACCAACTGGCTCCTTCACATCAGCCGCGAATGCAGCCAGCAGGTGGGGAGCGGGCAGAGCACACCCAGCTCTGAGACAGAGGAGTGGCACGGGCACTCGGTTGTTGGGAGTGCTGGCGGGTGTGCTTGGGTTTTTCTCTCCTCATCGCCAGTTTGTTTTGTGCCCGGGTGGGGGGCACACTTATGCAGTAGGTAAGAGTGCTGCCAGGAAATAATGACTGGGCACTCAAGTGGTGTGTACTGTCCTTAGGCACCAAACCTCCAGTCTTTTATTAGCCTGCTCCTACGTCAGGAGCATACCATCTTTGTTAGACGCCAACAGGGGAGAGCACCGGGTTACGCTCAGGAGTTTCCCCCTGCCGGTGGACTCTCCCACGACATAACAGCATAGACCAGGCAAGCAAGCTGGCCATTATCTCATTGATTATCTTCATAGATGTGGGAACTCCTCACTTAAAATCTGCTACTGGAGTTGAATGTTTACTCTTTTCTCTATGTAGTCTGGTCTTTGACTATTCTGAGTTATGAATTGTGTATCCTGTCATCTGATGGGCAAATCCTGCAATAGGGAATTTTATGAACTGATTGGCAGAGAGTATGTTATGGGAGACAATATAGTTCTTCAGTAGTCCAAAAGAAATACAAGAAGAGCTGGCAGCTTCAGACCCAACTGTGAAACCTCCCCTAATCTGCTTGTTATGGCCTAAAGCATGTATATTATTTGTGAGTCCGATGCTCACCTAAAATAACGAGTCACTGCTAGTGCTAATTAAAGACATTCAGACATCACATTTTTGGTTTTAATTTGTGCAGATGGAATGGTGACTTCTGTAGTCATTGTATTTGCTTTCAAAGATACTTTTCTCTCCCTCACTCAACTAACCTCACTATAATGTCTTCTATTAAGTGGTTAGAGGTGTATTTAAAAATAGTGCTTGCACATTTGGAGCCGAAAGCAAAGGAGTTGAGTGCTTGAGGAACTGAGGAGCTGAAAGCTAAAAAGGCAAAGTTTGTCAGGGATTTCAGAGTACACTTCTGTCATTTTGATTACTATATTAATGGCTGGAATATCACAGTCCCGGGGAAATGTGATGCCTTGAGCCAGTCATATTACTGGTTGAAGCCCTGGCAAACCATGTAACATTCACCTGCAGTCACTCTTTAGTGAGAGAAAAAGGAGGCTGAAGGAAAATCAGGAAGCACTGTACTGTGTTATTTAAACGTAATTGTTTAGAAAGCTTCCATTCCACTGACGTTAATACGCAGGGATGTCAAAATTATTGCAATTAGCTTTTCCTAACAACATCACATTCTTCAACAATTACTGGAAACTACTCAAAAAGCAAAACCAGCATTTAATGCTATTCTTTAGCCTGGAATGTACGCCAGGATGCATGTTGTGCTAAAGAAAATAGCTCAAAAAACATGTGCCATGAATAACAGCCTCCCACATTCAGGTCATTTATGTTGTTCCTCCATAAAAAATATGCGCAAATGGGCTGTGAACATGCCATGTGACATAATGCTGAAGTTTAAGTAGCAAGCATAATGTAAAATTTCCCAAACTACATGAGATTCCCAGAGGCGCCTCCTCGGCAATGGCAGAGGGGAGTCGCCCCCCTGCCTATGAGCAAGCAGATGAAAAATAAAATGATAGCTTACTTATGTTTTATTTTTCATCTGCTGGCTCAGCCAGTGTGTGAAGAGAGGGGCAGGGCTGGACCACAGGAGTTGGGAAAGGGGAGAAGAGTGCACCTAAGTACGCATGAGTTTTGGCCGGCCGTCTTAGGTTGGGCAAACACCCATGCACACTTAGGTTTCTCTGTGTTGAACAGTCGGGCTGGAGAAACTGCACAGACCCCAGGGTTGTGTCTGTGCGGCAGTCCAAGCTGCTCAGATCAATCTTGACACTGCTTTCATGCTAGGTTTAGCATGAAAGCAGCACCAGGATTGTTGGGGAGCCTGTGCTGGTGTCCCAGTGAATGCTGGAACACCAGAAGTCGTCATCCCCCCTTTGACATTTGCTGGAGATTCCGCTGGCTTAACAGAAATTATGCCCCCTCCTAGTCAGAATAGGTTAAGAGCTGGGGTCTGAGCGAGGCAGGTCGGCTTATGGTGCTCTTGCGCACGCCAGCCGGACAATCTTAAAGGCTGCCTAACCAATATGTAGATAATTTATTATTCCTTAGAAAAGTGTCCTCTAATAAACAATATGCTCTTTCTCAATGCTCAAAAACAGATCAACATAACATCTAATCAACTTTGTTTTACTTTTGCAGGAACTGTGTGGACGCAACAGATTTTGAGTCTGATTTATCATGAAGGGCATCTCAACAAAACAGAAAACCTTCAAACTGTAGATCGTGCTCCTTGGCTTGAATATAATTGGAAAAAAGTTGATTTTGAGAAGCGGCCATCGCCCCGCCTTATTACAACGCACCTGCCATATTACCTGGTTCCAAAAGGGCTTAAAACCAAAAAGGCAAAAGTAGGCAAGACTTTATTATATGATGAACATTCCTATTCATTGTTTTAACCTGTGTGTAAAAACCATGACATTCTCTATTGTGTGCACTGCACTGTGATCTCTTTTGAAGTTTAGCATCCTTTTTATGTATCACCTCCGATAGAGTTGCTTATCTGTGTAGAAAGAGGGCGAAAGATTATGTGACGGTTCTCGAAAAGAAACTCCTTTGCACATTGATAAGGGAAAACTAAGGGCCTCATTTAAGGTTTGGAAGATTGTTCCTGCTGTAAGTCGGCAGAGCTTCTGCCCCATCAAATTTGAGTTTGGCTGACTCGTTTAGCTTGGTTAAGTGCTGGGTGTCAGACGGCTGAGCCTTAGTTGCCTCAGCCATTAAAAGACTTTGACTGATCCTTAGCTGCCACCAGGACCGGACTGGGAACCCAAAGCAGCCCTGACAAATTTTGTCACACCAGCCCCCATAGGGTGCATAGCGAGCAAGCCTGACCACTACAGTGGGACTGGGGGCAGGGGTTCTCCCCCCACAAAACTTGGGTAAAATGATAAAAACAATGCATTCTGTGATACATTTTTCATCATATATTCAGTTGTCTTGATTTTAAAAGCATAGTAAATGATAACCTTACAATGCACCAGGATATGGTAATCTTTATTGGGGTTCTTCAATGATTCCCTCCACATCACCCTCTAACAGTGCCTCTCATTTCTCCATAGCCCCTCTCTCACATGTATCTCATTTGTTTTATAGTGCCTTTTTTACCAGCTTAGGGTGTTGGAGCACTTTACATCATACACAAACAAATGCGGAGATAATGAGTCATACATGTGTAAGTCAGTGTACAGAAAATGGTACATAAGACAGGGGGACTACAAGATGTAAGATTCACGTCATCCATACTGGTAGACATTTTTTAAGAGTGCTTGGTCGGGGGAAGCAAAAACCCAGATTTTTCAAAACATACTACAGTGGTTAGGGTTGACTTTACTAATAATTTATTTTGACCCAAACAACCCCTTTTTTAGCAAAATTAGGATAATCAAAGACTGGGAAAGAACACAGCATTCTAACATGTGCCATGCAGTTTGCATGCAACTCTTTGATGGCAGTTCATAGCTCACTGTGCTAGATTAGGATTATACTTTATGAACTGCACAGTACAAAATGATCTCTGTGACAAAAGCTTTATCCCACTAAGCATTGGGCATAAAATAATGTTCTGTGATCTTCAAAATAAATGTTCTTTGCCACAGGCATATTAACCCTGTGCACTACCTTAGATGAGTTGTAACTGCCACTAGACATGACTCAATCTCTCTCCAGCAGGTTCATTAATCACCAGACTTATCTTGGCAGTTTTATTCTTGCCTGAAAAGTGTTGAATATGCAGGGAACTCTGCAGCGCTTTTGAAACTGTTGCACTGCTGCAGAACCACCCCCTCCCAGTAACAAAAGACCTCCCTCCACCCTTCCAGCCTCCCAGGGAAACGCTTGGTGCCTAGTATGGCCAGGACGCCGGTCAATGTAGATCAGAATGCCCCACCTATTTATTACAATCTTTCTGATATACATTATTCATGTTACTGCCAAGAAAATCTTGGCGGTTCTAAATAGGCTCTAAGTTCATGGGGAAACTGTTATGGCAAATTGCTCTTTTCAGAAACAAACCTTTGCTTTGGAGGTTTATTGTCTGTTATTGTTAGGACTATTGCCTCTACTCACCTGACTGGATGACAGGGCCTACTAAGATTTGAATGACTTCCTAGATAGCAGTTGGAGAAGGCATATTTAATGTTTGCCTTAAGGGGTACCTGAAAAGATACTAACAGATTATATGATAGACTTTCTGATGGAATTACTGCTAAAAATGCTTTGGCTCAGATTGAATAGGATTTTGCATCAGGGTTGCGTCACTTATTTTGCTCAGCCCAGAAACAAAATCTATTTTGTTTACAAGTACCAATTTGTATGGGTTTGCATGGCTTCTGTAAAAAAGGAACGCAGCACAGTGCATAGGACTGCCCTTTGTTACATTGCATCAGATAGGCATTGCATGGGTGGGGCATAGGCATTCCTGTGCATCCACTCATGTATCTTGAAGCAAACCCATATGTACGAAGACTTGTAAACATGATTTTGCACCAAAATCTTGCACCTACCCGAGGCCGGTATAACTAAGAGGAATATTTAAATTTCTCCTCATTATTTACACTTTGCATGTGTGCTGCATTCTTAAAGGATAGTGTTTGTGCAGGAAAGCTTACCTTCTTGCACAAAAACACGGGCACCCTTCCGCCATAACACAAGGATCTCTGTGTTGGTATTTGGAAGCCACAAGTGCGCCAGCATTAGAAGAGAGCAGAAGTAGGCCATATCTTTGAAACTATGGCACTATTGTGCTCTCTGTTTCATGCAACACAGCTCAGCAACTTTACTTTCAGCTCTGCAGTGCATGAAATTGTAGTAAATGTGCCACTTGGTGTTCCTTTTGCAGAACCCATAGAATTCCAGAGTGCTCATCGGATTAGCCCCAAAAATAAACTTCATATGTATCTCAGCTATTTACTCCTTTAAAATAATGTGAATAGGAAAACATTTCCAACAAAGCTGTCACAAATGGGTCAGTAGGTCATCAAATTAGGCCTCCTCCACGTAGATGTCATGATCATAACTACAGATTGGAAGACCACCTAAAATACAGAGACTGATGAATGTGAAAACTTATATAGAGATTGTCTCTAACCCTGATCACATACAGTCAGATGTGGCACACGACTCATAAAGAATGTCGACCAAACCATCACACCCTTTGTTAACAAACCGAAACATCTTTGCACGTAGGCTGACAGATCTGGCTTGAAGCAGATCATGGCAGCCCTAGAGAAAGATAGAAATACATCCAGGTTGTCGTTGAAACCCCAAACCCTGTAATATTTGACTGGTATTTTCACCCCCACACCACTCACTGCACTCAGATTTTCGGTATGCATGGGGCTCTAGTTCCGACACAACCCTTTGACAACTCCTGTTCAACTTAGGCCCCTACTATATAGTCATCTTTCGATTGCATAGGTTATCCACTGGTTAGATAGATTACATAGGTAAACCAATACCTGTGCCATGAGTATGGGAAACAACAGAGATAAATCTGTATATTAAATCAAAAATCCTATTATCCCACCAGAATGCAGACATTTGTTCAATCCGGACATTAATTATCCCAATTCTGAGCAATGTATTGGGTTCCAAACCCTTTGTAATAACCCTCAGGATAAGCATCTAAGCAGCATTCATTTCTGAAATGTAGATTCAGACCTGCCTCCACTCCCCCCTTAAAACCCTGATTGCACTCCATTGGAAACCAACACTCTAAGCCCCTTTTCTAACACCCACTTATATTTGTGGGGCCCCAGGTGTACTTACCACTGTTGGTGGAGACAGCTTCTAGTTCAAATTAAGTAGTTCCCAAGTAGATTTAACTGACGACTGATTATGTATCCTCTCACATCCAACTCATGTCATATATTTTGGCAACTGGAAATTCCTTAAAAGCGGAGCACCTTGAGAGTCTATTCTATTCATTGCAATGAAACTGTTACATTTCTGTCTTTTGTTTATTGATATATGTATAGTTATAAAAGTACTGATAATAGTAGAAAGAAACCGTGTTGCTCCTTCAGCCCCTTCCTAATGCTGACTTTATTCCTTTTTAGAGGCATATAAAACAGGCAGCTACCATTATATTCATAGGCTTTTTCACTTACCACTGTAACATGATGACACACAATCACCCAATTAGAGTGCTAAAGCCTAACAAAGTAAATGCCAATGGCTTGCCACACTATGTGAAATAGAAAATAATAGTCTATCACCTACTTGCAATCCACTGCAACTTTGCACTCCTGCAAGAGAAGCATCTATCAGAAGAGGAGTTGCAGAAATTGAAACATGGCTGGGCAGGCTTGGTAGTAAGTAGTATTCGCAGTAAGACACAATAAGGGACTCTCATTGACTTTAATAACAGCTCTAAAAATACTTGGCAGCCATCCTTGTAATACATTGAGTTATTATTTGGGGTAGGTGTCTGCCCACCTCGAGTAATAATCACAACTTTTGCCAGGGTGAACCCTTAAAGTTACTAAATTAACCTGAGCTTAACCCATTGGCATCTATAGCACAGAGTAGATAGGCTTAACGTAAGGCAATGTGTAAAGTATTTGTGCAGTACCAGAACAGTAATAAAGCCAAAATTAGAATAATATAGTAAAATATAATAAACAGAATGATACTAAAAAGGCAAAAATCCAATAAGTGAAAAAGAAGAAATTATCTTTTACACTTTTAAGAAGAAATAGCGCCAACAAACAGTAAAGCACCGGTGATTGTCATTGTCCTGGTGGCTCAGAACCAAGATGCAATTTCCCGGTGACTGCAATGGAGTGTGTCAGATACACCAAGTAGATTGGTTGCAATGAATGTCTGGAAGTCAGAAAGTTAACAAAATAATCTATTTCCCAATGGCTTGGAGGAAAAGTTTCCAAATGTTTGCATACTTTTTTTCTGGTGCCAAAACAATTAGTGGAGTACATTTCTAAGCCCCCAGGAATTCAGAGGGACACTTATAGACTCAGAGTGCATAAGGTCCAAGGCAGAAGCAAACTACACGGTTTATTCCAGGTCCAGTTGCCTATTTTTCAGTTGGGTATTTCCAGGAAAAGGCCTCTTGCAGCTTTTTGTCTCCCTGGAGGCGCACAGAAGGTCAGTCAACTGACCCTTGGAATTAATTTATTTGTTTTGAAGGCAAGACAGAGCAAGTCTAGTCTTTTGGGGCTCCTCTCACTTTACAGACAGCAGATCTGGTCCCTTTCTGATCTTTCACAGTTCTGGAAAATGTTCTGTCCAGTTGCCTTCAGGATCACATTTATGCCTGGCTCCCGTTAGTAGTGGGGGTGACTCCTGGGTGCTTCCTAACCAATTGCGTAAAAGTTCTAAGGGCCTAACCCTACCTTCTTTTTCAATAGTTACTATTTGCCTTACTACAAAAAGGCCCAGATTACGATGAATCAGGGCATTTTCAAGATGGTGAATGATTTTAACCACACTGATCTTTTTCTCTAAGAGACGGGGGTGTTTGTGGACGTGTCATAGGAAAACCACCAGTTTCCTCCCACACTGAAAGCTAAAATCAAGTTTGGAGCAGGCTCTGTACCCACAACAAACCCAGAGACAGAAGTTTGGGAGAACAAAAGCAGGGTCTTTCAGCAACCACACTGGGCAAACACAAGAAATGTCTTGGCATCCTATCTTTTCACTTTTGATGATGTTATGGCCTCATATTCTTATTTTTCATCCCCAAGCAGACATTTTTAGGTTTCTTACCATGTAAAAGAGAGTTAAAATCAATCTTTGGATTCAATTGGCAGTGTAACCTATTTGGTCACACATTAAATCTAGAAGGCGGGAGATAACGTTCAAAAGTTTATTATAAATTAAGAGCCAAACCGATGTAAATGAATCTCAAAAACATGCTGTATAAGTACAAATTCACCAAATGTGAAGTAAAGCATCAAATTAATATAAATTGTATTAGCTTTAGGGATACAAGAATTTCAGTTGAGACAATACAAAAAATGAGAAACAGAATCTGATGATCTGTGTATTAGTTGCAATCCTCTTGCCTAATCATTGGAGAAACTAAGTTTATGTAAATATCCTAAACTAAAGAGAAACCATAATTAAATCTATGGGTATATAGAAAAGAGTAAGCATACCAGACACCTCAATAGAAGTTCTGAAAGAGAGGTGATCTATAGCATAACGCCACACAAAGACATAAAGAGTAGAGAGGTCTGTACCCCTGCCCTCATCTAACTAGGTGAACACCAATTAAACCTACAAAATCTTCGAGAAAGCTACGTCACCCATGCCAGTAGTTTAACACTTCCCTTGCACATTTGAAATTGGCAATTTCCCTCAAATTCCCATCCCACTAATCAAACAACAGGACGACCTTGAATGTTTCCTGGTGTCTGGTACACAAACAGGAGCCTTTTCTTCTCAGTTCGTTAGAGCTCCTTGTCCTTGCCAAAGTATCCTCCCGTACCCTACTATCTTTAACACATAATGGCCCTCTTTACAACCCTGGCGGTCGGTGATAAAGTGGCAGTAATACCGCCAACAGGCTGTCGGTAACAAAAATTGAATTATGACCACGGCGGAAACCGCCCACACAGACAGCCACTTTAACACACCGACCGCCACGGCGGTAGCAACAAGCACCACGGCGGTAACCGCCAACAGCCAGGTGGAAGACAATGTACTGACCACACTATTACAACAGGCCTATCCACCACCTTTTCTGTGGCGGTACCACGACATCAAAAGCACAGCGGAAACAGTACACAGAAGGCAAAGGACTCACCTCTGGAGACTCAAGAAACAACCACAACGCCATGGAGCCTGAGTTGCACATCTTCCCCATGATTGTACAGCTCTTCATGCATTACAAACAGCAACGCCTGCGAAGACGACCACGGTGAGTACTGCTGCCTAGCACAAAAGGGAGAGGGGAGGAAAAAGAGAGTGACACACACACACAACACTCCCACCCCCAACACAACACACACAAACAGATGCAATAACATCACATATCTACAACGTAACCCGCAGGAATAATGCAAGGGCAAAAGGAATAGATTAAAGTGAGTGTAATAAGATAAAATAGTAGAAATTTGTGCTTCAAAATCAAAACAAGTATATACATATATATAAACGGAGGGACACTGCCCAGTCCTCAATGTCCGTGGCCACAGGGCCACTACACATAGGCCAAGGCCCCACTTGACTCCTGCAACAACACGGAGAGAACACTGCAGGGGCAGCAGGTCGAAAATACACAGGCACCTCAGGGGGACGGGGAATAGGGGGGCACTGATGTCCTGGAGAGTGCAAGGCCACAGTCTCTCAAGTGGGTGGTTTGCCCACTGCTTGCTCCTGGAGAGTGCAAAGCCACAGTCTCTCAAGTGGGTGGTTTGCCCACCGCTTGGTCCTGGGGAGTGCAAAGCCACAGTCTCTCAAGTGGGTGGTTTGCCCAATGCTTGGTCCTGGGGAGTACAAAGCCACAGTCTCTCAAGTGGGTGGTTTGTCCACTGCTTGGTCCTGGGGAGTGCAAAGCCACAGTCTCTCAAGTGGATGTTTTGCCCACTGCTTGGACCTGGGGAGTGCAAAGCCACAATCTCTCAAGTGGGTGGTTTGCCCACTGCTTGGTCCTGGGGAGTGTAAAGCCACAGTCTCTCAAGTGGGTGGTTTGCCCACTGGTTTTGGAGGGGGCCTTGTGCCCAGTGTGCTTCATCCTGGCAAGGAGGGGGTGAGTGGATGGCTTTTTCCACTGGTTCTGGAGGGGGCCTTGTGCCCAGTGTGCTTCATCCTGGCAAGGAGGGGGTGAGTGGATGGCTTCTTCCACTGGTTCTAGAGGGGGCCTTGTGCCCAGTGTGCTTCATCCTGGCAAGGATGCAGTGAGTGGATGGCTTCTTCCACTGGTTCTGTAGGGGGCCTTGTGCCCAGTGCGCTTCATCCTGCCAAGGAGGGGTTGAGTGGATGGCTTCTTCCACTGGTTCTGGAGGGGGCCTTGTGCCAAGTGTACTTCATCCTGGCACCTACACGTGGCCCTCACACACAGCACTCCATGCATTCATGCCCCATGTATCATGCTCACAGTGTACTCACCTGTTGGTCTGGAGGCTCATACAGCCTTCGGTACTGGGGTAAGACCCCATCCACCAGTCTCCCCAACTCCGCAGCGGTGAAGGCAGGGGCCCTTTCCCCAGTGACACGAGCCATGGTCGGTACCAGACACAGGTCACAGCAGCACTTGCAGTGTAGGTCCTCTCCTGTTGAAGGTTAGGTAGCAAGTGAGTGAACAGATAGAAAATGGCGGACACGTCCGCAGCGGTGCGTACTGGCACCACCGGCGTACGTCAGCATTGGCCACTGTAACCCATAGGGCCCAATGACAACCAATGAGGAGTTGCATGGCAGTACTCGACCGCCTCCCACAATGGCGCACAACATCAGCGGCATTACCACATTTCCACATGTCCATCCACACAGAACAGGCGGACGACATTTCAGGGTGGGGGCAGTCCATGGCACCTAACTGTGTCACAGTACACATAGGCACCATTTGGGCCTTTTCAACGACATACTGTTACCTTCACAACATGCAATGCAGTGTAGTGTTTGGAAATGTGGAATACTGACCAGCTGCTCACCGTTTTGCCCCCTAGATTAAAGCCGCTGCAGATGAATAGGAGATGGAGACATACCCCCGTGTGCAGACCCCTAGTGGACTTGACAACAATGGAGGACAGGCACATTATCCTCACCTATGGACTGGACAGGGCCACATTCACAGAGCTGTGTGCCCAATTGGAGCCTGACCTGATATCTGATATCCGTCACCCCACTGGGATCTCCCCTCTGGTGCAAGTCCTATCAGTGCTCCATTTCTTGGCAAGTGGCTCCTTCCAAGTGACAGTGGGCTTGGCAGCAGGAATGTCTCAGCCAATGTTCTCAATAGTGCTGACCAGAGTGTTGTCTGCCCTGATTAAACACATGTGCAGCTACATTGTTTTCCCCCAGGTGGAGGATTTGGCCACAGTGAAAGCTGACCTCTATGTAATGGGACATATCCCCAAACTTATTGGGGCTATTGATGGTACACATATTGCATTTATCCCCCCCCACCCCGGAGAAATGAACAGGTGTTCAGAAATCAAAAGAGCTTTCACTCGATGAATGTGCAGATAGTGTGCCTGGCGGACCAGTACATCTCCCATGTCAATGCAAAGTATCCTGGGTCTGTGCATGATGCCTTTATCCTGAGGAACAGCAGCATCCTATATGTGATGGCTCAACTCCAGAGGCACCGGGTGTGGCTAGTAGGTGAGCCAATGCTTCCCACCCAGTATATGTTGGTGTATGGGTATGGTGTTGGCTATAAGGGTGAGTGTTTGGCTAACAGGTCTCCCTCAATATTTGCAGGTGACTCTGGTTACCCCAACCTCTCATGGCTGCTGACCCCTGTGAGGAATCCCATGACACAGTTACAGTGAGGCACATGGCGAACAAGAAGAATAATAGAGAGGACATCCGGACTCCTGAAGGCCAGGTTTCGTTGCCTCCACCTAACAGGTGGACCCCTGTACTACTCACCCAATAAGGTGTGCCAAATCATCATGGCATGCTGCATGTTGCATAACCTTGCCTTGAGATGCCAGGTGCCTTTTCTGCAGGAGGATGAGGCTGGAGATGGGCTTGTGGCAGTAGTGGACCCTGAGGACAGTGAAGAGGATGAGGATCAGGACAACAGAACAGCTATCATACGACAGTATTTCCAATAACACAGGTAAGATACTGTAACTTCACTTTGCATTGACAGTTTTGTATTTGACATTGTACATGGCAGGCAGATTCTCCCAATTCCATGGCCACTTACTGTACCCTTTGGCATCTCTATTTTCAGATATCTGTGCACCACTCTGGCACCTGGTGTGTTGACTGCATCCTACTACAGGTCATTCCTATGTATTTATTCCTGTACAGTTGTTTTGCTGTGTTTAAAGCTTGTTAAACAAATACGTTGTTCAATCATTTGACAGATTCAATACTTTTTTAAATGGTGTTTATTTAAGTGCTAAGAAGTAGAGGGGGGTAGTGGAATGGGCTGGGTTGAGGGTGAAGAAAAGTCCAGGATGGAGTCTAGTCTATTGGTACCACAGGTGCATTGTCCAAGGGGGCATAGGAAGTGGAGCAATGGCAGTTCAAGTTGGACAGGGTGACAGAGTGGGACACAAGGGTGACAATCAGGAGAATCTTATTTCCTGGTGGGGTTCTTGGCAATGTGCTCTGGCTTCTGCCTGGATCACAGGGACCGTTTGTGGGGTAGTTCTCCTTCTGCAGGGGGCAGGGTGCTGGTGGCCTGTTGGTCCTGTGGCGGGGCCTTTGGTCCACTAGCGGCAGCGGAGTTGGAGGGCTGTTCATCAGTTTGGTTGGTGTCAGGGGCCCAGTGGTGTGCCGCTGCCTCCCTCATGGTCTTGGCCATGTCTGCCAGCACCCCTGCAATGGTGCCCAGGGTGGTGTGGATGTCCTTCAGGTCCTCCCTGATCCCCAGGTACTGTCCCTCCTGCAGCCGCTGGGTATCCTGCAACTTGTCCAATATCTGGCCCATCAACTCCTGGGAATGGTGGTATGCTCCCAGGATGTTGGTGAGTGCCTTCTGGAGGATCGGTTCCCTGGGCCTGTCATCCCCCTGTCACACAGCAGTCCTCCCAGCTTCCCTGTTGTCCTGTGCCTCTGTCCCCTGAACCGTGTGCCCACTGCCACTGACCCAAGGTCCCTGATTGTTCTGTGTTTGTGGGGTTGCCTGGGGTCCCTGTAGTGGTGGGACACACTGCTGATTGACGTGTCCTGGGGACAGAGGTATGAGCCCACTGGGTGGGTACTGTGGTGGGGTTTCCTGAGGGGGGAGGCTCTATGGTGGTATGGGACTGTGCCTGGGTAACCGAGTGTCCGGATATCCCTGATGGGCCAGATTGGTCATCCAGATCCAGCTGTCCAGAGCTGCTGTCATCACTGTGGGCCTCTTCTATGGGGGGACTGGATGTTGCTGGCACCTCCTCTCCGGTGACGTTATGTGGGGGACCTGTGGGGATGTAAATGCAGTGCTATTGTTTCTGCGTTTGACATCTTGTGCATGGGTGTGTTGCCCTGTATGGTTGTGATTGCCCTGTCAGCTTTGCCTTGTGTGAGTAGTGATTTTAGTGATTTTGTGGGCTAGGTGATTCTCTCTAATGTGAATGCTTTAGTGATGTGTGTCCATGCAGGGCCGTGAGTGATGTCCATGCATTGGTATTGCATGCAGGGCTTGGTATTGGGATGGGTGAGTTGTGATGGTGGGGTGTATGTGAGGTGGTGGGGTGATGGGGGTGAGGGTAGGGGTGGGGGTATGTGATGGGATGCAGGTAGGGGGGATAATAGTAATAGAGATTTGACTTACCAGAGTCCAGTCATCCTGCTACTCCTGCCAGGCCCTCAGGATGCAGAATTGCCAAGACTTGCTCCTCCCATGTTGTTAGTTGTGGGGAAGGAGTCAGGGGTCCACTGCCAGTCCTCTGTACAGCTATCTGGTGTCTTGTAACCATGGAATGCACCTTCCCCTGTAGGTCGTTCTACCTCTTCCTGATGTCATCCCTTGTTCTTGGGTACTGTCCCACGGCATTGACCCTGTCCACGATTTTCCGCAATTGCTCCATCTTCCTAGCAATAGATGTCTGCTGCACCTGTGATCCGAATAGCTGTGGCTCTACCCAGATGATTTCCTCCACCATGAGCCTTAGTTCCTCCTCTGAGATCCTGGGGTGTCTTTGTGGTGCCATGGGTGTAGTGTGTGTGAGGGTGTGTGGGGTGATGTGTTGGGGTGTGTGCTGTAAGGTGCGTGGATGGTGTATGGGTGATGGTGTTCTATTGCTCTGGTTCTGTGGGTGCTCTTGGTATCTTTCTCTCTCTGTTGTCAATTTATTTGAGTCGTAAATGGTTGTGGGTAGTGTATGTGTGTGTTTTATAGTGTGGTGGGTGTGTGGGTGTGGTATGTGTATGTGTGTCAGGTGTGTGTAGTTTGAATTGTCCAATGTAGTGTTGTTTTGTTAGTGTGTGTGTATTTTGAGTGCGGCGGTATGAACCACCAATGGTTAACCGCGATTGAATGTCCGCTGCGGTGATTCGTGGGTCATAATGCTGTGGGCGTAGTTCTGTTGGTGTAACGGTGTGGGTTTTACTACCTCCAGTTTATCACGACCTTTGGGCTGGCAGACTTGTGTGTGTGGCTGTATAGTAACGGATTGCTATGTGTGGGTCATAATATGGGTAGTGGTAAACTGCCGCAGTGGCGGTATGTTGGCGGCCGTCGGCATGGCGGTAAGCGGGACTTACCGCCAATGTCTTAATGAGGGCTAATGTGACTTTCATTAACTGTAGACTTGCCCGGACACAACTGCAACAAAAGAATATTGCAATGCAAGTAAAACTCCATGTTGAAGGTTAAACATGAGAAACCAAATCTTTCAGGCCTTTGGTTAAGTTAACACTTTCAAAAAACATGATTATAAGTGTATCTTGCAGTTATATTTGAAAGCAAGGATTATAAATGGAGCGTGAATATATGAAGTTACACCATAGTACCATATTCAAAATCCATGAATATAAATGTGCATGAGTACTACAATTCAGCATGTTAAAATCAAACATTAGAACACACATATATATATGAGCCTATAGTCTTCTACTAGAAGGTGTATGGACCTATAGGTGTATGCACTATAGGTGTATGCACTATAGGTGTATGCACCTTCAGTAATACGATTTGGATGCTCCACCTACATAATATATTGTCTGTTTCATTATGTCACTTCTGTAATACATGATGGTGAACCAGAGATTATGCGTCACCACTTTCAAGTGTGCCCAAGCGTTAGCGGTAGCTAATCATACTTGTCAAGCAGGATTTGACAGTGTAATATCACAGGATACACACATCCTCATCTCTGACTATTCTGTGGAATTCAGAAGTGCGACCTCTGCTCATTAAAGCTCAGTCTAGGTTTTTCTCCTGGGAGGCATTTCATATCTCTTTAACATATCTTCAAGGCTAATCACTGGCTGGGCTGCTCATGCAGAGCTAATACAAATTAGCCTCCAGGAGGTTCAGGCATGGAAAAGGTAACTTTCTGAAAGTTACTTTTCTTTCATATTTATTAAAAATCAGACTTCAAACTAATATGGATTTTGGATTATTTTTGCAGCTGGCCCCATTCCCGAGCTACAGTATTGGTATTTTAATCTGTACTCAGGTTTTCTCCATAGAACAGCTGAGCCTGCCACAGTGAAAGTAGGTTTTGGTCCCAGTCACTATAGGGACATTGTAACATTAATTGTCTACATGTCCCTGAAATAACATGTACCCTACTTTGAAGACTACAAGACCTACATACGGTAACTTGGTAGTACTAAAAAGGGACGTTTTTACTTTTCAAAAAGGGTTATTACAATAGGTCCCACTGCATTACATTGCAGCAGTGAGACAACACAGTGTAAGCCTGTAGCCTCGCCTGCAGTGCCACTGTAGTAGAACGCACAATAGGTGCTGAAGTTCACAAGTGGCATTTAACTTTTAGGCCCTTGGTGCACTTTTTACACCATCCACTATGGACATACAGGCAAGTTAAATATGGAAGTCAGGAACATCCTTCTCCCTAAGATTGTCAAGAATTTGACAGATCATGAAGGCAGATGTGTTTTTCTGAAGCTGAAAATATTATCCAGAACACTTGTACTTTGGACTATAGTTGTCCCTAACATGCACAAACACTTTTTATCTATTCTGTCAAGACCATTAAATAATGGATCTGTATCAGTAGTGATAGAAGGAAACTGAAATCTGGCATCAGATCCTACCTTGAATAAATCAGGGCAGCCCAAAACACATGTAAAGGAAATGAATGAAAGAAAGATGCTGAATGACTTAATGGTAGACAGCAACTTGACTGATGTCGGTGGTCTTTTAAATACCATTGATGGAGATTACTCTTTTCCTTTCTTTCTTTTTTATTTTCTTTTTTACTTTCTTTCTTTATTATTAGATGTATTATATTTGTTAGATTTTCTTAGAGGTAAGCAGCCTTTCAGGCACTATGGAGTACAGTATGGCACAATGACTGTCAAAGGAAAAAAAAGAAAAGAAAAAAAAAGCCAAACTTACTGATTTTACATCTGACCGCAGAGGTGCAGAACTCTTGCACACATAGCTGCAATTAGGGGATTAGTTTGAGGGAAATGGAGTACAGGCTGTTGACCAAAATTAGAATCACTGTGTAAGTCTGTACGTTGATAGAAACTAGTGGGGCATAAGCCTTCTACCATGTGACTACCGTGAAAGAGGAGAAAAAGAGAAGGAATCTCCCCTTGAAATGTGGAAGTAAGGTCGTGTGAATGAGCATTCTGTAGTCTTTGCAGTGGGAGTCCCCCTAATTCCTTTAAGATCAGTAATTTATCATAAAACTTGTAGATCAATTGTTTGTAAGAGCCATTTGGAACATGGCGACAGATCATTCCTCCTGGGTTGGGACCTTGGTAGATTTCCAGTGTCTCTGGCCAGATACAGCAGAGAGTGCAACCTTTTTTACGGCTCTTGCGCTACAGGTATCATGCAAAATGGGCAGTTCTGGGATGAGAACAAACTGCAGATCACTCGTTGTTCAAAGGTGACACGAAACTGAGTTCCAGTAGGGCTGCTAGAAAGGACAGGACCATAAAATTTGTAACATGTCTCCAGGCAGGGATTGACATCTCCAACATAAGGATGCACAAGAGAGTTTTGTTCTATGTAGCATTTCGGGACAACAATGCCAATCATGTATGTTTTTCAAAAAGAATTGCAGGCTAGATTCTCTGATGCTCCTGCTGTTTTCCCAGAGAAGATCTGACCAGTCTTTGTCTGAACATTGTTTTTCAAGTCTCTTGTTTCATTTGTGGAGCAGGAAGTTGGCAGTGGGATTTAAGTAGAGATTGTGTATAAGTAACTCATGTAAACCAGAGACTAGTTTTTTTGAACGTCCCCATTTGTGAAAGGAATAAATGCAGGGTAGGGTCTTGAAAGTTAGGAAGCTGAGTTACTAGGACCATGGTCAAGCAAGATGACAACTGTAGATAAGGTTGATCTTGGCCTAATTGGAACTCAGTCTGCAGAGTGGGGAACCATGTTAGGGAGGTGATGTCCATTATTTGCTCTAGGGTGTGTATGTGTTTGCCAGCTGGGCAATTTGATTGGATGACTGGGCCATTTGATTACTCTTGTGCCATTACTTGGGTTTGTAATCTCCATTTGGCCTGTTAATCTGGGTACCTGTGACTTTGCTGCCAATACTTAATGGAGGCAGTTATCATAGGGCTAGGATGTCTGTCTGTCATAGATTGGCTGGCATAAAGTGTTTGCGGGCCCTCTATATCAGATTGAAGATTCCTTTCAATATTAACACAGCCAAGTGCTTCCCAGTCAAGGCGGAATTATTGATATGTCTATTGTGATAAGTGTTGACAATGCTGAAAATTTCTGTTTTTAGTTGCATAGGCCATGTGATGCAGTAGCAGCATGTAGATGAGAAAGAATGAGTATTACAAACAGTCCAAGCCAAATGTAAGTTTTCATTTTCTTGTCACTGTATCTCAATGTTCTCAGGGAACTAGTGAGGGGGAGAATACTCAAGACATATTGGTATCTGGAGATGACCACCATCATTTTAACGCTGCCTTACAGGGAGAGTTGGGGCTTATCCCATTTCCTTTTATTTTTGCTTCCCAGAGTTCCTAGGTATTTCAATTTGCAGGGTTTACCTTGAAAGGAATGGTTTCCAGGTGATGCAGAAGTGATATATTTGGACATTAGGAGCACCACACCCTTACTTCACTTTGTTTTGTACCCTGAGAATATGTACCACTTCTGTGCCAGGGACGTAATGGTTATGTCCACCGGGCATAGTGCTCCTGTGCCGAGGACGTAACCTTTACGTCCTTGCACATGAGCTCAGAGGGAGCACTAGCGCTCCCTCTGTGGGCTTAAGGCAGGGATGGAAGGTGAAGCCCTTCCTCTTCCACCCCAATGCCCTAACCTCCATGACATCTGATGACGTCAGTGCACGATTGCACGCTGTCCTCATCAGAGGCCACCTCCCCATTGTGCTGGAATCTCAGCTTCCGATAATGTGATGGGGGCCTGAGAGGCTTCAAAGGGAAGGAATGGAATTTGCTTCCCTTTGAAGTCTCTCAGAGCATTTTAGAAGCCAGATCGTGAAGCGATCTGGCTGCTGAAATGCCCACTAGACACCAGAAGCCAGATTGTGAAGTGATCTGGCTGCTAAATGCCCACTAGACACCAGGGATTTATTTGTAAACAGAAATTGGCATAAGGGGAGCGACTCCTTGGGCAAGGGTCGCTCCCCAGGGGGGCAATTTTTTTCAAGGCCTTTTCTGCCCCCCCTGGGGGCAGATCAGCCTATTGTTAAAGGGCAAATCTGCCCCGGGGAGAGGGGGGGTGGCAGAAACCTCTAGGTACCAAGGATCTTTTTTATTTATTTTTATTTTTTTGTTTTTTAGAGGTGGCGAGCGACCCCTTAGGTAAGGATCGCTCACCTAGGGGGCAAATTATATTTAGGCCATTTCTGCCCCCCTTTGGGGGCAGATCGGCCTATTTTTAGGAGGCCAATCTGCCCCCAAGAGGGTCAGAAACCACTAGACACCAGGGAGATTTTTTTAAGGTGAATTTCACGCACGTGGAGCGAACCCAAATCAGATGCTGCGATCAAGAAGCAAAACAAAGCCAAGCAGGGAGGTATGCTTCACTCTGCTATTTATAGCCAATCAGGAAAGCAGTTGAGTTTCCACATGTGGATGAGTCACCACACCCAATTAGAAGCACATGTCTACACCACACCCAATTAGAAGCACATGTCTACACCTGCTCACATTAGCAAACAAGCATTGGTAAAACAAGCGTTGAGAAAACCAATTGTGTAACACAGCACATTATGTTTAGTTAGACACATGAAGGTTTAACCAAGAACAGAGATATGATTTAACCCTAATCCCTGGGGATGCTGACAGATAACGCAGGAGGCACCTTGGGGCATTCCTGACAGTCCCCCACCAAGGACCCTCTCAAAGGGTGGGGCTTGGAAGGGTGCAGGAGATGGAATCTTTTAGTAAGACGTGGAGCATGAACTGTGGATGCAGGTTCCCAGGAATTGTCCTGAGGCCCATAGCCTTTCCAAGCCAATAAATAGTGTAGAACACCACGGACGTACCTGGAGTCAAGAACTTTGTCCACTTCAAATTCCCATTGCCTGTGTACTTTTAGCGGGGGAGGTGGTGGGGCATCGCAGGTATCAGGGGAATAGGGACGGTGTAACGACACATGAAACACGGGGTGTAAATTGAAATCATCTGGCAATGTCAGTTCTACTACCACATTTTGGCACTAGGAAAGGGGCCTAGAAATCAGGGACTTAATTTTCTGGAACCTGCAAGATGGAGATTTGTTTATGAGAGCCACACCGGATCTCCTATCTCCTGTCTGATACGAGGGAGCAGGTCTCCTTCTTCTGTCTGCTTGCTTTTTTACTTGAGTTTGGTAGAGTTTTAAATGGTGTTGTACTTGTTTTTGAATCTCCTGCAACTCTTTATGGTGTTTCTGTGCTGATGGGACTCTTGTGGATGTTTGGGACCCAGTTTTAGGTAGCATTCTTGGGTGCAGACCAAACAAACAGTAAAATGGGGATTCTCCTGTAGCCATGTAGACACTGTTGTTATATACAAATTCAACAAGAGGTAAAGCCTTATCCCACTCAGTAGACCATGTGTCAATGTAACATCTCAGGATTTGCTCCAGCGATTGGTTGGCACGTTCCGTCTGCCCAACCGTTTGTGGATGATATGCAGAGGACAAGCGGACGTCCACGCTGACAGAGGAACAGAAGCTACGCCAAAACCGTGATATAAATTGGGGGTCACGTTCGGAAACAATTATGGTGGGCAACCCATGAAGCCGTACAATGTGTTGGACAAACAAATCAGAGAGCTTGGAAGCCGTAGGGAAGCATTTTAATGGAACAAAATGAGCCATTTTAGTTAGGTAATCTACAACCACCCATATGACAGTGTGTCCATTGGAAGCTGGGAGATCAGAAATAAAATCCATACTTATGGTATGCCATGGGGCCACCGGAATTGGCATGGGAAGTAACAATCCTGTGGCTGGAGTATGTGGGGTTTTAGCCCGAACACAGGTGGAACAAGTCAGGACGTAGCGTCTGACATCCTGCACAAGTGTGGGCCATTAAAACCATCTTTGACAGAGATCTAACATCTTTTTCTCACCCGGGTGACCTTCGAGGACAGAATCATGTCCCCAATGTAACACTGTATCCCGTAATTCTTTGGTAGGGACGTACAATTGATCAGCATGGTATAGTAAATCCTCTTTTTCAAACACATCAATTGTACAGGGAACCTTGTGTTGGGCTAACCTTATTTTCTCAAGGAATAATGGGGAAGTGCACACAGCCATGATTTTTTCTGGGGGTATAATGCTTCTGACCTGTTCTAGCGCAACATCAGAGGAGAAACCCATCCTAGACAGCATGTCTGCCTTTTGTTGTGTAGTACTGGGCCTATAGGTGATTACGAAGTCAAACTCGTTAAAGAATAGAAGCCAGAATAATTGACGAGGTGTCAGGTCCTTGGTCGCTTGAAAAAACTGTAAATTACGGTGATCTGTGTAAATAGTTACGGTGTGTCTAGCTCCTAGTAGGTGGTGACGCCATTCCTGGAAGGCAAGCTTGAAGGCCAGAAGTTCCCGCTCCGCCACCGTGTAATTTTTCTCTGCGGGAAGCAATTTCTTTGAGAAGTAAGCTACTGGATGGAAATGCACAGACTCAGGATCTCTTTGGGACATGGCACCACCCACTGCCATTTGAGAAGCATCTGCTTCCACGAAAAATGGCTGAGCTGGGTCGGGATGATGGAGAATGGGTGCTTCAGTGAATGTGTTTTTAAGATGTTGGAAGGCTTTCTCTGCTTCTGCATCCCAGAGGAACCTAATCCCATTTCATAGGAGACGAGTTATGGGAGATACCACAGTAGAAAAGTGGGGTATAAATCTCCAATAAAAATTTGCGAAGCCCAAAAGCTGTTGCACTTCCTTGATGGATCTTGGGACTACCCAATCCAGGATGGCCTGTACCTTGGACATATCCATGGAAATTCCATCGGGAGTGATCCCATATCCCAGGAATTCTACAGTTGTAGAGTAAAAAACACTTTTTTCCAGCTTGGCTAAGAGATGATGCTCACGAAGCCGTTGTAAAACCACTCTTACATGCCCTATATGTTCCTCAGTGGAAGACAAATAGATCAAAATGTTGTCTATGTATAACACTACACAGATATCCAGAAACTCCTGCAGCACTTCATTGATGAAAAATTGAAGCACTTCAGGAGCGTTACACAACCCGAAGGGCATCACTGTGTATTCGAAGAGTCCGAATTTAGTTCAGAACGCCGTCTTCCACTCATCCTCCTTCATCACTTGGATCAAGTGTTAGGCGCCCCAGAGGTCGAGTTTAGTATAAATGGTCCACTGACGTACATGATCTAAAAGTACCGGGATCAACGAAAGTGGATACCGATTTTTTATGGTCACTTTGTTTACTGCACGATAATCTATACAGGCGCGCAGCTCGCAATTTTTCTTGGGCACGAAGAGCAAAGACAACGGTACTGGTGACATTGAATGACAAATGAAACCCTTAGCCAATAGATCGTCCCGGTAGTCTTGCAGGTATTGATTCTCAAGCTCAGAAAGAGCATACACCCTACTAAATGGTAGCGTTGCCCCTGGAATTAAGTCTATACGACAATCGTATGGCCTATGTGGTGGCAGTTGGGAGGCCTTCTGTTCACTAAAGACATCATGGAAGTCTTTATATGGTGCAGGAATGGCCAGTGTGTCGTCCGGCTTGATAGCCGTACTATGTGTGGACCCACAATGCAAGGGTGTCACTAGTAATTGTTTGTCTTGGTAACAGGAGTGCCAGCAATGTTTAGAGTCTGATGGCACTGTCCTTCCTGCCCAGTCAATTTTGGGATTGTGTAACTGAAGCCAGGGTATCCCCAAAATGGCTCCAAATACTGGGATATCTATGAGGTCAAACTGAATTTGTTCTTTATGGTTGTTTGCACAAAGCATAGACAAGGGTGTTGTTAGATAAACTATAAGCCCGTAGGACAAATCTGAGCCATCCACGGCTATGACTGGTTCAAGGACATCTTTTCTGACAGTCGTAATATTTAGGATTTTAGCCAAACCCAAGTCTAAAAAGTTTCCGGTAGCCCCACAGTCAAGCAATATGGGAATGACATTACAAACCTGAGGGGACAACACTAACGTCACAATAAGTGTTAGATGTTGAGGTACTGGACTGGTGGAATTAGCCAGAAGATGTGAGATCGTATTGAAAGAAGCGCTCGATAAAATGGTCTCAGAAGTTATCGAGCCAGTTAGATTTCCGCCTGGCCAGGAAGAGAGAATTCAGGCCCTGTTACCGCTCTGATGGCTTTTTTTGGAGCAGTAGGCTTGTTAGGACATTCCCGAGCAAAATGCCCTGCCTTACCGCAGTATAAACACAGTTTCAATTTTTTCGTATGTTCTTTCTCTTCCTTAGATAGTGGGCCCTGCTCACTGCCAATTAGCATGGGCTCAGGTGTATCATGAGTGGGAATGGTGGACTCCTTTTTCTCAGTTTTGAGCACCACTAAGCGTGTGTCACCCCAGAATTTGTATCCCTTATGTTCACTCAAGCGGTGATCCAATCGTACCACCAGGTCAATGAACTCGGAACACTCCGTAGGAGGTTCCACAATTTGGGCTAGAACATCCTTGAGATCGTCCCAAAAGCCACGATAGAAGAGGGAGGTCCTCTTTTCCTCGGGCCACTCAGTTTCTTCCACCAACCGATTGAAAGAGGTGATATAGGACAGTAGATCCTTGTTTCCCTGTCACAAATTCAGCAACTCATTGTCACCAGCTTGCACGAAGAGGTGTTTGGTGAACAGTTTCCGCAAGGCTTCCTTGATCCGGTTGAAATCATACAGTATAGGGTCATTGCGCTCCACCAGTGGAATAGACCAATTAGCTGCATTGCCTTCCAAATAACAGATAATAAAAGCTACCTTTGCAGCATCATTGGGGAATGCAGCTGCCCGACACATAAACTGTAGCTGGCACTGGTTAAGGAAAATGTTGAACTTGGCACTATCTCCAAAAAACCTTTCTGGACGAGCTAAGGGCACAGGGGTTGGTGTTGTGACCATTACCTACATGGTTTGTGTGATGGAAGTCGTTAGGCCTGAATCGGGTCTAGGAACATGATTAGACGGGTAGAACCGAGGGGCCTCTAGTACTGGAGATCTTTGTTTTAGTTTGACTCCTCCCCAGGGGGTGTCTTGTGGTTTATACCGCTGCAGTTCAGTGTGCAACTCCAGGTTCTCTTGTTTTAAGGAATGAACTTCCTTCTGTAATCCCGCTAGGGCCTTAGTTAAATCTAATAAAGATGGAGCATTCTGATCAGCTGGTAAAGCCTGTGCTAAACCTTTGAAAGTACCCATTGAGGAATCCATCACCCAGGCAGCCCTGTATGTTGTGGCCTGGCTTCATGTCAAGACGGGGACACTCACATGAAAAGCAGGATGTCTGCAAGGGCGATGGTATGCCCCCCACCTCCTGGAACACCTCTCGGCACTTCCTGGTGGACATAGAAACCCCAGCAGGTGTCCCAAAAGGAAAGGCGGAGTGGAAGAGAAAGAGACTAAACACTGCCACATCTTGCCGGTCCTGCCAGGCAACAAGCATCTTCGGGGGTGTCTACATCAGGACAGTGCGCGCTCTACGGGCGACAACAATGCAAAAACCCAGTCTTTATGCAAGAGCATAATTCATGCATTGTATTTATATGCCGTGTGTTAACCTTTTGCATTGCAGAGTTTAACCTTGAAAAACACTATTAATGATGTTTGCAATAACTGTTCATTTGCAAGGTATTGCTGTAGGCTTACTGAGTTCTGTTAGGGTATGGTCCCTTTCTGGGACCTTCTAGAAGCTTTCTCTGCAGCATGACTAGGTGTGGTTTGTGGGCTGGGCCAGACTCTATATAAGGGAGCCAGCCCAGCTCCACGTGCTCACTATTCAGAGGTCCCGGTGAAGAGAAGCAGCAACTTCCTGAGCTCCTGTTCCGGAGGTCTACCTTGATGTTCCAGGCCTGCCCCTCAATATATTGGTGATCCTTGAGCAGGGCGGTAAGGCAGAGGTCGAGCTGGGCCCCCGACCCCGTTCTTAAAGACTTTTGAGTTTTGGGCCTACTTGTGAAACTTTCAGTGTGCGCGATCATTTCATGGCATTTACATATTCTTGTTCGAATCGGCAGTGTGCGCGATTCATTCCCAGCATGTAAACCTTGGCATTCAGATCGGCAACAGTGTGCGTGATAATTTCATGGTATTTGCATATTCTTCTTTGAATCGGCAGAGTGCGCGGATCATTGCTCTCATGTAAACCTTGGCATTCAGATCGGCAACAGTGTGCGTGATCATTTCATGGCATTTGCATATTCTTGTTCGAATCAGCAGAGTGCGCGATTCATTGCTCTCATGTAAACCTTGACATTCAGATCGGCAACAGTGTGCGTGATCATTTCATGGCATTTGCATATTCTTGTTCGAATCGGCAGTGTGCGCGATTTATTCCCAGCATGTAAACCTTGACGTTCAGATCGGCAACAGTGTGCGCGATCATTTCATGGCATTTACATATTATTGTTTGAATCGGCAGTGTGCGCGATTCATTCCCAGCATGTAATCCTTGACGTTCAGTTCAGCAACAGTGTGCGCGATCATTTCATGGCATTTGCATATTCTTGTTCGAATCAGCAGTGTGTGCGATTCATTCGCAGCATGTAAACCTTGATGTTCAAATTGGCAGCAGTGTGCGCAATCATTTCATGGCATTTGCATATTCTTGTTTGAATCGGCAGTATATGTGATTCATTCCCAGCATGTAAACCTTGACGTTCAGATCAGCAGCAGTGTGCGCAATCATTTCATGGCATTTGCATATTCTTGTTCGAATCAGCAGAGTGCACAATTCATTTCTCTCATGTAAACCTTGGCATTCAGATCGTCAACAGTGTGCGCGATCATTTCATGGCATTTACATTTTCTTGTTTGAATCAGCAACAGTGTGCGCAATTCAACCCTGGCATAAAGAGCTTGGCTCTTAGTTCGACAGTGTGCGTGATTCAACCCTGGCATAAAGCACTTGGCTCTTAGTTCGACTGTGTGCGCAATAATTTCATGCCATTGAAAACTTTGGTGTGTTGTGTTTGTTGAGGTGCACACATTTATCCTGAGCTTTTGGATTTTCTGTGAAGATTCTTAATTCAAAGTGTGACATTCTTTGTGCATATTAAGTCCCTAGTACAATTCCTATTGTTTCCAGGGAATGTTTCAGATAGCCTTTGTCCTCATGTAAAAATGCAGTGTTTGTTCTGAAACATTATTCTAGAAGGTTCTTGTATTCTAGACAGTATGTGATATTTCATGAAAAGCTCATATGAAACATTGTATTAACCCATTCTTGATTTTTTCCAGGTACCTAGATTTCTTGAGGTCTAAATATAGTCGTTTCTTAGTTTATCCATGATTACAGTATAAGAACTCTTAGAACCATAGTCTATTGAAAGACAATGTGATTATATCTTGACATTGTGTTGTTTCACCTCTTGCTTCCTACAGGTCTCCTTCCCAGCTGTTCCCTACCTAATTCCCTTTTCCCCCACTTGGACTCTCTCAGGCTCTGTGGTATTTCTATCGGAGCTTTGGAGCTATGTGGTGGTGGACATGTTGGGAACATGCGCAGGCCCCGAGGATCTGGAATTTAATATCCTCCTGGTTTGCGTGTGTTCTCAGCATGGCCACATTGGACGAGCTAGTCAAAGGTATCACGCAGCTCCAAGCAGAGGTAGTGTCATCAAAGGATAGAGCAGCCAGCTTAGCTGAGAGAGTGAGTCAGTTGCAGGAAAGGGTAGAAAAGAAGGAACAAAGTCCTTTGGGTGTGTCTTGGGCTGGTCCTCCTTCTCAAGTTCTGGTCTGGAGGTAATCCTCCTACGAACATTTCCCTCAACGTTCCCTCAGCTATCCCCCTGGCTCCTCCAGAACGTTTTTCAGGCGATCCCTTGAAAGTGCAATCTTTCTTGGTTCAAGTGGAATTACATTTTACTTGCCGACCAAACACTTTCCCTGATGCCCAATCCAGGGTGGTCTTCTTGTTATCTTACCTGACTGGGGAAGCAGCCACCTGGGCAATCCCTCTTGTGCATAAAGACAGTCCCCTTCTTTAAAATTGGAGAAATTTTGTCCATGAGTTTGAACGAGTGTTTGATCGAAGAACAGTGACATTGTCGGCAGATTGTGAACTATTAGACTTGCGACAAGGTAACCAAGATCTAGTTTCCTACTTAGCTAGTTTTAATCGGCTGGTAGGAGAGACAATCTGGCTTGAAGAAAAGCAAGTGGCCTTGTTTTACAAAGGACTCAAGGATGAGTTAAAGGACATTCTTGCTCAGCAGCCTGCAGATTGTCAAGATCTAATAAACCTTGTTTTGAGACTAGATCATCATCTTGCAGAACGAACGGGAACACGCAAAAAGACTGAGAAATATTCCTGGCGTGATCACGATCACAGAGAATCAAGAACTCAGAAAGAGAGAACTCCGGAACCCATTGAAATCGGAACAATCAGGAGACCTTTGACCAAAGAGGAAAAGGACCTACGTAGAAATAACGGACAATGTCTTTATTGCGGGCGCAAGGGTCACTTCGCCAAAGATTGTCCAATCAAACCAAAGAGCAAACGAGGTCCTGTCCATAAAATTGCAGCCAATGTACAAGTCAAGCTGGAAAACTAGATCACCCAAGATGTAAAGAAGGGTTGCTCTTGGGTGTCACCGTGGACCCTTCACAGTCTGGGCATCTCAAGCTGGGCATTAAAGTGCAAGTAAAGAAAAATAACTATTTCAAGAACACCCTCGTAGATTCTGGGGCTACCGGGAACTTTGTTGATGCCCAATTGGTTCGCGCATGGGGGATCCCATGCACTAAGAAAAAGACTCCAGAGATAATACAAGCAGTAGACGGAAAACTCTTGACTGGAGGCCCAGTAACTCTTCAGACTGTCCCCTTGTCGGTGATCTGTGATGGGGGAGATCAAAGAACCAAAATGAAGAGAAGCTCATCTTCGACGTTATCCATGCTCCTCAGTATGGAATTATCCTTGGCTTACCATGGTTAACTCATCACAATCCTGAGATTAACTGGGCAGAACGGAAAGTCGTGTTCTCTTCCGCCTTCTGTAAGGAGAAATGTCTCCAGACGTCTCGAGTCGCCAAAAATTGCAACTCTCACATGCAGCAGAGAAAGAAGTAAAGTTGCCCAAGCAGTATTCATCCTATGAAGATGTGTTTGATGAAAGGGAAGCAGAAACCTTGCCTCCTCTTAGACCTTATGACTGCCAAATTGATCTAACTCCAGGTGTGATTCTCCCTAGCTGTCGTGTGTACGCCTTGTCAGAACATGAAAATCAACACTTATGAAAGTACGTAGATCAATTCTTAGAGAATGGCTTCATCCGCCCTTCCAAGTCTCCTGTAGCCTCTCCTTTGTTTTTTGTCCCCAAGGCTATTGGGGACCTTCGAATCTGGATTGACTATAGGGATTTGAACAAGGTCACCGTCAAGAACAAATACCCCTTGCCTCTGATTCCTGTCTTGTTGGATCAAGTGAAAAAAGCAAAGATTTACACTAAGCTCGATCTACGAGGTGCTTACCATTTAGTCAGAATGAGAGAAGGTGACGAATGGAAAACTACGTTCAAGACAAGATATGGTCTCTTTGAATACACCGTAATGCCCTTTGGACTGTGCAATGCTCCAGCAGCATTTCAATTTTTCCTGAATGACGTCCTTAGAGAGTATCTAGACATATTTGCAATAGTCTATATCGATGATATTTTGATCTACTCTGACAATGAAACCGAACATGTACAACATGTCAAGAAGATTCTCACAACTCTTCAAAAGCATCATTTATATTGCAAACTAACCAAGTGTGGGTTTCATGTTACCACAGTTGAGTTTTTATGGGTTATCCTTACCCCTCAAGGTATGGTCATGGCAGAAAAGAGAGTACAAGCTGTATCCGATTGGCCCACTCCAAGGACTGTTCGAGATGTACAGTGCTTCCTGGGTTTTGCAAACTTTTATCGCAGGCTTATAAACCATTTCTCTCAGACAGTGGAGCAATCACCAAGTTATTGAGAAAGAAAGATAAATGTATGCAGTCTCCAGAAGCTGACAGAGCATTTTCAACTTTGAAAGAATCTTTTTCCACTGCCCCAGTCTTGACTCACCCTGATGTGGATCGTCCGTTCATAGTTGAAGGAGATGCCTCAAATGTGGCAATTGGTGCAGTCTTGTTACAGCGAAGTAAAGACACTGGCCAACTTCATCCTGTAGCTTACATGTCTCGAAAACTGAACGAAGCCGAACAGAACTATGTCATTGCTGAGAAAGAGCTTCTGGCGATCCGTGATGCCTTGAAAGAGTGGAGACATCATTTGTTAGGTGCCAAGTACACTATCACAGTGTATACTGATCATCGCAATCTCCAGTTCATGAGTTCAGCTAGACTTTTGACTACTCAGCAATTACGCTGGATACTGTTTTTTGCTGAGTTCGATTTTGTGGTAACTTTTTTGTCCTGGTAAAGATAATCGCAAAGCAGACACCTTGTCCCACCAAGAGTCTACCATGTTACCTACAATCCAGCATTCCAGAGCTATCATTGCTCCAGACAAGGTCCTCTGCATCATAAGGACCGAAGACTTCTTTGAAGACATCCGTAATTCCTTCACCATTGAGAAATGGCAGGCATGGGCTCAAGCAGATCCCAAAAGATCAATCAAGCAAGGACTACTTTTCCATGATGCACGTTTGTTCGTGCCCACTACCAAGCTTCGCAAGTTAGTATTTCATTGGTTGCATGTTATACCTACGGCAGGTCACCCAGGCACTCCTAAAACTCTTGAATTAATCCAACGCTACTTTTGGTGGCCTACTCTGACAAAAGACGTTAAAACAATGGTCACTAACTGCGAAGTCTGTGCTCGCATCAAGACAAGTCATTCAAAACCGAAAGGTTTGTTGCATTCGCTCCCAACTCCACGTCGACCTTGGGAACACATCTCGTTAGACTTCATTACAGGTCTACCAGTTGTTCAACAGCACTCAGTAATCCTTGTGGTGGTAGATAGTCTCACGAAATATGGACATTTCATTGCCTGTAAGAAATTGCCCACCTCCAGTGAACTGGCAACCATCCTACTGAATAGAGTGGTCCATTATCACGGGCTGCTGAGAATGATTCTCTCCGATCGAGGATCGCAATTTGCCTCCAACTTCTGGAAAACGTGGGGCAAAACGCTTCAACTTACATCCACACTATCTACTAGCTATCATCCTCAAACAGATGGCCAAACTGAGAGACTGAATCAGACATTGAAACAATACCTGCGTGCTTACGCTGAGAAAGCACTTCATTCCTGGACATCAATGCTCTGGTTAGCTGAACTAGCCTACAATAACTCGTTTCACACCTCCACTGGTGTCATACCCTTTTTTGGCTTGTTTGGCTACCATCCTGATACTTTGCCCATCACAATTCCTCAAGAAAGTTCTCTTACACCAGGGGTGTCGGAAACCATTCAACAACTCCATCAAACCCAGAAACTGATTCAACAGCATCTAGAAAAAGCTAAACAAAAATACAAAAAGCACTACGACAAGAAACATTGTGAAGGACCTCAGTATCATCCAGGTGATAAAGTGCGGCTTTCTACAAGAAATATTGACTTCAAGAAAAAGCACATGTTTAATCCCAAATTCATAGGTCCTTACACTGTCCTCCAGCAAATTAATCCAGTGACCTATAAACTGCAGTTGCCCCACTCACTACGTATTCATCCGGTGTTCCATACTTCCCTCCTGAAAAAAGCAGTCCAGAAGGTACGCTCCCAACCAGCTCCAGTTCTAGTACAGGGGGAATTGGAATACGAAGTTAAACAGGTGTTGGATTCCAAACTTAGAGGTCGTATCCTGTGGTATCTGATCTCTTGGAAAGGTTATAGTCCTGAAAGCAACTCATGGGTCTCTGCATCTGACATTCATGCTCCACGTCTAGTGAGACGTTTTCATCGTCTTAACCCAGGCAAACCAGGCCCTAGTATGCATTTGGGAGAGGGGAATGCTGTCAACATCAGGACAGTGCGTGCTCTACGGGCGACAAAAATGCAAAAACCCAGTCTTTATGCAAGAGCATAATTCATGCATTGTGTTTATATGCCGTGTGTTAACCTTTTGCATTGCAGAGTTTAACCTTGAAAAACACTATTAATGATGTTTGCAATAACTGTTCATTTGCAAGGTATTGCTGCAGGCTTACTGAGTGTGTTAGGGTGTGGTCCCTTTCTAGGACCTTCTAGAAGCTTTCCCTGCAGCATGACTAGGTGTGGTTTGTGGGCTGGGTCAGACTCTATATAAGGGAGCCAGCCCAGCTCCACGTGCTCACTATTCAGAGGTCCTGGTGCAGAGCAGCAGCAACTTCCTGAGCTCCTGTTCCTGAGGCCTACCTTGATGTTCCAGGCCTGCCGCTCATTATATTGGTGATCCTTGAGCAGGGCAGTAAGGTGGAGGTCAGGCTGGGCCCCCGACCCCGTTCTCACAGACTTTCGAGTTTTGGGCCTACTTGTGAAACTTTCAGTGTACGCGATCGTTTCATGGCATTTACATATTCTAGTTCAAACCGGCAGTGTGCGCGATTCATTCCCAGCATGTAAACCTTGACGTTCACATTGGCAACAGTGTGCGCAGTCATTTCATGGCATTTGCATATTCTTGTTCGAATCGGCAGTGTGCGCAATTCATTCCCAGCATGTAAACCTTGACATTCAGATTGGCAACAGTGTACGCGATCATTTCATAGCATTTGAATATTTTTGTTAGAATCGGTAGAGTGCGCGATTCATTGCTCTCATGTAAACCTTCGCTTTTAGATCGGCAACAGTGTGCGCGATGATTTCATGGCATTTGCATATTGTTGTTCGACTCGGCAGAGCGCGCGATTCATTGCTCTTATGTAAACCTTGGCACTCAGATCAGCAACAGTGTGCGCAATCATTTCATGGCATTTGCATGTTGTTGTTCGAATCGGCAGAGTGCGCAATTTATTGCTGTCATGTAAACCTTGACATTCAGATCGGCAACAGTGTGCGCGATCATTTCATGGCATTTGCATATTCTTGTTCGAATCGGCAGTGTGCGCAATTAATTCCCAGCATGTAAACCTTGACGTTCAGATCGGCAGCAGTGTGCGCTATCATTTCATGACATTTGCATATTCTTGTTCGAATCGGCAGTGTGCGCGATTCATTCCCAGCATGCAAACCTTGACGTTCAGATCGGCAGCAATTGCGCGATCATTTCTTGGCATTTGCATACTCTTGTTCGAATCAGCAGAGTGGGCAATTCATTTCTCTCATGCAAACCTTGGCATTCAGATCGGCAACAGTGTGCGTGATCATTTCTTGGCATTTACATATTCTTGTTTGAATCGGCAACAGTGTGCGCGATTCAACCCTGGCATAAAGCGCTTGGCTCTTAGTTCAACAGAGTTCGCGATTCAACCCTGCAATAAAGCTCTTGGCTCTTAGTTCGACAGTGTGCGTGATCATTTCATGGCATTGAAAACTTTGGTGTGTTGTGTTTGTTGAGGTGCACACATTTATCCCGAGCTTTTGGATTTTCTGTGAAGATGCTTAATTCAAAAGTGACATTCTTTGTGCATATTAAGTCCCTAGTAAAATTCCTATTGTTTCTAGGAAATGTTTCAGATAGCCTTTGTCCTCATGTAAAAATGCAATGTTTGTTCTGAAACATTATTCTAGAAGGTTCTTGTATTCTAGATAGAATGTGATATTTCATGGAAAGCTCATATGAAACATTGTATTAACCCATTCTTGATTTGTTCCAGGTACCTAGATTTCTTGAGGTCTAAATATAGTCATTTCTTAGGTTATCTATGATTACAGTATAAGAACTCTTAGAACCATAGTCTATTGAAAGTCATTGTGATTATATCTTTACATTGTGTTGTTAAACCTCTTGCCTCCTACAGGTCTCCTTCCCAGCTGTTCCCTACCTAATCCCCTTTTCCCCCACTTGGACTCTCTCAGGCTCTGTGGTATTTCTATCGGAGCTTTGGAGCTGTCTGGTGGTGGATATGTTGGGAACGTGCGCAGGCCCTGAGGATCTGGTCTCCCTGACAGGGGGGCAGGTCGTTGTTGACAGAGTGATAGTAGAGTTAGTGCACTCAACTTCCTTGAAACTGAATCTCTCTTTCTGATATGGGCACGGGAGCGGTAGAAGAACACCGGGATGCTCCAGCACTTTTCTTGGATAATAGTAACTGTTGGCACAATTACTAACACTGCATTACCAAAAACCCAAACTGAGTACTATAACAATAAGTACTGCAACACTAGGGCTGGCTTCACAGAGATTCACTGTTGCACACTACAGTTAGAACTGTGGTTGCACTTATCATGCACAAGAAAGACAAACAAGGACATTAATTATATCACATATAACTTTCTTGCATGCATAGGGTTAAACTAAAAGGAACAAAAACAATCCAAGAAATACAAATATCCACTCTGGGTTTAAACAGTTAGGGTGGCACACTTTAGTTTGGTTTCACTGTGTGTGTGAAAAACCCTTCAAAAGCAAATTCCTCAAACCTGAAACACAGGCATTAATGACACAATTTAAATCCAAGAGTTATGATATTAGAGAAAGAAAAGTCACGTAAATGTTCTTTCACAATTGTACTGTCACTTTTTGTAGTACTTGAACTCAAGCAGATTTCCTGAAGCACATTTAGGCAAGTAACTACAATAATAATGTAGAATGTTCAGAAATGCATTAGTCTCTTCAAGATAAGCACTCTGACAAAATACGAGGTCTGAAATACACCAGCTGTTCTAGGAAAGCACGACGCTCAAAGAACCAACACCCTGGAGAATACTAGTCACTTAGCTGCAGTCTTTTCCGGAGTGCTGGAGGAATGCCTGGTGTCAGCTGATACAGGAATGAAGAAAAGAATTGACTCAAAAGTCCTGAATCGAGGATAACAGCAGGGGCTGGACTGCCAAATCAGATGCTGAGATCAGGAAGCAAAACAAAGCCAAGCAGGGAGGCATGCTTCAGTCTGCTATTTATAGCCAATCAGGAAAGCAGTTGAGTTTCCACATGTGGATGAGTCACCACACCCAATTAGAAGCACATGTCTACACCACACCCAATTAGAAGCACATGTCTACATCTGCTCACATTAGCAAACAAGCATTGGTAAAACAAGCATTTATAAAAAACAATTGTGTAACACAGCACATTAAGGCCCTCATTACAACCCTGGCGGTCGGTGTTAAAGTGGTGGTAATACCGCCAACAGGCCGGCGGTAAAACAAATGGGATTTGGACCATGGCGGTTACCGCCATCCCAATCTGCCACTTTAACACACCGACCGCCAGGGTGGAAACGGCCACTGGGCTGGAGACTTCAGTCTCCAGCCCGGTGGCTGCCACAATCCCACCCTTGGGATTACGACCCGGCCTACTGCCATGGTTTCCGTGCCAAACTTACCACCATAAAAATCATGGCGGTAGGCACTATCAGTGCCAGGGAATCCCTTCCCTGACACTGATAGGGATCTCCCCTGCCCCCTCCCCAGTCCTTCCCCACTCTCCCCCTCCCTCTCCTGCCCCCTCGCACATATATCACACCCACACACGCACCCATATACACTCATGCACACACGCATACCCACCACCACCCATGCATGCACACATACATACCCACACACCGCAACACACACCAACAAACCTTGTCACACACATGCATTCACAACACACAACACTCACACACTAAAACATCTTATCCCATGGCAAACAAGGGGGCAATTGATTATTTTGGGTTTTGGTTTTACATTTGGGCCATGAGAGCTTGGCTAGCTCTCAAGATCGTCCCACTTGGAATGGTGAGGGCTGCACTTTATGGACTTTGGGACACTGACATGTAGAACAATCCACAAGACCTAGACACATCTGAAAACTAAATATCTGGATGATTCCAGGGTGGTGTGCTTCACATGCATCCCACACAATTTTCTTACCCACAATGCCCTGCAAACCTCCAACTTTGCTGGAAATCACACATTTTTCCCACATTTTTGTGATGGAACCTTCCAGAAACTGCAGGACTCCACAATATTCCTACCACCCAGCATTGTCTCATCTATACCGACAAAAATTCTGCTGCACTTCTCAGCCTTAAAATGTTTTTTTCAAATTGCCCTTTTGGACCCACTTTAGTTCCCCCTCAATTTTGACATGTTTTTGGCTCTTCCCTGTCACAAGCACTTGGCCCACCTACACAAGTGAGGTATCATTTTTACCGGGAGACTAAGGGGAACGTTGGGTGGTAGGAAATTTGTCCCGGTGTAGTGGTCCCACACAGAAATGTGGGAAAAATGTGATTGTTTAGCTAAATTTGACGTTTGCTCAGGATTCTGGGTAAGAAAACATTGGGGGATCCACGCAAGACACACCCCCCTGGATTCCGTTGAGTGTCTAGTTTTCAGAAATGTCTGGGTATGGTAGGTTTCCCTAGATGGCTGCTGAGCAAAGGACCAAAAATGCAGATGCCCTCCGCAAAAACAGGTAGTTTTGTATTTGATAATATTGATGTGTCCAGAAAGAGTTTTAGGGCATTTCCTTTCGTGGGCAGTAGACCTACCCACAAGAGTGAGGTACCATTCTTATCGAGAGAATTGGGGGAATGCTGGGTGGAAGGAAATTTGTGTCTCCTCTTAGATTCCAGAACTTTCTATCACTGAAATGTGAGGAAAAAGTGTTTTTAGCCGAATTTTGAGGTTTGCAAAGGATTCTGGGTAACCGAACCTGGTGAGAGCCCCACAAGTCACCCAATCTTGGATTCCCCTAGTTGTCTAGTTTTCAAAAATGCAAAGGTGTGGTAGGTTTCCCTAGGTGCCGGCTGAGCTAGAGGCCAAATCCACAGCTAGGCACTTTGCAAAAAAGGTCTGTTTTCTTTCAGAACATGTGATGTGTCCACGTTGTGTTTTGGGGCATTTCCTGTTGCGGGCCTTAGGCCTACCCACACAAGTGAGGTACCATTTTTATCAGGAGACTTGGGAGAACGCTGGGTGGAAGGAACTTTGTGGCTCCTCTCAGATTCCAGGACTTTCTGTCATCGAAATGTGAGGAAAAAGTTTTTTGGGGCAAATTGAGGTTTGCAAAGGATTCTGGGTAACAGAACCTGGTCAGATCCACACATGTCACCTCACCTTAGATTCCTCTAGGTGTCTAGTTTTCAATAATGTGCAGGTTTGCTAGGTTTCCCTAGGTGCTGGCTGAGCTAGAGGCCTAAAGCCACAGCTAGGCACCTTGCAAAAAAACAGCTCTGTTTTCTTTGGGAAAATGTGATGTGTCCACGTTGTGTTTTGGAGCATTTCCTGTTGCGGGTGCTAGGCCTACCCACACAAGTGAGGTACCATTTTTATCGGGAGACTTGGGGGAACGCTGGGTGGAAGGAAATCTGTGGCTGCTCTCAGATTCCAGAACTTTCTGTCACTGAAATTAGAGGTAAAAGTGTTTGTTGGCCACATTTTTAGGTTTGAAAAGGATTCTCAGTAACATAACCTAGCCAGAGCCCCACAAGTCACCCCATCTTGGATTCCCCTAGGTGTCTTGTTTTAAAAAATGTGCAGGTTTGGTAGGTTTCCCTAGGTGCCGGCTGAGCTACAGGCCAAAATCTACAGCTAGGCACTTTGCAAAAAACATGTCAGATTTCAATGTAAAAATGTGATGTGTCCATGTTGTGTTTCCTGTCGCGAGCATTAGGCCTACCCACACAAGTGAGGTACCATTTGTATCGGGAGACTACAGGGAACACAGAATAGCAAAACAATTGTTATTGCCCCTTGTCTTCCTCTACATGTTTTCCTTCCAAATGTAAAACAGTGTGTAAAAAAGACGTCTATTTGAGAAATGCCCTGTTATTCACATGCTAGTATAGGCACCCCAGAATTCAGAGATTTGCAAATAACCACTGCTTCTCAACACCTTGTCTTGTGCCCATTTTGGAAATACAAAGGTTTTCTTGACACCTATTTCTCACTTTTATATTTCACCAAATTAATTGCTGTATGCCCGGTATACAATGAAAATCCGTTGCACGGTGCATCTCCTTTATTGGCTCTGGGTACCTAGAGTTCTTGATGAACCTACAAGCCCTATATATCCCCGCAACTAGAAGAGTCCAGCAGATATATCGGTATATTGCTTTAAAAAATCTGACATCGCTGGAAAAAGTTACAGAGTAAAACATGGAGAAAAATGGCTGTTTTTTTACCTAAATTTCAATATTCTTTTATTTCAGCTGTTATTTTCTGTAGGAAAAAGTTGTAGGATCTACACAAATTACCCCTTGCTGAATTTAGAATTTTGTCTATTTTCTAGAAATGTTTAGCTTTCTGGGATCCAGCATTGGTTTCATACCCATTTCTGTCACTAACTGGAAGGAGGCTGAAAGCACAAAAATTAGTAAAAATGGGGTAAGTCCCAGTAATGTGCCAAAATTGTGTTTAAAAATGGGGTTTTCTAATTCAAGTCTGCCTGTTCCTGAAAGCTGGGAAGATGGTGATTTTTGCACTGCAAACTTTTTGTTGATGCCGTTTTCAGGGAGAAAACCACAAGCCTTCTTCTGCAGCCCTTTTTCCCATTTTGTTTTTAAAAAATGAAATGCTCGCTGTATTTTGGCTAATTTCTTGGTCTCCTTCAGGGGAACCCACAAAGTCTGGGTACCTCTAGAATCCCTAGGATGTTGGAAAAAAAAGGACGCAAATTTGGCATGGGTAGCTTATGTGGAGAAAATGTAATGAGGGCCTAAGCGCGAACTGCCCCAAATAGCCCAAAAAAAAGGCTCGGGCAGCAGGGGAAAAGGCCTGGCAGCGAAGGGGTTAAAAACTAACCAATCACGGTCATTAGAGTGTATATTCAGATGTACTGAGAAATGCCAAAGTAATGAGTATGTCATTTGCGTATACCATCAGTTTCAGTTGGCCTGCACATGTGGTGATGCCCTCAACCTCAGGTGACAACTTAAGGCAATGGCAAGAGGTACCAGTGAAATCAAGAATAGTAATGGATATAGAGGGCAGCCCTTATGAGTGCCCCTACGAATGCTTATTGTATCAGACAACAAGCCATTGCATTAAATCATAGCCATGGGGCAGGTGTACAGCAGTTGCATCCACTTTAGGAAATTGGAGCCAGTGCCCATTTTGGCCATGGTCTGCAGTAAGTACTCTCTGCTTGACTCAATCAAAAGCCTTCTTGGAATCGAGGAATAGAGAGACACTCTTCCATCTAGGTGGGTTTGGCTTTGCCATATAAGGTGCAGGAAGGTTCGTAGATGATATCTGCAGGGGCACTAAGGAAGAAAGCCTAGTTGCTTTTTTGCGAATCATTTCAAAGATGACTTTGTTTAAGTTGGAGGCAAGGACTTTAGCTAGAATTTTCACATCACTATTGATCAGCTATATATGGGGCTTGCCCCGGTTTGGGCACTAAAGTGATCAGGACTTTATTAGATTCAGTTGATAGGCTTCCTGATTCCATTGTGTCTCTGAAGACTCATCCAAAAAGTAGGATAGAGACAGGTGCTGTGATCTTATAAGCGTCTTTGGGGAATCCATCTTCCCCTAAGGTTTTGCAGGTGGGCGTTTGTTAGATGTTGAGTTAGTAGTTGACTAAGGCACAAGGCAGTCAGGCTTAACATAGAGGTAATGTGTAAAGTACAAGGATAGAACATTACAACTAAATTTAATAAATAAAACAATACCAAAACAACAAAAATCCAATTAGTAGAACTGGAGTTATGCTTTTTTAAAGAATAAACTGTCAAATAGTACTTAAAAGCAAGAAGCGCCAATTGGTAATATCTAGAAGTGCCAGACCGGGACAAAGTCAAAAGCTGTCAGGCCGACAGCTACAGGGACCCAGTTAGGCCCGCTGAACCAAAGTACCGAAAATCCTGACTGCAGAGTGTTGCATGGGTTTGAAACACAGATGTGTCACACAGCTGATGCGATGCATCGGTTCCGAGATGGGGCGAAGCTGTAGTGCGAGGTCCTGTTGTGTCATCCTTGAGGATACCATCAACAAGGCTTGCTGTGTCGTTGTCAGAGATGCTTTTTGTCCGCTGAGGCGATGCATCAGTTATGATAAGCATCAAGGCTCCGATGCGGAAGAGATGTCAGGGAGGCTGCTGTCAATGAGGGATATGAGCAGCTGGTGCCGGGGAAAGTGACCTGCAGTGGAGGTTCCAAAGGCGATGTTTCGATCCCTAAAGGCAGCAATGCGAGTCCATGCATTAGTTCCAGCCCACGCAGTAGCAGTGAGGCGCCGATTCTGATCCATGTAACAGTGACAATGTATTTGTTTTGCTCCTGCAGCAGAGGATTCATCCACTCCACTGGAGGAAACACCTTAGGCACACTTTCAAGGGTCCAGGACTGGGATGGCACCATTTGGCAGGTCAGACTCACAGATGGCAGAGTCCAGGTGAAGGAGCAGGTTGGTTGGAATTATTTTATATACCTGAGGCTTCAGATCAAGAGACCAGGCAGCTAGCTCTTGGAGTCATTCTGGGTTAAAGTGATGCGGATCCATCCTTCTCTCCCAGGCAAATGAGAGCAGCAGGCAGAAGGGCAGCAAGGCAGGAGTCCAGCAAAGCAGAGGCCCAGCAGAGTGGCAGTCCTTTAACAGTACAGCAGTTCTTCTTCCTGGCAGTCTTCACAGATCAAGAAGTGTACTGAGTTGGTGGTGTCAGAAGTCCAGTACGTATACCCAGTTGGGCATTTGAAGTGGGGGAGAATTCAAAGACAGGCCTTTGAAGTACACAGTGGTCCTGCTTTTCCTGCCCTGGCTCCCGACTCACTACAGGGGGTTATGCAGCCCATTGTGTGATAGGGCAGGACATAACCTATTCAGGTGTTTGTGATGCTGTACCCATCTTCTCCCTCCCATCCTCCATGGTGGCCTATCAAGCCATACATAAGATCCCATTGTGTGTGGCTGTCTAGAGGGAATACATAACGCCTGCTGTCACCTACTCCAGACAGGTGATCAGAGACAGGCAGCAGGCACCAAATGACTAAAGTAAAAAAATGCCAACTTTAGCTGTTTCCCAGTTCCAATTTAAAATCCAATCTCATCATAAGTTGTGATTTTAAATTGTGATTCCAGAAATACCAGACTCAAAAAGTTTATTTCTTCCAGAAAGTGAATTACACTTCTAAGAAGTAAAAAGGATATGCCAATGGTATCCTATGGGTGAGATAGACCTGCCTGTAGTGAAAAAACATTTTGAGAGTTTTTCACTACCTGGACATTTAAACCATAAAAGTACATGTCCTGATTTTTAAATATATTGCACTCTGGGTTTTCCAGGGCCTATCTCAGAGGTGACTTGTTTAAAAAAGGAAGGTTTGGGCCTCACAAAAGAGTTATTTTACCAGGTCAAAAGGGTAGTGTAAAACTGCACAGTGGCAGATATGAGCCATGGTTAAAGGGCTACTTAAGTGGGTGGCATAATCATTGCTGCAGGCCCACAAGTAGCATTTAATTTACAGGCCATAAGCACATGTAGTGCCCTTTACTAGGGACCTATAAGTCAATTAAATATGCCAACTGGGGATATGCCAATATTACCATGTCTGGGGGTGAGAGCACAAACACATTAGCACAGGTTAGCATGTTGTGAAGAGTTCTAATACCAGGAAAAATGAGGTCAGAAAAATGAAGGAGGTAGGCAAAAACGTTGGGGGAAAGACCACCCTAGGGCTGTCAGGTCTAACAGCTTTGATTTGACAGCTTCAATAATTTCTTTGTCTGAAATGGGACTATCAAGTTCGTCATGGACAGGATCCCACAAGCAGGGAATTTGGATGACAGGCATTAATTTCCTCTCATTTTGAGATCATGTGGAGCTTCCGAGATGTAGAGAGAAGCATAGAATGAGGCACATTCCTTTGTGATATGGTTCTTTGTGGTGAATATGTCTGTATCGCAGGGGTATTTGTCTTGGCCTTACTTTGTTTGAGTTTGAATGTCAGAAGTCTACCAGCTTTTTCACCATGCTTGGAATGTCTGTCCTGTAAGGAGTGCATCGCCATCCCCAGTGACTACAAGCTGCTCTACAAAGACCGTCCATCCAGACCAGGAGGTGGCATAGCCATTGCCCACAAAACCACCCTCCAACTGACAATCAACACACAGGAATTCACCCCCCTCATGGAGCACCTCCACTTCCAAGTGCACACCACCCCCTGCGGCACTCTCATCTACAAACCACCCAGTCCAGGCCCAGCATTCAGTGGCTCCATCATCGACATCATAGTCCCCCACACACTTGCCTTCAGCAACTACATTCTCCTCAGAGACCTCAACTTCCATTTCAACAATCTCAGAGACCAAAAGACCTCATCACTACTCAAGAGCCTAGCCACAATCAGGCTCAAGCAACTGGTCACCTCACTAATGCACATCGCCTGACACACCCTCGATCCCATTTTCTCCACCAGCAGCAACGTCATCATCATCGACTCAACCCTGTTACACTGGACCGACCACCACTGCATCCACTTTTCCATCACTATGCTTACAGCACACTCACACAATGCGCCCCTCCTACAGGAAATCGAACCAGACCTCACAGGAGCAACTCATCACCACCCTCAGCAACTCACCACCCCCGACACAACAGATGCCAACACCTAGGCACGCAACGTCCACAAATGGATCACCGACTGTGCTGACACCCTAGCTCCCCTCCAGACAACCACAGGGAAACACTCCTCCAAGAAAGCCAGTTGGTTCACTCCTGCACTTCCAGAATCAAAGTGCTCATACAAGAGGCTGGAGAAGAAGTAGAGGAACAGCAAATCCCTGGAAGACCTTGCAACTTTCAAATCCGCCACAAGATCCTACCATGGCCTCATCAGGTCCACCAGAAAAAAGCCCTGACGGACTGCATCAACACCTTCACACACAACACCAAAGAACTCTTCAACGTTATCAGAGAATTTGCAAAACCACAAGCCGAGACCGCTAACTTCCCTCCATTTCAGGATCTCTGCGACAAACTGTCCACCTTCTTCCATCGGAAGATCAAAGACATCTATGACAGCTTCGGACCCCAAGACTCTAAATTCACCAAAGAAAACCCTGCCAGGACCCTCTGAACCCCCAAGACTCCTGCACGCTTGGACCCGCCTCTCGACGGACGAGACCCGCTCCATTATGAGCAGCATCGACTCCGGATCCCCTACTGCCCCCTGCCCCCACTACATCTTCAACAAGGCCAGCACCTCGATCGCGCCCGAACTCTGCAAGATCATTAACTGCTCCCTAGAGTCAGCAACCTACCACGAAGGCTGGAAGCACGCCGAGATCCGCCCACTTCTGAAGAGATCCACAGCCCACTCAACGGATCTCAAGAACTACAGCCTTATCTCACTGCTGCCTTTCCCAGCTAAGGTAGCTGAGAAAGCAATCAACACTCAGCTATGCCAACATATTGAGGACAACAATATCCTGACGTCTCCCAATCAGGATTCATAGCTAACCCCACAGATGGCACCAAAACCGCCCTGCTCACCGTCACAGATGACATCTGCTGCCTCCTCAACCGTGGAAAAACAGCAGCCCTCATCCTAATTGATCTTTCAGCAACCTTTGATACAGTATCTCACCCACCCTGTGCCTCCAGACTCCATGCAGTAGGCATACGCAGAAAGCCCTTTGATGGATACACTCCTCCCTGACATGCAGAACACAGAAAGTCATTCTCACGCCACACCTGTCAGAACCTACAGGCATCAGCTGTGGAGTACCCCAAGGATCATCGTTGAGCCCCATGTTGTACAACAGCTACACAACTCCGCTGGCCCCCATCGTCAGGAACCTATGGCATGAACATCATCTCCTATGTAGATGACACCCAGCTGATCATCTCCCTGACCGAGAACCCCTCAACAGCCAAAAAGAACTTCAGGGATGGGATGGAAGCAGTCGCCACCTGGATGAGGGAGAGCTGCCTTAAGCTGAACTCCGACAAAACCGAGATCCTCATCCTGGGACCTTCCTCTTCAGCCTGGGATGACTCCTGGCAGCCCAGAACACTTGGCAGGCCGTCCACCCCAACAGACCACGCACAAAACCTCAGTGTCATCTTTGACTCAATGCTCACCATGACCAGACACGTCAACTCCGTCACCTCCACTTGCTTCCACAGCCGCTGACTCCTACGGAAGATCTTCAGATGGATACAAATGACTGCCGAAAAACAATGACACACGCACTAATCACAAGCAGACTTGACTACAGCAACACCCTCTATGTTGGAACCACCAAGAAGAACCTTAGCAAGCTGCAACAAATCTAGAACGCTGCACCAGACTCGTCCTAGACATCCCCCTCCAAGAACACATAACAGAACACCTGAAAAACCACCACTGATTCACTGTTGAAAAGAGGATCAACTTCAGACTCCTCGTGCAGGCCTGCAGAGCTCTCCACGCCAGCAGACCTACCGACCTCAGCCACTGCATCACCTAGTACTCCAGTTCCAGACCTCTCCGCTCATCCCAGCAGTTGCTCGTCGTACCCTGCATAAAGAAGTCCTTTCACACACCTGGCAGCAAAAGGTTGGAAAACTTTACCCCTTCATCTCAGGCAGTCGCATCGCTGCCTCAGTTTAGGAAGGACCTCAAGACCTGGCTCTTCAAGTGATCTCCGAGGACACACCCCTCAGCGCCTTGAGACCCTATGGGTGAGTAGCGCGGTTTAAAATATTTGATTGATTGATTGACTGCAGGGCCTTCTCTTCTTGCATTGTAAAAACGTTATTAAGCTCAAATTTCTTGGATAGTTATTGTAGGCGAGTAATCGCTTTTGCCAAGGCACAGTATTAATGTTGTAATTCTGTAATACACCCTTCCAGAGATGCTTGCATTTCTCTAGTTTGTGGACATTGGAGGCATCTCTTATCATGACGCCTTGTAGAAACACTGTGCTTGCTGCCCATAGTGTGTAAGAAGATATAGGAAAATTTGTGCTTGTTCTGAGATCCCACCAGTTTCCATAGAGCACTGAAAAGTGGTAGGACACACGTTGGATTGTGTTAGTGGGTATTGGTTTTCTAAATCCCCACTCTGAATGAGACTTTGTCACTTTTTTGATGAAAATGATGAATTTATACTTTTTCACTTTTTGAATTAAAAAAGGTTTTAGTGCCATGTGGGCATGGCAAGAACGTATATCCAAGTTCAGTGGGACAAGGCCCTCCATGGTTTGGCCAAGCAGTGGTCATGCAAAATTTATTTGAGTAGGTATCTGTCAAAACTATGGCAAGGGTCAAGAAGTCCAGAGCAGTCTAATACCTGCTGAGGTGCCAGATTACGGCCTCCTCAAGTTTGATCTTCTTAGGGGCAGATACTGTGCCAATAATGAGACAGCAGTCTTGTAGCAATATCTTAGTGGATGTGTATTGACCAAGAGGGCCTAACCATGTAGCATGTATCTTCACTGCTAGTCGTTTATGAAAAAAGGTTGAAACTTCACATTTCCTGAATAGTTTAGAGTCTAGTAAACTTGTTCTCATTACTTGGTGGGAGCATGAAGCAAAAAGTTTTTGTCTGACCCAATCTCGGTTGAGATTGTCATATTCCTTAGGGGATAGATAGGTCTCTGAAATAAAGGCTATTTCTACTCTTTTTAGATGCAGGACAGTTTAGGACTATTCCAATGGATAAAAAGTGTCATGCCATTGACATAATGAGGTCTGTGTTAGTGTGGCTGTGGTCAAGGGTCAATATGAGGTTGTGGGAAAATTAGAGGGAGAAGTACCAGCCATTGTATTGAGAAATGAATGAACTGGTGTGAAAATACAAGTGAGACAGTATACAGTATTCGTTGGTAGACTTTATGTGATTGAGCTATCTCAATCAGGTGTCTTAGCTGGGCCCCTGAGGCACAGTGTGTTGTGTAGGTACAAGAGCAAGTAAAATGAGAGCTAATGAAGCTGTGAACAATGAAGTTCATTTGTGATTGTATTTTGAGAGCAGACCTAAAAATGAGGCCTCATCCTAGTCACAGTTTCTACCTAGGGGTCTGAGTTTCTGACTTGATGTAGCCAGGGGATGCCTTAGTGGGAATGTGTATCCAGGGGAAGAGGCAACAAGATCACCGCTGGAGTATTTAGTGGAGGCACAGTCTCCTCCATGGGGGCTTACTCTAGGCTATCAAGAAAGTCTCCAGTTCTTGAGGGTCTTAGAAAGGAATTTTCTTCGAACAATGCTGGTCTCAGAAGAAAGATCTGCTGTCAGGGTGACTGTATGGCACTCGTATTTGAATATTTTGTGACGTTTCACCGTATGGATGATTAGCCGGACCTGTTGGTGTTGGAGACGCCAGAATATAATAGGTCTGGGTGAGTATTTCTTGGTGTTGTAGGCTACTTGTAGACCATTGTCCTGTGAAATTCCAACAGGGGATTGAATTCAAGGTTGAGGAGATGGGGGGAAGGTGGATAAGAATCCTGGCATATCATTCTTTTCCTCTGTTTCTGGCACTTCTTATATATCCGCATACTGTTGCATCTGCTCCTTGCTTCCAGCTCACTGACCCTGGTCGGGAGTGTTCACCACTGTGAAAATAAGAGCTTCCAGGCATCACGCAGAGCGATCTAGCTTTTGTCTAAAGGTTGTCTTTTCCATATTGAGGGACTTAGGCTCTTTGGCCATGTCTGTGGAGGACTGTACCACTACACCGACTGAGAATTTTGTCTCCAAAAGTAATTTCATGATAGTATCCAGTATAACAGATGACATGGTGGCATTGTCTTTCTTTTGAGCAGAGAGTTTCTGCATAGACGTTCGGCCTTCAGAAAACAATAGTTGCCTGGATGCTTGAGTACCTTGCATTAAGACATGTTGGGTGCCATTTGAAAATATTGAGAGTTTGGCTCAAGGGTCAAATGGCATGGTTTTCATATATTGTCGCCCAGTATTTAGGATTATTGGTGCAACAGTTTTAATGGAGTGTTTTGTGCCCATCTTTATTATTGTATGGAAGATTAGGCTACTTTCTATGGGTGGTGCAGGCTTACTGCTATATGTTCCTCACAGAAGTGGGAGTGGTCCGGATTATCGGTATGTCAGATGGAGGCAGTTTGAGTCTAGTCCGAAATGGATATTTAGGCCCTCATTATGACACTGGCGGTAAATCCCGCTCACCGCCACGCTGACAGCAGCAAACTTACCGCCACTGTGGTGGATATCCGTCCACCATATTATGACACACACAGACCAGTCCGACAGAAAACAGCCACATACACAAATCCACCAGACTAAAGGTCAGAGGAAAATGGTGGTCCCAAAACCCACACTGTTACGCCAACAGAACAATACCCATCACATTATGACCCACGAATCACCACAGCAGACATTCAATGGCGGTAAACCATTGGCGTTACTTACCACTGCGCTCACAATGGACACCCCAGACAAAACAACACCACATTGGACAATTCAAACAAAACACACCTGACACCCATACACACACTACACCCACACACCCACACCATTATAAAACACACACCCACATTACCCACAACCCCTTACGAATATAAATCATTAGCACAAGACTGACAAGACCACTGCGACAACTAGAGCCACACACTACTCACACCCATACACCCCTCACGCACTCCATATCACACACCCCATTCACATTACCCAACACACCCTCACCAACACACATCACACAACACCCATGGTACCACAAAGGCACCCCCGTTTCACTGAGGAGGAGTTAAGGGTCATGGTGGAGGAAATCGTCAGGGTAGAGACACAGCTATTTGGAGCACAGGTGCAGCAAATATCAATAGCTAGAAAGATGGAGCGATGGTGGAGAATCGTGGACAGGGTCAATGCTGTGGGACAGCACCCAAGAACAAGGGATGACATCAGGAAGAGGTGGAATGACCTATGGGGAAGGTACGTTCTATAGCAGCAAGACACCAGCTCGCTATACAGAGGACTAGCAGTGGACCCCCACCTCCTCCCCCACAACTCACAGCATAGGAGGGGCAAGTCTTGGCAATACTGCATCCTGCGGGCCTGGCCGGGTTCGGAGGAGGACTGGACTCTAGTAAGTCAACTTTCATCAATTATCACTCCCCATACCTGCATGCCATCACACACCCTCACCCTCACTCCCATCACTCCACTCCATCCCACACACTCCACCATCACATCACACTAATCCAAATGCCAAGCCCTGCATGCTGTACCAATGCATGGACACCGCTCATAGCCCTGCATGTACACTCCTCACTAAAGCATGCACAGCATAAGGAAACTAACAATCCCACCATACACCAACATATGAAAGTAAAAGCTGGCAGGGCAACACCAATCATAGATGGGAAGCCAGGGATGTACAATATGTCATACGCATGAACCATAATACATCATTGACATCCCCACAGGTACCCCTGCCAATGTCACTGGAGAGGAGGTACCATCATTATCCAGTCCCCCAACAGAAGAGGCCCAAAGTGATGACAGTAACTCTAGTCTTCCGGATCTGGATGATCTACCTGGCCCATCAGGGACCACTTGAGAGCCGGTCACCCAAGCCCAGTCACAGACCACCACAGAGCCTCCCCCATCAAAAGCCACCATCACAGCACCCAACCAGCATCCCCAAACCTCTGTCCCCAAGACACATCAATCAGCAGTGTTCCTACCTGTACAGGGACCCTAGGCTACACCTCACACCTAAGACAATCAGGGACCTGGGGTCAGTGACAGTGGGCACACCGTTCAGGGGACAGAGGCACAGGCCACCAGGGATACTGGGATGACTGCTGTGTGCCAGGGGGAGGACAGGAGAAGGGAACCAACTCTCTAGGAGGAGCTCTCTGAGATCCTGGGAGCCTATCAACACTCCCAGGACATGATGGGCCAGATCCTAGACAACGTGCAGGAGAACAGGCGGCTGCAGGACGGACTGTATCAGGGGATCAGGGAGGACTTGCAGGCCATTAACAATACCTTGATCTCCATAGCAGGGGTGCTGTCAGACATGGCCAACATTATGAGGGAGGCAGTGTCACACCAACGGGCCCCTGCCACTAGCCAGTCATCTGAACAGCCATCCACTTCCGCTGCCGCTAGTGGGCAGGAGGCCCCGCCACAGGACCAACAGGCCACCAGCACCCCTCCACTTGCAGAAGATGAACCACCCCGCAAACGTTCCCTGCAAACCAGACAGAAGCCAGAGACACTTGCCAAGACCACTGCCAGGAAATGAGACTCTCCTGATTGTCCCCCATGTGTCTCACTCAGTCACCTTCTCCACCTTGACCTGCCATTGCTCCCATTCCTATGTCCCCTTGGACATGGACAATGAACCTGTGCTACGAACAGACTGGAACAATACCCTGGACTTTCCTCCATCATCACCCCATCCCATTGCACTTTCCCCTCCATATATTGGCACTACAATAAACACCCTTGGATAAAAATCGACTTTGAGTATGTCATGTATTTCAAATATGTATTGATTGAAACATTGCAAATGAACTGTACATACAATGAGCATAGAATTAATGACCTGTAGCTGGCTGTTGTGATCACACCAGGAGTATTTGTCAACTCACCAACATCCGCAAAATTAATATCCAGAGATAACAGTATGTGGGCAAAGAACTGGGAAATACCAACATGCCAACGCCATACAGAATACAACCAAAGCCATTGAAATGTAAAGTTGTACTGTCTCACCTGTGTGTCATTGGAAGTACTGACTGATCACAGATGGTCTGTTGTCCACATCCTCATCTTCTGCCTCCTCATGCTCACTGTCCACAGGGTCCACTGCTGCCACAGGGGCATCTCCAGTCTCCTCCTCCTGCAGAAAAGGTACATGCCGTCTGAGGGCCAGGTGTGTAACATGCAGCATGCCACTACTATCTGGCAGACCTTCTTGGGTGAGTAGCACACGGATCCACCTGTCAGATGGAGGCACCAGAACCTGGCCTTCAGGAGGCCAAAGGTCATTTCAATGATGCTTCTAGTTCACCCATGTGCCTCATTATAACGTTCTTCTGCCCTTGTCCTGTCATTCCTCACAGGGGTCAGCAGCCACAATTAGTTTGGGTAACCAGAGTCACCTGTAAATATTGAGGGACAACATTTAGCCACACACTATCCTATATGGCCAACACCATAGGCATACACCAACATATACTGGGTGGGAACCAGGGCTCCCCTATTAGCCACAACCTGTGCCTCTGTAGTTGGGCCATCACATTTGGGATCCTTCTATTCCTCAGGACAAAGGCATCATGTACCGACCCAGGATACTTAGCATTGACGTGGGAGATGTACTGGTCCGCCAAGCACAACATCTGCATATTCATGGAGTGAAAACTCTTACGATTTCTGAATACCTGTTCATCCTGGCGGGGGAGGACAAATGCAATATGTGTTCCACCAATCGCACCAATTATATTGGGGATATGTCCCATTGAATAAAATCCGGCCTTCACAGTGGCCAAATCCTCAGTCTGGGGAATGGAATGTAGCTGCACATGTGTTTTATCAGGACAGATAATACTCTTGTCAGCACTATTAAGAACATTGGCTGTGACATTCCTGCTGCCAAACCCACTGTCACTTGGAAAGAACCAGTTGCCAGGAAATGGAGGACTGATAGCACTTGCACAAGAGGGGGGATCCCGGTGGGGTGACGGATAGCAGATATCAGGTCAGGCTCCAATTGGGCACACAGCTCTGTGATTGTGGCCGTGTCCAGTCTATAGGTGAGGATAATGTGCCTGTCCTCCAGTGTAGCCAAGTCCACCAGGGCGCTGTACATGGGGGTATGTCTCCATCTCCTATTCATCCACAGCGGTAGGTATCTAAGGGACAAAAGAGTGAGGAGGCTGTCACAAACTGAACAATGTAGCCACAACAGCAGTCCGCAATCTGCAAACATGTTATGGGACAGTGTAATTTGTGAAGTATGTGCCTATTTATCCTGACGCAGCATTAATCCATAGCCTGTTCCCCCCCCCCGAAATGGCGTCTGCATGTCCTGTGTGGAGGGACAGGTGGAGATGAGGTAATGCCGCTGACGCTGTGCGTCGTGGCGGTAGGCGGTCGTGAACCGTCTTGCAACTCCTCATTGGTTATAATTGGGCCATATTGCGAAAAGTGGCCAATGGTGATCTACGCCTCCCAACGAGGAAGGGGTGCCCGTCGGACCTTGACCCCCCTGATGACCCGCATACTGGTGGTGGCCTATCCTGAGCTGGATGGGCCCTGGAGGGTATCACTGCAGCCACAAGGGGGTGAGTACAGTGGCCATCATGAAGCTCACGGCCGGAGGGGTGGTATCGGGGTGGTGGTTGTGTGTCTAGGCCAGGCCAGACATAGCAGCGTAGGTCCTCTGGTGGCTAAGGGTCTGAAGGGGAAATACTGCCTACCTAGGATGGTAGCTTTCACTACTGGTCAGGACTACGTGGGTCCTAGGTGTGCTGCAGTTGGCAGTGTGTACCTCTCCTCATTCCTTGTTGAGTATCCATTTCACTGGTAGTGCATTGCATAGTGCGTAGGTCTGTTCCCGGTGTGTGAGCGGCAGAGTTGGTGCAGTCATTGACCCAGTGTATCCATTGTCTCTCTCCCCCCTTTTCTTGTTTTGTCATCCTGTCCTTATGTGCACTAGCATCATGTGACGGAGGAGCAGAGGCACCGGCTACAGAGGGAGCTGTATCCCACAGGACCCTAAAGGCAGAGTCCACCCATGCTGAGGGCACCAGTGGGATGGAGGACGAGGGGAGCACCACGGTGAAGACTGGAGGGGACAATACAGACTCTTATACCTCCTCCGATGGGAGCTCCCTGGTGGTGGTGGACACTTCTGTGACCACCTCAGCTGCAGGTACAGCCGCCACCTCCGTACCAGCACCGCCCTCCCATTAGCCCCTCAGCGAGTTGCCTGTCCCCCCTCACCCAGGAGGGTGGGCATCTCCTTCACCCCAGGCACCTCAGGCCCTGCCCCAGTGAGCCCTGCTGCCCTGAGTGAGGAGGCCATTGACCTCCTGAGATCCATCTCTGTAGGGCAGTCAACAATTGTGAATGCTATCTAGGATCTGGCAGCCCAGATGCAGCAATCTAATGCATTCCTGGAGGGCATTCACTGTGGATTGGCAGCCCAACAGAGATCGATTCAGGATCTGGCCTCCTCTCTGATGACAGCTATTGTACCTGTTTCAACCGTCCCCCCTCCAACTTCCACTTCCCAGTCCTATTCGCCTCAACCCCAACCCATCCCAAGCACACAGCCATATGAGCATGCACACAAGACAACATCCAAGAGTGTCACAGGCAAACACAAGCATCACACTTCATCCCACAGGCACTCACACAAACACCATTCATTTGCAGACACCATTGACTATTTCCACTGTCTCCGCCTCCTCCTCCACCTCCCACCCAGTTACATCCACACTCACACCTGCATGCACTATATCATCATCCACTACCAGCATCATCACCACACTAAGCAGAACACACACCTCACTGGCAGACATCTCCACAACATCCATGCACATGTCTAATGTGTCCTCTCCCACCGTGTCTGTCCCCCCTCCTAAAGTATACAATCACAAGCACTGAGACACCCATCAGCCATCCACATTACAACAGCATACAGCTCATGCACCTGCACCCAAATCCAGCAGACAAGCACCTCCAACAACCACTCCCTCATCCTCCACTCCCATTACTCCTCCCTCTTTCCTCCCCAATGTCCCTAAAAAGCTTTTCCTTTCCCATATTGACCTTTTCCCTACCCATCCACCCAGTCCTGCATGTATGGCCAGGGTAGCAAGGACCCAGCCGGGCACCTCAGTCAAACAGTGCACGGGCCCAGTGGTAGCAACACCTATTCGTGGTAGAAAAGATTCCAGGCCACAAATACTGAAGGGGAAGGAGCCTGCACCAGCCACAAAGAAGGAGAAGAAGCCTGCACCAGCCACAAATAAGGGGATGGAGCCTGCACCAGCATCTGTCACGGAGCCTCCACTGCCAGCCATGGTTGTGCAGCCTTCAGAGAGTGCAGGGGTTGAGCAGGAGCCTCCCACAACCACCACCACAGTACAGCCATCAGAGGGTGCAGGGACTGAGCAGGACCCTCCCACAACCACCACCACAGTGCAGCCATCGGAGGGTGCAGGGGCTGAGCAGGAGCCTCCCAGAACCACAACCACAGGGCAGCCATCAGAGGGTGTAGGGGCTGAGCAGGAGCCTCCCACAACCACTACCACAGTGCAGCCATTGGAGGGTGCAGGGGCTGAGCAGGAGCCTCCCACAACAACCACCACAGTGCAGCCATCACCACCAGCGGATGCCATATAGTCCAGCCTCCAAAGACTGCTGTGCGGCCTGCCCCCTCCAGAACCAGTGGGGTATTCAGCCACTCAAGAGACTGTGGCCTTGCACTCCCCAGGACCAAGCACAAGGCATGTTGCCCCCTCCAGAACTGGTGGGGCATTCACCCATTTGAGAGACTGTGGCCTTGCACTCCCCAGGACCAACCAATGGGCATGTTGCCCCCCTCCAGAGTCAGTGGGCAAGTCACCCACTTGAGAGACTGTTGCCTTGCACTCCCCAGGACCAAGCAATGGGCATGTTGCTGTCTCCAGAACCAGTGGGGTATTCACCCACTTGAGAGACTGTGGCCTTGCACTCACCAGGACCAAGCAATGGGCATGTTGTCCCCTCCATAACCAGTGGGCAAGTCACCCACTTGAGAGGCTGTGGCCTTGCACTCCCCAGGAGCAAGCAATGGGCATGTTACCCCCCTCCAGAATCAGTGGTCTTGTTTCTGCATCCGTCTGAGGTGCCCTTTTCCCTGAGGTGCCTGCCTATTTGCCAACTGATGCCCCTGCGGTGTTCTCTCCGTATTGGGGCACGATTCGAGTGTGGGCCCTGTGAACTATGGACTGGGCAGTGTCCCTTTTTTATACAGATGTACAGATCTGTTTAATGTGTAAATCAGATTGTTGAATTTATTGTTGGACTGATTACAATCATTTTCATAAATTCCTGTTGCCTTCACATTATTCTGCAGATTTTCTTGATCAAATAGTTTTTTGTAATGTATATGATTGTGTGTATGGTGTGTGTGTTGGGTGTGTGTTGTGCATGTGTCACCCTCTTTTTCCTCCCTCTATGACTTTTGTGCTTAGTTTCTGCCAGGTTTTTGATGGCGTTGGTACCGCCCCGGAAAAGATGGTGGTTTGCAGGGTCGTAATATGGTGGGCGGTACTTTGTCTTCCGCCTGGCAGTAGGCGGCTATCGCCGTGGTGCCTGTGGTTTCCACCCTGGCGGTCAGTGTGGTCTATCGGAGATATCACCACCATTGTTATAATTTGACAGTAGTTACAGCCAGCCTGTTGGTGGTATTATCGCCACCTTATCACCGACCGCCAGGGTCGTAATGAGGGCCTTAGTGACAACTGGGGACACGCTGAGGCAGGCTGCCCTTAACACAAATATCAAGAAGCAAAAGGAGGCCACTTACTTATTATTCCAGTACCACCAGTATCTCAGGATGCATCAAATTCCATGGGTCTGGAATCTTGGACGCCACAGAGGAATATGCAGCAGCAGTTGTGGGTTAATGTGATGTGGATTTAGGATTCGTTAAGTCCAGAACTGGAGTCGGTTGTCGAGCTGCATGCACTGTTACTAATGGTGCCTCTTCAGAGTCACAGTTTGGTTGCCCATCTTCCTGAGGAAAGGGCAAGCCATCGTCCAATGTGGACAAAGACCACTGGACCCTCTTTCCTTTAAAATATAGGGCTGGTTGCATAGAGCCATCTAATGAGTGGCCAATATAGTACTGCTTAGTAGATACCGCTTAGCAAAACTCTTAGACAACATGTAAAAGTTACAAAGATGAGAATGTAGGTTTGGCACCATCGGCACAGCTACATGGGGCGGCCGATAATGCCTCAAAGAGAGTGCTCACGGTGAGAGACTTGGCTAATGCCAAACAAAAATCTAAGGTTCAGCAGGTGGCACTGGAGCATACTATTAGAGACCTGATATAACCAGGATCTCGTTCTACTATGAGACATCAGCTAGAGTCTGATAAATTTGCTTTAAACCTTCTTCACAGGCAAGGCAGTGAGGATATTAATTAAACTAAGGCAGATACCTTTGAAGTACAGAGATAAGAGAAGTAGATTACTAGCAGCACAATTGCCCCAGAGAGCATTGCACATTTCTGTTGCTGCCATTCATGGCAGGAAGAACTGCTCGCTCACCCACCCCTATGATATGGCTGATACATCTTCGTCCTACTATAAAACACTTCACAGCTCAGAATGTGCTGAGACTTTACAGTTGTAAGAGGAATTCATATGTTCACTGCAGCTTCCCATTTTGTCTCTTGACAGTAGAGCTTTATTTGAAGGTGATATCACTAAGGAGGAAATTGTGGAAGCCTTATCTGGCATCCCTTCTGACAAATCAGAAAGTGAACATAGATGTGCAAGCAAATTTTACAAAACCATTAACTGTTAATGTCCGTGTTAATCACAGTTTTGAAGGCACTGGAGGACACAGGTTGCCCTCAGCTCTATCTCCAGTAGAACTTCAATTTCTCTCAAACCTAAAAGGGTAAAGACTCACTTGAGTGCTGTATTTATCATATCGCTATTTAATGTTGACATCAATATTTTGGCCAAGGTCTTGGTGACTAGATTTTGGAAGGTCATACTGTCCTTCATGCATTGCTCACAAGTGAGATTTGTACCAGGTTTGTCTGAAAACACTATGAACCTTGACATACCTATTATGGTTGACTAGAAAGAATTCAGTAGAAGCTCTGACTCTCTCTTTGGATGCTAATAAGGTTTTCAGTTTATTGGAGTGAGGATATCAGTTTCAGACCCAGGAGAGTCAAGTTTGGGAGCAACTTTATTATCATGGTTTGGCTGTATCATTGTTCACCTACCAAAGTTATTTGCATTGGTTTTCTATCCAGGAAAATACAGATCGAACAGTGTACTCATCAGGGGTGCCCATTATCACCCTTGTTCTTTTACCTTTCTCCCCACTCTAGCAACTTTAAAAGCTGTGATTCATCAGTCAGGCATATACATGGCATTGTAGCAACATAAAGTTAGGTCATAGTGGTCCTATGTGCAGACTTCATCCTGATCACCTTAGCCAGACCTGAATCATCAATATCTACTTAAATATCTTTCTCTGGCTTTTTAAAAAACAGAATTAAATGAGGGAAGTGTGAAGCACTGCCCGTCACATGAAACCACCAGAGACAGACTTGTCAACTACATTATGCAATGGGCACATAAACCTTTGCATATCCAGGGGACTAAAGAAAAAATGATAGAAGACCATTTGCTCCTTAATAGGGAATACTGTTGTTAAGGCTTGCCTAAATTGATTCAGACCTTTAATCATGTTTGGGGCGGGAGGAAACCCAGACTGAATCTTCAGAAACAATGGGCACACACAATGTCTGGAGGCCTCTAACTCCCCATACAACACCCTACCATTTAGCCCGCCACTTATCAAATTTATCCTGATTTTTACTGGTGTGTTGATGGATCTTGGGTGAAAAGCCCACTGAGAGAATATTGTATGTAAGTTTAAGGACCAGCTAGATATATTTGAATGGATTTAAGTGCCTCTCCTAAAGATTTACATGATAGTAGACATTAAGGACCTACCTGTATTATGGCTTTGAGAACACTCACTTTGACTTTGAGTTCGGCCTGAATCTTGTATATTTAGACAACCACCATACTACTGTACATACAGTCACTCTATGGCCACAGACATAGTTACCAAGAAGGACTATAGACAGGTGTGGTAGCTTTGGCCTACTTTGAGCACTGCTATTTATCCTTAAAAGTGTAAATTGGCATTTTGAATTGCATACGCACGCCTGATGGATCGGAGACTGGTGACCTGCTATTTGAAAATGCTTGGTCCTTTCCCAAGTTAACGAAATACAGCACTCGGACAGTTCAGGTCCCATAATTACTTTATTTTTAGCTTTTCATCTTGTGTCTACCAGAGCTACTGCTACATAACTGAAAGTGGCACTATCCTGGCAGAGAATAGTGTAGATATAATCAGAACATCAGACAATGGCACCCTCAATCCCTTTAGCTGTTCAATGGTACCAATAGACCCGGAGCAGATTTATAGAAAGTGGTGCTGCACTGAGTGCAGTGCCACTTTCCCTGCGCCCCTTAGCACACCCCTACCGCCACCATGTGTGCGCCGTATTTAAAATATGGTGCACCATGGGACAGGGTAGGGGGCAGTAGCGTAATTATTCATGCCTGTTAGAAATGAGGTCTTTGGTTGACAGTCAGGTTACACCCTGTTCAAGCAAGGACCCTCACTCTAGTCAGGGTAAAAGAAAATCACCCTCAGCTAACCCCTGCTTACCCCCTTGGTAGCTTGGCAGAGCAGTAGGCTTAACTTCAGAGTGCTAGGTGTAAAGTATTTGTACCAACACACACAGTAACTTAATGAAACACTACAAAATGACACAACACAGGTTTAGAAAAATAGGAAATATTTATCTAAACAAAATAAGACCAAAACGACAAAAATCCACCATACACTAGTCAAGTTATCAATAAAAATGCAAAAAGAGTCTTTAAGTAGTTTTAAACACACACTAGCGCTGCTAGCGTGAAAATGTACCCCGTGTGCATGAAAAATAACCCCGCACGGGCGGGTGTGCGTAAAAAAAAAATCCGCACAGCAGTACGTGAGTCGGAATTCCAGCCGCACGATGATCCGAAATCCCCGCAGCGCAAGTTGTGATCTCCCAGCCTCCGCCAGCGAAGCTGCGCGCCGTTTCTCCTGCTCCGTGCGTCGATTCTTCGGTCGCGTTTCCTGCGAGCGTAGTTTTCTCAGCTGCGGAGCTGACGGCGCATCGTTTTTTCAGCCGCAGATCGGAGTTACGTCAATCTTTTCCCCGCACGGCGCTCTGTGCGTGGATTTCCTTGTCTTTAGGCTGCCAGCTTCTCCTTTCAGGGTCCCAGGAACTGGATGGGCACCACAGGGCAGAGTAGAAGTCTCTCCAGAGACTCCAGGTGCTGGCAGAGAGAAGTCTTTGCTGTCCCTGAGACTTCAAACAACAGGAGGCAAGCTCTAGATCAAGCCCTTGGAGATTTCTTCTCAAGCTGGAAGGCACACAAAGTCCAGTCTTTTCCCTTTTACTTTGGCAGAAGCAGCAACTGCAGGATAGCTCCACAAAGCAGTCAAAGGCAGGGCAGCTCTTCTTCCTCAGCTATTCAGCTCTTCTCCAGGCAGAGGTTCCTCTTGCTTCAAGAAGTGTTTCTCAAGTCTGTGGTTTTGGGTGCCCTTCTTATACCCAATGTCTCCTTTGAAGTAGGCCTACTTCAAAGTAAAGTCTCTTTTGAATGTTAAATCCTGCCTTGCCTAGGCCAGGCCCCAGTCACTCACCAGGGGGTTGGACACTGCATTGTGTGAGGGCAGGCACAGCCCTTTCAGATGTGAGTGACCACTCCTCCCCTCTCTCCTAGCACAGATGGCTCATCAGGATATGCAGGCTACACCCCAGCTCCTTTTCTGTCACTGTCTAGTGTGAGGTGCAACCAGCCCAACTGTCAAACTGACCCAGACAGGGAATCCACAAACAGGCAGAGTCACAGAAATGGTATAGGCAAGAAAATGCCCACTTTCTAAAAGTGGCATTTTCAAACACACAATCTTAAAATCAACTTTACTAAAGACGTATTTTTAAATTGTGAGCTCAGAGACCCCAAACTCCACATGTCCATCCGCTCCCAAAGGGAATCTACACTTTAATCATATTTAAAGGTAGCCCCCATGTTAATCTATGAGAGGGACAGGCCTTGCAACAGTGAAAAACAAATTTAGCAATATTTCACTGTCAGGACATATAAATCACATTACTATGGCCCTCATTACAACCTTGGCGGTCGGTGTTAAAGCGGCGGTAAAACCGCCAACAGGCCGGCGGTAAAAAAAATTGAATCACTTCAGTGGCGGAAATCGGCAACATAGACAGCCACTTTAACACTCCGACCGCCACGGCGGTACAAACAAACACCACAGCGGTAACCGCCAACAGACAGGCGGAAGACAAGGATCCGCCCACTGTATTACAACAGTCCAATCCGCCACCTTTTCCAGGGCGGATTCACCGCGAACAACAACACGGCGAAAACAGGACTTGGAAGGGAAAACGCTCACCTCTACACACCCCACGAGGAACCAGGATGCCGTGGAACCGGAACTTCAGATACTTCCAGCCTTTATCTTCCTGCTCCTGTACCAGGAGCACGAATGCCAGCAGCGAAGACCAGTACTGCACCTACAACACAGGGGGGAACAGTGACACACACACGCAATACGCAAAAACCCCACCCTAACCCACTACAACACACACACAAATACAGCATAATACATTACAGTTACACCCCCCAGTCCCCCTGGAAGAATGCAAGTACAAAAGGAAATGAGTCGAATAATTGTGATATATTCAAATACATTAATCAAAAATATAGACATATATATATATATATTTACACTATATACAATTATATACACCAAGAACACAAGTCCAAGGGATTCCACCATCATAGTACGTGGATCACTGGGCCCAAAAGGCATGGACGAGGCCCACACTCAATACCCAAACAAGACGGAGAGAACACTGCTGGGGCATCAGATAGAAATAAAACAGGCACCTCATGGGGAAGGGAAGGGGGGCACCTCAGCCGGATGAGTGCACAACGCCAGATCCACGAGGGGGCTCCATGCCCACTGTCCAATCCTGGGGAGTGCAAAGCCAAAGTCTCTCAAGTCTCTACAGTGGGTGGGTTGCCCACTGTTCAATCCTGGGGAGTGCAAAGCCACAGTCTCTCAAGTCTCACAGTGGGTGGGTTGCCCACTGTCCAATCCTGGGGAGTGCAAAACCACAGTCCTTCAAGTCTCTAGAGTGGGTGGGTTGCCCACTGTCCAATCCTGGGGAGAGCAAAGCCACAGTCTCTCAAGTCTCTACAGTGGGTGGGTTGCCCACTGTCCAATCCTGTGGAGTGCAAAGCCACAGTCTCTCAAGTCTCTCCAGTGGGTGGGTTGCCCACTGTCCAATCCTGGGGAGTGCAAAGCCACAGTCTCTCAAGTGGATAACAGTCTCCACTGGTTCTGGAGGGGGCTTGGTGCCCAGAGTGCTTCATCCTGCCAAGGACTGAGGTAGTGGATGTCTTTCTCCACTGGTTCTGGGGGGGGCTTTGTGCCCAGAGTGCTTCATCCTGCCAAGGACTGAGGTAGTGGATGTAAATCTCCACTGGTTCTGGAGGGGGCCTGGTGCCCAGAGTGCTTCATCCTGCCTGTGACGGCCTCAGTAGCGTCGGAATCATTGGCGCTCACTGGCCTGCGCTGCTGCTGGTGGCGGTGTCCTGGGCAGCGGTTCTGCTGGCGGTCTTCTCCTGGGCAGCGGGGCTGCTGCTGGCGGTCTTATCCTGGGCAGTGGGGCTGCTGCTGGCAGTCTTGTCCTGGGCAGCGGGGCTGCTGCTGGTGGTCTTGTCCTGGGCAGCGGGGCTGCTGGCGGTCTTCTCCTGGGCAGCGGGGCTGCTGCTGACGGCCTTGTCCTGGGCAGCGGGGTTGCTGCGGGCGGTCTTCTTCTGGGCAGTGGGGCTGCTGCTGGCGGTCTTTTCCTGGGCAGCGGGGCTGCTGCTGGCGGTCCTCTCCTGGGCAGCGGGCTGCTGGCTGTCTTCTCCTGGGCAGCGGGGCTGCTGGCAGTCTTGTCTGCCATGCTGCTCTTCCCAGACTTGCCGGTTTTACTGTGCCCCTTCCCCACCTTGGATGGTGTTGCAGCTGTCTCCACACTCCCAACTGTACCCCTGGGAGCGGCTTTGGTGGCTGATTTCTTTCCCCTCTCCCACCGGGCACTAGGCAACTTTTTATGCTTGACAGGTGGGGGACTGTCTGTACTCTGGCTCCTTGCCACACTGGCTGCCCTGCTGCCTGGTGCACTCTATAATCCGGTGACTACTGGCACCACTGGTCCCGCCGATGTTGTGGCTGAGGTGCTAGGTTGGGACCTGGAGAGTCGGGCCCTAGGAGACTGAAGGGGTGGTGGAGGTGAAGGAAAGAGGTCAAGGTTGGCCAGGAAAAGTTTCTTAGGGACACAGGGACGGGTAGTTGGAGGGGGTTTGGGAGTGGAGGAAGAGGTAGTGGTTGTAGGAGGTGTACGTTTGCTGACTTTGGGTGAAGGTGCATGGGCTGGAGGCTGTTGTGAGGTGGATGGCTGTTGGGTGGGTGTGTGGCTGCGTTTGTGTACCTTGGGAAGTGGCCTCACAGACACACTGGGAGACGACACAGGGGATGTGTGAATGGTAGTGGGGGTGGTGGCTGCACGTGAGTGGGGTGTGGTGGTGGGTGTGCTGGTGATGGACGTAGTGGCTGAGGATGTAGTGCATGCAGGTGTGAGTGGAGACAAGACAGGGAGGGAGGAGGGAGGCGAGGAGGAGGGAGACACAGTGGAGGCAGTGGATGTTGGTGTGTCTGCATGTGTGTGATGCTTGCGTGAGTGCCTTTGGGATGTGTGGTGCTTATGTTTGCCTGAGCTTCCCTTGTGTGTTGACTTGTGTGCATGCTGGTCTGATGGTGTGCTTGGGATAGGCTGAGGTACAGGGGTGTGGGTCTGGGTGGAGGAAGTTGGAGGGGGAGGTTAGACACAGGGACAATGGCTGCCATCAGTGCTGAGGCCAGAGTTTGAAAAGCTCACTGAAGGGCTGCCTGACCAGAGTGAATGCCCTCCAGGTATGCATTGGTCTGTTGCAACTGCCTCTCTACACCCTGGATGGCATTCAAAATGGTAGACTGCTCAACAGTGAGGGACCTGAGGAGGTAAATGGCCTCCTCACTGAGGGCAGCAGGGGTGACTGGGGCAGGGCCTGAGGTGCCTGGGGCGAAGGTGATGCCCACCCTCCTGGGTGAGCAGGCATGGGGCAAAAGCTGAGGGGCTGCTGGGAGGGCGGTGCTGGTAGGGGGGTGGCGGCTGTACCTGTAGATGCGGTGGGCACAGAGGGGCCCGCCACCACAAGGGAGCTTTCATCAGAGGAGGAGTCCTTATCGCTGGTCTCAGCACCGGCCCCCGCCGTGGAGCTCCCCTCGCCCTCCGTCCCACTGATGAAATCAGACTCCATAGTGTCGCCCTCCAGGGCCATGTGGGATGCATCTCCCTTCGGCTCCGGTGACACTGCTCCTCCGCCTGATGATGCTAATGCACACAAGAACAGGGAGACCACAAAAATGGGGGGGAAGACAGAAGAAAGACATGTTGAGTGCATGCAATACCGCTACCGTTGGCGGACACGACAGACACAGAAGCCCCCTGCACTACGCCGGGCACTCCGGGTCCACTATTCAATCCCAGGGACATGGGATACAAGGCTATGGCCGATTTCTGCACACATGGATGTCACAGGAGCCTGACTAGGTGTAGTTGGCACTGTACACAGGTGGGGTGGGGTGCCACAGCGCCTGCCTTAAGTAGGGTCCTTGCCTACTAAACTCGCCCTGGCCTAGGGGAACCCACAGCCCACCTCCCCCACCCAGACACCTACACTGCGTGCTGAATCAGCAGAATGAGAGTGTACTCACCCCCTTGTTGCTGCTGTGATGCCCTCAAGCGCCCATCCAACTCCGGGTACGCCACTGCCAGGATCCTGAACATCAAGGGAGGTCATGGTGCAACGGGCACCCTTCCCACGTTGGGAGGCCATCCCCAGCTGGGCCTCCGCCGTCTTCTTGCTCCAGCAGCAAATGTCCTCCCATCATTTCCGGCAGTGGGTCCTCCGTCTGTGGTAGTCCCCCAGGGTCCGGACTTCCATGGTGATGGCACGCCAAATGTCCTTCTTCTGGTGGGCGCTGACCTACAGGAATAGTAAAGGGGAACAGGAGAAGATATTACCGTCTGCACCGTCACAGTCATTGGCCCGCATCCCTACCCTTGCCATGACGCACATGCAGTCACCGTCTTTTCATGCACGCCTCATTCTCACCCCTCCTATCATTCATCCATCCCACTCCACACAGGCATTGCCCATACAGCATGCTCACAGTGTACTTACCTGTTTGTCTGGAGGACCGTAGAGTAGCGTGTACTGGGGAGGAACCCATCTACGAGTTTCTCCAACTCCTCCGTGCTGAAGGCAGGGGCCCTTTCCCCAGACACAGGAGCCTCTGTCTCTTACAGGCTGAGGTCACAGCAGCACTTGGTCCTCTCCTGTCGAAGATCAGGTATCGAGTGATTGAACAGAGAGAAAATGGCAGTCACGTTTGCGGCGGTGCGTACCGTCACCGCCGGCGTACATCGCCATTGGCTCCTGGGACCCATAGGGTCCAATGTTAACCAATGCAGGATTGCGCTGCGGTCTTCGACTGCCTTCTGCGACGGTGTACAGCGTCAGTGCAGTTACCTCATATCCCCTTGTTCCACTATACAGGGCAGGCAGCCGCCATTTCAGGGGCCCACATGGCATTAATTTGGACTGCGTCACACATATCTAGGCCTTGCCTAAACACTCATACAGGCAATGTTCGAATTGCTAATATTTTCAGAGTAAGCTGTGTTTACGTACCTCAGAGTTGGTTGACTCTCTGCTCGCTGTTCTCCTCCATAGGCACCGTCCGCTGGGGCATGTGAGGAGATGGCGGCATCCTCCGGTGTACAGACCGCTGGTGGACCTGTCGACAATGGAGGAAAGACATGTGATCATCACCTACAGACTTGATCGTGCCACAATCCAGGAACTGTGTGCCCAGTTGGAGCCAGACCTGATGTCAGCTATCCGCCATCCCACAGGAATCCCCCCTCAAGTGCAGGTGCTGTCAGTCCTCCATTTCCTAGCAAGTGGGTCTTTTCAAACTACAGTGGCCATAGCACCAGGGATGTCCCAGCCTATGTTTTCCAACGTGTTGTCCAGAGTGTTGTCTGCCCTGCTGAAACACATGCAGAGCTACATCGTTTTCCCTCAGGTGGAGGATTTGCCTACAGTGAAAGGTGACTTCTATGCTCTGGAGCATATCCCCAACATCTAAGGTGCCATTGATGGGACACCTGTGACCTTGGTACCCCCCCACAGGAGTGAACAGGTGTACAGAAACCGGAAGAGTTACCATTCGATGAATGTGCAGATGGTGTGTTTGGCAGACCAGTACATCTCCCATGTGAATGCTAAATGCCCTGGCTCAGTGCATGACTCTTGCATCCTGGGGAATAGCAGCATCCCTTATGTGATGGGGCAACTCCAGAGGCACCGGATGTGGCTTTTAGGTGAGCACATGGACCCAATACAGTGGGAATGGTTGTCTGGGTCTGTGGATGTCCCTATGAGTTAGTATGTGTCTAACAGTTGTCCCTCGCCATTTGCAGGTGACTCTGGTTACCCCAACCTGTCATGGCTACTGACCCCTGTGAGGAATCCCAGGACAAGGGCAGAGGAACGCTACAATGAGGCCCATGGGCGGACTAGGAGGATTATAGAGCGGACCTTTGGCCTCCTGAAGGCCAGGTTCCGGTGCCTCCATATGACAGGTGGTTCCCTATTCTACTCACCAAAGAAGGTATGCCAGATCATCGTGGCCTGCTGTATGCTTCACAACTTGGCTTTGCGACAACAGGTGCCTTTTCTGCAGGAGGATGGTCCAGATGGAGGTGTTGTGGCAGCTGTGGACCCTGTGGACAGTGAAGACGAGGAAGCAGAAGAAGAGGACATCGACAACAGGAACACGGTGATCCTGCAATACTTCCAGTGAGACACAGGTAAGAAGACAACACTGCCTGCTACATCTGATGTAAATGTACTACATCTCTACTGTCTGTCCTTTTCACTCAGTGTATGGTCACTGAGTTGTCACTTTCCATTACGATTTCACAGGTGTGGGTCCCACTGTGTGACCTCTGCTTTGTTTCCGCATGGACTAGAGCTGTGTGACATAGGTATGTTGACATTATATTTGAATGAGCATTTTGCCACTGTAATTGCTAATACACTAATTTGAAATCACAGACAGACTCCTGATTGTTTTGTGCTTTAAGGGTGTTTATTTATGTGCTCAATATTGGAGGGGGTTGTAAAATGGTGAGGGGTGATGGTGGAGGAATGTCCATGGCAGAGTCCAGTCTATTAGTTTAACAGGTGCATTGTCCAAAGGGGCATAGGAAGTAGAGCTGGGACAGTTTAAGTATGGACACGGTGACAAAGTGGGACAGAAGGATGACGATCAGGGTGGTCTCATTTCTTGGCGGGGTGTTGGCATCGTTCTCTGTCTTTGTCCTGGATCTCAGGGACCGTTTGCGGGGTGGTTCTCCCTCTGCAGGGGGTGGGGTGCTGGTGTGGTGGTCCTGTGCCGGTGCCTCCTGTCCACTAGCGCCGGCAGAGGTGGTGGGCAGTTCATCGTCCAGGCTAGTGTCAGGGGCCCCTTGTTGTGACACAGTGTCCCTCCTGGTGTTGATGAGTTCCTTCAGCACCCCTACAATGGTGCCCAGGGTGGAATTGATGGATTTGAGTTCCTCCCTGAAGCCCAAATACTGTTCCTCCTGCAGCCGCTGGGTCTCCTGAAACTTGGCCAGTACCATTTCCATCGTCTCCTGGGAATGGTGGTAGGCTCCCATGATGTTGGAGAGGGCCTTGTGGAGAGTGGGTTCTCTGGGCCTGTCCTCCCCCTGTCACACAGCAGCCCTCCCAGTTCCTCTGTGTTCCTGGGCCTCTGTCCCCTGCCCCGTGTGCTCACTGCCACTGCCCCCAGGTCCCTGTTGTTGTTGGGGTGGTGGGTTAGCCTGGGTTCCCTGTAGTAGTGGACATACTGCTGATTGACATGTCCTGGGGACAGAGGTATGGGCCCGCTGGGTGGTGTTTCCAGAGGGGGGAAGGTCTGTAGTGGCTTGTGCTAGTGTGATGGGAACCGACTGTCCCGAGGTCCCAGATGGGCTGGTCATCTAGATCCAGTTGGACAGAGCTGCTGTCATCACTGTGGGCCTCTTCTGTGGGTGGAGTGGACATATCTGGGCCCTTGTGTCCGGTGAAGTTGGGTAGGGGTCCTGCAGGGGTGTAAAAGCATGATTATTGCATCTGTGTGTGTCATGGTGTGCAATGGGTGGGTGACCGTATACCCCAGTGCTTGCATTCCTGTGTAGGACCTTGTCTGATGATGGTTTAGGGGGGTGTATGGGTATGTGCAGAGGCCATGCATTGGTGATGGGTGTCCATGCTTTGTTGTTGCGTGCAGGGCTTGGGTTTGGGATGTGTGGTTTGTGATATTGGGACATGTGTGAGGAGTTGGAGTGATGAGGGTGAGGTCGAGGGTGGGGGTATGTGATGGCATGCAGGTAGGGTGGGGAATGAACTAGTAAAGATTTGTCTTACCAGAGTCCATTCCTCCAGCTACTCCTGTGAGGCCCTCAGGATGCAGTATAGCCAAGACATGCTCCGCCCATGTTGTTAGTTGTGGGGGAGGAGGTGGGGGTCCGCCGCCAGTCCTCTGTACCGCAAGGTGGTGTCTTGAGACCACGGAACGCACCTTCCCCCATAGGTCGTTCCACCTCTTCCTGATGTAATCCCTATTTCTTGGGTGCTGTCCCACTGCGTTGACCCTGCCCACGATTCTTCGCCATAGCTCCATCTTCCTAGCTATGGAGGTGTGCTGCACCTGTGATCCGAATAGCTGTGGCTCTACCCGGATGATTTCCTCCACTATGACCCTGAGCTCCTCCTCAGAGAACCTGGGGTGTCTTTGCCGTGCCATGGGGTGGTGTGGGTGATGTGTGGAGTGGTGTGTGTTGTGATGTGTGGGGTGATATTTAGTGGTGTGTTGTGTGAGGTGCGTGGATGTTATGTGGGTGATGGTGTTGAGTGCCTGTGGATGCGAGTTTGTAGATGGTGGTTTCTCTCTCTGGCCTTCAGTCGCAATTGTGGTCGTAGGGGTTTGTGGGGGATGTGGGTGTGTGTTTTATATTGTATTGGATGTGTGGGAGTGGTGTGTGTATATGTATCAGGTGTGTGTATTTCGAATTGTCCAATGTGGTAGTGTTTTGTAAGTGTGTGTGTATTTTGAGCGCAGCGGTATGTACCGCCAATGGAATACCGCGGTTGAAAGACCGCTGCGTGGATTAGTGGGTCGTAATAGTGTGGGCGTATTCCTGTTGGCGTGACGGTGGAGGATTTGTTATCGCCAGTTTATTACTGACCTTTGGTGTGGCGGACTTGTGTGGGTGTCTAGATTTTGGCGGATTCCAGGCTTTGGGTCATAATGACCGTGGCGGAATTCCGTGGCCGCGGCGGTGTGTTGGCGGTCTTCTGCACGGTGGTAAGCGGCCAATGTTGTAATGACCCCCTATATGTCCTACCTTAACCATACACTGCACCCTGCCCTTGGGGCTACCTAGGGCCTACCTTAGGGGTGTTTGACATGTAAGAAAAGAGAAGGTTTAGGCCTGGTAAGTGCGTACACTTGCCAAGTCGAATTTACAGTCAAAATTGCAGACACTGCAATGGCAGGTCTGAGACATGATTACAGAGCTACTTATGTGGGTGGCACAACCAGTGCTGCAGGCCCACTAGTAGCATTAGATTTATAGGCCCTGGGCACCTCTAGTGCACTGTACTAGAGACTTACTAATAAATCAAATATGCCAATCATGGATAAGCCAATTACATACAATTTACACAGAGAGCATATGCACTTTAGCAATGGTTAGCAGTGGTAAAGTGCTCAGAGTTCAAAAGCCAACAGCAACAGGTCAGAAAAAATAGGAGGCAGGAGGCAAAAAGACTGGGGATGACCTTGTAAAAAGGGCCATTTCCAACAATGCCGCCATTGATGTACTCTGCAGGAGTATCGCCAAATTATTGGCGCTACTCCTGCAGAGTACGTAGCCATTCTAAAGAATGGAAACCCCTTTTAACACCTGCTCTTAAGCAGGCATTAAAAGTGCCATAAAAAATGGTGCAAGGAATTCTCATAGATTTCCTTACGCCATTTTTTCGGCTCCCCTAACGGGGAACACCCCCTTTGCATACATTATGCATGGCGCAGGCATAATGTGGCACAAAGGGTTACAGAGTGGCGCAATGCATGCTTTGCGCCACCCTGTAAATAAGGCGTGGAGATTTCAGCTTTGTTGGGCCACATTAATGTCAAAAACAAAGACGTTGATGTGGCGCAAGGTGGCGCTAGGGCATTATAAATATGCCCCCCAGTGTTTATAGGTTAAGGAGATACACTTTAAAGGACTTACCAGGTTCTGCCAACAGACAAGTCAAATTTCCATGGCAAGATTTCTTTATTCCTACATTACCACATTGTCCCTTCTTGGTGCAAGCATAATCTTAGCAGTGTAGAGATGCTATAACTGGTAATGTTTATATTGTTGATAGATATAAATGAGTAGTGTCGGAACTCAATAATATCAGATCTTTCTGATTATAAAATTTGACAACTAGTACTCCATTATGTTGAGCCTCCTAAACATTAGTCTTTGTTAATGACCTTAAATAGAAGGAATGTTATCAATATTGACACCCTGTTTAAATTATTGAAAGTGAATACAAAATTGTTCATGACCGAATCTACTATCTCCTACATCCTCAAGCCTGGGAAAGAGTCCTAGAGCTATGGCATGTACCTGCCAATCTCTTTCCTCAATATAGACGGAAACATTTTCAATGAAGTATTAGCCTTATGTTTACAGACATTGATGAAAGATTTGGTGCACTTTGACCTTTCGACCTTTATTCAAGAATGCAAGATGGGAGAGAACACCAATAAAAGCTCTTCACCTGCTAGGCATACATACCAGTATTGGCTATTTGGTTCTGGCCCTCAGCTATTAAAACTACAAAAAAATAAACCACCAGAGACTGAAAAGGAGGGCTGAAGGCCAAACTCAACAATTGGAATCATAACACTCTACTAGTCGTAGGCAGAATGGTGGCATATAAGATGACAATTATACCTGAATTCTCTGCTTTTTCCAAACTTTACATAAATCCGTCCCAAGAAATGTATCCATGAACTCCAATCTGTCTCTCACTCCTATATAGAAAATATTGCTAGACAGCAGTGTTTATTGCAACCATGATAGGGAGAGTTGGGAATCCCTGGTCTCTCTCTCTAATATGCCTCCACTGACTTGCAATTCTTGATTTATTAGATGAGGAGGGAGATGGACAGGATGGTGCATGATTGATCACATAATGGCCGCTGTGACAGTCTCAGAAATCTCTTGGTAGACTGAAATGCAACACACTAAGACCCTCTACAAACCCACAATCACAAGAACAACTTTGGAGGTCTGGGATCGGGAGGCTGTTAAACGAGGGTTTACCACTTTTTCATCACCTTTTATCCCTCTTTAGGGTGACACAGATTTCATGCCTGGTTTTGACTGAACCTTATACCATCATTGGATGGAGGGTGGGTGCAAGGTGAAAGTCATTTAGAGATATGTTTGATCAGGATACAGTTAAAACATTTAAGCTGCTCAGGGCAGATTATGCTCTCCCAGAACCAACACTTTCACTGTTGGCAGTTAAACTATTGGCTGCCCAACCTAAGAATCAAGCTGGGGTCCAGCAGGAACCTGACCTCTTTTGTAAAATACCTTCTTACTTGCAGTGGTGATACCCATGTTACCTCCAAGACATACAGGCTGCTTACATTTAGACACTAGGGCGAGAAATTCACACATTACACCTCAAGCATTGGGAGAAGATACTTACTCGGACAAACAACTTTACTGCCCATGCAGGAGGGGTGAAAAGTCTGCTGAAAATCCTCTATCATTGGCACTATTAGCTGATACGGCTAGTGTCAATGAGGAGGGAAACAGTCCTAATTTCTAGAGGGTATGTGGGGAAGAAGGGACCCTAATATATGTCCTTGGTCTTGTTTGAGACCGAAACAATTCTGGAATTCTGCATTATTAACTCCGTATTTATCAACTGTAGAACAGATCATTAGTTCTGACCTGCCCAGATGCCCAGAGCTGATACGGCTCAGTCACCCGGACAAAGACATCTACCTTTTACATGGTAATCAGGGTCAACTTATTTCTTACTGTTATTGGCTGCCAAACTAACAATCATTTTCCTTTGGGGACAACAGGCAGTCCCATTGAGCATAAATGGATTGAGAGCCTTTGATGGCTGTTTAGGTTGGAACAGCTTTCTAGAGCGGTAAAAGGCAAGGAGAAACAATTTGCAAAACAATGGAGCCCATTCCTCTCCTCATTTAGCTGGGGCTCTCATGATCTAAGAAAGCCAGAGTTTTAAAGATTATAAATAATCCCCAATTTGATGACTACTATTCAACAATTCAACTGCATGTTCCTCCTGTGCAGCCACCAGCACCACTGTTTCAATAACATTCAACCATATTTTTGGGGGATACCGAGTGCGGTGGCAGGAGTTCGTGAGGGGGTGGAAGGGAGAGGGTAAGTGAGAACTAGGGGAAGAGGGGTTACATGAACTAGGGGAAGAGGGTATTAATTTAGGAGAAATTGTCCTTCTTTTTTTTCTTTTGTAGCGGCATTGTCATTTTTGTGTTGCTATATTCAAATGCCAATAACATTATTATAAGACAAGACAAATGTAAGTTGGTTCGCTTTTAAGAAATGTGGAAGACAATTGGATTTGATCTTCAGGATATTTTTTGTTCCCAATGCCCTGCTGTGACCATAAGCGTTGTGATTTAGCAATATTATTGAATGCTGATTATGTTTGACTTTATGAAAGGCTAATAACAGATCATCCACTGGATCAATGCCTAAAAGTGTTGTTTAAAACTAGACTATAATACTTCACTTTTAAGTGCTATGCATATCTACCACTTGGATGGATCATAAATTGCATTGTGCTAATATAAATAAGCAGAATTATCAATGAGGAGTCAAATGATGTTGATCTTTGGCAATAGGAATCTGTTTGAGGCCTGGGGAACTCCATGTTTGTTTCAGCTGCCCCACATAAGACAGATAAAAGAGGTAAGGTTCTCCTGCATGACCTCTTTCATTAAGGTTGTGACGTCTCAAATGTCCACACTGAAGACTTCGCCTTTACTTGTCCTTCAAGAAAAGGTGGTTCTGGGTTCACTCTAACTGAATACGCAATATCCTCCTATCTTTACTATTTGAAGATTGTAGTCTTATGTGTTATTGATATTTCTCTCAGTCACTCTTGTTTCTTAGAGAGTTTACTAGCCCTCTCAGGCAGACAGAGGAGGAAGGATGGAATCTTCCCTGAGGAGAACTAGTAGCTCAATCTGGTATTCATCATAGTACACAAAATGTTGCTTTTAACTTCAACATCTAAGTAAAACCATTGATTGGCGATAGATATAATGAGCCACCTAAAGATGTTGTTACAACATACAAGTGCCAAGTTGTTAGATATGACTAATCTGTTGGTAGCTTCACTTTGTTGGGGAAGGAATGCAACCAGTCTGGTGTATAGTCAAGATTTCCTACCCTGTGTACATGACAACAGACATCTGGTATGCTTTTTAGGGTCAAGCCTGCGTCGCATGCGCTCGCGCATGCGTATCGCAGCGAGACGCTTTAGGTATTAGAAAAGAGCTCGGAGCCCTGTCGACGTCACGTCAGTGTTTTTCATTGGTTCGTAGGCTTGCCTATTAAAATCTGCTTGCTTTCATTAGTCAAAGGCATGCATACGTGATGCCTTTTCCGGTGGCTAGCCCTCCTCGAGCGCATCGGCCAAGTACAGAAAACATGCGAGGCTCGCTGTTTTCTGTCCGGCTCGTGGACTACTTTATTTCTCTCTTTTCCTAGCGCGATTTGGCTTGTTTTACATTGTCTTTTTATTTTACTTAGTGACTAAAGTGCATAAAACTGCTCATTAGGCAGAGCAAGACATGTTCTAGAATTACAGCTTTATGTTGTTTTGTGGTATACCTTATAATATTTTTTTAGAGTCATTTACAATAAAGGGAAATACAATAAATACAGTAAAGGGACAGGGAACAAAAAAGTAGATACTTTTACATATAACATAACAGGATACCCCTGTTATCTCCAGGGCAGGTAGCAATGTGTCATCCAAGGGTCTGACTCCTGACGATTTGTAGGACAGACAGGCAGAGAGGGTTCACCAATAGGAGTTGGAGAAAATGAGGATGGCCATAGAAGAGAAAAAGTTGTTGTTGGCTCATGAGCTCAGCTTGAGGGAGCTGGATCAGAGGAGCCAGTCTAGTAGGGATGGTGACAGCAATAGCACAGTGCAGCCTGAGAGGAGGGAGCTAAGGACCTTGTGACGGAGTACAAAAGGAAGGATGACATACTGTTGTAGTTCAAGGGGTATGAGTCTGCTCTCCATATGAATCTGCTCCCTGAAGCTCAGTGGGGGCGGGACTGTGAAAGCACTTCGAGGTAGAGGGAAGGGATACCCTGACATCCTTGGGGATCCCCAGGGCTCACTTACCTTATCAAGAAAGACGCTCTGATCACAAGGTATGTTCTCACCCCTGATAAGGATAAGTTTAGGTCCTATAAGAAGAAGGAATCCCAAACATGGTTGGAATGTGTTGATTCTCTTTGTAGGTCACTGGATGGTTGTGTGAATGGCAGTAAGGTGACAACGTATGAGGGCTTTATAATTTGATTGCTTGGGAGCACTTGTACAGTTTATGTTTTCCAGAGCTGCGCCAGCACCTAATTGACAGCAAACTGACTGATCCCAAGAAGATTACGCAGGAAGCGGACAATTGTGAGAGCACCAAGGTCCAAAAGAGGTATGGGGGAAACCATGCCAAGGGTGGGCAGGGTCCCTATCAGAATAAGTGGAGGGTAAGGTTAAACAGGAGGAGTTCTCTAAAGGGCCCGAACCTACTTCTTAAAGTAAAGAATCCCAGCCCCCAGTAGAAAAGAAACCATGGGTCTCTACAGCAAACCTGCAAAGAAGGGTTTCCAGAAGTGCTTTGCATGTAATCAGGAGAGTCACATGAGGGGGGACCCCAAATGTCCCAAGTGGACACCGTCACCCACTGGTGCTGAGTCACAGGGTTTAGCCAGTGTAGCAGTTTGGAAGGAGTTGGTTCCAGTACGGTGGGAGCCAGCTGAGATGATCCTTGTATCACTAGGGGACAGTGAAATGGTCCAGAGGACCCTCATGCCTGATAACACTAAGAAGTTCAGGCAGTGGGTGAACATCAATGGACAGAGGGTGGAGGCTCTGAGAGACACAGGAGACAGTGTGAATACATTGAGGAGTCACCTGGTGTCTGAAGAGCAGATAGATCCCTGTGTGCTTCACCAAGTAGTTGCAGTGGACAACTCAGAGCGCCTGTGAAGAGTGGCGCTGGTTCCCTTTGAATGTGGGGGTCTCAGGCTCCTTGAAGGTAGCTGTGAGTCCAACCATGCCTGTAAATTGTTTGCTTGGCAATGACCTTGAGGATTCCCCTTGGCAGGAGGTGGAACACAGGTTACACTTGAAAATGTTAGGTTTGCCTGTGTGGGTGTGTGTGTCTACCTGGCCTATGGTAGCCTGTCAGGGTGATGAGGAGACCCTGGAGCCTAAAAGAGTGGCCCAAGTGTCTACCAGAAGGAGGAAGGGCAAGAAGTGCAGGAAACCGGCCCCAGAAGTTCCCATGGTCCAGAAGGAGGCTGAACCTGAGGGGGAGGCCCTGGATCTTACAGGGGAGCAGGTGACTGAACTGGGGAGGTCCCTGAGCTGTCACAATGGCAACAGGAAGAGGGGCCCACCAGGGAAGTATTCTGTGAGGCACAGAAAACATGCCCTACTCTGGAGGGTTTGCAGCACCAGGCTGCAGACCAGGCATCTGGCAAGAAGCCTGGATCACATTTGATTTAGTGGGAGGATGGCCTCCTGTATAGCGAGCCTAAGGTTCCTGAGCCTGAGTCAGCCCATGTGCTGGTGGTACCCCAGTGCTTCAGAGCCTTCCTACTGGGTCTTGCTCATGATGTGCCTTCAGCTTGTCATTTGGTGTAGGACAAGACCTTTGAGCAGCTTGTCACCCACTTCTATTGGCCCCAAATGATCAGGCACTCTGATGCTCATTGTAGGTCTTGCCAAACTTGTCAGGCAAGTGGCAAGAGTGGGGGAAATGAAAGGCTCCCCTCCAACCTTTCCTTGTGGTTGGTACCTCCTTTCAGAGGGTCGGTATTGACATTGTGGGGACTCTGGATCCCAAGACAGCCATGGGCAACAGGTTTATCCTGGTCTTGGTGGACCATGCCACCCGATACCCAGAAGCCATTCCTTTGAGATCGATCACTGCTCCTGTGGTGGGCCGTGCATTGATGGGGGTTTTTACTCGCATGGGGTTCCCCAAGGAGGTGGTGTCCGATAGGGGTACCAACTTCCTATAAACTTATATGATGTCTCTGTGGAGATTGTCACCACACCCTACCACCCCCAAAGCAATATTCTGGTTGAGAGATTCATCCGCACCTTGAAGGGCATGATAATGGGCCTGTCAGAGCCCTTGAGGCAGAAGTGGGAAGTCCTCTTGCCATGCCTTCTGTACGCTTACAGGGAGGTGCCTCAAAAACGGGCTTGGCTTTAGTCCTTTTGAGTTGTCGCATGGCCACCCTGTGAGGGGACCTTTGAGTCTGGTAAAGGAGGCTTTGGAAAAAGCCCCTAGTAACCCCCCACCAAGGATGTATTCAGTTACAAGCTGGTTCTGAGAAACCAGACTGCCCGCTTCAGGAGTCTCGCACAGGAGAACCTGGAAGCAAGCTAGAAAGACATGAAACTCTGGTATGACCCAGAATGCCACTGTGGTCAAGTTTCAACCTGGTCAGAAAGTTACAGGGATGTAGCCAATGGAGCCTATGGCACTCCAGGACAAGTGGACTGGGCCATTTGATGTGGTAGAGTGCAAGAGTGAAATCACCTACCTGCATGTGAACCAGCTCAAGCCACACTTTGAGTGGACTGAATTGTCCATGCTCCGAGCAACAGATGATGGAGTGGAGAAGAGAGAGAGTCTCTTCCTGACATCTTGTCTGCTGGAGAAAAGGATGGGTTTGTGGAAGTAGTGAACCTCTTTTCCACCATGATCCCAGAGCAGCAGAGGGACTGTTGCCAGGTGCTGGGTCAGTTTGCCTCCCTGTTCTCTCTGGTCCCAGGGGTCACACACTTGTGTACACACCCTGTGGACACTGGGGACAGTCCTCCTGTTAAACACAAAGGAGCAGATTTATGGAAAGTGTCACTGCACCGAGTGCAGCGCAACTTTCCCTGCACCCCTTAGCACCCTCCTACCACCACCATGTGAGCGCCATATTTAAAATACAGCACACCATGGAGCAGGTTAGGGGGTAAGAGTGTCATTTTTTATGACGCTATTGATGTACTCTGCAGGAGTAGCGCCAAAATATTTGCGCTACTCCTGCAGAGTACATAGGGGCCCATTCTAAAGAATGTAAGCTCCCTTTTAATGCCTGCTCTTGAGCAGGCGTTAAAAGTGCCGTAATAAATAGCGCAAGTAAATCTCATAGATTTCCTTGTACCATATAACCGGCTCCCCTGACGGGGAATTCCCCCTTTGCATACATTATGCTTGCGCAGGCATAATGTAGTGCAAAGGTTTACAGAGTGGCGCATAGCATGCATTGCACCACTCTGTAAATATGGCACGGGGATTTTGGCCTCCTTACGCCACATTAACATCAAAATAAATTACTTTAATGTGGCACAATGGCGCTAGGGGCCGATGAATATGCCCCAAAGTTTACAGAGTGACTGACAGTGTAAGGGCCAACATTAAATATGAAGGCCCTCATTACGACCCTGGCGGTCAGTGATAAAGTGGCGGTAATACCGCCAACAGGCCGGTGGTAACTACCGCCAAATTATGACAATGGCAGAAAGATCTCCGATAGACAGCCAATATACCACACCGACTGCCAGGGCGGAAACAACAGCCACCACGGTGGTAGCCACCCACAGCCAGGCAGAAGTCAATGTTCCACCCACCATATTAAGACCCTGAAAACCGCCACCTATTCCGGGGCGGTACCAACGACATCAAAACCCTGGTGGAAACTGAGCTCAGAAGGGAAAGGACTCACCATTGGAGACACAGGGAACAACCAATCCGCCATGGAACCTGAACTGCATGTCTTCCCCATGATATTCTACGTTCTGCTCCACCACGAACACCAACGCCGGCGAAGACGACGACTTTGAGTACAGCTGCCTAGCACACAAGGGGGGGAGGTAAAAGACAGCAACACACACACACAACACACACCCCACACACACACCCCATACACACAACCAGATGCACAGGAAAGCAAGTTACTCCCCGTAAATTGTCTGAATAAAGCAAGGACAAAATGATTTTGCAAAAGTGAATGTAATGAGATCAATACAGTATGAAAAATAAGTTAGGCAAGATACTAGATATATACATATGAACAGAAAAAGGGACACAGCCCAGTCCACAATTTGCGAAGGCCTCATGGACACAGGCCAAAGTCCAAGGACACACATGTCACCTGCTTCAACACGGACAGAACACTGCAGGGGCATCAGTTGGTAAATAGGCAGGCACCTCAGAGGGATGGGGGGCACCTCAGCTGGGAGATGTAACAAGACCACTGGTTCTGGAGGGGGAAACATGCCCTGTGCTTGGTCCTGGGGAGTGCAAGGCCACAGTCTCTCAGGTGGGTGACTCGCCCATTGGTTCTGGAGGGGGCAACATGCCTTGTGCTTGGTCCTGGGGAGTGCAATGCCACAGTCTCTCAGGTGGGTGACTCGCCCACTGGTTCTGAAGTGGGCAACATGCCCTGTGCTTGGTCCTGGGGAGTGCAAGGCCACAGTCTCTCAGGTGTGTGACTCGCCCACTGGTTCTGGAGGGGGCAACATGCCCTGTGCTTGGTCCTGGGGGGGTGCAAGGCCACAGTTTCTCAGGTGGATGTCATACCTACTGGTTCTGGAGGGGGCAACATGCCCTGTGTTTGATCCTGGGGAATGATGGGCCACAGTCTCTCAGCTGGGTTTCATACCCACTGGTTCTGGAGGGAGCAACATGCCCTGTGCTTGATCCTGTGGAGTGCAAGGCCACAGTCTCTCAGCTGGGTGTCTTGCCCACTGGTTTTGGAGGGAGCAGGCCGCACAGCAGCCCATGGAGACAGGATTACATACCGTCCGCCGGCGGTGGCGGCTGCACAGTGGTGGTGCTGCTGGTGGGAGGAGGGTCCTGCCCATCCCCTTCAACCTTGGATGGCTGCAAAGTGGTGGTGCTGCTGGTGTGGGGAGGCTCATGCCCATCCCCTGCAACCTCGAAGGGCTGCACAACCATGGTAGGTGGTGGGGGCTCCATCACAGTTCCTGGTCCAGGCCCCTTGGGCTTCCTGCCTGCTGGTGCAGGCTCCTTGGCCTTTAGGGTGGCATGTGAAGGCTCCTTCCCCTTCAGGACATGTGGCCTGGATCCCTTTCTACCACAAGTGGGTGCGGTGATGACTGGGCCCGTGGACTGTGTGGCTGAGGTGCTTGGCTGGGTTCTTCCTACCCTGGCTATACGTGAAGGACAGAGGAGTGGGGCAGGGAAGAGGTCAATGTTGGGTAGGAACAGTTTTTTTGGGACATTGGGACGGGAAGAGGGAGAGGAAAGGGAGTGGAGGATGAGGGAGTGGTTGCTGGAGGTGTCTGTCTGCTGCTTTTGGGTGCAGGTGCATGGGCTGTATGCTGTTGTGAGGTGGATGGCTGTTGGGTGTCTGATTGCTTGCGTTTGTGTATTCTAGGAGGGGGGACAGACACAGTGGGAGAGGACACAGGGGACGTGTGCATGGCTGTTGTGGATGTGTCCACCAGTGAGATGTGTGTTCTGATTGGTGTGGTGATGCTGGTAGTGGATGATCAAGTAGTGCATGCAGGTGTGAGTGTGGACGTAACTGGGTGGGAGGTGGAGGTGGAGGAGGAGGTGGAGGAGGAGTAGGGGAGACAGTGGAAATAGTGGATGTTGGTGTGTCTGCAACTGGATGATGTTTGTGTGAGTGCCTGTGGGATGAAGTGTGGTGCTTCTGTTTGCCTGTGACACTCTTGAGTGTGTCTTGTGTGCATGCTCGCCTGTATGTGTGCTTGGGATAGGTTGGGGTTGAGGGGAATGGGACTGGACAGTGGAAGTTGGAGGGCAGACGGTAGGAACAGGGACAGTGGCTGCCTTCAGTGAGGAGGCCAGAGCCTGAATCGATCTCTGTTGGGCCACCAATCCAGTGTGACTGCCCTCCAGGAATGCATTAGGTTGTTGCATCTGGGCTGCCGGCCTCTGGATGGCATTCACAATGGTTGAATACCCTACAGAGATGGATTTCAGGAGGTCAATAGCCTCCTCACTCAGGGCAGCAGGGTTCACTGGGGCAGGGCCTGAGGTGCCTGGGCGAAGGAGATGCCCACCCTCCTGGGTGAACGGGCACGGGCAACACAATGAGGGGCTGTTGGGAGGGCAGCGCTGGTACGGGGGTGGTGGCTGTACCTGTAGCTCGGGTGGTCACAGAAGTGCCCGCCATCACCAGGGAGCTTCCATCGGAGGAGGTATCTGTGACATAACTGTCCCCTTCAGTCTCCTCCGTGGTGCTCCCCTAGCCCTCCGTCCCACTGGTGCCCTCAGCGTTGGTGGACTCTGCCTTCTGGGTCCTGTGGATGCAGATCCCTCTGTCACCAGTGTAGGAGGTTGGCCTGGTTTGTAGTGGGTACCTTGGGTACTTACACCTTATACCAGGTCCAGTTATCCCTTATTAGTGAAGTGGTAGTGTTCTAGCAGCTTAGGCTGATAGAGGTAGCTATAGAAGAGCAGTTTAGGCTGAACTAGGAGACATGCAAAGCTTATGCAATACCACTTATAGTTACACAGTACATATACACAAGTAAAGACAATACTCAGTGTTACCAAAAATAAAAGTATTTATTTGGGTGACACAGTACCAAAAATATCTGAGAGGCAGTACTCCTTCTGGAAGTAAGTATTATACACAATATATACAATAGACACCAAAATAAGCCACGTAATTATGTTGCATAGGCTCTCATTATTCTAATGAGACTACTGGATTTTGAGCGGTAGAATCGCCCGCGGTGTGGGAGACTGTGTCTAACCCACTGCGGGTGACACCTGTCGCTCCAATGCGGGTTTTGCTCTGGCTAACTAGCAGTACCTCATCTCCACCCAAGGATAGGGATGATTGGGCAGCCGAGCGCATGACATACTTGACTCCTCAGGGAAGTCGTGGTCACTCAGGTCCCATCCGGTTCTCTCATTAACAGTTCAGTCTTACATATAAATGACAAAGAGAAGCAGTATATTTTTCAATAATAGGTTTAATAAAACGACTGCATCTTAGATAGCAAAGCGTGGGCTGCAATAACCAGGACGACACAACATGACAGTATTAAAATTGTGACGAGAAGAGTGAAGCATAAAAACAATGCTATCATATCATATTGTCACTGTAATCAATGGACTAGCTCCTACCTAAGCTAAGATTGAGCACAGTGTGTTAAGCTCTAATTCTGCCCTTCAGGTTCCCCTGGGAAGACATCAACCCCCATACATGAGCAAACGCCTACAGTCTACGTTAGCATCTGTAGCGAAGCATTCAGCAACAAGCATACAGTTGAGGTTCCCTGGCTGGAATCTCCCTCTAACCTGTAAGGGACAAGGAAGTGTATTTATAACAACACAGCTGATATTCCAAGAAAATGTCCCTACATAAAGATGTGTATTTTCTACGGATGTTAGAGATTAAACTTCTACCACGTTCACCGGCAATGTACTGTTCTGTAGCCTTGGAAGAACCACAGAGTGATCAAGAATGTCTTGTTTGAGAACAGAGTGCTGGCATAGGCAAAAACAGATAAACGGAAAATAAAACAAGACCGTAAAAATGGTTATTGTAACAATAATAAGACGAAGCTGAATAAAATATATCTAGGTTAAAGTGCACAGCGGCCTAGTGTGTTAAAATAATGTGCATGGAGCTATGACTAAAATGGCCACACAACAATTAGACATAGGATAGTGCAAACAATAGGAAATACCATAGAATGCAATGGGAGAAAATAGGTCTCGGGGCAACACAAACCATATACTAAGAAAGTGGAATGCGAATCACGAATTCCCCCCTAGACAATTGTAGTGTGTGCAGAATCGCTGGGAGAGCAAGAATACAGTAAAGGTAAGTAAATTACCCCACCCCAGAGCCCAGGAAAGCAGGAGTAAAGTACTGCAAGTTTCCTTAGGACACACTACACCTTGTGATATGGATTACTGCAGTAACCTACCAAGTCTGCAAACAACAACTGCTGGAGTCCTGGACCTGAAGACCTGCAAAAGAAGGGGACCAAGTCCAGAAGTCGAAAGAAGTTCCAGGAAGGTCAGGAGCTTCTGCCAACCCAGAGGAGGGTGCAAAAGAAGAGTCCCCGGTTGGACAAAGACTGCAGGAATACACCCTAGGAAGATGCCAGTGGGTTCCTGCATGATGCAAATGATGTCCCACGACATGAAGATGGATGCAGATGTGATTTTGTGTTGGAAGTCGCGAACAACCCTTGGTTACGACAAATGTATGTTTTGTATCAAAATGGCGCTGGCTGGACCCAGGAGGAACCTGTGGGAATTAACTCTATGTGAGGAGGAAGAGGGGGCTCTCAGCACTTTACAGAGCCCTCAGGATGCTAGACAGCACCCACCGGAGTCCCAGGACACAGGGACAAAGGAGGTGAAAAAAACACAGTTGGTACCGCACTGCAAAGAAGGGTCCCACGAAGCCGACAGCAACTCTGTGAGTTGAGCTTCACAGGATAGAGTGCTGAAGACCTGGACCAGGCTGTGCATGAAGGAATTTTGCAAATAGTGCACAGAGGCCTCAGGAGGTGAAGAAGTCACATGGCACAGGGGTACTGTAGCTCTCAGGGAAGGCAAGGTCTTACCTCCTCCAAATTGCGTCAGCAGGATCTCAGAACTGTCTGTGTCAATGGGGTCCACCCTTTGTGTTTCTAGGAGCACGCTCATCGCTGTGAGAGGAGTCCAGGAGTACCGGTTGTCGACTTGGAAGGTGCCTGCATGAGCAGGGGAGTGACTCTGTCATCCCACAGGAGATTTCTTAGGTCCGTCTGGTGCAGGGTGAAGACAGGGAGTCCTCAGAGCATGCACACTGTGGAAACTGTTGCAGTTGCTGGCTGGAGCTGAAGTTGCAGAAGAAAAGTTTCCCTTGTGGATAGTTTGTTGCTGTTACAGCGGTTCCTGGAGCAGGCTGCGGTTGATCCGAGGTCAGAGGATTAAGTAGTATTTGCAGAGGATTCCTGCTGGAAACTTGCAAGTAGAATCTGAGGAGAGCCCACGGGAGAGATCCTAAATAGCGCTGAGAGAGGGATTGGCTACCTGATCAGGTAAGGACCTATCAGGAGGGGTCTCTGACGTCACCTGCTGGCACTTGCCCGCCGGGAGCCCTCCAGAGTGCCCTTACACCTTGCAAAGCACGATTGCTGAAGTCTGGGACACACTGGAGGAGCTATGGGCACAACCCCTAGGATGGTGATGGACAGGGGAGTGGTTACTCCCCTTTCCTTTGTCCAGTTTCATGCCAGAGCAGGGGACAAGGGGTCCCTGAACTGGTGTAGATTGGCTTATGCAAGGAGGGCACCATTTGTGCCCTTCAAAGCATTTCTAGAGGCTGGGGGAGGCTACCCCTCCCCGGCCTGTAACACCTATTTCCAAAGGGAGAGGGTGTAACACCCTGCTCCCAAAGGAAAAGCTTTGTTCTGCCTTCTTGGGACTGAGCTGCTCAGACCACAGGAGGGCAGAACCCTGTCTGTGAGGTGGCAGCAGCTGTAGCTGCAGTGGAAGCCTCAGAGAGCTGGTTTGGCAGTACTGGGGGTCCATACTGGAGCCCCCAGGATGCATGGAATCGGCTCCCCAATGCCAGATATGTAATGGGGGGACAATTCCATGATCTTATACACCTTACATGGCCATATTCCGAGTTACCATTGTGAAGCTACATATAGGTATTGACCTAAATGTAGTGCACGCGTGTAATGGCATCCCTGCACTCACAAAGTCCCGGGAAATGGTCCTGAATTATGTGGGGGCACTTTTGCTAGTGCAAGGGTGCCCTCACACATAGTAAATTTGCACCTAACCTTCAGCAAGTGAAGGTTAGACATAGAGGTGACTTATAAGTTACTTAAGTGCCATGAAAATAGCTGTGAAGTAACTTGTGAGTTATTTCACGCAGGCTGCAGTGGCAGTCCTGTGAAGGGGTTTGTCTAAGCTCCTTATGGGTGGCAAATAAATTCTGCAGCCCATATGGATCTCCTGGAACCCCAATGCCCTGGGTACCTAGATACCATATACTAGGGTCTTATAAGGGGGGTCCAGTGTGCCAATTGAAATTGGTAAATGAAGTCACTAGCCTACAGTGACAAATTTAAAAGCAGAAAGAGCATAAGCACTGAGGTTCTGATTAGCAGAGCCTCAGTGACACAGTCAAGCACCATACAGACAAACACATTAGGCCATAAACCATGAGCACCAGTGAGACAGGCAAAAGCATACTGACATACAGTAAAAATGGGGGTAACATGCCAAGAAAGATGGTACTTTCCTACAGGCAGTGCCTCTGCTCCTCCGCTAGATGATGCTAATGCACATAAGGACATGATGGCAAAACAAAAACGGGGTGGAATGAGACAAAGGATACACTTGGTCAATGGCTGCACCAACACCACCGTTGGTATACACAGCACCCTCACACACAGGGAACAGCCCAACGCAATATGCTTTGCACTACCAGAGAAATAGTTAGCGGCCAAGGCATGGGGAGGGGCACACACTGCCTAATGCAGCACACCTGGGACCCACGCAGCCCTGACCAGTAGTGGATGCCTACGAGCTAGGTAGCTACATTTGCCCTTCTGCACCCTACCCACCAGGGGACCTACGCTGCAATGTCAGGCCTGGCCTAGGGGAACCCACTGACACACATCCCCCACCTGGATACCACCCTACCATGCGTAAGTTGTAATGATGGGCACTGTACTCACCACCTTGTGGCTGCTGTGATGCCCTTAAGCGCCCATCCAGCTCAGGATAGACCACCTCCAGTATGCGGGCCATCAGGGGGGGGTCAGGGTTCGACGGGCACCCCTTCCTCGTTGGGAGGCCATCCACAGCTGGGCCTCTGGCATCTTCCGTGCCCAGCGTCTCAGGTCCTCCCACCATTTGCGACAGTGTGTCCTCTGCCTGCCATAGACCCCCAGGGTCTGCACCTCCTTGGTGATGGCACTTCATATACCCTTCTTTTGATGGGTGCTGACCTGCAGAGGCAATAAACACAGGAAAATAGATTTAGACAAACAGTCCAGCCTGTTACACATATGGCCCACCATACCCGTTTCCATCACCATTTAAACACACAATGCCCAGCACACAACCTGTACACTGCCCAGAGGACATCCACCCACCCCCCTTACATGAGGCCTTCACACACACAACTCCATGCATTCATGCCACATGCATCGTGCTCACAGTGTACTTACCTGTTGGTCTGGAGGCCCATACAGCAGTCCGTACTGGGGTAGGACCCCATCCACCAGTATCTCCAACTCCTCCGACATGAAGGCTGGGGCCCTTTCCCTGGTCACACGGGCCATGGTAGGTTCCAGACACATGTCACAGCAGCTCATGCAGTGTAGCTCCTCTCCTATGGAAGGTCAGGTAGCAGGTGAGGAATATGATAGAAAATGGCGGTCACGTCTGCGGCGGTGCATACTGTCACCACCGGCGTAAATCACCTTTGGCCACTGTACCCCATAGGGCCCAATTATAACCAATGAGGAGTCGCACGACAACAGTCAGCGGAATTACCCCACTTCCACTTGTCCCTCCACACAGGACAGGTGGACACCATTTTGGGGGGGGGGGGAAGGCCCTGGAATAATGCTGCGTCACAAGAGAAATTAGGACATACCGGACAAATCACAATGACCCATTACATGTTTACAGGATGCAAAGTTCTGTTGTAGCTCCATTGTTCAGTATGTGACCGGATCCCCACTCTTGTGTCCCTTAGATTGCTACTGCTACGGATGAATAGGAGATGGAGACATACCCCTGTGTACAGATCCCTGGTGGACTTGGCAACACTGGAGGACAGGCACAGTCTCCTCACCTATAGACTGGACAGGGCCACAATCACAGAGCTGTGTGCCCAATTGGAGCCTGACCTGATATTTGCTATCCGTCACCCCACTGGGGTCCACCCTCTTGTGCAAGTGCTATCTTTACTCCATTTCCTGGCAACTGGTTCTTTCCAAGTGACAGTGGGCTTGGCAGAAGGAATGTCACAGCCAATGTTCTCAATAGTGCTGACAAGAATATTGTCTGCCCTGATTAAACACATGTACAGCTACATTGTTTTCCCCCAGCTTAAAGATTTGGCCACAGTGAAGGCTGAGTTCTATGCAATGGGACATATCCCCAACATATTTGGGGTGATTGACACATATTGCATTTGTTCCCCCGCCAGAATGAACAGGTGTTCAGGAATCTGAAGAGTTTGCACTCTATGAATGTATAGATGGTGTGCCATGCGGACCAGTGCATCTCCCACGTCAATGCTATGTATCCTGGGTCAGTGCATGATGCCTTTGTCCTGAGGAATAGCAGCATCCCAAATGTGATGGGCCAACTACAGAGGCACAGGGTGTGTCTAATAGGTGAGCCCTGGTTCCCACCCAGTATATGTTGGTGTATGGGTATGGTGTGGGCCATATGGGATAGTGTGTGGCTAAATCTTGTCCCTTAATATTTGCAGGTGACTCTGGTTACCCCAACCTATCAAGACTGCTGACCCCTGTGAGGAATGCCAGGACAAGGGCAAAAGAACGTAATGATGAGGCACATGAGCGAACCAGAAGGATAATTGAAAGGACCTTTGGCCTCCTGAAGGCCAGGTTCTGGTGCCTCCATCTAACAGGTGGATCACTGTGCTACTCACCAAAGAAGGTCTGCCAGATAGTGGTGGCATGCTGCATGTTACATAACCTGGCCCTCAGAAGCCATGTCCCATTCCTGCAGGAGGAGGAGGCTGGAGATGCCTGTGTGCCAGCAGTGGATGCTGTGGACAGTGAGGATGAGGAGGCAGAGGATGAGTATGAGGACAACAGAACATCTGTGATCTGACAATAGTCCAAATAACACACAGGTAGGACAGTATTGCTTCACATTTTAATGACATTTTTTTGAATATGTGTGGAAATGGCATGCTGATATTTTCCACTTCTATGCCCACTTACTGTTTCCTCTGACAATTCATTTTGCAGATGTTGGTGACCTCATATACACTCCTGGTGTGATAACTGCAGCCAGCTACAGGTCATTAACCTATGCTCATTTTCTGTACAGTTAATTTGCAATGTTTGTACCTGTTTCAATGAATACATATTTGATATACATGACATACTCCAAACTTCTTTTTTTTCCAAGGGTGTTTATTGAAGTGCTAAAATATGGAGGGGTAAGTGCAATGGGATGGGGCGATGATGGAGGAAAGTCCAGGGTATTGTTCCAGTCTGTTTGTAGCACAGGTACATTTTCCAAGGGGACATAGGAAGGGGAGCAATGGTAGTTCAAGGTGGACAGGGTGACAGGGTGGGACACAGGGGTGACAATCAGGAGAGTCTCATTTCCTGGCGGGCATCTTGGCAAGTGTCTCTGGCTTCTGTCTGGATCGCAGGGAACGTTTGCGGGGTGGTTCACCTTCTGCAGGGAGAGGGGTGCCGGTGGCCTTTGAGTCCTGTGGCGGGTCCTCCTGGCCATTAGCGGCAGTAGAAGTGAAAGGCTGTTCAGATGTCTGGCTAGTGACAGGGGCTCCCTGGTGTGAGACTGCCTCCCTCATAATATTGGCCATGTGTGCTAGTACCCCTGCTATGGAGATCAGGATGTTGTTGATGGCCTGCAAGTCCTCCCTGATACTCTGGTACTGCCCCTTCTGCAGCCGCCTGTTCTCCTGCACGTTGTCCAGGATCTGGCCCATTGTGTTCTGGGAATGTTGGTAGGCTCCCAGGATCTAAGCAAGTGCCTCCTGGAGAGTCGGTTCCCTGTGCCTGTCCTCCCTCTGGCGCACAGCACTCCTCCAGTTTCCCTGTTGGCCTGTGCCTCTGTCCCCTGAACCGTGTGCCCACTGCCACTGACCCCAGGTCTCTGATTGTCTTGGGTATGAGGTGTGGCCTAGGGTCCCTGTAGAGGTGGACACACTGCTGATTGACGTGTCCTGGGAACAGAGGTATGGGTATGCTGGGTGGGTGCTGTGGTGGTGTTTCCTGATGGGGGAGGCTCTGTGGTGGTATGTGACTGGGCCTGGGTAACCGGCTTTCCAGTGGTCCCTGATTGGCCAGGTAGGTCATCCAGATCCTAAAGATGAGAGTTGCTGTCATCACTGTGGGCCTCTTCAATTAGGGGACTGGATATTGCTGGCACCTCCTCTCTGCTGACAATGGCTGGGGTACCTGTGGGGATGTAAATAATGTGTATGGTTTCTGTGTCTGACCTATTGTGCATCCGTGGCTTGCCTTCTTTGCTTAGATTTGCCCTGGCAACGTTCACTGGTGTACGTTGGTATATGGTGGGATAGTTAATTCTCTATAGTGTGCATGCTTTAGTGATGAGTGTCCATGCAGGGCTGTGAGTGGTTTCCATGCATTGGTAGAGCATGTAGGTCTTGGCATTGGGATGAGTGAGATGTGATGGTGGGGTGTGTGGGAAGTGGTGGAGTGATGGGAGTGACGATGAGGGTGGGAGTATGTGATGGCATGCAGGTAGGGGGGTGATAGTAGTAGAGAGTTGACTTACCAGAGTCCAGTCCTCCTCTGACTCCGGCCAGGCCCTCAGGATGCAGGGTTGCCAAGACTTGCTCCTCCCATGCTGTTAGTTGTGGGGGAGGAGGAGGAGGTCCACCGCCAGTCCTCTGTACAGCGAGCTGGTGTCTTGCTGCAATGGAATGTATCTTCCCCCGTAGGTCGTTCCACCTCTTCCCGATGTCATCCTTAGTTCTTGGGTGCTGTCCCACGTTGTTGACCCTGTCCACAGTTCTCCACCATAGCTCCATCTTCCTAGCTATCGATATCTGCTGCACCTGTGCTCCAAATAACTGTAGCTCTACCCCGATAATTTCCTCCACCATGACCCTTAGCTCCTCCTCTGTGAAATGGGGTGTCTTTGTGGTGCCATGGGTGTTGTGTGAGGTGTGTTGGTGAGGGTGTGTTGGGTAATGTGTTGGGGTGTGTGATGTGGGGTGTGTGAGTGGTGTATAGGTGTGAATAGTGTGTGGCTCTAGTTGTGTCAGTGGTCTTGATGTCTCTCCGCTGGCAGTGGTTTAGGTTGTGGGTAATGTGGGTGTGTGTTTTATGGTGATGTGGGTGTGTGGGTGTGGTATGTGTATGGGTGTCTGGTGTAAATTGTCCAATGTGGTGTTGTTTTGTTTGTGTGTGTCCATTTTGACCACTACGGTATGTACTGTCAATGGTTTACCGCCGTTGAATGTCCACCATGGTGATTCCTGGGCCATAATGTGATGGGCATTGTTCTGTTGGCGTAACGGTGTGGGTTTTGATACCACCACTTTATCACTGATGATTGGGCTGGCGGATTTGTGTATGTGGCTGAATACTGACGGATTAGTGTGTGTGTCATAATATGGTGAACGGATATCTGCGGCGGTAAAATGGCGGCAGTCAGCATGGTGGTAAGTGCGATTTACCGCCAATGTCATAATGAGGGCTGAAGTCTCTAAAATGTTAGAGTTGGGGGTTATTGAGTTTTCCAGCATCCCTTGGGCCAGCCCAGTGGTTTTGGTCCCAAATCCGGCTGCTCCTGGTGCCATTCTAGAACTCAGGTTCTGTGTGGATTACCGGGCACTCAATATAGTCACCGAGACTGACACGCACCCTATCCCCTGAGCTAATGAGCTCATTAACCGGTTGGGAGCTGCCAAATACCTAAGTATGTTTGATCTTACCTCTGGGTAGTGGCAGATTGCCCTATCTGAGGGGGCTAAGGAGAGGTTTGCATTCTCCACACCAGATGATGTCCTTTGGAATGATGAATGCCCCTGCCACCTTTCAGAGGTTGGACATTGCTTTCTTTAGTTCCACACTTGCAATACCTTTATAAAGTGTTGGAGGCCCTGCAGAAGGCAGGCCTCACTGTTAAGGCTAGCAAGTGCCAAGTAGGGCAGGGTTCTGTGGTGTACTTGGGACACCAGGTAGGGAGTGGCCAGGTAACACTGCTACAGCCAAAAATTTAACCCATTCTGGCTTGGGAACCTGCCAGAACCCAGACTGAGGTGAGAGCCTTTTTAGGTCTCACTGGATACTATAGGTTTGTCAAGGGGTATGGCACAATTGTTGCTCCCTTGAATGAGTTAACTTCCAAAAAGCATCCCAGAAATGTGATCTGGACTGAGTCTTGCCAGACGGCTTTTGATGCCTGAAGGTTGCCTTGTGCACAGCACTCGTGCTGAAGGCACCTGACTATTCCAAGGAATTTGTGGTGCAAACAGACGCCTCAGAGCATGGTGTTGGAGCACTACTCTCACAGCTTAGTGAAGAGGGCCTAGAGCCTGTAGCCTTCATCAGCAGGAGGTTACTTACTAGGAAACGTAGGTGGGGTGCAATTGAGCGTGAAGCTTTTGCTGTGGTCTGGGCACTGAAGAAGCTAAGACCCTACTTGTTTGGGACTCACTTCCGGGTTCAGACAGACCACAGGCCCCTCAGATGGTCAATGCAGCTGAGGGGAGAGAATCCCAACCTGTTTAGGTGGTCCTTCTCCCTGCAAGGAATGGACTTTACGGTAGAACACCACCCTGGCACTGACCACGCCAATGCTAATGGTCTGTCCAGATTCTTCCGCCTTGGTGATGAGAACTCCCATGAGGTTGGGTAGTTGCTCCCCACTTTCAGCTGGGGGGGACACGTGTTAGAAGTGGCATCATTGGCATGGTGTCCACATACTTTTTTCCTCTTCTTCCCATGTTGTTTCTGTGTGATGGACTCTGTTGCTGTTTTTGTTTGCTCTGGACCCTTTACCACTGCTGACCAGTGCTAAAGTGTAAGTGTTCCCTGTATAAATTATATGTGTACATTGGCTTATCTGTGATTTCCATATTTGATTTACTAGTAAGTCCCTAGTGAAGTGCACTAGAGGTGCCCATGGCCTGGAAATCAAATGCTACTAGTGGGCCTGCAGCACTGGTTGTTCCACCCACATTAGTAGCCCTGTAAACATGACTCAGACCGGCCACTGCAGTGTCTGTGTGTGCAGTTTTAAACTGCCAATTCGACTTGGCAAGTGTACCCACTTGACATATCCATAAGGTGCTGATTTCCTTTGGGAACAGATAGACATGTGGAGTTTGGGGTCTCTCAACTCACAATTTAAAAATACATCTTTTAGTAAAGTTGGTTTTTAGATTGTGTTTTTGAAAATGCCACTTTTAGAAAGTAGGCATTTTCTTGCTTAAACATTGGCCTGTTTGCACCTTTCTTCTAGACAGTGACACAAAGGGAGCTGGGGTGTAGCCTGCATATCCTGATGAGCCATCTGTGCAGGAGTGGAGGGAAGAGTTGTCACTTACACCTGAAAGGGCTGTGCCTGCCCTCACACAATGCAGTTTCCAACCCCCTGGTGTGTGTTTGTGGCCTGGCCCGGGCAAGGCAATCCTGAAAACAAGAGAGACGTCTCTTTGAAGTAGGCCTACTTCAAAGGCAGAAAGGGGTATAAGAAGAGCACCCAAAACCCATGAAAATCAGATTACTTTGGAACCAAAAGGAACTTGTGCAAGGAGAGCTGGAAGCTGGAGGATGAGTACTGCCCCTTTGCCTATGACTGTGCTGTGCTGTGTTGTCATGCAGTAGCTGCCTCTGCCTGAGAGAGGACAAAGACTGACTTTTGTGAAGGATCTCCAAGGGCTTGAACTGAGCTTGCCTCCTGTTGTTGAAGTCTCAGGGACATCAAAGACTTCTCTCTGTCAGCACCTGGACTTTCTGCTAAGAGTCCTCCCTGCCAAGTGGTGCCCGAACCTGTCTCTGGGCCCTGGAAAGGTGAAGCTGGTGGAAAAGGGCAGAAATCCAAGCAAAGACCGCCAGGCGGGGAAAAGTTCAATGCACCACCCGCGTCATTGCTAATAAATGATGCGCCCTGGCCTCACAGCTAAAATCGACACTCCACCTGCATCACGGCTGGGAGATCAACACAACGCGGCTGGAGAAACGACACGCAACACCCGCAGCGGCTGCTGCTAATGATGCAAGCCCCCACGCAGTGCGGTTTCATGACACCGTGCGACCGGATTTCAATGCAACATCGCTGGGTGTGGAAAATCGATGCAAAGCCTGTCCGGACCCAAGGTGATCGTCGGGATCGACGCATCACTCTGTTGCAGGAGAGAAGAAATGATGCACACCAACCCTACCGGTGGGGGAACGACGCATGTTCTTGCTTGCGGGTGAAAAATCGACACATCGCACGCCTTTTCCGATGTACCCTCGCGCATGTTGCTTTATTTTGACTCTACCCAGGTATTTTTGTGCAGTAACAGCGCTGTCACTGTTTTCTAAGTATTAAGACTCTTACTCCCATATTTATACTTTTTTGCGCCACATTTGTGTAATTTTTTCACACAAAAGCGGAGCAAACATATAAAATATAATTCTCTTTTGTAAGTTTGCGTCTCTTTTGCGTCAAATGCGGCGCAACAAAAGTATAAATATTGGCCTTATTCTTTTTAAAATTCATAACTTGACTTGTGTATGTCGGATTTTTGTTGTTTTTGTCTTGTTTTGTTTAGATAGATATTTCCTATTTTTCTAAACCTGTGTTATGTCATTTTGTAGTGGGTTCACTGAATTACTGTGTGTGTTGGTAAAAATACTTTACACCTTGCTTCTGAAGTGAAGCCTGCCTGCTCTTGTCAAGCTACCAAAGGGGTGGTGGGGGGATTAACTGAGGGTGATTCTCCTTTACCCTGACTAGAGTGAGGGTCCTTGCTCGGACAGGGGTAACCTGACTGCCAACCAGAGACCCCATTTCTAACACTATCCTATTGAATAAGATGGAGGTGGGGTTGTGTTCCCAGGCAGTGGGCCTGCAATGCTGACATTCCTAAAGCTGGAGGGATGAGGCCAAGATACTGAAGCAAGTGAAGATGAGACAAGGCTAATTTATAAATTAAATTAATCCTTTGGCTGATCCTGGGACTGTCGACCAGGCTTCCTGAAGCACTGCCATTTGGTGAATGGTAGAAGTGAAGTGCAGGACTGCAGAATCTTTTGTGCAAGATGAAGGAGACCTCTTGGGCAACACCCAGTCTTTTGGTATATGGCAGAAAATTACACATCGTTTTGCCTCTGTTGTGGGTGCTGCAAGCAGGAGGCAACTCTACTGTAAGGAGACTGACTATGCACAAAGACTGTGTCTGTAGAGTAGCCCAGAAAGGACACTTGAAAGAAGAACCACCCCTAACCAGTTCTGAAAGTGTAGACAATGGATGTATATCTCCTGTCTGCTGTTACTACATAAACATGGAACCCTACTAGCCTAATAGTTCTAGTTCGAAGTTCTGTATGACCATGGAAATGTGTGCTTCTAAGAGAACTCTGATAACTGCTGTGTAACAGGGCTGGTGTCTACCTGACAGCCAGTTTCTCACAGCAGAGAAAATATCCCAAATCTAGCCCTTGTAGGATCTGTACATCTGACCTGAAGAAACCACAGCAACACCCTTGTTGTGTGAATGCGCGGGTGCGCGTATGTATGTCAGTATGTGTAGATGTGTGTGTGAATGGATGTATGCATGCGTGGGTGAATGTGGGTATGAGTATGTATATGCATGTGTATGATGGTGTGTGAATGTGGGTGTATGTCGTGGAGGGGTTTGGAGTGGGAGGGGCAGGGTGGGGGAGGACTCTGTGGAGGAGGAGGGGGTGGGGGAGACCCCTATCAGTGACAAGGAAGGGATTCCCTGTTACTGATATTGCCTACTGCCATGGTTTTCATGGCGGTAAGGAAGCCACGAAAACCATGACAGTAGGCGGGGTCGTAAACCCACTGGTGGGACAGTGACGGCCGGATGGCTGGAGACTGAAGTCTCCAGCCAGCCGGCTGTTACCGTCTTGGCGGACGGAGTGGTACATTGGCGGTTTGGCTTGATCCAAACCGCCAATGTCATATTTTGGGGAAGGATACCATCAGCCTGTTGGCAGTACTCTTCTCCAAAATACCGCCGTCCCCAGAGTCATAATGAGGGCCCAAGTAATTTACTAAGAAGTGAACACGTGAACTGACAGAGACTGAACGTATCTTGCAATAGAGGGGTGTTCCGCATCTGCATGATATTCAGACTACTGTGTTGATCCATGAGGCAAATAGATTAGACCAGAAAGTAGAGAAACCAGAGCAAGATAGTGAATAGACCTGAGCAGAACACCCATGACAGTAAACTGTCTCTTGCAAACATTGTGTGTGTAGTATTCCATTCCAGTGTGCATGAAAGTATTTGTTTTCTTGAATGTAAGTATTCGTTGGACAATCAATTATTGTGCTACTGTGGACTGTTGAGTTCAGCTTGAGCAACCCCATGCTACCTCCCCAAGAAGCCTGTGACTGTATGCTATCACTGTGATTAAAGTACTGACCCCAGAACACCAGAAGTAAACAAACTCATCTCTCAAAGTTGAGGCCCCTGCTTGCCTCATGGCCTCTCTAACAGGGTCTGACACACTTTCTGGAAAGAAAACTCATGTAGTTTTAAGAAGGATAACAAGGGGGCAGAAGTCTCCTCTTTATTAAGCAAACAAGTGTGAAAACAATATAAATAGTTCACGCCACACAGGGTCACTGTAATAACATCCCTGACCATAAACATGCTCTATTGTTGCAAGATCTGCTGTGAGCTGCTAAAGATTGTAACCCAGAGTGGGTTTTTGAAAATTATTTTTTTCTGTGGCATGTTATTTTATGCTATGGTAATTTTTTGTAGTGCACTAATCACTCGAGAGGGTATCCAGGTGTTTTGACGGGTGTGTAGGTTTGAGGTCCCCAAGGTACAGTTGAGGGACAAAACTACCAAAATAGATGGTAGTGATACCAGAGTGTACTTGCCTTCTAGTTCTGTCCAAATTTGAACTATTTGTATTGCAGGGTTTTTCTAAAAAGAAGTGTGACTTAACATTGTCTAAGGCTGGAGACAGATTATGATAAAGATTAAGAGGTTTGAGACTTATGGCAACTACTGATCACCCTGCCAACCCAGTTTATTTTCAGTTTCTGAAATATTGACCATGAGACGGTGACGGATATCCCATCTGCTGAAATCTAAATCCCATGATATCGTATGGGACTTAGATTTCTGTGGACAGGATATCCATCACTGTTGTGACGGAGTAACTTGTTCACCAATATCTAAATCAGGCCCTAAATAGTTCAGAATTTCTTTGCATTTAATATAGTGGGACAGACCATCAATATTCAAGGATAGTTTGAAAGAGTTTGGACATTATGGGTTAAATAGTTGGCCAGATGCAGCACAGGCAAATGCAAGAGCAGTGGGTGCGCTAATTCCTTGGAAATCAGACCTAGACACTTGAGTGTGAATTGGGTGGCTAGATGGTGGCTCTAATGGCCCTAATAAAAATACTGAGACAGATACTTAGGTAGCATCATAAGACACAGAAAAAAGGAGGAGAATGAGGAGGATGAAAAATGGCATTTAATATAGTGCAAAGTGGAAAAAAATTAAGGGCCATATTTATACTTTTTGACGCTAAACTGCGCTAACGCAGTTTAGCGTCAAATAAATTAGCGCCGTCTAACGCCATTCTGAAGCGCCATGCGGGCGCCGTATTTATAGAATGGCGTTAGCCGACCGGCGCTGCCTGATGTGCGTGGGAAAAAACCACGTACACCAGGCAGCGCCGGCGTAGGGGAAAATGGCGTATGGGCGTCTCAAAATGGGGCAAGTCAGGTTGAGTCCAAAAAATCACCTTAACCTGATTTGCGCCATTTTTTTACGACGCCCATCCCCCATTAACATGACTCCTGTCTTAGCAAAGACAGGAGTCATGCCCCCTTGCCCAATGGCCATGCCCAGGGGACTTCTGTCCCCTGGGCATGGTCATTGGGCATAGTGGCATGTAGGGGGGCACAAATCAGGCCCCCCTATGCCACAAAAAAAAAATAATACTTACCTGAACTTACCTTAATGTCCCTGGGGTGGGTCCCTCCATCCTTGGGTGTCCTCCTGGGGTGGGCAAGGGTGGCAGGGGGTGTCCCTGGGGGCAGGGGAGGGCACCTCTGGGCTCATTCTGAGCCCACAGGTCCCTTAACGCCTGCCCTGACCCAGGCGTTAAAATCCGGCGCAAATGCGGGGTTTTTTGGCCCGCCCACTCCCGGGCGTGATTTTTGCCCAGGAGTATAAATACCACGCACATGCCTGGGAGTCATTTTTTTAGACGGGAACGCCTACCTTGCATCTCATTAACGCAAGGAAGGTGTTCACGCAAAAAAATGACGCTAACTCCATGGACTTTGGCGCTAGACGCGTCTAACGCCAAAGTATAAATATGGAGTTAGTTTTGCGTCGAAATTGCGTCCAAAAAAACGACGCAATTTCGGCGCAAACGGAGTATAAATATGCCCCTAAGTATATTCCAACCAAAGACGGGCAGTCATGTCCACCAGAACCACTTAGGGTTTTAATAGCCAGGCTGCACTCCCAGCAGGGGAAGCCTACCTTAAAGGAGATGCTGTGTGGATATCAAGGTACAACTATGGACCAGAAATAGTATAGAAGTGAAAATGATGTTCACAAATGAAAAGATAATATAGGAATAAAGGAAGGAAGGGGGGCCCAGTGTGATGGTTCATATTACATAGCTGAATCTTGTGGGCCCTATGAACTCTACTGAACTCCAGTATGGATAAGGGTTCCTTATTCTCCATTCATGGTATAAGCATGGTAGAAGTTCTGCCTGTAAGCTGAACATGTATTTTTTCTGATTTCACTGGCTAATAGAGGTGTACATCATCTCTGCTAAGCCTGTCGTCCAGCTCAAAGTTTCTTCCTTGCAGGTGCCACTGGTGATTGCCCCAGTCACGGATTCTGTTTATCTGGCCTGCCAGGTCATATAACCTCTGTTCAAAGTTATCCTGGTTTCACTGTAATGATGCTATGTCTGAGTTAATCAGTGTAATGCTTCTAAATACAATCAATGTGTTTTCCTCTGTTAAGTCCACAGACATACTGAAGTCCTTAAGTTCCTTCATGATTATTTCCATGGTGAGGTGACGCCCAGCTTCTTAGCATGAGGCTGGGCACTGGACTAAGAAGCACCCTCAATAATGACTCAGAGAATAGCGGTTACCTGAAAATTTTGTAGAGAGCAACAGTGCTGAGGAATGGGCAGATAAGGAGATCTTTCAAGCTAATACAGTTGTTAATATGGGCAAAAGAGGCTGTAAATCAAAGTGGATTCAATGAGGCCTTGGTCTTACCTTGTCAGAAGAACACAACATCAGGGTGGCCATCAAGCAGTCAGGCCAAAGTTGAGCTACCATCATTTATATGAAACTCCTTCCGTCAGGACAGGTGAGCAGAATCAACAGCCTACTCAGCGGTCTCACATGCGCACCAGATGAAGCAGTTGAGAGGGAGAGCAGGGGTGAATGGATTACCACAAGAGGTGGGCAAGCCATACGGAGATGCCCCGACAATAGGCCAGCTACTCTCCTGCCCTAAATCCAGTAAATACAGCCAGAGAAAAAGACGGAATTCACCCAGAGTCATTAGAACAGGACATGTGCATAATTGAGGCCCTGGTCACTTGTGACTAATCTACTGCCCGCATGTTGCCCCTACCTAGAAATTATGGCTCATGATGCCCCCCTGCTAGAGGGCTCTGCGGGATCATCTAACCAACTAAGGAACAAAGACCTGCACTGGCTACATGCCAGATAAATATTCCCAATATCAGCAGCAGATCGACAGATCAAATTCTATTGACACTGAGGGTGGGTTGAATTGGGCCAGCTAAAAAATCACTTGTAGGAGGTTGGGTCATTATTAATTTTAGGCATCCTAGGAGTGTGGGAAGGACCTTACATGATTCTCATACAACCCTTCATACCAAGGGTAAGATATCACTTCTCCCTCCAGGCTTTTTCTATAAACACCTATCGTCTGTCTGAGTAGGCCAGACCCCACAGCCTGCCTTCTACCCATCAGTGGAAATTAACTCACACTTTCAAATACATTTGAGCCACTGTGTTCATTGCAGGATATAGATTAACTTGCTGACCCTTTAGTAGCTGTAGGAGACCCAGAATTGTCCAATCTATTTCCTAGGTAGTTGCAGGGCCCCAAGCAGTAGCTATAGTCAGGATGATATTGAAAATCCCATGCCCCAACAAGGTCATGATGCAATCTATGGCATTTTATCATGGAAATTGCTGGGCTTCAGAATACAGTAAACTCAGATGGCTGGCTGAACATCACCCTGTTCTCACATATAATTTGAATTCAATAGACCTGGCAGGTGGACCCCATGCATATTGAGGGTTTTTACTCAGTGTTTACCCCTGTCATTCCGTGCCCAACTGGGCGAGTGAAGGGTGAGCTTCAACTGTTGGTTTCTAAGTTGCTCCAGGTGAAGATAAAAAGATATGACGTATCCTCTCCCAATTATCAATGTGTGCGGATGAATTTTAAGGGAGGGTCTGATGTGATCATTATATTTACTACACTAATGTGTTTGGTTCAACACAGGTGGTGTTCTGAGTTCTTGGAATCAGACTTTGATATATTCCTCAGGCGATCCAATATTAAATATCCTATTATATTGGTCGGAAATTTTAATATTCAGAGATGTTATCACCCAGGAAAGCAGGTTTGTGGTTTTATGAATGGTGCAGGTGGGGGTTCTTTGCATTTTTAACATAGAGAATATGAGAACCATTTAAATAATTTGTTATGTCAGCATGATTAATTACTTGCGGAAAGATCCAGGAATGTGAGCAGTTCACAGATATACACATTTATGGGGGTAAGGAGAACCACATACTGATTAGCTCACCTCTAGGAAAGTAGGCCTTTGAGTGGGTGTGCCAGTCTCTGAGTGGGTCTGTGAGTGGGTGGGAGAGTCTCTGAGTGGGTCTGTGAGTGAGTGTGTGATTGTCAAAGTGGGTCTGTGAGTGGGTGTGTAAGCATCTGAGTAGGTCTGTGAGTGGGTACATGAGTCTCTGAGTGTGTCTGTGAGTGAGTGCATGAGTGAGCCTGAGTGGGTCTGTGAGTAGGTGCATGAATGTTTCAGAGGGTCTGTGAGTGGATGAGTGAGTGTCTGAGTGGGTGTGTGAGTGGGTGCATGAGTGTCTAAATGGGTCTGTGAGTGGGTGCATAAGTGTCTGAGTTGGTCTGTGGGTGAGTAAATGAGTCTCTGAGTGGGTCTGTGATTGGATGCATGAGCGTCTAAGGGAGAGTCTGAGTGTGTCTGTGAGTGGGTGTGTGACTGTCTGTGTGAGTGTTTCAGTAGCTGTGTGAGTGACTCAGCCAAAAAGGAACCTCACCTGCCCTATTATCCAACTAGGGTCCACAGGTTAGCACAAAATATCTACCCAAGTGGAATTCTTTCTACCTCATTGGGTAAATGTACAGTGTGCATTTTATCCTACAGCCACGTAATGGAGCACAAGGAAATGTCAAGTGACCTTGTTTGCATTTGGCAACATGATTGTTCCTCATGCGTCTTTCGCCCGCATTCTGTGATAACATGAATCCTCCTATAGAGAGCCCAATGAGACTACAAAGGGGTAAATATCCACCAAACCAGGGTCCTTTCTTTTATCTAGATGAAGTAAGAGCTTATTTGTTTTGTGCAGATGTCCTCATATTCCTTGGCATCAAGAATGTGCCACCAAAATCGGCGGCAAATGCATTGGAAGGTCATTTGGTAAGCTGTCCATCGTAATGGCAAAATGCAGGGAGACCTTTGGATACAACTACAGTAAGGTGGTCAGCGCAGGGCCAAGGGGGGTGCAGCTTTCAGGTGACTTGTACATCTGCATTCTCATAGCAATTTTAAGGGAGAACCATGGATTCTGCTCTCACCAGGAGGGGACAAGAAAGAACCTACTCGTCACAGTAACATAGAGATTGAGCTGCAGTAGACGAAAGAGACATTCACCTCCAGGAAGGATTTCAGATCGTTTTTTAATATGGAATCACTGAGTAAACACACTTGATTTGCCTTTGCCAAGCCCAGGTGTTAGGATCATTTGTCCTTTCCAGAAGCGGAGCTTCAACTGCAGCATCTGCTACCTTTATATTTGCTTCCTGCTGAGATTTAATTTCTGTCAAATGAGCATGATGACCAGAATTGAAGCTCACCTGCCCATTTATCACAGTGACTAGATTTTCACCAAATGTCTAAATTTCTACCAGTTAGTTAGTAAGTGATACCTCGCTACGCGACTGACCAATGTCCAGGAGGAGTGCCATGTGGCCCCCCTCCCCGGCCTGATTATGGCCCCAGGGACCCCATCCCCCAGGGCCTAGCCTTAAAATATATATTATTTTTTTGGGGTGGGAGCTGTGCACCCGCCCTCCTTGGGCCGATCTTGGATACGGGGACCCCCTCCCCTGGGACCCAGCCATGTCACCTGGGTGGCCCCTAGGGCACCTAGTCACCACCGCAGGGGACCATGGGGGGAACCTCAAGGCCCCTGCAGTCCCAGGCAGCTACCCACCTCCTGCAGGAGCCAGCATTCCTGTCACACACAGGGAGCTGCTAAACATGCAGCTCCCTGTCTGTGAGAGCAATAGTTTCCTCTTTTTCCCCACCCACATGTCTGCGAGCAAGGAAAGAGAGGAAACCACCACTCCCAGCAAGCGAGAGCTATTTGACACCTAGCTCTCACTTGCTGGGAGAGGAGGTGTGTTTGCTCTGACTTGAGGGGAGCTGTTAAAGCTCCCACTAAGTCAGAGCAAACAGCTATGCCATGGGGTGGGCAGCCCGGGACATAGCAGGAGGCGGCCCTGGTGGGTGGCCATTACTGGCTCCAAATGGGGGGCTGCACTGCCTCTTTTCAACATTTCATTTGCCCCCCCACATTATTAATTGAGATATATATATATATATATATATATATATATATATTATTTAAATATGACACAATTGAAGGAGGGTGGGGTTGAGAACAAACAAGAATGGCCTGTTTCTCAATTCAGGTAATGGCTGACATTCACAAGTCATCAGCTCTTGTCTTCAAGCCCATTACTAGTGTTAACATTATTATTCATTTGAATGTCTTTCCTTGTTATGCTCCCCTTCTTTAGGTGTGTCTATGGTAAAACAAAAAACAATTGTGCTGGGGAAAACTTGTGTACAATAACAAGAAATTCATATCTGCATACATGTAAAAGCATAACAAAAATATCAATCCCCAGCAGTCTGTGAATCGTGCATATTTCATTTGACTGAGAACTCTGAAGTGCACCCTTGACCCCATACAGCAGAGGCTGCCTCCGTGTGGCAGAGAATGCCGGAACACCTGTGTTACACCTCTGCTTATATGGAAGGTTCCCCGTTTGATGATATGTTTATACTTTCTGGTCCTATCAATGCATGGCATTGTTGGGTAAAAGGCCATTAGCTACAGCTCTCTGACAAACCAGCTCAGGGTGCTGATATGGGGTGTTCACAAAAATGTGTAGTTATTCATCTAAGAACTGTCAAAAATGCATTTCTTGTATCTTCTTTCACTACAGGGGATTATTTCAGAAACATCCTACTATTAATAGGAACTTTCCATTTTCATAACAATTCATACCACAAATGACCACTACAGTATTTCATAGCACTGTTATATGAACATGTGATTTCAAGGTTACAAAACACCATTAGGAGGTGTAATTCATTTACTGTGCTAGCTGGTTGTTGCTAGAAATTAATGCTAACTAGCTGTAGTAAAGGGAATATGTGTATGCAAAAAAAAACGAAAATCACCTCCAGAACCAAAAGGAATATATTATGAGTTTTTGAAATAATTCTTCCTTGATAAGTATTTTTAATTTATGTTATTTGCTTCAGGTTATATATGTGACCAGAAATCCAAAAGATAATTTGGCTTCGTACTTTCACTTTAACAATATGCTAAGAAGAGTTGAAGAAAACCCTACTTCAGTGATGGAGGAACACTTTGAGGACTATCTCAATGGAAAAGGTACTGTATGTATGTTGCATGCTGATCTTTTTTTTAATTTGACAATTGTTTTCATTGCAGAAAGCAAGATGAGAATGATTTCATTTACTTGTGCACAAGTAAGAGATTCTGATTCCAACAAAAAATCTGCCCTGTCTCTGCATGTAGTGAGATATTTAGGGCCATATTTATACTTTTTGATGCAAAACTGCGCTAACGCAGTTTTGCGTCAAGAAAATTAGCGCCGGCTAACGCCATTCTGAAGCGCCACGCGGGCGCCGTATTTACTCAATGACGTTAGCCGGCGTTAGCCGCCGGCGCTGCCTGGTGTGCGTGAAAAAAAACGACGTACACCAGGCAGCGCCGGCGTAGGGGGATATGGAGCTTGGGCGCCAAAAAATGGGGCAAGTCAGGCTGAGGCAAATTTTTCGCCTCAACCCGATTTGCGCCATTTTTTTCAACTCCCAACCCCCATAGAAATGACTCCTGTCTTAGCAAAGACAGGAGTCATGCCCCCTTGCCCAATGGCCATGCCCAGGGGACTTCTGTCCCCTGGGCATGGTCATTGGGCATAGTGGCATGTAGGGGGGCACAAATCAGGCCCCCCTATGCCACAATTTTTTTTTAAAAAAATACTTACCGGAACTTACCTTAATGTGCCTGGGATGGGTCCCTCCAGCCTTGGGTGTCCTCCTGGGGTGGGCAAGGGTGACAGGGGGTGTCCCTGGGGGCATGGGAGGGCACCTCTGGGCTCCTTCCGAACCCACAGGTCCCTTAACACCTGCCTTGTCCAGGCGCAAAAAAACGGCGCAAAAGCGGCCGTACGTCATTTGTTTTGACCCGCCCACTCCCGGGCGGGAATTTTGCCCGGGAGTGTAAATACGGCGCACTTGCCTCGGAGTCAATTTTTTAGACGGGAACACCTACCTTGCATATCATTAACGCAAAGTAGGTGTCCACGCAAAAAAATGACGCAAACTCCATGGACTTTGGCGCTAGACGCGTCTAACGCCAAAGTATAAATATGGAGTTCGTTTTGCGTCGGAATTGCGTCAAAAAAAACGACGCAATTCCGGCGCAAACAGAGTATAAATATGCCCCTCAATGTCAAACCTCACACACAAGGAATTTAATAACAGAATAAAACATATATTCATAAAACTAAATTGGAAAACAATGATGAGTAACCATAAATGTGTTTAGAGAGTCAAAATGCATTACTCGAAAAGAATGAAGACACCCGCTAAAACAAGAAGGTTGCAGCGCTACAGCAATACAGAAAGTCACATTACATTCCTTAACAAAATCCAGGGTATCTCTTCCGGTGCAACTGGGCTGTAAAATGTGCAACAGAGTTGTTCCACATCAAGGCTATGGTAAACTATGGGGATGTTGAGGTCTATTTACAGACCATTTAAATTTGGAAACCTGGGGTCAAATTTATCATACTTTCACGCAGTGCGGCACAGTATGCCACCTTGCTGTGTTAGGTTGTCCTGCACTGTGTAAAAAGTGAAGAACGCACATTTAACATCATATGACACATTCATGTCCTTTCCTTGCGCTGGTGCACTTTTGGCTTCTTACCGCCAATGCAGACACCCTTGTGCCATGGGACAAGGGTACCCGTGTTGTAAGCAGGATTGTTTTTGTGCAGGAAGGAACACCATTTTCATCTTTTGAATGCAGCACACAGAAAAATCAAATTAATGAGGAAAAATAAATATATTTCTAATCTTTGGGCTTGCTCAGAGGAGGTGTAGCATTGAGATGCATTCCCAGGTCTACCACTCATGGTAAATCTGGTAATGTGCCAGAATCTATGGGTGGAGCTCCCAAGCTCCACCAATGGAATACTTCCCAAGGACAGAGTAATGCAAGGCAGCAATTTGCTCTGCCTTACTCCACTCCAGATTTATCAAGCCATGCCCGGCCTCGCAAGGTGGCCTTGTGTGGCTTGATAAATCTGACTTTAGTGTTGCATCACACTTGCGCCCCATTGCATGGCCAGTGGTGATGCAACGCTATGATAAATATGGGCCCTGATGTATGTCAGAACCCCTAATTGAGGGCCACTGGGCAAGCAGGGGCTAAGCAGCTAAACTGTGGTGGTTTAGATCTTTCCTGATATCCCAGGGCCTGACCTACCATGTGTTCTGAGCAACTGGACCAAGTACTACTTCTTCAGCCCTTGATTCTCAGTGGTAGCACAGGTTGAGCTGTCTAAGGCTTCTCATGGTGGAAATAGGTGCAGGGTGTACAAGGGCACAAGATTCAAACTACATCCAGTAACCCAAGGAAACAAACGTCCAGCCAGATACTTGCTTTTATGACAAAAGTAGTACTTATATACAAACCCAAAGTGAACTACGGGACACACAAACAATATATTCAGTCTGTGTAAGGCCAGCTCTCCAGGGTTGTTATATTAAGGTCCTGAGTCTCACTTCCCTGTCTACTGACAGTGGTTAATCCTCCTTTGAATGAGGAAACATTCTGGTTAGGACCACTGGGTACGTGTCTTAGAACTTCAATCCTGCAGTGCTCATTAGTCAAAGCAAGTTCCCCCAGGACTCCCCGGCCAGAAAAATCAACCTACCAGCTCCTGATGGTGGTGTAGTACAGAAGACCCTGGGAGTGACGGCCTTGTTTTAGGCTGGAATGTATGCCGGTAAAGAGCTGTAGTCGTGTCACTGCTGACAAGGTTGCTGAGCATCTAGGATGGTCCTCTGGTGATTCTGTAAGTCCCTCTGATTCTGAAGATGGGTTTTGGACAGTTACTTGGTCTCTGATACTCAAGCAGATGATTTGGGTGCAAGGATCAGAATCTGCTGCTCCTCACATTTGCACACTGCACATGGGCAACATTCCTCACTCTTTGCAGTGGTGCACCAGGGAGACAACTTGAGTGACACACAAGCAAATGCCCTGATCGCTGCAGCATTGCTTTGAATTCAGGGTGGCCCCCTCTGGCATAGAGGATTCCCTACTTAGGCAGTACAAGGTCAAGCAGCCCAATCAGTGTGGCAAAACTGATCTTCACTACGGCACCCTCTGTTATACAGGGTTGCTGAATTGGACAGCACACAGGAAAATAGCCTGATCATTGCAGCAACATCTATCTTCATGGTGACCCTCTCTGGCATATGAGTTGATCTGTGCAGCAGTCTCACAGGACTGTGAATCCCACCCCTTCTTTACTGATCCATTCAACAGGATCCCTCACTAGACCTCCCACCCTCCAGGTACTCTCCTCCGCCTCACAATGTCCTCTGGCCTCAGCAGGCAGGCTGATGCTGGCACTCCAGACTCCAGTGCAGGTGTCTTTTTTTTGTAATGCGTTTCATTGATTTTCACCTAGAAATCATACAGTTGTGAATACAGTACAATTCGTGTAGATATATAGCAACATAATACATTGCAAACATAGCACAGTAAGGTAACAATTTAAGATATGGGAATTTCAGCAAACATTCAATAGTGAACATAGTGAAATATACTAAACAATAACTGCTCTGTGCACGGTAGGGGATGGAGAGTAGGAGATCGCAAAAGTGAGAGTGCCTGTGTGTAGGCAATATTGTGTGAGAGTGCTAGTGTATAGGCCAGTATTATGATTTATAACTTGTTAGATGTTGTCCAGGGAGGTGGGGGGTGGTGGTAGGGAAGGTGGTGTTGTGGTCCAAGGGATGTAGTTCAAGGGTGCTGGGTATCATTTCACATTTGTGCTGGTAAAGGTCATCACTTTCGGCACTCGGCCATTTACGTTGAGTCCCCGGTTAGGGGTTATTTCGAGTCTGTTGTAATCCCCTTTGTTTGTTTGCACAAACGTTCAGTTTCTCCTGTTTGTGCCGTCGGACTTACATCTGAGTTATTGCTTTTCCGACTTTGCTGCTTTAGATTGGGCACTCGCCCGGCAGCTGTTTGACTTTTTTTTTTCAGAAACATTTTTTCTTTTTTCAGGACTGCGTTCTTGGGCGTATCAAGGCCTTTATAACTACTGGTACTTTTGGATCGTATTGACATTTCTAATCGGAACACGTACAATTACCAGCTGTTTAATTAGGTTTTTTCCCATCAGCATGTTATTTATATATTACTTCCTACAGGTACCCGTTAGATGGGTATAATTTTCTAGCATTTTACTGACAATCATCTCATCCATTTTTTCTGTTTCCAGACGGGATTCCAACAACATACCTTGGGGATTTACATTCTGTTTACAACCATACCCACTTTTTAGGTATGGTTTAAAGCCAATATTTCCTTCTTTTTTCAGACGTATACTGTTTTTCTGAATTTGACTCAACATCACACTGACTATTCCATGCATATTGCTGTTTGGTTATTGCAGGATTCACTATGGGTGCTTTATTCTAAGGAACAAGCACATTTCTTGTTGGTTTCTGACTCGGGATCTCTGTAAGATTGTTTCTTTCACTTAGGTGTTTCTGCATGGTGTTTGTTCACCACCTTATCCTTTTTGATTTGCCATGTCCACGGTCTCTTTATCTGTCTTCTATTCTGGATTGGTCTTACAGCCTCTGTTCTGTGGATTTAGTTATTATACAACAATCCTATCTGTTGTTTGCTTCTGCAGTTTAGAATAAAATGAAACATGTGTGTATATATATGTCTTTTTGCAGCCTTGAAAAAGTCACATGCGTGACGAAACACGTGTTGGCTGTGTTGGATGGACGTTACCTCAAAATGAAGCAAACATTTCCAATAAAGAGACTTTCTATTAAGAACTTGGGATTTCTACACACCTTTAATTCATTTGAACTTTGCATACCTTGGAAGTGATTACATATATAGCAGTGCTGCTTACATTGTGTGCTGTGGTCTCCATTGTTCATTGTTATGTGTGTATAGCTATACACACTTTTTGTGCTTATGGGTAGTAAGGCACCTGACCACTTGCACCACTTATAAATGGTATTATATCGCTGCTATTAATATTGTGTTTACTCCCTGGAGGTGCGGCATCCTACACCCCTACTACCCCCTTATTTTTGTCCACTACTGCCCATCAGCTTATGTGCCTGTATTAGATTGTCCCTGAGATCAACTGCAGGGATCTTCTGAGGACCACGCGGCTCCTCCCATCTTAAGGCAGTGCTTTCCACTGCAGCTCAGTGCTGGAGGTTAGTGTGCCATGTCTCCAGTGAGGAAGGCACTGTGGATTTCGAGCAACGGGTGATTGCATGGAGTGCTAACAGCAGGGTGAGGTCCAAAAACCAGGTGGTTAATTTTGCCATTGCTGGTCTAGGATAACTCCACAGCAAGACAATCCGGGGGGAGTGATCAAGAGGCCTGTCCATCAATCATGCAGATGTGGAGAGGAGAGGAGTTCCGTCCAGAAGGAATCCAACCATGTGCATCTCCAGAGTATTTGTGTCAGGTGTGCAGGTATCAGCTGGCAGGAGGGTAGTTCAGACATTAAAAGGGGACCCTCAGACTCACTATTCAGTGCACTTACTGGACCTGTGGAAGGACTCTCAGAGGAGTGCCTGCTGCCATGGCCTGCTGTGTTCCTCACAAGACTGCTTTGTTGTATCTGGAGGGGCTGCTTTCCTGCTTGGAGACTGCCTTGAACCCTATGAGGCCTTCCCAGCTTCACCACCCAAAACCATGGCTACCAGAGTGACTTCAAGGGCTAGTTTGCTGACCTTGGCTCACAGCTTCAGGGACAGAAAAGGCTCCCACCATCTCCTACTAGCACCTGGATCCTGCTTGAGTGTGTCCTAATCCCAAAAGTGGTACCCCTCCAGCCCTGGACCCTTGAAGGTGGTGCTAAAGGTGCCCAGATAGCCAAAATCCAAAATGTGTGGCTTAAAAATTGTTTTGGTTAAAAACTGTTCTGAGAAGTGAGAGAAGACTTGGGCCAACCTTCTGATCGGTCCACCCAAGGTGCATCTTTGGTCTGCCTGACTTGGTGGCAGCTCCCACTACGTCTTATCCAGAGCACCAAATCCTGTTCAGCGGTCCTTCATCAAAAAGGTAGTTGGCCTCCTGGAACTCTTGTTGGCTGCCTCATTACTCTGGAGATTTTTGACTTCCAAAAAAGTGATTAATTGAGATGTAGAAATCTTCAACAAGACTTTGCCCAGTGGCTCGCCTACAACAACACTTTCTCGTCAGACATTGTCTGCACCGTGTTCTGCTGCACTTTACCTTCTCAGAACATTTTCTTCAGAATTTTTCCTGTCCGAAGGTAAACGCCTACTGGGTCCAATCCACTTCTTGTATCTGACCAGCTCTCCATCACGGTCAGCCATATTTTTTTTACTTTGACTCAGTCTCGAGCAATAGAGCTTTGAGTTTTTTAGCTACTGGATTTTCATTTAAAGTTTAAAATTCATAATTCCAGTTGTACTGATTTTTTTTGTCGTTTTGGTGTCAAATTATTTATTAAAATTTCCTCTATTTTTCGTAATTGGTTTGGGACTTTCCTTGTGTTGTGTTTTCACGTTACTACTGTTTGTATGGTGTATAACTACCTTACATATTGCCTCTAAATTAAGCCTAATGGCTTTTGTGTTAAGCTATGAAAGGATTAAGCACAGGTTAAATTAGGAAATGTTGTGATACATCAGATTGTGGCTGCTGGTTGACAGGCATCACCCTTCCCCCCCTTCGACCAACAAACCAATTTCTCATGATCGCCATGTTCGACTTGCTAATATTTAATCACAAAACTCCTAATTGCAATATGTGTAGTAAATATGTGCATATCACATTTAACTGGGCCACTCACAGTGAAGCCCCATGTAATGATTTTTGAAGTTGGCATAATTATCTACTAAGTTATATTTCACATCTCTCTGGAGAGATTGTAGATTGGAGCAATGGCAGTCAAATGTAAGACTGATTTTGTCCCTGATCTACTTAATCATCAACGGAAATATACGATGTTGCAATATGTGGATTTGCTCATTGAATATTGCTTCTGAAAGGTTGGTATGGTCTGGATAATGTGAGCCACATGTATGTATGCCATTGGAAATTTCATGAAAGCAGTTGGTTTGCGAGCACCACAGCTAAATATCCCACACAGAATTATAGTTTGTTGTCTCTGAGATTCAAAAAAGTTATTGACATTTGCGCTGTGAACACCCAATCTCAAATCAGAGGACATTTACCTACAAGGAGTGCTTGCTGTGACAAAGTCATTTTACGAGTGCAAATTTCTGTGAAGTACAAAAGACATTTTACAATTGTAAAAAAAAGATATCTGCACATGCGTGTAAAATTTATAAGCCCAAATTGAGTTCTAATTAGGGACCCATAAGCTCCCTTAAATAGGAAATGTGGCATATGGGTATAAAGAGAATGACCAAAGATCAAACAAGGAGGTGCGATTGACCTGTGAGTATTATAAATCTTTCTATGTTGTTCAGGAACAGTTAATAAATTAAGCAGCACAGCTAAAAAGCCGAAACAGAAATAGGTATATTGGAGACCACAGAAACAACTGGTGCTAAATACCTCTATATTGGGTAGCTAATTGCATTTTAATAAATGAGGGTATATCACACTCAGGGGCATATTTAGACTTGTTTTGCGCTGATTTTTTTTAACGCAAATTCGGTGCAAAACTAAGTCCATATTTATACTTTGGCGCTAGACCTGCCTAGCGCCAAAGTTATGGAGTTAAAGCCATTTTTTAGACACGGAAACCTACCTTGTGTCAATGAGATGCAAGGTAGGTGTTCCCGAGCAAAAAATTACTCTATGGCCTTAGTGTCATATTTATCCCTCCGTGGGGAGGAGGGGTCAAATAATGGTGCAAAGCTTGCTTTGCACCATTATTTAATGCCTGGGTCAGGGCAGGCTTTAGGGCACCTGTGGTCCTATTTCCATGGTGGAACACCATGGAATAAGCTCACAGGTGCTTTCCCCAGGCCTCAGGGACACCCCCACCCACACCAGAGGGACAGCAAAGAATGGAGGACCCCATCCCAGGTAAGTAAAGATAGGTAGATGTAAGTATTTCATTTTATCTTTTAAAGTGCCATTGGGGGCCCTTAAATGGCCCCCCCTACATGGCACTGGGTGCAATGGCCATGCCCAGAGGACACTGGTCCCCTGTGCTGGCCTTAGGGGTGGTGGACATGACTCCTGTCTTTTCTAAGACAGGAGTCATGTGGTATGGATGGTTTTGCGTCAGAAAATGACACTAGGCTGGTTAGAGTCATTTTTTTTACTCTAACCTGCCCAATATCATTTTTGGTGCAAAACCCCATTCTCCCATACCGCCACCCACACCCAGCAATTTTTTTTTTTTTTTACGCTAGCCCACCCTTTGCACCGGCTTGCACCATTCCATAAATATGTTCCCAGCTGGCGCTCAGGAATGGTGCAAGCCAGTGCAAAACGTTTTGATGCAAGTCTGCGTTAGTGCAGTTTTGTACCAAAAAGTATAAATATGCCCCTCAGTCCCATAGGTACACTCCCATTGAAGAGTAGATCTTGTGCCTTTGCATGTATAAGTTATTGACATTTTTAGATGAAAGTAGTTTATGTATGTAAACCAACAGTTATCCTAACAAAGCCTGCCAGCTGCCAGGGTCATTTGGGGAGGCAACACATTAAAATTAACTATGGCTCTGGATAGACCAAGAAGAACAGTGGCCTCTCTGTACCGACCTTGGGGGGGCCCCACAGGATGTCATTGTCCTGATCGGGAATGATGGCACATGTAAATACGATGCTGAAGCAATACTGACTGAAATTGTAGCTTTTTACAGAGATTTATATGCATCCTGCACACACTCTCAAGCAGACCGTAATGCATACTTTGAACAGAAAGCATTGGCCTAGTAGGAAGGCACCCACATACAGCTACTGGAGACACTTATCACTATTGAGGAGTTCACCATGGTAATATCCAGCCTCCCCATGAGTGAAGCTCTGGGGAATGACCAATTCCCTGCTGAATTGTATAAAACATACTCACACCTATTAGCCCCTTGTCTGCTCCATGTATGAAACAAAGGCAGTGATCCAGGGCAACATACCCACGCATGTAGAGAAACCATTTTAGTCATGTTGCTCAAGCCAGATAAACCTCATACACACTGTGAATCATTTTGGCCATTGTCTTGTATAAATACAGACATTAAGATACCAGCCAAATTCCTATCCAACCATTTACTTCTCCTTTTACTAGATCTGGTGCTTCTGGACGAAGCGGGATTCGTAGTGGGGTGGCCCACTGCTCATAATCTGAGGACAATTTTTGCCCTCCTTCACCAACTTAAGCCACATATGGAGGCAGTGGCTGTATTTTTAGACACTACAAAGGAGTTCAACTCTTTGGAGTGGGAGTTCATTTTTACAACCCTAAAGAGAATGGGCATGCCTGCAAGCTTCTTAAACAGGATACTTTTACTGTCCACAAGCTCTACCACTTCGTATAAATGGGCTCCTGTCCAATCCCACCACCATAGCAAGCGCACCCACCAGGATGACCACTCGTTCCAAAGTTGTATGCTCTTTGCAATGGAACCACTTCCTTGCAAAGTCGATCAGCCATGGGGGCCTCAACTTCTCCCTTGGAAGCCTTATAATGTCTTTATACTCAGCTGGTATTACACTGCATTTAAGAAACCTAATCATAAACTTGAGTCCCACCATACGTTATTTCTCCCTTTATTTAGAGCGCTAGGGGGAATAGTGATCAATTGGAATGTCAACAATATTCCCCCTGACTCAGGCTACACAAATGCAGGAGGTGGTGATCCGCCTACTTTGGTGCATAGATTTGATTAAATACCCAGGGGTGTGGATCAGCCACCACAAAAACAAGGCAATCACTGAGAACTATGGAAGAATCATGGCACACAATGAAGATCAAGTGACCAGATACAACATCACCCATTGTTCCTCATGGGGAGAATAACCCTAATGAAAATGATGGTTTTGCCTACGCTCCTCTACCTATTCATCAACATCCTGATATTAAACATTTTTTTCAGATGCCTGAACCATTTTTTGGTCACACTAACCTGGCCGTTTAAGCAACCAAGAGTATGGTAGAACATCTTTACACCACTCTATGAGAGGGGAGGTATAGACGCACAAGACTTTGAAATTAATTACTACTGCACCCAGGCTCACTTCACCCACTTCTGGCTGCACCCTCCTTCATACATGGCACACATTACTCTGGAACATGGCACATCTCGGCCAATCGTATTGCGAGCAATGATAGGCCAGACACCTAGGCTCAGTCACTCTGAAATAAACAATGTCAAGAGTGTGCAGTGGACACGAGACTGGGTTAATAAAACAGCTTAACCATCCAATACTCTATGTCCTGGAACAATCACGAACACACTACCCACTAATAAAGTTGACAAAGGAAAAGTAGATAGGGCAGACATTGCCGAAATGGGGTATCCATCATATAGGTGGCCTCTTCCCAAACTCCAATTAATTTCTAAACGCTCTGGGTCCCTTGAAAGGCATGGAGTCTGCTGCACTGGAGGCCTTCCATTATCATTTCCTCAGAGCCCTTTGCAAAAGTCACTACCCAACATTCCTGGGGGAACCCACTGCCTGCAAGATATTAGCACTACTTCTCAATACTACCTCCCACAAACATTGAATCACCAAATTGCACTTCATGCTTCAAAATGAGGATCCCGAGGTAGTGCCACAGGCTAAGGAGAGATGGGAGCACCAACTGCAGAGCTAAATCACAAACACGGAGTGAAACTATTGTGATCAGATAGGCCCCCTCCCTCCTACTGGTCAGTTACGATTGATAAAATTTAAGTTTATACACCAAACCTATCACACTCCAATCAAACTATCCAGGGCTAGGCTACAAGATAATGTGAGGTATGGGAGATGTTGTACACCAGAGGCTGACTTCTTATTCCTAGCCTGGCTCTGCCCGTCAATCTACAGATAGTGGAAAAGGGGATTTGACACACTTGCCGAGATGGTTGAGGAGACCCTGACACCATCCTTGAAGGTGGCACCGCTAGGATATACCAAAGAGACTCTGGCTACAATGCAGAGATTTATCTTCATGATTTGCTGATGGCTTAAAGGGAGAGTGACCTGTGTCTGGGGCAGGCCACAAGCCCTCATTGTAAAAGAATGGGTGAAAGATGTAGTTTTCTGTAACAAATATTTTCGCCTCTATTATACCATCCTACCTCCGGCACAAAGACCCAAGTACATCTGGGGTTCTGTTGCAGGCCTATCTGCTAACTCAGGATGCGCTGACAGAGATAAACAGCAGCCTGACCATTATGCTGCTGAAACAGCTAGAGATCTCAAAGTCATGACATTTTCAGGAAGAGCAGACCATGGCAGTACAGAACGATCGTAATGTACGCTTTGCATTGGACCACACAACTTGGTCGCATGAAAGGGATGAAGGAGGGAGGGATGAGGCGCAGGTTGTTTTTGATCCATCTGCTTTTAAATTAAACCCTGTAGTACTATCATTTTAATTAGAAAACTACCAATAAAACCAATACAGTGGCCTCTACAGGTTCAGTGATGCCCTGTTTAATCATGTCGTTAATTTTTGCATCCACTTTTTTTAAAATACTAAGGAGAATGCATTTCAATTTGTGCTTTATTTGAGACTAACATTTCTTCATCTTGATTGTATATATGTAATTGGATATTTTCCCCAATTTGCCTCATATACATTCTTGAATTTCTCCTCTCAGTAGTGAGCAGGGTTTTCCTCAACTAGTAAAATGGTTACTCTCCTCTTTTTCTCAATTCCATACTAAAATCTGTCTAATGTCAGGACCCGAGTGTATATAATCCCTTGGTTCGACACACATACCTTTACCCTTGATAATTCTGCCTTGAATTGCTGTATTCATCCAAGAGTAACATAATAAATCCATTTTAATACATTCAGAGGCAACTTTGGTAACCTCAAGAGGTTGAAAAAGGTTTTGGTCCCAGTCTTGATCATGATTTGACATGAAATTATAGTGATCTTCACGCCAGCGTCCACTAACAATCGAATTTCTTTAACATCAGTGTTTATGAATACGTTAAGACTGACACCTTTTTCAGCTACCGAACTGCCACTTGATGCAGTTACTGCAGTGGCCAGAGGTACCTAGCTGATATCGTTACACACTTAATCATTGCAGGTTTCCTCGCCAATACTACGCTCATTCATGTTTCTTATGCTTCTGCACACTGTACTAGTACTAAATTATCCAACTTTCCTGTGTCTTCTGACAAACTGCCAGACAAGGTCGTGAATTAGGTAAGTGAATAGTTGAGTCACATTTTAAACACTCATTTTGAGACCATTCTTTAAAATTGTGATTGGATTGTTATCTGCACAAACTTGGCTGGTTTCTCTCTCTCCCTATATATAGTTTTTACAGAAGCATTGGTACCTGAGATTTGATGATTGGCTAACCCAGTTTTAAGAGTTGTGATATCCTCTTCAGAGGTGTCAATACTTTTACCTACATCAAAGCACTATTTTGCAGTGCTGCATTTTAATGTCAATAGACTTTCCTTGAAACTCTTGGAGTCGAATCAAGCTACAATTAAGCTACAATCTGACCTCTATCCACCTCAGAAGTAAACCCGTCAAAACATGCAACAGCCAGGTTTTAAAGCTGTGACAGATGCTTCAACGTGTTCATCAGGTCTTTTTGCTCCAGTAAAACCTTGTGTCCCTGCACAGCCACGTTTTTCTGGCCTTCAACATGTTTTCAAGTTGCGTCATGGCTATCTGGAAATCATCTAGGTCTCCATCACCTTCACATGCTGTATAGGTTGGAACTGATCATAAACCACCTGTCCGTTTTTCCCAAATAATAAAACAATAGATTTTTCTTCCTTTCTGCCCTGTACGTTAATCCATCTATAGCTCCTAGATAAGCATTAATAGAACTGATCAAATGACACTACAAGAAAGGTGAAGGAGTAACATTTTGCATGCTCAAGAATTACCAATATGGCTGTAAAAGTGAAAGAAGGAGAGAGAGAGACGAAAAGAACCTGTATGTAAAACAAGATTGAGCAACATACACGAATGTAAGGTTAGCCACACAAGTACATTTTCTAGTATTAGTAAGAGATGACACGATTTTCCTTAGTGTTCCACCAGTCTATCACTGTTTTCCTCTTGTGTCCTTCATTTCATCCTCTTTAAAGTGTGCTAGCCACTAACGAACACGTGGCTGCCGATTGTAGTTACCCATTTGCTTAAAGTAGCAATTATTTTCATGCAAAATGTCTTTAATACACCAAGAGATGGCTCTAGTAGTCAATGTGTGTCACGGGCCAAGTTTACACTGTGGAGCTTTGAAAGAACACATGCGCCATCCGTGAGAAAGCAGTGACCCTGCACAATGATGTGCTGAATAGATTTCTGGAAGAAGCAGTGGCTGGCTCAGTTTCCAGTGTGATGACGTGCTACCATTAGAACTCATACTGGGTCTACATGCAGCACAAACTAGTTACCGTGCACATTCTGTGATAACCCACTTCACAAGGACTTGAGCGTGAGTGAGATGTGCCACAGACCTTTCCTGGAAACGTTGTGCTTGCGAAACAGGCCACTATGTCACATACTGAATAGGATCAGTTTGAGGTCAACAGCCAATACAGTAAGTCAATTAGGGTCCAAGTAGAAAGTTACAAAAATCAAAATGAGTCAAGCAGTGCTAAAGTCTAAGGGCCTTATTTATACTTTTTGGTGCAAAACTGCACTAACGCAGTTTTGCACCAAAACGTTTTGCACCTGCTTGCACCATTTTTTAGCACCAGCTGGGCACCATATTTATGGAATGGTGCACCATGGAATGGTGCAAGCAAAGGGTAGGGTAGCGTAATTGCTTTTTACCTTAGGCAGGTTAGAGTCAAAATAAATGACTCTAACCAGATTTGCATCATTTTTTTACGCTAAGGGGCATATTTATACTCTGTTTGCACTGAATTAGCTTCATTTTTTTTACTCTAATTCGGTGCAAAACTAACTTCATATTTATACTTTGGTGATAGACCTGTCTAGTGCCAAATTTATGGTGTTAAAGTCATTTTTTGGAAGTGGAAATCTACCTTGCCTTAATGAGATGCAAGGTAGGCGTTCCAGTGCAAAAAATGACTCTATAGCCTTAACGCCATATTTATACTACCATGCAGAAATGGTGCAAGGGAGGGAGGAGGGGTCAAAAAATGGTGCAAAGCTTACTTTGCCCCCAATTTTTAAAGCATGGGTCAGGGCAGGCGTTAGAGGACTTGTGGGCCTATTTCCTTGATGGAACACCATGGAATAAGCCCACAGGTGCCCTCCCCAGGCCCCAGGGGCACCCACACCAGAGTGACTGCGGAGGATGGGGGACCCCATCCCAGGTAAGTACAGGTAAGATTGCATTTTATTTTCGAACATCCCATGGAGCCCTGAAATGGGCCCCCATACATGGCACAGGGTGCAATGGCCATGCCCAGGGGACCATTGTCCTCTGTGCTGGCCAGTGGGGTGTTGCGCATGACTCCTGCCTTTTCTAAGGCAGGAGTCATGTGGCATGGTAGGTTTAGCACCATAAAAAGACGCTGATCTGGTTAGAGTCATTTTTTTTACTCTAACCTGCCTAGAGTCATTTTTTGGTGCTAAACCCTCTTCTTCAATACCGCCAGCCCCACCCGACTAAAGTCATTTTTTTTAACTCTAACCTACCCTTTGCACCGGGGCCAATATTTTGTAAGTTTGTGCCACATTTGCGTAAAAAAAATCACATTAATGTGGCGCAAAAAAAGTATAAGTCAGGGCCTTGGTGCTAGACGGGTCTAGCACCAAAGTATAAATATGGAGTTAGTTTTGCACCGAACTAGAGTAAAAAAAAATTACGCTAATTCGGTGCAAACAGAGTAAAAATATGCCCCAGAGTATAAATATGGCCCTAAATATGGTGTTAAAGCCACAGAGTCATTTTTTGCATGGGAACGCCTTCCTTGCATCTCATTAAGGCAAGGTAGGTCTCCACTTCCAAAAAATGACTTTAACTTGTTGGAGTGTGTCTTTTAAAAGCAATAATAATATGAAAAGCTTGCAATATATTGTGTGATGAAGCCGCTTAGAAAATGTGTTAAAATAGAAAATAATGCACGCGTTTGAAATGTGCGTATTAAAAAAGCGTATTAATTCTGAATTATTATGCAATAATGTTTTGAATTTGTATTAGTATATCATTATTAGAGTTATGTGCTAAGAGTTTGCTTTATTAACAAGAAGGACCTTAGCTTAGCGAGGGCCTGGGCCTAGCTGCCTGGCTTCATATTAAACTGTATTTTCTAATGTGTAATGTGCTGTTTTCCTGAAGGACACGAAGCTATATTTTTCCAGAAGTCCAGAACACAGCCGCACGCCTCGTCCTTGGTCTCCCCCTCCACGAACGAATCTCACCACACCACAAATCCCTTCACTGGCTCCCCATAGACAAGAGAATCACATTCAAGATCCTCATCCACGCACGCAAATCCCTCCACAACACCGGCCCAACCTTCCTCAACGAAAGAGTGAACTTCCACACTCCCACACGCAACCTCCGATCAGCCGACCTCGCCCTAGCCACAGTCCCCCGCATCCAACGCACCACCACAGGAGGCAGGTCCTTCTCCTACCTCGCCCCCAAAACCTGGAACTCCCTCCCCACCAACCTTCACAAAACCAAAGACCTCCTGCTCTTCAGAAAGAACCTCAAGACGTGGTTGTTCGAACAGTGACCCTCCCCTGCCCCCCGCGGCTTGAGACCCTCATGGGTGTGTAGCGCCCTCTATAATTTTTTGGGATTGATTGATTGATTGATGTGTATGCAGCTGTATTAAATTCTTTCTCATGAGAACCGGTTTGCTCAAGGCGATGTTCTTGCTAGCTGCAACAGTGTAATCTGTAACAGATGCAAGGTTACGCGTACTAGGAGAAGACAATGAAGACACTGACTGGAGCGCGAAGTGTAACATTTTCTACCTGACATTCCAACCGTTGAAGTTATCAATAACATGGATCAATCTGCGACGTGAGAACTGCAAATTGTGGAAAATTCTATCAAGGTGCGTACCAAATTATTGGACAGAGATAACAATGCACCAAACTTTATCCAATGAGAAATTAGGGACTAGTTAGACAGTTTTGATTTAACGCCGTAACCCAAGGAAATACACACACACTACTTCTTCTACTTTAACAGAGACACTTTCCACTTGCCACTTTGCCATTTCGCCATTCCATTTCCCCTTATGAGCTACTGAGCTATTATTCTTTCAACGTTTGCTTTGATACCTTAAACCATCCTCTATCCTATTCTTGCCCGAAGCTATTTTCTCCTCTATCTGAGGGAAGTAATGTTCCTTAGCCATGTTACCTTAAGACTTTGCCCCGCCCTATCCTTGCTGATGCCGATGAACTGCTGTCCTGAGGAAGAAGACTGACGCTGCTTGCTGATCTGTTGGATTGGTAACTATCTAATGCAAATTGTGATTGTCTATTTGCCTTTCCTTTCTAGGTACTAACTGCTATTTGATAGGGCCTTAGTTTAGATGTTTTCCAAATTTGTGTTCACTAAATGTTTTGCATGAAGCCCAACATGCGGATGCCAATTTGAGGTTAATTAAGGGGTTCACTAATCCTATGCAAATAGACAAATAACTGAGAACTTGCTTTGTTGAAACATGTACTATTGAGACTCTGCTAAGTTGATTCATATTAATGATGTGCCTAAATGCTGAATAAATATTGCTGATGCATTTATTAAGTTGTGTTTTGATTACTAATTAGGATTGCTTTGTGTGATTTATTGATATTGAGATTAGCAGACATGATATTAGATTGTAACTAATAGGGAAATAAATATCCTAACGCTTAATTAAACTGGTGTGGTTATTCATGACTGAAAGGTCATGGTGTGTTCAATCTTATTCATTGTTACCAATTAGTGACTGAAATTATTGATTGCACATTGATTTGTTGATTTGATTAGGCCAAGAAAATATTTCGTACTGGGAAGTCCCCAAACGTGGTCCAAAGGTTTGTCGACCTAAACGTATCTCCTTGTAAGTTTACTTATTAAGGCTCTGACGTGCTAACAGTTTTTGGTAGCTGAGGTGATGGTTTGGCCCTTTGGGGCCTCAGTACGAAAGATCACTGTTTGATAACAGTTTTGGAGCAGTGCGGTTGGTTTGGCTCTTTGGAGCACCAGAACGAAAGATCAGCAGTATAGTATGGGGTTGGTCCTTTGAGGTCCTGGTACGGATGGTATAAGGTAAAGTTGTTTGGTGGTAGACAAGGTGTACTGAAAAAATTAAAGTTCACGGATTTTTGTTCTTTTCCAAAGATGCAAATTGGAGGGAGGATGTGTATCTAAGTTCCAAATGACTTTCCCGGATTCTCGGAGCTTGCTGAAGGGAGTTTGAGTATGTTCTAAGTGTTCTAGTAATAGTGTGAATGAAGTAGTTTTTGCGCTTGCACAGCTTATGCATATCGCAGATGAGTTGTGTGGTTTGTGAGGATTTTAGGCCAGATGATGATGTTTTAGTAGGAGTGGGCGTACTCTGCAGTATAAGAGTAGGGAAGTCGGCAAACTTCATGTGAGTATGGTGCTTTGTGCTCAAAAATTGTCCACATGGTTGTTGATGATATACGGACCCTGCATGGTCTAAGACTCCAGGGTATATTGATAAGTGTATGAGACATTTGGTTTATGTTGTAATTTGTGCGGTTTATTAGGTTGATAGTGAAATCGACGAGTCGAGTTTGAGTCAAAGTGAGTGAATGAAAACTTAGATGGAGATTTGGTGAGTTCTAAAGCGCACTAGAACAATAATCCATGGACAAGTCAAGATTAGAATTTGCGGGTCAAATTTTGCTTGCGAGTGTGGGATCTGAGAAGGAGAGAGTAGCGGCTGAGGCTAAGCGAAATCTCAGTAAAGTTCTGAAGCGAGTGTATTACCCTTTCCTGTAGTAAACCGGCAAATTTTGAGTTTTATTTTGGTTGGTGCTCTCAATATATTGCATTAGTTTGTGTGAATTGAGGGTGGGAAGACAAGCTGCAGGGCTTTGTCAGCCGCATTGTGTGTGAGTGTGACGTCATTGGAGCCGCGCTGGGATAGGTTGGTTAGTGAGAAGGGTCGTGCATGGATTGGCAGCCGTCCATGAGAGGCAATTGGTTGAGAAGGTAAGCAAAGAGAATTCTGGGAATTAAAGTCATTTTCTGATTTGGTTGTGAACAAAATAAAAGACGTAAAGATAAAAAAATGTAAAGGCTTTAAAGAGTGCTTTGAGGGGAGATGTATACATTACTGCGAGTGTAGGGGAGGTTATACCGCCGGAGGGTACACAGCTTACATTGTAATGGAAGAAAAGGGAGTTGTGCCATGTCGTTGGCTAAAGCAATGGTGCAAAGCTATGGAGAAAGAGGGGTGCTTAGCGTTCCCTGAGAACGGAACGTTCAATTTGAGGGTTTTAGAAAATTTGCAGAGGATACTAAATGAGCTGAAGCCACCTCTGAGGCCAGCACAATTTGAGGCGTTAGCAATTTGGGAACTAATGGCTATACGACAACAGCAACAGAAATTTGAGAGGAGAATGAGCAAAGCAGAAAAGACACTAGCAGAGGATAGATAGGATAGTGCACAGAGAGTTTGGAGGAGAGAGACAATAGATGGAGTTAGGCTGTTTCCAGCGATAACCCCAGAGGTTGAAGACAAAGGGAGGAAAGCTACTCGGAAGACTGACAAAAGTCCTCCCAGAGACAAAGAAGCTAGAAAGCCCTCAATAGGGACAGAGGACTCAGATGATGATGAATTCCTTATTCAACTACTCAATGACTGACCACTGCCATATGCGATAGATGAAAATAGACCTAGTACCAGCACATGTCCTACAGGTTCGATGCAAGAGAATGGGACAATAAATATGAGACAGGTTAGTCCTTTCTTGACACAAGTCCTGATGCAGGGTAGTTTTGGGGTGCCCACTACACCGATAATGCAACCTCAGTTGCAACCGCCATAGGTTCAGAGGATTTACCCTGATGTACCCATTTTAGAGACTACCTCAAATCTAATGATGCCGACAGAGCAAATATATGGGAGACCTAAGTTCATTCAGACGGAGCCAACTCCACCTTTACTGCCCCAGGTGCAGCTGAAAATGATCCCGAGATGTACTTCGGTCACAGGACCCCAAGCAGGTGTGACATCAGTGATAAGCCAGAAAATGGGAGTTAGGCTTCCACAGGTTTTGGGAACCAGACAGACACGAGATGCCACATCATTGCCTATTACGGTTGGTCCACCAGTACCATTGTATGAGTAGGCGAAACCTAGTGTACGTGATCAAGGGGAAATGACACACAATATGACAAGAGGAGGGTTCGTAGAAAGCTCCCAAGGAATGACTCCAGTGGAACTGACATTTGAAGAATCTAGGTCTTTGTTAGATTTTAGTCCGATTGGGGCTCCTCCAGATGCCATGAGACAGTCAGGTTCAAGACTGCTGACACCGCAGATCTCGAATGTGAATGTACCACAGACACCTTTAGTGCAGGCTGGGAATATCTCATTGCAAGGTTTGACAACACAACAGCTGAACGACTTGTTAGACAAGCTTAATACTCCACTGACTGCTCCTGTAGCAGCAGGGAGGGCGGAAGGAGAAGAGTACCTGAACCATATGAGGTTGGGTATGGAAGCCAATGAACTTGTTGAAGGGAGCATGGGTGTGAACAGGCTAGAGTCACACACGGAAGCAGAATTGAGATACTTGTGTCCAAAGATAAACAGAGAAATGAGCAGGGTGCACCAAAGGTTGGCAAATTTGGCAGATAAGTATGGCGTAGATTTAGAGAATACCAAACATTTGAAGAGAAGTTACAGATTAGATTTTGAGCCAAAGGATTTTGAACACATGAGGTCTACTGGAATGAAAGCGCACCTCAAGGAGATACTGCAGAGTGCACAAGTTTGGGGAGCCTTAGAGAAGTGTGAAGGCAAATGGGCGAAGAAAAGAGACAAGAGGAAGAGTGATTGCATAGAGCAGCCAGCTAAAACATTATCGGATACTGGTACAATAAAGATGTTACCAATGAGAGAGACTGCCGGAGGGGTTCTTGTCCATGTACCCTGGACTAGAGGTGATATTCTGTCATTTACAAATGATTTCCCCAGGCTGAGGGAGAAACCAGTAGAGTGGTACCAGCAGACAGACAGGTTTGTGAAGCTTGTGAAATGTCTCTGGGAAGATCTGAATACTCTCTTTGAGATCATAGTTCCAGCTTACTTGTGGATTGAGTTCAAAAGGAGCGTAGATTGGCCAACCGAGGAAGCGGCAAGGGACAGAAACATAGGGGCACTGTCTCCTGATGTGATGAAATATTATTATAAGGTGATTGAGATTCTGAAAATGAGAGTTTCGCCGAAGACTATTGATTGGCAAAGGATTATTTGAACGGCTCAGGAAGTCAAGGAGTCGATACATGCCTATTATGAGAGGTTGTTAAAGGCGTTTAAGCATTACAGCGGCACAGAGGTTATTGAGGCGAAGGACATGAATCACCTTGTGTTTAGGTTTGTGGAAGGGTTGAGACCTGAGATTGGCTAGGTGATTAAGAATCATTTGATTTGCTGGCAGGCAAAGCCGATTGATGAGGTGTTGCATTATGCGAAGTACTGGAGCGATGAGATTGTGTTGAAGCAGAGAAAGTTGAAGGAGAAAGCGATGGTGATGCAAATCAAGGCAGCGCAGACAGGGATGCAGGGAGGTTTTTTACAGCAGATAGTTTAGGAGCTGCAGGGAAACGGGATGTTTCAGACGTAAGTGAGAGGTGGAGGTCGAGGAGGTTTTGTGAACCGCAGTCCAGACTTGAACACTGTAGTAGTTCAAAATGATGCACAGGCAATGAAGAAGATGTTACCTTGTCATGCTTGCTGGTTCGTTGGACACTGGAAGCAGGAGTGTCCAATGATGGTGCAGGATGGTGCTATTCAACAAAGCAATGACGTCAGTACATTCCATAATATGAAAGGACCAAGATTGAGAGGTCCAAATCCAAATTTTCAGAATAATGTGAATCAAATGCAGGGGTTTCAACCCATGCAGCAGGTGCAGATGCCACGCATACAGCCAATACAGTTACAACAAATGCAAAAGCAGGTCCCCATGGTACATAGGCAGCAAATGCAAGTGCCTCTAGCCCCAATGGAACAGCAACAGGTGATGCTTCCTCAACAGGTCACAGGTCAAAGAATGAGTCAGAATAACACAGTGCAACAGTACCCATTGCATAGTGAGAATAGAATAAACGATGAATGGTCTGATGAGAGTTCAGACGATCCTTAGAGGTAGATCAGAGAGGACTCTATGTTCAGGGGAAGGTTATGGGTCACAAGGTTTTATTCTTAGATGACACAGGAGCTACACGCTCCACAGTCAGAAGTGCAGAGGTTCCGAAATTGCCCCTTTCGGGAAGGACAGTTAAGGTAGTCGGAGTAGCTAACCAACTCCTGACTAACCCGATCACAGATCCGGTTCAGGTTGAGCTTGGCACTTTCCAAGGATTGCACAAATTTGTGGTTTGTGATTCAAGTCCCGTATCCCTCTTGGGAAGAGACTTATTATGCAAGACGAAGTGTTAAATCACCTGTTCCAATGAGGGAATTGAGGTCCAGACTAACAGTGATGATGAAGGGGAGGAACAGGGTTCAGAGCCTGAAACTGAGACCACAGATGAGGAATATCCTCTGATTAATTTCTTTCCGATGTTCACAGTGGCTGATCTCCTGGCAGATTTGCAGGGAACAGTTCAAGAAAAGGTCTGGGATTTGACAGGAAAAGAAGTAGGGCTGATAAAAGGAGTAGAACCAGTTAAAGTCAGTGTGAAGCCGAATGTTGCGTTCCCCCAGATACCGCAGTATCATATGGCGCAAGATGTCCTTATCAAGGTTGCGCAAATCATTGCAGACTTTGTGAAAGAAGGTGATGAGCAGTCCATGTAAATCACCAATAATGGGACTTAGAAAGCCTTGTGGGAAGGTTCGGATTGTCCAAGATTCAAGGAAGATCAATGACATAATAATAAAATGTTGCCCAGTAGTGCCAAATCCTGCTGTGATTATGTTTCAGATTCCATGTGATGCAGAATGGTTCACAGTAGTCGATCTGTCCCAAGATTTATTTTCTGTGCCTCTTCATGAGGACAGCCAGTTTCTCTTCAGTTTTAAATTCCTGGACAAGGTCTACAGTTGGTGTTGAATTCCTCAAGGGTTTTCGGAATCACCTTCTATATTCAACCAGCTATTGAAGAAGAATTTGAAGACATTGGAGCTGCCTTTCCAATCAACTCTAGTGCAGTACATTGATGATTTGTTGATCGTGTCCAAAACAGGGGACGAGTGCATGTATGATTCGATTGCCTTACTGAATCACTTGGGAAAGAAGGGGCACAAGGTGTCCCCAAAGAAATTGCAATACTGTCAGAAAGAGGTGAAGTATTTGGATCATCAAATTGAGAAAGGGTCAAGGAAGTTATCCAGAGAAAGAATAACTGCAGTGTTACAGATGAATCCCCCAACAACACGGAGAGATGTTAGGATGTTTCTAGGAATGGTGGGATACTGTCGTCAGTGGATCCTGAATTTCTCAGTCATCTCCAAGCCATTGGTGAGACTGACGGTTAAAGAGGGGCCGGATGCTTTAGTTTTGGGAGAGAAGGAAATGAGAGCATTCACTGAGTTTAGAGAGAGCATGTTTAGGGCTCCAGCTTTGGGTATGCCTGAATATACGAAGTCTTTTGTTCTGTTTTGTCATGAACGTGATGCATGTTCTTTGACTGTCTTGACACAGGTCCATGGAGGTGCAAACCGACCAGTAGCATATTTTTCAGTTACTCTGGACCCAGTTGCAGCAGCCTTACCGGGTTGTCTGCGTGCAGTAGCAGCAGTTGGACAAAGCCTCACACAGTGTGAAGGCATAGTGATGGGACATCCTTTAAAAGTCATGGTCCCTCACTCAGTTGAAATCCTCCTAACATGAACGAAAACGCAGCACATGACAATTGCCAGATTGGCAAAATAAGAAACGATTATATTGGGGTCACCAAATGTAACGTTAAAGAGTTGTACAGTGTTGAACCCGGCAACTTTGCTTCCAAATGAGAATACAGAGGTTGAAAATCTGGAAGATGTAGAACATGATTGTCTTGAGGTAACAGAAATGTGCACCAAACCAAGGCCCGATATTAAGGATACCCAATTAGAAATAAATGACCAAATTATCTTTTTGATGGCTCATGTTTGAGAGACTCAGTAGAAGTGCTGAGAGACAGATATGCTGTATGCACGATTTCTGGTATCCTGGAAGCGTCCTGGCTTCAAGGAGTGTATTCTGCCCAAGTAGCTGAGATGGTAGCTCTTACCAGAGCTTGTCATGTCTCTGCTCAGATGAGAGTCATTATCTATACTGATAGTCAGTATGGATTTGGAATTGTTCATGATTTTGGCCAGCTATGGTCTCAGAGGGGTTATCTGACCTCTTCTGGTTCGCCAGTCAAAAATGGTGAAAGAGTTAAGGAATTGTTGCATGCAATTCAGTTACCTCATGAAATTGTCGTCGTGAAATACAGTGCACACCTGAAGTCACAAGGCTTTGTTTCAATGGGAAATGGATATGCGGATCAAGTCGCAAGGTTTTGCGCATTGAACTGCATATCGTTTAAGGATCAATGGGAATTGTTACCTGAGCAAGAAAATGAGACATGTATAGGTTACGCATTGAGGGTGATTGACACGTTACAAGAGTTGAATTTGTTGCAGGGACGTGCCAGCAAAGGTGAGAAGCATTCTTGGGTTAGGATGCAATGCGTACCAAGACCAGATGATTTGTGGGTTTCAGACGAAGGGAAATGGTTTTGCTGAACAGTCTCTTGTCACAATTTGCAAGGTTTTATCATGGTCAAGCACACATTGGGAGGGATGCCATGATTAGGTTGTGCAAGATTGACTGGTTTAACCCAAAGTTCAGACAGACTGCAGAGGTGATTTGCCATTGTTGTGTCACCTGCCAACAGATGAACGCGGGGAAAGGGACAGTGGTGAATTTGAGCCACATTGGAAGAGCTGGACGTCCATTTAGCAGAATGCAGTTGGATTTCATTGAGATGCCTGTGTGCAGAGGTTTGAGGTATGTGTTGGTGATAGTGTGTATCTTTAGTCATTGGATTGAAGCATATCCTACACGCAGGAATGACAGCCTCACAGTAGCGAAGCTGTTGTTTAGGGAATTGATACCACGTTTCGGTTTTCCGATCTCTTTAGAATCAGATAGAGGAAGTCACATCAACAATGAGGTGGTTAGGTTGCTGTGTGCAGCATAGTTGCATTGTACCTACCGCCCTGAAGCATCAGGACTAGTGGAACAGATGAATTGTACCCTGAAGTCGAGAATGGCGAAAATGTATGCAGCCACAAATTTGAAATGGCCTGACGCATTGCCTTTAGTGTTGATGTCAATGAGATATACACCTAACAAGAAAACAGGACTGTCTCCACATGAGATTCTCATGGGTCGAGCTATGAGACTGCCCGTGGTGCCTGTGAATGCTCTTGTGAATATCACCGATGATATGGTGTTGAACTGCTGCAAGGGTCTGGCTGATATGGTCCGCTCTTTTTTCTCACCAGTTGGAAGCCACCACCCTGCCACCGATTCATCATCCAGGACACAACCTAGGAGCTGGTGATTGGGTTGTCATCAAGAAACACGTAAGGAAGACGTGCTTGGAGCCACGTTGGAAAGGACCCTACCAAGTGATACTAACAACTACCACTGCTGTGAAATGTGCAGGAGTTCCCAACTCGATCCACGCCAGTCACACGAAAAAGGTGACGTGTCCAACCAATGAGAAAGTTAAGTTGTTGAAAGTACCAACAACAGACAAGGAAGTCCCAGGGCCGGAGAGTGATCGAAGGGGAACTGAGACAGAAGGAGAGCCTGTTGAGGACAGCTTGGTCACTCCAGTAAGAGACGAGGGAGAAAAGATCCAGGGAGGTGATGGTGAGCCTATCTCAAATGAGGCTGCAGGAGAGCCTAGTCAGAGGGAGGTTCTCCCAGAAGTAGACGATTATGAGAATGAGCCAGAGCACTTGACAGACCCAGAAGGCGAAGGAGCCAAGGTGGAGGAGAGTCAGAGGGTCCAGACTCCTTCTGAGCAGATTGCAGGTCTATCAAGCAAAACACCATGGAGCAAAGAGAGTTAGAAGGGTTGCCACAGGAAAGATCAAAGACTAAAGCGATACAGAAAGGAGACAAGTGGCCAGAATTGCACATGAAAAGGGGAGAAGTGGTTGTCGAAGATGCAATAGAGGAAGAAGTTGACACAACAAGGAAAGGAGATCTAAGTGAAGGAGAGTTGCAAGGCGATCGCAAGTTGAAAAGAAAGAGAGTAGCAAGTAGAAGGTACGCAGGTCCTGAATGGGTGGATGCAATGACAGCTGAATGGCAACATGAGTTTCTGGCATTCTGGTTTGATTGAGAAGTCCCAGGTCAATACTTGGACACCTGAGTCTGGCTGAAGAGACTGAATTGGTGTAAAGATTTGAGCTAAATTTGAAAAGAAACTGAGAATTTACCGGATGAGACTTTGAAAACCTGAATTTTACTTTGAAAAAAGATTTCGACAAGCTGCTAACTGAAATTGACAAAGGATCCTGGGAGTGAAACTAAAAGCTGTAAATAATTGCTGAAAGAAGATTTTGTTTTAACTTTGCTGCGAGATAGGGACATTTTCAACCATCCTCTGTTGTTGCTGTTTTGAATTAACCGTCTTCCACTTTCTGATTATCTACAGATCATGGCTAACACTAGACAGGATAGTAGAGGGAGTAGGCAATGTAAATATTTGAGCGTTGGTTTAGGTGTTGTGTTTGTGATACTGATTGTGGTTGTGATTGTGGGTATGACACTAATGGCTAAGAGTGTGGCTAACAATGCTACAGTTCTTGAAACTTCTACTGCACTAACAGCTTGGGAGAGGTTTGAGCTGGATGAGAAATATCTGTCTGAGGGAACTAATGCAAAAGGGGAACTTTCTGCTAACGTTTTCTATCGCTTGCTGATTGAGTATGAGATATTAGATAGAGCAGGACTCCCATGTACGCTACGCTACTAAATACAATCAAAAGCTTGTACAATAAGACCTTTGCCAAAGTTAGATGGGGACCAAATGGTGAAGTAACCAGAGAGAGGGGAGTGAGACAAGGGTTTGTTTTAGCCCCAACCCTCTTCCTTATTTTCATAAATGCTTGCATTCCTTATCTTTTTGCTTGTGATAACGATGCTCCCAAACTAGGGGGGGTGAAGACACCATGGGGGTCATTCTGACCTCGGCGGTAAAAGGCGCCTACCGCCGGTCAGAAATCCTCCATAATCCCGCCGCGGTCGCGGAAACCCGCCACGGTCATTCTGACCCGCAGAAGGCAAACCTCCGAAAATCCGACCGCCACAACAGACCGCCAGACCAGCGGTCGGCGGAAAGGTGGAGGTGACAAAACCTCCACCGCCACGCCAACAGAAATACGCCCATGCCATTACGACCCACGAATCCACGCGGCGGTCATTCAAACGCGGTATTCCATTGGCGGGACACACCGCCGCGGTCAGAATACACACAAACGAACAAAACTCAGCCACATTGGACGATTTGAATCCCACACACCTGATACACATACACACACCACTCCCACACACACAATACAATATAAAACACCCACCCACATCACCCACAAACCCCTACGCTAAAAAATTCGTAAGGAAGGCAAGAGCGAGACACCAGCATCCAAAAAATAACAGCCACAGCCACTCAACACCATCACCCACACACTATCCACACACAAAACAACACACACCACCACACTCAACTCACTTAAATACACATACTCCACCCCACAGATCATACACACCACCCCATGGCACCCCAAAGACAACCCCGCTTCACAGACGAAGAACTCAGGGTCATGGTGGAGGAAATCGTTCGGGTAGAGCCCCAGCTGTTCGGCACACAGATACAATACACCAGCATTGCCCGGAGGACGGAGCTATGGCAGAGGATTGTCGACAGGGTGAACGCAGTGGGACAGCACCCCAGAAATCGGGAAGATATCAGGAAGCGATGGAACGACCTACGGGGGAAGTTGCGTTCCATGGTATCCAGGCACAACATCGCCGTGCAGAAGACTGGCGGAGGACCCCCACCTCAACCCCCACAATTCACATCATGGGAGGAGGAAGTCTTGAACATCCTGCATCCTGACGGCCTCGCAGGAGTCGGCGGAGGAATGGATACTGGTAAGTTGAAGCTTCAATACTGCTTCCCCCCCACCTGCATGCCAAATCAGACCCCAACCCTCACCCCCATCCTCGAACCCCACCCTCACCCCCACCCCCATCCTCACACCCACCCTCACCCCCACCACCATCCTCACCCCCACCCCCAGCACACCTATTCCCCGCCAATGTCTCACCATCACAACCCACACATCCCAAAACCTAGGCCTGCATGCGTCCACTAAGCATGGACACCCATCACCAAAGCATGCCCAATGCATATACACATCCCCCCCACAAGCCACCCTCACCAAAGCCCCCACACACGAATGCCAGCACTTGGGGACACGGGAACCCACAGATACACCCATATGCCACACATTGAAACTATAACCATACCTCTATACCCCTGCAGGACCCGACCGTCAACACACCGCGGCGGAGGGGCCAGAATTCTCCACACCCCCCACCCAAGAGGCCGTCAGCGATGACAGCAGCTCTGTCGACCTGGACACCGATGACCAGCCCGGACCATCGGGGACCTCTGGACAGTCGGTTCCCCTCACACAGGCCCAGGCCACTACAGACCCAAACCCCTCTGGGAACACCAGCACAGCTCCCACCCAGCGGGCCCATGCCTCTGTCTCCAGGGCGCGTCAATCTGCGGTGTGTCTACCACTACAGGGCACCCAGGATAACCCACCACCCCAACAACAACAGGGACCTGGGGGCAGTGGTAGTGGGCACACCGGCCAGGGGGCAGAGGCCCAGGGAAACAGGGCAACTCGGAGGGCAGCTGTGCGACAGGGGGGGGAGGAGAGGCCCAGGGAACCCACTCTCCACGAGGTCCTCACCACCATCATGGGAGCATACAACCGCTCCCAGGAGACGATGGCGACGGTACTGGCCCGGTTCCAGGAGATCCAGGTACTGCAGGAGGAACACTATCGGGGGTACAGGGAGGACATCAGAGCCATCAACACCACCCTGGTTACCATGGTAGGGCTGCTGCAGGACCTCGTCAACAACAGGGCGGACACTGAACAACACCCAAGGGCCCCTGCCACTAGCCTGGACCAAGAACAGCCAACCACCTCCGCCGGCGCTAGTGGACAGGAGGCCCCCGCACAGCAGCAGCCCACCAGACCCCCACCTCCTGCAGGAGAAGAACCACCCCGCAAGAGGGCCCTGAGATCTCGCAAGAAGACAGAGTAGGATGTCAAGACCCCCGCCAGCAATGGATACCACCTGATGTCATCCCACTGTCCCACATTGTCACCCTGTCCATCCTTGAACTGCCCATGCTCCATCTCTCCACAGGCCTCTGGACAATGCACCTGTGTGACTGTTACTCTGGACTCTGCCATGGACATTCCTTCACCATAGCCCCCACCCACTTGAAACCACCCATCCCATTTTGAGCACTTCAATAAACACCTATTTTGCACCAAAATATCTGGAGTCTGGCTGTGATTTCAATAGATTGTAATTGACATGACAGTGCAAATATGTCCTTGTACATGGTGAAGTCAACAAACAGCTGCCACAAAGCTGTAGTCCATGGGGAAATGAAGCACAGGACTCGTAGTGGGGACCCCAGATCTGAAATAGGGAGGGAAAAGCCACAACTCAGTCATCATACACTGGGGCAAATAGACAGGCAGCAGAGATGCTGGAGAGTAGTTAACATTTACTAAATTATCTTTGAAATGTTACCTGTGTCCTATTGGAAGTACTGTTCAATGATTCTGTCCCTGTTGTCTGTTTCAGCCCCGTCGTCTTCCTCCTCGTCACTCTCCTCAGGTTCCACCGCTGCCACAACACCACCGTCTCGACCATCCTCCTGCAGGAAAGGCACCTGGCGGCGCAAAGCCAGGTTGTGAAGCATGCAGCAGGCCACGATGATGTGACACACCTTCTTAGGTGAGTACATTAGGGATCCACCTGTCATATGCAGGCACCTAAACCTGGCCTTTAGGAGGCCAAAGGTGCGTTCGATCACCCTCCTAGTACGCCCATGGGCCTCATTGTACCGTTCCTCTGCCCTGGTCCGGGGATTCCTTACTGGGGTCAGTAGCCACGACAGGTTGGGGTACCCAGAGTCCCCCACTAGCCATACACGGTGTCTCTGTAGCTGTTCCATCACGTAAGGGATGCTGCTATTCCTGAGGATGTAGGCGTCATGCACTGACCCTGGGAATTTGGCATTTACATGCGAGATGTACTGGTCAGCCAAACACACCACCTGGATGTTCATTGAATGGTAGTTTTTTCTGTTCCTGTACACCTGCTCCCTGTCTCTTGGGGGAACCAAAGCCACATGGGTCCCATCAATGGCACCAATTACGTTGGGAATATGTCCAAGGGCGTAGAAATCACCCTTCACTGTAGCCAATTCGCCCACCTCAGGGAAAATGATGTAGCTCCTCACGGATTTCATCAGGGCAGACAACACTCTGGATAACACCTTCGAAAACATGGGCTGAGACATCCCAGAAGCAATTCCCACGGTTGTCTGAAATGACCCACTTGCCAAGAAATGGAGTACTGACATGACCTGCACCAGAGGGGGAATCCCTGTGGGTTGGCGGATAGGGGACATCAGGTCGGGCTCCAGCTGGGCACACAGTTCATGGATAGTGGCACGGTTAAGACGGTAGGTCAGGATAATGTGGCGTTCTTCCATTGTCGACAGGTCCACCAGCGGTCGGTACACGGGAGGATTCATCCGTCTCCTCGCCAAACCCAGCGGACGGTGCCTAGGAAGGACAACATGGAGCACACAGTCAAGCAACCCACAGGTACGTACTCACAGCTAGAACAGTATACGATTCTCTATGCAGTGAATGGCGTGTCTGAGTGGCTATGCAAGGCCTAGGCCTGTGTGACGCAGTTGAAATTGAGCCATGTGGGCCCTGGAAATGGCGGCTGCCTGACCTGTGAAGTGTGACAATGGGATGTGAGGTCAATGCGCTGGCGTGGCACACCGCGGCGGGCGGCGGGCGAAGACCGCGGCGCAAACCCGCATTGGTTAACATTGAAGCCTATGGGTTTCAGGAGCCAATGGCGAAGGGCGCCGGCGGTGGCGGGACGCACCGCCGCGGTACGCACCGCCGCGGACGTGACCGCCATTTTCTATCTACTTATCCACTTGCGACTTGAACTTTCACAGGAGAGGACCTATACTGCAAGTGTTGCTGTGACCTCGGTCTGGAAGGGACAATGGCTGCTGCGCCTGGGGAAAGGGCCCCTGCCTTCACTGGAGAGGAGTTGGAGAAACTTGTGGATGGGGTCCTCCCCCAGTATGCGCTACTCTACGGTCCTCCAGACCAACAAGTGAGTTTAATTCAATCTGGATTTGGGGCCACTGGCTGGCTTGGGGGCCTGGCGGGGGGCCTGGCGGGGATGGGGGGCATGTTGGGCCTGGCGGGGGTCCTGGCGGGGGGCCTGGCGGGGATGGGGGGCGTTGGGCCTGGCGGGGGGCATGGCGGGGGGCCTGGCGGGGACGGGGGGCATGTTGGGCCTGGCGGGGGTCCTGGCGGGGGGCCTGGCGGGGATGGGGGGCATGTTGGGCCTGGCGGGGGGCATGGCGGGGGGCCTGGCGGGGATGGGGGTCGTTGGGCCTGGCGGGGGTCCTGGCGGGGGGCCTGGCGGGGATGGGGGGCATGTTGGGCCTGGCGGGGGTCCTGGCGGGGGGCCTGGCGGGGATGGGGGGCATGTTGGGCCTGGCGGGGGGCATGGCGGGGGGCCTGGCGGGGATGGGGGGCGTTGGGCCACTGGAAAGGAAAATGCTGACAAACTTGAACGTGGTATTTCTCCCTCCCTGTACGTGTCACATAGGTCCGCGCCCATGAGAAGATCGGGATTTGGCGTGCCATCGCCAAGGAAGTCCGGACCCTGGGGGTCCACAATCGACGGGGCACCCACTGCCGCAAGAGGTGGGAGGACATCCGCCGCGGGACCAAGAAGACCGCCGAGTCTCTGCTGGGGATGGCCTCCCAACGTAGGCGGGGTGCCTGCCGTCAACTGAGCCCCCTGATGTTCCGGATCCTGGCGGTGGCCTACCCTGAATTGGATGGGCGCGTGAGGGCAGCACAGCAGACACAAGGGGGTGAGTACAAGCATTATCTACTCTGTTGTCGCGCAGTGGAGGTGTCTGGTTGGGGGAGGAGGGCTGGGGGTCCCCCTAGGCCAGGGCGATATCTGTAGGCTGGGCACCCCCGTAAGCCCATGTGTCCCCAGCCACCACCCTCAGTAGTTTGTCAGTACAGCCATCCCTGGGCCGTGTCATCCATGGGTGCAGTTGTCAACTCTAGGCGTGTAGGGCATGTTCCACGGAATGCGTAGCGGACCCCAAGTGCGCAACTTAGTGCAGGGGGCATCTGTGTCTGTCATGTCCGCTAACTGTACCGGAGATCCATGTACTCAATATCCCTTTATTTCTCTCTCCCCCCCCTTTTTGTTTGTCTTTCTGTGCTTGTGTGCATCAGCATCATCAGGCGGAGGAGAAGTGGCATCGGGGCAGGAGGGAGCTGCATCTCACATGGCCCAGGAGGGCCATGCCACAGAGTCAGACTGGACCAGTGAGACGGAGGGCGAGGGGAGCTCCACAACGGGGACGACTGGACCCTGCAGCGACACGGACACGTCCTCGGAAGGGGGCTCCCTTGCGGGGGTGGCACCATCCGTGCCCCCCGCCATTACAGGTACAGCCGCCACCCAGCGCACCATCTCCGCCCTCCCAGCAGCCCCTCAGCGTTCGCCCCGTGCCCGCTCTGCCAGGAAGCCAGGCATCTCCTTCGCCCCAGGCACCTCAGGCCCTGCCCCTGTTACCCCCGCTGCCCTCAGTGAGGAGGTCATTGACCTCCTCCGAACGCTCATTGTTGGGCAGACTACCCTTTTGAATGCCATCCAGGGGGTGGAGAGGGAGGTTCATCGCAGCAATGCGTACCTGGAGGGCATTCATTCGGGTCAGGCTGCCCATCAGCGATCGTTCCAGGCTCTGGCCTCAGCACTGACGGCAGCCATTGTCCCTGTCTCCTGCCTGCCTCTACTAACTCCCTCCTCCCAGTCTCCTGTTCCTCTGCCTGTCCCACCCACACCATCAGACCAGCCTGCACACACCTCAACACCCAAGAGAAGCTCATCCAAACATAAGCACCACAGATCACGCAGACATTCACACACGCAACATTCCGATGCAGACATGCCAACAGTCACTACCACCTCTGTGACCCCCACCTCCTCGTCTCCCTCCTCCCTCCCTGTGACGTCTACACTCACACCTCCATTCACCTCACCATCAGCCAGTGTTTCCATCACCAGCACACCCTCCACTCCAGTCCGCACACGTGCAGTCACCACCCCCACTGCCATTTACACGTCCCCTGTGTCCTCTCCCACTGTGTCTGTCACCCCCTCTTCCACACCACACAAACGCAGCCACCCACCCACCCAACAGCCATCCACCTCACGACAGCCTATCCCTCCTGCACCTGCACCCAAAGACAGCAAACGTGACTCACCTACAACCACATCCTCTCCCTCCACTCCCATTCCCACTGTACCTACCACTCTCCATTGTCCCAAGAAGCTCTTCCTCGCCACTACTAACTTCTTTCCTGACCCTGAGCCCCCCCCTCCTTCTCGTCGGGGTAAGAAGAGCACCTCAGCCACCACCAGCCCTGCAGCCCCCTTGACAAGGGTGCAGGGGTATTGGAGCCCGCCAGCCCGCATGTCTGGATCTTCGCCCAGCAGCAAGGGGACAGCCAGCCCACCCCCTGGGAAGAGGAGCAGAAGGCGGAAGGGGCGCCGCAGGAGCCCGCCTTCTACATCCCCCCCGGACACCACCCAGAGACAGTCACCAGCCACAGCTCCAAAGGGAGGAAAGGGCCACAGGCCCACGACTAAGGAGGGCAAGGGCAGCAAGTCGGAGAGGTCAGGCAGCAGGCCTGCTGCCCAGGAGGAGCCCACAACCCCCATAGCCGCTGCCCCGGGAGGAACCGGCACAGCTGCCCCGGGAGAGCCCACCACCCCCATACCTGCTGCCCAGGGAGGACCCAGCCCAGCTGGCCAGGAGGGCCCCACCACCCACAGCCCAGGTGGGCAGTGAAGGAGCACCATCCCCGCTGCCCAGGAGGGCACCACCAGGCAATTAGCAGTTGGCCATAGACCGTCCGCCGTCTCAAGAACCGCTCCGCTGGGCCCCGCCGTCTCACGCACCGCTCCGCTGGGCCCCGCCGTCTCAAGCACCGCTCCGCTGGGCCCCGCCGTCTCAAGAACCGCTGAACTGGGCCCTTCAAGGCAAGGAGCGCTGAACTGGGCCCCGCCGTCTCAAGCACCGCTCCGCTGGGCCCCGACGTCTCAAGAACCGCTGAACTGGGCCCTTCAGGGCAAGGACCGCTGAACTGGGCCCCGCCGTCTCAAGCACCGCTCCGCTGGGCCCCGCCGTCTCAAGAACCGCTGAACTGGGCCCTTCAGGGCAAGGACCGCTGAACTGGGCCCCGCCGTCTCAAGCACCGCTCCGCTGGGCCCCGCCGTCTCAAGAACCGCTGAACTGGGCCCTTCAGGGCAAGGACCGCTGAACTGGGCCCCGCCGTCTCAAGAACCGCTGAACTGGGCCCTTCAAGGCAAGGACCGCTGAACTGGGCCCCGCCGTCTCAAGAACCGCTGAACTGGGCCCTTCAAGGCAAGGAGCGCTGAACTGGGCCCCGCCGTCTCAAGAACCGCTGAACTGGGCCCTTCAAGGCAAGAACCGCTGGCCCTTTGGCAGACGTGGCAGGGCAGGATCTATCTCGGGCAGGGCTGCAGGATGTCCTCTGGCCAACTTGCCTCCTCCAGTGGCAGTGGGGTCTGTTATGGACTGTATGGACTGTGGCTTTGCTCTCCCCAGGATGGCCCAGTGGGCATGGCTTTGCTCTCCCCAGGATGGCCCAGTGGGCAGGCCACCCACTGTATGGACTGTATGGACTGTGGCTTTGCTCTCCCCAGGATGGCCCAGTGGGCAGGCCACCCACTGTATGGACTGTATGGACTGTGGCTTTGCTCTCCCCAGGATGGCCCAGTGGGCAGGCCACCCACTGTATGGACTGTATGGACTGTCGCTTTGCTCTCCCCAGGATGGCCCAGTGGGCAGGCCACCCACTGTATGGACTGTATGGACTGTGGCTTTGCTCTCCCCAGGATGGCCCAGTGGGCAGGCCACCCACTGTATGGATTGTATGGACTGTGGCTTTGCTCTCCCCAGGATGGCCCAGTGGGCAGGCCACCCACTGTATGGACTGTATGGACTGTGGCTTTGCTCTCCCCAGGATGGCCCAGTGGGCAGGCCACCCACTGTATGGACTGTTTGGACTGTGGCTTTGCTCTCCCCAGGATATGGACTGTTTGGACTGTGGCTTTGCTCTCCCCAGGATGGCCCAGTGGGCAGGCCACCCACTGTATGGACTGTTTGGACTGTGGCTTTGCTCTCCCCAGGATGGCCCAGTGGTCATGGAGTCCCCTCGTGGATCTGGCGTCGTGTACTCAAGTGGCTGAGGTGCCCCCCCTTCCCTTCCCCCTGAGGTGCCTGTCCTATTTTCTTTCTGATGCCCCTGCAGTGTTCTCTCCGTGGAGTTCTTGTCGTGGGACTGGGCCTTGCCCCTTTGCACAGGACCCCTGTGATCCACGGACAGTGGTTGGACTACATTTAGTAGCTGTATATATTTTGTACATAGTTTATTTATTTATTGGGATTACTGGTGTACATTTTTCAATATATCTGCCCGTTTAAGATCTCTTCTTTTGGTCTTTGCATTATTTCGGAGGGGGGTGGTTTGTGGGTTGTGACAGTGATCTGTGGGAATGCATTGATGTGTGTGTTGTAGTGGGTGTGGGTGGGTGGGTGTGTGCCGGTAAGCTTTTCCCTCCCCTGTGTCGTAGGTGCAGTACTCACCGATGTCTTCCGCGCCGCCGGGCGTGCTCCTGGTATATGAGCAGGAATAGGAGTGCGGGGATGACCTGCAACTCTGGTTCCATACTGCCGGAATCTCGCGTGGAGTGCGTAGAGGTGAGCGTTTTCCCGTTCGTAGTCTGTTTCCGCCGTGTTCTTATCGGCGGTGCTCCCGCCCCGGAAAAGGTGGCAGATTGGTGGGTCGTAATAGGGTGGGCGGTACATTGTCTGCCGCCTGGCTGTTGGCGGGAACCGCCGCGCTGTTTGTTTGTACCGCTGTGGCGGTCGGAGTGTTAAGTTGGCGGGCTGTGTTGGCGGTTCCCGCCAGGGTCAGAATTGCATATTTAAGACCGCCGGCCTGTTGGCGGCTTGGCCGCCGCTTTATCACCGACCGCCAGGGTCAGAATGAGGGCCCATGTCTGCTTTTTGCGGATGATACATTATTGCTATCCCAAACTGCGTCTGGTTTACCAAACTTACTCCAAAAATTCACATCCTTCTGTAGAGATCAGGGTCTTGAAGTGAACTCTACGAAAACAAGGTATATGATCTTTGGTGACAATAAACACAAAGTAAGAAAGAACATCTTTATGGAAGGGGTAGAGTTGGAGAGAGTTGCCGAATTTGTGTATTTGGGGGTTAGACTGGAGGATATGCATAGATGGCAGACTCAGATAGCAAGGGCTCATATGTCACTAAAGCTGAACCTGGGTGGTGTACTGAGATTTGTGAACAGGTCCCCCAGGTTTGAAATCACTCCAGCAATGGAAATATACAAGTTACAAGTAAGAGGGAACGTTCTTTATGGAGCGAAACTATGGGGACATGAAAACCTTAAGGATCTGAAGATTGCTGAAAACTTCTTTATAAAGTCTATCCTTAGAATACCCACTAGTTCTCCTACGTTGCCTGTACGCATGGACGTGAACCTCGATTCTATTGCTCATATAGCAGTGACCAATACTATATTGGATCAGACTATGGTCCTTGGACGTGCTTAGCCCGTATAGAATATGGTTGAAAGTCTTGACAAGTGGAAACAACGCGGAAAAAATTCCCTGGTGCAAGTATGTTAGGGCTAGTCTGTCTAAACTTGGGCGGGCCCATTTTTGGATGGCTCCTAATAATTTACCCAAAAATGCGGCACAAGTTGTAAAGGATGGATATTGGCGGTGGCTAAAAGTGGGGAATTTAACAGAGGTCCCTCTAGGTAGTTTGACGGACAAGGTTACATTAGTCAAATGTCACTATGAGTGTGAATCGTATGGATTTGATTACTTTTCCTCGAGCCCGCGCCCTTTACATCAGATTCAGGCTAGGCTCCCTTTCGCTACGTTCTTTTACCTGTAATTGGTCTAATGATGATTCTTATGCCAATCTTTGTCCGATGGGCTGCTCCCTTCCTGAATTTAGTGCTCATGTACTGTTTCATTGTCCTGCTTACGATAGACAACGAAATAAGTGTATCGTCCCTCTTTGTAGAATTATGGGTTTCCAGAACCGTTTTACTGCCCTCAGAATTTTTAGGTCTAATACTGAGGGCATGGTGGCATTTGCCTTAGCAAGCTATTTAGATGAAATTTGGTGTGTTAGAATAAAAATTTTAAAATCATCCCATTAACAGGAGTTTATATTGGGAACGTCTTGTATTCTCATTTAACCCATCTCTCGTTTTTAAATTAGGAATATATTTGTGTCATGATATTTATTATGGAAAATTTAATATTTATTTTATCACAATTTTATATGGTTTGTTCTTAAAGGGAAAATGTCTTACATTCAAGGACTTTTACACAAGGACTTTTTATCTATAGTATACTTTTGTAAAATTGTAATTTTTTGTGATGTGCTTTATGGTATCTGTGTTTTACCGAAATAAAGCTATGATGATGATGATGAGTGAGTATGTTGAGACAATGGAAGCGAAGAATTGTTTTGTGTGTACGCAGATTCCTGTTTCGGTACAAGAGGGGGTTACCTATCATACGTTGCAGTTAATGTATGGGATAAGCTGTAGTCTGCTACTAATAAGATTTTATAACCAGGAGGAGATTCAATATTTCTACTCTAATCCTGACCTTGTGTTTTATTATGTGCCTATAATAGAGGATTTGATTGGGGTAGCTAGATAGTATAAATGATTTGTTTACCCGACATTGACAATTAGTACATCTTATCCACATCGCAATAATTTGACATGCTTGCTTACATCTGTAGGGAAAAGCTTTTGAGATCACACGGAGGACAGAAGGAGGGCATTAAAGGGTAAATTAGAAAAAGGATTGCAGCAGTGAGCTTTTGCTAGTAGTGAAAGTTATGGTGCAATTAGGGAGCAAGGGAAGTTAGTTTTAGATGCATTACACGTAGGGAAGCTTTGCATATCTAGACCGAAATCATATTATGACAGCGTATTTGTGGGAATGAGTGAATGTAAGCATGTGTTTTTGTTTCAGAGTAAATGGACGTTCATGTTAAATGGACAGGATCCAGCGATCCCAGGGATCTACTATATATGTGGGCTTAATGCTTATTACCGTCTTCCAAAGGGATGGTATGGGACGTGTTATTTGGGGTTAGTTTTCCCAAAGATATACCAAATTGAAGATATAAAGAAGTTTCCGAAATTGTCTGAATTACATCGTACTAGACATAAGAGAGAGACCACTGCTGGTGTAGTGGGAGACATATTTGGGGCAATAATTCCTTCAGTGGGAGTTATCTTAAATTCGATAAAGATTAGAAAGTTGTCTACTATTGTGGATAACATGCTGACATATTTTTCAGGGGCTATACTCCTGATGGATACTGAACTTGCTGCGGGAGGGCTATGACTCTTCAAAACAGGCTTACTTTAGACATTCTTTTAGCGAAATATGGTGGAGTTTGTAGGATGCCTAATGAGCTTCATTGTTGTGCATATATACCAGAAAATAGTAATGAGATTAGAAGTATGCTTACTAACTTGACTAAGGATAGTACAGACTTGAAGGAATTGAAAGAACCAGGTGTTTGGGAAAAGGTTGGGAAAGGTTTTGCTTCAGTGGGGAATTGGCTTAGCAATATATGGCATGGGATATTGTCTAAAATAATCCAGGGAATATTGATTGTTATAGTTTGTCTATTTGGATTGTGGGCGGCATGGAAAATTAGCAAGAGGATAAAATTGAATATGGCAAAACATAATAAGAGGAGGGAGGAAAAAGAAAGGGAAAAATTGTTTAGGGAAAAATTCAAGGGGAAGCCAATAAGGGAAGAGATTGACTTGAAAGAATTTTAGCTGATGTAAAATTTGTGGGGGAAAAGTTTTGTGATGACATGAGTCATCAGAGGAGGGATTGTTGGAGAGGGTCTTTCAAAAGCAATATTAATACGAAAAGCTTGCAATATATTGTGTGATGAAGCCGCTTAGAAAATGTGTTAAGATAGAAAATAATGCACACGTTTGAAATGTGCCCACGGGGAGTGGCTACCAATGTATACAAAGGCTAATGAAAAAGCTTAATAATTTTGAATTATTATGCAATAATGTTTTGAATTTATATTAGTATATCATAATTAGAGTTATGTGTTAAGAGTTTGCTATATTAATAAGAAGGGCCTTAGCTTAGCGAGGGCCTGGGCCTAGCTGCCTGGCTTCATATTAAACTGTATTTTCTAATGTGTAATGTGCTGTTTTCCTGAAGGACACAAAGCTGTATTTTTCCAGAAGTTATGTGTGTGTAGCCGTAGTAAATTCTTTCTCATGAGAACCGGTTTGCTCAAGGCGATGTTGTTGCTAGCTGCAACAGTGTAATTCGTAACAGGTGCAAGGTTACCCGTACTAGGAGAAGGCAATGAAGACACCGACTGGAGCACAAAGTGTAACATTTTCTACCTGACATTCCAACCGTTGACGACGTCAATAACATAGACCAATCTGCGACGTGAGAACTGCAAATTGTGGAAAATTCTATCAAGGTGCTTACCAAATTATTGGCCAGAGATAATGATGCATCAAAATGTATCCAATGAGAAATTAGGGACTAGTTAGGCAGTTTTGATTTAACGGCGTAACCCAAGGAAATAGACACACACTTCTTCTTCTACTTTAACGGATACACTTTCCACTTGCCACTTTGCCATTTCGCCATTCCGTTTCCCCTTTTGAGCTACTGAGCTATTATTTTTTCAATGTTTGCTTTGATACCTTAATCCATCCTCTATCCTATTCTTGACCGATGCTATCTTCTCCTCTATCTAAGGGAAGTAATGTTACTTAGCTATGTTACCTTAAGACTTTTCCCCGTCCTATCCTTGCTGATGCTGGTGAACTAATGTCCTGAGGACGAAGACTGATGCTGCTTGCTGGTCTATTGGATTGGTAACTATCTGATGCAAATTGTGATTGTCTACTTGCCTTTCCTTTCTAGGTACCAACTGCTATTTGATAGAGGCCTTAGTTTAGATGTTTTCCAAATTCGTGTTCACTAAATGTTTTGCATGAAGCCCAACATGCGGATGTTACTTTGAGGTTAGTTAAGGGGTTCACTAATCTTATGCAAATAGATAAATAACTGAGTTCTTGCTTTGTTGAAACATGTACTAATGAGACTCTGCTAAGTTGATTCATATTAATGATGTGCCTAACTGCTGAATGAATATAGCTGATGCATTTATTAAGGTGTGTTTTGATTACTTATTAGGATTGCTTTGCGTGATTTATTGATATTGAGATTAACAGACATGATATTAGATTGTAACTAATAGGGAAATAAATATCCTAACGCTTAAAGAAACTGGTGTGGTTATTCATGACTGAAAGGTCATGGTGAGTTCAATTATTGAGTCTTATTGATTGTTACCAATTAGTGACTGAAATTATTGATTGCACATTGATTTGTTGATTTGATTAGAAAATATTTCGTACTGGGAAATCTCCAAGCGTGGTTCAAGGGTTTGTCGACCTAAACGCATCTCCTTGTAAGTTTACTTATTAAGGCTCTGACGTAGTAACAAACTCCATAAATTTTGCGCTATACGGGTCTAGCACCAAAGTATAAATATGGAGTTAGTTTTCCACCGAAGTGGAGTAAAAAAAATATTAATGCTAATTCAGTGCAAACAGAGTATAAATTTGCCCCTTATTACAATGACATCATTAGCCTTGGAAGATAACGATCTAGTGGGCTCACATTGAATCATCGTTTACCACAGCTTCAGCTGAAATGTGTCAATCCAGGGTTCCTTCAACATATTCTTCTCAGGGTTGTGCACTGGTCGGTCATACTGTTTGCCAATTTGAAAACACATCCTGCCAATCAGCCTTCTTGTGTTGCTCCAACTGACAAACTAGGGCAATGGGTGTATTACCTACATTTTGTTCATTGAAGTGGTAACACCAAATTCCACTAAGTCTTCACACAATATATTAATTGGAAGTGGAATTTAGGGAGATGAGGATGTTGGCAAGATCTGCATGAGATGAATTTGAAGAAAGATAATTGTGGGAGGGTGTCATATGCGAAACTACTTGTTGTTGATGTGCATTCAGGTCTTCAATATTTGTTCATTGAAGACACCTTCAATACTCTTTAACACTACAGCAGATTTGTGCACTTCGTAGTGGCTTATCCTAGCCACATGAACAACCTTCCCCTGTCAATCCTGGCAACGGGCACATTATCTATGGGATCAGTGCCTGGTTTTCTCTCCATTTTTATTACTTGTGCATACCTTTCTGCAGAGTGTTTTTGGACTCCATTTACTTTCATGTGAGCTTCTACTTGACTTCTCCACCTACATGTGTTGCTTCATCTGGAACTTAGCTAACCTTAAAAAGATAACCACTTGAACACCTTGACTTAGGCACACCTGGTCCATTTAGAATACACAAGGGTTTCCACATCCTGGATTTGCACTCAGTGGATCAAGTTTGTCAGCCAAGAGAAAGTCTACAGTGGACAAAACATGTGTTGGTTGGCCATACTATGCTGTTCATTGATCTACTTCGTTACACTATTGTACCATCTGCTTGATCTTTCTCATTATTCATTATGAAGAAGTAAAAGAGCGTATGGATTTACACATGAACTAAATACAGAATCTTATTATAGTTCTGTAACTCTCGACACTCAGAATGTGTGTGCCAACCATATCTATATTTTTTATACTTAGCCTTGTTTGGTGTGATGAGTTATCTTTGTATTATATGTAGAGACTTTGGTAGCATGAGTCCTTTGGGGGTTCCTTATTAACTTGTGAGTCTTTTGTTAATGTTGCGTCTGATGCTCTGCATTGCTAATGTTTTTCTTTTATTTTAGTTCTAATAACATGGCTTCTTTCTCTCACAGTGGCCTCAAGCTCCTGGTTTGATCATGTTAAAGGCTGGCACACTCACAAGGACGAGTTTAATATACTTTTCCTCCAATATGAGGACATGGTGAAGGTTGGTCAACAAATTAATCTTCTAATGAAATGAGAATAATTTGACAAATGCCTTCTACTAGCAAAATAAGAATTTGAGTTACGTTTCATTGCTTTGAATGTGTACTAAAAATGTCCTTTTTTAAGATGATATAAATTAGCCATACTGATGTTACAGTATCTAACATGTTGCATAATAATACAAATGTGGAAGATATTTGCCTTGTGCGGTTGGTGTGGGAGAGTGCATAAAGACATACACGTTCTAGTTCAGCTCCACAATTCTCTTTGGAAGAAGTTTCCACACAGTCAATTCAAAGGTTGCCTTACCGTAGCCTTGTGTTACCCCATTACCAGCACTGAAGAAACTAAAGCTTTACTCTTAGTGAGTTCAGTGGAGAAAGGATCAATATTTCAATTCAACAACAGATAATGGGCCTGATTACAACTTTGGCGGAGGGGGTTAATCTGTCCCAAATGTGACGGATATCCCGCCCGCTGTATTACGAGTCCATTATTTCCTATGGAACTCCTAATGTGGCGGGCGGGATATCCGTCACATCTGGGACAGATTAACCCCCTCCGCCAAGGTTGTAATCAGGCCCAATGTGTGGTACAAATCTTGTATTCCAAAAGAGCAAAAAAGTAATGGGCATATTTATACTCTGTTTGCGCCGGAATTGCGTCGTTTTTTTTTTACGCAATTCCGACGCAAAACTAACTCCATATTTATACTTTGGCGTTAGATGCGTCTAGCGCCAAAGTCCATGGAGTTTGCGTCATTTTTTAGCGTGGACACCTACTTTGCATTAATGATATGCAAGGTAGGCGTTCCCGTCTAAAAAAGTGACTCCAAGGCATGTGCGCCGTATTTACACTCCCGGGCAAAATTCACTCCCGGGAGTGGGCGGGTCAAAAAAAATGACGTCCAGCCGCTTTTGCGCTGTTTTTTAGCGCCTGGTCAGGGCAGGCGTTAAGGAACCTGTGGGCTCGGAAGGAGCCCAGAGGTGCCTCCCATGCCCCCAGGGACACCCCCTGCCACCCTTGCCCACCCCAGGAGGACACCCAAGGCTGGAGGGACCCATCCCAGGGACATTAAGGTAAGTTCAGGTAAGTATATATATTTTTTTTTTGTGGCATAGGGGGGCCTGATTTGTGCCCCCCTACATGCCACTATGCCCAATGACCATGCCCAGGGGACAGAAGTCCCCTGGGCATGGCCATTGGGCAAGGGGGCATGACTCCTGTCTTTGCTAAGACAGGAGTCATTTCAATGGGGGTTGGGAGTCGAAAAAAATGGCGCAAATCGGGTTGAGGCGAAAAATTTGCCTCAGCCTGACTTGCCCCATTTTTTGGTGTCCAAGCTCCATATTCCCCTACGCCGGCGCTGCCGGGTGTACGTCATTTTTTTTCACGCACATCAGGCAGCGCCGGCGGCTAACGCCGGCTAACGTCATTGAATAAATACGGCGCCCCATGGCGCTTCAGAATGGCGTTAGCCGGGGCTAATTTTTTTGACGCAAAACTGCGTTAGCGCAGTTTTGCGTCAAAAAGTATAAATATGGCCCTAAGTGCCTTAGAGGTTGGTCTATAGGATACCCTGTCACAAAAGTGATGAAGTAAGCTATCCACCACATTACAAGTGCACTAGGATATAATGCACATCTAATACCACAGCCAGGCTATCCATCAACTTTATAAAAACATATTCCATCCACTAAACTCAAAATCAGGATCTATGTTATTGACTAAAATGAATACCACGGAACCAGAAGAAAAGACACAACCTCCAAGAGCACACAGCTGAAGATAGGTTTCCAATGTGATCTTTAGACAAATTGGAAATGTAAGAAAGAAAAAAGGAGAACAATTAAGCTCAGTGTGTCATGTCAACTCAGGGCCAGGGGTGGCTCCTTTGTAATGGTGAAGGAGCCTCTCCCCCCTGGCTAAGCCAGGACCTGCAACATAAAACAATATTTAATTATAATTTTATCTTTCAGATGCTGCCTCAGCCAGCAGCATGTTCAGGGAGGTGGGAGGAAGGAGGCAGAGAGAGTGCACCTAAGTGCGCATGCGTGTTAGGCCAGCCATCTCAGGCTGGCCAAACACACAAGCTCACTTAAGTTTCTCCAGCTCAGCTGTGTTTAACAGCCGGGCTGGAAAAACTGCACAGACCCCAGGGTTGTGTCTGAGCGGCAGTCCAAGCGGCTCAGACCAATCCTGCCACTGCTTTCCTGCTAGGTTTAGCATGAAAGCAGCACCAGGATTGCTAGGGAGCCTGTGCTGGTGTCCCAATGAATGCTGGGAGACCACATTGAGGAAAGGAAGAAGAGTAACGTGGCAGGAGGCGATGGCAAAAGGTAAGTTTTTTTTTTATAAATGCCCCCGTCCTATCCCCCCGCTTCCCTCCCCCTGCCTACCCCTCCCCTTGAGATTTGTGGTGGCCACCGCTGCTCAGGGCATACATGTGCTTCACCAGAGAATATTCTTTAGATACTTTGAAACCTCCTCTCTCTATGGTTCTTAATTGAGCCAGATGACATTTGCTTCTCTCTTCTGCTGAGTATTCTATAAATCGTATGTATAGCTGGGAAAAAATAAGGGCATAAGCAACAGACTGAAGGAGGATAAATTATGTTGTCATGGTGCATGCTATTTAAGTCAGAAATGATACAGAATGGAGGCATGTAGAGAAACTGTACATTAAGATGGCCGAATGAGTTAAAACAACAACGCAATTTAAAAGGAAAAACATGCAGCAGACAGAACCCAGAGCTTCTTGCACCAAGTGTGAACAGAACTTCTAAAGTGGCCAAAGGTGAGTAAGTAACTGACAATTTGGCCTGCTTGAAATGTTATAAAATTATGGTAACATGTAACTATTTGACAAATTTTGGCCCTATGTGGCTTCACCTGGGTTATAGCTCAGGCAGCGTTTTCCACAGTGACAGCTTCAAAACCTAAATTACACTGTGTCACAATGTAAAATGAGTATGCAATGGGATTTGCAGAATCCAGTCAAAATCTACAGGCTAAAAGAACCTCAGGCCTACATCCTTGCATTCAAAACATTAAACTGCGATTTTGTTTTTAGTGCAGCCTCGTCCTTTAAATAATGTACTGCAAGGACGTACTGTGAGGAGCATGGAGTGGACCCCTTGATAACTGTATGTTCCCCCAATGCCCGTAGCTGGCATTCATAAAACGTCTACTGTGTGAATGGCTGCCACTTGCGATGATAGGTCGAAAGTCAAATAATATTTTGAAACCACAATTGCGGTCACAAACCACTGATACATTAAATTACAACCTTGACGGTCAGTCGCGGCTCGCTCCTATGTAAAAGGGCGGGGCGGCTGCAGTGCACAGGGGAAGGGAGAAGGGCACATTTAATAATTTTAAAAAAAGAAAGAAAAAAAACGTACCTCCTCTGTTGCTGCAGCTCCTCTGCTGCTCATCGCTGGTGCTGCAGGCACAAGCACTCAGCCTACCCTGCTCCAATCCTGACGCTGCTCAGAGCAGCATCAGGATTGGCTGTGAGCCCCCATCAAGGGCGCTCCCAGGCAGACTGGGAGCCTGTGCAGGCTCTCTCCAGCCCAGCAACTGTGTTGCCAGGCTGGAGAGAGCCTACAGCTCATGTAGGCACACATTTGCGCTGAGGGGAGTGCTCTGTGCACTCCTCTCCGAGGCTGTCATCCCCGATGCCCCGCCACTTTCACCAGGAAGGAATAATAAAACAAGTTTATTATTCCTTTGTGGTGAAAGCGTTGCAGCTTCTGCTGCTGGCGGGGTTGGGGTGACCCTTCTTCGCCCTTATGGAGGAGCCGCCCCCTGATGAAGGTGCTACAATGTATGCATTGCAACTCTGTGTTCTGTAATCTCGGAACCTGCGATAAAAAAAAATTGTCAGGTTTGCGACTTCCATAATCTTCCCTATATTTGTCTATTGATGAGGGTATAGGAGAGAGAGAAATGAGGGTTTAAAAGGAACAGAGAAGGCCTTATAAGTGGGAATGCTCAGCACATAGGTTAGAAAGCAAAAGAATGCATCATCATTAGGTGGGGTAGTTATGAAATAACTATGAAGAATATCTAGCAGACAGATAAAAAAGGGATTGCTTCTCAGCTACTCTATAGGAATGATCAGGCACATAGTTTAACCCCTTCTCTGCCAGGCCTTTTCCCCCTCCTGTGCCGAGCCTTTTTTTGGCTATTTGGAGCAGTTCGCGCTTAGGCCCTCATAACTTTTTGTTCACATAAGCTACCCACGCCAAATTTGCTTCCTTTTTTTCCAACATCCTAGGGATTCTAGAGGTACCCAGACTTTGTGGGTTCCCCAGAAGGAGGCCAAGAAATTAGCCAAAATACAGTGAAAATTTCGTTTTGTTAAACAAAATGTGAAAAAGGGGCTGCAGAAGAAGGCTTGTGGTTTTTTTCCCTGAAAAGGGCATCAACAAAGGGGTTGCGGTGCTAAAATCACCAGCTTCCCAGCTTTCAGGAACAGGCAGACTTGAATCAGAAAACCCAATTTTTCAACACAATTTTGGCATTTTACTGGGACATACCCCATTTTTACGATTTTTTGTGCTTTCAGCCTCCTTCCAGTCAGTGACAGAAATGGGCATGAAACCAATGCTGGATCCCAGAAACCGCAACATTTCTGAAATGTAGACAAAATTCTGAATTCAGCAAGGGGTAATTTGTGTAGATCCTACAAGGGTTTCCTACAGAAAATAACAACTGAAAAAGAAAAATATTGAAATTGAGGTGAAAAAAAATCAATTTTTCTCTACGTTTTACTCTGTAACTTTTTCCTGCAATGTTAGATTTTCGAAAGCAATATACCGTTATGTCTGCTGGACTCTTCTGGTTGCGGGGATATATAGGGCTTGTAGGTTCATCAAGAACTCTAGGTACCCAGAGCCAATAAATGGCCTGCACACTGCAGTGGGTTTTCATTCTATGCCGGGTATACAGCAATTCATTTGCTGAAATATAAAGAGTAAAAAAATAGCTATCAAGAAAACCTTTGTATTTCCAAAATGGGCACAAGATATGGTGTTGAGAAGCAGTGGTTATTTGCACATCTCTGAATTCCGGGGTGCCCATAGTAGCATGTGAATTCCAGGGCATTTCTCAAATAGACGTCTTTTTTTCACACTGTCTTACATTTGGAAGGGAAAAATGTAGAGAAAGACAAGGGGCAATAACACTTGTTTTGCTATTCTATGTTCTCCCAAGTCTCCCGATAAAAATGATACCTCACTTGTGTGGGTAGGCCTAGCGCCCGCAACAGGATATGCCCCAAAACACAACGTGGACACATCACAGAAAACAGAGCTGTTTTTAGCAAAGTGTCTACCTGTAGATTTTGGCCTCTAGCTCAGCCGGCACCTAGGGAAACCTACCAAACCTGTGCATTTTTGAAAACTAGAGACCTAGGGGAATCCAAGATGGGGTGACTTGTGGGGCTCTGACCAGGTTCTGTTACCCAGAATCCTTTGCAAACCTCAGATTTTGGCTAAAAAAACAAATTTTCCTCACATTTCGGTGACAGAAAGTTCTGGAATCTGAGAGGAGCCACAAATTTCCTTCAACCCAGCGCTCCGCCAAGTCTCCCGATAAAAATGGTACCTCACTTGTGTGGGTAGGCCTAGCGCCCACAAAAGGAAATGGCCCAAAACACAACGTGGACACAACATATTTTTTCACAGAAAACAGAGGTGTTTTTTGCAAAGTGCCTACCTGTAGCTCAGCCGGCCCCAGAAGGGGCAGAAATGCCCTAAAATAAATTTGACCCCCACCCCCCCAATACCCACCTTCCCGGGAGCGACCCTTGCCTACCGGGTCGGTCCCCCTACGTGACATTGGCGCCAAAAAAAAAATCCCCGGTGCCTAGTGGCTTCTGCCCCCTTGGGGGCAGATTGACCTAAAATCGACCGGGGCAGAAATGGTCTAAATACAATTTGCCCCCCAGGGGAACGACCCTTGCTTGATGGGTCGCTCCCCATCTCTAAAAAAACAAACAAACAAAAAAAAAACACACAAAAAAAATTTGCCCCAGCGCCTAGAGGTTTCTGCCCCCCCTGGGGGCAGATCGGCCTAATAATATTCCGATCTGCCCCGGGCAGAAATGGCCTAAAATAAATTTGCATCCCCAACATCCACCCCCCCCAGGAGCGACCCTTGCCTATGGGGTCGCTCCCCCTGCGTGACATTGGCGCCAAAAAACAAATCCCCGGTGCCTAGTGGTTTCTGCCCCATTGGGGGCAGATTGACCTAAAATCGACCAATCTGCCCCCAAAGGGGGCAGAAATGGTCTAAATCCAATTTGCCCCCCAGGGGAGCGACCCTTGCCTGATGGGTGGCTCCCCATCTCTAAAAAAAAAAAAAACCACACAAAAAAAAATTTGCCCTGGTGCCTAGAAGTTTCTGCCCCCCCTGGGGGCAGATCGGCCTAATAATAGGCCGATGCAGAAATGGCCTAAAATAAATTTGCCCCCCGAACCCCCAACCCCCCCCGGGAGTGACCCTTGCCTAAGGGGTCGCTCCCCCTGCGTGACATTGGTGCCAAAAAACAAATCCCCGGTGCCTAGTGGTTTCTGCCCCCTTGGGGGCAGATTGACCTAAAATCGACCAATCTGCCCCCAAGGGGGCCAGAAATGGTCTAAATACAATTTGCCTCCCAGGGGAGCGACCCTTGCCTGATGGTTCACTCCCCATCTATAAAAAAAACAAACAAACCAAAAAAAAAACACAAAAAAAAAATTGCCCCGGCTCCTAGAGGTTTCTGCCCCCCCTGGGGGCAGATCGGCCTAATACCAATAGGCCGAGATGGCCTAAAATAAATTTGCCCCCCCCCCGGAGCGACCCTTGCCTACAAGGTCGCTCCCCGTGCGTGACGGCGCTAAAAAAAGATCCCTGGTGCCTAGTGGTTTCTGCCCCCCTTGGGGGCAGATCAGCCTAATCAAAATAGGCTGATTTACCCCCCAGGGGGGCAGAAATGGCCTAAAATAATTCCCCCCCCATGGAGCGACCCTTGCCTAAGGGGTCGCTCCCCTTGCGTGAAATTCACGCAAAAAAAAAACTCCCTGGTGTCTAATGGTTTCTGCCCCCCTTGGGGGCAGATTGGCCTCATCAAAATAGGCCAATCTGCCCCCAAGGGTGGCAGAAATGACCTAACTATAATTTGCCCCCTAGGGGAGCGACCCTTGCCTAAGGGGTTGCTCCCCACCTAAAAAAAAAGAAAACATTAAAAAAAAAAAAAAGATCCCTGGTGCCTAGAGGTTTCTGCCCCCCCTGGGGGCAGATCGGCCTAATAATAGGCCGATCTGCCCCCAGGGGTGGTAGAAAAAACCTTCCCAAAAAAATGCCCCCCCTGGGAGCAACCCTTGCCCAAGGGGTCGCTCCCATTGCGTGAAATTCACGCAAAAAAATAAAAAACTCCCTGATGTCTAATGGTTTCTGCCCCCCTTGGGGGCAGATTGGCCTCATCAAAATAGGCCAATTTGCCCCCCTTGGGGGCAGAAATGGCCTAAATATATATTGCCCCGTAGGGGAGCAACCCTTGCCTAAGCGGTCGCTCCCCACCTAAAAAAAAAAGAAAACATCACAAAAAAAAAAAAAAAATCCCTGGTGCCTAGAGGTTTCTGCCCCCCCTGGGGGCAGATCGGCCCAATAATAGGCCGATCTGCCCCCAGGGGGGGCAGAAAAGGCCTTCCCCAAAAAATGCCCCCCTGGGAGCGACCCTTGCCCAAGGGGTCGCTCCCTTTTTACAATTTCAGTAAAAAAAAAAAAAATCCCTGGTGTCTAGTGGGGTTTCAAAAGCCGGATTGCAAGCAATCCGGCTTTTGAAACCCTGTGAGAGACTTCAAAGGGAAGGAAACACATTTCCTCCCCTTTGAAGCCCCTCCGGGCCTCCCCATGGGATTGAAAGAGAAATGCTTTGCATTTCTCTTTCAATCGCGCTGGAAGCAGAGCTTCCAGCGCGATGGGGGAGACCCTGTGACTAATCAGCACGCGCTAGCGCGCTGACATCACAGGGGGGGTTGGGGGGGTCTGGGTGGAAGGGGAAGGGCTTCCCCTTCCATCCCTGACTTGGGGGGGTGGGGGGTAACCCCCAGAGGGAGCGCTGGGCTCTGTGCACAGGACGTAATGGTTAGGTCCTGGGCACAGCAGCACTGTGCCTCAGGACGTAACCACTACGTCCTGGGTACAGAAGGGGTTAAGCAGCATGACCTACAATCATTTTAGCTGCCAGACAGTGTCACAGTCCAAATGAGATGAAATGTGGTTAACAAATCGATACCTAGACCATCCATCTCCTGTCCTCTGTAACTACATCTGGAGAGAAAAACATGCTACAATGTCAGTTGACAGTCTCTGTTCAGTAAGAGGCCATTGGAAGCAGGCAGCCCCCTTATACAGAACAGAATATGATACCTTCTGAAGGGTAGTTTTAGACAGGAGGGGGAGGGATGAATTGGGTGCACTGTAGAAGTGGTGATAGGTCCAGGTGGTTTTTCGGTGAGGGAAAACTATTTTCTTTTAGATACATACATTTTTGGCCAGAAAATCTTAACATGGCATGTTGGGAATGGCTTTACAGACTTACTTTATAATACCAAGCCTAAATGTTAGGAGACTGGTAAAATGATCCAACTAAAACACCTGAATGACCTTGCTAAGAACATTTAATCCTGCTCTTATTTTTTTCCAAGAAACACAATGTTAGAAAGGGAAAGAAAACATCATAAAGTATAGTTGGACTGAAAGAGATTGCTTCTCCTCATTAACTGAATCTCCTAGAGGAGTAGCAATGCTTTTTAATTGAAAAACCGTACCAAGGAATGATTCTGTTTACTGGGCGTGATCAGGAAGTTTAGTGGTTTATAATGAGATGTCAAATAGACTTAGCTATCAGCTGGCTACATATTTCAGCTAAATAGTGGACAATAAATCCCAGGTATATGAGACAGTGAAATTCAAACCAAAGAAATGCCCACCTTCCCTTTTACAAAAGGTGTGAACTTGGAATTGGACCCTGAAATTGTGAGGAACTTCGGGCCAGATTTACAAAAAAATGGCGCAGCACAGTGCTGCACCAAAACTTGCAGCGCTGTGTCACTTAGAAACACAGGGATTCACACCCCTGTGTTTCTCGCTGCTCTGATGCTAAATTTAGCTGCCAGTGCCGATGCAGGCACCCTTGCACCATTGTGTATTTAGGTGATTGATTGTTAATGTGCAGGAAGGTGTCCCTTCCTGTTCATAAACAATCTACAATGGCAGTTTGACACTTATATGTATGCTGCATAATGCAGCACACAGAGACATACCAAATCGTAATTTTTGAATGATTGTTTATGTGCAGGAAGGGACACCTCCCTGCACAGGAGCAATTACTCATGGCCTTTTGCTCTTTCTATGTGTGCTACAGAATGCAACACACATGGAAAAAGCAAAAACAAATAAAAGTATTCCTCCTCGTTGTACCTTGCTAATGCCTCCCCTGGCGTGGCGTTTGTTTTTGGTGTTGCCACATATTTATGCCTTCTTGTAAATCTGGGGCAGCTTCAAAAGCAATAGGCATTGCAGTGGAACACCCACAGCAACACCCATTGCACGCCCCTCTGGCGCAGAAAACTGCATCATAGGGACTCATATTTACAAGGTAGCGTTAAGCCACAAAAAGTGGCTTAGCGCCGCCTTTTATATGTGGTACACTGTACAGCACCACAGGAGCATCACAAAAAGTGATGCTGAAGTGGAGCTAGGGCGTTGTAAATCTGGTCCTTAATTTACAACCACATCCTGTGCCTCTTCTAATATGCAGGTGCTTTACTTCTGTGTCACTCTACAGATCCTTTATGATCTGCTTTGGCTTGCTAAAGAATTTGATGAGCAGCCTTTTGGATAGTATAAAGCTGTGACAAAAGGGTTTTCTCTGATAAAACTGTGAATGTACTGACACCATTTGTGGATTGAAGCTATTGGAGCGTGAGAATGGAGCTCTACCTAATAGAGAGTCTTACTGGATGCAAACTCTACCAGTGAAATTTCCTGTAACTTCATCTATGGATGAAAATGGAGGTCCCTGCTGCGTACCACAGGTCTTACTAAAAGAGAAGATGACTACAATTTAATTTATTTCCTCTTTTGTAGGCCAACAACCGTGGACCATTACAAATGTTAACACATTTCTTTGGAGAACAATTCACAAAATCCACCTTCTTCAGGGCCAGTAGATAATCAGTAAATGTAGTAATAGGGAATGTTAAATCTCTCGGGATAAGAGAGGGGTCTAGCAAAACAAGAGGATGAGAAAGGAAAATATATGCTCATAAACAAAACAAATTGCATATATAAAACATCAGATAATACCATCTGTGAGTCAGACATACTAAAATCAAAATATATTCAAGAATGTGAACTCAATACAGTTATGACACTTAAACTGGTGCACATTGTGTACTCTACAGTCAACAAAAAATATTTCAATATATTATTAAGACACATTATGAATGACACTTTTTCTCTAATATAGGTACTTTGTAAAAATCAACTGTTCAAACATAATATGGCCTTTATATGCACTAGACATGGTCAATAGAAAAAGTCTCTTCCATTAAAAATGGTGGAATGCTACTCTACTAATTCTACCTCATTAGGGAGTTTCTTGAGTAAAATGAAGTGTCCCATTTGAGTGAAGTAGTCCACAATTACCAACAAAGTTGAGCAACTATTTGATGGAATTAATTCCACAATAAACCCAAGACATATCAAGCTTCAGGGTTATGTTGAAGAGAGAAGGTGATGCAGTGCCCCTGCTGTTGTCATATCTGATGATGTCACTTTAGCACAAGTTACCCTCTTCTGGATATACTCATTTATTGAGGTCTTAAGACAAGGCCACAATAAACTCTCAGATGATCAAATCCACCTTCTCACTATGTCCCAGGTGTCCAGCTGCAGGAAAAACATGAAATGACACCGGTTCATAGCAGTTTGTTTAGTAATCATCAAAGGAAGGAATACAGCTTCTCCTCGATATATCATAACTGTCTGTAAAAAGTATCCATTGCTGAGCCTTAGGGCCTGATTCACAAATATGATTTACATTTTTGTGTAAGTTTACAGTTCTGAGCTTTATTTTCCGTCCATACCTCAATTATTTTCTAAGAAAGGGTGGTGCAGTACCAATTGTTGGCCAAGTGTAGTGCTGGACTTTCTACAAAAGTATTACTTCCGTGTTAAGTACAGTCTTTTATTGTTGGAAGGCTTTCTCCTGTTCTTGACTCCAACAGAAAAAACAACCTTTTTTTGTCAGCTGGATGATGAGCTGTTCACAGAAAGGAGTGGCTATGAACTGACAATATATTTAGCAAACATGATGAACCTTCTATCTCCTTGACAGATTCAGGGGTTGTTCATTCTAGGACTACTTTCGCCATGGAGGGGTTTATACTATTTCCTTGCCTATACATCCCCAAAACCAAGTGAAGATGCTGGAAACCACAAATAAACATGTTCAGCCTCATACTGAAAAACATAACATAAAGTGCTATCCACACACTGCAGTTCTGTAGCAGCTTACACTTTTGAGTAGGTTTGCTATTTTTCTGTATTAACGCCCTTCACTTTTATAGTAACGTATACTTTGGTAGTAACATACAATTTTGCAATATACTCCTACCGTCATTATTATTTATGGGAGGGTGTTGCAGTATTAGTGGTGGCCATGTGCAGTTCCAGACTTACAGAAAAGTATAATTTACTACAAAGTGTAAGGTACTACAAAAGTGCAGTTTGTGAATACTGAAAAGAACGGCTCGCCTTCCTGGCAACAAAGAAGTGTGTGTCCGTTGTTGACTGCCCCAGAGAGAAGAGGCTGAGAAGGGCCGCGTTCAGAGAGTGACAGGTTTAGGCTGCCCACCATGGGTGGTAGTGAAAGCCCACATTGTATGGCCTGCAAGGGTGAGGAGGCTTCTTCCGGCCATGGTGCTGCAGCAGGCCTATTAAAAAAAAGGGGCGGTACCAGTACCAGTGTCCTATGAGCTCTTTCAATGACAAAGAAATTAGACAAGTCTTTAGGACACAGCACGGTCTTCACCCAATTCTTCAGGAATCACTCAGCCGACTGATCTTGATGGGGAGGCAGAAATGTAGAGCATGCCCTACATCTAATCAGGCATACTTCTTCACAGTGGGAATGTGCTGTTAAAAGTGATCTGGCTAAGACTCCGTTTGCCTGTGATTTAGTTTTTTGGGATCTCCCAGCTGTTGGACCATTGGGGGCTACAGTTGAATTGACTGCCTGGAGGGTGGGTGTGGGGGTCCTGTTTCCTAAGGAGAAGTTTATTGATTTTGAAGCAGCAAAGGAGTGCTTCATTGTAGGGCTAGGCCGATTTTTACAGCATGCGAATATTGCAGATATTGTGTGGGATATTGCCCATGTTCCTCAGGGCCCTGACCTCCTCACTTAACCTTAGATGTCTGTTTCAACTGGGTGGGAGCCACCACATGATATCACTTCCAAGGTGTTAATGGTGGACCTTAGGGACGTTCCATTCCCTGCCCATAGGACCTGGGAGGGGGACCTGGTGGTGCCAAATAATGACACCTTGTGGTGTTGGATGTGTGCACTGGTGAAGACGTCATTGGGGAACGCATAATTCAAACTCTTGCTTTTCTATTTTCTTCACTGTGCATATGTCACACTGGTATTGATGCATGGAATAGATATTGGTAGGACTGAATCATGTCACAGGTATCTTGCCCTGATGGCTTCCTTCCTTCATTTGGCTTGGTCTTGCCCAGAGGTGTATGGCTATTGGGGGAATGTGATGACATGTGTAAGGTCTGTGCTGGGGTTGCCTGTGGTTGTGGATTCTACGGTATGTTTGTTGGGGGAAGTCTGTTCACCTAGAGACCAAAGGATGGCTTGTAAATCCCTGCATTTGGTGGTGTTATTGGCCAAGAGATGAGTTGTGATTGCTTAGATGGTTCAAGCTGGACCAAGTGAACAACAGTGGGTGGTGGATGTTGTTGAAGAGGTTCGTTTGAGGAGGTGTAGGGACAATAAAATGGACCAGGAGGACATTGAGGTGTGGGTGGGACTTTTGGAAAAATGTATACAACCAGACAGGGTGCACTTTGCCTCCATGTAGGATGATGAAGGAACTGAGGATTCTGCTGAGGCATGATCTGATCCTAGTGTGTTTGTTATGAGGGGTGGGATGCTAGGAACGGGTGAGGGTGGGATAATATTCTGAAGGGCCTGTGTGGATGCATGCTGGATTTATTACTTTTATGGTAAATTGATTCTAAGGTGAGATGTTAACCTTTACTGTGACATGATGTCAGAGTCACCAGATCCTCAGGGTCTGTGCACGTTACCAACACATCCACCACTGAACAGCTCCAAGACTCTGATAGATAAATCACGGAGGCTAAGAGGGTTCAAGAGGGGAAGAGGGGATTAGGAAGGGAACAGCTGGGAAGGAGACCTGTAGTAAGAAAAAGGTTAAAACACACAATATGAAAATTACATCTCATGAAATCAATACTAGACTATGACTCTAAGCCTAGTCATTCTGAAAACATGAACAACCTAAGAATTAGGCTTAAAATGACTAAAATTCAAGATGGCCGGATACCTGTAATGGAATCAAGATGGATTAAATGAAACTTTCAAATCCAAGTACTTTCCTTTACATGAGAATCAGGAAAACATTCTGAATAAGTTCTAAACCAGTCATATGAATCCTTTTTTGAGAATTCATATTAGGACCATGCAATATTGCATCTAGAAACTCTGGCCTTTTGTGTTCTCTTCAAATGTTTCAACACGAATTGCGCACATTGCAGATTTTCATATATATAGTAAACACCATAAAGGATTGTGCACCATGAATAACACAATATGGATTCAGGAAACAAATCACGCAACCTATCAACTCGAATACTACCTAATAAATGTCTTAGAATAGTGCCATACAATGAACAACATGAATTAAGCTCGAGGAGAGAATTGCACGTCTTGCCGATTCGTAAGCCACGATGTAAATGCCAAGAAATAACAGCGCGCAATGAATAACAAGATTAAAGCACCATGAAACGAATTGCGCGTCTTGCCGATTCTTAAGCCACCATGTAAATGTCAAGAAATGGTAGCGCGCAATGAATAACAAAGTTAAATCATCATGAAACTAATTGCGTGTCTTGCCGATTTGTAAGCCACCATATAAATGTCAAGAAATGGTAGTGTACTATGAATAACAAGATTAAATCAACATGAAACAAATCGCGCGTCTTGCCGATTCGTAAGCCATCATATAAATGTTAAGAAATGGTAGCGCGCAAAGTAATCTGTTAATCATTAAAGAATTAGGCCAAGAATATGAAAGTTCTCGATAACGGCGTCGGGAGGCCAGCCCTACCACCGTCTTACCTCCCAGAACAAGGATCACCAATAAAGAACGAAGGGTAGATGCCTGGAAGATCAAATAGGCCACCGGAACAGAAGCTCAGGAAGTATCTGCTGCTCAGCACCGGGACCTCTGAATAGTGAGCACTTGGAGCTGGGATGGCTCCCTTTTATAGAGTCTTGGCCCAGCCCACAACCACACCCAGGCATGCTGCAGGGAAAGTCTCTGGAAGGCCCTGGAAAGGGACCACACCCTAACACACTCTGAAAGCCTGCAGCAATACATTGCAAATAAACAGTATTTGTAAACACATTAAAAATAAGTCTTCAGGATTAAACTCTGCACTGCAAAAGGTTAAACAACAACATATCAGCACAATGCATAAATTACGTTGTTTTGAGAGTGCTGGGTTTTTGCATTCTAGTCGCCCATAGAGCGCGCACTGCCCTGGTGTTGACACATGATAGATGATGGTGAGAAACTTGGCACTTGTTGATGCTGATTTGTGTTTGATAAAGCCAATAAATATTTATTTTAAAAAAGTGTAAAGTTACTCAAAAGTGTAGCTTGTGAATCATCAAGTGTTTGGTAGTGCTTTTCTTGACTAATGTTAATATACTTGAGAAATAGGTGGTGTTAGAAACTGGCTTTCTGGTTAGCAGAGGTATGCACCCAGTCTAAGTAGGAACCACATTCCTAGTAAGGATAAGTCACAAATACACCCTAAATTAACCTTTGCTCGCCCCCAGTAGCTTGGCACAGAGTAGTCAGGCTTAACTTAAGAGGCACTGTGTTAAGAATTTGTGCAACACTTCAAACAGTAAAACAGTGAAAACACCACACAAAAAGATACCACGCCACCCTAGAAAAATAAAACTTAAATTAATGAAAAGAACACGGCCAAAATGACAAAAAGCCAATAATTAGAAGTCGAGATATGATTTTTGAAGAATAAATTTAGTTGTGCCTAGAAGCATAAAGTGCCAATCGAGTCGTGCTAGACTAGGTCAAATCTGAAAAGTAAGGCAGTCCACGATAGAGCATGGGTCAGATACAGGGACCAGCCTTGGTTCTCTGAAACAGTACCTTGGTTCAAAGGTGTGTCAAAGTTGAGAACAAATTGCGAGGAGCAAAGGAGGTGATGCGTTGACATCAGTCCTGAAGATGTGGGTGATGAGTCAGCTCAGAGCCATTCAAAGTCAGGAATTTATCTAGGGAATGGAGGTGATGCATTACACAGTCTGCAATGCGGAGTTCCTGATCGTTGCAGTACCAGCGATGCGCCGGCATCAACGGTGATGGGGTGTCCTCGATCCTTGCAGCAGTGGTGATGCATCAGCATCAATGGAGATGCACCAGTTCCTAGCAGCGCAACAGTGTCGTTGCATGGATTTTGTGCTGGAACAACATTTTATACCCACTCCCAAGGGTCCAAGACTGGATTAGTGCCACTTAGGAGGGCAAGACTCTCAGATGGCAGAGTCCAGGTGCTGTAGGTGATGAGATGGAAGTATTTTGGGCCATATTTATACTTTTTGACGCAAAACTGCGCTAACGCAGTTTTGCGCCAAAAAATTAGCGCCGGCGAACGCCATTCTGAAGCGCCACGCGGGCGCCGTATTTATTGAATGGCGTTAGCCGTCGTTAGCCGACCGGCGCTGCCAGGTGTGTGTGAAAAAAAACGACGTACACCAGGCAGCGCCGGCGTAGGGAAAAATGGCGTTTGGGCGTCCCAAAATAGGGCAAGTCAGGCTGAGGCAAAAAAATCGTCTTAACCCGATTAGCAAAGACAGGAGTCATGCCCCCTTGCCCAATGGCCATGCCCAGGTGACTTATGTCCCCTGGGCATGATCATTGGGCACAGTGGCATGTAGGGGGGCACAAATCAGGCCCCCCTATGCCACAAATTGTTTTAAAAAAATACTTACCACAACTTACCTTTTCTTCCCTGGGATGGGTCCCTCCATCCTTGGGTGTCCTCCTGGGGTGGGCTAGGGTGGCAGGGGGTGTCCCTGGGGGCAGGGGAAGGCACCGCTGGGCTCATTCTGAGCCCACAGGTCCCTTCACGCCTGCCCTGACCCAGGCGTTAAAAAGAGGCGCAAATGCGGGATTTTTTGCCCCGCCCACTCCCGGGCGTCATTTTTGCCCGGGAGTATAAATACCACGCACATGTCTGGGAGTCATTTTTTAAGACGGGAACGCCTACCTTGCATCTCATTAACGCAAGGAAGGTGTTCACGCCAAAAAATGACGCTAACTCCATGAACTTTGGCGCTAGACGCGTCTAACGCCAAAGTATAAATATGGAGCTAGTTTTGCGTTGAATTTGCGTCGAAGAAAACGACGCAAATTCGGCGCAAACGGAGTATAAATATGCCCCTTTGTGTCCCTGAGACTTCAGAAGAACAGTGGGCAAGCCAGCAATCCTTTGGAGTCGCTCTGGGTTGGAGAGATTCAGGTCCAGTCATTCTCACTAACATGCAAGGAGGGCAGGGGTCAGCAGGTCAGCAGAACAGGATTCCAGCACAGTCTAACAGAGTGATACTTCTTTCAGCAGCACAGCAGCCCTTCTTCCTGGCAGAGTATCCACAGGTCCTGAAGTGCACTCAGTTGGTGGTGTCTGAGGTCCAGTACCTATATTCAGTTGTGCCTTTGAAGGGGGAGGCTTCAAAGAGATTCCTTGCTCTTCCTGTTCTGGTCCAGACTCCCTACAGTGGGGCATGCAGCCCTCTATGTGGGTACACGGTGCTGCCTATCCAGGTGTAAGTGTCAGCTCCTCCCTTCCATCCTGCCCAGGGTGGCCTATAAAATCTAAGATGGGCCCAGACGTGGGTCCCACGCACCCTGTGCCACTGGAACCAAGCTACATCCAAATGAAGGACCCTAATCAGGGCGAAACCGGTCTTGATTGTTTGCATTCTGGTTCAGGGAGGACGTGGATTAGGAGTTTGTGCTAGACTGTTCGTCTTGGAGCGGGGACAAGACGGATTTATATATGGTGGGTCCAAATTGAGACAGCATGATGAACAAAAAGCAAAGGATTGAAGTGCGGCCTGAGAGATTGCCAGTGGGTGACATTGATTCAAGCAATCCATCCATCAACTTCTATTTGTTGCATTTTTCTATCATTGTTGCTCTGTATTTTTCAACACTATTTTCCCTTAAATCTTAGAAAGTCATATCTCTGGTTCCCCTTCCTGAATTTCTGTAATTTTGCTATCATTTTATTGATTATATTTTACTCCATTGCTCTAATTCTGTTTTAGATCCTTATTGCTTGCTCTCTGCCATTGTTTTAAAACTACTAGATGCAGTGCCCTAAATTAGGCCTTACTCCTCTGTTGCAAGGGACTGAGCTCAGGTCAATTTAATGACTTTGAGAGTTCACCCTGGTAAGAGTTGTGATTATTCTTTGAAGGGGCAGTCACCTGAAGGTGCTAAGAGCAATGAGGTATATAACCAGAGGAAGGATGGCTAAAGGGGAACCTAATAAGAGGGAACCAAAATGGAAAAAAGATTGAAGTAAATAACACATGGGAGGGACTGACAATGTTGCAAACAGGCACAAAAAAGAAAGCCACAACAATTCAGATACTGACCCTGACCGTTAGGCTCAAGAAATATATCAATAACCAGAAAGTGAGCGTATCTGTGAACTAGTCAGGTATTAGACTACTGTTACAATCTCCTTAGTTCCCTCTGCCCGGCTCTCCACAACCTCCAGCCTCCCTTTGCCTAACATTTGATCACCCATTTGTACAAAGTCTGATTCCTGACAGCTGTCTTTGTTTCATAGGGTATTACTTCCAAAATATGCATATTTCTTCCTTAATTAATTGACCTTCTTTAGTAATGTTTACCTTGGTATTTTGGAAAACGTTGCTGAGTAATTAATTAATTCTGTCTGCATCTTAAAACAATAGAAAATAAAGAGAGGTAGTAACACATCTCTTGTCTTTTTACTAGCACCAGTTAAGAGGTCTACATTTGTGCCATTCCTGTAAGGTCAGCATTTCCCTGTTCGCTCTTTGTAACATGGTATCATGGCCTGCATGGTGTGTAAGTGTAGTAAGATGGAAGGCAAGCCATTGAAGCATAGAGGACAAGAAGAATGTCAAGTAAGGGTTCTTCGTCACATGCTTGAAATATGTTATTCCTGGAAGATGTGCTTGTGGCTGGCCTTAAGATTATTCCTGTCTAAGATGGTTGCCTTCCCAGTGTGTATTGTCTGAATTTCCCAAACGCGAATGGTCCTAAACTATTCCCTATCATATGTTACAGGAAATATAGAATGTATATGCAAACATATAATGCAACAACAGATACTGGCAGAAAGTGTTACGCAGACGTATGAAATAAAAGAACACTGTAGGCACAGGTGTAAGAAATAAAGGAACACTGCAGGCCCAAATCCAGTGCTGACCAAAATAAGTTGAAGTGTTCACTTGAGGGCACCAAAATGAGTAACTTGAGAGGGTTGCAGTTAAAAGCTAACTTGTGTTTAGCAAGCATGAAAGTATTTACTGTTTTAGGCAAACATGCTCACAGGCACATGCTTTGTGTTTCCAAATAGATTGTAAACCTGATTAGACAATGAGTGCAGGAAATCTAATCAGCTCAGACTACATGAAGGTCTTAGGTTGCAGTGATAAGGCACACATGGTGTTAAAATGGTATTTGCTACAAAAATGTATATATTCAAGAGTGAAGAATGACTAGTTTGTCGAGCACTGTTTAAGCCACAAGTGAAGAATGCATTGAAAATTAGTTTGGACTTAAGGGGTTACGGGGGCACAGATGTTCAAATGTTTTCTGTTTCAATCTATGACTGGCCAGTCAATCATTATATACTATTTTGCAATAAAGCATTATGTGATTTTGTATATAAGAGGCTGTCTTTGGCATAGCAACTTGAGACTAGCTGCCTGCCTTTGTGGGGAGGGTCGCTCTCCCTGTCCTGGCAGTAAAAGGCTGTCTTTTCATTGCCAAGGAAGTGTTCATCTTTTTTTCCCATTTTTAAGTTTTTATTTACCGTGCAACAGTTGGCAAGCAAGCTAGGAGGTCTCATTCTTGTTTTTTCATGTGGCTGCTGACACATTGCGACCACCTACCTCCTGCTACATAGATTATTGTGCATCTTTGACTGGGTAAGTAGATGCTGTGGCTCCTGATATTATGCCTGTGCGCTGGGGCTGGGAAAGATTCTGGGGACTGCCATCTTTTAAATGTGAGGGCAAATGTGGACTAACGTTCCATGCTTTATATTTATTATATGACTTATTTTCCTTGGCAATGGTAAACACAGATGTGGACATACAAGGTTACAAGAGATATATAATAGTGTTGCATGCAAGGCTGTGTACATGTGTTACACAATATCAGGAAGGCGCTATATAACTGCTTTATTCTTCTTAGTGATGAGCTAGATGTGGTCAATGTAGGTAACTTAAAACTCTGAGGGAGCCAAATAGGTGTTGTTGTTGACACAGAGGGACAGCTGAAAAGCTGATATTGTTAAACGTTACCTCCAGATAAGACCTAAACACTCAAATTACTGTCCTGGACCTAATGTTTGGAAGTCATTCTGTGGTCTGAGATACGCATGGTTTGAAAAGGTTATCTTTTCTGCATGCAGAGAAAAGTATCTATGGGTGACCAGTTGCATTTTCCATTTGGAGTGGAATATTGTTGATTAATTGGGCGCTGCACAACTATTTAACTTGTTATTCCTAACAAAAAAGTTAGGCGTAGTCAATTTGGGTAATTCGAAATTGGGGTTTGGAGATGCATTTCTAATGATTTGACATAGAGGGAAGTGAGAAGTCTGATATTGTTAAAAGCTACCTCTAAGTACAATCTGAACACTCAAATTACTTCCCTAGATCTAATATCCAGAAATAACCCTATGGTCTGAAAGACTCATATTTTGGAAAGGTTTCTAGGCACAGAGGGAAGTGGCTAGGGGTTGCCAGTTGCATTTGTCGTTTAGAATTACAAAAATGGAGACACATACTTAGGAAATAGTTGATGTGTTTGTATTTTTATGCTGGTGGTGAGTGCGAGTGTATAAATGAGGTGGCTAGTGTGTGATATTGTGTAATGTTGTGTAATGTTCTTTTAGTATGCATAGAGGGGTAATATTTGGCTAGATAGATAAAAAGGTTTGATGAAGGCATTTTGGGACGACAAGTTATTATGGAAACTCCCTCCCTTAGTAGCACATGCAGACGATTTTTCCCAATAATCAGAGAAAATTACAACAATATTGTTTAGAATAGTCTAAAGCCATTCAAAGACAAATGTACCCCTGTCCAAAAGAAGGGACATTCGATGATAAAATAATTGAGCATATTGTTACGTACCTCAGGGGTAAGTATGAGGGAACCATATAAAACAAAAGAGAAACTATTCTAGCCCTGTGGCAAGTATTTTATGAAAACTGAATACCCCTAATATCTCATCTGTTTCCCCACCCCCATACGATACTATGAGTATCTCCCAGCGTATCCTGTATTTACCCACTGGTGTAGCTACAAGAAGTCACAGTGGAATTTGAGAACGCCAAAATTGAGACCCCTACACAGTCCGCAAAGGTTACCTCTAATGTTACTTCCCAAATGCCAAAATATATGAGCACACCTAGGGAGCAAACAAAGATAAATGACTCAGTTTTCAAGACAATTAGAAGCACAGTTCATCCCACATTTACACCCAGCCTCTCCCGAGGAGGACAGAAGTGAACAACAAAGTTCAGAGGATAGTGATGACAAGTCACATGATTCATCAGCAACATTGCATGTGTTGCAGAGGAGAAGCACAACAGGAAGGGTAGTTAGGGAACAAATGTCTACCTCACAGCCAAGAAATACAGATGATGTTAGGTGGAGTGACTATGTGGACAGAACTGCTAGTATGGCACGATCGCCATCATCCCAAGAAAAAGATAGGACTAAAGGTAGTTTACCACCTCAGCAGAAGGGGAATGTAATAGTTTCACCAGAAAGTATTCAAGAATGGAGATTGCAAAATGAGCATAGGGAAGATTCTGGGAAAGTAACAAATAAGATAGAGGCTATACATGAGCATGCGGATAGTGTGGGTGAGCTGCTTCCACCCCCATGATGATAATGTGGCACAAGGAGGCGCTAAGGGCTCTTAAATCTGCCACTTTGTCATTTTATAACATGGCAAAAAAGGGTTACCTTCTAATGTACAGGATAGCCTAGATAATATAGTGGCATTAGAAGCCAAACTCTGGACATCTGTCCTTATATAAAAATATCCTTTGGGGCATAAGCCCATTGTATATTTCAATAAACTGTTAGATCTAGTGATAAAAGGACATCATCCCTGTGAACAGGTTATCGTTAGTGCAGAAGAGCATCCTCATTGTTATGGGGGTACCTTTGATGCTCTATGCAGAACATGTAATATTTTCACTCATTCAGAAAGCTAAGACTTCTTTGACTACACAAAAAGTGTCAGGATATGAGGTGATACTGGTACTACCATCTTTGAAAGTTGTGAAGTGTCATCCAGTGAACCATGCAACATTCTTTGCCCACCCAGAATTAGATTCAGAGGATGATGTGCATGATTGTGCAACTGATGATCCTACTGAATATGGTCAAACAATAGAGGATCCTACACTAGATATCATTGTCTATTTTGTTGATGGTTCTTATACCATTGACCAAGATACAGGTATTAGATACACAGCTGCAGCAGTAGTCAGGGGACAATGCATGACTCTTCCAATACACTCCATATAGTGGTTCTCAAAACAAAAAGTAAATAGTGGAGTACACTTGTAACACAGTTCCTAAATTAGATCAAAGACAGTATCAATAAGAATATGTATCAATGCAGACTTATTTTTTTAAATAACAAATTAATTGTTACATAGAAATAAAAATGGATATGTGGTTAATTAATTAAAATCAAACATGTTATTAAACAAAAGAAACAGTTCCATATCCAAAAGACACAAATCACCTAACCAAACCCAAAATGGTATTGTGGATTACATGATTTAAAAACCAAATTCAAATAATTTGATTACTTTTATGACCAGTTCAATAAGAAATCCAACTGAAAAAATCTTTGCCGATATTGACAGGATTCAGCCAGTAGTTTGAAGTTGACAGGATTCAGCCGACACGTGTTTCGTCCTATTATAGGACTTTTTCAAGGCTGATTAAATATCAACATAAAGAATTATTATAATTAATAACAATATAATAATCTCAATTCCCATTACCTCAAATCAAAAACCTAAGCCTCACAAGACTAGAGGTCGTATTGTAGAAATGTTAGATCACATTACATTATATAAGAGAACCAAACAATATATGTGCAAATACTTAAAATAATCCAACATACATACCAATATTAAAAACCACATACCCACAAAGACACACAGTGATTGGTTAAAAACCATTTACAAATCAACATCAAAAAGCCAATTTAAGTCTAGTGAAAAATAAAACACAAATAATAACAAAAACAAATAATAAGAAAACATGCTACCACCCAAACACCCATGGCAGTCAAATGGTGAGTTATTCCAATTTGTGTGACATGCCAATATTTTATTGAAAAATATTGTCTCCTGTGTTCCAAGATGTAATTTATTGTATATTTTTTAAAATGTACCTCTTAATATAACAAGTAGTCCATTTCCCTCTCTTGTGCCACAAATACTAGAGGAGAAAGAAATCCATGTCATGTAACCACATATGATGCCAGCATCTACTCCCCATGAATAAATAGTTCATTGCTTACACCAACCTTTCAGGTAATTGTCTATCAAGCGAATATAATCCCATTTTGCAATGAGAATTAATCCAAAAACATCATATCCACAGGAAGATTCCATCTAAATTTTGGCCACGTCTCATTTTAAAGCAACACACAAATGACCCTTGGTAATGCAAAGTAAAACCAAAAAGACAAATAGATATAAGACAATTGTAATAAGTAAGTAAAAGATATAATTCAACAATTATCCAAACCAAGAAACAAAAAAACAAAAAACATAACAATTTTAAACTAATGGTCTATCAGTATGTGTATTTAGGTTTCCTACTAATGTAACCCTTCGCCAAGCAACCTATTCCCAAAAAGCCAAACACCAATACCTAATGTTATTATTGTCAACACTATTTCATAATAATCTACTCTTATGACAATCCTTTCTCCTCCAAAATTTACTGGCTTCAAATGTCAGTATTACCTCGAAAGAGACCTTCCAATTCTCAAGGTGAAAAGTTACATTCTCATTTCATATTTACCATTTGTTAAACAATAGTTAAAACACTAAACAAACGACCCAAATCCATTACCTTTATTTTTTACACGATTGTACTCACGCAAATAAATGTATTGTGTCAGATTAAATTGTATCCTTTAGGACGCGGAAGAATCAGAACTGCGCATGTTCTGTCCTTAAATAGTACTAACCAATAAGTCTGTATGCGTCCTTTTGACGTCATCGTCCGATTAAGCTTCGGTTAGTGAGGTTGCCATATTTAAGTTGCCCGCATTGAATGTTCAACGGCCCGTTGGAACTAAAACTATCAAAATTCTAACGCGTATACTGCCCACTGGTGTAATTGAAGTTGCCTACAGCAATCTCAAGATGAGTTGATGTCATCACAATTTCTTTAAAATGAAAATATCAGCGAAAAGATATTTAAACGCACCATAAACACATATTAACGTCATTTCAGAATCGTCCGATTAAACTTCGGTTAATACGGTCGCCATATTTGAGTTGCCCGCATTAATGTCATTGTTGCCATATCCTTTAGCACTCCATATAGTGGAACAGTTGACATTTTCAGTGCATTATTCTGTGTTAGTAGCAGAATGAATAGCAATAATAGCAGCTCTAAGCAAGGAACAGGAGAGGTTATTACAATGTATTCAGATTCAGCTCATGTGACAACTACTGTACATTCCAGCATCATGAAATGTAGCTGGAGATGCTTTCTAAAGTCAGATGGAAGCCCTGTTATGCAAGGAAACTCCTAAAGGCTTTAATAGAGGAACTTGCACTACCAGACATGGTAGCAGTTCGGAAGTGTGCTCTTTATACCAGTGGATAGGAGGTACTGCAGTTGCAGATTGGGCAGTCAAAATGGAATTAGATGCATGCCACCGCTTATGCCAGTGGCATCACAATATGTCCTTGTCCTGGTAGTTTAGACTGACTCAACAGCTGATTCTGAATCTAATTGCATCACAGACAATGATATGTCACATTTTGCTGAGACAGAGCGTTTACATCTATGTGAATTGCATGAAGGAGCACCTCAATGTTAAAAACAGTTATGGGAGGATAGAGGATGTACCCAAGCCTGGAATGTCCCAATATATAGACAACTATCTACAGGTAAAGCAGTGATGCCGCTGGTCTTACTTATGATAGCTCTTGATCAGTTGTATTAACCAACTCATACTTCAAGAGATCACTTGTCTATGCAAATCCAACAAGGCTGGTTTGTTCCTATTCTGAATGATAAACTTACTATGTACCCTTATAACTGTATTGTCTGTCAGCAGTTTTCTTCTAATCCCACACTTAAAGTGATGCATTCCACAATTCCACGAGCACAAGGTCCCTTTAAGGTCCCTTTAAGGATCTTCATATGGACTTCGTGGGCATGATTGATAGCTACAGCAACCATAGGTGTCTTATAGTTGTGGTCTGCCCTTTTTCCCGATGGATTGAAACAGTACCATACGTTCATTGTGATACTAGCTACCTTTCTAATTCATGAAGCATTTCCACAATGAGGAATTTCAGAGGGAATAAGATCTCACAATAGCACCCATTTTGTCAATGAAATACTTATGCATATTATAACACAGGGATGAAGCATTAGTTATCCTCTGTGTTCCTTCCTAAAAATAAAGGCATTGTTGAATATCTAAACAGGCTTTTGAAGAATAAGATCAGTAAGCTATATGCTACATTGCATAAGAAATGGCTGTATTTACTACCACTGGCGCTCTTTTCCCTTAGGAATGCACCTAGTTCTGATCATCACTTGATGTCCCATCAGATAGTGACAGGGAGATTTATGAATATGCAAGTCCCTGCCAGCAGAAGTAGTGTACAGGAGGACAGTGCAGGAGAAATTGTAAATGATGAAGTGCATGTACATTTCTGAGTTAATGAAACTCGCAAAGTTCATTTCTAAACAGATGACTAAGGAAAAGGAAAAGCATGCCAATGTTAAGGTAGACCTCCCAGGTATGCCCATAGGAGACAAAGGGGGTCATTACAACCCTGGCGGACGGTGTAAAAGGTGCGGTAATACCGCAAACAGGCCGACGGACAAAAAAAGGGAATTATGACCCTGGCGGAAACCGCCAACAAAGACAACCACTTTAACACACCGCCCGCCACGGCGGTACAGACAAGCAGCGCGGCGGTTACCGCCAACAGACAGGCGGAAGACAATGTCCACACTATTACAACCTGCCAATCCACCACCTTTTCCGGGGCGGATTCACCGTGGATAAAAACAAGGCGGAAACAGTTTCTGCAATGGGAAAACGCTCACCTGAACACATCCCACGAGGAACGAGGACTCCATGGACCCGGAACTCCAAATACTCCCTGCCCTTGTCTTTCTGCTCCTTTACGACCAACAGCTACGTAGGCGCAGAAGATACCGGTGAGTACTGCATCTACGACACGGGGAGGCAAAAGTTAGGTGGACACCCACCAAACACCCCCACCCTCGCATATTACAACATACACACCAATGCAGTCACAAAAATCACATTAACAACCCACAATTCCCCCAGAAGAATGCAAAGACAATGCAAATTTCGGCCAAACATTGTAATGTGCCAATATACATGTCATACAAAAATTTACAGATATATATCTCTAAATCACTCTTATTTACACATACAATCCGAGAAGTAGTGCAGATATGTACACAACAATGTCCGTGCACCAACAGTCCAAAAAAGCATGGGCAAGGCCCACAATAGATATCTGACCAAAATTCGAGAGAACACTGCCGGGGCATCAGATAGAAACACTACAGGCACCTCAGGGGGAAGGGAAGGGGGGGCACCTCAGCCACATGAATGCGGAGCCAGATCCACGACGGGGCTCCATGCCCATTGATGTATCCTGGGGAGTGCAAAGCCACAGTCTCACAAGTCTTTACAGTGGGTGGTTTGCCCACTGTGCCATCCTGGGGAGTGCAAAGCCACAATCTCTCAAGTAGATACAGGTCTCCACTGGTTCTGGAGGGGGACTGGTGCCCAGACTGGATGAGTCTCCCTGTGAAAGTTCCTGTCCTGTCACTCTCCCAGCTGCACATGGGGTAAGGATGCCTGATGTGGCGGTCCATTCATTCCTACACAGTGCATGCCCTGTTCAGCGGTGCTTTGCCATGGCGGTCTTTGCCCTGTTCAGCGGTGCTTTGCCATGGCGGTCTTTGCCCTGTTCAGCGGTGCTTTGCCATGGTGGTCTTTGCCCTTTTAGCGGTGCTTTGCCATGGCGGTTCAGGACTGTTCAGCGGTGCTTTGCCATGGCGGTCTTTGCCCTGTTCAGCTGTGCTTTGACATGGCGGTCTTTGCCCTGTTCAGCGGTGCTTTGCCATGGCGGTTCAGGACTGTTCAGCGGTGCTTTGCCATGGTGGTCTTTGCCCTGTTCAGCGGTGCTTTGCCATGGCGGTCTTTGCCCTGTTCAGTTGTCCTTTGCCATGCGGTTCAGGACTGTTCAGCGGTGCTTTGCCATGGCGGTCTTTGCCCTGTTCAGCGGTGCTTTGACATGGCGGTCTTTGCCCTGTTCAGCGGTGCTTTGCCATGGCGGTTCAGGACTGTTCAGCGGTGCTTTGCCATGGCGGTCTTTGCCCTGTTCAGCGGTGCTTTGACATGGCGGTTCTGATACTGACATTGGTGTGTGGCATGACGATCTCCACACTGGACATTGGTGTGTGGCATGACGATCTCCACACTGGACATTGGTGTGTGGCATGACGATCTCCATACTGGACATTTGTGTGTGGCATGACGATCTCCACACTGGACATTGGTGTGTGGCATGACGATCTCCACACTGGACATTGGTGTGTGGCATGACGATCTCAACAGTGGACATTGGTGTGTGGCATGACGTTCCATCATTGGCCAGCGGGGCTGTGGCATCCTGTCCCCTCCTGGGCTGTGACTCCGGTGGTGGTTTCTGGACCAGTAACGATACTTGTGCCCTCCTGGGCTGTGACTCTGGCGGTGGTCTCCTGACCAGTAACGATACTTGTGCCCTCCTGGGCTGTGACTCCGGCGGTGGTCTCCAGACCAGTAACGATACTTGTGCCCTCCTGGGCTGTGACTCCGGCGGTGGTTTCTGGACCAGTAACGATACTTGTGCCCTCCTGGGCTGTGACTCCGGCGGTGGTCTCCTGACCAGTAACGATACTTGTGTCCTCCTGGGCTGTGACTCCGGTGGTGGTTTCTGGACCAGTAACAATACTTGTGCCCTCCTGGGCTGTGACTCCGGCGGTGGTCTCCTGACCAGTAACGATACTTGTGCCCTCGTGGGCTTTGACTCCGGCGGTGGTCTCCTGACCAGTAACAATACTTGGGCCCTCCTGGGCTGTGACTCTGGCGGTGGTCTCTGGACCAGTGAAGACGGTGCTGGTGGTTGTGTCTGGACCGCCAGAAATGATGGCGCACTTCTCCGCTGTGACACTCACAACAGGCTGGGGAGATATCCTTTGGACCTTCCCCACCTTTTTTGGAGTTACAGCTGACTCACCAATCGCCTTCGATCCCATTTCACTTGTTGTCCCACCAGGAGTCTTGACACGGTCCTGTCGTCCACTCTCCAATTTCAGAGCCTTTACAGGTGGTGGGCTGCCAGTGCCTTGGCTCCGGGCCCTACTGCCTGCCCTGGTGGACGGTGCACTCCAAAAAGCTGGAACACGCACCACTGGTACTGGAGGCTTTTTGGCTGAGGCGCTTCGACGGGACTGATGAATTGGAGGGGGGGGTGGGGGCAAAAAGGCCAATTTGACATAGGGACAGTTTCTGATGGACACTGGGATGGGTAGCTGGAGGGGGTCTGGGAGTGGAGGAAGAGGAGGTGGTTGTAGGAGGTGTCACTTTAGGTGCTTTGGGTGCAGGTACTGGAGGCTGTCGTGAGGTGGATGGATGTTGGGTGAGTGATTGCCGGCGTTTGGGTACTTTGGGAGGGGGCGTCACAGACACACTGGGAGAGGACACAGGGGACGTGTAAATGGCAGTGAGTACAGGTGAGCGGCTTGTGGTGCTGGGTGTCCTGGTGCGAGTCCTAGTGCCTGTAGATGTGGTGCATGCATGTGTGTGTGTAGACGAGACTGGGAGGGAGGAGGGAGAAGAGGAGGAGGGGGACACAGTGGAGACAGTGGATGTTGCTGTGTCTGTATGGGTGCGATGCTTGTGTGAGTGCCTGTGGTGTGTGTGGTACCTATGTTTGCTTGAGCTACTTGTGTGTGTTGACTTGTGTGCATGCTGGTCTATAGGTATGCTTGGGATGGGCTGGGGTACAGGGGATTGGGTCTGGGTGGAGGAAGTTGGAGGGGGGATGCTAGACACAGGGACAATGGCTGCCATCAGTGCTGAGGCCAGAGATTGCAGGGTTCGCTGAAGGGCAGCCTGACCAGAATGAATGCCCTCCAGGAATGCATTACCGTGTTGCAACTGTCGTTCTACACCCTGGATGGCATTCACAATGGTAGACTGCCCAACAGTGAGAGACCTGAGGAGGTCAATGGCCTCCTCACTGAGGGCAGCAGGGTTGACTGAGGTGCCTGGGGCAAAGGTGATGCCCACCCTCCTGGGTGAGCGGGCACGGGGCGTATGCTGAGGGGCTGCTGGGAGGGCGGTGCTGGTAGGGGAGGTGGCGGCTGTACCTGTAGAAGTGGGGCGCACAGATGGTGCCGCCACCACAGGGGAGCTCCCATCGGTGGACGAGTCTGTGTTGCTGGTTGGTGATCCGGTGGCCGACGTGAAGCTCCCCTCGCCCTCCGTCCCACTGGTGCATTCAGAGTCTGTGGTGTGGCCCTCCATGGCCATGTGGGATGCAGCTCCCTCGTGCTCCGGTGCCACTGTACCTCCGCCTGATGATGCTGATGTACAAAAGGACAGGGAGAGCAGGAAAGTGGGGGGGAGACAGAAGAAAGAGAGTTTTAGTGCATGGCATACCGCTACCGTTGGCGGACAAAACAGACGCAGCAGCCCCATGCATAACGCCGTGCTCCTGGCCTCTGCACATGCAATTTCTGGGATATGGCCTACATGGCAATGGTGGACACCTGCGCACATTGATGCCACAGGGGCAACTATACCTCAACTTGGCACTCTGCTGAGGTGGGGTAGAGTGCCACATGGCCTACATTATGGAGGGGCCTTGCCTACCGAAATCGCCCTGGCCTAGGGACACCCACAGCCCACCTCCCCCACCCAGACACCTCCACTGCACGCAAAGTCCGCAGAATGAGGTTGTACTCACCCCCTTGTGTCTGCTGTGATGTCCTTAAGCGCCCATCCAACTCAGGGTAGGCCACCGGCAGGATCCGGAACATCAGGGGGGTCATGGTGCAACGGGCACCCCTCCCACGTTGGGAGGCCATCCCCAGCTGAGCCTCCGCCGTCTTCTTGCTGCAGCGGCGAATGTCTTCCCATCTCTTCCGGCAGTGGGTGCCCCGTCTCTGGTGGGCCCCCAGGGTCCGGACCTCCTTGGCGATGGCACGCCAAATGTCCCTCTTCTGGTGGGCGCTGACCTACATGAGATGCACAAGGGAAGAGGAACAGTCATTACCAACTGCACCGTCGTTGTGAGTGGCCCCCTCCCTACTCTGACCATGTGGCCCATTTATTCCCATGCTTTACTGTAGTATGAACTCTGGCCCCTTCCCTCTTCCACCCAGCCCTCTCCACCCAGGCCTAGCCCATACAACGTGCTCGGTCTGTACTAACCTGTTGGTCTGGAGGACCATAGAGTAGCATGTACTGGGGGAGGACCCCATCCACAAGTTTCTCCAACTCCTGTGCAGTGAAGGCAGGGGCCCTTTCCCCAGATGCAGCAGCCATCGTCGCTTCCAGACTGAGGTCACAGCAGCACTAGCAGTTTAGGTCCTCTCCTGTCGAAGGTCAGGTATCTAGTGATTGAACAGATAGAAAATGGCGGTGACGTCCGCGGCGGTGACGTCCACGGCGGTGCGCATCATCACCGCCGGCGCACCTGTTCATTGGCTCCTGGGACCCATAGGGTCCAATGTTAACCAATGCAGCATTGCGCCGCGGTCTACGACTGCCTACCGCGACGGTGTTCAACACCAGCGCAGTTACCCACAATCCCATTGTCCCAGTTTAGAGGTCAGGCAGCCGCCATTTCAGGGGCCCACATGGCTTCATTTACTACTGCGTCACACATAGCTAGGCTATACTCAACACACATACAGGAAGGGTTTATTGTCTGGTGTAGTCTTGTGTGTAACTGTGGGTACATACCTGGAGGAATAGTGACTGTTTCTTCGCTGTTGTCCTTCATAGGCTCCGTCAGCTGGAACATATGAGAAGATGGCGGAATCCTCCGGTGTACCGACCGCTGGTGGACCTGTTGATATTGGAAGAGAGACATTTAATCGTCACCTACAGGTTTGACCGTGCCACAATCCAGGAACTATGTACCCAGTTGGAGCCAGACCTGATGTCACCAATCCGCCATCCGACTGGAATACCCCCTGACGTGCAGGTGCTGTCAGTGCTCCATTTCCTTGCAAGTGGGTCTTTTCAGACAACTGTGGCTATGGCATCAGGGATGTCCCAGCCTATGTTTTCCAACGTCTTGTGCAGAGTGTTGTTTGCCCTGCTGAAACACGTAAGGAGATACATCATATTCCCTCAGGTGGAGGATTTACCTACAGTGAAAGGTGACTTCTATGCCCTTGGACATATCCCCAACGTCATAGGTGCCATTGATGGGACCCATGTAGCTCTAGTCCCCCCCCGCAGGAGCGAACAGGTGTACAGGAACAGGAAGAGTTATCATTCGATGAATGTCCAGATGGTCTGTTTGGCAGACCAGTACATCTCGCAGGTAAATGCAATGTTCCCTGGCTCTGTGCATGACGCCTACATCCTGCGCAATAGCAGCATCCCTGATATGATGGCTCAACTCCAGATGCACCGTGTATGGCTATTGGTGGACTCTGGTTACCCCAACCTTTCCTGGCTATTGACCCCAGTGAGGAATCCCAGGACCAGGGCAGAGGAACGGTACAATGTGGCCGATGGGCGGACTAGGAGGGTAATCGAGCAGACCTTCGGCCTTCTTAAGGCCAGGTTCAGGTGCCTCCATATGACAGGTGGATCCCTATTCTACTCACCGAAGAAGGTGTGCAACATCATCATCGCCTGCTCCATGCTCCATAATTTGGCATTGCGACGCCAGGTGCCTTTTCTGCAGGAGGATGATCCAGATGACGGTGTTGTAGCAGCTATGGAGCCTGTGGAGCCTGTGGACAGTGATGAGGATGAAGCTGAGGAAGAAGAAACGACAACAGGGAGTTAGTCATACAGCAATATTTCCAGTGAAACACAGGTGAGTACATTTTCAGGTTTAACATTACATTAACTTTCACACGTCTACCTCTATCCTGTACCGACATTTCACTCACTATTTGTTAACTGAGTTGTCCCCTTCCATTTCAGTTTCACAAATGTGGTCACCTACGTGTCAACTGCTTGCATCCTTGAAGGGCTTGTGATGTGTGACATTGGTATGTTAGCCTTCCAATGGGTAACCCATTATGACACTGTAATTGATAATACAAAGTTCCAAATCATAGACTGACTCCAGTTTTTTGTGTGTATCAAGGGTGTTTATTTAAGTGCTAAAAAATGAAGGGGGGTTGTAAAATGGGGATGGGTGATGGTGGAGGAATGTTCATGGCAGAGTCCAGTCTATTAGTCTCACAGGTACATTGCACATCTGGCCATTGGAAGTGGAGCTGGGGCAGTTCCGATTTGGACAGGGTAACAAAGTGGGACAGTGGGGGGACAATCAGGGTGGTCTTAATTCCTGGCGGGGGTCTTGCCATCTTGCTCTGTCCTGTTCCTGGATCTCAGGGACCGCTGGCGTGGTGGCTGTCCGTCTGCAGGGGATGGGGTGATGGTGTGGTGCTCCTGTGGCGGGGCGTCCTGTCCACTAGCGGAGGCAGAGGTGGTGAGCAGTTCATCTTCGTGGCTAGTGTCAGGGGCCCCTTGGAGTTCCACGGTGTCCCTCAAGGTCTTTTGAATGTCCGTTAGCACCCCTACAATGGTGCCCAGGGCGGAGCCGATGGTCCTGAGCTCCTCCCTGAACCCCAAATACTGCTCCACCTGCAGACGCAGGGTCTCCTGCAACTTGTCCAGGACCGTTGCCATCGTCTCCTGAGAGTGGTGGTATGCTCCCATGATGGAGGAGAGGGCCTCGTGGAGAGTAGGTTCCCTTGGCCTGTCCTCCCTCTGTCGCACAGCAGCCCTCCCAGTTCCCCTATGTTCCTGTGCCTCCGTCCCCTGACCGTGTGCCCACTACCACTGCCCCCAGGTCCCTGTTGTTGTTGGGGTGGTGGGTTACACTGGGTGCCCTGTAGTGGTGGACACACCGCTGATTGACCTGTCCTGGGTAGGGAGGTTTGGGCCCGCTGGGTGGGTGCTGTGCTGGTGTTACCAGAGGGTGGAAGTTCGGTGTTGGGCTGTGGCTGGGCAAGGGGAACCGAATGTCTTGAGGCCCACAATGGTCCGGGCTGGTCATCAAGATCCAGTAGGGCAGAGCTGCTATTGTCACTGTGGGCCTCTTCTGGGGGTGGAGTGGTGTTGTCTGGACCCTCTGGTGTGGTGACGTTCCTTCGGGTTCCTGCGGGGGTATAAGAACATGATTATTGCATGTGTTTGTTTCATGGCGTGCAATGGTTGGGTGTGCGTGAACCCCAGTGCAGGCATTCCTGTGTGGGGGCTTGTGTGCTGATGGTTAGGGGGGTGTTCTGGGTATGTGCAGTGGGCATGCTTCAGTGATGGGTGTCCATGCTTAGTTGTGTCATGCAGGTCTTGGGGTTGGGACGGGTGGTTGGTGTCATGGGTAGATTAGTGAGAAGTTTGGGTGATAGGGGAGGGTGTGAGGGTGGGGGTGTGTGATAGCATGCAGGTAGGGTGGGGGATGTGATAGTTAAGATTTGACTTACCAGTGTCTGTTCCTCCAACGACTCCTCTGAGGCCCTCAGGATGCAAGATGGTCAAGACTTGCTCCTCCCATGTTGTTAGTTGTGGGGGAGGAGGTGGGGGCCCGCCGCCAGTCCGCTGCACCGTGATGTGGTGCCTGGAGACCACGGAATGCACCTTCCCCCGTAGGTCGTTCCACCTCTTCCTGATGTCCTCCCTATTTCTTGGGTGCTGTCCCACTGCGTTCACCCTGTCCACTATTCTTTGCCATAGCTCCATCTTCCTGGCTATTGATGTGTGCTGTACCTGTGAGCCAAATAGCTGTGGCTCTACCCGTAGGATTTCCTCCACCATGACCCTGAGCTCCTCCTCGGAGAAGCGGGGGTGTCTTTGGCGTGCCATGGGGTGGTGTGGGTGATGTGTGGGGTGGTGTATGTGGTGATGAGTGTGGTAAGTGTAGTGGTATGTGGGTGATGGTGTTGTGTGCCTCTGTGTGATGGGGTTGTCTATTCTGTGCTCTCTCTCTCGCCTTCTCTCCGAATTTCAGGTTGTAGGGGTTTGTGGGTGATGTGGGTGTGTGTTTTATATTGTATTGGATGTGTGGGTGTGGTGTGTGTATGTGTATCAGGTGTGTGTATTTGTAATTGTCCAATGTGGCGGTGTATTGTAAATGTGTGTGTATTTTGAGCGCGGCGGTGTGTACCACCAATGGAATACCGCGGTTGTAAGACCGCCGCGTGGATTCGTGGGTCGTAATGGCATGGGCGTGTTTCTGTTGGCGTGGAGGATGTGTTTCCGCCAGTTTATCGCTGACCTTTGGTGTGGCGGTATTGTGTGGGTGTCTGAATTTCGGCGGATTCCGTGATGTGTGTCTGTGGCAGTCTTCCGCGGCCACGGCGGTGTATTGGCGGTCTTCTGCACGGCGGTAAGCGCCTTTTACCGCCAATGTTGTAATGAGGGCCAAAGTCTTTGTAAGGAATTTCCTTCACAAATGGAGAGAGCCATGCATTGGTGGACAATACATGGTGACCCCTACCACCCTAAAGGTGAGTGGCAGAGAACCCTGGATTCACTGCACCCACATTCATCTAATTCCAGCATCTCATTAAGATGCATGAACAATGCAAATGGAACACTAGGGAGAAAAAGATTGTCATCGTAATAATACCCCTCTCAACCTCTGCTTTTGGACAATTCTTTTTTGAAAGGACAGCACAAAAGATGCTTATTTTTGTTTTTTTGTTTTTCTTTTGTCTCTCGATTTTATCCTTTCTTCTTTTCTACAACAACACGTTTTTTTGTTATAATATTTTGCATGCACGAAGGGAACTTTCTTATCAGAATAATGTGAACCGTAATGCCCATACTCACTTGTTAGAAAATATGTGGTATCTGCATTTGTCCGACAGGGGTGGCGAAAATTCTAATAAGTCTTCGTTTGAGTGCTCCCAAATTCCTCATTCTACTGGATCAGATATGCCATATTTAACAAGAGAAGTGCTCCCAAGTACAGCCTTATGTTTATTACACATTTACTAACATAGGATTAAGGCCCAAATGCAGTTGACATATGTTCAAGTAGTACGTTTCTTAGTTAACGCCACAAAATCAAATCAAGACATTTGTAAAGCGTGCGGCTACTCATTTGAGTGTCCCAGTGCTAACAGGTCATTAAATCAAGAAACTGCAGAGGTAAAAATTAAAACACTCCATTAAGACGTCAAGCTTTCAAATGGTGTTTTAAAGACCCTGGGTCCTTAATGGCTAAATTGAGATACAAGGATAAAGAGTTCCAGCCTCTGGTAGCCATAGCAGAGAAGTCATAATCACCCCATCTTTTCTTCTTTGTCTCAGGCACAGCTGTCGGTAGAGCCAATGTAGAGCGCAAAGTTCTGGTGGGCTGGTCATGCAGGAGCCTCTAAGACAAATAATTAGGTCCCAGTCCATAGAAAGCTTTATGAGCTAATGTCAATCTCTTGAATTTCACTTTTGCCTTAACAGGTAGCCAGTGCAATTTAAGATTAGAATATACAGAACTATTTCTAGTATTCTTAAGCAGAAGCCGAGCAGCTGCGTTGTGCATCACCTTTAATCTTTTTAACAAGTACTTCAGTAGGTCCCAGTGAAGTGCATTCTCATATTCCAGCTGGGATGTTATTAAAGAATAGTCCACCATCCTCTTACAAGAGAAGAGGAACATGAACAAAAACGTAGTGATCATCCTGAGGAGTCCAAAGCATGCCCCAAACACACTCTCAACTTGTGACTTAAAGGAAAGGTTATCGAATTTTGATTGTAAATTCCTCACTACAGTGGAAGGAGTTGGAGGAGAGGAGAGGAGGATGAGTTTGGCCAGGTCTCTCCAGAGGGGGGAAACAAAAACAAAAACCTCCATCTTCTTACTATTGAGCCAAATATTATTCTGGGACATGCAATTAAGCACTGCAGAAAGGCCTGACTTAAATTTATCCCGGGCATTTGAAACATCTCCATCCCAAGTTAGCACTAACTGCATGTTGTAAGCATAGGAAATATTCAGCATCCCAAAAGACTCCAACAGGGCTGCCAGTGGAGAGAGATAGATATTGAACAATATTGGACTCAGCGCTGAACTCTGGAGATCTCCGAACTCCAGGAACTTGGCATCAGATACAAATTGCAGCATTCACACCAGCTAGGATCTATCCTATGAGAAAGAAGGTAGTCACAACAGAGTGGACCGACCTTTCCTGATGTCCCTAAATGTTGCAGTAGAATAGTGTGGGAAACCGCATCAAATTCTGAAAAAAGGTCCAGCATCTGTAAGGCCATCTTTTTTCTACTATCCACAGCAAGTTTAATGACATCAGAGACTTCAACTAAGGCAGATTCTCTGCTAAATCCCAGGCCAAAACTCAATTGTGAAGGATGAAGTAGCTGATTGACCACAAGATAACTGGAAAGCTGAGCATGAGCATCAATCAGTTTTTAAAGAGTTTTTTAAAAAGCTGGCAGCAGGGAAATCGGACTATAATTGGGAAAGATAGTTTTATCTGTTGATGGTTTCTTCAACAACGGGATCAGTTTAGCTCTCATCTAGCATGTTCAGGACAATTGCATTTTGTAAGAGCTCATTTAGTAACACATTTAGGGCACGATTGATGATCTCCGCATGAGTAGCCAAAATCCGAGGAGAGCGGATCCTCAGGAGAACCCGACTTCTATGCTTTAAGGGCTTGCACTGAGTCTTCCAAGAAAAAGGAGAAAAACTCCAACAGAGAGCACACAGGGGGCAGAGCTAAGAGGGGATGGTTTCCCATCCAATGAGATATATTATTCTCAGTGCAATCATCTTGCTCAAAGGAGTTAGTTATGTCCTTTGAACCTATACCATTTAACACACCTGCCCACTGAATGCAACAGCTGTTTAGTAAATCCTTTGCCTGCAGATTGTGTCTGTGGACCAGGATTTAGAGACATCGGATCAGTCTTTGCCCACGATCAGTGGCATCCTTATATTGAATTTTCTTGCACAGTTATATCTTTAGAGAAAGGTATTGATGCTGCGATAGGGAATTATTCACATATCTGGGATAAAAACATTGTCAAGATACACTTGATTAGATAGCACAGTGAATCCTCGAACTGTTATGACATGGACTTCTGGTTCTTTATGTTTAAGAGCAAATGGCTGATGTGGGTCAAAATATTGGTTGTAAGACTACAATAGATAATGCCAACATGCAGAGGGGATCTCCATCCTCATGGACTATTACTGGCAGTGTGGAGAACTGCTGTATACTCAGTTGCCACCAAACTGAGGTGGACCTGCTCAATTGTGACTTTGCACGCTCTGGTTTTGATAATCCCTGGAATTAATCTGAGAGTTTTGCATGAACACCCCATGAGCTGTCCAATGAGCTTGCTGCATCATGACTGAAGGAAGAGAGATGTAGAGTATTATGATGCCAGCACTTGGAGTGACATTCCTCAGGAGTTCCATTTGTTCAATGATGCACAGCTATTTTTTGGAAGCATTCTGCTGTTTGTTTAGGCCAAAGCAACAGCTCAATGGCTGCAGATAAATCAATGGGAACTATCAATACAACAAAGGATGGGTTCAATGTGGTTTAGGAAGAGCGGCGTGCAATGAGAACAATGGCAATGCTGCACCGCTATGTACTTGACCTTATGGCGGCCATGCTAAGGGGAATATGTTAATTATTGGTAACAGCAGGTTGTACCTTTATTCCAGCAAATGATGCAGATATTGGACCATTATCAGAAGCTATACAGACACTGTACTTTCAAGTATAGAAAATAGTAGATGAAAGAGCTGCCCCAGATAATTGGTTTAGTGAGTGGTTGACATTACTGACATCCTGGATGTCTGGACTGTTTGGGAGCTTTGATCCCATCTATTGTTGCCCTATTATTAATATATTGTGTCATACAGTTGATTTTAGCATGATGTAGAAGAGTAGATGGTAAGGCGGGAGGGATGTTTCCAGTTAGGACACAAACACACGTGGTAGATTCTCAGGGAACTGTGTATCACTTAGTGCCTAATGAAGATCAAGGTTTATATTCAATAGTTGACGTGTCAAGTAGAGGGGAATGTTACAGGAATGTAGAATATATATGCAAAAATATAGCGCAACAACATATATTGGTAGAAAGCTTTATGCAGATGTATGAAATAAAAGAACACTGCAGGACCAAATCCAATGCTGACCTGAATAAGGTGAAGAGTTCACTTGAGAACATTGAAATGAATAACTTGAAATGGTTGCACTTAAATGTTAACTTGTATTTAGAAAACATGTAGGTATTTAAGAGTTTAGGCAAACAGGCTCACTAGTAGTATTTTCTGTTTCCAAATAAATTATTAACCTGGTTAGACAATGAGTCCAGGAAATCTAATCAGCTCAGACTACATGGAAGTTTTAAGGTAACAATGATACGTTACACCTGGTATTAAAGTTGTATTTGCTACACCAATGTATGTATTCAACAGTGAAGAATGGTTAGTTTGTCAAGCATTGTTAAAGTCACAAGTGAAGAATATTTAGATTAGTTTGAAGTTAAGGGGTTACGAGGCACACATGGTTCAAATGTTTTTCTGTTTCAATCTGTGACTGGCCAGTCAATCATTATTTACTGTTTTATAATAAGGCATTGTGTGATTTTGTATATAGGAGGCTGTCTGTATTACATCAGCTTGAGACTGGCTGCCTGCCTGTGTAAGGAGGGTCGATCTCCTTGTCGCAACAGTAAAGGAGTGTCTTTTTATTGCCAAAGAAGAGTTTGTCCTTTTTTCCATTTTTAAGTTTTTATTTACCCTGCAACATATATCATAAACTGCATTGACCTTATATGGATTGGCTTTTCCATTGGAAAGATTGATGCTTCACAGTGTCTTATGTCCCTATTTGTTAGCACATTCATTAGCCACTTGTTGGTTATTTTATCCCTAATATTTTTTTTCTACTGTTCTGCTGGATTTCCGCTTGGAATTCTTGTTTTGAATGACCTAAGCTCAGCTTTTTCCCAACCCTGAAGCACAGAAGATTTGGTGCCATACTTGTCAAATCCTGTTATCCTTTATTAAGTATCATCCAGCTTGCCAAAACAGCTATTTTCCCCTTTCTTGCTTTTAGCTTCTCAAAGCAACTTATCTAGGTTTAAGCTATACATATACCATTTATATACTTGAATATTTGTGAGCCTCATGAGGAGACATTTGACACCTTTCACATATATTGTGAGTGAGAGTAGCACAGTAGCTATCGGAATAAAAAATAATAGCTAGAACTATAGGGGAAGAAACCTGAGTTGAATATATTACCACACTGTAGAGACTAAAAAGATACTGGCAATCAGCTAGATGCATCACTGTGATAGAGGACTCTTATCAGGCAGCAGTCTTGCAATCAGTCCAGGACCCATCTGTTAAGGAGGCTAAAGATCTAATTATGAGTTTAAAAAAATCAAGAGGTTAGCGTCTTGATGAGCTGTAAAGCACAAATATTACAGTTAAATCCTACATTATGGTCAAAGTCCTTACACCTTTGTTTGGGGGAGTTATAAAAGAAAATAGAGTTCTGGAGTCATGTCATGGAAGTATCAGAGTTTGAATTTGCAAGAAGAAACTAAGGGACTGCCCACAGAATTATATAATTATGTCATTGCTTAAAATACCAAGCAAATGTTATGCACACTTATTACTGAAACATCTAGAAAAGTGGGTAGAGGACAAAAATACTTTACCTTACTACAGATTGGCTTTAGGAAAGACTATTCTATGACCAACAGATGCTTTTTGCTAAAGTTGTTGGCCAAAAAATATTATTTAACCAAGCATCAGTCCCTTTATGTCACATGTAACAATTTGTCATCTGCTTTTCATACCATCAATAGGTCAAGGCTGTGGAATGCATTTCTAAATTGGGGAATATCCAATTACACAAAGGATTGTGGACACGAATAGACTTGGGGAGTAATGGAGCTCTTTTAAGGAGAATCGAACCCCCTAACTGTCTGTGGCAAGGCTCTATCCTTGCTTCCCTTTTATTTTCTACATACATAGCATATATTCTTGTAACCTAAAAGAATTGAGGTGTTTCCCATCACGTTTGGGCCACACTTATATATCCCACATAATGTATGCAGATTGGGCATGCAGAGATCACTGAACGCAAATGCTGGTTACTGCATAGAAAACAACTTAAAGTCTGATTTAGATCTTGACACAAATTCATCATCCTGATGTGATGGGGGTTCCAAGTACTCCATCAAGCTGAGGGAGTTCCGACCACCGTATTTAGATACATGGCGGCTGAACCTCAGTCCACCTCAACAGAGTGGAATTTGGCATGTAAGCGGTCTACCACTGTCGACACAGCTGACTCTAACACTGGCTAACAGTACTCCATTGCCATCAGGGAGGCAGAATTGTGCCTAGCTGCATTTTCCACTCAGGAGTCAGGTTATTGTTTTTTTCTCCCTTTGTTCATTCTTCATTTGTTTCATTTTTAAAGTTTTTTTATCAACTTTTTGGCCACAATTTCATTTGTTTCTAGTTTCTCACTATGGCGGGGAGATGTAAACCACATTTTACAGAGGCAGCATTGTCAATCATAATGGATGAAATTATCAGAGTATATATCTGTTCATTTTCACTGCAGATATTTTGCTAGGTATGTTTACCTTACATTTTTACAAGTGCTGTTAATGGGGGAGTCGAAATGACTATAACTACCATGATGCCCTGTTTTTGTCTCTGGAAAATAATATTGCAATGTGATGTTGGCCACTCTCTCCATTCTTCCATATATGCACAAATGTCAAAGTGTCATGCATTGGGCAATCACCATTTTGTGCTATCCATGAAAATGTAATTGTGAAGTATACAGTATATGTTGTCACCTTCTTGTCATTTGATTGAATTGATGTACTTGGTTTTGCAAATCATAGTATGTTGACATAAAAATTGACAATCTTGTCATGTTGTATGCTGAATATAAGTAATATTGATACAAAAATTACTTTGCAATGTTCTGATGATGACTAATGCCATTAATTCTCCTAAGTTGTATAAACAATTCATGATTTTTAGTCTCCTAAGCCTTTGAATGGTTTTGTTCTCAATTATCCTTTCTACTGTGTTAGATATTTGGTACATGTATTGTACACTTTCTAAATAACCTTTTTCTTTTCAGGATATCCCTTTGCCAGTATTTCTGACATTTGCATGTGTGTAAAGTAACCTGTATGGGTAATTCACAAAAATCACAGAAATGTCTAACCTTCCATTAATGATTTTTTAACTGTCATTGTAGCTGAAGACACATTTGAAGTACAATCCAGGCTTTTCATTTCGGATTGTTTGTACTCCATATTAGGCCTCAAACCCAGAGCCAGTGGACCACCGTCTGCCACTGAGAACACCTCCACTCCAGACCAGGATTAAGCCTTCAGTGAGGACACCACTCCTGGAAGTCTGGATGATGATGAGCTGATTGGTTCATCTGGTCTGTCTGGGCACAGCTCCAGTGAGTCACATTCAGCCCATACCTATACCTCCTACCCAGACTACAACAACACCTCAGACTCAAGATACCTCCACTTCCTGTGTTCAAAGGAATATAATATCTATCTTGTGCCCCCAGTCCTTGCTACTACTGAGCCAACACCACCACCACCTCCAGTTCAGCCTGGACCCAGTGGGATGGGGCACAGTGACACAAGGGCACATGGTAATGAGGATAGGGGGTCACAGAAGAAAATCATTGGGCCAGCAGATTTAGGCTACTTGGTACACTGTCTCCCAGACCACCACTGACCTAGTCTTGGGAGCCCTGTATAAGTCTCAAGGCATGATGGGCCAGGTCCTAACAGAGCTCTGGGACATTAAGCAGGTGCAGAGGAAGCACAATACAGAGATGCAGAATCTCTACTCAAATTTGTGCTCCCTGACTTGGGTGATGTTTGACATTTATCACCATATGTGCATGGATTTTCCTGTACCATCTTCCCCTGTCTGTGGTCCTTCAATCTCTGAACAAAGTACGTCTGTCTCAGCAACAAACAGGGAGGCCCTGCCCCAACAGGAACCAGCACCATCAATTGCAATCCCTGCAACTATGGATCCGTTCTCCTCCCCCAGAGGGAACGTTCATCTAGACCACCAGAAGAGGATAGCGAGACCTCCACCACTACCACCAAGAAGGATAGAATCTATTTGTTTCCAGTGTGTGACTACCATTCACAATGTAGACTATTTTATGATCATATTTACCTTTCTTGAGGACAGCTGTATTTTGTGCATTGAACTTCAAACAATGTAGCCTGCACACAACTAGTTTCATTCAACATGGACCATGGTTTTGTTTGAGTTTTTCATTTTTCTTTTGGTTGGTTTTCAACATTTTTAAGTTTATTTCTGTTTGATTATTACATTTAAAAAAACACAAGTTCAAAAAGACTGGTGTTGTATTTCTTGTGGTATTTCCTTTCTTTATTTCTTCCTTCCATCATTCTGTAAAAAAAAATAACAATAAATAAAAACATCTTTTTAAAAAAAAGTTTCAATAAAGCAATGTGTATCCAATTTCCAAAAAAGGAAAAAATACCGAACAAAAATCTCAATGTATTGATTATACACATCTGTAAGAAATAATTGTTTAGTAACAAATCAGAAAAAAATCACAACCAATGCACAGCCCAAATAGTCTTTGTTAGTTGTATTTGTACTTTTCCCAAACCTGACACCACAGAAGAACAAGATGTAATCATGTAAAATTGTTTGAATAGGCACACTATTATTGATTCATGTCATCAGCTGGAGCCAGGCATCTTGCCTTACAATAGGAATCCCACATCAATTACACCAATATTCAGAATTATGTCAGTACACAATTGTGTAACCACAGGATCATTCCAATACATGGTGGCAGCATCTGGAGAAATGTCAAAACCAACTTTAAGTGGTGTGCTACAAAAGGTGCTTTGTAGTATGAAGAGTTACATCAACAGCTTCATACGCTTAACCCAAAATGAGGATTTTGTCAATGTGAAGGGAGCTTAGCATTCTTTTAGTTGACTAAAACATGTAGTTAGAGCAAGATAAGCAGCACATATTGCCTTGGTGGCAACATTCAACATAAAGCAGGTCTAATGCAATCTCAAGAAAATCAATTCAATCACTGTGCAACTTGTCTTCATAAAAGAGATATACATCCATGGTGTGTGTCTTCCTCTGAAACAACCCATGTTTCCTTGTACCTTGCGACAACATTATATAAATGCAAATGTCACAACTTTCAAATGTCCAGATAAAGATGTTGTGGTGAAGGATACTAGAAAAGAAAAAGAAGAAGAATACATTTATTTTACATGGTAAAATAAACTCAAATGATATTTTATGAGGACACATTCACTTACAACATTCAGAGATCATCAATGTCAATAAACATAGTAGTTAATGTGTCAAACCTTTTAACAAAAACATCTATGCCCCGGAATTTCCTGAAGTAACCACTTCTAAAAGATCTCCAGCACACTGATCTGCTCATTACGTCATAAGTTGTTTTGACATTGAATTTAACAACATGCAAAGGTAAACTTACACTCATGTGAAGAAGTTGTCAATAACATCTTGACGTACTACAATTCCTTCCACTTCACCACTATTATCTTCATTTGGCATTTCAACATCCTCATCTGGAGACTTGTCATGGTTTCTATCCTCTGCGATGTATTGGATGTTCTGTCACAGGGCTATGTTGTGCAACATGCAGCAGGCCATGTTGATTTGGCTCACCTTATCAGGTGAGTAGAGGAGGGCTCCACCGGTCTAATCCAAACAGCAAACTCTTGCCTTCAGGAGCCCAAAAGTCCACTTCACTGGTCTCTGTGTTATTCCATGGGACAAATTGAAGCAGGCATCCTATGGCTTTGTTAAATTCCTCAGCAGTGCTAACAGTCATAGTTGGTTAGGATAAGCTGAGTCTCCTATATGAAAGTAAAAAATATATTGAGCAATAATATCTTATCCCATTGTACATTCCTAAACTGTAGATAAAGCAAACTATCCTATTGTCATAATGTACTCACCAACAAGCTAGGCCCTCTATGATCCAAGTTAGGACATTTGCATGGCTATGCTGCTGTTCCATAATACAAAGGAATCATGTGTTGACCCTGGGAAATGGGCACACACCCTTGAGGTGTACAAATCCGGCAAGCAGACAACTTGCACATTGATTGGATAAACGTCCTTCCGATGGCGGTGGACCTGTTCCCTCGCGTGTGGTGGCAGAAATGCAATATGTGTGCCATCAATTGCTCCAACCACGTGGTATGCAACTCAAAGCATAAAAAACTCCCTTCACACTTGCAAAAGCTTCATGTTGTGGAAACTGGATAAAGCTGTGGATCTGCTTCATCACTGAAGAATGGACGTTTGTGGAGCACACCACTTAAAGTTGGTTTTGACAAACCTCTAGATAATGCCACAATATATTGAAATGATTCTGTGTCCACTAAACATAGTAATACAATGATGATTTTCACTATTGGTTTTATTGCTTTGGGATTCCTATTGTGAGGCAGGAGATCTGGCTTCAACTGATGACATACATCCAGAATATCTTGCCTATTCAATCTGATTTTTTTTATAATATCCCTTTCTGCTATAGTGGCAAGGTCTGGAAAAGTTCCAAACACTTGCAGCTGCCTTCTTCAACCTTTCCCTGAGTTCATATATCTGCATTTAGGAACCATAAAATATCACTTTAAATGGTCAAGCAATACTTTGATAATCAACACACATCTCAGGTCTTTGGAAAATGACATATGTTTTTTTTACATATATGTACATATCATTTTTTAGTGATGTTGCAACTTAGAATACAAAATGTTTCCATGCCTGATGTTTTTTAAAAATAATGTGTAAATAAGTCACTATCGATTTTAAACACAGTAACACATTGCATTATAATGTGTCAGATTTATTTATTGAACAGTGTATTCCATATTTTACATTTAAAATATATACTGGTTCCATTCTAAAATGGCAGGCACCTGACCCTGCCGTCAGGATATTGGCAATCCAACAGCTGTTGGCAGAAGTTGACTGCCTAGTAGGTGTAACACTTCACGATGGAGACAGCCATACAATGTGTGATGGTTGCACACAAAAGCCAATGGCTGTGTCCTTTTCCATTACGGATGGCATACATTGTGTACATGTACACAGCATTAGGAAAAAAGCTCACTTGCCTGCTAACACTGCAGCCAACAATACCTCCTCCACTTTTGCTGCTATTATTGACCTCTGGGAGCCATGATGCCTGGCACACCAGGTGACAGGACCACAAACGTTTCCACTGAGTGGTTGCAACTGCTCACCTCAGAGGTCTTTCCCTTTACAGCCAACTATATGGGAACCCAGAGGAACAGGTACATGTTTGAATGGAAAAAATATTTCTATGTAATTTGTTTCATTTTAATACACAGGCTAATTTGTCCCTTTTAGTTCCTGAATGAAGTGTTGTGATTGGAGTGCAGTCAACTCAATAATTTGGCAAGGGACATAATGATGTTAAACAATGTTTGAAATGTCTGTAAATTTAAATGAAAAGTAATCTGAATGAATAAAGTGATGTTTCATTGCAATTTACTCACAAATTAAGATTTCAATTTACAAACTGCATGCCCTCTGCTTCCAGTGGCCAGTAGACATTGTACCTTAACTATACGGGAAAAAAGCAGGCATATGTCAAAATGTGAGAACTGTAAAGTGCAAGAAAAAACTTTCAAGTTCTGGACTTATCCAACTTTTACTTTAAATATACCCCATGTTCTGATAATTGAGTATCTGTATGGTTTGCTCATGTAAATGGGCCACATATGTGGAAAGGTTTATCCTGTGCTGCCATTCCAAATGACGAAGGCTCTCAATCACCCATACTGGTATGTCCCATTCCTACACACTTGTTCATACATCACCAAAAAACATGCTCTCACACAACACACATGGCAGCTCTTTCATAATACCCTTACTCATTGCATGTGTTTCAAACCATAGTATCTGGCTCTTAAAACATTAGGCATTAAGCCAATATAACTGTGCATGGGGGTGTGAGCTAATAATGTACAAGTTGTTAACCTATAGTAGCTCACACTGATTTGAACTGCTCAGAAGTGGCTTTCACTACAGGAAATGTTTCAGACCTCTAGCCTAGATGATGTTTGTGGCCTGGATTTGTAACATGAGGACATTGAAAGGGTTGATGGTACTCAACAGGTCACTACAAATTAGTATTTCCTAGGAAAAAATAAAGGGTTGGCAATTGATCTATAGTAACGTTTTAGAAATACCTGTGAGAGATATTACAAAATTGTCAGAGCAAGACAAACAAAATCTCACAATACATATGTTTCTTTCTCTTTTCTTGTCCATACAGGTCAATGCCCATCAGAAGAAGTGGATATGGAAGGCCATTGCAAAGAAGGTGTAGACCCTGGGGGTCTATAAGCGGCACTGTGTACATTGTCAAGAAAGTGGGTATGCCTATGACGCTGGACCATCACACTGACCCCCTCCATGGCCCACACACTTGCTGTGGCCTATCCGGACCTTAATGGCCAGTTGAGAGCCCAAAGCAGCATTAAGGGGGTACACAAGTTTTTTGAGTTCTTGTTAGTTAACTATTTGTGGTACAGCAATGATTTATGGCATCAACATTAAGGTTGACACACATCCAACATACAAGAGGGTTTCTGGAAGGTGTAGGTTTTGCACACAGTGAGTGATAATGTGTTTTATGTATTGATTTGTGTTAAAGGTTGGCACTAGATTCCTTATCACAACCCAAGGACGTTTTTGAGTGGACACATGCCTGCCTAAGAAAAAAGAGGTACCTTGATTTTGTCTGTGTTATGAGGGATATTTGTACCAGAAATGCCCCAATTGTAGAATCTGTCAGGTGTGATGATCCATCAAAAATGTGAGGAGCTAATGTTGGCCCTATTACAGGTGACGTGGCATACAAAGCACTTATGATATAGTGGATGTTTCTGATTTCACATTGGTGAGTTGGTATAGTAGCCAAACAATATTGAGCATCTGGCCAAAAACGAGTAGGAACATGAGTACTTTGGCAACATTTCTTAGAAAAAACTATTGATACATAGGTTTTCACTGCAAGATTCAAGTCAGTTCATGTTGACAGTAGCAAATTGGAATGAAGCCTTACTCCTTCACAAATATGCATGTAAGCCACAAATATGAAATTAGTAGGCAATCTTTATTAACTGAAACAGCCAGGAATGTATACACATTGGTGAGAGAGCTACACGTCCACCAGAAAACATTATAGTGTCATTTATGTCCAGATGATGAATCAATGTTGGAACACAAGAGTTATTGAAAAGGACTTTTGCAGCAGAACAATGTACATGTTACAATGTTTTTGTGCTAGAAATATGTTTCTGTGACATGAGTTAACTATTCAAAGCAACAAAATCTGTATCATTCAGAGGTGTTAAACAATTCTGTGAGGAATTTGAAGTATTTAAGTGAACTGATCTGAAATGAAATGGGACTAGTTATGGTAATTTCCTAACTTTCAGGCAAATAGGTCCATAATATGTTCCATACATGCATGGGGTAATAGTAAAGGATACCTAAGTTGTAAAGTCAATGAGCAGGTAAAATTCTGAAATTAGGAAATGTTTTGTTAGATAACCTTATGACCATTTTGATTTGCACTTATATGATAAAAACGTGTGTCTTTTCAGCATCTGTAGCCGCAGGTGATGGAGACATTGGCCATGAAGGCAGGGAAGCAGCTGGCCACTGTATGTCCAGTGGAGAAACATCGGACACTGACAGACACAGGGGCATGAAGGGTGGGGGGACTGGCGCAGAGGCCACCAACTCTATATCTTCTTTGGGGGCTTCCACAGAAGACCAGTCCCTACTGGTAGTAGACCTGACAGGACCTGTCCCATCTTCATCCTTGTCCTCTACCCAGATCCCCATCTCCACCCTCCTCTTTGCTCTCTTCCCCGTTGGACAAACTCTCTGCCTCTAAAAGGTCTGGGGTCTTCTTTGCCACAGGCATCTCCCCTCCTGCCCCCATACCCGTGGCTAGACTTTGTGAAGAGGTTATTGACCTCTTACACAGCACCTTTGTAAGTCAGACAGCAATTGTGAATGGAATCAGGGGCTTAGCTCCCAAATGCAACAGATGGTTGCATTCCTGGATTCCATTCATAGTTCAATGTCTGATATGCAGAGTTCACTTGCAAAGTTAGCCTCTGCACTGACCACAGTCCCCCAACTGTCCCAACCTTGTGCCTCTACTCCTATCCCTTCATCATTCCAAATCACACCTTTCACCCCAATCTCAAGTATACTAACGTCCTTGCACACACCCACTCCAACAAACAAAAGTAGCACACACACATAAACAAAAACACATCAAGAAACACAAGCATACATCCACCCAACAGACACAGACTACCTACACTCCACCCATAGGCACCACAACAACCACCACCACATCCACAACCACCACAACCACAGTACCCACCACACTCATAATCACAACACCCACCATCACAGACACATGCATCCCTACCACCATCACTCCAGCCCTAACCACCACCACACCCACAACCACCAGTACACCCACAAGCACCACAACAGCAACATCCACCTCTACATCACACTGATCCAAACACACCTAAACGTATAACAAATCCCACCAGACGCACGCGGTCACAATCACCTGAATATAGTACAACTACAAAACCTACACACACACAGAAAAAACACATGCACAAACACACCAAATGCACACACCTTCCAAGACACACACACAAATATGCACACATACAACAACCCACATGCACCTGCACACCAGACAGACAGACACACAACACCCACTTCAGCTCCCTCTACTGCCCAAACCCCAAACTCTCCCACCCCTTCTCTTCCACCCACCTTTACCGATTACCTGGCCCTGACCCCGAAAAAATCCAAACCCATCCCTCCCAAGAAACATCATTGAGGTGCCTTCTCTGCCCACTATATGCCCCTTAATGAGGAGGTTGTACTTGGCAATGTAATTAAGAGGCAAATTCTGGGCCTTAAGCCTACACTTTCAATCCAGGACTCTATGGACCATCATCATTATGTTGTTTTACATTTCATAATGAGAGACATATCTCATTATTTGAATACTTTTTCAGATATTTTCACTAAGTTTTCCTGGCATTATTTTTAAATTATTAGTAATTGATTAACAAAAATGTTATCAATGCAAATGTGTGCAATATGAACTTATTTTCATTTCTGACAGTGACAAACACATGTTTTACTTTTGACATATTGGTATCGTGCATACTTTAGTGTGGGATATTTGTAATGAACGTGTTCATTTTAGTGTAAGCATTCATCATTATACTTGACACTTACACCAAAATTAAACATGTTTATATTTTTGTAACTTGTGAATGCAGGTGTGTTTATTTCAAAACAATAAGTGTTATTATTAATAAACACATATGCATTACCCATAGTAAATAACACTTTGAGTTAAATGAAATCTAACGATTAGCATAAATTGCACAAGACAAGTGGAAATGTGACATTCATACATCTATGACATGTTTACAGTTTAGAGGTAACATGGGAAATACATTTCATGTAAACCCACGTGTTCTATTGTGCACTTCAATTACTACATTATATTGGATTTATGTAGTTATAATAATGTGTACTGTTTGTGTATCTGATATGGAAGTTTATGCTCAATTATTAAACACATCTGTATGGACACATTTAAAATTACGGATTAATGTGACTTTTTGTGTAGGTGTCCATTGAAATGAAGGCAGTTAGTATCAAATTGATGTGTGTAAATAATATATAAAGGTGTGTTTTCTTCAAGTTTTTTAAACTACCACATTGCACACATATGCATTGCACATCATTGTACTATTGCTTGCAAGCTTTTTTAAAAATGAACAAGTCCAAACTTAATGTACACAGACAATTCTGATGCTAATAAGTGAAACAGTCACTTACCTTCGGTTCCAGCAACAACAGGGTTGATTTTAGTTGTGGTACAGTAACAACAGCAAAGGCAGGACTTGTGTGATTTGGTCCAGGGTAGCAAAGGAAGTGAAAAGAAGAGAAAAAGGTAAGTTTTATGCTTTTATCCCTTCCAATCCACCAACTCAGATGTGGAGGTTTAGCTGCCACAGTCACGTCAGCGGGAAAGCACATCTTGATTGGCCCAGCGGTAAAACTGGCTGTAGTCACACCACCAACCCCTTTTATCTATAGCGCTGTTGAAACGGGTGTAAAATGTTGGCGGTGATGGCAATTCGCAGACAGACTTTCAACTATGTGTCTGTCAGCATCAAAATAGAGAGGGCGGACTGCCAAATCTGCTAGCAGATTATCTGATGGAAAACTGTCAGTGGGTCCGATTCCGAAAAGATCTAAATCAGGCCCCTAGCTATTAATGTAGAAACAAGATTTACTTTAAAAAGGTGTAAATAAAGTAAATTAAGTAGACACAGTTTATGGTTAAATGGCCAACCGTTCAAGTTTGTCTCAGAGTATAGATTCCTAGGCATGACTTGTAGTTGGAAACTCAACTTCACCTCGCGCTTTAGAGTACAGAAGTCTAAAAGTAAACTGGTGGCTGCAACACTCAAGAAGGAGCTGGGTAATAATTCTGTGGAGATGTTGAAAGGCATGCATATAACTTGAAAATTACTAGTGTGTTTCTCTATAACTCTGAAATGCTGGTAGAGAAAGAAATTAAATGGCTGAAAGTAATTGAAATTAATTGATGGATGTCATTGTTAGGTCTCCCTAGGGGGGCAGTTAATGCAGTGATTTGACATGAGTTGAGGCCTATGAGTATCAAGTATACATACTTCCAATGATTTTTAAACTATTGGGGGAGAATGTTAGTAGCTGCCAAGAGCAGGGACAGGTACATATTAAAATCTTACCTTTAGGCTGAGAATTTACTGCAGTGAATGCTCAACCTGAAGAAAATCTGAAGCAGAGTGGATAAAAAGGGAGTTTTGGATACTGCCATATGACAAAATGCTGCTCGTAAGAAAACAATTAAATGCCTTACCTAGGATGCAGCTACTCTTCTTGACTATAGGGATCCTGGGCAACACCCCTTGCTTATACATTTGTTAGATCTGGGGGGAATAGGACAAATGCAGCAATATGTGAAGGGTTTAAAGGCAAGGAGGATTAGAAGTTTGATGATGAGGTTGAGGCTTGGTCAGATGCAACAGTTTATAGTCGGGCAGTCTCTAAAAAGTGCCACACTGTGGCCCTCATTACAATCCTGGCGGTAAATCCCGCTTACCGCCGTGCAGAAGACCGCTAACATACCGCTGCGACCGTGGAATTCCGCTACAGGTATTACGACCCACAGCCCGGAATCCGCCACAATACAGACACCCACACAAGTCTGCAACAGCAAAGGTCAGTGATAAACTGGTGATAACAAAACCGACACCATCACGCCAACAAGAATATGCCCACACCATCACGGCACACGAATCAATGCAGCGATCTTTCAACCGCAGTAATCCATTGGCGGTATACACCGCCGTGCTCAAAATACACACACACTTACAAAACACAACCACATTGGACAATTCGAAATACACATACCTGATACACATACACACACCACTCCCACACACCCAATCCAATATAAAGCACACACCCACATTACCCACAAACCCTTACTACCAGAAATTTGAAAGCAGGCCGGAGAGAGAGACTACCTAAAACAACACCAGCATCCACAGACACACAACACCATCCCTTACACAACATCCATGCACCTCAAACAACACACACCAACACACCCCCTCACACATCACAACAGACACCACCACACACATCACCCACACCACATCATGGTACCTCAACGACACCCCAGGTTCTCTGAGGAGGAGCTCAGGGTCATGGTGGAGGAAATCGTCTCGGTAGAGCAACAGCTATTGGGATCACAGGTGCAACAGACATCCATTGCTAGGAAGATGGAGCTATGGTGCAGAATTGTCGACAGGGTCAATGCAGTGGGACAGCATCCAGGAACACGGGAAGATATCAGAAAGAGGTGGAACGACCTACAGGGGAAGGTGCATTCCGTGGTCTCCAGACACCAGATTGCTGTACAGAGGACTGGCGGTGGACCCCCACCACCACCCCCACAACTAACAACATGGGAGGAGCAGGTCTTGACCGTGATGCATCCTGAGGGCCTCACAGGAGTAGCGGGAGGACTGGACTCTGGTAAGGCAAATCTTTACTACCTTATCCCCCCATCCCACCTGCATGCCATCACATAGTCCAACCCTTACCCTCACACCCATCACCCAAACAACCCACAGATACCCCACCAACACAACCCACACATCCCAAAACCAAGCCCACATGTAACACCAATGCATGGACACCCATCACCCAAGCGTGTCCACTACAGAGTCTCACTCATGCCCCAAAATCACCATTCACACAAGGACCAAGCCAATAATGAAAGCACTGGAGTAGAGGGTCAACCACCTATTGCACAAGATGGCACACACAGATACAATAAATATGAATTTACACCCCAACAGGACCCCTACCCAATGGCACCGGACTGGAGGTGCCAGACATATCCAGTCCCCCCACAGAAGAGGCCCACAGTGATGACAGCAGCTCTGCACAACTGGATCAAGATGACCAGCCCGGCCCATCAGGGACCTCGGGACAGTCGGTTCCCCTGACACTGTCACAAGCCACCACAGAGCCTCCCCCCTCAGGAAACACCAGCACAGCACCCACCCTGCGGGCCCAACCTTCTGTCCCCAGGACACATCAATCAGCAGTGTGTCCACTGCTACAGGGAACCCAGGCAAACACACCAACCCAAGAAAATCAGGGACAGGGGGGCAGTGGGCACACGGTTCAGGGGACAGAGGCACAGGATAACAGGGAAACTGGGAGGACTGCTGTACGACAGGGGGAGGAAAGGCCCAGGGAACCCACTCTCCACGAGGCACTCTCCAACATCATGGGAGCTTACCATCATTCCCAGGAGACGATGGGAACGGTACTGGCCAAGTTTCAGGAGACCCAGCGGCTGCAGGAGGAACACTACCTTGGGACCAGGGAGGACTTGAAGTCCATTAACACCAGCCTGGTCACCATTGCAGGGGTGCTGGCAGACCTTGTCAACACCAGGAGGGACACAGTGGTAGAACAAGGGGCCCCTGACACTAGCCTGGACGATGAACAGCCCTCCACCTCCGCCGGCGCTAATGGACAGGGAGCACCGCCACAGGAACAACAGGACACCAGTACCCCACCCCCTGCAGATGGAGAACCACCCCACAAACGGTCCCTGAGATCCAGGAACAAGACAGAGAACATTGCCAAGACCCCCACCAGGAAATGAGACCCCCCTGAATGTCACCCTTCTGTCCTACTATGTCACGCTGTCCATCCTTAAACTGCCATTGCTCCAGTTCCTATGCCCCTTTGGACAATGCACCTGTGAAACAAATAGACTGGACTCTGCCATGGACATTCCTCCACCATCCCCCTAGCCCATTTTACAACCCCCTCCACTTATTAGCACAGGAATAAACACACTTCAATCACACAACAATCTGGAGTCAGTCTGTGCTTTCACAAATGTGTAATTGAAATAACTATGGAATATAGCAATGTCAATTCACTTGTTCACATACCAATGTAACACAGCTGTAGGCCAGCAGTAAACATAGCACAGGGCACAAAGTGGGACCCAGATCTGTGAAATGGAAAGTCAAAGTGACAAGTCAGGGTCCATACACTAAATGAAAATGACAGACTTATGCTAGCTCCAACAATAGAATGAGATGTGGGAAGCAGTGGCATCTTCTTACCTGTGTCTCACTGGAAGTATTGCATGATGATGTTGTTTCGGTTGTCGATATCCTCTTCTTCTGCCTCCTCTTCTTCACTGTCCACAGGCTCCACAGCTGCCACAAGACCACTATCTGGCCCATCCTCCTGCAGAAAAGGCACGTGGCGTCGCAAAGCCAAGTTGTGCAGCATATAGCAGGCCAGGATTATCTGGCACACCTTCTTCGGTGAGTAGTATAGGGAGCCACCTGTCAGATGGAGGCACAGGAACCTGGCCTTCAGGAGGCCGAAGGTGTGTTCGGTCACCCTTCTAGTTCACTCATGTGCCTCATTGTAGCATTCCTCTGCCCTTGTCTTGGGATTCCTCACTGGGGTCAGTAGACATGACAGGTTGGGGTGACCAGAGTCACCTGCAAATGTCGAGGGACAACTGTTAGACACACACTAACCATTAAGGACAGCCCCATACCCAAATGAATCTGTGTGGGGACTTTAGGCTCACCTATTAGCCACACACGGTGCTTCTGGAGTTGCCCCATCACAAAAGGGATGCTTCTATTCCTCAGAATGAAAGCGTCATGGACTGAGCCAGGATACTTGGCATTGACATAGGAGATGTACTGGTCTGCCAAACATACCATGTGCACATTCATAGAACAGTAGTTCTTCCGTTTTCTGTACACCTGTTCATTCCTGCGGGGGGTATAAATGCCACATGTGTACCATTAATGGCACCAATGATTTCGGGGATATATCCCAGGGCATAAAAGTCACCTTTCACTGTGGGAACATCCTCCACCTGAGGGAACACGATGTAGCTGCACATGTGTTTCAGCAGGGCAGACAACACTCTGGACAACACGTTAGAAAACATTGGCTGGGACATCGCTGGTGCCATGGCCCCTGTTGTTTGAAAAGACCCACTAGCCAGGAAATGGAGTACAGACTGGACCTGCACTAAAGGGGGGATCCTGTGTGATGGCAGATAGCTGACATCAGGTCCGGCTCCAACTGGGCAAGCAGTTCCTGGATTGTTGCACGATCAAGTCTGTATGTGACTAGGATGTGTCTCTCTTCCATTTCCACCATCTCATCACCTGCCCCAGCGGACGTGCCCTATGGAGGAGAACTGCGAGCAGAGCGTCATCCAACACTGAGGAATCTGTTATTTGCAGAAACGTTATTAATCCGCAATGTGCCAGTATCTGTCTATATTCCCGGCCTAGATAGGTGTGACGCAGTTAACATCCATCCCATGTGGCCTCCTGAAATGGCGGCTGCCTGACCTGTAAGGTGGAACAAGTGGATATGAGGTAACTGTGCTGGCGTTCTACACCGCCGCGGTGGGTGGTTAACATTGGGCCCTATGGGTGCCAGGAGCCAGTGACGATGTACGCCGGCGGTGACAGTACGCACCGCCGCGGATGTGACCGCCATTTTCTGTCTGTTCCCTCACTTGATACCTGACCTTCAACAGGAGAGGACCTACACTGCAAGTGCTGCTGTGACCTGTGTCTGGAAGCGAGTATGGCTCATGTGTCTGGGGAAAGGGTCCCTGCCTTCACTTCAGAGGAGTTGTAGAAACTAGTGTATGGGGTCCTCCCCCAGTACACGCAACTGTACGGTCCTCCAGACAAACAGGTGAGTACGCTGTGAGCATGCTGCATGGGCAATGTCTGTTTGGAGTGGTGTGGATGGAAGATACATGGGGGGCGCTGAGGCCTGCATGTGCAAGTGGGAACTGGGGGGCAATGAGTATGACGGTCCGAACGGGTAAGTAATTTCCTTTCCCCCTGTACCATTCCTCTAGGTCAGCGCCCACCAGAAGAAGGGTATTTGGCATAAAAGATGGGAGGACCTGCTCCTCTGGAGCAAGAAGACGGCGGAGGCCCAGCTGGGGATGGCCTCCCAACGTGGGAGGGGTGCCCGTCGCACCATGACCCCCCTGATGTTCCGGATCCTGGTGGGGGCATATCCGGAGTTGGATGGGCGCTTGAGGGCATCATAGCAGCCACAAGGGGGTGAGTACACTCTCATTCAGCTAAGTCTGCACGCATTACGAGGTGTCTGGGTGGGGGAGGTGGGCAGTGGATTCCCCTAGGCCAGGGCGAACTTGGTAGGCAAGGTCCCTTGTGATGCAGGCCATGCGGCACCCGAAACCCACCAGTGGTAATAGCCATCAACACCTAGTCAGGCCCCTGTGACTTCCAGGTGTGAAGCAATTGTCACGGTTTTGGGCGGATATGATCAGGACTCTGGTTGGGACACCCCTTGAGGTCACTGAATATCCTAAAGAGGTAGTATACTGGGGCAGAAGAGCAGCTAAAGGCATACACGGAAAGGACAGCCATGGACAGGCACAGGAAACAGGAAAGTAAAAGCAGAGCAACCCTTGTGTGAACAAACAGGAAACAGATTACTAAATGGACAAACATGCTGTAGTTGTACACAGAATAAGGGGCAGAACCTCCCACAGTGACAGGGAATGTCAATGCCTCTGTGCAGTTTGCTCTTACAGATAGTCACCCTGCCAGCTCCATAGAAAGGAGGCAGTGATTCTGTCTCTGGACCCTAGAGCACAAACAAGGATAGTACTTACATACACAAGACACACTCTTGTGGGTCCAGCTGGAAACACAGTGGTGATTCCTGAGAAAACAGCAATAGCACACTGTCACTGTTAGGCATGAAAGACAACGTATAACACTAGACAAGGATTGGGGCTGGAATTGCCTCCTGGACACCAGAAGCCAACCCCAGTACAAAGGAGGTCACTTATACACTGGTGAAGACTGATAGAACACTTACCAGACACAAATAACCAAGAAGAAACGGAAACAGAAGGGAACAAACTAAGAGGCAGAGGCAAGAACTGGGAACAGGCTCAGGCTGAAGCAAAGGCAGGACTAGGACTGGAAAACAGTGCACAAACATCTGGCTGGAACAAACAGAGACAGGACTGGGAAACAGAGCAGGCTCTGGCTGGAAGAGGCAAGGACAGGGCTGCAATACTGGGAGTAGGAATAAGCACTAAACAGGACTGGGAAACAGAGAGCAGGTTCAGGCTGAAACAAGGCAGGAGCAGAACAGATAAACAGGGAGCAGGCTCTGGAAGAAACAAACAGGTACAAGGTTAAGAGATAGGGAGCAGACTCTGGCTGGAACAATCAGGAGCAGGGCAGAGAAACAGGTAACAGGATCAAGCTGGAACAGAACAGGATCAAAACTGGAACACCATCCGATAAGGGGTCTGTAACACAAAGGAATCAAACTCCAATGCACAACGGGGATCTTGAGGAAGTGGCTGCTTATAAGCAGTTCCACACTGGGCTGCACAGGAGAGGTCTCAGGCTTGTGTAGTTTCAGACACTCGCAAGTCCTGGAGCAGAGGATCCGGTGAAAAGGAGCAACTGGACTTCTCCCATAGAAAACAATGGGAAACAGAATCCAGGCTTTCCTGACTACCAGGCTGTGCATTATGGGATTTGCAGTCCCAGGAAGCAAATGTAGTACTACACAAGTATACCATGGGAAAAAGAGAAACAAACAGGAGTAAGCAAGGGACTCTAGATAAGTGTTGAAGGTGATTCCCAGGTTACCGAGAGTCCCCTTACAGGGCCCCCTAGAAATGAGACGACAGAGTTGTAACAGCAATTGGTCTTAGGCATGGCGTAGTGCAGAGGGCTGCTCCCTGTGTGTTGTGTCCGCCACAGGTGGTGGTGTTGCATGCACGGAACATGTCTTTCTTCTGTCTCCCCCCCCCCCTTTTTGAGGTCCCCCTGTTCTTGTGTGCAATAGCATCATCGGGCAGAGGAGCATAGGCACCGGAGCAGGAGGGAGCTGCAACCCACTTGGCCCTGGAGGGCGAAACAACGGAGTCTGAAGCCACCAGTGGGACAGAATGCGAGGGAAGCTCCACGGTTGGGACAGGAGCAGACAGCAGTGACAGCGACTCCTCCTCTGATGGGAGGTCCCATGCGGTGGCAGGCACCTCTGTACCCACCGCATCAACAGGTACAGCCGCCACCCACCCTATCAGCACTGCCCTCCCAGCAGCCCCTCAGCGTGTGTCCCATGCCTGCTCACCCAGGAGGGTGGGCATCTCCTTCGCCCCAGGCACCTCAGGCCCTGCCCCAGTCAGCCCTGATGCCCTCAGTGAGGAGGCTATTGATCTCCTGCGATCCCTCACTGTTGGGCAACCTACCATTGAAAATGCCATCCAGGGTGTTGTGAGGCATTTGCAACAAACAAATGCATATCTGGAGGGCATTCATTCTGGGCAGGCAGCCCAACAGAGAGCATTTCACGCTCTGGCGTCAGCACTGATGGCTACCATTGTCCCCGTGTCTTACCTCCCCCCTCCAACTTCCTCCACCCAGACCCAATCCCCTGTACCTCAGCCTATCCCAAGCACACCATCAGACCTGCATGCACACTCATTAACACACAAGAGTGGCTCAGGCAAACATAAGCACCACACATCCCACAGGCACTCACACAAGCACCATCCCCATGCAGACACAGCAACATCCATTGCCTCCACTGTGTCCCCCTCCTCCACGTCCTCCTCCTCCCTCCCTGTCTCGTCTCCACTCACACCTGCATGCACTACATCCTCAGCCACTACCTCCATCACCAGCATGCCCATCACCACACACCGCTCACGTGCACTCACCACCCCCACTACCATTCTCACATCCCCAGTATCCTCTCCCAGTGTGTCAGTGAGCCCTCCTCCCAAATTACACAAACGCAGGCACACACCCACCCAACAGCCATCCACCTCACAACAGCCTCCACCCCAAGCACCTTCACCCAAATTCAGCAGACGTACACCTCCTACAACCACTACCTCTACCTCCACTCCCAAACCCCCTCCATCTTCCCGTCCCAGTGTGTCAAAAAAACATTTCCTGGCAAACCTTGACCTCTTCCCTTCACCTTCCCCCCTGGTCCTTCCCCTAGGGCCAGGCTTTCCAGGTCCCAGCCAGCACGTCAGCCACCAAATCCCCAGGCACAGTGGTGCCAGCAACTGCAGGGTGTTCAAGTGCGCCAACCATCAGGGCTGCCAGTGTGCCACGTAGCAAGGGCAAGGACATTACGCCACCTGCCAAGGTGAAAAAGGTGCCCACATCCTGGAGGGAGAAGCCGAAAGTACCAGCCACCAAGGCCTCAGCAAAAAACAAAGGGGATATTGGCAAGACAACTGCAGCACCATCAAAGCTGGGGAAGTGCCAAAAGATGAAAAGCAGGTCAGGAGAGGGCATGGTGGCACCTACTGAGGGACCAGTGTCACACTTTCTGTCCACGACCACACCAACCTGTACGGCGGCGAACACCGCTAGCTTCCCGGCCACCACCACCGCCACCTGCACCGCCCTGCACATCTACAGCCTCAATGACAGTCCCCAGCCTCTTCCCCAGTTGGCAGGATGAAGTACTCTGGGAACCAGGCCCCCTCCAGAACCAGTGGAGTATCATATCCACTACCTCAGTCCTTGCCAGGATGAAGCACTCTGGGTACCAGGCCCCCTCCATAACCAGTGGAGAAAGGCATCCACTACCTCAGTCCTTGGCAGGATGAAGCACTCTGGGCACCAAGCCCCCTCCAGAACCAGTGGAGTATCACATCCACTACCTCAGTCCTTGGCAGGATGAAGCACTATGGGCACCAGGCCCCCTCCAGAACTAGTGGAGACTGTTATCCACTAGAGAGACTGTGGCTTTGCACTCCCCAGGAAAAAGCAGTGGGCAAACGACCCATTGGAGAGACTTTAGAGACTGTGGCTTTGCACTCCCCAGGACAAAGCAGTGGGCAAACCACCCACTTGAGAGACTTGAGAGACTGTGGCTTTGCACTCCCCAGGATAAAGCAGTGGGCAACCCACCCACTGGAGAGACTTGAGAGACTGTGGCTTTGCACTCCCCAGGATAAAGCAGTGGGCAAACCACCCACTGGAGAGACTTGAGAGACTGTGGCTTTGCACTCCCCAGCATACATGAATGGGCATGGAGCCCCCTCGTGCAGTAGTGGCATTGTGCGTTCTTGTGGCTGAGGTGCCCCCCCTCCCCCTCCCCCTTAGGTGCCTGTTTATTTTCGATCTGATGCCCCAGCAGTGTTCTCCCTGTTTCGAGTCAGGTATCATGTGTGGGCTTCGCCCATGCATTTTGGGCACAGTGGTCCACGGACAATGACTAGTACACTATCCGGACTTGTGTAGTTGGTGTACATATTTGTATATACTGAATTTTGACTTTTGACTGATGGATTTTTCTTGATTACAATCTTTACAATCATTTCCTTTTGTCCTTGAGTTCTTCCAGAGGGTGGGGGGGTGTATATGTAATGTTGCTGCATGTATTTGTGTGTATGTTGTGTTTGAGGGTGAGGGTGGGGGTGTTGCGTGTTGCCTGTGTGTGTGTCACTCTCTTTCCTCCCCCCTCTCCTGTGTTGTAGGTGCAGTACTCACCCTGTTCGCCGCTGCCGCCGTTCGTACTCCTGGTAGATGAGGAGGTAAACCAACATGGGCAGTACGAGTAGTTTGGGCTCCATGGCGTCCTGGTTCCTCGTTAGGTGTCGAGCGATGAGTGTTTTCCCTTCTGTGTGCTGTTTCCGCCGTGCTTTTGATGTAGTAGGTTTCGCCCCGTACGCCCCGGAAAAGGTGGCGGATAGGCCTCTTGTAATACAGTGGGCGGTACTTTGTCTCCCGCCTACCTGTTGGCGGTGTCCGCCGTGCTGTTTGTTTCTACCGCTGTGGCGGTCGGAGTTTTAAAGTGGCTGTCTATGTTGGCGGTTTCCGCCACAGTCGTAATCCAATTTTTTTTTCCGCCGGCCTGTTGGCGGTATTACCGCCGCTTTAACACCGACTGCCAGGGTTGTAATGAGGGCCTATATCCTACAGGGAACTCTAGAAATTGCCTATTTTGTATAAGTGACCTATGGTCACTGAGCCATCTAGTTTTTTGACCTGCATTTATAGATGATAGAAGGAGGCTGCAGCTCCCAGCTTTTAGAGGCATGGGTATTAGCTCTCTCGCTGTATTGCATAGCACAATTATGAACTTTGAAAATATTATGCCATGTTATAACTGTTCTAGGTTTTAGATTACCTTTGCCCTTTATCTTTGTACTTTATATTGTGTTTTGCTTGTTCTGAGGCTGCTAACATCTTTTGACCTGGCACTTTAGTTTGGTGACTTTAAAAAATAAGGAGAAGCAGGAATGGATGCCAGGATAGATACAATTCATTTAAGGGGTAACAGGGACATCAATGCAACTTAGAATTGGGATATATCAGCCCAGGCAGACAGGCTATTTTTGCACTTTATACTGCTGATGTAGCACTAGTAGTTGGAATGAATTAATATGCCATGTGGCTATTTTTTAAGTTTAAATCTATAATTAAAGAATGCTTTAGTTTTGAAATGATGTATGAATGTGCTGGTGTTAACAGTGTATGCATTTATTGAATAATGTTTTTAAGGGGCTAAATTAAGTCATTTTTTTAAAGTTTAATTTAACAGCAAGGTGGGCAATTGCAATTAGCTCCTAATGTAGGGTCAATTATCTTACAGTTTTATATTTGTCCTTTATGGTTATTGTCCACTCTTTAATATGTATTTATGAAAGCAAAATGTAGCTACAATATTGTGTGTATTTTTAAAAGGAAAGTTTGTTTTGCCAAATCAGCATAAATATAAACTTAATAAACTGAAATCTACTAGGAGGAGTAGTTCTTTCATCAGGCAATCAAGAAGTGAACTACAGAGACCTTCACAGCATCCAGTCCTTGACACTCAGTTGGCCCATTGAATTCCTTTGGTTTGCTATCAAGTGTGGTGAAAATAGTAGCTAGCTCTAAAGGACCAAAGCAAATGTCTTGTTTTTCAAAGCAGTAGCCTCAGAGCTTGGAATGGTTTCCTTCAGGAAAAACAAGATGAGACAATGATTCATACTCTATTAAAAGAATAGGGAACCATGCACATTTTCTCCTTCCAATTTCTAAAGTATACCAATAAGGCAGATATTGTTCATTCTCTGCTCTAGTCCGCTAAATCAGTGTTCTTGCAATTTAGATGTCATAGTTCTTGACCCCTCTCCATCATGTGATGTAGCTGGTTTTCTGTTGCATTTAGCTATTGTTCTGTGGCCTCAAAATAAAAATGGAACAAGACAATGTTTATGGGGCTAGACTTGAGCTACTTCACCACTACTGAATAAGCCTCCAGAACCACCCAATGAAGATTTAATTGATGTGACGTATTGGACAAGGAAGTTCAACGTGACACTAGTCATCCTTTTAATAGGTGGTGTGAGGCCTATTGGGTGTTTCTTCTGAGAAAGGGGACTGGTATGCTGTCCAGCCTAAAATACTTGTTCAAATCCTCTAGGAACAAATATAATTAGAGCATCCATTTGTAACAGTAACATTACAGAGAGAAAGAAATATCAATGGCTAGCAGAAACAATTTTACTGTAACATATAGTTACACAGGTGTTCATGTGAAAGGTGCAAGATGTAATATGATGAAAGACAATATCCAGAAGGGAATAGCACAGGTCAATAAGAACCAAAGGGGTTCCAATCAGTAAGTAGCAAAAGCAGTGTCGACACAACACCTATCAAAGATGGAATCCCAAGATATGCTTGCTAGTAGTACAACTAAACATTTAATACATATGGTGGATGATATGTTAAGTCAGCAGATAAAGTGGTTTGATAATTTGTCGAGAGAAATTGAATTTAAAGGTTAGAATGCAGAAAGTAGACAGAGCTTGACAATGGAGAATTACACTACTGTTCTGAAGAACACAAACTCCCAAATAAAGGCATTCCACAACAATACCCAAATACACCGGAGTCACTCAAGCACTGCACTCCTGCTCTTTGCTTGCAGTGATGAAGAACAGGGATTAATGATTTCACTACTCATAATTAGAAGTTGAGAGCATTGTGCTGTGTCACCAGTTCAATATTTTGTGATTCAAGGAGATTATACGTGAAATGGACACGGATCTGTTTTGATGTAATGAGATGGAATTAAGTATGGGTGCTTAACACTGAGAAGAAGGAACAGGGAGTGTAGAAACACTCTAAAATTAGAACATTTCCAGACATTCTCACTTATCATTCACTTATTGCAGTGTGTGGGAGGCTTGTACTACTCTCATCCAACTGCATCTGTTTTTACCAAAAAAAGTGAATTAGTCTCTTCCTCTACATTGCAAGGCTATTTGCATAGAATACCAATATTGTCTAGAGCAACAGCTGTAGGATCCACCAACATCCTAAAATATCACAAATTCATACTCTCCCTCACCAAAGAAAGTCTTACAATCAGGCAAGACACTGAAGGGTCTGAACTAGGTGAGGTGGGTGGGTGCTGATCTCTTGATCTTTGACGTACAAGTATAGGTGTCAGCAAAGGCCCTCTCATCCCATTCTCTCTCATAGGAAAGAGCCTCTATTTTTCCACCAATGCAACATGGAGTACTGGTACATGGGTTCAAGAAGATTCTTAACCTCACATAGCATCTTCAGGGCCTCAGCTGCAACAGAAAAAGCACCAGGCCCTGCATGATCTGTACGTCATTGCAGCCAACTTTTGTTTTGTGCAAGCCCCAACTTCTTTGCTAGGCTTAAAGTCAATAGGTTTCAAATATCCCATATGTGGTGAACTGTACATGCTAGGGCCAGATATCTTCCTGAAAGCAGCATGCACAATCTTCCAAGTCTTTGCCAAGTTGAGATGTAGTTCTGATGCTCCCAAGTCTTTTCTTTCTTTTTTTATACCTTTATTTATAATTTTGAAAGAGATACAGATAGAAGGGTTCTCCAGTACCATTTCAGCATTGTGGCATGGAAACATACCAAATCCTCAGACAAGGATCGTGCAAGGATCGTGCTAAAGAACACTCCCCCAGTGGTCCTCATACAAGATGAGGGTGGGCACAGCATGACAGAGTACTAAAAGGCATGGCTAACATCCACTCAGTGTGTTAGGGTGGCACTGTTGAAAGGGTTGAAACAATATGGGATCGAACTATAGGGAGGAGAATGTGGATGGAATGAGAGGAAGAAATAGAAATAAGGGAAGCGGTATCGGGAAGGGAGGGAGGGAGGGAAAGGGTACCTAGACTCAAGGCCCTGAGAGAGTGGGGTTGGTGCTTAAAGAAGACGACCAAAGCTGAGAATAGATCTCAGATTTGTCTTGCATTCTTCATATGATCCGCTTGTACAAAGTTATTCTGTACATTTTGTAGATCCATTCATCATAGGTGGGGAGTTGGGGTGATCTCCAATGTCAGAGGATGGAGATCTTTGCCATGGTGAGCACTGTGGCTAGCGAGGGTCTCTTATAGGTAGTGATAATAGGGGAGTCATCCATGTCATGAATCATGATCATTGTCGCAGGAAGGGCAGAGGCCGATGCAAGGTCTGATTACCAGTTGACTTCATCTTCCTCCAAAATGGCAAAATTTGGAGGCCGTCACTGAGTATGTGGACTATGGTACAGTCCATTTGACCACACCTCCAGCAGTTGGAATAGTGAAGTACACCTATGGAGTAAAGTTTAGGGGGGAGATGTGTCAGTCTTGTAATCTTTAAAAAAAAAAGCTTTGTATGACATTACAATGCTGTCAATTGCCACGCATGCCTTTACCAATAATTTTTTACAACGCCTACCTTCACCACGCATATGACTTTTAAAGCGCTAGTAAGTATAATTAAGGTAAATTATATATATATATATTTATATTTATATATATATATTTAGATATAAACAAAGGTTACAGGGACATTATAGTTAGGCTCACATTTTAAACCCACAAAACCTTGGCCCGTGTGCGGTGGGGTTGGCTGCATGACCTGGCCAACCCCCTAACCACCCAACCCTGGGAGAGAGAGAAAGTGAGAGATTTAGAGTGATTTAGGCTTTGATTTGCAGTATCCAAACTTAGCTATGACATACAACCCAAAGATTTTGAGGGGAAAAAGACTTTAATATTCCATCACTAGGAATGTTTAACAGTGTAAACACTAGAAAATAAACAGACACACTGCCAAGAAATACTAAGATTTGAACCATCAGCCTACTGAGTGACAGAACAAGCCCTTGACCATTAGGCCAGAAGTGACTCTGTTGAACTCTGCATCCAAACTCAACTCTAACATTCTCACCAAACATCTTGCTACCCTGAATCCTTGAAGTCTTTTTATGGCGAGATCATTGCTGTAACAATCTCTCTCCCGCGGTCCTAGCTAGCTCCCCTGATCATTTAAATAGAGGCTCCCTGCTTGTGAGGACAATGTTTTCATCTGTTTCCCTACACACCATGCACTACTAATTGCCACAGATATTACAACACCAATGACAACTTTTATAACGTCAAAAAAATATCAATGAAACATTAGAAGTCACATTATTGAATAAAAAACTGCAGGGTGGGGTCACAAGTTATAGTTACCTTAGGCTGTGATTTATAGTTATTCTAAAAACCTTGAAATATAACTGCTGAATTTCTGTAGTTTTGTGCAAGTAAATTCAGAACCTAACTATAACGTCCCTGTAATCTTTGGTTGGTTTGTTTTTAAGTGAATATATATTAATATAAGTGTGTGTCTATATATATATAAATATATATATATATATATATATATATATATATATATATATATATGGATAAAACCTACTGGTGGTGACCAATCTGAACTTATAGTGTTATAGTTAGGACCAATTTTCCATAGGAAAACCATTTTTTGACTTGGCAATATCTTTTGCAAGTTTTTCCAAAAACGTGTCCTCTAGGGTCTTGTTGTACATGTAAAGTTTCTGGGTGATCCATCAAGTGGGGGCCTAGAAAAATGGGGGAGGGGTGGTCAAAATATGTGTTTCCGATCATAATTCCCATAGATAAATTATATATATATATATATATATATATATAGCAATGGAGATATGGACTGAAATTGCTCGTGATCAAGGGAGCTCAGACTCCTGAAACGCGTTGGGTGATTTGGAGAATAAACTGATTTTGGATGATGACATTGTGTGACAGAGAAGTTTTTTCTATGGAAGAAAACATGAGGAGGTATTTTTAAGGGATTCGCGATCCCGTCTCTGTCTGCCGTATGGGCGCAGACCGACGCAAATGATAAAGGAAGAATATATATATATATATATATATATATATATATATAATTTATATGGTTTTGTACATTTAAAATGTGAGCCTATAACGTCCCTGTAGCTTTTGTTTTCTTAAGTGAATTTCTATGTTTTTTTAAATTCTATTTCCCAACTATACCCTCCCTGTAACCTTTGTTTTTACAGTGAATTTCTATGTTTTCTTAATGTTAAGTAATTTTAATTGCTATGCCTTAATCCAACCACCGTCGCGTGCAGCCTTTGGCTGTGCACTGTGGAGATTGGCCACTCTAATCACTCAACCAAGAACAGCCTTTGGCCATCCACAGCAGAGCTTCGTTACAGGTCCTGGCTTGGTCTTCACACAAAGATTTCCGCTACTTTGTAAATACGGCTCGGCTTTTTTGGCCTTCTAATGCCACATTAGCATAAAAATGATGCTGATGTGGCGCTGGAATGGCGCTAGAGGCTCTTAGATATGCCCCTTATTGTGCATCCATCTATCTTGAGTGTCTTGTTGTTCCAAATGGGTGCATGGTTGTGTAGCCACACATTCTTCCACAGCAAGGTATGGGTGAAAAACCAGAATCTCACCATGGGGTGAATGATGAAGAGTTTTATGTTTATAGAGTAAGTGCAGCCTCAGTTCAATAGAATAAAAAGGTGTTCTCTGTCGGTCTCACAGTTCAGCCAATTGCAATAGCTGCAGAGCAGTATGATAATGCTTCACACAGGGAAGGCTGAGGCCCCCTTGCTTCCTGTGGACCATATGTTTAATGGATTTTCAGCCACGGTTTAGAATCGCAACATAGGAAGGCTTTGATGTCACTGTCAATTGTACACAGGAGAGATAAATTGACTAAGAGCGATAGCATCCCCAATACATATGTAATCATAGGTACTATGACCATTTTCACAGTTTGTATCGGACCTCAGAGTGACAGTTCAAGATGCATCCTTCTGGCATAGTCCAGCTGAGATCAAGCTATCAGCAGGTCCAGGTTATCAATCACCAGTTTCACCAAGCTGCAAACGAGATAATTGCCAAGGTAGTGGAGGCTATCTGATTTTCACTGAAATAGATAGCCTGCTGCGGTTGTGACTTGGGACATGCAAAACGTCTCAATTTTTGTCCACTTTATCTTTTAAAAAAAAACGTTTCATTGAACAGTGATAGCACAGCACAGCATATTAACAATCCAGTGATGTAACAGGACGTATATTCTTTCTTTCTTTGAGGAACAAAAATAAATATCTCCCCAATATCCCCCTGTCCACCCCTGCTGCTCCATGTCTGCACTCCATTTGTCCCGACTGCCTGTGTCTTGTGAGACTAAGACCCATATTTACAAGACCCTTGCGCCTCCTTGCACCACATTAGCATAATTTTTTCTAACGCTAATATGGTGTTTAGGAAGCCATTCCCATTTGCCATATTTACAAAGTGGTGCAACGCATGTAACCCCTTGTGCCACAATCTGCCTGTCCAGGCATAATGTATGCAAGGGGTATGCCTTAGGTCTCTCCAATACTCTGCCCATATTAAGGTTGTGAACTTGCTTTCGGTATACACCAGTTTTATTCCCAGTTATCCACCTTTAAAAGAGACAGTGGTCTGTTGGCAGAAGGCTCAACCAGGTCTCTACCTGGTTTTGGGACCATGATTATTAGAGCTTCCCTCATCAAGGCAGATAAAAAAAACACGTTGTCTCACTTCCTGATATACTTCCAGTAGTCTATCTGCCAGTGTATCTGCATATTTTTGGTAGAACATACCTGGGAGCCCTTTGCTGCCTGGCGTTTTAGCAGTTTTAACCATTGTATCCTAGTCAGGATTTCCTCCCTGGTTATTGACTGTAGGAGCCAGGCCTGGCTTGTAGTGGGTACCAATGTACTTACACCTCATGCCAGGTCCAGTTATCCCTTATTAGTAGAGTGTAGTGTTCTAGCAGCTTAGGCTGATAGAGGTAGCTATAGCAGAGCAGCCAAGGCTGAACTAGGAGAAATGCAAAGCTCATACAATACCACTTATATCATATGGGTACTATATCATAAGAAAGACAATACTCATAGTTACTAAAAATACATTTACTTTATTTTAGTGACAATGTTCCAATAAATATCTCAGAGGATATACTCCCTTAGGAGGTAAGTAACATACACAAACTATACACAACTAACCAAATCAGGTAAGTCAAACAGTCAGAAAGTAGTGCAAACCTAGTAAAACACAATAGGATGCAATAGTCCTAGGGGCAAGAACAAACCATATGCTAAGAAAGTGGAATGCAAACCACGTAGGCACCCCTAGGCAAGTGTGGTGTGTAGAGGGTCACTGGGAGTGTGAGAAAACACTAAGGGTGTAAAGGAGACCCCACTCCAAGACCCTGGAAAGTAGGAGTAAGGTACTCCTATTTCCCCAGAAACACACTAAAGTCGTGATAAAGGATTTTGCAAGGACCACAACAGACTACAAAGCACTGAAGACAGATTCCTGGACCTGAAGACCTGCAAAGGAAGGGGACCAAGTGCAAATGTCACTAAAGTGTCCAGGGGCGGCAGGAGCCCATTAAACCCCGGGTGAAGGTGCAAAATGGCTGCCTCCAGTTGGAAGAAGCTGCAGGTTTTGCAAAAACGAAAGGAGGTAGGAAGTTCTTCTTCATGCAGAGGATGTCCCACAGCGTGTTGGAGGATGTAGAGTTGTTTACTTGGCAAAATACCACAAAAAAGCCTCGCTACCTGCAAGAGTCGTGGTTGGAGAAAAAGGGTGCTGCCCAGGAAGGACAAGCATGTTGCCACTTGGGCGAGGAGACAGAGGGGTCCCTCAGCAATGTAGAGAGCCCATGGACAAGAAGGAAGCACCCACAGAAGTCCTTGAACAGGTTCAAGAAGTCTGAACATGGCGGTTGTCTCAACACTGCAAAGAGAGCTGAGCATCACAGTGTGGAGCGCTGGAGACCCATGCTTCGCTGTGCATGCAGGATTTCTTGGAAATGTGCACAGAAGCCCTGTTAGCTGCAGATCACATGGAGCACAAGATTAATGTCTGGGGATGGGAGACAAGGACTTACCTCCTCCAAATTTGGGCAGTTGGACCACTGGACAGTCTGGGTCACTTGGGTCCACCACCTGTGTTCTAGGGGCCAAGCTCGTCAGGATGAGAGGGGACCCAGAGTACTGGTGAAGCTGAAGTTTGGTGCCTGCTGGAGCAGGGGGGAGATTCAGTTGACCCACTGGAGATTTCTTTGTGGCTTCCAGTGCAGGGTGAAGGCAGGCAGCCCCCAGAGCATGCACCACCAGGAAACAATCTAGAAATCAGCAGGGTTAGGCACTACAATGTCGTTGGTAGTGTTCTGGGTACTTTGTTGCAGTTTTGCAGGCGTCCTGGAGCAGTCAGCGGTCAATCCTTGGCAGAAGTCAAAAAAAGAAGTGCAGAGGAACCCTGATGAATTCTTGCAAGTCGTAATCTGAGGAAAAGCTTACTGGAGAGACCCTAAGTATCCCTCAGGGGAGGATTGGCCACCTAGTCAAGTATGAACCTATCAATAGGGGTCTCTGACATCACCTGCTGGCACTGGCCACTCAGAGGCCTGCAGAGTTCCCCCGCACCTCTGGAAACAAGATGGCAGAGGTCTGAGACACACTGGAGGAGCTCAGGGCACCACCCCGGGGTGGTGATGGACAGGGGATGGTCACTCCCATTTCCTTTGTCCAGTTTCACGCCAGATCAGGGTCTGGGGGTTCCCTAAACCGGTGTAGACTGGCTTATGCAAGGAGGGCACCATCTGTGCCCTTCAAAGCATTTCCAGAGGCTGGGAGAGGCTACCCCTCCTAGCCTTTAACACCTATTTTCAAAGGGAGAGGGTGTAACACCCTCTCTCAGAGGACATTCTTTGTTCTGCCTTCCTGGGACTGGGCTGCCCAGACCCCAGGAGGGCAGAACCTTGTCTGTGGGGTGGCAGCAGCTGTAGCTGCAGAGAAAACCCCAGAGAGCTGGTTTGGCAGTACTGGGGGTCCATGGTGGAGCCCCCAGGATGCATGGAATTGGCTCCCCAACACCAGATTTGGAATGGGGGGAGAATTCCATAATCTTAGACATGTTACATGGCCATATTCGTAGTTACCATTGTGAAGCTACATATAGGTATTGATCTATATGTAGTGCACACGTGTAATGGTGTCCCCGCACTCACAAAGTCTCGGGTAATGGCCCTGAACCATTGGGGGGCACCTTTGGTAGGGCAAGGGTGCCCTCACACTTAATAACTTTGCACCTAACCTTCAGCAAGTGAAGGTTAGACATATAGGTGACTATAAGTCACTTAAGTGCAGTGCAAATGGCTGTGAAATAACATGTGCGTTATTTCACTCAGGCTGCAATGGCAGTCTTTTGTCCCTATGGGTGGCAAAAGAAATGCTGCAGCCCACATGGATCACCTGGAAACCCAATGCCCTGGGTACCTAGGTACCATATACTAGGGACTAAGGGGGGGTCCAGTATGCCAATTGAAATTGTTAAATGTAGTCACTAGCCTATAGTGACAAATTTAAAGGCAGAGAGAGCATGAGCACTGAGGTTCTGATTAGCAGAGCCTCAGTGACACAGTTAGGCACTACTCAGGCATACACATTTAGGTCACAAACTATGAGCACTGGGGTCTTGGCTAGCAGGATCCCAGTGAGACAGGCAAAAATATACTGACATACATGGGAAATTGGGGGTACCATGCCAAGAAAGATGGTACTTTCCTGCATTGACTGCCCAAATTTGGGCATTTCTACCTCAGCCAAGAAGGCTCCCTCATGAGCCTTTGCCTCCTTAGTGCACGTAGTGAGGAGTCAACTAAGATGTTCCCAGAATGCCTCATTGATAGCTACCTGTGTGTAGACTCGCAATCCCCTTTCCACTTTCAGAGCTTTGATCGGTTCTTAGGACTTCTGTTGTATGAGTAACTGTGCTAACGTTGCTCTGCTACTGTCTTCCTCAGCATGAAGTCTTTGATGATGTGCAGAGTAGACATGTTTTTCTAGTCTGCGCCTTTTGTCCAGGAGTTCCTTACAGACTTGTTGTCAGTCTCCCTGTTTTCGTGGGTGTGTGAGGAGTATCTTTTCCATGGAGCACAGATTTGCTTCCTGGTGAGTGAGGTCACTCTCAAGTTACAGTTTAACCTCATAGGTAGTTTTCAAGCAAACCCCTACCAGGACCAACTTCATTGCCTCCCAGTCACAGGCCTTAGTTATCGATGTTGCACAAAATTCATTAAAGTAATGTAGTAGTTTGTTCTGGGCTATTGTCTCAAAGGAGGGATCCAAAAGCACTGCTGTGTTGATTTGCCACACTGAGATCGCTGAGAACCTATGTCCCCTGCCTAGGGGCATCAACAGCGGGGAATGGTCAGATATATATCTAGCAAGGTAAGAAATATCCAGCAATCCCTGTATGAGCGCAGTGGATACAAAATAGTAATCCAGCCAGCTATAAGTATTCGTAGCAGGTGTATAGGAGGAATAAACTCGTGTGGCTGGATGGTAGCACCACCAAGGGGATATTAATGTCCGTTCCCTAGGAGGTCACTCGCCCCGTCATGAGTGGTTTCGTGTGTGCCCTTGGAAACTTCCTGTCCAGCACCCCATCTATAGCACAGGTACATTCCTCCATTAGGATAACTTCCACAGTTAAGTAGGGGGATGCAGCTTTTACCACTTCCCCATAGAAGGTCCCACTACCCACGTTTGGAGCATATATATTAATGAGGCAAACTTCTTTCCCATCCAAACATCCTAACAAAATCACAAACCTCCCCTCTGGGTATATGATGTGGCCTCCATGTCTAAACGGTACTCTGGGAGCCACCAAAATCTGTACCCCTCTAGCAAAACCTACGTAGGATGTCGACATATCTGGCCTCTCCATTGTCTCTGTATGCTAGGGATGCAATTCCCTCATGTGTGAGTTACCTTTTGGAAGGCGATCAATATATGGTAGTGTTTTATATAGGCAAATACTCTGCATTGCTTTTCCAACTGGGCAAGGCGTCTGACATTCCACATCAGTAGTTCAAACATGTCATCCATTTTGGGTCATCTATATTTTGTACCCCTCCAGTCCATGCTCCTCCAATTCCCATTTTTCTCGACTCACCTTCAGGGTACAACCAGGACAAACTTGCATCCCTCACTTCAATTGAGCGAAACAAATCCCCAACTCACCCCTTCCATTGGGCAGTGAAGTCACCTTATCTCGTTATACACATGGGTTGGCAGAAACCAGCATAACCTGCCCCATTATCATTTTTGGAAACTATCCCCAATTGCAATCAAACAAAAAACGTTTGAATCATGTAACTTACTACACTGCACTAGGAATCAGTGTGGTGAGGGACCACAAGGCTGAAGTGCTCCACCAGTCTACCCTCACCAATGCTCTTATAGTCCTGTTGTCCTCGCCAGACCTCCATAATAATACTGTATGTTTGATATCAGATAGTGTACCTCAAAAGCCACGCATTACAATGTGTTAGACCTGACAGCCTTAGGGTGGTCACCCCTAACTTTTTGCCTGCCTACCTCCACTTTTTGGACACTGTTTTTGCTGGTTTTTAGACTCTGCGCACTTTACCACTGCTAACCACTGCTAAAGTGCATATGCTCTCTCCCTTTAAACATGGTAACATTGTATCATACCCAATTGGACTATTTAATTTACTTCTAAGTCCCTAGTAATGTGCACTGTATGTGCCCAGGGCCTGTAGATTAAATGCTACTAGTAGGCCTGCAGCACTGATTGTGCCACCCACTTAAGTAGCCCCTTTAACCTTGTCCCAGGCCTGCCATTGCACGGCCTGTGTGTGCAGTTTCACTCCCACTTCCACTTGGCATTTAAAAGTACTTGCCAAGCCTAAAACTCCCCTTTTTCTACATGTAAGTCACCCCTAAGGTGTGCCCTAGGTAATGCCTAGAGCAGGGTGCTGTGTGGGTAAAAGGCAGGACATGTACATGTGTAGTTTACATGTCCTGGTAGTATAAAACTCCTAAATTTGTTTTTACACTACTGTGAGGCCTGCTCCCTTAGGGGCTAACATTGGGGCTGCCCTCACACATTGTTGTAGTGGTAGCTGCTGATCTGAAAGGAGTAGGAAGGTCATATTTTGTATGGCCAGAATGGTAATACAAAATCCTGCTGACTGGTAAAGTTGGATTTAATATTACTATTTTAGAAATGCCACTTTTAGAAAGTGAGCATTTGTCTGCACTTAAATATTTCTGTGCATTACAATCCACGTCTGGCTGGGTTTAGTTGACAGCTCCTTGTGCATTCACTAAGACACACCCCAAACACAGGATACTCAGCCTCACTTGCATACATCTGCATTTTGAATGGGTCTTCCTGGGCTGGGAGGGTGGAGGGCCTGCACTCACACAAAGGACTGCCACACCCCCTACTGGGACACTGGCAGACAGGATTGAACTGAAAGGGGACCTGGTGCACTTCTAAGCCACTCTTTGAAGTCTCCCCCACTTCAAAGGCACATTTGGGTATAAAAACAGGGCCTCTGGCCTACCACATCAGACACTTCCTGGAGAAGAAACTTGTAACCAGAACCTGCATCCTGCCAAGAAGAACTGCCTGGCTGCCCAAAGGACTCACCTGACTGCTTTCTGTGAAGGACTGCTGCCTTGCCGTTGCCCTGCTGCCTTGCTGTTCCCTGGCTGTGGTGAAGAAGTGCTCTCCAAGGGCTTGGATAGAGCTTGCCTCATGTTCCCTGAAGTCTCAGGACCAAAAAGACTTCTCTTTTGCAACTGGACTCCTTGTGCGGCGAAAATTCAGTGCACAGCTTGCTAAAAACGAAGCACAGCCTGTTCCACGGTGAAAAATTCACTGCACGCCGAACTGGGACAACGGCACTCGACTTCGCAAGGAAAAGATCGATGTGGCGCCTGCGGTGCGACCGGAACTTTGACGCACAGCCCACCAGATCGATGCACAGCCGACCTGGGGCAGCACCGCCCGACTTCCAGAGGGTAAATTGACGCAGCGCCTGCCATGAGGGAGAAATTTCCCCGCACCGCCCACCGGAACGACGCAGAGCTTGTCACAGGCCCAGGATTCCACGCACAGACCCCGGGGCGTCTGAAAACCCTGCAACCCAAAGATGATGCACGACCGAGTGCTGGAAATCGATGCCCAGACGCCCCTGCGTGGAAACTAAACGATGCATCGACCGTGTGCGGCCCGAGAAATCAACGAACACCCCTTTGTTTCTATGCTTCTCCTCCTCTGCGGCCCTTTGCGGAGATTTTTCACTCAAACCAGGTACTTTGTGCTTGAAAGAGACTTTGGGGGTTATTCTAACTTTGGAGGAGTGTTAATCCGTCCCAAAAGTGACGGCAAAGTGACGGATATACCACCAGCCGTATTACGAGTTCCATAGGATATAATGGACTCGTAATACGGCTGGTGGTAAATCTGTCACTTTTCCGTCACTTTTGGGACGGATTAACACCTCCTCCAAAGTTAGAATAACCCCCTTTGTTTGCTTTTAAAAGACTTGACACTTTATATCACTTTTCAGTGATATCTTTACATTTTCTTATTGCATTTTTGATCGTTTTGACCTGCAAATATCCAGATAAATATTATATATTTTTCTAAAGACCTCGTGATGTATTTTTGTGGTGCTATATGGTGTTATTGTATGATTTATTGCACAAATACTTTACACATTTCCTTCTACGTTAAGCCTGACTGCTCAGTGCCAAGCTACCAGAGGGTGGGCACAGGATAGTTTAGATTGTGTGTGACCTACCCTGAGTAGAGTGAGGGTCCTTGCTTGGACAGAGGGTAACCTGACTGCCAACCAATGACCCCATTTCTAGCACAATGTAACAAAGGTATATGCTGTGTAGTATATGCTGGGAATGTTATTTGGTGTCCCTATGGTTTTCAGGCAGTTTTGAAGGTGTGTTATGCAGCAAGGATCCCCAGCTCTAGCGCACCTCTACCTCCCCAAGCTGTCCTCGTCTGTGTGCCTCTGTGTCGTGGTTTGACCGATGCCCACATTGAGGCAGTTACTGCTGCCCTACCACCCTCCTCACCTTTAGCTCCAGGATTTGAAGTGTGCACCATAGGTCTGTTTGTACGTCCAGTTCTCTGTGCACTGTGATGACCACATGGCCCCTGCAGATGTTGAATGCCAGCATTGTGCTCACTGGGTCAAAGGAGGGAGCATCAGCAGCCCCCCACCCGCAACAGATACAAGTTGCAGCTGTCACAAGCACCCGGGAGCCTCAGGATCAAGATCCAGGTCGGGGGGACCGCAGCATTTGGCTCCAGTCTGCTCCACACCTCTGTCTTCACTTCAGTGCCACAAGAGCCCACCTGCCAGGGTTTTGTCAGGTACAATCTTTTCTGCTCAGGAGCCTCATGAGCAAGATCCAGGATGGGGAGTCCACAGCAGTCTGCCCTAACCTTCTTTGCACCTCTGTCTTCAATTCATCATCACAAAAGCGTGCCAGACAGCATTTCAGCAGGTATGATATTGTCAGGCCATGCTCGCATGGAGTGGGCACTATCTGAACACTGCGGCCCGCAGCTCACTGAGGTGCAGATGTTTGTGGGATACTCTCTGTCCTTGTGTTTTCCAAAACCTGTGCTTCAGATTCCAGTTTCGGAACAGGCAGGATTTTCAACGATGTCCCAGGATTTTTTCATGGGCTGGTGAGAGCACTGGAAAAAGCGCCTAGGCGGACATCTTGTTGGCCACGCCCCCATCCAGTATATCTTATAGCCTGATATTGAGGCAAACTCTGCTACGAAAAACATGAGGGTGGGATGAAAGCGGCTGAGGCTTATAAGTGTTAATAACATGTCATCTGCATACAATAAGATCATTGAGCAGCCAGCAGGTGTGGGCACACTTTATATGGAATTGTGATGCCTTTTGAAGGCCCTAGAAGTTCCATTGCTAGAATAAATAATAGAGGCAATTAAGGGCACCCTTAGTGGATACCCTGATAAATAGGGAAGGGATCAAATACAAAACCTCTGCAGTTGACCTGAGCCGTCGGAGTGTTGTAGTCATTCAACTTTGGCATTGAATCTTCACCCAATCTCAACCTCTGAAGTATATTGAATAGAACTACTCAATCCTGTCAAATGCCTTTTCAGCAGTGAGCGAAAGGATGAGGGCCTCTTACAGCAAGTCTTTATTGTACCAGAGGAGGTGACCTAGGGAGTACAAATGGTTGTGAGATGTGCAGCCATGCACAAAGCCTACGTGGTCTTGATGTATTAGGTTAGGATAACACATTTAAGCTGAGAGGCTAGTATACTGGCCAAGATTTTAATATCCACATTTAAAAGGGATATGGAGGTAACTGCTGCAAAATCAAGGGTGCCAGGTTTGGGGAGGACAGCAGTTAGTGCTTTGTTGGAGAGGGCCGAGAGGCAGCCAGTCAGTTCTGCCTCATTGTATGAATTGTACGGGGAGTCCAGTATGTCTGGCTTTAGTAATTTATAAAGTTCTCCACTTAAACCATCCTCTCCCAGTGCCATATTGTAGGGGAGGTCAGGGGAGATCACCTGAATATTCTCCTCTTTGGAGATTTCTCCTTCCAGCAGAGCCCTTCCATTAGTGTTGAGGTACAGCAGTCCAAGAGTAGCGAAGAAGTGGTCCTCCCTTTCATGGTCTCTGCTAGTCTCGGAACTTTACAGGGCCAGGCAATATGTCGCACATTCAGAGGCTATTTCTTGGGGCTTGGGAACAGATCACCCGCACGAGTATGGATGGCCGGGATAACAGCAGTCATCTCCTGCTGTTTAATTTGAGCAACTATAAGCAACTATAATTCTGTTGACTTTTTCCCCTTGTTTATAGTGCCATGCAGACAGTATGTAGAGAATGTATTCTGCCTTGGAAGTGTACAGGTGGTTGAGTTCTGCCTTTGTGGCCTCTGACTGCTGCCTGGGGAGTATTGTGGGATAACTCACAAAAGCCTGTGATTTGGATTTAATTTATGTCTCTAAGATGGCCTGCCATTCCCTCTGCCATTTGTTTGCAAGAGCTGCATTGTGCATAGTCTGACCATGAAGAGTGGCCTTGGCTCCTGTCCACAGAGTTTGTGCAGATGTTACTGAACTTCAGTTCTCCATGTAGTACTCAGTAATGGGGTGTCAAAAAGCATTTTTCATTGAGCATTTTGTAATAATAAGGGACCCTGGAGAGATGAAAGAGGTAGGGGGAGGGTTGGTCGGTTGGGGGGGGGGGTTGTGCAGCACTTTATGAAGATGGAAATAAGGTTACAACCACTCGTCGGAAGGACTCCTAAATTGTGGCAGAACAGAGGGTACCTCACCAGCAGGTGTCATACAGTGCAACGTGGCCCACAGGTCACATTGGGGGATCCGTACAGGACTGGTGGAGGAGACTGCAGGAGGAGGAGGGGGGATCAGGAGCAAAGGAGAAAATCATGTGTCAGTGAGAGGCACTATACCTGGAAGGCAGGGAGCATGCAGGCTCCCAGTGCGGTGTAACGGTGAGCCACTGGGTTCAGACAGGTGAGAGCCTTGAGAATGTGTACCTTGTTCATTGGGGAGAAGGAAGGGGGAGGGAGTGGGATGTTTGGGCCCTCATGGCACAAGGTAAAAAAACCCAGAAGAAACATTAAATATCAAATTTCAAAATGCAGCACAGGGCCGCACAGCCACAGTGCCAAACCATAGTGAAACGGCTTCAATAATTCCTCATAGAACAAAATACCGGCAAGTGATGCGTTTTGGATATGAAATAACAGTGCCAATTGAGAGAAGAGAGTGAGATAGGCATACGAAAAATAACTACATGAATAGCAGTAGCATTGGCTCCCTGACCCTTGGAGTGTCAGTGGCGAAGGTAGGTGTTGGGGTGAGGGAGAGGATCAGTGCAAGTGTGCCATGGGTAGCACTGGTGGCAGCATGACTGGTGGGGATCAGCACATCGACTGCACTGGTATGCACACTTAGCATGTTTGGGGAGAGGAGTTGAAAGGGACCAAGAGAAGTAGAGTTGGGGAGGTTGGGGAGGGGTATCTGGGATAGTGTGGTGTCTGGGAGCCAAGGGCCGTGGGACTTCCTGGGTGTTTCTGGGAGCTGGCAGCTTCTCCATAGGGCCGGGGTAGTGGTAGTCCACAGGGGCGGTATCAATTCAGGAAGAGCCAGGAAGCTTTTAGGTGCTAGGAATAGTAAACTGATGACAGGTAAATGAAAGATAATGAAAGTTGGGGAAGGCAGGCATGGTTGGGGAGGATGGGAAAGTGGGGTAGTAAGGGCTGAGTTGGATGATGGAGGCTTAAAAGCAACCATGTAGCAGGAGAAAGAGAAAGCTCATAATGTGCATGATGCGCATGGTAGTCATCTGAATCTTGGGTCCCCACTAGCATCCCTGGTTCAGCATCATCTGGGTGTGGGGTCCCCACTAGCAAAGACAGTTTGAGCGGGGACCTGGATTTGTCCCTATGTGGATCTTGAGTGATTTCAGCAACTTTCTGGAACACGTTTTTGTGATCCTTTTCAACTTTTCCTATTCAACATTACTTTGTCTTTGGAACTTATGTATTTATGTAATGGTACCTCAGTGAGATTGCACAAAAACAACTTGTAAACAAATGTCAACATTCTAATTAACTAATTAAGAGGGTCAAGGTGCAAGATCTGCCTGAGTTTTTGTAAGAGTTAGTGAGTCTTCTTAAGACTTAATCCAAGGCTTGGAAACAAACTGTGTGAGGCAGGATTCCAGATTAGAACTTTATTGGCTTCTTCCAAAATAAAATTACAGAAAGGAAAATCGTAATTGGATAGGTAATTAGAAATAAGAACATTCTAAAACAATAAAAGTATACTTCTGAAATACAGATTACTCTTTAAGCAAGTGCAAAATGTTCTTAGTATAAACAAATAACCAGTCTAGAGCAGAGTCTGCTCAGTTAGAATGCTCAGAAACAACTAGCAATGTTGCAAGCACATAATCCAGTCGATATTCTAGTAACTATGATACTTATAGAGACACCAACTTCTATTACATTTCAATGTTTAGGTTATGCATAACTAATTAAGGAAACAAGTATACATTTTATGTAACAGCAATGCAAGGGTTTGTTCAGCTAGTAAATGACATACACAGTACATTGGCAAGCAACCTTGGAAAGCTACAAAGAAAAGAGCATCCTGAACATTTGAAAGAACACAAATATGAATAGTTTTCCATGAAAGCTGATGGTGCCCTACTCATGCTAACTGAAAAATGTTTAAACTGGGTATTATTTTCTAAACTTACCACCACAAGTGATAAATTTGATATATCTCATCTACATTCTTTACAGTTCACAGGAAATCCTATTTTATTCTTTCCCCTGAATTGAGGCCATCATTTTCCAATTCATAAACAACCATTGAAACACTTTAGGAAATAGGGAGGGTCAACATAGCTGCAGAGGGTATACTGAGAAACATTTCATCAACAAAAGTTCAATTTGGGTACCCTTAAGGTTGAATTTTAAGATCCTGTAGAATGCAGAACACAGATAAAAAGGAAAAATTGGGAGAAATAAATATATTTCCCCTCAATGTGCATGTCTTACGCCTCTTATTGGGTGTGTATGCTTTTGATGCATTCCCAAGTTTACGAAATCTCATGAATCTGGGAATGTGTCAAATGCCATGGGTGTTATGGGAGAACACCTACCGTAATGTCCACAGCCATGTCGCAGGGTGAGGCAACGCAGTGACTTGAGCTGCATTGCCTCAGTCCATATCTACAAGGCCATTAAAAGCCACACAGGGTGGCTTTACGTGGCCTTATAGATATGGCACTGCAGTGCATGCGGCCGGACCATCACTAAAACTGACATTTCGGTGGTGCAGGGTGGGTTATAAATAAGCCCCCCAATGACTTAATTGACAATTATTTTACTATTGTCCAGTAATGGGTGTCATTTTGGAGCCCTAGTCAGTAACAAATTGTGGTACTTGCCCAAATCTTCAGGTGTACACAGTTTCTAAAGTATGTCTATTTTAACAAATTGCTATTTACAATTTTTAAGGCTACAAACAGTAGTTCCTGCAGGTGACTGATTTCAGTTTAACAGCTCATCATATTAGTTGTGGACCTGCCAAGTAAGAAGTCCTGTTTCTGCTCGGGGCACTGTTGAGTCAGCCAAACATGGACATAATTAATATCAGAGTTGTTCTCAGTGTAATATTCAAGAAGAGCAGTTAGATTTTTTTAAGCTCATGATATAGTAACCAGATTGTGTTCATTTCAGGATCTGAGAGGTGCTGTACTGAAGATATGCAGCTTTGTTGGAAAGGGCATGGATGACCAAACAGTGGACACCATTGTGGAACGAGCAACTTTTAAGAACATGAAGAAAGATGAGACGGCAAATTACGAAACACTTGAGCAGACGGGAACCGCTAAACCATTGACGTTCCTTCGCAAAGGTAATGATCAAACAATTGTTGGAAATTATTAATTTGATCAAATGATCCACTTGGAATTTTACACTAGGATATCACATAAAAAAAGCCCATTCTCATCTGGTTTTTCCCTTTCTCAGTTTTAGAGTCAGTTGCCCTGTCTTGGGAGTTATTTTGATCTATTTAATTAGATAGGACCAAGATAGCAATAAAAATAGCATCACATTTCTTAACTGGGATTCTTCTTAGATTTTTAAAACAACTATTGAAATTATATAAAACTTATTATTTATTTTATTATATATTTAATTTATGTAGCAATTGTGCTTTTCTGTGTGGCCTCCCAGAGTTTTGCTGACCTTTTTTGGTCAGAATTTGCTGTCATTTAAATTTTTTGCACTGTGAGACTGCTATTTAGGGTTGTATGACACAACCATGCATGCCTTAACCATGCATGCCTTCACAATGTGGTTTGAACTACGACCGCTTCTTTTTCAAGAATGCCCTTACCACGCATGCCTTCACAACAAATTTTGTTTTAAAAGTATGCTTAGTTAAAGGGATATGTGGAAACTGCATTTCGTGGTTGTGTTATCAACGCCCTCTTAACCTAAAAAACTACCCCAACTCCAACCCCCTCTGAGACTCATACTACCCCAACCCTTAAAAAAAAAACCCTGGCCCCTGTTTATATAAAAGACTACCCAACCCCCCACTCACCCTGAGCCCTAAATCCTCCCTGAACCCTAATAACTAAACTACCCTTTCCCCCCACCCTAAGCCCTAAAGAAGAAACCACCCCAACCCCTACCCCTAAAAAATAAATTACCTTCAAGCCCTAAATCCACCCCACTGCTAAAAACTACCACCCAAACCCTTCCACAGCCCCACTTACTTCACTGTGTCCTCTTCCGATCCTTTTTCTTCTACTTTCCACCCTTCTACCACTCTTCCTGAAACCTTCCTCTAAAAAATAAACTACCCTGACACCCCCACCCACCCTAACCCCTAAAACCTTCTGCCACCCCTAATAACTAAACTATCCCAACCCCACCCACCCTCAGCACTAAAAAATTAACTATCCCAAGCCCCCACCCCTGCCCCACCCCTAAAGAATAAACTACCCCAGCCCCCCACTCACCCTAGCCCTAAATCTACCCCACCACTAAAAACTACGCACAAACCCTGCCCCAGATCCACTTACCTCACTGCGTCCTCTCCCAATCCTTCCTCCTCTCCTCTTTGCCCTTCTACTGCCCTTTCCTAAAACTTCCCTACCTCTGAAAAATAAACTACCCGACCCTGCCCCTAAAAATAAACTACTCAGATAAGGCCTAACAAATACACTATTCCGTGAGCCCTAAAAAATAAACTACCCTGACTCTCACACCCACCCTAAGCCCTAAATCCACCCCACCCCTAAAAACTACCCCAAACCTGCCCCAGCCCCACTTACTTCACTGCGTCCTCTCCCAATCCTTCCTGCTCTTATCTCCATACCACTAGCCCGCTCTCTGTCTTTAACCACACATATGCATGATTTAGACATGCTTGGTTAAGGCAGAGAAAAAGGCATTTGTGGTTTAGGCAAGCGTTGTTCCACTAGTGTGGTAAACATCTGGGTGGCTAAGGCCACGTTGTTTAGGACGTTTCCTGCTATGTAGTGTATGCTATGTAGCCAATCAGCTTATATTGATTTGATTTGATTTGACTTGGTAAACTATATGACCCATGATTACCTGTGGTGAATGGACTACCATGACAAGTGGAAACCCAGTAGTTTCCCTACTTATAAATGGGGCAAAAGCAATGAAGTAAGGGAACTGGCAGTACAGTGGAACAAAGAGTTTATTGCAGATGCACAGCTGTAAATGACCCCTGCATCCCAAGGTAACCAGTGCAACCTATAACTCATACCTGATCACACTTCATCACAGCCCACCTGAAGCCCTACCAAGGTCTCAGTTAAACATAAACACCTACTTCCAGTGACGCTTTGTAATTTGTTAGTGCTTTTATCATTTAAACCTAAAAATACCATGTCTCCAGTACCCTTGATATTATTTTGTGTAAATTTGCTTGTCACATTTCTTTTAGTTTTCTAAATTGGTTTGGGAATTGTAATGTGTTTTTTCTTCATTTTAACATTCTTTGGTACCTCTTGAATCTAAGTTGCATAGCTGTGCCAAAAGACTTGCACAGAACTTACCGGAGGCTACATGAGTTGAGAAGAGGAAGCAGCACACCATGAGCTGCTGGTTTCCGTGTATTTAGAAGCTGCACTCAGAGCATCGTTAAATATCCCAGCTCCCTTGACAACTCTGCCTTCAGAGCACTTATAGTCACTAGCAGGGGTGTTCCACAGCTTGCCTGCAAAATCAGGTGGTGGCAGGGCTTAGGAATTCAGCTCTGAGCAAAAGATGCCAAACTTGGGCTTCTTTGATCACCAAACAAATTACATCATTTTCAGAAAGTAGGCCTTGACAAGCCTTATGTGCTGAGCTTCCCATGTTGCTGGTCTGAATATAGAATGTTATTCGAGTTTTTCAATCCAAGATGAAGTAGGGTATTTTCCTGTGATATCAGTTCCTATTTGAATCATATTAAAGGAAGCATTTTCTTTTTTGTACATTTCCTTATTGTTTTTTTCATATAAACATATACAATTCCATCACAATGTACAACAAAGAAGTGTATGTACATGCTGTACTGGTCATGGCAAAAAAAAAAAATTATAATAATCAGTGAAGGAAACATAATGCAGCATGAGCTTACTATCATCTCTAAAAATTGCCAGTAAACATTAAGTAGCCCTTCCATTCCAGATCATACCATATCCCTGTTTGCCCCCACAGACATCGACCGAACAAAGAGGAGGCCGCCAATGCATGAAATCTAAATGATAATCAATGCATATCCCCTGTCCAATCTGCCTAGCCCACTACCCAGAAACACCCAATATGTCTTTAGAACTAATGATATACTCTCTGTCTAATCCCAACAGATGCATGGAGGGTAGTATCTGTCCTTATACTAGGGTAAGACATAGAAAAGGTCCCATACGTTGTCAAATATTTGCATTTGACCCTGGATGCTATGAAAACACCTCTTATATGTGACCAGCTGATATAATTAAATCAACAACTCTTAGGGGGTCATTCTGACCCCGGCGGTCTCTGACCGCCGGGGCCAGGGTCGGCGGGAGCACCGCCGACAGACCGGCGGTGCCCCGCAGGGCATTCTGACCGCGGCGGTTCGGCCGCGGTCAGATGCGGGAAACCAGCGGTCTCCCGCCGGTTTCCCGCTGCCCTGCAGACTCCCCCATGCCATGGGGATTCTGACACCCCCTACCGCCATCCTGTTCCTGGCGGGTCTCCCGCCAGGAACAGGATGGCGGTAGGGGGTGCCGCGGGGCCCCTGGGGGCCCCTGCAGTGCCCATGCCAATGGCATGGGCACTGCAGGGGCCCCCGTAAGAGGGCCCCACAAAGTATTTCAGTGTCTGCTATGCAGACACTGAAATACGCGACGGGTGCCACTGCACCCGTCGCACCCCTGCAACTCCGCCGGCTCCATTCGGAGCCGGCATCCTCGTTGCAGGGGCATTTCCGCTGGGCCGGCGGGCGCTCTTTTGGAGAGCGCCCAGCGGAAATGTATGAATGGCCGCCGCGGTCTTTTGACCGCGGTGCTGTCATTTGTCGGCGGGACCTTGGCGGGCGGCCTCGGCCGCCCGCCAAGGTCTGAATCAGGCCCTTAGTATGTAGGTATCTGTGATGAACGCCAATGTAACAATGGACATATCTTAGCAATCATGAGGCTGTCAACATCTATCTCAGCCAATTAGAGGTCATGTCTCAAACAACTGTAGAGACATGGAGAAGGACTATATTGGCAGAAACTTTGGTGACAGAGTTAGTATTTTTGAGCATCTTCCATATAGCACACCAATGTGGGGCAAGGTGGGAGCGGGACCACAGTATATGATATAGGTCACAAACTCCCTTTGCGCCTCCAGCAGGCATCATTTGGTAGTAATTTTGCCAAATGTAGCTTATAAGGGAACCACTATCACTTATTATATCTATATATATGTTTTTTGTTAAACGATGTTTATTGAAAATATAAGCAGCACAAAACATAATAGGTAACCACTCTAACAGAATTAATAAAATAGAGCACTGCTAGTACAGGACAAAATATATGCAATTAGTAGGTATATCATTTGATATAAGAAAAGAAAAGAAAGACAATGAGAGAAAGTAAAAAAAATGAGTAGAAGGGTATAAAGAGGAGACAGATTAAGAGAAAGGAAGGGAGAAGAAAGAAAATAAATATATTAAGATATTAGTGAGTGCAAAGTGAGAAAATGAATGAACCAATATATATCAGATTTATTCTTCTGATTTACTGTTAATGAAGTTACAGCATGTATATGTTCATCACATATGAAACTCCTCCTTTTTAATACAGATAATTTAGAAAAAAAATTCTAGCAAGAAAGTATAACTTTAATAGCCAGTGCAATGAAGAGATCAAGTAGTAGAGGTTTGGGAGAGAAATGCTTAATGCTAGGAGATAAATAGCCTTAAGAAAACATTTTGCAAAGTTAGTGGTACATTACAATGGAAAATCCATAAACACTGAGACCAAATTGAGATCCAAAAGGTTTCACAGGAGAACATTTATATAACATATATATTAGAGAAGCATTTCATGTAGAACGTTCCCGAAATACTGGAGAATCAGATAAATCAACAATAGAAATTGTGTTCTGGTGTAATAAGAGCTCTATTGTAAAAAAAACAGTGACTGTGTAATGTGAACTACTTTAGAAGTAGTAAATATTTTAAGCCAAATTGTGTCTATTAGAAATGAGGTCTTTGGTTAGCAGTCAGGTTACCCCCTGTCCAAGCAAGGGCTCTCGCTCTAGTCAGGGTAAAGGAGAATCACACTCTGTTAACCCTCGCTTACCCCCGTGGAAGCTTGGCACGAGCAGGCAAACTTAACTTCAGAAGCAATGTGTAAAGTATTTGTACCAACACACACAGTAATACAGTGAAAACACTACAAAACGGACACCAAAACAGTTTAGAGCAATAGGCACTATTTATCTAAATCAAACAAGACCAAAATGACAAAAATCCAGCTTACACAAGTCAAGATATTAATTTTCAAAAGAATAAGAGTGCTACTCCATAGAAAACAATGGAAACAATGGTTTTGCACAAAGTACCTGGTAAACATCAAAAATAAAGTCGCACAGGCAAGCATGTGTCGGAAAAGGGTAGTGATGCGTCAAATCCTTCCTCGCAAGGGAGGCCGTGCATCGTTTCTTCTCCAGTTGGGTCGGCGATGCGTTTTTTCTCCCTCCAAGAGAATGATGCGTGGATTTGCTGGACAGGGCACTTGAATCCACGCACAGTCGGGTTGACTTTGCGCCCAGGGATGATGCGTGGAAAATCTGGTTGCACAGTGTTAGAAAACAGCGCAGTATAGGGTTTCATCATTATCAGCAGCCGCAAGTGGGTGTTGCATGTCGTTTCTCTAGCCGCATCTTCTAGCTGCAATGCAGGAGGAGGGTTGATTTTAGCCACGAAGCCGACGGCCCGTTGTTTATCAGCTGCATTGCAGATGGTGTGTCAAAAATGTCCCTGCATGGTGTTCTGTGCGTCGATTTTCAGCTCTTGTTTTGCCAACTTCACCTTTCAAGGGCCCAGGGACTGGATAGGGCACCACTTGGCAGGGCAGGAGTGTCAACAGAGAGTCCAGGTGCTGGCGGTGGAAGTCTTTGATGACCCTGAGACTTCAAAACAGGAGGCAAGCTCAGTTCAAGCCCTTGGTGATTCTTCACAAGCAGGAATATGCCATAAAGTCCAGTCTTTGTCCCCTTTCACAGGCAGATGCAGCATTTCCAGGATAGCCCAACAAAGCACAGTCACAGGCAGGGGCAGCACTCCTCCTTAGCTCTTCAGCTCTTCTCCTCGCTAGAAGTTCCTCTTGGTTTCAGAAGTGATCTTGAAGAAATCTAATTTTCAGGGGTTTTGGGTCCAATGCTTATACCCCTTTCTGCTTTTGAAGTAGGCCTACTTCAAAGGAAAGTCTCTGCTGTTCACAAGATCCTGCCTTGCCCAGGCCAGGCCCCAGACACATACCAGGGGGTTGGAGACTGCATTTTGAGAGGGCAGGCACATCCTATTCAGGTGTAAGTGACAACTCTTCCCTCCACTCCAGCACAGATGGCTCATCAGGATATACACGCTACACCCCAACTCCCTTTTGCTCACTGTCTAGAGGGGATTCACAAATAGCCAAACTGTCAAACTGACCCAGGCAGGCAATCCCCAATCAGGCAGAGTCACAGAATAGTTTAAGCAAGAAAATACCTACTTTCTAAAAGTGGCATTTTCAAACTAACAATCTAAAAACCAGCTTTACTAAAACATTTATTTTTAAATGTTGAGTTCAGAGACCCCAAACTCCACATTTCAATCTGCTCTTGAAGGGAATCTACACTTTATTAATTATTGTTAAAGGCAGCCCCCATTTTAACCTATGAGTGAGATAGGCCTTGCAAGAGTGAAAACTGAATTTAGCAGCATTTCACTGTTAGGACATGTACATGTCTCAACTGTAACATACACTGCACCCTGCCCATGGGGCTACCTGGGCCTACCTTAGGGGTGCCTTACATGTATGAAAAGAGAAGGTTTAGGCCTGGCAAGTGGGTACACTTTACAAGTCGAATTGCAGTGCAAAACTGCACACACAGACACTGCAGTGGCAAGTCTGAGACACGTTTACACGGCTACTCATGTGGGTGGCACAATTAGTGCTGCAGACAAACTTGTAGCATTTGATTTACAGGCCCTGGGCACCTCTAATGCACTTTTGTAGGGACTTACCAGTAAATCATACATGCAAATCATGGATAAACCAATCAACAATACAATTTACATAGAGAGCATATACACTTTAGCACTGGTAAAGTGCCAAGAGTCCTAAAGCCAACAAGAACAGGTCAGGAAAACTAGGAGTAAGGAAGCAAAACGTTTAGGGAAGGCCCTGCAAAAAGGGCAATTTCCAACAGTGTCCCAGAATTGTACAGGAAATAGCTAAATCAGCTTCTCGTATTAATTCAAGGAAACATTTAGTTCTAACAGTATTAGGCGACATTATTACCTTGTATGTTGGAGGGGCTTTAGGGATGGAGTCATGATGAATCATATCTAGAGGTATTACAGGTAGAGGTACAAATGAGGTAGGATGTAAGTGGTGGGTGGAAAAAAGAATGAGAAGAGGAGGAAAGCAACTTGTATTCATTAAAAAAAGAACCAAGTAATCGATATTGTGTTTGTAAGTGTGTAAAATGAACAATAGAGTTGTCAGTCACAAATTGATGAGCAAACAAAAACTCCTTGTCCTTCCAGTCTTTGAAGTAAAAAGATTTGTGACAAAACTTAATAAATTTACTTAACCAAATTAAAGAAGAAAAAACATTTTTGAACATCTAGATTAGCACAAAGTAACATACGTAATACCTGATGTGAGTATTTTACAATTGGATTCTTAGCTATAAAAGTACAGTTAGACATAAGAATAATATCTTTAAAGGAAAACTCAATCAATAAAGATTGTTCAAATGTAATCCGTTGTGGAGTATGAGAGTCTTGGAAATTATTATTCAGAGCATAAAATTGTCAAATCAAAAAAGAAGAGTGATAGAACTTGAAATCAGGGAATCATACCTCCCTCACATTTCGGGCATTTGAGCTTGGAAAGGGCAATACATGGACACTTTTTTTTAACACAAATGTTATTAGGTTTTCTTTCTCCGAAACATTTTTGCACAATTAGAATCCATTCACATAAATAAATCATTATCATTTACAGTACATGTGTGATATTTTTGTCATTTAACAGAGTGCTGAATGTAGATGCAGATTGTAATGCAATCATCCATATGTATCAGTATCTGAACCTATAACATTCCCTCCCCCTAGTAGCTTGAGCAAACTTGTCACCTGAAGGAGTACATTTGTGTGTAATCATACTGTGAAGAGACGTATTCAGGAGGTCTAAATGGATCAGATAAGTGAATAAACATAAAGGGGGGGCTTGGAGCGTGGGCAAAGTGAACCAATAACAGAGTTGTATCAGGGACGGTATTCAACTTTCTGTCTCTGGGTCTGAGTCATATGCCTTAAAGGCCTCCAATAGTGCCTTCCATGCCATAAAAATAGGCTGTTTGCGAAGGCTCCTGTATTTCTCCCAGCATAGGGAAGCACTCTCAGCTAGACCCCAGCGCTCCACCTTCTCCCTCCATATGGACAACTGGGGAGCTCTCGGGGATTTTCAATTTCTAGTTAACAATTGTTTTGCTAGCAATAGGGCCATATTAGCAAATCTTAGTGCCACGTTAGATCCCTAGGGACTAGGGTGTAAGCCCAAAAGGCATTGTGCAAGGGCGTTCCATTGGGGGATATCCATTAACTCAATCAGAACCGCAGCCACATCTGACCAGTTGGGGGCAAACATGGTGCAAGGACATATCATATAAAATAAACCAACATTGAGATTCTTACAGCGGGGCATACCATTGTGTTGATGGTAAATATTGGGTTGATCCTATGTGGTGTTAAGTGCGCCCTGTGCAATATAGTTGTATGAGTTTGAATTGTGCATTACATGAGACACATTTAGTATATTCAATTATTTGGGAACAGTCTTACTCAGAGATTAAGATTCAGAGCGTCTTTCCATCTATGTTTTAGTGTCTGAATGGATGCCACAGAATGAGCCTTAATCCTATGATATATCCAACGGACCAGTTGTCTACCATTTCTCATGACGTGTAGAGCCTGGAGTGGTTTGTTTGTAGGTGGTTCACATCCATATGGGGCAAATGCTTTTGCATTTAACGAACAATACTTGCATATGCTAGGAAGAGAAAAGAAGGGAGGTCATGTGTTGGACTTTTGGCCATACGCATGGTCATCCCTAGTCTTTTTGCCTCCTTCCTCCTGGTTTTTCTGACCTCTCGCTGTTGGCTCTAGGACTCTGAGCACTTTATCACTGCTGACCAGTGCTAAAGTGCAGGTGCTCTCCCATCTAAAGTTGGTATGATTGGCTTATACCTAATTGGCATATTTAATTTACCTATAAGTCCCTTGTACAGTGGTATCTCTATACCCAGGGCCTGTAAATTAAATACTACTAGTGGGCCTGCAGCGCTTCTTGCGCCACCCACTGAAGTAGACTTTCAAACCTGTCTCAGGCCTGCTAGCGCAGGGCCTGTGTGCGCAGTTTTCTGCCACAGGGACCTGGCATCTAAATTTACTTGCCAGACCCAGAACTCCCCTTTTACTACATGTAAGTCACCCCTAAAGTACGCCCTAGCTAGCCCTATGGGCAGGGTGCCATGTATGTAGAAAGGCAGGACATGTGCCATATTGCATGGCCTGTCCTAGTAGTGACAAACAGCCTAACTTGGTGTCTCACTGCTGTGAGTGCTGACTTCTCATAGGATTGCATTAGAAATGCCCTGCCTTATGTGTAAGGGGTATTGTCTGATTTATGAGGGGTAGTGTAGGCGTGTTTGGTATGGTTGTGATGGTGATAATAAATACTGCTTACTGGTGTGGGTGTATTTTTTATTACTACCACAGAAATGCCACTTCTAGAAAGTGCGCATTTATCTGTGCTTATGATTCTGGTGTTTTGCAGCTTGACTCCAATCCACGTCTGGGCAGAGTGACAGTTGGGGCTTTGTGCATACTTTTCAGACAGCCTGTACACAGGGAGGGTGGAGGTGTCACAGAGGTGCATCTACATACTGAATAGTCTTCCTGGGCTGAGAGAAGGGAGAGGCGGGGCACACCTGCATTTGTAAAGACTGTGCCCTGGCCTCACACAATAGGGTCGTTAACCCCCCACTGATGTTTGGAGCCTGTGCTGAAAGGAGAGAGGGGGCACTCCCAGAACCAGTTGTAACTGGCTGGAACCTCCTCTCCCTACCACTGTAAAACACTGTAAGAACTGACTATAAGTACAGGGGAATTTTCCCCACAATTTGGAGACGTTTTGAACTTACCTGGAACTGGACACAGACTACTAGAAGGACTCACCAGGAATCGCCATGGACTGCTGATGCTGTGCTGACCTGTAACCTGCCTGGTGGCTGAGAAGGACTTGCACCTAGCCTGAACCCCCCTTTGTGCTGGCCTGTTGTTGGGCCCTCCATCTGTGGTCCTGTTCTAGGGACTCTGCTCCCCAGGGGCAGGGTGCAGTGCCCCTGACCCCTGCATTGATCCGGAAACACAAGTAGTGTTTCAAAGGTTTGCCCAAAATCTGCGCTTGGGAAAGCGCCTCTTCTTGGAGCTGAAAACGCGCTCCTTCATGCCGAAAGGAAATCACCGCCGCAACCCGGGCGTAAAGGAAGACCGTTGCGCCTTCCTACAGCGCTTGGTTGCTGGGTAAACATCACCGCCGCAACCCGGGCTTAGGGGAGGACCTTTGCGCCCTCTCCAGCACTTTTGTGTGGTGTAGAATCACCGCCGCGGCCCGGGCGCCGCATCGAAAACGGTCGCAAGGACCGCGCTGCTCATTGTGCCCCCGGGGCACTTGCCGGAGTTACAAAGAGGAGCAGGGCCGCTCCTGTCGTGCTCCCGGGGGACGCGCGCTCTACGGAGTGCCCCCGGGGCACACGCCGGCACCAGCTTCCAAAACTGCCTCCCTCGTGGACGAGGGACGGCAGGGGAGCGGTCCGTGCACCAGACCGGGTGCAGCTGCCGCAGGAAGCCGGCGAGGGACCTCAACGGAGGTCCCTGCCTCTGATACTTCCTTTTGGGGCAGCCGCACCGCGGACAAGGGCGGCTGCCCCCTGGCACGCAGGAGACGGGGAGGAACGGGAGTTCCCTTCTCCCCGGTCACTGCCCTAGGGGCGCGATCGCCCCCTCCACCCTTTAAACTTATTGGGTGACCTGGGCCCCCCTCAGGAGGGCCGGTGGAGGTCCAGGGGGGGGGCCCCACTGATCACGGGTCCCAGAAGGGGCCCGTCAAGAAGTCAGAGAGGGTGCGTGCCGCCCCTCTCGGTCTGCCATGATCAGGGAGGCCCCCGTTTTGCGCAGAAGAGCGCCGGGGGCCCCATTATTTGTTTTAGGCACTGGAAGTGCCTCTTCATCATTCCCAGGTACTTTTAAATGGACAAATATAATTATGATTTAAAGTTCTTTCTACAGACTTTCTTAATTGTGTTATATTACCTGCCTGTACTATGATGCTTTTACATATGTGTGCACATGTTCCTTTTATGGGCATGACTTGCTAATATGTTTTCCTAACTTGCCATAGGTTTTCTAATGTTCCTACTATGGGCGTTTTATGATATTCTTATGACAAGTGTGCTAATGTGATAACGTGTTTCCTGACTACTGCTTATGTTGCAGAATACTGAGTAACCTGTGTGTTATGTGTGACTACTGCTAGTTTGCAGAGTAACTAATGTGTAACGTTCTGACAACTGCTAAGGTAGCAGGATAGTACTGTTATGTGATGTTGGTCTAATAATGACGTTGTGTACAATACAGTATATTTTCATATAATCTGGTGTTGTGTTTCCTGTGTGGTGGGGATATTGCGTTGCATGTATGTGTGTGTTGTGCAAACGCTTTACGCATTGCCTCCGGGTTAAGCCTGACTGCTCGTGCCAAGCTACCAAGGGGGTGAGCAGGGGTTATCTTGGACGTGTAACTCACTTGCCCTGACTAGAGTGGGTAAGTTCTGCGTGGCTGAGGTGCATACCCTAGCCAACCAGAAACCCCATTTCTAACATTGGAAGTCAGCGGTGAGGATAGGACTTGCGCTTGCACAATACCATTGTGACTCATTATTTCACTACAAGGATTACGTTTAGACCATCACATGTTTGGCTTCTCTTAACTTTCTCTCTTTGGTCATTTTTCCTGTTTTCAGTTCTCACGCTTGGGTATTGTGATTGTCACAGTTGAGTTATTGGTACCTTTTCAAGATGGCGCTTACCTTTGATTTAGAGGACCTGCCGTTTTACACGCAGGGGGAATTAGAGGGGTTCTGTAGAGAGAGAGGGCTGCCTGTAGAAGGGGACCTCAGGAGATCTCTGAATTTCTTTGAAAGGTTTGTGACATTTACCCAGGGAGGGAGTGTGCGTAGGGGGTACCCAGAGGATCCTGAGTGTAGCGAGGGTTCCCAATGGGAGGGCTCCCAGACCTCATCCCTAGAGAGTGGTAGAGAGACTGATCAGGAGGGTGAGAATGACCGGTTGGAGACGCCAGTTGACAGGGAAGGCCCCAGTGATAGGGAGTCCCTTGCTGGGTCCAGTGTAAGAAGCAGGGCTACCTCTCATTCCTTGACGCCTGATGAGCTAAGAGATAGGCGGGAAGAGAGGGACCTGAAGTTGCAGTTAGCGCGCCTAGCTGTTGAGGAGAGAAGTGCTGAGGTAGAGAAGGCCTTAGTACAGGAGAGAATGGCAGAGGCAGAGAGGGCCTTTGCCAGAGAAAGACTCGCTCTAGAGCGCAGTCTGAAGGTTCTGGACTCACCAGCGTTGCAGGTGGAGTCCAGTGGTGGCAGCAATGTACAGTGCTGTAGCAAAGATGTTCCTCACATACCCATAGATCTGGTACCTAGGTTCCAAGAGGGGGGGTGACATACGTCAGTGGTTAAAGGAATATGAGAGGGCTCTGGTAGAGCGCAGGATCCCTGAGAAGGATTGGGGAACTGGCCTAGGGAGTTTTATTCCTGAGGAGGGGAGGGATGCCCTACTGACTCTAGAAGAGAGTGACAGGGAGGGGTACTCCGCTGTAAAGAACGCACTGATTGTGAAGTATGGTTTTTCCCCTGAGGAATACAGAAAAAGGTTTAGGGTTGGTAAGAAACTGTCCCACCAGTCTTGGGAGGAGTTTGTGGAGGATTGCTGCATTGCACTAGATGGATGGGTGAAGGATAGCACAGTAAACAATTTTGAAGGGCTGTTTAATCTGATTCTCAGAGAGCACCTGTTTCGTTGTTGTTTTTCAGAGTTACGCCAACACTTGTCAGTGTGTGAGCTCTCTGACCCCAGGGAGCTCGCAAAGGAGGCAGACTTCTGGTTGCGTACCAGAGGGTCTGGTGTGGGATTAGGGGGTGTTCCTAATGAGAGTGGTCTAGGTGTTTCCCAACAAGGTGTGGTGGGAAAGGAATGGAGTGTCCCAGGTAGGTCCCAGTGGACTGGGATGGGTGAGGGACCCCATGTCCCGTCTCTGAGGAGAGGGAATGGGGCTGGGCTGAGGCCCAAGGTGCCCAAGATACCGCCCCAGGCCCCTGAAGGTTCCATGAGTGAACGCCAGGAGGTGAGCCTAACTTGTGCCGTAGGGCCAGCTGTTCAGAAGGATCCCATTTTGTCATTAGGAGTTAGGCGGGTGGCTGGTGATAGCGTTCCGCCGGTCCTGGTGTCTGGTAGTCTCGCTCTACAGCGGAGGAGGCGGAAATGCAGGCATAGGGTTGAGAGGGGGCTGCGGGCCCCAGTGGAGAACCTGGAGGGTCAGGGGTTAGCTCAGAGAGCAGAGCCCCCCAGGAATGACCTTGGTGAGACCATTTCTGGGCTGGGGGGAATCCAGACTCTGTCAGATGGGCAGAGGTCAGGAGACCTGCACCAGCCAGACTCTTGTGTGGCCCTTGGGGAAAGTGTTTCCCTGGTGGGGGGTAGGTGTGCCCCCCAGGAAGTCCTGGTGCGCCAGGCAGTGGTTCAACCCCAGGGTAGTGACTCTGGGTTGGATTGCCGGATTCAGGGGGTAAGCTCTGATCTGGTAGGGGGTAGGTGTGCTCCCAAGAAAGTCCTGGTTCGCTGGGCAATGGACCAGTCTAAGGGTGTCGTCCCTGGACTAGATAGACAGGGTCAGGGGGTAAACTCTGATCTGGTTGGGGGGGCGGTTAGTGTGCTCACCCCCCCGTGTGAAACTTCTGGTGGCTTCTCCCGAGGTCGGGAGACGCAGGACTCTGGAAGTGGGGTTCAGGGAGGGGGAAGCCCGCCCCGGACCCCGGTGCAACCCAAGGGTGTCGTCCCTAGGTTGGGTGGTCAGTCGCCAGGTAGTGATCCTGGGCTGGCGAGAAAGTTGTGCAGGGCTGCTGTACCCAGCACCCTGGCAAGTGTGGATTCTGGTGATACCCCTCCTAGGAGAGGAGGGCAGGATCCTAGAAGGAGGGGTAGAAGGAGGAGAGCCTCGCCTCTAGCCCCTGTAGAACCTATGAGTGCGGACCCTAGGTTGGTGGATCAGTGGCAGGGTAGAGCCCCTGAACTGATCGGAAATGGAGTGGAGACAGGTTGCTCTGCACCTGGGGCTACCGCCCCCCACTCATTATGGTTTCAGAGACCAGAGGCTCCTAGATGGCCTGGGGCCTGGTTCTGGCCATTGGCAGCTAGAGAATCCCCGTGGGTTGGTCTAGGCTGCCTGGGACGCATTGACAGAGAGATCTCAGTGGAGTCAGGAAGGCGTAGAACTGGAACATGCCCCTGCTGTTGTGGGCCTGGGTCCTTGTTCTATCGCCCCAATCAGGGAAGTACATCAAGGTATTGATTGTTCTCCCCTGGCTTTTGGCTGGTAGGGGGTTGTGTTGGACTTTTGGCCATACGCATGGTCATCCCTAGTCTTTTTGCCTCCTTCCTCCTGATTTTTCTGACCTCTCGCTGTTGGCTCTAGGACTCTGAGCACTTTATCACTGCTGACCAGTACTAAAGTGCAGGTGCTCTCCCATCTAAAGTTGGTATGATTGGCTTATACCTAATTGGCATATTTAATTTACCTATAAGTCCCTTGTACAGTGGTATCTCTATACCCAGGGCCTGTAAATTAAATACTACTAGTGGGCCTGCAGCGCTTCTTGCGCCACCCACTGAAGTAGACTTTCAAACCTGTCTCAGGCCTGCTAGCGCAGGGCCTGTGTGCGCAGTTTTCTGCCACAGGGACCTGGCATCTAAATTTACTTGCCAGGCCCAGAACTCCCCTTTTACTACATGTAAGTCACCCCTAAAGTACGCCCTAGCTAGCCCTATGGGCAGGGTGCCATGTATGTAGAAAGGCAGGACATGTGCCATATTGCATGGCCTGTCCTAGTAGTGACAAACAGCCTAACTTGGTGTCTCACTGCTGTGAGTGCTGCCTTCTCATAGGATTGCATTAGAAATGTCCAGCCTTATGTGCAAGGGGTATTGTCTGATTTATGAGGGGTAGTGTAGGCGTGTTTGGTATGGTTGTGATGGTGATAATAAATACTGCTTACTGGTGTGGGTGTATTTTTTATTACTACCACAGAAATGCCACTTCTAGAAAGTGCGCATTTATCTGTGCTTATGATTCTGGTGTTTTGCAGCTTGACTCCAATCCACGTCTGGGCAGAGTGACAGTTGGGGCTTTGTGCATACTTTTCAGACAGCCTGTACACAGGGAGGGTGGAGGTGTCACAGAGGTGCATCTACATACTGAATAGTCTTCCTGGGCTGAGAGAAGGGAGAGGCGGGGCACACCTGCATTTGTAAAGACTGTGCCCTGGCCTCACACAATAGGGTCGTTAACCCCCCACTGATGTTTGGAGCCTGTGCTGAAAGGAGAGAGGGGGCACTCCCAGAACCAGTTGTAACTGGCTGGAACCTCCTCTCCCTACCACTGTAAAACACTGTAAGAACTGACTATAAGTACAGGGGAATTTTCCCCACAATTTGGAGACGTTTTGAACTTACCTGGAACTGGACACAGACTACTGGAAGGACTCACCAGGAACCGCCATGGACTGCTGATGCTGTGCTGACCTGTAACCTGCCTGGTGGCTGAGAAGGACTTGCACCTAGCCTGCACCCCCCTTTGTGCTGGCCTGTTGTTGGGCCCTTCATCTGTGGCCCTGTTCTAGGGACTCTGCTCCCCAGGGGCAGGGTGCAGTGCCCCTGACCCCTGCATTGATCCGGAAACACAAGTAGTGTTTCAAAGGTTTGCCCAAAATCTGCGCTTGGGAAAGCGCCTCTTCTTGGAGCTGAAAACGCGCTCCTTCATGCCGAAAGGAAATCACCGCCGCAACCCGGGCGTAAAGGAAGACCGTTGCGCCTTCCTACAGCGCTTGGTTGCTGGGTAAACATCACCGCCGCAACCCGGGCTTAGGGGAGGACCTTTGCGCCCTCTCCAGCACTTTTGTGTGGTGCAGAATCACCGCAGCGGCCCGGGCGCCGCATCGAGAACGGTCGCAAGGACCGCGCTGCTCATTGTGCCCCCGGGGCACTTGCCGGAGTTACAAAGAGGAGCAGGGCCGCTCCTGTCGTGCTCCCGGGGGACGCGCGCTCTACGGAGCGCCCCCGGGGCACACGCCGGCACCAGCTTCCAAAACTGCCTCCCTCGTGGACGAGGGACGGCAGGGGAGCGGTCCGTGCACCAGACCGGGTGCAGCTGCCGCAGGAAGCCGGCGAGGGACCTCAACGGAGGTCCCTGCCTCTGATACTTCCTTTTGGGGCAGCCGCACCACGGACAAGGGTGGCTGCCCCCTGGCACGCAGGACACGGGGAGGAACGGGAGTTCCCTTCTCCCCGGTCACTGCCCTAGGGGCGCGATCGCCCCCTCCACCCTTTAAACTTATTGGGCGACCTGGGCCCCCCTCAGGAGGGCCGGTGGAGGTCCAGGGGGGGGGCCCCACTGATCACAGGTCCCAGAAGGGGCCCGTCAAGAAGTCAGAGAGGGTGCGTGCCGCCCCTCTCGGTCTGCCATGATCAGGGAGGCCCCCGTTTTGCGCAGAAGAGCGCCGGGGGCCCCATTATTTGTTTTAGGCACTGGAAGTGCCTCTTCATCATTCCCAGGTACTTTTAAATGGACAAATATAATTATGATTTAAAGTTCTTTCTACAGACTTTCTTAATTGTGTTATATTACCTGCCTGTACTATGATGCTTTTACATATGTGTGCACCTGTTCCTTTTATGGGCATGACTTGCTAATATGTTTTCATAACTTGCCATAGGTTTTCTAATGTTCCTACTATGGGCGTTTTATGATATTCTTATGACAAGTGTGCTAATGTGATAACGTGTTTCCTGACTACTGCTTATGTTGCAGAATACTGAGTAACCTGTGTGTTATGTGTGACTACTGCTAGTTTGCAGAGTAACTAATGTGTAACGTTCTGACAACTGCTAAGGTAGCAGGATAGTACTGTTATGTGATGTTGGTCTAATAATGACGTTGTGTACAATACAGTATATTTTCATATAATCTGGTGTTGTGTTTCCTGTGTGGTGGGGATATTGCGTTGCATGTATGTGTGTGTCGTGCAAACGCTTTACGCATTGCCTCCGGGTTAAGCCTGACTGCTCGTGCCAAGCTACCAAGGGGGTGAGCAGGGGTTATCTTGGACGTGTAACTCCCTTGCCCTGACTAGAGTGGGTAAGTTCTGCCTGGCTGAGGTGCATACCCTAGCCAACCAGAAACCCCATTTCTAACATCATGCATATGCACAAAGTTTGCCTGTGGCATCAAAGCACCACTGTGAAACAGTGAGCATAGTGTCAATTCAGTTCCATCTTCCCAAGCAGCGAGTCATCATGATGTTAATATCCCTGAAGCCGTGGGTAATCCCCTTAACAGAACATTTGATGCATAAGGAAGTATGTGAGCAGTATATTTTGAGCCACTTTCCAATACGTTAGGGATACGTGCAGTAGCATGTGCATTTTTCGAGGCCACTCCCCACCTGGACATAGTAGACTATACAGTCGGCCCATGGTGAGGTGCACCGACATGTACCCTATCTCCGATAAATTATGCCCAGCGAGCCAGGAAGATAGCCACTGCAGTTGTCCCACCATAAAATATGGCTTGAAATCTAAGGCCCCTTCTCTACCACCATCCGATGGCAACTGCAGCCTTGAGAGTCCAATTCTACGGCACCCGATCCCCAGGCCAAGTCCACCAGCATGCTGTTAAACATTCGAAACACCCAGGCGGGTGTTATTACTGGGAGATTTATGAAGAAATGTAGTAACCTTGGCAGCATAACTATCTTAGCAATGGACAGGCGACCTGCGATAGACAGCGGTAAAGTAGCCCAGAAAGTGATATGCGTTTTAAGGCAACTAAACGGATCAGGTTCCCATCTAATAGATGTGCAAGTTCTCGATATATCTGTACTCCCAACTATCTAAAGGTGGAGGGTGCAACCTGGAGACTCGACTTGCCAAATCACAGTTTGGGATGTGCCGATGATTGGGAAAAGAAAAAAGCACATGGTTTATCCACATTAATGTGTAAGCCAGACAATCTACCAAAAGTACCCAATATTTGGGTGATCTCATCCAGTCCCATGTGGAGGTCTCTAATGTAAAGTATTATATCATCCGTATACAGAGAATATATCATACAGCCTATAGAGATGCCCCACCTTGGAGAGCTCTATTGATGTGCTATAGGTTCGATCTCCAACACAAACAGTAGGGGCAACAAAGGGCAACCCTGTCTGGTCCCCCAATGTACAATGTATGATTGTGAAAAAAGGGTACAAGTTTTGGCTCTCACTGTGAGTCATGTATAGAGGAGATCTAAACATTGGGTGTAAACCTGGGGAACACCATATTTGGCAAAGGCTGCCAACATAAAATCCCATCCCAGAATATCAAAAGCTTGGCGCACATCTAGGAATATACAACCCGTCTGTGGGTAGATCTTGAATACCGATTTTGTCACACTAAAGAACTGGCATATACAGTGCTGTGCCAAGGGACAAAACCGAATTGGTCTATATGCAATAGGCGTGTGAGCAGAGGGAGCAACCTACGGGCTATGAGTTTACTTAAGATTTTATACTCTGTATTTAGAATAGACAAGGGTCAGTATGAGGAGAGTTCTGTGGGGGGTTTACCATGCTTTAATAAAGAGGTAACCAATGCCTCCCTTGTGGAAGGCAGAAGTGTACCTATATCTAATGAGGTGCCATCGAATTTCTCCAATCTATGGCCAGCGTCACAGCAAAAGTAGAATAAAACTCGACTGGCAGCCGTTAGACCCAGGAATTTTATTTGTAGTGAGGTTTTTATTGCCCTCTGGATTTTGTTAACCGTGATAGGAGCCTTGAGGGTCTCACTGTCTTCAGCTGATATCCCTGGCAGTGGGATCTGATCTAGAAAAGTATGAATTTCTACAGGGCCTGGAGGGTCTGGGGCAGTATATAAGGTGGCACAATAATTTTGAAAGGCTTTATTGATCCCAGTTTGTGTTGTTGTCTAGCTATTCTACCCATGTTTTAGACATGCTATTTTAGCAAACTAGGCTTCCCGTTGTGCACATTAGCCCAGTTACATTTTATTCAACATTGTTTTTCTAGCATTAGCCACATTTGTGGTGTTGTTTTATTTTCTCTATCTGGTTGTTCTTTCACCTAGGAAAGCATTACGTTCTTAGCACAGCTTTAATTTCACTTTGTGCTTTCCTCAAGGCTGCAGCCAAATAGCGTTGCCGGCAAAAGTGGTACGCTGTGTCTCCGACATTCACAAAAACATACATATCCTTACGTGGGGACCTTTACTGAGAACATCAGCTGTTTTATTATAAAAACACATCTCCATCTCATACACGTTAGAAAGAGATTCCAGTCAGATGACCACGACTGCATGCTGACTGCTGAACGTCTTTGATACAGCTGCTTGCTTAGACTGACGAATCCCAGGCCTGTGTGGGGACGGTGTCTTTTTAGACAACAGGCTTCCTTGCTCAGGTATGGGGCTTATTACGCTGTGCTCTAAAATAGTTTGGGTAGGAAATATATATATATATATATTTTTATATTTATTTCTACTGACAGTATGGTGGGACTGTTTTTGTGTTTCACTCTACTTGCCACAATTTTGCTTCTAGTGTGTTTTATCATCCTAGTTATTGCAATACATGCACTTTATCTAAGATGCAGTTACTTCAATAATTGAACTACACTCTGCTTGTTTGTTTTTGCCTGTGTGAAACTAATGTAACTGAGAGAAAGGGATTATATCCGATCAACCACAACTCCCCTGTCATGCGCCCGGTTGCCATAATCATCCCCGCACTCGGGTGGAGATGAGGCACTGCTAGTTGGCTGGAAAACCCAGATTAGGCCAACAAGTGTCACATGGTGTGGGATTCTACTCAATACCCCACCATTCAGGTGATTTTGCCGCTCAAATCCGGTAGCCTCATTAGGATAATGAGAACCTACGCAACAGTGTATTGGGCACTTCTCAGGATGGACCAATGATGGACAATGTTGGGGTGGGGTTCGGGGGTGGAAGAATTAGACGTGTTATGTGTGTCGATCCTACAAGGGTTTCCTGCAGAAAAGAACAACTGAAATAAAGGAATATTGAAACTGAGGTGAAAAGAACAGCAATTTTTCTCCACATTTTACTCTGTAACTTTTTCCTGCAATGTCAAATTCTTGAAAGCGATATACTGTTACGTCCGCTGGACTCTTCTGGTTGTGGGGATATATAGGGCTTGTAGGTTCATTGAGAACCCTAGGTACCCAGAGCCAATAAATGAGCTGCACCTTGCAGTGGGTTTTCATTCCATACCGGGTATACAGCAATTCATTTGCTGAAATATAAAGAGTCAAAAATCGGTATCAAGAAAACCTTTGTATTTACAAAATGGGCACAAGATAAGGTGTTGAGGAGCAGTGGTTATTTGAACATTTCTGAATTCTGGGGTGCCCATGCTAGCATGTGAATTACAGGGCATTTCTCAAATAGACGTCTTTTTTACACACTGTCTTATATTTGGAAGGAAACAATGTAGAGAAAGACAAGGGGCAATAACACCTGTTTTGCTCTTCTGTGTTCCCCCAAGTCTCCCGATAAAAATTGTATTTTCCTCACATTTCGGGGACAGAGAGTTCTGGAATCTGAGAGGAGCCACAAATTTCCTTCCACCCAGCATTCCCCCAAGTCTCCCGATAAAAATGGTACCTCACTTGTGTGGGTAGGCCTAGCGCCCACGAAAGGAAATGGCCCAAAACACAACGTGGACACATCACATTTTTCCACAGAAAACAGAGGTGTTTTTTGCAAAGTGCCTACCTGTGGATTTTGGGCTCTAGCTCAGCCGGCACCTAGGGAAACCTACCAAACCTGTGCATTTTTTTTAACTAGAGACCTAGAGGACTCCAAGATGGGTTGACTTGTGGGGCTCTCACCAGGTTCTGTTTCCCAGAATCCTTTGCAAACCTCAAAATGTGGCTAAAGAAACACCTTTTCCTCACATTTTGGTGACAGAGAGTTCTGGAATATGAGAGGTGCCACAAATTTCCTTCCACCCAGCGTTCCCCAAGTCTCCCAATAAAAATGGTGCCTCACTTGTGTGGGTAGGCATAGCGCCCGTGACAGGAAATGCTCCAAAACACAACGTGGACACATCACACTTTTCTACAGAAAACAGAGGTGTTTTTGCAAAGTGCCTACCTGTGGATTTTGGCCTCTAGCTCAGCCTGCACCTAGGGAAACCTACCAAACCGGTGCATTTTTTAAAACTATAGACCTAGGGGAATCCAAGACGGGGTGACTTGTGGGGCTCTCACCAGGTTCTGTTACCCAGAATCCTTTGCAAACCTCAAAATCTGGCTAAAAAAACACCTTTTCCTCACATTTCGGTGACAGAGAGTTCTGGAATCTAAGAGGAGCACAATTTTCCTTCCATCCAGCGTTCCCCCAAGGCTTCCGATAAGAGTGGTACCTCAATTGTGTGGGTAGGCCCAGTGCCTGTGAAAGAAAATGCCCCAAAACACTATCTGGACACATCAAAATTATCAAATACAAAACTACCTGTTTTTGCGGGGGCACCTGCGTTTTTGGTCCTGGGCTCAGCAGCCATACAGGGAAACCTACCAAACCCAGACATTTCTGAAAATTAGACACCCGAGGGAGTCCAGGGAGGTGTGACTTGCATGGATATCCCAGTGTTTTCTTACCCAGAATCCTCAGCAAACCTCAAATTTAGCTAAAAAATCTCATTTTTCCCACATTTCTCGGTGGGATCACCGCACCGGGACAAAGTTCCTACCACCCAATGTTCCCCTCAGTCTCCCGGTAAAAATGATACCTCACTTGTGTAGGTGGGCCAAGTGCCTGTGACAGGGAAGAGCTAAAAACATGTCAAAATTGAGGGGGAACCAAAGCGGGTCCAAAAGGGCAGTTTGGAAAAAAACATTTTTAGGCTGACAAGTGGGGCAGAATTTCTATTGGTATAGATGAGACAATGCTGGGTGGTAGGAATTTTGTGGATTCCTGCAGATTCTGGTAGGTTCCATTACAAAAATGTGGGAAAAAGTTGTGATTTCCAGCAAAGTTGGATGTTTTCAGGGCATTGTGGGTAAGAAAAGGGTGCGAATGCATTTGAAGCACACCACCCTGGACTCACCCAGATGTTTAGTTTTCAGATGTGTCTAGGTCTTGTGGATTTTTCTACATGGCAGCGTCCCAAAGTCCAAAAAGTGCAGCCCTCACCATTCCAAGTGGGACGATTTTGAGAGTTAGCCAAGCTCTCATGGCCCAAATGTAAAACCAAATCCCCAGATAATCAAATGTCCACTTGCCTGCCGTGGGATAAGATGTTTTAGTGTGTGGGGGAGAGCTGAAAGACTGCGACCCCCTTCAGTTGGGGTAGGGGCATAACCATGCCCATATTTGTTGGTAGCCACCACCCCACTATTTTTTTTTTTAATTCCCTGGCATTCAGTAGACTTCCTGCCACCCGGGGTGTGGATCGGGGGTAATTGCCCCATCTGTCCACTCGTGGGCAGAACAACTTGGGCCCCATTTATTTGCGGTGGGGGTATGGCCATACCCCCACCCTCTTATTTTGAAAAAAAATCTTCCCTGGTCTCTGGTGGGCTTTCTGCCCCTCCCTTGAGGGCAGATGGGCCTTCTAAAAATAAGCCGATCTGCCCCCAAGGGGAGCAGATATGGCCAACAGTAATTTGTCCCCATGGGGAGCGACCCTTGCCTAAGGGGCAGCCCTCCAAACAAAACACACACACCAATCCCTGGTGCCTAAATGGTTCGGCCTAATAGAAATAGGCCGAGCTGCCCCCAAGGGGAGCAGAAATGACCTAAAATAAATTTGCCCCCCAAGGGGAGCGACCCTTGCCTAAGGGGTCACTCCCCTTGCGTGAAATTGGCGCAAAAAAAATCCCTGAAGCCTAGTGGATTCTGCCCCCCTTGGAGGCAGATCTGCCTAATAAAAATAGGCAGCTCTGCTCCCAAGGGGGGCAGAAATGGTCTTAAATAAATTTGGCCCTCAGGGGAATGTCCCTTGCCTAGGAAGTTGCTCCCCTTGTATGAAATTTTCACACAAAAAATAAAAATCCCTGGTGTCTAGTGGTTTCTGCCCCCCCTAGGGGGAGATTGGCTTAATAAAAATAGGCCGATCTGCCCCCAAAGGTGGCAGAAATGGCCCAAAGATAATTTTGCCCCCAGTGGAGCGACCCTTGCCTAATGGGTCGCTCCCCAAATATAAAAAAATAAAACAAAACAAAAAAACAAATCCCTGGTGCCTGGAGGTTTCTACCCCCCCCCCCCCCGGGGCAGATCAGCCTAATTACAATAGGCCGATCTGCCCCCAAGGGGGGCAGAAATGGCATAAAACAAATTTGCCGCCCCAGGAGAGCGACCCTAACCTAAGTCCCACAAGTATAAAAACCTTGTATGGACCTCTGACAATCTTTTTGAGATTGAATTAAATTTCTACACAACTGGTCTTTCAGTGAGGGGCTCCTTCTAAAGGTAATTTGAGCTTTTTCATCCACAAAATTTCTAAGTGCTTCATCTGTCTGTAATATATTCCAATATTTATTTAAACTTCTTCTTAATTCCCATGATTGATTATGGAAATTTGTAATGAATCTAACTGATTGTTGTGTATCAAAGCTTTTTCTAGTATGTGAGATTAGTGCTTCATCTCGATTGGTTAATAAAACCTTGCTGTATGCACTATCAATGGTTTTGTTGGAGTAACCCCTTTCTAAAAACCTGCTTCTCATGATCTCCATTTCCTCCAGAAAATCTACCTGTTCACTGCAATTTCTCCTTGCTCTTAATAGCTCTCCATATGGTATGCTCTCTATGAGCTTTTTTGGATGACAACTTCTAGCATGTAGTAAGCTATTACCTGCTGTTTTCTTATGAAACAACACACTCACTAACTTAGAGCCTCGCACCTTTAATTTAAGATCTAAAAATTCTATCTGAGTGGCATGAATATGTGCTGTAAATAGTAGATTCAACTGATTTTGATTCAAATCATTTATGAATGCCTTGGCTTGCAACCCACTTCCATTCCAAATGCAGAATATATAGTCAATAAAACGTGCCCAAAGGACCACATGTTCGTCAAATTGATGGCTAATAAACACCCCCTGTTCCTCCCCCAGCCCAGGTACAAACCTGCATAGCTAGGAGCGAAACAGGTTCCCATTGCTGTTCCTTGGGTTAGTCTATAAATCTGATTGTCAAAGATGAAAAAATTATTCGTCAAACAAATATTCATCATGCTCAATAGCATTTCCGTATGTTGTAAGTATGACAATGATCTAGCTCTCAGAAAATGTTGGCTAGCTTGAACCCCTAACTTATGTGGAATGGAGGTATACAAACTTTCAACATCTAAACTTACTAATAAATATTGTTTCTCCCATGTAATGCGTTAAATTCTAGTTAAAAAATCACCAGTATCTCTAATATACAATGGTAATGACTTCACAAAAGGTCGAAGAAAGTAGTCCACATATCTGGAGGTGTTCTCAAGGGCACTATCTTTTGAAGATACAATCGTTCTCCCTGGGGGATTCTTAGGGTCTTTGTGTAATTTCGGTAATAGATAAAGTACAGGTATTTTCTGAAAATCACACTTCTAGATGTAATATTCCTCATTAGTAATTAGTGTCATGCTTGTGTGTAATACTGTTTAGTGGTGACCTCATATTGACCACTGTCTCTCAATTGTCTTAAAACTTCCTCCAAGTACTTGTCTAGGGGCCAGATTACTACATTACCCCCTTTGTCTGATTGTTTTATAACAATATTTTGCATGTTGCTCAGCTCCTTGATCGCTTGTATTGGCTCCTTCTTTAGATTTTTATAACCCACATTTTTCTTTTGATCTATTCTCTGAAATTCAAGTAACTTGCACTTCTCGAACGATTCTATGGATCCTTGTAACACCTGTGGACAAAACTTCGATTTGGATCGGAAATTGACAGTGGTGTCACACCTAAGATCAGTTCTCAGTCCTTCCTTGTAAAGATTTTTCACAGGATCATCCCCCACCCACCATCTCCCTCTAATCCTCCCATTGTTTGCAAGACATCCAAATCACTTATTAACAAATTGGATGGTACCAAATTCAAATTTTCCGGTTCTCTAGGAAAATGGCCGACATAGTTTATGTGGGAATATGCTATGTTTGTAACTTTAGTCCTTTTACTATTGTTAAGTATTGGTTTATAAGTGAAGTTTACTAAGGAGAGAAAAAGGACTACAAGAGTTTGTTGATTTTCTAAACTTGTGAACAAGGAGCAGGAGCTCCGAAACGTGTTGAGTTGTTTCTGCCATTTGGAATAAAAGAACACTTGCCAAGTAATTGAAGCTATGGGACGTTGTTTACTTTTCCAGCATCAGTGAACAGCAGGCATCGTGTTTCTTGTGGAAATATATATATATATATATATATATATAAAACTTTAAAAAACATTACAGTTAGGTGACTTTCTCAGTAACACCATTAACATTCTAAACTGAAAAAACACAGAAATTCACCAGTTATAGTTAGTAGCACTCACTACAACTTGTACCCCCACCATGCACTGCTTAGGACCCCACATATGGCATCAGTAATGATGTTCTATGACATCATTTATTACATCATTTTGCTGTATAAGTTGCTTTGGCTCTATACTTAGCATAGTTCACATGTTAAAATTACCACCGTTATTTGGGATCCCTCATTGAGGACAGTGTACAGTCTGTATGCAACTGTTCATAGAAAGTCAAAATAGTGAATGTCAATTCCAAAACAATGCTATAGTACTGACAGACTTTTATCTGTTGCAAAATCATGACACACACCAAACCTAGTGTTAGAAATGGGGTCTCTAGTTGGCAGTGTGGTTTGCACCGTGTCCAAGTAGGGACCCTCACTCTAGTCAGGGGTAGGGAAGCCACACAGCTAAGATAAACCCTGCTCACCCACTTGTTAGCTCGGCAAGAACTGTCAGGCTTTTCTCAGAGGCAATGAGTAAAGCATTTGTACACACACACAGGAACACAGTGAAAACACCACTAAAGTACTCCACACCAGTTTAGAAAAACATCCAATATTCATCTGAGCAAAACAAAACCAAAATGACAAAGATCCTACATAAAAAAGCAAAGAAGCAAATTTTCAAAGATTAAGGGCCTCATTCTGATTTTGGTGGGCGGCGGAGGCCGCCCGCCAAAGTACCGCCGTCAGAATACCGCTGCGTGGTCAAAAGACCACAGTGGTAATTCTGAGTTTCCCGCTGGGCTGGCGGGCGACTGCCAGAAGGCCGCCCGCCAGCCCAGCGGGAAACCCCCATCCATGAGGATGCCGGCTCCGAATGGAGCCGGCGGAGTGGAAGGGGTGTGACGGGTGCAGTTGCAGTCTCTGCTTGGAAGACACTGAAAATCTTGGTGGGGCCCTGTTAGGGGGCCCCGCGACACCCGTTACCGCCAGCCAGGTTCTGGCGGTCAAAACCGCCAGAGCCAGGCTGGCGGTAAGGGGGTCGGAATCCCCATGGTGGCACTGCCTGCAGCGCCGCCATGAAGGATTCCCCAGGGCAGCGGGAAACCGGTGGGACACGTACCGCCGCGGTCAGAATGCCCATGGATGCACCGCCAGCCTGTTGGCGGTGCATCCGCGGTCGTTGGCCTGGCGGTAGTCTACCGCCAGGGTCAGAATGACCCCCTAAATCTTAGTATAGTGCTTAGAAACACAATACCTCCAACTGGGGCTATCACAACATCTTGACAGAGTTGTTCCCAAGAATCTGAGGCCACTTACAAGAGGGTGCAGGACAGTCACTTAGTCACCCAAATCCCAGGTAAAGTACTTTAGGAAAACAAGGAAATAAAGATGTTGCATGGAGTCGGGGGTTGAGGTGTTGCTGGAGCTGGTACAGCGTTGGCTCTTAACTGCTACAGAGGGGGTGAGGTGTTGGTTCATTACTGCTAGGCAGGGGAGGAGCGGCATCGGTTCCTTACTATTGCGGGGGAGCTGATGCACTGTCAGTGGTGAGGCTTTGGTTTCTTACGATACAGAAGGGTCGGAGAATCTAGCAGGTCAAGACACAGCAGTAATACCTCCAACAGGCTGGCTGTAAGAAAAATTGAATTTTGACCACGGTAGAAACCGCCAGCACAGACAGCCACTTTAACACTCTGACTGCCACAGCGGGAGCAACAAACACTGTGGAGGTAACTGCCAACAGCCAGACGAAAAAAAAGTCCCGCCCACCCCATTAGAACCCGCCCATCCGCCAGCTTTACCAACGCCATCAAAAGCACAGCGGAAACAGTACTTTGAAGGGAAACCACTCACCTCTCGACCATCAAGGAAGAACCAGGACGCCATGGAGCCCGAGCAGCAGGTCTTCCCCATGCTGGTGTATCTGCTTATATACCAGTAGCACCAATACCGGCGACGCCGACCACGGGGAGCATTGCACCTAGCACACATGGGGGGGAGGAAAAAGAGAGTGACACACACACGCAACCCGCAACACCCCCACCCTCACCGCTAACACTATAAACACAAACACATGCAACAACACTACATATACACCCCGTAACCCTGTAGAAATACGCAAGGACAAAAGGAGTGGATTAAAATGTGTGTAATATTAGAAATACATAGAAATACGTTTGGAAAGTAAAAACAGTATTTACAATATATACAACATATTGCTACTGCCAGCTGGAGTCTTTTCATTGGCCTTGCTGGCTGGTTGTGCCTCCTTCTTCTTGCTGGATGCTGTCCCCTTTTTGCCATTTCCTGGTGGTGGAACCTTCTTGGCCTTTGCAGGTGTTGGTGGCACAATGGCTGGGCTGACGGGTGCCTCCTTAGAGCCTCTCTGAGCTGCAGAAACCACAGAGGACGTGGACTTGGTGGCTGAGGTGCTGGGCTGGGTTCTGGCCACCCTAGCCCAAGGTAAAGGATGGGGAGGAGGGGTAGGGAACAGGTCAATTTTGGCTAAGAAAAGCTTCTTAGGGGCATTGGGGCGGGAAGAGGGCGAAGGTTTGGGAGTGGAGGAAGAGGGAGTGCTTGTAGGAGGTATCAGTCTGCTGTGTTTGGGTGCAGGTGGATGAGCTGAAATGCTGCTGTGAGGTGAATGGCTGTTGGGTGGGTGTGTGCTTTCGTTTGTGTACTTTGGTAGGAGGGGTCACAGACACACTGGGAGAGGACACAGGGGAAGTGTGCATGGATGTGGGGGTGGTGACTGCCAGTGAGGGGCGCATACTAATAGACGTGCTGGTGATGGACGCAGTGGGTGTGGATGTAGTGCATACAGGTATGAGTGGAGATGCTTCTGGGAGGGAGGCGGACGACGATTGGGACGGGGACACAGTGGAGGCAGTGGATGTTGGTGTGTCTGCATGGGGATGGTGCTTGTGTGAGTGCCATTGACATGAAGTGTGGTGCTTGTGTGAGCCTGAGCAACTTCTGTGTGTTGATTTGGGTGCATGCTAGTCAGAAGGTGTGCTTCGGATAGGTTGGGGTTGAGGGGTTTGAGATTGGGTAGAGGAAGTTGGAGGGGGGAGGCTGGAGACAGGGACAATGGCTGCCATCAGTGCGGCGGCCAGAGCCTGAAATGCTCTCTGTTGGGCTGCCACACCAGAGTGAATGCCCTCCAGGTATGCATTTGTTTGTTGCAAATGCCTTTCGACACCCTGGATGGCATTCAGTATGGTTGACTGCCCAACAGTGAGGGATCTCAGGAGGTCAATAGCCTCCTCACTGAGGGCGGCAGGGCTGACTGGGGAAGGGCTTGAAGTGCCTGAGGCGATGGAGATGCCCACCCTCCTGGGTGAGCGGGCATGGGAAACACACTGAGGGGCTGCTGGGGGGCATGCTGGTACCGGGGTGGCAGCTGTACCCATTGTTGGGGTGGGCACAGAGGTGTCCGCCACCGCCAGGGAGCTTCCATTGGAGGAGGAGTCGCTGTCTGTGGTGTCCCCTCCTGTCTATGTCATGGTGCCCCCCTCATCCTCCGTCCCACTGGTGCCCTCACCGTCAGTGGATTCGGCCTCCAGGCCCATGTGGGATTCAGCGCCCTCCATCGCCGGTGCCTCTGCTCCTCTGCCAGATGATGCTAAAGCACACAAGGACAGGGTGACAAAACAAGATGGGGGGGAGAGGCAGAGGATACACTTGGTCAGTGCTGGCAGCAACACTACCGTTGGCGTACACAACACACAGGGATCAGCCCTATGCACTATGCCATGCGCTACCAGTTACAAAGCTATGGGGTACAATGCCTAATACCATTAGCTGCACACTTGGAACCCACAGGACCCTGTCCAGTAGTAGATGCCCACAAACACAATTGGGGTTGGAGTGCTTCAGAGCCTGCCCAACAAGGGACCTAACCCTGCCAGTTCACCCTGGCTTAGGGGCACCTACAGCCCACATTCCCCACTCAGGTACAACCTTAACGGGTGCAAAGTAACGAATCTGAATCTGTTCTCACCCCCTTGTGGATGCTGTGATGCTTTCAAGCACCCATCCAACTCCGGATAGGCCACCGCCAGGATGCGGAACATCAGGGGGGTCAGGGTACGATGGGCACCCCTTCCTCGTTGGGAGGCCAGCCCAGCTGGGCCTCCGCCATCTTTCAAGCCCAGCGGCCCAGGTCCTCCCACCGTTTTGCGGCAGTGGGGACTCCGCATGTCAAAGACCCCCAGGGTCCACACCTCCTTGGCGATGGCCACCAAATACCCTTTTTCTGATGGGCGCTGACCTGCAAAGAAATATACATAGGAAATGGGATCACCTATACTGTCTGGCCTGTTACACTCATGGCCCACCATATCCCTCCCATCTCCTTACACACAGATATTGACCACCATACATGCAGCACCCTGCCCAGGACCTCTCAGCACCCCCACACATGAGGCTTACACACAAAGGACCATAGAGTAAAGTATACTGGGGTAGGACCCCATCCACCAGTCTCTCCAACTCCTCCGCAGTGAAGTCAGGGGCCCTTTTCCCAGACACACGAGCCATTGTCACTTCCAGACACAGGTCACAGCAGAACTTGCACTGTAGGTCCTCTCCTATTGAAGGTGAGGTAGCAAGTGATTGAAAAGATAGATAATGGTGGTCATGTCCGAGGCGGTGTGTACCGTCACTGCTGGCATACATCGCCATTTGTCTCTGGAACCCATAGGGCCCTATGATAACCAATACGGTGTTGCACGGTGGTCATCGACCACCGACCGCAACAGTGCACAACGCCAGCAGAACTATCTCATTTCCATTTGTCTCTCCTGAGATGCCAGGCAGCTGCATTTCAGGGGGGCACAGGCCATGGCACCTAACTGCACCACAACAGACATTGGCATATCAACTGACTCTCTAATTTGCATACTGTTTCTGTAAAGGAAGAGATGCATCATTATTTCAATAGATATGTGAATATCAATCAATCAATCAATCAATCAAAGGCATTTGTATAGCGCACTGCTCACCCGGAGGGTCTCAAGGCGCTGGGGGGGGGGGGAAACGCTACTGCTCGAACAGCCAGGTCTTGAGTTGCTTCCTGAAGGCGAGATGGTCTTGCGTTGTCCGGAGGTGGATGGGGAGGGAGTTCCATGTCTTGGCTGCCAGGTAGGAGAAGGATCTTCCTCCGGCGGTGGCTCTGCGGATGCGGGGGACGGTGGCGAGAGCGAGGCTGGCGGAGCGGAGCTGGCGGGTGGGCTTGTGGAAGGTCAGGCGGCTGTTGAGGAACTTGGGGCCCAGGTCGTGGAGGGCCTTGTGTGCGTGGGTGAGGAGTCGGAACGTGATTCTTTTGTTGACGGGGAGCCAGTGCAGGTCTCTCAGGTGTTCGGAGATGTGGCTGTGTCGGGGGATGTCCAGGATGAGTCGTGCTGAGGCGTTCTGGATCCGTTGGAGTTTCTTCTGGAGTTTGGCGGCGGTGCCGGCGTAGAGGGCGTTCCCGTAGTCCAGCCGACTGGTGACGAGGGCCTGGGTGACCGTCTTCCTGGTCTCGGTGGGGATCCACCGGAAGATCTTTCGAAGCATGCGTAGGGTGTTGAAGCATGAAGATGAGACGGCGTTGACTTGTCTGGTCATCGAGAGGGAGGAGTCCAGGATGAAGCCTAGGTTGCGAGCGTGGTCCGTTGGCTTGGGGGTGGCTCCCAGGGCGGGGGGCCACCAGGAGTCGTCCCAGGCGGATGGTGATGATCCCAGGATGAGGACCTCCGTCTTGTCTAAGTTCAGTTTCAGGCGGCTGTTCTTCATCCATTCGGCGACGTCTTTCATCCCTTCGTGTAGGCTGGCTCTGGCGGCGTCCGGGTCGCTGGTGAGGGAGAGGATCAGCTGGGTGTCGTCGGCGTAGGTGATGATCTTGAGGTTGTGTTGACGTGCGATGGTTGCGAGGGGGCTCATATAGACGTTGAAGAGGGTGGGGCTGAGCGATGACCCTTGTGGAACTCCGCAGATGACTTCGGTGGCCGCTGACCGGAACGGGGGGAGGCGGACTCTCTGGGTTCTTCCGGCGAGGAATGAGGCGATCCACTCCAGGGCCTTCCCCTGGATGCCGGTGTTGTTCAGGCGCTGTACCAGGGTGCGGTGGCAGACAGTGTCGAACGCTGCGGAGAGGTCCAGGAGGATGAGGGCCGCAGTTTCCCCATTGTCCATTAGGGATCTGATGTCGTCTGTGGCTGCGATGAGGGCGGTCTCCGTGCTGTGGTTGGCTCGGAAGCCGGATTGCGAGTGGTCGAGGGATCCGTTGGTCTCGAGGAAGGCAGCTAGCTGTCTGTTGACGGTCTTCTCGATGACTTTGGCAGGAAACGGGAGGAGCGAGATGGGGCGGTAGTTCTTGAGGTCGGAGGGGTCTGCAGTTGGTTTCTTCAGCAGGGCACTGATCTCGGCGTGTTTCCAGCACTCCGGGAAGGTGGCGGTGTTGAAGGAGGCGTTGACGATGTCACGGAGGTGGGGTGCGATGATGTGGTCAGCCGTGTTGAAGATGTGGTGTGGGCAGGGGTCCGTAGGGGATCCGGAGTGGATGGTGTTCATTGTGCGTGTTGTGTCTTCGGTGCTGACTGGGGTCCAGGTGCGGAGGGTGGCGGTGGGGGGCATCGGTTCGGTGGTGGGGTTTGTGGTTGGTGGGCCGAAGCTGTTGTGAATGTTGGCGATCTTGTTGTGGAAGAAGGCTGCGAGGGAGTCGCAGAGGTCTTGCGAGGGAGTGATGTCATTGTTTCCGGCGTCGGGGTTGGAGAGCTCTTTGACGATGCTGAAGAGTTCCTTGCTGTTGTGGGTGTTGTTGTCCAGTCGTTCCTTGAAGGCTGTCTTCTTTGTGGCGCGGATCAGTTGGTGGTGTTTGCGGGTGGCGTGTTTGAGGGCCGTCATGTTGTCTGTGGACTGGTTGGTGCGCCAGGTGTTCTCCAGGGAGCGGCAGTTCTTCTTGGAGGTGATGAGCTCGTCGGTGAACCAGGAGGCTTTCTTGCTGCTGCGTCTGCTGGGGGGGTTCTTCTTCAGTGGTGCGAGGGCGTCTGCGCAGTTGGTGATCCACTGTGTGAGGTTGTTGGCGGCTTCGTTGGGGTCCGTTGAGCTGGTGGGGGGGTTCTGGCTGAGGAAGGTGGTGAGCTGGTCGCCGGTGATCTTGTTCCAGCTCCTGCGGGGGGTTTGTTGAGGGTGGTGGTGGGTCGTCGTTTTACTGAAGCTGAAGTGGACGCAGCTGTGGTCAGTCCACTGGAGATTGGTGGAGTGGCTGAAGGTGACATATTTGCTGGATGAGAAGACTGGGTCAAGCGTGTGGCCGGCGTGGTGTGTAGGGGTGGTTACCAGTTGCTTGAGTCCGAGGTTGGCCAGGTTGTCCAGTAGAGCAGTGGTGTTGCGGTCCTTGTCGTCCTCCAGGTGGAAGTTGAGGTCCCCCAGGAGGATGTAGTCGGTGGAATTGATGGCGTGGGGGCTGACGAAGTCTGTGATGTCTTCGCTGAACTGTGTGCGTGGTCCCGGTGGTCTGTAGATGAGGGTGCCTCTGAGCGTGGTCTTGGGGTTGGTGTGTATCTGGAAGTGGAGGTGTTCGGCGGAGGTGAAGGTGTCATCAGAGTTGGTCGTGATGCGGATGGTGTTCTTGTGGATGATGGCGATGCCTCCTCCTGTCTGGTTGACGCGGTCCCTCCTGGTGATTTTGTAGCCTTCTGGGACGGCGATGGCGACGTCGGGTGCTGAGGAGGCGTTCATCCAGGTTTCTGTCAGGAAGGCGATGTCTGGTGCTGTCGAATCGAGGAGGTTCCAGAGTTCGACGGCATGCCTGTGAACGGAGCGGGTGTTGAGCAGGATGCACATCAGGTGTTTGTTGCTGGGGCTCGGTTTAGTAGGTGCAGTGTTGGGTCGTAGGCTGGTGAAGCGGCAGGTCAGGCAGGTGAAGGGTCCGTGGGTGCGTCTCGGGGTGGCTCGGTAGCAGGCGGTGTTTCGGCCGGCGTTGAGTGCGTGGAGGGTTCTGGCATCGTAGCTGTGCAGGGTGTGCTGGCGAGGGCGAGGACCAGGGGGTCTGGCGCTGGGCGCGGTCCAGGCGCGGACGGGCGCAGACGGGCTTACCTTTGGCGCACCTTCGGCGCTCAGTCGGAGCTCCCGCTGCGCGCGTCCGCTGCGCGGTCGCTCTGGGGGCGTCATAAGTAAGGAGCCGGGAGGGAGGAGCAGCTGGGTGGCGGGAGCGGTCCGGCGAATGGAATCACAGGGGGGCGGGGCCGCAGGGAGGCAGCGGCGGGAAATCCCAGGAGCAGCGAGCGAGCGAAGGAATCTGCAGGCAGGAGGCGGCAAAGGCAGGCAGGAGCGGCAGCAGTGAGTGGGGCGACCAAGCCCTGTGACCCTCTGCTCACCGTTTTTCTCCCTAGACTTCAACCGCTGAGGATGAATATGAGATGGAGACAACCTCCTGTTTACAGACCCCTGGTGGACCGGGCGACAATGGAGGACAGACACATTATCCAAACCTTCAGACTTGATAGGGCCATAATCCAAGAACTGTGTGCCCAATTGGAGCCAGACCTGATTTCAGCTATCCACCAGCCCACAGGTATCGCCCCTCTTGTGCAAGTCCTGTCAGTGCTCCATTTCCTGGCAACTGGTTCATTCTAAGCGACAGTGGCCATTGCATCAAGGATGTCACAGCCTCTGTACTCAAACGTGTTGAACAGAGTGTTGTCTGCCCTGCTGAAACACATGCGCAGCTACATCGTATTCCCCCAGGTGGAGGATTTGGCCACAGTGAAAGCTGACTTCTATGCCCTGGGAAACATACCCAACATCATTGTCGCCATTGATGGTACACATGTAGCATTTGTCCCCCCCCGAGGAATGAGCAAGTGTTCAGGAATAGAAAAAGCAAATGCAGATGGTGAGTTTGGCGGACCAGTACATCTCCCATGTGAATGCCAAGTATCCTGGCTCTGTGCATGATGCCTTCATCTTGAGGAATAGCAGCATTCCATATGTGATGTCTCAACTCCAGAGGCACCGGGTGTGGCTAATAGGTGAGCCATGGTCCCCACCCAGTTGATTTAGGTATATGGGTGTGGGGTTGTCCCTAAGGGTGAATGTATGTCTAACAGGTATCCCTCGAATATTTGCAGGTGACTGGTTACCCCAACCTCTCATGGCTTCTGACCCCAGTGAGGAATGCCAGGACAAGGGCAGAGTAACGTTACAATGAGGCACATGGGCGAACAAGGAGGATAATTGAAAGAACCTTTGGCCTCCTGAAGGCCAGGTTCCGGTGCCTCCATCTGACAGGTGGATCCCTGTACTACTCACCCAAAAAGGTGTGCCAGATCATCGTTGCATGTTGCATGTTGCACAACCTGGCCTTGAGATGCCAGGTGCTATTTCTGCAGGAAGATGAGCATGGAGATGGTCTTGTGAATGCGGGGGAGCCTGTGGACAGTGAGGAAGAGGAGGCAGAGGAAGCAGATGTGGACAACAGAAGATCACTCATACAACAGTACTTCCAGTGACACACAGGTAAGACACTGTAACTTCACTTTCCATTCCAGTTTTGTGTTGGACATCCTGTTTTTCTATATTGTATGACACTTGCAATGGTGACCAGGATGGTGTGGATGTGTTTGAGGTCCTCCCTGATCCCCAGGTACTGTCCCTCCTGCATCCGCTGGGTCTTCTGCAACTTGTACAGTGTCTGGCCCAAGGTCTCCTGGGAATGTTGGTATGCTCCCAGGATCCCTGCAAGTGCCTTGTGGAGAGTGGGTTCCCTGGGCCTGTCCTCCCCCTGTCGCACAGCAATCCTCCCAGCTTCCCTATAGTCCTGTGCCTCTGTCCCCTGAACTGTGTGCCCACTGCCACTGACCCCAGGTCTCGGATTGTCTTGGGTTTGTGGGGTTGCCTGGGGTCCCTGTAGTGATGGACACACTGATGATTGACAAAGGGATGGGCCCCCTGGATGGGTGCTGTGCTGGTGTTTCCTGAGGGGTGAGGCTCTGTGGTGGTATGGGACTGTGGCAGGGCAACTGACTGCCCGGAGGTCCCTGATGGGCAAGGTTGGTCATCCTGATCCAGGCGTGCAGAGCTGCTGTCATCACTGTGGGCCTCTTCTGGGGGGGGACTTGATGTTGGTGGCACTTCCTCTCCTGTGATGTTGAGTGGGGGTCCTGTCCAGTGTTATTGTATCTGCGTGTGCCATCTTGTGCACAGGTATGTTTCCCTCTATGGTTGTTATTGGCAAGGCAGTTTTGTCTTGTGTGAGTTGTGATTCGGTTGGCTAAGTGATGGTCACCAGTGTGCATGCTGTGGTGATGGGTGTCCATGGTGGTCTGTGATGGGTGTCCATGCATTTTTGTTGCAATCAGGGCTTGGTATTGGGATGTGTGGGTTGTGATGGTGGGGTATATGTGAGGTGGTGGAGTGATGGGGGTGAGGGTAGGGGTGGGAGTTAGTGATGGCATGCAGGTAGGTTGGGGGGATAAGGTAGTAAAGATTTGACTTACCAGAGTCCAGTCCTCCTGCTACTCCTGTGAGGCCTTCAGGAAGCATTATTGCCAAGACTTGCTCCTCCCATGTTGTTAGTTGTGGGGGAAGAGGTGGGGGTCCACCACCAGTCCTCTGTACAGCTACCTGGTGTCTTGCTACCACGGAATGCACCTTACCCAGTAGGTCATTCTACCTCTTCCTGATGTCATCCCTTGTTCTGGGGTGCTGTCCCACAGCATTGACCCTGTCCATGACTCTGCGCCATAGCTCAATCTTCCTTGCAATGGACATCTGCTGCACCTGTGATCCGAATATCTGTGGCTCTACCCGGATGATTTTCTCCACCATGACCCTTAGCTCCTCCTCTGAAAACCTGGGGTGTCTTTGTGTGCCATGGGTGTAGTGTGAGTGGTATGTGTGAGGGTGAGTGGGGTGATGTGTTGGGTGTGTGGTGTGCGGTGCGTGGATGGTGTATGGGTTATGGTGTTATGTGGCTCAGATTGAGTGGGTGCTCCTGGCTGTGTCCCTCTCTGAGGTGGCAATATTTTTTTTCGTTGTAAGGGATTGTGGGTAATGTGGGTGTGTCTTTTATAGTGTTGTGGGTGTGTTCATGTGTGTGTAGTTTGAATTGTCCAATGTGGTGTAGTTTTGTTAGTGTGTGTGTATTTTGAGCGCAGCAGTGTGTACAGTCAATGGTTTACTGTGGTTGAAAGACCGCAGCGGTGATTCGTGGTTCCTGATGCTGTGGGCGTATTTCTGTTGGCGTAATGGTGTGGATTTTGGTACTACCAATTTATCACTGACCTTTGGGCTGTGGGACTTGTGTGGGTGTCTGTATAGTGGCAGATTTCTCTGTGTGGGCCATAATAGCCATAACAGTATACCGACGAGGTCACGGTATCTTGGCGGCCGTCAGCACGGCGGTCGGCGGCCTTTACCGCCAGGGTTGTAATGAGGGCCAAGGTGTCGACTTCACGGTGTCACAATCACATCACGGGGCCACAGGTGCTGCAGCGACGTCAGGTGTCATGGATGTCAGTGACATGCCATTCAAGACTTCATAGGTGCTTCAGCGGAGTCGAGTCTGCACTCAGCGTGGACCACAGCTTTGGTGCAGGCAGCGGGGCGAAGCTGCATTGTGGTGTCAATTCCAAAGTCGCTTTGGAGTCAATGTACTTTTTGTTTTCATGGTTAAACCAGAACTCACTCCCAAGGGCCCAGGAACTGGATTTTTTAGCACCTCTTGGGGAGTTAGGAATCTCAGCAAGAGAGCCCAGGTGTCTGCAGATGCAGACTTTGATGATGCTGAGACTTTTAACAGCAGGCTAGCTCAGTCTAAGCCCTTGAAGTACGTTTGGAAGCAAGATATAGAAAGCAAAGTCCACTCCTTTCCACTCCTAGGACAGAAGCACCAAGCATCAGGCCAGCACAGCAAAGCAACAGGCGGAGTGGCAATCCCTCCTACAACATCTAGCTCTTCTTAGTGGCAGAATGTCCTCAGCCTCAGTCCAGAAGGATTCTAAAGTTCTCGTATCTGAGATCCAATAATTATACTCATTTTTGCCTTTGAAGTAGACAAACTTCAAAGGTAAATCTTTGTAGTGTACTAGACCCTGCCTTTCCTGGCCCCAGCCAAACTCTAGGAGGTTGGAGACTGCTTTGTGTAAGGACAGGCACAGCCCTATTCAGGTGCATGTGTCAGCAGCTTTCACCACTCTAGCCCAGGAAGACCCTCAGAATATGCAGGACACACCTCAGTTCTCTTTATGTGATGTAACTGTCATCCTGACACAGACGTGTATTCCACAGACAAGCAAGGCACAGAATGGTCAAGCAAGAAAATGCTCACTTTCTCAAAGTGCCATTTTCAAACCTACAATTTAAAAAACAACTACACAAAAAGATGTATTTTTGAATTGTGAGTTCAGAGATCCCAAACTCCACATCGCTATCTGCTACCAGTGGAAAATTACATTACACTGAAAATATATTTTAAGGCAATCCCCATGCTACTCTATAGTAGAGATAGAATTTAGCAGTATTTCACTATCAGGACATGTACAACACCAGTACATGTCCTACCTCTCAAATACACTGCACCCTGCCCATGGGGCTGCCCTGGGCCTACCTTAGGGGTGACTTACATGTAGTAAAAGGGAAGGTTTGGTCCTGGTAAGTGGGTGTACTTGCCAGGTTGAAATGGCAGTTTAAACTGCCCACACAGACACTGCAGTTGCAGATCTGAGACATGTTTACAGGGCTACTCATGTGGATGGTACAATCAGTGCTGCAGGCCCACTAGTAGCATTTGATTTACAGGCACTGGGTGTGTGAGAAAATAGCCTCTTTCTAGCATGGTTACCCCTACTTTTTGCCTTTTTGTGAGTGTGTGTCAGTGTGTTTTTACTGTGTCACTGGGATCCTGCTAGGCACAACCCCAGTGCTCATAGTTTGTGGCCTAATGTGTGTGTTGTCAGTAGTGCTTAACTGTGTCACTGAGGCTCTGCTAACCAGTACCTCAGTGCTTATGCTCTCTATGCTTTAAATTTGTCACTATAGGCTACTGAATTCATTTACCAATTTCGATTGGCACACTGGACCCCCCTTATAAGTCCCTAGTATATGGTACCTAGGTACCGAGGGCATTGGGGTTCCAGGAGATCCTTATGGGCTGCAGCATTTCTTTTGCTACCCATGTAGTATGGGGACGCCACTACACACGAGCACTAATTATAGGTCAATACCTATATGTAGCTTCATAATGGTAACGCTGAATTTGGCCATGTAAGGTGTCTAAGATCATGGAATTGTCCCCCATTCCAAATCTGGTACTGAGGAGCCAATTTCATGCATCCTGGGGGCACCACCATGGACCCCCAATACTGCCAAACCAACTCTATGAGGCTTGCACTGCAGCTACAGCTGCTGCCACCTCACAGACATGGTTCTGCCCTCCTGAAGTCTGAGCAACTCAGTCCCATGAAGGCAGAAGAAAGCATTTCCTTTGGGAGGAGGGTGCTACACCCTCTCCCTTTGGAAATAGGTGTTATAGGCTGGGGAGGGGTAGCCTCCCTCAACCTCTGGAAATGCTTTGAAGGGCACAGATGGTGCCCTCCTTGCATAAGCCAGTCTACACCGGTTCAGGGACCCCTTGTCCCTGCTCTGGCACGAAACTGAACAAAGGAAGGGGGAGTTACCAATCCTCTGTCCATCACCACCCCAGGGGTGGTACCCAGAGCTCCTCCAGTGTGTCCCAGACTTCAGCCATCTTGCTTTCAGAGGTGTGGGGATACTCAAGAGGACTCTGAGTGGCCAGAGCCAACAGGTGACGTCAGAGAGCCCTCCTGATAGGTCCATACCTGATAAGGTAGCCAATCCCCATCTCAGGGCTATTAAGGGTCTCTCCTGTGGGTTTCTCTTCCGATTCTACTTGCAAGTTTCCAGGAGGAATCCTCTGCAATTACTACTTCATCCTCTGACCTCGGATCGACCGCAGACTGCTCCAGGAACCATTGTAACAGCAGCCAAGTATCCAGAAGGGCTACTTTTCCTCTGCAACTTCAGCTCCAGCCAGCAAGTGCAACAGTTTTTATGGTGTGCACACTCTGGAGACTCCCTGTCTTTACCCTGCACCAGAAGGACCGAAGAAATCTCCCGTGGAGTGACGGTGTCACTCCCCTGCTCAAGCAGGCACCTTCTAAGTCGACGACTGGTTCCTTTGGACTCCTCTCCTGGTCATGAGCGTGCTTATGGGAACACAGAGGCTGGAACCCTTTGAAACAGACTGTCCTGAGGCCCTGCTGTCCCAATTTCAAGGAGGTAAGACCCTGCCTTCCCCAAGAATGACAGTACCCCTGTGCACCGCATTTTCTTCACCTTCTGAGGCCTCTGTGCACTATTTGCAAAATTCCTTCATGCACAGCCTGTCCCAGGTCCCCAGCACTCTATCCTGTGACGTTCAACTCACTGAGTTGACCTCCGGCGGCGTGGGACCCTCCTTTGTAGTGCTGCACCAACTGCATTTTGGACCTCCTTTGTCCCTGTGTCCTGGGACTCCAGTGGGTACTGTCTGATCTTCTGAGGGTCTCTGAAGTGATGAGAGCTCCCTCTTCCTCCTCACACAGAGTTTTTTTTTTTAATCTGTTTATTAAGCGTAACATTCACACAACAGTACATTGGCTGTTAATGATTCTGCGATCCATTTGCTTGCACATATAAACTTTCACAGCATTATCACACAATGATGTAACAAAGGAACGGGGAGAAGAGAGGAAAAAAAGCGAGCAAAGAGAGCAAATATAAAACAACATGGAAATACAAAGGAAAAGAAAATAAAGCAGCATACAGCTTGAAAACTATGTTATTAACTAACTGCTAATTAAAGATGCAGCTAATCGCTATTAATGTCATTGCTAGTGTAGGTAATCCCAACAGGAGGAGGGGGAAGAAAAAAGAAGGGGTACAGCTATTATGTATGAATAAAACAGGGGTCATAACTAAGGTGTGAATTATGTTATACGGAGTTTGATAGGATACAGGGCAGACGTAATATTAAATAATCTAGGTATGGGTTGCATGTAGATTTGACCGCAGAGAAAGTATCCTAGTGTGTCGTGAGATTGCATTGTGGAAAGGGGTGAGGGCGTTGATGGCGGGTATAAGTGAGAATGAGTGCAATTGGGGAAACTTAATTGACGTGCTGATGGTGTCAGCCAGAGATTTGGTAGGTGTGTATGATGCCCCGCTCACCGGGTGTACATGTCATCCCTGGCTTCTATTGCCACCACAAAAGTGTCCCACACCTCGGGCCCTCCTGAATGAGACCTTTGTGTTGCAATGAGCGGAGTGTCTGGGCTTCAGCCTGCGCTCGGCAATGTAAGTCACGAAGCCAGGTCATGTGGGAAGGGACGTGTGGAGCTTTCCAGTGCGTTGCTATTAGCCGTTTGAAAACAACGAATGCTAAATCTATGAATCTGTGTATTTGTTTATCCTCTATGGTGCGGTGGCGTATGCCAAGTAAGCAGGAGTCTGGTGTGGGCAACAGAGTTTGAGATGAGATGTCTGTTGTGACGTCCGTAAAGAGGAGCCTGGCCGAGGTTATTGAGTAGCAGCTCCAAACCATATGGTAAAAGTCAGCTGCCGGAGTGGCGCATCTTGGGCATGTCGGAGTTGTGCTCGGATATATTCTTTGGATGCGGGCTGGGGATAAATATGAGTGGTGAATATAGTTGAATTGGGTGTAGCGCAGGCGAGGATTACGGGATATTGATTTGATCATTGCAAAAGCTGCGATCCAGGTCTTTTGAGGTAGTGGCGAGGGAAGGACAGAGTCCCATCGTGCCTTAGTATGCGGCAGGGTGGTACAAACCGCCGCCAGCAATGCTTTGTATAATTTAGTTATAATGCCTTTTGTGCAACCTATGGTAAGGATGATGGTAAGCAATGGGGACTCAGGAGGCTCAGCGCTACCGACCCCCCAAAGGTTATTAAGTAGCCGCTTAATGGTGCTGTATGTCAAGAAGGCCCCGTTGTGCAACACTCCGGCAGACACCAGTTCCGCAAAGGTGCTCATCACAGAGCTAGAATATAAATCACCCACCTTCAGTATATTTATTTCCCGCGTGTCGTGGTGTGTTGAGAGAATTTGAGTGCCCGGCAATTGAAATAGCGGTAGTGAGGGTGAGGAAGGGGGAGAGGAAGTCTTACCTTGGGCGTATCTGCGCCAACAGAAACGAGCTGCTTCCAACAGTATCAGTTTTGGGAGTGAGGGGAGGGCTCGACAGCATTGTAAACAGCAACTTTTGCGGGGCTATATATGTCTGCAACATTGTGCTTTCAGCAGAAGGAGTCTCTTGAAGCCATGTGGATAGCCACGATAATTGAGCTGCTGCGTAGTATCTTTTGAAATTAGGCATGCCCAGCCCACCCGTCTCCTGCGAGTGTTGTGTTATAGTCAACGCTACCCTGCGTCTATCTTTGCCCCAGAGTAAGTCGGTTAATATTGATTGCAGTTTGGTAAAGAATGAGCGTGGTAGGCACAGCGGGAGGGCAGTAAAGTAATATAAAAACCTTGGAAGGATAAGCATCTTGGCAATCACTACACGACCCATGGGGGATAAGGGGAGTGAGCTCCAAAAAGGTATTAAGCTGCGGGTGGAGCCAAGTACCCTGTCAATGTTGCCCTCTTTTAAATCTGTGATAGAGTGGTAGATCTGCACTCCGAGATATTGAAAGGTTGTGTATGACCATGGTAATTTATATTGTGGAAGTACCATATGGCGGTCAATCAGGATAAAGGTAAGAGAGAAGATACTTGACTTGGACCAATTGACATGCAGACCAGAGGCGAGGGCGAAGGAGTCTAACAACTGCAGTACCGCTCCCATAGAGGCCGAGTGGTTGCGCAAGTATATTAGGGCATCCTCTGCATATAAGGATATAGGGGGTCATTACAACCCTGGCGGATGGCGGAGAACCGGCGGTAAGACCGCCAACAGGCTGGCGGTCTTACCTCTGTGTATTATGACCATGGCGTTTACTGCCATGGTCATCCGCCGGTTCTCCGTCCCGCCCGCCAGGGCGGAGACGACCGCCGGACTGGAGACCTGGGTCTCCAGCCCGGCGGCCGTCAGTATACCGTCGGCGGTATTTGGACCCGGCTTACCGCCTTGGATTTCCAGCGGTTTGAACCGCCATGAAATCCATGGTGCTAAGCACTATCAGTGCCAGGGAATTCCTTCCATGGCACTGATAGGGGTCTCCCCCATCCCCACCCCAACTCCTTCCCCTACCCCTCCACCACCCCTGCCACCCACCAAAGGAACAGGGCCCCCCTCCCCACCCCGACCCCCAACATAACATTACTCACACACACCCGACACGCATGCAGCCACCACCAACACACACACGCACACACCCCGACATACATGCCTACATCCACACACACAGTCAGACACGCACACCCACATTCAAACATACAAGCACACATCCATACAGACATACCCACAGCCATGCACGCACTCATTCCCATACACACAACACCCCTGCAAGCATACCAGCACTCACACACACCCTCTACATACACAAACGCACACCCCCATGCACGCACACAGCACCCAACACCCCCCCGCCCCCCCTCCCCTAACGGACTATCGACTTACCTGGTCCGTCGATCCTCCGGGAGGGGACGGGAGCCATGGGGGCAGCACCGCCGACACCACACCGCCGACAGAACATCGCCACGGCGAATCACAGGACGTGATTCGCTGGGCGGTGTTCTGTTGACGTGGAGGTGGAGGTGGAGCAACCTCCACTTCCCCGCCGCCCGCAAGTATGGCTGTTGGCGGCTCTCCGTCGGAATAACGACGGAGAGCAGCCAACAGTCATAATACGCCAAGGGGCAAACCGCCTGCAAAGGCGGTCTTCCACACGGCGGTCCCTCAGTGGTCTTGCAAAATGACCGCTGAGGTCATAATGACCCCCATAATCTGATAAGTGTTCGACTCCCGAATGCCCCATATGTGTGCTTAGCTGCGTAGTTTAATTGCTAATGGTTCCATGGCAAGAGCGAATAGCAAAGGAGATAGTGGACAGCCTTGTCTGGTGCCTCTACCTATAGGGAATGCTTCGGAGATAGTGCGACCATTTTTGACACGGGCTGTAGGCATGGAATAGAGCATTTTGATCCAGCTGATGAAGCCGGGACCGAAGCTGAACGCTTTGAGTGTACGTAGGACATAATTCCAGCTTAGCGTATCAAACGCTTTTTCAATATCTAGGAAGAGGGCCACCGCTTCGATGTTTGTGTTGCCATGCATTATGTGTAGGAGTCTTCTGATATTTAAGAAGGTACTTCTGCCAGTAATAAAGCCGGACTGGTCATGGTGTACCAAGCTTGGTAGGTAGGGGAGGAGCCTATTTGCAAGTACTTTCCCTAATAATTTGCAATCTGTATTGAGTAGGGAGAGCGGCCTATACAATTTAACCTCCTCACGCAGAGTTGAGGCCCTCAGGTCCCTCCTGGGTCTAGACCGCGCCACTTTGACACAAAACCCGACTATGCTGGAACCAAGGCTTGTTGGACTAATTCAGCATCAAAACTCACCTGCATCCAACTTCTCTTAGTGGGACATCCAGCGCATCACCAGGAACCCACTGACATCTTCCTTGGGTGCATTTCTGCAGTCTTTGTCCAACCAGGGACTCTTCTTTTGCACCCTGTTCTGGGTTGGCAGGGGCTCCTGTCCTTCCTGAAACGTCTTCTGACTTCTGGACTTGTCCTCCTTCCTTTGCAGGTCTTCAGGTCCAGGAATCCACCATTTGTTGTTTGCAGTCTTGCTTGGTTCTTGCAATAACTCTAATCATAACGTGTAGTGTGTCCTAAGGAAACTTGCAGTAATTTACTCCTACTTTCCTGTGGGGTGGGGTAATTTACTTATCTTTACTGTATTCTTACTCTCTCAGCGATTCTCTACACACTACACTTGTCTAGGGGGGAATTTGTGGTTCGCATTCCACTTTCTTAGTGCATGGTTTGTGTTGCCCCTCAACCTATTTTCTCCCATTGTATTCTATAGGATTTCCTATTGTTTGCACTATTCTATGTGTAATTACTTATCCTATTTTGGTGTCTAGTGTATATATTGTGTATAATACTTACCTCCAGAAGGAGTATTGCCTCTAAGATATTTTTGGCCTTGTGTCACCCAAATAAACTAGCTTTAGTTTTGGTAACACTGAGTATTGTCTTTACTTGTGTGTAAGAACTGTGTAAATATAAGTGGTATTGCAGGAGCTTTGCATGTCTCCTAGTTCAGCCTAAGCTGCTCTGCTATAGCTACCTCTACCACCCTAAGCTGCTAGAACACTACTACATTTCACTAATAAGGGCTAACTGGACATGGCGTAAGGTGTAAGTACCCAAGGTACCCACTATAAACCAGGACAGCCTCATACATGGTGCACACAGTGCACTTTACTAGGGACTTATTAGTAAATCAAATACCCCAATCATGGACAAACCAATCACCAATACAATTTAGACAGAGAGCATATCCACTTTAGTACTGGTTAGCAGTGCTAAAGGGCTCAGAGTCCTAAAGTCAATACAAACAGGTCAGAAACAATAGGAAGAAGAAGGCAAAAGGTTTGGGGATAACCCTGCAAAAAGGGACAGGCCCAACATGAAATGAAGTTGAGAGCAGTAGAGAACTGAGTACTTTAAACAGTGTTTACTGTATGAGAGTTAATTCTAAACTACACTGTTTGCAAACAGTGAAACTCTCATGATAAAAAAAACTGGTGCACACACTCTACTATGTATTGTAGAAATGTTAATGGTGACACGATTCTGTCTAATAACTCAATGCTGATTAGAAAAGTTAATATCTACTATGTAGAATCTTTCTTCTGTTGGAAATTTTTTCTGCACAACCAAAAAGTAATGTGAAGCATATTGAATACTCATGAACTGTCACTTGCACACAGAGTTACTCTTGAATGCAAATGTTTGTAACATGTTTTATATCTCTACTCAGCCATGTACAAAATTATGTAGAATTAACATGGTAGTTACTCGTCACTATGTAAGTCATTGGGTTATATCATAAGTAATGTCATTTGTGAGGTCATCAATGATGTCATTTGAGATGTAATCAGTGATATCATAAATTATGTCATAAATCGTGTCATGAGTGATGTCATATGTGAGGTCATAAACATTGCACAATAGGCGTGCAAGTTATAGTTAGTTCTGCTAATGCATCTTTGCACAAGTGGTTTTAATTTGTATAACAATCGTGGAGACAAATTCCTGCAACTTACCTAGTTTTTACTGTATGTGTTTTACACTTTGGCACTTTATACCAGTCTGTAGGAGCGGGACTTCCAGCGCCCGCCATCTTGATTGACGGTCTATTCACCCTCTTCCATAGGGAGGAGACTATTTAATCCAGATGCTGGCGCAACTGTACAGACTTTACTTGGTTCAGCTGCCATATTCATGACTGCCTCATTACGCAGTCTTGCACAGGTGATTTAATTTTTTTAAACAGTTAGGGAGACGAGATTCTGCACCTTACCTAGTTTTTATTGTGTGCATTTTACTGTTGCCATTTTATACCCATCTGTTACAGTGGGACTTTCAGCAGCCACCATCCTGGTTGATGTTCTTGTCTTCCTCTTCCATTGGGAGGAGACTATTTAATCCAGATACTGGCAGAACCGCGCAGCCTTTACTAGGCTAAGCTGCGCGTTTTATGACTGCATTATTAAGCATCCTTGCAAAGGTGGTGTTTATTTTTTTTTAAATTGGGGAGATGAATTTCTGCACCTTACCTAGTTTTTATTGCATGTATTTTACTGCTGGCACTTTATACCCATCTGTAAGAGCTTGACTTTGAACAGCCTCCATCTTTGTTGATAGTCTAGTCTTCCTTTTTCGTGGCAAGGAGACTATAAAATCTGGATGCTTGCGCATCCGTGCAACGAGCGTGCCGAAGTGGCGCCTTAGGCAAGTCTTTCTGCGCCCATCCATGCACCAACCGCGCACAGGACCAGCCATGCTGCCAGTTGCAATAACGAACCCCGGAGAACCCCCAAGGGTAGACTGAGCTACTCAAGATGCCAACTACTTCACTTAGGTAAGCAGGTTAATAACTCCAATTTCAGCCCGGGCACACTAATATGGAGCTAAAGTTACCTGCCATCACTTATACGCCGCTGCCTAGCACTCTGGAATGTTGCCTGTTCAATGAGAAGTCTCTAGTACAGCATTCAACAGAAATAAATTTGCTGCTAGGGACTGGCAATTGGGATGCGTTATTTATTACTGAAGCATGGACTACCCCTAACTCAGCCATTGATCTGGGCCTGGCACGTCCTCCAGGGTACAAAATCCTTCACAAACGACACTACTAATAGGGGTAGGGCTGTGGGAATTAGTTTTAAAGATAGGTGGAATTTTGTGTCCCATCCTCTAGAACTGAGTAGCGGGCCCTGAACTGCTCGACTTTTCCCTGAAGTTGAAGAATGGCTGTATTCATTTGGGAATGTTATGCTATCGCCCTCCACGCCTTCCGGGTTCGCATTTGCAACCCATTATAGAGGTCATTTCCAATATGGTCCTTGCTTATTCTTCCTTTATTTATCTCAGGTGATTTCAATATATGGATTGAGGTTGAGTCTTCACCACCATAAAAAGAACTCCATGGCTCCTGTGAAATTCTAGGTTTATGTTAGCTAGAACTTGGCCTCACCCATTTAAGTGGACAAGCTTTGGATCTTATCTTTGCCCCAGAGGGACTTACCACCATGAAATACATTCTAGCTTTCTGTTGTGCGGATCATGCATTAGTAATTTTCCACTTTCATGTAAGGGAATTCACATCCCCCAAACCGCCTGTAGACAGACCGCGTCGGCAGGGTGCGGAATAAACTTGACAAGTCAACTCTTGGCAGGTTACCTAGCTTGTCTACTGCTTTTCACTAGGAAATAGTGTTAGAAGAAAATTATAAAGTACTGTAGTAACACATTTTAACAATTCTAGAAACATAAATACAGGTGAAAACTTTAAAAACGTGTAGTAGTCAACCCTCTGCTTTTATTATGATATGTTTTTTAAAGAGGTCAAAACTAGCCTGTAGGAAACTTGAGAGAAAGTGGAATACCTCCTACAAAGAGAACAAAAAATGTCTAAGTAGCTCTCTAAACGAATATACGAGAGAGATTAATAAAAGCAAAAAGGCTACTACGCCAATGCCATCCTCAGGTATTCGACATCATGTGCAAGGTATCAAATCCTGAGTATATGAAACAGGATATTATACGGTATCAATATTTATGTGATAATCTTGCCCAGTTTTCCAAGGAAAAAATGTGCATGATTTTGATTACATTAGGGACACCCATCAGTCTATGGCCCGTAGCCCAGTCACTGTACACCCTGAATTAAATGCAATCACAGTGATGTCTATTCATCCTGAGAATGCAATATCAGGGATGGCAAACGTCCCTGACAGTCCCTGAAACAAGTTTGGTTATTTTGAATCTATTACGGAAGACTGTTTCTGATCCATAGCTAAGTCCACGTCCTCTGATTCACCGCTTGATCACCTGCCTCGTAGGGTCTGCAAACATATGGCTAATAAGCTATTTCTACCAATACCACAGATATGCAGTTAATCTCCGGACCTTTGAGTGGTGCTGACAGACCTGGAAAAATGCCAAAGTCACCCCTATCTTAATAAAAACCTCTGTGGACCAGTTGGTCCTTAGCAATTAAATGCCAAACTCACTGCTGCCTTTTCCAGTAAAAATTATTGGAGCGGTATGTCAGAAAATAACGTCCTATTATCTGGAAATCACGTCCTGCTCGAAAAGGAGGAGTTCAGATTTAGACCAGGCCATGGGACTGAGTCGGCCTTAATTGAAGCCATGGATGAACTCAGGATGCTGGTAGATAGTGGCCAAGCAGCAATCTTGATACTACTTGACCTATCAGTTGCTTTTGCTCTTCCCCCCTTACCACTCTGATTTAAAAAAAAATCTAATATAGAGTTCCTCAGGGGTCGACATGGTTCAATCCTCTTTAACATATATATATAAGGCTGCCAGTTACACTCATCAAAGCTTATAATCTCAGACTTGTCAACTATGCTGATGATACTCAGCTGATTTTGTTATTGGATAGCAACCAGCAGGCAGCAGTTAATGCTTTCCATAACTGTATGAACGATATTGTTAAGTGGCTGAATGCCAACTCCCTTAAATTGAATCAGGATAAAACTGAGATTTTGTGTTGCTCAGCTAACAAAATCCCCTTGAGTCTCCCCCCTAGTTTCTGGCCACTGTCGTCAAAGGAAGAGCCATCACATTCAGACTCAGTCCGTAATCTGGGGCTTAGGTTTGAGCATAACCTGTCCCTTTAGGGTCACGTCGATAAAGTAGTGGGACATGCTTTTCACTCCTCTGGGGTTTGTGGAAGATCTTTCCTATGTTGCAGGCTACTACTAAAACCTGGATTGGGAGCAGTGTAATATTAAGTAGGCTAAACTACTGCCATGCCCTTCTATTAAGAGCTCCAGAATTTCTGATAAACTGACTATACAGAGTCTAAGCTCCTGCCACTAAATTGGCTCTGAACAAACATAGAATATTGTCTATATCAAATGTATTTGAAGAACCTTCACTGGTGATGACCCGCCCCATCTTAAATAATTAATTAGTCTGGGACTTGTTTTAGGCCAATTAATCTTTTGACCCTGATTGAAGACACCTCAGGACGAGACAATTAATTAACATAGCAATCAATAGGTCAATAACATCATCAATACTCACTATAATAAATCGATTCAATTTGGATAATGGCATAAGTAAGAATCAAATCACACCAAGATCTCTCAGTCATGAAAAACCACACATTATCTCGTAAGATTTATGATATTTGTTCCCTATTGATTACATTCTACTAGCGAGTTTATTAGTCTCAAAACCAGAAAACACATCAACACGATTATAATATGGCAACTCGAATAAGATTTCATCAAAGCAAAAATCATAAACATTAGAACAAAACACAACGTCAACATGGGTTAATCTTGGCAGAGTACCATTAGCGCATCATTCAACAAAGCATAGATTCCGTCATTTGTCGATTTGCGTCAGTTTAGTGAATTCCTTAACTAACCTCGAATCAGCATTAGCATGTTGGGCTTCACGCAAAACAATTTAGCAACAAAAAGTTTGAAAACATCTAACTATGGTCTCTATCAAAAGAAGCAGTTGGTACCTAGAAAGAAAAGGCAAACAGACAATTTCAATTTCATCATCATATAGTTACCGTCCGTAATGGGTCAACATACAGAGTCAGTCTTCAGCCTCAGGATAGCAATTGATTCGCCATCAGCCAAGAAACACAGCAAAGTTCAGTAAGACGGGCAATAAGGGCCACTTCCCTCATAAGGAGGAAAAGTATGAATTAGGCAAGGCAAAGCAAGGATGGTTCGAAGAATTAAACCGCAAAGTCTTTAAGACAGAGTGGCAAAGTGTCTAGGCAATAGCAAAGGCACGTAATGGGTGATTTCTTCTTGTGTCCTACGATTTTATCAAACTTGTTGTACAGTCCCCTAATTTCGAATTGGGCTAGTTTTGGTGCACCACTATCTCCATGCAATAGTTTACTTGTCGCCTCATTAAAATTGTCACCTCATAACAGTTCTCACGTAGTTTATTGGCTTCAGTAATTGACGTCTATAACGGGTAGAATGTCAGGTACAATTTCATGTTCTCATGGTCCTCTCACAGACCAGTCGGTAGTTCCATTGTCTATACCAGTTCAGGCGACCTTGTACCTGTTGCAAGTTTACACTTTTGCATTCGGCAAGAATGTCTCCTTGAGCAAGTCGAGTCTCATGAGAAAGAATTTACTTCAGTTACACACATCTTCTAGCTTCTGGAAAAGTACAACTACATGTCATTCACTGCATTTTTAAATATGAAATGTAAAGCACACATGCCCTTTTGGCATGTGTGTACTTTACATGTGTAAAAAAAAAAAATGGGGTGCAGGAGAGGGGGCCTTAGGCCCCCAGCACCCTGGCCCTTTGCTTTTCACAAATTGCGATTTCTGTTTCAGAAATCGCAATTTGCGAAATGCAAAAAATTTGCAGCTATGGGCCAACAGGCCCATAGCTGCGAATGGGGCCAGTATCGCAATTTGCGATTCGGTAATTGCATTTGCGATTTTTAAGAAATCGCAATTACCGACTCGCAAATGTGATACATGGCCCTTTGCGAGTCGGTAATTGCGATTTCTAAAAAATTGCAATTACCGAATCGCAATGGGCCAGATTCATACATCTGGCCCTAAGGCCTAATGATTTATTAGCAAAACCTCAACATATAACTCTTAATACTAGCAGAAAAATCATACATTAGTACATTAATATTTCATCAGTAGTCAGTTTCATTTATCATCGTATACATTGGTGGCCACTCCCCGTGGGCACATTTCAAACACACGTTTAGTGAAACAAAGCAATACATTTTCTATGCAGCATCATTACACATTAATTTGCGGATATTTCATGTTTATTTTGATTAGAAAACCTACACTCCAACACTGGTTACCAGTGAAACAAGGAATAACTTTCAAATCTCTGTGCATAGTTTTCAAATCACTTCAGGGCAAGAGACTAATACCCCTGCAAGACAGACTAAAACGATATTCTCCAGAGAGATGCCTATGTTCTTCTACTGCAAACCTCATCTGCATTGCTAAATTCAAGTCAATTAGACAGAGCAGGTGAGCATTCATGATCAGAGCATACCAGCTCTGGAACAATCTTCCTTGTTCTCCCAGATTCTTAGCTGATTTAATGTACCTTAGAAAAGCCTTGAAAACAAATCTTTTCTAAAAGTAATCTTTTATTGTAATGTATCACTTTTATATTCAGCTGTGTATGACCCAGTAGAGGCCTGGAGCATCAGGAAGCCATTTAGGTGACAGTGAGCTGTATACATGTTTAAAATAAGTTAAATAGATAAATACTATAACAAGCGAATAATTTCGTAATTTTTTTTTTAGTTCGGAACATTGAAGTTGTCACTGAGATATTCACCTAATTATAAATTTACTTTATCCATTGGTGTTTTCATTGATGTATATATATATATATATATATATATATATATATAGGGTAATCCACAAACGTTTTGCCTTCCTCCTCCTATTTTTCTCCCTTCTTTTTGTTGTTGGCTCTAGGACTCTGGGGACTTTATCACAGCGGATCAGTGCTAAAGTGCATGTGCTCTCCCTTCTAAACTTGGTTTGATTGGCTTACACCTGATTGGCTTATATAATTTACCTGTAAGTCCTCTGTGTTGCGCCACCCAGAGAAGTAGCCTTTCAAACCTGTCTCAGCTCTGCAACATCAGGGCCTGCTAGCACAGTTTACTGCCACAAGGACCTCACAACCAAATTTACTTTCCAGGTCTGGAACTCCCCTTTTACTACATATGTCACCCCTAAGGTAGGCCCTAGCTAGCCCTATGGGCAGGGTGCAGTGTAGGTAAGAGGTAGGACATGTGCCTTGTTGTGTGGCCTGTCATGGTAGTTACAAACAGCCTATTTGGTTTCTCACTGCTGTGAGGGCTGCCTCTCTCTTAGGATTGCATTTGAAATGCCCTATCATATGGCTAAGTGCCGTTGTCTGATCCATGAGGGGTGGCATAGGCATGTTTGGTATGGTTGGAATGGTAGTGAAACAGGCTGCTTACTGGTGGTGCACGTGGATTTTTTATTACCATTGTAGAAATGTCACTTTTAGAAAGTGGGCATTTCTCTGTGCTTATAACTCTGGTACTTTTCCAGCTGGAGTCCAATCCACATCTAGGGTAGAGTGACAACTGGGCTTTGTGCATACTTTCTAGACAGCTATCACACAGGGAGGGTGGGGGTGTCATTTGAGTACATCTCCATACTGAGTGGTTTCCCTCCTGGGTTGGGAGAGGTAGTGACGGGGCACACATGCATCTGTAAAGGCTGTGCTCTGGCCTCTCACAAGGGGGGTGTTGACCCCCTATTGATGCCGGGAGCCAGGGTTGCAGAAGAAGGGGACATTTCTGGAACCGGCTAGTGCTGTTTAGAACCCCACTTCCCACCTATGGGTTGTCCCCACATTTTTTGACATTATTGGACAAAAGAACTGGGTGCTAGATGCTGGAAAAACTCACCAGGATCTGCCTTGGGACTGCTCTGCTGTGGGACTGACCTGTGACCTGCTAGGTCACTAGAAGGAATGCCACTGTTTCTTTCTTAACCCTTGTGCTGGTCTGCCTCCTGAGTCCTGCAGGCCTGTGCCCTTACAGCTGTCTCCAGGGGATGTTTGTTGTGCCTCTCTTTCACGCCTGCACCTGAGTTGCTTTCATGCTATTGTCCTGGGGCTGGGCACAAGTGGAGTGCCCCCTGGCTTTTTTGGGGCACATGGAGAACGCCCTACCTTACCCTCACAGCACATGAAGAGCACTTTTGTTTTAAGTTTTGCCCCGGGCACAAGTAAGCGCCCCCATGTCACCATGGTTGTGTCCCTGAGGCAGAAGGAGAAGCTGGAGGAGTGGAGTGGAGCCCGTCGGCTGCCTCTTATGAACCATGGACTCCGCATACTTCCAGTGCTGCCCCCAAGGCACAAGCCGGCACCTCCTGTTGTCAAATCACTGCTGCGACCTAGGCGAGCGTAAAGAAGCTGTCGTCGTGGATTGGAGCTGCCACAGTGCTGGCTTGAAGCCAGTGGCTCCAGGATACTGAGCAGAGTAGTCGGGGAAGCCCTAGAGTATCTGATGAGAGAAACACCGTGGCAGTGTTAAGCCATCTCCACTCTGGTAGGAGCACCAAAGCTTGTGTGTCCCAGGTAGCAGATGGCTACCTGGGAAGTTTGTTGGGTGTTCAGTTCAGTGCAGGGGATCTAGAGAGTTCTCCCCATGGGTAGGAGAACCATGCATGCCTTTGTCCCCCCCCAACAATAGAATTACTCTGGATAGAGGGGGCCTTGTTTTTCTAATAGAACGTTCGCAGGACAGGACGGAAACCTCAATGGCTGGGAATAAGTTAATGTATTCCCCATAATAGGAGCCCAAGGACTCCTACACTGACCTGGGAAGATCTGCCCTTACCGTGTATACCCCTAAAAGGAGTTCAGGAGCACAGCAACTTTCATGTAGAAGGCAGTGTGGGTGATTCTTGGAGAAGTTATATTTCCTCACGATACTTATACCCCCACTATGTATCATGTCTTCCTTCCTTGTTATGGGCTGACTAGTGCTGTATGCCATGCTTGTTGTGTTGGGGTGACATATGTATTTTCAAGATCTGCCTCATCTGGCTCAATAGGACATGTGCAATATGGAAATGTTCCCTTTATTTGCATTTGTGATGATGTCTTGGCGTTCATGATAATGCATTTATTATGACGTGCATTTTTAGTGATAATGACAACCTGACTACTGCTTGTTTTGCAGAATAGTAGTAACATATGTGTTTATCTGACTACTGCATGCTTCCGCAGAATACCAGTAACCTGTGTGTTGTTCTGACAACTGCTTGTGTAGCAGGGCATTACTGATATATATCATGTTTGGTCTAATGATGTTATGTGCAATACAGGTCATTTTTATATAACCTGTTGCAGAGTTTTCTTTGTGGTGTATTTATTGTGTCACATGTGTTGTGTGTGCTGTGTAAACGCTTTACACATTGCCTCTGGGACAAGCCTGACGGCTTGTGCCAAGCTACCATAGGGGTGAGCAGGGGTTACCTCGGGTGTGTATATCCCTTGTCCTGACTAGAGTGATTGTCCCTGGCTGGCAGAGGTGCCTACCCTAGCAACCCAGGAACCCTGTTTCTAACTCTCGCTCTCTCTTTCTCTCTCTCTTTCTGTCTCTATATATAATCATCTGAAAAACCAAAGGTTACAGAGAAGTTATACTTATGTTCTGAATTTACTCATGCAATTCTGCAGTTATAGTTAGAATTATTTCAAGTTACTGTAACTCGTGCCCCAAGATAACTATAACTTGGGCCGCTGACATGCACGGTTTTATTCTCAATAATTTTACAGCAAATGTTACATTGACATTAACAAAAAGGCTATAAAAAGTTGTCATGATTGCTGTAATATCTGGGGTAACTTGCAGTGCATGGAGAGGACGCGAGTTATAGTTACCATAGAATCACGAGTTACAGTTACCTGAAATAACTCTAGCTATAACTGCAGAATTTCCTAGGTTTTGTATGAGTAAATTCAGAATCAAACAATAACTCACATGTAACCTCTGATTTTTAAGTGAATGTCTATTTTTTTTCTTTTTGCTAACTATAAAATCTGTGTAACCTTTGTTTTTTTCAGTGAATTTCTATTTTTTTAAACGTAAAGTCATTTGAATTCCTATACGTTAATCCAACCTCTGCTGCACACAGCCTTCGGCCGTGTGCATTGAGGATTGAATGCAGAACCTGGCCTGTGGCCAGGTCCTGCAGCCAACTCCCTATAACAATCCAACCCCCACAATAAACGGCCAAACTGTCTGTCTCTCTAGGTGTGACAATAGGTGTGATAGGGTATCGGGATGTGAGAGTGTCTGGGTGTGAGGGTGGGTGCATGAGGGTCTGAGTGGTTCTGTGAGTGGATGTGTGATGTTCTGAGTAGGTCTGTGAGAGGTTGCATCAGTGTCAGAGTGGGTCTTTGAGTAGGTGTGTCAGACTGGATCTATGAGTGGGTGTGTCAGTGTTTGAGTGAGTCTGTGAGTGGGGCATGAGGTTCTGAGTGAGTGTGTGAGTGAGTGGGTGGATGAGTATCTGTGTGGGTCTGTTAGTGGATGTGTGAGGGTCTGAGTGGCTCTGTCAGTAGCTACATGAGTGTCTGAGTGCTACTATGAGTGAAGGAATTAGTTTATGAATGAGTCTGTGAATTTGTTTTTCTTTTTCTTGCCAATATATGCCAATTCATTGTGATGTCACATAGTGGAGTGAACTGGACATTGCAGCGTACTCAGGAATATCAATCATGGTGAAAAAAATACATTTAAGGACATAGGCCCTCATTATATTATTGGGGCTAAAAAACGCCTACCACCGTGGTGACGGCTGCCAAAATACCACCAACCTGGCTACCATCCGTCCGCCAGATTAGGATCACTGTTGGACTTCTGCCACAATAAGGACGGAAATCTGCCACTGATCATACTGGTGGAAGGTGGTAAGCTGGCACTGCTACCACCAGCACCGCCACACCAGTAGAACACCGCCAGCCGTATCATGACCTGTGATACCGCCTGGCGGTGTTCTGCTGGCTGAGTGCTGCTGGCGGTAGCGGTGCCCCTTCCCGTTCCCTGCCAGAAGACCTCCTCGACCAAGGTAAGTTGGGCTTCTGACAGGGGAGAGGGTGGGAGGGTAGGGGATGTTGTGTGTGTGTGTGTCTGAGTGTCTGAGTGTGTGTATGAAGGTCTGAGTGTGTGTGTGAATGCATCTGTGTGTGTTGTGTTGTTTGCGTGGGTGTATGCATGTAAGTGAATGCATGTAAGAATGGTGAAGTGAGTGTGTGTCTGCATGTCAGTGTGATTGTGTGTAATAATGTGTGCGTGTATGTCTGGAAGTATGCGTGTATGAATGCGTGTATGCCATAAATACCTAGATCATTCAAACCAAACATCTTGCTAGTGTGACACTTGAAGTCATTGTATACAGAGACCATTGCAGTACCACTCTCTCATTGCTCTCTCTTTCATCCCATAATGGGACAAAAGAGAGAGAGAGAGAGAGAAAGTGAGAGATTAAGAGAGAGAGAAATTTAGAGAAAGACTTTGACAGACAGAAATTGAGAAAGAGAGAGAGTTTCTAGACTTTGTTGAATGATATAACTAGAATGAGATATTTTAGGACAAATTGAAAAGAAATGTATTTCTCAGTTAAAAAGAGTGAGATCACCTTTCCGTTTTTCCCTGAAACATTTGAAGTGGAAAAGAAATTCAAGCAGGGAAATGACCACAGACACCTCTACTAGAGCCCTCAACCTTCATTGTGAGTGTTTAATGTCTTAACCACTACACTACAGGTTATCCCTTATCATACAGTGTCCATGCGTTCCTATGACATTCAATCCAAAGATTCTGCTGGGAAAATGTATTCAATGTTTCATCACAAAACACTACTAAATAAACAGGGATATTGCCATGAGATACCAGGATTTGAACCTCATTCCTACTGCATGACGCTTGAAGAGCTTTACCAGCAGGCCAGAGGTGAGCCTGTTTGGCTGTGCATCAAAATGTAACTATAACATCTGTGGCAAACATCTCTCTTGTGTGCCGCTTTGAAGTCATTCAATGGCAAGACTATGATTATTGTACTGCAATTCACTCACCATAGAATGACTTAAAAGCAGCATACAAGCAAGATGTTTGCTGACAGGATCATGGATGTTTTAATCTCTTTTGGGTCACAGTGCACTTTACAAATTTTATATAATAATAGTGATTATAATATTAATAAAAGTAATAATTTTCCTTCACGCAAACATGCCCGCAGGGAAAGAGATGAAAACTCTGCTTTCCCTGGGGGATGGGGCCGGGGGCAAAAATGGACTTGGCCAAGCCACAGAAACACTTTGGGTTTTGACTTTTTTAAGCAGGTCCTGTTGTCGAAATTCAAAGTTTCATATCTGTCCACTGCACACATGCAGGGAACTGAGATTAAATGCTTCATCAAGCAATTATTCAATATATAGAGACCACGAGGGAGCCCTTGATGGCTCCCTCATAGTCCTAGATAGCCCATAGAGGTCTTTTCTTATTTTTTTTTTTTTTAATTAATGAATTAATAAGGACAACAGGGAAGCCCTTGAGGGCTCCCTCGCTGTCCTAGATAGCCCATAAGGGACTAAAAAAAAATGTAGAGAGAATAAAATCCATAGCTCAGTGTCAAGGTCAGTAACCTTCATTCGGAATATTGGTGGTTCAAGCCCAGCTATGATTTTCTTTTAAATAATATTATGGTTTTTTTAAAATAACAAATACATTTTTTAGTTTAAATTTTACACAAATATCTCATTCTTAGAATATCAGACATCAAACCGTAAAATAATTCTATCTCTCTCCATCACTTTCTTTCTCTCTTTTGGTCTCTATTTCAATAAATTTCTTCCACTCAGACACTCATGCACCTACTCACAGACCCACTCAGACACTCATGCACCCACTCACAGACCCACTCAGACCCTCACAACACTAGTCAGACCCTGACCCATCCACCCACAGACACACTCAGAAAGATACGCACCTACTCACACACCCACTCAAACTGTTACACACCCACTTTTAGTGCCAGTGACACCCTCATGCACCCACTCACAGACCCACGCACACACTGACGCACCCACTACGACACTGATATACACACTCTCACATACAGACAATCTGAAAGCCAATCTCACCCCCAGATACACCCTCTTACACCTATTCTCACACCTAGAGAGGCCACAGGCAACTCCTGTCACATATGGCCAAAGGGTGATGTGCAGCAGGGGGGCCTGGTGGTTAGGTAGGTTGGCCGCACGGTCTTGATGCATGCCTGGTCTTGAGGTAAACCTCCACTGCACATGGGTGAAGGCCATGCACAGTGTAAGGTTGGATGGGTATAGGAGGTTGGCCACAGGACAGCCAGGCCCTGTTACCAACGGCTGCCATGTGTGGGCAAAATCTGTGTGCCGTGACGGTCCTCCCACCTCTTCCGACAGTGGGCATTCCACCAGCTGTGGGCCAACAGGGTCCTCACCTCCCGGGTGATGGCTCTCCTTAGCTCCTTTTCACGATAGCCATTGACCTGCATGGTTGCAAAAGACAAATCAAGAGATTACAATCACAAGTTTTTACCCAAATTGTTGAGTCACATACATGTCAGAAACACCAAGCTAGAACTTTGCAATTTGTTCACGCTCCACAAGTGTGAAACACACAGGCCTATAAGTACAGGGACAGGACTACAGATATATGTATTTGTATCTGCAGACTAACCCACTTCCCTACTCATGGTCTACAATGGCTAAGCAAGCTTACTGACATCAGATAGCCCTAGCTCAAGCAACCTGTACTGTGATGAGAGCTACAATGAAACACTACACACCTATGTGGCGAAGGGAAAACTCCTTAGGCCTGAATGGACCAAAACGTTCATTCTCTGTGAGATTGATTCACTGCATACAGTCCCTACAGGCAACTGCCATAGTACAGACTTTACCATTACACTTGAGTAGCAATGAAAGGGTTGGCATGGTTTGTACAGAACATGTCTTCCTTGTCCATGTGTGGACCTGTGAACTAACAAATGCAGACTCATGCCACTTCAGGGGGTGGGTTCTGTGGCATGTACCTGTACCACAAACAGTCCTTTGGACATTTGTGTCTGTCCTACAGAGATGACATACAACATACAAAGGCATGGATTGTACAGTTTATGCTATGAGACCATGCTACTGAGTCTCATATCATGACTTCCTAGGAATCAATACACTGTCTGCACTGTGGTTCTGTCATTTGTGCAATAAGCCTGTACAGGACAAATATGACCAGTGTGAAGGTGACAACAGAGCTGTGGGAGTGTGGGAGTAAAGGACCTCTCATGAGTCAAATAAACACATTGACAATGATGCAAAATATACATATGGACTAGTTCAATGACTTATCTCTGTACCCATTCCTAATCTAGTCAAAGGACTGAGGCATTCAGGGCAGGTTTTGCCACTGGAGCATCACATTAGCCACATGCCAGGATCTGCTTGCGTACAGGGAGTGGGCACAGTACCAAAACTTTATAGCCATAGTGACTTTCCCACAGTCTGGACTAGACCCCATACTGGGAGATACATTTGACAGGCCCTGGTCTCTGCAGGTTGAGTAGACAGCACCTACATGACACACCAGTCCCATTACTTACATGCATGACAGTACATCAGTAATTTGGCATGTGGTGTGTGTGGCAACCTAAAGGGCAGAGTGAGTCATGATAAATACCATCCACATAACAGTTTTGCAAGGCCAGATTTGGTTTGATAGATCTGTGGCACTATAAACATTGCTCACATGATTCTCAAATGACTCATAAAAAATACTTACACAGCTCATGCTACACATACATGTTGTCCATCATTTACAACAATCATGGAGAAAGAGATGTCATTGGATGCCTAGTTATGTACATCCAACACAAGGATGATCTAACCTCACAAAACACAATGTGACTGAACTTAACATGTGGTACTAGTCACCAGTACTTGTGCATTGCACATCCCATTAATGCCACACAGACTGCAACAACAGGCACACAAGAAGTCTAACTGGCACACAGGAGCACATTGTAGCTGTGAGGAGGAAAAGGATAGTGAAGTACATATAGAATTGTGCACATGAGGTACTTACCTGCTCCTCTGGTGAGCCACAGAGCTGTTCATACAGGGCTAGGACCTCGGCAATAAGCCTTTCCAGCTCCTCTGGAGAGAAGGCAGGGGCCCTATCACCATCTGGACATGGTATGATTGCTCCCAGAGGCCGCACACAGCATCTCAGGTCATGGAGGTGTTGCTGATAGCAGTGTCAGGATTCAATTGAATGGTTCTACATAACATGGTGGTCACGTCCGCCATATACACGGTAGTCACTGCCAGCAGACACATCCATTGGACTGTGACCAGCACTGGCAACAACATTAGCCTATGGCTGTGTCTGCCACAGTTGCAACCGCCTACCAGAAAGACGACTTCTGCCGGAGGTCGGTTCCTAATGTTCAGTGGATTAGGTGAAGCATCTGCCATTTTGGCGGCCTGAAAAAATTCAGTATTGGGCCTTTTTAACTGCGCCACACCTACAAAACAGGTTTTTGTATCTCACAAATATCCTTATTCTGTATTGTAATGTAGGTCCTTCCACTCAAACACCCTTGTAGTATGTTGCAGGGCACAGATGACATTTAAGAGCGTGGAACAGTCCACTACCATCGATGGTCATTTTGGCAGTCGCAATATACACTCACATTTTGATGGGCGATTGTATTGCATATCTTTGAGTTTGGTCCAAATTTGTGTCATGTAAACATGTGTTGGAAACCATGGGGGTCACATCTGAGCCTTAAGTAGTTGTCAGCTACGATATGTACTGGGTGCCATGTCTATACAGACAGAAATGCTTTGTCACATGATATCACTGGCCTGCATCATGTCTGTTGCTGTGGACACAATGACTAATGTTAGAAATAATATCTTGTGACACATAGGTACCCTGGGAGATTGAGGATGTGACAACCTCCTATCTACTGTCCACTGCCAGACCTTCAGACCATGGAGCAATGGGACATTATCATGTACTACAGCCTGGATAGGCAAACTATACTGGACTTATGTCGTGAGTTGGAGCCAGATCTGATGCCAGCTATTAGTTATCCAATGAGCATGCCACCCACTTTACAAGTCATTGCAGTATTGCACTTCCTATTAAAAGGGTCCCTCCAACACATAGTGCCCTATCTGCTGGTATATCCCAACCTATGTTCAGTCTGATGTTGAAGGATGTCCTCTCAGCAATGTTGACACACCTTGACAGCTATATCCTGTTTCCCCAATGTGAGGATTTAGCCCATGTTAAGACTGACTTTTATGGTTTTGGCCACCTCCCGCATGTGGTGGGGTCCATTGATGGTACAAAAGTAGGCTTGGTTACACCACAGGCCAATGAACAAATTTTTCATAACAGAAAGAACTTCCATTCCATCAACGTGCAAGTTGTCTTTTCAGCGGATCTCTACATTTCACATGTCTGTGCCCATTATCTGGGTTCAGCACATGATCCCTTCATAATGCAGAACAGCACCATACCCCAGCTGATTTCACAACTGTACACAGAGAGGGATTGGCTGGTTGGTAAGTCACATCTGTCCTTATTGTGTGTGTGTGCAATGTCAGTTGCTATAATCAGTAAGTGAGTGACTCATTGTTGCACATATGTTCCATTCCTTAACATGAGACTCCACTTATCCAAACCATCCTTTGCTGTTGACACCACTAAGGAATGCAACTATGCTAGGGAGTGTCCGCTTCCATGAGCCCCATGGAAGAACACAGCTGGTAGTGGAGTGGGCTTTTGGGCTCCTGAAGGCCAGATTTAGGTGTCAGGACAGGACTGGTGGACTTCTCCTCTACTCACCCAGAAAAGTGTGTCAGATCGCTGTGGCATGCTGAATGATCCACAACATGCCTTGCGCAGATATATCCTGTACATCCCAGAGGAGGGGAAGCATGCGGTGCCGCCGGTTGAGACTCCTGAAATGCTAAGTGAGGATGACGGTGGCAAAGAGGAAGGAGTTTATTTATGGGAAGATCTCTTCAACAGCTACTTTTCACGACGGTAAGTATGCTGTGTGCTGTAATGACTGTGACTATACAAGGAACTACAGTTTTGAGAATGTTTGGAGTGAAACAGCTAGGGAGCTGATACTCTGCAATACTCAGCCAATGCTGCTTAATGTGTTAAATTTTGACAGATCTCCACCTTGATGATGTTGCTTTGTTACTGTCAGTTTCCTTTCAATATAATTTAATTTCCAAATGCTTTCTATGTAATTTGTGTATTAGGTATGTTTTTAAGCATATACTCCTAGGGCATAATTTACAAAGAAGTGGTGCAGCGTGGCGCTGCGCCACATTTTGCAGTGGCGTGCTGCATCATTTCAGAAATGGAGGGTATGACATATTTACTACAGTTTGCTGCCTAGCGCCAGTGCAGGCACCTTAGCTGTCGGGCTTTCAAACCTGGATGTGCTCCAGAAAAGTGCTCTTAAACCAATCATATCCCTGTGCAGGGACCGATATTTTTCGTAACCCAATAAAAATATTTTACAGATACCAATGCTTGTTTGCAAAGACCAATGCTTGTTTAGGACACATGTTGCTCAAGCATCCAGCATCCCTATGACTTGGACTGGGTGTGGCTCCCTTTGAGTCAGACTGGGTGTGGTTGGATGCATCGAGGGGCATATTTATACTCTGTTTGCGCCGGAATTGCATCTTTTTTTTTTACGCAATTCCGACGCAAAACTAACTCCATATTTATACTTTGGCGTTAGACGCGTCTAGCGCCAAAGTCCATGGAGTTTGCGTCATTTTTTAGCGTGGACACCTACTTTGCGTTAATGAGATGCAAGGTAGGCGTTCCCGTCTGAAAAATTGACTCAGAGGCATGTGCGCCGTATTTACACTCCCGGACAAAATTCACGCCCGGGAGTGGGCGGGTCAAAAAAAATGACGTACGGCCGCTTCTGCGACTTTTTTTGCGCCTGGTCAGGGCAGGCGTTAAGGGACCTGTGGGCTCGGAAGGAGCCCAGAGGTGCCCTCCCAAGCCCCCAGGGACACCACCTGCCACCCTTGCCCACCCCAGGAGGACACCCAAGGCTGGAGGGACCCATCCCAGGGACATTAAGGTAAGTTCAGGTAAGTTTAAAAAAAAAAAAAAATTGTGGCATAGGGGGGCCTGATTTGTGCCCCCCTACATGCCACTATGCCCAATGCCCATGCCCAGGGGACATAAGTCCCCTGGGCATGGCCATTGGGCAAGGGGGCATGACTCCTGTCTTTGCTAAGACAGGAGTCATTTCAATGGGGGTTGGGAGTCGAAAAAAATGGCACAAATCGGGTTGAGGCGAAAAATTTGCCTCAGCCTGACTTGCCCCATTTTTTGGCGCCCAAGCTCCATATCCCCCTACGCCGGCGCTGCCTGGTGTACGTCGTTTTTTTTCACGCACACCAGGCAGCGCCGGCGGCTAACGCCGGCTAACTTAATTGAATAAATACGGCGCCCGCATGGTGCTTCAGAATGGCGTTAGCCGGCGCGAATATTTTTTACGCAAAACTGCGTTAGCGCAGTTTTGCGTCAAAAAGTATAAATATGGCCCCAAATATTTAAACCACACCCGGCCTGAGTGAATTGCTTGCTGTAAAGGTCACCAGCTGCAGAGAAGGAGTCTCTGCTTCCTCACCTTTGATCTTCATATTTAGTCCTGTATCCTGGATGCCGCTTCTGAGCAGTTGAAGAGAAAGAGAGAATTGACTACCAAAAAGGCGGTAACACACTGCGTGCGCACAAAAAACATTTATTTGTGAAAACTTGACACTCGACTTGATATTCGAAAGTTGGATGTTTCGGAGTGCGATGCGCCTAAGAAGGCACATCATCGGCGTTTAAGGTCACTGGGATGCTCTCCACTAGTCGCAGAATAACACTTATCGTTGTTGCTTGCTATACATCACAGAAAGGAAATTTGTTTGTGCAATTATCATAAAAACGATGTATTGTGAATAGGTTTGTTTCTGTGAATGGCCTAAAAGTTTCATTGCAATGCTCAACTTACGCTGAGATCTAGCAGAGATAAAACCGAACGCTTGTGTTATTGATAGTAACCCAATGGCTCCACAGTGTTTCAAACATTGTACTGTGATCTTTTGATATTAACCCAATGTTCCCAGAGTGTTACAAACATTGTACTATGATCTTTTGATATTTACCCCATGTTCCCAAAATGGTGCAAACATTGCACTGTGATCTTATGGTATTAAATCTACGTTTCTAGTGTGAAAAAAACTTTGCACCATTATCTTTTAATATTAACCCTATTGTCACGTAGGCTCTCATTATTCTAATGATGCTACTGGATTTTGAGCGGCAGAATCACCAGTGGTGTGGGAGACTGAGTCTGACCCACTGCAGGTGACACCTGTCGCTCCAATCTGGGTTTTGCTCCGGCCAACTAGCAGTGCCTCATCCCTACCCGAGGGCGGGGATGACTGGGCAGCCAAACGCATGACATACTTGGTTTCTCAGGGAAGCCGTGGTCACTCAGGTCTCATCTGTTTTTCTCAGTTACCTTAGACTCATATATAAAATGACAAACAGAGGCAGTATATGTTTCAATAATGATTTTAATAAAACAACTGCATCTTAGGTAGCAGATCATGAGCTACAATAACCAGGATGACACAGCATGACAGTATTAAAATTGTGACAAGGAGAGTGAAGCATAGAAATAACTAAATAATGCTATCAATAGAATAACTCCTACCTAGGCTATGATAGAGCACAGCGTGTTAAGCTGTAATTCCCCATCCCCCATCATCCATCATCCCAAGACATCATCCCCCATACCTGAGCAAAGGCCCGTGGTCTGCGTTAGCATCTGTAGCAAAGCATTCGACAATCAGCACACAGTTGTGGTTCTCTGGCTGGAATCTCCCTCTAACATGTAAGGGACAAGGAAGTGTTTTTATAACAACACAGTTGATGTTCTGAGAAAATTTACCTAAGTAAGGATGTGTGTTTTCCACGAGTGTCAGAGACTAAACTCACTCCACGTTCACTGGCAATGTACCGTGCTGTAGCCTTGGAAGAAGCACAGAGTGAGCAAGAATGTCTTGTTTGAGAACAGAGTGCTAGCCTAGACACAAACAGTTAGATAAACAGAAAATAAAACAAGACCGTAAAAGTGGCTATTGTAACAATAAAATAAAGCCGAAAAAAATATATCTAGGTTAGAGTGCACAGCGGCCTAGTGTGTTAAAATAACGTGCATAGAGCTATAGCTAAAATGTCTACACAACACCCTCCCCTTGTCGATTGAAGGTGGTTCAAAGCCTAAAGACATAAAAAAGTGCTGCTAAAAAGCTCAACCTAAGATATGCATGTAAGAATTAATGTCAATTATGACAAGTCGAAGGGACACGTGAGCATATAAAAGGACAATTTAAAAAGTAAACATGTGGCATAAAAGACTGAATTTTCAAAAGTCAAAGTTGTTTTTGAAAAGTTCCAATCGATTGGGGATCATAGCTGATAGGAAATCCTCCACTTCGGCAGGTGTTAAAGTTGAAAAGGCATCGCCGAGAAAGACCAAGGAGCAGTTGTGTTCCATAGCCTCAGCCAAGGCGTCATTCCGTGGTGTACCCAAAGGTGAGTTAAGAGCCACATTCTCCAGAAAGGGCAACTCATAAGTAGCTTCCTGTAGCAAACGCAACCTCAACACATATGTCTGGTAATGAGCCCTCAGTGAGAACATCAATAGATCAGCGTCCAATGAAAGCAAGCGCTGCGTAGAAAGAGAGACTTCCAGTGCATGTTCAGAAGTGCACCAGAGGCACCGTAACACAGGCTGCACACAATGTAAAACCGGTCTGAATGACAGAGACCAGTCACACTCCAATTGCGCCAGGAGTGTTGCTCCAAAATACTGCATCTTGTGTTCACGACACAGCTGCGCTGATGGGAGCGCTTTCATTCCTTCTTGTTGCGGTGGGACATCCATTGCGCATAAAAAATAGCAACAGCAAATTGCAAACAATTATAGCCAAAGTAATTGGAAATCACCCGAAAATACTGGAGAAAATTGAATGAATGGCTGATGGTATAAAACTGAATATGGAGGAGAAGGTGTGAACGAAACCAGAACAGCCTTAGAAAAAATTGCGATTCCAGTTGTACTGGACGGATTAAATATCCATCCCACGAGTTCACCAAAGTGTCTCGGAAAGTTGGTACTTCAAAGGGACTGTATCTCTCCTGACGACCTTGCCACCTGAAGTGCATAGGTCTCGCGTGCAGATGTAAGAGCCACATGTTTTTGAAACAATAAAGCCTTGAGTCTTCTCAACTTGTCAAAATTCACATTTGAAGTAGCAATTTGAGGCCAAATGTCAGCTACCACTTTTAACTTAGTGGGGGGAAAGTATGCTCCTGCAGCATGTAACGATTTTAGAAATCAAAACAACATAAACTATTCCGGCTCATATCCCACAACAGTCTTCACCATTGAGGAGGACATAGCTGCCATTTGAAAACACCTAATCAAGGGGACCAGAACTCCCTTAAGATAACAAGCTAAATTTGCTGCAGACGTTATACACACCCCATTCAAGGACAGCTGTTTACAAACCATCGAATGGCTGACTGAAGTCTCACATTCACAACCGCTAAGAAAACTTCTTTCATGCCACTTATACATTTCTACAAGAAGGGTAGTTCCCACACCTCATGAATGTAACTATCTCCCAGCCTTTCATATCTGCCTACCGGAATGTGTTTTAAACAAGAGGTAAATTGAAGTGTAGAAATTGGCAGATTAATGACCCTGTGTATTAGCCACTCAGCAGATGGTATTTCAGCCACAGTAAAAGGCAACTTTTCTAATTGCTCGATGTTTAGCATGACATAAGTTGCTTCTTTCTTAGCCTTTAGTTGTTGTTGTCATGTTAAATTAAAGGAAGAAAATATTTCCCTCGCACTGACATGTTGCCAGGGAACGCGTCCCACCTTCGGTGTCTGAAGTTTCCAACCCAACTGCATAATGGACCTTAGCTGGCTCTGTCCATGGTGTAAGGAAGACATATCTGTTTGTATAATGTCTAAAGCAGAAGAGACAATGTTATTTAAAGTGTATATCCGGTCAGACAGGGTAATAATCCCATTATCCACAACAGCTAATGCCTTTTTTTTAGATTTTCCTGGTCTCTTTGCCTTAACAGGGCAACTGCTTCTTGTTGAGAAAGCTTCCAAATTTCATTCTATACTTCATATAAGAAAGACTTTCTGTTGTGTTTTCTGGGGCCTAACAGGAAATCATGTAAGTCAGTATAATTAGACAGGAGACTGAGGTGTTCTCTAACCTCATCTGGGGAGGAAGTTCTTAACCATTGCTGGCATAGTTTCCCTACACTGAATGTTGTAACTATACCTGCATGTTCGGATGATATACAGCGAGGGTCCGGCCTATTAGTTCTAAAATACCCCGAGGAGTTGATGAAATGTTGGTGACACCCATTGGTATCTACTGGCCACAATAACCACCCGCCAAGACGTGTCATTGAAACATTAAATGTACCATTCTGGACCCATCCATCGAGCTGATCTTCAGTTGCATTTGTATATTTTTGCCATTTATAAAAAATTTCAGGGGCAGGTATACTGGGCCTATTAATTCTTTGATCTTTGCTAAGCCTAGGCAACTTGTTTGTTGTACTGTTTCATTTAAGAATATCATTTGTACAGGTATTAGGCATGCTCTAAATAAAGCTTCCTTTCCCCTTATTTGCCAATGTCTAGTTCCCCACACACTTTTAAGTCAATCGACTATAGCCAATATTCATAGCCTTCTATAGTCAACCGGGAAACAAAGGATTCCGAATTTATTAATTTCATATTCGTCAATAATAAGTGTATGTTTCCAGTAGGTGGCAATTTAAAATAATACGACTCAGCATTTTTAACATCATGCCCAGAAAATATGTAAACTTTTCAGAAGATGTTTTGGAACTCCCTTGTGGTGGAGTGGGACAATGTTCCCATTGTGTATAATTAAAAACAGTTTTGGGTCTGCTTGCTCTGTGTATGAAGTGGTGCCCATAATAATTATGGCAAAACATATCACCATAATTTTCTTTAGATTGATAAACATCTATGTTTTCAAATACAATATAATAGTGTAATTCAGTCATCATAGAATCAATTGTTTTCACATCCCAATCATCAGAAACAATGCCTGGTATTATTATATAATTCATGGAAAGTTTTAACACATATGGTATATGAATAACCTCCATGGGACCGTATATATCAAATGTTACTTTATCCCAAACAATCCTGTCAGGAATTGGTATAGCGGAAATGTTCACAAAAGACAACTTTCTTCAGACCTTGTGTGATGAAAAATTTGGTTTTAGGACCTCATCCACCAATTCAACTGTTGATTTTTCAGGAAGAAAATGACCATGTCTTAACAAAAAGAAAGTGATGACAAAACCAATCCAAAGTAGGAAAGCTAGTACAGTCAAGGAAATCCACAGATAGTTCCTTGGAAAAATAAAGTATGTTATTTTAAGCCAGTTCATTAGCTTACGTGTATTTGACATTTCAGGTGTTGAAGAGGCTAATGAGTCTGAGACATCATCATTGATGTCAGCAAAATATCCAGAAGCAGTTTGTGCAAAAACTGGAGCTGTGTTAATTAGTGGAGTTGGTGTTTCTCGCAGTGGCACACAATAAATAGCAGCATCCATTTGTGTTGAAGCTGTATCAAATCGATTAACCGTTTCTGTATTATTTGATGTTAGTCGAAACCAATGTAAGATCATTTTCCACCCTCCCCAAGCTCGGAGAGGTGTCAGTGTTGCTACTCACAACTTGTAGAGGAACATCTTGGCCAGTAGTGGGAGGGATGTGGGAACTACTGGTTCTTCCTCTTGGTCTGCTGTGCAGGATCGGTCACATTGTGTAGTTTGACATTGTCAATGGAGACAAAACTATTTTCTTTAACACCTGCCAACGGCGGTAGAATTACAGTTCTAGTACCGTGTATCCTCAAGACTGGGACTGGTGCTCAATAAGAAGGACCCAATTCCTTTTTCACAGCAACCATTTCACGTACTAGATCCCTGACTCCAGGAATCCAGACGGTAGATGTTACAGGTACATCCTTAATTCATACGGAGGCAGTACTGGCAGAAGAATTGTCATCACGGAACTGTTGTAATTCCTGTAAGACAGTGACATGTTCATTTATGTCAAAAGGTGTTTCTGCCGCCTCCACGCCAGGACCATCAAGATCTGGAATATACATTTGAGTTCCAAACAGGCACTCATTTGAAGTACGACCCCCCAGGGATCTTCTTGCCAGATTGTTAAGTGCTCTCTGAACTCCATACAGGTGATTAAGCCAACTACGACCTGTGCCTACGACTCTGGTGGTTAAGGATTGCTTTAAATCACAGTTTAATCGCTCCACTACACTATTTCCCTCTGGATGAAATGGAGACGAGTACTGGAGTTGGACCCCCAATGAAGCCATGGCGTCCCTGAATGCCCTTGAGGCCAAAGCAGGGCCCTGGTCTGAGTGGAAGGCCGCAACTGCATATGTACCGATAAAGACTCGCAAATCTTTAATAACAGTCTGAGCTTCAGCTGAGCATTGTGGCCACACCCATAGAAATCTGAAACAAGAGTCAACAGCGACCAAAATATACTTGAATGCAATGTCCGGTAAAAGGGGACCGCAATGGTCCAAGTACACACATTGTAAATGTTTATTTGAAATCAAGATGGGTGTCTGCGATGGGCGTTTGGTAGTGGAAACTTTAATTTGTTGTCAGATGTCACAATAAAGGACATACTGCTTGGTCTCTTTGTAGAGGCATGGCCACCAATAGTGGGCTTGTGAGATTGAGATTGTAGCTGCCACACCAGCATGGGCAGATGCTACCCCTTCATGCGCTGCCTTAATCAATCATGGTCCTATATCTCTGATGAGAATATATCGTACCCCTATGCCTGGTATCTTAACTTCAGCGTTCAGGAACCCTCCCATTCGGTAGGAATATTTGTCAGGAAATGCTTTTGGATAGGGTGTACCATCAGTTGTTGCTATCACGGCAGCCCATATATCTGTGTCTGGTTTTGAACTCAACCGAATTACAGCAGCCACAGACACTGCTGACTTTGCGGCTTCATCAGCCAGTGTATTCCCAGCAACGTGTATTCCAACGCGCTGGTGTCCAAGTGTATGTACAACATGGACATTTGGTAGCGTTTCTTTTAGATCTGCTACTTCCCCCACAGAATTCTGTGTTTAAAGGTGTTGCTTTTAGAATCTCCGAACCCATTCTGGCGCCAGTAATGCAGGTATTAATTGAAGAACTGGACACAATAGTACGAATCACAAACAATCAGCGTTGACTGTGCAGGATCCGTATGTTCCAGTGCCTTCAACAGAGCTTTTAGCTCTGCTAATTGTGCTGTGCAATCCCCTAGGGTTTGCATGAATGTATGTAGGGGACAACATTTATTGTCCTCCATATAGCCGCTTACGACTGTGCAAGCAGCAGAATATTGGTGTTTTGCGCCAATTGCAGGTTGTGCAGAGCTATCGGTGTACAAGACTCTATGATATTTTTTGATAGGCAATGTGTTTGCTGGAATTGGATATTCTAGTTCATACTGCAAAAATTCTTAAGTTTGTTACTTTTGGTAAAAAATGTAGTCTATATCAGTGGCCGTCAAAGATGTGGCCAATTGTATCCAACGTGGATTTAATGCTTTTGCGTTTGGAATGCTAGCTTTTGTGACAACCTCTAGGGCTGGGATTGGGAAAACAACAATTATGTGTTTGCCCGGTGCTAGAGGTCTTTCATTAATGACAGTCATCTGTACAGCAGTGAGAATTTTCTCAGTGGGAGCAAATTGTTGTTCTTCTGCTGAGTACAAGTGTGATTTGTATGCAATCGGGATTGTCTCACCTTCATTAAATGTCACATAGGTGAAACCGATGGCACCAGACATTACTCTGATGACCAAGTGTGCTTTGTTGTCCCTTGTGTGTAGATGTTGTGCTGTAAGCATGTCTGTCTGAAGATCTCTGAGAATGCGTGTATGTTCGATGGTCCAAAATTTACTTGAAAAATCAGGACATATCAAGTGATATAAAGGTTTTATGCACAAAGAATAATCTGGAATGTAAATTCTGCCAAAATTTAGAAAACCCAATAGGGATTGAAGTTTTTTTAATCTTGTTTGGAGGCTATGGTTGTGCGCATTTTTCTAAGAATTGTGGCGCTAGGCTCTTTCCTTCACTTGATAGCTCATATCCCAGGAACAGGACGCTGAGGAAGGCAATTTTAGTTTTTTTGAAGTTGAATTTACAGCCAAATTCAGCAAATCTGATCCTAAATGTTGTAGTAATTCATCATCCGTAAAATAAATATCATCTACATAGGACAATGCTTCAGGGTCAATCACGTGCAGAATAGCAGTGACACGAGCTGCAAACAGTCCTGGGCTGTTCTTAGACCCCTTAGGTAAATGACAGATTTTTTTCTGGGAGCCTAGTGCACTGAAACTTGTTAAGTCTCTACTCTCAGGCGCTATATTCTGGCAGAAGAAACCATTGGAAATGTCCAGTGTTGTTTTGTATTTTTTACGCACTATATTGTTCATCATTGCTGTGCTATGTGAGTTTTATATAGCATATGTGCGGGTATGACTGTTTAAGTGTCTGTAGTCTATAACTATTCTATATGAATGGTCTGGTTTAGCTACTGGGAATAAAGGATTATTCATTGGGGAGACACAGGGTTCAATTACGCCCTGGTACTCTAGTTGTGTGAGTATTTCCCTCACAGGTGCCTTAGCATCAAGTTTTATTGGATACTGAGGTTGTGGTTGGGATTGATTTTTAATAGGAATTACATGGTAGGGGGATTCTTTATCCCATCTTACATGGTCACGATATAACGCAGGTGCCTGTGCCAAAGCCCAATCAATGGCATAGGATTCAGCGAGTTCCTCCGGAACAAAGGGAAAAAAATAATGTTTAATAACATCTTCTCCATATGGGCAGGTACGGACAAATTCAGGTGGCAAATCTTGTTCGGCCAATAAAACATCATATATGTTTACTACGCAATTCCAAAAGATTGTGTCTATTATGCGTTCAATGTCTCCTTCTAACTGCAGCGTTACTTTATACACCCTATCAGGCGTGGAGACCCGCATGTCCACAGTTTCTACTTGTGGAAAGTCATGAGTTGCTTTTACCTCCAGATGCTCTAGAAGACTTCGGCAAACTATTGTGACCTCTGCCGCATTGTCTTGCAGTGCTAGCGTCCACTTCCTGTTCTTCAAGAGGACCCTCTTCTTGAGTGGCATGTCGAACTGCGACTGCTGCCACTTTTTTCTTTTTGAATTGGTGTTTTTGTTGGGCAGGTTTCTCTTCCTTTTTAACAGAAACCTTCGATGAGCGTTGTGATTCCTGTTTTGGTTTCACGTACTCTATTCTTCGCTCTGATCACCCACTTCTCTCATTTCATATTTCTGTTGAGTCCTGAAAGGAACGAGATTGGCGTGTATCAGTATATTGATATCTATCAGGTGTTTTTATATTATCTCTATTTCTGAGATTATATCTATTCTGGTGGGTCTCCGTTCGCGGAGATTCTCCCCTTTCTTTTTTAGGTGTTTGTTGTTTTTTATCTAGCGTTTCTTGTTAACCTCAGGAACTTGCTTGGAAAAATCTTTATTAGATTTGCCCTGAAATTGTGGATTAGTTGGTCTGGCCGCTAGACTATCTCGACTAATGCTAGAATAGGTCTCTGCGATAATGTTGTGCAGCTCACGTTCCTGATCCTGTTGAGGAACATCACGGAGCTGCATGCGCACTGCTAATGCAACATTGAGGTATTTTTCCAAGCAAAATCTTTGTGTTGAGGTCAACCCCCTATAACCACCCAAACCCAGGCCAGGACCTGCAGCCAACCCCCACCATGCATAGGCAAATGTTTTGCGTGGTGTGGAGTTGGGTGGTTTTCAGGGTAGTCTGCCGCAAGGCCAGGCCACAGGGCAGGCCCTGCTGCCAACCCCGCTACACACAGCCTAAGGCCATGTATTGCATGGGGTTGGGTGATTATAGGAGTTGGCGGCAGGGCCTGGCCATTTGTGAACTTCTATGGTTCTGCACATTTAAAATGTGAGCTTAACTATAACGTCCCTGTAACCTTGTTTTTTAAGGTCAACATACATATATATAGTTATTCACTGAAAAAAAACAAAGGTTAGAGGGACTTTATAGGTAGGAAATAGAATTTAAAAACACATAGAAATTCAATTAAGAAACAAAAATTATGGGGAAGTTATAGTTAGGCTCACACGCCCATATTACATACTTACGAAACCATAAAAAATTCAGCGGTTATAGTTACATCAGCTAACTATAACTTGAGCCCCCCAATGCAGTGCTTGTAACCTCACACATCTGAAATGACATCACTGATGAGATCATCCATTGAGTGTAGTTGGTTGTATGGCTATGTGAGTTGCTATGTGAGTGGGTCTATGGGTGAGTGAGTGGCTGATCCATTTGCTATATAGGAGAGTAAGTGGATGTGTAAGTAGCTCTATGGGTAAGTAACTGGCAGAGTGAGTAGCTGCATTGCTTGAGTGAAGGAGTGTTTGAGTAGCTGTATGGGTGACTATGTGGGTGTGTGAGTGCATGAGTTAGTGACTGGGTGTGTTAGTGACTGTATCAGTGAGTGAGTTGGTGAGTCAGTAACTGTATGGGTGAGTGAGTGGGTCTATGAGTAGCTGTTTGCATAAGTGAGTGGCGGTGTCAGTAACTGCATAGGAGAGTTAGTGGATGTGTGAGTAGAGTGAATGGGTGTAAGAGTGGCCATATGGGTGAGAGAGTAGGTGTGTGAGTGCATCTACAGGTGAGTGGGTGTGTAAGTGGTTGTAGGGTGAGTGAATCATTCTGTATGTAACTGTATCAGTGGGTGAATGGCTATGTCAGTGACTGTATGACTCAGTGTAAGTGTGTGTGAACAGTTGTCTGTGTGAGAGAGTGAGTGTGTGAGTGGCTGTGTGGGTCTGTTAGTGAGTATGGAGTGGCTGCATGGATGTATGAGTGGGTATGTGAGTGTCTTTATGGGTCTGTGAGTACACGTGAGTAGCTGTATGAGTGTGTGACTAGCTGAGTTAGTACTGTATTGTTGACTGAGTGGTTGTGTCAGTTGTGTGAGTGAATGGGTCTGGGTTAGTAGTTTTATGGGTCTGTGAATGAGTATGTGAGTAGCTGATTGTATGTGGATGTACAAGATTTTGTATAGGGGTATGAGTGTGTATGAGTGGTTCTGTGGATGATGTCATTAGTGATGTCATTTGAGATGTTATCAATCATAGCATCAGTGATGTCACTGACCATGTCATCAGTGATGTAATATGCGAGGTCATAAGCAGTGCATTACAGGGGGCAAAAGTTATAGTTACCTGAGATAACTATAAGTGCTGAATTCCTGTGGCTTTGTACATGTGAAATGTCAGCCTAACTATAATGTCCCCATAACCTTTGTTTTTTTTAATTGAATGTTTATTTAACCCCTTCGCTGCCAGGCCTTTTGCCCCTCCAGTGCCAGGCCTTTTTTTGCCTATTTGGGGCAGTTCGCGCTTAGGCCCTCATAACTTTTTGTCCACATAAGCTAACCAAGCCAAATTTGCGTCCTTTTTTTCCAACATCCTAGGGATTCTAGAGGTACCCAGACTTTGTGGGTTCCCTTGAAGGAGGCCAAAAAATTGGCCAAAATACAGTGAACATTTTGTTTTTTTTAAAAAAAATTGAAAAAGTGGCTGCAGAAGAAGGCTTGTGGTTTTTCCCCTGAATATGGCATCAACAAAGGGTTTGTGGTGCTAAACTCAGCAGCTTCCCAGCTTTCAGGAACAGGCAGACTTGAATCAGAAAACCCAATTTTTCAACACAATTTTGACATTTTACTGGGACATACCCCATTTTTGCAATTTTTTGTGCTTTCAGCCTCCTTCCAGTCAGTGACAGAAATGGGCATGAAACCAATGCTGGATCCCAGAAACCTAAACATTTCTGAAAAGTAGACAAAATTCTGAATTCAGCAAGGGGTCATTTGTGTAGATCCTACAAGGGTTTCCTACAGAAAATAACAACTGAAAAAGAAAAATAATGAAATTGAGGTGAAAAAAACATAAATGTTTCTCTACGTTTTACTCTGTAACTTTTCCCTGCAATGTCAGATTATCGAAAGCAATATACCGTTACGTCTGCTGGACTCTTCTGGTTGCGGGGATATATAGGGCTTGTAGGTTCATCAAGAACCCAAGGAACCCAGAGCCAATAAATGAGCTGCACCCTGACGTGCGTTTTCATTCTACACCGGGTATACAGCAATTAATTTGCTGAAATATAAAGAGTAAAAAATTGCTATCAAGAAAACCTTTGTATTTCCAAAAAGGGCACAAGATAAGGAGTTGAGGGCCAGTGGTTATTTGCACATATCTGAATTCCGGGGTGACCAAACTAGCATGTGAATTACAGGGCATTTCTCAAATAGATGTCTTTTTTACACACTCTCTTATATTTGGAAGGAAAAAATGTAGAGAAAGACAAGGGGCAATAACACTTGTTTTGCTAATCTATGTTCCCCCAAGTCTCCCGATAAAAATGATACTTCACTTGTGTGGGTAGGCCTAGCGCCCGCGACAGGAAACGTCCCAAAACGCAACGTGGACACATCACATTTTTTCATAGAAAACAGTGCCTACCTGTGGATTTTGGCCTCTAGCTCAGCCGGCACCTAGGGAAACCTACCAAACCTGTGCATTTCTGAAAACTAGAGACCTAGGGGAATCCAAGGAGGGGTGACTTGCGGGGCTCGGACCAGGTTCTGTTACCCAGAATCCTTTGCAAACCTCAGAATTTGGCTAAAAAAACACATGTTCCTCACATTTCTGTGGCAGAAAGTTCTGGAATCTGAGAGGAGCCACAAATTTCCTTCCACCCAGCGTTCCCCCAAGTCTCCCGATAAAAATGATACCTCACTTGCGTGGGTAGGCCTAGCGCCGGCGACAGGAAACACCCCAAAGCGCAACGTGGACACGTCCAAAATTTTGGAAGAAAACAGAGGTGTTTTTTGCGAAGTGCCTACCTGTAGATTTTGGCCTCTAGCTCAGCCGGCACCTAGGGAAACCTACCAAACCTGTGCATTTCTGAAAACTAGAGACCTAGGGGAATCCAAGATGGGGTGACTTGCGGGGCTCGGACCAGGTTCTGTTACCCAGAATCCTTTGCAAACCTCAAAATTTGGCTAAAAAAACACATGTTCCTCACATTTCTGTGGCAGAAAGTTCTGGAATCTGAGAGGAGCCACAAATTTCCTTCCACCCAGCGTTCCCCCAAGTCTCCCGATAAAAATGATACCTCACTTGCGTGGGTAGGCCTAGTGCCGGCGACAGGAAACACCCCAAAGCGCAACATGGACACGTCCAAAATTTTGGAAGAAAACAGAGGTGTTTTTTGCGAAGTGCCTACCTGTAGATTTTGGCCCCTAGCTCAGCCGGCACCTAGGGAAACCTACCAAACCTGTGCATTTCTGAAAACTAGAGACCTAGGGGAATCCAATATGGGGTGACTTGCGGGGCTCGGACCAGGTTCTGTTACCCAGAATCCTTTGCAAACCTCAAAATTTGGCTAAAAAAACACATGTTCCTCACATTTCTGTGGCAGAAAGTTCTGGAATCTGAGAGGAGCCACAAATTTCCTTCCACCCAGCGTTCCCCCAAGTCTCCCGATAAAAATGATACCTCACTTGCGTGGGTAGGCCTAGCGCCCGCGACAGGAAACACCCCAAAGCACAACGTGGACACGTCCAAAATTTTGGAAGAAAACAGAGGTGTTTTTTGCGAAGTGCCTACCTGTAGATTTTGGCTGTAGCTCAGCCGGCACCTTGGGAAACCTACCAAACCTGTGCATTTCTGAAAACTAGAGACCTAGGGGAATCCAAGATGGGGTGACTTGCGGGGCTCGGACCAGGTTCTGTTACCCAGAATCCTTTGCAAACCTCAAAATTTGGCTAAAAAAACACATGTTCCTCACATTTCTGTGGCAGAAAGTTCTGGAATCTGAGAGGAGCCACAAATTTCCTTTCACCCAGCGTTCCCCCAAGTCTCCCGATAAAAATGATACTTCACTTGCGTGGGTAGGCCTAGCGCCCGCGACAGGAAACACCCCAAAGCGCAACGTGGACACGTCCAAAAATTTGGAAGAAAACAGAGGTGTTTTTTCCGAAGTGCCTACCTGTAGATTTTGGCCTCTAGCTCAGCCGGCACCTAGGGAAACCTACCAAACCTGTGCATTTCTGAAAACTAGAGACCTAGGGGAATCCAAGATGGGGTGACTTGCGGAGCTCGGACCAGGTTCTGTTACCCAGAATCCTTTGCAAACCTCACAACTTGGCTAAAAAAAACACATGTTCCTCACATTTCTGTGGCAGAAAGTTCTGGAATCTGAGAGGAGCCACAAATTTCCTTCCACCCAGCGTTCCCCCAAGTCTCCCGATAAAAATTATACCTCACTTGCGTGGGTAGGCCTAGCGCCCGCGACAGGAAACACCCCAAAGCGCAACGTGGATACGTCCAAAATTTTTGAAGAAAACAGAGGTGTTTTTTGCGAAGTGCCTACCTGTAGATTTTGGCCTCTAGCTCAGCCGGCACCTAGGGAAACCTACCAAACCTGTGCATTTCTGAAAACTAGAGACCTAGGGGAATCCAAGATGGGGTGACTTGCGGGGCTCGGACCAGGTTCTGTTACCCAGAATCCTTTGCAAACCTCAAAATTTGGCTAAAAAAACACATGTTCCTCACATTTCTGTGGCAGAAAGTTCTGGAATCTGAGAGGAGCCACAAATTTCCTTCCACCCAGCGTTCCCCCAAGTCTCCCGATAAAAATGATACCTCACTTGCGTGGGTAGGCCTAGCGCCGGCGACAGGAAACACCCCAAAGCGCAACGTGGACACGTCCAAAATTTTGGAAGAAAACAGAGGTGTTTTTTGCGAAGTGCCTACCTGTAGATTTTGGCCTCTAGCTCAGCCGGCACCTAGGGAAACCTACCAAACCTGTGCATTTCTGAAAACTAGAGACCTAGGGGAATCCAAGATGGGGTGACTTGCGGGGCTCGGACCAGGTTCTGTTACCCAGAATCCTTTGCAAACCTCAAAATTTGGCTAAAAAAACACATGTTCCTCACATTTCTGTGGCAGAAAGTTCTGGAATCTGAGAGGAGCCACAAATTTCCTTCCACCCAGCGTTCCCCCAAGTCTCCCGATAAAAATGATACCTCACTTGCGTGGGTAGGCCTAGTGCCGGCGACAGGAAACACCCCAAAGCGCAACATGGACACGTCCAAAATTTTGGAAGAAAACAGAGGTGTTTTTTGCGAAGTGCCTACCTGTAGATTTTGGCCCCTAGCTCAGCCGGCACCTAGGGAAACCTACCAAACCTGTGCATTTCTGAAAACTAGAGACCTAGGGGAATCCAATATGGGGTGACTTGCGGGGCTCGGACCAGGTTCTGTTACCCAGAATCCTTTGCAAACCTCAAAATTTGGCTAAAAAAACACATGTTCCTCACATTTCTGTGGCAGAAAGTTCTGGAATCTGAGAGGAGCCACAAATTTCCTTCCACCCAGCGTTCCCCCAAGTCTCCCGATAAAAATGATACCTCACTTGCGTGGGTAGGCCTAGCGCCCGCGACAGGAAACACCCCAAAGCGCAACGTGGACACGTCCAAAATTTTGGAAGAAAACAGAGGTGTTTTTTGCGAAGTGCCTACCTGTAGATTTTGGCTCTAGCTCAGCCGGCACCTTGGGAAACCTACCAAACCTGTGCATTTCTGAAAACTAGAGACCTAGGGGAATCCAAGATGGGGTGACTTGCGGGGCTCGGACCAGGTTCTGTTACCCAGAATCCTTTGCAAACCTCAAAATTTGGCTAAAAAAACACATGTTCCTCACATTTCTGTGGCAGAAAGTTCTGGAATCTGAGAGGAGCCACAAATTTCCTTTCACCCAGCGTTCCCCCAAGTCTCCCGATAAAAATGATACTTCACTTGCGTGGGTAGGCCTAGCGCCCGCAACAGGAAACACCCCAAAGCGCAACGTGGACACGTCCAAAAATTTGGAAGAAAACAGAGGTGTTTTTTCCGAAGTGCCTACCTGTAGATTTTGGCCTCTAGCTCAGCCGGCACCTAGGGAAACCTACCAAACCTGTGCATTTCTGAAAACTAGAGACCTAGGGGAATCCAAGATGGGGTGACTTGCGGAGCTCGGACCAGGTTCTGTTACCCAGAATCCTTTGCAAACCTCACAACTTGGCTAAAAAAAACACATGTTCCTCACATTTCTGTGGCAGAAAGTTCTGGAATCTGAGAGGAGCCACAAATTTCCTTCCACCCAGCGTTCCCCCAAGTCTCCCGATAAAAATTATACCTCACTTGCGTGGGTAGGCCTAGCGCCCGCGACAGGAAACACCCCAAAGCGCAACGTGGACACGTCCAAAATTTTTGAAGAAAACAGAGGTGTTTTTTGCGAAGTGCCTACCTGTAGATTTTGGCCTCTAGCTCAGCCGGCACCTAGGGAAACCTACCAAACCTGTGCATTTCTGAAAACTAGAGACCTAGGGGAATCCAAGATGGGGTGACTTGCGGGGCTCGGACCAGGTTCTGTTACCCAGAATCCTTTGCAAATCTCAAAATTTGGCTAAAAAAACACATGTTCCTCACATTTCTGTGGCAGAAAGTTCTGGAATCTGAGAGGAGCCACAAATTTCCTTCCACCCAGCGTTCCCCCAAGTCTCCCGATAAAAATGATACCTCACTTGCGTGGGTAGGCCTAGCGCCGGCGACAGGAAACACCCCAAAGCGCAACGTGGACACGTCCAAAATTTTGGAAGAAAACAGAGGTGTTTTTTGCGAAGTGCCTACCTGTAGATTTTGGCCTCTAGCTCAGCCGGCACCTAGGGAAACCTACCAAACCTGTGCATTTCTGAAAACTAGAGACCTAGGGGAATCCAAGATGGGGTGACTTGCGGGGCTCGGACCAGGTTCTGTTACCCAGAATCCTTTGCAAACCTCAAAATTTGGCTAAAAAAACACATGTTTCTCACATTTCTGTGGCAGAAAGTTCTGGAATCTGAGAGGAGCCACAAATTTCCTTCCACCCAGCGTTCCCCCAAGTCTCCTGATAAAAATGATACCTCACTTGCGTGGGTAGGCCTAGCGCCGGCGACAGGAAACACCCCAAAGCGCAACGTGGACACGTCCAAAATTTAGGAAGAAAACAGAGGTGTTTTTTGCGAAGTGCCTACCTGTAGATTTTGGCCTCTAGCTCAGCCGGCACCTAGGGAAACCTACCAAACCTGTGCATTTCTGAAACCTAGAGACCTAGGGGAATCCAAGATGGAGTGACTTGCGGGGATCGGACCAGGTTCTGTTACCCAGAATCCTTTGCAAACCTCAAAATTTGGCTAAAAAAACACATGTTCCTCACATTTCTGTGGCAGAAAGTTCTGGAATCTGAGAGGAGCCACGAATTTCCTTCCACCCAGCGTTCCCCAAGTCTCCCGATAAAAATGATACCTCACTTGCGTGGGTAGGCCTAGCGCCAGCGACAGGAAACACCCCAAAGCGCAACGTGGACACGTCCAAAATTTTGGAAGTACACAGAGGTGTTTTTTGCGAAGTGCCTACCTGTAGATTTTGGCCTCTAGCTCAGCCGGCACCTAGGGAAACCTACCAAACCTGTGCATTTCTGAAAACTAGAGACCTAGGGGAAACCAAGATAGGGTGACTTGCGGGGCTCGGACCAGGTTCTGTTACCCAGAATCCTTTGCAAACCTCAAAATGTGGCTAAAAAAACACACGTTCCTCACATTTCTGTGGGAGAAAGTTCTGGAATCTGAGAGGAGACACAAATTTCCTTCCTCCCGGTGTTCTACCCAAGTCTACCGATAGAAATGATACCTCACTTGCGTGGGTAGGCCTAGCGCCGGCGACAGGAAACACCCCAAAGCGCAACGTGGACACATCCAAAATTTTGGAAGAAAACAGAGGTGTTTTTTGCAAAGTGCCTACCTGTAGATTTTGGCCTCTAGCTCAGCCGGCACCTAGGGAAACCTACCAAACCTGTGCATTTCTGAAAACTAGAGACCTAGGGGAATCCAAGATGGAGTGACTAGCGGGGCTCGGACCAGGTTCTGTTACCCAGAATCCTTTGCAAACCTCAAAATTTGGCTAAAAAACACATGTTCTTCACATTTCTGTGGCAGAAAGAACTGGAATCTGAGAGGAGCCACAAATTTCCTTCCACCCAGCGTTCCCCCAAGTCTCCCGATAAAAATGATACCTCACTTGCGTGGGTAGGCCTAGCGCCGGCGACAGTAAACACCCCAAAGCGCAACGTGGACACGTCCAAAATTTTGGAAGAAAACAGAGGTGTTTTTTGCGAAGTGCCTACCTGTAGATTTTGGCCTCTAGCTCAGCCGGCACCTAGGGAAACCTACCAAACCTGTGCATTTCTGAAAACTAGAGACCTAGGGGAATCCAAGATGGGGGGACTTGCGGGGCTCGGACCAGGTTCTGTTACCCAGAATCCTTTGCAAACCTCAAAATTTGGCTAAAAAAACACATGTTCCTCACATTTCTGTGGCAGAAAGTTCTGGAATCTGAGAGGAGCCACAAATATCTTTCCACCCAGCGTTCCCCCAAGTCTCCCGATAAAAATGATACCTCACTTGCGTGGGTAGGCCTAGCGCCGGCGACAGGAAACACCCCAAAGCGCAACGTGGACACGTCCAAAATTTTGGAAGTAAACAGAGGTGTTTTTTGCGAAGTGCCTACCTGTAGATTTTGGCCTCTAGCTCAGCCGGCACCTAGGGAAACCTACCAAACCTGTGCATTTCTGAAAACTAGAGACTTAGGGGAATCCAAGATGGGGTGACTTGCGGGGCTCGGACCAGGTTCTGTTACCCAGAATCCTTTGCAAACATCAAAATTTGGCTAAAAAAACACATGTTCCTCACATTTCTGTGGCAGAAAGTTCTGGAATCTGAGAGGAGCCACAAATTTCCTTCTACCCAGCGTTCCCCCAAGTCTCCCGATAAAAATGATACCTCACTTGCGTGGGTAGGCCTAGCGCCCGCGACAGGAAACACCCCAAAACGCAACGTGGACACATCCAAAAATTTGGAAGAAAACACAGGTGTTTTTTGCGAAGTGCCTACCTGTAGATTTTGGCCTCTAGCTCAGCCGGCACCTAGGGAAACCTACCAAACCTGTGCATTTCTGAAAACTAGAGACCTAGGGGAATCCAAGATGGAGTGACTTGCGGGGCTCGGACCAGGTTCTGTTACCCAGAATCCTTTGCAAACCTCAAAATTTGGCTAAAAAAACACATGTTCCTCACATTTCTGTGGCAGAAAGTTCTGGAATCTGAGAGGAGCCACAAATTTCCTTCCTCCCAGCGTTCCCCCAAGTCTCCCGATAAAAATGATACCTCATTTCCGTGGGTAGGCCTAGCGCCCGCGACAGGAAACACCCCAAAGCGCAACGTGGACACGTCCAAAATTTTGGAAGAAAACAGAGGTGTTTTTTGCGAAGTGCCTACCTGTAGATTTTGGCCTCTAGCTCAGCTGGCACCTAGGGAAACCTACCAAACCTGTGCATTTCTGAAAACTAGAGACCTAGGGGAATCCAAGATGGGGTGACTTGCGGGCCGTGGACCAGGTTCTGTTACCCAGAATCCTTTGCAAACCTCAAAATTTGGCTAAAAAAACACATGTTCCTCACATTTCTGTGGCAGAAAGTTCTGGAATCTGAGAGGAGCCACAAATTTCCTTCCTCCCAGCGTTCCCCCTAGTCTCCCGATAAAAATGATACCTCATTTCCGTGGGTAGGCCTAGCGCCCGCGACAGGAAACACCCCAAAGCGCAACGTGGACACGTCCAAAATTTTGGAAGAAAACAGAGGTGTTTTTTGCGAAGTGCCTACCTGTAGATTTTGGCCTCTAGCTCAGCTGGCACCTAGGGAAACCTACCAAACCTGTGCATTTCTGAAAACTAGAGACCTAGGGGAATCCAAGATGGGGTGACTTGCGGGCCGTGGACCAGGTTCTGTTACCCAGAATCCTTTGCAAACCTCAAAATTTGGCTAAAAAAACACATGTTCCTCACATTTCTGTGGCAGAAAGTTCAGGAATCTGAGAGGAGCCACAAATTTCCTTCCACCCAGCGTTCCCCCAAGTCTCCCGATAAAAATGATACCTCACTTGCGTGGGTAGGCCTAGCGCCCGCGACAGGAAACACCCCAAAGCGCAACGTGGACAAGTCCAAAAATTTGGAAGAAAACAGAGGTGTTTTTTGCGAAGTGCCTACCTGTAGATTTTGGCCTCTAGCTCAGCCGGCACCTAGGGAAACCTACCAAACCTGTGCATTTCTGAAAACTAGAGACCTAGGGGAATCCAAGATGGGGTGACTTACGGGGCTCGGACCAGGTTCTGTTACCCAGAATCCTTTGCAAACCTCAAAATTTGGCTAAAAAAACACATGTTCCTCACATTTCTGTGGCAGAAAGTTCTGGAATCTGAGAGGAGCCACAAATTTCCTTCCACCCAGCGTTCCCCCAAGTCTCCCGATAAAAATTATACCTCACTTGCGTGGGTAGGCCTAGCGCCCGCGACAGGAAACACCCCAAAGCGCAACGTGGACACGTCCAAAATTTTTGAAGAAAACAGAGGTGTTTTTTGCGAAGTGCCTACATGTAGATTTTGGCCTCTAGCTCAGCCGGCACCTAGGGAAACCTACCAAACCTGTGCATTTCTGAAAACTAGAGACCTAGGGGAATCCAAGATGGGGTGACTTGCGGGGCTCGGACCAGGTTCTGTTACCCAGAATCCTTTGCAAACCTCAAAATTTGGCTAAAAAAACACATGTTCCTCACATTTCTGTGGCAGAAAGTTCTGGAATCTGAGAGGAGCCACAAATTTCCTTCCACCCAGCGTTCCCCCAAGTCTCCCGATAAAAATGATACCTCACTTGCGTGGGTAGGCCTAGCGCCGGCGACAGGAAACACCCCAAAGCGCAACGTGGACACGTCCAAAATTTTGGAAGAAAACAGAGGTGTTTTTTGCGAAGTGCCTACCTGTAGATTTTGGCCTCTAGCTCAGCTCAGCCGGCACCTAGGGAAACCTACCAAACCTGTGCATTTCTGAAAACTAGAGACCTAGGGGAATCCAAGATGGGGTGACTTGCGGGGCTCGGACCAGGTTCTGTTACCCAGAATCCTTTGCAAACCTCAAAATTTGGCTAAAAAAACACATGTTTCTCACATTTCTGTGGCAGAAAGTTCTGGAATCTGAGAGGAGCCACAAATTTCCTTCCACCCAGCGTTCCCCCAAGTCTCCTGATAAAAATGATACCTCACTTGCGTGGGTAGGCCTAGCGCCGGCGACAGGAAACACCCCAAAGCGCAACGTGGACACGTCCAAAATTTAGGAAGAAAACAGAGGTGTTTTTTGCGAAGTGCCTACCTGTAGATTTTGGCCTCTAGCTCAGCCGGCACCTAGGGAAACCTACCAAACCTGTGCATTTCTGAAACCTAGAGACCTAGGGGAATCCAAGATGGAGTGACTTGCGGGGATCGGACCAGGTTCTGTTACCCAGAATCCTTTGCAAACCTCAAAATTTGGCTAAAAAAACACATGTTCCTCACATTTCTGTGGCAGAAAGTTCTGGAATCTGAGAGGAGCCACAAATTTCCTTCCACCCAGCGTTCCCCAAGTCTCCCGATAAAAATGATACCTCACTTGCGTGGGTAGGCCTAGCGCCGGCGACAGGAAACACCCCAAAGCGCAACGTGGACACGTCCAAAATTTTGGAAGTACACAGAGGTGTTTTTTGCGAAGTGCCTACCTGTAGATTTTGGCCTCTAGCTCAGCCGGCAATTAGGGAAACCTACCAAACCTGTGCATTTCTGAAAACTAGAGACCTAGGGGAATCCAAGATGGGGTGACCTGCGGGGCTCAGACCAGGTTCTGTTTCCCAGAATCCTTTGCAAACCTCAAAATTTGGCTAAAAAAACACATGTTCCTCACATTTCTGTGGCAGAAAGTTTTGGAATCTGAGAGGAGCCACAAATTTTCTTCCACCCAGCGTTCCCCCAAGTCTCCCGATAAAAATGATACCTCACTTGCGTGGGTAGGCCTAGCGCCCGTGACAGGAATCACCCCGAAGCGCAACGTGGACACGTCCAAAAATTTGGAAGAAAACAGAGGTGTTTTTTGCGAAGTGCCTACCTGTAGATTTTGGCCTCTAGCTCAGCCGGCACCTAGGGAAACCTACCAAACCTGTGCATTTCTGAAAACTAGAGACCTAGGGGAAACCAAGATGGGGTGACTTGCGGGGCTCGGACCAGGTTCTGTTACCCAGAATCCTTTGCAAACCTCAAAATGTGGCTAAAAAAACACACGTTCCTCACATTTCTGTGGCAGAAAGTTCTGGAATCTGAGAGGAGACACAAATTTCCTTCCTCCCGGTGTTCTACCCAAGTCTACCGATAGAAATTATACCTCACTTGCGTGGGTAGGCCTAGCGCCGGCGACAGGAAACACCCCAAAGCGCAACGTGGACACGTCCAAAAATTTGGAAGAAAACAGAGGTGTTTTTTGCAAAGTGCCTACCTGTAGATTTTGGCCTCTAGCTCAGCCGGCACCTAGGGAAACCTACCAAACCTGTGCATTTCTGAAAACTAGAGACCTAGGGGAATCCAAGATGGAGTGACTTGCGGGGCTCGGACCAGGTTCTGTTACCCAGAATCCTTTGCAAACCTCAAAATTTGGCTAAAAAACACATGTTCCTCACATTTCTGTGGCAGAAAGAACTGGAATCTGAGAGGAGCCACAAATTTCCTTCCACCCAGCGTTCCCCCAAGTCTCCCGATAAAAATGATACCTCACTTGCGTGGGTAGGCCTAGCGCCGGCGACAGTAAACACCCCAAAGCGCAACGTGGACACGTCCAAAAATTTGGAAGAAAACAGAGGTGTTTTTTGCGAAGTGCCTACCTGTAGATTTTGGCCTCTAGCTCAGCCGGCACCTAGGGAAACCTACCAAACCTGTGCATTTCTGAAAACTAGAGACCTAGGGGAATCCAAGATGGGGGGACTTGCGGGGCTCGGACCAGGTTCTGTTACCCAGAATCCTTTGCAAACCTCAAAATTTGGCTAAAAAAACACATGTTCCTCACATTTCTGTGGCAGAAAGTTCTGGAATCTGAGAGGAGCCACAAATATCCTTCCACCCAGCGTTCCCCCAACTCTCCCGATAAAAATGATACCTCACTTGCGTGGGTAGGCCTAGCGCCGGCGACAGGAAACACCCCAAAGCGCAACGTGGACACGTCCAAAATTTTGGAAGTAAACAGAGGTGTTTTTTGCGAAGTGCCTACCTGTAGATTTTGGCCTCTAGCTCAGCCGGCACCTAGGGAAACCTACCAAACCTGTGCATTTCTGAAAACTAGAGACCTAGGGGAAACCAAGATGGGGTGACTTGCGGGGCTCGGACCACGTTCTGTTACCCAGAATCCTTTGCAAACCTCAAAATTTGGCTAAAAAAACACATGTTCCTCACATTTCTGTGGCAGAAAGTTCTGGAATCTGAGAGGAGCCACAAATTTCCTTCCACCCAGCGTTCCCCCAAGTCTCCCGATAAAAATGATACCTCACTTGCGTGGGTAGGCCTAGCGCCCGCGACAGGAAACACCCCAAAGCGCAACGTGGACAAGTCCAAAAATTTGGAAGAAAACAGAGGTGTTTTTTGCGAAGTGCCTACCTGTAGATTTTGGCCTCTAGCTCAGCCGGCACCTAGGGAAACCTACCAAACCTGTGCATTTCTGAAAACTAGAGACCTAGGGAAATCCAAGATGGGGTGACTTACGGGGCTCAGACCAGTTTCTGTTACCCAGAATCCTTTGCAAACCTCAAAATGTAGCTAAAAAAACACATGTTCCTCACATTTCTGTGGCAGAAAGTTCTGGAATCTGAGAGGAGCCACAAATTTCCTTCCTCCCAGCGTTCCCCCAAGTCTCCCGATAAAAATTATACCTCACTTGCGTGGGTAGGCCTAGCGCCCGCGACAGGAAACACCCCAAAGCGCAACGTGGACACGTCCAAAAATTAGGAAGAAAACAGAGGTGTTTTTTGCGAAGTGCCTACCTGTAGATTTTGGCCTCTAGCTCAGCCGGCACCTAGGGAAACCTACCAAACCTGTGCATTTCTGAAAACTAGAGACCTAGGGGAATCCAAGATGGGGGGACTTGCGGGGCTCGGACCAGGTTCTGTTACCCAGAATCCTTTGCAAACCTCAAAATTTGGCTAAAAAAACACATGTTCCTCACATTTCTGTGGCAGAAAGTTCTGGAATCTGAGAGGAGCCACAAATATCCTTCCACCCAGCGTTCCCCCAAGTCTCCCGATAAAAGTTATACCTCACTTGCGTGGGTAGGCCTAGCGCCGGCGACAGGAAACACCCCAAAGCGCAATGTGGACACGTCCAAAATTTTTGAAGTAAACAGAGGTGTTTTTTGCGAAGTGCCTACCTGTAGATTTTGGCCTCTAGCTCAGCCGGCACCTAGGGAAACCTACCAAACCTGTGCATTTCTGAAAACTAGAGACCTAGGGGAATCCAAGATGGGGTGACTTGCGGGGCTCGGACCAGGTTCTGTTACCCAGAATCCTTTGCAAACATCAAAATTTGGCCCAAAAAACACATGTTCCTCACATTTCTGTGGCAGAAAGTTCTGGAATCTGAGAGAAGCCACAAATTTCCTTCCACCCAGCGTTCCCCCAAGTCTCCCGATAAAAATGATACCTCACTTGTGTGGGTAGGCCTAGCGCCCGCGACAGGAAACACCCCAAAGCGCAACGTGGACACGTCCAAAAATTTGGAAGAAAACAGAGGTGTTTTTTGCGAAGTGCCTACCTGTAGATTTTGGCCTCTAGCTGAGCCGGCACCTAGGGAAACCTACCAAACCTGTGCATTTCTGAAAACTAGACACCTAGGGGAATCCAAGGAGGGGTGACTTGAGGGGCTCGGACCAGGTTCTGTTACCCAGAATCCTTTGCAAACCTCAAAATTTGGCTAAAAAAACACATGTTCCTCACATTTCTGTGGCAGAAAGTTCTGGAATCTGAGAGGAGCCACAAATTTCCTTCCACCCAGCGTTCCCCCAAGTCTCCCGATAAAAATTATACCTCACTTGCGTGGGTAGGCCTAGCGCCGGCGACAGGAAACACCCCAAAGCGCAACGTGGACACGTCCAAAATTTTGGAAGAAAACAGAGGTGTTTTTTGCGAAGTGCCTACCTGTAGATTTTGGCCTCTAGCTCAGCCGGCACCTAGGGAAACCTACCAAACCTGTGCATTTCTGAAAACTAGAGACCTAGGGGAATCCAAGATGGGGTGACTTGCGGGGCTCGGACCAGGTTCTGTTACCCAGAATCCTTTGCAAACCTCAAAATTTGGCTAAAAAAACACATGTTCCTCACATTTCTGTGGCAGAAAGTTCTGGAATCTGAGAGGAGCCACAAATTTCCTTCCACCCAGCGTTCCCCCAAGTCTCCCGATAAAAATGATACCTCACTTGCGTGGGTAGGCCTAGCGCCCGCGACAGGAAACACCCCAAAGCGCAACGTGGACAAGTCCAAAAATTTGGAAGAAAACAGAGGTGTTTTTTGCGAAGTGCCTACCTGTAGATTTTGGCCTCTAGCTCAGCCGGCACCTAGGGAAACCTACCAAACCTGTGCATTTCTGAAAACTAGAGACCTAGGGGAATCCAAGATGGGGTGACTTGCGGGCCTTGGACCAGGTTCTGTTACCCAGAATCCTTTGCAAACCTCAAAATTTGGCTAAAAAAACACATGTTCCTCACATTTCTGTGGCAGAAAGTTCTGGAATCTGAGAGAAGCCACAAATTTCCTTCCACCCAGCGTTCCCCCAAGTCTCCCGATAAAAATGATACCTCACTTGCGTGGGTAGGCCTAGCGCCCGCGACAGGAAACACCCCAACGCGCAACGTGGACACGTCCAAAAATTTGGAAGAAAAAAGAGGTGTTTTTTGCGAAGTGCCTACCTGTAGATTTTGGCCTCTAGCTGAGCCGGCACCTAGGGAAACCTACCAAACCGGTGCATTTCTGAAAACTAGACACCTAGGGGAATCCAAGGAGGGGTGACTTGAGGGGCTCGGACCAGGTTCTGTTACCCAGAATCCTTTGCAAACCTCAAAATTTGGCTAAAAAAACACATGTTCCTCACATTTCTGTGGCAGAAAGTTCTGGAATCTGAGGAGAGCCACAAATTTCCTTCCACCCAGCGTTCCCCCAAGTCTCCCGATAAAAATTATACCTCACTTGCGTGGGTAGGCCTAGCGCCGGCGACAGGAAACACCCCAAAGCGCAACGTGGACACGTCCAAAATTTTGGAAGAAAACAGAGGTGTTTTTTGCGAAGTGCCTACCTGTAGATTTTGGCCTCTAGCTCAGCCGGCACCTAGGGAAACCTACCAAACCTGTGCATTTCTGAAAACTAGAGACCTAGGGGAAACCAAGATGGGGTGACTTGCGGGGCTCGGACCACGTTCTGTTACCCAGAATCCTTTGCAAACCTCAAAATTTGGCTAAAAAAACACATGTTCCTCACATTTCTGTGGCAGAAAGTTCTGGAATCTGAGAGGAGCCACAAATTTCCTTCCACCCAGCGTTCCCCCAAGTCTCCCGATAAAAATGATACCTCACTTGCGTGGGTAGGCCTAGCGCCCGCGACAGGAAACACCCCAAAGCGCAACGTGGACAAGTCCAAAAATTTGGAAGAAAACAGAGGTTTTTTTTGCGAAGTGCCTACCGGTAGATTTTGGCCTCTAGCTCAGCCGGCACCTAGGGAAACCTACCAAACCTGTGCATTTCTGAAAACTAGAGACCTAGGGGAATCCAAGATGGGGTGACTTACGGGGCTCAGACCAGTTTCTGTTACCCAGAATCCTTTGCAAACCTCAAAATGTAGCTAAAAAAACACATGTTCCTCACATTTCTGTGGCAGAAAGTTCTGGAATCTGAGAGGAGCCACAAATTTCCTTCCTCCCAGCGTTCCCCCAAGTCTCCCGATAAAAATTATACCTCACTTGCGTGGGTAGGCCTAGCGCCCGCGACAGGAAACACCCCAAAGCGCAACGTGGACAAGTCCAAAAATTAGGAAGAAAACAGAGGTGTTTTTTGCGAAGTGCCTACCTGTAGATTTTGGCCTCTAGCTCAGCCGGCACCTAGGGAAACCTACCAAACCTGTGCATTTCTGAAAACTAGAGACCTAGGGGAATCCAAGATGGGGGGACTTGCGGGGCTCGGACCAGGTTCTGTTACCCAGAATCCTTTGCAAACCTCAAAATTTGGCTAAAAAAACACATGTTCCTCACATTTCTGTGGCAGAAAGTTCTGGAATCTGAGAGGAGCCACAAATATCCTTCCACCCAGCGTTCCCCCAAGTCTCCCGATAAAAGTTATACCTCACTTGCGTGGGTAGGCCTAGCGCCGGCGACAGGAAACACCCCAAAGCGCAATGTGGACACGTCCAAAATTTTTGAAGTAAACAGAGGTGTTTTTTGCGAAGTGCCTACCTGTAGATTTTGGCCTCTAGCTCAGCCGGCACCTAGGGAAACCTACCAAACCTGTCCATTTCTGAAAACTAGAGACCTAGGGGAATCCAAGATGGGGTGACTTGCGGGGCTCGGACCAGGTTCTGTTACCCAGAATCCTTTGCAAACATCAAAATTTGGCTAAAAAAACACATGTTCCTCACATTTCTGTGGCAGAAAGTTCTGGAATCTGAGAGAAGCCACAAATTTCCTTCCACCCAGCGTTCCCCCAAGTCTCCCGATAAAAATGATACCTCACTTGCGTGGGTAGGCCTAGCGCCCGCGACAGGAAACACCCCAAAGCGCAACGTGGACACGTCCAAAAATTTGGAAGAAAACAGAGGTGTTTTTTGCGAAGTGCCTACCTGTAGATTTTGGCCTCTAGCTGAGCCGGCACCTAGGGAAACCTACCAAACCTGTGCATTTCTGAAAACTAGACACCTAGGGGAATCCAAGGAGGGGTGACTTGAGAGGCTCGGACCAGGTTCTGTTACCCAGAATCCTTTGCAAACCTCAAAATTTGGCAAAAAAAACACATGTTCCTCACATTTCTGTGGCAGAAAGTTCTGGAATCTGAGAGGAGCCACAAATTTCCTTCCACCCAGCGTTCCCCCAAGTCTCCCGATAAAAATTATACCTCACTTGCGTGGGTAGGCCTAGCGCCGGCGACAGGAAACACCCCAAAGCGCAACGTGGACACGTCCAAAATTTTGGAAGAAAACAGAGGTGTTTTTTGCGAAGTGCCTACCTGTAGATTTTGGCCTCTAGCTCAGCCGGCACCTAGGGAAACCTACCAAACCTGTGCATTTCTGAAAATTAGAGACCTAGGGGAATCCAAGATGGGGTGACTTGCGGGGCTCGGACCAGGTTCTGTTACCCAGAATCCTTTGCAAACCTCAAAATTTGGCTAAAAAAACACATGTTCCTCACATTTCTGTGGCAGAAAGTTCTGGAATCTGAGAGGAGCCACAAATTTCCTTCCACCCAGCGTTCCCCCAAGTCTCCCGATAAAAATGATACCTCACTTGCGTGGGTAGGCCTAGCGCCCGCGACAGGAAACACCCCAAAGCGCAACGTGGACAAGTCCAAAAATTTGGAAGAAAACAGAGGTGTTTTTTGCGAAGTGCCTACCTGTAGATTTTGGCCTCTAGCTCAGCCGGCACCTAGGGAAACCTACCAAACCTGTGCATTTCTGAAAACTAGAGACCTAGGGGAATCCAAGATGGGGTGACTTGCGGGGCTCAGACCAGGTTCTGTTACCCAGAATCCTTTGCAAACCTCAAAATGTGGCTAAAAAAACACATGTTCCTCACATTTCTGTGGCAGAAAGTTCTGGAATCTGAGAGGAGCCACAAATTTCCTTCCTCCCAGCGTTCCCCCAAGTCTCCCGATAAAAATGATACCTCACTTGCGTGGGTAGGCCTAGCGCCCGCGACAGGAAACACCCCAAAGCGCAACGTGGACAAGTCCAAAAATTTGGAAGAAAACAGAGGTGTTTTTTGCGAAGTGCCTACCTGTAGATTTTGGCCTCTAGCTCAGCCGGCACCTAGGGAAACCTACCAAACCTGTGCATTTCTGAAAACTAGAGACCTAGGGGAATCCAAGATGGGGTGACTTGCGGGGCTCAGACCAGGTTCTGTTACCCAGAATCCTTTGCAAACCTCAAAATGTGGCTAAAAAAACACATGTTCCTCACATTTCTGTGGCAGAAAGTTCTGGAATCTGAGAGGAGCCACAAATTTCCTTCCTCCCAGCGTTCCCCCAAGTCTCCCGATAAAAATGATACCTCACTTGCGTGGGTAGGCCTAGCGCCCGCGACAGGAAACACCCCAAAGCGCAACGTGGACAAGTCCAAAAATTTGGAAGAAAACAGAGGTGTTTTTTGCGAAGTGCCTACCTGTAGATTTTGGCCTCTAGCTCAGCCGGCACCTAGGGAAACCTACCAAACCTGTGCATTTCTGAAAAATAGAGACCTAGGGGAATCCAAGATGAGGTGACTTGCGGGGCTCAGACCAGGTTCTGTTACCCAGAATCCTTTGCAAACCTCAAAATGTGGCTAAAAAAACACATGTTCCTCACATTTCTGTGGCAGAAAGTTCTGGAATCTGAGAGGAGCCACAAATTTCCTTCCTCCCAGCGTTCCCCCAAGTCTCCCGATAAAAATGATACCTCACTTGCGTGGGTAGGCCTAGCGCCGGCGACAGGAAACACCCCAAAGCGCAACGTGGACACGTCCCAAATTTTGGAAGAAAACAAAGGTGTTTTTTGCGAAGTGCCTACCTGTAGATTTTGGCCTCTAGCTCAGCCGGCACCTAGGGAAACCTACCAAACCTGTGCATTTCTGAAAACTAGAGACCTAGGGGAATCCAAGATGGGGTGACTTGCGGGGCTCGGACCAGGTTCTGTTACCCAGAATCCTTTGCAAACCTCAAAATTTGGCTAAAAAACAACACATATTCCTGACATTTCTGTGGCAGAAAGTTCTGGAATCTGAGAGGAGCCACAAATTTCCTTCCACCCAGCGTTCCCCCAAGTCTCCCGATAAAAATGATACCTCACTTGCGTGGGTAGGCCTAGCGCCGGCGACAGGAAACACCCCAAAGCGCAACGTGGACACATCCAAAATTTTAGAAGAAAACAGAGGTGTTTTTTGCGAAGTGCCTACCTGTAGGTTTTGGCCTCTAGCTCAGCCGGCACCTAGGGAAACCTACCAAACCTGTGCATTTCTGAAAACTAGAGACCTAGGGGAATCCAAGGAGGGGTGACTTGCGGGGCTCGGACCAGGTTCTGTTACCCAGAATCCTTTGCAAACCTCAAAATTTGGCTAAAAAAACACATGTTCCTCACATTTCTGTGGCAGAAAGTTCTGGAATCTGAGAGGAGCCACAAATTTGCTTCCACCCAGCGTCCCCCCAAGTCTCCCGATAAAAATGATACCTCACTTGCGTGGGTAGGCCTAGCGCCCGCGACAGGAAACACCCCAAAGCGCAACGTGGACACGTCCAAAATTTTGGAAGAAAACAGAGGTGTTTTTTGCGAAGTGCCTACCTGTAGATTTTGGCCTCTAGCTCAGCCGGCACCTAGGGAAACCTACCAAACCTGTGCATTTCTGAAAACTATAGACCTAGGGGAATCCAAGATGGGGTGACTTGCGGGGCTCGGACCAGGTTCTGTTACCCAGAATCCTTTGCAAACCTCAAAATTTGGCTAAAAAAACACATGTTCCTCACATTTCTGTGGCAGAAAGTTCTGGAATCTGAGAGGAGCCACAAATTTCTTTCCACCCAGCGTTCCCCCAAGTCTCCCGATAAAAATGATACCTCACTTGCGTGAGTAGACCTAGCGCCGGCGACAGGAAACACCACAAAGCGCAACGTGGACACGTCCAAAATTTTGGAAGAAAACAGAGGTGTTTTTTGCGAAGTGCCTACCTGTAGGTTTTGGCCTCTAGCTCAGCCGGCACCTAGGGAAACCTACCAAACCTGTGCATTTCTGAAAACTAAAGACCTAGGGGAATCCAAGGAGGGGTGACTTGTGGGGCTCGGACCAGGTTCTGTTACCCAGAATCCTTTGCAAACCTCAAAATTTGGCTAAAAAAACACATGTTCCTCACATTTCTGTGGCAGAAAGTTCTGGAATCTGAGAGGAGCCACAAATTTCCTTCCACCCAGCGTTCCCCCAAGTCTCCCGATAAAAATGATACCTCACTTGCGTGGGTAGGCCTAGCGCCCGCGACAGGAAACACCCCAAAGCGCAACGTGGACACATCCAAATTTTTGGATGAAAACAGAGGTGTTTTTTGCGAAGTGCCTACCTGTAGATTTTGGCCTCTAGCTCAGCCGGCACCTGGGGAAACCTACCAAACCTGTGCATTTCTGAAAACTAGAGACCTAGGGGAATCCAAGATGGGGTGACTTGCGGGGCTCGGACCAGGTTCTGTTACCCAGAATCCTTTGCAAACCTCAAAATTTGGCTAAAAAAACACATGTTCCTCACATTTCTGTGGCAGAAAGTTCTGGAATCTGAGAGGAGCCACAAATTTCTTTCCACCCAGCGTTAACCCAAGTCTCCCGATAAAAATGATACCTCACTTGCGTGGGTAGGCCTAGCGCCGGCGACAGGAAACACCACAAAGCGCAACGTGGACACGTCCAAAATTTAGGAAGTAAACAGAGGTGTTTTTTGCGAAGTGCCTACATGTAGATTTTGGCCTCTAGCTCAGCCGGCACCTAGGGAAACCTACCAAACCTGTGCATTTCTGAAAACTAGAGACCTAGGGGAATCCAAGATGGGGTGACTTGCGGGGCTCGGACCAGGTTCTGTTACCCAGAATCCTTTGCAAACATCAAAATTTGGCTAAAAAAACACATGTTCCTCACATTTCTGTGGCAGAAAGTTCTGGAATCTGAGAGGAGCCACAAATTTCCTTCTACCCAGCGTTTCCCCAAGTCTCCCGATAAAAATGATACCTCACTTGCGTGGGTAGGCCTAGCGCCCGCGACAGGAAACACCCCAAAGCGCAACGTGGACACATCCAAAAATTTGGAAGAAAACAGAGGTGTTTTTTGCGAAGTGCCTACCTGTAGATTTTGGCCTCTAGCTCAGCCGGCACCTAGGGAAACCTACCAAACCTGTGCATTTCTGAAAACTAGAGACCTAGGGGAATCCAAGATGGAGTGACTTGCGGGGCTCGGACCAGGTTCTGTTACCCAGAATCCTTTGCAAACATCAAAATTTGGCTAAAAAAACACATGTTCCTCACATTTCTGTGGCAGAAAGTTCTGGAATCTGAGAGGAGCCACAAATTTCCTTCCTCCCAGCGTTCCCCCAAGTCTCCCGATAAAAATGATACCTCATTTCCGTGGGTAGGCCTAGCCCCCGCGACAGGAAACACCCCAAAGCGCAACGTGGACACGTCCAAAATTTTGGAAGAAAACAGAGGTGTTTTTTGCGAAGTGCCTACCTGTAGATTTTGGCCTCTAGCTCAGCCGGCACCTAGGGAAACCTACCAAACCTGTGCATTTCTGAAAACTAGAGACCTAGGGGAATCCAAGATGGGGTGACTTGCGGGCCTTGGACCAGGTTCTGTTACCCAGAATCCTTTTCAAACCTCAAAATTTGGCTAAAAAAACACATGTTCCTCACATTTCTGTGGCAGAAAGTTCTGGAATCTGAGAGAAGCCACAAATTTCCTTCCACCCAGCGTTCCCCCAAGTCTCCCGATAAAAATGATACCTCACTTGCGTGGGTAGGCCTAGCGCCCGCGACAGGAAACACCCCAAAGCGCAACGTGGACACGTCCAAAATTTTGGAAGAAAACAGAGGTGTTTTTTGCGAAGTGCCTACCTGTAGATTTTGGCCTCTAGCTCAGCCGGCACCTAGGGAAACCTACCAAACCTGTGCATTTCTGAAAACTAGAGACCTAGGGGAATCCAAGATGGGGTGACTTGCGGGGCTCGGACCACGTTCTGTTACCCAGAATCCTTTGCAAACCTCAAAATTTGGCTAAAAAAACACATGTTCCTCACATTTCTGTGGCAGAAAGTTCTGGAATCTGAGAGGAGCCACATATTTCCTTCCACCCAGCGTTCCCCCAAGTCTCCCGATAAAAAGGATACCTCACTTGCGTGGGTAGGCCTAGCGCCCGCGACAGGAAACACCCCAAAGCGCAACGTGGACAAGTCCAAAAATTTGGAAGAAAACAGAGGTGTTTTTTGCGAAGTGCCTACCTGTAGATTTTGGCCTCTAGCTCAGCCGGCACCTAGGGAAACCTACCAAACCTGTGCATTTCTGAAAACTAGAGACCTAGGGGAATCCAAGATGGGGTGACTTACGGGGCTCAGACCAGTTTCTGTTACCCAGAATCCTTTGCAAACCTCAAAATGTAGCTAAAAAAACACATGTTCCTCACATTTCTGTGGCAGAAAGTTCTGGAATCTGAGAGGAGCCACAAATTTCCTTCCTCCCAGCGTTCCCCCAAGTCTCCCGATAAAAATGATACCTCACTTGCGTGGGTAGGCCTAGCGCCCGCGACAGGAAACACCCCAAAGCGCAACGTGGACAAGTCCAAAAATTTGGAAGAAAACAGAGGTGTTTTTTGCGAAGTGCCTACCTGTAGATTTTGGCCACTAGCTCAGCCGGCACCTAGGGAAACCTACCAAACCTGTGCATTTCTGAAAACTAGAGACCTAGGGGAATCCAAGATGGGGGGACTTGCGGGGCTCGGACCAGGTTCTGTTACCCAGAATCCTTTGCAAACCTCAAAATTTGGCTAAAAAAACACATGTTCCTCACATTTCTGTGGCAGAAAGTTCTGGAATCTGAGAGGAGCCACAAATATCCTTCCACCCAGCGTTCCCCCAAGTCTCCCGATAAAAATTATACCTCACTTGCGTGGGTAGGCCTAGCGCCGGCGACAGGAAACACCCCAAAGCGCAATGTGGACACGTCCAAAATTTTTGAAGTAAACAGAGGTGTTTTTTGCGAAGTGCCTACCTGTAGATTTTGGCCTCTAGCTCAGCCGGCACCTAGGGAAACCTACCAAACCTGTGCATTTCTGAAAACTAGAGACCTAGGGGAATCCAAGATGGGGTGACTTGCGGGGCTCGGACCAGGTTCTGTTACCCAGAATCCTTTGCAAACATCAAAATTTGGCTAAAAAAACACATGTTCCTCACATTTCTGTGGCAGAAAGTTCTGGAATCTGAGAGAAGCCACAAATTTCCTTCCACCCAGCGTTCCCCCAAGTCTCCCGATAAAAATGATACCTCACTTGCGTGGGTAGGCCTAGCGCCGGCGACAGGAAACACCCCAAAGCGCAACGTGGACACGTCCAAAATTTTGGAAGAAAACAGAGGTGTTTTTTGCGAAGTGCCTACCTGTAGATTTTGGCCTCTAGCTCAGCCGGCACCTAGGGAAACCTACCAAACCTGTGCATTTCTGAAAACTAGAGACCTAGGGGAATCCAAGATGGGGTGACTTGCGGGGCTCGGACCAGGTTCTGTTACCCAGAATCCTTTGCAAACCTCAAAATTTGGCTAAAAAAACACATGTTCCTCACATTTCTGTGGCAGAAAGTTCTGGAATCTGAGAGGAGCCACAAATTTCTTTCCACCCAGCGTTCCCCCAAGTCTCCCGATAAAAATGATACCTCACTTGCGTGGGTAGGCCTAGCGCCGGCGACAGGAAACACCACAAAGCGCAACGTGGACACGTCCAAAATTTTGGAAGAAAACAGAGGTGTTTTTTGCGAAGTGCCTACCTGTAGGTTTTGGCCTCTAGCTCAGCCGGCACCTAGGGAAACCTACCAAACCTGTGCATTTCTGAAAACTAAAGACCTAGGGGAATCCAAGGAGGGGTGACTTGTGGGGCTCGGACCAGGTTCTGTTACCCAGAATCCTTTGCAAACCTCAAAATTTGGCTAAAAAAACACATGTTCCTCACATTTCTGTGGCAGAAAGTTCTGGAATCTGAGAGGAGCCACAAATTTCCTTCCACCCAGCGTTCCCCCAAGTCTCCCGATAAAAATGATACCTCACTTGCGTGGGTAGGCCTAGCGCCCGCGACAGGAAACACCCCAAAGAGCAACGTGGACACATCCAAATTTTTGGATGAAAACAGAGGTGTTTTTTGCGAAGTGCCTACCTGTAGATTTTGGCCTCTAGCTCAGCCGGCACCTGGGGAAACCTACCAAACCTGTGCATTTCTGAAAACTAGAGACCTAGGGGAATCCAAGATGGGGTGACTTGCGGGGCTCGGACCAGGTTCTGTTACCCAGAATCCTTTGCAAACCTCAAAATGTGGCTAAAAAAACACATGTTCCTCACATTTCTGTGGCAGAAAGTTCTGGAATCTGAGAGGAGCCACAAATTTCCTTCCACCCAGTGTTCCCCCAAGTCTCCCGATAAAAATGATACCTCACTTGCGTGGGTAGGCCTAGCGCCCGCGACAGGAAACACCCCAAAGCGCAACGTGGACACGTCCAAAATTTTGGAAGAAAACAGAGGTGTTTTTTGCAAAGTGCCTACCTGTAGATTTTGGCCTCTAGCTCAGCCGGCACCTAGGGAAACCTGCCAAACCTGTGCATTTCTGAAAACTAAAGACGTAGGGGAATCCAAGATGGGTGACTTGCGGGGCTCAGACCAGGTTCTGTTACCCAGAATCCTTTGCAAACCTCAAAATGTGGCTAAAAAAACACATGTTCCTCACATTTCTGTGGCAGAAAGTTCTGGAATCTGAGAGCAGCCACAAATTTCTTTCCACCCAGCGTTCCCCCTAGTCTCCCGATAAAAATGATACCTCACTTGCGTGGGTAGGCCTAGCGCCGGCGACAGGAAACACCACAAAGCGCAACGTGGACACGTCCAAAATTTTGGAAGAAAACAGAGGTGTTTTTTGCGAAGTGCCTACCTGTAGGTTTTGGCCTCTAGCTCAGCCGGCACCTAGGGAAACCTACCAAACCTGTGCATTTCTGAAAACTAAAGACCTAGGGGAATCCAAGGAGGGGTGACTTGTGGGGCTCGGACCAGGTTCTGTTACCCAGAATCCTTTGCAAACCTCAAAATTTGGCTAAAAAAACACATGTTCCTCACATTTCTGTGGCAGAAAGTTCTGGAATCTGAGAGGAGCCACAAATTTCCTTTCACCCAGCGTTCCCCCAAGTCTCCCGATAAAAATGATACCTCACTTGCGTGGGTAGGCCTAGCGCCCGTGACAGGAAACACCCCAAAGCGCAACGTGGACACATCCAAAATTTTGGAAGAAAACAGAGGTGTTTTTTGCGAAGTGCCTACCTGTAGATTTTGGCCTCTAGCCCAGCCGGCACCTAGGGAAACCTACCAAACCTGTGCATTTCTGAAAACTAGAGACCTAGGGGAATCCAAGATGGGGTGACTTGCGGGGCTCGGACCAGGTTCTGTTACCCAGAATCCTTTGCAAACCTCAAAATTTGGCTAAAAAAACACATGTTCCTCACATTTCTGTTGCAGAAAGTTCTGGAATCTGAGAGGAGCCACAAATTTCTTTCCACCCAGCGTTCCCCCAAGTCTCCCGATAAAAATGATACCTCACTTGCGTGGGTAGGCCTAGCGCCGGCGACAGGAAACACCACAAAGCGCAACGTGGACACGTCCAAAATTTTGGAAGAAAACAGAGGTGTTTTTTGCGAAGTGCCTACCTGTAGGTTTTGGCCTCTAGCTCAGCCGGCACCTAGGGAAACCTACCAAACCTGTGCATTTCTGAAAACTAAAGACCTAGGGGAATCCAAGGAGGGGTGACTTGTGGGGCTCGGACCAGGTTCTGTTACCCAGAATCCTTTGCAAACCTCAAAATTTGGCTAAAAAAACACATGTTCCTCACATTTCTGTGGCAGAAAGTTCTGGAATCTGAGAGGAGCCACAAATTTCCTTCCACCCAGCGTTCCCCCAAGTCTCCCGATAAAAATGATACCTCACTTGCGTGGGTAGGCCTAGCGCCCGCGACAGGAAACACCCCAAAGCGCAACGTGGACACATCCAAATTTTTGTATGAAAACAGAGGTGTTTTTTGCGAAGTGCCTACCTGTAGATTTTGGCCTCTAGCTCAGCCGGCACCTGGGGAAACCTACCAAACCTGTGCATTTCTGAAAACTAGAGACCTAGGGGAATCCAAGATGGGGTGACTTGCGGGGCTCGGACCAGGTTCTGTTACCCAGAATCCTTTGCAAACCTCAAAATGTGGCTAAAAAAACACATGTTCCTCACATTTCTGTGGCAGAAAGTTCTGGAATCTGAGAGGAGCCACAAATTTCCTTCCACCCAGTGTTCCCCCACGTCTCCCGATAAAAATGATACCTCACTTGCGTGGGTAGGCCTAGCGCCCGCGACAGGAAACACCCCAAAGCGCAACGTGGACACGTCCAAAATTTTGGAAGAAAACAGAGGTGTTTTTTGCAAAGTGCCTACCTGTAGATTTTGGCCTCTAGCTCAGCCGGCACCTAGGGAAACCTACCAAACCTGTGCATTTCTGAAAACTAAAGACCTAGGGGAATCCAAGATGGGTGACTTGCGGGGCTCAGACCAGGTTCTGTTACCCAGAATCCTTTGCAAACCTCAAAATTTGGCTAAAAAAACACATGTTCCTCACATTTCTGTGGCAGAAAGTTCTGGAATCTGAGAGGAGCCACAAATTTCTTTCCACCCAGCGTTCCCCCAAGTCTCCCGATAAAAATGATACCTCACTTGCGTGAGTAGGCCTAGCGCCGGCGACAGGAAACACCACAAAGCGCAACGTGGACACGTCCAAAATTTTGGAAGAAAACAGAGGTGTTTTTTGCGAAGTGCCTACCTGTAGGTTTTGGCCTCTAGCTCAGCAGGCACCTAGGGAAACCTACCAAACCTGTGCATTTCTGAAAACTAAAGACCTAGGGGAATCCAAGGAGGGGTGACTTGTGGGGCTCGGACCAGGTTCTGTTACCCAGAATCCTTTGCACACCTCAAAATTTGGCTAAAAAAAACACATGTTCCTCACATTTCTGTGGCAGAAAGTTCTGGAATCTGAGAGGAGCCACGAATTTCCTTCCACCCAGCGTTCCCCCAAGTCTCCCGCTAAAAATGATACCTCACTTGCGTGGGTAGGCCTAGCGCCCGCGACAGGAAACACCCCAAAGCGCAACGTGGACACATCCAAAATTTTGGATGAAAACAGAGGTGTTTTTTGCGAAGTGCCTACCTGTAGATTTTGGCCTCTAGCTCAGCCGGCACCTAGGGATACCTACCAAACCTGTGCATTTCTGAAAACTAGAGACCTAGGGGAATCCAAGATGGGGTGACTTGCGGGGCTCAGACCAGGTTCTGTTACCCAGAATCCTTTGCAAACCTCAAAATTTGGCAAAAAAAACACATGTTCCTCACATTTCTGTGGCAGAAAGTTCTGGAATCTGAGAGGAGCCACAAATTTCTTTCCACCCAGCGTTCCCCCAAGTCTCCCGATAAAAATGATACCTCACTTGCGTGGGTAGGCCTAGCGCCGGCGACAGGAAACACCACAAAGCGCAACGTGGACACGTCCAAAATTTTGGAAGAAAACAGAGGTGTTTTTTGCGAAGTGCCTACCTGTAGGTTTTGGCCTCTAGCTCAGCCGGCACCTAGGGAAACCTACCAAACCTGTGCATTTCTGAAAACTAAAGACCTAGGGGAATCCAAGGAGGGGTGACTTGTGGGGCTCGGACCAGGTTCTGTTACCCAGAATCCTTTGCAAACCTCAAAATTTGGCTAAAAAAACACATGTTCCTCACATTTCTGTGGCAGAAAGTTCTGGAATCTGAGAGGAGCCACAAATTTCCTTCCACCCAGCGTTCCCCCAAGTCTCCCGATAAAAATGATACCTCACTTGCGTGGGTAGGCCTAGCGCCCGCGACAGGAAACACCCCAAAGCGCAACGTGGACACATCCAAATTTTTGGATGAAAACAGAGGTGTTTTTTGCGAAGTGCCTACCTGTAGATTTTGGCCTCTAGCTCAGCCGGCACCTGAGGAAACCTACCAAACCTGTGCATTTCTGAAAACTAGAGACCTAGGGGAATCCAAGATGGGGTGACTTGCGGGGCTCGGACCAGGTTCTGTTACCCAGAATCCTTTGCAAACCTCAAAATGTGGCTAAAAAAACACATGTTCCTCACATTTCTGTGGCAGAAAGTTCTGGAATCTGAGAGGAGCCACAAATTTCCTTCCACCCAGTGTTCCCCCAAGTCTCCCGATAAAAATGATACCTCACTTGCGTGGGTAGGCCTAGCGCCCGCGACAGGAAACACCCCAAAGCGCAACGTGGACACGTCCAATATTTTGGAAGAAAACAGAGGTGTTTTTTGCAAAGTGCCTACCTGTAGATTTTGGCCTCTAGCTCAGCCGGCACCTAGGGAAACCTACCAAACCTGTGCATTTCTGAAAACTAAAGACCTAGGGGAATCCAAGATGGGTGACTTGCGGGGCTCAGACCAGATTCTGTTACCCAGAATCCTTTGCAAACCTCAAAATTTGGCTAAAAAAACCCATGTTCCTCACATTTCTGTGGCAGAAAGTTCTGGAATCTGAGAGGAGCCACAAATTTCTTTCCACCCAGCGTTCCCCCAAGTCTCCCGATAAAAATGATACCTCACTTGCGTGGGTAGGCCTAGCGCCGGCGACAGGAAACACCACAAAGCGCAACGTGGACACGTCCAAAATTTTGGAAGAAAACAGAGGTGTTTTTTGCGAAGTGCCTACCTGTAGGTTTTGGCCTCTAGCTCAGCCGGCACCTAGGGAAACCTACCAAACCTGTGCATTTCTGAAAACTAAAGACCTAGGGGAATCCAAGGAGGGGTGACTTGTGGGGCTCGGACCAGGTTCTGTTACCCAGAATCCTTTGCACACCTCAAAATTTGGCTAAAAAAAACACATGTTCCTCACATTTCTGTGGCAGAAAGTTCTGGAATCTGAGAGGAGCCACGAATTTCCTTCCACCCAGCGTTCCCCCAAGTCTCCCGCTAAAAATGATACCTCACTTGCGTGGGTAGGCCTAGCGCCCGCGACAGGAAACACCCCAAAGCGCAACGTGGACACATCCAAAATTTTGGATGAAAACAGAGGTGTTTTTTGCGAAGTGCCTACCTGTAGATTTTGGCCTCTATCTCAGCCGGCACCTGGGGAAACCTACCAAACCTGTGCATTTCTGAAAACTAGAGACCTAGGGGAATCCAAGGAGGGGTGACTTGCGGGGCTCGGACCAGGTTCTGTTACCCAGAATCCTTTGCAAACCTCAAAATTTGGCTAAAAAAAACACATGTTCCTCACATTTCTGTGGCAGAAAGTTCTGGAATCTGAGAGGAGCCACAAATTTCCTTCCACCCAGCGTTCCCCCAAGTCTCCCGATAAAAATGATACCTCACTTGAGTGGGTAGGCCTAGCGCCGGCGACAGTAAACACCCCAAAGCGCAACGTGGATACATCCAAAATTTTGGAAGAAAACAGAGGTGTTTTTTGCGAAGTGCCTACCTGTAGGTTTTGGCCTCTAGCTCAGCCGGCACCTAGGGAAACCTACCAAACCTGTGCATTTCTGAAAACTAGAGACCTAGGGGAATCCAAGGAAGGGTGACTTGCGGGGCTCGGACCAGGTTCTGTTACCCAGAATCCTTTGCAAACCTCAAAATTTCGCTAAAAAAAACATGTTCCTCACATTTCTGTGGCAGAAAGTTCTGGAATCTGAGAGGAGCCACAAATTTCCTTCCACCCAGCGTTCCCCCAAGTCTCCCGATAAAAATTATTCCTCACTTGCGTGGGTAGGCCTAGCGCCCGCGACAGGAAACACCCCAAAGCGCAACGTGGACACGTCCAAAATTTTGGAAGAAAACAGAGGTGTTTTTTGCAAAGTGCCTACCTGTAGATTTTGGCCTCTAGCTCAGCCGGCACCTAGGGAAACCTACCAAACCTGTGCATTTCTGTAAACTAGAGACCTAGGGGAATCCAAGATGGGGTGACTTGCGGGGCTCGGACCAGGTTCTGTTACCCAGAATCCTTTGCAAACCTCAAAATGTGGCTAAAAAAACACATGTTCCTCACATTTCTGTGGCAGAAAGTTCTGGAATCTGAGAGGAGCCACAAATTTCCTTCCACCCAGCGTTCCCCCAAGTCTCCCGATAAAAATGATACCTCACTTGCGTGGGTAGGCCTAGCGCCCGCGACAGGAAACACCCCAAAGCGCAACGTGTACACATCCAAAATTTTGGAAGAAAACAGAGGTGTTTTTTGCGAAGTGCCTACCTGTAGATTTTGGCCTCTAGCTCAGCCGGCACCTAGGGAAACCTACCAAACCTGTGCATTTCTGAAAACTATAGACCTAGGGGAATCCAAGATGGGGTGACTTGCGGGGCTCGGACCAGGTTCTCTTACCCAGAATCCTTTGCAAACCTCAAAATTTGGCTAAAAAAACACATGTTCCTCACATTTCTGTGGCAGAAAGTTCTGGAATCTGAGAGGAGCCACAAATTTCCTTCCACCCAGCGTTCCCCCAAGTCTCCAGATAAAAATGATACCTCACTTGCGTGGGTAGGCCTAGCGCCCGCGACAGGAAACACCCCAAAGCGCAACGTGGACACATCCAAAATTTTGGAAGAAAACAGAGGTGTTTTTTGTGAAGTGCCTACCTGTAGATTTTGGCCTCTAGCTCAGCCGGCACCTGAGGAAACCTACCAAACCTGTGCATTTCTGAAAACTAGAGACCTAGGGGAATCCAAGATGGGGTGACTTGCGGGGCTCGGACCAGGTTCTGTTACCCAGAGTCCTTTGCAAACCTCAAAATTTGGCTAAAAAAACACATGTTCCTCACATTTCTGTGGCAGAAAGTTCTGGAATCTGAGAGGAGCCACAAATTTCCTTCCACCCAGCGTTCCCCCAAGTCTCCCGATAAAAATGATACCTCACTTGAGTGGGTAGGCCTAGCGCCCGCGACAGGAAACACCCCAAAGCGCAACGTGGACATGTCCAAAATTTTGGAAGAAAACAGAGGTGTTTTTTGCGAAGTGCCTACCTGTAGATTTTGGCCTCTAGCTCAGCCGGCACCTAGGGAAACCTACCAAACCTGTGCATTTCTGAAAACTAGAGACCTAGGGGAATCCAAGATGGGGTGACTTGCGGGGCTCGGACCAGGTTCTGTTACCCAGAATCCTTTGCAAACCTCAAAATTTGGCTAAAAAAACACATGTTCCTCACATTTCTGTGGCAGAAAGTTCTGGAATCTGAGAGGAGCCACAAATTTCCTTCCACCCAGCGTTCCCCCAAGTCTCCCGATAAAAATGATACCTCACTTGCGTGGGTAGGCCTAGCGCCGGCGACAGGAAACACCCCAAAGCGCAACGTGGACACGTCCAAAATTTTGGAAGAAAACAGAGGTGTTTTTTGCGAAGTGCCTACCTGTAGATTTTGGCCTCTAGCTCAGCCGGCACCTAGGGAAACCTACCAAACCTGTGCATTTCTGAAAACTAAAGACCTAGGGGAATCCAAGGAGGGGTGACTTGTGGGGCTCGGACCAGGTTCTGTTACCCAGAATCCTTTGCAAACCTCAAAATTTGGCTAAAAAAACACATGTTCCTCACATTTCTGTGGCAGAAAGTTCTGGAATCTGAGAGGAGCCACAAATTTCCTTCCACCCAGCGTTCCCCTAAGTCTCCCGATAAAAATGATACCTCACTTGCGTGGGTAGGCCTAGCGCCCGCGACAGGAAACACCCCAAAGCGCAACGTGGACACATCCAAATTTTTGGATGAAAACAGAGGTGTTTTTTGCGAAGTGCCTACCTGTAGATTTTGGCCTCTAGCTCAGCCGGCACCTGAGGAAACCTACCAAACCTGTGCATTTCTGAAAACTAGAGACCTAGGGGAATCCAAGATGGGGTGACTTGCGGGGCTCGGACCAGGTTCTGTTACCCAGAATCCTTTGCAAACCTCAAAATGTGGCTAAAAAAACACATGTTCCTCACATTTCTGTGGCAGAAAGTTCTGGAATCTGAGAGGAGCCACAAATTTCCTTCCACCCAGTGTTCCCCCAAGTCTCCCGATAAAAATGATACCTCACTTGCGTGGGTAGGCCTAGCGCCCGCGACAGGAAACACCCCAAAGCGCAACGTGGACACGTCCAAAATTTTGGAAGAAAACAGAGGTGTTTTTTGCAAAGTGCCTACCTGTAGATTTTGGCCTCTAGCTCAGCCGGCACCTAGGGAAACCTACCAAACCTGTGCATTTCTGAAAACTAAAGACCTAGGGGAATCCAAGATGGGTGACTTGCGGGGCTCAGACCAGATTCTGTTACCCAGAATCCTTTGCAAACCTCAAAATTTGGCTAAAAAAACCCATGTTCCTCTCATTTCTGTGGCAGAAAGTTCTGGAATCTGAGAGGAGCCACAAATTTCTTTCCACCCAGCGTTCCCCCAAGTCTCCCGATAAAAATGATACCTCACTTGCGTGGGTAGGCCTAGCGCCGGCGACAGGAAACACCACAAAGCGCAACGTGGACACGTCCAAAATTTGGGAAGAAAACAGAGGTGTTTTTTGCGAAGTGCCTACCTGTAGGTTTTGGCCTCTAGCTCAGCCGGCACCTAGGGAAACCTACCAAACCTGTGCATTTCTGAAAACTAAAGACCTAGGGGAATCCAAGGAGGGGTGACTTGTGGGGCTCGGACCAGGTTCTGTTACCCAGAATCCTTTGCACACCTCAAAATTTGGCTAAAAAAAACACATGTTCCTCACATTTCTGTGGCAGAAAGTTCTGGAATCTGAGAGGAGCCACGAATTTCCTTCCACCCAGCGTTCCCCCAAGTCTCCCGCTAAAAATGATACCTCACTTGCGTGGGTAGGCCTAGCGCCCGCGACAGGAAACACCCCAAAGCGCAACGTGGACACATCCAAAATTTTGGATGAAAACAGAGGTGTTTTTTGCGAAGTGCCTACCTGTAGATTTTGGCCTCTATCTCAGCCGGCACCTGGGGAAACCTACCAAACCTGTGCATTTCTGAAAACTAGAGACCTAGGGGAATCCAAGATGGGGTGACTTGCGGGGCTCGGACCAGGTTCTGTTACCCAGAATCCTTTGCAAACCTCAAAATTTGGCTAAAAAAAACACATGTTCCTCACATTTCTGTGGCAGAAAGTTCTGGAATCTGAGAGGAGCCACAAATTTCCTTCCACCCAGCGTTCCCCCAAGTCTCCAGATAAAAATGATACCTCACTTGAGTGGGTAGGCCTAGCGCCGGCGACAGGAAACACCCCAAAGCGCAACGTGGATACATCCAAAATTTTGGAAGAAAACAGAGGTGTTTTTTGCGAAGTGCCTACCTGTAGGTTTTGGCCTCTAGCTCAGCCGGCACCTAGGGAAACCTACCAAACCTGTGCATTTCTGAAAACTAGAGACCTAGGGGAATCCAAGGAAGGGTGACTTGCGGGGCTCGGACCAGGTTCTGTTACCCAGAATCCTTTGCAAACCTCAAAATTTGGCTAAAAAAAACATGTTCCTCACATTTCTGTGGCAGAAAGTTCTGGAATCTGAGAGGAGCCACAAATTTCCTTCCACCCAGCGTTCCCCCAAGTCTCCCGATAAAAATTATTCCTCACTTGCGTGGGTAGGCCTAGCGCCCGCGACAGGAAACACCCCAAAGCGCAACGTGGACACGTCCAAAATTTTGGAAGAAAACAGAGGTGTTTTTTGCAAAGTGCCTACCTGTAGATTTTGGCCTCTAGCTCAGCCGGCACCTAGGGAAACCTACCAAACCTGTGCATTTCTGAAAACTAGAGACCTAGGGGAATCCAAGATGGGGTGACTTGCGGGGCTCGGACCAGGTTCTGTTACCCAGAATCCTTTGCAAACCTCAAAATGTGGCTAAAAAAACACATGTTCCTCACATTTCTGTGGCAGAAAGTTCTGGAATCTGAGAGGAGCCACAAATTTCCTTCCACCCAGCGTTCCCCCAAGTCTCCCGATAAAAATGATACCTCACTTGCGTGGGTAGGCCTAGCGCCCGCGACAGGAAACACCCCAAAGCGCAACGTGGACACATCCAAAATTTTGGAAGAAAACAGAGGTGTTTTTTGCGAAGTGCCTACCTGTAGATTTTGGCCTCTAGCTCAGCCGGCACCTAGGGAAACCTACCAAACCTGTGCATTTCTGAAAACTATAGACCTAGGGGAATCCAAGATGGGGTGACTTGCGGGGCTCGGACCAGGTTCTCTTACCCAGAATCCTTTGCAAACCTCAAAATTTGGCTAAAAAAACACATGTTCCTCACATTTCTGTGGCAGAAAGTTCTGGAATCTGAGAGGAGCCACAAATTTCCTTCCACCCAGCGTTCCCCCAAGTCTCCAGATAAAAATGATACCTCACTTGCGTGGGTAGGCCTAGCGCCCGCGACAGGAAACACCCCAAAGCGCAACGTGGACACATCCAAAATTTTGGAAGAAAACAGAGGTGTTTTTTGCGAAGTGCCTACCTGTAGATTTTGGCCTCTAGCTCAGCCGGCACCTAGGGAAACCTACCAAACCTGTGCATTTCTGAAAACTATAGACCTAGGGGAATCCAAGATGGGGTGACTTGCGGGGCTCGGACCAGGTTCTGTTACCCAGAGTCCTTTGCAAACCTCAAAATTTGGCTAAAAAAACACATGTTCCTCACATTTCTGTGGCAGAAAGTTCTGGAATCTGAGAGGAGCCACAAATTTCCTTCCACCCAGCGTTCCCCCAAGTCTCCAGATAAAAATGATACCTCACTTGCGTGGGTAGGCCTAGCGCCCGCGACAGGAAACACCCCAAAGCGCAACGTGGACATGTCCAAAATTTTGGAAGAAAACAGAGGTGTTTTTTGCGAAGTGCCTACCTGTAGATTTTGGCCTCTAGCTCAGCCGGCACCTAGGGAAACCTACCAAACCTGTGCATTTCTGAAAACTAGAGACCTAGGGGAATCCAAGATGGGGTGACTTGCGGGGCTCGGACCAGGTTCTGTTACCCAGAATCCTTTGCAAACCTCAAAATTTGGCTAAAAAAACACATGTTCCTCACATTTCTGTGGCAGAAAGTTCTGGAATCTGAGAGGAGCCACAAATTTCCTTCCACCCAGCGTTCCCCCAAGTCTCCTGATAAAAATGATACCTCACTTGCGTGGGTAGGCCTAGCGCCGGCGACAGGAAACACCCCAAAGCGCAACGTGGACACGTCCAAAATTTTGGAAGAAAACAGAGGTGTTTTTTGCGAAGTGCCTACCTGTAGATTTTGGCCTCTAGCTCAGCCGGCACCTAGGGAAACCTACCAAACCTGTGCATTTCTGAAAACTAAAGACCTAGGGGAATCCAAGGAGGGGTGACTTGTGGGGCTCGGACCAGGTTCTGTTACCCAGAATCCTTTGCAAACCTCAAAATTTGGCTAAAAAAACACATGTTCCTCACATTTCTGTGGCAGAAAGTTCTTGAATCTGAGAGGAGCCACAAATTTCCTTCCACCCAGCGTTCCCCTAAGTCTCCCGATAAAAATGATACCTCACTTGCGTGGGTAGGCCTAGCGCCCGCGACAGGAAACACCCCAAAGCGCAACGTGGACACATCCAAATTTTTGGATGAAAACAGAGGTGTTTTTTGCGAAGTGCCTACCTGTAGATTTTGGCCTCTAGCTCAGCCGGCACCTGAGGAAACCTACCAAACCTGTGCATTTCTGAAAACTAGAGACCTAGGGGAATCCAAGATGGGGTGACTTGCGGGGCTCGGACCAGGTTCTGTTACCCAGAATCCTTTGCAAACCTCAAAATGTGGCTAAAAAAACACATGTTCCTCACATTTCTGTGGCAGAAAGTTCTGGAATCTGAGAGGAGCCACAAATTTCCTTCCACCCAGTGTTCCCCCAAGTCTCCCGATAAAAATGATACCTCACTTGCGTGGGTAGGCCTAGCGCCCGCGACAGGAAACACCCCAAAGCGCAACGTGGACACGTCCAAAATTTTGGAAGAAAACAGAGGTGTTTTTTGCAAAGTGCCTACCTGTAGATTTTGGCCTCTAGCTCAGCCGGCACCTAGGGAAACCTACCAAACCTGTGCATTTCTGAAAACTAAAGACCTAGGGGAATCCAAGATGGGTGACTTGTGGGGCTCAGACCAGATTCTGTTACCCAGAATCCTTTGCAAACCTCAAAATTTGGCTAAAAAAACCCATGTTCCTCACATTTCTGTGGCAGAAAGTTCTGGAATCTGAGAGGAGCCACAAATTTCTTTCCACCCAGCGTTCCCCCAAGTCTCCCGATAAAAATGATACCTCACTTGCGTGGGTAGGCCTAGCGCCGGCGACAGGAAACACCACAAAGCGCAACGTGGACACGTCCAAAATTTTGGAAGAAAACAGAGGTGTTTTTTGCGAAGTGCCTACCTGTAGGTTTTGGCCTCTAGCTCAGCCGGCACCTAGGGAAACCTACCAAACCTGTGCATTTCTGAAAACTAAAGACCTAGGGGAATCCAAGGAGGGGTGACTTGTGGGGCTCGGACCAGGTTCTGTTACCCAGAATCCTTTGCACACCTCAAAATTTGGCTAAAAAAAACACATGTTCCTCACATTTCTGTGGCAGAAAGTTCTGGAATCTGAGAGGAGCCACGAATTTCCTTCCACCCAGCGTTCCCCCAAGTCTCCCGCTAAAAATGATACCTCACTTGCGTGGGTAGGCCTAGCGCCCGCGACAGGAAACACCCCAAAGCGCAACGTGGACACATCCAAAATTTTGGATGAAAACAGAGGTGTTTTTTGCGAAGTGCCTACCTGTAGATTTTGGCCTCTATCTCAGCCGGCACCTGGGGAAACCTACCAAACCTGTGCATTTCTGAAAACTAGAGACCTAGGGGAATCCAAGGAGGGGTGACTTGCGGGGCTCGGACCAGGTTCTGTTACCCAGAATCCTTTGCAAACCTCAAAATTTGGCTAAAAAAAACACATGTTCCTCACATTTCTGTGGCAGAAAGTTCTGGAATCTGAGAGGAGCCACAAATTTCCTTCCACCCAGCGTTCCCCCAAGTCTCCCGATAAAAATGATACCTCACTTGAGTGGGTAGGCCTAGCGCCGGCGACAGGAAACACCCCAAAGCGCAACGTGGATACATCCAAAATTTTGGAAGAAAACAGAGGTGTTTTTTGCGAAGTGCCTACCTGTAGGTTTTGGCCTCTAGCTCAGCCGGCACCTAGGGAAACCTACCAAACCTGTGCATTTCTGAAAACTAGAGACCTAGGGGAATCCAAGGAAGGGTGACTTGCGGGGCTCGGACCAGGTTCTGTTACCCAGAATCCTTTGCAAACCTCAAAATTTGGCTAAAAAAAACATGTTCCTCACATTTCTGTGGCAGAAAGTTCTGGAATCTGAGAGGAGCCACAAATTTCCTTCCACCCAGCGTTCCCCCAAGTCTCCCGATAAAAATTATTCCTCACTTGCGTGGGTAGGCCTAGCGCCCGCGACAGGAAACACCCCAAAGCGCAACGTGGACACGTCCAAAATTTTGGAAGAAAACAGAGGTGTTTTTTGCAAAGTGCCTACCTGTAGATTTTGGCCTCTAGCTCAGCCGGCACCTAGGGAAACCTACCAAACCTGTGCATTTCTGAAAACTAGAGACCTAGGGGAATCCAAGATGGGGTGACTTGCGGGGCTCGGACCAGGTTCTGTTACCCAGAATCCTTTGCAAACCTCAAAATGTGGCTAAAAAAACACATGTTCCTCACATTTCTGTGGCAGAAAGTTCTGGAATCTGAGAGGAGCCACAAATTTCCTTCCACCCAGCGTTCCCCCAAGTCTCCCGATAAAAATGATACCTCACTTGCGTGGGTAGGCCTAGCGCCCGCGACAGGAAACACCCCAAAGCGCAACGTGGACACATCCAAAATTTTGGAAGAAAACAGAGGTGTTTTTTGCGAAGTGCCTACCTGTAGATTTTGGCCTCTAGCTCAGCCGGCACCTAGGGAAACCTACCAAACCTGTGCATTTCTGAAAACTATAGACCTAGGGGAATCCAAGATGGGGTGACTTGCGGGGCTCGGACCAGGTTCTCTTACCCAGAATCCTTTGCAAACCTCAAAATTTGGCTAAAAAAACACATGTTCCTCACATTTCTGTGGCAGAAAGTTCTGGAATCTGAGAGGAGCCACAAATTTCCTTCCACCCAGCGTTCCCCCAAGTCTCCAGATAAAAATGATACCTCACTTGCGTGGGTAGGCCTAGCGCCCGCGACAGGAAACACCCCAAAGCGCAACGTGGACACATCCAAAATTTTGGAAGAAAACAGAGGTGTTTTTTGCGAAGTGCCTACCTGTAGATTTTGGCCTCTAGCTCAGCCGGCACCTAGGGAAACCTACCAAACCTGTGCATTTCTGAAAACTATAGACCTAGGGGAATCCAAGATGGGGTGACTTGCGGGGCTCGGACCAGGTTCTGTTACCCAGAGTCCTTTGCAAACCTCAAAATTTGGCTAAAAAAACACATGTTCCTCACATTTCTGTGGCAGAAAGTTCTGGAATCTGAGAGGAGCCACAAATTTCCTTCCACCCAGCGTTCCCCCAAGTCTCCCGATAAAAATGATACCTCACTTGCGTGGGTAGGCCTAGCGCCCGCGACAGGAAACACCCCAAAGCGCAACGTGGACATGTCCAAAATTTTGGAAGAAAACAGAGGTGTTTTTTGCGAAGTGCCTACCTGTAGGTTTTGGCCTCTAGCTCAGCCGGCACCTAGGGAAACCTACCAAACCTGTGCATTTCTGAAAACTAAAGACCTAGGGGAATCCAAGGAGGGGTGACTTGTGGGGCTCGGACCAGGTTCTGTTACCCAGAATCCTTTGCACACCTCAAAATTTGGCTAAAAAAAACACATGTTCCTCACATTTCTGTGGCAGAAAGTTCTGGAATCTGAGAGGAGCCACGAATTTCCTTCCACCCAGCGTTCCCCCAAGTCTCCCGCTAAAAATGATACCTCACTTGCGTGGGTAGGCCTAGCGCCCGCGACAGGAAACACCCCAAAGCGCAACGTGGACACATCCAAAATTTTGGATGAAAACAGAGGTGTTTTTTGCGAAGTGCCTACCTGTAGATTTTGGCCTCTATCTCAGCCGGCACCTGGGGAAACCTACCAAACCTGTGCATTTCTGACAACTAGAGACCTAGGGGAATCCAAGGAGGGGTGACTTGCGGGGCTCGGACCAGGTTCTGTTACCCAGAATCCTTTGCAAACCTCAAAATTTGGCTAAAAAAAACACATGTTCCTCACATTTCTGTGGCAGAAAGTTCTGGAATCTGAGAGGAGCCACAAATTTCCTTCCACCCAGCGTTCCCCCAAGTCTCCCGATAAAAATGATACCTCACTTGAGTGGGTAGGCCTAGCGCCGGCGACAGTAAACACCCCAAAGCGCAACGTGGATACATCCAAAATTTTGGAAGAAAACAGAGGTGTTTTTTGCGAAGTGCCTACCTGTAGGTTTTGGCCTCTAGCTCAGCCGGCACCTAGGGAAACCTACCAAACCTGTGCATTTCTGAAAACTAGAGACCTAGGGGAATCCAAGGAAGGGTGACTTGCGGGGCTCGGACCAGGTTCTGTTACCCAGAATCCTTTGCAAACCTCAAAATTTCGCTAAAAAAAACATGTTCCTCACATTTCTGTGGCAGAAAGTTCTGGAATCTGAGAGGAGCCACAAATTTCCTTCCACCCAGCGTTCCCCCAAGTCTCCCGATAAAAATTATTCCTCACTTGCGTGGGTAGGCCTAGCGCCCGCGACAGGAAACACCCCAAAGCGCAACGTGGACACGTCCAAAATTTTGGAAGAAAACAGAGGTGTTTTTTGCAAAGTGCCTACCTGTAGATTTTGGCCTCTAGCTCAGCCGGCACCTAGGGAAACCTACCAAACCTGTGCATTTCTGTAAACTAGAGACCTAGGGGAATCCAAGATGGGGTGACTTGCGGGGCTCGGACCAGGTTCTGTTACCCAGAATCCTTTGCAAACCTCAAAATGTGGCTAAAAAAACACATGTTCCTCACATTTCTGTGGCAGAAAGTTCTGGAATCTGAGAGGAGCCACAAATTTCCTTCCACCCAGCGTTCCCCCAAGTCTCCCGATAAAAATGATACCTCTCTTGCGTGGGTAGGCCTAGCGCCCGCGACAGGAAACACCCCAAAGCGCAACGTGGACACATCCAAAATTTTGGAAGAAAACAGAGGTGTTTTTTGCGAAGTGCCTACCTGTAGATTTTGGCCTCTAGCTCAGCCGGCACCTAGGGAAACCTACCAAACCTGTGCATTTCTGAAAACTATAGACCTAGGGGAATCCAAGATGGGGTGACTTGCGGGGCTCGGACCAGGTTCTCTTACCCAGAATCCTTTGCAAACCTCAAAATTTGGCTAAAAAAACACATGTTCCTCACATTTCTGTGGCAGAAAGTTCTGGAATCTGAGAGGAGCCACAAATTTCCTTCCACCCAGCGTTCCCCCAAGTCTCCAGATAAAAATGATACCTCACTTGCGTGGGTAGGCCTAGCGCCCGCGACAGGAAACACCCCAAAGCGCAACGTGGACACATCCAAAATTTTGGAAGAAAACAGAGGTGTTTTTTGCGAAGTGCCTACCTGTAGATTTTGGCCTCTAGCTCAGCCGGCACCTAGGGAAACCTACCAAACCTGTGCATTTCTGAAAACTAGAGACCTAGGGGAATCCAAGATGGGGTGACTTGCGGGGCTCGGACCAGGTTCTGTTACCCAGAATCCTTTGCAAACCTCAAAATTTGGCTAAAAAAACACATGTTCCTCACATTTCTGTGGCAGAAAGTTCTGGAATCTGAGAGGAGCCACAAATTTCCTTCCACCCAGCGTTCCCCCAAGTCTCCCGATAAAAATGATACCTCACTTGCGTGGGTAGGCCTAGCGCCGGCGACAGGAAACACCCCAAAGCGCAACGTGGACACGTCCAAAATTTTGGAAGAAAACAGAGGTGTTTTTTGCGAAGTGCCTACCTGTAGATTTTGGCCTCTAGCTCAGCCGGCACCTAGGGAAACCTACCAAACCTGTGCATTTCTGAAAACTAAAGACCTAGGGGAATCCAAGGAGGGGTGACTTGTGGGGCTCGGACCAGGTTCTGTTACCCAGAATCCTTTGCAAACCTCAAAATTTGGCTAAAAAAACACATGTTCCTCACATTTCTGTGGCAGAAAGTTCTGGAATCTGAGAGGAGCCACAAATTTCCTTCCACCCAGCGTTCCCCTAAGTCTCCCGATAAAAATGATACCTCACTTGCGTGGGTAGGCCTAGCGCCCGCGACAGGAAACACCCCAAAGCGCAACGTGGACACATCCAAATTTTTGGATGAAAACAGAGGTGTTTTTTGCGAAGTGCCTACCTGTAGATTTTGGCCTCTAGCTCAGCCGGCACCTGAGGAAACCTACCAAACCTGTGCATTTCTGAAAACTAGAGACCTAGGGGAATCCAAGATGGGGTGACTTGCGGGGTTCGGACCAGGTTCTGTTACCCAGAATCCTTTGCAAACCTCAAAATGTGGCTAAAAAAACACATGTTCCTCACATTTCTGTGGCAGAAAGTTCTGGAATCTGAGAGGAGCCACAAATTTCCTTCCACCCAGTGTTCCCCCAAGTCTCCCGATAAAAATGATACCTCACTTGCGTGGGTAGGCCTAGCGCCCGCGACAGGAAACACCCCAAAGCGCAACGTGGACACGTCCAAAATTTTGGAAGAAAACAGAGGTGTTTTTTGCAAAGTGCCTACCTGTAGATTTTGGCCTCTAGCTCAGCCGGCACCTAGGGAAACCTACCAAACCTGTGCATTTCTGAAAACTAAAGACCTAGGGGAATCCAAGATGGGTGACTTGCGGGGCTCAGACCAGATTCTGTTACCCAGAATCCTTTGCAAACCTCAAAATTTGGCTAAAAAAACCCATGTTCCTCACATTTCTGTGGCAGAAAGTTCTGGAATCTGAGAGGAGCCACAAATTTCTTTCCACCCAGCGTTCCCCCAAGTCTCCCGATAAAAATGATACCTCACTTGCGTGGGTAGGCCTAGCGCCGGCGACAGGAAACACCACAAAGCGCAACGTGGACACGTCCAAAATTTGGGAAGAAAACAGAGGTGTTTTTTGCGAAGTGCCTACCTGTAGGTTTTGGCCTCTAGCTCAGCCGGCACCTAGGGAAACCTACCAAACCTGTGCATTTCTGAAAACTAAAGACCTAGGGGAATCCAAGGAGGGGTGACTTGTGGGGCTCGGACCAGGTTCTGTTACCCAGAATCCTTTGCACACCTCAAAATTTGGCTAAAAAAAACACATGTTCCTCACATTTCTGTGGCAGAAAGTTCTGGAATCTGAGAGGAGCCACGAATTTCCTTCCACCCAGCGTTCCCCCAAGTCTCCCGCTAAAAATGATACCTCACTTGCGTGGGTAGGCCTAGCGCCCGCGACAGGAAACACCCCAAAGCGCAACGTGGACACATCCAAAATTTTGGATGAAAACAGAGGTGTTTTTTGCGAAGTGCCTACCTGTAGATTTTGGCCTCTATCTCAGCCGGCACCTGGGGAAACCTACCAAACCTGTGCATTTCTGAAAACTAGAGACCTAGGGGAATCCAAGATGGGGTGACTTGCGGGGCTCGGACCAGGTTCTGTTACCCAGAATCCTTTGCAAACCTCAAAATTTGGCTAAAAAAAACACATGTTCCTCACATTTCTGTGGCAGAAAGTTCTGGAATCTGAGAGGAGCCACAAATTTCCTTCCACCCAGCGTTCCCCCAAGTCTCCCGATAAAAATGATACCTCACTTGAGTGGGTAGGCCTAGCGCCGGCGACAGGAAACACCCCAAAGCGCAACGTGGATACATCCAAAATTTTGGAAGAAAACAGAGGTGTTTTTTGCGAAGTGCCTACCTGTAGGTTTTGGCCTCTAGCTCAGCCGGCACCTAGGGAAACCTACCAAACCTGTGCATTTCTGAAAACTAGAGACCTAGGGGAATCCAAGGAAGGGTGACTTGCGGGGCTCGGACCAGGTTCTGTTACCCAGAATCCTTTGCAAACCTCAAAATTTGGCTAAAAAAAACATGTTCCTCACATTTCTGTGGCAGAAAGTTCTGGAATCTGAGAGGAGCCACAAATTTCCTTCCACCCAGCGTTCCCCCAAGTCTCCCGATAAAAATTATTCCTCACTTGCGTGGGTAGGCCTAGCGCCCGCGACAGGAAACACCCCAAAGCGCAACGTGGACACGTCCAAAATTTTGGAAGAAAACAGAGGTGTTTTTTGCAAAGTGCCTACCTGTAGATTTTGGCCTCTAGCTCAGCCGGCACCTAGGGAAACCTACCAAACCTGTGCATTTCTGAAAACTAGAGACCTAGGGGAATCCAAGATGGGGTGACTTGCGGGGCTCGGACCAGGTTCTGTTACCCAGAATCCTTTGCAAACCTCAAAATGTGGCTAAAAAAACACATGTTCCTCACATTTCTGTGGCAGAAAGTTCTGGAATCTGAGAGGAGCCACAAATTTCCTTCCACCCAGCGTTCCCCCAAGTCTCCCGATAAAAATGATACCTCACTTGCGTGGGTAGGCCTAGCGCCCGCGACAGGAAACACCCCAAAGCGCAACGTGGACACATCCAAAATTTTGGAAGAAAACAGAGGTGTTTTTTGCGAAGTGCCTACCTGTAGATTTTGGCCTCTAGCTCAGCCGGCACCTAGGGAAACCTACCAAACCTGTGCATTTCTGAAAACTATAGACCTAGGGGAATCCAAGATGGGGTGACTTGCGGGGCTCGGACCAGGTTCTCTTACCCAGAATCCTTTGCAAACCTCAAAATTTGGCTAAAAAAACACATGTTCCTCACATTTCTGTGGCAGAAAGTTCTGGAATCTGAGAGGAGCCACAAATTTCCTTCCACCCAGCGTTCCCCCAAGTCTCCAGATAAAAATGATACCTCACTTGCGTGGGTAGGCCTAGCGCCCGCGACAGGAAACACCCCAAAGCGCAACGTGGACACATCCAAAATTTTGGAAGAAAACAGAGGTGTTTTTTGCGAAGTGCCTACCTGTAGATTTTGGCCTCTAGCTCAGCCGGCACCTAGGGAAACCTACCAAACCTGTGCATTTCTGAAAACTATAGACCTAGGGGAATCCAAGATGGGGTGACTTGCGGGGCTCGGACCAGGTTCTGTTACCCAGAGTCCTTTGCAAACCTCAAAATTTGGCTAAAAAAACACATGTTCCTCACATTTCTGTGGCAGAAAGTTCTGGAATCTGAGAGGAGCCACAAATTTCCTTCCACCCAGCGTTCCCCCAAGTCTCCAGATAAAAATGATACCTCACTTGCGTGGGTAGGCCTAGCGCCCGCGACAGGAAACACCCCAAAGCGCAACGTGGACATGTCCAAAATTTTGGAAGAAAACAGAGGTGTTTTTTGCGAAGTGCCTACCTGTAGATTTTGGCCTCTAGCTCAGCCGGCACCTAGGGAAACCTACCAAACCTGTGCATTTCTGAAAACTAGAGACCTAGGGGAATCCAAGATGGGGTGACTTGCGGGGCTCGGACCAGGTTCTGTTACCCAGAATCCTTTGCAAACCTCAAAATTTGGCTAAAAAAACACATGTTCCTCACATTTCTGTGGCAGAAAGTTCTGGAATCTGAGAGGAGCCACAAATTTCCTTCCACCCAGCGTTCCCCCAAGTCTCCTGATAAAAATGATACCTCACTTGCGTGGGTAGGCCTAGCGCCGGCGACAGGAAACACCCCAAAGCGCAACGTGGACACGTCCAAAATTTTGGAAGAAAACAGAGGTGTTTTTTGCGAAGTGCCTACCTGTAGATTTTGGCCTCTAGCTCAGCCGGCACCTAGGGAAACCTACCAAACCTGTGCATTTCTGAAAACTAAAGACCTAGGGGAATCCAAGGAGGGGTGACTTGTGGGGCTCGGACCAGGTTCTGTTACCCAGAATCCTTTGCAAACCTCAAAATTTGGCTAAAAAAACACATGTTCCTCACATTTCTGTGGCAGAAAGTTCTTGAATCTGAGAGGAGCCACAAATTTCCTTCCACCCAGCGTTCCCCTAAGTCTCCCGATAAAAATGATACCTCACTTGCGTGGGTAGGCCTAGCGCCCGCGACAGGAAACACCCCAAAGCGCAACGTGGACACATCCAAATTTTTGGATGAAAACAGAGGTGTTTTTTGCGAAGTGCCTACCTGTAGATTTTGGCCTCTAGCTCAGCCGGCACCTGAGGAAACCTACCAAACCTGTGCATTTCTGAAAACTAGAGACCTAGGGGAATCCAAGATGGGGTGACTTGCGGGGCTCGGACCAGGTTCTGTTACCCAGAATCCTTTGCAAACCTCAAAATGTGGCTAAAAAAACACATGTTCCTCACATTTCTGTGGCAGAAAGTTCTGGAATCTGAGAGGAGCCACAAATTTCCTTCCACCCAGTGTTCCCCCAAGTCTCCCGATAAAAATGATACCTCACTTGCGTGGGTAGGCCTAGCGCCCGCGACAGGAAACACCCCAAAGCGCAACGTGGACACGTCCAAAATTTTGGAAGAAAACAGAGGTGTTTTTTGCAAAGTGCCTACCTGTAGATTTTGGCCTCTAGCTCAGCCGGCACCTAGGGAAACCTACCAAACCTGTGCATTTCTGAAAACTAAAGACCTAGGGGAATCCAAGATGGGTGACTTGTGGGGCTCAGACCAGATTCTGTTACCCAGAATCCTTTGCAAACCTCAAAATTTGGCTAAAAAAACCCATGTTCCTCACATTTCTGTGGCAGAAAGTTCTGGAATCTGAGAGGAGCCACAAATTTCTTTCCACCCAGCGTTCCCCCAAGTCTCCCGATAAAAATGATACCTCACTTGCGTGGGTAGGCCTAGCGCCGGCGACAGGAAACACCACAAAGCGCAACGTGGACACGTCCAAAATTTTGGAAGAAAACAGAGGTGTTTTTTGCGAAGTGCCTACCTGTAGGTTTTGGCCTCTAGCTCAGCCGGCACCTAGGGAAACCTACCAAACCTGTGCATTTCTGAAAACTAAAGACCTAGGGGAATCCAAGGAGGGGTGACTTGTGGGGCTCGGACCAGGTTCTGTTACCCAGAATCCTTTGCACACCTCAAAATTTGGCTAAAAAAAACACATGTTCCTCACATTTCTGTGGCAGAAAGTTCTGGAATCTGAGAGGAGCCACGAATTTCCTTCCACCCAGCGTTCCCCCAAGTCTCCCGCTAAAAATGATACCTCACTTGCGTGGGTAGGCCTAGCGCCCGCGACAGGAAACACCCCAAAGCGCAACGTGGACACATCCAAAATTTTGGATGAAAACAGAGGTGTTTTTTGCGAAGTGCCTACCTGTAGATTTTGGCCTCTATCTCAGCCGGCACCTGGGGAAACCTACCAAACCTGTGCATTTCTGAAAACTAGAGACCTAGGGGAATCCAAGGAGGGGTGACTTGCGGGGCTCGGACCAGGTTCTGTTACCCAGAATCCTTTGCAAACCTCAAAATTTGGCTAAAAAAAACACATGTTCCTCACATTTCTGTGGCAGAAAGTTCTGGAATCTGAGAGGAGCCACAAATTTCCTTCCACCCAGCGTTCCCCCAAGTCTCCCGATAAAAATGATACCTCACTTGAGTGGGTAGGCCTAGCGCCGGCGACAGGAAACACCCCAAAGCGCAACGTGGATACATCCAAAATTTTGGAAGAAAACAGAGGTGTTTTTTGCGAAGTGCCTACCTGTAGGTTTTGGCCTCTAGCTCAGCCGGCACCTAGGGAAACCTACCAAACCTGTGCATTTCTGAAAACTAGAGACCTAGGGGAATCCAAGGAAGGGTGACTTGCGGGGCTCGGACCAGGTTCTGTTACCCAGAATCCTTTGCAAACCTCAAAATTTGGCTAAAAAAAACATGTTCCTCACATTTCTGTGGCAGAAAGTTCTGGAATCTGAGAGGAGCCACAAATTTCCTTCCACCCAGCGTTCCCCCAAGTCTCCCGATAAAAATTATTCCTCACTTGCGTGGGTAGGCCTAGCGCCCGCGACAGGAAACACCCCAAAGCGCAACGTGGACACGTCCAAAATTTTGGAAGAAAACAGAGGTGTTTTTTGCAAAGTGCCTACCTGTAGATTTTGGCCTCTAGCTCAGCCGGCACCTAGGGAAACCTACCAAACCTGTGCATTTCTGAAAACTAGAGACCTAGGGGAATCCAAGATGGGGTGACTTGCGGGGCTCGGACCAGGTTCTGTTACCCAGAATCCTTTGCAAACCTCAAAATGTGGCTAAAAAAACACATGTTCCTCACATTTCTGTGGCAGAAAGTTCTGGAATCTGAGAGGAGCCACAAATTTCCTTCCACCCAGCGTTCCCCCAAGTCTCCCGATAAAAATGATACCTCACTTGCGTGGGTAGGCCTAGCGCCCGCGACAGGAAACACCCCAAAGCGCAACGTGGACACATCCAAAATTTTGGAAGAAAACAGAGGTGTTTTTTGCGAAGTGCCTACCTGTAGATTTTGGCCTCTAGCTCAGCCGGCACCTAGGGAAACCTACCAAACCTGTGCATTTCTGAAAACTATAGACCTAGGGGAATCCAAGATGGGGTGACTTGCGGGGCTCGGACCAGGTTCTCTTACCCAGAATCCTTTGCAAACCTCAAAATTTGGCTAAAAAAACACATGTTCCTCACATTTCTGTGGCAGAAAGTTCTGGAATCTGAGAGGAGCCACAAATTTCCTTCCACCCAGCGTTCCCCCAAGTCTCCAGATAAAAATGATACCTCACTTGCGTGGGTAGGCCTAGCGCCCGCGACAGGAAACACCCCAAAGCGCAACGTGGACACATCCAAAATTTTGGAAGAAAACAGAGGTGTTTTTTGCGAAGTGCCTACCTGTAGATTTTGGCCTCTAGCTCAGCCGGCACCTAGGGAAACCTACCAAACCTGTGCATTTCTGAAAACTATAGACCTAGGGGAATCCAAGATGGGGTGACTTGCGGGGCTCGGACCAGGTTCTGTTACCCAGAGTCCTTTGCAAACCTCAAAATTTGGCTAAAAAAACACATGTTCCTCACATTTCTGTGGCAGAAAGTTCTGGAATCTGAGAGGAGCCACAAATTTCCTTCCACCCAGCGTTCCCCCAAGTCTCCCGATAAAAATGATACCTCACTTGCGTGGGTAGGCCTAGCGCCCGCGACAGGAAACACCCCAAAGCGCAACGTGGACATGTCCAAAATTTTGGAAGAAAACAGAGGTGTTTTTTGCGAAGTGCCTACCTGTAGATTTTGGCCTCTAGCTCAGCCGGCACCTAGGGAAACCTACCAAACCTGTGCATTTCTGAAAACTAAAGACCTAGGGGAATCCAAGGAGGGGTGACTTGTGGGGCTCGGACCAGGTTCTGTTACCCAGAATCCTTTGCAAACCTCAAAATTTGGCTAAAAAAACACATGTTCCTCACATTTCTGTGGCAGAAAGTTCTTGAATCTGAGAGGAGCCACAAATTTCCTTCCACCCAGCGTTCCCCTAAGTCTCCCGATAAAAATGATACCTCACTTGCGTGGGTAGGCCTAGCGCCCGCGACAGGAAACACCCCAAAGCGCAACGTGGACACATCCAAATTTTTGGATGAAAACAGAGGTGTTTTTTGCGAAGTGCCTACCTGTAGATTTTGGCCTCTAGCTCAGCCGGCACCTGAGGAAACCTACCAAACCTGTGCATTTCTGAAAACTAGAGACCTAGGGGAATCCAAGATGGGGTGACTTGCGGGGCTCGGACCAGGTTCTGTTACCCAGAATCCTTTGCAAACCTCAAAATGTGGCTAAAAAAACACATGTTCCTCACATTTCTGTGGCAGAAAGTTCTGGAATCTGAGAGGAGCCACAAATTTCCTTCCACCCAGTGTTCCCCCAAGTCTCCCGATAAAAATGATACCTCACTTGCGTGGGTAGGCCTAGCGCCCGCGACAGGAAACACCCCAAAGCGCAACGTGGACACGTCCAAAATTTTGGAAGAAAACAGAGGTGTTTTTTGCAAAGTGCCTACCTGTAGATTTTGGCCTCTAGCTCAGCCGGCACCTAGGGAAACCTACCAAACCTGTGCATTTCTGAAAACTAAAGACCTAGGGGAATCCAAGATGGGTGACTTGTGGGGCTCAGACCAGATTCTGTTACCCAGAATCCTTTGCAAACCTCAAAATTTGGCTAAAAAAACCCATGTTCCTCACATTTCTGTGGCAGAAAGTTCTGGAATCTGAGAGGAGCCACAAATTTCTTTCCACCCAGCGTTCCCCCAAGTCTCCCGATAAAAATGATACCTCACTTGCGTGGGTAGGCCTAGCGCCGGCGACAGGAAACACCACAAAGCGCAACGTGGACACGTCCAAAATTTTGGAAGAAAACAGAGGTGTTTTTTGCGAAGTGCCTACCTGTAGGTTTTGGCCTCTAGCTCAGCCGGCACCTAGGGAAACCTACCAAACCTGTGCATTTCTGAAAACTAAAGACCTAGGGGAATCCAAGGAGGGGTGACTTGTGGGGCTCGGACCAGGTTCTGTTACCCAGAATCCTTTGCACACCTCAAAATTTGGCTAAAAAAAACACATGTTCCTCACATTTCTGTGGCAGAAAGTTCTGGAATCTGAGAGGAGCCACGAATTTCCTTCCACCCAGCGTTCCCCCAAGTCTCCCGCTAAAAATGATACCTCACTTGCGTGGGTAGGCCTAGCGCCCGCGACAGGAAACACCCCAAAGCGCAACGTGGACACATCCAAAATTTTGGATGAAAACAGAGGTGTTTTTTGCGAAGTGCCTACCTGTAGATTTTGGCCTCTATCTCAGCCGGCACCTGGGGAAACCTACCAAACCTGTGCATTTCTGAAAACTAGAGACCTAGGGGAATCCAAGGAGGGGTGACTTGCGGGGCTCGGACCAGGTTCTGTTACCCAGAATCCTTTGCAAACCTCAAAATGTGGCTAAAAAAACACATGTTCCTCACATTTCTGTGGCAGAAAGTTCTGGAATCTGAGAGGAGCCACAAATTTCCTTCCACCCAGCGTTCCCCCAAGTCTCCCGATAAAAATGATACCTCACTTGCGTGGGTAGGCCTAGCGCCCGCGACAGGAAACACCCCAAAGCGCAACGTGGACACATCCAAAATTTTGGAAGAAAACAGAGGTGTTTTTTGCGAAGTGCCTACCTGTAGATTTTGGCCTCTAGCTCAGCCGGCACCTAGGGAAACCTACCAAACCTGTGCATTTCTGAAAACTATAGACCTAGGGGAATCCAAGATGGGGTGACTTGCGGGGCTCGGACCAGGTTCTCTTACCCAGAATCCTTTGCAAACCTCAAAATTTGGCTAAAAAAACACATGTTCCTCACATTTCTGTGGCAGAAAGTTCTGGAATCTGAGAGGAGCCACAAATTTCCTTCCACCCAGCGTTCCCCCAAGTCTCCAGATAAAAATGATACCTCACTTGCGTGGGTAGGCCTAGCGCCCGCGACAGGAAACACCCCAAAGCGCAACGTGGACACATCCAAAATTTTGGAAGAAAACAGAGGTGTTTTTTGCGAAGTGCCTACCTGTAGATTTTGGCCTCTAGCTCAGCCGGCACCTAGGGAAACCTACCAAACCTGTGCATTTCTGAAAACTATAGACCTAGGGGAATCCAAGATGGGGTGACTTGCGGGGCTCGGACCAGGTTCTGTTACCCAGAGTCCTTTGCAAACCTCAAAATTTGGCTAAAAAAACACATGTTCCTCACATTTCTGTGGCAGAAAGTTCTGGAATCTGAGAGGAGCCACAAATTTCCTTCCACCCAGCGTTCCCCCAAGTCTCCCGATAAAAATGATACCTCACTTGCGTGGGTAGGCCTAGCGCCCGCGACAGGAAACACCCCAAAGCGCAACGTGGACATGTCCAAAATTTTGGAAGAAAACAGAGGTGTTTTTTGCGAAGTGCCTACCTGTAGATTTTGGCCTCTAGCTCAGCCGGCACCTAGGGAAACCTACCAAACCTGTGCATTTCTGAAAACTAAAGACCTAGGGGAATCCAAGGAGGGGTGACTTGTGGGGCTCGGACCAGGTTCTGTTACCCAGAATCCTTTGCAAACCTCAAAATTTGGCTAAAAAAACACATGTTCCTCACATTTCTGTGGCAGAAAGTTCTTGAATCTGAGAGGAGCCACAAATTTCCTTCCACCCAGCGTTCCCCTAAGTCTCCCGATAAAAATGATACCTCACTTGCGTGGGTAGGCCTAGCGCCCGCGACAGGAAACACCCCAAAGCGCAACGTGGACACATCCAAATTTTTGGATGAAAACAGAGGTGTTTTTTGCGAAGTGCCTACCTGTAGATTTTGGCCTCTAGCTCAGCCGGCACCTGAGGAAACCTACCAAACCTGTGCATTTCTGAAAACTAGAGACCTAGGGGAATCCAAGATGGGGTGACTTGCGGGGCTCGGACCAGGTTCTGTTACCCAGAATCCTTTGCAAACCTCAAAATGTGGCTAAAAAAACACATGTTCCTCACATTTCTGTGGCAGAAAGTTCTGGAATCTGAGAGGAGCCACAAATTTCCTTCCACCCAGTGTTCCCCCAAGTCTCCCGATAAAAATGATACCTCACTTGCGTGGGTAGGCCTAGCGCCCGCGACAGGAAACACCCCAAAGCGCAACGTGGACACGTCCAAAATTTTGGAAGAAAACAGAGGTGTTTTTTGCAAAGTGCCTACCTGTAGATTTTGGCCTCTAGCTCAGCCGGCACCTAGGGAAACCTACCAAACCTGTGCATTTCTGAAAACTAAAGACCTAGGGGAATCCAAGATGGGTGACTTGTGGGGCTCAGACCAGATTCTGTTACCCAGAATCCTTTGCAAACCTCAAAATTTGGCTAAAAAAACCCATGTTCCTCACATTTCTGTGGCAGAAAGTTCTGGAATCTGAGAGGAGCCACAAATTTCTTTCCACCCAGCGTTCCCCCAAGTCTCCCGATAAAAATGATACCTCACTTGCGTGGGTAGGCCTAGCGCCGGCGACAGGAAACACCACAAAGCGCAACGTGGACACGTCCAAAATTTTGGAAGAAAACAGAGGTGTTTTTTGCGAAGTGCCTACCTGTAGGTTTTGGCCTCTAGCTCAGCCGGCACCTAGGGAAACCTACCAAACCTGTGCATTTCTGAAAACTAAAGACCTAGGGGAATCCAAGGAGGGGTGACTTGTGGGGCTCGGACCAGGTTCTGTTACCCAGAATCCTTTGCACACCTCAAAATTTGGCTAAAAAAAACACATGTTCCTCACATTTCTGTGGCAGAAAGTTCTGGAATCTGAGAGGAGCCACGAATTTCCTTCCACCCAGCGTTCCCCCAAGTCTCCCGCTAAAAATGATACCTCACTTGCGTGGGTAGGCCTAGCGCCCGCGACAGGAAACACCCCAAAGCGCAACGTGGACACATCCAAAATTTTGGATGAAAACAGAGGTGTTTTTTGCGAAGTGCCTACCTGTAGATTTTGGCCTCTATCTCAGCCGGCACCTGGGGAAACCTACCAAACCTGTGCATTTCTGAAAACTAGAGACCTAGGGGAATCCAAGGAGGGGTGACTTGCGGGGCTCGGACCAGGTTCTGTTACCCAGAATCCTTTGCAAACCTCAAAATTTGGCTAAAAAAAACACATGTTCCTCACATTTCTGTGGCAGAAAGTTCTGGAATCTGAGAGGAGCCACAAATTTCCTTCCACCCAGCGTTCCCCCAAGTCTCCCGATAAAAATGATACCTCACTTGAGTGGGTAGGCCTAGCGCCGGCGACAGGAAACACCCCAAAGCGCAACGTGGATACATCCAAAATTTTGGAAGAAAACAGAGGTGTTTTTTGCGAAGTGCCTACCTGTAGGTTTTGGCCTCTAGCTCAGCCGGCACCTAGGGAAACCTACCAAACCTGTGCATTTCTGAAAACTAGAGACCTAGGGGAATCCAAGGAAGGGTGACTTGCGGGGCTCGGACCAGGTTCTGTTACCCAGAATCCTTTGCAAACCTCAAAATTTGGCTAAAAAAAACATGTTCCTCACATTTCTGTGGCAGAAAGTTCTGGAATCTGAGAGGAGCCACAAATTTCCTTCCACCCAGCGTTCCCCCAAGTCTCCCGATAAAAATTATTCCTCACTTGCGTGGGTAGGCCTAGCGCCCGCGACAGGAAACACCCCAAAGCGCAACGTGGACACGTCCAAAATTTTGGAAGAAAACAGAGGTGTTTTTTGCAAAGTGCCTACCTGTAGATTTTGGCCTCTAGCTCAGCCGGCACCTAGGGAAACCTACCAAACCTGTGCATTTCTGAAAACTAGAGACCTAGGGGAATCCAAGATGGGGTGACTTGCGGGGCTCGGACCAGGTTCTGTTACCCAGAATCCTTTGCAAACCTCAAAATGTGGCTAAAAAAACACATGTTCCTCACATTTCTGTGGCAGAAAGTTCTGGAATCTGAGAGGAGCCACAAATTTCCTTCCACCCAGCGTTCCCCCAAGTCTCCCGATAAAAATGATACCTCACTTGCGTGGGTAGGCCTAGCGCCCGCGACAGGAAACACCCCAAAGCGCAACGTGGACACATCCAAAATTTTGGAAGAAAACAGAGGTGTTTTTTGCGAAGTGCCTACCTGTAGATTTTGGCCTCTAGCTCAGCCGGCACCTAGGGAAACCTACCAAACCTGTGCATTTCTGAAAACTATAGACCTAGGGGAATCCAAGATGGGGTGACTTGCGGGGCTCGGACCAGGTTCTCTTACCCAGAATCCTTTGCAAACCTCAAAATTTGGCTAAAAAAACACATGTTCCTCACATTTCTGTGGCAGAAAGTTCTGGAATCTGAGAGGAGCCACAAATTTCCTTCCACCCAGCGTTCCCCCAAGTCTCCAGATAAAAATGATACCTCACTTGCGTGGGTAGGCCTAGCGCCCGCGACAGGAAACACCCCAAAGCGCAACGTGGACACATCCAAAATTTTGGAAGAAAACAGAGGTGTTTTTTGCGAAGTGCCTACCTGTAGATTTTGGCCTCTAGCTCAGCCGGCACCTAGGGAAACCTACCAAACCTGTGCATTTCTGAAAACTATAGACCTAGGGGAATCCAAGATGGGGTGACTTGCGGGGCTCGGACCAGGTTCTGTTACCCAGAGTCCTTTGCAAACCTCAAAATTTGGCTAAAAAAACACATGTTCCTCACATTTCTGTGGCAGAAAGTTCTGGAATCTGAGAGGAGCCACAAATTTCCTTCCACCCAGCGTTCCCCCAAGTCTCCCGATAAAAATGATACCTCACTTGCGTGGGTAGGCCTAGCGCCCGCGACAGGAAACACCCCAAAGCGCAACGTGGACATGTCCAAAATTTTGGAAGAAAACAGAGGTGTTTTTTGCGAAGTGCCTACCTGTAGATTTTGGCCTCTAGCTCAGCCGGCACCTAGGGAAACCTACCAAACCTGTGCATTTCTGAAAACTAGAGACCTAGGGGAATCCAAGATGGGGTGACTTGCGGGGCTCGGACCAGGTTCTGTTACCCAGAATCCTTTGCAAACCTCAAAATTTGGCTAAAAAAACACATGTTCCTCACATTTCTGTGGCAGAAAGTTCTGGAATCTGAGAGGAGCCACAAATTTCCTTCCACCCAGCGTTCCCCCAAGTCTCCCGATAAAAATGATACCTCACTTGCGTGGGTAGGCCTAGCGCCCGCGACAGGAAACACCCCAAAGCGCAACGTGGACACATCCAAAATTTTGGAAGAAAACAGAGGTGTTTTTTGCGAAGTGCCTACCTGTAGATTTTGGCCTCTAGCTCAGCCGGCACCTAGGGAAACCTACCAAACCTGTGCATTTCTGAAAACTATAGACCTAGGGGAATCCAAGATGGGGTGACTTGCGGGGCTCGGACCAGGTTCTCTTACCCAGAATCCTTTGCAAACCTCAAAATTTGGCTAAAAAAACACATGTTCCTCACATTTCTGTGGCAGAAAGTTCTGGAATCTGAGAGGAGCCACAAATTTCCTTCCACCCAGCGTTCCCCCAAGTCTCCAGATAAAAATGATACCTCACTTGCGTGGGTAGGCCTAGCGCCCGCGACAGGAAACACCCCAAAGCGCAACGTGGACACATCCAAAATTTTGGAAGAAAACAGAGGTGTTTTTTGCGAAGTGCCTACCCGTAGATTTTGGCCTCTAGCTCAGCCGGCACCTAGGGAAACCTACCAAACCTGTGCATTTCTGAAAACTATAGACCTAGGGGAATCCAAGATGGGGTGACTTGCGGGGCTCGGACCAGGTTCTGTTACCCAGAGTCCTTTGCAAACCTCAAAATTTGGCTAAAAAAACACATGTTCCTCACATTTCTGTGGCAGAAAGTTCTGGAATCTGAGAGGAGCCACAAATTTCCTTCCACCCAGCGTTCCCCCAAGTCTCCTGATAAAAATGATACCTCACTTGCGTGGGTAGGCCTAGCGCCCGCGACAGGAAACACCCCAAAGCGCAACGTGGACATGTCCAAAATTTTGGAAGAAAACAGAGGTGTTTTTTGCGAAGTGCCTACCTGTAGATTTTGGCCTCTAGCTCAGCCGGCACCTAGGGAAACCTACCAAACCTGTGCATTTCTGAAAACTAGAGACCTAGGGGAATCCAAGATGGGGTGACTTGCGGGGCTCGGACCAGGTTCTGTTACCCAGAATCCTTTGCAAACCTCAAAATTTGGCTAAAAAAACACATGTTCCTCACATTTCTGTGGCAGAAAGTTCTGGAATCTGAGAGGAGCCACAAATTTCCTTCCACCCAGCGTTCCCCCAAGTCTCCCGATAAAAATGATACCTCACTTGCGTGGGTAGGCCTAGCGCCGGCGACAGGAAACACCCCAAAGCGCAACGTGGACACGTCCAAAATTTTGGAAGAAAACAGAGGTGTTTTTTGCGAAGTGCCTACCTGTAGATTTTGGCCTCTAGCTCAGCCGGCACCTAGGGAAACCTACCAAACCTGTGCATTTCTGAAAACTAGAGACCTAGGGGAATCCAAGATGGGGTGACTTGCGAGGCTCGGACCAGGTTCTGTTACCCAGAATCCTTTGCAAACCTCAAAATTTGGCTAAAAAAACACATGTTCCTCACATTTCTGTGGCAGAAAGTTCTGGAATCTGAGAGGAGCCACAAATTTGCTTCCACCCAGCGTCCCCCCAAGTCTCCCGATAAAAATGATACCTCACTTGCGTGGGTAGGCCTAGCGCCCGCGACAGGAAACACCCCAAAGCGCAACGTGGACACGTCCAAAATTTTGGAAGAAAACAGAGGTGTTTTTTTGCGAAGTGCCTACCTGTGGATTTTGGCCTGTAGCTCAGCCGGCACCTAGGGAAACCTACCAAACCTGTGCATTTATGAAAACTAGAGACCTAGGGGAATCGAAGGAGGGGTGACTTGTGGGGCTCGGACCAGGTTCTGTTACCCAGAATCCTTTGCAAACCTCAAAATGTGGCTAAAAAAACACATGTTCCTCACATTTCTGTGGCAGAAAGTTCTGGAATCTGAGAGGAGCCACAAATTTCCTTCCACCCAGCGTTCCCCCAAGTCTCCCGATAAAAATGATACCTCAGTTGCGTGGGTAGGCCTAGCGCCCGCGACAGGAAACGCCCCAAAACGCAACGTGGACACATCCCATTTTTTGAAAGAAAACAGTGCCTACCTGTGGATTTTGGCCTGTAGCTCAGCCGGCACCTAGGGAAACCTACCAAACCTGTGCATTTATGAAAACTAGAGACCTAGGGGAATCGAAGGAGGGGTGACTTGTGGGGCTCGGACCAGGTTCTGTTACCCAGAATCCTTTGCAAACCTCAAAATGTGGCTAAAAAAACACATGTTCCTCACATTTCTGTGGCAGAAAGTTCTGGAATCTGAGAGGAGCCACAAATTTCCTTCCACCCAGCGTTCCCCCAAGTCTCCCGATAAAAATGATACCTCACTTGCGTGGGTAGGCCTAGCGCCCGCGACAGGAAACACCCCAAAGCGCAACGTGGACACGTCCAAATTTTGGAAGAAAACAGAGGTGTTTTTTTGCGAAGTGCCTACCTGTGGATTTTGGCCTGTAGCTCAGCCGGCACCTAGGGAAACCTACCAAACCTGTGCATTTATGAAAACTAGAGACCTAGGGGAATCGAAGGAGGGGTGACTTGCGGGGCTCAGACCAGGTTCTGTTACCCAGAATCCTTTGCAAACCTCAAAATGTGGCAAAAAAAAACACATGTTCCTCTCATTTCTGTGGCAGAAAGTTCTGGAATCTGAGAGGAGCCACAAATTTCCTTCCACCCAGCGTTCCCCCAAGTCTCCCGATAAAAATGATACCTCACTTGTGTGGGTGGGCCAGGTGCCTGCAACAGAATAAGGCCCAAAACCTGAAGGGATAGAAGGGATAGCACAGCAAGTTTATAAGGGCATATTCTTTTATACATCTTTAGACGGACTCTGCTTTGGGGACCCACATAAGTGAGGTGTCATTTTACTTGGGAGACTGAGGGGAAAACTGGGGAGTAGGAATTTTGTGCTGGAGCGGTGATCCTACTAAGAAAAATCAGGAAATATGCTTTTTTATGCAAATTTTGAGGTTTACAGAGGAGTCTGGGTAAGAAAATGTTGGGGGAGCCACGCAAGCCACACCTCCCTGGACTCCTTGGGGTGTCTAGTTTTAAAAGGTTTCTGGGTTTTGTAGGTTTCCCTACATGAAGGCCGCACCCAGGACCAAAAACATAGGTGGGCCCTCCCCCCCAAACACAGGTATTTTTGGAATATATCACTTTGATGTGTGCACATACGTCCGTGATGTGCCAAACACTAAAATTGTGAAAAGAAACACACTTAGGTTATGTGAAGAAGACCCCTCACCCACCAACCAAGTTGGTGGCATGCTTCATCATCGGGGTCCCACCCGAGGCACCTAGCGTGTCACAGGTGTGCTGCGACGCCTGATTACAGCGGAGCAGGTTTTGTCATTTTTTACAACACATACTGGTTGGATTTGGCACGAGGGTCAGTGATGGTTCAGTGTCACATGCCTGATACAAGAATCACACCAGCTGATGGGAGCCAACCACAAGCACACCGCCAGCCAAGCGCCACCCCACGCACACAGCCAGCCAAGCACCACCCCAAGCACACCGCCAGCAAAGCGCCACCCCACGCACACCGCCAGCCAAGCGCCACCCCACGCACACCGCCAGCCAAGCGCCACCCCAAGCACACCGCCAGCCAAGCGCCACCCCACGCACACAGCCAGCCAAGCGCCACCCCAAGCACACCGCCAGCCAGGCGCCACCCCAAGCACACCGCCAGCCAAGCGCCACCCCACGCACACCGCCAGCCAAGCGCCACCCCACGCACACCGCCAGCCAAGCGCCACCCCAAGCACACCACCATCACTTTTTTTGTTTATAAACAACAAAGAAACCACTAATTATAAAATAAGCACAAAACTACAAACACAAAAGCTCTAACTAAATACATGACAGAGATGCCAACCGTGAAACATATGAAAATATAAAACAGACAGCTTACGCTCAAGGTATTTCCCAGATTTTTTTGGGGGTATGGTAACTTCTGTAACAGCCGGGAACACACAGCCCAGGCTTTGAAGGGCATTCGGGGCAGTACATCCGGCTCTCCCTCCGGATTAATCTCCGGGCACATACTCTACATTTCTTTGTGGGCATGTCTTTTTTGGGAGTGGGAGGAATGTGATCTGGAAAGTGCCGATCTTTCAATCTAGCCACATCCTCCACCACTTCTACTCTAGGAACTCTTCCCGGTTCCACCACAATAAGGCTTTCTATCACCGACTCCTGAAATTTAACAAATGTCATCCTTGACTCGGGTGAACAATCCTTGTATTCAATAAAGGCATTAAAAGTTGCCAAATGAAATAAATGTAGGGCCCACTTTTTATACCACACATATGACTTACGAAGAGCAGTGTAAGGTTCTAACCTCTGATCTACTCTATCAACACCACCCATGTGCCTATTGTAGTCCAAAATGCACGCAGGTTTGCGCACTTCCGCAACCTGACCCCAAACAGCCACAGTGGAAGTACTCTCATCATGGATGGTCGATAGCATGTACACATCCCTCCTGTCTGAAAATGTCAGAGCTAGCAGCTCATTATTCGGCAAGGCACTGCACTGTCCCCTCTCAAGTTTTTTACAGACAAGCTCCCTTGGATAGCCTTTCCGGTTAGAACGGATTGTGCCACAAGCAACAGTGTCCACTCTAAACAACTCCTTGAACAACTGCACTCCAGTTTAGAAATTATCTACGTACAAATGGTGACCTTTGTTAAACAGCCGTCTAGCAAGTTCCCACACAATTTTTTCGCTAACTCCAAAAGTGGCCGGACAACCAGGAGGGTCAATACTGGAATCCCTACCAGTGTAGACCCGGAAATGATAAACATATCCTGTACTGCTTTCTGACAGCAGATACAATTTAATCCCATTCCGTGCCCTCTTACTAGGAATGTACTGCTTAAAAACTAAACGCCCCTTGAAAAGGACCAAAGACTCGTCCACACTTATCTCTTTGCCTGGAACATAGACCTCTGAAAAACGATCCACAAAATGATCAAGGACAGGCCTAATCTTAAAAAGGCGGTCACAATCAGGGTGATCTCGTGGCAAGGCTAAAGCATTGTCTACAAAATGCAGCATACGAAGAAGAAGCAAATACCGATTACGTGTCATAGGTGCAGGAAATATAGCAGTTGCCATCAAGGGACTAGTAGACCAATAAGAAGCCAGTGACGGCTTCCTGATCAACCCCATCAAAAAAGACAAACCTAAAAACCTTTTCATCTCTTCCAGATATGTGGGAACCCAATGAGTAGCTCTAGACTGAGGCTTAAGTATGGCAGCGTTGTCCCGCAAATATTGCTCTGCATACACATTTGTCTGCTCCACAATCTCTTCCAAAAATACATCGTCCATAAACAAGTGAAAGAAATGGACAGGCAGAAAGTTTTCCGTATTAACTCTACACCCTGGGAGACCAGTAAATGCAGGTAACTGTGGCTGCTCCATGTTTGGGGCAATCCAGGTGTCAGGTCTTCCAATGGGAAACCCTGCAGCCCCAGGCTGCTGCACTCTTGGCACATCAATGTCCTCTAAAACAGGCCCTTCATCTGCACTGAGAGTAGCTTCCTCATCAGAAGAATACTCTCGGACAGAAAACTCACTTCCAGAATCTCCTGCTTCCTCCTCTGCCTCAGATGCAGAGTCAGTGTCGTAATCATGGTCTGAAGACGACTCAAAGAGCATGCGAACAACCTGCTGAGTGGTCACTTTGCGGCTAGCCATGATCCTAACAACAAATGGATTGCCAACAACAACTAGCACTAAAATAAGTAATAAACAAAGTGTAGCTTTATCACAAAGAGTTATGTACTACAAAAAACTATACCACTCAGTTGCCTGAAATAGCTACTCACCAAGCAACTACTCTGCACAGACAGCAATCACCAATGATATCCCACTAAAAAGAAAAAAGAAAAAAGCAAATTAGACATATCACAACACAAACATCACTGTCCTCAAATCTAAGGACAATGTCAAACACACAATACTGCATTTAGTACACCACCTACAAACATGTCAACAATACTCCTTTGGAGTAAATTGCTTTCACTTACCTAAAACATGCAACTATGCAAACCACAGGACAACTACTGCCAAAACCGCAAAGATCCACAGCAAAGGAAGCAAAAGCGTTGAACTAGAAGAAAAAGAAGAAATAAATTGTTATACTCACAAATACAAATACTTTGCCAGTTGACAAACACCCCACCACCAAGAACTTAGAAGTTGTCCCTGTTACCTAAGTGGATCCTGTCCCCTTCGGTGGTAGATGGGCGTAAAAAATTGGCCAATCCGCCCCCAAGGGGGGCAGAAATGGGCAACACCTCTGTGCCCCCTTTCAGGGGGCGACCCTTCCCAAAGGGGGCACCCCCAGCACAACACAAAACAAAACAAAAAAATCCCTGCCGTATTGGTGGTTTCTGCCCTCCTTGGGGGCAGATGGGCCTACAAAATTACGGGCAGAGATGGCCAATACAAATTTTCCCCACCTTAGGGGGGCGACCGTTGCCCAAGGGGTGCCCCCAAACACACACCACACACACAACACAATCCCTGGCGCCTACTGTGCTTCCACCCCCCCGGGCCAGATCGTCCAAAAAATGGCTGTCTGCCATCGGGGGGACCGAAACAGAAAAAAAAAAAGCTCCCCAGGGGAGCGACCCTTGCCCAAGGAGTTGCCCCCAAAATAAACAATAAAAACAAAATCCCTGGTGTCTAGTGGTTTTCGCCCCCCTGGGGGCAGATCAGCCCAAAAATTGGCAGATCTGCCCCGGGGGGGGGGGCGAAATACAAAAAAAAATTGCCCCCGGGGGGGCGACCCTTGCCCAAGGGGTCGCCCCCAAAATACACATAAATAACAAAATCCCTGGTGTCTAGTGGTTTTCGCCCCCCCCCCTGGGGGCAGATCCGCCGAAAAATCGGCAGATCTGCCCCCAGGAGGGGGCGAAATACAAAAAAAAATTGCCCCCGGGGGGTGGGCGACCCTTGCCCAAGGGGTCGCCCCCAAAATACACATAAATAACAATATCCCTGGTGTCTAGTGGTTTTCGCCCCCCCCTGGGGGCAGATCCGCCGAAAAATCGGCGGATCTGCCCCCAGGGGGGGGGCGGTCGCCCCCAAAATACACGTAAATAAACATATCCCTGGTGTCTAGTGGTTTTCGCCCCCCCCTGGGGGCAGATCTGCCGAAAAATCAGCGGATCTGCCCCCAGGGCGGGGGCGAAATACAAAAAAAAATGGCCCCCGGGGGGGGCCACCCTTGCCCAAGGGGTCGACCCCAAAATACTTATAAATAACAATATCCCTGGTGTCTAGTTGTTTTCGCCCCCCCCCCCCCCCTGGGGGCAGATCCGCCGAAAAATCGGCGGATCTGCCCCCAGGGGGGGGCGAAATACAAAAATAAATTGCCCCTGGGGGGGCGACCCTTGCCCAAGGGGTCACCACCAAAACACACATAAATATACATATCCCTGGTGTCTAGTGGTTTTCGCCCCCCCCCTGGGGGCAGATCCGCCAAAAAATCGGCGAATCTGCCCCCGGGGGGGGCGAAATACAAATAAAAATTGCCCCCGGGGGGGGGCGACCCTTGCCCAAGGGGTCGCCCCCAAAACACACATAAATAAACATCCCTGGTGTCTAGTGGTTTTCGCCCCCCCCCCAATGGGGCAGATCCGCCGAAAAATCGGCGGATCTGCCCCCAGGGGGGGGCGAAATACAAATAAAAATTGTCCAAGGGGTCGCCCCCAAAATTACCAAAAAAGAAAATCCCTGGTGGCTAGTGGAGATTCCTGCTCCACGATCGCGGGCCCTGCCCGCGATCGTGGAGCAGGAATCTTGTGAAATCGGACACAGGGGGAAAGGAAAAACCCTTTCCTTTCCCACCGTGTCTGTTTTCACCACCCCCCACCCCCCAAAAACGGAGAGGACTCACCTATAACGTCCTTCTCCTAAGACGCGCTGGAAGCAAATGGCTTCCAGCGCGCCCGGCAACACTAGATGACGTCAGCGCGCTGTGCGCGCGCTGACGTCATCGGATTGCCGTGGGGAGGGATGGAAGGTGAAGGTCTTCCCCTTTCATCCCCGCCTGGGGGGCGCACGGGGGGCGCGCTAGCGCTCCCCCAAGTTCCCCTGTGCCTAGGACGAGATGATCTCGTCCAAGGCACAGGGGAACTGTAGCCTTGGACGAGATCATCTCGTCCAAGGCACAGAACCGGTTAAAAAAATATATATATTTCCTAATTACAACGTCACTGTAACCTTTGTTTTTTTTCAGTGATTTTCATTTTTTTTAATGTAAAGTAATTGTCATTATTATATATTCATCCAACCACCACCGTGTACAGCCTTTGGTCATGTGCAGAGGGGGTTGGCCACAGAGCCTGATCTCTGGGCAGGCCCCTATAATTACACAACCTGACACTTCGCATAGCCTTCAGCCGTGCGCAGAGGGAGTTGGCCACAGGACCTGACCAGATTGCACATATCCTTTGGCACTGTGTAGTGGGGGTTGACAGTAGGGCCTGACCTGTGGCCAGAACCTGCAGCCAATCCCCTGTAACCTTTGGCCTTTGCCCAAGCACAGGAGTAATTGGCAGCAGGTCTGCATGTCCCTTCTCCTGACTGATTTAGGTGCCGAGGACCACGTCCCCTTGGGTCAGTCCTAATTATTAACTTTTTTTGTGGGAGGGGGCCCCACGGCCCCCTCCTTAGGGCCAGGCTTGGACCTCGGGACCCTATCCCCCGGGCCCCAGCCTAATTATTCATTTTTTGGGTGGTGAGCCTGTGTGCCTCACTCACCAGGGCCCATCTTAGCCTTGGGGACCCCATCCAATGGGGCCCAGTCTAAACATTTTATTTTTTGGGGGGAAGCCACTCAGCACCCCTCTGCAGGCTGACCTCTGCCCAGGGGATACTATCTCTGGGGTCCAGCTATGTCATCTGGGTGCCCTCAGGGGACCCAGTCACAATGGTTGAGGACCGCAGGGGAGTCTGAAGGCCTCTGCAGTCCCAGCTGGCTCTCCACGCCTCCTGCAGGAGCCAGCATTTCTGTCACAAAGAGGCAGCTGCTAAAGCAGCTACCTCTCTGTGAGAGCAGTTTGCTCTTTTTCCTGCCTGCCTGTTTCCCTGCCTATTTCTCCACGAGCAGGGAAACAGAAGAAACCTCTGCTCCCATGAAGCAACTGCTGTTTGACAGCTCTCACTTCATCCAAGCAGAGTGCTTGCTCTGACTTGGCGACCGCTGTCAAAGCTGCTGCCAAGTCAGAGCAAACAGCTATTGTCCAAGGGCTAGGCACCCCGGGACATGGCAGGAGCTGGCCCTGCGGGGTGGTGGTCCAGAGGAGAGCCACCAGTAGCTCCTCAATGGCCTTCCTCCAATGTTAAGTAGCCTGGGCGAGGTGGTGGTCCCCAGGGCCCAGCTGTCCACAATAGAACCCCTACGTCATTTACATTTAGCCCCGTGAAGGTGGTGGTCCCCGGGGCTGTGGAGGAGCTACAAGGCCCCCCTGCATTTGATTTCTTTGAAGCCCAGGGGAATTGGTGGTCTCCTTGACTGCAGGGGGCAACGCAGCCCTCCTTCATTATATGAATTAATTGCTGCTGTCGTAGTTTGACTCTTGCTCTAGGCGAGACTGCTGGTTTAAGGATGACAGTACTTATGTTTTTAGGCGACTATGCCAGTCCTACAACAAATCGCAACTGTTGCCCCAACCCTCCCGGCTCACAAGCAGCACCTCACCAAAAATCCAAACAGTAAAAGGTGATTTGTGGCAGACTTTACGTATGGACTCAAGAGTGTGATATCTCGGGGAGTGTTGTGGTTAAACAGGGAGTACCCCATTCTCACACGAACAACATGTCTCAATCAAACACAGGCAATGACGAAGATGCAGTAACGTTTCAATAGTTTTTATTTACCAAAACTGCACTCTGCAATGAGTTGCATGGGCTGCAATGATTACGATAGTGAATAATGCAAGAAACAGAATTGTAAAGGCAAGAGTCATTAATACAAAGACCTCCACCATCTTGCGATGACATAAAATGACATGAATTGTGAAATATTTCCTAATACCCTAGCATCATGGACCTGATCTCTAACCTAAAAAAGACCTGGGTATGTTAAACCTAATCTGCCAATGCCATGTCCATGAGAAGAGCCCCCCAACCCTTGTTACCTTGGAATGAGGTCTCTAGTTTAGACTCTGTAGAGACACGAAGACTGGGTAAGCATTAAGGAGACGTGCAGCATCAATAGCAGCTATGGCATCTGGTTGTAATCCCTCTGACTATCTGTCTAAGTGAGGTGCATTTATACATATCTGCCCGGAACCCTGACGTAGGTCTGTTCTCAAACAATAGATAACAGGACATGCTTGGGACGGTAATTTATGAAAACAATTCCCTCTAAAGCATGAAGAGGGAAAGCACATAATGTGAACACCTACAGTTTGTTTATCGTTGTCGCTTGATATTGACACCTTAGCGCGGTGGCACTGATAACATGAAACTAAAACATTGGCCTAAGTAGAAATGAGGCAGCCATCTTAAAAGAAATAATTAAATAAATGTGCTAAAACAGAGAAAGCTAAGTAGGGTAAAAGTCGCTAGGTGATGAGGGGAACAAGTCTGCAAGCCAAAGGCTAAGCTAACTCCTGTTTCCCTTTTAAAACAAACTAGGATTCACTACACTGCAAGGAGGTGGTGGTTCCTGGAGCTGCAGGGGGGGGCCGAGTGGCCACCCTGCAATATTGTGATAAAGTTCCCCAGGTAGGTGGTGGTCCCTGGGGTTGCATGTGGACCGGGCACCCCCCCCATATTTTACATTTAGTGCCCCAGGGAGCTGGCGGTCACCCGGGCTATTTGGTGCCACGCAGCCCCTCCACATTATTTCAATTAGGTGCCCCTGGGAGATGGTAGTCCCAGGGGCTGCGGGGGGTCAAGTGGCCTCCCTGCTTAGAAAATGTAAATGCTCCCTGGACCTGGCCCATCCGCTGGCTGGCACAAAAAAAGAGCAGTGGCCTGCACTTGTTTTTTTTAAAAATGTTGTTGAATTTGCGTCATTGTCGCAAATTTGCTGGAAGAATTTAAACAATATATATATATTTTTTGTTCTGGGGTGTCACTTTGGGGCCCAGCACCAGAGCTGAGGGGCCAGGGTGACTTTACCCTGGCATCTTGTCTTTTTTTTAAAACTTTTTTGTGGGACTCGGCTGTAGCAGAGTCCCGGGATGGCTGCCAACACGTCCTGGTTTGAATTGCTGTGCATTTCCCTGCACAAGTTTTTCATTATTTTCAAAGTCGTTGGGGAGGATGTGCGGCCTTCGATATACAAATTTATTTTCCCTTCAATACATCCAAAACTACTAGATGAATTTCAATCAAATAAGCAAAAATGTAATCTGCTTACAGAAAGCTAGCTTTCTTCCAACTTTGATGTAATACCGTCTGGCGGTTCTGGCTGCAGTCGTGTTCAAATGTCCTATGGGAATTAACATGGGAAACGCACATTTTTTTACGCCCCGCTTTTTATTGGCCCTTGATTGACGGATCACTCTGAAACTTTCTGTGCACAACAAGAATCACTGAGGCACTTTTTTTTAGAAAGTTTTGTGAAGATTTGTTAAATGGCGCCAAAGATATAGACAAGTCAAAAAACGTTTTTCCTATGGAAACACGGTCCTAATTATAACTACCTACTGGCAACCGCCAGAAGATAACATATATATATATATATATATATATATATACATATATGTGTATATATATATATATATATATATATATATATTAAAAACACTCTCCAAAGGACAAGGAGACACACACTCTGGTGAAACAAACCAAAGTCTAATTCACCTGAGGAGATCAGAACTGAATTTGTTGCAGTCAGATGCGAGGAAAACCCAAACATTTTGGCGTTAACACACGCCCTGGTCACGGATAAAGCAGCAATGTTACCAGCATCAATTTAAAGGAAGAACAGAGGTAATAAACATAAAAAACATGTTGAAAGCCCTTTTAAAGCTTACAAAAATATATGCCCCATCTTGGTCATGCTTCACACCAATAGTGCATGTATTAAAAAAATCACATATACCTAAATCATTTTGCATCATATATAGAAGATATGCAAAATAAGAAAGCAATCATGTTAAAATTCATAAATATTTGTGCGCAGGATTCTAGCTGCTGTACTTATATATCTAGATATATAACTATATGTTCAATATGGGCAAGATCACAATGTCTCGTATTAAGTCCACAATACATACAGATGAATCACAAACATAATAGCTGTTTCAAAATAAACAATACAGATAATATATAAAAATCCCAATACTTCCCCAATGGGCTTGTAATAGTCATATGTGAAATCAAAATAATACTGGAAACAGGAAACCCCAATGGAAAAAGTGCTAGCAGCATTCAGGCCCTGATGTATACTTTTTACTTTAAACGGTGCTAACGCATTTTAGTATCAAAAAGTATACCGCCGGCTAGCGACATCCCAAGATGCCGGCGACACATCATATTTATGGAATTACGTTAGCTGGTGGTAAGGCCGGATAGCGTCAAAATAGTTGGCGCAAACCGGGTGGGAGAGGCATAGGGAAAACTGGAGGTTGTGCTTCAGTCATGAAAATAACTCTAACGTGATTAGCACCATATTTCGGCACACAACCCCCAAGGACATGACTCCTGTCTAAGTAAAGACAGGAGTCATGCCCCCAGCCTAATGGCAATGCCCAGGGGACTTATGTCCCCTGGGCATGGCCTTTGGAGCCAGTGCCATGTAGGGGGGCCCGAATTAGCCCCCCCAGGACACTTAATTTTTTTTTCCAATATACTTACTTCTACTTATCTCTACTTACCTGGGATGGGGTCCCCCCCATCCTTAGGTGTCTTCCTGGTGTGGGTGGGTGGGGGTGTCCCTGGGGCCAGGCAAGGGCACCTGTGGACTCTTTCCATGGTCTCTGACCATGGAAAAAGGCCCACAGGTCCCCTAACGCCTGCCCTGACCCAGGCGTTAAAGAATGGAGCTCAGCAAGCTTTGCACCATTATTTAGGCCCGCCTCCCTCCGTGCGCTATTTTTGCACGGGAGGATAGATAAGGCACCTTGGCCTTAGAATCATTTTTTGCCCGGGAACGCCTACCTTGCATCTCATTGATGCAAGGTAGTTTTCCGCACGCAAAAAAGACTTTAACTCCAATATTTTGACGCTACACGGGTCTAGCGTCAAAATATAAATATGGAGTTAAGTTCGCGCTGAAATAGCTTTAAAAAAATGGCGCTATTTCAGCGCAGAGTATAAATATGCCCCTCAATGTCCAAAGGTTGAACTGTAATACATAACCAGCAGTAAAACAAAAGACCTCACAACAAGAAAATATTAGAAAATGTTCGGAAGTCTGTGTAAATATAGTAAATCTTTTCAAAGAGAACGAATTCGTCCGTAAAAATGATCGATGAGAAGCAGTTAATCACATTCTAGATGAAAATTATGGAGCCCCAGAAAGGCAGGCCGAGAAGAAATGACGAATAAAACAGAAAATAAAACATGAAAAATAAAAAATAAACAAGATATATCAGCTCTTTTGCTTCAGTCATCTCCTTGGACCTAGGGGAGCATGTTCGAAGAGATAAATCCAGACAGGAAGTATCAATAAGTCCAGTGCAATCAAGACCAAGGGCTTATCCTGTGTAGACATAAAAAACACACAACTGTATAAAATGAAAATCATATGAACAGATGTTGAGTACAAATCACCAAGAAAAGAACAGGTTACAGATATATACCTTCATCAATAATAATAAGAGAATTGAGGGATACCAAAATCACAGATCTAGGCCGAGAGCACCAACAACCAAAATTTGAATTCCAATCCCCTAATTGTACAGCCAGTTCTTAAAAAGAGAGATCACCAAGAGTGTGCCTTTGTACTGCCACCCTCTCTGACACTGGGCATGACTGTATCAAGAACCACAAAACGGAGTCGATTTTCGTTAGCAAAGTGCACTCCCGCAAAATGCCTGGCAACAGGATAAAGTTGGTGAACAGGTCTCATATGCTCAATCACGCGTTCTGTTCGTGTTGTGTTCAGTGCTCCCAATCCATATAAGATTACATTGACACAGTAAACAATATATAGCGAACTCTGTGTTGCAGGTGACAAATTTACATTTGGTGTTGGGTTTTATTATTGTGGTTCTTTCTGCATATACAATCCAAATCTGGAGAAGCCCACAGTGCAGGTAATTGGATATGTCCTTCTGGAATTGGCAAACGTGAGCGTATGATCTCCACTGTATCTAATCACAGTTTGAAATTTTTGTTGCGAGAAACTGTAATACTACACAACCAATGTATTTCATTATTGCATTCATTTGTGAGTGGTCACACAAAATGTGATTCGTTCAGATTGTCCTAACGTGATTTCTTCAATCAGTTTTGTTTTGATGGACGTTGATGTCCTCCAATGAAACTATAGCTATTTGTATTACGTAGATTTGATAACTATTTTTTCACTTTTTTCGTGTTGCCCATTTGTATACATTCGTAGTTTTGTGCTATTTAAGCATTACGATTATTCTTTCTGATTTCTGTGTATCTAATCTACAGTACTATGCGCTGGTTTTTGTCTGTTTTGTGTTTTCCAATGCAACATTATAAATTGGCGCTATTTTGGGCCCGTGTAATGGGCACTGTATGAGCGTGTCCTTCTTTTATGTTTTGTTTGGTCTGTTTCACAGTGGGTGATGCTTTACTCGCAAGACTCGTGAGAAAGGCCCATGACCAAAGGCGTTGAGACGAAGCGATGTGTTTAGTAAACTTCACTTTGTGTATCAGAGCAGAGTCTGGGCAAAGTTTCCTAGATTATGTGAAGATACTTTATTGGAATTATAAAAATATCTAAACCTCAGCAATCTCACCAACCAAAAACCCTCCAACACCAGACTCAATCCATTGTGTAAAATAGTTACAACACTTGAAATACACAATATGAAATACCAGTAACATAAAACGTACTTAAACAAAAGAATGAAATATGACTTACTGTTTGGTAGCTGCAGATCATCGTCTGGATCCATAAAGACAAAAGGTATAATCCGCCATAGGAAAGTGCCCTTTCTGGATGATCACCCAACACATTTTGATCTAGATACTGTTGATAATGACTCTGAAAGTGCACTGGGGCGTGCTAACCAGGCCCCAGTGCCAGTGGTCTCTCCCTAAATTGATAAATGTGAATTGGTACCTCCAATTGGCAAGCACTTTAACCCCCTAATAAGTCCCTAGTATATGGTACCAGTGGCACCCAGGGTATGGGTGTTAAAGGGGACACCAGGGCCTGAATCACTGTTTGAGCCATCCTCAGTGACCCAAGTAAACTACTGACAGCAGACCTGCCATTGCAGGCTGCAGGACCGGTGCAAACTGCTCAAACTTCACTGTGTCCACACTGTGCGTGGCACAGCCAAAAGCACTATCTTTCATAAATGCCAATCACCCCAAAGGAAGGATTCCTGACCCCAGGAGGCAGGGGGCATTATGTAAAAGGGGTCTATAAGCTTTCTCTTACATGCCCATACATGTACGTGAAAGCTTATATGTCCATATAGCGGCCTTTTCCTTTAAAGGCTACTATAAGGGAAAAATAGTCCATAGGATAACCTGATGCTGGTACATGGGCATCCCGAAGTTGCCAGCTCCATTATGGTACCACCAAAATGGGTCATGGTTGGGAGCAAACAACATGCCGTCTCACTTCTGACATGAATCTCGTGTCAAGGGTGATCCTGCATAGGACCAGAGATCAACCTTAGAAGTTTCCCACTGAGTTGCCCCAGTTTTCCTGAGCACTGGCTGCCAGCTCAGAGCTGCTGCTGCCAAGACAGGATTCTGACCTCCTGGTCAGTAGTGTCAACACTCCCAGAAGTCAGGACAATGGCCAGGATGAGGAGGTCTCACCTCCCTTCTTTCCAGGAGGGCTAATGAAGTGGCGCATCAAGGCAGTGAGGTTCAAAGGGCACACTGCCTCTGATATACAGACAGACTGTCCCCCAGTGGAGGACAAAGCTGTCCCCCTGCATCCAGGTGCGTTTGCACCCGAGCAGGTGCAAGAATTAGTTAGTCTGGAGGCAAACACCCCCAGAAGACTAGCAACACCTCTAGGGTGGGCAGCCTGGTCTGTTCAACTGAGGAAGTCTTCTGCCATCTTGAAAAGTGGCAAATTAGAGGTTCTGGGTAGAAAAGGTACTGCAACCTGCCAGATGTGGTCTCCTCATTGGCAGATTAGCTGCTGAGGCTAGTAGCCCATTGGCTACTTACACCCACACCCCTAAAGCCCCTAAAGATAGGAGTTAAGGGTCTCCCCTGCCACCAGCACCTCTGATCTGCAGCAACTTGCAATGAAAGGACAAGAGAAGACCTGCATTGATGACAACAGGTACCTGCTCTAACAAAAGGCGCAATACCTTGAACCTGTAGCAACCTTCCTGGAACTGCTTGACTGTGGATCCTCCTGGACCAAAGATTGCTTCCCCCAGCAAGAGGGAACCCTTTGTGAGCTAAAGTCAAGATCAGACTCCCTTGGACCAATACAACTAGTCCCCTGCCCAGGGCAGGTAAGAGGCACCTGCTTTTTACCTGAAGAAGCGCTGCCCATTGGACCCTCCAAGGATTTTCCCAAAGACAGGTGTTCCAGTACATTGTGGGAAGTGTAGTCCAGCTCTCCAAGTTTCAGCCAGCTACCATTTTTTACTGGACCTGCAGAAATTGAAATAGTTGCTCCTCCACCTTACCACTGTTAAGGGTTGTTGGTGACCAGTCCGGCCTTCACCACCTTAGTATGACACTGTAACTTAAAGGCACACCACAACGCCTTTATCCGACAGCACCTATGACTCTGTTGTTGAGTTTTTGCATCTGCTTTCTCAACAGCACTGTCTCAGTGATAAACCCAGCAATCCCAGTTCCCGTTTAGCACCAAGGCTAGCCAAGCACACCTGTGCACCCAAGACAACGACCAAGCTAGGTGTTGTTGTCCTGCCAGACCCTCACCACGTGTTCAACCTGGGCATCAACACCTACCCTGAATACTGGAATCACGCATGAGTCAAACCCCTGTTTAAAAAAAATCCAGCGATCTCAACAAACTCAAAAACTACAGGGCGATCTCCCTGTTCCCGCTCCCAGTGAAAGTAATGAAAAAAGTCATAAACCTACAGCTCATGGCCTACCTAGAAGACAACAATCTCCTGGACCTATCACGATTCGGCTTCTGCTCTAACTACAGCACGGAAACCACCTTCATTGCAGCCACTGATGACATCAGACCTCTCTTGGGTAAGATAACTCAGCTGCCTTAATCCTCCTTCACCTCTCTGCAGCCTATAACACAGTATACCACCACACCTTGCTTACAAGGCTCCACCAAATTGGAATCACAGGAAAAGCCCTCAAATGGATCCCCTCTTCTCTTTCAGGCAGGACTCAGAGAGTACACCTCTTGCTCTTCACCTCCAAACCCAAAGTTATCGTCTGTGGTGTCCCCCAGGGATCATCACTCAGCCCCTCCCTCTTCAACACCTACATGACCCCTGTGGCCGACATCATCAGAAACCAGGGACTCAACATAATCTCCTACACAGAAGATATGCAGCTCGTCTTCTCACTTTCCAAGAACACCAAGGCGACAAGGTCCAATTTCCACAACTGCATGAACAGTGTCGCAAAATGGATGAAGGACAGAGATCTCAAACTCAACACCAACAAGATGGAGGTTCTAGAGTCCGGTAACAACACCTCACCTTGGGATGACTCCTGGTGGCCAGCTGAGATAGGACCCCCCCACTCACACAAACCAAGCCAGCAACATATGAATCATCATAGACAACAAACTCAACATAAAGCATCAAGTCAACACGATCTCCTCCTCCTGTTTTCTCCTCCTCCGCATGCTCCACAGGATCTTCAAATGTCTCCTGCATGAAACCAGACGCACCTTCACACAAGCCCTCAGAACTAGCAAACAGGACTATGGCAACCCACTCTGTGCCGGACTCACCACTACACTAACAAAAAAACTACAAATCATCCAGAAGTCAGCTGCCAGACTCATCCTAGACATTCCAAAAAGAGCTCACATTACCCCCACTTAGGAAACCTTCACTGGCTCCCGGTGATCAATTCAAGCTCCTGACGTTCAAGTGCAAATATCTCCGCCTAAACCATCACATGGATTTTCACCACCTCTCCCCTTCGTTCCTCATTGCCCTCCCTCGTGACAACCCCACGAATCTGGCTCAGCTGTTATGGTAGTCGCTCTTTCATATGCCTAGTAGCAAAGCCCTGGAACAGCCTCCCCCCAACCTAAGGACATCTACCTCCATCCAGGAGTGCAGAAGAGGTCTCAAGACATGGCTATGAATTGAGGCAGATGTAGCAAAAACAGCTTCTGGATACCCTCACTTGTGGTTAGTGAGCTATATAAATACGATGATTTTTTAATTGATTGGTGAATTCTGCTCCAGGGGCCTACACAAGCTGAACCCCGCAGTAAGCTTCCACGTACTCGACCTGCAAGTGACTGAGAATCACTAGTACCATTTTTCAGCACTTGCAGCTCCCGTATTCAGCACCAAGGGCAGCTAGGACAGCTCTGCACCTGAGCCCCATATGCCGGATGAAAGTGGTCTGACTGTTTACAGCTTGGTATTGGACTCACACAGTCTGAACTACCAGTGGTTCCTCTGAACTTACCCCGCAAGTGACCGAGTGTAACTAGTGATTTTCTCTATTGGCCGCAAAGGTACATTTTGACAGCTTGCAATTGTACTGATGTCATTTTTACTCTAAAATCCATACATATCTGATTTACTTTGTTTTGGTGTCTAAATTTATATAAAAATCTGCTTTATTTTTATATATTGTCGTCAGATTTCTTTCAAGTTGTGTCAATTACTTATCACCCATCTTGGTACTCGGAAATGCTTAACAAAGGTTGCTCTAGAAAAGCCTTACTACTCTTTGTACGCTACCAGGACTGAGCTAAGGATTTATTATTGTATATCCAAAGGACAATTTTTGGGGTATTGTGAGAGCATTACATAATGAAGCTTAGCCAGTATCACTACATAATACTCCACTTTCCTACATTTGTCCTATAGCGGTGGGATTCTGAACATATGTTTCACATTACCAGTTGATGATAAGTGTTTTTAATGCACATGAAATCCTCAAAATTGTCATTAGACATAAAGGGGGTCATTCTGACCTCGGCGGTAAAAGGCTCTTACCGCCGGTCAGAAGTCCGCCATTCTACCGCCGCGGCCGCGGTAAACCGCCACGGGCATTCTGACCCACAACTGCCAAACCGCCAAAAACCCGACATCCACGGAAGGCCGCCTCATCAGCGGTCAGCGATAAACTGGAGATGGCCAAACCTCCACCGTCACGCCAACACAAACACGCCCATGCCATTACGACCCACGAATCCACGCGGCGGTCTTTCATCCGCGGTATTCCATTGGCGGTAAACACCACTGCGGTCAAAATACACACACCTTTACAAAACACAGCCACATTGGACAATTCCAAATACACACACCTGATACACATACATACACCACTCCCACACATCCAATCAACTATAAAACACACACCCACATCACCCACAAACCCCCACTACTAGAATTTCGGAGAGAAGGCGAGAGAGAGAGAGAGAGAGAGCACAGCTATCGACAAACCCAACACACACAGGAACACAACATCATCACCCACACTACATCCACGCACAAAACACCACACACCCCCACACACACCACACTCATCACCACAAACACCACCCCACACCACCCCATGGCACCCCAAAGACACCCCAGGTTCTCGGACCAAGAACTCAGGGTCATGGTGGAGGAAATAATAAGGGTAGAGCCCCAGCTATTCGGCACACAGGTGCAGCACACCACAATAGCTAGGAAGGCGGAGCTATGGCAAAGGATCGTCGACAGGGTCAACGCTGTGGGACAGCATCCCAGAAACCGGGAAGACATCCGAAAGCGCTGGAACGACCTACGGGGGAAGGTGCGGTCGATGGTGTCAAGACACAACATCGCTGTGCAGAAGACTGGCGGCGGACCCCCACCCACTCCACCCGAATTCACAGCATGGGAGCAAGAGGTCTTGAACATCCTGCATCCTGAGGGCCTCGCTGGAGTAGGCGGAGGAATGGACTAAGTAAGTCTAATCTCAACTACTTCACCCCCCCCACCCACCAGCATGCCAACCCACACCCCCGCCCTCACCCCCAACCCCCCAGCACACATCCTCCCTGCCAATGTCTCACCAGCACAACCCACCCAACACAACCCCAATCCCTGAATGCCACCACAAACCATGGACACCCCTCACCTAAGCATGACCACTGCACATACCCATCCTCCCTCACAAACCACCCTCACAACTCCTCCCACAAGGGAATGCCAGCACTGGGGGACAAGGGCACCCACAAATCGCACGCCATGGCACACACAGAAGCAATAACCATAATCTTTTACCCCTGCAGGGCCCGAACGCCAACACACCGGCCAGGAGGGTCCAGATTTGTCCATCCCGCCCCCAGAACAGGCCCCCAGTGATGACAGCAGCTCTGTCGACCTAGAATCTGATGACCAGCCCGGACCATCGGGGACCTCTGGACAGTCGGTTCCCCACACACAGACACTGGCCACAGCAGACCCAACCCCCTCTGGGAATACCAGCACAGCTCCCACCCAGCGGGCACATGCCTCTGTCTCGCGGACGCGTCAATCAGCGGTGTGTCCGCCACTACAGGGCACCCAGGCTGACCCACCACCCCAACAACAACAGGGACCTGGGGGCAGTGGTAGTGGGCACACCGTCCAGGGGACAGAGGCCCGGGGAAACAGGGCAACTGGGAGGGCTGCTGTGCGAGAGGGGGTTGACCGGCCCAGGGAACCCACTCTCCAAGAGGCCCTCACCACCATCATGGGAGCATACCACCACTCCCAGGAGACGATGGCGACGGTACTGGCCAGGTTCCAGGAGATCCAGGCACAGCAGGAGGAACGGTACATGGGGTTCAGAGACGAACTCAGGACCATCGGTACCGCAATGGGGACCATCGTCCTGGCCCTCAACCAGATAGTCACCACATTGCTGGACCATGTGGCACCCCAAAGGGCCCCTGTCACCACCCCGGACGACGAACAGCCTACCACCTCCGCCGGCGCTAGTGGACAGGAGGCCCCCACACCACGACAGGCCACCAGAACCCCACCTCCTGTTGAAGATCAACCACCCTGCAAGCGGAACCTGAGATCACACAAGAAGACAGAGTAGGATGCCAAGACCCCCGCCAGCATAAGATACCCCCTGATGTCATCCCATTGTCCAACATTGTCACCCTGTCCAACCTTGAACTGCCCCTGCTCCATCCTTCCACAGGCATATGGACAATGCACCTGTGCTACTGAGAACTGGACTCTGCCATGGACATTACTCCACCCCCACCCATCACCGTTTTACTATCATGGACCTATACGCAGCACTTTAAATAAATCACCAATTGCACTTCAAATGTCAGGAGTCTGCTTGTATTCTTTACAAATGTATTACACATAACGGTGCAATAATGTTCATTTACATTGTGATGACAAAATACCAGTGTCAATAAGCATTAGTCCATGGGCAAACAAAGCAGAGGTCACGCTGTGGGTAATACAGCTCTGAAAAGGGAAGGGAAAGTCAAAAATCAGTGAAAAGGAACTGGGGGGAAACACAGAAAGTAGAGATGCAGGAGGCCAGAAGTAAATGTAAAATGGCGTGGGTGATTCTTACCTGTGTGCTACTGAAAATACTGTTGTATAACTGTGTCCCTGTTGTCCGTGTCTTCCCCGTCGTCTTTCTCCTCTTCACTCTCCACAGGCTCCACAGCTGCTACAACACCACCATCTGGACCATCCTCCTGCAGGAAAGGCACCTGGCGTCGCAAAGCCAGGTTGTGAAGCATACAGCAGGCCACGATGATCTGGCACACCTTCTTTGGTGAGTACTTTAGGGATCCACCAGTCATATGGAGGCACCTAAACCTGGCCTTCAGGACCCCAAAGGTCTGTTCTATAATCCTCCTAGTTTGGCCATGTGCCTCATTGTAGCGTTCCTCTGCCCTGGTCAGGGGATTCCTCACTGGGGTCAATAGCCAAGGCAGGTTGGGGTAACCAGAGTCACCTATTAGCCACATACGGTGTCTCTGTAGCTGTTCCATCTCATAAGGGATGCTGCTATTTCGCATGACATACGCGTCATGCACTGACCCCGGGAACTTTGCATTTAGATGGGAGATGTACTGGTCAGCCAAACAGACCACCTGGAAATTCATCGAATGGTAATTTTTTCTATTTCTGTACACCTGCTCATCGTCTTTTGGGGGTACTAAAGCCACATGGGTCCCATCAATGGCACCAATGATTTTGGGGATATGTCCAAGGGGATAGAAATCACCCTTCACAGTGGCCAAATCACCCTCCTCAGGGAAAACAATGTATCGCCGCATGTATTTCATCAGGGCAGACAACACTCTGGACAAAACCTTAGAAAACATAGGCTGAGACATCCCTGATGACATGGCCACTGTTGTCTGAAAAGACCCACTTGCCAAAAAATGGAGTCCTGACAGAACCTGCACCAGAGGGGGAATCCCTGTGGGTTGGCGGATGGGGGACATCAGGTCTGGCTCCAGCTGGGCACATAGTTCATGTATAGTGGCTCGGTCAAATCGGTATCGAAGTATAATATGTCATTCTTCCATTGTCGACAGGTCCACCAGCGGTCGGTACACGGGAGGATTCATCCTTCTCCTCGCAAGTCCCAGCGGACGGTGCCTAGGAAGGACAACATGGAGCACAGAGTCAAGCAACCCACAGGTTCGTTCACACAGCTTGCACAGTACACGAATCGCTATGCATTGAAAGGCTTGTATGAGTGGCAATGCAAGGCCTAGGCCTGTGTGACGCAGTAGAAATTAAGATATGGGGGCCCTTGAAATGGCGGCTGCCTGACCTGTGAAGTGTGACAGTGGGATGTGAGGTCACTGCGCTGGCGTGGCACACCGTGGCGGTAGGCGGTCGAAGACCACGGCGCAAAGCAGCATTGGTTAACATTGAACCCTATGGGTCTCAGGAGCCAATGACGATGTGCCCCGGCGGTCGCGGTACGCACCGCCGCGGTACGCACCGCCGCGGGCGTGACCGCCATTTTCTATCTGATTATTCACTCGAGACCTGATCATCCACAGGAGAGGACCTGTACTGCAAGTGCTGCTGTGACCTCGGTCTGGAAGATACAATGGCTGCTGCGACTGGGGAAAGGGCCCCTGCCTTCACTTCAGAAGAGTTGGAGAAACTTGTGGATGGGGTCCTGCCCCAGTATGCGCTACTCTACGGTCCTCCAGACCAACAGGTAAGTCCACTGGGTGCACGTTGAATGGGCTATGCCTGGGTTGTGTATGGTGGATGTAAGATGGTGGGGTGGGGAGCGAATGAGGAGTGCAAGGCACGACAGATGAGAGCATGTGCCACATGGCAGGGTTGGGGAGGGGGGGGCAATCAAATCTAACATGCAGAAAATGTTGAAATTTTCTTTCCCACCCTGTACATGTCAAATAGGTCAGCACCCATCAGAAAGTCGACATTTGGCGTGCCATCGCCAAGGAAGTCCGGGACCTGGGGGTCCACAACAGACGGGGCACCCACTGCCGAAAGAGGTGGGAGGACATCCACCGCGGGACCAGGAAGACCGCTGAGTCACTGCTGGGGATGGCCTCCCAACGTAGGAGGGGTGCCAGTCGTACCTTGACCCCCCTGATGTCTAGGATCCTGGCGGTGGCCTACCCCGATTTGGATGGGCGCGTGAGGACATCACAGCAGACACAAGGGGGTGAGTACCAGCACATTCTGCTATCTTTACACGCAGTGGAGGCGTCTGGGTGGGGGAGGAGGGCTGTGGGTGACATTAGGCCAGGGCGCTTTCTGTAGTGTAGTCCCCTCCTTTAGGCATGGCCCTGTGCCCCCACCCCCCACCTCTGTAGGGTGCCAAGTACAGCAATCCATGGTCCAGCATCACCCATGTGCGCATTTGTTGTCCATAGACCTGTTGGCCTAGTCACAAGTACTGAGTAGTGTACCCCGATTGCGCGGCGTAGTGCATGAGGCTCCTGTGTCTGTCCTCTCCGTCAACGGTGTTGGCAATGCATGCACTCAACCTGTTTTTATTTCTCCCCCCACCCTTTTTCTTTATCTTCTTGTGCATGTGTGCATTAGCATCATCAGGCGGAGGAGAATTGCCATCGGAGCACGAGGGAGCTGCAAGTCACAAGGCCCCGGTGGGCCATGGTACAGACACCGAGGTCATCAGTGATACAGAGGGCGAGGGGAGCACCACAACGGGGACCCGTGGTGACACCAGCGACACCGACACGTCCTCGGAAGGGAGCTCCCTAGCGTTGGCGGCAACATCCGGGCCCCCCGCCTCTACAGGTACAGCCACCACCCAGCGCACCAGCTCCGCCCTCCCAGCAGCCCCTCATCCTTCGCTCCGTGCCCCAAGAAGGCGGGCATCTCCTTCGCCCCAGGCACCTCAGGCCCTGCCCCTGTTACCCCTGCTGCCCTCAGTGAGGAGGTCATTGACCTCCTACAGACCATCATTGTTGGGCAGTCTACCCTTTTGAATGCCATCCAGGGGGTAGAGAGGGAGGTACATCGGAGCAATGCATATGCATACCTGGAGGGCATTCATTCGGGTCAGGCTGCCCATCAACGATCGTTCCATTGTCCCTGTTTCCAGCCTCCCTCTTCTGACTGCCTCCACCCTGTCTCTGTCTACTGTTCCTCAGCCTATCCCATCCACACCATCAGACCAGCCTGCACACACCCCAACACCCAAGGGCAGCTCATCCAGACATGAGCACCACAGATCACACAAGCATTCACACAAGCAACACCCAGATGCAGACATGCCAACAGTCACTACCACCCCTGTTTCCCCCTCCTTCTCGTCTCCCTCCTCCCTCCCTGTGACTTCTCCACTCACACCTGCATGCACACCACCATCAGCCAGTACTTCCATCACCAGCACACCCTCCAGTACAGTCCGCACACGTGCAGTCACCACCCCCACTGCCATTTACACGTCCCCTGTGTCCTCTCCCACTGTCTGTCACCCCCTCTTCCAAGACACACAAACGCAGGCAGCCACCCACCCAACAGCCATCCACCTCACGCCAGCCTCCGTCACAAGCACCTGCACCCAAAGACAGCACACCTGACTCTCTTACAACCACATCCTCTTCCTCCACTCCCATACCCACTACACCTACCCTTTACATTGGTCCTAAAAAACTTTACCTCTCCAAACTTAACCTCTTTGCCCCACCTGACCCACCCCCTCCATCTGCTAAGAGTCCCAAGAGCACCTCAGCCACCACCAGCCCTGCTTCAAGTGTCAGCATTGTGCACAGGTTTTGGAGTCCACCCTTTCCCAGCACAGATACATCGGCCAGCAGCAAGGGGACAGCCAGCCCACCCCCTGGAAAGAGAACCCGTAAACAGAAGGGCCGCCGCGAGAAGGCTGACACGGCTGCCCCCAAGGAGCAAAGTCCTGGGCCGTCACCTGCCACAACATCCAGGGGAGGCAAGGGCCAGAGAGCCTCATCGAAAGAGGGCAAGGGCAGCAGGGCGGAGAAGACAGCCAGCAGGGGCGCGGACCAGGAGGGCCCCACAAGCCCCATCCCGGGTGTGAGGGAGGACACCCACGGGCCCAGGACTCTGTCAGCGAAGGGTCCAGCAACTGCACGGTCGGAGGGCGACTAAGCAGGGAGTCCTGGCCAGGTCTGGCTCCCTTGATTGACTGGACAAGGACCGCTGAAGAGGGCCCCGCCGGGCAGCAAGGCACCGCTGAATAGGGCCCCGCCGGGCAGCAAGGCACCGCTGAAGAGGGACCCGCCGTGCAGCAAGGCACCGCTGAAGAGGGCCCCGCCGTGAAGAAAGGCACCGCTGAAGAGGGCCCCGCCGTGAAGAAAGGCACCGCTGAAGAGGGCCCCGCCGTGAAGAAAGGCACCGCTGAAGAGGGCCCCGCCGTGAAGAAAGGCACCGCTGAAGAGGGCCCCGCCGGGCAGAAAGGCACTGCTGAAGAGGGCCCCGCCGTGAAGAAAGGCACCGCTGAAGAGGGCCCCGCCGTGCAGAAAGGCACCGCTGAAGAGGGCCCCGCCGTGCAGAAAGGCACCGCTGAAGAGGGCCCCGCCGTGAAGAAAGGCACCGCTGAAGAGGGCCTGCCGTGAAGAAAGGCACCGCTGAAGAGGGCCCCGCCGTGCAGAAAGGCACCACTGAAGAGGGCCCCGCCGTGAAGAAAGGCACTGCTGAAGAGGGCCCCGCCGTGAAGAAAGGCACCGCTGAAGAGGGCCCCGCCGTGAAGAAAGGCACCGCTGTAGAGGGCCCCGCCGTGCAGCAAGGCACCGCTGAAGAGGGCCCCGCCGGGCAGAAAGCACCGCTCCGCTGGGCCCCGCCGTCTCAAGCACCGCTCCGCTGGGCCTCTCCGTCTCAAGCACCGCTCCGCTGGGCCCTTCCTGTCAAGCACAGCTCCGCTGGGCCTCGCCGTCTCAAGCACCGCTCCGCTGGGCCCTGCCGTCTCAAGCACCGATCCGCTGGGCCTCGCCGTCTCAAGCACCGCTCCGCTGGGCCTCGCCGTCTCAAGCACCGCTCCGCTGGGCCGTTCCTGTCAAGCACCGCTCCGCTGGGCCTCGCAGTCTCAAGCACCGCTCCGCTGGGCCTCGCCGTCTCAAGCACCGCTCCGCTGGGCCTTGCAGTCTCAAGCACCGCTCCGCTGGGCCATTCCTGTCAAGCAAAGCTCCGCTGGGCCTCGCCGTCTCAAGCACCGCTCTGCTGGGCCCTTCCTGTCAAGCACCGCTGGCCCATTGACAGTGCCGGTTCTGTGTCGAGCTAGTGTTCACGCTGCACTCGGGGCACCCTGCCTCCTTCATTACCTGTGGAGTCTGTCATCCACCTGATGGCCTGTGTCTCTGCACTCCCCAGGATGGCAGAGTGGGCAGACCTCCCACTGTAGAGACTTGTGAGACTGTGGCTTTGCACTCCCCAGACTGGCACAGTGGGCAGACCACCCACTGTAGAGACTTGTGAGACTGTGGCTTTGCACTCCCCAGGATGGCACAGTGGGCAGACCACCCACTGTAGAGACTTGTGAGACTGTGGCTTTGCACTCCCCAGGATGGCACAGTGGGCAGACCACCCACTGTAGAGACTTGTGAGACTGTGGCTTTGCACTCCCCAGGATGGCACAGTGGGCATGGTGGACCCTTCGTGGATCTGGCGTCGTGGACTCATGTGGCTGAGGTGCCCCCCCTTCCCTTCCCCCTGAGGTGCCTGTAGTTTTGTCATCTGATGCCCCAGCAGTGTTCTCTCCAACGGACTCAGGTCTCCTGTGTGGGCTTTGCCCATGTGTTGATACACTTTGGCCCACGGACAGTGGAAATTTAAGTGACTGTGCAGGACTTATTGCCTATGTTTATCGGTTTCGCAAGGTTCTTACTTGATTTTTTTAAATTCATATTGCTATTTTACCATGACTTCAATGACCCTCTTTTATACATAAATTTTGATTCTCACTTTAATTATGTGTTTGGATTATTCCGGGGGGTTTGGGTGGTGTCACTGTGACTTGGTGCTCTGCATTGGTGTGTAGATAGTTGGGGGGGGGGGTCGCATATGTGTGTGCACGTAAGCTTGCGTCCTCCCCCCTCCCCTGTGTCGTAGGTGCAGTACTCACCGTTGTCGTCTGCGCCGGCGTTCGTACTCGTGGTAGATGAGCAGGTAGACAAGAGCTGGTAGGATGTTTAATTCGGGTTCCATGCTGTTCTCCGTCCTCGTGGAGTGTGTATAGGTGAGCGTTTTCCCGTTCGTAGTCTGTTTCCGCAGTGTTTTTATCGGCGGGGCTCCCGCCCCGGAAAAGGTTTGGTGAGTTGTGATAGTGTGGGCGGTACATTGTCTGCCGCCTGTCTGTTGGCGGTGACCGCCGCGCTGTTTGTTTGTGCCGCCGTGGCGGTCGGAGTGTTAAAGCGGCGGCCTGTGTTGGCGGTTCCCGCCAGGGTCAGAATTCCATTTTTTGGACCGCCAGCCTGTTGGTGGGTTGGCCGCCGCTTTAACACTGACCGCCAGGGTTGGAATGACCCCCAAAGTAATTTTTCAGATTTATTTTTAAAACAGGTTTTTCATTGGAATTGATAAGGCCCTTTGTCGACACTCATCCCAATTGTGTTTTAAAGGTGCAAAAAAGATTTTTAGAATGTTAGGCAAAAGTTTAAACAGTTCTAGTAACATTTTCATAAGATCCCAACTTTCAAGGTAATAGCTTGTACACAATGGAGGCCAGAAAGGACCTCAACTTGTCTGTCCTTCCAGCTCTAAAGATGAGTGAACTAAGGGCTTTGTGTAAAGATAGGGACACTGGCTTTAGAACAACGTTCAAAAGGAAGGATTTTGAGAAGCTTCTCTGGCCCTTTGAAGAAGAGAGACTAGCGAGGGAGGGTCATACCTCAGAAGATAACCTTGGAGAAGGTGAGGGTAATGTTCAAGCCCAAACTGGTAATGATGGGGAAGAAGATGAAGGCCAAGACACTACACCCTTTTCCAGGCTCCTTCACACGTGGGAATTGACAGGAGTTACTGTAGTAGAACCCCCATTGGTAAAATGGAAGCAAACCTCGAGGATGAGCTTGACCTACTCTCACTAGAAGAGAGAAAGATAGAACTCAAGGAAAGGATACTAGCCCTTGAGGAAAGAAGGGTCAAGATGGGCCTTAGGCTCAATGAGGGTGATGGCAGCAATACCCATAGGGAAAAAAGGAATCTTTTGGCCCTAAGATCCCCAAAGGGATAGCCCCAAGTTTAGTGTTGGTGATGATATTGACAAGTGGTTTGCAAACTTTGAGAGGGCCTGCAAAATGAGAAGGATAGGTTGCATAGACTGGGGCTCTCTACTTTGGGAGCTATTCTCAGCGAAGGACAGAGATAAACTTATGAGCCTTAATGAGGCAGTGGCTGAGTCCTATCAGCACATGAAGGAGACTCTCATAGAAGGGGTTGGACATACCACAGATGACTGCAGAGTTATGGTTTGGAACATCCAAAAAGGCCAAAACCAAACTTGGATGGACTGTGTAGATTCCTCAGAAAAAAGCATTAGAAGGCTGTATTGAAGGCAATGAAGTGACACATATGAAGAAATTTGTAATTTAATTATAAAAGAGCACATTCTAACCAACTGAAATCGAGATAGCACCTAGTAGATTCTTAGTTGCCTTCTCCCAGAGAGGTGGGGAGGATAGCTGACAAATGGGTCAGAACCAGGGTGTTCAGGCAGACCCAAAGAGGGGGGTTTCCCAAGAAGGGTACTGAGGCTTGCCAGCAGGAAAAAGAGATGAGCACAACAAAGGATAAAAGGAAAGAGCTATCTAATTGGTCCCTAAAAGTCTTCTCAGGAGGGTGAGGCCCGAGACTCTTCCCAGTCTAAAGGAAAGGGGTAACAAAGTACGAATTAGGACTCTAAGAGGGCTGGGATATGTTATGACTGTCCGCAGTCAGGGCATTGAAAAGATAATGTAGCATGCCCCAAGAAGTCCCACAGTGGTGAACAGTCTAACGGATTGGCTAGCATAGGAATGAGGATGGAGGTGTACTCTGGAAAGGCCAGAGAATACACTAAGGCTACTTTAGTTTCTCTTGTTGGGGTGGATATTGAAGCCGTGGCAGTGTTACCTCCATAGTTGGGGAAGTATAGACAAAGCATACGATCAATGGGACTGTAGTAGAAGCTCTGAGGAATACAGGTGCCAGTGTCACTATGGTGGCTGCAAGACTAGTTTACCTTGACCAAATGATACCTGGTGTCAGTCACCAGGTAACCAGTGGTGACAATGAGACTAAACTCCATCCAATGGCATTGGTAAGCTTAGAGCGGGAGGGTGTTACTGGCCCAAAGAAGGTGGTTGTGTCCCCTGCCATAACATTAGAGTATTTGTTGGGAAATCATCTTGAAACTTCTGCATTGGCAGGTGGAAAGGAAGGCTTGTATAGAAATTCTGGGTCTCCCTGAGTGGGTGTATGTGACACCAACAGCACAATCAGCATGAAAGGGAAGTCTAGAGGGGTGGCACCTGAAATAAAAGCCTACGACTCTAAGGCTCAGTTTTAAGAAGCTCTAGCACCACATTCGTGTAATTTCTTTTACGTTAATGTGGCGTTAGGCTTCAAAAATTGCTGAGCCATATTTACAAAGTGGTGAAATGCATGCATTTCAGCACTTTATAATCCCTTGCACCACATTATGTCTGTGCCAGGCATAGTATATGCAAGGGGGTGTTCCTCCGTTAGAGGGTCCGAAAAAATTGCGCAATTGTGCCATTTTTCGCTGCATTTATAATGCCTGCACAGAGCAGGCATTAAAAGGAGGCACACCATTATTTATATTGGGCCTCAATGTGCTTTGCAAGATTAGCGGCAAACTTTTTGACGATAATCCTGCAAAGCCCCAAACTAGCGTCAAAAATGTTGATGCTAGTTCCCAAAGTATCGCTATGGTGCGATATATCTTAAATACAGTACACATGTAGTGGTGTTAGGGGGCGCCAAGGAGCACAATAAAAGTGCTGCTGCATTGGATGCAGAACCACTTTTCTTGAATCTGCCCCTAAGTGCCAGAGAAAGGGCAATAAAGCCACCTTCACAGAACCAGAGGGAGAGTTCTATTGAGGGAGATGCCCTAACATCTGAGGACAGATCTACAGCTAATGGAATCTGGCCAGACCTTGCAGAGCTCCTAAGTGGAAGGGGAACCTTCAGAGAGGACCAATGCCAGGGACAAAGGATATACCCTCTCTGGAGGACCTTAGGTAGCAGACTGAAAGGCAAGAAGAGGGTGATAGTGCAACTCACAGGGGCTATTAGGCTAATAGGAAGATGGGCTCTTGTATACTGAGGCCATGGACCCCAAACTAGGGGCAGCCAGGAAAGTGGTGGTCACCAAGGTATACAAAGAGTTTATTCTGACCTTAGCTCAAGACATCACCCTTGCTGAACATCTGGGACAAACCACAACCTGGGAGAGGTTGGTTGCCCATTTGTATTGGCCCCAGATGTCTGATAAGATGAAGGAGATCTGTCACTTGTGCACCAACATTCAAGCCAGTGGTCAGGACAGGACAGCCAAGGGCTCCCTTAATTCCACTTCCAGTGGTTGGGATGCCTTTTGAGAGAGAAGGGATTGACATTGTTGATCCCTTTGACCCTCCAACTGCATCTGGAAACAAATTCATTTTATCAATATTCATCCATGCAACTAGGCACCTAGAGGCAATTCCTCTCAGGACTGCCACTGCCCATGCAGTGGTAAAGATCTTCCTTAGAATCTTCACCAAGGCACAGTTTCTAAGCGAGGTGATTTCTAATAGAGAACCAAATTTGATGTCTGCATACTAGAAATATACGTGGTTTGTAGGTGGTGTAAGTTAAAAGTTCACCATCACCTATACCTCCCAGACAAATGGTTTGTTTGAGAGATTTAACAAAAGCATGAAAGGCATGATAATGGGCCTCTCTGAAAACCTCAGAAGGAGATAGGATGTCCAATTACCCTGTCCCTTATTTGCCTAAAGAGAGGTGCCATAGAAGGGGGTTGGATTCAGCTCCTTTGAACTTCTGTGTGGCCATCCTGGAATGGGTCCACTAAGTATAGTGAGGGAAGGTTGGGAGGAACCTCTCAAACAAACCAAACAGAACATAGTGGACTATATGCTGGTCCTGCATTCACACATGGCTGAGTACATGAAGAAAGCAAACAAAGAGACCAGCCAAGAGCTTCTCAAGCTTTGGTATGCACAGGTTGAGCACCAACCAAGTTAGTTAGTGTGGGTGTTGGAGCCTGTGGCTTCCAGGGACCTCCAGGGCAAGCAGACTGGGCCCTACCCCATTTTGGGGGAAAAAAGGGTAATTCACCTATCTGGTAGATTTAGGCACCCCTAGAAACCCTCACAGGTTGCTCCATGAGAACCATCTGGAGCCACACAAGAAGATGGCTAGCAAGACCACTGATGGAAGACAGGAGGAGGAAAGTGAAACCCTCCCTGACCCACTGCAACAAACTCACAAGATGGTTCAGTAGAAAGAGTTGTTTTGTGCTACAGCCCCACTGCACAGCAACAAGGTGACTCAGCCTGTTTGCAGAACTCTTTTCTTTGACTCGTGGTCAGTCAGCCTGATGTGTCCATGATGTGGACACTAGTGACAGAGTCCCTGTCAAGAACAAGATATATTGACTGTCTGATCAAGTCAAAGCCTGCATCAAACCTGACGTACATCAAATGCTAGAGCTAGGGGTGATTGAATTCTCTGACAGTTCCTGGGCTATCCAAGGGCTACTGGTCCCCAAGCATCACTCAAAGGGTGAAAAACCAGAGGTCTGGTTTTGTGTGGGTTACATGGGTTTAAATGCAGTCAGTAAAATTGATGCACATCCCATATCAATTAGTAAATGTGAATTGTTCTCCCCAATTATTAAGTACCTTAGCCCCCTTATACTGTATGTGCATAGGATATGGTGCACATGGCATGGGTTTCTTGGAACGTCTCAGCTGCATCCTGGACCAAAGACTGCTTCCCCTAGCATGAGGTAACCCTTTGTGAGCCAAAGGCTAGACCAGACTCTCTTGGACTAGTTGTATTATTCCTCTGCCCACTGGATGTAAAAAGCATCTACTGGAACCGAAAAATCGCTTGCCATCGGGCCCTCCAAGGAATTGTCTAAAGACAGGTGGTTCAGTGCATTGTGGGAAGTGTAGTACAGCTTTTCTTCAAGTTTCAGTCGGCTACAATATTTCACTGGACTCCTGGAAGGGGCGATAGCTTTTCTTCCACCTTTCCACTGCCAAGGCTTGTTGGTGGTCAGTCCGGTCATCACCACCCTTACTCTAACCTGCAAACAGAGGGCACATCCCAACACCTTCATCAGACATCATCCAACGTCACTTGTGGCACAGTTGTCGAGTTTTTGCATATGCTTCCTCACCTTCACCGACTCCATGGTAAAAGCAGCAACCACAGCTCCAATTCAGCACCAAGGACAGCCAAGCATACATCTGCACCGAGACGCACAAGCTAAGTGGATTTGTTCTACCTGGTGAATCCTGGTCAGGGGTCCACCAAGCAGGACTGAACTGAGAATTTATTATATTGAATCCAAAAGCCCAGCTTTGGGGTATTGTGAGAGTATTACATAGTGAAGTCTAACCAGCATCACTGCATAATTATACACTTTCCTACAAGTTACTATTTCCACTTCAGTCTGTAACATTTTGTGGAAGATGTTGGACATTAAAGGGGCAATGTTTGCTATTCCCACTCCAATCAAAACCATTTTGTGGAAAGTATTTGACACCAAAGGGGGACATTTACTATGCCAATTCCAATCTAAACCATTTTGTGGAAAATGGTCAAAATTAAAGAGGCAACATTTACTACTCTCGCTGTAAGCTTAACCAGTTTATGGAATGTGCTGGACACTAAAGTGGTGACATTTACTATTCCCGCTCCAGTCTAAACCAATTTGGGGGAGGTGTTTCATACTAAAGTGGTGACACTAACTTTTTCATCTGCAACCTAAAACATTTTGTGGAAGGTGTTAAACACTAAATGGCAACATGTATCATTCACACTCCACTTTAAACCATTTTGGGAAAGGTGTTGAACACTAAAGGAGCAACATTTATTTTTCCAACTCCAATCGCAACTATTTGGGAAAGGTGTTGAACACTAAAGTGGCTACATTTATTATTCAAACTCCGATCCAAACCATTTTGGCGAAGGTGTTGACCACCAAAAGGGCAACATTTACTATTCCCACTCTAACCTAACCCATTTTGTGGAAGGTGGTTACCACTAAAGGGTTTTGGGAAAGGTTTTGGCTACTAAAGGGGTTACATTTATTATTCCAACTCCAATCCAAACTATTTTGGGGAAGGTGCTGACCACTAAAGGGACAACATTTACTATTCCCACACCAATCTAACCCATTTTGGGGAAAGTGGTCACCACTAAAGGGTGACACTTACTATTCTCACTCACATCTAAACCATTTAGGGGAAGGTGTTGGACACTAAAGAGGCGACATTCACTATTCCTGCAGCAATCTAATCCATTTTGGGGAAGGTTTTGGATAATAAAGGGAGACACTAAAGAGGCTATATTTTGTATTCCTACTACAACCTAAACAAACTTGAATATGTTGTTGAACACTAAAGGGAGCTATTAACTATCTTAATTCCAATTTAAACCAATTTGGGGAAGATGTTGGCCATTAAAGGGGCAGCAGATACTATTCCAGTTCCATGCTAAACCATTTTGAGGAAGGCTTAGGACACTAAAAGGCTACATTTACTATTCCCTCTCCCATACATTTTGGGAAGGTGTTGGCCACTAAATGGGACAACACTTACTATTCCCACTCCAACATATTTTGAGGAAAGTGTTGGACAATAAAGAGACAGAATTTACTATTCCCACTCAAATCTAAACCACTTTGGGGAAGGTGCTGGACACAAAAGGGGTGACATTTACTATGTCCACTCCAATCTAAACCATTTTGGGGAAGGTGTTGGGCACTAAATGGGAATCATTTACTATTTCTATTCCAACGTAAACCATTTTGGAAAAGGTGTTGGACATAAAAGGGGCATTATTTACTATTCACAATCCAATCCAAACCATTTTGAAGAAAGTGTTGGACACTGAACAGACAACATTTACTATTTCCGCTACAGCCTAAACTTTTTTAGGAGATTTCTAAAGACCTGGAATTGCTGATTAAGAATATTCTATGGTATTGGAATAGGAGGAACAAGAGATTGAGCAGAAGAAGAAACTTAAGCAATCAATTGTGTCTGATGTTTTCTTATTGACACTTGGAGAGAAAAAGGTGAATTAAAAACTGGTTATCTGCACCCGATGCAACAAAATAAATTTCCATGGGAACATGAAACAGTACTCATTTGGAACCCCAGGAATGGGAAAATGCCTGCAGGCAATTCATTCCACCAAGTTGGTGTGTCGAAAGGAGATACTAGAAGGAGATAGAAGAGGCTGAAGCAGGAGGATTTGGCAGCAGCCACTTCTTTGGCTACTGCAACACCTTCAACTTCTTCTGTGTCATCAGCACCCACGCCACCACCCACTGCATCTGTCCCACCATTCACACCTTCTGCTTCTTCTGCTCTATTAGGATTTCCAACATCTGTCCCTGCCTCAGAACCTTCTCCTGCTAACATAGTGCCAATACATCTGCTTGAGACATAATAGAAAAATTATAGAGCAATATGGTAGTATTACAACATACTGGGGGTCATTCTAACCCTGGCGGTCCGCGACCGCCAGGGCTAAAATGACGGAAGCACCGCCAACAGGCTGGCGGTGCTTCCCTGCCCATTCTGACCGCGGCGGTAAAGCTGCGGTCAGAAAAGGGGATCCAGACGTTTCCCGCCAGATTTCCGCTGTCTGGGCTTAATCTCCATGGCGGCGCTGCAAGCAGCGCCGCCATGGAGATTCCGACCCCCTTCCCGCCACCCTGTTTCTGGCGGTTTTTACCGCCAGGAACAGGATGGCAGGAACGGGTGTCGTGGGGGCCCTGGGGGCCCCTGCACTGCCCATGCCACTGACATGGGCAGTGCAGGGGCTCCCTAACAGGGCCCCAGTATGATTTTTACTGTCTGCTTAGCAGACAGTGAAAATCGCGACGGGTTCAACTGCACCCGTCGCACCCCTGCAACACCGCCGGCTCCATTCGGAGCCGGCTTCTGGGTTGCAGGGCCTTTCCCGCTGGGCCGGCGGGTGCTCCCTTGGCGGGCGCCCTGCGGCCCAGCGGGAAAGCCAGAATGGCCTCCGCGGTCTTTTGACCGCCGCCCGCCAATGTAGGAATGACCCCCACTGTCTCTTCTGCCATACTGTCATTGTTGTTGGAGAGTGAGATATGACTTTCCATCATGAGCTTGTCATGGCTCACAAGTGTCCTACCCAACTGCCTTTTGTTTTTTCCATTGTTGCCCTCCTGTTTCCTATTAAGACTTTTTTTGTTAGTTGGTCATGTTGACGTTTAAAAATAAATAAAAACTTCCAGAAAAAATATTGAAAAACAAAAAGAGAAAAAGTTATTTTCAGAGCGAACCAAATATCTTAAAACATGAAGGTGGTCATTATAACATTGGCTGTAAATTCTGCTTACTGCTGTGGTGATGGCCGTCAACATACCATTAGGGGAGCGAACATCTGTTCGCCATATTATGACACGCACACATTAAACCGACAGAATACTGCCACAAACACAAATCCACCAGATCAAAGGTAAGTGTTAAACTGTGGGTACGAACACCCACACTGTCATGCCAACAAAACAACGCCCTCCACAATATGACCCACGAATCACCACAACAGACATTCAACGGCGGTAAACCATAGGCGGTACACACCACTGTGGTCAGACTGGCCATCCAAATGCAAAACAACACAACATTGGCCAATACCAAAAACACACACCTGAAACCACACGCAACCACCAATAGCACCCACACACCCACATTACCCACAACCCTTCACGAACACGAAAACTAGTCACGATACATACACGCAAATCACAGACACAACTACAGACATCACTAACACTCAGCCATGAGTCATGCACCTCACACCTCACCGCATTATTCAACACACCACACAACACCCATGTCCCCAGAAAGGCACCCCTGTTTCACAGATGAGGGGTTGCGGGTCATGATGGAAGAAATAGTCAGGGTAGAGCCACAGCTGTTTGGAGCACAGGTACAGCAAATATCCATTGCAAGGAAGATGAAGCTATGGCGGAGAATTGTGGACTGGGTGAACGCCGTGGACAGCGTCCAAGAACAAGGGACGACATCAGGAAAAGGTGGAATGACCTACAGGGGAAGGAACGTTCCATGGCAGCAAAGGTACCAGCTTACCATCCAGAGAACTGGCGGTGGCCCCCCACCTCTTCTCCCACAGCTGGGAGGAGCAAGTCTTGGCAATACTGCATCCTGAGGGACTCATTGCAGTAGCCGGAGGACTAGACACTGATGAGTCAAAATTTACAATCTATCACCCACCAAAAACTGCATGCCATCTTACCCCCTCACCCTGTATCCCATCGTTCCACTCCATCCCACACAATGCACCTACACATATGACTAACCCTAATGCCAAGCCTTGCATGCCATACCCACTGCATGTGCAGCCCTCCCAGCCCTACATGTACACCCACCACCTACACATGCACAGCATGGAGAACTAACAATCCCACAATATATCACCATACACAAACAAAGGTGGCAGTGCAACATCAACGATATAGGAGAAGCTAGGGATGTAGAATATGTCACAGACATGAATCATAATACATCACTTGCATCCCCCGCAGGTACCCTAGCCAATCCCAGCAACAAGGAGGTACCACAGTTATCCAGTCCCCCAACAGAAGATGCCCCCAGTGATGACAGTAACTCTGGACATCTGGATCTGGATGAACTTCCTGGCCCATCAGGGACCACTAGTCAGTCGGCCACCTCATCCCGCTCCCAGTCCACCACAGAGACTCCCCCCTCAGTATCCAACACCACAGCATCCACCCAACGTTCCCACACCTCTGTCTCCAGCGCACGTCAATCAACAGTGTGCCCACCTGTACAGGGACCCCAGTCCACACCTCACAGCCAAGACAATCAGGGTCCTGGGGTTAGTGGTGTACACCGTTCAGGGGACACAGGCACAGGGTGACAGGGACACTGGGAGGATATCTGTGCACCAGAGGGAGAACAGGCTCAGGGAACTGACTGACCTGGAGATACTCAATAATGTCCTGGGGGCTTATCAACAATCCCAGGACAAGATGGGACAGATTCTTGACATAATGCAGGAGAACCAGCAGCTGTAGGAGGTACACCATCAGGAGATCAGGAAAGATTTGCAGGCCATCAACACTACCATGGTCTCCATAGCAGGGGTGCTGGCTGACATGGCTAACATCATGAGGGAATAGCAAACCAGCGGGACCCTTCCACTAGTCAGTCAACTGAACAGCCCAACACATCTGCTGCAGCTAGTGGACAGGAGGCCCTGCCACGGGACCCACAGGCCACCAGCATCCCTCCCTCTGCAGAAGATGAACTACCCCACAAATGGTCCCTGCGCCCCAAACAGATGCCAGAGACACTTGTCAAGACCAAGACCACCACCAGGAAATGAGGCCCTCCTGAATGCCCGTTTGTGTCCCACTCTGTCACCTTGTCCACTTTGAACTACCTTTGCTTCCCTTCCTATGGCCCCTTGGACATTGGACCTGTGCTACAAACAGACTAGACCAATACCCTGGACCTACCTCTATCATCACCCCATTCCATTGCACTATCCTGTCTATAAATGATGGTAACAGTTACATCTTGTGCACATGACCTGAACTCTGTGATAGCATACACATAATGACCTGTAGCTGTCTGTAGTCATCATATCAGCACACAGTCGTTATAACACCAACATCTGCAAAATGAGAAGGCATAGATGTCAGTCAGTTAAGATGTAAAGGAATTGACTGCCATCATGCTAAAGCCACACTGAAAGGACAAATAATCAGAGGAATAATCAATTCCACTGTCTCACCTTTGTGTCATTGGAAGTACTGCAGTGTAATTGATGTTCTGTTGTCCACATCCTCATCCTCTGCCTCCTCATCCTCACTGTCCTCAGGCCCCACTCCTGCCACAGGGGCATTTCCAATCTAATCCTCCTGCAGATAAGGCACATGTTGTCTGAGGGCCAGGTTGGGCAACATGCAGCATGCTACAACTATCTGGCAAACCTTCTCAGGGGAGTAGCACAGGGATCCACCTGTCAGATGGGGGCATCTGAATCTGGCCTTCAGGAGTCTGAAGGTACGTTCTGTGATCCGCCTGGTTCACCCATGTGCATCATTATACTGACTCTCAGCCCCTGTCCTGGCATTTCTCAAAGAGGTCAGGATCCAGAATAGCTTTGGGTAGCCGGAGTCACCTGAAAGTATTGAGGGACAAACATTAGCCTTACACAATGGTATGGGGAATGACTCCTGAAGGCATACACTGACATACAGTCGGTAGGGACTCTGGCTCACCTTTGAGCCAAACCCTGTGCCTCTGTAGTTGTGCTGTCAGATTTGGGATGCTGCTATTCCTCAGGATGAAGGTGTCATGCACGGACCCAGGATACTTGGCTTTCATGTGGGAGATGTACTGGTCAGCCAGGCACACAATTTGCACATTGAGTGAGTTGAAACTCTTCCAATTCCTGAATATCTGCTCATTGTGCCGGGGGGACAAATGCAGTATGTGTTCCGTCAATCGCCCCAATAATATTTGGTATATGTTCCATTGCATAGAATCCAGCTTTCATAGTGGCCAAATCTTCCACTAGGGGGAAAGCGATGTAGCTGCACATGTGTTTGAGCAAGGCAGACAAAACCCTTGCCAGCACTATGGAGAACATTGGCTGTGACATTCTTGCTGCCAAGCCCACTGTCACTTGGAAAGAACCAGTTGCCAGGAAATGGAGCACTGATAGAACTTGCACAGGAGGGGGGATCGATCCCAGTGGGATGATGGATAGCTAACATCAGATCAGGCTCCAATTGAGTACACAGTTCTGTGATTGTGGCCCTGTCCAGTCTAAAGGTCAGTATTATGTGCCTGTCCTCCAATGTAGCCAAGTCCACAAGGGGTCCGTACACTGCATCTTGTCTCCTCCTCCTATTCCTCTGCAGTGGTAGGTATCTAAGGGACACAAGAGTGAGTAGGGTGTCACAATCTGAACAATGGAACCACCACCTCAGTGTAGATAGAGCATGTATGTAAACAGACAATATGAATGGCAATGAATGTGCAATTTATAGCAATGACGCAGTTTCATATTTCTGAATGTTGTCCACCACCATCAAATGGTGACCGCCTGTCCTGTAAGTATGGACAGGTGGAAGTGATGTAACTCCGCCGGCATTGGGCATCATGGAGGAAGGCGGACTTGCACCACCGTGCTAGTCCTCATTGGCTAAAATTGGGGTCTATGGAGTACAGTGTCCAATGGGGATCACCAGCGGCGGTGACGGTGTACACCGCCGCAGACATGACTGCCATTTTCTGCTCTAAAACCACACTTGATTACTGACTTTCCACAGGACTACACCTCCATGGTGTGTGCTGCTGTGACCTGTATCTGGACCCTGCCATGGCCCGTGTAACCGGGGAAAAAGCCCCTGCCTCACTTCAGAAGATTCAGAGCACCTGTTGGATGGGGTCATACCCCTGTATGGACAGCTGTATGGCCTCCAGACCAACAGGTGAGTACACCATGGGCATGACGCATGGGACAAGGTTGAATGGAGATGTGTGTGCTAGCAGTGTGTAATTTGGGTAGGGTGGGTATGTCTGGTAGCAGTGTACATGCAGTGCTCCAGGTGATGAGTGTGCCAATGGAGATGGAAATGGTCAAGATTGAGCACTATACATCGCACTGGCATTACATTGGCTAAGTGCCACAGCAAGATGAGAGCCAACCACTGCCAACTGCACCCCTCCTGGGACCCACTCAGCCCTGTCTGACATGGAATGATACCTATCTAGTTTACCAGATTTTGCTATACCCCCATTTCCCTTGAGCTGGATCATGCAGCAATTGCTGAGCTGCCATTAAGAGGCACCCACTGACTGAAACCCACCACCAGGATCCCAGGCACCCAAAAATAATTGTCACTCTCACTGTACTCACCCCCTTGTGGCTGCTGTCCCTCAAGCACCCATCCAGCTCTGGGTAGGCCACCACCAGTATGTGGGCCATCAGGGGGGGTCAGGTTCCGATGGGCACCCGCCTTCATTGGGAGGCCATCCCCAGCTGGGTCTCCGCAGTCTTCCTGGCCCAGCATCTCAGGTCCTCCCACCTTTTCCTACAGTGGGTGCTCCGCCTGGAGGGAGGGCATCTCTTTCACCCCAGGTACCTCAGGCCCTGCCCAAGTGAGTCCTGCTGCCCTCTGTGAGGAGGCTTTTGACCTCCTGATATCCATCTCGGTAGGGCAGTCAACCGTTGTGAATGCCATCCAGGGGCTGGCATCCCAGACGCAGCAATGCAGTGCATACCTGGAGGGCATCCACGGTGGGCTGGTGGACCTACAGAGATCGTTTCAGGCTCTGGCCTCCTCACTGATGGCAGCCAGTGTCCCTGTTCCTACCGTCCCCTCTCTAACTACCACTTCCCAGTCCCAGTCTTCTCAATCCCAACTTGTCCAAGGCACAGATACAGACAAGCATGCGTACAAAACATCACACAAGAGAAGCACAGTCAAACACCGGCAGCACACTTCAAGCCACAAGTACTCACACAAACAACAGACACTTGCACACACAACAACATCCACTGCCCCCACTGTCTCCTCCTCCTCCTCCCTCAAAGTCACATCCGCACTCACACCTGCATGCACTGCATCAACAGCCACCACCACCATCACCAAATCATGCAGCACACACTTCTCACTTGCAGACACCTCCACAACATCCATTCATGTGTCCCTTGTGTCCTCCCCCACCCTGTCTGCCCCCTCCTAAGGGACACAAACGCATGCACACAGACACTCAACAGCCATCCACCTCACACAAACAAACACTGTCCATGCACCTGCACCCAAGTCCAGCAGGCGTACACCTCCGACAACCACTCCCTAAACCTCCACTCCCATCCCTCCTCCCACATCCTGCCCCAAGGCCCCTAAGAAGCTTTTCCTTGCACGTCTTGAGCTGTTCCTCCCCCTCTACCTCCTGTCCTGCCCGTAAGAGCAGGGTACCACCGACCCAGCTCAGCACCTCAGCCAAACAGTCTGTCATCAAATCCTCAGCTTCTGGCACAAAGGGGCCCCATAGTGTGATGGCTGCCACTCCTACTGAGAGCATACCTCCGGCTCAGAAAGGGAGGACTAGGAAGCAAGGGACATGAGATCGGGACAGTGAAGGCACCTCCTAGTCCTTGAGGCAAGGACACAAGGGAAATGTCTAGGGCCAAGGGGACCTGTCACAAGAAGGGACACATGGATCCTCCTCTACCAGCAAGGATAGCCATGGATCCCGCTCCACCAGCAAAGAAAGTGAAGGTTCCCACTCAACCAGCAATCAAAGTGAAGGTTCCCACTCCACCAACAATGAAAGTGAAGGTTCCCACTCAACCACCAATGAAAGGCAAGAGGCCCACTCCACCAGCAGAGGACAAGGACCTTCCACCTCCAGCACAGTCACAGCAGCCCTCACCTCCAGTAGAGACACAGCAGCCCTCACCTCCACCAGAGACACAGTATCCCTCACCTCCAGCAGAGGGCAGGGAGCCCCAATCTCCAGCAGAGGGCAAGGAGCCTCCACCTCCAGCACAGGCAGAGCAGCCCTCAACTCCAGCAGAGACACAGCTGCCCTCACCTTCAGCAGAGACACAGCAGCCCTTACCTCCAGCGGAGAAACAGCAGCCCTCACCTCCAGCAAGGAGCATGTAGGCCACCCTCCAGGGACTGTTGTACAAGGAGCCCCAACAAGCACCATTCAGCAAGTTCCCCACTTCAGTGAATGTGGCCTTGCACTCCCCAGCAAAGACAAATGGGCATGGAGCCCCTTCAGAACCAGTGGGCAAGTTCCCCACTTCAGTGACTGTGGCCTTGCACTCTGCAGCAAAGACAATTTGCCATGGAGCCCCCTCCAGAACCAGAGGGCAAGTTATCCACTTCAGCAGAGGAATGGCCATTGGCCCATTCTGAACATTGTCGCATGCATTTGGAATCAAATGGACAATATGGTGGCTGTTGGCATCAAATTTCAGTGTTTGCTGATTCTCATAGTTGTCCTTATGTTATTTATTTTGACGTGTGTCCTGTGACATTGGTTTAACTCTGCAGCTGGTTCTGTGTATGGTGTGTGTGTGAATGGTGTGTGTTGTGCGTGTGTGTGTGACTCTCCTTTTCTTCCCTCCCTCCCTTATGTGCTAGGTGGCTGCACTCACCGTCATCGTATTCGTCGGCGTTGGTGTTCCATGAGGGCCATGGCATAAAATAGCATCAGGAAGACTTGAAGTTCCGGTTCCATGGCAGCCTCAGAGTCCTCTGTGTATCTGTTGGTGAGTCTGTCGTTTTCTGTGTTCTCTTTCTGTCAGGTTTTTGATGGTGTTAGTACCCCCCCCCCGGAAATCGTGGCTGTTTGCTATGTCATAATATAGTGGGCGATACCTTGGCTTCCGCCTGGCTGTTGATAGCTACTGCCGCGGTCAGTGGTGTTAACACCCTGACAGTTGGTGTGGTAAATTGGCTGTCTATGGGAGGTATCATTGCCCTGGTCATAATTTGGTGGTATTTACCAACAGCCTGTTGGCGGTATTACCACCACTTAATCACTCACCGCCAATGTCAAAATGACCACCAAAGTGTTTATACCAATACAAATCATATTTTTCAGGCATTAGAAATAATAAAATGTAATTAATAGTGAAATAAATGGTAAGTGTAAGGTAAGTTTAATGAGTCTAATGAGTCGAACCTCGAGGATGCTTCTCCCACAACCTATGGTATTGAAACAGACACTATTGGCTTATCCATATTGACTTGGAATCTGGCTGGCCTGGCTGGGAAACTGGACGATATAGATTGGGTCACTTATATAAAGACCCAAGATGTGTGTCTCTTACAAGAAACCTGGGTCGAGGGTCGAACTAGTATAGATGGGTTCCTTTCCTTTAATATCCCTGCACAGCCATCAGAGAAAGCAACAGGTTGTGCAAAAGGGGGACTTTTAATTCTTCTAAATTCAAAACTTCAATGTGATCATAAGGTTTTAAAATTTGATTGTCCTGATCTGATGGGTTTACAAATTTCCTTCCAACAGAATTTTAATGTCACTCTTATTAATGTATATGCCCGATCTGTCTCACGTGGATCAGAATCACACATTTTAACCTTACTCTCTGATTTCTTAGATACTATACAAACTAACTCTTATTTAATCATTGCTGGGGATGTAAATTGCACCTTTGAACCTCTGTGCTTTTTAGTGACTTAACCGTGGAGGAGGACGAACTATGGGGGATTGCACAACTAAATGGTGACATCCCTTGCCCACGTTCTCGAGTTGCAGTCCAGCTAGCCTCACTATGTTTAAAGTTTAGCCTCAGGGCTTTTAATGGTCGTACTCCTTCCGATTTAAACCTTGCACCTACATTCCAACGAGGTCTCTGACTAGTGTTATCGATTATTTCCTAATGGATGTGCGACTTTGGCCGCTATTGAGAGATATGAGGGTAGATTCCAGGTGTGAGAGCGACCACTACCCCCTGTTACTCACCCTCTCTGGGAATATCTTTGGTAGAACCTTGAACACGCAATTCACAATGGTCCCTCCCCCTATTTTGAATAATGCTTACACGAAGGTAGGGTGGCCAAAAGTGTTGTCGAATCCCTATTTGGTACGCGAGATCTACCAAATGTTTACTGATAATTTGTCAGCCTATGAAGATCTTGATCCTAAGGCTATTCCACTTCTTGGTATTCATGAAAACATGATTGTCAAACTTCAAAGTATTTTTTACAAAAAGGTTACGGTAAGCCCGCGATGTGGGGCTTCGACTAACAGTAGATGGTTTAACGATTCATGTATGAGGGCCAAGTCCGGCCTAAAAAAGGCTATTAAGGATGGGGCCCCGGGGGCGATCCAACAAGCCAGATGCCTGTATAAGAAGACAATTTTACAATCAAAGAAATCCTGGGAAGACTCTATTTGGCAGGAGCTGTTGGATGCCACAAAAACAAATAATAACACACTCTTCTGGGAATTGTTGACTAAATGTGAGAAAGGGGGTAGGTATAATCTAAGGAACTATATCCAACCTGAAAGTTGGGTGGAGCACTTCCCTCTCCTTTATGAGGAAACTACCACTTCAGGGGCTCCTGATAGTGATAACGTGGGATTAGATCCCCTCACTTCGCCAAATGCTAACCTTGTTATTTCTACCCCCGACGGGAGTCTACATGACCCTGAGGGTTACATTTGTTTCTCCTTAGAAGAAACTGCTGACGCTATCAATTCCTTGAAACCTGGTAAAGCCCCAGGACCATATAAAATTCCAGGCGATCTTTATAGATCAGAGCCATCTATATGGACCTGGTATATCAACTTATTGTCGAATAAAATCACAGAAGGAGGACAGATTCCCGGGACCTGGAAGGGTGCCGAGTTGGGTCATGAAACAGCAGATTCTTTCTCCGCTACAGGCGGGGTTCCGGCCTAGAATAAGTACGGTAGATCAGGCATTTAGGTGGGCAGTGCTACATTGGAAATATGTAGTCCTGGCAAAGCAAACCTTATATGTTGCCTTTGTTGATTTGCGATCTGCCTTTGATTTGGTCCCAAGAGAAAAGCTGTGGGAAGTGCTATACAAAATAGGGATACCAGCTAATATAATCCACCTATTGAAACGCATGCATGAAGACACATACGCCCAAGTGAGGTGGGGCAACCAAGGTGAGTTGACCAATAAATTCCCCATTAAAAGGGGTGTCCGACAGGGTTGTGTGCTAGCACCACTCCTGTTCTCCCTATTTATTAACGAGGTGGTGCAAGAACTAAGGGCATGTCAGAATGATGCTCCTACCTTAGTCGATCAGAAAATTCCTGTTCTTCTTTTTGCAGATGACTCCCTACTCATCTCAAAAACCCCTATGGGTTCACAAATCCTTGTGGACAAATTTAATCTATTTTGTCGGCATTCTGGTCTAGAGTTGAACTTGAAGAAAACCAAATTGATGGTGCTTCGCTCTGGTTCTCGGAAGAAATGCACTATAAGGTTAGATGGTGTTATTTTGGATCAGGTTAGTTCCATCGATTACCTGGGTGTGAGGCTTACAGATTCACTCCATTGGGAGGAACAGGTTAGCAAGAGTGCTGGGCTCTTGCAACATCGGGCTGCATCCATACTGCGCCTTTATGGGAGCATGATGGCCAAAGCTGTATCTCCAGCAATAAAGATTTATGTGGCTAAGGCGCAGGGTGCTCCTGCTTATGGTTCAGAGATCTGGGGCATCTCTGATAGTAGTAGAATAACCAAAATCGAGAATAGCTTTGCACGGGCCTTATGTGCATGCCCCATTGGCACCCCATTAATCCCCTTGTTTCTAGATTTAGGGCTAAAACGAACGGCCGACCTAATTATTTTACGACCTCTGCTGTATTGGGTGAGACCATGGATAGTCCCCGAATTGGTCGTATATAAGTCCTCACTTCTAGAATTGCTAAAATGTTCTAATTCTACCTCCATCCCATGGATTAAACACGTATCTAGCTGGTTTTGTACATTGGGATTGAGAGACTTATGGGAGAACCCCCATCAACTTGAGAAGTCTCATGTAAAATTATTGAAGGGTGCTTACTGGTCTTATATATGGAACAATTACATTTCTCACAAACTCAATGGTCGTCTAACTAATCTTTTTATCGATTTTAAATGGTACCCAGAGTTCGAACCTTACCTAGATATAATACCTGACCTACTAAGCAAAGGACTGTATGCCAGATTCCGTTTTGGGACACTACCACTGATGACCCTGACGAGCAGATGGGGATCCAATACCACTTCTGATATTTGCCCTGTGTGTGGCAATTCCCCTGAAACAGTAGAACATTTCAGTTTTTTTTGTCCTGCTTACTTAGTCCCAAGGTCTAAATGGATCCGTAAAATCTGCTGGGAATTGAAGATAAAGAAATGTGCCTTAGCTCTGAAGATCTTAAAAAGTCACAATTCAAATGTGTTAATTTATGCAGTAAGCAAGTTTTTAGTAGCGGCATGGCGTATACGTAATTTTTATGTAAACAATGATCTTAACTGATTTTTAAGTTTGGGCAATCAGGGATTTTATTTTATTTTATTTTTAGTTTTTGGCTCATGGTAGATTTGTACTGTTTTATTCATGATGATTATTTATCTTTGTATTGTATTGCTTTGATGGTCTGCTGGCCGAATAAAGCTTATTGTGATTGATTGGAAGGTAAGTTTAACATCTGTCTTAAAGTGCCTTCATAGAAGATGGTAAGTTAATATTAGATTATTAAAATGATATTTGATAGTATTTCCTAAACATATCACAGATGAATCCATCATTGTTTTAATTTTATGTGTTTTCAAACAAACCTACCATTTTTGTTACGGTACTATGTCATTATCTAGAACATTTACAGTTCAGGATGATCATACTGTAGTAGTTATCATGAAACACTGGGGAAAAACAAATTGATTGGATTATGAAAAAAACATATATGGTCTGCATGTCCAACTGTTAATATGTCTAACTAAGTAATTTGATATACTTGAAGGCATAGAAGACAAGCAATAGGTAGAGGAGATCTTTACAAATGTAATCACCTATGCCAGGCAACATAATGGCTTAGCTCCTGAATGATCTAATTACAACCCCTAGGTACCTGTTTTGTGTTATAACAGTGGTAACATATTAACTTAGAACTGTTGATGTAAAATAAGAAGGTAATTATCTTGTAAAGATTTAGACTGTCTGTACTTAAAAGTGAGAGTAGTATTATTACAATATGTCCAACATGTGTTATTCTTTAAGTAGAGTGTGGTGTGGCCCAATGCTGCAGTCCCTCTATGATGGAAAATTATGACATTAGTAGTATAAAATGAAACAGAAATTTGTGAAGCAGTAAAGTTAGAAATAGAAAAATGCATTATTCTGTTGTTTACATCACATGTTTGAATCATAAAAAGGATACTTTTGGTTGCTGTTGTTAAAGTAAGTGTGGTGACAAATTCTGATTTACAGTTTGGACATAAGTTGATTTGCAGAACTTCAGAGATTAAATTGTCAGTGGAACACATGTGTATATGGTGGTGGCAGATGTCAAAGTATTTCACAGTTTGAAACAGTGGTGCTTTAATGTAGACAATTTGAGCATTTCTGCTCCTACGTGCAGCTTATTAAAAATCAAGTTACAACTCAGGTGAGTTTTGGCAGCTAACCCTAATCCTAGAAAAGCCATATAGAATTCCTGTATTGTTGTTCATTGATAGAAAAATGAATAGCACATCTACACAGATCTACCATACATCTTTTGGCAATTGTGGAGTGGCATATGTAGTTGTCTTAGTGAATCATTTCATGAGTACTAGTGTTCTGGGGAAACATTGATCCACATGCTGGTGGATATTTCCTTTGACAGATGGCAGGTAAAAAACAGACTAACAGTCATATTTCTGTTGCAATTTATACTATTCTAATTTTGAAACCGATGTCCTGTCATTTCTATATGTTTGGTTTTCTGTTGTTTTTAGACACTTTCCAACTCTTCTTTGTCATTGTAGTTTGTTTCAATCTTTCTTTGAATCTTCTAAAATATGCTTTAGGTTTCAAGAAATTGAGATATTGACCAAGATGAGGAACATATCTATTTGCATATGAATATATTTTGTTACACAGCTACTGTCTACATTAATTCTTGTCTCATCGAAATCAATAATATATAGTCCTGTACGTTTTTTAACTCAATATACATCAAAACATGCAATACCCTCTTGAATACTACACTCTGTATTATGTCTAAATGTATTTTGTCACATATACATTTTTTTTAGATTTCAATAGGTACCGCAGTACTTTTTAGGTAATTCTGTGAAAGTACTGCAGTATGTCATAAACTTAAAAAAATATATATAAATCAATGAAAATATGTTTCCCTAGCTCTACAGATGTTACTAAGTCGCCTCATTTCTTCTTATATGTTTACAATCAGGCCCTGCACCCAACCATCCACTGGTGTGCAGAGCTGACAATGTGTAACAATATAAATGATGTAATTGCAAGGTTTAATTTAAATGATTTGGCATACAATATTTTGAATTAAGCTTATTCAATAAATAATTACATGTCTTTGAGTTTTTCTTATAACATTTTTCAAAGCAAGAAGTACAACTATCTAACCAATCACTCCAGCTTGAAGTGCTTTTGAAAATTATGCTAAGCTTTCCTGGGATCAGTTTTTTTAATGTTACAGGAGGGGTGCTACCCTCCATGCAGCCCCCCACAACATTAAAAAAAAGTTTGATGGTGCCCTTGCCCTTGCCCTTTCTAGGGGGACCACCAACAAGAGAAATATGCATTTCCAAATAACCCTAGGGCATTCAGGCACACCCCCTGCTAGAAACAGTAAATAAGCTCTGGCTGCTAATTTATTTTTCACTTTTTACTATTTTAAACATTTCTGTGGGTGTCCCTGTCCCACCCGGGACACCCACATAAGTATTTTTTGTTGAGGGCAGTGGTGAGAAACCCCCAGGGCCCCTGTGGTCCTGCCAGCTTCCTGCAAGCAGCCCCATTCCATGGCAGCCCACAGCATTCTAGATATTTCAGGGTTTGGTGGGAAGCCCCGAATCCCACAGTCATTTCTGCTTCCTGCTAGCGCAGGAGTCAGCGACCCTTTGTTTATTTATTTTTTAATGTGCTACCCCTGTACCCACCCAGTGCATTGCAAAGCATTTTTATCATTAAGTGCTGTGGGTTGAGCCCCAAGGCCCCACTGCCCCGCTTACTCCCCTGCGTGATTGTAATGATTTTAAAGTTTTATGTTATATTAATTTGTTTACATTTCTTTTAATTATTTTCTGCTATTACGTTTTGCAAAGAGAAGATTGTGAATTTCTTTTAAGGGTGAAGGTGCAGTTGACTAAGCTGAGGTGGGGCTCCTGCTCTACCAAACCCCAAATCAGCCCCTTTGCCTTTGTAAAGGAGGCCATTTTTAGCTTCATGTAATTCCACTTGTACTATTTATGCAAACAAATTAGGGTCTTTTATGCCAGTAATGCATGCTTAAGGCAACATTTTCTCCATTTCTACCATTGAGAAATCCACAAAGGAATTCCAGACAGAGATAAATAGATTTATACTGCAGAGAATCTATAGTCTAAAATCTCACTCAATGGGTGGGAAGTGGGTGTTCCAAAGAATGTTTTGTCTTCAAAGTTTGAAAATGCCAACAAACATGCAGTAGTGGTCATTCTCAAACTTCGATCTGACTAATTATTGCCATAGAAATGATGAAAGATGTACTTCGCTTCCCAGATCAGAAGGTGAAAGAATCATTCCTAAATCTGTTTGGGTGTAGGGGAAGGGCTTTCTCCTTGGGGAAAATGTTTTGCCCGATAAATAGAAATGTGCACTTTCACAAAGGGCTTTATTGTCCCTGTGTAGAAATGTTTATGGTCTAGATATCTGCATATCGGTACTAGAACTGGATGGTCATATCTCATGACATTCCTAATGTGTTTGACTGTAAGCCTAGGACTAGTGCAGCTTTCCAGGTGTACTACATGGAATGTCTATCAACAGGAACAATTGCAACTAGGTTTTTGTTAATAGGCCCCATTTTATTCAAAAGATAGGGGCAAATGTATTCATGGGTTTCTACTCTTTTCCACCACGTAGTGGGGTGCAAAAGTGGTACAACCCTTAAAATATGATTTATCAATTCAAGCAAGACCACTTTGCATGATCCTGAGTGGCTTGATAAATTTGGAGTAATGCAATGCAGCACAGATTGCAGTGTTGCTTTACTGTGCTCCATGGTGGTGTTCCATGAGTTGTGCTTTGGGTGTTCCCATGTAACACATAATAAACAGTAAAATGCCCCAAAGGATTTTTTGTGTAGAAACGTGCCTCTTCCTGCACTAAAACAATCCTGCTTACAATGCAAGCCACCCTTGCACCATGGTGCAAGAGAGCCTGCATTGGCGCTAGGCAGCACATTATGTGCCAGCGCTGGGAAAAGTCAGTAATGCACCATGTAATTTCAGATATGGCACATTCCTATCCTTTCTCTGCCACGTAGTGAAGCAAGGTGACTTGCTATGCTGCTTGACTTTTTAATAAATGTGCCCTTTAATCTCCACATTACAAAAAGTGCTTTGGATAAATCTTATATGTCGATAGCAAGAGGTACTATTTTACAATTGAAAAATACTTTTAGAGCTTAAGTGCTAAATTCCTAACACTCTGCAAACAATAACTTGGGACATTCTCACAGTTGCAAGCCAGAATGAATCTTGTCTGAAGGAGAGCCAATACGAATTAATGGTTTTAATTATATTGAATGGGATCATTTGATAGGGAATCCAATGTACTGGAGGCAACATGTTATAATCTTCTTGTATGGTTCAGCCTTTTGCCATGAAATGCTACCTATGTCAAGGCTAATGTCACTGCTCACTGAATCATGGGGCTGTCACATCTGTCATAGTTCTAATGTTGACAGTTATTACTGGATTGCTCTATGGTGGCTGGTGGCTTTCACTGTTTCTCACTTTTTTGGAATAAAGCCACTCTTCTTCCTTCAATCGCTCTTGTATGTGGTTGGTCACCTTAACACTTTGGATGAGAATTGCCTGAAAGCTTCTGGAAGAAGACCACCAGTTTTGAAACAAACCCACAATGACTACTTTAAAATGTCAGTCTTGTTAGCTTATCCTATCTTTGAAGGAAATCAGCGTGAGTTCCCTGTGCAAGTTTTCAAGCTGCTTTCTCATTTTCTTGTGGCCTTGGCTCATTCGGTCACAGCAGCATACATTTCTAGCCCTTTTTGTGTGAAGAAGAGGCTCCGTGCTGCAGTTTTTTTCCTGAGTTGTCTGCTTTGGTGCATGTGCTATTGCCAACTGAATCAAGGTAAAAACATTTGGAGGCCATCTTGGAAAGCATGGGAGGAACTGACACAAGCCTAACCTTACTTAGAAACAAGATCTCAACCTTTACAGCCATCTTTATTAATAGGGTTGTATTTTTTAGATAATAGTCCCTTTGTTTGCAAAAAGCACACATTTTGGTTTGCGTTGCAAGCAATTTTTACAGATTGGGATCACCACTGTGATTACTTGATTCATTTATAACATGCTGTTCAAGGATTTTGGAACCATGCCTGTCAACAGTGATGGACAGACCACTCTCAACTATTGTTTCAAGGAATGCTGGTCAAAATCTTATGAATGGTGATTGTCAACGGCGATAAGCACACCACTGCTGTTACCTTTATTCAATATAAAAAAATCATCAACCTAGAAAAGTCTGTCAACAGTGACAGGTACACCATTATTAACATTCAGTCCAGTGTTGTAGGAAGTGGAACTTTAGCCTTATTCAGTTTGAATGGAGAAGAATTTTGGATGGTGTTATAATGTATTTACTCTTCAGCATATACTTGCTTTTCAGTATTTACAGATGCTCAACTTGTTAAGTTAGGGGTCAGTTGGTGGACACTGCAGCTTTCTAAATGGTTATCGATTCCGAATAGGGCTGCCTCTAACATGTCTCAATCTTGCAGTTTCTTTCAGAAAAGGGAGATCCTTAAATAGCATGGAAGTTACAGAAGAAGCTGTTTGATTCCTACCTTCTTGTTGTAGAAGGGAAACATTTTCAGCTATGAAGAAACAACTTGTGCTCCTCCATAATTTGGGTGGTACAAGGGAGGAATATTTACAAAAGCCTTGATGAAATACTAGTGAACAGAGGAGACGGAGAACCTAGCAAGGGTGTGGGGTAAAACGGAGACAATTTTGTGTCTGAAAACATTGGCACATATGTGTGACCTTAAAGCTATAATGATTGTCTTATAAGGTATCAACTTATAAGATGTACTAACTTGCAGAGGGTCCAGGAAAACCTACTGGCTAGACAACAGATCTCAAGGAAGCAACTGCCATTACGGAAGGAATAGAAAATGCCACTACGTTGGTACAGGAGATGACAGAGCAAGAGTAAATATGTTTAAGAAACTAATGTTTCTGTATCTGAAGAGAAAGTTAATGAAACAGCACATGAGTTTGTTCAACATGTGACAGATGATGGGAAAGCTAAGAGCAAGAATAACATAGAATGTTTCAGGGGTGGTAGCTAAGGTAATCTTTCTAACAGTCCTGTATATTTTGAGACATTGTGTGAGAAGCTGGCACCCTGTTGCAGTACCCCCCCCCCCACACACACATGCCTGGGTTCTGGATGCAACTTGGAGTGGAGTGCAGTGGGATCCTGCTAACCAGGTCCCCAGTGCCAGTGTTCTTTCCCTAAAATTACAAAGGTATCGAAACAATTGTTAACACCTTTAGCTGCCTCTATAAGTCTCTAGTAAATGGTACTTAGGTACACAGGGCATGGGGTACTAAGGGTAGGCCCCTGAGGGAAGCAGCACAGATTATGCCACAATGATGAGCCATGCATCTAGATGCACTCACCACTGCCATTGAAGGATGGGTGTCCTGTTGCAATCCTGAAATGAAAACTTTACATGGCCCACAGCCTGTCCACTACACACTGCATGCAATATAGGTAAGCCACCCCTCTGGCAGGCCTTCCAGCCCCAAGGCAGGGTGCACTATTCTATATGTGTGGGTATAGATGCATAAGCAACATGCCCCTACTGTGCCTGCCAAACCAGGGACATAGTACGTGAACAGAGCAGCCATTTTAAATCCATGTGCTGGACACTGGTCGATATGAGTTTCACAGCTACAGGATGGCTACTCTGAACTCTGGGTTGTTTAATATCAAGTAACTCAGAATGATAAATCAAACCTGGTACCAGTATTGGATTTATTGCAAAATGTACCCAGGAGCCAACTTAGAGGTGACCCCTGCATAGTTAACTAACACTGACATGGTTGGTGGCCATTCATAACCAGCCTGTCACCACCAGACAAGATTCTGGAACTGTGGGGTGAGAATTCCTGCTCGCTGGGTCCAAGAACAAAGCCCATCCTGGGTAGAGGTGTCACACCTCCCTCTTCAGGAATGTGCACTGCCCTGCCAACAAGCTTCAAAGGGCTTGCCACTTTTGAAACTCGACCCCCAGGCCTGCTGCAAGCAGCAGATGGCTGCCACCAATGAACACCCCACCATTTGGTGGGAGCAATGGTGGGAAAACCCACAAAGAAGATGAGCAGTGGCCACCACCAGCTTGCAGCACCCCGTAGGTGTTGTATGCAAGGTGACCCTTCCATTTCATTTTCCTCCATCCTGCATGGTAGGAAAATAGCCTACCAGTGATAGGGAAGTGACCTCTGCCCACAGGAAGTGGTCACCTAATGAGTGAGCCTACCCTAACGGAGATGACCCATTGGTCACTACTAGGTACACCCCTAAACACCCACTAAATAAAATATTTAGTGGGCACCCATAGATCGGAGAGTCAGATTCCAAGGACATAAGGATACCAGCAACAAAGAAGACCCAAGGCTTGAGAACTGAAGTCCTGCTGCAAGAAAAAGGCACCAAATCCTTCCTGCTGCACCCAGGACTGGACAATCGCCTCTGAGGGGTTGCTAGGACATCATACAGACTCTAAAAACTCCCAGAGAGCCTCTGCTCTTCTAAAAATCCCTGAAGATCTCCCTTCAGAGTGCAGGCATCACTCTTCTGCATTAAAGACCCAAAAGCCAGTGAAATCCAGTTCACTGATGGGCTGCGTACCAATGAACTGGATATCACAGGTGGGCCAAATTTCACTTGTCAGACTAGAAAGACACACCCTAAAAGTGTGCCAAGTTTGGTGGTACTGCACCCTCCTGTGGTTGAACCGTACAATAGCCTGGGGTACTGGACTCTCAATGTCAGACACCCTTAAGGACAGTCCACTCCAGACTTCAAAAAGACCAGCAGGAAGCCCCAATTGAGGGACTTAAGAAAATACCAGAACCTCCCATCAGAGTGACCCTTCTGATTTGCAAGCGACCATCAAAGTGACCTCCCATCCTGCTTCCAAGGGCACCTTTGCGCACAGTTCTTGGCTTACTATTCGCTGTGCATCTGGCCACCCTGTGCCCTACCATAGCATCCAGCTATGTTCTAAGGGTCCCCTACCCCTTTCAACCTGAACACTCCAAGGGCCCCACCAGACTCACCTTGAAGTCCACCAGCGCAGTGCTTTTCCAACTGGCCCCCGCAGAGGCCTTACACCAGCTCCAAAGACTTTCTGCTGCTGCTCCCATCCGAACCAAGAGCCAGCTGAACTTCTCCAGCTGGTCCAAAGAGCCCAATGACCACCTCAAACTACAATGAGATGAGACATTGGTAAGCACATTGCCTGATATTATATGCTTTTTTAAAATTCTTATGTTGCGGGATTATGCAGAGAACTGAGACATTTTCTAAACTTTGAAAATTCATAGCTTAAAAAGTTATTAAAAGGCAAATGCAGTTTTGCGTCAAAAAGTATAGCGCCCGCTTGTGCCATTCCACGATGCCAGCCAGGTGCCATATTAATGGAATGGCGCAATCTGGCTGAAAGGGTCGGCTAGTGTAAAAAAAAAATATGTTAGCCGGATGGGGATGGCGGTATGGGAGAAGGGGGTTTTGCACAAAAAAATGACGTTAGGCTGGTTAGAGTCAATAAAGATGACTCTAACCTGCTTAGCATTTCTTAATGCAAAACCTACCATACCACATGACTCCTGTCTTATAAAAGACAGGAGTCATGCCTACCACCCCAATGGCCAGCCATTGCACCCAGTGCCATGTAGGGGGACCCATTTCAGGGACCCAATGGCACTTTTAAAAATAACGCGAAATACTTACCTCTACTTACCTATACTTACCTGGGATGGGGGTCCCCTATTCTCCACTGTCCCTCTGGTGTGGGTGGGGGTGTCCCTGGGGCCTGGGAAGGTCACCTGTTCGCTCTTTCCATGGTGTTCCACCATGGAAAAAGACCCACAGGTCCCCTAACGCCTGCCCTTACCCAGGAGTTAAATATTGGCTCTAAGCAATCTTAGTGCCATTATTTAGGCCTGCCTCCCTCCCGTGCACCATTTTTGGGCCTTAGAGTCATTTTTTACCCGGGAACTCCTACCTTGCATCTCATTGATGCAAGGTAGTTTTCCGCAGGCAAAAAATGACTTTTACTCCAATATTTTGATGCTAGCATCAAAATATAACTATGGAGTTAAGTTTGCACTGAAATAGTGTAAAAGAAATTACATTATTTCAGCGAAAACAGAATATAAATATGCCCCTAAGTACCCAAATCCATCACACTATTTAAGAGTTGCGATTTTTTTTTTACTTTATCCAGTTTATGGTTAAATATTTCCCTTAGTTATTTGGAGGACCAAATAGCCAAATATCTTATCTTTGTATTATCCTAGATAATCCATAAGAATCAGGCTTAGATTTAAAGCAGAATGCATTAACAGGCAATATTGCTGTATAATGTAGATTTAACTTATATCCTTTTTTTTTTTTTAATTAGCCCGCAATAGAAACTAGATATGGATTTATCTAGATTCAGACATAAAGTATAACCTCATCAGCATAGACTAAAATTTAAATTTGTTATCTCCACTTTTGAGTCTGCAGATATCATTACTTTGTCAAATTATATCTAGTAAAGCAATAATATCAAAGGAGGTATGGAGCAACCCTAGTACAGGACCGATTTTAAGTGCACAAGAAGCAAAACTATTTCATGAACATAATTTGATGCTTTGGGAGCAGTAAAAAATAAAGAGATCATGTTCAAATATCTGGGACAAAAACCACGTGAATTCAGGGAGTGTGACCTGAAACCTCAACACAAAGAATTAAAAGTATACACCATCCAATACTATAAAATGCTAATGGGTATCTTTTCTTTGGAGCTTGTTTTAAAACATTGAAATATGTGCTTGTGTCGTCTCAAGACAGTCTACTTTTTTAAAATCGAACCACTTTGTTCTGGTGCAATTGATTATGGCAAATACAGTCCTGAATGCATCCCTAAGATGGGTTCAATTGTTTATGGCAAATGCAATCCTAAGTGCATTGATAAAATATTTACAAAATGTTACAAACTGTGTTTATGATTGAAATTGGGCTATAATTCTTACATAGCTTAAATTTGCAGTCCTCCTTCGGGAAGAGGCATAGTATTGTTTTCAAAAAGTACCATCTTCTTTGTGTCTTGTACTAAAATAGTTATGTAGATCTTGCAATTTGGATTTCAAAAAGTTTTTAAAAAGTAAAAACAACTCAAGACTAAAATTGCTCACTCTTGGAGATTATTATGGGGCTCATTACAACCTCGGTGGTCTTTTTACAAGACTGCCGAGGGACCGCCGTACTGAAGACCGCCAGTGCAGGCGGTTTTCCGCTCGGTGCATTATGACTGCTGGTAGTCCTCCATCCTTTTCCGGACGGAGAGCCACCAGCAGCCATACTGGCGGTTGGCAGGGAAGTGGAGGTTGCTCCATCTCCACCGCCACGTCAACAGAACACCGCCCACCGAATCACGTTCTGTGATTCGGCGTGGCGGTGTTCTGTTGACGGGGTGCTGGCAGCGGAGCAGCCCCCATGGATCCCGTCCCCTCCTGGAGGATCAACGGACCAGGTAAGTTGATTGTCCGTTAGGGGAGGGGTGTGGGGGGATTGTGTGTTGTGTGTGTGCATGGGGGTGTGCGTGTGAGTATGTAGAGGGGGTGTGTGAGTGCGTGTATGCATGCGGGTTGTTGTGTGTTTGGAAATGTGTGCGTGGCTGTCTGTATGGATGTGTGCGTGTATGTCTGAATGTGGGTGTGTGTGTATGACTGTGTGTGTGGCTGTTGGCATGTTGGTTGGTGTGTGTGCGGGTATGTGTGTTGGTGGTGCCTGCATGCGTGTCGGGTGTGAATCAGTAATGTGATGTTCGGGGGGGTGAGGAGGGGGTCCAGACACCTTTGAGGGGTGCCAGGGGGGTGGGGGGTGTCGGGGAAGGACTCGGGGTGGGGGTGGGGGGTGGGGGAGACCCCTATCAGTGCCAGGGAAGGAATTCCCTGCCACTGATAGTGCTCACCGCCATGGATTTCAAGGCGGTTCCAAACCCCATGAAATCCATGGCGGTGAGCCGGGTCATAATACCGCCAGCAGTAGTGTGACGGCCGCCAGGCTGGAGACCCAAGTCTCCAGCCCAGCGGTCATCTCCACCCTGCCGGTCTGATCGGAGAAGTGGCGGATGACCATGGCGGTAACCGCCATGGTCATAATTCCAAATTTTTTACCACCAGCCTGTTGGCGATAAAACCGCCACTTCTCCATCAACCGCCAGGGTCGTAATGAGGGCCTATATTTTCACAAACAAATTGCGTTTTCAATTTCATCTAAGGGTACATCTTGCTGTAGTGAAGATAAAACAATGTTTTGTAGATGGGGTTTTTATTAACTGAGGATAGATAATAAACAATGTTATCCTAGTAAGGCGTATTTTCTTTTGCATATAGAGCTCCTTTAACAGAAAGGTTATTAAAGCATTATTTATTAGCTTTCAAGTAGTCTGCAATTAATTTAGTTACTCCCTGCCTTTGTTCTAGATGCAAATTCATAAGCATTTCCAATGTTAATCCTATTAAAATAAAGTCAGTGTGCTCCAATGCAGAATTAGAATTTGTGGCGTAAATTATATTTACCAATTTCTTATTGTTGTCCAGTACATCGCTAGATTGTGTCTCAACTAATGTTTTAGTAATTTCCTAGACAAAGCTCATTGCACAATCTCTACTTAATTCAATGATGAATCCCAGTTTATGTGGAAAAAATATCTCCTGGTATATTAAATGCAGCAAGCTCCTTGCAAACATTTTGGAAAATGGAGTAAAAATAAACATTTTTCTTGGCTGAAACCAAGTCAGTATTATGGGTGGTGCATGGTCCGATATTACAGGTACATCAGTCTCTGCATTTAGTAAAGTTTAGGACAACGGATTTCTAACAAAAATATGATCAACTCTTGTTTATAGGCTATGAACTACAGAATCAATACCCCTGTGCCTCTCGGCTATAAGTTCTGTAGGAATCCTCCAGGGCTACTTGAGAAATAATTACCTTGGAGATCTTTTGCATGAATTCCAAATTTATTTTTATTACTAATAAAGAAAATTGGAATTTCTGTCCCAAAATGTATCTATAATATTTTTACAATCGCTGTAAGTTACCATCAGAGCATCACATTAATTTGGCAATAATTATTTCCCAAAATGTTATATTTTTAGTAATAGATCAGGTTGAACCATAAACATTAAAACTAGCTATAAGAATATTATTAACCTTTATACCCACCTTGATCCACCTTTCCTCAGAATTATGTTTTTGAAAAACCATCTGATTATGTTACAATTTATTATATTACATAATAGTGATATGATTCCTGTTTATTTCTAGGGTAGTAAATGTTTTCAGAAACAGTTTTGTGTTTGTTAGAAATTCGGTTTCTGGTTGGCAGAGGTATGCACCCTGTTTAAGCAGGAACCACAATCCTAGTCATGGTAAGTTACATAAATGCACTAATTTAACCTGTGCTCACCCTCTGTTAACTTGGCACAGAGCAGGCAGGCTTAAGAGGCAATATGTAAAGTCTTTGTGCAGCACTTCAAAAAGTAACACAGTGAAAACCACAGAAAAAGACTCCACACCAAGTTAGAATAAAATATTATATTTTCATGAACAAAACAAGACCCCAACAACAAAAGTCCAATAAGTAGAAGTTGAGATATGAATTCGAAACTTAATTGTTTTGTAGTGCTTAGAAGCATAAAGCACCAACTGGGACTATGTGGTCTCATTAGACCGGGTCTAATCTGGAAAGTCAGGACAACTGTGATGGAGCATGGGTCAGATGTAGCCTTGGCCTGCTGAAAGATTACCTTGATTCTTGGATGCGTCAATTTAGAAGCCAAGATGTAGAGAGTAGAGGATGTGATGCATTGTCGTCAATCCTTTGGATGTACGTGATCTGTCAGTTCTGAGCCACGCAAAGTCAGAGATGCATTGGAAGTTGGTGATGATGGGCCACACAGCTGGTGATGCGTGTCCATGATCTTTGCAGAACTGGTGATGAGTTGGCATTGAGGGAGGTGTGCATGTTTCACTCTGCACAACTACGTCAATGTGCAGGTTTTGGAAGTTTCAGCACTTTATATACACTTCCAAGGGCCCAGGACTTGATTCACACTACCTGGCAGGCAAGACTTGCAGCAAGCAAAGAGCAAGCAAAGGACAGGTGCAATAACAGGATGATGAGAACTCTTTGATGTTCCAGAGACTTAGAACCGGGAGCAGGCTAACATGCCCTTGTAGTCACTATGGATTCAAGTGAGATAGGTTCAGCCATTCCTTAGCAGGTCAGAGGGTAACAAACAGCAGAAAAGCAGTTGTACTTGAGCAGCAGTCCAGAGTGGCTGTCCTTGTAGCAGCATCGCAGTCCTTCTTCCCAGTAGAGGACTTCACAAGTCCAATTGTGTAATAATTTGGTAGGGTCAGAGGTCCAATACTTATGCCCAAATGTGCCTTTGAATTTGGGGTGACTTCAAAGAAGGGTATTTTAAGTGCACAGAGGTCTGTTCTTCCTGCCCCTGCTCCAGACTCACTACAGGGTGGTATGCAGCAGTCCATTGGGTGGGGACAGGACACTAACTAATTACGTGTTAGTGTGAAACTGTAGCCAGCTCTTCCGTTCAAGATGTTGATGGCCCGTCAGTCACACCTAAGCTCCCTTTGTGTGTGGCTGTCTAGAGGAAAAGCACAAGTCCAGCTGTAACCCACCCCAGGCGTGTATAGAAGACAGCCTCCAAGCACATTTGGCTAAGTGCAGGAAAATGCCAACTTTCTAAAAGTTGCATTTTGAAATCTGTAAAAATAAGTCTAACTATACCATTAAAAAGTATTTATACCATCCCATAGGTCCTATACATGACATGTCTACTTCTTCTCAGTTAGGAAGTACAGGCTATTAAATGTAACAAGGATTCCCCAATGTTAACCTATGAGAAGGGTAGGCCTCACAGCAGTGAAAAACTAATTTGGGGGGTGGGGGTCACTATCAGAAAATGTAAAACATGTATGTGTGCTGCCTTGTAATTACAATTACCCTTTGGGCTAACTAGGGCCTATCTTAGGAGTAACATATATATCAGAAAAGGGGCGTTTAAGGCTTGGCAAGAGTGTTTAAATTCCAAGTCGACATGACATTTTAAACTGCTCATACAGGCTCTGCAGTGTCAGGCCTGAGATATGTTTAAGGGCTACTTGAGTGAGTGGCACAAGCAGTGCTACATTCGTACTAGTAGCACTTAATTTACCGGCCCTGGGCACATGTAGCACACTTTACTAGGGACTTATAAGTAAATTAAGTATGCCAGCTGTGGATGTACCAATCAAACCATGTTTAGAGGTGAGGGCACAAGCACTTTAACAATGGGCAGTAGTGGTAAAGTGTCCAGAGTCCCAAGGCCGAAAAAAGGATTCAGCAAAATATGAGGCAAGCAGGCAAAACCTTTGGGAAAAGACCACCCTAAGGCTGTGAGGTCTAACAGTGTGCAAATATGCTTCTTTCATTAGAGCAATGCTAACATTTAATTTAAAACTTTGAAAGTATTTTCTTTTTGACAAGATATTCTAACCCTGTAACAGTCCATTAAATTCCTTTAAATCTCTAAATGTAATATGATAATATAAAATGACCAACCCACACATATTCTGGAAAAGTGATTATAATAACCAAATATAAAAGAGCATCTGAAAAAAAGAAAGTGCATAGACATCACACTAGAAGAGAGAATGATGGCAAGAAAGTCAATATAGACCTCAATGTTAAAAAAGAGAGGCAGTAAAAGGACCAAAAAGACATGACTGAACAGCTTACCTAAGAAGAAACAAACAGCACCGGGATGGGAAAGCTAGATGGGAAAGACAGCACACCTCACCTTGGTTACCTCCAATGATGTGCCAGGGCAATAAATCACACTTAACAACAGGATCAAAAAACATGAAATGTCTATAAAAAGAAAACAGAAACTAAGTGATTTAGTACATGTATGCAGCAAAAGAATATTTTTGCTTACCAATCCAGTTGGCCTGAACAACAAAAAGTAAATCTCTGTTGAATAAGTAAGCAAACTTGATGCCTTTGTAGATCATAATGTTGACACCCATGAATTGCCTCTTGGGTTGGTTTCCTTGCCCAAAGGCAGGAGCAGTTCGGACTTTTTTGCAAATATAGCATTGCTCCAAGCTAAACCCTAATTGAAAATGGCCTGGAAGTCCTTAGAGGGACCAAGTATTCATAGCTGGCTCACAGAGCTTTGAAAATGGGCTAGCTATGGGAGTACACTACTGAAAAAAGAAGAAGATAGAGGGCTGAGACTTGAGGGCTGGGTGGAATCCTGAGCTCAAATCCTAGATGATTTGCCAGAAATAGGGAGTGAATCATTTTCCCAAAGAACAACATCTTGTAACAACCTGCACACGCTACACTATACTCGTCCCACATAGGAGGAGATATGACTTTAGTAAAACTAACATGATCTGAATTAACTCCACACTACGCATTTTCCACTCACTATAACTATGGCTCTTGCACTACCCACACTTTCACTGGGCTGGTTATGATTCACAATGATGTTCTTTTGTTGCTATGTAAATACATCATGTGACTACTTGTTTTTACAATATTATGTCCACTACCTACAGTTCATGTCCTTGGCTATGTATGATCAGAATTACTAATGGTCTGAGAACCTACAATAATTGCTCATCTTTATAAGGTATTGTTAATGACGGTGTGCATATGCATTGATTTTGAATGTATCTGTAATGTGAAAAACCAATAAAGCACGTTTCAAGAAAAATAGTAGGTTATGATGTTTTCATATTTTTACCTGTGTGACTTAAAAAAGTCTCTGAGTTTAACTGGAACATCTTTAGTGGTAGTTTTTTTCTTCATGAGGAGCTATAAAGAAACAAGAATTCAGAAAAACATATTTACCCCTTATCGCTTGCAGTTTAGGTCTGATATTAATGAACACTTTAATTTTTGATGCTATATTTTTAGCAACAATGTGTGAAAACTAAAGTTTTCTGTCAAACTAGGATATTGGCTTTGTGGATTTATCTATCATTCCCATTTTCATGAGCTCAGTATATTCCAGGAATAAAATAGTAAGACATTTGAGTGTGGAGGTATATATATACCAAAAAGTAGTCCCTGGCCAATATGATGTGACCTTTGAAGTTCAGGAGAGTTTAATCTGATTAGTCCTGAACATTTGGTATCTTTATTAAACAAAAAGTCTATAAAGTGATTCTCTTTTAAATTCCGAGCAAACCACGAATTTGTAGATTATTCCTGTAGTTCTGATTCTCCAAATATTCTGCCACCTCTGTATCTGATGTGTCCATTTCTCTATTGCATGGTATACATCACATACTCTTTGCTGCATATCAGATAGCCTGTTCTCTATAATAGATAGATTGTTATCAAATTCTTTTTTTATCCTCATTCAACCATCACTTTCAGTCTAATTGTACAAATCGTGCTTTCTCAGCATCTGAAAGACTGATTGATTTATATTGCAACTGGAGTTCATTGGTGCAGTGAAGGAAAGACTATCCCCCAAGTGTTGCAGCATTAAAGTGTAATCATTGGACATCTAACTTCAAGTTGCCATATTCTAAAGTCATTCCATGTTTTGTTCAAATGCAATATCCTTTTGGCTTACATGATCAACCTATTTGATCCAGTCAGCGACTAGTGGGAGATCTACAGAAGTCAATATTTTACAAGTTTCCCTTCTTGCCAACAAAATAAAACACAGCACCAGCCGTTGCTGGGACTTATTCAACATTATGAATATAGAGGATAGGTCCCTATTAAAATCAGAGTATGGCTTACCTCAATTTTTCATCCAGTGATTTCACTTAAAGTCTTACTTACAGCCTCCTAGTAAGCAAGAATACTCAGACAGTCCAAAAGCATGTGTCTGCCATCTACCTTGGGCTGATTGCATCTCTTACATCTCTGTATCTCTCATGCAAACATGGACAGTCTTTCAGACATCAAGTAACATGTTGAGAGTCAAAAAATGATTCTTCTTTAGGGAAGCACCCTTTACTGTGGAATAAATTAAGCTTAGAGATAATGTTGCTCCGCAGGCACCCGTGGTGTCTCTTCCCCAGGCCGCGGTGGGGTAGGCGGTCTGTATTTTGGGCCACCAGGCCCGCCGCGGCCTTTTTCTTCAGCTGCAGTGCAGGTTGTTGCCCTAGGCTGGACGTCAGGCCTCGCCGCGTTCAACGCGCGGCACAGATGATTGCCATGGGGCTCCCACCCCCCGGCCCTTTACTCAACTGGTGTCCTGGAAGTCTTTTTCCTGTTCTTTTTTTTTGGGCTGACGGGCCATGTTTTCTCCTGCCCAGGATTCTGTTTTCTTCCCTGCATGCACCAGTTTCCTTTTTTCCTTCCCTTTCCAAAATGGTGCCTTTTTCCTGCTTTGTCCTATGGTTTCTTCCCAATTCAAGATGGTGTACTTTCTTCTTCCTTTATGTCACTTCCTGTTCATTAGTATATAAGGAGCCAGACTCTTGCTTTCCTTGAGTTGCAACACTTCTAGTTGTTGGGGGTCCTCGCTCTGGCTTGCTATCCTTCTGGAGTCCATTTTTTCTGTTTCTTTTTCCGCATCTTGTAGAGTTATAGCCCTTGAAGTCCTGGTATCCTGATGTGTTCCTTTTACTGTTCCAAGAGTTCCTGTGAAAGAGGATTTTTTCCCCTCGAGGTTTTCTCTCTAGGACTCCTTCTGGAGGGCACAAACTGCCGTTGCATTCCCTTGTCAGCAGCACCATGGCTACCGGAAGGGGTCGCCCCTAACATGGCTAAGCTAGAACGTACAAGAACCGAGGTCGCACTCCAGCTTCATCTGACCATGGCGGTAAGCAAAAAGCAGAACGTGACAGATACTTGCCATGTGTTTTCTGTCACAAGCTCCAGTTCATTGTCTCCCCACACTCAATATGTTTCAATCAGATGCTTTCCTTCTATACTGATGATCTCCCAGTACCAGAGGGCAACTTCTTTCTGTGGTCTAATTTTATTTGTCAATTTATCATCGTGCACCTAGAAGTCAATATCTGACCAATTCTGACATGACCACCTTTAACTCAGCTGAAGACACAGACCATTTGTCTTCAAGTTCCTTATTTGTTTTTTTAATAAATGGTTTCGAAACTCTGATTTCCCCCAGGAGGACTTACAGGAAATAACAGATCATCATCATCAATCAACTTTATGTGCTTGGGAATCCAGCCCAAAAAGCACAATTCATAAATCATACAATAAGATATAAGCCTGTTAATAAAAACATTTGAAAACACATACAGAGTGAGTAATAAAACAAATGCAATATACACTTTAAAAGAGGAACTGTCCTTGACTGTACACAAAGCACACCCATTTAATTACTATTCATTATGTGCATAATGCTGGGCCATAACTCTTCCTGGTGACTGCAGAACTTCGAATAAAGTTAATCACTGCATAACAAATCTGAGGTGTATCTAAGGGCTATCTTACAATGCTTACAAGTAGCAGCACAAAGTACCAGGACCAGAAAGTGCTTCCTGTGCGAAGAGTAGAGAATATACAACAACATAAACTGCAAATTCCTTTGTTTTGTGGTGTAATCACAGGGACAATTGGGGAGATTGCTAAACCAGGTACCCTGAGTGGGATGCCCTGAGTTGGGTATGAAACAAAAAAATGAAGATTGAAACACAACTTAATAGGATAAAATCTGTACATCTTGTTATGTATCAAAGTCAAATAAAATTCCAAATCTACTCAGTATTTAATTGGTATACAATTTACAGCTGTATATGAATAATAAAAATCTGCAGGCAGCTTCTTCCTCACCATTTATAGAAATGATATTTAACCAAAGTGTTAATACTGCTAGTAGTACTATCAGGATACTCTAAAGTTCCCAAAGTGACTAAGACTGATTTAACATACCTCAACCAGGAAATAACCCCAACATTATCCAAACAAAGGCAGCCCTGGATGACGTTTCTATCGAGACTGGCTTCTGGTGTCATCCAAATCCTTAGCCAGAGGAGTAAAGGACTTAGTTTAATTCTGTCCTCTAAATAGTTTACATCAAGCTCCAAATGACATGCAAAAGTGGATAAAGATTCAGGTACAGCCATCTGTCTGAGCAAAAACTTATTTTCCACTATCTGAAGAATGTCATTGTTATTGTAGCCCCACATCCCAGCTCCATAAAAGGCAATGCATTTAGATTTGCAAATTTTGATAAGCTCCTTCAGTGGTTTGTGACCCAGTCTTCTTGAAAAATGAAGTAATGAATCAATAGATCTCTGGTAATGGAGTGTGCTGATCTAAATAAAAGGTGGCAGCTCATCACTGAAACATACTTAATCCCTAAATGTCAGGGTTACTTTCCACAGGAGCAGTACCCTCCCATGTCCACCTTCTGGCAGCATCGACTCTGCAACTGTATTAGTTGTCAGAGGGTCGGAGTGACCAGATGAGGGGAAGAGATTTTGGGGAGCATACTGCAGGGAGGGAGACCTCTGACAATAATAAAGACTATTAAATCAGATGTCACATATTAAATGGCTTGATATACTTTCAACGGCTATGACTGTATGAACCTATTCCCACTTGTTGGATTTATGGTGAATGAACCAGATCTGTAGTTTGTTGGATTTCTTTCCAATACTGGGTAATTTAGGATTGTTGAGGATATTTGGGCCCTCATTCTGACCTTGGCGGTCGGCGGAGAGGCGGCGGTCGGACCGCGAACAGACCGGCGGTATTAAAAATGGCATTCTGACCCTGGCGGGAACCGCCAACACAGCCCGCCAACTTAACACTCCGCCCGCCACAGCGGTACAAACAAACAGCGCGGCGGTTCCCGCCAACAGCCCGGCGGCAGACAAAGTACCGCCCACCCTATTACGACCCACCAATCTGCCACCTTTTCCGGGGCGGGAGCACCGCCGATAAGAACACGGCGGAAACAGACTACGAACGGGAAAACGCTCACCTCTACGCACTCCACGCGAGATTCCGGCAGTATGGAGCCAGAGTTACAGGTCATCCCCGCACTCCTATTCCTCCTCATATACCAGGAGCACGCCCGGCGGCGCGGAAGACATCGGTGAGTACTGCACCTACGACACAGGGGAGGGAAAAGATTACCGGCACACACCCACCCACCCACACCCACTACAACACACACATCAATGCATTCCCACAGATCACTGTCACAACCCACAAACCACCCCCCTCCGAAATAATGCAAAGACCAAAAGAAGAGATCATAAACGGGCAGATATATTGAAATATGTACGCCATTAATCCCAAAAAATAAATAAACTATGTACAAAATATATACAGCTTCTAAATGTAGTCCAACCACTGTCCGTGGATCACAGGGGTCCTGTGCAAAGGGGCAAGGCCCAGTCCCACGACAAGAACTCCACGGAGAGAACACTGCAGGGGCATCAGAAAGAAAATAGGACAGGCACCTCAGGGGGAAGGGAAGGGGGAGCACCTCAGCCACTTGAGTACACGACGCCAGATCCACGAGGGGACTCCATGACCACTGGCCCATCCTGGGGAGAGCAAAGCCACAGTCCAAACAGTCCATACAGTGGGTGGCCTGCCCACTGGGCCATCCTGGGGAGAGCAAAGCCACAGTCCATACAGTCCATACAGTGGGTGGCCTGCCCACTGGGCCATCCTGGGGAGAGCAAAGCCACAGTCCATACAGTCCATACAGTGGGTGGCCTGCCCACTGGGCCATCCTGGGGAGAGCAAAGCCACAGTCCAAACAGTCCATACAGTGGGTGGCCTGCCCACTGGGCCATCCTGGGGAGAGCAAAGCCACAGTCCAAACAGTCCATACAGTGGGTGGCCTGCCCACTGGGCCATCCTGGGGAGAGCAAAGCCACAGTCCATACAGTCCATACAGTGGGTGGCCTGCCCACTGGGCCATCCTGGGGAGAGCAAAGCCACAGTCCATACAGTCCATACAGTGGGTGGCCTGCCCACTGGGCCATCCTGGGGAGAGCAAAGCCACAGTCCAAACAGTCCATACAGTGGGTGGCCTGCCCACTGGGCCATCCTGGGGAGAGCAAAGCCACAGTCCATACAGTCCATACAGTGGGTGGCCTGCCCACTGGGCCATCCTGGGGAGAGCAAAGCCACAGTCCATACAGTCCATACAGTGGGTGGCCTGCCCACTGGGCCATCCTGGGGAGAGCAAAGCCACAGTCCAAACAGTCCATACAGTGGGTGGCCTGCCCACTGGGCCATCCTGGGGAGAGCAAAGCCACAGTCCAAACAGTCCATAACAGACCCCACTGCCACTGGAGGAGGCAAGTTGGCCAGAGGACATCCTGCAGCCCTGCCCGAGATAGATCCTGCCCTGCCACGTCTGCCAAAGGGCCAGCGGTTCTTGCCTTGAAGGGCCCAGTTCAGCGGTTCCTGAGACGGCGGGGCCCAGTTAAGCGGTTCTTGAGACGGCGGGGCCCAGTTCAGCGGTTCTTGCCTTGAAGGGCCCAGTTCAGCGGTTCTTGCCTTGAAGGGCCCAGTTCAGCGGTTCTTGAGACGGCGGGGCCCAGTTCAGCGGTTCTTGCCTTGAAGGGCCCAGTTCAGCGGTTCTTGAGACGGCGGGGCCCAGTTCAGCGGTTCTTGCCTTGAAGGGCCCAGTTCAGCGGTTCTTTCCTTGAAGGGCCCAGTTCAGCGGTTCTTGAGACGGCGGGGCCCAGTTCAGCGGTTCTTGCCTTGAAGGGCCCAGTTCAGCGGTTCTTGCCTTGAAGGGCCCAGTTCAGCGGTTCTTGAGACGGCGGGGCCCAGTTCAGCGGTTCTTGCCTTGAAGGGCCCAGTTCAGCGGTTCTTGCCTTGAAGGGCCCAGTTCAGCGGTTCTTGAGACGGCGGGGCCCAGTTCAGCGGTTCTTGCCTTGAAGGGCCCAGTTCAGCGGTTCTTGCCTTGAAGGGCCCAGTTCAGCGGTTCTTGCCTTGAAGGGCCCAGTTCAGCGGTTCTTGAGACGGCGGGGCCCAGTTCAGCGGTTCTTGCCTTGAAGGGCCCAGTTCAGCGGTTCTTGCCTTGAAGGGCCCAGTTCAGCGGTTCTTGAGACGGCGGGGCCCAGTTCAGCGGTTCTTGCCTTGAAGGGCCCAGTTCAGCGGTTCTTGCCTTGAAGGGCCCAGTTCAGCGGTTCTTGAGACGGCGGACGGTCTATGGCCAACTGCTAAATGCCTGGTGGTGCCCTCCTGGGCAGCGGGGATGGTGTTCCTTCACTGCCCACCTGGGCTGTGGGTGGTGGGGCCCTCCTGGCCAGCTGGGCTGGGTCCTCCCTGGGCAGCGGCTATGGGGCTGGTGGGCTCTCCCGGGGCAGCTGTGCCGGTTCCTCCCGGGGCAGCGGCTATGGGGGTTGTGGGCTCCTCCTGGGCAGCAGGCCTGCTGCCTGACCTCTCCAACTTGCTGCCCTTGCCCTCCTTAGTCGTCGGCCTGTGGCCCTTTCCTCCCTTTGGAGCTGTGGCTGGTGACTGTCTCTGGGTGGTGTCCGGGGGGGATGTAGAAGGCGGGCTCCTGCGGCGCCCCTTCCGCCTTCTGCTCCTCTTCCCAGGGGGTGGGCTGGCTGTCCCCTTGCTGCTGGGCGAAGATCCAGACATGCGGGCTGGCGGGCTCCAATACCCCTGCACCCTTGTCAAGGGGGCTGCAGGGCTGGTGGTGGCTGAGGTGCTCTTCTTACCCCGACGAGAAGGAGGGGGGGGCTCAGGGTCAGGAAAGAAGTTAGTAGTGGCGAGGAAGAGCTTCTTGGGACAATGGAGAGTGGTAGATACAGTGGGAATGGGAGTGGAGGGAGAGGATGTGGTTGTAGGTGAGTCACGTTTGCTGTCTTTGGGTGCAGGTGCAGGAGGGATAGGCTGTCGTGAGGTGGATGGCTGTTGGGTGGGTGGGTGGCTGCGTTTGTGTGGTGTGGAAGAGGGGGTGACAGACACAGTGGGAGAGGACACAGGGGACGTGTAAATGGCAGTGGGGGTGGTGACTGCACGTGTGCGGACTGGAGTGGAGGGTGTGCTGGTGATGGAAACACTGGCTGATGGTGAGGTGAATGGAGGTGTGAGTGTAGACGTCACAGGGAGGGAGGAGGGAGACGAGGAGGTGGGGGTCACAGAGGTGGTAGTGACTGTTGGCATGTCTGCATCGGAATGTTGCGTGTGTGAATGTCTGCGTGATCTGTGGTGCTTATGTTTGGATGAGCTTCTCTTGGGTGTTGAGGTGTGTGCAGGCTGGTCTGATGGTGTGGGTGGGACAGGCAGAGGAACAGGAGACTGGGAGGAGGGAGTTAGTAGAGGCAGGCAGGAGACAGGGACAATGGCTGCCGTCAGTGCTGAGGCCAGAGCCTGGAACGATCGCTGATGGGCAGCCTGACCCGAATGAATGCCCTCCAGGTACGCATTGCTGCGATGAACCTCCCTCTCCACCCCCTGGATGGCATTCAAAAGGGTAGTCTGCCCAACAATGAGCGTTCTGAGGAGGCCAATGACCTCCTCACTGAGGGCAGCGGGGGTAACAGGGGCAGGGCCTGAGGTGCCTGGGGCGAAGGAGATGCCCGGCTTCCTGGCAGAGCGGGCACGGGGCGAACGCGGAGGGGCTGCTGGGAGGGCGGAGATGGTGCGCTGGGTGGCGGCTGTACCTGTAATGGCGGGGGGCACGGATGGTGCCACCCCCGCAAGGGAGCCCCCTTCCGAGGACGTGTCCGTGTCGCTGCAGGCTCCAGTCGTCCCCGTCGTGGAGCTCCCCTCGCCCTCCGTCTCACTGGTCCAGTCTGACTCTGTGGCATGGCCCTCCTGGGCCATGTGAGATGCAGCTCCCTCCTGCCCCGATGCCACTTCTCCTCCGCCTGATGATGCTGATGCACACAAGCACAGAAAGACAAACAAAAAGGGGGGGGGAGAGAGAAATAAAGGGATATTGAGTACATGGATCTCCGGTACAGTTAGCGGACATGACAGACACAGATGCCCCCTGCACTAAGTTGCGCACTTGGGGTCCGCTACGCATTCCGTGGAACATGCCCTACACGCCTAGAGTTGTCAACTGCACCCATGGATGACACGGCCCAGGGATGGCTGTACTGACACACTACTGAGGGTGGTGGCTGGGGACACAGGGGCTTACGGGGGTGCCCAGCCTACAGATATCGCCCTGGCCTAGGGGGACCCACAGCCCTCCTCCCCCACCCAGACACCTCCACTGCGCAACAACAGAGTAGATAATGCTTGGACTCACCCCCTTGTGTCTGCTGTGCTGCCCTCACGCGCCCATCCAAATCAGGGTAGGCCACCGCCAGGATCCGGAACATCAGGGGGCTCAGTTGACGGCAGGCACCCCGCCTACGTTGGGAGGCCATCCCCAGCAGAGACTCGGCGGTCTTCTTGGTCCCGCGGCGGATGTCCTCCCACCTCTTGCGGCAGTGGGTGCCCCGTCGATGGTGGACCCCCAGGGCCCGGACTTCCTTGGCGATGGCACGCCAAATCCCGATCTTCTCATGGGCGCGGACCTATGTGACACGTACAGGGAGGAAGAAATACCACGTTCAAGTTACTCAGCATTTTCCTTTCCAGTGGCCCAACGCCCCCCATCCCCGCCAGGCCCCCTGCCAGGCCCAACATGCCCCCCATCCCCGCCAGGCCCCCCGCCAGGCCCCCCGCCATGCCCAACATGCCCCCCATCCCCGCCAGGCCCCCCGCCAGGCCCCCCGCCATGCCCAACATGCCCCCCATCCCCGCCAGGCCCCCCGCCAGGCCCCCCGCCATGCCCAACATGCCCCCCATCCCCGCCAGGCCCCCCGCCAGGCCCAACATGGCCCCCATCCCCGCCAGGCCCCCCGCCAGGCCCCCCGCCAGCCCCAACATGCCCCCCATCCCCGCCAGGCCCCCCGCCAGGCCCCCCGCCAGGCCCCCCGCCATGCCCAACATGCCCCCCATCCCCGCCAGGCCCCCCGCCAGGCCCAACATGCCCCCCATCCCCGCCAGGCCCCCCGCCAGGCCCCCGCCATGCCCAACATGCCCCCCATCCCCGCCAGGCCCCCCGCCAGGCCCAACATGGCCCCCATCCCCGCCAGGCCCCCCGCCAGCCCCAACATGCCCCCCATCCCCGCCAGGCCCCCCGCCAGGCCCCCCGCCATGCCCAACATGCCCCCCATCCCCGCCAGGCCCCCCGCCAGGCCCAACATGCCCCCCATCCCCGCCAGGCCCCCCGCCAGGCCCCCCGCCATGCCCAACATGCCCCCCATCCCCGCCAGGCCCCCCGCCAGGCCCCCCGCCATGCCCAACATGCCCCCCATCCCCGCCAGGCCCCCCGCCAGGCCCAACATGCCCCCCATCCCCGCCAGGCCCCCAAGCCAGCCAGTGGCCCCAAATCCAGATAGAATTAAACTCACTTGTTGGTCTGGAGGACCGTAGAGTAGTGCATACTGGGGGAGGACCCCATCCACAAGTTTCTCCAACTCCTCTCCAGTGAAGGCAGGGGCCCTTTCCCCAGTCGCAGCAGCCATTGTCCCTTCCAGACCGAGGTCACAGCAACACTTGCAGTATAGGTCCTCTCCTGTGAAAGTTCAAGTCGCAAGTGGATAAGTAGATAGAAAATGGCGGTCACGTCCGCGGCGGTGCGTACCGCGGCGGTGTGTCCCGCCACCGCCGGCGCCCTTCGCCATTGGCTCCTGAAACCCATAGGCTTCAATGTTAACCAATGCGGCTTCGCGCCGCGGTCTTCGCCCGCCGCCCGCCGCGGTGTGCCACGCCAGCGCATTGACCTCACATCCCATTGTCACACTTCACAGGTCAGGCAGCCGCCATTTCCAGGGCCCACATGGCTCAATTTCAACTGCGTCACACAGGCCTAGGCCTTGCATAGCCACTCAGACACGCCATTCACTGCATAGAGAATCGTATACTGTGCTAGCTGTGAGTACGTACCTGTGGGTTGCCTGACTGTGTGCTCCATGTTGTCCTTCCTAGGCACCGTCCGCTGGGTTGGGCGAGGAGACGGATGAATCCTCCCGTGTACCGACCGCTGGTGGACCTGGCGACAATGGAAGAACGCCACATTATCCTGACCTACCGTCTTAACCGTGCCACTATCCATGAACTGTGTGCCCGGCTGGAGCCCGACCTGATGTCCCCCATCCGCCAACCCACAGGGATTCCCCCTCTGGTGCAGGTCATGTCAGTACTCCATTTCTTGGCAAGTGGGTCATTTCAGACAACCGTGGGAATTGCTTCTGGGATGTCTCAGCCCATGTTTTCAAAGGTGTTATCCAGAGTGTTGTCTGCCCTGATGAAATCCGTGAGGAACTACATCATTTTCCCTGAGGTGGGCGAACTGGCTACAGTGAAGGGTGATTTCTACGCCCTTGGACATATTCCCAACGTAATTGGTGCCATTGATGGGACCCATGTGGCTTTGGTTCCCCCAAGAGACAGGGAGCAGGTGTACAGGAACAGAAAAAGTTACCATTCAATGAACATCCAGGTGGTGTGTTTGGCTGACCAGTACATCTCGCATGTAAATGCCAAATTCCCAGGGTCAGTGCATGACGCCTACATCCTCAGGAATAGCAGCATCCCTTACGTGATGGAACAGCTACAGAGACACCGTGTATGGCTAGTGGGTGACTCTGGGTACCCCAACCTGTCGTGGCTACTGACCCCAGTAAGGAATCCCCGGACCAGGGCAGAGGAACGGTACAATGAGGCCCATGGGCGTACTAGGAGGGTGATCGAACGCACCTTTGGCCTCCTAAAGGCCAGGTTTCGCTGCCTGCATATGACCGGTGGATCCCTAATGTACTCACCTAAGAAGGTGTGTCACATCATCGTGGCCTGCTGCATGCTTCACAACCTGGCTTTGCGCCGCCAGGTGCCTTTCCTGCAGGAGGATGGTCGAGACGGTGGTGTTGTGGCAGCGGTGGAACCTGAGGAGAGTGACGAGGAGGAAGACGACGGGGCTGAAACAGACAACAGGGACAGAATCATTGAACAGTACTTCCAATAGGACACAGGTAACATTTCAAAGATAATTTAGTAAATGTTAACTACTCTGCAGCATCTCTGCTGCCTGTCTATTTGCCCCAGTGTATGATGACTGAGTTTTGGCTTTTCCCTCCCTATTTCAGATCTGGGGTCCCCACTACGAGTCCTGTGCTTCGTTTCCCCATGGACTACAGCTTTGTGGCAGCTGTTTGTTGACTTCACCATGTACAAGGACATATTTGCACTGTCATGTCAATTACAATCTATTGAAATCACAGCCAGACTCCTGATATTTTGGTGCAAAATAGGTGTTTATTGAAGTGCTCAAAATGGGATGGGTGGTTTCAAGTGGGTGGGGGCTATGGTGAAGGAATGTCCATGGCAGAGTCCAGAGTAACAGTCACACAGGTGCATTGTCCAGAGGCCTGTGGAGAGATGGAGCATGGGCAGTTCGAGGATGGACAGGGTGACAATGTGGGACAGTGGGATGACATCAGGTGGTATCCATTGCTGGCGGGGGTCTTGACATCCTACTCTGTCTTGCGAGATCTCGAGGCCCTCTTGCGGGGTGGTTCTTCTCCTGCAGGAGGTGGGGGTCTGGTGGGCTGCTGCTGTGCGGGGGCCTCCTGTCCACTAGCGCCGGCGGAGGTGGATGGCTGTTCTTGGTCCCGGCTAGTGGCAGGGGCCCTTGGGTGTTGTTCAGTGTCCGCCCTGCTGTTTACGAGGTCCTGCAGCAGCCCTACCATGGTAACCAGGGTGGTGTTGATGGCTCGGATGTCCTCCCTGTACCCCCGATAGTGTTCCTCCTGCAGCACCTGGATCTCCTGGAACCGGGCCAGTACCGTCGCCATCGTCTCCTGGGAGCGGTTGTATGCTCCCATGATGGTGGTGAGGACCTCGTGGAGAGTGGGTTCCCTGGGCCTCTCCTCCCCCCCCTGTCGCACAGCTGCCCGCCGAGTTGCCCTGTTTCCCTGGGCCTCTGCCCCCTGGCCGGTGTGCCCACTACCACTGCCCCCAGGTCCCTGTTGTTGTTGGGGTGGTGGGTTATCCTGGGTGCCCTGTAGTGGTAGACACACCGCAGATTGACGCGCCCTGGAGACAGAGGCATGGGCCCGCTGGGTGGGAGCTGTGCTGGTGTTCCCAGAGGGGTTAGGGTCTATAGTGGCCTGTGCCTGTGTGAGGGGAACCAACTGTCCAGAGGTCCCCGATGGTCCGGGCTGGTCATCGGTGTCCAGATCGACAGAGCTGCTGTCATCGCTGACGGCCTCTTGGGTGGGGGGTGTGGATAATTCTGGCCCCTCCGCCGCGGTGTGTTGACGGTCGGGTCCTGCAGGGGTATAGAGGTATGGTTATAGTTTCAATGTGTCGCATATGGGTGTATCTGTGGGTTCTCGTGTCCCCAAGTGCTGGCATTCGTGTGTGGGGGCTTTGGTGAGGGTGGCTTGTGGGGGGGATGTGTATATGCATTGGGCATGCTTTGGTGATGGGTGTCCATGCTTAGTGGACGCATGCAGGCCTAGGTTTTGGGATGAGTGGGTTGTGATGGTGAGACATTGGCGGGGAATAGGTGTGGTGGGGGTGGGGGTGAGGATGGTGTTGGGGGTGAGGATGGTGGTGGGGGTGAGGATGGTGGTGGGGGTGAGGGTGGGGGTGAGGATGGGGTTCGAGGATGGGGGTGAGGGTTGGGGTCTGATTTGGCATGCAGGTGGGGGGGAAGCAGTATTGAAGCTTCAACTTACCAGTACCCATTCCTCCGCCGACTCCTGCGAGGCCGTCAGGATGCAGGATGTTCAAGACTTCCTCCTCCCATGATGTGAATTGTGGGGGTTGAGGTGGGGGTCCTCCGCCAGTCTTCTGCACGGCGATGTTGTGCCTGGATACCATGGAACGCACCTTCCCCCGTAGGTCGTTCCATCGCTTCCTGATGTCTTCCCGATTTCTGGGGTGCTGTCCCACTGCGTTCACCCTGTCGACAATCCTCTGCCATAGCTCCGTCCTCCGGGCAATGCTGGTGTATTGTATCTGTGTGCCGAACAGCTGGGGCTCTACACGAACGATTTCCTCCACCATAACCCTGAGTTCTTCGTCTGTGAAGCGGGGTTGTCTTTGGGGTGCCATGGGGTGGTGTGTATGATGTGTGGGGTGGAGTATGTGTATTTAAGTGAGTTGAGTGTGGTGGTGTGTGTTGTTTTGTGAGTGGATAGTGTGTGGGTGATGGTGTTGAGTGGCTGTGGCTGTTATGTTTTGGATGCTGGTGTCTCGCTCTTGCCTTCTTTACGATTTTGTAAGCGTAGGGGTTTGTGGGTGATGTGGGTGGGTGTTTTATATTGTATTGTGTGTGTGGGAGTGATGTGTGTATGTGTATCAGGTGTGTGGGATTCAAATCGTCCAATGTGGGTGAGTTTTGTTCGTTGGTGTGTATTCTGACCGCGCCGGTGTGTCCCGCCAATGGAATACCGCGTTTGAATGACCGCCGCGTGGATTCGTGGGTCGTAATGGGATGGGCGTATTTCTGTTGGCGTGGCGGTGGAGGTTTGGTCACCTCCACCTTTCCGCCGACCGCTGGTCTGGCGGTCTGTTGTGGCGGTCGGATTTTCGGAGGTTTGCCTTCTGCGGGTCAGAATGACCGTGGCGGGTTTCCGCGACCGCGGCGGGATTATGGAGGATTTCTGACCGGCAGTAGGCGCCTTTTACCGCCGAGGTCAGAATGACCACCTTGGTTTCTATTCTTATCTTCCCAAGAATATACAATCCAATATTCATGTAACTTAAAAGTTCGGAAACTGTATTAACCTTTAAACAAATTATGCAGGATTCCTTAAAATAGCACGTGGTCTTTTAAAATACCAGAAGACAAAAATCACCAAAGAATATTTACCAAAGATTAAAGTACTGGTTGCTTTCAAACTTGTCCACATCTTGTAAACTCCCTTGGGTTCTTTTTCTCCAAAATACATGACTCTTCTGTGATTCTCTGATTAAAGTCTTTCAAAACACTGTTTTATCACTTCTAAAAAATAGTCTATTTCTATAAATGAACTTTGACTTGACATTTTTTTTAAATTGTCTTTTATCACATTTCAGAAATATTCTGTTTCTATTAATGAACTTCCCTTGACCTTCTTAAAAAGAAAATACTTTTATGACATCTCAGAAATATTCAGTTTCTGTAAATTAACTTCCACTTAATATCCTTTCAAAATGATCTGTTATCACATCTCAGAATCAATCCGTTCTATAAATTAACTTGGACTTGACATTTCTACTGGCTTTCACAAAATAAATTGAGAAAATTGTTCCTTCAGTTTTCACAAAACAATCTCTGCCTATAAGTAAGTACAGAGTTGTACCTCTCAGATGCCTCTTACATAAAACACAAAGCTTTCATTGACAATTCCCAAAGGAGGCTTACCATGATTCAGGAGTTTATCAGTCATCACCAGCTGCCAGGAGAGAAGCTGAATCACAAGCACAAGTCAGGCAGTTAGGCTGGTATTTATTGGTGGACCTCACCTGATTGCATAGTAATCACCAACCACCATGTGTGTTCTAAGTAAGTCAGCACATGGTACTTCTGCCGAAGAGAGGAAATACAGTCAATTACTTGCAGGTCAATGTGTGTGCTTCGCAGGATGTAAATAAAGGATATTTTTAAATGACTGTCATTTCTGGAATACTTGCTCTCTCTTGTTTTGTATCGCAACATTTATAAGTTAACAAACCCAGATTCTCCAGTTACCACAACAGGCTGGGCTGATGATCATGACATCAACCATCCTCAAGCCCAGCAAGCGGGGGTATTATGGCACCGGATGAGTATTATGACATTTTTTGAGAAGTCATGCTGCATTCATAAACGTCAGCGGTACCCAGGCGTCTTCCTCTAGACCGCAGTCTTTCCAGGAAATCAAATACCAGAGTTTGTTTGTACAACGTTTTACATCTTTAATGCTTTTTGCCTCATACTCAAAATGGTTATCTATGAGAATGGGTGGAGGTGGGCAAAATCGTGCTTTGCTGGAAGCCGGTTTTAATAGCGAGGAATGAAATACAGGATGGATTTTCATGGATGGAGGCAAATGCAATTTTACTGTTACCGGGTTGATGTATTTAATTGGAAACGGCCTAATGAATCTAGGATGAAATTTATGATATTTTTTAATTGAAAGTGTTTGGTGGACAACCAAACCTTTTGTCCTTTTTCAAATGGAGGGTTTTCCTGTCTTTTGTGGTCTGCAAATGATTTGAATTTAGTTACAGCGAAACGTACATTCTGATGTAATTTGACCGCTAGTTTTGACATTCTTGTTAGAAGTTGAGACAACGTAGGTAACTCTGTGTTAACTATAGGCATTAGAAAAGGTGGAGAAAGTGGATGATAACCATAATTATCGAACAATTGTGACATCTGTATAGAGGAATGTCGTAGGTTATTGCATGCAAGTTCCGCTTCCCATAGAAGAGATACCAAGGAAGCAGGAGAGTTAGTTAAGTAACATTGTAAATATTGCTTTAAGTCTTGGTTAACCCTTTCAGTTTGACCATCAGTTTTGGGAAGTAAACTAGTTGAAAGCTGATTATGGATGCAATGCTGAACACCAAGCCTTTCAAAATCTAGACATAAATTGTGGACCTCGATCAGATGTGATCAATTTCAGGAGGCCATGAATGCGTACTATGGGGGTCATTCTGACCCTGGCCGGCGGCGGTAGCCGCCGGCCTGGCTGGGACCGCCAGAAGACCGTACCGTGGTCAAAAGACCGCGGCGGTCATTCTGGGTTTCCCACTGGGCTGGCGGGCGACCGCCAAAAGGCCGCCCGCCAGCCCAGTGGGAAACACCCTTCCACGATGAAGCCGGCTCCGAATGGAGCCGGCGGAGTGGAATGTGTGCGACGGGTGCAGTAGCACCCGTCGCGAATTTCAGTGTCTGCTGAGCAGACACTGAAATTCAAAGTGGGGCCCTCTTACGGGGACCCCTGCAGTGCCCATGCCATTGGCATGGGCACTGCAGGGGCCCCCAGGGGCCCCACGACACCCCTCACCGCCATCCTGTTCCTGGCGGTCGAAACCACCAGGAACAGGATGGCGGTGAGGGGGTCGGAATCCCCATGGCGGCGCAGCAAGCTGCGCCGCCATGGAGGATTCCCATGGGCAGCGGAAAGTCGGCGGTACACCGCCGACTTTCCGTTTCTGGCCGCGGCTGTACCGCCGCGGTCAGAATGCCCAAAGGAGCACCGCCAGCCTGTTGGCGGTGCTCCCGCGGACCCCGGCCCTGGCGGTTTTTACCGCCAGGGTCGGAATGACCCCCTATGTGTGTCAGGAATAACTGAACTAACTCTGCGGATGTTGGAACTCCTGAGCAAGCAATAAAATGTGCCATTTTTGATAGACAATCTACCACTACCAAAATGGTATCTTTTCCTTGATATTTTGGTAGAGCAGTGATAAAATCGAGTATTATGTCTTCCTAGGCTCAATGTGGAATTGGCAGGGGTTGTAAAAGTCCTCTTTATTTGTTCTATCAGACTTTACTCAGTTACATGTATCATAGTCGTGCACATACAGCATAGTGTCATGTCTCCAGTTTGGCCACCAGAAATTCCTACTGATTAGTTCCAAGGTATGACTTTGGCCAGGATGACCAGCTCTTGAATTGTTATGACTCCATTTCAAGACTTGAGTTTGTAGTTTTTTGCTGGGTATATACAACTTATTTCCTTGAAATGGTAAACCTTCTACAATACGTCTTGTACTGTCACACGTCTACCATTTTTGCATTCTTGTCATAGACATTTTTCTTTTTATTTGGTTTAGAAAATCTTCTGTTACTGTTTTTATAGTTATGCTTACTATTTGATTTGGAGAAATCATGGATACTGGTGGAATTTGAACCTTTGTTTTTTAATTGCCCTGTCTTGATAATGCATCTGCTTTATTATTGGTTGTTCTTGGGTGATAAGTGATAATAAAGTCAAATTCTGCAAAGAATATTGTCCAGTGGAGCTGTCGGAGAGTTAAGGCTTGCGCACAGCGCAGAAACTGAAGGCTGCAGTGGTCTGTAAGTACTGTAATAGGGTATCTTGCTCCTAATAGATAATGAAGCCATTCTTTAAATGCTAAGCGGATTGCTAGCAATTCCTTTTCTGCAATTGTATAATTTATCTCTGCCGGAATCAATTTCTTTAACAAGTAAGCTACTGGGTGTAATTGACCTGTATTTACATCTCTTTGAGACAAGATTGCTCCTATGGCACATTCTGAGGTGTCAGGTTCTACTATGAAGGGTTGGGTTAGATCTGGATGGGCCAAGACAGGAGCTGAAGCTAAAGCTTCTTTCAATAACTGGAAGGCTTGTCTAGCTTCAGTGGTCCATTCAACGTTTACTCCTTTTTGTGATAATTTAGTTAATGCAGCAGACTTAGAGGAAAAATTATCTATGAATCTGCAATAAAAAATTGCAAATCCCAAAAATCTTTGTATGTGTTTTAAATTGTGTGGTTCTCGCCACTCTTTTCTGGCTTGGATCTTTCTCTCTGCCATATGGATTCCTTTGGGTGAATGAATAAAGCCTAAAATATCTACTTGTGTAACATGAAACCAACATATAGTAAGTTTACAGAATAACCAATGGCATCTCAGGGTAGTTAAAAGGTTTGTGCATGTTTAACATGTTCATCTTGAGGAGATGAATAGATTAGCATACCCTCAATATATGCCATCACAAACCTGTCTAAATATTCCTGTAGGACATCATTTATAAAAAATTTAGACATCGCAGGGGCAATACGTAAGCCAAAGGGCATTACACAATACTCAAACAGCCCATATCGAGTGCGAAAAGCAGTTTTTGACTCATCACCAGGTCTAACTCGCACCAGATGAAATGCGCTTCGAAGATCCAGTTTGGTGTAAATAGTGTCCGATTTTACCTGATCTAAAAGGACTAGATTTAGTGGTAATGGATATTTATTTTTTACAGTGATATTATTATTTAATGCTCTATAGTCTATGCATGATCATAATTCCCCATTTGCTTCTGTGACAAAAATAGTGGCGAGGCTGCAGGAGATTTAGATGGGCGAATAAATCCATTCTGTAAGTACTTATCCAAATATTCTCTTAAATGTTGATTTTCTTGTTCTGTGATAGCATATATTCGACTACAGGGGATTTTGGCTCCTGGTATTAGATCTATTTGACAATCTTGGATACGATGAGGTGGCAGGGTTTCTGCACTACTAGCATTAAAAACATCAGCAAGATCTTGGTAATCAACAGGAAGATGAGTGTCCTGTTCAGTGGCTGTAGCCACACTTTTTTTTGGTGTATTATTCTCCATAAATAACGCTATACAAGGACTTAGATCCTCCTTTTGTCTGTTGTTATTTTGTGGTAAAAAAAAAAACTGGATTGTAAACACCATTCAGAGTGAAAGGCTAGGCTTTGTTTAGCCCAATCTATACAGGGATTATGCGTGGGAAGTCAGTGCATTCCTAAAATCATACTAAATTGAGGAGCTGTAATTAAATCAAAGCTAATCTGTTCTTAATGTACGCAATTTCCAGACAAACGGGTACATTTTACAGGATTTGTATGGTGGGTAATTAATCCTGAGCTTTATACGGTTCCATCTACTGCTCGTACTGGTTTTCTTTTTTGTTCTATTGGTATCTTTAATTTGTTACAGTATTCCATGTCAATAAAATTACCTGTTGCTTAGAGTCTTTCATTAATACTACCTCCTCTCGACAAAATGACCTTTTTTTGCCACAATATAAGCATAGCACTCCCTTTCCTCACATTTCTTTCTCATCTTTGGTAAGATTTTTTTGGCATTGGTAATACAGGGCAGCTCTTTTTTCTTCGGGCCAATTAGTTTAAAAAATCAAGCGATTGAACTGCGTTAAATATGTGACAAGATCTTTACTACCTTGCTTTAACTCTAAGAATTCTCAGTCAGCAGAGCCAGTAATTGTCCTACGATGACATATTTTTTCAAACTCTGTTTTGAAAATTTTCCAATTGTATATGAGGGGGCTGTTAGCATGCACTAGAAGAACCGCCCATTGAGCCGCGTCTCCCCCTAAATATGAAATAAGGAAGGCTATTCTAGACTGGGCATCTGGAAAGGCTGTGGGTCTAACCATAAAGTGTAATTGATCTTGCGTAAGAAAGTTTTGTATTTTCATGGGATCTCCTGTGAATCTTTCGGGGGAGCCAGAGGTACTGGGGTAGGGACTGTGACAGAAATCACTGGTTGACAGGTTACAGGCATCTGAATCGGGGGCGGTGGCTGGGCAAACAGCCTAGCTTGACTTTGTAATTGGCTAACCTGACTTACAAGTGCCACCATCTCAAGTCGAGTAGCTGCAAGCTCTTTTTGTACTGTAGTTAATATTTTACAAATATCCTCTAAGGATGACATTGTGAAGATACCGCTCAGGAGGACTAAAATGGCTTTGGGCTTGTGATTCTGTCAGGAGCACTTTCCTCAGGAGAAGTACCCTCCAATGCCCACCTTCTGGCAGCACTGACTCTGCAAACTATATTAGTTATCAGAGGTTCGGAGTGGTCGTATGAGGGGAAGGGATTTTGGGGAGGGTACTTCAGGGAGGGAGACCAGTGACAAAAAAAAGACTATGAAATCAGATGTCACATATTAAATGGCTTGATATACTTTCAACAGATATGATTGTAGGAACCTACTCTCACCTGTTGGAATTATGAAGAAGGAACCAGATCTGTAGTTTGATGGATTACTTTCCAATACTGGGTAATTTAGGATTGTTGAGGGAATTCGGTTTCTATTCCTATCTTCCCAATAATATACAATTTATATTCATGCAACTTAAAAGTTCAGAAACTGTATATTTAACCCTTAAACAAATTATGCAGTGTTGTGAAGGTGCTACTCACCTGAAAAGCAGGATGTCTGCAGGGGCAATGGTATGCCCCCGACCTCCTGGAACACCTCTCAGTACTTCCTGGTGTCCCAAAAGGAATGGGGAGTGGAAGAGAAAGAGACAAAACACTGCCACGTCTTGCCGGTCCAGCCAAGCACCCTGTATCTTGGGGGTCAGATCGTTGTTGATAGAGTGATAGTAGAGTTAATACACTCAACTTCCTTGAAATTGAATCTCTCTTTCTGATATGGGCATGGGAGCGGTAGAAGAACATCGGAATGCTTTAGCACTTTTCTTGGATAATAATAACTGTTGGCACAATTACTAACACTGCATTACCAAAAAACCAAACTAAGTACCATAACAATAAGTACTGCAACACTAGAGCTGGCTTCACAGAGATTCACTGTTGCACACTACAGTTAGAACTGTGGTTGCACTTATCATGCTCAAGAAAGACAAACAAGGGCATTATTTATATCACATATAACTTTCCTGCATGCAGAGGGTTGAACTAAAAGGAACAAAAACAATCCAAGAAATACAAATGTCCACTCTGGGTTTAAACATTTAGGGTGGCACAGTTTGGTTTGGTTTCACTGTGTGTGTGAAAAACCCTTCAAAAGCAAATTCCTCAAACCGGAAACACAGGCCGAATGACACAATTTAAATCCAAGAGTTATGTTATTAGAGAAAGAAAAGTCACATAAATGCTCTTTTAAAATTGCACTGTCACTTTTTGTAGTACTTGAGCTCTAGCAGATTTCCTAAAGCACATTTAGGCAAGCAACTACAATAATAATGTAGAATGTTCAGAAATGCATTTGTCTCTTCAAGATAAGCACTGTGCCAAAATATGATGTCTGAAATACATCAGCTGTTCCAGGAAAGTGCGGAGCTCAAAGAACAAACTCCATGGAGAATACTAGTCACTTAGCTGCAGTCTTTTCTGGAGTGATGGAGGAATGCCTGGTGTCAGCTGGTACAGGACCGAAGAAAAGAATTGCCTCAAAAGTCCTGAATACGAGGATGACAGCAGGGGCTGGACTGCCAAATCAGATGCTGAGATCAGAGGCAAAACAAAAGCCAAGCAGGGAGACATGCTTCTCTCTGCTATTTATAGCCAATCAGGAAAACAGTTGAGTTTCCACATGTGGATGAGTCACCACACCCAATTAGAAGCATATGTCTACACCACACCCAATTAGAAGCACATGTCCACACCTGCTCATATTAGCAAACAAGCATTGGTAAAACAAGCATTGATAAAACCAATTGTGTAACACAGCATATTATGTTTACTTAGAAACATGAATGTTTAACCAAGAACAGAGATATGATTTAACCCTAATCCCTGGGGATGCTGACATATAACGCAGGAGGAACCTTGGGGATTCCTGACATACAGGATTGCTTAAAATAGCACTTAGGGGGTCATTACAACCCTCGGTGACGGCGGTAATTTGGCGAAAGGTACTGCCAACAGGCTGGCGGTACCTTTCTCCAAGTTATGACATTGGCGGTTTGGCTCAAGCCAAACCGTCAATGTACCACTCTGTCTGGCAGGGTCGTAACAGCTGCCGGGCTGGAGACTTCGGTCTCCAGCCAGGCAGCCGTCACAATCTCACCCTCAGGATTATGACCCCCACCTACCGCCATGGTTTTCGTGGCAATCTTACCGCCACGAAAACCATGGCAGCAGGCACTATCAGTGCCAGGGAATTCCTTCCCTGGCACTGATAGGGGTCTTCCTGCCCCCGTCCCAGAATCCACCCCCACCCTCCCTCCTTATTCTTCCCACCAACATCCACACACCCACACGTGCAAAAAAAACACTCATCCACACACGCATACCCACATCCTCCCACGCATGCACACATACATGCCTACACATCGCAACACACACTAACATACAATGATGCACACACGCATTCACAACACACAACATACACTCACATACATTAATTCACACACGTATTTCACACGACTCAATCCCGCATGCACGCATCCAAAAACAGACACACACACCCCCCACACACACACAACACCCCCAGCCCCCCTCTCCTGTCAGAGAACCCAACTTACCTGCCTGCAGGGGGTCCTCCGGCAGAAGATGGGACGCAGGGCTGCTGCCAGCAGCAACGTCCCCCAGCAAAACACCTCCAGGCAGTATCATGGAACATGATACGGTAGGCGGTATTTTGCTGGCATAGCACTGCTGCTGGCAGCAGCGCCACCTTACCGCCGTCTGCCGCCATGGCCGTCGACGTAATTCCGCCGGTCATAATGCGGTTGGCGGCTGGTAGCCACGGCGACGGGATGTTGGCACCTGCTGCCGTGGCGATAGGCGACACTTGCCGCCAATGTCATAATGAGGCCCTTAGTCTTTTAAAATACAAAAATCACCAAAACGATATTCATCAAAGATGAAAGTACTGGTTGCTTTCAAGCTTGTCCACACCTGGTAAATTCACTTGGGTTCTTTTTCTCCAAAATACATGAATGCTCTGTGATTCTCTTATTAAAGTCTTTCAAAAGGCTGTTTTATCACTTCTCAAAAATAGTCTGTTTCTATAAATTAACTTCCTCTTGACATTCTTTAAAAAATGCTCTTTTATCACATCTCACAAATATTCTGTTTCTATTAATTAACTTTGACTAGACCCTTTTAAAAAGAAAATACTTTTATGACATCTCAGAAATATTAAGTTTCTGTAAATTAACTTCCACTTAATATCCTTCCAAAAAACTCTGTTATCACATCTCAGAATCAATCTGTTCAATAAATTAACTTCACTTGACATTTCTACTAGTTTTCACAAAATAAATTGAACAAATTGTTCCTTCAGTTTTCACAAAACAATCCCTGTCTATAAGTAAGTACAGAGTTGTAAGTCTCCAATGCCTCTTACATAAATCACAAAGCTTTCATTGACAATTTCCAAAGGAGGCTTACCATGATTCAGGAGTTTATCAGTCATCACCAGCTGCCAGGAGAGAAGCTGAATCACAAGCACAAGTCAGGCAGTTAGGCTGGTATTTATAGGTGGGCCTCACCTGATTACATAGTAATCACCAATCACCAGGTGTATTCTAAGTAAGTCAGCACATGGTACTTCTGCCAAAGAGGGGAAATACAGTCAATTACTTGCAAGTCAATGTGTGTGCTTCACAGGATGTAGCTAAAGGATATTTTTAAATGGCACTGTCATTTCTGGAATACTTGCTCTTTCTTGTTTGGTATTGCAACATTTAAAAGTTAACAAACCCAGATTCTCCAGTTACCACCACAGGCTGGGCTGACAATCATGACATTAAGGGGCATATTTATACTCTGTTTGCGCCGGAATTGCATCGTTTTTTTTTAATGCAAATCCGACGCAAAGCTAACTCCATATTTATACTTTGGCGTTAGACCCGTCTAGCGCCAAAGATCTTGGAGTTTGCGTCATTTTTTAGCGTGGACACCTACCTTGCGTTAATGATATGCAAGGTAGGCGTTCCCGTCTAAAAAATGACTCCAAGGCATGTGCGCCTTATTTAAACTCCCGTGCAAAAATGGCGCACGGGAGTGGGCGGGTCAAAAAAAATGACGTCCAGCCGCTTTTGCGTCATTTTTTAGCGCCTGGTCAGGGCAGGCGTTAAGGGACCTGTGGGCTCGGAAGGAGCCCAGAGGTGCCCTCCCATGCCCCCACGGACACCCCCTGCCACCCTTGCCCACCCCAGAAGGACGCCCAAGTATGGAGTGACCCATCCCAGGGAACTTAAGGTAAGTTCAGGTAAGTATTTTTTAAAACATTTTATTGTGGCATAGGGGGGCCTGATATGTGCCCCCCTACATGCCACTATGCCCAATGACCATGCCCAGGGGACAGAAGTCCCCTGGGCATGGCCATTGGGCAAGGGGGCATGACTCCTGTCTTTGCTAAGACAGGAGTCATGTCAATGGAGGGTGGGAGTCAAACAAAATGGCGCAACTCGGGTTGAGGCAGATTTTTTGCCTCAGACCGACTTGCCCCATTTTTTGACGCCCAAGCTCCATTTTCCCCTACGCCGGCGCTGCCTGGTGTGGGTCATTTTTTTTGACGCACACCAGTCAGCTCCGCCGGCTAACGTCATTCCATAAATAAGGCGCCCTCATGGCGCTTTGGAATGGCGTTAGCCGGCGTTAAAATTTTTGATGCGCAACTGCGTTGGCGCAGTTGTGCGTCAAAAAGTATAAATATGGCCCTAAATATGTAAAATCTTTCACTTTGACAATCTCAGTGCCCCTAGTTGGAATTTTATTGTTTTGGTACGTTTAGCCCCAATTATCATAATAAACGATTTATTAATATTTGTTTTTACGCTTAATGCATCCAAAAATTAATAAACCCATCTAGGAGAGCTTGCAGCACACAGGTCGTTCTTGCTATCAGCACAGCATTATATGCATAAAGCAGAACTTGAACTGAGGTATTCTTTATCTGGGGCACATCTTTCCCTGCAAGACATAAGGACTTATCTAGGCCATTGATATATATCAAAAGAAGCAGAGGGCAATCACAAAGCCCTGATACACACCATATTGGACCTAATGCTGAGTGAGCGCTCCCTCTTTACCCCATAATGCCTTTTCACCACTGTGTCCAAGTGCAACCTACATAACAGGTTAATTAGTGATTTACCAAACTCCTGTTCCTCCATAACGGACTACAGTATATGAAGATTTACAATGTCAAATGCACTAGAGAGATCGATAAATATAAGGAGTGCGGACCCCACCTCAGTACTGACATAATTACCTAGGATAAGCTGTGGGCTTAGGGACTGATCAATAGTGCCCAAATCTTTACGGAACCCATATTGCACCCTTGAAAGTAACTGCTTCTCCTCTAACCATGCCTCATATTTGGAGGTAATAACTCTACCCAGGATCTTACATGAACTGTTCAGTAAGGAGAGTGGATGGTAGCAACAGTTCGTATTCCATTTCCTAAAAACAGGAACCACCACTGCCTCCTTCCAGGACTGAATAAGATCACCAGATACAGTGGCCCTTAGCACATTTGTTAGACTGAGTATCCACAAACTAATGTTTGATGTAAAAAAAAACATAGGTACACCATCCGGGCCTGGGTCTTTCTCAGGACAGCTCTAGTTAAGAGCTGTAATAACATCCTTAACCTGGATTGATCTACTAAGTGAGCGAACCTATTCATGGGTCAGCTGTACATCTTCCGGGGCAACTAATGAACAGATGTCATTATCACAGCTAAAGATGGTTAAAAATTGTTTTACCCAGGAGTGTACAGTAATGTTTGTGTCAATAGTGGGTTTAGTGTAACCCAAGAAGAATGATTATTCACAGTTTTCCAGAGAGTGACATTATCTTTTAGGTCACTTGCCCTTTCCAAATCCTCCCAAACTTCCTTCCTAAGCTGCTTTTCATATGCTCAATAGCCTTCTTGTATTTACTTCCACACAGTTTACATTTCTTCCCAGCAGCGAGGTATTTTCATGAGGGCCATTTTAGGTTGCTTGTTAGCTACTGTACACTTAAAACTAACCATTAGGGTGTTGTGAGTTTAAAGAGAGTCACGTCTGTCCCTTCCAAGTCCCTGAGGCCACAGCTAATAGTAGTACTAGCATTACATAGATGTGTGTTAAAATCTCCCACCTAGATAACAAGAACTTTTTTGATATTCCTGTGCTGTATATTTACTATGTCATCTTCTAAATCATCAATGACTCTCGTTGACATAATATCAAAGGCATTACAATAAATATTAATCAGAACTACCAAACAAATCAGGAAAAATCATTAAAAATGTCTGATAAAAACAAGTAGAATTAACTTCCCTTATTTTGAGTGTAGAAAATATAGTTGCACAGAAAATGGACAAGCCTCCTTTATGTCTTCCTGAACAGGATGGAGTAGCTGGAAAGTTTATACAACAAAACCCATTTAGATTAGGTTCATTCATACCCAATTTAGGTTTGAGAGCTTGCCCCAGATACCTACAACTTCCCAAGACACTATCCGCATACCATCTCTGTTAGTGGAATTGATTGATTACTTGCTGGGCAGCCAAATTAGTTAATTTGGGTGAAGGAACAATAAAATCTATTTTTGTACACTGCAGATATTATTAAGATCAGTTACACACATAGGGGGTCATTCTGACCCCGGCCGGCGGCGGAAGCCGCCGGCCTGGCTGGGACCGCCAGAATACCGCTGCGCGGTCAAAAGACCGCCGCGGGTATTCTGGGTTTCCCGCTGGGCTGGCGGGTGACCGCCAGAAGGCCGCCCGCCAGCCCAGCGGGAAACACCCTTCCATGAGGATGCCGGCTCCGAATGGAGCCGGCGGAGTGGAAGGGGTGCGACGGGTGCAGTTGCACCCGTCGTGATTTTCAGTGTCTGCATGGCAGACACTGAAAATCTTGGTGGGGCCCTGTTACGGGGGCCCCTGCAGTGCCCATGCCATTGGCATGGGCACTGCAGGGGCCCCCAGGGGCCCCACAACACCCCATACCGCCATCCTGTGCCTGGCGGCCAAAACCACCAGGAACAGGATGGCGGTATGGGGGTCGGAATCCCCATGGCGGCGCAGCAAGCTGCGCCGCCATGGAGGATTCCCCAGGGCAGCGGAAAACCGGCGGTACACCGCCGGTTTTCCGTTTCTGACCGCGGCTGCACCACCGCAGTCAGAATGCCCAAGGGAGCACCGCCAGCCTGTTGGCGGTGCTCCCGCGGTCGTTAGCCCTGGCGGATTTTACCGCCAGGGTCAGAATGACCCCCATAGTCCTTATAGGAGGGGGAACAGGCCTCCCTTTTAAAGTTCATGGGTACATGATTTTTCCTGCAGCTTGTCTGTCCTTCTGAGATGCAGTCAGTCCTGGGTGTCCAGAGTAGACACAACTTCAAATCTGTTCTTGGTGTGGACATTGATATGTGGCTGACCTGGATGTGCAGATATAATACCTGGTATGGAGTGAGCATCCTTTTGTGGCCAAAAAGACCTGCAAAAATAACCCAGAGGGATGGCTTTAATTGCACTCTGAGCAGGTATCATCCAAGCTAAATAGTGGAAAAGAAATTCAACAACTTGAAAAGTAATGATCACATGCTCCCCAGGGGATTCCTTAGGACGGATATCCTCCAGGAGGTCCTCCTGACAGAAAAGACTTCCTTCACTAAATCCTGTGACCACCGTGAGTTGGACTTCAGCAAAAAGATTGTTTTGTTTTTCAAGACTGTATGGTCCTTAGATGTGCACTGTAGTGTTAGTTGTGGATAGACTATACTGGGACTACTAGGCCTAAGTGGCAAACTGATACAAAAAATCAGCTTCAGGACTAGCTTCTGTCACTTGGGCCACCTTTGACTGTTGAACTGTCAGGTTTCTGCTGCCCCCTGCATGCTGGAAAGAAGGCCCATGGGACACACTTGCCAGATGCTGCACCTAACTGGAATCTCCTGGTCCCTCATGCTGAGAAGGTGCTCCTGAGACCTTCAAAGTCACCTCCAATTCTGCCACTTTCTTGAACAAAAAAAATGGATTGAACATCACTTAGCAGACCCTCCAGCTTATCGAAATGCTTAGTACAATAATCAAGGAACCTTGGTTTCATGACCTGATAATTATTTATATCTGGATTGTTTGGAATACCATTTAGCTTTGCTGCAGTGCATCTTGTCTTCTTCTTCTTTGTTACGATGGAGTGCATCAAAAGACCCAAAGCATTTGTACTTTCAGCATGGGCCTATTTCCTTCTTTTTTAACGGGGGTGAATTATGGGAGGAAAGATGAATCAAAGATGCATTTCCCCTCAAATTCGAGGTAGGATTACTTGACACAGTTCTGTCCTCTTTTTGCCTATCATCTATGACCTCCGTGGCAACCGTTATCGTGTCACCTGACACAACTGTGGTTTCTAAGTCTATTTGGGCTGAGGGGGAGCAATGACTGCAGGAAACTGATTGCCTCTTAACTTCATTAAACTTACCTTCTACCGAACTCATTTCGGAATTAATCACCCCATGACTGTTGTTAAATAGTTAGTAATGGACCTACGTCCATAACTAGAGTTCGTTTGGCCTCAAGAGAGTGATTGTCTTTTCTCTTCCCCATTGGTATAATGTGTCCAAATAATCAAACAGTCTATATTGCCCAATAAGAAGACAGATATTACCTTTTAGGCTAGAAGGAATCCACAGTTCTGAGGCCAAAAAGTCAGGGCCAAGAGAACGGGCCCAGCCTCCTCCGGACTCAGACGGGGACAGACGGGCCTTCTCTTGGCCCAGTCATTGTCCGTGCACGTGCCCCGCATGTATCCTCTGCCGTGGAATGCCCCTGTCACTTTTCAAGTGCCTTCCTGGCATGTGTACTACAGGTCCACCTCCTTGCTGGTGAGGGTGTTGTGAGTGCTTAAAGTCCTTGGTCCGAGATTCAAGTCCTTAGTCATGTCACTCACTGTAGAGTTCTCCTGCTGCTTTCTAAGTGCCTGCCTGGCCTGTGTACTGCAGGCCCACCTTTTGCCATTAAGGGTGTTGATGGGTCTTGAAGTCTTTTCCCCGAGAGTCAAGTCTTTAGGTGCCCCCCGCAATGCTGAGTTCCCCTGCTGCTTTTCAAGCACCTGCATGGCGTGTTTAATGCGGGCCCTTCCTCCTTTCCAGTGAGGGTGTTGTTAGGACTTGAAGTCCTTGCCCTGAAAGTCAAGTTCTTAAGTCAAGTATTTGGTCTTATTGTGTAGATGTGAGAGATAAATTTGGTATCTTTAAAGATGTAAATGATTTCGGCTGAGATAACAAGTACCTTTGTTAGAAAGGAGGTTTCTAGTTGGCAGTCAGCTTGCACCCTGTCCATGTAGGGGTCTTGTTAGAAATGGGGTCTTTGGTTGGCACTCAGGTTACAAGTGTCCAAGCAAGGGCCCTCACTCTAGTCAGGACAAAGGAGAAACACACCTGGTTAACCCCCACACACCCCATTGGTAGCTTGGCACGAACAGGCAAGCTTAACTCAGAAGAAATGTGTAAAGTATTTGTACCAACACACACAGTAATACAGTGAAACACTACAAAATGGACACCACACCAGTTTAGAAAAATAGGCAATGTTTATTGAAAGCAAAAATCCAACATACACAGGTGCGTCAATTCCTTCCGCGCAAGGAAGGCTGTGCGTCGTTTCTTCTCCGGTCTGGTCAGCGATTCGTAGTTTTTTTCTCCCTCGCAAGAGAGCGATGTGTCGATTTCTGAACGGGGCACCTTGGATCTGCGCAGAGTCAGGATGACTTTGACACGCAGGTACAATGTGTGGAAAATCCAGTCACATGGTGTTAGAAAACTGCGCTGCATGGGGCTTTCGTCGTTAGCAGCAGCTGCACAGGGGTGTTGCGCTTCATTTCTCCAGCCTCGCTGCGTCGATCTTCCAGCTGCGGTGCAGGTGGAGCTTCGATTTTAGCTGTGAAGCTGGCTGCATGTCATTTATCAGCCGCGTTGCAGATGGTGCGTCGAAAATTTCCCTGCATAGTGTTCCGTGTGTGGATTTTCAGCTCTTGTTCTGCCAACTTCACCTTTCAGGGGCCCAGGGACTGGATAGGGCACCATTTGGCAGGACAGGAGTCTCAGCAGAGAGTCCAGGTGCTGGAATAGGATGTCTTTGATGGCCCTGAGACTTCAAAACAGGAGGCAAGCTCAGTTCAAGCACTTGGAGGTTCCCAACAAGAATGAATATACCACTAAGTCCAGTCTTTGTCCCCTTTCACAGGCAGGAGCAGCAACTGCAGGATAGCCCAACAAAGCACAGTCACAGGCAGGGGTAGCACTTCTCCTCAGCTCTTCTCCTTGACAGAGGTTCCTCTTGTTTCCAGAAGTGATCTAATTTTCAGGGGTTTTGGGTATAGTACGTATACCCCTTTCTGCTTTGAAGTAGGCATACTTCAAAGGAAAGTCTCTGTTGTTCACAAGAACCTGCCTTGCACAGGCCAGGCACCAGACACACGCCCAGAAGTTGGTGACTGCATTTTGGGAGGGCAGGCACAGCCCATTCAGGTGTAAGTGACCACAACTCCCTTCACTCAAGCACAGATGGCTCATCAGGATTTGCAGGCTACACCCAGCTCCCTTTGTGTCACTGTCTAGAGGGAATTCACATTCAGCCCAACTGTCACTTTGACCCAGACGTGTATTCCACAAGCAGGCTAAGGCATAGAATTGTTAATCAAGAAAATGCCCACTTTCTAAAAGTGGCATTTTCAAACAGACAATCTAAAAACCAATTCTACCAAAAGATGTATGTTTACATTTTGAGTTCAGAGACCCCAAACTCCATATCTCCATCTGCTCCCCATTGGAAATCACACTCAAATAGAATTTAAATACAACCCCTACGTTAACCTATAGGAGAGATAGGCCTTGCAATATTTAAAACCGAATTTGGCAGTATTTCACTATCAGGGCATGTAAAACACACCAGTGCATGTCTTTCCTTTTAAATTCACTGCACCCTCCCTATGGGGCTACCAAGGGCCTACCTTAGGGTGCTGTAGGTGTACTAAAAGGGAAGGTTTGGACCTGGCAAGTGGGTACACTTCCCAGGTCGAATTGGCAGTGCAAGACTGCACACACAGACACTGCAGTGGCAAGCCTGAGCCATGGTTACAGGGCTACTCATGTGGGTGGCACAATCAATGCTGCAGGCCCACTAGTAGCATTTGAATTACAGGCCCTGGGCACCCATAGTGCACTTTACTAGGGACTTACCAGCAAATTAAATTTGTCAATCATGGATAAACCAGTCACCAGTACAAATTACATAGAGAACACTTGCACTTTAACACTGGTCAGCAGTGGTAAAGTGCTCAGAGACAATAAACCAGCAAAAACAGAGTCCAGCATACCATAGAAACAGGAGGCCAGAAGGCAAAAAGACAGGGGAAACACACCAAAAAATGCCAGGTCTAACAACCTCCAACTCCAGTTTAGACAGATTGGTACCCTGCAAATAATTGTGGTCATAGCACCAATTTTTTGCAAATGTCTTAGCCTTCTAGTTTTGTCCATATATAAAAAGGTAGTAAAACAACCATGTTTTAACATGATGAACATCAGTGTTTACAAGTCGTTGTGACGCAGTCTGTATTTACTTGCATCTTGAGTTCATAGAAATGTACATAAAGTCATATAGTGCTGGAGAACATCCAAAACACATTCAACTAGACAGCATTCCGAATGAAATGGGCCAGCCTTTGCTGCCTAAACAGTGTTACTTGGAACTCATCATTAAATTATAAACAACAACACATGGCAGGTAAAGTGGAGCAACACTTATCAACTATTCAAATAACAAAGTATGTTAAGCTTATTTGCAGGCTATAATGTCATTTAAAAATTGCAAATGTCTTGTGTATTACTTAAAAAAATGCATAAACAATGTGTCGACTACTGTCGTAGATTATTGTCTATTCTAATACAGTAAGAGCACAATCAGATATTACACATAGCATGCCCAAAGCCCACTGGTAGAACTGAAGCGATTAATGTATTTTGAAAGTAGTGATACTCTCGCAGAACTCTACTTGATTTATATAACTTAAACAACCGATGGCAATTATTTAATAATAGACGTTATACAGCTTCACACTCCAGTGACTTACAGGAAAACCTTGATTTGTTCTAAAGTGCACCTCATTGACAGAACATCAACCAAAAGTCTGCAGGTCGCAGAATTCTATCATAGTAGGCACTTCTATCCTTCCATCCTTCTGAGGTCGATATAATCTTTTCCACTGAGTTGGCTGCGGATAATTCAATTTTTCAACTCTGCTGTGCATGTAGTCGCTTTATACTACATTTTCATGCAAAATAATCCCTAGCAAACAATGAACGTATGAGTAGTAAACGCAGAGCTAATGATGGAGTAAGTGCCAGGTATTACCCAGCAACCAAACAGTTATGTGCTGAAGAACGCCTGTCACGTCAAGTATCATTTATCTTAGGCCATAAATGTTTATTAAGGAACACGTCACAAATTATATTGTGATAAATATAATTCACAAGAAAGCTGGGATGTAGTAGGCTGCTACTGGCACGTTTGCCACCTGGCTTGATATTTTTAGAATATGTATATGAACTCTACACCCAAAGTAGTGGCTCGCCTACAACGTTACTCAGGATTTATCACTCGTCAATCAGAGTGCTCAATGTTTTGCTGCATATTGTCCGAAAGATCAAAAGGTGTATGTAAAGGTCACTGTTGAGTGTAGTCAATAACAATGAGGTATTGTGTTCACCTTCAAGATATGTTACTTGTTCAAGATTACTCATCTATGTTTCGCATCATAGTTCTCTCAAGTCCTTAAAAACTCACTATTTCTGCACTTCCTCTTTGTCTCAACAGGCACCATTGGAGACTGGAAAAACTTCATGACTGTGGCACAAAACGAAAGATTTGACAAAGTATTCCAGGAAAAGATGAAAGATGTGCCAATCAAATTTATCTGGGACATTAATGAAAATTAAGGAGAGCATTGACAGTATTACGAAAATAAAATTCCAAGAGGATGTTTGAGGTGCAATCTATGCCTTTGAAATCGTGTTCTGATTTGATCTGTGTACCCAATAAATATGGATAATTTGGCCTTGTTGGTAAAATAAGTATTACATACGAACAATCGGTTTAAATTGAAGATAAAGTAGATTACCGTGTGATTTACACAATAATTGGTTTGTTTTTTCTTTTGTGTAATCTGCTTTAACACAGCCTGTGATTTTTTCATTTAGCATGCTCAAATCAGCGTCTGACATAGTCATGTTCGAAGACTTATTGAACCTGCCTTTACTTCTCGCCACTACCTTCGGTGGTGTGCCGTGGTTGCAGGGCACTGACACTCAATTTGCGAACCAGGACTTACATTTTCTTCATTACACTTTCATGCAGAAAAAATGAGAGAAAGGCAGAAAAGAGAGAAAGAGGCGGGAAGAGAAAGGTTGGACAAAAATAACAGAGAGAGAATACAGTAATTTAAAAGAACTTGGTGAACTGAAATAGTGACACGGGAAGTATAGGGCGGTGAAAGAAAGAGGCATGATGAGAAAGAGACAGGACGAACCGTCGAGAGAGCCATGGTATGCAGAAACTCCAGTATTCTTCAGCCAGGAAGTGTAGTCTCTTAGAAAAACTTTAGCCCCCTGCATTTCTTTTTACAAATTGGGCACTGCTTGTATGCATCCACTAGAATTTGCTTCAGGATTTGGTCCGAGTAAGGCAAGAGAAGAAAAATCAAATGACAAGCTGCAATGTGTCCCATTTTCATAGGAACCACGCAAAACGTCATTCATTTTGAGGTAGATTATGAAGCAAGGTAAAAAAAGCTTAGGTTTGTGTTTAAGCACGAGATTAAGGTGAAAGTGGAAAAACGACACCTGAAAAAGAACATTTAACAGTGCTAGAAATGTCTCTCTAAAACTCAACAAATGGCGGCCTAAAATAGCAGACCTGTTCTTTGTCATCAACTAACTTGTTTCTTTTTCTTCAGACATGGTTGATTACATATAATATAGGGCCATGGACATCATTTAGGGAGTAACACCTTCTACCCCTGATTTGCCTTTTGGTAACACTTGCCTTTTAGTAACACTTACATTGCTACCTCTGTTTCAGGGTTCATGAAAAAGAAAGCGAACTAAGGGCCTGATTTAGAGCTTAGAGGTCTTACTCCCAAGCAGCAGTGGATCCAACAACACCGTCAAGTCGACAGTGTTTCGCCCGCTGTATTTAGATGTATGGCAGCTGAGCCGCTGACTGCCACAACAGAGTGCTCTTCCTAGCTGTCAGGCCAGTGGGTTTCTGCCGATTATATTTAGATGTTACAGTCCTACAGGTGATGTGCTGCTAGTGGATTGCTGACAGAGGGAGGTTGTCGCTAGACCCAATCGGACAGTGACAGTGGCTATCTAATAGAGGTAAGTCACATCACATACTGTATCTTAGCCATATGTGTCCCCCTGCATAACACACTGTACAACACACCACATACTCACTTGTGTCTATTGCCTTCTAACACAATAAAACATGTACATGCTGAAAATACACTCTGATGTACATCCATGACACAATGTACACACACTAGTGACACTGCACCCACACACAACACAATCACAACAACCAACACAACTACAAACTCTATCTACACAAACACACAAGCACAACTACACCCATCACAACAATACTCAACTTATTGTTGCACACAGCAACACAACACACAACACAGCATACCAATCAACATCGAAGCCATATGCAAGTGGCACACAGACTGATGCAACTACATCAGCCATTCCGGCTCCTTCCACCTCAACCAGCCAATCGCATCACACATGCAGATACATGTATTGACTCACATACATAACTGGAAGCACTACATGACAGGTTCGGATCCACTTGCAATGTGCACACATGGACACAGTTGACAAGTGTGATTGTAATGGTATTGTGGTGCCAGGATTCATTTTGCAATGAATACTGACACCAAAATGACAGTTGTGTATGTGTACGATATGTGTGATGTACCAGTGTGTCCCCATCCATGTTTGACCTAGTAATGTCCACGACATATGCATGTCACAGTAATTAAAAACATTTACTGTGACATGTTTATGACTGCAGTGATCCTGAGCTCATATGCCCTGCCCACACAATGTACACAGGCAATGCAGGTTCCCTACCGTGGAGTCTGGCAATGGGGGGTTGTGGTTACTCTGTGGTCCAGTGGCAGCAGCAATGGAAGGTGCTGTCCAGTCATGTCCAGCCAAAAAAGGAAGTGGAATTGGGGAAAAAAGGTAATTTATAACCCCATTTCCCCCTCAATCCACCAACTCACATGTGGTCTGGCAATAGGGGGTTGTGGTTACTCCGTGGTCCAGTGGCAGCAGCGATGGAAGGTGCTGTCCAGTCATCTCCAGGCAAAAAAGGAAGTGGAATTGGGGAAAAAGGTACTTTATAACCCCATTTCCCCCTCAATCTACCAACTCACATGTGGCGATCGGACCACCACAGTTAGCTTGGCGGTAAGGCAATTCCAAATCTGCATGGAAGTAAAGGTGACTGGTGTCCCATCATCATTCACTGTTTCCTGGCTGTCAACACAGATGAGAATCCTTGGCAGAGTCAGTGGGACTCAGGTGGGCTATCACCTATGGGACCGCCAACATCTAAATATGACGGATGGACAGCAAAGGCGGCGGACGAGTTTTTAGTCAGAAAACTGGGACCATTACTGCCAAGATGTGAATCAGGCCCTAAGTTTTAAGAATCCTTGTATTCCCACTGTTACACAGAAACAAACAAGAACTGCTGAGAGGTCAAAAGTGCCACAAAGTGTCAGCCCTGTATTTCCATCAAAGGGTAAGAAATGGCACTTCCAGTTTCCACAATATTTTGGCAAATCATCCTCCGTGTATAGAGTTCCTTTTATTCAAAGGCAAATCCCTTGTTGCTAAAGTCACATGGACAGGAAGGGACATCATAGCTCTCTTCGGGAGTGAGAAGAGACCCTGTGGAACAACATCCAGAATTCAAGGCTGCATAGTCATGTTAGAAGGGCAGCAGAGAGAAAAGCCACGCAGTGGTTGTAGTTGTTGGAATGTCCACTATTTTCAAAGGCGATTTGAACGAGTTATTTTTTTTGATGAATGACTGATTCCCCTATTTTTTCGTGACTAAGGCGGATGCTGTGTCTGGTGTGATCCCGTTGTATATATTCTGATGTCCACCTGGGGCAGTATTTTGATATGGTTCCAAAAAAGTACTTCTCATTTAATATGGGCACTCCTCGCCATACTGGGAGTTACTAGAAAGTTTACTACACTATTTTCAAATCGCACCTGTTGTACTGATTGTATTTATGCCATTGTCTTACTTTGAAAATCTCTCAACTGAGTAAAAAAGAACTCGCGTAAATGCTAATATAATTATTTTTGTTTTAACTATAATATTAAATATCCTGTTTATGGAAGGCTCGCCAAAGTAGTCTGTATTTAAACAATAAAACCGTAATTATCCTTTCAGAGACTGCAAAATCAAACTGCAAGGACGTGTCTAGCAGCAAGTATATACCACCACGGTATTAAAAGAACTTCACTTAGTCCAGGTGGAGGCACAGATCGAAATTACAATCTTCAAAAAGGTTTACTAGGAAGCAGTAGCAATTACTGCGACTGCCTGCAAAAGTTGCATCCCTGCACATACATGTGAGCAGACATTTATACAGTGCCGGCTCAGTGAACACATTAATGCATGTTGTTAGTGTCCCTGTGCACCAGTTCGTATTGTGTGCATGTACGACCGTACATGATGCCTGTGTGTAAGATCTACATGCATGTATATCAGTCTGTAGTGTTGTGAATCTGTGCATTCACAATGAGAAAGGCAGTGCTCGTTTTATTTCGCACGTGAGTTCTGGCAGACTTCTAAAGCTGTCTTAACACGAGATCTTGTAAGGGCCATAATGATGGACATACCAATTACAGTGTGGGCGTGCACCAGAAATCAGAAAGTGAAGCCCTTGCATTCGCAAGAACTTGAGCTGGTGATAAAACAGGACCTTATTTTTGGCATGATTTTTTTTTTCAAGTTGTAGGCATAAGTAACTAGGGAGATCCACCATTGCACATCTGCCGTCAAGGTAAATATGGGGCTCGCAACGTGTTCTCTGTAATTTTTAGGTAAACTCGCGTGGTAAGCCTAACAGCGCAAACAGTGCCATTAACAGTTTTACAAGACATGTAACTGGAACCCTGCTTGTACATTATCTGCAGAGCTCCTTAACAATCAAATCTGATTGGTTATAGCAGTAACGTGGTGAATGTCGTCATGAGTCTGTTACATTTGTCTTCACAAAGAGAGCTCTAGCAGACCCCTGAATCAGGCATATTGCTTGTATAGCTTATCAAAACGAGTTATACATGGTCAGTTTAGAGTACTAAAAAGAAATGCTTTGGTACTTGGGATTAGATTTACGTCAAGTACATAAACACAGGGAAGGAGGTACATTTGCTGCTCTGCATTGCATGAAAGGGAGAGAGCAGGAAAGCACCTTGTCTACTAGGATGCCCTGTTCTGCTCTCTTCCTCGGCTCGGGTACGTTTGGCTGCCATGCACCAATGCAGACACCCTTGCGCCAAAGCGCACGGCTATTTGCCTTGTAGTAAGCATACATTTTGTGCTGGAAGAGGTCCGTTCTAGTACAAAAACTATGCTTTATTGTGCTTCCCACATGGCAGGTGTGCTGCAGAATGCAGTTCAAATGAAAAGTGGGAAAAATTAGAAAGAATTAGAACATTTCTTCTCCCTATTGCTGGCGCGAGGAGGTACAGGATTTTGGTGCAAATACCTGTCTGCAATTCTTTGTAGGTGGGGATTTGGATCAAAACCCATGGGTGGTTGTATGTACCACTAATGGAACGGACCCTGGCACAAAGAAGTGCAAGGCAGTGCATTGCACAGATTTGCTCTGCTTTGAGTTACAATCCAACACAAATAGTGATTTGTGTTGGATTGGTTTTCCCACCGTAACACTTTGCAGGGGTTTTGCATTAAAGGAATTATGAAGAAAAGCATGTAAATCTGGGCGTTTATCTGTTTTAGTGTCTCAAACCTGCAGAACTGTGGCAAATACAATACCGTAGTGTAAACATGTCAATTATTGGTTTGACAAAGGTGTCAAGACGGTACAAAATGACACCATGAAAGATTCCACATCCTACACTCCTTTAAACGTTTTGTAATTAAAGCTTGAAATTAGGGAGAAAGCCAAACTTCTTTCAAGAAGTTCTTTAATATGTGGGAGGCAAACACGTGGTGCTTTTTTATATAGGACTGGATTGAAACGTTTGTCAAAGGAAAATTGGCCTTTGCGCCATAGCAATTTTATTTCTATACTCACAACATTGGTTGCAAGAGTAAATACTCTTTACTAAAACCACATTTTTGTACTTGAAGCCAGTTACAGCCCATGCCAGTGCATTGGTGTTCTTTCATGGGTGTAACTTTGTGCAGATCCTGGTTATTGGGTTAACTGTAGCTCTGTAATTTCCTGTTCTCTTCATGCCTTGACTGACTGTGTAGCTTTTGCTTGGGTGAGATTTGACTCATGTAGAAATATATAGCAGGAAATGTAAAACAAGGGACCAAATATACAATGAGTTTGCATCACAAAATGTCATTCATGCCTGAGCCCATCACAGGATCTCTGATCTTCCTTCCACCCACGAGCCCCTGCTTATATTCCACTGTGACTGTTCGTGCCCTGAACCTCAGTTGCATGTCCCAGGTCTGTTGCTGTACCACATAAGACTGAAGGTGAGTTCTCCTGCTCCACCTGCCATTTTACATGCACCTGCCTGCACCCACCTCTCTCTAACCACACACCCCACAACCCAACACCGTCAACAGACAAAGATGCACACTTAACCCACACTATACCACACCTCTCCCTGTCCTGCAACTCCTCAACACTCTCTGCCTCACAAAACATGCCTCTGAAATTTGGGATCTGCTATAAAAACACTCACCAGACCTTCTCTTCTTAACTGAAACCTGGCTGATTCCCTCATTGGCCCCCATGAGTACCACGACAATCCCCCCGGGATACAAGATCGCAAGACAGGAGAAACAGTTCAGGTGGCAGAATTTCTATCATCGTCAAATAATTCATCCGATGTTCCACCACCTTGAGAAGCATCACTGGCAACACGGAACACTTGACCTTGATACTCCTCATCACCAACAACTACACCCTGAGCCTATGTGCCAACTTCAGTAGCACCATTGTTGACTTTTTTGCCCTCCTAATTCTTGACTCCAAAGTCTTCATCCTCATTGGTGACCCACCACCTGAAGGACCTCACAAATCCCCACACAACCAACCTCCTCGAGGACCTGTCTAACCTCTGCCTCACACATCTTCACCAACTTCAGTGCCATCAGAGTAGACCAGCCCACACCAATCACCTAGTCGACCCCACCTTAATCACCTTCAGTTTACCCATCTCACACTACTCAAAAATCACCATCACCAAATCTTTCAGGCAGGACTGGAACAAGAACTTAACAGTATCTTGGTCTTCAGAACTCCTACATCAACAGCCTTGAAACAACAACCTCCTCAAATTCATCTTCAAATTTGAATCACTGCCTGTGCAGATACTTTGGCTCCTCTCAAAGCCAACAAAACCAGGAGAACTGGATCACAAGAAAACTGTTACATGGAAGAGTTCAAGCTCACCAAAAACCACTGCAAGCAACTTGAATACAGATTGAGAAAAAGTCAAGATGCCACCAACAAGGGCACTTACAAATCCACCCTTAGATGCTACCATCAGCAAATCAGAACTACTAAATGCTCCACGCTCACCAACTGTGTTGAAAACAGCACAACAGTTCCAAAGAAATCTGTGCCATACTGAAAGACTTCACCTCTCTGGTGGTAAGCTCCACCAGCATAACCACCTCTCAGGACCTCTGCATCCTGGTGTCCCTATTCCTGAGCAACAATATCACATGCATGCATGAAAACGTCAAGCCCACTCTGGACCTTTACACACTCACAGCTCTCCTGACCATCTTTGCCAATACCCAGAGGACCGCCCTGACCACCTGTCCCACCCTCATCACTCAAGGAACCACAAGGACCATGCATTCCATACACACTGGAACACCCTCGGACCCCTACCCTTACCACACCTTCATCAAAGGACTGAACCCTACCAGTGCAGCCCTTACCCAGATCCTGAATTTCCTCAATCATCACAACCTCCTACCTGCGTCCCTTGAAACAAGATGCCAGCCAGCTACTAGCTGATCTCTCTACTACCATATCCAGTAAAAGACATGGAAAAGATGATGGGCAAACACCTTGCCACCCGCCCAGTGACAATCACCTCCTCATCAACACCACTCAATCTGGATTAGGGCCCAACCACAGTACAGAGACCATCCTCATCACCAAAGAGATGGCATCAGTATGATCATGGACAGAGGTGACACTGTGACCCTCATCCTACTGAATCTTTCTGCCACCTTTGACGTCATCTCCCACCCAATCCTTGTCCAACAACTGCACAAAGCCAGCATCCAAGGTCCCACACTTTGCTGGATTTGTTCCTTATTGAAAGGATGTACTTAGTCAATCAGCCTTGCATCCTTCACCTCGGACGCTGTCAACTTCATCTGCTGAATTCCCCCAAGAATTCTCACTTATCCTCACTCTGTGCAGTGCCTACATGCCCCAACTCACCAGCATAATCCACACCCATGGTATCAACAAATATATTTTTTGCTGATGACACCCAGCTCGCACTCTCCCTCTTCGACAAGACACCAAGCACCCAGACCAATTTCTCAGCCTTCATGAGCAAATTCACTAGATGAATAAAAAACAACTGGCTCAATCTCAATGCAGACAAGTCAAATATAGTTACCTTTGGCAAAGTCACCTCACTCTGGAACTCCACTTGCTAGCCTGCTAAACGTATACCGACATCCCTCCTGGTAACCCACAAAAAAGTACTTTGGAATAGTAATTAACAATCAACTCACCATGAGTGACCAAGTGAACACAGTCTCCAGCTCCCGCTTCCACACACTCAATATGTTTATTTCTAGAACTATCCACCAACCCCTCTCAACTAGCAAGCTGTACTACAGCAAAAAACTATGCTGGAATCAATGCTCAACTGACCATAGGACTCCTAACCATAAAAAACTCAGTGGCCAGTCTCACAGTCAACCTCCCTTCAACACTCACATTACCACACACCTCAAAGATCTCCAATGTCTCCAAATCCACAAATAAGTACTCTTCAAACTCCTCATACACACAAAGTCTTACACAACATTGGCCCCACATCCCTCAACATCCACATAAACATCCACAAACCTACCAAACACCTCTCCTTAGCTAGACTTCTAATCACACACATCCCCTTCATACACAGAACCAGATCCAGCAATCATGCCTTCCTAAAGCCTTGAATGACCTGTCCTTGCATATCAGAGCCTCCTCCCCCTCCGTTCTTAACTCCATAAGAATCTCAACACCTGGCTCCCCACCTGGCCCTAACCTTGGCTCTGCCAATTCAGCTCCTCCTTCAGCTCCATGAAACCCTTTGAGTGAGTTGTGTGCTGTACTAATAAACATGCTATAACGTAACATAACATACATGCAGACTCAGCACAAAATACTTTAATGGGAATTAAATACCAACTCAGACCATGATTTGCATTCAAAGGTTACCTAAAGTAATACAAATTAGTATTGTGTTGTATTTTGTCCTAATATGTGCCAAGAGGTTGAATGTATGTGGTACTTGGGCTTTCCCATGCAACCATCGATGGGTTTTGATGCAAATCCCTAACGACAAATATTTGTAGACTGTGATTTGTGGCAAAAACATAACACCTTCTCGAGGCAGGCATAACTGTGGATCAACTTTTAAAAGTCTCTAAGGCCAATATTTATGGATTTTTCCACAAAATTATGTTAACGCAGTTTTGCGGCAAACTCCATAGTGCCTGCTAGCTCCATTCCATAGCGGCAGGCGGGCACCTTATTATTGGACTGGTGCATGGGGTTGCATAGTACAGGCCAGTGTCTAAAGAAAAGAGGCTAACTGGGGGGGATGGGGAGAGGGGAAAGGCATTAGTGGGTCAGAAATGACGCTAGGCAATTAGTGGCAACAAATATCCCGCTAACCAGCCTAGCATCATTTTCTGACGTCATACCACCCAAACATGACTCCTGTCTATGTAAAATAGGAGTAATGCCCACCACCCAAATGGCCAGCCCAGGCGACCAGTGTCCTCTGGCAAAGCAATAACACCCCATGCCAGGCAGGAGGAACCATGTAAGGGTCCCCAATGGCACAGAAAAACACATAAATTAATATTTACTTATACTTACCCAGGATGGGGTCCCCCATCTTATGGCGTCCCTCTGGTGTGGATAGGGGAGTTCCTGAGGCTTGGGGTGGCCATGGTGTTTAGCCATGGAAATGGGTCCACAGGTCACTCTAACGCTTGGTCTGCCCAAGGCATTAAATAATGGTGCTAAGCTGGCTTAGCACCATTATTTGGGTCCGCCTACATCATGCGTGTCGTTTCTGTGCCGGAGTGTAAATATGGTGGTAGGGGGTTAGCGTCATGCTGTGGACAGGAACGCCTACCTTGCATCTAATTAGAGCAAGGTAGTTTGCCGCTTCCACAACATGGCGCTAACTCCTATATTTTGATGCAAGGCAGGTCTAGCGTCAAAATATAAATATGGAGTTCAATCAACCAATCAGGGATTTGTAAAGTGCGGCTACTCACCTGTGAGGGTCTCAAGGAGCTGGGGGGGAAGGAGGGTGCTGAGCATCAGTCAAAGAGCCAGGTATTGAGGTCCTTCCTGAACTGTGACAGGGTGGGGGATTGCCTGAGGTGGATGGGGAGGGTGTTCCAGGTCTTGGCTGCAATGTGGGAGAAAGATCTTCCTCCGGCTGTGGTTTTCTGGATAAGAGGGACATTGGTGAAAGCCTGGTCGGGGGAGCGGAGTTGTCTGGCGGGAGTGTAAAAGGAGAGTCTGTGGTTGAGGAAGGCTGGTCCGACATCGTGTAGTGCCTTGTAGGCGTGGGTCAGGAGCTTGAAGGTGATTCTATTGTCGATAGGCAGCCAGTGTAGGTCTCTGAGAAGGGCAGAGGTGTGGCTGTGTCGAGGGGCATTCTTGATGAGACGGACGGAGGCGTTCTGAATACGTTGTAGTCTCTTTTGAGTCTTTGCAGTGGTTCCGGCATAGAGTGCATTGCCGTAGTTGAGTTGGCTGCTGACGAGGGCCTGGGTGACTGTTCTTCTGGATCTGGTAGGGATCCACTTGTATATTTTGCAAAGCATGCCCAGGGTGTGGAAGCAACCCGATGAGACGGCGCTCACCTGTTGGTCCATGGAGAGGGATGGGTCTAAAGTGACGCCGAGGTTGCGGGCGTGGGGGCGTTTCCGAGGGCAGTGGGCCACCTGGAATCATTCCAGGCGGAGGGTGTGGAGCCGAGGATAAGGACTTCTGTTTTGTCCGAGTTCAGTTTGAGGCAACTTTCTTTCATCCAGGCGTCGACTGCTTTCATTCCTTTGTGGAGATTGTTCTTGGCAGTTGTCAGGTTGTTGGTGAGAGAGACTATCAGTTGGGTGTCGTTAGCGTAGGAGACGATTTTGAGTGCGTGGCTTCTGACGATTGTGGCCAGTGGGGTCATGTAGAGGTTGAAGAGGGTGGGACTCAGCAAGGATCCTTGGGGGACACCTCAGCTGATCTTGGTGGCTTCCGAGAGAAACGGGGGGAGTCAGACCTTATATGTTCTGCTGATGAGGAACGCGGAGAGCCATTGCAGAGCTGAGTCTCGAGTGCCGGCGGTCGTGGAGACGGGTGTGTAGCGTGTCATGTGAGACTGTGTCGAAGGCAGCAGAAAGGTCCAGGAGGATGAGGGTGACGGTCTTGCCTCGGTCGAGGAGGGTGCGGATGTCATCTGTGGCAGCAAGGAGGGCGGTCTTGGTGCTATGGTTGCTTCTGAGTCCTGACTGAGAGGGGTCCAGGGTGTTGTTGGCTTCCAGGAAGGCTGCAAGTTGTTTGTTGACTGCTTTCTTGATGACTTTGTCCGGAAAGGGGAGCAGGGAGATGGCTGGTAGTTCTTGAAGTCTGCCGGGTCGGCGGTGGGTTTCTTCAGAAGAGGTTTGATCTCAGCGTGTTTCCAACTCTATGGGAAGGTGGCAGTTTCGAAGGAGTGGTTGATGGTATGTCAGAGTTTGGGTGCAATGATGTTGCTGGCTTTGCTGAAGATGTGGTGAGGGCAGGGGTCAGTGGGCGCTCCTGAGTGGATGGTTGCCATGATGTTGCAGGTCTCGTTGTCGGTGATGTTGCTCCAGCAGAGGAGGGTGGGGGGCGTGGTGATGTTTTGGTCGACAGGCTGGTGGTGAGAGTCGTGGGGGGCCCTTGGTGGTGAAGCTGTTGTAAATGTCTGTGATCTTGGAGTTGAAGTAGTTGACAAGGTTTTTGCAGAGTTCTTGCGATTGGGGGATGTCGGTGGAGTTGGAGTTGGGGTTAGTGAACTCTTTGATGATGGTAAAAAGTTCCTTGCTGTTGTGGGCGTTTTTATTGATGAGTTGTTGCAGGGCGAGTTTTTGGGTGGTCTTGATGAGCTGGTGTTGTAGTTTGATGGCGTTGAAGGTTTTGTGTTTTGCTGGGGTCTTGTCAGCGCGCCATTTCCTCTCTGGTCGTCTGCAGACCTGCTTTGATTCTTTGAGTGCGGGGGTGAACCAGTTTGCTTTCATGGCTGTGCCTTTGTGGTGTGGTGTCTTGAGAGGGGCGAGGGTGTTGGCGCAGTCGGTGATCCATTTGTGGAGGTTGTGTGCGGCAGTGTTGACATTGTCGTCAGCTTGGGCAGGTGCTACGTTAAGGCTGGTGGTGAGCTTGGCTTCAGTGACCGTGTTCCAATTTCTGCGGGGAAGTTGGGGAGTGTGGTGGCAACTGATGGGTTTGTTGAAGGTGAAATTAATGCAGCGGTGGTCGGTCCATTGAAGTTCAGTGTTGTGGCTGATGGAGGCATGGTTGCTGGTGCAGAAAATGGGGTCCAGTGTGTGACGAGTTGCTTGAATCCAAGGTTGGTGAGGTTTTCGATCAGGGTGGAGGAGTTGTTGTCGTTTGGGTTTTCCATTTGGAAGTTGAGGTCCCCCAGTAGGATGTAGTCCTTGGATGTAAGAGCGTGGGTGGTGGCTAGGCCAGCGATGTTGTCGCAGAAAGGGGGGCAGGTGGCCTGTAGATGAGGGTGCCCCGCAGAGTCGTGTCAGGGTTAGTTCCAATCTGGAAGTGGAGGAGTTCCATGTTGGTTGTGCAGTCTTCGGTGCTGGTGGTGAGGTGTAGGGATTCTTTGTGGACGATTCCGATGCCTCCCCCGGGGCGGTTTGTGCGGTCTTTGCGGATGATCTTGTAGCCGCCAGGGATGACGATGTCTATAGCTGACGAGGGGTTAAGGCATGGTTCTGTGAGGAAAGCAACTTTTGGGGATGCGGTGTCGATGAGGTTCCAGAGTTCGATGGCGTGTCTGTGGATGGGGCGAGTGTTGATCAGGATACATCTGAGGCTGTGTTCTGTTTTGTGGGTCCTCGGAGTGGACTTGAGTGACGGAGGCTAGTGAATTTGCAGTGGCAACAGGTGAAGGGTCCCTTGGTGTTGCTTGGTGATGCCTACTTACAGTTGTAGTCATGTCCCGGGTTGAGAGCGATGAGTGCTGCTGGCGTGTAGTGGTGGAGGGTGAGAGGTCCAGAGGTCTCGGCGCTGGTCGCAGTCGGGTCGCGGACGGGTGCGGACGGGCACAAACGGGCGCAGACGGGCTTGCCTAAGGCGTGCCTTTGGCGCGCCAGCTTCGCTCCCACTGCATGCGCCCATCATTAAGTAGGGAGGGGGGGAAGGACACCTGGGAGGAGGGAGCGGGAAGGGCACAAAAAAGGGGGGTGGGGCTGCGGGGGCAGCAGCAGTGGGGAGAAAGCGAGAGAGGAGGGGGGTGGGGCCACAGGGGCAACAGCGGCGGGGAGAGCGCGAAGAGCGAGGAGAAAAATGAGGAGAAGAAGCACAGAGCGAAAAGAGTCAGCACACTTAAAGAGAAAAGGAGGAGAAAAGAGACAGAGGCAAAGAAAGAGGAAAGCACAGGAGCGAAAAGCACAAAGAAAGCACACTAAGAACAAGCATTTGCAATGTAATGGGTCTCGTGTTTGTTCGAGTTAGAGCTATTAGCTTTGTAAATTCCTAACTGGACTTTTCTTGCCAGATAAATTGAAAATTAAAAACAAGCCGAATCAAAGCGCCACCGCTGCCGTGAGAGTTATTGGCTCCCTGCGTGAATGTCTAGAAAGGACCGCTGCCGGGATGAAAGGCAAACAGAAACCGGAGGAGGGGCCATCACACGCTGTAACAGGAGGCAGCGTGCCATAGTGTGAAGGCCAACAGAAATGTTCACTTATTTAAAACGCCTGTGGAGGTAACTAAGCACACAACCTAGAGACATTTCACAAAATGCACCAATAAAAATAAAGCATTTAAGACAAGCACAACAGAGAATGAATAGCAAGAGTGGGTGTGGTTCAAAGCCCACAGAGAGATTACAACAGGCCATAGCGCTTGCACGCTCGACCCTAAAAAGGACCCTCCTATACTTTAACATACTTTCAGAAAGTTCTAGTGCGACGATGCCACATTAGTGGCAGCTGAGTGCTATACAAATGTTGGGATACCATAAAATAGCTGGCTGTGATTTTAGCAAGGAGGTGTTTCCTGCCATGTCAGACTATGCTTGCAAGCTCTCTGGAGTAGCTTCAGCCCTCATGGGGCACTCAAGCACATAAATGCACATAAATGAATAAACATTTGGCCACCGCTTGAAGGGCTATCTCTGTGATCTGACCCCAAGAGCTCACAGGTCCTTCTCCGAAGAGGAGCCTGCCCCAAAGTATCTCATTTCTGACATCTGCCTGGTACTCCCATAATGTGAGAAAGGGGACACTTGGTCCTTGTTCAGGGGGGCCGGGGAGCCCCCAGAGGGCCCTGTCTGCAGCCTACTTAGGAGAATGAGAGGGCGTGCTGGGAGCAGGAGGCTCTGGCCCTTGTGACAAAATACCACTTAGACGCCAATATGTACTTTGTGTGAAGAGGAAGGTGGCCTGCTGGGACCTCTCTGTAATAGAGCCCTCTACAGTCCAGGGGATGGTGTGGGAGGAGGGGACGGAAGTGTTCAGCTTCTCTTCATGCAGGTTTTATATAGCGTGAGCTCGCCCCAAAGGTATTGGGGTGCTTTACATGAGCACTAGTTACATTACACAAGGACCTTCATTTTTGTAGACAGTGGGGAAGTTAAGTGATCTGCCCAGAATCACAGGGTGTTGAGCTGACACCGAGACTCAAACCTGGTTCCCCCAGCTCCAAAGTTTGGAGCTCTGCCCTTTACACTAGGTCTTAGACTTGAATAAATAAGAACTCTAGAAGTAAGGTTTTTCTGTGCCTACCAAGCTGCACAAGAGCACTTCAGAGAGAAAAGCAGTCTTTAAATTTCAGACAAATATGAAGAACTGAAGCGTGCGGGGATTCACTGCGAAGCCACTGAAACTAACAATGAGTTCTTCGTGGTTAGTGCTCAAACTCTCGATTTCCAAATGCTTTAATAGCAAATGTCACTATTTCACAGATCGGTGGACCTCGAATTATCGACCTCGGAGGGAGGAGAGCGTGAATCAGTCCTCCGTGTTTGCAACTGTAATATACAGGTTCGACGTCTATTCTGCATGTGTCCTGCCCACTGAGCTAGATAGAAGGGACACATTGTTAGACAGAAGGGGCACACTGGAGGGAATGAGAGGTGATAGGGGAAAGAAAGATGGGACGGAGGAGGGAAGCAGGAATATAATGGTCAGAAACAGAGCCTTGTCCTTGCCTGTTCGGCGTGCATCATCATCTGGTGCTCAGATCCCGCAGGAATAGATGCTGTGTCCCCACCACCCTTCTGCAGGACCCTAGTGATAAGTAATCAATACTCAAAGCCTGAATCATTACATGTAAGTAACTGAAGAACAGGATTAGCAGAGTGGACTTGCATTACAAAGACTCATTGCAGCCTACAAGCCTCGTAGTGCTGCGAAGGGTCAATAAACAGGCACGGGTGGGGAGCATGACAACGGCGTATAATGGTGAACTCATGCCAGCTTCTACCATCCTGAGGGAGCGGAGATATCTTCAGTGGTTTAGTCTCTCAGGTTACAGGTGGGGGACCCTACCAAGACCTATCCCGAATAACCAAATTATTCACAGACAAAAAGAAACATTGAAAGGTAAAATAGTTTTACATAAGCGAGCCCCCAGCTGCCACGAGCATGAGTGTAAAAGAGACACACAAAAGGAAAAAAAGTTAGCTGGCACTGAAAGTTATCGGCAAAAGTGCAATTAGCCATGTAACAGGGGTGATGCCCAAGGTGTAACCAAACCGCCCCAAGGAGGGACAAATGTAAAGCATTTCCCAATGATAACAAAGCATTTTTGAAAGGCAAGCCCACCAACGAGCGTGAGGTAGGTGTGGTGATAAGCCCAAATAGATAACTACACGTAGGGGAAAGCAGCGCTTGCGTGCTGCTATGCTCGTCCTAAAAAGGAGGGAAAAAGAGAAAAGGGGCAGAGGACAGCCCAGCAGAAGAGCAGAGCTCTCCCACTATGCACCAGGGATGAGGCCCAGGCAGAAGCCTGAGGGTGGAGGAGGGGCTCAAACTTCTGACCGAGGTCAGAGTTCAAGACAGGATAGGCTTCCACTTAGTGGTGGAGCTATGCGGAGGCCGAGCAGTTCACTGACCAGGTCTGAGAGGTTGCTCTTCATACTGCGCAGCAGCTGCCATTAAGGAGGGGGGGGGAGAGGACAGCTGAGAGGTGGGAGCGGCAATGGTATGAAAAGGGGGTGCAGGCGGCGAGGGCAGTTAAGTTTGCACCATTTTAGTGTGAAAAAAATTACGTTAAAATGGCACAAGTCAAGTATAAATATGCACCTTTGTTTTTCCAACTTTTCACATGTGCTACACTGTACAGCATAAATACACAGTGGGGAATCTATTAAGCTGTATTATTGTACTAGAAGGGTCCACATTAAGGATAATATCTATGCTTCACAGAAAGCAAACTTGCCTAATGGTGAAAGGATGTGTGCATCTGCACACGGCAGCAAAATGCGTCGATGCTGAGCGAGAGAAAAACAGCACCGTATCTTAGTAGATATGGTGCAAATGTTGCTCAACCTTTGATGCAACAAAGCGCAGCAACTTTGGCTGCAGTGCTGTTTTGCTTAATAAATCTGCCCCATGTTGTTTTCTAGAGCAATGTGCAATACACAAGCAAAGTTCAACCCACAATTTACATAAAGTGAGAGGACATAGTTTGATAACAGTATAGCGGAAGCATTTTGCACATGAGAGTACACCTTATGTGCATATGAATCAAGACAGATAGAACAGGACACCAACTTTCACATAATACACACAAAACTTGTTCTTGTGAGAAATACTCATACTAAATTAGGAGAAAAAAACAGGGCATCACCTACCCCTACTATGACCTCACATAACAACCTGGGATCCTGCTATGACTTTTTGCTGACTTGCATACATGCAAGAACGTTTTCTTCTTTGTGTTGGATTTGTCAAGGCATTGACTTGTATAACAGATTTTAATGACTCTCTCCGACCAGAAATGAATGGGGAAAAAACATTAATTTAGAGAACACTGAGGATGTGCTGTCCTCACAGCCATGTTTTTGCGGTGCCTAATAAGCGATAAGCACCAGATAACCATATTCCTTATGCAGCAGACAAATCAATACTATCCTTTACACAAAACAGTGTCTCCTATTAATATGCAACACATATTTCACTGGGTGGAATTAGAGTTTGATGGAAGGGGTGTTACTCCATCAGGGTAATGGAGTAAATTACTCCTTTGCCCTGATGGAGTCCACACCTGCCAACTTATGAGATGGCTGCTGCCTCAGGGGACATCCTTAGTCCTGTCAGAAATGGCCGTGATAGTGATTCCTGTCAATGCATTGTAAGTTGACAGATGGCTCGGTCAGCATGATGGAGCTGCATGGCAATTTTTTTTTTTTTTTACTTATTTTCCAAAACAAAAAAAACAAAGTGGGGTTTTGCTTTGGAAAATATGTAAAGCAATGCTCTTTCTTTCCATGGCGGTTCTCTTCCATTACAGAGTGGGCACTTTGCAGTTTTCATGGCCCACTACTGCATGTTTTACCTGTTAGTGACGAACAGTAAAAACTGGTCCTGTGTTTGCCTACTCTAAATCTGTTGGGTGGATACATGGTCAAACCTCAGATGACCCTTATTCTTTTGAACCTCCCGAGGTTTATGCAGGTGGCAGAGACAGAGTAGTCTCCACCATCGACACAACAAAGGTCCACCCATCTCTAAATGAGGTTGGTTGACCTTCAGTTTGGTGGAGAGAGTACCCTCTCTGCGAAGCTCTTAGTCGGCCCCTCATTCTTGACAGAGTGCTGTTAGGAAACTAAGGGCCTGATTTAGATCTTGGTGGGGGGGGTTACTCCGTCGCAACAGTGCTGGATATCCTGTCTGCTGCATTCTATCAATGGTATTTAGATTTCAGCAGACAGGATTTCTGTCACCGTTGCGATGCAGTAACCCTTCTGCCTAGATCTGAATCAGGCCTTCTGCCTGGATCTAAATCAGGCCTTAAATAGGCTGTCTGTCTGCATAACTACATCAAAATGTAATTTGACATAAATATTTTGGCCTCAATGTTGTTTTAAAAAAAATTGCTCCACTTGCTGCTCACTTTTTATTAGTAACTACAATTGGGTAATATTTTTGTAAACAAAATTATGGACAGTATATTTTTGCCAGAAGGTATTTAGGCCATGGTATTCTGGTACTCTTATGTCTTGACATGCTTGTTCTAAATCCAAAACAATGTTATTCTTTCACCTAATATGTATCTCAAGGGGTGTAGATCTGCATGCTGCACCCACTGGTTAGTTCTTTCCATTAATATAAAATGTTTCAAACTGTTTTAAAGGGAATACTTGAAGTTGTTTCATGACTGCCTTTTTTGAACATTTCATTTATATGTTTCTATTGTTACTGGTCAGACACCTAAGATCAGACCTCTCTTATACTTGGTTTCTGTGCATTTTCACATAGGTAAGAGAGCTCATTTTGACTTATTAAAATAGTGTGCCTAGTGCTATAAACATTTTTGTACAAAAAATCAAAAACATTACACTGTGCAAAAACTGTGTTTTCCTGTGCCTGACTAAACTAGGCCTGAACGAGTGGCTATACTTACGGCCATAGTTGTGTCATTTTTGCACCACACAACATAGCTCAAGTGTGACGCAACTCTTAAGGCAGATTTATGAAGCCACGCAAGGCCACCTTAAGGTCACCTTGAGGTGGCCTTGCGTGGCTTCATAAAACTGGAGTAAAGCAATGCGTGTTGTGGGGGTGTTACCACGCAACTTCCATGGATTTTGTTGCTTTCCCAGATTTAACAGATTGGGCCAAAATGCTACGCCTTTCCAGGAAATGCGTAACAAGGAGAAATATCTTTATTTCTCCTTGTTACTTCCTTGTTAAGAGAAATCAGTCTCAGGGGATTGTTTTTGTGAATGAAGGTGCCCCTTACTGTACAAAACAATCCTCCTTACAATAGAGGCACCCTTGCACCATGGTGCAAGGGTGCCTGTGTTGGCACTAGGCTGCCAAAACCCCATCCGCAAGGAGAAAGACTGCGATGATGCATCCCTGCCCTTTCCCTGTCACACAGCAAGGTGACTTGCTGCGCTGTGCTGCAGTGCATGACTTGGCCATAACTATGGTCCTAGGTCTAAAACTCCATTTGAACTCTAACACATCCATATTAGTGTTTTAATTTCTACATTCATCACTCACAACAAAACGTGTAGAAGGGATGCAGTAAAGTATAAAATTGCTTATAACTTTAAAACTGTTCGAATCGGCATTACATATGGCAAGCAGGTGGCAAGTTACTCCCAGTGCATACATTTTAGGTTTTGCGAAAATCCAAATGGTGTGAATGGTTAAAAAGCGGTCAATTGTGTTTGATTTACTAGTACTATTTGCACTGTTTGAAAGGTGGTAGATACTTTACATGTTTAGGGGCATATTTATACTTGTTTTGCACTGTATTTACGTTAAAAAAAATTACGCAGATTTGGTGCAAAACTAACTCCATATTTATTCTTTGAACTAGACCCGTCTAGGGCCACAGTTATAAAGTTAAAGTCATTTTTTGAACGTGGGAACCTACCTTGTGTCAATGAGATGCAAGGTAGGCTTTCCCTTGCAAAAAATGACTCTATGGCCTTAGCTCCATATTTATCCCCCTTGCCAAAATCACGCACGGAGGGAGGAGAGGTCAAATAATGGTGCACAGCTTGTTTTGCACCATTATTTAACGCCAGGGTCAGGGCAGGCGTTAGTGGACCTGTGGGCCTATTTCCATGGTGGAACACCATGGAATAAGCCCACAGGTGCCCTCCCCTGGCCCCAGGGACACTCCGACCCACACCAGAGGGACAGAGGATGATGTGGGACCCCATCCCAGGTAAGTATAGGTAAGTACAGGTAAGTATATATATATATATATATATATTTTCTTTTTAAGTGCCATTGGGGGCCCTAAAATGGCCCCCCCTACATGGCACTGGGCGCAATGTCCATGACCAGGGGACTCTGGTCCCCTGTGCTGGTCATTGGGGTGGTGGGCATAACTCCTGTCTTTTCTAAGACAGGAGTCATGTGATATGGATGGTTTTGCATCAGAAAATGAAACTAGGCTGGTTAGAGTAATTTTTTTACTCTAACCTGCCTAACATCAGTTTTTGGTGCAAAACCCCTTCTCCCATACCCCCACCCCCACCCAGATAATGTCATATTTTTTTAACATTAGCCTACCCTTTGCGTCGACTTGCACCATTCCATAAGTATGGTGCCCGGCTGGCGCTCAAGAATGGTGCATGCCGGTGCAAAACCTTTTGATACAAAACTGCGTTAGTGCAGTTTTGCACCAAAAAGTATAAATGTGCCCCATAATACTCAACTAAAGTAAAAAGACATTTTTCATAGGCATTAAAATTATTAAAATTGATGTATAAAATTAATTGGAAGTAGTTCAGTTATAATTTAATAAAACATGTTACACTCATTTTTAGTTTCAAAATAATGTATTAAAATATATTTGAATAAAATAATACATACTTATTTTTATATGTTTTTACATTAAAGTACATTTATTTACATTATTAACTACTTCAAATAATATAATCAAATTTAACATAATGTATTATGGGGTTTTATGTTAACTCCATGTCTCCATTACTTTCTGTGGGAGGATGTTGAAATGCTAGAGGTTGGACTTGTGTGGTGTATAACTGTACTTCAGAATGTAAGAGAAGTACACTAATGCTAGTACACTATACTAGGAGTTGCAATTTGAAAAATGGAAGGCCATCTGCATGATGCTTTGGCTTCACAATCACGCCTGTGACTAAAACCTCTGGCACCACTTGTTGCACGTAGTGTAATTCCGTCTTGTCCTGGTACCCAAGGAGATACTGCCCTACTCCTTCACCTCTGCCTTCTTCACCTCATTGCCTACCGGTCTGGACTTCCCTCATGAAAACTGAATAATGCGAAGAATACTGTCTTGAATTTGTGACATATTAAATCTCCACCAGGGTCTCTGTACTACCTGTAACACCTAGCTATCTGGAAAATTGGGTGTCAATTCTTTAGAAACAAATTAAGGCCCATATTTATACTTTTTGACGCAAAACTGCGCCAACGCTGAGGCAAAAAAATCGCCTCAACCCGATTTGCGCCATTTATTTTCCACTCCCAACCCCCATTGAAATGACTCCTGTCTTAGCAAAGACAGGAGTCATGCCCCCTTGCCCAATGGCCATGCCCAGGGGACTTCTGTCCCCTGGGCATGGTCATTGGGCATAGTGGCATGTAGGGGGGCACAAATCAGGCCCCCCTATGCCACAAAAAAATAAAAAAAAAATACTTACCTGAACTTACCTTAATGTCCCTGGGATGGGTCCCTCCTGCCTTGGGTGTCCTCCTGGGGTGGGCATGGGTGACAGGGGGTGTCCCTGGGGGCATGGGGGGGCACCTCTGGGCTCATTCTGAGCCCACAGGTCCCTTAACGCCTGCCCTGACCCAGGCGTTAAAATCCGGCGCTAATGCGGGTTTTTTAGACCCGCCCACTCCTGGGCGTGATTTTTGCCCGGGAGTATAAATCCCACGCATATGCATCGGAGTCATTTTTTAAGACGGGAACGCCTACCTTGCATATCATTAACGCAAGGAAGGTGTTCACGCAAAAAAATGACGCTAACTCCATGAACTTTGGCGCTAGACGCGTCTAACGCCAAAGTATAAATATGGAGTTAGTTTTGCGTCGAATTTGCTTCGAAAAAAACCACGCAAATTCGGCGCAAACGGAGTATAAATATGCCCCTAAATCTTCCTTCCTCTTCACAGGGCTAGATCCAGAGGTTCATCTTGATGATTCTCTTCAAACTTGCCCATCAGCTCTAAGCATGAAGAAAGTACTATAATTTTGATGATCTTACCACTTGAATTAGGACCTTCTGTTCCATGGTCTTGGTGAAAAACTAGGTGCTTGTCAAATAACCTCTGCCTAGACTGGCCTTTGCAAATACCCTTAAAGGGGGAGGTGGGATCTTCAACTAGTACCCAGCTTTTTACAGGGCAGCATTGGTCCCCACAAATCTCAACATCACCTTAATAAAATGGTTACCAAACAAGAGTGTACATGCCATCTGCCCAAAATGTGTAAAACCAGGTCTCACAGCTTTGGTTTAATCTTGACAGGAAGGGATCCTTGTAATGGGCTCCACCCCTTCTGCCTGGCCCACCGCTTTTGCAAACACCCCTACCACAAAGGTGCATCAGTGCGTCAAGAAGGCACATTTCACAGTTCAGAATCCACTGGTTCATCAAAGTCTCTCACTTTTTCATTTATCTCAAGAATCTCAATGAGGGTCTATGAAATATCCTGTAACTCATATTCACATGGTCTCCAGCCAGATCAAAACCTCTATTTGAATCCCACAAATAATGGATATACAAGTAAACAGTCAGTGTTCCACCTCTTGTGTCACAATCATTAACTCTCTATATTTGGTCCAGTGCATTCTGCTTTTGATGCATTGGAGACTTCTTCACCCAGAGGCTTACCCATGTACTACTCGATGTATGTATCGCATGGCTACGGTTAGAATACTTTAGGATGCACTTTCAGCAGCATTGGTAGTCCCCATCTTAGGCCAAATATATCTGTGTCACTGTGCATTTATAACTGAATGACTATTTCTTTTAGGTGCAGGTATTGTGGTTTCCCTGACCTTTGGTGCCACTTTACAGGAACCACCAAAATGTGCCTTCTACATGAATGCAACAATGCCATAAAATTCTTCACTTTGACCCTTTGTTTCATGTACAGCTTTTGGGGGTGGGGGAGTTTTTTTCCCCACATTTTCTAAGGCTGTGTCATATGGATTATATTTTGTAATCCATTTAACAAAGCCATATAAAATCATTGAAAATAAAAAAAACTTTGTAAACTATACTAAAATAATTTAAATAAAAAATGATCAATTAAAAATAGAAAAAACAAAATAACAAACTACTGAAACAATTAAACTCAAGTAATGCACACAATTAATTAGCAATTCATTATTTAATTGAAATAAAAAATTATCAAAAATGAAAAACAATCATTAATATTTTAATATTTTCCCATCCATATCCCCTACAAACCCAACAATTTCTACTTAGTTAAATATTACTAAATAAATGTAAAACATTTAAGTTATTCATTCAAAATCACAAACTATACTAAAATAAATAAAAAAAACAAATATTATCATAGTAGTATGTAGAAATAATATAGCGAAAATATCCTATATTAAATGAAAAATGTAGTTGTTGCTATATTAAAATACACAATATTATGTTCAACTATATTTAAATAGAAATATTATATATCTAAAAAATATTTTATTATCTTTTACATAATGTCCTATGATATTTCTGAGCAGTCAATATATATATTTTTATTATATTATTGGATTTTAACAAAATAAACACATAAACATTGTGATTGCAACCATCACAGTAGTTTACACAGGCATCAGGCATTCTAGATATACAGCTGCTGCACCACTGCAAGTGTTTATGGCTTATCCTAGAATGCAGATGAGACCTGGTGGACTAAATAGGCTAGGCCCGTGTATTGTAGGAATTGTGCTGTGTCCACGCCAAACTGTTCCTGCGTCTGCTCGAGGGTGATAAATCTATCACTGTAATAGAAGTCCCCCACAGTCCCACAGCATCCCTCTTGACACCTGGCACAAGACATTGTATTCTACAAATCATGGAAGGGCCTCAATTTCCACAGCGGCAGGGAGTCACTGAAGGGTGCTCTTCACAGGGTGTGATTGCTTACATTATGCCATGTAGCCGCCAGCTGCCGCAACAGGTTGGGGAGGTCCTCACCCATTAGGAACAGCTCCTGTACTATAGGCTGCTGGCACCAACTAGTAAATTCCACTCCTAGTTTGGTGCATTCTCAAACCAGCTGACCACATGCTACAACTGTGTCACAGAGTAGTTTAGGAACAAATCTGAAAGTCCCAGCCCCCCTTCTATTGAGTTGAGCTTAAGAATCTCCAGGTTTATTCACCACCTTTTCCAATCCCAAATCACTCAACTTAGCATCTGAGGGAGCCAATAGAATGTTGGCATTGGGATTTGGCACATCACATTCTATAACAGGTACATGCATCTAGGAAGGAGCACCATGTTTGCACTCAACCCATAAGAGGTAGTGGTAGCCTAACCTAGAACTCTACCAACTCTCATCAGCAGTGCTTCTATGTTAAGTTTGTAATGAGACCTCATTGCTCGGGTAAGCTATATGCCAAGGTATCCGAACTGGTCAGACTTCCACCTCAGTCCTAGAGACTGTGGGGAAGCCTCTATATGGTGGTCTAGCCACCCCAGGGGGAACAGGTGACTTTTAAATTTTGTTTGTATGCAGACCAGACACTGTTGCAAAGTCTTCAAGCTACTTCAGTATCAGAGGTGTCACCTTACCAGGTCCCTCAGGTAAACTAGGACATGGTCCACATAGAGAGATACAACATGCCTCTATACACTTAGGTCAATCCCCCAGTGCCCCAGTCTTGAATGACGTTGAAAGGAGAGAATTTCCATTGCCAGCACAAATAGTAGCAGGGATAATAAGCACCTTTGCTTAGTTCCCCTATCCAAAGTCACCAGAAAAACACAGAGTGTCATACGACCGCCATTCACATCAGAACCCAAAGACACATGCTATGGAGTGCCCCAAGAATCTTCACTCAGCCTGATGCTTTTTAACATCTACATGACCCGCTTGCCAAGATCATCAAACAACACGGGCTAAACACAGTATCCTACGTCAACGACACCCAACTGATCCTTTCCCTGTCTGATGACTCTGCAATCAATGGCCAAGAGAAATTTCCACAATGGGATGAGAGCAGTCGCTACCTGGATGGAAGCCAGCTCCTCAAACTCAACTCGACAGGACAGAGATCCTCGTAATGGGCTCCACCCCTTCTATCTGGAACGATTCCTGGTGGCCCACCGCTCTGGGAAACTCCCCCACAGACCACACACACAACCTTGACATCATCCCCGACTCCTCTCTATCCATCACTTGCTAAGTCAATGCTGTCTCTTCATCATGCTTCCACACCTTCCTGCTCCTGTGGAAGATTTTCAAGTGGATTCCCTCCAGCACAAGGAAGACAGTCACCCATGTACTTGTCACTAGCAAACTGAACTATGGCACATACTCTTTGCTGGCATCACCGAGAAACTTCAATCAAGACTACAAAGAATACAGAAGGCGTCAGCCAGACTCATCCTGGGCTCCACCCGACACAACCACATCTCCTCCCACCTCAGAGTTGTACACTGGCTCTCAGTCCACAAACACATCATATACAAGCTCCTGATCCACATCTACAAAGCACTGCACAACATACGTCTGGCATACCTCAACAACCGCCTTACCTTCTACGTACCCAACAGGCATCTCCCTGTTCTTCCCAGCTCACCCTTGACGCCGTCACTAACATCTGGAAAAGCACAGCAAGAGGAAGATCATTCTCCTACCTAGCAGCCCTACATGGAACACACTACCTCTCAAGCTCAGGCAGGGTGCATCACTGAAGCAGTTCAGGAAGGACCTCAAGACCTGGCTCTTCGACTGAGCAGCACGCCCACAAACAGCACCTTGAGACCCCTTGGGTGACTAGCAGCACTCTACAAATATCTGATTAATTGATTGATTGAGAGTCTACTCATCTAGTACCTCACCACCCTTGCAGCCCCTGTCCATCAGGTCTCTGTATAGCAGTTGCACCCATTTAATGTAGTTGGGACAAAACCCATTGTGTCTGAGGACTGCCCAGTGATATTGCCATCCCACTGTGCAAAATGTCCTTTGAGGTCTAACACAGCCACAACTATGGAACTGGGGGAGTGCGTCAGTGAGTGCATCACATACCTGAGTATCTGGATAATAATGTACATTGTGCTTCATCCAGGTATGAACCCTGTTTGGTCTGGAAGTATGAGGGAGCCCGCTACCTTGTGCAGTCTGTTTACCAGTACTTTATATAGCAATTTAACATCCATATTGAGCATAGACAGTGGTCAGTAGGAGGCCAGGTTTGCAGAACATCACCCAGTCTTTGGGATCAACCGCATCATTGTCTCCTGCATGCTTTGTGGCAGTACCCCATCTCCCAAGTCCCAAGATAAACTTACAACAGACATTCGGGGAGGTACGTTGGCATCAGTTGATACATTTCGACTGGGAAGCTATCCGACTTTCCTTGGGGCAGTGTCTCCTTCACTTATCCTATTTCTGCTAGTTCCAGCGGCAAATCAAATTGTTGCTTTTGATCCGCAGTTAAACCCTGTGATCCTACACCCATAACATACTCTTCAAGTGTTTCCTCTGTCACTGCCGGTGACTCTGCAACCCCAGTCCTGAAGCACTGTGTACAGGCACTGTTTATTCCGTAGTGGTCTATAGTGTCTTCCTCTGTGTACCCTTCCCAGACTAAGAATATGCATTATATGCATTCCTGACACAGCAGCCACACCAGCATCCTTCCTGTTTCGTCCTCCTCATGGAACAACCAGTGTTAGTAGGGCGTTTGCATGCATTTCTCTAATTTGCTCTAGCCGTCTCCCACATGTTGGTTGTGGGCTGTAAACTGAAGTCTTTCATCGGGCTCCAGATGTGTATTTGCCTCCATATCCATGTACTCTCTCCAGAGCCAGCAGCCCCCATTCTAGCTCCATCCATACCCCAAAAACATTTGTGATACATTCTCTGTGAAGCATCACTTTGCAGGCCTCCTGCTCTGCAATCCTTGCAGCGGTCCCCCGGTTTTCTGGAAAAAACAGGAAGTAAATTCTCAAAGTGAGCTGCAAACCCCCATCCGTCAATATCTTGCACCGGAGTGTCCACAGTGCAATTTTAGGCCTAGGCCTCCTGTGAAGAATCATGACCAGCAGCGACGTGTGATCAGAGAGGTATTGATTTAGGTACTCTGAATGTAAGTACATCTCCATGTCTTGTCTCTATCTCAGCACATAGTCTAGCCTGCTATGTCCTTCATGAACTGGAGAGTAGTATGAATGTGTGACATTTCCAGGATGATCAAGTCCCTATACATCCAAGCGGTGCAAGTCTTTGATCCATTTCTGTAGGATCGACATCATGTGTGTTTTCGGGCCTGGTTCGGGGGTAGAGGTGCTGATCTAAACTCCAATCCAGCATACAATTAGAAAAAGCCTCCCACTCAAATAAGTCTCATTTGCATGTAAATAACCAAGAGTCATGTCAGTTCTGGGTAGAAGGCCCTATCGTCTATGACCGGAACATACATGTTAACCAAAAATGTCTCTATGCCATCTAGCACCATTATCATTAGCCGATAGTGCCCTCCTCGGTCTTTGACTACGTCCCTCTCCACAAAGGAGACCCCAGCAACAATCCATGTTAGCACTCACCTGGTATAACTTTAATATGTAGCACCATGCAAGCAGCCCCTCCATTTTTTCAGCACTTTATTTACTTCTGCACAAAACAGGTGTGTTTCCTGAAGCATGGCAATCTGATCATTGTATCACTTAAGATATGAATGTGACCTGGAGCGCCAAGGACAACTGTTCATGTCCCAAACACTCCAGAAAATGCGAGCAGCACCTGAACCACTAATGGTCCAGCAAAGACCCTCCAGCAGGATAGGTCTGTCGGCTTTTCCCCAAAAGGCAAGTTGTAGTCTGTAGGCTGCCCTTGTTGAAACTGCATCTGGGGGTCTGGTCTTATGCCTGTAGTTAAGCCAGACCCAGATGTCTCTAGCGAGTGGCTCTCTCCCGTAACAGTACATACAGTTCTGTCCAGGCCCAGGAATGTCAGAGTACATTGTTCCTAGCACTTGTGGGTCCAACCTTCCTAGACCAATCAGCAGCCACCTGAGCTGTCTTTATGAGGCTGTCTTGGTAAACCCCATCTGCATAGGGCTCGCATCTTCACTTCAGGGTGGTGCTGATTCTATGGGTCCCATCTCTGAGTCATCAAATAAGAATGACCCTTCATTCACCAATGTCCTCCTGAACCCTGATCTGTTAGGGTGTGGGGGGAATTTCGGCAGCATCTGCCAACTCTTCTCCTCCACCTGCACACCGCAACCCAGGCAGACTCAAGCCCTCATTACAACCCTGGCGGTCGGTGATGTAGTGGCGGTAATACCGCCAACAGGCTGGCGGTAATAAATATGAAATTATGACCACAGTGGAAACCGCTCAGACAGACAGCCACTTTAACACACCGACCGCCAGGGTGAAATCAACAGGCACCACAGAGCCTACAGCCAGGCGGAAGACAATGTTCTTCCCACTGTATAATGACACACCAATCTGCCACCTTTTCCGGGGTGGTACCAACGACATCAAAAACCTGGTGGAAACACTGCACAGAAGGGAAACGACTCACCTCTAGAGAATCAAGGAAAAACCACGCTGCCATGGATCTCGAGTTGCATGTGTTGCCCATGCTCTTCTACGTTCTGCTCCACTACGAACACCAACGCCGGCGAAGACAACCACGGTGAGTACTGCTGTCTAGCACACAGCGGACGGGGGAGGAAAAAGAGAGTGACACACACTCGCAACACTCCCACCCCCAACACCATACACACAAGCAGATGCACTAACATCACATATTCACCCTGTACCCCTCAGGAATAATGCAAGGACAACTAAAATAGAGTGAAAATAGCACAATAAGATAAATTTAGTAGGAATACGTGCATCCAAATCAAAAAGTATATACATATTCACAAATCAAGGGACACTGCCCAGTCCTCAATGTTCGGGGGCCACAGGGCCACATCACAAAGCACAAGGCCCCAGCTCACTCCTGCAATAACACAGCGAGAACACTGCAAGGGCATCAGGTCAAAAATAGCCAGGCACCTCAGGGGGACGTGGAATTGCGAGGCACCTCAGCCGGAAGATGGTACAAAGCCATTGGTCCTGGAGGGGACAAAATGCCCATCACTCTGTCCTGGGGAGTGCAATGCCACAGTCTCTCAAGTGGGTGACTTGCCCACTGGCAATGGAGGGGGAAACATGTCCTGTGCTTGGTCCTGGGGAGTGCTAGGCCACAGTCTCTCAAGTGGGTGACTTTCCCACTGGCAATGGCGGGTGCAACATGCCCTGTGCTTGGTCCTGGGGAGTGCAAGGTCACAGTCACTCAAGTGGGTGACTTGCCCACATGCTCTGGAGGGGACAACATGCCCTGTGCTTGGTCCTGGGGAGTGCAAGACCAGTCTCTCAAGTGGGTGACTTGCCCACTGGCTCTGGAGGCGGCAACATGCCCTGTGCTTGGTCCTGGGGAGTGCAAGGCCTCAGTCTCTCAAATGGGTGACTTGCTCACTGGTTCTGGAGGGGGCATCGTGCCCTGTGCTGTAGATCCTGGTGAGGATGGGGTGAGTGGGTGCCATACCCACTGGTTCTTGGGGGGCATAGTGCCCTTTGCTTCTTATCCTGGGAGTGCAAGGTCACAGTCTCTCAGCTGGGTTTCGTACCCACAGGATTTACAGGGGGCAGGCCGCACAACAGCCCATGGTTGCAGGTCTAATGAATGTCTGCAGGCGGTGACGGCTGCACAGTGGTGGCTTTAGTGCTTCTGCTGGTGGTGGCAGTAGTGGGGTGAAGCTCCAGCCCATCCCCTGCAGCCTCTGACAGCTGCTCAGTGGTGGCAGTGGTGCTGCTGCTGCTGCTGGTGGCGGTAGTTGGGGGAAGCTCCAGCCCATCCCCTGCAGCCTCGGACAGCTGCCCACTGCTGGTGGCGGTGCTACTGGTGATGCTGGTGGTGGTTGTGGGAGGAAGCTCCAGCCCATTCCCTTCAGCCTCAGATGGGTGCCCACTGCTGGTGGCGGTGCTGCTGGTAATGCTGGTGGTGGTTGTGGGGGGAAGCTCCAGCCCATCCCCTGCAGCCTCGAATGACTGCACAACCATAGTTGGTGGTGGGGGCTCTGACTAAGGCCCTGCACCAGGCCCCTTCTCCTTTCTGTCTGCTGGTGCAGGTCCCTTGCCCTTCCTGGCAGCAGCTGGGGAAGGCTCCTTGCTCTTCAGGGCAGCAGCTGGTGCAGGCCTCTCGCCCTTTCTGGCAGCAGCTGGGGATGGCTTCTTGCCCTACCTGGCAGCAGCTGGGGAAGGCTCAATGCTCTTCAGGGCAGCAGCTGGTGCAGGCCTCTTGCCCTTTCTGGCAGCAGCTGGGGATGGCTTCTTGCCCTACCTGGCAGCAGCTGGGGATGTCTCTTTGCCCTTCCTGGCAGCAGCTGGGGATGGCTTCTTGCCCTTCCTGGCAACACTTGGGGTAGGCACCCTTTTCCTTTACCACCACAAGTTGCTGTGGATACTACTGGACCCATGGACCGGGTGGCTAAGGTGCTTGCCTGGGTTTTACACACCCTGCCAGAAGTGAAGGACGGGGGAGGGGTAGGGAAGAGGTCATTGGTGGAGAGGAAAAACATCTGCGGAACATTGGGGCGGGAAGAGGGAGAAGGTTTGGGAGTGGAGGAAGAGGGAGTGGTTGTGGGAGGTGTCTGTCGGCTGTGTTTGGGTGCATGGGCTGGATGCTGTTGTGCGGTGGATGGCTGTTGGTTGTCTGAGTGCTTGCGTTTGTGAACCTTGGGAGGAGGGCACAGAAACAGTGGGAGCAGACACAGGGGACGTGTGCATGGCTGTTGGGGTGGTGTCTCCAGTGAGGTGTGTGTTATGATAGGTGTGCTGGTAATGGCTGTAATGGCTGAGGATGTAGTGCATGCAGGTGTGAGTGGAGACGCAACTGGGAGGGAGATGTAGGAGGAGGAGGAGGAGGGGGACACAGTGGAGGCAGTAGATGTTGGTATGTCTGCATCTGGATGGTGTTTGTCTGAATGCTTGTGGGATGAAGTGTGGTGCTTGTGTTTGCCTGAACATCTCTTGTGTGTTGTCTTGTGTGCATGTTGGTCTGCCTGTGTGCTTGGGATAGGTTGGGGTTGAGGGGAATGGGATTGGGAGGAGGAAGTTGGAGGGGAGAAGGTGGGAACAGGGACAATGGCTGCCATCAGAGAGGAGGCCAGAGCATAGATTGATGTCTGTTGGGCTGCCAAGCCACTGTGAAGGACCTCCAGAAATGCATTGGCCTGTTGCATTTGGGCTTCCAGCCCCTGGTTGGCATTTACAATGGTTGACTGCCCAACAGAGATGGGTCTCAGGAGGTCAATAGCCTCCGCACTCAAGTCAGCAGGGCTAACTGGGGCAGGGCCTGAGGTACCTGGGGCAAAGGAGATGCCCACCCTTCTGGGTGAGCAGGCACGGGCAACTCACTGAGGGGCTGCTGGGAGGGCAGTGCTGGTACAGGGGTGGCGGCTGTACCTGTAGCTGGGGTGATCACAGAGGTGTCTGCCACCACCAGGGAACTTCAATCGGAGAGGTATCTGTGTCTGAACTGGCCCCTCCAGTGTCAGCCGTGGTGCTTCCCTCACCCTCCGTCCCACTGGTGCCATCAGCGTCGGTGGACTCAGCCTCCTGGGTTGTTTGGGATGCAGCTCCCTCCGTCGCAGGTGCCTCTGCTCCTCTGCCAGATGATGCTAATGCGCATAAGGACAGGATGACAAAACAGAAAGGGGGGAAGAGACAAAGGAAACACTTGGTCAATGGCTGCACCAACACCACAGTTGGCGTACACAGCAACCTCACACACAGGGGACAGCCCTACGCACTATGCAGTGCACTACCAGTAATAATGCTAGTCACCAGGGCATAGGGAGGGACACATACCGCCAACTGCAGCATACTTGGGACCCACATAGCCCTGCCCAGTAGTGGATGCCTACTAGCTAGTTAGGAGGAATATCACTTCAGATCCATGCCCAACATGGGACCTACTCTGCGATGTAAGGCCTGGCCTAGGGGCACCCACATACACACATCCCCCACCCAGATACCACCCTCCCATATGTAAGTTGTACTGATGGGCACTTTCCTCACCCCCTTGTGGCTGCTGTGGTGCCTTCAAGCACCCATCCAGCTCCTGATAGGCTACCTCCAGTATGCGGGCCATCAGTGGGGTCAGGGTTCGACGGCACCCCTTCCTCGTTGGAAGGCCAACCCCAGCTGGGCCTCCGCCGTTTTCCGTGCCCAGCGTCTCAGGTCCTCCCACCGTTTGCGACAGTGGGTGCTCCGACTGCCATAGACCCCCAGGTTCCGCACGTCCTTGGCGATGGCATGCCATATACCCTTCTTTTGATGGGCCCTGACCTGCAGAGAAAACAACAGACAGGGAAATGTATTACTCAGACCATCCTGCCTGTTACACTCATGGCCCACCATACCCCTTCCCATCCCCATTTGCACAGGCATGGCCTAGCACACAAGCTGCACATCTACCAGGGAACAGAACACCAAACCGACTCCACACGAGGCCTTCACACACACCACTCCATGCATTCATGCCCCATGCATCGTGCTCACAGTGTACTCACCTGTTGTTCTGGAGGCCCATACAGCAACATGTACTGGGGTAGGACCCCATCCACCAGTCGCTCCAACTCCACCGAGGTGAAATCAGGGGCCCTTTCCCCAGTCACACGAGCCATGGTAGGTTCCAGACACAGGTCACAGCAGCACATGCAGTGGAGGTCCTCTCCTGTTGAAGGTTAGGTAGCAAGTGGGAGAACAGATAGAAAATGGCGGTCATGTCCGCGGCGGTGCATAGAGTCAATGCCAGCGTACATCACCATTGGCTACTGTACCCCATAAGGGCCAATACAATCCAATTAGAAGTTGCACAGCGGTTCACAACCACCTCCCGCAAAGGCACACAATGTCAGTGGAATTACCTCACTTCCACCTGTCCATCCACAGAGGACAGGTGGACGCCATTTCAGAGGGGGCAGGCCCTGGATTACAACTGCATTATAGTTCACAATTGGACAATCTGGACAAATGCAACAAATACTTTTCACAATTACATCATGCATTGTACTGTTGTGGCTCCAATGTACAGTTTATGACCACCTCCTCACTCTGTTGCCCCCTAGATTGCAACTGCTGCAGATGAATAGGAGATGGAGACATACCCCCGTGTACAGACCCCGGGTAGACTTGGCAACAATAGAGGACAGGCACATTATGAATAAACACATGTGCAGCTACATTGTTTTCCCACAAGTGGATGATTTGGCCACAGTGAATGCTGCCTTATATGCAATGGGACATATTCCCAACATAATTGGGGCGATTGATGGAACTCATATAGCATTTGTCCCCCCTGGCAAAATGAACAGGTCTACAGAAATCAAAAGTGTTTTCATTCAATGAATGTGCAGATGGTGTGCCTGGCGGACCAGTACATCTCCCACGTCAATGCAAAGTATCCTGGGTCTGTGCATGATGCCTTTATCCGGAGGAATAGCAGCATCCCAAATGTGATGGCCCAACTACAGAGGCACTGTGTGTGGTTATTAGGTTGGTGTATGGGCATGATGTGGGCCATAAGGGATAGTGTGTGGCTGAATGTTGTCCCTCGATATTTGCAGGTGACTCTAGTTACCCCAAGACCCCTGTGAGGAATCCCAGGACAAGGGCAGAGGGACGTTACAATGAGGCACATGAGCGAACCAGCAGAATCATTGAAAGGACCTTTGGCCTCCTGAAGGCCAGGTTTCGGTGCCTCCATCTAACAGGTGGATGGATCCCTGTGCATCTAACAGGTGGATGGATCCCTGTACTACTCACCCAAGAAGGTTTGCCAGATAATCGTTGCAAGCTGCATGTTGCATAACCTTGCCTTGAGACACTGTGTGCCTTTTCTGCAGGAGAAGGAGGCTGGAGATGGCCGTGTGCCAGCAGTTGACCCTGTGGACAGTGCAGATGAGGAGGCAGATGATGAGGATGAGGACAACAGAACTGCATTGATTCACCAATATTTCCAGTGGCACACAGGTAAGACAGTAGTACTTCACATTTCATTGTCATTTTGTTGTTTGTGATTGTCACTGGCAGGTTGTGATTTCCCACTTCTATGTCCACCTCACTGTACCATTTGGTAAATCTTTTTGCAGATGTTGGTGCCCCACTATCGCTCCTGGTGTGTTCACTGCAGCCAACTACAGGTCAATCTAAGTCCAGGATATAGTTCAAGTCTATTTGTAGCACAGGTGCATTGTCCAAGGGGGCAAAGGAAGGGGAGCAATGGCAGTTTAAGGTGGACAGGGTGACAGAGTGAGACACAAGGGTGACAATCAAGAGTCTCATTTCCTGGCAGGGGTCTTGGCAATACTCTATGGCTTCTGCCTGGATGGCAGGGAATGTTTGCGGGGTGGTTCTCCTTCTGCAGGGGGAGTGGTGCTGGTAACCTGTAGGTCCTGTGGCGGGGCCTCCTGTCCAGTAGTGGCAGCAGAGGTAGAAGGTTGTTCCATTGTCTGGCTAGTGGCAGGGGTCCGCTGTTGTGAGGCTGCCTCCCTCATAATGTTGGTCATGTCTGCCAGCACCCCTGCAATGGAGACCAGGGTGTTGTCAAGAGCCTGCAAGTCCTCCCTGATCCCCTGGTACTGTCCCTCCTGCAGCCACCTGTTCTCCTGCACTTTGGCCAGGATCTGGCACAGCATATCCTGGGAATGTTGGTATGCTCCCAGGATCTCAGTGAGTGCCTCCTGGACAGTCGGTTCCCTGGGCCTGTCCTCCCCCTTGCGCATAGTAGCTCTCCAAGGTTCACTGTTGTCTTGTGCCTCTGTCTTGGGTATTGGGGTGCCTAGGGGGCCCTGTAGTGATGGACACACTGCTGATTGACGTGTCCTGGTGACAGAGGCATGGGTATGTTGGGTGGGTGCTGTGGTGTTGTTTCCTGATGGGGAGGCTCTGTGGTGGTGTGTGACTGTGCGTGGGTAACCGACTATCCGGAGGTCCCTGATGGGCCAGGTTGGTCATCCAGATCAGGCGAGCCGAGTCGCTGTCATCACTGTGGGCCTCTTCTGTGGGGGGACTGGCTAGTGCTGGCACCTCTTCTCTGGTGACATTGGCTGGGATACCTGTGGGGATGTAAATGCAGTGTTAATGTTTCTGTGTGTGACATATTGTGCATAAGTGGATTGCCCTCTTAGGTCATATTTGCCCTGGCAGCTTTAACTTGTTTGAGTTGGTATGTGGTGGGCCAGCTGATTCTCTCCAGTGTGCATGCTTTAGTGATAGGTGTCCATGCAGGTCTGTGAGTGGTGTCTATGCATTGGGGCTTGGAACTGGGATGGGTAAGATATGATGGGGTGTCTGGGTAGTGGTGGAGTGATGGGAGTGAGGGTGGGGCTATGTGTTGGCATGTAGTTAGGGGGGTGATAGTAATGAAGAGTTGACTTACCAGAGTCCAGTCCTCCTGCTACTCCAGCCAGGCCCTCAATATGCATGATTGCCAAGAGTTGCTCCTCCCATGTTTTTAGTTGTGGGGGTCCACCGCCAGTCCTCTGTACAGCTAGTTGGTGTCTTGCTGCAATGGAACGCACCTTCCCCCGTAGATCATTCCACCTCTTCCTGATGTCGTCGGTTGTTCTGGGGTGTTGTCCCTGTCCACGATCCCCCGCCATAGCTCCATCTTCCTAGCAATGGATATCTGCGGCACCTGTGCTCCAAATATCTGTGGCTCTACTGGATGATTTCCCCCACCATGACCCTCAGCTCCTCCTAAGAGAATCTGGGGTGTTGTTGTGGTGCAATGGGTGTTGTGTGAGTAGTGTGGGTGAGGATGTGTAGGGTGATGTGTTGGGGTGTGTTGTGAGGTGTGTGGGTGGTGTATAGGTGATAGTGGTGTGTGGTGTGTGGCTCTGGTCTTGTCTGTGGTCGTGGTGTCTATCTTGTCGCAATTGTTTTTAATGGTAAAGGGATGTGGGTAATGTGGGTGTATGTTTTATATTGGTGTGGGTGTGGTGTGTGTGTATGGGTGTCAGGTGTGTGTTGTTTGAATTGTCCAATGTGGTGCTGTTTTGTTTGAGTGTGTGTATTTTGAGCACAGCGTTATGTGCAGCCAATGGTTTACCACCGTTGAATGTCCACCGTGGTGATTCATGGGTCATAACGTGGTGGGTGTAGTTCTATTGGTGTAAAGGTGTGGGTTTTGATACCACCAGTTCATCACTGACCTTTGGTGTGGCAGACATGTGTGTGCGGCCCAACAGTGATGGATTGGTGTGTGTGTGTCATAATATGGTGAACAGATATCCGCTGTGGTGGCGATATGTTGGCGGCAGTCAGCATGGCTGCAAATGGGATTTCCCGCTAATGTCATAATGAGGGCCTATTGTACAGTGTGCCACAAAACACTAATGTAGCATCTGGCATATAAGTAGGGAACTTTTGAATGGGTATTATTTGGTCAGTTTTTCTTGTACAATTGCAGGAAGTAAATCATAGATGGTTTCTTATTATCACATGTGAAAACCATCACTTACCGCATGTCATTGGGTTCACTTATTTACCCCACTGCAACCTATTTACATGAGACTGCTGGCTCAATAGCTTTTATAGTTCAAACTACGAATAAATATGCACTGATGGTACCCAAACACATATCCAAGTGGAGACACAAGGAACACTGAGAAAATATATGACCTAGCAGGAATCGCATTCATCAATAAGTAAGGAAAAGCTACTCAAATGTGAATGGGCCAAAAACTAAGGGACATATTTATACTCTGTTTGCGCTGAATTTGCATAATTTGTTTTATGCATATTCCGCAGAAACTTAACTCCATATTTATATTTTAAAGCTAGATCCATTAACGTCATTTTTTAGATGTGTGAAACCACCTTGCATTAATGAGATGCAAGGTAGGCATTCACGTCCCAAAAATTACTCAAAGCCCTTAGTGACATGTTTATTCCCCGTGCAAAAATGGCACACAGGTGGGAGGCTGACCCCCAAAATTATGTTAACCCCGTTTTGGGTTAAATTTGAACACCTGGGTCTGACCAGGCATTAAAATGAGGCACATACCCCACTATATAAGGAAAATTCACATAAGGAACATTTGCTACGTCCAGGACAACATGGAAGTCGCACTGCTCCAGCTAGGCACACACCGCAGACGTCAGCAATGACAGCAGCTCCCTCCACTTGCACAACAGCAACCCCAATTACCACCACGTCACCCACAAAGGCAACACAGAAGGCAGGAGAGGATATTTTGGCAGAGGAAAACCCTCCTTGGCCTCAGGGAGCAAGACATCTTCAGGGCCTACCGTCTCAACCGGGAGTCCATTCAAAATCTGCTGAACCAGATTGAACCAGACATTACAGCAAGGCTGAAAACTCCATACAACATACCACCGATCATAAAGCTCCTCACTGTTCTGCATATGCTGGCTTCTGGATCCTTTCAAACATCCGGGGCACTAGTGGCTGATGTCTCCCAGCCTTCAATATTTGTTTACCTGCCTAAGGTCCTAGATGCCATCATCTGCCTCACACCCTACCACATCTGCTTCCCAAACACCCAGCAACTGCAGCAGGAGACCAAGCACAGATTCTATCTGACTGCTGAGTTTCTGCATGTGGTGGGTGCAATGGACTGCACCCATGTACGACTGGTGCCCCCTGCTGCTACGGACCACCTATACAGGAACCGAAACACACACATTTATAAATGTACAGGCCATTGTGGACTACCATGGCCTCTTCACCAACATCTCAGCCAAGTACTCCGGCAGCGTCAATGATGCTTACATATTCTGGTACTCCACCATCAACAAGCGATTCCAGGATGGACAATATGGCAATGGCCTACTTGTCGGTAAGTCAACCAACCAAGAAATACACACAACTCACCAACCCTTTAGGACAAACAACATATACACCACAACAAAGACACATGTGCATGGGACCACAGATGTACTGGGCACAACACATACGCAACATGCCACAGTACACCACAATGATTGGACATCACAAACGCGGACACCCACATATACCTAACACAGCCAAAAACTAACAGCAGCACCACGTGAAGGACAGGAAGAGCTATGTTCTCTTTGCATACAGAATAAGACCACAAACCACTACAAGTGTCCCCTGGTTGACTACTGAGTATACTTCACACACATTAGACCAAACCAACAATAGCTCCACCATGTCAAAGGCCTATGGCATCAGCATGTAAAGAAAGTCACACCTAGGCACATCCCAAACTCATTCATGGTGTGCAAGACTAAGGCACAATCCACATCAAATGCCACCCAAGTGGTGCCAACTACAACTACATCCCATCTACACATGCCTGACATACCTGTAGACTGCACATACATCTGTTGAATGCATTGTATTGCACACATAGGAAGACTAATGTACCTGCCATTATAGACAAAGGGCAGAATCATGAGAAATGGTGCCACAACTACTCAACTGACACTTCTCATACCCCACTTAGCGACTCATAACACCATCATGCCTATATTGTAGACTAACAATAGTACACTGTGGTGCAGATTCACAGCTAAACTGTAATGTACATGAATGCCATAGTAGACCTGTGTAGGAGTATGGAGGACATGACTGGCCATACATGCACTGTACTAAGTGACCTTTCAGAACTATAGCTGGGCCCCCTCCCAAAGTCTGCACTGTGCAGGTGTAGTATGTCTGGCTGAAAATCCAATTACTAAGAAGCTAGGACACACACCAGTGCCAAATGTGATCATCATGCTAATACGTGATACACAACCTTGGGCACCTGGACACTCATCATGAGTTTGTTGTCTGGCAGAGGCCACTTGGTAAACTTCCACCACAGTTAGACTGCCATTGTGCTCTAAACCCTGCTTGCCCAATTAGGAGTTCACTTCTGGGCCGGAAATATTATTTCCAGCTGGGAAGAGGGCCAAAACATTGCAGCTTGTTCGTAAGTGATCCAGCTGCAATGTGGTGTTGGAGCGGGTGCAGCACCACTGGTGGCGGTTATTACTGCATGTAATTTGTGCATTGGAACGCACTACAGGTCCATGTGGGCCCCGGCACTGCCCATGTCAAGTGCATGGCCAGTGCAGGGTCCTCCAGGAGACTCCAGATACCCCCATTCCTCCAGCCCTTGCATGGTGGTGGAACCGACATGCAAAGGCTGGCAGATTTGGGAGTACAAATTCAGAGGGCTGCGCTGCTTACAGCGCTGCCCTGGCAGATTAAGACCGCTAGAACTGCCAGGCAGCTGGTTGGTGGCAACCTGACAATGTTGGCAGTCCAACCGTGGTGGGTCCACCATGGTCTTAATGTGGAGGTCATACTGCCACAAACACAGCGGTCCAACTGCCACTGTGAGTCTGGCATTGTTGAGACCACCAGATTTGTAATGAGGGCCAAGATGGTTGACGTAATCATCATCTGCCACTAATGCCAATTAAGTGTTGCACTACATGCGTAATGCCACATGCCTACATCAACGGAATAGGCTGGCTTTGTAGGGTGTTAGAAATGGGGTCTTTGGTTGACAGTCAGGTTACCCCCGTTCAAGCAAGGACCCTCACTCTAGTCAGGGTAAAAGAGAATCACCCTCAGCTAACCCCTGCTTACCCCCTTGGTAGCTTGGAGCAGTAGGCTTAACTTCAGAGTGCTAGGTGTAAAGTATTTGTACCAACACACACATTAACTTAATGAAAACACTACAAAATGACACAACACAGGTTTAGAACAATAGAAAATATTTATCTAAACAAAACAAGACCAAAACAACAACAATCCACCATACACAAGTCAAGCTATCAATAAAAATGCAAAAAGAGTCTCTAAGTCATTTTAAACACACACTAGCGCTGCTAGCGTGAAATTGTACCTGGTGTGCGTCAAAAATAACCCCGCACAGGAGGGTGTGAGTCGGACATCCAGCCGCACGATGATCCGAAAACCCCGCAGCACAGGTTTTGATCTCCCAGCCTCCGTCAGCGATGCTGCACTTTGTTTCTCCTGCTCTGTGTGTCGATTCTTCGGTTGCGTTTCCTGCGAGCGTTGTTTCTCAGCTGCGGAGCCGGCGGCGCGTCATTTTTTCAGCTGCAGATTGGAGTTGCTTCAATCTTTTCTCCGCAAGGCGCTCTGTGCGTGGATTTCCTTGTCTTTAGGCTGACAGCTTCTTCTTTCAGGATCCCAGGAACTGGATGGGCACCACAGGGCAGAGTAGGAGTCTCTCCAGAGACTCCAGGTGCTGGCAGAGAGAAGTCTTTGATGTCCCTGAGACTTCAAATAACAGGAGGCATACTCTAGATCAAGCCCTTGGAGATTTCTTCTCAAGATGGAAGGCACACAAAGTCCAGTCTTTTCCCTTTTACTTTGGCAGAAGCAGCAACTGCAGGATAGCTCCACAAAGCACAGTCAAAGGCAGGGCAGTTCTTCTTCCTCAGCTTTTCAGCTCTTCTCCAGGCAGAGGTCCCTCTTGGTTCCAGAAGTGTTTCTAAAGTATGTGGTTTTGGGTGCCCTTCTTATACCCAATTTCTCCTTTGAAGTAGGCCTACTTCAAAGTAAAGTCTCTTTTGAATGTGAAATCCTGCCTTGCCCAGGCCAGGCCCCAGACACTCACCAGGGGGTCAGAGACTGCATTGTGTGAGGACAGGCACAGCCCTTTCACGTGTAAGTGACCACTCCTCCCCTCCCTCCTAGCACAGATGGCTCATCAACATTTTGTGCCACTGTCTAGTGTGAGGTGCAACCAGCCCAACTGTCAAACTGATCCAGACAGGGAATCCACAAACAGGCAGAGTCACAGAAATGGTATAAGCAAGAAAATGCTCACTTTCCAAAAGTGGCATTTTCAAAGGCACAATCTTAAAATCAACTTTACTAAAACATGTATTTTTTAATTGTGAGCTCAGAGATCCCAAACTCCACATGCCCATCCACTCCCAAAGGGAATCTACACTTTAATCATATTTAAAGGTAGCCCCCATGTTAACCTATGAGAGGGACATGCCTTGCAACAGTGAAAAACAAATTTAGCAATATTTCACTGTTAGGACATATAAAACACATTAGCATATGTCCTACCTTAAACATACACTGCACCCTGCCCTTGGGGCTACCTAGGGCATACCTTAGGGGTGCCTGACATGTAAGAAAATGGAAGGTTTAGGCCTGGCAAGTGGGTACACTTGCCAAGTCGAATTTACAGTTAAAACTGCACACACAGACACTGCAGTGGCAGGTCTGAGACATGATTACAGAGTTACTCATGTGGGTGGCACAACCAATGCTGCAGGTCTACTAGTAGCATTTGATTTACAGGCCCTGGCACCTCTAGTGCACTTTACTAGGGGCTTATTAGTAAATCAAATATGCCAATCATTGATAAACCAATTACATACAATTTACACAGAGAGCATATGCACTTTAGCACTGGTTAGCAGTGGTAAAGTGCTCAGAGTTCAAAAGCCAACAGCAACAGGTCAGAAAAATAGGAGGCAGGAGGCAAAAGATTGGGGATGTCCCTGCATAAGCAAAAAAGTCCAACATAGGGCAACTATGCTGGACACACATCTGACACCATTGTGCTGCAAGGAGGTCGTAGCCTCCATCTAATATGATGACCCTTCTACTAAAATGACTACACAAAACATGTTACAAAAATAATGAGCATACGTATTGGAGTCCAGATACAGGTCCTTGAGTCAGTACCGAAGAATGACATGTACATCAACACAGTCAAATTGAACCATTTAACAAAACCTGGAACATACACAATACCACAAACACTTCTGAGTCACCACTCAATCTGCAACCAACTACTGCCATGGAACATTCCAAGTCCCTCTCAACTCTTCACTAAATTTCTCCCTCTTATCTTTGCAGCTGACCAAGGTTATGGCGCACAGCCGTGGGTCATGACCCCATTTGCAAATCCAACAACTAAGGAACAGCATACCTACAATGTAGCACACCGGAAAAAAAGAAATGCGGTGGAGAGGAGCTTTGGCCTTCTCAAATACCAGTTCAGGAGCCTGAACATGACAAGAGGAAGCCTCCTGTATGCTCCCCCACTGGAATGCAGGATCATACTGGTATGTGCTATCCTGCACAACATGTGTCAGAAACAATATCCCCTGGGATGAGCAAGTAGATGTCCACAATGCAGAGAAGGAGGATGATGGGGCAGAGGACCTTCAGGGGGAGCAACCAAACACAGCGGCAGGAGTCCGCAGGAGACAGAGAATTGTTGACAACTTTTACACATAGTCAACCAAAAAAGTACTTTGTAATACCTCAAATAAATTTTGTTCAACAACATAATCCTTGGTCTACTCATTGTCCAATACATATACCTTTGGAATGTGAATCTAAACATCAGGGAGTGTGTCAGAAAAACAAAAACTAGTATGGTACACACATCTTTGGTGATGTAGGGGGTTCTACAGACTCCATCTCACATATCAGTGACACCCAAATCCCTGGAATGTGACTTCTGAAGGCCAAGGTCAATGCACCACTACATATATTGTTACATCATGTGGGCAAAATATAATTTCATGGGCCATTCACTAACACAACACTACCCCTAACAGGTAACATGCAAAGGGTCGACACATAAGGTAGGGGCTGTCAGAAAATGGAGGTTAAGTAATGTCAGAAATAAACACTGTCACAACTCTGTGTGAGAGTAGCTTGGCCTGCACCGTACATGTGTGTCAAGGGTGGGACATCACCAAAGGTAACGTTGCTTGTTTAGTAATTATCCACAATGATTGACCTGTGTCTGTATGTGTACACAGTATGCCCGTATAACAACATTACACAGCACTTAGCACATAGCAATACAAACCACTCATTGTCTCTTCCATGACAGATCCATTGCATGGTACCAAATGTAGCTAAATAGCTCATACATGTACTGGCCTCCACTATCACAATCATGTGTGAACATGTGTAGCACTCAGTCAGGGACCCACATCACACTGAGTGGGAGTAGTCACAGCCATATCATTAGCATCTGGCAAAGGATAAATACAGCACTAACAATACAGCACTATACACCTCAGCATCAGTCAGGCATGGTAAGAGTCAGCTAGGTTGTGGCATGCTGGGAGAATTGCATTGCAATGTTAAAAGGTGGATATGGATGGACAGCTCTGAGATACCCACAAATTATTGCTGATACAACATGCCATGTCATGTGGAGACCACTCAAGTGCTGTGGCATGTGCAATGTCATGTGTGTCTGGCACTGATTCCCTCTCACTAATATCGCCAATGGGACATTGACTACTGAACTGACAGTCGTAGAAGGGAATATTTCCACATTACACAAGCCACACATAGTATCCTGTCCCAATATCACCTGACAATGTTGCTGTATAAGATGTGTACAAGGTGCTAGCAGACAAAAGACTGGGAACAATGGAGAACACAAGCATACCTCCCCAGTCATGGCAGATAAAAGGGACAATGACCAGACAAGCACCAAAACAGACACAGTAAGATACCAATGTCTACATGACAAACTTTAACTGATGCACAGAGAGAGTGGGCATGTTAGTACATGAGCCAGACATGTTTGCCACCACCATACCATGATAATTGCCCTTTGCATGGTACCTGAACAGGTGAAAGTCACATACAACTCCATCTGAACCATTTAATTTGTCAAACCTTTACATCACAACAGTTATGCAACCCCTAAGCAGGCTGAACATGGACACAACCTTGGACTCCAAAACATCCATACATGTCCTACATGTGTAAGCACACAACCTCTGTACCTGAGGGGGGAAGGCTGTCATCTCATACTGCATTGGTATTATTCACAACCAGGTCAGTATGTCCACATTTGGCATGTCTCCATCTACTAGGGAGTGTGCACCTGCTGGAAATTAGCTATCATAAATGGTAGAGATACCAGCTTAATAAACCCACCCACCACTGCTCTGACAACATCAACGTATGATAATGTTGGATACTTGTTGCATGTGCACAGGGGGCAGAGTGAAGAGAACCACCAATAACCTACACCATCACATGCAACCATGGGTTTGTGTTGCCACACAAACTCACATATTGATGTAGATGAGCAGGCCTGTCATCTATGCTACAATGCAACACAGTGGTATGACATTGTATGTGACTGTCATGACAGACGTGATATTCACAGATCTGAAAATACATATGGAGGAAGGCACACATATTCTCTGCACACATGTACCACCATAATGGGCCAGCCATGGTACTGTGAATGGATTCAGTACAAAAGCTAACCTAGCTGCAACCTAATGGCATAGGTGTCACAAAACCTGTGAGAGTATAAATGTACCCATCAATTGTGTACTGACATACAGAACAAATGTGCCAGTGATGTGACTACACAGGCAATAGTTAAAAGTACAACTTCTGTCTATGCAGGAAGATGTCAATGTGAGCTTGCCTATCCCCTTAACACAGCAATGTTGTGATGTATGACACAAACAACACAACATGTCCATACAGACACATGGCATGTAGCATTGTTCACCAACACACATATCCAAAACATCTGCAGCAACTAAAATGCATAGGAAAATCCATGGCACAGGTGTAGCTGTCCTATAACTAGTTAAGTACGAGAAGTAACCAGTGAGTAGACACACATGCGCACTCAACTTAACAGGGCATACATGATGTCAATGCAATCCCAGTCCACTTCATATTCTGAATACAAAGTGTAATGGTTGACACATGCCTTAGCATGCGTATGACACAGGGCCTAAATAAAAATATGTTTGTAGGTATGTAGAGATGTATTGCCCACAGACATAACTATGTACTCTACCTGATACTCACTGGTCATGCACATATGTGAGCACCTAGCACACATGTGCCAACATACATGTGTACACAGTGCAGCACACATGCACATATGAACAAAGTATGAGTGAGTGCCTACAGCTGAGTCATGAATACACGTATTGATTGCACATACCAATGACAGCGCAATGCCGTTCATGCATAGACTTGCACATGTAGCCAAAAAACATATACCTCGGTATAACAGCCCATGTGATATGTGAAATGAATCAGGGTGCATTCAAGGGCTACAATGGAAAAAATGACAGTATTCCGATATGCGTAAAAAAAAGACACTACTGCATCAACACCACACCGCAACGTTGCGAAAATGACGCCTGGGCCCTGAGCAGCAATTAAACTTTACCACTCCTCTCAGTGCACCATGAAGAAAAATTTACTCATGACTCTCCTGCGTAAAAAAACCCACGCATGACGCTAAAAATGTGACACACCCACCCAGAAAGTGAGGTACAAGGATATCCTGCCTGTAAGCATGGTATAGTAAGTGTAGTTTCACTTTCACTTCACAGTCTGTTCCCCTGTGACTGTGTATGGTTGTGTTTTGGAGGTGCTGGTGGATTTGTAATGTGTTTGGAGGCCTTGTTGTGTCCCTTTTGCTGTGTCCTGTGTTTTTGGAGTATACATTGTTTATTTACTTGTTATTCGTACTAATAGTATACTGTTTTTGTCATTGCATTGTGGGTTGTCTGTCTGGGGCAGTTTAGTTGTTGGGGTAGTTTGGGGAATTTGGGGCAGGTGTTGGGTTTAAGTTTCCTTTATTATTTATTTTGGGTGCTGTCCTGTACCCTTTGGCAATGTCTGGGAAGGGTAGGATGGGGAAAATGTTGCCTGATGAACTGAGGGGGTTCATGTGGTTGGTGGACCATTACCTTCCCCTCATGCTGCAACTGAGTTGCTGCGTGATCCTGGGCTACCCCACCGTGGCAAGGCGGCTGCGGTGGGGCAAGGTTGTTTACCACCTAGCAAAGATAGTCAAGGCAGGACGCAATGAGTACCAGCTCAAGCATTGGTGGGCAGATCTGGTGGCAAGGGAGCAGGATCTGCTGGATCATTTGGGACTAGAAAGCTGCGGAACTGTTGGTAAGTCTCCCATTGCCATACAATCGGCTGCATTTAGCATTTGACTGACAGTTGCAGACAAGTCCGAATGCTGCTTGTAATGGTTGTGAACATGTAGTAAGCAACCTGTATGAGGGGTCTCTGCCCAACTTGAGGCCTGCAGATCAAATGTCATACAATGTAGCCAATACAAGACACATGTATGATGAACCCTGCATAACCATCACAAAGGGGTGTAAGTAAGTGCCCCTACCGCAACCTTGGCACTGCCATAGTGTTACATGATTGATGGTAAGGTGGTGTAACCTGCCATTTACCCCACGTAGTCTTAACAAAGTTGCGCAATGCATGCATTGCACCACTTTGGCAAGGCTTGACACACATCATGGCTGTGCCAGGCACAAAGTATATAAGGGGCAGTTCTGGCGCAAAGGGGTCCTCCATATTAGCAAAAAGAAGTCAATTAGACAGCTGCAGTCCTTTTGTGGTGGATTTCCTAACGCCTGTTCTTTCCAGGCATTAAAAATAGGCTCCCATCATGATCAATGGGCCCCTAGGTGCTTAGCAAGACTGTGTAAAAACAAATGATGCCAATTCTGCAAAGCGCCAAACTACTACCAAACAATTTTGACCCTACTCCCCCTAAGTACCACCCAGGTGTGCAGTCTATTTGAGACGGCGCACACATGGTGGTATCAGGAGTGCGCTAGGGCCCGCACTTCAACAGGTCCAGCACTAGGTGCAGCACCACTTCCATATATATGATCCCAAATGTAGTGATGCATGCACAGGCATGAAAGGGTGTGTAAAACAGTTAGGGAGGGCAAAATCCAGACCTCAGTGTCACAACAAATGTTCCAAAGTATGAATTTCAAACACTCTGTAGGGCTTCTGAGTGAAGGTGTGAAATGTGTGCATATAAGTGTTTGAGAAGGCCCCCTCTGTACTCAGCAGAAGGTTCTGTGATCTGTAGAAAATCCTGCTGAGTGCATCATTGGCCTTCACATATATACATGATGTTGGCCCACACTGCCATCATGCTGTGACTTAACAATGACTACGCACACACATGGATGTGAGTAGGGAGTGTACTAAGGCCCACACGGACAGTATAAATGCAATAGGTGATGCAATACTGTCGTCATTTCGGCCTCTTGATGTCATTTATGCAAGGCCATGTTAGGGAGCCTGACCATGCACTGGGTCCAGACTACTGGCAGTTCCATTTGACCTGTGCATTGTGTATCAGAGTCTGCCTAATACACTGAATTACATTGTCCATTTTCATTGTCTAGGATTTACACTAAGCAATGTTCTACATTCATGTCTTACTGGTGGGCCTGCCCCTTACACCATTGGAGAGTTGGTGAGATTTGAAGAACCTGATGCATCCAGTAAGTGCCATATTGTGGCTCCTGTTAGCTACTCCAGGGTTTTGTGTGAGTCAGTCAGAAGAGTGGAATGCAATGAGTGATGTAGTTTTCTAGACCAATGATAAAAAATCATAGGAGGATGGATAGTGACATCATGGGGCATGTGTAAGAGGCCCAAGCACCAATGGAGCTTCTATATTTGTGGCTTCACATTAACTTGTTAATACAGCCCCTTCACATGCAGTACTTTGCGTGGAAGGAGCATGCAATGGGTGTTGCAGTGGCTATGCCATAGCAGCACCCATAGCAATAAGACGGTGTCCCAGATCTACACATTTCCTTACACTAGAGGCTGTAGCAAATCCTGAAAACACACCAAGGTGTGGCTTTAGCAGGACACAACAAGCTAACATATAAGTTGTTGTGCCTTCCACACTTTGCTCTTTCAATGGGTGCTGCATTTGGCAGTGCACATTGAAAGTGCAAAGTCCCTTTGAAGATTTTGTTTGTGTAGAAAGGTATCCCTCCATCTCCAATGACTATATCCCCCTCAACACACCCAGCTAAGCACTATGGGGTAAGGGTTCTTGGGTCAAGTACTGGAAGCAAGATGAGCGCCATCGTAGGTGACAACAGAGTGATGTGCCCTCTCCTGTTCAAGATGGTGCATCCCTGTGTTGTGAATTAGACAGAGTGCTGCGCTGCCAATTGTCCGTCAGCATGGTGTTCCGTCACATTCCCATCATATATGTTGGGGGGTTGTGCAAAGAGATTGGATTGCATGTGCTTCTAAGGGCAATGTGTGCTGGCATAGAATTGTGTGTAAAAGGATGAGTAATGGCTGACCACATGTTTATGGATGTCTGTCATCATAGGTCACAAGCCAGCTGTATATGTACATACCATACCTGTTGTAAAAAACTTTGTCACAGCACCATTATCTGCAATGTATGCCACACATAGCTCACACTTGATAACAAGATGGCACAGATGTTGGGTTCCAACTGCATTACTCTCTAGGGGGATTAGGTAGGAGACATACACACACCACAGGTACCACAGTACCCTCCAGAGATGATGAGGTAGTGGTACAGCAAGGAGCCATAATGTCCTGAACTGCAGGAATCAGTGCACACAATGTGTGGATAACTCCACTCAAGATGTTTCAGGTCAAAGTCTATTAATCTCCTAACACCAGATGTCAGCAGTATAACCAATATGGTGCACACACCACGTAAATTGTGACTGATGCAGGTCACATCACAGATGCATAAGAAGACAATGCTGTGTGTGTAGCTGGTGTTGTGAGGATATCTGACATGCATCTGCTGATGATGTGAGATGCTCCAGGATACATTTGCAATGCACAAACCAGTGCCACGATTGCTGTGGCCTTCAGGGCATCTATAAAGCTACCATGTGCGTGCTATTGAACACACTTAGCACTACGTAGCACAGGGTAGGGGACTCCAGTGCTGTAATGTCTTGACAAAAGTGATTGTACAGGTCAGGGTTTGCCCAACCTTTCTCATATCAAGGTAGTATCAGTTGTACATGTGGCCACAGCATGAGAAATGCAGCTGGACCCCAGTTATGTAGGCTCAGGCCAGGTCCTGGACACATGAATGTAGATGTACTACAACATAGAATACCAGCTTTGTAGTTGGCAGCCCCCCTAACAATTGGCCCACTCCAACACTCCATGATGAGTGCTCAGACCTTGGGATATCAACAGGGGTGTTCAGCTGATGGATTGCATGCCCAACCCTCCTTCTGCTCAGGGAGATAGGAAATCCAAACTTGTTGAGATACGTGATGCTCAAAGTGTAGACATGAGTGATGTTGAGCGGTCCATTGTTAGTTCCTATCAGCTGTGGCCCCTCTTGATTTACAATGGATTGACGTCATCCCACTGACACATGTACAAGATACTGATGATGTATTGTTGGAAATAGAAGCAGATGAGGTGCAATTAAATGTTTTTGAGGCATGTGTGTAAGGACTGTGTGTGCAATCAGCTTTAGCAGTGCAAGTTACAAATCTGTACATACTCCAACCAATGCTGTTACTGATGGTTGCTTGTCCTCATTTTACAGCTGCCAACATGACTAATGATGAAAGGCATCAGTTTAACCAGAGGTCCGATCCCTACCGCCACATCCAGGAGGTCACGCAGGTTACTGCTACATGGCAGAAAAAGCATCTGGGGAATGGCGTGCATTCCCATACTGGGTAGCCACTCACCCACCCAAGACAAAGGATGGAGCAGGAACATCAGCGATGCAGGGGCTCCCAGCTGCACCCATCACGTCCACATCTGCAGAGCTAGTCACCACCCCCAATCCAGTTTTGCCACCAGTCGCTGGACCATCACAATTGGAACTGGACTTACGTCAGGACATCAACCTGATAAAGTTGGAGGAGGCTCTGGCAGAGGACCGCAAACTCCTCAAGTATATTAAAAAGAAGGTTAAGAAGTCATGTACAAGAACTTGGACTGTGATGGACTACCTCCCAGTTCCTCCCCCTCCCTTTTAAAGTTGTACCATATTTTAGTTTGGGTTTTATGTAGTTCATGGTAGGTTAGTGTAGTGTACCCATTAGTTTGGATAAGTGTAGTTGGGGGGTTGGTTTCTATGCATAGGTATTTATTGGTGGGTTGTTGAGGGGTCATGTTAGGCTTTACATGTGTTTTTGTGAAGAAAAAAATAAAAATAAAAATAAAAAATACAATATATATATATATATATTTGTTTAGGCCATAGGATTAGTTAGTACATGTGTAATTATAATACTTGTCCTACTTGTTTCTTGTTTCTTAAGGGGGTGAGGGCCAATGTTTAGAGTGTGGTGTTTTTTTTGCAAGTTAAGTTTAGCATAGGTTAGGTAGATTTAGTTGTATAAGTATATTTACAATAGGTTAGTTTAGGGTAGGGTCGGTTGTTTTTAAGTAGATCCTTTTTATAATAAATATCTTGTTATCATTGCAAACAGTTTGTGTAATTAGTGTGAGTTTCAGGGTTCTCCCCATGAGTGTGCTGTCCAAAATGGGAAAATGGCCTAGGGAATCCATCCTGCCTACAAAAGCCTCATTTGCCATGTGTTATCACTATTGACAACAGAGCTGCCACATTGACTGCAGCATCACATCTACTAGTCCATTCATCTGCCATCCGGTGTACCCACCACTCATAATGACTATACTTTGTTTTGGACAGGTAGGTTTTGTACTCCAGCTGTCAGTGTTGAAGTATGGTAGCCGGAATGGTGGGAACTGTGACATATTTGACAACAGCCACAATTGGAACTCTGTCATGCAAGACTGACTGGTGGCCATCACTAATGAGGTTAGCTACCTCTGTACCACACCAATGAGTTCTTCTGGTACTCCCAGATGACAATATTGCCCTGGACTTGCTTTTCAGCCATACCTGCCGCATATATGGTGAGGGAACCATATATGTGTCCTTCATTTGTGGCATACTCAGTGAATTGCTTGTCCATAGCAGACAGGTCAACAGTGTGTGGGTGAAGAGAAGAGAGCACATATCCTACTGTGACACCACTGGCATGATCTTTAGCACTGAACTAAGGGGACCACTGCCCATGCAGCATAGACTGGTGCTACCGGGTACTCTTCCGAGTAAAGATGATCTGTTCCACATCTTTATCCTCTGATGTGTGTGGTGTCTCCTGTGCCATTGGTGGAGGTGGTAGGGAAGTAGAGGGGGCCACACACACTTCAGTGGTTGAAGATGTAGAGTCCCAATTCCCAGCATCTGGCATTTGTGGGATAACTTATGGCATTACTGCAGCAAGGAGGAACTGCTGATTTTTCAGGATAGCAGCAACATCCCTGTGGTAGGCAGCCATGTCTGCCCTGAGGGAGGCCACTTCACGCTGAATGGAGTCCAGCGTGTTCTCTATCATGCTGCTGCCAGTTTGGGAGGGCAGTTGTTGTAGCATCTCCCTCATGGCAGCAGCTATGTCCTTCAGACACTGGTGGACTCCACACAGTGGGGAGTGTGCGCCTTGTTTAGCTGCTGTGTGTTCATTAGCTGCCGCGAGGCACGTGCGCATTCCCTCTAGGCTGGCTGCAATTGTCTCCATCTATGCCCACACCTGCTTGGCCAGCTCCCTCTGGACCCCTACCACTGTCCTCTGGAATCTTGTCCCTGGGTCCTCGGAGTCCTGTGCTGTGTCTGTACTGTCAGGTTGTACATTTTGGGTGTTGAGTGGGTCATCTGGGATAGCTGCTACATTGGTTGTCCTCCTTGCAACTGGAGGTGGGGTCTGGAGAGATAAGAGATACCAGGACATCCTGGAGAGTCTGTTGGCTGATGGTTGTCATCTGGTCATCCAGGTCATCGGAGAACTCCAGGACAAGCAGATCAGCAGGAGAGCCATCATCCTCTGCAATGAGATGGTATAAAATCAATCTTTCTATGTTATGTTAGTTGATATGTCACATCCCACATGACAGGTCACTCCCTTTCACCGCTGCCTCTGCGCCAGGTGCCCAGGTTTTTGATTCATTTTTTTTTCTTTTGATTTCTTTTTTCTCTTTTCCCGCTCCCCCGGCCTCTGCCGCTGTGTCCCCATGGCCACGCCCCTCTCCCTCCACTTCAGTTTTTGTTTTTCCCGCTGCTGCGTCCCTGCGGCCCCGCCCCCCTGCTCTCCCATTCGCTGGTTCCCCTCCCTCCTCCCTGCTGCCACTCCCTCCCACCTGCCTCATATGGCAGCGGCGCCGCAGACACACTGCTGGCGCGCCGAAGATGCGCGTAAGGCAAGCCCGTCTGCGCCCGTCTGCGCCCAGACCGCGCCCAGCGCTAGTCCCCCTGGCCCACGTGCCCCCCGCACCACCAATCACTTTTACACAGCCAATGACCTCCATGCCCTCAATCCAGAATGCTCCTCCATCTGCTTCCAGTCCACTCCGAAGCATGCCAAAGGACCCTTCTCCTGCAGAAGCTGCAACTTCACCTGCACCCTAGCCACCAAGCTCTGACATAGAGCCGCAGACAACAACCTCAGCTGCATTCTGCTCAACAGCCTCTCCGTCCACAAGCATGCGATCAAACTATGGCACCTACTGACCTCATCATCACCTGATGTCGCATTTCTCACCAAAACCTTGATGAATTCAGCCTCAGAACATAGCCATAGCCATACCTGAAGGGTACAAGATCACTAGAAGAGACTGCACCATCAAACCAGGAGGAGGAATCGCCATAGTCCACAAAAGCAGCATCACAGTCTCCACCAGCTCCCACGACATCTTTAACTCCGCTGAGCACCTCCATTTCAAAATCAGCGTCAACACCACCCTCAGAGGAACTCTGGTCTACAGACCGCCGGGCCCCCGACCTAACTTCTGCGATGACATTGACGACATCATCAGCGCCCAAGCCCCTACATCCTCCTCGGCGACCTGAACTTCCACCTAGAAAACAACAACAATATCAACACCACCAACCTACTCGACAACCTCGCGATCCTCGACCTCAAGCAACTCGTCACGTCGCCCACCCACACCGCAGGACACACAATCGACCCCATCTTCTCAGCCAGCAACCACGTCTCCTTCAGCCACACTACCGAACTCCACTGGACCGACCATCGCTGCATCCATTTCTCCTTTCAGAAGCCAGTCACTCACCACCTCACCACTCAACCCCCCTGCCGCTATGGGAACACAATCTCGACAGAACAGCTGATCTCCACCCTCGCCCAGGCACCTCCTTCTAGGACCCGGGACCCCACTCTGCCGCCACCAACCTGCATCAATGGATAGACAACTGCGCCAACACCCTAGCGCCACTCAAACAACCCTCAGACATCCACCACAGATCCAAGGCCAGGTGGTTCAACCCCGACCTACAGGCCTCCAAACGGTAATGCCGAAGAATGGAGAAGACCTGGCGCCTTGTACCTACCGAATCCAACTACATCGCCCTCAAGACTGCCATCCACACACATCACCAGCTGATCCGCACCACCAAAAGAACCTACTACAAAAGCCGCATAGACACCAACGCTCACAGAGAGTTCTTCGGCATCATCAAAGAACTCTCCAACCCCAAGCTCTGCTCCTACGAACCCCCACCGTCACAGGAGCTCTGCAACTCCCTCGCCACTTACTTCCGTCAAAAGATCGAAGACATCCACTACAGCTTCAAACCCCAGACCCACCAGCCAACCACAGACAACCACGAACCCAACGCACCAAACAACGTTAACCTTCTATGCGCCTGGACCCATGTCAACAATGAAGACATGATCAACACCATGGCCTCCATCCACTCCGGCTCCCCCTCAGACCCCTGCCCACACCAGATCATCAACAAAGACAGCGTCATCATTGCCCCCCATCTCCTCGCCATCATCACCAGCTCCTTCGAGACAGCCACCTTCCCGGAGAGTAGGATAAAACGTTGACGTCAACACCCTGAAGAAGACCCAAGGCGGAACCAGATGACCCCCAAAAACTACCGGCCTATCTCCCTCCTCCCCTTCCCAGCGAAGGTCATTGGGAAAATCGTGAACAGCCAACTATCCCGCTTCCTGGAAGACAGCAAAGCGCTCAATACCTCCCAATCCGGATTTCACAAGAACAACAGCACTGACTCATTGCTGCTACAGATGACATCAGGACCATGCTCGACAAAGGCGAAACCGCAGCGCTCATCCTCCTGGACCTCTCCGCAGCCTTCAACACTGTTTGTCACCACACCCTTCGAACACTCCTCCACAACGCCGGGATCCGCGGCAAGGCCATCGAATGGATCTCTTCAATCCTCTCCGGCAGAACCCAGAGAGTCTGCCTTACCTGTCCGAATCCTCCAAAACCATTTGTGGCATCCCCCAGGGATCCTCCCTCAGCCCAACATTTTTCAACGTTTACATGGCTCCTCTCGCCAACATCGCAAGATCCCACCACATCAACATAGTATCCTACGCAGACAACACCCAGCTGATCATCTCCCTCACGAAAGACCCTACAACAGCAAGAAACAACCTCCACAATGGACTCCACGCCATCGCCAACTGGATGGAATCAAGCCCCATCAAGTTAAACACAGACAAAACAGAGATCCTCATCTTCGGCAGCAGCCCCTCTGCTTGGAACGATTCCTGGTGGCCTACCTCCTTAGGAGCCGCACCCACACCCACCACCCAAGTACGAAACATGGGAATCATCTTGGATTCAGCGCTGAGCATGGCTCAGCAGGTCAACGCAGTCTCCTCTTCCTGCCACAACACCCTTTGCATGCTCTGCAAGATTTTCAAGTGGATTCCCATCGAAACCAGAAAGACTGTCACCCACGCCCTGGTCAGCAGCCGACTGGACTACGGCAACGCACTCTATGCAGGAACCACGGCCAAATTACAAACGAAAATGCAACGTATCCAAAACTCTTCCGCCCGACTCATCCTCGACGTCCCACGCCGCGACCACATCTCTGCCCATCTCAGAGACCTACACTAGCTACCCGTATCGAAGAGGATTACCTTCAAACTACTCACCCACGCACACAAAGCCCTCCACAACACAGGCCCGGCCTACCTCAACGACAGACTCACCTTCCACACTCCTGTCCACCAGCTCCGCTCTGCCAGCCTTGCCCTCGCCTACGTCCCCCGCATTCGCCTCACCACCACCGGAGGAAAATCCTTCTCTCACCTCGTCGCCAAGACCTGGAACTCCGTACCGCTCCACCTACGCCAGACCCAGGACCAACTTACTTTCAGGAAATGCCTGAAGACATGATTATTGGACCAGTAGTTCTCCCCCCCGCGCCTTGAGACCCTGACGGGTGAGTAGCGTGCTTTATAAATTCTGTGATTGATTGATTGATTTGCTATTGGAGTCTCAGTGACACCTTACACCCCAGTCATTGTTCTTGTACATTATGGGTGCAATTTATCAGCCCTTTGCCCCACCTGAGTGTCACGTAAAGTGAAGCTCAGGTAGCACAATAGGCTGCATCATATTTACAAGGTGTGATGTATTTCATTTTGGTGGCTTGACACCAACTTGTTATTGTGGCCCCTTCCTATGCATCAATTTCCATCAATTTATATAGTAGGGACTTGCAATGTGTGTTGCAGTGGTCAAGCAACACCAACACACATTGCAATTTGCCTCTGTCCCAGTTTTATGTGTTTTTCATACACTAGGGCCGCACCAAAACCTTACACCACCCCAGTGATGGCATTATCAAGGGGCAGTATTGTTGTTTCCTTTGCTCCACATACATTTGATGTATGTGTATGTGTACTACATTCCACAGCACACATGAATCTATCAGATTGCCATTTCAGTTTCTGGCTGTGCTGGAAGGTGCTGCTTCTACATTACTAATGTCTCCCCCTCAATGCAGCCAAACCTGCACTATGGTGCAAGGGATGCAGCATTGTGGCAGTGAAACTAATTTAACACTGGCACAGGGGTGGACCCAGGGATTGCCAGCAAGGTTATTATTTGTTGATCTGGACATCATTTTCTACTTGACAGTGCCTGATGCCATCTAATTATGGACAAAGCCAGTTGACTCATTTTCAACTTTGATCTAGTTAGATGGAGATTTTGCAGCTAGTTTTACTGGTGCACACATGGACCCTCATTACAATTCTGGCAATCCTATGACAACCAGACTGCCATTGGCAATATGACCACCGCCAACAGCGCAGGTGGAAGTGGCACATGTTGACCATGGGGAATGCCCCATGGGCCAATGGCCTGGCACTGGCAGGTTGCCGGCAGCTTACAGTCTGGCAATGCCACCTGTCTTGTGACACCAACCCAGCATTACAATCAGCGCTACTCTCCAGGTATGTTACTGCTTTTATGCCAGCCTTCGCATGGCGGTCCAAACCCCATGCAAAGATTGTTGGTAATGGGGTGTGGTGTGCCCCTGGGTGCCCCCGCACATCCCATGCACCTGGCATGGGCAGCGCAGGGGGCCCCATGGCCAAACCCTTTACGTTTTCCGCTGCCTGACAAGTGCAGCATATGCTGTCACATACAGAATGCACCCCAAGATTGACGCTGGCTCTATTTGATCCTGCAACGATGTTGTGGTAACTGCCCCACAGAGCTGACATGAGGAGACTGATTTCCACCCACCATCCCAGCATGTAACTCATACTGCCAACCACAGCGGGTGAACTGCACTAGCAGTCTTACCAATGACAGACTTGTCCATGCGCCACCCCCCACCCGTCAATGTGATATTGTGCACCATGATGTTCAGAGACATACACCATATGTTGTGTTTGTGTGATTGTTTCCCCATTCCTAGTGGCTTACATGGTTGTGTCAGAGTTGTTGTGGGCTCAGCCTGCATGTGTTGTGTTCAACAGATTGCAATCTGTAGTTCATGTGTTCTCTAGTGGCACAGTTCTGATCAGCGTTAATAGGTGTGGCTCCACACTGTAATCATGTTAGTTACACAGGGTAGTGCCATGTTTACTGCGATAGGGTACCACCCTGCAATTCCCCAAGCAGCTGCACAGATTAGTTTTCCCTGAACCCAGGCAGGCATTGTTGCAGCATGATGGAGAAGTGGCTGCCTTATGAGGATGTGTTGTTTATGTGCTGGGTGGTGGTGGTTCCTGCGTATGTCTGAGTAATGTTAGCTAAGGTGCTATTTTAGTGTGTGATGTAAGATGCAGCACACATGTGTTTTGGCCATCGGACATGGCAGTTGCCAAGTGTTTCTGCAAGAGATACCACCATGATGTTACCCCTGGAATGGTATTGACTGATTTCCTAGTCTCCGATGTCTCAGTTGTGTGGGAAGGGTAGGTTTGACTGTCTGCAAGAGGTGTTGTGATGACACTGCCACAGGCACAGTAATTAGACATGCCTTCCATCCTATGTGCTGCATATGTACATGTTGGTATATAGCCCTGGTGATTGATGTATGTTCAAGTTGTGTATGTATTGTCGTGCAAGGCAAAACCAAGGCGTATGTACATGTGTTGCTTATGTTTGAATGGTGCAACTTGATTCATGAGCAATGTGTCCCTCTGCAGTCCTTCCGCATGCATTGAGTGTGTCCTATGTGTCTAGCTCTTCTAGCATTTTAAAAATTGGCAGTTATTTCCCCCATGCAAGTTACCCTGCATTTGTGGTGTTTGTTGGAAGTTTGCACTGTCCTGTCCTTGTATTCCTGTGACCAGCTCTTCCGAGATGACCAATGCAACCATCTCCTCCATCTCATCCAAGTGCACCTGTGGTGCAGGACTTCCATCTCCAGATTGCAGTGCTGTCTTTCTGTTACTGGCCATTTTCTCCTTAGTTCTTCGCTTACAATCATGCAGCGTTTCTTACACTCAGTGATAGTTCACTTCACCTCTGCCACACTGTTGATTTTGTCCACTATTTGCTGCCATATTGCCTCTCTCTTGCCAATTGGCAATGTGGAGCTGACGAATAACTCATGTTGGTGCTCCGTCACCTCTCTCACAAGGATCTCATGCTACCCCTCACTAAACCAACAGTTGCACTTTTTCTTTTCCTTCCCCTGGGACATCTGTGCCTCCTCCTGGCTGGTTCCTGGGTGAATGGCGTCATCCTGGGGTCCCTCCTGACCTGCTGCTTCCATCTTCCCACTGCTTTGCCACCTTTCCTGCATTAGCATCTAAAGTTGATGCAAATGCAGGGTTAAAATGGTGCATATCCGTTTGCGACATGTTTACGTGCCGCAAAACTGGTTAGAGTCAGTTTTGCAGCATTAAAGTCGATTTGCCTTATGACAGGGCGCAAGGGTTCATGACAACATTTTTGACTCTAACCATTTTTTTTTTAGCCATCATGCATCATAGTATAAATATGATGTCCGGATGGTGCTAAACAATGGTGCAAGCCAGCGCAAAACCTTTTGACGCAAATCTGCGTTTGCTCAGTTTTGTGTCAAAAAGTAAAAATATGGGCCGAAAATCTTTAGTGACAGTTCTGACTTTGACTCACAGAGGAACTAGAGACCGAAATGTCTTCCAACTAATCAGTAAAAACATAGAAGTCTGATCCTTTTCTTGCCATCCATCAACAACAACGAAAATCACAAACATCAGCTTCCATCTTATAGTGTTGAAAAGAATTCTTCCACAGCTACAGATCACTTTCCCTAGACAAACACTATGGGCCAGATGTAGCAATGTTAAATTTTGCGAGTTGCAAATTGCGAGTCAGACCGACTCGCAATTTGCAACTCGCAAAATTGTATGCAGAAAGGTGTCTCAGACACCTTCTGCGACTCGCTACGGGGTCGCAAAGACCCACCTCATAAATATTTATGAGGTGGGTCGCATTTTGCGACCCCATAGTGAGTCTCACAGGGATAGTGGCCTGCTGGAGACAGCAGACCTCCATGTCTGTGACTGCTTTTTTTAATAAAGCCGTTTTTTTTTTTTTTAATTGCAGCCCGTTTTCCTTAAAGGAAAACGAGTTGCAATACAAAAAATAATGAAACCATTTGGTTTCATTTTTTCATTGCTCTGAAAAAATATTTTTAGCGACATTCACAAAAAGGGAAGGGGTCCCATGGGGACCCCTTCCCGTTTGCGAATGAGTTACCACCCACTTCAAGTGGGAGTTAACTGCGAATTGCTTTGCGACCGCTTTCGCGGTCACAAAGCAATTCTGCATCGCGGTGCGAGTCACAAATAGGAAGGGAACATCCCTTCCTATTTGAGAGTCGGATTCACATTTTGCGAGTCGGTACTGACTCGCAAAATGTGAATCAGCATCGCGATGGCCGTTTTGCATGTTGCAAACTGCGATTTTCGCAGTTTGGGACATGCAAAACGGTTCCTACATCTGGCCCTATGTATCTTATTCTTATTCTTATTCTTATTCTTATTCTTATTATTATTAGTAGTAGTAGTAGTAGTAGTAGTAGTAGTAGTATTTTATAGCCCTGCAAAAAATGTTTTTATTTTTTCTACATAGGTAAACATATATATGAAATACCTATCTATTACGTAGAGAAATTGTGTTAACAACTATGTATTATTTTAACCTTTATGCAGGAAGAGATTTTGTATGGAAAAAAAGGAATATGGAATATGGACCAATGGAGCTATGCAGGAGAGTAGTGGAGTTGGTGAACCACATGGAGTGCTGTCAGTGGACTGTGCCTTGCTGGAAACAAGGAATACCAAAAATGGGTTGAAGGACACATAGGCCCATATTTATACTTTTTTAGCGCCGCATTTGCTCTGCTTTTTGACACAAAAGCGGTGCAAACTTACAAAATACAACTGTATTTTGTAAGTTTGCGCCGCTTTTGCATAAACAAATGACACAAATGTGGCACTAAAAAAGTATAAATATGAGCCATATTCTCTATAAGTATACAAAATGTAATGAAATACCTGGACATGTTTATTTACTGCACTTGCAATTCAACATTCTAATAATTAATAGTGTTTTGTATTGCAATCAACGATTATTTAACCGTAAGAGCATTTTGGTTACTAGAGTGTCCAGTACTTGTGATCATTAAGCACATTCCTGCTGATTAAGGGGACATCAATAGAAATATAGAAATAGAAATAGAGTGTGATGTGTACAGTTGTATAAATGGGTGACCTGGTTGCTCTATAGTGTGAAAAAGGGGTTTGGTCACTTGTGCTCTTTTTATATAATGTAACATGATATAACATACCATAATCCATATTATTATTATTGAAATTGGGATTTTGCAATGCTGTATCTGCTGGAAACTCAAAAAAGAGAGATTGAAACGTTTCAAACTGCAACAATGTGCTTGCTGGGACCCGAGCATTTGACTGCTCCCAACCCAAACTGGAAAAATTATTTATACTTGCTTCGCGCTGAATTTGCGTCTTTTTTTACGCATATTCGGCAGAAACCTAATTCCAAATGTATACTTTGGCAACTTTTTCGAGTTAAAGTAATTTTTTGCTAGCGGGAAACTACTTTGCATCAATAAGATGCACAGTAGGCGTTACCGGGCAAAAAATGACCATATGGCCTTAGCGCCATATTTATCCCCATGCTAAAATCAAGCACGGCGGAAGGGGGCCTTAAATAATGGAGCTAAGCTTGCTTAGCTCCATTATTTAACACCTGGGTCAGGGCAGACGTTAGGGGACCTGTAAGCCTATTTCCATGGTCAGAGACCATGGAATAGGCCCACAGGTGCCCTTCCCTAGCCCCAGGGGCACCCCCACCCACACCAGAGGGATGCCAGAAGATCGAGGACCCCATCCCAGGTAAGTCAGGTAAGTACAGGTGAGTAAATAATTTATTTTTAAAAAGTGCTATGGGGACCTAACTTGGGCCCCCATACATGGCCATTTGGGTGGTGGGCATGACTACTGTCTACTAAGTCAGGAGTCACGTCCATGGGAATTGTGCGTCAAAGCATGACGCTAGTCTGGTTAGAGGCATTTTTATGCCTCTGCCCATACTAGCGTCATCCTTTGAAGCACAACCTCCTGTTCGCCCTGTGCCCCCCCCCCCCCAACCTGGCTATCGTCCTTTTTTATGATGCTAGCCAGGCCTTACCACCGGCTACCGTGATTCCATAAATATGATGCCTGGCCGGCGTCTTGGAATGGCACTAGCCGGCGGTATACTTTTTCATGTAAAACTGCGTTAATGCAGTTTTGAGTGAAAAAGTATGAATATGCCCCTCAATCTGGCAGAATAAAAGCAATATAAAAAATAGAATCCTCCAAAAAACATTCCCAGCCTTCTTTGAAACTAACAGAAATGTTACTCTCCCCAAGAAGAAACTGTGCCTCCCAGTTTGCAGCTCGACCACCAACAAGAGAGTAAACCAATGACATCTGCCATCCTGCACCATCTTTAAAATCAGCTTTATGATCTATAAAGCCATCTGCCTTCTTTTCTGGATGACATGCTCATTATCTCGTGTGGCTCTTGTGACACACAGCTAAAACAACATCACCTTCAGGAAAAAGAAACAAATTAAAAAACAAGGCAGCAGGCCTTCTCCATCTACACATCCAGGATGTGGGGTGACAGCCCCTGCTCCTTTTTTAGGACTGAGCTTAATACACATCTCTTTAAAGAACACTACATCATGATGTACTAATTCTCTACTTTGGGGTTGATGTAAAAGTTGGCCAGCAAACTAATTACCATCATCATGGTGGAGTACTTTACTCCTTCCATGGTAAGGACACTCTGCTCGCTGTACTTAGAGATTTCTGCTACTGCTGGCGACACCTCTGCATTTCCAGGAACTGCCATCAGGGCGGCTTCTTGAAATGCATTGTAAATTTGACAGATATGTCTGTTAACATGATGGAGCCGTACGTCAAGTTTGTAACTTTTTTTTGTTTCAAAAAGAAATTCCCAAAACTGGATTTTCTTTTTGAAAATAAAAATCAGACCCTTTACTTCTTAAAAACCAGCTGACCCTCCAATCAAATGTTGATTCTGTCTTTTCTTTACCTTTGAACCCCAAATATATATATATTTAAAAAAAAATTAAAAAAAATTCACTGAAAAAAACTGAGTTAAAAAGTTATGGTTCTGACTCCAATTTGTTAAAATACTCAAATTCCCCAGTTATGGTCCATAGTAGAAACCATAACTATAGCCTCTCCCTTGTGATGCAATGACGTCCCGCATTACATTATTGATGACATCATAAGTGACATTATTGATGACATCATAAAGCGGCTTAACCAGTGACATCACCAGGGACTTCACTGCTTTTTCTTACAATGTTTGTACTATAAATTTTAAAATGTTATTGTAGCATATAAAATCTAATGACCTGCTTAATTTTGAAGGGTGATAAAATAAATGTTGTAGAGCTTGATTTGGTTTCTGTGATTATTGTGGTGTTTCTGGTTTATCAAATGCTAATGAAGTTTGGCATTCTTTTGTTAAAAAAATACTTGAACAAATAGAATATGGATTTTGTTTACAGTGCAAGGACATTTTTCAACAATGTATGGTGTTATCTTGTAGGCAAATCTAAAATTGCAGTTATTTGGCCTTTTTGCAGATACACTTTACCAGCAATTCAAACCAGGAGGTAAATGGGTGCTGTTGTATAGTCAGCGTTCCTACCCATTTTTATGGAAGCTGCCCCCTATACTTAGGAGAGGTTTATAGAGTCTTCACAGGTAAACCAAATGTGTTTTATTTAGTATGTAAATTGTCAACAAAGGATGGGATGGTTGTTGTTTCCCTTCTCCTCCAGTTCTCTTAAGTCTCCTCTCAAAGTTTTACTTCTACTTTGGCTGCACAGGAATAGGTAGGTCCCTCCCTACAAACAAAAAAGGTCTCATCTCAGGAGTACAGTGGCCTTTAGAAAACAACAAAACTATATTCAGTTCAGAGAACTGTGTTACAAAGGCCAAGTCATTTCTGTTCACTAAGGTTCCCATCACCACTGTGCTCAATATTGTTGTGGGGGTGAACACTAACTAGTAAACAAAACCATGCTGAGCTCTTACATGCTTTTAGTGATTTTCCATAGCCCCGGCCACCACCTTCTCATGCCTCCTTCTCTGTCCATTAATTGCCTTCGGCCACGACCCTCTGGGGTTGTAGAGTCAGGGCCCTCAGTGTCCTCCTGTGCTCATAGACCACTGGGGTGAACACCCGTAGAGCAGTCTCCCTTCTTGACATTCTTCTCTCCTTTGTCTCACCATGATGCTGAGTCCACCGTCCCCGTGCTCACGGATCCGCCATCCTGGTCCTCTCTGCGGGTCTCCATACTTGCCTCTCGCACTCCTCGCTTCCGGAAGAAGTTGATGCCTCCGTTACACCTGATCCACCTTTTGAATGTGTCAACTTGCACTGCTGGACATCTGGTGTCTGAAGACAGGTGATTACGGGATACATTGTAGCAGCCATCTTATAGTCCATGACTTCCGTAGGGACTGTGGGGGTCATTCTGGGCTTGGCGGGCGGCTGGAGCCGCCCGCCAAGCGGGAACCGACAGAATACCGCTGCGCGGTCAAAAGACCGCCGCGGTTATTCTGAGTTACCCGCTGGGCTGGCGGGCGACCGCCAGAAGGCCGCCCGCCAGCCCAGCGGGAAACTCCCTTCCATGAGGATGCCGGCTCCGAATGGAGCCGGCGGAGTGGAAGGGGTGCGACGGGTGCAGTTGCACCCGTCGCGATTTTCAGTGTCTGCTTAGCAGACACTGAAAATCTTGGTGGGGCCCTGTTAGGGGGCCCCTGCAGTGCCGCCAGAGCCAGGCTGGCGGTAAGGGGGTCGGAATCCCCATGGCAGCGCTGCTTGCAGCGCCGCCATGGAGGATTCCCTTGGGCAGCGGGAAACCGGCGGGACACCGCCGGTTTCCCGTATCTGACCGCGGCTGTACCGCCGCGGTCAGAATGCCCATGGGAGCACCGCCAGCCTGTTGGCGGTGTTCCCGCGGTCGTTGGCCCTGGCGGTCCATGACTGCCAGGGTCAGAATGACCCCCTGTATCTATGGTACAAACTATAAAAGCAGGTCCATTGTCCAGCGGCATCAGGGGTTTCCACAATGGTTGCCCTGGACCAGATGCAAGGAGGATGCACATCTGCTCAGCAGAGGAGGAGGTGGAGGAGGAGGAGACAAGAAAGGATTTTTTCGAGCTGGACTAAACCTTTTCTAGAAAACAGAAGATTACATTTATGACCAATACAGGCTAAGTAGCACTGTCTTTCTGGATCTCATAGAATTTTTAAATCCACATTTAGAAAGCAGTACTGTGCTCAGCAATCCCATCCCCACCCATGTACATGTGTTGCGCTTGTTACCCCTATTAGCCAGTGGAAATTTCCAGGATGTGATAGCTGTTGCAGGAGGGGTGTCTCAAAGTGCACTTTTGCATTTCTTCAGGAGATTCGTAGATGCCTTGCTTATCTACATTCATCGCTACATATACCAGCCTAGGAATGTGCAGGTAATACAAAGTACTAAATTGCAATTTTACAGGATTGCCAATTTCCCCCATCATAGGGTGTATTGATCAGCACTTGTGCCATATGTCCACCAGCCCATATTGAATATCTCTTTAGGAACCACAAAAATACCCATTCCCTTAATATTCAAGTGGCATGCAATACCCACACCATTATCACTAATGTAGTATCCTAATATCCAGGAAGCACTCATGACTCCTACATGTTTAGGCACCGCAGAATCTACAGCCCACTGGAAAGAGGGAAGTCCGATGACAGATATTTATTGGGTACTGACAATAAGTGTTAAAACATAATGTGTAGTTGCCCATTCCCCACACCTTATGTTGCCTAGCACTAATGTATGTTTTTGAGGTGACAGTGTATATGCCCAACATTCCTGGATTCTCATACCCTACTTCTTTCCCATCCCCTAGAATGAGATGATATTTAACACAGCACATCATTGCACCAGGACTGTAATTGAGTGGACATGTAGGCTCCTGAAATCATGGTTTCACTGCCTGCACAAGAGTGGGGTCCCCTAAAATAAGCATCAGAAATTGCCTGTAAGATGGTAGTAATGTGTGCCGTACTATACAACAGTGCCTGCAGGAGAGGTCTGCACATTGCAGTCTGAGAATCCGATTCTGAAGATGAACAGGCCTGCTCACCAGTCCAGAATCCAACAGAGGAGAGCAGAGCAGTGGAGGAGAGGAGGCGCAGAGACCACATAACCACACATTACTTTGCAAGGTAAGTCATAGATAGTTCAACAAAAGGCAATTAAATGGTTCCACAATAACTTGAATTAACATAAAGTAAAAGTAAAAGTAAAGATACTTTTAATATCAGTTGTGACACAACTGTTTTCAAACAATCAGTTCTACACATAAATGTATGCAATATAAAGTCAACATGTAAGTTGGTTACAGCATCAACATCAAATAAACCAACAAATATAGGCACTCCAAGATTGGTACCTCTCATTTTTTCTTGTGACTGCATGTTGATGTATAGGTGTAAAACTGCTCATGCTTTTAGCACACATGCATCTGTGGCAGAGATGCTGCTGATGCTAGACAACTCCTCACTAGTAGGTTGCCCTTCAGCCACCCACTTGCTATTTACATTTTCTCTGTAAGGCTTTTGCTGCAGTTGTAATCCGGCCAAATCCCCTTGACACATCCTAAATGAAGTGTCCCATTGCGACGTGTATTGTCACAATACGCTTAGGTAAGGCTGAGCTGGCATGTGCAAGCCTTTCAATTGACCTTGTTAAGGCAACCATACACATAGCACTGCTCTTCTCTCTTCACCTTTGATTGGTAGTGACCTTTGCCATCTGTGTGCACAGTTTCTCTAGGACACTCATTAGGTTGTCCATTTTGGTAGCCACTGTATTAAAACCCACTGAAATCGCATGCTGCATGTTATGCTATTTTTAATTAACAGTTTAATGTGTTTGTGATGTAGGTGCTGAACTTGCTGCATGGACCCCTAAAGCCCTCCAAACAATGCTTGTTGGTCTGCAGTTGGCTTTTGTACATGAGGACTGTCACTGTGCCTACGAGCATGCACTGTGGGGTGCTGTTGTTGGGGTCTGACAACTGGCAGCTGGACTTGAGTGGGCAGCTGGATGGCATCCTCATCTTCACGTAATGGAGGTTGTGGTTGTGGGGAGAAAGATGCATCGATTGAGTGGCCATGATGTGGTGTGTGAGGACTCACCAACAATACTGGCTCTTCCTCCACCATTTGTTCCTGCTCTTCTGCCTCATCAATTGGGCATTCAATTTCATTTCTTCCTCAGGTACAACTTATTAAAGAATAGACATGCTATTAATGTGAATATAGGGGGAACCGTTTTGTCTTTAGTCATGCAATATGAATTAATAAATGTCTGACACTGACTGCATCGTGTTACATTTTGACAACCAGTCCCATGATGCACCATAAGTGGTAATTTTGCTATGGACTGCTAATTGTATTATTTCTATTTTGACATCTATGTACAAGACAGTTAAATAATGTGCACATAGCTTGTGATGGTGCAGAAGTGTCAAAGCTTCCAAAACCAACTATTGCCACTGGTTCCAGAGTGGTAACTGTCATTGCCTTTGTGTTGTGTTTAGGGACACAGTTGATGGGCCACTTCCTGTTGCCCAGGACTCACTCAGGCCCGTTCCCACACTTTCTTTGGAACAAGACTAGCGGTCCTACCACCTCTTCTGTATTTCTTCCAGCGTGTGAAGTGCCACACCTACCTACACCATTTATTTTCTGCTCCAAATCCTTCCAGATGTTGCATTTCCCAGACCCACGCATAGTCATGGATGCACAATCAAACAGCTGCTCATGGTTATTGCAGCTCTCTTCCGTTAGTATCTCCAGTTGTTTTCCAAATAACTTTAATATGTGTTTTCTAACCCCTGCCTCCTTCTCTGTCTGTTGGCTGCCAATTCCTGTGGCCTTTGTTGTGGTTTTGGGGCTCCTCAGATCACTTGTATTGTACAGCAGCTCTCCCTTCTTCACTCTGCCTGCTCTCCTGGCTTCTCCTGGGAAGCAATTCCTGTTTGTGGGCTCCTTTCCCTGAACCAGGAAACAGAGTTTTTATTAATGCAGTCACTAATTGTGATTGCATTCACAAAATGCAACGCAATAGTAAATCGCAAAGATAAATTGCCTATTTAGTGATGCAACTTGTTACCGAATCGCATAATCCATCCCACATGCACACGTATATGCCATTTAGTGATCGCCTACATGCGAATTGTGATACTCTGTCACAAATGTGACTGATATGCTATTTGCCATTTTACAAGTGCCATAGTAGCTAATACTCTTGAAATATGGCAGATGGGATGTCCATCACATTTGTGATGGAGTATCACAACCATCAAACTTTAAATCAGGCATTTCGATCTATGTAGAGGCCTACTTTTTGTCACATTTGTGAACACCCCTGTTCTCAGTACATTTCAGCTAGTGATCTTAGTGTAAGGGTCACATTTAGTTTATCTGACTGCATAGCTTTGATATTTAAAAAACATTTAAATGTTTATCATGGTACATCTTTAGGTCTCTGTGTGTTATTATGAAAATATACATGTATATATGTTAGTAGTCTGTAACACTTATGTGTCCCTTTGTGGCAATCAGTATAATTTTGAATATATATTAATTTCATAGTCATGCTTCCCTTTACGGCTGTTTGTTTTTAAATATGTTTTAAAGTGCTTGTCTCTCAGTTTTGTTTTTCTTTCCAATGTATTTGTATTTATGTTTCTGTTTTTCTTGTATCTAACTGACTAGTGGTGTGCAAATGTGTCTCCCTGGGTATGCCTCACACTATGTCTCCATACAAATACTATTCTTTTAATGAGTCCTCAGCCTTGTGCCAAGTGTATCAGAGTGTGCCTCTAACTTTGTCACTATACCTTTTGAGTTTGAGTCTATATGTGACTGGTGCACATATACCTATTTCTTGTCTGACCCTGCATGTTTCTCTGTGTAAATGGTGTTTGCAAGTGTGGTACTGAATAAAATAATGTAATTCAGCCTAAATGTATTTGTACTGCAAATTAGTGTTTCTGTGTGTGTATAGAGTGTCTGTTGAAGCTCAGATGGGTCTGAATTAATGGTGATATTTTCATTTAAATGTATTTACATTTTAGAGCATTGATTTTTAGTATTTTATGTATATTTGTATAAAAGTCTATGTTTTTCAGATGCAGTGATGTAATCAGTGATGTCATTAGGGAACCCATTAGTGATGTAATTAATGATGTCACTTACAACGCGATCAATGATGTCATGTACCACATCATAAGCAGCTCAAGGAAGTGTCAGAAATTATGGTTCAAGCATTCATGTCAATGGTGATGTCATAAGTGATGTAATCAATGCTGTCATGTATGATGTCATCAATTATGTTCTTTGTGATGACATTCAGTGGTTTACGGAATTTGAGCCAGTGCTATAACACAGTTTTTGACTACGATTTCTATCAGCAAGATTTGACTTCAAAATAAGAATTAAAAAAATTTCACTTATGGTAAAATACTTTTCAAATTAGCAAATTCTTACTTGATAGCTTATAAAGTAACTTTCCTTTTTTAGTAATATTCAACCTAAATTTCACTGTACCTGTTAGCAGGAAACTTTTCAAATCAGCAAATTCTTACCTGATAGCTTATAAAATACCTTTCCTTTTTTAGTAATATTCAACCTAAATTTCACTGTACCTGTTAGCAGGAAAAAGAAACATGAGCACTCAATTCACTCAATTTTATTATTTTGTTCCAGTTGAGAATCTCAGTGAGTACCAGTGTTGTTGTGATCTGGGATGGACACTCACTGTCTCATTAACCCTTGCTGGCCATCAAAGTCTTCAATTCAGTGTGATTAGTTCTGAGCGTGTGCCTGACTGAGTAAACCTGTTTCTGTTCTTGGTTCTTTGTTGGACAAACAATGGCTGACAGTGCCAGTCCTTCCTTCAAAGTGATCGTTTTCCATACAGCAGCCCGGAGTTTGTATCTGAATGACTGCACGTGTTTATGTTTGTGTTTTGGACATGTGGGACACAAACTATTTTAACTGGACCCTTTCCTCTTCCATTGTCATCAACTCTATGTGCACAGATCAATTCCTTAGTAAACTTTTGCATACTTTTGCTTTCATTGGTGTGTTCCCTCAAATTCCTTACCGTGGACTTGAGAGCTGACATTGGAGAGTGGGGCATGTACATCTGTGGTGGATACTTTTCGACTCATTGTACTGTTGCTGCCATTTGATTATGTCAGAGTATTAGTGTTGGTGAGTGGGAGTGGGTGCCCCTGGACCTGCATTGGACCGCCTCCAACTCATTCTACTGATAGAGCCATTGGTGTCCTCCCTCAAATCGCAAATCGTGGCCTTCAGTGGTAATATTGGTGAATGGGGTATGTGTACACCTGGGCATGTGTTGGACACTGTCCACCTCAGTGTAATTATACTGCCACAGAAGCACTTTCTCAAATCCCCAATTGTGACCCTAAGTTCTGACATGTGAAAGTGGGGTGTCTGTGTAAACCTGGACCTGCGATGGACATCCTGTGCTTTATTATACTGTTGCTTCCATTGGAATGCTCTTTCAAATCCCAGTTTGTGGTCCTGAGTGCTTCCAGCCAATCACATTGTGTAAAAAAAAATCCAAATGTGATTGACAATGAGTTTTAATAACTATATACAAAAATTATAACCTATTAAATCCACTTGACACCTTTTTAAAGAGCAAATATCTCAAAAACACTTGGCTGCTTTTACAGAAAATAAAACAAAGGTTGCTTTCTGAAAGCAGTTCCACATTCATGACAAGTTTTGTGTAAATCCTTTCAGTGGTTTTTGCTCAACCTTTCGGAAAAATATCCTATGGGAACTAAAACTGGAAATAATACACTTTAAAACCACCCTTAAACATTTCCCCCTGTTGTATCTTCTAGATTTCATACGGTAGAAAAAAAGAAGTCGAAGGACAAGCTCATGAAAACTTACTCATGACATAGTTCTCTATTTCATAAATGGAAAATATATACTTACACTGAAGTTCTCGTCTGTGCCTAGTGCTTGGCCCTACCTTCCTTATTGCAAAGATATTGATTGATCCCAAATACTTCACTCAGAATTGCTACAAACATTTCTGCCATGAAATAGTAGTACGTTTGGACTAAATACCCGAACTAATACATTAATAAAAACCCAGAGTACATTTGTTTGAGTGCAGCCCCCATTTAAGATTCGTTCTGCAGTAGGTAGTGCTTAATTTGAGCCAGTGGTTTCTGGTGCTCTGCATTGGCACTTAATTGTCAACAACAGCACTTATGACAGTCTGCCATACAGTAGCAGTGGTTGTCTAATTTAGCAATGAGCAGAATCACAGTGGTATATTGATTCAATATACATTGAAAATGACTAATACCTGCTACTTAAGCCATTTTTATAGCTTTGGAGGAAGGGAGTATCTCAATTGTCACTCTTGTAGGGGTTGCGATGGTAAGTAGTTGTGTTGGTACTGACATTGACAGCACTAGCATGGGCAGTGATTGGTGCAAGCTGCATTGGCTTCCAAACGAGGGCCCTGGAACTTTTTTTTTACAAATTAAGCACTGGCCAAAGGTCTCACTCTATTTATTTCAGCCAAACAAATTGCAGGGGGAAAGAATGCTGTTCTAAGCAAGAGGAATTTGAAATAGGGCAATAATTGGTGTGCAGAGGGTCCCCGGCACACTCAGGCCCTTGTTCTAGAGGTGAGCGAGCCACTGGAAGCCTGAGCCAGGCTCCAGTTACATCGCTGGCTCTAGGTCAGCTCGAGGTCCTCCTGGAACCTTGATCCCAAAATAAGCCGAGTTTTCATTTGGATTCTGCCTTTCTCTCTCGTTCTTCTCTCTTGAGTAAAGAGTTTAAAGCAAAGCATTAATATTTTAGTTAAAGGGGGAGACAAACAAAAACTCATTTCGTGGCTGTTTTGTACTAAGTGAAACCAGAAAACATAGAATTAATCCTGGCTTCCCTACTGAACTGAACTGTGTTGTCTTAGGCAAATATTTCGTTTCCCGATCCTCCATTTTCTTCATTACCGCATTTGAAAGCACCTTCAAAATTCAAGTTCAGAATAGGAGCTGCACAAGAATGTATTTTATTTAATTTAAGATTATAATGTTGCTCTACTGATAAGAATGTGGGTTACATCCAGGGTGCACATGACTAGAGACTTGCCTCTTAGTTCATTAATGGCATTGCCGCCAGGGTAGGTGCAAGAGTGGTTCTAAGTTAATACTAAAAACTACTGTATATTTATTTTAATAAGTACCTCTCAGTGAAGTAATATCATGTAACATTATGATGTCAAAGTTTGTGCATGTTATGAGATGGTGACTCCTGCAGCTAGCAAAGGGTCGCTTTTATTTACTCTATGGGCCGGAACAGTGGGGCCGTCATGTTTGTGCCAAAGGGAGTGAGGGGATCATCCTGCCAGTCATCTACATCTCGCAGGAAGCAAGACTGGATGCTCTGTTCCAGAGCTCCATACAGGTTGTGAGGCATGACGTCATCATGGGGTGCCACAACTGGGCTTAAAAACACCACAAGGTTGGGGAGCAGTCCCTTTGTTCCTTGCCCTTATGACTCAGCAGATGAAGTATTCAGATACACCTATGGGATGACTGGGAGCTGCTTTGTGAAGCACCTACCTACTCTCATCTGGAGCAAGAGGGGGCATTTTTGCAGGAAAGAAGGGGGATAGTGACAACTTTGGCTACTTTGCTGGTTTGTCCCCTTGATGGGGTGATGAGTATCTGGGCACAGGGGTGGCTGGAATAGGGAATGACCTGCTGGTGGTCCTGAACCTTTCAGCCCTACCCCTGTATGCCTGGGATTGATTGTTGATAGAGACTTCCCTTTGAGGCTGGTCAGGCTAACAGGTGTCGTGGGAGGGGCGGTGCGTTTTGCAGTTCCCCGGCAGTGTTGGCACTTGTATGAATTGGTATGTCATTTTTCATCTCTCACCTAGTCAATGTTGGAACTTGAACAAGTGAACGTTGATAGCGTTATTTGCCTCTGACTGTTGGTGGAAACAAACGGAAATTGTTGGCACAAGGTTCCTGTCCATGTGGGGGATATAAATAGAAGATACTATGCTGTTGGCATTAGGACCACTAGTAGGAGCAGCAACTGAGGGAGTTGATCCTCAATATTATACTGTTTATCACTTCCTTGCAATGGCTGAATGTATTTTAATCTTACATAGGTTCATTGTCACATGATGTACATGCTTTCATACCTTGACTGAATATTAAGAGATTAAAGTTCTACATCATGGTAGAATTTGCCTCCTCTTGTGCTATAGAATGGGAGGGGGATAAGCTGCATGGTGCGCCTGTCGGCAGTGTGGAGTTAGCGGTTGGCATGTTGTGTGCGAACTAAATTAATGCAATGTTATGAATTTTGATAGATATGTTATTGTAATGAGGTTTGTTGCATGATTTGAATGGACATTTGTGAGCGTTCGGTGCGTGCACTGACTCTTAGACAAGACACACCCTTTGCTCGGCTCTGGCTGGGCTCCCTTTGTTAATTTGTTGGCTCGTCCACCTCTACCTGTTACCATTACACAGGGCCTGGTACATTATCGGCAGCTACGCCGCGGCCGAAGGTGACTCACAAAAGAGCGAATATTACACATATTGACAGACGCAGGAGAGGGGTGACCAAAGTAGTCCAGGGAGAGCAGTAGAAAGTCTTGTGTGCACATCTGGATAACCTTTTCGTCAGATAAGGTTTTCTGTGATAAGTGAAGAGCCGGTGTTGTGGAATGGAAATAAATTAATATGAGGGAAAGATGATTAAATGGAAGGAAATAGTGATGGGAAGGAAATAATGCAACTTGAGAGGGAAGCGCGGTGTTAGTGTGAAAATGGTAACAAGAGAGAATGGGTGAAAGGAAACATTTTGCCTTTCAATAATGAAACGTTTCTACGCTTCATTAAGGCACTGCACAGCTCCACGAACATCAGTAGCATAAGAATCCCGTATTTGCATAATGCCACATATGTGCCAGATGGCTGTAAATTCAGAGAGACTTAGAGGTGGGATAGCCAACAAATTATCAGTGATAGGCCCACTTTTAAGAGGGCCTTGCACCACACTTGCGTCATTTTTTTTAGGCTAATGTGGCCCAATGAGGCCAAAATCCCAACACCAGATTTACAAAGTGGCAGAATGCATGGATTGCGCCACTTTGTAATCCCTTGAGTCATATTATGACTGCGCCAGGCATATGTATGCACAGGAGCATTCCCCTGTTAGGGGACTGCAAAAATGGCGCAGTGCAATCTATGAAAAATTCAATGCATAATTTTGTATGGCTTCTTTTAACCCCTTCACTGCCAGGGCTTTTCCTCCTCCTGTGCCAAGCCTTTTTTTGGCTATTCGGGGCAGTTCGCGCTTAGGCCCTCAGAACATTTTGTTCACATAAGCTACCCACGCCAAATTTTTGTCCTTTTTTTCCAACATCCTAGGGATTCTAGAGGTACCCAGACTTTGTGGGTTCCCCTGAAGGAGACCAAGAAATTAGCCAAAATACAGTGAACGTTTTTTTCAAAAAAATGGGAAAAAAGGGCTGCAGAAGGCAGCTTGTGTTTGTTTCCCTGAAAAAGGCATCAACAAAGGGTTTGCGGTGGCAAGATCACCATCTTCCCAGCTTTCAGGAACAGGCAGACTTGAATTGGAAAACCCAATTTTTCAATACAATTTTGGCATTTTACTGGGACATACCCCATTTTTACTATTTTTTGTGCTTTCAGCCTCCTTCCAGTTAGTGACCAAAATGGGTGGAAACCAATGCTGGATCCCAGAAAGCTAAACATTTCCAAAACGTAGAAAAAATTCTGAATTCAGCAAGGGGTCATTTGTGTAGATCCTACAAGTGTTACAGAAAATAATAGCTGAATTAAAAAAATATTGAAATTGAGGTGAAAAAAAATGCAATTTTTCTCCACGCTTTACTCTGTAACTTTTTCCTGCGATATCAGATTTTTTAAAGCAATATACCGTTACGTCAGCTGGACTCTTCTGGTTGCGGGGATATATAGGGCTTGTAGGTTCATCAAGAACTCTAGGTACCCAGAGCCAATAAATGAGCTGCACATTGCAATGGGTTTTTATTCTATACTGGGTATACAGCAATTCATTTGCTGAAATATAAAAAGTGAAAAATAGGTATCAAGAAAACCTTTGTATTTCCAAAATGGCCACAAGATAAGGTGTTGAGAAGCAGTGGTTATTTGCACATCTCTGAATTCCGGGGTGCATGTGAATTGCAGGGCATTTCTCAAATAGACGTCTTCTTTACACACTGCCTCACATTTGGAAGGAAGACATTCAGAGAAAGACAAGGGGCAATAACACTTGGTTTGCTATTCTGTGTTCCCCCAAGTCTCCTGATAAAAATGGTGCCTCACTTGTGTGGGTAGGCCTAGCGTCCATAAAAAGGAAATGACCTAAAACACAACGTGGACACATCACATTTTTTCACAGAAAACAGAGGTGTTTTTCACAAAGTGCCTACCTGTGGATTTTGGCCTCTAGCTCAGCCGGCACCTGGGGAAACTTAGCAAACCAGCGCATTTTTGAAAACTAGACACCTAGTGGAGTCCAAGATTGGATGACTTGTGGGGCTCTGACCAGGTTCTGTTACCCAGAATCCATTGCAAACCTCAAAATTTGGCCAAAAAACACTTTTTCCTCTCATTTCGGTGACAGAAAGTTCTGGAATCTGAGAGGAGCCACAAATTTCCTTCCACTCAGCGTTCCCCCAAGTCTCCCGATACAAATGGTACCTCACTTGTGTGGGTAGGCATAGCGCCCACGAAAGGAAATGGGCCAAAACACAACGTGGACACATCACATTTTTTCACAGAAAACAGAGGTGTTTTTTACTAAAGTGCCTTCCTGTGGATTTTGGCCTTTAGCTCAGCCGGAACCTGGGGAAACCAAGCAAACCAGTGCATTTTTTAAAACTAGACACGTAGGGGAATCCAAGATGGGGTGACTTGTGGGGCTCTGGCCAGGTTCTGTTACCCAGAATCCTTTGCAAACCTCAAAATTTGGCCCAAAAAACACTTTTTCCTCTCATTTCGGTTACAGAAAGTTCTGGAATCTGAGAGGAGCCACAAATTTCCTTCTACCCAGCGTTCCCCCAAGTCTCCCGATAAAAATGGTACCTCACTTGTGTGGGTAGGCTTAGCGCCCACGAAAGGAAATGGCCCAAAACACAATGTGGTCACATCACATTTTTTCACAGGAAACAGAGGTGTTTTTTTACAAAGTGCCTACCTGTGGATTTTGGCCTCTAGCTCAGCCGGCTCCTGGGGAAACCTAGCAAACCAGTGCATTTTTGAAAACTAGACACGTAGGGGAATCCAAGATGGGGTGACTTGTGGGGCTCTGGCCAGGTTCTGTTACCCAGAATCCTTTGCAAACCTCAAAATTTGGCCCAAAAAACACTTTTTCCTCTCATTTCGGTTACAGAAAGTTCTGGAATCTGAGAGGAGCCACACATTTCCTTCCACCCAGCATTCCTCCAAGTCTCCTGATAAAAATGGTACCTCACTTGTGTGGGTAGGCCTGGCGCCCACAAAAGGAAATGCCCCAAAACACTATCTGGACACATCAAAATTATCAAATACAAAACTACCTGTTTTTGCAGGGGGGCATCTGCATTTTTGGTCCTGTGCTCAGCAGCCGTCTAGGGAAACCTACCAAACCCAGACATTTCTGAAAGCTAGACACCCGAGGGAGTCCAGTGAGGTGTGACTTGCGTAGATCCCCCAATGTTTTCTTACCCAGAATCCTCAGCAAACCTCAAATTTAGCTAAAAAATCCAATTTTTCCCACATTTCTGTGTGGGATCACCGCACTGGGACACATTTCATACCACCCAATGTTCCCCTCAGTCTCCCGGTAAAAATGATACCTCATTTGTGTAGGTGGGCCAAGTGCTTGTGAAAGGGAAGAGCCAAAAACATGTCAATATTGAGGGGGAGCAAAGGGGGTCCAAAAGGGCAGTTTGCAAAAAAAAACATTTTTAGGCTGACAAGTGCAGCAGAATTTTTATCGGTATAGATGAGACAATGCTGGGTGGTAGGAATTTTGTGGATTCCTGCAGATTCCAGAAGGTTCCATCACAAAAACGTGGGAAAAATGTGTGATTTCCAGCAAATTTGGAGGTTTGCAGGGGATTGTAGGTACAGAAATGGTGCAGGGTGCATGTGAAACACACCAACCTGGAATCACCCAGATGTTTAGTTTTCAGATGTGTCTAGGTCTTGTGGATTTTTCTACATGGCAGCGTCCCAAAGTCCATAAAGTGCAGCCCTCACCATTCCAAGTGCGACGATTTTGAGAGTAAGCCAAGTTCTCATGGCCCAAATATAAAACTAAAACGCAAAATAATCAAATATCTTCTTGCTTGCTGTGGGATAAGATGTTTTAGAGTGCGGGGGAGAGCTGAAAGACTGTTACCCCTTCAGTTGAGGTGGGGGCGTAACCAGGCCCATACTGGTTGGTAGCCACCACCCCAATATATATATATTTTTTTAATTCCCTGGCATCTGTAAGACTTTCTGCCACCCCCGGGTGTGGATCAGGGGTAATTGCCCCCTCTGCCCACTGGTGGGCAGAACAACTTTGGCTCCTTTTATTTGGGGTGGGGGTATGGCCATACCCCACCCTCTTATTTTGGAAAAAAAAACTTACCTGGCCTCTGGTGGGCTTTCTGCCCCCCCTTGGAGGCAGATGGGCTTTCCAAAAATAGGCCCATCTGCCTCCAACGGGGGGCAGATATGGCTAACAGTAGTGTGACCCCATGGGGTGTGACCCTTACCCAAGGGGCTGCCCCCCTAAAGACAACACATGCATACACACACCAATCCGTGGTGCCTAAGTGGTTTCTGCCCCCATGGGGGCAGATTGGCCTAACAAAAATCGTCCGATCTGCCCCTAAGGGGGGCAGAAATGGTCTAAATACAATATGCCCCCCAGGGGAGCGACCCTTGCCTAATGGGTCGCTCCCCATCTCTAAAAAAACAAACAAACAAAAAACAAAACACAAATAAAAAAATTAGCCCTGGTGCCTAGAGGTTTCTGCCCCCCCGGGGGCTGATCGGCCTAATAACAATAGACCGATCAGCCCCCAGGGGGCAGAAATGGCCTAAAATAAATTTGCCCACCCCAACCCTCCCGGGGAGCGACCCTTGCCTACAGGGTCACTCCCCTTGCATGACATTGGCGCAAAAAAAAAAGAACCCCGGTGCCTAGTTGTTTCTGCCCCCCCTTGAGGGCAGATTGACCTAAAATCAGCCGATCTGCCCCCAAGGGGGGCAGAAATGGTCTAAATACAATTTGCCCCCCAGGGGAGTGACCCTTGCCTAATGGGTCGCTCCCCATCTCTAAAAATACTAACAAAAAAAAAAATAATTAGCCTCGCTCCTAGAGGTTTCTGCCCCCCTGGGGGCAGATCGGCCTAATACCAATAGGCCAATCTGCCCCCGGGGGGGCAGAAATGGCCTAAAATAAATTTGCCCCCCACCCCCACCCTTGCCTACGGGGTCGCCCCCCTTGCGTGACATTGGTGCAAAAAACAAAATCCCTGGTGCCTGATGGTTTCTGCCCCCCTTGGGGGCAGATTGACCTAAAATAGGCTGATCTGCCCCCCAGGGGGGCAGTAATGGCTAACATAAATTTGTCCGCCAGGGGAGCGACCCTTGCCCAAGGGGTCACTCCCCTTGCGTGAAATTCACAGAAAAACTCCCTGGTGTCTAGTGGTTTCTGTCCCCCCTGGGAGCAGATTGGCCTCATAAAAATAGGCCAATCTGCCCCCAAAGGGGGCAGAAATGGCCTAAATATGGTTTGCCCCCTAGGGGAGCGACCCTTGCCTAAGGGGTCGCTCCCCACCTCTAAAAAAAAACAACAAAAACAAAAACAAACAAAAATTATCCCTGCTGCCTCCAGGTTTCTGCCCCCCCTGGGAGCAGATCAGCCTATTAATAGGCAGATCTGCCCCCGGGGGGCAGAAAAGGCACCAAAAAAAAAATCCCCCCCTCGGAGCGACCCTTGCCCACGGGGTCGCTCCCTCATGCCAGTTTACTTTTTTAAAAGAAATCCCTGGTGTCTAGTGGGCATTTCAAAAACCGGATTGCTTTCCTTCCCTTTGAAGCCTGTCCAGCCTCCTCCATGTGATTGGAAGAGAAATGCAAAGCATTTCTCTTCCAATCGCGCTGGAAGCTTCCAGCGTGATGGTAGGAGGCCTCTGTGATTGTGGGGTGGGGGGTTCAGGGGTGGAAGGGGAAGGGCTTCCCCTTCCATCCCTGCCTTGGGGGGTTGGGGGGAAACCCCACAGAGGGAGCGCTAGCGCTCCCTCTGGGCTCTGGGCCCAGGACGTAATGGTTACGTCCTGGGCACAGGAGCACTGTGGCTCAGGACGTAACCATTACGTCCTGGGCACAGAAGGGGTTAAAACCTGCACAGAGCAGGATTAAAAAAGTGGCATACCCTTGCTTTCAGTGGGTCCTTCTGTACTGTGTAGGATTAGCACCAAAATTTTGGAGCTAATCCTACACAGTACATCAATAGCGTCAAAATGTTTTTTGCTATTGTCCCTACCCTATGACCTGGTGCACTATATAATAAATACAACGCACGCATGGTGGCTGTAGGGGGGTGCTGAGGAGTGCAAGAAAAATGGCACTGCATTGGATGCAGCACCACTTTTCTTAGATCAGGCCCATAGTTTTCAACCGTAAACTTAGAACATTCCTGCCCTCTGCCATGATGACAATGCCATCAGTAAAGGAAGACGCAAGTCATTTGTTCCCAATATGTGGCCTATATTGTGTCAAACTTCCTGAACTCCCCTAAATGAAGGTGTGCTTACATGAGAATGAAGAGAATAAAGAAAAAGGAGGCTTGGTGAAATAACATATTTGCCTAGGTTCACACAATATAGTCAAGCGAGGAAGCCCCGATTGATCCCATGTTTTCTGGTTTCACATTGTGCAATTCAGTCCCTGTATCTGTATGTCTCTTTCTCACCTTTTTACAATTCATTATAAAAAACGATGGGGCAAATTTATGAAAATTGGTGCTGTATCTAGTGCAGCGCCTCTTTTCTTGCGCCCCTTAGCGCCCCCTAGCACCACCATGGTAGCACCGTATTTAAAGTACGGCTCACCATGGTGGTAGAGTGACTAGCATAATAATTTTTTACAATGGTTCAGCGCTTTGCAGGACTAGGGTAACAAATTATTACGCTAATCCTGCAAAGCACCCTGAGGCCCATTGTAATCAATGGGAGCCTCTGTTTAACGCCTGTACTCAGCAGGTGTTAAAAAATGCCTCCTAGTGCCGGTGCACCCACTTGTATACATTATACCTGGCGCAGGCATAATGTGGTGCAAGGGGTTACAAAATGGTGCAATGCAAGCATTACGCCACTTCGTAACTATGGTGCAGCGTTTTTTCCCTTTCCAACGCCACGTTAGTGTCAAAAATATGACGTTAATGTGGCGTTGGAACGGCGCAAGACCATCAAGGCCCTCTGGGACCCCGCTAGGGCAAAAAAGCACTTTAAAAAAAAAGTGTTACCGCAAATTTGCGATGTTCCACATTTGCGATAAAAATTACAAAAAAAACAAGAGGGTTCTCCATCCCTAAGAAAATGAAATGTTTGGGCCGTGCCCTGGGGGATGGGATCCCTGGGGCTGAGATCAGCCCGGGGAGGGCAGCCATGTGCCACCCCCCCCCATAAAATGTTTAGGCTTGGCTTCGGGGGATGGGGTCACCAGGGTGGAGATCAGCCTGAGGAGGGAGGTCCTATGGACCTCTCCCCCAAAAAATTAGAAGGCCGGGCATTGGGGGATGGGGTCCTGGGGCAAAGATCGGACTTGGAATGGGGCCGGTCAGAGACTCACGCATCCACTCACAGACCCACTCAGAGACTCACAGATCCATTCACAAGTCCACTCAGACACTCACACACCCATTCACAGACCCACTTAGCTTAATGCCCTCACAGACCCACTTAGCTACTCATGCACCCACTTAAACAGTCACATACTCACTCACAGACCCACTCAGACTCTCACACATACTCTCACAGACTCACACAGACACTTGCACACCCACTGACAAAGACACTCTCAAACCCACTGTCACACCCAGAGACACCCTCTTACACCAACTTTCACACCCAAACTGACACTCTCACACCCACTTTTACACACACATAGATCCTCTCTGTTAGAAATGGGGTCGTTGGTTGGTAGACAGGTTACCCCCTGTCCAAGCAAGGACCCTCACTCTAGTCAGGGTAAGTCGCACACAATCCAAATTATCCTGTGCCCACCCTCTGGTAGCTTGGCACTGAGCAGTCAGGCTCAACTTAGAAGGCAATGTGTAAAGTACTTGTGCAATAAATCATACAATAACACAGTGAAAACACCACAAAAATACACCACACTGGCTTAAAAAAATATAGAATATTTATCTGAGTAGATTAAAGTCAAAACGCTCAAGATTTGATAAATACAAGTTGAAATATCACTTTTGTAGTGATAAGATGAATTTTAAGTTCTCAAAAGCAGCAATTGACAAAGTACCTGGTTTGCATCAAAATTACATGCACGAAGACCGCAGAGGAGGAGATGCGTTGGGAAAGGTAGGTGTGTGTCGGATTTGCGGGCACACACAGACGATGTGTCACTTCTTTTCCACGCGACGAGGGCTTTGTGTCAAAATCCAGCGTACTGGCTTGAATCCTTTTTGAGATGCGGGTCTTTTGACGCCCAGGGACGATGCATGGAAATCCTGGTTGGTCGATCCAGTGGGTGATGCATTGGAGTTTCTGTCGCACGGCAGGCCCTGCGTCAATTCCTCTCGCAGGAAGTCGGGCTGTGTTGTTCCGGCTCGTCGATGCATCGATCCAGTGGGCTGTTGGTCGATGTTCCGGTCGCAACGCTGGCGCTGCATCGATCTCCACTTGGGGAGCCGGGCTGCGTCATTCCAGTTCGGCGATGCATGGATTCTTTTCCTGTTAAGCAGGCTGTGTGTCATTTCCGGTAGGCTGTGTGTCATTTTTTTGCCACAAAAGGAGTTCTTTGCAGATATTAAGGCCCTCATTACAACATTGGCGGTAAAAGACGCATACTGCCGTGCAGAAGACCGCCAACACACCGCCGCGGCCGCGGAAATCCATCACAGCTATTATGACCCACAGCACGGAATCCGCCAAAATTCAGACACCCACACAAGTCCGCCACACCAAAGGTCAGTGATAAACTGGCGATAACAAATCCTCCACCGTCACACCAACAGAAATACACCCACACTATCACGACAACGAATCCACGCGGCGGTCTTTCTACCGCGGTATTCCATTGGCGGTACACACCGCTGCGCTCAAAATACACATACTCTTACAAATCACAGCCACATTGGACAATTCAAAATACACACACCTGATACACATACACACACCACTCCCACACACCCAATACATTATAAAACACACACCCACATCACCCACAAACCCCTACGACAAAAATACTGAAAGAAGGCCAGAGAGAGACAATACAAACTAGTACCAAGCATCCACAGGCACACAATACCATCACCCACATAACTTCCACGCACCTCACACAACACACCACTACATATCAGCACACTTATCACCACACACACCACCCCACACATCACCCACACCCCCCCATGGCACGGCAAAGACACCCCAGGTTCTCTGAGGAGGAGATCAGGGTCATGGTGGAGGAAATCATCCGGGTTGAGCCACAGCTATTCGGAGCACAGGTGCAGCACACCTCCATAGCTAGGAAGATGAAGCTATGGCGAAGAATAGTGGACAGGGTCAACGCAGTGGGACAGCACCCAAGAAATAGGGATGACATCAGGAAGAGGTGGAACGACCTACGGGGGAAGGTGCGTTCCGTGGTCTCAAGACACCACCGTGCGGTTCAGCGGACTGGCGGCGGACCCCTACCTCCTCCCCCACAACTAACAACATGGGAGAAGCAGGTCTTGGTGATTCTGCATCCTGAGGGCCTCGCAGGAGTAGATGGAGGAATGGACTCCGGTAAGTAAAATCTTTACTAATACATCCCCCACCCTACCTGCATGCCATCACATACCCCCACCCTCACCCCCAGCATTCCAACTCCTCACCAATGTCCCAATATCACAAACCACACATCTCAACACCAAGCCCTGCATGCAACACCAAAGCATGGATACCCATCACCAAAGCATGGCCACTGCACATACCCATACACCCCACTAAACCGTCATCACACAAGGTCCCACACAGGAATGCAAGCACTGGGGTACACGGTCACCCACCCATTGCACACCATGCCACACACAGATGTAATAAACATCCTTTTATACCCCTGTAGGACCCCTACCCAATGTCACCGGACAGGAGGGTCCACACATGTCCACACCACCAACAGAAGAGGCCCACAGTGATGACAGCACCTCTGTCCAACTGGATCTAGATGAGCAGCCCGGCCCATCGGGGACCTCTGGACAGTCGGTTCCCCTCACACAATCACAGGCTACAGAGCTTCCTCCCTCTGGAAACACCAGCACAGCACCCATCCAGGGGGCCCATACCTCTGTCCCCAGGACACGTCAAGCAGCAGTGTGTCCACCACTACAGGGAACCCAGGCTAACCCACCACCCCAACAACAACAGGGACGTGGGGGCAGTGGTAGTAGGCACACGGTCCAAGGGACGGAGGCTCAGGAACACAGGGGAACTGGGAGGGCTGCTGTGCGACAGGGGGAGGACAGGTCAAGGGAACCCACTCTCCACGAGGCCCTCTCCTCCATCATGGGAGCCTACCGCCACTCCCAGGAGACGATGGCAACGGTACTGGTCAAGTTTCAGGAGACCCAGCGCCTGCAGGAGGAACAGTATTTGGGCTTCAGGGAGGAACTCAGAATCATCAATTCCACCCTGGGCACCATCGTAGGGGTGCTGAAGGAAGTACTGAACACCAGGAGGGACACTGTGGCACAACAAGGGGCCCCTGACACTAGCATGGACGATGAACTGCCCACCATCTCCGCCAGCGCTATTGGACAGGATGCCCCGCCACAGGACCACCACACCAGCACCCCACCCCCTGCAGTGGGAGAACCACCAGCAAACGGTCCCTGAGATCCAGGACAGAGAACGATGCCAAGACCCCCGCCAAGAAATGAGACCACCCTGAATGTCATCTTTCTGTCCCACTTTGTCACCCTGTCCATCCTCAAACTGCCCCAGCTCCACTTCCTATGCCCATTTGAGCAATGCACCTGTGAGACTAATAGACTGGACTCTGCCATGGACATTCCTCCACCATCACCCCTCACCATTTTACAACACCCTCCAATATTTAGCACTTAAATAAATACCCTTGAAGCACAAAACAATCTGGAGTCAGTCTGTGTTTTTGAAATTATGTATTAGCAATTACAGTGACAAAATGCTCTTTCAATTGTAATGTCAACATACCTATGTCACACAGCTCTAGTCCATGAGGAAACAAAGCAGATGTCACACAGTGGGACCCATATCTGTGAAATTGTAAGGGAAAGTGACAACTCAGTAACCATACACTGGGTGAAAACGACAGACAGTAGAGCGGAAGTAGTGTTAAAGTACATGTAGTAGCCAGGTCTGTACTCTTACCTGTGTCTCACTGGAAATATTGCAGGATCACCGAGTTCCTATTGTCCATGTCCTCTTCTTCTGCTTCCTCGTCTTCACTGTCCACAGGCTCCACAGCTGCAACAACACCGCCATCTGGACCATCCTCCTGCAGAAAAGGCACCTGTCGTCGCAAAGCTAAGTTGTGAAGCATACAGCAGGCCATGATGATCTGGCACACCTTCTTTGGTGAGTAGAATAGGGATCCACCTGTCATATGGAGGCACCTGAACCTGGCCTTCAGGAGGCCGAAGGCCTGTTCTATAATCCGCTGAGTTTGCCCATGGGCCTCATTGTAGCGTTCCTCTGCCCTTGTCCTGGGATTCCCTACTGGGATCAGTAGCCATGACAGGTTGGGGCAACCAGAGTCACCTGCAAATGGCAATGGACAACTGTTAGAAACACACTAACCTGTAGGGAAATCCCCAGACCCAGACAACTATTCCCACTGACTTGCTTCCAGGTGCTCACCTAATAGCCACACACGGTGCCTCTGGAGTTGACCCATCACATAAGGGATGCTGCTATTCCGCAGGATGTAGGCATCATGCACTGAGCCAGGGAACTTGGCATTCACATGGGAGATGTACTGGTCTGCCAAACACACCATCTGCACATTCATGGAATGATAACTCTTCCAGTTTCTGTACACCTGTTCACTCCTGCGGGGGGACCAAAGCCACATGGGTCCCATCAATGGCACCTATGATGTTGGGGATATGTCCCAGGGCATAGAAATCACCTTTCACTGTCGGCAAATCCTCCACCTGAGGGAAAACGATGTAGCTCCGCATGTGTTTCAGCAGGGCAGACAATACTCTGGGCAACACGTTGGAAAACATAGGCTGGGACATCCCTGATGCTATGGCCACTGTTGTTTGAAATGACCCACTTGCAAGGAAATGGAGTACTGACAGCACCTACACTTGAGGGGGGTACACAGTTCATGGATTGTGGCACGGTCAAACCTGTAGGTGATGATCACATGTCTTTCCTCCATTGTCGACAGGTCCACCAGCGGTCTATACACCGGAGGATGCCGCCATCTCCTCACATGTCCCAGCGGACGGTGCCTATAAAGGACAACAGCGAGCACAGAGTCAACCAACTCAGAGGTACGCACCCACAGCTTACAGAACACGAATCCTAATCCGAAAAGTGGCCTGTATGTGTGTTGAGTCCAGGCATAGGTATGTTTGACGCAGTTAAAAATTAAGCCATGTGGGCCCATGAAATGGCGGCTGCCTGACCTCTAAAGTTGGATAATGGGATGTGAGGTAACTGCGCTGGCGTTGTACACCGTCGCGGAAGGCGGTCGAAGACCGCGGCGCAATGCTGCATTGGTTAACATTGGACCTTATGGGTCCCAGGACCCAATGACGATGTACGCCGGCGGTGACGGTACGCACCGCCGCGGACGTGACCGCCATTTTCTATCTGTTCAATCCCTCAGTACCTGATCTTCGACAGGAGAGGACCTACACTGCAAGTGCTGCTGTGACCTCGGTCTGGAAGAGACAATGGCTCGAGTGTCCGGGCAAAAGGCCCCTGCCTTCGGCACGGAGGAGTTGGAGAAACTCGTGGATGGGGTCCTCCCCCAGTACACGCTACTCTACGGTCCTCCAGAAAAACAGTTAAGTACACTGGGAGCATGCTGTATGGGCTATGCCAGGTTGGAGTGGGGTGGATGAAAGATGGGGGGGAGATTGAGGCATGCATGAAACAACGATGAATGCATGTGCCACATGGCAAGGGTAGGGATGGGGGCCAATGACTGTGACGGTGCAGTTGGTAATAAAATTTCTCTTCCCCCTGTACAATTCATGTAGGTCAGCGCCCACCAGAAAAAAGATATTTGGCGTGCCATCGCCAAGGACGTCCGGACCCTGGGGGTCTACCACAGACGGAGCACCCACTGCCGGAAAAGATGGGAGGACATTCGCCGCTGGAGCAAGAAGACTGCGGAGGCTCACCTGGGGATGGCCTCAAATGTGGGAGGGGTGCCCATTGCACCATGACCCCCCTGATGTTCAGGATCCTGGCGGTGGCGTACCCGGAGTTGGATGGGTGCTTGAGGGCATCACAGCAGCCACAAGGGGGTGAGTACACTCTCATCCTGCTGATTTTGCGCGCAGTGGAGGTGTCTGGGTGGGGGAGGTGGCCTGTGGGTTTCCCTAGGCCAGGGCGAGTTTAGTAGGCAAGGTCCCTCCGTAAGGCAGAGGGCCAAGTACACCTAGTCATTCCCTCTGATGGGAGCTCCCTTGTGGTGGCGGCTACATCTGTGCCCCCTGCATCTACAGGTACAGCTGCCACCCCCCTACCATCACCTTCGCCCCAGGCACCTCAGGCCCTGCCCCAGTCACCCCTACTGCCCTCGGTGAGGAGGCCATTGACCTCCTCAGGTCCCTCACTGTTGGGCAGTCTACCATTTTGAATGCCATCCAGGGTGTAGAAAGGCAGTTGCAACAAACCAATGCATTCCTGGAGGGCATTCATTCTGGTCAGGCGGCCCTTCACCGAGCTTTTCAGACTCTGGCCTCAGCACTGATGACAGCCATTGTCCCCGTCTCTAACCTCCCCCTCCAACTTTCTCCACCCAGACCCAAACCCCTGTACCCCAGTCTATCCCAAGCACACCTTCAGACCAGCATGCACACACGTCAACGCACAAGGGAAGCTCAGGCAAACATAAGCACCACACATCCCACAGGCACTCACGCAAGCATCACCCACATGCAGACACACCAACATCCACTGCCTCCACTGTGTCCCCCTCCTCCTCGTCTCCCTCCTCCCTCCCTGTCTCGTCTCCACTCACAACTGCATGCACTACATCTACAGCCACTACTGCCATCACCAGCACACACACCACCACACCCCGCTCACGTGCAGTCACCACCCGACTACCATTCACACGTCCCCTGTGTCCTATCCCAGTGTGTCTGTGACTCCACCTCCCAAGATACACAAACGCAGGCACACACCCATCCAACAGCCATCCACCTCACGACAGCTTCCAGCACATGCACCTTTACCCAAAGTCACCAAACAAACACCTCCTACAACCCCAACCTCTTCCTCCACTCCCAAACCCCCTCCAGCCACCCGTCCCAGTGTCTCCCAAAAACTTTTCCTGTCCAACCTTGACCTCTTTCCCACACCTCCCCCACCCCGTCCGTCTCCTAGGGCCCAACTCTCCAGGTCCCAACCTAGCACCTCAGCCACAACATCTCCGGGACCAGTGGTGCCTGTAGTTACCGGAATCTGGAGTGCACCGGCCACCAGGGCAGCCAGTGTGGCACGGAGCCACAGCACTGACAGTCCCCCACCTGTGAAGCATCAAAAGTTGGCCAGTGCCCGACGGGAGAGGGGGAAGACTCCAGCCACCAAAGCCGCTCCCAGGTGTCCCGGTGGGAGTGTGGAGTCAGCTGCAACACCTTCCAAGGTGGGGAAGGGCCACAAGAAACCTGGCAAGTCTGGGAAGAGCAGCACGGCGGAGAAGACCGCCATCATCCCCTCTGCCCAGGAGGTCACCACCAGCACCTGGCCTGCTGCCCAAGAGGCCACCGCCATCATCCCTGCTGCCCAGGAGGCCACTGCCGTCATCCCCGCTGCCCAGGAGGCCTCCGCCATCATCCCCGCTGCCCAGGAGGCCACCGCCAGCACCTGCCCTGCTGCCCAGGAGGCCACCGCCATCATCCTCGCTGCCCAGGAGGCCACCGCCAGCACCTGCCCTGCTGCCCAGGAGGCCACTGCCTTCATCCCCGCTGCCCAGGAGGCCACCACCAGCAAAAGCCCCGCTGGGCTAGAGAGGACCGCCAGCACAAGCCCCGCTGAGCTACAGAGGACCGCCAGCACAAGCCCCGCTGAGCTAGAGAGGACCGCCAGCACAAGCCCCGCTGGGCTAGAGAGGACCGCCAGCACAAGCCCCGCTGGGCTAGAGAGGACCGCCAGCACAAGCCCCGCTGGGCTAGAGAGGACCGCCACCGCCAGCACAAGCCCCGCTGAGCTAGAGAGGACCGCCAGCACAAGCCCAGCTGAGCTAGAGAGGACTGCCAGCAGCTGAGTCACTGCAAAGGAGCCCGCCGCCACAAGCACCACTGAACAGGGCACCGCTGCCTCAAGCACCGCTGAACAGGGCACCGCCACTACAAGCACCGCTGAACAGGGCACCACCGCTACAAGCACCGCTGAACAGGGCCTTGCCGCCAAAAGCACCGCTGAACAGGGCACCGCCGCCTCAAGCACCGCGGCACAGGGCACCGCCGCCTCAAGCACTGCTGAACAGGGCACCGCCACCACAAACACCACTGAACGGGGCACCGCCGCCACAAGCACCGCTGAACAGGGCACCGCCGCCTCAAGCACCGCTGGCCCATGAGCGCCAAGGGCACTGATGCTACTGAGTCCGTCACGAGCAGGATGAAGCACTCTGGGCACAGAGCCCCCTCCAGAACCAGTGGAGTCTGTCATCCACTACCTCTGACTTTAGCAGGATGAAGCACTCTGGGCACCATGACCGCTCCAGAACCAGTGGAGACTGTTATCCACTTGAGAGACTGTGGCTTTGCACTCCCCAGGATGGAACAGGGGCAACCCACCCACTGTATAGACTTGAGAGACTGTGGCTTTGCACTCCCCAGGATGGAACAGTGGGCAACCCACCCACTGTAGAGACTTAAGAGACTGTGGCTTTGCACTCCCCAGGATGGAACAGTGGGCAACCCACCCACTGTATAGACTTGAGAGACTGTGGCTTTGCACTCCCCAGGATGGAACAGTGGGCATGTGGCCCTCTCATGGATTTGGCGTCGTGCACTCAACCGGCTGAGGTGCCCCCCCTCCCCCCCCCTGAGGTGCCTGTTTCCTTGCTCTCTGATGCCCTTGCAGTGTCCTCTCCGTCATGGTCGGGGATCTTGTGTGGGCCTCGCCCATACCGTGTGGTCCCAGTGTTCCACAGACTTCATTGGAGCACTATCTGGACTACTAAGCTTGGTGTATATTTTGTTTATAGTGTATATATATATTTTTGCATACTTGATTTTAATATATTACAATGGTTACACTCATTTCCTTTTGTCTTTGGATTCTTCCGGGGGGGTTGGGGGTGTAACTGTAATGTATCATGCTGTATTGGTGTGTGTGTTGTAGTGGGTGAGGGTGGGGGTGTTGCGTGTTGCGTGTGTGTGTCCCTGTTTTTTCCCTCCCCTCTCCCCTGTGTCGTAGGTGCAGTACTCACCGTTGTCTTCGCTGCCGGCGTTTGTGCTGCTGGTAGAGGAGCAAGAAGATAAGGGCTGGCAGGATCTGCAGCTCTGGTTCCATGGCTTCCAGATTCCTCGTGGGGTGTGTAGAGGTGAGCGTTTTCCCTTCGAAGTCCTGTTTCCGCCGTGTTTTTGTCTGCGGTGAATCCGCCCCGGAAAAGGTGGCGGATTGGTAGGTTGTGATACTGTGGGCGGTACTTTGTCTTCCGCCTGTCTGTTGCCGGTGACTGCGCGCTGTTTGTTTGTACCGCCATGGGGGTCAGAGTGTTAAAGTGGCTGTCTTTGTTGGCGGTTTCCGCCATGGTCGTAATTCACATTTTTTTACCACCGGCCTCTTGGCGGTCTTACCGCCGCTTTAACACCGTCCGCCAGGGTTGTAATGACCACCTAAGTCTTTTTGGCCCTGAGACGTCAGGAAATAGGAGGCAAGCTCAATCCAAGCACTTGGAGAGCACTTCTCAGCAGAGCCAGAGGTGAGCAAGGCAGTAGGGCAACAGCAAGGCAGAAGTCGTTATGGCAAAGCAGTCCAGGTGAGTCCATTGGGCAACCAGGCAACTTCTCTTGGCAGGGTGGGGTTCTGCTGCAGAATGTCTTCCCAAGAAGTGTCTGAGTTGGTAGGGTCAGCGGCCCAGTTTATGTACCCAAAAGTGCCTTTGAAGTGGGGGAGACTTCAAAGAGTGGTTTTGAAGTGCACAAGGTCCCCTTTTAGTACAACCCTGTTGGCAGTCCTTTGGAATGTAAGTGTCAGACCCTCCACCCTTCCAGCCCAGGAAGACCCATTCAGTATGCAGGTATGTGCAAGTGTGACTGAGCATCCTGTGTTTTTGCTTGTCTGGGTGCAATGCACAAGGGAACTGTCAACCAGCCCAGCCCAGATGTGGATTGGAGACAGGCTGTAAGGCACAGAAGGATTTTAAGTGCAGAGAAATGCTCACTTTCTAAAAGTGGCATTTCTAAAGTAGTAATATATCATCCAACCTCACCAGTCAGCAGGATTGTGTATTACCATTCTGGCCATACTCGATATGACCTGTCTACTCCTTTCTGATCAGAAGCTACCACTCAAACAATATAAGAGGGTAGCCCTAATGTTAGCCTATGAAAGGAGCAGCCCTCACTGCAGTGGAAAACAAATTCAGGAGTTTTCCCCTACCAGGACATATAAAAGTCACATGTATATGTCCTGCCTTTTACCTACACAGCACCCTGTCCTATTGGTTACCTAAGGTCTACCTTAGGGGTGACTTATATGTAGAAAAAGTGGAGTTTAGGGCTTGGCAAGTACTTTTAAATCCCAAGTCGAAATGGCAGTGAAACTGCACACAGGGGCCTTGCAATAACAGTCCTGAGACAAGGTTAAGGGGCTACTTCTGTGGGTGGCACAACCAATGCTGCAGGCCCACTAGTAGCATTCAATCTAAAGGCCCTGGGCAAGTGTAGTGCACTTTACAAGGGACTTACAAGTAGATCAAATATGCCAATTGGGGGTGAACCAATGTTACCATGTTTTAGGGAGAGAGCATACGCACTTTAGCACTGTTTAGCAATGGTCAAATGCGCAGAGTCCTAAAGCCAGCAAAAACAGTGTCAGAAAAGTGGAGGGAGGCAAGCAAAAAGTTGAGGGATGATCACCCTAAGGCTGTCAGGTCTAACACTCTCACACCCAGTGGCACCCTGTCACAACTATTCTTACACCTAGCGAGACAGGCCCTGTGGCCAACTCCCACTGCACGCAGCCAAAGACCATGCGCAGTGCAGGGTTTAGTGGTTATGGGTTTGACTGCAGGGACTGGTCCTGCGTGATGTGGGGTTAGGTGATCATAGGGGTTGGTTGCAGTGCTTGTCTTTAGGTCAGGTCCTGCAGACACATCCCACCATGCACGGCCAAAGGCTGTGCGTGGCGGTGGTTAGATTAACGTGTAGTAATGAAAATTAGTTTACATTAAAAAAACATAGAAATTCACTGAAAAAAACAAAGGTTACAGGGGCTTTATAGTGCAGTTCTGAATTTACTCTCACAAAACCAGAGAAATTCAGCAGTTTTAGTTAGAGTTATTTCACGTAACTATAACTTGCATACAGGGTCATATTTATACTTTTGACGCAAAACTGCGCTAATTTAGTTTTGCGTCAAAAACCTTAGCGCCATTCCTGAGTGCAAGCTGTGTGCCATATTTATGGAACTGCGCAAGCCGGCGCAAAGGATCGGCTAGTGTCAAAAGAAAAGAGGCTAGCGGGGGTTACCGTAGGGGAAAATGGCATTCGGGCACCAGAAATGACGCTAGGCTGGTTAACGCCAATATATATGTCGTTAACCAGCCTAGCTTCATATCTTGACACAATAGCACCCAAAAATGACTCCTGTCTTAGTAAAGACAGGAGTCATGCTTACCATCCCAATGACCATGACCATGCCCAGGGCACGAGTGTCCCCTGGGCATGGCCACTAGACCCAGTGCCATGAGGAGGGCCCCAAATAGGGGGCCCCCATGGCACAGAACATTGTTTTTTTTTTACATACTGACGAATACTTACCTATACTTACCTAGGATGGGGTCCCCCATTCTGTGGTGTCCCTCTGGTGTGGGTGTTGCTGAGGCTTGGAGTGGGCATCTCTGGGTCCATTCCATGGTGTTTGGCCATTGAAAATGGGTCCACAGGCCCCAAACTTCCTGGTCTGACCCAGGCATTAAATAATGGTGCTAAGCAGGCTTAGCACCATTATTTAACTTCGCTACTCCGTGCGCATCTTTTTTGCACAGGAGTATAAATATGGCGGTGGGGGGATAGCATCATTTTTAGGACAGGTTCATGCATCCTAGAAATTGTGTTAACTCGTAGATTTTGATGATAGACAAGTCCAATGTCAAGATTTAAATATGGAGGTAAGCTTTTGCCGTGTTAGTGTAAAAAATGTTGATGATGACGTGATGCAAACCAAGTAGAGATATGTCCTACATTCTTTTAACTTATGTAGAAATTTTCATGCTGGAACGATTCTGTTTAATAACTCAAGGCTGCTTGCAAAAGTTCATATTTACTACATAGAATATTGCTACTGTTGAAAACGTTTTCTGCTGTACCATAAACCTTACGTGGAACATAATGAACACAAGTCATCAGTTGTCACCTGCACATCGAGTTACTCTTGAATACAAAGGGCATATTTATACTCTGTGCCGAAATTGCCTCATTGTTTTTGCACAAATTCAGAGCAAACATAACTCCATATTCATATCTTGATACTAGACCCATCTAGCGTCAAAATATGGGAGTTAATGTTATTTTTTGGATGCATGAACCCACCTTGCGTCAATGAGATGCAAGGTAGGTGTTCCTTTCTAAAAGTGACTCTAAGACCATAGTGCCATATTTATCACCCGTGCTAAAATGACGAGGACCCAAAAAAGTACGTTAAACCTGTTTTGTGTCAGGGGGTGTGGCCAAAATGGCTGCCGGAGCGGAAGCTTAGGCGAAGAGCTCTGCTCACGGCCCACCAATATTGCTTGATCCTGTGCCTGGCCGCATCAAAAAACAGGAACCGATGCGTGTGTGAGCCCAACAACCGGCCGTGAACGCACCCGAAGATTGCTGGGTTCGAGGAGGCGGTGCCTGGTGGAGATCGGCTGAGGCGGAGGCGTGGGCCTTGTCGGAGGCCGCGGGCCTCGCTCGTGGGCACCACGTGAGGAGTGGAGTTGTCGCGGGGTCTGCTCGGCCCCCCTCAGCCCCCGCCGGAGCTCCTGTGGTGCTGCGCTACCATGGGGCCCGTGGGTGTGGACTGCGGCACAGGGGGCCGCCCCCAGGAAGGTGAGCTGCGCACGCGGCGCTCTGGCCCGGCCGCGCCCTAGCTGGGTGGGCCGGGGGTGCGCTTGTGTCGCACTGGCGGGCGCGCCTGGCGCACGGGGGCCGGATCCTGGGTTGTCCCCCACCGGATCGGGGGGGCCCTGGGAGGATCGTGCTGGTGCCCGAGTCTGGAGCGGGCCGTGACGCGCTAGCGCCCAGCTCGAGCGGGATCCGTGGCGCGCTGGGCCCGCTGAGTGGGGCCTGGGAGGGTGTCCAGCCCCCCCCACCGCAATGCGAAGACACTGAATAACTGGAGCCACAAGTAAGCAGTGCCACATAAAAACCCACCACAAGGCAGCATTATCATAATAAAAACAACAGCAAAGGCGGGTGAAACCGGGACAGTCCGTGGCCCCCAGGCGCCCAGCTCAAGGAAATTTGAAGCGCACCGGGCTTGGCGTGCAGGGTCAAGGAAGGAGGCTGGCTCTCCACCGCACAGTGTAGATCGTACTGGTTACATGGAGCCATAAGTAAAGCAATGCCATATTAAAACCCAGCACAAAGGCAGACTGAACACAAAGAGAAACAACAGTAAAGGTGGGAATGGAGAATAAATAAGAGAGGGGGAGAGAAAAAGAAAACTGAAACCGGACTGAACAGACACAAATAGACTAAATCAAAGCGCAATATAACGCAGGTTCTCCTGATAATTCACCCATCTAACTGGGAAAGCGACTGCTAACACCAGCAGTAAAACATCCAGAGGGGGAGAGCAGGGCTTAAAAAGGGACGAAGCTGCTGCGCCCCGGGAAAAACCAGGAATCGGGCAACAAGTTACAAGTTGCACGGGGAGCGGAGTGGTCTGCATACGACATGCTGGACAGGGCTAAGAACTGTAAAACTTGTAACGTCAGAGGGCACATGACTGGCTGCAAAATCGGGCGAACAAACTCTCTGGAGCATCTCTCTCGGCCCACAACCACACAGTTCATCCACCACCACCACCGTGCGGTTCATACCGACCAATCTGACAGCAACGTGCTGCATCCCTGCAGGGCAAGGACTCCCACAATTGCCCAGCCTGGGCACCTCCGTGAAGCGGGTGGGGCTGCCCACTCGAAGAAGCATGGTAAAACCAAAGCATCCCAAATTGGGGTCCCTAGGGGACGAAGATCCCCCCCTCCCTTAGCAGCTGGTCACTCAGACGCGCAATCAGCAACAGTCCTTCAACTAAATGAAACACTGCGCGCGCATTCCCTCCAGTTCGATAAAATCATGCAGGCAATAATGGACACTAAGGTGGTCATTACAACCCTGGCGGATGGTGTTAAAGCGGTGGTAAGACTGCCAACAGGCCGGCAGACAAAAAAGGAGAATTATGACCCTGGCGGGAGCCGCCAACAAAGACAGCCACTTTAACACACCGCCCGCCACGGCGGTACAGACAAGCAGCGCAGCGGTCACCGACAACAGACAGGCGGAACACAATGTACCGCCCATAGTATCACAACCCGCCAATCCTTTTCTGGGGCGGATTCACCGTGGATAAAAACACAACGGAAACAGCTTTGGCAATGGGAAAACGCTCACCTGAACACATCCCACAAGGAACGAGGACTCCATGGACCCGGAACTCCAAATGTTGTGTTTCTGCTCCTCTACGACCATCATCTACATAGGCGCCGAAGACAACGGTGAGTACTGCACCTACGACATGGGGGTGGGGGGAGGCAAAAGTTAGGGTGTCACCCACCAAACACCCCCACCCCCAACCTCGCATTTTACAACATACACACCAATGCGTTCACAAAAATCACAGTAACAACCTACAATCCCCCCGGAAGAATGAAAAGACAAAGCGAAATTCGGTCAAACATTGTAATGTGGCAATATACATGTCATACATAAATATACAGATATATATGAAAATCACTCATAATTATATACAGTATGAGAAGTAGTGCAGATATGTACACAACAATGTCCGTGCACCAACAGTCCAAAAATGCATGGGCGAGGCCCACAAAGGAAACCTGACCACAATCGGAGAGAACACTGCCAGGGCATCAGATAGAAATACTACAGGCACCTCAGGGGGAAGGGAAGGGGGGGCACCTCAGCCGGATGACTGCAAAGCCAGATCCACGACGGGGCTCCATGCCCATTTATGTATCCTGGGGAGTGCAAAGCCACAGTCTCTCAAGTCTCTACAGTGGGTGGGGTGCCCACTGTGCCATCCTGGGGAGTGCAAAGCCAAAGTCTCTCAAGTCTCTACAGTGGGTGGCTTGCCCACTGTGCCATCCTGGGGAGTGCAAAGCCACAGTCTCTCAAGTCTCTACAGTGGGTGGCTTGCCCACTTAGCCATCCTGGGGAGTGCAAAGCCACAGTCTCTCAAGTAGATGCAGGTCTCCACTGGTTCTGGAGGGGGACTGGTGCCCAGACTGGATGAGTCTCCCCGTGAAAGTTCCTGTCCTGTCACTGTCCCAGCTGCACATGGGATAAGGATGCCTGATGTGGCGGTCTATTCATTCCTACCCGGTGCTTGCCCTGTTCAGCGGTGCTTTGCCATGGCAGTCTTTGCCCTGTTCAGCGGTGCTTTGCCATGGCGGTCTTTGCCCTGTTCAGCGGTGCTTTGCCATGGCGGTCTTTGCCCTGTTCAGCTGTGCTTCGACATGGCGGTTCAGGACTGTTCAGCGGTGCTTTGCCATGGCGGTCTTTGCCCTGTTCAGCGGTGCTTCGACATGGCGGTTCAGGACTGTTCAGCGGTGCTTAGCCATGGCGGTCTTTGCCCTGTTCAGCGGTGCTTTGCCATGGCGGTCTTTGCACTGTTCAGCGGTACTTCGACATGGCGGTTCAGGACTGTTCAGCGGTGCTTTGCCATGGCAGTTCTGGTACGGACATTGGTGTGTGGCATGACGTTCCCTACACTGGGCATTGGTGTGTGGCATGACGTTCCCTACACTGTGCATTGGTGTGTGGCATGACGTTCCATCATAGCCCACCTGGGCTGTGGCAGCCGGGGCCCTCCTGGGCTGTGACTCCGGCGGTGGCGGTGGTCTCCTCACCAGAGACGATACATGTGCCCTCCTGGGCTGTGACTCCGGCGGTGGTCTCCTGACCAGTGACGATACTTGTGCCATCCTGGGCTGTGACACCGGCTGTGGTCTCCTGACCAGAGACGATACTTGTGCCCTCCTGGGCAATGACTCTGGCGGTGGTCTCCTGACCAGTGACGATACTTGTGTCCTCCTGGGCAATGACCCTGGCGGTGGTCTCCTGACCAGTGACGATACTTGTGCCCTCCTGGGCAATGACTCTGGCGGTGGTCTCTTGACCAGTGACGACAGTGCTGGCAGTTGTGTCTCGACCGCCGGAAATGATGGCGCACTTCTCTGCCGTGACACTCACAACAGGCTGGGCAGACTTCCTCTGGCCCTTCCCCACCTTTGGTGGAGTCACAGCTGACTCTCAATCCCCTTGGAACCCATGTGAGTTGTTTTCCCACAAGGAGTCTTCACATGGTCCCGTCGTCCACTCTCCAATTTTAGAGCCTTTACAGGGGGTGGACTGCCAGTGCCTTGGCTCCGGGTCATACTGCCTGCCCTGGTGGCCGGTGCACTCCACAAACCTTGAACAGGCACCACTGGTATTGGAGGCTTTTTGGCTGAGGCGCTACGACGGGACTGATGAATTGGAGGGGGGGGTTGGTGGCAAAAAGGTCAACTTTACAGAGGGACAGTTTCTGACGTACGCCGGGATGGGTAGTTGGAGGGGGCCTGGGAGTGGAGGAAGAGGAGGTGGTTGTCGGAGGTGTCACTTTCGGTGTTTTGGGTGCACGTGCAGGTACTGGAGGCTGTCGTGAGGTGGATGGATGTTGGGTGAGTGATTGCCGGCGTTTGTGTACTTTGGGAGGGGGCGTCACAGACACACTGGGAGAGGACACAGGGGACGTGTAAATGGGAGTGGAGGTGGTGAGTGCAGGTGAGCGGCTTGTGGTGCTGGGTCTCCTTGTGCGATTCATGGTGCCTGAAGATGTGGAGCATGCAGGTGTGTGTGTAGACGAGACTGGGAGGGAGGAGGGAGAAGAGGAGGAGGGGGACACAGTGGAGGCAGTGGATGTTGTAGTGTCTGTACGTGGGTGAGGCTTGCGTGAGTGCCTGTGGGTTGTGTGGTGCCTATGTTTGCTTGAGCTACCTGTGTGTGCTGACTTGTGTGCATGCTGGTCTGTAGGTGTGCTTGGGATGGGCTGGGGTACAGGAGATTGGGTCTGGGTGGAGGAGGTTGGAGGGAGGAGGCTAGACACAGGGACAATTGCTGCCATCAGTGCAGAGGCCAGAGATTGCAGGGAAGGACAGCCTGACCACAATGAATGCCCTCCAGGAATGCATTACTGTGTTGCAACTCTCGTTCTACACCCTGGATGGCATTCACAATGGTAGACTGTCCAACAGTGAGTGACCTGAGGAGGTCAATGGCCTCCTCACTGAGGGCAGCAGGGGTGACTGGGGCAGGGCCTGAGGTGCCTGGGGCGAAGGTGATGCCCACCCTCCTGGGTGAGCGGGCACGGGGCGAACGCTGAGGGGCTGCTGGGAGGGCGGTGCTGGTAGGGGAGGTGGCAGCTGTACCTGTAGAAGTGGGGCGCACAGATGGTGCCGCCACCACAAGGGAGCCCCCATCGGTGGACGAGTCCGTGTCGCTGCTTGGTGTTCCGGTGGCCGACGTGAAGCTCCCCTTGCCCTCCGTCCCACTGGTGCATTCAGAGTCCGTGGTGTGGTCCTCCATGGCCATGAGGGATGCAGCTCCCTCGTGCTCCGGTGCCACTGTACCTCCGCCTGATGATGCTGATGTACAAAAGGACAGGGAGAGCAGAAAAAGGGGGGGAGACAGAAGAAAGAGAGTTTTAGTGCATGGGATATCGCTACCGTTGGCGGACAAGACAGACACAGCAGCCCCCTGCATTACGCCGTGCTCCTGCCCTCTGCACATGCAATTCCTGGGATATGGCCTACATGGCAATGGTGGACATCTGCGCACATGGATGCCACAGGGGCAACTATACCTCGACTGGCACTCTGCTGAGGTGGGGTAGAGTGCCACATGGCCTACATTATGGAGGGGCCTTGCCTACCGAACTCGCCTGGCCTAGGGACACCCACAGCCCACCTCCCCCACCCAGACACCTCCACTGTGCGCAGTGTCCCCAGAATGAGAGTGTACTCACCCCCTTGTGTCTGCTGTGATGCTCTCAAGTGCCCATCCAACTCCGGGTAGGCCACCGCCAGGATCCAGAACATCAGGGGGGTCATGGTGCGCTGGGCACCCCTCCCACGTTGGGAGGCCATCCCCAGCTAAGCCTCCGCCGTCTTCTTGCTGCAGCGTCAAATGTCCTCCCATCTCTTACGGCAGTGGGTGCCCCGTCTCTGGTGGGCCCCCAGGGTCTGGACCTCCTTGGCGATGGCACGCCAAATGTCTCTCTTCTGGTGGGCGCTGACCTACATGACATGCACAAGGAAAGAGGAACAGTCATTAACAACTGCACCGTCGTTGTGAGTGGCCCCCTCCCTACTCTGGCCATGTGGCCCATTCATTCCCAAGCATTAATGTACTATGAACTCTGCCCCCTTCCCTCTTCCAACCATCCCTCTCCACCCAGGCCTAGCCCATACCACGTGCTCCGTGTGTACTAACCTGTTGGTCTGGAGGACCGTAGAGTAGCGTGTACTGGGGGAGGACCCCGTCTACCAGTTTCTCCAACTCCTGTGCAGTGAAGGCAGGGGCCCTTTCCCCAGACGCAGCAGCCATCATCGTTTCCAGACCGAGGTCACAGCAGCACTTGCAGTGTAGGTCCTCTCCTGTCGAAGGTCAGGTATCTAGTGATTGAACAGATTGAAAATGGCGGTGACGTCCGCGGCAGTGCGCATCATCACCGCCGGCGCACCTGTTCATTGGCTCCTGGGACCCATAGGGTCCAAAGTTAACCAATGCAGCATTGCGCCGCGGTCTACGACCGCCTACCGCGACTGTGTGCAACGCCAGTGCAGTTACCCCATAATCCCATTGTCCCAGTTTAGAGGTCAGGCAGCCGCCATTTCAGGGGCCCACATGGTTTAATTTACCTCTGCATCACACATAGCTAGGCCTATACTCAACACACATACAGGAAGGGTTCTCTGAGTGGTGTAGTCTTGTGTGTAACTGTGGGTACATACCTGGAGGAATAATGACTGATTCTTCGCTGTTGTCCTTCGTAGGCACCGTCTGCTGGGACAGTTGAGAAGATGGCGGAATCCTCCGGTGTACCGACTGCTGGTGGACCTGTTGACAATGGAAGAGCGACATGTCATCGTCACCTATCGGTTTGACCGTGCCACAATCCAGGAACTATGTACCCAGTTGGAGCCAGACCTGATGTCACCAATCCGCCATCCGACTGGAATCCCCCCTGACATACAGGTGCTGTCAGTGCTCCATTTCCTTGCAAGTGGGTCTTTTCAGACAACAGTGGCCATGGCATCAGGGGTGTCCCAGCCTATGTTTTCCAATGTGTTGTCCAGAGTGCTGTCTGCCCTGCTGAAACACGTACGGAGATACATAATTTTCCCTGAGGTGGCAGATTTGCCTACAGTGAAAGGTGACTTCTATGCCCTTGGTCATATCCCCAACGTCATAGGTGCCATTGATGGGACCCATGTAGCTCTGGTCCCCCCCCCACAGGAGTGAACAGGTGTATAGGAACAGGAAGAGTTATCATTCAATGAATGTCCAGATGGTATGTTTGGCAGACCAGTACATCTTGCAGGTAAATGCTATGTTCCCTGGCTCAGTGCATGACGCCTACATCCTGCGAAATAGCAGCATCCCTGATATGATGGGTCAACTCCAGAGGCACCGTGTATGGCTATTGGGGGACTCTGGTTACCCCAACCTTTCCTGGCTATTGACCCCAGTGAGGAATCCCAGGGCAGAGGATCGCTACAATGAGGCCCATGGGCGGACTAGGAGGGTGATCGAACGCACCTTCGGCCTCCTGAAAGCCAGGTTCGGGTGCCTCCATATGACAGGAGGATCCCTATTCTACTCACCGAAGAAGGTGTGCGAGATCATCATCGCCTGCTCCATGCTCCATAATTTGGCTTTGCGACGCCAGGTGCCTTTTCTGCAGGAGGATGATCCAGATGACGGTGCCAGTGGAGCCTGTGGACAGTGATGAGGAGGAAGCTGAGGAAGAAGACAACGACAACTGGGAGTCAGTCATACAGCAATATTTCCAGTGACACACAGGTGAGAACATTTTCATGTTTAACATTACATTAACTTTCACACGTCTACCTCTATCCAGTTTGTCGATTTCAAACACTATTTGGTAACTGAGTTGTACCTTTCCATTACGGTTTCACAGGTGTGGTTACCAACGTGTCATCTGCTTGCATCCTTCAAGGACTTGTGATGTGTGACATAGGTATGTTAGCCTTACAATGGGAAACGCATTATGACACTGTCATTGATAATACATAATTAGTGAATCACAGACTGACTCAAGATTGTTTTGTGTTTCAAGGGTGTTTATTGAAGTGCTCAGAAATGTGAGGGGGTTGTAAAAAGAGGATAGGTGATGGCGTAAGAATGTCCATGGCAGAGTCCAGTCTATTAGTCTCACAGATGCATTGCCCATCTGGGCATAGGAAGTGGAGCTGGGGCAGTTTTAGTATGGACAGGGTAACAAGGTGGTACAGTGGGAGGACAAACAGGGTGGTCTCATTTCCTGGCGGGGGTCTTGCCATCTTGCTCTGTCCTGTTCCTGGATCTCAGGGACCGCTTGCGTGGTGGTTGTCCGTCTGCAGTGGGTGGGGTGCTGGTGTGTTGGTCCTTTGGTGGGGCATCCTGCCCACTAGCGCCGGCGGAGGTGGTGGGCAGTTCATCATCCTGGCTAGTGTCAGGGGCCCCTTGGAGTGCCACGGTGTCCCTCATGGTGTTCTGTATGTCCTTCAGCACCCCTAAGATGGTGCCCAAGGCGGAGCTGATGGTCCTGAGCTCCTCCCTGAACCCCAAATACTGTTCCTCCTGCAGGCGCAGGGTCTCCTGAAACTTGTCCAGGACTGTCGCCATCGTCTCCTGGGAGTGGTGGTATGCTCCCATGATGGAGGAGAGGGCCTCGTGGAGAGTGGGTTCCCTTGGCCTGTCCGCCCCCTGTCGCACAGCAGCCCTCCCAGTTCCCCTGTGTTCCTGTGCCTCCGTCCCCTGGACCGTGTGCCCACTACCACTGCCCCCAGGTCCCTGTTGTTGTTGGGGGTGGTGGGTTATCCTGGGTTCCCTGTAGTGGTGGACACACCGCTGATTGACCTGTCCTGTGTAGGGAGGTTTGGGCCTGCTGGGTGGGTGCTGTGCTGGTGTTACCAGAGGGTGGAAGGTCAGTGTTGGGCTGTGCCTGTGCAGGGGGAATGGACTGTCCCGAGGCCCACTATGGTCCGGGCTGGTCATCAGGATCCAGTAGGGCAGAGCTGCTATCGTCACTGTGGGCCTCTTCTGGGGGTGGAGTGGTGTTGTCTGGACCCTCTGGTGTGGTGACGGTCCTTCGGGTTCCTGCAGAGGCATAAGAGCATGATTATTGCGTGTGTGTGTGATGGTGTGCAATGGGTGGGTGTCTGTGTACCCCAGTGCAAACATTCCTGTGTGGGGGCTTGTGTGATGATGGTTAGAGGGTTGTTCTGGGTATGTGCAGTGAGCATGCTTTAGTGAGGGGTGACCATACTTAGTTGTGTCATGCAGGGCTTGGTGTTGGGATGTGTGGTTTGTGTTATTAGTACATTAGTGAGGAGTTGGAGTGATAGGGAAGGGGGTGAGGGTGGGGGTGTGTGAGAGCATGCAGGTAGGGTGGGGGATCTGATAGTTAAGATTTGACTTACCAGTGTCCCATCCTCCACCGACTCCTCCGAGGCCCTCTGGATGCATGATGGTCAAGACTTGCTCCTCCCATGTTGTTAGTTGTGGAGGAGGAGGTGGGGGTCCGCCGCCAGTCCGCTGCACCGCGATGTTGTGCCTGGAGACTGTTGAACGCACCTTCCCCCGTAGGTCGTTCCACCTCTTCCTGATGTCCTCCCTATTTCTTGGGTGCTGTCCCACGGCGTTGACCCTGTCCACTATTCTGCGCCATAGCTCTATCTTCCTGGCTATTGATGTGTGCTGTACCTGTGAGCCAAATAGCTGTGGCTCTACCCGGATGATTTCCTCCACCATGACCCTGAGCTCCTCCTCGGAGAAGCGGGGGTGCCTTTGGCGTGACATGGGGTGGTGTGTGTGATGTGTGGGGTGGTGTATGTGGTGATGAGTGTGGTGATGTGTAGTGGTGTGTGGTGTTTGGTGCTTGGATGTTGTGTGGGTGATGGTGTTGTGTGCCTCTGTGTGATGCGGTTGTCTATTCTGTGCTCTCTCTCTGGCCTTCGTTCGTGATTTTTCGGTCGTAGGGGTTTGCGGGTGATGTGGGTGTGTGTTTTATATAGTATTGGGTGTGTGGGAGTGGTATGTGTATGTGTATCAGGTGTGTGTATTTTGAATTGTCCAATGTGGCATTGGTTTGGAGATGTGTGTGTATTTTGAGCGCGGCGGTGTGTACCGCCAATGGAATGCCACGGTTGAAAGACCGCCGCGTGGATTCGTGGGTCGTAATAGCATGGGCGTGTTTCTGTTGGCGTGGAGGTGGAGGTTTTGTTTTCGCCAGTTTATCACTGACCTTTGGTGTGGCGGAGTTGTGTGGGTGTCTGAATTTTGGCGGATTCCGAGCTGTGTGTCATAATAGCTGTGGCGTAATTCCGCGGCTGCGGCGGTGTATTGGCGGTCTTCTGCACGGCGGTAAGCGCCTTTTACCGCCAATGTTGTAATGACCCCCTAAATCTTCATTGGAAGGGAAAATTTACGCCGCAGCACTGGAAGTCACACTACTTCGTGCTGACCATCGCAAACTAACAGGAAGGGGGCATGACACAGAAACTTAATTAAAAACCGTCCAACCAGAAGTGGCTGACTTGAGAACCAAAATCCAACGAAGGGAAGAGGAAATAGCTCAACTACAACACAGGGCCGAAGAAGCTGAGGGTCGATCAAGACGTAATAACATCAGATTCCTTGGCATCCCAGAACGTATTGAGTCCCCAAAAGCAGAGGAATTCATAGAAAGTTGGCTGAAAAATATACTGAAGGAGCAGGACTCCGCCATAGCTCCAGTGATTGAGAGAGCTCATAGAATCCCGGGCAGATCCCCACGGCCCGGGGCGCCACCTCGCCCGCTGATAGCACGCTTGCTAAATCACAGAGACAGAGACTTGATCCTCCAACACTTCAGAACCTTTAATCATATCACCTTGGAAAACAGTAAGGTAACGGCATACCCAGATTATACGATGGAAGTACAGCGCAAGAGAAACGCATTTGTTAAGATCAAAAAATTACTACTTGAACACAACATCACCTACTCACTCATGTTCCCAGCACGTCTGCGCATAGTCATTGATGAAAAAACTCTAATGTTTCCCTCACCTGGAGATGCATGGACATGGATACATGCGAAAGGATTGGCAGACCCAGCCAAGGAAGACACAACGAACGAAGAATGGACTACCCCCAGCTCCAGAAAGAAAAAAAAAAGCTAAAGCAACATCCCGCCCTACAAAATCACAAATGGTGGCAGACCAAGCACAAATCCTAAAGGAAACCAGCTCATTCACCCGTTCACTGTTTGACATCATGAGTGATACGGATACCAATGACACTGCCTCGCACGGTGGGGTCAATAGCCCGTCCCCCTCCCCATCGCTGGTTGGACCAGACCTCACCCCGCGATTGGCAGATGAACTCTAGGTACTAGTGGCGGACGCCCGGGGTGCCTCCCCCCGGGCATCGCGGCGGTCGGAATGGGACCTCTCACCAACTTCAGTGGTTACATGCCAAGGGCTGCGGCAACTATTGGAGGGGAGGCAGCGGACAGTTGCATCAGAAACACCAATTGTCTTTTAGATTATAAAGCCGTCACGCACGGGATCACACAAGCAGCAGATCATCCTGGAGGTGGGCCAACCAAGAGCCCGACCTCAACCAACCCACGTCCCCCACTACCTGAACGGTACCCAAATGGAACTGATCTTTCTGGACGCTAGCTTAGGCACCAGTTGTGCCACATCGTTTAGAACCGGACTTTGTCTGGAATATCCTTTTTGTCGTTCTTTTTTTTATCTTTACTTATCTTCCTCTCTCCCACCCTGGGCTTATTCTCTCCTTCTCTGTGACCGGGTTGCGCGTGGGTGGGTGGGCGTTGGACGGGGGGGCGGCTGGGATGGGTGCGCGGGGCGTGGCGGTGGGGGGTTGATGTGCATAGAAATGAGGTCTCGGGGACAGCTCAGATAGTTCCCTAAAATACTCCTTAACGCAATGAAGAAGGAACCCGTATATAATATATTAACCTGGAATGTGAAGGGCATGGCCGGAATAAATAAACGAAGTAGGATACACACTTATTTAAAACGCCACCATATCCATATAGCAATCCTTCAGGAAACACACATCACCGCAGAAGACATTGCGTGGCCAGAAAAGTGCTGGGCGGGATCGATACACTGCTCCGGCGACTCGACTTTCGCCAGGGGTATGCTGATTTGGATAGCCCCTGGGGTCCCTTACACAGTGCAACGCAGCATAAAAGACAACGATGGCAGGTTCATACAATTAAAGGGACTGTTAGACGGGGAGGAGCTAATGATAAACGGGCTGTATGTCCCGAACATTAGACAGGGTGAATTTTTACAAAAAACGATATCGCAACTAAAATATGACTTAATTACAGCCTGTGTATGGGGCGGTGACATGAACTGCGTACCGCAAATAGATATGGATAGATCACATCCCCCATTGGTGGCCGCCCCAATAGCGAAAAATTCCCAAACACTACGTCAATGGATAAAAGAGTGTCGCCTGATTGACATATGGAGGCATTTGCACCCACATGACAGAGTATACTCCTACTACTCTCCAGTGCACCTTCTACATACCCGAATTGACCTCATCCTTTCATCACAGGACCTAACACATAGAATAATGATCACAGATTATTCCGCTAGGGTAATATCAGACCATTGCACACTTATAACGCAAATCAGATGGGGCAGACACCGCTCCTGTATCCCAACCTGGCGCCTGTAAACTCAACTACTACATGACCCCCCTTTCAGAAAAGAACTAGCCAAGCACATCTCTTCATACTTCACCCAGAATGATGGGACAGCAAGCTCTAGAGCTATCGAGTGGGACGCACATAAAACAGTTATAAGGGGGATATGTATATCAACGACAGTAGGCGTACGGCAAACACAGGCTAAGCTTTCGTGTATATGCTCTAAATGGAACGAAACAGACAATCAATTTAGACACTTTGAATATCGACACCACATGGCCTGTACACACGCAGAAGGGGATAGATCCGGCAAATTACTAGCATGGCTTATAAACAATGAACGTCGGAATTCCCCTATAGGTGCCATTCACCTCGACACAGGATTAATAGTTACCACACAGGCAGAGATAAACAGTGCCTTTAAAGAATACTATAGCTCACAATATAGGGCGCGACCCCCACCCACTCTAACACAACTAGACGAGTTCTTCAACGTCATCGCTCTGAATCGCCTAACGGCCACGCAGATGACGGACTTAGACAGACCGATCGATATCACTGAAGTGCAACAGGCACTGCAACAATTAACACATGGCAAGGCGCCTGGTAGCGATGGTATACCTATTGAATATTACAGCACATTTCCATCCCAAACCCTAGCCCCATACCTTGCAATGTTAAGGGAAGCCCTTCAACGAGGCCAGCTCCCTGACACTTGCCGTGAGGCGCTGATAGCGGTACTGCCTAAAGCAGGCCGCGATCCATTAGATGTACGCTCATATAGCCCATTATCGTTGCTAAATACAAATTGTAAATTACTTGGCAAAATCCTAGCCAATCGCTTACTCCCATATATATCGGATTTGATCCACCAAGGTCGCAATACTTTCAGCAACATTAGAAATCTACTGCGCCTGATAGGAAACTCTCCCAATGGCGATTGGCACCGGGTAGCAGTGTCACTAGACATTGAAAAAACGTTTGACAAACTGGGGTGGCCCTTCCAAACTGAAACACTCTGTTGCATGGGCTTTGGGCAGACCTTCATTGACTGGGTGAAAGTGCTATACTCTAACCCAACGGCCAGGGTTAAGACAGGGGACACGATCTCTGAACCACTTAACATAGAAAGGGGTACCAGACAGGGATGCCCATTATCCCCGCTCCTGTTCGAGCTGGCCATCGAACCATTGGCCGCCCGTCTCCGTACAATGGCCCCTGCTTGGGGTGTCCTTGACAGACGAGCACACCGGATAGTGTCCCTATATACAGATGATGCGAGGCCTTACGGGGTACTATAGGAGGTTTATTAAGAAGTATGTCTCCATTGCAGCTCCTCTTAATGACCTCACTAGTAAAAAGATGCCTAAAAAGGTATTGCGAACAGCTAGCTGTCAAAAAGCTTTTGATGAGCTCAAACAGGCCATGTGCTCTGCACCTGTCCTAAAAAGTCCTTGCTACTCCAAAAAGTTCATAGTCCAAACTGATGCTTCTGAATTGGGGCAGTGCTATCACAGCTTAACACTGAGGGCCAGGATCAACCTGTTGCTTTTATCAGCAGGAGGTTGACCCCTAGAGAAAAGCGTTGGTCTGCCATAGAGAGGGAGGCCTTTGCTGTTATCTGGGCACTGAAAAAATTGAGACCATACCTGTTTGTTACTCACTTTATTGTTCAGAAAAACCACAAACCTCTACTCTAAAACAAATGAAAGGTGAAAATCCTAAATTGTTGAGGTGGTCCATATCCCTACAGGGAATGGACTATACAGTGGAACATAGACCTGGGAGTACCGACTCCTATGCAGATGGACTCTCCAGATATTTCCACTTATACAATGAAGACTCATCTGGGCAAGGTTAGCCTTATTGTCCCTTGTTTGCGGGGGGTTGTGTAGGAAAGTATCATCTTTGCCTGTGTCACTGGGATCCTATTAGCCAGGACCCCAGCGCTCATAAAGTGTGCCCTGTATGTGTTCCCTGTGTGGTGCCTAACTGTACCACTGAGGCTCTGCTAACCAGAACCTCAGTGTTTATGCACTCTCTGCTTTTAAAATTGTCACTGCAGGCGAGTGACCATGTTCACCAATTCTGATTGGCACACTGGGACACACTTATAATTCCCTAGTATATGGTACCTAGGTACCCAGGGTATTGGGGTTCCAAGAGATCCCTATGGGCCGCAGCATTTCTTTTGCCACCCAAAGGGAGCTCAGACAATTCTTACACAGGACTGCTACTGCAGCCTGAGTGAAATAACGTCCACGTTATTTCACAGCCATTTTACACTGCACTTAAGTAACTTATAAGTCACCTATATGTCTAACCCTCACTTAGTGAAGGTTAGGTGCAAAGTTACTTAGTGTGAGGGCACCCTGGCACTAGCCAAGGTGCCCCCACATTGTTCAGGGCAAATTCCATGAACTTTGTGAGTGCGGGGACACCATTACACGCGTAAACTGCATATAGGTCAATATCTATGTGTACCTTCACAATGGTAACTCCGAACATGGCCATCTAACATGTCTAGGATCATGGAATTGTCACCCCAAAACCATTCTGTTATTGGGGGGACAATTCCATGCATCCCAGGGGGTCCAGCATGGACCCCGGGTACTGCCAAACTAGCTCTCTGGGGTTTTCTCTGCAGCTACCACTGCTGCCAACCCTCAGACAGGTTTCTGCCCTCCTGGGGTCTGGGCAGGCCAGTCCCAGGAAGGCAGAACAAAGGATTTACTCTGAGAGAGGGTGTTACACCCTCTCCCTTTGGAATTAGGTGTTAAGGCCTGGGGAAGGTACCTTCCCCCAGCCCCTGGAAATGCTTTGAAGGGCACAGATGGTGCCCTCCTTGCATAAGCCAGTGTATACTGGTTCAGGGAGCCCCCAGCCCCTGCTCTGGTGCGAAACTGGACAAAGGAAAGGGGAGTGAACACTCCCCTGTCCATCACCACCCCAGGGGTGGTGCCCAGAACTCTTCCACTGTGTCCCAGACCTCTGCCATCTTGAATGCAGAGGTGTGAGGGCAAAATGGAGACCTCCGAGGGGCCAGTGCCAGTATTTTTGCATTGCTTTTCATTGCACAGTCTCCACGTTAACTGTGTGTTCAATAGTATGAGTGACAACATGTAGTTTTACCTCACTTCTGTTCACTGTCCTGTCAGTTGCAATGGAAACACATACAAGGCATGTACTTGTGTTCAAAGCCTAGTGACCTACAGATGCAAGGGTATGCGCAAGCCAGTTTCTGTAAATCACACGGTCATGACTGGCCAGGCCTTGTATTAACTGGTCATTTCCTCTGTGGGCTGGAGATCTTGGAGGCAGGTTCTGAAAGTCAAGGACTGCTCATGTGTATCTGTCACTTTCCTCAGCTTCTCAAAGTTAATTGAAGAAGGAAAGGGGAGGTGTCAAGATAGAGAGAAAGGAGAAAGTGAGAGAGGGAGGAAGAAAACAGAGAAAAGGTGATCAGCAAGGGAGAAGAGAGTAATGAAAGAGATTAATGGATGAAAAGAAAGAGATTGTGAGAGGACATGAAGGGAGTATGGCTAGATTGATCATTGTTGCCAGGGCTGCTTTTTGTCCCCCACACTGACTCTGCACTTGGTCAAATGTTGTTAGCACAGGACACATGGTTGCAGAACATATTTGGTCACACCGCTCCTGTAGGAAATTTTCTATATATGACATGTCTTGTGCAAGAAAAATCTACGCAGTTAGGGCCTCATTTACCAGGCCCTAGCTGCACACTGCTACACCAGGCATCATTTTTTTTTTACGCTCCAGTGGTGCAGTGTGGCACCCCATATTTGCAAGGCCATGCAAAGCCACCTTTTGTGGCTTTTCATGGCCTTGTAAGTAAGGACCCCTTTCATGCATAACATTTTGTGAAATGGGCATTCCATGGGTGTTGTTTGGGGTGTTCCCATGCAACACTCATGGAAGCAGAAGGAATCTGATGTATTCCCAGATTTACAGGTCTGGGAATGCATCAGATTCCCACACCACCTCAGGGGTGGCATAAGAAGGATTCAACCGGGATAAATATCTTTTATTTCTCCCCGTTTTTTTCCTCTTTCTATGTGTGCTAGAGGAAACACCTCTTGGGATTGTTTTTGTGGAGGAAGGTGCACCTTCCTGCACAAAAACAGTCATCCCCCAATGCAGACACCCTTGCACTATGGTACAAGGTTGCCTGTGTTGGCGCATGGTAGCAATTTGTGCTCCAATGCAGGGGGAGCGGACAGAAACGCAGTGTATCTACAAGATACACCGCATTTCTGCCCTTTCCCAGTGACGCAGGGTGGTACAGCAAGGCTCTTGCTGTGCTACCCTGCGCCATGGGCCTCATAACTGAGGCCCTTAGGGCCATATTTATACTTTTTGACGCAAAACTGCGCTAACGCAGTTTTGCGTCAAAAAAATTAGCGCCGGCTAACGCCATTCTGAAGCGCCATGCGGGCGCCGTATTTAATCAATGACGTTAGCCAGCGTTAGCCGGCGGCGCTGCCTGGTGTGCGTGGAAAAAAACGACATACACCAGGCAGCGCCGGCGTAGGGGGATATGGGGCTTGGGCGTCAAAAAATGGGGCAAGTCAGGTTGAGGCAAATTCTTCGCCTCAACCCGATTTGCGCCATTTTTTTCGACTCCCAACCCCCATAGAAATGACTCCTGTCTTAGCAAAGACAGGAGTCATGCCCCCTTGCCCAATGGCCATGCCCAGGGGACTTCTGTCCCCTGGGCATGGTCATTGGCATAGTGGCATGTAGGGGGGCACAAATCAGGCCCCCCTATGCCACAAAAAAAAAAAAAAAAATGACTTACCTGAACTTACCTTAATGTCCCTGGGATGGGTCCCTCCAGCCTTGGGTGTCCTCCTGGGGTGGGCAAGGGTGACAGGGGGTGTCCCTGGGGGCATGGGAGGGCACCTCTGGGCTCCTTCAGAGCCCACAGGTCCCTTAACTCCTGCCTTTTCCAGGCGCAAAAAAACGGCGCAAAAGCGGCCGTACGTCATTTTTTTTGACCCGCCCACTCCCGGGTGTGAATTTTGCCCGGGAGTGTAAATACGGCGCACATGCCTCGGAGTCAATTTTTTAGACGTGAACGCCTACCTTGCATATCATTAACGCAAAGTAGGTGTCCACGCTAAAAAATGACGCAAACTCCATGGACTTTGGCGCTAGACGCGTCTAACGCCAAAGTATAAATATGGAGTTAGATTTGCGTCGGAATTGCGTCAAAAAAAACGACGCTATTCCGGCGCAAACGGAGTATAAATATGCCCCTTAGTGTGGTAGTAAATTCTGTATAGGGTACCTCTCGTGCAATAAAGCTACATAGTTAGTGAGATCGTAAGGAAAGCAGGAATTTACGGAGATACAGTTACCTCAACCAGGATCTTGTTCGATCGATTGCACTGCATGTTTGCTTAATGTGACACACGATGCAATAGAGGTTCTAAGATGTCAATGTAGTTTCATTCATCTTCCTTAGACTGTTATATGTCACTTTATTAGGAACAACAATACCATCCTACAGTAATATACCATCCACCGCTTCAATATCCAACCAATCGTATGGAAAGTATAGATTTATTATTTCAATCTACTTACATAACTGTGTGAAGCAATGGTTAAATGGATTCAATATTATTTTCAAGCAATATAGCACATCCGATTTGGTGACCCCTACCTTCTACACATCGGACATCGAAGCTACATCTACTGAATGGGGTTTACTCAACGCCTGATTTCAGCATGTTAAGAGACGACACACAAATTTCAATCAGATTCCTCAAAGGAAAATTCAAATAATTTATTGCGTGAATCACAGCGGCGTAATACAGAATTTCATTCCATTTGTCTTCAAAAGCCAGGCTCGAACCAAGCGTTATCATTTTTCGAACTGGCTATATTTATTAGATAAACAGAATAGGGTTTGGGACAGGCAGACTGCTCCTCAAACATCCCATTCGAGCAATGTATTAAAGTAATGGTATTAATGCGCTCATACATTTCCATTCAATCCCAAATAAATTTGATTGGCAGATCTTTCAACTTTTCCCCAAATATTTTATCAAACTTTTCGTTTTGTGCCACAGTCATGACATTTTTCCAGTCTCCAATGGTTCCTGTAGAGACAGAGAACAGAGAAATTGTGAGATTTTCAGAACGTGCCGGTATTCTACGGAGAAGCAGAGGTATGCGTGGGATGTTGCCACAAGGTCATATTGTTATTAAACACATCGCAGCAACAGTGACCTTTAAATTCACCTCTTTATCTGTGGAACAATAGGAAGAAACACAGTGATAAATCTAGCTGAAAATTCCCGAGTAACCTCGCAGCTGAACCACGGAAACGAGATTGGTGATAACGTGCTGTACATAAGTTCTAAAAACATACAAGTTGGCAAACATCTCAATAGTAGCGCGGTGTATCCCAGCTTTCTAGTAAACAATAGCTTTGCACTGTGTCCTGTTGAGTTGGAGAGGTTTGTAACATAGGATTCATACATATTTCTAGCTGTGTCGTCGTGGCTGTCACTTGAAACAATTCATATGTATTGCTTGCAAGTGACCCTTGTGTCTGAAAAGTATAGGAAAAATGAGTTTTTTTAAATATCACATAGGTCATATTGTATTCCAGCAATAAGGTAATGTGCGAGAAGGGGCGTTGTGAGTCCCCTTCTTTAGCAGCTGAAGGGGGGTGGAGGGGGGGGGGGGGTGGAGTTCTAGAGGCACCTCTTCTGTCTGCAACTCGGCAGACAAATAACGTAAAAAGCATGACTGAGTGAGTGAAAGGACTGATAGATGAGTGTGTGAGTGAAAGTATGGATAGATGAGAATGTTAGTGAAAGCGTGGATGGATGGGTGTGTGAGTGAAAGGGTAGATGGATAGATAGATGGATAAATGAGTGAAAAGATAGATGTAAGGGTGGATCAGCGAAAGAATGGATGTATGAGCGAAAGGGAGGATTGAAGGGTGGATTGACGGATAAGTGAAATAATGAAAGTACTGAAAGGAAGAATGGATGGAAGGATGGCTGGATGATGAGAGAAGGGTTGGATAGATTAATGTATAAGTGAGCGAAAGTATAGATGGGTGAGGGCAATGGTGAATGGATGAGTGAAAGAATGGATGTATGAGTGAAAGGGAGGGTGAATGGATGGGAAGATGAGTGAAAGCATTGACAATGAGTTAGTGAAAGGATAGGTGGATGAGTGAAAGGGTAAATGGATGGGTGGATGAGTGGATGGATGGGTGGCTGAGTGAAAGGGTTGATTGGTGGATAGAGTAAAGAGTGGATGCATAAGTGAAAGGATAACTGAATGAAGACTAAAAGGATCAATATGTGAATGGGTGGATGGATGGACAGATGAATGAATAGGTTTAGAGATGGATAGATAGGTTTCAATATGATGGGCTGACAGATGGAATAGTGAAAGACTGAATGATGGATGAAAGAATTAATTTATGACAATGTAATGGTGAATTGGTGGATATTAGAAGGTAAATGGAAGGATGAAAGGATTAATTGATAGATAATTAGATGGAAGAGACAAGAGAGCACTTCCTGGGGAGGGTCGGGATGACTTGATTAATTTGTAGGGTGCCATAAGAGTTTTGGTTCGAAGTGGAAGTGTTTTAGTTTTCTGGCTACTGTCTTGTTTGCGAGTTGCACAAGATTGTTTTTAGGAGATTTTTTAAAGCTGGTTTCTTAAAAATATCTGTGTTACTGTGTTGAAATTGAATTTGCGATTCTTGCACATCTAGAGGGAGGTTGAATAATCTTTTCTAAGTAAATTCGGCCATTTTTTGCACGTCAGGACAGCTAGAGGTGCCATCCCTTAACAGTGCGTGCTCAAGCTTTCTTTTGGCCACATGTACTTAATGAGAGATGTTGCGTGGATGCGGCAGCTATAAGGTCTTTTCGAGTAGCACATGATTTTTTTAACGTGTTTTAAAGCTAATTTCTTAATATATATGTGTTCCTGTTGGGAAATGGATTTGTGATTCTTGCACACCTAAAGGGGGGTTGGGAGCAGCTAATAATCTTTCCTTAGCAAAGTCGGCCTTTTTTCCCACTTCAGGACAGCTAGAGACAACATTTCTTGACAGTGCGCGCTCTAGTCTTCTTTAGGCCGCATGTACCTAATGAGAGAAACGGTGCTGATGCGCAAGCCTATCAGTCCCCGTCAGTGCCCCAGAAGCCGCCAGAGCCATCCACTCTGCCCGGGGCCCCCCAGAAGGTATGTTGCACACTTATTACAATAGGGATCTAATCCTTAGTTTAACCCCTGCATAGAGATTCACCCTTTAGCACCCTCAACTTTCACTTAAGGGCGGCTACTTCTGTCCACAATGTGAATGGCAATTAAACCCTTCACTATGGGCTAATGTCATTACCTCCATCCCTGAAGTTAAGATAAGGAATATGTAGTTCTCTGCAGCCTTGAATAATGGTGGCAAAATGTTGTACTTCTTGAGTAAAAAAAAAAGCTGACGCTGTTCATGAGTGAAATTTGGCAATCTGTCGTCTAACCCTACAATAGCCATAACCATTCCTAAAGGCTATAAAATACACAAGAAGGACTGTCAAAGTGGAAGGGGAGGTGGGATAGCTATGGTGTATATGGAAGACTGCGACTGTACACCAGTCCTTATAGATGACCTTGAAGGATCTGAGGTGTTGGGTTTTTGCCGCTCTCTGTCACCCCATCAATCGGTGGCCGGGTATTAATTTACAGACCCACAGGCCCTGCAGGACCCTTCCTTAAATTATTGGGCAATGCCCTTGCTCATTGGGCCCTAAGATATGCACATTCTGTAATATTGGGGATCTCAAATTACATTTGGATAAAGTAGAAGAAAGTGAGGTGACTGCACTATTAGATACCATGCCATCCTTAGAGCTTATTCAACACATGTTCAACCCTATACATCAAGCAGGTCATGCACTGGACCAAATTTTCACCAACACCATGCTGCATTTAGAAGAGCTTATTCCGCTAGTCTAGATGGATCATTATATGATCAAGTTTGGCTGGCCTGTCATAGTAAAATTCTATCTTTGGCAGTCAAAGTTTCATGTGCCTCAAGATTGTCTCATAGTATCCAACCACTGGAATTTATTCAGTCTTTGGAAGAGAGCAATCCCTCTCTCTCTGGCTCAGTTAAGGAAGATGCCAGCCTGCTTGACAAGTGAATCTGCAACACATCCAATAAGCTTGCACCAGTCTCTTATACACCCTGCAGAAATAGGTCACCTGGTCCCTGGTTTACTGGAGAGATAAATGGCTGAAACATTATAATGCTAATGACCTAGTCATTTATAAGGCAGGTCTTAAAAAATATTTTTCAGAAGTCAAAAAAGTTAAGAAAGTATACTTTAAGGATAGGATAGAAGAAGCAGGCAATAAATCAAGCCATATTTTCAGAGTTTAAAACAACTTATGCCCCTGGAAGCCTATGCCAGAGTCCATCAACCTTCAGTGGAATGGTGTGACCAGCTGGCTCTTTATTTACAAAATAAGACTTCAACTATCCAAGCTAGCCTTTCCTAAGGCACTATGGGCATATTTGCAAGCGCCTAGCACCACTGGAGAGTCACATTTTGTGACGCTCTGGTGGCGCTGTGCACTGCGCTGTATTTACATTGCAGCGTTAAGCCACGTTTTATGGCTTAATGCCACCTTGTAAATACGGCCTCTTCACACACAGCACTTTGCGTGGAAGGGACGTGCAATGGGTGTTGCTGTGGGTGTTTCAAAGCAATACCCATTTATTTTGATGCTGCCCCAGATTTACAAGAAGTTGCAAATCTGTAGCAGCACCAAAATCTAACACCACCCCTGGGGTGGCGTTACCATGGCGCAACAAGGAGAAATACTTTAATTTCTTCTTGTTTTCTGCTCTTTCTTTGTAAGCTGCACTCTACAGCACACATAGAAAGAGCAAATCACCATTGAAGATTGTTTTTGTGCAGGAAGGTGTCTGTTTCTGCACAAAACAATCTCCTCCGCAATGCAGCCATCCTTGCACCATGGTGAAAGGGTGGCTGCTTTGGCACTAGGCAGAAAATAAAATTTAATTCTGGCACAGGGGAAACACAGGGTTTTGGAGTATATTTGTAAATACGGCGCATTCCTGCATTTCAGAACTGACGCAGTACAGCACTGCCAATTCTGGCACAGTGCTGCACCAGTTCTTTGTAAATGTTGCTCTAAGTTGGAGAAGAGTCTTTTGGATGTGGTATGCTTGAGTACAGCTACTACTATTGGGACTACTCTTTCTAGCTTTCAGCCCATCGCCTGTTGGTGATCACTGGCAGCTATACATGCCCTCAAATCAGGATCTCAATCAGATCTCTGTCCACCCAAACAGCCACCTTGAATCTATTGGTCAACAGGGTGCTTCATGCCTCCTTGTCCACAGGAACAGTCCCTGTTTTATGGAAACAGGCAGAGATTCAGCCTCTGTTAATAAACCCCTTGGCAGATCTCAGTGTGCAGTCTAACTATAGGCTAATATCCTTGCTGCCGGCCCTGTCTAAGGTGTAAATCAGCAGCTCTCCCAATATCTTAAAATCAATGATCTGCTCTATCCTAGCTAGTCCAGCTTCAGACCTAAATTCAGTGTGGAGACGGTGCTAATGCAAGTCTCTGAATATATCAAAGGCACTCTGGACACTTTGGGAAGGCCGAGCTGATTATGTTAGACCTGTTAGCAGCATCGATATGGTCCCTCACTCCAGTCTTCTAGTGTGTCTCCAGTTCATTGGGATAGGTGGACAAGCCTTGAACTGGCTAGCCTCCTTTTTGGAGGCTAGAGAACAGGAAATATTGGTCCCTCCTTTTTCTCCAAGATCATGTGAGTTGACAGTGGGAGTGCTGCAGGACTCTACTTTGAGTCCAACAATATTTAATGTGTACCTTACCCCTTTAGCGCAGCTAGCAGAAATCTTGGGGGCACAAGTGATTGGATAAACTGATGACACTCAGTTGTTTTTCTCTTGTGGGAAGGAAGAAGAGATTGTTGGAGAGTCCATCAAAATGTGCCTTACAGCGGTTTCCCACTGAATGACCACCAATCAACTAAATTGTAACACTGACATAACCTGCTGAAAAAAAGCAGACAGTTTGGCCTAAAGACGCCCCACCACTAGGCCCTCAGGGGCGAACAGTTAAGAACTTGCACATAAGTTTTGACAACTCCCTATCTTTCTAAACTCAAATCAAGTCAATGGCAGGCACATGATTCAGGCTGCTGCTTATATTAAAAATGTGTTTGCATTTCCTCATTCTCTGCAAGAAAGGTGGTCATCCAGGTGCTTATCTTTAGACTGGACTATGGAAATGCCCTATATCTGGGACTTCCTGGCTACCTGCTCAACAGTCTTCAGGTGGTCCAGAATATGCCAGCCCACGTTCTCCTTAGACAGCTCCGAAAACGCACGTGTCCCCTCACCTGCGTGCCATTCATTGGCACCCAATAAGGAAGAGAATCATCTTCAAAACACTAGTATTGGTCCATAGGGCACTCCATCATAAAGGTGCAGGCTATCTTAGGGCCAGAATCAGCTTTTATGCCCTTGCTAGAAACCTGTGGTCAGCTAACAGCCTTCTAGTGAGAATCCCTAAGATTTTCTGCATCAGAACTGGAGGACAGGTCTTTTCCTATATTGGACCAACTGCATGAAAGAAACCCCCTCTTGAGCTGTGTTCAGTAGATGATACTTTACAGTTAAAAACAAAGCTGAAAACCTGCCTTTTTCTCCAAGAATTGATGGCCTGACTGCACTCTGCAGATGGGCGCAAGCTTATCGCCAGGATACTCCTTGGAGTTGGCATGAGCTTTACAAATCCCATTTCATTCATTCATTCAGTGTATATTCCCTATGCAGTTTGAATAACATTTTTTTATCACCCAACTGAACTGAAATGATTTTATTGCCATCAAAATTATGAAGGACTTTGCCATTGTATGAAGAGCTATGTCCTTCCTCCTCAGATTGATATCAGTGACCTGCAGGTCACTGGTTGGATGTTCATCTCACTGCCCTACCATACAGTACAACTCAATTTAACTTGTGTCTGTAAAACGATCACAAAGTTGCAGACATACCAATATAAAGTAATTCCCAACAAACATTGCTCTTTTTAATTATGATGATGTTACATAAATCAGATACAGCTCGGAGAATGCGTCACTAAGGAAGTAATGAAAACATAAACTTTCTTCCATTCATTCAGTTCCGCCAGTTTGGGGTGGGTGTCCTGTGACTGATACCTGTTTGTCCATTGCAATATAGGACCGGTTATTGACTAGAAATCCTGAGCATCATCTCAGAACATAAATGAGAATTAAGTTGTCACTTTCAATGAAGAGAACATTGGGCCCTCTTCCCAAAGATATTTTGAGAATGCATACTGGTACTCCTGTATTAGTCTTTTCTGTAATCTTACAGCCTTTAGGCAATTGACCCCAAAAAATCTGAAATGGGAATAATCAAGAGCATATTCATATACAGTTACTACAAATAGGAAGGACTGCACCGTCTTTCTACTTCTGCTAAGATGGAGATGAAGTTTTTGACCCAGGTAACAAAGTCATGAAAGAGTACATAGAAGAGTACTCCTGTGCTACAAAAAATCTGCCCACATGTACTCTCTTTATGTTTGCATTTGGTTGAAAGTATATGCTTGAAGAAACTAATGTATAGTTTGTATAGTATATAGTATCCTCTTGTGGTGTTGTTTGTTGTCTTTAGGAATATTAAACTGGTCCACATCATGATTAATATAGTCTGCTTATAATTGTTAATGGTACTAAACATATTATTGAACCTTTCATAAATAACTCCCTTATCTAAATAGCTGAAAGACATTGGTCTAAGGCGCAAATATGTGAAATAAAGATTGCCTGATATTTCCTGTGATGCCTGAGCAAGTGCATACCTGTGATGCATTTTACCCCTTGTGCAGACCCCATGACTTTTGGGGCACATTCCGCTTTGGGAGGGTTCAGAAAATGTGGAATGAAAGCTTTACCCGGGATTTATATTTATAAACTTACGCTGTAACTAAGGCCACTGAAATAAGTTTGCTAAAGCATTTTCTACATAATTACGGATTTGTTGCATTTGCCACATAATCCATCATCAATTGCATAATCTGCAGTCTGTAGTTTGAGATTTTTTCAGGTTTCCTGTTCTGCTGTGCTAGTAGTTGAAAGAGGCAAGTTCTGAAGTTGCCACCAACAAATTCAGGTAAGATAAAGTATGCAAGCTGTGCATGACAAAATACCAGTTATACATGAGTTCATCTAGTGAGTGTACATGCTTTGTGTGTAGTGCATCCAGATGTGCTATATATCACTTTACTGGAGAAAAAGTGGCACACTGACACTGCACTTCAATGTATGCAAAAGGTTAATGAGACACACAACTATCGAAACACAGGGGCCAATTAGGAGTAAAGACTGCTGTACCAACTTTGGCGGCGCTATCACCCTGATCTTAGTGGTCAGATGCCCCAATTTGGATGGTAGTGGTCGGAACGCCACAAGACACCTCCAACTCCTGCCTCACCATGGCAGTCGGCAGAGCTGGGGAAAATGAAGGTGGGGCCGGCAGTGGCACCGCAGTCCATAGTCAGACCTGCCTTTCTGCTGACCTTTTCATGCCAGGGACAATGCCGTGAATTGTTCAGCAGGAAGGCAAGTAGGGGGCCACACGGGGGCCCCATGATGGCAATTACCAATGCTGTTGGCATTGCACAGACCCCCCGCCAGCATTGTCGCAGCACTCACTGTCTGACATGCATGACATAGTGCATGGCCACAGTGCGTCCAACTTGTGGCTGGGCAGTCAGTGCAGCCGGCATTGGTGTTGGCAGGCTCCAGCAACCGGAGCAAATATCAGCTGCTCTGACTGCACCGCTGACCATGCCAGCCCCATGGGGATGTCATAATACAGCAGTGGGGAGGATGCCGGCTTGTCAGCGTCCTCCCGACCACCCCCACGGCAGACTGGCAGTCCGACCATCAGACTCCTAATCGGTCCCTCAGTGTCCCTAATCAGGACCTTTCGACTCACTGGGCAACAGGCTTACTTCCTAATACTCAACCAAACTCGCTGGAATATTAATAGTGTTAGTATCTGAGTGCATCCCTAGACTATGTGGAAACATTTAGTTGTCCATGAAAGACAAGCATTCCATTGGAGATCCACTGTCTACCTTAGCCACATACAATTCTGTTGAGTACAGAGATAATGTAGAAGATTTTCCAGCCTTTTGGAAAATAAACTACTCCCTGGGAGTCTCACTAAGTTCCTGGAAGAAAAATAGATGCTCACCAGTGTAGACACAGAGACAGTATGAGATGCCCATTTCATTCACTACTTTTGTAACACACAGACTTTTGAGAACCCCAGTTGCTATCTAATAATAGCACATACTCTCTGAGATTCCCAGCTATTCCACTAAGACAATGCAAGACCATGTGCCACTTTGGAAACTCCGTGGTGCAAGGGCAGGCTGCTTGGGTATAGTATATGCTCCCGTAACAATCAAATACCCTCTGGAATACCATCACAGGTTATTGCCAATCCAGACACCCTTTAGGGTCACAGAAACTTCAGAGAATATGCAGACACTCTCAGACCCCAATATGGTCTCACGTACCTATATTGAATACCCCAGACACTCTGGGAGAAGACAAACTCTCAAAGTTACCTAGATATTTTCTTGGAGATTTACAGACACTTTGGGGTGACACCTAAGAAACAGTCTCATAGATCAATATTCCATGTTGAGCATATCACACCATGGTAAACAAACAATGATGCTTTTAGATATTTGATTTGATTTTGGTTTTATAAAGTGCACAGCTACCCAATTAGGGTCTCCCGGCACAGATATGCACAGAACATATCTGAGAGCTGCAGATTCTCATGTGTGCGTTCAACTTAGGGATATTTTCATACTCTGCAAAGTGGCTGGGGGCAGTCATTATGTTGTTAAAATCTTCTACGCTTGCCATGCACAGTGATGTCATTAATGATGTCATTTGAGACATCATCAGTGATGTCATCAAATATATCACAGAGATCTCATTTCTGATGTAATATGTGAGATCATAAGCAGTGCATGGTAAGTGTGCAAGTTATAGTGACTTCAAGTAACTGTAACTGGTGAATTTGAGTGTTTGAGTTTAGTAAGTATTTTTAACTGACATTTTACCGCACTATAACATTATGTTGACCATTTTTTCAGTGAAGTTCTAGGGTTGTTTTTTTAACATGAATTACATATTATTACCATTCCTAAGTATCTTAGCCTCTACAGTGCATGGCGTTTGGCTGTTTGTGGAAGGGGGTTAGTTACATTGTCTGACCTGCTGCCCGATCCTATGCCATTCCAAACACCCTGTAGATGACCAAATCCAGCCACGCATGGAGAGGGGGCGACCAAAGGGCCTGGCCTGTGGAGATGACCTTCGTCCATCCCCCACAGACAGCCAAGCCCCCATTGCTGACCTAACCACCATGGATGCACAACACCAATGAACACCCAGTCACCTTTTTACTTGCCTTTTTTTTTTGTTCCCACAGAAATCTCATTGTAAATTCACAGTATCCCCACGGCGATTGGCAGGGCTTATGAAAAAAATGTTTTGCTATTTGACCCCAAGAACTACCCACAAACGTAACCCTACCAGTCCTAAATTGGCAGTTGCAACCTTTCTCTTCATGTTGTTGCCAGCTACCCATAGTGCTCCTCTCACAGGACCATTAGGACTATGTAATTACCAATATATTTGTAAGTATTATTGTTTTTTCTAAGTTTTTTGTAATGTTTGTGTTTGTTTTAGTGTAAGGTTTTTTGTGATGTATTGTTTATTTTTTGTAATTTAAGTTTTTTTTTAAATAAAATGTCATAATTGAATGTTTAACTTTTTAAGTAATTTAATTTTTTATGGTAATTTGGGTTTTTATGTTTTTTAGTGGGATGTAAGGTTTATAGGTGATGTATATATTGAAGTTTTTTTAAAAAATTACAATTTCCTAAAGTTATTAGAATTTAGTTACATATCTTATTATTTTTTTAAGTATTTTTATTTTTAGCTTTTTAAATAATGTATTTAGATAACACTTTAATTTGTACTTTTGTGTGTATAAATGTGTATATTGTGCGATGCATTTGACTGTTTTTAATTTATATATGTATATTTACATTGTTTTATTTTTTTCATAATTTTTAATTTAATATTTTAAAATTAGTTTTATTATATTTTACAATATTTTCATGTTGGTTAATAATTATATAACAATATATTAAGAACACATGTGTTACTTTGTAATACACTATTTAATTACATTTTAAGCATTTTTGCCCTTATTTAGGGGGTTTTGGCATACAGCAGCATCGCAAGTCATCTGACTGCGCTGCCCTATGCCAAACTGAATAGGCAGGAATGCACTGTATTTATGCAATACCATGCATTCCTGTCCTTTCATCTGGAGCAGGTGCCATTATGGCAGCCAACAGAGGCACCCTTGCACCATGGTGCAAGGATGCCTTCGCTGCATGTAGGATTGTTATGTACAGGAAGGCGCATTATCCTGCATAAAAACAATCCCAAGAGGCGTTTTCCTCTTTCCATGTTTTTAGCAGAATGCAAAGAAAGACGAAAAAAGAGAAGAAATTAAAATATTTCTCCTCATTATGCCTGCTTTGGGGAGGCATAAGGTTTTAGTGCTGCCCCAAGTTAAAGTGATTAAGTAATTCTGGGCAGCATCAAAATCTTTGGGTGTTACATGGGAAAACCCACTGCAATGCCCAAGAAATGCTTCCCTGGCTCAGAGTAAGACAATGCAGCGACTTGCACTGGTGTATCTTACTCCATATATATGAGGTCATTCAAAGCAATGCAAAGTGGCTTTGCATGGCCTCATAGATATGGATGAGAGGCTTTCTTCACCAGAGCATCACAAAATATGCCCCTTTGTGCATGCCAATACCATTCTTTTTAATTTATTGGTTTTGTCTAAGAATCCATTCAATGATTTATGTACTTTTTCAACATTTTATTTTATGAAAATTATATTTAGATTGAATTCCAGGTCTAATTGCACTTTATAATTTTAGCGTTGTTATTTTTGTGTAATCATGTTTTAACTTATTGTATTTTTAAGCAGCTATATGACATTCCAGTTACAGCTCGTAACTCCATTGATTGTTTTTATTATGGTTTTATGGATTTTGTATCTGAAATAAACTGAAACTGAAAATGAAAATATTTAATTACATGTTTAGCATTTGGTGCTTAGCAATTCTATTTTTTAATTTTTTTTGGCTTTGTATAAGAAACTGTTCAATAATACATATACTTTTTGAAGATTATAATTTACTAGCTTTATTTTTAGATTGATTTTTATATTTTAGTGTGAATTTTTAAGTGTAATATTTTCAGCACAAACTGTAATTTTTAGTTTTTATATTACATCCAACATTTGTAATAAAAAAAAATTATCTATACCTGTTTGTTTGGAGTGAATAAATATCACGATTATTAAAGGTGTAGGTTTATATAGAATGGTTTATAATAGGGAATTGATTTGTTCTATATATAATATCTTCCCAAAAATGTTTTAGAGTTGCGAAGGTGTAGTAATTTCAACCCTTTCAGGGTCAACACCGTCTCAAAAATGGTTACATTTGAATGGAAATATGAATGGTCACCCCTTCAGTGTCCAGCATATTCACTAAATGGTTTTAGATCAGAGTTGGAATAGTGAATCTGACCCAACCCTTCTTTGTCCATTACTTTCCCCAGAATGGTTCATCTTGGAATCAGAATAGTAAATCCAGTCACTTCAGTATCCAACACCTTTCCCCCAAAAAAATGTTCACTGGAGTGTGGATAGTAATTTGAGAGGAGCCCTATCAGTGTCCAGCACTTTCCCGAAAGTGGTTTAGATTATTATGGAAACAGCAACGTATACCTGACTTTGACTGCCTAATAACTTCCTCAAAATGGTTTAGATTGGAGTGTGGAATAGTATTTATGCCCCCATTAGTGTCCACACATTCCCCAAAATTATTGAGGGTCTGATTATGAGTTTTGCAGTCCATGGACAACCATGGCCGTGGCAGCGGTCTGACCACCGTCAGGTTGGTGTTCGGACCACCGTATTACGATGCATGCAGTTCCATAAACCAAAGACCTCTGGGGTCCTGCCCACACTGCCAGGCAGCGCAGCCTGCCACAGCTGCGAGACAGGCTGATGAGGCAGTCGGAGCCACTGTTTCCACCAGACAGATTATGATGTTGCCTTCCACCAATGTAAATGTGGCAATCTAACCACCACGTCCCAGCTGGCAGAAACAGAGGCATAAAAGGCAAGAATTCACTTGAGGCAGAGTCACACATCCTGTGCTGCCATGGACACGATCCTTCACCTTCTACCGCTGCTGACAAATGGAGCCCAAAATCAATGCCACCGTGGATGCAACCAACATTAATACAAAAAACCTATCCATGTCCCCAAACACCACAACAAATTGACATGCTGCCATTGTCCTGGTATTGGGGATGTGGTCTGCAAACCTAGTATGATTTTGTGTGTCTCGGGTCGGAGGTGAACACAATGTATGACCCAGTCACAGCAACAAGACGCACCGTTTGGGCAGGTCACTGACACTGCACCACCACACTCTACAAAAAAAGACGTGTGCACATTCTAGTTTCAGGGACAGTGAAGTGTACATTACATTGTGTCACACAACAGCAACACCACATCAATATCACATCCTACTATTTGAACTGACACCCTCACATTGCACACATGCCATGGATTGTCAACACATTGACGGCACATATGTATGGATGTGTCAATTGACCCAAACACCTGTTAATGCTGAATTTTTACTAAAGAATATTCATGTATTCTGAGTGTTGGATTTGCATAGAAAAGGAGCTTACGTAGAGATATAGGGGGTCATTACAACCCTGGCGGACGGTGTAAAGCGGCGGTAAGACCGCCAACAGGCTGGCGGTCTTTTTTTCAGTATTATGACCATGGCGGTTACCGCCATGGTCATCCGCCGCTTCTCCGTTCCGCCCGCCAGGGCGGAGACGACCGCTGGGATGGAGACCTGGGTCTCCAGCCCGGGGCCGTCACAATACTGCTGCTGGTATTTTGACCCGGCTTACCGCCGTGGATTTCCAGCGGTAGGAACCGCCATGAAATCCATGGCGGTAAGCACTATCAGTGCCAGGGAATTCTTTCCCTGGCACTGATAGGGGTCTCCCCCACCCCCCACCCCCACCCCAACTCCCTCCCCTACACCCCCCACCACCCCTGCCACAGCCCAAAGGTGGCAGGGCCCCCCTCCCCACCCCGACCCCCAACATCACATAACTCACACACACATGAGACGCACGCAGGCACCACCAACACACACACCGACATACATGCCTACATCCACACACACAGTCAGACACGCACACCCATGTACAGACATACACGCACACATCCATACAGTCATACATACAGACATTCCCTAAACACGCAACACCCCTGCAAGCATACACGCACTCACACACCCCCTCTACATACACAGACGCACACCCCCATGCACCCACACAACACACAACACCCCCTCACCCCCTTCCCCTAACAGACAATCGACTTACCTGTTCCATCGATCATCCGGGAGGGGACAGGAGCCATGGGGGCTGCTCCGTCAACACCACACCGCCAACAGAACACTGCAGCGCCGAATCACAGGACATGATTCGCTGGGCGGTGTTCTGTTGGCGTGGCGGTGGAGGTGGAGCAACCTCCACTTCCCCGCCGCCCGCCAGTATGGCTGTTGGCAGCTCTCTGTCCTAAAAAGATTTGGTAAAAGAAATTTGTGAAAGTTTTGATTTTTTCAGATTCGATGATACAAAGTGAAGGGAAAATGTGCCCCTAAGTATTTAGAATGACTTTCCCAGAACCTTGCAGTTTGCCAATGATTGTTTGAGGATGTTCCTGGTGTTTTAGTGACAGTGAGAATGAAATAGGCACAGCTTATGCAAATTACAGGTGAATTGTGATGTTTGTTAGGGTTTAGGGAGTTTGCGTACCCGAAATGAAGTTGTAGCAGGAGTGTGCGTACTCTGAAGTGTGAGAGTAGGGAAGTCGGCAAACTTCACGTGTGTGTGGCGCTTTGCGCTAAAAATTTGTCCTGGTGGTTGTTGGTATACGGACCCTGTGTGGTCTAAGACTCCGGAGTATATTGAAACGTGTATGAGACACTTGGTTTTAATTGTAAATAGTCTGGTTTAATCTGTGGATCGGGTATAGTTGACAAGTCAGAGTGTGAGTCAAAGTGAGTGAAAGAATTTTTGACTGAGATCTGGTGAGTCCTATGTGCAACAGGACAGACCCACTGATCAGTTGAGAGTAAAATTCAGGAAAACTGAGAAAGAAGGGGTAGCTGCTAGAGCGAAACATCATCAGTGAAAAATCTGTAATGTTTCTGAAGAGATTGTGTTACCCTACCTGTAGTAAACTGACAAATTGGGGTTTGATTTTGTTTAGTGCTTGCAATAATTTTACATGAGCTTCGTGTGAATCTGAGGTTAGGAGGACAAGCCACAAGACTTTGTCAGGTGCAGTACGTGTGAGTGTGACGTCATCGGAGCCGCGCTGTGATAGGTTGGTTAGTGAGAAAAGTTACGCACAGATTGGCTGAAGAGCAATTGGTTGAGAAGGTTGGTGAAGAGGATTCTGGGATCAAAAGTCACTTCCTGATTTGATTTAGAATAACAGAAAGACCGCAGAAATTATATTTTTCATAGCTTTAAAGAGTGCTTTAAGGGAAGATACTTACATTACAATGAGTATAGGGGATATTGCACCACCAGAAGATACGCGTGCTTATATTGTGATCGAAGAAAAGGGTGCTTCGCCATGTCCTTGGCTGAAACAATGGTGTAAAGTGACAGGGAAAGATGAGAGCTTAGCGTTTCCTGCACACGGAACATTTGATTTGAGGAGGGTACTGTATGACTTGAAACCTCCTCTGAGACCAGCACAGTTTGAGGCATTTGCAATTTGGGAATTAGTAGCTAGACAGCAATAGCAACAGAAATTTGAGAGGAGAATGAGAAAGGCAGAGAAGACACTAGCAGAAGCTAGGTGGGACAGCGATCAGAGATTCTGGAGAACCAAGACTTTTCAGGGGATTAAATTGTTTCCCGCAATTACTCAGGACAGTGAGGGAGAAGGAACCACTAGAAAGACAAACAGAAGCCCTTCCGAGAGTATGTCTAGGAGATCTTTTACACTTGACGAAGAGTCAGATGACAAGGAGTTTAATTTACAGTCATTGAGAAATCGTCCCCCTCTATATGCAGCACAAGAGAGCGGTCCGAACACCAGTGTAAATCCTTCAGCAGCGACACCGGGTAATACAAAGATGAGTCCAGTACAGAATAATACTATCATGATAAAGAGCTCAATGCAGAGCAGTCTAAATCTGTCTATAGTGGTAGCACAAAATCAGATGCGGCAGACAAATGTCCTGAGGATTTACCCAATGCACCTATTGTGGAAACTGCCACAAACCTAATAGTGCCAGTAAGACAGATTTTCCAGAAACTGACTTTGGTTCAGACAGAGCCAACTCCACTCTTACTGCCTCAGTGCCGCCACAAGTAATGCCAAAGTACAGTTCTATGACAGGGACACAGACAGACATGTATGTGCTGATGAGCCAGAATACGGGAATTATGCACCCGCAGAACACGAGTGCTAGACCAAGCCCAGATGCTGTGTCTGTACCTGTCACCATTGGTCCAGTCATGCCATTGTTTGCACAGGAAAATAACAGTAGCAGTGGACAGGGAGTCCTGAGTCAGAATTCAATGAGAGGAGGACTCCTTGAGAATACTCGAATAGTCACTCCTGTGGGACAGCCTTTTGATGGAACCAGATCATTGCTAGACCTTAGTCCATTCAGAGTTCCTCTGAACACTGTGATAGGGGCGAACGTTAGTCGCAGCCTGAAATTTCTGACACCGCAGTCTCCAAATGTAGTTGTGTAGCCGTTGCCAAATACTCAGCCCAAAAACGTTTCACTGCAAGGTTTGACTGCCCAACAATTGACTGGGTGGTTAGATAAGCTGAATATCCCGCAGAGTACCCCTAAGGGATAGTTATACTTGAACTATACTAGACTGGGAATGGAAGTGGGTGAGCTCATTGAAGAAACTATGGGGGTGAACCTGACTTGAATCTTACACCAAAGCAGAATTGAGGTATCAGTGCCCGAAAATTATGAGGGAAGTGGGAAAAGGGGCATCAAAAGCTAGCACACCTGGCAGAGAGGTACAGCATAAAAATAGAGAAGACAAAACATTTGAAGAGGAGTTACAGGTTAGATTTTGAACACATGAGATCTGCAGGAATGAAAGCACACCTTAGGGAGTTTCTCAAAAGTGTCCAGACATAGGGAGCATTAGACAAGTGGGAAGGCAGATGGGTCAAGAAGAGAGATAAAAGAAAAAGGGATTATGCGAACCTTACTGCAAATGTGCAGCTGGTAATGAGGAGCTGGTACATTTTTTACCAATGAGAGAGATTCCGGGGGGGAATTTTGTCCATGTCCCTTGGAGCAGAAGTGATATTCTATCTTTTACAAATGATTATCCCAGGTTGAGAGAGAAAACAGTAGACTGGTACCAGCAGACAGACAGGTTCTTGAAACTTGCAAAATGCCTGCGGGAAGACTTGAACTCTCTATTAGAGATAATAATTCCAGCTGATTTATGGATGGAGTGCAAGAGGAGTATGGATTGGCCGACAAAGGAGCCAGAGAGAGATCCGACTACAGGTGCACCATCTCCCGAGGTAATGGTACAGGAAGGTGTTGCTCAGCAAACAAGTGACATCAATTCTTTCCAAAATATGAGAGGACCGAGAATGAGAGGTCATAATCCAAATTTTCATAATAATGTGAATCAGATGCAAAGCTTTCAATCCATGCAGCTGGTGCAAATGCCACGTGTGCAAATGACACAGTTGCAGACAATGCCACAGCAGGTTCAAAATGTACCTAAACGCAAATCAAAATACCTCAAGCCCAAATGGAACAGCAGCAGGTCATGCTTTCTCAATAGGTCACAGGTCAGAAGTTTAACCAGAGTAATAACACAGTACACCAATTCCCATTATACAGTGAGAATGGAATAAACGATGATGAGTGGGTGAGCAAGAGTTTGAATAAAGAGGAATATGTGCTTGCAGCTTCCTTGGAGGTAGATCAGAAAGGTCCAAATGTGAAGGGAAAGGTAATGGGTCATAAAGATTCCTTCTTGGTTGACACAGGAGCTACACGCTCCACAGTGAGAACTGTGGAAGTTCCAAACCTGCCCCTTTTAGGAAAAACAGTCCAGATTGTAGGAGTAGCAAATCAGTATATGACCAATCCAATCACAGAACCGGTTCAAGTTAAAACTGGCAACTTTAAAGGATTACATAAATTCATAGTCTGTGATTCAAGTCTAGTATCCCTGTTGGGAAGAGACTTGCTGTATAGAACAAGATGCTCGATAACTTGCTCAAATGATGGAATCGAGATACAGATAAACAGTGATGATGAGGATGACCCAGCTCCAGAGACAGAGTGTGAGACAATAAATGAGGAGTATCCTCTGATTAGTTTTTTTCCAGTTTTTACAGTAAAAGATCTTCCTCCTGACTTACAGGGAACAGTTAAGGAGAGAGTGTGGGATTTGACAGTGAACGAGATTGGCCTGATAAAAGGAGTTGAGCCAGTTAAAGTTCCTGAAAAGCCAAACACAGTTTTTCCCCAGATTCACCAGTATTACATGCCACAGGACATCATTGAGAAGGTTGCTCCCATAATTGCACAATTTGTAAACCAAGGTGTCTTGAAAGAAGTGCTGAGCAGCCCATGTAATTCACCGATAATGGGATTGAAAAAGCCCTGTGGGAAATCGTTCAGGATCTGAAAAAAATAAATGACATTGTAATCAAATGTCGCCATGTAGTGCCAAATCCAGCCGTGATTCTGTTTCAGATTCCATGTGATGTCAAATGGTTCACTGTCAAATACTTGTTGCAAGCCTTCTTTTCTGTGCCTCTTCATGAGGATAGTCAATTTCTTTTCTGTTCAAATTTTTGGATTGAGTTTCCTGTTGGTGTGGAATTCCTCAACAGTTTTTAGAGTCACCTTCCATATTCAATCAAATCTTGAAAAAGAACCAGGAGTCATTGGAAATGCCTTTCCAATTGACATTGGTACAGTACATTGATGATTTGTTGATTGCATCCAAAACAAAGGAAGAGTGCAAGTATGACACGATTGCCTTAATGAACCATTTGGGAGAGAATGGTCATAAAGTCTCCCCACTTAAATTTCAATACTGTCAACAGGAAGTGAAATTTTGGTCACCAGAATGAGAAGGGAATAAGTTAAATATCCAGAGAAAGGGTCACAACCATATTGCAGTTGAATCCCCCAGCCACACAGATAGATGTTAGGTTGTTTTTGGGGATGGTAGGCTACTGTTGCAAATGGATTCCCAGTTTTTCAGTCATTTCAAAGCCATTGCAGAAACTGACTCACAAAGAGGTCACTGATCCCCTAGTGTTAGGTCAGGCCTGTTTGAAAGCATTTTCTGAATTGAGAGAGAGTTTGTGCAAAGCTCCAGCTTTGGGAATGCCTGACTACACAAAGGACCTCACTACAACCCTGACAGTTGGTAATAAAGTGGTGGTAATACCGCCAACAGGCCGGCGGTAATTACTGCCAAATTATGACAATGGCGGAAAGAGCTCTGACAGACAGCCACTTTAACACACCGACCGCTAGGGCGTAATCAACAGGCACCACAGCGGTAACCGCCTACAGCCAGGCGGAAGCCAACGTTCCGCCCACCATATTATGACAGTCCAATCCACCACCTTTTCGGGGGCGGTACCAACAACATCAAAAGCCTGGCGGAAACAGATCTCAGAAGTCAAAGGAATCACCTGTGGAGACTCAGGGAAGAACCACACCGCCATGGAGCCCGAGCTGCTCATATTCCCAATGTTGATTTACGTCCTACTCCACTACAAACACCAACGACGGCGAAGACGGCCACGGTGAGTAGAGCCGCCTAGCACACAGGGGAGGGAGGGAGGAAAAGGAGAGTGACACACACATGCAACATGTAACACCCTCAACACCATACACACAAGCAGATGCAGTAACATAACATATTGACCCCGTGCCCCTCAGGAATAAAGCAAGGACAACTCCAATAGATAAAAGCAACTGTAGTAAGATAATATAGTAGCAATACGAGCATCCAAATCAAAAAGTATATACATATTTACAAATCAAATGACACTGCCCAGTCCTCAATGTTCGTGGGCCACAGGGCCACATTACAAAGTCCAAGGACCCACTTTACTCCTGCAACAACATGGAGAGAACACTGCTGGGGCATCAGTTCGAAAATAGGCAGGCACCTCAGGGGGACAGGGAACGGGGGCACCTCAGCCGGCAGATGGTATAACGCCACTGGTCCTGGAGGGGGCAACATGCCCTGTGCCTGGTCCTGGGGAGTGCAAGGTCACAGTCTCTCAAGTGGGTGACTTGCCCACATGCTCTGGAGAGGGCAACATGCCCTGTGCTCTGTCCTGGGGAGTGCAAGGCCACAGTCTCTCAAGTGGATGGCTTCTCCACTGGTTCTGGAGGGCGCATTGTGCCCAGTGATCTTCATACTGGGGACGATGGGGTGAGTGGATGGCTTCTCCACTGGTTCTGGTGGGGGCATCGTGCCCAGTGATCTTCATCCTGAAGAGGATGGGGTGAGTGGATGGTATCTCCACTGGTTCTGGAGGAGGCATTGTGCCCAGTGATCTTAATCCTGGGAAGGATGGGGTGAGTGGATGGCATCTCCACTGGTTTTGGAGGGGGCATCGTGCCCAGTGATGCAGATCTTGTGGAGTGCAGGGTCACAGTCTCTCAGCCGGGTGTCAATCCCACAGGTTTTGCAGGGGGCAGGCAGACAACAGCCCATGGAGGCAGGACTACACAATGTCTGTCGGCGATGATGGCTGTTCAGTGGTGGTGCTGGTGGTGCTGCTGCTGGTAGCTGTGGGGAGAGGCTCCAGCCCATCCCCTGCAGCCTCAGATGGCTGCCTACTGGTGCTGCTGCTGCTGGTAGTGGTGCTGCTGGCGGAGCTGGTGGTAGTGGTGGTGGGGGAAAGCTCCTGCCCATCCCCTGCAGCCTCAGATGGCTGCCCACTGGTGCTACTGCTGCTGGTGGTGGTGCAGGTGGCAGAGCTGGTGGTGGTGGTGGGGGTAAGCTCCTGCCCATCCCCTGCAGCCTCGGACAGCTGCCCTCTGGTGCTGCTGCTGGTGGTGGTGGTGGTGGTGCTGGTGGCAGAGCTGGTGGTGGTGGTGGTGGGGGGAAACTTCTTAGGGACATTGGGGCGGGAAGAGGAAGAAGGTTTGGGAGTGGAGGAAGAGGGACTGGTTGTAGGAGGTGTCTGTCTGCTGTGTTTGGGTGCAGGTGCATGGGCTGGATGCTGTTGTGAGATGGATGGCTGTTGGGTGTCTGAGTGCTTGCGTTTGTGTACCTTGGGAGGAGGGGGCACAGACACAGTGGAAGAGGACACAGGGGACATGTGAATGGCTGTTGGGGTGGTGACTGCCAGTGAGGTGTGTGTTCTGATAGGTGTGCTGGTGATGGAGGTAGTGGATGAGGATGTAGTGCATGCAGGTGTGGTGTGTCTGCATCTGGATGGTGTTTGTGTGAGTGACTGTGGGATGAATTATGGTGCTTATGTTTGCCATGTCCACTTTTGTGTGTTGTCCTGTGTGCATGCTCATCTGCCTCTGTCCTTGAGGTAGGTTGGGCTTGAGGGGAATGGGATTTGGAGGAGGAAGTTGGAGGGGAGAGGGTGGAAACAGGGACTATGGCTGCCATCAGAGAGGAGGCCAGAGCCTGGATTGATCTCTGTTGGGCTGCCAAGCCAATATGAATGCCCTCCAGAAATGCATTGGACTGTTGCATTTGGGCTGCCAGCCCCTGGATGGCATTCACAATGGTCGACTGCCCAACAGAGATGGATCTCAGGTGGTCAATAGCCTCCTCACTCAGGGCAGCAGGGCTAACTGGGGCAGGGCCTGAGGTGCCTGGGGCGAAGGAGATGCCCACCGTCCTGGGTGAACAGGCACGGGAAACTCACTGAGGGCCTGCTGGGAGGGCGGTGCTGGTACAGGGGGTGGCGGCTGTACTTGTAGCTGGGTGGGCACAGAGGTGTCCGCCACCACCAGGGAGATTTCGTCGGAGGAGGTATCCATGTCCAAACTGTCCCCTCCAGTCTCCGCCGTGGTGCTCCCCTCACCCTCCATCCCACTGGTGCCCTCACCATCGGTGGACTCGGCCTCCTGGGTCCTGTAGGATGCAGCTCCCTCCGTCCCCGGTGCCTCTGCTCCTCCGCCAGATAATGCTAATGCACATAAGGACAGGGTGACAAAACAAAAAGGGGGGAGAGACAAAGGATACACTTCATCAATGGCGGCACCGACACCACCGTTGGCGTACACAACACACTCACACACATGAAACAGCCCTACGCACTAGGCAATGCACTACCAGTTACAATGCTAGTCACCAGGCCATGGTAAGGGACACATACCACCAACTGCAGCATACCTGGGACTCACACACCCCTGCCAGTAGTGGATGCCCACTATCTAGGTTGGAGGAATTTCACCTCAGAACCCTGCAAAACATGGGACCTACTCTGCAATGTCGGGCCTGGGGGCACCCACATGCACACATCCCCCACCCGGATACCACCCCACTAGACGTATGTAGTAATGAAGGGCACTGTACTCACCCCCTTGTTGCTGCTGTGATGCCACAAGCGCCCATCCAGCTCCGGATAGGCCACCGCCAGTATGCAGGCCATCAGTGGGGTCAGGGTTCGACGGGCACCCATAGCTCGTTGGGAGGCCATCCCCAGCTGGGCCTCCGCTGTCTTCCATGCCCAGCGTCTCAGGTCCTCCCACCGTTTCCGACAGTGGGTGATCCATCTGCCGTAGACTCCCAGGGTCCGCATGTCCTGGGCAACGGCACGCCATATACCTGTCTTTTGATGGGCGCTGACCTGCAGAGGAATTAGACACAGGGAAAGGTATTAGTCAGATTGTCCTGCCTGTTACACTCATGGCCAACCATGCCCCTTCCCATCATCATTTGCACAGACATGGCCCAGCATACATGCTGCACGCTGCCCACCAACCCCTCCTACACGAAGCCTTCACACACAGCACTCCATTCATTCATGCCCCATGCATCGTACTCACAGCGTACTCTCCTGTTGGTCTGGATGCCATTTCAGGTAGGGGGGCAGTCCATGGATCCTAACTGGGTCACTGTTCACAATTTCACATTCTGGACATATGCCACCAATAAATTGTAACAATCACAATATGCATTGAACTGTAGTGGTTACAATGTACAGATTATGACCAGCTGCTCACTGTTTTGATCCCGTAGATTGTAACCGCTGAGGATGAATAGGAGATGGAGACATCCCACAGCGTTCAGACCCCTTGTGGACTTGGCAACAATGGAGGACAGGCACATTATCCTCACCTGCAGATTTGACATGGCCACAATCACAGAGCTGTGTGCCCAATTAGAACCTGACCTGAAATCTGCTATCCGTCACCCCACTGGGATCCTCCTCTTGTGCAAGTGCTATCAGTGTTCCATTTTTTGGCAACAGGTTCTTTCCAAGTGACAGTGGGCTTGGCAGCAGGAATGTCACAGCCAATGTTCTCAATAGTGCTGACCAGAGTGTTGTATGCTCTGATTAAACACATGTGCAGCTCCATCGTTTTCCCCCAAGTGGAGGATTTGGCCACAGTGAAGGCTGACTTCTATGCAATGAGACCTATCCCCAACATCAGTGGTGCAATTGATGGGACACATATTGCATTTGTCCCCCCCAGCAAAATGAACAGGTCTATAGAAATTGAAAAAGTTATCACTCGATGAATGTGCAGATGGTGTGTTTGGCGGACCAGTACATCTCCCAAGTCAATGCTAAGTATCCTGGGTCTGTGCATGATGCTTTTATCCTGAGGAATAGCAGCATCCCAAATGTGATGGCCCAATTCCAGAGGCACAGGGTGTGGCTAATATGTGAGCCCTGGTTCCCACCCAGTGGATGTTGGTGTATGGGTATGGTGTGGGCCATAAGGATTAGTGTGTGGCTAACAGTTGTCCTCGATATTTGCAGGTGACTCTGGTTACCCCAACCTTTCATGGCTACTGATCCCTGTGAGGAATCCCAGGACAAGGGCTGAGGAACATTACAATGAGGCACATAGGTGAACAAGAAGGATTATTTAACGTACCTTTGGCCTCCTGAAGGCCAAGTGACGGTGCCTCCATCTAACAGGTGGATCCCTGTGCTACTCACCCAAGAAGGTCTGCCAGATCATCGTGGCATGCTGTATGTTGCACAACCTTGCCTTGAGACGCCATGTGCCTTTTCTGCATGAGGAGGAGGCTGGAGATGGCCGTGTGGCAGCAGTGGAACCTGTGGACAGTGAAGATGAGGAGGCAGAGGATGAGTATGAGGACAACAGAAGTGCAGACATTCGTCAATACTTCCAATGACACACAGGTAAGACACTGTTATTTCACATTTCATTGACAGTTTGATGTTTGACATTGTCACTGGCAGGGTGTGAATTCCTACTTCTATGCCCACTCACTGTACGAATTGGCATCTCTTTTTGCAGATGTTGGTGTCCCACTATGGCTCCTGGTGTGTTCACTGCAGCCAACTACAGGTCTTTCCTATGTAAACATTATAGTACAGTTGAATTGCAATGTTTAAACCTTGTTAAACGAATACATACTTAAATCATTTGACTAATTCCATACTTGTATTTTTTCAAAGTGTGTTTACTGCAGTGCTCTGATGAAAAGGGGGAAGTGCAACGGGCTGGGGTGATGATGGATGAAAGTCCAGGTTAGAGTCCAGTCTATTTGTAGCACAGGTGCATTGTCCAAGGGGGCATAGAAAGAGGAGCAATGGCAGTTCAAGGTGGACAGGGTGACATAGTGGGACACAAGGGTGACAATCAGGACAGTCTTATTTCCTGGCAGGGGTCTTGGCAATAGTCTCGGGCTTCTGGGTGGATCACAGGGAACATTTGAAGGGTGGTTCTCCTGCAGGGGGAGGTGTACTGGTAGCCTGTTGGTCCTGTGGCTGGGCCTTCTGTCCACTAGCATCAGCGGAGGTGGAGGGCTGTTCAGTGGTCTGGCTAGTGGCAGGGGCCCACTGGTGTGCCACTGCCTCTCTCAAACTGTTGGCCATGTCTGCCAGCACCCCTGCAATGGAGAACAGGATGGTGTTAATGGACTTCAAGTCCTCCCTGATCCCCAGGTACTGTCCCCTCCTGCAGTCACATGTTCTCCTGCATCTTGTCCAGGATCTGGCCCAGCGTATCCTGGGAATGTTGGTATGCTCCCAGGATCGCAGTGAGTTCCTCCTTGAGAGTCGGTTCCCTGGGCCTGACCTCCCCCTGGTGCACAGTGGTCCTCCCAGCTTCCCTGTTGTCATGTGCCTCTGTCCCCTGAACCGTGTGCCCACTGCCACTGACCCCAGGTCTCTGATTGTCCTGTGTTTGTGGGGTGGCCTGAGGTCCCTGTAGTGGTGGACACACTGCTGATTGACATGTCCTGGGGACAGAGGTATGGGCCTGCTGGGTGGGTACTGTGGTGGTCTTTCCTGAGGGGGGAGGCTCTGTGGTGGTGTGAGACTGTGCCTGGGTAACCAACTGTATGGAGGTCCCTGATGGGCCAGGTTAGTCATCCAGATCCAGGCGACCAGAGCTGCTGTCATCACTGTGGGCCTCTTCTGTGGTGGGATTGAATGTTGCTGGCACCTCTTTTCCGGTGACAGTGGCTGGGATACCTGTGGGGATGTAAATGAAGTGTTTTTCTTTCTGTGTGTGACATATTGTGCATGGGTGGGTTGCCCTCTATGGTTGTTCTTGCCCTGGCAGCTTTGCCTTGTGTGAGTTGTTATTTGTTGGGCTAGCTGATTCTCTCTAGTGTGCATGCTGTAGTGATAGGTGTCCATGCAGGGCTGTGAGTGGTCTCCATGCATTGGTAGACGATGCAGTGCTTGGCATTGGGATGAGTGGGTTGTGATGGTGGGGTGTGTGGGAAGTGGGGGAGTGATGGGAGTGAGGGTAAGGGTGGGGGTATGTGATGGCATGCAGGTAGGGAGGGTGATAGTAATAGAGAGTTGACTTACCAGAGTCCAGTCCTCCTCCTACTCCTGCCAGGCCTTCAGGATGCATGATTGCCAAGACTTGCTTCTCCCATGTTGTAAGTTGTGGGGGAGGAGGTGGGGGTCCACTGCCAGTCCTCTGTACTGCGAGCTGGTGTCTTGCTGCAATGGAACGCACCTTCCCCCGTAGGTCGTTCCACATCTTCCTGATGTCATCCCTTGTTCTGGGGTGCTGTCCCACGAAGTTGACCCTGTCCACGATTCTCCGCCATAGCTCCATCTTCCTATCAATGGATATCTGCTGCACCTGTGATCCAAATTGCTGTGGCTCTACCCGGATGATTTCCTCCACCATGACCCTTAGCTCATCCTCAGAGAACCTGGGGTGTCGTTGTGGTGCCATGGGTGTAGTATGAGTGGTGTGGGTGAGGATGTGTAGGGTGGTGTGTTGGGGTGTGTGTAGGAAAGTACCATCTTGCCTGGCATGTTACCCCCATTTTTTACTTGTGTGTCAGTTTGTTTTTGCCTGTGTCACTGGGATCCTGCTAGCCAGGACCCCAATGCTCATTGTTGTGGCCTAAATGTGTTCCCTGTGTGGTGCCTAACTATATCAATGAGGCTCTGCTAAACAGGTCCTCAGTGTTTATGCTCTCTCTGCTTTTTAAATTATCACTGCAGGCTCGTGACCATTTTCACCAATTCTGATTGGCACACTGGAACACCCTTATAATTTCCTAGTATATGGTACCTAGGTACCCAGGGTATTGGGGTTCCAGGAGATCCCTATGAGCTGCAGCATTTCTTTTGCCACCCATAGGGAGCTCAGACAATTCTTACACGACTGCCACTGCAGCCTGAGTGAAATAACATCCACGTTATTTCACAGCCATTTTACACTGCACTTAAGTAACTTATAAGTCACCTATATGTCTAACCCTCACTTAGTGAAGGTTAGGTGCAAAGTTACTAAGTGTGAGGGCACCCTGGCACTAGCCAAGGTGCCCCCACATTGTTCAGGGCAATTTCCCTGGACTTTGTGAGTGCGGGGACACCATTACACTCGTGCACTACATATAGGTCAATACCTATGTGTAGCTTCACAATGGTAACTCCGAAAATGGCCATGTAACATGTCTAAGATCATGGAATTGTCCCCCGTGCCAAATCTGGTATTATGGTGCCAATCCCATGCATCCCCAGGGCTCCAGCATGGACCCCAGGTACTGCCAAACTAGCTCTCTGGGGTTTTCTCTGCAGCTACCGCTGCTGCCAACCCTCAGACAGGTTTCTGCCCTTCTGGGGTCTTGGCAGCCCAATCCCAGGAAGGCAGAACAAAGGATTTCCTCTGAGAGAGGGTGTTACACCCCCTCCTTTTGGAAATAGGTATTAAGGGCTGGGGAGGAGTAGCCTCCCCCAGCCTCTGGAAATGCTTTGAAGGGCAAAGATGGTGCCAGTCTACACCGGTTCAGGGAGGCCCATGCTCTGGCGCGAAACTGGACAAAGGAAGGGGGAGTGACTACTCCCCTGTCCATCACCATCCCAGTGGTGGTGCCCAGAGATCCTCCAGTGTGTCCCAGTCCTCTGCCACCTTGAATGCCGAGGTGTGAGGGCACAATGGAGACCTCTGAGTGGCCAGTGCCAGCAGGTGACATCAGAGACCCCTCCTGATAGGTGCTTACCTGGTTAGGTGGCCAATCCTTCTCTGAGGGCTATTGAGGGTCTCTCCTGTGGGTTTCTCTTCAGATAATGAATGCAAGAGCTCACCAGAGTTCCTCTGCACTTCCCTCTTCGACTTCTGCCAAGGATCGAACGCTGACTGCTCCAGGACCCCTGCAAAACTGCAACAAAGTAGCAAGCAGACTACCAGCAACATTGTAGCGCCTAATCCTGCCGTCTTTCTCGACTGTTCCCTGGTGAGGTACTGGGTTTTTCAGAACCGGTACTGATCCGGTAACCCAGTGGTGCCAGGGTACACCCAAAGACCTTGGGTACTTTCCTGATTCAGACCACAGAAACTCAGAGTCTTCTAGGTGAAGTCAAAGATCGAATTTATTGGCTGCAACCAAGTAACAAGCGTCCTAGAAGTACAACAGCACGGTTTGTATGTTCTCAGGAGACTGTGTGTCAATGCAAAGTCAGGTTTCCTTATATACAGTTTTTTAAGCTTCAGGCAAACATTCTTGACATTTTGGTTGGTCATTCACATGTTTTCACTACAAAGGAAAAAACAGTGTCATGATGAAACCTCATATTTCATGTCATCCAACCCATAATAAATTACCCGTCAAGGCCTAGTTTTTTACATCAGATAAGTGTGGACCCCCAATAAAACGGGCACCTCCCCCTCATAAAGTAAGAAGAAGAAAAGAGCAGGTGCAGGTGTGAGCAAGATTAGGCAGGGTGTGTGAACGATAATAAGGGTTTTATGGCATGGTGTGCCTTGATGCTATCTGATTCGGCCACTGGGAGAGGGACTGACCAAACAGGTTTGGCCTGAGGCAATGGTTCCAGCTTGCCCAGGTCAGAGAAAAGTCAATCAAGGTGTACGTGTCCTTGGAATCAAATCTGACTGTATTATAAGCCTATGTGAGGGCAACTTTTAAAAATGGCTGCCGTGTATAAAATGGGAGCCACGAGTGCAGGACGAAAATGGCGATTTCGAGGTGAAAACGCTGCTGGAATTGAGCGAAAATGCTCATGCTTAGTGTACTAGTCATTATCGGTCTTTTGATACTAAAATCGTACTGCTGTGGCAAAGTAAATTACATGGGTCCAGAATTTTTAGAACCACAAACCCTCCTTTTGCCCTTACATAGGCAATAAACCTATTCTCATGCTAATCTGAGTCCAGGTCTATGTTTCTAAAGTCGTTGAGATGTTGCTGGAGCAAAATTCTAGTACTTGGTAACTCTCTTCTGGACAGGTCTCCTCGAACATGAAGTAGCACAAAAGGCCACATTTGGCAGGACAAAATAAGGAATACCTCTATCTGCAGTAGGTGGCATAAGATCACACACCCAACAATTAGTGATGTTCACTACTAACTAGTGTTGATGCAGAAGCTGTACAAAAGAATTGCTTACGAATTCTGATCTTCTAACCTGCTCATGTTCAGGAAAAGGGTGAAAAGAGTGCAAAGAAACAATAGTAGGAAAAGACATAGGTTGGGAAGTGGGTGCAGAAGTCAAAACACGTTATTAAGAACATATAGACAACGGGAGAAAGTAGTGACCACTATTACAAATTAAATAATAATTTTTCACACCCCTAACTAAAAAGCAAATCCTAAAATTATCTAGTAACATTTTTAGGGCTCCTCTGCATTTCAGTAATTTTTGTATGTTCAGGTGGAACAGTGGTGACTCTCATCAATGCTCTAAGGTGAAAAGGGGGTACCCTTTCCACAGAAAATGGACTTTATTCTGCTTTTACTAAACAGAATAGTACTTTAAAACAATGCCAGCAAAACAATCAGAGGGTCATTCTGACCCTGGCGGCCGGTGGCCGCCAGGGCCACCGACCACGGGAGCACCGCCAACAGGCTGGCGGTGCTCCAACGAGCATTCTGACCGTGGCGGTTCAGCCGCGGTCAGAAGCGGAAAGTCGGCGGTCTCCCGCTGACTTTCCGCTGCTCGTGTGAATCCTCCATGGCTGCGGAGCGCGCTCCGCAGCCATGAGGATTCTGACCCCCCCTACCGCCATCCTGTTCATGGCGGGAAAGCCGCCATGAACAGGATGGCGGTAGGGGGGGTCGCGGGGCCCCTGGGGGCCCCTGCCGTGCCCATGCCAATGGCATGGGCACGGCAGGGGCCCCCGTAAGAGGGCCCCGCAAAGTATTTCAGTGTCTGCCTTGCAGACACTGAAATACGCGACGAGTGCCACTGCACCCGTCGCACCTTCCCACTCCGCCGGCTCGATTACGAGCCGGCATCCTCGTGGGAAGGTCGTTTTCCCCTGGGCTGGCGGGCGGTTTTTCAGCAACCGCCCGCCAGCCCAGGGGAAAACTTGTAATACCCGCCGCGGTCTTTTGACCGCGGCGCGGTATTTTGGAGGGCGGCATCCTGGCGGGCGGCCTCCGCCGCCCGCCAGGGTCATAATGAGGCCCTCAATCTCCTAACACCTAGTCTATACAATCACACGGACACCTCTTGTGAAACCAACTATGCCCAGAGTCCGTTCAAAAAGCCTCTCTGGCAGGCTTCTATTGTCCATCAAATTTTCTTTTGTTGTTTTCTTTCGCATGGGCCTCTCAATTCAGGCCTCTTCGTGAGAAAAGTACTGCTTAGTTGGAGTGCCCTCCTGGCAAACACCCACAGCTCACTCGAAAGTCTCAATGTCTTAAAGCAATGCACCAGTGTCTCTCCTCTGTGGCAGACACTACAAACAATGTGCTCTTCATTGATCAAGGGCACAAATCATCTCGTGCAGACCCAAGCACCATTAATTGGGAAATAGCTCAAGCTCAGCAGCACTTTCAGACTCCAACACTCATTATTTAGTGTCAGAGGACGCTCAAGCTGCTCTTTCATGGGCACCACAATATAGTGCCTTTTTCCAAACTTGAAATCTCCGGTGCACTGCCCTTCTTCCGTTGGAGCAAAGAAAAGGGGGTGTGTGGCCAAAACTCAGGCCAAGGGGCTCAAGGGATTGCACACTGTCAGAGGTTACCAGCACATGACAGGTAGAGAAATGAAACCTCAAAACAGCTCTGCCATCAACATCAGGAATCCTTCTCTTTAGCTCTTTTACACTGAAACTTTGGTTTTGTGATGTCCAACGCTGTCTGATGGAGCAAGTACGATACCATGCGCTGGCGATCGCTGTCCAGCTTTGCTACTTTCTGGGTGCTGAGACTGTAGGGCCAAGACGTCCGTCTTTCATCTGTAGCTGTCACTGATGGGAATTAGGCCCAATGTCCTGCAGGTTATTATGACTTGATACCCGCAGAATCTAGTGACGTAGGAAATGTGCCACAGTTGTTAGTTTCCTTCAATTTAGTTCAAAAACAGTTCATGGTTTTTAACAAGGGGACTGCAAGCAGGTGGTCTGCAATCTTCAAAGGAGTAGCCATATACCATGGGCATAAAATACCAAGACAAAGGCAGAAGGGCAAAACAGGGTCTCTAGCATCTTTAATTGGGTTCTTTCCATTATTCTCTGCCATCTATAGCTACATGAGAATTCTATCTGAATGGATTTCCTCACACAGTGGCATTGTCTAATGCGGTAAACACATATTTTCCTCAATGATTAAGTCGAGGTGTTCCTCCTTATCTTAGAACATCTCAATAGAGAAATCACATGATACCGATTATCAGGGACATGTAGAAACCTTCCTTTAAAAACTGTGCATCAGGTGCACTATGCAATACACAGGCTAATAGTCAAATGTGAAAACAAAAAGACAAGAACTAGAGGGTCCTGATATTTGCATGATTAGGACACATCTGATCCCACCAAAAATTAAAGTAACAGGAACAGAGGGGAACCGAAAACCAAATTAAAATAGACATTGAAAATTTGTCATGTTCAAAAAGGTAAACATAAGATATCTCCTATTGAGATGGAAAACTTGTCTTACTATAATATTGAGTCAGTTAACCAGTCTATCGCTACCCTGACAGTCAGGCTGGAAAACATTGAAGCAGGCCTAAGGCAAATTCTTGAAAACCAGTCTGGTCATACCAAAGGGAATTATACATAACATGGGGGTCCCTGGTACATCACTGCAATCTGGAAATGTGAACCTGAACAATACATCAATAATAATAAAAGGGCTGACTGGTGAAAGGAATTCGAAAAAGAGAATTGGGACTAGGACATAGCTAAAATCTCAATAACTAAGCATGATGCGACATTGGTCAGGGGAAGTAACAAAAGAAAAAAATCTATAGGAAGAACAAAACATTATTTGGGTGATAGTCAGGCATGTGACACAACCCCGAGAGTACGGGTGATACACAAAGGCCAAAGTTACACAAATTTTAACTCTACCGTTGGCGACTACACCATATACGGTACTCCTAGCTAATGTTTCAGTTCCTTCTTCAGGAAAAAATGAAAACCTGGTTTTCTTTTAAGAAACAAAAGCCATATGCTACTTAGGAAACAGAACATCATTAACTAATGTAATATAGAAATTAGGCCACTTTGAGTCACAGATCTATAATTTCATCCTTAGGTCCAATCAAGGCTACATAAATGTAGGGCTGCCTGTTCCTTTAAGGGAAGGGGCAGTAACGTGACTAACTGCAGGTGACGCACTTTGATCCTGTATATCTCTTTTTATTTTCCTTCAATACCATTATAGCCAAATAGACATGCACTGGTGAAGTGTTGTCTCTTATGTTCACAGCATGAAATATCATTATCTGTGGAATTTAGTAACCAGAACAAGTTCAACCAACTGTTGCGTAGCGATGGGCATCGTCATGACCATCCCCTCACAACACAGGGGAGCTTGTAATAGTATCAAAAGCAGCAACAAATCTTGCAAAAAACAAATAAAAAATAATAAAAACGCACAAAACGTCAAGCCATCAGATATACTTGCTGTGTATCAAGCACAAAAAGCATAGACAAAACAATAGCATGTGTGAATAAGCGGTGACACACAACACCATGTCATGTACTTTATGCACTGTAAACCTGCAGCCCAAAACCCAATATTTGGGCCTGTTTAATTTGTCAGGTTTAAAATCCTTACCCTCCTTTTGACAGTAGATCACCAGGCAATGAAAATCTGCTGTCAAATATAACTTTACTGTTTCTCTTCTAACATACAGGACCAGCAAGAACAATTCATGATAGGACCAAATACACGAAAATAAATTTCCATTACTTAACTGTTACCCTCTTGTCAGTTACTTCGCAACATCAAGCCACCTTAGTTTTACCTTTCTAAAAGTAAAAATTGTTACACTGACACTCCACATTAATTTGGCACCTACAATTTCCACTGTGAAAAATAAGTCTTAATTGGCAAATCGTTCTAATTAAGGCATGTAGCCTTCAAAATTTTAGAAAAGGGCTGCATCTTATTTTCTGTCTAAGACTTAATGCAACACTTCGTTTTCTGTCAAATAAAAGCAACTAGCAGGCATCATTTTATTTTTTTAGAGCGGAGACACAAATGTATCAGTTCTGCAGAGCATTTAACATGATGTTGGGACCTTCGAAGAAACCCCTTTTTTTTATATTTTCCCTTTGGAATTAAGTTCTTTAATTGTATTGATGTTCTTCTGGAGAAACCAGAAATCCCACTTTTAGAGGCCTGTAGGGTCATTCTGCATTTCACAGAGACAAGGCCCTAATTTAAAAGGTCACAAGTGTCAACATGACAGCCTCCTCCATCGTTCATGGGAAAACTAAAGATAGCATCTCAGCAGCATGACTTGAGCCAGCCTCTGTAGCTCTCCTAGCTTCTGCCACTCTGAATCTGTCAAAGACAGTAGGCCTTCCTATTTTCCTTCTAACCTGCAATAATTCACTCAATTTAAAAAAATAATTTTTCCTTTTTAGGCGCTAAAAAAAATTATCTCTATTTCCAGATTATTAAACTACATTTACTGTGAATAATTCACAAACCTTAATAACACACATACCAGTTGTTAGAATAAATGCTTGTTGCAATCCCATGCAATGGTACATATTTCATCAACCTCGAATGAATGAACGTCTCAGTAGGCCCAGCTGAAGTTAGAACCTTCAACCTTGATATTAAAACAAGCCTTTGTACTGGCACATTGACTCATTGAATCACAAGAAGGCACAACCTGCAAATATATATCAAACCTAAATGTATGCATTTACTGAAGCCTGAGACACTTTAAAAAGTACTCTGAATGAAAGAAAATGCTGTTTAAACAGTGCTTTTACCCAAAATCGACTTTGATATTTTAGGCATTAAAAAATCAATATCCTACAATTTTCTTGCATAATATGCATTACCAGAATGTCTATTACACAATCCATGAGTCAGCCATTGAAAATATTAACTTATACTTTATAGAAATGAGCTTGTTTGCTCCTGCGCCAACGGAAAATTGCACATACAAATGTCATTTTAGCGGTGCAACATAACTTAAATTAAATTTTAATGCTAGGAGGTCATAGTATAGGTATTAAGCTTTATAAATATTGCAAAACGATTTTGAAAGGCACTTATTTTTTTAAATAATTTTTCCATAATTAATAATTTTCTTTAAAAAAAAAAAAAAAAAACATTATTCTTTTTTTTGTGATAATTCCACATATAGAAGCAAGCTGCATCCCTTGCCTATTATTTGGGATACATTAACTCACAAGCCTAAGCGCATAAGCCTAACTTGAAATGCGTCACATTTTTGCGCCACTTTCATTTAAAAGGAAGGTTATGCAAAATTCCACCCGTGTTTAACTGGGAAAGTGCTGGCTGAATTGAACATTCCTATCAAATATACTGCAGTTGAAAAGTTTTCCTGTGAACATCTAATACAATGCATCTAAGAAAAATGCTGTAAATGTTTTTTTTTTTTTTGCAAAAATAGATCATTTGTTTTTTTTTTTTTTTTTTTGGGCCCCTATTTATATCTATTGAATGTGTTTTCTAATTTATTAAGCATTTAACTGCAGTTTTGTATATGTGCACAATTGCTCATTCTATAAATTAAAAAGCAACATATAGCTATGTTAGCACATCACATGGTTCATTTCTGGATTTTTTCTAAGTTTCTGCTTAATATTAATTAACCAACATTTTACTTAACAAACTGAAAACATCAAGAAGACCCACAAACACACATTGAGCTAATTTCAGATATAAACAGAAAACACTCAGGACACACAATACAGCGCGCTTTAGCTATTTTTCATAAATAGCGCCGTCGCAACTTACTTACAGAACCGTTTGCAGATCCTAGTTGTAAGTCATATTTACAAGAGAAAAGAAAACTTTTCTCAATGGTGTTCCAAAAAACTGCAAAAACAGCCTCACAGACATTTATTTCCAAGAATAGCGGACCCATACTTTATTAAACGTGATGGGGCCCACGCCGTGCTTCACATATAGTTCATAGGTTGGAGTTCCAATCGGAGGAACCGGACATGAGTCCTCCAACCGGGAGTCCCTTTTACAATTTACAACCAAGACAAAACAAATTTCCAAGTCTGCTAAGACCAGGCATCTTCGCTCAATAGTCTAGCTTCAAACTTCAAAGGATTATCGTTTACGATAGTCTCGTGAATACACGAGTCCTTCGGCTTTGGTACTTGCAAGTTCCAAATCAAAGTGATCCCGAAGGGATACCAAACCAAATGTCCAACTAAGGACCAAACCAAGTGTCCAACTAAGGACTGGGAGACGCTCCACTTATACTTAACTGAAAATATCGATGACATCACCAGAAGACTCGTCTTATCGTTTCGCTCTACCAAACATCAAGGGTCCAAATCAGGGCGATAGCCAGGGCAGCAGTCCTTCGTAGCCGTCGGGAAGTGGGGAACCTCGCAGCAAAGACTTTCGGACCACGTCGACATGCAGGGGTCGATGAAGTGGCGGCCTTCCTCCAGAATTCTCACACGAAGCTCCTCACGGACCTCAGGCTTGGACCGGTACCGCTGGTATCGCCCCACGTTGGGCGCCAACTGAGGTACTGGGTTTTTCAGAACCGGTACTGATCCGGTAACCCAGTGGTGCCAGGGTACACCCAAAGACCTCGGGTACTTTCCTGATTCAGACCACAGAAACTCAGAGTCTTCTAGGAGAAGTCAAAGATCGAATTTATTGGCTGCAACCAAGTAACAAGCGTCCTAGAAGTACAACAGCACGGTTTGTATGTTCTCAGGAGACTGTGTGTCAATGCAAAGTCAGGTTTCCTTATATACAGTTTTTTAAGCTTCAGGCAAACATTCTTGACATTTTGGTTGGTCATTCACATGTTTTCACTACAAAGGAAAAAACAGTGTCATGATGAAACCTCATATTTCATGTCATCCAACCCATAATAAATTACCCGGCAAGGCCTAATTTTTTACATCAGATAAGTGTGGACCCCCAATAAAAACGGGCACCTCCCCCTCGTAAAGTAAGAAGAAGAAAAGAGCAGGTGCAGGTGTGAGCAAGATTAGGCAGGGTGTGTGAGCGATAATAAGGGTTTTATGGCATGGTGTGCCTTGATGCTATCTGATTCGGCCACTGGGAGAGGGACTGACCAAACAGGTTTGGCCTGAGACAATGGTTCCATCTTGCCCAGGTCAGAGAAAAGTCAATCAAGGTGTACGTGTCCTTGGAATCAAATCTGACTGTATTATAAGCCTATGTGAGGGCAACTTTAAAAAATGGCTGCCGTGTATAAAATGGGAGCCACAAGTGCAGGACGAAAATGGCGATTTCGAGGTGAAAACGCTGCTGGAATTGAGCGAAAATGCTCATGCTTAGTGTACTAGTCATTATCGGTCTTTTGATACTAAAATCGTACTGCTGTGGCAAAGTAAATTACATGGGTCCAGAATTTTTAGAACCACACTGGTGGTGCATGATCTGAGGGCTGTCTGCCTTCACCCTGCACTGGAAGCCAAGAAGAAATCTCCCGTGGGTCGACGGAATTTTCCTCCTGCTTCTGCATCACTGGTCCTCTGGGTCCCCTCTCATCTTGACGAGTGTAGTCCCTGGAACACAGGAGCTGGATCCAAGTGACCCCGACAGTCCAGTGGTCCTTTTTTTCCAAATTTGGTGGAGGTAAGTCCTTGCCTCCCACACCAGACAGTAATCCTGTGTACTGTGTGATCTGCAGCTGCTAGGGCTTCTGTGCACTTTTGCCAGGAATCCTTTGTGCACAGCATAGCCCAGGTCCCCAGCACTCCGTCCTGCATTTCCCAACTCACTGAGTTGTCCACCGACTTCGTGGGACCCTCTTTTGTTGTGTTGAGATGACTGCCATGCTCAGATTTCTTGAATGCCTGTTCAAGTGCTTCTGTGGGTGCTGTCTGCTTCTGCATGGGCTTTCTCTGTTGTTGAGTGGCCCCTGTGTCTCCTCCTCAAAGGGGTGACCTCCTGGTCCTTCCTCGGCCTGGGCGGCACCCATTATCTTCAACCGTGACTCTTGCAGCTAGCAAAGCTTGTTTGTGGTCTTTCTGCGTGGAAACAACTCTGCATCCTCCAGCACACCGTGGGCCATCTTCTGACCAAAGGATACATTCCTGGCACCTTCTGTTGTTGCAGAATCTTTGGCTTCTTCCACCCAGAGGACAGCCCTTTTGCACCTTCATCCGGGGTTTAGTGGGCTCCTGCCCCCCCTGGACACTTGCGTGACTCTTGGACTTGGTCCCCTTCCTTTGGAGGTCCTCAGGTCCAGGAATCCATCTTCAGTGCTTTGCAGTCAGTTGTTGTCCTTGCAGAATCCCTTATCTCGACTTTACTGTCTTTCTGGGGTAGTAGGGTAACTTTACTCCTACTTTTCAGGGTCTTGCGGTGGGGTATCTTGGACACCCTTAGTGTTTTTTTACACTCCCAGTGACCCTTTACACACTACACTAGGCCTGGGGGCCATTCGTGGTTCGCATTCCACTTTTGGAGTATATGGTTTGTGTTGCCTCTAGGCCTATTGTCTCCTATTGCATCCTGTTGTATTCTACAGTGTTTGCACTACTTTTCTAACTGTTTACTTACCTGATTTTGGTTTGTGTGTATATTTTGTGTATTTTACTTACCTCCTAACAGAGTATATCCTCTGAGATACTTTTGGCATATTGTCACTAAAATAAAGTACCTTTATTTTTAGTAACTCTGAGTATTGTGTTTTTTGTGATATAATACTATATGATATAAGTGGTACAATAGGAACTTTTCATGTCTCCTAGTTCAGCCTAAGCTGCTCTGCTATAGCTACCTCTATCAGTCTAAGATGCTAGAACACTACAAATCTACTAATAAGGGATAACTGGACCTGGCACAAGGTGTAAGTACCATCTGGTACCCACTATGAGCCAGGCCAGCCTCCTACATTGGTGGCAGCGGTGGGATAAGTACTTGTAACTGCTTTGCCACTTTGTCATTGGTGCTTTTCATAAGAAAAACATATACCAAATACTTCAGAATATACACAGTCCACCTAAACAGTTTAACTTTCCTTCTTTAAACTTTCTAAAAAGCTTTAAGAAAAGTTTTAAATTTTTTACTCTTTTTCTCAAAAAGTTTCTAAACTTTTTTTTTCTCTCTGTCTTAAACCCTTTCTATCATGTCAGCAGTAGAACTTACTCCCACAGTTGTCCAAGCAACATATGGTAGTTTAAACTTTAAAAGTTTAAGGGGTCTTGAAGAACCAGAACCTTATGGGCCTGGCGGCGCAGGGTACGCCTAAAATCTCCTTGGATTCACCTGCCTCAACTAACAGAGACACGGGACACTCTGTCAGGCGTAAAAGATCAGATTTTATTTGCTGCAGCTAGTACAGTTGTCCAAGAAGTACACAAGGTATGTTCTCAGGAGACTGCCACTTTACTTTGTGGCGCACAATCTTATATACCGTATAAAAACCATTTATTAACTACATACACTCCCAGAACACATAGAAAGGAGCCAGTAAGAATAATGTAAAGATAGAACAGAGCCAATAGAAATGTCGGAAAACAAGACAGCACCAATAGAAGGAATTGGAAAACAAAGTATCAAGTGACTTAAGGTTGCCTCCCCTCCAGCTGTGTTTGTCACCCCTCCCTTGAACTAATTCATTAACCGATCCACAACGAAGTTGCATGTGGTGTGATAAGTTTGTGTGCGTTTGGAGGACAGTTGTGAAATGAGAGATTACTAGCAAAGGACAGCGAAGGCCAGACGATAAGATAAGATCGGCGGAGAATAGTGTGAGCCTACAGATAGTTGAAACAAGGATTAGAAAACCAGACAGGGATTAGTGTACTCGGTCAGACCTTAATACCAGCCTTGTAAAGATAGAGGCAGAAGGCTGTTTTGAACACCATGTTGCAGAATAAGCAGAAAAGGCAGAATGGACTTCGTTCGCTGTGCTGCCTGAGTGAAGGCAACATAAAATGGCGGCGGGCCACAAAATGGCAGGTCGATACGATCGTATTAAAAATCGAATTTCCTCAGACCCTCCTTTTGCCAGAACTCAGGCAAGATACACAAACTCATGTTAATCTGAGTCGATGTCTATGGCCATGAGGTCATCAAGCTGTTGCTGTACCATCATTTTGATATTCTCTGCTCTTTGTGACTTGGGTTTGGGAATACATGCAGTAGCACATAGGTTGCAGATGGCAGGACCGCAGTGCATACAAAGACAACAAGAGAATATAAAAGCTAAAATTACTCCAAAGAATGTCAATACCTTCCAACCCCATTTGGACAGTAATTCCCAAAACCACTCTGAAAAGGACCAATCTCCTTCGTCCTGATGAATCGACTCGGAGATTATGTGTAACTTAGAGATAGCTTGGTATACTGTCGGAGCGTCATTAGGTATGAAAATACAGCAACTTGATCCGATCAATTTGCATACTCCACCACGGTCCGCAAGAACAAAGTCTAAGGCAACACGGTTCTGCAAGGTCATAAGACGATCAGCCTGTAGTTCAGCTGTAATGTTACTTAAAGCTCCTACAGTGATGTCTATGGTGGTTTCTACGACACGAACCAATTGCCTTATATTTCTGCTGTTGGCCATTGGACCCCAGAAGGGAAGAAATCCTTTGAGGAAATCTCCTCCCTCTTGTCCTGCTGTGTCTTTCGAATCCACAATCCCTCTGCCATATCTATTTTTATGATGGTTCGCAGGAGCGGTGTATGTAGGGGGAAGAAGAAAGGCTATATAACAAGTACCAGAGAAATCAGCTGGCAACCATGTATAAGCCCTATCGTGGCAAACGAAGTATGTACCTTGAGATGGTACTAACGGCAGTGAATTCAGGGCTGAATAAACATATGTATGGGAACATAAACTTTCTCTTTGTCCGGTGTTTGGAGTTCTACCATTTATTTGCAGACAGAAATTTCCTTGTTGGGGTATGACCCGTATCGGAGGAGATTTTCCTTGCTTAACCTTATCATTGAGGCTGGAAATGTAATTAGTTATGTTCCAATTGGTATATGCTTTTCTTTCATCTATGGAAGCTTCACTTTTTTCCATGATTTTAGCCATAGCTACCATTCCCTTTATCAATAAACTATGACTGAAATCTGAACCAACACTATGTGAACTGACAGGTTGTTTAATTTTACTTTGATATGCATTATTGAAAATGACAAAATAAGCCCAAGCGGAACCTTCATAGGAGAATGGAAGAACTAAATATGGCATTCCTTTTTCTACCGTATGTGGTATGAGTCCACACACCCAACAGTCAGTTGTATTGATCACTAACTGATGTTGATGTAACAACTGGACGAAGGAATTGTTAAAGTATTCAGTTCTTCTGATGAGTTCATGCTGGGGAAGAGTGTGAAATAGGTGCGGAGAGATAGTAGAAGAAGATGTAGAGGTAGGAGAAGAGACAACTTTTTGCTGCAGAGTAATAATGATCCAGTTTACAGATGCCAAAAGAATACACGACAATATAATGACGCATAGAGCAATACTACAACGACTATATATTTCTTTACAATTATTCTTTACATTTTTACTTTCTCTTTTATCTAATGTAGCCTCCATCTTTCTAAGTGGATGCTCACGGCAATCTTCCTCAATCACTGTAGTCACGATTATCTACCGTCCTATGACACTGTGAGGTCCTGCAGGCCTATTGCCACTTACTCAGGTCGTAACTAAGACTCCTACCGTGACCCTGCAACCGGGATAGAGTACTACATAGGAGAGAAATTTACAAGTTCTTTGGTCTTGGTCTCAAATTATAGCGTTCCTGTCCAGAGGCAGTCTGGTTTTGAAACAATGTTCCTGGATTTGTCGTGTTCAAGCGACGATGCAATGGTATTGCTTCTTGAAGGATGTCGTCGTCCTCTTTCTCAGAAAGTGTTCCAGTTAGACGCGCATCACTGAATGGTACAAATTGCGGAACTTTCTCACTTTCAGAGTCACTGATGCCTCTACGGACCCACTGATCGAAAGGCAAGGGCAAAGGCACTTTCTTGCAGTGCACGGCATGCACCCAGTTTTTCTTTCCTTCGACTTTAACTGCTGTTCTTGTGGTCAAAAGAACCAGGCGTGGCTCTCTCCATCTGGGCTCCAAATTTCTCTGTCGTTGGAAATTTTTCGTGCAGACCCAGTCACCTGGTCGGATGGAATGACCTGGGTCTGTGGAAGCCTCTGGTAGAGCACTCTGAACCTGTTGATGAAGAACACGCAATTTAGTTGTAAGGTCATGCAAGTAGTCAATCAACATCGGGTATGGCAAGTCTGAGTATTTCTTAGGGCGAGGAACTCCCCATACATTAGCTGGGCGACCAAATATCACTTCGTAAGGGCTAAGCCCCAAACGAGAGTGTACTGCTGTTCTGGTGGACAGAAGAGCCAATGGTAAAGCATCAGGCCAATTAAGTCCTGTGCTAGCTTGCACCTTAGCAATTTTAAGCTTCAAGGTTCCATTGTAGCATTCTACTAAACCAGCCGACTGTGGGTGATTCGCCGTGTGGAACTTCTGTTTTATGCCAAGACCTGCACAAACTTTTTGCATGACTTGACCCACAAATTCGCTCCCATTGTCACTCCAGACAATGCGCGGCAAACCAAACCTAGGGAAGAATTCTTTCAAAAGTATTTTGGCAGTTGATAAAGCAGTATTGTCCTTCAGAGGGTAGGCTTCTACCCATCTAGAAAAAGCACATACTACCACCAGAACATATTTGAGGTTGTTGCATCGTTCCATGTGAATATAATCGATCTGCAACACCTCAAATGGATATGTTGGAGGAGCAAAATGACCTGCTGGAGTTGGGGTTCCCTTTCCCGGATTGTACATCAAGCAAACAATACAATGTTTTACTACATTATTTGCACACTTTGGGATCCCCTCATTTTGCCACACTGGAGCCAGAAGTTTACATATTCCTTTTGCACTTAGGTGAGCTGGACCATGTGCCATAGTAACTACAGGTAGTACATAAGCATCTGGTAACAGCCAACGTTGATGTTCTGATAATTCAACCCAACATCCCATCTCATCTAACATTCCTGTACTTTCCTTCCACTTTCTCAACTCATTCTCCGTAGCCTCTCCTTGAATTGATTTCACACTCTCTACTGTATCTTCACACATTCCCTTTTCTCTTACGCAGTTTGCGGGACCTGCAACATACATTCGACTTGTGTTGTCTCTGGCTGTCTTTTTCGCTACCTCATCTGCAAATGCATTTCCTCGACCAACATCGTCCACAATCTTTTTGTGTGCACTACACTTCACGATCGCTATCTGAGTAGGCATTGTAAGTGACTCAAGAAGTTCAGTCACTAATTGACCATGTTGTATGTTAGTACCATGGGAAGTAAAGAATCCTCTTTCCTTCCATAAACGCCCAAAGTTAAACGCTACACCAAAAGCGTATTGGCTATCAGTGTACACGTTTACTCTTTTTCCTTTGGATAACACACACGCTCTAGTTAAGGCTATCAATTCAGCTGCCTGAGCTGAATTATGTCTAATGCGTGCTGTCTCCACAATCGTATGCAAAGTAGTAATAGCGTAGGCTGAAACTGTATCTCCATTCGGGAGCTTGAAACAAGAACCATCTACCCATAGTGTTCCATCTGGATTCACTAATGGCGTGTCTTTTAGGTCAATTCTACCCTTAGTCTCTTCTTCAGTACGGAGAAAACAATCATGCTGTTCAGAGACATCTCTCTCTTCTGGAAGAGGCAACAAAGTAGCTGGATTCAGGGTATTACATCGTTTGATGTGTATGTGACTAGCCAAAAGCGTCAGCTCATATCCGGACAACCGAGCACTCGTAAGATGCTGCGTTTTTGTCCTATTTAGTAAAGTATCCACTGCATGTGGCACCATAACAATGAGAGTATTATCTAGCACTACTCCAGCAGACTGTCGAATAGAAATTGCTGCTGCCGCTGTCGCCTTAAGACAACTAGGCAATGCTTTAGCTACTGGATCTAACGTAGCTGAGAAATATGCGCATGGTCGCTGTTGATCTCCAAAACGCTGCGTTAAGACTGACAATGCACAACCCTCTCTTTCGTGGACATAGAGCGTAAAGGGCTTACTGTAATCAGGAGTACCCAATACAGGAGCAGAACACAAAGCAATACCCAAATCAGTAAAACTCTTCTGACATTCGTCAGTCCACGGAAGAGGCTGAGGCGTATCTTTTAAAGTTAGCGCCAACAGCGGTTTAGCCAATAAAGAGAAACTCGGAATCCACTGTCTACAATAAGAAGTAATGCCCAAAAAAGCACATACCTCTCTTTGTGTGGATGGCACTGACATTTGTGCAATTGCCTGAATTCGTTCGGGGGTCAATCGTCGTCCCTCCTTTGACAAGAGATGACCCAAATAAGTCACCTCGCGACAGACATATTGTAATTTAGAAGGAGAAACCTTGTGATTCAGATCAAACAAATGACGCAACAGTGCAACGGTCACGTTTTTGCAAATCTCCTCTGAATCAGCGGCAACTAATAAGTCATCCATGTACTGAATGAGAGCGGCACCGGACGGTAAGGAAAAGGCATCAAGATGACATTTTAGAGCTTGACTGTAAATAGAGGGACTTTCACAATAACCTTGAGGTGCGCGTTTAAACCGGAAGCTTCGGCCTCCGAGGGAAAAACCAAAAATATCTCTACTCTCTTCGGCGATGGGAATACTAAAGAAAGCATTCTTTAGATCAATAACTGAAAACCAAGTCGCTGTAGAAGGTATCATCGTCAACAGAGCAGTGATATCTGGGACTACAGGAAACTGCGGTACGACAATCTTGTTTACCTCCCGAAGATCAATTACAAAACGATAAACAGGAGGCTGAGAAGGATCAGTGCGTTTAAGAACCGGAAGAACAGGACTGTTACATGTATTTCCTCTCGTTTCCTCAACCACACCCTTCTGAATCAAATCATGGACAATTTCCAGAAGTGCTTTCTCACCTTCAGTAGAGATTCTGTATTGCGGAATACGTGGCATTTCAGCATTGGGCTTAAGAGTAACAACATAAGGTGGGATCTCAAGACAACCAACGTCATTCGGACCCGTAGCCCAAAGCGTTTCGGGAAGAGAAAGCAATTCAGGTGGGAATTGATCTTTTGATAAGTACATTGGACTAGTCATTTTCTGTCCTAGAGTGAGGTATACACCAGAAGGTGAACAATATATCGTAGCATGCATTCTTTTTAATAGATCTAAACCCAACAGATTTTCACCACAACCATTCGTCAGAAGAAGCGGAGCTTCTAAATCATAAGGGCCTATTGAAACAGGCAAAGGGCAAGAAACTGGATTGCGAACAGGGGCGCCAGAAAATCCTACAGATACATTCGTTAAGCCAGACAAAGGTGCGCCAGGGAGTTTAGAATGAATGATAGAGCTTCTCATGGCACCAGTATCTAAAAGAAATGGCTCTGAAACACCCATTGTAGTGACATTAACATAAGGTCCATTCTGATCCACTGGAATTGACGTAACCCCCTTACTTTGTCCATGGCTGTCCTATTCAAAATGAAGACTTTCATTCCCTCCTTCAATATACTGATCCTCACTGTAATACTGTGTAGACCTAACATTTTGCTGGTCAAAGTAATTTCCGGAATTTGGAGGAACAAAAGAACGCTGCTCTTGGGTTAACACACCTCGACCTCTACCTCTATTTGCTGACTGAAGACCACCACGACCTCGTGAAGCAGATGTTGCTCCATTACGCTGCAACAATGCCGGACAATTGTTCTTAAAATGACCTTCCTCCCTACAATAAGCACATTGATTGGGACCTAGCAAAGGTCTTGGAATGAATGGTTCAGGCTTTTGATACAACCTCTGAAACTGCGGAGGCTGTTGAAACTGAGGCTGAACATAACGAGGAGGATAAGCCTGTTGCAAGAGAACTTTAGTTTTTAATTCTTTCGTCTTTTTCTCTTGTTTTTCCCTTTCTTCTTTGTCTCTATTCTCATAATATTGTGCAGTAGCCAATATCTGGGCGGAAGAAGAAACTGCCCATGAACTCTCGGAGTCTTTTAGCTTGTGTGATAGTTCAGGAAGCAAGTTATATACGAACTTATCCACAAATAATCGCTGTCCCCCTTCTGTAGCCATATCTTGACCACTGTGATCAATGAATGTCTCCTCGAATCGGGTAAAGAAATCGGAAACACTTTCATCTTTCTTTTGTTTACATACTGCTAGCTTATCCCAATTAACTCTCAAAGCAGGCATCATTGTTTTCATTAATGTAATAATCCTACCAGGGAGTTCTGAGATCAAAGCGTCGGGCTTTACACCACCTACTTGACCTCTATCTGCGGCAATAATAGCGTTCCAATCGCCGCCTAATTCTTGAGCGTGATCCTCTCTACGAATTTTAGCCCATATTGTCTGTGGAACTACATTTCCCATCAACATGTCAATATCTGCTAGATTCATAGTACATGCATCAACTGTTTGCGACAACTCTTTATAGTAACCAGCAGGATTTTTGCGTGGATCTGGTAGTGACTGTTTAAGTGCTAAAACTTCAGACCTTTTCCAGGGGACATGTATCCATATGCGCTGAAAATGCGCAGGAATAGCTGGATTAGCACCTGCTGCTGCAACTTCTTCCTTCCATATTGGAGAAACCTCTCTCATGGGATAGTTTTTCAGTGCTGTCCTAACTGAAGGATCAGAATCAGGAAAAGTCTGTGAGAACAATAGGGATCTGAAAGAAATAAGTGTTCTGACAGCGTTTTCAACCTTAGGACCCACAATAAGTCCTTTGTCAAAGTCAGCCTGAACATCTAACAGATCCTGTGGGACCGAACCCAAATTCATATCCTCCCATTCTTTAGCGAGAGTATCGCACATAACTTTAAAAACATATCTCTGCGTAGGTGCATTCCATTGCAGAAAGGTGGACATAATATCAGACGTACTATATTGGGGACCCTTCTTAATCCATCTACAAGCAAGTGAGTCCAATTTTTCTCGCTCTTCGGAGTCTGGGAATTGACTACGAGACTGTCTTCGAGAAAAAGCTGGAGACACGTTTAAAGCTTCAAAGAAAGGTGATAAGAGACCAGAGACAGTATCTGCAAATCGCTTACGCATAGATGGAGAATTTGACATAAGGATAGGGGACAAGGTATTAGGTGAATTAACTAAAGGAGCATTAGGAATTGCCAAAGGAGCAGAAGGCAAAGGAGTTAAAGGCAAAGCTGGCATAGGCAATACTTGAGGAGGCAAATGTGGAAAAGCTGGAGCAGGCGGAAGCACAACTGGCGGCTGAACAGGCTGTAACATCGGGGGTGCATTAGCACCTTGTACATAGGGCGGAGGCAATTTCAATAAGTGGGACATTAAGGAATCTTCCTCAAAATCTTTTCTCTTATCAAGGGAAGAGATAGGCAACGTCGGATAGCATTTATCTATTGCCATTCGATGCTGTCTGTCTGAAATTTCCAAGGCATTATCTATTTCATCATCTTTGAATTGCTGAGCAGCCTGTATAATCGTCATTCCCTGTGTTTTCCTATCTCGTTTCGCTTGTTTAATTTCTCTCTGTTTGGCTTCCTTACGCCAAAGGCGAAAAGAGTCAAACATTGCCGGCCGGGCTTTTCTTTTAAATAACGTTGCTTCTAAATTATCTAGCACATCAGTTTCGAAACTACCATTTTCTGGCCATTTTAAAACACCATCTTTCTTTGTATATCGGGTCCATGTCTTATTAAAGGCAATAGGACCAACACCATGTTTAGAATAGAGCTCATATGTGGGAGTTCCAACCGAAGGAATCGGACAGGAGTCCTCAAGCTGGGAGTCCCTATTACAACCAAAGCAACAAAGTTTTCCAAACTTAGTCAGACCAGACATCTCACGATTTTTACTGGCTGTTCACAAACATCAAGGGGGTAAAACTTTCAGTTTACACAGCACAAATGCACTTACCCCTCGGCTTTGGCCACTGCAATGGCCAAATCTAAGGACCTAAGGACAAAACAAAGACCAAAATTTGTGGGCGCGACCCACCAAATACTTAACTAAGGATGTCTTCTTACACCAACAGAGGCCCGTCTATCGTCTCGCTTTACCATACATCATCAAAGAAAGGGCCAAGGCAGGGCGGCAGTCAGGGCAGCAGTCGTCAGTAGCCGTCAGGAAGGAGTAACCGCGCTGAAAAAGACCTTCGGACCACTTCGACATACAGGGGTCGCTTGACGTGGCTCGCGATTCCTCCAGAATTTTCTTGCGGGGTTCCTCACGACCTTCAGGCAGAACCGGTACCGCTGAAGCCGCCCCACGTTGGGCGCCAGTTGAAGAACCAGAACCTTATGGGCCTGGCGGCGCAGGGTACGCCTAAAATCTCCTTGGATTCACCTGCCTCAACTAACAGAGACACGGGACACTCTGTCAGGCGTAAAAGATCAGATTTTATTTGCTGCAGCTAGTACAGTTGTCCAAGAAGTACACAAGGTATGTTCTCAGGAGACTGCCACTTTACTTTGTGGCGCACAATCTTATATACCGTATAAAAACCATTTATTAACTACATACACTCCCAGAACACATAGAAAGGAGCCAGTAAGAATAATGTAAAGATAGAACAGAGCCAATAGAAATGTCGGAAAACAAGACAGCACCAATAGAAGGAATTGGAAAACAAAGTATCAAGTGACTTAAGGTTGCCTCCCCTCCAGCTGTGTTTGTCACCCCTCCCTTGAACTAATTCATTAACCGATCCACAACGAAGTTGCATGTGGCGTGATAAGTTTGTGTGCGTTTGGAGGACAGTTGTGAAATGAGAGATTACTAGCAAAGGACAGCGAAGGCCAGACGATAAGATAAGATCGGCGGAGAATAGTGTGAGCCTACAGATAGTTGAAACAAGGATTAGAAAACCAGACAGGGATTAGTGTACTCGGTCAGACCTTAATACCAGCCTTGTAAAGATAGAGGCAGAAGGCTGTTTTGAACACCATGTTGCAGAATAAGCAGAAAAGGCAGAATGGACTTCGTTCGCTGTGCTGCCTGAGTGAAGGCAACATAAAATGGCGGCGGGCCACAAAATGGCGGGTCGATACGATCGTATTAAAAATCGAATTTCCTCAGTCTCTGCATTGAAAGAGGTTTAAGTATTGGGAAGAATCCCACAAAATATCTTCTCCTTAGCCTTCTCCTAGAAAGTGACCACAACCATTCTGGCTCATCCCAGGATCAGGAGGTAGAGGAGGGGGGTACCCAGCCAGACTCAGGGGAGTCCCCTGAGGATACTGGGGAGGGTCTTCCAAGGACCTGCATCTCACAGGCCATCTAGTGACACTGGTAGTGGAAGGGGGTCACACATTAGTAGGGCACCTTTCACTCCTAAAGGTCAGGTTACTAGAGTCCAGCCAGTTAGGGACAGGTCTAACTCTGCCAATTCCCACATTTCTTCTGTATCTCACAACTCCCAAGCCTCCCACCCTGAGGACAACCTGTTGGAAAGGGAACTCAGAAAGCTGAGGTTGGAAGAGGCCAGGCTGAAGTTTAAACAGAAGCAGCTGGCCTTAGACAGGAAATCTCTGGATGTGGAAAGGGAAAGGCAGAGGTTGGGTTAGTTCCCCATGGTGGCAGCAGCAGTGTGTTTCTGTTAGAGAGCAAGATTCCAGAAACCTGCATAAGATAGTTCCCCCTTACACGGAGGGGGTGACATTAACTAGTGGGTTGCTGCATTTAAGAGGGCCTGTATGGTACAGTTGGTCCCTCAGAGGCAGTGGGCTGCTATCTTGTGGCTATATTTCACTGGTAAGGGTAGGGATAGGCTCCTTACTGTCAGAGAAAGTGATGCTTATAATTACAAAGTTTTGAAGGATGCACTCTTGGATGGATTTGGCTTAACCACTGAACAATACAGGATTAAGTTCAGAGACACCAGAAAAAAGTCCTCTCAAGACTGGACAGATTTTGTAGACTGTTCAGTGAAGGCCTTAGAGGGTTGGTTACATGGCAGTAAGGTGACTGACTATGAAAACCTGTATAATCTAATCCTGAGAGAGCATATTTTGAACAACTGTGTGTCTGATTTGTTGCACCAGTACTTGGTAGACTCAGATCTGACCTCTCCCAAAGAATTGGGAAAGAAGGCAGACAAATGAGTCAGAACAAGAGTGAACAGAAACGTTCATACAGGGGTTGACAAGGATGACAAGAAGAAGGGTGGTAAGTATTCTGACAAGGGTGGGGACAAAGATAAAAAACATTCTGAGTCTTCATCAGGCCCACAAAAATCCTCTGGGGGTGTTGGGTCCAAATCCTCTTCTCACAATCAAAAAAGCCATGGTGTTATTTATGTAAAGTAAAAGGCCATTGGGCAAGTGATGGCACTTGTCCAAAGAAAAACACCAAGGCTCCCACTACTGCAACCCCAACTGCAACCTCTAGTGCCCCTAGTAATAGCAGTGGGGGTGGGACGTCTACTACAAATAGCCAATCCAAGGGTGTAGCTGGGCTCACCATTGGCAGTGTAGTTGGGGTTGGTCTTGTTAGGGAGACCAAAGAGGCTGTTTTAGTCTCTGATGGTGGCATTGACTTTGGCACCTTGGTTGCTTGTCCCCTTAATATGGTTAAGTATAAGCAACTTCCCCTAATCAATGGTGTTGAGGTTGAGGCCTACAGGGACACAGGAGCCAGTGTAACTATGGTTATAGAGAAACTGGTTCACCAGTGTGGTAGCCACTGAATTACCTGTAGATTGCTTACTAGGCAATGATTTGGAGGCATCTGCTTGGGCTGAAGTGGAGTCGGAGGCTCATGCAGCAATGCTGGGCATTCCTGGGCATATTTTTGCTTTGACAAGGGCTCAGGCCAAAAAGGACAGGGAAACTTGGATCCTGGAACAATGGACCAAGTGCTCCCAAAAGCTAGGGGTAGTAAGAGTAAATCCTTGTCCACTATCCCTCCCTCTCCGGAAGATTCCCCTTTTGAGGAAGAGGAATCCTCTCCCTGTGCAGAACCTACACCAGAGGAGCTAGCAGCAGATACTCCTGAGATTTTGGATGCAGGGGGGCCTGCTAGGGAAGAGCTGAGTGTGGCACAGCAGACCTGTCCCACACTAGAGGGTTTGAGACAGCAAGCTGTCAAACAGCAGAATGGGGATGTCAGTGATAGCCATAAAGTGTATTGGGAAGACAACCTCCTGTATACTGAGTCAAGGGACCATAAACCTGGAGCGGTCAGGAGATTGGTCATCCCTTTGCAGTATAGGGAGTTTCTTCTTACATTGGCACATGACATTCCTTTGGTTGGGCATTTGGGCCAAAGTAAAACTTGGGAAAGGCTTGTTCCCCTGTTTCACTGGCCTTATTGTCAGAGGACACAAAAGAGTTTTGTCGCTCTTGTGTGACATGCTAAGCCTGTGGCAAGACTGGTGGCACACCAAAGGCCCGCTTAATTCCACTTCCGGTGGTTGGGGTGCCCTTTAAAAGGGTAGGGGTTGACATAGTTGCCCCCCTTGACCCTTCAACAGCTTCAGGCAATAGGTTAATCCGTCTGGTAGTGGACCATGCCACTAGGTATCCTGAAGCAATACCCTTAAGGACCACTACAGCTCCTGCAGTGGAAAAGGCCCTCCTGGGAATCTTTTTCAGGGTGGGTTTCCCTAAGGAAGAGGTTGCAGACAGAGGTAGTCATTTCATGTCTGCATACCTTAAAGCTATGTGGAAGGAGTGTGGTGTAACATACAAGTTCACTACTCCTTATCATTCACAAACCAATGGTCTGGTTAAGAGGTTTAATAAAACTCTCAAAGGTATGATAATGGGACTCCCTGAAAAACTCAGAAGGCGATGGGAATTCCTGTTACTTTGCCTCCTTTTTGCTTACAGGGAGGTACCCCAAAAAGGAGTGGGTTTTAGCCCCTTTGAACTCCTCTTTGGGCACCCTGTAAGAGGTCCCCTTGCACTTGTTAAGGAGGGTTGGGAAAAACCTTTAAAAGCTCCTAAACAGAACATTGTGGACTATGTACTTGGCCTAAGATCAAGAATGGCTGAGTACATGAAAAAGGCCAGTAAAAGCCTTCAGGACAGCCAGGAGCTGCAAAAGCAGTGGCATGACCAGAAGGCTGCCCTGACACAGTACCACCCAGGGCGGAAGGTGTAGGTATTGGAGACTGTGGCCCCAAGAGCACTCCAGGACAAATGGAGTGGACCCCATCTAATTGTAGAGAAAAAGGGTGAGGTTACCACTTGGTAGACCTGGGCACTGTCAGGAGTCCCCTTAGGGTGCTCCATGTCAACCGCCTAAAACCCTACTATGACAGGGCTGATCTCACCCTGCTCATGGCAACTGATGAGGGACAGGAAGAAGAGAGTGACCCTCTCCCTGATCTCTTCTCCACCACTGAAGCTGATGGCTTAGTGGAGGGAGTAGTACTTGCAGATTGCCTTACTGCTGAGCAGGACAACTGTGTAAATCTCTTAAGTCAGTTTTCTGAACTCTTCTCACTGATACCAGGTACCACTGCTTGGTGTGAGCACACAATCAATACTGGAGACAGTTTACCTGTCAAAAGTAAGATTTATAGGCAGCCTGACCATGTCAGGGACTGTATAAAACAAGAGGTACAGAAAATATTGGACTTAGGAGTGATTGAACCTTCAGAAAGCCCTTGGGCTAGCCCAGTGGTGCTTGTCCCAAAACCTCACAGTAAGGATGGAAAAAGAGAAATTAGGTTTTGTGTTGACTATAGAGAGCTCAACCAAGTAACCAAGACAGATGCTCACCCTATACCCAGGCCAGATGAGCTGATAGATACACTGGCTTCTGCCAAGTATCTAAGCACTTATTATTTAACTACAGGGTATTGGCAGATCAAATTATCAGAAGATGCTAAACCTAAAACTGCATTTTCAACCATTGGAGGGCACTATCAATTCACTGTGATGCCCTTTGGACTGAAGAATGCACCTGCCACTTTTCAAAGGTTGGTGAACACAGTCCTGCAAGGGTTGGAAGCTTTTAGTGCAGCACATCTAGATGATATAGCTGTCTTTAGCACCACCTGGGATGATCACCTGGTCCACCTATGGAAAGTTTTGGATGCCCTGCAAAAGGCAGGCCTCACTATCAAGGCTTCAAAGTGCCAGATAGGGCAGGGGGAAGTGGTTTATCTGGGCCACCTGATAGGTGGGGAACAGATTGTACTACTGCAGGGGAAGATCCAGACCATTATGGAATGGGCTCCCACTCCAACTCAAACCCAGATGAGAGCCTTTCTAGGCCTCACAGGGTACTATAGGAAGTTCATTAAGACTTATGGCTCCATTGCAGCTCCTCTTAATGACCTCACTAGTAAGAAAATGCCTAAGAAGGTATTGTGGACAGCTAGCTGTCAGAATGCTTTTGATGAGCTCAAACAGGCCATGTGCTCTGCATCTGTCCTAAAAAGCCCTTGCTACTCCAAAAATTTTCATAGTCCAGACTGATGCTTCTGAATTTGGTGTTGGGGCAGTACTATCACAGCTTAATACTGAGGGCCAGGCTCAACCTGTTGCTTTTATCAGCAGGAGGTTGACCCCTAGAGAAAAGCGTTGGTCTGCCATAGAGAGGGAGTCCTTTGCTGTCGTCTGGGCACTGAAAAATTGGAGACCATACCTGTTTGGTACTCACTTTATTGTTCAGACAGACCACAAACCTCTACTTTGGCTAAAACAAATGAAAGGTGAAAACCCTAAATTGTTGAGGTGGTCCATCTCCCTACAGGGAATGGACTATACAGTGGAACATAGACCTGGGAGTACCCACTCCAATGAAGATGGACTCTCCAGATATTTCCACTTAGACAATGAAGACTCGTCTGGGCAAGGTTAGCCTTATTGTCCCTCGTTTTGGGGGGGGGGGTTGTAGGAAAGTACCATCTTGCCTGGCATATTACCCCATTTTTACTTGTGTGTCAGTTTGTTTTTGCCTGTGTCATTGGGATCCTGCTAGCCAGGACCCCAGTGCTCACAGTTGTGGCCTATATGTGTTCCCTGTGTGGTGCCTAACTGTATCACCAAGGCTCATCTAACCAGAACCTCAGTGTTTATGTTCTCTCTGCTTTTTAATTTGTCACTGCAGGCTAGTGACCATTTTCACCAATTCTGATTGGCACACTGGAACACCCTTATAATTCCCTAGTATATGGTACCTAGGTACCCAGGGTATTGGGGTTCCAGGAGATCCCTATGGGCTGCAGCATTTCTTTTGCCACCCATAGGGAGCTCAGACAATTCTTACACAGGACTGCAACTGCAGCCTGAGTGAAATAATGTCCACGTTATTTCACAGCCATTTTACACTGCACTTAAGTAACTTATAGTCACCTATATGTCTAACCCTCACTTAGTGAAGGTTAGGTGCAAAGTTACTAAGTGTGAGGGCACCCTGGCACTAGCCAAGGTGCACCCACATTGTTCAGGGCAATTTCCCTGGACTTTGTGAGTGCGGGGACACCATTACACTTGTGCACTACATATAGGTCAATACCTATGTGTAGCTTCACAATGGTAACTCCGAAAATGGCCATGTAACATATCTAAGATCATGGAATTGTCCCCCCGTGCCAAATCTGGTATTTGGGTGCCAATCCCATGCATCCCCAGGGCTCCAGCATGGACCCCGGTTACTGCCAAACTAACTCTCTGGGGTTTTCTCTGCAGCTACCGCTGCTGCCAACCCTCAGACAGGTTTCTGCCCTTCTGGGGTCTTGGCAGCCCAATCCCAGGAAGGCAGAACAAACGATTTCCTCTGAGAGAGGGTGTTACACTCTCTCCTTTTGGAAATAGGTATTAAGGGCTGGGGAGGAGTAGCCTCCCCCAGCCTCTGGAAATGCTTTGAAGGGCACAGATGGTGCCCTCCTTGCATAGGCCAGTCTACACCGGTTTAGGAAGGCCCATGCTCTGGCGCGAAACTGGACAAAGGAAGGGGGAGTGACCACTCCCCTGTCCATCACCACCCCAGGGGTGGTGCCCAGAGCTCCTCCACTGTGTCCCAGCCCTCTGCCATCTTGAATGCAGAGGTGTGAGTGCACAATGGAGACCTCTGAGTGGCTTATAGGTGAGAGTGCTGTGTGTCTGGCCTTGTCTGTGGTCTTGCAGTCTCTCTCTTGTGGCAATTGTTTGTAGTCGTTAATGGTTGTGGGTAATGTGGGTGTGTGTTTTATAGTAGTGTGGGTGTGTGGGTGTAGTGTGTGTATGTGTGTCAGGTGTGTGCAGTTTGAATTGTCCAATGTGGTGTTGTTTTGTATGTGTGTGTTTGTTTTGAGCGCAGCGGTATTTACCGCCAATGGTTTACTACCACTGAATGTCCGCAGTGGTGATTCGTGGGTCATAATGTTGTGGGCGTTGTTCTGTTGGCGTAATGGTTTGTGTTTTGATACCGGCAGTTTATCACTGACCTTTGGGCTGGCGGATTTTTGACTGTGGATGTATAGTGACGGATTGGTGTGTGTGTGCCATAATATGGCTAGCGGATATCCGCCACAGCAGCGGTATGTTAGCGGCAGTCAGGATGGTGGTAAGTTGGATTTACCGCCAATCTCACAATGAGGGCCTAAGTTCTTGTCATGAGCATGATGCATGTTCTTTGTCTATCTTGACTCAAGTCCACGGAGGTGTAAACATTCCAGTAGCATATTTTTTAGCTACTTTGGACCCAGTTGCAACAGCTTTACCAGACTGTTTGCATGCAGTTGCATCGGTTTGACAGAGCCTTGCACAGTGTGAAGGCATCGTGATCATACATCCCCTGACCATTATGGTCCCTCACTTCATTGAAGTTTTACTTACAAGGACCGAAACGCAATACTTGACAGGTGCCAGATTGACTCACTACGAGATGAGCATCTTAGAGTCACCTAATGTGTCATTGAAAAGATGTACAGGGCTTAACCCAGCAACCTTACTCCCAAATGAAAATGTTGAAATTTAAAAATTGGAAGATATTGAGCATGATTGTCTTGAAGTAACTGATCTGTGCACCAAACCAAGACCTGATATTAGAGACACCAGATTGGAAGAAAATGACCAAATTATATTTGTTGATGGTTCCTGTCTAAAGGACAATATGGGAATACTGAGAGCAGGATATGCTGTGTGCACAATTTCTGGTATACTTGAAGCTCCCTGGCTTCGAAGAGTATATTCTGCACAAGTAGTGGAACTCTTAGCCCTTACTAGAGCATGCCATGTCTCTGCGCAGGTCAAAGTTACTATCTATATGGATAGCCAGTATGGATTTGGAATAGTGCATGATTTTGTCCAGTTGTGGTCACAGAGAGGTTTCCTGACCCCTTCTGGTTCACCAGTAAGAAATGGTGAGAGGTTTCAAGAGTTGTTGCAAGCTATCTAAATGCCTGGAAAGATCGCTGTGGTGAAATGTATTGCACATCTGAAATCGTAAGATTTTGTGTCAATGCGAAATGGATATGTGGATCAAGTCGCAAGGTTTTGCGCATTGAACTGTATATCGTTCAAGGATAAGTGGGAATTGTGACCTGAAGAAGATGAGACTTGTCCAAGCTATACATTGCATGTAATAGATACATTGGAAGAACTGTTAACTATGCAAAATGATGTGGACAGGGAGGAAAAACGGTCATGGAGTAAAATGAAACGTGTCAATAGGAAGAACTGTAGGTTCCAGAAGTGGTTGGTTTTGCCGAATAGTTTGTTGGCTCAAGTGACGAGATATAATCATGGTCAAACACATGTTGGGAGGGATGCCATTATTCAACTGTTCAAACAGAACTGGTTCAATCCGAGATTTAGACAAGTTGCTGAAGCTTTTTACCATTGTTGCATCATTTGTCAACAAATGTACGCGGGAAAAGGGACAGTGGTCAATTTGAGCCACATTGGAAGAGCAGGAGGTCCATTCAGCAGAATTCAGATGGATTTTATTGAGATGCCTGTGTGTGGAAGATTGAGATATGTGTTGGTGATTGTCTGCATCTTTAGTCACTGTATTGAAGCTTACCCTACATGAAGAAATGATTGCCTCACAGTAGCGAAACTGCTACTTAGAGAACTGATACCATGTTTTGGGTTTCTGATCTCTTTAGAATCCGATAGAGGAAGTCTCTTCAACAATGAAGTAGTTAAATTACTATGTGCAGCCTTAAACATTGAGCAGAAGTTCCATTGTAGTTACAGCCCTGAAGCATCAGAACTTGTTGAACAGATGAATGGTAACTTGAAATCACGAATGGCGAAAATGTGTGCTTCCACGAATTTGAAATGGCCAGATGCACTACCATTAGTTCTGATGACAATGAGAAACACACCCGACAGGAAGACAGGATTGTCACTGCATGAGATCCTCATGGGCAGAGAGATAAGGTTGCCAGTGGTAACTGCAAATGCTCTTGTGAACATAACATAACATATGATATGGTGTTGGACTACTGCAAGGGTCTGGCTGATGGGGCTCGCTCTTTCTCTCATCAGGTGGAAGCCACCACACCGTCTCAAGATCAAGGACACAACCTGAGAGCTGGTGACTGGATTGTGATCCAAAAACACGTGAGGAAGACATGTTTGGAGCCTCGGTGGAAAGGCCCTTTACAGGTAGTTCTGATCACTACCACAGCTGTGAAGTGCGCTGGAGTTCCAAACTGGATCCATGCAAGTCATGCGAGAAAAGTTGCATGTCCTCTGAACAATGAAGAGGAGTTGTTAAGAGTACCAACAACAACCAGACCAGCCTCAGAGCCAGAAAGGAAAGAAAGAGGAACTGAGACCGGATATGAGCACATTGAGAACGGTTTTGTCTCCTGTGAGAGACGAAAGAGAAGACCTTCAGGAGGGTGACAGTGAGCCAATCTCGATTGAAGCAGCCACAGAGTCTAGTCAGAGGAGGGCTCTCCCACAAGTAGACAATTTTGAGAGACAAACAGTGCAATCTCCAGACCCCGAAGGGGAAAGATTTGAGGCGGATCAAAGACAATGTGATCTGAATCTCCTGAACTAGTCGCAGGTCCGTCAAGAGAAAATTCTACAGAGCAAGAAGTTTCAAGTTCGAAACTGAAAAGAGCATTAACCAAGGGACCACTGAAAGGAGATAAGTTGCCAGAGTCACAAGCGAAGAAGAAAGAAGCAGTCCCAGTGACTACTATTAAGGAAGAAGTAGATACGACAAGGAGAGAAGCCCTAAGTGAAGGAGAGTTGAATGGAGATTGAAAGTTGAAAAAAAAGAGAATAGCAACTTGAAGGTACGCTGGGCCTGAATAGGTGTATGCAACAAGTGAATGACAAAGAGAATATTTGTCTTTATGTTTTGATCGAGACATTCCAGGGCAATATTTTGGCACTTGAAGGAAACCAATGAACTTAACTGTTGAAACTACAAATTGAAAAAACTACAAAGTAAAGAGACTGTTGAAAGTAACTGGAAAAGACTTTTGAAACCTGATTCAACAAGATAACCTGATTTGACAAGCTGCTAAACTGATTTTGACTAAAGGATTCTGGAAGTAAGACTGAAAGCTACAAATAACTGCTGAAGGAAGATTGAAGATTTTGTGTTTGATTTTGTTGCATAGTTACTGTTTTTCTCTTCTAATTTCTGATTCTTTATAGTTCATGAGTAACCTTAGCCAGTAGGGTAGGAAGAATAGGTGCTGTAAATACATGAGAATTGGTTTGGCAATTGTGTGCGTGGTATTGTGCTTGATATTGATTGTGGAAATTACTGTTCTTGACAAGAGTAGAGCCAACCATACTTCAGCTTTAGAGACAACTACTGCACTAACAGAAGTAGAGAAGTTCAGGTTAGATGAGGAATATCTGCATGTAGACAATGCACAAGGAGAACTTTCTTCTAATGTTTTCTATTGTTTATTGAGTGAGTATGTTGAGACAATGGATGTGAGAAATTGTTATGCATGTATTCCTTCAGCAGTCAAAGAAGTAGTTACCTATAATAGTTTGCCACTCACTTATGGGATAGGTTGTAGTCTGTTACGAACAAGATTCTAACACCAGGAGTACATTCAGTATTTCTATTCTAGCCATGATGTTGTGTTTTCGTTTGTCCTCATAGTTAAGTACCTGAGTAGAGTAGCTAAGCAGAATAATATAGAACTAGTAAGAGGATTCTTTGAACCTACATTAACCTTTGGCACGGCATATGCGCATAAAAATAACTTGACATGCTTGCTTACACCACTAGAAAACAGCTTTTTAGATCAGGCAGGAGAAAGAAACTAAAGGAGGCAGTAGAAAAGGGTTTAGAGAAAAGGGCTTTTAGAAATGATTGCGCATTTAGGGCCAGATGTATCAAGCTTTCTTGCATTCCTAAACCGTGCGAATCGCAAAAATCGGCCTTTAGCGAATGCAAAAATGGTCCCTGCGATGTATGAAAGGCATCTGCAGTGTGAAAAAACAGAATCACAAAAATTGCTAATTTTTACGAATATGACATGGTTTTGCGTGTTGCAATCAGCGTATCACAAATAGCTACATGAAATACCGAGTCGCTATTTGCGAGATGCAAACTGTGACACAGTTTAGCGAATCGCAGATAGCGATCTGCTAAATCATAGCGCAAATTGGGATACGCTGATTGCGACACACAAAACTGTGTTGCAGTGGGATGCATCAAAAATCGCAATTTGTGAAAATTCACAGAATGGCCTTTTGCACAAGCAATTTACCACAAATTTAAATCAGGTGATAATTAGGTGCAGCCTATATAAAGAGGCCCAGAATGCCTCAGCCCCTCTTCCACAATGGCTGCACTCTACGTGATAGGAGTGTGCATAACCCTTTTTGACCAGACAGAGGAGGAAATCTATGAAAAGCACAGGTTAAGCTCAGCCATGATACTTGACCTGATAGCAGAGCTACAACCCCTACTGCAGTGCACCACACACAGGACCAATAGCATACCCACCAATGTGCAGGTATTATGCTCCCTGCACCTATTACCCTCTGGGAGCTATCAAGGGGTCGTAGCAGCAGCTGGAGGGGTCATACAGAGTGCTCTCTCACGATTTTTCAATGCATTTCTCAATGCCATGCTTTGCAAAATACAAGAGCACATAAGATTCCCCAACACCCCTCAGGAACTACAACAAACAAAAATCAATTTTTATTAGATTGCACAATTCCCACATGTCATAGGTGCCATCGATGCGACACATGTAGCTATCTGTCCACCATCGGCCACAGAGTATGTTTATCGCAACCGTAAAAACCATCATTCCTTGAACATGCAGGTGATTAGCAATGCCTCTAACATCATAACCGATCTTGTGGCCAGATACCCAGGTAGCACACATGACTCCTACATCTTTCGCCACAGCGGGATTCACGCAAGACTGCTAGCTGGGGAGTTTGGTGAAGGATATCTACTGGGTAAAATAATAGATGACTATGTTGCATTGAAGAAATAGTAACTGCAGATTCCAACAGTACTAATTTTACCCTCTGTTTATTCCAGGAGACAGTGCCTATGCAATGCACACCTACCTGAACCCTGCAACGCCTGTAGAGAGGAGGTACAATGCTGCACACAGGGCAACCCGCAGTGTGGTGGAGCGGACATTTGGTCTCCTGAAGAGCCGCTTCAGGTGCATCCATAAGAGTGGAGGGGCACTACACTGCAGCCCAGAGACAACATGTAAAATTGTGGCTGCATGTGCAATGTTGCACAACATAGCAACAAGAAGGGGCATACCTGTTGAACCAAGGGAGCTCGACACACATGAAGATGGTGATCCCTTTACCACCCCATCACCCAGTAGACAGGACCAGTGTAGCAGAGGGCAGGAAAAGACGTGCTGACATCAAATGCAACCATTTCTAATGTAAGTAATGACAACACCACTTCAATTTTGTGTCTTTCTGTAGTAAGCAACTTTATTACCTTGACCTCAGGTAACGTATGTGTCAATAGGACATAGCCATGAAGCATAGGCTACCATGTGCAAATAACAGTGTCACACTATTAGCATCATAGTATAACTGTACAGCTACATGTTACGGTAGTCTCCTGTAGGCCTTCACATTACTTCCTACGTCCATGCACTCCACTTGAGTGCTCAGTGACCTCACTGGCACCTCTTGTAGCGGGTTCACTGGCAGTACTGTGTCTGGTTCTGCAACACCTAGGGTCCATCATAGGGGATGTAAGACTGCTGAGGCTTGAGAACTCCTCACTGTCTCCACCACCCAGTTCGTTGTTTGTAGCACTGCGTGCTGTCTGCATTGCATCCAGGACATTGCTTATTTGCACCAAGCCCTGTGCAACATCCCAACTGCAGTGTGCCATCTCCACCTGAATACCCACAGCATGTTGTGACATCATGACAGTTGAGCTAACAAGCTGATTGACCGATCAGCAGAACCCATCAAACCTTCCCATAAATTGGTGATGGCGCTTATGGTGGCTGAGACGCTCCCGCTGAATCTCAGTGCAGAGGTCCCTAATGGCATTTGTCAAGTCCTTTGTGTTTTCGGCTGCTGTTTGCTGTCCCTCATGCAGTGACTCCAAATGTTTGTTCATTGTGGCCATGTTCTGATTTAATGACACCAGCTGCCTGTGCATTGGCCTCATGTGTTTGCATTGCAGGCGCTGCACCTTCAGCATGGAAGCTTCAAGTCCGCCAAAGAATGATGGGCCCTCTCTTTCCTCTGTGCACTGTCTGCCTGCATTGTGATGTCTCCTGAGAGGAGTTGACTGACCCTAGGGGAAGGGACTGCTGTGTTCCAGTGGTTCTATCCTCCGGGGGTGGTGTGGGGAGTTTTTCCGGCATCTCATCTGAGTCCAGGTTGTACTCTGGGAGAGGTAACACCCTTGCCCTGCGTCTGGTTGGTGCAATACTGAGAGACTCACTTGTGTTGGAGTCAGACTGTGGCTGTGTTTCAACATCCCCCACATTTCCGCCTTCTGCTGCAGCAGGGCCCGGGACATCTGCAACAACATTGTGCAGCATGTCATTTATTTGTATCTCACAATACGTAGCACAATAGTAAATGTTCTACTCTGACATTGTGTCACTGTGACTTGTGTCTGTTGTTTCTCTATGTGGCTTACCACCAAGTTGTTTTTAATGTGGTTTTTTTCACCTTTGGATTGTGGCCTCTCACTCCCATTAGGCATTGCTGTGTTGTATGTAAGATGTGGCATGGACTACTTATCACGCTGAATCAAGCTAATAGCTATTTCTAGGGGACATTTGTACTTGCACAAATGGGGATACGCATCATTACTGGCCTTACCTTTGCTGGTGCTGGGTGTCCCTGAGGTGTCAATGTCAGTGACACCACTGACAGCTTCCGGAAGCAGTGTGGACTCCACCATGTCTTCCATTGGTGTGGACGGTGTCTAGATGGGTGTTCCTCCTCCGGTGCTCCTTGCCTCCATTAGCCTGGTGGCTACTCTTTCTTTGACGCAGGAACTCAGGTCATACCATCTCTTGCGAATTTCCTCCACAGAGCACTGCGCAACACCCACCCACTGCACATATTTTTGTGTGGATTTCCAACCAGGGGTTCCATTTCTCACTTTCAGGGACCTGTAGTGAGTCCTTCCCAAAGAGTTTGTCATGGTTCATGACAACCTCCTCAGTGAGCACCTCCAATTCCTGCTCAGTGGTCATGTTGCAAATTGGTCCTGGCTGGATCACAAAGCTGGCTCCCTGGTGCTGGGCTGTGTCTCCCTGCCTGCTTCTGTGGGTGTGGCTCCTGGAAACAGCATGGACTGACACACTTCCTGGTTGTGATGTCATCAGACTGTTCCGGGTTGCCGTTTTCACAATTTACGATTTTCAGATACCGAATCGCAAATGATTTGTGATTCGGTATTTGCTAATAGCAAATTGCGTTTGCAAATTAAAAAAAATTGCAAATACCGACTTGCACTTTTGATACATCCCATTTTGCATTTCTGAAATAGCGATTTCTTAAAATTTGCTATTTAAGAAATGCAAACCGGGAGCTTGATATATCTGGCCCATAGTGAAATAAAAACACAAGGAAAATTAGCTTTAGATGCGTAACACGTAGGAAAACATTTGTGTATGTAGGCCTAAATCTAATACTGACGCTTTGTTTGTGGGAACAAGTGAATGTAGACATGTGTTTCTGTTTCAGAGTAAATGGACATTTATGTTGAATGGACAAGATCCAGCGATTCCTGGCATATATTACATCTGTGGACCACTTATTACCATCTTCCAAGAGAATGGTATGGCACGCGTTATTTAGGGATAGTTTTCCCAAAGATATTCCAACTTGAGGACTTGAAAAGATTACTGAAATTGACTCAATTACATCACATTAAACAAAAGAGGCAGTCTCCTTCTGGTATAGTGGGAGATATATTTGGAGCAATGATTCCCTCAGTAGGAGTTGTTTTGAATTCTATACTATTGTGGATAACATGCTGACAAATTTTTCAGGAGCCATGATCCTAATGGATACAGAAATGGCCGCAGTAAGATCTATGATTCTTCAGAAACGTTTTGCGTTAGACATTCTTTTAGCAAAGGATGGCAGAGTTTGCAAAATGCTGAATTTGAAGCATTGCTGCTCATATATTCCTGATAATAGCAAAGAAATTGGAAGCTTACTTACTAATCGGACTAATGAAAGTGCTGATTTGAAAAAATAGAGAGAGGCAGGTGTTTGGGAGAAAGTTGGCAAGGGTTTTGCTTCAGTGGGAAATTGGCTCAGCAACATTGGGAAAGGTATAATATTGAAAAAAATACATGGGATATGGATTATTGTGATTTGCATAATTGGACCATGGGGGATATGTAAATTGTGTCACATGATTACATTAAAGAAAATGAAAAATTATCAGAGGAGGGAAGAAATGAAAAGGGAAAGTACGTTTAGGGAAAAATCAAAGAGGGAACGAAGATTAACAGGTATAGAAATGACACATTTGAGCTGAAACATAAATTTTGTGTGGGAAGATGTAGATGTGATGCTATACTTAGTCATCAGAGGAGGGCTTGTTAACGCTGACTTTTTACTGATGATATATTCATGTATTCTGAGTGCTGAATTTGCATGGAAAATGAGCTTACATAGAGAAATAATGCACGCATTTGAAAACGTGCCTACTTGAGTAGCTGCCAATGTTCACGAAGTGTACTTATTAACAGTTTATTAATTTAAATTGTTGAGCTCATGTTTGGATTAATGTAGTAGTATGTCATATTAACAGTTATGTATTATGTATTTGTTTTATTAATCATAGGCCTTAATTTAGGGAGGTCTTGGGCCTAGTTGCACGGCTTCATGTCAAGCTGCAATTCTTAGGCAAATTTTAAAAATGGCTGCTTAGACCTGATGTTGGTAGTTGAAATTCTTTCTCATGAGAACTGCTAGAATATGCTGTACTAGCTAGGGTACATTGTATAACTTAGTGTGTGTAAAGGCGACCTTCCCAGGAGAAGACAATGGATGCCCTGGTTGAACTACAAGCTGATACAAAGTTGTTACCTGACAAGCTGATGGGAACAGGACAAGAGGAGCCAATCATCGACATGTGAACAGTGTCCTGGCAAATTCTTACATTTGGGGTTCTACTTTCATTGGACTGAACATAAATGTACAACTCTTTGACCAATAGCAACGTTGGAAGTAGTTTTTAGGAAATCTAACTTAGCCAGACTGAACCGAGAGGAGAGAGGCCATTCCGCTATATTCGTCTTAACCATCTTGAGTGTTTTGTTATCACAAGAGAATGAACCGATGTCCATTTGACGAAGACGGTCACCCCTTGCTGAAACATACTGAGGCAAGGTATAAGACGATGTTACTGATTGCTATATCTTTTGTCCTTAGGTACCAACCGCTAATTTTGATAGAGTCATAGATGTTTTTACAAATTTGTGTTGACTAAATTGTTTTGCATGAAGCCCAACATGCTATTCTAATTTGAATGTTAGTTAGGGTACTCGCTGATTATACTTGCTATAAGTAATAACAGTTGATGTCTTTTCTCTGCTGAATCTAAATGTATGCAATTTCTCTTGTGCAGTTATTCTTGCTATTGATTTGTACTGTAACCTTAGAATGCGCAGTGGTCCAAGCCTTGATTAGATTGCGATTCTTTAGGACATTCGGGCAGCCAGCATTGTTTCTGTATGCTTACCATTTGATTTTGAGACTAAGTTACATGACTTTAGCATTGTTACTATAGGGAAATAAACATTCTAACTTTTACACAAAGGTGTGGTTATTCATGGCCGAGAGGTCATGGTGTATGGAAATTACTGACTTCTATGACTGCTAATGCTATTGATTGTTATTTTTATTGATTTGTATTGGTATAAGGCCTCATGGTGGGAACTACTCTAAGCGCAGTCAAACGGTTCATCGACCTATAAACGCGTCCCTTTATAAATTAATGACAATTAACCACATAAGGTCTGATGCGCTAACACACCCTTTCCATGCAAAATCTGTAATGGACCCACACATGGCATCCACATTGCGCGAGAATGGAAGATAAATGGCATGCACAATATTGTGGAAGAAAATTATCCAAAGCTCACAAAGTGAACAACACCCTTGGAATAGGGATGGCAGCATCATAGGGACTCCAGGAAGGATACAGTCCTGGTACCCATATCATTTTGGACATGCATATAAAAAACTAGTTGCACAGGAACCCGGCTTTAATGTATCACACAACCAATTATAGAGTTATGTGCCATGCTTATGTGCCAATTGTTTAAGTGCACGTCAAGAAAGCAAATACAACAGCAACAGCATGGATCACATATGTAGATGAAGTAGCTGGAAGCTACCCACATGAAAATGGACACAAGGGCAGTCAAATGTATGGGAAGGTAGCACAATTGTACCCCCTCCATGTGTGGACAAACAAAACTCTAGCTTGCACACATGATATGAATGTCCAATCTACACCAGGGGGACAAATCTAACACAATGGGGGTTATTCTAACTTTGGAGGAGGTGTTAATCCGTCCCAAAAGTGACGGAAAAGTGACGGATTTACCACCAGCCGTATTACGAGTCCATTATATCCTATGGAAATCGTAATACGGCTGGTGGTATATCCGTCACTTTACCGTCACTTTTGGGACGGATTAACACTCCTCCAAAGTTAGAATAACCCCCAATATATTTTGACACTCAATCAATCAGTTATTTGTACAGCACAAATTCTCACTTACAATTTCAAACAAAACACAATGCAATTCCACCCAGTTGGATTACCACCGACATATCCATCCAGTGAACATATACCCTTGTCCTGGTTGACACCAGCACTGCCCCCCAAACCAGATCTTGACAACTACAGCAAATGAACCAGCAATCAGGGTGAATCATACACAACTGTAGGCATACATCACAAATTACTCTAGAACAGAAAAAGGTAGAAAAGTAATGGCAGGACAAATGTGTACCCAAAAAAACTGCTTGGGTTTGTTAACTCAAGAGTAATAAAAAATAAAGGCCATTGGCCAGTCCATTAGAAAGTCTTTGCACAGTGCTGTGTACCAACTTTACTCTTATCACTGCCAAACAATTTCCACAGGAAGGGGCATCAAGTGGGCATGCAGGCATCTCAATGATCATCCTTGGGTGAAGTAGGATTTGGGATGGGTGGGTTTGGGGGGGTTGGCTTCACTCTGGGAAGGGCAGGCTTCTTCTTTGGGGTGGCATCAAGTGGGCACACAGGCACCTCAGGGATCATCCTTAGGTGGGGGGTCGGATTTGGGATGGGTGGGTTTGGGTTTGGAAGGGGTGGGCTTCACTTTGGGAAGGAAGAACTTAACTTATAGAGGGAAGTGCTTAACTTTTGGAGGTGTGGGCTTCTTCTTTGGGGTGGAAGGGATATGGCTGGTTTTGAGGGGGCATTCGCGACACGGAAGGACTTGATTGTGGAAGGAATGGGTTGGGATGTGGGTAGGGACTTTTATGGTTTTGGGATTGGGTAGGGATCATAGAGGTAAGGGCAAGGTCAAGAAGGAAACTTTATTTGGGAAAACGAGCAGGGGATTTCAGAAGGGATTGGGGTTGGGAGGTTGAGGAACTGGTTGTTTTGGCTGTGGGTGTTGATGCTGCTGATGTGCAACTGTCTGAGGCATGCTTGAGTTTGGAGGGTGTCTAGTGTGACTGAGTGTGGGTGTTTTCAGTTTTTGGGGGGCAGTGAGGTAGAGGTGCTGGGTAATGTGGGAGTGGTGAATGTGTTTGTGGGTTTTGGGGTGGTGTCTGGGGGTATTATGTGTGTTGTGGCTGTGTCTGTGAATGTTGGGGTGGTATCTGGGGGTATTGTGTGTGTGGTGTGTGGTCCTGTGAGTGTTGGGGTGGTGTCTGATGGTATTGTGTCTGTGGTGTGTGGGTCAGTGGGTAGTGGTGTGGTATCTGGGGATATGGTGAGTGTGGTGGCCCTATCTGTGGGTACTGGGGTGGTGTCTGGGGGTATGGTGTCTGTGGTGTGTGGGCCTGTGGCTAATGGAGGTGGTGTCTGTGGGTATGGTGGGTGTGGTGTGTGGGTCAGTGGGAGTGGTATGTTGGGTTTTGAGGTGTGTGTGAGTGACTGTTGAGTGCTTACATGCCGGTGTGTCTTTAGGTGCTTGTGTTTATGTGTGCTTCTTGTGTGTGTTGAGGTGGGTATGTGCAGATGTGTCTGTGTGCTTGGAACAGGTAGGGGAAAAGAGAAACTGGATGGGGAAGATGTAATTGGGGTGGGGAGATTGGGGGTGGAAGGCTGGCGTCAGTGAGGAGGCCAGAGCCTGAAAAGATCTCTGTAGGCCAGACATGGCATTATGAATGCCTTCCAGGTATGGTACCATTTGCTGGAGCTGGCTGCCCTGCAACTGGATGGCAGTCAGAATGGCAGTCTGACCCACAGGCATGCTCCTCAGGAGGTCACTAGCTTCTTCACTCAGGACAGCAGGGGTAAAAAAGCAGGCGGTGAGGTGCCTGGGGCAAAGGAGATGCCCACCCTCTTGGGTTAGTGGGCACAACCAACTGGGTGGGGAGCAACAGGAAGGGTAGAGATGGAACCGGGGGTGGCGGACAAGTATGGAACGAGAGCAGGTCCTGATGGGGCCTCCACCACTAGGAAGTGGCCACTAGAGTAAGAATCTGAAGATGATAAGGTAGATCCTGTGTCCTTCCTGGCACTCCTCTCACCCTCCAGGCCACTGGGCCTCTCCGTGTCAGATGTCTCATACCTGGTGCTACTGTGGCTAGCTGCTTCCTCACTTTGTTCGGCCCTGTCTTCTCTGCTTGCCGGTGCTGATACTATAATTACAAAGACAAATAGGGTCACCACATGTGCCTGATCACACTTGAACAACAGCTGTGATTACCAAACATTACTATAATGTGCAGTAGCACCCAGCTACAAGCTCCAGCAAAGTGGCTCCAACATTTGCAACACCATATGCATGCATGCTACAAGAATGGTCAACAGTTGGCCACAGGACATTTAGAATCACAGACAACTCCAGTTGCATGGGTGAAGTTCTGCAATCACAATACCCATGGAGCAAGTAGGAGACCTTATCACTTTGAATGGTTTGTCTTATGTAGCATCCCTCAGTAACCTGTTGTCACAAAATAGTATGGCAATGCCAAGTTCAGTCTCACAGATCCCACACACGGTCAGGCAGCCATCTAATCTTAATATACCCAATACCACATCATGATGAAATGATGGCCAAATAATCAAGCCATGTTGCTGAAAGAAGTACAGTAGTTGGCAGAAGGTGACATGGAAACACCCATGTCACATTGGAAAAAATCCCCAATCGTCACTTCACTATATGTCTAAATAGACACATTGAGGTTGTACTAGTGTTGCTCAGATAGATTTCACATCTTGCGCAGAAATGTACACTTGAGACAAATTGTAAAAAATGCCTGGGAGATTTGTCTACAAATATCCACACCACAATGATTCAGCTATCCCCTGGGAAATCACCTCTTTGATTGGTACTCCTGAGAATACCCTACTCAGATTGCATAAGTAAAGGCCAATAGTCCTTTGAATGTTGTAGAGGTCCAGAGGTACTCAACTACCTGTAAAAGGCCTTTAATATGTTGCTAAATGGGAAGGCACATCATTGTCCCTTTTTGTCATGTAAACACAGATTCCCTTGGATAAATGTATGTACACAACCACAGACCTGTTATAAAGTCAATGACACACATTAACAGTGAGGCACAATGCACAAATGTACTAGGTCAGGGATTCACCTCAGTACCCATTCCTAATATAGTCAATGGACAAAGGCCTTCAGGCCACGTCTTGCCACTGGAGACTCACTTTTGGCCACATGCCAGGATCTACAAATCTACAGGTAGTGGGCATGGTGCCACAGTTGCATAGCCACAATAACCTTACCACAACCTGGCCCTGGTATCTGCAGGCTGAGCATACAGAACCTAAATTGCACTCACATTTCCACCACTTCCATGCTTGACAGTACATCATACGCCCATCCTCTATGTGAGTTGTGGCTTGTGTGGCACTCTGAAGGGCACAGTGATTTTTATATGGTTCACATACAACAGTTTGGCAAGGTAAGATGTAGACTGAGCATTCTGTTGCACTACATACATTGCTTACAAGATCCTCAAATGACTCAAACAGTATACATACACAGCTCATTCTGTGATGAACATAGGTGTGTTTTGACATTTACAACCAATATACTGAAAGATATGTCATAGTATAGCTGTAAAGTTGCCTTGCCTAGATATATAACTGCAAATCAAGGAGGATTTAGACCTTATCACACAACACAATGTTAATATGAAATACAAAGAGTACTTTTCTCCACTACCTGCACCATGGGCATCCCATGTAGGGCACACAAAATGTAACAACAGGCACCCAAAAGTCTAACTAGCACACAGAGGCAAATTGCAGCCTATGAGGAAGGAAAGGATGGTGTTGAATAGAGGCAAATATGCCTATGAGGTTCCTACCCACTCCTCTGGTGAGCCATAGAGCTGATTATATAGGGGGAGTACCTCCTCAACGGTCATCTCCAGCTCCTCAGGAGGGAAGGCAAGGGCCCTTTCACCTGTTTGGCCTGTCATGATTGCTCCCGGAGGTGGCACACAGCAGCTGAAGTGGTGGAGGTATTCATGGCAGCAGTGCCAGAAGTCAAGTAAGTAAATTTGCAAAACACGGCATACATGTAGACCACCTACATGGTTATCACCACCACAAGCATATCCATTGGCCGCAACCATCACAGACAACAAAGTTAGCCTACGATTGTGTCCACCGCGGTTGGTCAACTGCCGCCGGTGGCCGTGGGCAGTTCCTAATGTCTAGTGAAGTAGGTCAGGCATTCACCATTTTGGGGATTGGAAGTACAGTATTGGGTCCGGATAAATGCATCACCTCACCAATATATGTGTCAGATCATCACAAACATTCTAAAAGCAGCCTTGTTGTGTAGGTTCTACTATACAATCACCAGTGTAATGTGTTGTTGGGCACGGATGGCATATTGTGGTGGTGGCCTCTCCACCGCTGCTGCTGGTATTTTTGGCAGTCAGAACAGACTGTTAAATTTTGAGGGGCCTTTGTGGAGCAGATAGTTGAGTGTTGCTCAAAACCATGTTGTGGACACGTGTGTAGACAACCATGGGGGTCACATTTGACACTTGTGTAGTTAACAGCAGTCATGTGTACTGGGTGTAATGTATTTCTAGTCAGAAATGGTGAAGTGGTGAAGACAAGATCTCATCAACATCTTCTTCTTAAGAGTGTAAGTATGTCATGAGATGTCATGACTTTGTACAATAAACTGTATCTGTGATAATGTGTGGAGTTAATTATTGGACATAGTTAGGGAGCTGATGCTCAGGCAAAATCAGCCATAGGGTGATTGATGTGGATGCTTTTGACACATCTACATTTTGCTGATGACGCTTTGTTTGTGTCAGGTTTATTATAATGTACTTTGGGGCATATTGATATGCCCCTTCCACCGCCTTAGCGCTGTCATAGCTTCATTGTTTTTAGGGTAAGTTTGGAAGACTCAATTGGACTTGTTCCTTGTCATGTGGTGGCCCTGATGCATCATGTGTACCATCATGTGGTCACAAAATATGTAGTCCTAGGCCATATTTATGCTAGTCCACCTGCACATTGGTTAAACACTCTTTTTTGTATGAACTGTATGTAGTTGCTGATGTATTTCATCATTGTAGGCCAAAGTGCCTGTGACACATCACTGACATTTGTTTGTGTCATACCACCAAATGCTGAATCACTGGATTGTAATGACCCTGTGATCAGAAACTGTTCTACTGCCATGTGTCCAAGCCTTGCATTACATCATGTTGAATTACTTTTGTGTGATAGACGATATGGCTTCAGCTGATGACATCAACCACTTTAATGTTTGCCTATTCTACAGGACAAAAATTGTCACATAAATAAACAACAATGTGAAGTGAAGGGGCCAGTCATGGTGAATGAAATCATTGGAGTAGATCCTATACTATTGGAAGTCCAAAGTACAGAGTACTCCTCCCATCAGAAATGGAATGTGGTTGAGGATCAGCCCACAGAGTGTATGTGTGACAAACAAAGGAAGATATTAAGGAAGAGGTGTATTGCTGGAAGTGGTTTGGTTCTTGTCATCCGCATCTCTTGGATTCTTTCAAATGCAGGTGAAAGCTCCTTCTTCTCACTCTAGCCCAGGAAGACTCATCAGGATATGCAGGACACACTTCAGCTCCCTTTGTGTTACTGTCTAGAGTGAATTTACAAACAGCCCAACTGTCAGTCTGACCCAGATGTGGATTCAGCAGGCAAGCAGAGGCACAGAATGGTTAAGCAAGAAAATGCCCACTTTCTAAATATGGCATTTTCCAACTCACAGTCTAAAAACCAACTTTACCAAAAGACGTATTTTTAAATTGTGAGTTCAGACCCCAAACTCCACATCTCTATCTGATCCCAATGGGAAACTGCACTTAAAGATATTTAAAGGTAATCTCCATGCTAGCCTATGGTAGAGACAGGCCTTGCAATAATGAAAAACGAATTTGGTAGTATTTCAGTGTCAGGACATGTAAAACACACCAGTATGTGTCCTACATTTCAAATATACTACACCCTGCCCATGGGGCTACCTAGGGCCGACCTTAGGGGTGACTTGCATGTAGTAAAAGGAAGGTTTGGGCCTCGAATGGGCAATGCAAAACTGCACACACAGACATTGCAGTGGCAGGTCTGAGACATGTTTACAGGGCTACTCATGAGTGTGGCACAATCAGTGCTACAGGCCTACTAGTTGCATTTGGTTTAAAGGCCCTGAGCACTACTGGGGACTTACTAGTAAATCAAATATTACCAATCATAATCACACTATACACGTGGAACACCTGCACTTTAGGACTGGTCAGCAGTGGTAAAGTGACCTGAGTAACAAAAGCCAGCAAAAACTAAATCCAGCACACAGTCAAAAATATAGGAAGCAGAGGCAAAATGACTGGGGAAACCACTTCAAGGATGCCAGGTTTAACATCTGCTTTAACATTTCAATTCTCATTTACTTCAGCCTCCTTATTTAAAAGGCTTTAGATTCAACAGTTCCAATTCCAACAAAATTGTGTTCATGAGTGCCTCAGATTTGTCTTGACTGACAAATGTTAGAATTCTAGTTGCTCACTAGAACTCTGTGGTGATATTGTAGTTGGTTGTTCCTGTGTTAACTGACAGACTGCTCCTGTTGTTAGGAATGACTCTTTCAACCTGCATTTTAGAATGACTTACTGAACTGGATGAGGAAGATATCAGAGGACACACAACACTATGGGCCAGATGTATCAAAAATCTGTTTTGCATTTCTTAAATAGCGAATTTTAAGAAATCGCTATTTAAGAAATGCAAAATGGTATGTATGAATTTTGCGATTCAGTAATAGCGATTTCTTAAAATTCACAAATGCTATTACCGAATCGCAAATAGAGAATCTGACCCCATTTGCACCTATGGGCCTGTTGCAAATGTTTTAGCATTTCCTAAATTGCAAATTCCAGTTAGGAATTCCCAATTTAGGAAATGCAAATCCCAGCGTGCTGGGGGCCTAAGGCCCCCTCTGCTGGACCCCAAAAATATTTTTACGGACATGTGAAGCACACACATGCCTTAGGGGCATGTGTGCGCTACATGTCAATTTTAAAAATGCATTTAAAATGCATTTTTAAAATTTGCACATGGTTACCACCAAACTTTTGTTGGTGGTAATTGCATTTCCTAAATGCCCAATTCGCATTTAGGAAATGCTTGATACATGTGCTTAAGAAATCGCAAATAAGGATTCCTTATTTGCGATTTCCTATTTAGAGAATCGCAATTTGCGATTCTCTAAATGGAGTCGCAATTTTAAGGAATCGCTATTTTAGCGATTCCTTCAATTGCACTGCGAATGCCTTTCTTACATTCTGAAAGGCATTTTTGCATTTGCAAACGGCCTAATTTTGCGATTCACACTGTTTGCGAATGCAAAATCGCTTGATACATCTGGCCCTATGGCCCTTATTATAACCCTGGCGGTCGGTGCTAAAGCGGCGGTAATAAGGCCAACAGGCCGGCAGTAAAAAAAAATGGGATCACGACCACGGCGTAAACCGCCAACACAGACAGCCACCCTAACACTCTGACCGCCACGGCGGTAGCAACAAACACCGCGGAGGTCCCCGCCGACAGACAGGCAGAAGTCAATGTACCGCCAATCCCATCACAACACGCACATCCGCCAGCTTTTCCGGGGCAGTACCAATGCCATCAAAAGCACGACGGAAACAGTACACAGAAGGGAAACCACTCACCTCTCGACACTCAATGAAGAACCAGGACACCATGGAACCCGAGCTGTACATCCTCCCCATGCTGGTCTACCTCCTCATACACGAGGAATATCAAAGGTGGCGGCGACGACCACGGTGAGTACTGCACCTAGCACACAGGGGACGGGGAGGGGGGCAAAGAGAGTGACACACACACGCAACACGCAACACCCCCACCCTCACCCACAACACCATACACAGAAACACATGCAACAACAGTATATTTACACCCTGTTACGCCCTGGAAGAACGCATGGACAAAAGGAATTGAGTTAAATTAGTGATGTTTTTGAAATATGCAGATATACGTAACGAATAGAAACACAGTATGTACAAATATTTACAACATGTACAGAAGGCCATACAGTGTCCTTTGCAAATGTCCATGGCCCACTGGGCCAATTATCATGGGCCAAGCACACACTTGACTCCTCCCCTTGTCGCACAGCAGTCCTCCCAGCTTCCCTGTTGTCCTGTGCCTCTGTCCCCTGAACCGTGTGCCCACTGCCACCGACCCCAGGTCCCTGATCTTTCTGTGTTTGTGGGGTTGCCTGGGGTCCCTGTAGTGGTGGACACACTTCTGATTGACGTGTCCTGGGGACAGAGGGATGGGCCCGCTGGGTGGGTGCTGTGCTGGTGTTTCCTGAGGGGGGAGGCTCTGTGGTGGTTTCGGACTGTGGCAGGAGAACCGACTGTCCAGATGTCCCTAATGGGCCAGGTTGGTCATCCTGATCCAGGCGTGCAGAGCTGCTGTAATCACTGTGGGCCTCTTCAGGGGGTGGACTGGTTGTAGCTGGCACCTCCTCTCCGGTGACGTTGAGTAGAGGTCCTGTGGGGATGCAAATGCAGTGTTAATGTATCTACGTGTGCCATCTTGTGCATGGGTGTGTTTCCCTGTATAGTTGTTATTTCCCTGTTAGCCTTGTGTTTGTGGTGGTTTTGTGGGCTGGGTGTTTATCTCTAATGTACATGCTGTGGTGATGGGTGTCCATGCAGGTCTGTGATGGGTGGCCATGCTTTGGTGTTGCATGCAGGGCTTGGTATTGGGATGGGTGGGTTGTGATGGTGGGGTATATGTGAGGTGGTGGAGTGATGGGGTGAGGGTAGGGGTAGGAGTTTGTGACGGCATGCAGGTAGGGTGGGGGATATAGTAGTAAAGATGTCACTTACCAGAGTCCAGTCCTCCTGCTACTCCTGCGAGGCCCTCAGGATGCATAATTGCTAAAACTTGCTCCTCCCATGTTGTTAGTTGTGGGGGAGGAGGTGGGGGTCCACCCCCAGTCCTCTATACAGCTATCTGGTGTCTGGATACCACAGAACGCACCTTTCCCCGTAGGTCGTTCCACCTATTCCTGATGTCATCCCTTGTTCTGGGGTGCTGTCCCACGGCATTGACCCTGTCCACTATTCTCCGCCATAGCTCCATCTTCCTTGCAATGGACGTCTGCTGCACCAGTGATCCGAATAGCTGTGGCTCTACCTGGATGATTTCCTCCACCATGACCCTTAGCTCCTCCTCAGAAAACCTGTGGTGTCTTTGGGGTGCCATGGATGTGGTGCGAGTGGAAGTTGTGAGGATGTGTGAGGGGATGTGTGGGGTGATGTGTTGTGGTGTGAGGTGTGTGGATGGTGTATGGGTAATGGTGTTCTGTGTCTCTGATTGAGTGGGTGCTCCTGTCGTGTTTCTCTCTGCTTGCTATCTCTTTATTTTTTGCTGTAAGAGGTTTTGGGTAATGTGGGTGGGTGTTTTATAGTGCTGTGGGTGTGTGGGTGTGGTGTGGTGTATGTATGTGTGTCAGGTGTGTGTAGTTTGAATTGTCCAGTGCGGTGTGGTTTTGTAAGTGTGTGTGTATTTTGAGCGCAGTGGTGTGTACCACCAATGGTTTACTGCGGTTGTAAGACCACCGCTGTGATTCGTGATACTGTGGGTGTATTTCTGTTGGCGTAACTGTGTGGGTTTTGGTACCGCCAGTTTATCACTGACCTTTGGTGTGGCGGACTTGTGTGGGTATCTGTATAGTGATGGATTTCTCAGTGTGGGTCATAATACCCGTAGCAGAATACCGTCATGGTATATCGGCGGCTGTCAGCATGGCGGTAGGCGGCATTTACCGGCAGGGTTGTAATGAGGGCCTATGACCTTATTTTTGCTTTGTAGACCCTTATCCATAATTTCTTTGACAAAAAACAAAAGGGCTTATTTTTAATTTACTATAGCGTCCTCTGTATGAAATTACTTTCAGTTTTGGAGCTTTGGTTACATTAAGATGCCGTTTAGGTGAACACTTTTGTAATAAATACATAATGCTAGTGCTCTAGTTGTCCATTTGAACACTGTGATGATGCTACATAGGGTGCTGCTGATGTTGGAAGTACATATTTTGCCAATAACATCAGACTTCATTCTAACATGGCTGAGGAGATTAGCATAAACCTATACAAAATGTTCTTTCATTTTAGCTTTTGGAGTAACTTCAACAACCTCTATGAGAGAAAATAAATTTCAGTCAAACATGGGGCCTCATTTACAAGCCCCTTGCACTGCCACTGCATCATTTTTTTTTATGCAGCGACGGCACTGGCAGTGCACTGCACTGCTCCATATTTACAAACTGATGCATTGGGACCAATGTGTCAGTTTGTAAAGCCTGTATCAGATTATACCTTCACCAGGTATAAGGTATGCAGACTCGGCATTCCCACAGAAAAAGCCACGTAAACTGGATGCAGTGAAATTTACAACTTTTCATTGCATCACTCTACGACTTCACTGCATCAAAACTTTACCTCCTGCTCAGACCAGGCATAAAATTGATGCAGGGCTGTTTTCCAATCGGACTCTCCTCGCATTGATGGAGTTTTATTGGGTTAACGACTCAATTCCAGCAATGCGTCACTTTAGCGCCAACAGATGTGTCAGAATTTCTTGCGCATCTGTGAAAACATGCGCCATAGAGCTTTGTATTGTAAATTCAGTTTGTGACTAAAATCTACCCCTTCAATACGTGTCCTTTTTGTTACACTCAAAACCTGGCATTCATCACAATGCACATCAATGAGGACCATGTCCAGGAGTCCTTTTATGGTTTCCACAACATGTTGTCCTTGTTCTGGCCAACCAATCAAGGGGGGGGGGCATCAACTCAGGACTCCCTCACATGCCCCTAGGTGTCAATGTGTGCTCACCTGGTCCCAATAAATACTTTTTAAATTCATTTTCAAGATTCATGGACCATGTCAATGAGTCATGTAATGCTGGTACAGCATATATTCCATATTGTGGTTAGCCAATCATGACTGATTAATCCTCTTTAAAATTGCCAGTCACAACATATCTGGACACCAACAGTCTACATATACTGAACTTTTTAACCCCTTTGTGTCCAGCACAAGCACATTTTAAATGCTACAGTAGTTTCTCAAAAATGGCTGAATGGATTTATACCAAATCGCAAATTTTGAAAAGTAAGAGTTTCTAATTGTCCACAAGACCTTTTTCTTTGATCTGCCTTTTTGGTCTTCCAGGACCAAAATATCTGATTGACTGGCTGCAACCTGATAAAAAATGTTGAGACCACCACAGAAGGACATGTGGACCAAACCCCAGTGTCCTGAACTAGTAAGAAAATTGAAATATAAGGGAGCAGCATATGGGACACCCTGCCCCCTGCCAATCATAGGTAGGGACCCAGAAGGAACCCTCCAGGGGTCAAATAAATGCTCACACTGGAACCAGCACAGTCCTCCAATGAGCTATCACTCATTTTCAATTATTGACGATTTCTAATTAGTACATGCACATAAAGTCAATGGTTATGGGCCCCTTACAACCTACATTGCTTTTCTGAAGTGATTATGTAGTTTATAGAGCTATTTGAATATCATTTGAGGTGTTACCAGTGATGTCATCAATGATATTATTTAATATGCCATGAGTGATGAAATATGTGAAGTCATAAGCAGTGCATAGTAGGGCACACGTTATAGTTAATATATAATGGGGGAATTTAATGTTACCCATTGGCGGTCGACACTGGGTAGTTACAGTTAGCATTGTGTTTCTATAAGAAATGCATTTTTTGTAGTGCTAATGTAGGAAAGTACCATCTTTCTTGGCATGTTACCCTCATTTTTACCTGTATGTCAGTATGTTTTTGCCTGCCTCACTGGGATCCTGCTGGTCAGGACCCCAGTGCTCATAGTTTATGGCCTAATGTGTGTTTCTGTATAATGCTTGACTGTGTCACTGAGGCTCTGCTAATCAGAACCTCAGTGCTCATGCTCTCTCTGCTTTTAAATTTGTCACTATAGGCTAGCGACTTCATTTACTAATTTTAATTAGCACACTGGACCCCCCTTATAAGTCCCTTGTATATGGTACCTTGATACCCAGGGCATTGGGGTTGCAGGAGAACCTTATGGGCTGCAGCATGTCTTTTGCCACCCATCAGGAGCTCAGACAAACCCTTTCACAGGACTGCCACTGCAGCCTGCGTGAAATAAAACACATGTTATTTCGCAGCCATTTTCACTGCAGTTAAGTAACTTATAAGTCACCTATATGTCTAACCTTCAATTGCTGAAGGTTAGGTACAAAGTTACTAAGTGTGAGGGCACCCTTGCACTAGCAAAGGTGCCCCCACATAGTTCAGGGCTATTTCCCGGGACTTTGTGAGTGCGGAGACGCCATTTCACATGCACACTACATATAGGTCAGTACCTATATGTAGCTTCACAATGGTAACTCCGAATATGGCCAGTAAGGTGTCTAAGATCATGGAATTGTCCACCCTTTCCAAATCTGGTATTTGGGAGCCAATTCCATGCATCCTGGGGGCTCCACTAGGGACCCCAGTACTGCCAAATCAGCTCTCCGAGGCTAGCACTGCAGCTACAGCTACAGCTGCTGCCACCTGACAGACAGCATTCTGCCCTCCTGGGGTCTGAGCAGCTCAGTTCCAGGAAGGCAGAACAAAGCATTTCCTTTGGGAGCAGGGTGTTACACCCTCTCCCTTTGGGAATAGGTGTTACAGGCTGAGGAGGGGTAGCCTCCTCCAGCCTCTGGAAATGCTCTGAAGGGCACAGAGGATGCCCTCCTTGCAGAAGCCAGTCCCTTGTCCCCTGCTCTTGTGCAAAACTGGACAAAGGAAAGGGGAGTGACAACTTCCCTGTCCATCACCACCCTAGGGGTGGTGCCCATAGCTCCTCCAGTATGTCCCAGACTTCAGCCATCTTGCTTTGCAAGGTGTTGGGGCATTCTGGAGGGCTCTGAGTGGCCAGTGCCAGCAGGTGATGTCAAAGACCCCTCCTGATAGGTCCTTACCTGATAAGGTGGCCAATCTCCCTCTCAGGGCTATTTAGGGTCTCTCCTGTGGGTTCTCTTCAGATTCTGCTTGCATGTTTCCAGCAGGAATCCTGTGCAACTACTACTTCATCCTCAGACCTCGGATCACCCACAGCTTGCTCCAGGAATCACTGTAACAGTAACAAAGTATCCACAAGGGATACTTTTCTTCTGCATCTTCAGCTCCAGCCAGCAACTGCAACAGTTTCCACGGTGTGGACTTCAGGACAGTCTGCGTCAATGGGGTACACCCTCACTGTTCCAAGGAGCACACTCGTCGCCAGGAGAGGAGTCCAAGAGAACCAGTCATCGACTTAGAAGGTGCCTGCGTGAGCAGGGGAGTGACTCCGTCACCCCACTGGAGATTTCTTTGGTCCTTCTGGTGCAGGGTGAAGGCAGGGAGTCCTCTTCTGGGTTGGCAGGGGCACCTGTCCTTCCTGGAACTTCTTTCAACTTCTGGACTTGGTCTCCTTCCTTTGCAAGTCTTCAGGTCCAGGAATCCACTGTTTGTTGTTTGCAGACTTGGTTGGTTCTTGCAATAATTCCAATCACGAGGTGTAGTGTTTCCTAAGGGAGTTTGCAGTACTTTACTCCTGCTTTTCTGGGCTCTGGGGTGGGGTAATTTACTTACCTTTACTGTATTTTTATTCTCCCAGCGATTCTGCACACACTACACTTATCTAGGAGGGAATTTGTGATTTGCATTCCACTTTCTTAGTATATGGTGTGTGTTGCCCCTAGACCTATTTTCTCCCATTGCATTCTATAGCATTTCCTATTGTTTGCACTATCCTATGTCTAATTACTTGCCTTATTTTGGTGTCTAGTGTATATATTGTGTATAATACTTACCTCCAGAAGGAGTATTGCCTCTGGTACTGTGTCACCCAAATAAACTACCTTGATTTTTTTGGTAATACTGAGTATTGTCGTATACTTGTGTATAAGTACTGTAACCACTGTGTAATTATAAGTAGTATTGCATGAGCTTTGCATGTCTCCTAGTTCAGCCTAAGCTGCTCTGCTATAGCTACCTCTATCCGCCTAAGCTGCTAGAACACTACCACTTCACTAATAAGGGATAACTGGACCAGGTATAAGGTGTAAGTACCCAAGGTACCCACTACAAACCAGGCCAGCCTCCTACATTGGTGGTGCAGCAATGGGATAAGTACTTGCAATTGCTTTACCACTTTGTTAATAGTGCTTTTCACAAGAAAAGCTTGCTTCAATGCTTAGAGCATATATAATATATACCTAGAAGTAATTTTCTAACTTTATAAAAAGTTCTTTAAACTTTGCAAAAGTTTTTACAAAGTTCTGAAAAGTTTTCTTCTTTTCTCTAAAATGTTTTCTCTGTTATTCTACTAACTTTGTACTTACTTTCCTAAACGTTTTCTCTTTCAATATGTCTTCTGTAGAAGCTATCCCTAGAGTTGTCAAGACTACCTATATGAATCTAAACTTTAAATGTTTGAGCGGTCACTGTATTGAAAGAAGTTTAGGGATTGGGAAGAACCCCAATAAGGAGTTCCTCTTAAATCTTCTCCTCCAAGATGACCAGGGACTCAACACTGGTCCAGATCAGACAGGGGAAGAGGTAGAGGATAATTAAAACCAGGAAGGCTCAGAAGAGCACACCGACAATCCCGGGGAGGGTCCTTCTACAGATGTATCTGTTAACAAGCCCCTTAGAACAACTGGGAGTAGGAAGGGTTCACACACTAGTAGGGCTCCCTTCTCCTCTAGAGGCCAGGACTCTAGGGTGGACCCTGTTACAGATAGATCTACCTCTGCATATTCCAATGTTACCTCTGTTTCAGAGGCATCCCACACATCTAACCCTGAGGACCACTCCCTAGATAGGGAACTAAGAAAGCTGAGGTTAGAGGAGGCCAGACTGAGGCTAATGCAGCAACAGTTTGCCTAAGACAGGGACTCCCTGGCTGTGGAAAAGGAAAGGTAGGGTTTGGGGTTAGTTCCCCATGGTGGCAGCAGCAGTTTCAGAAATTCAAATGTTAGGGAACCTTCATTTGACTTTAGGAATCTGCACAAAGTTGTCCCTCCTTACAACGATTGTGATGACATTTATAAGTGGTTGCACCTGAGGGGGCCTGCAGCTAATAACTTTGGTGTTGTTTGACGAGTCTCCACAAAACTTTCCACTGAAGTGATGTGAGAAGGGAACAGATGTAAAGAATGCTCAGACCTGCAGGGAATGTAGGAGGTAGGCCCTCTTTGTAGTGTGCAAAACCAGGCACACTGCGCAAAGGATATGGGCAACCACACATCGGTTTACAGAGGTAAAAACTAGACCACCTAATGCTCTAATTTTCATGGCAGTTTGGTCAAGCAGTCTTGGAGAAGTACAAAGCATTTGTTGTACTCACATTAAAAATAAAGCAGGACTCACACTCAAAAGAATAACTTGAGAACAATTTACAAAAATACATCAGACGTTTATACAATTTTTAAGACCAAGATCATCAAAATTGGGAAAGTACTTTTTAAGTTATGAATTTTCAAAGTTTAGAAAATATGTCAGTTCTGTGCATAATTACACACCATAGGAATCAATGGAGAAATACTTTAAAATGTATAGAAATTCAGGCAATGTGTTTACCAATGCCTTCTCTCAGTTGTAGGTCGAGGTCATCAGTGGGTCCTGTGGACTAGCTGGAGAAGTTGGGGTGGCTCCCGGTTTCGGTGGGAGCAGCTGCAGAAAAAACTTTGGAGCTGGTACAAGGCCACTGCGGGGACCATTTGGAAAAGCTCTGCATAGGTGGACTTTAAGGTGAGTCCGGTGGGTTCCCTTGGAGTGTTGAGGTCAAAAGGGGTGGGGGACCCTTAGGGCAAAGCTGGATGTTCAGTGCACGGCACAGGGAAGCCAGGTGCAGAGCGAATCAGTGAGCCAGCAGCTGTGCACAAAGGTGCCCTTGGAAGCAGGGGGTAGATCGTTTTGAAGGTTGCTTGCAGGTCAGCAGGGGCACTCTGGTGGGAGATCCTGGTGGTTTCTGAAGTCCATTAACTGGGGCTTCTTCCTGGTTCTTTTTCAGTCAAGAGTGGACTGTCCTTCTGGGTGTCTAATGTGTACTGGCCAGTACCTTGGGCTATTCCACGGGTTCAGCCACTGGAGGTTGCAGTATAACCAAACTTGACACACTTGTAGATTGTGTCCTCATGGTCTGTCAAGTGAAATTTAGTCAGGCTGTGGTGTCCAGTTCCTTAGTCAGAAGCCGGTCAGTGAACTAAATTTCACTGGTCTTTTGGTCTTGGTTGCAGGAGAGTGATGCCTTCACTCTGAAGGGATATCTTTGGCAATTTGTAGAAGAGTGGAGGTCCTCTGTTGGTTTGTAGAGTCCGTCTAGTGTCTGAGCAACCCCTCAGTGGTGATTGTCGAGTCCTGGGTGCAGCCTTCTTCATGATGCAGCAGGACTTCAGTTCTCGAGCCTTGTGTCTTCTTTGCTGCTGATCTTCTTTTGTCCTTGGAATCTGAATCTCTGGTCTAGGGGTGCCCATTAAATACTAAATTTTAGTGGGAATTTAGAAGAGTACCTAGTAGTGACAAATGGGCCATCTCATTTTGGTGGCTACAGCCACTAAGTGATCACTTCCTGTGGGCAGAGGTAACTTCCCTATCCCTGATTAGCTGTTTTTCTACCATGCAAGACGGAGGAAAATTAAATGGAGGAGTTACCTCGCAGGCAACACCTTAGGGGTTGTGCAGGCTGGGGCTCACTATTTCTCCTGTCCTTTGTGTGTTTTCCCATCGTTGCTCCTGCCAAACATGGGGGTTTGCAATGTGGAAGCCAGCTGCTGCTAGCAGCTGGCCTGGGGGTTGTGTTTCAAAGGTGGTAAGTCCTTTGAAGGTCACTAGCTGGGCAGTGCACATTCCTGAGGAAGGACGTGTAACACCTCCACCCAGGAAGGGCTTTTTTCTGGGACCCAGAAAGCAGGAACTCTCACCCCTGCGTTCCAGAATCTTGTCTGGTGTTGGCAGGCTGCCTGGGAATGGCCAGCTAACATGTCAGTGTTGGTTAGCTTTGCAGGGGTCACCTCTAAGGTGGACCTTGGGTACATTTACAATAATGCCAATACTGGTACCAGATTTGATTTATCATTTGGAGTAGTTTTATTCCAAACAACCCAGGGTTCAGAGTAGCCATCATGTAGCTATGAAACTCGTACTGACCAGTGTCCAGCACATGCATTTAAAATGTCTATTTTGTTCACTTACTATGTCCCAGGTTTGGAAAGGACATGGTAGGGGCATATTGCTCATGCATCTATGCCCACACATAAAATATAGTGCACCCTGCCTTAGGGCTAGAAGGCCTGCCAGAGGGGTGACTTACCTATATTGCATGCAGTGTATAGTGGACAGGACACACAGGCTGCGTGCCATTTCGAGTTTGCTTTTAAGGGTTGCACCAGTACACTCAGCCAGGAATGCAGTTCTAGGTGCATCCAGATGCATGGCCCTTGAGAATGGAACAAGCTGTGCTGCTGCCCTCATGAGCCTACCCTTAGTACCCCATGCCCTGGGTACCTAAGTACCATTTACTAGGGACTTATAGTGGCCGCTAAAGGTGTTGCCAATTGTGCCAATGCATCACAACAGTTTTAGGGAAAGAAATCTGGCCCAGGGAATTTGAGTAGCAGGGGCCCTGGGCACTAACAACTTTGAGACTACATCAATTACCAGGCAAAAGGTGGGAGCTAACCATGATACAAGAGGCCTTTTCTCACAGTGTGCCATTGTATGAAATTGAGGTTGTCTTGGTTACAGTTCCAGCTCGCTAGTTCATTTGCACTACAACCATTTGCAGTGTCTGTCTTATTGGAAATGCTAAATGTATGTGCTGTTGCATTTCCATGAGGAATACTACTGTTGAAATAAAATTAGGACATTAAGCTGTTAGTCACTAACACCTCATTTTGTAATGTAGTTAATACAGAATGAAAGCATTCGTATTTTTAACTGCTGCACCATGCATATATGTCAGCTAGTCTTATTTATTGGTGCCCTCTCCTTTTGTCCAAGATATTTTAATATTAATCATCTATGATTTTTCCCTAATGAAATAAACCGCCTCTCCTTCTCCTTTGCCACCACAGAACTTCATCTTTCATTTGCTGGAATGTATGTATTTTTGTTGAATTGCTACTGTTTCTACGAATGTTTGCTCCAATTCCTCACAGGATAACTTAGTTTAAAAGCCACCTTTAAGGCAATTGACGTCCCAGAGTTCAAGAGGACTCAGGCTGAAGCCGCCACTTGCCTTTAAAAACACAGACAGCTTGCGTTGCACGGATCAGAAAGGATGGCACAGGATGTTTTGGTACTTTGGTAATCTGCATACTCAACAGGCAGCCAGGGGCTGAAAAGACCGATCATAACGGTACCACATGTGGGATCTCTCCTAGCAGTGCCAAGGGAACTCATCTGCCTTCCATGGACGTCCCCCCGCAGGGGTCCACCTTTAATGAATGTGTAAGTGGAACCATCTTCCACATTAAAACAAAAACAGCCAAACACCCCAGGTGACGTATAAACAAAGAAAGCATTAAAGAGATTCCGCAACAGAACATTCACCAGCAGTGTTTAACAATAGAAGCAACTCTATGGCCAGGAGGTCGTCTTGGAACAATCCAGACTGATGTACAACGTGAAAAAAGTAGAAACTAAGGGGCATATTTATACTCTGTTTGCGCCGGAATTGCGTCGTTTTTTTTTACGCAAATTCGACGCAAAACGAACTCCATATTTATACTTTGGCGTTAGACGCATCTAGAGCCAAAGTTCATGGAGTTTGCGTCATTTTTTAGCGTGGACACCTTCCTTGCGTTAATGATATGCAAGGTAGGCGTTCCCGTCTAAAAAATGACTCCGAGGCATGTGCGCCGTATTTATGCTCCCAGGCAAAAATGACGCCCGGGAGTGGGCGGGTCAAAAAAAATGACGTCCAGCCGCTTTAGCGTCGTTTTTTAGCGCCTGGTCAGGGCAGGCGTTAAGGGACCTGTGGGCTCGGAAGGAGCCCAGAGGTGCCCTCCCATGCCCCCAGGGACACCCAGTGCCACCCTTGCCCACCCCAGGAGGACGCCCAAGGATGGAGGGACCCACCCCTGGGACATTAAGGTAAGTGCTGGTAAGTATATATATATCTTTTTTGTGGCATAGGGGGGCCTGATTTGTGCCCCCCTACATGCCACTATGCCCAATGACCATGCCCAGGGGACATAAGTCCCCTGGGCATGGCCATTGGGCAAGGGGGCATGACTCCTGTCTTTGCTAAGACAGGAGTCATTTCAATGGGGGTTGGGAGTCAAAAAAAATGGCGCAAATCGGGTTGAGGCGAATATTTTGCCTCAGCCTGACTTGCCCCATTTTTTGGCACCCAAGCTCCATTTTCCCCTACGCCGGCGCTGCCTGGTGTAAGTAATTTTTTTTTCACGCACACCAGGCAGCCCCGCCGGCTAACGCCGGCTAACGTCATTGAATAAATACGCGCTCGCATGGCGCTTCAGAATGGCGTTAGCCGGCGTTAACTTTTTTGACGCACAACTGCGTTGGCGCAGTTGTGCGTTGAAAAGTATAAATATGGCCCTAAAGATTTCAGAGAGAAAGTAGGTGACTCCCTCCAACACACAGTAACTTGTTTTATATTGTGTGAAGTTACTGGACTGCTATACATGAGCACCAGTTATGTTACACAAGGACACATTCCTTTTTTATAGGTATGGGGAGATTAATGATTTGCCCAGAATCACAGGATGTTGAGCTGACAACAAGACTTGAACTTGGATCCTGAGGTCCAAACTCGTCAACTCTGGCTGTTATGCCACATCCTCTCAGTATTACCTTACAGAGAAAGTTGCTATGTTTACTTTGGGGAAAGCTTTGTTGTTCTTTTCAAAAGATAACGTAAACAAGAACACAAAGAGAGGCCGGACACAGTTTGTACACAGGGTGTTTTTTATTCAAAAGGCATGAGATGCTTGGATTCTGCCCCTCTTTTCAGCTGGCCAGCACCTATTGATACACTAATTGGACTTCTGTGGGGTAGAGCTTCCTAAGAAATATGCCACAGCACATACCTCGCTGTGCTGTTTCTCATTATTGGAATCTGCAGACTAACCTAATACTAAATGCTAGCGTCATTGCTACATTTATGATAGCTGCCTCATTTTCCTGCATACAACACATGTTTCAGAATTACACCCCGAGTCATTGCTTTAATTTTTTACTTCATGAGATTGTCTTTCATGCTTTTTACTTGAACACTTTTTCTGTGAGGAAGAACTTGCTGTTTCTACAAAATTAGGATTGTTTAAAAAAAAATGCTTTTACTTTGGTTACCAAATAGTTATAACCACGTGGGAGCTCCGCCCCAGCCTATTTCCAGACTGACTCCACTCTCTCCCATAGTTCGCCTCTTTAATTTTCTAAAGAAAGCATTTCTCTGAAAACACTGGTAGCTTGATAATGTGTACTTACAGAGCATTTTTTTCAAATGTAGAACGCTCTGTCGCCAATTTCTAACATTTGTTTGCATGGCACTTCTCTTATTTCTAGTTGGCCTTCCAAAATGTAGGATGTTTTGGGTTTTTTGGAAGTTTAAGCTCAGGCAATGTATTAAATTTAGTTCAAATTTCTCCCTAATATTCGTTTTAGTGAGCACACTATCGATAATGTGGTAGGCCTGTTGTCAGGGTGTAATTTTGTGAACTTTTATTTAATACAAATAAAAGTTGTTCATGCTAAAGGAAACTAATTATATCTGCTTGACACTGTTTAATAGAAGCAAGCAGCCATTGCTGTTGTGGATGTCAGTAAATTATCTGCCAGGCCAAAAAAGTGTTCCCATATGCCCTTGGTTTGTTGACTCTAGAGTGTTGTGTGGAAATCTATCATACCATCTACCATATTAATTGGAGACACTGTATTATCTAGAGATGTGACCTCATAGCTCTTAAAAAGGCTCACCAAGCTAAATCTTCCCAAAAAATATTAGTCACAAAGTAATCACAAATGCGAAATCTAATGCATTTACCAATGCTTGTTTGTTTCTGTAAGGCCTATCTCTCCCATAGGATAATATTGTGTTACCTTCTTATATTTAATAAGGGCTAACTTTTGAATGGGAACAGGAGGAAAGTCATATTTGGACTCAAAAAAATATAATTTGAAATCTTTAATTGTAAAGTCACTTTTCAAATCACAGTTCTGAAAATACCACTTTAGAAAGTTTACATTTTTTTACTTTCCTAACAATTTGGTGCCTTCTGCCAGTGTCCTTGGTCACATAACTGTGAATGGTTTATCTGTTAAACTTTCTGTGTTCCAGATAGTGTGACAATGGGGACTGGGCATTGGCAGGATGCACCATCCTGCCTGGATGGCTGGTGGTGGTGCTTTTCCATACCCTACTTCAAAGATCTGCCTCGAGCACACACAAAAAGTAACTTGACACTAACCTTATGTCACCATGGACTTCTTTGAGCCTTGTCAGGTATAAAAGACACTTTCCAGAACCAGATGTGAGGTAGCATAGACGATTACCTCACTTCTGGCACCAGATATAACTATTGAACCCTCAGAGCAACTCTTTAGTACTCCCATGAACCTGTGGAAGACTTCAGAAGGACTGCCTAGACCCCCGGAGGACTGCAATGAAGCTTTATGCCAGGCGTGCTCTCCAGAGGACAGGCCTGCTGTTACCAAAGTACTTCCCTGCTGCTTGGGGTCTGCCTCGCTTTCCATGGGATTGCCCTGCTGCTTGGGGACTGCCTTGATGATTGATCCCAGGGCTACCAGAGTTACTCCAAGGGTTAGTTGCCTGGCCTCCTGCGGGAGCTACAGGGACATGAAAAGCTCCAAAGAACTTGAACCTTGCACCTGACCTCTTTTGTGGTGAGTCCTCGGAAGTAGTATTGAAGGTGCTGCTTCTGCCTAACCTCAAAAGTTGGGGCTTACAAATTGTTTCACAAAAAAGTGGCATGAGAACCCACAAAGGCCCAGGACCTGCCTGCCTGTGAATCCATCCAAGGTTCATCAGTGGTTGGCCTACCTCTGAGGTAGCTTTTCCACTGCAGCCACAAAATTATTATATGTATGCTTATATTGGTACCTAAGTAGAGAAGGGGCAACTAGAGAGAAGGGATGCACTATACAAGCTCATAAGGAGAAAATACAATTAGAACACTGGTTCTCTTGACATCCTGCCATCAGGTATGTTCCAGGTAATTCTGCTAGCATGCTAGAATTACCACCATTTAAAAAACCCAGTTTTTTAAAATTATTTTGAGCATTACCTTTGCGAAGGAAATTTGATTTTTTCTGTGTTTTTCTATGCTGCTGACCAATATGCGCATAATTTGCCAGCGGATCACTTTTCATGTTTTTAAAAGTTGCTCGTTCCACAATGGCGTCCACTGTTTGGTCATCCAGGTCCTTTCCAACAAAGTTGCATATCTTCAGTACGGCACTTCTCAGATCCTAAAATGAACACAATACCGTCATTGTGTTTTAAGGTGTTTTAATCCTTTGGAATAGAATTAACAGTACTTATTGAATATTGCCTATTAAGAGCCCTCAAAGATTAAACACTTTCCTGTTTGCATCTGGTTACTTACAATCAAGCCATATTCACAAAGCATGGAAAAAGATTTGCATTTATTTGGCAGATCTTCAAATTATAGGATGAGTGGGGAAACTGAAACCAGTCATATACAGAAACATAATAATACTTTTGTAACACAGTACATGTGTCTATTTGGCTACACTATGTGTTGTGACCGAGTAGGGCAGCAAAATAGCAACATTGACTCTAAAGGTCTAGTCACAGGATAAGAATGGCTGATCAATTCTTTATATCAGTTCTGAAAATGAAAGTATTTGGTGTCTGTTAAAGGCTGGCTCTCTGAGTGCAAAAATGATGTACACTGTGTAGGGAGTATGAGCAACTACACTTTGGTAACCAGAAGCAAAAATAGATCACGTAATGCTCTATTTTTGTGGTAGCTTGGTTGAGCAGTTAGACTAATCCAGGAGATGTGCTAAGCATTTGATGTACTCATAGTATCAACAAATGTGGACACACACTTGAAAGAATAAATTGAGACCCATTTACACAAATACTTCTGATTTGTATACACATTTTAAGACCAAGTTCATCAAAATTGTGTAAGTAATTTTTATGTTATGATTTTTGAAAGTTTAGAAAATGTTCTGTCTCTGCGTGAAATTACTCACCATAGGAATCAATGGGAAAAAATGTTAAAATTGCATATGAAATCAGGCAATGCTCTCACAAGTGTCACCTTTTGTTTCCAGGTTGATGTTGAGGTCGTCAAGATGTCCTTTGGACCAGCCGGAGACGTTCGGGTGGCTCCCGGTTCTGGCAGGAGCAGTGGCTGAATGTCTTGGAGCTGGTGCGCCACAGGGAAGGGCGCCACTTGGAAATGCACTGCACAGAGCCACTGGACTCACTTAGAGGTAAGTCCAGTGGGTTCCCTTGGAGGATGGAGGTCGCATGGTGTTAGGGGCCCCTACAGCACAGCTGCTTCTCCAATGCAGGGACCAGGGAGGCCGGGTGCAGAGCAGATAGGTCAGCCAATGGTCGTACGTCAGGTAGACTTTTGAGCCAGGTGCAGGTTACTTGGAGGGTGGTTTGCCAGTCAGTAGGGCCACTCTGGGGGTGATTCTTGGGTGTCCAGAAGTCCCTCGACTAGTGCTTGCTCCAGGTCCTTGGAGAATCCAGGATGGGCTTTTCTTCTGGGTGTCCAATGTTAGTGGTCAAGTAACCCTGGCTATTGCACGTTTCAGCCACTGGAGGTCAGCAGCCACTCAGTGAACTGGACTTCACCTGTTCTTGCCTGCAGAGTGCTCGGAGTATTACCTTCACTCTGGAGGGACGTTCTTCGCAATTGATGGAAGGGTGGAGGTCCATTGGGGTTTCTTAGAATCCATCTGATGTCCAGTCAACCCCACAGTGGTGTTTGTCGAGTCCTGGGTGCAGCAGGCAGGGTTTGGTGCCTCTTTCTTGGTGCAGCAGGTCTTCAGTTCTTGAGCCTCGGGTCCTCTTTGTTGCTGACCTTCTTGTGTCAGTCGAATCTGATCAGCCGGTCTAGGGATGCCTACTAAATAATGCATTTAGGGTGTTTAGGGGAGTACCTGGTAGGTGCCAATGGTTCACTTACCTTATGGTGACTACACCCACTATGTGACCACATCCTGTAACATCCCTAACACTGATAGGCTATTTTCCTGCCATCCAAGATGGAGGAAAATTAAACTGAGTGGCCACCTCATCTCCCCCACCTGAGGGGTGATGCAGGTTGAGGGCAGACACTCTTCCTGGTCTTTGTGTATTGTCCTGCCATTTCTCCTGCTAAAAGTGGGGGTTAGAAATGGAAGTGGCCATCTGCTGTTAGCAGCAGGGCTCGGGTCAACTTTCAAGGGTGGCTAGCCCCTTGAAGTTCACTGGCTGGGCAGTGCACTTTCCTGGGGGCGGAGGTGTAACACCTCTGCCCAGGAAGGGCTTTGTTTGTTGGTCTCAGAGAGCACAGGCTCTCTCCCCAGGGATCAAGACCCCTGTCTGGTGGTGGCAGGCTGGTTTGAACTAGCTGATACTGTGCCAGGGTGGTGTAAGTTTAGCAGAGGCACCTCTAAGGTGGCCACTGGGTACATTCCATAATAAATCCAACACTGGTACCAGTGAGGATTTATTACTTTGAGTTGTTTGATACCAAGCAACCCACCGTTCAGAGTAGACATTGTTGGAGTGCAAACATTACTAATAAAAATGGTGTCACTAAAGCGTAATGAAATAACATGTATTAAAAGTTATATTGCAAACGTGTGTTTTGGAAAATGTGATTACCTTGGTGGCATCCACAATATGGTTCGAAATAATAATAAATAACTGGTTAATAAAAAATGTATTTTGTTTATTCATAAATAAATGTGCTGAAAATGAATATTAATATGTACTAAAAGGATTAATAGTTTAAATATTATGAATTGTTTTTATTCTTCATGTTTTAGCATTGGTTTTAAAAAGGCCTCAGTTTTAGTAATTTTCCAGAGGCAATGTTTTAAAATATTAATGATGCAAAAGATGTTTCTCTAAGCATCCTGTGTGACTTGCTCACTGTGGAAAAGCTATGGTCTTAGGTTGTAACATTTGTCTGTCTTCCTGGCGAGATAATGTGTACCCAGGAAAAATAGTCTTCAGTGGTCATGTGCCACCTGCAACAATTGTAGTCTACTGCGGAAACTAGTGACGAGCCAGATAAGCCAATCGTGAATGCAGAAAATTAAGAAAATATACTTCTAAAACATGGAAGAAAGTTAATTGGCTCTGACCTAAACCACCTCGTAGGCTGACCAATAGAAACTTAGCTAATTGCTTTCAGGGACTTTAATATAACAAAATCAAGTGATGTAAGTTTAGTTCTTCTCTGTTCCTGGCTGTTCTCAGTTGTCTGTAGAGTTCTGCTTTCTAAGCTAGTGTACTGATGCATTACAACTTTAGCTTTCTGCCATTGACAGTTCAGCTACAGTAAGGCCAAACATTGCTGAACTATTCCCTATTATGTCAAGACCAGAAAATGCTCCACTGATGAAGACATAGCTGCTTGCTGATCCATTTAGGAAAGGTATAACCAAATCTGCATTTGTCTTTCTTGCAGATTTTTATGTTTTCTCTTTTTAGAAACCCAACCGCTATTTTTGTTTAGCACCATAGTCAGATGTTTTCTAAATTAATTTTTGTCTTCTTTTCTTTTTGCATGAAATCCAAACATGCTTATCAAATTAGAGCGATTGTTAAGGATGTCACAATCTAAATTCAACTGTTTCATATAAATTGATTGTAAACAAATTAATATGCAATAGTAAATGCATTCTGTCTCTATCATACATCTGTTACTGTTATAATTCTGCATTGAGGTTCTTGAATGCTTAATGATAAATATTCTCTCTAGTTGAAGATTCTTCCATAGATTTGGTCAGCCTGTGCTATTCTTGTACTTTTATCATTTGGTCTTGCGTTTGTCACCTTTATATTTTACTTTAAGTACGGACCATACCTATCCTTGCTCTTTAATGCCAGACAGTCTTTTTCCTTTTTTCATTGACTTGATACTACACTCTCCACCAGGAAGCCACATATCTGCGTTCAATGTCATGCCTCTTGTCAGTGCTCCACTCACAATAGTTTGTCTTCTCCTAATACCCTGTTATCCTCCTGTACCATTCCCCAACATTTTCAAGGAAAGTAATGATAGTCCTGGCCATCCTAAACTACAGGTTTAGCTACACAGTTATTCTACAATTCAACACGCCTCATCCGAGTTCATGACCTTGTGCTCGGTTATTGGCCATCCTACCTCACTATTGGCAATTCTCCAATGTCTAGTGCTTCATCAAATGCGAATGCGAAGCGTCCCTACTCTTCAAAAGTAATCTTCCTGTAATACAATGTTATTATAATAATTTCTCGTGCTACTGTTATGACTAGCATTCTGTCCTTGGGATTTGGTCTATCACACTCTTAATCTTTCTCCTCCTGTCTCACCATTATTTTATACAATCTCAGTCCTCAGTTTCTCCGCCTGTCCTTCATGCTTATACCTACGGTGCCTTAGCTTCTCCTTAGCCTTCGTGCAGAACTCTAAGTTAGCTTATTTAGAAATCAGTTAACAGTTGCTGAATAAGGCTGCCTTTTACATATGTCATCGAAAATGTCTCTTCTTTTGTGTCTGCCAGTGACATTTTCTTCTGGTCTCCTCCTTCATCTTCTCTTGCAGATTTCTCAGGATATTTTCTTTGCCTGTTGCATAACAATTTCTGTTTCCTGATCATGCTTCCTAGTGTTCTTGGAGTGGATACTTGCGCATTCAGTTTTTTTGACAGGGTGCCAGCTTTGTGTTGCTTGTTGCACTTGCTATCTCACTTGGACGCTGGCCTGTGTGACATGATGTAGTAATGTGACACTATTCTTGTATTTTCTTTATCGCTGCGACAGTATAGTTTTAAGGGGATCTGGTTAACATACCCACATCTTTGACTGCGTATGTGTAACTTTCTTCATCTGTAAAGCATGGAAAATATCTACTTGTATTGAAAGCAGATATGCTATCTTTATTTCCTTTTACACCACCTTATTTCTCCAACCTTTTAGTAGTAAGTAATTAACTTATGTTTACTTTTTAATACATTTAGTTTAAATCATAATTGTCTTATCTTATAACTGTATTGCATTTCGATTGTTAACACATTTTAAACCTCTCAGCTTGGACATTGCTGCTACGCAGCAAGAAGACCTGAGGCTTACCTTTGTGGAGACATTTTCCAAGGGTTTTGTGGTGCTGAGATAGAGCGAGCAGATGTCCTCTTGACACTATCCCCCTCCCGCTTGCCATGGACATTCCTTCTATGGTGTTTTATTGTGTAACATGTTGTGTACTGGAACATAAGTACGTCTTAGGTAGAAAGTGGCACTTGCAGTTCTACTGCCTAATTCCTGGAATTCATATAATGAGACTGGGGTCCCCTGTCTCATTCTTGGTGTTCAAGAGTAATCCAGAAGTACTTCAAGAGTAAGCAACATATACTCACAATCAAATCTTTGTCTATTAGGCCCACATTATTGGCCACATCACGCTATATAGCAACACTCTGCACAATGAACTTTAGCACAAATCATAGTTTTTGACACGAGTGAATATTTCCAAAAATAATTGTGGAGATGTTCAGATAACGAACCTTCACCATATCTTCATATTGGAGAAAAAGTATATTATAGTCATCCTTGTGACTGTGCCAGCCTTTCACATGGTCAAACCAGAATCCACCGAGCACTGTTGGAAAAATAACACGTGGTATTGGAAAAGAAAGAAATGTAATAGCAATGCCTAACTTCAGACACACAATCGGCAGAGGCCGTTTAAAAAGTTAACAGAAAATACGTCTTAATTATTCAGTTACATTTAATTCCTGCGTGCGCATATTAGTTTTCATTTCGAAAATATGCCCTCTGCCGCCTCCTCTCATTATTACAGAGCTTGTGATTGGATAATATTTCTCTGCATTTCTTCTAAATAAAACTTCTCTTTAAAAACAAATGCTGTCTCATCTCAACAGTGCACAACTCACCAAAACATCAAAAAGCAGGTGAATAATCACCTGGGAAACATTATAGACAATAGTGGATTAGTGCGAATATCAAACTATCACTATTTTAGAACCATTAAATTATTTCCCACAGTATGATAGGCACAAAATGTACAAACATTCCTGTCCGTCCTGAAAATTGTAGTAGGTAGTATACGGAAATGTAGGTGGTTTTAGTGAGTGGATTCGTTGACTGTCGTAGAGTGAGATGATAGCAGCACCTCAGTCCCATTACACCCGGTCGCGTCAAGCATGCCATCCTGCTCACCAGATTAGAAGAGAGAAATCTTGTTGGCACCAACTTCAAGTGGATCAAACTATATATGTCTGATGCATGGCAATGTGACTGAAGCATGCTGAATAATTGCTGATGGTGCACTATGCAAAGTGCACGTGAAATACTAACCTTAAAACTCTAAAATTGGTTACTCACTCAAATAAGGAGCTATGTGGTTAAACTTGAACGGGAACAGGGGAATACAATGCATATGTACAATGATTTAGAGAATTTCAAAAGCAATGATGTGGCGACAGGGACTGGATCGCGGAAAAGTTGTCATTTAAGCCGTTACTCTACAATCGAGCTAAATTTCCGCATGACTTTTATGAGGGAGGTTAAAGGCACTAGCAGCCAATCCATAATAATTGATTGCGGATGAAGCATCTCCACCAAAAAAGGACTTTGAATTGATGTGGCACTTCGTTTTCCATTACTTCGCAGCAGCCAAAGCAGTGGTTAATTTGCAAATAAAAACGTGCCTGTGCTCAAAACTCATTTAAATGCAAGTCACCAAGAAGTTCTATAGCCATATAGAGGAACAAGGCTGAAGGCCAACTTCCTTTATGCGGTTATGGAACTCCGAAGTGACTTGCACTACCCTTATCATGTACTCCAGGTGGTACTTTATCCCATATAATACAAGGTCACACCATCACCTTTCACACACACCACTTAAAACTTTGGGATGTAGATCTTTGATATGAAAGAGAGCGCATATTTGAAGGCATGAAGAATAAAAATAGAACCTCTATTACAAAATTAAACACATCAAAAACCTGTTATATATTTGTTGCAAATAGACATTAAAAACAGTTCAATACAGGTAAAAAAAAAGAAACTGGAGTAGACTTGGAAAGTATAGAATCATGCAAAATTTCAGCTTTTGTCTCTTTAAGGAGTGAAACAAATAACATATTCTCTCTGCTTGTCATTGTAGACTATTAAATGAGATCAGCAGAAAGAAAAGCCTTTCCTTGAGTTGCTTTAAACAGCTGCTTTAATTATGGTCCGTGACCTGATCTTATCTGCTTTTCCCCTCCGCTGTTGGTTCTGGCAGCAGGCATTGTGATTTCAGAACCCAACTATGATAACCTTATAATAGTTGATTTCTTTTCCTTATAACCATGACCTTGTGTATCACAAGTTGCCGATTATACAGAAATTAGTGACTGATGTTTATACAAGGAGTACAGAATCCCATGTATTATGCAGAAATCAAATAAGTTGTAAAATCATACTGTCCAGTGCTCAAGATCGTGTTTAAATATAGCCTCTGCTAGCCCATTTCGTACTGGAGCACCACCCGCATGCTTTTTCAGATGCATTCCATTATTTGCATTTGATAAAGTTCTATGGGCATGGTAAGGGCATATGGTTTTTATGAGATGTCAAGTAACTGGGTGGCGATGTCTTCTTATCATGCCACTTAATTTTCCTAATTTCACTATCTAGGGCCCCCCACTGCACCTGCACAATTTTTCCATACCATCTAGTTTGAAATTGGATTTTGTTCCGAGTGATGCTGTGACTATAGCAATTAGGTCAGGCTTTAACTGGGCTGGAAGATGAGATCATTCAAAAATGTATTTATTACCCTGCAGTGTTACATTGTTTATAGTTGGTTTACATCGGTTGTAATTTGTTAACATTTGGGAGTCTCATTTCACTCTTTTTCAGCACTCTTGATCTTAGAGAAGGCCTACAGCTGCTAGTGATAGTAGGATTCTGTCATTTTCAATGATAAGCTTCCGTGGCATGTGATTGCTTTAACACCTTGGTTCTATATTAAAGCTATTAATTTTATGACACATCGTAAGGGATACTAAAGTGTAAGCTAAAACTGATGGCCTTCTACTGGAAACGTGTGTGTAGGACAATTGACGATCAGCTTGCAGTCTGCTGTAATGGGTCCGAAGGCCCAGGGCTTCGAGGACAGAAAGGAATCTATTTTCTTGCGGGACTCCTTGTTGGGCCTTTGTTTCTTGATCCAGGATGGTCAGCCTGGCATAAATTATGTGGTTTAAACTATTGTGTCACATAATATTAGCAAGGTTCAGATTTAAATCTCCTGTGACTATCCAAGGAGTGTCTCTACATCTGCACATTAAGGCCCATATTTATACTTTTTGACGCACAACTGCGCCAACGCAGTTGTGCGTCAAAAATTTTACCGACGGCTAACGCCATTCCAACGCACCATGCGGGCGCCTTATTTATTGAATGACGTTAGCCGGCGCTGCGGACTGGTGTGCGTAAAAAAAAATGACTCACACCAGGGAGTGCCTGCGTATGGGAAAATGGGGGTTGTGTGCCAAAAAATGGGGCAAGTCAGGTCTGAGGCAAAATTCAGGCCTCAACCTGATTTGCGCCATTTGTTTTGACTCCCAACCTCCATTGACATGACTCCTGTCTTAGCAAAGACAGGAGTCATGCCCCCTTGCCCAATGGCCATGCCCAGGGGACTTAGGTCCCCTGGGCATGGTCATTGGGCATAGTGGCATGTAGGGGGGCCCAAATTAGGCCCCCCTATGCCACAAAAAAAAAAACGAAAAAAATACTTACCCCCAACTTACCTCAACTTCCCTGTGATGGGTCCCTCCATCCTTGGGTGTCCTCCTGGGGTGGGCAAGGGTGGCAGGGGGTGTCCCTGGGGGCAAGGGAGGGCACCTCTGGGCTCCTTCCGAGCCCACAGGTCCCTTAACGCCTGCCTTGACCCAGGCGTTAAAAAACGGTGCCCATCGGGCTGTGCGCCGTTTTTTAAAAGCCCACCCCCTCCTGTGCGTCAAAATGACGTCAGAGTATGAATAAGGCGCACAGGCCTTAAAGTCATTTTTTGGAAGGGAACGCCTACCTTGCATATAATTAGCGCAAGGCAGGTTCCCCCTTCCAAAAAATGACGCACATGGTGGAACTTTGACGTCCGCGGGGTCGGACGTCAAAGTATAAATATGGGGCAGGGTTTGCGCCGATTGTGCGTCAAAAATTTTGACGCACATTCGGCGCAAACAGAGTATAAATATGCCCCTAAGTTTGTGAGATTATGTTCTATCTTGCTAACGATGTCTTTCTTGTTGCTGATATAATGTTTATTATAATGAAAGGAAAACATTTTTTGGGCCTAATCCCCAACTTTCAGCTCTTGTTGCCAACATGTTAGGGGCATTCAGGGTTAGATTTGTATTTCGAAGCTATTTGTGGCTGTAACATAAATGGATAAACATCCTTTAGGGTGACCCTTTTCCTAAGGGTTTTCTGCAGAGATAAACATTTCGATGTAGCCCACGATTGGAAATTCTGTCTCATTCCAGATTTCCTTGATGCAAAATAACTTGTTTGCAGTTAGTTAATGCTCGATCTCTGGATCTGGGCACAATTTTCTGGTTCCAGCTAAATACCAGGAAATTATGAAAATAATGTTGTTAGTATGAGTGAGGACGAATGGTTTGCAGTGATAGTTCTGGGTCGTAAGTTAATGTGTTTTTATTGCCAAGAAGAGCCGATGGGGTCCACAACCAATCTGCTGTTTCTGTTTCAGGGTTATTGACATTGTTCATTTCGCAGTGATGTCTATGCAATTTATTCCAAGGTTTAATGATTGAGGCAGTAGTCGGCATTTGATTACCATGATTGCACCTGGTTACGTTTTTGTGTGTCGAGGTTTTTTTTTTTTTAAGGTTTCAGGCTGGGGGTATTTGAAATGGCTGCAAGCGGCAGTTACATCTTCCTCAAGTAGGACAGAGGATGTGGCTTCTCTAGCAACTGAGATACTTCGAAGTCCCATTATGTGAAGTCTTGCTAAATCAAATGAATTGCCTCTGGTGTCCATGTGACAATGGTTGCTTCATTCTTGCCTGGGGTTTGTGCCAGCCGAAATTGGATAGTGGATATTTTGAGTGATGTTAAATGCCTTAGATCTTGATTGGCTGCAAGTAATTTCACAATATTACCCCTAATTAATATATCTTTAAAGCCCATAGATTCACATCTTCCTCTCCTGGAGACACAGAGTAGAAGGTCTCCCTTTATGAAGCACCTGTAAGCTCCGCCCGCTGAACCACGCCCCGTCCACCCTCGAAGTCGGTAAAGGAATTCCCGCCTTTTACCAGGATGACGGACAGCTTTCCAAAACGACCCCACTGCGTTTACCGCCGATTCCGGTGGTGCGTTGTTGATGCACAGAAGCACGAGGACATCTCCACAGAGACACACTAGTAACAATAACATTGCCAAAGGCACACAAGGTTGCTGGAGACGTTTACCCCGTGGCCCATCAGGTACCCCTAGTGTACAATATAAACGGGGCGTATAAAACATGCTAGGTAACGCTTACTGACATACTCGTAGAAAATACTCCGGTTGGTTCGGTCACGATGCTCATTTTTACAGAAACTAAACCTCAACAGGAAACACTTACCAATATAAACGTAGCAGGTGCCCCAGTTGAAGCTCAGCTTCTGGAAAGGACAAGCCACCCTAACTCTCGGGCTTGGCAAAGATAAAGCAAGGCTGTGCGCTCAGAGATCCCATAGCAAAAAAAGATACAGAATCCTTCCTGGAGGTGAACTGATGATGTACTAGAGCGTAATCTGTATCTGACTGTGACGCGCGGGTTCTATCTTCCTCTCCTGGAGACACAGAGTAGAAGGTTCTCCCTTTATGAAGCACCTGTAAGCTCCGCCCGCTGAGCCACGCCCCGTCCACCCTCGAATGTAGGTAAAGGAATTCCCGCTTTTTACCAGGATGACGGACAGCTTTCCAAAACGACCCCACTGCGTTTACCGCCGATTCCGGTGGTGCGTTGTTGATGCACAGAAGCACGAGGACATCCCCACAGAGACACACTAGTAACAATAACATTGCCAAAGGCACACAAGGTTGCTGGAGACGTTTACCCCGTGTCCCATCAGGTACCCCTAGTGTACAATATAAACGGGGCGTATAAAACATGCTAGGTAACGCTTACAGACATACTCGTAGAAAATACTCCGGTTGGTTCGGTCACGATGCTCATTTTTACAGAAACTAAACCTCAACAGGAAACACTTACCAATATAAACGTAGCAGGTGCCCCAGTTGAAGCTCAGCTTCTGGAAAGGACAAGCCACCCTAACTCTCGGGCTTGGCAAAGATAAAGCAAGGCTGTGCGCTCAGAGATCCCATAGCAAAAAAAAAGATCCAGAATCCTTCCTGGAGGTGAACTGATGATGTACTAGAGCGTAATCTGTATCTGACTGTGACGCGCGGGTTCTATCTTCCTCTCCTGGAGACACAGAGTAGAAGGTCTCCCTTTATGATGCACCTGTAAGCTCCGCCCGCTGAGCCACGACCCGTCCACCCTCGAATGTAGGTAAAGGAATTCCCACTTTTTACCAGGATGACGGACAGCTTTCCAAACGACCCCACTGCGTTTACCGCCGATTCCGGTGGTGCGTTGTTGATGCACAGAAGCACGAGGACATCTCCACAGAGACACACTAGTAACAATAACATTGCCAAAGGCACACAAGGTTGCTGGAGACGTTTACCCCGTGGCCCGTCACGTACCCCTAGTGTACAATATAAACGGGGCGTATAAAACATGCTAGGTAACGCTTACTGACATACTCGTAGAAAATACTCCGGTTGGTTCGGTCACGATGCTCATTTTTACAGAAACTAAACCTCAACAGGAAACACTTACCAATATAAACGTAGCAGGTGCCCCAGTTGAAGCTCAGCTTCTGGAAAGGACAAGCCACCCTAACTCTCGGGCTTGGCAAAGATAAAGCAAGGCTGTGCGCTCAGAGATCCCATAGCAAAAAAAGATCCAGAATCCTTCCTGGAGGTGAACTGATGATGTACTAGAGCGTAATCTGTATCTGACTGTGACGCGCGGGTTCTATCTTCCTCTCCTGGAGGCACAGAGTAGAAGGTTCTCCCTTTATGAAGCACCTGTAAGCTCCGCCCGCTGAGCCACGCCCCGTCCACCCTCGAAGTAGGTAAGGAATTCCCGCCTCTTGCCAGGATGACGGACAGCTTTCCAAAACGACCCCACTGCGTTTTACCGCCGATTCCGGTGGTGTGTTGTTGATGCGCAGAAGCACGAGGACATCTTCACAAAGACGCACTAGTAACAATAACATTGCCAAAGGCACACAAGGTTGCTGGAGACGTTTACCCCGTGGCCCGTCACGTACCCCTAGTGTACAATATAAACGGGGCGTATAAAACATGCTAGGTAACGCTTACTGACATACTCGTAGAAAATACTCCGGTTGTGTAGGCCACGATGCTCATTTTACAGAAACTAAACCTCAAAGGAAGCACTTACCAATATAAACGTAGCAGGTGCCGCAGTCGAAGCTCAGCTTCTGGAAAGGACAAGCCACCCTAACTCTCGGGCTTGGCAAAGATAAAGCAAGGCTGTGCGCTCAGAGATCCCATAGCAGAGGAAGATCCAGAATCCTTCCTGGAGGTGAACTGATGATGTACTGGAGCGTAATCTGTATCTGACTGTGACGCGCGGTTTCTATCTTCCTCTCCTGGAGACACAGAGTAGAAGGTTCCCCCTTTATGAAGCACCTGTAAGCTCCGCCCGCTGAGCCACGCCCCGTCAACCCTCGAAATAGGTAGGGGAATTCCCACCTCTTGCCAGAATGATGGACAGCTTTCCAAGGTGACCCCACTGCGTTTGCCGCCGACTCGCGTGGTGCGTCGTTGATGCGCAGAGGCGCGAGGACATCTCCGCGGGGACGCACTAGTGGCAATGACATTGCCGGGGGCACACAAGGTTGCTGAAGACGTTTTGCCCCCGTGGCCCATCACGTACCCTAGTGTACAATGTGGACGCGGCAGATGCCGCGGTTTGAAGCTCACCTTCTGGAAAGGACGGCCCACCCTGGCTCTTGGGCTTAGCAGGGATGGGGCGGGGCGGGGCTGTGCGCTCAGAGATCCCATGGCGGAGGGGATCTGGAATCCTTCCTGGAGTAGAGCTGATGATGTGCTGGAGCGTGGTCTGTGTCTGACTGGGACGCGCGGTTTCTGTCTTCCTCTGCTGGAGACACAGAGTGGAGGGTTTCTCCCTTTGTGGAGCACCTGTGGGCTCCGCCCGCTGGGCCACGCCCCGTCCACCCTCGAGGTAGGTGGGGGAGTTCCCGCCTTTTTACCAGGATGATGGATGGACGACTAAGTATTTTTTACCCATGTTTCTAATTATGTATTGTATGTGCAGATGTGTGTGTATAGTCATGTGTGTGTGTGTGTATAAATATATATATATATGTGTATATGTTGTTTCTGTGCCTGGCATGTTTCTATGAATTTCTGCTCTCTTTTTATCACACTTATCTACTCATCGCTCTTATGTCATGTCTCTATCAAACTATCCTCCATTCTCACTCGGACTCATCCCAAATCCCTTCGACCACTTCCATCTCCTAAATATCTCTGCCTAAGCTCATCCCTCCACCCCCACATCTAACTCACCAAACCTCACTCTACCTCTGTGACCTCCCACACAACCCTACTAAATTCTCCTGCATTCATCTCACCCTGCTACTATGCTCTCCCTAACCCTTCCACATCCTCTTTCCCCTCCGCCCCCCTTTTATTCATCTCAAGCCTTTGGATTGAGCAAATGAAGGATAAACTCCCAATTAACACTTCTGGATTTCTTTCCTCCTCCACCCCTCCATTACTCCAGTCAATCTAACTAACAAACTCTCATATCCGCAACTCAAATTAACTCATAATAATACTAAAACTGTACTCCTTATTAAATTATACTAATCCATCACTAATTCTTGTTGGGTACCGGAGTAGCGTGCTACTCATCGAAAAGCGCTTCGACGCCTCGTCAGGGGTAGTAAGCGCTATATAAATACGATTACAATTTACAATTTACAATTTACAATTTACAATTTACATTCAGAGTAAAATATAGGGGCATATTTATACTCTGTTTGCACCGTGGGCCGGCCAGGCAGTGGGCTAAGTCCCGGTCAAAGTTTTAATTTTGGACTTAGACATTTTCTTGATTAGTTTGTCTCGTCAATGGGCTCCTCGGCAGATCCTGAGGTTCAATTCGAAGTTCGTGTCAACAACAGTGGCCTGCTGCAGCTCGGTGGCTCTGTGAAATGGTGGCAGTTAGGTCCTTCATGGTGCTTAGAACCATTGAGTGGGCTAAGTCAACGGTCGTGACTGGGGAAGCATCGTCGACGCCGGCTTGCTTCTCCAGGTACGTCCTGGTCTTCTCTTTCACATTTGGACTTAGAAGCTTTCCAGGTTCTGTGGAGCTATTCAACAGTTTTAACCTGTGCGGTCAGTTTGAATAGCAAGTCAATGTCTGTGCTTTCACTCACAGTTTCTAACTGGTTTGCTCCTGGAGCTTTTCTGCAAAAATTTACAGAAAGTTTCCAAGATCCAGATCTTGCTATTTCTTGGTTCCTTCGTGGAGATACGTGTCCTCTAGCACTTGCCAAAAGTTCAGAGGCTATGGGCACCACTTGGAGGCTAGGACTCATTCTCCCACAATGCATTTGCACAGTCCTGGGCAAAGCCAGTTACCACTAGTCTGCTGGGGTGTCATCTCTTTGGCTTTGTAGGTGACTTCTTTAGCTCCATTGTACATGTTGCGGGTCAGTGAGTCTACTCATTTCCTTTAGGAGTCATACACAGTCCTTTCTTTATGGAGACTTGTGAATGCAGCAAGTGTAGTCTTTAAGAGTGCAATCCTCTCTTTGGTGCAGTCCAGGGGTCCAGCAGGGCAGTCCTTCTTCTCTTCTTTTGCAGGAGATGATCCGGCAAGCTCTGCAGAGCTGCCTTATTTATCCTTCTTTTCTGGACTTGAGAGAGAAGGGCACCTTAACCAATAGGAACTAAGCTACCTCCCGCTAGTATGACCACTTCCTGTGAAGCGTGGCAACCTTCTTACCCACTACATACTCCCAAAAATCAAAATGTGGAGAATCTCTCCTTGGTATGTGTCTGTGTAACCCATCCCAGAAGTGTGGCTAACAACTGACTAAACTCCCCTTCCAGCCCCTCTCCTAATCTAATTGATTGGGGCACCCATCTGCATGGAAATCAAGGAAGTGGGGGTGGTCTGGGCCCTGTGACATCAGAGTTCTATAGATGCTCCTGCCTTTGAAGCCCAGCTTATCTACTCAGCCCCCATCATCTCCCTGGCTTCTCCAAGAAGGAGATCTCCTCCCACCAAATGGCTGTATTGTTGTAGCCCCAGGCCTTTTCACACCTATTCAGGTAGCACCCTGTCTCAGTCTTTCAAATGCTGACTAATCAGAATAGGCAACTACAGGCCTGCTTTAGGTAACTTCAGGATAATAAGTTCTAAAACTACTCTCCTGCAATAATGATATTAAATCAGATCTTGGAAAGCTGTTGGATTTTAATGTAACTATTAACCCCTTCGCTGCCAGGCCTTTTCCCCCTCAGGTGCCAAGCCTTTTTTTGGCTATTTGGGGCAGTTCACGCTTAGGCCCTCATAACTTTTTGTTCACATAAGCTACCCACGCCAAATTTGCATCCTTTTTTTCCAACATCCTAGGGATTCTAGAGGTACCCAGACTTTGTGGGTTCCCCAGAAGGAGGCGAAGAAATTAGCCAAAATAGAAGGAAAATGTTGATTTTTTCAAAAAAATGGCAAAAAGCGGCTGCAGAAGAAGGCTTGTGGTTTTTCCCCTGAAAATGGCATCAACAAAGGGTCTGCGGTGCTAAAATCACCAGCTTCCTAGCTTTCAGGAACAGGCAGACTTGAATCAGAAAACCCAATTTTTCAACACAATTTTGGCATTTTACTGGGACATACCCCATTTTTACGATTTTTTGTGCTTTCAGCCTCCTTCCAGTCAGTGACAGAAATGGGCATGAAACCAATGGTGGATCCCAGAAACCGCAACATTTCTAAAAAGTAGACAAAATTCTGAATTCAGCAAGGGGTAATTTGTGTAGATCCTACAAGGGTTTCCTACAGAAAATAACAACTGAAAAAACAAAATATTGAAATTGAGGTGAAAAAATCTGCAATTTTTCTCCACGTTTTACTCTGTAACTTTTTCCTGCAATGTCAGATTTTTGAAAGCAATATACCATTACGTCTGCTGGACTCTTCTGGTTGCGGGGATATATAGGGCTTGTAGGTTCATCAAGAACCCTAGGTACCCAGAGCCAATAAATGAGCTGCACCCTGCAGTGCGTTTTTATTCTATACTGGGTATACAGCAATTCATTTGCTGAAATATAAAGAGTGAAAAATAGCTATCAAGAAAACCTTTGTATTTCCAAAAAGGGCACAAGATAAGGTGTTGAGGAGCAGTGGTTATTTGCACATCTCTGAATTCCGGGCTGACCATACTAGCATGTGAATTACAGGGCATTTCTCAAATAGATGTCTTTTTTACACACTCTCTTATATTTGGAAGGATAAAATGTAGAGAAACACAGGGGGCAATAACACTTGTTTTGCTAATCTATGTTCCCCCAAGTCTCCCGATAAAAATGATACCTCACTTGTGTGGGTAGGCCTAGCGCCCGCGACAGGAAACGCCCCAAAACGCAACATGGACACAACACATTTTTTGAAAGAAAACAGAGGTGCTTTTTTGCAAAGTGTCTACCTGTAGATTTTGGCCTCTAGCTCAGCCGGCACCTAGGGACCCTACCAAACCTGTGCATTTTTGAAAACTAGAGACCTAGGGAAATCCAAGATGGGGTGACTTGTGGGGCTCTGACCGGGTTCTGTTACCCAGAATCCATTGCAAACCTCAAACTTTGGCTAAAAAAACACATTTTCCTCAAAGTTTGGTGACAGAAATTTCCTTCCACCCAGCGTTCCCCCAAGTCTCCCGATAAAAATTATACCTCACTTGTGTGGGTAGGCCTAGCGCCCGTGACAGGAAATGCCCCAAAACGCAACGTGGACCCATCACATTTTTTGAAAGAAAACAGAGGTGTTTTTTGCAAAGTGCCTACCTGTAGATTTTGGCCTCTACCTCAGCCGACACCTAGGGAAGCCTACCAAACCTGTGCATTTTTTAAAACTAGAGACCTAGGGGAATCCAAGATGGGGTGACTTGTGGGGCTCTGACCAGGTTCTGTTACCCAGAATCCTTTGCAAACCTCAAAATGTGGCTAAAAAAACACGTTTTCCTCACATTTTGGTGACAGAAAGTTCTGGAATCAGAGAGGAGCCACAAATTTCTTTCCACCCAGCGTTCCCCCAAGTCTCCTGATAAAAATGATACCTTACTTGTGTGGGTAGGCCTAGCGCCCGCAACAGGAAATGCCCCAAAACGCAACGTGGACACATCACATTTTTTGAAAGAAAACAGAAGTGTTTTTTGCAAAGTGCCTACCTGTAGATTTTGGCCTCTAGCTCAGCCGGCACCTAGGGAAACCTACCAAACCTGTGCATTTTTGAAAACTAGAGAACTAGGGGAATCCAAGATGGGGTGACTTGTGGGGCTCTGACCAGGTTCTGTTCCCCAGAATCCATTGCAAACCTCAAACTTTGGCTAAAAAAACACATTTTCCTCAAATTTTGGTGACAGAAAGTTCTGGAATCAGAGAGGAGCCACAGATTTCCTTCCACCCAGCGTTCCCCCAAGCCTCCCGATAAAAATGATACCTCACTTGTGTGGGTAGGCTTAGCGCCCGCGACAGGAAATGGCCCAAAACACAACGTGGACACATCACATTTTTTCATAGAAAACAGTGCCTACCTGTGGATTTTGGCCTCTAGCTCAGCCAGCCCCAGGGGGGGCAGAAATTGCCTAAAATAAATTTGTCACCCACCCCCCCCCCAGCCCCCCCCCGGGAGCGACCCTTGCCTACGGGGTCGCTCCCCCTGCTTGACATTGGCGCCAAATAAAATATCCCTGGCGCCTAGTGGTTTCTGCCCTCTTGGGGGCAGATTGACCTAAAATCGGCCGATCTGCCCCCAAGGGGGGCAGAAATGGTCTAAATACAATTTGCCCCCCAGAGGAGCGACCCTTGCCTAATGGGTTGCTCCCCATCTCTAAAAAAAAAAAAAAAAAAACAAAAAAAAAAAAAACACAACAACAAAAAATTGCCCTGGCGCCTAGAGGTGTCTTCCCTCCTTGGGGGCAGATCGGCCTAATAACAATAGGCCGATCTGCCCCCGGGGGGGAAAAAATGGCCTAGAATAAATCCCCGGTGCCAAGTGGTTTCTGCCCCCTTGGGGGCAGATTGACCTAAATTCGGCCAATGTGCTCCCAAGGGGTGCAGAAATGGTCTAAATACAATTTGCCCCCCAGGGGAGCGACCCTTGCCTAATGGGTCGCTCCCCATCTCTAAAAAAACAAACAAACAAACAAAAAACACAAAATAAAATTTGCCCTGGCGCCTAGAGGTTTCTGCCCCCCTGGGCAGAAATGGCCTAAAATAAATTTGCCCCCCACCCCCTCCCGGGGAGCGACCCTTGCCTACAAGGTCGCTCCCCTTGCGTGACAGCGAAAAAAAAGATCCCTGGTGCCTAGTGGTTTCTGCCCCCCTTGGGGGCAGATTGACCTATAATCGGCCGATCTGCCCCCAAAGAGGGCAGAAATGACCTAAATACAATTTGCCCCTCCAGGGGAGCGACCCTTGCCTAAGGGGACGCTCCCCATCCGTAAAACAACAACAACAACAAAAATCCCCGGTGCCTAGTGGTTTTGCCCCCCTTGGGGGCAGATCGGCCTAATTACAATAGGCTGATCTGCCCCCATGGGGGGCAGAAATGCCCTAAAATAAATTTGCCCCCCAGGGGAGCGACCCTTGCCTACAAGGTCGCTCCCCTTGCGTGAAAGCGCAAAAAAAAGATCCCTGGTGCCTAGTGGTTTCTGCCCTCCCATGGGGGCAGAATGACCTATAATCGGCCGATCTGCCCCCAAAGAAGGCAGAAATGGCCTAAATACAATTTGCCCCTCCAGGGGAGCGACCCTTGCCTAAGGGGATGCTCCCCATCCGTAAAACAACAACAACAACAAAAATCCCCAGTGCTAGTGGTTTCTGCCCCCCTTGGGGGCAGATCGGCCTAATTACAATAGGCTGATCTGCCCCCATGGGGGGCAGAAATGGCCTAAAATAAATTTGCCCCCCAGGGGAGCGACCCTTGCCTAAGGGGTCGCTCCCCTTATGTGAAAAGCAAAAAAAAAATCCCTGGTGTCTGGTGGTTTCTAACCCCCTTGGGGGCAGATTGGCCTCAGAAAAATAGGCCAATCTGCCCCCAAGGGGGGCAGAAATGGCCTGAATATAATTTGCCCCCTATGGGAGCAACCCTTGCCTAAGGGGTCGCTCCCCACACCTAAAACACAAAACAAAATAAAAAAATAAATAAAAAAAAAGTATCCCTGGTGTCTAGAGGTTTCTGCCCCCCCTGGGGACAGATCGGCCTAAAAATAGGCCAGGCCTTAAAAAAAATGCCCCCCTGGGAGCGACCCTTGCCCAAGGGGTCGCTCCCTTATGTCACTTTCACCAACAAAAAAAAAAATCCCTGGTGTATAGTGCGGTTTCAAAAGCCGGATTGCAAGCAATCCGGCTTTTAAAACCCTGGGAGAGACTTCAAAGGGAAGGAAATAAATTTCCTTCCCTTTGAAGCCTCTCCTTGCCTCCCCCACGTGATCGAAAGAGAAATGCTGAGCATTTCTCTTTGGATCGCGCTGGAAGCTGTGCTTCCAGCGCGATGGGGGAGGCTCTGTGATTGTCAGCATGCGCTCGTGCGCTGACGTCACGGGGGGGTGGGGGGGTGGGGGGTTGAAGGGGGAGGGCTGGTAGGAGGACGTAATGGTTACGTCCATGACGCCACACGGGCGCTGCCATGGACGTAACCATTACATCCGTGGCGGGGAAGGGGTTAATTTGATTCTTTGAATGCTATTTCTAGCTAGCTTCAATCCATTGTTGGAATTTATTAAATTTAATTGTGTCCTCAATATTTTAGTCTACGGGGCCAGCAGCACTACCACAGGGAAATTTTCTCTGCCTGATGTTCCCTATCAGGGCATGTAAAACATTCCTTATGTTGTCCCTGCTTTTTATAACTATAAACTCTACCCTTGAGACACCCAGGGCAGACCTTAGAGGTGACGTGCAGGTAATAATCAGGTAGCTTTGGACTTTGAGACTGCTTTTAATTCCAAAGTCAAATTAGAACATAGTTTTATATTAAAACCAGCTGACAAGGCAGGCCTGCCTTTAAAATGACAGCAGGCAGCACAGCAATGTACACTTGTAGGAGGCTGGCCTGGCTTATAGTGGGTACCTGATGCTACTTACACCTTGTGCCAGGTCCAGTTATCCCTTATTAGTAGATTAGTAGTGTTCTAGCAGCTTAGGCTGATAGAGGTAGCTATAGCAGAGCAGCTTAGGCTGAACTAGGAGACATGCAGAGCTCCTACTATACCACTTACGTCATATAGCACTATATCATAAGAATCACAATACTCAGAGTTACTAAAAATAAAGGTACTTTATTTTAGTGACAATGTGCCAGAAATATCTCAGAGGATATATTCCCTTAGGAGGTAAGTAAAATACACAAAATATACACACAAACCAAAATCAGGTAAGTAAACAGTTAGAAAAGTTGTGTAAACACTGTAGAGTACAATAGGATGCAATAGGCCTAAGGGCAACACAAACCATATACTAAGAAAGTGGAATGCGAACAACTTAGGGACCCCTGGCCTAGGGTAGTGTGTAGAGGGTCGCTGGGAGTGTAAGAAAACACTAAGGGTGTCCAAGATACCCCACCCCAAGACCCTGAAAAGTAGGAATAAAGTAGTACTACTTCCTCAGAAACACACTAAAGTCATGATAGGAGATTCTTCAAAGACCACAACAGACTGCAAAGCACTGAAGATGGATTCCTGGACCTGAGGACTTGTAAAGGAAGGGGATCAAGTCCAAGTGTCACAAAAGTGTCCAGGGTGGGCAGGAGCCCACTAAACCCTGGACGAAGGTGCAAAATGGCTGCCTCTGGATGTTAGAAGCTGAAGATTCTACAACAACGAAAGGTGCCAGGAACTTCTCCTTTGTGCAAATGATGTCCCACAGAGAGCTGGAGGATGCAGCATTGTTTCTTTGGAGAAAGACCGCAAACAGGCCTTGCTAGCTGCAAAGGTCGCAGTTGAAGAAAAAGGGTGCTGCCCGGGCCCAGGAAGAACCAGGAGGTCGCCACTTGGAAGAGGAGACAGAGGAGGCCCTCAGCAACACAGATAGCCCATGCACAAGAAGGCAGCTCTTGCAGAAGTACTTCAACATGGGTTCAAGAAAACTGAGCACAGCAGTCATCTCAACACTACAAAAGAGGCTCCCACAAAGCCGGTGGTCAACCCAGCGAGTTGAGCAATGTAGGACGGAGTGCTGGGGACCTGGGCTGTGCTGTGCATGAAGGCTTCCTTGCAAAAGTGCACAGAAGCCCTAGCAGCTGCAGTTCACACAGTATACAGGATTACTGTCTGGAACGGGGAGGCAAGGACTTACCTTCTCCAAATTTGGACAGTTGGACCACTGGACAGTCTTGCTCACTTGGGTCCACCACCTGTGTTCCAGGGGCCACACTCGTCAGGACGAGAGGTGTCCCAGAGTACCTGTGATGCTGAAGTTTGGTGCCTGCTGGAGCAGGGGAAAGATTCAGTCGACTCACTGGAGACTTGTCCTTGACTTCCAGTGCAGGGTGAAGGCAGACAGCCCCCAGAGCATACACTACCAGGAAACAGTTGAGAAAGCCGGCAGGATTAGGCGCTACAATGTCACTGGTAGTCTTCTTGCTACTGTATTGCAGTTTTGCAGGCGTCCTGGAGCAGTCAGCGGTCGATCCTTGGCAGACGTCGAAGAGGGAGGTGCAGAGGAAGGCTGGTGAATTCTTGCACGTCTTTATCTGAGGAAAAGCCCACTGGAGAGACCCTAAATAGCCCTCAGAGGAGAATTGGCCACCTAGTCAGGAAAGCACCTATCAGGAGGGGTCTCTGACATCACCTGCTGGCACTGGCCGCTCAAAGGCCCCCATAGTGCCCTCACACCTCTGGATTCAAGATGGCAGAGATCTGAGGCACACTGGAGGAGCTCTGGGCACCACCCCTGGGGGGGTGATGGAAAGGGGAGAGGTCACTCCCCTTTCCTTTGTCCAGTTTCGCACCAGAGCAGGGACTGGGTGTTCCCTGAACCGATGTAGACTGGCTTATGCAAGGAGGGCACCATCTGCGCCCTTCAAAGAGGTAATTCTTTGTTCTGCCTTCCTGGGACTGGGCTGGCCAGACCCCAGGAGGGCAGAAGCCTCTCTGTGAGTTGGCAGCAGCGGTAGCTGCAGAGAAAACCCCAGAGAGCTTGTTTGGCAATACCTTGGGTCCATGGTGGAGCCCCGGTGATGCATGGGATTGGCACCCCAATACCAGATTTGGCATGGGGGGACCATTCCATGATCTTAGACATGTTACATGGCCATATTTGGAGTTACCATTGTGAAGCTACATGTAGGTATTGACCTATATGTAGTGCACACGTGTAATGGTGTCCCCGCACTCACAAAGTCCGAGGAAATTGCCCTGAACTATGTGGGGGCATCTTGGCTAGGGACATGGTGCCCTCACACTTATTAACTTTGCACCTAACCTTCACTAGTTGAGGGCTAGACATATAGGTGACTTATAAGTTACTTAAGTGAAGTGTAAAATGGCTGTGAAATAACATGCACATTATTTCACTCAGGCTGCAGTGGCAGTCCTGTGTAAGATTTGTCTGAGCTCCCTATGGGTGGCAAAAGAAATGCTGCAGCCCATAGGGATCTCCTGGAACACCAAAATCCTGGGTACTTAGGTACAATATACAAGGGAATTATAAGGGTGCTCCAGTGTGCCAATTAGAATTGGAGAAAATGGTCACTAGCCTAAAGTGACAATTTTAACGGCAGAGAGAGCATAATCACTAAGGTTCTGGTTAGCAGAGCCTCAGTGACACAGTTAGTCACTACACAGATGCACACATTCAGGCCACAAACTATGAGCACTGGGGTCCTGGCTAGCAGGATCCCAGCCAGACAGGCAAAACAGGCAAAGACAAACTTACATACATGTGAAAAATGGGGGTAACATGCCAGGCCAGATGGTACTTTCCTCAACACTTAAGTGCAATAATGCAGCTGGGGTCTCTAAACCTATATGGCCTACCATAAAGTAGGGTCTAACAGGTAGGTTGGGCTTACTAGTTAGAATTATACCAATCAGCATAAGCCTTTAGAGGATAGAGCACTGGCCCTGGACCTGGTTAGGAGAGGCTATGGCATTTTAAGAGTCAGTAACCACCAGCATCAGTCAATAAATTTGAGGTGATCAAGGGAAAATGGATGACTTTCCTACAGAGTTTATGCAGGAAGATGATGCCAGGATGGGTGACAGGGATTGCTGCAATCTAGTTTGATGATATGAATGTTTGGAAGAATACATGCAGTTAGTGAAGTTTCGAGAGAGAGTTAGACCTCGCATTGTCTGTACAGAAAAACAAATGGTGACATTGCATTTTAAGCTTGGCCAAGCCATTGTTTCGGTGATTTGCAAGAAAAAAGTTAAAATTTTGGAGGGACTCAGGAGAGGACCAGAGCCCCATCCTGGAAAATCCATCAGAACATAATGACTAGGTAGTCTGTCACTGGACCTGGTCCAAGCCCCTTGTGGTTCAATTCCTCTGGGCCATCCTTAGTTGGTGGGAAGTACAGAAAATTGGTATGAGCTGGCTGAACCAGACCTAACTAATCCCTGTGTAGGCAGTACTTGGATGATGATCTGCGAGTTAACATTGTAGAATTATCAACCTGGGTGCCCTTGTAAACTACTCATTTTCAGTTTACATTGGGCAAAATATTTAGAATGTGTTTTGCCGTATCAAGTCCATGTAAAGTAACATTTTTCAAACGTTCATCAATAATAAAGGCTTCGGATAATGAATTGCCTGGTACTGTTGAGAGTGGAATAGAGTGATGGTATATATCACTGCATTAATACCTGTTTTACCTAAAGATTCAAGTGCCTCAAAAGTGTCAGAAGGGCTGATCACAAGAATTCAACAGAAATCACATTCAGCTTTCATATTTATTTATGGAGAAACATACTAATCCTAAGGCCTTGTGTAGACTTCATCAACGTGTCCACGATGTGTGGACTCTTTTTTTTTTAGAAATTAACCTTACACACCCAAACTCATCCTCCAATCTGCCAACACAAAACAACATAAGATGCCTGTTGTAAGTTAAAAGGGGGTAATCTTTTCACTACCTGATGCACACCTCTGGAAATATCTTTCCCTGGACCTGCAAGCCATTGGCAATTTTTTGCACGTTTGTCAAAAAGTTTATCTTTATTCTCTAAGATAAAAAACAATTGAATGCTATACATGTGTGTTTTCTTCAAACCTATTGCTCAGCAGGCTTATGCTAACAGATCATTTTGTTGAGTGTTGCACTGTATGTGAACTAACAGCAAAAAAATCACTGTTAGACCTGGCATCTTTGGTGTTGTTTCCCCTAACGTTTTGCCTTCAGACCTGCTGTTTTTCCTGACTTCATTTTTGCTGACATTCAGATTCTGCACACTTTACCACTGCTGCTCAGTGCTTAAGTGCTTGTATTCTTTTCCTAAAATGTGGAAACACTAGCTTATCTCCAATTGACATATTTAATTTACTTATAAGTCCCTAGTAAAGCATACTACATGTGCCCAGGCCCTGTAAATTGAATGCTACTAGTGGGCCTGTAGCACTGATTGTACCACCCACTTAAGTAGCCCTTTAAACATGCCTCCCACCGCAGAGCCTGTGTGTGCATTTTTAAACTGCCATGCTGACCTGAAAAAGTAAACCTTTTGTCAGGCCCAAACCCTCATTTTTATTAATACATGTAACTCACCCCTAAGGTGGGCCCTAGACAGTCCAAGGACAGGACGCAGTGTATTTGAAAGGTTGGACATGTATTTTTAAGTTTTACATGTCCTGGAAGTGAAAAACTCTTAAATTCGTTTTTCACTACTGCAAGGCTTATCTCGCTCATAGGTTAACATTGAGATTACATTATTCCAGTTTATAAATATAATTCACAATATGGAAGAGATAGACATTTCAAGTTTGGTGTCTAGAGAATCACAATTTAAAATCCTAGAATATGCTGAAGTTGGATTTTAAATTGCAAATCTGACAATGCCACTTTTAGAAAGTTGGCCTTTTGTTGCCTAAGCCTTTTGGTGCCTGTTGACTGTCACTTGTCTGGGGTGGGGAACAGCTGGGTTTTTTATATTCTCTCTAGACAGCCACATTCAAAGAGAGCTTAGATGTGAATTTTATGAGCTATCTGAGACCCAATGGGCTACCCTGGTCAGGGTAAGAGGGAGAAGCCTCACTTACACCTAAAAAGGTTTTGTCATATCCATACACAAAGGGCTGTTTACTCCCTTCTATTAAGTCTGGAGCCAGGGCAGGAAGGATAGGACATATGTGCACTTCAATGGCATCTGTTTGAAGTCTCCTCACTCCAAATGCACCACTGGGTTTAAGAACTACACCTCAGACAAAATTACTTCAGTACACTTCTGGACCTGTGAATACACTGCCTGGAAGAAGGACTAATGTGCTGCTGTAGGCCTGCCACACAGCAGGACTGCTGCTTTCCTTTGCTGATCTGTGTCTGCTGCCTTCTTGCCTGGAAGTGAGAAGGACTGGGCCAGCATCTGTCCAACCCAGAACTTAGAGTGACTTTATGGGCTAGTCAGCTGGCCTCCTGATCTGAAGTCTCAGGGACATATCAAACTTCCATCCACCCTTCTCCTGCACCTAGACTCTGCCTCCAGTAAGTCTGTCCTGTTAAGTGGTGCCACTCTAGTCATTTGACCTACGGTGTCCTGCTGGCGGGGTGCTGTCGGAGGTGGAAGCGCCCATTCCCTGCCGAACGACCTCCTCCTCATACCAGGTAAGTTGATTGTCTGACAGGGGAGAGGGTGGTGTGTGCGTGTGTAAGTGGGTGTTGCCTGAGTGTGTGCATCAATGTGTATATGCTTGGTTGTATGCATGTGTGAATGCGAGTATGAGTGTTGTGGTGAAAGCATGTTGGATGCATGTGAGTGAATGCGTGTATGTCAGTGTTGGTGAATGAGTATATGTGGGGTGCCTGTGGGTGTCTGTGTGCATGTGCATGTATGCAGGGAGGTGGAGTGAGGGTGTGGAGGTAGGGGGGTGATCTACCTGGAGGAGGGATGGGGTGAGAGGGGGTTTGGGCGAGATGGGCTTGCGGGGGTGGGGGAGTCGTCTGCCAGTGAAAGAGAAGAGATTCCTTGTCACCTGTAGCCTTTCCGCTAGGGTTTTCGTGACAGTGCTACCGCCATGGAAACCCTTGTGGAAAGGCGGCTCCTAATACCGCCAGACATGGCTCAGCAGGAGTTTCATGTTGTGGTTGGATTGTTTAGGTTTACTGAGTGGTTAGGTGTGTTGTTAGGGATAGGGTTTTTTTTAAGAGCCTGGGAGTATCCCAGAAGGGACTTTTGGCATATAGAGAGTGGCTGGGAGCAATATTGTAGTTTGATTTGCTTGGCTTTAGAGAAAATATAGGAGTGTTGTTTTTGGAATACATAGAGTAGTGAGTGTGTTGTTATGGGTTTTGTATTTTGGATTTAGTGACAAGTTGTAAATGTTGTTGTACATAGGATAACATTTCTGTTTATGAATAAATGCTTAGTGAATGTAGTTTAAAAAAAATATTTGCACAAACTTTTTCTTGCTTGAAAAATGTTTCATGTTGTATTGTACTGTGGAATGTGTATAGTGCATTTCTACCCTCTCTGAAAAACCAAAGGACTTACTGGGAGGACAAGTGAGTAGGTACTTGCAATGTTCAAGTTTTCAATGGCAACACTTCAATTCAATTAAAAAAAACGTTATTTCAGCCACAAATGTGGTCATAAAAGTATACACAATAAAAACATCACAGTACAGCAATTCAGATAATAAATAGATAAAAACATATAAAAGCAAGTATTACAATTCCTAGGCAGGCATGATCAATCCCTCAAAAAGTAAGACCGCCATGCTAGAACAGTAAGGATTTCCTCTGCTGAAAGCACATTTTAGAAAGGAACAGATATCTATACAAAAATTAGGGGACTCCAACTGTTGTATATGCACCAAAGCAGCGCCTGTGGTTCTAATCCCGCTTTTCGTATAATCGGAAATAAGAACTGCATTGTAAGATCATTAAATAATTTACAAAAAAAGATAAAATGCAAGAGGCTTTGTGGGAGGTTTCATCAGATGGACCTAGAAGTACCGTTCTAGAGTCAAATTGGCCCAAAGGAAACCCAAGGTTCCACCTCACGAAGCCCAGCCTAAATCTGGTGAGCAAACACCTGTCCCAGGAGTTATCCACCCATTTAAGATAGGGTTTCGTAGAAGAAGAAAGGTGGACCTCCGCATAATCTCTAATGGACCACTTTTCAAACTCATGATGCTCCCTTGGTGATCTTTCCCTGTCCATGAAGGCAAATTTAACCCATAATATATCAGACTTATGGATGATGGATTGGTAAAAAGAGGTGGCCTACTCTTCTTGGTTTATTCAGTTAAAATATAGCTTAACCACAGGATTTTCATGCCTTCATCACACCCAAGGCATTCAAAAATAATTTTCTTGTTTAGTGCAGCATGAGAATTGGCCCAGATGGAGCACCAGAGAAGCAAAGGAGCAGGCTTAATAGCATCCTCCGAGTTCTCCATCCCAAGTCCCTGATGGACAATAAAAGTGGAGCATGGAGGTGAGACTCCAAGGAGTCTCCTGAAAACCTTGTCATGCTCCACCTGGAGGGCACTAGATTTCCCTTACCCCTAGATCCCAGCGCCATAATTGAGGACAGGGAGACATTTCTTCTTGTAAACTTCCAAAAGAGGGGCTACAGGTTTCTTGCCGAAGTTTTTGTCCAAGGTAAAATCACAGCCCACAACACTAGCAAATTTGTTTCTCGCCCTAGCTATATATGCCCCCAACTGGACCTGGCATCCCTTACCACCCCCAAGTATGAGAACTTAGTAACCTGGGCAGCAGGGTGACCTTTCAGCGCTATATACCGCATCCTGTTGTTCTTTTTCTTATGGATTGCATACCATGATAAAAGTTTCCACTGGTTAGTAACCAGACCTAGGGACCACATAAAAGATACAAATTCCTTGAATAAGTTATGAAGCCCATTGGGAGTTATGGATAGTAAAATTGCATCATATGCGTACAATAAAACTAGAACTTTTTTCCTGCCTTCCATAGGGGCATCCAAAGCAACACCAGAAAGCGCTGCACCTACGCCATTTATATACAGAAGCAACAATATAGGGGCCAGGACGCAGCCTGTCTCACCCGTGACCCAGCCTAAAGCTGTCAGTTCTCTCACCAAGCAGGCTAGACCTCACGGAGGCCAACAGAACGAAAAGGAGGGCTCTCACAAACTGCACAAGGTCAGCCTTCACCCCTAGGTCTGAAAGGATCTCCCATTATTTAGACATGACAACTCCATCAAAAATGCAGGAACGATCCATGAAGACCTGGCAGACCAAGCCCTGCCTAGCAATTGTATATTTGCTAACCAGAAGATGTAAATCTAAGCATTGTTCAATCATGCTGATCCCCTCCCGGAACCCATTCTGCACTTCCAACAGCATGTCAGTCGCCTCCAGCCAGGTGAGGAGGCATTCCAGGACATCTCGCCCAGTCAATTTAACTGCAGAATTAAGTAACGATATCGGACAATAACACCCAGGTAATAAATGGTCACCCTTCTTTAAAATTGGCACAATAACTGCAGTATGAAATGTTGGCGGGAGGGCTACTCGCACTAAAGATATTACAAATAAGAGAGGGCCCAAAAGTCTAGGGCTGATTTATAAAGATCCATTGGAACTCTGTCTGGGCCTGGGGCTTTGTTTGATGGGCTACTCAATATTGCCTCCAGAACTTTTACATAAGTAAAGTTCATGACTAAGGGGAATACTACCTTCTCCTCTCCATAGCATTGGTCAGCTCTCAAGCTGTAGACTGCCTTAAAATGGTCAACCCAAGCCTCCTTGTTAATGGATGTGCCTATTGAGTTAGACTTGGCTTCTATAGACCTGACCACATTTGCCTCATGCCAGAAGGCCCAGGTATCCTTCAGCCTACATGCCATATTCAGATTGCCCCAAAACTAATTTTGCAAGTCATTGGTCCTATTCCTGAGGCCTAACTTATATTGCGCTCTACATTTTTTGATTTTATGTATTTCTCGAGGGGACTGTTTAAGGGCTTCATGGAGTAATTTTGAAGCCAGCCTACAGGGGGATCAAACCACCTAGATTCCGATCAGCTTGGTTTGCAAGGCTTCATAAGCAGCCTGTTAATTTTCACATTCAACTGAACAAAAGAATTAGCTTGCTCACTATAAGCATTGGTTTGGCTAGGGCAATTGGGTATCAGTGAGAAATGTAATAAAGACAACCTGGAGAAAAGAGTGTTCAAATTTGCGTTTCTCCAGGCCAAGCGCAGGCTCTGGGTCTTAACTGTTAATGTATTCCCTGCCATTCTCTTAGGAGCCCTCCCCTACTTTGGTAGATGGAGATGTAAACAGAGGGGATTATGGTCACTATAAATACTATGAATTAATAAAGCCACCTTCACCTTAACTAACAAGGTCCTGATTACAAAGACATAATCAATAACAGAGGTGTAATCATCCTTCATGAATGTAGCTTTGGCAGGGTAATTTGGATCACAGACATCGAGTGCATTCACCATACCTAGAGACTAAGGGGCATATTTTTACTTGTTTTGTGCCAATTATGCATCATTGTTTTAAAGCAAATTAGGTGCAAAACTAACTCCATATTTATACTTTGGCGCTAGACCCATCTAGCGCCACATTTATGGAGGTAAAGTCATTCTTCGGACATGGAAACCTACTTTGCGTCAATAAGATGCAAAGTAGACGTTCCTGTTAAAAAAATGACTCTATGGCCTTAGCACCATACAGTATTTATCCCCCATGCTAAATCACGCACTGGGAGGAGGGGTCAAATAATGGTGCAAACCTTGCTTTGAACCATTATTTAACGCCTGGGTCAGGGCAGGCGTTAGGGGACTTGTGGGCCTATTTCCATGGTAGAGCACCATAGAATAAGCTGACAGGTGCCCTCCCCAGGCCCCAGGGACTCCCCCACCCACACCAGAGGGACAGCGGAGGATGGGGGACCCCATCCCAGGTAAGTATACGTAAGTACAGGTAAGTATTATTTTTTAAAGTGCCATTGGGGGCCCTGAAATGGCCCCCCCTACATGGCATTGGGTGCAATGGCCATGCCTAGGGGACCCTGGTCCCCTGTGCTGGCCACTGGGGTGGTGGGCATGGCTCCTGTATTTTCTGAGACAGGAGTCATGTGGTATGGATGGTTTTGCATCAGAAAATGGCGCTATGCTGGTTAGAGTCATTTGTTTTTACTCTAACCTGCCTAATGTCCTTTTTTGGTGCAAAACCCCCTTTTTCTATACAATCAGCCCTTCCCGGCTAAAGTCACTTTTTTAATGCTAGCCCACCCTTTGCACCAGCTTGCACCATTACATAAATATGGTGCCCAGCTGGTGCTCAGAAATGGTGCAAGCCAGTGCTAACCTTTTAGGTGCAAAACTGCGTTAGTGCAATTTTGCATCAAAAAGTATAAATCGGCCTTAATTAGCAGCAACAAACTGCACAGACTGGGAAGCAGGTAAAGGGGCAGAAGGAGCTAGAGCTGGGGCAGATGGAACATGAATACCCTATCAGATAGAGCAATGGATACAGAAGCAACATCGCTTGAAACAACACCTGCCCCTGACCCACCCACCTCCAAAAAGCTATTCTTTTTCAGTTGACTAGCACTTGACTGGGTAGAAAGACAGTTCAACTTAGCTATAATGGCCACCAGGCAGGCAAAGATAGAGTCAAATTTACTTGAAATGGATACTTTAAGGTCATCAAACAACGTAGTAATTTTCCCCAAGCTTAGGCCTTCGTCATGGGGCCCCTTAAGCGAACCAGGGATAAGACTAGTTGCAAAAGGCCTCTTAGATCTCGATCCAGTAAGAGGTTTTTTTTGTTTCTCTGCCAGGCCCTGGTGACAACATCACCCAGCTAGGGTAATCAAAGAGTCTCTCTGCCCCTGGCCAGGTGAAAAAGCCTCCTCAGATACTGATTTGGCTGCTGCTGGGCTGTAGGTTGGAACATTCACCTCCTTACAAGGTTCCCACACAGAAGCACCTGTGGCCGGGTGTTAGAAATTGGGTCTCTAGTTGACAGAGGTAAGCACCATGTCCAAATAGGGACCACAGTCCTAGTCAGGCTAAGTCACAACACAAACTAAATAATCCTGTGCTCACCCTCAGGTAGCTTGGCACAGAGCAGGCAGGTCTAACTTAGAAGGCATTATGTAAAGTATTTGTGCAATAACTCATACAGTAACACAGTGAAAACACCAGAAGAAGTACTCCACACCAGTTTAGGAAAAAATATAATATTTATCTGAATAAAATAAGACCAAAATGAGAAACATCCAATATGCCTATGTCAAGATATCACTTTTAAAAGGTTTAAATGAGTCTCAATCCTTACGAATTAGGGGTTGCAGAGGAGGAGATGCCTTGAAAAGTAAAGCAATGTGTTGTTTTTTCTGGTACGGCAAAGGCGACGTGTTGTTTCTTTCTACTCTGCAAGGTGATGTATCGGTTTCGGGGAGCACAGCCATGGTTCCTCACCGCGATGCAGGGACATTTTGACGCCCATCAGACGATGCACAGAAAATCCAGAATGTGCTGGTAGGAAAGAACAGGTGCTGTATCAATCCGGTAGGCAAGGCAGCAATTTTTCAGCCAGGGGGCAGGCCCTGCGTTGATTTTTGTAGGTGTTACATCGATTTTCCAATGGGCTGGATTTTCTTCCCTTTGGTGAAGTCTTTGATAGTCCTGAGACCTCAGAATAGGAGGCAAGCTCAACTCAAGCCCTTGGAGACCACTTGTGGAGGAAGACAGAGTCCTTCCATCAGAGTCAGGGATCAGCAGGCAGCTGGGCAACAAGCAGGGCCGCAGTCCTTCCAGCAAGCAATCTACATGAGTCCTTTGGACAACCAGGCAGTCCCTCTGACAAAGTACAGCTGTAGGTCCATAAGTGTCTGATTTGGTGGGGTCACAGATCCAGTATATATGCACCCAAAAGTTCCTTTGAAGTGGAGGAAACTCAAAGAGTGGTTTTGAAGTACACAAGTTCTTCTTTTAACCCAGCCCTGTCTGCCAGGAGCCCTGTGGGGGGTTATCAGTCCTTTGTATGAGTGCAGGCCACTGGCCTTTGAAGTGAAAGAGAGAACCCCTCCACCCTTCCTGCTTAGGGAAACCCATCTGTATGCAGATAAATGCAGATGCAGCTGAGTGTCTGGTGTTTTTCGGCTGTCCTGGTGTGATGCACAGTGGGAGCTGTCAACCAGCAGAGACCAGACGTGGATCAGAGACATGCTGTAAACCACAGATGGCAGTAAGTGCTGCGAAATGCCTACTTTCTAAAAGTGGCATTTCTGAAATAGTAATGCAAACTCTAACTTCACCAGTAAGTAGGATTTCCCACTACCATTTCAACCATGCCAAATATGACAAGGCTAGTCCTCTTAGATATGAAATTACCAGTTAAAAGCATATAAGGGAGTTTCTAATGCTCGCCTCTGAAAGGAGCAGGTTTCACAGAAGTGAAAAACGACTTTGGGACATTTTCACTACTAGGACATGTAAAACTTCTAAGTACATGTCTTGTCTTTTACTTTGATAGCACCCTCCCCTATGGGTTACATTGGGCCTACCTTAGAGGTGACGTAAATGTAAAAAAGGGGAGTTTATGGCTTGGCAAGTAGTTTTAAATGCCAAGTCGAAGCAGCAGTGAAACTGCACACACAGGCCTGGCAATGGCATGTCTGAGACATGGTTATGGGGCTACATATGTGGGTGGCACAATCAGTGCTGCAGGCCCACTAGAAGCATTTAATTACAGACCCTTGGCACATCTACTGCACTTTACTAGTGACATATCAGTAAATTAAATATTGTCAATTAGGGATGAGCCAGTGTTACCATGTTTTAGGGAGAGAGTGTAGGAGGCTGGCCTTGTTTGAAGAGGGTACCTAAGGTACTTACACCTTATACCAGGTCCAGGTATCCCTAATTAGTGAAATGTAGGCAGTGTCTAGAAGCCAAGCTCTCTAGGGGTAGTGTGGGTGAGTAGCCAAGGCATAATTAGGAGACATGCAAAGCTCATGTAATACCACTGTAGTCACACAGTACTCACACACATGAAAGAAAATACTCAGTGTTACAAAAATAAAGGTATTTTGTTTTGGTGACACAAATGCCAAAAATACCATGGAGACTATACTCCCTTAGGAGGTAAGTAATACACAAATGATATACACTAGTAGGCAGAAATAGCTGTAAAAAGCATTTAGAAAACAGTGCAAATAGTGAAAATCACAATAGTCAGAAGTGGGCCTAGTGGGAACACAAACCATATACTTAGAAAGTCGAATGCGAATGTCGGTTTCCCGCCTAGGCATGTGTAGTGTGTGGAGGGGCACAGAAGTATTAGAAAACACCAAAGGTAAGTAATAGATCCCACCCCAGAGCCCAGGAAAGAAGGAGTAAATAACATTAACTTTCCTAGAACACACAAGAACACGAGAAAGACGATTATGCAAGAACCAGAAGACTGCAAGTCACTGTAGGAGGCTGGCCTGGCTTATAGTGGGTTCCAATGGTACTTACACCTTGTGCCAGGTCCAGTTATCCCTTATTAGTAGAGTAGTAGTGTTCTAGCAGCTTAGGCTGATAGAGGTAGCTATAGCAGAGCAGCTTAGGCTGAGCTAGGAGACATGAAAAGCTCCTACTATACCACTTATATCAAATAGATGTTATATCATAAGAAAGACAATACTCAGAGTTACTAAAAAATTAAGGTACTTTATTTTAGTGACAAAAGGCCAAAAAATATTTCAGAGGATATACTCCCTTAGGAGGTAAGTAAAATGCACAATAAATACACAGAAAACCAAATCAGGTAAGTAAAACAGTCAGAAAGTAGTGCAAACACTGTAGAACACAATAGGATGCAATAGGCCTAGGGGCAACACATACCATATACTAAGAAAGTGGAATGCGAACCATGAATGGACACCTAGGCTAGTGTAGTGTATAGAGGGTTGCTGGGAGTGTAAGAAAACACTAAGGGTGTCCAAGATACCCCACCCCAAGACCCTGGAAAGTAGGAGTAAAGTACTACTATTTCACCAGAAACACACTAAAGTCGTGATAGAGGATGTTGCAAAGACCAAAACAGACTGCAAAGCACTTAAGACGGATTCCTGGACTGGAAGACTTGCACAGGAAGGGGACCAAGTCCAAGAGTCACAAAAGTGTCCGAGGGGGCAGGAGACCACTAAACTCCGGATGAAGGTACAAAATGGCTGCCTCAGGATGGAAGAAGCTGAAGATTCTGCAACAACGAAAGGTTCTAGGAACTTCTCCTTCGTGCAGAAGATGTCCCATGGCGTGCTGGAGGATGCAGAATGGTTTCCTTGGCAAAATACCGCAAACAGGCCTTGCTAGCAGCAAGGGTTGCGGTTGAAGAAAAAAGGTGCTGCCCGGGCCAAGGAAGGACCAGGATGTTGCCACTTGGAAGAGGAGACAGAGGGGCCCTCAGGAACCTAGAGAGCCCATGCACAAGAAGGCAGCACCTGCAGAAGTCCTTGAACACGGGTTCAAGAAGTCTGAACACGGCGATCATCTCAACACTGCAAAAGAGAGTCCCACGAAATCGGAGGTAAACACAGGGAGCTGAGCATCGCAGGACAGAGTGCGGGGGACCTAGGCTTGGATGTGCATGCAGGATTTTGTGGAAATGTGCACAAAAGCCCTTGTAGCTGCAGTTCACGCTGTGCACAGGATTACTATCTGCAGAGGGAAGGCAAGTGGACATTTGGACCACTGGACAGTCTGGGTCACTTGGGTGCACCACCTGTGTTCCAGGGGCCACGCTCATCAGGATGAGAGGGGTCCCAGAGTACCAGTGACGCTGAAGTTTGGTGCCTGCTGGAGCAGGGGGAAGATTCCGTTGACCCACGGGAGATTTCTTCGTGGCTTCCTGTGCAGGATGAAGGCAGGAAGCCCCCAAAGCATGTACCACCAGGAAACAGTCGAGAAAGTCGGCAGGATTAGCGCTACAATGTCGCTGGTAGTATTCTTGTTACTTTGTTGCAGTTTTGCAGGCGTCCTGGAGCAGTCAGCGGTCGATTCTTGGTAGAAGTTGAAGAGAGAGGTGCAGAGGAACTCTGGTGAATTCTTGCAAGTCGTTATCTGAGGAAAAGCCCACTTGAGAGACCTTAATTGCCCTCAGAGGAGGATTGGCCACCTAGTCAGATAAGCACCGATCAAGAGGCGTCACTGACGTCTCCTGCTGGCACTGGCCACTCAGAGGCCTCCAGAGTGCCCTCACACCTCTGGATTCAAGATGGCAGAGGTCTGAGACACACTGGAGGAGCTCAGGGCACCACCCCTCGGGTGGAGATGGACAGGAGAGTGGTCACTCCCCTTTCCTTTGCTCAGTTTCACAGCAGAGCAGGGACTGCGGGTTCCCTAAACCGGTGTAGACTAGCTTATGCAAGGAGGGCACCATCTGTGCCCTTCAAAGCATTTCCAGAGGCTGGGAGAGGCTACTCCTCACCAGCCTTTAACACCTATTTCCAAAGGGAGAGGGTGTAACACCCTCTCTCAGAGGAAATTCTTTGTTCTGCCTTCCTGGGACTGGGCTGCCCAGAACCCAGGAGGGCAGAACGCTGTCTGTGGGGTGGCAGCAGTGGTAGCTGCAGGGAAAACCCCAGAGAGCTAGTTTGGCAGTACCCGGGATCCATAGTGGAGCCCCTTGGGATGCATGGAATTGGCTCCCCAATACCACATTTGGAATGGGGGGACAATTCCATGATCTTAGACATGTTACATGGCCATGTTCGGAGTTACCATTGTGAAGCTACACATAGGTATTGACCTACATGTAGTGCACATGTTTAATGGTGTCCCCACACTCACAAAGTCGGGGGACTTGGCCCTGAACTATGTGGGGGCACCTTTGCTAGGGTAAGGGTGCCCTCACACTTAGTAACTTTGCACCTAACCTTCAGCAAGTGAAGGTTAGACATATAGGTGACTTATAAGTTACTTAAGTGCAGTGAAAATGGCTGTGAAATAACATGTGCGTTATTTCACTCAGGCTGCAATGGCAGTCCTGTGTAAAGGTTTGTCTGAGCTCCCTATGGGTGGCAAAAGAAATGCTGCAGCCCATAGGGATCTCCTGGAACCCCAATACCCTGGGTACCTAGGTACCATACACTAGGGAATTATAAGGTAGTTTCAGTGTGCCAATTAAAATTGGTAAAAGTGGTCACTAGCCTATACTGACAAATTTAAAGGCAGAGAGACCATGAGCACTGAGGTTCTTATTAGCAGAGCCTCAGTGACACAGTTAGGCACTACACAGGCATACACATTCAGGCCATAAACTATGAGCACTGGGGTCCTGGCTAGCAGGATCCCAGTGAGACAGAAGAAAAAAAAACTGACATACCTGTAAAAATGGGGGTAACATGCCAGGCACAGATGGTACTTTGCTACACAACCCCCCCACAAACGAGGGGCAATAATGCTAACCTTGCCCAGAAGAGTCTTCATTGTCTAAGTGGAAATATCTGGAGAGTCCATCTGCAATGGAGTGGGTACTCCCAGGTCTATGTTCCACTGTATAGTCCATTCCCTGGAGGCAGATGGACAACTTCAACAATTTAGGGTTTTCACCTTTCATTTCTTTAAGCCATAATAGAGGTTTGTGGTCTGTTTGAACAATAAAGTGAGTACCAAAGAGGTATGTTCTCAAATTTATCAAGGCCCAGACCACAGCAGAGGCCTCCCTCTCTATGGCAGGCCAACGCTTTTCTCTAGGGGTCAACCTCCTGCTGATAAAAGCAACAGGTCTATCCTGACCCTCAGTATTTAGCTGTGATAGAACTGCACCTACCCCTAATTCGGAAGCATCAGTTCGAACTATGAATTTTTGGGAGTAACAAGGGCTTTTTAGGACAGGTGCAGATCACATGGCCTGTTTGAGTTCATCAAATGCCTTTTGACAGCTAGCTGTCAATAATACCTTTTTAGGCATCTTCTTTGATGTGAGGTCATTAAGAGGGGAAGCTATAGTGCCATAATTCTTTATGAACCTCCTGTATTACCCTGTGAGCCCTAGGAAGGTTCTCACTTGGGTTTGAGTTGTATGGGGAGCCCATTCCAGAATGGTTTGGATCTTCCCCTGCAGTGGTGCAATCTGTTCTCCACCTACCAGGTGGTCCAGATAAATCACTTTCCCCTCTCCTATCTGGCACTTTGAAGCCTTGATAGTGAGACCTGCCTTTTGCAGGGCCTCCAAAATTTTCCATAGGTGGACCAGGTGATCATCCCAGGTGGAGCTAAAGACAGCGACATCATCTAGATATGCTGCACTAAAGGCTTCCAATCCTTGGAAGACTGTATTCACCAACCTCTGAAAAGTGGCAGGTTTATTCTTCAATCCAAAGGGCATCACAGTGAACTGATAGTGCCCTCCAATGGTTGAAAATGTTGTTTTAGGTTTAGCATCTTCTGACAACTTAATCTGCCAATACCCTGTAGTTAAGTCAAAAGTGGTTAGATACTTGGCAGAAGCCAGTGTATCTATCAGCTCATCTGCCCTGGGTATAGGGTGAGCATCAGTGTTGGTTACTTGATTGAGACCTCTATAGTCAACACAAAACCTCATTTCCTTTTTACCACCTTTACTATGATGTTTGGGGTCAAGCACCACTGGGCTTGCCCAGGGGCTTTCAGAAGGTTCAATCACTCCCAGATCCAACATTTTCTTTACCTCTTGTTTAATACAGTCTCTTACATGGTCAGGCTGTCTGTACATTTTACTTTTGACAGGAAAACTGTCTCCAGTGTCAATTGTGTGCTCACACCATGTAGTTGTACCTGGAACAAGTGAAAAGAGGTCAGTGAAAAGATCTAGGAGATTTATGCAATTGTCCTGCTCAGAAGTAAAGCAATTTGCTAACACAACTCCCTCCACCAAGCCATCAGCTTCAGTGGTGAAGACGAGGTCAGGGAGAGGGTCACTCTCTTCTTTCTGCCCCTCATCAGTGGCCATGAGCAGGGTAAAGTCAGACCTGTCATAATAAGTTTTCATGCAATTGACATGAAGCACACTAAGGGGACTTCTGGCAGTGCCCAGGTCCACCAAATAGGTGACCTCACCTTTCTTCTCCACAATGAGATGGGGTCGACTCCATTTGTCCTAGAGTGCTCTTGGTGCCACAGGCTCCAATACCCACACCTTCTGTCCTGGGTAGTACTGAGTCAGGACAGCCTTTTGGTCATGCCATTGCTTTGGAGTTTTTGGCTGGCCTGAAAGTTTTTGCTGGCCTTTTTCATGTACTCAGCTATCCGTGATCTGAGGCCAAGTACATAGTCCACAATGTCTTGTTTGGGAGCTTTTAAAGGTTGTTCTCAACCCTCCTTCGCAAGAGCAATGGGACCTCTTATAGGGTGCCCAAAGAGGAGTTCAAAGGGGCTAAAGCCCACTCCTTTCTGGGGTACCTTCCTATAAGCAAAAAGGAGGCATGGCAATAGGACATCCCATCTCCTCCTGAGTTTTTCAGGGAGTCCCATGATTATGCCTTTGAGATTTTTATTAAACCTCTCAACCAGACCATTGTTTTGAGGATGATAAGGAATAGTGAACTTGTAGGTAACACCACACTCCTTCCACATAGCTTTGAGGTATGCAGACATGAAGTTACTACCTCTGTCTGCTACCACTTCCTTAGGGAAACCCACCCTGGAAAAGATTCCCAGGAGGGCTTTTGCCACTGCAGGAGCGGTAGTGGTCCTTAAGGGTATGGCTTCAGGATACCTAGTGGCAAGGTCCACTACCACAAGGATACATCTATTTCCTGAAGCTGTTGGAGAGTCAAGGGGGCCAACAAAGTCAATCCCTACCCTTTCACAGGGCACCCCAACCACTGGGAGTGGAATTAAGGGGGCCTTAGGTGTGCCACCAGTCTTGCCACTGGCTTGACAGGTCCCACAGGAGCGACAAAACTCCTTGATGTCCTCTGACATATGAGGCCAGTGAAACAATGGAACACGTCTGTCCCAAGAGTTGCTTTGGGACAAATGCCCAGCCAAAGAAATATCATGAGCCAAAGCCAGAAGAAACTCCCTATACTGCAAAGGTATGGCCAATCTCCTGGCAGCTCCAGGTTTATGGTCCCTTGACTCAGTATAGAGGAGGTTATCTTCCCAATAGACTTTATGGCTATCAGTGATATCCGCAATCTGTTGTTTGAAAGCTTGCTGTCTTAAACCCTCTAGTGTGGGACAGGTCTGCTGTGCCACACTCCGCTTTTCCCTAGCAGGCCCCCCTGCACCCAAAAGCTCAGCTGTGTCTGCTGCCAACTCATCTGGTGTAGGTTCTGCATAGGGAGAGTATTCCTCTTCCTCAAAAGGGGAATCTTCTGGAGAGGGAGGAATAGTGGGCAAGGATTTACCCTTTCTTCCCCTAGCGTTTGGGAGCACTTGGTCTATTTTGCCAGGATCCAAGTTTCCCTGTCCTCCTTGCTTCTGGGCCTGGGCCCTTGTGAGAGCAAAGATATGCCCTGGAATGCCCAGCATTGCTGCATGAGCCTCCAACTCCACTTCAGCCCAAGTTGATGTTTCTAGAACATTCCCTAGTAAGCAGTCTACAGGTAAATCAGTGGCTACCACAACTTTCTTTGGGCCAGTAACCCTACCCCCCCCAGTTGAGATTCACAACAGCCATGGGGTGGCTAAGAGTGTTGTTATGAGCATCAGTCACTTGTTACTGCTGACCAAGTAGGTGTTGTTCAGGGTCAACCACTTTCTCTATCACCATGGTGACACTGGCTCCTGTGTCCCTGTAGGCCTCAACCTCAACATCATTTATTAGGGGTAGTTGCTTGTACTTACCCATATTAAGGGGACAAGCAACCAAGGTGGCAAAATAAATACCACCATCAGAGACTAAAACAGCCTCTGTGGTGTCCCTAACAAGACCATCCCCCAACAACAGTACCCATGGTGAGCCCAGCTACACCCTTTGATTGGCTACTTGTAGTGTTCTTCCCATCCCCACTGCTATTACTAGGGGCACTAGTGGGCGCAGTTGGGGTTGTGGTGGTGGGAGCCTTGGGGTTTTTCTTTGGACAAGTGGAATCACTTGCCCAATGGCCTTTGCTTTTACATAAATCACACCATGGCTTCTTTTGATTGTGTGAAGAGGATTTGGACCCAACACCCCCAGAGGATTTTTTTGGGCCTGATAAAGACTCAGCATTTTTTGTTGTCTTTGCCCTACCCTTGTCAGAAGACTTACCATCCTTCTTCTTGCTATCCTTGTCACCACCTGTATGAGCTTTTCTGCTCAATCTTGTTCTGACCCATTTGTCTGCCTTCTTTCCCAATTCTTGGGGAGAGGTCATATCTGAGTCTACCGAGTACTGATGCAACAAGTCAGACACACAATTATTCAAAATATGCTCTCTCAAAATAATATTATTATGCAGGCTTTCATTGTCAGTCACCTTACTGCCATGTAACCATCCCTCCAAGGCCTTCACTGAACAGTCTACAAAGTTTGTCCACTCTTGAGAGGACTCTTTTGTGGTATCTCTGAACTTTATCCTCTATTGTTCAGTAGTTAAGCCAACTCCATCTAAGAGTGCATCTTTAAAAACTTTGTAGTTGTTGGCATCACTCTCCCTGACAATAAGGAGTCTGTCCCTACCTTTGCTAGTGAAAGATAACCACAAGATAGCAGCCCACTGCCTTTGAGGGACCAACTCTACCATACAGGCCCTCTCAAGTGCAGAAAACCACTTGTTTATGTCATCCCCCTCCTTGTAAGGGGGGACAATCTTATGCAGGTTTCTTGAATCTGTTTCTCTAACAGGATGACTATCAAGATTGATGTTGCTGCCACCATGGGGAACTAACCCCAACTTCTTTCTTTCCCTCTCTACATCTAGAGACTCCCTATCTAAGGCCAACTGCTGCTGTCTTAGCTTCAGTCTGGCCTCTTTCAACCTCAGCTTTCTGAGTTCCCTGTCTAGGGTGTTATCCTCAGGGTGGGAGGATTGGGAATTCTCCGACACAGAGGTAATGTGGGAATTAGCAGAAGTGGACATTTCTCTAACTACCTGAACCCTAGTAACCTGGCCTTTTGGTGTGCAAGGTGCCCTACTAGTGTGTGACACCCTCCCACTACCAGCTTCACTAGGTGGCCTGATAACTGAAAGGTCCTTGGAAGTATCCTCCGCAGAGTCCTCAGGGCGCTCCCCTGAAACTAACTGGGTACCCCCCTCTACCTCTTGATCCTGGGTTTGACCAGTCTGACTCTGGTCACTTTCAAGGAGAAGGCTAAAAAGGAGATCTTTGGAAGGGTTCTTACCAATCCTTAAACTCCTTTCTATATAGAGACCCCTCAAACGTTTAAAGTTTAAATTATCATAAGATGTCTGCACAACTTTTGGAGTGGTTTCTACCACAGACATAATGGAAAGAAAGAGTTTAGGAGAGAGAGAAAAAGTTTTAGAGAACTTTTAAAGAAAAGAAAAAACTTTTTGAAACTTTTTTGAAACTTTTTACAAAGCTTTTAGAGAAAAAGTAAGACTGTTAAGTTTACTTGTGTATATTTTTAAGCATTTGGAATATGGTTTTCTTATGAAAATCACCAATGACAAAGTGGTAAAGCAGTTACAAGTACTTATCCCACCATTGCACCACCAATGCAGGAGGCTGGCCTGGCTTATAGTGGGTACCATTGGTACGTACACCTTGTCCCAGGTCCAGTGATTCCTTATTAGTAGAGTAGTAGTGTTCAAGCAGCTTAGGCTGATAGAGGTAGCTATAGCAGAGTAGCTTAGGCTGAACTAGGAGACATGCAAAGCTCCTACTATACCATTTATATCAAATAGATGCTATATCATAAGAAAGACAATACTCAGAGTTACTAAAAATAAAGGTACTTTATTTTAGTGACAATATGCCAAAAAATATATCAGAGGATATACTCCCTTAGGAGGTAAGTAAAATGCACAAAATATACACAGAAAAACAAATTATACACAGAAAACCAAATCAGGTTAGTAAAACAGTCAGAAAGTAGTGCAAACACTGTAGAACACAATGGGATGCAATAGGCCTAGGAGCAACACAAAACATATACTATGAAAGTGGAATGCGAACCACGAACGGACCCCTAAGCTAGTGTAGTGTGTAGAGGGTTGCCAGGAGTGTAAGAAAACACTAAGGGTGTCCAAGATACCCCACCCCAAGACCCTGGAAAGTAGGAGTAAAGTAGTACTATTTCCCCAGAAACACACTAAAGTCGTGATAGAGGATTTTGCAAGGACCACAACAGACTGCAAAGCACTGAAGATGGATTCCTGGACCTGAGGACCTGTCACGACTTACGCGCTGCTTGAACCTGGAGTCTGCTGAACGAGTGGCGAGGTTCTTGTTCCTAAATGTTCGGCCTTGGCCCAGGTAGGGGCGACTCTTTCTGGTAGCCATGGTGCTGCAGGCGATAGGAACGCCAAGGGCAGGCCGTGTCCTTCAGAAGTAGTGCCGGGGGAAAAAAACCCTAAAAAAGGGGAAAAAACCTCCAAAAGAAAATGTCCTGAAACAGGAGAAAAAATCAATAAGTAAATATAAGCGACCAACAGGAAGTGCAAGGACACCATATTAGATAGGGAAAAACACATAGAAAGTAATGGACAAGGAGCTATAGAGAGTAGGGAACAAAGGCATGCTGGGAAGAGAGGGGAATAATGGGAAAGAAGGAAAAAACAGAAAGGGAGGCACAAATGAGGGCGACCGAAAGAAGGAACAACAATAGCAGGTGAGTGGGGGGGTTAGACACGTCTGAATGCGTGCCACGCTATAAAGAAATAAGGCCCCATGCCCAATTTGGGGCCTCGTATGCTGCACGATAGACTGGGGCGGGTGTGTCTCCGTGCTGCGTGCCGTGGCCCGAGCCGAATGTTTGGCTCGCACCGCTGCAGCACAGGACCTGCAAAGGAAGGGGACCAAGTCCAAGAGGCGCGAAAGTGTCCAGGGGGGGGGGCAAGAGCCTGCTAAACCCCGGGTGAAGGTGCAAAATGGCTGCCTCTGGATGGAAGAAGCTGAAGTTTCTGCAACAATGAAAGGGGCAAGGAACGTCTCCTTCATGCAAAGGATGTCCCATGGCGTGCTGGAGGATGCACAGTTGTTTTCTTGGCAAAATACTGCAAACAAGCCTTGTTAGCTGCAAGAGTCACGATTGAAGAAAAAGGGTGCTGCCCGGGGACAGGAAGGACCAGGATGTTGCCACTTGGGAGGGGAGACAGAGGGGGCCCTCAGCAACATAGAGAGCCCACTCATAAGAAGGTGGCACCCACAGAAGTCCTTGAACACGTGCTCAAGAAGTCTGAACACTACAGTCATCTCAACCCTGCAAAAGAGGGCCCACGACACTGGAGATCAACTCAGGGAGATGAGCTTCACAGGACAGAGTGCTGGGTACCTAGGCTTGGCTGTGCATGCAGGATTTACTGGAAATGTGTACAGAAGGCCTTGAAGCTGCAGTTCACTAGGTGCACAGCATTACTGTCTGGAGAGGGGAGGCAAGGACTTACCTCCTTTAAATTTGGACAGTTGGACCACTGGACAGTCTGGGTCACTTGGGTCTACCACCTGTGTTCCAGGGGCCACGCTCGTCAGGATGAGAGGGGTTCCAGAGTACCAGTGACGCTGAAGTTTGGTGCCTGCTGGAGCAGGGGGAAGATTCCGTCGATACACAGGAGATTTCTACATGGCTTCCAATGCAGGGTGAAGGCAGGCAGCCCACAAAGCATGCACCACCAGGAAACAGTCAAGAAAGCCTGCAGAATTAAGCGCTACAATGTCGCTGGTAGTCTTCTTGCTACTTTGTTGCAGTTTTGCAGGCATCCTGGAGCAGTCAGTGGTCGATCCTTGGTAGAAGTTGAAGAGAGAGGTGCAGAGGAACTCTGGTGAATTCTTGCAAGTCGTTATCTGAGGAAAAGCCCACTGGAGAGACCCTAAATAGCCCTCAGAGGAGGATTGGCCACCTATTCAGGTAAGCACCTATCAGGAGGGGTCTCTGACATCACCTGCTGGCACTGGCCACTCAGAGGCCTCCATAGTGCCCTCACACCTCTGGATTCAAGATGGCAGAGGTCTGAGTCACACTGGAGGAGCTCTGGGCACCACCCCTGGGGTGGTGATGGACAGGGGAATGTTCACTCCCCTTTCCTTTGTCCAATTTCGCGCCAGAGCAGGGACTGAGGGTTCCCTAAACCAGTGTAGACTGGCTTATGCAAGGAGGGCACCATCTGTGCCTTTCAAAGCATTTCCAGAGGCTGGGAGAGGCTGTTCCTCCCCAGCCTTTAACACCTATTTCCAAAGGGAGATGGTGTAACACCCTCTCTCAGAGGAAATGATTTGTTCTGCCTTCCTGTGACTGGGCTGCCCAGACCCCAGGAGGGCAGAACCCTGTCTGTGGGGTGGCAGCAGCGGTAGCAGCAGAGAAAACTCCAGAGAGCTGGTTTGGCAGTACCCGGGGTCCATGCTGGAGCCCCTTGGGATGCATGGAATTGGCTCCTCAATACCAGATTTGGCATGGGTGGACAATTCCATGATCTTAGACATGTTACATGGCCATGTTCGGAGTTACCATTGTGAAGCTACACATAGGTATTGACCTATATGTAGTGCACGCGTTTAATGGTGTCCCCGCACTCAGAAAGTCCGGAGAATTGGCTCTGAACTATGTGGGGGCACCTTTGGTAGTGCAAGGGTGCCCTCACACTTAGTAACTTTGCACCTAACCTTCAGCAAGTGAAGGTTAGACATATAGGTGATTTATAAGTTACCTAAGTGCAGTGAAAAGGTCTGTGAAATAACATGTGCATTATTTCACTCAGGCTGCAATGGCAGTCCTGTGTAAAGGTTTGTCTGAGCTCCCTATGGGTAGCAAAAGAAATGCTGTAGCCCATAGGGATCTCCTGGAACCCCAATACCCTGGGTACCTCGGTACCATATACTAGGGAATTATAAGGGGGTTCCAGTGTGCCAATTAAAATTGGTAAAAGTGGTCACTAGCCTATAGTGCCAAATTTAAAGGCAGAGATAGCATGAGCACCGAGGCTCTGATTAGCAGAGCCTTGTTGACACTGTTAGGCACTACGCAAGTATACACTTTCAGGCCACAAACTATGAGCACTGGGGTCCTGGCGAGCAGGATCCCAGTGAGACAGGCAAAAACAAACTGACATACATGTAAAAATGGGGGTAACATGCCAGGCAAGATGGTACTTTCCTACATTCAGCACAATGGATTCCTGGATGTGAAGTCCTATGGAAGAAGGGGACCGAGTCCAAGAAGCACTGAAGAGTCCAGGGAGAACAGGAGCCCCTGCTAACCTGGTTGAAGGTGCAAAAGAAGAACCACCAGGGAAGAACAACAGTCAGTACTGCACCCAAGAAGACGGATATGGGTCCCTGGTTTGTGCAGGTGATATCCCACGCTGGATGGATGATTGCAGTCTGGTTTGCGTCGCTGGATTCTGCTAACAAGCCTTGGCACACGCAAAGATCACTGTTAGTGGAAAATGGCACTGCCCAGGACCAGGAGGGACCTGGTAGACTCTACCCAGGAGGAGGAGTCAGGGTGGGGCTCTCAGCAACTCAGAGAGCCCACAGAAGACCAAGCAGCACACACAGGAGTTCCACAGCCCAGGGACAAAGAAGGTGAAAAAGGAGGCCCATGCAGCACTACAACAAAGGGTCCCACACCACTGGAGAACCACGCAGGAAGCTGTGCATCGCAGGAAGGAGAGCTCGGGGCCAAAGCTGCACAGTGCACGAAGAACTTCATGGAAGGATGCCAACAAGCATTGGCAACTGCAAAACACGCAGTGGAAGGGGGTACTGTCTTCCCTGGGGAGGCAAGCTCTTACCTCCACCAAAGTTCGACAGTTGGACGTTAGGACCATTGGGACCACTTCAGTCCACCACCCGTGATGTAGGATCCATGCAACTCATCAGGAGAAGGGACCCACACAGCCGGTCGTTGTTGCAGAGAGGTGCCTGCTGAAGCAGGAGAGTGACTCCTTCACTCCAAGGGAGATTACTTCGTTCTTCTGCTGCAGGCTAAAGACAGGCTGTCCTCTGAGGATGCACGACCGGGAAACAGTTGCAGTTGCTGGCAGGAGGTGAAGATACAATGTTGCACAAGTCATCCTTGCTTCTTTGTTGCAGTTTGTAGAGTTCCTGGAGGGTCCAGAATCAGTTTCTTCGGTGAGAAGGTGAAGTAAAGGATGCAGAGTATTCCTGCTGGAGTCATGCAATCTGAATCTGAAGAACCACCCAAGAGAGAGTGTGAGAAAGTAGCCTCTTTCTAGCATGATTACCCCCACTTTTGGCCTGTTTGTGAGTGTGTGTCAGTGTGTTTTTAGCATGTCAATGGGATCGTGCTAGCCAGGACCCCAGTGCTCATAATTTGTAGCCTAATGTGTGTGTTGTCAGTAGTGCTTAACTGTGTCTCTGAGGCTCTGCTAACCAGAACATCAGTGCTTATGCTCTCTCTGCTTTTAAATTTGTCACTATAGGCTAGTGACTTCATTTACCAATTTCAATTGGCACACTGGACCCCCCCCCTTATAAGTGCCTACAATATGGTACCTGGAACCTGGTACCTGGAACCCCAGGGCATTGGGGTTCCAGGAGATCCTTATGGGGTGCAGAATTTCTTCTGCCACCTATAAGGATCTCAGACAAACCTTTTCACAGGACTGCCACTGCAGCCTGCATGAAATAGTGCACATATTATTTCACAGCCATTTTCACTGCACTTAAGTAACTTATAATTCACCTATATGTTTAACCTTCACTTGCTGAAGGTTAGGTGCAAAGTTACTAAGTGTGAGGGCATCCTTGCACTAGCAAAGGTGCCTCCACATAGTTCAGGGCCATTTCCCGGGACTTTGTGAGTGCGGGGATGCCATTACACGTGTGCACTACATAGAGGCCAATACCTATAGGTAGCTTCACCATGGTATCTCCGAATATGACCATGTAAGGTCTCTAAGATCATGGAATTGTCCCCCCATTCCAAATCTGGTATTGGGGAGCCAATTCCATGCATCCTGGGGGCTCCACTATGGACCACCAGTACTGCCAAACCAGCTCTCTGAGGCTTGCACTGCAGCTACAGGTGCTGCCACCTTACAGACAGGGTTATGCCCTCCTGAGGTCTGAGCAGCTTAGTCCCAGGAATGCAGAACAAAGCATTTCCTTTGGGAGCAGGGTGTTACACCCTCTCCCTTTGGAAATAGGCAATACGGGCTGGGTAGGGGTAGCCTCCCCAGCCTCTGGAAATGTTTTGAAGGGCACAGATGGTGCCCTTCTTGCATAAGCCAGTCTACACCGGTTCAAGGACCCATTGTCCCCTGCTCTGGAATGCAACTGGACAAAGTAAAGGGGAGTGACCACTCCCCTGTCCATCACCACCCTAGGAGTGGTGCCCAGAGCTCCTCCAGTGTGTCCCAGACTTCAGCCATCTTGCTTTGCAAGGTGTGGGGGCACTCTGGAGGACTCTGAGTGGGCAGTGCCAGTGGGTGACATCAGAGATCCCTCCTGATAGATCCTTACCTGATAAGGTAGCCAATCCCCCTCTCAGGGCTATTTAGGGTCTCTCCTCTGGGTTCTCTTCAGATTCTACTTGCAAGTTTCCTGCAGGAACCCTCTGCAACTAATACTTCATCCTCTGACCTCGGAGCAACCGCAGCCTGCTCCAAGAACCGTTGTAACAGCAACAAAGTATCCACAAGGGATTCTTTTCTTCTGCAACTTCAGTTCCAGCTAGCAACTACAACAGTTTCTATGGTGTGCATGCTCTGAGGACTCCCTGTCTTCATCCTTCACCAGAAGGCCTGAAGAAATCTCCTGTGGGGGTGACAGAGTCACTCCCCTGCTCATGCAGGCACCTTCTAAGATGACGACCGGTACCCTTGAACTCCTCTCTCAGCAACGAGCAGGCACCTAGGAACACAGAGGGTGGACCTCATCGACACAGACTGTCCTGAGGTCCTGCTGATGCAATTTGGAGGAGGTAAGACCTTGCCTTCCCTGAGAGCGACAGTACTCCTGTGTACCGTGTCTTCTTCACCCCCTGAGGCCTCTGTGCAGTATTGGCAAAATTCCTTTGTGCACAGCCTGGTCCAGGTCCCCAGCACTCTATCCTATGATGCTCAACTCACTGAGTTGACCTCCGGCGGTGTGGGACCCTTCTTTGTAGTGCTGCACCAACCGTGTTTTGCACCTCCTTTGTCCCCATGTCCTAGGACTCCTTTGGATTCTGCCTGACATTATGAGGGCTCTCTAAAGTGCTGAGAGCCCCCTCTTTCTCCTCACACAGAGTTGAGACCCCCAGGTCCCTCCTGGGTCCAGCCAGTGCCATTTTGACACAAATTGCAACTTTGTTGTAACCAAGGCTTGTTGGTGACTTCCAACACAAAATCACACCTGCATCCATCTTCACGTCGTGGGTCATTTTTTGCATCATGCAGGAACCCACTGGCATCTTCCTAGGGTGCATTCCTGCATTCTTCATCCAACCGGGGACTCTTCTTTTGCAACCTCTTCTGGGTTGGCAGAGGCTCCTGACCTTCCTAGAACTTCTTTCGACTTCTGGACTTGGTCCCCTTCTTTTGCAGGTCTTCAGGTCCAGGAATCCAGCAGTTTTTGTTTGCAGTCTTGGTTGGTTACTGCAATAATTCCAATCATGAGGTGTAGTGTGTCCTAAGGAAACTTGCAGTACTTTACTCCTGCTTTTCTGGGCTCTGGGGTGTGGTATTTTACGTACCTTTACTGTTTTCTTACTCTCTCAGCGATTCTGCACAAACTACACTTGTCTAGGGGGGAATTTGTGATTCACATTCCACTTTCTTAGTATGTGGTTTGAGTTGCCCGTAGACCTATTTTCTCCTTTTGCATTCTATAGCATTTCCTATTGTTTGCACTATCATATGTCTAATTACTTACCTTATTTTGGTGTCTAGTGTATATATTGTCTATAATACTTACCTCCAGAAGGAGTATTGCCGCTAAGACATTTTTGGTACTGTATCACCCAAATAAACTACCTTTATTTTTGGTAACACTGAGTATTGTCTTTACTTGTGTATGAGTACTGTGTAACTATAAGTGGTATTGCATGAGCTTTGCATGTCTCCTATTTCAGTCTAAGCTGTTCTGCTATAGCTACCTCTAACAGCCTAAGCTGCTAGAACACTACTACTTCACTAATAAGGGATAACTGGACCTAGTATAAGATGTAAGTACCCAAGGTACCGACTACAAACTAGGCCAGCCTCCTACTGAGAGACCCTAAATAGCCCTGGAAGGGGGATTGGTCAGCTACACAGTTAAACACCTATCAGGGGAGAGCTCTGACATCACTTGCTGGCACTGGCCACTCAGATGCTCCCAGAGTTCTCTGCCAACTTGGAATCCAAGATGGCAAAACCCAGGGACCCTCTGGAGGAGCTCTGAGTACCACCCCTGGTGTGGTGATGGAGAGGGGAGTGGTCACTCCCCTTTCCTTTGTCCAGTTTCACAGAGCATGGACGGGGAGTCCCTGAAGTAGTGTAGACTGGATTATGCAAGGAGGGCACCATCTGGGCCCTTCAGAGCATTTCCAGAGGCTTTGGGAAGGCTACCTCTCCCCAGCCTGTAACACCTATTTCCAAAGGGAGAGGATGTAACACCCCTCTCCCAAAGGAAATCCTTTGTTCTGCCTTCCTGGGCTTGAGCTGCTCAAGCTACAGGAGGACAGAAACCTGTCTGCGAGGTGGCAGCAGCTAGGGCTGCCTGGAAAACCTTGGAAGGCTGGAATGGCAATATTGGGAGTCTTCTAAGGAGCCCCCAGAGTGCATGGAATCATACTCTCAATGTGTGCAAAAGCATTGGGAGTATGATTACAACATGTTGGATACCAAACATGCCTATGTTCGGAGTTACCATTATGTAGCTGGATTTAGGTAGTGACCTATGTCCTTTACAAGTGTAAAATGGCTTCCCCGCACTTACGAAGTCCAGGAAAATGGTCCTGCAGGTCATGGGGGCACTTCTGCTAGTGCAAGGGTGCCCTCACACACAGATACTCTGCACCCTGCCCACAGGGCTGGAGGGCCTACTATAGGAGTGACTTATAAGTGACCTGGTGCAGTGTAAATGGCAGTGAAAGAGTGCATACACCTTTTTACACAGGCTGCAATGGCAGTCTTGCAGAAGCCTTTACATGGGCTCCTTATAGGTGACAAAATAAATGCTGCAGCCCATAGGGAGCCCCTGGAACCCCAATGCCCTGGGTACCGAGGTACCATATACTAGGGACTTATAAGGGAGCACCAGTATGCCAATTTTGGGTGGAATACTGGGTTACCAGTAGGCAGTGACAACATTTAGAGGAGAGAGAGCATAATCACTGGGGCCCTGGTTAGCAGGATCCCAGTGAACACAGTCAAACACACTGACATCAGGCAGAAAATGGGGGTAACCATAGCAAACAGAGAGTACTTTCCTATAGAGAGCACATGCACTTTAGCACTAGTTAGCAGTGATATAGGCCCTCATTATGACATTGGTGGTAAATCCACTTACCGCTATGCTGACTGCGCCAACATACCACCGCCGCGGCGGATTTACACTACCCATATTATGACACACGTACCCCAATCCATCAATATTCAGCCACACACAAAAGTCCGCCAGCCCAAAGGTCAGTGAGAAACTGGTGCTATCAAAGCCCACACCGTTAAGCCAACAGAACAACGCCCACCACATTATGACCCATGAATCATCACAGTGGACATTCAATGGTGGTAAACTATTGGTGGTACATACCGCCACGCTCAAAATACACACACTCAAACAAAACTACACCACATTGGACAATTCAAACGACACACACCTGAGACTCATACTCACAGCACACCCACACACCCACACCACTATAAAACACACACCCACATTACCCACAACCCTTTACGACTACAAACAAGTGCCACAAGAGAGATAGCAAGACCACAGACAAGACCACAGCCACACACCACCATCACCTATACACCACCCACGCACCCCACATCACACACCCCAACACGTCACCCTACACACCCTCACCCACACCACTCACACTACACCAATGGCACCACAACGACACCCCAGGTTCTCTGAGGAGGAGCTAAGGGTCATGGTGAAGGAAATAATCTGGGTAGAGCCACAGCTATTTGGATCACAGGTGCACCAGATATCCATTGCTAGGGAGATGGAGCTATGGTGGAGGATCGTGGACAAGGTCAACGCCGTGGGACAGCACCACAGAACAAGGGATGACATCAGGAAGGGGTAGAACGACCTACAGGGGAGGTGCGTTCCATTGCAGCAAGACACCAACTCACTGTACAGAAGACTAGCAGTGGACCCCCACCTCCTCCCCCACAACTAGCAACATGGGAGGAGCAAGTCTTGGCAATCATGCATCCTGAGGGCCTGGCAGGAGTAGGAGGAGGACTGGACTCTGGTAAGTCAACTCTCTATTATTATCACCCCACTACCTGCATGCCATCACATATCCCCACCCTTACCCACACTCCCATCACTCTACCACCTCACACATACCCCACCATCACAACCCACTCATCCCAATGCCAAGCCCTGCATGCAGCACAAAAGCATGGACACCACACACAGATCTGCATGGGCACCTATCACCACAGCATGCATACTAGAGAGAATCACCTAGCCCACCAAATAACAACTCACACAAGGCAAAGCTGCAAGGACAATCACACCCATAGAGGGCAACCCACCCATACACATGATGTCACACACAGAAACAATTACACTGTTTTTACATCCCCACAGGTACCCTAGCCAATGTCACCGGAGAAGCGGTGCCAGCAATATCCAGTCGCCCCCTAGAAGAGGCCCACAATGATGACAGCAGCTCTGGTCGCCTAGATCTGGATGACCAACCTGGCCCATAAGGGAGCTCCGGACAGTCGGTTACCCAGGCACAGTCTCACACCACCACAGAGCCTCCCCCATCAGGAAACACCAGCATAGCACCCACCCAACGGGCCCATACATCTGTTCCCAGGGCACGTCAATCAGCAGTGTGTCCACCACTACGGGGACCCCAGCCCACCCCACAAACCCAAGACAATCAGAGAACTGAGGTCACACGGTTCAGGGGACACAGGCACAGGACAACAGGGAAGCTGGGAGGACTGCTGTGTGACAGGGGGAAGGCAGGCCCAGGGAACCGACCCTCCAGAAGGCACTCACCGCAATCCTGTTGCATAACAACAGTCCCAGGATACGCTGGGCCAGATCCTGGACAAGTTGCAGGAGAACATGCGGCTGCAGGAGGGACAGTAACTGGGGATCAGGGAGGACTTGAACTTCATTCAGACCACCCTGGTCTCCATTGCAGGGGTGCTGGCAGACATGGCAAACACTATGAGGGAGAGAGTGGCACAACAGCGGGCCTCTGACACTAGCCATACTACTGACCAGCCCTCCATCTCCGCTGACGCTATTGGACAGGAGACCCCCCCACAGTACTAACACGCCACCAGCACCCCTCCCCCTGCAGAAGGAGAACCACCCTGCAAACGTTCCCTGCGATCACGGCAGAAGCCAAAGACTATTGCCAAGACCCCCGCCAGGAAATAAGACTCTCCTGATTGTCACCCTTGTGCCCCACTCTGTCACCCTGTCCACCTTGAACTGCCATTGCTCCCCTTGCTATGCCCCCTTGGACAATGAACCTGTGCTACAAATAGACTGGACTCTAACCTGGACTTTCCTTCATCATCACCCTAGCCCATTACACTTACCTCTTTTTGTCAGAGCACTGAAATAAACACACTAAAAATACAAGTATGGAGTATGTCAAATGATTTCAAAATGTATTTGTTTAACAAGGTTCAAAAATTGCAATTCAATTGTACAGTAATGTTTACATAGAAAAGACCTGTAGTTGGCTACACTGAACACACCAGGAGCTATAGTGGGGCACCAACATCTGCAAAAAGAGATGCCAAAAGGTATAGGCATAGAAGTGGGAATTCACAACCTGCCAGTGACAATGTGAAACCATAAACTATTAATGGAAAGTGAAGTTAGACTGTTTTACCTGTGTCTCATTGAAAGTATTGACGAATAACTGCATTTCTGTTGTCCTCATCCTCGTCCTCTGCCTCCTCATCTTCACTGTCCACAGTTTCCACTGCTGCCATATGGCCATATCCAGCCTCCGCCTCCTGCAGAAAAGGTACCTGGCGGCGCAAGGCAAGGTTGTGCAAAATACAGCATGCCACGATGATCTGGCAGACCTTCTTCGGTGAGTAGCACAGGGATCCACCTGTTAGATGGACGCATTGAAACCTGGCCTTCAGGAGGCCGAAGGTACATTCTATAATCCGCCTTTTTCGCCCATGTGCCTCATTGTAACGTTCTTCTGCCCTTGTCCTGGGATTCCTCACAGGTGTCAGTAGCCATGAGAGGTTGGGGTAACCAGAGTCACCTGCAAATCTGGAGGGACAACTGTTAGCCACACACTCACCCTTATGGCCCACACCATACCCATACACCAACATCCACTTAAATTTCTGAACACTTGTTCATTTCGCCGGTGGGTACAAATGCTATATGTTTCCCATCTATTGCCCCAATGATGTTGGGGATGTGTCCCATTGCATAGAAGTCAGCTTTCACTGTGTCCAAATCCTCCACCTGGGGGAAAACGATGTAGCTGCACATGTTTGTAAACAGGGCAGACAACACTCTGGTCAGCACTATTGAGAACATTGGCTGTGACATTCCTGCTGCCAAGCCCACTGTCACTTGGAAAGAACCAGTTGCCAGGAAATGGAGCATAGATAGCACTTGCACAAGAGGGGGGATCCCAATGGGGTGACAGATAGCAGATATAAGATCAGGCTCCAGTTGGGCACACAGCTCTGTGATAATCTGTCAAGTCTATAGGTGAGGATAATGTGCCTGTCCTCCATTGTTGCCAAGTTCACCAGGGGCCTGTACACGGGGGGATGTCTCCATCTCCTATTAAGCCGCAGCGGTTGCAATCTATGAGGCAAAGGAGTGAGTAGTTGGTCATTATCTGTACATTCTAACCACTACAGAGCAATGCATTTTGTGATTGTTGCAATATCGTGGTGGGATATGTCCATAATGTGTATTTGTGAACTGTGACGCAGTTAGGATCCATGTCCTGCCCCCCCTCTGAAATGGCATCCACCTTTCTTGTATGGAGGGACAGGTGGAAATGAGGTAATTCTGCTGACGTTGTGCGCCGTTGCAGTAGGCGGTTGAGAACTGCCGTGCAACTCCTCATTGGTTATCATAGGGCCTTATGGGGTACAGTGGCCAATGGTGATCTACGCCGGTGGTGACGGTACGCACCGCCGCGGACATGACTGCCATTTTCTATCTGTTCACTCACTTGCTACCTGACCTTCAACAGAAGAGGACCTACACTGCATGTGCTGCTGTGACCTGTGTCTGGAACCGACCATGGCTAATGTCACTGGGGAAAGGGCCCATGCCTTCACCTCAGCGGAGTTGGAGAGACTAGTGGATGGGGTCCTACCACAGTACCGACTGCTGTGTGGGCCTCCAGACCAACAGGTGAGTATACCGTGCATACTATGCATGCGACGTGAATATATGGAGTGGTATGTGTGCAGGACTCAGGTGGGGGGGGTGATTGGGCCCTGGAAAGCATGCTGCATGTATGCTGAGCCATGTCTGTGATAATGGGGATGGGAAGTGACATAGTGGGCAATGAGTGAAACAGGCAGGACGGTCGGACTAACACCTTTCTCTCTGAATATTTCCTCTGTAGGTCAGCGCCCATCAAAAGAATGGTATATGGTGTGTCATCGCCAAGGATGTGCAGACCCTGGGGGTCTACGGCAGGCGGAGCACCCACTGTCGGAAACGGTAGGAGGACCTGAGACGCTGGGCATGGAAGACAGCGGAGGCCCAGCTGGGGATGGCCTCCCAATGAGGAAGAGATGTCAGTCTAACCCTGACCCCCCTGATGGCCTGCATACTTGCAGTGGCCTATCCGGAGCTCGATGGGCGCATGGGGGCATCACAGCAGCAACAAGGGGGTGAGTACTGTGCCCTTCAGTACTACTTACGCCTGGTGGGGTGGTATCCGGCTGGGGCGTGTGGACCTGTGGGTGCCCCTAGACCAGGCCTGACATTGCAGAGTAGGTCCCATGATGGGCAGGGTTCCTATGTGAAAGTCCTCCAACCAAGCTAGTAGGCATCCACTACTGGGCAGGGCTCTGTGGGTCTCAGATATGCTGCAATTGGCGTTAGGTGTCATTATCCATAGCCTGGTGACTAGCATTGTGACTGGTAGTGAATTGTCTAATGCGTAGGGCTGTTCCCTGTGTGTGAGTGTGTTGTGTACGCCAACGGTGGTGTTGGTGCCGCCATTGACCATGTGTATCCTTTGTCTCTTCCCCCCACATTTTGTTTTGTCACCCTGTCCTTATGTGCATTAGCATCCTCTGGCGGAGGAGCAGAGGCATCGGCAACGGAGGGAGCTGCATCCCACAGGACCCAGGAGGCCAAGTCCACCGATGGTGAGGGCACCAGTGGGATGGAGGGCAAGGGGAGCACCACGGCAGAGACTGAAGGGGACAGTTTGGACACGGACACCTCCTCCGATGGAAGCTCCCCTGTGCCAGCATCTCCCACCCAGCAGCCCCTCAGCGAGTTTCCCGTGCCTGCTCATCCAGAAGTGTGGGCATCTCCTTTGCCCCAGGCACCTCAGGCCCTGCCCCAGTCAGCCCTGCTGCCCTGAGTGAGGAGGCTATTGACCTCCTGCGATCCATCTCTGTTTGGCAGTCAACCATTGTGAATGCCATCCAGGGGCTGGCAGCCCAAATGTGACAGACCAATGCATTCCTAGTGGGCATTCACACTGGCTTGGTGGCCCAACAGAGATCAATCCAGGTTCTGGCCTCCTCTCTGATGGCAGCCATTGTCCCTGCTTCCACCGTCACACCCTCAAACTTTCTCTACCCAATCCCATTCCCCTCAACCCCAACCTATCCCAAGCACACATGCAGACAAGCATGCACACAGGACAACACACAAGAGTGGACATGGCAAACACAAGCACCACACATCATCCCACAGGCACTCACACAAACACCATCCAGATGCAGACATACCAACATCCACTGCCTCCACTGTGGCCCCCTCCTCCTCCTCGTCCACCTCCCTCTCAGTTGCGTCTCCAGTCACACCTGCATGCACTACATCCTCATCCACTACCATCATCACCAGCACACCTGTCAGAGCAGACACCTCACTAGAAGTCACCACCCTCATATCCATGCACACATCCCCTGTGTCCTCATCCACTGTGTCTGTGCCCCCTCCTCCCAAAGTACACAAACGCAAGCACTGAGACACCCAACAGCCATCCACCTCACAACAGCATCCAGCCCATGCACCTGCACCCAAACACAGCAGACTGACACCTCCTACAACCACCCCCACTTCCTCCACTCCCAAACCATTTCCCTCTTCCAGCCCCAATGACCCTAAGAAGCTTTTCCTCTCCACCGTTGACCTGTTCCCTCCCCCTCCCCCCGTCCTTCACATCCGGCCAGGGTGGTCAAAACCCAGGCAAGTACCTCAGCCACCCAGTCCACAGGCACGGTAGTGTCCCCAGCAACTCAAGGTGGGAAAGGATCCTGGCCACCAGCCAGCCAGATGCAAAGGGTGCCTGGCCCAAGTGCTGCAGGAAGGAAGGGCAAGGAGGCAGCCCCAAGTGCTGCAGGAAAGAAGGACAATGAGCCAACCCCAGCTGCTGGCAGTAAGAGCAAGGGGCCTGCACCAGCAGACAGGGAGAACAAGGGGCCTGGTGCTGGGACTCCATGGTGGTGCAGCCGTCCGAAGCTGCAGGGGATGGGCTGGAGCCTCCCACCACCACTGCCAGCACCGCCACCAGCAGCAGCATCCCCAATGGGCAGCCATCCGAGGCTGCAGGGAATGGGCTGGAGCCTCCCCCACCACTACCAGCACCGCCACCAGCAGCAGCAGCCCCAGTGGGCAGCCGTCCACTTCCAGCTCCACCAGCAGCACCACCACTGCCACGACTAAACAGCCGTCACCGCTGGCAGACAGTGCGTAGTCCTGCGTCCATGGGCTGGTGCGCAGACTGGCCCCTGGAAATCCTGTGGGTATGACCCCCAGCTGAGAGACTGTGACCTTGCACTCCCCAAGATCTGCATCACAGGGCACAATGCCCCCTCCAGAACCAGTGGAGAAGCCTTCCACTCACCCCATCCTCCCCAGGATGAAGCTCACTGGGCACGATGCCCCCTCCAGAACCAGTGGAGAAGCCAACCACTTGAAAGACTGTGGCCTTGCACTCCCCAGGACAGAGTAATGGGCATGTTGTCCCCTCCAGAGCATGTGGGCAAGTCACCCACTTGAGAGACTGTGGCCTTGTACTCTCCAGGACAGAGCAATGGGCATGCTTCCCCCTCCAGAGGCAGTGGGCAAGTCACCCACTTGAGAGACTGTGGCCTTGCATTCCCCAGGACACAGCAATAGGCATGTTGCTCCCTCCTGGACCAATAGCGTTGTACCATCTTCCGGCTGAGGTGCCTCCCAATTCCCCGTTCCCCTGAGGTACCTGGTTATTTTTGACCTGATGTCCCAGCAGTGTTCTCTCTGTGTTGTTGCAGGAGTGAGGTGGGGCCTTGGACTTTGTGATGTGGCCCTTTGGCCCACAGACATTGAGGACTGGGCAGTGTCCCTTGCATTGTAAATATGTATATGCTTTTTTATTTGAATGCACGTATTTCAACTATATTTATCTTATTACACACTTTTTACTCTATAGTAGTTGTCCTTGCATTATTCCTGAAGAGTACGGGGTGGATAAGTTATGTAACTGCATCTGCTTGTGTGTATGGTGTTGGGGCGGGGTGTTGCATGTGTGTGTCACTCTCTTTTTTCTCCCCCTCCCCTGTGTGCTAGGCGGCTGTACTCACCAAGGTCGTCTTTGCCGTCGTTGGTGTTCGCAGTGGGGCAGGACGTAAAACAACATCTGAGAGACATACAACTCGGGCTCCATGGTGGCGTGGTTGTTCCCTGGGTCTCCAGAGGTGAGTCGTTTCCCTTCTGAGTAGTGTTTCCGCCAGGCTTTTTATGTCATTGGTACCGCCCCAGAAAAGGTGGTGGTTAGGTGTGGCATATTACTGCGGGCAGAACATTGTCTTCCGCCTGGCTGTTGGCGGTTACCGCCGTGGTGCTTGTTGATTCCGCCATGGCGGTCAGTGTGCTAAAGTGGCTGTCTGTCTGAGCTGTTTCTGCCGTGGTCATAATCCCACATGTATTACCGCCGGCCTGTTGGCGATATTAATGCCACTTTATCACCGACCGCCAGGGTTGTAATGAGGGCAAAAGTGCCCAGAATCCTAAAGTTAAAAAAAAACGAGGTCAGAAAATGAGGAGGAGGAAGGGAAAAAGTTCAGAGAGGGACATTTTCTAACACCTGGTCTTCGCCCAGGCATGCATCTGGGCACGTCCTGTGCAGCAGGAGCCTGCAGGTCCTTTGCAAGCGCCTCCGGGTGCGAAAATGGGGAGGCGGCCCTCCTGCTGAGGATGTGCCTGGGGCTTGAAGTCCTTGGCCTCTGCCTGCAATCCACCAAAGCGTCCCTTAAGAACTACCTACAATATACTTTATATAACACAGAGATGGGCAAAATGCATATTAAACCATAAGCACATTTGAGAAAGCCGGTACATTTTGGATGTCATGTAGTCAGTCAAAGTTTGTGACCCTATTTGATTTGCTGCAAGGGATATAAAAATACTGAGAGTCAAGCTATTTTGTGATGCATTCCTTCTCTAGGGTGTAGTGTATCCAGAATGCAACTTTTGGGAGGGGAATGTTGCCTGCATGGGATACAATCATGGCCCCTCCCCTACTTGCCCACCTGTGAGTATCTTGTCTCTTGGTTTCTGGATTTTTGGCTCCAGCCTCAAGCTAATCTAGCATCTGTGCAAAGGCCTAGACTTAACTTTGTCAATAGTCTGCTCCTGGACTTGTCCTGGACGTGGAGGGATCCACCAAACAAGCATTCAATAGTGATAGAGTACTACTGTCACTGTCACAGGTTCATGCATTTAACATGGTGGTGGCATCATACTGTATTTTGGAGTGAACCTAGTGTGACCAGCCATTTTTACCTGCATCACAAGAATAAGAGCTTACTATCTCAATTGTGTAAATGTTTTGCTGTTAACAAGGGACCCTGAATCCTAGCACCAAGATCCTAAACTGTCAACATCAGGACAGTGCACGCTCTACGGGCGACTAAAATGCAAAAAAACAGTCTTTATGCAAAGGCATAATTCATGCATTCTGTTTATATGCAGTTTGTTAACCTTTTGCATTGCAGATTTTAACCTTTAAAACCACTATTAATGATGTTTGTAATAACTGTTCATTTACAAGGTATTGCTGCAGGCTTACTGAGTGTGTCAGGGTGTGGTCCCTTTCTAGGACCTTCTAGAAGCTCTCCCTGCCCCATGACTGGGTGTGGTCTGTGGGCTGGGCTTGACTCTATATAAGGGAGTCAGCCCAGCTCCACGTGCTCACTATTCAGAGGTCCTGGTGCAGAGCAGCAGCAACTTCCTGAGCTTCGGTCCCGGAGGCCTACAATGATATCTCCAGGCCTGCCCTCATTATATTGACGATCCTTTAGCAGGGCGGTAAGGCAGAGGTCGGGCTGGGCCCCCGACCCCCGTTTTCAAAGACATTCGAGTTTTTGGGCCTAGTTGTGAAACTCCTTGTGTGCGTGATTGTGTTTTCATGACATTTACATATTCTTGTTTAAATCCGCAAGGTGCGCCATTCTGGGATATGATTCTTGACACTCAGATCGGCAACAGGGTGCGCAATCATTTCATGATATTTGCATTGTGTATTTCGAATCAGCAAAGTGCGCGATTAATTTCCTGGCATTTAACTTTGACATTCAGATCGGCAACAGTGTGCGCGATCATTTCATGATATGTGCATTGTGTATTTCGACTCGGCAAGGTGCGCGATTCATTTCCTGGTATTTATCTTTGACAATCAGATCGGCAACAGTGTGCGCGATCATTTCATGATATTTGCATTGTGTATTTCGAATCGGCAAGGTGCGTGATTAATTTCCTGGCATTTAATTTTGACATTCAGATCGGCAACAGTGTGCGTGATCATTTCATGATATTTGCATTGTGTATTTCGAATCGGCAAGGTGCACGATTCATTTCCTCACATAAAAACTCTTGACATTCAGATCAGCAGTGTGCGGGATCATTTCATTACATTAGCATTGTGAAACTTCGAATCAGCAGCAAGGTGCGCAATTCTTTTCTGGCAGTAAAACTCTTGATTTTCATATCGGCTGTGCGCGCGATCTTTTCATGGCATTGAATACCTTGGTGTGCAGTGTTTGTTGAGGTGCACACATTTATCCTGAGCTTTTGGTTTTCTCGAAACGCTTAATTCAAAGTGTGGCATTCTTTGTGCTAATTAAGCTCCTAGTACATTTCCTGTTGTTTTTTCATGGAATGTTCAGATAGCCTTTGTTCTCCTGTAAAAATGCAATGTTTATCCTGAAACTATTTTAAAGAAGGTTCTTGTATTCTAGACAGTATATATTTCCTGAAAACCTCAAATGAAACATTGTATTAACCTATTCATGATTTTTCCAGGTACCTATATTTCTTGAGGCCTAGTTATAGTCATGTCCTAAGTTATCCATGATTACAGTATAAGAATTCTTAGAACCATAGTCTCTTGAAAGTCAATGTGATTATACCTTGACATTGTGTTGTTTAACCTCTTGCTTCCTACAGGTCTCCTTCCCAGCTGTTCCCTACCTAATCCCCTTTTCCCCCACTTGAACTCACTCAGGTTCTGTGGTATTTTGGAGCTGACTTGTGGTGGACATGTTAGGAACATGTGCAGGCCCCGAGGATCTGGTCTCCCTGACATAAGCACCTGGATGCATTCACACAGTAAAAGTCTATGAATGAACTAGAGTGGACCATGTCTGCAGGTTACATTTTGGAAACAGTGGCCTGTAATATGGAATGTCTGAAGGATGGCCACTCCCATGAAAAGACAGAGTGTTGGCCTACAGAAAGCTTGAAAATATACATCTGACCTGCTTTGAGGAAACATATCTCACAGGCCAGAGCTTAAAAAGGTTTCCAAAAGGTGGAAGGGCAAGTGCTTTGCACTCGTGCTTTGGGTATGCAAGGAGTCCTCCAATATAGATCACTTTAGTGGGTCCCATTTCTGGTGCACTGCACCATAATTAATCCAGAAGGCACATTTGTGGTTGTGGAGGGACTCTTGCATGGGGAACTGCTGGCAGCACTGAGAAGCTTTGCACCAAATATAAATCAGGTTATATTCCTGGACACGCAGTTGCTGGCTTTTGTTCATGATTATCAGGCACCAGGTATCTGAGGAGGTCCTTTAATTGTACACGTAATACTGATCTGGATTGTGTAGGAAAGTACCATCTTCCTTGGCCTGTTACCCCCATTTGTACCTGTATGTCAGTATTGTTTTGCCTTTCTCACTGGGATCCTGTTGGTCAGGACCCCAGTGCTCATCATTTATGGCCTAATGTGTGTGTCTATGTAGTGCTTAACTGTGTCACTGAGGCTCTGCTAATCAGAACCTCAGTGCTTATGCTCTCTCTGCTTTTAAATTTGTCACTGTAGGCTAGTTACCAATTTCAATTGGCACACTGGATCCCCCTTATAAGTCCCTAGTATATGGTACCTAGGTACCCAGGGCATTGGAGTTCCAGGAGATCCATACGGGCTGCAGCATTTCTTTTGCCACGCATAAGGAGCTCAGACAAACCCTTACACAGGACTGCCTTTGCAGCCTGCGTGAAATAGTGCACACACTATTTCACAGCCATTTTCACTGCACTTAAGTAACTTATAAGTCACCTATATGTCTAACCTTCACTTGCTGAAGGTTAGGTGCAAAATTACTAAGTGTGAGGGCACCCTTGCACTAGCAAAGGTGCCCCCAACATAGTTCAGGGCCATTTCCCCTGACTTTGTGAGTGCGGGGACGCCATTACACGCATGCACTACATATAGGTTAATACCTATATGTAGCTTCACAATGGTAACTCCGAATATGGCCATGTAACATGTCTAAGATCATGGAATTGTCCCCACATTCCAAATCTGGTATTGGGCAGTCAATTCCATGCATCCTGGGGACTCCACCATGGACCCCCAGTACTGCCAAACCAGCTCTTTGAGGCTTGCACTGCAGCTACAGCTGCTGCCACCTCACAGACAAGGTTCTGCCCTCCTGGGGTCTGGGCAGCCCAGTCCCAGGAAGGCAGAACAAAGCATTTCCTCTGAGAGTAGGGTGTTACACCCTCTCCATTTGAAAATAGGTGTTACAGGCTGGGGAAGGGTAGCCTCCCCCAGCCTCTGGAAATGCTTTGAAGGGCACAGATGGTGCCCTCCTTACATAAACCAGTCTACACCGGTTCAGGGACCCCTTGTCCCCTGCTCTGGCACGAAACTGGACAAAGGAAAAGGGAGTGACCACTCCCCTGTCCATCACCTCTCCAGGGGTGGTGCCCAGAGCTCCTCCAGTGTGTTCCAGACTTCAGCCATCTTGCTTTGCAAGGTGTGGGGGCACTCTGAAGGGCTCTGAGTGGCCCGTGCCATCAGGTGATGTCAGAGACCCCTCCTGATAGGTCCTTACCTGATAAGGTAGCCAATCCCCCTCTCAGGGTTATTTAGGGTCTCTCCTGTGGGTTCTCTTCAGATCCTGCTTGCAAGGTTCCTTCAGGAATCCTCTGCAACAACTTCAGCATCCTCTGACCTCAGATCAATCGCAGCCTGCTCCAAGAAACGCTGTAACTGCATAAAAGTATCTACAAGAGATACTTTTCTTCAGCAACCACAGCTCCAAGTCAGCAACTGTAACAGTTTCCTTGGTGTGCACGCTCTGAGCCCCGTCTTCATCCTGCACCAGAAGGGCTGAAGAAATTTCCCATGGAGTGACAGAGTCACTCCCCTGCTCAAAGCAGGCACCTTCCTAGATGACGACCGGTACCCTTGGACTCCTCTCACAGTGACAAACATGCTCCTAAGGACACAGATGGTGGACATCATCGACTGTCCTGAGGTCCTGCTGATGCAATTTGTAGGAGATAAGACCTTGCCTTCCCTGAGAGCGACAGTACCCCTGTGTACCACGTCTTCTTCACCTCCTGAGGCCTCTGTGCACTCTTTACAAAATTCCTTCATGCACAGCCTGTCCCAGGTCCCCAGCACTCCGACCTGTGATGCTCAACTCGCTGAGTTGTTCTCCGGCGGTGTGGGACCTTCTTTTGTTGTGCTGCATCAACTGTGTTTTGCACCTCCTTTGTCCCCAGATCCTGTGACTCCCGGGGGTTCTGGCTGGCATCCTGAGGGCTCTCTAAAGTGCTGAGAGCCCCCTCTTCCTCTTCACACAGAGTTGAGGCCCCCAGGTCCCTTCTGGGTCCATCCAGTGCCATTTTGACGCAAAATGCACTTTTGTCGTAGCCAAGGCTTGTTGACGACTTCCAACATGAAATCACATCTGCAATTATGTCCATGTCATGAGACATCCTTTGCATCATGCAGGAACCCACTGACATCTTGCTAGGGTGCATTCCTAACCAGGGACTCTACTTTTGCACCCTCTTCTGGGTTGGCAGGGGCTCCTGTCCTTCCTGGAACTTCTTTTGACTTCTGGACTTGGTCTCCTTCCTTTTCCGGTCTTCTGGTTCCAGGAATCTAGCAGTTGTTCTTTGCAGACTTGGTTGGTTGCTGTAAAATCCCAATCACGAGGTGTAGTGTGTCCTAAGGAAACATGCAGTACTTTACTCCTGCTTTTCTGGGCTCTGGGGTGGGCTAATTTACTTACCTTTGCTGTAGTCTTACTCTCCCAGCGATTCTACACACTCTACACTTGTCTAGGGGGCAATTCGTGATTTGCATTCCACTGTCTTAGTTTATGGTTTGTGTTGCCCCTAGACCTATTCTCTTCCATTCCATTCTATAGCATTTCCTATTGTTTGCATTGTTGTTTTGACTACTTACTTGTTTAATTTGGGTGTCTATTGTATACATTATGTATAATACTTACCTCCAGAAGAAGTACTGTTTCTAAGATATTTTTGGTACTGTGTCACCCAAATAAATACCTTTATTTTTGGTAACACTGAGTATTGTCTTTACTTGTGTATAAGTACTGTGTAACTATAAGTGGTATTGCATGAGCTTTGCATGTCTCCTAGTTCAGCCTAAGGTGCTCTGCTATAGCTATCTCTATCAGCCTAAGCTGCTAGAACACTACTACTTCACTAATAAGGGATAACTGGACCTAGTATAAGGTGTAAGTACCCAAGATACCCACTACAAACCCATCCAGCCTCCTACAAATTGTTCTAGCCTGCCATTGCTAAACATTGCAGGACTTATGTAAATGCAACATTTTCAGAAATGGGTGAAGTGAAGGTGACTCTGTGAGATGTGGAAACCCCTAGTCAAGGGAATACTTGTTCTATTCTACAGTTCACCAAGTACATTCTATTATTCAGTTGATGCTGTTCAATGAAGTAATGAGGCTGAACATACCTGATGGTGAGTACCTGGGGCACACGCTGAGCAAAACATGCTTAAAACTGTTACAACCTGGAAAGGGGGTAGTAAGCGAGTGCAAAAATTGAATTTTTGGACCGAGGCATTATTGAAATGCCTTTCAGGGAACGCTAAGCACATTGTAGGAAATCTGCCTTGTTCTGCATAGTAACCCCATATTTTTTGCCTTTTGCAGGACGCTATATTTCTGTTAGTGTTAGGACTTTGTTTACTTTAACCCTGCTAACCAGTGGCAAAGTGCTTGTACTATCCATTTCAATATGATGAAAATGGCATAGTAGTAATTGGTATATTTACATTATATATATATCCCTTGTAAGTTAAATGTCAACAGTGGACTGCAGCACCTATTGGGCCATCCAGTACAGTGAGAGTGCAAGAAATGGCTTCAGGCCTTTTGCAGCCTGACTGCACCAATTTAAAAGCTTTAGTTCACCCATCTAAAATAAACCAATTTGACAGGTCAAAACCTCCCTCTTAAATATTAATAAATCACCTTTATGTTGGCCTTGTAGTCGACAAGGCAGAGTTCGTAATTTTTTTAAGTAGTATACATAGAAATTTAATGGTAACATGTCCTTACAGTGACAGACCAAATGCTATTTTTCAGTGTAGCTGACCTAACTGTCCTCCATAGAAAACCAGAGTAAAGATTTTAAATCCTAATACTGTACTCAGGAATGGGACAAGCTAGAAAATTAATTGAACAACTGTTTTCTAAAATCAAATGAAATAGTGAATTTAGATTTTTTGAATAAATATTTATAAAAAATAACTTCGAGAAAGCTACCTTTTCTGCCTGAAATTCCTAAATGGTAATTTGTCTTTTTTCTCAATCTTCCCGCGGCCAGAGATTATCATTTGAATAGGTGTGATGCTGCACACTGCTTAATTTCTCCTTCTGTGATGTTCGGGTTGCACGTTTTGTATGACCTACCTTCTTAACTGATTGCTGACTTTTATTGAAAACAGAATGAAAGAAGACAACTAATTTTTATGGGTCCACAATAATGGCACAAATGTACTTCACAGAATCCACTAAATGTGTTCACTAAGTGATTTGTCTTCCGACGCAAGTGAAGGTAGTTAACAGTCATTGTCCCTGCTAACTGTGTGACAATCTCAAAGTATCTGAGGATTCCTCTTGTGCAGTCTTTTAACCTACTTAGGTGACTGCCAGTTTCTTAACTGTGAGAGTTACATTTTTGTTTGTAGTTAAAATGCACTTATTAACTTTTACTTCTGATTTAGACACTGTAGCATGCATAAGGTGGAGGACTAAAATGTTGGTATGTACTGTATCTGAGAGTGAATCTGAACCAGGAAGCCAAGACTTCCCTTAAGCAACCTAAACTGCTTCCAACCTTCAAAATAATTATTTAAATAGGATTGCCAGGGGCCTAGACTATTTGCAAGTATCCCTCACATCAGCTCTTGTGTGTGTGATGCAACACCTGAAGTGGCCAAGAGTACAACCAGATATCGTCCCTTGTACAGTGTGCCACAGGATCCACATTTTTCTCCACTGACGAGGTCTAATAGGCTGGAAAACCAGTCTGGGAATGCTTGTGTTTCTATCTGGAGAGGGTCTCATGTTGCAGAGTGGGATGGGCAGGTCCCATTAGAAGCAGGGTCAGTATTGACTTGCATATAGTGGGCCTTTGTCCAGACCGAGTGAAAAAATGATGGATTTCAATGTTACCCAGATCAATTGCCACTGTTTCAGACTTTTTGTCAGCATTTATCTAATCACCTTTATTGGGTTCAATATTAATGCAACCACTACCCTGCCTCTGTTATTTTGTGGGAGTACTGCTTTGTGAAAGACTGTTCACAACATTTTCTTTATTAAGAAACCTGCCTGTTTATTGCTCCAGGTGGTCTACCATACACCCCATGCTAGGAAATCTGCAGTCAATGATTGAAGACCAACTATACATAAGAACATTCGTTTTTGGGAGGTACCCTCTCTTTGAAATGCCCAATGTTCATCCCCAACAAAGTGCGGGACACTTATACACCCAATCGGTGTTACAGTAGGTAGGATATGTGGTGGCATGCGGAGTAGATCTATTTTGTGTCTTGTAGGGGCAGATTTATGGAAAGTGGTGCTGCACTGAGTGCAGTGCCACTTTCCCTGCGCCATTTAGCACCCACCTACTGCCGCCATGTGTGCACTGTATTTAAAATACGGCGCACCATGGAGCATGGTAGGGGGCAATGGCATAATTTCTCATGACGCTATTGATGTACTCTGCAGGAGTAGTGCCAAAATATTGGAGATACTCCTGCAGAATACATAGGGCCTCATTCTAAAGAATGGACGCCTCCTTTTAATGGCTGCTCTTGAGCAGGCGTTAAAAGTGTCATACAAAATGGCGCAAGGGAAGCTCAAAGATTTCCTTACACCATTTTTCTGGCTCCCCTAATGGCGGAACACCCCCTTTGCATACATTATGCCTGGTGCAGGCATAATGTATCGCAAAGGGTTACAGAGTGGCGCAATGCATGCATTGTGCCACTCTGTAAATAAGCTGCGGGCATTTTGGCCTTGTTGGGCCGCATTAACTTAAAAAATAATGATGTAAATGTGGTGCAAGGTGGCGCTAGGGCATTAGAAATATGCCCCATAGTGTCTACAGAAGCCCTTTCCCTATATTATTACATGTTGCTGCACATTTAGGCCTATATTTATACTTTTTGACGCACAACTGCGCCAACGCAGTTGTGCGTCAAAAATATTAACGCCGGCTAACGCCATTCCAAAGCGCCATGCGGGCGCCTTATTTATTGAATGACGTTAGCCGGCGCTGCGGACTGGTGTGCGTCAAAAAAAATGACTCACACCAGGCAGCGCCGGCGTAGTGGAAAATGGAGCTTGGGCGTCAAAAAATGGGGCAAGTCAGGCTGAGTCAAAATTTTGGCCTCAACCCGATTTGCGCCATTTTTTTTTACGCCCAACCTCCATTGAAATGACTCCTGTCTTAGCAAAGACAGGAGTCATGCCCCCTTGCCCAATGGCCATGCCCAGGGGACTTATGTCCCCTGGGCATGGTCATTGGGCATAGTGGCATGTAGGGGGGCACAAATCAGGCCCCCCTATGCCACAAAAAAAAAAAGGAAAAAAATACTTACCTGAACTTACCTTAACTTCCCTGGGATGGGTCCCTCCATCCTTGGGTGTCCTCCTGGGGTGGGCAAGGGTGGCAGGGGGTGTCCCTGGGGGCATGGGAGGGCACCTCTGGGCTCCTTCTGAGCCCACAGGTCCCTTAACGCCTGCCCTGACCCAGGCGTTAAAAAACAGCACCCATCAGGCTGGGCGCCGTTTTTTAAGGCCTGCCCACTCCTGTGCGTCAAAATGACATCACAGTATAAATAAGGCGCACAGGCCTTAAAGTCATTTTTTGGAAGGGAACGCCTACCTTGCATATAATTAACGCAAGGCTGGTTCCCCCTTCCAAAAAATGTCGCACATGGGGGAACTTTGACGCCCGCTGCGTCGGACGTCAAAGTATAAATATGGGGCAGGGTTTGCGCCGAATGTGCGTCAAAAATTTTGATGCACATTCGGCGCAAACAGAGTATAAATATGGCCCTTACCTTTACAGGCTACACAATGTTATTCTACTATAATCCTGGACTTATGCTGAGCAAAATCAATACTGTTATACAGAAGCAATCCATTTTAAAGGATAGAAAATATTGATAGGAAATGTGTAGAGCTTGCTTTATAATTTAGAAGTGTATAATGTGCTATAGCTTCTGGGTGCATATAAAATGTATAGATTGCAAGCCATCAACAGGTATGACTAGAGAGTCTGCATACTGATTCTGAAACACACGCAGTCTTATTATGCTCAAAAGTTAAACCGCCAATGACATCAGCACTTGTTGTGACTCAGCAACAAGGCTCCACTTATACACGTTTGTCCTCTTCCCTCACTGGTACATGTAATGGTGAGATATGTTAGCAGATGCTGCCAAAGATGTTACCTGGACGTTTGTTGTGAGGCGGTAGGGAAAGTCTTGGCAGTGATCAGTAATGGGAAGGGGTAGTGCACGTGATCTGTACACAATAATACACAGGGAAGCAGCATCTTAGAAGCAAACATGGGAAACATCCTTTTTTACTACTTTTTTTTCCCGAAAGTCGTGGTTAACAAAAGCGCAACAACGCTTTTTTTAACCACGACTCCGGTTTTTTGTGCCTTAACTACGTATGTTCTGAACAACGAACATGCGTGGTTAAGGTACAAAGAAGGGAGTTGGCGAAGGTAAGTGGTGGGTTTAGGTTTTGGGGAGGGGGTGGGGGGTCAGGGGGTTTTAGGTTTTGGGGTGGGGTTGGGGGGTTGGGCGTTTTTGGTTTTGGGGAGTGGGTGGGGGGTCAGGGGGTTTTAGGTTTTAGGGTGGGGTTGGGGGTGTGGGGCGTTTTTGGTTTTGGGGAGTGGGTGGGGGGTCAGGGGGTTTTAGGTTTTAGGGTGGGGTTGGGGGGTGGGGCGTTTTTGGTTTTGGGGAGTGGGTGGGGGGTCAGGGGTTTTAGGTTTTAGGGTGGGGTTGGGAGGGTGGGGCGTTTTTGGTTTTGGGGAGTTGGTGGAGGGTCAGGGGGTTTTAGGTTTTGGGGTGGGGTTGGGGGGTGGGGTGTTTTTGGTTTTGGGGAGTGGGTGGGGGTCAGGGGGTTTTAGGTTTTGGGGTGGGGTTGTGGGGGTGCGGCGTTTTTGGTTTTGGGGAGTGGGTGGAGGTCAGGGGGTTTTAGGTTTTAGGGTGGGGTTGGGGGGGGTGGGGCGTTTTTGGTTTTGGGGAGTGGGTGGGGGTCAGGGGGTTTTAGGTTTTGGGGTGGGGTTGGGGGGGTGGGGTGGGGTAAGGGATGTAGGGTGAATGGTGCCTATTGCTAATGATTTTATCAGGAATGCCTTTACAACGAAATATCGTTGTTAAGGCATTCGTGGTAAAATCATTAGTAGTAGCAACGAGGTCGGTGTTCCGACCTCGTTGTTAAGGCAGTAGTTGTTTTTTAATTCGTTGTTTCGTCGTACAATCGCAAACATATCATTGTTAATACTCTACATTGGTGATCGATTTCAAATGGAGAAAGTGCTAGGGGTGTGCAGTGTTGCAAAGATGTGTACATTTTATGAAGTTGTGAGCGTGCAAAGCTTTAACAAGGGGCATTGTGGTGGAAATAGCAACAGAATTACACTTTGTGGAAGAAATAACTGCAAACAATTTAACTTTTTGCATGATTGTAATCACAGAAATATTTTTGGCAGAAACCTTCACCAATATGAAAAGTTGTGGGAATAGAGAAAATTCAAACATTTACAAAAGTGCCAGAGAGTATTGGCAACTGCCTGGTAAATAACAGAGAAACACCACTAATTACTCAGCCAAATTTCAATAATCGAGACTCTATATTATTTGGTTACAGACCTGGACAAAACTACACTATTTATCTGGTATGTTGAGAAATAATGTGAAATAAAGTGCAAAGTTAGTAATGCTTAAAGCGTGAAACTAATGCAAAATTGCAGTAGGCAATTGTTCTTAAACGTACTAGCCCTGCAAAGCTGACATTGAAGAAATTGCAGATTCTTAGGTCCCGTTCTGTTTCTGGGAGACGGACGCGTTCTCCCGAGATGCGCCTTTTTCTTCACAAGAGCCTTGAGAAAGCCCCGGCTTACGTGCCGTAAGGGGGCGAAACACGTGTTGGCTGATGGTCTTGTGTCGTTGCTTTAGACTCACCAACGATGTTAGGACGATGTTCCTAGGCTACTGTAAATAGACTCACAACTGACGGCATTTACATTGGATTGACGTTGTTCACAATAAACCTGAAATAAGAAGACTAGACTGACTCTTTATACAACCACTACGGATTCACCTTGTGTGTTTGGCCGGATGTTTTGTTTCGGACTCATTCTTCTATATTAATAATGTTGGAATCAAATTGCTCACAATGAATAAGGCATTTTGAGGATTAACCCGGAAACAATAATACTTTTGTCTGACTCTCATAATATTTTATTAGAGGGACTTTTCCACTATCAGACTTTATATTTGTTACTTTAGGAGGACTAGGGTCCAATGTCCTCCGGTTAAGTCCCTTCAGTTACCTCATTTAGGCATTTCATACAGAGAGCTAGTGTACTGGACCCCCTCCTTTTTTGGAGCTTTGTTTTTCCAGGAGGGCAGAAGCCTGTCTGTGAGGTGGCAGCAGCTGGGGATGCCTGGAAAGCCTCCGAAAGGCTGGTATGGCAGTATGGGGGGCCATAGTGAAGCCCCAGAGGGCATGGGATTGTGCAACCAATAATGGAATCAATATTGGGGTACAATTCCCAGTTGTTAGACACCTTACATGGCCATATTCGGAGTTACCTTTGTGAAGCCAAACATAGGTATTGACCTATGTCCAGTGCACATGTAAAATGGCGTCCCCGCACTCATGAAATCTGGGAAAATAAGCCTGGATGACATGGGGGCACCTCTGCTAGTGCAGGGTTGCCCTCACACACAGGTACTTTGCACCCAGCCTCCAGGGTCAGAAGACCTGATATAGGTGACTTATAAGTTACTTAAGTGCAGTGAAAATGGCTGTGAAATAGTGCATGCACTATTTCACACAGGCTGCATTGGCAGTCCTGTAGAAGCCTTTGCCTGGGCTCCCTCTGGGTGGCAAAATAAATGCTGCAGCCCATAGGGATACCCTGGAACCTCAATGCCCTGGGTACCTAGGTACCATATACTAGGGAGTTATAAGGGTGGAGCAGTATGCCAATTTGGAGTGAAATACTGAGTCACCAGTATGTAGTGACACATTTAGAAACAGAGAGAGCATGAGCACTGGAGTTCTGATTAGCAGGACTCAGTGACAAATTAGAAAACAGTGAAACACACTAACAAGCATGCCATAAACCATACGTACAGGGGTCCTGACTAGCCGGATCCCAGTGACACAATCAAAAACAAACTGACATCAGGCAGAAATCGGGGGTAACATGCCAAAAGGAGGGTACTTTCCTACAGTTGATGTTAGTGAGACCTATTGCACCAAGGTGAAGCTACATTGATTAAGGTGATTTCCAACTGGTCGAGATTTCAGTCTTGTGTGTATAAATCTTTCTGTTTGGAAACAGTCAGAGGATGTCACAACCTTAATATTCCAATTGATAAGTTATCTTGAGTTTCTTTAGAGAAGTAGACAATTTATTTGTTGTTATTCTGTTTGTTTTGAGTTGTGAAATTGTTGTATACGAGTAAATTATAAAGGAGGGTGAACTGCAAGGAGTAAGGAATCTCATCTGAGAGAGCTGCGCTGATATTGGATGGTTGGAGTGAAATGTCATGCTGTGGTTGGGTGACAAACTAGTTGACATATACTGAATTTTAATTAAGAAAGATTTGTTCTGTTTTTACTTGATATTGTTGATTTATTCAACAATGTGAAATGTTTTAAGAATTTCAGGAGTTTTATGAGAGGAAATAGTGGAATCCCAGTACGGGAACGTAAAGAAACACTGCCCGCGGGTACACCAGTGCACTGTCTGTCAACAAATGTATATGAGTTGAAACCACTTCCTATACTTACACAGTATGAAGCATTACACTTTTAGGGGAAGACAGCACATGTTAAGGAGAGAGAGAGAGAGAAGTACCAAAATAGAGCTAAAAGAGCTGTTCAACTTATGCAGATGCCCAAAGGGATGAAGAACAGCAAAGGTGGAAGAAATGCATAGTTGAGGGAGTTAGAATGTACCTAGCTATTATAGCATCCTCCTAAGCCTGAATACCCAGCAATGGAGACTCCGCACACGGAGCTATGTATTGCACATCTTTATTCGTGTAACCCTGAACTCAACATTCTAAACCTGCATTCATTTCACCACGTTCTATGTCACAGCTCTACAGAGTTCTTCAGGGGCACGTCATTCATACTCACACAACACTACATCTCCTCCTCTGGTAAATAAAAATTATGTTCTTTTACAAACATCTACACAATCATAGCTCTTCAATAAGCTTTTTGGTGCTTTAAGTACTCATCCTGACCATGTCTTCAGAAACTGGGAATCAAGCACAGGCGTGCCCGTGATCTGCGTTGGTGATGTAAGAGCAACACTAGTCTGAGGTATTTCAATTGTCCTTTCTGAACAAGTCTCTGTGTTGACATCAGTACCTGACAAGTGATGAGCCACCTGTCTGAAATGTGAGGAATCGTGTGTAATGGATTTCCCAGGATGTTGGGCAGTCACCATATGTCCTTTGCTGGTTACGACACGGAGTGGTTCAACATCAAATGGAGCATCAGACTTACGTTTTCTTGGCTGATGTACAAGCTCTCGATCTCCTCTTTGTGAGAAGCTGGCCTAGTTTGTAGTGGGTAGAAGTAGTACTTACACCTTATACCAGGTCCAGTGATCCTTCTTAGTGAAATGTAGGCAGTGTCTAGCAGCTTAGGCTGTCTTGTGGTAGCTGTAGCAGAGCAGCCAAGGCTGAACTAGGAGACATGCAAAGCTCTTGCAATACCACTATAGTCACACAGTACTTATACACAATAAAAGATAATACTCAGTGTTACCAAAAATAAAGGTACTTTATTTTACTGACACAAGGCCAAAACTATCTTAGAGGCAATACTACTACTGGAGGTAAATATTATACACAATATATACACTAGTAACCAAAATCAGGTAAGTACACAGTAAGAAAATAGTGCAAACAGTGAAAATCACAATAGGTTGCAATAGGCCTAGGGGCAACACAAACCATATACTAAATTAGTGGAAAGCGAATGTCGAATTTTCCCCTAGGCAAGTGTAGTGTGTAGAGGGGAGCTGGGAGTGTAAGAAAAAAACAAAGGTAAGTAAAATACTCCAACCCAGAGCCCAGGAAAACAGAAGGAAAATACAGCAAGTTTCCTCTACACTAGAAGTCATGATAAATGATTTTGCAAAGACCAAGCAAGATGCAAAAAACCAGCAATGGATTCCTGGACCTGAAGACCTGTGGAGAGAAGAGACCAAATCCAGAAGTCAATAAAGAGTCCAGGAACAACATGAGCCCCTGCCCACCAGGAAGAAAAGTAGATTCTCCGGTTGGAAGAAAAGTACAGAAATGCACCAAAGAAGACAGCTGCAGGTTCCTGCTTAGTGCAAGAGATGTCCCACGTCGAGTCGTTGGAAACAGGCTGTTTGCATCACTGGATTCCGCCAACAAGCCTTGGTTCATGCAAGAACGCGTTTTGCATCTAAGAGGTGCAGCCCGGACCCAGGAGGGTCCTGGGGGTCTGAACTCAGACTGAGGAAACAGAGGGGGCTCTCAGCACTTCAGAGACCCCTCAGAAGATCAGGCAGTACCCACAGGAGTCCCAGGACACAGGGACAAAGGAGTTGCAAAGTGCAGTCATCGCAGCACTACACAAAGGGATCCCACGCCGCCAGAGAACAACTCAGGGATCTGAGCGTCGCAGGAGAGAGTGCTGGGGACCTGGGCTACGCTGTGCCTGAAGGACTTTTGAAGAAGTGCACAGAAGCCCAAGGACCTGCAGAGGACACGATACACAGGGGTACTGTCTGGCACGGGGAGGCAAGTCCTTAGCTCCACCAAATTTGGACAGCTGGACCTTTGGACAGTCAGGATCACTTCGGTCCACCACCTGTGTTCCAGGGATCACGCTCATCGACAGGAGAAGAGTCCCAGAGTACCAGTCATCGTTTCAGAGAGGTGCCTGCTGAATCAGAGAAATTACTCTGTCATTCCACAGGAGATTCCTTTGGTTCTTCTGGTGCAGGGTGAAGACAGGCAGTCCTCAGAGCGTGCACAACCTGGAAACTGTTGCAGGTGCTGGCTGGTGCTGAAGTTGCAGGTCACAGTAGCCTTCCTGGATACTTTGTTGCAGTTACAGCGGTTCCTGGAGCAGTCTGTGGTTGATCTGATGGTCAGAAGCCGAAGCAGAGGATGCAGAGGAGTCTTGGTAGAGTCTTGCAAACCAAATCAGAGGAAACACCATAGGAGAAACCCTAAATAGCCCTGAGAGGGAGATTGGCTACCTACTCAGGTATGCATCTATCAGTATGGGTCTCTGACGTCACCTGCTGGCACTGGCCACTCAGATGCTCCCAGAAGGTCCCCACACCTTGGAATCCAAGATGGCTAACACCAGGGACACTCCGGAGGAGCTCTGGGCACCACCCCTGGGGTGATGATGGACAGGGGAGTGGTCACTCCCCTTTCCTTTGTCCAGTTTCGTGCCAGAGCAGAGACTGGGTGTCCCTGAACCGGTGTACACTGGATTATTAGGAGGGAACCACTTGTGCCTTTCAAAGCATTTCCAGAGGCGTTGGGAGGCTACCCCTCCCATGCCTGTAACACCTATTTCCAATGGTAGAGGGTGTAACACCCCTATCTTAAAGGAAATGCATTGTTCTGCCTTCCTGGAATTGAGCTGCTCAATCCCCAGGAGGGCAGAAACCTGTCTGTAAGATGGCAGCAGCTGGGGCTGCAATGGAAACCTCTGAGAGCTCGTTTGGCAGTACTGGGGGTCCATAGTGGGGCCCCCATGGTGCATGGTATTGACCCCCCAGTACCAGATTTGGATTGGGGGTTTAATTTCACAATCTTAAACACCTCACATGGCCATGTTCGGAGTTTCTATTGTGAAGCTAAATATATGTATTGACATATATGTAGTGCACGCTTATTATGGTGTCCTCGCACTCACGAAGTCTGGGAAATTGGTCCTGGACAACGTGGGGGCACCTTTGCTAGTGCAAGGGTGCCCTCACAACAGTAACATTGCACCTAGCCTTCAGGAATTGAAGGTTAGACATACAGGTGACTTATAAGTTACCTAGTGCAATGAAAAATGGCTATGAAATAGTGTGTGCACTATTTCACTCAGGCTGCAGTGGCAGTCTTGAAAAAAGGTTTGTATGAGCTCCTTATGGGTGGCAAAAGAAATGCTGCATCCCATAAGGATCTCCTGGAACCCCAATCCCCTGGGTGCCTAGGTACCATATACTAGGGACTTATAAGGGGGGTTCAGTGTGCCAATCTGAATTGGAATATGGAGTCACTAGACTATAGTGACAAATTTGGTACAAAGAGAGAGCATGAGCACTGGAGTTCTGGTTAGCAGAACTCCAGTGACACAGTAAAGCATACTGACAACACAGCAACACATACTGACATATAGGCCACAAACTATGAACACTGTGGTCCTGACAAGCAGGATCCCAGCGAGACAGTAAAAACACACTGACAAACAGGCAGAAATTGGGGGTAATATGCCAAGAAAAATTGTAATTTCCTAATCTCTTGTGTAGGTAATGGCCCTCATTACAACCCGGGCGGTCGGTGATTAAGTGGCGCTAATACCGCCAACAGGCTGGCAGTAATTACAATCAAATTATGACAATGGCGGTGAGCACTCAGATAGACAGCCACTTTACCACACCGACCGCCGGGGGGAAACAACAGCCACCACAGCGGTAGCTGCCAACAGCAGAAGACAAGGTTCCCCCCACCATATTAAGACAGCCTAATCTGCCACCGTTTCCAGGGCGGTACCAACGACATCAAAAGCCTGGCAGAAACACTGCACAGAAGGGAAAGGACTCACCTTTGGAGACACAGGGAAGACCCACGCCACCATGGAGCCCACACTGCAGATTTTCCCAATGATCTTCTACATCCTGCTCCAACACGAACACCAACAACGGCGAGGACGACCACGGTGAGTACAGCCGCCTAGCACACAGGGGGGGGGGGGAGGAAAAAGAGAGTGACACCCACACCCAACACACACACACCCAACACCATACACACAATCAGATGCAGTAATAAACCATTTTTACCCCGTACCCTTCAGGAATAATGCAAGGACCACAGGAATAGATGAAAGTGAGTGTAATAATGCGAGTGGGAGTCTGGGCCACATGACAATGTCCAAGGCCCCACCTCAGCCGGCAGATGAAACAAGAACACTGGTTCTGGCGGGTGCAACATTCCCTGTGCTTGGTCCTGGGGAGTGCAAGGCCACAGTCTCTCAAGTGGGTGACTTGCCCACTGCCTCTGGAGGGGGCAACATGCACTGTGCTTGGTCCTTGGGAGTGCAAGGCCACAGTCTCTCAAGTGCATGACTTGCCCACTGCCTCTGGAGGGGGCAACATGCCCTGAGCTTCGTCCTGGGGAGTTCAAGGCCACAGTCTCTCAGGTAGGTGACTTGCCCACTGGTTCTGGAAGGGGCATTGTGCCCTGTGCTTTTGATTCTGGTGAGGATGGGGTGAGTGGGTGTCTTACCCACTGGTTCTGGAGGGGGCATCGTGCCCTGTGCTCTTGATCCTGGTGAGGATGGGGTGAGTGGGTGCCACACCCACTGGTTCTGGAAGGAACATCGTGCCCTGTGCTCTTGTTCCTTGGGAGGATGGGGTGAGTGGGTGCCATACCCACTGGTTCTGGAGGGGGCATCGTGCCCTGTGCTCTTGATCCTGGTGAGGATGGGGTGAGTGGGTGCCACACTCACTGGTTCTGGAGGGAGCATTGTGCCCTGTGCTCTTGTTCCTGGGGAGGATGGGGTGAGTGGGTGCCACACCCACTGGTTCTGGAGGAGGCATCGTGCCCTGTGCTCTTGATCCTGGTGAGGATGGGGTGAGTGGGTGTCTTACCCACTGGTTCTGGAGGGGGCATCGTGCCCTGTGCTCTTGTTCCTGGTGAGGATGGGGTGAGTGGGTTCCATACCCACTGGTTCTGGAGAGGGCATCTTGCACTGTGTTCTTGATCCTGGTGAGGATGAGGTGAGTGGGTGTCTTACCCACTGGTTCTGGAGGGGGCATCGTGCCCTGTGCTCTTGTTCCTGGGGAAGTCAAGGTCACAGTCTCTCCGCTCAATGTCATTCCCACAGGATTTGAAGGGGCAGGCCGCACAACAGCCCATGGAGGCAGGACTACAGACCTTCCGCTGGCGGTGACGGCTGCTCAGTGGTGGTAGTGGTGCTGCTGGTGGTGGGAGGCTCTAGCCCATCCCCTGCAGCCTCGGACAGCTGCCCACAGGTGGTGGTGGTGGTGCTGCTGCTGCTACTGGTGGTGGTGGGGTGAGGGACCAGCCCATCCTCTGCAGCCTCGGGCGGCTGCCCACTGGTGGTGGTGCTGCTGCTGCTACTGGTAGTGGTGGGGGAGGCTCCAGCCCATCCCCTGCAGCCTCGGACCGCTGCCCACTGGTGGTGGTGGTGCTGCTACTGGTGGTGGTGGGGGGAGGCTCCAGCCCATCCCCTGCAGCCGCGGATGGCTGCAGAGCCATGGTTGGTGGTGGGGGCATCTTGTCCTTCCTGCCTGCTGTTGCAGGCCCCTTACCCTTCCTGGCAGCACTTGGGGGAGGCTCCTTGCCCTTCCGCACAGCAGCTGAGGAAGGCACACTTTCCGTGAGACTGGATGGTGCCCTGGATCCTTTCCTACCACGAGTGGGTGTGGAAACCACTGGGCCCGTGGACTGGGTGGCTAAGGTGCTTGGCTGGGTTCTTCTCACCCTGGCCAGACGTGAAGGACGTGGGGGGGGTAGGAAAGAGGTCAACGATGGAGAGGAAAAGCTTTTTACGGACACTGGGGCAGGAAGAGGGAGAAGGTTTAGGAATTGAGGAAGAGGGAGTGGTTGTAGGAGGTGTCTGTCTGCTGTGTTTGGGTGCAGGTGCATGGGCTGGATGCTGTTGTGAGGTGGATGGCTGTTGGGTGTCTGAGTGCTTGCGTTTGTGTACCTTGGGGGGGGGGGGGACAGACACAGTGGGAGAGGATACAGGGGATGTGTGCATGGCTGTTGTGATGGTCTCTGCCAGTGAGGTGTGTGTTCTGCTAGGTGTTCTGGTGATGCTTGCAGTGGATGATGGTGTAGTGCATGCAGGTGTGAGTGTAGACGGAAATGGGAGGGAGGCGGAGGAGGAGGAGGAAGGGGACACAGTGGAGGCAGTGGATGTGGGTATGTTTGCATACGGATGGTGTTTGTGTGAGTGCCTGTGGGATGATGTGTGGTGCTTGTGTTTGCCTGTGCAACTCTTGTGTGTTGCCCTTTGTGCATGCACGTCTGCCTGTGTGCTTGGGATAGGTTGGGGTTGAGGAGAATGGGACTGGTAAGAGGAAGTTGGAGAGGGGAGGGTGGAAAAAGGGACAATGGCTGCCATCAGAGAGGAGGCCAGAGCCTGGATTGATCTCTGTTGGGATGCCAAGCCAGTGTCAATGCCCTCCAGAAATGCATTTGTTTGTTGCATTTGGGCTGCCAGCCACTGGATGGCATTCACAATGGTTGACTGCCCTACTGAGACGGATCTCAGGAGGTCAATAGCCTCCTCACTCAGGGCAGCAGGGCTAACTGGGACAGGGCCTGAGGTGCCTGGGGCGAAGGCGATGCCCACCCTCCTCGGTGAGAGGGCATGGTCAACTCCCTGAGGATCTGCTGGGAGGGTGGTGCTGGTACAGGGAGTGGCGGCTGTACCTGTATCTGGGGTTGGCACAGAGGTATCCGCCACTGTAGGAAAGTACCATCTTTCTTGGCATGTTACCTGTATGTCAGTATGTTTTGCCTGTCTCACTGGGATCCTGCCAGTGCTCATAGTTTATGGCTTAATTAGTGTGTTGTGTATAGTGTTTGACTGTGTCACTGAGGCTCTGCTAATCAGAACCTCAGTGCTTATGCTCTCTCTGCTTTTAAATGTGTCACTATAGGCTAGTGACTTCATTTACCAATTTCAATTGGCACACTGGACCCCCCTTATAAGTCCCTAGCATGTGGTACCTAGGTACCCAGGGCATTGGGGTTCTAGGAGATCCATATGGGCTGCAGCATTTCTTTTGCCACCCATAAGGAGCTCAGACAAATCCTTCCACAGGCCTGCCATTGCAGCCTGCGTGAAATAGTGCACACACTATTTCACTGCCATTTTCACTGCACTTAAGTAACTTATAAGTCACCTATATGTCTAACTTTCACTTGCTGAAGGTTAGGTGCAAAGTTACTAAGTATGAGGGCACCCTTGCACTAGCAAAGGTGCCCCCACATAGTTGAGGGCCAATTCCCAGGCCTTTGTGAGTGCGGGGACGCCACTACACATGTGCACTACATATAGGTCACTACCAATATGTAGCTTCACAATGGTAACTCCGAATATGGCCATGTAAGGTGTCTAAGATCATGGAATTGTCCCCCCATTCCAAACCTGGTATTGGGGAGCCAATTCCATGCATCCTGGGGGCTCCACTATGGACCCCCAGTAGTGTCAAATCAGCTCTCTGACGCTTGCACTGCAGCTGCTGCCACCTCACAGACAGGGTTCTGCCCTCCTGGGGCCTGAGCAGCTCAGTCCCAGGAAGGCAGAACAAAGAATTTCCTTTAGCAGCAGGGTGTTACACCCTCTCCCTTTCAAAATATGTGTTACAGGCTGGGGAAAGGTAGCCTCCCTCAGCCTCTGGAAATGCTTTGAAGGGCACAGATGGTGCCCTCCTTGCATAAGCCAGTATACACCGGTTCAGGGACCCCCAGTCCCTGCTGTCAAAATTTGGAGGAGGTAAGATCTTGCCTTCCCCGAGAACAACAGTAGCCCTGTGCACCGCGTCTCCTTCACCTCCTGAATCCTCTGTGCACTATTTGCAAAATTCCTTCATGCACAGCCTGGCCCAGGTCCCCACCACTCTATCCTGCAATGTTCAACTCGCTGAGTTGTTCTCCGGTGGCGTGGGACCTTCCTTTGTAGTGCTGCACCAACCGCATTTTTCACCTCCTTTGTCCCCATATCCTGGGACTCTTGTGGGTGCTATCTGGTGTCCTGAGGGCTCTCTCAATTGATGAGAGTCCCCTCTTCCTCCTCAGACAGAATTTAGGCCTCCAGGTCAATCCTAGGTCCAGGTAGCGCCAACGTGACTCAAAACGCAACTTTTCCTGAACCAAGGCTTGTCGGAGGAATCCAGCTCCAAAACTTGCCTGCATCTAACTTCTCTTCGTGGGACATCCAATGCATCACGCGGGAACCCACTGACATCTTCCTTGGGTGCATTTCTGCAGGCTTTGTCCAACCAGGGACCCTTCTTTTCCACCCTCTTCTAGGTTGGCAGGGGCTCTTGTCCTTCCTGGAACTTCTTTCGACTTCTGGACTTGGTCTCCTTCCTTTGCCGGTCTTCAGGTCCAGGAATCTAGCAGTTGTTGTTTGCAGTCTTGGTTGGTTATTGCAATAACTCTACTCATGACTTGTAGTGTGTCCTAAGGAAGCTTGCAGTACTTTTCTCCTGTTTTTCTGGGCTCTGGGGTGGGGTAATTTACTTACCTTTACTCTATGCTTACTCTCCCAGCGATCCTGCACACACTACACTTGTCTAGGAGGGAATTCGTGATTCACATTCCACTTTCTTAGCATGTGGTTTGTGTTGTCCCTAGACCTATTTTCTCCCATTGCATTCTATAGCATTTCCGATTGTTTGCACTATCCTGTGTCTTATTGGGGTGTCTATTGTATATATTGTGTATAATACTTACCTCCAAAAGTAGTATTGCCTCTAAGATATTTTTGGTACTGTGTCACCCAAATAAACTACCTTTATTTTTGGTAACACTGAGTATTGTCTTTGCTTGTGTATAAGTACTGTGTAACTATAAGTGGTATTGCAGGAGCTTTACATGTCTCCTAGTTCAGCCTAAGCTGCTCTGCTATAGCTACCTCTATCAGCCTAAGCTGCTAGAACACTACTACATTTCACTAATAAGGGATATCTGGACCTGGTGTAAGGTGTAAGTACCCAAGGTACCCGCTACGAACCAAGCAAGCCTCCTACAGCCACCAGCAGGGAGCTTCCATCGGAGTTGGTATCAGAGTCTGAACAGTCCCGCCAGTCTCCGCCGTGGTGCTCCACTCGCCCTCAATCCCACTGGTGCCCTCAGCGTCGCTGGACTTTGCCTCCTGGGTCCCGTGGGATGCAGCTCCCTCCGTCGCTGGTGCCTCTGCTCCTCTGCCAGATGATGCTAATGGACATAAGGACAGGGTGACAAAACAAAAAGGGGAGGGAGGTGAGACAAAGGATACACTTTGTCAATGGCTGCACCAACACCACCTTTGGCGTACACACCACCATCACACACAGGCTACAGGCCTATGCACTATGCAATGCACTACCAGTAATAATGCTAGCCATCAGGGCATGGGCATGGCCACATACCGCCAACTGCAGCACACCTGGGACCCACACAGCCCTGCCCAGTAGTGGATGCCTACAAGTTAGGTAGCAGGAATATCACTTCAGAACCCTGGACAACATGGACCGACTCTGCAATGCCAGGCCTGGCCTAAGGGCACACACTAAAACACATCCCCCACCCGGGGACCCCCGTACATGCGTACGTTGTAATGATGGGAACTGTACTCACCCCCTTGTGGCTGCTGTGATGCCCTCAAGCGTCCACCCAGCTCCGGATAGTCCACCGCCAGTATGTGGGCCATCAGATGGGTCAGGGTTTGACGGACACCCCTTCCTCATTTGGAGGCCATTCCCAGCTGGGCCTCCGCCGTCTTCCGTGCCCAGCGTCTCAGGTCCTCCCACCGTTTCCGACAGTGGGTGCTCTGCCTGCCGTAGACCCCCAGGGTCCGCACGTCCTTGGCAATGGCACGCCAAATACCCTTTTTTTGATGGGCGCTGACCTGCAGAGAAATACACACCGGGAAAGGTATTAGTCAGACCATCCTGCCTGTTACACTCATGGCCCACCATACCCCTTCACATCGCCATTTGCACACACAGGGCCCAGCACACAAGCTGTCCGCCGCCCAGGGGCCATCCACCCCCCTTCACAAGGCCTTCACACACACCACTCCATGCATTCATGCCCCATGCATCTTGCTCACAGTGTAATCACCTGTTGGTCTGGAGGCCCATACAGTAGTCGGTACTGGGGTAGGACCCCATCCACCAGTCGATCCAACTCTGCCGAGGTGAAGGCAGGGGCCCTTTCCCCAGTCACACGAGCCATGGTAGGTTCCAGACACAGGTCACAGAAGCACATGCAGTGTAGGTCCTCTCCTTTTGAAGGTCAAGGTAGCATGTGAGTGATAAGATAGAAAATGGCGGTCATCACCATTGGCCACTGTACCCCATAGGGCCCAATATTATCAAGTGAGGGGTTGCACTGCAGTTCCCGACCGCCTCTCGCAATGCCGCACGTCAGCGGAATTACCTCACTTCCACCTGTCCCTCCACACAGGACAGGCAGATGCCATTTTGAGGGGGAGGGGTCAGGCCCTGGATTATAACTGCATCACAGTACACAATTGGACATGCAGGACATATGCCACATGTACATGAAAAACTGGCATCATGCAATGTACTGTTGTGACTACGATGTACAGTTTGTGACCGGCTACTCACTCTTTTGCCCCATAGATTGCTACTGCTGTGCATGAATAGGAGATGGATACATACCTCCATGTACAGACCCCTGGTAGACTTGGCAGTAATGGAGGACAGCCATTTCATCCTTACCTATAGACTTGACAGGGCCACAATCACGGAGCTGTGTGCCCAATTGGAGCCTGACCTAATATCTGCAATCCGTCACCCCACTGGGTTCCCCCCTCTTGTGCAAGTGCTAACTGTGCTCCATTTCTTGGCAACTGGTTCTTTCCAAATGACAGTGGGCTTGGCAGCAGGAATGTCACAGCCAATGTTCTCAATAGTGCTGACCAGAGTGTTGTCTGCCATAATTAAGTACATTGTTTTCCCCCAGGAGGAGGATTTGGCCACTGTGAAGGCTAACTTCTATGCAATGGGACATATCCCCAACATCATTGCGCAATTGATGGGACACATAATGCATTTGTACCCCCTCACCAAAATAAACAGGTGTTCAGAAATCGAAAGAGTTTTCACTCCATAAATGTGCAGCTGGTGTGCCTGGCGGACAAGTACATCTCCCACATCAATGCTAAGTATCCTGGGTTGGTGCATGATGCCTTCATTCTGAGGAATAGTAGCATCCCAAATGTGATGGCCCAACTACAGAGCCACTGAGTGTGGCTAATAGGTGAGCCCTGGTTCCCATCCAGTGGATGTTGGTGTATGGGTATGGTGTGGGCCATATGGAATAGTGTGTGGGTAAATGTTGTCCTTAGATATTTGCAGGTGACTCTGGTTACCCCAACCTATCATGGCTACTGACCCCTGTGAGGAATCCCAGGACAAGGGCAGAAGAACGTTACAATGAGACTCATGGACAAACAAGAAGGATAATTGAACGTACCTTTGGCCTCCTGAAGGCCAGGTTTCAGTGCCTCCATATAACAGGTGGATCCCTGTGCTACTCACCCAAGAAGGTCTGCCAGATAATCGTGGCATGCTGCATGTTGCATAACCTTGCCTTGAGACGCCATGTGCCTTTTCTGCAGGAGGAGGAGGCTGGAGATGGCCGTGTGGCAGTAGTAGACCCTGTGGATAGTGAAGATGAGGAGGCAGAGGATGAGGATGAGGACAACAGAACTGCAGTGATTCGACAATACTTCCAATGACACACAGGTAAGACAGTGTAACTTCACATTTCATTGTCATTTCTTTGTTTCACATTGTCACTAGCAGACTGTATTTCCACTTCTATGCCCACTCACTGTACCCTTTGCCAAATCTTTTCGCAGATGTTGGTGCCCCACTATCGCTCCTGGTGTGATCACTGCAGCCAACTACAGGTCTATCCTATGTGAACATTACTGTACAGTTGACTTGCAATGTTTGAACCTTGTTAAACGAATACATACTTAAATCATTTGACATACTCCATACTTGTATTTGTTCAAAGGGTATTTATTGAAGTGATAACAAGGAGTGGGGCAAGTGCATTGGGATGGGGTGATGATGGAGGGAAGTCCAGGGTAGAGTCCCAGTCTATTTGTGGCACATATGCATTGTCCATGGTGACATGGGAAGGGGAGCAATGGCAGTTCAAGTTGGACAGGGTGACAGAGTGGGACACAAGGTTGACAATCAGGAGAGTCTCATTTCCTGGCAGGGGTCTTAACAATAGTCTCTGGCTTCTGCCTGGATCATAGGGAACGTTTGCAGGGCGGTTCTCCTTCTGCAGGGTGTGGGGTGCTGGTGGCCTGTTGGTCCTGTGGCAGGGTCTCCTGTCTACTAGTGGCAGTGGCGGTGGAAGGCAGTTCAGATGTCTGGCTAGTGGCAGGGGCCCGCTGTTGTAAGACTACCTCCCTCATAATATTGGCCATGTCTGCCAGCACCCCTGCAATGGAGACCAGGGTGGCATTAATGGCCTTCAAGTCCTCGCTGATCCCCTGGTACTGTCCCTCCTGCAGCCGCCTGTTCTCCTGCACGTTGGCCAGGATCTGGCCCAGCGTATCCTAGGAATGTTGGTATGCTCCCAGGATCTTGGTGAGTGCCTCCTGGAGAGTCGGTTCCCTGGGCCTGTCCTCCCCCTGGTGCACAGCAGTCCTCCCTGTGTCCCTGTTGTCCTGTGCCTCTGTCCCCTGAACCGTGTGCCCACTGCCACTGACCCCAGGTCCCTGATTGTCTTGGGTATGGGGTATGCCCTGGGGTCCCTGTAGTGATGGACACACTGCTGATTGACATGTCCTGGGGACAGAGGTATGGGTACGCTGGGTGGGTGCTGTGGTGGTGTTTCCTGAGTGGGGAGGCTCTGTGGTGGTGTGTGTCTGTGCCTGGGTAACCAACTGTATGGAGGTCCCGGATGGGCCAGGTTGGTCATCCAGATCCCGGCAACCAGAGTCGCTGTCATCACTGTGGGCCTCTTCTGTGAGGGGACTGGAAATTGCTGGCACCTCTTCTCTGCTGTCATTCGTTGGGATACCTGTGGGGATGTAAATGCAGTGTTCTTGCTTCTGTGTGTGACATATTGTGCATCAGTGGGTTGCCCTCTATGGTTGTATTTGCCCTGGCAGCTTTAACTTGTGTGAGTTGTTATGTGGTGGGCTAGCTGATTCTCTCTAGTGTGCATGCTTTAGTGATAGGTGTCCATGCAGGGCTATGAGTGGTGTCCATGCATTGGTGGTGCACGCAGGGCTTGGCACCGGGATGGGTAATATGTGATGGTGGGGTATGTGGGAGGTGATGGAGTGATGGGAGTGAGGGTGGGGTGGGGGTATGTGATGGCATGTAGGTAGGGGGTGATAGTAAAAGAGAGTTGACTTACCAGAGTCCAGTCCTCCTCCTACTCCTGCCAGGCCCTCAGGATGCTTGATTGCCAAGACTTGCTTGGGAGGATTTGGGGGTCCACCGCCAGTTCTCTGTACAGCGAGTTGGTGTCTTGCTGCTGTGGAACGTATCTTCCCCTGCAGGTCGTTCCACCTCTTCCTGATATCATCCCTTGTTCTGGGGTGCTGTACCATTGCGTTGACCCTGTCCACGATCCTCTGCCATAGTTCCATCTTCCTAGCATTGGAAATCTGCTGCACCTGTGCTCCAAATAGCTGAGGCTCTACCCTGATGATTTCCTCCACCATGACCCTTAGTTCATCCTAAGAAAATCAGGGGTGTCTTTGTGGTGCCATGGGTGTTGTGTGGGTATTGTGGGTGGGGGTGTGTAGGGTGATGTGTTGGGGTGTGTGTTGTAAGGTGCGTGGGTGGTGTACAGGTGATTGCGGTGTGTGGCTCTGGTCTTGTCTGTGATCGTGGTGTCTGTCTCGTGGCAAGTATTTGTAGTCGTAAGGGGTTGTGGGTACTGTGGGTGTGTGTTTTATAGTGGTAAGGGTGTGTGGGTGTGGTGTGTGTATGGGTGTCAGGTGTGTATAGTTTGAATTGTCCAATGTGGTGCTGTTTTGTTTGAGTGTGTGTATTTTGAGCACAGCGGTATGTACCGCCAATGGTTTACCGCCATTGAATGTCCGCTGTGGTGATTTGTGGGTCATAATGTGAACAGGGTTGTTCTGTTGGCGTAGCAGTGTGGGTTTTGATGCCGCCAGTTTATCACTGACCTTTGGTGTGGCCGATTTGTGTGTGTGGCTGAATAGTGACGAATTGGTGTATGTGTGTCATAATATGGTGAACTGATATCCGCTACGGCGGCAGTATATTGGAGGCAGTCAGCGTGGCTGTGAGTGGGATTTACTGCCAATGTCATAATGAGGGCCAATGTCTTTTGTATGTTGTCTCTTGTCTGCGTAGGCCTTCATTTTCTTTATACGATCAAAGTCTTTTGGACAGGTTTCTTCCCCAGTTCTGGATCTTGTGTTGGACCGGTGAGGTAACTTGGTCGTCATTGCTCTCCCAAATATCAACGTTGCATGGCTTTCAGCTGTGGTTGAGTAAGGAGTTAAAGGCTAAGCTAGTAGGGTAGAATTTAAGATAGTGTTGAAGTTGACGTTTTCCAGTGTAGCATGCTGAACAGCTTTTTTTAATGTACTCATGAAACGTTCAACAAGGCCATTAGACTGTGGCCAAAGAGGTGTGCTCTTCTGATGCTTCATATTAACTTGATTGAGAAAGTTTCAGAATTCTCGACTATTGAATGGTAGACCATTGTCAGATTTTAAAATTGCAGGATTGCCCCATGTTGGAAAGATGCCATCTGATCTCTGAATGACTCTTTCCTGAGTGTTAGATGAGAAATCTTCTATTAATGGAAAATGGGAGCATTCATCCACAATCATCATCAGGTGATGTCCATTATCAAGTGAACCAAAAAAGTCAACAGCGATTCTTTCAATGCATGTTTTGGCAACTCTGACATGCTTAAGGGGTGTTAAGTGGTTTTCGATGACAGGCAGTTGCATAGATGACAGGCCTTTAATTCTCTTTCAACTGTTTCCTCAAGATGTGGAAACCAAACTCAACTTTGGAGAGCTAGTTTTGTGCAACAGTTCCACGATGTCCTTCATGGGCCTCTTCAATTATCTGTTGTCACAGACTTTCTGGAATGACAATTCTCGAACCCCCAGGATAATGCCTTTTTGTGTAATGGACTGTTAATCTTTGACGGTTTTAAACCTCTGGCATTCACTGTCAGTGGTGAGAGGGAAAGCATGTTGGTTCCATGGCGGATGTGTTATGTCTTTCAGTTTTAACATGTCACTATCTTGACTCATGGCAGTGACAATTTGTTTCAACAAAATGGCAGCAGGTGTGTTTAATTTCACGATTAAATGTATGTAAGCTCTAGCTGTCTTCGAAGGCTCTCCTTGACAGTGTAAAGGCACTCTGGAGAAGTAGTCAACAGGGTTTTGATCTTTCCCTGGATGGTGCACAATTGTGTAGTTGTACTCTTGGAATCGTCTAGCCCAGCGTTCAATGTGCAGAGGCATCTTGGCCTTTGGATTGCCAAAGATGGCCAGGAATTCTTCATGATATGTCACAAGCATAACATGTGTTCCATACAGAAACACATGGAAATGTTCACAAGCCCACACCACTGCTAAGCTGTCTTTTTCAGTTTGTGAATATGAACGTTCAGTCTGGGACAAACTTTTCCTTGCATATGCCAAATTATGTCTTCGAGCATTTGGGTGTCCTTTGTGCTGTGAAAGGATTGCACCGAACTCATCCAGGCTGGCATCAACAACAACTTCTGTATGTAGCTTTAGATCAGACTAAGCCAGTTCAGTAGCATTTTCATAAGCTTATTTGACTCTCTTAAAACTTTGCTCGCATTCATGTGACCAGGGAGATGAAACAGTTTTTTTCATCAGCTCTCTCAATGGAACATTTACAGTGGCAAAGTCTCATTTGTATCCGGAACAGGAACTGGCTATGCCAAGGAATGAGCGCAACATGGAAACATCTTCTGGGGGACTTGCAGTTGACAGCCCTTGCATGTTAGCTGGATCTAGTGTCATGTCCCCAGCAGAAAAGATATTCTCAAAGAATTTTAGCTCTGTCTAACTGAATTTATGTTTCTCAGCATTTAGGCCCTCATTACAACCCTGGTGGTCGGTGACAAAGCGGCCCAACAGGCCGGCGGTAACAAAAATGGAATTACGTCCATGGCGGAAACCGCCAACACAGACAGCCACTTTAACACTCCGACTGCCACAGCGGAAGAAACAAACACCACGGCGGTAACCGTTAAAAGACAGGTGGAAGACAATGTACCGCCCACATTATTATAAGGCACCAATCTGCCAGCTTTTCCGGGGCGGTAACAACGCCATCAAAAGCACGGTGGAAACAGTCTTTGGAAGGGAAACCACTCACCTCTCGCCATTCAACGAACAACCAGGACGCCATAGAGCCCGAGTTACAGGTCCTGCCGATGCTGGTCTACTTCCTCATCAACCAGGAACATCAAAGACAGTGGCGACGATGACGGTGAGTACTGCACCTGGCACACCAGGGAGGGGAAAAGGGAAAAGAGAGTGACACAGGCACGCAACACCCGCATCCCCCACCCACAACAACACACACACACATATGCAATCACAGATACACCCCGTCCCCCCCGGAAGAACACAAGGACCAAATGAAATGAGTTTAACAAGTATAATAATCAAACAATCAGATAGCCCAAGATAACTTAAAATCATCAGTACATACAAATATTACCAGCAAGTACCCAAGTCCATACACTGTACCATTAAATGTCTGTGGACCATTGGTCCCAAAAAGCATGGACAAAGCCCACACATGACACCAGCCTCAAAACGGAGAGAACACTGCAGGGGCATCAGGGTAAAAAAAACAGGCACCTCAGGGGGAGGGGGGGCACCTCAGCCGGATGATGGGACAACGCCACTGCTCCTCGAGTGGGCTCCATGCCCACTGCTTGGTCCTGCCGAGTGCAAAGCCACAGTCTCTCAAGTGGGTGGTTTGCCCACTGCTTGGTCCTGGGGAGTGCAAAGCCACAGTCTCTCAAGTCTCTCAAGTGGGTCCACTGCCCACTGCTTGGTCCTGGGGTGTGCAATGCCACAGTCTCTCAAGTGGGTCCACTGCCCACTGCTTGGTCCTGGGGAGTGCAAAGCCATAGTCTCTCAAGTGGGTGGTTTGCCCACATGCTCTGGAGGGGACTTTGTGCCCAGAGTGCTTCATCCTGCCAAGGACTGGGTTAGTGGATGCTTTTCTCCACTGGTTCTGGAGGGGGCTTGGTGTCCAAAGTGCTTCATCCTGCCAAGGACTGGGTTAGTGGATGCTTTTCTCCACTGGTTCTGGAGGAGGCTTGATGCCCAGAGTGCTTCATCCTGCCAAGGATAAGGTGAGTGGATGCTTTTCTCCACTGGTTCTGGAGGGGGCTTGGTGCCCAGAGTGCTTCATCCTGCCAAGGACTGGGTTAGTGGATGCTTTTCTCCACTGGTTCTGGAGGGTGCTTGGTGCCCAGAGTGTTTCATCCTGCCAAGGATAAGGTGAGTGGATGCTTTTCTCCACTGGTTCTGGAGGGGGGCTTGGTGCCCAGTGTTGCAGCACCAGGGGTGTGGCAGTTCCCATTCCCTCACCTGGGTGTGTGAGCAACGTAATTTTCCGGTAACAGGTAGCATGATACTCCATGGAGGCAGAGCCACACTCCACCTTGCGACGACTTAGGCTGCAAACTGCTGGTAGTGCCAGTGCTGGTGGTGGTGCCTCATGTAGTGTGTGCAGGGTCCAGGATGTCTCCTGCAGCCTGGGACGGCTGCCCACTGGGGATGATGCTGATGTCCGCTGTAGTGGCACTGGCTGGGCACATCGCAGGGCAGGTGGCTGCGGCAGTGGCTGCGGCGGAGATGCTGCAGGTGGTGCCCCTGCTGCAGGTGTCTGTAGTAGTGGAGGGAGACACCAGGCCGTCTCCTGCAGCCTCGGAACGCAGCCCACTGGGGATGCTGCTGGTGACTGTAGTTGTGGCAGCTGCCATGCAGGTGGCGGGGCAGTTGGCAGTGTAGGTGGCGGTGCAGGTGGCGGTTGTTGCGGCGGTGCTCACCACGGTACAGGTTGCTAGCCTGTCTTGAGAAATGGGGGTCACCAGTCCCTCACCTGGAGGCTCCGTGCCCTGAGGTGACTTTCCTTTGCTCTTGTGTCCCTTCCCCACCTGGCAGTCGCTGCTGGGACCTTGGCACTGTCCTCTTTGGTTCTGGATGAGGCCTTGCTGGGTGGGTGGTGCGGCTTTTCTCTCCTGCATGCTGGCCCCTTCTTTACTTTGGCAGGTGACAGAAGAGGGTGTTCCTTGGCTTCAGTATATGGCACACTGGCAGCCCTGATGGGTGCTCCCTTCGATCCTCCCGGACTTGCAGGGACCACAGTAGATGATGATTTGGTGGCTGAGGTGCTGGTCTGGGCTCTAGACAACCTGGACCTATGGGAAGGATGGGGGGAGGTTTAGGAAAGAGGTCAATGGAAGCCAGGAAAGGTTTTTTAGACTCACTGGGACGGAAGAGTGGAGGAAGAGGTAGTGGTTGTAGGAGGTGTACGTCTGCTGAGTTTGGGTGAAGGTGTATGGGTTGGAGGCTGTTGTGAGGTGGATGGCTGTTCAGTGGGTGCGTGCCAGCGTTTGTGTACTTTGGGAGGAGGGCTCACAAACACACTGGGAGAGGACACAGGGGACGTGTGAATGGTAGTGGGGGTGGTTATTGCACGTGAGCGGTGTGTAGTGATGGGCATGCTGGTGATGGAGGTAGTGGCTGAGGATGTAGTGCATGTATGTGTGAGTGGAGACAAGACTGGGAGGGAGGTGGAGGACGTGGAGGAGGGGGACACAGTAGAAGAAGTGGATGTTGGTGTGTCTGCATGGGGATGGTGCTTGTGTGAGTGCCTGTGGGATATGTGGTGCTTATGTTTGCCTGAGCCACTTTTGTGTGTTGATGTGTGTGCACACTGGTCTGATGGTATGCTTGGGATAGGCTGAGGTAGAGGTGATTGGGTCTGGGTAGTGGATGTTAGAGGGGGAGGCTGGACACAGGGACAATGGCTGCCATCAGTGCTGAGACCAGAGCCTGAAATGCTCTCTGTTGGGCTGCCACGCCAGAATGAATGCCCTCCAGGTATGCATTTGTTTGCTGCAAATGCCTCTCAACACCCTGGATGGCATTCAAAATGATTGACTGCCCAACAGTGAGGGATATCAGGAGGTCAATAGCCTCCTCACTCAGGGAAGCAGGGCTGACTGGGGCAGGGCCTGGGGTGCCTGGGGCGAAGGAGATGCCCACCCTCCTGGTTGAGCGGGCACGTGAAACACGCTGAGGGGCTGCTTGGAAGGCGGTGCTGGTACAGGGGTGGTGGCTGTACCTGTTGTGGCGGTGGGCACAGAGGTGCCCGCCACTGCAAGGGAGCTCACATCAGAGGAGGAGTCGCTGTCGATGGTGTTCCCTCCTGTCCCGTCGTGGATCTCCCCTCGCCCTCCATCCCACTGGTGCCCTCAGACTCCATATATTCACCCTCCTGGGCCATGCGGGATGCAGCTCCCTCCGTCTCCAGTGCCTCTGCTCCTCTGCCAGATGATGCTAATGCACACAAGGACAGGGTGACAAAACATAAAGGGGGGGAAAGATAGAGAAGACACATCGTCAATGCCAACAACACTACTACTGCTGGCAGACACAACACACAGGGAGCAGCCCTATGCACTAGGCCATGCACTAACATTTCTAAGGAAAATCACCTGCCCATGGGGGAATATGCCTAACCCCATTTGCTGCACACCTGGAACCCACAGGAGCCTGACTAGTTGTAGATGGCCACTACCACGTTTGGGTTTGGAGTGCCACCGAGTCAGCTGAACAAGGGACCTACCCTAGCAGGTTTGCCCTGGCCTAGGGGAACCGACAGCCCACATCCCCCACCCAGACACCTCGTAAAGCGCGCAGAGTCAGCTGAATGAGACTGTACTCACCCCCTTGTGGCTGCTGTGATGCCCTCAATCGCCCTCCAACTCCGGATATGCCACCGCCAGGATCCGAAACATCAGTGGGGTCATGGTGCGAAGGGCACTCCTTCCACGTTGGGAGGCCATCCCCAGCTTGGCCTCCGCCGTCTTCTTGCTCCAGCAGCGCAGGTCCTCCCATCTCTGGCGGCTGTGGGTGCTCTGTCTATGATAGACCCCCAGGTTCCGCACTTCCTTGGCGATGGCACGCCAAATACACTTCTTCTGGTGGGCGCTGACCTAGAGGAAAGGAAATTACTCTCCCATCCGGCCCATCATACTCATTGCCCACCAGTTCCCACCCATGCCCTAATACACATACACTCACCATCCGCACATGCAGTCCTCAGACCCCCCCAACATATCTCTTCCATCCACACCACTCCATACATTCATGTCCCACACTTCATGCTCACAGTGTACTCACCTGTTTGTTTGGAGGACTGTAGAGTGGAGTGTACTGGGGGAGGACCCCATCCAGTAGTCTCTCCAACTCCTCCGAAGTGAAGGCAGGGGTCCTTTCCCCAGACACTGTAGCCATTGTCGCTTCCAGACTCAGGTCCCAGCAGCACTTGCAGTTTAGGTCCTCTCCTGTTGAAGGTCAGGTATCAAGTGAATGAACAGGTATAAAATGGCATCACGTCCGCGGCGGTGCGTACCGTCACTGCCGGCGTACATCGTCATTGGCTGCTGGAACCCATGGGGCCCAATGATCAATCAATCAATCAATCCAAAAAATTTATAGAGCGCGCTACTTACCTGTGAGGGTCTCAAGGCGCTGGGGGGGACTTAAGGGGGGGCAGGGAGGGTCACTGTTCGAACAACCATGTCTTGAGGTTCTTTCTGAAGAGCAGGAGGTCTTTGGTTTTGTGAAGGTTAGTGGGGAGGGAGTTCAAGGTTTTGGGGGCGAGGTAGGAGAAGGATCTGCCTCCTGTGGTGGTGCGTTGGATGCGGGGGACTGTGGCTAGGGCGAGGTCGGCTGATCGGAGGTTGGTGTGGTAGTGTGGAAGTTCACTCTTTCGTTGAGGTCGGTTGGGCCAGTGTTGTGGAGGGATTTTTGTGCGTGGATGAGGATCTTGAATATGATTCTCTTGTCTATCGGGAGCCAGTGAAGGGATTTGAGGTGTGGTGAGATTCGTTTGTGGCGGGGGAGGTCAAGGACGAGGCGTGCGGCTGTGTTCTGGATTCTCTGGAGTTTGCGTTTGAGTGTGGTGCCGGCGTAGAGGGCGTTACCGTAGTCTAGTCTGCTGCTGATGAGTGCATGGGTGACTGTCTTCCTGGTCTCTGGGGGAATCCATTTGAAGGAGTGCGGAGTGTGTGGAAGCAGGAGGAGGTTAGAGCATTGATTTGCTGTGTCATGGAGAGGGAGGGGACCAGGACGATGCCGAGGTTGTGTGCGTGGTTTGCGGGGGTGGGTGCGGGGCCTAGGGTGGTGGGCCACCAGGAGTTGTCCCATGTGGTTTTGTTGGGGCCGAAGATGATGATCTCGGTTTTGTTGGAGTTAAGCTTGAGGTGGTTAGTTGTCATCCAGTTGGCGGTGTCGAGGAGAGCAGCGTGTAGGTTGATTTTGGCGGTGGTGGGGTTGCGGGTGAGGGAGAGGATGGGTTGGGTGTCATCTGCATAGGAGAGGATAGTGATTCCGTGTGATCGGAGGATGTTGGCTAGGGGGATCATGTAGATGTTGAAGAGTGTGGGGCTGAGGGAGGACCCTTGGGGGACTCCGCAGATGATCTTGGTAGCGGTGGAGTGGAAAGGTGGAAGGCAGACTCGCTGGGTCCGGTCAGTGAGGAAGGAGGTGAGCCACTCTAAGGCTTTGTGGTGAATTCCTATGTTGTGGAGGCGTGTGCGGAGTGTTTGGTGGCAGACGGTGTCAAAGGCTGCGGAGAGGTCTAGGAGGATGAGTGTGACGGTCTCGCCTTTGTCAACTTTGGTCCTGATATCGTCAGTGCATGCGATGAGGGCGGTTTCCGTGCTGTGGTTCTTGCGGAACCCGGATTGTGAGGAGTCAAGAGTGTTGTTTGCTTCGAGAAAGTGGGATAGGCAGGCATTGACTAGTTTCTGGGCAACCTTGGCAGGGAAAGGGAGGAAGGAGATGGAGCGATAGTTGGAGAGGACCTCCGGGTCGGCTTTGGTTTTTTAGGAGAGCAGTGATTTCCGCGTGCTTCCAGGGGTCTGGGTAGGTGGCGGAGTCAAAAGAGGAATTGATTATGTCGCGGAGTATGGGGCCGATGGTTGGGCTGGCTTTATTGTAGATGCGATGTGGACAGGGGTACGAGGGGGATCTGGAGTGGATGGAGTTCATGTTTTTTTGGTTTCTTCGTGTGTGGTGGGGGCCCAGGTGGTGAGTGTGGTGGGGGTCATGAGTGGGGGGTTGAGTTGGGTGAGTGAGGGGTGTTTGTGGTGGGTGTGTGTGGTATGAAACTGTTGTGGATGTCCAGGATTTTGTGGTGGAAGTGGTTGGAGAGGGCGTCACATAGGGGCTGTGTGTGTGAGGGGTCTATGTTGCTGGCTTTGGGTTTGGCAAGTTCATTAATGATGGTGAAGAATTCTTTGCTGTTTTGAGAGTTGTTGTCAAGGCGTGTCTTGTAGTGATCTCTTTTGGCGGTGATGGGTGAGAATGATGGTTTTGAGGGTGGAGAAGTTGGTTGTAGAGGGTTCTAGTCGCATATTTTCCAGGCTTGGCGGCATTTGCGCTAGTAGTTCGGGGGTGAACCATGGGGCGTTCTTGATGTTGCGGGCAGCGATGTGTTTTATGAAGGGGGCTAGTGTGTCTGCGCAGGTGGTGATCCATTTAGAGAGGTTGTGTGCTCCTGTGTTGTGGGTCGTTAGTGTGGGGGGTTTGTGAGCCAGTTGGGAGTTCAGGTGTTCTGTGGGGATCTTGTCCCACATGCGGTAGGGTGTGGTGTGGTGATGGTGGTGTGTGGGGGGTTTGGTGAAGGAGAAGTGGACGTAGTGGTGGTCAGTCCAGAGGAGTTCGGAGTGTTGGTGTAGGCTATGGGTTGGCTTGAGGTGAAAATTGCGTTGAGCGTGTGTCCTGCTCAGTGGGTGGGTGCGGTGACCAGTTGTTTGAGTCCGAGGTTTGAGAGGTTGTCTATGAGGGAGGTAGAGTTGTGGTCTTGTAGGTTTTCCAAGTGAAAGTTGAAATCACTGAAGAGGATGTAGTCTGTGGAGGTAAGGTCGTGCGAGCGGATGGTGTCGGTGATGGTGTCGCAGAAGGCAGGGCGTGGTCCTGGTGGTCTGTAGATTAATGTACCTCTGAGGGTGGAGTTGTTGTTAAAGTGGATCAGGAAGTGCATGTGTTCTGTGTTGTCAATAGTGTCTTGGGAGCTGGTGGTGAGTTTGATGGTGTCCCTGTGTAGGATGGCGATGCCACCACCTGGACCTGTTGAGGCGGTCTTTGCATTGGAGTTTGTATCCCTTGGGGGTAGCGATAGCTATGTCACGTTCTGAGGAGGGGTTGGTCCAGGTTTCCATGAGGATGACGATGTCAGGTGAGTGTGATGTGATGAGGTCCCAGAGTTCTATGGCATGTTTGTGAAGGGAGCGGGTGTTGAGGAGGAGGCAGTTGAGGTGGTTGTGGTGGGTGGTATTGGTGTGGTGCATGAGGGTGTTGTTGCGGGGTGTGTTCTGGTTGTGGGCTGGTGTGCAGCTGGGCTGGTTGGTGGGGGTGGGGGCAGAGCAGGTGAGTATTACGTTGGGGGTGTTGTGTTTGTTGTCTGGGGATCGCTATGGTTGGTTTGTGGTGTGAGGGATGAGGAGCAGGAGAAATGACAGGTGTGGCAGGTGAAGGGGCCATGAGTGTGTGTGGGGCTGAAAAGGGTGCAGGTCCTGGGTTGAGTGAGTGGAGGGTGAGGGGGGAGTAGGTTTGTCTGAGAGGGCCAGGGGGACTGGCGCTGGGTGCGGTCTTGGCGTGGACGGGCGCAGACGGGCTTGCCTTTGGCGCGCGACCGCGCCACGGCTGCCACAAATGGGGGGGAGGGTGGGAGTGGCAGCTGAGAGGAGGGAGGGCTGGGCGAATCGAAGGCTGGGGGGGTGGGGCCGCAGGGGATGGCAGGGGCAGGAAAAATTTAAAAAGAAACGGAGGTGAGGAGGAGGGGGGAGGGGGAGGGGCCGCGGGGACGCAGCGGCTGGGGAAGGCAAGGAGGAACAGACGGTGAGGAGGAGGGGGGAGGCGGGCGGGGCCGCTGGGACGCAGCAGCTGGGGAAGGCAAAGAGAAACGGACGGTGAAGAGGAGGGAGAAGGCAGGAGAGGCCGCCGAGACGCATCGGCTGGGGAAGGCAAAGAGGAACGGATGGTGAAGAGGAGGGGGAGGCGGGAGGGGCCACGGGGACGCAGCGGCTGTGGAAAGCAAAGAGGAACGGATGGTGAAGAGGAGGGGGGAGGTGGGAGGGGCTGCGGGGACGCAGCAGCTGGTGAAGGCAAAGAGAAACGGAGATGAGGAGGAGGGGGGAGGCGGGAGGGGCCGCGGGGACGCAGCAGCTGGGGAAAGCAAAGAAGAACGGACGGTGCGGAGGTGTTGCGGAACGGCGGAGCGGGGAGTGGCCTGCCTGCTGAAGCAGGGTCAAAGGTTGCTCCTCTTTACCACGCCGCGGCTGCCATAAATGGTGGGGAGAGTGGGAGTGGCAGCTGGGAGGAGGGAGGGCTGGGCGAATGGGAAGGCTGGGGGGTGGGGCCGCAGGGGATGGCAGCGGCGGGAAAAATTGAAAAAAAAACTGAGGTGATGAGGAGGGGGAGGCTGGAGGGGCCGCGGGGACGCAGCGGCTGGGGAAGGCAAAGAGGAACGGACGGTGAAGAGGAGGGGGGTGGCGGGAGGGGCCGCGGGGACGCAGCGGCTGAGGAAGGCAAAGAGGAACAGATGGTGAAGAGGAGGGGGAGGCGGGAGTGGCCACGGGGACGCAGCTGCTGGGGATGGTAAAGAGAAACGGACAGTGAAGAGTAGGGTGGAGGCTGGAGTGGCCGCGGGGACGCATCGGCTGGGGAAGGCAAAGAGAAATGGAGGTGAGGAGGAGGGGGAGGTGGGAGGGGCCGTGGGGACGCAGTGGCTGGGGAAGGTAAAGAGAAAAGGACAGTTAAGAGGAGGGGGAGGCGGGCGGGGTCGCAGGGACGCAGCGACTGGGGAAGGCAAAGAGAAACGGAGGTGAGGAATAGGGGGAGGTGGGAGGGGCCACAGGGACGCAGCGGCTGGGGAAGACAAAGAAGAACGGACGGTGAGGAGGTGTTGCGGGACAGCGGCTCGGGAGCGACCTGCCTACTGAAGCAGGGTAAAGGGTTGCTCCTCGTTACCGCGCCGCGGCTGCCATAAATGGGGGGGAGGGAGGGCTGGGCGAATTGGAAGGCTGGGGGTGGGGCCGCAGGGGATGGCAGCGGCGGGAAAAATAAAAAAAAAAAACGTAGGTGAGGAGGAGGGGGAGGTGGGAGGGGCCACGGGGACGCAGCAGCTGGGGAAGGCAAAGAGGAACGGACGGTGAAGAGGAGGGGGGAGGCGGGACGGGCCGCGGGGACTCAGCAGCTGGGGAAGGCAAAGAGGAACCGACAGTGAAGAGGAGGGGGAGGTGGGAGGGGCCGCGGGGACACAGCAGCTGGGGAAGGCAAAGAGAAATGGAGGTGAGGAGGAGGCGGAGGAGGCCTCGATGACGCAGCGGCTGGGGAAAGCAAAGAAGAACGATGGTGAGGAGGTGTTGCAGGACGGCGGAGCGGGGAGCGACCTGCCTGCTGAAGCATGATAACCAATGCTGAAGTGCGCGGCGGTCTTCGACCGCCTACCGCAACGCTGCACAATGCCAGCACAGTTACCTCATTTCCCCTTGTGCCTCCTTACATGTCAGGCAGATGCCATTTCAGGGTTGCAGATGGCAGGGCACCTAACTGCGTCACAGCACATTTGGGCACAAATACGGACAGACAACGCCACACACCGATTTACTCACATTAGTGCAAAAACCCTTGTCCTACCTATGTGGTTCATGACCCTCTGCTCACCATTCTCCTCCATAGGGCCCATACGCTGGGGCAGCTGATGAGATGTCGTCATCCTCCAGTGTACAGACCCCTGGTGGACCTGTTGACAATGAAAGACAGACACATCATTATCACCTACAGACTTGATTGTGCCACAATCCAAGAACTATGGGGGTCATTCTGACCTTGGCGGTCCATGACCGCCATGGCGGAGTGCGGCGGAAGCACCGCCAACAGGCTGGCGGTGCTTCCTGGGCAATTCTGACCGCGGCGGTAAAGCCGCGGTCGGAAAAGGGGAGCCGGCGGTTTCCCGCCGGTTTCCCGCTGGCCCAGGGAACCCGCCATGGCGGCGCTGCTTGCAGCACCGCCATGGGGATTCCGACCCCCTTACCGCCAGCCTGTTTCTGGCGGTGTCCACCGCCGGAACCAGGATGGCGGGAACGGGTGCCGTGGGGCCCCTGGGGCCCCTGCACTGCCCATGCCACTGGCATGGGCAGTGCAGGGGCCCCCTAACAGGGCCCCACAAAGATTTTCACTGTCTGCTTAGCAGACAGTGAAAATCGCGACGGGTGCCACTGCACCCGTCGCACCCCTTCAACTCCGCCGGCTCCATTCGGAGCCGGCTTCATTGTTGACGGGGCTGTCCCGCTGAGCCGGCCGGCGGTCTTCTGGCGGTCGCCCGCTGGCCCAGCGGGAAAGCCGGAATGACCGCTGCGGTCTTTTGACCGCGGTGCGGTCTTTCGTCGGGAACTGCTTGGCGGGCGGCGACCGCCGACCGCCGCAGTCAGAATGACCGCCTATGTGTCCAATTGGAGCCAGAACTGATATCAGCTATCCGTCATCCCACTCGTATCCCCCCTCTAGTGCAGGTCCTGTCAGTGCTCCATTTCCTGGCCAGTGGTTTCTTTCAAACAACAGTGGCCATGGCATCAGGGATGTCTCAGCCAATGTTCTCTAACGTGTTGTCCAGAGTGTTATCTGCCCTGCTGAAACATATGCGCAACTACATTGTGTTCCCTCAGGTGGAGGATTTGCCCACAGTGAAAGCTGACTTCTATGCCCTGGGACATATCCCCAACATCATTAGTGCCATTGATGGTACACATGTGGCATTTGTCCCCCCGCAGAAATGAACAGATGTACATGAATTGAAAAAGCTACCATTCAATGAATGTGCAAATGGTGTGTTTGGCAGACCAGTAGATCTCTCATGTGAATGCCAAGTATCCTGGTTCTGTGCATGACGCCTACATTTTGAGGAATAGCAGCATCCCTTATGTGATGGGCCAACTCCAGAGGCACCGTGTGTGGCTAATAGGTGAGCTCAAGGTCCCCACACAGTATGAATAGGTGTCTAGGTATGGGGTAGTCCCTAAGAGTTGGTGTATGTCTAACAGATATCCCTCGACATTTACAGGTGACTCTGGTTACCCCAACCTCTCATGGCTACTGACCCCAGTGAGGAATGCCAGGACAAGGGCAGAGGACCGCTACAATGAGGCACATGGGTGAACTAGGAGGATTACTGAGCGGACTTTCGGCCTCCTGAAGGCCAGATTCCGGTGCCTCCATCTAAAAGGTGGCTCCCTATACTACTCACCGAAGAAGGTGTGCCAGATAATCGTGGCATGCTGCATGCTGCATATTGCACAACCTGGCATTGCGACGCCAGGTGACTTTTCTGCAGGAGGATGGCCCTGATGTTGGTCTTGTGGCAGCTGTTGAGCCTGTGGACAGTGAGGAAGAGGAGGCAGAGGAAGAAGATAGTGACAACCGAAAAAACATCATCCTGCAGTACTTCCAGTGAGACACACTTAGGAGACTGGCACAGCTCATCTCATATCTGACTACTGTAGAACATTGTATAAGTCAGCCTTTTTAACCTCTGTGTATGGACCCTGACAGTTCACTTTGGCTTTCCTTTTCACAGATCTGGGTACCACATTCTGCCTTCTGCTATGTTCACTGCTGCCCATCAACTGTCAGACTTTGGTAGGTACAAATGAACACTTACATTGATATTTGTCTAAGAGGTTGTAATAATACATTGGTGAAAGTATAGACTGACTCTAGATTGTTTTGTGATTCAAGGGTGATTATTTAAGTGCTAATAAGTAGAGGGGGATGTGCAATGGGCTGGGGTGATGGTTGAGGAATATCCATGGTAGAGTCCAATCTTTTTGTATCACAGGTGCATTGTCCAATGGGGCATAGGAAGGGGAATAATGGCAGTTCAAGGTGGTCAGGGTGAAGGAGTGGGACAGAAGGGTGACAATCAGAAGAGTTTTATTTCCTGGCAGGGGTCTTGGCAATGTTCTCTGTCTTGTGCCTGGATCGCAGGGACCATTTGAGGGGTGATTCTCCTTCTGCAAGGGGTAGGTGCTGGTGGCCTGTTGTTCCTGTGGCGGAACCTCCTGTCCCCTAGCACCGGTGGACGTGGAAGGCTGTTCATCGTTGGGGCTGGCGTCAGGGGCCCGGTGATATGCCACTGTCTAGCTCATGGCGTTGGCCATGTCTGCCAGCGCCCCTGCAATGGTGACCAGGGTGGTGTTAATGGACTTCAAGTCCTCCCTGATCCCCAGGTACTGTTCCTCCTGCAGCCGCTGGGTCCCCTGAAACTTGGCTAGTACCGTGCCCATGGTCTCCTGGGAATGGTGGTATGCTCCCATGATGTTGGAGAGTGCCTCGTGGAGAGTGGGTTCCCTGGGCCTGTTCTCCCCCTGTCGCACAGCAGTCCTCCAAGTTTCCCTGTTATCCTGTGCCTCTGTCCCCTGAACCATGTGCCCACTGACCCCAGGTTCCTGATCATCCTGTGTTTGTGGGGTTGCCTGAGGTCCCTGGAGTGGTGGACACACTGCTGATTGATGTGTCCTGGGGACAGTGGCATGGGCCCGCTGGGTGGGTGCTGTGGTGGTGTTTCCTGAGGGGGGAGGTTCTGTGGTGTTTTGGGACTGTGGCAGGGGAACCGACTGTCCAGAGGTCCCTGATGGGCCGGGCTGGTCATCTTGATCCAGGCGTGCAGAGCTGCTGTCGTCACTGTGGGCCTCTTCTGTGGGGGGACTGGATATGGCTGGCACCTCCTATCTGGTGACGTTGGGTAGGGGTCCTGTTAGGGTGTAAATGCATTGTTATTGTATCTGTGAGTGCCATCTTGTGCAATGGGTGTGTTTCCCTCTACTACTGTGCTTGCATTATCGCCTTGGCCCTTGTGTGAATGGTGATTGTGTGCCCTATGTGAGTCTCTCCCTTGGAAGTGCTGTGGTGATGGGTGTCCATGCAGGTCTGTGATGGGTGTCCATGCATTGGTGTTGCATGCACAGCTTGGTATTGGGATGTGTGAGTTGTGATATTGGGATACATGTGAGGTGGTGGAGTGATGGGGTGAGGGAAGGGGTAGGAGTTTGTGATGCATGCAGGTAGGGTGGGGGATACAGTAGTAAAGAATTGCCTTACCAGAGTCCAGTCCTCCTGCTACTCCTGCGAGGCCCTCAGGATGCATGATCGCCAAGACTTGTTCCTCCCATTTTGTTAGTTGTGGGGGAGGAGGTGGGGTCCACCGCCATTCCTCTGTACGGCTACCTGGTATCTGGATACCAGGGAACGTACCTTCCCCCGTAGGTCGTTCCACCTCTTCCTGATGTCATCCCGTGTTCTTGGATGCCGTCCCACTGCGTTGACCCTGTCGGCAATTCTCCGCCATAGCTCCATCTTCCAAGCAATGGATGTCTGCTGCACCTGTGATCCGAATAGCTATGGCTCTACCCGGATGATTTCCTCCACCATGACCCTGAGCTCCTTCTCAGAAAACTTGGGGTGTATTTGAGGTGCCATGATGTGGTGTGGGTGATGTGTGAGGTGATGGTTGATGTGATGTGTGGGGTGATGGGTTGTGGTGTGTTCTTTGAGGTGCGTGGATGGTGTATGAGTGATGGTGTTGTGTGCCTCTGGATGCTGGTGTTGTCGTAGCTTTTCTGTCTCTCTGCTTCTTCCAAAAATGTCGTTGTAAGGGGTTGTGGGTAATGTGGGTGTGTGTTTTATAGTGGTGTGAGTGTGTGGGTGTGGTGTGTGTATGTGTGTCTGGTGTGTGTATTTTGAATTGTCGAATGTGGTTGTGTTTTGTGAGTGTGTGTGTATTTTGTGCGCGGTGGAGTGTACCGCCAATGGATTACCACAGTTGAATGACCGCCGCCTTGATTCGTGGGTCGTGATAGTGTGGGCGTATTCCTGTTTACGTAACGGTGTGGGTTTTGGTACCACCAGTTTATTACTGACCTTTGGTGTGGCGGACTTGTGTGGGTGGCTGTATAGTGGAGGATTTCTAAGTGTGGGTCATAATACCCGTAGCGGATTTCTGCTGCGGACACAGTAAATTGGCGGCCATCGGCACAGCGGTAAGTGGGATTTACCACCAGGGTTGTAATGAGGGCCTTAGTGTTAAACCTACATCAACAAGTACAACACACTGGCATGAGAGCTTTATCGTGTTCCTTCTGTGAAGCTCCAAAAACTAATATGACATATATTTGAAACCATTCTTGACAGGCTGTAAATGTCTAATGACATCTGTAGATGTCTATTGAAATCTAGAAAAATCTCCAAAACTTAGGGCCTGATGTAGAGTTTGGCTGATGGGTTACTCTGACACTAATGCAACAGATGTCCCATCTGCTACATTATGATGTCCATAGGATATGATGGAATCATACTTCGGCGGACAGGATATTCGTCACATTTGTGACTGAGTAACCTCATCTGCCAAACTCTAAATCAGGCCCTGAGTCTTTTCTATCAAAACAGACAAATAAGAGTAGAAAAGGTTGTAATGTACCTACATTTCTCTTTGAGTTCCAACTGATGATATCCATTATTTAGATCAAGACGATAGAAGACTTTTGACCCATTCAATTGTGTTATCATGTCAGCAAAGAGTGGACCTAAGTGCTGTTCTTTTACAATTGCCTTGTTCGCTTGATGCATAGCCTCATAGATGCGTACAGCTCCTTCACTGTAATGTTTGGGCACTACCACAATTAGAGAAACCCACGGCCTCGGACCAATAGAGTCTCAATGATATCATTCTTAAGAAATTATTTAATTCCTTTTCAAAAGCCGCTTGTAAATGAAATGTAATTCTTCTATGTCTTTCAGCCACAACACTGACATCCTCATTAATATTCAATTATACTTTCATGATCTTTGTTTTCCTAACCCATGAAACTGTGAAGGGTACGGACTTACTATTTCATAATGAGCATTCATGTTGTAGTTCACTGAGATCAGCCCCATATCAGCAGCTTTGCTGAAACTGAGTTAACACCATCCACTGAAGAACGTGGAACAGTGCTGGCCCTTTTGTTTTTGTATCCTTCATAGTCATCACAAACAAACTTTTACTTTTCAAGGGAGTTGATGCAGCCCATGTGTACACTTTGGATGGCTTAAATCGTGGCAACAGAGAGGGTTGATTATATTTCTCCTCAGACATAATATTTATCAATGCACCACTGTTGATCACGACAGGTTTGGTTCAACCATTTACTTTCAGTGTTATCTTCGGACTACATTTGAATTACTTTAATGCTCTTTCATGTTGACTTTTATTTGACTGGTATATTTCTTCATATGCGGCCACTCCAACATATGTGCACTTTTCTGAGGTAAACATCAACATCTTCTTCACTTTCACTTGATGAACCTTTTGATGATGATTTAGATGACGATTGACTTCATGTGGCATTGATTTGTCCCAACTTGGCTCTGTGGGCATGCGTCACTTCTGGAACATTCGGCCAGCCATTTTGTCGTCTCACTGTGATGCACATACTTTTTCCTTCACCTTGCAACCCATTGCTAAATGGTTCTCCTTACCACAGCCTTTGTATATCTGTCCAATGGTGGGATATTTACAGCTGTGTGGAAATGACAATCTACACCTGAAACACAACTTCTTTTTCTTTGGAGACATTACCTTGTGCCCTTCAGCATGATTTTCATGTCCATGTCCATGTCAACAGATTGTCGATCCGCACACTCTTCAGCTCTGGCAGTAATGAGAACTCACTCCAGACTAAGGCCCAAATTACATGTTGCACCACTTTTCTTGTGGCCACTTGTGCCCCCCTACTGCCACCATGTGTGCACTGTATTTAATATATGTTGCACCTTGGCGCAGGGTAGGGGCAATAGCGTCAACATATGTGGCACTATTGATGTACTGTGCAGGATTAGCACCAAAATATTAGCAATAATCCTGCAGACTACATAGAGGCCCATTTAAAACAATGGTATGCACCCTTTTAACACTTGCTCTGTGCAGGCATTAAAAATAGCTGCTAAAAATGGCGCAATGGAATCTCTTAGATAACACTGCACCTTTTCTGCAGTCCTCCTAACGGGGGAACGCCCCCCTTGCATACATTATGCCTGGCGCAGGCTTAATGTGCATCAAGGGGTTACAAAGTGGCACAATGCATGCATTGTGACACTTTCTAAATATGGGGTCGTATTTATAATGCCCTAGCGCCACCTTGCACTACATTAACATAATTATGTTTTACCGAAATCACCACATCGTATTTACAGGGTGGCGCAATGCATGCATTGGGCCACCCTGTAACCCTTTGTGCTACATTATGCCTGCACCAGGCATAATGTATGCAAAGGGGGTGTTCCCCTGTTAAGGGAGCTGGAAAAATGGCATAAGGAAATCTATGTGATTTCCTTGCGCCATTTTGTACAGCATTTTTAACACCTGCTCAAGAGCAGGCGTTAAAAGGGGGATTCCATTCATTGGAATGTGGCCCTATGTACTCTGCAGGAGTAGCACCAATATTTTGGCACTACTCCTGCAGAGTACATCAATAGCATCATGAGAAATGACACTATTGCCCGCTACCCTGCGCCATGGTGCACCGTATTTTAAATACGGCACACACGTGGTGGCGATAGGGGGATGCTAAGGGGCTCAGGGAAAGTAGGGCTGCACTCGGTGCAGCGCCACTTTCCATAAATCTGCCCCATGGTGTGGTGAATTTTGCCTCACTGGTCCACATTAGCGTAATAAAAAATGACGCTAATGTGACAGAAGGAGGTGCTAGGCCATCCTAAATCTGCGCCTAAGAGTTTCTCTAGGCATTCGTCATCTGAATTAATCTGATAGGCATCAGTCAATAACTCTGAAATGTATTGCTTCTTGACCTTTAATTTAATTGAGTCTACAGTGTTTGATGAGTATATGCAGTCTCTCAACAAATTCATCCATAGTTTTACCATCTCTCAGTTGTTCTTAACTGAAAATGTACCTTTCAAAATCTACATTCATCATTGGAATGAATTTGAGATTCAAAGCTTCTTTATTTTGACAATACGTAGATTCATCAGCTTGCAGAATTTCCTTTATGACTTCTTTTACACCATCACCAGCAAAATTCTTCAGGTACTTGATAACGTTTCTTCTAGCACATCAATGAGGTTATCAAATGTCTCTCACCAGCAGTCTATCTATTGCCAATATTTTGCTTTTTGGGGGTATAGAATGGTGGTGGCAGTTTCAGGCAAGTGGCTGCATTATAACCATTTGTGGGACTTACTGACATTGATATCGGAGGTCTCTCCAGCTTCATCTGCCATCCATCAGGACCTGTTCCGTTCATACCATCGGCCAGGACCTGTGATGTGCTTTCCTTGGTATCATCTTTTAGAACTGCAGGAAATGTGGCCTCTTTCTTGGTCTCAATTGGAACAACATCCTTCTATGGTGCCTCTCACCACTTCAGACGTGGACGGCTCCATAAGCACAACCCTGGGCACTTCTCCCTGGCCCACTTCCCAGTGCTGCAGTATGATGACTCTCTGTTTAATCTGTTCGGGTAAGCAGGTGTCCTTTCCTTGCATGTGAATTGTGGTGTTTTCAGCAGTTCTTGTGCTCTTTTTGACAGCTGGTTCATCTCTGCCTCTCAGTGCTGCTGACTGCAACATTATTGTTACATTTGCTGCACTTTCAAAACCTGGTTGTATCGTCCTTCAGCAAGAGTGCTCTATATTCTGTATAGCTTTATATTGCATAATAGCACAGTACCTCTCTGTTTTGCCTTGCTAGCCGGTTCTTGGCCAACAACACATAGAATTCTCAGTGACACTTTCTTTATCTTCAAACTCTTCATACAGGCAGTTCACTTTGACTGAATAAATGCCAACTGTCAATTTTGCACTTCAACTGAGGCACACGTGGCATGCACAAGCAGTTTGCTTGGACCACAGCAAACTCTCTAGGAGGGCACTGTTGGTCTTTTGGTTACTTATCCCCATCTCGTTAACAGTTGTTGCCTACTGCCCAGCCTGGGTAGCCACCAATTAATTCACCACACACAGAGTTATGTACTACATGCCTTCATTCGTCTGTGTGCAAAAGCAAACTTAACATTCTAAACCTGAATTCACTTCACCACATTCTAACACTTAAGTGCTTCGGCTTCTGGTGCTATAGTGGCTATGGTCCCTATTGATCCAAATGTGGTTCAAATTGAGTGACCATTTACAGATGACACAACCTGCTGTACAACCTGTCATAACTAATATTGTGCCTGCACAAATTGAGGCTGTTCCCACAGTAATAGCTTCAGGTATATTCTGACTGTACCAGCAGCAGTTACTAGAGTAATAACTGCTCAGCCTATAGAGACTTGAACAACAGCTGCACCTATGAATATTGTCCCAAATAACTTGGTTCAAGGAGAGGCTGGAGGAGCACCTAAAACAGGGTACATCTCTACATCTCAGACAACACTGATTGTTGCCTGGACACCACTGAAAATAATTCAGTCATTCAGAGAAGGGAGAAGGATTGTCTTTACAACACCAATAGCACAGGGAGAGACACATTTATTTGAAAATTTAATGTTTCCACTGGGTTTGAAGAAACCACAGATTATAAAAAGAAAAGGAGTATACAGCAACATCAGAACATGAAAGAGAGAGAGATTATTACATGTTTCAAAGTTGAAGGATGAACTAGAAGAAATAATAAGAGGTTGCTTGGATATAGGATACATGAACCTGTATCAAGAGAATGAACTGATAGTGTGCACACAAAACATCCTTCCCAACATTACTGAAGTAGACTAACTGAGACTCACTCATTTCGATCATAACCCCCAATATGTACAACTGGACTGGGAGCTGGGCCTCCTCCTGTCCCGACCTGGAGCTTGCAACCCAAAGACTTGGAAGACCCTCCTTTTGGGATTCAGTCACCACAGAGATTACTGAATACTTTGGCCTCAATACTGATACAACTGCGAAGCCTTCCAAGGAGTGGGACGCTTTTAACATCACACTGCAAGGCCACTGCATGGGCCTACGCTGGAACGTATGGTGGCAATTAGAAGCAGAGTTCGTAAACATAGAACAGAGATTGTTGCGCCTGGAAAATGAGACTATAACTGACCTAGCCAACAGAAGCAGACTAGTTGAGCCACAGAGTGAAAATCTGGCCTTACTTGAGTGATTGCACTATCACAATTATGAGGCACACTCAGCTAAATGCATGCAACAGCAGATTGCTCTGGTACCCTCCTGGTGAGGTTGATCAGGCACAAATGCACATGGTAACCCCATTGTGGCACTTTGCTCCTCTGACAGGCACATGAAATATACACAACACAAAATACATGAGAGTAGATATACTTTAATATATTGTTCGGGCCTAGCGGCCACATCGGTCTTCATTACCTCTTATCTGTCGGCTGTACCTCTCTCCTCCCTCACTAGGGAACAAAGAGAGGAGCTGGATGTCCTGATCACTGTGTGCGAAAATCGTGAAGCAATACAGACGCTGGCGACAAGTAAGACTCCGGGTCCTGACCGGCGGAGTTCTTCAAAACCTATGCCATGCTTCAAGCACCCTAACTACTCATGCTATATACGGAGTCATTGGATGCTGTCTGCCTTCCAGACTCCCTAAATGAGGCATTCCTCATGCCACTGCCAAAACCAAATCAGGACCCCACAGTATTGAACTCCTATCGCCCACTGGTGCTCTTAAACACAGATTCTAAAATCCTGGCAAAAGTGTTGGCGGAACGCCTACCCCAATTGGTGCCAGGCTTGGTACATCCCAACCAAAATGGGTTTGTGCCTGTCAGGAACACACCATTCAACCTGAGGCACTTCTTCCTGATAATAGAATATGCCATAAAGAGGTGGCCAAGGGCAGGCTGCCTCATCCTAGATGTGGAGCAGGCATTTGATTTTCTACAGTGGGAATATTTATTCAAGGTCCTGCCTCAATGGGGTATTGGGGAGCGTTTCCAGAGACTTGTGTGCCTATTGTACATGTCTCCCACATCCAGGTTGAGGGCAGGCCTAGTGATCTCTGAGCTCATTACCATGGCTAGAGGCACCTGCCAGGGATTCACACTATCGCTGCTGCTGTTCTCATTGGCAGTGGAGCCACTGGTGACCCAGCTGCACTTATCAGGACCCAATTGGGGTATACCCCTAGGAGATGGCATTCATGCTTCCTCGCTCTATGCAGACGACCTCCTGCTATACCTAAAAGACACCTCTAGCATCCCAGTAACGATAATACATACACTGATTCAGTTCAACAAGCTGTCAGGGCTCCAGGTCAATTCGACCAAGTCTTGCGTGTTTCCGCTCTCCCGTCACTCTCCAAACCCTGAAGCATCCAAGTTAACACCACAGCTGATCTGGCAGCCGCACAAATTTAGATATCTGGGATTAAAAATCTATCATGCAGTGTCAGACCTCCTGGAGGGCAATCTAATGTGTGCTGTAACCTCCCTACATGTGCAGATGGCCTTCTAGCAGACACTTTGGCGCTGTTAAAAATGGTAGCCCTACCCTGGTTCCTATTATTTTACAAATTTGCCGATATACATCCGAATTTCCTTTTTTCAATCGATGGAACAGATTATTAGATGCTTCGTATGGGGTAACTCCAGAGGCCGTGTGGTTCGATATAAGCTGTATGCTGCATGCCTCCTGTTAGAAATGGGGTCTCTGGTTGGCAGTCAGTATGCACTCTGTCCAAGCAGGGACCCTCACTCTAGTCAGGGTAAGGGAGATACACATCTAGGATAAACCTTGCTCACCCTCTTGATAGCTTGGCACAAGCAGCCAGGCTTATCTCATGATCAATGTGTAAAGTAGTTGTACCAATCCACACAGTAATACAATCAAAACACTACTAAATGGACACCACACTAGTATGGAAAAATAGCCAATATTTATCTAAATCAAACAAGACCAAAATAACAAAAATGCAACATACACAAGTAAAGTTAAGAATAAAACAAAATAAAGAGTCTTACTCCATAAGAAACAATGGACGCATTGATGTTACACAAAGTACCTAGTTAGCACCAAAAATAAAGCCGCACAGGCAAGCGTGCGCCGTAAAAATCAGCAAAGTGTCCATTCCTTAACCGCAAATTAGGCTGTGTGTCATTTCTCCTACGGTCAGGTAGGCAATGCGTTGATTTTCTCTCTGGCAAGAGAGAGAGGTGTCGATTTCCGGATGGACACCTTGGGTCAGGGCAGGTTTGCGTCGATTTCGATGCCCAGCGACGATGCGTGTGAAATCCTGTAGCACAGTGATGCGGAATTGCGCTGCATGTGGCTTACGGTGATTTCAGCAGCCGCAAGCCGTTATGTCATTTCTCCAGCCACGATGCAGGTGATGCTTCGATTTCCCAGCTGCAATGCAGGTGGTGTGTAGATTTCTCAACTATTATGCAGTTGGTACATCATTTTTACAGCCTTGTTGCAGGTGGTGTTTTGAATCTTTCCCCGCACAGCTCCTGTGCGTGGATTTCCACCTTGGTTCCACCTGTTTCACCATTCAATGGCCCAGGGGATGGACAGGGCATCATTTGGCAGGGTAGGAGACTCAGCAGAGAGTCCAGCTGCTGGCAGATAAAGTCTTTGATGTCCCTAAAACTTCAAAACAGGAGGCAAGCTCAATCAAGCCCTTGGAGACACATCACAAGCTGGAATATACCGTAAATTCCAATCTTTGTCCTCTTTCAGGCAGAAGCAGCAACTGCAAGCCAACCCAGCAAAGTACAGTCACTGGCAATGGGGCAGTACTCCTCCTCCAGCTCTGCAGCTCTTCTCCTTGGCAGAGGTTCCTCTTGAATCCAGAAGTAATCTAACAATCCGGGGTTTTGGGTCCACTACTTATACCCCTTTCTGCCCTTGAAATAGGCAAACTTCAAAGGAAAGTCTATGTTGTCCACAAGATCCTGCCTTTCCCAGGCCTGGCCCCAAACACACACCAGGGGGTTGGAGACTGTATTGTCTGAGGGCAGGCACAGCACATTCAGGTGTAAGTGTCAGCTCCTCCCTCCATTCTTGTCCAGATGACCCACCAGGATATGCAGGCTACATCCCAGATCCCTTTGTGTCACTATCTAATGGAGATTCAGAAACAGCCCGACTGTCAATCTGACCCAGACAGGGAATACATTAGCAGTCAGAGTCACAGAATGGTTTAACCCCTTGGGTGCCTTAGACATGATGGTTATGTCCTTGGCCACGGCGCTCCCCCTGTGGACCTCCCACCCACCTCCCCTGGGCAGGGATGGAAGGGGAATTGCTTCCCATACCATTCCAATCCCTCAAACCCTCCCCCAGTGACATCTCTTGACGTCAGCAGGCAATCACGCGCTGACCACATCAGTGGTTGCCTCCATCACGCTGGAAGCACATGCTTCAGTGTGATCCGAGGAGTAACTGGAATCATTTTCTCCTCGGTTCAGCAACAGGGTAGGTCTGCGAGGCATGAAAAAGAAAGGAAAGGAAAGGCTTTTCCTTTCCTTTTCATGTCTCTCTGAGAATTCCTGCAGCACGATTGCATTGCAATCGTACTGCAGGAATGCCCACTAGACACCAGGGAGTTTTTTTTTTATGTAAACACATGAGGGGAGTGGCCCCTTGGGCAACGGTCACTCCCCAAGTGTTGCAACTAAGTTTAAGGTGATTTCTGTACCCCTTGGGGGCAGATAGGCCAATCTTAATTAGGCCGATCTGCCTCAAAGAGGGGCAGAAACCAATAGGCACCAGGGATCTTTTCTTTTCTTTTTTAACAGATGGGGACTGACCCCTTTGGCAAAGATTGCTCCCCTGGGGGGCAATTTTATTTTAGGCCATTTCTGCCCACCTCGGGGGCAGATCAGCCTATTTTTATTAGGCCAATCTGCCCCCAAGGGGGGCAGAAACCACTAGATACCAGGGATTTTTTTGGGGCCAATTTTACGCAAGGGGAGGGACCCCTTAGGCAAGGGTCGCTCTCCTGGGTGGCAATTTGATTTTAGGCCATTTCGGCCTACTTTTATTAGGCCAATCAGCCCCCAAGGGAAGCGGAAACCACTACACACCAGGGATTTTTTTTTGCACTATTTTACTTAAGGGGAGAGGCTGCTTGGGCAAGGGCCATTCATGGGGGCAAATTATTTTAGGACATTTATGCCCCCCTTGGGGGCAAATCTCCCTATTTCTATTAGACCCATCTGCCCTCAAGTGGGGGCAGAAAGCCCACTAGACACCAGGGAAGATTTCTTTTAAAAAAAAGAGAGTGGGGGTATGGCCATATCCCCATCCCAAATAAAAGGGGACAAAGTTGTTCTGCCCACCGATGGGCAAATGAGGCAATTACCCCTGATCCACTCCCCGGGGGGCAGAAAGCCTACTAGATGCCAGGGAATTTAAAAAAAATAAAAAATAGTGGGGTGGTGGCTACTAACCAGTATGAGCATGGTTATGCCCCCACCCTAACTGAAGGCAGTAACAGTATTTCAGCTCTCCCCCTCACACTAAGAGATCTTATCTCAACGGTATGCAAGAGAACATTTGATTATTTTGGGCTTTGATTTTATATTTGGGCCATGAGAGCTTGGCTAACTCTCAAAATCATCCCACTTGGAATGGTGAGGGCTGCACTTTTTTGGACTTTGGGACGCTGCCCTCTTGAAAAATCTACGAGACCTAGACGCATCCGAAAAACTAAAAATCTGGGTGAGTCAAGGGTGGTGTGCTTCACATCCACCCCACACCATTTTCTTACCCACGATGCCCTGCAAACCTTAACTTTGCTTGAAATCACACGTTTTCCCCACATTTTCGTGATGGAACCATCCGGAATCTACAGGATTCCACAAAATTCCTACCACCCAGCATTGTTGCATCCATACCGATAAAAATTCTGCCCCACTTGTCACCCTAAAAACGTTTTTCCAAACTGCCCTTTTGGACCCACTTTGGTTCCCCCTCAATTTCAAAATGTTTTTAGCTCTTCTCTGTCACAGGCACTTGGCCCACCTACAGAAGTGGGATATAATTTTTATCGCAAGACTGAGGGGAATGTTGGGTGGTAGGAAATTTGAGATGATGATTCTGGTTAAGAACTCACTTGGCGATCCACACAAGTCACACCGCCCTGGACTCCCTCGGGTGTCTAGTTTTCAGAAATGTCTGCATTGGGAAGGTCTCCCTAGATGGCTGCTGAGCCAAGGACTAAAAAAGCTGGTCCCTCCCCTGCAAAAACAAGTAGTTATGTAATTGATAATTTTGATGTGTCCACCTAGTGTTTAGGGGCATTTCCTGTCACGGGCACTAGGCCTACCCACAAAAGTGAGGTACCATTTTTATCAGGAGGTATGTGGGAATGCTGGGTTGAAGGAAGTTTGTGGCTCCTCTCAGATTCCAGAACTTTGCAGCGCCAAAATGTGAGGGAAAAGTGTTTTTTTGCAATTCTGAGGTTTGCAAAGGATTCTGGGTAACAGAACCTGGTGAGAGCCCCACAAATCACCTCATCCTGGATTCCCCTAGGTGTCTAGTTTAAAAAAATGCACAGGCTTTCTAGGGTTCCCTAGGTGCCGGCTGAGCTAGAGGCCAAAATCCCCAGCTAGGTACTTTCCAAAAAACACGTCGGATTTCAATGTAAAAATGTGATGTGTCCATGTTGCGTTTCCTGTCGCGGGCACTAGGCCTACGCACACAAGTGAGGTACCATTTGTATCAGAAGACATGGGGGAACACAGAATAGAAGGACAAGTGTTAATGCCCCCTGTCTTTTGCTAAATTTTTTCCTTCCAAATGTAAGACAGTGTGCAAAAAAGAAGTCTATTTGAGAAATGCCCTGTAATTGACATGTTAGTAAGGAGGCACCCGGAATTCAGAGATGTGCAAATAACCACTGCTTCCAAACACCTTATCTTGTGCCCATTTTGGAAATACAAAGGGTTTCTTGATGCCTATTTTTCACTCTTTATATTTCAGCAAATGAATTGCTGTATACCCGGTACACAATGAAAACCCATTGCAAGGTGCAGCTCATTTATTGGCTCTGGGTACCTAGGGTTCTTGATAAACCTACAAGCCCTATATATCCCCACAACCAGAAGAGTCCAGCAGACATAACGGTATATTACTTTAAAAAATCTGCCACAGCTTAAAAAAGTTATAGAAGAAAACGTGGACAGAAATGGCTCTTTTTCACCTACATTTCAATATTTTTTTATTTTAGCTGTTACTTTCTGTAGGAAAACCTTGAAGGATCTACACAAATTACCCCTTGCTGAATTCAGAATTTTGTCTAATTTTCAGAAATGTTTAGCTGTCTGGGATCAGTCATTGGTTTCACACCCATTGTTTAAAGGATGCCGAAAGCACACAAAATAGTAAAAATGGGGTATGTCCCAGTAAAATGCCCAAATCGTGTTGAAAAATGTGTTTTTCTGATTCAACAATGACATTTTAGCTGTATTTTGGCTAATTTCTTGGTCTCCTCCAGAGGAAACCATAAACTCTGGGTATCTCTAGAATTCCTAGGGTGTTGTAAAAAAAGGATGCAAATTTGGCGTGGGTAGCTTATGTGAACAAAATGTTATAGGGGGCCTAAGCATGAACTACCCCAAATATCAAAAAAAGGCTTGGGACCTGAGGGGGGGAAAGGCCTGGCAGTGAAGGAGTTAAGCAAGAAAATGCCCACTTTCTAAAAGTGGCATTTTCGAACTGACAATCTAAAAAAACAACTTTACCAAAATATGTATTTTTAAATTGTGAGTTCAGAGACCCCTAACTCCACATCTCTATCTGCTCCTAATGGGAATTTGAACTTAAAAGATATTTAAAGGCAGTTCCTATGTTAACCTATGAGAGAGAGGCCTTGCAACAGTGAAAACCAAATTTGGCAGTATTTAACTGTCAGGACATGTAAAAACACATCACTATCAGTCGTACCTCTAACATACACTGCACCCTGCCCATGGTGCTACCTAGGGTTTACCTTAGGGGCGCCTTACATGTATAAAATGGGAGGGTTTGGGCCTGGCAAGTAGGTACATTTATCAGGTCGAATTGGCAGTTTAAAACTGCACACACAGACACTGCAGTGGCAGGTCTGAGCCATGTTTACAGGGCTACTCTTGTGGGTGGCACAACTAGTACTGCAGGCCCACTAGTAGCATTTGATTTACCGGCCCTGGGCACCTCTAGTGCACCTTACAAGGGACTTACTAGTAAATCAAATATGCCAATCATGGAAAAGCCAATTATACACACAATTTACAAAGGGAGCGCTTGCACTTTAAAACTGGTCAGCAGTGGTAAAATGCCCAGAGTACCAAAACCAGCAAAAACAAAGTCCAGCACACTGTCAAAACACAGGAAGCAGAGACAAAAAGACAGGGGAGACTACGCCAAGGATGCCAGGTCTAACACCTCCCTTATAGGCATGTTGCAACGGCAGCCGGGCAAGATCTTCAGCAAAACATCTATGCACCTAACCATACAATACCTTCATGTCATGGGAGTGGGTCGACACTTGATGCGGTGTTTTGCTGGCTCACTGCATGTGCACGCAGTGCTGTCACTTGAGTTCCTGTGCGAGAAATGGGAGCAGAACCTTACCCACCGTTGTGCAGATAAAGAATGGTCTAGTCTATTGCAGAGCACCACAACTATCCCTTGAAATGTGTGGTTTAAGTTAATACAATTGTATATTTTCCATAGGGCATACCTCACCCCCTTCAAAATCAAAAGATACTTTTGCACCTCAAATGCTGTATGCCCGCCCTGTGAACTGATTAATGGGGACATAGTCAACATGTTATGGGGCTGCACACACTTGCGGTCACACTGGGATGTGGTATTGCAGCACCTAATACATTGCACAGACAGAACCATCCCTAGTACATGGGATGTGAGTATACTAGGCCTGTACCGCAGAAGCAAGAAACAAAAGCTCACATTTGGATTAATTGATTTGGGGCTCCTGTTAGCTAAATGTCTGATCCCACGCAGGTAGAAGTTGCCAGACCCTCCGCACCTGATGGCTTGGCTTCACTCTTTCACAAACTGGGTGTTGTTGACATACATTATTTAGATTACACCAATTCATTCATATCAGACAATAGGGAAAGGAAATGTAAATAGACACATTTAGGGGGTTATTCTAACTTTGGAGGAGGTGTTAATCCGTCCCAAAAGTGACGGAAAAGTGACGGATTTACCACCAGCCGTATTACGAGTCCAATATATCCTATGGAACTCGTAATACGGCTGGTGGTATATCCGTCACTTTACCGTCACTTTTGGGACGGATTAACACTCCTCCAAAGTTAGAATAACCCCCTTAGTCATGATTGTTATCATTTTGCTTCTATACTATTAGCAGTTGGAATAGGTTGTTCAAAATGCTCTGGTTATAGATAAAAATGTACTGTGTGTTGTTGCTGATGCTGGAGATCACATACTTATTCCTGCTACGATTTTGCTTGCTGGAACAGTAAGATGCTTATATCCTCAACCTGCGAAACTATCTAGTGGACTGGCAGATGTAATCGAGTGGGTATGAATGCTGCAAAAGTTATTGACACCTGACATGGTTAGCATACAAATGGTAATTTATGCTAAACTAATTTTAGTTTCTGATATGTTAAGAATATATGCCACACTCATACTGCTATTGTAAGCGCAGTAAAAGAGTAAAAGATGTAATATGCAATATCTTTACTGAAAACAACAATAAACAGATTAAAACAAAAATAATTAAGAGAATGAACTGATTTATCAGAGCAAAGAAATTACAAAGCAAACAGCTGCCACACACGATAAATTAACTGATTTTGTATGGAAATATGATGCTAATCTTTCATATAGTGTGCCTTTCAGAGAGGCTTTAGGGCACAGTTAGAAAATGAAGCAATTGCCACAATGCATTAGTCAGGGATGGAACTACACATCACTGAATTAGTGAAATGCATCCATAAATGGAGTGAATTTGAGAGGCTCGAGCAGGGGCGGCTCCTCCATGAGGGAAGAGGAGTGTCACCCCTCTGCCAGCAGCGAAAGCTGCAAAACCTTTACAAGGAAACAATAACAAACAGTGTTTGTTACTGTTTCCTTGTAAAGGGGCAGGGCTACGGGGGTGGCATGCTCTGAGAGGGAGTGCTTGGGGAGTGCCCAGCAGTCCCCCAGCACTCCCCCTCAGAGCGCATGTGTGTTTGGCCGACAGTCTCGGGCTGGCCAAACACTCATGCACACAGGGCTCTCTCCAGCCCAGCAACACTGTTGCCTGGGAGTGCCCTGGCTGGGTGCTCCAAGCCAATCCTGATGCTGCCTTGAGCAGCATCAGGATTGGCCGCAGGGCAGGCTGGGAGCCTGTGCCTGCAGCCAGCAGAGGAGCGTCGCAGGGCGCGGGGGCCAAGGTAAGTTGATTTTTCAATTTTTTTAAATTTTATTATTATTACCCCTGCCACCCTCCTGATCCCCGCCCGCGTGCGCCACCCTGCCCTGCCCTCTTTAACACCTGCGAGCCATGTCTGGGTTAGAGAGCAAATGGGCAAAGAAACAGGAAGAGTAAAAGAGACAATCTGATGCAGCTGAAGCAAATAGTAAGCCACCACCAGGTCATCCTGATAAAGAAGACGCATTGACATTCCCAATGAAAGCGATACCAAATGGAAGGTATGTACATGTATCATGGAGTAGAGATGATCTTGCAACATTTATGAACAATTTCCCAAAGCTGAGAGGGAATCCTACATGGTGGTATACACTAGTTGACAGTATTGTGAAAATGTTGAAGATGTTGTGGACTGATTTGAATATATTATTTGATATTCTGTTACCAAGTGATTTGTGGGCTGAATGTTAAATCACTGTACATTGGCCAAGTGTTAAACCTCCAAGAGATGTGCCTACTTGCACACCATCTACTCTAATGATGATGAAATATAAAGAGGTGATTACCTTCCTGAAGGGCAAGGTCCCAGCCAAAGATATAGTTTAAGAAAAATGGAATTACACAGCAAGCAAAGGAGTTAGTGCATGCATACTATTAGCACTTGCTCTGGGTGTTTAAATAATGCAGTGGACAAGAAAATCCGGAGAAAAGTGATAAGGGGTTCTCTGTGTCACAGTTTGCTCTTGGGCTGAGACCAGAGATTAGTATTGCATACAGCAGAATGTGGTTTCCTTGCAGCCAACATCTTTTGATGAGATCCTGACGTGTATACTTGTCCAGATGAGGTTGGCTCAGAAAGGATTCCAGAATTAGCCATTGGCAGGAAATCAGAGTGGATTGCAAGGTATTGTATTACAAGCTGGAGTTCAAGGTACCCAAGGAGGAGTTGGTGTTTCACAGGGAAGAGGTATTGGTGTTCCGATCGATCCAAACTCTGGTATAGATGTTGTAACATTGAAGAAGCAACTCTTTTTTCTTTTTGTAGCAAACCTGGACATTGGAAAAGGGAGTGTAGGCTGAATCCAAATAGAATGAGCAGAGATGGTCAATTGTAAGAATAAAATCAAGTGCAGATGCAGAATGTACCTGATCAGCAAACGCAAGTGCCATTGTACACACAGGTTCCAACGAGGCAGGTTCCACCAATCCAGATGGTCCCACAAAATATGGGAACCCCTAGATTTAATGGGAATCCGATGCTGATAGAAAATGTGGCTACATTTTAAGACCAGAACCCATTTCAACAGTACCTCATGTTGGACAGTGATAGCTTTGAACCCAATACTTTCGAAGATGGTGCTGGAGAATGATTGAGTACTTGGCACATTCTTAGTGGTAGACCAAAGTAGAGCATTTGTGGATTGAGAAGTTAATGGCAACCAAGTGTCATTTCTTATTGACACCATAGCTACCCGTTCCAATTTTAGAACAGTAGCAGTCCCAGATCAACCCTCCCTAGATAGAAGATCCAAGTTGTAGGAGTTACAAATAAACCAATAACCTACCCGGTTCCAGAAAAGGTCCCTGTCAAAATAGGCTTATTTGAGGAAAACCATCAATTTGTTGTTTGTGATTCAAGCCCTATAAATCTATTAGGGAGAGATCTGTTGCACCAGTTTAATTTCACAATTTACTGTGCACACGATGTTGTCAAATTTCAAACGCATGATGAAGATGTTGAATGTAAAATTGCCTGACAAGGAGCAGCTGTAGGACTGTATCCAGGGAGAGCAGTAGATGATTGACCACCTGAATTAAAAGACATCGTGAACCCAGAAGAATGGAATGTTATGGGAAAGATATGAAACTATTCAAAAGTGTAGAATCAGTACAAATCACGGTAAAGGCCAATATAGTACATACGGGAACACTACCATACAATCTGACCCCAGAAACAGTGGCAGGAATAACAGCAGTCATTGAAGAAATGCTGAGGAAAGGGATTCTAAAAGAAATTATTGAAAGCCCTTGCAACTCTCTGATCATGGGTCTGCAAAAGCCCAATCATAAATATTGGAGTATGCAAGATCTTTGAAAGATTAACAGCATTGTTGTTTCACGCTGTCCCGTGCTACTGAATCTAGCTGCTATACTTTTTCAAATTTCATGCACTGCAGAATGGTTTACCATTGTGTGTCTCTGTCAGACATTCTTTTTCATCCCATTGTATGACAACAACCAGTTCTTGTTCCCCCTTATGTTCAGAGATAGAGTTTTGACATGGTGCCAAGTTCTCCAAGGTTATACAGCAAGCCCATCTATCTTCAATCACATCTTGAAAAAGAATCCTAAGCTTCTGCAGATGCCTTACAGATCAGTTCTCATGGAACATATTGATGACCTGTTTGTGGCAGCCAAAATTTAAAGTGTCACTTGTGAATTACATTGAAGAAGACTAACAACTATAGTATACTCCAGGTTAATTCAAGAATATACACAGACACAAAATATTGCTACATCTATTCGCACTTACCTTCGTCAGCTGCACATGAGATGAGAAACCATCACATACCTTTGCCATATGCAATCACACATAAGGGAATATTTATGAGCCCCTAGTGCCACTGGATCGTCACTTTTTGTGACGCTTCAGTGGCGCTATGCCCAGCACCGTATTTACTATGTGGTGTTAAGCCACTTTTTGTGGCTTAACACCACCTTGTAAATATGACCCCTTCCCACGCAGCATCACCCATTGCATTTTGACACTGCCTCACATTTACAAGTTTTTGTAAACTTGAGGCAGCACCAAAATCTCATGCCACCGCAGGGGTGGCATTAGCAAGGCGCAACGAGGAGGAATACTTTTATTCTTCTCATTTTTTGCTTTTTCTATTTGTGCTGCATTCAGCAGCACGCATAGAAAGAGCAAAATGCCAGACATGATTGGTTTGATTGTTTATATGTGGGAAGGTGCCCCTTCCTGCACATAAACAATCATTTCAAAATGATGCTTTGGCACCTCTGCAGCACACACAGAAGTGACAAATTGCATTAGTGATTGCTTATGTGCAGGAAGGGACTCCTTCCCACACATAAACAATCAAACCTCTCAGCGCAGACATCCGTGCACGATGTTGCAAGGATGCCAGCGTTGGCAGCTAAGTTTAGTGCAGGTGACAACACAGGGGTGTGCTGTATTCAATTAAATATGGCACATCCCTGCGTTGGGAAAATGACGGAGTGCGGCGCTACCAATTTTCCGTAACTTTTCCTTAAATATGTGCCATAGTATTTTGCATAGCTTAATATATAGGCAAGAACATTATTCAAACTATGACATGATTCTCTCAAACGTTCCCTTGCAGAATAGCATGAACCTACATCCACAAGCAAAAGAAATGGACAGAGCATGGTATTATCTTAGCCCATCCATTTGTTTATGGACAGGATGCTTATTTTCAGTTACCAGCTGATTGGGAGGGTGTTTTCTATTTAGCTTTGGTGTTTCGTAAAATGTATCACGTAATAGTGTAAAAGCTTTGACAGTTACATCATCACACAAACATACGCCTAGTACACAATTGGTTGGAGACATTTTTGAGCAATCATACCACCTGTGGAAGTTGTTTTAAATGTTGAGAAAGTGAGAGTACTTTCAACAGTAGTGGATAAATTGGCAATCAGTACTTTTGGAGCTTTATTAGTTGTTAACACAGAATTAGTGGTAGATAGTTCAATGGTTTTACACAATCACTTGGTATTAGACATTCTGCTTGCAGAGAAACGAGGAGTCTACAACATGTTGAAAGCTCAGCATTGCTGCTCATACATTCCTGGTTACAGTAAGTAGATTTTAGAATTCACAAACAACATTTCTGACTTAAAGCCTGAACTAGAATCATTAAAAACACCTGGTGTTTTAAGGAATTTGGATAAGGAAGTTTCTGCTATTGGTAATTTGTTTGCAACCACTGGAGGAGGATTTTAGAAAAATATTTGTACCAGCACTAAAAGTTGGGGTTTGCTTTTTAACCTTCTATGCATTTTGAAAAAGTTGTAGATTTCATTTTCATAAAAGGAAGAGCAGAGAAAGAAACATGCAGATTATAAAATAATTAGATGTAGAAGAAGTTGAGAATACAAAATACAGGAGATTAAAAGCATGTGGGACTTTGAAAAGAAAGACAACTGGCTCCACTAAGGGTAGGAGTAAAATCTAAATATTTATTTATTAAGGAAATGTGATGGTGTGATAATCATCAGAGGGGGTCTACTTGAAGATGTGTTTAAAATTGTTGAAAAATAATATTAAATTAAGTGCAAATCTAGTGATGCTTAAAACATGAATCTAATGCAAATTGCAGTAGGGAAACATATTCAAACGTTCTAGGCCTGAAAAGCTGAGACACTACCATATTAAAGTTAACAAAGCTAAGAAATTTTAGATTCAGCATTCAATTTGTTCCTGACCTTTCACAATGAATGGCTGTTTTCTTTTTTTATATACAGATTATTCTACTTCTAAAAAAACCATGGTTCACCTAAAGAATTGACTTGTTATTCAGAAGATTAGATATGAAGTATCACACGTGGGAATGTAGACTTGAATGGGAGGGTTAATCATGTGACTCCAGATAAACGGATCTTGGCGGAGGGGAATACTCTATTTCAAATTTGAAGGATATCCCTTCCACCGGATTACAATCCCATTATATCCTATGAGGATTGTAATACGGTGGACAAGATATCCATCATGTTTGTGACACAGTATTCCATTTGCCAAGATATAAAGTTCTTATACAATAATACACAGTTGCAGTCTTAGAAGTTCTTAGATGTTGCTGTCTGAAGAAAATTGTGTTCCTGTGAGAAGATGGGGAGTGAACATGTTTCCATGGGTGCATCAGAAGCTGATTGATCAACTGAAGGAGCAGCTACATGGGATTGCATTAATATGTTTGTCAGTCTACAATAGTGCATATTCCTATACTAAGTTACTCCTTCACTTATCCTACTTTACTGCTACACCTTGTTCCATGTTGCTCTGAGACTCTACTGACTACATGAAACTTTTCCTCATGATAAGTTCTGCTTTGATCTATTACTGATTTATTGAGCTCACTTTGATATCAAAGCTTTATGCTTGATGGTTTCTCTGTAATTCCAGAACTCTTTATGAGTTGCTGAGTTGGCACCTTTGATTTCTTCTCATTCCTAGAATAGGGATTCTTTCCTTTATGGATGCGCTTAATGCATTTTATTATTATTATGATTTATTGATTAATGATTTTTGATTACTGATATTTGACAAAACCAATGACTGAGAGTAATGAAGTATAACTTGTAACTTTATTAAAGGTGATTTACTAAAAGAGTTGAATAGTAAAACCATTTAAGTCATACTAAACTCTCTTTATTGACTAATACAGTTAGAAAATTGCGATTATTCAGTGTCATGTATAGCTCCTGATTAATCTCAATCAACATCAAAGGCCCATCAGCCTAAGGAGGAGTAAGGCAGCAAGAGTTTGGCCTTGGTGATGTTAAACTGAGACTTTAATTGAAACACTCCCCACACCAGCATGGCTAAAGATTGATCAGTATAGAAGAATCGATATCATTTAGCTGCTTGTCATGTGAATAGTGACATTACTTGCTATTTATGCCACTGCTAGCCAAATAGCACATCATCAGCTATTTATTCAACTTCTTGGCAAATAGTGACATCTACTTACTATTTTTATGGCTGCAGGTCAAACAGTAGATTTTCTCACCTATCTAGGCTGTGTCCATACATTTGTTTTGTTGTATGTAGTGCAAACCTGTATGAAGGGCATTAGAGTGTTCGAGATGAGCACCAAATTACATTGCTCTAGGTCAGATTTTTTTTTCTTTTGGGCTACAGGGAGATTAAGTAGTTTCCCTAAAATCACAAGAGTTTGAGCGGACACCAGGATCCCTACTTCCAAGATGGGCGGCTCTGTTCACCATGCCACAGGCAGATAAACAGCATCACATCCCTAAGGTGGAACTAAACAGTTCCAAATATTTTAGAATTCACATATTCCAATGTGTGGCTAAGGTTGGTAAATGGATGTGCCCAAAGACACCTAGGTCCATATTTATACTTTTTGACGCACAACTGCGCCAACGCAGTTGTGCGTCCAAAAAGTTAACGCTGGCTAATGCCATTCCAAAGTGCCATGCGGGCGCCTTATTTATGGAATGACGTTAGCCGGCGCTGCGGACTGGTGTGCGTCAAAAAAAGTGACCCACACCAGGCAGCGCCGGCGTAGGGGAAAATGGAGCTTGGGCGTCAAAAAATGGGGCAAGTCAGGTCTGAGGCAAAATATTGGCCTCAACCCGATTTGCGCCATTTTTTTTTACTCCAACCCCCATTGAAATGACTCCTGTCTTGCCCAATGGCCATGCCCAGGGGAATTATGTCCCCTGGGCATGGTCATTGGGCATAGTGGCATGTAGGGGGGCACAAATCAGGCCCCCCCATGCCACAAAAAAAAAAAAATATATATATACTTACCTGAACTTACCTTAAGTTCCCTGGGATGGGTCCCTCCATCCTTGGGTGTCCTCCTGGGGTGGGCAAGGGTGGCAGGGGGTGTCCCTGGGGGCATGGGAGGGCACCTCTGGGCTCCTTCCGAGCCCACAGGTCCCTAACGCCTGCCCTGACCAGGCGTTAAAAAATGACGCTAAAGCGGCTGGACGTCATTTTTTCTGACCCGCCCACTCCCGTGCGTAATTTTTGCACGGGAGTTTAAATAAGGCGCACATGCCTTGGAGTCATTTTTTAGAAGGGAACGCCTACCTTGCCTATCATTAACGCAAGGTAGGTGTCCACGCTAAAAAATGACGCAAACTCCAAGATCTTTGGCGCTAGACGGGTCTAACGCCAAAGTATAAATATGGAGTTAGCTTTGCGTCGGATTTGCGTAAAAAAAAAAGACGCAATTCCGGCGCAAAGAGAGTATAAATATGCCCCCTAATTCTTTGGACTAAACCACATCACCTCTGATAACTTGACATGGCCTGAAACTATTTTGCAAAAAGCTGTTCTTTTCATAATCACTTGAACATGTAACATAAACAACAGTACCTTTTCCTTTGTAATAGTTCTGAATGTGTTCTTCAAACATTACAGAAGGTTCTTCACTAGTCTCTCGTAACATATTACCAAAGTAATAGGAAGAAATCATATTGTCTTTAGGATTTCTTGTTACATAAATAATCTGTGTGGAAAAAAACAAATTGAACACATATGTCAAAGAATTAAATGACAGTGTTATGGAGCGGGAGCAACTGGTATATCACGTGACATGCAAAAACATTACTTTTGATATTACTTTGACATTGACATTACTTTTGATATTTTGATATTAGGATGTCTTCAGAAATATTCCCCAGTTTTGAAAGAAGGGCCACAAAATGCATGTATTTTACAATGATTCTAGAATGTTAATATCACCCTATTCAAAGGACATAGCGCTAGATGCATGAAAGGATTTAGCATTTCTTAACGGACCAAATCGAATTTTCAGTCTGTTAAGAAGTGCTAAGTTGCCTTTCCATATGTACAAAGGCAGATAGGGAATCGCAAAATGCCATTTCTACGCAGTAGAAATCACATTTTGTGATTCCCTAAATAGGGAATCACAAATAAGGAGTGCCTATTTGCGATTTTCTAAGCACACGTCCAAAGCATTTCCTAAATGCGAAATGAGCATTCAGGAAATGCTATTACCATTGACTACAAGTCGATGGTAATCATATGCAATGTTAAAAAATGCACCCAAAATGCATTTTTTAAAGTGCCATGTAGAACGCACTTGCCACTAGGGCATTTGTGCACTTTACATGTGCACCACTTCTTTTGGGTGTGCATCAAGGGGCCCATAGGCCCATAGGCACCCTATTAGGAAATCGCAAATTTGGAAATGCAACACTATTTGTTGCTAAGGGACTTTTAGGCCCATAGGAATGATTGGTGTAACATTTCCTAATTAGTGATTTCCTAATAGCCATACCTACTCTGTAGGAATCGCTATTAGGAAATCTCAATGTTGCATTTCCTAAATAGCGATTTCTTAGGATTCGCTATTTTGGAAATACAAAAACTGAATTTCGTACATCATGCCATAAGATAGTCAGTGTTAAACACGGAGCCCAGAGGGCAATGCAATGCAAGAAACCCTTAACTAATCAATACAGGCTCCAACAAACATAGGCACTATGACTGCAGGATAATAGGGAAGTGATCTCTCCCCAAAATATTTCAAAACAGTTTAGTTCGCTAAATGAATGCCCAGTTTTAGAATGCTTGAGGAAAATATTAGTATGGAAAAGGCTGGTGGTCGACTGATGCAGCTGCCTAAGTGGATCACGTTTGCTGTCCTGCAGTTATCTTTTAGAATTCTGAGTGAGACCTGTACAGGTGGTTAATTGCTACTGATGGGACAACACAATGGACATTACTATCAAGCTGCACCATGCACCAACATAATTTCTACTGACTGCCACCTGCTAGAGTGATTTCCAGTGGCACTCTCGTCCCAGCCAGCCTTTCATGGCCCTCTGATCTGCTTGATGCCAGCATGTGTTGAGAGTAGGTGCCCAGGGCTGTATTTCCAGGAAGCATTCCCAAAGTGGTGAAGGGGAGGCAAGTTGTCTATTCTGGTGGTGGAGCCAGGTATCAGCAGCCCAAAGCAGTATTTTAATTTGAACAAACACTGGGGCAGCAGCAGCATAAAAATAAGGCCACATCATTGGTGCTTGTCCTAATGCCTAGAAGTAATATTGCAACCTGAAAGATCATGAAAGAGAATTTCCGGTCTAGTCTTGGGGACCAAATAAAGAGAATATAGCTAACAAGTACTGATAAAAACACTGCTGTAAATTTGGATGACACAGAAATCCTTAAGAGCTGATTGCTACTCCAAGATGAAAGTAAACATGCAGTAATTTTTCAGGCTAGTGCTGGAGGAAGAAAAAGGGTGGTGGCCTGCCAAAGGTACCTCCGAGATTGATGGTCAATCAGTGAAGCCACTGAAGATCTTCTTCAAGGTAACTACCTTCTCAAACTCCTTTCAAGCTGCTTGGTGCCTTTTTGTGGACAAAGTCACTCAATAAGGGCGCTGGTTTAAAACTTTGGGCCAACCTAAATTGGGGCCTACAGACGATGCACTTAGCTCAGGTGCATAAAACTCTGGGGAATATTTATATGCTCCTTGTGCCGCCTTGTGCCGCCTTGTGCCACCTCAGCATAATTTTTTTTTACGCTAAGGTGGCGTCAACCAGTCTGCCTCTCTGCGCCATATTTACAAAGTGGTGCAATGCTAGCATTGAGCCACTTTGTAACCCCTTGTGCTACATTATACCTGCGCCAAGTATAATGTATGCAAGGGGGGTGTTCCCCTGCAGGGAGGCCCAAAAAGAATTGCGCAGTGAAATCTACAAGCCGTTAAAGTGGCGCTACTGTTGTATCCTGTGGGCCTCCCTGACCTTTGCTGGACTAGCGCCATAATTTTTGGGGCTAGTCCAGCAAAGCGCCAAAATAGCATTATAAATTATGACCCTATTGTGATAAGAAACACCATGGTGTGCTGTATTGTAAATCGGGGGGGTAAGGGTGACGCAAGGAAACTGGTGCATCAGAGATGATGCACCAGTTTCTTGTAAATATGCCCATCTGTCTCTAAAACTGGATTGAAGACACTGTCTTAGATAAGGTTGCAGTTCAGCTGAAGAGGCACGGGTCCTGGTCATGATGTCTGCATATTCTGTGCTGTCCCGCTATTTGCCCTACAGGATCTACCTTCAAATAATCTTAGCACAAGTCCTACGATTTCACTTTAGTTCCTGCCACCTCACCTAACGTTCTACCTAAACTTGTTGCTTACATGTTGGCCGGTGCTTACAACTAGGACATGCAATGAGGAAATATAGAATGAAAAGTCATCTCTGAGTATGTTCACACTGAGGCCGTATTTAGACACTTGCCTGGACCTTCAGAATGTTTTGGAATGTCAAAAGGGTTAAAGTGTAGAGAACAAATACATTTCCAGAGCCTTATAATGCAGACACAGTGATTCCCAAAGCACCCTTCCAGTCGTTAATGCCTGTATAGTTCTAATATCTCTAGGTGAGCAGCTGCTACACAGCGCTGAATCTTTAGATGAAATAACAGTAAAAATGATTCTATGGTATCCGGCCCTTTGCCACATTGGGGATGAGATAGTGAGACAGTACTGGTCCCTGCTAAGTCAGAAATGAACAACAAGATGTATTGAGCTGGGACAAATTTACCCATGAACATTTGAGCAATTATGATCACTCATTGAGCTTAGAAGCATATATCTTCTTAGTGACATCAAAGGGGAATCCAAAGCTTTACCTAGAAGTGGATAAGAAAACTATAATGGCTGCAATCTATACTCCATAGAAAAGGCAGAGTGAGAAAATGCATTCGGAACTTCTTGCTTGAAATGCAATAGTCTGAAAACATAGGACATACTGAGTAAAATTAAGGACTGGGGCATATTTTGCATGCAGGAGGTGTAATATGGAAAGCATAGTAGTGGAGAGTTAGGAATTGATGACGAACACTTGTCCAACAGTCCTACAACATTCTAGCCAGTCATTCAATAAGTGTGTAAAGCTTGGCATCGTAGAAAATAGGGAGTGTCACAACAGCCTGAAAGTGCTTGTCTTAGTAGAAACTTCGAAACATGCAGACCAGGGGAACTTAATTGTTAATATTTGTTCACAAAGATTTTCCTATACCTTGGTGACTGGAACCTCCAAATTGAAATTCAATGTGTTCATAGACACAATTTCTAACGACCTATTGGAGGTACATCATTAATGGGTGTCCCTCGCAGCCTCTATTTTCCACTTAATAAACATGCTAGATCGGTGCTAGTAGAAAAGCTTGGGGAACTGTTGGAGCGCAGATGTCAAGATATTTGCAAAAATACTGACATAGACTATCCCCAGCAATACATTATTAAGAACCCTCAGCTCATCGTCACAACTTTGTACGAGGCTGGCATATGGGGGCATGTGTAAATTGTGCAACTTTTATATCTGATCTGACTACAGTTATGAAATCACCAGTGGATATCCCTGTATGGACGGAGAAAACATTTGATAAGGAGTTTTATAGCAATTTATTGAACATCATCCCATGTTAGGGTAGGAAACCAAATTAATTACCTGAATTCATACAGAGCCGAAGTCTATATGATGGAACAATCACCTTTGTTATCCAATATCATGTAAAACTCGTTAAGTCTGCCCTGTCTCACCTTTACTTTCTGCTCTGCATTTTGGCATTTTTTTTATCTCTTGTTGAGCATGATGAGAACATACCGTAGGGAAGTTAAACAATCATATATACTAAGGCAATAGCATATGCTGATTATATTGTGATATGTATATAATGCTAGTCTGCCCATTGCGTCGCTAGAATTGAAGAATTGTCAGTCATCTTTGGGTAGGAGTCAGAATATAAACATATAAAATGCAGATAGTGATGAATGAAGAGTTGGTGTATGAGTATAATGGATTGGCCCCTCAAGCTATCTAGTCGACAAGAGAATATTAATACAATTATTTTTAACTCCATATAAACTGATGCAGATATGGGATAGAGTACCAGTGCCATCCCAAGTCACAGTAATATAATTAACATTGTAATCTTGCCAATTTCTTTATATGTATTGCATTCTATGCCATTGTCTTTCCAAGCTCATTTAAATCAATATTTTAATTTTCTTAATATGTCAATCTACATTAAAGAAATACATCACAATCATAAATGAAAACTTCCACAGCATTTGTACCTTTGCATATAATCATCTTTGTGTGATTTGGGGCCGTATGTATGAAAACAGTGGCATGCGAATCGCAAATAGCGATATTTAAGAAATCGCTATTTCCAAGTCGCAATTGGCCATGTAACAATATTTCGATTCGGAAATAGCAATTTCTTAAAAATCGCTATTTGTGGTTTGCGAGGCCCATTTACCGAATCGCAATTTGCATTTTCGCAAATTGCTATTTTTTTGCGATTCTGTAAAGAATCGCAAATTGCGAGAAAGTTCGAGAAAGCACACCTGGAGGAGTTTGATGACATCACGAGCAGGAAATGAGTCATCCCAGGCAGTTTCAGGTGCCACACCCAAACCAGCATCCTGAGAGAGAGCAGCCCAGCCACACAGAGCAGCACTCAGAAGGAGCCAGCACACCTGAGCAAGGATGGATACCCCAGGCCAAGCACAGGAGAAGGGTGAAAGAAAGCGCAAGTTGAAATTCAGCGAGCAGGAGCTTGAGGTGCTGACTGAGAAGGTGGTCAGGAGCCATGACCGCCTTTTTGGAAAAAGCTCACTCCAGGTGCCTGAGAGTGAGAAGGGGAGACTATGGGCGGACATACAGTCAAAAATCTGCGCAATTGGAGTGGCACAGCGCTCCATTGAATAGATCAAGAAGAGGTGGTATGACCTGCGGTCCCGTGTGAAGGAGAGGGTGGCAAGGAGACTTGCGGAGGCCAGGGGCACAGGAGGCGGTCCACCCACAGAGGCACCATCCACACCATTGGAGGACCTAGTCGAGTCCACACTCCTCCCTGAAGCTGTGACTGGAGTCACAGAGATCGACACATTCGACACACCAAGTACCAGCCAAGGTAAGTGCAATATTGATTTGTAACCCCATATGTGTATGCACAAAAGCCCCTCAGGAATTAGCAAGTAATGTTATACAGTGTGAGAAGTAGTCCAGTCCACATCATAGAAGCAGCACAACAATGCATTATGGGAGTGGCAGTCCACAACCCAGAACTGAACGTAGCACATACAATGTATTTAAGTAGAGTGACACCCAGAGGAACACAACACACACAACACAGTGTAGAGAAGTACCTGTACCTTTATTACCATTGTCTGACCGTAAATGTAACATACATAACTGACATGCTGCATGTTGTTGTTGCAGGTGGGCCACCCCCAGCAGCCACAGCATCAGCACGGGTAGGCGAGACAGACACCCATCTGGCCTCCAATTCAAACACAAGTGGGTCCCTCAACATTGCAACTGTCCGACGCAGGCCCAGGGCACTGCCACTGCCAGAGCTCAGCAACGTCTCTGATGAGCAGCAGGAAGGGCCAGGTACCACATCAGCAACAGGCAGGCGCAGCCAGATGCAGGAGGTCAGGAGTCATCAGACCACAGCACCACGCAGGATGGCAACAGATTCCTGGGCACAGCAGCATGAGGCAGGTGAGGGTCCCTCCTTATTTGGTGGCCTGGAAGCTGCTATGTTGCAGCAGCAGCGTCTACAAAATAAGCGGATCCTCGGATTAGATAAGAACTTGCGCAAACATAACCGCAACATGGTGGGCCTGCATCAGCAACTTCACTCCCTCTATAACAACATTGTACAGCTGCGTGAGGGACAGGTGCAGGCATCACAGGACACCAGGGACCTCACAAGTGCTGTCCGTGAACTCTGCCAGGAGCTGCACATGAGAGGGTGCGCCAGCGCAGACAGGAGCGCAGATTTCGTAACATGTTTGGCAGCTTCTGTTGTTCGTCTAACAGGGTGGCAAATTCAACAGCACTGATTGCCCGTCGTGCAGTGGCTGCACAAGTGGAGGCAGTACACAGCAGCAGGGACGTTGTGAATGGACTTGTGCAGATCACCAATGTGATCGAACACATTTTGGGACCAAGGTCAGCCACTCTGAGTGAGCTAGCACTGGGGGACACTGAGGACAGTTCCAGCCTCAGCAGTGTTGCTGTACCAGTAGGGGACACCAGACGGCGCAGTGCCAGGCACAGCACTGCCACTGAGGGTGACAATAGAGGTGCCAGTGATGTAACTGGGCACCCGAGTGGTGTGCGTGGGTGCAAAAAATGACTCTAGCTGCCAGTGGACTTCTGTTGACACTATGAAGTAATAGTGCATTACTCTGGTCCTTCATTTTTTTGAGTTTCTCACATAACCTGTTTTTTGTTATTACTCACACATACATTACCTGACTTAAGGTAATACATTTATTTCACTACAGGTACAGTTGTCAAAGTATTTGTGTCATTTATACTCACGTCTGAAATGGTTGTGTGTGATGTCGGCACGCCTTTGCCTTCCCTCTGCTCCACTGGTCCTGTCTGCTGGCTGTAGGGGTGGTATGGGATCATCATCCTCATCAGATTCAGTATCACATATTTCTACAGGTATGCCCCTGGTGGTAGCTATATTGTGCAAGATTGCACAAGTAGCCACTATTCTACATGTCATCTCTGGGCTGTACTGTAGTGCCCCTCCACTTTTGTGGAGGCACTGGAAGCGACTCTTCAGCAGTCCAAATGTGCGCTCCACCACACTGCGGGTTGCCCTGTGTGCTGCATTGTATCTCCGTTCAGCAGGTGTTGCAGGATTGAGGTAGGGCGTCATCATGTAGGTGCGCACTGCGTAGGCACTGTCTCCTGGAAGGGACAGAGGGTATGATGAGTAACTGAGCCATCTGACATCAGCACGCCATCAATGCGCCAGTGTACAGAGGGACAATACCTAGTAGATATCCTTCACCAAACTCCCCAGCCAGTAGTCTTGTGTGAATCCTGCTGTGGCGAAAGATGTACGAATCATGTGTGCTCCCTGGGTACCTGGCCACGAGATCAGTAATGATGTAGGAGGCATTGCATATCACTTGTATATTCATGGAATGTTGGTATTTCCTGTTGCGGTACACATACTCTGTGGCTGATGGTGGACAGATTGCCACATGTGTCCCATCTATGGCACCTAGGACGTGGGGGAACTGTGCTATCTGGTAAAAATCTATTTTGGTCTGCTGTAATTCCTGTGGGGGGTGGGGGAATCTGATGTACTGTTGTAGTTTGCTCAGCATGGGGTTGATGAATGCATTGAAAAATCTGGAGAGGGTACTCTGTGAGAACCCTCCAGCTGCTGCTATGACCCCTTGATAGCTCCCTGAGGCGAGTAGGTGGAGGGAGCATAATACCTGCACATGGGTGGGTATGAGGTGAGTCCTTAGTGTTCTGCGCTGCAGTATGGGTTGTAGCTCAGCTATCAGATCAACTATCATAGCTGAGTTCAACCTATACCTCTCATATATTTCCTCCTCTGTCAGGTTAAAAAGTGTAATGCGCACTCTGAAAATGCGCTCCTGTATCCTCCTCCCTCTCCTCAAACCTGCTAAGATCCTCATCCTCCTCGCCATGACGTAGAGTGCAGCCATTGTGGAAAAGAGTCTGAGGCATTCTGGGACTCTTTATATAGGTTGCACCTGGTTACCACCTGGTTTCAGTTCATGGTATTTTGCATGTGCAAAATGCCATTCTGCGAAAAATCGAAATTTGCGATTTTTTTATGCATTGATTTGCGACTCGGATTTTGCACCTCGCAATTTGCACCTCGCAGTTTCCTACTGGAAATATCGAATCGCAAATTGCGAGTCGCAAAACCAGGTCGCAACGCAAAAAATAGCGAATTTTGCGATTTCCTTCTTTTTGGTCTCCGAATGCCTTTCATGCATCGCAGACCACTTTTTTGCACTCGCAAACGGAGATTTTTGCGATTCGCACTGTTTGCGAGTGCAAAAAAGTTTCATACATCTGGCCCTTAATCCCTTACTCCAATAACAAGGGGTTCAACCGTCTTCTATGCAACTTCCGAAAAGATCGCATAAAAAACAAATTAATTTTGTTTTCAACATTACCAAGAATACAGTCACTCACTTTGCTTTTTATGGATGAACATTTAGCTGAGAAACTTCTCAAGGGTTACAAGCCTAGAATTTTTTTTGTATATATAATGATCTGACAAGGGGGCATAGCATTATGTGTATATATGTTTGTTTTGTATTAGCACTCTATATACTAAAATATTGCAAACATAGAGATTTCACGGGGTTGCATTCAAAAGGAACAGTTTTGTGTACTTCTTCTAATATATTGACCTGCATTTTTGCAAAAAGTAATGACGATTGCCATACAAAGTTCAGTCCTTGGTCAAGCCATATTATTTTAAAGTTCATTACCTCTAGTAAATTACCCACACGTTCTAATTTCAATAGGTCCAATATGGCGTTTTGAGAGACCTTAGCAGAACAACCCTCTGCCAATAATAAAGACGACTCTTTGTGCATGGCAACTATATTGGTCATAGCCTCAGTATCCAACTATAACATCGATAATTTTGGCAGTCTACTTCACTGGCTACTTTATAAAGTGTATTCAACTCCAACTGCCTCCATGGTTCTGCAATATATTACCCGTTAGCTGGAGTCTTGGCTCCATAGATTCCAATGATGCAAACAAAAGCACTAAATCCAAATAATTGCTAAGTGCAAACAAAATTTGACCAATCTTGCATAAAGTTCATTCACTTTTCTTCTCATACCCTTGAAAAAGAAAAGGTGAGTAATCAGCTAATTTCTCGATATTATGTAAAATGGTGTTTCTGTAGAAAAGGTCTTGCCTAAAACAAAAAAACTTTACTTGTACATTGCATTCCAGTTCCTCGATGAAACAATAATCCTTAAAAGAAGACAGTAATATATGTAAAACAATGTCTGTTCTAGACAATAAGAGAATGCCATCCACACATAGGAGAGACAGAACCCTAATGTTGTTCTCCAGTGGACAATCCACCTCACTCATAACTAACTGATTTATCATTTAATTAACTAATGATAGCATTAAGTAAATAAATTCTCCCTTTTAACCTCAAAGGTGTCAGTTGTTTCAACGTGCTGTGTTAAATACATTGATGCATACATATTTGAATAAAATATGAATATGATTTCAATCAAACCTAAAGGGTTCCTATATTTGTCTAGGTCTATCCATTGTTGAATTCAACCTTGATGTTTGGAAATGCTAAAATGTTGATTTCTTTTCTTTATTCATGGTAAAACATTATAATGCAAAAAATTGAAAGCCATGCTCATCCATTGCTGGCGTTCATTAGTTATTTCATTTTCTGGCAAAAAACTGGAGCCTGGAATCCAAAATTGTCCAAAGATTTTCCTGAACCCACCTTCAAGGAAGCCAGGTGGTAATTCTAGATCTCCGTCCCCATTAAAAAGTGCCAGTTCCCTCCTTGATCCCTTCCCAAATGCAGACAAACAGGCACATACAGTCAATAGTACAAATAACTTCTGAGCAAGAATTTGTCAGACCTCTCACCTGTAAAATGGTCTCCCCTCAAACATTTTGCCTACTTATCTTCATTTTTCTGCTGAAATACGTTTGTTGGCCTTAGAACTCTGTGCACTTTACCACTGCTAACCAGTGCTAAAGTGCTTATGCTCAATCCGCTAAACATGATTCATTTGACTTACACCTCATTGGCATATTTAATTTATTTATACGTCCTATGTAGAGTGGTATACCACATACATAGGGACAGCGGCAGTGGAAGGCAGGGGGCAAAAGTGGGGATGGGGGAAATAACTTTTTTTTTTTAAAGTACCTTTGCTGCTGCTGCAGCCACCTCCTCACTCCTCTTCCGTTTATGGTGTTGGTGTCCCAGCAGTCCCTGGGACACCAGCACAGGCTCCCCATGAAAGGTTGGTGCTACTCTCATGCTATACCTAGGGTGTTAGGGTGTGGTTAACAGAAGGTATGATGCAATGCACAATGTGTAAGTGTATGATGAAGAAAATAGGAATATTTAACCGCAGCTCCTGTTGCATAATTCATCTGCATGATCCCAGGCTGAGGAAGAAACTACAACTGGTAACGATTAGGGGTTACGTGCCCAAGAAGACAAGACTGCTCTCGCGAAGAGTTTGCAACAGTACAGCAAACTGCTTGTGAGTGCCACTTGTGCCTAGAATCGATACAGAATGGTCTGTGATTTGCACATGTGGAGTCAAAGCCCTACTCCAGCCTGTACACAGTTGCAGAAGAGACTGATGGCCCTGCTTAATAACACATTCAAATTCCCACAAAAACACTGTTGAGGTGGTTGACAGATAGGTTTTCCATGCCTAAAAATGCAGAATGATTGTTGAGATGAAGCAAGAAATAATGATCATGTCATCAAGGTATGAGAAACAGAGGGCCAGATTTACAAGGCCCTAGCGCCATCTCGCACCACACTAGTGTAATTTTTTTTTACGCTAATGTGGTTCAAGGAGGCAATTTTCTCGTGCCATATTTATAAAGTGGCGCAATGCATGCATTAAGTCACCTTGCAGCCCCTTTCATTACATTATGCCTGTGCTAGGCATAATGTATGCAAAGAGGGTGTTCCAGCATTAGAAGGCCCACAAAAATAGCACAGTGAAATCTACAAGTTTTCACTGTGCCATTCTTGACATCATTTTTAACACCTGCTCAAAGAAGATGTTAAAGTGACAAACCCATTTTAATCAATGGTCCTTCTTGCACTTTGCTGTAGTATTGTCAAATTTTTTGATGCTAGTGCAGCAGAGCACCACAATAGAGTCAAAAGGTTTGAAGCTATTGGCCTAACGTGCGCCATGGTGTCCCATATTGTAAATTTTATTTTTGCATTGGTCGCCCCAAGTGGGACGGGTATGCCCAGACTTGGGTCCTGTGTTCACTGTGCCACTGGATTCAAGCTAGCCTGGCTGATGAAGGGTGATATCCTGAAACCTGCCCTAGGAAGCTTGTTTCCGATCCAGTGAGTACCTGGCTTGGCAGTTCGTCTGGACTGTTCCCATGGGGAAACAGGATCAAGACTGATTTGCATATGGCTGGGTCCAAACTGATGTGGCGTGGTGACCAAAAAACAATGGATTAGACCCAGATCTTTGTGACTGGGGGTGAATGTTTGCATTGTTCAGCATTCCGACCGTCATCTGTTTTTTTTTGTACATATTGTAGATACGGTACACCCATGGTGACGTGAAGTGGGGCAGGGGTGACGCAAGAAAACTGGCACATCAGCACTGATGCTCCAGTTTCTTGTAAATATGCCCCAGAGAACTTACTCACCATCAACTGTGATTGAAGCATGCGGCAAGCCATACTACTGTAGAAACTTCTACTTGTAGGAGTTGCGGAGCCGCCCAGTGCGGCAAAAGTTGTCAAAACATAATGTGCTCTCAATGACGGCAAAAAGAAGTGCAAAATACAATGCAACTGTGATCCTGAAGCCACCACTGCCTTTCGATATTTCTAAGAAGCATCACATTGGTGCTAGATGGGCTGCATGAATCGAAACATGCACAAGAGGAAGAAGATGACAAGAACATCATAAAATACTTTAAAAACCTTGCAGATGAAAGAAGTGCTAAAGAAAATCTGTTGTAGAATTGTACCAAAAGATAAAAGAAGCATCAGAAGCCAAGTTCAATCCAATGCTGAATATTGAATATGAAAGGTATAGCTTCAAAATGGCGTGACAACAGGTTGGTGGAACAATGGATGAATTTTTTTTGAAGACTTGATGCACTCATTAAACATTGCAAGTTCTGTGACTTCACTGACAAAGAAGCCATGCACCTCAGAATCATTGATGGCTGCCTTCCAGATTTGTTTGGAAGGCACAAGAGAAACAGACAGACATGAAAGCAGGAACGGCACACCATGAATCAACAATGATCAGTGATCGTGTAAAGCAAGCACAAGCATAAACAAGATGTAATTAGGTCACAGCTTTCAAAGAAAAAAAAGCTATGCTTCCGATGTGGGTTTTCTTTTCCTGATGAAGTTAAATGTCCACTTCTAGGACAAATTTGCAAAGGCTGGAGGAAAGAAAACCATTTCAAAACTGTGTGATGAACCAACAGAAAACAAGTGCATCACGACGGCAAGAGGAAATGACCGTGAGAATGTTCCAGAAGCAATTGCAACATCCCTCTAAAACCAGAGAGCAACATTACTTACGACAAGCGTAAAGCAGGCTAAATCAGTCCGTCAAGCTCATTGTACAAACTTTCTTCAAAGTCAGTATTGAGCACCAGTGTAGAAGATGAAGGTGCCCTGATGATATCTACTAACAAATGGCATGCACATTTGGGGTTGGCTACCTGTAAAGAGGACACAGTTCAAAAAAGCTCACCAAACAGAGGAACAAATATCATTTGGACACTGTCCCAAAATCAAGTTGAAAGTGAACAATCACAATAACTTTCATCATAGACAGTGGTGTGTCGATTAATATCATGCCAGTAGAAAAGTTTACCAGCTTGTCCTCTGTGCCTCGTCTCACTCCATCAGGCGCAAAGGTGTATACTTGGGCTAATTCTATCCCATTGGAAAGCCAAGGGTCATTACTAGTGACAATGCGATACAAGCGATGCAAGCCACCTTTCATGATCTACAAGGGATTTCGTTGAGTGCCTGCCTGTTAACACAATGTTGCCACTGCTGCTGACATGGGATTGATATTGTTCAACTACAGCCTCTGTGCTCCGTTGGATATCATACACTGATTCCCGTTGTTGTTCCATAGCCTTGAATAACTCAAGAAAATGAAAATACAAGTTCATATCAATTAAGATATTTGCCCCGTTTATCAGTGACACTGAGGAGAATATTTATACTTGTTTTGCGCCAAATTTGCTACATTTTTTTAACGCAAATTCAGTGTAAAACGAACTCCATATTTATAATTTGGAGCTAGACCCGTCTAGCACCAAATTTATGGAGTTAAAGTCATTTTTTGGATATGGAAACCTCCTTTTGTGCCAATGAGATGCAAAGTAGGCATTCCCGGTCAAAAAATGTCTTTATGCCTTAGCGCAATATTTATCCCCACATGCTAAAATCACGCACGGGAGGGAGGAAGTGTCAAAAAAGTTTGCAAAGCTTACTTTGCACCATTTGTTAACGCCTGGGTCAGGGCAGGCTTTAGGGGACCTGTGGGCCTATTTCCATGGTGGAACACAATGGAATAAGCCCACAGGTGCCCTTCTCAAGCCCCAGGGACACCCACACCAGAGAGACAGGGGAGGATGGGGGACCCCATCCCACATAAGTATAGGTGAGTACAGGTAAGTATTTTTGTTTTAAAGTGCCAATGGGGGCCCTGAAACAGGGTCCCCCTACATGGCACTGGGTGCAATGCCATGCCCAGGGGACCCTGGTCCCCTTTGCTGGCCATTAGGGTGGTGGGCATGACTCCTGTCTTTGCTAAGACAGGAGTCATGTGGTATGGATGGTTTTGTGTCAGAAAATGGCTCTAGGCAGGTTAGAGTAATTTTTTGGTGTAGAAATCCCTTCTTCCATACTGCCAGACCAACCCGACTAACATACATTTTTTTAACACTTGCCTACCATTTGCACTGGCTTGCACCATTCCATAAATATGGTGCCCGGCTGGTGCACAGAAATGGTGCAAGCTGGTGCTAAATGTTTTGGTGCAAAACTGCGTTAGTGCAGTTTTGCACCAAAAAGTATAAATCAGGGCCTGAGTTTCTTCTCATCTACAAGAAGCTGTATGAAAAGAGTTGGAAGCCTTCTTAAAACATTACATCATGGAATGTTCCGCAGGACCCACGCCATGGGTTTCACCCATAGTAGTGGTACCGAAAAAGGACAGTAGAGGAGCAGTGCACATTGGCATTGATATGCGGCAAGCAAACAAAGCCATTGAGATGGAGAGACACCCTGGTCCGCACATAGCAGAAATTATCATGCAATTGAAGTGTTTTCTCGCCTTGACCTAATTAAAGGATATCATCAACTCAAAATGAAAAAGAACTGCTGGTACATTATTGAGGTCTGGAGTATCTTTGGATGCTGAGATATTTCAGGATGTTATTCACTAAGTGATCCAACCTGTTACACATGCTTTAACACAATGGCCTTCCGAATGCTGAGAGACACATCATGGCCTATGCAAGTCGAAGCCTGTCTGATCCAGCAGATTTCTTTTCACGATCACTGCAACATCATCACAGTTTAACATCCAAGACAGCTGAAGCATATCTCAACTATTTTGTGACATCCTGCAAACCAGCTGCTCTGTCTGTGGAAAATATAATTGCTGCCACCAATGCAGATAAAGACATGATCATGATTGAAGAACTGGGTCATCTAGGTGGCCCATGAAGGACATTGTGCTGTTGTAGCCACCAAAAGAGCATTAAGAGAGTGAGTGTGGTTCACATTAGGCTAGACAAACGAGTCGAGAAAGAGCTGAGGGCAAGCCACATTTGCAATTGTTTGTCCCCCAAGGTAAAGCATCACCCTGTGACAATGTCTGATCTTCCCTCCCATGCCTGGGAGAGAGTTGCAGTTGACTTCTTTGGGCCTTTAGGAAATGAACACCATTTCATGGTAGTCATGGACGGATATTCTTAGACAACCCACGACAAAGTCATAAAACGGTTTGATGACATATTAGGAACATAGAGCATCCCTGAAATCCTCAAATCTGATAATGATCTGCCCTTTAACATCAAAGAGATCAAAGAATTTCTCGTCTGAGTCACTGCCAAACACCAAAAGAATACACCCATCTGTTCCCAAGCCAATGGTGTAGTTGAACGATTCATGGGCACCCTCATTTCAGAAGAGAAAACCAAATTGAGAGAATCTAAGAAAACTGAAATGATATCTACCCAACCTACATGGAGTATTTGATCAAAATGATAACTAATGGGCCACGACAGCCACTAAGAGATCTATATATACGTGAAATCTAGCCAGGAAAAATGATTAAATAAGAGAATGGGTGGACATGTACAGGAAGAAAAAATCGAAAGAATTCAGAGTGAAACCTGTCCAAACTAAACATAGTACCTTGTCATAAATAGCAAGATAAAAAACTGACTAAGATAGCCACTAAGAGCTTAAATTAATGTAATAATTGACTATATGACTTATTATCTCTGAGGATAAATCTTATAAAATAGATTCACTACGAGAACACCAAACACTAAGTTAAAATAAGAAAACAAAATAAAATAAGAGAAAGTCAGGTGAAAAGGAAGATATTGCAGCAAACAAACGTTAGACAATAACAATAATAAATTGTATACATTCATTGTTTTAAAGGTGGAAAAGGAACTTCAACTCCCATAAGGCTTCATTATGGCTAAATGGATATAAAAGGTAGAAACAGTAAAGACAAATTACTCTTGTAGTTGAAAAGTGTTGGTGTGGTATTGTTTTGTGTGATAACAATAAAGAAGCTGGGGAGTAATAATTTCCTGGAGTGGGATTTCTAAATTTATGGACATTGCAATATATCTATCTATCTATAGATAGATAGATAGATAGATAAATAGATAGATAGATAGATAGATAGATAGATAGATAGATAGATAGATAGATAGATAGATAGATAGATATAAACATCCGTTTCATTTTGTTCCACCTTTTCTAGCAGAACAAATGGAAACGCAAGTATACTTATGCTGCCTGCCCTGCCATGGTTACTGTGGTGCAATTAATCAGGATTCAGCATTGCCAGAAGATCTGTCAGCCCTGCAGTAAAAGAGAGCAGGCTGAGGAGATAACACCACTGCTGCTGTCTGGGTCATTTGGGGAACCGAGTTGGAAGACCCGGGTCCACAGACAGACCAATGTGGTAAGTGTTTCTTTTCTTGTTATGTGCTTGTACTAACTACTTGGCAACAGCGAGGATAATTCTGACAGTTGTAGATATTGGATTCATATGGGAGCCATATAACAATTTCACAGTATGTTCAGTGAGGCTGAGTATTGTGAGACTGCAGCGAGTATCTTTGGAAACACATCTCCTAATACAGGGAATAGAGTGGGGGAACAGGGAAGTAGTGCCAATACCCCCTAATAGTCCTAAATGAGTTTTTGGTCATTAGAAAAAAACATATAAAAAATTAATCAGGAAATGGTGGGAAGCTACTTCTTTGCAAAAGTATTTGGATGTGGATTGAGTACTATGGGGCTTAAGTATCTATACTGTCCCCTCATATGAAAACCCTGACCCGCAGCTCTTAGAAGAATGGGCAGAATTCACAACAGCCTCAGCAAAGGGCATGGTGAAAATATTGGTGAAATATGCCATTATTGACAGAGTCAAATTATTGGATGAAATTAAGAGGATTAAGGAAGTCATCATGCAGTACCCAGAAAAATCAACAGCAGAAACACTGCACCAACAAATGAGAACAAGGCTATTGGCCTATGAAATTCAAATTAAACAGTGCAAACAGACTAAATTTGCTAGGGACACAGGCATAAATATTTCCCAGGAATAACAACTAATAAGAGAGACTCTAAAGAACACTCCTCATTGTGGCCGCCCTCCTGAACCCACATCAAAAGAATAAGAAGAGTGAAGAAAGGGCGCAAAGAAGTCTCTACCACAAAGAGCTTCAAGAAGCAGGTGGGGGGGATTGGCAGATAAGTGAATCTAACCTCATGGTGGTGAACCTCAAAAATAGAATTTTAACTGACACAGAGGTGGAGGTTTTATGTCTCGGTCTAACCTTCCCCCCCCATATCTAGACTTGATTATACGCAGACATGAATTGATCTATATCAATTTATTAGAAAACTTAAGCTCATCTGCTACATCCTAATAGAGATTTGAATATGGAAGAGGGGTTCTTCGAACCCACTGACATTCTGACACAGGATGTTTTAAAAACACTGAGAATGTTAGAGGAATTGGAAGACTTGGCACTGATTATAGGGAAGGATAGTTTAGATGATGATGAAACATTCCTGGAAAGAGCCACCATTGCACAACATGGTGGAAAAAGCAATCTGAGACCCGAATCTAGGTGAATTCCTCAGACAGCGCAAAATGCAGTTGATTGTTTTCATGGGGCAGTAATCAGGAACCTTGATAATTTCTGAAATATTGGCATTATAAATCCAATTTCAACTTGACAAAGGAACATTGGTGAACCATATTGGACTTGATGAATGATCCAAACATAGTGATAAACCCCTCGGCTAAAGGGGAGGGCATTGTTCTACAGAACAACAAGCAATATGTGAAAGAAGCATTAAAACTACTGAGGGAGTCAAAATGTTACCAACCTGTCACAAGGGAAAAATACTTGATGAGCATTCAAGATTGTATGACCTCATGGAGGGCTGGAGGAAATGAGGAACTACTGAGTATGATGAGTATCCATGCATTCTAACCTTTTATCATCTATCAAAAGTACACAAAAATGCCAAAGTACCACCAGTGCATCCGATTGTGTCATCTAATGGAATCCTTTTAGAAACTGCTACATTTTTTGTTATCAACTTTTGTTCCCTTCTGTCAAGGATTTGAGTTCCTATATTAGTGATACTACAGACTACATGATAATTATTGAAGGCATTCAATGGGAGGAGAATTTTCTGATAACTCTAAATATAAAAAGTCTGCATACATGTATTGAGCATGAGCAGGGTTTAAAATCAGTGGAATTTAATTTTGAAATGCAGACCGCTGAAATTCCTCGAACATACCACAATGATATTGGATTTGATTTCATTTTGCTTGAACCACAATATTTTATTTTTTGTAGGTCAGTTAAAAGGGGGAAGTGATGGGCACATGCTTCGCCCCTCGCTACGCACATTTATTTGTGGGCTGGAGTCAAAAGCATGTGGCCTGGGTGGAGGAAAATGACTAATGGGTAGATAATGTTGTTCTTTGGGTGTGCTATATTGATGACTTATTCCTGGTGTGGAGGGGCACCAGAGAGGCAGCTGAGAGTTATATTAAGAGACTCAACAATAATACTTTGGATCTACGCTTCTCTAGTGAAATTAGTGAAACAGCAGCATCCTTTATGGACATGTGGATCTATGTGCAGGGTGGTCGACTGCACACAACACTATAGAAAACCAACAGCTGGCAATTCCAACTTACAAGCCAAAAGCGAGCACCCCCCCCAATCTGATCAAAAGCATCCCCTTTGGGGAACTACTGTGCATTAGGTGCAATTGTTCCTTAGCTAGTGAGTATGAGCAAGCAGACTAAGATGCTCTGTTGCGACTTTGATCATAAGGCTATACTGAGCCAATATTGAACCGTGCAGTGAGGAGAGTACATCCATTGGATAGACATTGATCACTGACGCAACATACTACCAATACAGGAAAGAAAGAGGAAGCAGTGAGGCTAATTATATGTTTTTCAGCTGATGCCACACATTTGTATAAAATGTTGAAAAAGAATTGGAGAATTTCAAAGAGTCATCAGGTCATAGGCATCAGTTTACCATGTTCTCCACAGGTGACATAAAGGAGGAGTACCTCACTGAGGGACATGTTGGTTCATAGCCATTATGTTGGTATATTGGCTGAAAAACTTGAGATTACAGGACTCTTTCCATGTATGCACTGTAAAGCGTGTAAACACAGCATGAAAGTGAGGGCTATGAATTGCCAGGGAGTGCAAGGGACAAAGTTGAGGAAACGTATCACCAAGTTGCTGAATCACAGTTCTGAACATGTGGTTTACTATTTAATCTGTCCCTTTGGTATGAACTATGTGGGGGGCACAGTACACGTAGAGAAAAAGAGAGTTTTAGATCACATGCGCGCTTTAACAAATGGCGATCCCACACATCCAGTAGCACAACATTTTCAAATGAATCATAGGAGCAATAGGAATCTCTCTTACATATTTTCCTTGTGGATCAGGGCACAAGACATGGGAGGGGAGAGAGTATGCAAATTGAAGCAACTTAAATTCCAGTACATCATTGAGATGCAAACCAGTACCGTAAGTGGGTTGAACACTGACAAGGAGATGTGAACACACATTGGCTAGATCATGAGCCTGTACCACTCAATTAGACTACGGCCTTCTAGCATACATCAATAACATATAATGCCCATCCAGTGCTTGATAGTTTGATTTACTGGACACACATCTTTAGTCTCCTGGAAGTTATAAACATTACATGTTAAAATATGTCACAATCAATACAGCTGACTGCTAAGCCCATTCAGGGCAATTCTCTAGCTCTCTTGGCAGAAATAATAAGAATTGATACGAAATGAAAATCATCTCCGATATAACATTTTTATATTGATGGAGATTCAGAATGTTGAATATGGAACTGTATAATATGGAATAATTTGATGTGTTTTCAATATTAAATGGTGGTGGATATTTTATAAGGGGGATACTTATGCCCTGTGGATCATGAAAAAACGAATATTCCTTGATTGTCATGCTTATTGAAATATACTGTATATTATGGTGTGAATTAAATTGATAGGGGCATATTTTTTCACTAGAGGGGTGATTTCTTAAGATATGTAATTGTATTACAAGATGGCCGCCATTGTACATTCAAAGTGCATTTTCGGTCAACGAAGGAAGTATGTCCTCTCTGTCAACACAATGAACTTGCAGCCAGAGGAAATTGATCTATGCATTTAATTGAAAGAATGACGCTGGTAGCTTTGACATTGATAAAGGCCAAGCACCAAAACACGTCTGTCAAAGCTTCTTTTGTTGTATGGCTAAATAAAAATTGGAAGACACAAGTTCTCAGTGAGTTCACGACCTTTGTTGGTTGTAAAGTATGTTCTCCATGAAGAACAAGTGCAAATGCACTCTCCAGTGGCATTAACTGATTTATTGCTTAAATGTGAAATCAGCTGTCAGTACTTCTGATGCATTTCAGACTACACGACCTTGATCACAGAATATTGTGATTTCATCCTGCACCACTTTTGATTACACCCGATCTTGTTCATTTTCATTATAGTTCTGTTACAATGTGTTTCCCCAGTATGTGCAAATCATTGAAAAATTATCATATTTTAGTGAATCCCACTTAATATTTTAAAACCACATTTAAAACTCTTTCTTGCGAAATTAATCCTCTTAACCATATAAAAGTTATTGGGGTAAGATATAGGAAGCACAGCCACGTTGACAGTCTGAATTGCTAAATGTTCTTATGTCATGTTTGACAATCACTTGTTAAATTATTCTTGAATCACTCCATTTTTGTGTGCATCATATCCATGTATTCTATTATGGCCCAGATGCATTTTGGTAGGTTGAGCCTATAACCGCTCCCACACCACTTTTGCCGTTTTGATGTGGTTGGAAACCAGTGTCCTTAGAACACTCCTATTGTGGTGACCATTGCATCCATGTATTGTGATTGAGTCAAGGTGCATGGTGAAATCTATCCGTAATGTGACACCTATCACATTTTTCTGTTGTCACTGGTGTTGAAAGAAACAGTGCACTTTATTCGACTAATTTGTCATGATTTCTCTAATCCTGCTCAATCCTTAATCATCCGCGATTTTTAAGGATTCACAATGTTTCACCCATGCTGTTTCAGGCAATGTCACTTTGTTTTTGTTTTTTTAGCTTTGATTAACTTGTTTTTTTGGTGCTTCCAAATGTGCAGTTTAATAATGCATACCAGCCGCACCTTCTTCTCAAATAGATGAGTTCACCATTTGGATTGTAATTTTTTCCAGTACCCCTATTGGGGTGTCATTATGTTTGAGAATTCGCCAGATTAATTAATACCATTCCTATCTGTACTTCTCTTCCATGTAGTCAATCCTCCCTGTTTTACAATTCTACTCAGGTGAATGCTGGTAACTTGAGTTATTCATCAATGCTGTGACATGTCCTGCATTTTAATAATTCTTTTAACTAGCATGAGGTGACTACCTCAGTTTTTTTTCACTTTGATTCACCACCTCGACTCATATCCTTTTGCTGCTGGTGCTCATGATTTAAGACTTTTAACCAGCATGAGGCCTCAGTTTTTTTTTCACTTTGACTTACCAGCTGAACTCATTCCTATTGCTGCTGGTGCTCATGATTATGAAGATCATTAGAGACACTCTTCATCATGATTTAATACTAATGAAGCGAGCTTCCTTATTGACAATATGCATTTGGATTCTTTCTGACGTAAACTTCTTTCTTTATCGCCTCCTCTCTCAGATTTTGCAACTTTGTCTATTGCGTAATATGCCATTTCTTCCCACTGACCAACATGCTTCTGCTCCATGTGTTTGGCCATGTGTTGCTTCTATCCTTGTTAACAATGTCCCTGATGTGCTCCAAATTTTGTTTTTTTGTTTTCACAAACAGTGCTCCCAATGTTTTTGCCTGCTTGGGCACTCAATAACATAAATTTTGTATTTGCTCTTGGATGTTATGTGCTTCAGTATTTTATGTTTGTGGCCATTTGCTTTATCATATTCCTGCTTGGTAATTGCAATCTTGCATGCTTTTCAGTTTATATATTTCCAAAATCCAAGTTTGTCAAGTCACGATTTTTGTTTACTCATATAGTAACTGTGCACTAATTTATCTTTTATGTTTAATGCTCTTTTGTACGTTATCTCTGGATGGTCTTCTATTATATTTCTCAGTGTGTGATCCAACTGTAGCACTCTCCAATGTCTCATTAAAATTTTTCTTACTTCGTGGTATTCTAGCGAGAATGATGTGATAGAACCTTTTTACCGTCAACCAGTGTTGCTTATCTTTCTTTTGTAACAATATATTCCAGTTGTACTCCTTCATCTTTGTTAAGCCTGTTTGAATCACTTTCCTGGGGTATCTTCTCTTCCTAAAATGGTTTTGTGTTTCTTCACTATGTGCTTCTTCTTCCTCTGTTTCAGAACAGTTCCTTTTCATTCTTAAGAATTCCCCATATGGGATACTCCATTTCAGGCATGGCTGGTGAAAACTGTTGCCATGTAGCAGTGAATTACTTGCTGTACTTTCCCTACTCAGTGTGGTGTGGACTTACAATTTTTTTACATAAATTTCTGTGCCCAAACAAATGGCACTAGTGTCTCTGATTCCATATGTAAATCACAGGTTAGGTGGATTTTGATTTAGAATGTTGAAGTAGCATTCAAATTCTTCCTCTGTTCCATCCCAAACGATAAACAAAATCATCACTGAAGCAGAGATGTTATTATTTTCTCTACATAGATATAATTTTCAGTTGTCCGTGCATATTTCTGCTCCCACCAACCCATGGTCAGGTTTGCAAAATTCGGTGAAAAGGAAAAACTAATTACGGTGCCCTTTATTTGTTGGTATAACCATTTATTGAACAAGAAAATATTGTTTTCCGCAATGCTAAGGTTTAGCGCCACACCTATGTCAGATTTTCTGACACATTTGTGGACATTGCACCATGAAGCACTGTATCATAAATACAGTGCTCCCATGGCATTTTTAAGGGGGCGTAGGGCAGCGCAAGAAAACTGGTGCATTGATCAGGGTGCACCAGTTTCTTTTAAATGAGGCCCATAGTTTGAAATAGTTCCAATAAAGATCCTTTTGCTGATACTATGGGCTCACCAGGCAAATTCTGTTGACTCTTGTGTATTTTGGGTAAAAAATATATGGGGCTGAATTTAAGAAAAGTGGTGTTGCATCCAATGCAGCACCACTTTTCTTGCATCCCCTGCACCCCCCTAACGCCGCCATGTGTGCACCATATTTAAGTACAGCGCCCCATGGCGGTAGTTAGAGCAAAAGCGTAAACGTCTTTGACTCTTTTGTGGCGCTTTGCTACAATAGCATCACAAATTTGACACTAGTGTAGCAGAGTGCAAAGAGGCCCATTGATTTAAACGGGTACATCATTTAAACAGCTGCTCTGAACCGTTAAGCGTTAAAAATTACAGAAAAAATGGCTCAGTGAAATCTTTGAAATGTCACTGCGCCATTCTAATGGGGGAACGCGCCCCTTGCATACATTATGCCTGGCCCATGCATTGCACCATTTTATATATATGGCATGGGGAAAAAGGTTACCTTAGTGCCGCCTTAGCGCAAAAAAATGAATGACACTAAGGTGGTGCTAAAGTGGTGCAAGGGGCTCTTAAATCTGCCCCATAGTTGGAATTACATGATGTTCCACGCTCATATATTTCATTTCATCCAGGTCAATTAAGTCTGTTTCCACATTTGTTGTACTTGCTCTTTAGGTCTTTCAGTTGGATTGATTGTCAGTTGTTTATAGTAAGTTTCATCCGATAATTGGTGATTAGCTTCTTTCTCATAGTCGCTCCTATTTAATACTACAATGTTTCCCTCTTTATCAGTGGGTTTATTTCTATGGTATCATCCCTCTGTAAATACATAAATGCTTTTTTTCCTCCATTGATATGTTATCTTTGTACTTCTTACTATTAATTTTACATAGATCGTGTATCACCATTTCATAGAATTGGTCTATTTTATTTCCAGGTGGAAGGATGGGGCAAAAGACAGATTTTGATTTCTTGCTACTTAATCCTGCCCACAGTGGTGTCAGTTCCTTCTCCTCCACTGCATAGTCCATTTCATTGGCATCACTCAGATTCAATAAAGTGAACAGGGTATCTCTGTCTTCACCAGTTAAAAAAAATAATTAAAAAATAAGAATATATATATATATATATATATATATATATATATATATATATATATATATATATATATATATATATATGAAACTTGTGTGTCTGCAATGGGTTTGTACTTACATATAAAATACTTACATTTACGTGGTAAAAGCAAACATTGTAAAAGCATATGCATGGTAGGAAATTAATAGTTAAGTTTAACCCCATTTCCATCTATCTATCTATCTATCTATCTATCTATCTATCTATCTATCTATCTATCTATCTATCTATCTATCTATCTATCTATCTATCTACTTTTACATGTTGAGAGATGTATTGTTAATTCAGATAACAGGGACACTATAGTTAGAGAATAGAAAAAAAACATAAAAAATTCCTTGAAAAAAAACAAAGCGTGACTGCATAAAGACAGCTAGCTTTCTGACAAATTTGGTGTAACTTGGTGTTTTTCAGTCCAGTGGTTCGGCCTGTAGTTGTGTCTAAAAATCCTTTGGGAATTAACATGACAAACACAACCTTTTTTCAGCCCCCTTTTCTTCAGCCCCTGCTTGACGGATCACCCCAAAACTTTCCATGCGCAACAAGAATCACTGTAATACTGTTTTTTGGAAACTTCCGTTACGATTCGTCAAATGGTGCCAAAGATATAGGCAAGTCAAAAAACGCTTTTCCTAACTATAACTTACTAGGGGCGACCACCACTAGGTAAAATGTATATATTACTCACAATCCCTAAACCCTCAAATTACCCTTACCACCCAAAACTCATACCCACCCTAAACCCTAAAATTACTCTTGCTACCCAAAAGAAACATACCAACCCTAAGCCCTAAAATATTTATACAACCCAAAAACCCATACCCACCCTAAACACTTAAATTACCATTACCACCCAGAAGCCCACAGACACCCTAAACCCTAAAATTACCCTTACCACCCAAATCCTATACCCACCCTAAAACCTTAAAGTAATGTTACCACCCAAAAACCCATGCCCACCCTCAGTGCTAAAATTAACCTTACCACTGAAAAAAACACACCCAACCTGAATGCTAAAATTACCCTTGTCATGCAAAAACCAATACCCAACCTAAACCCTAAAAATCACACTTGGCACCCAAAAACCCATACCCACCATAAACCTGTAAACTCTAAAATGATCTTTGTCACTCAAAAACCCACACCCACCATAAATTACGTTACCACCAAACTTATACTGACCCCAAACCCTAAAAATATCCTTGCCAGCCAGAACCTCACCCCAAACCTAAACACTGAGGGACAGATTTAAGAAAAATGACACCACAACTGCGCTAGCACAGTTGTGCATCAAAAAATTAAACGCCGCCTAGCGACGTTTCCTTGCACCATCAGTGCGCAAGATTTAGAAAATGATATACGATGGCGCTAAGGAAACGTTAGCGTAAAAAAATTATGCTAACCTTTGTGACTCATCGTAAGAAAAAAACAACACTAATGCTGCAAAAGTGGCATTAGCTTAATTAACGGCACGTTTTATGAAGCTAATCATGATATTGTAGTGAATCCTGTCTTGTTTTAATGGGAATCAGGAGTTAGCTTATCCCTCTGGCTTGCAGACTTGTGCCCCTGTCACCTACTGGCTTTTACCCTACTTAGCTTGCTCTGTTTTAGCACAATTATTGAATTATATCTTCCCAAGATGGCTGCATTGTTTATAATTAGGAAGATGTTTTAGTTTCATGTTCTCAGTGCCACTCTACTAAGGCGTCACTATCAGCACAAAAGATAAAAAAGATGTAGGTATTCACAATAGGTACTTTTCCACTTTGTACTTTCTAGGGAATTGGTTATGTAATTGTCGCCCCAAGCATGTCTTCTTATCTATTGTTTTAGGAACATAACTACCTCAGGGGTCCGCATAGATCTGTATAAAAGCACCTCACACAGACAGATAGTCAGAGGTATTCCTACCAGATGTCATTGACGCTATTGATGATGGACGCTGTCTTGATGCTGACCCAGTCTTCGTGTCCCCATTGAGTCTGATATAGAGACCTCATTCCAAGGTAACGAGAGTTGGGGGGGCTCCTTCCATTGACATGGTATTGGCAGATTAGGTTTATCACACCTATCTCTCTACAGGTTAGGGGTTAAGTTCATCATGTTAGGGTATTAGGACGTATTTCATATCTTATGTCATTTTATGTTATTGCGAGATGTTGGTAGTCTTTGTATACATGATTCTCGTTTTCCCAATTCTGTTCCTTGCACTGTACATTATCCCTATCATTGCAGCCCATGCAATTTATTGTAGATTGCAGTATTGTTCACAAAACCTGCAAACTGCATCTCTTTTATTGCCTGTGTGTTTGACTAAGACATGTTGCTTATGTGAGAAAGGGGTAATCTCTGTTTAAGCTCGACACTCCGTGGGATGTCGCACTCTTAATTCCATGCGTAAAGGCTGCCACAAATCACCTTTCACTGTCTTGGGTTTTTGGTGAGGTATGTGTTTCTCTGAATATATGGATGTTAGGTACTGTACTTGTATGAAGCAATACCTTTTACTAATTGGTGTATTATTATTTTACCATTTTTACACTCTCACTTTAGATAAATTTCGAACCTGATGACTGGTCCATGTTGTCCCATGTAGCGCCTTCCTTAAACAGGGATGGTAAGCCTGCCCTCATGTTTGTGCATGCACTTGCACAGTCACGTATTGACACTGTCACTGTGCCTCCACTTTTGGTCCGACACCCCTCTTTCCCTATTTTGATGTTGATGAATATGTCACTTTGAACATACCTATTGATATTTCACCTGTTTTAACTTCTGTATTACAGGGCGACAGATAGGAATAGTAGTTCCTCCACACACTAGTGTAAGTGACTGGATACTCTTGTACTGACATATTTTAGCACGTAATTACCCACGGTATTTATGATTAGGAGATACATATAGGTAACTGGTCCTGAAGAAGCGTCACCGGACCCACTTGGGCCACTAGCGACGCGAAACATGTTGACCCTGACGAGGGATGGCTTGGAAATTCCCCGCCCTCTTTTCTCATTTTTATTGTAGAGTGATTGACCATTACCTCTGTTTCACTCCCGTTATTTTTAATCTTGGCCTCTGATCCTCGTGCAGACTATTAAATAGATCATTTTCTTCTAGATTTAGAGAGTCAATCTTAAACCTTTTTCTTTCTTGATCTCCTCCCTTCACACTCTTATGTAGAGTCGTGGCATCATCATCATTTAAGATCTCCGGCAAAGAGCCCCCCCATTTGGGGCGGTGCCCGTCAGACATTGCAGTGCCAGTCTGACGAGGAGCAACTCCGATGATGAAGCATGACACCCTTTTGGGTGTGTGAGGTTTTTGCTCCTAAAGATTAGGACATACTGCCTAGTATCCTATCTTTCGTTAACTGGAACAGTGTATTATCTTTATTTACGTAGCTTTTGGTGAGGTACTGCTTGTGAGCTGGGAGGGTTGGGATGATAGTTGCAACTTGTTGTAGGGTTGGCTTTGTCACCTACAAACATAAATAAAGTCATCCATCAACCAGCAGTGTTGTCTAGAGCAGGAGTCAAACTTCAACAATAGTGCCATATTTGGCAGCATTAGCATAAAAAAGCCCATGAGAAATAAAAAAAAAACACAAGGACCCAAGATGGAGAAGGCAGGAAAGTAGAGACCACAGTGAGACCCCCAATCAGCCCAGCACAGGCCAGGATGACCCACAAAATCCCAGGAGAAGAAGAAAAGGAAGTGTTACTTTAATGAGGAGGAGAAATATATCTTGGTCAGAGAGGTGACGGAGTACGAACACCAGCTCTTTGTCACCTCCAAATTGCCAATAGGTAGGAAGGAGGCCATATGGCAGCCAATCGTCAATAAAGTCAACAGTGTGGCAGCAGTGAAGAGGACTGTCATTGATTGTAAAAAGTGCTGGCACGGTTGCAAGCACAGAACTGAAGAGAAATTGGCCAGGAACCGAAGGTAGCACTGTAGACTGGAGGTAAAAGTCCTGCATACCAGGAGGAATTGGATAAGTTGAGATGGTGGCAGCGGTCATCCCGGGGGAGCTGGTTACCCAAGTTGCAGGACAGCGCAGCCTTTCAAGATCTACCCACAAATGAGGGGTAAGGTGCAGTGGGTGCAATCTGGAAACTATCAAATGGCAGAAGGGGAGGCACATAGGCTCACTGAATGCATGCAAAAGGGTCACATCAGGACACAATAATGCCCAAACACTTCTAATGCACTCACACCTTACCCCCGATATGCACAGAACACTACCCAACCCACACATCAAGCCCTACATGATAGCAACTGAACCACATGCCCATGTGTAACCCTCATTGGGCAATATGTACAACGCTTGTTGTACAGGGTGGACTAACAAGAACTATAAGACGCCTCCATGCACCTTTGGGACTGGCCACAAAAGTGATCAGACACAACATATGGGGCATGTCTACGATAATCATCTGTGCTGCTGTACAAGTAACTTTCCTGTCACTAAGTAGCAAGGTTGCCTGTGTACTGGGAATGATTGGTGTCGTCCACAAAGGGACAGCTTCATGCATAACATCAGCTAGAAGTGGTCTCACTGTCTCACTAGAGGCCCATATTTACAAGCCCCTACTGCAACATTAGCATTAATCAAACAATGCCAACGTTGGCTCAAGCCGCCCATCCCTCTTGGACTACCTTAACAAAGTCACAGAATACATGCATAGATCCACTTTGGACATCCTTGCACCACAATATGCCTGTGCCATACATGTAATATTTCTTACACCGGGAGGGAAGAACAAATGGGGTTGACATTCCATAAAGATTGCACTGTGATATCTATAAACCTAAGTTGTGAGGCCTGCCAAAGGCATATGTGAAAGTGATACACACGTAATGGACCTCCCTGTGCTTTGCTGCACCAATTACATCATATATGGTGCCAATGCATTAAAGCACCACAATAGTGACAAAAAGCATGAGGTGACTGGGGAAATGTCCACCATGGTGACCAGTAATGTAAATACAGAGGTTCCATAGTGTTGTTGGCTGGGGCAAGGGTGCTGCTAGGAAAATGGTGGTCTGGGATCGGTGTACCAAATACACAGAAAGTTTGCCCTATGTGTGATGCGCAATGCAACACACAGTGAACAACTACAGTCTTTGGAGTTACAGCCTTGTCACACACCCACTTGTCACTCACACACCACCCTTGAGTTCCTGGCCTACACTGAACCAAATACAGACGTGCAATATTTGTAAAGGCATCAGAAGCTGGGTAGGTCTCATATGTGTTGCATGGGAAGATCCCAAATATACAGATGGAATGCCTCCTACATGCAGTGTCAGGTGTGAGAGGGGAACATGAGATTTAGGAATGGATAAGGTATGCAAGGTGCCTTACCTTGGCATGGTTCTCATGAGCTACTACTATCCACCACTTGAGTGTAGGGTAAAAAAAGGTGCATTGGTAGAGCACTATGATGTCTGTGTCTGGACTTTTTGTCACATATGTACCCATTTATGAGAAAGATGCAGTGCAGCTTTCTGTGCTGTGCTGCATCATGTCAATTGTGCAGGGGTGTGTAGTTATTACAGATAGTCAATGCATCCTTTTATTAACCTTGTTTATGTCACAACATATGACGGACAATACCAACTTTGCCACACAAATTGCATGGTGTAGGGACGTCCCTCTTGCCGGTCCTAATGCACATGTGCAGGAAGGTACACATCCTGCATATTCAAATAACAGGAATGCTGTCTGCCACTTACAATGATTGATGATGATAACAACACACATTGAAAGTAGTCCACAAAAGAATTACAACAATGTCAGTCACAAGTACAACGACTATAATGCCACCCCTGATGTGGTGTCCAAACATGATTTATCCACACATCAACAAGCCTCAAAATGTGTAACGTTCTCATGCCACCTCACATGTGTTGTCTGAGTGATGGAAGTGGGTGGGCTTTCCACAAGCATCCCCCTAGCTACTTTGAGTCATGTGTTCAGCATCCTGCAAAACACAACATAATGATGGACCACCTCTTGCGTATGTGTGCAAACAGGAAGGTCTACCATCCAGCAAAACAACACTCATTTCAGAGTGTTGTTCTGCAAGAAGAGAGAAAATCCTGTTTGCACACATACACACAAAGTGGCTAAATCTCACATTGGGTGGTGCAGGATGCTGGACACATGACTCAAAGTGGCTAGGAGGATGCATGTTGACAGCTCAGACCCTTCCATCACTCCAACAACACACGTAGGGTGACAAAGGGTGATTTACTCACTCAAATATCTCTAAAGCTAAATGCTAAATATTCTGTACATCCCCATTTGTGGTGTGTGCACAAATCCCTAACAACACCCATGGCATGCATAGGTAACACAGTCAAATCAATGTAAGTGGAACATATGCAGAAGACCATGATAAAGCAATCAAGGTTGGGGTAACACAATGGGGAATGTGGACTGGCAGATTGTGCCAATGGTGGCTCCATTGAAATGATGCTCAGATGGAATACCGTGTCACTAAGGGTCCAAAAATGTGTGCCTTGATGTGTAGGTCTGTACCATGTCACAACACCAACAGTAGCAAGTAAATGAAGCCTCGTGTCAACAGCCACCACAGTCCAAAATTGACCTTTCATTATTCCATTGCACAGGATGAAGCTTTACCTCCTGCAGAGTTGCCTGTCCTGGATCTTCCTGATGATCGGGATGACCAGCTGCCGTCCATCAATGCTGACACTCTCCAGGAGGTCCTGGGTTCATTTCAGACACCATCTCCAGTCACAGGGAGGACACACAGCATTGCAGTATAGGAAAGTCATCCTTTTTGCCTGGTCATCCCCAAACGTTTTGGACAGATACTGGGGGTAACTGACTCTTGACTGTGCCCTGGGTACAGTTAACCAGTCCCAGGGCCAGTGCTCTGTGTAAAGTGAATATGCAAATTAGACTAATTATAAGAGGGGCCCAGTGTCATTTTAAAGGCAGGCCTGCCTTGCTGGCTGCCTTTAAATTAAAGTTGCCTTAAAATTCAGCTTTGGAATCAAAAGTGCTTCCAAAGTCTTAAACTACCTTATCTTTACGTATAAATCACCCCTAAGGTGTGCCCTAAATACTTCTAGGGATGGGTGCAATGTAAAAAGATGTTTTATAAGCCCTGATGAGCGAAAAGTAGTCCCATTTGTTTTTCCCTCACTATAGTGAATGGGCTCCATAGACTAACATGTAAGACTTTATTTGTAAGTAATAAAGTCTGAAAAGGAGCTGAATATTTCAAGTTTGGTATCAAACTTATTGTTATAATAAATCCAACTTGCCATTGTTGAATATAAAAACCTGTTCAGGGAAAGTGTTTTAGGGCTCTACCTGAAAGTTGCCAACTTCAGCTCTGTAGTGAGGGCCCTTTTCTGAAGGTCAGCCTCTGGCAGCCTGGCCAGGCTGCCTTGATGAGGTGTAAAGTTGCCTGGGATGACAAAGGAAATGCCTGGGGGAGGAGATCTACCTCAGCAGATGGTAAAACAGGATGGGGGAGAGCAGCCAAACTGGACTTCAAAGGAGTGAAGGACATTTGGAGCAGCTCAGGGCCTCCCTCATTTCCTGCAAACCCAGACAACGATGTGACCCCCTGATTAGATTAGGAGAGGGCAAGAAGGGGGTGTGCTAAGGAATTTTAGCCATGGCAGTTTGTGGGCTCAGCCAGACCTAACCTCCAAGATTGAATTTCTGCCATGTTGGATTTTTGAGGAATGTTGCTCCCTGGGATTGATTTTTTCCATACTTCCCAGAGGGTGGTGGCCTGCCTATAATTGGACAGTTGCTCTCCCGTGGTTTCCAACCCAGGAGCAAGGATAAATATGGCAGTGCTGCACCTACACTTCAGAACCCTACCAGGAATAAGAGAAGAAGGACTGCCCTACTGGAACCCTGACCTGCACGTGGACACTGCATTCTGAAGGGCTGCACAAGCTGCACACTTGGACTTCACCACAAAAAGAACTTTAACTGGCTTCAACTGGTTCATGAAGGGACTCCGTGTTTGCTACAGGTAGAAAATAGCTAACCAGAGTCCCCTGCATCAAAGCCTGAAGAAACTGACCAGATAAACACTGTCCAGTGGTAATTTTTGAGTTCGAGCCAGGCGCATTCTGGGAGTTGTAGTCCTAACCCTCAAGGAGCAGCTCAGAGCTTCTGGAACCTTGGGGTGAGTTGTGAACTCCTAAAGGACCTTCAAAAACCTTCTAGAAGAATATCCAGAAGTTTTGAGAAGATTGGAGAACTTTTGGTAAAAGCTCCATAAAGGGACCAACCCAAGGTTGTGAGTCAAGCCAGATTACGTTGATTGAGACCTGGCCTGACTTGCGGGTTTGTCTAGCTGAAAAGCTCCAGAGACCCAGACTTCTAGAATTTCACTGGGGGCTTCTGGAAAGCAATCTGACAATGTTGACTCAAAATTTGCTTGCTGTGGAGGGTTGATCAACGTCAGAGAGAAAAAGCTCCAAATAAGTGACAAAGTTTGAACATAAAAAGTTGACGAGGCTTCCCAAGCAGCATATCTGAGGAGGGCTCCAATTTCAAGTTCGGCCCAGATGTAGATTTCTGTCCTGAAAAATAGACTAAGTCCGAAGTCTTCACAGAGGACTCCTGCAATGTGTATCCGAAGAGGGCTCCAGGCAGGTCGGATCCAATCTGTGACTTTGTCTCTGTGAAGTAAATCTTCAAGAAAAAGACTAAGTCCAAAGGTAAACTTTTGACAGAGGAATCCAGCTTGCTGTAGCCGAGCAGGTCTCTATCGCAATTGGCCTCAAATTTTGACTTTGCCCCAGTCAAATGAGACCAGATGTCCAGATTGGCACTTTTAGGGCCAGATGTATCAAACAATTTTGCATTCGCAAATGGTGCGAATCGCAAAATTCCACCGTTTGCAAATGCAAAAATGCCTTTCACGATGTTTGAAAGGCATTCGCAGTGCAATTTCAAGGAATCGCTAAAATAGCGATTCCGTGAAATTATGACTCTATTGAGGGAATTGCAATTTGTGATTCCTTGAACAGGTAATTGCAAATAGGGAATATCTATTTGTGATTATCTATTCACATGTATCAAGCACTTCCTGAATGCGAAATGGGCAATTAGGAAATGCAATTACCACAAATTCCAATTTGGTGGTACCCATGTGCAATTTTCAAAACTGCATCTTTAAAAGTGCCATGTAGCGCACACCTGCCCCTAGGGCATGTGTACACTTTACTTGTGCATAATTTCTTTGAGGGGGTGCATCAAAGGGGGCCTTAGGCCCCCAGCACCCTTGGATTTCCATTACCTAATTTGCTAATTCGTAACAGGAATTCACAAATTAGTAAATGCACAACCATTCGCACCTATGGGCCTTCAGGCCCATAGAGATGAATGGAGTCCCATTCCCTCATATCGATTCCCTAATAGCGATTGCACATTTTCAGTAATCTCTATTAGGAATTCACGATTTTCTTACATCCCATTTTGCATTTCTCAAATATCAATTTCTTAAAATTTAAGAAATTCAAAATAGGTCTTTGATACATCTGGCCCCATGTTTCTATGTGCTAAAAAACATATTTTTTTTTAAAATTCACATCTTTGGTTTCCCTTTTCTGATTTTAATCATTTTGGTGTCAAATTAAAGATACACATATTTGCTATTTTTATAAATGTTTTTTGGATTTTTAAACTGTTTCCTTTGTTTAATTTAATTACTGTTTTTGGTTATTTGAATGCTTTACAAACTTTAGGGGTCATTATGACCCCCGTGGTGAGTGGAACTGTGGATGTAGTACCGCCAACAGTCTGGCGGTACATACCGCCACATTATGAGAATGGCAGGTTGGTTGCAGCCACTTCTCCAGTCATACCGCCATGGCAGTAAAAGCCTCTGGGCCGAAGATGCCAATCTCCAGACCGCCGGCCAGCATAGTACCCCTGGTGGCATTATGCTGGCGGCATTATGAGCCTGCCTACCACCATGGTTTTCGTGTTACCCCCCCAACACACACCTGACACCCCCCTCCATCCAAACCCCCTCAGATCATCACCCCCACTCACCCACCCCCTCCGATCCTCACACTCCCCACTATACACGCACACACCCGCAGACACCCAATCACTCAGCCTGGCATACATGCATTCATAGACGCATACTTCCAGACATGCTCACACACATTCTTACACACAATCACACTGACATGCGGACACGCACTCACTTCACCGTTCTTACATGCATACACTCACATGCATACAACCATGCAAACAACACACACAGACGCATTCACACACACACACATTGATGCACACAAACAAACACACACAACACCACCCACCCCCTCCCTTGTCAGAAGCCCGACTTACTTTTGTCAAGGGGGTCATCCGGCAGGGAGCAGAAAGGGGCTTACCACTGTCCACCAGCATGATCACTGCTGGATTTTCACCCTTCTTGTGGAGGAAGTCCGGCAGTGATCATAATATAGCGGATGGATGGTAGACGCAGTGACGGTATTTTGGCGGCTGTCACCGTGGTGGTAGGTGGTTTTTACCGCCATTATTATAATGAGGACCTTTGTATCCTAAGTTAAGCCTTATTGCTCATTGCCAAGCTACGAAGGGTTGAGTTGGAGTTAATTTATAGAGACCTAACTGGACCTAGTGGGGTTAGCGGCCTATTGCTAAGTGTAGGTACTTACCTGCCCTTACCTGATAAGTGTAGGTACTTACCTGCCCTTACCAATAATCCACTTTCCAACATGCAGGGTGTCCACATGAACCACTCAACAATCAACACACTGCACCAACCAGTCCAGCCACATACCTGGACTCTGGGGACCCAGACATTACCTTTCAGAGGACAGCAGTAGGAGTCCAGCGGGAGCTAGCATAGCAGTTGCGGTTGGGGATGGAGACCATGGCGGGTAGCCTAAAGGGAGTGCAGAGGTGCCCGAGTCCAAATAAGGCAACTCTGCTGCCATCAGAGGCTCCCACTGTCCGTTATGTGGACTCCAGCAGCCCCTGGCCAACATAGCTGCTGTCCTGAGGCAGATCCTAGAACAACTGCCCTCCCAAAGTGGCAGAAGCATGATTGACAACAGGCTGGGGGCCATCTAAAATGTCCTTGAGTCCATTCAGGGGGTTCTGGCCTTACTCATGGAAAGTATGGCTGCCTACCACCATGATGTAGCAGCTGTGTTGAGAAACCAGTAGTTCCTCTTTGCTGCAGTGATGCCTTTCACTTTCCCACAAATGGCAGCTGATGAGACCTTTGCTTCCACATCTCTATGCCCTGATGTGTGTGTGCTCACCTCAACTTCAACAACAACACCATCCATGGCACACTAGGCACTACACACATCAGAGGATTGTTGTGTAGCTATTTTAGCCATGTTTTAAACACGATGTTTTAGCTAACTAGGCCTGCAGCTGTGCACTTTCATATAGTCACGTTTTTTTCAGCATTGCTTTATTTTTCTAGCAATAGCTATTTTAGCGGTGCTATATTACTTTCTCTATCTTGTTATTCTTTCTTTCGCCCAGGAAAGCATCACGTTCTTAGTAGGACATTTATTTCACTTTGTGCTTTCTTCAAGGCTACAGTTTGATAGGGTTACCGACATATGTGGAATGCTGGGTCTCTAGCATTCACAGAAACACACAAACTAATATGTGGGGACCATTTCTTAGCATGTTAGCTGTTTTATTATAATAAAAAACCTTTGTCACAGACACGTTAGAGGGAGATTCTAGCCAGATGACCACTAGTGTATGCTAATTGCCTCAAGCTTCGCTACAGCTACTTGCTTAGACGACCGTCCCTGATCCGGATGGGGACTGTGTCTTATTAGACCTCTTTACACTTTAAGTCACATGTCTGCTCCTCTTTTTTTATAATTGTCATTATTGCCACGCACATGCTTTTATCTAAGATGCAGATATTTTAATAAAGGCTTATTTAAATATATTCTGCATTCGTTGTCTTTGCCTGAGTAAGATCTTGGAAACCGAGAGAAAGGGGTGCGATCTGATGTACTACAATTCCCTGGAGAGTCTATCTTACCATGAGCCCAGTTGCCACAATCATCTCGGTCAGAGATGGGGCACTGCTAGTTAGCCGGAAACCAACAAATAGGCCGACAGGTGTCACTTGGTGTGAAATTGTGCCCAGTACCCACAACCCAGGCGATTCTACCACCCAAATCCAGTAGCCTCATTACCCTAATGAGAACTTATGTGACAGGATGAAGATGTGGAAGAAACAACATTCACTAGAAAAACCACCTCGTACTATGTCACATGGACAGTATATCTTTAGCTGTGTGCTTAAGATCATGGCAGTGTAGTGACAGTTGCCAACATGCCCTCTTAACTCTACTACTGTTGACTCATCATGCTGGGACTACCTCCCTGGACTCTTACTGGACATTCAATATCTTGGAATCTCCCATGGGGTCAGTGAATTGTACATTGCATATCATCTAGTACAAAACCTGCACATGTAAATGAATTACTATAATCACATATGTACAGTTTTTTTGCTGTGATCCATCAACTGTTTCAAATGTATGCATTGTGTAAAGCTAGGACAATGACCACAGAACAAAAGGCCATGTGTGGCTTTCTGCTGTCTGACACAATGCCACACACATAGATCTTAACATGATTAAGGTGACTGATAGCATTGTGGACTATGATAAAATGCCTGAGACTTCCAAGCATGTGATAAACAGGAAACATACAAGTTCACATATGGCATGAGTGGTTCAGAACACAAGTGTCTGGATGTATCCCTGATGATTGTACCAGTACAACACTAAAGTGACCAAAACAATAGGCGTATGTAGGACTGTGAAGGGCAGGTGTTTGTGTGCCAGTATCCACTCCCCAAATGAGGTCCAGTGCAATGTGCTAAACCTTTCAAGAATGAATGTTACAGATCTTAGCACAAACAGTAGATGTTGCATGATTACCTGTCTTAGAATTTATATCCATACACAATCTGAGTGCCAGGAGTTGTGCTGAAAAAGTGTATTGAGTAGCTGATGTCATACCGAGGTATCATGCAGGTCCTTGGTCATAGGGGATACACATAGCCACACATGTAAATCAATACTGAATGCATACCCAAAGGCATTTGTCTAACGTGGCCAGTGCAGAAATGATAACACCCAGACAGTCAATCATTATGGACACCATATTGTAGAAAAATAATAAGATTTATTAACACTACATATAAAAAACTTAAACTATACACTAGCCTCTACTAACCTAACCTAACCTAGACTAATTTATCTTAACTTATTCCTACAGCTATCTATCCTAATCTAAACTTATCTTATACATGTAATGCCACACAATAAATATTTGCCCCACAGCCATCCTTAAGAGAGAAAAGGCTAGTAGGAAACATGAACTAAAGTTAAACAGAGACTAAATAAACCTATTGCCTAAACAAATATATATGTTTGGTATTTTTGATTTTTTTTTAAACATATATCCCTTTACATACCCACAACATATCGAAAAAAAAAGATTCCTAAATCATCACCCCCTAACTATACTATGTCCTACAACTAACCTACTCTTTGCTACCTAACCTCTGCTTACCCACCTAAAAACCACTAAAACTATTTACAATGAAAACTAGGGCAAGGGAAGGTACTGGGAAGATGACACTGTCCACACTTAGAGATTCTTCAGCTTCCTATTAATGTATTTTACCAGTTTGCAGTTCTGTGCATTGTCCTCCTCCAGTTTGGCCAGCCTTGCTTTCACTTCCACCATGTCCTTTCACATATCTGCTTCAATGATTGAGCCAGTGGCAGCTGGTGGTGGCTGTTGCTGTGATGCTAGTTATGGGCCGTGCATGTGGGGGGGTGGGACCTGCTGAGGTCCCCATAACCCTCTGGATTGAGGTCACACTCTTCTTGGCAATTCTTGCAGGCTGTTTTGCTGGTCCCCCATGTGGAAACGCCAGCCATGACCCCAATGTCTTCTCCCATCTGTACCTTTTGCCCATCCTGCTGGATCCTTTCAGGACCTCGCAGATGTGCTTCTATCACTCTGCCCTCTTTTTAAAGGCACACTTCTGTGCTGGCGTCATTGTATCCGCTAAAACGTGAGGTGAACATGTCATCAAATCTGCGTTGGATGGAGGAAAAACTAGCATGCAATGGAAGAGCATCTTCAGATGACACATGTTGTCCACCAGACATCCTAACACACTGTCAAGACCCAGGTCTATACCATTCTGCCTCCCAAACATCTACAATATATTGTTCATGTCGCAGGGATATCAGTTATCCAATGTTGCACACTATCAGTGCACAAGCTTGATACATCTCCTAAGTACCAGGTAAACACTCACCATGCACATCTCATACAAATGTGATGTGACCATGCACGCTCATAATCATCATGATGTCTCATTGATAAGCCCTGTGGACACCTCAACATATGTACATAAATTGTACCATGTCCAGAGTTAATTTGTGCAACATCTGGCACACAGTGCACTAACATGTGCTGTGGCTAATATGTTGGCAACATCCATGCATTTATGAAAGCCAGCACCTCTAACAGATATCTTGACTGACATCACTGTGTTTGTGGGAATAATTATCTTTTCCAAAGACTCACAAATCCATTGCAGAACACGTTGGCACCTGTACACCATTCAACTCATTCCACTTCCTAAACATACCATCAGACATGATGTCGATACCCAGGGATAGATGATGGTGTCTTTACTGACACAAATGCCATTTGAACATGGCATTGCACACATCATACTCTCTCACACACAACCTTTGATCTGCACATGTGACATACAAGGTAACACTTATTGGCTGCATTGGGGTCCTCAAAAAGGGAAACCTCGCCAATAGTGTAGGGTGGAGGTTCACCTGCAAGAAATGACAGAAAGATATAGCAGTGTGATTGTTGAACAAGGAAATGCATGGACACCTGTAACACATTCCACTTGTTTATCTCAGTGACCTAGTCAACTTAGTATTAGGTATGACCAACTGGCATCTATAACATGTCAGTCAGACAGACATAGTTAGCATACAAACATATTTATAGAACTGGTATTCATCCATACATACATGCCTCAGGTACATATGTTACAATTTCTAGGGGACAGGATACTGTCAATCGACAGAAGCTTAGTACTTTGTAGTACTATCTATGTGAAAATGGAGCAAGCACTTAGATGCTTGACTTTTTCAACCCCCTACTACCTCCATGTAACTCCACCATTTGTGTTCCTTATTTGACATATGGCACACCATGGTGCATGTTAGGACACTGACGTTGTAAACTATGACATCATGTAGGCACTTAGCATGCTTTGCACCACACATGAAGGTGCCAAACCTGCTAAGTGAAATTAGGCTTATTGAAAACAATGGGATTGTCATTTAACCAACCTGCCTTAGGCACGCATTCATGTTCATTTCAAAAATGGCGCAGTAGAATCTAGTAGATTTAAATGCCCATTTTTTGTGTGCCTCCTACTGTAGGAATACACACCTTGCATTCATCATGCCTGGCGCAGGCATCATGTGGCACCAGGGTTTAAAACAGCCACAATGCTTGCATTGTGCAACTTTTGTAACTTGCCTCCAACAGCCACATTGCCTTCAAAAACTATGACACTGATGTTGCAGTAGGAGCCAGTAAGTCCTTTTTACATGCGCCCTTGTTGTGTCACTCTGCACTTACATGACTCAAGGAACAGTCACACCCATAACTACCAATACTCCAGCATCATGTTTGTCATCACTTAAACAATACTTTACAAATTTCCACAGTTGTGAAGCCCATGATGTACATGTACATCTGTGCCTGGGAAACATGAACAGTTGCACCACTGCACATGTGTATTCCATTCTCGGCACTTCAATATGTATATACGATACACAAGGTACAAAAAGAGGAATGTGCAAATTGTCTGAAAACGGTGCATTGCTGACAGGTTGGCTGAGACACAAAACTTCATGTCCTCACCTTTGTCATTACATGCTGCAGTAATCCTTATGTCCTACTGTCATGCATATGCAAATAAGGATGTTGCTATGTATAAGGGGTACTTACCAACAGTTCCAGGTGATCCAGGAGATCTATTTCAAGGGCAATTAGGTCTGCCAACCGGTGCTTCAAGTGGTGGTCCATGTGCTCCACCCAGAAGAGGTGCATCAAAGCTGGTAGACTTGCCTCAGTTGGGTGGCCCATGATCACACGGCCACCAATAGCCACCATGTTGGGGAACTAGTGGCACACCAACCATATGAACCGTCCCAGTCCATCCATCTGTGCCCTTTCCATCTCTGGCATCTTGCAGTTTCCCTCCACTGCAACCTAATTACTCCCAAAAATAAGAAAACTATTCCTCAACTAACCCCAACTAACCCAACAAACTTAACTACCCCAAGACAAACTCCTGACCATACTTTCACAATAACAGGACAACAATGTACAATACAATTACAACATTTACAAGATGAACAAGATACAGACAGGACTCAGCACAAAACAATCTCAATCCGACACTCTTCACACCAGCACAAGTACCACACAACTTCTCGCAAGCACAGACTGCACGACGGTAAACTAAAAGTGAAAGTAAATTCACTTTTTCATGTGTGCAGCAAGGAAGGTCTATTACATTACTTCCTGGGGTATGCGTCACATTTTCTGATATGCGTCAGGTTTTTTTATGCATGACGGCGATGAGTGTATTTTTCTATGAAGGCTGACAAGGCCTGTCGACTTAGATTAGACATGCAGGTGCGAGGCGTCATTTTTGTTAAATGCGATGTTTGAAGGACTACGGTATACAACTTTGTTTGACACAAGACGGCCATGAGTAGATTTCTCCATGAAGGCTGACAAGGCATGAGGACTTAGCTTAGACGTGCAGGTGAGCGGCATAATTTTAGTGATTTGCGATGCATGGAGAACTACTGTATGCGTCATTTATTTTGCCGCATGACGGGCATGCGTGGATTTTAGAGGGATGGCTGGCAGGGCACCCAGCTTCACTTTTCTAGTTACAAAGGCTATGCATATTTGTTGTTTGTATGGTAGGGCAACATGTCTATGTATGTGTGTTTCACTATGTACCGATAACAAAGGAATGTGTTACCATATGTTTGTAGGTATGTGTTATGCATGGGAGGACTGATATTGTTTGCAAATGTGTATGTGTATGAAGACTCTTTTCCACATGCAGGTTTCCACATGAGTGGGTCTACCACATTGTCATGTGTGAATTCCCACTATACGTTTCACAACACAGCATAAGATTGGACGGGCCATGTGCAAAACATGTTCATTCATATGATAACCTTGACAAATCTATAGCAAAGGATGCTGTTGACTAAGGCTAGGTTAAGATCCGGTAACCCATGACAATGTGAATGCAAGTATGTCCACATTCTGGTGTGTTCTAAAGGCCAGAGTTCATGATGCATAGCAACACGTGTAACGTATAGTTCCCCATGCATGCAAATTGTTGGAGATGGTGTGATGACATGTGGCATTGTTGGTTTATATGTGAGCTGTTTGTGTGAGAAAATATATGTTTCATGTATAATAAGTGATGCATACTACAGTAGTGTGTTTAGGGATTCAACACATACCAATTCTCTATTCCAGCATGGATATATGTAGGTCACTGTCTCAAGGCTGTGTAGTCATATCTGTGTTAACTATGTTTCACTATGTGAGAACATTTGTACTGTTCATATAAGTTTGTGAGTAATTATGTGACACATATACATTTTCTCATGTGAATTGTTCCCTTTTGTCCACACTCAACTAGACGGCACCAAGCCGGGTCCACCTAGGTGGAACATGTATGTTACGATTTAGGAAGTACATGTTTAGCACATACACTTGGAATGTACAATGACTGAAACTTTATTTTTATTGCCAGATTTACATAATTGCATACAATCTGTATGGCAGGGCTGCTCTCAGGCAGTGATGGCAGTCTAGTCATCAGTGCTCCAGTGGCACTTTGTATGCCCACAGAGGGCCATTGATGCATGTATTAACACAGACACACTGTGGGCACCTCAGCTCAGTTCACTGTGCACAGGCAGAAGGCCCCTGACTGTTTCAAGAGACAACATAGCCTCCACTGGGAAATGGGGGTGCATTGGGTAGGAATCTGTCATCTTCATGATCGATCATCAGCACTGCATTGCACAGTCACCTGCAGACACACACCTGCACATTTGTGGTCCCATGCCCAAGTATGTTTTGTTACCTTTGGGGTTGTTGAAGTCAGGCTTGCCCAATTATATACTGGGAACTGGCAGCATGTTTGTGTTGGACATGTCTCATCATTTGCTATGGTTTGGCATGATTTGGCATACATAGGTGAGATTCCTCCTATGATTCTTGGTTAGGTCATTGATAGATTGTGGAACTGGGTCATGTCTTTAGACCCAAGGTACAGATACTGTCATTTGTCACTAGCTTCTGTCACACTTGTTTGTGCTGGCCAAGCACACAGTTGTAGTCAGTGCCAATGTGACTGGAATATGTACTGACCTACACATTCTCTGTGAATATGTGTCTAGTGTTACTTGGAAACATTATTGTGTTGTACAGTGAGTATTAGTCTATGTGTGTTCCTTTACACACATTGATGGCATATGTTGTCATGTATGGTTTTAGTTCAACATTGCTGGCAAAATTTCTGCTGATTACCCTTAGTACCCATCTTCGTCATCAACATTGTCCCTTCATTCATGCACAGCATAGTAAGTTAGACTTGTGTACTTTGTAGGTGGACACAGCTTCTTCTACAGGCTAAGCAATAGTAACCCTCCTGTTTCCAGGCTTTGCTAAATCACATGACTGCCCCCACACATTACAGAACAGCAGCCACATCACTTGTGCAGCGTCTGAGTGACCTCCACATACTGGATCTCAAAGTGAAGTAAGGGGGTCTCTCAGCTGTCCTTTCACATCATTTATTCAACATGGGCATGCACTCACATCTGCATTCCCCAACCTATGTCACATTCACCATGAGTTTATTTTGTAAGTGTGATTACTCATGACAGCTATGAGTGGAGGAGATACAATATTCAATCTATCTGTCTCCTTCATCACACGTACAATTTGGCAAGGGCTGTGACTGGTTTGGACATTGCTTGACTTACATGCGCATATCAAACTGGACTGAGTGTGAGAGACCTAGACATTTAGGGGTTTTTGTCCCTGTAAGTCACTCTCTCTTGGTCAAACATGTGAGTGCCACTGAGGAGTATGTTTTCAGTTATCACATGTGAGTGTCATTCAGACTTTGGTTGGTTACCTAGCAGACATAAACATGCCATTCTGTGTAATTGCTACCCTTTTCCTACCTAGGCCATACATCAGTTCAGCAGTCTTCACATTTATTTGCAGGATTGCTGAAGGCATATGTCAAGCCAACACACTTGTGTGATATGTGTGTGACAATGTCAATTGTAATTGCTACAGACTATGCCTGCATTCCACTCACACATTTACGTGGTAGTGCATTCTTCTAATTTATTTTTAGTTCCAGACTATGGGGCAGATTTATTAAAAGTGCAGAACCACTATTCTTGCGCTCCTTTGCGCCTCCTTACCACCACCATGTTTGCTCCATATTTAAAATAAGGCGCACCATGGGGCAGGGTAGGGGGCAATATCATTTAATTATTTTACGCTGTAGATTTACTGTTCAGACTTAGCAGCCAAAATTTTGGCCCTAACCCTGAACAGTACATAGGGGCCCATTGTAACTAATATTGTGTCACCTTTTAATACCTGTTCTGAGCAGGCGTTAAAAGTAGCCGCAAAAAAATGATCTTCAATTCCACTGTGCCATTCTTGCAGCCCCCTCACGGGGTATGCCACCCTTGCATACATGATGCCTTGCACAGGTATAATGTGGTTCAAGGGGCATTGCACCACTTTGTAATTCTGGTGCATCAATTTTGGCCTTGTTGGGCCACATTAGCATAAAAAAATGACTCTAATGTTGCACAAGGAGATGCTAGACCCTCTTAAATCTGGTCCTATGTTCTAAAGTTATTTGCAACTCTTGTGGTGTAATCATGCTCTCTGAGATATGGGCAAGTTAAAAATGATATGTGATGGTGATAATGAGTACGCCATGAGAAATCAGCGTTAAAGTGATTTTATTGCAATATTTAAATGGTGAATCTTGGAGTACAGTGTCTATGAAAAAAAGCTGTGCACAAATTCTCTTCCGCGTGCTCCAGCAGCAGAGTTTGGTTGTTCCCCCTCCTCCTGTTGTGCATCATTGTCAACATCCACATCATTAGGGACATCTACCTGTTCGTCCAAGGGTACATTTGTGCATGCACAAATGTTATGCAAAATAGCACACACAAGTATCATTTTATAGACAAGGGGTGGTGCATTTAACAGGATCCTCCTGTAAGAGCTAGGCACCTGAACCTGGATTTTAGGAGGCCAAATGTCCTCTCCACCACATCCCTGGTCCTTCTGTGGCCTTCATTCTAAGTCTGCTCAGCATCAGGAGTTGGATTTCCAAAAGGGGTCATGACCCACGGCTGGATGCCGTAACCTTGGTCCGCTGCGAAGGAATGTGAGAAAATGTGCCAGACATGCATATTTGTTATTTGCTATGTGCCATGGCACATATTTGTTTTAAGTGGAGTGGTGATGCAGACTTGCATCTGGTATTGTGAGTGTTCCTTTCTGGATGGATAGTTGTATTGCTGTGTTGTGGTGCACTTTCCAGTCATGGATTGTGCCTCAGGGACCTGGTGATTGTTAATTAATTTCTGGAATGACAGTTCACCCATGCCGAATATGTGTGGTGTTTGTCTATATTTGACACTGAGGCCCAAATTTAGGAGGACTTAGTGCCTCCTTGCACCACAATAGAATCAGTTTGATTGATGCCGATGTGGCCTACCAATGGCAAAATCACTGCGCCATTTTTACAAAGTGCCACTAGGCATGCAGTGCAACACTTTGTAACACCTTGCACCACATTATCCCTTTGCCAGGCATCATGTATGCAAGGGGGGGGCGTTCCTCTGTTACTGGGACTGAAAAAGTGATTCAGAGAAATCTAAGAGGTTCCAATGCGCCTTTTTTATCGGTTACTTCCAATGTCTGCACAAAGCAGGCGTTAAGAGGGGCACACTGTTGCTTTCAATGGACCCCTATGTACTGTGCAGGATTTGCACCAAAATGTTAGCACTAATTCTACGTAGTACATCATTAGCATCAATTATCAGGACACTATTGCACCTACTCTGCGCCATGGTGTGCCGTATATTGAATATGTTACACACATGGTGGCGGTAGGGGGGCTCTAAGGGGTGCAAGAAAAGTGGCACTGCTTTGGATGCTGCACCACTTTTCTAACATGTGGCCTTTAGTCCCTTCACTTAAGACCTGCAGAAGAGTGATGTCGGGTAAATTTGCACCTATTTTGTGTGTTGTGTGCCATGAACCAGGAGTTGCGCCCTGTGTGTTGCATGTGAACCCCAACCCTTTGACCTTGAAATGCCTCCCTTGCACAAAGTGTTGTTGTTGCCAATTTCTGCCTGCCATGAGTATGTACATGAAGTTCATATGCACAGTGTGGCACAGTTGTAGGGGATGTGTTGTGATGTATGAAAGGGTTTGAAGATGCCTGTGGGACAGGACAGGGCATGATGTGCTTTTCTGCACTGCCCTGCATCACCAGTCTAGCTCTGCTTAGTCCCATGTCTCCTCAATCATATGCGTCATCTACCAGTACATTGTCAGTAGTTCAGCTGCCACAGGCCACTGTTGGTACCGTTGTATCATGCTAAGGGGATGTGAGACTTAAGGCTTTTCTTGTTGGTGTGCTGTGAGGTGTCCATTCCTATAAACGCTCTTTCAATTATGGCAATGTTGTATTTCAATGTGTGCTGCACTATGCACCACAGAAGGGAAAGGTATACACAATGAGTATATCAGGTTTCTTTTGGTGATATGTAAATGGTGATGGCACCACTTGGGTGGCATTAAATATTGGTGCTGCCTCAGGTTTCTACAGCATGGTAAATGTGGGGAATTGCCCATATCTGAGTTATTCCTTGATAAGTGTTATGTGTGAAGGATCTGTATTTTGTTGTCAACCTGTCAAGATGTAGTGGTTTGACCCCCAGCTTTTGTATGCAAAGGGGACATAGCTCCACCTGTCCATCATGTGAAGTGTCAGTCAGGTGGTGCAAAGACCTTATATGGGCATATGTGAGTGTGATGTGCATTGAATGCGGTATAATGTGGCATGTGACATATGTGTTGCTGTCTAAACATTTGTATTTCCCTGTCCATATGTGTTAAGTGTGGTGTATGTATTGTTTGTCCCACAAATTTGGTGTGTTGTCTGTGGTATGAATTGTATGCTGGCTTACCTATGAGTAGGCCATTGCCATATTGTGCATCCTGAAATAGTTGGTTGATAGTTGAGTGTCTGAAGATGTAGGTATCATGGATGCTGTTGGGATATTTTGCAAGGATGTTGGAGAATATTCAATGGTGGTCCACAATGGCCTGCACATTGACTGAGTGTGTATATTTGAGGTTCCTGTAGAGGTGTTCGGTTGTAGCAGGAGGGAGAAGTTGAACATGGGTGCAGTCCATTGCTCCCAGCACATTTGGGAACCCAGCAATTTGATTAAATCCTTTCTGGATATTGGGAAACTAAATTTTGTGGGGTGTGAGGCAGATGATGGAGTCCAAGACCCTAGGAAGGAAGGCAGAAAAAGAAGGTTGGGAGACACCACCCACTTGTGCAGCAGTGGTCTAGAATGATCCACAGGCCAGCATGTGTAGGCCAGCAAGGATTCTGGTCATGGGTGGTATGGTTGTGTGGCTTTCCACGCTTGCTGTGATGTCATCCAGAATGTGGTGGAGCGGCTGTTTAATGGACTCACGCTTCAGACAGTAGAATCTGATCACCTCTTCTTCCCTGAGGCCAAGGATGGATCCACGTTGCGAAATATCCTCTCCCTCCTTCTGCCCCACCTTTGTGGGTGCTGTGGTAGTGGTTGAGGTTGCTGAGGTGGTGCTGGTGGCACTTGTCTTCTTTGCTGTCATCTTCTCTGGGTGCCAAGCTGTAGCAGTAACAGGTCCATGTTGTCCAGTTGCTTGCTGGTGTTCCTTCTGTGTGTTTCCCTTGTGTAGTTGTGGATGGGCCTCTTTTTAACGCCTGGTCTGACCAGGCGTTAACATTATGACGCTAATCGGAATCAGCGTCATTTTTTGGACCCAGTCCTATGCGTGTGTTGTTTTTCCGTTGGCTTGTAAATATGGAGCTAGCGTCATATTTTGAGAGGGAACACCTCCCTGGCATATTATTTTCATTATACGACGAAAGGTGAGGTAGCGCTCTGAAATTTTAATTTGTATATCTCTGGCTGCAACAGCTTATGCAGGAAATGCAGAGCTCTGAGTGCCTGCCAATACTTCAACCAGGAAGAGTTGGCAGCCATCTTGGGGCTTGGCTTCAGCTGAGTCCTACAAAAAAGTTTTAAAAAACACAAAAAGAGAAGGGGTCAGGCTAGAGTCATCCTAACCCCTTAGCTATGGTGCAGGGATCCTAGAGGGACCAGCAGAAGGGCTAAAAAACACTTTAAAAAAATTTCTGCAGTATTTTGCGATGACGTTACAAATTTAGGGAAAACTAAAAAAACAAAAACAAGAGCGGGCTCCTGCACTTGTTTTTTACAAGACCCCAGATGGGCCACGTCCTGAGGGTATTCATATTTTGGATGCGGGGGGACTGCTCGGACCCTTGTAAACCCGGGGACCACTACTACCCTGGGGAGCTAATGGGTGGTTATAGAGGGTTGGCCACAGGGCCTTGCTGCAGTCCAGGCCCTGTGGCCAGCAGTGGTTAAAGTAACGTGTAGTAATTAAATTACTGTACATTAATGAAGGGTCCATTCCTGACCCCGCAGCCCCAGGAACCACCACTTCCCCGTTGCTTTAATTAAATAAAGAACAGGGGGCCATGTAGCCCACCCGCAGTCCCTGATAAGGAGGGGGGGTCTGTTTTGGACCCCTGCAGCCCTGGGGACCGCAACCTCCCTGGGGCTTTATTTAAAAACAGTGCAGGCTGCATGGCCCTCCCACAGCCCCCAGGACCACCACCTCTCCAGGGCTTTAATTAAATAAAGAGCGGGGACTGCACACTCCCCCGCAGCCCCAGGGTCTGCCACCTCTCCAGGGCTTTCATGAAATAAAGAGCGGGGTCAGTTTTGGACCCTAGCAGCTCCTGGAGGAAATATACATTGGAGGGGCCTGCATGGCACCCCTCAAGGTGTCATAGATGGCCCTGCGGATCACCACTCCCCAGGGCCAGGTCCTGCTATGTCGTGGAGTACCCAACCCCTCGTGCATGGCTGAAGGCTGTGCACAATGCTAGGTTGAGCAGTTATAGGTGGTTGGCCACCTGTGGCCAACTGATGCCATGCACGGCTTAAGTCCGTGCACAGCAGTGGTATGAGTAACGTAACGTGCTCAGGCATTATTTGCCAAAACTGCTATGAGAGGTGAATGATATGGGGGTAATAGTGATTTAAATACATCACTACATAAGTTGGAAAAATTATGTAAACAGGAAATATCTAAATGGTGGGAAGCCACGTCATTGCAGAATTACATTGATCAAGGTATGGTCCTGATAGGTCTAAGAATTTTTATTACACCTGTATATGAGTCACCCAAACCTGAAATGTTGAAAGAATGGGCGGATAACTCGGCAGTTAGCTCTAAACACATGCTTGAAATTTTGGTTAAATATGCATGGCGTAATAGAGAAACCTTGTTAACTGATATTAAGAAAATAAAAGAGGACTTTGCCAGTAGGCTAGGAAAAGAAAAAGAAATCATTTTGCGTTTCCTTGAATCTATGAAAGTTAAATTGAAGAAATATGAAGATGATATAAATATTAAAAAACAACAAAAACTTCATATGGATATATGTGACTATGAAAGCGGAAGGATCCTAACATTTAGTAGGAAATACGACCACCTGTACAGATCAGGCTCAAATTCTTCTTTGCCTGTGGTGCAGCCTTCAGCCTCTGAAAGTGAACATGATAGTGTTCGGGAATCTGACTCTCTGAGTTCAACAAATAGTGAAGTTTCTAGTGTTGAAATCACCAGTAAACCGGCCACTTTTTTAGACGAATACCGCCTGTTAAGGCGTGGCAGGCAGGTATCATACAAACAGAAAGGAGAGGGACAGAACTACAGAGGCAGCCGAACAGGTCGAAGGGGAAGACGAGCCGGAGTCAGAAGAGGAGAGAGAGAATTAGAAACTGCAATAAGAAGAGATCAAAATTTGGAGCGAGGTGCAACAATAACAAGCGGCTCCAATGTAGTATTGTAATGGATACTAAAACGATAAATAAGACGATTATTAATCTATCAGATCATCATCTAACCGAGGATGATAAGAAAACAGTTTGTTTAGGTCTCTCCTTCTGTCCAACTACACGATTCAATTATGCTGAAACTCGTATTGATCTATTCAAGTTTATCAGAAAATTTAAACTAAAAAAATGGTTTAAATTGAAAGGGAATACTGGCATTAGTGTAGAACCATCTATGAGTCATGATATTGATGAACATGGCTTAACTATCAGTGATGTAGATACCTTGGTAACCCTTCATGAGTTAGAACAGGAACAGAGTATACAGAATAAAGAAAATAATTTATATCAGACTTTAGATGAATTGGGTGTTGTATACGATCAAGCAATTTCGTCTGGCTTCAAACCTAAGTCGACATTTTTTCCGATTATGAACCATGACAGTATTGATACCTTTTATGATATGGCAGTTCAGGATCTTTTACATTTTCGACATCGAACATGGTTCAAACCTAGAAGTAACAACAATATGACACATAACCAAAGTGAGACTATTAGACGATTAGCAGAGATGGTGATACTATGATTTGTCCAGCAGATAAGGGAGGTAATATAGTCCTTTGGAAACGACAAAGATATATTGATGAAGTCATGCGACAATTGAGTAATAAACAATAGTACAAAGTCATGAGCAAAGAAGTATATACCAATAGTATTTTAGGAATATGGCAGCTTTTAGCAGAATGGAAAGATAAAGGCTTACTACTATGGGAAGAATACTGCTTCCTGAAGTAGGATTTTCATAAATTACCAATCTTCTATATTCTCCCCAAAATACATAAAAACATAGTTAATCCTCCGGGAAGACCAATAGTATCCTCTTGTGGTAATGCCTTGGAAAATGTATCCAAATACGTGGATTTCTTTTTGAGAGATTTTGTTATGAGTCTACCCTCTTATGTGCAAGATATTAAGGATTTTTTAGGCAAATTGGAAGGCATTGTTTGGGAAGACGACTTTCTACTTATATCAGTAGATGTTAATTCATTATATACCATCATTGATCATGAAATGGGTGTCAAAGCGTGTAGACATTTTTTACATACAAGGTCTTTAAGATACTTAGCACATACAGATATGATCCTCGAGATGATAACATACTGTTTAACAAATAATATTTTCTTATTTGATGGTCAGCTGTATAAACAAGTTCTAGGGGCCGCAATGGGAACTTGCTTTGCTCCCAGTTTTGCTTGCCTGTTCTTAGGCCTGTGGGAAGAAGACATTTTTAAAGATGAAGAGAAATATGCTGAGATTAATCAGGTCACATTGTGGCTTAGATATATCGATGACTTGTTTATAATTTGGAAAGGCTCTGAGAATGAGGCTAAACATTTTATCAAGAAACTCAATGACAATGATTATAATATTAGACTAACATATAATATAAGTCATTCTTCTATTGAATTTTTGGATACTAAAGTTACGATTAGAGATAAGATGATTCATACTGAACTTTTCCGGAAAACTACAGCAGGAAACAGCTTATTACAGGCCACGAGTGGACATCCAGACAAACTAAAATGGAGTATCCTGTATGGAGAACTGTTGAGGGCTAAATGAATAAGCAATACAGATGAGACATTTGAAAGAGAACAGAAAGACATGGTTGCTAGGTTTAGACAAAGAGGTTATCCGAATTGGGTAATCAAAAAGGCTACTGAAAAAATTAAAAAGGTTGAAAGAATCCAGACTCTTTTTGACAAGAAGGTTAAAGAGGTAAATGAAAATAATGATGACATCAGATTGAGCCTAACCTATAATGAGGACACTACCCAGATTAAGAAGATTATTTCTAAACAATGGAAAATTTTGAAGAGTGATCCCATCATTGTCAAAGAAATTCAGAAAAGGCCTTCGATCACTTATAGAAGAGGTCGCAACCTTCATGATATGTTGAGATCAAATGATGTCTCTCTTATTTCTCGTGTTAAGGAACATAATTTACAAGGATTCTTTCCCTGTGGTCATTGCAAAGCCTGTCAAAATAGTGTAAGTAGAAAGGAGTATTCCACAAGAAAGCCAGGGATGAATAGACACATCAAACAGTTCATAACATGTGGTACTCCATTTACCATTTATGTATTGGAATGCCCCTGTAAGTTGTGGTATGTGGGAAGTACAAAACACGCAGTGAAAAAACGTATTCTTGAACATATGCGTGCTATCAAATTGAAAGATCCTCACTACCCAGTAGCCAGACACTTTCAAGACTTCCATAATTCTGATGTTACCTTATTGTCTTATTTTGGTATTGAACATGTGCCAGTACACCATAGAGGTGGGAATAGAGAGTTGATTTTACGTACAAAAGAATCCAAATACATTTTAGATTTAGAAACGAAGACACCGGGGGTTTGAATATTGGGGAGGAGCTGAATACTCACTTATTTGATGATTAAGTTGGAGAATTGATTAGGATATAAGAAATGTCAGTTTTTAGTTTTAATTTTTGGTTAGTATTGATATTTTGGTCTGAATGTTCCTTCTATTAATGATTACACTGTAATGGATTGAGTTCTATTTATTTTAAATTTTTCTTTAGAATGGAGGGGTCCGGATGGATTCCTGATTCCAGCTTATAATTGGTCTTGGGTGACGTTGACAGGAGCTATAGAGAATCAGTACTGATTACGTTTTGGTATTATGAATTGGAACAGGGGAAAAAGGGTTTTGTGTCCGTCTATGATATGAAGATAGAAAATAGTAGCGATAATGTGGTGAAATCAGGTTATGAAAAAGATACATGGAAATTAGTACGTTGTAAGTAGGAGAAATAAAGGTCTCTGTATTGTATATATATGTAAAAAATAAGACTGTATTAAATAGTGAATGGTTTATGATAGAAAATATATATATTTGAGCCGTATTTGTATTGATATTTTATACCTATTTATATACTTACAATGAGTTAATTATTTATTACCATCTAGTACAATTATGAAATTATGATTTTAGGATATATCGCAATAAGATGCCATCGATGAGTTTTTATAGATGGATAAATATTTAAATATTTAATATTTAATATCTATTAATATTATTGTTTTACAGATGGATAGAGATTTATTTATTCATTTATGTATTTATGTATTCATGTATTTACGTATGGAGAATAAGGTTGATTTATCCCTTATTGTTCCTGTTTTCTAGAGATGTTATCACCAAATACCAATACTTGAATATCTGAAGTAATGTAGTCCTGTTTCTATTTCTAGTTTTATAGTATATGCAGTCCTGTTTCTTTGTTTATATGTAGATGTGTATTTAAATCTGGTTTACATTGTTGGAGCTATACACGTGAACAAGGCTGCTAGACAGCCGAAACGCGTTGTGTGAATAAATACTATTAGTTTGCAAATTCCTGAGTGTGCGTCTTCACTAGGCAACACTGTCCTAGTGTTGTTTTCTTTCATATATATATATATATATATATAATATATATATATATATATATATATATATATATATATATATATATATATATATGTAGTTATCATTAAAAACTGGTAATGTTTCATTTATATTTTTAATTACATTATAGAAGTTGTCATGAGTGCTGTAATATCTAGGGTAATTAGTAGTGCATGGCGAGGGCGAGAATTATAGTTACCTTAGGCCGTGAGTTATAGTTACTTGAAATAACTCCAACTATAACTGCTCAATTTCTATTGTGTGAGTAAATTCAGAACCTAACTATATCGTCCCTGTAACCTTTGTTTTTTAAAGTGCACTTCTATAGTTTTTTATTAACATAAAGTAATTGTCATTACTATATGTTAATCCAACCAGCTCTGTGCACAGCTGAAGGCCTGTAATCACCCAACCCCATGCCATTCATGGCCTTTGGCAGTGTGCGGTAGGGGTTGGCAACAGGTCCTTGCCTGCAGCCAACCCGCCTAACCACCCGCAGGAGATGGCCGCAGGGCCTGTCTCTCTTGGTGTAAGAATAGGTGAGTCTGGGTGTGAGACTAGCTATGAGGGTGTCTGTCTGGGTGTGAGAGTGTCTCATTGCGCTCTAAAAGATTAAAGATCCATTCACCTCCATGAAGAATTTCAGATTGTTTTCTAATATAAATTCACAGAGTAAACACAATTACATCCCCCCTCTCACAGCTGATCCTGGCCTCGGGGACCTCATCCCCAGGGGCATAGCCACCAATCCTGGATGGCCCACAGGGCACCCAGTGTGCGTTGAGGACAGCAGGGGGAGCCTGAAGGCCCCCGCAGTCCTGGCTGCCTCCTGTGGGAGCCGGCATTGCTTTTGCACACAGGAAGTACCTAAAGATATAGCTCCCTGTCTGCAAAAGCAATTGTTTTTTCTGTTTTCCTGTCTGCATCTCTTCAGGCAGGGAAACAGAGAAACCCTGTTTGCTCTGATTTGGGGAGAGCTGCCAAAGCTCCTGGCAACTCAGAGCAAACAGCTATGTTCCGGAGGTGGGCACCTTGTAACATAGCAGGAACCATCCCTGTGGAACGGCGGTACTCAGGGGCATTAATAGCTCCTTAAGGTGGGCCGCGCAGTCCCCCTCCATCATGTAAAGAGCCCTGGGAAGGTGGTGGTCCCTGAGCTGCGGAGGGGAAGTTGCAGGCCCCCCATATTTTAAGTAAATTTCCCCAGGAAGGTGGTGGTCACCTGGGCTGCATGGGGACCGCATAGCTACCCATGATTTAAGTAAATTGCCCCTGGGAGTTGGTGGCCTCCAGAACTGTGGGGGACTGCAGGGCCCCCCCATATTCATCAATACTTAAGCCTCCAAGAGGTGGTGGTCCTTGGGGCTGCAGAGAGGGGCTACCCACATTTATTTCACTATTAATCCAAGGAGGTGACGATCCTCTCCTTTATTTTAAACATGCCCCTGGCACCTGGCCCACCCAGGGCTTTAATCAAACAAGGGTGGGAGACAAAACGTGTTTTTTTTTTTCAATTTTTACCACAAATTTGCATTGGCTAAACATTTTTTTTATAAGCGCTTTCCCTCCCCAGCACCTGGGCTAAGGGGTCAGGGTGTCTGTACCCTGGCCCCTTTTCTTCTTTTTCACTTATTTTTTTTTGTTTTTTTAGGGACTTCCTGGTTGAAGTATTAGCAGCCAATCAGAGCTCTGCATTTCCATGCATGAGCTTGTCATTATTTAAGAAGTTGTCACAGCAAGAGATATACATATGTGGATATCCTTGAATTTCCTGATAACTACCAAATTAATTTACACCAAAAAAGAAAAAGCACAATCTACAGAGCAAAATCTAGCATTCTGCCAAATTTGGTGTAATTCCATCAAGCGGTTCGGGCTGTAGTCTTGTTGAAAACTTCTAAGGGAATTGACATAGGAAACACATGTTTTTGACCTGTACTTTGTCTCTGCCCCCACCTTTAGGATCACCCAGAAACTTTCCATGAGCAAGAGGAATCACAGGTACACATGTTTTTCACAATTTCATGAAGATATGTTGAATGGCGCTGAAGATATATACAAGCCAAAAAATGCATTTTCTATGGAAGATGATTTTATTATTGGACTCAGAAAAACCATGGGGACACAACTTAGATGCTGATCTACATGTGCATCTATAAAAGATGGATAATTCATACTGGGCTCAGAGCAATCGTGGGGACATAATTCTGTATATTGAACTGTATGTACTTTTACAAAAAATGAAGGATTTTGAAAGAGAGGCTTTTAGTATGATACTGAGAAATAGAAACCTGACATGTGTCTGCACATTTACATTTCTATCCTATAGATTTGTTACATTGTTTTATGGGTGCACTTTATATAAGATGTATTATGCCGTATAGAGGTTGCTATCCCATGTTAATATCGCACTAAAACACTTTATATGCTGATAGCATGAATTATGATCACTGAGACTTGTCATAGTTTTAAAATTACACTTTTTAGATTGTGAACAGATTCCTTTAACACAGGGCACTATATTTATATTGGTGTTTCTTTTAAAGTCAAATGTCTATGAACATCATATTACGCTACACTTAGCACAATGAGGTGTTGCCAATTGGAACTCTTGTATAACAGTCTTTAATATCGTGGAGGTCACATGCCTAATTATATATTATGACATGTTCCAGTGTGCCATAACTAAAAAGATGCACAAGGTCACTTTATTCATAAGCCTTACATATCAGTCGATTGAGGCATACATACTTTTGAGGATGTGATGCTGCATGTTATTAATTCATTTATTTATTACATTTTAAACTTATAGGATTATATACATGCATACGTCACTTTGCTCAATAAGATACATAATGAACGCATAATTCATGGAAGTTAGATGCCTATTTGTATATTATGACATGTTCCAGTGTGCTTTAACGAAAAAGATGCATGAGGTCACTTTATCCAAAAACCTTACATATCAGATAACTAGGATAGACATACCTTTCAGCCTGTGATGCTGCATGTTATTTAATAATTTATTTACCAGATTTTAAGCTTATAATATTATATACATGCATACATCACTTTATCTCAATAAGACACATAATTAACGTATATACATCATACAGAACAGACAATTTCATATATATGGACATATTTGAATTTATGTATTATTGATTGATGGAAATCATATTGAGTTCAATATTATTATTACTTGTTATATATATGCCTAATCATGGTTTATGTGATCATTATTTAACATATTGTATACGTCTAAATCACTATGACAACTGTGAACAATAGAGGATGTGAAAGGCGATGATTACTAACTCTGCACTTTCTACACTATAAGATGGCAGCTCTAGTAGCCTTTAGGGTGTAGCTGCAATAATAGACAAAGGACTTATGTGTTACTTGAGGTAGCTCTGTTCATGGGAGTGTCTAGTAGACGGAGTCAGCTGAAATGCGCTGACATTCTAGTTTGTCTGGGAGCAGCACTTTCTTTACAATAAACAATACAACTATTGAAGAATTTAAATATTGCCTTTTCTTCGTGTTGCATGGTTGAAGCTGTGGATTTTAACTGTGGTGCAGCTGTATGAGGAGTGGAACTCATCATTTTGGAAGATATATATATACATATCAACATTCCAAAGTTGTGGGTGCGGTGTGCTCCAGACCGCTGGTGGTACTTGGTGAGGCGCTCCGCCCATGCCTTACAATTCAGTACTTCTTCCTTATAATGAAAAAAGAAAACGCAACTCTAGAAAGTGACTCATAATGTTTATTCATTAGCAGCCACCATACAGAACATGTTTCGGCTATTCATTAGCCTTTTTAAACTGTGAAGAGTGCCCTAGACCACTCAATTTCAACGCTTGACACCGGTATCCATTGACCAAAATGGTCAATACACTAATGTCTTTCTTTCCTACAATAGGAGCAATTACAGTCACTGTGCCTTTAAAAATAAAGCAAATCAGCATTTCTCAGTTTCTTAATACAGTCAAACACTCTCAGTTCCACAATAATTCCCAAGTGGGATTCCAATTTTTGGAATGCAATAATAGTAGAAACCGCCTGTTGCTATGATAAAACCAGTTCTCTCAGTTCATCCCTTGGTAACTATATTCAATACTTCTTCCTTATAATGAAAAAGGAAACCGGCATTCTAGCGAGGGAATCACAATGTTTATTCCATTATTAGCCTCCATACAAAATGCTTTCCGGATAGTCATTTGCCTTTTTCAACTGTGAAGGGTGCCGTATTTCACTAATTTTCAATATATACACACACACATTCTGTCCAAATGTGATGTGGAGTGATGCGGTCGAACATAGTACAAATCAATAAATCAATAATAATGGGTCCAGGTACAACATTATTCCAATAAAATGATAAAGGACTACCTGATTTCTCCTAGCAAGTGAGTCGCTACTATGAAAGAAGAAGTGGTTAAATCAAACATTTGATTGCACTAAGTGGTGAGAGAATTACAAAGTTAATTAAGTCAGTGCACGTGAAGCTAATATGTTGGAAATGTTTGTAAATAACATCATTTTGATTTGTGATTTAAAAAAAAAAAATATGATTGGCTGATGGTACGTTGGACAACAATTCCCATAAGGCCTTATGTTTGATGAAAGGTATAAAGTGACTAATTGAAAGGGAGAACTCATTCACCTGAAACGACCGTGAACAAGACGAAGGTTGTTGAAACACGTCTGTGACGGTGTTTGGTACAACATGGATATGATCTGCCATTAAATGAGTTGCAAATGGATGTTCCTGGGAGTGCAGCAGTGTTTGTTTGATTATCAATTAATTGTGGGGAATGGTCCATCCCCAAACATATGCACCAGCAGTAAGAGTGCACCGTAATTGTTGACCCTTTGGTTCGTGAGATATATATATATAGTGATCTTCAACCAGGCCCTGTGTTCAACCCCCCTGAAACCACCCAGCCCCGTACCACACACAGCCTAAGGCCATGTTTGGCAGGGATTAGCCGCAGAGCCTGAAGCCAACACCCCTAACACCACCCAACGCCGCACCACTTAGAATGAGAAATGTACTGACAAATTTAAAAAATATATTTGACAAGTACAATGAGTGAGATCACCTTTCTGTATGTACCTTAAATATTTAAAATGAGAAAGAATTTAAAGCTGAGCAATGACAACTGACACACCTAGACAGGAACCCTCAAACTTGTAGGTGAGAGTTTGAGACCTTAACCACTAGGCCACAGATGACTCCTTCATGTGCAGTATCCAGACATCTCTTTGACATTCAATCTAAAGATGGTGATGAGAAAAAGATGTAAATGTTCCATCACTAGGAATATTTATCAATCAAAACACAAGTAAATAAACAGACACACTGCCATGAGATATCAGGATTTCAAATTGCCTCCTATTGAGTGACAGTCCAAGAGCTTTGCCAGTAGGCCAGAGGTAACTTTGTTCTGCTGTGCATCAAAATGTAGCTATAAAATTCCAACCAAGCATCTCTCCTCTTTGAAGTCATTGTTTGGAGAGACCATTGCATTAACAATCTCTCCCTAAGAGAGAGAGAGAGTGACAGGATGCACGGTCTTAGCTGGCTGTAGTCATGTTCAAAACTCCTATGGAAATTAACACTGGAAACATTTGTTTTTTGATCCCCCTTTTTTCTCAGCCCCCGCTTGATGGATCACCCCAAAACTTCACAAGCACAAGAATCACAGCACACTTTTTTATTTAGAAAATCAGTGAAGATTCATTAAATGGTACCAAATATATAGGTAAGTCAAAAAATGTGTTTTCTACGGAAACATCGTTCTGACTATAACTACATAGTGGCAGCTGCCACTAGGAAATATATAAATATATTACCCACTGCCAGTCACCAGTAATTAGTTATAGTTAGGCCCTACTTTCCATAGGAAGAGTGTTTTTTGTTTTGCCAATAATTTTGGTGCCGTCTGATGAATCTTCACAAAATGTTCAAAACTAAAATGACAGTCAGTTCAGCTGCTGTCTTGAAATGTAGTGTAATCCATCTAGTGGGACTGAGAAAAGGGGGTCAAAAAACATGTTTTCCCCATTCATTTTTCCATAGGGTCTTTAGACACGCCTACAGCTCAAACCACTGAATGGAATTACATCAAATTTGACAGAAAGCTAGATCCTGTTCCTTCAGATTGTGCTTTTGTGATTTTGTGTAAATCCATTCAGTAGTTTTGGAGATGTTAGAGTTTCAAAACTGTAACTATCTAGGGAAGTGGATCCCCCGTGGATGCAACTGTGCCCGTGCTGATATTTGATTGGCTGCCAAAACTCTATCTCTAAATTGGGTACTTGGTTTCCATCCTTAGGAGAAGCGTACCCTCAAGCCACAGAAAGGTCCTGGTTGGCTGTCTGCAACCTTAGTGGAAAGTTGCGCCCACCATTTTAGACATCGGGGAATGGTCCCCAGCAGCAAAACTAAAGATGAACTGTAGTAGAAGTGGGCAAGATAGCGGTACTGACCCCCTGGCTGTGATATAGGGGTCTGTGAGGACCCTCTGATGTAAAGATAACGCCCAAAAACACTTTTTCCATGTGCAACGAGTTGCGAATGGTCACAATGCTCAGCGAGGCCCCCTCCTTGTGTAGCTCAGCGGCGGATATGCAAATTCTGCCAAAAATTTAAAAAATACATATGTACACTCACACAATCAGGTACTCATGCACCAACTCAGAAACCCAGTCAGACACTCTCACACCCACTGAGAAACCAAATCAGACACTTTTGCATCCATTCACACACCCACTTTTACAGTTATGCATGGACTGACAGGCCCACTCAGACATTCTTCCACCCATTCACACACTCACTCATACAGTCATGCACCCACTGACAGCCCCACTTAATAACTCTTGCACCCACTCACAGACAAACTCATACACTCATGCATCAACTCACACACCCGCTCAGACACTTGCATACCCACTCACATACCCACTCAGACAATCTTACACCCTCTGACAGCCCTACTCAGACACTGTTGCACCCATTCACAGACCCACTCAGAGTTATGAACCCACTCACACACCCATTCAGGCACTAATGCAACAACTTACAAACCCACTCAGATACCTATGTACCCTCTCAGAGATCCACTCAGACACATACACACCCACTCATTATCCCATTGAGAGTCTAATGCACCCACTCACAGGCCCACTCAGACATTCATGCACCCCATGCACAGACCCACTGAGACACTTATACACTCATTCACAGATCCAGTGAGACACTCAATTAGCCACTCATAGACACATTTAGACATTTATGCTCCCACTCCCAGATCCACTCAGAAACTCACATACACACTGACAGACTCAATCAGATACCCATGTACCTACACACAGATCCACTCAGACACTAACACATAAACTCACACACACACTGAGAGACTCATACACCAACTGTCAGACCCACTCAGACACTTGCATACCCACTCACATACCCACTCAGACACTCTCACATCCTATGGCAGCCCCACTCAGACACTGTTGCACCCATTCACAGACCCACTTAGAGAGTTATTAGCCCAAAGCTATACCTGCTCTGACACTGTAGTACCTACTCACAGACCTACTCAGATACTTATGCATCCACTCACAGATCCACTCAGATACCCACACACCCACTCATACACCTATCAGATACTAATGCATCCACTCATCGACCCACTCAGACACATATACACACTCACACATCCATTGAGAGACTTATGCACCTACGTACAAACATAGTCAGACATTCATGCACCCCCTCAGAGACACACTCAGATACTCATGTACTTACTCACGGACCCACTTGGACATTATGTACACACTCACAGACCTACAAAGACACTGATGCACCCACTCACAGACCCACTCAGACACTTACATACCCATTCAGATACCCACTCAGACACTCATGCAGTCACTCACACACTCTCTTAGAAACTCAAGTACTCATTCACACACACTGAGAGACTCATGCACTGACTTCGAGACCCACGCAGACAGTTATGCACCTACTCACAAACCCACTCAGACATGTACATACCCACTCCCAAACCCAGTCAGATACTCTCACACCCACTCTCACACCCACTCAGACAGTCTTGCACCCATTCACATACCCACTCAGAGAGTTATGCACCCACTGACACTTTTTTCACATTTAGGGATTCACAAATGCGTTGTGATGCTCAGCACTGCCCTCCGTGTGACTTCACTGTCGAAAAATTAAAAAAATATTTACACTCACTCAGACACTCATGCACTCACTCAGAAACCCAGTCATACACTCTTACACCCAGTGACAGACCCTCTCAGACACTTTCGGAGGCACTCAGATGGCCAGTCAGAGACCCAAACAGACACTCACGCACCCACATTGAAATACTTAGGCACACACTGAGAGACTCACTCAGACATTCATACACCCACTCACTGACCCATGGAGACACTCAGACATCCATTCAAAGACCCACACAGACACTGTCACACCCATTCACAGACCCACTCACAGACCTATTCAGACAGTTACACACCCACTGATAGATCTATGGTGAGACTGTCAGACCCACTCACAGACGCATATAGCCACTCACATACCCACTCACATATCCAGACAGACACTGATAAACCCACTCAAACACTCACACAGCTACTGACGCCACCCACTCACAAACCCATACAGCGTTTCACACCCAGTCACTAACTCACAAATCCACTGACACTCTCACTCGCAGCCCCTCAAAACTACTCACACACCCAATCATACACCCATACAGATACTTACATACTAATTCACTGACCTAAGCAGGCACTTGCACACCCACTGTCAAAAGTTACAGATTACACTCAGGAAGTACAATTTAAAAAAAACCTTGAAACTGAAAAACAACAAAGGTTACAGGGATGAGATAGTTAGGAAATAATATTTAAAAAAAATTAGAAATTCACTGAAAGAAATCAAAGGTTACAGAGAGAATTAGATTCAGAAAACCTTTGAAATTCACAGAACAAAGCAAAGGTTAACAGACCTTATACTTAGGCTCAGATTCTACTCATACAAAACCAATTAAATTCAGCAGTTATAGTTTGTTGACTTAACTTTAAATTACGCCACCGCAGGGCACTGCTTATGACTTCACTTAGTGTATCACTCACGACATGGTCAGTGACATCACTGATGACATCTCAAATGAATTCACCAAAAATATATAAAGGGGACCGTTTTACTATTCTTTTAGGCATTCCACTATGGCAAGGAGCATTTTATCCTCAGCTACTCACAGAACAGTCTACCTTGGTTCAATCAATAGTTTACTGCAAGCATTTTATTTTACTAACACTGTTGACCTAGTCTAAACTTAATGAATGCTAGTGGCTGATTCTAGTTCCAAGTTTTGTCAAGAGTCAATGTATCAGTCACCAATCAATTTAATCTGCACATGGACATACAACATTTAGATTGACAGGTTGTTCCAGAGGTGCTCATGAATAAGGCAAATGATCCATTTGAATCTATTGAAGAATGAATATTATTTGTCATGCCATTGCTGTACATTTCCTCTGTTTAAGATATATAAGGGGATATGACATTATGATGTTACAGTACACGTGGGTTTTAATGAAGTTTTGTGTAGGGCTTCAATTGCTATTCTGGATGTTTCACACTTTCAGCATCCAGCAGTCAAACATGGCCATCCACTTGGTTTAGGGTTTCATTAGAATGTCATGTATCTAATTTAAGGTTCCCAATAAGAACTTACATTTCTTTTTGATAATGTTTAATATTGATTTCAGAAAATAAATACAACTTCCCTAGTTTATTTTCTATAATTACTGAATTTAGTTACTGAGCTAGGCAGATGATCACTGATTTCGGAGTTACATTATTGGGGAGAAATGCTGTTTAATAAGCCCTTTTATGGGAGGAATCATCCGATCCAGTTTTTACATCTGATCCAACAGGGGAAACCCTATATAGTTATCTGGTGAATCATGACCTGTGCAATGTCAAATGGATTGTTGGTGAGGTAAATAAGCAGATTCTAACTTTGATTGGAAGGGGATATGGGACAATTCCTAATTTATGTTTTATATAAAAGAATTTGCATAATATTATTCAGGATGGAGGGATATTGTATGATTGGATACAATAACCACAATCCCCTTGTAGCAGTTTTGGCTACTTCGGTTGTCACCTGAGATACTTAAGCCAAGACATGAAGAGTGTCACAAATCTAACTATCAAAGACAAGGGGTTAAGATTATGTTCTTCAGCCAATCTTCCACAAATTTTTATTGACATGATTAGGAAGAATTCTGAATATATTCCTTTATATCTTTCAGTGGATGGCCGCTCAGACGATCTTAAAGATGCTTTTGTTAATTTGTGAAGTTTCATCAATAATTCACTCTTGAAGTGCTCTCCAGTGTGCTCATGGCCCATTAAAAATTTACAAAGGGCTCTTAATAGTAGCTCTGTGGATAGGGGGGAAACTGCAAGGTAGAGAGCTGAATATAAGCATATTCTCAAGAAAAGAAATGCTGATCTAAAGGAAGAGACATGGAAAACATTGGTTGCTTCTTGTAGTCTTAAAGGAAATAAGCTATTTTGGAAGATCATTAATTCCAGTCAATTTACTAATGATCAAACTTGTTCATTGGGAGTGCACATTCCAGCTGATCGGTGTGCATCACATTTTTAAAAGATTTATTGTTACCTGAATGATGAGAAGTAGTCTTCTAGAGAGCCTACTCCAGAATAAACATATCATGGTCCAGGTACTTAAAAAGGGCAAAAGCCAAGATCCACAATGCTATACACCAATTTCACTTGTAGTCTCAGTGGTTAAGGTGGTGGGACACAGAGTGCTGCAACACATTTTCTTTTGGGCGGATCAGGTTGATTTTTTTTTCAGAAGGCAAGTATGATTTCAGGAGGGGTTTGGAACCATGTAACAATGGCTCAACCTTAACGTAATACTGAGCAAGTATGTTGTGGTGAAGTGGGTTGTGATGTTTTTAATGCTTATGAACCTCAGTAATGTTTTTGACCATGTGAATCAGTCTGAGCTCTGGAGTCTATTATTCGGTATTGGTCTAGATCAATTTTTGGCCGATTTTCTTAGGGCATTCCATAGAGATGGTTCAGCCTCTGTAAGGTGTGGTGAACTGATGCATGTGAATTAATAGAAAAGCAAAACTGACAAACCATGTTGGAGGAAACCAAATGATGGAAAACCAATTTTAAGGAAAGACAATTTTAAGGAAATGCAAATAAATCAAATATTAAAGGAAACATTTTAAGGAAAAAATACTTTTAAGGAAACATCCAAAATTACATTTTACTTGGGTGGAGTGTAGGACTAGTGAGAGGTTTCTGGGTTCCAGGATGCCTAATGTTTACAAATGCCCATGGATTTTAGGTGTTAAAAATGGGTGGAGTTCAGGCACAGAAAGTGTTTTTTAGGGTTCAGTGACAGGTACGTTTTAATGGTGGTGAGGGTTTGTTAGGTATCAGGGATGGATGGAGTTTTGGACTGGTGAAGGATTTTTAGGGTTCGCGGATGAGTGGAGTTAAGGCATATGAGGTGTTTTCAGGGCTCAGGGATCGGTGGAGAATAAGGGTGTTGAGGGGTTTTAGGGCTAATGGAAGGGTAGAGTTTAGTGTTGTTGAGGGTTTTTAAGGTTCAGTGATCAGTAGGGGTTGTAAAGAGTTTTTAGGGTAGAGGAATGGGTGGAGTTTAGGCTGGTTACGGTTTTTAAGGATTCAGGTATATGTCCAGTTTAGATGTAGAAAGGGCTCTTTAGGGTTCAGGGATCGGTAGAGTCTAGGGGTTGTTGGGTGTTTTAGAAGTTAAGGATGAGTGGTGTTTAAGGACAGTGACAGTTTTGTTTAGGGTTTGGAGGTGGGTGGAGTTTCAGTGTTGTAAGGAGTTTAAGTGGTCAGAGATGGTTGGAGATTAGGGGTAAATTGGGTGTTTTAGGGTTCAGCAATGCTTAGAGCTTACAGGTAGTGAGGGGTTTTACAGTTCAGGGATCGGTGAGGTGCAGAGGTAGAAGGGGAGTTTATGGTTCAGGAGTGGGTGGAACCAATGTATTTACACTTGAAAAAATAAGTATGCAAAAGCCAATTTTGATCAAAAAGAAATATCTATGAATTGGATTCTATGACATGGTGAATGCCATTCATTCAGAAAAATTCCATGAAATCATTTATCTGTGAAATCACATACAAACATGGCAAAAGTGCTAAGAGCCATATTTACTAGGGCCTTGCGTTATGCAAGGCAACATAAGGCAACGCAATACCTTAACTAAGATTTACTAACCCATGTCAAGCCACCTTGCATGGCCCCTAAAGGACTCAAACATCAAAAAAATATATTTTTATTTTATATGTGTGAATTAGACCCAGAGACAAGCCGGACCAAAACATTGGATGTGACCTGTGGACCTACGAACTTGAAGACTAAACCCATACATATTAAAGGAACACAAATTGGTAAGGTCTCTGAGTTTCCATATTTGGAGTTAGCATTCAATTCAGAGAGCTCATAGTTTACTTGTCTTACTCTTAGGAGACAGAAATGTAGCTAAACTTTGGGTTATGAACTTAATGTTGCCTCAAATTTAAGTAGTAAACCTATACCCCTCTTCTGGAAGAATGGAGAAGAAAGTGTCTCCCTACTTTAACTTATGTTGCTGCTAGCTAGGGCTATAGTTGAGTGTCCATTCTATCATCTGAGTGCAATTGCTTTTGCAGACACCATTTATCCTTGTCTCCATATACACCACACCTTTTTATTCATTAGCAATTAGGCATTAGTTACGTAAAAGATTTTATAAAGTTAGCCATTGTCTTCTTGTGGATATTTGTCAAGAATAATACTTATGCTAATATAAACAGATAGATTATTGAGGATTGTCTTGTATGTGACAATGGCTTACAAGTTCCATGGCTCTGATATTTTGAAATCATAGTGAAAGAATTAGACAGACCATACCTATTTTTTAATCCTCATTTAATTTCTGAAAATGAAATATGTTGCTTAAAGAATGCCTTTGAGGAGATGAGACACTGCTCAAGAGAAGGGGATGAGTTTAATAAAACCTCAACAAGACATTACTCAATTTCTCAAACTACTATAGGCCTGCAACCATATTTAGCACTGAAGCTTCATTCCTGAGAGAGAGCACTTCTAACTAGATTTAAATTAAGCTTTATCTGCAGATAGCTTTGTTTCCCTCTTGGCCAGTATGCCACTGTTTCAATTCTGAGTTGTCTCTGTGATCAAATTGCCCATCTGTGCTGATACTTTTGATTTTTTTTTGGTGAGTTTTATCATCAGTTCACAAGTTGTATTTTATTGTAGGTGCTGAAGAAGTATGGATTTGTTATATGTAGACTTGCTCTGTTTTTTTACAACTGTTAACTACAAAGGAAGTTTCTTTCACGGTGGAATATATTTTAAAAGCTGCAGCTCGCTATTGAAATTCAATACTGTTTTATATGTATATTTACTTAAATCCTGTGATCTTACTTCTGTGCCAATTTAATAATGCATGCAATATGTACTGTTATGATTATTTTTAAGTTTAAAAAAAGTTTATTGACTCACTGACTGACTGACTTCAGTCTGACACTTTTCAGCAGTAGCTGAGGGGAGTTTAGTGTCCTCCCTAGCCTGGAACCAGCCAATGACTATGCCACACAGGGAGCTGTAAATCCTGCCTCTTTATTCTTCTGTGGGTGCCTGTGATCTCCCCAATATTCTAAACCAAGCTTCTATTACATTCTCTTCTAGCAATTATGTCACACTGATACGGAATCTGTTTGGAGCCAAACATTTTCTGCCTTGAAACATGAAAGATACTACATCTCCCCCTCTATTAACTGAAAAATTGCTATTTTTAATAAAATCAGTAGACATACACACACACTCATATATATATATATATATATATATATATATCTATATATATATATATATATACATGTACAACTATATCTTTTTTATCAATCTTCCTAGCGCTTTGCTCATTTGACCTCATCCGGTTACTGGAAGTTATAAGCTGTCATCCTCAATGTCAGAAAATGCTAAAGATGGTGAAGAGGTAGCAGCAGTCACTGAGTTTTCAGGGTCAGTCTTTCTTTCACCATCTCGAGTTGAAGACGGGTGAATCATAGGCCTAAAGTGAGAAACGTCTCTGGTAACATATATCCCAGGGCGCTGGGCCATCACCATGTGTCCCTTGAGAGACACCACTTGGAAAGGTTTAGCATGATATCACTTGTAAGATTTTTTTTGCACATCTGCCGGGAAGTCACCAGATCTCCTTTGCTAAATGAGATGTCCTTTGCGTCGCCTCTTGTCTGCATAAGCTTTCATTTTCTACTTGTTATTCAAATCCCTTGTACAAATCATGTTTTCACTTTTGTCCCTCTTGGTGTTCCATTGAGGTAAGTTGGTTGTCATTGCTAGCCCGAACATCAGAGTCACAGGACTCTCATCTGTGGTTTAGTGGGGTGTTTGAATGATAAGCTCTTGGATTAAAATTTAGTACTGTTTTCAAACTGAGCTTTTTAAGAGTTGCAAGCTGTACTGCTCTCTAGCACACTAATAAAGGCTCAGCAAGTCCATTGGACTGTGGCCACAAAGCTTTATGTTCTGATGCTTGAGGAACTCTTTGAATTCTTTACTGTTAAAGGGTGGGCCATTTCTATACTTTCACAATGGTTGTAAAGCCCCATGTAGTGAATATGTAATCTAGTTATACAATGACTCATTTGTGAGTCATGGATGAGAGATCTTCAAACAAAGGAAAACATGAGTATTCATCTACAATCACCATCAAGTGATGTCCATTAACAAGTGGACCAAAAACATTGATTGCTATTCACTCCTATGCATGCTTAAGGAGTCCTGACATGTTCAGAGTATGATGAGTAAAACTGGTAGAAATACAGTTGCATATATGACAGGACTTGAGTTCTTTTCAACTCTTTCATCCAAATATGGAAACCAAGTGTAGGGCCTCATTTCCAAGAATCTGCCGCATCGGCCCTGATGTATCTGATTTATTGCCTATGCTCCCTTAATGACGCCATGGATGAACCATGCTTACAATAAAGAGCTCTATAGTGCATGCTTCCACAGATGCATCATAAATTCTGATGCATATGTTGGCACTAAATCCACGCATTGCTGGACTAGTATTAAAAAAACGACACTAATCCAGCAATGCAAGTAGGTCTTCATAGATGAAAGCCCTGTGTCAATTTTGCGCCTGCTCTGTGCACGCAGTAAAATTGTGATGCAGTGAAGTCACAGAATGGCACATTGAAATGTAAATTTCATGGCATCACATCTGCATGGCTTTTTCCTTGGGAACACCTTCCCTGCATGCATTATACCTGGTGCAGGTATATTGTGATGCAGGGCTTTAAAAACTGACACATTGGGCCCAATGAATCAGTTTGTAAATATGGAGCAGTGTAATGCACTGCCAGCACCATCGCTGCATCAAAACAATGACGCAATAGTGGTGCAAAGGCCTTGTTAATGAGGACCTTGTCTCGGAGAGCTCTTTTTGTGCATTGATCCCAATATGTGCTTCGTAAGCCACTTCATTTTCTTTCTTTTACAGGCTCTTCAGAATCAGGGTTCTCGAACCTTGCAGTATAACTCCTTCCTGAGTTATAGACAATTCATCTTTGACATTTTTCATATTCACCATCATTGGTAAGAGGCAGAGTGTGTTTTCTCCACTACTGATGTGTGAATATGTCTTTTAACTTCATTGTCATGGCTCATGGCAGTCATAATCTGGGCTAACAAAATAACAGCTGGTTTAATGTATTCAATGTTAAAATTAATGTAGACTTCAGTGGTGTTGGATGGAGTATTGTGACCATGTATAGGCACTCTCGAAAAGTAGTCAGCAGGATTCCGATCCTTTCCTGGACAATGCACATTTGTTAATCATACTCCAGCAATCATAGTCCCCATCTTTCAATGCGAGGACGCATTTTGGCTTTTGAGTTACCAAAGATGGTCATTAAGGCTTGATGATCAGTTACCAGCATAAAAGTCTTTCCATAGAGGAATACATGGAAATGTTCACAAACCCATACCATGGCAAAACTTTCTTTCTCAGGTTGTGAGTAAGCACATTCTGTTTGGGACAAACGCCTACTAACATATCCCATAATATGCCATCAAGCATTTGTTCGTCCACTGTGCTTTGCAAGGATAACTCTTAGCCCTACTGGGCTCGCACCAATGAAAACCTCTTTATGAAATTTTGGCTGGAAGTACGCCATTTTAGTAGCATTTTGAAAGGCAATCTCTTCACATTTGTGTGACTATTGAAAGGAAAAAAAAATATTTGTCAACTCCCGTAATGGAGCACTAACTGTGGCAAGGACTTGTATGTATTTGGAACAGTAACTAGTCATCCCAATAAAAGAACGTACCATTGAAACATCTTGTGGCGGTATCAGCATTTGACAGAGCTTGAACTTTTGCAGGATCAGGTGTGTTATCTCTATCAGAAAAGATATGACCAAAGAATTTTAATTTTGTCTTTTTAAACTCAGACTTGTCTGCATTCAAAGCCAAACCTGCCTCACTGAGTAAACAGCATGCTTGTGTAAGAGCTCTATCGTGGTCCTTCTGTGTAGCTCTGAAAACGAATTTGTCATTGCTATAGCTGAACAGGCTCTATGATATGTTGAATGCCGTCTTGGAAAAGTTCTGCAGCTGATTTAGATGTTGGCGGTAAGATGTAGGTTGTCCGCCAGCACTTTTTTGACAGAAACTCCATCCTTCCAACTTGGCGGTCTGACCACCAAATTTAGATGATAATCTGCCCAAGACCCGTCGATTCAGCCAAGGATTCCCATCCACTGCCACAGCACCATTGGAAATAGTGGCTGGTGGCAGGACTCCAGCCACACTTCCCGCCATGCAGATTTGGATGTACCTTACAGCCAAGCAAAACGGGGCAGTTTGACCTCCACTTCTGACTTGGCGGATTGGAGGAAAGTGGTGAAAACTCACCTTTCTTCCCGATTCAACTTCCATTTTCGTTTGGAGATGATTGGACAATACCCTCTGGTCACTGCTGCCAGTGGCCCACAGAGAAAACACAGCCCCCCATTGCTAGACATGAAGGTAGAGAACCCGCATTGGATGTGTTTGTTGGGGGGGGGGTCACTACACATGAGCTCAAGACCAGTGCAGACATATACATGTCACAGTTATTTTTTTTTAAATTACTGTGACATGCATATGTCAGGGACACATGTGGGTCAGACACAGGATGGGGACACACTGGTACACAACACATAACGTACACATACACAACTGCCATAATGGTGTCAGTATTCATTGCCAAAAGAATGCTGGCAGCCCAATGACAGTACAATCACTCCTATCAACTGTGTCAATGTGTACAGATTGCAAGGGGACCTGTATCTTTCATATTGTGCTTTGAGTTGTGTGTGTGCGTCAGTATGTGTATATGTGTGTGCAATTAGGTGGTTGAGGTGGAGGGAGGTGGAGTGGGTGCTGTGGTTGTGTCAGTATATGTGCCTCTTGCATATGTCATTGATGTTGTTGTGTATGTTGTGGTGTGTGTTGTGTTGCTGTATGCAACATTCAGGTGAGTGTTGTTGTCTGACGGTCATGATGTGGTAGTTTGATTTTGTGTGACTGTATTTGTGTCGATGAGTGTTTAGCTGTATTGGTTGTTGTGGTTATGTTGTGTGTGGGAGGTGGACACATGTGGACAATGTACAGTGAGTGGGCCTGATTCAAAAAAGTAAACTTAGACCAAAAGTCTACGTGTAGACCAAAAGTCTGAACTTAGACCAAAAGTCTAACTTTCCTACTAGTAAAGTTAGACGTTTGGTCTAAGTTTAGACCAAAAGTCTAAACTTACACCAAAAGTCTAACTTTACTACGAGAAAACTTACACCAAAAGTCTAAAGTTAGACCAAAACTCTAACTTTACTATGAATAAAGTTAGACTTTAGGTCTAAACTTAGACTTTGGTTCTAAACTTAGACTTTTGGTCTAAGTTTACCTTTGTAAATCGGGCCCTGTGTGTGAGACTTACCTCTATTTCATAGCCACTGCCATTGTACGATGTCCATTGGGCCCAGCAATGTCCTCCCTCCCTCAGCAAACCACCACTAGTACACCGCCTGCAGGACTGTAACATTTAAAAATGGATGGTGAGAACACAGTGGCCTGAAGAGCACTCCGTTGTGGCAGTCGGCGGCTCAACCGCAATACATCTAACTATGGCAGGCGGTACACTGTTGACTTGATGTTCCTCTCGGGTCTGGCACCAAGGACGTTTATTGGTAACACCACCAAGATTTAAATCAGGCCCTAAGTCTTTTGCAACAAAACAAACCAACAAGTGTAGAAAAGGTTGTAATGTACCTGCAACTTTCTGAGAATAACCTTTATTTAAATCAAGGCAAGAGAAAACCTTTGCACCATTTATTTGCACTATCATGTGAGCACGGTGTGGAACTAGCTAACGTTCTTGTTCAATTGCCTTGTTTGCCTGAGGCATGTCAACTCAGATAAGTACAGCTCCTTCACTTTCCTTTTTCAGCACTACTACTATGGGAGAAGCTCTTGTTGCTGGAGCAATGGAACGCTCAATAATGTCATGTTTAAGTAACAATTAAAGTTATTTTAGTTATTAAAGTTATTTTTCAACAGCTTCTTGTAAATGGAATGCAATTCGTCGATGTCTATGTAAACAGACACTTTGGGGCACATTTATACTTGTTTTGCGCCAAATTTGCATCATGTTCTTTGATGCACATTCAGTGCAAAACTAACTCCATATTTATACTTTAGCGCTAGACCCGTCTAGCACCACATTTATGGAGTTAAAGTCATTTTTTGGATGAGGAAACCTACTTTGCGTCAGTGAGATGCAAAATAGGCATTCCTGTGTAAATAATTACTCTATAGGCCTTAGCGCCATATTTATCCCTGTGCTAAAATCAGGCATGGGGGGAGGAGCGGTCAGAAAATGGTGCAAAGCTTCCTTTGCACCATTATTTAACGGCTGGGTCAGGGCAGGTGTTAGGGGACCTGTGTGCCTATTTCCACAGTGGAACACCATGGAATAAGCCCACAGGTGCTCCCCCCAGGGACATCCCCACCCACACCGGAGGGACAGCGGAGGATGGGGGATCCCATCCCAGCTAAGTATAGGTAAGTACAGGTAAGTATTTTTTTTTTTTTTAAAGTGCCATCGGGGGCCCTGAAGTGGGCCCACCTACATGGCACCGGGTGCAATGGCCATGCCCAGGGGATCCTGGTCCCCTGTGTTGGCCATTGGGGTGGTGGGCATGACTCCTGTCTTTTCTTAGACAGGTGTCATGTGGTATGGATGGTTTTGCGTCAGAAAATTACGCTAGGCTGGTTAGAGTCTTTTTTTTTTTACTCTAACCTGCCTAACGTCATTTTTTTTTTACGCTAGCCTACCCTTTGCACCGGCTTGCACCATTCCATAAATGCCTGGCTGGTGCTCAGAAATGTTGCAAGCCGGTGCTAAACTTTTTGGTGCAAAACTGCATTGGTGCCGTTTTTCGCCAAAAAGTATAAATCAGGGCTTGATGCTGTACCTTGAAGCACATGGATGGGTGCTTGTACCTTCATTTTCTTGTTTCACTGTAGCTACAAATGAACCTTGACTTTTTATGGGAGTCAATGCAGCCCTTGTTTACATTTTGGTTCTCAATGACGTAAGCTGTGGTAATGGAGATAGATCATTGTATTTCTCTTCAGGCATTATATTTATTGATGCAACACTATTGATAATGAAAGGTATCGAACAACCAGTTACTTTCAATGTAATCTTTGAACAGTGTATATATGATTTTGGTGCTTTGGCGTTTCAACTGTTTTTGACTAACATTTTTCTTCATATACAACCAGTCCAACATGCGCACATTTTTTTGAGGTAAACATCAACATGGTCCAATCACTTTCTTCACTTTCACTTGATATTGAGGTGGGACAACTATTAGACAATGATTTAGATCACAATCAGCTTGGTTAAGTATATACTTCCCTCAACTGATGTCACCACTTGGCTTTGCGGGCATGCATCGAACGTTGCTTTGATGGCCATTTTGTCTTTGCACTTACTTTTTCCTTCGCTTGGCACGCCATCAGAAAATGGTTCCCTTTCCCATAGCCTTTACATATCTGTCCAATGGCGGGACATTTTTCTTTTTGTGGAAAAGAAATTCTAGATCTAAAGCAAACCTTCTTTTTTATATGTAGCCATCACTTTGTGTCCTTCAGTTTTTTGTTTCGCCTTACTTTCCACACTCTTGACTGATTTGTTCTGGGCAACCCCAGCCTCCATGTTAGCAGCTTGTCTTTCAGTACACTACTAAACTCTGGCATCCATTAATCCTCGCTGCAGACTAAGAGTTTCTCTCAAGATACATCATTTGAATGAATCTGACAAGCATCTATCAATAACTCTAAGACGCACAGCTTCTTCATCATTAAGTTAATTAAATTTATAGTGTTTGATGAGCGCATCGAGTCTTTCCACAACTCTTCAATTGTTTCACCAACTGATTGACATTCTTGACTGAAAATGTATCTTTCGTAATCCATGGTTGGTACTTGACTGAAGTTGAGATTGAATGCTTCTTTAATTTGATGGTATGTGACTTATTCGTCACTTCTCCACATTTTCTTTATGACTTCTTTCATACCATCAAGATTTTTGAGATATTTGATAATCTTTATGTTATCAGTCTCTTCAAGTGCATCAATTAAATCTTCAAATGTCTTTATCCAAGCAGATCATCTATCACCAATATCATGGTTTTTGGTGGTATCAAAAGGTGGTGGTGGTTTTAGGAAGGTGGCAGCATTGTAAACCAGTGTGGAACTTACTGACATTGAGAGTACCGTGCTCCTGTTCAATGAGCATGTTTATCCACATTTTCTCGAAGAGTTTTTGATGTGTGAGCCTCCGTATCATCTTTAACATTTATTGGAGCTATGCCTTCTCTTTTAGCTGCCATTGTAACATTTCTTGATTCCAGCAGTTGCCTCCAACTCTCCACTCTTTGAAGACCAATGAAGTTGTCCTGAGCCCCTCTAACGACTCCATACCTCCTCTGCACTCCTCCTTGAGCCACTTCATCAAATGCTATGGCACAATGACTGTCTTTAGTGGAGTCAGTAAATTATTTGTTTCCTAGTTTGACCCTTCAGTTTGCATGTTCTGACACCTGGTTGATCTCCACCTTGCAGCACTTCTGTTCGCAGTGTTACTTTGTAAATGATGATTGTCTTTGATGCTCATTGTAAACCTGGTTGTAATCGCCTTCAGCATTAATGTTACGTACAATGTGTACTATTATTTTGTGTGGCAGCATGATACCTCTCAGTATGGCCATGGTCGTAGTTTCTTGACCAATGATGTATAGACTTCTCAGTAAAGCTTTCTTTATTCTCCAATGCTTCACACTGGCTGGAGTTCAGCTTTGACTCCACATATGCCAAGTGTTGACTCAGCACTTCAACGACAGGTACATGTGGCATGCATGAGCAGTTTGCTTGGACCAAGGCAAAATCTCTGGAAGAGTACTTTCTTTCTTCAGGTTACTTATCCCCTAACTCGTCAACAGATGTAGCATCCTCCCCAACCTAGGTGACTGCCTATGACTATACCACACACGGAACTGTAAATCACACATCTTTATTCTTCTGGGTGTACCTGTGAACTCCCCAACATTCCAAACCAAACTTTCATTACATTACTTTCATTAAACAGAAGTCCATCAGGGGTAGGAGCCAATGGAATGAGACATGTCTGGCTAGAGGGAGCAAGCAACACTGATTCGAGTGGTCTGTAGGAGGACAGACAGGAATGCTTTTAGATCATTGTCCGGAGTTTCTTCCACTGGACAAAGGTTGTTTTGAATGACCCTCCTGAGGGCAGGTTTGTTCATTGAAGCCACTAGCGACTGCATCAGGCTTCTTTTTTTTCTCTTGTCAGTCACAGTCCTGCACTCTTTTTCACTCCATGCAATATATTAGAAATATTTTTTTCCTTCCTCTGCATAGCAACAGGTATATTGTTTCTGTGGGAACACTACAGGCCACCCATTTTCACTACAATACTACAGGCCACCTATTTTCAGGAATATCCACATAATCTTTTGCCTTTTGGCCAATGCTATTACAGTGAAACTGAAAAAAGACGTCCATACTCAAAAGGAAACACTAGGCAGTACATACTCAAGGAAGCATCATGATTTTTATAAGGCACTTAAGACAATAACAAGGATTATACAGTATATAAGGTAATGTTTCATACCTTTGCCTTTTTTTTTTTCAGGTCTTTTGGAGCCAAATAATGTGGCAGGTGCGTTGTCCAAAGGCGTGGCGATGGAAGCCGCTCAAAATCCACTTTTTTTATATTATATTCAATCCATGGAATACGAACTTCTGTTTTAATGTTTTCGGTTTTGTTGAGATGCCCTTTATGATAAATCAGACTTAGAATCTGTTGTATCCACACAGTCCCTTCAAACGTAAAATAAAATGGTTTACTCAATATGTAATTATGTTATTTATTTCTTTTTTTGGGGCTCACTTCTAGACATCCTTACCTGTCTACTGTCAACGTTCTATTGTCACTAATACATTGTGTACATACAGTGGGATTCGGATCAGTGTTCTTGATTAGATAACTTTCTTGTTTAACTCATATCTCTGCTTCCCTATTTTATTTTTGTGTCGCCTCTGGAGTATATTTTCCTTATTGTTTTCTGACTGGATGACTTGTGCCTTTCCACTGCTTGCATTCAAGGAGCTAGCTTTTTTTTTTTCTTCTAGTAGACTATGGCAATACATGTGTGTGTAGAAAGGATAGCTGAAACAAAGAAACATTTGTAGTGTTCAGTAGATACAAAAGTATTCTTCCGTCATCAGTAAATGTCTTAGCCACCATTACCTTAGCACTTCATCTCTCCAGCTGCTTTGAAAGATTCATAACCCTACATTCCAAAGTAGGTGAACACTGTGCGCACCACGTGTTCCAGAACACCATTACATAACAAATTCCACTATAATAAGATACGGCAAACAGCCTCCCTAACACATTACCAAAATGTATGCCTCCTAAAGCTAAGCCTGGGCTTAGTCTATCTCGTTCTATTGGCTACCAAAAGTTAAAATACAAATGAACAAAAGTAAACAAATTCTCTTAAATGTCTTTTCCTCTTGTCAATCTTTCACTCTTTCTTGTCACTTTATTCTCACACATTATTCTGTTCTAAGAGGATATGACCCACCACGCTCTCTGTTCCTCCCTTGGAGCATGTTCACTCTGGACAGTCTCACTTCTCATCACCACAACTACCCTGCCCTCATTCCACATCCTGAAGATCACTACTCTCATTGGTCTGAAATAATATGAATAACCACCTTTAAGCAAAGTGTTCTGAATATTTACTGTATCACCAAACTTTACAAGAGTATACCTGGTTCCCAACACAACTATTCCTTTCTTTTACATTGTTCTCTTCCATTTGTCTCCTTATATAATATCCTGTATTTATGTCACCCCTCTTTTATTTATCCATGCTGGGATTAATTACATGTTAGGCTGCTTTTGCCTGAAAACACTAACAGAATATCAACAGTGGTAGAGTGTGGAGTTAACCTATAAATATCCATTCTAAGCTTTACTTCCTCTCTTCAATATTTCCCATTAGAATTGCTACATTCTATGGTTTCAGCACCTTATTACTATACCTAACACATAGGTACTATTAAGTTATTCAGCCATACTGTTGGCTTCGGAATGGTGTAGAGAACACTGTTTATGTCTGATTGCTTTTTTATCTAAGAACTCCCTAGACTCATGTTAAACACCATTATCAGTTAACAATATGCCAGGGGTGCCTTCTGTGCTGGCACATCTAACACAGAAATCTAATAATGGCCTTTGTTCCCATGCTCCTATTTAGCTAGGCATACTTCGGGCCATCTGGAGCATATATACTGTTCATTGTTCGATCCATATAATGGGCCCATGATGTCTAATGCCTCATCCTCCCAGAGTTGACTTGGGAACCTCCTTGCTATCACTGATTGTTCCCTGAGCTTGTGTATTTTATTGCTACTTGCACATTCTTGCACTCCTTGATGACTCTTTCATTCTGTGCATCAATACCTGAATACCAGTAGCTTCACCTCAGTCTCTCTTTGGCTTTGGAGATAGTTTATTTCAAAACACTCTGTGATATTAGTCTGGTCTCTTAAAAATTAGCTCAACTGCTTCAGATAACTGATCTTTGGATCCCAAAGCTTCTTTCACCCAATATCCACATCTTATATTTCTCAACACTTCTTACACACATCACCCTCTGTAAAATTCATTTTTCCTCTTTTTCTTTAATTGTTCCTTCCTTTATCATACATACATTGAATAAATGTTCTTCTCACCATGTGGCACAACCAGACTTGAGACACACTCAACCACACTATTCTTTGACCCAGAAAAGTACATTACCTCAAAATGAAATTACTAGGCAGGGACAACACATTTACAGATCCTAGTACTTACACAGTCAACTCTTTTCTTTGTAAAGACCTCTCTGAGAATGTTGTTGTGCATCTTCACCATAGGTTTGTAATTCCCAAATGAACTTTTTAAATTTCCTAATCATCCAAAAAATCGGTATGACATCTTTCTTTGGACGTGGTACCTTAAATATGATCCCTTTAAGCAACAAAATAAGCATAACAGCCTTTTCATTTTCACCATTACTTGCACCCAATCTTTTCATACTTACTTCAGGTATTATCATTGATAAACCTTTGGGTCAGACCCATGAAAATTGGGAGCATGGAGCAAATATTTAGTATGCATAAAAAGTCTTTATCATACTCTAGAGTCCATATGACCTTTGCATCTTTCTTCAGAACTTTCTTATGTCTTTAGTCCTATCAGTAAAATGATGAATATGTTTTCTTTAAAATAATGTGACTCATCTTAAAACTAAAATAGTTCTTCTGTTTGTTGAAGTGTCAGTACCTTCGTGGTCCTCACTAATTTGCGTTTCAATTTTTTGCCTTGACTGGTGAAGTTGTGACCCAAATAAGATACTTCATCTCTATTAAAATTATACTTTCCTGCTTTAACAAGAGTCTGTTGTCAATCTGTTTAATACTAGACTTCGGGAAGATTTGTGTTACATCGGCATAATGTTACATAATTATGGCAATTTCCAAACTTACACTGATATGCTACATAATTTCATGCCATTCACTGTAAACATTTATTGTGAGCTCATTTGAACGGCGTCAATGATAGAAAGCAAGCAGATATTGTTCCCTGTGCATGTGTTTTGCGGTATTTCTTTAGTGTGAAAGGTGCCCTTGTGTTCAAAATGAAGGCCATGACACATTTCTTACTAAAATATGGCCTCAAATGCCAGTTTTCCATTTGGCATAATTATGGGTAATTTTGCATAATTTGTCCATAAGCTTGCCAAATTAAAAAAATACAAATGTGTTTTTGCACATTCCAGTCAATAAATGTTTTACAGCAGCAGAATCAAAAACTAAGATGTCGCCCAGGAAACTCTTAACCCCACTAAATGCTCTCAAAATCTTTTCCATAGATCTCTGGAATACAGCAGTTCCAAAGATGAACCCAAATGGTATTATTTAGTATCTGAAGGTACCACATGGATTGATAAATGCAGTTACATTTTGGAACTCTTCATCTAACCTGACTTGATGATAAGACATGGAGAAGTCATGCATAGAAAACCTCCTGGCACTCTTCAACAATATCATAATTTCTATTTTGTTTGGCAGTGGGTATCTATCCTTTATACATATATGTTCAATTCACACAAGTCAATACAAAGTCTTACAGCACCACAGGTTTTGTGCACACAGGAGTCAACCAGTCTGTCTATTCTACCTAGTCTATTATTTCCTATGCTTTAAATCTACTCAGCTCTTTCCCCAGTGGGTCCTTTACTATGATGGCACTGCCCTAACGTTACAGACCTGTGGTTGGTGGTTTTCTTAAAATAAGATTTTAAGCACGTAGGCCTTTAACATCCTAGATATTTTGAAAGTATCTCAGGAACTACTTACCTGGCTTTCCACAACATCCTCTGATTCCTCAATACTTCTCCGATATCTTTTCCAAATTTGATGGGAGATAAAGTATTTGTCACAATCTGAACGCTTCTTACCGCTGTAATCTGCCAGTCTCATGACTCCACCTTGTTTCTTGCAGGTTCTGGATTGGCCAAGGTGAAGGCGACCCTTTCCAGTAGCCACGGTGCTGCTGATAGTATAAAACCAAGCAGGCCGTGACCTCCAGAAGGAGTCCCAGAGGAAAAAACCCAATCTTGGGAAAAAACTCAGATCAAAGGAACTCCTGAAAAAGATGTAAAAGAAAAAAGAGAAGCACAAGAAAAGTCTGGAATAACAAAACTGCAGTCAAGAAAAAAAAGGAGATACCAAAAATCACAGGATACGGGAGTAAGTGTTCGCAACGCATGGAATAAAAAAACAACTGTGCTTATATATTGACAAGCAGGAAGTGATGTGCAGGAAGTATTAAAGACACCATCTTGGATTGGGAAAGGCCACATTAAGGTGAATGGGGAAATAACCATAGTATAAAGGTGGTGAGGAAGGCATGCAGGGAAAGGAACACAGACTCTTGGGAAGAAGAAGATATGGACGAGGAGGAAAAAAGAAAAGGAAAAAAAAGAAGAAAAGAAGAAAAACAGCAAAAAACAGATAAGCAAAAAACAGATAAGCAAAACTATGAGGGCAAAGAGCGGGCACAGCACAAACCAGAGCCCAAAGGAAGACTTCCAGATCGCACTGCGGCCCAGAAAGCAAGTCGTGGCCCGAAATGCAGCCCGTGGCAGAAACGGCCACTCGAGACACAGACCGCCGATCCGACCACAGCCCACAAGTGGAACGCTGCTGGTCTCCGCGGTGTCACAGTAGGTCCCCTCCCTGAAGACCCAAGCTTGTCCATAAAATGATGAAAAAATGTGCGGACCAAGCGAGGAGCATGGACTGAGGAAGCATCCTCCCAAGAACAATCACTAAGGGGACATCCCTTCCAGTGAATCAAGAACTAGAGACGATTCCGAAAAATTTGAGAATCACATATCTCCTGTACTTCATACTCAGGATGGCTATCAATCAAAAGAGGAGGAGGACAAAAGGCATTTCTCTTGTAGGGATCAGAAACAAAAGGTGTAAGTTGAGATACATGAAAAACAGGATGAACTTTTCAACCCAATAGTAGACGAAGATGAACAGAGACTGGATTTAACACATGCAGAACTCTAAAATAACCATAGTAATGGGGTTTGAACTTATTCTGGGAAAAGCAAAAAGGCAGAATCTTAGAGGAAAGCCATACTTTGTCCCCAGGCTGGTAAGATGGTGCAGGACTACACCGAGTATCAGCTACCTTCTTCATGTAATGTTTTGTAGCTAGGAGATTGTTACGTATCAGGTCCTGAACATGACAGAGACTTCGAACAAATGAGGTAACTGCGGGAACAGAGGAGTCCTTATGAGTGACGTTAAGAAAAGCAGTAGGATGGAAACCATAAGTACAAAAAATAAGTGTGGACTTTGTTGTACTATAGCTTGTATTATTATAGGAAAACTCAGACAATGATAGATATGAAGACCAATTATCTTGAGTCGCATTACAAAAACAGCATAGATATATTTATAGTCCTTGATTTAGGTGTTCTGTTTGACCATTGGTCTGAGGATGGAATCCGGATGATAGAGTCACATCAATGTGTAAAAACTTACAAAAAGCTCTCCAAAAACAGGACAAATATTGAGGTGCTCAATCAGAAATGATTACTTGAGGGAGGCCATGCAATCAAAATATATCTTGTAGAAAGACTTGACTAATTTCCGTGGCAGTGGGTAATTTCTTTAGGGCTGAAAAATGAGCCATCTTAGTAAAGGAGTCAACCGTTACCATTATGACCTGATAACCTGCAGAAGATGGCAAAGAACATATAAAATCTGTGGTCAATGTATGCCATGGAATGGATGGCACAGGCAAGGGCATCAATAAAACTGCTGGCTTAGTCCGAGGTGTCTTCGTTTGAGTACATACTGGGCAAGATTTTACATATGTTTCAACATTAGTGTTAGAAATTGGGTCTTTGGTTGGCAGTCAGGTTACCCCCTGTCCAAGCAAGGACCCACACTCTAGTCAGGGTAAAGAAGAATCACCCTCAGCTAACCCCTACTCACCCCCTTGGTAGTTTGGCACGAGCAGGCAGGCTTAACTTCAGAGTGCTGGGTGTAAAGTATTTGTACCAGCACACTCAATAACTCAATGAAAACACTACAAAATGACACAACACAGGTTTAGAAAAATAGAAAATATTTATCTAAACAAAATACGAGCTAAATGACAAAAAACCACCACACACAAGTCAAGTTATTAATTAAAATGCAAAAAGAGTCTTCATGTTCTTTTAAACACAACGCTAACGCAGTTAGTGTGAAAATGTACCTGGGTCGCGTCAAAATAACCCACACAGGTGAGTGTGCGTCAAAAAAGGTAAGCAGTGCATCGATTTCTCACCCGCAAGCGAGGTCGTGCGTCATTTCTCCTTCTCCGTGCTGCACGAACTGCATTGATTTCAGCCACGGAGCCGGCGGCGCGTCATTTCTTTAGCTGCTCTTGAAGGTTGGGCGTGAAATTTCCCCACATGGCAATCTGTGCGTGGATTTCTAACCTTGGTCTACCAGCTTCACCTGTGAAGGCCCTAGGAACTGGATAGGGCACCAGTTGGCAGGGCAGGCGTCTCAGCAGGGGCTCCAGGTGCTGGCAGAGAGAAGATCCTTTGCTGTCCCTGAGCCTTCAACAGCATGGGTCAAGCTCAGTTTCAAGAACTTGGAAAGTTCTTCACAAGCAGGAAGGCACACAACAACCAGTCTTTGTCGTCTTGCACAGGCAGAAGCAGCAACTGCAGGATAACTCCACAAAGCACAGTCACAGGCAGGGCAGCTCTTCTTCCTCAGCTCTTCAGCTCTTCTCAAGGAAGAGGTTCCTCTTATACCCATTTTGCCCTTTGAAGTACGCTTATTTCAAAGAAAAGTCTCTCTTGTTTGTGAAATACTGCCTTCCCCAGGCCAGGCCCCAGACACACACCAGGGGGTTGGAGACTGCATTGTGTGAGGGCAGGCACAGCCCTTTCAAGTGTGAGTGACCACTCCTCCACTCCCTCCTAGCACAGATGGCTCATCAGGATATGCAGCTCCCTTTGTGTCACTGTCTAGAGAGAGGTGCAAACAGCCCAACTGTCAAATGAACACAGACAAGGAATCCACAAACAGGCAGAGTCACAGAATGGTTTAAGCAAGAAAATGCTCACTTTTTAAAAGTGTCATTTTCAAACACAAAATCTTAAAATCAACTTTACTAAAAGATGTATTTTTAAATTGTGAGCTCAGAGACCCCAAACTCCACATTTCTGTCTGCCTACAAAGGGAATCTATATTTTAATCATATTTAAAGGCAGCCCCCATGTTAACCTATGAGAGGGTTAGTCCTTACAACAGTGAAAACTGAATTTAGCAGTATTTCACTGTTAGGACATATAAAACATTGTATATGTCCTACCTTAAACAGACACTGCACCCTGCTCGTGGGGCTACCTAGGGCCTACCTTAGGGGTGTCTTACCTGTAAGAAAAGGGAAGGGTTAGGCTTTTCAAGTGGGTACACTTGCAAAGTTGAATTGGCAGTTTAAAACTGCACACACAGACACTGCAGTGGCAGGTCTGAGCCATGGTTATAGAGCTACTATGGTGGGTGGCACAACCAGTGCTGCAGGCCCACTAGTAGCATTTGATTTACAGGCCCTGGGCACCTCTAGTGCACTGCACTAGGGACTTACCAGTAATTCAAATATGTCAATCATGGATGAACCAATTACATACGCATTTTGTATAGGAGCACTTGCACTTTAGCACTGGTTAGCAGTGGTAAAGTGCCCAGAGTAACAAAAAAGTTACGGGAGACCAAGCCAAAGATGAAAAGTCTAACAATCAGATTTTAACGTGGGCCACCAAAAGGAATGGAGAAGCTGTTCCTGTGTATTTTTAGTTCCACGATGTCCAGCAATAGGGGAGTTGTGACACATTTGCAAGACTTCAGTTTGCAGTTTCTTAGTAGGCAAAAATAAGGTGTTTTTATGATAGTAATATTACTGATGCTTGTGTAAGTGGGGGACTTAAAGCATTCTATTCTTCCATGGGTAAATTCTGATACTCTGTCTTCACACAGCCAAGAAAAGGACTGAACGACTCCCACAACTGGACATGGTTCTATGATGTGTGGAAAAGTACTAATTGTGCTCTCCGGATATCGGTGGGATAAAGCATCTGCCACCACATTTAGGGATCCAGGTATGTGTGTAACTACAAAATCGTATTGGCTAAAAAAAGAAAACCCATCTGGCTTGATGACTGTTTTGGCATTGAATGCTGTGGAGGCATTGTAGATTGAGATGATCAGTTATGACTTCAAATGTTTCCTGGGAACCCATTAGAAAAAGCCTCCATTCCTTGCAGGCAGCTTTTAATGCTAGTAATTCCCTCTCCAACACGGAATAGTTTTGTTCTGTGTCTGACAACAACTGGGATAGATAAAAGACAGGATTTTCTAGGCCATCATCATCTTGTATTTGTAGTAACACGGCTCCAATGGCTCTATCTAATGCATCAGTGACCACTCTAAATTTCTGTAGTGTCAGGATGACGTAGTACCGGGGCTTGTGTAAAGGCACATTTAAGATTCTGAAAAGCCCTTTACGCTTCTTCTGTCCAAATGAAAGCCTTCTGTAGGCTTTCTCTTTTGATGGTCTTGGTTATATGACCTTGTTGTTGGGCAAAGTCCTTGATAAACTGTCTATAAAAATTGGATAACCCTAGAAAGCACGGTGGCCCTCATTCCAACACTGGCGGGCGGCGGTCAAAAGACCGCTGGGGCCATTCCAACTTTCCCGCTGGGCTGGCGGGCGCTAGCCAAGGTAGCGCCCGCCGGCCCAGCAGGAAAGGGGCCTGCAACACTGAAGCCGGCTCCGAATGGAGCCGGCGGTATTGCAGGTGTGCGACGGGTGCAGTTGCACCTGTCGCGCTTTTCACTGTCTGCTAGGCAGACAGTGAAAAGCAGGCTGGGGCCCTGTTAGGGGGCCCCTGCACTGCCCATGCCAGTGGCATGGGCAGTGCAGGGGCTCCCAGGGGCCCCAGGACACCTGTTCTGCCAGCCTCTTCCTGGCGGTGAAAACCGCCAGAAACAGGCTGGCGGGAAGGGGGTCAGAATCTCCTGGGCAGCGCTGCTTGCAGCTCCGCCCTGGCGGATTCGCCCAGCCGGGGGAAATCCATCGGGAAACCGCCGGACCCGGTTTTCTGACCGCGGCTTTACCGCTGCGGTCAGAATGGGCAGGGAAGCACCGCCAGCCTGTTGGCGGTGCTTCCGTCATTCTTGCCCTGCCGGAATGACCCCATGTGTCTCCTTCACAGAAACAGGAGAAGGCCAATCTAGAATGGCTTATACCTTTCCTGGGTCCATGACAATACCAACTTGATTGATACAGAAACCAAGATATTGAACCTCGGTCTTGTTGAACTCACATTTTTTAGGCTTAAAGTACAGATTGTTTTGTTTGAATCTTTCCAAAACCTGAAGAACATGCTTAGTATGTTGTTCGGGACAACAAGCATATACCAGCATGTCATCTAGATAGATTACAACACTTTGGTTCAAAAGATCACACAAAACTGAATCCATAAATCTTTGGAATATGGAAGGTGAGTTGGTCAGACCAAAAGGCATGATGCGGTATTCAAAATGGCCTAACAGAGTATGAAAAGCTGTCTTCCATTCATCACCTTCCTTAATTTGTTAAAGATCCTTAATAAGGGGTAGGGGATACCTATCCTTAATGGTAATCTTATTCAACTCTCGAATGTCAATACAGGGGCGGAGATCTTTAGTCTTCTTTGGTACAAATAAAAGAGGCGCCCCGGCAGGTGACAAAGAGGGAACAATCAATCTGCTTTTTATGTTTTCATCTATGTATTCCTTAAGTACTTTCCTTTCCTGCTCTGATAAGGAATACATTCTTCCAAATGGGACCACTTCCCCAGGTATCAAAGGAATAGTACAGTTATATTCCTGATGAGGAGGCAAAATGAGCTTTTGAGGTTTCTGGAACACGTCAGAGTATCCTTGATAGCATCTGGGTATTCCTTGAATCATATTAATAGTAATGCTTGCTTCGTTGGAAGAGAAGATGGACCCTTTCGGAGTCCAATAGGAGTCTGTCAAACAGCAATGTAGTTGATAAAAGTGGGATGAAAGCGATATAGTCCATATCTCCCAATTTATATATGGATAATGTCGTGTTAGCCAAGGAATACCCAGAATAATTGTATGGTTAGGGGAAGATATCAAGTCAAAAGCAACGTATTCCTTATGTCTTTCGTATTGCAGGCAAAGGGTAGGAGTGGTATCAACCACTGGTCGGGAAATTAAAGGAGAGCCATCTACTGTTTGGACATGTTCTGGGATCTCTTTAGGAATATGAGGTTTTCCTTTTTCTTTAGCCCATTTCTCATCTAGGAACATTCCACTGGCTCCAATAACGCGAATACTTGTTCTTCCTGGTTAGGGCACGGTAGAATTACTGAAAATATAAAAAGAGCTGTTGTATCTTCTCTGGGGGAGCAGATTGAAGGTATCTCAATGCCTCCCATCCCCTTCCTTCTCACAGGGGACGGGAGTTAGCGTTTCCCGAAGGACTGATGGGACGGATTGGACACATTTGAATTAGATGACCTGCACAGCCTCAATAAAGACTCAAGCCTTTTTGTCATCTGTTTTCTCGCTCTGCTTCAGATAATGGTCCACGAGCAACATCTATTTGCATGGGTTCTTCTGTAGAAGCTGGGTTCTCTGATCGGTTTTCCTCAGGGCGACGTGCAGAACGGCGCACTGCTACTGACTGGGACTGAAACCTGGACCTTCGTTTCTCCAATCTACGTTCTTGTAAACGGTGCTCGATATTTAGTGCCAGATTCAGCAGTTCTTTCAATGACTCTACCTGGGTGGAATGCGCCAGTTCATCCTTTATTTCATCTCGTAACCCTCGAGGGAAGAGGGTCACAAAGGTGCGGTCCACCCATGTGGTTTCAGCCGCTAGTTGTTTGAAACAGTTTATGTAAGTCAGGACATCCTGATTCCCTTGTTGTATATCACATAATGCCCCTCATTACGACCTTCGGACCGCCGGGCGGCCGCCAATGCAGCCGCACCCCCGCGCGGGCCATTTGGAGATCCCCGCTGGACCGGCAGGCAGAAACCTAGTTTCTGCCCCCTGGTCCAGCGGGGATCTCGGCCGCAACACAGGGGCCGGCTCCAAATGGAGCCGGCAGTGTTGCAGCCATGCGATGGGTGCAGTTGCACCGTCGCGCTTTTCACTGTCTGCATAGCAGACAGTGAAAAGCTGCACGGGTCCTGTCAGGGGGCCCCGCGACTCCCTGTACTGCCAGCCTTTTCCTGGCGGTTTGGCTGGCGGTAGGGGGACTCGTAATCCCCTGGGCAGCGCTGCTTGCAGAGCTGCCCTGGCGGATTAAACGACGCTTCCACCGCGTTCGTAATGCCATGGGAAGCACCGCCAGCCTGTTGGCGGTGCTTCCGTCAAAACAGCGGGTTGTAATGACCCCCAATGCCTCTTCTACAGCGGCTTTCAGTCCAGGTAATTCGAACATTTGTTTAAAGGCTTGAAGAAAGTCTGAATAGTTGGATAATAAAGAGCCATGAGCAGCTACCAAAGGGGTTGTCCAGGCTAGGGCTGGGTCAGACAGGGCACTTATCAAATAACCAACCTTGGTCTTATCCTGGGTAAACTGAGAGGGTCGAAATGCAAAGTATACCGTTAAAGAGTCCAGAAATTCCTTTAAATTGTTTGGATCTCCAGAATAACGTGGTGTTGAGGCGGAGATAGAAAGTACATCAATTGATCGAGACACCAGAGCTTGTCTCAGAGCCGTATTTTTGGCACGTAGTTGTTGTAATTCCTGGGCCTGTTGTTGTACGTTATGAAGCATGGAATGTGCAGTTTCCACGACATCTTCAGGTGGTCCTTCCATGGTTCCACGGGAACGCAGAATCTTTTGGTGTGCAATCTGTCACAATCTGAACGCTCCTTACCGCTGTAATCTGCCAGTCTCTGGGCTCCACCTGGTTTCTTGCTTGTTCTGGATTGGCCATGGTAAGGGTGACCCTTTCCAGTAGCCACGGTGCTGCTGATACAATAACACCAAGCAGGCAGGGCAGCTCTTCTTCCTCAGCTCTTCAGCTCTTCTCAAGGAAGAGGTTCCTCTTGGTTTCCAGGATTGTACGACGAAACAACGACTTTAAAAACAACTACTGCCTTAACAACGAGGTCAGAACACCGACCTCGTTGCTACTCCTAATGATTTTACCACGAATGCCTTAACAACGATATTTCATTGTAAAGGCATTCCTGATAAAAGCATTAGTAATAGGCACCATTCACCCTACATCCCTCACCACACCCCCCCAACCCCACCCCAAAACCTAAAACCCCCTAACCCCCCACCCTCTCCCCAAAACCAAAAACCCCCCACCCCTCAACCCCACCCCAAAACCTAAAACCCCGTAACCCCCACCCCCTCCCCAAAACCAAAAACGCCCCACCCCCCCAACCCCACCCCAAAACCTAAAACCCCCCTAACCCCCACCCCTTCCCAAAACCAAAAACGCCCCACCCCCCAAACCCACCCGAAAACCTAAAACCCCCTAACCCCCCACCCCCTCCCCAAAACCCAAAACGCCCCACCCCCCAACCCCACCCCAAAACCTAAAACCCCCTCCCCCAAACCAAAAATGCCCCACCCCCCAACCCCACCCCAAAACCTAAAACCCCCTGACCCCCACCCCCTCCCCAAAACCAAAAACGCCCCACACCCCCAACCCCACCCCAAAACCTAAAACTCCCTAACCCCCACCCCCTCCTCAAAACCAAAAACGCCCCACCCCCCCACCCCACCCCAAATCTTAAAACCCCCTGACCCCCAACCCCCTCCCCAAAACCAAAAACGCCCACCCCCCAACCCTACCCCAAAACCTAAAACCCCCTGACACCCCATCCCCCAACCCCTCCCCAAAACCAAAAACACCTCACCCCCCCCAACCCCACCCCAAAACCTAAAACCACCTGACCCCCCACCACCTCCCCAAAACCAAAAAACCCCCAACCCCCCAACCCCACCCCAAAACCTAAAACCCCCTAACCTCCACCCCCTCCCCAAAACCAAAAACGCCCCACCCCCCCAACCCCACCCCAAAACCTAAAACCCCCTGACCCCCACCCCCGGCCCAAAACCAAAAATGCCCCACCCCCCAACCCCACCCCAAAACCTAAAACCCCCTGACCGACCACCCCGTCCCCAAAACCAAAAACACCCCACCCCAAAACCTAAAACCCCCTAACCCCCACCCCCTCCCCAAAACCTAAACCCACCACTTACCTTCTCCAACTCCCTTCTTTGTACCTTAACCACGCATGTTCGTTGTTCAGAACAAACGTAGTTAAGGCACAAAAAAACGGAGTAGTGGTTAAAAAAAGCGTTGTTGCGCTTTCGTTAACCACGACATTCGGGGAAAAAAAGTCGTAAAAAAGGATGTTTCCCGTTTCCAGAAGTGATCTAAAGTCTGCGGTTTTGGGTGCCCTTCTTATACCCATTTTGCCCTTTGAAGTGCGCTTACTTCAAAGAAAAGTCTCTCTTGTTTGTGAAATACTGCCTTCCCCAGGCCAGGCCCCAGACACACACCAGGGGGTTGGAGACTGCATTGTGTGAGGGCAGGCCCAGCCCTTTCAGGTGTGAGTGACCACTCCTCCCTCCTAGCACAGATGGCTCATCAGGATATGCAGCTCCCTTTGTGTCACTGTCCAGAGAGAGGTGAAAACAGCCCAACTGTCAAATGGACACAGACAAGGAATCCACAAACAGGCAGAGTCACAGAATGGTTTAAGCAAGAAAATGCTCACTTTCTAAAAGTGGCATTTTCAAGCACAAAATCTTAAAATCAACTTTACTAAAAGATGTATTTTTAAATTGTGAGCTCAGAGACCCCAAACTCCACATTTCTATCCGCTCACAAAGGGAATCTATATTTCAATCCTATTTAAAGGCAGCCCCCATGTTAACCTATGAGAGGGTTAGTCCTTACAACAGTGAAAACTGAGTTTAGCAGTATTTCACTGTTAGGACATATAAAACACATTAGTATATGTCCTACCTTAAACAGACACTGCACCCAGCTCGTGGGGCTACCTAGGGCCTACCTTAGGGGTGTCTTACCTGTAAGAAAAGGGAAGGGTTAGGCCTTGCAAGTGGGTCCACTTGCAAAGTTGAATTAGCAGTTTAAAACTGCACACACAGACACTGCAGTGGCAGGTCTGAGCCATGTTTACAGAGCTACTATGGTGGGTGGCACAACCAGTGCTGCAGGCCCACTAGCAGCATTTGATTTACAGGCCCTGGGCACCTCTAGTGCACTGTACTAGGGACTTACCAGTAATTCAAATATGTCAATCATGGATGAACCAATTACATATGTGTTTTGTATAGGAGCACTTGCACTTTAGCACTGGTTAGCAGTGGTAAAGTGCCCAGAGTAACAAAAAGGTTACGGGAGACCAAGCCAAGGATGAAAAGTCTAACAATCAGATTTTAACGTGGGCCACCAAAAGGAATGGCGAAGCAGTTCCTGTGTGTTCTTAGTTCCACGATGTCCAGCAATAGGGGAGTCATGACACATTTGCAAGACTTCAGTTTGCAGTTTCTTAGTAGGCATAAATAAGGTGTTTTTATGATAGTAATATTACTGATGCTTGTGTAAGTTGGGACTTAAAGCGTTCTATTCTTCCATGGGTAAGTTCTGATACTCTGTCTTCATACAGCCGAGAAAAGGACTGAACGACTCCCACAACTGGACATGGTTCTATGATGTGTGAAAAAGTAGTAATTGTGCTCTCCGGAAATCGGTGGGATAAAGCATCTGCCACAACATTTAGGGATCCAGGTATGTGTGTAACTACAAAATCTTATTGGCTAAAAAAGAAAACCCATCTGGCTTGACGACTGTTTCGGCATTGAAAGCTGTGGAGGCATTGTAGATTGTGATGATCAGTTATAACTTCAAATGTTTCTTGGGAACCCATTAGAAAAAGCCTCCATTCCTTGCAGGCAGCTTTTAATGCTAGTAATTCCCTCTCCAACACGGAATAGTTTTGTTCTGCGTCTGACAACAACTGGGATAGATAAAAGACAGGATTTTCTAGGCCATCATCATCTTGTAATCTTGCAATCTGTCAGGATCTGAACGCTCCTTACCGCTGTAATCTGCCAGTCTCGGGGCTCCACCTGGTTTCTTTCTTGTTCTGTTTTGGCCAAGGTAAGGGTGACCCTTTCCAGTAGCCACGGTGCTGCTGATAGTATAACACCAAGCAGGCCGTAACCTCCAGAAGGAGTCCAGAAGAGAAAACCCAATCTTAGGAAAAAACTCAGATCAAAGGAACTCCTAAAAGGATGTAAAAGAAAAAAGAGAAGCACAAGAAAAGTCTGGGACAACAAAACTGCAGTCAAGAAAAAACAGGAGATATCCAAAAATCACAGGATACAGGAGCGAGGAGGACCACAAGGATCTAGGGGCCAGATGTAGCAACTTCCCAAATTGCGACTTGCAATTTGCGAGTTCCTGCGACTCGCAAATTGCAAGTCGCAATTTGGGATGCAGAAAGGTGTCTCAGACACCTTCTGCGAGTCGCTATGGGGTAACGATTCAGGGCACACACGGGGATGGAGGCCTGCTGGGAACAGCAGACCTCCATGTCCGTGACTGCTTTTAAATAAAGCAGTTTTTTTAATTCAAAGTACAACCCGTTTTCCTTAAAGGAAAACGAGCTGCACTTTGAAAAGTCAACCGAAACCTTTCGTTTCGGTATTTTTCAGGGTAGGTAGTGGTCCATTGGACCACTGCCTGCTCTGAAAAATTATTTTTAGTGCCAGACACAAAGGGGAAGGGGTCCCATGGGGACCCCTTCCCGTTTGCGACTGGATTACCATCCACTTCAAGTGGATGGTAACTGCGAGTCCATTTGCGACCGCTTTTGCGGTCGCAAATGGAATTGCATACCAGTGCGACTCGCAAATAGGAAGGGAAGACGCCTTCCTATTTGCGACTCTGAAATGCATTTTGCGAGTCGGTTGCGACTCGCAAAATGCATTTCTACATACCAAATGGGCTTTAGCGACTCGCAAACGGCGTTTTTCGACGTTTGCGAGTCGCTAAAGCTTTCCTACATCTGGCCCTAAGTGTTTGCAATGCAAGGAACAGAAAACTAACTGTCCTTATATACTGACAAACAGGAAGTGACATGCAGGAAGTATTAAAGACATCATCTTGGATTGGGAAAGGCTACATTAATGTGAATGGGAAAATAGCCATAGTACAAAAATGGTGAGCAAGGCATGCAGGGAAGTGAACACAGACTCCTGGGAAGAAGAAGATATGGCCGAGGAGGAAAAAAGAAAAGGCAGAAAAAAGAAGAAAAGGCGAGAAAAAAACAGGTAAGCAAAACTATGAGGGCAAAGAGTTGGCACAGCGTGAACCAAAGCCCAAATGAAGACTTCCAGATTATGCTGCAGCCCCGAAAGCAAGTCGCTGCTCAAAAAGCGGCCCAGGGAAGAAACACGGACCACCTATCTGACCACGGCCCAGAAGTGGGACACCGCTGGTCTCCGCGGCATCATAGTATTGGGATCTAAAATTAGTCCCATCTCCCTTTGATGTGTCCAACTAATTTTACTCTTCATCTGTACTCAACATTTTCAATAAAGTACCCTTCTTCAATTAATGGTTTCTCCCATAGGTCAGAGGTCTTATAAATAGCTAAAATGATGTTGTTTTCTTATAAACATGTATTTTTTAGGCTGCAGGGTAACTTTTACTTCTGAGTCAAACAACATGCTAATGTACATGCCTTCCACTTTAACAAGAAAGAGACTTTCAACCTTATTCCCTTGTACTTGTAGCACAGTTCAATGTCCAATCTTTTTTTTACTATCCTAATGACCTCATCTATACCAGGGTTCTATTTCTGTCTAGTTCATCTCTAACCTTTCCCATATTGCCGTCTCACATAAATTGATCATCCAACCTTTCTTCTAATGTAATTCCAAACCTACATGCAGATGCCACTTTATGTATCTCCGCTTCCCAAAATGATACTGCTCTAGAAGGGTGCTCACCTTGGGAAGGTAATGCAGATCCAGTATCTTGATACACATTTTGTATTCTCTGAACCCTAATCAATCCTCATGACTTAGTTTAGGTAAAGGATTGAACATTATGATCTTCAGTGCCAAGATTATAAAGGAGTAAACAAGCCTTTCTTTAAGTACTTAATGAAATGCCACATACTCTGGTCTAGTGCTCAAACTACTTTTTCCACTTCTGGCACATATTTTTTGTCCCCTGGTAGATCAAAGGAAAATGATGGGGATGATACATTTTGCATCTGACAGAGTACTATAAAACTATATAAATAAAGAAAATGATCACCAGTCCTCCACTCAGGAAGGCACATAAATTTACACCAAGACCTCATGTTTTAGACTCAATATAATACCCAAATCAACCTGCGACACATCCTACAGAATGCCAGTAGTGTAGTGTGATTTAAGGTAGTAACTTCCCTTGGACTAGAGTTCCTCTCAAAGAGAAGTCAGAGATACCCAAAAGAGACTGGTTGTTTGGTTATTTGGCACATTCCTTTCAGCCAAAGTTCTTCACTGACCCAAACGCCTCTAAATATCTTAAATATTTCACTGCAAGACAGAAACAATTATAACATTTTTGTAACTAACTCTGGGGGAGCAATGGCTACCCCAAACATTTAGATAGCCCAAAATTAACCACAATCAGAATTTACACATTTTACAGGATCAGAGGCAGTGTTAAACCTTATTTTGTTTTGTAGTGTGACCCAATAAGAAGGAACCCCCTAAAGCATAAAAAAATAGAAAATAAATTTTTAAGTGAAATGGCCCCACACAATATCTGAGTTGTAGAGCAAACAAATTAAAGGATTTTATTACAGAATTAAAAAATAAAGCAGTACAGAGTCAACATCATGAAGACTCTTAAGGAAAACTATATAGAAAATGGAAGAAAACAGAAATTATTCTTTGTCCCAAGTGCGCAGCAAAATAGTAGAACAGGAATGTTTTCTCTGGTTCAGACCCAAAATCAATTATTTTTACATATGAAATGATAATATCTGCAGACCCACTTTAGATACAGATGCAAGATGTGGCCATTCAGGTGACGCATACTTTTTGTTAGGAATTCTCTTTCTCATAGATCTTTTAGAAATTGGTGATTCACTTTCATGATTCTCTGAGCCAACTTTATTTACTTCAGATTCCTCATTGACTGGCTTTAGTCTCCCATTTTGCCCGTGCTTTCGCTTATAGGTTCTTTTCAGTGACCTGGTTGCTTCAGCCCTTGTATCTTCACTTGTGACCACTGTCGAATCTTCTTTACTTACTGATGAACTTGAACTTTTTTCAGCATAAATAGCATGATTCACTGTAAAGTGTTTTCTTTCTGTAGGGTTTCTTGTGCCTTGAATTTTCAATTAGAGTCCTTCACTGTTTAGGTAAAAGACTACTTCTTGCGGCTACTCAATGCTTTTGACTTTGACATTGTAACAGCTCTTCATTCTGACCTTTGCTTTGAAACTGCTAATACCTTCACTATGATCTTCACTTTTCATCAACAATAACTTTTACAGTGACGTGTTCACCAGTTTCATCAGTTTTACCAGTTTCACATTTTTCACCCCAACCCCTGTACCCACACTGCAAGCTTCAGCAAACTTAAACTTGACTCTGTGAATCACTAGTTGTTTCTTTTTTTGGTCCCATTCCTTCTCTAAAATACTCCACAAGTTTGAGAACGATAACTATGATGGAACCTCTCTTCAATTAGGAGAGCTGTACAAATCAGTTGTAAACTCTCATTTTTAAAATGTGAGCTCTGATCTGTCTTGATAGATGGCAGGTCAAATATCCATATCAATGCTCGCAACAAGAGTTTGGCAACTGTCAGACTGTCTGAACTCATAATGGGATAGGCCTCGTCCCATTTAGAAAACAGGTAGACAATCACAATAATGTATTTAAGGCAATTGTATACTGCCATTTTAACAAAATCTGCCTAAAGGAAATGGGCTTTCTGACTCATAGATACACTATTTATTTTACCTTGCTTATTCTTTTGACATGTCAAACAACAAATTCATAAACCTTCTGCAACATTTATAAATTTTGAATTTTCCCACAACATAGTGAAAGTCCTCATCGTGGAATTTCGCCCTGAATGTGATTGATTATGGATATATCTGGCCATAGGCTATAATGCTGTGCCAGGGAATACATATTTATATTCAGAAATGATGTATAAATCACTTTGATTTTCCTATGACCTAACATTTCTCATTTTCTTTTCTTATCTTCTAGAGCTTCATCCTGACGATCTATAAATTTACTTAAAGAAGTCTGAACTTGGGGGGGGCTTGGCTGCGCATGGACTAGGCGTCGAACTCCGGAGCTCCGGGTTTCCGTGCCCCACCCGACCTGTATCCTGCCATCAAGATCGGGAAACCCAGCCGGTCTTGAGCATATGAGACCGGACAGAACTCCCCTGAAGGAGATCTGAGCCCGGAGACCGTGTGGCAGCCATACGGAAGAGGACTATGCTGTGGGGCGAGGCCCTGCCAAGATGGTGGCAGGGCCTACGCTGTAGGCTACAGAAGGACGCGTGCGGCGCCAGATAAGAGAGAGGGTGGCCCAGGAGGAGAGGACACCATCAACCATCTTGGTGCGTGCTGGCGGCAACTCCACCACCTCAAACACCGGTGAGGAGTCGAGGGGGTTGGGAGCTGAGCACTGCTGACCTTGGATAAAGGTCCTGGGGGTGAGTGCGGTGGCAACTGGGCTCCGGGCGTGAGAGTGGTGAAGAGGCAGGAGGGGCCCCCCTTCCCCTGGGGTACCCCAGAAATTCTCCCTATGTGGTGGGGAACTCTGCAGTGCCGGCTGTGCTGAGGGAACTGCACGTGGCCGGCAAGACTATAATTATTTTGGCTGCAGCTACCCGGTGCGAGCGGAGACTTCTGGGGACGGCGGTGGGGCCGCAGCTCGTGCTGGATGGCGGCAGCCTCCCCGGGTATCAGATCTCAGGAGGAACACCACCTCGTTGGTAGAGACCCTTGAGGGAGACCCGCAGGGTCCTGTTGTAGGAGGCAATGAGGTGCCCATTCACTGATGAATGACGGGTGAAAGTGTCATCCCCCGGGGGCCTTGAAAACAGTGCCTATATGACTCTATGAGGAGGCATTAAATAATAGCCGGGCGGAGACCGAGAAGAGAAAGCCCAGTCCAACACGCAATCTCCAGAGGGCGAAGGATATCTCAGCGACTCCATAGGGGCACAGAGACGCCTACCACAGTGTGCTCACTGATTGATCAGACATAAAAACAATTTCTAACACGCCGAAACTAGTGGCCACTACGGGGGAAGATTGAGATTGAACTGAAAGGACCTGTGAGCGCGCACCAGGACCTGAGGCTGTATGTCCCCAACTACATCAAATTGGCACCCATTGGTGAGAGTATTGCCTCATTCCTGGGGGCTGGCGACAGTTGAACTACCCAGCAGTGAAACATAGCTTAGAGTGAATACACGGAACCCCATGCGAGCCCTGTCTGGCCGGGCTATCTAGGGATATCCCTAGATAGCCCGGCCAGACAAACTGCTGAAAGTGGGACAGTTAAAGATCCTCCGAAGTGCCCAAATAAGTGGATCCTTATGCAGCATTCGCCGGAACCAGAAGAGTAATGAGATTCAAAGACTGCTGCATAAAACTACACCATAGGGAAAGCGCTTTAAAAGAGAGATGAGGAAATGCGTAGAACCCAGCGCCTGGGGACCACTGGAGGGAAGCCGGAGCAAACCTTAGATGAGCCCTCAAAGACAGTACCCTCTGCCCCCAGACTTCAGGATGTCTTACATGCTATAGCACTGTTGCGGGAAGCATTAGAAGTTAAGATTTATACTCCTAGCGTGGATCAGGGATTGCTGCACGATGACCATAGACGTCTATCAGAGAGAGTCACAGCGACTGAAAGGGAAATTTCTGAAACACTACATACAGTGGCAGCTGCAGGAGGGCGGATGGACTCTATGGAAACTAGGCTGCACGCCCTTGAGAACAGAGCACAAGATGCGGAAAATAGAGCACGCCACAATAACATCAGAATTGTGGGGCTATCAGAGAAAAGTGAGAGGACTGATATGGTACGATACTTGGAGGAGTGGATCAGGAGGGAGGTGGCCCCAGAGGGTCTCTCTCCTTTCTTTGCCTTGGAGTGTGCATATAAGGTCCCCATTCAGCAAAGGCCGCCGGGAGCCCCTCTAAGACCAGTGGTGGTGAGGCTGCTTCATTTTAAAGACAGGGACCATATTCTACAATGTGCTTGGAGAGGTGGAGACCTAACAGTGGACAACAATAAAGTGTCCATATTTCCTGACTTCACGAGGGAAGTGCAACGCCAAGTGCGGCCTTTACATCACTGAAAAAGAAGCTGAGGGATACAGTAATCATCTATTCTATGCAATTCCCTACACAACAATGAGTAGTGACACCACAGGAGTTCAACTCTTCGCTACGCCCCAAGAGGCCTGGAACTGGGTGGGAGGACAGCCCATCCCAGGCCTGAGCGGACCACCTCGTCCGCAGAAAAGGTAGCGCCTCCCTCGCACATGCAGACAAGACCGGGCAACGCCATCTGGGTCACCAACGGCGCAGGAGGCGCAAAGAGGTCGACAGGAGGCTGTAACTGCGGTAGCATCCTTGGGGGGATCATCACCTAACCCCAGACCCCCATTGTGGGAAGTGAGTGACGATGGCAGAGTCAGACAGAGACTCATGTGTTCGAAAACTGCCAGTGAGATTTTACCGGTGGTCACCCCATGAACCGCAGACGAGATTATCTAATCTGAGACCCGTCGGAACAATAGATATTACTATTAATATGGCAGCACAGACGAGGCCTACTTGTCTACAAATTAATCTGTAGATAACGGAAGGAAACCCTTACTTGCACAGATTATGCCATCTTATTCTAACTCCATATCTTGATGACTCTGGTGGGTGCCTAGAGAGCCCGGGACTGAGAGCAGATGGAGCTGCTGACCAAGGCCCGAGCATTAGAGGGCATGGCCATGGTTAATATGTTATGGTTGACTGTTTGGGTGAACGGCTCACACTGTTTGCCCTGGGGAGTGTGAGTTGGGTGAAGTTTCTGTTTGTTTTGTTGGGGATTGTCCACTGCCACGTATGTCTGTATTTGCTAGTGATATTCTGGGAGGAACTCTAGATAGAGACAAACTTGGGTGCTTTGCGGTGCCCACAATCTGCCCAACCCTTCTTTAATGGTTGATCCCGCTACTCTTAAAGTGCTCACATGGTATATCAGGGGGATACACTCAATGGGTAAGCAGCACAAAGTATAGTCCTACCTCACTAGACGAGGGATTCATAGAGCCCTATTACAAGAGACACACCTAGATGCCAAAGAGGGGTGAGCACTGCAACGCAAATGGAGAGGACAAGGTTATTATACTATCTACTCTGCTTATCCCAGGGGGGTCCTTATCTGGATTAAGCCTGGAATGCCGTTTCAACACACTGCATCTGTCATAGATCCATTGGGTAGATATATCCTGATAGCAGGGAGGCTAGATGGTTGAGACATAGTGATAGGGAGTATTTATGGACCCAATGTTGATCAACCCAGATTCTTGAGGATGTTGTCTGATCATTTGGCCTCCTATCTTATGGGATCCATTTTGCTTGAAGGGGATTTTAACTACATCTGTGATACGATACTAGATAGATCACCCCCCCCTCTGGAGGAGTCCCCCATTCGATGCACCACTAAAGAACTTGGGGAATGGCAACAGGAATGGGGATTGATAGATTCTTGGCGCACTCACCACCCAGATAAGAGGGATTATTCTTTTTATTCCCCATTGTATGACATACCTGTGCGATTAGATACCTTTCTCTGTTCCTCGGATGTCCATGAATCGACCAGCGGAACTGAGTATTTGAGTAGAACGATCTCAGATCATAACTCCCTATTCTTGAAACTGTGCTGGGCACTCCCCCGTCCTCCAGTGCCCATGTGTCGACTTCAATCGGAACTACTAGAGGACCAAGTCTTTAGCAGAGACATAGCAGCTGAAATAACTGCCTATTTTAATGATAATGAAGGTACTACAGGCACAAGACTTCTAGAATGGGATGCCCTAAAGGTAGTCATAAGGGGGAAATGTATCTTAGTTGCAAAAGGGGTTCAATATGTATTATAATGAGATATAGAGAGGGTGGAGCAAGAACTGAGGGAAATGGAGAGAGAGTATCCCAGACAACCAGGACTCCGAACGGCCATTATAGACGCATGGGAGAGGGTTGCAGTAGGAGTTGAAAGACTCCACTGCCACACCTACAAAAACTACCTAGCGAAAACGCATGCTGAGGGTGACCACACAGGTTCACTACTGGCATGGCTGGCGAACCCGGCAAAAAGGGGGTCGAGCATAGTGGAATTGGATACACCTACTAGCCAACAGGTCAAGCTGCAATCAATCAGGAGTTTTATAATTATTATTTAGAGCTTTATAAAAGTAAAGCACACACCACAGTTATGGACATCCAAGAGTATTTATCACATACCAACCTTCTGACGGTTTCCAAACAGGAGGATGAGGGGAAGGCTGCCATAGATAGTATGCCACGGAAGTGAACGCCGGGTTTGGACAGTCTACCTGACGAATTTTAGTTTGCGTTTATGACTTTCTTGGGACACCGACTGGTTTACATGTATGAAGTGGCTAGGTCGCCTGGGGCCCTCCCTTCGTCAGCACGGGAGGCTGTCATTGTCCCACTCTTGAAACCGAGGAAGCCACCCACCAAGGTAACCTCTTATCGACCCCAGTCTATGTTACCTGTGGACTATAAAATCCTTAGTAAAATACTTGTGACACGCCTCATACCATATATGTCCAGGTTGATCCATACTGATCAAATGTGGCTTATTCCAGGATGATGCATGGCCGTAAATATTTGTCAATTTTTCTCATTACTTGAAGATAGTACCTATAAGAGGACAGACGCAGTGTTTTTTGCGGTAGACCTAGAGAAAGCGTTTGATAGTCCAGAATGGCCCTATTTATATGAAGTGCTGGCCTGGGTGAGAATTTTATAGCCTGGACGCGCTTATTATATGCTGAACTATGAACGCGAGTTTCTACAGGCAACACCATATCAGGAGACGATCATGTAGAACTGGGCACCAGACAGGGGTGTCCACTTTGTCCTTTCCTCTGTGCTCTGTGCTATGTCCCCTATAGAGGACTGGGGTTAAGGAATGACATCCATTATATGGCCTTATACGCAAATTATCTACTACTATTTCTAGCAGATGCAGATGCTGCATTGAGAGGGGCGCAACAACTACTAGATCGGTTCAGATCATTATCTGGCCTTCCAGTTAACTGGGGGGAATCTAGTCTATTTCCCATGACCCTAGGCCGAAAGGCCCCACAAGCTCTGAGGGGCCTACAGTAGGAGGAGCATTGTCTGATTTACCTGCTGGTGCGTATCTATCATAACAAGACTGACCTCTATGGAGGCAGTATAGGACGAGTGTTGTGGGATCTTAATAGTAATGTGAACTTTTGGGGATGATTGCCTCTAACAGTTGCAGGGCGAGCAGCACTAGGTAAAATGATCGCACTGCCACGATTGCTATATTACTTTGTTTCACTACCTTTATTGATACCCCGGCCGTTCTTTAGGACTCTGAATTAATTGATTATTGGGTTCCTAAGGGGAGAGGACGGATGCCGCCTGGCACTTGAGCATCTTCAGAGGCAGACTAATGGCAGGGGCCTGGGGGTACCCAACTTTGAGGCCTATTACCTTGCGGGCCAGCTACAATGGCTGACCCGGTGCATAGCCAGCTGGCAGCAGCCAGACAGGCTGGTGACACCTTTTACCCCAGACCTAGAGACCTTGGCACGAGTGGTTCTTCGGCACAGCCCCCCAACTAAGACGCTATTAGTGGAACTCAGGGTGTTACACTCCTGTTGGCTGTGCTACCTTCATACAGCACATGTACTTATGCCCCCAATGCTATTTTTATCAGTTTTACTGCATGGAGGAGATTGGGGTGGAATTGCAGCCTGGGTAGAGGGGGGGACAACAACCATGGGGACACTGTTCGAAGCTCACGTACTACTACCCTTTGAAAAGTTTAGAAAGCAATATGACCTACCACGGGGTCATTTTTTGCTCCATAGAGCACAGAGGCAATCACTAAACACTGGCACACTGGACGAACAGAACCTCCCTTATCCAATATTAGTCAATATTTGACCAGTATTGCAGACACATATAAAGCTGTAACTTTTTTAAATGGGAAGATAAGAGAAGTCCTTTATCCTCCACTCACGGGCCTTAAATTGAAGTGAGAGGAGGACTTGGGCACGGAGATAATGGAGGTGGAATGGGAAAACATACTGACATGGTTCCTCAAGGCGTTTAGAAATGCCCGGTTCAAGCTCATTAACCTAAATATACTCCACAAGGCATACTTAACACCTGGGAGACTTTGGTGTCATTTTAATTTTATGGAAGCCAAATGCACAAGATGTGGAGAGGAAACAGTGGGGTTTTTTCATATGTTGTGGACCTGTCCTAGACTGGGGGACTTCTGGTACTCAGTGGTCAGTACGCTAATAGAAGTTATTGAACGAGAGGTCCCCTATGACCCCCAACACTATCTCCTTAGTGATTATCCCCATACGCCCAAGCAAAAGGTATCTAACCAGTTCCAGGACCTGGCATTCTTGTTAGCCAAACAGGAGATAACCAGAAAATGGGAGTATTTAAGGCGCCTCCAGACCAAGAGTTGGTGGAGGGAGGTAATAAAGAGGGCAAAAGCTGAGGAGGTGGTGCGAGACCGAGAGATTAAATGAGGGCACGGGTTGATTGAGAGAGCTCAGGCCTGGAGCGCCTTGGTGGGTAGCATGGAGGAGTTGGATAATATCCAAATCAGGATATACTATCCCCTTCATTGATGACCTCTATGATCTGTTATATGGTTTTAGTCAGCAGTAAGTACTGAAAGTTGACATGAGGAATAAACCCTGCAGGGATAAATGGGATTGTAGAATTAGAGCTTATTGGAGAACTCTGTAAAGAGTATGAGACCAGACCCAGGAACACATGGAGGACTTAAGGCGGCAGTGGACACACAGGGAGGGGGGGAGGGAATAAGGACAGGCTCCAGAGCAGAAGTATCCTCCTATATGAGCATATACATCAAAGATGATCCATTGACAGACACTATGGAGACTCAGAGACCAGTTCTTATTCATTGATTGATGTTATGAATAGTGTGCAAGATTGTCTTCATTAATGTGAAATATTGAAATCTGTACATTATGCAATATATTGACAATAATTGACTAATGTTGAGCGGAAAATACCATTGTAGAGCTCTCGAGGTACCTCACTGTTTCTATTAAAACTGCAATAAAAAGTGTTTTGTTTTAAAAAAAAGAAGAAGTCTGAACTGGGCGTAATAAGAATCAACTCACATCTTCTGTGTTTACCATGGAATGTATTCTTGTTTCATCTTGTTCTGTTCATTGAATCACTATTTCATTTTCAAATGCACAATATCTGGGCACTTGATCGGCATATTTATTTCCACAAGTGACCATATCTTTTCTAGCCTTATGGGCAGCACACTTGACTACAGAAATTTCCTTTGGTTGTTGTATTGCTTTCAATAAATCAAGTAAACAGAGGCTATTCCTGATAGGAGTTCCAGAAGACATCATGAATCCCCTTTGTGATCACAGTTGCCTGAAATCATGGACCACTCCAAAACCATACCCGCTGCCTTTATAAATCGTCACATTTATATTTTCTGGCATGCAACAAACTCTTTAATGCAACCAATTCTGCCACTAGTGCTAAAGTTACATTTGGCAGATGTGATGCTTCAAGAATTTCAGAAATGGAATATACAGCATAAGAAGCCTTTAGTGCTCCAAAATGATCTTTTAAAGAGGAACTATCAACAAACAAAGTCCGATCAGCCATTTCAATAACTTGCCCTGGTTTGGTACGTAATTCTGTTACACTGATGTAGTCATTCTCAGGTTCATCATTATCATCATTGTCACTCCTGTTTTCATCATCACAGCTTTTGTTTGGAACAGGCCGCAATGATACAGGGTTTAGGAAATTACATTTTGTGATTGAGATGTTTTCAGCTACCAGTACGACTTGTTCAAACCTGGTCAGTGGACTAAATGTCATGTGCTGAGTTTGAGAAAGAGTCAGCAACACCTCAACAAAGAGTGGAACAAACACAATCAACGTATGTCTTATCACAATTCCTTCACTTTATTCAAATTCCATGCAAATGACTGCAACCGTTTTCAAACAACCAGAAAGCCTTATAGATACGAGGTGCAACACAGCAGATAAACTATTGCCCTCATGATTCCTCTGTTTTTCTGTGCTAAAAATGCTAGTGCACAGCTGCATTTTGTATGGCAGAAAAGGTAAAGCTCCAAATTATTATCATGCATTTCAAGAATGGGTGCATTACATACACTTTATTTTAATACCTGGAAGGTCTGTGAACATTCTTCATCAAATGGTACCTGGTCCTTGAAATCACCATGGGTTAGCCTTGCTAAAGGTTTTGCAATCAAGGAATAGTTTGGTATCCACATAAAACTGAAGTAAAAAGTTCTCAGGGAGATCCTCACCTCCTTCTGGAGTAGGGGGGCAGTTTTAATTTTAAGAACTGCCGAAGCACTTTCTTTTGAGACTTCCCTTGTTCCTTTTTCAATGTAAACCATGTCCTTTTTACAATAATGCAGTTTTGTGGGGGAAACCTTGTGACCAGGGATCAGTTAAAGGGCAACCTTGAATTTTCTAGATCTTTCTTTAGAATTTGACTGAATATTGAAGGACATTTGGGATACCCTTGTGGGATCTGCCACCAAATAAGACATTTATTTTGAAACTGAAACACAAATAAATATTGACTGACTTTGTGAAGTGAAAGGGAGAAGAATGATTTGCAAAAGTCAATGACTGTATAACATTTTGCATCGGATGGAAATTGGAATCGGAGGTTTGCAGGTTTTGGTACAACTGGGCAACTAGGGATTACTGTTTTATTTTTTTTCTCAGATCTTGCACTATTCTTCATTAACCACTTGGTTTCTCAATTCCTATCGCAGCAGAGTTGCAAATTCTACCAAGCACTTACCAAAGAATTCCTTGTTCAACTAATTTTTCAGTGGAAGGCATCCTTCCTCTGCTTCTCTTGGAAGTTTGCTTAGTTTTGGGGAAACAGCATGAGGCTTGGCAATTATCTTAACATGTTTTTGCACTTTTTAATAACTATGACCCTTGACCCAAGGGTAGGTCGCTCCCCCTGCCGCTGCAGCTCCTCCAGATCCTCCAGGTTCCTGAGTTCCTGAGACCCACCTAACAGTAAGTACCCCCCACCTCCCAGCCCCTCGCTCTGCCCCGCGCTACTCACCCTCTCTCCTGCTCCTGCTTCTTTTCTTCTTTTCTTCTTCTCTGTTCTTCCTCCTCGCTCCTCGTCTGTAATCTTCTGCTGTACTCTTCTTTTCCCCGTCTTCTCTCTTCTTCTCTTCTTCCTCATCTTCTTCTGTGGTCTTCTGCCTTCTGTTCTTCGTTTTCTGTATCTTCTTCTGTGTTCTTCTGTGTTCTTCTGTGTTCTTCTGTGTTCTTCTGTGTTCTTCTGTTCTTCTGCTCTTCCAGTCTTCTGCCTTTGGCTCTTCTGCCTCCTCCGTCTTCTTCTCCCCGCGCCTGCTCCTACCTCATCCCCCTCCATCACTCGCATCCCCCTCTCTATCTCCCCTATCTAACCCGTTCACTATCTACCTCCCTCACTCCTCCTATCTACCTATCTCTCTATCTCTCTATCCCACTATCTAACTCCCTCACTCTCCACCTCCTCCTATCTTCCTATCTCTCTATCTATTTCCCTATCTATCGATTTCTCTATCTATCTATTTTCTCTATCTACTTCTCTATCTTTCCCCCCTTCCCACCACCCCCTCTATTACCTATCTTCCTATCCTCTCACTCTACCTCTCACCCTCACCCACCTCTACAACCCCCCCTCCCCTATCTTCACAACCCTACTCCTATCTTTCTCCCTAATCTCCTAAACCTCCTAACACTCACCCCCCTCCACCCTTAAACCACCCTCCCCCAGCTCTTCTCACTCTACCTGTCCCCTCCCTCGCGCTTTCCCTCCGCGACCTCCTGCACGCCCCCACCCCCAGCTCCCATTCGCCCCCAGCTGACCCCTCCCCCCTCCTACCTCATATGGCGGCCGCTGCGCGACAGTGGTAGCGACCCTTGACCCAAGGGTAGGTCGCTCCCCCTGCCGCTGCAGCTCCTCCAGCTCCTCCAGGTTCCTGAGTTCCTGAGATCCACCTAACAGTAAGTACCCCCCACCTCCCAGCCCCTCGCTCTGCCCCGCGCTACTCACCCTCTCTCCTGCTCCTGCTTCTTTTCTTCTTTTCTTCTTCTCTGTTCTTCCTCCTCGCTCCTCGTCTGTAATCTTCTGCTGTACTCTTCTTTTCCCCGTCTTCTCTCTTCTTCTCTTCTTCCTCATCTTCTTCTGTGGTCTTCTGCCTTCTGTTCTTCGTTTTCTGTATCTTCTTCTGTGTTCTTCTGTGTTCTTCTGTGTTCTTCTGTGTTCTTCTGTTCTTCTGTTCTTCCGGTCCTCTGGTCTTCTATCTTCTGCCTTCGGCTCTTCTGCCTCCTCCGTCTTCTTCTCCCCGCGCCTGCCCTCCTGCTCCTACCTCATCCCCCTCCCTCACTCGCATCCCCCTCTCTTTCTCCCCTATCTAACCCGTTCACTATCTACCTCCCTCACTCCTCCTATCTACCTATCTCTCTATCTCTCTATCCCACTATCTAACTCCCTCACTCTCCACCTCCTCCTATCTTCCTATCTCTCTATCTATTTCCCTATCTATTGATTTCTCTATCTATCTATTTTCTCTATCTACTTCTCTATCTTTCCCCCCTTCCCGCCACCCCCTCTATTACCTATCTTCCTATCCTCTCACTCTACCTCTCACCCTCACCCACCTCTACAACCCCCCCTCCCCTATCTTCACAACCCTACTCCTATCTTTCTCCCTAATCTCCTAAACCTCCTAACACTCACCCCCCTCCACCCTTAAACCCCCCTCCGCCAGCTCTTCTCACTCTACCTGTCCCCCCCTCCCTCGCGCTTTCCGCCGCAACCTCCTGCACGCCCCCGCCCCCCAGCTCCCATTCGCCCCCAGCTGACCCCTCCCCCCCTCCCCCCCTCCTACCTCATATGGCGGCCGCTGCGCGACAGTGGTAGCGACCCTTGACCCAAGGGTAGGTCGCTCCCCCTGCCGCTGCAGCTCCTCCAGGTTCCTGAGTTCCTGAGACCCACCTAACAGTAAGTACCCCCCACCTCCCAGCCCCTCGCTCTGCCCCGCGCTACTCACCCTCTCTCCTTCTCCTGCTTCTTTTCTTCTTTTCTTCTTCTCTGTTCTTCCTCCTCGCTCCTCGTCTGTAATCTTCTGCTGTACTCTTCTTTTCCCCGTCTTCTCTCTTCTTCTCTTCTTCCTCATCTTCTTCTGTGGTCTTCTGCCTTCTGTTCTTCGTTTTCTGTATCTTCTTCTGTGTTCTTCTGTGTTCTTCTGTGTTCTGTTCTTCTGTTCTTCTGTTCTTCCGGTCCTCTGGTCTTCTATCTTCTGCCTTCGGCTCTTCTGCCTCCTCCGTCTTCTTCTCCCCGCGCCTGCCCTCCTGCTCCTACCTCATCCCCCTCCCTCACTCGCATCCCCCTCTCTTTCTCCCCTATCTAACACGTTCACTATCTACCTCCCTCACTCCTCCTATCTACCTATCTCTCTATCTCTCTATCCCACTATCTAACTCCCTCACTCTCCACCTCCTCCTATCTTCCTATCTCTCTATCTATTTCCCTATCTATCGATTTCTCTATCTATCTATTTTCTCTATCTACTTCTCTATCTTTCCCCCCCTTCCCGCCACCCCCTCTATTACCTATCTTCCTATCCTCTCACTCTACCTCTCACCCTCACCCACCTCTACAACCCCCCCTCCCCTATCTTCACAACCCTACTCCTATCTTTCTCCCTAATCTCCTAAACCTCCTAACACTCACCCTCCTCCACCCTTAAACCCCCCTCCCCCAGCTCTTCTCACTCTACCTGTCCCCCTTCCCTCGCGCTTTCCCGCCGCGACCTCCTGCACGCCCCCGCCCCCCAGCTCCCATTCGCCCCCAGCTGACCCCTCCCCCCTCCTACCTCATATGGCGGCCGTGGCGCGTCCGCGCAGCGGGCGCGCCGGAGGCGCGCCAGAGGCAAGCCCGTTTGCGCCCGTCCGTGCCTGGCCCGCGCCCAGCGCCACGACCCCTGGTCCCAAGCTCTCCCAAGCCCCGCTGATCCGCTACGACCCCACCACCCTCCACGCCCTCAACCCAGGACGCTCCAACACCTGCTTCCAAGCTCACCCCAAACGCACCCATGGACCCTTCGCCTGCAACTCCTGCAAACGCATCTTCCACCACGCTACTACCACGACCACAAGCCCACGCGCCATCAACCACCTCAAGTGCATCCTAGTCAACGCTCGCTCCGTCTACAAACACGCCGTCGAACTCTGGGACCTCCTGGATTCCACAGCACCAGACGTCGCCTTCATCACGGAGACCTGGATGAACGCCTCCTCTGCGCCAGACATCGCCACCGCCATCCCCGAAGGCTACAAGATCTCCAGGAAAGACCGCACCAACCAAGCAGGAGGAGGTATCGCCATCGTCTTCAAAGACTCCATCAGCGTCACCACCTCCACCGAAGACACCCCTCTCGCCGCTGAACACCTGCATTTTCAGATTCGCACCGACCCGAGGACCACCCTCAGAGGATCCCTCGTCTACCGTCCTCCTGGACCACGCGCCCCTTTCAGCGACGCCATCGCCGACTTCATCTCCACGCACGCCCTCGCCTCACCGGACTACATCCTCCTAGGCGACCTCAACTTCCATCTGGAACAAAACAACGACCCCAACACCACCACCCTGCTCGACAACCTCGCCAACATCGGCCTCAAACAACTGGTGAACACCGCCACCCACATCGCCGGACACACGCTCGACCCTATCTTCTCCGCCAGCAAACACGTCTTCTTCAGCCACACCTCCGCCCTACACTGGACCGACCACAGCTGCGTCCACTTCACATTCCAACGCGAGACCCGCCACCTCCGCACTCAACCCATCCCTCATCGACAGTGGAACAAGATCCCTGAAGAGCAACTCTTCTCCGCACTAGCCGCCAACCAACCCACCCTCACCACCGACCCCAACGACGCAGCCCTCAAACTCACAAACTGGATCTCCAACTGCGCAGACAACCTTGCTCCCCTCAAACGCACGCATCGACAGACCAACACCAAAAAACCTCTCTGGTTCTCTGACACCCTCAAAGAATCAAAGAAAACTTGTCGCGCCCTTGAGAAAGCCTGGCGCAAGGACCACAGCGCTGACAACATGAACGCCCTCAAGAACGCTACCCCCAAACACCACCACCTGATTCGCGCTGCCAAAAGGAACTTCTTCACCGACAGACTGGACAAAAACAGTCACAACAGCAGAGAACTCTTCAGCATCGTCAAGGAGTTCTCCAACCCCAGCGCCAACGCCAACGCCGTCACGCCCTCACAGGATCTGTGCGAATCCCTCGCCACTTTCTTCCATCGCAAGATCAGCGACCTCCACGACAGCTTCGGACACCAGACCCAACCAAAAACCACCGAACCCGCATCCCCGCCCATCACCCTCAACAACTGGACCCACATCAACACGGAAGAAACCAAATCCATCATGAACTCCATCCACTCCGGCGCCCCTTCGGACCCTTGCCCGCACTTCATCTTTAACAAAGCCGACGACATCATCGCCCCGCACCTCCAGACCGTCATCAACTCTTCTTTTTCTTCTGCTACCTTCCCCGAATGCTGGAAACACGCCGAAGTCAACGCCCTACTAAAGAAAGCTACGGCTGACCCGAGCGACCTGAAAAACTTCCGCCCCATCTCTCTTCTGCCTTTCCCAGCCAAAGTAATAGAGAAGACCGTCAACAAACAGCTGACCACCTTCCTGGAAGACAACAACCTGCTCGACCCCTCACAAACCGGATTCCGAACCAACCACAGCACTGAAACCGCCCTCATCTCAGTCACAGACGACATCAGAACCCTGATGGACAACGGTGAAACAGTCGCCCTCATTCTCCTCGACCACTCGGCTGCCTTTGACACCGTCTGTCACCGCACCCTAATCACCCGCCTCCGCTCCACCGGGATCCAAGGCCAGGCCCTGGACTGGATCGCCTCCTTCCTCGCAAACCATTCACAAAGAGTCTACCTCCCTCCGTTTCGCTCAGAACCCACCGAGATCATCTGCGGCGTACCTCAAGGCTCATCACTCAGCCCGACACTCTTCAATGTCTACATGAGCCCCCTCGCCAACATCGTACGCAAGCACGACATCATCATCACCTCCTACGCCGACTATACCCAATTTATACTCTCCCTCACCAAGGACCCCGCCAGCGCCAAGACCAACCTACAAGAGGGTATGAAGGACGTCGCAGATTGGATGAGGCTCAGCCGCCTAAAGCTGAACTCTGAAAAAACGGAAGTCCTCATCCTCGGCAACACCCCGTCTGCCTGGGACGACTCCTGGTGGCCCACGGCCCTCGGCACCGCACCGACCCCCACAGACCATGCCCGCAACCTCGGCTTCATCTTGGACCCTCTTCTCACCATGACTAAGCAAGTCAACGCCGTGTCCTCCGCCTGCTTCCTCACCCTCCGCATGCTCCGTAAGATCTTCCGCTGGATCCCCGCCGACACCAGAAAAACCGTGACCCACGCCCTCGTCACGAGCCGCCTGGACTATGGCAACACCCTCTACGCCGGGACCACAGCCAAACTCCAAAATCGCCTGCAACGCATTCAAAACGCCTCGGCCCGCCTCATCCTAGACGTACCCCGCAGCAGCCACATCTCCGCACACCTGAGACACCTGCATTGGCTCCCAGTCAGCAAAAGGATCACCTTCCGACTACTCACCCACGCACACAAAGCCCTCCACGACAAGGGACCGGAATACCTCAACAGACGCCTCAGCTTCTACGTCCCCACCCGCCACCTGCGCTCCTCTGGCCTCACACTTGCTGCTGTCCCTCGCATCCGCCGCTCCACGGCGGGTGGGAGATCTTTCTCCTTCCTGGTGGCCAAGACCTGGAACTCCCTCCCCACCAGCCTCAGGACCACCCAGGACCACTCCGCTTTCCAGAGACTCCTAAAGACCTGGCTGTTCGAGCAGCGATAACCCCCCCCTTTTTCCCCTAGCGCCTTGAGACCCGCACGGGTGAGTAGCGCGCTTTATAAATGTTAATGATTTGGTTTGATTTGATGACACAATTTCTTTACCAGACAAAATGTGGTACTTGTTCTTTGACACTGTGTCTTAAATCAAGAGGTAAATCACCCTTGGCCAATACTGGTAACAGTGGAACTCTTGAATCATATGATTTATTTTAAATATAGATACATCACACAGTTTATCTTGCAAAGCAAGTCTCTGTCCAACAAGTTTACAGAACTTGAATCTCACAGAATGAACTGATGATTATTTTCCATTGACCCTATTTTAATAGTGACAGTCGGGGTGACCTGTTTAGCAATCTGTTTACTAGTCATTCTTACAACTCAGACTTCTTTTCACGGGAGGTGTGGATTTGGAACCTCCACATAATGCACTGTAGAGTGGGTAACATGCGTATCTATCATGAAAGAAGCAGGGTGGCCATTCACTTTCCCATCATTATATGGGAAAATCTGATCTACCTTCGGGACTGCCCCGAGTTACCAATCTTCCTTCTCTCTCAGGTACCATCATTGTGAATTCTTTTCTGGAGAAAATTGGATTTACTCCTAATCAATTAATTCTGTTGATACCCTGCATAGTATGGCATTTGTTTTCATATTTTGCAGGCAGATTCATACAAAACTATCTTTGATCACGTATATTCTGTACTGGAAGTCATTCGGCGGGGGCCATTGATGTATCTATGTCTGATTCACATTTCATTGCAACTAGAGGACGAAAAATTCTATATTCAATCTGGATTTAATCAACATTTCTGTTTCCAGTGTCTGATTTTTCCACAGAAATAACAAACAGTGCTCTTCTTCAGCATGTGAACATTTGTATTCATTCTAGAATCATTCCAGCCACTCTTCCATGACCCTGTATCTGCATCATCCCATTTCCTATTTTCACACCTTGTACTCATGATATCACATTCATTCCAGCATTGTCTGATGGCAAATATCACAAATCTTAATCCATCAATTGATTACTACCATTCCTCTCAAACTGCTTTGTCTGGGCAACCATCAGTTTCTCTTTATTTAAAATATGTTTTTATTGCTTTATCAGCCAATTGGCAACATTCAAGAAAGGTACAGGTGGTTACATTGTGTTTCAGCGTACATTATACATAGTAATTGTTTTGTTTGCACATTCTACAAGACCTATGTAAGCACTCTGTCTCCCAACGGGGGTACGACTGAGTGTACTTTTACGGTACGCAGTTGGTTCGCCATGTGCAAGGTTATTTAAAAAAACAAGAGATCTAGGGAGAGGATCTAAGGATAAGAGCTAGAGCGGTTCAGGTGAGCGCAGGCGGGGGGTGAAGGGGGAGGAGATGAGGCAGGGAGGGCCAGGCGCCAGGGGGAGCACGGCCACCATCTCCAGCCTCGCGGCATGCCCGTATTCCAACCCAAGCGTCGCTGTCGCCCCCGCGCTCAACGGGATTACTTGGAAATAGCAGGGGTCCACCCCACGTTCGAGATGTGGGCAACAGCGCAGGGACAGCGGATCGCAAGGGGGAGATCAGCGGCACCTCGCACCCCCAGGGTCCATCTCGTGCCCGCGCATTCCAGCCCCCCAGCGATGCATCTGGGCATTCCCACAAGGCATATTACAGTGTTTCTGTTGGTTTACTTCCTATTCTATTTGTATCGGTGAGCATCTATAGTAGTGTTTTAGATTTACTACTGAAGTGTCAGGTGATGTCTCTTTCTTGTTAATTTAGGGAGGGCGTTCATCATCTTTGTTTTCTGCCGCAATCACAAACATATTCCATGTATCTAGGCCTTAAACTAGGATACCTTTATCCAATAAGTTCAGCAGGGTCTGCGCTTCTGCTTTAGCCCACCGTATCAGTTCCTGCCGCCTTCGGGCGACGCTGGGAGCTCCTGGTGCTTTCCACTGCATGGCTATGAGGAGCCTGTACAGCACCAATGCCAGGGCGATACACTGATATGTTTGTTTGCGTTTTTTAGGACAAGGTGCTATGCCCAGTAGGCATAAGTCAGGGCTGGGGGATAGTGTAGTGTCTGTCCTATCAGCCAGTAACGCTATTATGTCAATCCATGTGTTTCGAATTGGGAGACATTCCCATGTCATATGGTAGAAAGTGGCCTCTTCTGTGGGCATGTCTGCGGCGATCGGGGGAACATATGCGTTATGCGATGCGGTGATAAGTAAGTCTGGTGCACATAATTAAACTGTGTGTACCGGAAGCAGGGTTACGTGAAACCTCCTAAGTCATTTTCATAGCCTGTTCCCATGAGTTTAGTGTTAGGGGTTCAGGTAACACGCAATCCCTTCTATTTTTTGCCCGTTCCTGTTTGTGTTCGGTCTGGGCAGCGAGGATGTTGTATATATTCGATATGCTTGTTGGGACAGAGATGCTCCCCAACAGCTCGTGGAGCAAAGGGGATACATCAGGTTCTAAATTGCCGCTTTTCCACCATGCTCGCATTGCCTGTCGGATTGCTCTGTAAGCTATGAATCCCCCTTGACCCAACGCATGTTTGTCAGCTAATGCCTCATATGTTTGGAGTTGCCCATCTTGGTAGATGTCCCCAAATGTGTGTATGCCTCTGCTTCCCCATGTGTTCAGACCCACCTTGGTCGCTATTTTCGCCAATGTCGGTTGAGCCAACAGTGGGATCCTCGGGGAGTATTGTGGGTTTTTATCGCGTAGCAGTGCATATCGGCCCCAAGCCCAGTGCGCAGTGGTCAGCAGCATATTACATGTGTGTCTGGGGCCGACGCCGTTCATGAGGTATTGTAGAACCTCAGTACCGCCAAAATCCATAACACCCGCTGTGCTTCCGCGCCGGTGGGGTTTCCAATCCAATTAGATATCCATTGTATCTGGGCAGCTGCATAGTAGGCTTCGAATTTGGGGGCCCCCAGTCCCCCCAATTTAAGCGGTTGAAGCACTTTAGTTAACGCGACCCGTCGGCGGCCATTGCTCCATATTAGATCCGTTAGTAAACTGTTCAATTGTTTGAAAAAGGAGCCAGGCAATACCAGCGGCAGTGCCATGAAGAAATAGAGGAGGCGCGGCATAACTATCATCTTTGCTATGGCTACTCTGCCCATTGGGGACAGTGGGAGTGAGCACCAGAAGGGCAGGGAGCCCCTAGTTGATCTAATCACTTGGCTGAGGTTACCATCTCTTAAATCATGACTATCATGGTATATATTTATACCCGGGTATTTAAATGTGGTATAGCACCATTTCAGATCACTCAGTCTGATAGCGTTCTGAGTACTTCGGGGACCGGGCGCATAGGGAATATGCACGATTTTGCCCAGTTCACCGTTAACCCGGCCACCGAGCCAAATTTTTGTAAGAGATCCAATAGGCCTGGGAGGGCCACAGCATGATCTTGAAGAAAAATCAGCGCATTGTCTGCATATAAGGAGACTATCCGATGTGTCCGGCCATCCAGGACGCCCCAGGCAGGGGCCATTGTGCGGGGACGGCGGCCAGTGGTTCGATAGCTAGTGCAAATAAGAGCGGGGATAGCGGGCATCTCTGTCTGGTGCCCCTTCCTATGTTGAATGTTTCGGAGATCGTGTCGCCCATCTTAACTCTAGCCGTTGGGCCAGAGTATAACACTCTCACCCAGCCAATATAAGTTTGCCCGAAGCCCATACGACTAAGTGTTTCTGTTAGGAACGGCCATCCCAGCGTATCAAACGCTTTTTCTATATCTAATGAAACTGCTACTTGGTGCCAATCGTCTTCAGGAGAATTTCCCATCAGGCGCAGTAAGTTCCTGATGTTACTAAACGTGCCGCGACCAGGGATGAATCCCGATTGGTCTTAGTGGACCAACTCCGAAACACATGGGAGCAGGCGGTTGGCTAGTATTTTGCCGGGTAGTTTGCAATCTGTATTTAGCAATGATAACAGCCTATACGAGCGAACATCCAATAGGTCACGGCCTGCTTTCGGCAGTACTGCTATCAGCGCCTCGCGGCATGTGTCAGGGAGCCGGCCCGTTCTAGAGCTTCCTTTAGCATTGCTAGGTATGGGGCTAATGTCTCGGATGGAAACGTGCAGTAGTATTCGATGGGTATACCATCACTGCTGGGTGCTTTGCCATGTGTTAATTGCTGCAGTGCTGTTGGATTTCAGTTATGTCTATCGGTCTGTCTAGCTCTGTCACCTGTGAGGCAGTTAGGCGGTTCAGGGTGATGCCGCTGAAGAAGTCATTCAGTTGGGCGTTAGTGGGTGGAGGCCGTGCTTGGTATAATGAGCTGTAGTACTCTCTAAAAGCATTATTTATCTCTGCCTGTGTATTAACTATCAGTCCGGTTTCCAGCCAAATAGCGCCTATGGGAGGGTTCCGACGTTCATTATTTTGAGCCATACTAATAATGTAATGTCGGTAGTCAAAATGTCTGAGTCGGCTGTCTGTCTCTGACCATTTGGAGCGTATACTATTGAGTTTCGTTGGGTTTTCGTGCCATTTGCGAATTCGCGTTCGGAGGAGTGGATTTCTTGTTCTAACCCTCGGAGTTCGCGTGTTAATGTTTGACGTACTCCTACTGTCGTTGATATACATACCCCCCTTATAACTGTCTTGTGTGCATCCCATTCAATGGCCCTGGAACTAGTTGTCCCAGCGTTTGACTTGAAATATGCTGAGATGTGCGTGGCTATGTCTTTCCTGAAAGGGGGGTCTTGTAATAATTGAGTCTGCAGTCGCCAGGTTGGAATACAGGAGCGGGGCCTGCCCCATCTTAATTGTGCTTTAAGTGGGCAATGATCTGAGATTACTTTGGCAGTGTACTCTGCGCTCATTATTTTATGTATTAGGTTCTGCGAGGTGAGGATGAGGTTAATTCGGGTATGTAGTAGATGTACTGGGGAATAGTAGGAGTATTCTCTTTCATGTGGGTGCATGTGCCTCCATATATCAGTCAGGCGTCGCTCTTTCATCCATATGCCTAACATTTGAGAATTTTTCGCTGGTGGGGCGGCCACTAGTGGGGGGTGTGATCTATCCTTATCTACGTGCGGGACACAATTCAGGTCTCCACCCCATATACAGGGTGTAGTTAGGTCATTGGTTAATTGTGATACCTTTTTTGTAAAAATTCACCTTGTTTAATGTTCGGAACAATTAGCCAGTTTATCACGAGCTCCTCCCCATCCAACAGTCCCTTTAGTTGTACAAACCTACCATCCTTGTCTTTTATGCTGTGTTGTACTGTGTAAGGGACACCCGGAGCTATCCAGATCAGCACCCCTCTGGCAAAGGACGAGTCACCAGAGCTATGTATTGAACCCGCCCAGCACTTTTCCAACCGATCAACGTCTGCAGGCGTAATGTGTGTTTCCTGGAGTATTGCTATGTGTATATGGTGGCGCTTTAAGTGTGAATGTATTCTATTGCATTTATTAGTTCCGGCCATACCCTTCACATTCCAAGTTATTATATTATATATGGGTTCCTTATTCATTGTGTTGTGTAGTGCCATAAGGAGCTATCTGAGCAATTCCCGCCTTACCAGTCTGTGTCCCCGCACCCTCCCCGCCACGGCCCCGCCAGCCCACCCAAGACACCCCCCCCACCCACCCACCAGCAACCCGCGCACCGAAGGGGAAAGAGGAAGCCCATAGTGGGTTTGAAGAGAAAAAAAAAAAGGAAAATATAATAACCAAAAGGATACTCCGGACAGTGTCCGTTTGTTAAACAAAGTGGCACAACCGGTGCCTAAAGTGGCATCCATGGAAGTCAATTCCATTCGGATGCCGTTCAGGTGTAGGGGGACGTGGATTAATCAAGGTCGGGCTCTTGGGTGGCCCTTCTTCAGGATGTTTCATTGCCTCTGCGATCCCATGTGTGTTGGTTCAGTGTTCAAAAATTCAGTCAACATTTCCGATGTTAATTGCAACTTCTTCCTCTCCGATATCCATTGTAGACTTCGGAAAGAAAACCCTGAGGTAGAGGGGCAGCCACGCCCCTGCTGCCGCGGCGACCAGAGGTGGCGCCACCGGCGCCAGTCATAATCATCTAAAGTTCGTCTGCCATTCGCGGTGTGAGGTCCGGCCCCACCAGCAACGGGGAGGGGGATGGGCTTGAGTCTCCCCATGTGAGGCGGTGTCATTAGTATCCGTTTCACTCCTGCATCCAGCAATGCACGAGCAAATGAGTTTGTATCTTTAAGATTTGTGCTTGATCCATTACCATTTGTGCCTTTGTGGGGAGGGAGGAGGTTTTAGACTTTTTCTTCTTTCTGGAGCTAGCGGTAGACCATTCTTCGGTTAGTGTGTCTTCCTTGGTAGGGTCGACCAATCCTTTAGCATGGATCCATGTCCATGCATCTTCAGGTGTGGGAAACATTAGGGTCTTTTCATCCATGACTATGCGCAGGCGTGCTGGAAACATGAGAGAGTAAGTGATGCCATTTTCTCGTAGCAATTGTTTGATCTTGACATAAGCGACTCTCCTACGCTGTACCTCCGTCGTATAGTCTGGGTAGGCCATTACCCTGTGGTTTCCAGAGTGATCTGGTTAGATTTTCTAAAGTATTGGAGGACCAAGTCTCTGTCCCTGTAGTTTAGGAAACGTGCTATTAGCGGGCGGGGTGGCGCTCCAGGGCGAGGTGGTCTGCTCGGGATTCTATGTGCCCTTTCTATCACTGGAGTTGTAACAGGGTCCTGTTCTTTAAGTGTATTTTTCAGCCAGGTCTCTAAGAACGCCTCTGCTTTGGGGGATTCAATTCGCTCTGGGATGCTGAGGAATCTGATGTTGTTACGTCTGGACCGCCCTTCAGCGTCTTCAGCCCTGCGTTGCAGTTGAGCTATGTCCAGTTCCATTTGTTCCATTTTAGTTCTCATATCTGCTACTTCTGGCTGGATCACTTTTAGTGTCGTTTCAGTATCGTGTACCCTTTCTGTTAATTTGCGATGGTCAGCGTGCAGCAATGAGACTTACAATACCGCGGCATCAATTTTCCCTTCCAGTGATGATTTAGTGTCCATTATTGCTTGCATGAGTTTATCAAATTGGAGGGAATGCACACATAATGTTTCGTTCCGCTGGAGAAGTGTGGTTGATTGCATGGCCACGTGACCCGTTAGCGAAGGAGGGTCTCCATCTCCCAGTGTCCCCGTTTTGGGGTGTTTTGGTTTGACCATGTCCTTCTTGGGGATCCGCCCTGTTCGTTCTGTTGGGATTGATAGCCGGGTATTTACTGGGGGTGTCCGCCCTTTCCCCTCCTTATTTCTGTTATTATTGTCTCTTGTTGGGATTAAATCACTTCCGATCTTGGTGGTGAAATGGTGCACTTATACAATTGGTCCACCATTGCAACTGTGCCGTGGTGGGGAATATTACCCACTAGGCCCCCCCGAATTCAACCCAATGCGCTCTCAAGTACTCTCAAATTGGGGATCAGGGAGGGGTCGCGTCTAATTCCGGAAACGGTGTCCACATAGCACCCCCAGAGTCACTCCGTTCTAGCGGGCATAGGCCTTGTCCAGTTCCCAGGCGCCCCTTACCTCGCTCCAGCTAGCGCTCGGTTCGCCAAGCAGGACCCGATTGGATCGGGCACGACGCGTAGTACACCTCTCCGGGGGGGAACACCTGTGGTTCAGGCTCCCCAGTGATCCCGGAGATTTCAGTGGGAGGTCCGGGGGGCCGAGGGGATCCGCAGCGAACCCGCACGGCACAATCAAGTGAGGCCCGTGGCTCCACAACAGGGCTGCGCTGTCGCTTCAGCCCCTGCGTCAACGAATCTTCAGTGGGCACCGGGTCCGGGGTTCCTCCGCGCCCGTCAGATGGATTCACCGATCCATCAGGTGGGGCCAGCAGCGGGCCTTGGTCGCCACGCTCAGCCGCCCCCGAGACAGTCAGGCGCTCATCTGGGTCACCCGGCCGGGCTCGGCCAGTATGGAGCACACCCACCAGGATGGGGGTGTCCCCCGTGCCGCGGACCTCGCAACAAGCTGAGGAGCGTCAGCAGGGGGCCCACGGGTCCGGGCGTCCACTCGCTCCTACCCCGGTTCGACGCTCGATGCGTTCAGACGAGGTCCGCGGCTCCGGGATATGGCGGCGGCGCCGTCTCCACATTTCCGGCTCCTCCGCGTGTGCCGCTCCCTCCGGTCCGAAGCTCCCCCAAATTGTCCACTGGTGTTAGGCGAGGTCCCTACTCCCTTCTGACACAGTTTGGGATACGGCAGGGCACAGGATCTTAGTTCGTTGGTGGGCCGTGAGCGGAGCTCCTCAGTTAAGCGTCCGCTCCGGCAGCTATCTTCGCCACGCCCCTCAACCATCACTTTCTCTTTGATACTTTTCTCCTTCACATCAAAACAAGCAATGCAGTATTTTTCAAAATTCAATATTTCATCCATATTCTTTGTTTGCCAACACAACACACAATTTTGACTATGAGTACTAAGCTCTGGACACACATACATAGCAAAAGCAGAAATGAAACTACTTGCACCATTTATCTCTGGATCTTCAACTCCTCTGTGCTTCTTAAAACTCTACATAAGACTGTCATAGTAGGCATGCACTGACTCATTTTGCCCTTATGGGAATCTCAAAATGTTTGGGCAGTTTCGTCACAACCACATCAGGAGTATTATTAGGCACAACCCCTGTCCATTCCTCAGTCAGTCAAACAACAGCAACTGTATACTTGAACCACAAATCACTAGGAACTACAATCTCAAACAACACATTCAAATTAGTCCAGAGCATTTTCAAAATGGCACTTAACCTATCAATCTCCTTAAACCAATTTTAAAGTTCCTCTTGCAATTTTGGAAAAAATGTGTCATAAAAGCTTAAAGATCATCTCTGGTCCAAAGCAGATGCACATAATTCCCTCTTGTAATTATCTTAATGGAAATGCTGCAACTGTTCTTATTTCCAAATCACTGTTATTTGACCCTTTTGTTTTCTTTTCTGTGTCTGAATCTTTCTTTTCATTCATACATCTTCTCTTCCATCTCTCTCTGTATTCCTTTAAGTCACTGCATTATCTTACTTTCTCAACTAAATCTCTAATGTTAGCTTTTAAGGTTATTAAACCTCACACTCATCAGTCAACTCTTAAAATGTATGATGTGCTTCAATTGCACATCTTGCTGCCTCCTTGATCAAATATCCCATTTTATCAACATTAGGAGCCTCATTACAACTATGGCGGGCTTTTGGCAAGACTGCCTCAGGGGTGGCTGCCATAAGACCTCCAAGTTGTTAGTCATCCGACTGCCGTATTAAGAGTCACACACTGAAGACAGCCAAAAGACAGCCAAAAAATCGAGACCGCCAGGACACTGGAGGTCAGGAAAGGAGTGGTTCTACCACCAGCATCGCCAGCCCAACACAAATCCACCCATCAGATTACGTGCCACAAATCACCACAGGGGTTTTTCCATGGAGAAAAACAATTGGCAGTGCGAACCACCGCGGTCAGAACCAACTACTGTCAGAACACACCACATTAGACAGTTTGAATGCCCCACACCTGACACACATCCACACACCCGACACACCCGACACACCCGACACACCCGACACACCCGACACACCCGACACACCTACATACTGCACTATATAACACACTCCCACACAACCCACAATCCTTTGCTACTAATATGCTATTCTGAGACACTGTGAACAGGCAATTACAAAGAGAGGGCACCCTTACACTATAGGTACATACACCACACGCATCACACACCGCAAACCAGCAAAACTAACACACATAGGGGGTCATTCCGACTCCCGGCGGCGGCGGGAGCCGCCGAATGACCGCACCGCGGTCAAATGACCGCGGCGGCCATTCTGGCTTTCCCGCTGGGCTGGCGGGCGACCGCCAGAAGGCCGCCCGCCAGCCCAGCGGGAAAGCGCCTTCAACGAGGAAGCCGGCTCCGAATGGAGCCGGTGGAGTTAAAGGCGTACGACGGGTGCAGTGGCACCCGTCGCGATTTTCAGTGTCTGCTTGGCAGACACTGAAAATCAATGTGGGGCCCTGTTAGGGGGCCCCTGCAGTGCCCATGCCATTGGCATGGGCACTGCAGGGGCCCCCAGGGGCCCCACGAAACCCGTTACCACCATCCTGTTCCTGGCTTCGGAATCCCCATGGCGGCAAGCAGCGCCGCCGTGGAGGATTCCCTGGGGCAGCGGGAAACCGGCGGGACACCGCCGGTTTCCCGTTTCTGACCGCGGCTGTACAGCCGCGGTCAGAATGCCCATGGAAGCACCGCCAGCCTGTTGGCGGTGCTTCCGCGGTCGTTGGCCCTGGCGGTCGGTGACCGCCAGGGTCAGAATGACCCCCATAATGAACACACAAATCATGACAGGCATCTATCACTCACAACACCCCACCCACACCCCAGCAATCACCCAACACTGCACCCATACACACACACAACACCTCCCAACACAGCATCAACCATGTCCCCACAAAAGCACCCACAGTTCACAGACGATGAGTTGAGGGTCATGGTGGATGAAATTGTAAGGGTAGAGCCACAACTGTTTGGAGCACAGGTCCAACAATCGTCGATTGCCAGGAAAATAGAGTTGTGGCAAAGATTTGTCGACAGGGTTAACTCAGTAGGCAACCATCCATGCACAAGGGAGGACATCAGGAAGAGGTGGAACGAATTTAGAGGGAACATACGTTCCATGGCATCTCAAAACCAGATCGCCGTGCACAAGACCGGCAGTGGGCCCCCATCTCCTCTCCCACAGTTCATATCTTGGGAGGAGAAGGTCCTGGGCATCTTGAATCCCAAGGACCTGACTGGAATACCTGGAGGACTGGACTCTGGTAAGTACCCACAACTTCCCTGTCACAAATTTGTTGTGTCCTGCATGCTTCCTCCCCACCCAAATACTCCTCATTTCACTATATGTCTCACTACACCTCCCACCAAATCACCTAATGCCCCTCTCCTGCATGCCACACCTCCACCCAAACCAACTGCTCACTCACCCCTTGCAAAAGGCACAGAGATCAGTAGCTAATACTATTACTATCACTATGACTCCCACAACGCACTAGCCATACGTGAAAACCAGGAATGTGCACATCACATCACATCTCTTGCATGTATGACTATTGTACGAGCTACACCAAATAGAAGCACATTGCAATGGCATACCATAATGGCAACCAAGCCTAAACACTGCTACAGCACTGTGACAAATCCAAATGGCCACTCAGTTAGATCTCCAAATGGACAGAGCATGGTATGGAAATTAAGATGGCAGACTCCATGAACAACATGACATTTAACCTTGCATACTCACATGCTGTTCTCCCACTGGGACACCATGGTGCAATGTCACATCTAGCAAGCCTCACTATACACTAGGTAACAGTGCTATACAGTATGTGAAGTATCAGACAGTACCTGAACCCATCCATAGTACCATATGTACAAGACATGAATAACAGTACTCTACATGGAGTATGGCCTCACATGTCACTGACTAGTATGTACCACCAAAGGTATGCTGTGCAGCATCTGCCATTGTCGTAGCATGGGAAGACACTGTATGCATCTGACAAAGAGATAACCAAACACACTTACTATATTTAACTCAGTGCCTCACTCCATCCACAGTACCCTTGCCACTGCCACCATGGAGATAATACCAGAGACTGACAGCCCTCCTCAGGATGAAGGTCCCAGTGAGGAAAACTTATCTTGATGACAGTGACGACTTACCTAGCCCATCTGGGAAACATGGTCTGTCTACAATGCCATGCCTTACCTTGCCCACATCAATCCTCCCCTATTGCTACAACACAGCCAACTCTTTATCCCCAAACCTGTGTCCCAAGGACTGTTCAAACTATTGTGTCCCACGTAGTACAGGGACCTGAATCAATCCATGACACTCCAGACAATGAAGGGACTGCTAATACTGGGAATACCATGGCAGGGGCACAGGCACCTGGGGGCAGTTGGTGTGGGAGGCAAGCTGTGGGCGAGAGGAGGGGCCCCCAAGACACTTGCATGACCAGGAAACCATCTCCCAAGTTCTGGGAGCATACGAAAGTTCCCAGGACAGTATGGGACAGATTATCACAATGTTGGGGAAAACCAAAGGCTGCAGAGGGAATACCACCAGGAGGTCATGCAGCAGTGGCAGGCCCACAGTGCCACCATGGCCTCCATTGCATGGGTACCGAGTGATATAAACACCGCCCTGCATGCTTCCTCGACCCACCAGCAGGGCCCTTCCAATAGCAACCTGACATCTACCCGATCTACATCAGCAGCAGCTAGTGGGATGGGTAACCACAGGAATCAGACAACCTCCCTCTGTAGCAGAAGAACCCCCTGCAAATGTGGACATCCAACCAAAAATACAGCTGGAGCAGATGCCAAGACCAAACCCACTGCCAGGAAGTGAACCACACCTTATTTGTCTCCGTTGTGTGCCACTGACACACCCTGTTGACTGTTCTGAGACTTTACTCCATTTTCCCATGGCACTTGGATACAGGGCCTGTGCAACCAACTGCTGTAGCTGCTACTCTGATGATTCCATCTCCCACTAACTCACTCATCACCCTCATTTCTATTTATGCACCTTATTTTTACTTTCATAATCATAATATGCACAATAAATCACCATTGAACACAACTACTGTAGATGTGTCTTTAATAAAACATCTACACTTGTCATGCTTGCCAACTGTGGTCTGGGTATGCCCCTCCTTCATCGGACATGCAGTGTAATGGACAGCAGAGGGTGGAACCCTCTGCAGGAGACAAAATAAATACTCATATGTCCCAGGACAGGAGTCAGAGAGGGAGTAATCCAGGGCCACACAAGACTAAAGTTAGTATTCCAACCTAAAAAAAGACCACAACAGAGAGTACCATCAGGATGGAAGGCATGCAGCCACTCAAAGCACATATGCAAGTCATAGATGTTGTGCCCAGTGTAGAACACCTCCTAGGCAGTGTCCCCCAAATATTACCACTTATCACCAGTCACAGACTTATCACACAAATCACGTATCTGCCATCTGCCATGTACAACCCTCATGTCTGGAATCATTTAGCAATGGATAATGACAATGAATGTCTCAAGCCATAGGTAGCAGAGGCAGAGATTATAAACCACAGTCAGTGGGTGGAATTACATGAGTGCAGGAGAATTAGCAAACATAGCTCAAAACTGGTCTGTTCATTTGAGAAGTAAATGTAGGTAACTGCAGTGTACACATATGTCAGAGCTCAAACACTGATACAGTGTGCCTTACAACCTATCAGTCAGCTTCCACAACTCACAGATAGGGAAAAGACCACATTACAACCCCAACGATCAATCACGTCAGCAGGACTATTGTCACCAAATCACCTCTGATTTTGGACATCCAAGACTTGGTAAACCCCACTCCACATACTTGTATGTCACTAGAAGTACTGATGAGCTCTGGTGACTGGACCAGCTGCCTCACCCTCATCAGCTAGCAACGGTATCTGATGTCTCAGGGCTAGATTGTGAAGTATGCAGCAGGCAACAATGATTTGGCATACCTTTTGGGGTGAGTAGAGGAGGACACATCCAGATAGGTCCAGGCGCCTGGATCTGGCTTTCAGGAGTCCAAAAACATGGGTTGAGACATCCCTGCTGTTAAGGCCATTGTATTCTGAAAGGAGCCTTTGGCCAGGTAGTGTAGCACTGGCAAGACTTGTACAATGAGAGGGATGCAATAGGAATTGCGTATGGCTGGCAAGAGATCTGACTCGAACTGTGTACATAGATCCATGAAGGTCTGATGATCCTGACGATATATATCTGATTACATGCCTGTTGTTAGACCTGGAATCCTTGTTGTGGTTTCTCCTGTCTTTTTTGCCTCTGCTTCCCATATTTTGAATGCGCGCTAGACTCTGTTTTTGCAGTTTGTGGTACTCTGGGCACTTTACCACTGCTGACCAGTGCTAAAGTGTAAGTGCTCCCTATGTAAAATGTCTGTGTAACTAGCTTTTCCATGATTGGCATATTTGATTTACTAGTAAGTCCCTAGTAAAATGCACTAGAAGTGTCCAGGGCCTGTAAATAAAATGCTACTGTGTCTGTGTGTGCAGTTTCAAACTGCCAATTCAACCTGGCAAGTGCACCCACTTGCCAGGCCCAAACCTACCCTTTTTATACATATAAGGCACCCCTAAAGTAGGCCCTAAGTAGACCCATGGGCAGTGGGTGGTACATGTTAAAGGTGGGACATGTATTAATGTGTTTTACATGTCCTAACAGTGAAACATTGCCAAATTCCTTTTTCACTGTTGCAAGGCCTATCTCTCTCATAGTTTAACATGGGGGCTGCCTTTCAATATCTTTTGAGTGTAGTTTCCCCTTGGAGCAGATAGAAATATGGAGTTTTGTGTCTCTGAACTCACAATTCAAAAATATATCTTTTGGTAAAGTTGTTTTTTAAATTGTCAGTCTTAAAATGCCACTTTTAGAAAGTGAGCATTTTCTTGCTTAAACCATTCTGTGACTCTGTCTGCATGTGTATTCCCTGTCTGGGTCAAACCGGCAGTTGGGCTGTTTGAAATACCCACTTGACAATGACATAAAGGGAGCTGGGGTGTAGCCTGCATATCCTGGTGGGCCATCTGGGCTGTGCCTACCCTCACACAATGCAGTCTCCCACCCCTTGGTTTGTGTCTGAGGCCAGGTCTGGGTAAGGCAGGATCTTCTGAACAATAGAGACTTTCCTTTGAAGTTTGCCTACTTCAAAGGCAGAAAAGGGTATAGGTAGTGGACTCAAAACCCCAGATTTTCAGATTACTTCTGAAATCAAGAGGAACCACTGTCAAGGAGAAGAGCTGGAGGAGGTGCATTGCCCCTATGCCTGTGACTGTGCTTTGCTGGGTTGTCCTGCAGTTGCTGCTTCTGCCTGAGGACAAAGACTGGACTTTGTGGTATATTACTGCTTGTGAAGAATCTCCAAGGGCTTAGACTCAGTAGCTTGCCTCCTGATTTGAAGTCTCAAGGCCATCAAAGACTTCCTCTGCCAGCACTTGGACTCTCTGCTGAGACTCCTGCCCTGCAAAGTGGTGCCCTATCCAGTTACTGGGCCCTTGAAAGGTGAAGCTGGTAGAACAAGGACTGAAATCCACACACAGGAAGCCGAGCAGGTATATTTTGATGCATCGCCTGCAATATGGCTGCAAAAACAACACACCACCCCCCTCGTGGCTGAAATCGGCGAACCACCTGAATCACAACTGGGAAATCAACGCATAACCTGCATCGCGGCTGGAGAAACAACACAGCACCTACTTGCGGCTGCTGAAAACAAAACAAACCCCATGCAGCACAGTTTTCCATCACTGTGCAACCGGATTTCTCACGCATCATTGCTGGACATCAAAATTAATGTGAACCTGCGCCGATCAGAGGTGTCCCATCTGTAAATCAACACATCACTCTCTTGCGGGAGAGAAAAATGACGCATTGCCTATCCGACTGGAGAAGAAACAACGCATGGCCTCAATTGTAAGGAATCAACGCATCGTTGACTTTTCCAATGCATTTTTGATGCAAACCAGGTACTTTGTGTAACAACAATGTTTCCATTGTTTTCCATGGAGTAAGACTCTTATTATTTAAAAAGTTAATATCTTGACTTTTGTATGTTGGATTTTTGTCGTTTTGTTCATGTTTGATTAAGATAAATATTGCCTAATGTTCTAAACTGATGTGGTGTCCATTTTGTAGTGTTTTCACTGTACTACTTTGTGTTCTGGTACAAATACTTTACACATTGCCTTTGAGATAAGCCTGACTGCTTTTGCCAAGCTACCAAGGGGGTAAGAAAGGGTTGTCTTAGGAGTGTAACTTGCTTACCCTGACTAAAATGAGGGTCCCTGCCTGGAAAGAGTGCAAACTGACTGCCAACCAGAGACCCTGTTTCTAACACCAGTCCTTCATGGCTGCAAGGTCAACAAGTGGACAGTATACTGATGGTTGTCTCAATCTCCTCATGGCAGCATATCTATGTTGAGAGGAGAGACTGTATAATGAGTAAAGCAGTTTGCACATGTTAGCATCACGATATATATCAGCTCACACCTAACTCTATAGGGGATGCGTTGCACAGCTGCCATATACAATACTGACCAAGTTAATCTGCATGTTACTCCCTCATTGCTGCACATTGGTTGATATATAAGTCGTTTAGGACAAATGTCACCTGAGTAATAGTACATCTATGGCTGACTGAGCTGTGTTGCACTAATCACACATATATTATTGGAATCAACCCATATATAGCCCTCTAATGCGTGCCTCTGAGTATCTAAACATAGCTATCAACATTCATAGAGCCTCAACACGTCATTGTGTCACTAATGTCACAATTTGAAGCACTGCCATGATGGCACAATATAGAGTTACACCACCAAAGGAGCGAGTATATTAATGGCGCAATTAATTAGGCTCATCCATAGATTACATGTGCACAAAATGGCAGTTGCCTGTCCTGCTGTAGTGGACATTTGGAAGTGACCTAAGTCCACCAGCGGAAGTCTTCATGGCTATAGGCAGTCACAACCGCTGTACAAATTGTCATTGGTTAACTTGGGCAATGGCGATGACTAATGGCGGGGAAGGTCCTGTACGTGACGGCTTTGACTGCCATTTCCTGCAGCCTTACTCACTTGACTCCTGACAATGTTGCTAGCATGACCTCCATGATCAGAGTTGCTGTGTACTGCCTCTGGGAGCCATCATACCACGTCCAGCAGGTGATAGGGCCCCTCCCTTCAACTTGGAGGAACTTGAGAAGCTGGTGGAGGAGGTCCTACCCCTGTATGAACAGCTATATGTGGCACATAAGGAGCAGGTGAGTCCATTTCATCTTCAGAATTCTCCTCCAGTTGACGCTCACTGGTGGTTGCGGACCCTTCTGGGACCACCCAAGCACCATCCTTGTCTGCCACCCGCCTTACTACCACCACCCTGCCTGTAGCTCCCCACCCAGTTGCCCGTGCCCGCTCACCCAGGATGGTGGGCATCTCCTACACTGCATGCACCTCTGCCCCTGCCCCAGTCAGCCCTGCCGCCCTCAGTGAGGAGGCTATTTACCTCCTGTGGTCTATTTCTGTGGGTCAGTCAACCATAATGAATGCCATCCAGGGACTAGCAACTCAAGTGCAACAGAATAATGCGTTCCTGGAGGGCATTCAAGGTGTACTGGGTAGCCTACAGAGATCCTTTCAGGTTCTGGCCTCCACACTGACGGCAGCCAGTCACCATTTGTCTTCCATCCCCCCTCCACCTACCTTTTCCCAATCCCAGAACCTTCTTCCCCATCCCAGCCAGAGTATACAGACAGACAAGCATGCACCCACCTCAACATTCGAAGCTAGAACAGACAGACACAAGCACCACAAGACCCACCACCGGCATGCAAACAAGCAACACCCACCTGCAGACACACCAACACCCACTACCTGCACAGACTCCCCAAATGCCCCCTTCTTCACAGACACTACACTGGACACACCTGCAGACGCTACACCAACATTTTCCGATACAGCCACTACTCCAATCCTACACATATTCAGCACAATAGCAGACTCACAGACAGCCACCCCAATCACAACATCCGCAGCCACCACTGCAACCAACACACTCCCATGTAGCACATCGTCCATACCTGCAGACACCACCACAACAGACAGTCAACCATCCATCATGTAATCTCCCAGCACATCCTTCCCACTCCTCCCAAGACATATAAACACCCACACTCACCCACCCTACAGACACCCAGCACCCACAAACATTCCTCACACACACATGCACCCAAGACATCCACTAAGACCTCCTACAACCACTCCCTCTCCCTCCACTCCCAAACCCTTTTGCCATGACTGTCCCCATGTGTCCAAAAAGGTGTTCCTCTCAGAGCTGTCCTTTTTCCCTACTCCTCTCCCACCCTGTGATACCCGCAAATACACTGTGTCCCTCTCCAAGTCCAGCCCTTCCACCTCCAAGTCCTCCCCTGCGCCCCCTGCTAGTACCCATGCCCCTCCCCCTGGCAAGAAGTTGACCCCTCCCAAGTGTTCTCAGCCCTCCCCTAAACCTCGCCTTCAGCCACCTCTCTCAAGCCCAAGCCCAAAGAGTCCCCTCCCAAACCAAAGCCCAAACTCCCCACCCCACATTCCCTGAGTTGCCTGCCTGTCCCCTTGATGCCCCTACCCTGTGGAGGTCATTTGGTAGTCAGGAGTCATGTAGGGGCACACTGTAGTGCCATACATGCATTGTGCACATTATTATATGGACTGGCTTATAGTCTTTAATTTGTACATAAATATATATTAATTTGCTTTTTTATTGATCTAAAATATCTGGACCAACCAGTTGTTGGTTCCATGGTCACATGTTTGTCTTGCCTTTCTTTCAACATGACTGTTTTGGTCTTGCGTGCTTTGGTGTGTGTGTGAGAGTACCTTTTGTGTGTGTGTTGGTTGTGCTACCAGTTGTGTATGGGCAGCATGTCTGGGTTTGGGCTTGGCAGTTGTCCCGCAATAATGGCTGTGTATTGTATGTAGGAAATGTTTGTGTTTGGGACATGCATGTTTGCTGATGTGGTGTGTATTGTTTGTGCTGACATGTTATTCGTGATGTGTCCTTGTGTGGTTGTTCTGTGTGCGTACGTGTGTGTGGTGATTTGTATTTCTCTAGCGTTGTGTGGTATGTTTGCATGGTATGATGTATGCTTTGTGGTATGTGATTGTGTGTGTTGTAGTATGTATATAATGTCATCTAGAGGTGTGTATTGTGGTTGCTTGACGATGCATTTGGGGTGTTGCAGCTGTAGCGTAGTTGTGTGAATTGCTAGGGTTGTGTATTGTGGTGTTCAATTGTGCCGGTCCTGTGTATCTGCGGGTTGATGTGTGTTTTGGTAGTGTGTGTTGGCCTTGGTATGTGTAATATGTGTGTCCGTTTGTGTATGTGGCTGTGTGTGAATGTGCGTATCAGTGTGAGGGTACATGTGTGTGTCGGCCTCGCCACCCGTCCCGGATGTGTATGTTGTGTGTTCCCAGATACATTCACAGATTACTACAGTGACAGATAAGGGTGTCTACTTATGGTTGTTCTATTCGTCGCTGGTTCCGGAGTTGTTGTACGAGCAGGAGTAGCAGGAAGACGTGTAGTTCAAGTTCAATGACGGCTTCAGACAGGTATGGCTTCATGTAGGTGAGTGTCTCCTTTTATAAAGTTGGTTTCCACCTGAGTTTCCCTGGTGGTGTGACCGTGGCAGAAAGCTTGGCAGTGTGCAGCCTCGTAATCTGACCGGCAGAAACATGGTCTCCGCTGGCCGGAAGGTGGCTACTGACATCCATGGCGGGTTGATCGCAATGGCGGTGGCAATTGTAGATTGGCTGTATTCAGTCAGGAAGACCACCATGCTCATAATTTGGTGGTCTTCTCTACCGGCCTGTTGGAGGTAAAATCGCTGCCGCTGCCAATATGGCGGTCTTGTGACCGCCAAGGTCGTAATGACCCCCTATATGTCAATAATGTGTTTGGGTCAATTTTTCTTTGTACAATTTCTCCAAATTCAATTTGTAAAAGCCCATTATTAATACCTCTCACTTTAAAAGGTTCTTCAATGACAGCAGTAGTAACAGACAAAACAATTGGAACTTGAGAAACAATTGTAGTATGTACACTAGTACTTGTCAATGCTGTCAGTACAATCTCTGTTGGGGAACAAGTTATTATATTTAGATCTGCAGATGTAGTTGGTCATTGTGTTTGCACACCTACACCACTTTCTCCTGCTGCTCCGGTATCTGGTACTAAAACATAACCGGGCCTCTGCCTAGGTACTACATTGGTATATGGAAGAGGTCTGGAATTCAAAAAATCATTAAAAAAGTTATCCTCATCATCTCAATCTTGATATTTTCACTGGCTCTCTCCTCTCTTTTCTTTTTATCTATGGTCTCTTTGACTACTGGATGAAAAACTCTTATTTCCTCCATCATACCTTCGGCATCTTTCCTGTCAATCCCTCCTACATTTAAGCCATTGTCTAAATGAACCTTTTGGCTATTTCAACATTTTATTTCTCTCCTTCTCTGTAGCCAATAAATCCCATTTGTTCAAAGCCTCAAACTGTTTTGGTCTAGGTAACAGCTTTCTATCATTCATGGTTTGTCTCCTGAAATCTAGCTTTCTAATGTTAAAGGTACCTTTTTTCTGAAGTGGTATATTCATTTCATTCAGGGTACAGGTTTGAAACCCAAAGTCTATCATCATCTCATAGGCACATGTTCTCCTGACAGGTAATTTCTCATCCTCTGTAAAAGGTACTTCAGGGCCTTTAGTTTTTTTAAACACAGCACTCATTTTTGTTCAAAACAAACCAAACATCATACAGAATAAACTTAGTAGATGACAACCAATTCTAGGGCTGCTCTGTCAAAGTTGAACCAGTCACAGTGTGGCTCTGTTATCAAACAAACAATCACAGCATGATGTCTCAGCAATCCTAGCATGACTCCTTGGGTGACTAACCAATCACAGAACAACTTTTTCTTGCATAAGGAAAACAATTGCAAAGCCTTTCTCAATAAGATTACACTAAATAAATTAAACTAAACTGAGTCTGTTCAACCTAAATAGTGTGAAAATCCTCAAGTTAAAATAAGACAAATCTCACAAACAATTAAACAAGAGCAGCACTTTTGTGGCACTGGTTAACCCCAATTCACACTAAGCAGACCCTCTTCCAGCAACAGTGCATCCTCAAATTATGTACCTGCTCCCATGCACTTCTTAATTCAGAAATCCTTATGTGTGTATTCGCCTCCTAGCAAAACTCTACCTTATGCAGATAAGTAAAAACACAATTTCTCAAGATCTTAGATTTTGATGAATCTGATAACCAAGACAACCAGTAATAAACAAAAACCTTTTCAATATAAATCACAAATATGAACAAAACACCAGTGATCACTCCACTAATTGAACCCAAAATCAACATCACATATTCAAATGCTTCATGTTCACCATGACAATCTATCTTTCAGCTGAAGACTCAACACTTCTACACCACACTAAACACTCATACACACCACAATCATTCCACTCCATTCATACATACAATCCAAATGATTAAGAAAAAGCACTATCAGTCAGGTTGTCTGCAATTCCCACCAAGATAATCCACACTGGAAGACCTAGTATGACCAAGGACTGGACAAGAAAAGCAACTTAAGCAGGGTTGTGTTCTTTAACATGCAACCATCCTCTGCTGCCAACATTGTAGAAGCAAGTGGCACTCAAAGATTTAGACACCCCAAAATTTACGACAGAGTTGCCACATTTTACTGAATTGGAGACATTGGTAAGCCTCAATTCAATGTGGCAATGCTTCCCCAGTTAAAGTACCACCCAAAGCACCAAAAATCAGAAAATACAATTTCAAGTGAAATGAGTCTACCCATTAGCTGAGTTGCAGATCAAAATAAAATTGAATGGATTTCATTACAGAGTTCAAAAATGAAGCACTACAGAGTCAATGCCGTGAAGGCTCTCAATGAAAATTACACAGACAATGCAAAAAGTGGGCAGCAAAATCAAGAAAGTAATGGAGACCCTCTCTAGTAGAAAGAGAAACTCTTCACTGGCTCACCCTCAAAATCAAGGGTTTTTTACATTATTTTTGCGTATGAAATTACAGAATCTGCAGACTCACTGTGGTGTGAGCAAATATAGCATTTTATCAGCAAATCAGAGCATAAGAAAAATGTGTCATGTAACTTAAGACCTAAGCACTATTCAATTACATAAATAATTATTCAACACCATCTATGCTAATGCCATCAGTAGATGCTAGAACAAAACAAGATACAAGAACAGTAATGTGTTATACGAATGAATAGTCACAGTGAACCAACTGATGGACCTTGGAAAATGTTTTAGTTGTGACTGAAAGTTCATTGAGACCAGAAAGATACTAATAGTGAAAATAAACCATTCTATCTCAGAGTGACTGTGTGCTGCAGAGTTTGTGAGGAAAGTAGTGGTTGGGGGGAGAGTAATGAGTGACAGTGGTGACTTCATTCTTGGAAAATATGGTGTTTGTATCTAAACTGTCCACTTAGCATGGCATACACATATGTACCAAGAACTAATGCTCCAGTATTTGAGTTACTACCCAAATCAACCTTTGAAAGTGAAATGCAAGACATCCCACAAGATGCCAGTAGTGTGAGTTGATGTGGTAACTTCACTTGGACTATAGTTCCTCTCAAAGAGAAGTCAGAGACACCCACAAGAGGCTGGTTGTTTGGGTATGTGGTACCTTTCTTTCTGCCAAAGTTCCTCACTATGTCGAAAGCCTCTAAAGGTCTTAAATATTTGACTGCAACATAGAAACATTATCAAGTTTGATGGCATTGAGCCAAGAAAACATCTTAAAAGTTACTGCTATTCTTTCAGGAATATCAGTTGAATGCTTCCTTCCAATCTCCAAAGATCCACAACAAGTGCTGGCAGGGGTATATGCAAAGATTAAAGCTGTCACTCATTTGCCATCTTTGAACAGTAAATTAAAAAATTGGCAGCTGTGTCACAATGTATGTACTCTCATGCATAGTAATACATGTATTGACATGTGTAAGTGCACTGTAGTATCATGACTCAGGTTCATTTGCACACCATTGCGCATTGTTTTATTAGAAACTTTTGCCGATGCTCTGAAGTCTAAGGCACAATTTTTTTTTCTCGTTGTTATGTGAAACCACGGTGCCAAAAATCAGTAGCAAAGCTAAAAGATACATATTTATTTTAAAAGGTGAGATGACTAATTGGCTTTTCAAGTTCTTCTTTATATAGTTTTACTTGTTTTAAATCTTAGGTGTTGCAAAACTGGGCTCTAGAAGCAGTTTAGTGCTTTACAGTGGACGCTTAATGAGACATGCCAGAATTTTGAGGGAAAGTAATTGTATGTACACAGGGCCAGGAAGCATTGTAGGCCCTGATTACAAGTAGGTCAGATAAATCTACATGCTGAGCAAATCCCCAGGGAGTGGTATCTTAAATGAGTGTGAAATTTACTACAACTGGTTTGTGCCCCCGCTAATATACCCTGGGAGGAAAGGCCCAGTAAGTACTAGGATAGGTGGATTTTGGTGATAGTTATCACTGTTTGGTATATTATTTTATCAAGAGAATTAATTATCTCTGGCCACTCTGGAAAACTTGTAATAATGGCAAATAATAGATTGGTTTGAGTGCATGAGATGCTGGTAATCAGAGCTCACTCACTTAAACCTCAGCTCAAAACCTTTTGTGACATATCAATGTCAGTAGCATAGAGGATGACTGAACAATTCTTTTTGAAGTATTCACCATGGCATGATTTTACTTCTTCCTCCTCTGCCATTTCCTGAGAGTGACCAGTGCCAGATGTAACATGGCTGGGCCGGGCCCCATTCAGCTGAAGATCTATATTCACTTGCCTTATGAAATGTCAGCTATTATCTAAGTAATCAAAATATCATTAGTGAACATGCTGAAATCCCTGATGGCTTTTACATTTTTCAACTGTCAGCTCAACATCCACAAGCTTTGAACTCTTTCGCTTTGCTCACCATTGTGCATGTGTACTCTCCATAAATACTGTACTTGCTGTGTGATAGAAGATACAGAATGATGTCGGTGGAACAGGAGAGAGAGCAGCCTTGCACTCCACTACAATCAGAGGTGGCTGGTCACATCTGAAAAAGGTGGTGCATAAATGCCTATCCCAAATTTGATGAAGCGAGCAATAGAAGTGGATAAGCGCAACTGTTTTGAGTAGGGTTGTGGATGTAGTTTCCTCTTCACCCAGAAAATGTTGAAAAGTTGAAGGCCAAATAGTGCATTTTACTGAATGTTTTCATTATGGAATGCCTTTAAAAAGCCATAGGTTTAAAAAGGCAGTTTTGAAGGCATCATAATCTAAAACTGAAATAATTGTGTGTGCACCCCCATCATTTTGCAGCAGTAAAAATTATCGAAGATGCAATCATTTCATTCAAGACAAAGGCCCTCATTCCGACCCTGGCGGTTTCAAACCGCCAGGGTGGAGGGCAACGGAAGCACCGCCAACAGGCTGGCGGTGCTTCCTGGGCTATTTTGACCGCGGCGGTAAAGCCGTGGTCAGAAAAGGGGAACCGGCGGTTTCCCGCCGGTTTTCCCCTGGCCCAGGGAATCCTCCATGGCGGCGCTGCTTGCATGGGGATTCCGACCCCCTTCCCGCCAGCCTGTTCCTAGCGGTTTACACCGCCAGGAAGAGGCTGGCGGGAACGGGTGTCGTGGGGCCCCTGGGGGCCACTGCACTGGCATGGGCAGTGCAGGGGCCCCCTAACAGGGCCCCACAAAGATTTTCACTGTCTGCTTAGCAGACAGTGAAAATCGCGACGGGTGCTACTGCACCCGTCGCACCCCTGCAAATCCGCCGGCTCCATTCGGAGCCGGCTTCCTCTTTGCAGGGGCTTTCCCGCTGGGCCGGCGGGCGATCTTCTGGAGATCGCCCGCCGACCCAGCGGGAAAGTTAAAATGACCCCCGCGGTCATTTGACCGTGGTGCGGTCTTTGGGCGGTTTCCGCCCGGCGGGCGGTGCCCGCCGGGGTCGGAATGACCCCCATTGTTCTCTTGAGGTGTGCCAAGGTGGTCTGGAGAGATGGGTCAGTGTCTGCTAAATTTTAACCTAGCAATAATGTGGATAATTTGACACTCATCAAACATGAAGCTAAAAAGGAGCATTCAGCATGCACCATACCTCTTGTGAGCCTTCATGCAGAGGAAAATGAGTTGGCAAGTGAGCTCACAGAAATCAATGAAAAGTAAAAATACAATTTCTGGGTGGTGGGGAATGTTTATTAGATTGGTTATCCCACTGAGGTAAACAGGGCATCTCACTTGATTGGAGGATGCAAATGAGTAAAACATCCAAAAGAGGGAGAGCTGAAGTTTGATTAAATATTGTAATGGCACCAATCTCTACATTTTTCATGCACTGTTGCATTGTTTGGAGCACCAGCAGTTCCTGACGGCATCCCTCCCATAATAGTGACTATCATATTAGTAAGAAAATGGAAATTTCAATATTGCAGGCACCTTGTCGTTGTTGTAAATGTTTGGGCTTCATTATTGGCCCCAGTGGATAGACAAAAGGCAAAGGGGATGATCAAGCTTTGGGGATTTCATAAATTTTGATGCTGGTGGGAGATAAACAATAGTAATTTGAATAACTAGGCGGAGAATGGAAGAATAAGATGGAGAGTAAGACAAAGCTCTAATAAAAATTGGGAAGGCAGAGTAAATAGTCAAAGAGGGAAGATGGACAAAGAACCGTGAGGAAGGAAGAGAGAAGGGAAGGAGGAAGATAATCATAGATTTTATGTTTTTCCCAAGACAGGAATGCGTTGTTGATCCAGCACTTTCTTGTAAGAAATCTGCAATGGATGAAGTAATTATGCTGGCATGAGGCAACCTGAAATTACAGTGAACAAATACTAGGTGATGGAGAGGGAGGAAGAAGAAGAAGACAAAGAGTGAAAGAATAGGAAATTTGATTAGAGAAGAAGAGATAGGGAAACAGGGGAGACCGACAGGTAGAGAACAAGGAAGAAATATAGTAATATGGAAAGAAGCAAGGAGAGATGGGAAAAGAGAAAATAATATTGGTCCACAAGCACACCCATAATACCTTGATTGCACATGATTGAAAACAACTAATCCTTGCTGCTACTGTAAGTGTATGATTGTTACATCAACAGCTGAGGATGACGCCTGCAGGTTAGGTTGAGTCACTGAATGCAATACCAAAATCCAGGCTGGCTGTTGCTGCTTCGTGGGTGGCTTACTCTGGAAGAAGCTTGAACTTTGACAAAATGAGATTAGAAGCCAGAGTTTGCGGATGATGAAAGTTCCCCACTAGCTCCACCTCACTCTTACACACAATAATGACTTGGTTAATTAGCAGTAGGCAATTTTCATTAGTCTGAACCAAAGTCTTCCTCATGCCAGTCCTTACCATGGTACACTTTGTGTCACTCACACAGAATTCACCCAAAGCTAAAATATACAAGTTATAACCCAGCCAATATGGCTGTCCAGGAAATGAACCAGCTATGACCTATAAAATGATGTCACTTCCTGTTGTAACATGGCAAAAAAACATGTTTCTCATTCTTTTCATTTCCTCAGGGGGAAAACCCAGAACTTGCAAGAGGACACTATGACTCGGAGTAATGAATATTACCGGTAAGTAACAGAGTCATTAGCTAACTCGTCCATCTTTCATGTCCAGGTCCTTACCATGGAGCACATACTCAAGCTGAGAAAGGAGAAATTGACACAGACTACCAGATGCAATGCCACACTCAAGTAATTTATTGAAAAAAACAGCAACTGAATCAATGTACAGATGACAAAACCACTGCTCCAGACTCTAAAGAAAACACATCCCCTATTCGCAATTTGTGGTGAGAAATTAATATGTGGGGGAAAGACCAGGTTTCAGCAGCACAAATATCATTCAAAGAGGTGCTCCTGAAAGCAGCCCAAGAAGATGATATACCCCTCATACAGCATCCCTAAATATTAGAAGGAAGAGCCCTCGGGAAAACTGATAAGTCAAGGAAGTCAATGTCCTAAACCAAGTAACTTAAAGTCACTGTAGTAGAGTGGTGGTCATTATTAGACAAAACAAAAGTGACAAAAAGAAAGTCCACTTTGCTAAAAGAAGAAGTCCTGTCAATGTAGATGGAGATGACACTAAGAACGTCAAGAATTGCCAAAGGGTCTCCTGCTCTGTAAAGGGACAAGGAAAAAAGACAGGAGTGATGAAATCCTATGACAACTGGAAAGAAGTCAAAACCTTTGGAAAAAAGGTCGGATCTGGACATAAGAACACCTTGTCCTGAAAGAACCCCAAAAAGGGAGGATGTGAGAGAAGGGCTCCACTCTTCCCCAGCCCATGCCCAGATGTAATGGTCACCAGAAAAAACACTTTGCATCAAGAACTTCAACAACTAGACAGTAGCTAAAGGCTTAAAGGGCTGAGATTCTAAGCTTATAATTACCAGGGGAAGATCCCATGAGGGAACCTGGAGCTTGAAAAAATTGCATTTTGAGATGATAACTCCTGAGCAAACGAAACAACAAAAAAACAAACATCACGATTGAAGGCCCTCCAATAACCTCAATAGCTGTGAGGTGATGGAACCCCTGAAAATACCCAAGGAGAAAGAATCAAGAGATGTTCCAGCAAAGGGAATCAGTGCTGGTCAGACCAATGGACAACTACCAGCAAGGTGTCCACTCGTTCCCTCCTTAACTTTGAAAGGACTTTGCTGATCAAGGGAAACAATGGAAAAGTGAAAAGAAGCCCTTCCAGCCCGCTGGATCCCTTTATGTCCATTGCAAGGTCTGCCGGCATAGTTGAAGTGAGCAAAAGTGACCCCGAAACAAAAGACAATCTCCTGAAAGGTCATGGGAGAGAGGGACATTATTACTGAAAAGGAAAACGATTGGCTCAGGAGGTCCGCACGCCCATTCTCCCAACCCAGTAGATTAATCGCTGTCAGAGACAACAGATTGCTCTCTGTCCATATCCCAATCTGCTCTGCCAGAAATGCTAAGGAAGGAGCTCTGGTCCCCCTCACCCTCAGATGGTTCACATAGTCCTGTGTGGTCTGATTGTCTGTCCTGATGTGGACTGTTGTGTCCTTGATTTCTGCAGGAGAAGCCAACAGCGCTTTCTAGACAGCTGCCAGCTCTTTCCAGTTTGACCATGTCATGGCCTCCACAGGAGACCAAAGACCCTGTGCTGAGTGCTCCTTTCAGGTTGCTCCATACCCCAGTGTACTCGCATCTGTGGTGATTGTCCAAGGAAGAGGAGGATACTGCAGAGTTTCCTTAATGAGATTCAAAGGATTGAGCCACCACTGCAGTTTTTTTCTCAGAATCTGTTTATTGAGTAGTACAAGTAGTACAGATACTGGGAGGAAAATTGCAATGAACGAGTCACAAATAACATTCAAGCATTCACGTATTCATTCATACTTACATTGCACCATGACCATGGCTTGTGCACACACTTTGCCAAGCTGGAAAGAAATCAGAGCCAGAATAGGAACTTGGATGTCGTAATTTTGATAACTCAGATTACAGAACGAGAGAATGTGATAGACCGAGGGCATCAGAAACAGAGCCGCTGTCATGTACCCCTGAACTCGAAACCATTCTCTCCCTGTGGCAGATGTAAAATCCAGGAGAGAACTCAAACATTCCATCAACCTCTGTTGTAGTGAGAGAAGGAGAACCACTCTCCAAACTTGGTATTGAAGTCCTGATGACCTGTAGTTGTTGGGAAGGCAGCCGGTAAGGTTTCTTGAAATTGAGAACAAGGACCAGTTCTTGACCCTTGGAGAGAGAGGAGGCACATATCAATCAGTCATCCAGGAAGGGGAAAACCAGCAGCCCCATAGAGTGATGATTCCCACCTAAAGAAGCAAAAGTCTTGGTGCCTGGGTCTGTATGACGGGAAAATCTAGGGCCCATATTTATACCTTTTTAGTGCCGTATTTGTGTCATTTTGTGATGCAAAAGCAGCGCAAACTTAAAAAATACAATTGTATTTTGTAAGTTTGCGCCGATTTTGCGTAAAAAAACAATGCAAATGCGGCACTAAAAAAGTATAAATATGGGCCTAGGTATCTTAGCTGAAGGTTGATGCTCCTGAGCTGTGAAAACTGCCTATACAGCCTTGTTTATTATGGACTCTAAAAGATCAAGAATCCCCATGAACAGGAGGAATAGGAGCAGAGCCCTCTTCCTATGAAGAGGAGTCTGCATGATGTCTCTGCTTAGCCCCTTGTTTACCCTTCATTATTCCTGACAAACTCAGGTGCCACAGAAGAACAAGCAGCTTAAATTACTTCAGGGAGCTGGTAATACTTCTGTGTTTTCAGGCTGCTTAGCAAGCAAGACACAAGTGAAGAGAAAACAGCAGAGGAGCCATCATAATTGAGGGGAAAGGTGGGTGTAGAAACCAGAGAAGGAGTATCAATGCAGCAGATTCCTCCTAACCGCTCTGGGGATGAGGTTGCATGCCTAACATGCCTAACAGCCAGTTGTGTGTGCATGAGGAAAGCCATTGTCACAATTTCAAATCTACATCAATTTTCTTGATGTAGGTCTGATAACAACCCCCTCAGAATTGGAAATTTATGAACCAAACTAATATTACATACATTGGTTCTTAACATTCTATGCTGATTACAAAAATACTAGTCACAAATTGTTTCCAAACTTTTGCAAACAATATTTTAGTACATCTGGATCAATGTCTTGTCTATGGTGTTATCTTACGCACCCTGTGCCTCCCTAGTATTCTCTGTTGCAACTTCCATCAGCAAACAGAGGGCTGTCCAGTAAACAGATGACTCCTTGGTCAGACCTGAAGTAAAGAGTTCTCAGTTCCATGTTAACGGTCAATCTGATAGTGGGCTACTTACTTGGTTGCTCTATATTTTCGCGTAGGCTCTCATTATTCTAATGAGACTGCTGGATTTTGAGCAGCAAGATTGTCCACGGTGTGGGAGACTGAGTCTGACCCACAGTGGGTGACACCTGTCGCTCCAAATCCGGGTTTTGCTCTGGCTAACTAGCAGTGCCTCGTCTCTCCCAAAAGGTAGAGATGATTGGGCAGCAGAGTGCATGACATATCATACTTCTCAGGGAAGTCGTGGTCACCCAGGTGCATCCGGTTCTCTCATTCCCAATTCAGTCTCATATATAAATGACAAGAAAAGCAGTATGAGTTTTAAAGATTGGTTTAATAACACAACTGCATTTTAGATAGCAAAGTGTGAGCTGCAATAACCAGAACAACACAGCATGACAATATTAAAATGATGATGATGAGAGTGAAGCATAAGAATAACGCTATCATATTGCCACAAGAATCGATGGACTATTTTCTATCTGAGTCATAATTTGAGCACAGCATGTTAAGCTCTAATTCTGCCTTTCAGGTTCCCCCGGGAGAACATCGACCCTCATACCTGAGTAAAGGCCTGTAGTCTGTATTAGCATCTGCAGCGAAGCATTCAGCAACTGGCATACAGTCATGGTTCCCTGCTTGGCTGGAATCTCCCTCTTAACGTGTAATGGGACTAGGAAGTGTTTTTATAATAACACAGCTAATGTTCTAAGAAAATGTCCCTACGTAAGGATGTGTATTTTCTACAAATGTTGGAGACTTCACCGGCAATGTACCAAACTGTAGCCTTGACTAAAGCGCAAAGTGATCAAGAATGTCTTGTTTGAGAACACAGTGCACAGTTGCTTTCATCTATCTAAGCAAAACACTTAGATGAAATTAAAACAAGACCGTAAAACTGGTTACTGTAAAAATAACAATGCAAAGTCAAATAAAATATATCTAGCTCAAAGTGCACAGCGGCCTAGTGTATTAAACTAACGTGCATGGAGCTATAGCTAAAATGGCTACAGAACAATATTATGGATTGTTGGGACATCATATCGTGATGGACATGTACCCCTACCCAAAGTGCCCCAAATGTAATGATATCTACATCCCTGATGCTGATTTTTGTTGTCCTGGGCAAACACAGACCATGCATGCGTTCCATGACGTAGGCCTGTCTCAGGGATTGTAGTCTAGGAGGGGTGCTTCTTTCAGAGGAGTTAAACAAGGCGGGGTGCTTCCTTTGCAGGAGTTAAGCAGCAAGAGTGCGGTGGTGGCAGCATACCATTTAGTGATCAATAGAAGTGAACAGACCTTTTTACCTGTGCCAGTGGAGTACGATCTACAGGCTGACTCATTTAAAGTTCTGTGCTAATCCTTCACCTACATAAGTTTGGTGTTTAGTGCTGTGCAGTGCGTGAGCGTTATACATGTTCTATGTGTATGTGTGCCTGTCAGTGGTACAATACAGGGATAAAGCAGTGATATGCAGGGAATATATTGTATATGTGTGCTAGGTGTATGTGTGCCTGTGAACAGTACAATGTATGAAGATTGTAGTGCTGTGCAGTGGGTGTATGCTATATGCATGTGTTGGGTGTATATGCTCCTGTGCATGGCTCAATGCATGACAGATTCTAGGTTCCATTTTGGGAAACCTGGACTATCAACATAAGGAGGTAGAAGAATCTCAGACAGATATGTGGATTGCTGCATTCATGGGAGCTAGGTGGGACACACTGGAGGAAGAGAGAGCCAGACTCTTCAGTACACTTAAAAAGGTGGACTTTGTTCCAGAGAGAGGCCACTGGGAAGGGGTCTGATATATATCTGAGGAAGGAGATGGGGCTGATAATAGATTCATAAAGACTAGGGCTGAGACCGTGTAGTAACCAATTGATATCAATAGAACTGTCATCCAGGTGAACCTCTAGTCTCTCCCATGGTGTGTATTGTGGGACTATGAGATTTGGAGTCACTCCTGCCATGACAGACTGCTTTCTGGAGGAACAGCAGAGCATATACGAAGGCACTTGAAAAGGAAGTAGACCCTCTACACAAACTTCGAAGACTCTGACCATAAATCACATTTGGTGGATGGAAATGGACTATAAGCATGGGAGCTCCAGGCCCCTAAAATTGTCAACTATCAAGCAGCCAGGTGGTCAGTGTGAGGAGGAGAAGCTCTGTAAGACATCTGCCACTGACTAGGACAGGGGTCCAAGGCTTGTCAAACTCTCAGCTGGCTGAGTAAAAATCACCCAAAGACTTTAAGGCTGCCTGTCCATGGAGCCTGAAGCACCAGTACCCACCTGCCTGCCAATACCTGTGTGCCTTGAGAGTAAAAGGAGAGCACTGGAGGCAGTGAGGTCCAGAGAGGAATCGTGTCAATTGAATCCCTGTAGTAAGGTTTAAGGAGCTACCTGCTGCACCGATTGAGATATTGCGCATGTGTAGGGACAAATTGGCAATGCCCGTATGCTAGAGGTAGGCTGCTGTGAAGTGAGCTGTAAGCGTTGTGGAACCGATCATTTCATCGCCTGTGTGCAACTTGGCAACCCCTTATATCAGGTGGGGAAGCCGTGAGGGAGTGCCGATGTGCCTATCAGGCAATGGTCGTGTGAGGAACTCAAGGACACCAGACTGCTACTCCTCCCTGCCGCTAGTGAGGAACATACCAGAGACAGCCATTGCAGCTTCTGTGCCCACAAAGCAGGACACACTCTGCAACTCCAGTTGCTTAGATCCTACTAGCGTGGGTAAGACTGATTTAAGGGCAGGCAGGGTTGGGAGAACTTGCTTGTCATACAGTGCCTCAGAACTGGATTTTTTTTTACTTTTATAAAGAGTTGGACTGGGACTTTTGAGACTCAGACAACTAATTGGGCTTAACCAGAATGTCTCCTACAGAGAATGGGGAATAACCAGTACCTCTAGCGCAAGTGGAGTGGGACTCAGGGAACCGCCTATAAAACAATGTAGCTCTAACCTCATAGGACTGTGTGTTGTTTGTGAAAGTCATATTTTAACTTGTGTTCATATATAAATACTCCTTTTGTTTTGTAAAAGCAAGTATTTTACTGAACAATGATTTATTGCTGCTGCTGAACATATTTTGAGTTGTGAGCCCCTCTTCAAACCCCTGTCCTTATTTCTCCACCCAGAGAAGCCTTAAACTGCTTAACCCACGCTGCCACTGAGAGTCAAGTGTTAAAGGAGTACTTGGCAAAGTTGCTCAGGATTCAGGGTGGGCTAAAAATTTCACTCTGCTGGCAGAGTTGGCGGAATTTCAGCCACTCTGCTTTATGCTTGTAACGCAGAGTTCTGGTCAAATTGTGCGAATAGCCCTGTGGCAGAGTTTTATCTCTCATGCGGCTCATCACTGATAGGATGGCGAGCATGAGCACCCTCTAAAGCGACCTTTGGGTGCTAGTAGGGCAGCCAGTGAGATTTTCCCAACCTGGGTGATACCCTCAATTTGCGGTGAGAAAGCTGCTACTTGAGTAGGAAATCTACTCAAGTGGAAGCAAAACCAACTCAAGAAGTAGTGCCATCTGGCACTATATGGGGTGCTGTTCACATTGACTTCTCAGAGTTGAACAAACTCCTGGAGCTAAAAATCAGTGTGAGCATCATGATGTGCCAATTTCCCCCTGTTTAGGGAACTCCTTGGAATCTCTTGGAGATTTCATGTAACTCCCCAGAATTCTGTGGAGTGGAACTTCTTGAGTTCTGCCCACTCCTACTCAGGATCCATAGTAGGTCAGGACCCAGCACATCTGGAGTAAAATGCCTCAACCCCCACGGTTGGACCCAGTATTTAAAACTTGCCCCTCTGAACTGGGTTCTGACATGGATGACTGGTTATATATTAGGAAAAATGCATCCTGAGTAATAGCCTTGCTGTATAACATAGTGAAAGAGAGCTTGGTTGCTGGAGTCTTTAGTTTGTTATACCTAAGCTTGTGAGACCTGAGCTACAGCTTTACTGAGTGAAATTAAGGCCTGCACGATCTGTGTAACCTGAAGGATAGGTCTGCTTTCTAATGCTATTGCTGGTAACTTGTGTAAAAGAGATGGCTGTGCTGTAAATTGTTTGTGTAAAAAGAAAAGGTGGGGCAACCTGGTATCCTGGGAATCAGGATAATTATACAATATTTGTAGAAAATGGTATTTCAAGGCCCAATTGTATGACATATAAAACAAGAATGTAGGCACATTACAAATTGCAAAATATTGGAAAATATCGGAAATATTGGAAAATCTAAATTATTTTGAAGCCCAACTGGGATATTAGAATTGAGATGAAAACAAAAGGCAAATTGCTTTAATGAATGGTTAATGGAGACCATAACGAAACTGTGTATTATTATGCCACAAAAATGGTAAGCACCATCAAGTTAGAAAATGGAATTAGGATAGTTATTTTGTATGAGAATGTGGATTAATAGTTGGTGGAGATGTGAGTCCTCACCAAGTAATAAGGTCACAATTCCGTACCAGGTCTAGTTAGGTCTCAATATTCTAAGACTGAGTGGGTCTTCGGCAGAACGGGTTGCAAGCTTGACTTGAAGGCAGGTTTGATGACAATGGCCTGATGAAGCACGTGTCCTCAGTATGAATCTCAGCCCTGGTGGAAAACGTGGCATGGTCTGCGTTGACAGAGGAAAGGGGTCAGAGCAGGTTAAGTCAGCACACAGATAGGACTCACTGGCGGTTGGATGCTGTTCCATGTCGGTCTTGGTGAGCCCCCTCTTTGCTCGGACTTAGAAACTGTAGTATTGTTAACGTTGCATTTAATGATGTAATATGAAGGAAGCTGAGAGTGTTACAATAGAAAGTGGAGTGTCAGATCAGTAGCAGACGCTTTTTACATTGAATGCTGCTGGTGGCTGAGGCGTTGTTCTTAGTTGAATAAAGAAACTTTGACAAAGGAACAAGCAATCTGAAGTCATTGTTTCTGTTGGACTTGGTCCTTTCTGCAGGGTCATCCACGATGTTTGCTCTCCTTTGCAGGACCACGTGTTGGCTTTTTTTAGACACTGCATTTTTTCCCTGATAACTAGTGGTAATTTGCTTGGGCTTGTGCTTTCTCTTTAAACATGGTAAAAGTGGTCTACACCTAATTGGGTCATTCAAGTTACTTGTAGGTCCATCAGGCCTGTGTATTAAATGCTACTAGTGAGCATCAGCAATTCCTGTGCCACCCACTAAAGTAGCCTCTTAAAATATTTTACTGCCACTGAAGCCTATATTGTAGTTTTAAACTGCCATTTTGACCTGGCAAATTCAACCTTTTGCAGACCTGAAAATTCCTTTTTAGTTCTTATAAGTCATGCCTAAGGTAGGCTCTAACTACTCTTAGGGTCTGGTATTTAAAAAGTAGGAGATGTGTATATCAGTTTTACCCATGCTGGCAAAGAAAAACTCCTAAAGTAATTTTTCATTGCTGTAAGGCTCTCTCTCCCATAGATTAACACCAGTTTACATCTTTACAGTTAGGGGGTCATTCTGACCCCGGCCGGCGGGGGAAGCCGCCGGCCTGGCGAGGACCGCCAGAATACCGCTGCGCGGTCAAAAGACCGCCGCGGGTATTCTGGGTTTCCCGCTGGGCTGGCGGGCGACCGCCAGAAGGCCGCCCGCCAGCCCAGCGGGAAACACCCTTCCATGAGGATGCCGGCTCCGAATGGAGCCGGCGGAGTGGAAGGGGTGCGACGGGTGCAGTTGCACCCGTCGCGATTTTCAGTGTCTGCATGGCAGACACTGAAAATCTTTGTGGGGCCCTGTTACGGGGGCCCCACGACACCCCATACCGCCATTCTGTTCCCAGCGGCCAAAACCGCCAGGAACAGGATGGAGGTATGGGGGTCGGAATCCCCATGGCGGCGCAGCAAGCTGCGCCGCTATGGAGGATTCCCCAGGGCAGCGGGAAACCAGCGGGAAACCGGCGGTACACCGCCGGTTTTCCGTTTCTGACCGCGGCTGTACCGCCGCGGTCAGAATGCCCATGGGAGCACTGCCAGCCTGTTGGCGGTGCTCCCGCGGTCGTTGGCCCTGGCGGATTTTACCGCCAGGGTCAGAATGACCCCATTAGTGCCTGATTTAGAGGTTGGCGGACGTGTTAATCCGTCACAAATGTGACAGATATCCCATGCACCGCATTATGATGTCCATAGGACATAATGAAATCATAATAAGGCAGGCTCAATATCCTTCACATTACCCTAAATCAGTCCTCTAATATGTGATAACTTCCGTTTAGTGTCAGATAGAGAAATGCTGTTTCCACTCAAATGAACTGTAATGTGAAATTTTCTGTACTTGCAAATTCAGATTTTAAGTTACTATTCTGAAACTGACACTCCTTGAAAGTTGTAATTTTTCTGCCTAAACCAAATGTGCCTTTATGCCATGGTCCGGAGTCACATGCCTGTGAATGGCTCTCCTGTGATGTTTTGTGTATTCCTTCCAGACATAGGGACAAAAGGTCCTTGGGGATAGTGCAGGAAGTTGCTCTCTTGAGAAGGATGTTCTGGTGGAATATACGTAACCCTTCCTGAGCTTCAAAAAGTAGCGTTAGAGCTTGTCCACCCCCTCCCTGACTTCTAAGGGCTGCCTACCCTGCCACTGACAAATGCAACTCACACCTAGGTCAGCCTGACCTTTGTTACTCTAGACAGTTTGGAGCCAAACCTAGGAAAGGGGGAAGATTAGACAAGGGAGATCCCTCACCCACAGGCTCGAGCTGGGGATGAAAGTGTGGATCTGTGGAGGATTCAGAAGAAGGACTGACCTTCTGTTTGAAGGAGGAAGACTGGACCTATTTGCCTTGAAACCAGGCTCCTCAGAAGACTCCAAGGGTCAGTTGGCTGACCTCTCGTTTGAGCTGCAGGGATACAACAAGCTTCCAGAGCCCTCTTTGTAATTGCCAACTGATCAACACCAACTATACCTGCTTGAGCCCTGATGCTGACCTCTCCTGGATTGAGGCCTGATCCTCAAGAGGTGCCTCCCAGGTCCTGCACTCTTGGCTGGCATCAGAGGATACTTCTCCTGAAGAAAATGTAAAGCTACAGAGGTTTTGGGCTCCTTGCGACTTCAAAGTGGCATTCTTGTGCCAAGAATCAACCACCCGAAATGACTGCCAACGTGAAGCTCCTGTGGGACCTAGTCTTTGTACATGACAAACCCCAATGCATAGTTCCATCGAGATTTGCTCTTCCCACCAGCAGTTTCAGTCCACATTGACTGCCAAAGTGAAAATCGAGGGGTGATCGGCTCTTTCTGCTACAGCAGCGACTGTTCACGACAACTGACCTGCTCCTCGCACCAACAATGACCTCCTGTGGCCCCTGCCAACACCAACAATAGTTCCTCGTGTGGACTTGACAAGGCAACTCATCAGTGGGAGAGACCTGTACTCTGTATCTTACCTGCATTTCATCGCAGTCGGTCTGGACTTGTGACTTTCCCCCAGTCCTGCGCAGCCAGATAACGAGTGGCACTTTGTGTTTTTGGTGCTATTTTCATCTAAAATTGGAAATAAAATTATCTCTGGTTCTATTGATTGGATTTTTGACATTTTGGTTTCATTTTATTCATTATGTTTTCATTATTCTAAATTGGTTCGGAATTTTTCTTGGAATGTGTTTTTACTTTATTGCTGTTTGAGTGCTGCATAAAGACTTTACATCTTACCTCAAAATTAGGCCTTACTGCTTATGTGACAAGGTACCATAGGTTTAAGTACAGTTTTTTTTAGTGACTTTGTGTTTCACTTTGGCAAGGATTGTTTGTATTATTTGAGTGTGGCCTCCACCTTTCTCAACTAATAACCTAGTTCCTTGTAGTCTTCAACCTATCCAAACTTAATTATAGAAAAGTTTCTGGAAGTCCAGATCCTTTCAGCAGGGTGAAAACTGCAAGTCGAGTCCGACCTGTGATTCAAAGTTGGCAGCTAGAGTTCTGGCATTGGCCAATACTGCTTCTGTAGAGAAAAGTTCAGAAAAAGATTCTAAGTGTCCTGTTTTGTAAAGTATAGTGTCAAAAGACCAAACTCTAATACCACCCAAGGATCCAGGACCTTGTGGGTTCCACTTGAGGGTTAGGATTCACTCACACAGAAGCCACCAGCAAGGTCCAGGCTCAATCCAGTTGGAAATGGAGAGCTATGCTCTTTGAAAACGTAGACTTCTTGAAGTTTTGGTGGCTGATAGCTTAACAGGAGGTCAGCCAACTGACCCCTAGAGTCAACTTCTCTGTCCTAGAAAGTGGCAGCAGGTCCAACACTTGAGATGTCTCTCCACTGGTTCAACAGCAGGTGCAGTCTTTCTTCGGTCTTTTACAGGTTCAGATGTAATCTGAAGAAAGCATCTAGGGGTGCCACATTTATGGATGGGATTTGATTGTGATTGGGGGAAACTCCCTGATCAATAGGGAAAACATTCCCAGGGAACACCCTGCCCACAATCACATCACATCCTGCGGGTTGGGCCCTAAACACGTTCACAGTGCACTGTTCTGACAAAACCCAACAAGGCACAACCTTTCTTCCGAGGGGCAGAGTTCTGGGCACACCTCCGAGTTGTGTCTAGGAAATATAAAAAACTCCCCCTGCAAGCCATTTCTGAAACAGGTTTCACCTACACTAGGAATGGTAGCATCCTGACTACCTGGATAATGGAAAGGACAAACCTAGAAGTGAGTTACGTCTCCTGTGAGAGGCCCCCTTTTATGCTTGCGCAGTTGGTGGGCACATCCCTGAACCCATCCTGTCCGGAGGAAGACACACATCCTTCCACAGAAGGTCCTTTTGTGCCCTTTCCTTAAAGCCATTCACACCTCCTTGCTAGGTGCCATCAGGCTGCCAGGTGACTGTTGAGGATTAGCTCTGAAAACGCTAGGCAGAAAAAATAGTGACTTTCTTCAGTCAATATTTCAAAATTCAACTTTAGCATTAAATTGGATTTTGTTAAACTATGAAAATATGTGTTTGAAGTATTTTTCTAGCTAGTGTTATTCTTAAGTTAGATTTATTAATTGTAACAAAGTAACCCAGTGTTTTCCTTGGCACAGCAAGCATTGTTACAGAAAAAAGGTCAGGTTAGGGCCTTTCATTTAATGTAAGGGCATGTAAAATTTTTAAATACATTTATCCTGCTTATAGATACTAGGCACCCTGCCTTAGGGCTGATAAAGCTTACTTTAGGGGTGACTTAATACTATTTAAAATGAAGGCTTAGGCTTAGAAAAGGGTTATTTGGACAGGTTGAATGGCATCTCTAAAACAGCCCAACTAGGCTGATGTGGCAGGTCTATAGCCATGTTTTAAATGGTCACTTTTGGTGATGAATAACTGCTGTAGTCCACTAGTGCCATTTAATTTACAGGCCCTGAGCACATGAGATACCATATACAATGGAATTATTGGTGAGATAGATGTGCCAATGAGGAATGTTAACCAAATCATCAAGTTTTTTAGGGGCCAGAACACTTGCACTGGATCCTAGTGAACAGCATCTCTGGATACAGAATCCAAACACCAATAGCATCAGTTCATAAAAATGGGGCCGATCATGCAAAAAGAGGCCTTTTTCTACACTTTGTATATGCACTTCATGAGTGCTAAATTTTCTTTAAGGCAGTTTCTAGACAATCACATTTACAAAAGGGGGGTCATGACTCTACTTGATTTTAATTACCTGGACAAACCTCCTTTGGTCAACATAAAAAGATGGCACTCAAAGTGTCAATAATAAATCATTGATGCGCCACCCATGCATACTAAGAATGCTTCTGATCTATGAACTTTACAAGTGCATCCAGTATTAGAAGACTTGGATCTTTAATATTTCACAAATGTCAGATGGTTGTGAATTATATGTTAGGACCAGAAGCTTTGTATTAACTTAACTTTCTTCTTTTCCTCAGACTCAGCAACAACATAATAGGATATATGGCTGTTTTATCTCCCATTAGTGCCTGAGACAAAATATGCAATAAAAGTCTCTCATCTCAAATATTATGGACATCAAGGAAATAGACCTTTCTCTTTCTCCACTGGTTAAGCAGCTAGTTAAATGCTATTTCCTTGGTATTGTTATCGTGGAGCATAATGTGAGTTTTGATGTTTACTTTGATTTTATTCCAGTGCTGATTCTTCCACCCTCTCTCCAACATAAACCACTACCTGCTTTAGAGGCAGGTTGCCACAAATAATGGGCTTTGACCTATTACTGAGTTTACTAACCCAAACATAGACTCCTGCATGTTACAAGCTTTTATCAGTGCACAGAGCTCAACTGAAGAACAACTGAAAATAATATCAAGATGATCAAATTATTTTGTCTTTTCAAAAGAGTATGTTTCTTTGCTAAAATAAATGTCAGAACTAATGTGTATTCAGTGACCTCTGCCGGTCTAAGGCAGAAGCAAATTCAAGGCCATTGTGCAATGTTATCTGTATAAAATGTTTCTAGTGTGTTCTGTTTCCTAGCTGCATTTCCGTGTCTAACAGACTTCATTCATTGTATTCGTATATTTTGCTTGTAGTTATGTTTCTAATCGTTGTTCCTTTTCCTTGAGGAGAGAATGAAGCAATATAAAATGTTTCCATATTTTGTGATCACTATCCGTTGTAAACGTATTTGAAGTAATAGAACAGAGAGTCCACAGATGCAGCGGACGAAAAGAAGTCAAGTTACTAATGTATATAGTTTGAGTTTTGTCAATGGAATAACAGCAAATAGAAATACTTTGAGCTAACATTTTATATAATTTTGATATGTGTTAGTGTTCTGATTGGACATAACTTTCTCACCATATTTCTTTGGACCAATCAGTAGATTTAACAAGTTTAATTTAATGTTCAGTCACCATTAATTTGGGGTCATTATTTTTTTGCTCATTCTTCTTTAGGACTTTCGTGTATCCTGAGTGTTAGAGATTCTTACAATCTGTCACTTTGACATTTCAAGCTTTGCCAGCTAGTCTACTGACATGCTGGTGTTTATTATTTTTTTGAGTCTACATTGTCTGTTCACTACTGAACAAATACTTTAACGGTTTAGTAATCTTATAGTCCAAATTCTAAACCATACCCCTCACTTTACTCCTGTTCCGATCCTGATGTCTGATGTTGCTGTCTCCCCGATGAAGTAGACATTTTTGCTGAATGCCTTAGTGATTGAAATGCATATTGTTATTTGTCTTTTGTTTTTTCAGGTACCAACTGCTTATATAAAAACATTGCTACTATTTTGTATTGTACCTAAGCTAGATGTTGTCTAAATTCATGTTACTAAATTCTTTTACATGAAGTCCAACATGTTGATGCTAATTAGTGGTCAGGGAGGTGATACTCTTATATTCATGAATGGTCTTTGATTTCCTTTCTTAGTATGTATTCAATTTCTCTTGCCTAAATTCTATTGCTATGGTTTTGTGTAATAACCATTGAGATATTGTGTTTATTTGCATTGATTAAACTTAGATTCATGCGCAATCTAAATCAGCCATTATTGTTTCTACACATGTATCATTTGAGTTTAAGAATGATTTTCGTGACTTCAGCATTGTTAATATAGGTAAATAAATCTTCTTTAACTTCTTAATAAACTGGTGTGGTTATTGAACGTACTAATTGATTAATGTATGTTTACTTTACATTGTCTATGACGTATTCCTTATGACGTTTTCTTTAAAGCAGATCAGGTTCTGTTCATCGGCCTAGAGTATGAAATCTGCTGTCTGGTCTGCTATGACTAGATAGTTAGGATTTTCAGGTTCAGCAATAATTATCTTGTATTGTTTGACTATATTATTACATCATTTATTTGGTCACTTGGGTTTAACTTAGGTCAGACCAGAAACAAAAATTTGAAGGCAGAAAAGGGAATATTTATCAGCTGCTCTTGCACAAAGAGAAGGAAGTTTGACTTTCTTGATATCCATTATTTGTGGACTGAGAGACTAGTACTGAATATTCTTTTCTCTGTGACTGATGTGATATGTAGTCCCTGTAATTGTCCTGGTATGTTATTTGGCTGCTGATTCTGACCTAAAGAAGAAAGTTGAGCACATCCCTTGACTCCCTGTTCTTAATAGAATACGAACTTTACTTCCTGATATCTAGGACTTTTTACACTTTTATTACTAATTTTATTACATTACAGTTCTGTGTACTGCATAAAATGAATATGAGTTTTAGGCTGTATACCAAATAACTTGTGATGCAGTCTAGGATGGCTTCATGTGTCCGTAATAATAAAAGAAGGACAATTTAGAGATTTAGAGATGCCTATAAATGTTTCCATTATTTCAGCAATCAACAACAGTGAGAATTTGGTCTTACCAGATTTTGGAAAAGTGATTAGAAATACATCAGTGTCCCTAACTGAAAAGTTCTCTAGAGAATCTATTTCTTCTGGTGTAGTCAACCCTTCCACAAAATAGATTCCTCTGTGCAGAAATACTTTGCCAAGAGATCGGGTAACTGCCTCCTCAGCCATAATTTAAGGAGCTGAAATAGAAACAGAAAGTAAATTTAGCAGCGTTTTTAAAATACAGAATACTGTGTTGTACAGACATTCAAAGAGTGCCTCACTTAAACAGGATAATTTTAGATAGAGGACTGTCAAAACACCAGCTAAGTTGTGTGAAAAAAGCACGCTCACCTGTGTTTACCATATAAGCATTTTAAGACACATAAAATACATTTAGATTTCCACTACAAATTTTCATTTTCTACATTACTTCGTGTTGAAAACAGCCTTTGCCACTGCCCTTCTAGAAACTTTAATGCATTCATTATGAGGTGCTTGCATCACATCCGAAAACACCCTGATACTATTTATCGTGTGCAATACTTATCACCTTTCACACAAGTTTTTAGGAATAGTGTGGATTCTGGTGTTTACTGCCAAAAATCTGTGTGTTCTGGAAAAATGGGCCCTTTTCCCTGATAAATATCAGCAGGCTTGATATGCTGATATTTATCACAAAACCCATACGTGCACTAGCAGGGCTGTGCAGAAGCAGTGGCATAGCTTCGGGGGTGGGGGGTGTTTGGGGTGTTACACCCCTCTAATAAATGCATATACTGATAAATAGCTGGATACAGGTGCTTTCAGTCGGGTATTGTGAGCTATCTGTCGGATTTCACCAGAAATGTTTACATACACAAGACAAAAAAAGCACACACACACTCTCCCTCTCTCTTTTGAAAGTTCTCAAAAATGTTGACTGTTTTACAAAATATTGTGTTTTCTCTCACTTAGTACCGTTACCAATCTGCATTCTTCTCCCTTTCCACTACTCCTTAAGCCCCACTTATACATGGACGTCAATTCACTAAAATGCCTGGGGTAGTGGAAGTGATATCATACACCCTTTGACCTGCACTTTCACTCACACACACATACTTACACAAACACACAAATTCACACTTATACATATCTCTCACATAACTACAATCTCACCCGCAAGCACACACACAACATACATTTAAAAGCATTTTTATTAACCTCTGCTGCCATGGAAGGGAATATTCCTGCTAATTAGGCTTTATTTTCATTGCTCTACTAGAGAGTAATAATTTGTTATTCAATATTAGTGTAATAACAAAAACTGACAGAAAACAAAGAGAGTGGAGTTCCAACTGATGTCCATAAGGATGAGCTGTCATTGTATTCCTGGCATGGAATTTGCCACCTCTGGGGTCACAAAGGCAGTGTCAGGGATAGCAAAGGGCAAGATAGGGGTCGCAAATGACATCCATGCACTTCTGCGCCCTGCTTGTCATTAAATGTGTTGTAACATTATATGCCAGTGTGATTATTGGAAAATCTAAAGCTCACATCCCTCATTTTACTTACCAAGCTACGCCCTTGTGTAACAGGATTTACTGCACACATGGTGTGTACCAGGACGTGCCTAATAAAGGCCTAAGAGATCTGATTCACAAGTTTGAGTAATCATTTAGGCCCGAATAGAAAGAACAGAATTGCTACTGTGGGCAACAAACAGAAGATACTGCCTATCCAAGGCTGGACAGGCCATTCTGTCAGTTCTGGCGTTTTCCCACTGTGCCAGAGGCTAGTCAGCTGCTTTCAGTGCAGATTTGGCTGGCATAACCTAACCAAGGGAGTCCCCAAAGGCCCCTTTTAGTTCTGGAACTGATGGTTATAACAATAGACATTAATACCAGCTGTAGAATATATATGGGCCCATCACATAACTGTTGTCTGCCACTTGTGACAAACATCAAGGTAACAGTTCAAATTACTGCAGGATTGCTAGTGAATGCTTCCTGATGCATAGGGTTGGGTTATAGTCATAAAGTAGTGTCAACAGAAAATGATTGCCCATGTTGCTGTAGGATAAATGTGTTTGTAATGAGTGGAGAGCAAAATGTACACCCTCTTCAACTTCATCTAGAAGGCACCATAGAAACAATGGATCTCATAATATGTGACAACACATCTACTGTGCAGATAAGATACACTATACCACCCTAATGGAAATCTGTTATATTTCGTATATTAACTCTGAGCTACTTACAAAATACAAAAGGCCAATGAGCTAGCATCTACCAATTCACTGTGAGTGTGCTTTTGCAGCATTTGATGAAGGCCAGTGAAGTGCCGCCTGTCATGCTACACAGACATGCTAGATAAAACAAAAGTATCCACAACACAAATTCCAACGAAAGTATGTAAAGTTGAAAAGCATTTATTTTTGGCAAACTTTTTTTAATGAACATTTAAGACAAAGGGTACAAGTGAATTCATGTTTAAGGAATATAATAGAATAGAATAATCTTTATAATTGAGTTAATTAAAACTTACAATTTATAAGACACAAATAGGAACACAAATTAAAGAGATCAAGCTATAAACACTTCTCTATGTGTTGATCACTCACTAGTTAAAAGAAGGTTGGTGCACCTAAAGCCCCTTTAAAAGATAAAACAGAAAACAGAAAGGCTCATAAAACATCATTACTTGGTTAGTGCTAGAAAGTGCTTATTGCTTTAACAGAGAAATAAGTGCATCACATGCTGTATACTGAGTCAAAAAAGGCATTGGTTCATAGGACAAAGACTACAAAGAAGATACTTCTTCTAGGGCACATAGGTAATGTGCAAACACATGCAGGCATAAGAAAGCTAACCACTCAATATGAAACTAGCTTACATAGTTTTTGTTTCAGCTGGGCTCATACATTTAAGAAATATCCAACAGAGCATTAGGGCCTTTCCTTGAAGACAGGCTTTGAGTGCCTGCTGACATGTGTGTATTCTGTTCCTAATGAAGTGCTGTTTCAGCAGACCTCTTCGTTCTGTCATTAAGGCTTGGTAAGTGCCTTATGTTTAAGGGCTGTGGTTTAGTTAGTCATAGAGTCAGATGGTTATAGATCATTTTAGGGCTAGAATTGGGCATAGGGTCAGACATAGATTAATCTGTAGGGTCAGCGTTGGTCTTTGACAAGTGCTTCCAAAACTGTGGTGGGTCGCGATCCGATTTTTAGTGGGTCATGAAAGTCCAAGCAATAAATAAACATGTACTTATTTTTTTTATTTATCTAATTACACTTTCTATGCTCCACAGACAGAGGTCAAATGCCAGGATATGTCTTTTGACAAATTGTTGCATTTTATTTTTAACATGAAGCTTGGTGTCACTGGCTTCTCTTGATTTGCAGAAAGAATAGTGAATTCTGTGAGAATCTTGCTGGGGTGCAGCTTGTGAAAGGACAGGCTGTATGTTGTCCTTTTTTTGTAACGCACAACAAAGTGTGAATACCTGATATGAACTGTACAAATTCAGCAGTTACGAAAGCTAAAATTAAGTACATTTTTTGTAATTCAGAAGTGTGATGAAAATAAAGATTTTAATAAAGTGAAAACAAACCAAGACACTTTACTTGGTAATGCACAAATGCTCACTAAGACCCCATTTTCATATATTGTCATTTGTGTGCAATAAAGGTTTTTTTCAGTAAAATGTCTGTGAAATGTAGTGGCAATTTCAATAGAAAATGTGCTGCCTGTAAATGACAGTGTCCTACCATATGATGCTTTAGTGTTAAAAAATCTCACGCCCCATGTCCATTAAAGGTAGGTGGATCATGAAGATTTATCCATATAAAAAGTAGGTTGAGGTTCTAAAACGTTTGGGAAGCATGGTCTAGACTCAAGGATATGTTTATGATCAATTTTAGCAGTAGGCCTTATTCAGGGTTGAGGGTGAGCATTTAGCAAGGGCTACCTTTAACGCATTATCCAGATACAATTTCAAAATAATAGCCATAAGTACCACTGAAATAATGTTTCAAGTATTTACTTTCTTCTTTTAAATACAATTGTTTTTGAGTATTACAATTTAGTTCCTGTCACTTAGAACTTTCACCTTATCTCCTATGTCACACAGATTGAAAAAACATCATCTGAACAAAATTATGGGGCATATTTACAAGCTCCTAGTACCTCCTTGTGCCACCCAAGCATAATTTTTTTACGCTGTGGTGGCAAGGAGGCCTTTTCCCAATGCCAGTTTTACACAGCTGCGCAATGCAAGCATTGCGCCACTTTGTAACCCCATGTGCCACATTATGCCTTTGCCAGACATAATGAATGCAAGGGGGGGGGGTGTTCCCCTGTTAGGAGGCCCAGAAAAATGGTGCAGTGAAATTTATGAGATTTCACTGTGCCAATTCTGCCATAATTTTTAATGCCCGTCCATGGCAGGCATTAAAGTAACGCTCCCGTTGTTTCCAATGGGCCTCCCATGCATTGCTGGACTAGCGCAATTAATTTGGACGCTAGTCGACCAATGCACCACAATAGCGTCCAAAATGTTGATGCTATTGTGCTAACGTGTGTCATATTGTGAATGAGGCGCTACCATGGTAATGTTGGGGGGTGCAAAAAAAAGTGACGCATCATAGTTGATGCACCACTTTTTTGTAAATATGCCCCTTTGCATAATATATATGTTGCCTAATTCAGTCAGGACAATATACATTACACACATCTCTTTTGTGTGCAAGGTATAAATCTACACATCTTTGTGAAGCACTATGGTGACTGCAAAACAAATGCACAAGTCATATGTGACATGTTAGATCTGCACCTCATTCTTGCATCTTAGGCACCTCTGTGGTGCAGACTAATCTGTAGACTGGTGCAAATGGGATTAGGTGAATACCACAACTTCACTGTGACTTAATGCAGCATACTGCATCTGAGGATTGACACACATTGATGCCAAGGCAGCATCAATGTGATTTCAAAAAGGGTGGACAAAGTGAGAAACACCGGCAAAGCAAAATAAGCAGAGGGCAGATGAACACAGTGATGAAGAATGCAATGACACAGAGCACCACCAACATTTCACTGTGGATTCTAACAAGCCACTGTACTCCCAAATGTCTCCAAGCAAATAGTACTGTACAGGCAACCTGGAATGACAGGATGGAACTCGGATTGAGGGGTGTAATACTGGAGAATGATGAAGGAAAAAGAAGGTCAGAGAAAATGTAACTGAAGAAGTGATAGTGAATGAGGCCTGGAGAGGAGTTGTAAATGAAGGGACACACATGAATAAAGAATGTTACTGTTAAATTGAGACACCACTCTCAATGACTGGGTTCAAGTCTTTATTTCCACCAACATGTGGCACAGTTTAGACCACCTCCCTCTCCAACCGTCACATACCCCTCACCGTGGAATTTAAATCATAATGAAACATGGAATGGTCCCATGAAACCCGATCAGAGCTCAAGTTACGACACATCTTCCCCTTTATGCAGCACAACAACATGACTAATTATAGTTGCACTATTGCATAATAGTACAGGCAAAAATAGAATATATAGAAAAGAAACAAAGATGAAAGGTTAACAATATAACACTTAAATCTTGGGAAAAACATAAAGGCAAGCCACGACTTCGGCCTTGTTTTTCTGGTGGTCTTAAGACCGCCCTATTACAACTGATTTTGGTATTCGGCTCGAAATTGGGTTGAATTCCGAGACCAGTTGTGCTGGCGGTCGGCAGTGCAGAGGCGGTACAGCCATTGGTACCACCATTTCAAAAGGAGACCACACACCATATTACAACCTGTAATACAGTGTGGCGGTGTCCAGATGGCGAGGTACTGCCGGCGGTGGAAGCATTAGGACCTGTCCTCTCCCAGACGACCTCCTCAACGGATGACGTAAGTGGATCATCTGACAGGGGAGGGTGTGTGTGTGGGTGTGTGTCTGCGTGTGTGAGTGCATGTGTGAATGTAGTGAATGCAGGGGAAGTTGGGGGGTGTTTGTGGGTGCATGTGTGCAGGTGTGAGCGATTGAGTGCATGAGTACGATTGAGCGGTTGGAAGGGGTGTGTGTATGTATGCGTGTGCATGTGTTTGTGTAGGTGGATGTGTATGCGTGTACTTGTGTTAATGGACATGTATGTGTGTGCATGTGTTTGTGTAAGTGAACGGGAAGGGGTGCGTGTTTGTGTGAGTGAAGGGGAGAGCGGGTGAGTGCATTTATGCGGTGCAGGGGAGAGCGGGTGAATGTATGTATGTGGTGCAGGGGAGAGGGGGCGAATGTATGTGTGTATGCGCTGGGGCAGGGAGGGGTGTGTGAATGTATGTATGTGCTGGGGGAGTGAATGTATGTTTGCGCTGGGGAAGAGGGGAGGGGAGTGTATGCATGCATGAGTGTGGTTTTGTGTATGTTAGTGTGAATGGGGGTGTGTGACAACGTGTGTGGGTGAGTGGGGATGTATTTATTTGTGTGTGGGAGTATGTGAGTGCATGTGTGCAGGTATGTGGATGTGTGTGCGAGTGTATCCTGGTGACAGGAATGCTTATTCTTGTCGCCAGAGTGCATGACATCAAGCTTTTTCTGGCGGTGTGACCGGCAAAAAAATGCTGGTGGTCTCCCGCCTCGTGGTACCACTAGCGATATCTCGCATTCTGCCATGCTGAAGATGCTCGGCTCTGGCCCGGTGAAACACGGTAATGTGGCAGGACGTGTGGAGGCTCAGAGGTTTGGCTTCCCGTTGTCTCCGTTGTCTCCAACTATAACCTTGGACACCCATTCTGATCTGAGGCAAAACCATTTTGAGAAATTCCATGACATTTTTTATGGTTACAGAACTTACAAAACACGTAGGAACCCACTTTCCCTCACCTTGTCCATCTCCGTTGTATCAGTCAACCTCAATCTAGACATACAATCCACTAGGACATTCTCTGTAGGAAATGCACTTGGTAGTTAAATTCAAATAATCCTTCCACCCACTTCTTGATACATGGTATAGTGGTCTCTACACTGCTCCGGCTTAACAACTGTGCAGCCTATAGTCTCTTCTTAAAATAAACGGTACCCCAAAGGAAAACCTGAAATGGTGTATATTCCATGTGCATGCCAGCTCCTCTCTCTCAATGACTGAGTATCGCTCTTCAGCCGCCCTCAAGAACTATATGCAAAAGTGACCACGCTCTCTTCCCACCTACCATTTCATGTAGTACTGCCCCAGGCCTTACAAAGTTACATCAGTCTTAAGTATAGATTTCTTTGTGACATCAAAATGACCTAGAGTCTGCAATTTGGCAATTTCCTTTTTGTTGTGTACAAATGCACTGTCACATTCATTGGTCCACTCAAGCAGCTCCCCTTTTTTGAACTGGACCCTAATTGGTTGCACCACACTTGCAAAGTTAGGAACAAATTTTGAGTAGCAATCTGCCAACCCTAAAAATCCCCTTATCTGGTCCTTGTTGGTCGGAAATGGTGCCTCCATAACGGAATTAGCCAGATCCAATCTCTGACAAATCCCTTCACACAAAATATCATGTCCCAAATAAGAACAAAGCTCACCCCAAACTTGCCCTTTTCCTTTTTTAATGTGATTCCCTTGTTTCCCAGTCTCACTAACACTTGCTTCAAGATATCGTCTTGTTGTTTGTTTGTCCTTCCCATACAACAGAATGTCATCTTTGAGAAATCTTACTCACTCAATTCCCCTGAACATTTCCTTCATCAGTCTCGAAAAACGTGTCGCAGCCAAGACTAAACAAAACAACAATCTCTTGAATCTAAATGCCCCTAGAGTTATTACAAATGGCATGAAAGCTTTAGATTCTTCATGCCATTTGACCTGGTGGTATGCCGCAAAAAGATCCATGAAACTAAAAACAGTTTCAACCTTCAGCATGGTTAAGGCCTCAATAATATTTGGTAGGGGTTGGAGATCAACCCAAATGTTCTTGTTAAGGACCTTAAGGTCCACACAAATAGATACCCCATATTTGGAAGCCAGAATAAACTGGAATAAGCCACTCTGACAACTCTATCATTTCTATAACCCCCATTTGTGTCAATTGGTCCAGTTCTTCCTTTAAAGGTCCCAAAATGAGATTGGGTACCTTCCTTGCTGTGTGTATAACTGGATTTGCATCCCTTTTTAAAATAATTTGGTGCTCAAAGTCTTTCAACAAGCCAAGCTCCTCTTTAAATAATACCTTGAACTCTGCAACCAAACTAAGGTCTTCTTCCATGTTGGTTACTGTCATCACTTGATTCGGAGAATTGGCACTAAGAATAATCCTCAAATCTTGCTGATGCCTCTACCTTAGTAAATTGTCTCCTCTTTTGACAACATAGATTTTGCCTATTGTTTTTCTTTCTTTTACGTTAATAATAATAATCACTGTATATCCCTGCAAATCAATTTTTAAACCACCATACCCCTCAGGATTATGTCTGGTGCGAGCAGAGTGATGTTGTTCTGACCGTAGGTTTTCTCCCTATGTTTGTCACTACATTGGTGAAAGGAGATCCAGAATCCACTAATACAGTGATATGCTTTCTGCCTACCACAACTTTACAATCTGGCATAATCACATGGCCAGCTGTAGAGTGATACACTAAGGAAACACTGAAGAAATCCTTGGCAGACGAGGTTAAGTCGTTCTTCAAGAAAAAGGTTTATTAAGGATCCACGGCAAACATACACATGACTGAACAGGACGAAGGTCAATCAGCAACTGCCCACAACCAGGAATCTAGAACCTCAGAAGAAAGGTTCTACTAACATAACGGTGTGGAACTAACTAATTTAAATAACAATAAGTAAGTGGAGAATGAACCAGGTAAAACAAATAAGCATAGGTAAGTCAAATAAATGAGACACATAATAAGCATAGGCAACTACAAGTAAAAGCTAAATACATATGCTACATCATCTTCCTCCTCCCCAAACAAAAGAAAACAAATAAGCATAGGCAACTATAAGTAAAAGCTAAATACATATGCTCAAAATACATACACTAATATAAACAATAATCATTGTATTTTGAAGGGAGTTTAACAATCCTATGACTGCGTGTACACGATAAAGCTGGGTCAATTGACGAGGAAAGGTCAGGGAACATCCACTCTTTCCGGATGATATGGAATGCTTGTTTGACCTCTGGAATTACTTTGCATGAGGTTGGACATTTTGTCTTCACTATTGGTAGGTCTGTCGATAAATGTGGCACCAGAACTGGTCTCCTCCTCACGTCCAGCATATACCTGTTTGAAAATGTCAGCTTGTGAAGAAGAAATTGGAATAATAGAGTTTTTATTCCACCACCCCTTACCTTCAAGTAATACAGCAGATTTGGAAACTCTTAAAACCTTTACAGGTAAGTAATATGCTGACACTCCCTTGGGTACTTTACAAGGCTTCTTAATCAGGACCCAGTCATTCACATTAACCATCACTTTACTCACATTTTTACGAGAATCATAATCGCGTTTTTGAACAAATTGTTTTTCAGAGACTCTGTTTCAACTCTTTAACATCCACCTTCACGTCCTTATGAGAGGGGGCCAACCATGAAGGTTTTAACTTAGATCTAGATTCCCACCCTCTGACCAGCACAAAGGGCGAAAAACCTGTAGTGGAATGCGGCGTATTCAGATATGCCCAACATTTTTCATCTAAAAATTATTTCACATTGCAGTTGGTAGCCACAGCCGTTTGAATCCCTTCTTTGAGAATACGATTAGCTCTCTCCACCAGTCCATTGGAAGAAGGACTGTACAAAGCTACACATGAATGTTTAACATTGTACTTGAATAAGAAGTTTTCTATCTTACTGGAAATGAATTGAACCCCATTGTCAGTGACAATGTTGGACGGTGGGCCTTCTAAGTAAAACAGAGATGACAAAAATGAAATAACAGATTCCGTGTCAGTATGTTCAACAAAGTCGTAATATATCCATTTTGAAAAGTAATCAATGGCAACAATCATGTACCTCATGTTTCTAGGCAGGATGGTAAAAGGGCCAGAAAAATCTAGAGCAATACTTTCCCAAGCACCATTGGGAAACAGAATATTATGTAATGGTTTAACGTGGCACTTCCAATGTTTGTCAGAAACTACACAAAAGGTACACTGGTCCACAAAATCCGACACTTGTTTATCAAGGCATGGCCACCAGTATTTTTCTTTTAACCTTCTGCAAGTGGCTGATATGCCTAGGTGTCCTTTATAAGCAAGGGCCTTAAATCAAAGGGAGGAATGTAGAGAGGACCTCTCATGCACACACCGTTCTCACTCGATAACTCAGCAGCTAGCTGACGATAAGTGTTGAGTTCCCCACAGAATTTCTGATTCTTGGGCCAACCATGAGTAATATGAAACAACACTTCTGAGAGAACTGAATCTCTTGACATCGCAGAAATCCAATCTTGCTCAGAAAATAAACCTTCAGAAGTTGAAACTACAACCAACGCACCAATCACACACTCTATATCCTCCTGTTCAGTATCAGTTAGAGGTAAAGGCAACCTAGAAAGGCAATCCGCCCTAACATTTTTTCCTCCAGGAAGATATTTCACATCTAGATTGAATTCTTGTAACTTGGACAACAGTCTTACCAATCTTGAAGAGGCTTTACCTAATCCATTCCCATCCAACAAAACTTACAGTGGCTTGTGATCCATGTAGAGAGTACAGGCCATACCCCAAGTATAGGTCTTAAACTTATGTACTGCCCAGACACAGGCTAAGGCCTCTCTCTCAATGTGCTGTAATTGACTTCAGTATCTGAAAGGGATCTCGACGCAAATGCAATTGTGTGTTCACGACCATCGACCCATTGGCCAAATACCGTCCCCCAAACCCTTCATGCTAGCATCCACCGCTACAAAAGATTTAGCAGATGGTATAAAAGGCTTCAAGGCCGGAGCAGACAATACGAGTTTTTTAATGGCGTTAAAAGCCCCCATCACTTGTTCATCCCATTCAAACTTACTACCCTTCTTCAACAGATTTCTAAGGGGTTGTACTATCATCGCATAACCATCAACGAACCTAGAGTAATATTCGCATAGGCCCAAAAATGAACAAAGCTCATCTTTGTTTGATGGGCAGGGCGCATTAGAGATGGCATCCAGATTTCCTTGTTTGGGCTTAATGCCATCAGCAGAAATAGAATGACCTAAGTACTCTACTTTCTGGACCAAAAACTTACATTTCTCCTTTTTAATTGTGATACCATAGTCTCTGAGAATAGAAAACACTTTGTCTAGCAAAATGTAATGTTCTTCCATGCCTTTAGTGTGGATTAAAATGTCGTCCTGAAAGGCACATACACTGACAAAATCACCAAATAAAGAATCCATTAATTTCTGGAAAACGCTCGCTGCAGAAGCTAGACCAAAAGGAAGTCTGAGATACTTGTATGGACCAAAAGGAGTCACGAAAGTAGTAAGTTCTTGAGAATCTACACTAAGAGCAATCTGATGATATGCAGAGTGCAAGTCAATGGTGGAGAAAAATTTTGAAGTGCCCAAACTAGCAATCATCTCTTGTATACGAGGAAGAGGATGACAATCAACAATTATGTTTTTATTAAGTGATCTTAGGTCCACACATAATCTCAAGTCCCCATTTTTTTTTTTTAGTAAGAACAATGGGCGAAACCCATTCAGAAGAGTCTGTAGGGGTTATAATACCGTCAAAAACAAGTTTATCCAAAAGATCTTTGAGTTGCCGTTTTACAGTGATAGGAATGGGTCTTACTTTATGAGCCACAGGAATAACGCCATTTTTGAGTCTGATGCAGTGTTCAAAACCTTTCACTACACCAATTTCATCAGCAAACACTTCAGGGTATTTCATTGTAAAAGAATCTGAGATATTGGTAGCAGGTAAGCTAATTTTTGACACTTCTAGGGGCATTTCTCCTAAGACTATCGGATTGTCAAAACCAGGACGTAGTATAATGCCTAGCTTCGCAAGATCTTTCCACCCTATTAAATCTCTGCCATCCACTGCTACATAACTTTTTGTCACTGTGCTCCTGCCCAAGATAGATAAAGTAGATGAAAAATACACTAAAAGTTCAATGTCATGCTCCCCAAAGGCTTTGGGACTAATGTCAGCATCAATCAAAACTTTAAAAGAGGGCCAGAACCTGCGGTAAGTAATCTCTGCAATAATGGTGATGGGTGAACCGGAATCAGCCATGACCGAAATTTCAACAGAATCGATGACTGCCTGACATACAGGCCCCTTGATATTCCTAACTGTGGTAACATCCACTGTTAGAACAACATTACAAAAGTTAGTAGTACAATCATTCACTCCATCATCCGCCTGTTCAGTTTTGGAGTACACATTACTAACTCTCACTCTCATACTATTGTTAGTGGGGGGTTTGTAAATACGGTTAGGCTGCCTGCAAACAACCTGAAAATGGCCAAGTTTCTGACAATTCAAGCATTTCTTGCCCAATGCTGGGCACAACTGGTTGTTTCCCAAGTGATTGCGTGAGCCACATCGGAAACACAGTGGTATACTCTTGTTAAATTTTGTGTTTCGTTCCTTACTATAATTGACCTCAGAGTCTCCTAATTGATTGACTCCCAGACCTTCTATGTGTCCAGACACTACTGTAGAGGTAACAATGGATCTCTCGACAGCTTTAGCTATGTCTAGTGTTTCCTCTAAAGTAGGGTTACGACATGCTAACAAACGTTCTTGAATTTTTTTTTAATAACAATGGAACACAAACTGATCCCTAATATGCATGTCGACTTGAGCACCAAAATCACAACTCGCAGCTAACACCCGCAAATTAGCCACAAACTCCTCCACTGACTCATCCACAGCTTGTTTGTGCATAGCAAAATTGAATCTCTCCAATAATACATTGTACTCATCTGAGAACTGCTTCCCAATCCTCTCTTTTGCTTCAATATAAACATTCCACATTACGTTATCACCACCACTTCCATCAGGTGGAGAAATTACAGGCAGGTTGTCAAAGACACGCTGCCCAGCCACCCCTAAATGATTCAACAGTAGAGCTAACTTCCTTGAGGGAGAAAAATCATTGGCATCAATTGCCACTAAGTAATTTTCAAAAATTCTAATCCATTCCCTCCACTTAATGTCCGGTTTACCAGTTTTGGTTAAAAAAGGTGGAGGTTGTACTACCAGGTTACTAGAAGCCATGAAGAGATAACAAACAGTTTTTTTGAAAATATAAAGTATTTGTTCCGTTGATGAAATGTCAATGTTCCTATTGAAAGGTTGATTAAAAGTAGAGTAAAACTGTGTCCCCCCCCTTTTTTTAAAAAAAACATTGCGGTGCGTGCGATTTGACAGATTGACTTCTTTCGCAAACGTAGAAATGCACATACGCGTCCGTGTAACTTGATATGTTGACTCCTTTTGCAAGCGTAGAAATGCACATACGCATCCGTAAAAGTTTGACTCTCAACTCTTCCTCTTTTTTTTTTTCTTAAATGCAGTTGTACGCACACGCGTCAGTTTCCTAGGCGACAACGTCTATAGCGCGTCTGTATCCTAGGCAACTACGTCGCTGACAGCGCGCGTCCTGTGTTCCTTCAGCGCAGCACGGGACGGCTGTCAGAGCTCGAGACACACAGCGCGCGTTGTCTTGAAACACAACAAGTCTCAACAGCACAAGGAAAGGTAAGCGCCGGAATTGAACAGCAAAGTACAAGGATGAGTGCGAAGCGCGCACGTTACCAGTATGAATATTTAGCTGTGTGCCTGTCGGTGGATCCCTCGAGAAGGTATAGGCTCCGAAATGAAACTGCTCCGTAGTATTTTTTTTTTCCTTAAACGCGATGTATCTTGAGATCTTCTTTCACCCCACTCCTGGTACCAAATATGTAGAGTGATACACTAAGGAAACACTGAAGAAATCCTTGGCAGACGAGGTTAAGTCGTTCTTCAAGAAAAATGTTTATTAAGGATCCACGGCAGACATACACATGACTGAACAGGACGAAGGTCAATCAGCAACTGCCCACAACCAGGAATCTAGAACCTCAGAAGAAGGGTTCTACTAACATAACGGTGTGGAACTAACTAATTTAAATAACAATAAGTAAGTGGAGAATGAACCAGGTAAAACAAATAAGCATAGGTAGGTCAAATAAATGAGACACATAATAAGCATAGGCAACTACAAGTAAAAGTTAAATATATATGCTACACCAGCACCAACGAGGCCTCCTTCAGACTTAACCCTTACAGGCACTACTTGTAAGATTGCTTCCTGACTCACCTCTGGTATACCACACACCTCTGTCACTTAATGTACTTAGTTTATTTTCCACTTATGGGCAAAATGCCCTTTTCTTCCGAAATTATGACAAATGGAATTGTGGGCATTAAAGTTCAAACTGCTGGACAGATGAAAAACACTCTCAAATTTAAATAACTTCAATTTGGAGTCCTTTGTCCTCTCTGGCTTGCCTTTCTGTGAACCATCATGCATGTTTTTTTAACTGGATTTTCTGATGAACACTCATTCATATCTTTACCTTCTACAGATGTCGTCACCCTGTCTATGGTGTGATGTACCACCCCTCGTCTCCGTTACCCACCTGGAAATGTGCTCCACGGTCTTGAATTTTTCCACTGATTTTTTAAGGGTGGGATACTTGGCCAGTAGTTTTTTCTGCACCTTAGGATTGTAGGTGCAACACACTAACCAATCTCTGATGAGAGAATCTGGGAGTTCGCCAGATCACATGTGCGAGCCAGACTTTTCAGGGAAGCCATGTAATTTGCCTCTCTTTCATCCTTTGTCTGCTTATGGGTGAAAAATGAATACCTTTCCAATATTACATTCAACCTAGCTCCAAAATGTTTCTCCAATCGAGATAGACATATCGGATAGATCAATTCCCTCTCCTTTGCCTATAAAAAGTTCATCAAGGTTTTCATAAATATTTTGTCCTTCTACACCTAAATTATTGATCAGTACTCCTTGTTTTCTTACAATGGAGCATTTTTCTCCCCAGTATTTATCAAATACAAATCAAACAACTGTTTCCTTCACCTCCATGGTAACAATGGCTCACCAGAAATTGTGGTGGCTGGGAAATGTTTGCAACTGCCATGTTACCTTCCTGTGGAAACAACAAAAAAAACAAAAAAACTTGTTGACAATAATAAATAACTAAATTTACAAAACTAACACAAAAATTTAACACAACAACTCAGTACTAACATTCTCTCAGCTGTGTTGAACTCTTAATAAGAGTGCGAAGAAAATCACTCTGAGAAGTCAACCCCATCTTCTAATCGTAGTTCCTGAAATAGTTGATTAATACTTGCAATAAATGTAACTCAATTTCATACGTAGATTAAACTTCATTAGGGAATCCTTGGTAGGGGTTATCATTTTACCCTTGGTGGCTGATGATTTTTTGTCATTCAGATCTCCAGCATCATGAAGTTTTTCATCCGGGCTCCTTGTATGCGTCATAGTAAAGAAAACGCCATCAGCACGCGTGCACAGTCTAAATTTGCGCACATGACCCCTTAATGTGGCTAAGCACGGCATATTGGAGCATCGTGCAGAACACAACACTCAGTAGGCAGCTAGTTGTCTCAGTTGAAAGATCATGTCACAAAGCTTCGTGATGTTACAAAGCAACAGTTATGACCCTTGGTTGGAAAGTGAAGAAAGAAGCTGCGATCGTGCGAGCAAAGTACTCCCCGAGCCCCAAACTGACAGTTAGAGTGCTAAGGCTCATTACAACCTTACAAGTGCGGGTAAGCAAAACTCTTACAGAAAAATCAGTAACTTGTTTGAAATGCAACCTTCAACATCAAATTAGACGATCATTTACATTCAGGAGTGCGATAAATAGCAGCCTTTATCACATTGAGTTCTTCAATTTCATGACGAGTGTTGATGGAAATGTCACCTACCCCTCACAGGTCGCTTTACTTATCACCATTGTCAAGTTAAGACACCACTCTCAATGACTGGGTTCAGGTCCTTATTTCCACCAAGCTGCAGCACAGTGTACACCACCTCTCCGAGTTTTTTAATCTCCAACCTTCACATTCCCTTCACTGTGAAATCCACATCATAATGGAACATGGAATGTTCCCATGACATCCAATCAGAGCTCAGCTAACAACAGGTACCATATATAAGCTGAGAGGCAGATAAGAGGTAGAGTGACATGTCTGGTAAAGTAGAGAAGAAAGGTGAGTAAAACCACTCTAATATATCCCTTGCACCAAGCTACAGAGGCATGTAATACCATTCCAATCTTGCATTCCGTAACAGCCACTCATGTACTGCGAAAACATATATTCACCGGCATAGACTGACTCAACAGAAATACTCCGCTAATTCATGTTGAAAGAGGGGTCTAGGTAGTTTTTCACCTGTGCATAAATACAAAAATGTAGGTTGACTACAAACTTTGGCTTTCATTTCAAGTCACCACAGAAAACACCCCTATTCGGATGCAGACTCCCATTTCTGCCCAAATTAAGTTTACAACCTGGGAGCAAAACACAAACTCTGATGGTTTTTGCTCACATGATTTTTGCCAGAAAAAACTTAGTGCAAATAGTAGTGGTATGTAGCGTGTAGTCAGAGTATAGGAAAGCTCAGAGTGGTAGTAATTAAAATAGTAGCAGATAATCCTCTTTTCCAAGGTGCATAAATCCGTTTTGGGCATAAATTATACACCCAGTAAACACAGTATACCATGTTGATATTTAGCAGATGCACAATTTGTGCCTCAGATACTACACAGCTCCAGCTCAGAGTTACAGCTTGTCATTGTCACTTTTAGTACACAAACCAGATAGCAGTATTCTCACTCTTTCACCTAAAGTCTGGTTTATTTTTTATTTTTCCTTCTTTTCAATTTATTATAATTGTTCCAGTATAGTTATGGGTGCGGAGGTGGAATTCTCTGGTACCTGGCAAGTATCACTACTTCTAACACCATGGATTCCTAATCTTAAACACCCAGTTACACTTGCTTTTCTGAGAAGTCCACTTGTGTACTAGTAACTTTTTCAAATGTGATCTTCAATCTTTTTGGTACACTTATCTGAAGAATGTTTAAATGAAACCACTTTCATGTTTTTAGACTTCCTTTAATATTTTGATTTCAATTTTAATATTGTTCCAGCATGTCTGTTTCAGAGTTCTTATTCATTCCTTATGTTCAGGATGAAAGTGATCAATTGTATTTTCCAAATGCATTTTGTGCCCATCTTGAAATGTTTAAAGAAACAGCAAGTTACACTTCTGAATTATAATAAAGGTGCTATTAATGAGGTTGCACATTACTATTGTGTTTTCAGATGAAGCATGTTTATTCAATATTATCATCCAGTCTGGCTAGTTTTAATGTACTGCGATGTCCTATCCGCTACAACTATCTAGGCCCCAGACACAACAATAACCAGATCAAATTACGAACTTTGGAGAAGATAAGTATACCAAGTAGAGGTGGAAATCCAGTGACTGCTTGATAACATTGAAGTGTTTAATTTGAGTACACACTAGTGATGCCTAACCACATTAATAGCAATCAATCAATCAATAAGGAATTTGTAAAGCGCACTACTCACCCATGAGGGTCTCAAGGCGCTGAGGAGGGGGATGGGGGGGAGAAGGTGGGAGGTTCTGCTACTGCTCGAACAGCCAGGTCTTGAGAAGTTTCCTGAAGGTAAGGAGGTCATTGGTCTGGTGCAGGTGGGTGGGAAGAGTGTTCACGTTTTGGCACTGAGGCGCGAGAATGATCTACCGCCGGTTGTAGTTCTGCAGACGCGTGGGACGGTTGCGAAGGCGAGTTCGGTGAAGGGGAGATGCCTGGTTGGGGTGTAGAAGGATAGCCGTCTGTTGAGGTATTCTGGTCTGGTGCTGTGCAGTGCTTTGTGAGCGTGGGTGAGGAGTTTGAAGGTGGTTCTCTTGTTGACTCAGGGCCAGTGCAGGTTTCTCAGGTGGTCTGTGATGTGGCAGTGGCGGGGATGTCCACGATGAGGCGTGCAGAGGAGTTCTGGATGCATTGCAGCCTCTTCTGGAGTTTGGCCGTGGTTCCTGCATAGAGGGAATTGCCGTAGTCCAGTTTACTGCTTATGAGGGCTTGGGTGACTGCTTTTCTGGTTTCGGTGGGTAGATCGTTCAGAGCATGCAGATGGTGTTGAAGCAGGAGGAGGAGATGGCGTTGACTTGCTGGGTCATGGAATATGAGGAGTCCAAGATGAATCCTAGGTTGCGTGCGTGGTCGGTGGGAGTTGGTGTGGCTCCAAGAGTGCCAGACCACCAGAAATCATCCCATGCGGATGAGGTAGAGCCAAAGATGAGGACTTCCGTCTTGTCGGAACTGAGTTTGACACGTCTGCTCTTCACCCATTTGGCGATGGCCTTCATTCCTTCATGGAGGTAGGTCTTGGTTGAGTCCTTGGTGAGGGAGAGGATCATCTGGGTGTCGTCGGCGTATGAGATGATGTTGAGGTTGTGGGATCGGGCGATGTTAGCAAGCGGGCCATGTAGACGGTGAAGAGGGTTGGGCTGAGGGACGAACCCAGATGATTTTGGTGGCCTCCGAGCGAAATGGGGGGAGGGAGACACTCTGGGTTCTGCCAGTGAGATAGGAAGAGACCTAGTCCAGGGCTCTGTTGTGGATTCCTGCATTGCTGAGGCGTGACTGTAGGGTGTGGTGACAGACGGTGTCGAACGCGGCCGAGAGGTCCATGAGGATGAGGGCCGTGGTTTCGCCGTTGTCCAGTATGGTTCTGATGTTGTTGGTGGCAGCGATGAGGGTGGTTTCGGTACTCTAGTTGCTGCGGGATCTGGATTGGGAAGGGTCAAGGGTGCAGTTCTCCTTGAGGAAGCGGGTTAGTTGTCAGTTGACAGTCTTCTCAATGACTTTTGCCGGGAAGGGGAGCAGGGAGATAGAGCAGAAGTTCTTTGGGTCTACCTTGGTTTTTTTGAGGAGGGCATTGATCTTGGCATGTTTCCAGCTCTCCGGGAAGGTGGCGGACTCGAAGAAGCTGTTCATGATCTTCTGTAGTTGGGGTGCGATGACGGAACTTGCTTTCTTGAGGATGTGGTGAGGGCAGGGGTCAGATGGAGAGCTGGAGTGGATGGTGTTCATGATTTTTATGGTGTCGTTGTCATTGACGGGGGTCCAGGAGAGCAGGTGGTTGTCGGAGGTGAATCTGTGGTGTTGGTGGTTACCGGGGGGGGGGGGGTCAGGGTGCTGATAGCAGCTTTTCTCGAATTAAGAAATATTCAGTGCTGTTTTATTAAACATTTTACAATGGACCACATAATGAAGAATTGTTTTGTTGGAGTTCTAGAGGTGAAAGTGATGAGATCCTGCAGACCTAGAAATAAGGTCGCTGGCTACAGAGTTCCATGAAATGTAAGTTGAGCAGGACTGATTGATTTCTTTTACTGAAATATCCCACCTGAATTTACAGTATTTAGCCATAGCTACATCACTTGCACCTTTTGCCTGATTTGAGATGTATATATTGCTGAATGCTGATACAGTATAAAATATTCCATAGGATGAAGAAATGTAGGGGCAGTTTTACATTACAAGATATATGATGAAGGTATAAAATTGATAAATCGGTCTAAAATATTGTTAGAAATGCATATCTAAAAATACAGTGAGATAATTTAGCACCAGGTAGCCATAGTTTTTAAGTAAAATGATGGTCATAATTATATCATGTTGTGGTTCTGGAAGTTTTGGATGACACATAAGTTGTACAAATTGAAAATAATTTATTTTGAGATTATTGTTTATTAGACCAATAATGCCTAAGTAATTTATAGAAAGCTGATGATGTGTTTTCACAACATGAAGAGCATTTAGGTCTGTGACCAATCTTGAGAGCATTTTCTCATCTCTATGTGTACCAATGTTGTTGTCTGAATATGAGAATATGAGAAACATAAGGATAGTATTGTTCACCTGAAAATTGTAGATGACAACTTTGTCAGAAATGGGATTCGTAGCAAAAAGTCCAGAAGGCTAAATGTAAAATACACTATTTCTACAGATGAGCTCCAGATGAAGGTTCTTTTCAATTCAAACAACTTCTTTCATGAACAATTTTGTACAATTGTGAGTGAATGCATAAGGAGAGATAGTGGCACAGGGAGATCCATTAGGCTTATGAATGGAATAAAACTTGAGGATATACCTCTGTTGACCAGCTGATCACATTGTGCCACTGTTAATCCACTGAGCACATTATGCAGAAACTGATAACTTGACAGCTTTGGTTTTTGAACGACCAGCAGGGTTTCACTGAATGTAAGTAAAAGGAAAGTTCCAGGTCCTTTCTGCTAATTGGTATTCTGAAAATGTTCAATGATGCTTAGATACATTGTATAAACAGAGTGTAATGAAATAAAGAGGAACTTTGCACAAGTGTCTTGATCCAAAAGCCGTACAGAATCATCTTCCTTCCAGGAAGGCTACCTGGAGGCACATCTAGCCTTCTCTTGGTGGGCTTATCTGCCTGCCTGCCAACACACACATGATTATCAAATTCTGTTACTTTGCTCAAAATGAATCCTTCTGTTCAGAGGAGGTGTGCGGCAGTGAACCAGATTAGAAACTGAAATTAAGCCTACTGTTGTGCTAATGATTAGCTGAGTAAACCTAGAGAAGTGCATATCAGTTGGAGATATTGACATAAAGAAGACCTTTTAGATATTTCCACAATGATAGGATATTATTCATTGTTCAGACTTTTTACAAACATCATTGCCACTATTTTTTATTTTGATAATAGCAGCTATTCACATTGAATAACACTAGGATAGGATTTTGATCTTGGAAATGAATCTTTAAAAATATATATGGTTTCCTAGTTTTCTTGGGTACGCCTTTATAGAGATGAAAATGGTTTGAGTTTCACTGAATATCCTTGAGATAGATTGAGATAGCCTAAAATGGATATCACTCAAATAGTGTTCAGTGGGAAGGTTGCAGACAATTGGCTTTCTATCTCAGGTTGGCATATTGACAAAGTCCTTGGTGCCAGGTGTAGGAGGCTGGCCTGGTTTGTAGGCGGTACCTTGGGTACTTACACCTTATACCAGGTCCAGTTATTCCTTATTAGTGAGGTAGTAGTATTCTAGCAGCTTAGACTGATAGAGGTAGCTATTTCAGAGCAGCTTAGGCTGAACTAGGAGACATGCAAAGCTCATGCAATACCACTTATAGTTCCACAGTACTTATACACAAGTAAAGAGAACACTCAGTGTTACCAAAAATAAAGGTAGTTTATTTGGGTGACACAGTACCAAAAATACCTCAGAGGCAATACTCCTTCTGGAGGTAAGTATTATACACAATATATAAACTAGACACCAACATAAGGCAAGTAATTAGACATAGGATAGTGCAAACAATAGGAAATGCTATAGAATGCAATGGGAGAAAATAGGTCTGGGGGCCACACAAACCATATGCTAAGAAAGTGGAATGCGAATCACAAATTCCCCCCTAGACAAGTGTAGTGTGTGCAGAATCGCTGGGAGAGTAATAATACAGTAACTGTACGTAAATTACCCCACCCCAGAGCCCAGAAAAGCAGAAGTAAATCACTGCAAGTTTCCTTAGGACACACTACACCTCGTGATTGGGATTTTGCAGTAACCAACCAAGTTTGCAAACAACAACTGCTGGATTCCTGGACCTGAAGCCTTCAAAACAAGGGGACTAAGTCCAGAAGTCGAAAGAAGTTACAGGAAAGGCATTGAAGGATGGAGTACTGTGGACCTGGGCCAGGCTGTGCACAAAGGAATTTTGCAAATAGTGCACAGAGGCCTCAGGAGGTGAAGAAGATGCAGTACACAGGGGTACCGTTGCTGTCAGGGAAGGCAAGGTCTTACCTCATCCAAATTGCATCAGTAGACCTCAGGACAGTATGTGTTGAGGGGGTCCACCCTCTGTGTCCTTAGGAGCAAGCTCATTGTTGTGAATAGAGTCCAAGGGTACCGGTCCCCATCTTGGAAGGTGCCTGCATGAGCAGGGGAGTGACTCTGTCACCCCACAGGGGATTTCTTCGGTCCTTCTGGTGCAGGATGAAGACATGGAGTCCCCAGAGCATGCACACTGTGGAAACTGTTGCAGTTGCTGGCTGGAGCAGAAGTTGCATAGGAAAAGTATCCCTTGTGGATACTATGTTGCTATTACAGCGGTTCCTGGAGCAGACTGCGGTTGATCCTAGGTCAGAGGATGAAGTAGTAGTTGCAGAGGATTCCTGAAGGAAACTTGCAAGCAGAATCTGAAGAGAACCCTCAGGAGAGTCCCTAAATAGCCATGAGAGGGGGATTGGCTACCTTATCAGGTAAGGGCCTATCAGGTAGGATCTTTGATGTCACCTGCTGGCACTGGCCGCTCAGAGCCCTCCAGAGTGCCCCTGCACCTTGCAAAGCAAAATGGCTAAATTCTGGGACACACTGGAGGAGCTCTGGGCACCACCCCTAGGGTGGTGATGGACAGGAGAGTGGTCACTCCCCTTTCCTTTGTCCAGTTTTGAGCCAGAGCAGGGGAGAAGGGGTCCCTGAAACGGTGTAGACAGGCTTATGCAAGGAGGGCACCATCTGTGCCCTTCAAAGCATTTCCAGAGGATAGGGGAGGCTACCCCTCCCCATCCTGTAACACCTATTTCCAAAGGGGGAGAGTGTAACACCCTCCTCCCAAAGGAAATGCTTTGTTCTGCCTTCCTGGGACTGAGCTGCTCAGACCCCAGGGGGGCTGAACCCTGTCTATGAGGTGGCAGCAGCTGTAACTGCAGTGCAAGCCTCAGAGAGCTAGTTTGGCAGTACTGGGGGTCCATAGTGGAGCCCCCAGGATGCATGGAATTGACTCCCCAGATTTGGGATTGGGGGACAATTCCATGATCTTAGACACCTTCCATGGCCATATTCAGGAGTTACCATTGTGAAGCTATATATAGGTATTGACCTATATGTACTGCACATGTGTACTGGCGTCCACGTGCTCACAAAGTTTCGGGAAATGGCCCTGAACTATGTGGGGTCACCTTTGCTAGTGTAAGGATGCCCTCCCACTTAGTAACTTTGGACCTAACCTTGAGCAAGTGAAGGTTAGACATATAGGTGACTTATAAGTTACTTAAGTGCAGTGAAAATGGCTGTGAAATAGTGTGTGCACTATTTCACGCAGGCTGCAGTGGCAGTCCTGTGTAAGGGTTTCTCTGAGCTCCCTATGGGTGGCAAAAGAAATGCTGCAGCCCATATGGATCTCCTGGAACCCTAATGCCCTGGGTACCTAGGTACCATATACTAGGGACTTATAAGGGGGGGTCCAATATGCCATTTGAAATTGGTAAATGAAGTCACTGGCCTACAGTGACAAATCTAAAAGCAAAGAGAGCATAAGCACTGAGGTTCTTGTTAGTAGAGCCTCAGTGGCACAGTTAGACACTACACAGGCATACATATTAGGCCATACACTATGAGCACAGGGGACCTGGCTAGCAGGATCCCACTGAGACAGGCAAAACACACTGACATATAGGTTTTCAACCATGAGCACTGGGGTCCTGGCTAGCAGGATTCAAGTGACACAGTAAAAACACACTGACACACACTCACAAACAGGCCAAAAGTGGGGGTAACCATGCTAGAAAGAAGCACCGGGGATTTAGAAAGCCTAATACCAGGAAGTGCTCTGGAAAGATAATCCGGGAAATGTGTCATTGGTGCCCTTGTAGGGTCTCAATCCTCTAAATCTTTGAGTAATTTGTATGACTCACTCATGATGTAAATAATTGCTATTAGCTGAGATATTCTTTGTAACATTGGTTGCCACCTTCATTGCAGATAGTGCTTATTTTTTGCAATGTGTTTTTCAGGTGCCTGATTTGTTCCCGGTCCTACACTAATAGTGCATCTTGCAGGGCAAGCAATCAGCTCATTGTCTATGAATTAATGTCACAAGGGGCAAAGAACTCACAAAGTTAAAATTCCATTTTGGACTGCTTGCGAAACAAATCAGCTAGAATAGGTACTTACACAGCCCCCAGGATAGAAATAGAATGTTAACTATGTGTGTTCAACTTGTCATTGTACCACTTGTAGAATAGTGTACGACTTGAGGGACAATATTTGTGAGTAATTTTACTACTACTTGTTGAGTACCCTCATTAGTGGTTTTTACCAGATGTGTTGAAACAAATACAAAATGAGGCATGGAGCTGGATTCGCACCGAGTCTTGATTTAGGAGTGAAAGTCATAGGTAATCTTGAGACAGTATCCATTATAGTCCTGAGTAACATTTGAGAATAAACCGTAGTTCTGACAGTACACCAGAGGCTAGCAATGGTTCCTATCCATAATTACCAATGCCAACTTCCAAAGATTATTCCAGAAATGTAAACCTTTGTGGCCTGTGATACTTATTCGTTCGTGAGCCTCAAAGCTTTAACTCAAAGCAAAAAAGTGAGAATGAGGGCTTTGGCAAAGAGAAAGCTCTGCTGGAGATTAAGAAGAAGCAGAAGGGGAGACAAAACAATAGAAATGGATCCCTGCAATGCAGAAGTTGAGGAGGAGTGGATGGACTGAGTGTCATAGAAACAATGAGTATGTCAAACAGAAAACTAAACCGACGCATGAATTTTAAGTTAGCATAAAGAAGGAGGAGAAAGATTCAGATTCAAAGACTCACTTGAAGAAAAAAAAAATAGCAAAATAGAATAAAAAAAGCATGCTCTAAAACTAAGGATACTTCTGCGAAACAATACTTGGTAATAGTGCTTCTGAACAGTGCAGCAGAAATGACAATAGTTTACCCAGGAACATCTACTGGTGACTCCAACCAAAGAATATTTATAGATGGTAACACTGGATGGACATGTAAAATCTACAAACAAGATTTATGAAGTGAAAATGCAAATTGGGAGTATACATCCCAAAATCAAAGGTATATTGTGGTGTCATTTGTCAAATGCTTGTAATATTTTTCCATGAAAACTCCTGTACTGGGCCTGAGGTGCTGCAACTTTGGGAGCAGTTGTGGCCCTGGGTGACAGCAAAGACTCAGACACTGCACCTGCTGTAAGGTGGTTTTGAGGTGATTGCACTGCTTGTTGTATGCAGTGCAGTGGAAGATAACGCACCCCCTCCAGCTCCCATATGGCAGCTAAGCAACATGTGAGGGTGGCCCTGGCTGGTGCTGGCAACCTCCTTGGCTGAATACAAGATGGCGGCCATGAGCGGTGGGATGCTCATAAAACACCTGCTGCTGCAGCATTGATTAATTTGCAGCCGATCGCCACTTCCATTCAGACCCTGTCCCTGGGACTCCGAGAGCTGCGCAGACATGAGGGGCAAAGTCTGAGCCCTGTGCGAAGTGTGCAGTTGACATAGCAGTGTGAGGGACTGCCTGACCTAGAAGACTAGGACCTGGGCTGCAATGGAGCATTGTGCAAGAAGCACATAAGGGGGAGAGACTGCAGAGAATGTGCCCTCAGCCTGGGGCCCGTAGAAATTTCTGGGGGCACGGTCTGATGAGAAATGAAGACATGGGAAGCCACACAGTGCATACAATGGGAGGCATACCAGTGAAACGTGCTGGGAATGGTGGCATTCTTTGAGAAAACAAGGACTTAGGTGGGGGAGCCTCCCCGCAAGGCAGCCCAGACTATAAGGACAACTGTGTGAGGCCCCAGCAAAGACTTATGGTTAGCACTGCCCAGGCTTGGAGCTAAGGGGAAACTGTGGATGGGGAGGCCTGGCGGCCTGAGTCATTGCATGTCAGTGAGGGAAGGATTATTATCAGGAACCCCTGCTAACCAGTGGCACAGTGAGAGTTCCTATGTACCCAGAGAGGCACTGAGGGACATCTGTGGTGGTTATTAAGAAGATCAGATCTGGTGGGGGGGACCAGTGCTTGATCAACTACATGCCTGATGCACTGGGCACAATGTATGATTGAAATTGCCAGTGCAGCGGTAGAACACTACATAGGCAGCACCCACTGGCTGTGTAACACTACAGCCAAGAGTGTATAGTGGATGGCTTGAAAGTGACCTGTGACCACTGAGTGGTTAGCCGTAAACACGTATAAGCTCCTGAGTGCCTCTGGGACATGGCGGTGACAGTTGTTTTGAGACTGGGAGACAAGACCTAGTTGCACTGCCCACAAGATAGGTAGGGAGAAGCGTGCGAGGGCTGGTCAAACTAATAAAATGGACCAGTACACTGTTTCTTGGCATGGACCTCTGGCATCTGAAACTGCAGGAGGATCTAGCCCAGAATCCTGGGAACAAGCCCTGGCAATGGCAGAAATACTGGCCGCAAAACAGGGGACGAGGACTGAGCTTGAAAACAAGATGGACATGATGGCGCATAGAGGTAAACCGTCTCTGCACAGACTTGCACAAACTGGCCAACAGATTTGCAAGCACAGAGGAAGACAGAGCCACCCTCAAAAAGGAAATTAAGGGAAATATTTACAAGAAAGTGGCGCATTGGTCCTGATGTGGCACCTTACTTGCGTCCTCCCGCACATCCATAACAACACCATGGTTGCACCATATTTAGAATATAGTGCACTATGGCGGTCGTTACCACGACAGTATCAAAATCTTTGGTGCTAGTGCAGCAAAGCACAGGGATGCCCATAGGCCAGTACAGGAGGGCCACTTTAATGCCTGCCTTTGGCAGAAGATAAAAATTAAGTTTTTCTGGCCTCCCTGCAGGAGAACACCCCCGTTGAATATATTATACCTTGCGCAGGAATAATGTGGCACAAGGGGTTACAAATTAGTGCAATGCATGGCACCACTTAGTAAATATGGCACAGGGCAATGGCCTCCTTAATGCCACCTTAGCGTAAAAAGAATTGTGCTAGGGTACAGCAAGGCAGTGGTAGGGGCTTTTAAATATGCCCCTAAGTCCCTTCAAGCCACATTGGTGGGCCTTAAATGTAGTGCAACACACAGAGAGAAAAGACATGAGGACTCTAAGGGGTGCTTGAGGAGAAATAAAATACATCTTATTAGTTTTCCGAAGTGGATAGAAGGCCTCTCTGCCGAACTTTTGTTGGAGGATTGGATTATCAACAAGCTGAGACCTAAGAGGCTTTCCAAGTCCTTCTCAACTGAATGAGCGCATAGGACGCTGGCAGCAGTGCCACGTCCTGGTGCACCACCCAGAGTGCTAATAGCCCGATTATTTGATTACGGTCTTATTTGATTAAAGGGACCGTGACTCATACTCTAGCATGGGTGCAGACACAGCCCCCCAAGGTATAAGAAGGCTTACAACATCAAGTACAGTCTAATATTCCCAGCTGAACTCAGGATTCAGCATGACGGCTAGGTCCACTGCAATGAATTGCTGCAGGAGGCTGAAGAATGGCTGGAATCCCTCAGACTGAGTCATGAGCAGAGGAGCAGTGAATGGAGTGGGGCTTAGGGTGAGTGGTGTGTGCCGTTTGAACTGTGCAGTTCAGTCTCAGGACACAGCAGACAGAGGCCACATCTTGGTCCGTCTGGATGGAACCCTGCAAAGCACTTCACTGGACTTGGCAGACTAGAACTTCTTTTCTCAGATCAGAATTGTCCTGGATATCTTAAGTGACAACATCGATGTTAGGAAGCCTGTCAATAACCTGGAGACATAGATGGGTCTGTGCAAAGGGAAAGGCAAAAGGCTATGGCAGGATAGTCTGAATAGAGAGACATTATATTTTCCATATTCAGTTTGGGCCTGCAGGTATCATTCTGCATAACAAACTTGTTTCTACTTTACGCATTGGAACGGCCGAGAGCTTGACTTCCTCCGGACTGCTGAGAACCATTACTGATATTGCTGTTCATCGAGGTCCTGGTTTTTCGGGCAGTGCTTACAACTAGAGCTTTATAGTAATCCATAGGTATGGGAGGGAGGGGAGGGAGATTTAGGAGGGGTTCAGGCCCCTTTGGCCGAGAATTGAGTTGTAGGGGGTCCTGTATTTTAGGAAAGTAGCCTCTTTCTAGCATAATTACTCCCACTTTTGGCTTGTTTGTGAGTGTGTGTCAGTGTGTTTTTACTGTGTCACTGGAATCCTGCTACCCAGGACTCCAGTGCTCATGGTTAAAAACCTATATGTGAGTGTGTTTTGCCTGTCTCACTGGGATCCTGCTAGCCAGGTCCCCTGTGCTCATAGTTTATGGCCTAATATGTATGCCTGTGTAGTGTCTAACTGTGCCACTGAGGCTCTACTAACCAGAACCTCAGTGCTTATGCTCTCTTTGCTTTTAGATTTGTCACTGTAGGCCAGTGACTTCATTTACCAATTTCAAATGGCATATTGGACCCCCCTTATAAGTCCCTAGTATATGGTACCTAGGTACCCAGGGCATTAGGGTTCCAGGAGATCCATATGGGCTGCAGCATTTCTTTTGCCACCCATAGGGAGCTCAGACAAACCCTTACACAGGACTGCCACTGCAGCCTGCGTGAAATAGTGCACACACTATTTCACAGGCATTTTTACTGTACTTAAGTCACTTATAACTCACCTATATGTCTAACCTTCACTTGCTGAAGGTTAGGTGAAAAGTTACTAAGTGTGAGGGCACCCTTGCACTAGTAAAGGTGCCCCCACATAGTTCAGGGCCATTTCCCCGGACTTTGTGAGTGCAGGGACGCCATTACACGCGTGCACTACATATAGGTCAACACCTATATGTAGCTTCACAATGGTAACTCCGAAAATGGCCATGTAACATGTCTAAGATCATGGAATTGTCCCCCCATTCCAAATCTGGTATTGGGGAGCCAATTCCATGCATCCTGGGTGCTCCACAATGGACCCCCAGTACTGCCAAACCAGCTCTCTGAGGCTTGCACTGCAGCTGCAGCTGCTGCCACCTCACGGACAGGGTTCTGCCCACTGGGGTCTGGGCAGCCCAGTCCCAGGAAGGCAGAACAAAGCATTTCCTCTGAGAGCAGAGTGTTTCACCCTCTCCCTTTGGAAATAGGTGTTACAGGCTGGGAAGGGGTAGCCTCCCCCAGCCTCTGGAAATGCTTTGAAGGGCACAGATGGTGCTCTCCTTGCATAAACCAGTCTACACCAGTACGGGCACCCCTTGTCCCCTGGGCTGGTGGGAAACTGGACAAAGGAAAGGGTAGTGACCACTCCCCTGTCCATCACCACCCCAGGGGTGGTGCCCAGAGCTCCTCCAGTGTGTCCCAGACTTCAGACATCTTGCTTTGCAAGGTGTGGAGGCACTCTGGAGGGCTCTGAGTGGCCAGTGCCAGCAGGTGATGTCAGAGACCCCTTCTGATAGGTCCATACCTGATAAAGTAGCCAATACCCCTCTCATGGCTATTTAGGGTCTCTACTGTGGGTTCTCTTCAGATTCTGCTTGCAAGTTTCCTTCAGGAATCCACTGCAACAACTTCAGACTCTTCTGACCTCGGATCAACCGCAACCTGCTCCAAAAAACGCTGTAACTGCAACAAAGTGTCTACAAGAGACACTTTTCTTCAGCAACCTCAGCTCCAGGTCAGCAATTGCAACAGCTTCCACAGTGTGCATGCTCTGGGGACTACCTGTCTTCAACAGAAGACAGAAAGACCGAAGAAATCTCCTGTGGAGTGACTGAGTCACTCCCCTGCTCCAATCAGGCACCTTCCAAGGTTACGACCGGTGCACTGGGACTCCTCTCATGGCGACAAGCCTGCTCCTAAGGACACAGAGGGTGGACATCCTTGACATAGGCTGTCCTGAGGTCCTGCTGACGCAATTTGGAGGAGGTAAGACCATGCTTTCCCCGAGAACGACGGTACCCCTGTGTATTGTATCTTCTTTGGCTCCTGAGGCCTCTGTGCACTCTTTGTAAAATTCCTTCATGCACAGTCTGGCCAAGGCCCCAGCACTCCATCCTGCGCACTCAACTTGCTGAGTTGTTCTCCGGCTGCGTGGAACCTTCTTTTGTTGTGCTGCATCAACTGTGTTTTGCACCTCCTTTGAACCCAGATCCTGCAGCTTCTAAGGGTGCTGGCTGGCACCCCAAGGGCTCTCTAAAGTAATGAGAGCCCCCTATTCCTCCTCACAGAGAGTTGAGGCCCCCAGGTCCCTCCTGTCCAGCACATCCAGTGCCATTTTGATGAAAAACGCACTTTTGTCATAGCCAAGGCTTGTTGGCGCCTTCCAACACGAAATCTCATCTGCAACAATCTTCACGCCATATGACATCTTTTGCATCATGACCGAACCTGCTGGCATCTTCCTAGGGTGCATTTCTGCAGTCTTCAACTAACCAGGGACTCTTCTTTTCAAGCAGTTGTTCTTTTCAGACTTGGTTGGCTGCTGCAAAATCCCAAAAACGAGGTGTAGGTTGTCCTTGGGAAACTGGCAGTACTTTATCCTGCTTTTCTGTGCTCTGGGGTAGGGTAATTTACTTACATTTACTGTATTCTTACTCTTCCAGCGATTCTGCACACACTACACTTGTCTAGGGGGGTATTCGCGATTCACATTCCACTTTTTTAGTATATGGTTTGTGTTGCCACTAGACCTATTTTCACCCATTGCATTCTATAGGATTTCCTACTGTTTGCATTGTTCTATGACTATTTACTTGTCTAATTTTGGTGTCTAGTGTATATATTGTGTATAATACTTACCTCCAGAAGGAGTATTGTCTCTAAGATATTTTTGGTACTGTGTCACTCAAATAAATACCTTTATTTTTGTTAACACTGAGTATTGTCGTTACATGTGTATAAGTACTGTGAAACTATAAATTGTATTGCATGAGCTTTGCATGTCTCCTAGATCAGCCTAAGCTGCTCTGCTATAGCTACCTCTATCAGCCTAAGCTGCTAGAACACAACTACATTTCACTAATAAGGGATAACTGGACGTGATATAATGTGTAAGTACCCAAGGTACCCACTACAAACCAGGCCAGCCTCCTACATGTATATTCTGCTTATGGAAAGGGTTTGGGGGCTCACTTAGGGGAATGTTGTGATTTGTTGTTGAGTACTGGTTGGGAGCTTCTACCACCTTCTGGTGTTCCACAGCAGTGAGCTGGCGAGCAGCACCTGGTGATTGGCTCCCTGCCATGACCCCTATGGTGACTATGAAGACTAAATATAAATTCCTAACCTGAAATGTAAGAGGCCTGAATAGACCTGGAAACAGTTGAGTGCATGCATACTTATAGAAGTATGGGATTGCTATGGCTTTTCTTCAGGCAACTCATCTATGGGGGATTGCACTAAGTACCTGAGGAGAAGATGGAGGTGCCAGGTATTTGCCACATCCTACACCAGTTATGTATGGAGGGCATTGATATGGGTTGCCCCAAAGGTTCCCTTTAAAATTACAAACTTCTAGGTAAATCCTAACAAAAGGTATGTCATTCTGGTAGGCACACTTGATGCACCTGAGTTATGCCTCATTAATATATTTGTGCTTAATGTCAATGATGGTGCTTATTGTGGTCCGATGCTAGCTGCAATGCAGGGTTACTTAGAAGCAGAAGTTGCAATGGTCAATGACGTTAACGGTGTATTGTACGGTACACTGGATAGGTCGCCACCTAGGCCAGGTACTAAACATACATGACGACGGATCTTGCTCTGGCAGGGGCAAGTATGGGTTTGGTGGATATGGTGAGGACATCACCTGCAGACACTGGCATACTCCTCTTATACTCCGGCAGGCTGCTATGTACAACAGGCTGGACTACTTTTTAACACTATCAGATGCGGCACCGCAAGTGGTTGACTCGGCCTACTTACCTTGATATATATCAGACAATTCCTCTTTGTTGATCACTTACTCCCTGACTAGACTGACACCAAGGATACTGTTATGGACACTCAAGTAGAGGTTCTGACTGACCAGGTTTTTCCTGGGATGCAGACAAATGCCATAGAGAATTACTTTGAAGCCAACTGGGGTAGTGCAGGGAGCAGTGCAGTAGAGTGGGATGCCATGAAAATTGTTCTAAGGGAAGTCTGCTTGGCAACATCTGTGGGACTACGGCAGATGCTAGAAAAGGAATTGATGCAAAAAGAAACAGAATGAGTGGCCCTGCCTGGAGACTTTGCAGGACTGGAACAGAGCACAACACCAGGTGTATATACTATGGGACCAACTGTGGAAACAACTGAGGCTCTCAAGTCGGAGGAGACTGTACACGGTGGGAGACAGGGCGGGGCACCTAGTGGCTCGGTTGATTACAACTGAAACAAACTCATCACCTATTTTGGTTGGGACAGATCGGTTGGGGCAAGTAGTTTATACCCAACAGGCAATGACTAAAGTTTTTGCTGAACCCCTACTGCGGGTATATGCTATGCCCCAATGCCTCAAAACACATTTACTCCCTGATTACCTGGCAGACTAACCACTGCCTCGGTTCTCTGCGGAGGAGCATGAAGTACTTGGAGCCCCACTGACCAAACAGGAACTACTTTACTGGCAAGAAACCGGGAGGGGATGGTTTCCCACCTGAATTCTATAATGCAATCTCTAGGGCCCTGATAGACAAATTGCTTCCAATTTACGCAGAGGCACTGGCCATGGAGGTGCTCCCAAATTCTATGAGAGGCACTTATTGCCCTGATACCAAAGCCAGAGAAGGTTTCAAAAGAGGTAGTCTTGTATCCTCCATCATCTATGTTAAACGTACATCAGAAGATTCTCAGCCATGTCCTTGCAGAGAGGCTCCTGCCCCATCTCCCACAATTGGTACACAAAGATCAGTCAGGATTTATCCCACGTTGCAATACATTGTGCAATTTGTGTCATTTGATGCATTCCCTGCATGTCCCTAACTTAGAACAAGACCAATATGCATTGGCCTTCCTGGATGTAGAACAGGCTTTGACTCTGTATGTTGGGAATATGTCTGGCAAGTATTGAACAGGATGGGCCTAGTCCATCAATATAACCAATAGAAGAAATAATTATATGAACGATCTCTGGCATGAGTGTAGACCAGGAGATACGTCTCAACTGAGAAATTACTGTGAAGGGGCACACTACAGGGATGCCCACTGTTGCCCATGATCTTCATCCCTGCGATGGAACCCCTAGTTTGCAGACTTCGGCAGATACTCCTGAGATGAGAATAACAGTGGGTCGGGCAATACACGCTGTTCCACTGCGGATGACGTGATGATATAGTTGCATCAACCTGCCTTGTCTGTCCTGATCCTATTGAACATCAAGAGCAAATTTGGGGACCTGGTTGGATACTGCGTTAAACATGCCAAGTTAGTCTTGTTCCCACTGGGGCAGCTGAAGGGGATACCGTTTGCGCTGCTGCCTTGGGGTTGCCTTGGAGAGTGGATAGTGCCAAATATCTAGGCATGCACATAGCGCAAGATATACAACAGACAATTGACCTTAATCTGAGACAGGTGGTCCATAATTTACATCCCTAGATGATCTTTTGGAACACGTTGAAATTATGCCTGATGGGGAAAATAGCACTCATCAAAATGGTAGTGCTACCCAGGTGTCTCTACATCCTCCAGGGAGACATGTATGAGATTCCCCGTTGGGTGCTTTGGAAATTGGATCATGTTGTAAGATGATGGTGGAGCTCCTATGGACTGGAAAATTATGTCAAGTAGGACTAGATATTCTTAAGAGAGAACAGGAAAAGGATGGGATGGAGCTTCTAATATCTGGCTATTCACCTCCAACATGCGGTACATTGGTTAGTTGACAATGGCAACTGGGAAAAGGCACTCCTTGGTGGCACATATGGCTACTACCACCTTGGAGCCCCACTGCTGAGGAGGAGGAAAGTACTGGCTTTGTTCCCTCATGTGATCCACTTGGTATGCTGGCTATGGGAATGAGCAGTCCAGTGAGTGATATAACTGGCAGTGTATGCTTCAGGGTTAGACTTGTGGATAGTACAACCCTTTGCACAAATAGTCTAGACTATGGCGGTTGGCCAATGGGAAGCTGGAGGATGAACCATGTTGTCTGATCTCTGTCCTCCAGGCTGCTTTATAACTATGCAGGATGTTTTTGAGCTCATTGGATAGGGCCCTGGGTGGTTCCTCAAGTATGCAAAAATAGCAGCCATGCCCCCTGAGGTGCAGCCCTCTTTTCCAAACACCCTAGAGCCTGCACTGACGTTGGTTGCCATGCTCTTGCTAGAGGGAGGCCATAAATTGATCACACAATTCACTGCACTTTACGTGCAGATATCCGGTTGACACCATTGTGAGTTGAAGAGGACTGGCAGTGCATTAGCAACTTGCCCATAAGCCCTAAAGACTCGCTCAAAATTCATGACTGTGTCCGCTAGGTGTTGATAAATGTGAGATTCAAACTGATGTAATACAGTTTAGTCCACACAGCCTACCTCTATCCTAAGAGACTGCATGCCATATACCCAACCATGGACCAGACATGAGCACGATGTGGGATTATAGAGGTGGATATCTTCCATGTAGTGCAGTTATTTGGTCCTACTTGGTGGAGGTATTAGCCCAAATCAAGAGAATAACAGGGTGGAAAGTCCCTTGAATGTTGAAGCAATGTCTATTGGGTCTGCTCTGTGACAGGTCTCATATTAGCCAAAAGTTGTATTGCTTTTAGCTGGTTAAGCCCACAACCCCCATTGCACCTAGACTGAAGGAGGGATCTACTGTAGTGGGCAGGGCCGGAGGAGGCACACATGAGAAGGACACATAGAGATGAGAGGTTGATGGACGGCTTGCTCTCCTGGGAAGTTATGATACACGCCCTCATAGAACCCCCTGAAGATGGATCATACTAGACCTTGCCAGGTCGATGTCAAAAGTTGGGACAATGTAATAATGTCTATGAGAAAGGAGGTCCGGGAACATGGGTGAAATAAGAGACACTTTTGCTATGTCCGACTGTGGATAACCTGTAGCTGGACTCAGAAGGTATTCTGAATGCATTAACCAGAAGGATGATTGGAAACATGGGGAAGGGTGTTGGAGGGGACAGTTTAATTACTTGTTTTTGCAATTGTTTACTTATATACCTTTGATATGTACTGCATGCTACTATGTCATGGTATTTGGTGTGTTTAAAGTACTGTACTTAATATGGTTGGAACAAAAAGATGCCCGACACAAATGTGTTATGTTTAGGTATACTGTACATGCAACTGTGTTTGATGAAATGCTAATAAAAAATATATTTAAAAAGTGCTAACTGCAACAAACCAACATGATGCTGACATATTGACAATTCTAACTTCTGAAACTGTGATTTATTATGAACCACCAAAAGATCCTAAATCAATTAAAATGATACCACTGCAAGAAACAGTGTTATAGAAAAATTACTTTGATGCAGATTTTGAAAGACAAGAAATACTTTCAAGTCAGAAAATGCTACAAATGGCTTTACATTTACTATATGGGGAATACGACAGTCACAGAGCAGTACCATTTACTATGGTTCCAGAGTTGAGTTGCAGCCATATTCTTCTCACAGAGCACAATAGGATAACTGTGCTGTGAACATTAATTTGTAGCCTGTGCTGGACAATGTTTTTTTGGAAATGGTCCTTATGAGATTATGGGTGAGCAGAAATCACTCAGATCCTCTAAGTTTTAGACTTCTCCATAGAGGACATTACAATTACTAACCTTTTCACAAATTTATGGGACATAAATGATGATAACCAACCTACATTCGTATGCCTCCTAGACTGTGAGGATCCACAATTCAATGGAAAAAATTATTAGGAGCTGTTCTGTTTTCATAATTATGGACATCATTACATTCATCGATCAAACAACCCCAGACATACACATATTAGCAACATTGTAGGGCCCCACCCATAAATAGTCCTAGGAGTTTTCAAAAACGATTTCCTTACATTCATCTTGATGACGTGTCTGACCCATCTGACCCATCTCCTTTAATTATTTTCAAGATTCAGTGACACTGAAAATTATCTTCATTACCAGTCACAGATTTATTTATTTTACTCTGTGTATCAATTTAGTTCTGGAGCATGATTATGTGTAATGGAAGGAAAATATAAATTAAAAAAAATGTATGGGGAACCAAATCTTGGCAAGTTTAGGGCACAGATACCCTGTTTAGTGTTCTGCATGATTCCCAGATAAATTATATTTTCGAACAAGAGTAGCAAACATAATTCATGAGAATGGTGTCTATTAGAGTTGTAAAGACATAATCAATTGCAAAAATACATTTCACACACTTTTCCGTCTCAAAAGCAAAAAAAGATATCACTGGGCATAAATTCATTGAAGTGGTGTCAAATGCAATTTATAATTGACTGTGTTTAATTCAGAAGGAGTTGCGCTGTGGGCAATAGACACTGATGTGGGTTTGAATATATTTATTTCTAAGTATGCTAGTCCAATATTGAATAGACCAGACCTCAATTTAACATAAATTCCCCTACGATGGTAACCAAGTATAGTGTTGGTAAGCTGTGCCAAATAGTTAACGCACTTTAGTTTGAATGCTTTTAAAGAACTGTCTAAGCTTAGAGAAAATAAGAATGTAACGTATTTCCTTCTGGGACCTCATCCCATAAAAATAAACAATGTATATATACTCTGTTTAAAGCTGCCATGAAAAAAGGATCAAGCATGTTTTGAAAGAGAAGCTGTAGAAAGAATTTGAGAAACTTTCGGAGAAATAATGAAAATCACACTGAAACCGATTGCCAATGGTTTTCAATCCATCACAAAGTGCATATATACATTCTTAACCATCATTTTTTTCTGCTCTTAATCTTTTGGAAGATGTGAATCTTTTACTAGAAGGGCAGTCTTAAATGAAGGGAATAACATAATTAAATTAGGAATTCGTACTTTGAAAAGGGATAAAGTGCCATGATAGCTTATAAAAGAGTCAACCATGTTCAGTACTTATAATTTATCCACAACACAATTAACAATTGCAACAAATGGAAGCATTATACATGCTTTTAGTGATAAAGCAGATAGAGAGCACCACATTTTCTGTGCCAGCCTTCCCTCCAGGTTTAGCTTGCTAGCCCTGTCTTCCTACCCCTACCCCTGTCCTCTGCTCTCTATCTGTAGGCCCCTGCCCCCCTACATGCTGTCTGTGGTTAAGTTGCGGATCCTACCTATGCCTGCCCCACCTCCACAAACAGCTTGCTACCCCTGCCTCCCATCCTCTATTCTAAGGGGCATATTTATACTCTGTTTGCGCCTGATTTGCGTCGTTTTTTTTTAACGCAAATCCGACGCAAAGCTAACTCCATATTTATACTTTGGCGTTAGACCCGTCTAGCGCCAAAGATCTTGGAGTTTGCGTCATTTTTTAGAGTGGACACCTACCTTGCGTTAATTATATGCAAGGTAGGCGTTCCTTTCTAAAAAATGACTCTAAGGCATGTGCGCCTTATTTAAACTCCTGTGCAAAAATGACGCACAGGAGTGGGCGGGCCTTAAAGAATGACGTCCAGCCGCGTTTGCGTAATTTTTTAACGCCTGGTCAGGGCAGGTGTTAAGGGACCTGTGGGCTCGGAAGGAGCCCAGAGGTGCCCTCCCATGCCCCCAGGGACACCCCCTGCCACCCTTGCCCACCCCAGGAGCACCCCCAAGGATGGAGGGACCCATCCCAGGGAACTTAAGGTAAGTTCAGGTAAGTATTTTTTTCGTAATTTTTTTGTGGCATAGGGGGGCCTGATTTATGCCCCCCTACATGCCACTATGCCCAATGACCATGCCCAGGGGACATAAGTCCCCTGGGCATGGCCATTGGGCAAGGGGGCATGACTCCTGTCTTTGCTAAGACAGGAGTCATTTCAATGGGGGTTGGGCGTAACAAAAAAATGGCGAAAATCGGGTTGAGGCCAAAATTTTGCCTCAGACCTGACTTGCCCCATTTTTTGACACCCAAGCTCCATTTTCCCCTACGCCGGCGCTGCCTGGTGTGAGTAATTTTTTTTGATGCACACCAGTCAGCTGCGCCGGCTAACATCATTCAATAAATAAGGCGCCCGCATGGCGCTTTGGAATGGCGTTAGCCGGCGTTAAAATTTTTGACGCACAACTGCGTTGGCGCAGTTGTGCGTCAAAAAGTATAAATATGGCCCTTAGTGTGAGTTCCCTTGCCTTTTCTGACCCTCCTCCCATGGTCTGTTCTGCTGCCCAGCCAATGCCAGCCTGCCCTGTTTCATCAACCATCTGCCTCTGCCCCCGTTGCCTCCCTTCTGCTATCTGTGGTCAGCTTTCTTCTCCTGTCAATGTCAGCCTGGCCTCTGTGGTCAGCTGGCTGTCCATGCCATGGCCCCTTCCACCTCTCCTCTGTTCTCTGTCTGCGTGCCCTTACCCCATCTCGCCTGCGCTCTATAGTCAGCCTGCTACCTCCTTCCCTGTCCCCGCCTCCTAAGGTCATTTGTGCTGCCCACACAGGTCAGTCTGCCTCCCATGACCAACATGCTGCTCTTGCCCCGCTTGCCTGCTCTCTCTTCACTGTCTACAAGCCCTAGCCCCTTCCTGCCTTCCCTCGGGTGTCAGCTATCTTCCCCTGCCTAGGCCTACCTGCCCTACCTGGTCAGCCTACTGCTCCTTCCTCTGCCCCGCCCTTCTATGCCCTTTATTACCCATATGCCAGTCCCGCCCCTTCCTCTCCTGCCCTCTATTGTTAGTTATGCTGCCACCGTCCGACTGTATTTCCTGCTTAGTTAGCTTATTGTCTCTGCCCCCTCCCCCTTGCTGCTATTGTCCAATTGTGTGCCCCTTGTGTCCTGCCAAGGTCCATTGTGCTACTACTACAACAGCCACCCACCCTCCCTTGTTAACTTGCTGCCTCTCCCCCTCCCCTGCCCTACATGTGTGTGCCTATGCTCTCCTGCCCTTCCTCCCTCTGCAGTCCATTGTGCCACCACAGCCCATGCCACTTGCTTGTCCTCATTTTAGCTTTCTAGTTCACTACCCATAATGTCTATGAAAGAAAAAAACACCTCACATTGCTAATTTCTAATTGAAATGTGTTAGGTTTACATGTTGTATTGCATCCAGGTTGGTTCAGGTGTGACACATTATTATCATAAATACATTTTAGCACTCTGGTTGTTTATAAGGACACTGTGGGAAGCTGCAATACCACACTGGGGAATTAACTGAAAGGATGCTGCTGGTGTTGAAAGTATGTTTCAATCTGCATGTCAGAATGTTTTACAGACATAGATGAGGAATATATTTGATAACTTGTAGAAAATGTATCCTCATTTATACTTGTGAGAGACCTTACCAGAATTTTTTTGACAAAATGACCCCCCCTCATCTGTTCATTTCTAGAGCAAATCATGTAGGTTTTACAGATTTGGATTGAGGGTGTAACTCATGTAATTTGCTGTAGTATAATTAGTTGAAATTACAGCATTACACTGAATGATGTGAGGAAAGTAGCCCAGCATTTAGTGCTGTTTTCTCAGCATAAAATGCAACTAAAATATGAACAGCAGCATCCACCAGTCTCTTGTGCTGTTCAAGGTATTTGTTCCTGTTCTTCAGCAGTAGGATTTTTCAGCCAAATTCTTCATAATTAAGAGGTGTAATTTTGTAATTTTCGGTAAGTTGGCCTCAAAAGAGTAACGTGAAAGAATCAAAATTACTCCAATTACTCCAGCATAATTAAAATTTCACTCAGGCCTACTTTGGATCCATAAAGCCGGCTTCAGTTGTGCCATATATATCTGTCATAAATACAGAATGTTGGCACTCTACTTGTTCATTATAATACTTTGAGTGGCTGCAATATAACACTGGGGAATCAAATAGCAGGCTTCTGTTGGAAGTATATGTTTTACCCAGAACATGAGACTTTGGCCCTCATTACAACCCTGGTGGTATATCCCGCTTACCGCCGTGATGAAGGCCGCCAACATACCATGGCGGTGGCGGAAATCTGCTACAGGTATTATGACCCACATCATAGAATCCGCCACAATACAGACACCCACATAAGTCCGCCACACCAAAGGTCAGTGATAAACTGACGATACCAAAACCCACACCGTCACGCCAACAAGAATACGCCCACACTATCATGACCCACGAATCAACGCGGCGGTCTTTCAACCGCGGTAATCCATTGGAGGTACACACACACTTACAAAACACAACTACATTGGACAATTTGAAATACACACACCTAATACACATCCACACACCACACCCACACACTCACACCACTATAAAACACACACCCACATTACCCACAAACCCTTACAATAACATATTTTTCAAAAAGCAGAGAGAGAGAGAATAGCAAACACAACACCAGCATCCAGCGGCACACCACAACATCACTCATACAACATCAACGTACCTCAAACAACACACCCCAACACAACACATCACACAGCACAACAAACATCACCTCACACATCACCCACACAACACTATGGCACCTCAAAGACACACCAGGTTTTCTGAGGAGGAGCTGAGGGTCATGGTAGAGGAAATCATCCGGGTCGTGCCACAGCTATTCGGATCACAAGTGCAGCACACCTCCATTGCTAGGAAGATGGAGCTATGGTGGAGAATCGTCAACAGGGTCACTGCAGTGGGACAGTATCCAAGAACACAGGATGACATCAGGAAGAGGTGGAACAACCTACGGGGGAAGGTGCGTTCAGTGGTATCCAGACACCATATTGCTGTACAGAGGACTGGCGGTGGACCCCCACCTCCTCCCCCACAACTAACAACATGGGAGGAGCAAGTCTTGGCAATACTGCTTCCTGAAGAACCCGTAGGAGTAGCAGGAGGACTGGACTCCGGTAAGTCAAATCTTTACTACAATATCCCCCACACCCTACCTGCATGCCTTCACATACCCCCACCAACCCACTCACCCCATCACTCCAACACCTCACATATGCCCCCATCACAACCCAAACATCCCAATACCAAGCCCTGCATGCAACACCAAAGCATGGACACCCATTGGCAAAGCATGTCCAGTACAGATACCCACTCTGACCCGAAAACACTAATCACACAAGGGCAAACACAATAATGCAAGCACAGGAGTAGAGGGTAACTCACCCAATGCACAAGATGGCACACACAGATACTAAAACTCTGCATTTACACCCTAAAAAGACCCATACCCAACGTCACCAGACAGGAGGTGGCAGACATATCCAGTCCCCCCACAGAAGAGGCCCACAGTGATGACAGCAGCTTTGCACACCTGGATCAAGATGACCAGCCCGGCCCATCAGGGACCCCTTCCACAGTCACAGGCCACCACAGACCCTCCCCCCTCAGGAAACACCACCACAGCACCCACCCAGCGGGCCCATGCCACTGTCCCCAGGACACGTCAGTCAGCAGTGTGTCCACCACTACAGGGACCCCAGGCAAACCCACCAACCCAAGACAATCAGGGACCTGGGGTCAGTGGCATTGGGCACACGGTTCAGGGGACAGAGGCACAGGACAACAGGGAAGCTGGGAGCCCACTCTCCCGAGGCACTCTCCACCATCATGGGAGCATACCACCATTCCCAGGAGACCATGGTCACGGTACTGGCCAAGTTTCAGGAGACCCAGCGGCTGCAGGAGGAACACTACCTGGGGATCAGGGAGGACTTGAAGTCCATTAACACCACCCCGATCACCATTGCAGGGTGCTGGCAGACGTGGCCAACACCATGAGGGACACAGTGGCACATAAACGTGCCCCTGACACTAGCCTGGATGATGAACAGCCCTCCACCTCCGCCAGAGCTAGTTGACAGGAGGCACCGCCACAGGAACAACGTGCCACCAGCACCCCTCCCTCTGCAAAAGGAGAACCACCCCGCAAACGGTCCCTGAGATCCAGGAACAAGACAGAGAACATTGTCAAGACCCCCGCCAGGAAATAAGACCCTCCTGATTGTCACCCTTCTGTCCCACTTTGTCACCCTGTCCACCTTAAAATGCCATTGCTCCACTTCGTATGCCCCCATGGACAATGCACCTGTGAGACCAAGAACTGAACTCTACCATGGATATTCCTCCACCATCACCCCAGCCCATTGTACACCCCCCTCCAATTAATAGCACAGAAATAAACACCCTTGAATCACAAATCAATCTGGAGTCAGTCTGTACTTTCACAAATGTGTATTGCAACCTCTCTGAAATATAGCAATGTCAATGTTCATGTTCACATACCAATGCTACACAGTGGTTGGGCAGCAGTAAACATAGCAGAGGGCACAAAGTGGGAGCCAGATCTGTGAAATGGAAAGGCAAAGTGACATGTCAGGGTCCATATAGAGAGGGAAAAAGGCAGATTTATGCTATGTCCTACAGTAGTATGATATATGTGAAGCAGTGCCATCCTCTTACCTGTGTCTCACTGGAAGTATTGCATGATGATGTTGTTTCGGTTGTCTATATCTTCTTCTTCTGCCTCCTCTTCTTCACTGTCCACAGGCTCCACAGCTGCCACAAGACCAGCACCAGGCCCATCCTCCTGCAGAAAAGGCAACTGGCGTCGCAAAGCCAGGTTGTGCAACATGCAGCATGCCATGATTATCTGGCACACCTTCTTCGGTGAGTAGTATAGGGAGCCACCTGTCAAATGGAGGCACCGGAATCTGGCCTTCAGGAGGCCGAAGGTGCGCTCTATTATCCTCCTAGTTCACCAATGTGCCTCATTGTAGCGTTCCTCTGGCCTTGTCCTGGGATTCCTCACTGGGTCAGAAGCCATGACAGGTTGGGATAACCAGAGTCACCTGCAAATATCGAGGGACAACTGTTAGACATCCTCCAAACAGTATGGAATCTATCATACCCAGACACCTATTTAAACTGTGTGGGGTGACCTTGGGCTTACCTATTAGCCACACACTGTGCCTCTGGAGTTGCCCCATCACATTAGAGATGCTGCTAATCCTCAAAATGTAAGCGTCATGCACTGAGCAAGGATACTTGGCATTCACATGGGAGATGTACTGGTCTGCCAAACACACCATCTGCACATTCATAGAATGGTAGCTTTTGTGGTTTCTGTACACCTGTTCATTCCTGCGGGATGGGGACAAATGCCACATGTGTACCATCAATGGCATCAGTGATGTTGGGGATATGTCCCAGGGCATAAAAGTCACCTTTCACTGTGGGCAGATCCTCCACCTGAGGGAAAACGATGTAGCTGCGTATGTGTTTCAGAAGGGCAGATAGCACTCTGGACAACATGCTAGAGAACATTGGCTGTGACATCCCTGATGCCATGGCCACTGTTGTTTGAAAGGACCCACTTGCCAGGAAATTGAGCACTGACAGGACCTGCACTAGAGTGGGGATTCCTGTGGGCTGGCGGATAGCTGACATCAGGTCTGGCTCCAACTGGGCACACAGTTCCTGGATTGTGGCACGATCAAGTCTGTAAGTGATAATGATGTGTCTGTCTTCCATTGTCGACAGCTCCACCAGGGGTCTGTACACCGGAGGATGCCGCCATCTCATCACCTGCCCCAGCAGACATGCCCTATGGAGGAGAAGGGTGAGCAGAGGGTCATACACCACATAGGTTTCGCAAGGCTGTTTAGCACAATCGTGAAATTATCTCTGTGTGCCTTTGTCTGTTCATATTCCTGGCCAAAGTAGCTGTGATGCAGTTAGTTGGCCTGCCATGTGGCCCCCCTGAAAGGATGGCTGCCTGACCTGTAAGGAGGGACATGGGGAAATTAGGTAACTGCGCTGGCGTTGTGCAGCACCGCAGTAGGCGGTCGAGGACCGCTGCGCAATTCAGCATTGGTTATCATTGGGCCCTATGGGTTCCAGGAGCCAATGACGATGTATGCCGGTGGTGACGGTATGCACCGCCACGGACGTGACCGCCATTTTCTATCTGTTCCCTCACTTGATACCTGACCTTCAATAGGAGAGGACCTACACTGTAAGTGCTGCTGTGACCTGCCTCTGGAAGCGACAATGGCTACAGTGTCTGGGGAAAGGGCCCCTGCCTTCACTGCGGAGGGGTTGGAGAAACTGGTGGATGGGGTCCTCCCCCAGTACACGCTACTCTATGGTCCTCCAGACAAACAGGTGAGTGAACAGTGTGCATGGTGGATGGGACATGATTGTATGGAGTGTCGTGGATGGAAGAGACGGGGGAGGGGCAGGCCAACATGTGAGGATGGAGAGTGTTTGTTTTTCTGGGACAGGGTGGGAGGTTTGTGGCCAATGTGTGAGAAGAACTGTACGGGGGAGTAACATCCTTCTTTACTTCACTATTCCTCTAGGTCAGCGCCCACCAGAAGAAGGGTATTTGGTGTGCCATCGCCAAGGGAGTGCGTACTCTGGGGGTCTACCGATGGAGCACCCACTCCCGGAAAAGATGGGAGGACCTGTGCCCTGGAGCAAGAAGACGGCAGAGAACCAGCTGGGGATGGCCTCCCAATATGGAAGGGGTGCCCGTCGCACCATGAGCCCCCTGATGTACCACATCTTGGCGGTGGCATATCCTGGGTTGGATGGGCGCTTGAGGGCATCACCGCAGCCACAAGGGGGTGAGTACACTCTCATTCAGCTGACTCTGCGCTCTTGACGAGGTGTCTGGGTGGGGGAGGTGGGCTGTGGGTTCCCCTAGGCCAGGGCAGACGCGCAAAGGTAGATCCATTGATTTGAAGGCTCTGTCCCACTTCAACCCCAAAGGTGGTATTTGCCCTCTACACCTAGTCAGGCTCCTATGGGTTCCAGCTGTGCATGAAATGGGCCAAGACAGATTCCCCCATGGGCATGTGCTTTCCCCCTGCACTGTTAGTGCATGGCGTAGTGCTTAGGGCTGCCCCCTGTGTGTTGTGTCCGCCAACAGTAGTGGTGTTGCAGGCATTGACCATGTGTATCCTCTGTCTTTCACCTCCTTTCTGTTTTGTCACCCTGTCCTTGTGTGCATTAGCATCATCTGGCGGAGGCGCATTGGCACCAGAGTAGGTGGGAGCTACAACCCACATGGCCCTGGAGGGTGAATTTACGGATTCAGAAGGCACCAGTGGGACGGAGGGCGAGGGGAGCTCCACAACTGGGACAGGAGCAGACACCAGTGACAGTGACTCCTCCTCTGATGGGAGCTCCCTTGCGGTTGGGGGCTCCTCTGTGCCCACAGCAACAACAGGTACAGCCGCCACCCCCTACCAGCACCGCCCTCCCAGCAGCCCCTCATCGAGTTCCCCGTGCCCGCTCACCCAGGAGGGTGGCCATCTCCTTCGCCCCAGGCACCACAGTCCCTGCCCCAGTCAGCCCTGCTGTCCTCAGTGAGGAGGCTATTGACCTCCTGAGATCCCTCACTGTTGGGCAATCAACAATTTTGAATGCCATTCAGGGTGTTGAGAGGCATTTGCAGCAAACAAATGCATACCTAGAGGGCATTCATTCTGGCATGGCGGCCCAACAGAGAGCATTTCAGGCTCTGGCCTCAGCACTGATGGCATCCATTGTCCCTGTGTCCAGCCTCCCCCCTCCAACTTCCTCTACCCAGAGCCAATCCCCTGTACCTCAGCCTATCCCAAGCACACCCTAAGACCAGCATGCACACTCATCAACACACAAGAGTGGACATGGCAAACATAAGCACCACACATCCCAAAGGCACTCACACAAGCACCATCCCCATGCAGACACACCAACATCCACTGCCTCCATGGTGTCCCCCTCCTCCAAGTCCTCCTCCTCCTTCCCTGTCTCGTCTCCACTCACACCTGCATGCACTACATCCATCATCAGCACGCCCATCACCACACACCGCTCACGTGCAATCACCATCCCCACTACCATTCACACATCCCCTGTGTCCTCTCCCAGTGTGTTTGTGGGCCCTCCTCCCAAAGTACACAAACGCAGGCACACATCCACCCAACAGCAATCCACCTCACAACAGCCTCCGACCCATGCACCTTCACCCAAATTCAGCAACCTCCTACAACCACTACCTCTTCCTCCACTCCTAAACCCCCTCCATCTTCCCATCCCAGTGTGTCTAAGAAACTCTTCCTGGCTAACATTGCCCTCTTCCCTACACCCCCCCACCCCTGTCCTTCCCCTAGGGACAGGATGCCCATGTCCCAGCCCAGCACCTCAGCCACCAAATCCTCCAGCACTGTGGTCTCAGCAAGTCCTGTCACATTGCGGGCGGCACCCATCCGGGCTGCCAGTGTGCACCTAGCGAGGCCAAGGATCAGCCCATTCTGCCACCTGCCAAGGTGAAGAAGGTGCCCACATGCCATAGGGAGAAGTCGCACCAACCACCCAGCAAGGGCTCCTCCAAGCCAAAAAGGGACAGTGCCAAGGGACGAGCAGCGACATCAAAAGTGGGGAAGGGACACAAGGCGAAGTGCAAGTCAGGACAGGGCACGGAGCCTCCGGCTGAGGGACTAGAGTCACCCCTTCTGGCAACCAGAACAGCAACCTGTACGGTGGTAGACACTGCCATCGGCACGGCAACCTCCACGTCTGCTGCCTCAGCAACAGTCCCCAGGATCATCCCCAGTGGGCAGCCGTCCGAGGCTGCAGGAGACGTCCTTTTGTGTCCCTCCACAGGTGCTGACACATTCACCACCGCCAGCATCTCTGCCACAGACACTGTCGCAACCACCGCCACCACCGCCACCAGCCCCGCGACATGCTCAGACAGTGCCACCACAGCTGACATGACTATCATCTCCAGTGGCCAGCCATCTGAGGCTGCAGGAGATGTCCTGGACCCTGCACAGAGTACATGAGGCACGACACCCAGCACTGTTTGTACCTGCAGGTGGCAGGCGAAGTCGCAGCAGGGTGGAGTGTGTCTCTGCCTCCATGGAGTATCATGCTACCTGTTCCCAGGCAATCTCGTGGCACACACACCCAGGTGAGGGAATGGGACCTGCCACACTGCATGTGAAGCACTCTGGACACAATGCCCCCTCCAGAACCAGTGGAGGAAAGCATCTACTCACCCTATCCTTGGCAGGATGAAGCACTCTGGGCACAATGCCCCCTCCAGAACCAGTGGAGAAAAGCATCCACTCCCCCAGTCCTTGGCAGGATGAAGCACTCTGGCCCCCTCCAGAACCAGTGGAGAAAAGCATCCACTCACCCTATCCGTGTCAGGATGAATCACTCTGAGTGGAGACTGACATCCACTTGAGAGACTGTGGCTTTGCGCTCCTCAGGATAAAGGAGTGGGCAAACCACCCACTGGAGAGACTTGAGAGACTGTGGCTTTGAACTCCCCATGACAAAGCAGTGGGCAAACCACCCACTGGAGAGACTTGAGAGACTGTGGCTTTGTACTCCCCAGGACCAAACTGTGGACATGGAGCCCCCTCGTGGAGCAGTGGCGTTGTCCGTTCATGGTGCCCCCCCTCCCCCTGAGGTGCCTGTTTATTTTTGATCTGATGCCCCAGCAGTGTTCTCTCCATTTCGAGTCAGGTATCATGTGTGGCCTTTGCCCATGCATTTTGGGACCACTTGACCACAGGTCCACGGGCAATGATTTCATTACTATCCGGACTTGTGTAGTTGGTGTACATATTTGTATATACTGATGATTTAAATTTTGGCCTATCTGATTTTTTGATGATTACACTTGTTACAATGATTTAATTTGGTCCTTGCGTTGTTCCAGGGGGTGACGGGGTGTAAATGTAATGTTGATGCATGTATTTTTGTGTATGGTGTTTGGGGGAGGGTGGGGGTGTTTCGTGTTGCGTGTCACTCTCTTTTCCCTCCTCCCCTCCGCTGTGGGCTAGGTGCAGTACTACCCATGGTCGTCACTGGCGTCTTTGCTGCTCCTGATAGAAGAGGAGGTAAACCAACATGGGCAGGACCTGTAACTCGGGATCCATGGTGTCCTGGTTCCTCGTTGGGTGTTGAGAGGTGAGTGGTTTCCGTTCCACAGACTGTTTCCGCCGTGCTTTTGATGGCGTTGGTACCTCCCTGGAAAAGCTGGCGGATTGGTGTCTTGTAATCAGGTGGGCGGTACATTGTGTTCCACCTGTCTGTTGGTGGTTACCGCCACGGTGTTTGTTGCTACCGCCGTGGCGGTCGTAGTGTTAAAATGGCTGTCTATGTTGACGGTTTCCGCCATGGTCATGATTCCATTTTTTTATGGGATGTAATGAGGCCCTTTATTCTCACATGCATGAGGAGAATAGTGTGAGTTTGCAAAAAATGAGCTCTCATTTTAGCTTCTGCATCAGCTTCTATAACCTATATGAGATAACTATGAGAGAAACAGTTATCTCTCAAATATGATTTGTCAAATGCCAGCAGAAGATTACCATATTTCACAGGCTAAAAGTACCTTAGAACAAACTACAATTCTTAAAATAAATATGGTACCACTCTGACACTCAAAACCAGTCATTCAATACAATGCATCTCAACAACGTTCATGACTCCGACTGCTGTAATGGCTGCTGCAACATATTGATTCCATGGTGTGGCCAGTCAATCAAGAGACCCTTTGGGATTCCCCACATGTCCTTTGGGGTCAGGGTTTGCTCATCCTGCCAACCTTGTGAATATTTTTCAATTCATTCTCAGGACACAGGGGCCATGTCCCTGAGTCCTGTAATGGTTGCCACAACATATTGCTCAGGTTGTGATCAACCAATCATTATTCACTAGTCTCATTTAAAGTGACCAATTGAAGCATATCTGTATTCCAACAGACCAGATATATTAATTTTTTAACCCCTTCATGGCCTCCTCTTTAAAGACAATTTTCCCAAAAATATATGTATTTTCAAAGAAGAAAAGAAATGGCTAAAGTGACGGCATAGTTAGGTGTGTAATACAATGTTACTTTTATTTAAAGAACCTTATCAACTCACTGACAAAATTGCTAAAAAAAACATAGGATAAGGTGATGTTATAGTTACAAATTGTAATAATATATTAATTTACATTAAGAAAACCTTGAAAATTCACTGAAAAAAACAAAAACTAAATGGACGTTTTAGGCAGGTGAAAATATCAGTTAAACATATGTTCTTAAACAAACAAAACCATTGAAATCTACCTGTTATAGCTATTCCAAGTAACCATAACTCATGCCCTTCAGTATCTGTAACTCATAGCCAGCCAATCATACTGTTGTCAACAATGATGCCATTTTAGATCTTACAGTAATATCAATTATGTCATAGAATTTGTCATGAGTGATGTAATATGTGAGGTAATTAGCAGTGCATGGCAAGGGCACAAGTTATAGTTGCTTGAGTAAACTATATCTGGTTATGTTGATGTGAAATGGTATGTTTTAATGTTGTGGCATTTTCACCTATCTATAACACCCTTTTAACCTTTGTTTCTTTTCAGTGAATTTTCTTCTGTGAAGTGGCAGCACAGAAGACCATGCATGGCAAGCAAGAGAGTTAGTGGCAGCACAACGTCCATGGTGGGCAAGAGGAGGGGGAGGGGGCGGGGCATGCACAAAGGACCATAGAGGACAGAAGAGAGGGGTAGGGGCTGGACACAGACAAGAGAGGGCAGGGGACGGGGCTTCACAATAGACTGTACATGGCAGGCAGAAGGAGCAGTTGCCATACAAAAGAGCATTGAGGTCAGAAGGGAGTGGCAGCAAAATGTACCATGGAGGACAGGAGGGAGCGGATGGGAGCAGGGAACTCAGACAAGCAGGGTAGAGGTGTCAGGGACAAGCTCCAGCCATCTGACCATGCTAGGCAGATGAGAGGGGCTGTGGCAGCTCAACAGAACACTTAGAGTAGATAGGAAGGGCAGTGGCAGTTCCATGGAAAAGGAGGGGGCAGGAGCATGCACATAGACATTGGAGCAGAGGGAGGAGGGTGGCTGAACAAGCTAAGCACAAAGGCTCAGCAGGAGGGCAATGACGGGGCATAGCATTGAGCAATGGAGCGTAGGAGGAGTCGGAGGGACATCAAGCTAAATGGAGGGCAGTGGCAGCACATCGGACCATGCAGGGCAGGAGGGAATGAGCTGGTTCATTTATTTGAAGAACAGAGGGTAGGGAAGAGGTGGATGGTGCTGCAGGCAGACAGGAAGGGCAATGGCAGAAAAACTGCCACACGGCGATGTAATCAGGGAGCAGGGGCATGGACTTGGGCAAGGGATGGCAAGGAGGGGGGCAGGAACAGCACGCTTGGGTGGAGGAAGCACAATACCAGGCCAGGCACTGCATCCAAACTTTCCTCCACTATGCATTGTAATTGGCACCTTACTTAACGTTAAAAAAGAAACCTAGAAATTCAGGAAAAGGGAAAATAATTTTTTAAAAACCTCAGAAATTCACTAACAAAACAAAGTTTACAGAGACATTGTAGCTAGGGTCAGATTTTACATACAAAAAACTATAGAAAATCAGCAGTTATACAGTAGTTATATAATAACTTGTGCCGTAAGGTAACTATAACTCACGCCCTCACCATGCACTGCTAATTATCCCACATAATACATCAATCATGACATCTTTTATAACATCATTGATAATACCACTGCCTCATTTTCAATAAAATTATTGATGACAAAACTGTGCATGGCAGAGGCGTGAGTTATAGTTACCTTAGGGCACAAGTTATAGTTTCTTATTGTTAGACTTGGCACCCTTGGCGTGGTCTCCCCTAACTTTTTGCCTCTGTTCCCCAAGTTGTTGATGTGTGCTTGACTCTGTTTTTGATACTTTAGGCACTTTACCACTGCTATCCAGTGCTAAAGTGCAAGCACTACTATGTAAAATGTATGTTTAATTGGCTTTCCTGATATTTAATTTACTAGTAAGTCCCTAGTAAAGTGCACTAGAGGTGCCAAGAGTCTGTAAGTCAAATGCTACCAGTGGGCCTGCAGCACTGGTTGTGCCACCCACATTAGTAGCCATGTAAACATGGCTCATACCTACAACTGCAGTGTCTGTGTGTGCAGTTTTAAGCTGCCAAATCGACTTGGCAAGTGTACCTATTTGCCAGACCTAAACCTTCCCTTTTCGTACATGTAAGGCACCCCTAAGGTAGGCCCTGGTTAGCCCCTTGGGCAGGGTGCAGTGTATGTTTAAGGTAGGACATATACTAATGTGTTTCATATGTCCTAACAGAAAAATACTGCCAAATTTGGTTTTCACTGTGCAAGGCCTATCTCTCTCATAGGTTAACATGGGGACTGCCTTTAATTGTCATTAAAGCACAGATTCCCTTTGGGAACAGATAGAAATTTGGAGTTTAGGGTCTCTGAGCTCACAATTAAAAAATATATCTTTCAGTGAAGTTGGTTTTTAGATTGTGTGTTTGAAAATGGCACTTTTAGAAAGTAGGCAATTTATTGCTTAAACTATTCTGTGAGTCTGTCTGGCCTGTTTGTGGATTCCCTATCTGGGCCAGTTTGACAGTTGGGCTGTTTGCACCTCTTTCTAGACAGTGACACGAAGGGGCTGGGGTGTAGCCTACATATCCTGATGATCCATCTATGCTGGAAGGGAGGAGAGGAGTGGTCACTCACGCCTAAATGGGCTGTGCCTGCCCTCACACAATGCAGTCTCCAACCTCCTGGTGTGTGTCTGGGGCCTGGCCTGGACATGAAAGGAACTTACAGACACTAGAGACTTTACTCTACAGTTTGCCTACTTCAAAGGCAGAAAGGGGTATAAGTATTGGACCCAAAACCCCATACTTTAGATCACTTCTGGAATCAAGAGGAACCTCTGCCAAGGAGAAAAGCTGAGGAGAAGTGCTGGCCCTGCCTGTGACTGTGCTTTGTTGAGCTATCCTGCAGTTGCTGCTTCTGCCTGTGAAAGGGGACAAAGACTGGACTTTGTTGTGCATTCCTGCTTGAGAAGAATCTACAAGGGCTTGAACTGAGCTTGCCTCCTGTTGTTGAAGTTTAAGGGCCATCAAGGACTTCCCCTGCCAGCACCAGGACTTTCTGCTAAAACTCCTACCCTGCCAAGTGGATCCCCATCCAGTCCCTGAGCCGTTGAAAAGTGAAGTTGACAGACAAGAACTGAAAATCCATGCACAGACTGCTGTGCTGGGAAATTTAGATGCACCTTCTGCAACGCAGCTTATAAACGACGCGCTGCTGGCTTTGCAGCTGAAATTGACACTCCACCTGCATTGCAGCTGGGAGATCGATGCATCGCGGCTGGAGAAACTACATGCAACACGCACTTCCGGAGTCTGATAAAGACGCAAACCCCAGGCAGCGCGTTTTTATGATACCATGCAACTGGATTTTCCATGCATCGTCCTTGGGAGTCCAAGTCAACCCAACTCTGCGCGAATCCGAGGAGCCCCGTTCAGAAATTTACGCATAGCTCTCTTGCGAGGGAGAAAAATGACGCCACGCCGACCTGATCGGAGAAGGAAACGATGCACGGCCTCACTTGTGAGTAAGGAATCGAGGCATTGCTACCCTTTTCTGATGCACGATCGCCTGTGAGGCTTTATTTCCGACGGTAACCAAGTATATTTGTGTAACAACAGCATTGTCACTGTATTCAAAGGATTAAGGCTCTTATTCTTTTGAAAATTCATATCTTGACTTGTGTATGTTGGATTTCTGTCGTTTTGGTCTTGTTTGATTTAAACTGGTGTGGTGTCCACTTTGTAGTGTTTCACTGTATTACTGTGTGTGTTGGTACAAATACTTTACACATTGCTTCTGAAGTTAAGCTTGCCTGCTCGTGCCATGCTACCAAGGGGGTGAGCGGGCGTTATCTGAGATCTGAGTGTGATCCTCCTTTACCCTGACTAGAGTGAGGGTCCTTGCTTGGACAGGGGGTAACTTGACTGCCAACCAAAGAACCCATTTCTAACACTTGTGATAACTATAACTGTTGAACTTCAATGGTTTTGTGTGTCTAAAATCTGAAACTAACTACAATGTCCGTGTAACCATTGTTTTTTTAGTGAATTTCTAAGGTTTACTTTAATTCTATATCCTAACTATAACGTCCCTATAACCTTTGTTTTTTCAGTGAAAAAGTATGTATACATTATAAAGACTACATATCCCAGAATGCCACATAAGGGCATGTCTTAGAGCAATAGTATAAATAGTACTTGCAATGGATTGGTTATTCACCGTGATCAAGACTGGGAAGGTCGAAACGCGTTGGTGTCAGTTTGTTTGGGGTCCTGTTATGGAATAAAATTATTCTGATTCAGTCCTGTGAGTGCCGCATCCCTGACTTAAGTGTCAACTTGGTGTGAAGAATATTGATGGGAGTAGGTCCCTCCCTGTTGCAGGCACCGACGTGAGTTGTGCGTGCCTCTTTTGACTCTGTTGGAGTTATTACCTAGAGCATTAACTCTATTTCACTCCCTAGTCATTTTTTAATCTTGGCAATTTCCCAACATCAAAGAATAAATGAATATTTAGTGAGGGTCCTGAGCCAATTTTACTCTTTACTTTTGTGTTTTCTCCTTTCCCTTCGGAACCATATTTGGCTCCGCGGCATCATCGATAACAAAAGATCTCCGGCAAAGAGCCCCCCTTCGGGGGTGCCCGTCAGACATTGCAGCACCGGTCTGACGAGGAGCTGTCCGATGATGAAGCATGACACCAAATATGGTGTGTGAGGACTCTTGCTCCTAGTGATCAGGACTCCCTAATATGTTTTTCTTTCTTGGAACAGTGTATTATATTATACTATACGATATATAGATGATCTGTTCCTAATCTGGCAGGGAACCGTGGAAGAATTTGAGGAATTCTTTGGTATATTGAACAAAAATGATGTTGGATTACATTTTACATATAAGATTAGTGAAAGCTCTATTGAATTCCTAGATGTATTAGTGTACATTGTAGATGGAGAATTACAGACCACATTACATAGGAAGCCCACAGCAACTAACAGTATCCTACATGGAACTAGCTTTCACCCAAGCTCATTAATCAAAAGCATTCCTTATGGAGAGTTTATTCGTATTAAAAGAAACTGCTCAAATGAACCAGATATGAATGTTAAATTTGATGAGACCGAACAGAGATTCCTGAATAAGGGATATACACTGAAATGCATCAAACAGGGAGAGATTAAGGCAAGGAATAAGACTAGAGCACAGGTAATGATGAAGAACAGAAATGTACCAGATGAATCAACGTTGGAAAAGAATGAGATTAGATTAATTTTAGATTATAGCAAAGAGAACCAATAAATTGTGAAAATATTGAATAAATACTGGCATTTGATCCAAATTGACCCCTCAATTACACATTGGAAAGCACCATCTTTGAAAGACATGTTAGTTAAAAGTCATCTAGAGATACCAAAATCTGGCTATCAGAAGGCAGTAAGGCTTTCTTTTGCTGCAGGAAATGTAAAGCATGTAAAATCGGATGCAACAAAAAAGTCGTAACAGACTTTAGAGGAAGAGAAATAGAGATTAGAGACAATGGGGGTTATTACAACTTTGGAGGAGGTGTTAATCCGTCCCAAAAGTGACGGTAAAGTGACGGATATACCACCAGCCGTATTACGAGTTCCATAGGATATAATGGACTCGTAATACGGCTGGTGGTATATCCGTCATTTACCGTCACATTTGGCACGGATTAACACCTCCTCTAAAGTTGTAATAACCCCCAGAATTACATGTGAAACATCTTATGTGGCATATGTGTTGGAATGTCGATGTGGTCTTAGGTACGTAGGCAGCACTATATGCCCTTTGAAAAAGCGCATTTTGGAACATATAAGGGCAGTGTGAAACAAGGACACTACGTATGCAATGACTAAACACTTAAAAACTCACTCAGCATTTGATTGGCTACTCATGACATATTATGGTGTTGCAACAATGCAAAAGCATGAACGGGGTGGCGACAGGGTTCAGAGATTAGGCCGTTTGGAGTCGAGATATGTCATTAGGTTGAAGACCAAGATGCCATATGGGATTAATAATGACGAGGAACTGTATTGCCATCTCTAAGCTTGGGTAAATAGTATGGACCAGCTCTCATTACCAACAAAAAAACAACAATGAAGCCTATCAAGTGAAATAAGTCAAATTGCTTTATTCAAAAACAATTGGGAGGTGTATCCCCACAATCAAATGAGAGAATATAAGTTGAAAATTTGAATAATGGTAACAGATATTGCGGAGTTGGAAATACAAACATTGTAAATAGTGCAACATAGTAACAAAGTTCATGATTAGTAGAGTAGCTGTGGTTATGTTTGTTGTTTATTGTTTCATTGTCCTTTATGTGCATTAGGTTGGTTAATTGTTATAATTTTGCAGCTTTTTCTTTGGTACAAAGTGGGATGTCCAAAAAGGGCATGGTGGTGTGATTAGATATAGTATACATTATAAAGACTACATATCCCAGAATGCCACATAAGGGCATGTCTTAGAGGAATAGTATAAATAGTACTTGCAATGGATTGGTTATTCACCGTGATCAAGACCGGGAAGGTCGAAACGCGTTGGTGTCAGTTTGTTTGGGGTTCTGTTATGGAATAAAATAATTCTGATTCAATCCTATGAGTGCCGCATCCCTGACTTAAGTGTCAACTTGGTGTGAAGAATATTGATGGGAGTAGGTCCCTCCCTGTTGCAGGCACCAACGTGATTTGTGCGCGCCTCTTTTGACTCTGTTGGAGTTATTACCTAGAGCATTAACTCTATTTCACTCCCTAGTCATTTTTTTATCTTGGCCATTTCCCAACATCAAAGAATAAATGAATATTTAGTGAGGGTCTTGAGCCAATTTTACTCTTTACTTTTGTGTTTTCTCCTTTCCCTTCGGAACCATATTTGGCTCCGCGGCATCATCGATAACAAAAGATCTCCGGCAAAGAGCCCCCCTTTGGGGGTGCCCGTCAGACATTGCAGCACCGGTCTGACGAGGAGCTGTCCGATGATGAAGCATGACACCAAATATGGTGTGTGAGGACTCTTGCTCCTAGTGATCAGGACTCCCTAATATTTTTTTCTTTCTTGGAACAGTGTATTATATTATACTATACGATATATAGATGATCTGTTCCTAATCTGGCAGGGAACCGTGGAAGAATTTGAGGAATTCTTTGGTATATTGAACAAAAATGATGTTGGATTTCATTTTACACATAAAATTAGTGAAAGCTCTATTGAATTCCTAGATGTATTAGTGTACATTGTAGATGGAGAATTACAGACCACATTACATAGGAAGCCCACAGCAACTAACAGTATCCTACATGGAACTAGCTTTCACCCAAGCTCATTAATCAAAAGCATTCCTTATGGAGAGTTTATTCGTATTAAAAGAAACTGCTCAAATGAACCAGATATGAATGTTAAATTTGATGAGACCAGACAGAGATTCCTGAATAGGGGATATACACTGAAATGCATCAAACAGGGAGAGATTAAGGCAAGGAATAAGACTAGAGCACAGGTAATGATGAAGAACAGAAATGTGCCAGATGAATCAACGTTGGAAAAGAATGAGATTAGATTAATTTTAGATTATAGCAAAGAGAACCAATAAATTGTGAAAATATTGAATAAATACTGGCATTTGATCCAAATTGACCCCTCAATTACACATCGGAAAGCACCATCTTTGGAAGACATGTTAGTTAAAAGTCATCTAGAGATACCAAAATCTGGCTATCAGAAGGCAGTAAGGCTTTCTTTTGCTGCAGGAAATGTAAAGCATGTAAAATCGGATGCAACAAAAAGTCGTAACAGACTTTAGAGGAAGAGAAATAGAGATTAGAGACAATGGGGGTTATTACAACTTTGGAGGAGGTGTTAATCCGTCCCAAAAGTGACGGTAAAGTGACGGATATACCACCAGCCGTATTACGAGTTCCATAGGATATAATGGACTCGTAATACGGCTGGTGGTATATCCGTCACTTTACCGTCACATTTGGAACGGATTAACACCTCCTCCAAAGTTGTAATAACCCCCAGAATTACATGTGAAACATCTTATGTGGCATATGTGTTGGAATGTCGATGTGGTCTTAGGTACGTAGGCAGCACTATATGCCCTTTGAAAAAGCGCATTTTGAAACATATAAGGGCAGTGCGAAACAAGGACACTACGTATGCAATGACTAAACACTTAAAAACTCACTCAGCATTTGATTGGCTACCCATGACATATTATGGTGTTGCAACAATACAAAAGCATGAACGGGGTGGCGACAGGGTTCAGAGATTAGGCCGTTTGGAGTCGAGATATGTCATTAGGTTGAAGACCAAGATGCCATATGGGATTAATAATGACGAGGAACTGTATTGCCATCTCTAAGCTTGGGTAAATAGTATGGACCAGCTCTCATTACCAACAAAAAAACAACAATGAAGCTTATCAAGTGAAATAAGTCAAATTGCTTTATTCAAAAACAATTGGGAGGTGTATCCCCACAATCAAATGAGAGAATATAAGTTGAAAATTTGAATAATGGTAACAGATATTGCGGAGTTGGAAATACAAACATTGTAAATAGTGCAACATAGTAACAAAGTTCATGATTAGTAGAGTAGCTGTGGTTATGTTTGTTGTTTATTGTTTCATTGTCCTTTATGTTCATTAGGTTGGTTAATTGTTATAATTTTTCAGCTTTTTCTTTGGTACAAAGTGGGATGTCCAAAAAGGGCATGGTGGTGTGATTAGATATAGTATACATTATAAAGACTACATATCCCAGAATGCCACATAAGGGCATGTCTTAGAGGAATAGTATAAATAGTACTTGCAATGGATTGGTTATTCACCGTGATCAAGACCGGGAAGGTCGAAACGCGTTGGTGTCAGTTTGTTTAGGGTCCTGTTATGGAATAAAAGAATTCTGATTCAATCCTGTGAGTGCTGCATCCCTGACTTAAGTGTCAACTTGGTGTGAAGAAGTATATATATATATATATATATATATATATATATATATATATATATACTGTATACACATATACGTACATACACAGGGGTGTAGAATTCCTGTAGCCTAATGCCCAGGACATATTGTTTGGGGTCAAAGATAACATGTTTTCATATTTAGTTTGTACTTGGGACAAGAGGGCCCAAACCTCTATAACACAAACCCTCTTGCTGTCAGTTTAAAGGAAAGAAAACATCTGCAGTTGAGGTAATATTTGTGACTCTGCACTAATGATTTTTGAACTTGTATTTATGATTCATTAATGTTGTAAGCTCAGACTGCGCTACTGAGAGTGGTTCCAGTATAACAATGTACACACGATCATAGAGCTGAACTAATCAGTTGCATTAGTGTATTTTTGCCATTTGTAAAATTTAGCAGGGTCAGGGATACTGGGCGCATTCAAGTCCTTAATTTTTGCTAAGCCTAAACAACTTGTCTGTTGTACAGTTTCATTTAAAAATATCATTTGAACAGGTATCAGGCATGCTCTAAATAAAGCTTCCTTTCCCCTTTTTTGCCAATTCTTAGTTCCCCACACACGTTTTAAGTCAATTGACTTCAGCCAATAGTCATAGCCTCTACAGCCAACCCGGAAACAAAGGAATCAGAATAAATACATTTTGTATCAGTTAATAAAATATGTTGACTTTCAATCACTGGCAATTTAAAATAATAAAATTCAGCATTTTTCACATTGTGCTCAGCAAAAATATGCAAACTTTCCAGAATACGTTTTGGAACTCCCCACTAGCGGAGTTGGACAGTGTTCCCATTGTGCATAATTATAAATAGTATTTTAGGTACTTGCTCTGTGAATTAAATAATGTCAATAATAATTATAACTGAACATAGCTCCATAATTTTATCTTGATGGATAAACATCCTCACTTTCAAATACAGTGAAATATTGCAAATCACACATCATAGACTCAACTGTTTTTACATCCCAATCATCAGAAACAACTCTGGGTGTTATTACATCATTCATGGAAAGTTTAAACATATATGGAATTTGAATGACCTCTGTCTGGCATATATATAAAATAATACTTTATCTCAAACAAGCCTATCAGGAATTGATATGTCTGAAATATTCACTAGGGACAAGTCTCTGCGGACCTTATGGGAGGAAAAATGTGGTTTTAGGACCTCGTTTACCAGTTCAACTGTAGAACATTCAGGAAGGTAGTGACCATGTATTAGTAAAAATAAGATAATGACAAACCCAATCCAAGTGGGGAAGCCAAGTACAGTTAATAAGAGCCGCAGATAGTTCAATAGAAGAATAAAATAGTTAATTCTGAGCCACATTATCAGCTTAAGTGCTCTTGACAGTTCTGTTGCAGAAGAGGCAGATGAGTCAGTGAAAATGTTATTGATATTGGCAAAATATCCAAAAGCAGTCGTGCCGTGTTAGAAATGGGAGAGCTGGCATAAGTCTACCTCGGTTGTTCATAGTAGACTATTGCATTTGTTTGTGTTGAATTTGAGTATAACCACTCAATATTGTTGAAATTACTTGATGCAGAAGAAGTTAATGGGACTAATGAAATATCATTTTTCACACTCCCCAAGCTCGCAGAGGTGTCCGCATTGCTGCCTAAAACCTGTAGAGGAACATTCTGGTCTTTAGTAAGAGGGATTCGAGTACTACCCAGTGGTCCTCTAGGTCTGCTGTGCATGATTGGCCATACGGTGAAGCTTGATATTGTCGATGGAGACAAAGCGTTTTTCTTTAGAACCAAGCAACGGTGGTGGAATGACAGTTCTGGGACTCTGTATTCCCGGAACTGGAACCGGTGCACCATAGGAAGGTCCGAACTCCTTTTCCACAGCAATCTTTTCATGCACTAGATCCCCAACTTTAGGAATCCAGCTGGTAGGTGTTATTGGTGCACCCCTTATTCACAAGGAAACGGCACTGGCAGATGCATTGTCGTCACTGAACTGTTGTAAGTCCTGCAAGACAATGACACGTTAATTTATGTCAAAAGGTGTTTCTGCCGCCTCCACACCAGGACCATGAAGATCTGGAACATACATTTGTGTTCCAAACAGGCATTCATATGAGGTACGCCCCCCCAGGGACCTGCTGGGCAGATTATTAAGTGCTCTCTGGACTCAAGACAGGTGATGAAGCCAACTACAACCCGTGCCTAATACTCTAGCTGTTAAGGATTGCTTTAAATCCTGGTTTCTTCGCTCCACAACACTATTTCCCTTGGGATGAAATGGAGACAAATAATACAGTTGAACCCCCAATGAGGCCATGGCATCCCTGAAAGCCCTTGAAGCAAAAGCAGGACCCTGGTCCTAGTGGAAAGTCGCAACTGCATATGTGCTGATAAAGACTTGCAAATCTTTAATAACAGTTCGAGCGTCAGCCGAGTGTTGTGGCCAAACCCATAGAAATCTGGAGCATAAGTCAACAGCGACTGAAAATTTGTATGCACTATCTGGTGTCAGGGGACCACAATGGTCCAAAGTACACACATTGTAAAGGTTTGTTGGAAATCAGGAGAGGTGTCTGCAGTGGGCATCTGACGGTGGACCCTTTTATTTGCTGGCAGATGTCAAAGCAAAAGACATACTGCTTGGTCTGTTTATATAGACCTGGCCACCAGTAGCGTGCTTGTAACAATAATATTGTAGCCGCTACACCAGCATGGGCAGAAGCAACACCCTCATGCGCTGCTTTGATCAACTCTGGTCTTTGATCTTGGTTGGGGATCACTCGATCACCCACCCCTGGTATTGTTACCAGGGCAGTAATGAGACTTGACATGCAGTAGGAATATTTGGCAGGATATGCCTTTGGCAAGGGCTTGCCATCAGCCGAAGCTTTCACTGCAGCCAGCGTTTCATCATCCAATTTTGTGCTAAAATGAGTTACTGCAGCAACAGAAGCCATAGCTACTGCTGACTTGGCTGCTTCATCAGCCAAGGTATTGACAGCCACGTGTATTCCAACACGCTGATGTCCCATATGGACATTGGGTAGTGTTTCCTTCAGATCTGCTACTTTCCCCCCACGGAGTCTGTGTTTGATAGTGTTACCTTTTGAATCTCTGAACCCATTCTGGTGCCAGTAATGGAGATATTCATTGAAGGACTGGACACAAAAGTACGAATCACAGATGATTAATGTTAGCTTTTCTGGATCCGTATGTTTCAGAGCCATCACCAGGGCCTTGAGCTCTACTAATTGTGCAGCTCAGTCCCCTAAAGCCTGCGTGTGAATATGCTGAGGATGGAATCCACCATCCTTCATGTAGCCACTCACAACCGCGCAAGCAGTGGAGTATTGATGTTTTATGCCTACTGCGGTTTGGGCTGGGCCACAGCGTACATAATTATTTGATATTGTAGGCAATGTGTTTACAGGAACAGGGTATTCAAGTTCATATTGCTTGAGTTTGTAATTTTGGGTCAAAAATATAGTCAACATCATTGGCCTTCAGAGAAGTTGTCCATTGAATCCAATGTGAATCCAATGCTAGGAACGCTAGCTTTGGTGACAGCCTCAAGGGCTGGGATCGGAGAGACAACAATGATACGTTTCCCATGGGCCAGAGGTCTCTCTTTAATGACAGCCATCTGAACAGCAGTGATAATTTTCTCTGTGGGAGCAAAGCGTTGTTCTACTGTAGAATATAAATGCGATTTGTATGTAATCCAGATGGTCTCACCCTCATTGAACGTTACATAAGTGAAACCAATGGCACCAGCAATTACTCTGATGACCAAGGGTTTTTTGTTGTCCCTTGTGTGTAAGTGTTTATCTGCAAGAATGTCTTGTTGCAATGCTCTGAGAATGCATGTGTGTTCGACTGTCCAATATTTACTTGAAAAGTCAGGACGTATTTAGTCATATAATGGTTTAATGCATTGTGCATAGTCTGGAATGTATGTTCTGCCAAAGTTTTAAAAGCCCAACAGCAACTTGAGCTTTTTGATAGTGTTTGGAGGTTGTATTTGTGCGCATTTTTCTAAAAATGTGGGTGCTAGGCTCTTGTCTTCATCTGATAATTCGTATCCAAAAAACAGGACACTAAGGAAGGCTATTTTGTTTAATTGAATTTGTGGTATAATTCAGCAATACAGGAAGCCCATCTTACATATTGTATTAGGTCATCATCGGTAAGATAAAAGTTATCTACGTAGGATAGCATCTCAGGGTCAATGTTGTGTAAAATAGAAGTAACACGATCTGTAAACACAGGTACACATCCAACCAACGTCAATTAATAGTCCATCACAATTTGTAGTACATCTTCAATTTTATTGGGTGATGCTCATCTCTTCATAGTATAACTTTCAATAGGGTTCTGATATTAACACCAGGCGTTCTTGGTCAATATAAAAATTACGAATTACACAAAATATGGGCTGATTATGAAACGAGTAGAGAGGCTATGGCTAAGTAGGCCTCTTTTCATGTTCATAGTCTAAAGAGGAATAGATAGCATAGAAATAGGACTCCCTGAGAGGAAAGGAAGTGTAGCTAGCGTCACATGCACTCAGGTGGATATTTAAGAGAAGAGTGGGAGTACGGACGGGTTAGAAAACAGGAAGCATACTCTCGTTGGAACGGAGAAGCTTTTTGTACTTGCGGAATTTTATTAACAAGGCAGGCAAGTGACTTGAGGCAGTTAAGCTGATTAACTATTTCCCAATGCTATACTGGCTCGGGCGATAGGAGCGGCATGGAAACTTTTGGATAAATAATTGAATAATAATTATGAGTATAAAATAGAAATGATGCAGGAAATTACTTTAAGGGGGTGAATATTTATCAGACTAACCATAATAATGAGTATAAATAAATAATCGTGGAAGAAGTTAGTTTGTAGTGGGTATAGTTATCAGTTTAACAGAATAATGAAGAGTACGATTGGGCACGTGTCATGGGGAAGATAAAAGAGGGAAAGATATCAGTATCATAAGTGAACTACTACTAGTCAATGTTATTTTGACAATTGAAGTTATATGATTAAATAAGATTATTGAATTGGTGCATTTGGTAAAGCGGACGCTTAATAATACTAGGATATTGATAATTGCGATTTTAGATAACCAGATTGAAAGGAATTCATGTGACAGAATTACAGGCATATTTACACGAAGAAGAAAGGTGTACGTTTGGATTACTAGTGGTTATCATTTTAAGGGATTACATATTGATCACTTGATTCACTGGGAGGTTAAGAAAAATTGGGTTTGGAAGATGTACGGATTTCCACAAGATACACAGAGGTACATTAATGGGCACTAGGGTGTCAGGATATATCATATCATGAAATATCTTATGTGCAATTGCAGCCATGACTAAGTCTATGGGAGATTTCCCTGACGAAACACGTGTTGGCAGGAACGCTTGGTGATAATATCAGAACCCTATTGAAAGTCATGCTATGAAGAGATGAGCATCATGCAATAAAATTGAAGATGGACTACGAATTGTGATGGACTATTAATTTACATTGGTTGGATGTGTGCCTGTGTTTACAGAACTTTTCAATCAGCAATTTGTTGCTGACCACTGGGATTTGGTGTGTTTGCCCTGCTCAGTGCACTGTCTGAGAACTTACTGCATTTGACTTGGACACAGTGGACAGGCAGCACCATAGTACTCCTGGAAATTTCCCATTAGCTTAACATTATAGAAGTAACACAAGCTGAAAACAGTCCTGGACTCTTCATGTACCCTTGTGGGAGTTGGGAAAATTGTTTCTGGGAGCCTAAAGCGCTGAAACTTATTAAGTCCCTACTTTCAGGTGCTATATTTTGGCAGAAAAAACATTGGAAATATCCAAGGTTGTTTCGTATTTTTTGCGCACTATATTATTTATAAGTGCTATGAGCATTGTGCTTGTATGACTGTTTAAATGTCTGCAGTCTAAGAATATTCTATATGAATGGTCCAGTTTAGCTATGGGGAACAATGGATTGTTCATTGGTGAGACACAGGGTTTGATTATGCCTTGGTACTCTAGCTGCGTGAGGATTTCCCTCACCGGTGCTTTTGCTTTATGCTTTATTGGATATTTGGGTTGAGGTTGGGTTGGGATCTAATTGGTATTACGTGATAGGGGGAATCTTTATCCCACTGTTAGAAATTGGGTCTTTGGTTGGCAGTCAGGTTACCCCCTGTCCAAGCAAGGACCCTCACTCTAGTCAGGGTAAAAGAGAATCACCCTCAGCTAAACCTGCTTACCCACTTGTTAGCTTGGCACGAGCAGTAGGCTTAGCTTCAGAGTGCTAGGTGTGAAGTATGTGTACCAACACACACAGTAACCTAATGAAAATACTACAAATTGACACAACACCGGTTTAGAAAAATAGAGAATATTTATCTAAACAAAACAGTACCAAAATGACAAAAATCCACAATACACAAGTCAAGTTATCAATTAAAATGCAAAAAGAGTCTTCATGTAGTTTTAAACACACACTAACACTGTTAGTATGAAAATGTACCTTGGGTGCATCACAAATAACCACACACGGGTGAGTGTGTGTCAAAAAGGGCTTGCGATGCGTCAGTTTCACTAACGAGCGAGACCTTGCGTTGTTTCTCCTTTGGTCAGGTCGGGGTGCATTGTTTCTTCTCTCCACAGGAGAGCGATGCATCGATCAGGTCAGCACTCTCGGTCGGGAAGGCCTTGCGTTGTTTTTACACACCCAGCGGTGTTTGCATCAGAAATCCAGCCGCAAGATGATATGAAAACCACGCACTGCTGGTTGCGATCTCACCAACCTCCGTCAGCGATGCTGCGCATTGTTTTTCCAGCCGCGGGGAGGGATCTTCCGGTCGCGTTGCAGGCAAGCAGCGATTTTCAGCAGTGAAGCCTGTGGCGCGTCGATTTTTCAGCCGCAGATCAGAGTTGCTTCGATCCTTTCCCTGTACAGGGGTCGGTGCGTGGATTTCTTCCTCTTAGGCTGCCAGCTTCTCCTTTCAGGGTCCCAGGAACTAGATGGGCACCACAGGGCAGAGTAGGAGTCTCTCCAGGGACTCCAGGTGCTGGCAGAGAGAAGTCTTTTCTGTCCCTGAGACCTCAAACAACAGGAGGCAAGCTCTAAATCAAGATGTTCACAAGATGGAAGGCACACAAAGTCCAATCTTTGCCCTCTTACTCTGGCAGAAGCAGCAACTGCAGGAAAGCTCCACAAAGCACAGTCACAAGCAGGGCAACTCTTCTTCCTCAGCTCTTCAGCTCTTCTCCAGGCCGAGGTTCCTCTTGGTTTCCAGAAGTGTTTTGAAGTCTGTGGTTTTGGGTGCCCTTCTTATACCCATTTTCTCCTTTGAAGTAGGCCTACTTCAAAATAAAGGGCCTGATTACAACTTTGGAGGAAGGTGTTAATCCGTCCCAAAAGTGACAGATATACCACCAGCCGTATTACGAGTCCATTATTTCCTATGGAACTCGTAATACGGCTGGTGGTATATCCGTCACATTTGGGACGGATTAACACCTCCTCCAAAGTTGTAATCAGGCCCAAAGTCTCTTTTGAAAGTGAAATCCTGCCTTGCCCAGGCCAGGCCCCAGACACTCACAATGGGGTTGGAGACTGCATTGTGTGAGGGCAGGCACAGCACTGTCAGGTGGGAGTGACAACTCCTCCTGTCCCTCTGAGCACAGATGGCTCATCAGGAAATGCAGACTACACCCCATCTCCCTTTGTGTCACTGTCAAGTGAGAGGTGCAACCAGCCCAACTGTCAAACTGACCCAGACAGGGAATCCACAAACAGGCAGAGTCATGGAATTGTATACGCAAGAAAATGCACACTTTCTAAAAGTGGGATTTTCCATCACACAATCTTAAAATCAACCTTACTAAAAGATGTATTTTTAAATTTTGAGCTCAGAGATCACAAACTCCACCTGTCCATCCGCTCCCAAAGGGAATCTACAGTTTAATCAGTTTTAAAGGTAGCCCCCATGTTAACCTATGAGAGGGACAGGCCTTGCAACAGTGAGGAATGAATTTAGCAACATTTCACTGTTAGGACATATAAAACACATTATTCTATGTCCTGCCTTAAGCATATACTGCACCCTGCCCTTGGGGCTCCCTAGGGCCTACCTTAGGGGTGTCTTACATGTAGGAAAAGGGAAGGTTTCGGCCTGGCAAGTGGGTACACTTGCCAAGTCAAATTTACAGTTAAAAACTCCACACACAGACACTGCAGTGGCAGGTCTGAGACATGATTACAGAGCTTCTTATGTGGGTGAATCCAAGGGGTGAAGAGGTGCCACAGCTACCCAGTCCCTCACCAGAAGATGCCCCCAGTGATGACAGTAACTCTGGACTTCTGGACCTGGATGAACTCCCTGGCCCATCAGGGACCACTGGTCAGTTGGATACCCCAGCCCACACCCAGTCCACCACAGAGCCTCCCCTTCAGTATTCAACACCATAGCAGCCACCCAACATCCTCACACCTCTGTCCCCAGGACAAGTCAATAATCAGTCTGTCCACCAGCACAAGGATCCCAGTCCACACCTCACAGCCAAGACAATCAGGGTCCTGGGGTCAGTGCCAGTGGACACACTGTTCAGGGGACACAGGCACAGGGGGACATGGACTCTGGACATGGACACTCGGAGGACAGCTGTGCGCCGGGGGAGGGCAGGCCCAGGGAACCAATTGGCCAGGAGGCACTCACTAATGTCCTGGGGGGTTACAACAATCCCAGGACAAGATGGGTTAGGTGATAGACATCATGCAGAAGAACCAGCGGCTGCAGGAGGAACACCAACAGGAGATCGGTAAAGAATTGCAGGCCCTCAACAACACAATGGTCTCCATAGCAGGGGTGCTGGGTGATATGGCCAACATCATGAAGGAGTACACATCACACCAGCGGGCCCCTTCCACTAGCCATTCAACTGAACATCCCTCCACATCTGCTGCAGCTAGTGGACAGGTGGCCCTGCCACAGGACCCACAGGCCACCAGCAAACCTCCCCCTGCAGAAGGTGAACCACTCCGCAAACATTCCCTGCAACCTAGACAGATGCCACAGACACTAACCAAGACTAAGACCACCGCCAGGAAATGAGACTCTCCTGGATGTCCCCCTTGTGTCTCACTCTGTCACCTTGTCTACTTTGAACTGCCATTGCTCCCCTTCCTATGGCCCCTTGGACACTGGACCTGTGCTGCAAACAGACTGGACCAATACACTGAACTTTCCTCTACCATCACTCCATTTCATTGCACTATTATTTCTATATTTTTCACTACAATAAAAGCCCTTGAACACAACTTGAGTTATACTACTTTATGAGACAAAAAATGTGCAATAATTTTCACTGTTTCATCTTGTGCAATTGTCCTGAACTTTGTGATTCCATACAAAAAATGGCCTGTAGCTATCTGTATTCAGCACATCAGTACACAGTTGTAACCACCCCAACATCTGAAAAATGAGAAGGCATAGGTGAGTTGAGATGGTGAGGCAGTGTCTGCCATCATGCTACAGCCACACTGAAAAGATAAATGAGCAGAGGAATGGCCAATTCCACTGTCTTACCTGTGTGTTATTGGAAGTACTGGCGTATGACTAATGTCCTGTTGTCTACATCCTCATCCTCTGCCTCCTCATCCTCACTGTCCTCAGGGCCCACTGCTGCCTCAGGAGCATTTTCACCCTCCTCCTCCTGCAGATAGGGCACATGTCATCTGATGGCCAGGTTGTGCAACATGCAGCACACGACTATCTTGCAGACCTTCTCAGGGGAGTAGCAGAGGGATCCACCTGTCAGATGGAGGCATCTGAACCTGGCCTTCAGGAGGCTGAAGGTCCGCTTATTATCCTCCTGGTTCGCCCATGAGCATCATTATACCTACTCACAGCCACTGTCCTGGCATTTCTTACAAGGGTCAAGAGTCACAACAGGCTTGGGTAGCCAGAGCCACCTGCAAGAATTGAGGAACATACATTACCCTGCACAATGGAATGGGGGATGACTCCTGAAGGCATATACTGACATGCATTTGGTGGGGACTCAGGCTCACCTATTAGCCACATCCTGTGCCTCTGTAGTTGTGCCATCACATTTGGGATGGTGCTATTCCTCAAAACGAAGGCGTCATGCACAGACCAAGGATCCTTGGCAGTGACGTGGGAGATGAACTGGTCAGCCAGGCACACAATTTGCACATTGAGTGAGTGGAAACTCTTATGATTCCTAAACATATGTTCATTGTGACGAGGGGGACAAATGCTATATGTGTTCCGTCAATGGCCCCAATAATATTTGGGATATGTCTCATTGCATAGAATCCAGCCTTCACAGTGGCCAAGTCTTCCACTTGGGGGAAAGCGATGTAGCTACACATGTGTTTGAGCAAGGCAGACAAAACCGTTTCCAGCGTGATTGAGAAACATTGGCTGTGACATTCCTGCTGCCAAGCCCACTGTCACTTGGAAAGAGCCAGTTGCCAGGAAATGGAGCACAGATAGAACTTGCACAAGAGGGGTGATCCCAGTGGGATGACGGATAGCTGATATCAGATCAGGCTCCAATTGAGAACACAGCTCTGTGATTGTGGCCCTGTCCAGTCTATAGGTGAGTATTATGTGCCTGTCCTGCAGTGTAGCCAAGTCCACAAGGGGTCTGTACATGGGGGCTTGCCGCCTCCTCCTATTCCTCTGCAGTGGTAGGTACCTAAGGGACACAAGAGTAAGAAGGGAGTGACAAACTGAACAATGGGACCACCACCTCAGTGTAACTGAGCTTGTATGTAATTTGACAATGTAAATGGCAATGTATGTACAATGGACAGCAATGACGCAGTTTTCAATTTAATAATGTTGACCACCACCATAAAATGGTGACCGCCTGTCCTGTATGTGGGGACAGGTGGAAGTGATGTAACTCCGCCGGCGTTAGGCATCATGGTGGAAGGTGGTTTTGCACCACAGTGCTATTCCTCATTGGCTTCCATGGGGCTCTATGGAGTACAGTGTCCAATGAGGATCACCTGCGGCGGTGACGGTTTACACTGCCGCGGACATGACCACCATTTTCTGTCAATAACTTCACTTGATTCCTGACTTTTCACAGGACAACACCTCCACTGCGTGTGCTGCTGTGACCTGAGTCTGGAACCTACAATGGCCCGTGTGACAGGGGTAAGGGCCCCTGCCTTCACTTCAGAGGAGTTGTAGCGCCTGGTGGATGGGGTCCTACCCCTGTATTGACAGCTGTATGGGCCTCCAGACCAACAGGTGAGCATACAACGAAGCATGCAACAAGGTTGCTTGGAGATGTATGTGCTGGCAGTGTGTATTTTGGGTGGGGGGTATGTCTGGTGGTACTTTACATGCAGGGCTCTGGGTGATGTGCGTGCCAGATTAGGGGAAATTGTATTTGTGGGCCATATGAGTGACAGGTTGAATTGTATGGTTAATGGTGTTCTCCTGTCTGTATTTCCTCTGCAGGTCAGCGCCCGTCAGAAGAAGGGATTGTGGTGTGTCATTGCCAAGGATGTGCGGACTCTGGGGGTCTATAGCAGGCTGAAAACCCCCTGCAGGAAACGATGGGAGGACCTGGGGATGGCCTCCCACCGAGGGAGATGTGCCTGTCGGAACCTGGCCCCCATACTGGCAGTGGCCTACCCAGAGCTGGATGAGCGCTTGAGGGCAGCACAGCAGCCACAAGAGGGTGAGTCCAGTGTGTGTAACAACCATCTTTGTTGCCTGGCATGGGATCCTGGTGGTGGGTTTCAGTTAGTGGGTGCCCCTTAATGCCAGCTCAGACATTGCTGCATGGTCCAGCTCAGGGTAAATGGGTGTATGGCAAAATCTTGTTGACTAGCTAGGTGGCATTCCATGTCAGACAAGGCTTAGTAGGTCCTAGGAGGGGTGCAGGTGACGGTGGTTGGCGGTTGCTGTGGTACCTAGCCGATGGAATACCAGTGCGGTGAATAGTACTCAATCTTGTTCTCTGTGTCTGATGGTAATGTGTATGCCATCTGTGGTGTTTGCGCTGTAATTGACCCAGTGATCCCTTTCTCTCTCTCCCCCCCATTTCTTCTGTCATCCTGTCCATGTGTGCATTAGCATCATCTGGCGGAGGAGCAGGAGAACCGGTGACTAAGGGAGCTGCATCCCACGGGACCCACGAGGCAGAGTCCACCAATACTGAGGGGACCAGTAGGACGGAGGGCGAGGGGAGCACCACAGCGGGGACAGGAGGTGACAACACTGGCTCTGATTCCTCCTCCAATGTAAGCTCCCTTGTGGTGGCAGAGACCTCTGGAATCACCCCAGCTACAGGTACAGGCGTCAACCCGTACCAGCAACGCCCTCCCAATAGCCCTCCAATGAATTGGCCGTGCCCACTCAACCAGGAGGGTGGACATCTCCTTTGCACAAGCACCTCAGGCCCTGCCCCAGTGAGCCCTGCTGACCTCAGTGAGGAGGCCATTGACTTCCTGAGATCCATCTCTGAAGGAACCAGTCAACCGTTGTGAATGCCATCCAGAGGCTGGCATACCAGATGCAGCAATGCAATGCCTACCTGGAGGGCATCCATGGTGGTTTGGCGGCGCTACAGAGATTGTTTCAGGCTCTGGCCTCCTCTCTGATGGCAGCCAGTGTCCCTGTGCCCTGGTTTGACAATATCATGTTTCCAAGTGTCTTTGGAGCCTCCAACTGACACAACCACACTCCTGGTGGCTAGATGCTTACTAGTGCTGGCACCCGCTATAGTACCTTCATATATTGGTAAATTTTTTCTGCTGTTTCTTAATTTACCTATACAATAGGAAATGCAAACCCACTGCACAGCCACCTTGTTCTTTGTAATTTGACATTTTGTTTGGTTCTGCACTCCTCGTACGAAAGTGTATTATTATTGTTGTCATTTGTTTTAGTTGACAATCGTAACAATGGATGTAGTCGATGATAACAGGGACAGATTATTGCAAGAACTTTTCAACAATAACACACAAGAGACTGTTTCTATGAATACTAACATTCCTCATAAAGAAGGATTAAGAATTAAATTTGTAAGGTTAGAACACCTGAAAAGACAGGAGTTGTCTAGGTGGTGGGACTACACAATCCTACAGAAATATATAGAAAACAAACTAATACCAAGAGGACTTAGTGTGATCCTCTTCCCCTCTTTTGATGATTTGAGTCCTGAACTCCTTAAAGAGTGGGAACAACTTTTGATTACTTCCTCCTATGGAATGATGGACATCCTGATTAGGGATGCTATAAAAAAAAGGGATAAATTACTAAAGGAGATCCAAATTTTGGAAAAGGGGATTGAAGAAACCAACGTAACAGAGGCTATGGAGAAAAACTACAAGATACTTAAGGATGTTCTCCAGAAACACCAACAATATATCAAAGATAAAAAATTGCGTAAACTTAGGATAGATGCCAATGATCATAGAAGTTTACTTATGCACGTAAATATGATAACATCAAAATAAACAAACAGGTGGATATCCACAAGACACATAGTGAAAATTTGACATCTATTTCCTCCACCAGCGATAGTGAGGTCTCTAGCATTTCGAGTACAATGAGCGAAGATGATATTAGCTCCAACCAACAGAAATCCGCTGTTGCTACTAATGAGTCACCTTTTTAGTTGGAATTGCAGAGATATCGCAAGGGCCAAAAACCATTGCGGCCAGATCCACAGATTCATTTAAGAGACCCAGGAGAGGCAAAAGGAAAAGGAAAAGTAGGAGAGTAAGAAAGGGAGGGTGTGACCACAAGAGCAGCCTCTCGGATCAAGTGAACTAAACTCTAGCATTTTAGGCTGTGCTCAACGTGGGTCTGAAATCTTGATTATGAATTTGTCCAATATGATACTTGATGAACACCAAATAAAGATTTTGAGTAGGCTTCGTTCCCACCTCACTGTCTGATTTCTCTGACTTGCACATTAATGTATATAAATTCATTCGTAAATGCAAATTGTTCAATTATTTTCAGGAAAAAATATCACAGCTATCTCAGACATTCACATATCTAGTGACCTTACAATCAAGGATGCTAAAGACATTCAGACACTCTTAACTTTGAAACACACTACCAATTTGAATCCCATTCCAACCTTGGTAGAGATTCTATCAGATTTAAATATTGACCCCTATCTTGGTGTTGATAGTGGACTTAAACCTACTTCTAAATTTACTCCTTCCTTACCACTGGATAATCTAGTTGACATTTTTCATAACCGTGGCACCTTGGAACTGTTTAAACTGGAAGACCTATATGTTTCTAAACGCAAGAACATTACACACAACATTACCAAACATGAACATGACGCCATATGCTCTCTTTCCAAGGCACATCATATAGCTATCAAGGAGGCGGACAAAGGTGGCAATATTGTGCTGATGAACAAAGGGGATTACATCAACGAGATTGATAGACAATTGTCTGATACTTTGGCATATTGCAAACTCTCCAAGAATCCATTAAAAGAAGTCAACACAATCATTCATGATAAACTTTGTTACTGGAGGGATAGTTGTCTTTTGACTGACTATGAGTATCGCTATTTGTATAATCCTACTCCCAAGTCTCCATGCATATACATTCTCCCTAAAGTACACAAAACCATTGCTTTTCCACCAGGCAGACCAATCATCTCAGGGATAGGATCCCCTACTGAGAGATTATCAAAATATATTGATATTTTCCTACAGCCTTTTGTATGAAATCTACTATCGCATGTCAGGGATACTAAGGACTTATTGTATAAACTAAGTGATTTTAAATGGACCAAAGGTCATCTCATGGTTACCCTTGATGTTGTGTTACTTTATACTAGCATCCCTAGAGCTCAGGGCATGACGGCTGTAAAACATTTTCTGGACACACAGGATGCCACCTTTTTTCAGTACTCTAATATGCTTGTTGATCTAATACAGACTGTTCTAGATAATAATGTTCATACACTATGGGTCATGGTACCGTCAAGTGCAAGGAGTAGCTATAGGGGCTACATTTTCCCCCTCCTTTGCAAATCTTTACATGGGTGTTTTTGAAAAACAACATCTATGGCAGAATTGCCCTGCAGAACGTATCCAACATGTTCTATATTGGGGTAGATACATTGATGACGTACTATTATTCTGGTCAGGGGATGCTCTGTCGTTAAGTCTATTTATCCAACATCTGAATACCAATGCTTTCAATATCAAATTTGCAAGTACACATAGTGATAGCAGTGTTCATTTTTTGGATGTTACTCTATACATTGAACAAGACAAAATATGTTCCAAAATGTTTAGGAAACCAACATTCTGCAACTCCATACTACATGCTACGAGCTACCATCCTAAATCACAAGTTCAGGCCATCCCCTACGGGGAAGCCATTAGGATTAGGTGTAATTGTAGCCAAGACGACATTTTTTTTAATGAACTACAAGGAATGGAAGATCGGTCAGCCACTCGTGATTATGCCAAAACCCTTCTCAGAAAAACAAAGTGTAGATTAGCTAAGATTGATCGACATGCTCTCCTCACTGCTTCCAGAAAAGGGAAATGTCACAACATAATAACTTAGCCCCTATCATTCCATACAGTACTCTCAGCTCCCAAATCTATAAAATGTTCAATAGAGATTGGTCTCTTTAACTGGCTGTTAATACCCTGAAAAAAGGAATTACAAACAGACTCAAAATCGTACACAGAAGGGGATGAACATTACGCAACCGCATGTCATAGTTTCATGCCACCTGAAACTAAAGAAATGTGGTTATCTAAACCACCAAGTGGCTTCCATAAGTGTGGACATTGCAATATCTGTTGCCATGTACAGGATAAAATGTTGACCTTTCAGTATAACACCAAATCATCATACATGATTTCGAAATTCATGCAACTGCAACACCAGATATATTGTATTTTGTATAAAATGTACTTGTAAACTCATCTATGTGGGTAGTACCATTAGGCCTTTTAAAGAAAGAATTCAGGAGCACATTAGGGCCATTAGACATAACAACACAGATTACCCTTTCGCAGCTCATTGTAATTCCATACATGGACAAAGACAGATTTTGGAAATTTTGGTGCATGGTATTGACACATTGGGAACTTGCCCACGTGGTGGCAATAAGACATTGATGTAAAAACCTATGGAAAGCAAATGGATTTTGAAATTGAGAGTGGCGGAGGAAGGGCTGAATACTGAAAAGGATTTACATGTCTTTCTGTAATGCTATATAATTCATGTGCAATTGTCTAATAATTCCACATGGTTAATTTTTTTATATTTGTGTTTATTTATATGATGTGATCACGTGGTATAATGAATACATCCGATTTAATGTTTCATGTGATTTTTTTGGTTAATATTTTTTATTGCACCACGTTGTTATCATTCTTTTCAACTGCGTTCATTATCAGTACAGGTATATAGTTTAAGCCATTTGCTGGCCAGTTATTTTAGGCAAAAAATATGTTTCTTTAGGTCACCAATAATTATGTCTCTCTAGTATGCTTCCCTTAATATATTATAAACTGTCTCTTTCTTAGTGGACCATTTTATATCTCATTTGTTTTTCATGATTTGTGCACACGTGTGATGTATGCTTCTGTAGTATGCTTCCCGTAAATATTACATACTGTCCTTTTCTTAGTGGTTCATTTTATGCCTCATTCGTTGTTCATGATTCATGCACACATGTGATTAACCAATTTTGTTCAAGTGGATGCACCACTACATGTTCTTCTTTCTATTACGTGGAGCGTTATTTGACTCTCTGGCCTTGCTAACGTGCTTTGTGCGTTCCTCACTTAGTGATCGTATGTACATCACGTGGTGCATTTCCGTCTCTGAACTACTGGTCCCACAAACACCTTCTGTATATTTTAGTTGCTGTTCCGTATGCTTAAAAAACAAAATATCTGACTTTTCCTTGTTTCTAACGGATGCTCACAGTCCTCTTTCTGTGTTCATCATTTCTCTAGAAATACGTGACAAAATGGCGGCACCCGTGCAGCTGATTTTTGCCTCACATGCATTAGTTCTCATGCCCTAAGGTAAGACGCACGCTTGTTCTTTTGTATTGCTGTTACATTTGGGTTTTTAATTTTAAATACATATTTCAGGGGGCGTGACTATTTTATGCTTGATAGAGCTCAATAGCTCTCAGTAGATAAGTAGAACTTGATAGAGGTTTTCCAAACACAAATTCTTTGAGAATGTTTTCTGTGGCATTTACACATTTGGATCGCAATCTTCACATTGATATCTGTACTACTTTACACTGTTTTATAGATCTTTTTATCGGGACAGTTTATCAACCTAGTTTACTACGTGTTCATATATACCAAATCTCAGGGTAGGTTACCCTTTTTCACTTTTCTTCTTTTACTTTAGATATTGTGTGACGTACATATAGAGACATGACTCCTGGAGTCGGCTTTACTCTTTCTTTATATTTTTTTTATTTTACATTTTTGAACTATGGTCACTGGTGTTTTTAACTCTATCTGCCTTCTGTGATATCACTCGGGATTTTTTTCTATGCATGTGGGTTTGTGTGTATCCACTGATTTTGTAATTTTTGCATGCACATGCTTCATGCACCTGCAGCACCTCAAGCACTGTTCTCTGTTGACTTGAGCAAACTAGATCTTCTGTTCATTGTTTGTCATATCTGATTGAGGAATCATATGTTTTCTTTTGCACGTACATCTTACAGCCTTGAAAAAGTATTGTCGACGAAATACGTGTTGGCTGTTGCATTCCTGGACTGCTTTCCTCATGAACTATTGGAAGGAATAATAAAGAATTGCTACCTTACACTTACCTCAAACTATTGTTTTTGATGTCTACGACAAGAAGGAATGGACTTTTATGGTGTGCCCTGGTTTGACAATATCATGTCCCTGTTCCTGCTGTCCCCCTTCAACTACCACTTCCCAGTCCCAGTCTCCTCAATCCCAACCCATCCCATGCACACATAAAGACAAGCATGCACACAAAATATCACACAAGAGTGGCACAGACAAACACAGGCAGCACACTTCATGCCATAAGCACTCAGACAAACAACAAAAAGTTGCACACACAACAACATCTACTACCTCCACTGTCTCCCCCTCCTCCTCTTCCTCCCTCACAGTCACATCCGCACTCATACCTGTATGAACTACATCAACAACCACCATTACCACATCATGCAGCACACACCTCACTTGCAGACACCTCCACAATATCCATCCATGTGTCCTCTTTGTCCTCTCCCACCCTGTCTGCCCCCTCCTAAGACACACAAACACTCCCACTCAGACACCCAACAGCCATCCACCTCACACATGCACACTGTACATGCACCTGCACCCAAGTCCAGCAGACAAACTCCTCCTATAACCACTCCCTCTACCTCCACTCCCATCCCTCCTCCCACATCCCGCACCAACATCCCTAAGAAGCTTTTCCCTGCCCAAATTGACCTTCTCCCTCCCCCTCTACCTTCCCCATCCTGCCCATAAGTTCAGGGTCCCAACGACCCAGCCCAGCACCTCAGCCAAATAATCTGTCACTGCTCCCACCAAAATATCAGCTGCTGGCACAAAGGGGCCCCTGAGTGTGACGACAGCCACTCCTAGTAAGAGCACACCTCCGCCTCAGAAAAGGAGGACTAGGGTGGCGAAACCCAAGTGACAGAGGGCGGGACAGTAGAGGCACCTCCTAGTCCTGGAGGCAAGGACACAAGTCACATGTCAAAGGCCAAGGGGGCCTGTCTGTCACAAGAGGGGACACATGGACCCCACTCCACCACCAAAGAAAGGCAAGGAGCCCCCTCCACCAGCAGAGGCAGCCAAGGAGCCCCCTTCACCAGCAGAGGGCAGGGAGCTCTCTCCTCCAGCAGAGGCAGCCAAGGAGCCCCCTCCACCAGCAGAGGCAGCCAAGGAGCCCCCTTCACCAGCAGAGGGCAGGGAGCCCTCTCCTCCAGTAGAGGCAGCCAAGGAGCCCCCTCCACCAGCAGAGGGCATGTAAGCCACCCTTGAGGGACTGTTGGGCAAGGGGCCCCCTCCAGAACCAGTGGGCATGTTACCCACTTCAGAGACTGTGGTCTTTCACTCCCCTCCAAAGATAATTGGGCAAGGAGCCCCCTCCAGAACCAGCGGGCATGTTACCCACTTCAGCTGAGGTGCCCCCCTTCCCCCTGAGGTGCCCATTTCCAACATGATGCCCCTGAGCAGTGGAGTCCGGTTTGTGTCAGGAGTCAAGTTGGGCCTTGGACTTTGGACTGGCAATGGGCCCGATCTGGACATGACTCCTGCTTTACATTTATTTAGTTTTACATTATGGTGGCTGTTGGCAGCAAACTACAGTGTTCATACATTCTAATTGTTGTCCTTGCATTAATTTAATGTGGGTCATGTGACATTCGTTTTACTCTGCAGCTGGTTCTGTGTATTGTGTGTGTGTGAATGGTGTTTGGGATGCATGTGTGTGTGTCACTCTCCTTTTCCTCCCTCCTTCTCTCCCTTGTGTGCTAGGCAGCTGTAGTCACTGTTGTGGTTTTCATCGGTGTTGGTGTTCCAGGATGGCCATGGCATGGTAGAGCCTCAGAAAGACTTATACTTCGGGTTCCATGGCGATGGCAGAATTCCCGGTGTCCCTGATGGTGAGTTTTTCATCTTCTGTGAAGTGTTTCTGCCAGGCTTTTGATGGCTTTTGATGGAGTTGGTAACACCCCGGAAATCCTGGCGGTTTGCTATGTCATAATATGGTGGGTGGTATCTTGACTTCCGCCTGGCTGTTGATGGCTAACGCTGTGGTCAGTGGTGTTTACGTCCTGGCAGTTGGTGTGGTACTTTGGATGTCAATGGGAGGCATCACCACCATGGACATAATTTGGCGGTAATTGTCGCTAGCCTGTTGGTGGAGTTACCGCCACTTTAATAGTCACTGCCAATGTCATAATGATCCCCTATATGCTGACGTTTTTAATATCTTGCATAGACACATCTGAGCAAAATATCTGAGATCTAGGTTGTATAGTAGTGCTTGAGTTTGGTGTTTGGATGTCCTGGTTAAATAGATGCTATCCCAGCTTCTCCATTAAACCAGAAAGGTGAGATACTTGGTACATTAAGAGATCTGATTTTGAGTCATTGGTGCTAAAGGGCCTACAATTATTATACCATAACATATGTGGAGGCATTCTATTAAGTATAATGTTAATGTTTTTGTGATATCATTACTACTGCTCTCTGTGTCCTGTCTATGTGCAGTCTATCTGCTATCTGACCTTGTGATCTCTAACTTACTGAGAAGTAGGTCTAAGCTTGTAGATTTTGTCAAGCTCTGGTGTCTGATTTGTGCTTTTTGTGATCTTTGAAAGCTCGTGTTACCATGCATAAACAGATTTTAACAGCCTTTAATAGTTGTAGTTTTCAAGCCCATTCTTCTAGGACAGCATGTGAAACAATTCGCCTTAATTGTTCAAAGTATACTTGAGTTGTGGGTGGGGGAGTCCCAATAGCCCTGTGGAAATTAAAGTTTGTCTAACACGCCACAAACGTTTTGGAATATGTTATTCCTGTCTTTCCTTTCCAACTCTATGAACTGTACTTAAATTATGTGAAGTGCTGAAATACAATTTGGGCCCTGTTTTTTCAAACATTTCCAAGGAAAGCACCATCTGAACCATTCTAAAGGTAGTCGGGCTTGCTCCAGTTCAAGGATGGGATTTGCACTGAACCAATTTCAAAGTTGTCCAGCCACCATTATTTAACACTAGTATGAGATTTTGTTCAACATCATTATTAATGTTTTTGTTTCACTCATTTACAAAATGATAGAGAGCATCATGTGTTTTAAAAGGTGTGAAATGAGTACTTTAAATAGTCTGTTCATAAAAAACTGAGAGGTAGCTTAACAGTTTTTGCATGAAAAATGTTTTGCTTGAATTCACCAAATAGATCTTATCATAAGCTGAAGACGATGCATTTTACACATTTCAACGAAAATGCTCACTAGCAGTCTGAATGATAAATCAAACAGTCAATTTGCATGTAGTGAGAGATGTTTACTCCTCTGAAACCCACTGTGGGGGTGATTCTAACCCTGGCGGTCGGTGATAAAGCGGCGGCCAACCCGCCAACAGGCTGGCGGTCCAAAAAATGGAATTCTGACCCTGGCGGGAACCGCCAACACAGCCCGCCACATTAACACTCCGCCCGCCACGGCGGTACAGACAAACAGCGCGGCGGTCACCGCCAACAGACAGGCGGCAGACAATGTACCGCCCACAGTATCATAACTCACCAATCCGCCACCTTTTCCGGGGCGGGAGCCCCGCCGATAAAAACACGGCGGAAACAGACTACGAACGGGAAAACGCTCACCTCTACGCACTCCACGAGGAAGGAGGACAGCATGGAACCCGAATTAAACATCCTACCTGCTCTCGTCTACCTGCTCATCTACCACGAGTACGAACGCCGGCGCAGACGACAACGGTGAGTACAGCACCTACGACACACGGGAGGGGGGAGGAGGAAAGCTTACGGCACACACATATGCGACCCCCACCCCCCCAAACTATGTACACACCAATGCAGAGCAACAAGTCACAGTGACACCACCCAAACCCCCCTGAAAAATGCAAAGACATAATTAAATTGTGAATAAAAATTTATGTACAAAATAGGCTCTGAAAAGTAATGGTCAACTAGCCAAAAAATCAATATCAAAATAATTCTATATACAGTGCAATGGATAACCGAGGCAATTAGTCCTGCACATCAAAAGAAAATCGAAGTGTCCGTGGGCCAAAGTGTAACAACACAAGGGCAAAGCCCACACAGGAGACCTGAGTCCTCTGGAGAGAACACTGCAGGGGCATCTGATGAAAAAACTACAAGCACCTCAGGGGGAAGGGAAGGGGGGTGCACCACAGCCACATGAGTCCACGACGCCAGATCCACGAAGGGGCCACCATGCCTACTGTGCCATCCTGGGGAGTGCAAAGCCACAGTCTCTCAAGTCTCTACAGTAGGTGGGTTGCCCACTGTTCCATCCTGGGGAGTGCAAAGCCACAGTCTCTCAAGTCTCTACAGTTGGTGGGTTGCCCACTGTGCCATCCTGGGGAGTGCAAAGCCACAGTCTCTCAAGTCTATACAGTAGGTGGGTTGCCCACTGTGCCATCCTGGGGAGTGCAAAGCCACAGTCTCTCAAGTCTATACAGTAGGTGGGTTGCCCACTGTTTCATCCTGGGGAGTGCAAAGCCACAGTCCATCAGGTGGATTACAGTCTCCACTGGTCAAGGAGGAGGCATGGTGGGCACTGTGAACCGTTAACAGTGCATGCAGGAAGGGCCCAGTGGAGCGGTGGTTGAGACGGCGGGGCCCAGCGGAGCGGTGCTTGAGACGGCGGGGCCCAGTGGAGCGGTGCTTGAGACGGCGGTGCCCAGCGGAGCAGTGCTTGACAGGAAGGGCCCAGCGGAGCAGTGCTTGAGACGGCGGGGCCCAGCGGAGCGGTGCTTGACAGGAAGGGCCCAGCGGAACGGTGCTTGAGACGGCGGGGCCCAGCGGAGCGGTGCTTGACAGGAAGGGCCCAGCGGAGCGGTGCTTGAGATGGCGGGGCCCAGCGGAGCGGTGCTTGACAGGAAGGGCCCAGCGGAGTGGTGCTTGAGACGGCGGGGCCCAGCGGAGCGGTGCTTGACAGGAAGGGCCCAGCGGAGCGGTGCTTGAGACGGCGGGGCCCAGCGGAGCGGTGCTTGACAGGAAGGGCCCAGCGGAGCGATGCTTGACAGGAAGGGCCCAGCGGAGCGGTGCTTGAGACGGCAGTGCCCAGCGGAGCAGTGCTTGACAGGAAGGGCCCAGCGGAGCGGTGCTTGAGACGTCGGGGCCCAGCGGAGCAGTGCTTGACAGGAAGGGCCCAGTGGAGCGGTGCTTGACAGGAAGGGCCCAGCGGAGCGGTGCTTGAGACGGCAGGGCCCAGCGGAGCGGTGCTTGACAGGAAGGGCCCAGCGGAGCGGTGCTTGACAGGAAGGGCCCAGCGGAGCTGTGCTTGAGACGGCGGGGCCCAGCGGAGCGGTGCTTGACAGGAAGGGCCCAGCGGAGCGGTGCTTGACAGGAAGGGCCCAGCGGAGCGGTGCTTGACAGGAAGGGCCCAGCGGAGCGGTGCTTGAGACGGCGGGGCCCTGTTCAGCGGTGCTCTTCTGCACGGCAGGCCCTGTACAGCGGTGCTCTTCTGCACGGCGGGGCCCTGTTCAGCGGTGCTCTTCTGCATGGTGGGGCCCTCTTCAGCGGTGCTCTTCTGCACGGCGGGCCCTCTTCAGCGGTGCTCTTCTGCACGGCGGGGCCCTGTTCAGCAGTGCTCTTCTGCACGGCGGGGCCCTGTTCAGCGGTGCTCTTCTGCACGGCGGGACCCTCTTCAGCGGTGCTCTTCTGCACGGCGGGCCCTGTTCAGCGGTGCTCTTCTGCACGGCGGGGCCCTGTTCAGCGGTGCTCTTCTGCACGGCGGGGCCCTGTTCAGCGGTGCTCTTCTGCACGGCGGGGCCCTCTTCAGCGGTGCCCTTCTGCACGGCGGGGCCCTGTTCAGCGGTGCTCGTCCAGTGAGTCAAGGGAGCCAGACCTGGCCTGGACTCCCTGCTCAGTCACCCTCCGACCGTGCTGTTGCTGGACCCTTCGGTGACGGAGTCCTGGGCCCTTTGGTGTCCTCCCTAACACCCAGGATGGGGCTTGTGGGCCCCTCCTGCTCCGCGCTCCTGCTGGCTGACTTCTCCGCCGTGCTGCCCTTTCGCTCCTTAGATGGGGCTCTCGGGCCCTTGCCTCCCCTAGATGTTGTGGCTGGTGAAGTGGGCGAACTTTGCTCCTTGGGGGCAGCCGTGTCAGTCCTCTCACGGCGGCCCTTTAGTTTCCTGGTCCTCTTGCCTGGGGGGGGCTGGCTGTCCCCTTGCTGCTGATTGAAGTGTCACTGCTGGCAAAGGGTGGACTCCAGAACCCATGCACCACAGTGACACTCGAAGCTGGGCTGGTGGTGGCTGAGGTGCTCTTGGGACTCTTTGCAGATGGAGGGGGTGGGTCAGTGGAGGGAAAGAGGTTAAGATTAGCGAGGAAAAGTTTTTTAGGACCAAGGTAAAGGGTAGGAGAAGTGGTGATGGGAGTGGAGGAAGAGGATGTGGTTGTAGGAGAGTCAGGTGTGCTGTCTTTGGGTGCAGGTGCTTGTGCTGGAGGCTGTCGTGAGGTGGATGGCTGTTGGGTGGGTGTCTGCCTGCGTTTGTGTGTCTTGGAAGAGGGGGTGAACGACACAGTGGGAGAGGACATGGGGATGTGTAAATGGTAGTGGGGGTGGTGACTGCATGTGTGCGGACTGTACTGGAGGGTGTGCTGGTGATGGAAGCACTGGCTGATGGTGGTGTGCATGCAGGTGTGAGTGTAGACGTCACAGGGAGGGAGGAGGGAGACGAGGAGGAGGGGGACACAGAGGTGGTAGTGACTGTTGGAATGTCTGCATCTGGGTGTTGCTTGCGTGAATGCTTGTGGGTTCTGTGGTGCTTGTGTCTGGATGAGCTGCCCTTGGGTGTTGAGGTGTGTGCAGGCTGGTCTGATGGTGTGGATGGGATAGGCTGAGGAACAGGAGACAGAGACAGGGTGGAGGCAGTCAGAAGAGGGAGGCTGGAAACTGGGACAATGGCTGCCGTCAGTGCTGAGGCCAGAGCATTGAACGATCGTTGATGGGCAGCCTGACCCGAATGAATGCCCTCCAGGTAGGCATTGCTCCGATGCACCTCCCTTTCTACCCCCTGGATGGCATTCAAAAGGGTAGTCTGCCCAACAATGATGGTCCTCAGGAGGTCAATGACCTCCTCACTGAGGGCAGCAGGGGTAACAGGGGCAGTCGCTGAGGTGCCTGGGGCGAAGGAGACGCCCGCCTTCCTGGGCGAGCGGGCACGGAGCGTAGGCTGAGGGGCTGCTGGGAGGGCGGGGCAGGTGCGCTGGGTGGCGGCTGTACCTGTAGAGGTGGGGGCCCGGATGTTGCCGCCACCGCTAGGGAGCTCCCATCCGAGGACGTGTCGGTGTCGCTGGTGTCACCACCGGTCCCCGTTGTGGTGCTCCCCTCGCCCTCCGGATCACTGGTGCCCTCGGTGTCTGTTCCTGGGCCCACCGGGGCCTTGTGACTTGCAGCTCCCTCGTGCTCCGATGCCAATTCTCCTCCGCCTGATGATGCTAATGCACACATGCACAAGAAGATGAAGAAGAAGGGTGGGGGGAGAAAAATGAAGACCAGGTTGAGTGCATGCAATGTCAACACCGTTGGCGGAGAGACCAGACACAGGAGCCTCATGCACTAAGCCGCGCATTCGGGGTACACTACTCAGTACTTCTGACTAGGACAACAGGTCTAGAGACGACAAACGCGCACATGTGTGATGCTGGACCATCGATAGCTGTACTTGTCACCCTACAGAGGTGGGGGCCGGGAGCACAGGGCCATGCCTAAAGGAGGGGACTACACTACAGAAAGCGCCCTGGCCTAATGTCACCCACAACCCTCCTCCCCCACCCAGACGCCTCCACTGCGCAGAGAGATAGCAGAATGTGCTGATACTCACCCCCTTGTGTCTGCTGTGATGTCCTCAAGCGCCCATCCAAATCAGGGTAGGCCACCTCCAGGATCCAGGACATCAGGGGGGTCAGGGTACGACTGGCACCCCTCCTAGGTTGGGAGGCCATCCCCAGCAGTGACTCGGCGGTCTTCCTGGTCCCGCGGCGGATGTCCTCCCACCTCTTTCGGCAGTGGGTGCCCCGTCTGACGTGGACCCCCAGGGCCCGGACTTCCTTGGCGATGGCACACCAAATGTCCACTTTCTGATGGGCGCTGACCTATTTGACATGTACAGGGTGGGAAGGAAAAATTCATCAATTTTCTGCATGTTAGATGCGATTGGCCCCCCCTCCCCAACCTTGCCATATGGCACATGCTCTCATCTGTCGTGCGTTGCACTCCTCATTCGCCCCCCACCCCACCAACTTACATCCACCCCACTCCACACAGGCATAGCCCATTCAATGCGCACCCAGTGTACTTACCTGTTGGTCTGGAGGACCGTAGAGTAGCGCATACTGGGGGAGGACCCCATCCACAAGTTTCTCCAACTCCTCAGACGTGAAGGCAGGGGCCCTTTCCCCAGTCGCAGCAGCCATTGTCACTTCCAGACCGAGGTCACAGCAGCACTTGCAGTATAGGTCCTCTCCTGTGGATGATCAGGTCTCGAGTGATTAAGCAGATAGAAAATGGCGGTCACGCCCGCGGCGGTGCGTACCGCGGCGGTGCGTACCGCGACCGCCGGCGCACCTCGTCATTGGCTTCTGAAACCCATAGGCTTCAATGTTAGCCAATGCGGCTTTGTATAGCGGTCTTCGACCGCCTACCGCCACGGTGTGCCACGCCAGCGCATTGACCTCACATCCCATTGACCCACTTCACAGGTCAGGCAGCCGCCATTTCAAGGGCCCACATGGCATAATTTGTACTGCGTCACACAGGCCTAGGCCTTGCATTGCCACACATACACGCCTTTCAATACATAGATAATCGTGTGCTCGGCATGCTGTGGTGAACGTACCTGTGATTTGCTTGACTCTGTGCTCCATGTTGTCCTTCCTAGGCACCGTCCGCTGGGACTTGCGAGGAGAAGGATGAATCCTCGCGTGTACCGACCGCTGGTGGACCTGTCGACAATGGAAGAACGCCATATCATACTACGATACCGACTTGACCGAGCCACCATACATGAACTGTGTGCCCAGCTGGAGCCAGCCCTGATGTCCCCCATCCGCCAACCCACAGGAATTCCCCCTCTAGTGCAGGTTCTGTCAGTCCTCCATTTTTTGGCAAGTGGCTCATTCCAGACAACAGTGGCCATGTCATCTGGAATGTCTCATCCTATGTTTTCTAAAATTTTGTCTAGAGTGTTGTCTGCCCTGACGAAACACATGCGGAGCTACATTGTATTCCCTGAGGAGGTTGATTTGGCCACTGTGAAGGGTGATTTTTATGCCCTTGGACATATCCCCAACATAATTGGTGCCATTGATGGGACCCATGTGGCTTTAGTACCCCCAAAAGACGATGAGCAGGTGTACAGAAACAGGAAAATTTACCATTCTATGATCGTCCAGGTGGTCTGTTTGGCTGACCAGTACATCTCCCATGTGAATGCCAAGTTCCCTGGATCAGTGCATGACGCGTATGTGATGCGTAATAGCAGCATCCCTTATGTGATGGAACAGCTACAGAGACAACGTGTGTGGCTAATTGGTGACTCTGGTTACCCCAACCTGCCTTGGCTATTGACCCCAGTAAGGAATCCCCGGACCAGGGCAGAGGAACGGTACAATGAGGCCCATGGGCGAACTAGGAGGATCATAGAAAGAACCTTTGGCCTCCTGAAGGCCAGGTTTAGGTGCCTGCATATGACAGGGGGATCCCTGATGTACTCACCAAAGAAGGTGTGCCAGATCATCGTGGCCTGCTGTATGCTTCACAATCTGGCATTGCGACGTCAGGTGCCTTTCCTGCAGGAGGATGGTCCAGATGGTGGTGTTGAAGCAGCTGTGGAGCCTGCGGAGAGTGAAGAGGAGGAAGCCGAAGAGGACGACCCAGACAACAGGGACAGAGTTATCCAACAGTATTTTCAGTAGCACACAGGTAAGAATCACCCACGCCATTTAACATTTACTGAAAGCCCCCTGCATCTTTACTTTGTGTATTTCCCCCCAGTTCTTTTAAACTGATGTTTGATTTTCCCTTCCCTTTTCAGTGCTGTATGACCCACTGCGTGACTTCTGCTTGGTTAGCCCATGGACTAATGCTTATTGACATCAGTATGTTGTCATCACAAAAATAACAGAACATTATTGATCAGTAATGTGTTATACATTTGTAAATAATACAGGCTGACTCCTGAATGATTTCAGTGCAATGAGTGATTTATTTATAGTGCTAGATATTGGTACATGATATTAAAACGGTGATGGGTGAGGGTGGAGTTATGTCCATGGCAGAGCCCAGTTCTCAGTTTCACAGGTGCATTTTCCATATGCCTGTGGGAGGATGGAGCAGGGGCAGTTCAAGGTTGGACAAGGTGACACTGTGGGTCAGTGGGATGACATCAGGGGGTATCTTATGCTGGCGGGGGTCTTGGCATCCTACTCTGTCTTCCTGTGAGATCTCAGGTTCCTCTTGCGGGGTGGTTGTTCTTCAGCAGGAGGTGGGGTTCTGGTGGGCCGTCGTTCTGTGGGGGCCTCCTGACCACTAGCGCCGGCGGAGGTGGTAGGCTGTTCCTGGCTAGTGACAGGGGCCCTTTGTGGTGCCACATGGTCCCGCAATGTGGTTTCTATCCGGTTGAGGGCCTGTACTATGGTCCCCATAGCGGTAGCGATGTTCCTGAGTTCATTGCTGAACCCCATGTACCGTTCCTCCTGCTGTGCCTGGATCTCGGTGAACCTGGCCAGTACCGTCGCCATCGTCTCCTGGGAGTGATGGTATGCTCCCATGATGGTGGTGAGGGCCTCTTGGAGAGTCGGTTCCCTGGGCCTGTCCTCCCCCCCCCTGTCGCACAGCAGCCCTCCCAGTTGCCCTGTTTCCCCGGGCCTCTGTCTCCTGGACGGTGTGCCCACTACCACTGCCCCCAGGTCCCTGTTGTTGTTGGGGTGTTGGGTCAGCCTGGGTGCCCTGTAGTGGCGGACACACCGCTGATTGACGCGTCCGCGAGACAGAGGCATGGGCCCGCTGGGTGGGAGCTGTGCTGGTGTTCCCAGAGGGGGTTGGGTCTGCTGTGGCCTGTGTCTGTGTGTGGGGAACCGACTGTCCAGAGGTCCCCGATGGTCCGGGCTGGTCATCTGGTTCTAGGTCGACAGAGCTGCTGTCCTCGCTGGGGGGCTGTTCTGGGGGTGGGATGGACAAATCTGGACCCTCCGTGGCGGTGTGTTGGCGTTCGGGCCCTGCAGGGGTAAAGGAGTATGGTTATTGTTTCTGTGTGTGCCATGGCGTGCATTTTGAGTGCCCTTGTCCCCCAGTGCTGGCATTCCCTTGTGGGAGGTGTTGTGAGGGTGGTGGGGGAGGGGGTGTATGGGTATGTGCAATGGTCATGCTTTGGTGGTGGCTGTCTATGGTTTGTGTTGGCATTCAGGGGTTGGTGTTGTTTAGGGTGGGCTGTGCTGGTGAGACATTGGCAGGGAGGTTGTGTGCTGGGGGATTGAGATTGGGGGTGAGGGGGGGGTTGGCATGCTGGTGGTTGGGGGGGGGTGAAGTAGTTGAGATTCGACTTACCAGAGTCCATTCCTCCGTGTACTCCAGCGAGGCCATCAGGATGCAGGATGTTTACTACCTCTTGCTCCCATGCTGTGAATTGGGGTGGAGTGGGTGGGGGTCCGCCGCCAGTCTTCTGCACAGCGATGATGTGTCGCGACACCATCGAGCGCACCTTCCCCCGTAGGTCGTTCCACCGCTTTCTGATATCTTCCCGATTTCTGGGATGCTGTCCCACAGCGTTGACCCTGTCTACGATCCTTTGCCATAGCTCAGCCTTCCTTGCTATAGTGGTGTGCTGCACCTGTGTGCCGAAGAGCTGGGGCTCAACCCTTATAATTTCCTCCACCATGACCCTGAGTTCTTGGTCCGAGAACCTGGGGTGTCTTTGGGGTGCCATGGGGTGGTGTGGATGAGGTGTGGGGTGGTGTTTGTGGTGATGTGCGTGGTGATATGTGGTGATGTGTGCGTAAATGTGGTGTGGGTGATGAAGTTGGGTTCCTGTGTGTGTTGGGGTTTTCGATTGCTGTGCTCGCTCTCTCTATCTCTATCTCTATCGCCTTCTCTCCGATTTCCAACTTGTGGGGGTTTGTGGGTGATGTGGGTGTGTGTTTTATAGTTGATTGGATGTGTGGGAGTGTTGTTTGTATGTGTGTCAGGTGTGTGTATTTCAAATTGTCCAATGTGGCTGTGTTTTGGAGCTGTGTGTGTATTTTGAGCGCGGCGGTGTGTACCGCCAATGGAATACCGCGGTTGAAAGACCGCCGTGTGGATTCGTGGGTCAGAATGGCATGGGCGTGTTTGTGTTGGCGTGACGGTGGAGGTTTGGTCATCTCCAGTTTTCTGCGGCCCGCTGATGAGGCGGCCTTCCTTGGATGTCGGATTTTTGGCTGTTTCACATTGGTGGTCAGAATGACCGTGGCGGTTTACCGCGGCCACGGCGGTAGAATGGCGGACTTCTGACCGGCGGTAAGGGCCTTTTACCGCTGAGGTCAGAATGACCCCCTATATGTTTAATTATTAGAAGAGTACTGTCAAAAGCATGGCAGACATCTCGGGCCCGATTGCACTTAGGGAGCCCTTTCTCTGTTTGCGCCCGGCGCACTGTAAATCAGGGACACCGGGCGCAAACAGAGAAAGGATGCCCTATTACCTTGAATGCGCTGCCCTCAGGGCAGCCAAGAACTCGAGCTGTCTTGGGGGCAGCACATTTCAAGTGAAAAACAGAGCGGCTGCTTTAAAACCATTTGGTGTTTCACTGTGCTGGTGGCAACCCGCCTACAGTTTTAAGGGGATTACAGATCCTCTTGTAGGTGGGTGTAGTGAGTGACTGCACCTGCCTGCAAGGGGATGTCTGAAGGGTCCACAGGACTCCCTTTTCCCTCCTCCAGAGTACTGTCATCAGGGGGCACACTGACAGTGCGCCACAGTTTAGGTGTGCAGAGGCAAAGGGATTCCCTCATTTGCATGGAGCCAGACCCCCATGCAAATAAGGGAACACCCTTTGGTGATAGCGCTGGTGATATATGTGCGCCAGTGCTATCTGTATTACAGAAAGAGCAACATAAGCATCTGCGTCCCTTTCTGTAACACCAAAGTGCCCCAGGGTGTGCAACGTGGGCGCACATGCCATTTGCGCCTGCGGGGCCCTTTCCATAATGTGGCCCCTGGGCTGTTAAGCTAGACCTATTGTTGTGTGAACAGTGGTGTAACATAAGCCCCCACAGGCCCGGTGGTGACAGGGAGCCCCCAAGCTCCAGGAGCCCCCTCAAAGTGGTAGGTGGCAGGCTGGGGGGGGGGGGGTACTTTGCAGGGGGATCCCTTCAAATTTTGGTACACCACTGGGTATGAAATGTGTCATTTTCTGAAGCCCACTGTGTGTCTATTTTATAGAAGAGTAGTGTCACAAACTCTGTCAGGCTGTGCTGTGAAGCCAGACTTAAGAATCAGGTAAATGTTTTGCAACATTTTTTTTCTGTTCATGTGATAGTGAAGAAAGCAGACAATACTTCCACCTGGGAAAACATAGCACACGATAAGTAACGTTATGTTTGCTGTGTCTACATAATAAGTATTGGTGAAAATATAATTTCTTCACTTCTCAAAGGTAAACCTTTGTTAACATTCTGAACGCCAGCACTGGTGCAAGAATTGTCATTTTTACTATTTAGTGTGGAACGAATAACGAATTAAACAGGTAGGGTGGACGGCCCGTCATCCCCAATCTAATGATCCCTTCTGGCTTTGAGGGGATTATTTTGGCAAAAGATGTGGCAGAGGTGCTTTTTTTCAAAACTGTTATGCAGGATGAGCCACCATGACACTGCAGTTCATTTGTCATTCTTTTTATTTCTGACAAGCGAACTCCCAAAATGGTGTTCGTTTATGAGAAATATATATCAATGGCTACGGCAAGTACGGAATTTTCTGTCCAGAGCCCGGGGTAATTGCGGGTGTGTGTTTGCTTGCAAGACTGCATTCTGAATTACTTCTTACTTGGATTTAATTACATTAAAGTACAGAGTCTGTTCCATGCCTTAAATTTCGAATTAAAATAGTATACGGTTAAATCCTGCTAAAAGCCATTCATTCTGTTCCCCAACCGAACTTTGCTTTTATCTTCCCGACATTTTAGGATCACAAAAATATCCTCAAGGCAAACTGGCAGAGGAGACCATCCATATTAAACCGTCAAAAATCTCTGACAGTTATGCTTCCTCCTTTCAGCTTGATCGCTGTTCTTTCTCCTCACAAGCTTCTCTTTCCAAAGCGGGTCATACTGCCTTTTAGACAACCCCAGCTCCCTCCCTCATGTTAGCTCACTCTATTGCAGGGCCGGCTTTCGCGCTGGTGGCGCCCTGTGCGACAGTCTTTTTTTGGCGCCCCACCTTCGCATAATTCATTTGTTTTAAAGCCCATGCTGGATTTACTAATCAACTTGGCTATCCACACAAAATATAGTTTTTTTTCTTTGCAGCAGGCATATTAACCCTCTGTGCTACTTCAGGGAGAGTCAAAACTGCTACTGGACAAAACTTCACCTCTCTCTCTCTAGCAAGAACACTAATCACAAAGGTATCTTGATATTTTATTTTTTTCCTGAAGGCTGGACTCACAAGGAACTTTTGGCAGCTGGTTTTAAATCGCAGATTTCGCACCCTGAGGTCAACGCTCCCCAATCCAGCTCGCCCCCCCCCCCAAAGCCGGCCCTGGCCTTTTGTTACCCTGCGCCTCATGTGTACTGTTAGTCAATAGGTTTTTAAATAATAACTCCTTACCAGGTTCCTTCAAGCAGGCACAGATTTCTTGTACAGTCCCAATGGAAATTGTATCGAACTGAAAAACGGCAGCGAATGTTGATTCACAACGCTACTTGTAGAACACGGTTGTCAACACGTTAGTGTAATATCTTGTATCGTGCATCCCCTGCTCCTAGGCATTTTGTTCAGAACCAAAACTCCACCCCGGCTGGTTCAAAGAGAAGCAGCTGATCTCTCCTAGGGCTCAGCTGAGTCATGCATGATTTAAGTTGAAATTCACCACTGGCTATAAATCATCTGTAAGATGTCTAATGTTGTAGCAGATCATTGCTGCAGGAGACAGAAAGCGTGATAAAAACAAAGAATGAGTCGTTATAAAGATCAATCAAGTGAATATACGTGGTGAAAGCAAGGAAAATATTGGGTCGAGTATATGGAATCGTAAGGAAATAAATGAAAGAGGAGGAGAATGAAAGAGAATGGAAACAACCACAGGGGCTAAAAAAGGGAAAAAAACAAATTTAAAAGGTGTGAAAGATTAAAGGTTGCCGGTAAAAGGAGACAATGAGAAGTAAGGTATAAAAACGGGGAAATAAGCAACTGCGCAGCGGACCAGCGTTGCCCCACTGGATTTTAGCAAAAGGAAAAATAAATTGATAATAGCGCTATGTTATTATCATTTTATTTGTCCTAAGAATAAGAGAGGGGTGCGGGGCTGGGCTGGAGAGGGCCGTAAGAGGGCTGGAGGAGGAGTATGTGCACCATAAAGTGCACATGTCTATTTGGCCGGCTGTATTTGGGCCGGCCAAACAGACATGCGCACTTTGCATGTTCTCTACCCGGCTGTATTGCACAGCCGAGTGTAGAACATGCAAAGGCTCCCACTCCCAATCTGAGCTCTGAAGCGGGCCGCTCAGACCAATCACAACGCTGCTGTCATGCTGGTGATAGCAGCATTGCGATTGGCTGGGAGCCTCTGTACTGCCAGGAAGAGGACAAATGGGAGTAGATTTTCATCTCGCAAAGGAGAAGGTACGTTTGTTATTTTTTTTTAAACTTTCCCCTAGCCCCATCCTGTCTGTCCCGCCAGCCCCCCGTTCAGCAGCAGCCACCACTGGAAGTAAAGGGGGTCATTCTGGGCCAGGGTTGGCGGGAGCACCGCCAACAGGCTGGCGGTGCCCCGCAGGGCATTCTGACCGCGGCGGTTTGGCCGCGGTCAGAAGTGGAAAACCGGCGGTCTCCCGCTGGTTTTCCGCTGCCCGAAAGAATCTTCCATGGCGGCGGGGGATTCTGACACCCCATACCGCCATCCTGTTCCTGGCGGCTCTGCCGCCAGGAACAGGATGGCGGTATGGGGTGTCGTGGGGCCCCTGGGGGCCCTGCAGTGCCCATGCCAATGGCATGGGCACTGCAGGGGCCCCCGTAAGAGGGCCCCACTTTGAATTTCACTGTCTGCATTGCAGACAGTGAAATTCGCGACGGGTGCAACTGCACCCGTCGCACCTTCCCACTCCGCCGGCTCCATTCAGAGCCGGCGTCCTCGTGGGAAGGTTGTTTTCCACTGGGCTGGCGGGCGGCCTTTTGGCGGTCGCCCGCCAGCCCAGTGGAAAACCCGGAATCACCGCAGCGGTCTGACGACCGCAGTGCGGTGTTCTGGCGGGGGTACTTTGGCGGGCGGCCTCCACCGCCCGCCAAGGTAAGAATCACCCCCAAAAAAGTGTTTTGGTCTTTGTATAATGATATGTTATAAGGTGTTATTGACAAACATAACGTTCACAGTACGTTAAATAATAGTGCATGTTTGGTTAGATCATGCAACCGTTTTTTTTTTTGTTTTTTTTAAATATATTGTTTTTTGCATTTATAGTATTTTCAATAACATTACATGTCATGTATTATTTCAGGTTTACAGATCAGATGCGTGGTTTACAAATACAGGGGGTGATTCTCAACTCTGGCGGGAGACGGAGGCCGCCCGCTAGAGTTCCCCCTCCAGAATACCGCTCCGCGGTCGGAAGACCGCTGCGGTGATTCTGGGTTTTACACTGAGCTGGCGGGCGACCGCCAAAAGGCTGCCCGCCAGCCCAGTGTAAAACAACCTTCCCACGAGGACGCCGGCTCCGAATGGAGCCGGCGGAGTGGGAAGGTGCGACGGGTGCAGTGGCACCCGTCGCGAATTTCACTGTCTGCAATGCAGACAGTGAAATTCTTTGTGGGGCTCTCTTACGGGGGCCCCTGCAGTGCCCATGACATTGCAGTGCCCATTGCCATTGCCCCACGACACCCCATACCGCCATCCTGTCCCTGGCGGGCGAACCGCCAGGAACAGGATGGCGGTATGGGGTGTGTGAATCCCCATGGCGGCGCAGCAAAGGGCAGCGGAAAACCGGCGGGAGACCGCCGGTTTTCCACTTCTGACCGCGGCCCAACCGCCACGGTCAGAATGCCCTGCGGGGCACCGCCAGCCTGTTGGCGGTGCCCCTGTCATTTTAGCCCTGGCGGTCGACGACCGCCAGGGTTAGAATGACCCCCACAGTCTTATTTACAAGGCCTTTGCTCCACTGCTGTGTCATTTTTTTTGACGCAGCGGTGGCGCTCAGTAGTGTTTTACACTGCTCCATACTTACAAACTGACACATTGCGCCCAATGAGTCAGTTTGTAAAGCCTTGTTTCACATTACACCTGTGCCAGGTATAAGGTATGCAAAGTAGGCTTTACCGGGCAAAAAGCCATGCAGAACTGATCCAGTGAAATGTAAATTTCACTGCATTATTCTGCAACTTCACTGTGTCAGAATTTTAACACCTGCTCAGAACAGGCGTTAAACTGACACAGGGCTTTTTCCTATGGAAGCCTTCCTCATATTGCTGGAGTAGCATCACTTTTTTTATGCTAGTCCAGCAATGTGTCAGTTTAACACCACAGATGCATCGGAATTTCTGAAGCATCTGTGGAAACGTGTACCATGGAGCTCCGAATAGTAAATACAGAGCATCTATGGCATCGTAAGGGAATCGTTAGGCAGCGCAATAAATCTTGTGCATCAGGGCCAATGCATCAGTTTCTTGTAAATGAGGCCCATAGTACTTTCTTGAGGTGAATAGTTGTTATCAGTACCTCAGTGATTACCAGTACGTTAGATATCCTATTGGGTCGCAGCACTATTCACCTTAGTTTCTAGTCTGAGTATGGATTATCAGTCTAGTTATGAAGGCCTCATCAAGTTATGCAGTAGTGTTTCAGTCCTGTTCCCAAATAGTCCTAGTCGGTTGCATATAATGGAGGAGGACCTGAAACACTGGCCAATGCCAGACCAAGAAATAAGCAACTTCGTGAAACAAAGAACATTTAAGTAACTGAAACAGAGAAATAAAAGAATCAAGAAAAAGAGTCAAGACCCATAACTAATATAGCAAAAGAAGAGGGTATTTGTGCTATGGTGTTTTGAATGTCCTGGTACTTAATAGTGTGAGGGGATCAGTGTGTGTTTTTACCACATGTTCGCATCTAATGGATCCATGTGTGCAGGCACCTATTTTGACCTACCAGGGAGGTGAAAGTACAGCTTATACAGCAATCTGTCTACTGTTGGTGTTATGTGTGCAGTGCACAACATTAGTCAAAATGAGGGTGTGGCTGGCCAAGGTGTGATAGGGTGTGACTTTGTATTTGCCAACTTGCACCCTGTTGGAGCCACCTCCCACTCCACAGTCACCTCTCCACCACTTCCGGCGTCACCCTGCTCCAAATCTATGTCTCCCTGTGGGTGCTCTCAGCTTTTCAAAACCTCAGTCCACAGACCTGCTATGTGTCGTCTCCTAATACCTCAAGCATCTTCTATGTGGAGTATGCTCTCTTCGGCTATGACCCATATGGTGAGGTCGTCGGCCCATTTCCCCACCGTAGGTCCCATTCTCAATTTCAAGCCCAGCACAACTTGTTGCCTAGCCAGTGCAAAGGTGAGATCGAAGAATCTAGTGCCAACTCTCCGCATTTTGGGTCTGGAGAAGTTCCCAAGTAGGTGCGTCTCTCTAGAGCATGGGACAGAGTGCCCCAGGGTCACATGGAGTCAGTGCAACATTTCAATCCAGTGGGTCTGTAGTGTTGAGCATCCCCACATCACATGCGTAAAGTCTGTGTTAAGCCAACAGCATCTGGGGTGTTCGCGGGGCTCTCCTCCATATATACCCTGCAACCTGTGCAGAGTTAGGTAGGTTATATGCTATATGTTGAATTGTATATACTTCAGCCTCATGTTGCGGGAGATTTTGTGCAAAAAGGCTAGCATCCTATCCAATACCTGTCATCAGTCGCCTGACCCAGGATGCCATCCCATTGAGGCCTGAGTGCCATCGGTGTTCCTGCCCCATTTCAAGTAAGGAGTGATAAAACCACATCACCTGGTTCCGTACCAAGCCCAGTAAGAGCAGCCACTGGACCATTGCATGTTGCCGGGGCTCCTCTCACCCTCCGGTCCAGAGGTCTGCATATGTCTGCACCAGTGCCTCATAAGTCAGGAACTCGCCATGCGGCAGAGCAAATTGATCAGTCAACTCCTCCAGGGGCATCAGGGTGTCCATCGAGAAGCAGTCCCCAACTGTGAGCACTTCTGCTTTTGTCCAAGCCTGAAGTTGAGTTGCTATGAAGCAGACAACCGGGGTACCATGTGATGGTCCCAACAGTGGCAGGGCCGGCACGTACAGTGTTGCTCGCTGTGTCCACACACTGCAACAGCGACAGCTATATACTGCCACCTGCAATAAAACTCTCAGTTGTGAGGTGGCCAAATCAGAGCTAGTAGCATAGCCAACAAAAACCCCTGGTGTGGTGGCAATCCTATTAAGTCCAGAGCACCTCTGTGGGCGTTATCCAGCCACCTAGCCACCCACAACAGCTGTGTTGCCAAATAATACAGCTTGAAGACGGAGCACCAAGGCCACCTCTCACGGGGGCACCTCAGAATCGCAAGTGACACCCTGTGGCGGCTGCCATCCCATATGAGCTCCCAAAAGAGGATACCCAACTATCGGAATCATGGTTGACTGGGAGGTTTGCAAAGAAGTACAGTAGTCGGGGAAGCATCACCATTTTGGAGATGGACACTCTGACCATAAGTAGTAGTTTCAGGGATCTCCAAAAGATAACCTTGGAGCGGAGGGAGCACAGTGTTCAGCCCAGGTTGACTTCTGCAGGTCTCCTAACTTGTGGTTTATTTGAATGACTAGATATTTAAAGGTTACAGGTGACCGGGCAAGCCCTTCAGATAGAACAGGCAGTTGGGGAGTGTCCTGGACACAGGAAAAGGGCATGTCTTGAATCAGTTAATTCCTAAACCGTAGAGTTCTAGAATATGTCAAGGTGGCGGATCATTTCCTGGTCCCATGCCTCCAGCCAGATGCAGGTGGAGCTCACCTGCATTGAGGGAGCTGACGTGTGTGTCCGTCTACTGTTACAGCTCCTCTCTTCCCTCCTCCCAAAAGAGTTCCGCCAGTGGCTCAATGGCCAGTGCAAATAGTAAGGGTGACAGTGGACACCCCTGTTGTATACCTCTGGAGACTTTGTAGGCATCAGAAATGGCCCTACCTGCCCTAATCCACTCAGTGGGTTAGGTATAAAGAAGGGCCACCCATTTAATCCATTGTTCCCCATTCCCATTATGCATTACTTTTATCTGGAAATCCCACCGTATTAAGTCAAAAGACTTTTTGAGGTCTGCCGACATGAGCAATGTGGCTGGGGAGCCTTGGGGTGATAAAGAATGTGATCACACCTCCTGAGGTTGAGAGAGGTACACCAGTGTGGAATTAAGTCATACTCATCTCAGTGCACTGGGGCCTGCATGTGCGGGAGGAGTCTGGTTGCCAATATTTTGCTCAGGATCTTAAAGTCTAAATTGAGCATAGACAGGGGATTTAACAAGGTGACAGGGGTGGCAGGGGTTGTGGTCTTAGGAAGCGGGGTAATGGTCGCACTTCGTGTTGTATCGGGGAGGCGGTTCTCTTTCAGTGACTCAGCATATGATGTCTCTAGTCTGGGGGCTAGGATATCTGCAGAGGTCTTATAGAACTCCACTGGGAGCCCATCTGGGCCTTGGATCTTACTCTTGGCCAGGTCTTTAATGGCCTGTCTGACTTCCTGTGCAGTCACAGGGCCTTCGAGCTCCTCTGAGCTTCTGGCGCCAATGATGGGAGAATGATATGACTCAGGAATTTGTCCTGTACATCATCTGGGAGAGCTTCAGGTCTATTGTATAGGGTTTCATAGTAATTCCGAAACTCCTCCTTTATTTCTCTTGGGTAACATATATGTGTGCCGGTGGCTGACGTCAGGTGTATGATTGGGGATCCTCATAGTTCTGGGTGAATCAGCCATGCCAATAGTCATCCCGATTTGCCTTCTGAATTGTGGGTCCTAGTTATATAGGCCTTATAACCATAACAGTGTAACCTTCCTAGAATGGCATAGTAACACTCTTTTGTATCTGTCAGGAGTCTGTGAGTAGATGGACCAGCCCCAAGGAGATGTCAACGGAGTGAAGCGTGGCATCTAGGGAGCGCAACTCTCCATGGAGCTCCTGTTGACGCCCACGGACTGCTCCATGCACTAACTACCACCTTAAAGGCTTCCCATTCTGTGAGTTTAGAGGATGTCATGTTCTAATTTACCTAAAAATATTCTCTGATAGCTGCATGCAGCACTTCCCTGTAACATGGGTACTCCAATGTCGCCGGCGGAAGGCACCACATCGGGATTGCTGACCTATCATCCATCAACCTAACCCCCAGTAGCAATTGGGCTGTGGCGAGATAGTGTTTGCCATTAATATTCTGTGAAGGTGGTGTATTGACACAAACTAGTAGTACACCTAAATCTGTCCAGCCAGGTGTGTAGGGAGTATAGGTAAGAGTAGAAGGAGTAATCACGCTCCTCCCCATGTTGTGTACACCATTCATCTAGTAATTTACAGTGTCGTATCCATTTCTGGAAGCCCAGTGTTACCCTGTGAGCTAATTCCCCTGGATGGGGACTTGTAGAAAAGTTCAAATGCACATCAGTAACACAGTTAAAATCTCCACCTATTAGTATGTTGCCCCCACCTTGGATCCCAGTGAGAGTGACAAGGACTGTAGAAAGGTTGTGTAGTCTGGGAATAGCGACACAAGACCGTTGTCGATAGCATACGGCCCTTTGCCCTCAACGTTTGCAGCAGTGTTTCTCTGTTCCTAAAGGAAGTAGTCTGGCTACCACTGGGTGGGGTGGCAGACCAGGAGCTGGCATTCTGGAGGGAACGCTGTGGGCACACTCAAAGGCTTAGAAGTGCATTAGCTGATTTAGGGCAATTTCTGTCTTCATCCAGTGATCAAGATATTGTACCATATCCTTGCCTTCAACACCATCTGGGAGGCCCACAATACAGATGTTGTTTCATCTATTGGGTGTTCTGCGTCCTCAGCTCAGTGTTCCAGAGTGTGCACTCCATCTGACAATGCCTTAATTTGCCTAACCATCTCCAGGTGTGATGGTCAGAGTTCTTTGAACATGCATTCCATACCTTTCACCCTATCAGTAAGCTTGTGGTGTTCTGCCCTCAGCAGGACCAGGCCCACCAAGACGTCACCTATATCCTGTTGCAAGGCGGTCTTCTTGTCAACAATAACGGCCAGTATATTGTTGAATTGCTACTGCATTGAAGAGGCCATTTTTTCAGTGTCTGCCATTTCTCCTATTTCAGTTGGCACAGTGTATACTGCCTCAGGCTGGGCTACTGCCTGTCTGGCCCTGGGTTTCCCTATACACACTTCGTCAAGTGTCACACAGGTGAGGGTGTGGATATTTTCCCCAGCAAGGCAGGGTAAGAAGGTTAGATTAGCATCCAGCTGGGGAATATTTGTTTGGGGCGCCAAATCAGAGCAGAGTCCACTGCTTAGTCCCAGTCGGCACTGTTGGCACTCCTGTTGTTAAGGTTCTGGCTCTGCCCGCTGATCTCCTGTTTGCACCCGGCACACTGTAAATCAGGGACACCGGGCACAAACAGAGAAAGCGCACCTTCTTACCTTGAATGCACTACCCTCAGGGAAGCCACAAACTCTTGCTGCCCTGGGGGCAGCGCATTTCAAGTGCAAATGGAGTGGCTGTTTCAAAGCCACTTAGGGGGTCATTCTGACTCCCGCCGACCGCGGCAACCGCGGTGCCGGCGGGAGCCGCCAGAATACCGCTGCGCGGTCAGAAGACCGCCGCGGTTATTCTGTGTTTCCCGCTGGGCTGGCGGGCGACTGCCAGAAGGCAGCCCACCAGCCCAGCGGGAAACCCCTTCCCACGAGGAAGCCGGCTCCGAATGGAGCCGGCGGAGTGGGAAGGGCGCGACGGGTGCAGTAGCACCCGTCGCGATTTTCAGTGTCTGCCTGGCAGACACTGAAAATCTTTTAGGGGCCCTCTTACGGGGGCACCTGCAGTGCCCATGCCATTGGCATGGGCACTGCAGGGGCCCCCAGGGGCCACACGACACCCCTCACCGCCATCCTGTTCCTGGCGGTCAAAACCGCCAGGAACAGGATGGCGGTGAGGGGGTCGGAATCCCCATGGCGGCGCAGCAAGCTGCGCCGCCATGGAGGATTCCTCAGGGCAGCGGAAAACCGGCGGGAGACCGCCTGTTTTCCGTTTCTGACCGCGGCCATACCGCCGCGGTCAGAATGCCCTTGGGAGCACCGCCAGCCTGTTGGCGGTGCTCCCGCGGTCCCTGGCCCTGGCGGTCCATGACCGCCAGGGTCAAAATGACCTCCTTAGTGTTTCACTGTGCTAGTGGCAACCCGCCTGCTGTTTTAAGGGGAATTACAGATCCCCTTGCAGGCGGGTGCAATGAGTGACTGCACCTGCCTGCAAGGGGATGTCTGAAGGGTCCACAGGACTCCCTTTTCCCTCCTCCAGAGGACTGTCATCAGGTGGCGCACTGACAGTGCGCCACCGTTTAGGTGCACAAAGGCATTCCCTCATTTGCATGGGGCCACACCACCATGCAAATGAGGGAACACCCTTTGGTAATAGCGCTGGTGATATATGTGCACCAGTGCTATCTGTATTACAGAAAGAGCAACATAAGCGCCTGTGTCCCTTTCTGTAACACAAAAGTGCCCCAGGGCGTGCAAAGCGGGCGAACATGCCCTTTGCGCCCTCGGGTCACTTTCCATAATGAGGCCCCTGGCTGTTAAGCTAACCCTATTGTTGTGTGAACAGTGAAGTAACATAGGCCCCCTCAGGCCCTGTGGAGCCCCCTCAAAGTGGTAGGTAGTGGGCCGGGGGGGTACTCTGCAGGGGGACCTCTTCCAGTTTTGGTACGCCACTGCGTATGGAATGTGTCATTTTCTGAAGCCCACTGTGTGTCTATATTATAGAGGAGTAGTGTCACATTCTCTGGCAGACTTTGCTGTGAAGCCAGACTTAAGAATCAGACAAATGTTTTGGCAACATTTTTTTCTGTTCATGTGATACTAAATAAAGCACACAATACTCCCACCGGGGCAAACATAGCACAAAATAAGTAACGTTAATTTTGTTAACATTCTCAACACTAGCACTGAAGCAGGAATTGTTATTGTTACTATTTTGTGTGGAATGAATAATGGACTAAAAAGTAGGGTGGACGGCCCGTCATCCCCAATCTAATGATCCCTTCTGGCTTTGAGGGGATAATTTTGGCAAAAGATGTGGCGGAGGTGCTTTCTTCAAAACTGTAATGCAGGATGGGCTACCATGACACTGCAGTTCATTCGTCATTCTTTTTATTTCTGACAAGCAAACTCCCAAAATTGTGTTTGTTTATGAGAAATATATATCAATGGCTACGGCAAGTATGGAATTTTCTACATGAGCGCGAGTAAATTGCGGGTATGTGATTGCTTACAATACTGCATTCTGAACTACTTCTTATGTGGATTTCATTACATGAAATTACATTGGTGGTCATTACAACCCTGGCGGACGGTGTTAAAGGTGCGGAAATACCGCAAATAGGCCGGCGGACAAAAAAAGGGAATTATGACATTGGCGGAAACCGCCAACAAAGACAGTCACTTTAACACACCGCCCGCCGCGGCGGTACAGACAAACAGCGCGGCGGTCACCGCCAACAGACAGGCGGGAGACAATGTACCGCCCACAGTATCACAACACACCAATCCGCCACATTTTCCGGGGCGGATTCTCCGTGGATAAAAACATGGTGGAAACAGCTTTTGCAATGGGAAAACGCTCACCTGAACACACTCCACGAGGAACGACGACTCCATGGAGCCGGAACTCCAAATACTACCTGCCCTTGTCTTTCTGCTACTCTACGACCAACAGCAACGTAGGCGCAGAAGATACCGGTGAGTACTGCATCTACGACACGGGGAGGCAAAAGTTAGGGGGACACCCACCAAACACCCCCACCCTCGCATTAGACAACAGACACACCAATGCAGTCAAAAATATCACATTAACAACCCACAATCCCCCCGGAAGAATGCAAAGACAAAGCAAATTGTGGTCAAACATTGTAATGTGCCAATATACATGTCATACAAAAATATACTGATATATATCTCTAAATAACTCATAATTATATATACAATACAAGAAGTAATGCAGATATGTACACAACAATGTCCGTGCACCAACAGTCCAAAAATGCATGGGCGAGGCCCACAATAGATACCTGGCCAAAATCGGAGAGAACACAGCCGGGGCATCAGATAGAAACACTACAGGCACCTCAGGGGGAAGGGAAGGGGGGGCACCTCAGCCAGATGAATGCAAAGCCAGATCCACGACGGGGCTCCATGCCCATTGATGTATCCTAGGGAGTGCAAAGCCACAGTCTCACAAGTCTTTACAGTGGGTGGTTTGCCCACTGTGCCATCCTGGGGAGTGCAAAGCCACAGTCTCACAAGTCTTTACAGTGGGTGGTTTGCCCACTGTGCCATCCTGGGGAGTGCAAAGCCACAGTCTCACAAGTCTTTACAGTGGGTGGGTTGCCCACTGTGCCATCCTGGGGAGTGCAAAGCCACAGTCTCACAAGTCTTTACAGTGGGTGGTTTGCCCACTGTTCCATCCTGGGGAGTGCAAAGCCACAGTCTCACAAGTCTCATAAGTGGGTGGGTTGCCCACTAGACCATCCTGGGGAATGCAAAGCCACATTTTCGCAAGTAGATGCAGTTCTCTACTGGTACTGGGTGGGACTGGTCCCCATACTGGATGAGTCTCCCCGTGAAAGTTCATGTCCTGTCACTGTCCCAGCTGCACATGGGATAGGGATGCCTGATGTGGCGGCCTATTCATACCTACACGGTGCTTGCCCTGTTCAGCGGTCTTCACCATGGCAGTGTTTGCCCTGTTCAGCGGTGCTTTGACATTGCGGTTCAGGACTGTTCAGCGGTGCTTAGCCATGCTGGTTTATGGACTGTTCAGCGGTGCTTTGCCATGGCGGTCTTTGCCCTGTTCAGCGGTCTTCACCATGGCGGTCTTTGCCCTGTTCAGCTGTGCTTTGACATGGCGGTTCAGGACTGTTCAGTGGTGCTTAGCCATGCCGGTCTATGGACTGTTCAGCGGTGCTTTGCCATGGCGGTCTTTGCCCTGTTCAGCGGTCTTCACCGTGGCGGTCTTTGCCCTGTTCAGCGGTGCTTTGACATGGCGGTTCAGGACTGTTCAGCGGTGCTTAGCCATGCCGGTCTATGGACAGTTCAGCGGTGCTTTGCCATGGCGGTCTTTGCCCTGTTCAGCGGTCTTCACCATGGCGGTCTTTGCCCTGTTCAGCGGTGCTTTGACATGGTGGTTCGGGACTGTTCAGCGGTGCTTAGCCATGCCGGTCTATGGACTGTTCAGCGGTGCTTTGCCATGGCGGTCTATGGACTGTTCCGCCGTGCTTTGCCATGGCGGTCTATGGACTGTTCAGCGGTGCTTTGCCATGGTGGTCTATGGACTGTTCAGCGGTGCTTTGACATGGCGGTTTGGATACTGACATTGGTGTGTGGCATGACGAACTCCAAACTGGACATTGGTGTGTGGCATGACGAACTCCACACTGGACATTGGTGTGTGGCATGATGAACTCCACACTGAACATTGGTGTGTGGCATGACGAACTCCATACTGGACATTGGAGTGTGGCATGCCGAATTGCATACTGGACATTGGTGTGTGGCATGACGTTCCATCATTGGCCAGCTGGGCTGTGGGATCCTGGTCCCTCCTGGGCTGTGACTCCGGCGGTGGTCTCCTGATCAGTGACGATACTTGGGCCCTCCTGGGCTGTGACTCCGGCGGTGGTCTCCTGACCAGTAACGATACTTGGGCCCTCCTGGGCTGTGACTCCGGCGGTGGTCTCCTGACCAGTAACGATACTTGGGCCCTCCTGGGCTGTGACTCTGGCGGTGGTCTCTGGACCAGTAACGATACTTGGGCCCTCCTGGGCTGTGACTCTGGCAGTGGTCTCTGGACCAGTAACGATACTTGGGCCCTCCTGGGCTGTGACTCCGGCGGTGGTCTCCGGACCAGTGACGACGGTGCTAAATTATATGACAGAGACCTAGGCACTCGAAAGGAGTTCAAGACTATAAGATTCAATATTACAAACATTTGTAGACTATATTTTCAGAAATTAGAGATCACATTGTCCATGCAAGTGAACAGAATCCATTGGAATTCGTTTTTGAGTGAAGAATCCATCCTTTAATGTAACATGAAACAGCCAACACGTGTTTCGTCATGGGAGTAAGTGCTCCCTGTGACTTTTTCAAGACTGAAAAACACACCAAAACATAAGACATATACATATATAACAGAAATCACGACAAAATATACATAAATAACAGGACTAATTAACAATTGACATCGTACAAATAGCAAGTAACAAAAATAAATGGTTATATTATCGATTTCAAAACTCAAATCCAGAACCCATTAGTAAGTATGTTTGCAACAAACTAATAGTCACATATACCCATGTATTGGCCCTCCCAGTGTTAAAGTGAGATAAAAGAAACCAAGGCACAACCCGCGAAAAGACATATAATAGTAATGTTATTTAAAAGTAGAATCCAGACAATTGCAATCACAAGCAAAATAATAACCGTAAAATACTAAAGAGCCAAAATTCAAAACCGAAGCGGTGCGCACCCAAAATAAACACCATTTGTGTACCAAAACTCCAAGGTGTATCTACAGTGACCCAAAACAAATTATATCATACCTCAATAAGGTAAGATACGGAAACCATCTGTATCCCATAGTACTCGATCAATTAGCGAAAACCACTCTGTAAACAAACCGTGTACAACATATAAGAGAAATAACGAATGGAAAGATATAGACACCCCTGAGTTACTCCCAAATCCAAAATAGAACACATACCCGCCGATAATCCTCTAAATGTGACTACATCTAGAGTTGATAAGTGTCCTCAATACCTAAAGCAATAAATTAAACACCGTTAAGTCAATAAGTAAACAAATACTGGTATTGCCATCTGATGGTATTGGCTGTGATATCAGCAGGAATAATAGTGTCCCGTAAAAGCTCTCACCTGAGTCCAAACTTGTAACAAATACATTCTAAAACGGAGCAGAAATTTCCAGCTCCGATGACCGGAAACCAAAGAAACACTCCATAGGGCCGCCATTCTTTAAATCGCATCGTGTGCGGCGCGCATTGAACGCTAGAGCGCGACCGCCACGTTTAAGACATTCCAAGCGTCAAGCTGGCAGAACTCAAGCGCCATCTTTGTAGGGGGAACGCTATGAACGCGCGCTTCCCCCGTAACCCGAAATTATGTTCATTAACAGCCAGACTTATCCCACAATTTGCATAGTAAGAAAAAATAATTTTTACCACAAAGAAAAATACAATAAACAACGAACCAGACGAGGAACCAATGGAATAAAAATAAATAAAAAATCTAATTAGATTAAGAAAAAAGGGGTCACTGTATTCATTAGATTAAATTAACAGCAACGACGGTGCTGGCGGTTGTGTCTGGACCGCCGAAAATGATGGCGCACTTCTCCGCCGTGACACTCACAACAGGCTGGGGAGACTTCCTCTGGACCTTCCCCACCTTCTTTGGAGTTACAGCTGACTCACCAATCACCTTGGATCCCATTTCACTTGTTGTCCCACCAGGAATCTTGACACGGTCCTGTCGTCCACTCTCTGATTTCAGAGCCTTTACAGGGGGTGGGCTGACAGTGCCTTGGCTCCGGGTCCTACTGCCTGCCCTGGTGGACGGTGCACTCTAAAAACCTGGAACACGCACCACTGGTACTGGAGTCTTTTTGGCTGAGGCGCTACGACGGGACTGATGAATTGGAGGGGGGGGTGGGGGCACAAAAGGTCAATTTGACATAGGGACAGTTTCTGACGGACACTGGGATGGGTAGCTTGAGGGGGTCTGGGAGTGGAGGAAGAGGAGGTGGTTGTAGGAGGTGTCACTTTAGGGCCCATATTTATACTTTTTGACGCTAAACTGCGCTAACGCAGTTTAGCGTCAAAAAATTTAGCGCCGTCTAATGCCATTCTGAAGCGCCATGCGGGCGCCGTATTTATGGAATGGCGTTAGCCGGCGCTAGCAGACTGGCGCTGCCTGGTGTGCGTGGAAAAAAACCACGTAGACCAGGCAGCGCCGGCGTAGGGGGAAAATGGCGTTAGGGCGTCTTAAAATGGGGCAAGTCAGGTTGAGGCAAAAAAATCGCCTCAACCCGATTTGCGCCATTATTTTCGCCGCCCAGACGCCATTTAAATGACTCCTGTCTTAGTAAAGACAGGAGTCATGCCCCCTTGCCCAATGGCCATGCCCAGGGGACTAATGTCCCCTGGGCATGGTCATTGGGCATAGTGGCATGTAGGGGGGCACAAATAAGGCCCCCCTATGCCACCCCAAAAAAATTAAAAAATATAAAAAATTATACTTACCTGAACTTACCTGAATGTCCCTGGGGTGGGTCCCTCCATCCTTGGGTGTCCTCCTGGGGTGGGCAGGGGTGGCAGGGGGGGTCCCTGGGGGCAGGGGAGGGCACCTGTGGGCTCATTTTGAGCCCACAGGCCCCTTAACGCCTACCCTGACCCAGGCGTTAAATAGTGGCGCAAATGCGGGGTTTTTTGACCCGCCACCTCCCGGGCGTGACTTTTGCCCGGGAGTATAAATACGACGCATTTGCGTCGCCGTCATTTTTTTAGACGGGAACGCCTTCCTTGCATCTCATTAACGCAAGGAAGGCGTTCACGCAAAAAAATGACGCTATTTGCCCATACTTTGGCGCTAGACGCGTCTAACGCCAAAGTATAAATATGGCGTTAGTTTTGCGCCGAATTTGCGTCGAAAAAAACGACGCTAATTCGGCGCAAACGGAGTATAAATACGGGCCTAGGTGTTTTGGGTGCAGGTGCAGGTACTGGAGTCTGTCGTGAGGTGGATGGATGTTGGGTGAGTGACTGCCGGCGTTTGTGTACTTTGGGAGGGGGCGTCAACGACACACTGGGAGAGGACACAGGGGACGTGTAAATGGCAGTGGAGGTGGTGATTGCAGGTGAGCGGCTTGTGGTGCTGGGTGTCCTGGTGCGAGACCTAGTGCCTGTAGATGTGGTGCATGCAGGTGTGTGTGTAGACGAGACTGGGAGGGAGGAGGGAGAAGAGGAGGAGGGGGACACAGTGGAGAGAGTGGATGTTGCTGTGTCTGTATGGGTGTGATGCTTGTGTGAGTGCCTGTGGTGTGCGTGGTGCCTGTGTTTGCTTGAGCTACTTTTGGGTGTTGACTTGTGTGCATGCTGGTCTGTAGGTGTGCTTGGGATGGGCTGGGGTACAGGGGATTGGGTCTGGGTGGAGGAAGTTGGAGGGGGGAGGCTGGACACAGGGACAATGGCTGCCATCAGTGCTGAGGCCAGAGATTGCAGGGTTCGCTGAAGGGCAGCCTGACCAGAATGAATGCCCTCCAGGAATGCATTACCGTGTTGCAACTGTCGTTCTACACCCTGGATGGCATTCACAATGGTAGACTGCCCAACAGTGAGTGACCTGAGGAGGTCAATGGCCTCCTCACTGAGGGCAGTAGGGGTGACTGGTGCAGTGCCTGAGGTGCCTGGGGCGAAGGTGATGCCCACCCTCCTGGGTGAGCGGGCACGGGGCGAACGCTGAGGTGCTGCTGGGAGGGCGGGGCTGGTAGGGGAGGTGGCGGCTGTACCTGTAGAAGTGGGGCGCACAGATGGTGCCGCCACCACAGGGGAGCTCACATCGGCGGACGAGTCAGTATCGCTGGTTGGTGATCCTGTGGCCGACGTGAAGCTCCCCTCGCCCTCCGTCCCACTGGTGCATTCAGAGTCTGTGGTGTGGCCCTCCATGGCCATGTGGGATGCAGCTCCCTTGTGCTCCGGTGCCACTGTACCTCCGCCTGATGATGCTGATGTACAAAAGGACAGGGAGAGCAGGAAAAGGGGGGGAGACAGAAGAAAGAGAGTTTTAATGCATGGCATACCGCTACCATTGGCGGACAAGACAGACGCAGCAGCCCCATGCATTATACCGTGCTCCTGCCCTCTGCACATGCAATTTCTGGGATATGGCCTACATGGCAATGGTAGAAATCTGCGCACATGGATGGCAAAGGGGCAACTATACCTCAACTTGCCACTGTTCTGAGCTGGGGTAGAGTGCCACATGGCCTACATTACGGAGGGGCCTTGCCTACCTAACTCACCCTGGCCTAGGGACACCCACAGCCCACCTCCCCCACCCAGATCCCTCCACTGCACGCAAAGTCTGCAGAATGAGGTTATACTCACCCCCTTGTGTCTGCTGTGATGTCCTCAAGCTCCCATCCAACTCCGGGTAAGCAACAGTTCTTGCTACTGTCTCAAATGACTGTTTCTACACTTCTGGGTAACTTTTTAAGACACCCAGAAATGCACTTCATCTTAATCACAGAATTGTGCTTAATATTCTGAAAATTTTGGAACAAATTTACATTTGACTACCAAACAAAGGCCATCCCCAGCTGAGCCTCCGCCGTCTTCTTGCTGCAGCGGCGAATGTCCTCCCATCTCTTACGGCAGTGGGTGCCCCGTCTCAGGTGGGCCCCCAGGGTCCGGACTTCCTTGGCGATACCACACCAAATGTCCCTCTTCTAGTGGGCGCTGACCTACATGACATGCACAAGGAAAGAGGAACAGTCATTACCTACTGCACCGTCAATGTGAGTGGCCCCCTCCCAACTCTGCCCATTCATCCCCATGCATTTCTGTTCTTAGAACTCTGCCCCCTTCCCTCTCCCACCCAGCCCTGTCCACCCAGGCCTAGCCCATCCAACGTGCTCCCTGTGTACTGACCTGTTGGTCTGGAGGACCGTAGAGTAGCATGTACTGGGGGAGGACCCCATCCACAAGTTTCTCCAACTCCTGTGCAGTGAAGGCAGGGGCCCTTTCCCCAGATGCAGCAGCCATCGTCGCTTCCAGACCGAGGTCACAGCAGCACTGGCAGTGTAGGTCCTCTCCTGTCGAAGGTCAGGTATCTAGTGATTGAACAGATAGAAAATGGCGGTGACGTCCGCGGCGGTGACGTCCACGGCGGTGACATCCACTGCGGTGCACATCATCACCGGCGGCGCACCTGTTCATTGGCTCCTGGGACACATAGGGTCCAATGTTAACCAATGCAGCATTGCCCCGCGGTCTACGACCGCCTACCGCGACGGTGTCCAACGCCAGCGCAGTTACCCCACAATTCCATTGTCCCAGTTTAGAGGTCAGGCAGCCACCATTTCAGGGGCCCATATGGCTTCATTTACTACTGCGTCACACATACCGAGGCCTACACTCAAAACATATCCAGGAATGGTTAATTGTCTGTTGTAGTCTTGTGTGTGACTGTGGGTACATACCTGGAGGAATGGTGACTGTTTCTTCGCTGTTGTCCTTCTTAGGCACCGTCAGCTGGACATATGGGAAGATGGCGGAATCCGCTGGTGTACCGACCGCTGGTGGACCAGTTGACAATGGAAGAGAGACATTTGATCGTGACCTACCGGTTTGACCGTGCCACAATCCAGCAACTATGCACCCAGTTGGAGCCAGACCTGATGTCACCAATCCGCCATCCGACTGGAATCCCCCTGACGTGCAGGTGCTGTCAGTGCTCCATTTCCTTGCAAGTGGGTCATTTCAGACTACTGTGGCCATGGCATCAGGGATGTCCCAGCCCATGTTTTCCAACGTGTTGTCCAGAGTGTTGTCTGCCCTGCTGAAACACGTAAGGAGATACATCATTTTCCCTGAGGTGGAGGATTTGCCTACAGTTAAAGGTGACTTCTATGCCCTTGGACATATCCCCAACGTCATAGGTGCCATTGATGGGACCCATGTAGCTCTGGTCCCCCCCCGCAGGAGTGAACTGGTGTACAGGAACAGGAAGAGTTATCATTCGATGAATGTCCAGATGGTCTGTTTGGCAGACCAGTACATCTCGCAGGTAAATGCTATGTTCCCTGGCTCTGTGCATGACGCCTACATCCTGCGGAATAGCAGCATCCCTGATATGATGGGTCAACTCCAGAGGCACCGTGTATGGCTATTGGGGGACTCTGGTTACCCCAACCTTTTCTGGCTATTGACCCCAGTGAGGAATCCCAGGACCAGGGCAGAGGAACGGTACAATGAGGCCCATGGGCGGACTAGGAGGGTTATCGAACGCACCTTTGGCCTCCTGAAGGCCAGGTTCAGGTGCCTCCATATGACAGGTGGGTCCCTATTCTACTCACCGAAGAAGGTGTGCGACATCATCATCGCCTGCTCCATGCTCCATAATTTGGCATTGCAACGCCAGGTGCCTTTTCTGCAGGAGGATGATCCAGATGACGGTGTTGTAGCAGCGGTGGAGCCTGTGGACAGTGATGAGGATGAAGCTGAGGAAGAAGAAAACGACAACAGGGAGTCAGTCATACAGCAATATTTCCAGTGAAACAGAGGTGAGTACATTTTCTGGTTTCACAATATCTTAACTTTCACATGTCTACCTCTATCCTGTACCTACATTTCACTCACTATTTGCTAACTTAGTTGTCCCCTTCCATTTCAGTTTCACAAATGTGGTAACCTACGTGTTAACAGCTTGCACCCTTGAAGGGCTTGTGATGTGTGACATTGGTATGTTAGCCTTCCAATGGGTAACCCATTTTGACACTGTAATTGACAATACGAAGTTCAAAATCATAGACTGACTCCAGTTTTATTAGTGTTTCAAGGGTGTTTATTTAAGTGCTAAAAAATGAAGGGGGGTTGTGAAATGGGGATGGGTTATGGTGGAGGAATGTCCATGGCAGAGTCCAGTCTATTAGTCTCAGAGGTACATTGCACATCTGGCCATTGGAAGTGGAGCTGGGCCGTTCCAATCTGGACAGGGTAACCAAGTGGGACAGTGGGGGGACAATCAGGGTGGTCTTATTTCCTGGCGGGGGTCTTGCCATCTTGCTCTGTCCTGTTCTGGATCTCAGGGCCCGCTTTCGTGGTGGTTGTCCGTCTGCAGGGGGTGGGGTGCTGGTGTGGTGGTCCTGTGGCGGGGCGTCCTGTCCACTAGTGCCGGCGGAGGTGGTGGGCAGTTCATCGTCCTGGCTAGTGTCAGGGGCCCCTTGGAGTGCCATGGTGTCCCTCAAGGTCTTTTGAATGTCCGTCAGCACCCCTACTATGGTGCCCAGGGTGGAGCCGATGGTCCTGAGCTCCTCCCTGAACCCCAAATACTGCTCCTCCTGCAGACGCAGGGTCTCCTGCAACTTGTCCAGGACCGTTGCCATCGTCTCCTGGGAGTGGTGGTAGGCTCCCATGATGGAGGAGAGGGCCTCGTGGAGAGTAGGTTCCCTTGGCCTGTCCTCCCTCTGTCGCACAGCAGCCCTCCCAGTTCCCCTATGTTCCTGTGCCTCCGTCCCCGGACCGTGTGCCCACTACCACTGCCCCCAGGTCCCTGTTGTTGTTGGGGTGGTGGGTTACCCTGGGTGCCCTGTAGCGGTGGACACACCGCTGATTGACCTGTCCTGGGGACGGAGGTATGGGCCCGCTGGGTGAGTGATGTGCTGGTGTTACCAGAGGGTGGCAGCTCGGTGTTGGGCTGTGGCTGGGCAAGGGGAACCGACTGTCCTGAGGCCCACGATGGTCCGGGCTGGTCATCAAGATCCAGTAGGGCAGAGCTGCTGTTGTCACTGTGGGCCTCTTCTGGGGGTGGAGTGGTGTTCTCTGGACCCTCTGGTGTGGTGACGTTCCTTCGGGTTCCTGCGGGGGTATAAGTACATGATTATTGCATGTGTGTCTTTTATGGTGTGCAATGGTTGGGTGTGCGTGAACCCCAGTGCAGGCATTCCTGTGTGGGGGCTTGTGTGCTGATGGTTGGGGGTGTTCTGGGTATGTGCAGTGGGCATGCTTTAGTGATGGGTATCCATGCTTAGTTGTGTCATGCAGGTCTTGGGGTTGGGATGGGTGGTTGGTGTTATGGGTACATTAGTGAGGAGTTTGGGTGATAGGGGAGGGTGTGAAGGTGGGGGTGTGTGATAGCATGCAAGTAGGGTGGGGGATATGATAGTGAAGATTTGACTTACCAGTGTCCGTTCCTCCAACGACTCCTCCGAGGCCCTCAGGATGCAAGATGGACAAGACTTGCTCCTCCCATGTTGTTAGTTGTGGGGGAGGAGGTGGGGGTCCGCCGCCAGTCCGCTGTACCGCGATGTTGTGCCTGGATACCGTGGAACGCACCTTCCCCCGTAGGTCGTTCCACCTCTTCCTGATGTCCTCCCTATTTCTTGGGTGCTGTCCCACAGCGTTGACCCTGTCCACTATTCTTTGCCATAGCTCCATCTTCCTGGCTATGGATGTGTGCTGTACCTGTGAGCCAAATAGCTGTGGCTCTACCCGTAGGATTTCCTCCACCATGACCCTGAGCTCCTCCTCAGAGAATCGGGGGTGTCTTTGGCGTGACATGCGGTGGTGTGTGTGATGTGTGGGGTGGTGTATGTGGTGATGAGTGTGATGAGTGTAGTGGTATGTGGTGTTTTGTGCGTGGATGTTGTGTGGGTGATAGTGTAGTGTGCCTCTGTGTGATGGGGTTCTCTATTCTGTGCTGTCTCTCTATTGCCTTCTCTCTGATTTTTTGGTAGTAGGGGTGTGTGGGTGATGTGGGTGTGTGTTTTATATTGTGTTGGATGTGTGGGAGTGGTGTGTGTATGTGTATCAGGTGTGTGTATTTGGAATTGTCCAATGTGGCGGTGTTTTGGAGCTGTGTGTGTATTTTGAGCGCGGCGGTGTGTACCGCCAATGGAATACCGCAGTTGAAAGACCGCCGCGTGGATTCGTGGGTCGTAATGGCATGGGCGTGTTTCTGTTGGCGTGGAGGTGGAGGATTTGTTTCCGCATGTTTATCGCTGACCTTTGGTGTGGCGGTATTGTGTGGGTGTATCAATTTCTGCGGATTCCATGATGTGTGTCATAATAGCTGTGGCGGGCTCCCGCGGCGGCGGCGGTGTATTGGCGGTCTTCTGCACGGCGGTAAGCGCCTTTTACCGCCAATGTTGTAATGACCCCCAGAGTCTGTTCTACGCCTTAAATTCCGAGTTAAAATAGTATAAGGTTAAATCCTGCTAAAAGACCTTCATTCTGTTCACCAACCAAACTTTGCTTTTATCTTTTCGACATTTTAGGATCACAAAAGTATCATCAAGGTAATGGGCAGAGGGGACCATCCATATTAAACCGTCAAAAATCTCTGACAGTTATGCTTCCTCCTTTCAGCTTGATCGCTGTTCTTTCTCCTCTCAAGCTTTTCCTTACAAAGCGGGTCATACTGCCTTCTAGACAACCCCAGCTCCCTCCCTCATGTTAGCTCACCCTGTTGCAGGGCCGGCTTTAGCGTGGTGGCACCCTGTGCGACAGTCTTTTTTGTGCATATTAACCCTCTGCGCTACTTTAGGGAGAGTCAAAACTGCCTCTGGACAAAACTTAATCGCTCTCTCTATCAAGAACATTAATCACAAGAGGTATATTGATATTTTAATTGTTTCCTGAAGGTTGGACTCACAAGGAACTTTTGGCAGCTGGATTTAAATCGCAAAATTCGTAAGTCATTGCGCCCCCTGAGGTTGCCCCTAAAATCCAGGTCAGCACCCGGTGCGGTCGCACCGCTCGCACCGCCCTGAAGCCGGCCCTGCCCTTTTTTTACCCCGCGCCTCGTGTGTACTGTCAATAGGTTTTTCAACAATACCTCCTTACCAGGTTCCTTCAAGCAGGTACTGATTTCTCATACAGACCCAGTAGATTTTTTTTCGAACTGAGACAAAGGCAGAGACTGTTGATTGACAGCGTTACTTTTAGAACACTGTTGTCAACACATTTGTGTAATATCTTGTATCGTGCATCCCCTGCTCCTAGGCATTTTTTCAGAAACAAATCTCCGCCCCGGCTGGTTCAAAGAGACACAGCGGACCTCTCCTCGGGCTCAGTTGAGTCATGCATGATTCAAGTGGAAATTCACCAATGGCTATAAATCACCTGCAACATGTCTAATGTTGTAGCACATCATTGCTGCAGGTGACAGAAAGCGTGATAAAAACAAAGAATAAAACATTATAAAGAGCAATTAAGTGAATATACGTGGTGAAAGCAAGGAAAATATTGGGTCGGGCATATGGAATCGTAAGGAACTAAATGAAAGAGGAGGAGAATGAAAGAGAATGGAAACAACGCCAGGGGCTAAAGAAAGGGAATAACGAAAATCAAAAGGTGTGAAAGATTAAAGGGTGCCGGTGAAAGGAGACAATGAGAAGTAAGGTATAACAAGCATTTGCAATGCAATAGATCTCGCATTTGCGAGAGTTAAGAGCTGTTGGTGTTGCTTTTAAAAAGTCCTTCCCCCAAACCACCTTTTGGAATATAGTAGGCCACGCACTTAAAGTGACCAATTATGGATGCAAGAAGGTGACATTTTACACAAAGCCAAAACAAAACAAACCCCAGGTAAATAACACTTAGCCTTTGAAGTAGTTGTTGTGGGCCAAGCCATTGAAAGACCCTATGTTAAAAATGTTATTGATTGAGAGGTCTGTTTTCAGAGGCGTGATTCCCTTCAAGTCAAGGGAGAAAGGGTTTTGCTAATTTGTCATAGTTGATAGACGTGAAGGGCGAAGACACTAACTTTAATAAAAGTACTACCAGTGTGGTATAGTAACAGCTGGCTGGAAAAGGCTGCAGGGGCAGTGTGCTGTGCGCTCTGTTTCAGTAATTGATGGCAGGTGAGAGCGATGTGAAAGCCACCCCCAGCCAGAACAAGCTGGCAAAGTGATTTTTTCCAAAACCAGCAAATTGTAGAGAGAGGATGTGGAACTGGGGAGCCAGGTTTAAGCCTCCGGTCCCCGGTGCTTAAATAAAAAATGTATACATTACAATTGCTAACAATGGCGAAACGGAAACTGCAAACAAGCGCAGAGAAAGTAAAGCGAACACAACTCAACAATACTGTACTCATTTTATCACATCGGAAGGATGAAAAGTTTAACAGACCCGGTGAGATTAGAACAAGTTACCTCTAGGTCACAGACAGAGGTGTTAAAAGAACATATTACTTCACTGAGCAACTTTACCAATTGCTCGATTTTTCACTTTGTGATGGGTTTTAAGAGTAATGAACAAAACTTGCATGTCAGACATCATCACCGTGATGTTCCAAGCTTGTGCTTTCTGCTGTAATAGCGCCTATGATTTGTTCATACACACTTAAAGTTTGCACAGCTATCCGCATGCTGAGTGCAGCACTGATACCCAACACCTTCCACAAACAATTGTCTGGAAACGTTTAGAGCAAGCACACATCTTCCGACAAGAGCTGGCATCCGCTTTCACTCCCCTCAGCTGTCCCCTCAAAGTAGTTTTTAGGGTTCTTGAAACAGCAGGAAGGGGAGCGAGGGGTGGGCGCTTGGGTGTGGCTGTGTGTCTTTGAAGTAACTGCACACAGGTCTGAAGCGTGAATAAGTCTTACAGTTTTCAGCCCATGACAGGGGATGATCCCATTCAAGCCAAAGGAGATATGTTGTGTTCTGTTATTTAAGTAGTGTTTTCTGTAGACCAGACACGAAGAGCAAAAGTACTGGCATTTACAACTGATTATTCCAAATATATGATGCTGAACGCACATCACAAGTAGGAAAAATATATGATATGTATTCAGGATATATAACAACAAAGGCTGTGTTTTGCCACAGATGTGACCACTGCTGTGGGGAGAGAAAATGGACGACAGAATGATTTTACACTGTCATCACTGAAACATTCTCATGAATATGTTTCCAAGAAATCTTTAATGAAAAATAAATAGGGGCAATTTCAATATATTTCTCATCCAGTATTCTATAAAAACCTGATGTATTTAAGGGGCAATCTAATAATTGAATAGTGGCAATAAGCAGCGTGTTGTTGCTTCAGATACCGGGTTTGTGTCATATCTTAAAGCACATTGATGAGAGACATGTGTGGTTCGGAACCAGTTTTTGTTTTACACTCTGTCTCAGGGATTAATTGAGGGCGAGAGCCATGTGAAAGCCAGCCCCCAATTTTTTCCAAAACCAGCAATACGTAGAGAGAGGGTGTAGCGTAACATGCTGAGCTGCTCACTTTGGAACTGGGGAGCTAGGTTTGAGTCACGGCGACGCCGGTGCCTAAATCAAAAAATGAAATACATTACAATTGTTATAAAAAAACAATGGTGAAACGGAAACTGCAAACACGTGTAGAGAAAGTAAAGCGAGCGCGAGCCGAGGCTTCGAGTCTGGGTGTCACCTTTGTCGAAATAAAAAAATGAAGTACATTATAATTGTTAACAATGGCGAAACGGAAACTGCAAATGAGGGTAGAGAAAGTAAAGTGAACACAAGCGGAGGTAGGAAGCAATTAAATAAAGAAAAAGAGTTCCACCAAACAACAGGCAAACAATTCATTGTGTTAGGAAACTGAACTTAGCCGGTGCTCCTCAGCCAAGAACGGAAGTGAGGTATCGGCTTTAGTACCAGTGTGGAGGCTGCAAAGGAGAGTGACACTGCAGTCAGCCTATGGTATGCAGCAGGAGGGATTAAGACAAGAGGTCTTGCAGACAGCGCATGCGCGCTGCCTAGGCTTGACCTAAAAACGGGGAAATAAGCAACTGCGCAGCAGACGATCGTTCCCCACTGGATTTTAACAAAAGGACAAATAAATTGATAATAGCGCTATGTTATTATCATTTTATTTTTCCTGGGAGTAAAAGGGGGTGCAGGGCTGGGCTGGAGAGGGCCGTAAGAGGGCTGGAGGAGGGGTATGTGCACCATTAAGTACACATGTTTATTTGGCCGGCTGTGTTGGGCCGGCCAAACAGAAATGCACACTTTGCATGTTCTTTACCCGGTGGTATTGAACAGCCGAGTGTAGAACATGCACAGGCTCCCACTCCCAATCTGAGCACCGAAGTGGGCCGTTCAGACCAATCATGACACTGCTGTCATGCTAGTGATAGCAGCATTGGGATTGGCTGGGAGCCTCTGTGCTGCCGGGAAGGGGACAGAGGGGAGACAAACCACGTCTCCCAAAGGAGAAGGTATATATATATATATATTTTTTTAACTTACCCCTAATCCCATCCCGTCTGTCCCGCTGCCCCCTGTTCAGTGGCAGCCACCACTGGAAGTAAAGTGTTTTGGTCTTTGTATAAAGATATGTTATAAGATGTTATTGAGAAACATAACTTGCACAGTAGGTTAAATAACAGTGCATGTTTGGTTAGATTCATGCAACCGTTTTTTTTTTTTTAATATATCGTTTTTTACATTTATAGTTTTTTCAATAACATTACATGTCATGTATTATTTCATTTTTGCAGATCAGGTAGGTAGTTTACAAATACAGAGTCTTATTTACACGGCCTTTGCTCCAACGCTGCGTCATTCTTTTTGACGCAGCGGTGGCGCTCAGTAGTGTTTTACACTGTTCCATATTTACAAACTGACGCATTGAGCCCAATGCGTCAGTTTGGAAAGCCTTGTTTCACATTATACCTGCGCCAGGTATAATGTATGCAAGGTAGACTTTCCTGGGCAAAAAGCCACGCAGAACTGATGCAGTGAAATGTACATTTCACTGTGTCACTCTGCAACTTAACTGTGTCAGAATTTTAACACCTGCTCAGAGCAGGTGTTAAACTGACGCAGGGATTTTTCTAATGGAAGCCTTCCTCGTATTGCTGGAGTAGTATCATTTTTTTTTACGATAGTCCAGCAATGTGTCAGTGTAGCACCACAGATGCATCAGAATTTCTGAAGCATCTGTGAAAAAGTGCACCATGGAGATCCGAATATTAAATACAGTGCATCTACGGCATCATAAGGGAATCGTTAGTCAGTGCAAGAAATCTTATGCATCAGGGCCAATGCATCAGTTTCTTGTAAATGAGGCCCATAGTACTTTCTAGAGGTGAATAGTTGTTAATCAGTACTGCAGTGATCATCAGTACTTTAGTTATCCTATTGGGTCGCAGCACTAATGACCTTAGTTTCTAATCTGAGCATGGATTATCAGTCTAGTTATGAAGGCCTCATCAAGTTATGCAGTATTGTTTTAGTCCTGTTCCCAAATAGCCTTCGTTGGTTGTAGATATTGAAGGATGACCTAAAACATTGGCCAATGCCAGAGCAAGAAATAGGCAACTTAGTGAAACAAAGAACATTTAAGTAACTGAAACAGAGAAATAAAAGAATCAAGAAAAAGAGCCAAGACCCAGAACTAATATATCAAAAGAAGAGGGTCTTTGTGCTATGGTGGTTAGAACATCATGGTACTTAATAGTGTGAGGGGGGCAGTATGTGTTTTTACCACATGTTCGCGTCTAATGGATCCATGTGTACAGGCACCTATTTTGACCTATCGGGAAGGTGAAAGTACAGCTTATATAGCAATCTGCCTACTGTCGGTGTTATGTGTACAGTGCACAACATTAATCAAAATGAGGGTGTTGCTGGCCCATGTGTGATAAGGTGTGACCTTGTATTTGCCAACTTGCACCCTGTTGGAGCCACCCCTTACTCAACAGTCACTTCTCCACCACTTCCGGCATCACCCTGCTCCAAATCTGTGTCTCCCTCTGGGTGCTCTCAGCTCTTTAAAACCTCAGTCCACAGACCCGCTATGTGGTGTCTCCTAATACCTCAAGCATCTTCTATGTGGAGTATGTTCTCTTTGGCTATGACCCATTGGGTGAGGTCGTCGGCCCATTTCCCCACTGCAGGTCCCATCCTCAATTTCAAGCCTAGCACAACTTGTTGCCTAGCCAGTGCAAAGGCAAAATGGAAGAATCTAGTGCCAACTCTCTGCATTTTGGGTCTGGAGAAGTTCCCAAGAAGGTGCACCTCTATGGAGCATGGGGCAGAGTGCCCCAGGGTCACATGGAGTCAGTGCAACATTTCAAACCAGTGGGTCTGTAGTGTCGAGCATCCCCACATCACATGCGTAAAGTCTGTATTAAGCCAACAGCATCTGGGGTGTTCACGGGGCTCCCTTCCATATATACCTTGCAACCTGTACATAGTGAGGTAGGTTATATGCAATATGTTGAACTGTATTTACTTCAGCCTCGTGTTGCGGGAGATTTTGTGCAGGAAGGCTAGCATCCTATCCAATCCCTGTCATCAGTCGCCCGACCCAAGATGCCATCCCATTGAGGCCTGAGTGCCATCAGTGGTCCTGTCCCATCTCAAGTAAGGAGCGATAAAACCACATCACCAGGTTACGTACCAAGCCCAGTAAGAGCAGCCACTGGAGCATTGCATGTTGCAGAGGCTCCTCTCACCCTGCGGTCCAGAGGTCTGCATATGTCTGCACCACTGCCTCATAGATCTGGAACTCGCCATGCGGCACAGAACATTGATCTGTCAACTCCTCCAGGGGGCATCAGGGTGCCCATCAAGAAGCAGTCCCCCACCATGAGCACTTATACTTCTGTCTAAGCCTGAAGTTGAGTTGCTATGAAGCTGCCAACCGGGGTACCATATGATGGTCCCACCAGTGGCAGGGCCGGCACGTACAGTGTTGCTCTCCGTGTCCTCACATTGCAACAGCGCCAGCTATATACTGCCACCTGCAATAAAACACTCAGTTGTGAGGTGGCCAAATCAGAGCTAGTAGCATAGCCAACTAAAACCCCTGGTGTGGTGGCAATCCTATTAAGTCCAGGTTGTGTGGGCATTATCCAGCCACCTAGCCACCCACTACAGCTGTGTTGCCAAATAATACAGCTTGAAGTCGGGGCACCAAGGTCACCTCTCACAGTGGGGCACCTCAGAATTGCAAGTGACAGATGGACACTCTGACCATAAGTAGTAGTTTCAGGGACCTCCAAAAGTTAACGTTGGAGCGGAGGGAGCACATTGTTCAGCCCAGGTTGACTTCCACAGGTCTCCTAACTTGTGGCATATTTGAATGGCTATATATTTAAAGGTTACAGGTGACCGGGTAAGCCCTTCAGGTAGAACAGGCAGTTGGGGAGTGTCCTGGACACAGGGGAACAGGCACGTCTTGAATCAGTTAATTCTTAAAACGGAGAGTTCTAGAATATGTCAAGGTGGCGGATCATTTCCTGGTCCCACGTCTCCAGCCAGATATAGATGGAGCTCCTCTGCATAGAGGGAGATGACATGTGTGTGTTCATCTAGTGTTACAGCTCCTCTCTCCCCTTCTCCTCAAATAGTTCTGCCAGTGCCTCGATGGCCAGTGCAAATAGTAAGTAAAAATAAGTCGCTGTTGCGTACCTCTGGAGACTTTGTAGGCATCAGAGGTGGCCCTACCTGCCCTAACCCACGCAGTGGGTTTGCTATAAAGGAGGGACAACCATTTCATCCATTGTTCCCCTATTCCTATCATGCAATACTTTCATCTGGAAATCCCACTGTATTAAGTCAAAAGCCTGTTTGAGGTCTACCGACATGAGCATTGTGGTTGGGGAGCCTTGGGGTGATAAAGAATGTGATAACCAACACAAAAGGATGATGGACGGAGTGCTGAACAATGCAAACACTCACCCCCAGTCACAGATTTGGGTTTAATCCATCGTTCTTTTGCTTACCATGCCACCCAAGTTAGGGCCCAGCCATATGCAAATCAGTCTTGACCTTGGTCCTCATGGGAACAGTCCAGCCCGAACTGCCAAGCCAGGTCCTCCCTGGACCGGAAATAAGCATCCCGGGGCCGGTTTCAGGCTATCACCCTTCATCAGCCAGGCTAGCTTGAATCCAGTGGCACAGTGAGCAAGGGACCCACGTCTGGGCATGCCCTTCCCACTTAGGGCAACTTTAACAACACAAAAGGATGGTGGACGGAGTACTGAACAATGCAAACACTCACCCCCATTCACAGATCTGGATTTACTCCATTGTTCTTTTGCTCACCATGCCACCCCAGTTTGGAGCCAGCCATATGCAAATCAGTCTTGACCCTGTTCCTCATGGAAACAGTCCAGCTAAACTGCTAATCAAGGTCCTCCCAGGACTGGAAGCAAGCATCCCGGGACCAGTTTCAGGGTATCACCCTTCATCAGCCAGGCTAGTTTGAATCCAGTGGCACAGTGAGCAAGGGACCCACATCTGGGCATACCCTTCCCACTTAGGGCAACTTTAACAACAGAAAAGGATGATGGACGGAGTGCAGAACAATGCAAACACTCACCTCTAGTCACAGATCTGGGGTTAACCCATCATTCCTTTGCTCACCATGCCACCCCAGTTTGGACCTAGCCATATGCAAATCAGTCTTGACCCTGTTCCTCATGGGAACAGTCCAGCCCGAACTGCCAAGCCTGGTCCTCCCTGGACCGGAAACAAGCATCCCGGGACCGGTTTCAGGGTATCACCTTTCATCAGCCAGGCTAGCTTCAATCCAGTGGCACAGTGAGCAAGGGACCCACATCTGGGCGTACCCTTCCCACTTAGGGCAACTTTAACAACACAAAAGGATGATGGATGGAGTGCTAAAAAATGCAAACACTCACCCCCCAGTCACAGATCTGGGTTTAATCCATCGTTCTTTTGCTTACCATGCCACCCAAGTTTGGACCCAGCCATATGCAAATCAGTGTTGACCTTGTTCCTCATGGGAACAGTCCAGCCCAAACTGCCAAACTAGGTAATTCCTGGACTCGAATCAAGCATCCCGGGACCGGTTTCAAGGTATCACCCTTCATCAGCCAGGCTAGCTTGAATCCAGTGGCACAGTGAGAAAAGGACCCACGTCTGGGTGTACCCTTCTCACTTAGGGCAACTTTAACAACACAAAAGGATGATGGACAGAGTGCTGAACAAAGCAAACACTTACCCCTAGTCACAGATCTGGGTTTAATCCATTTCTTTTGCTCACCATGCCACCCCGGTTTGGACCCAGCCATATACAAATAAGTCTTGACCCTGTTCCTCATGTGAACAGTCCAGCCTGAACTGCCAAGCCAGGTCCTTCCTGGACTGGAAGCAAGCATCCTGGTACCAGTTTCAGGGTATCACCCTTCATCAGCCAGGCTAGCTTGAATCCAGTGGCACAGTGAGCAAGGGACCCACGTCTGGGCATACCCTTCCCACTTAGGGCAACTTTAACAACACAAAAGGATGATGGACGGAGTGCTGAACAAAGCAAACTCTCACCCCCAGTCACAGATCTGGGTTTAATCCATTGTTCTTTTGCTCACCATGCCACCCCAGTTTGGACCCAGGCACATGCAAATCAGTCTTGACCCTGTTCCTCATGGGAACAGTCCAGCCCGAACTCCCAAGCCAGGTCCTCCCTGGACCGGAAACAAGCATCCCGGGACCGGTTTCAGGGTATCACCCTTCATCAGCCAGGCTAGCTTGAATCCAGTGGCACAGTGAGCAAGGGACCCACGTCTGGGCATACCCTTCCCACCTAGGGCAACTATAACAACAAGTGTGAATGTGATAAAGCCTCCTGAGGTTGAGAGAGGGACAACGGTGTGGAATTAAGTCATTCTCATCTCAGTGCACTAGGGCCTGCATTTGCGGGAGGAGTCTGGTTGCTAATATTTTTCTCAGGATCTTAAATTCTAAGTTGAGCATAGACGTGGGCTTAACATGGGGACCAGGGTGGCAGGGATTGTGGTCTTAGGAAGCGGGGCAATGGTTGCACTTCGTGTTGTATCGGGGAGGCGGTTCTCTTTCAGTGACTCAGCATATGATGTCTCCAGTCTGGGGGCTAGGATATCTGCAAAGGTCTTATAGAACTCCACTGGGAGCCCATCTGGGCCTGGGATCTTACTCGTGACTACGTCTTTCATGGCCTCTCTGACTTCCTGTGCAGTCACAGGGCCTTTAAGGTCCTCTGTGCTTCTGGTGCCAATGATGGGAGGGTGAGATGATGCAGGAATTTGTCCTGCACATCATCTCGGAGAGCTACAGGTCTAGTGTATAGGGTTTCATAGTAATTCTGAAACTGATCATTTATTTGTCTTGGGTAACATATATGTGTGCCGGCAGCCAACGTCAGTTGTATGATTCGGGATCCTCATAGTTCAGGGCGAATCAGCCATGCAAATAGTCATCCCCATTTGCCTTATGAATTGTGGCCCAGTAATCATAACTGCGTAACCTTCCTAGTATGGCATTATAACACTCTTTTGTATCTATCAGGAGTCTGTGAGTAGATGGACCAACCCTAAGGAGTTGTCAACTGAGTGAAGAGTGGCATCTAGGGAGCGCAACTCTCCAGGAGCTCCTGTTGACACCCACGGATTGCCCCATGCAATAACGGCCACCTTAAAGGCTTCCCATTCTGTGAGTTTAGAGTATGTCATGTTCTAATTTAAATTAAAATATTCCCTGATAGCTGCATGCAGCACTTCCTTATAACAGGTGTACTCCAATGTTGCTGGCAGAAGGCGCCACATTGGGATCACTGACCTATCATCCATCAACCTAACCACCAATAGCAATGGGCAGTGGTCAGATAGTGTTTGCCATTAATATTCTGTGAAGGTGGCATATTGACAGAAAGTAGTAGTTCACCTAAATCTGTCCAGCCTGGTGTGTAGGGAGTATAGGCCACTCCTCCCCATGTTGTGTACACCAGTGGTTCCCAACCTTTTGACTCCCGAGGACCCCCACTGAATCACTGTTGGAAGCCAGGGACCCCCAAGCAATTTGTACAATTGAAATTTCAAGAATGAAAACAGTAATTCGCAAAAAATACACAAACAAGAACACACCAAACAAATACTCAAATTACTAAAGATATAATTATTTTATTTTGAAAATATGCAAAAACTTGACAAAATATAATGGGAAGGTCGACACTGCATCTCGATGACTAACTTTTAAATGTTTGGTTTTACTCAGGGAAGCAGACTCCTCAGGTCAGATTCTACATTTCCTAAGTCATTTGTTTCTATTTTTAGGTACATAAGATCTGAGAAGCTTTTTCACATATAAATGTGGTGGGGAAAGGAAGTAAAACCATAAGGGCCTCTCTTCTCTCCTTAACCTCTCTTTCACATGTCATTATTTTGTTTTATAGCACCTCTCATACCAGTGTAGGGTGTCGGAGCACTTTACAGTGGACTACACAGTGTAAGATTCACATGTAATCTATACTGGTAGGCATTTTCTAAGAGTGCTTGGTTTGGAGACATGCAAACTCGGGATTCAGAACATAACACAGTGGTTAACGTTGACTTTAATAATAAGAATGTATGTCTGTGCAAGCAAATATTTTTTACAAGCATTAGGATAATGAAAGACTGGGTAAAAACATAACTTTCTAATTTCTGCCATGCAGGTTGCATGCATCTTTTTGACCTCAGTTCATAGCTCACTGTGCTACATTACGATTGTAATTTATGAAATGCACAGTGACAAGATAATGTCTGTCACAAAAGCAGTAAACCACTGTGCTATGCACATAAAATACTGTTCTTTGCATGATATACATTCTTTGCAGCAGGCACGTTAACCCTCTGCACTACCTTAGATGAGTCAAAACTGCCACTAGTCAAAACTCCCATCTCTCTTCTGCAGGAACATTAATCACATGAGTTATCTTTACGCTTTTATTTTTTGCGTGAAAGATGGTGGATGAATTTGCAGTGCTTTCTAAACTGCTGCATAAATAAAGTGATGAAAAGAAAAACATGCATGTGTTTCTGAGAGGCCCCAGCTGGAGAAGTGTCTTCCTGCCATCTCAGGCCTGTAGACCCCCTGGGAATGTGTCACAGACCCCTGGGGGTCCGCAGACCACAGGTTGGGAACCACTGGTGTACACCATACATCTAGTAATTTGCAGTGTCGTACCCATTCCCTGAAGGCCAGTGCTACCCTGTGAGCTAATGCCCCTGGATGTGGATGTGTAGAATGGTTCAAATGCACATCAGTAACACAGTTAAAGTCTCCACCTATTCATATGTTGCCCCCATTTTAGATCCCGGTGAGGGTGATAAGGACTGTAGAAAGGTCATGTAGTCTGGGAATAGTGACACTAGGCCATTGTTGATAGAATACGGGCCCTTTGCCCTCGTTGTTTGCAGCAGTGTATCTCTGTTCCTAAAGGAAGTAGTCTGGCCACCACTGGGTAGGGTGGCAGACCAGGAGCTAGGGTTCTGGTGGGCACCCTGTGGGCACGGTCAACGGCTTAGAAGGGCATTAGTTGATTTGGGGCAATTTCTTTCTTCATCCAGTGTTCAAGATAGTGTACCATATCCTTGCCTTCAACTCCCTCTGGGAGGCCCACAATTCAGATATTGTTTCATCTATTGGGTGTTCTGCATCCTCAGCTCAGTGTTCCAGAGTGCGCACTCCATCTGACAATGCCTTAATTTACCTAGCCATCTCCAGCTGTGATGGTCAGAGTTCTTTGAACCTGCAATGCAGACCTTTCACCCTATCAGCAAGCTCATTGTGTTCTGTCTTCAGCAGGCCCAGGCCCCCGAGACCGAACCTATATCCTGTTGCAAGACAGTCTTCATCTCAATAATAACAGCCAGTATTGTGGTGAATTGCTACTGCATTGAAGGAACTATTTTTTCAGTGTCTGCCATTTCTCCTCTTTCAGTTGGCACAGTGTATACTGCCTCAGGCTGGGCTATAGCCTGTCTGGCCCTGGGTTTCCCTATACCCACTTCGTGGCATGTCACACAGGTGAGGATGGGGATGTTTTCTCCAGCTAGGCAGGGAAAGTAGGTTAGATTAGCATCCAAGCTGGGGAATATTCATTTGGGCTGCCAAAACAGAGCAGAGTCCACTGTTCAGTCTCAGTCGGCACTGTTGACACTCCTGCTGTTAAGACTCTAGCCCTGCCTGGTAATCACCTCCACTCCAGAGCCTTGACATTAAATAGGATCAGTCCAATGCCACTGACATCACCCATAAGGACTGCTGTGCCAGTCTGCCTGATTTGCACTGTATTAAACCACGCTTCCATCAGTCTGGTTGCCTAATGGGGAAGTCATCAAGTAAGGTTTGCTGCAGTGGTACTATTTGCTTGTGAAAACGCTGTGTTATATCAAAAGACTCAAGCAGAGACTCAGGAGTGGCTCCCATTCCACACTGCGAATACACACCCAACTTATTGTAATGAAGTATCCAGTATCACCATCCAGGATTCAAGATGTTGGGGGGACACCCCTCAGTATTTGGCCCCATCATCCCCCTCTGAAAGAGCAGGGTTCCAGGATATTCATCTTGCAGGTTACATTACGTGTGGATGGTGACCAGGCCCAAGTGTCTCTGTCCCAACAGCTTCACCTCGCTACAGCCACCTGAAGCCCAGTGTCACGCAGGTAAGTAGGCTGCACCACATGGGTGGTTAGGCACAGCGGCGTCCTGCCTCCAGGAGCGGTAGAAGGATGCCTACAGCCTCAGGTAAGCAACACCAGCAGGCACTGCCATTCCAGGTGCCGCAGTCCAGAGGCACCATAATTGCGAAGCCACCACTGGCATCACCCCGCCCTTTGTCTGTCTTTCAGCCACTGAAGGCACGGTCTGCTGACATCTCTGTGAGCGTCAGCCCCCCTCCTTCTGCCTGGAGCAACATGTGACAGGGCATTCAGGGTGCTCCCAGGCCCTCCACAGGACCACCTGGAGCTTCTCCCTCTTTCGTGGCAGGCCCAGTCTAGCCCATCATGAAGGCCCAGCTCTTCATTTTACTCAGTTTCAGTTACTTCGTAGTGGAGCCAGTCTCATGCACATGTCCTGACAACCCACATCAGCCTAAACACTCCACAGGCCGTTTTACAATCAGATGGGCCCGTGCTGTGACAGATTATCAGGACAATAGCTTGGGCCAGATAAGAGCAGTTAGTCTTCAAAGTCACTAATTAACCTGAGCTCCACCCCCTGATATCAATGGCACAGAGCAGGCAGGCTTAACTTAGGGCAGTGTGTGACATATTTACCTACTGTTATGACAGTAATAAAATCAAAACACCAAGCAAGAAAAATTCCAAACAGAATTAGAAAAATGCAGTAAAATATAATAGGTAAAATGACACTAAACAAGAATAATCCATCAAGGTGTACCAAAGATATGAATTTTTAAAGATTAAAGTGAGAAGAACATCAAAACCAATCATGTGCCAATGATAGTCTATGGTCACAATTGAGTTTTATGTTGGGAAATTTACTTCAAAATTCTTCAGTAGGTCAAGCCTCCAGACTGTGTTGACTATGGGTTCCATGAGGCAGGGCACCTAATAGCAGAGAGCCCATTGATTTGCTGGTGCCGAGAAGCTCTGAGTGAGTGAAAACACTTTTTTTCAAATCAGCAAAATCAGCAATGCTGTGTCTTGGGTGGATAGACTGGGTTTGTTTGTTTGTTTCAGCTCTTCAGGTGTCTGGAAATCCAAGACATTTGTAAGTTCCAGCTTTTCAGTGGTAGTGTGATGCGTGCAGTTAGACATAACCCAAGTTTCTAGCAAAGGCCATAAGCAGGTTCCATGACAGGACCAATTGTTATTGGTCACCTGAGCACTTCAAGGAAAAGTCATCTTACAGTTTGCTTTGGCCCTGTAGCTACACAGGTCAGTAAACTGACACTTGGAGTCCACTTTTTTGTCCTGGTTACAAGGGGAAGCAGGTCCAATTCTTCAAGGCTCCTCTCTGGTTACATACTGGAGGTCCATTCCTCTTCTCTTCTTCTACAGTTCCAGAAAGTGTGGGAGTTTGGAGGTGCCATATTTATGCCTGGCACCAACTAGTGTATTACTCCTGGATTCCCCCTGAGTGAATGGATAAATGTTCCCAGGGGTGACCCTACCCACTTTTAAAACTGCTCTTGTTTGCGCTTCTGTAAACAATCCCACAGTGCCCCATCACTGTTAAGATTCAAGATGGCTGAAATCCTTTACTCTTTGTGTAGATCCAGTGTGCCCACCCAGAGGTATGACAAGGCTAATAAACACTCTCCTTCTCTGAGGTCACCCTAACAAATTATTGAGTTAGCTTTCCCTCCACTGTGTGCTGGTACCAGCCTGATTAGGAGGACAAAAGCTGGGACCTTTCCAGGTTTCAATATTGCTTGAATGTAAATTTATCTTGATGAACAAAAAGGCAAAAGGTGTCTGTCAAAACAGAAACAGTTCCTTTAATTAAACATTACGCATGGGAGCGCAGTTACAAAACCGGGGTCTGAGGACTGTCTCTCAATGTATATCTGTTTGGAGTGTGGTGTTACACATTTCTCTGAGTACCACTGAATAGCAAAAATATTCCTTTGTTGGTTAAAAATGGGAACAGTTGTCATGGAGTCATAAATAATGTCCTGATAACAAATGCATGTGACCTTGACCTTGCGTGGGAACAATGGGGCCAGCGAGTAGGTGTCCAGATGTCCGGACCGAGGGGTGTGTGGTCACTGCATGTGCTGTGTGTGCTGTGTTCTGATTGGTAAGTATTTCTAACTCGATGTTGCATCTAACATTTTGGTGTTTTGGGAATGCACGCACCACTCCTGCCATGTGTGTTTTATTAGGCCCAATCTCCTGGGACCATTGTGTTGTCTCTGTGCCTATCTGTGGGCTTTTATCTAAGTTTCCTGTTTGTGCTTTTGTCTGCTGGCTACGTGTCACTGCACCTGTGACCTGTCAGTCTGTAACCTCAGACCTAGGTCTCAGAGCCTGCCTGATCATGTACCTACGTGTCGGGGTTGGCAGGGAGTTCACTCTGGGGAAATGTAATAATGGTAATGCAACTTGATTCTTACATATGAATATATTGCTGAGTGCATCGACATCGATTAATACAATATTACCATCACCAAGCATTTGAGGAATAAGTCAAATTAACCATATCTAGAATGGCACACAGGCAGTCTACTATCAGGAGTAAATTGCACAGAGTTCTAAAGTCAGCAAAGCAGATATGGAAAAATATCGGGAGGGACACCACATAAAATATGGTCATTTCCTCCAATGATTATTAAAAGGAATCTTGATTGTTACAGATGAATTTAGGGCATTTGACACCAATACCTTTTCATGTGCCAACTCTTGGCTGTTCCAGAATTGTAAAAAATACCAAATGATGTTTATGTCTGGTGCAACCCCAGTGTCAAGTGGCTCTATATTGTGAGATATGTCAGTCTTCACTTTTTAGTCTAGATCGAGCATTCTGGGACTTGTAGTTTCTCTTTTAAGATTGACAAAATAAAAAAAAGTAAAAGGAGAAGACTATCTGGGATTGGTAACACTAAAAGTGCTGTGTGGGAATCAAGAGTGCAGAAGTCAACAACCCACAGAGAATCTCGACCTTTCTGTACTTGCAGCGCCAGTTTCACTTTAACACATAAGAGTTACTGTCAGGGTTTATAGTTACAAACATAGGTGTACTAGGTGGTTGTTTCAGGTGCCAAGTGAAGGGCATGCCAAATTTAAGGGAACATATTTCAAGTTAAAAGAACTAAAAATGAAAAAATATCCTTTGACTTAATATGTTATCAGGTCTTGCTGGTGGAAAGGCCCTTTACTTGGTTTGGTTCATGTGCTAGATACCAGCAGCCAAGCTATGGTGCCTCAAGTAACAGCACATGCTTGTTCTATCTTATTTTGTATTTCACAATTTGAAAACAAAAATGGGTAAGTAACACAACATATCCACATTGGTTATGTGAATACAATATTTTTTTCTAAAAATGTCCACCAAACTTTGGACCTCAACACAGTCCTGGCGGTCCGAAGACCACCAGGGCCGCTGTGGTGTGTCACCGCCAACAGGTCAGTGGTGAATACTGCCAAATTAGGAGTTTGGTGGTTTGGCCGAAGTCAAACCGCTGAGCCTCCACCCTTCCCGCCACATTACCGCGTTCCGCCGGGCTGGAGGTATGCACCTCCAGCCTGGCAGAAGGCGTGAGACCGCTAGATTTTCTGCCGGTGGCACCGGCAGAAAAAGCTGGCGGTCTTGCACCCTGACAACAGGATTAAGCATTCCTGTCACCAGCATACACTTGCACACACGTCCATATACCCGCACACATGCACTCACATACTCCCACACACAAACACACCCCCACTCACTCACACACTGGTGTCATACATCCCATTCACACTAACATACATACAGAAACACCGCACTCACGCACGCATTCACTCCCCCTCCCCAGCGCATATATACATTCATACCCGCTCCCCCCAGTGCATGCATACATTCACAGACCCCCTCCCCCTCACCCCAGCGCATACTTAAATTCACACCCCCCCTGCACCGCATACATACATTCACACCCCCTCCCTGCGCATACATACATTCACACCCCCACCTGCACCACATACATACATTTACACCCCCTCCCCAGCGCATACATACATTCACACCGCCTCCCCCTCCCCCTGCCCCCAGTGCATACATACATTCACACACCACTCCCTACTCCCCCCCAGAGCATACATACATTCACACCTCCCTACCCCCTGCACTGCATACACGCACTCACCCTCTGCTCGTCTACTCACACAAACACGCACCCCATCTAATCACACACTCACCCCGTCCACTTACACAAACACCCTTTTCATCCACTTACATACACATGCACACGATACACGTACTCATGCACTCACGCACTCACCCCCACCCCATCCACAAACTCACCCCACGCCATCCACAATCCCTCACCACCCACTCCCATCCACAAACACTCACTCACCCCCCACACCCATCCACAAACACTCACTCACCCCATCCTATCACAAACACTCACTCACACACGCAGACGCGCACCCACAAACATTCCCTCCTCCTGTATTCACGACATTTACACACACACACACTCACACACTCACACACGCACACACACATGCACACACCCTCCCCTGTTGGACGATCCACTTACCTTGTCCGTCGAGGAGGTTGTCCGGAAGGGGACGGTTCCTGGTGCTTCCACCGCCTGCAGCGCCTCGCCATCTGGACACTGCCATACCATATTACGGGTTGTAATATGGTGTGCAGTTAGTTTTTGACGTGGCGGTACCAGGGGCGGTACCGGCTCTGCACCACCAACTGCCAGACTGCCAGAGATCAGTCGTATTTCGGCGCTGGCGGCTTCGGCTGTCTTTGGAAAAGACCGCCAAAGTTGGGATGAGGGCCTTGTGTTTTCTGATAAACCAATATATTTTTGTATGCGGATACCAAAGATAACTGCACAAGAACTTATAGATCTTAGTCCTCACTTTTTTCAAAGGATTCCTTTTATCAACTGAACAGTTCAAATGGTCTTTTATTTGCTAGAAGTTTACAGCTCTGTTTTGCATTTTTTATATAATTCTACAAGCTATAATGGCCCACATGGCCTATAATATTTGATATCCCTATTTTTATAGGGCTAGAACTTACCAGGATACAATTAAACATGGCATTATGTTGGCTGGATGAAAACATTAGTTTTTCCCCTAAATAGAATCCTCCTTTGAGTTTTCCAACAAATTTACCTAAGGGAATACCACATATTAAGTGCATACATTGCTGTAATATTTGGTATCTCTATGTTTCAAGGGTTACCTTTTAGCCACTGACCAACTCAAGTTGCCTTTTATTTGTTAGCAGACTACACTATCTGTTCACATTTTGGATTTCATTCCACAAGCTTTCACATATGGTTCCTTTGGGAGATACCAAATATATTGCCTCATATGGTCTCACTATGTTTCTCGCGGTAGACCGTACCACGATTCAGTTTGTCATGGCATTCTGTTGTCTGGGTGGACCAAGTATTTTCTTGCCAAATACCACCCTTCCCTGTGTTTCTCATCATCTTATACTGTGGGGATACCACATATTAGGGCTTCTGCAATGTTGTAATTCCTGGTGTCCTCTACTTTTCTAGGGTTATCTTTTAGCCACTGACCAACTCAAGTTGCCTTTCATTTGATATCAGACTACACTATGTTATACAATTTTTATTTTACTCCACTAGCTTTCACATCCGGTTCTTTTGGGAGATACCAAATATAATGCCTCGTATGGGCTATAATATTTGGTATCCAATATTGTTCTCTGTTTAGGGATTCCCAGGATTCATTTTCACTTTGTCTTCTGTTGGTTAGGTAAACACAGTATTTTCGTTGGAAATACCACTCTTCCTTTTATCTTCCAATGCCCTATACTGTGGGATATAACATATTACGGTACCTCCATTACTGTAATATCTGGTATCCCCTACTTTTATAAGGTTACCAATTAACCACTGAACATCTCAAGTTGCTTTTATTTGATAGCAGACTCCACTATCTTTTCACATTTTTGATTTTATTCAATAAGCTTTTACATCAAGTTCCTTTGGTGGATACCAAATGTAATGCCTCCTATGGGCTCTAATATTTTGTATCCCCCATGTTTCTTGGGTTAGAGCTTACCAGTATTCAGTTTTTCATTGCATTCTGTTGTCTGGGTGGACACACTATTTTCCTGTCAGATACCATCCTTCTCTGTTGTAACAGGGTCACAGTAATGGAGGCTCACAGGCGATACTGTAGTGTATGGTGTTTATTAATTTAACATAAGTAAGTAACAGTTCTACAATTCCTTTCTTCTCCTCTTTGTCTTTCACTTGCTTTTCCTTTTTTTCTCTGTGCTCTTGTACGGTCTTCCCCCTCTTTATTCTTCTTTCCCCAGCAGTTCACTCAGGAGGCACATGGAAGGAAAGAAGAATACATAAATGTTGGTTTTGGATGATAAGTATTACTACTGATATACTTTCTCTTTCTTTCCCTTTTGTCTGGTCTGTCCCTCTCTTCCCATCGTTGGGTCTTCTTTTCTCTTTCTTGCTGGCTTTATCTTTCTCTTTCTGTGTTATAGTTTCCTTCCGGTTTCTTTCTTCACTGTATCTCTCTCTCTTCTTCTTTTTGTTCTCTCCTGTTTCCCTGGTTCTCCCTCTTGTTTGTATAGTCTTTCTCTCTTCTACATTCTCTGCTTGCCGTTTCTGCCTTTTTTTTTTAAATAGTCTGCTCGGTCTTTTATTTCCTTGGTGACCGTGAGATAGTGTGAGAATACTAAAAAAACATAAACAAGACTAAACTAAACTGTAAGACAGAACGTAACTATATTGTGGTTGTGATCCTATTGTGCTCACTCCATTCTCTCTTTCTCCCCCCCTCTATCCCAAAGCCCTCCTCCCAACGTTCCCGCTATTCCTGATACCCGTCCTGACTTAGGACCGTACCTTACTGGGCCACGCCCTTACCAGAGCGTGGCCGGTCTGCTCGCCTCGTCACCTCCTGTCCGTCCCACAGTAGGTCGCAAGGGTTGTTGAGCTGCTGCGGGCTTCGTCGTCTTCGTTCCGGCGCAACACCTCCGCTCCGCTCCTCTGCTATTTTTGCCCATCTTCGCCGTCTTCCCCGGGAGAATCCACAGACCCCCCTTGTGAGGTCTTCAAGGGTTTAAAAACCCCTCCTCCTTCAGGTTTCGTCTCCTCATTGGCTGCTGTATCATCTATATCCGGGTCAACCTGGCCAGACCTGATGACGCCCCCGGGGTACTGCTGTGCCGTACCTCCGATGCTTCACTTGGCACACCTGTGTTTTCCAATATCGTTTACTGTGGTGATGCCACATATAACAGGTCCTGCAGTGCAGTAATATCTGGTATCCCTTAGTTTTCAGGGGTTACCATTTAGCCACTGACCAACTCAAGTTGCCATTTCTTTGATAGCAAACTGCACTATCATTTCACATTTTTGATTTAATTCCACAAGTTTTCAAATCCAGTTGCTTTGGGGGATACCAAATATATTACCTCATATGGACTATAATATTTGGTATACCCTATTTTCACAGGTTAGAGCTTCCAAGGATTCAATTTGCAGTTGCCTTCTGTTTGCTTTTGTGAACACAGTATGTTCCTTGAAAATACCACTCTTCTCTGTGTCTTCCAACATCTTTTACTATGGGCAGGCCACATATTATGGCTCCTTCAGTGCTGTAATATCTGGTATCCCCAACTTTTCTAGGTTTACCGTTTTGCCCCTGACCAACTCAAGTTGTCTTTTATTTGATAGCATACTACACTATGTTATACATTTTTTTATTTTATTCCTCTAGCTTTCACATCCGGTTCTTTTGGGGGATACCAAATATAATGCCTTATATGGGCTATAATATCTGGTATCCAATATTGTTCTCTGGTTAGGGATTCCCAGGATTCATTTTCACTTTGTCTTCTGTTGGCTAGGTGAACACAGTGTTTTCGTTGGAAATACCACTCTTCCTTTTATCTTCCAATGCCCTATACTGTGGGATATAACATATTACTGCACCTCCATTACTGTAATATCTGGTATCCCCTACTTTTCTAAGGTTAGCAATTATCCACTGAACATCTCAAGTTGCTTTTATTTGATAGCAGACTCCACTATCTTTTCACATTTTTGATTTTATTCAATAAGCTGGCACATCTTGTTCCTTTGAGGGATACCAAATATAATGCCTCATATGTGCTATAATATTTGGTGTCCCTATGTTTCTCGGGTTAGAGCTTACCAGGATTCATGGCATTCTGTTGTCTGGGTGGACAATACATTTTCCTGACAAATACCACACTACCTTGTGTTTCATATTTTTCTGTGGGGTACCACAAATTAGGGCTCCTGCAATGCTGTAATATCCGGTATCCCCTACTTTTCAGGGGTTACCGTTTAGCCACTGATCATTTCAAGACTACAGACTACTATCTTTTCACATTTTTGATTTTATCCCACAAGCTTTCACATCCAGTTCCTTTGGGGGATACCAAATATAGGCCCTCATTATGACATTGGCGGTAAATCCCACTTACTGGCACGCTGATGGTCACCAACTTACTGCAGCGGCGGCGGATATGCGTTCACCATATTATGAAACACACCCACCAATCCGAGAGAATACAGCCACATACTGAAATCCGCCAGACCAAAGGTCAGTGATAAAGTGGTGGTATCAAAACCCACACCGTTACGCCAACAGAACCACACCTATCACATTATGACCCACGAATCACCACAGCGGACACTTAACACCGGTAAACCATTATGTTGGAAAATGGGTTATTGGTAAGGGCAGGTAAGTATCTACACGTAGCAATAGGCCACTAACCTCCACTTAGGTTCAGTTAGGTCTCAGTAAATTAAACCTAGCTCAACCCTTGGTAGCTTGGCAACAAGCGACAAGGCTTAACTTAGGAGACAAAGCATAAACCATTCAAATATCACAAAACAATAATTAAATAAAACACAGGAAACAGTTGTAAAATCCAAAATCTATTTATAAAAACAGATTATATTTTTATCTTTAAAATGACACCAAAACGAATAAAATCAGATAAGGGGGACTGGAGATATGATTTTTAAAGAATTAAAACACACACTATAAAGCACACACTCACATTACCCACAACCCTTTACGACTACAAAGCATTGCCACCAGAGAGACACCAAGACCACTGACACAACTAGAGCCACATACTACTAACACCCATACACCACTCACGCACTCCACATCAAACACCCCAACACATTACCCACACACCCTCACCAACACACCACACATAACACCCATGGCACCACAAAGACACCCCCGTTTTACAGAAGAGGATCTAAGGGTCATGGTGAAGGAAATAGTCAGGGTAGAGCCACAGCTGTTTGGAGCACAGGTGCAGTAGATTTCAATAGCCAGGAAGATGGAGCTATGGCGGAGAATCGTCCACAGGGTCAATGCCCTGGGACAGCACCCAAGAATAAGGGACAACATCAGGAAGAGGTGGAATGACCTACAGGGAAAGGTACATTCCATAGCAAGACACCAGCACAGTATCCAGAGGACTGGCGGTGGACCCCACCTCTTCCCCCACAACTCACAGCATGGGAGGAGCAAGTCTTGGTAATACTGCATCCTGACGGCCTGGCTAGAGTCGGAGGAGGACTGGACTCTGGTAAGTCAACTCTCTACTACTATCAACCCCATACCTGCATGCCATCACATACCCTCACCTTCACTCCCATCACTCCACTACATCCCACACATTAAACCATCACATTTCACTCATCCTAAAGCCAAGCCCTGCATGCTGTACCAATGCATGGACACCCCTCACAGCCCTGCATGGACACTCTTCACTAAAGCATGCACACCATAGAGAATTAACACTCCCACCATACCCTAACATACACAAGTGTAAGCTGGCAGGGCAAAACCAACCATAGAGGGGAAGCCATGGATGTACAATATGTCAGACACTTAAACCATAACACATCATTTACATCCCCACAGGTACCCCAGACAATGTCAACAAAGAGGAGGTGCAAGCACTATCCAGTCCCCCAACTGAAAGGACCCACAGTGATGACAGAAACTCTGGCCTTCAGGATCTGGACTACCTACCTGGCCCATCAGGGACCACTGGACAGCCGGTTACACAAGCCCAGTCACACACCACCACAGAGCCTCCCCCATCAGGAAACACCCCCACAGCACCCACCCAGCGTACCCACACCTCTGTCCCCAGGACACATCAATTAGCAGTATGTCCACCTCTACAGGGACCACAGGCCATACCTCACAAACAAGACAATCAGGGATCTGGGGTCAGTGGCAGTGGGCACACCGTTCAGTGGACAGAGGCACAGACCAACAGGGAAACTGGGAGGACTGCTGTGCGCCAAGGGAAGGATAGGCCCAGGGAACTGACTCTCCAGGAGGCACTCGCAGAGATCCTGGGAACCTATCAACATTCGTAGGACACGATGGGCCAGATCCTGGACAGCGTGCAGGAGAACAGATGGCTGCAGGAGGGACAGTACCAGGGGATCAGGAGGACTTGCAGGCCATCAACAACTCCCTGATCTCTATAGCAGGGGTGCTGGCAGACATGGCCAACATAATGAGCGAGGCAGTCTCACAGCAGTAGACCCCTACTAGCCAGACATCTGAATAGCCCTCCACTTCGGCTGCTGCTAGTGGCCAGGAGGCCCCCCTATAGGACCCACAGGCCACCAGTAAACCCTCCCCCCGCAAACGTTCCCCGCGATCCTGACAGAAGCCAGAGACACTTGCCAAGACCACTGCCAGGAAATGAGACTCTCCTGAATGTCACCCTTGTGTCCCACTCAGTCACCCTGTCCACCTTGAACTGCCATTACTCCCCTCCTATGTCCCCTTGGACAATGCACCTGTGCTACAAACAGACTCGAACAATAACCTGGACTTTCTTCCATCATCACCCATCCCATTGCACTTACCCCCTATATGTTAGCACTTCAATAAACACACTTTGAAAAATATCCACTCAGAGTATGTCATGTATATCAAATATATGTTCTTTGAAACAGGTACAAACATTCCAAATTAACTGTACATAGAATGATCATAGATTATTGACCTGTAACTGGCTGTAGTGATCACACCAGAAGTATATGTCAAGTCACCAACAACTGCAAAATGAATTGCCAGAGGGAACAGTAAGTGGGCATAGAAGTGGGAAATATCATCATGCTATTGTCACACAGATTACAACCAAAGTGTCCCTATGCCAGGCCTGACATAGCAGCATAGGTCCTCTAGTGGCTAGGGTCTGAAGGGATAATCCTGTCTACTTAACTTGTAAGCATCCACTACTGGTCAGGGCTGTGTGGGTCTCAGGTGTGCTGCGGTTGGCAGTGTGTGCCCCTCCTCATGCCTTAGTGGGTATCAGGATCAGTGGTAGTATAATGCATAGTGCGAAGGCCTGTTCCCTCTGTGTGAGGGTGCTGTGTACACCAACGGTGGTGTTGGTGTAGCCACTGACCCAGTGTATCCTTTGTCTCTCTCCCCCCTTTCTTGTTTTGTCATCCTGTCCTTATGTGCATTAGCATCATCTGGTGGAGGAGCAGAGGCACCGGCGATGGAGGGAGCTGCATCCCACAGGACCCAGGAGGCAGAGTCGACCGACGCTGACGGCACCAGTGGGACAGAGGGCAATGGGAGCACCACAGCAGAGACTGGAGGGGACAATTCAGAAACAGATACCTCCTTCAAAGGAAGCTCCCTGGTGGAGGCTATTGACCTCCTGAGATCCATCTCTGTAGGGCAGTCAACCATTTTGAATGCCATCCAGGGGCTGGCAGCCCAGATGCAACAATATAATACATTCCTGGAGGGCAATCACACTGGATTGGCGGACCAACAGAGATCGATTCAGGCTCTGGCATCCTCTCTGATGGCAGCCGTTGTCCCTGTTTCATCCATCCCCCTCCAACTTTCACTTCCCAGTCCCATTCTCCTCTACCCGAACCCATCCCAAGTACACAGCAAGATAAGCATGCACACAGGACAATACCCACTAGTGTCACAGGCAAACACACGCACCACACTTCATCCTACAAGCACACACACAAACACCATACAGTTGCAGAGACTACAACATCCACTGCCTCCACTGTCTCCCCCTCCTCCACCACCACCTCCCTCCCAGTCATGTCCCCACTCACACGTGCATGCACTACATCATCATCCACTAACAGCATCATCACCAGACCAAGCAGAACACACACCTCACAGTCAGAGACCTCCACAACAGCCATGCTACATGCACACGTCCCCTGTGTCCTCTCCCACTGTCTGTCCCTCCCTCCTAAAGTACACAAACGCAAGCACTCAGACACCCAACAGCCATCCACCTCACAACAGCATACAGCCCATGCACCTGCACCCAAATCCAGCAGACAGACACCTCCTACAACCACTCCCTCATCCTCCACTCCCATTTCTTCTCACTCTTCCCACCCCAATGTCCCTAAGATACTTTTCTTATCCACCATTGAACTCTTCCCTACCCCTCCCCCGTCCTGCACATATGGCCAGGGTGTCATGAACCCAGCCAAGCACCTCAGCCGCACAGTCTACGGGCCCAGTTCCATCCACACCTACTCGTGGTAGAAAGAAGTCCACACCACATATACTGAAGGGGAAGGAGCCTGCACCAGTCAGCCAAAAGGGGAAGGAGCCTGCACCAGCAAGCAAGAAGGGCCATGAGCCTGAACCAGCAGGCAATAAGAAGGTCAAGAAGCCTACACCAGCAGGCAAGAAGGTCAAGGAGCCTGCACCTGCCTCCTGAAAGGGCAAGGAGCCTACACCAGCAGGCAAGAAGGGCCAGGAGCCTGCGCCAGCAGCTGTCACGGAGCCCCCACCACCAATCATAGTTGTGCATCCATCCGAGGGTGCAGGGGATGTGCAGGAGCCTCCCACCACCACTAGCACCACCACAGTGCATCCATCCAAGGGTGCAGGGGATGTTCAGGAGCCTCCCACCACCACCAGCACCACCACAGTGCATCCATCTGAGAATGCAGGGGATGTGCAGGAGCCTCCCACCACCACCAACACAGTGCAGCCATCAACGCCGGCAGACGCATTGTAATCCTGCCTCCATGGGCTGCTGTGCAGCATGCCCACTCCAGAACCAGTGGGAAAGTCACCCACATAAGAGACTGTGGCCTATCACTCCCCAGGACCAAGCACAGGGCATGTTGCCCCTCAAGAACCAGTAGGCAAGTCACTCACATGAGAGACTGTGGACTTGCAGTCCCCAGGACCAAGCACAGGGCATGTTGCCCCATCCAGAACCAGTGGGCAAGTCACCCACCTGAGAGACTGTTGGCTTGCACTCCCCAGGACCAAGCACAGGGCATTTTGCCCCCTCCAGAACCAGTGGTCTTGTTTCTGCTCCCAGCTGAGGTGCCCACCACCTCCCCTTGAGTTGCCTGCCTATTTGCCCCTGTAGTGTTCTCTCCATGTTGATGCAGGTGACAACTGGGGCCTTGGATTTTGGCCTGTGGCCATATGGCCCACGTGAACTGAGGACTGGGCAGTGTCCCTTTTTATGTACATTTGTAGGTATCTGCAAGATTGGCTAAATTATTATTTATACTGTGTTAATATTATTACACTCGCTTTAGTAAATTTGTCTTGTCCTTGCATTATTCTCCCGATTTAAGGGGATTGACTTGTTTTCTTGCGCATCTGGTTGTGTGTATGGTGTGTGTGTATGGGGTGCGTGTTGTGCATGTGTGTGTCACTGTCGTTTTCCTGCCCCCCTCTTGTGTGCTAGGTGGCTGTACTCACCATCATTGTCTTCGCCGGCATTGGTGTTCGTGGTGGAGCAGAACGTAGAATATCATCGGAAATACATGCAGTTCGGATTCCATGGCGGCCTGGTTCTTCCCTGTGTCTCCAATGGTGAGTCCTTTCACTTCTGAGCCCTGTTTCCGCCAGGCTTTTGATGTTGTTGGTACCAGCCCTGGAAAAGGTGGCGGATTGTCTGGTCTTAATATGGTGGACGGAACTTTGACTTCCGCCTGGCTGTAGGCAGCTACCGCCATAGGGCCTGTTGTTTCCGCCCTGGCGGTCGGTGTGGTACATTTACTGTCTTTCGGAGATCTTTCTGCTATGGTAATAATTTGGCGGTAATTACCGCCGGCCTGTTTGCGGTATTACTGCCACTTTATCAACAACCGCCAGGGTCGTAATGAGGGCCGTAATGCCTTACATGGGTATAATATTTGTTATCCCCTATTTTTCACAGGTTAGAGCTTACAAGGATTTAATTGGACATTGCCTTCTGTTGGCTGGGTGAACACAGTATTTGCCTTGAAATACCACTCTTCTCTGTGTCTTCCAACATCTTTTACTATGGGATACCACATATTATGGCTCCTGCATTGCTGCAATATCTGCTATCCCCTACTTTCTAGAGTTACCTTTTACCACTGACCAAATAAAGTTTTTTTTTTTTTTTTTGATAGCAGACTACTCTATCTTTTCTCATTTTTTATTTAATTCCACAATTGTTCACATCCAGTTCCTTTGGGGGATACCAATTATAATGTCTTATATGGGCTATAATATTTGGTATCCTCTATGTTTCTCGGGTTAGCACTTACCATGATTCAATTTGTCATGGCATTCTGTTGTCTGGGTGGACAAAGCATGTTCCTGCCAAATACCACCCTTCCCTGTGTTTCCCAACATATTTTACTGTGGAGATACCACATGTTAGGGCTCCTGCTTCGCTGTAATGTTTGGTATCCCCTATTTTTCTAGGTTTACCTTTTAGTCACTGACCAACTCAAGTTGCCTTTTATTTGATAGCAGACTACACTATGGGGGTCATTACAACCCTGGCGGTAGAAGACCGCCAGGGCTGTTATGACGGAAGCACCGCCAACAGGCTGGCGGTGCTTCCCAGGTCATTACGACCGCGGCGGAAGCGCTGCGGTCGCACCGTCGGGGCGAGCGGTTTCCCACTACAATGACCCCGGCGATAGTAATCTGCCAGGGCAGCGCTGCTAGCAGCGCTGCCCAGGGGATTACGAGTCCCCCTACCGCCAGCCGGAAAAAGGCTGGTGGTACAGGGAGTCGCGGGGCCCCTGGGGGCCCCTGCACTGCCCATGCCACTGGCATTGGCAGTGCTGGGGCCTCCTGACAAGGCCCCGTGCAGCTTTTCACTGTCTGCTATGCAGAGAGTGAAAAGCGCGACGGGTGCAACTGCACCCGTCGCACGGCCGCAACACCGCCGGCTCCATTTGGAGCCGGCTCCTGTGTTGCGGCCGAGATCCCCGCTGGGCCGGTTGGGATCTCCAAATGGCAGCGGCGGGGGTGCGGCTGCATACATACAAGCACACACGCATTCACAACATACATGCACACTCACATCCATTCATGCCCACACGCATTCCACGTGCCCCACACCCGCATGCACACACACAGATACATACACACACATCCCCACCACACACAAAACACCCCCACCCCCCTCCCCTGTCAGAGCACCCGACTTACCTGCTTGTAGGGGGTCTTCCGGTAGGAGACGGGACGGGCGCTGTTGCCAGCAGCAGCATTCGCCAGCAGAACACCACCAGGCTGTATTATGGATCATGATATGATCAACAGTGGTCTACTGGCGTGGCACTGCTGCTGGCAGTAGCGCCACCTTACCACTGTCCACTGCCATGACCGTAGCTGGAATTCCGCCAGCCTTCTGGCTGAATTCCAGCTACGGTCATAATATGGACGTCAGCTGGTAGCCGCGGCGACGGTCTTTTGGCGGCCGTCGCAGTGGTGGTAGGGGGCATTTACCACCTATGTCATATTGAGGGCATTAATGCCTTATCTGAGCTATATTTGATATCCCCTAAGTTTCTTGGGTTAGAACTTACCAGTATTAATTTTGTCATGGCATTCTGTTGTCTGAGTGGACAAAGTATTTTCCTGACAGATACTACCCTCTGTGTTTTACAACATCTTTTACTGGGGGGATACCACATTTTACAGTTCCTGCAGGGCAGTAATATCTGGTATCCCTTACTTTTCAGGGTTTAGCATTTAGCCACTGACCAACTCAAGTTGCCATTTATTTGAAAGCAAACTGCACTATCTTTTTATATTTGTTATTTAATTTCACAAGTTTCCAAATCTAGTTCCTTTAGGGGATACCAAGTATAATGCCTCATGTGGGCTATAATATTTGGTGTCCCCTATTTTTCACAGGTTAGACCTTACTAGGAGGATTCAATTTGACATTGCCTTCTGTTTACTTGGTGAACACAGTATTTCCTTACAGATTCTCTCTGTATCTTCCAACATAACTTACTATAGGGATACCACATATTATGACACCTGCATTGCTGCTATCCCTTACTTTCTAGGGTTAAAATTTAGCTACTTACCAACTAAATTAGCCTTTTATTTGATAGCAGACCACACTATCTTTTCATATTTTTGATTTTGTTCCAGAATCGTTGACATCTAGTTCCTTTGGGTGATACCAAATATCGGGGGTCATTACAACCCTGGCAGTACAAGACCGCCCGGGCTGAAATGATGGAAGCACCGCCAACAGGCTGGCGGTGCTTCCCTGGTCATTACAACCGCGGCAGAAGTGCTGCGGTCGCACTGCCTGGGCCGGCGGTTTCCCCCCACAATGGCCCCAGCAGTAGTAATCTGCCAGGGCAGCGCTGCTAGCAGCGCTGCCCAGGGGATTACGAGTCCCCCTACGGGCAGCCTTTTCCTGTTGGTTTGAACCGCCAGGAAAAGGTTAGCGGTACGGGGAGTCGCCGGGCCCCTGGGGGCTCCATGCAGCTTTTCACTGTCTGCATAGCAGACAGTGAAAAGCGCGACGGGTGCAAATGCACCCGTTGCACGGCCGCAACACCGCCGGCTCCATTTGGAGCCGGCTCCTATGTTGCGGCGAGATCCCCACCGGCCCGGCGGGGATCTCATAATGACTGCGGCGGGGGTGCAGCCGCATTGCCGGCAGCCCGGCAGTCAGATCTTGGCGGGCGGCTGTAGCCGCCCGCCAAGGTCATAATGAGGGCCATAATGCCTCATATGGGGTATAATATTTGGTATCCTCTATGTTACTCGGGTTTGCGCTTACCAGGATTCAGTTTGTCGTGGCATTCTGTTGTCCTGCCAAAATACCACCCTTCCACATGCTTCCCAACATATTTTACTGTGGAGATACCACATATTAGGGCTTCTGCAGTGATGTAATATCTGGTATCCCCTACTTTTCAGGGGTTACCATTTAGCCCCTGACCAACTCAAGCTGCCTTTTATGTGATAGCAGACTACACTCTGTTATCACAATTTCGATTTCATTCCACAAGCTTTTACATCCGGTTCCTTCCAGAGGATACGAAATATAATGCCTCATATGGGCTCTAATATTTGGTATTCCCTATTATTCTCAGGTTAGAGCTTACAGGATTCAATTTCACAATGGCTTCTGTTGGCTGGGTGAATACAGCGTTTTCTTTAGAAATAACGCTGTTCCACGTGTCTTCCAACGCCTTTTACTACACTATCTTTTCACATTTCTGATTTCATTCAACACGTTTTCACATCTGTTTACTTTGAAGGATACCAAATATAATGCCTCATATGGGCTATAATATTTGATATCACATTTGTTTCTTGGGTTAGAACTTATCAGGATTCAGTGTGTCATGGCATTCTGTTGTCTGGGTGAACAAAGTATTTTCCTGCCAAATATCTTCCCTCTGTTTTTCAGCATCTTTTAGTTTGGGGATACCACATTTAACTACTCCTGCAGTGCTGTAACATCTGGTATCCCCTACTTTGAAAGGTCACCTTTTAACCATTGTCCAACTGAAATTAGCTTTGATTTGATACCAGAGTGTTGTATCTTTTCGCATTTTTGATTCCATTCCACAACATTTCACTTCAGCTTCCTTTGTGGGACACCAACTATAAAGCCTGATATTATACTATAATTTTTAGCATCCCATATGTTTCTCGGAATTAAAATTTGACAGTATACATTTTGATGTGGTCTTATGTTGACTGGGTGAGCACTGTATTATTCTGCTAAATAGTACCTTTCTCTTAGTTTTCCAACATCTATTACTATGTGGAAACCACATATTATGGCTCCTGTATTGCTGTAATATCTGCTATCCCCTACATTTCAAAGGTCACCTTTTAACCATTGCTGAACTGAAGTTGGCTTTAATTTGATACCAGAATTTAGTATCTTTTCCAATCTTTGATTTAATTCCACAACATTTCACATTTGTTTCCATGGTGGGATACCAAATATAAAGCCTGATATTGTTCTGTAATATTTAATATCCACTATGTTTCTCAGGTTAAAATTTGACAGGATACAATTTGTCATGATATGTTGACTGGGTGAGAACTGTATTTTTCTGCCAAATAACACCTTTCCCTTTGTTTTCCAACATATTTTACCATGAGGATACCACTAATTATGGCTCAAGCACTGCTGTAACATCTGGCATCCCCTACTTTTCAGGGGTTACCATTTAGCCACTGGCCAACCCAAGTTGCCTTTTTTTTTATTGCAGACTACACTATATTTTCACAGTTTTGTTTTCATTCCACAAGCTTTCATATCCGGTTCCTTTGTGGGATACAAAATAAAATGCCTCCTATGGGCTAGAATATTTGGTATCCCCTTTGCTTTTAAGGTTAGAGCTCAGCAGGATTCAGTTTGTCGTGGCATTCTGTCTTCTGTGTGAACAAAGCATTTTCCTGTCAAATACCACCATTCCCTGTGTTTTCCAACATCACTTACTATGGGGATACCACATATTATGGCTCCTGCATTGCTGTAATATCGGGTATCCCCTACTTTTTAAGGATCACCTTTTAACCATTGCCCAACTGAAGTTGGTTTTGATTTGCTACCAGAATACAGTATCTTTTCACATTTTTATTTCATTCAACAACCTTTCACACCTGGGGCAAGATGTAGCAACCGTTTTGCATGGCGCATACTGCAAAATTAGCAGTTTGTGCCATGCAAAACGGGCATCGCGATGCACATTCCCATTTTGCGAGTTGATACCGACTCGCAAAATGGGAATGCAACTCGCAAATAGGAAAGGGTGTTCCCTTCCTATGTGCGATTCGCACGCGATGCAGAATTGCTTTGTGACCGCGAATGCGGTCGCAAAGCAATTCGCAGTTACCACCCATGTGAATTGGGTGCTAACTCATTCGCAAAATGGTCCACTGCCTACTCTGAAAAAATGAAACCAAATGGTTTCATTTTTTCTTTTGTATTGCAACTCGTTTTCCTTTAAGGAAAACGGGTTGCAATACAAAAAGAAATGTCTTTATTAAAAAAGCAGTCACAGACATGGAGGTCTGCTGTCTCCAGCAGGCCACCATCCCTGGGAATGCAGGGAATAGCAAGGGGGTCGCAAATTGCAACCCACCTCATTAATATTAATGAGGTGGGTCTTTGCAACCCCCTTGCGATTCACAGGTGGTGTCATGGACACCATTCTGCATATGATTTTGCGAGTCGCAAATTGCGAGTCGCAAAATCATATCAACCTACATCTGGCCCCTGATTCCTTTGTGGGATACCAAATTTAAAGCCTAATATTGTACTGCGATATTTAATACAATTTGATATGAGCTTATGTTGACTGAGTTAGCACTGTATTTGCCAGCCAAATAGCACCTTTTTTCTTTGTTTTCCAACATCGTTTACTATGGGGAAACCACATATTATGGCTCCTGCAATGCCGTAATATCTAGTATCCCATACTTTTCGAGTGTCACCTTTTAGCCATTGACCAACTGAAGTTGTATTTGATTTGATACCAAAGGTAAGGGCCAAAGCAGACTATAATATTTGGTATCCCTTATGTTTTTCAGTATGACTTACCAGGATTTAATTTCAAATGGCCTTAAATGGACTGAGTGAACAGCGTTTATTTCTGCTGAAAGCACTCTTCGTTGTGTTTTCCAACATATTTTACTATGGGGCTACAACCTATTATGGCTCCTGCTATGCTGTAATATCTGCTATTCTCTACTTTTCAAGGGTCACCTTTTAGTCATTGACCAACTGAAGTCGCCTTTGATTTGATACCAGGTTGCAGTATCTTGTCAAATTTTTAATTTCATTCCCATGGTTTCACATTTAATTCCTTTGGAGGGTGTTAAATATAATGCCCTATATGTACTATATTATTTGGTATCCCCTATGTTTCTCGTGTTAGAACTTACCAGGAATCCATTTGACATGGATTTATGTCGGCTGGGTGAACACAGTCTTTTTCTGCAAAACAGCACCCTTCCTTGTGTTTTCCAATATATTTTATTTTAGGGATACTACATATTACGGCTCCTGTAATATCTGGTATCCCCTACTTTTAAAGGGTCACCTTTTAGCCATTGACCAACTGAAATTGCCCTTTTTTCATATCAGATGACAGTATTTTTTCACTTTTTTTATTGCATCCTACAAGCTACTGCATCCAGTTACTTTGGGGATACCAAATATGACGCTTCATATGGGCTATAATATGTGGTATTTCTTATGTTTCACAGGCTAGTACTTGACAAGATGTAATTTGATATGGTTTTATGTTGCCTGGGTGAGCATAGTATTTTTCTGCCAAATAGCACACTTGCTTGTGTTTTCCAACATCTTTTACTATGGGGATACCACATAATACGACTCCTGAAGTGTTGTAATATCTGTTATGCCCTATTTTTCAAGGGTCACCTTTTAACCATTAGCAAACTGAAGTTGCAATCCATTTTATAGCAGATTATAGTATCTTATCATATTTTTTATTTCATTCCACAAGCTTTCACAGCCGGTTCTTTTGGGGGATGCCAAATATAATGGCTGATATGGGCTATGATATTTGGTATCTCTTATGGTTCTTGGTTAGAACTTGACTGGATACAATCTGACATGGTCTTTTGCTGGCTGGGTGAGCATAGTATGTGTCAGCCAAATAGCACCTTTCCTTGTGTTTTCGAACATCTTTTACTAAAGAGATACCACATGTTATAGATTCTGTATTGCTGTAATATCTGGAATTCCCCTACTTTTCAAGAGTCAGCTTTTTGCCATTGACCACCTATGTTGCCTTTCATTTCTTAGTCTTGCCATTGGTTTTCAATACAGCATTTACCATCCTTTACAAAAATACCACCTATCCCCAATTTGCTGATAAACTCAAATATGAGAGGCCACAGAAGGGTGCCAAAGACTTTTTTATGTCTAAGGAGGCCACTCTATGCCTAGTAGGAATTATTTGAGTTATAGGCAACACACGCAGATTCACATGTGTATTAGTTGGTCAGATCACACATTGATAGCTTTTGAAATAAAAAGCCTTTAGCACCACAGGTGAAGAGAGACAGGCAAAGATAGGCAGGCAGGAAAAATGACACAAAATAGAGTGTGACATAAGTTATATAGTAACCAGGTGGGAAAACTCTTTGAAATAGAGACTTGCTTTAGTGAAAGGGTGACAGTCGATGAGAACTATGATAACTTGCGAGGAAAGAATCACTAGAACATTAGATGCAATGATTAAAAAAAAAGGCCATCAGCACCGTGGTGCAGGAAAATCCTAAAAGAAATTAAAATAAATTACAAACAACTAGAAAGACAATGGTGGAGGCTTTATTTGGCCAGTGATACGCAACAAATAAAGAAGGCATTAAATACCTATAAAATAGTGATAAGGAAAGCTAAAGAATGTTATTATACTAAAGCAATTGTAGATTCAAAAAATAGGTTGAAAAAGGTATCTCCTCAAGGTCATTACTGGACCTAGTGCCTCCCAAAATGTAGAATAAATGAGCTATACACGAGACTTTTAAACATATGTAGTCAGTCCTTAACTACAGGCAGAGTTCCATAGATGAGGAAGAAAGCACTAATAACACATCTACTAAAAAATCCTCAGTTGATCCTTCAGTACTTATTAATTATCGCCCAATATCACAACTCCACTACCTGGTAAAAATAGTAGAAAAAAATATCCTCAAAGAACTTTCAAATTATTTGTAAGATCATAACCTCCTAGAATAAGAACAAACTGGTTTTTGACCTGTTTATGGAATGGAGAAAGCATTGATTCTGGCCATGGGTGAGCTTCAGGTGATGGTTAACAGAGGTCGAACAGAAGTTCTGATATTGATTGACTTATCAACTATGGTTGACACTGTTAACCATCCAATAGTTCTAAGTAGATTAGAGGATATAGGAGTGGATGGGACATTATTACAATGGATAGAATCCTAACTCTAATCGGAACAAGCAATCTCCCCTCCCCCGTTCCTTTCAGAATTAAAAAAGTAGAACATGGGTTACATCAGTGTTCTGCCCTTTACTCATATCCTCTTTAATATTTACCTATGTCCATTGCTGAAAATTATTCTGCGGTACAGCATTTGTGCACTACACCAATAAAAGACAGCTGATCTTTTTGCTAGATTGAGATAGGCATATGTCACTCGAAGCATTACATAATTGTTTTTGAAAGGTAGCAGAGAGGTTGAACTCATTAAAATTCAACGGTGAGAAAACAGATTTCTTATGCTGCTCACTTTCAAAAAACCCTCATTTACTCTCAAATCATTTTTGGCCTTGGACATGCACAGGCATTCAAGAGACGTCAAATTCAGTGTGTAATCTAGAAGAACATATAGATGACATGCTCTCAATAGAGACATGTGTCAAAAAGAGAGCAGCTACCTGCTTTGGACTACTCTGGGATTTATGTAACATTCTACCAATATTGCCACAACCAGCAAGAAAGCTAGTAGTGCAAAGTATAGTTGTAAGTAGACTTGACTTCCACAATGCGCTGCTGAATGGATTTCCAGATTATTTAATATAATGGCTCTACAGAGTGCAGGCAGCAGTGACAAAACTTGCACTAGATAAACCCAGACACGCCTCCTCTTCTGGCACTCTTAAGGAACTCCATTGGCTCCCAGTGACCACATTTATATCAATGTGTATTATGTACAAGGCAATAAAGGAAACAGGACCTAGGCTGCTACAAATACTATTTAAACACTACATTCCAGTAAGGAATCTACACTCCTCCTCAGCTAATTTATTATGCATTCCAAAATTTCAGAAAATTAGATATGGAGGCCTGCCATTCTCAGTGAGGGCTAAAATGCCAGCCTCTTTAAGAGCCAGCGAGAGCCTCCTTCAATTTAGGAAAGACTTGAAAACCTGTTTCTTTCCCAAAAAGCTGGCTGTGCATTAGGGAACTAAAACTAAGGGATGGGTCTCCTGGCAGTTTTCCAAGTTTCTGAGAAGGTTCATTTGGAACTAGGATACCTAAAAGGTGCCGGTGGTGCTATATAAGAATAATTAATAATTAATAATATTTCATCCTGGGATAAGCCCATTCTAGTCCATGGCACCAGAGTCCTAATTAGAGGTTCCAGCTTCATCTCCAATACCAATTACCTTGCCCAAGAATGCATACATATATTTGACAAAGACAGTGGCCTATAGGATGTTGTATCTAATGGGTCTCATTACCTGCAACATGGAAATTTATTTTGTTTTATATATAGCATAAAATTCCACAGGAACACCATCTGTACCTCATGTTTTCCTCTTAGCGTGTTCATCTCTTACAGCACTAACCTCTTGGGATGACAATGGCTGATCCAAATCTTCCCTTTGCAGTGTATTTAATTTAGCCATATTCACCATCTCCAGATATCGTGCTACTGTCCGAGTATTTTACAGAGAAGTGACAGAGTATAAGAGTCCATAAAAAGTGACAAGCACTTTGGCCCATATTTCTACTTTTACATGCAAAACTGAGTTAGCTCAGTTTTGCGTGTAGAAGTATGGCGATGGCTAGCGCTATTCCTGGATGCCAGCTGGGTGCCACATCTATGGAATGGCGCTAGCTGGCGGTAATGCCTGGTTAGCGTTATTTTAGATGACCCTAACTAGGTGGTGGAGGCGTAGGGGGAACTGGAGGTTGTGCGCCGGATTATGATGCTTCACTGTTCAGTGGCAAAAAAATGCCTCTAAGCAGAGTAACGCTGTTTCCTGGCACACAACCCCCATGGACATGGTTCCTGTTTTAGTAAAGACAGGAGTCATGGCCACCACCCAAATGGCCATGCCCAGGGGACAAATGCCCCCTGGCATGACCATTAGGGCCAGCACCATGCAGGGGGCCCCAAGTCAGGCCCCCCCAAGCAGGTAAAATCAAACAAAAAAAATACTTACTTCGACTTACCTGGGATGGGTCCCCATCCTGTGGTGTCCCTCTGGTGTGGGTGGGGGTGCCCCTGGGGCCAGGGAAGGGCACCTGTGGGTTCTTTCCATGGTCTCTGATCTTGGAAATATGCCTACAGGTCGCCTAACGCCTGCCCATACCCAGGCATTAAATAATGGTGCTAAGCAGGCTTAGCGCCATTATTTAAGGCCCCCATGCTTGAATTTAGCACGGGGATAAATATGACGTTTAGGCCATATCGTCATTTTCTGCACGGGGAAGACTACCTTGCATCTCATTGATGCAAGGTAGGTTTTCACGTCCAGACAATCACAGTTACTCAATAACTTTGGCGCTAGACGGGTCTAGTGCCAAAGTATAAATAAGGAGTTAGGTTTGCGCTGAATAAGCATTAAAAAAAGGCACTAATTCAGTGCAAACCAGGTATAAATATGCCCCTTTGTTTACTTCTGTTTGTGTTTGCACCAAATCCCCTCTCAATGTTCTATCAGCACATATCTGCCTCTCCTCTATTTCAATACGCAGTTATCACGCAAGCAAACTACCAGCCCTATCTGACTCAGAGTGCTATCTGGCTATGTGCTCCTTATATTGAAGCCCTACTAATACGCTCTCAAACTCAGCCAGCACCTTTACATCTCTTATCTTCTCAGCATGAGCAGTGTAATCTCAGATAGCATAATTTTCCAGTTCTTTTAGTTCAACGGTTTGGCGAGGTTTGACCTTTTTGACTCCATACATTGTCTCAACACAGATGCCTCTGATATGCTTCCCACTCAATCACCAGCTTAACCTTTGAATCCTCATTCACCCCAAAATAGTGATCTACAGCATGACCTACTTCCAAGAGGAGTTGCCAAGTGGAGATAGTTGACCTATTCTCATCCACAACAATCACAAGCACAAGTGTCTTGTGATACGAAAAAGAATGTCTGAGGCATTCAGTTTCACCAATTTCCATAAATATTCCCAGTCTCACAAGAAACATATCAAGCTGTGTAGGTATACCATGTACTAGGGAAAAAAATGAGGATTCAGTAGTATCTGGTTGAGGTTCCTTTCAAGACTCTACTTACTCCCAGTGTTCTCTCCAATCAGCAAAATGCTGGAAATGCCATATACATGTCAAACCATGCAACAGGGGTAGAGGCCTATCCTTGAGAATGATTAGTATTGATGTCATATATACTCACTTTTATTAGGCACCTACCCTTCATAATACCATCTAGGATGACTGTGATGCTATTAATTGTGTTTGACCAATGACTTTCTGTATTCAGTTTAGCCGCCTATTGGCTTTGATATGGCATTAGCCATTACATTCTGTATTCTGCCTATTGGCTTTGACATGCTGTATTCAGTTCAGCTGCCTATTGGCTTTGACATGATATTAGACATTACATTCTGTATTCAGCTCAGCTGCCTATTGGCTTTGACATGATATTAGACATTACATTTTGTATTCAGCTCAACTGCCTATTGGCTTTGACATGACATTAGACATTACATTTGATATTTAGGTTAGCTGCCTATTGCCTTTAACGTGGAGTTAGACATTGCAGTTGAGAATCCAAGCTGTATTCTTCCAAGCTGTGTTTTTCCACAAGATGAACCAAGCTGTTTTCTTCACACCAGACTAGACCTGATAAGAGAGAGTACATTTGGTGTTTTCCTTTTTGCTCAGGCTTGGGAAGAGGAGAAGTCTAGGAGATCTGGCCAGTCTCCAAAGGATTGTGTAGTTTTCCCGAGTCTGAGAGGAGGGGGCACGCTATTGTAAGGATGACTCGGGGCTACAGTGAGTTAGATTCGAATCTGCTTGACTTCAGGCTGGAACTAGGCGCCAGTTGCCAGTCTCCCGTGTGGGTAGATAATCTCTTTCTCGCAGTTGACCGGAGTCATCAACTTGCAGACCCCAGAAAGATGAAGCTGAAGATAGGTCCTACTAGCTCATACGGTGATGAATTTTGATTTTCATGCTTTGCTAGTATAATCATATAAAGGTATATATATATATATGCTGTGTACATTGCAACTGAGAAGTACTGTGATATATTTTGTTTTCTTGCTGCGACTACTTTTGTGCTTGAAATCTATTAATTCGTCTCTCAAGAACTTGTGGGTGGGGAAGAATTAACAACAATAAAGGTCTTCTTTGAACTCAGAAGTGCATTCCAGAGAGGTTCTGTAAGCTCTGATATGAGATAAGTAGGAAAGCAGAACAATGACATATCCCTTAGTATCTGCATGTATTTTCATCACCTCAAAAGAGAGTCATATCAGCGCTCCCCTCAAAAACACCAAACAAACATTGCCAAATGCTAGTACTCTTGACAACCCTTCCAGTTTCTCTGACTCTACTTTGGACTTGTTAGTTTCCTGCAGGAATGCAATTTAATCCTTCATTTTAAGTAAGTTAACTCTCTGTGTTGCTTAATCGGTATACTAAGAGAATCAAACAATCCAATTCAGCACTCACTCTGTACTAAGGTATTTATAGCTATGTAGGACACTGAATGAGGGGTAGTCCAGAGCTCCACAATCAATGCTTTCATGAGTACTACGATCCATGATATAAGCAACTGACGGCTTGTGTTTTAGGACAATAGTGCAAACCAACCCTCCAATGAGGTATGTAGAACTATCTTGCCATTGCCCTTATATTACCCTAAAGCAAACTTGAACAATGTTTACCAATTCGACGTACTGAGCGTGTGAATCAGGAAAAAAAAAACATAACAAAACAGTTTTGCACTCTGACTTGCTCCTGTCCTACCATTAAATCACACTAGAGTCCCTTTATCATGGCACTATTGAAACCTCTGTATCTTACAAAAAGGCACATTCAAGTAGAATAGTAATGGGTGGGGCAACTCCCCAGAGCACCACACAGTCTCTTCTGCATCACCTGGAATTTCTGCTTTCACCTGCTAGTGTCTCTGGTTTCAAAATCTCCTCTATCTCTATTCTGCTCCATGCAGTCTCTTGGGGTTCAAAGAATGGTGCTTTGTTATTCTGATCCACTAGCAACCTAACTGGTTAAAGGAGTTCAAATTGGACATCATGTTCTCACAGACATAGTTTGATTTCCTAATAAACTCTGCGCTTTTGTTGCACCAGCACCATATAGTCTGGAAAAATATTGCCTTTGGAGTTCCCAATATCCTGTGGGCATGTTCCTGAGCAGTAGCCAGTATTAGATCACAATGCCTAAAATTCAGTAACAATCATTTGTCTGAGGGTATTCCTGCACTGTCTTTCCCCAAAGTACACTCCAAGGTATACCTTTCAGGGGCCTAACTTGGATCTGTAGTTCTTGTACTGTAGGATGGGGCTGTCAAGTTATATTCATTACCAGTGATCCTATCTGATAACATTTGTTGCTATGCCTTTTTTCTAGTTCAAGTGTGCTTTCAACTATCTTGAGTGAGACCATTGTGCTAGTTGCCAAGTCATTCTCCGTGTCTGCTGCAATTCTCTTATCCACTTGAGACCACCTCACTTTAGACTTCTACCAAATAGACATCTTGTGGACTTACAAATGTAACATTTGACACAAGTGGACTCCTAACATATCCAGCAAAATGCCAAATGAAACACATCAGAAGTCTGAAAGTATCACACCACACAAACTTGTAGGCAGCATTTAATGCAGGCTCTACAGTGTGCCGTTTTATCTTAGCTGTAAAAAAGTTCTCCATTGTACCTGTATTTCAGAGTCACTATTCCCCCAAGCTTGGCCGCCTGGAACACATCTATGAGGGAAAATAGGTTTACAAGTACAGCTGGTTAGGACATCACAAAGGAACCTCCTCAGTTCTTTACAGTGCCTGCTGTTTGGCGAGAAGAGCAGGTCGCCATCAAACATTCATGTTGGAGGAAATGTACTAATCATAGGTGATATGAGGAGCTTGATTGCAGCTGTGAGGAGCCTCACATTTCTGGGTTTTTACCTGCAGTTTAGATTTAAGACAGGGGAAGTGCACTCTGATGCCAGCCAAAGTTTCACAGGGCTCAAGTAGGTCCAGTTGGTGCAGTTCAGTCGGGCAGTTGCAGGGAAGTTCTCTAGAAGCTTGTTGTGTCCTCTCGAAAAGAAGGTCAGTTCTCAGGGTTCTGGTTTCAAGCCAAGCAAGTTAAGCATTCCTTCTTCAGACACCAGGACAGTCCTTCATCTGAATCTTCCACATGTCCAGAGTGTTCTGATGGAAGGTTCTGAGTGTGCCATTCTTATGTTCAGTGCCAGTCTGTTAGAGGGGGATACCCCCTTTGCCTAACATTCCCCTTTTCCTTGGTTTGGCTCCAATCTAGGTGGACAAAAGCAGAAAGGCCTAGGTGTGAGCTGTGATGGTCAGCACTTTGTCCATTGGTCAAGAGGCATACTTGTTATAGTGGGGATGGTTTTGGTATACAAGGAGTCAGTCTTTGTCCCCTGAAGCTGTTTGCAAGGCCATACAGTGTTACATGCAAATGGCAGAACTACAGATGTTGTTCCACTTAGAACTTGTGAATCCCAGTCTTTAGCGTAAGTCACACTATTATCCTCTTTATTCACTTTGTAGGCTTGGGAGTTACCTCCCTCATGCACCCCTCATCCCATCTAATGGATGGTTATCAGCTGCACATGTGTTTGAGGAAACATGCACTTTGATGTTTTTTGCTAGTGCAATTATAGCCGTTTCTGAACTTGAGTCTATTGGTGCCTGTGGTGCAAGTATTGATACCATATTTACAGATGATCTAGGCCCAGGTTTCTTATCTATTTGTGGCTATAAATATCTTGCACGTACACTTATTACCTTGACAATATCACAGTAGTGTTCAGAGTCCACTTGATCCAGCAAGACATTCTGTGGCACATCCATTTTTGTGCTTCTAGTAACAGGCATAGTTTAAAAATGATCATTAACTCAGGGTCATGAGGTTGGTTTATTCGATCTGTCAGCTCCCAAACAGCCTTGGCGGGGTTGTTTTTCAGATCTCCTTCACTTCTATATTGAGTACAATCAGTGATACACAAAAAACAGAGACCCACCCCTATCAGAACCTATGCAGGGGTTTTACCAAGACTTCAGAAGCCATTGTCTGCATTTGTTTATCTGCATTCCTGTGCAGTTGTGTATTCACCTTAAAGCAACTGAGCATGCTCTCCTTTCCTCTCACTGCTAATGCAAGATCCAGATTCTCCACGTCGATTGAGCACACCTGATGCATATTTTGCAATTGGCACCACAACAATACTGTCCCCTTTGAAGTCAGTGGGGTTGTGGTTGCACATAGGCTGATAAGGTGGTAATGGCAAGACCAATATTTGTGGATGCTGGTCCGGTTGCTTCACTAGATGACTGTCATCCATGGCAGCATGGGGGCATAATCAAATGGAAACAATGCAACAGAAATAGAGAATGCAGAAAACATAGAGGGGCTGATTCACAAAGGGCTTCCACACTCGTGGCAGAGGCCCTGCAGTAATACTAGGGCCCGCACTTGTGGCAGGACCTCCTCACTGCAGTTACTGATTGCAGAGGTCCCACCATGGGTGTGGCCTCTCTGCCACCAATGTGGGCCCTCTACCACGAGTGTGGAGGCCCACTGTGAATCGGCCCCAGACTGTGTGAAGTGTCAACTCACCCATGCACTGTTCGCCTATCAGCATGCCCATCCACCTATATTTTGAAGAGCTTCTCAATTTCAATTTCAGTTTTATTCCATTCAATTTAACAGAGCTTTTGCACAAAAAATAGTTCAAAGAAGATAAAGGAAGCATACATTGCACAGGATGTGTTCATCACAAAGGAAATATAAAACACACTCAGTGCATATTAAAACTAGGAATATACAAGACTTTCAGAGTACAGCATCAACACAGTATAAAACTGTCGTCTGTATTGGTATTGTTTGGGGGAGAATTTTTGGCGGATATTTCTTGTGGCTTGTCAAGTAGCCTAATTCAACTTAAAAGCTAGATCATATTTATCATTTGTCTCTTCACCTTCCACTCTTCTTTCAGCCGCAGATCAGTTTTCAGTACCTGTACTGCATATGGGGCTAGTCCGGTACTTCTTCATTACATAAAGTTATTTATACACGTAGTCTCTGAGTGAAAGATGGTGATTTTACATATTACTTTCAGGGAAATTTCCACTGGGTCAAGCAACATCAGGATGGGCATAAATTCAAGAAGCAAGTAAATGATAAATAATTAAAGGAATAATACAATAATACAGGGGATCCTAATGTAAAAAAGTTAAATCAAGGGGTGCAGCATTCTGGAGTAAAAAAAAAGCCAACTCAAATGACATTTCTGACAGCAAGGAGCAATGTAAATTGGCAATGTAAGATGACAAAGGCAACGAGCACATGCGCATAGAGCAATTGGAGGGCAAAAATAGAGGGTGAGAAATAGATAAAATGAATTGAAAAGGAAAACCAGTGGTGGTCTGTAGGGATAGTCAGTTCAGTTAGGAGCAAAAAACAGCCTAAAAACAATAAACATTAAAGTTGTAGTTTAGTGCGGGTGTGAAAAAGAAAGAAGGGGATGACAATAGAGAACACAAATTTGGTGACGGCATGGTAGTTGGCATGGCACTCCAATTTTGCTTCTTCAAATTGCTTTTGACTGCCCTCTTTTATGCAATGTGAGTTTTGCTAAACAGGCCAGATTCATGGATTTTGACTTAATGTGGCAGGAGCATAAGAAACACTTTGGCCAAACCCATGCTTGTCAAGTGTTCCTGCTTGCTGTAGTTACAGATTTTGCTGCAGGCCAACATGGATGGAGTGGAATATCTTAGAAGAAACAGTTTGAGCGATGTTGTGATAGAATATCCCTTGCACGATGTACACTTATGTTCCCTGTCTTGAGTGCCTGACTGGATGCATTTTGCATTGTGATTTTTGATTTTTTGATTTCTGATTTTTGCCTAAGACTCACACTAACCCAGTCTGTGGCATAGGCCTAAACCTTTCCTTAAATTGAGTGAAGTCTTGCATCTATCCTGTGATTGATGTGGAGTGGCACATCAAGAGGACCTCATTGAACTAACAATGAACTACCACCACTTTCATGGGTTTAGCATATGGATCAGTGATGACAGAGTATCATATTTTGTGAATCCATAGTTGTGACCTGTTCTTTTTATATTTGTGCCATAGGAGGGAGGCATACTGATTCAACCATGTAAAGTTTGGATTTTATGTGCTGAATTGGAATTTAGCTCTAACAATCCAAGTGAATGTTGTGCATGATTGCGTGTGTCACCTGTTTTGTACACACATAATGCATAGTGAGATGAACCAGAGTAAATGGAGGCTTGTGAAATCCGTATTGGATACCTCTAGCCTGTCATTGAACATGAAATGGAGGTGAGGGCGTTCTCTCAGACAGTGGAAGCCTTCTCTAATTCCACTGATCACTCTTCAGTGTGGCTAATTACATTAGGTCCAGAAAGCTCACACATCTTGGTTTCTCTGTGTTGGGTATGCTCGGTTGGAGGCTACCCTCCTAACAGGGGCATCACTCTACATTGTAATTTCCCTGCCGGCAGAAGCGTCAGCAGAGAAGACATGTCTGCTCCCATCCGGTGGGAACTTAAAAAGCACTCCAGCTGGGTAGGAGCAGACATATATTTCCCTGCACATGCTCTAAAGGGCAAGGAAACTTAAATCGCTTTTGCCCAGTGGGAGCCATCAAAAACACCCGTTCCCTTCAGGCATGAGCAATGCACCTGGGTAGGGTGTATGCGAGGAGCCGCTATAACTCAACAAGTCTCACTCAACTCAGCAAGGACCTATAAGACCAACTAATGCACGGCGTGGGTGGGCTGCTTGTGAGTGGTTGGCAGCCAAGCCCAGACCATGCATGAACAAGAGCAGTAGAGGGCGAGTGTTGGCTTTATGTATGGTAATAAAATATTACTTTATCCAAAAAAAACTAGAAATTCGCTGAAAAAAACAAAAGTCAAAGTTACTTTATAGTCACGGCCACTATAGTTATGCAGCAGGAGAGGGCCAAGTTATGCGGCAGAGTTGACTAAATTATGCTACAAAAAAGGCACATTATGTGCATAATACAGCACATTTTGTGTATTTCTTACATTTTTCACTTGTTAACACTGGTGAGGCATAGCTTGCACCTCATTAGTACCAGTTTAACACCCAAATATAGAAATAAGCAGATGGTGACCAGTGAACTTTTGCAAAGGGCATTCCACTTCGCAACAACAAGGACCTCATTACGAGTGTGGCAGTCTATAGAATGCCACACTTGCGGTGGTGGTCTGGACTGCTGTCAATGCGGCGGTCTGACAATCACATTACATCCCTGGTGGTCAGACTGCCAGGGAACCGCCAGCTCCACCAGCGGAGGTCATAATCCGCCAGGTCAGTGCTGCCCTGGGGATTACAAACTCGTTCTCTGCCAGTGGTTTCATGGCAGTAGCACTGCCATGAAAAGGCTGGTGGAGAACAGGTGCAGGGATCCACAGGGTGGCCCCTGAATTGTTCATGCACTTGGCATGGGCAGTATAGGTGCTCCCCTGTCCATCACAATCGCATTGTTCACTGTCTACTTTGCAATGGTGCTGGTGTATCCTGCAGGCAATAGCATTGTCGCTGGCTCGATTACGAGGCAGAGACAATGCTGTAGCCTGCTTCCCGTTAGACCTAAATTTTCTGCCGACCTAGCAGGAAACCCATATTAGCTCCAATGGGAGGTCGCCACGTATGCAAAGGCCACTCTGTCAGGAGTTTGGCAGATAGAGTTTTCTATCTGCCAAACTCGTAATCAACCCTAAGTGTTGCTGCATTTTTAGTAACTTTTGAACCATTTCAGCTAGAAACCAAATTCTTTTTGATGAAATCTGCAGATTAAGCAGCAGATGATGGATTATGTACACAATACAGCAGATCCATAATATTGTGAAAAACGCAGTAGTTGCACAGTTGCATAATTCCATTCGCACTGATTATAGCTATGTATGGTATTAGTATTTTACTGTGCATTAAAAAAAAACTTCAAAATGGTTATTTACGATAGGTGTAACTGGTGAATTTCAGTGATTTTGTTTAAAACGGTATGCTTTAACTAACATTTTCACATAACTGTAGCATCCCTTAAACCTTTATTTTTTGCATTAAAACCAAATATATGTGTATATATATATTCACTTAAAAAGCCAAAAGTTACAGGGACGTTATAGTTATGCTCAGATTTTAAACGTATGAAACCATAGAAATTCACCAGTTATAGTTAGGGTTACCTCAAGTAACTATAACTCATGCCCTAAGGTACCTATAACTCGCACCCTCACCATGCACAGTTTTTTCATTCAAAATGTCAGTGCAAATATTACATTGATATTATCAATGATGTTATAGAAGATGTCATGAGTGCTGTAATGTGTGGGGTCATTAGCAGTGCTTGGCGAGGGCACAAGTTATAGTTACCTTAGGGAATTAATTCTGTTTTTTTAATTATTAGGAACAGGATGTTGGGTTTCCAGGGGAAAAGGGTGGGGAGATTTTCAAAATGTTTGTTGTCATTATTTTTATGTGACTATTGTAAGAATAAATAAACATTTTATATACTTGTTTAACTTTGTATTTGAATATCTTATATCTCACATTGCCTGAAAATGTATTAAATATTATATTTCATTGTTTATATATATTATGTATGTTTGATATATTTATAACTTAGTATATTAGGAATCTTTCTCATTTTTAATTATTTTTATCACATGTGATTGATTTATATTGTCATCTTTTAATTTGGATTTTTATATAGCTTGTTTTTGTTGATTTTTATAAAGAACATTGAGAAAAATATGTTAATATGCTTATTATGTAGCATAAATTGTTTAAGGGCTGATTTTATGTAAATTATGTTTTATTGTTTTGAAACTGCTTTATGACTATTGAAGTATTTGTTTATGTTGTTGTCGAATTAGAAGTAATTAGTATAGGTTTTTGTAATAATTTCTAAAATGTGTATGCTACTTTAAAAAATATTTATTGATAATGTTTTTCAATTAAAATGTAATATTGTTTCCTTTCTAATGATTATTATTACTTTTTATGTTTTGAGAAGCCTTGTTATACTTTTTTTTCACATTTCTTTATTGGTTTTAAACATTGTATAGGGATAGGTGCATTTCCGGTGATTTCAATAGCCCAATACTCATAAAAATTACAACAACTTACGTGTGTAATGTCACAGTGATGACATACAAAAAGACTGTCATGTGTCATAGCAGTGGAAGCAAGAGACATTTTAAGTTGAGGCATTGCATTCTACCCAACAGAAGAGTAGTCAGTATTACATTTCTAAAAACCCAATACTACATATACAATAACAACTGAGTGGAGGTATGTGGTGCACTGTGTACCAAGGGTGTGAATGTGTAGGAGAACTGCAATATGTGTCAGTGACATGTGGTCCTCATGGGGGAGGAAAACAGGGGAAGAAAAGAATGGTAGGATGGATAAGGTGCTTGGACCACGACACAGTGTCATGTAGGGGTATTGACTGCAACACTCAGTCACATCAGGAGCCTGTTGTGTATACAATTTACATCACTGAGTATGTCTCCCCATTGAGTGAAACAGGCTCTGGAGGAGATGGTTTCACTTTGTCCAACCACCTTAGAAAATAATTTTCCCAAATTGTGGCAGCACCCTCGCCACCATGCCACTGCTTGTCAAACTCCATGGCATCCACATCTGCACGTACACATATATGTTTTGCCTGAAGCCAGCTGTTAATGTTGGCCAGCTGTGTGGCTTTCCATTCCATGGGTACCAAGCATTTAAACAGGGCCAGTATAAGTTCCACCATTCTCAAGTAGTGTTTGAAGCATTTGGTGCATTTTGTGATCCCCAGAAGACATAGAAGGGGATCTGGGGGTACTTCGATTTTAACCACCTCAGATATATTTGTTGTTACTTGGTTCCATGCACTTGCTAAAGGCGTGGAGCCCCAGTCCATGTGTAAATAAGTGGCGCCTCCATACCCACATCTAGGGCAGGCCGCGGAGACTGTTGCAAACATCATGCTGAGCCTGTGTGGTGTGATGTATGTTTGATGTACATGATTAAACTGTCACTATTCACTTCACATGATCCACAGCCATCCCCCACTGCTTGGTGGTGAGTGCAACTCCCAATTATCCAAGCGTGGTTAGCTACGAATAGCCCACTCAGCCCCCCACGAACAATGCTGAGTAGAGTGCCGTTATCACCCTACGCCCTATGTCATTCATGAGGAAACATTGCAATCCCTGGCGTAAACTCATCTCATCTGCGCCTGTTGCCCATGTATTACAAAGGGTCTGTGTGAGTACATGACATGAGAGGAAGAAGCTCACTTTTAACCCATAGAGGTTTTGCAGGTCCTGGAACGAGGGCAGGGTCCCCTCATTATATAGGTCATTCAAAGGAGTTATCCCAGGCTCTTGCCATGGTATCATATCATGGATCTCTAGTAACACTCTTGCAGTGGGAACCACCCATATCAGGAGTTGTGGTGCATACAAGACCTGTTAACATCAGGGCTGAATGTATCTATTCCAAACAGCAAGGCTTCCCACGTAAGCTTCCCAAGGTCTTTCGATGGCCCGCCAGGCATGAACAGCCACTCTAGTAGGCCTGTGTTACCTAGTGAAGCCAGCACTTCTCGTATTTTGTCCCCCGCAATCCAGCTCATGGGGCCATTGCAATTGCACCACTGCAAAATAGAATTCAAGGTCAGGTACCTCCAGGCAAACCTCTGTCATCGGACGTTGGAGCATTTGGACCAAAACTCATTTACGGACAGGTCCCAACACTAGGTCAGACATCAGTCCACTCATTATCTTGAAAAAAATGCCTAGATGGCATCACTGTTAAATCCACAATGAAAAATAATAACCTAAGGAGGACTAACATTTTGGTAACTGCAGCTATGCTAGACAAACGGATTGCGCATCCAGAAGGCCAAGGACTGTTGTATGGACATCATTGCCGTAGAGTGAGACTGCATGCCAGTCAGCATAGACTCAGATGCCCCAAGCAGGGCCTTTAGCATGCAATAATGCAGCCAAAGGCTCCATAGCTAACACAAAGATTATGATTGAGAGGGAGCAGCCTTAGCAGGTTCTCCGTCCTATGGTAAACTGTTGTGAGATATGTTGTCCCGTGCGCACCCTGGCTCGTGGCTCCTTGTATAGAAGTCTAATCTAGTTAAGGAATGCCGGGCCCATCCCCATGGCCTCAAACACTTCAAGCAGGTACAACCAACCCAGAGTGTCAAAGACCTTTTCAAAATTCAAAGAGATAACCACCAGAAGGTCGGTCGCCCCCTTCAAGAGTACGTCCTTGCCTGTTTACGGTAACACTACAATGAGTGCTTCATGGAGCAACGCCGAAAGCATGCCTCTCTGGTGGATCTCCTAAAATACCTCCAGCAACTTCGGGGCAAGGATGACTCAATACGTTGCATTATATTCCACGGGAAACCCAACCACGTCCAGGGTCTTACCCTGCGTCCTCTGGCAAATTGCCAGTTGTATCTCCTCTAACTACAAGGGGTGATCCAGTTGTAATAATTGCAGTGCAGACTGGTGAGGAAGCATCACCTTCCATAGGAGGTTCCTGATAGCATTCAGGGAGATTTCAGGGGGGGAGTGGGGGGAAGAGTTCAGGTCCTGGTATAACCAAACAAACACCTCATTGATGTCAGTGTGTGTATTGACTAGGTGCCCTGCCATGTCACAGACCATGCCAACCACAGTTCTAGGAATCTACGATTGCAGTAACCAAGCCAGCATGTGCCCAGGTGTGTGCTGGTTGGTCAGGCAGGTCCTATATTCGAGGTCGCTCAACCGTGTCACCTCCTCGCAGTATGGGCAATAGAGTTCTGTTAAGTGAGGTCATGTGCCTGGCACTGTCATCACCTCGATTTCCACACTCCGCAAGCGTGATTCTAGATCTACCATGCAGGGGAGAAGTGAGAACCCTATCCCCATAACATATGTATGCAGTGTCCCCTCATGACCACCTTCATGGCATTTTATTCTAGCCCTCGAGTGCCCCCGAGCCAACATTTTCCGTAAAGTATTATGTTAGGTGGGTATCGACAGCATCCCTGTAAGCCACATCACTGAGCACTTCTGCCACAAAATCCATGTCAGTACAGCCACTCAGGAAGTACCCCATTGAAACGTAACATTAAGGGGGCTATGTCCAGAGAGGTTCTGCCAAAGTATTCATAGTCTTGGATGAGGGACCAAAAGTTGGAGTTGAAGAATAAATAGTTGAGTCTGATGGCCAGAAGAATCTAGCCTCCCTGGGGTGATCTATGCACCAGATATTGCAAAGATTTAGGCCCTCATTACAACTTTGGTGGTTTTCAGACAAGATTGCAGTGCAGACACTGCTACCATGCCACCAGTACTGGCGGTACAGTGGCCGCCGTATTATGAGTCCCAAAGTGGAAACAGCTAAAATACAGCCACAAATCAACTCCGATAGGCCGATCAATGTAAAAAAACAGACTGTCTAACCACCAGTCCCGCCACGTCGACACCATTCCATCTGCCCTATTAATCAGTTTCCTGACCAGTGGTCCATGCATGGGAGAACACGATTGGCGGTGCTCACCGCCACAGTTCCAAAAGGTACCGCCAATAGTAGGAAACACCACATTGGACAGTTTGAATACCCCACACCTGAGACACATACACACACCACACATACCTGCTCACGGCACTATAAAACACCCCCCCACACATACCCACAATCCCTTGTGAATCCTATGAACAGCACATATAGTGACGACCCATTCACACAGATCCCATACACCATAGGGACCTGCACACTCAGCACACACCACAAAACTGCACATTTTGAACTAGGCACACATCACACACACACACACACCAACATCACAACCCACCTGCACCCACATCCAAACACCCCACAATGCACCCTACACGCACTACACCCCCCCACAACATGACATGTCAAAAGCACCCACGTTTCACTGACAATGAGTTGAGGGTCATGGTAGATTAAATCGTTAGGGTAGATCCACACCTTTTCAGAGCACAGGTCCACCAAGCATTGTTGGCAAGGAAAACTGAGATATGGCAGAAGATCATTGACAGGGTCAACTCAGTGGGCACACACCCATGCACATGCGAAGACAACAGGAAGAGGTGGAATGACCTATGGGGAAGGTGCGTTCCATGATGTCCAGGCACCAGATCCCCCTGAACAAGACTGCCGGTAGGCCCCCACCTCCACCCCTTAGTTAGCATCCTGGGAGGAGAAGGTCTTGGACATCAGGCATCCTGAGTGCCTGACTGGAATCATCGGAGGGCTCGACTCTGGTGAGTCAAGAACACTACCCAGCCACCAAGCACTCCTGCCCAGCATGCGTCCCCACCACCCATCACTACCGAATCCACCTCGTCCCACACTTCTGCACCCCCAGGCACCCTACACCCCTCCCCTGCATGCCACACCACCCCACTGTCACCATCCCCACACAGTGACCCCCTAATGCATGCATACCAAGCACAATGCCAAGCACCACAACTCCCAGAATGCAACACTCGCTACACATCAGAGGATCACAGTCCCACAACACAGTGGAACACCTGCATAGAAAACCATACCACATGCCACACCAACTGGCAACCTCAACTGCATTCCAGCACATGGCAATGGCAGCAATGTCATCCACTATCCTCAACCCTCTATGGCACATTGAAACAATGGCACAATCCGCATCCCCCAATCAATGTCTGCATTACTGCAGCGGTCATTGCCATCACTGGGAAGCAAGTCAGGCTACACCATGCATCACACGATGTGGCCAACAAGTACAATCAATTTCTGCATTACTGCAGCTGTCATTGCCATCACTGGGAAGCAAGTCATGCTACACCATGCATCACACGATGTGGCCGACAAGTAAAACTCCTAAATGGTACTCACTCTCTTTCTATCCACAGGTCCCGCTGCCACTGCCAACCATCAGCGGCTGCCAGGGTCAGACAGTCCTTCCCAGAATGAAGGCCCCAGTGGATGTCTAGATAGTGACGACTTGCCTGACCCAACAGGGATGACTGGTCAGTCCATACCCAGCAACACCACCTTGGATAGACCAGACTCCCCTCCCATGTGGCAACGACACCGTAGCCAGCCGTACACACCCAAACCAGTGCCCTTCGGATGGGTCAATCAGAAATGTGCCCCACAGTACAGGGGCCACAGTCAAGGGGACACAGTCAAGACAATGAGGGTCCAGGTACTACTGGGAGTGGGCACACTGTGTCAGGGGCACAGGCACAGGGAACCAGGGGATACTGGGAGGGGTCCTGGGATGGGGAAGCTACAACAACAGACTGCCCAGGTGGCCCTCACCCAAGTCCCGGGTGCATACCACCAAACCCAGGTCACGATGGGCCACATACTCATGACCGTAAAGAAGAACCAGAGGCTGCAGAGGGAACACCATCAGGAGCCAGTGCAGCAGTGGCAGGTCCTCAGTGCCACCATGGCATCCATTGCAGGGGTGCTGAAGGAACTGACCAACATCCTGCATGAGTCCTCCACCCACCAGCAAACTCCTTTCACTAGCCACATCCCAACAGAACCCTCTACTACAGCAGCAGCTGGTGGAATGGACGCCCTGCCTGAGGACCCACAGACCACCAGCACCCCTCCCCCTGCAGCTGAGTGACCCAATGCAAACAAGGACATCCAACCAGACAGTGACCCTCTCCTGAACATCCTCCCTTGTGTGCCACGGAGACACCCTGTTGACTGTCCACTGTCATGTCTCTGTTCTCCCATGGCCCCCTATGATGGACCCAGACTACACACAGGTGTGCTGACTACACTGATGAGTTCACCCACCATGACCACACTCATCACCCCTTTCACGTGTCAGTCACAAATAAACACTATTGAGCACAGCTACTGCCTTCATCCTTTATTGCAAGAAGTACCATTTACTGTGGCATAACATGTTTAACTGTCAACCCATTGTCTCATCAAAGTTTGTGAGAGTGACAGAAGGGGGAGCAATATACAGCATGGATGATGGTGGAGCAGGCAGAGACTGGACACATGTGTCAAGGGAGTCAACAGATGATGCAGGAACCAGACTGCGCCAGACAAATACCCTGCAAGAAGAACAGGACAGGGACAACAATCACTATAGGAGTCAAAAATGCCCACACAACACATGCACTACAATTACATACTCCCAAGGGTGAGGTGGCAAGTGTCAGCTCTAACCAAATGCCCATGTCAGACCCACATTCCCAAAACAGCCATCCCCAATAGGACTTCCATCACAGCAGACAAAGCTGAACCTAAGGCATGCCCCATAATAAAACCGTAATGTTGCACTCCCTCCCATTGTGCGCTCTTAGGATAGTTAGCAATACTGTTGACACCACAATGTATAGCACACATATTGCAGTTGATATGGCAGTGCAGGGAACAATGTAAAAGCACAAACATGTCACATGTGAAGCAACACAACAGCAGGCTGATAATTGAACTGAAATTTGTACAGTAACAACTCCACTTATGAGGAAATGTGACCCCCACACACCCACCCAGAGGCAAAGCTGCACCCAATTCCACCAGTGTTAACAGACAACAGGAGGATCTATGTCACAAGGCAGCCAGGAGTACAGGTCACACACCATACATCTGACACATACCTGTAGCTCATTTGAAGTATTGTCGTATCAACTATGCTCTGGAGTCAGGTGCATCCTCATCATCTTCATCCTCATCACTCCCAATGTCTCCTTATTCAGCCACTGGTCCAGCTGCCACCTCCTCTACATCCAGCAATGTGATGGGACATTTCAGGGCCAGATAGTGTAGCATGCAGCAGGCAACTACGATCTGGCACACTTTCAGTGGTTTGCAGAGTAGGGCACCTCCTGAGATATGTAGACAATGGAATCTGGCCTTCAGTAACCCAAAGGTTCTATCACTCACATGCCTTGCCCTACCATGGGCCTCATTGAAACAGTTTTTAGCATCTGTAGTTAGATGTCTCACAGGTATCAGTAGCCAGGGAAGGTTTGGATGGACAGAGTCACCTGTGTGCACAGAGGTAGGACCGATGTCAAGACTGAGAGGGATATAGGGTAGGGTGTGAAGAGAGCTGTGTGTACAGGGGTACACAGACGAATGTATACATACCAATGAGCCAGGTCCGGTCCCTCTGTAGCGGTGCCATCATGTGTGGGACGTTGCTGTTCCGCAGAATTAAGTAGTCATGCACAAAACCAGGGAACTTGGCTGTAACTTGGGAGATGCTTTGGTCAGCGGGAAATACCACCTGCACAATGATCGAATAAAACTTTTTATAGTTCCTGAACACTTGTTCATTTCTCCTGGGTGGTACCTAGGCAATGTGTATGCCATCTAAGGCCCCTATCACGTGAGGGACATGTGCCAAATTGTAGAAGGCAGCTTTGACAGTGACTAAGTCATCGCGTTGGGGGAACCTGATGTAGCAGAGCAGATGTCTTAGCAGGGCACACAGTACATCCGTCAAAACATTACTGAACATCGGCTGTGAGATCCCTGCTGCCACGCCCACAGTCATCTGGAATGACCCTGTGGCAAAAAAGTAGAGGACTGACAATACCTGTACTGTGGGAGGGATGACAGTGGGATGACGGATGGCAGGCAACAGATCAGGCTCCATCTGGGACAGCAGATCCATAATGGTCTGACCATCCAGGTGATACATCTGAATGACATAACGCTTTTCCAGGGTGGGAAGGTCGACTAGGGGCCGGTACACAGGTGCATGTCTCATCCTCAACACCGCACCATATCGGGGAATTGGAGAGGAAGAAGTCAGAATAAACTGCATTGACTGTGTGAATATAGTAAAGCTGTGCAATAGTCACAACATTTCAACCATGACGCAACTAACATTCAGTCACTATTCACTAAATACATGTAAAATGGCAGCTGTTTGTCTTGCATGCACAGGACAGATGTAAGTGACCTAATACCACCGGCCGTGCAACTCCTCATTGGATAAAATGGTTGTCTATGGGAGACTGGAGCAAATGGTGATCTCTGCCGATGGTGACTGTGATTTCTGCAGCAGATGTGGCCACCATTTCATGTGGCAATTCTCACTTGACTCCTGACACTACCGCACACAAGATCTCAACTGCGTGTGCTGCTGTGTTGTGACTCTGGTAGCCAAGATCTCATGTCCTGCAGGTGACAGGGCCCCAGCCTTCTCCCAGGAGGAACTCGAGAAGCTTGTGGACGTGGTCCCACCCCTGAATGGACAGTTGTATGGGGCACTAGAGCAGCAGGTAAGTCTAATGTCACCGTCCTGTCTGATAGTGATGTGTATGTGGATGTAAGGCTTTGGGACGAGGCAGATAGAGTGGATGCATGGAGGTGGGTGAGGAGTCAGAACGTTAGTGGTGTGAAGACATGCAAGTGTGGGTATGAGATGTGTGAGATGTGTGCTGTCCACTGCTGTCCCTGTGATGTCACTCTACATGACTTTGCCCTTCTGTCTTTATCACCCATGCAGATCAGCACCCATCAGAAGAAGGGGATTTGGCAGGCCATCGGCAAACTAGTGCGGACCCTGGGGCCTCCATGTCAGGCCGAGCACCCAATACAGAAAGAGGTGGGAGGACCTGAGATGTTGGGCCCAGAAGACACCAGAGGCCCAGCTGGGGACGTCCTCCCAACGAGGAAGGGGTGCCTGTCGGACCCTGACCCCCCTAATGGCCCACATTTTGGTGGTGGCCTACCCTTAGGTGGATGGGCACTTGAGGGCAGCACAGCAGCCACAAGGTGGTAAGTACACACTTTCACCTCTATAATGAGTTGCTTAGGTGGGTTTGGGTTGAGGACTAGTCGGTAGCTGTAGCAGAAGTACTAGGTAGATGCCTGTCCACTATGGGTATCAATCACCCAGGCAGGATTGGTATCACAGATTTGTGCCCATACCATGCAGGCAGTAACTTATGGAGCAAGTACTTCCAATGTGTATCTTGTGTGGTCACCCTGAACCAAATTTTGGTACCCAGCTCTTGCCAATGTCATCACTACACCTGAGGTGTCAGGGCATTGTCACCTGTATTTGCCTACCACTGTGCCAGGGGATATTTGTGAGTCCAAATTCTGCTGCCATGTACTGTATGTGTAGTGAGGCAAAGTGGGGCAAGATGTCAGTGTTCTAATTGTCAATGGCTTAGTAGGCATGCCACCTACCCATGCAGGATTCAGTTGTTACAGGAGTCCAGGAATTGATTTCCTAAACGACCATGTGGATTTGGAAAGTACTGGGCAAGTTTGAGTAGTGTGTCTCACATTGTTGTGTAGCCATTTTAGTTATAGCTCCATGCACGTGAGTTTGATACACTAGGCCGCTGTGCACCTCAACCTAGATATATTTTATTCAGCTTTGCATTGTTATTTTTACAATAACCAGTTTTACTGTATTGTTTTAATTTCTTCTATCTAACTGTTTTGCTCAGTTCAGCATTGTGTTCTCAAACAACACATTCTTGATCACTCTTTGCTTCAGTCAAGGCTACAGTCTGGTACATTGCCGGTAAACGTGGTAGAAGTTTAGTCTCCAACATTCGTAGAAAATACACATCCTTACGTAGGGACATTTTCTTAGAACATCTGCTGTGTTAATTATTAAAACACTTTCTAGTTCCATTACACATCAAGAGGGAGATTCCAGCCAGGGAACCACAACTGTATGCTGAATGCTTTGCTTCTGATGCTGACACAGATTACAGGCCTTTGCTCAGGTATGAGGGTTGTTGCCCTCCCAAGGGAACCTGAAAGGCAGGATTAGAGCTTCACATGCCTTGCTCAAAATATGATTTAGATGGGAAATAGTCCATCGACTCTAGTGGCAATATGATAGCATTATTCTTATGCTTCACTCTCATCGTCACCATTTTAATATTGTTGTGTTGTGTCGTTCTGGTTATTGCAGCTCACGCTTTGCTATCTAAAATGCAGTCGTTTTATTAAACCAATCTTTAAAACGTATACTGCTTTTATTGTCATTTATATATGAGACCGAATTGTGAATGAGAGAACCGGATGCAACCTGAGTGACCACAACTTCCCTGAGAAGTACGATATGTCATGCGCTTGGCTGCCCAATCATCCCTACCATTCGGGAGAGATGAGGCACTGCTAGTTAGCAGGAGCAAAGCCCGGATTTGGAGTGTCAGGGGTTACCCACCGTGGGTCAGACTCAGTCCCCCACACTGTGGACGATCTTGCTGCTCAAAATCCAGTAGTGTCATTAGAATAATGAGAGCCTACGCGACAACATCAAGTACATGGGTACCATTGTACCACCATCAGCAGTACACATCAGCATAGATGTAGTTCCCTCTAAGGTGTCCCACTGTTGTAGCATGTATAGGTGAGAGCACAGCGTGGCATGGCATGGCAGCAGATAATGATGTTGTTACTCTGTGTGACTGTTGTGCTGGCATTGACCCTTTGCATCGTGCCGCTGTCACCCTCCCTCCCTGCCTCCCTCTCCCCCTCTGTCTTTGTGTGCATCATCATCATCTGACGAAGGAGAAGGGGCACCGGTGAGTGTGGAAGCTGCAGCCCACGGGACCCAGGAGGCTGAATCCAGCCAAGCTGAGGGGACCAGTGGGATGGAGGGCGAGGGGAGTGCCACGGAAGAGACAGGATCGACCACACCATCTTTTGATTCCCCCTCCAATGGGTGCTCCCTGGCGATGGTAGGAACCATTTGGGACCACTCCAGTTACATCCTTGTCCACCACCCCTCTTTCCAGCACTGCCCTCCCTGTGGCACCCCACCCAGTTGCCTGTGCCCACTCACCCAGGAAGGTGGGCATCTCCTTTGCCACAGGCACCTCTGACCCCGCCCCAGTCAACCCTGCTGCCATCAATGAGGAGGCTATTGACCTCCTGAAGTCCATCTCTGTGGGACAGTCAACCATTGTGAATGCCATCCAGGGACTGGCATTGCAGATCAATGCATTCCTGGAAGGCTTTCACTGTGCCCTGGCAGACCTGCAGGGATTGTTTCAGGCTCTGGCCTCCTCATTGACGGTAGCCAGTCACTTCTTCTTCCATTCCCCTACAAGCCAGCTGTCCCCAATCCCACATCCCTCTCCCCTCCAAGGCACACCTTACGGTACACAAGAACAAACATAAGCACCACGAACACCACCACCGCCATGCACACACACAGCATTCAGATGCAGACATGACAACATCCACTCCCTACACTGAGAACCGCACTACCCCACTCACACCTGCAGTCTCCATCTCATCAGTCCCAGATCCTGCCACAAGTGCAGTCACGTCCACCGCCACCACAACATCAGACCCACATTCATGCACCCCACACATCACATGCGCACTCAACACAACTGTCAACATCCCCAGAGGCAGCATACCCACCCTACCTGCAGACACCATCACAACACATTCATTCACACATCCCCCCTGCCATCTCCCTGAATCTCCTCCCCTCCTCACACTACATCTATACGCCCACCGTCATCCACCCAACAGTCATGCAGCGCACATATGGCATCCAAGCATGCACACGCACCCAAATCACCTCCACGTACATACCTCTCAACCACCCCCTCTCCCTCCATTCCCAAACATTTCTGCCATGACCATCCCCGTGCCCTCAAGAAATGTTTCCTTTGAGAATTTTCTCTGTTCCCTACCTGTGAATTCATCCCTGACTCCCCAAGCATCCTGTTACCCTCCACACACCACTGCCTCTCACCTCTCAGTCCTCCCCTGGTCGTCGCCATGCCCCTCCCCCACCTAAGACTTCCACCACCATCAAGTCCACAGTCACCCCTCCCAAGCCCAAGCCCACTCCCCCCAAATCTAAGTTAAAGACCAAACCTCCCCCCATCCAAGCCTAAAGCCCCCCCACCAAAACAAAACCTAAGGACCCCCCTCCAAACCCACCCCTCTCATCTCTGAGGTGCCTGCATGCCCCATTGATGCCCCTGTCCACTGGAGGCTGGCAGTTTGCAATCAGGAGTCAAGTTGGGCCCTTATTCTGTCCCCACCTGCAAGGGGCAATATGAACATTTTGGACTAGCCCTTGGGCCCCTTACTACATAGTTATTTATTTCAGTTACTATTCTTTTTAATATATCTACACCACTGCACAGTTGGTGTCGATGGTAACAACATTGTCCTGGCTTTCCTTCCACATGCATGTGTGGTATATATGCGATTTGGCATGTGTGAGTGTGTGTGTGTTAGTACCAGTGTTTGCGTGTGTGCGGGTGTGCCTTGCAGTGCTGTGTGTGTGTTGTGTGTATGTACTAATGTCCTTCCCTCCAGTGTTTGCTAGGCAGGTGTACTTACAGTTGGTGTCTTCATCGCCGTTGCTGGTCCTGCAGTTCAATGGCCAGCAGGAGCATTGGGAAGACGTGCAATTCGTGTGCCATGACGCCTGCGGACGTGCCTGTGCTCCTGAAGGTGAGTGTTCCCTTTTGAATTATTTGTTTCCGCCAGGCTTTTCATGGCAGCGCGACTGCCCCGGAAATCCTGTTGGTGTGCAACCTCGTAACAGGGTAGTGGAATACAGCCTCACCGCCGGCCTGGATATGCCTACTGCTGGCCATGGCGGTCCCTCTGCAGTGGTGGTTCAGGCAGCGACTTGGCTCTGTTCTGTTGTTTCTCCTCTTGCTCCTAATATGGCGGTCCATTCCGCTGAGGTGACGGGGGTGCGACTGCCACCTCCACTGTGGCGGTCCAAGGACCGCCAGACTCTTAATTACCACCTTAGTGTTTGTCACCATTGCTGAAAATGTTTAGCGGCCTGAATACCCTGAGTTCCCGGAAGTGAAGTTGGTATTGTGCACACAGTTAAACTCTACTTCCCATAACCCTGGGGCCTATGGATTTCGCAGTAATGTAGATCAGAGCATGTGAAGAAACTTTGTGAGTTAGGCGAGTACAATGAAATCAATTAAATGGGTTGCCCATCCAGGGATCATTCCAGTATCACACAGCGGACTCCTCTGTCAATGACCTCCCTGTTTTTTACAAAGGGTACTCTAGGAGCTACCCTTATAAAAATAAACCTGCATGTATGCAGAGTTTCCTGTACCATATACCTACCCACTAAAGTGCCTGCACGTCTTCTCTAGCTCTCCCTTAGTGAGGTGTGTCTCCTGGAGACAAGCAATGTGTATATACCTGCACCTAAGAAATGTATAAATTCTGTGCCATTGCACAGGAGTCACGATACCCTGGGCGTTCCATGTCAGTTCAATATAGCAGGTCGCCATGTGTACCTAAAGAAGTCCAGATGTATAAAGTCCCCAGTTCATCCTACCACTTGAATGGACTGCATCCCAACCCTTCTCTTGCTGCCCTTCCATTCCAACATGAGTGAAAAACAGAAACTTAGGAGAAACTCCCTTATGTCAGGCTTGGACGCCAACGGGCATCATGCCACAAAGTCCCATGTAGGTGAACCAACATGCATAGTACACCTGCATCACTGATAAGTCCGTGTGAAAGTCTCTGTGAGGGCGGGTCATACCCAGTGAACAAGGCTAAGTTCCCTGAAACAACCACACCTAGGCCCAGCCAGGAGACTGTCAGCCAACCAGCTCCATGTTCAATATACTTCCCTGTGCCCTTATGCCCTCTCTGCCTGTAGTCCATCAAGGATCCGGCATCTCCCTTCAAGGCAAACCGAATGGTGTAATCAGGGATCCCTCCTCAGAGGTGGCCGTATCGGGGGCTCCCTGCTCAGAGTGCAATCTGTGTCCAGGGCCAGCACCTGAAATCTGTTTGTACTGCACGTAGAGATCGCAGCAACATCCCACACTTGCTCTTGGGCAGCCTCTTTCTCAGTCAGGCAGGATGGAATCTTGTATGGGTGGCACCAGCACTTGAGTCTCCCGTCAGGTCAAACCTGCACGGCATCTCAGAATGACTCCAGCTGCTCCACAATTTCCTTAGAGCACAACCATATCCAGGCCTCGTCCAGGGTCGGGAAGAAATGAGTTGAAGCTGAGTCCACCACTTGTAGTCAGGCCAGAAACAGCAAGGCATAGGAGAGCCCTAATGTGCAAAGTTGCACCTTGACTGCTCTGAAGGTGTTTCATCTCCTAGGAACCTCTGCTGTCAGGATATGCAGTTATCATTTTGCCATTGTTAGTCCAGGGACCTTTTACCCTGAACATCTGCAGCAGTAGGTCACGGTCTCTAAGGGTAAGCAGGTGTGCTATAATGGGGTGCATCAGTGCTCTGGGGGGGGGGGAAGGGTGGTCACCCTTGAATCCTGTGCACCCTTTTGATGGAAAATATTTTTGGGGCCATAGTGGCCAGGACCATTGATGTGAGACACTTCTCCAGCAACGGTTCAGTGTTTGGGCCTTCGAAACCCTCTGGTTGCAATCACTACTGCGGACAGAACAAGGTGCCATCAAACATCACCCCGCGCAGGAGCCTAGTCATGCCTGTACGGGCACCTTTTACTGTTGGGCCTGCAGTGATCATGCATAGGCTCCTTAAGGACACTGCACATTGCCATGCGGCACTCGATCCTGGAATGCTGGTGAGTTCGAACTGCTGTGTATTCCACATGAGATGCACGCTTCCCCTTCTTTCTGTGACTTTGCTGCTGGAGATCCTCCAAGCACAGCATTGGCAGCATGCTTGCTTGCCTGAATGTTTTCTAGACCTCACTGCTGCCCAGGAATCCATAGGCCCAGACATCCTGGTGCTGGACTTACCGGTGGGGACTTACTACTGAAAGCATTATTTGATACTGAGGGCTGGTAGCTGTGCTTCCGATCTCTGTGTAAATGACTTTTGGGGCTGAGGAGGCACTCACCTTATGCCCTGCTTCAATGCCCCACCTGGACCCATTTATAATTGCTTCAGCAGCACTAAATGCCCTCACCCAGCCCGAATGCTCTGTGTGCCTGGAGGGGGTACAATATAGGGCAGTATGCCCCATGGACTTACTGGGGCAATTGTATGGGACATCCAAGGACCCCTTGGGCTATTGCAACCCGAATCTGAGTGACTGCACCCTGCGGTGTCATACATTGTTTACTCCACTCCTCCTGCCCAGATAACTCTGGAATCTGGGGGCGCTTTGTTCACTTCTCCATTCCAGGTGTTGAAGCACTGACCTCCCGACATGGCACTAAAGGAGGCCATGATTTCTGCCCATCTTGCCAACCGCTAATTCATTACATGATGGGAGAGCTCCCACGAGCCAGTGAGTAACCCCCTGCTAGTGAATCGATGTTCACTGGTGGCTTCGGGTGTGCTATCTCCAGCATAATACTAGTGTCTCTACTACCTAACATGAACGCTAACGCAGGTTTGCATCAAAAAGTATACATCAGGGCCAAAATGTTTTAGAACAAAATATTTTAGACTTTTATTGTTATGTTGGTTATAGTTTACTGTATATTTAGTTCCATGTTTTACTGTTTTTTTTTGTGCTAACACGTCTGGTGTTTATTTAATTTTAAATTTTAAATATATTTATTATTTCATTATTATTAGTAGTAGATATTATATCATTAATGTATATTTGTAATTTGCAAGCTATATTATTCAATTGAATTCATTTGGTTTTCCTTCATATAAGTTAATTATATTTGATATTAAATTATTTTTATTTGGTCCTGAAAGTGTAAAATATTTGTTATAATGGACTGTTGAATATAGAATCTGATATCTTTAGTGTCAAACATCTTCCCCACATTAGTTTAGATTGGAGTGGGAATAGTAAATGTGACCCCTTTAGTATCCAACAAATCCCCATAAATGAGTGAGGGCCTGATTACGAGTTTGGCAGTCGAACCACAAGACTGCCATGTCAGTCCTAAAAAGACTACTGCGCCAGGGGTTCCCAGACCACCGTATTACAATGCAAACAGGCTGGACCGCCAAGCATAAAAGGCAGACTATCAGCGGACGGTGGCTTGTATCCAGGCGGTATGATCTCCAGTGCCACCAGTGCCCCGGCCACCCACTGAGCATATTACAAACACACAGTCGCTGTGGCGGTCTACTTGCAGGTGTTAGGCAATGGTGGTCAACCACCGCTGTACGCATCCAACAAACTAACAAACAAGTACACATTAGATGAATCCAAAAACAACATTGCTGATACACATTGGTCCAATGAACACACCTGCAAATCTCACTATAAAACACACCCCTTCACAGACCACAATCCTTTGCATTTCCAAAGGGAGCCAAAGAACCCAACCACCATTTATTGAATTTTTCATAGATTAGGCACCCCTTTTTCCACCATCCCATAGAACACCCTACACACACTTTTGTCCATTCATTCCCTATTGCACTTCCCCATTTAAGTAAGTCCCAATCAGCCACTTTAGTTGTCCACCATATCACTTGCAAAAATTCCCGTGTTTCTGAAGATGAGTTGAGAGTCATGGTTGACAAAATCATAAGAGTAGAGACACAACTGTTTGGAGCCCAAGTCCAGCACACTTCTCTCAGTAGGAAAATGGAAATGTGGGACAGGATAGTTGAAAGAGTGAATACTGTAGGAACCACACAGCGCACAAAGGAGGACATTAGGAACAGGTGGAATGACTTCAGAGACAGGGTCCGTTCACTGGTCTCCAGGCAGCAGCTGGAGGCCAAGAAGACTGGCAGTGGCCCTTCCATGTCCCATTAAGAATCTTTCCTTGGGAGAAGAAGGTCTTGGTCATGCTACATCCAGATGGCTTGACAGGAATACCTGGTGGAGTGAAGCCTGATAAGTTACAACACAAAAACTGTCACAAAAATGCAGTGTCATGCATGCTCACAGCTCAGCTTTTGCCACCACTGTCTTGTTCAAGTACCTCACCAACATTTAGTACTCAGAGTATCTGAGTTTTAACACTGTCAATGTGTATTATTGGACCCAGCATCACAGCTACCAAGGGCCATCATATACCATATGTCCAAATGGTACCTGTAATTTTCACAATAACAAAAACATTCCAGGATTCATGGTATGTCCCAAAATGTAAATGTATGCTCAAAACTAAATGTAGTCTGTTTACAAATATATAATAGCCAACATTTGCGAAGTGTTGGGAAATAGAGGGAGTGACCTGACTGCATCTCCAAAGAGGCCTTGTGTCTGTAACTCCAACCACCAGCCTAGTGGTCACTTGCCCCAACACATCTGTTAGGGAACTCCCAAATGAAGTGTACTCACCTGGGAGGATACCATATGTCAAGTGTTGGGAAGTCTAGGTAGTGACCTGACTCCAACTCCCAGGAGGCCCTGTTTCTAGAGCTCTAGCCACCAGCCCAGTGATCACTTGCCCCATTACATCTGTTAGTGAACTCCCAAATGAAGTGTGCTCACCTGGGAGGATACCATATGTCAAGTGTTGGGAAGTAGAGTTAGTGACCTGATTTCAACTGCAAGGAGTCCCTGTTCCTGTAACTTCAACCACCGTCCCAGTGGTCACTAGTCCCAATACATCCGTTAATGAACTCTCAAATTAAGTTTGCTCATCTTGGAAAATACCATATGTCAAGTGTTGGGAAGCAGAGGTAGTGGCCTGATTGTAAATCCCCGGAGGCCACATTTCTGTATTTCCAACCATCAGCCCACTGTGCACTTGTCCAATTCCCTTGTTTGGTACTTCTTGATTGAAGTGTACTCACTTGGGAGGATACCATTTGTGTAGAGTGTGTGTAGTTGAGAGATTCACTTGACTGCCACTCCCAGGAGGCCATGTTTCTATAATTCCAACCACCAGCCCAGTGGTCATTTGCCCAAATACCCTTGTTTGGTATCTCACAATTGAAGTTTACTCACCTGGGAGTAACCAAGACACAGATCATGTTCAACTCAGAGATGTGTCTGTCTACCTAGCTCCACCTTCACCTGCTAACCCAAGATGAAACTTTTGAGGACAGGAATGACACCTTACCAATTGTGTACAACAAGTATTCCTAAGGCCTCAAGCTGCATCGCCAGATTGGTATTGGCAGCAGACACATTGACACAGCACTGTAGACATGATGTCTCCAGTCACATATACAACAAAGTCCTCTGTTTGCCAGCATCCCACTCAACAAGGCCTCCAAATGGTCAAAGCCACATGTTGACACTCCACTGTGTTGGCTCCACTGGTGGTAAGATGTCCTTTTCAGGCCATCTTCCAAAGTGCCACTGATCTGCACAGCTCATCAGCTGCTTGAGTCAAATAGGTTAGGCATGCTTCACATATGGCATGTCAAATAACCCAATCCAATGGTGAGGCATCTTGGCCAATGATTTTATTTACTATGAATGATCCCTTCACATTTCTTTTTTTGTTCAGTCATGTCATATATTTTCTGTTAGCCGTAGCTTCCCAAAAAAATCACCTATCACTTACTCATTGTCTGTTGTTTTTAATTTCAGATTTATCCATGTAGATAAGTCAGATCATGTGTACTATACGGTGATGATCCAAGGTGCTTGTTCAAGATGGGATATGTTGCATGTAGACAAATTTTATTACAGCGTTTAGCACATAGTCTGTCAATATGTCTGAAATATTGCAAATCATAAATGATGTAATCATACTGAGTAAATAAACATATTTACAGGTACATACTTCCAGAACATGGAAGGAAGGGATTTTCTAGATGTTGTCCTGTAGAATAGGCAAAAATGCCCTAAATCCGGTCCCAGTATGCTTGTTTCCAGTTCAGGGAGGACCTGGCTTGACAGATCGGGCTGGACTCTTCCCATGGGGATCAGGATCAAGACTGATTTGCATATGGCTGGGTCCAAACTGGAATGGCATGGGTGGCAACAAAACAATAGATTGTAGGCCCAGATGTCGGTACTGGGGGTGAATCTTTGACATTGTTCAGCATCCCGTCCATCATTTGTTCTTTCTGCATTTGTTGTCCTAAGTGGGAAGGGTATGCTCAAACGTGGGTCTCTTGCTCCTCAATGCCAAAGGGGTAAAACTAGCTTGGCTGAAGAAGGGTGATATCCTGAAACTAGTTCCGGTATGTTTGTTTTCAGTCCAGGGAGAAACTGACTTGGTAGTTTAGGCTGGATTGTTCACATAGGGAGCAGAGGTCAAGACTGATGTGCGTATGGGTGGGTAGCAACAAAACAATGGATTTAGGCCCAGATCTCTGTACTGGGAGTGAATGTCTGATATTGTTCAACATTCTGTTGATCATTTGTTCTTTCTGCGTGTGCTGTTCTAAGTGGTAAGGGTATGCCCCCTGCCTGATGAAGGGTGGTATCCTGAAACTGGACCCAGGATGCTTGTTTCCAGACCAGGGAAGACCTGGTTTGGAAGTTTGGGCTGGACTGTTCCCATTGGGAGCAGAGTCAAGATTGATTTGCATATGGCTGGGTCCAAACTGCAATGGCATGGGTAGCAAAAAAACTATGGATTTAGGCCCAGACTGCTGTACTGGGGGGGAATGTTTGACATTGTTTAGCATTGGTTTCATCATTTGTTCTTTTTGCATTTGTTGCCCTAAGTGGGAAGGGTATTCCCAGAACTGGGTCCCTTGCTACCCCCCCCCCCTCACCCCCCAATGCCACTGGAGTTAAGCTAGTCTGGCTGATTATGGGTGATTTCCTGAAACCGGTCCCAGGATGTTTGTTTCTAGTCCAGGGAACACTTGGCTTGGCTGCTCAATCTGGACTGTTCTCATGGGGAGCAGGGTCAAGACTGATTTGCACATGGCTAGGACCAAACTCTGTCCATCATTTGTTCTTTTTGCATTTGTTGCCCTAAGTGGGAAGGGTATGCCCAGACGTGGGCCCCTTGCTCACCCATGCCACTTGAGTCAAGCTAGCCTGGTTGATGAAGGGTGATATTCTGAAACTTATTCTAGGATGGTGGTTTTCAGTCCTGAGAAGACCTGGCTTAGCAGTTTGGGCAGGACTGTTCCTATAGGGAGTAGGTCAAAACTGATTTACATATGGCTGGGTCCATAATGGAATGACAAGGGTAGCAAAAACAACCAATAGATTTATGTCCAGATTTCTGTGCTGGGGGTGAATATTGACATTGTTCGGCATTCCATCCATCATTTGTTCTTTTTACAAGTTATTTGGTACAGGCACTGTGGCTTACAATGATGAAACACATCAACAGCTACGTACAGGTCATACAAAAAGAGTTTTTAGCCAGTCTGAAGGGTAACTGACATGATTGTGGCCTAGCAATAGGTATTTTCAGAGCACATCATGCATCAAGGCCTCCACAGGACATGAAACATGTCCAATGAAGTCTTCTAAACTTTCATCTCACCAATCTGCAAGCTGTCTTGGCAGAGGTCTCCTACACCCAAACTCTGTGACCCAGATTCCCTGGAATAATCCATGTCCACTTCGCATTACAAACCTGCCAATATCCTAACTCTGAAATGCTCACATGAAGATGGTGAAGGCACCTCTACAAATAACAAAACAACGAGTATAGGCATGAAACCATGCATGTGACACAAATCACATTACAAGCATCTGGAAAACAAAGGGGCATATTTATACTCTGTACTGAATTAGCATCCTTTTTTTCATGCTAATCAGCGCAAACTTAACTCCATATTTATATTTTGGTGCTAGACATGTCTAGCGCCAAAATATTGGAGTTAAAGTCATTTTTTGCTTGCGGAAAAATACCTGGCGTCAATGAGATGCAAGGTAGCCATTCCCGGGCAAAAAATTACTCAAAGGCCCTACTGCCTTATTTATCCTCCCGTGCAGAAAAGGTGCACAGGAGAGAGGCGGGCCTAAATAATGGCGCTAACCACAGACATCTACCAGTTATAGTTAGCAGTGCCAACTATAACTTGCGTCCTACCAAGCACTGCTTAAAAAACTCACATGGCATCAAACATGTTCTATGACATAATTTATGACATCACTGATGATATCTCAAGTGACATAATTGATGACATTATTTATGACATCACTTATGATTTCACTGATGCCCTCATCCAAGGAGTGTGCTAGTTTGTTTCATAGTTTACACAGTGGTGGGTAAGTGCTATACTACTTGTCTACCTAACTTTGCACAACATGGGTCCTATTAATAGGTGTAACTGTTTACAAAACAAATCTACTCCTAATGCAATTAGGTTTGTAAAGGTATTGAACATGTTATAAAACTTTGGCCCATATTTATACTTTTTGATGCAAAACTGCGCAAACTCAGCTCAAACTCCTCATCATACTACACTACACTGGTTACCCGTTGCCAGAAGATCCACCTTCAAGCTGCTTTGTATCACCCACAAAGCTATAGATGGAACAGGACCGCTTTTTATCAGAAACAAAATAACCAAAGAAATTCAACAAAGAAATAGCGCTCAAGATTGGCACCCGGCCTTAGAACACCACCATAGAAGAAAAAGTCAATAGGTGGTTCATCCTTCTCCGTTCAAGCAGCCAACTATGATATTCATTACCCCCAAATATAAGGTCCATGGATAACTATCTTACCTTCAGAAGACTACTCAAGAGTTGGCTCTTTCCTTCATAACCACCATGTTCAAACAGCAATGGAATCACGGATACATATATATATATATATATATGTGTGTGTGTGTGTGTGTTGGTGTGTGTGTGTGTATGTATATATGTGTGTGTGTATATACATATATATGGGTATATTATTATTCTATGGTTAAAATATGTTCATAGGTCATTGCATAGTTCCTAGATAAGTTGTTATATTAGATAGAATCCCTGCTTTCTTTTTTTATATCACAATGATCAAATGTTTTATTATCATAAGCATTTCACTATTCACAAATTGAGGAAAGATAAATAAATGTTAGAAAAGTACACTTATTAATTAAGTGCAAATATTACAAATCTTGAAAGTCTGTTCATAGAATACTACTTTTCTTCTCATATGATTATACCCATTATTATATTCCTTGCACATCTAATCCCTTACTATGTATTTACATATCTATTACTCTAGTCCTACTGTACTAGAGAAAAATTTAATAAAAATAAATTAAATAAAATCTAAAAATAAAATTAAAATGATATACAATTAAATTCAATTAAAACGATAATGTATAAATGAAAGAAAAATGAAAATAAAAATAAAAAAGTATATATATATGTATATATATATATATATATGTATATATATATATATATATAAATAAAATAATAAATAAATTAAAACAATCTAAATTTACTCTCTTATGTCTCTCTCAATCTATCCTCCATCCCCACTCTGACGTATCCCACACCCATTCTACTACCTTCATCTCCAAAATAACCCTGCCTAAGCTCTTCCCTCCTGTACCGCAGCTAGCTCACCCCAAACCTCAGTTTACTACCATGATCTCCCAACAATCCTTTTAAATTCTCCGTCATTTATCTCACCTTTGACTAATCCAAAACCCCTCCTGCTACAATGATCTCTCGAACCTTTCGCACAGACTCTTCCCTCCTCTATCTCTCCTTTTCTCATCCCTATCCTCATCCTATTACTATAAACTCCCAATTAACACTTCTTGATTGTTCCCCCTCTATCCCTCCATTACTCCAGTGAATCCGACTAACAAACTCACATATCCTCTGCTCAAATTAACTCATAATAATACTAATATTGTACTCATATCTCCCTATATTAATCCACCACTGATTCCTCTTGGGTTCCGGATTAGCGTGCTACTCACCGAAAAGCGATTTGACGCCTCGTCAGAGGTAGTAAGCACTATGTAAGTACAAATACAATTACAATATACAGCAGGAATGGCTGAAAAGCAAGTCTAGGCCAATATCCTCATCTGGGAGTACCAGAATAACTTATTGGTGTGGTACAGAGGTAGCTAACCTCATGCCACGGGCAGTCTCGCAGGATAGAGTTCCAATTGTGGCTATTGTCAGATGTGTCACAGTTCCCAAAATTGTCACTACAGGACCCCAACCCTGACAGCTGAAGTACCATACTTTCCTGTCCAATACAAAGAATACATAGTCATCATGAATGGTGGGTACACTAGATGGCAGATGCGTGAACTAGTAGATGTGATGTTGCAGTCAATGGGTCAGCTCCGTTGTCAATAGGGGTAGCACATGGTAAATGAGGGTTTTGAAGGCAGGACAGATTCCCTAGGCCATTTCCCCAATTTACCCATTGTACTCATGGGGAGAACTCTGAGACTCACACTAATTACACAAACTGTATGCAAATATAACAAGATATTTGTTATTAAAATGATCTGTCTAAAAAAACGAAAACCTACCCTATCCTAAACTAACCTATACTAACTATACTTATCATACAACTACATCTCTCAAACCTATGCTAAACTTAACTTACACATAAAACACCACACTCCAAACATTGGCCCCCCACCCCACTTAAGAAACAAGTAGGACAACAATTACTACAACTACACATGCACAAACTAATCCTATGTCCTAAACAAATATATATATATATATATATATATATATATATATATATATATTATTTTTTTGTATAATTTTTTTTAAGTAGAAACACATATAAAACCTAACATGACCCCCCCACCCAACAACCAACCAATAAAAACATAAGAATAGTAAACCACCCCCACTACACTTATCCTAACTAATAGCTACACTACACTAACCTACCACTAACTACATAAACCCAAACTAAAATATGGTACAACTTTAAAAGGGAGTGGAGGAACTGAGAGGTAGTCCATTGCTGTACAAGTTCATTTCCTGGACTTTTTCACCTTCTTCTTTATGTATGTTAACAGTTTACAGTCGTCTGCCAAATCTTCCTCCAACTTGTCCAAACACCTGCAGATCAGGTTGTTGTCCCAACATAGGTCAAGTTCAGTGGTGCCTGTGTGGTGACTGGTGCTGCAGATGTGAATTTGGTGGACGCAGCTGGGTGCCCCTGCATGGTTGATGTCCCTGCTCCATCCTTTTTCTTGGGTGGCTGTGTGGGTCTCCCGTGTGGGAATGCTTGCCATTCCCCAGAAGCTTTTTGAGCATGGAAATGGTGTGCTATGTGGCGGTATCCTGTGTGCACCTCCAGGATGAAGGCTGTAGCGTTTGGACCTCCGGTTGAACTGATGCCTTTCATCATTGGTCATGCTGGCAGCTGTAAAATGAGGACAAACAACCATCAGTATCAGCACTGGGTGGAGTATGTGCAGATTTGTAACTTGCACTGCTACAACTGATTACACATACAGTCCTACACACATTCCTCCAAAAACTGAATTGCTCCTCATCTGTGTCTATGTCCAACCATTCATCAACAGTATATTGCACATGTCAGTGGAATGACGTCAATCCATTGTAAATCAAGAGGGGCCACAGCTGATAGTGACTAACAATGGAATGCTCAACATCACTCACATCTATACTGTGTCTCAATAAGTTTGGATTTCCTGTCTCCCTGAGCAGAAGGGGGGTTGGGCATGCAATCCATCAGCTCAACTCCCCTGGTGATGCACCAAGGCCTGAGCACTCATCATGGAGTGAAGGAATGGGGCAATTGTTAGGGGGGCAACTAACTACAAAGCTGGTATTCTATGTTGTAGTATATCTACATTCATGTGTCCAGGTGTAAAACCAGGCCAGAGCCTACTTTACTAGGGTGCAGCTGCATTTGCCAGGCTGTGGCCACATGTACAACTGATGCTATCTTGCCATGAGAAAGGTTGGGCAAACCCTGAGCTGCACATCACTGTTGTCAAGACATAACAGCACTGGAGCCCCCTACCCTGTGCCATGTAGTCCTATGTGTGCTCAATAGTACACACATGGTGGCTGTATGGATGCCCTGATAGCCACAGTAATTGTTTCACAGCTTTGGGTGCTGCAACTGTATCCAGTAGCGCCTTACATTATCAGCCGATGCATGTCAGATATCCTCACAGCACTAGCTACACACACAGCACTGCCTTCTTATGCATCTGTGATGTGACCTACATCAGTCACCATTTACATGGTGGCTTCACCATATTGGTTACACTGCTGACATCTGGCATTAGGATATTAATAGACTTTAACCTGAAACATCTTGAGTGGAGTTGTCCACACATTGTATACACTGATTACTGCAGTTCTGGGCATTATGGCTCCTTGCTGTACCACTACCTCATCATCTCTGGAGGGTACTATGGCACCTGTGGTTTGGGTATGTCTCCTACAGAATCCCCCTAGAGCGTAATGCAGTTGGAACCAAACATCTGTGCCATCTTGTCAATAAGTGTGAGATATGTGTGGTACACATTGCTGATTATGGTGCTGTGACAAGGTTGTTTACATCAGGCATGCTATGTACACATACAGCTGGCCTATGACCTCCATGAATACAATTCCATGCTAGCACATGTTGCCCTTAGAACTACATGCAAGCCAATCTCATTGCACAACCCCACAACATACATGATGAGAATGTGACAGAGCACCATGCTGACGAACAATTGGCAGCGCAGCACTCTGCCATATTCACAATTCAGAAATGCATCGTATTTAATAGGAGAGGGCACATCACTGTGTTGTCACCTACAACGGCGCTAATATTGCTTCCAGAACTTGACCCAGCCACCATTACCTCATGGTGCATAGCTGGCTGCGTTGAGGTGGAGATTGTCATTGTGCATGGAGGGACACCTTCCTACACAACAAAATCTTCAAAGGGTCATTGCACTTTCCTTGTGTGTGCTGCCCAATTCAGCACCCATTTAAAGAGCAAAATATGGAGGGTACAACAGCATATATGTTAGCTCGTTGTGGCCTGCTAACGCCACACCTTGGTGTGTTTTCAGGATTTGCAACAGCCTCTAGTGTAAGAAAATGTGTAGATCTGGGACACAGTCTAGTTGCTATGGCTGTTGCAATGGCACAGCCACAGCAAGACCCATTGCACGCTCCTTCCATGCAAATTACTGCATGTAAAGGGCCGTATTGACAAGTTGATGTGAAGCTACAAAGTGTGTCCTAAGCCCACCTTGTATACACAGTGCAGGGCATAGAGTCCCCAGAGCCTCACAAATATTGAAGCTGTGGTGGTGCTTGGTCCTCTTTCACATGCCCCATGATGTCACCATCCATCCTCCTATGATTTCTGATCATAGGTCCAGAAACCTACCTCACTCATTGCATTCCACACTTCTGACTGACTCACACCCAACCCTGGAGTAGCTAACATGAGGCACAATATGACACTTACTGGTCTTTGAATCTCTCCACCTCTCCGATGGTGTATGGAGCAGGTCCACCTGTAAGACATGAATGTTGAAAATTGCTTAGTGTAAGTCCTAGTTAAAGCAAATGGACATCATAGTTCAGTGTAAACTTGTTAGGCTGTGTGAAGAAGTCATCCTAATGGAAGATCAGTAGATATGACAGACTACTATGATCACTCAATCACACGTACTCTCTGATGAGGTAGACCCACATGTAAGAGAACAGGGCTGATCGCACAGGACCCCTAACTTTGTGCCACCATTTCCCACTTTTTGCTGGTGTTTTCCTGACTCTGATGGTGCTCTGGGTACTGCTAACCAGTCCCAGGGCCTGTGCTCTGTGTAAAATCAGTATGCAAATTAGGCTAATTATAATTGGCTAAGTCAACCTACCTATAAGTCCCTAGTATATGATAGGGCATGTAGGTTTAGGGACCCCAGCATAGGCAGTGCACCCATAGATGCACTGCTGAGGTGCCCAGTGTCATTTTAAAGGCAGGCCTGCCTTGCTGGCTGCTTTAAAAATAAAGTTATATGCAAATTCGACTTTGGAATTAAAAGTAGTTCCAAAGTCTTAAACTACCTTATTTTTACATATACGTCACCCCTAAGGTGTGCCCTATGTGCCCCTGGGGCTGGGTGCCATGTAACTATAAGCAGGGACCTTATAAAAAAATAGCTTTTGAAGCCCTGGTGAGGTAAAAACAGCCAAATTCATTTTTCCCTCATTGTAGTGAATGGCCTCCATAGCATAGAATGGGGAGACTTTGTTTTAATTTTAAAAGTCCCCTTAAGTAACAGACACCAGAGTTTTGGTATCAAATTACTAGTTATAATAAATACCACAACTTCCAGTTGTTGGGTTTAATATAACTTGTTCAGGTAAAGAGTTTTAAACTTTACCTGAAAAGTTGCCAACTTCAGCCCTGCAGTATTTTTGCTGCTGTGCTCTGATTGGCCAGCCTCTGGCAGCCTGGACAGGCTGCCTTGATGAGTTGTAAAGTGGCCTGGCTTCACACAAAGAGATGTGCCTGTGGGAGGAGATCTCCCCTCAGCAGATGGTGAGGCAGGAAGAGGGAGGGCTGCCAAACTGGTCTTCAAAGGCAGAGAAGGACATTTGGAGCAACCCAGCAACACCCCTACATCCTGCAAACCCAGACAATTAGGTACCCCCCTGTTTTTCACCCAGGAGCATGGATATAACGGGCAGACCTGCACCCACACCTCAGTTCCCTACCAGATTCCAACAAGGAAGAAGTACAGGAAAAGAAGGATTGCCCTGCTGGACCCCTGACCTGCATCTGGACACTGCACTCTGGAGGACTGCACGAGCTTCACACTTGGGCTTTACCACTAAAAGGACTTTACCTGTCTTCTACTGCTTCAAGAAGGGACTCTCTGTTTGCTACAGGTACAAAGGAGCTTCCCAGAGTCCCCTCCATCAAGTCCTGCAAGCAGAGCCCATCTAACCAGTGTCCAGTGGCCATTTGAGGATTCTGACCAGGTGCATTCTGGGAATTGTCGTCCCAACTCCCAAGGAGCAACTCAGAGCTTCTGGAACCTTGGATCAAGTTGTGGACACTTCAAGGACACAAAAAAGGACCTCTGGAATAAGATCCAGAAGTTTGGAGACATTTGGAGCAACTCCATAAATTGAAGAGGTGCATTGTAGGAGTTGTAGTCCCAGACCCCCAAGAGGCATACCAGAGCCTCTGAAGCCTTGGCTGGTGCTGTGGACCACTTTCCTGAATCAAACACTTCTGAAAGTAAGTGTGACAGTGTTACCTCGTGGGTGGCCTGAACTCTGGACTTTGTTCCTTTTCCAGTGTGACCTTTTTTAACCATTTGAGCGCTAGTTGCTTCTATGCGCTAGAAAGCATTAATCCTTTAAAAATTAATATCTCTGGTTCCCCGTATCTGATTTTATTTGTTTTGGTGTCATTTTAAAGATAAAATCTATATTTATAAATTGATTTTGGATTTTTAAACTGTTTCCTGTGTTTTATTATATTACTGTTTTGTGATATTTGAATGTTTTACGCTTTGTCTCCTAAGTTAAGCCTTGTCGCTCGTTGCCAAGCTACAAAGGGTTGAGCTGGGTTTAATTTACTGAGACTTAACTGGACCTAAGTGGAAGTTAGTCCCCTATTGCTAAGGGTAGGTACTTACCTACCCTTACCAATAACCCATTTTCCAACACCACACATCTACAAACCATCACTGTCCATGACACTCCTGTGATGCACTTTACTGCACCATGTCTACGTGGCATTGTCATGCAGCTGTCTGTTAGCACAGCACCTCCATGACCATTTGGGCCAGCTTGAAATTGTGTATCCCACCTGAGGGCCATGCTATAGTTGTTGCAGTGGCTGGCCCACTATCACAACCATAGCATGCCAGCCTGCATCAGATGTGGTATACATCTATGTCATGGTTAAAGCAAACTGATGAACTGCTACCCTTGGGTTGCGTGGGCTTTCCAAGGTGTTGAGGATTGACAATGAACATCCTTTAGTCATGTAAGCGAAATGTGTGTGCCATCACAAGGCACTCACATTATGATAATTGCAATGGCAGTGGACTCCTGTGAACATAGTTGTAACGACCTGCACATTGACTGATCTGAAACATGGATGTATTGCCAATGGTGTGTGCCCTGCCATTGTTGCCATGGTATACCATTGTTGAACCAGTGAGGGATGAGTATATGGGCATAGGAACATGGCTCAACATAGGCACACTTGCTCAGTGGTCAGAGGATGCATCTGGTGTTGCAGGTTAGTGAGTGATGTGCCAGTGATGGAGCTGAAGCAGTGCAGCCCCATACTGTCAGTGAGGAGCAGCAGGCCAGTGGAACAGACCAGCACATGTGTGTGGTAATGATTGTATAGGCTGACTCTGATACACAATGCAAAGGTGAAATGTAACTGCCAATAGTCTGGACCCAGTGCATGGTCAAGCTCCCTAACAAGGCCTTGTATAATGACACAAAGAAGCCTATAGGACTACAGTATTGTAGCACCTATTGCATATATACTGTCCTTGTGGGCCTTAGTGCACCCCTTACTCACATCCATGTGTGTGCATAGTCATACTTAAGTCACAGCATGATGGCAGTGTGGTCCAACATCATGTATACATGTAGAGGCCAATTATGCACTTGGCAGGAGATACTACAGATCACAGAAATTTCAGCTGAGTACATAGGTGCCCTTCTCATATATATCTATGCCCAAACTCCATACCTGCACTCACTAGCCTTACAGATTGTATAGAATTCATACATAGGAAAACATGTTGTGACTCTGAGGTTTGGAATTTGCCCTCCCTGTCTTATTTTTACACACCCTTTCATGCCTGTTTCATGGCACAGGCATAATTCCTAGCTGTTGTCTGATAAATCTAACTATGCATGCATCACTACACTTGGGCCCACATATATGGAAGTGGCGCAGCACCTATTGCTACGCCTGTTGATTTGAGGGCCCTAGCGCACTCCTGATACCACTATGTGTGCGCCATCTCCAATAGACTGCGCACCATGGCAGTTGCTAGGGGGAGTAGTGCCACAATTGTGTGCCAGTAGTCAGGAGCTTTGCAGGATTAGCATCAAACGTTTTTTTGCTAGTTCTGCTAGGCACCCATTTATCATTATGAGAGCATATTTTCAAAGCCTGCAAAGAGCAGGCATTCAGAAATCAGCCACAAATGGGGTTCAGCAATCTCCTTAACTTCTGTATGCTAATTTGGAGGCCCACTTTGCGCATGAACAACCCCCTTGCATACATTGTACCTGGCACAGCCATGATGTGTGCCAAGCCTTTCCACAGTGGTGCAATGAATGCATTGCGCCACTTTGTAATGACAATGCGGGGTAAATGGCAGGTCTGTGCCACCATACCGCCAATAATATGGCACTATGGCAGTGCAAAGGATGCGCTAGGGGCTCTTACATCTGCCTCTTCATGATGGTTATGCAGGAGTCATCATACATGTGTACTGCATTGGCTGAATTGTTTTACATTTGAACTGCAGGCCTCAAGCGGCGTAGAGACTCTTCATACAGGTTGCATACAACATGTTCAGAACCATTACATGCAGCATTCAGACTTATCTGCAACTGTCAGTCAAATGCTTAATGCAGCCTATAGTATGGCAAAGGGAGACTTACCAACAGTTCTGCCGATTTCGATTCTTAAATGGTCCAGCAGATCCTTCTCCCTTGCCATCAGATCTGCCCACCGATGCTTGAGCTGGTGCTCATTTCGTCCGGACTTGAATATGTGTCCCAGATGCTAGACCACCTTGCTCCACAGCACTCGCCTGTCCTTGGTGGGATAGCCAAGGATCACCCAGCCACCCAGTTGCATCATCAGAGACAGGTAATAGGCCACCAACTAAATGAACCCCCCAGTTCATCAGACAACATTCTCCCCATCCTACCCTTCCCAGACATTTCCAATGGGAAAGGACGTCACCCAAAATAAAATGTGAAATGAAACTTAAGCACAACAACTACCTCAAACTCCCCATACTACCCCAACAACTAAACTACCCCAGACAGACACCCCACAATACAATGACAAAAACAGTACTCTATCAATACAAATCACAAGTACATAGACAACTTAGACACAAAAAACACAGCACAAGGGGCACAAGAAGACCTCCAAACACACCACAAATCCACCAGCACCTCCAAAACACAACCACACACAGTCACAGGGGAACAGACTGTGAAGTGAATGTACACTTACTGTACAATGCTTATAGGCAGGAAATCCTGGTACATCACTTCCTGGCCGTGTGCATCATGTTTTTAGTGTCATGAGTGTTTTTTTAAGCATGATAGTCATGTGTCCATTTTTCTCCATGGTGCACTGAGAGTAGTGGTAACGTTGAATTGCTGCTCAGGGGCCATCTTCTCTACGTTGGGGTGTGTTAATGCATTTGCGTCATTTTTTTTACACATTCCGGATTAGCGTCATTTTTTTCATTCTAGCCCTTGAATGCGCCCTGTCTCAATTCACATGTTATATCGGCTGTCCTACTATGTGGTATATGTTTTTGGCTACATATGCAAGTCTATGCACGAATGTCATTACGGTGTCATTGGCATGTGCAACCTATATGTGTATTCATGTGTCAGCTGTAGGCACTCACTCATCCTTTGGGCATATGTGCATGTGTCCCTACACTGTGTCCACATGTGGGTAGGCACATGTGTGCTATGTGTATACATATTTTTTTGACTAGTGAGTAGCAGGGGGAGTACATAGTTATGTCTGTGGGAAATATATGTCTACATACCTACAAACATATTTGTATTTTGGCTCTGTCTCAAACACATGCTAAATCATGTGCCAACCATAACATTTTGTACTCAGAGTATGCAGTGGACTGGGACTGCACTGACATCATGTATCCTCTGTCAAGTTGTGTGTGCATGTGTGTCTACTCACTAGCTACTTATCGTATTTAACTAGTTGTAGGTCAGCTACACATGTGCTATGGAGTTTCCCATGCATCTTAGTTGCTACAGATGTTATGGACACGGGTGTTGGTGACCAACGCTATATGCCATGTGTCTGTATAAACGTGTTGTGTCATTTGTGTCATACATAACAACATTGCTATGTCAAGGGGATGTGCAAGCTCACATTGATATCTTCCTGCTTAGACAGAAGTTTGTTTCTGCTGCCTGTGTAGTCACATCTCTGGCACCTATATTCTGTATGTCATTACACAGTTGATGAGAAAATGTTTACTCTTACAGGTTTTTGGGATACATATGCAATTATTTTGCTGCTAGGTTAGCTGTTTTACTGAATCAATTCACGTTGCCATGGCTGGCCCATTATGGTGCTACATGTGTGCAGAGATCATTGGAATATGTGTGCCTGCCTCCAAATGTATATTCAGATTTGAGAACATCATGTTAGTCATGACTGTCACATAGAATGCCATACCACTGTGTTGCAGTGTGGCATAGATGGCAGGCCTACTCATCTTTATCAATGTGTGAGTTTGTGGGCCAACATAAACCCATGGTTGCATAAGAGGGTGCAGGTAAATGGTAATCCACTTTAGTCTGCCCCATGTGCACATGCATGAAGCATCTGACATTATCATACGTTGATGTTGTCAGAGCAGTGGTACGTGGGTTTATTAAGCTGGGATCTCTACCATTAATGATAGCTAATTTCCAGCCAGTGCACACTCCTTACTAGATGGAGACATGCACAAATGTGGCAATACATACCTGGTTGTAATGAATTCCAATGCAGTAGTTGATGCCAGCCTTCCCCTCTCAGGTACAGCGGTGGTGTCCTTAGACATGTAGGAAATGTATGTATGTTTGGAATCCAAAGTTGTACTCATGTTCAGCCTGCTTAGGTGTTGTACAACTCTTGTGATGTCAAGGTTGGACAAATGACATGGTACAGATGGAGTTGCCTCCTCTTCTGGTACCATGCGAAGGGCAAATACCATGGTATGCTAGTGGCAAACATGTCTGGGTCATGTACGAATGTGGCCACCCTCTCTGTACATCAGTTAAAGTTTGACATCTAGACATTGGTGTCTTACAGTGTCTGTTTTGGTGTATGTCTGGTCATTATCCCTTTTTCCTGCCTTCACTGGTGAGGTATGTATAGTGTCCTCCATTGCTCCCAGTCTTTTGTCTGCTAGCACCTTGTACACATCTTCTACAGCAACATTGTCTGGCGATATAGGAACAGGATACAACATGTGACTTGTTGAATGTGGAGATATTCCCTTCTCCTATAACTGTCAACTTAGTAGTTGATGTCCCATTGGTGATATTAGTGAGATGTAATGAGCTTCAGACACACATGACATTACACATGCCACAGCACTTGAGTAGTCTCCACATTACATGGCGTGCTGTATCAGCAAGAATTTGTGGGTATCTCAAAGCTGTCTATCCACATCCACCGTTGAACATGGCAAAGCAATTCTCCAAGCATGCCACAACCTAGCTGACTCTTACCACGACTGCATGATGTTGAGGTGTATTATCTAGTTAGTTCTGTATATATCCTTTTCCAGATGCTACCGATATGGCTGTGTCTACTCCCATTCAGTGTGATGTGGGTGTCTGACAGTATAGAGCAATGCTGTACATGTTCGCATATGCCACACCTGATTGTGATATTGGAGGCAAGTACATGTATAAGCTATTTAGTTACATTTGGTACCATACAATGGATCTGTCATGTAAGTGACAATGAGTGGTTAGTATTGCTATGTGCTGTGTAATGTTGTTATACAGGGCATACTGTGTACACATGCAGACACAAGTCAATCATTGTGGATAATGGTATACCCATTGCTACCAAGGTCTGACATCCATACATATGTCTTCATATATTGCTCATTATTAGCAGTACCCATGTGTGAATCAAGCCAATTTGTGTGACACCTATGTAGATAGGTGGGCATCCTATGTAGATAGAGTGTCTGCCTACATTCCAGCCAGACTATCATTTGGCTGATGCATTCTCCCTTTAAAATTCATGGAACCATACAATCTGTTATGTGTTTGTATATGGATTCACCAGCCCTAGCTGCTTTGTGTCACTTTCAATCCATTGGCCGTTCCCAAGCCAATGTGTATGAGCCATACATTATTTACAGTCTTCCATGTGTCAGGGATGTGGCCAAATGCAGTGCCAGAACATATTCCCATGGACACACAGTTCAGGCTCAGCTTCCAACATTGGTCACATTCCATGAGCAATTACTGAAGGAGCATCATTACCTATGATGTCCCCCCAGACACACATGTACCCTGCAGGCAAAACTACAATCACACAGAGTAGTGACCATGTTCAGTTCTTACCTTGCTTAACCTCCATTTCCTGAGAGCCCCTTTCTTATGTGTGGCCCCCTTGCATACAACCTGTTAGGCATGGTGTTGTGATGGTGAATGGCCTATAAAATTGTACTTTGCCCACATGATGGCACAATATATGTAGTGGTGCATGGAGCTAGGCCTTCAGAAGTCACATACCAGGAATTTGGGTGTCACTGATATGTGAGATGGAGTCTGTAGAACCCCCTACATCAACAAAGATGTGTGTACCATACTTGTTGTTTTTGTGTTTCTGACACACTCCCTGGGGTTAGAGTTATGTTCCATTGGTGTATGTATTGGACAATGAGTAGGCCAAGGATTCTATTGTTAAACAATATTTTATTGGTGGCAATTACAAATTACTTTTTTCGTTGACTAGGTGAAAAAGTTCTGAACAATGGTCAGACTCCTGCAAACTCCTGCCGCTGTGTTTGGTTATTTCACCTCGTGGTCCTCAGCCCCATCATCCTCCTCCTCATTGTGGATATCAACTTGTCTATCCCAGGGGACATTGTTTCTTACACACATGTTGTGCAGGATAGCACACACTAGTATAATCTTGCATACTAGCGGGGGAGCATACAGGAGGCTTCCTCCTGTCATATCCAGGTACCTGAACCTGGATTTGAGAAGGCCAAAAGTCCTCTCTACCACATTGCATGTTTTCCGGTGTGCTTCGTTGCAGGCACGCTGTTCATTGGTTGTTGGATTTGCAAATGGGGTCATGACCCACTGCTGTAGGACATAACCTTGGTCAGCTGCAAAGATAAAAGGGTGAAATTTAGTGATGACTTGAGAGGGATCTGGAATATTCCATGGCAGTAGTTGGTTGTACTTTGAGTGGTGAATCAGAGGTGATTGTGGTATTATGTATGTTCCTGGTCCTGTAATATGGTTCAATTTGACTGTGTTGATGTACATGACATTCCTGGGTAGTGACTCAAGGACCTGTATGTGACCATCTGGATTCCAATACGTATGCTCATCATGTATGTAACATGTTTTGTGTAGTCCATATTAGTAGCAGGGTCCTTATATTAGATGGAGGCTACCATCACCTTGCAGCACAATGGTGTCAGATGTGTAGCCACGATAGTTGCCCTACAAAGCCAGCCTATTCCATCGATGTTGGCATGTGGCATTACGCATGTAGTGCAACACTTAGGCCTTAGTGGTGGATTATGGTTGTGTCAGCCATCTGGGCCATCATTACAAATCCAGCGGCCTCAAGAATGCTTGACTCAGAGTGGCAGTTGGACCACTGCAGTCATAGCAGTATGACTGCCACATTATGACCATGGTAGACCTACCACGATTGGACCGCCAACATAGGCAGGTTGCCACCAGACAGCAGCCTGGCAGTCCCAGCGGTCTTTATCTGCCAGGGCACGCCTGCAGGCAGAATGGAATGCGGGTGTCAGGTGCCCCCTTGAGGCCCCTTCACTGGCCATGCATTTGGCATGGGCAGTGGCGGGCCCCCATGGACAGCCCTGTAGTGCTTTCCACTGCACCAATTACAGGCAGTAGAAAGCGCAACCGGCGCTGCGGCACCAGCCCCAATGCCACATTGCAGCTGGCTCAATTATGAACTGGTTGTGATGTTTTAGCCCTCTTCGCAGCTGGGCCAGAGATGGCGGAACCTATCAGTGTTCTCCTAATAGGGATGGCAGGGTTTAGACTACAATGGCGGTCTTACGGCAGTGGAAGTTTGCCGAGCGACCTCCGCCGGACAACAAGCTCATGATGAGTGCCCAGGTATCCAAAGGTGTATATCACATATTAGTATGATGATCACATTTGGTACAGGTGTATGTTCTAGCTTCTTAGTAATTGTATTTTTAGCCAGACTTACTATACATGCACAGTGTAGACTTTGGGAGGTTGGCCAGCTATTTTTCTGAAGTGTCACACAGTAAGGTGCATGTATGCCCAATCATGTCCTCCATACTCCTACAGGGCCCTACTATGGCATCAATGTACATTACAGTTTAGCAGTGAATCAGCACCATGGTGAACTATTGATAGTCTACAGTACAGGCATGATGGTGTTAGAAGGTGCTAAGTGGGGCATGTGAGGTGTCAGTTGAGTAGTTGTGGCACCATTTCTCATGATTCTGCCCCATGGTCTTTAATGGCGGGTACATTAGTCTTCCTATGTATGCAATACAATGCATTAGACAGATGTATGTGCAGCCTACAGGTATGTCAGGTATGTGTAGGTAAGATGTAGTTGTTGTTGGCACCACTTGGGTGGCATTTGATGAAGATTGTGCCTGAGTCTTTCACGCCATGAATGAGGTGTGGTGTGCCTAGGTGTAACTTTCTTTACATGGCCATGCCATAGGTCATTGAAATGGCAGAGCTTTTGTTGGTTTGGCCTAATGTGTGGGAAGAGCCACGATGGTCCACGATGGCCTGCACATTGATTGAATGTGTGTGCTTGCGGTTCCTGTAGAGTTGTTCTGTGTCAGCAGGTGGCACCAGTTGTATATGGGTGCAGTCCATTGCACCCAGCACATGCGGAAAGCCTTCAATCTGATAGAAACCTTGATAGGTCTCCTGCTGCAGTTGCTGGGTTTTTGGGAAGCAGATGTGGTGGGGTGTGAGGCGGATGATGGCATCTAGGACCTTAGGCAGGAAAAGTGATATTGATGGCTGGGAGACATCAGCCACTAGTGCCCCTGTTGTCTGAAAGGATCCAGAAGCCAGTATGTGCAGAACAGTGAGGAGCTTTGTGATGTGTGGTATGTTGTTGGGAGTTTACAGCCTGGCTGTAATGTCTGGTGCAATCTGGTTCAGCAGGCATAGAATGGACTCCCAGTTGAGACGGTAAGTCCTGATGATGTCTTGCTCCCTGAGGCCAAAGAGGGTTGTCCTTTGCTGAAATATCCTCTTGTGCCTTCTGCATTGCCTTTCTGGGTGCTGCGGTGGTGTTTGGGGTTGATGTTGTGGAGGGAGCTGCTGTCATTGCGGATATCTGCTTCGTGTCCCTAGTTGGAGCAGGGCAACTTCCATGTTGTCCTGGAGGTAGCAAATGTTCTTTCTGTAAATTTTCCTTATGTAGTGGTGTATGTGCCTCATTTTAACGAATGGTTGGGGTTAACATAATTTTTGGGTCCGCCTCCCACCCGTGCGTCATTTTAGCATGGGGGATAAATATGGCACTACAGACTTAGGGCCTGATTACGATTCCGGCGGGCGGCGGAGGCCCCCCGCCAGAATTCCGCCCTCCATAATACCGCTCCGCGGTCAGAAGACCGCGGAGGGTATTATGAGTTTTTCCCTGGGCTGGCGGGCGGTCTCCAAAAGACCGCCCGCCAGCCCAGGGAAAAACTCCCTTCCCACGAGGATGCCGGCTCGTAATAGAGCCGGCGGAGTGGGAAGGTGCGACGGGTGCTGTTGCACCCGTCGCGTATTTCACTGTCTGCAAGGCCCCGCGACTCCCCCTCCCGCCATCCGGTTCCCGGCGGGAGAACCGCCAGGAACTGGATGGCGGGAGGGGGAGTCGGAATCCCCAAGCCGGCGCAGCAAGCTGCGCCGGCTTGGAGGATTCCTTGGGGGCAGCGGGAAACCGGCGGGAGACCGCTGGTTTCCCTTCTCTGACCGCGGCTAAGTCGCCGCAGTCAGAATGCCCCGCGGGGCACCACCGGCCTGTCGGCGGTGCCACCGCGTCCCGCGGCCCTGGCGAAAGTAATCCGCCAGGGTCGTAATGACCACCTTAGAGTCATTTTTGGGACGGGAACACCTACCTTGCATCTTATTGACTCAAGGTGGTTTCACGCATCCAAAAAATAACGTTAACTCGTATATTTTGATGCTAGATGGGTCTAGCGTCAAGATATAAATATGGAGTTATGTTTGGGTGAAAAAAATGATGCAAATTCAGCACAAACAGAGTATGAATATGCCCTTTGTATTCAAGAGTAACTCGGTGTGCAGGTGATAACTGATGACTTGTGTTCATTATGTTCCACATAAGGTTTATGGTACAGCAGCAAAAGTTTTACACAGTAGAAATATTCTATGTAGTAATATGAACCTTTGCAAGCAGCCGTGAGTTATTAAACAGAATCGAGCAAGCATGACAATTTCTACATAAGTTAAAAGACCATGGTGCATATCTATACTTGGTTTGCGCCGTGTTAGCATCAACGTTTTTTAAGCTAACATGGCAAAAGCTTAACTCCATATTTATATTTTGATGCTAGACTCGTCTAGCATCAAAATATATATACCACCATTTCTAGGATGCGTGAGCCCACCTTGCGTCAATGAGATTCACGGTAGGCGTTCCTGTCCTAAAAATGATGCTAACCCCCTACCACCATATTTATACTCCGGCGCAAAAAAGACGAGCACGGAGTAGCAAAGTTAAATAATGGTGCTAAGCCTGCTTAGCGCCATTATTTAATGCTTGGGCCGTACCAGGTGGTAGGGGGCCTGTGGACCCATTTCAATGGCCAAACACCATGGAATGGACCCACAGATGCCCACTCCAAGCCTCAGCAACACCCACACCAGAGGGACACCACAGAATGGGGGACCCCATCCTGGGTAAATACAAGTAAGTATAGGTCAGTATATAAAAAACAAATGTACTGTGCCATAGGGGGCCCCTTATATGTGGCCCCCTGCATGGCACTGGGTTTAATGGCCATGCCCAGAGGACACTGGTGCCCTGAGCATGGTCATTGGGATGGTGAGCATGACTCCTGTCCTTACTAAGACAGAAGTCATTTTTGGGTGGTATTGCGTCAAGATATGAAGCTAGGCTGGTTAACCATATATATTGGCGTTAACCAGCCTAGCGTCATTTCTGGTGCTCAAATGCCATTTTCTCCTACAGTCACGCCAAAACCCGGATAACGTCTTTTCTTTTGACACTAACCGATCCTTTGCGCATGCTTCTGGCATTCCATCAATACGGTGCCCAGCTTGTGCTCAGGAATGGCGCTAAGGTTTTTGATGCAAAACTGCATTAGCTCAGTTTTGCATCAAAAAGTATAAGTATGACCCTGTGTGCGAGTTATAGTTACTTGAAATTACTCTAACTATAACTGCTGAATTTCTCTGGTTTTGTGAGAGTAAATTCAGAACCTCACTATAAAGCCCGTGTAACCTTTGTTTTTTTCTGTGAATATCTATGTTTTTTTAATGTAAACTAATTTTCATTACTACATGTTAATTTAACCACCGCCATGCACAGCCTTTGGCCGTGCACAGTGGGGGATGTCTGCAAGACTTTGCCTACAGCCATACCCTGCAACCAACCCCCTATAACCACCTAACCCCATGTCGTGACCAGTCCCTGCAGTCAAACCCATAACCACCAAACCCTGCGCTGTGCACGGCCTTTGGCTGTGTGCTGTGGGAGTTGGCCACAGGGCCTGTCTCTCTGGGTGTGAGAATAGGGGTGAGAGGGTGCCACTGGGTGTGAGAGTGTTAGACCTGACAGACTTAGGGTCGCCATCCCCCTACTTTCTGCCTTCCTCGTCCACTTTTCTGACACTGTTTTTGCTGGCTTTAGGACTCTGCGCACTTTACCACTGCTAAACAGTGCTAAAGTGCATATGCTCACCCTAAAACATGGTAACATTGGTTTACACCCAATTGGCATATTTGATCTACTTACAAGTCCTGTTTAAAGTTCATTACATGTCCCCAGGGCCTTTAGATTGAATGCTACTAGTGGGCCTGAAGCACTGGTTGTGCCACCCACATAAGTAACCCCTTAACCATGTCTCAGGCCTGCCATTGCAAGGCCTGTATGTGCAGTTTCACTGCAACTTCGACTTGGCCTTTAAAAGTACTTGCCAAGGCCTAAACTCCCCTTTTTCTACATATAAGTCACCCCTAAGGTAGGCCCTAGGTAACGCATAGGGCAGGGCGCTGTGTAGGTAAAAGGCAGGAGATATACATGTGACTTTTATATGTCCTGGTAGTGGAAAACTCCTAAATTTGTTTTCCACTGCTGTGAGGCCTGCTCCTTTCATAGGCTAACATTAGGGCTACCCTCATATATTGTTTGAGTGGTAGATTCTGGTCAGAATGGTGTAGACAGGTCATATTTAGTATGGCCAGAATGGTAATGAACAATGCTGCTGATTGGCGAGGTTGGATTTTATATTAGTACTTTAGAAATGCCACTTTTAGAAAGTGAGCATTTCTCTGCACTTAAAATCCACATCTGGGCTGGGCTGGTTGACAGCTCCCTTATGCATTTCATCCAGACAACCACAAACACAGGATGCTCAGTCACACTTGCACATATCTTCATACTGAATGGGTCTTCCTGGGCTGGAAGGGTGGAGGGTCTGACACTTACATTTCAAAGGACAGTGTCCTGCCCTCACACAAACGACTACCAAACACCCTACTGGGACCCTGGCAGACAGGGTTGTTCTGAAAGGAGACCTTGTGCACTTCAAAACCACTCTTTCTAGTCTCCCCCACTTCAAAGGCACTTTTGGGTATATAAACTGGGTCCCTGACCCTACCAACTCAGACACTTCTTGGCAAGACATTCTGCAGCAGAACCTGCAACCTGCCAAGAGAAGCTGCCTGGCTGTCCAAAGGAGTCACCTGGACTGCTTTGCTGTAAAGGACTGCTGCCTTTCTGTTTCCCTGCTGCCTTGCTGACCTCTGGCTCTGCTGAGAAGTGCTCTCCAACGGCTTGGATTGAGCTTGCCTCCTGTTTTCTGAAGTCTCAGGGCCAAAAAGACTTAGGCCCTCATTACAACCCTGGCGCTCGGTGTTAAAGCGGCGGTAATACCGCAAACAGGCTGGTGGAAAAAAAATGGGATTACGACCGTGGCGGAAACTGCCAACATAGACAGCCACTTTAACACTGCGACCGCCATGGCGGTACAAACAAACTGCGCGGCGGTAACCGCCAACAGACAGGCGGAAGACAATGTACCGCCCACCCTATCACAAGGTGCCTATCTGCCATCTTTTCCGGGGTGGAACCAACACGAACAAAAACACGGCAGAAACAGTACATAGAAGGGAAAACACTCACCTCTCCACACCCCAAGAGGAACCAGGACGCCATGGAGCCCGAATTGCAGATACTGCCAATGCTGGTCTTCCTTCTCTTCTATCAGGAACACCAACGATGGCGGTGGAAACCACGTGAGTACTGCACCTACAACACAGGGGAGTGGGGAGGGAAAAGAGAGTGACACACACACACACACAACATGCAACACCCCCACCCCCACCCACAACACCATACACACAAATACATGCAGCAACAGTACACACACACCCCACCTACCCCCCTGGAAGAACGCAATGACAAAAGGAATTGATTTGAACAAATATAATCAGGTGAAATCTCATTGTCAAAGTTCAAAATCCAGTAAACGCAATTATGTACACCAACTACACAAGTCCAGATAGTGCACCAATCATTGTCTGTGGACCATTGGGTCCAAAATGCACGGGCGAAGCCCACACTTGATCCCTGACTGTAAACGGAAAGAACACTGCAGGGGCATTAGATCAAAAGGAAACAGGCACCTCAGGGGGAGAGGGAGGGGGGCACCTCAGCCAGATGAACGCACAACACCAATGCTGCACGAGGGGGCTCCATGCCAGTTGATGTATCCTGGGGAGTGCAAAGCCACAGTCTCTCAAGTCTCTCCAGTGGGTGGGTTGCCCACTGCTTTATCCTTGGGAGTGCAAAGCCACAGTCTCTCAAGTCTCTCCAGTGGGTGGGTTGCCCACTGCTTTATCCTGGGGAGTGCAAAGCCACAGTCTCTCAAGCCTCTCCAGTGGGTGGGTTTGCCACTGCTTTACCCGGGAGAGTGCAAAGCCACAGTCTCTTAAGTGGATGTGATTCTCCACTGGTTCTGGAGGGGGCCTGGTGCCCACAGTGCTTCATCCTGCCAAGGACTGAGGTAGTGGATGCCTTTCTCCACTGGTTCTGGAGGGGGCCTGGTGCCCAGAGTGCTTATCCTGCCAAGGACTGAGGTAGTGGATGTATCTCTCCACTGGTTCTGGAGGGAGCCTGGTGCCCAGAGTGTTTCATCCTGCCAAGGACTGAGGTAGTGGATAGCTTTCTCCACTGGTTCTGGAGGGGGACTGGTGCCCAGAGTCCTTCATCCTGCCAAGGACTGAGGTAGTGGAGGTGATACTCCACTGGTTCTGGAGGGGACCTGGTGCCCAGAGTGCTTCATTCTGCCAAGGACTGAGGTAGTGGATGCCTTTATCCACTGGTTCTGGAGGGGGCCTGGTGCCCAGAGTGCTTCATCCTGCCAAGGACTGAGTTAGTGGATGTGATACTCCACTGGTTCTGGAGGGGACGTGGTGCCCTGAGTGCTTCATCCTGCAAAAGACTGAGGTAGTGGATGCCTTTTTCCACTGGTTCTAGAGGGGGCATTGTGCCCAGAGTGCTCCACGTGCAGTGTGGCTGGTACAATTCCCTCACCTAGGTGTGTGTGCCACGAGATTGCCGAGGTACAGGTAGCATGATACGCCATGGAGGCAGCGACATACCCCACACTGCTGCAGCTTCGCATTCCACCTGCAGGTGACAACAGTGATGACAGTAATGCTTCATGGAATCTGCCCAGGGTCCTGGAACTCACCACCAGCCTCGGACGACTGACCACTGGGGATGGTAGGCATGTCTGTGGTGGTGCCACTGTCCGAGGACGTCGCAGGGCCGCTGGCGGTGCTTGCGGCGATTTCAGTCGTGATGGTGCTGGCTGCAGGGTCCGTCGTGGCGGTGCTGGCTGCGGGGTCTGTGGCGGCGGTGCTGGTGGTGGGGTCTGTGGCGGCGGGGCATGTGTCAGCACCTGCTGATGGAGAAAGCAGGATGTCTCCTGCAGCCTCAGACGGCTGCCCACTGGGGAAGAGGCTGGGGACTGTTGTAGCAGCTGTAGACGTGCCGGAGGCGGTGCAGGTGGCAGTGCAGGTGGCAGTGCAGGTGGCGGTGTTCGCCGCCGTACAGGCTGGCATGGACGTGGACACAAGGTGTGACACTGGTCCCTCAATCTGTGCCACCATGCCCTCTCCTGACCTGCCCTTCAGTTTTTGGCCTCTCCCCACCTTTGATGGTGGCGCAGTTGTCTTGCCACTATCCCCTTTCATTTTCGCTGACCACTTGGTGGCAGGTGTTTTTGGCTTCTCCCTCCGGGATGTGGGCACCTTTTTAAACTTGGCAGGGGGTGCAATGTCCTTGCCCTCGCTACGTGGCACACTAGCAGCCCTGATGGTTGGCGCACTCCATGACCCTGCAGTTGCTGGCACCACTGTGCCTTGGGATGTTGTGGCTGAGGTGCTGGGCTGGGACCTGGAAAGCCTTGCCCTAGGGGAATGACGGGGGGGGTGGTGAAGGGAAGAGGTCAAGGTTTGACAGGAAAAGTTTTTTAGACATACTGGGACGGGTAGATGGAGGGGGTTTGGGAATGGAGGAAGAGGTAGTGGTTGTAGGAGGTGTACGTCTGCTGAATTTGGGTGAAGGTGCCTGAGCTGGAGGCTGTTGTGAGGTGGATGGCTGTTGGGTGGGTGTGTGCCTGCGTTTGTGTACTTTGGGAGGAGGGCTCACTGACACACTGGGAGAGGACACTGGGGATGTGTGAATGGTAGTGGGGTGGTGAGTGCACGTGAGCGGTGTGTGGTGATGGGCGTGCTGGTGATGGAGGTAGTGGCTGAGGATGTAGTGCATGCAGGTGTGATTAGAGACAAGACTGGGAGGGAGGAGGGAGATGTGGATGAGGGGGACACAGTGGAGGAAGTTGATGTTGGTATGTGTGCATGGGTATGGTGCTTGTGTGAGTGCCTGTGAGATGTGTGGTGCTTATGTTTGCCTGAGCCACTCTTGTGTGTTGATGAGTGTGCATGTTGGTCTGATGGTGTGCTTGGGATAGGCTGAGGTACAGGGGATTGGTTCTGGGTGGAGGAGGTTAGAGGGGGAAGGCTGGACACAGGGACAATGGCTGCCATCAGTGCTGAGGCCAGAGCCTGAAATGCTCTCTGTTGGGCTGCCTGGCCAGAATGAATGCCCTCCAGGTATGCATTTGTTTGTTGCAAATGCCTCTTAACACCCTGGATGGCATTCAGAATGGTACACTGCCCAACAGTGAGGGATCTCAGGAGGTCAATAGCCTCCTCACTCAGGGCAGCAGGGCAGCAGGGCTGACTGGGGCAGGGCCTGAGGTGCTGGGGCGAAGGAGATGCCCACCCTCCCGGGTGAGCGGGCACAGGATACATGCTGAGGGGCTGCTGGGAGGGCAGTGCTGGTAGTGGGGGTTGCGGCTGTACCTGTTGATATGGTGGGCATAGAGGGGCCTGCCACTGCAAGGGAGCTCCCATCAAAGCAGGAGTCGCTGTCGCTGGTCTCTGCTCCTGTCCCAGCCGTGGAGCTCCCCTCGCCCACCGTCCCACTTGTGGCTTCAGACTCCGTTGCTTCACCCTCCAGGGCCAAGTGGGTTGCAGCTCCCTCCTGCTCCGGTGCCAATGCTCCTCCGCCTGATGATGCTATTGCACACAAGAACAGGGAGACCACAAAAAGGGGTGGGGGAGACAGATGAAAGACTGCATGCAGCACCACTACCGTTGGTGGACACAACAGACAGTGAACAGCCCTCTGCATTACGCCATGCACTTATAGTACCTAGATTCATCACATGCCCATGGGGTATAAGGCCTAAGCCCAATTGCTGCACAGCTGGAAGTCCCAGGAGCCTGACTAGGTGTAGATGGCTCTAACCACTAGTTGGGTTGGGGTGCCACATAGCCTGCCTCACAAGGGACCTTGCCTACCAAGATCGCCCTGGCCTAGGGGAACCCAATGGCCACCTCCCCCACCCAGACACCTCATAATGCGCGCAAAGTCAGCTGAATGAGATTGTACTCACCCCCTTGCGGCTGCTGTGATGCCCCCAAGCGCCCATCCAACTCCGGATAGGCCACCGCCAGGATCCGGAACATCAGGGGGTCATGGTGCGACGGGCACCCCTCCCACGTTGGGAGGCCATCCCCAGCTGGGCCTCCGCCATCTTCTTGCTCCAGCGGCGCAGGCCCTCCCATCTTTTATGGCAGTGGGTGCTCCGTCTGTGGTGGACCACCAGGGTCAGGACGTCCTTGGCAATGGCATTCCAAATATTCTTCTTCTGGTGGGCGCTGACCTAGAGGAATGGTACGGGGGAAAGGAAATTACTTACCTGTCCGGATCGTCATACTCATTGCCCCCTGTTCCCACCCTTGCCCTGACGCACCTACACTCACCATCCGCACATGTAGGCCTCAGCCCCCCATGTATCTTCCATTCACACCACTTAAAACAGGCTTTGCCCATGCAGCATGCTCACAGTGTACTCACCTGTTTGTCTGGAGGACTGTACAGTTGCGTGTACTGGGGGAGGACCCCATCCACTAGTTTCTCCAACTCCTCCAAAATGAAGACAGGGGCCCTTTCCCCATACACATGAGCCATCGTCACTTCCAGACTGAGGTCATAGCAGCACTTGCAGTGTAGGTCCTCTCCTGTTAAAGGTCAGGTATCAAGTGAGTGAACAGACAGAAAATGGCAGTCACCGCCGGCGTACATCGTCATTGGCTCCTCGGACCCATAGTGCCCAATGTTAACCAATGCAGAATTGCGCCGTGGTCTTCGACCGCCCACCGCGACGGTGTACAACGCCAGTGCAGTTACCTCATACCCCCTTGTACCACCTTACAGGTCAGGCAGATGCCATTTCAGGGGGCCACATTGCATTAATAATAATTGCGTCACACCTATGTAGGCCTTAAATACACACAGTTACAGGCACATTGTAGATTAATACATTAGTGCTAATGACATTTTGGGATACCTCAGTGTTGGCTGACTCTCTGCTCGCTGTTCTCCTCCATAGGGCACGTCTGCTGGGGCAGGTGATGAGATGGCGGCATCCTCCAGTGTACAGACCACTGGTGGACCTGTCGACAATGGAAGAGAGACACATAATAGTCACATACAGACTTGATCATGCAACAATCCAGAAACTGTGTGCCCAGTTGGAGCCAGACCTGATGTCAGCTATCCACCATCCCACAGGGATACCCCCTCTAGTGCGGGTCCTGTCAGTACTCCATTTCCTGGCAAGTGGCTCCTTTCAAACAACAGTGGCCATTGCATCAGGGATGTCCCAGCCTATGTTCTCTAACGTGTCGTCCAGAGTGTTGTCTGCTCTGCTGAAACACATGCGCAGCTACATCATGTTCCCTCAGGTGGAGCATTTGCCCACAGTGAAAGGTGACTTCTATGCCCTGGGACATATTCCCAACATCATTGGTGCCACTGATGGGACACATGTGGCATTAGTACACCCCCACAGGAGTGAACAGGTGTACAGAAACCAAAAGAGCTACCATTGGATGAATGTGCAGATGGTGTGTTTGGCAGATGAGTACTTCTCCCATGTGAATGCCAAGTTTCCAGCCCCGGTGCATAATGCTTACATTTTGAGGAATACCAGCATCCCTTATGTGATGGGGCAACTCCAGAGGCACCGTGTGTGGCTAATAGGTGAGGCCAAGGACCCAATACAGTGTGAATAGGTGTCTGGGTATGGGGGTAGTCCCTAAGGGTTAGTGTGAGTCTAACAGTTGTCCCTTGATATTTGCAGGTGACTCTGGTTACCCCAACCTGTCATGGCTACTGAACCCAGTGAGGAATCCCAGGACAAGGGCAGAGGAATGCTACAATGAGGCACATGGGTGAACTAGGAGGGTGATCGAACGAACCTTCGGCCTCCTGAAGGACAGATTCCGGTGCCTCCATATGACAGGTGGTTCCCTATACTACTCACCAAAGAAGGCGTGCCAGATAATGGTGGCCTGCTGTATGCTGCACCATCTGGCTTTGCAATGCCATGTGCCTTTTCTGAAGGAGGATGGGCCAGATGGTGGTCTTGTGGCAGCTGTGGAGCTTGTGGACAGTGAAGAAGAGGAGGCAGAAGAAGAGGATATCGACAACCGAAACAACATAATCATGCAATACTTCCAGTGAGACACAGGTAAGAAGATGTCACTGCCTCCCACATCTCACACAATTTCTGGAGCTAGCATAAGTCTGTCTTTTTCACTCAGTGTATTGACCCAGACTTGTCACTTTGCCTTTCCACTTCACAGATGTGGGTCCCACTTTGTGCCCTCTGCTATATTTCCTCCAGGCCTACAGCTGTGTTATATTGGTATGTGCACAAGCAAATTGACATTGCTATATTCCATGGTTATTGCAATCACACGGACTGATTGAAGTGTGTTTATTTCTGTGCAAATAAGTGGAGGGAGTTGTAAAATGGGCTGGGGGGATGGTGGAGGAATGTCCATGGCACAGTCTAGTATATTTGTTTCACAGGTGCATTGTCCAAAGGGGCATAGGAAGTGGAGCAACAGCGGTTTAAGGATGGACAGGGTGACAAAGTGGGACAGAAGGGTGACATTCAGGGGGGTCTTATTTCCTGGTGGGTGTCTTGGCAATGTTTTCTGTCTTGCTCCTGGATCTCTGGGACTGTTTGCAGGGTGGTTCTCCTTCTGCAGAGGGTGGGGTGCTGGTGGCCTGTTGTTCCAGTGACGGTGCCTCCTGTTCACAGGCACCAGCGGAGGTGGAGGGCTGTTCATCGTCCAGGCTAGTATCAGGGGCCCCTTGTTGTGCCACTGTGTCCTTCCTGGTGTTGACAAGGTCTTGCAGCACCCCTGCAATGTTAACCAGGGTGTTTTAATGGACTTCAATTCCTCCCTGATCCCCAGGTAGTGTTCCTCCTGCAGCCGCTGGGTCTCCTGAAACTTGGCCAGTACCGCTGCCATCGTCTTCTGGGAATGATAGTAAGCTCCCATGATGTTGGAGAGTGCCTCGTGGAGAGTGGGTTCCCTGGGCCTGTCCTCCCCTGTCGCACAGCAGTCCTCCCAGCTTCCCTGTTTTCCTGTGCCTCTGTACCCTGAACCGTGTGCCCACTGCCACTGCCCCCAGGTCCCTGATCATCCTGTGTTAGTGGGTTTGCTTGGGTTCCCTGTAGTGGTGGACACACTGCTGATTGACGTGTCCTGGGGACAGAAGGAAGGACCAACTGGGTGGGTGCTGTGCTGGTGTTTCCTGAGGGGGGAGGGCCTGTGGTGGTTTGTGCCAGTGTCAGGGGAACCGACTGTCCTGAGGTCCCTGATGGGCCGGGATGGTCATCTTGATCCAGTTGTGCAGAGCTGCTGTCATCACTGTGGGTCTCTTCTGTGAGGGGACTGGAAATGTCTGGCACCTCCTGTCCAGTGAAGTTGGGTAGGAGTCCTGTAGGGGTGAAAAAGGCATGATTATTGCATCTGTGTGTGCCATTGTGTGCAATGGGTGAGTGACCCTGTACTCCAGTGCTTGCATTCTTGGTTTGGTCCTTATGTGATAGCTGGTTTGGGGTCTGTGTGAGTATCTGTAGTGGACATGCTTTGGTGATGGGTGTCCATGTTTTGGTGTTGCATGAAGGGCTTGGTATTGGGATGGCTGGGTTGTGATAGTGGGGCATATGTGAGGTGTTGGAGTGATGGGGGTGAGGGAGAGGGTGTGGGAATGTGATGGCAAGCAGGTGGGGTGGGGGATATGGTAAAAAAGATTTGCCTTACCAGAGTTCAGTCCTCCTGCGAGGCCCTCAGGATGCAGTATTGCCAAGACTCTGTCCTCCCATGTTGTTAGTTGTGGGGGAGGAGGTGGGGGTCCACCGCCAGTCCTCTGTACAGCAAACTGGTGTCTGGAGAACACAGAACGCACCTTCCCCCGTAGGTCATTCCACCTCTTCCTGATGTCATCCCGTGTTCTTGGATGGTGTCCCACTGCGTTGACCCTGTTGACAATTCTGCGCCACAGCTCCATCTTCCTTGCAATGGAAGTCTGCTGCACCTGTGATCCGAATAGCTGTGGCTCAACCCGGATGGTTTCCTCCACCATGACCCTAAGCTCCTCCTCAGAGAACCTGGGGTGTCGTTGAGGTGCCATGATGTGGTGTGGGTGACGTGTGAGGGGATGTGTTGTTGTGTGTTGTTTGAGGTGCATGGATGTTGTGTAAGTGATGGTGTTGTGTGTCTGCGGATGCTGGTGTTATTTTAGGTAGTGTCTCTCTGTGGCCTTATTTCAAATTTCTAGTTGTAAGGGTTTGTGGGTGATGTGGGTGTGTGGTTTATATTGGATTGGGTGTGTGGGTGTAGTGTGTGTATGTGTATCAGGTGTGTGTATTTCGAATTGTCCAATGTAGTTGTGTTTTGTAAGTGTGTGCGTATTTTGAGCGTGGTGGTGTGTACTGCCAATGGATTACCGCAGTTAAAAGACCGAAATTCGGGCAGTGAAATGTGCAATGGGGCTGTGCCTGGGTGCCCGGCACTGCCCATGCCAACTGCATGGGCCATGCAGGGGCCCCAGGGGCACCCCCAGTCCCCCTTACCGCCAGCCTTTCCATGGCTGTGTTTACCGCCATGAACAGGCTGGCGGATGGGGAATATGACCGCCTGGCGGTATAGTGGAGGGGCCGGCGGTATGGCCGTGGCTAGTGTGCCACGGTCATAATACACTGACGGAACACTGCCAGCCTGTTGGCGGTCTTACCACCAGTGTACTGCCGGCCGCCAGGGTCATAATGACCCCCTTGATCTCTACAAAGAACTCCTTGTGCGGTGAAAAATCAACGCATAGCCTTCCGGAAATGATGCAAAGCCTGCTTAACGGGGAAAGAATCCCTGCATCATCGAACTGGAATGACGCAGCCCAGTTCCCTGAGTGGAGATCGACGCAGCGCCAGCGTTGCGACCGAAACTTCGACGCACAGCCCACTAGCTTGACGCATCACTGAGCCAGAATGACGCAGCCTGACTTTCTGCGAGAGGAATCGACTCAGCGCCTCCTGTGCGGCAGAAACTCCGATGCATCACTCACCAGATCAAAGAAGCACCTGTGACTTCGTCCTGCACACCCAGGATTTCTATGCATCATCCCTGGGCGTCAAAAGACCTCGCATCGTAAAGAGGATTCAAGCCTGCGTGTTGGAATTCGATGCAAAGCCCTTACCGTGTGGAAAAGAAGTGACGCATTATCTGTGTGCACCCGGAAATCCAACGCACATCTACCTTTTCAACGCATCTCCTCCTCTGTGGTCTTCGTGCATGTAAATTTAATGCAAACCAGGTACTTTGTGCTTGCAAGAGACAATTGTTGCTTTTAAGAACTTAAAACTCATCTTATCATTACAAAAGTGATATTTCAACTTGTGTCTATCAAATCTTGAGCGTTTGACCTTAATCTACTCAGATAAATATTCCATATTTTCTAAACCTGTGTGGTGTAATTTTATGGTGTTTTCACTGTGTTATTGCATGATTTATTGCACAAACACTTTACACATTGCCTTCTAAGTTAAGCCTGACTGCTCAGTGCAAAGCTACCAGAGGGTGGGCACAGGATAATTTGTAATGTGTGTGACTTACCTTGACTAGAGTGAGGGTCTTTGCTTGGACAGGGAGGTAACCTGACTGCCAACCAAAGACCCCATTTCTAACAGAGAGTATCTATGTGTATGTAAATGTGGGTGTGAGAGTGTCAGTCTGGGTGTGAAAGTAGGTGTAAGAGGGAGTCTCTGGGTGTGACAGTGTGTTTGAGAGTGTCTCTGTCAGTGGGTGTGTGAGAGTCTGAGTGGGTCCGTGAGTGAGTATGTGAATGTCTAAGTGGGTCTGTGAGTGGGTGCATGAGTGGCTATGTGGGTCTGTGAGTGAGTGCATTAATCTAAGTGGGTCTGTGAATGGGTGTGTGAATGTCTGAGTGGATTTGTGAGTGGATCTGTGAGTCTCTGAGTGGGTCTGTGAGTGGATGCATGAGTCTCTGAGTGGACCTGTGACTTAGCTGTGTCTCTGAGTGCGCCTGTGACTGGTTGAGTGAGTTTGAGTGGGTCTGTGAGAGGGTGCTTGAGTCTCTGAGTGGGTCTGTGAGTGGGTGCACAACTGTCTGAGTGAGCGTCTGAGTGCATCTGTGACTGGGTGCGTGAGTGTCTCTGTGGGTGTGTCAGTAGCTTTGTGAGTGACTCTGCCACAAAGGAACCTCACTTGTCCTTTTATCCAACAAGTGTTCATAGCTTTGCATGAAATATCTACCCAAGTGGAGATTTTCTACCTCCTTGGGTAAATGTCCACAATGTATTGTACACGACAGCTGTGTAATGGAGTACAAGTAAATGTCACCAGTGACCTTGTGTGCCTTTTGGCAACATGAGTGTACCTGTTGCCTGTTTCTCTAGAATTCTGTGATAACATGAATCCTTCTATATAGAGGCTAATGCGACTACAAAGACCTAAATCTCCACCAAATCAGGGTCCTTCCTCTTATCTATATGAAGAAAGTGCTCCTTTGTTCTGTGGCGATGTCCTTAAAATCCTCTTTTATTCCTCAGCATCAAGAATGTACCATCAAAATTGTCTGTAAAAGCACTGGGAGGCCCTCTGGCATACTTTTGTAGTCTTGTTGGCCTCTCTATAGAAGGATTCATGTAATCACAAAATTCTGGAGAAAGATTCACGAGGAACAATCACATTGCCAAACACACACAAGGTCACTGGAGACATTTCCTCATGGCCCATTAGGTGACTGTAGTGTAGAATACATACTGGGCATTTACCCAACGAGGTAGCACTTACTAACTAACCAATACAAAGTACTCCAGTTGGATAAACATTTTGTGCAAAACTGGGGACTCTTGTAGGATAAAAGAGCAGGTGAGCTTGCGTTCTGGACATAATGCTCATTACACAGAACCACAGGAAGCTCTTACAAGTATAAAAGCAGCAGGTGCACCAGTTAAAGTTCCCCTTCTAGGAAAGACAAATGATCCTAACTCCTGGGCTTGGCGAAGACTGAGTAAGTGTTTACTATGTGATTGCATATTGAAAAACGATATGAAATCCTTTGTGGAAGTGAACGCATCTTTGATCTATTAGAGTGAATCTGTAAGTGACTGTGATGAGTGGGTTCTTTCTTGTCCCCTCCCCCAGCTGATTAGTCCCAGGGACACCATCCCCAGGGTTCACCTCTATTCAATGGGGTAAAGGTGCTGCACAGCCCCCCTCTCTGTTCTATTTTCACCCTGGGCACCCCATTCCCGCAAGCTTCCCTCTATTAAATGGACGAGGGGGATCAAGTCCCTAGGTTGATTTTGGCTGCAGGGGTCCCAGTCCCCAGGCCAAGTCATCTCTCCTGGGTGCCCCCAAGGGTATCCAGTGTGCAATGGGACCGTGTGGGAGCCTCAAGGCCCCGCAGTCCCATCCGGTCCCAGAGGTCCAGAACGCCTGTTTTAAGAAAGACCCCGGTGGGCCAGGTCCCAGGAGCATGTCAAAATTAAGGAGGCTGGCACACGGGCCCCCCTCCTAGGCTTATGTATGCCCCGGGCACTACCACAATAATAAAAACGGGGTGTAATATGAGGAAATGGCGCTCAAAGTACTAGTCTGCCAGTATAATTATTGGGGAAACCCCACAAGGGAAACACCCAACCCTCAGAGGTCCTAAACCTCACACTAATAATAAATTGCACAATGGGGTGACCCCTAGAAAAACACTGATAACAAATATTTACACAACTCGTAATGTAAAGATGATACTATCCATCAAAGTCTCCTCAAGTACATAAATGTAATAAAGTAACCCAAAACAATATTATGAGTATAGAACAAAGGGAAGAAAACTGTAACATCAGTAGTCCATGATTATTCAAATTAACAGATTACAACCAACTTTCGGTTACGCTTATTAAAGCAATTATTCCACGGTATTTGATGAAAAATGTTTAATTGTTGAGCGATCTTTGATCCAAATTGTTCATATGTCCAAATTCAAGCCACATTCTGGTTACAAGACGTTCAAGCCAACACGTGTTTCGTCTTTGGGAATGAATAACATCCCTAAACGACTTCTTCAGGGCTAAAAAGTCATAGATAACACATATGAGTAATGGCCAATATGCTCAATCGTCAAATAACATATAAGTGCACCCAAGTGTGCATGCATAACCCAAAGGGAGAGATTCATTACCTAAAAAGTGTATTACGTACCCCAAAAAGCACAATGTATAGTATATCTACAAAAGGAAAAGGATAAACCTCACATGTAGAACAAATAAAGTAAATAGTCTATACCCTTAACAAAAAAATGTTTCTTTTTATATACGTCACCACTGAACTGCCTTTAAACCACATAACACCACTAGTGCAACAATCCACATGCATTTAAATTATAGTGTACACCAAACACCAAACAGAACCAAGATTTAAATTAGGTTACTGTACCTTACAGATCCAAAAATAATCGAGAAATAAAATGTAGATTCAGCAATAATAAATTGTCCTATAGACTACTTCAACATCTGATATTTCAACTGCTGTCAAGAAAAACCCACAATAAATATCAGCATAAAATAAGTCAACACATGGGTTTCATCATCAACTACACATACTACATGTATCCACCATATCCAAAATAAACAGAATGTAATAAGAAAACGCTTATTATTAATAAAATTAATCAATATAGACTTAATAGTCTCTGAAAATCCATGACGATCTAATTTGAAATATACCACCTACTAAAAATCAAATAAATGTCCCATCAATCAGTTAACATGCTCAAAATCTTATACTCAAGTCTACCGAGAACACTTACGTCTCAATTTCGAATTGTCAGCAAAATTAAAGAATCACCGGCATCTTCCGTCTCCTGTTTCATGAACGTCTAGCGAGTACGCTGACGTCGCGCGTATCGACCCGGAAGTTAAATACACTTCAGGGTTGGTAATACACTATTCCAGAAGAAAGGGAATAGACATGGAAATCGGACTAATCACATAAACGATCCGATTTCACACACTTCAAAATGCCTACATTCCACTAATAATGAAAGACTAACGATAGTATAAATGAATAAATACACCCCTTATATAGTAAAAAAGAAAGAAGAAAAAGAGGATTCGCTATAACAAATTTCCAGAAATCTCCATAATGACCTTTTATAACAACTACATAAATCATATATAGCAGCACACGTTGATAAACAACAATAAATAATATGTGATTACTATATGGAACCAAAGGAAATAAAAAACAAATCAATAATAGTAACCCCACTATTATTAAAGGAATAGACAAATGAGAATTTTGGCTCAGCACTCATATACACTTGATAATGTTAACAAATAGAAATATTATATAGTACATAGAATATTACATATAAACTAATATATAAACAGTCAAAAAATTTATAATTAATCACCCAAAAAGAACTCTAGTTCCCTATCAGTATTAAGACCAGTTTCAACAGTCCTAAGTCTCATTATCCATAGTGCCTCCTGTTGGCGTAAATATAACTCTCTATTGCCACCTCTTGGGTTGCGTACAATGTGTTCCAGACCAAAAAATGTAAACCTCTTTTGAACTCCTTGTGTAGAACATGAGACCATATGGGTCACCAAGGGATATCTCATATCCTCATTTTTAAGTGCCCGCATGTGTTCGCTTATTCTAATTTTAAGTGGTCGTATGGTGCTGCCCACATAGATTTTTGAACATTTACATCGTATTATATACACAACATGATTGGAATTGCAATCCATAGTAGAACGTATTAAATGTGATTTGCCCTCATGATGGTATTCTTTCAACCTATGACAGGCCCAGCGACACACTCCACATACGCCACATCTGTAGAAACCAACTTCTTTTTGAGATAACCAAGTTGTTTTAGGAGGGATAGTCGTGAAGCTGGGACTTAAAAGAGTTCTCAACGTTTTACCCCTACGAAAGGATGTCTTAATTGGCCCTAATGCAATATCCTTAAATATTGGGTCCTGTGAAAGTAATTTCCAATGTTTGAACATAAATTTTTGTAAGATAAGGGATGCATCAGTATATTCAGTGATAAACCTAACTGTATCACATGCCTCTTTAGACTTATTACGTTCTATAAGTTCTAATGTTGTATTTCTATCTAGGTACTGTGCTCTATGTCGAGCCTTCTTAATAATTTTATTCGAATATCCACGCATTGTGAACCTCCTCTCCATGTCGTTGAGTTGGGCAATAAATTCATTATCTAGACTACAGTTGCGCCGAGCTCTCAAAAATTCACCAAAAGGAATTGCTGCAATCTGATGTCTGAGATGGGAACTGGTTGCATGAAGGATGGAGTTACAAGCAGTTGTTTTGCGAAAAAGTCTACTATGAATTTTATGTTCCATGATAAAGAGTTCTACATCTAAAAACTCAATCTTTACATCACTAAATTGATAAGTAAATCTAACATTCATGTGATTAGAGTTCAGAAAATTGCAAAATTCGACAAGTTTTTCTTTGCCTCCAGTCCAAATCATAAAACAATCGTCTATGTAGCGTCCCCAAAATAAAATAAAAGTCTGCCAAGCTGCAGCACCAGGACCCCAAATCCATAACTGTTCAAACCACCCCATAAATAAGTTCGCATATGATGGAGAGAACTTCGAGCCCATGGCTACACCTTGATTCTGTCGATACCAAATGTTATTAAAAAGGAAAAAATTATTTTTAGTGATCAAGTTGATCATGTCTAATAACATTTTAGTGTGTTCCCATAGATCCGCAGGTCTTCTGTTCAAAAAATATTTTAAAGCTTCCACCCCCGGGGATAAAGAAATAATGAATGTGGGGTGGTCACAGCCCTGGGGACCGCCACCTCCCTGGGGCTAGAGTAAACGAATGAAGGGGGTCTTTGCAGGACTACCACCTCCCCAGGGCAAATACAACATTGGTGGGGGCCACAGAGCCCCCTTGTGTAGCCAATAATGGCCCTGGGGACCCCCCACTCTACCAGGGCCCACTCCTGCTATGTCCTGGGGTTCCCAAATCAGGACATAGCTGTTTGCTCTTATTTGGCGGGAGCTTTGACAGCTCAGATTCCAGCAAGCTGTCAAACAGCTCTCGCTTGCTGGGAGTGGAGGTTTCCTCTGTTTCCCTGCTTGCAGACATGTGTGTAGAGAAACAGATGAAACTATTGCTCTCACAGACAGGGGGCCGCACAACCCCCTTCCCTGGCTGATTTCAACCCAGCGGATCCCATTCCCATTGCCCGGCGTTAATATATTTATTTCTTTGAGTGAGGGTCCACCTGGGCCTCCTTCCCATTCCGATCTTTGCCCCGGGGACCCCATCCCCCATGGCCCGGCCTTCTAATTTTTGGGGGAGGAGGGGGCCAGGCTGATGTCCACCCTGATGAACCCATCTCCCGAAGCCCAGCCTAAACATTTTATTTTTGTGAGGGGGTAGCACGTGGCCGCCCTCCCCGGGCTGATCTCAGCCCCAGCGATCCCATCCCCCAGGGCGCAGCCCAAACATTTAAATTTCTTAGGGATGGAGGGGGGCTGTATTTCCACCCCTCCCCAGGCTGATCTTGGCCCCAAGAACCCTAGCCATGTCACCTGGATGCCCCCCAGGGCACCCAGTCAAATTGGTTGGGGATTGTTGGGGGGCATGAAGGCCCCCTTTGTTCCAGCTGGCTCCGCGCTTCCTGCAGGAGCCAGCATTGCTGTCACAGAGAGGGAGCTGCTAAAGAAGCAGCTCCCGCTCTCGGAGAGCAATTGTTTCCTCTGTTTCCCTACCTGCATGCAGGCAGGGAAACAGAGGAAACCTCCGCTCGAAGTGAGGGCGAGCGGTTTGACAGCTCTCACTGCTGCAAGCGGAGTGATTTTTCTGTCTTGGCAGCAGCAGTCAAAGCTGCTGCCAAGTGAGAGCAACCAGCTATGTCCTAGCGGTGGGTACTCTGGGACATGGCAGGAGCCGGCCCTGTGGGGTGGTGGTCCCCATGGCCATTATTGTCTCCAGACGGCCCCCTGCATTGATTTACATTAAAGCCCTGGGGAGGTGGCAGGCCCCAGGGCTGCTGGGGGGAAGACAGCCCCTCAGCATTCATTTAGTTTAAAGCCACGGGGAGGTGGCTCTCCTCAGGGCTGCCGGGGACACAGGCTGCCCCTCCACATTCATTTAGTATAAAGCCCTGGGGAAGTGACGGTCCCTGGGGCTACTGGGAGGGCGTGGCCCCCCACAAATATTAATAATAAAGCCCCAGGCAAGTGGCATCCCTGAGACAGAGCTACACCTAGGAGGGGGGCCCTGTGCATCCCCCTCCTTTATTTTAAACTTGCCCCTAGGACCTGGCCCACCAAGAAGCTTTATTCAAACAAGTGCCACAACATTTTTTAGAATAAAATGTTCAGGAAGTTTGACACAATCTAGGCCACATATTGGGAATAAATGACTTGCATCTCACTTTACTAATGGCATTGTCATCATGGCAGAGGGCAGGAATGTTCTAAGTTTATATTTGAAAACTATGGGCCCGATCTAAGATAAGTGGCCCTGCATTCAATGCAGTGCCACTTTTCTTGCACTCCTTAGCAACCCCCTACCGCCACCATGTGTGCGCTGTATTTATTACATGGTGCACCATGGCGAAGGGTAGGAACAATGGCATCAAATATTTTGATGCTATTGATGTACTGTGTAGGATTAGCTCCAAAATGCTGGTGCTCATTCTACACAGTAGATACAGTGACCAAGGCACACATGATTCACAAATATAAAGTCAGTACTTCATAAGTATAATAATAGCAAAACAATAACAGTATTCAAATAAAACATATATAAAGACAAAATTTCAATGGAGCCCTTTAGATGGAATGTTCATCTTTAATGTAACACTAGACAGCCAACACGTGTTTCGTCATGGGAGAGCATACTCCCCGTGACTTCCTCAGGGCTGCAAGGAATATCAAGATATATAAAAATAACATAAATACATCCATAGTACATACACGTATCAGTACAAACAGAAAACCCTATAGTTTACAAATAACAAAATAAAATTCAATCTAGGTGAAGAGATCCAAGCACAACCTGGTGCAAATCAACCCCAGAATGATATGTCATGCAAAAACCATAGAGCAAGATAAACATAAAGTGCTAACCATAGTGATCTTAATATGAAGACAACATACCTCAAAAGGTATAGCACGTGACACCATGATATCAGAGGTCTCATGCACAGAGGAAGCATCTGATATGTAAAGTAAAGACTGTGAAAAAATAATGGTTTATCAATACCCAAAATAGAAAAGAAAAAAAGGAATAAACATGTCACACCTCGTGTGACCCACCCAAAATTATAACCAAAACACCTACCAACGGATGACTCTGTGTGTATCAGTCCATATGAAGTTTAAGGTGTATGGTATAACACCTATAATACTGTTAATGACAAGAATATTGTTACAGGATCACCATATTATCACCAAAGTCCATTAAAAAGCCTTATTGGTGCACTCGGCGCATAAAACAAATGCAGACACCCCCATTCACCTCCTATATTCGGGGTAATTGGAAAATCATTTCAGAGCCTATTATCGGAGGCTCCGATCGGCGTATGTCAAACTGCCCACTTCCCCGCCATCCCTTAATAAACGGGAGAAAGAACTTCAATCTTGCGGGACTACACACTTTATGACGCGTATCCGGACTTCCCGAACATCAATAAATGTTCAGGGAAGTCGGGCGCCATCTTTGAATAGACAAAGAAATACGTCCAATCATATCCGATTCCCAATCGCATTTATGTATAGAAAACCAAAACCAAAACAGAAAGCCATATATGGCAACACTTCCAATCAGGTTACATCGTACATCTATTTTAGTATACTACGCCCGCACCATTCTAAGGTCTCTAAGTCGATGTTATTGTAAATTAGACACCTCATTTTACCGTGTAAAAGCCGAATTGTAAACAAAAATTCTACAACCATGTGAATAAGCCCATATAATAAATGGACGCAAATCCAGCACCAAAAGAAGCCACAGTCCCCCATGAAATATTAAAAATTCTACCTCACGTTGATGTCGTGGTCCACAATTTCGACTCCAAGTTGCATGATACATCCAAACAGCAATAAAAGACATATTACCGAGTCTTCCCACATATGATACAAGGTATAAGGCACAACAAGAAAAAGATACCCAAAATACAAAAATTAGTTATCACAAACAATATATGCATTCATATCCCGATGTTGTTGGCATCTCTATATCATCAAGGATTAAGATTATCCTCATGTAATAATAACACTGAAATGTAGCTTTAGTAATATTATAAGAAAAGAAGAGAGTTAGACCTTGGGTCTGAGGTTCCTAAGAGGGAGGATATTCCAATGGAAATTGTGCTGTGACAGATATGCCCTGATAGATTTATAGATCTCACCACTGTCAAACCATAATGAGGACATGGTGACTGAGCAGTAAAGTAAGTAAGTCATTGGAGTGTCTAACAACTACAGTGTTAATCCAAATAATACTCCATCTCATAATTGGTATTGAGGCCCATCTCCACTGCTCTCAGTTTGAGAATCCAGAAACATTCCCTCTGCCTCAATGATATTACCTCCCCGTGGGTTGTTCTGTACAGTCTCAAAACCAAAAAATTCAAAAACCTGGGTATGACCCTGTTTCGGACACTGATACATATGTGTAACTATGGGATACCGTTCGGCCCACTGTCTGAGAGCTCTATAGTGTTCACTGATTCTTATTCTGAGAGATCTAATGGTGCTACCAACATAATAGAGCCCACATTTGCACACAATCATATATATGACAAACTTGCTGTCACACATAATGTTCGAAATAATACAAAATTGATCACCCTTCTGGCTATTAAAAGTGAAAATCCCTGATCGACTCCATTTACACATCCCACATCGACCACATTTGTGGAACCCCTTGCTGCGATTTGTAAGTCAGTTATCCTGATGGTATGTAGTTGGATAGCTGGGACATAAAATGTTTTTGAGGGTTCTTCCCCTACGATAGGTGAAGGTAGGTGAGTCCAATAAAAGACCCTTTAAGGTTGTATCTGCTTTTAATACGTGCCAATGTTTGTTCATGCACCTACGTAGGGCCGCTGAAGCAACAGTATAATCAACTACACATCTTAAATTGGAGTCAGTAGTTTTATTCCTATGTTTCAAGGTATCCTCTCTGGTTAAGCACATAATCCTGCTACGTGCTTTATCTAAAGTACCAGAAGAATATCCCCGTGCTTTGAATCTAGCTTCCATGTCCTCAATGTTGTTTCTGAAATCCACCTCTAAGCTACAATTTCTCCTGGCTCAAACCATTTCCCCGTATGGAATTGAATTAATTTGGTGTCTAGGATGTGAACTTTTCGCGTGCAAGATTGAGTTACATGCTGTACTCTTTCTATATAAGCGACTTTCAATTTTATCCCTGTGGATGAAAAGTTCTACATCCAAAAATGTGATGCTGCTCTAGCTATGTTCCCACGTAAATTTGACGTTCAGATCATTGGAATTCAAATAATCAATGAATTCATTCAATTTGGTGATGTTTCCTGTCCAAATCATAATGCAATCGTCGATGTATCGACCCCAAAAAAGTATATCAGAATTCCAAGGTTTACCTTCATGACCCCAAATAACCCTCTGTTCTAGGAACCCCATAAAGAGGTTCGCATATGCTGGTGAGAAGCAAGACCCCATAGCCACACCCCTTTTTTGGCGATACCACTCTCTTTTGAAAAAAAAGAAGTTATTATCCAAAATCATGCTAACCATATCCAGTATCATATTTGTATGTCCATACAAACTGGCTGATTGACTATATAGAAAGTGGCATAGGGCAACCATTCCTAAATCATGATCTATACTTGTGTACAAAGAAGTCACATCGAGAGTCACCAGTAACATGCCTTGTTCCCAGGTCATATCAGCAAGGATATTGAGAATATGTTTGGTGTCCTTAATGAAAGAAGGAAGGTTAGTTACAAAAGGTTGTAAAAAGATATTGACGTACTCTGACAGTCTCTCAGTTGGACCACCCATGCCCGAGACTATTGGTCTACCAGGCGGTGAAAGAGAGTCTTTGTGGATCTTGGGTAAGGTGTACAGGCATGTGGGTATCTGGGTCTAAACACCCGTAGGTACAAGTATTCATCCTCCCTCAGCAATTGTTGATCAAAACAGTGTTTCAGAAACTTGTTAATATTATTGGTAAGAACCGGTATTGGGTTTGGAATCAATCTTCTCGTACCAAGTAGGATCCCCTAATTGCCTAGTGATCTCCAATTCATAGTCCTGAGTGTTCATGATTACAATATTCCCACCCTTATCTGCCTCTCTGATACTAACCTCATTGCATGTACGTAAATATCTCAGGCACTCCAATTCCTCATGACTCAAGTTCAGTCAGTCAGTCAGTCAGTCAAAATAACTTTATTCGTTGTTTAGCCATAAAAGTATACATACATACATACATAAAAGTCATCATAAAATACAGTACTTATGGCATTCATAAAAAGCAAATCTATTAAGTCTAAGCTTACCGCCCAAGCTTACTAAAACAGTATAAGATAATAAATACTTATAAAAGCGTTTATAATGATAAGACAATATAGTAATAAGACAATGTCTAATTTCTCTTAATAAATAGTCACATTACCAGTTCATATCCGTTTCTAATGGTGATAGTGGATTTAATAAAACTAAGAATAGAAATGCAGATTTGTTTGGATGAGAGGCTTTGGATGCCAGTCAATCCTTCTTTGTAGGAAGAAGTGTGCAAGTTACGCAAAATGGGTAATAAAAAGGATTTCCTGGGAACTGAGTAAAGTTTACAGAATAAAATAAAGTGGCAAGTACTTTGTTTCGAAAAGTTATCACAAGGGCATGGCGGTAGTGTTTTTTCCCACACACATTTTATCGGGAACGCCACTCTAAAATGGATCAGATTAAATCTAAAAAGTACGAGTAAAGAGTATAAAGAAGGGGTCGGGAACCAAACAAAATAAGGTTCTAGCAAGTCTGATGATAGAATTTGTATGTATGAATTAAAAGAGCTCAATTTCTCTGCCACTTGGTATGTAAGATTCATAACATGCTCTTTATGTCGAAGTTTAACAATTTCTTTCGCATTAGCTGGCAGGAGCTCTGGTTTAAAATACATATACTCCAAATCCAAGTTTCGGAAGCCATTGTGAACAAAATTTAGCCATGGAATTTTGTTACAGTTTGTTAGTGAAATACAATCTTTTACACAATCGTGTGTTAAAGTAGCCGCCGGATTTGACCATACTTTTATCCATAGCAAAAGTGGGGCAATATCTATCAAATCTGTAATGTAGCGGATTCCCAGTTCCTCATGGCATAAAATGTTCGCTATGTTCTTAGGTACCATAAGTAACCGATGAAGGAATTTATTCTCTGCAAGCTGTAAAATGCTTGGACTGGTATATCCCCAAAGGCCACCCCCATAAACATATTCTCAATATCCTTGCTGAGGATCTGGTGGACCGGTCTATGCCCTAATCTGCGGGCAAAGCGAAAGATTGCCTCAACATTTCTTGCCAGTTGTTGAAACTTAAAATTCAAGTGGAATTTCCAAGACAGAGTGGAACTTAGATACAGACCTAGATAGCAAAAGTCTTTTACCTTTGTCAAAGTATTCCCCCCCATTCTAAAACATCTAGTACAAGTGTTTTTAGGACCGCAGGTCATAACATGTGATTTTTTTAAATTGACTTTCAAATGAAGCTCTTGTGTGTGTGTTAAAAAAAGATCCAGGAGAGTCTGTAGACCATTGGCCGTGCGGGCAATTAAAACAGCATCATCGGCATATAATAAAATTGGCAATTGTCTAAAACTCATCCTTGGGAAATCCTTACCATTTTGGACCAAACAATTATACAAGCCGTTTATGTACAGTAAAAACAGGAAAGGTGCCAGTGTGCAGCCCTGTCTAACACCTCGATTGGAAACAAGGGGATGGGACCTTTTGCCGTGTTGTCCAAATTGAATTAAAATATAGAGGTCAGACTATAAGCGTTTGATCAAAACTAACAAATCTTGCTCAATCCCCATTGTATCCATTATGTCCCACAGTTTTGCTCTGTTCACCATATCAAATGCACTAGACAGATCTATAAATGCTAAGTGGATAGGTTCCCTTTTGGCAATAACATATTTACTGAGGATAAGATGTAAATTTAGGGCCTGGTCCACTGTGCCTAATCCAGGCCTAAACCCATATTGAATTGGCGATAAAATGTTTGTGCTTACAACCCAATCCTCGAGCCGGGTCAGAATGACACTCCCCAGTATCTTTGCCGTGGAGTCTATTAAAGTGATGGGTCTATAGCAGAAGGGGTCAAGCCTGTTACCCTTTTTGAAGATCGGAACGATTATTGCCATTAACCATGAGGAGGGGATAGCACTTTGAATAGCACTGTTCAGAACATTTGTGATTAATGGAACCCACAGATCAGGTAGAGATTTAAATAGGTCCACCGGTATCCCATCAGGGCCAGGAGCTTTCCTTAGTTTCATTTTAGTTATTGCTGCACTGATCTCATGTGCCTCAAGTAAAATGCCGCTCTTAACTGGAATTGGAGTAGCCGAACGTCGGAGGCCACATACCTCCCCTCCGTCATTGGGATTATTTGCAGATTGAAATACAGATGAAAAATGGTCTACCCAAACCCCCTCTGGTATCAAACAGTCGTCATCCCTATTTTCCTTTCCTGAAAAATATGGGTGATTAACCACCTTCCAAAATTGAGAGGGATCCCGTAGTTCCGTCGCTGCCATAAGGTCTTCCAAAGCGCTAGTGCGTATTTCATTCTTTCTCTCTTCAAGGACTGATTTATATCGGCCCCTGGCCTGTTTAATTAAATCCCGATTACATGGAATAGTTTTGATCGCTGACTTTAGATCTCTATGGGCAGCCGTACAGGCAGAATTGAACCACCATTGAGGTTTTGCACCTTTGGGATATTGGGCACACATCAGTGCCTGAGAAATAGCACAGCTTAAAGATTCAAAGGCAGTTATAAGGTGGAATGGAGTGGATTGCAGGGACAAGCAAGTGTTGATGTCAGCCTTATTTTGAGTAATAAGGTTCGTATGGAAAGTGTTAGGGTTTACTCTCTCCCACCTTATGCGAGGGACAGAATTTCTTTTAAACACCTCTTTCCCTTTATATGCAATCCTAGGTAAGATTACTCTAGTTTTAAAGGATAATTTTATACTCAAAGGGTTATGGTCACTGGCACAGTGAGATTTAATTTTAAAATCCACTATTGAACGTGAAAGTGAGGAGTTAATAAGAATAAAATCAATAATGCTGCCGTTAGTACTTCCTGTATAGGTGGGTGTTTCTCTTATCTGACTGTTTGCCATATCCCTTGCAAAAGCAAGATCAAATTTATAAATAAGGGTATTCAAGGCATTTCCTAAATTAGAGTGAATAAAATGAGTGAGTGACTCTCTGCCTTCTATAGCGGCACCACATAAGTAAGGTAATTCATACTTGCATAACTGAGCATTAAAATCTCCAACCCAGATCGTATCAAATTCCCTGTCCTGAAGTTTCCCGGCTGAGTCTAGTTGGTCTGTAAGCTCTTCGAGACTTCCTGGCAGAGCAACACTTGGAATGTTATTGTAAAAGTTTAAGAGTAAAATGACTTTCCGTCCGGGTATTGATAATAAAACTACCAAAAAAAAAGCAAAAGACCAAATCAATGAAACCTCAATTTTTGGGAGTAATAATGACACAAGTACCAGAAGGCTGCCACTTGCTCTGCCTGCTCTAGATGGAGTAGCTGGCTGAGATACAGAGTAGTAGCCATCTAAATGGAAGGGTGCCGTAAGCCAAGTTTCTTGAAAACAAATGATATCAAATGTGGATATAAATTCCAGCCATTCCAAATTTTCAACTTTAGAACGCAACCCAGCAATATTCCAACTAATTAAAGATAACAATGCGTTACTTTGTTGGGGCATTTTCCCAGATTCCTCAGTTATGACCGTGTCTGTTGTAAGATGTGGAAAGCTAACTAACTCGTCAGACCCTATGGGTGATTCCAAAAGTGTATGCACTCCCATCAGCTCTGGTTCCTGTAAATAATCTTTTAGGAGCCCCAAACCCTCCAATTGTCAATCAATTACGTCAAGGGAAGAGTGATTTTGGGTAACCCCAGAGTCAAGGGTGGGGTTCTGTAAAGGTGCATTTGTTAGAATATTTTTACCATGGAAGCCCTCGTGGGAGGAAGTGATAAAGTGGGCGGCCTGTAGAAAAAGCTTAATGGATAGACTTTGATCCCACCTTCCCCTTTTGGACTCGATGGTAGAGACGCCAACAAATGATTAACACAATGAGAATTTGCTAAATTAATCACTATGCAATCGCCTTCATATGCTTTTTTAGACAAGCCTAACCACTTCACCCTTCTAGCCATAATTATTCTATTATTTAAATCATCTTGATGTCTAAGTTTTTGGCTCATCCAATGTGCACATTTCCGTATTAGCGCATGAGTATCTTCCTTCTGAGCGCAATCAAGAGGAGGAACGTTTGCTAAGACTAAAACATATGGCAAGCTATCCGGAGGAAGCTGTAGAACCTCCTTTGTACTAGTGGAAGATCTAGGTTTAGAAGCAGTTTCAGGCCTCGGTAAGGCAATCACACCACCAGCCAGAGTAGACAGGGAATCAGTTAATAAGTCATCATGGGAATTGCGGGTAGGTATGCGATGGAACGGGAGTTGGTTGCAATTCATTAAACAGTTAGCCTGCTGAGAGGCATTGGGATCAGACACCAATTTCGGAGTAGAGGGAGGGGAATTTGTACTAGATTTTAGAGTGGACTGCTGAGGCTGATATTTAAAAATAGTTTCTTGTAACTGCTCAAATTTGGAATCAATAAGTAATGTTAGCTTCTCCTCTAAAGCCAAAAAAAAAGGTTTGAGGATCGAGTCTAAGTTGGTCAAATGATTGTCTCTTAGAATCCTGCAGTCTGAGCCTAGTTCGCCCAATAATGGAGTTTCCTTTGGAAAAGGGTCGGCCGGGGTATCCAATGGTGTAGAAATACATTCCTTAGCCTTCGTTGGATATTTGAGTAACTTATTACACTTACGGAGTCCTCCAGCTTTCCTTTTTTTGTGGGTGGGGGAGTGTCAGCTAAATGTTCGATGTTAGCTGTGTTAAAGGGCTGTAAAGAATGCGAAGCATTAACGTCATTTTCAGGCAGAGGCGAATTGAACTCACGGGGAGCAATTGAAGAGACTGCAGACTGAATATAAGTCGTAGGTTCTAAAGAGGTTCTTTGAGTCAAGTTATTTGCCACCCCAATTCTTTCTTCCACTTGGACAATTTCAGTTTCAATGGCCCGGATAACTGAAGATAAGTAGCTAGTTATTGATGATTGGACGGGCATAGCGTGTGCTCCATCGGCCCCAAGTGTGGTGGTCTTTCTTTTACCCATCGTCTTGCAAATAATAGTGGGGCAAAACGCCAATCTAAGCCGATATGAGTAAAATACAGGGAAGCAATGGCAGTGTGAAAATAGTAAATAGATAAGTGGAACTGCTCTCTTAGCGGATCTTACTTAGATGCCAGTTACTTAGGACCTCCTGAGCCGTGAAACCCAAATAAGGGGGGTTATGAAAGAACAATCACAGGAGAGAAAAATGCAGTACCTCTAAGGAGTCCAATGAGCCTGATCCTGAAATCCCAAGGGAGTTCTCAGGGGGGTGGCCCAGCCCAGCCCAGCCTCTTCCAGGCGCTGACGGGCGAAGGACGGGCCCGCCCTTGGCCCGGGCTTTGCCCGGGCACCGCCCGCCCGTGTCCCGCGACAGCAGGAGCACGAATCAAGTTTAAAGGGCTCCTGCCCTGTGGACTGCCTCCTGCCTCCAAAACGCGCTTCCCGCGACAGCGGGAGCGCGAAACAAGTTTAAAGGGCTCCTGCCCTGTGGACCGCCTCCTGCCTCCAAAACGCGCTTCCCGCGACAGCGGGAGCGCGAATCAAGTTTAAAGGGCTCCTGCCCTGTGGACCGCCTCCTGCCTCCTGCCTCCTGCCTCCAAAACGCGCTTCCTGCGACAGCGGGAGGGCAAATCAAGTTTAAAGGGCTCCTGCCCTGTGGACCGCCTCCTGCCTCCAAAACGCGCTTCACGCTGGAGCGCGAATCAAGTTTAAAGGGCTCCTGCTCTGTGGACCGCCTATGCCTCCAAAACGTGCTTCCCACGACAGCGGGAGCGCAAATAAAGTTTAAAGGGCTCCTGCCCTGTGGACCGCCTCCTGCCTCCAAAACGCGCTTCCCCAACTCAAGTTATTACAGCGAATCTGACGATGACCTTTATCTTTATTCTCTAGTTTATTGAGGTCATGCCATACCAGTTTAAAGAAAGTATCTATACAATTGCCCCCACTAAGAGTAGGTGTCCATCTAGATTTAGATTTCAAACCACTTGCCACGGTATCCAAGACAATGTCCAGATCTTCCAAGATCTCGGAGACTGAGGTGGGATCCTGCTCAAAATCAGTAATTGATAAAAGTGTAACTGTATCATGAATATATTTAATAGAAAGAGGATGGTAATCCTTGCTACAAGCAGGTAGGATATCCCCATCCCTAGTATCAGTATGGATGTTAAAGAACTTTTTGAGTTTGAGACGTCTGATATATTTGAAGAAGTCAATTTTGGTTTTTTGAAAATCTCCATAGTCACCTGGGCAGAAACCCAGGCCCTTACTCAATAATGTATTACCATGTGTTGTGAGTTCTAGGTGAGAAAGATTGACAATGGCGATAGACTCACCACTATTATCCCTCATTTCTGTTTGTGCCAGGACCTGGTTTGCATTCCTGATTTTGTTTCTGTGTGATCCCCCTCTCTTACTCCTTCCATACGTCTGTTTGACTCCCACTGTCCTTGTCTGATGCTCTGAACCTCGGCTAAAACAGACAGAGTACCCTGTTGGTTCGTGACATCCTGTCTTGAGATATTGGAAACATCGCTAGAGTCACTATTGCTGACTGAGATGTTGCTAAGTGATGATTGAGAGCCGTTTTGTCATGTTTGGAGACAATCCGCTCCTTTAATTAGATGATCGTACTTCCGTGAGAATGTAAAGACTCTACCCCTCATGTAATCCTGTTCATCCCATTTCAGTTTACGTGATTTTCTACTTGTGACCTCCATCTGATGTTGACTTATGATCTCATTTAAAATTGCATAATTTTTAACGGTTGCCTCCTCCATGTTCATTTCCTTGATTTCATTTTCTAGACAAGATATGTCCACCTGAAGTTTATTTACCTTTCTATCAGAATTTTCAATTAAGATATTCATCAGTCTCATTGAGCTTGAAATCAATTCCTGTTCCCACTCTTTTAATAAGTCAGGGTCCAGGTCACCAAATGTGGGAAATATGTGAGATCTTAGACCTCTAGGTATTCTGTTCAGTTTAACATAGTGTTTCAATGTGGCCCCATCCCACCACTTGGAGACCTCCTGTTTTTTTAGCCTCTCAAGTTTTATAAATTTGTCACGTAATCCAATCCTCCCCAGTCCGCTGCCCGAAGGATTGGATATCTGGGTGTCCTTTGTAGGCCCAGACTCACCAAATAGATCTGCCGCCAGCTTGGCACAATCCATATTGAACCCTAAAGTTTAGAGAAAAAATCAAGGTGTTCAGAGCTGCTTACCCTTACATACTAAATCAAAGAACATAGGGAAGAAAATTTGAGGGAAAAAGAAGCACTCCCAACGTCCCCCTCCTTAGTAGTGGTAAGTATAACCAATTACAGGCACGGTGCTCCAGGTCTAGGAGGATCTTCCCTTTCCTCCAAAGATGTGTCATCAAAGACACAGAAAAATCGATACAGTGACCAAGGCACACGTGACTCACAAATATAAAGTCAGTACTTCATAAGTATAATAATAGCAAAACAATAACAGTATTCAAATAAAACATATATAAAGACAAAATTTCAATGGAGTCCTTTAGATGGAATGTTCATCTTTAATGTAACAATAGACAGCCAACACGTGTTTCGTCATGGGAGGGAATACTCCCCGTGACTTCCTCAGGGCTGCAAGGAATATCAAGATATGTAAATATAACATAAATACATCCATAGTACATACACGTATCAGTATAAACATTAAACATAACAAAAAAACTCAAGTACAAACATAACAAAGAAAAAAAAAACATAATTTGACAATCGTCCCACTTGTGTCATTCCAGTAAAATCAAGTTGCAAAGTCCATGTATTAAAGTCATACCAGAATAAACCCCAAAGTATTAGCATCCAACTTGGAGAAGAAAACGAGAAACCAGGACAAAAACGCGTGGGAAGAAACAAGAAAGAAAAAGGGAAAATAAGAGAAAACCCTATAGTTTACAAATAACAAAATAAAATTCAATCTAGGTGAAGAGATCCAAGCACAACCTGGTGCAAATCAACCCCAGAAAGATATGTCATGCAAAAACCATATAGCAAGATAAACATAAAGTGCTAACCATACTGATCTTAATATGAAGACAACATACCTCAAAAGGTATAGCACGTGACACCATGATATCAGAGGTCTCATGCACAGAGAAAGCATCTGATATGTAAAGTAAAGACTGTGAAAAAATAATGGTTTATCAATACCCAAAATAGAAAAGAAAAAAAGGAATAAACATGTCACACCTCGTGTGACCCACCCAAAATTATAACCAAAACACCTACCAACGGATGACTCTGTGTGTATCAGTCCATATGAAGTTTAAGGTGTATGGTATAACACCTATAATACTGTTAATGACAAGAATATTGTTACAGGATCAGCATATTATCACCAAAGTGCATTAAAAAGCCTTATTGGCGCACTCGGAGCATAAAACAAATGCAGACCCCCCCACTCACCTCCTATTTTCGGGGTAATTGGAAAATCATTTTGGAGCCTATTATCGGAGGCTCTGATCGGCGTATGTCAAACTGCCCACTTCCCCGCTATCCCTCAATAAACGGGAGAAAGAACTTCAATCTCGTGGGACTACACACTTTATGACGTGTATCGGGACTTCCTGAGCGTCAATAAACGTTCAGGGAAGTAGGGCGCCATCTTTGAATAGACAAAGAAATACGTCCAATCATATCCGATTCCCAATCGCATTTATGTATAAGAAAACCGAAACCAAAACAGAAAGCCATATATGGCAACACTTCCAATCAGATTACATCGTACATCTATTTTAGTATACTACGCCCGCACCATTCTAAGATCTCTAAGTCGATGTTATTGTAAATTAGACACCTCCTTTTACCGTGTAAAAGCCGAATTGTAAACGAAAATTCTACAACCATGTGAATAAGCCCATATAATAAATGGACGCAAATCCAGCACCAAAAGAAGCCACAGTCCCCCATGAAATATTAAAAATTCTACCTCACGTTGATGTCGTGGTCCACAATTTCTACTCCAAGTTGCATGATACATCCAAACAGCAATAAAAGACATATTACTGAGTCTTCCCACATATGATACAAGGTATAAGGCACAACAAGAAAAAGATACCCATAATACAAAAATTAGTTATCACAAACAATATATGCATTCATATCCCGATGTTGTTGGCATCCCTATATCATCAAGGATTAAGATTATCCTCATGTAATAATAACACTGAAATGTAGCTTTAGTAATATTATAAGAAAAGAAGAGAGTTAGACCTTGGGTCCGAGGTTCCTAAGAGGGAGGATATTCCAATGGAAATTGTGCTATGACAGATATGCCCTGGAAGATTTATAGATCTCACCACTGTCAAACCATAATGAGGACATGGTGACTGAGCAATAAAGTAAGTAAGGCATTGGAGTGTCTAACAACTACAGTATTAATCCAAATAATACTCCAACTCGTAATTGGTATTGAGGCCCATCTCCACTTCTCTCAGTTTGAGAATCCAGAAACATTCCCTCTGCCTCAATGATAGCTCCCTATTACCTCCCTGTGGGTTGGTCTGTACAGTCTCAAAACCCCAAAATTCAAAAACCTGGGTATGACCCTGTTTCGGACACTGATACATATGTGTAACTATGGGATACCGTTCGTCCCTCTGTCTGAGAGCTCTATAGTGTTCACTGATTGTTATTCTGAGAGATCTAATGGTGCTACCAACATAATAGAGCCCACATTTGCACACAATCATATATATGACAAACTTGCTGTCAGATGTAATGTTTGAAATAATACGAAATTGATCACCCTTCTGGCTATTAAAAGTGGAAATCCCTGATCGACTCCATTTACACATCCCACATCGACCACATTTGTGGAACCCCTTGCTGCGATTTGTAAGCCAGTTATCCTGATGGTATGTAGTTGGATAGCTGGGACATAAAATGTTTTTGAGGGTTCTTCCCCTACGAAAGGTGAAGGTAGGTGAGTCCAATAAAGGACCCTTTAAGGTTGTATCTGCTTTTAATACGTGCCAATGTTTGTTCATGCACCTACGTAGGGCAGCTGAAGCAACAGTATAATCAACTACACATCTTAAATTGGAGTCAGTAGTTTTATTCCTATGTTTCAAGGTATCCTCCCTAGTTAAGCGCATAATCCTGCTACGTGCTTTATCTAAAGTACCAGAAGAATAACCCAGTGCTTTGAATCTAGCTTCCATGTCCTCAATGTTGTTTCTGAAATCCACCTCTAAGCTACAATTTCTCCTGGCTTGAACCATTTCCCCGTATGGAATTGAATTAATTTGGTGTCTAGGATGTGAACTTTTTGCGTGCAAGATTGAGTTAGATGCTGTACTCTTTCTATATAAGCGACTTTCAATTTTATCCCTGTGGATGAAAAGTTCTACATCCAAAAAGGTGATGCTGGTCTCGCTATGTTTCCCACGTAATGTTCAGATCATTGGAATTCAAATAATCAATGAATTCATTCAATTTGGTGATGTTTCCTGTCCAAATCATAATGCAATCGTCGATGCATCGACCCCAAAAAAGTATATTAGAATTCCAAGGTTTACCTTCATGACCCCAAATAACCCTCTGTTCTAGGAACCCCATAAAGGGGTTCACATATGCTGGTGAGAAGTGAGACCCCATAGCCACACCCCTTTTTTGGCGATACCACTCTCTTTTGAAAAGAAAGAAGTTATCATCCAAAATCATCCTAACCATATCCAGTATCATATTTGTATGTCCATACAAACTGGTTGATTGACTATATACAAAGTGGCAACCATGCCTAAATCATGATCCCAGGTCATATCAGCAAGGATACTGAGAATATGTTTGGTATCCTTAATGAAAGAAGGAAGGTTAGTTACAAACGGTTGTAAAAAGATATTGACGTACTAATGTAGGAAGTTGGCTCTGTATGTGCTATTTCAAAGTAAGGAATAGCATGCACAGAGTCCAAGGGTTCCCCTTAGAGGTAAAATAGTGGTAAAAATAGATAATACTAATGCTCTATTTTGTGGTAGTGTGGTCGAGCAGTAGGCTTATCCAAGGAGTAGTGTTAAGCATTTGTTGTACATACACATAGACAATAAATGAGGTACACACACTCAGAGACAAATCCAGCCAATAGGTTTTTATATAGAAAAATATCTTTTCTTAGTTTATTTTAAGAACCACAGGTTCAAATTCTACATGTAATATCTCATTCGAAAGGTATTGCAGGTAAGTACTTTAGGAACTTCAAATCATCAAAATTGCATGTATACTTTTCAAGTTATTCACAAATAGCTATTTTAAAAGTGGACACTTAGTGCAATTTTCACAGTTCCTAGGGGAGGTAAGTTTTTGTTAGTTTTACCAGGTAAGTAGGACACTTACAGGGTTCAGTTCTTGGTCCAAGGTAGCCCACCGTTGGGGGTTCAGAGCAACCCCAAAGTCACCACACCAGCAGCTCAGGGCCGGTCAGGTGCAGAGTTCAAAGTGGTGCCCAAAACACATAGGCTAGAATGGAGAGAAGGGGGGTGCCCCGGTTCCGGTCTGCTTGCAGGTAAGTACCCGCGTCTTCGGAGGGCAGACCAGGGGGGTTTTGTAGGGCACCGGGGGGGACACAAGTCCACACAGAGATTCCACCCTCAGCAGCGCGGGGGCGGCCGGGTGCAGTGTAGAAACAAGCGTCGGGTTTTCAATGTTAGTCTATGAGAGATCTCGGGATCTCTTCAGCGCTGCAGGCAGGCAAGGGGGGGATTCCTCGGGGAAACCTCCACTTGGGCGAGGGAGAGGGACTCCTGGGGGTCACTCCTCCAGTGAAAGTCCGGTCCTTCAGGTCCTGGGGGCTGCGGGTGCAGGGTCTCTCCCAGGCGTCGGGACTTTAGATTCAAAGAGTCGCGGTCAGGGGAAGCCTCGGGATTCCCTCTGCAGGCGGCGCTGTGGGGGCTCAGGGGGGACAGGTTTTGGTACTCACGGTATCAGAGTAGTCCTGGGGTCCCTCCTGAGGTGTTGGATCGCCACCAGCCGAGTCGGGGTCGCCGGGTGCAGTGTTGCAAGTCTCACGCTTCTTGCGGGGAGCTTGCAGGGTTCTTTAAAGCTGCTGGACACAAAGTTGCAGCTTTTCTTGGAGCAGGTCCGCTGTCCTCGGGAGTTTCTTGTCTTTTCGAAGCAGGGGCAGTCCTCAGAGGATGTCGAGGTCGCTGGTCCCTTTGGAAGGCGTCGCTGGAGCAGGATCTTAGGAAGGCAGGAGACAGGCCGGTGAGTTTCTGGAGCCAAGGCAGTTGTCGTCTTCTGGTCTTCCGCTGCAGGGGTTTTCAGCTAGGCAGTCCTTCTTCTTGTAGTTGCAGGAATCTACTTTTCTAGGGTTCAGGGTAGCCCTTAAATACTAAATTTAAGGGCGTGTTTAGGTCTGGGGGGTTAGTAGCCAATGGCTACTAGCCCTGAGGGTGGGTACACCCTCTTTGTGCCTCCTCCCAAGGGGAGGGGGTCACAATCCTAACCCTATTGGGGGAATCCTCCATCTGCAAGATGGAGGATTTCTAAAAGTTAGAGTCACCTCAGCTCAGGACACCTTAGGGGCTGTCCTGACTGGCCAGTGACTCCTCCTTGTTATTCTCATTATTTTCTCCGGCCTTGCCGCCAAAAGTGGGGCCTGGCCGGAGGGGGCGGGCAACTCCACTAGCTGGAGTGTCCTGCTGGGTTGGCACAAAGGAGGTGAGCCTTTGAGGCTCACCGCCAGGTGTGACAATTCCTGCCTGGGAGAGGTGTTAGCATCTCCACCCAGTGCAGGCTTTGTTACTGGCCTCAGAGTGACAAAGGCACTCTCCCCATGGGGCCAGCAACATGTCTCGGTTTGTGGCAGGCTGCTAGAACTAGTCAGCCTACACAGATAGTCGGTTAAGTTTCAGGGGGCACCTCTAAGGTGCCCTCTGTGGTGTATTTTACAATAAAATGTACACTGGCATCAGTGTGCATTTATTGTGCTGAGAAGTTTGATACCAAACTTCCCAGTTTTCAGTGTAGCCATTATGGTGCTGTGGAGTTCGTGTTTGACAGACTCCCAGACCATATACTCTTATGGCTACCCTGCACTTACAATGTCTAAGGTTTTGTTTAGACACTGTAGGGGTACCATGCTCATGCATTGGTACCCTCACCTATGGTATAGTGCACCCTGCCTTAGGGCTGTAAGGCCTGCTAGAGGGGTGTCTTACCTATACTGCATAGGCAGTGAGAGGCTGGCATGGCACCCTGAGGGGAGTGCCATGTCGACTTACTCGTTTTGTCCTCACTAGCACACACAAGCTGGTAAGCAGTGTGTCTGTGCTGAGTGAGAGGTCTCCAGGGTGGCATAAGACATGCTGCAGCCCTTAGAGACCTTCCTTGGCATCAGGGCCCTTGGTACTAGAAGTACCAGTTACAAGGGACTTATCTGGATGCCAGGGTCTGCCAATTGTGGATACAAAAGTACAGGTTAGGGAAAGAACACTGGTGCTGGGGCCTGGTTAGCAGGCCTCAGCACACTTTCAATTGTAAACATAGCATCAGCAAAGGCAAAAAGTCAGGGGGCAACCATGCCAAGGAGGCATTTCCTTACACAACCCCCCCCCAAACGAAAGAGGATGAGACTAACCTTTCCCAAGAGAGTCTTCATTTTCTAAGTGGAAGAACCTGGAAAGGCCATCTGCATTGGCATGGGCAGTCCCAGGTCTGTGTTCCACTATAAAGTCCATTCCCTGTAGGGAGATGGACCACCTCAACAGTTTAGGATTTTCACCTTTCATTTGCATCAGCCATTTGAGAGGTCTGTGGTCGGTTTGAACTAGGAAGTGAGTCCCAAAGAGGTATGGTCTCAGCTTCTTCAGGGACCAAACCACAGCAAAGGCCTCCCTCTCAATGGCACTCCAACGCTGCTCCCTGGGGAGTAACCTCCTGCTAATGAAAGCAACAGGCTGGTCAAGGCCATCATCATTTGTTTGGGACAAAACTGCCCCTATCCCATGTTCAGAGGCATCAGTCTGCACAATGAACTGCTTAGAATAATCTGGAGCTTTGAGAACTGGTGCTGAGCACATTGCCTGTTTCAGGGTGTCAAAGGCCTGTTGGCAGTCCACAGTCCAGTTTACTTTCTTGGGCATTTTCTTGGAGGTGAGTTCAGTGAGGGCTGTCACAATGGATCCATATCCCTTCACAAACCTCCTGTAATACCCAGTCAAGCCAAGGAATGCCCTGACTTGAGTCTGGGTTTTTGGAGCTACCCAGTCCAGAATAGTCTGGATCTTGGGTTGGAGTGGCTGAACTTGGCCTCCACCTACAAGGTGTCCCAAATAAACCACAGTTCCCTGCCCTATCTGGCATTTGGATGCCTTGATAGAGAGGCCTGCAGATTGCAGAGCCTTCAAAACCTTCCTCAGGTGGACCAGGTGATCCTGCCAGGTGGAGCTAAAGACAGCAATATCATCAAGATAAGCTGTGCTAAAGGACTCCAAGCCAGCAAGGACTTGATTCACCAACCTTTGGAAGGTGGCAGGGGCATTCTTTAAGCCAAAGGGCATAACAGTAAACTGATAATGCCCATCAGGTGTGGAGAATGCTGTCTTTTCTTTTGCTCCAGGTGCCATTTTTATTTGCCAGTACCCTGCTGTCAAGTCAAAGGTACTTAGGAATTTGGCAGCACCTAATTTATCAATGAGCTCATCAGCTCTTGGAATTGGATGAGCATCTGTCTTGGTGACAGAATTGAGCCCTCTGTAGTCCACACAAAACCTCATCTCTTTCTTTCCATCTGTGGTGTGAGGTTTGGGGACTAAGACCACTGGGCTAGCCCAGGGGCTGTCAGAGCGCTCAATGACTCCCAATTCCAGCATCTTGTGGACTTCCACCTTGATGCTTTCCTTAACATGGTCAGACTGTCTAAAGATTTTGTTCTTGACAGGCATGCTGTCTCCTGTGTCCACATCATGGGTACACAGGTGTGTCTGACCAGGGGTTAAGGAGAAGAGTTCAGGAAACTGTTGTAGGACTCTCCTACAATCAGCTTGCTGTTGGCCAGAGAGGGTGTCTGAGTAGATCACTCCATCTACTGTACCATCTTTTGGGTCTGATGACAGAAGATCAGGGAGAGGTTCACTCTCTGCCTCCTGATCCTCATCTGTTACCATCAACAGATTGACATCAGCCCTGTCGTGGAAGAGCTTAAGGCGGTTTACATGGATCACCCTTTTGGGGCTCCTGCTTGTGCCCAGGTCCACCAAGTAGGTGACCTGACTCTTCCTTTCTAGTACTGGGTAAGGGCCACTCCATTTGTCCTGGAGTGCCCTGGGAGCCACAGGCTCCAGAACCCAGACTTTCTGCCCTGGTTGGAACTCAACCAGTGCAGCCTTTTGGTCATACCAAAACTTCTGGAGCTGTTGGCTGGCCTCAAGGTTTTTGGTTGCCTTTTCCATGTACTCTGCCATTCTAGAGCGAAGGCCAAGTACATAGTCCACTATGTCCTGTTTAGGCTCATGGAGAGGTCTCTCCCAGCCTTCTTTAACAAGGGCAAGTGGTCCCCTTACAGGATGACCAAACAGAAGTTCAAAGGGTGAGAACCCTACTCCCTTCTGTGGTACCTCCCTGTAAGCGAAAAGCAGACATGGCAGGAGGACATCCCATCTCCTTTTGAGTTTTTCTGGGAGCCCCATGATCATGCCCTTTAATGTCTTGTTGAATCTCTCAACTAAGCCATTAGTTTGGGGATGGTAAGGTGTAGTGAATTTATAAGTCACTCCACACTCATTCCACATGTGCTTTAGGTATGCTGACATGAAGTTGGTACCTCTGTCAGACACCACCTCCTTAGGGAAACCCACTCTGGTAAAGATACCAATGAGGGCCTTGGCTACTGCAGGGGCAGTAGTCGACCTAAGGGGAATAGCTTCAGGATACCTGGTAGCATGATCCACTACTACCAGGATATACATATTTCCTGAGGCTGTGGGAGGTTCCAGTGGACCAACTATGTCCACACCCACTCTTTCAAAGGGCACCCCCACCACTGGAAGTGGAATGAGGGGGGCCTTTGGGTGCCCACCTGTCTTACCACTGGCTTGACAGGTGGGGCAGGAGAGGCAAAACTCCTTAACCATGTTGGACATATTGGGCCAGTAGAAGTGGTTGACTAACCTCTCCCACGTCTTGGTTTGTCCCAAATGTCCAGCAAGGGGAATGTCATGGGCCAATGTTAGGATGAACTCTCTGAACAGCTGAGGCACTACCACTCTCCTAGTGGCACCAGGTTTGGGGTCTCTGGCCTCAGTGTACAGGAGCCCATCTTCCCAATAGACCCTATGTGTTCCATTTTTCTTGCCTTTGGACTCTTCAGCAGCTTGCTGCCTAAGGCCTTCAAGAGAGGGACAGGTTTCTTGTCCCTTACACAGCTCCTCCCTTGAGGGTCCCCCTGGGCCTAAGAGCTCAACCTGATAAGGTTCAAGCTCCAAAGGCTCAGTTCCCTCAGAGGGCAGAACTTCTTCCTGAGAAGAGAGGTTCCCTTTCTTTTGCTGTGTTGCAGTTGGCTTCCCAACTGACTTTCCTGTTCTCTTGGTAGGCTGGGCCATTTTTCCAGACTCCAGCTCTACTTTTTCACCCTGTGCCTTGCACTGTGCTCTTGTTTTCACACACACCAGTTCAGGGGTACCCAGCATTGCTGCATGGGTTTTTAGCTCTACCTCAGCCCATGCTGAGGACTCCAGGTCATTTCCAAGCAGACAGTCCACTGGGATATTTGAGGAGACCACCACCTGCTTCAGGCCATTGACCCCTCCCCATTCTAAAGTAACCATTGCCATGGGATGTACTTTTCTCTGATTGTCAGCGTTGGTGACTGTGTAAGTTTTTCCAGTCAGGTATTGGCCAGGGGAAACCAGTTTCTCTGTCACCATGGTGACACTGGCACCTGTATCCCTCAGGCCCTCTATTCTAGTCCCATTAATTAAGAGTTGCTGTCTGTATTTTTGCATGTTAGGCGGCCAGACAGCTAGTGTGGCTAAATCCACCCCACCCTCAGAAACTAGAGTAGCTTCAGTGTGGACCCTGATTTGCTCTGGGCACACTGTTGATCCCACTTGGAGACTAGCCATACCAGTGTTACCTGGATGGGAGTTTGGAGTGGAACCTTTCTTGGGACAGGCCTTGTCTCCAGTTTGGTGTCCATGCTGTTTACAGCTATGACACCAGGCCTTTTTGGGATCAAAGTTTTTACCCTTGTACCCATTGTTTTGTGAAGAGGCTCTGGGCCCACCCTCCTGTGCAGGTTTTTGGGGGCCTGTAGAAGACTCTTTACTATTTTTAGTTTTGGTTGTCTCATCACCCTTCTGCTGGGGAGTCTTTGTGACCCCTTTCTTTTGGTCACCCCCTGTTGAAGTCTTGGACACCCTTGTCTTGACCCAATGGTCCGCCTTCTTTCCCAATTCTTGGGGAGAAATTGGTCCTAGGTCTACCAGATGCTGATGCAGTTTATCATTGAAACAATTACTTAACAGGTGTTCTTTCACAAATAAATTGTACAGCCCATCATAATTATTTACACCACTGCCTTGAATCCAACCATCTAGTGTTTTCACTGAGTAGTCAACAAAGTCAACCCAGGTCTGGTTCGAGGATTTTTGAGCCCCCCTGAACCTAATCCTGTACTCCTCAGTGGAGAATCCAAAGCCCTCAATCAGGGTACCCTTCATGAGGTCATAAGATTCTGCATCTTGTCCAGAGAGTGTGAGGAGTCTATCCCTACACTTTCCTGTGAACATTTCCCAAAGGAGAGCACCCCAGTGAGATCTGTTCACTTTTCTGGTTACACAAGCCCTCTCAAAAGCTGTGAACCATTTGGTGATGTCATCACCATCTTCATATTTAGTTACAATCCCTTTGGGGATTTTCAACATGTCAGGAGAATCTCTGACCCTATTTATGTTGCTGCCACCATTGATGGGTCCTAGGCCCATCTCTTGTCTTTCCCTCTCTATGGCTAGGATCTGTCTTTCCAAAGCCAATCTTTTGGCCATCCTGGCTAACTGGATGTCCTCTTCACTGGAGTTATCCTCAGTGATTTCAGAGTTGTTGGTCCCTCCTGTGAGGGAACCAGCATCTCTGACTATTATTTGTGGAGTCAGGGCTTGAGAAGCCCTGCTCTCCCTAAGTAGGACTGGAGGGGGGGAATTTCCCTCCAAGTCACTATCTTCATCCTCTGAGTTGCCATCCTCAGAGGGGTTGGCCTTTTCAAACTCTGCCAAAAGCTCCTGGAGCTGTACTTTGGTAGGTTTGGGGCCCATTGCTATTTTCTTTAGTTTACAGAGTGACCTTAGCTCTCTCATCTGTAGATGGAGGTAAGGTGTGGTGTCGAGTTCCACCATATTCACATCTGTGCTAGACATTTTGCTTCTAAAAGTTGGAATACTTTTTAAGAATCTACAACTGGTTCTACAATCTAATTCAAACTTTTACAAACTTTTAAACTCTAAAAGAAATGCTAAACAGGATCTAACACAAGGCCCTAGCAGGTCTTTTAAGAATTTAGAAAACTTTTCAAATTGCAAAAATCAATTTCTAATGACAATTTTGGAATTTGTCGTGTGATCAGGTATTGGCTGAGTAGTCCAGCAAATGCAAAGTCTTGTACCCCACCGCTGATCCACCAATGTAGGAAGTTGGCTCTGTATGTGCTATTTCAAAGTAAGGAATAGCATGCACAGAGTCCAAGGGTTCCCCTTAGAGGTAAAATAGTGGTAAAAATAGATAATACTAATGCTCTATTTTGTGGTAGTGTGGTCGAGCAGTAGGCTTATCCAAGGAGTAGTGTTAAGCATTTGTTGTACATACACATAGACAATAAATGAGGTACACACACTCAGAGACAAATCCAGCCAATAGGTTTTTATATAGAAAAATATCTTTTCTTAGTTTATTTTAAGAACCACAGGTTCAAATTCTACATGTAATATCTCATTCGAAAGGTATTGCAGGTAAGTACTTTAGGAACTTCAAATCATCAAAATTGCATGTATACTTTTCAAGTTATTCACAAATAGCTATTTTAAAAGTGGACACTTAGTGCAATTTTCACAGTTCCTAGGGGAGGTAAGTTTTTGTTAGTTTTACCAGGTAAGTAGGACACTTACAGGGTTCAGTTCTTGGTCCAAGGTAGCCCACCGTTGGGGGTTCAGAGCAACCCCAAAGTCACCACACCAGCAGCTCAGGGCCGGTCAGGTGCAGAGTTCAAAGTGGTGCCCAAAACACATAGGCTAGAATGGAGAGAAGGGGGGTGCCCCGGTTCCGGTCTGCTTGCAGGTAAGTACCCGCGTCTTCGGAGGGCAGACCAGGGGGGTTTTGTAGGGCACCGGGGGGGACACAAGTCCACACAGAGATTCCACCCTCAGCAGCGCGGGGGCGGCCGGGTGCAGTGTAGAAACAAGCGTCGGGTTTTCAATGTTAGTCTATGAGAGATCTCGGGATCTCTTCAGCGCTGCAGGCAGGCAAGGGGGGGATTCCTCGGGGAAACCTCCACTTGGGCGAGGGAGAGGGACTCCTGGGGGTCACTCCTCCAGTGAAAGTCCGGTCCTTCAGGTCCTGGGGGCTGCGGGTGCAGGGTCTCTCCCAGGCGTCGGGACTTTAGATTCAAAGAGTCGCGGTCAGGGGAAGCCTCGGGATTCCCTCTGCAGGCGGCGCTGTGGGGGCTCAGGGGGGACAGGTTTTGGTACTCACGGTATCAGAGTAGTCCTGGGGTCCCTCCTGAGGTGTTGGATCGCCACCAGCCGAGTCGGGGTCGCCGGGTGCAGTGTTGCAAGTCTCACGCTTCTTGCGGGGAGCTTGCAGGGTTCTTTAAAGCTGCTGGACACAAAGTTGCAGCTTTTCTTGGAGCAGGTCCGCTGTCCTCGGGAGTTTCTTGTCTTTTCGAAGCAGGGGCAGTCCTCAGAGGATGTCGAGGTCGCTGGTCCCTTTGGAAGGCGTCGCTGGAGCAGGATCTTAGGAAGGCAGGAGACAGGCCGGTGAGTTTCTGGAGCCAAGGCAGTTGTCGTCTTCTGGTCTTCCGCTGCAGGGGTTTTCAGCTAGGCAGTCCTTCTTCTTGTAGTTGCAGGAATCTACTTTTCTAGGGTTCAGGGTAGCCCTTAAATACTAAATTTAAGGGCGTGTTTAGGTCTGGGGGGTTAGTAGCCAATGGCTACTAGCCCTGAGGGTGGGTACACCCTCTTTGTGCCTCCTCCCAAGGGGAGGGGGTCACAATCCTAACCCTATTGGGGGAATCCTCCATCTGCAAGATGGAGGATTTCTAAAAGTTAGAGTCACCTCAGCTCAGGACACCTTAGGGGCTGTCCTGACTGGCCAGTGACTCCTCCTTGTTATTCTCATTATTTTCTCCGGCCTTGCCGCCAAAAGTGGGGCCTGGCCGGAGGGGGCGGGCAACTCCACTAGCTGGAGTGTCCTGCTGGGTTGGCACAAAGGAGGTGAGCCTTTGAGGCTCACCGCCAGGTGTGACAATTCCTGCCTGGGAGAGGTGTTAGCATCTCCACCCAGTGCAGGCTTTGTTACTGGCCTCAGAGTGACAAAGGCACTCTCCCCATGGGGCCAGCAACATGTCTCGGTTTGTGGCAGGCTGCTAGAACTAGTCAGCCTACACAGATAGTCGGTTAAGTTTCAGGGGGCACCTCTAAGGTGCCCTCTGTGGTGTATTTTACAATAAAATGTACACTGGCATCAGTGTGCATTTATTGTGCTGAGAAGTTTGATACCAAACTTCCCAGTTTTCAGTGTAGCCATTATGGTGCTGTGGAGTTCGTGTTTGACAGACTCCCAGACCATATACTCTTATGGCTACCCTGCACTTACAATGTCTAAGGTTTTGTTTAGACACTGTAGGGGTACCATGCTCATGCATTGGTACCCTCACCTATGGTATAGTGCACCCTGCCTTAGGGCTGTAAGGCCTGCTAGAGGGGTGTCTTACCTATACTGCATAGGCAGTGAGAGGCTGGCATGGCACCCTGAGGGGAGTGCCATGTCGACTTACTCGTTTTGTCCTCACTAGCACACACAAGCTGGTAAGCAGTGTGTCTGTGCTGAGTGAGAGGTCTCCAGGGTGGCATAAGACATGCTGCAGCCCTTAGAGACCTTCCTTGGCATCAGGGCCCTTGGTACTAGAAGTACCAGTTACAAGGGACTTATCTGGATGCCAGGGTCTGCCAATTGTGGATACAAAAGTACAGGTTAGGGAAAGAACACTGGTGCTGGGGCCTGGTTAGCAGGCCTCAGCACACTTTCAATTGTAAACATAGCATCAGCAAAGGCAAAAAGTCAGGGGGCAACCATGCCAAGGAGGCATTTCCTTACACGTACTCTGACAGTCTCTCAGTTGTACCACCAATGCCCGAGACTATTGGTCTACCAGGCGGTGAAAGAGAGTCTTTGTGGATCTTGGGTAAGATGTACAGTTCTACATTCTGCACAGTACATAGGGACCCACTGAAAGCAAGGGTATGCCACCTTTTAACTCCTGCTCTGTGCAGGTATTAAAAGAAGCCATAAAAAATGATGCAGTGATTTTCTCATAGATTCCACTGCATCATTTTCAGGGTCCCCCTAACAGGGTAATGCTCCAGTGCATACATTATGCCTGGCGCAGTCATAATATGACTCAAGGGATTACAAAGTGGCGCAATGCATGCATTCTGCCTCTTTGTAAATCTGGTGCAGTGATTTTGGCCTCACTGGGCTACATTAGCATAACAAAATGACGCTAATGTGGCAAGAAAGCACTAGGCCCTCTTAAATCTGGGCCTATCACTTTTAATAAATGGCGGTCAATGCAACTCTTGCTCCCACTGATAATTTGTTGGCTATCCCACCTCTAAGTCTCACTGAATTTACAGCCATCTGGCACATATGTGGCCTTATGCAAATAAGGGAATCATATGCTACTGATGCTCGTAGTAAGCTGTGCAATGCCTAAATGAAGCTCATTATCGAAAGGCAAAATTTTTATTTTCACCCTTTTACTCTTATTAGCATTCTCACACTATCACCTCGCTTCCCTCTAAAGTTGCATAATTTCCTTCCCATCACTATTTCCTTCCCTTTAATCATCTTTCCCTAATATTCATTTATTTCCATTACACAACACCGGCTTTAAACCTTTCACAGAAAACCTTATCGGACGAAAAGGTTATCCAGATGTGCACACAAGACTTTCTACTGCTTTCTCTGGACTACTTTGGCCAGCCCTCTCCTGCGTCTGTCAATATGTGTAATATTCGCTCTTTTGTGAGTCACCTTCGGCCGCGTCGTTGCTGCCGATAATGTACCAGGCCCTGTGTAATGGTAACAGGTAGAGGTGGACGAGCCAACAAATTAACAAAGAGAGCCCAGCCAGAGCCGAGCAAAGGGTGTGTCTTGGCTCTAAGAGTCAGTGCACGCACCGAAACCTCACAAATGTCCATTCAAGTCATGCAACAAACCTCAATATAATAAAATCTATACCAAAATTCATAAAATTGCATTTATTTAGTTCGCTCACAACATGCCAACCGCTAACTCCACACTGCCGACAGGAGCACCCATGCAGCTCATCCCCCTCCCATTCTATAACAAAAAAGGAGGAGGCAAACACCCAAGTGTATATTCTACCGTGATGTAGCACTTTAATCTCTTAATATTCAATCAAGGAATGGAAGGCAGTTAAATACATAAGTGACATGAAAAGCAAGTAAATGATTCACACAGATTGTACACCATGTGGCACTTAAAACTAAGTAGGATTAAAATACATTCAGCCATTGCAGAGCAGTGGTAAACAGTATAATATTGAGGATCAACTCTCTCAGTTGCTGCTCCTACTAATGGTCGTAATGCCAATCGTCTATTTACAACCCCCACATGGACAGGAACCTTGTGCCAACAATTTCCGTTTGTTTCCACCAACAGTCAGTGGCAAATAACGCTATCAACGTTCACTTGTTCAAGTTCCCACATTGACTAGGTGAGAGATGAAAAATGACATACCAATTAATACAAATGCACACACTGCCGGGGAACTGCAAAACGCACCGTCCCTGCCAGGACACCTGTTAGCCTGACCAGCCTCAAAGGGAAGTCTCTATCAACAATCAATCCCAGGCATACAGGGGTAGGGCTGAAAGGTTCAGGACCACCAGCAGGTCATTCCCTATTCCAGCCACCCCTGTGCCCAGATACTCATCATCCCATCAAGGGGACAAACCAGCAAAGTAGCCAAAGTTGTCACTATCCCCCTCCTTTCCTGCAAAAATATCCCCTCTTGCTCCAGGTGAGAATAGGTAGGTGTTTCACAAAGCAGCTCCCAGTCATCCCATAGGTGTAATCTGAATACTTCATCTGCTGAGTCACATGGCCGAGGAACAAAGGGACTGCTCCCCAACCCTGTGGTGTTTTAAGCCCAGTTGTGGCACCCCATGATGACGTCATGCCTCACACCTGTATGAAGCTCTGGGACAGAGCATCCAGTCTTGCTTCCTGCGAGATGTAGATGACTGGTAAGGATGATCCCCTCACCCCCTTTGGCACAAACATGACGGCCCCACTATTCCGGCCCATAGACTAAATAAAAGCGACCCTTTGCTAGCTGCAGGAGTGACCATCTCATAACATGCGCAAACTTTGACATTAATATGTAACATTATATTACTTCATTGAGAGGTACTTATTAAAAGAAATATGTTTTAAGCATTAACTTAGAACCACTCCTTCACCTACCCTGGCGGCAGTGCCATTAATGAATTAAGAGGCAAGTCATAAGTCATGTGCACCCTGTATGTGACCACAAAATACATTTTTGTGCAGCTCCTATTCCGAACTTGCGTATTTGAAGGAGCTTTCAAATGCAGTAATGCAGAAAATGGAGGATCGGGAAAATAAAATATTTGCCTAAAGCAACACAATTCAGTAGGGAAGACAGGATTAATTCTATGTTTTCTGGTTTCACTTTGTACAAACCAGCCACTAAATGAGTTTCTGTTTGTCTCACCCCTTTTAACTAAAATATTAATGCTTTGATTTAAACTCTTAATTCAAGAGAGTAGAAGGGGGGAGAAAGGCAGAAGCCAAAAAAAACTAGGCTAATTTTGGGATCAAGGTTCCAGGAGGACCTCGAGCTGACCTAGAGCCAGCGATGTAACTGGAGCCTGGCTCAGGCTTCCAGTGGCTTGCTCACCTCTAGAACAAGGGCGTGAGTGTGCCGGGGACCCTCTGCACGCCAATTATTGCCCTATTTCAAATTCCTCTTGCTTAGAAGGGGGCCCACAGAATTCTTTGCTTCTGCTATTTTTTGGGCTGAAATAAATGGAGTGAGACCTTTGGCCAGTGCATCATTTGTAAAAATAAAATAAAATGGCAACACAACTAGTAACCATCCCACTCCTACAAGAGTGACAATTGAGACTACTCCCTGCCTCCAAAGCAATAAAAATGGCTTAGGCAGCAGGTATTAGTCGTTTTCAATGTATATTGAATCAATAAACAACTGTGATTCTGCTCATTGCTAAATTAGACTACCACTGCCATGGTATGGCTTACTGTCATAAGTGCTGGTGTTGACAATTAAGTCCCAGTACAGAGCACCAGAAACCACTGTTTCAAATTAAGCAGTACCTTCAGCAGCACGAATCTTAAATGTTTGTAGCAATTCTGAGTGATGTATTTGGGCTCAATCAATATCTTTGCAATAAGGAAGGTAGGGCCAAGGACTAGGCACAGACGAGAACTTCAATGTAAGGATATATTTTCCATTTATGAAATAGAGAACTATGCCATGAGTAAGTTTTCATGAGCTTGTCCTTCTACTACTTGTTTTCTACCGTAGGAAATCTAGACGATACAACAGGGGAAAAAGTTAAAGGGTGGTTTAAAAGTGTACTATTTCCCATTTTAGTTCCCATAGGATATTTTTCCGAAAGATTGAGCAAAACGCTAAAAAGGATGTACACCAAAATTGTCATGAATGTGGAACTGTTCTCAGAAAGCAACCTTTGTTTTGATTTCTGTAAAAGCATCCAGTAGTTTTTGAGATATTTGCTCTTTAAAAAGGTGTCAAGTGGGATTTAAAAGGTTATCATTATTGTATATAGTTATTAAAACTCATTGTCAATCACATTTTACATTTTTTTTACACAATGTGATTGCCTGAAAGCACGCAGGATCACAACCAGGGATTTGAAAGAGCACTTCAATGGAAGCAACAGTACAATAATGCACAGGATGTCCAAAGCAGGTCCAGGTTTACACAGACACCCCACTTACACATGTTAGAACTCGGGTCACAACTGGGGATTTGAGGAAGTGCTTCAGTGGCAGCAGACTTACACTGAGGTGGACAGTGTCCAACACATACCCAGGTGTACACATACCCCATTCACCAGTATTACCACTGAAGGCCATAATTTGCGATTTGAGGGAGGACACCAATGGCTCTATCAGTAGAATGAGTTGGAGATGGTCCAATGCAGGTCCAGGTGCACGCACTCACCAGTATTAATACTCAGGGGCATAATCAAATGGCAGCAATTGTACAATGAGTCGAAGAGTATCCACCACAGGTGTACATGCCTCACTCTCCAATGTCGGCTCTCAAGTCCACTAAAAGGAATTTGAGGGAAGACACCATTGGAAGCAAAAGTATGCAAAAGTTTACTAAGGAATTGATCTATGCACATAGAGTTGATGACAATGGAAGAGGAAAAGGTCCAGTTAAAATAGTCTGTGTCCCACACGTCCAAAACAGAAACACAAACATAAACACTTGCAGTCGTTCAGATACACACTCAGGGCTGCTGTATGGAAAATGATTACTTTGAAGGAAGGGCTCGCACTGTCAGCCATTGTTTGTCCAACAAAGAACCAAGAACAGAAACAGGTTTACTCAGTCAGGCACACGCTCAGGACTAATCACAATGAATTGAAGACTTTGACGGCCAGCAAGGGTTAATGAGACAGTGAGTGTCCATCCCAGATCACAAACACTGATACTCACTGAGATTCTCAACTGGAGCAAAATAATAAAATTGAGTGAATTGAGTGCCGTGTTTCTTTTTCCTGTTACCAGGTACAGTAAAATTTAGGTTGAATATTACTAAAAAAGGAAAGGTACCTTATACGCTATCAGGTAAGAATTTGCTGATTTGAAAAGTATTTTATCATAAGTGAAAAAAATGTTAATTCTTATTTGGAAGCCAAATCTCGCTGATAGAAACCATAGTTAAAAACTGAGTTATAGCACTGTCTCAGATTCCGTAAACCACTGAATGTCATCACAAAGAACATAATTGATGACATCATACATGACAGCATTGATTACATCACATCTGACATCACCATTGACATGAATGCTTGAACCATAATTTCTGACACTTCCTTGAACTGCTTATGATGTGGGACAACACATCATTGGTGGTGTTGTTAGTGGCATCATTAATTACATCACGAATGGGTTCCCTAATGACATCACTGATAGCATCACTGCATCTGAAAAACATAGACTTTTATAAAAATATACATAAAAAATAAAAATCAATGCTCTAAAATGTAAATGCATTTAAATAAAAATATCACAATTAACTCAGGCCCTTGTGAGCTTCGACAGACACTCTGATACACAAACAGAAACACAAATTTGCAGTACACCACTTACATATACACTAAGGCTGAATTACATTATCTTATCCAGAGCACACATGCAAACACCATTTACACAGAGAAACATGCAGGGTCAGACATATAAATAGGTATATGTGCACCAGTCACATATAGACACAAACTCAAAAGGTATAGTGCCAAAGTTAGAGGCACACTTTGATACACTTGACACAAGGCTGATGACTTATTAAAAGAATAGCCTTTGTATTTAGACAAAATGTGAGGCATACCCACTAGTCAGTTAGATACAAGAAAAACACAATCATAAATACAAATAAATTGGAAGGAAAAACAAAACTGAGAGACAAGCACTCTAAAACATATTTTAAAACAAACAGCCGTAAAATGAAGCAGGACTCCGAAAGGAGTACATATTCTAAATTACACTGAGAGCCTCAAAGGCACACATAAGTGGTTCAGATCACTAACATACATACATGTATGTTTCCACATTAACACACACAGACCTAAAGGTGTACCATGATACACATTTAAATGCTATTTAAATATCAAAGCTATGCAGTCAGATAAACTAAATGTGACCCTTACACTAAGACCTGTATAGGATCACTAGCTGAAATGTACTGAGAACAGGAGTGTTCACAAATGTGATAAAAAGTAGGCCTCTGCGTAGATCGAAATGTCTGATTTAAAGTTTGATGGTTGAGATGCTCCATCACAAATATGATGGATATCCCTTCTGCCATATTTCAAGAGTATTAGCTATTTTGGCACTTGTAAAATGACACATAGCATATCAGTCACATTTGCGACAGAGTATCTCATCAGCCAAACTCTAAATCAGGCCCAACGCCAGGAAATGTAAGAGTCTAAGGCACTTGCGGCCAGATGTAAGAACCAACCATTAAACGATTTCCAAATTGCAAATTTTTGCAATTCGCAATTAGGCAATCACTAAATGGCATATAGGTATGCATGCGTGCTGGATTATGCGATTCAGTAACAAATCGCATCGCTAAATAGGAAATTGCTCTTTGAGTTGCAATTTGTGAATGCAATCGCAAATAGTGACTGCATTTAAAAAAAGAGACTCTGTTTCCTGGGTCAGGGAAAGGACCCCACAAACAGAAATTGCCTCCCAGGAGAAGCCACGAGAGTAGGAAGAGTAAGGAGGGGTGAGTTGCTGTACAATACAAGTGACCTGAGGAGCCCCAAAACCACAACAAAGGCCACAGGAATTGCCAGCCAACAGACAGAGAAGGAGGCAGGGCTGAGAAAACACAAATTAAAGTTCTCTAAAAAACAACTGGAGATACTAACGAAAGAGTGCTGCAACAACCATGAGCAGCCGTTTGGTTGTGCATCCATGACTATGCCTGAGTGTGGGAAACGCAACATCTGGAAGGATATGAAGCAGAAAATAAATGCTGTAGGTGTGGCACTTCAGACACTGGAAGACATACAGAAGAGTTGGTATGACCTCTAGTCTTGTTCCAAAGAAAGGGTGGGAACGGGCCTGAGTGAGTCCTGGGCAACAGGAAGTGGTCCCTCAACTGTATCCCTAACCACAACCCTGAAGGCAATGGTAGGGACCACTCTGGAACCAGTAGTTGGTTTTGGAAGCCTTGACACTTCTGCACCTGCACCATCACAAACTAAGTGTACATTATTTACCTGTCTTGTACACAGATGTAAAAATAGAACTAATACAATTAGATATGTACAGGATCAGTCCACGGCAAAATTACCCCTTATGGTGCATCATAGGACTGGTAGGCAAACACGATGCAGTCAGTATCAGACATTTATGAATTCATAGTGCATGACTAAAGAGAAAAGGGTTCCCCATAAATTCACATTAATAGCATGTGTACTCATTAATTAGATGTACCTGAGGAAGAAATGAAATTGACTGCCCGATTGATGAGGTAGAAGAACAGGCACAAATGATGAAGGAAGAGTCAGTATTGTTGGAGAGTCCTCCCACACCACCTCATGGCCTCTCAATCGATGCATCTTACTCCCCACAACCACAACCACCATCTTGTGAAGATTAGGATGTCATCCAGCTTCCCACTAAAGTCCAGCTGCCAGTTGTTAGGACCCAACAGCAGTGTCCCACAGTGCATGCTCGTAGGCACAGTGATAGTCCACATATACAAAAGCCTTCTAAATCCCAGTCAACTGCAAACCAAGAAGCATTGTTTGGTGGGCTTTAGGTGCCCATGCAGCAAGTTCAGCACCTGCAGCACAAACTCATTAGAAATAGCATAACATGCAGCATGCACTTTCAGTGGGTTTTAGTACAGTGGCTACCAAAATGGACAATCTAATGAGTGTGTGAGTAAGAAGCATCTTTCTAGTATGGTTATCCCCACTTTTGGCCTGTTTGTGAGTGTGTGTCTGTGTGTTTTTCCTCTGTCACTGGGATTCTGCTAGCCAGGACCCCAGTGCTCATAGTGAAAACCCTATATGTCAGTGTGTTTTGCCTGTATCACTGGGATCCTGATGGCCAGGACCCCAGTGCTCATCGTTTGTGACCTAATGTGGTGTAGTGCTTAACTGTGTCACTGAGGCGCTGCTAACCAGAACCTCAGTGCTTATGCTCTCTCTGCTTTTAAATTTGTCATGATAGGCTAGTGACTTCATTTACCAATTTCAATTGGCACCACTCCCCTGTCCATCACGACCCCAGGGGTGGTGCCCAGAGCTCCTCCAGTGTGTACCAGACTTCAGCCATCTTGTTTTCCAAGGTGTAGGGACACTCTGGCGACCTCTGAGTGGCCAGTGCCAGCAGGTGACGCCAGAGACCCCTCCTGATAGGTCTATATCTGATAAGGTAGCCAATCCCCTCTCAGGGCTATTTAGGGTCTCTCCTGTGGGTTCTCTTCAGATTCTGCTTGCATCAGGAATCCTCTGCAACTACTACTTCATCCTCTGACCTCGGATCGACCACAGACTGCTCCAGGAACCACTGTAACAGCAACAAAGTATCCACAAGGGATACGTTTCCTCTACAACTTCAGCTCCAGCCAGCAACTGCAGCAGTTTCCACGGTGTGCATGCTCTGGGGACTCCCTGTCTTCACCCTGCACCAGAAGGATGAAGAAATCTCCTGTGGAGTGACAGAGTCACTCCCCTGCTGAAGAAGGCACCTTCTGAGTCGACGGCGGTTCTCTTGGACTCCTCCCCTGGTGACGAGCTAGCTCCTTGGAACACAGAGGGTGGACTCTATCGACACAGACTGTCCTGAGGTCCTGCTGTCCCAATTTGGAGGAGGTAAGACCTTACCTTCCCCAAGAACGACAGTACTCCTGTGCACCATGTCTTCTTCTCCTCCTGAGACCTCTGTGCACTCTTTGCAAAATTCCTTCATGCACAGCCTGGCCCAGTTCCCCAGCACTCTATCCTGCGACGCTCAACTGGCTGAGTTGTTTTCTGGCAGCGTGGGACCTTCCTTTGTAGTTCTGCACCAACTGCATTTTACACCTCCTTTGTCCCTGTATCCTGGGACTCCTGTGGTTGCTATCTGGTGTTCTGAGGGCTCTCTAAAGTGCTGAGAGCCCCCTCTAGCTCCTCACACAGAGCTGAGGCCCCCAGGTTCCTCCTGGATCCAGATAGCTCCACTTTGATGCAAAATGTGACTTTGCCGGAACCAAGGCTTGTTGAAGAATCCAGTGCCAAAACTCGCCTGCAATTAACTTCTCTCCGTGGCACATCCACTGCATCATGCAGGAACCCGCTGACATCTTCCTTGGGTGCATTTCTGCAGTCTTCGTTCAACCGGGACTCTTCTTTTGCACCCTCTTCTGGGTTGGCAGGTGCTCCTGTCCTACCTGGAACTTCTTCCGACTTCTTGATTTGCAGGTCTTCAGGTCCAGGGATCCACCATTTGTTGTTTGCAGTCTTGCTTGGTTCTTACAATAACTCTAATCATGACTTGTAGTGTGTCCTCATGAAACGTGCCGTAATTTACTCCTGATTTTCTGGGCTCTGGGTTGGAATAATCTACTTACATTTACTGTATTCTTACTCTCCCAGCGATTCTCTACACACTACACTTGTCTAGGGGGGAATTTGTGATTCTCATTCCACTTTCTTACTATATGGTTTGTGCTGCCCCAGACCTATTTTCTCCCATTGCATTCCATAGCATTTCCTATTGTTTGCACTATTCTATGTCTAATTACTTACCTTATTTTGGTGTCTATTGTATATATTGTGTATAATACTTACTTCCAGAAGGAGTATTGCCTCTAAGATATTTTTGGTCTTGTGGCACCCAAATAAATTACCTTTATTTTTGGTAACACTGACTATTGTCTTTACTTGTGTATAAGTAATGTGTAACTACAACTGGTATTGCAGGAGCTTTGCATGTCTCATAATTCAGCCTAAGCTGCTCTGCTATAGCTATCTCTATCAGCCTAGGCTGCTAGAACACTACTACATTTCACTAATAAGGGCTAAGTGGACCTGGTGTAAGGTGTAAGTAACCAAGGTACCCACAAAAAACTAAGCCAGCCTCCTACAGAGTGTCCTAGAGAAACTGTGCACACAGATGTCAGAGATCACACCAATCAAAGGTGAAGAGAGAAGAGCAGTGCTACATGTCTGGTTGCCTTCACAAGGTCAATTGAAAGGCTTGCACATGCCACATCAGCCTTATCTAAGGGTACTGTGACACTACAGGTCGCAATGGGACACTTCATTCGGGATGTGTCAAGGGGCCTTGGCCAGATTACAACTGCAGTGAAATCCTTACAGAGAAAACATAAACAGCAAGTGGGTGGCTGGAGGGCAACCTGTTAGTGAGGAGTTGTCTAGCATCAGCAGCTCTCTGCCACAGATGCATGTGTGCTGCGAAGCAGTAGCAGTTTTACACCTATACATCAACATGGTGAAGCAGTCACGAGAACAAATGAGGATTACCAATCATGGAGTGCCTATATTTGTTGGTTTATTTGATGTTGATGCTGTTGCCGACTTATATGTTGACTTCATATTGCATACATGTATGTTTAAGACTGATTGTTTGAAAAGAGTTGTGACACAATTGATATTAAAAGTATATTTACTTTTACTTTTACTTTACTTTAATTCAAACTATTGTGGAACCATTTAATTGCCTTTTGTTGAACTATCCATGACGTACCTTGCAAAGTAATGTGTGGTAATGTGGTCCCTGTGCCTCCTCTCCTCCACTGCTCTGCTCACGTCTATTGGATACTGGACTGGTGAGCATGGATGTCCAACTTCAGAATCGGATTCTGAGACTGCAATGTGCAGACCTCTCCTGCAGGCAGTGTTGTGTAGTATGGCACACATTGCTACCATCTTACAGGAAATGTCTGACGCTTATTTTATGGGGCCCCACTCTTGTGCAGGCAGTGAAACCATGATTTCAGGAGCCTAAATGTCCACTCAATTACAGTCCTGGTGCAATGATGTGCTGTATTAAATATCCTCTCATTCTGGGAGATGGAAAAGAAGTAGGGTATGAGAATCCAGGGATGGAGGGCATATACACTGTCATCTGAAAAACATACATTGGTGCTAGGCAAAATACAATGTGTGGTGAATGGGCAATTACACATTCTGGCCCTCCTCATGACATTGGCGGTGAATCCCGCTTACCGCTGTGCTGACGGCTGCCAACACACCGCCACAGAGGCGAACATTCATTCGCCAAATTATGACACACACACACCAATCTGACAGAATACTGCCACATACACAAAGCCGCCAGCCCAAAGGTCAGTGTTAAAGTGTCAGTACCAACACCCAAACCGTTATGCCAACAAAACAACACCCACCATATCATGACCCACAAATCACCACAGGGGACATTCAATGGCAGTAAACCATTGGCGGTACACACCGGCGCTCTCAGAATGGACACTCAAATACTAAACTACACACCATTGGCCAATACCAAAAGCACACACCTGACACTGATACACACACCACACCCACCCACCCACCCACAGCACTATGAAACACACACCCACATTACCCGCAACCTTTTACGAATACAAATTATTGCCACCAGGCTGACACCAATACCACTAAGACAACTAGACACACATACCACATGCACCCATACATCCCTCATGCACCCACTTCACACACCCAACCACAGTACACAACACCCTCACACCTACACACACACCACTCAACACCAATGTCCCCACTATGGCACCCCCGTTTCACAGATGAGGAGTTGTGGGTCATGGTGGAAGAAGTAGTCAGGGTAGAGCAACAGCTGTTTGGAGCACAGGTCCAGCAAATATCCATTGCCAGGAAGATGGAGCTATGGCAGAGAATAGTGGATAAGGTGAACACCGTGGGACAGCATTCAAGAAGAAGGGACGACATCAGGAAGAGGTGGAACGACCTACAGGGGAAGGTACGTTTAATGGCAGGAAGGCAGCAGCTCGCCATCCAGCGGACTGGCGGTGGACCCCCACCTCTTCCCCCACAGCTCAATGCATGGGAGGAGCAAGTCTTGGCAATATTGCATCCTGAGCGACTCACTGGAGTAGCCGGAGGACTGGGCACTAGTGAGTCAACATTTACTATTTATCCCCCCCCATACCTGTAAGTCATCTCACCCCCTCACCCTCACCCCATCACTCCAATCCATCCCACACACTGCACCTACACATATGACTAACCCCAATGCCAAGCCCTGCATGCTATACCAATGCATGGACATCCCTCCCAGCCCTGCATGAGCACCCATCACAGCATAGGGGAACTAACAATCCCAAAGTACATCACCACACACATACAAAGGTGGCAGGGCAACAGCAATGATAGAGGGGAAGCTAGGGATGTACAATATGCCACAGACATGAAGCATAATACATAACTTACATCCCCACAGGTGCCCCACCCAATCTCAGCGGAGAGGAGGTGCCACGACTAACCAGTCCCCCAACAGAAGATGCCCTGAGTGATGATAGGAACTCTGGACTTCTGGATCTGAATAAACTACCTGGCCCATCAAAGACCACTGGTCAGTCGGTCACCCCAGTTCACTTACAGTCAACCACAGAGCCTCCCCATCAGTATCCAACACCACAGCACCCACCCAGCGTCTCCACACCTCTGTCCCCAGGACACATCAATCAGCAGTGTGCCCACCTGTACGGGACCTCAGTCCACACCTCGCCCCCAAGACAATCAGGGACCTGGGCTCAGTGGTAGTGGGCACACCGTTCAGGAGACAGAGGCACAGGGGAACACTGGGAGTATCGCAGTGCACCAGGGGGAGGACACGCCCAGGAAATCGACTCTCCAGGAGGCACGCACCAAGATCCTGGGTGCCTACCAAAAATCCCTGCACACTATGGGCCAGATCCTTACCAACATGTAGGAGAAAAAGAGGCTGCAGGAGGAACACCATCAGGAGATCAGGGAGGACTTGCAGGCCCTCAACACCACCATGATCTCCATAGCAGGGGTGCTGGCAGACATGGCGAACATCATGATGGAATCAACAGCACACCAGCGGGCCCCTACCACTAGCCAGTCAATTGACCAGCCCTCTACTTGAGCTGCAGCTAGTGGGCAGGAGGTCCCACCACAGGACCCATAGGCCACCAGCACCCCTCCCCCTGCAGAAGGTGAACCACCCCATAAAAGTTCCCTGCGACCCAGACAGAAGCTAGAGACACTTGCCAAGACCAAGACCACTGTCTGGAAATGAGACTCTCCTGATTGTTCCCCTTGTGTCCCACCCTGTCACCTTGTCCACTTTCAACTGGCTTTGCTCCCCTTCCTATGGCCCCTTGGACACTGGACCTGTGCTATAAAACAGACTGGACCATTACCCTGGACTTTCCTCTACCATCACCTTATTCCATTGCACCATTCCCTCAATTCTTTGCACTACAATAAACACCCTTGAACACAACTTGAGTGACACTTTTTTATGTGTTGAAAATGTGCATTTATGGGAACAGTCACAGCTAGTGCAAATGATCAGAACACTGTAATAGCATACAAATAATGACATGTAACTGTCTGTAGTAATCACATCTGGACAATGCTGTCATATCACCAACATCTGTAAAATGAAAAGCCATAGTTAACAGTAAGTTGAGATGGAAAGGAAGTGAATGCATTCATGCTACAGCCACACGGATAAAATCAATAGTCAGAGAAATGGTCAGTTCCACTGTCTCACCTGTGTGTCATTGGAAGTATTGATGTATAACTGATGTTCTGTTGTCCACATCCTCATCCTCTGCCTCCTCATCCTCACTATCCTCAGGGTCCACTGCTGCCACAGGGGCATCTCCAGTCTCCTCCTCCTGCAGAAAAGGCACATATCATCTGAGGGCTAGGTATTGCAACATACAGCATGCCACAACTATGTGGCAGACCTTCTCGGGTGAGTAGCATAGGGATCCACCTGTCAGATGGAGTCATCTGAACCTGGCCTTCAGGAAGCCAAAGGTCCTTTCGATTATTCTCCTGGTTCACCCATGTGCCTCATTATAACGGTTCTCAGCATTTATCCTGGCATTCCTCACCGGGGTCAGGAGCCACGATAGGTTTGGGTAACCAGAGTCACCTGCAAGTAATGAGGGTCAAACATTAGCCTTACACAATGCTATGGGGATAAAACCTGAAAGCATACACTGGCATACAGTGGGTGGGGACTCTGGCTCACCTATTAGCCACACACTGTGCCTCTGTAATTTGGCCATCACATTTGGGATGCTGCTATTCCTCAGAAAAAAGGTGTCATGCACCGACCCGGGATACTTGGCAGTGACGTGGGAGATGTACTGATCCGCAAGGCACACCATATGCACATTCAGTGAGTGGAAACTCTTCCGATTACTGAACACCTGTTCATTCTGGCGGAAGGAGACAAACGCAATTTGTGTACCGTCAATCGCCCCAAAAATATTGAGTATATGTCCCATTGCATAGATCCCAGCCTTCCCAGTGGCCAAATCTTCCACCTGGGGGAAAGCAATGTAGCTGCACATGTGTTTCACCAAGGTAGACAATACCCTTGCCCACACAATTGAGAACATTTGTTGTGACATTCCTGCTGCCAAGCCCACTGTCACTTGGAAAGAACCAGTTGACAGAAAATGGAGCACTGATAGAACCTGCACAAGAAGGGGGATCCCAGTGGGATGACGGATAGCTGATATCAGGTCAGGCTCCAATTGGGCACACAGTTCTGTGATTGTGGCCCTGTCCAGTCTATAGGTGAGTATTATGTGTCTGTCCTCCAGTGTAGCCAATTCCACAAGGGGTCTGTACACAGGAGTTTTTCTCCTCCTCCTATTCATCCACAGTTGTAGGTATCTAAGGGACACAAGAGTGAGCAGTCTGTCACAATTTGAACAATGGAACCAGCACCTCAGTGTACATTCAGCATTAATGTGATGGGACAGTGAAAATAGCAATGTATGTGCAATTTTTGGCAATGATGCAGTTATGGAAGATCTTAATGTTGTCCACCAACATGAAATGGCGACCCCCTTTCCTGTATCTAGTGACAGGTAGAAGTGAGGTAGCTCTGCCGACGTTGGGTGCCATGGCGGAAGGCGGTCCTGCACCTCTGTGCAATTCCTCATTGGCTAATATGGGGCTCTATGGAGTACAGTGGCCAAATAGGATCAGCAGCAGACGTGACGGTCTATACCGCCGCGGACGTGACCTCCACTTTCCATCTTAATCCTCACTTGATTCCTGACTCTCCACAGGACAACACCTATACTATGTGTGCTGCTGTGACCTGTGTCTGGAACCTACCATGGCCCATGTGACAAGGGAAAAGGCCCCTACCTTCACTTCGATGGACTTGGAGCGCTTGGTGGATGGGGTCCTACCCCAGTATGGAGAGCTGTATGGGCCTCCAGACCAACAGGTGAGTACACCTTGGGCACAATGCATGTTCGAAGGTTGCATGGAGATGTGTTTGCAGGCATTATGTCATTTGAGGAGGAGAAGTCTGGTGGTAGTCCACATGGTGGGTGCAGGGCAATGTTTGTGCCAATGGAGTTGGGAACGGTATTTGTGGGACATATGTGTGACGGGCTGGATTGTATGTGTAATGCTGTCCTCCTGTCTGTATTACCTCTGCTGGTCAGCACCCATCAAAAGAAGGGATTGTAGAGTGCCATCGCCAAGGGCGTGTGGACCCTGGGGATCTACAGCAGATGGAGCACCCACTGCAGGAAACGGTGGGAGGACCTGAGACCCTGGGCATGGAAGACCATGGAAGCCTAGCTGGGGATGACCTCCCAACGAGGAAGGGGTGCCCGTCGAACCTGACCCCCCTGATGGCCCGCATACTGGCAGTGGCCTACCCAGAGCTGGATGGGCGATTGAGGGAATCACAGCAGTCACAAGGGGGTGAGTATAGTGGCCATAACTACAATAATTGATAGGTGGCATAGGATCTGGGTGGAGGGTGTGAGTGGGTGCCCCTTAATGCCAGGTCAGGCATTGAAGCGTGATCCAGCTCAAGGGTAATGGTTGTATAGTAAATCCAGGTAACCTAGCTTGGTTGCATTCCATGTCAGTCAGGGCTTAGTGGGTCCCAGGAGGGGTGCAGTTGGTAGTGGTTGACCCTCATCTTTCTGTGGCATCTAGCCAATTGAATGCCAGTGCAATGCATGATGCTGAATCCTGATCCTTGTGTGTGACGGTGCTGTGTATGCCAACTGTGGTGTTGGTGCTGTAACTGACCCAGTGTTCCCTTTCTCTCCCTCCTCCCCTTTCTCCTCCTGTCATCCTGTTCATGTGTGCATTAGCATCATCTGGCAGAGGAGCAGGGGCACCGGTGACAGAGGGAGCTGGATCCCACAGGACCCAGGAGGCCGAGTCCACCGACGCGAGGGAACCAGTGGGACAGAGGGCGAGGGGAGAACCGTGGCAGAGACAGGAGTTGACAATACAGACTCTGATTCCTCCTCCGATGGAAGCTTCTTGGTGGTGGTGGACACCTCTGTGACCACCCCAGCTGCAGTTATAGCCGCCACCCCATACCAGCACCACCCTCCCAGTAGCCCCTCAACATGTTGCTCGTACCCGCTCACCCAGGAGGGTGGACATCTCCTTCGCCCCAGGCACCTCAGGCCCTGCCCCAGGGAGCCTTGCTGCCCTGAGTGAGGAGGCTATTGATCTCATAAGATCCATTTCTGTAGGGCAGTCAACCATTGTGAATGCCATCCAGGGGCTGGAATCCCAGATGCAGCAATGCAATACATTCCTGGAGGGCATCCACTGCAGATTGGCAGCCCAACAGAGATTAATTCAGGCTCTGGACTCCTCTCTGATGGCTGCCAATGTTCCTGTTCCAACTGTCCCCCTCTAACTACCACTTCCCAGTCCCAGTCTCCTCAATCCCAACGTATCCCATGCACACATACAAACGAGCATGCACGCAAGACATCACACAAGAGTGGCACAGTGAAACACAGGCACCGTACTTCAGTCCACTAGCACTCACACAAACAGACAGTTGCACACACATCCACATTTACTGCCTCCACTGTATCCCCACCTCTTCCTCCTCCACCGCCCTCACAGTCATGTCCACACTCACACCTGCATGCACTACTTCAACAGCTACCACCAGCATCACCACACCAAGCAGCACACACACCTCACTAGCAGACACCTCCACAACATCCATCCATGTGTCCCCTGTGTCCTCTCCCACCCTGTCTGCCCCCCCCAAAGGACACAAACGCAGGCACTCAGACACCCAACAGCCATCCACCTCACATCAGCACACTGCCCATGCACCTGCACCCAAATCCAGCAGACGTACTCATCCAACAACCACTCCCTCAACCTCCTCTCCCATCCCTCCTTCTTCATCCCGCCCCACCGCCCCTATAAGCTTTTCCTTGCCCAACGTGACCTCTTCCTTCCTCCTCCCCCGTCCTGCATGTAAGAGCAGGGTCCCAACAACCCAGCCCAGCACCTCAGCCAAACAGTCCACGGGGACAGTGGAGGCACCTCCTAGTCGTGGAGGCAAGACAGTGAGGGATCACACTCCACCAGCCAGGTAAGCGAAGGATCCCACTCCACCAGCCAGGAAAGCGAAGGATGCCACTCCACCAGCAGGAAAAGGAAGGATCCCACTCCACCAGCCAGGAAAGTGAAGGATCCCACTCCAGCAACCAGGAAAAGGAAGGATCCCACTCCACCAGCCAGGGAAGGGAAGCATCCCACTCCACCAGCCAGGAAAGGGAAGAAGCCCTCACCTCCTGCCTCAGCAGCCCTCACCTCCTGAAGAGGCTGGCTGGGTACCAACACCACCATCACCTGTGGGCACGGGGCCCTCGCCTCCTGCTGAGACACAACAGCCCTCACCTCCAACAGAGGCTGCCCAGGAGGCTCCTTCCCCTGTTGAGACACAGCAGTCCTCACCTTCTGCAGAGGCTGGCAGGGTACCAACACCACCACCACCAGTGGGCAGGGGGCCATCATCCCCTGCGGAGAGACTGCAGCCCTCACCTCTAACAGAGGCTGCTCAGGAGGCACCTTCCCCAGCTTAGACACAGCAGCCCTCAGCTCCAGCAGAGTCTGGCAGGGTACCAATACCACTACCCGTGGTCATGGAGCCCTCACCTACAGCTGAGACACAGCAGCCCTCACCTACAGCAGAGGGCATGTAGGCCACGCTCCACGGACTACTGTGCAAGGACCACCCTCCAGATGCAATGGGCCGGTTCCCCACCTCAGAGACTCCGACCTTGCACTCCCTGGCAATGTGAAATGGGCATGGAGCCCCATCCGGAACCAGTGGGCATCTTCCCCACCTCAGAGACTGTGACCTTTCACTCCCCGGCAATGTGAAATGGGCATGGAGCCTCCTCCAGATCCAGTGGACAACTTCCCCACCTCTGAGACTGTGACCTTGCACTCCCCAGCAATGTGAACTGGGCATGGAGCCCCATCCAGAACCAATGGGCAACTTCCCCACCTCAGAGACTGTGATATTGCACTCCCCAGCAAGGAGAAATAAGCATGGAGCCCCATCCAGAACCAGTAGGCAACTTCCCGACTTCAGCTGAGGTGCCTGTCCACTTCCGAGATGTTGCCCCTGCACAGTTTTGTATGGAGTAAGTCAGGATCAAGTTGGGCTTTGGACTGTGCCCTGTAGGCATGTGAGCCTTTTGTACTTTGGACTGGGCATTTGCCCTTTCTGGACAATTTTTCATATATCTTTGTTCTCCAATTGGTTCATATGGTGGCTGTTACCATGCAATGTATTTTCAGTACTGCCGACCTGTAGTCCTTGTATTATTATGCCGTGGGTCCTGTGCCATTGGTTTATGTCTGCAGCTGGCTGTGTGTATGGTGTGTGTGTGAATGGTGTGTGTTGTGCACGTCTTCGTCAGCGTTAGTGTTCTAGGTGGAGAATAGCGTAGAAGAGCATGGGGAAGACTTGTAGTTCTGGTTCCATGGTGGTGTTGTTCTTCTCTGTATCTCTGATGGTGAGTCTTTGGTCTTCTGTGTTTTGTTTCCGCCAGGCTTTTGATGTGTTGGTACCACCCCCGAAATCATGGCTGTTTCCTGTGTCATGATATGGTGGGCAGTACCTTGTCTTCCACCTGGCTGTTGATGGTTACCACAGTGGTGCCTGGTGTTAACACCATAGCGGTTGGTGTGGAACATTGGCTGTCTATGGGAGTTATCACCGCCATGGTATTAATATGGCGGAAATTACCGCCAGCCTGTCGGTGGTATTACCGCCACTTTAACAGTCACCGCCAATGTCCAAATGACCACCTCTGTTACCCAATAAATATCTGTCATCGAACTTCCCTCTTTCCAGTGGGCTGTAAATTCTGCTGTGCCTAAACATGTAGGAGTCATGAGTGCTTCCTGGATATTAGGACACTACATCAGTGATAATGTTGTGGACATTGCATGCCACTTGAATATTAAGGGAATGGGTATTGTTGCGGTTCCTAAAGAGTTATTCACCATGGGCTAGTGGACATATGGGCACTTGTGCTGATAAATACACTCTATAACGGGGGAAATTGGCAATCCTGTAAAATTACAATTTAGTACTTAGTTCCTAGGCTGGTATATGTAGCGATGGATTTAGATAAGCAAGGCATCTCAGAATATCCTGAAGAAATGCAAAAGTAGCAGGAGGGGTATCACTTTGCGATACCCCTCCTGTAACAGCTATCACATCCTGGCAATTTCCACTGGCTAATAGGTTTAACAAGCGCAACACATGTACATGGGTGGGGATGGGATTGCTGAGCACAGTGCTGCTTTCAAAATGTGGATTTAAAAACTCTATGATATCCAGAAAGACAGTGCTACTTAGCCTATATTAGTCATAAATTTAATCTTACATTTTCTGGAAAAGGTTTAGTCCAGCTCAAAAAATCCTTTCTTGTCTCCTCCTCCTCCTCTGCTGAGCAGCCAGTATGTGCATCCTCCTTGGTATCAGGTACAAGGCAGCCATTGTGGAAACCCCTGATGCTGCTGGACCATAGACCTGCTTTTATAGTTTGCACCTTAAATACAGTCCCTACGGAAGTCATGGACTATAAGATAGCAGCTACAATGTGTCCCGTAATGACCTGCCTTCACACACCAGATGTCCCGCAGTGGAAGTTGACGCACTCAAAAGGTGGATCATGTGCAAGGGAGGCATCAACTTCTTCCGGAAGCGAGGATTGCGAGAGGCAAGAAAGAGAGACCCATGGAGAGAACTAGGATGGTGGAATCATGAGCATGGGGACGGTGAACTTGGCAGCATGAGGAGGCAAGGGACAGAAGAATGTCAGGAAGGGAGACTGCTCTACGGGTGTTCATCCCAGGGGTCAATGAGCACAGTGGTCAATGAGCACAGGAGGACACTGAGGGCCCCGACTCTACAACCCCAGAGGGTCGTGGCCAAAGGCAGTAAATGGGCAGAGAAGGAGGCATGAGAAGGTGGTGGCTGGGGCTATGGACAATAACTAAAAGCATATAAGAGCTCAGCACGGTTTTGTTTACTATTTAGTGCTCACCCCCACAACAATATTGAGCACAGTGGTGATGGGAACCTCAGTGGATAGAAATGAGTTGGCATTTGTAATACAGTACTGTGAATTGCTAATAGTTTTGTTGTTTTCCAAAGGCCACTGTACTCCTGAGCTGAGACATTTTTTGTTTATAAGGAGGGACCTACCTATTCCTGTGCAGCCAACGGGAAAGTAAAACTTTAAGAGGAGGTTTAAGAGAACTGGAAGAGAAGGGAAACAACAACCATCCTATCCTTTGTCAACAATTTACATACTAAATAAAACATACTTGGTTTACCTGTGAAGTCTTTGTATATCTCTCCTGAGTATAGGGGGCAGCTTCCATAAAAATGGGTAGGAACACTAACTATACAACAGCACCCATTTACCGCCTGGTTTGAATTGCTGGTAAAGTGTATCTTCAAAAAGGTCAAATAGTGGCAATTTTAGATTTGCCTACACGGTAACACCATACAGTCAGAACCATAATTCAGTTTTTAACTCAGTTTTTTCAGTGAATACATATATATAGGGTTCAAAGGCAAAGAAAAGGCAGAGTCAACATGTGATTGGAGGGGCAGCTGGTTTTTAAGAGGTAAAGGGTCTGACTTTTATTTTTAAAAAGAAAATCCCATTTTGAAACAAAAAAAAGTTTGACATAAGGCTTTATCATGTTAACAGACATGTCTGTCAAACTTACAATGCATTTTGAGAAGCCACCTTGATGGTGGTTCTTGGAAATGCAGAGATGTCTCCAGTAAAAGAAATCTCTAAGTATAGGAGGCAGAGTATCCTTACCGTGGAAGGAGTAAAGTAGTCATCTGAGCTTCCCTTTCAGTGACACTCAGGTGGGGCAAAGGGCTGATAAATTAAGTTGTCACTGAGCCTCCAAAAGCAAATCAATTACGTGACATGTCAACTGCCATAACATAGAAAGATTGATTTTACTCCATCTCATTGCAGAGGATGATGGTTCTCCTTCTTATCTGCCTGTCCTGGAGTTCTCTGATGATCTGGATGACCAGATGACAAATGTCAGACAACAGACTCTCCAGGATGTCCAGGTATCCCTCCAGATACCACCTCCAGTTGCAAGGAGGACAACCAATGCTAATGTAGCAGCCATCTCAGATGACCCACCCAACACCCAAAATTACAAAATGTACAACCTACCAGTACAGACACAGCACAGGACTCCAAGGACCTAGGGACAAGCTTCCAGAGGACAGTGGTAAGAGTCCAGCGGGAACTGGCCACGCAGGTGGGGGTAAAGATGGAGATCATGGCAGCAAGCCTAAAGGGAATGCACACGTGCCTTGCGACAGGTAATGACCACACAGCAGCTAACCAAAGCACACATTCCCCACTGTGTGGAGTCCACCAGTGTCTGAAGGACATAGATACTGCCATGAGGGAGATGCTACAACAACTGCCTCCCAAACTGGGAGTAGCATGATAGAGAACAAGCTGGAATCCATTCAGCATGAAGTGGCCTCCCTCAGGGCAGACACGGCTGCCTACCACTGGGATGTTGCTGCTATCTTGAAAAACCAGCAGTTCCTCCTTGCTGCAGTAATGCCATATGTTATACGACAAATGGCACCTGCCAGGAATTGGGACTCCACATCTTCAACCACTGAAGGGTGTGTAGCCCCCCTACCTCCCTACCACCACCACCAATGGCACAGGAGACACCACACACATCGCAGGATGAAGATGTGGAACATATCACCTTTACTTCGAAGAGTCCCGGTAGCACCAGTCTATGTCACATAGGCAGTTTTCTCCTTAGTTCTGTGCTAAAGATTATACCAGTGTTGTCACAGTAGGATATGTGCAATCTTCACCCACACACTGTTGACCTGTCTGCTATGGACAAGCAATTCACTGAGTATGTCACAAATGAAGGACACATATATGGTTCTCTCACCATATATACGACAGGTATGGCTGAAAAGCAAGTCCAGGGCAATATTGTCAGCTGGGAGTACCAGAAGAACTGATTGGTGTTGTACAGAGGTAGCTAACTTCATTAATGATGGCCACCGGTCTGTCTTGCAGGGCAGAGTTCCAATTGTGGCTATTGTCAGATGTGTCACACTTCCCACCATTCCTACTACCAGACCTCAACACTGACAGCTGAAGTACCAGACCTACCTGTCCAAAACATAGTATACATAGTTATCATGAGTGGTGGGTACACTGGATGGCAGATAAATGGACTAGTAGATGTGATGTTACAGTCAATGTGACAGCTCTGTTATCAATAGTGAGAACACATGGTAATTGTAGCTTTTGTAGGCGGGACGGAGTCCTTAGGCCATTTACCCAATTTGGGCAGTACACTCATGGGGAAAATCCTGAAACTCACACTAATTACACAAACTGTTTACAATGATAACAAGATATTTATTATAAAAATGATATGCTCCAAAACAACTAAAACCTACCCTATCCTAAACTAACCTATACTCACTATATTTATACAACTAAATCTACCTTAACTTACACATGAAGCACCACACTCTAAACATTGGCCATCACCCCCCTTAAGAAACAAGAAACAAGTAGGACAACAAGTACTATAACTTCACGTGTACTAACTAATCTTATGGCCTAAATAAATATATTTTATTTTTGTAATTTTTGTAATTTTATTTTTCTTTTCTCCTAAAAACACATCTAAATCCCAACATGACCCCCCAACAACCCACCAATAAAAACCAAAGCATAGAAACCCAACCCCCAACTACACTTATTCTACCTAATGGCTACACTACACTAACCTACCACTAACTACATAAAACCCAAACTAAAATATAGTACAACTTTAAAAGGGAGGTAGTCCATCACAGTCTAAGTTCATTTCATTTACATGACTTCTTAACCTTCTTTCTAACATAATTGAGGAGTCTGCCAGAGCCTCCTCCAAAGCGTCCAAACGTTGGAGTATCAGGTTGATGTCCGACGTAAGTTGAATTCCTATTGTGATGGCCCAGCGGCTAGTGGCAAAACTGGTGCAGGGTGGTGACTGGTGCTGCAGATGTTGATGGGATGGGTGCAGTTGGGAGGCCCTGCATCATTGATGTTCCTGCTCCATCCTTTGTCTTGGGTGGGTGAGTGAGTATTCCATGTGGGAATGCACACCATTCCCCAGATGATTTTTCTGAATGGAAACGGAGTGCCAGGCAGCATTAACATGTGTGCATCTCCAGGATGTGGCGGTAGGTTTCGGACCTCCGGTTGAACTGACAGCTTTCATCGTTGGTCATGTAGGCAGCTGTAAAATAAAGACAAGCAACCATCAGTAACAGCTTTGGGTGGAGTATGTACAGATTTAAAACTTGCACTGCTACAGCTGATTACACATACAGTCCTACACACATGCCTCAAAGAAAATTGAATTGCACCTCATCTGCTTCTATATCCAACCATACATCACCAGTATCTTATACATGTCAGTGGGATGATGTCAATCCATTGCAAATCAAGAGGGGCCACAGATCATAGGAACTAACAATGGACCACTCAACATCACTCACATTTACACTTGGAGCATCACGTGTCTCAACATGTTTGGATTTCCTGTCTCCCTGAGCATAAGGGGGTTGGGCATGCAATCCATCAGCTCAGCACCCCTGGTGATGTCCCAAGGTCTGAGCACTTGTCATGGAGTGTAGGAGCGGGCCAATTGTTAGGGGGGCTGCCAACTACAAAGCTGGTATTCTATGTTGTAGTATATCTACATTAATGTGTCCAGGTGTAAAACCTGGCCTGAGCGTACAAAACTGGGGTCCAGCTGCATTTCCCATGCTGTGGCCACATGCACAACTGATGCTACCCTGATAGGAGAAGGTTTGGGCAAACCCTGACCAGCAGAATCACTGTTGTCAAGACATTACAGCACTGGAGCCCGCTACCCTGTGCCATGTAATGCTGTGTGTGTTCAATAGCACGCACATGGTGGCTGTATAGATGCCATGAAGGCCACAACAATTGTGGCACAGGTTTGTGCACTGCAACTGTATCCGGGAGCGTTTCACATCATCAGCAGATGCATGTCAGAATCCCTCATAGCACCAGCTACACACACATCATTGCCTTCTTATGCATCTGTGATGTGACCTGCATCAGTCACAATTTACATGGTGGATGCACCATAATGGTTACGCTGCTGACATCTGGTTTTAGGAGATCAATAGACTTTGACCTGAAACATCTTGAGTGGAGTTATCCACACATTGTGTACACTGATTACTGCAGTTCAGGACATTAGGGCTCCTTGCTGTAGCACTACCTCATCATCTCTGGAGGGAACTGTGAGACCTGTGGTGTGTGTATGTCTCCTGCAGAATCCCCCTAGAGAGTAATGCAGTTGGAACCCAACATCTGTGCCATCTTGTCTTCAAGTGTGAGCTATGTGTGGCACACATTGCGGATAATGGTGCTGTGACAAGGTTGTTTACAGCAGGCATGCTATGTACATATACAGCTGGCCTGTTACCTATGATGAAAGACATCCATAAATATGTGGTGAGCAATTACTAATCCTTTTATACACAATTCCGTGCCAGCACACGTTACCTCTAGAACCACATGCACGCCAATCTCTTTGCACAACTCCACAACATACATCATGGAAATGTGACGGAACACCATGCTGACGGACAATTGGCAGCGCAGCACTATGCCAAATTCACAACACAGGGATGCGCCACCTTGAATAGGAGAGGGCACATCATTGTGTTGTCACCTACGCCGGCACTAATCTTGCTTCCAGTAATTGACCCAGGAACCCTTACCCCATGGTGCTTAGCTGGCTGCATTGAGGGGGAGTTGTCATTTTGCATGGAGGGATACCTTTCTACACAAAAAACATCTTCAAATGGACTTTGCACTTTCAATGTGTGCTGCGAAATGCAGCACCCATTGAAAGAGCAAAGTATGGAAGGCACAGCAACTTAAAGGTTAGCTTGTTGTGGCCTGCTAAAGCCATACCTTGGTGTGTTTTCAGGATTTGCTACAGCCTCTAGTGTAAGGAAATGTGTAGATTTGGGACACTGTGTAATTGCTATGGGTGCTGCTGTGGCATAGTCACTGCAACGCCCATTGCACACACCATCCACGCAAAGTACTGCATGTGAAGGGGCCATATTAATAAGTTAATGTGAAGCCACAAAATGTGTCCTAAGCCCACCTTGTATGCACGGTGCAGGGCATAGAGTTTCCGGAGCCTCACAAATATTGGAGCTTCGGTGGTGCTTGGGCCTCTTACACATGCCCCATGATGTCACCATCCATCCTCCTATGATGTTTTATCGTTGGTCCAGAAAACTACATGACTCATTGCATTCCACTCTTCTGAATGACTCACACCAAACCCTGGAGTAGCTCACAGGAGCCATAATATGGCACTTACTGGATGCATTGGGGTCTTCAAATCTCACCACTTCTCCTCTGGTGTAAGGGGCAGGCCACCAGTAAGATATGAATGTAGAGCATTGCTTAGTGTAAATGCAAGTTAATGCAAATGGACAACATAGTTCAGTGCATTAGGTGAACTCTGATACACAATGAACAGGTCAAATGGAACTGCCAGTAGTCTGGACCCAGAGCCTGGTCAAGCTCCTTAACATGGCCTATTGCATCTATTCTGTCCTTTTGAGCCTTAGTGCACCTCTTACTCACATCCATGTGTGAGCGTAGTCATTATTAAGTCACCGCCTGATGGCAGTGTGGGCCAACATCATGTATACATGTGAAGGCCAATGATGCACTCAGCAGGAGATGCTACAGATCACAGAAACTTCTGCTGAGTACTTAGGGGCCCTTCTCAAACATGTCTATGCACAAATTTCACACCGCCACTCAACAGCCCTTTAGAGTGTTTGGAATTCATACTTTGGAACATTTGTTGTGACACTGAGGTCTGGATTTTGCCCACTCTAACTATTTTTCCACACCCTTTCATGCCTATTTCATGGAAGAGGTGCCATTCTGAGCTGTATAACTGTGCATGCATCACTACACTTGGGGCCATATATATATTGAAGTGGTGCAGCACCTATTGCTGAGCCTGTTGAAGTGCGGGCCCTAGCTCACTCCTGATACCACCATGTGTGCACCGCCTCCAATAGACTGCACACCATGGTGGTAGTTAGGAGGAGTAGGGTCAAAATTGTTTGGCAGTAGTCTGGCGCTTTGTAGGATTAGCGTCATTATTTATTTCCAGAGTCCTGCTATGCACCCAGGGGCCCATTCATCATGATGGGAGCTTATTTTTAATGCCTGTGAAGAGCAGGCACTAGAAAATCCACCACAAATGTGGTGCAGCAATCTCATTGACTTCTTTTTGCTAATATGGAGGACCCCTTTGCTCCAGAATTGCTCCCTCGCATACATTGTTGCTGGCACAATCATGATATGTATCAGGCCTTGCCAAAGTGGTACAATGCATGCACTACGCCACTTTGTGAAGACTATGCGTGGTAAATGGCAGGTTAGCACCACCTTACCATCAATTATATCACACTATGGCAGCACCAGGGTTGTGGTAGGGCCACTTACATATGCCCCCCCATGATGGTTATGCAGGGCTCATCATACATGTGTCCTGCATTGGCTAAATTGTATGACATGTGATCTACAGGCCTCAAGTCGGGCAGAGAGTCCTCATACAGGTTGCATACTGCATGTTCACAACCATTGCAAGCAGCACTCGGACTTATCTGCAACTATCAGTCGAATGTTAAATGCAGGCAATTGTACGGCAGTGATAGCCTTACCAACAGTTCCATTGCTTTCTAGTCTCAAATGATCCAACAAATCCTTCTCCCTTGCCACCAGATCTGCCCACCGATGCTGTAGCTGGTGCTCATTGCGTTTTGTCTTCATTAGCCTTGCTAGATGGTAAACAGTCTTGCACCATCACAGCCGCCTTGCCTCGTTGGGGTAGCCCAGGGTCACCCGGCCACCCAGTTGCAGCATGAGGGGCAGGTAATGGGCCACCAACCAGATGAACCTCCCCAGTTCATTAGGCAACATTCTCCCCATCCTACCCTTCCCAGACATTACGAAAGGGTACAGGACATCACCCAAAATAGATAATAAAGGAAAGTTAAACCCAACAACTACGCCAAACTCCCCAAACTACCCCAACAACTAAACTGCCCCAGACAGACAACCCACAATACAATGGCAACAACAGTATACTATTAATACAGATAACAAGTAAATAAACAATGTATACACCAAAAACACAGGACACAGCACAAGGGACAAAACAAGGCCTCCAAACACACCACAAATCCACCAGTACTTTTAAAACACAACCACACACAGTCATAGGGGAACAGACTGTGAAGTGAAAGTGAAACTACACTTACTGTACCAAGCTTGCAGGCAGGATATCCTTGTACATCACTTACTGGATGTGTGTGTCACATTTATAGCGTCATGCGTACTTTTTTTTCCCATGAGAATCATGTGTCAATTTTTTTTCATGGTGCACTGAGAGTAGTGGTAATGTTGAATTGCCGCTCAGGGCCCAGGTGTCATTTTCGCAACATTGCGGTGTGGTGTTGATGCATTAGTGTCATTTTTTTTTATGCATATCGGAATAGCATATTTTTTTCCATTGTAATCAATCAAATCAATCAGGGATTTGTAAAGCGCACTACTCACCCATGAGGGACTCAAGGTGCTGAGGAGGGGAGAGTGAGGGAGGTGCGGCTACTGCTCGATCAGCCAGGTCTTGAAAAATTTCCTGAAGGTAAGGAGATCTTTGGTCTGGCGCAGGTGGGTGGGAAGAGTGTTCTACGTTTTGGCAACAAGGTGTAAAAATGATCTACCGCCGGTTGTAGTTCTGCGGACATGTGGGACGGTTGCGAGGGCGAGGTCAGCGAAGTGGAGATGCTGGGTCGGGGTGTAGAAGGAGAGTCGTTTGTTGAGGTATTCTGGTCTGGTGTTGTGCAGTGCTTTGTGAGTGTGGGTGAGGAGTTTGAAGGTGAGTCTCTTGTTGACTGGGAGCCAGTGCAAGTTTTTCAGGTGGTCTGTGATGTGGCAGTGGCAGGGGATGTCCAGGATGAGGCATGCAGAGGCGTTCTGGATGCATTGCAGCCTCTTCTGGAGTTTGGCTGTGGTTCCTGCATAGAGGGCATTGCTGTAGTCCAGTTTGCTGCCTACGAGGGCTTGGGTTACTGTTTTTCTGGTTTCGTTGGGTATCCATTTGTAGATCTTTTGGAGTATGCAGAGGGTGTTGAAGCAAGAGGAGGAGATGGCGTTGACTTGATGGCTCAATGATAGTGAGGGGTCCAAGATGAATCCTAGGTTGAGTGCGTGATCGGTGGGAGTAGGAGAGGTTCAAAGAGTGGCAGGCCACCAGGAGTTATCCAAGGCGGAGGGGATGGAGCCGAAGATAAAGACTTCCATCTTGTGCGAATTGAGCTTGGGGTAGCCGCTCTTCATCCATTCGGCAATGGCCTTCATTCCTTTGTGGAGGTAGGTCTTGGCGGAGTCCTTGGCGAGGGAGAGGATTAGCTGGGTGTCGTTGGCATATGAGATGATGTTGATGTTGTGGGATCGGGCGATGTTAGAGAGCGGGGCCATGTAGACGTTGAAGAGGGCCGGGCTGAGGGACGAACCCTGGGGCACGCCACAGATGATTTCAGTGGCCTCCGAGTGGAATGGGGGTAGGTGGACTCTCTGGGTTCTGCCGGTGAGAAAGGAGGTGACCCAGTACAGGGCTCTGTTGCAGATTCCAGCATTGCTGAGGCGTGAGTAGAGGGTGTGATGGAAGATGGTGTTGAACGTGGCCGAGAGGTCCAGGAGGATGAGGGCCATGGTTTGACGCTGTCCAGTTTAGTTCTGATGTCAGAGACAAGGGTAGTTTTGTGCTGTGGTTTCTGCTGATCAGATTGGGAAGGGTCCAGGGTGCGGTTCTCCTCTAGGAAGTGGGTTAGTTGTCTGTTAATGGCCTTCTCAATGACTTTTGCCGAGAAGGAGAGCAGGAAGATAGGCCGGAAGTTCTTGAGGTCTTTTGGGTCTGCCTTAGGTTTTTTGAGGAGGGCATTGATCCCGGCGTGTTTCCAGCTCTCCGGGAAGGTGGCAGACTCAAAGGAGTTGTTGATGATCTTCCGTAGTCGGGGTGCAATGATGGAGCTTGCTTTGTTGAGAATGTGGTGAGGGCAGGGGTCAGATGGAGAGCTGGCGTGGATCGTGTTCATGATTTTGATGTGTTGTTGTTGGCGGGGGTCGAGGAGAGCAGGAGGTTGGTCGGAGGTGAATCTGTGGTGTTGGTGGCTTCCGGGGGGAGTCTGAGTGCTGAAGCTGTCATGGATGTCTGCAATCTTGCGGTGGAAGTAGGAGGCTGGGGAGTCACTGAGGTCTTGGGATGGTGGGATGTCATTGACGTTGGAGCCGGGGTTGGAGAGTTCCTTCACGATGTTGGAAGAGCTCCTTGTGGCTGTGTGCGTTGTTGTGGATTCGGCATTTGAAGGCGGTTAAATCAGAAGTCCTTTCTGTTGGTGCGTCTATTGGAGGGATTCCTGATTGGAGCAAGAGTATTGGCACAGGTGTTGACCCATTGCCTGAAGTTGGGCAGCTGCATCAGTGTCGGTGGTGTTGATGGGTGGGTTCTGGGAGAGGGTCGCAAAAAGTTGGTCTTCGGTGACCTTGTTCCAACTGTGGTGGGGAATCCGTTGTGGGTGGTGGTGTGTTGTGGGGTTCTTGAAGGAGAAGTGGATGCAGCGGTTGTCTGTCCAGTGGAGTTTAGTGGTGTGGCTGAAAGAGACGTGATTGCTGGTGGAGAAAATAGGGTCGAGTGTGTGTCCTGCGGAGTGGTTTTGAGTCGTGACGAGCTGTTTGAGGCCGAGGTTGGAGAGGTTGGAGAGCAGGGTGGGGGTGTTTTCGTTGGTGTTCTGGAGATGGAAGTTTAAGTCTCCAAGGAGTATGTAGTCAGTGGATGCGAGAGCGTGCATGCTGATGATGTTGGTAATGGAGTCGCTGAACCACTGTTGTGGGCTGGGGGGCCTGTAGAAGAGGGTCCCTCGAAGGGTGGTGTTTGGGTCAGTGTGGATTTGGAAGTGCAGGAGTTCGGCAGTGCTGAGGGTTTCTTCGGTGTTGATCGTGATTCTGAGGGTGTTCTTGTGGATGATGGCGATGCCTCTTCCTGGTTTGTTGGAGCGGTCCCTGCGGGTGATCTTGTAGCCTCCGGGATGGCTATGGCGATGTCAGACGCTGAGGAGGGGTTCATCCAGGTCTCGTCACAAAGGCGACATCTGGGAGGCTGAGTCGAGTAGATTCCATAGCTCTACTGAGTGCTTGTGGACAGAGCGGGTGTTGAGGAGGATACATCTGAGACTGTTGCGTCCTGCTATGGTGGGTGTGTCATTCGCATGGAGGCTGGTGAAGGTGCAGTTCTGGCAGGAGAAGGGTTCGCGAGTGGTCTGCGGGGAGGCTTGAAGGCAGACGGGAGAGTGGCCGGTGTTGAGGGCGTGGAGAGTGGCGTCATCGTAGTGAAGACGTGCGTGGCGGCGGTGGGACGACGGGAGCAAGGGGTTCTGGTGCTGGGCCTGGTCACAGCGCAGACGGGCGCAGATGGGCTTTGCCTTTGGCATGCCTTCGGGGCGCCTGCTGCGCGTGGCCACCATTAAGTAGGGAGGTGGGGGGAGGAGAGGACAGCTGAGAGATGCGAGGGGGATGAAAAACGTTGCGAAGAAGGGGGCAGGGCAGCAGCAGCGGGGGAGAGAGAGAGAGAGAGGAGAGTGAAAGTGAGAAAGAGAGAGCGGAGTGAGAGAGAAACAAGGAAAAGGAGCACTAAGGGACAGTAGTGAAGCAGAGAGCAAAGCAAATCAAAGCAAAAGGAGGAGAGAGGCAGAAGGTAGCCTAGTAGGAAAGCAGAGCTCTCCCACTAGACACCAGGGATGAGGCACGGGCAGAAGCCTGTAGGGGAAGGAGGGCCTCAAACTCCTGACAGGGGTCAGGAGTTCAGAGGAGCCAGGGAAAGGGCTCTACTTAGACGGTGGGGCCACAGGAGGCAGAGCAATGCACTGCCCAGGTCAGTTATATTGTAGCCCTTGAATGCACCCTGATTCATTTCACATGTTACATGGGCTGTTATACTATGTGGTATATGTATATTGGCTACATGTGCAAGTCTATGCATGAGTGTCATTGCGCTGTCATTGGTATGTGCAATCAATACCTGTATTCATGGCTCAGCTGTAGGCACTCACTCATACTGTCATTGGTATGTGCAATCAATACTTGTATTCATGACTCAGCTGTAGGCACTCACTCATACTTTGTGCATGTGTCCTGCACTGTGTCTACATGTATGTTGGCACCAGTGTGCTATGCGTTCACATATGTGTATGACTAATAAGTAGCAGGGTGGAGTACATAGTTATGTCTGTGGCCAATACATGTCTACATTCTTATTCTGTATGCAAAAAGAACATAGCTCTTCCTGTCCTTCACGTGGTGTGGCTATTAGTTTGTGGCTGTGTTAGGTACATGTGGGTGTCTGCGTTTGTGATGTCCAATCATTGTGGTCTACTGTGGCATGTTGCATATGTGTTGTTGCCAGTACATCTGTGGTCTCATGCATCTTTGTTGTGGTGTATATGTTGTTTGCCCTACAGGGTTGGTGTGTTGTGTGTGTATTGATTGGTTGGTTGACTTTCCGACAAGTAGGCCATTTCCATATTGTCCATCCTGGAGCCGCTCATTGATGGTGGAGTACTGGAGTATGTAAGCATCATGGACGCTGCCATAGGGTACTTGGCTGATATGTACTTGGCTGAGATGTTGGTGAAGAGCCCATGGTGGTCCACAATGGCCTGCACTTTTATTTAATGTGTGTGTTTGCGGTCCCTGCATGGGTGTTCTGTAGCAGAAGATGGCACCAGTCGTACATTGGTGCAGTCTATTGCACCCAGCACATGCGGAGACCCAGCAATCAGATAGAATCCTTGCTTGGTCTCCTGCTGCAGTTGCTGGGTATTTGGAAAGCAGATATGGTAGGTTGTGAGGCGGATGATGGCATCTAGAACCTTAGGGAGGTAAAGAAATATTGATGGCTGGGAGACACCAGCCACTAGTGCCCCAGTTGTCTGAAAGGATCTAGAAGCCAGCCTATGCAGAACAGTGAGAAGCTTTGTAATGGGTGGTATGTTGTAGGGAGTTTGCAGCCTTGCTGTAATGTCTGGTGCATTCTGGTTCAGCAGGCATAGAATGGACTCCTGGTTGAGAAAGTAGGTCCTGAAGATGTCTTGCTCCCTGAGGCCAAGGAGGGTTGTGCCTGCCGAAATGTCCTCTCCTGCCTTCTGTGTTGCCTTTGTGGGTGCCGTGGTGGTATTTGGGGTTGCTGTTTTGGAAGTCGAGGGAGCAGCTGTTGTTACTGACTTCTATGGCGTGTGCCTAGCTGGAGCAGTACCAGTTCTATGTTGTCCTGAAGGAAGCAAATGTTTCTTCTGTGAATTTTCCTTATAAAGTTGTGTATGTGCCTCATTTTAACACTGGTCAGACCCAGGCGTTAAAAGTTGAAGCAAAACGGGGTTAACGTAAAAATAAATTCTGTTCGCCTCTCAGCCATGTGTCATTTTTGCATGGGGGATAACTATGACGCCACGGGCATAGAGTCATTTTTTGGACGGAAACGCCTACCTTGCAACTCATTAGTGCAAGGTGCTTTCAAGCATCCAAAAAATGATGTTAACTCCAATATTTTGACGCTAGACGGGTCTAGCATCAAAATATAAATATGGAGTTAAATTTGGGCTGAATATGCATTAAAAAAATGATGCAAATTCAGCACAAACAGAGTATAAATATGCCCCTTCGTTTTTGGGCCTTTCACATTTGAGTATCTCTTCCTTACTTATTGATGAATGCGATTCCTGCTAGGTCATATATTTTGTCAGTGTTCCTTGTGTCTCCACTTGGAAATTTGTTTGGGTACCATCAGTGCATATTTATTCGTAGTTTGAACTATAAAAGCAATTGAACCAGCAGTCTCATGTAAATAGGTTGCGACATGCAAAATAATTGAACCCCATGATATGCTGTAAGTGATGGGTTTCACATGTGATGATTAGAAACCACCTATGATTTACTTCCTGCAATTTTACAAGAAATACTGGCCAAATGATACCCATTCAAAAGTTCCCTTCTTCTATCCCAGATGCTATGTTAGTGTTTTGTGGTACACTGTAACATAGTCTGTGGATAGGCCAAGAGCCTAGAGAGGATAGTAGATCTTTACAGTTGTCTGCAATTGTTAATGTCTGTCATGCAGACCTTTAAAACAAAAAACAAAAATTATTAGGAACATTGCAAGCAATAGGCAAACAAGTCACAGAGTATCATACCTAGACATAACTTAAAGTATACACATTGCACATTATTAAGACAGTTTCATTTCCCAACCATTTCTGCCATTCAATTGCCCAGAGTAAAGCAACTGGAGCAAAGCAATTCAGCAGACACTCCTCCCGGTCCAGCCCTGCATAGGGAACAGTCATTCCCTCCCTGTGGAGTCTGTCATGCAGACTTGAGATTAAGGGACAGATGTAGGAAGCCATTTGCATGATGCAAACTGTGAAAATCGAAGTTTGCCCCATGCAAACAGCCTTCTGCGATGCACATTCACAATTTGCAAGTTGGTACCGACTCGCAAATTGTGAATGTGACTCGCAAATAGGTAGGGGTGTTCCCTTCCTATTTGCGACTCGCATCACAATGCAGAATTGCTTTGTTTAAGTGAATGCGGTCGCAAAGCAATTTGCAGTTACCACCAGTGTCAAACTGGTGGTAACTCATTCGCAAAAGGGAAGGGTTCCCCAGGGGACCCCTTCCCCTTTGTGAATGTTGGCAAAAAGGTTTTTTCAGAGCAGGTTATTGAAAAAGCAGTCACAGACATGGAGGTCTGCTGACTTCAGCAGGCCACCATCCCTGTGAGTGCAGGGACTCGCTATGGGGTCGCAAAATGCGACCCACCTCATTAATATTTATTAGGTGAGTCTTTGCGACCCCATAGCGAGTCGCAGACGGTGTCTGAGACACCGTTCTGCATCAGGATTTGCGATTCTGACCCTAATTCTCTAAATTATTGCAGTTGTCATGTAACCTTATCTTTCATGATCTTACTCATCAAAGGGAGTTTGGAGGTGGGGCTCTAATATACTGGATCCCGAGCACAGGCCAATGGTTTATAGGAGGAGCATGTTGTAGGGAACTGGGAATGGTTGTAGATAGATATGTGATATTTGTAATCTATGTACCCAGTGTTGTGAAATAATGTTTTGTTTTATTACTTGTGCAGAATGTTTGAGGCTTTCAATTAACCAAATCTTTTGCTCACTTTTTGGGGGCTCAAGACCACAAAAGAAGAGAATGAAGAAAACGTTGGAGTTGAGGGAACATGAAGTAGAGGGCATTACCTCGATATTCACTGATATTTCAGTAAAAAACCTTAGGAACTTATACTCAAAGAATGATATCAAATGTTCACATTGTTGATCAGAGACTAACAGGGTAGCTCTAATTTACACTTAACACAAATTCTGAAGGAGTTAGACTCAGCATGGGGAGAGGCAAACAGGCATCATTTTAAAAGAACTTCAGTTTGCACCTGTAAACTCCATAAGTGGATTGTGAAATCTCATGGAAATAATATTAAATATATTAAATATATTGTGATCCAGGAATGCTGTGTCACAAATAACGTCAGCTCAGTACACCACACCCCAGGCTCTGCCACAAAGGTTTACCCGTCGCACTGAATCGCAGGAGTGTGATGCACCACAAGAGGAGCCCTCCAGGAATGAGCTCCTGCATGCCTTTCAGGGCAATTGTGCTATTATGGAAAGGTAGATACAAACAGTCTCCATTGATGTCAACATGCAGACCGTAAACAGCTCCTTGACGTTATTGCAGGCTGAGGTAAACACTCTGAGGTGACAGGTAGCATGCCTTACCATGGCCACCACCATCTGGTAGGACCGCTCAAAGGACACTGATAACCACTTCTGGTGGAATAATCTTTGTTTCTTGGTCTTCCCAGAGAAGGTGGAGGTGACCAAAGTGGAAGCCTTCTTTGAAGTTTGGATAAGACGGAAGCTCAATCAAATGGGCCTCTCGCCTCTCTTTACAGTGGAACTGGTGCACATGGTGCTAAGGGTGCTAACTGTGAGATCCCCTCCCTCCAGTCTCCACCAAGAGCCCTAGTTGCCCATATTCTAAATTACTGGAGTAGAGACTGCATTCTCAGGACAGTGTGACTAGCCACACAAAAGAGGTTTTAGAATCTGGCCACCACAGTTAATTCTGATTATACCTAGAAAGTACAGGGTCAAAGAACATCATTCATGAGGTCAAATAGAATTCCCTGAATGCCTACAGGTTCTGTTGAAGGGGAATAGTCACTTTTTTGACAGTACAGAGGATGTATGGTTCTGGTTGAAGATGTGAGGCAAGTCAGGGACTGGCAAGTCAGGAATATCTGGGTCCCACCACATTGAGGCTGCCTGGTTGTGGTGTGCAGGTGGAGAAGAAGAGTTGGCAGATGCTGCCGAAATTTTCCCCACGCCCCAACAGATCATGATTCGGTAGGACATTGGTGAGTGAAGGGACATTCTCATTGGATGACTCAGAGATGTCACCCATTGAATCAACACTGCCCTGAAGTGAAGATGCTGGCCCTGTGCAGATGGGGATTGCCAAGGCAGCCTCATATAGACAGGTCAGGTGGCTGCTGATTGGTGTCTGGAGGTTGGACTCACAAGTGCTAGAAATAATGTACTCTGACATTCTTGGGCCTGGACAGTACTATATGTACTGTTACGCGAGAGAGCCACTCACTAGAGACATCTGGTGCTGGCTTCACTACAGGCATCAGACCAGGCTCCCAGATGCAGTTTCAACAAAGGCAGCCTAAAGACTACAACTTGCCATTTGGGGAAAGGTCGATAGACCTATTGTACTGGAGGGTCTTTGCTGGACCACTAGTGGCTTAGGTACTACTCACATTTTCTGGTTTCTGTGATGTCCTTGTTTGAGACTGAATTGCAGATGGAAACAAGTTGCTCACAGTTTAAATTTTAATGATAATGGGTTGAGGGAGGGGTATGGGTCATGGCTCTCTTGTGCTATGGGGAGCCAAAAATCTACCTGGGTGTGTTTGCTCAATGTTAGGGAGGGACAGGACAGGACCAGTTGTCCTGACCTGGGAGTTGTGGCGGGAATGTTTGGCAGATATACTGCTTGCAAACTGAGAGTGGGGGGTGAGCCCGCGGGCATTCTCATAGAGCCAGGTGGAAGACATCCATACCCTGATCATACCCAGCATGAAATGCACACTTATCACCTGGAATGTTTGGGGCATGAACAGCTGTCTTGGGCGCTCAATGGCACATTCATATCTTAAGCAATACAATGGTCAGATTGCCATTCTTCAGGAAACACTCCTGTTTGGTGCGGAAGTAAATAGGGTGCTGAAAAAATGGAGGGGCTCCTTGCATGGTGCTACATATTAAAGGTATGCCAAGTGAGTGCTAACATGGATTGTTGCTGGGGTCTCCTTTGTGGAGAGGGAGGTAGTCAGAGAGCGAGGAGGGCACTATCTGCTAATGATGGTGGTGCTGAATGGCATAGAGACATGTTTGGTTAACATGTATGTCCTGGACATAGACGAAAGGGCCTTCTACCCAGAATTGACATGACTCTTGGTTATTTACAGGCAAATGAGACTTATTTGAGTGGAAGGCTTTCTTTAAAATTGTCCTGGATTGAAGTTTAGATCAGCACCCCCCACCCCTCATACCAGGCCCGAAAACACACATGATGTCAATCCTATCGAACTGGATCAAAGACTTACACCTCTTGGATGTTTAGAGACTCGATCATCCTGGAGATGTCACACATTCATACTACTCTCCAGTTCATGGAGGACATAGCAGGCCACTTTATGTGCTGAGATAGAGACAAGACATGGAGATATACTTACATTCAGAGTACCTAAATCAATGCCTCTCAGATCACACGTCGCTGCTGGTCATGATGCTTCACAGGGGGCCTAGGCCTAAAATTAGAGTGTGGACACTCCGGTCCAAGACATTGATAGATGGGGGATTGCAGCTCAAATTGAGAATTTACTTCCTTTTTTTTCTAGGAAAACAGGGGACCACTGCAAGGACTGCAAAGTGAGAGGCCTACAAAGTGATGCTTCACAGAGAATGTATCACAAATGTTTATAGAGTGAGGGTGGAGCTAGAATGGGGTCTGCTGGCTATGGAGAGAGAGTACGTGGGTATGGAGGCAAAGACACACCTGGAGCCCGATGTAAGACTCCTGTTTGCAGCCCTTAAGCAGCATGTGGGAGAGGTCTAGAGCAAATTAGAGAAATCCATGCACACACCCTGCTAACAGTGGTTGTTCCATGAGGAGGACAAAACAGGGAGGATGCTGGTGTGGCTGCTAGGGCAGGAATGCATATAAAACATATTCTTAGTCTGGGAAGGTGATCAGTGTAGTAGTAGGCAAAGATGCGGAAGACATTGTAACGCGAAGGGTTAATTAGCTTGAACAGTGTAGATGAGCGTGATGCCTGCCGAAGCCAGAACAACGTGAAAGAAATTCACAATGTTCGCTTTCAAGCTTGTTTTCTTTTGACATTCCGTAGATAAACTTATTCGCAGCTGCATGTGTGAGAAACAGGATGTAAAGGAGAGTCAGTCTCAACCTTGAGAACGAGACCACAGTAAAAGATGGAATGAAAACAATGGCCAGGGAATGGCAAGGCAGCCAAGAGACATACACTGATAACATAGCTAGAAAATACTGGAAGGGTGTAGAATTCAAGCTTCAGGTTATTAAAACACTAAAAGGTGGGTGAGGGAATTTTGAAGCTCGCAGATGGAGTTATGAAACTGTCATCTTCAGACCCAGAGCTGCCTCCCTGTTTTGCTGTTCCAAGACCGTGACACTCGAGGGGGAGAGAGGTCCAAGCGGGCGGTAGAGGGCTTCCCAGCATTCGTGGACTAAGTTAAGTTCCACCCAGGGATGAAAGGCTTTTCGTTTCTCTGCTCTATTTTTATGATTGGTTATTATATTTGCACTGTGTTTATAATCTGAGAAATTCAGCTCGTTTATAGTTTTTTTCTACCTTACTGAACATCGTAGTGTAAGTCTGCTACAGTAATTGAAATGTGCATTTTAGTGTGCAGTAAATCAAAGCTTATCTGAAGTATTCAACTCGTTAATATTCTGCTCCCTGAACATCATAGTGTATCACATGTTGGTATACAGTTATTCCAAGTTTATATCTGTGAATGAACTCTTTACTCAGATGTATGCATAGATGCTCTTTGTAGTGTACTTATATATAAACATTTATATAGATGTTTTTTTTATTTACCATTCTTACTCTGTCAATGAACTCTTTGCTTATTCGTATACATAGATACTATCTGTAGTGTACATATATATGAATAGATGCTTTTCATTGCCATTCTTATTTCACTATTGTTAATGTGCTAAATGCCTGCATTTATTTGAAATTATAGTAAAGCTAAATTAATTCATAATTGGCGTGTGGTCCTTCATTGAGCGTCCTTATTGACTCATACCGAACAGGTGTCAACCAGCCACCTGGATAGGACATTTGGTGCCAAAAGTGGGGTATAAGTCAATAATGCCTCTTTGGGGACGTAAGAAAAGTGAGGTAGAGAGTGGAAGGCAGCATGGGGCAGAAGCTAGATCCATTCCCGGGTGGTTAGCAACTGACCCATTTTATGGTGTGGCAGGGCTCCTGAACCGGTGGGCAGCGCCGGTGTTATGGGAGACATTAGATGAGAAAGTGACTCCCCTTTTAGTGGAAGATGCGGTTGAGAGTGTGAAGCTAAAAGGGGCAAAGCTGGAGCTGAAAGCAGCAGGGCAAGTGGGATGGCTTTTCCTGTCAGTGCTCCGTACGGTATACAGGAAAACATTAACACAAGATGCAGAAATAAGAAAACTGCGGGATGAGGTTGCAGCCTTGCATGAAAGGCAGCTACTTCTGGAAGAAACTATCGAAAGTGCAGTGTATAGGGGTGATCAAATGGAGGCAAGGTGCACCGCATTAGCAGTTCGAGTAGCAAAACAGAAGAGTAGGCAGAAGCCTAAAATACCCTCAGCTGTGCAAGTGAGGGCATTGGTACGCAAAGAAAACTGGGATCCTTATACTTGGGATGGAACAGTTTCAGATAATGATGATGACTGGAATTGGGAGGATGAGGTGGAAGTACGTGTAGCAGAACTAGGTGGAGTTGAAAGTGGAGAAGGACGTGCAGGTGAAATTGAAGGTGAAAGGGGAAGTGTAATGGAGGTTCGCCCACTCGTGCAGAATAAATCAAAGGGAGTGAATGGTGGGCAAATACAGAATTCACGTTTGGTAAGAGATTATACACAGAGTGAATTGTTAGAAATAACTCGTATGTTTAGACAAATGCCTACAGAGCCCTTGTTTAAATGGTTGGTGAGATTGTGGGACACTGGAGCAGACGGTACATATTTATCACCAACTGAACTTTTGAAAATGGGATCAGTAACTACACACGCTATGTTAGGGCAACGGTTACAAGGTGCACAGGGGCAACAAGGTTTCTCTCTAATGGGTTGGTTGATGGAAGGAGTGAAGCAATTGTACCCAACTGCTATAGATGTGGAGGAGCGTTGGGGTCCTTGGCATACGATTTCAGAGGCAAATTAACAACTGCGAGAAATGGGGATGCAGAACGCAGTATACTCCCAGCAATTGTTAGGACCTGATGTTGAACCCGTGACAGCAGGGATCCGGGCACGGTTAATCAGAAATGCCCCTCCGCATATGAAAGGTGCCTTGTTGGCCCTTCTAGGACCCACTCAGGGAAGACCAGTGGGGGGTGTGGTATTATTAATGGCACAGTATGAAGGGCTTGATAGACAAAAATCAGCAAGAGCAGTGGGGCAGGACAATAAGTATAAGGGAAGAGAATCTACAATAAAAGTAACCAGACGACAAATGTGGATAGATTTGTTGAATGCTGGGGTGAAGAAAGAGGAGATAGATGGAAAGCCTACCCCTTATCTGCTTAATAAATGGAAAGCATTGCAGCGTAGACAGAAAGAGAAAGAGGCAGTTGATGAGAAACAGCCCTCAGCACTACCCATGGAAGAGTCTGAAAAGGAAAAAACAGAATCAGGGAAAAATAGGAAGGTGCCTGTCTCAACTCTATATCCTGACTTGTCCAGCGATGGCTGGGAAGTCCCAGACCCTTTATTATGAAGGTCAGGCCAAACCCCGGGGGTCAGAGCAGTGCAAGAGGTAAGCCCCGGGGACAGGCGGCCATATGTACCTCTCATCATTTATTGGCACAAAGGAACACAACATGTTATGGCACTGCTCGACACAGGTGCGGAAGTAACTTTGATAAATGGAAACCCTAAGAGGCTGCCAGGGAAGGGTGTGATCATTAATGGTTACGGGGGTGCAGAGACAGAGGCCAAACCTGTTAAGCTTAAATTGTCAATCGGTAAAGGACCCCCGTTCACGGCAGAAGTTTTAATAGCTAAAGTACCAGAATACATTATTGGCATGGATTTGTTACTAGGCAAAACTATTGATACGCAATGGGGAACATTTACTTTTGGTGTGAGGACCGTACACATAAAGAAATCTAGGACAGTTCTGGTTGGGCATGCAAAGTGGAGTCCATTACATGTGCATCCTCCAAAGGAGCCGGTGTGCATTAAACAGTACTGCATACCCGGAGGTCATAAAGAGATTTCAGAAACCATACAGGGGTTGCTAGATGCAGGTGTGTTAAGGCCAGCTGTGAGCCCATTTAACTCTCCTATATGGCCCGTGAAGAAACCAGATGATACATATCGAATGACTGTCGACTATCGACAACTGAATAAAGTGGCTCCACCTTTGGCAGCCACCGTCCCAGACATCATCACACTGGTGGAACAGTTGAGTAAAGATGTGGGGGAATGGCATGCCGTGATTGATCTAGCAAACGCCTTCTTTTCAATTGATATCGATGAGGCTAGTCAAGACCAATTTGCAATAAGCTGGCAGGACAGAGTATTCACATTCAGACAGTTGCCCCAGGGGTACATGCATAGTCCCACATTGTGTCATGGGCTGATAGCCAGAGATTTAGCCAATTTCTCAGCTGGAGACACCCGATTTGCACATTACATTGATGACATCATGATCACTGGGGACACTAAAGAGCAAGTCACAGACACGCTGGAAAGATTAATTGAATACTTACAGCAGAGGGGATGGGCAATTAACCCAAAAAAGGTCCAAGGCCCAGCACAAGAGGTGAAATTCCTGGGCGCTATTTGGTCAGGACCAGTAAAAAGAATACCACAGAAGGTGATTGATACGGTACAACAGCTAAAGACTCCTTCAACTAAGGCAGAAGCACAACGATTTATTGGTTTGATGGGATTCTGGAGACAACATATCCCTCACTTATGATTAATATTGAGACCACTATATCAAGTTACACGAAAAAAGCACCCTTTCCAATGGGGACCTGAACAGCAAGAGGCCTTTGAGGGAGCAAAAGATGCATTACAGAACTATTTTGCGTTAGGTCCCATCACAGAAGGAGACCCATTTGAGCTGGAAATTATAGTACAGGATGATGTAGTGATGTGGAGTTTATGGCAGAGGCAAGGAAAGAAGAGAGTGCCACAGGGATTTTGGTCGAAGAGATTAACACCCTCCATGAGCAATTACACCCCGTTAGAAAAAGAACTAGCAGGAGCATATTGGGCGTTAGTAGAAACAGAGCGTATAACTGGTGACCGGCCGGTTACCCTAAGAACACGGGTCCCCTTACTAGGCTGGATAAGAGAAGGAGGGGTTGGTACTAAAGTAGGCAGGGCGCAGGAGTCTACCATCGTAAAGTGGAAATGGTATCTGCAGCAGAGGGCAAAACCGGGGCCAGCAGGAGTGTCGAAGTTACAAGAAGATATGCTGGGGGCAGTGGACTAACAAGCAATGGTCCCCTCACCAGAGCCATCTGAGATGGAGTCCTCACCATTTAAAACAGCCCCACCTTTTGAACAGCTCACAGAAGAAGAACAGCAAAATGCATGGTTTACAGATGGTACCCCCCGGTACCATCAAGGAAAGAGACAATGGCAAACAGTCGCATTCCAGCCTGCTACAGAAACGCTGTTGCTGCGAGGAGGAAATAATGGATCAAGTCAGCTTGCAGAACTGCAGGGGGTAGCAGCAGTAATCGAGCAGGCCCCCATCGGAGAGAAAACGTTTGTGTACACTGACAGCTGGGCCACCTATCAAGGACTAGTAAGCTGGGCCCGACTTGGCGCAAGGACGGATGGAAAATCAAAGGCACCCCCATTTGGGGAGGTGAGCAGCTATGGGAAGAGATGTGGGAGAAAGGGCACAAATGTCAAATCTATGTGGGACATGTGGACTCCCATTGCCCATCAGACACCTCTCTTGCATCTCTATTCAACAACACTGCATATCAGATGGCCAAAACACGAACAGTAATCATCAATGAGGAGGCTGAAGCTGCTCTAGCAAACTGGGCTCATGCAACATCGGGACATCTAGGAGAGAATGGCACTTATGCATGGGCACAGCAACGACAGATTCCGGTCACTAAAGAACAGGTCCAACAAGCAGTAAAAGAGTGCCCCACATGCAACCAGATAAAACAAATGCCCCTGCAAAAGAAGCATAGCGGCCACATCAGAAGAGGAACTGCAACCGCTACAGTGTGGCACTTGGACTATATTGGGCCGCTACCAAAGGAAGGAGGAAAAAGCTACGTATTGACCATGGTTGACACCTACTCTGGCCTTATGTTGGGTATGCCCTGTAAGTCTGCAGACCAAAAGTCCACTTTGCGAGGGCTAAACTACCTAATAAAACATTATGGGGTACCTGATGAAATCCAAACAGATAGGGGCACACACTTTTCAGGGAAAACAGTGCAGGATTTGGCGCAGGAACAGGGAATTCGGTGGATTTTACACCTTAGTTATTATCCACAAGCTGCAGGCATGATTGAGAGATATAACGGATTGGTGAAAGAACAGCTAAAAAAGTTATCAGCACATCAGACTCTAAAAGGATGGAGTAGTAATTTAGACAAAGCCTTGTTTGAATTGAACAATAGACCAGTTGGGCAGCAGACTCCTTTCATTCGGATGACAGGGCATGATAAAGAAATCACCCACACAATGATTGTCTGGAAAACAGACCCTCAAGCTTGATTACCTTTACAGGCTACTTCTGGCAGTATAGGACTGGACCTGTTTGCTCCAGAGGATGGAGAAATACCCGTAGGACAGGTGAAGACTATTCCCCTAGGAATAGGAGTGAGAGTACCATCCGGAACATATGGTAGAATTGCCCCTCCATCCAGTCTAGCCATCAAGGGAGTGTCGGTGCTAGGGGGAGTCATAGACCCAGATTTTAGAGGAACGGTTAAAGTAGTATTATTGAACCAAGGAGATGCTACTGTATCATATCAAGCACATGACAGACTTGCCCAATTAATTTGTGAACAAGCGTATTCCCCCCACATTGAAGAAAGATCTGCCCCCCGATAACACTCAGAGAGGTGAAGGAGGATTTGGAAGCACAGGAAGAAGAGTATGGGTGCATCATCCAGGGAAAAAGCCAGAGGCAGGAGAGATATTGAGTCAAGGGGTGGGGAGTACATATGTTGTACTTTTAAAGAATTCTAATGTACCTGTATTTGTACCTGTAGTGAGACTTACCCCACGGTGGTAAATGATGACTTCTGCATCGATGACGTGGTTCCTGTTTGCGGTCATGAGTATAACCGGAAAAAGTATATTAGTCCGACCAAATGTGGCAGACAATGTCATCACGGACCTTCATGTCACTTGTGCACCTAAAGCCGCTAAAGTAACTGATGACCATGGAAATGTTTCACTCTGCAACGTGAAGGTACCTGGAGGCAAATGGATGGCTGCAAAAGCTGTAACCTGGAAGGTAACTGGACAGCAAATCCGACATGCCTATGGACTGAACAAGTTGCAGGGAATGCCCGCAACGGTACAGGCTTTGAATTATACGCTAAACATGATATGTAAATATTGTGATACCATTGTACCTTTTATACCAGTAGAGACATATCCGTGTAGATCTTATGATTGTTTAGACAAACAAGACATTTTACCAGGACATATGGTGGTTGTTACAATGTCTAATAGAACTACAGGAGTTCCATACTCCAAACCGCCTGCCTTTATGTTTTATGTAGCCGAAAGACGCATGGTCAGCAATTTAGGCAATGTTTCTATAGTTCGATATAGAATAGGATGTAAGCAAGCTTTACATGCAAGCATAATTAACCATATTGTGTTACAGATAACTATTGCCAAGGGGAATGTCTCTAAGTACGATCCATTATGCACACCATGGACACCACAGTTATGGCCCTTGCTGAAGTTACGCATCAGAAGAGATCTAGGATCCATGATAGCCGGGGCCACTGGAATTGGGGTAGGGGCCCTGAACGCTTTTGATATTGAAGCCATCAGGAATAAGCTATCTTCAACAGGATATAATACAGGGGAAGCCATAAAAGTAATTTCACAATGGGGGCCCACACACTCACAAGAAGTATAGAAGGTTCTGCGTGGGTTGTATCCTGATTAGCAATGGCATAATTTCACTTATGAACAATTTGGAAAAAGCTTTCAAAGCACCCAAACAATGTCCAAAGGAATTCCGTGCATACTATGGCAAAGTATTATTAATCAACAGTATGTAGACTTCAAGGCAGAATGGGGACAGCTTCAAGGTGAATATTGGAGACAACAATTGCATTTGCCTGAAGAAATATGGGTAAAGCCTATACAATTCCATTGTGAGGGAGAGATGTGTTATGCTCATTTTGATATAGCTAGAAGTAATCTTCCTCCTGAAATATGGTGCCCCTTTATATTGCTCTCTGTAGTAATAGGTGAAGAATGGTGAATACCTCACACTGACAAAAAATGGATTGATCAAACAAATCACACCGTAGATCCCACTAGATGTGCAGATTGGTCTAAGGGGTGGGTATGTACCCACACTGGACGGGCGCTAGACCCATGCCTTCACCCAATACCAGGAGAATGTGAATGGTTACCTTTCCTATCAATGGCACAGACTTATATCAGATAGGAACAGAGAGTATATGTTACATTACTAATCACCCCTTACTTATTAACGGATTTGTACAAACCACCGGAGAGCAGGTAATGTGTATGTGCAATATTAGCAGCATTATTGACATAAGTACTCACATCCTATACCAACCGACTAAGTTCACCACAACCACAGTACAGACACAAATGCAAGCACAGTTAGAATGGAACATTCTGCTTGTTGTGAAGCTACCTAGATTAGAGGCAATCAGGCGCTACGCACAAATCACATTTGCAAAATTCAACATGGCAGCTAAATATACCAAGGATGCAGCTATACAGATGACCATAGACGTCAAACAGCTTATGCACACTGCTACAAGCATCCAGCAAGAAACTGAGCACCATTGGTATGACATCTTCTTAGGTTGGGCACCAGGAGCTACGAAAACGCTAAATATAGTGTTACATCCGCTAATCTGGTTACTGATTGTCTGTGTCATGCTAATGATTATACTATGTAGACTATATGTACGCACAAACCAGCTTTATACTAAAATGCAGGTGCTCAGAATAATGCTAACAAGTATTCATAGCAATCTAGCTAGCGAAGTGTTACAATAAATACTTCTGGCTTCGCAAGCATAGCGCTCATCTAAGGGGTGGAGTGATCAGTGTAGTAGTAGGGAAAGATGCGGAAGACATTGTAACGCGAAGGGTTAATTAGCTTGAACAGTGTAGATGAGCGTGATGCCTGCCAAAGCCAGAACAATGTGAAAGAAATTCACGATGTTCACTTTCAAGCTTGTTTTCTTTTGACATTCCGTAGATAAACTGATTCGCAGCTGCATGTGTGAGAAACAGGCTGTAAAGGAGAGTCAGTCTCAACCTTGAGAACGAGACCACAGTAAAAGATGGAATGAAAACAATGCCCAGGGAATGGCAAGGCAGCCAAGAGACAAACACTGATAACATAGCTAGAAAATACTGAAATGGGGTAGAATCCAAGCTTCAGGTTATTTAAACACTGAAAGGTGGGTGAGGGAATTGTGAAGCTTGCAGATGGAGTTATGAAACTGTCAACTTCAGACCCAGAGCTGCCTCCCTGTTTTGCTGTTCCAAGACCGTGACGCTCGAGGGGGAGAGAGGTCCAAGCAGGCGGTAGAGGGCTTCCCAGCATTCGTGGACTAAGTTAAGTTCCACCCAGGGATGAAAGGCTTTTCGTTTCTCTGCTCTATTATTATGATTGATTAATATATTTGCACTGTGTTTATAATCTGAGAAATTCAGCTCGTTTATAGTTTTTTCATGCCTTACTGAACATCGTAGTGTAAGTCTGCCACAGTAATTGAAATGTGCATTTTAGTGTGCAGTAAATCAAAGCTTATCTGAAGTATTCAACTCGTTAATATTCTGCTCCCTGAACATCATAGTGTATCACATGTTGGTATACAGTTATTCCAAGTTTATATCTGTGAATGAACTCTTTACTCGGATGTATGCATAGATGCTCTTTTTAGTGTACTTATTTATAAACATTTATATAGATGTTTTTTTTATTTACCATTCTTACTCTGTCAATGAACTCTTTGCTCATTTGTATACATAGATACTATCTATAGTGTACATATATATGAATAGATGCTTTTCATTGGCAATCCTATTTCACTATTGCTAATGTGCTAAATCCCTGCATTTATTTGAAATGATAGTAAAGCTAAATTAATTCATAATTGCAGTGTGGTCCTTCATTGAGCGTCCTTATTGACTTATACCGAACAGGTGTAAACCAGCCACCTGGATAGGACAGAAGGGGACATAGGATGTGACTCTATAGACCACTACGGAATAAACAGTGCCTGCACACAGTGCAGAGTCACCTACAGTGGCAGAGGAAACACTTGGAGAGTATCTTATGGATGCAGGATCACAGAGTTTAACTGTGGATCAGAGGCAGCAACTTGATGTGTCACTGGAACTGGAAGAAATGGGGTAAGTGCTGGAGGCACTGCCCTAAGGTAAGACGGATGGCTTCCTAGTGGAAATGGTTCAACTGATGCCAACGTACCTCCCCAAATGCCTGTGTAAGTTTATCTTGAGACTTGGGGGATGGGGCACTGCAACAAAGCATGCAAGTAGACAATGATGGGGTTGATCCCAAAGACTGGGTGAGACTCTGGAAACCTGGCCTCACATGACCACTGTCTATGCTCAATTTGGATGTTAAATTGCTTTATAAAGTACTGGCAAACAGACTGCACAAGGTAGTGGGCTCCCTCGTACTTCCAGACCAGACAGGGTTCATACCTGGACAAAGCACAATGTACATTGTCCAGATACTCAGGTATGTGATGAACTCACTGACGGACTCCATCAGTTCCATAGTTGTGGCTGTGTTAGACCTCAAAAGGACATTTCGCACAGTGGGATGGCAATATTTCTGGGCAGTCCTCAAACACACAGGGTTTTGCCCCAACTACATTAAATGGGTGAAACTGCTATACAGAGACTCGGTGGCCAAGGGCTACAAGGGTGGCAAGGTACTAGATGAGTGGACTCTCAATCAATCAATCAATAAATCAAAGATTTGTAGAGTGCTGCTAGTCACCCATAGGGTCCCAAGGCACTGTTTGTGGGTGTGCTGCTCAGTCGAAGAACCAGGTCTTGAGGTCCTTCCTGAACTGCTTCAGTGATGCAGTATGCCTGAGCTTGAGAGGTATTGGTTCCATGTCTGGGCTGCTAGGTAGGAGAATGATCTTCCTCTTGCTGTGTTTTTCCAGATCTAATGGACGGTTTCAAGGGTGAGCTAGGAAGAACAGGAAGATGCCTGTTGGGTACGTAGAAGGTGAGGCAGTTGTTGAGGTATTCCGGACATATGTTGTGCAGTGCTTTGTAGATATGGATCAGGAGACTGTGTTGCTGTAGTTCAGTTTCCTAGTGACGAGTACATGGGTGACTGTCTTCCTCGTGTTGGAGGGAATCCACTTGAAAATCTTCCAAAGGAGCCGTAGGGTGTGGAAGCATGACGAAGAGACGGTGTTGACTTGGTGGGTGATGGACAGAGAGAAGTCTGGGATGATGCCCAGGTTGTGTGCATGGTCCATGGGGGCGGGGGTGTTTCCCAGAGCGGTGGGCCACCAGGAATCGTTCCAGGCAGAAGGGTTACCATTACAAGGATCTCTGCCCTGTCTGAGTTGAGTTTGAGGAGCTGGCTTCCATCCAGGCCGTGACTGCTCTCGTCCCATAGTGGAATTTTTTTTTGCCCGTTATAGAGTCCTCCGACAGGGAAAGGATCAGTTGGGTGTTGGCGTAGGATAATATGTTTAGCTCGTGTTGTTTGATGGTCTTGGCAAGCGGGGTCATGTTGATGGTAAAAAGCGTCAGGCTGAGTGAAGATCGTTGGGGCACTCCGCAGCATGTGTCTTTGGGTTCTGATGTGAATGGCAGTAGTCTGACACTGTGTTCTTCCGGTAGTCTGACACTCTGTGTTGTTCCAGTCACTCTGGATAGGGGAACTAAGCAAGGGTGCTTGTTATCCCTGCTACTATTTGTGCTGGCAATGGAACTGCTCTCCTGTTGATATCATTCAAGCCTGGGGCACAGGGGCATTGACATAGATGTATAGAGGCTTGTTGTATCTCTCTACGTGGACGATGTTCTAGTTTACCTGAGGGATCTAGTAAGACCTAGTAAGGTGATACTCATACTGAAGGAGCTTGAAGACTTTGCAACAGTGTCTGGTCTGCATAAAAACAAAATTCAAAAGTCACCTGTTGCCCCGGGGTGGCTAGACCAGCATATAGAGGCTTCCCCACAGTCTCTAGGACTGAGGTGTGAGTCTCACCAGTTCCGTTTCCTTAGCATATGGTTTACACGAACAATGAGGTCTCATTACAAACTCAACATAGAAGCACTGCTGATGAGAGTTGGTAGAGTTCTAGGTTAGACTACCACTGCCCCTCATGGGCTGAGTGCAAAAATGATGCTCCTTCCTAGATGCATGTACATACTGTAGAATGTGATGTGCCAACTCCCAATGCCAACATTCTATTGGCTCCACCAGATGCTCAGTTGTGTGATTTGGGATGGGTGCTAATTAAACCTGGAGATTCTTAAGATCCACTCAACAGAAGCGGGGCTGGGACTTCCAGATGTGTTCCTAAACTACTCTGTGACACAGCTGCAGCATGTGGTCAGCTGGTTTGAGAATACACCCAACTAGGAGCCTAATTTACTGGTTGGCGCCAGCAACCCATACTACGGGAGCCATTCCTAATGGGTGAAGACCTCGCTAACCTGTTGTGGCAGCTGGCGGCTACATGGCAAAATGTGAGAAATAACATCATGGGAAGACCCCCCTTCACTGACTCCCTGCCGCTGTTGAAATTGTGGTCCTTCCATTACTTGCAGAATGTGATTCCCTGCGCCCGGTGGCAAGAGGGATGCTGTGGAACTGTGGGGGACTTCTATTACAATGATAGATTTATCACCCTCAAGCAGACGCAGGAACAGTTTTGCGTGGACACAGGACAATTCCTACAATACACGGGCCTAGCCCATTTGGTCCGCCGATCTGGCCTGCAGACAATCCATAGACAGTTGCAGTGGTGCAGCAGCTATAGATCTAGAATGCCTGATAACTGTGTAAACTACTGTGATGGTTGCATTCACAATGTTTATGTGTTTATTTTGTTAAAACCCAATACACTAATAAAAAAAAATATATTGACTGCTCAAATATATCATGGGACATTATGTAGAAGATAATAACATATTTTTTAGATCTATAATATTTCTATTTAAATATAGTTCTACATAATATTGTGTCTTTTAATATAGGAAGAAATACAGTTTTTTATTAAATGTAGGATATTTTAGCTATATTATTTTCAGGTACTACTATTATGCTAATATTTGTTTTTTTATTTATTTTAGTATAGTTTGTACATTTTAATGAATAGCTTAAAATGTTTTACATTTATTTAGCAATATTTAATTTAGTAGAATTGTTGGCTTTGTAGGGGATATGGATGTGAAAATATGTAATATTTTTTTTTTTTTTAGAATTATTTATTTTAATCAAATAATGAATTGGTGATTAAACATGTGGATTACTTAATTGATTAATCAATGTTTTAATTGTTTCCGTAAAGTTTTTTTTTTTTTTAATTCATCAATTCATATTTAAATTATTTTAGTACAGTTTATAAATTGTTTTTTCATTTTCAATGATTTGATATGGTTTAGTTAAATGGATTACAAAATATAATCCATCAAACACAGTCTTAGAAAATCTAGGGGAAAAACTCCCCCACCCCCAAAAGTTGTTTATGAAACAAAGGGTCAAAGTGAAGAATTTTTTAGCCTTCTTGCATTCATGTAAAAGGCACATCTCTGTGGTTCCTGTAAAGTGGCATCAAAGTTCAGGGAAACCATAGTACCTGGACCTAAAAGAAATAGGCATTCAGTTATAAATGCACTGCGGCACAGATATATTTGGCCTAAGGTGGGAACTACAAATGCTGCTGAAAGTGCATCATAAAGTATTCCAACCATAGCTATGAGATACACACATCAAGTAGTAAATGGGTAAGCCTGTGGGCGAAGACGTCACCAATGCTTCAAAAGCAGAATGCCCTGGACCAAACATAGAGAGTAAAATGATTGTGGCACAAGAAGTGGAACACTGGCTGTTTACTTGTATATCCATTATTTGTGGGATTCAAATAGAAGTTTTGATCTGGCTGGAGACTGTGTGAATATGAGTTACAGAATATTTCATAGACCCTCACTGAGATTCTTGAGATAAATGAAGAAGTGAGAGACTTTAATGAACCAGTGGATTCTGAACTGTGAACTGTGCCTTCTTGACTCACTGATGTACCTTTGTGGCGGGGTGTTTACCAGAGTGGTGGGCCACCAGGAATCATTCCAGGCAGAAGGGGTGGAGGTCATTACGAGGATCTCTGTCCTGTCAAGATTAAACCAATGTTGTGAGACCTGGTTTTACAAAGTTTGGGCAGATGGCATGTACATTCTTGTTTGGTAACCATTTTATTAAGGTGATTTTGAGATTTGTGGGGACCAATGCTGCCTTGTAGAAAGCTGAGTACTAGTTGAAGATCCCACCTCCCCCTTAAAGGGTATTTGCAAAGGCCAGTCTAGGCAGAGATTACTTGACAACAACCTAGTTTTTTACCAAGACCATGGAACAGAAGGTCCTAATTCCAGTAGTAAGGTAATTAAAATATAGTACTTTCTTCATGCTTATAGCTGATGGGCAAGTTTGGAGAGAATCATCAAGATGAACCTCTGAATCTCGCCCTGTGCAGAGGAGGGAAGATTCCATTTGTTTCTAAAGAATTGACAGACGATTTTCCAGATAGCGAAGTGTTACAGGTAGTACAGATACCCTGGTGGAGATTTAGGGCCATATTTATACTTTTTGACGCAAAACTGCGCTGGCACAGTTTTGCGTTAAAAAATAATACCGCCGGCTAACGCCATTTTGGTGTGCCGTGCGGGCATCAAATTTATACTTTGACACACGGCGGGGCAAACCACAGGTGGGAGTCATTTATTTTGACGCACACCGCAGTGTCAAGTCGTAAAGCAAAACGACGTTAACGCAGCGGAAATGACTGTGGGTCAATATACGACCCGCAAACCGGATATGCGGCGTTTTTTGACGCAAAAGCATCAAAAAAACCCGCACACTCTGGCATTTCAGCAGAGGGGAGCCAAAATGGAACCCAGATGCCACTACAGACCACAGGAAGAGGACAACAGACCAGGAACCAGCCAGGAGGACCCACACAAGAACCAGGACACTTTTAAGAAGAAAAGAAAGTGTCGCTTCAGTGCAGAGGAGCAGGAAATTCTGGTTAAAGAGGTGACGGAACACCAGCACCAACTGCTTGTCACCTCTAAATTGCCAATTAGTAGGAGAGAGGCTATATGGCAACAAATTGTCGACAAGATCAGCAGTGTGGCAGAAGTAAGCAGAACAGTCATCGAGTGCAAGAAATGCTGGCATGACTGCAAGCGCAGGACCAAGGAAAAGATGGCCAGGAACAGGAAGGCAGCACTGCAGACTGGAGGTGGGAGTCCAGCACACTAAGTGGCCCTGGACCGCACAGAGGAGATGGTCGCAGCTGCCATCCCTGAGGAGATTGTCACAGGGATTCAAGGACAGGACAGCACAGACTATCAGGAGACAACGCACATGCAGGGTAAGTCGCATGGGGAATTAAAATGCACTAATGTCAACTGCCAGCGGGGGGGAATACCTACTACACAATGCATGTAAGTCATCATATATATAGAGTGGCATGGGTAAAGGGGGATGGCATGGGAGCATGGCCTGCACACACAGAAGCTGGGGCACACCATTACACTACACCAACTGTCCCATGGGGGCATGCTGCCATGGCAACGATGGCGCAAAGGGAAAGCCACGCCAGGAGCGAAGGGCACAACGTCAAAATGACATCCTGGCACACGTCAGCCACCATACCCCATACATTAACTAGGGCCCTATTAAGAACCTCTAGCCATACCGACAACTGGAATGTAACTGCAACAACAGTTGCCAATACCACCTCTGCTCTGTGTGCAACTCAAGTAGCCAATGGCAGTAACCTCCCCATGGATCATACACACCTAAATTAGATGGTTGAGGAAGACAACTTCAACAATTCCCTGAAAAAAGACAAAGGCCCCAGTACTGTCAAATGTCAATGCCCATAGTTGTTGCAAACATCAGCCAATGTCAACAACAATAGGAGCTACACAGCACTAAGGACATACCCATGCTGCATATGTCAGGGTCCATCCTGTGCCAGGGTCACAATGTAACATCCCAAACGTCATACTGCTCAGACAACAGCATTGAGGGGGAGGACACATGTAACTGGTCACTGAAATACACATCCACAGTCAGAGGGGGAAATAGGACACTGCTACGATTATCAGGGCAATCCAATGTACCACACATTCCCAACATCAGCTGTACACATTACTAATGCCAACATCCATATTGTGCCATAATATTGCTATGCATAGGATATGCTACATGTCATCCACATTTAAGTGGATTTGAAAGATCAGAGACTGTGGCAGGTCCAGATTGTCAAGTGTGCTGCCAGTGCCATCAGAACACCCACAGCCTGTGAAAGGTGTCACCATGAGAATGGATGTAGATGGAGGGTTGAGTAGGACAAGAAGGTGGCAATTCACTATTTGGCCTAAAACAAGACTAGAGGAGATGATGCAGAGAAGTCCAATAACTTAATACTATACATGTGACATGCAGGTGGGCCATAGGCCTGGGAGAATGCCCATCTGAAAGACTGGAGCAATAAACACAAAAGAAGATCACAAAGTGAATTCATCACAAGACAGGCATGTCACATCACTAATGCCACAACACAGACACACTAATTGTACCCTGTTTCATTGCAGAGGAAGATGGATCTCCTGCGGATATTCCTGTCCCAGACTACCCTGATGACATGGATGACGAGCTGATAAACATTCCCCAGGAGACCATCCAAGAGGTCCTTGAAACCCTCCAGACACCACCGTCAGTAACAAGGAGGAGCACAGAACAAGCAGCCATCGTTGAGGACCCACCCACCACCCCAATTGTAAGACCTGCCAGCTCCAATACAGCTGAGGATTCAGAGGACACAGGCACCAGCTTTGAGCGAAATGTAGTCGGAGTACAGCAAGAGCTGGCCAAGGAGGTGCGGGTAGGGATGCAAACTATGTCAGCCAGCCTTGAGGAGATGCGTTCGTGTATGATGTCAACTGAAGAACAGGCAGCAGGTATGCAAAGACCAACAACTATCTTGCAGGAAGTAGAAAAAAGGCTGAAGGAAATCAGCACAGCTGTAATACAGTTGACCCAACACCAACAACAGCAATCCTGTCAACGCGTGCATGAATGCAACATTGAACCCCTCAGGGCTGACCTGGCTGCCTACCATCGTGATGTGGCTGCTATTCTCAAGAACCAGCAGATCCTCCTTGCTGCAGTACTGCCCTTAAGACCTTCACAGGTAGCAGCGACCGGGATGTCTGACTCCACGTCTTCTAACACTAAGGTCTGTGTTGCCCCTTCACAACCACCACCAACAAGGACAGAGGAGGCAACACACACATCAGAAGAAGACATGGAACAGATCACTTTTACGCGGAATAGTACACGGAAGCACTAGTCCCTGCCACATGGCCAACTATTACCAAGGTCCTGCGCTTTGTAACATGCCAGTCTTACAACAACTCTACTTAATGACTCTTCTGCTTACCACTGTATATCTTGTCAGCCTGCCCAGATTGTCTCTCTCTTACTCATTGGCAAATCCTGTCCCTCTGCACTGTCTGAAACATCACCCCAGCATGTCAAAAGCATTTCCGTAACCCCTTGTGTAGGATCGCAATGTAAGATGTCACTCTAATTGACTCACAATCATGGACAGTGTACATATAGCACTACAGCACTTTCCAATAAATAGCACTTACACAACAAATCTGTCTCTGGGTAATGTGACATGTCAACTGTGCAGTAGATATCTGAAACGTGCCTACTGTCAAATTACGTAGCTTGTCAATACAACTGTCCTGATATTATGTAGTCAGATAATTCTGCACAGTGCCCATGATTGCATCATACTCTGCCCTTCCTGAGAGACATATCTGATGAAGTGAGAAACCAAACACCATCATGCTGTGTTGGACAGAATAATGCTTCCTAAAGGTATATCTAAGTCATCAAATAGTGGCCTCAAAATGTTGTCACCATGCAATATTAACAGATATAACAGTGCACACAAATCTAAGCAAACACTACAAAAACTGCATGAATGAAGCTGTCTGAGTTTACATACAAATAGGTAATTATGCTGAACTGTGTCACAAATGACGTATGTGAGTCATGAAGACAAGAATACAAGAGTGGTAATGAGAACTCATCTTATAAGGGTGTCCTTGATCATCACACTGCAGTCAGACCTAAAACTGTTCCCCAATACCAAGGGGGTCATTCTGACCCTGGCGGTCATGGAACGCCAGGGCCAACGACCGCGGGACAACCGCCAACAGGCTGGCGGTGCTCCCATGGGCATTCTGACCGTGGCGGTACAGCCGCGGTCAGAAACGGAAAACCGGCGGTGTACTGCCGGTTTCCCGCTGCCCTGGGGAATCCTCCATGGCGGCGCAGCTTGCTGCGCCGCCATGGGTATTCCGACCCCCATACCGCCATCCTGTTCCTGGCGGTTTTGGCCGCCAGGAACAGGATGGTGGTAAGGGGTGTCGTGGGGCCCCTGGGGGCCCCTGCAGTGCCCATGCTATGGCATGGGCACTGCAGGGGCCCCCGTAACAGGGCCCCACCAAGATTTTCAGTGTCTGCCATGCAGACACTGAAAATCACGATGGGTGCAACTGCACCCGTCGCACCCCTTCCACTCCGCCGGCTCCATTCGGATCCGGCATCCTCATGGAAGGGGGTTTCCCGCTGGGCTGGCGGGCGGCCTTCTGGCGGTCGCCCGCCAGCCCAGCGGGAAACTCAGAATAACCGCGGCGGTCTTTTGACCGCGCAGCGGTATTCTGCCGGCGGGACTTTGGCGGGCGGCCTCCGCCGCTCGTCAAAGTCGGAATGACCCTCCAAGTCTGGAAGCACTGTTTGTGACTTAGAATACATACTTATCAACAGAAACACAATGGGATCCATATTAACTGTGATTGGTGGTTGCAACGAATGGTGGAAACTTTGCAAGGTAGCTCTGGGGTAGCTGCCAATCTTGCAGCTCAGTTGGGATTTGTTTGTAGCATAGGACACAAATGTAACAGAACAACATTCATGTACACTAATTCCAAGCCCATGATCAAGTAGCATTTAACACATAGGCCCTGATTCTGACCCCGGCGGTTCCTTACCGCCGGGGCCGGGGATGCGGGAGCACCGCCAACAGGCTGGCGGTGCCCGGCAGGGCATTCTGACCGCGGCGGTTTGGCCGCGGTCAGACAAGGAAAACCGGCGGTCTCCCGACGGTTTTCCGCTGCCCTTGTGAATCCCCCATGGCGGCGGAGCGCGCTCCGCCGCCATGGGGATTCTGACACCCCCTACCGCCATCCTGTTCCTGGCGGGTCTCCCGCTAGGAACAGGATGGCGGTAGGGGGTGCCGCGGGGCCCCTGGGGGCCCCTGCAGTGCCCATGCCAATGGCATGGGCACTGCAGGGGCCCCCGTAAGAGGGCCCCACTTTGTATTTCAGTGTCTGCTATGCAGACACTGAAATACGCGACGGGTGCCACTGCACCCGTCGCACATACCCACTCCGCCGGCTCCATTCGGAGCCGGCTTCCTCGTGGGGAGGGGTTTCCCGCTGGGCTGGCGGGCGGCCTTCTGGCGGTCGCCCGCCAGCCCAGCGGGAAAGCCAGAATGGCCTCCGCGGTCTTTCGACCGCGGAGCGGCCATATGGCGGCTCCCTCCACGCGGGCGGCGACCGCCGCCCGCGGGGGTCAGAATGACCCCCATACTGTTAAGGGTTAACTATATATTTATTAAATGCTAATCACAGAAGAGGAAACTGAGGGAAAAGTCTTACCTACCTTAATCTACCCTGACTACTCATAACCCACAACTGTCCCTAACTAACCTAAGCTAAACTTACTTATCACATGTAACAAAACGTTCTAAACATCCACCCCCTACCCCCCTTATGAGACGGGACACATGGAGGACAACACATACTAACCTAAACACATTCTATACTATCCCAAACAAATATATATATTTTTTATTTTTATTAAACACACAAGAACCCCAACATAGCCCCCCACCCACCCACCCACACACGTAATAAGTAAAAATAGAAAGAATCAGGACCCCCCAACCACTAACACTAACTAAACTAACAGCCTATACCAACCTAACACTAAGCCCACTAAGTATGAGAACAAGGAAATAGGAGGGAGGTAATCATGTCCATTGTTACATCAGTCTAGAGGTTGGCCCTCCGGAGGGTCCTGTTTATGGACTTCACACGCCTGTTAATGTGGCGAACATCCCGGCTCAGATGGCTTAACTTTCGCAACACATGGTCCATCTTCCGTTCCATGTTATGGAATGCTGCAGGGTCAACAGATGGAGCTGGGGCAGTCTGGGTACCGGTGGAGGAGGTCTGTGCGTGTGAGGAGCCAAGGCCAGTGGGCTGTCCTGCACCTGTAGCAATGCTGGGGCCTGGAAGTCTGGCAGATGTAGAGACAACAGTCCCAGCTGTGGGTGGGGCCACCTGGCTTGAAGTGGTGGTTGTGCTGGTGGTGGCTGTGGTGGGCAAATTAGAGCCACCCTGTAGGAAGGCCCTCCATGCCCCGGAGGCCTGTTCATGGCAGTATCAACGGGCCATCCTCCTGAACCCCGAATCCACCAGAAGGATGTGCTGGTATCTCATGGCCCGCCGCTGGAACTCACGGACCTGTTCTGGAGTCATGTTTGCAGCTGTGAAGACAAATGCAAATAATCTACATTAGGAACTGCAATGTGTGAAATGGCACAAGAAGTCAATCAGACAATACATCTACAGTACTTGTAACAGCTCATATCACAATACAGATCATTGAATGTCCCTGAGTAAGTACATGGCAGGCCAGCCTACAAAGGTCACATCGCACGTAGCACATCCAAAACCTACAAGATGGGTAACAACTGGCATTGACTTGCCATCTGAGTTCTTCCAGTTATCAGCTAACAATCATACTGCATGTCCTCCGCCAATACCTGGGCTACAAATATCAGTGTACGGAATGCAAAACTAAAGCCACATGGTCTGAAAGTTGTAACAGGTCTTGCCAGTATAGTACCCATGTGCCATACCTGAGTGTGTATACTAGGTTCCGACCAAACAGTCACTTATTCACATGTATGTGTAACATACTGGTAGCATCAGTCATAGCTAACCTATTCACAAACCCATGCCTGTGTTTGAGGGTGGGGGGGGTGGATAAACAACTAAAATTTCCAAACAACATGGACACCGAGGAGTGTATAGAAAACTCCACACGTGTTTGGCTCTACACACACACCACAAGTAAGGTCTATCAACAATTAGGAGTCTGCAAACCCTAGACCAATCATAGCGCCACACATGTCATGAAATGCAGAGCTTCGTACACAACATATACTTCCAGTAAGGCATGACTTACATCAGACACAGAGTTGCAAGAACACCCATGATTAGCATGCACACCTAGGGCATTGCACTCAAGTTCCACATACTTGTAGCACTACATGTGAAAGTACATGCTGCTAGGAAGTTCTACCTACAGTTTAATAAGTACCTTGGTAAATAGGGAAGCAGAAGTCTGTTGGAAAGCAATTTGCTGTACCAATCTTGGAGAATGTGGGTCTGACAGGCTGACTAAATCTGAGCTGACTTCCAGTGCGACTCTTGTTAATACAAGTGTCATCCACATGACTCACCCCAGTACTCACTGTGGTGCCTACAGAAATGGCCTACAATTCCTAGATAATACAATAGGATACGCATTGGCCAACTCAAAACATTTGAATAACTGAAATCCCACTCATGGAACAAGACAAATGATTGCCCAACGCATCACACCTTGCTGTGCGTTCAACACACAGGAGTCCATCACACATAACCAGCAAACACAACACATAACAGACATATCAACACTTACTGGAGTGGTCGGTCCTCAAATGTAGCCACCTCTCCCACAGTGTAGGGTGCCGGTCCACCTGTAAGGCATGGAAGGAAGAAATGTGTTCAAAATCTGTGCACTGACAAACAATTTCAAAGACATATACAATGTGTAGGCTGAATAAGGAAATGGCAGCCATTCAGACATGATGATACTGCATCTGATATATCACGGCCAACTTGTAAATAGCATGGGTCTCCTGTGACAGTTACACACATATCTGCACACATGCAGTGGCCCTAACTATCATGTGGTGGCAAACATGCCCCATCATTAATGACCAGAAAAAAATATGGAGTGTAATCGTCTCATCATGTGCATCAAAGAGAGACATCCAAAGCCTGGTTACTTGAGGACTGCATTACCAGTCAAACAGCCTATGTGGCCATGACACATTTATTACACATAGGTACAATGGACAGGGACTTTTGTGAGCCCTCAATTTGTTACAGTTTCTTCATTTGATGTGGCCCAGCTTTGGTGATTTGCACCAACCATGGAGATGTGAACCCATGTACATACCTTTGGACTGCCATCCCTAATTGGAATGTGGCACAACTAACTCCCAAAAACATTATAAGATGTTAGCTGAGGGCACCTTAGACCTTTTCACGATGTTTTCAAATCCAGATCTGACATGTATCCAAAAAGATAAAGGACCACAATAATCACTAACATTCATAGAACTTCCGTGAACGTTTTCCTTCCACACTCACCAGACTCACTTGAGACATATGTCTGGGCCACTTTGCTATCATCAATTTACGTGAAGCCAGCACTCATTTTCTGCATGATGTAGTGATTCTAAAGTCAGTCTAGCTATTGCGTCAACAAAGTTAGCCAATATGTTACTTCTCTGGCAAATGTGGCCTATATAGACATGATTGGCTCCTATTTTGTTTGGCTGTCTGACACAAAGGCAGCACCAATTTACTTAACGGAAAAGTATCCTGTAAGTTTGTAGAGCACATGCTACCTCACAGCTAGCAATTGTGATCCTTCCCAAAGTGCATCAATTACCCTGTATGTTTCCCCAACATTACACACAGTCAGCAATTTAGCTGGCAGACATTGTACAAATCATCTGATGTCATTACAGAGCATTTAATTGTGCACATTTACATGATTAGTACTCACCAACAGGGCCACCAATCACAATTCCCAGGTGGTCCAAGAGATCCTGCTCCCTGGTGATGAGGTCAGCCCACCGGTACTTCAGCTGGTGGTCACTCCTCTGGATGGCATACACACGCTGCAGGTGATGCAGCACCTTTCCCCACCAGATTCTGCGTGCCTCAGTGTGATACCCCTGTATCACCCTGCCTCGATCATCAGTGGCAAGAAATGGCACACAAGCCCCCCAACTCCTCTTCACCCATCCTGCCAAGACGTGGCTACCAGACATTGTACAAATGAGAAAGGGAATAGGGGTTAAAGAAATAGAAAGGGGAAAAGGGGGAAAGTACGGGTACAAATACAGAAGTAAACGTAACCACTAAAAGAGCCCAACAATCCCCAAACTAGCACTACCCACAAGAGACTCCCACAAACAACAAAAGCACTAGAAAACTGGACAAATGTACACAAAACACAGTAGGACAGTATACACAAACATTATTTATTTCACAAATTGACAATAAAGACAGGACACAAAAGCACTAAATCAATGGACACCACTCTCAACACAGCCACACAGTGTAGAAGAATCACAGACTGCAAAGTGAAAGTGAAATTACACCCACTGTACATGATCTGTAAACAGGATATCCGATTACATCACTTCCTGAATAAAATGTCCGCCCTTTTTCGTGTTATGCGTCATAATTTTTTCACGCATACAGTTTGTGCGTCATCATTTTTGACACACAGGAGTGAAAAATTAGCCTGCATCCAAATAATAGTAAATAGCCTGTACAATTATCTGGATGCGGCCTAATTTTCACTCCTGTGTGTCAAATAAAATGACGCAAATTCTGTATTGGTGTACTGAAAATGACGCATAACGCTAGCAACGTCAACATTTCAGTGCATGAACTGGTTTTGGGCATTTTTTCTGTTTGTATGTTAAGTTACATGTGGGACACATCAGAGATAGGCTGATGGCACCCACTATGGTGTTGATAGTATATGTCCACATGTGTGACATCATACTGCAGCAGACTGTGACCCGCTACTTCCTTCACAGTATGTTGACCGTTGGCTGACGCACTAGATGGCCATATGTGTGGTCTACATATATGTATTGCACAAATTGGGCATGTTTGGCATCAGGAGAGGATAGCAATATGACGCACATATGTACAATACCTAAATGCCTTTGGCTCAATGTGTGTGCTGTGGCAACTAATGTATTTGTTGACCAAGTGTGTGTGCATCACATGATGCATTATTGCACATATGCTTGTATGAATGTGAAGTCCATGTGTCCAAACCTTAGATGCAAGTCATTGTGAAAATGAGAGAGGACATGTGTTAGTCATACATGTAGCAACATCCGTTATGTGCACTTCCAAGATGTAGGGTAACGTAGACACCACATATGACAAAGCATGCACCAGATAGATGGCAGACCCTTGTTCATGTCAATGGTCCACATTTGCAACATCCTATGTCCTAGATTTCTAGTTACAGCTTCCTAGGCACTTGTTGGTGAAACCCACAGTGAGTCATACACATGCATTGAGGAAGTGAGTACCATGTTGTTTGCCCAGACAGACAAAGGTGAACCACAAATGTATGATGACACCACAGTTGAGGTCATATAACTGAGCCACACTCTCAAGTGGCTGTGGTGGAACAGCAGACAAGGCAGCACGTGTCCACATTTTTCCAGTGATCAATTGCACATAGGTGTCTTGTTCATGTGTGTGGTCCAATCTTGAAACTGTATATTTTTGGAGGTTTAATTTGTCACAGTTAGGTCCAGGACTCATCATGAGTCAGTGGCAGCTATTCCTGTATCTACTGAGTATCCGTTGTTGATCAATGTGAGTAAAGTGGATGTGGATATAAGAACCTACATGGGGATGGTCCCATCCTGTCACTAAAGACGTGTAATGAGACAGTCAACAGGGCAACCTTGGTGTGCTGAGTGAGATAATGTCTCAGGTGTCATGTTCCGGCAGGTGTCATTACAACATTTGTATACAGGTTAGCCTCTGCAATTCCCACTGCATCTGGGAACATCATAGCCTCTGTGCTGATTATTCTCGCAGCTATTCACCATACACAGCCCATCAATATGTTGTGAGCAATGTAATTCTGTGTGTGAACTGTCAGGGTCCTGACGTGTGGATTTTTCACGGACATTATCAGAGATTGCTGGTTCTGCCGAAAGCCCCGTACCCAATCACTGCATACGGCCTTGGGACACTGTCACACTTTGTTGTTCATGCATAAATGAGACCCAGACAAGGGATGGGCCATGAATTTTGGTTTTCACACAGGATTTAACTCATATGGTACAGTTAAAAGGCAGATGATGCTATACAATGTATTTGGGCATTCATTGAAGAAGCACATGCCCAAATACCCTCTGATGAATGAGAGGTTTGCTAACGCAAGTGTGGTACCTATGTAGACACATGGATACTTTAGTGTGACGCACAGAAAGATGCCAGTCAGGCTGACAGAATGCAGGGTGAATCAGGATCCAGCAATTTGACAAGTTACATAATCAGTGGTCTGACTGAGACTGTTTGGAAGACGAACTAGACAGTTGACATGTCAAACTGTGTATGTCCTGTGTTTTTGAAGGTGACAAATGAACCCAAGGGCTGTGTTACATGGCTTAATTAGTATCAATGCTTAACGGTGTATTTGAGAAAATGGCAACTCCTATGCTGTTCCAGGCATCAGCAGGGGCAGTGCTTGTTGAAATGGGTGGTGTGCATGGAGGTGATCACAGGTGTGGGCTGCATCTGTTTCTCACAAGTCCTGTAGGTGAGATTTGCATTCTAATGGCCAACAGACATTTTCACATGGGAAGCAATCTACAGGTGCTAACAGGGCTTTGAAACTAGAAGACAGTGTATTAATTGACCTGATGTCCATGCAGCCAGATGTTCTATGACAATGGTGTACCATAGGAAAGGGTGTAGCACACTGGATTGCTATTGACAAGCTGTGTGTGTAGAGGAGGGAATATCAGGGTACACATCTTACTATTCTAGGGACCGCTTCAGACAGGTGGGTTGTGACCAGGTGCATGGGTGTGTCAGGAGTTAGGAAATGGGCTGACATGTGCATGGAATGTCATGTGCGCAATGCTTGTCATATGTGGGCACTTGTGCTGTCTATGTACGGCTTCTATGGAAATCTGGTCACAGATAGTCCTTGCAAATATTGGATGCAGTTGGACTTACTGCTGTCAAGGGTCTGGTCAGACATTCCTGTTACTGATGCAAAAGCACATCCACTGCCTCATGTATGAGGCTTGTATTCCCCTTATTGAGTGATGGTGTCTTAGTTGTGAGCCATATGCCGCGATGAACCATGATTTCAACATGTATGTGTGAAATAGGTGTGGTCCTCTGCTATTGCCCTTCAAAGATGAAATGTACAGGATATATGTCATTTACAGTGTGTGTGTATGTGACCATTGTATGATACGCATCACATTTTCTCTGGGATTTTCAGTGTCCCAATCGGTATATCAGCAATGCTCCATGAGGCAACGCTCTTATTATGATAGTTAGAGATGAAGCGGTGCAGAAATGAATAGCCAAACGATGATATGGTGTTTATTATAGGTGTTTATTTAAATTAGTTCATAAAGTGGTGATGGTGATTATATTTAAAAGAAATTGTTCACAATATGTTGCCGCCTGCGTAAACCAGCGACCGTGTTCTGTTGTTCCCCCTCATGTTGCAGGCCACCATCCTTCTCTTCCTCCTCTTCAGGCATGTGTGGCTCGGGTTCCAGGAGGGGAATTTTACTTTTTATGCAAATGTTGTGCAGAATAGCACATGTTAAAATGATCTTACAGACCATCTCCTGGGAATATAGGAGGCTACCACCAGTGATGTCGAGGCACCGGAACATTGACTTGAGGATGCCGAAGGTCCTCTTGACTATGGTGCGTGTCCTCCTATGTGCGTCATTGTAGGCACGCTCTGCTGCAGTACTCGGGTTGCCAATAGGTGTCAACATCCATGGCTGGATGCCATACCCTGATCAGCTGAAAGAGAAAATGAATGGGATCATGTTGATATAGCTAGCCCTATTGAAATCACCTTTCATGGCAGTAGTTGTCTTGTGTTGTCTGTGACTCTTTTGTGTTATTATGTCGCATCCTAGGCTTGTAGGATATACCATCTGCTTTGTGTTGTTTCCTTGGCTGAACGAGTGTTTGGCTGCTAACCGGTTGTCAGCAGTATGTTTTGGGATTTGCAGTACAGTGTGCCCTCCCTAGCATTGAGACTTGTGATACAGGTGTCCCTGTGTCTTCACTGGGGGTGAGATGATAGTTCCATACACAGATTCATTTTGACAGTGTTGTTAACACGTTCATATCAATGTACCCTGGACATCGCATACCTTTAGACTTATGCAATGGATTAATGCAAACGTCATTCAGACACTTACAATTTTCAAGGTGACATTTTGGCAACCCACTCCAAACGTTGTGATCTTTGACGTCTTAACATTAGACTGTACACTAATTTCAGATGTGTGACAGGTTCAATGGTGACCCAGGAAACATGCCTAGCGGTGTCACGACCTCAGTGTGTTCCTGTCGACATGATGCTGTTGTGGAGAATGTGTTGTGTGTCCTAGAGAGTTGCTGTGCAGTGTGTATATAAGTAGGTTTCTGTACTTACCAACAAGTAGTCCATTGCCATACAGTCCATCCTGGAAGTGTTGATTGATGGTGCTGTGACGGAAGATGATTGAGTCATGGACACTCCCAGGATATTTGGCCACGATATTGGTGATCAATCCTCGGTGATCGACAATGGCCTGCACATTGATAGAATGTGTGTGCTTCCTGTTGCGGTAGAGGTGTTCAGTTGCAACAGGTGGCACAAAGCGTACATGTGTGCAGTCGATTGCACCAAGGACGTGTGGGAAGCCACTAATGAGGTAGAATCCCTGTTTTGTTTCCTGCTGCTTCTTCAGTGTGTTAGGGACGCAGATGTGGCGGGGTGTAAGTCCAATGATGGCATCCAGTACTTTGGGCAAAAAGGCAGAGAATGATGGCTGTGATATTCCGGCAACCAGGGCACCAGTTGTTTGAAAAGAGCCACTTGCCAGCATGTGAAGTACGGCAAGCAGCTTGGTTTCTGTTGGCATGGTGCGGGGTGTCAGCAAAGTGGGTGCCAACTGCGGCTCAATGTTGCGCAGGAGCTGCTGAATGGCCTGCCAGTTCAACCTGTACCTCTGGATGATGTCGTGTTCCCTGAGGCCATGAAGGGTTTTTCTGGGGCGGAATATCCTCTCCTGCCTTCTGCGCTGCCTTTGGGGTCCCTGCTGGTGTTGTGGTAGCTGCTGTTGTGGCTGCTGGGCTCTGCGTCTGCGTGCATGCTGGATAAGAATCACCTCCATGTCTCCCTTTTGCTGCTCTGCTGTTGCTTCTATGTGTTCTGATTAAATACAGGTGTGTTTGCCCCATTTTAACGCCTGCCCTGACCCAGGCGTTAAATTTAGTCGCAAATTGGGCTGTGCGTCATTTTCCGGCTCCGCCTCCCGGCCGTGCGTAATTTTTGCCCGAAAGCATAAATACGACGCACTGCCATTTAAGTGATTTTTTGGGACGGGAACGCCTACCTTGCATATCATTAACGCAAGGCGGGTTGCTGCATCCAAAAAATGACACACGCGGTGGAATTTTGTTGTCAGCGGGCTCGGGCGTCAAAGTGTAAATACGGGGCAAGGTTTGCGCTGAATGTGCGTCAACATTTTTGACGCACATTCGGCGCAGATGGAGTATAAATATGCCCCTCAATATGTCACAAATTCAAGACAGTATTCTTTGCGTTATTCAGTTTTCATGAGGAAAGTCCAGACTGGTAGGCAAGGAGGTGAAGAAGGCAGAGGTGAAGGAGTAGGGGAACATCTCCTTGGGTCCCAGGACAAGACGGAATTACACTACCTGTAACAAGTTGTGCCACAGTTTTCAGTCACAGGAGTGATTGTGAAGTCAAAGCCTCATGCAGATGGCCTTCCGTTTTTCAAATTGCAACTCCTAGTATAGTGTACTAGCATTAGGGTACTCCTCTTACCTTCTGAAGTACAGTTATGTACCACACAAGTCCAACCTCTAGCATTATAACATCTTCCCACAGAAAATAATGGAGACAGGGAGTTCAAGTTAAAAGCCCATAATACATTATGTTAAATTTGATTATATTATTTGAAGTAGTTAAAAATGTAAATAAATGTAATATAATGTTAAAACGTATAAATATAAGTATGTATTATTTTGCTAAAATATATTTTAATACATTATTCTGAAACTAAAAATGATTGTAACTTGTTTTATTAAATTATAACTTTACTACTTCTAATTCATTTTATACATCACTATAAATAATTTTTAATGCCTATTAAAATGTCTCTTTACTTTAGTTGAGCATTAAGGGGCATATTTATACTTATTGGTGCATAACTGCACTAACGCAGTTTTGCATCAAAAGGTTTTGCACCAGCTTGCACCATTCTTGAGCGCCAGCTGGGCACCATAGTTATGGAATGGTGCAAGCCGGTGCAAAGGGTAGGCTAGCGTAAAAAACAATGACGTTAGCCAGGTGGGGGTGTTGGTATTGGAGAAGGGGTTTTGCACCAAAAAATGATGGTAGGTAGGCAAGAGTAAAGAAAAATGACTCTAAGCAGCCTAGCGTCATTTTCCGATGCAAAACCATCCATACCACATGACTCCTACCCCCGGGCATGGCCATTGCACCCAGTGCCATGTAGGGGGGCCCATTTCAGGGCCCCCAATGGCACTTTAAAAAAATAAAGAAACACTTACCTACCTATAAACAATGTACCTACCTATAAACAATGTACCTACCTAGAAACAATGTACTTAAATATACTTACCTGGGATGGGGTCCCCCATCCTCCACTGTCCCTCTGGTGTGGGTGGGGGTGTCCCTAGGGCCTGGGGAGAGCACCTGTGGGCTTATTCCATGGTGTTCCACCATGGAAATAGGCCCACAGGACCCCTAACGCCTGCCCTGACCCAGGCGTTATATAATGATTACATAATGGTGCAAAGCTTGTTTGACCCCTCCTCCCCCTGTGTGTGGTTTTTGCATGGGGGGATAAATATGGCGCTAAGGCCATAGAGTAATTTTTTCCATAACCTTCGCGCTGGACAGGTCTAGTGACAAAGTATAAATATGGAGTGAGTTTTGCACTGAATTTGCGTAAAATAAATTAGGCAAATTCGGCGCAAAAAAATATAAATATGCCCCTCAGTTTTCCTTCACCTTAAGGAGATTCTGCAGTCAGGAGGGGACTTATATATGGTGAAGTATAGGGAAAACTAAAAATGTTATTATGTTGAAAAAAGTAATTAAAATAATTGTATATTAAAAATTATTACAATTTCATTTTTTTTATTTATTTTCGATTTAGAACATAACAAAAATACTGCAACACTTTCCAATTAATTTGGAATTAAATCTTGAATACATTGAAATATATTAAACTAAGTTGACAATGTAATTTTCAACTAAAGTAAAAATATCCTTGTTTGTCATTTCTCAAATGAAGTATACTCACCTGGGAGGGATCAAGCACAGAACATGCCCAAAGCAGAGACGTATCTGTCATCATAGCTCCATCTTGACTTGCTAACCCAAGATGAAATATTTGAGGACAGGAATGACACCTTACCTAATGTGAATAACATGTATTAATAAGGCCTGAAGATGCCTCACCAGGTTGGTATTGGCAGCAGGCACATTCACACTGCAATGTGCACATGATGACTCCAGTGACATAGACACCAAAGTCCTGGATTTGCCTGTATCACACTCAACCGGGCCTCCAAATAGGCAAAGCCAGATATTGCATAGCCACTGTTTTGCCTGCACTGATGGCAAGATGTCACTTTCGGGCCATCCTCTCAAGTGCACATGATCTGCACAGTTCAGCAGCTGCTTTAGTCAAAATAAATTGCCAAGCTTCACACATGTCATGTCAATATACCCAATACCATGGTACTTGGCGCAATAGGATTAACTGAAACATAACTTTTTACAAGGTCTCTGCTTACTATAACTCTAAACCCTTGACGAGAGATGTCACAATAAAAACCAGTAACAATGTACATTTAACATCGATAGGTGCAGCTGCTGCTGGGTACACAGAGGTCACAAAACAGACTTCCACCACCCCCATGGATAAAGTCCTCAGTGACAATGAAACTCCTGGAGGTCTGGACATGGAAGACGGTTCCGGCTCATCTGGGCAACCTGGTCAGTGTGGTATCCTAGGTAACAAGGTTGTGGTATCAGAATACTATGCTGTGGAGGTTCTGGAATGGGAGCAAGAATGGGAGAGGAGTAGCAGCTGAGAAGTAGTGATAGGTTGTGGAAGGATGTCTCCGGCTTTGAAACCTACCTGCTGGTGTGGTGTACCTAACGGTCAGATGGCAGCAGTGAGTCCCACTGTGCCCACAACTTCACCTTTCAGCCCGGTTGCCTCAACACCACAGGCAACCATTTGCCCGCAGCCTGTGTAGCTAGCACAATGTCCACCACTGTCTGCTCCCTAGTCCTCAGTTTCAGCGCAACTCTTTGGACAGTGAGGTACCGGGAACAAGTTGGAGGGTCACCCTGTGTCAAGGGCACAGGGCTGTGGGGGTAGGGTGTATGGGAGGGATGCTGTGGCCCAGTGGGGTGAGGCCACTGGGGCTGTTCTTGGCCAGGACACTATCAGCCAAGTCTTGGGAGTCTATCAGGAGTCCCAATACATGATAGGCCAGGGGTTGACTGAACTTCGGGAAATCAAGCAGCTCCATAGGGGCATGCACCGAGATATGTGGGAACAGATGGAGGCCCACAATACCACCATGGTCTCCCTAACAGGGATGCTGAGGGACATACATACCACCATGAGCAGGGCTTTTAAACATCAGTCTACCACTTCCTTTGACTCATCAACACCAGGCACATCAACATCAGTGCCAGCCATTGGAAGGAAGACTCTGCCAGAGGAAGAACCAGCCCCAGACACCCCTGCGTCTGTAGCAGGAGATTTTCCATGCAAGCGGTGACATCCAGCAAATAATCCAGGAGGTGCGGATGGCAAGACACCCACCACTGCCAGCAAGTGACTTCTTCCTAAAGGACCTCCTTTGTTTCCCTCACATTCACTCCGTGGACTGATCCTGAACCACCCATACGTTCCAATGGGAGGAGTACTCCTGACTTTGGACTGCCCATGTGTGGCATCTACTCTAATGATTTCATTCACCATGACCGGCCCCTTCACTTTACTATTTTGTTTCTTTCTGTTCAAAATGTATTTTCTGTATTAGAATTGTAATACATTCACCCATCACAAACTCATTGTCTGCTGTCTTAAATTTCTCATTTACCTCTGTAGAGATGTAAGACCATGTGAACCATACAATGAATATACACACCACTTGTACAAGCAGGGATATATTACAGGTACCAGGTGACAAGCTCAGGATTACAACCATTATATACCAATACATTAGTAGAAGTGTCTGGTAAAAAACAAACATTTTATGACAGTGTTCAGCACATAGGCTGTCAATATGTCTGAATTATTGGAAATCAAGAATGAGTGACTCAGCTGAGTAAATTAACATATTTACAGGTACAGACCACCAGACCACCAAAGGAAGGGATTTGTCAGACATTGTCCTGTTTAATAGGCAAACAATAACGTTGTTGATATCAGCAGCTTAAACCTTATCACATACCACACCAAAGTAATCCAACATTACATAATCCAGGATACAGACCAATGGCAGTACAACAGCCCCTCTGATCACAGGACCACCATAATCTAGTTACCATGCATCTTGTTGTATGATACAAATATATGTCAGTGTTGTGGCACGTACACTGGGGTCTACAATGATGAAACACAATGACAGCTATATACAGGCCAGACAAAAAGAGTGGTTAGCCAAGGTGAAGGAAAAACAATGTGGTCACTAGCTAGGACTACACATTTTATGACCACATGATGACACACATGATGCATCAGCCCCACCACAACACACCAACCAAATGCAGTGGCCACATCTGTACCTCCACCCAAACACTGTGCAAACTATCTTGCTACTGGTCTCATACATACAACCTCTGTGAGCTATGTTACCCAGAACAATCCATGTCCACTTTGAATCAGCATCAGATACTTGCCAATGTTACAACTCTGAAATGGCCAAATTAAGATGGCAGTGTGAAGATATCTGTACAAAGAACAAAACAAGAAGTATAGGCTTGAAAAAATACCTATGACACAAGTCACATAGCAAGAAACTGGAAAACAAAGCACATTGAAGGAAACTTACACAAACAAAGCTACATCATGAAGTTGGGGATGTGTCGAAAGCTATCTCATCAAGCAGCCTTTGGCTGAATATTGCAGAGTATCAGCTCCCTAGCTGTTTCCAAAATGCTCAACCTCACACATTCCCACAACTACAGTTCATTGTACAGTCACAGATATACTTGCGCTCATGAACAGTAGTTATTGATGAGATCTTCCTGCAGGTCAGCTCCTTCCTCTTCACCACTGTCATCCTCACTTGACATTTCAGGATTCACACTGGGTGGAACTACAGGTTCCCCCTCCGGTTCGGCATTATGAAGGAATAATGAGCTGATCCAGGATAACAGGCACAGACTTGTGATATGAGAAGATCCGTCAAACAGATAACTTGCACGTTAATGGAATGGAAGTTCTTCCTGCTGCAATAGACTTGTCCAGTGGCCTGCGATGGCACTAAGCCAACATGTGTGCTATCAGTGGGCACCACCACATGTAGGAGGTGAGCAAAACCATAAAAGTCATGAGAGAAACATGGCTGATTGCAGATGTCCCCTAACTTTTTGCCCCATATTTGACTTTTTGCTGCTGTTTTCCTGACTCTGATGGTTCCCTGGGTACTCCTAACTAGTCCCAGGGCCTGTGCTTTGCTTAAAGTGGATATGCAAATTAGGCTACTTAAAACTGGCGGTATCAACCTACCTATAAGTCCCTAGTATATGGTAGGGCATGAGGGTTTAAGGACCACAGCATAGGTAATGCACCCATAGGTGCGCTGCTGAGGTACACAGGGTCATTTTAAAGGCCGGCCTGTCATGCTGGCTGGCTTCTTTTAAACTAACATTACATGCAAATTCAACTTTGGAAATAAAAGAATTTCCAAAGTCTTAAACTACCTTATTTGTACATATAAGTCACCCCTAAGGTGTGCCCTATGTGCCCGTAGGTGCCATGTAACTATAAGGTAAATTAGCCAAGTTTGTTTTCCCTCACTGTAGTGAATGGCCTCCATAGGCTAAAATGGGGAGACTTTATTTTAATTAACAAAGTCCCCTTTGGTGCCAGATACCTTGAGTTTGGTATCAAATTAATTGTTATAATAAATCACAAAACTTGCAATTGTTGGATTTAATGTAACTAGTTCAGGTAAAGAGTTTTAAAACTGTACCTGAAAGTTGCCAACTTTAGCTCTGTAGTGCCCTTCTCTGATAAGCCAGCCTCTGGCAGCCTGGCTAGGCTGCCTTGATGAGGTGTGAAGTGGCCTGGGCTGAACACAAAGGATGTGCCTGGGGGAGGAGATCTTCCTTAGCATATGGTGAAGAAGGAAGGGGGACCAAACTGGTTTTCAAAGGCAGGGGAGGACATTTGGAGCAGCCCAGCACCTCCCTCACATCCTGAAACACCAGTTAATAAGGTGCCCTCCTGATTAGATTAGGAGAGGGCAGGAGAGGGGTGTGTTTAGGATTTTTAGCCACACCAGTGGGTGGGCTCAGCTAGATTTAACCTCCAAACATCACTTTCAGCCATTTTGGACTTTTGTGGAATGTTGCTCTCTGGGATTTATTTTGCCTCACTTTCCAGGAAGTGGTCATCAAAGCGGAAAGAGCCTGCCTGTGATTGGTTACCCAGGACACCCTTGTTTTTCACCCAGTAGCAAGGATAAATATGGCAGAGCTGCACCCACACCTCAGATCACTACAAGGAAGAACACCAGAAGAAGAAGGACTGTCCTTCTGGACTCCTGACATGCACCTGGACACTGCACTCTGAAGGACTGCACCAGCTGCACACTTGGGCTTCACCACAAGAACGACTTTGCCTGGCTTCAACTGGTTCAAGGAGGGACTCCCTGTTTGCTACAGGTGAAAAATAGCTAACCAGAGTCCCCAGCGTCAAATCCTGAAGCAACTGACCAGGTGGTGACTGTCCAGTGGCTATTTTGGAGTTTGAGCCAAGTGCATTCTGGGAGTTGGAGTCTGCATTCTCAAGGAGCAACTCAGAGCTTTTGGAACCTTGGGGTGAGCTGTGGACCCAAAGGACCTTCAAAGATCTTCTGGAAGAAGATGCAGAAGTTTGGAGAAGATTGGTGAACTTTTTGGAAAAAGCTCCATAGAGGAACCAAGCTGCCATGGTGATTCTAGCCGGCTTGCCTCAACTGCAACCTGGCCTGACTTGTAGGCTTGTCCCACTGAAGAAAATCTCCCAAAAAGTGACTAAGTCTGAACGTAGAAAGTTGAACGGGATCTCCTGTGCAGTGTATCTGAAGAGGGCTCCAGGGACGTCAGATCAAGATTCAGGTTTGCTCCGGTCGAAGGATTTCATCTAGAAAAATCATTTAAATCCGAACGTAGAAATCTTCACCGAGGTCTCCTGCAAACTATATCCGAGGAAAGGCTCCAGGGAGGTCAGATCGGACTGGCCACTTCGTCCTACTGAAAATCTTCAAGAAAATCTAAGTCTGAAGGTAAACCTTTGACCCAGGCCTCCCGCTGGCTGTAGCCGAGCAGGGCTCCATCATGGTCTGCCTTAAACTTTGACTTTACCCCGGTCGAGGTGCGACCAGATGACCAGATTGGCGCCATTCATTTCTATGCACTAAAAAACACGAATTCTTAAAAAAATTATATCGCCGGTTCCCCTTCTCCAATTTTATTTGTTTCGGTGTCATTTTAAAGATAAACATATAGGCCCTCATTATGAACACAGCGCTTTTCATTCTACTGACCGCTAGCCCTCCTGAGCCCCGGAGCACCCCTTCGGCCAGCCTTTCCCTGGTGTGGGAACCCGCCAGGGAAAGGCTGGGGGCAATAGGGATCATTATCTGAAGGGCAGCAGCGTTGCCTGTCGGTTAATGATTCCTTCCACCGCCAGGCTGCCTGTCGGGGAAGCCTGGCGGTGGAGAGGGCCGCCATAGGCAGCCCTCATGGTGTTCATTATATGGCGCTTCAGCCTGCCATGCCAGTGGCGGGCTTTTCAGCCACCACCGGCATGGCGGGCTGAACCGCCGGGGCTCGTAATGACCCTCATAATCTCTTTTTATATATTGGAGTTAGATTTTTTTGTGTTTTAAGTATTTACTGTTATGTGATTTTTAAATGCTTAACACACGTGTCTCCTAAGTTAAGCCTTGTTGCTCATTGCCAAGCTACCAAGGGTTGAGCTGGGCTTAATTTATTGAGACTTAACTGGACCTAAATGGAGGTTAGTGACCTATAGCTAAGTGTAGGTACTTACCTGCACTTAACAATAGTCCACTTTCCAACAAGTCAGCCTTCACATTGGCTAAATCCTCACGTCGGGGGAACCTGGTATAGCTGTCAAGGTGTTTCAAAATTACTGAGAGGAAATCCTTTAACACCAGACTGAACATAGGTGGGGTATGCCAGCAGACAGGGCCACTGCATGTTAGAAGGTTTGCATGACCATGAAGTGCAAAACCGCCTTGACTTGTACAATGAATGGTATGCTGGTTGGGTAACTAAGAGCTGGCATCAAATATGGCTCCAACTGATGGCATAAGTCCACAATTGTTTGCCTCTCCTGGTGGTACAACATAATTATATAACATTGCTCCATGGTCTGAAGGTCTGGCAGTGGACAGGAGTTTGTGACATCCTGGAAGTGTTGATTGATGGTGCTGTGATGGAAGATGATTGAGTCATGGACACTCCCAGGATATTTGGCCACGATATTGGTGATCAATCCTCGGTGATCGACAATGGCCTGCACATTGATAGAATGTGTGTGCTTCCTGTTGCGGTAGAGGTGTTCAGTTGCAACAGGTGGCACAAAGCGTACATGTGTGCAGTCGATTGCACCAAGGACGTGTGGGAAGCCACTAATGAGGTAGAATCCCTGTTTTGTTTCCTGCTGCTTCTTCAGTGTGTTAGGGACGCAGATGTGGCGGGGTGTAAGTCCAATGATGGCATCCAGTACTTTGGGCAAAAAGGCAGAGAATGATGGCTGTGATATTCTGGCAACCAGGGCACCAGTTGTTTGAAAAGAGCCACTTGCCAGCATGTGAAGTACGGCAAGCAGCTTGGTTTCTGTTGGGATGGTGCGGGGTGTCAGAAAAGTGGGTGCCAACTGCGGCTCAATGTTGCCCAGGAGCTGCTGAATGGCCTGCCAGTTCAACCTGTACCTCTGGATGATGTCGTGTTCCCTGAGGCCATGAAGGGTTTTTCTGGGGCGGAATATCCTCTCCTGCCTTCTGCGCTGCCTTTGGGGTCCCTGCTGGTGTTGTGGTAGCTGCTGTTGTGGCTGCTGGGCTCTGCGTTTGCGTGCATGCTGGATAAGAATCACCTCCATGTCTCCCTTTTGCTGCTCTGCTGTTGCTTCTGTGTGTTCTGATTAAATACAGGTGTGTTTGCCCCATTTTAACGCCTGCCCTGACCCAGGCGTTAAATTTTGTCGCAAATTGGGCTGTGCGTCATTTTCCGGCTCCGCCTCCCGGCCGTGCGTAATTTTTGCCCGAAAGCATAAATTCGACGCACTGCCATTTAAGTGATTTTTTGGGACGGGAACGCCTACCTTGCATATCATTAACGCAAGGCGGGTTGCTGCATCCAAAAAATGACACACGCGGCGGAATTTTGTTGTCAGCGGGCTCGGGCGTCAAAGTGTAAATACGGGGCAAGGTTTGCGCTGAATGTGCGTCAAAATTTTTGACGCACATTCGGCGCAGATGGAGTATAAATATGCCCCTCAATATGTCACAAATTCAAGACAGTATTCTTTGCGTTATTCAGTTTTCATGAGGAAAGTCCAGACCTGTAGGCAAGGAGGTGAAGAAGGCAGAGGTGAAGGAGTAGGCGAACATCTCCTTGGGTCCCAGGACAAGACGGAATTACACTACCTGTAACAAGTTGTGCCACAGTTTTCAGTCACAGGAGTGATTGTGAAGTCAAAGCCTTATGCAGATGGCCTTCCGTTTTTCAAATTGCAACTCCTAGTATACTGTACTAGCATTAGGGTACTCCTCTTACCTTCTGAAGTACAGTTATGTACCACACAAGTCCAACCTCTAGCATTATAACATCTTCCCACAGAAAATAATGGAGACAGAGAGTTCAAGTCAAAAGCCCATAATACATTATGTTAAATTTGATGATATTATTTGAAGTAGTTAAAAATGTAAATAAATGTAATATAATGTTAAAACGTATAAATATAAGTATGTATTATTTTGCTAAAATATATTTTAATACATTATTCTGAAACTAAAAATGATTGTAACTTGTTTTATTAAATTATAACTTTACTACTTCTAATTCATTTTATACATCACTATAAATAATTTTCAATGCCTATTAAAATGTCTCTTTACTTTAGTTGAGCATTAAGGGGCATATTTATACTTATTGGTGCATAACTGCACTAACGCAGTTTTGCATCAAAAGGTTTTGCACCAGCTTGCACCATTCTTGAGCGCCAGCTGGGCACCATAGTTATGGAATGGTGCAAGCCGGTGCAAAGGGTAGGCTAGCGTAAAAAACAATGACGTTAGCCAGGTGGGGGTGTTGGTATTGGAGAAGGGGTTTTGCACCAAAAAATGATGGTAGGTAGGCAAGAGTAAAGAAAAATGACTCTAAGCAGCCTAGCGTCATTTTCCGATGCAAAACCATCCATACCACATGACTCCTACCCCCGGGCATGGCCATTGCACCCAGTGCCATGTAGGGGGGCCCATTTCAGGGCCCCCAATGGCACTTTAAAAAAATAAAGAAACACTTACCTACCTATAAACAATGTACCTACCTAGAAACAATGTACCTACCTAGAAACAATGTACTTACCTATACTTACCTGGGATGGGGTCCCCCATCCTCCACTGTCCCTCTGGTGTGGGTGGGGGTGTCCCTAGGGCCTGGGGAGAGCACCTGTGGGCTTATTCCATGGTGTTCCACCATGAAAATAGGCCCACAGGACCCCTAACGCCTGCCCTGACCCAGGCGTTATATGATGATTACATAATGGTGCAAAGCTTGTTTGACCCCTCCTCCCCCTGTGTGTGGTTTTTGCATGGGGGGATAAATATGGCGCTAAGGCCATAGAGTCATTTTTTCCATAACCTTCGCGCTAGACAGGTCTAGTGACAAAGTATAAATATGGAGTGAGTTTTGCACTGAATTTGCGTAAAAAAAATTAGGCAAATTCGGCGCAAAAAAATATAAATATGCCCCTCAGTTTTCCTTCACCATAAGGAGATCCTGCAGTCAGGAGGGGACTTATATATGGTGAAGTATAGGGAAAACTAAAAATGTTATTATGTTGAAAAAAGTAATTAAAATAATTTTATATTAAAAATTATTACAATTTCATTTTTTTTATTTATTTTCGATTTAGAACATAACAAAAATACTGCAACACTTTCCAATTAATTTTGAATTAAATCTTGAATACATTGAAATATATTAAACTAAGTTGACAATGTAATTTTCAACTAAAGTAAAAATATCCTTGTTTGTCATTTCTCAAATGAAGTATACTCACCTGGGAGGGATCAAGCACAGAACATGCCCAAAGCAGAGACGTATCTGTCATCATAGCTCCATCTTGACTTGCTAACCCAAGATGAAATATTTGAGGACAGGAATGACACCTTACCTAATGTGAATAACACGTATTAATAGGGCCTGAAGATGCCTCACCAGGTTGGTATTGGCAGCAGGCACATTCACACTGCACTGTGCACATGATGACTCCAGTGACATAGACACCAAAGTCCTGGATTTGCCTGTATCACACTCAACCGGGCCTCCAAATAGGCAAAGCCAGATATTGCATAGCCACTGTTTTGCCTGCACTGATGGCAAGATGTCACTTTCGGGCCATCCTCTCAAGTGCACATGATCTGCACAGTTCAGCAGCTGCTTTAGTCAAAATAAATTGGCAAGCTTCACACATGTCATGTCAATACACCCAATACCATGGTACTAGGCGCAATAGGATTAACTGAAACATAACTTTTTACAAGGTCTCTGCTTACTATAACTCTAAACCCTTGACGAGAGATGTCACAATAAAAACCAGTAACAATGTACATTTAACATCGATAGGTGGAGCTGCTGCTGGGTACACAGAGGTCACAAAACAGACTGCCACCACCCCCATGGATAAAGTCCTCAGTGACAATGAAACTCCTGGAGGTCTGGACATGGAAGACGGTTCCGGCTCATCTGGGCAACCTGGTCAGTGTGGTATCCTAGGTAACAAGGTTGTGGTATCAGAATACTATGCTGTGGAGGTTCTGGAATGGGAGCAAGAATGGGAGAGGAGTAGCAGCTGAGAAGTAGTGATAGGTTGTGGAAGGATGTCTCTGGCTTTGAAACCTACCTGCTGGTGTGGTGTACCTAACGGTCAGATGGCAGCAGTGAGTCCCACTGTGCCCACAACTTCACCTTTCAGCCCGGTTGCCTCAACACCACAGGCAACCATTTGCCCGCAGCCTGTGTAGCTAGCACAATGTCCACCACTGTCTGCTCCCTAGTCCTCAGTTTCAGCGCAACTCTTTGGACAGTGAGGTACTGGGAACAAGTTGGAGGGGGCACCCTGTGTCAAGGGCACAGGGCTGTGGGGGTAGGGTGTATGGGAGGGATGCTGTGGCCCAGTGGGGTGAGGCCACTGGGGCTGTTCTTGGCCAGGACACTATCAGCCAAGTCTTGGGAGTCTATCAGGAGTCCCAATACATGATAGGCCAGGGGTTGACTGAACTTCGGGAAATCAAGCAGCTCCATAGGCGCATGCACCAAGATATGTGGGAACAGATGGAGGCCCACAATACCACCATGGTCTCCCTAACAGGGATGCTGAGGGACATACATACCACCATGAGCAGGGCTTTTAAACATCAGTCTACCCCTTCCTTTGACTCATCAACACCAGGCACATCAACATCAGTGCCAGCCATTGGAAGGAAGACTCTGCCAGAGGAAGAACCAGCCCCAGACACCCCTGCGTCTGTAGCAGGAGATTTTCCATGCAAGCGGTGACATCCAGCAAATAATCCAGGAGGTGTGGATGGCAAGACACCCACCACTGCCAGCAAGTGACCTCTTCCTAAAGGACCTCCTTTGTTTCCCTCACATTCACTCCATGGACTGATCCTGAACCACCTATACGTTCCAATGGGAGGAGTACTCCTGACTTTGGACTCCCCATGTGTGGCATCTACTCTAATGATTTCATTCACCATGACCGGCCCCTTCACTTTACTATTTTGTTTCTTTCTGTTCAAAATGTATTTTCTGTATTAGAATTGTAATACATTCACCCATCACAAACTCATTGTCTGCTGTCTTAAATTTCTCATTTACCTCTGTAGAGATGTAAGACCATGTGAACCATACAATGAATATACACACCACTTGTACAAGCAGGGATATATTACAGGTACCAGGTGACCAGCTCAGGATTACAACCATTATATACCAATACATTAGTAGAAGTGTCTGGTAAAAAACAAACATTTTATGACAGTGTTCAGCACATAGGCTGTCAATATGTCTGAATTATTGGAAATCAAGAATGAGTGACTCAGCTGAGTAAATTAACATATTTACAGGTACAGACCACCAGACCACCAAAGGAAGGGATTTGTCAGACATTGTCCTATTTAATAGGCAAACAATAAAGTTGTTGATATCAGCAGCTTAAACCTTATCACATACCACACCAAAGTAATCCAACATTACATAATCCAGGATACAGACCAATGGCAGTACAACAGTCCCTCTGATCACAGGACCACCATAATCTAGTTACCATGCATCTTGTTGTATGATACAAATATATGTCAGTGTTGTGGCACGTACACTGGGGTCTACAATGATGAAACACAATGACAGCTATATACAGGCCAGACAAAAAGAGTGGTTAGCCAAGGTGAAGGAAAAACAATGTGGTCACTAGCTAGGACTACACATTTTATGACCACATGATGACACACATGATGCATCAGCCCCACCACAACACACCAACCAAATGCAGTGGCCACATCTGTACCTCCACCCAAACACTGTGCAAACTATCTTGGTACAGGTCTCATACATACAACCTCTGTGAGCTATGTTACCCAGAACAATCCATGTCCACTTTGAATCAGCATCAGATACTTGCCAATGTTACAACTCTGAAATGGCCAAATTAAGATGGCAGTGTGAAGATATCTGTACAAAGAACAAAACAAGAAGTATAGGCTTGAAAAAATACCTATGACACAAGTCACATAGCAAGAAACTGGAAAACAAAGCACATTGAAGGAAACTTACACATACAAAGCTACATCATCAAGTTGGGGATGTGTCGAAAGCTATCTCATCAAGCAGCCTTTGGCTGAATATTGCAGAGTATCAGCTCCCTAGCTGTTTCCAAAATGCTCAACCTCACACATTCCCACAACTACAGTTCATTGTACAGTCACAGATATACTTGCGCTCATGAACAGTAGTTATTGATGAGATCTTCCTGCAGGTCAGCTCCTTCCTCTTCACCACTGTCATCCTCACTTGACATTTCAGGATTCACACTGGGTGGAACTACAGGTTCCCCCTCCGGTTCGGCATTATGAAGGAATAATGAGCTGATCCAGGGTAACAGGCACAGACTTGTGATATGAGAAGATCCGTCAAACAGATAACTTGCACGTTAATGGAATGGAAGTTCTTCCTGCTGCAATAGACTTGTCCAGTGGCCTGCGATGGCACTAAGCCAACATGTGTGCTATCAGTGGGCACCACCACATGTAGGAGGTGAGCAAAACCATAAAAGTCATGAGAGAAACAGGGCTGATTGCAGATGTCCCCTAACTTTTTGCCCCATATTTTACTTTTTGCTGCTGTTTTCCTGACTCTGATGGTTCCCTGGGTACTCCTAACCAGTCCCAGGGCCTGTGCTTTGCTTAAAGTGGATATGCAAATTAGGCTACTTAAAATTGGCCGTATCAACCTACCTATAAGTCCCTAGTATATGGTAGGGCATGAGGGTTTAAGGACCACAGCATAGGTAATGCACCCATAGGTGCGCTGCTGAGGTACACAGGGTCATTTTAAAGGCCGGCCTGTCTTGCTGGCTGGCTTCTTTTAAACTAACGTTACATGCAAATTCAACTTTGGAAATAAAAGAATTTCCAAAGTCTTAAACTACCTTATTTGTACATATAAGTCACCCCTAAGGTGTGCCCTATGTGCGCGTGGGGTTGGGTGCCATGTAACTATAAGCAGGACCCTTATACATATTGTTTTATAAGCCCTGGTGAGGTAAATTAGCCAAGTTTGTTTTCCCTCACTGTAGTGAATGGCCTCCATAGGCTAAAATGGGGAGACTTTATTTTAATTAACAAAGTCCCCTTTGGTGCCAGATACCTTGAGTTTGGTATCAAATTAATTGTTATAATAAATCACAAAACTTGCAATTGTTGGATTTAATGTAACTAGTTCAGGTAAAGAGTTTTAAAACTGTACCTGAAAGTTGCCAACTTTAGCTCTGAAGTGCCCTTCTCTGATAAGCCAGCCTCTGGCAGCCTGGCCAGGCTGCCTTGATGAGGTGTGAAGTGTCCTGGGCTGAACACAAAGGATGTGCCTGGGGGAGGAGATCTTCCTTAGCATATGGTGAAGAAGGAAGGGGGACCAAACTGGTTTTCAAAGGCAGGGGAGGACATTTGGAGCAGCCCAGCACCTCCCTCACATCCTGAAACACCAGTTAATAAGGTGCCCTCCTGATTAGATTAGGAGAGGGCAGGAGAGGGGTGTGTTTAGGATGTTTAGCCACACCAGTGGGTGGGCTCAGCTAGATTTAACCTCCAAACATCACTTTCAGCCATTTTGGACTTTTGTGGAATGTTGCTCTCTGGGATTTATTTTGCCTCACTTTCCAGGAAGTGGTCATCAAAGCGGAAAGAGCCTGCCTGTGATTGGTTACCCAGGACACTCTTGTTTTTCACCCAGTAGCAAGGATAAATATGGCAGAGGTGCACCCACACCTCAGATCACTACAAGGAAGAACACCAGAAGAAGAAGGACTGTCCTTCTGGACTCCTGACATGCACCTGGACACTGCACTCTGAAGGACTGCACCAGCTGCACACTTGGGCTTCACCACAAGAAAGACTTTGCCTGGCTTCAACTGGTTCAAGGAGGGACTCCCTGTTTGCAACAGGTGAAAAATAGCTAACCAGAGTCCCCAGCGTCAAATCCTGAAGCAACTGACCAGGTGGTGACTGTCCAGTGGCTATTTTGGAGTTTGAGCCAAGTGCATTCTGGGAGTTGGAGTCTGCATTCTCAAGGAGCAACTCAGAGCTTTTGGAACCTTGGGGTGAGCTGTGGACCCAAAGGACCTTCAAAGATCTTCTGGAAGAAGATGCAGAAGTTTGGAGAAGATTGGTGAACTTTTTGGAAAAAGCTCCATAGAGGAACCAAGCTGCCATGGTGATTATAGCCGGCTTGCCTCAACCGCAACCTGGCCTGACTTGCAGGCTTGTCCCACTGAAAAAAATCTCCCAAAAAGTGACTAAGTCTGAACGTAGAAAGTTGACCGGGATCTCCTGTGCAGTGTATCTGAAGAGGGCTCCAGGGACGTCAGATCAAGATTCAGGTTTGCTCCGGTCGAAGGATTTCATCTAGAAAAATCATTTAAATCCGAACGTAGAAATCTTCACCGAGGTCTCCTGCGAACTATATCCGAGGAAAGGCTCCAGGGAGGTCGGATCGGACTGGCCACTTCGTCCTACTGAAAATCTTCAAGAAAATCTAAGTCTTAAGGTAAACCTTTGACCCAGGCCTCCCGCTGGCTGTAGCCGAGCAGGGCTCCATCATGGTCTGCCTTAAACTTTGACTTTACCCCGGTCGAGGTGCGACCAGATGACCAGATTGGCGCCATTCGTTTCTATGCACTAAAAAACACGAATTCTTAAAAAAATTATATCGCCGGTTCCCCTTCTCCAATTTTATTTGTTTCGGTGTCATTTTAAAGATAAACATATAGGCCCTCATTATGAACACAGCGCTTTTCATTCTACTGACCGCTAGCCCTCCTGAGCCCCGGAGCACCCCTTCGGCCAGCCTTTCCCTGGTGTGGGAACCCGCCAGGGAAAGGCTGGGGGCAATAGGGATCATTATCTGAAGGGCAGCAGCGTTGCCTGTCGGTTAATGATTCCTTCCACCGCCAGGCTGCCTGTCGGGGAAGCCTGGCGGTGGAGAGGGCCGCCATAGACAGCCCTCATGGTGTTCATTATATGGCGCTTCAGCCCGCCATGCCAGTGGCGGGCTTTTCAGCCACCGCCGGCATGGCGGGCTGAACCGCCGGGGCTCGTAATGACCCTCATAATCTCTTTTTATATATTGGAGTTTGATTTTTTTGTGTTTTGTGTTTTAAGTATTTACTGTTATGTGATTTTTAAATGCTTAACACACGTGTCTCCTAAGTTAAGCCTTGTTGCTCATTGCCAAGCTACCAAGGGTTGAGCTGGGCTTAATTTATTGAGTCTTAACTGGACCTAAGTGGAGGTTAGTGACCTATAGCTAAGTGTAGGTACTTACCTGCCCTTAACAATAGTCCACTTTCCAACAAGTCAGCCTTCACATTGGCTAAATCCTCACGTCGGGGGAACCTGGTATAGCTGTCAAGGTGTTTCAAAATTGCTGAGAGGAAATCCTTTAACACCAGACTGAACATAGGTGGGGTATGCCAGCAGACAGGGCCACTGCATAATAGAAGGTTTGCATGACCATGAAGTGCAAAACCGCCTTGACTTGTACAATGAATGGTATGCTGGTTGGGTAAGTAAGAGCTGGCATCAAATATGGCTCCAACTGATGGCATAAGTCCACAATTGTTTGCCTCTCCTGGTGGTACAACATAATTATATAACATTGCTCCATGGTCTGAAGGTCTGGCAGTGGACAGGAGTTTGTGACATCCTCTTTCTCCCAGGGTACCTATGTGTGACAAGACATTATTTGTAACATTAGTCAGTGTGTCCACAGCAACATACATTATGCATGCCAACAATATCATGTAAAAGAGCAGTTTTGACCGGATAGACATGATACCCAGTACACATCACAGCAGGCAATTACACAAGGGTCCCACAGGACCTCTATGGTTTACACCACGTGTCCACAACATGGATTTGGATGAAACTCAAAGATGTGCTACACAAATGCACATCAAAATGTAAATGTATATTCCGACAGACAGATAAACCTTAGGCGGTGATGGTCCATCCACCGCTTTCAAATGCCATCTGTGCCCTTCAACATACTACACTGGTGGTTGTGTAGAAGGACCTATATGACAAGACAGAATAAATATGGTGAATGCCTGACCCACTGTACTACAGGAACTGCCCATGACCGCTAGCAGAAGTCGTCATGGCGGTAGATCACCAGATGGATCCCAACAGACTGCCGCAGGACAGTCACCCACACCTTAGTCACAAGCAAGCTTGACTACGGCAACACCCTCTACGCTGGCACCTTGACTAGAAACTTTAAAAAACTACAACTCATCCAGAACACAGCCGCCAGACTCATCCTGGACCTCCCACGCCAAGAACATATCTCCCAACACCTGAGGACCCTCCACTGGCTCCAGGTCGAGAAATGAATCACCTTCAAGCTACTCACCCACAACTATAAGGCCATACACAACGCAGGACCAGCCTACCTGAACCACCACATCTCCTTCCACATCCCAGCCAGATCCCACCGCTCTGCCCAGCTGGCCCTACCTATCATCCCTCACATTAAAAAAAACCACAGCCGAAGGACGAACCATCACTTCATTGCAGCAAAGAGCTAGAACAACCTGCACCTCAGACAAAGCCCATTGCTCTCCATCTTCAGGAAGAACCTCAAGACTTGGCTCTTCGGATGAGGCCCCTCCTAGCATCTTGAGACCCTCACGGGTGAGTAGCCGTGCTTTACAAAAATTGATTGATTGATTGGCAATTCCAATTGCGGCGGACACAAATAAAGGTTAACGTTGCTGCCTGTGGCAACCATAGCCCAATGGCTGTATCTGCCAGCAATGACAACCGCATACATAGTGGACATGAACACCATGTTGTGCACATTTACTCACTTGACTCCTGACACTGCTGCCTGCAACACCTCCACTACTTAAACTGCTGTGTGCCGCCTATTGGAGCAATTAGGCAATGTCCAACAGGAGATAGGACCCCTGCCTTTTCTCCAGAGGAACTGGAGAGGCTTGTTGGTGAGGTCCCACCCCTGTATGAACAACTCTATGGCTCACCATAGGAGCAGGTAAGAATCTCCTAGGCACAATTTATACGGTCCAACACCATCCTTTCAATCCTCACAGGCTATGATGTGACCCTGTGTGTCAGTTAAACTTCTTGTGTGCCTGTTGTTGCAGTCTGTGTGGCATTAATGGGATGTACATTATGCAGGTATTGGTGGCCAGTACTGTACGTCAAGTTCCATCACATTGTGTTGTGTGAGTTTTTTGGGGTCATAGATGCTCCTTGTGTTGGATGCATATAATTAAGGAGACTTTGTTGCCATCCACTGAGATCTCTTCAGGATGGTTAGACAACATGTATGTGCATGACAGCATGAGCTGTGTATGCATCTTATCTGCATCGTTAGATTTTCTTATAAGCAATGTGTAGAGTACCACAGATCTTTCAACCCACATCTGGCCTTACCAAACTGTAGTCAGGAAGGAACATCCTGACTCACTCTGACCTTCAGGTTGCCACACACACCACATGCCAAAATGCTGATGGTGCATGATGTACTGTCATGCATGGAAGTAATGGAAATAGAGTGACATGTAGGTTCTGTATGCTCAGCCTGCAGAGACCAGGGCTGATCAAATATATCTCCCAGTATGGGACATAGTCCAGGCTGGGGTAGAGTCACTGTGGCTATGCAGATATAGACTGTACACCAGTTGATCCTGTCATGTGTGTAATATGATGCTCTAGTACCACAACTTGCCCTGAATGCCTCGGTCCATTGACTGAATTGGGAATAAGTACTGAGGTAGATCCAGAAGTAGTCTATATGTGCATTAAGCATCACTGTCAATGTGTGTCTTTGACTTATGAAAGGTCCCTTACTCCCACAGCTCTGTTGTCACCTTCACAGAAGTCATATTTGTCCTGTACATGCTTATTGCACTGATGCCAGGAGTACAGTGTGGACAGTGTGTTGATTCCCGTGAGGCCAGGATATGTGAGTCAGTAGCTTGGTCACATAGCAGAAAGTGTACAATGCATACCTTTGTATATTGGATGATATCTCAGTAGGATAAATACATATGTTCAAAGGAGTGTTCTGTGGCACAGGTATATACCACAGAACCCACCACCTGAAGTTGCATGAGTCTACATTTGGTAGACCATATGTCCATAAAGGCACAAGGAAGACACTTTCTGTACCCACTATGCCAGACCATTCATTGTCACGCAAGTGTAAAAGTGAAGCCTGTACTATGGCAGTTGCATGTAGGGACTGTACTCAGTGAGTTGATCTTGCAGAGTATAAATATGTTGGTCCAGTCAGGCCCAAGAAGTTTACCCTTCGGAACCCACATTTATGTGTAGAGTTTCATTGTGGCTCACATCACAGTGCTTGTTTCTGGAGCATAGGCTACCTGATGTCAGTAGGCCTGCTTAGTCAGTGTCGGCCCTGAGCAGGGTGGTGGGTTAGTCTGCAGATATATATGTCTGTAGTAATGTACGTATTGTCATGTGTGCTTTACACTTGTGGTGTGTTTCCCAAATGAAATTTCTACCTTGGTGTTTCAGACATGTTTGTGACTCAGTCATTTGTGCCAAAATTTGTGATTGTAATCTCTTGATTTGTTCCTTCCATCCATGCAGGTTATCTCCCATCAGAAGGAGGAGATGTGGAGAACCATTGCTCGGAAGGTGCAGACCCAAGGGGTCCAAAGTCGGTGGAGTGCCCACTTTCGCAAGAGGTGGGAGGACCTGAGGCACTGGGCCCGGAAGATTGCTGATGTCCAGCTAGGCTGTCCTCCCAATGTGGGCGGGTGCACATCGGACTATGACCCCCCCAATGTCACGGAGCCTGGTGATGGCACACCCAGACCCTGATGGACATTTTAGGGGGGCACAGCAGCCACAAGGGGGTGAGTAAAGGGTATATTCCTGCCTGTCACATTGCCAAGTTACTGTGTTAGGTTCTGACATCTCCCCCTGCCGATTAGGTAGGAGCCATGTTTGACACAGGAGATGAGTGACTGTGTAGATATGTGATGTGATGCATACTGATGTGCTTTGCCTATTGGCCCAGGGACCTAGAACACAACTGTGTACAATCCACAAACAACATGCTCTCCAGGGAAAACATATGGTTGTGTACATTGATCAATCAAGTATTCTGTTGTTGTAGTGGGTAGAAGTTCTTTGCCACAGACCACTACTCCTCAGTGTTACAAGCCAAATGAAAGGAAGTGATGGATCACTGTCCTCAGTCATGTGTCTGATCAAATGAGTATATTGGTATCTGCCACCCAGAGGCTGCTTGTCTCCAGCATGTAAAGGGTGCTTGTGCCTTACTACTGTCTGTAATGTGAAGATGGCCACCATACATGTGACAAGGCATACATTGTTCTTTGTTCAGCTACAGATCAATATGTTCCCTTGGTAAGTGAGAAATGTCCATAGACATGATTTGTGTGCCATCACTGTTGCCAGCATTCCTTGACCCAACATATCGGCACATGTCCCTTTCTCTTTTAACAAAATGTGTATGCTGCTGTATCATGCATGGTCTACCTGTGCTCATGGGATGATTCCTGTATTCCCTCAGATATATGTGCATGACAACATGTGTGTGAAATAGGACATTTGCAATGGGCGCACATCTCATGTGGTATCACAGACAGGAGTGTGCCACCATTAATTCTTGGCTCACACATACCTTCAACCATCATTACATGTCATTTGGCATGTACAACTGCAGTAGCAATGAGGAACAGTATGTGTATGACTAGATTGATTATCCACCATGTGTATTTCCAGGCCAATGATGTGGCATAATGTCGAAAAGTGCACTGCACATGTGTAGTGGGGAAGGTTTGTCACCTGACTGTTGGCATGCATAATGGAGTGACTTGCATTTATGTTGAAATCACATGTGGTTGATTACAACCATTTATCCATAGACATCTGGGCATGCAGGACCAAAATGGAGACAATGATGTAGCTTCCCATTGGGCAACATGTTGAGGACCTTCTACTGGTACTTGCAAATCTCTGGGCATCTCCACTATACAATGGTGTCTACTGGTGCAATCAGAGTATGTAATTGTAAAGGGTGGCAGACATTAGTGATGATTTCCCTGGGGCTTGCTGATTCATTGTGCTGTGCATTTTAGGGACATATCTCCCTATCAATTTGTACATGATGTCTACAGTGTACATTTGCATGCCAAATGTGTGGCATATCAGAGCAACATTGGTTGTACCTCCATGACGCCACTGGGACAAATGTCACTTGGTGAAGTGTGTATTGTGATATGCTTCAAGTGTGACATGAGTATTTCCATGTCACCTTCTCCAGGCAAAAGAACCTTTGTCAGCAACATGGTATGTTCTGGGTGCATCATTTCACATTGTTGTGTTATTGTATATGTGACAAATCGATGTCTGCATGACCTTGTGTAGGATCTGTAGGATTGGAGATGGCATTCGTCTATCATGTATGAAAACAGGTATTTTCCGGTGGCAACTGTTGACAATTCAGATGGCATGCATGCATATGGTGTGGTACATATAGGGGCCAACTTGGTAAAGTTTGTTGCTGGGGCCGTCTTGACGTGATGGTAAAGTTTGCTAATCACAGCTGTTGTTCAAGTGTGATCAGGAACATGTGGTGACCCTTTTTCTTTTTGTATTTTGAGCATCAGCCCAGGCAAGGGAAGGAGACAGGACACAGCCAAGTGGGGAAGAATCTGGACACTGTACCTCCAGTCAAGACACCACTGACACAGAGGGACCCAGTGGCTCGGATGGTGAGGGGAGTGCCACGGAGAAAACCAGATCTGCATCTTCATCATTGTATTCTGCTTCCAGTGGATACACCCTACTGGTGGCAGACCCATCAGGATGTATTCCTGTGCTATCTTTGTCTGCCACCTCCAGTTCTACCTCCACCCTGCCTGTTGCTCCCCACCCAGTTGGCCGTGACCACTCACTCAAGAGGGTGAGCGTCTCCTTTGCCACAGGCACCTCCACTCCAGCCCATGTTACCCCTGCTGCCCTTAGTGAGGAGTGCATTGACTTCCTGAGGAACATATACGGGGGTCAAACTGCCATTGTGAATGCCGTCCAGGGGCTGGCTAGCCAACATCAGCAGATCAATGCTTTCCTGGATGGCATTCTTAGTGCCATGTCTGGCCTAAAGAGATCTTTTTAGGCTCTGGCCCCCTCACTGATGGCAGCCAGTCACCCCCCCTATTCTGTTCCCTCCACCTTCCTCTTCCCAATCCAAATCCCCCATTCCCCAAGCACACAGACACATCCACACACACCCACCTCAACACACACAAGAAGCAAACATAAACACAAACAGCAAAAGACACACCAGAATGCAAGCACTCAACACACACCCACAAATATATTAGCTGCTACCTCAGAAGACACCCCGACCCCCCCCCACCGACCCACACACCACATGAAGCATACCCACAGGCACCACCACAGCAGGCAGTGACACACCCACCACACTCAACAACACCACCCCAACAAACAAACAGATATTCACCACATCTATCATCTTGCAGACACCACCCCAACAGACAAACAAACATCCACAACTTCTAGCATTCCTGCAGACACCACCCTAGCAGACACACACACATCCATGATACCTACATCAACCAGCCCCTCTACCTCCCATCCCCCAGGACACACAAACACCCAAACTCACACATGCAACAGACACCAACCAAACATAAGCAAACCTCACACATGCATGCACCCAACATACACACACCTCACTCATGCAGATACCCTAGACATCAACACCCACACACACAAGACGACCACTGCAGGCGAGCACTCCCTCAACCTCCAAATCCCCAACTCCTTCTGATGATTGTCCTTGTGTTTGACCTTGCCCTTTCTCCTGTTTCCTCCACCCCTTGTCACAAACTCAAGAGGCCTCAACCCATCCATTTTGCATCCAAGTCCTCCCTTGTCACACCTGTCCCCCCCTGCAAGCACCCATACCCCTCCCCCCAAGAAGAAACCCACCCTTCCTAAGAAACAGTACACCCCTCTCAAAGCCCACCCATCCCAAATTCAACCTCCCCCCCACTAATGATGATTGCCTGCCTTCCCAGTTGATGCCCCTTCCTGTTGACGTTTCCTGGCAGTAATAGGAGTCAAGTGTGGGCATAGTACTGTGCAATGACTTTCTGATGGACTGGCTAATGGCCTTTGCTATTGTTGCTTTTAATAACCTTGAATATTTGTTTTTTGGGGGTACACAATTGTCCTGCAATTCCTTTTCTACTTTTATGTTGTTACAGAGTAACTTGTGTTATCTGCCTAGAGTTATGTATGTTTCAGCCTGATTGCTGATCCATTCACTTTTGTTATGAAATTTTAACTTTGTGGGCAGTATTGGTGTCACCCAGGACAAAGGTAGATGTTGACTGTATGGATATGTGTTTGTTAATGCAGTTGTGATGTCATTGCGTTGTGTTCTGTTTGGTATGGTAAGTATTTAATCTTGTGTTGTCCAAAGTCAGCATGGATGGTTTTAGGGCTGTCCCCCTGACATGGATTGTATATTGGCCTCATGTGTGGCAGCTTGAGTTTTGTTTGTCCAGACATGGGGGATGGGTTCATTTGTGCTGTCTTTGTTTGCATTTGACTGTGCATGTGTCCATTTTTCTGTGCGCACCTAGAAGCTATTTCATCTAGATGTATGTCCTATGCAGCTACTGTTGTATTTGCTTTCTTGACTTGCACTTCCAGATTCTGCAGTTAGGCATGTCACTTGGTTCTAGTATTGTTTGTCCCTGACATACATGTAGGGCCAGTTCCTATGCAAATGTTTTTTTAGGGGCATGTGCAAAGTGATATCAGTCCCAGTGCAGCATCCTTCCCTGAGTGCTCCTGATGCCCCCATCCCTATAGTGCATCCCATTGTCCTTCCATTGTGTTGCAATGTGGGAGATGTGTGGGTCCATACCAGAGATGTTTAATGGGAGTGGTGTTTATGTTCTATAACACATCCATACTTATGTGTTTTGAATCTGATGACAGTCCTTGGCATGTGAACTTTGTGAGGGTGTCAGTTGTATTTGTAGATGTGATGTTGCTGTGCTGTTGCTGTTGTGTGACACAATGTTCTGTACAATTCACTGTCCCTGTGCCTTAGATGTATAGACATGTGTTTTTGTGTAGTGTTGTGGTTCAGTGTGATTGACCTGCCCAAAGGGGACATTTGATAGCTATGAATGTGTCCTTCTTTGAGAATGACTCCAACTGTGTATATAATGACAAGTGTACTTAGTGCACGTACCGTGACCCCATATCATGTGGATGAGTGGGCGATGATCTGTTGTTGGGATTAATGACACAGGTTGGTTTGTGTACTTACAGTTGGTTCCGTCCACAGTGGAATCTATTTCGGGCTCCATTGACGAGCAGCACCAGGACGTGTGTGATGGGCTCCATGGTGGCACCAGACAAGTATGGCTGCCTGCAGGTGAGTTGCTCCCTTTATGCTCTCCGTTTCTGCCGTCTGAGATGTGTTGGTTGGACCGTCACATTGGTGGTGTGCAACCTCATAATGTGTCCTGCAGAAACACGGTTTCCGCCGGCCTGTTTGTGCTGCCTCGTGACCATGGTGGTCTGTGCTGCCTGGCGGACCCTCAGCAGTCTTTGCTCCATAAGCCCGCATGACTGGTAATACAGTGGTTCGCCTGCCAAGCCGATGGCGGTCGGACCACTACCGCTTCCGAGGCAGTGCATGGACCACCAAACTCAAAATGAGGCCCTTTCTCTTTGTTCTGGGAATCTACAAGAAATATAGCTCAATACCTATTTTGGCACATATATAGAGAACTAAGGCACTTTAGAAAGTGTGTAGAGTAAAGTATTACTATTTTATGTTTTTGCAAAGGTTTAAAGATTACTGCAGTAACTATCGAGCAAGTACCGTTGTATATATTGAAATCATCAAAAATTACATATGACAAAAATCACTCCATGACACTCCACTCCACTCAACTGTACAACACACCATTACACTCTGTAACATACCACTTAACTCAATGACATGCCACTCAACTCTACGACACTCACACTACATCACTGCACACCACTCCACTTTACAACATATCACTTCACTCTACAATTCGCCACTCTACTGTATGACATGTCACTCAACTCCTCTCTATGTCACTCCATGCCACTCTACTCTATGACAGACCACACCACCAAACTCTACTTAACTCTGGTCACCCCACGACACTCCACTCTATGACCAGCCATTGCACTCTGTGACACTCCAACCCAATCCACTGTACGACATGGCACTCCACTGTACGACATGGCACTCCACTCTACACCACTCCACAGTATGCTACTCAACTTAAAAAACTCTACAATGTACCACTTTATGATACACCACTCTAATCTACGTCTCTCCACTCTATAACATTCTACCCCACTCTATGGCCCTTCGCTCCCCACCAACCTATGACAATCTACGATATACTACACCACTCTATGACACACCACTCCACTCTATGACACTTTACTCCACTCTACGCTATGCCACTCTACTCTACTCTACTCCATGACACACCACTTCACTCTGCAACATTCTATTCCACTCTACTCTATAACACTCTACTTCACTCTATGCCACTCTTTGACACTCCAATTTTCTTCACAGAGCTCCCCCTATGCCACTCCATGCAACTTTACTCCACTGTACTCTATGACACACTGACGTACTCTACTCCACTAACCACCCTATGCCACTCAACTCTAAGATGTTGCACATCAAGACACTATATGGATGCCACTCCACAGCACTGCCCTTCACCCTGCGCCACTCAGCTCTACTGCACTCTGTGTTCCTCCACTCTATGCTACTCTACAACACTGTACAACACACCACTTTATAACACGCCACTACACAACATCACATGCCACTCCATTTCACTCTGTGATATGCCACTCCACTCCCCTCTATGACACTCCATGCACCTCCACTCTACCATATGCCACTCCTCTACACGACATGCCACTTAACTGCACGCTACTCCATTCTATGTGCCTCCACTCTAATACATTCTATGACATGCCACTCTATGACATGCAATTCCACTCTACTTTACGACACAGCACTTATCTCTAAGCCACTCCACTCTGCTCTATGATACACCACTCCACTCTAGCACACTCCACTCAATGGCACTCAACTCTATGACACACCAGTCAAGAGTATGATATGCCACTACAGTTTACAAGATGCCACTCCACTCTACAACATGACATTCTTTTATACGGCACTACACTCTATGCCCCTCCACTGTAAGACACCGTATGACACACCACCCTATGACACAGCACTCCACTGTACTCTACAACACACTACTGAACTTTATGTCACTCCACTTTACACAATTCTATTCCAGTTTCTGACACTTCACGACATGCCACTGCACTCCACTCATCTCTATAACATGCTACTTCACTCCACTCTACTTCACACCACTCTAGTGTATGACACACCACTCCACTCTACGACACACCACATCACTATATGACACTTTACTTTACACCTCTCCATTCTACTCCACTCTACTCTATTCCACTGTACAACACTTTACTCCAGTTTTGGCCACTCTACAACACTCCACTCAATGCCGCTTCACTCTACAAACCCCTACTCCATTCAATGCCACTCCACTCTAAGACACTCTACTCCACTCCATGCCACTCTACTCCACCCTATTCCATTCTTTGCCTCTCTACACAACTCCCTCTACATCACTCCATGCCACTTTACTCCACTCAACTCTATGACACACTACATCACTCTATTCTACTTTCCTGCACTACTCCACTCTACACCATTCCAGTCTATGACACTCCACTCTAATACACTCTACAGCATGCCACTCTTTGACATGACACTCCACGACAATCCGCTCCACTCTATGTTACTTCACTCTACAACACTGTACTCCACTGTACACCTATCTATTTAATTCTATCGCAGTGTATGACATGCCACTGCACTCTGCTCAACCACATGCCACTCCACTCTACAGCACTGTACTCAACTTTATGCCCATATACTCAACACCACTCTGCTTACCTCCAATCAACTCTATGGCACACCACTCCACTTTACAACATGTCCCTTCACTCTACAACACCCCACTCCATCACAAACTACTCCACCCCATGACATGCCACTCCTCTGGCCTCCTCTCCACTGTACTCCCTCCACTCTAAGACACTCTGGGGGTCATTCTAACCCTGGCGGTCCAAGACCGCCAGGGCTAAAATGACGGGGGCACCGCCAACAGGCTGGCGGTGCCCCGCTGGGCATTCTGACCGCGGCGGTTTGACCACGGTCAGAAGTGGAAAACCGGCGGTCATCCGCCGGTTTTCCGCTGCCCATTTGAATCCTCCATGGCGGTTCGCCCGCCAGGAACAGGATGGCGGTATGGGTTGTCGTGGGGCCCCTGGGGGCCCCTGCAGTGCCCATGCCAATGGCATGGGCACTGCAGGGGCCCCCGTAAGAGGGCCCCACAAAGAATTTCACTGTCTGCATTGCAGACAGTGAAATTCGCGACGGGTGCCACTGCTCGTGGGAAGGTAGTTTTGCACTGGCCTGGCGGGCGGCCTTTTGGCGGTCGCCCGCCAGCCCAGTGCAAAACCCAGAATACCCTCAGCGGTCTTCCGACCGCGGAGCGGTATTTTGGAGGGGGAAGTCTGGCGGGCGGCCTCCGCCGCCCGCCAGACTTAGAATCACCCCCTCTATGACATGCTACTCTATGACACACCACTCGACTCTAATTTCTGACACACCACTCCACTCTATGCCACTCTACTCGATAACATGCTACTCCACTCTACGCCTCTCTAATCTACATCACTGGACTTCGCTCTATAACACACCACTCACTCTACTCTTGGTCACACTCCTCCGCTTTACTCTACTCCACGGCACTCAAATCTACTCCACTTCACTCTACTCCACTTTAAAACACTTTACTCCACTCTGCACCACTCTTTAAGACACCAATCTATGCCCTCCACTTAATTCCACTCCACTGTATGCCACTCTATGACACTCAACTCCACAAAATTACACTCTATGCTCCTGCACTGTACGATCTTCTACTCCACTCTATGGCACTCTACAACACACTATGCCACTCTACAACACTATAGTCAACTCTACAATACTCTAAAGAACTCACACTATGGCCCTTATTATGACATTGGCGGTAAATCCCACTTACCGCCACAGTGATGGCTGCTAACATACTGCTGCGGTGACTATCCGATTGCCACATTATGACACACACACACCAAACCGACAGAATACTGCCACATACACAAATCCGGAAGCCCCAATGTCAGTGTTAAACTGTCGGTACCAAAACCCATACCGTTACACCAACAAAACAACGCCCACTACATCATGACCCATGAATCACCACAACGGACATTCAATGGTGAAAAACCATTGGCGGTACACACCAGCACGGTCTCAATGGACACCCAAACACTAAACTGCACAACATTGGCCAGTACCAAAAACACACACCTGACACTCATACACATACCACACCCACACACCCAGAGTACTATAAAACACACACCCACATTACCCACAACCCTTTACGAATACAAATTATTGCCCACAGACTGACATCAAGACCACTGCAACAACTAGACACACACACCACATACACCCATACATCCCTCACTCACATCACCAAACAAACCCAACCACACTACACAACACCCACACACTTACACACACTGCACAACACCCATGTCCCCACAAAGGCACCCCCGTTTCACAGATGAGGAGTTGAGGATCGTGGACTCAGGGTAGAGCCACAGCCATTTGGAGCACAGGTACAGCAGATAACCATTGCCAGGAAGATGGGTCTATGGCAGAGAATCGTGGACAGGGCGAACGCCATGAGACAGCATCCAAGAACAATGGACGACATCAGGAAGAGGTGGAACGACCTACGGGGGAAGGTATGTTCCATTGCAGCAAGGCACCAGCTAGCCATACAGAGGACTAGTGGTGGACTACCACCTCCTCCCCCAAAGCTCACAGCATGGGAGGAGCAAGTCTTGGCCTTACTGCATCCTGAAGGACTCACTGGAGTTGCCGGAGGACTGGACACTGGTGAGTCAATATTTACTACTTATTACCCCCCATACCTGCATGCCATCACACCCCCTCACCCTCACTCCCATCATTCAACTCCATCCCACAGACTGCACCTACACATGTGACTAACCCCAATACCCAGCCCTGCATGCAATACCAATGCAGCGACAGCCCTCACAGCCCTGCATGGACGTCCATCACAAAAGCATGTACAGCATGGAGAACTACCAATCACACAATACATCATCATACACAAACAAAGGTGGCAGGGAAACAGTAACGATAGAGGGGAAGCTAGGGATGTACAATATGTCACAGGCATGAAGAATAATACATCACTTACATCCAAGCAGGTGCCCCAGCCAATGTCACCGGAAAGGAGATGCCACGACAAACCAGTCCCCCAATGGAAGATGCCCCGAGTGATGACAGTAACTCTGGACTTCAGGATCTGGATCAACAACCTGGCCCATCAAGGACCACTGGACAGTCGGTCACCCCAGCCCACTCACAGTCCAACACAGAATTTCCCCCATCAGTATCCAACACCACAGCATCCACCCAGCGTCCCCACACCTCTGTCCCCAGGACACATCAATCAGAAGGGTGCCCACCTCTACAGGGACCCCAGTCCACACCTCACATCCAAGATAATCAGGGACCTGGGGTCAGTGGCAGTGGGAACATCGTTCAGGGGACAGGGCCACAGGGCACCAGGGACACTGGGAGGACCACTGTGCACCAGCGGTAGGACAGGCCCAGGGAACCGACTCTCCAGGAGTCACTCATCAAGATCCTCGGTGCCTAAGAACAATCCCAGGACAAGATGGGCCAGATCCTTGACAACATGCAGGAGAACAAGCGGCTGCAGGAGGAACACCATCAAGAGATCAGGGAGGACTTGCAGGCTCTCAACACCACCATGATCTCCATAGCAGGGGTGCTGGCAGACATGGCCAATATCAAGAGGGAATCGACAGCACAGCAGTGGGCCCCCTACCACTAGCCCGTCTATTGACCAGCCCACCACCTCTGCTGCAGCTAGTGGGCAGGAGGCCCCACCACAGGACCCACAGGCCACCAGCGCCCCTCCCCCTGCAGAAGGGGACCCACCTCGCAAACGTAACTTGTGACCCAGACAGAAGCCAGAGACACTTGCCAAGACCAAGACCACTGCCAGGAAATGAGACTCTCCTGATTGTCCCCCTTGTGTCTCACCCTGTCACCTTGTCCACTTTGAACTGCCTTTGCTCCCCTTCCTACAGCCCCTTGGACACTGCACCTGTGCTACAAACAGACTAGAACAATACCCTGGACTTTTCTCTATCATCATCCCATTCCATTGCACTTTACCCTCAATTTTATATCACCACAATAAACACCCTTGAACACAACTTGACTGATAGTATTTTATGTGTTGAAAATGTACATCTAGGAGAACAGTCACATCTGGTGCAAATTATCTGGACACTGTGATAGCATACAATTCATGACCTGTATTTGTCTGTAGTAATCACATCAGGACACTTTTGTCATATCAACAACGTCTGTAAGTTTACAAGCCATAGGTGACAGTAAGTTTAGATGCAAAGAAAGCGGATGCCATCATGCCACAGACACACAGATAAAATCAATATTTGGAGCAATGATCAGTTCTCCTGTCTCACCTGTGTATCATTGGAAGTATTGACATACAACTGATGTTCTGTTGTTCACATCCTCTTCCTCTGCCTCCTCATCCTCACTGTCCTCAGGGTCCACTGCTGCCACAGGGGCATCTCCAGTCTCCTCCTCCTGCAGAAAAGGCACATGCAGTCTGAGGGCCAGGTTGTGCAACATGCAGCATGCCACTACTATCTGGCAGACCTTCCTGGGTGAGTGGCACAGGGATCCACCAGTCAGATGGAGGCACCTGAACCTGGCCCTCGGGAGGCCAAAGGTCCTTTCAATTGTTCTTCTGGTTCGCCCATGTGCCTCATTATAACAGTTCTCAGCCCTGTCCTGGCATTCCTCACAGGGGTCAGAAGCCACAAAAGGTTTGGGTAGCCAGAATCACCTGCAAATAGTCAGGGACAAACTTTAGCCTCACACAATCCTATGGGGATAACACCTCAAGGCATACACTGACATACAGTGGGTAGGGACTCTGGCTCACCTATTAGCCACACCCTGTGCCTCTGTAATTGGGTTATCACATTTAGGATGGTGCTATTCCTCAGGACAAAAGCATCATGCACCAACCCAGGATACTTGGCATTGACGTGGGAGATGTACTGGTCAGCCAGACACACCATTTGCACATTCAGTGAATGGAAACTCTTCTGATTCCTAAACACATGTTGATTCTGGTGGGGGGGGGAACTAACACAATATGTGTACAGTCAATCGCCCCCAAAATATTGGGGATATGGCCCATTGCATAAAATCTTGCCTTAACAGTGGCCAAATCTTCCTTGTGGGGGAAAACAATGTAGCTGCACATGTGTCACATGTGTTTTACCATAGCAGACAGAACCCTTGACAGCATGGTTGAGAACATTGGTTGTGACATTCCTGCTGCCAAGCCCACTGTCACTTGGAAGGAACCAGTGGCCAGAAAATGGAGCACTGATAGCACTTGCACACGAGGGGGATCTCAGTGGGATGACAGATAGCTGATATCAGGTCAGGTTCCAATTGGGCACCCAGCTCTGTGATAGTGACCCTGTCCAGTCGATAGGTGTGTATAATGTGCCTGTCTTCCAGCATAGACAAGTCCACATGGGGTCTGTACACAGGCGTTTGTCTCCTCCTCCTATTCATCCGCAGCGGCAGGTATCCAAGGAAACCAAGAGTGAATAGGCTATCACAATCTGAACAATAGAACCACCACCTCAGTGTACATACAGCACCAATGTGATGGGACAGTGGGAATGGCAATGTATGTGCTATTTTAGGCAATGACGCAGTTATGGTTTATCTGATCGTTGTCCAACACCATGAAATGGTGACTGCCTGTCCTGTATCTTGGAACAGGTGGAAGTGAGGTAACTCTGCCAACGTTATGCGTTGTGGCGGAAGGCGGTCTTGCACCTCCGTACAATTCCTCATTGGATAATATGGGGCTACATGGAGTACAGTGGCCAATGGATATCTGCGTCGTCAGTGACAGTATACACCGCCACGGATGTGACTGTTATTTTATATCCAAATCCTAACTTGTTTCCCGACTTTCCACAAGACGACACCTACACTGCATTTGCTGCTGTGACCTGTGTCTGGAACCTAACATGGCCTTTGTGACCGGGGAAAGGGCCCTGCCTTCACTTCGGAGGAGTTGGGGCGACTGGTGGTTGGGGTCCTTGCCTATTATGGACTGCTGTATGGGCCTCCAGACCAACTGGTGAGTACACCATGGGCATGATGCATGTGAGAAGAATGCATAAGGATGTGTCTACAAGCATTGCGTCATCCAGGGGATGGTTAATGGTGTCCTCCTGTCTGTGTTTCCTCTGCAGGTCAGCGCCCATCAGAAGAAGGGATTGTGGCGTGCCATCACCAAGGACGTGTGGACCCTGGTGGTCTACAACAGGCGGAGCACCCACTGCAGAAAACGATTGGAGAACCTGAGACGCTGGGCACAGGAGACCGCGGAGGCCCAGCTGGGGATGGCCTCCCAACGAGGAAGGGTTGCCCATCGGAACCTGAACCCATGATAGCCTGCATACTGGCGGTGGCCTACCAAGAGCTGGATGGGACTTCACAGCAGCCACAAGTGGGTGAGTACAGTGGGCGTTGCCACAATAATTGGTAGGTGACATGGGATGCAGGTGCTGCATTTGAGTTAGTGGGTGCCCCTTAATGCCAGGCCACATATTGCAACGTGATCCAGTTCAAGTGTAATGGGTGTATGGTAAATGCAGGTAATCTAGCTTGTTTGCATTCCATGTCAGTCAGGGCTTAGTGGGTCCCAGGAGGGGTGCAGTTGGTAGTATTTAGCCCTCATCTTGCTGTGGCATCTAGCCAAATCAATGGCAGTGAAATGCATAGTGCTCAATCCTGATCCCTGTGTGTGACGGTGCTGTGTATGCCAACTGTGGTGTTGGTGCTGTAATTGACCCAGTGTTACCTTTCTCTCTATCCCTCCTTTTTTTCTTCTGTCTTCCTGTCCATGTGTGCATTAGCATCATCTGGCAGAGGAGCATGGGCACCGGCGACAGAGGAAGCTGCATCCCACAGGACCCAGGAGGCAAAGTCCACAGATTCTGAGGGAACCAGTGGACGGAGGACGAGGGGAGCACCACGACAGAGACAGGAGGTGACAACACAGACTTAGATACCTCCTCTGATTGACGCTCCCTGGTGGTGACAGACACCTCTGTGACCACCCCAGATGCATGTACAGCCATCACCCCGGACCAGCACCGCCCTCCCAGTAGCCCCTCAGTGAGTTGCCAATGCCCGCTCACCACAGAGGATGGGCATCTCCTTTGCCCCAGGCACCTCCGGCCCTAACCCAGTGAGCCCTGCTGCCCTGAGTGAGGAGGCTATTGACCTCCTGAGATCCATTTCCGTAGGGCAGTCAACCATTGTGAATGCCATCCAGGGGCTGGCATCCCAGGTTCAGCAATGCCCTGCATTCCTGGAGGGCATCCACTGTGGATTGGCAGCCCAACATAGATCGATTCAAGCTCTGGGCTCCTCTCTGATGGCAGCCATTGTCCCTGTTCCTACTGTCCCCCCTCCAACAACCACTTTCCAGTCCCCGTCCCAGTCTCCTCAACCCGAACCCGTCCTATGTACACATACAGATGAGCATCCACACAAGACACACACAAGAGTGGAACAGTCAAACACAGGCACCACACTTTAGCCCACAAGCACGCACGCAAACACCAGACAGTTGCACACACAACCACATCCACTGCCTCCACTGTCTCCCCCTCCTTTTCCTCCTCCACCTCCCTCACAGTTACGTCTACACTCACACCTGCATGCAATGCTTCAACTTCCACCACCAGCATCACCACACCAAGCAGCACACACACCTCATTAGCAGACACCTCCACAACATCCATCCACGTGTCCCCTGTGTCCTCTCCCACCCTGTCTGTCCCTCCTCCTAAAGGAGACAAACGCAGGCACTCAGACACCCAACAGCCATCCACCTCACATCAGCATACTGTCCATGCACCTGCACCCAAGTCCAGCAGACGTGCTCCTCCAACAACCGCTCCCTCAACCTCCACTCCCATTCCTCCTCCCTCATCCCACCCCACCGTCCCTAAGAAGCTTTTCCTTGTCCAACTTGACCGCTTCCCTTCCACTCCCTCCTCCGTTCTGCCTGTAAGAATAGGGTCCCAACGACCCAGCCCAGCACCTCAGCCAAACAGTCCACGGGGACAGCGGAGGCACTTCCTAGTCATGGAGGCAAGACAGTGAAGGATCCCACCCCACCAGCCAGGAAGGGGACGGATCCCACACCAGCAGCCAGGATAGGGGATGGATCCCACACCAACAGCCAGGAAGGGGAAGGATCCCACACCAACAGCTAGGAAGGATCTCACACCAACCACCAGGAAGGGGAAGGATCTCACACCAACAGCGAGGAAGGGGAAGGATCCCACTCCAACAGCCGGAAAGGGAAGGATCCCACTCCAACAGCCAGGAAAGGGAAGAAGCCCTTACCTCCTGCCATGGAAGTGAAGAAGCCCTCACCTCCAGCTGCCACACAGCGGCCCTCACCTTCTGGCGAGGCTGCCCAGGAGGCACATTCCACAGCTGAAACACAACAGCCCTCACCTCCTGCAGAGGCTTCCCCGAAGGCATCATCCACAGCTGAGACACAGCAGCCCTCACCTCCTGCAGAGGCTACCCATGAGGCACCTTCCACAGCTGAGACATAGAAGCCCTCACCTCCTGCAGAGGTTGCCCAGGAGGCACCTTCCCCAGCCGAGACACAACAGCCCTCAGCTCCAGCAGAGGCTGGCAGAGTATCACCACCACCACCAACAGTGGTCACAGAGCCCTCACCTCCAGCTAAGACGGCGCAGCCCTCTCCTCCAACAGCAGACATGTAGGCCACCCTCCAGGTACTGCTGTGCAAGGAGCCCCCTCCAGAAGCAGTGGGTGAGTTCCTCACCTGAGAGACAGTGACCTTGCACTCCCCAGCAAAGGAAAATGGGCATGGAGCCCCCTCCCGAAGCAGTGGGTGAGTCCCCCACCTGAGAGACTGTGACCTTGCATTTCCCAGAAAAGGCAAATGGGCATGGAGCCCCCTCCAGAAGCAGTGGGCGAGTTCCCCACCTGAGAGACTGTGACCTTGCACTCCCCAGCAAAGGCAAATTGGCATGGAGCCCCCTCCAGAACCAGTGGGGGAGTTCATGACTTCGGCTGAGGTGCCCCTCATCCCCTTCCCCCTGAGGTGCCTGCCCATTTCAATCATGATGCCCCTGCACAGTTCTGTGAGGATGTCGTCAGGAAATGAGTTTGGCCTTGGACTGTGCCCTGTGGCCATGTGAGCCCTTAGTACTTTGGACTGGACATTGGCCCTTTGTACATATCTGGTTCATGTGGTGGCTTTTCCCTTGATAATACATTTTCAGTACTTCTGAAATCTAGCCCTTGTTTTATTATGCCGTGTGTTGTGTGCCATTGGTTTACATCTGCAGCTGGTTCTGTGATTGGTGTCTGTGTGTTTGTGCATGTGTGTGTCACTCTTCTTTTCCTCCCTCCCTCCCTTGTGTGCTAGGCGGCTGTACTCACCATCATCGGCTTCATCGGCGTTGGTGTTCCAGGTGAAGCATGGCGTAGAAAAGCATCGGGAAGACTTGCAGTTCCGGTTCCCTGGCAACATTGGTCTTCTCTGTGTCGCTGATGGTGAGTCTTTGCTCTTCTGTGCAGTGTTTCCCCCAGGCTTTTGATGGGCATTGGTACCGCCCCAGAAATCATGGCGGATTGCAGTGTCATGATATGGTGGGCGGTACCTTGTCTTCTGCCTGGCTTCTGTTGGCTACCGCCGTGGTGAGTGATGTTAATGCCCTGGTGGATGGAGTGGTACATTGGCTGTCTATGGGAGTTCTCACCGCCATGGTCATAATTTGGCGGTAATTACTGCCAGCCTGTTGACGGTATTTCCGCCACTTTATCACTCACTGCCAATGTCATAATGACCACCTATGTTACTCCACGATACTTTACTGCACTCTACTCTATCACAAATCGCTTCACTACTCAATTCTACTCCTCTACCCCACTCTATGCTACTCTAATCCATTGTACGACATGCCACTCCACTCTACGAGATGGCACTCTACTCTTATAACACACCACTCCACTCTTCGTGATTCCATTATTTATCACTCCACTCTAAGCCTCTCCACTCTAAGACATTCTATGGCACACTACTGTATAATGCAGCACTCCACTCTACACCACTCCACTGTACTCTACGACAGGACCCCTGATTTGCACCACTCTAATATACACCACTCCACTTCATGCCTCTCCACTCTACACGACACTGTATGTCGCAATACTCTATGCCAAGACACTCTATGATATGACACTCTATGACACTCCTTTCCATGCTACTCTTCTCCAACCTGTTACACTGTATGACACATGCCACAACATGCCAATCCACTCTATGACACTCCACACCCCTCCACTCTATGACATGTCACTCTACTCTACAACATGCCACTCCACTGTACGCAACTCTTTTCTACATCCCTACCTCCTAAGACACTCTGTAACACGCCACTCTATGACACGCAACTCGACTCTACTCTACAACACACCACTCCACTCTACAACACGCCACTTCACTCTACGACATTGCACTCCGTTGTACACCACTCAACTCTACACCCCTCCACTGTAAAACACTATAGCTCTCATTATGACATTGGCAACAAATGCCACCTACTGCCATGCCGGTGGCCACCAACATACCGTCACCGTGGCTACCGACGGTCCATGCCTTTATGACCGTAGCCGGAATTCCGCCAGAAGGCTGGTAAGGTGGTGCTGCTGCCAGTAGCAGCACCATGCCAACAAACACCGCCTACCACATTATTTTTCATGATACGGCCTGGTGGTGTTTTGCTGGCAGACGCTGCTGCTGGCAGCAGCGCTGCATCCCGTCTCCTGTCGGAGGACCCCCTGCAAGCAGGATTAGTAGGGTTCTACGACAGGTGAGGGGGGTGGGGGGTTGGTGGTGTTGTGTGTTTATGAGGGTCTGTGTATGACTGTGAGTGAATGCGTGCATGCGGGTGTAATGCGTGTGTGAATGAGTGTGTGTGTGCATGTTGTGTGATGTGCTTGTGTGTGTGCCTGGATGTATGTTTGTGAGTTTTGATGTGAGAGTATATGTATGTATGTATGGGTGAATGTGTGTATGGGTGTGTATGTATGTGGGTGCATGTGTCGGGGAGTTGGGAGAGGAAGGGGGAGGGGAGGGGTGGACTCTTGGGAGGGGGAGACCCCTATCAGTGCCATGGTTTTCGTGGCGGTAAGATTGACATAAAAACCATGGCGGTAGGTGGGGTCATAATGGCGAGGGTGGGATTGTGACGGGTGCCTGGCTGGAGACTGGAGCCACTCCCTACTGAACTCTATGCCACTCCACTTTACAACAGTCTACTCAACATTCTGATACTCTAAAACACAACACATGACATGCCATTCCACTCTGACACTTTAGTCCATTCTATGCTACAGCATCCACTCTACTCCACTCCACTCTACTGTACGACAGAACACTCCACTGTGTGACACACCACTCTACTGTATGACCTTTTGCTCCACTCTACTCTATATCATTCTACTCCACTCCACTGTATGATACTTTACTCACGTCTACACCACTCTAGGATACTCCACTCTATGCCTCTCCACTCTACAACACTCTAATCCACTCAGTGCCATTCCACTCTACAACACTCTACTCCACTCTATGCCACTCTACACAACTCCCTCTATATCACTCCATGTAACTTTACACCAGTCTACTCTATGATGCACTACTTTACTCTACTCTACTCCCCTATTCCACTCTATGCCATTTCACACTACACCACTCCACTCTAAGACACTGTACAATACAGCACTCTATGACATTCCACTCCACACTAATATTTGACACACCACTCGACTTTATGCCGCCCCACTATACAACACTCTGCTCCACACTATGCTCATCCACTCTATGCTTTTTTCACTCTACTCTACAACACTGTATGACACACCACTCTATGACACGGCACTGTACTGTGTTCTACGACATGCCCATCCACACTTTGCCACTGCATTCTACAACATTCTACTCCACTCTATATCCCTACACTTTACACCACTCTACTCCACTCTAGGACACTGTATGATGTCACTTCACTCCACTCAATGACACACCACTCTATTCTTCTCTGTTAAACTCCACTCTATGACAGGTCACTCAAATCTACAACACTCCACTTCACTCAGTGACATTCTATGATGTCACTCCTGTGTACATCACTCCTCTCTACACCCTCCATTCTAAGACATGTTATGACACACCACTCTAGGAAACACCACTCTACTCTAGTCTATGACATGCCACTCTATGCCCACTAGTTTATGCCACTCTACTCCATTCTATTCCACCCTACTCCATTCTACTCCACAACATTCTACTCCTGCCAACAAAGACAGCCACTATAACACTCTGACCGCCACGGCGGTACAAACAAACATGTGGGAGACAATGTACTGCCCATACTATTACAACCCACCAATCCGCCATCTTTTCCGGGGCGGATTCACCGCGCATAAAAACACGGCAGAAACAGGATTTCGAAGGGAAAACGCTCACCTCTACCCACCCCACGAGGAACGAGGACACCATGGACCCGGAACTCCAAATTCTCCCTGCGATAGTCTTCCTGCTCCTCTACCAGGAGCACGAACGCCAGTGGCGAAGACCACAGTGAGTACTGCACCTACGACACAGGGGAGGGAAAAAACAGTGACACACACACGCAACACCCCCACCTCACCCACAACAACACACACACTAATACATTATAGTTACACCCTCAACCCACCTGGAAGAATGCAAAGACAATAGAAAATGAGTGTAACCATTGTAATATATTAAAATCAAGTAAGCAAAAATATATATATACACCATGTACAAAATATATGCCAAGCATAGTAGTCAAGGTAGTGCTCCAATTAAGTTCGTGGAACACTGGGCCCACACGGTATGGGCGAGGCCCACACAAGATCCCCGACCATGACGGAGAGAACACTGCAGGGGCATCAGAGAGCAACAAAACAGGCACCTCAGGGGGAGGGAAAGGGGGGGCACCTCAGCCGCTTGAGTGCACAACGCCAAATCCACGAGGGGGCCACATGCCCACTGTTCAATCCTGGGGAGTGCAAAGCCACAGTCTCTCAAGTCTATACAGTGGGTGGGTTGCACACTGTTCAATCCTGAGGAGTGCAAAGCCACAGTCTCTCAAGTGGGTAACAGTCTCCACTGGTTCTGGAGGGGGCATGGTGCCCAAAGTGCTTCATCCTGCTAAGGACACAGGTAGTGGATGTTAATCTCCACTGTTTCTGGAGGGGGCATGGTGCCCAGAGTGCTTCATCCTGCGAAGGACAGAGGTAGTGGATGTCAATCTCCACTGGTTCTGGAGGGGGCATGGTGCCCAGAGTGCTTCATTCTGCCCGTGACGGACTCAGTAGCGTCAGTGCCCTTGGTGCTCATGGGCCAGCAGTGCTTAAGGCAGCGGTTCCCTGTTCAGAGGTTCTTGAGGTGGCAGTGTCCTGTTCAGCAGTGCATGAGATGGTGGTGCCCTGTTCAGCGGTGCTTGAGGCGGCGGTGCCCTGTTCAGCGGTTCTTGAGGCGGCGGTGCCCTGTTCAGCGGTTCTTGAGGCAGGGGTACCCTATTCAACGGTTCTTGAGGTGGCAGTGCCCTGTTCAGTGGTTCTTGAGACGGCGGTGCCCTGTTCAGCAGGTCTTGGAGCGGCGGTGCCCTGTTCAGCGGTTCTTGAGGCGACGGTGCACTGTTCAGCGGTTCTTGAGGCAGCGGTGCCCTGTTCATCGGTTCTTGAGACTGTGGTGCCCTGTTCAGCGGTGCTTGGAGCGGCGGTCTCCATTGCAGTGACTCAGCTGCTGGCGGTCCTTCATGGCCCAGCGGGGCTTTTGCTGGCGGTCCTTAATGGCCCAGCGGGGTTTTTGCTGGCGGTCCTTCATGGCCCAGCGGGGCTTTTGCTGGCGGTCCTTCATGGCCCATCGGGCCTTTTGCTGGCGGTCCTTCATGGCACAGCGGGGCTGGTGCTGGCGGTGGCCTCCTGGGCAGCTGGGCTTGTGCTGGCGGTGGGTTCCTGGACAGCTGGGCTTGTGCTGGCGGTGGCCTCCTGGGCAGCTGGGCTTGTGCTGGCGGTGGCCTCCTAAGCAGCTGGGATTGTGCTGGCGGTGGCCCCCTGGGCAGCTGGGCTGGTGCTGGCGGGGACCTCCTGGGCAGCTGGGATGATGGCGGTCTTCTCCTCCGTGCAGCTTTTCCCAGACTTGCTGACTTTCTTGTGCCCCTTCCCCACCTTGGAAGGTGTCGCAGCTGACTCCACACTCCCACCTGTACCACTGGGAGCGGCTTTGGTGGCTGGAGTCTTCCCCCTCTCCTGTCGGGCACTGGCTAACTTCTGATGCTTCACAGGTGGGGGCTGTCTGTGCTGTGGCTCCGTGCCACACTGGCTGCCCTGGTGGCCGGTGCACTCCAGATTCCGGTGACTACAGGCACCACTGTCCCAGAGATGTTGTGGCTGAGGTGCTAGTTCGGGACCTAGGAGATGGACGGGGTGGGGGAGGTGTGGGAAAGAGGTCAAGGTTGGACAGGAAACTTTTTTGGACACACTGGGCTGGGTAGCTGGAGGGGGTTTGGGAGTGGAGGAAGAGGTTGTGGTTGTAGGAGGTGTTCGTTTGCTGACTTTGGGTGAAGGTGCATGCGCTGGAGGCTGTCTTGAGGTGGATGGCTGTTGGGTGGGTGTGTGCCTGCGTTTGTGTATCTTGGGAGGGGGCGTCACAGACACACTGGGAGAGGACACAAGGGACGTGTGAATGGTAGTGGGGTGGTGACTGCACGTGAGCGGGGTGTGGTGGTGGGTGTGCTGGTGATGGTAGTAGTGGCTGTAGAGGTAGTGCATGCAGGTGTGAGTGTAGACGAGACAGGGAGGGAGGAGGGAGACGAGGAGGAGGGGGACACATTGGAGGCAGTGGATGTTGGTGTGTCTGCATGTGTGTGATGTTTGCGTGAGTGCCTGTGGGATGTGTGGTGCTTATGTTTGACTGAGCTTCCCCTGTGTATTGAGGTGTGTGCATGCTGGTCTGTAGGTGTGCTTGGGATAGGCTGAGGTACAGGGGATTTGGTCTGGGTGGAGGAAGTTGGAGGGGGGAGGCTAGACACAGGGACAATGGCTGCCATCAGTGCTGAGGCCAGAGTCTGAAAAGCTCGCTGAAGGGCCGCCTGACCAGAATGAATACCCTCCAGGAATGCATTTGTTTGTTGCAACTGCCTTTCTACACCCTGGATGGCATTCAAAATGGTAGACTGCCCAGCAGTGAGGGACCTGAGGAAGTCAATGGCCTCCTCACTGAGGGCAGCAGGGGTGACAGGGGCAGGGCCTGAGGTGCCTGGGGTAAAGGTGATGCCCACCCTCCCGGGTGTGCGGGCACGGGGCGAATGATGAGGGGCTGCTGGGAGGGCGGAGCTAGAAGGGGGGGTGGCGGCTGTACCTGTAGATGGGGGGACACAGATGGTGCTGCCACCACAAGGGAGCTGCCATCAGAGGACGAGTCTGTGTCACTGGTCTCAGCTCCTGTCCCTGCCGTGGAGCTCCCCTCGCCCTACCTCCCACTGGTGAAGTCTGAGTCCATTGTGTGGCCCTCCATGGCCATATGGGATGCAGCTCCCTCGTGCTCCGGTGCCAGTGCTCCTCCGTCTGATGATGCTAATGCACACAAGAACAGGGAGACCACAAAAAGGGGGACGACGACAGAATAAAGACATGTTGAGTGCATGCATTACCGCTACCATTGGCAGACATGACAGACACAGAAATCCCCTGCACTATGCCGCGCTCTTGGGCTCCACTGTTCAATTCCTGGGAAATGGCCTACTAGGCTATGGACGAAATCTGTACACATCGATGACACAGGGGCATGACTAGGTGCAGTTGTCACTCTACAGAGGTGCGGTGGGGTGCCACATGGCCTGCCTTACGGAGGGACCTTGCCTTCGGAACTCGCCCTGGCCTAGGGAAACCCACAGCCCACCTGCCCCACCCAGACACCTCCACTGCGTACAAAATCAGCAGACTGCGAGTGTACTCATCCCCTTGTGGCTGCTGTGATGCCCACAAGCGCACATCCAACTCCGGGTACGCTACTGCCAGGATACTGAACATCAGGGGGGTCATGGTGCGACGGGCACCCCTCCCACATTGGGAGGCCATCCCCAGCTGAGCCTCCGCCGTCTTCTTGCTCCAGCGGCGAATGTCCTCCCATCTTTTCCGGCAGTGGGTGCTCTCTCTGTGGTAGACCCACAGGGTCCGGACGTCCTTGGCGATGGCACGCCAAATATGTTTTTTCTGGTGGGCGCTGACCTACATGATTTGTACAGGGGGAAGAGAAAGTTATTACCAACTGCACCGTCAAAGTGATTGGCCCCCATCCCTACCCTTGCCTTGTGGCACATGCACTCACCGTCGTTTCATGCACGCCGCACTCTCCCCCCTTCCTTCTTACATCCACCCCTCTCCACACAGGCATAGCCCATACAGCATGCTCCCAGTGTACTTACCTGTTTGTCTGGAGGTCCGTAGAGTAGCGTGTACTGGGGGAGGACCCCATCCACGAGTTTCTCCAACTCCTCCGATGTGAAGGCAGGGCCCTTTCCCCAGACACTCGAGCCATTGTCTCTTCCAGACCGAGGTCACAGCAGCACTTGCAGTGTAGGTCCTCTCCTGTCGAAGATCAGGTATCGAGTGATTGAACAGATAGAAAATGGTGGTCACGTCTGCGGCAGTGCGTACCGTCACCGCCGGCGTACATCGTCATTGGCTCCTGGGACCCATAGGGTCCAATGTTAACCAATGCAGCATTGCGCTGCGGTCTTCGACCGCCTACCGCGATGGTGTACAACGCCAGCGCAGTTACCTCACATCCCATTGTCCCACTTTACAGGTCAGGCAGCCGCCATTTCAGGGGCCCACATGCCTACAATTTCAACTGCGTCACACATACCTAGGCCTAGACTCAACACACATACAGGCCACTTTTTAGATTATGAATGGTGTTATGTGTATGCTGTGGGTACATACCTCTGAGTTGTTTGACTCTGTGCTCGCTATTGTCCTTCATAGGCACTGTCCGCTGGGACATGTGAGGAGATGGCGGCATCCTCCGGTGTACCGACCGTTGGTGGACCTGTCGACAATGGAGGAAAGACATGTGATCATCACATACAGGCTTGAACGTGCCACAATCCAGGAACTGTGTACCCATTTGGAGCCAGACCTGATGTCAGCTACCCGCCATCCCACAGAAAACCCCCCTCATGTGCAGGTGCTGTCAGTGCTCCATTTCCTTGCAAGTGGGTCATTTCAAACAACAGTGGCCATAGCATCAGGGATGTCCCAGCCTATGTTTTCCAACGTGTTGTCCAAAGTGTTGTCTGCTCTGCCCTGCTGAAACACATGCGGAGCTACATCGTTTTCCCTCAGGTTGAGGATTTGCCTACCGTGAAAGGTGATGTCTATGCCCTGGGACATATCCCCAACATCATAGGTGTCATTGATAGGACACATGTGGCTTTGGTACCCCCCCCCCACAGGAGTGAAGAGGTGTACAGAAACCGGAAGAGTTATCATTCGATGAATGTACAGATGGTATATTTTGGCAGACCAGTACATCTACCATGTGAATGCCATGTTCCCTGGCTCAGTGCATGACGCCTACATCCTGCGGAATAGCAGCATCCCTTATGTGATGGGTCAACTCCAGAGGCACCGTGTGTGGCTATTAGGTGAGCACCTGGAAGCTAGTCAGTGGGAATGGTTGTGTGGTTCCGGGGATATCCCTACAGGTTAGTGTGGGTCTAACAGCTGTCCCTCGCCATTTCCAGGTGACTCTGGTTACCCAAACCTGTCATGGCTACTGACCCCAGTGAGGAATCTCAGGACAAGGGCAGAGGAACGCTACAATGAGGCCCATGGGCGAACTAGAAGGGTGATCGGACGGACCTTCGTCCTCCTGAAGGCCAGGTTCAGGTGCCTCCATATGACAGGTGGATCCCTATTCTACTCACCAAAGAAGGTGTGCCAGATTTTCGGGGCCTGCTGTATGCTTCCCAACTTGGCTTTGGAACAACAGGTGCCTTTTCGCAGGAGGATGGTCCAGATGGCGATGTTGTGGCAGCTGTGAAGCCTGTGGACAGTGAAGACGAGGAAGCAGAGGAAGAAGACATGGACAACAGGGACTCAGTGATCCAGCAATATTTCCAGCGACACACAGGTAAGAATACAGATCTGCCTACTACATGCACTACTGCCTCTATACTGTTTGTCGTTTTCACCCAGTGAATGGCCACTGAGTTGTCACTTTCCCTTACGATTTCACAGATGTGGGTCCCACTGTGTGACATCTGCTTTGATTCCTCATGGACTAGAGCTGTGACGTAGGTTTGTTGACATTACCAATGAAAAACCTTTTTGCCACAGTTATTGCTAATACAGTATTCCGAAATCACAGACAGACTCCAGATAGTTTTGTGCTTTAAGGGTGTTTATTTAAGTGCTCAATATTGGAGGGGGTTGTAAAATGGTGAGGGTTGATGGCGGAGGAATGTCCATGGCAGAGTCCAGTCTATGAGTCTCACAGGTGCATTGCCCATATGGGCATAGGAAGTGGAGCTGGGGCATTTTAAGGATGTACAGGGTGACAAAGTTGGACAGTAGGATGACAATCAGGGTGGCCTCATTTCTTGGCGGGGATCTTGGCATTGTTCTCTGTCTTTGTCCTGGATCTCAGGGATCAATTGGGAGGTGGTTCTCCCTCTGCAGGGGGTGGGGTGCTGGTGTGGTGGTCCTGTGGCAGTGCCTCCTGTCCACTAGCGCAGGCGGAGGTGGTGGGCAGTTCATCGTCCAGGCTAGTGTCAGGGGCCCCTTGTAGTGACACAGTGTCCCTCCTGGTGTTGAGGACTTCCTTCAGCACCCCTACGATGGTGCCCAGGGTGGAATTGATGGTTCTGAGTTCCTCCCTGTTCCTCCTGCAGGCACTGGGTCTCCTAAACCTTGGCCAGTACCGTTGCCATCGTCTCCTGGGAGTGGTGGTAGGCTCCCATGATGGAGGAGAGGGCCTTGTGGAGAGTGGGTTCCCTGGGCCTGTCCACCCCCTGTTGCACAGCAGTCCTCCCAGTTCCCCTGTGCTCCTGGGCCTCCGTCCCCTGGACCGTGTGCCCACTACCACTGCCCCCAGGTCCCTGTTGTTGTTGGGGTGGTGGGTTAGCCTGGGTTCCCTGAAGTGGTGGACACACAGCTGATTGACGTGTCCTGGGGACGGAGGTATGGGCCCGCTGGGTGGGTGCTGTGCTGGTGTTTCCAGAGGGGGGAAGCTCTGTGGTGGCCTGTGACTGGGTGTGGGGAACAGACTGTCCCGAGGTCCCCGATGGGCCGGGCTGGTCATCTAGATCCAGTTGGACAGAGGTGCTGTCATCACTGTGGGCCTCTTCTGTTGGTGGTGTGGACATGTGTGGACCCTCCTGTCCGGTGACGTTGGGTAGGGGTCCTGCAGGGGTATAAACGGATGGTTATTACATCTGTGTGTGTGATGGTGTGCAATGGGTGGGTGACCGTGTACCCCCTTTGCTTGCATTCCTGTGTGGGACCTTGTGTGATGGTGGTTTAGGGGGGTGTATGGGTATGTGCAGTGGCCATGCTTTGGTGATGGGTGTCCATGCTTTGTTGTTGCATGCAGGGCTTGGTGTTAGGATGTGTGGTTTGTGATGTTGGGACATTTGTGAGGAGTTAGAGTGATGGGGTGAGGGTGGGGGTATCTGCTGGCATGCAGGTAGGGTGGGAATGTAATAGTTAAGATTTGACTTACCAGAGTCTATTCCTCCACCTACTTCTGTGAGGCCCTTGGGATGCAGAATCACCAAGACCTGCTCCTCCCATGTTGTTAGTTGTGGGGGAGGAGGGTCTGCCGCCAGTCCGCTGAACTGCCAGGTGGTGTCTTGAGACCACGTAACGCACCTTCCCCTGTAGGCCGTTCCACCTCTTCCTGATGTCCTCCAGATTTCTTGGGTGCTGTCCCACTGCGTTGACCCTGTCCACTATTCTTCGCCATAGCTCCATATTCCTTGCAATTGAGGTGTGCTGCACCTGTGCTCCGAATAGCTGTGGCTCTACCCAGATGATTTCCTCCACCATGACCCTGAGCTCCTCCTCCGAGAACCTGGGGTGTCTTTGCCGTGCCATGGGGTGGTGTAAGTGATGTGTGGGGTGGTGTGTGGGGTGATAAGTGTGCTGATATGTAGTGGTGTGTAGTTTGCGGTGCTTGGAAGTTATGTGGGTGATGGTGTTGTGTGCCTGTGGATGCTAGTGTTGTTGATGGTGGTGTCTCTCTCGGGCCTTCGTTCGTGCTTTGTTATCGTAAGGTTTTGTGGGTGATGTGGGTGTGTGTTTTATATTGTACTGGCTGTGTGGGAGTGCTGTGTGTATGTGTATCAGGTGTGTGTATTATGATTTGTCCAATATAGCTGTGTTTTGTAGGAGTGTGTGTATTTTGAGCGCGGCGGTGTGTCCCGCCAATGGAATACCGCGGTTGAAAGACCGCTGCGTGGATTCGTGTGTCGTGATAGTGTGGGCTTATTTCTGTTGGCGTGACAATGGAGGTTTTGTTTGTGCCAGTTTATCACTGACCTTTGGTGTGGCGGACTTGTGTAGGAGTCTGAATTTTGGCGGATTCCGAGCTGTGGGTCATAATAGCTGTGGTGGATTTCCGCGGCTGCGGCGGTGTGTTGGCGGTCTTATGCACGGCGGTAAGTGGCTTTTACCACCAATGTTGTAATGACCGCCTTATTGTTTAGATTTTTTTTTTAGATAATGCAAATTGGAGATATGATGTGTTTCTAAATTCCCCATGACTTTCCCGGGATCTTGGAGCCTGCCTAAGTGAGTTGGGAATGTTCTCAGCGTTGTAGCATGTGTGGTGTGGAATTCGCACTTGCTCAGCTTATGCATTTTGCAGGTGATTGTGAAGCTTGTGTATGATTAAGTCAGGTAATGTTGTTTTAGGAGGAGTGGGCATACTCCACAATATGAGAGTAGGGAAGTCGGCGTACTTCATATGAGTGTGGCGCTTTGTGCTCAAAAATTATCCACATGGTTGGTTGGTAATGTACGGACCCGTCGCGGTCTAAGACTCCAAAGTATATTGAAAAGTGTAGGAGACACTTGGGTTTATGTTGTAATTTGTGCGGTTTAAATAGGTCAATCGGGCGTGGTTGACAAGTCAAGTTTGAGTCAAGTGTGTAAGTGAAACCTTCGATGGAGATTTGGCAAGTTCTATAGTGCACTAGGACAAACCATTGACAAGTCGAGAGAAGGATTTGCGGGTCAAATTCTACTTGCGTATGCGGGAACTGAGAAGGAGAGAGTAGCGGCCGAGGCTTCAAGTGAAATCTCTGTAAAGTTCTGAAGCGATTGTGTACCCTTCCTGTAGTAAACTGGCAAATTTAAGTTGTTGTTGTTGTTAAAGGTGCTCGCAGTAATTTTGCATTAGTTTGGTGTGAATCCAGAGTGAGGAAGACAAGCTGCAAGACTTTGTCTGCTGCAGTGTGTGAGTGTGACTTCAGTGGTACTGCGCTGGGATAGGTCAGTTGCCGAGAAGGGTTGCGCACGGATTGGCAGCCGTCCGTTTTTCCGGGTCGCGCGTTTCCGAAGCTAGGTTCAACAAGCTGAACCAGGGATGATTTTCGTCACCTTGAGTCTCCGAAACGCACCACCCACTGGAGCCTGATCTCGATTAGGGATCGGTTACCTGTGTTAACCAGTTAACTTTAATGTAAGTTGACGAATATTTATGTATCCTTGTCTGTGATACTCTCTTCCACTATTGAATTGTATAGGTCCTGATGAAGCGTCAATGGATCCGGCTGGACCAATAGACGCGAAACATATCGACCAGTGAAATAGAGGTCCTTTTAGTTTCAAGGACCCTTGATTAGATGATTTACCTTATAAAGACTTTGAGCATTATCCTCATTTTTTCTTTCGTTTTTCTATTTTTAATCTTGGTCTTCATCCATATTATCTGAGTCTGATTAAATGATGGTGTTTAATGGATGAATAACCAATTTTAACCCTTTTTAGCATTTTTTGATGGTGACTTTGAGCATCACGTCATTTTTGGCTGAGAGCCCCCCCTCACTGGGGTGCCCACTAGGCATTGCAGTGCCAGCCTGGTGAGGAGCAATTCCCAATGATGATGCTAGCCATCCAATGTGATGCTTGAGGGTTCTAGCTCCTGAGATCACAGGTCTCCTGGTGTTATTGCTTTGCTTGGAACAGTGTACTTAGATTTTTATTACTACTGTTGGGAGGTTGTACACTGGACCTGAATACTCCCGGTCCCTCTTCTCTTTGTTTTGAGCCGTCCATGAGAGGCAATAGGTTGAGAAAGGTGGGTGAAGAGTGTCCTGGGAATTAAAGTCACTTCCTGATTAAATACAAAACAAAGTAAAAGACGCAACAATGAATTTTCTTAAGGCTTTTAGGAGCGCTGTGAAAGGAGACGCATACATTATGGCAAGTGAAGGGGAGCCTACACCGCCTGAGGGTACTCCAGCTTATATAGTAATGGAGCAGAAGGGAGTCGCGCCTTGCTTATGGATGAAACAGTGGCGCAAATTGACAGAGAAGGAGGGATGTTTGGTGTTTCCGGTGCACAGAACGTTCAATACGAGAATTTTAGAGAATCTGAGGTTAATTGTACAAAAGCCACTTCCGATACCAGCTCAGTATGAGGTATAAGCAGTCTGGGACTTAATGGCCATACGTCAAAGACAGCAAAGGCTTGAAAGGAGAATGAAATGAGCAGAAAAGACTTTAACTGAAGCTAGATGGGATAATGAGAGCAAAATGTGGAGAAGGGGAATAGTTGACGGGCTCATATCGTTTCCAGCAATAACACAAGAAGACGAGACACAGGGAAAGAAAGCCAGTTGTAAGACAGATAAGGACTCTAGCAAACCAAAAGAGATTAAAAGGTCTTGGATAGCAGAAGACGACTCAGACGATGAAGAGTTTCTTAATCATTTGTTGCATGATCGCCTGCCACCTTATGCAATAGACGACAATGTCCCGAGTACTAGTGCGGGTACTGGGAACCAGACGAAGGAGAAGGGAGTTCCAAATACAGTACAGACTTGTGATATGGGTGAGATACAAAGTGGTGTCAGTGTACCCACTGCGCCAGACATCCAGATACAGTTGCAACCTCTGCCACAGATACAGAGAATCTTTCCAGACGTCCCAGTACTAGAGACTACTACGAATCTGATAGTGCCGCCTGATCCGATATATACAAAATCAAGGTTAGTACAGATTGAGCCAACTCGATAAATTGCTGCCCCAGCCGCAGCAACAGCTGATTCCGGGTTATAGTCCAGCAGCAGGACCTCCGTTTGTACCTGCACCATCCACAATGAGCCAAGCTTCGGGAGTTACTGCTCCGCTGGGTTTGGGACCAGGTCAGACACCAGCTGCTATATCATTACCAATTACTGTTGGACCACCTGTACCACTATATGCGCAGGGTAAACCTGACACATGTGATCAAGGGGTGGGGACCCAGGAAATAATAAGAGGAGGGTTCACAGGAACCCCCGATCAATATCACCAAGATCACAAACAGCTGAACACCTCAGATCTCTGTTAGATCTTAGCCCGATTGAGGCTCCTTTGGAGACAATGAGACAAGTAGGGTCAAGTGTGCTAGCCCCACAGACAATGAGTGTGGATGTGTCACAAACACCATTGATGCAGTCAGCAAATATCTTGTTGCAAGGCTTTTCCTTGCAGCAGCTAAACAAGTGGCTGGGCAATGACAAAACCTCACAACCCGCTATAGTGACCGCAGAGAGATCGGAGAAAGATGATTACCTAAACTTTGTAAGACTGGGTGTGGAAGCTGCTGAACTAGTGGAAGGGACAATCGGGGTAAACAGATTAGAATCATACACAGAAGCAGCGTTAAGGCATCTGTGCCCCAAAATCACTAAAGAAGTGGGCAAGGTGCATCAGAGGTTGGCGAACCTGGCAGACAAATATAATATTGACATTGAGAATACTAAACATTTGAAAAGAAGTTACAGACTAGACTTCGACTCTAAAGATTTTGAACACATGAGGTTGGCCCAAATAAAAGCGCATCTTAAAGAAATACTGCAAAGTGCGCAGATCTGGGGAGCCTTAGAAAAGTGGGAAGGCAGATGGGCAAAGAAAAGAGATAAGGAAAAAGGTGACAGTCCGGGATCAAGCCAGACTAAAGCCTCACCGGACACTGGGACAGTAAAAATATTACCAATGAGAGAAACAGCTGGAGGGGTTCTAGTCCATGTACCGTGGTCTAGGGAAGACTTTCTGTCTTTCACAAATGATTACCCCAGGTTGAGGGAAAACCAATAGAGTGGTATCAGCAGACGGACAGGTTTGTGAAGCTTGCGAAGTGTCTCTGGGAGGACTTGAATACCTTGTTTGAGATCATTGTTCCACCTGATTTATGGCTTGAGTGCAAGAGAGGTGTGGATTGGCCGACGCAGGAACCGGCAAGGGATAAGGTGACTGGAGCCCCATCTGAGGAGGTGATGAAGTACTATCATAAAGTGATTGAGTTTTTGAAACAGAAAGTGTCGCCGAAAGTAACTGATTGGCAGAAAATTGACCGGACCTCACATGAAGTTAAAGAGTCAATCCATGCTTATTATGAGAGGTCGTTGAAAGCCTTCATGCATTACAGTGGCACTGAGACTATTGAGCCGAAAGACATGAACCATCTTGTGTTTAGATTTGTTGAAGGGCTGAGACCACAGGTTAGCCAGATGATTAAGAATCATTTGATCTGTTGGAAAGCAAAGCCAATTGATGAGGTGTTGCAGTATGCAAAATACTGTAGTGATGAGATTGAGCTGAAGCAGAGAAAGTTGAAGGAGAAAGAGATGGTGATGCAGATTAAGGCAGCGCAGGCCGGTATGTAGGGAAACAGAATCCAGCAGATGGTACAGCAGCAACCGCAAGGGAATGGCGTGTTTCATGCACAACCGAGAGGCCGAGGTCGAGGTCTTGTGAATCGCGGTCCAGACTTAAATACGGTGGTGGTCCAAAATGATGTGCAGGGGATGAAAAAGATGTCACCATGTCATGCGTGCGTGGGGCATTGGAAGCTGTAATGCTCGAACATGGTGCATGATGGTGTCGTTCTACAAAGCACTAATGTCGGTACATTATAAAACGTGAGAGGTCCAAAATTGAGAGATCAAAATCAGAATTTCCAGAATAACATGGTGCAGATGCAAGGGTTACAGCCTATGCAGCATATACAAATGCCGCGTGTTCAACCAGCACAAATGCAGCATGTACAACAGCAGGTTCCCATGGTACCTAGACAGCAAATGCAATTACCATTAGCTCCAATGGGACAGCAACAGGTAATGCTTCCTCAGCAGGTCACAGACCAAATGATGAGTCAAAATAACACAGTGCAGAAGTTCCCATTGTGTGGTGAGGAAGGAATGAATGATGAATGGTCGGGTGACAGTTCAGACAGTGAGGAGTGTAGGCTTGCAGCGTCCCTAGAAGTAGATCAGAGGGGACCCTATGTAGAGGGAAAGGTGATGGGTCACAAAGTCTCATTCTTAGTCGATACAGGAGCTACACGCTCTACAGTCAGAAGTGCAGAGGTTCCGAAATTACCTCTTTCGAGGCGTACCATAAGGGTGGTAGGAGTAGCAAACCAGTACTTGACAAATCTGATCACAGACCCAGTTCAAGTTGAGATCGGCAACTTTCAGGGACTGCATAAGTTTGTAGTCTGTGATTGGAGTCCCGTATCCCTACTGGGAAGAGACTTACTGTGGAAGACGAAATGTTCAATTACCTGTTCTAATGAAGGAATTGAAGTGCAAACAAATAGTGATGATGAAGGGGATGATGGGCAGTTTTCAGAATCAGAAACAGAGACCGCAAATGAAGATTACCCTCTGATAACTTTATTCCCAATGCTTACAGTGACTGACTTGCCAGCTGAGTTGCAGGGAACAGTGACAGAGAAAGTGTGGGACCTGACAGGAAAGGAAGTGGGACTGATAAAAGGAGTTGAACCGGTTAAAGTACAAGTGAAGCCAAATGCAGTGTTTTCCCAGGTGCCGCAGTACCACATGGCACAAGATGTCCTTATTCAGGTGTCGCAGATAATTGCGGATTTTGTAAAGCAAGAAGTTCTGAAGGAGGTATTGAGCAGCCCAGGTAATTCACCAATAATGGGTCTGAAAAATCCTTGTGGGAAAGTCCGAATTGTACAGGATTTGAGAAAAATAAACAAGATTGTGGTAAAATGTTGCCCCATAGAGCCAAATCCAGCAGTAATCATGTTCCCGGTTCCATGTGATGCAGAGTTGTTCACAGTAGTGGACCTGTCACAAGCATTCTTTTCGGTGCCTCTTCATGAGGACGGCCAATTTATGTTCAGTTTCAAATTCCTGGACAAGGTGTACAGTTGGTGCAGAATTCCTCAAGGATTTTCAGAGTCACCATCCATCTTCAATCAGATATTGAAGAAAGACTTGGAGTCATTGGAATTGCCTTTCAGTTCAACTCTGGTACAGTACATTGATGACTTGCTGATTGCGTCCAGAACAAAAGATGACTGCAGGTATGATACACTAGCATTACTGAACCATTTGGGAAAGAACGGACATAAAGGGGGTTATTACAACTTTGGAGGAGGTGTTAATCCGTCCCAAAAGTGACGGATATACCACCAGCCCTATTACGAGTTCCATAGGATATAATGGACTCGTAATACGGCTGGTGGTATATCCGTCACTTTACCATCACTTTTGGGACGGATTAACACCTCCTCCAAAGTTGTAATAACCCCCAAAGTGTCCCCAAAGAAGCTGCAGTACTGTCAGAAGGAAGTAAAATACTTAGGGTACTTGATTGAGAAAGGGTCCAGGAGAATATCAAAGTAGAGGGTGACGGCCATACTGCAGATGACCCCCCCACAACAAAAAGAGATGTCAGAATGTTTTTGGGAATGGTGGGCTACTGTCGTCAGTGGATTCCCAACTTTTCAATTACCTCTAAACCATTGATAAAGTTGACAGGCAAAGAAACTAAGGATGATCCTTATACCATAATTTTGTCTTAGGCTTAAGTCATTCATGGAATTGAGAGAGTGCATGTGTAGGGGACCAGCCTTAGGTATGCCTGATTACACAAAACCTTTTCTACTGTTTTGTCATGAACGTGATGCTTGTTCTTTGTCTGTCTTAACACAGGTCCATGGAGGTGCAAACTGCCCTGTAGCATATTTTTCAGCTACTTTGGACCCAGTCGCAGCAGCCTTACCGGGTTGTTTGCGCGCAGTTGCAGCAGTTGGTCAGAGCCTCACACAGTGTGAAGGCATAGTGATGGGACATCCCTTAACAGTAATGGTTCCGCATTCAGTTGAGATTCTATTGACCCGAACTAAAACTCAGCATATGACAAATGCCCGACTTACGCGATATGAGACAATTATTCTGGGGTCGCCTAATGTCTCTTTGAAAAGGTGTACTGTATTGAACCTGGCAACTCTACTTCCTCTTGAAAATACTGAGATTGATAATACAGAGGAAGTGGAGCACGACTGTCTTGAGGTAATGCGATTCAGTTACCTCTTGAAATTGCCGTGGTGAAATGCAATGCTCACGTTAAGTCACAGGACTTTGTGTCAATGGGAAACGGCTATGCAGATGAAGTCGCAAGGTTTTGCGCATTCAACTGTATATCGTTCAAGGATCAGTGGGAATTGTTACCACAAACGGAAAATGAAACATGCTTAACTTTGCATTAAGGGTGGTTGATACATTAGATGAGTTAAAATCGTTGCAGGGCCGTGCAGCAGAGAAGAAAAATGCTCCTTGCAGAGAATGCAATGTGTACAAAGGGCAGACGACTTGTGGGTCTCAGAGGAGAGGAAACTGGTTTTGCCAAACAGTCTTTTGTCACAATTTGCAAGGCTCTATCATGGGCAGGCACACCTTGGGAGCGATGCAATGATAAGGTTATTCAAAATTGATTGGTTTAATCCGAAATTCAGACAAGCCGCAGAGGTTACCTGTCACAGGTGCATCATCTGTCAACAGGTGAATGCAGGAAAAGGAACTGTGGTGACTTTGAGCCACATAGGGAGAGCTGGAGGTCCATTTAGCAAGATGCAGATGGATTTCATTGAGATGCCTGTATGTGGAGGCTTGAGGTACGTGTTGGTGATTGTGTGTGTTTTCAGTCACTGAATTGAAGCCTATCCTACACGTAGAAATGACAGTCTCACAGTTGCAAAGCAGAGAATTAATACCAAGGTTCGGAAATCCGGTCTCTTTAGAATCAGATAGGGGCAGACACTTTGACAATGAGGTGATACAGCTCTTGTGTGCCGCATTAGACATTGAACAGAAGCTGCATTGTAGCTACCGCCCCGAAGCATCAGGACTAGTGGAACAGATGAATGGTACCTTGAAGTCGAGAATGGCAAAAATGTGCGCAGCTACCAATATGAAATGGCCAGATGCATTGCCTTTAGTGCTGATGTCAATGAGAAACACACCTGATAAGAAGACAGGACTATCCCCCTATGAGATACTCATGGGCAAAGCTATGAGGTTACCCGCGGTACCTGCAAATGCTCTTGTGAATTCACAGATGATATGGTGTTGAACTACTGCAAGGGTTTGGCTGATGTGGTCCGCTCTTTTTCCCACCAGGTGGAGGCTAACACATTGCCACCGATCAGTGATTCAGGTCACACCCTGCAAGCCGGTGGCTGGGTGGTTGTCAAGAAGCATGTAAGGAAGTTGTGTTTGGAGCCGCTCTGGAAGGGGCCATATCAAGTAATACTGACAACAACCACTGCTGTGAAATGTGCAGGCGTTCCAAACTGGATACATGCCTGTCACACAAAGAAGGTGACATGTCCAACTAATGAGGAACTTGAAGTGCCCTAAACAACAGCTCCAGAGAGGGAAGTCTCAGGGCCGGAGAGTATTCAAAGGGAAACTGAGATTACAGGAGAGCCCACTTAGGACGGCTTAGTCCCTCAGATAGTAAACAAGTTTGAGAGGGGTGATGGTGAGCCAATCTCAGTAGAGGCAGCAGGAGGACCACAACAAGGAGAGGTTCTCCCAGAAGCAGACGGATACGGGTTAGAGCTTGAACCCGTCACAGACCCAGAAGACGAGGGGAAAAGAGCAGAGGGAGGTCAAAGCACACCAATTCCTCCTGAGCCAGTTGCAGGTCCGTCAAGAAAAAACACCATAGCACAAGAGGAGGGTGCTGTTCAGCGTCCTGAAAGGCCAAGCAGGAAGAAAATGCATAAAGGTGATAGCTGGCCAAAGAAACAAGCTACAAGGGAAAAGATCGTTCCAGGTGAAACAATAGAGGAAGGAATCGATGCAACCAGAAAGAGGATCTAAGTGAAGGAGAGCTGCAGAGTGAATGCAGGCTGAAAAGAAAGAGAGTCGCAAACAGAAGGTACGCAGGTCCTGAATGGGCATATGCAACACATCTGAATGGCAACAAGAATTCTTAGCATTTTGCTTTGATCGAGAAGTCCCAGGCCAAAACTACGGTACCTGAATTCAAACAGGAAAAGAGACTGTGTTAAAATCGAGAAATTGAAATTGAAAGCTGGAAGCTGAGAAAAGAGACTTATAAATTACCAGATGTGACATATAAAACCTGAATTGACTCTGAGAACCGATTATGACAAGCGGCTAACCTGATTTGACAAAAGGGTGCTGGGGTGAGTGAAACGCTGTAAATACAACCAGAGAGAAAGAGAGACTTTGCATTAAGACAAAAAAAGAAAAAAAAGAGCTTTTAAATCGTCCTCAAGTTGATTGTTTGTTTTGAATTTTTTTGCTATCTGATTCTTTACAGGTCATGGCTTACACTAGAAGTAGTAGCAAAAAGGGTGAAGTGTGTGGTTGGTTAAGTGTTATATTGGGTATTGTGTATGCAATAATAATTGTAGGTGAGATTGTGGGAATGCCATGGTTGGATAAGAAAGTGACTAACAATACTTCAAAACATGAGACTGCTACATTAACACTGTGGGAAAATTTTGAGCAAGATACAAAATATTTGCATGAGGGAACTAATTCAAAGGGGGAACTCTCTACTAATGTCTTCTATTGCTTACTGAATTAGTATGTTGTTACTATGGATGCGAGGAACTGTTATGTGTGTACAAAGATTCCTTCATCAGTACAAGAAGGGGCAACCTATCATAGTCTGCCTTTAACCTACGGGATAAGCTGTAGTCTGCTACTAACAAGATTCTACGACCAGGAACATGTGCAATATTTTTATTCAAATCTAGATGTAGTGTTTTCTTTTGTGCCTGTGATTGAGTTTCTGAACAAGTTAGCTAAAGAGCATATTATAAAATTAGTTAGAGGTTTCTTTGAGCCGACACAGACATTTGGGACAGCTTACGCACACTGCAACAACCTGACCTGATTATTAACTCCTGTAGAGAAAAGCTTTTTAGATCACTGATGATAGACGCAAAGCATTGAAAGAAAGATTAGAAAAGGGATTAGAAAAACTCACATATGCAAATGATTATGCTTACACCACAATAAAGACGCAGGGCAAATTAGCTATAGATGCATTACATGTAGGAAGGCTTTGTATATATAGGCCAAAATCTGATCATGACACTTTATTTGTGGGAACGAGTGAATGCAGGCATGTGTTTTTTGTTTCAGAGTAAGTGGACATTCATGTTAAATGGACAGGATCCAGCGATCCCTGTGATCTATTATATTTGTGAGCTTAATACTTATTACCGTCTCCCTAAGGGATGGTATGGGACATGTTATTTGGGGATAGTTTTCCCAAAGATATACCAGATTGATGACTTAAAACAAATACCTAAAATGTCTGAATTACAACATGCTGGACAAAAAAGAGAGACTGCTGTCGTTGGTGACACATTTGGAGCCATAATTCCTTCAGTAGGGGTTATCTTAAACTCCATAAAGATTTGAAAGTTCTCTACTATTGTGGATAACATGCTGACAAGCTTCACAGGGGCTATACTCCTGATGGATACTGAACTTGCTGCGGAAAGAGCTATGACTCTTCAAAATCGGCTTGCTTTAGACATTCTTTTAGCAAAGAGCGGCAGAGTCTGTAAGATGATTAACGAGCGCCATTGTTGCTCGTTTATTCTGGACAAAAGCAAAAAGATTAGAGGTATGCTTACTAACCTAACTAGAGATAGTACAGATTTAAAGGATTTGAAGGAGCGTGGAGTTTGGGAGAAAGTTGGAAAGGGAATTGCCAGACTAGGGAGCTGGTTTAGCAATATTTGGAACGGGGTACTTGCAAAAATATTAGGAGGTCTATTAATTGTCTTAATTTGTTTATTGGGTTTAAGGGGAGCATGCAAAATTAATGAAAGAATTAGAAGAAATTGGACCAAAAGAAGTAAAAGAAACGAAGAAAATGAAAGGGAGAAAATGTTTAATGAAATCTGGGAAAGTTCACACAAAGGGCAAGATGTTGAAATGCGCATTATGCGCAAAGTGAAAGGTTGAAAGGGAAAGGTTGTGAGATGACAAGCGCCATCAGAGGAGGGACTGAGAGAGCGTAGTTTATATAATCTATAATAACATGAAATGTTATGAACTAATGTATAATAATGCCATATAGAAACTGTATTAATGTATTTTTCCTAAAACGTGCGCTTGAAATGTGACCACGGGGAGTGTCCGCCAATGTATACGTAGACTAATAGAAATGACTAATATGATATTAGAGAATGGTTTTATACTAATTATTGGTAATTATGATATGCTAAATAAATCTTGTAGGCCTTAAGTTAGCATGAGCCGAAGCCCAGCTGCCTGGCTCTCATATTAAATGTGTTTTTCTAAACGTACAGTGTGCTGACTTGCAAAAGGACATGAACTCTTTTTTTTTCCTTCAAGCTAGAAGCTGACTGTAACTATAGTAGATCCCTTCTCATGAAATCCATATTGCTTGTAGAAATGTTTTAGTCAAATTGCAACAATGTATATTAGTATAATGTACAAGGTCGTTCAAACCGGTACAGACAATGGAGCTACTGACCAAAAGATGTGCAAAGAAATTACAGAAGGATGAAATCATACCGGACGTGCTACCTATGAAGACGTCAATCATATGGACCAATAAAATGCTTGTGAACTAATGTGGGGTGAAAGATTAATGACATAATCTGTTTTTTAATTGGCTAAAGATAGTGAGGTGCAACATTTGCCCAATCAAGCTTTAGGGGAATGTACAATGAAAAGGGGATAAAACCCCCTGTCACCAGGAAGTAAATTAGGAATTAGGGAGCAGGAGACCAGGAGAGATTGGTTAGGGAAATGCTATTGATTTGATACAGAAACTCTGTCACTCTGTTTGGTGACTTATTGGTTTTACCTAAACCATCCTTTTGCTTCGATTACCCATTTACACTTTGCCTCCTTATGGGGGAAGTGCCCTGTTTTGCCCCAGAGCTGAGTTTTGACTGATGGCGAATCAACTGATGTCCTGACAACGAAGACCGAACCTGAGTGCCGACCCAAACCTTGGAGGGTAACTATGACAATGAAATTGTGATTTGTCTGTTTGTTTTTCCTTTTTAGGTACCAACTGCTTAATTTGACAGAGAACATAGTTAGATGTTTTCCAAATTGGTGTTCTAAAATTATTTTGCATGAAGCCCAACATGCCATTGCTAATCAGTGGTTAGGACAGGGGTTCCCTAAACTGACGCAAATAGACAAACGACTGAATCCATGCTGACGCGTTGATGACACTCTGCTGTTATCAATCTATGTTGACACTGTGTTATGTTTTATTAATTGCTTACCTTGCTTTGATAAAGTCTTATTCGAGTTGCCAAATTATGACAATGTTATTGAGTGTTTTGGTTTTGAGATTAACATGCCTTCTTTTAGAATTATAATTAATAGGGAATAAAACTCATAAAATTCTACTAAACTGGTGTGGTTATTTATGACTGCAAGGTCATGGTGGTGTCTTGAGTTGATTAATGTCTTTGACTAAAGTGAAATGCATTGTGGTAATAAATATTGATGACATTATTGCCGTATTGATTAACATATTGATTAGCTATTTCGTCCTAAGGTGTCTCTCAACTGGGTCAAAAGATTCATTGGCCTAAAACGTGTCCTAATGTGTAATAAATTATCATAGAAGGACGCATTAACATACTCATAACTTACCTTTGTGACTACTCGAAAGTCTAAGTTTACCTGTATAAATTGGGCTCCAGTAGTTCTTCCTTTCAAATATATTCAACAGGGAAAATCCATAAATCTGATAGCAAATGGTCCACAAAGTTAACATGATAGGCTACAAGCTGGTTATGTTTCTTAATAATTATGGCTGATCTGTGATTTCTGAATCATGTGTGGAGGTAATTCGCTGTTTGACCTACATACTGCTTTTAACAGCTTTGGTGTTGGCACTGAATCACTTAAATGGTTCATGTTGAACAACATATAAGATGCTGGTTTATACCGTAGGTTCTTCTTGAAGCAGAACTTGTTACTAATGATGTTTGTAAAAGGTATTCATTTGTGATGCATCTTTTAGTACCACAGCAAATAACCCCTGCATTTGATACAGCTTGCTTGAATTCAGCTATCACAATGAGAGATCGTAAATTAGGTAATGACTGGCAGTTTAGGAAAAACACTTTTGTAATTTTCCACATGTGGATAATAAGGGAAAGGTTTTGCATTATATTTTTGTAGTTAGGAGCTGAATGATGATATCACACATGGGATTTGTTCACTTTTGTTTCTGCTGTTGGTATTCTAGCTAAGTGTTTCCCTAGGAACTACTTAACATATCACATAGTGGTTGAGTTAAACTTGCTGCTAGTCATCCATGCATCCTTACTGTGCTTATATAAAAACATGGAAAAGATATCTAGGTGATGTTCTCTTGATTTGGCTGGGATCCAGGGAAGCGGCAGAAGATTTCTGTTTGTGGCTGAATAGTGTAGACCGGTTCCTTAGATTCACAAGTACCACAAGCACCATGGAACTGAACTTCTTTGACTTAAGAATTTTTACATTTGAACGGAATTTGCACACAGAGGTTTATTAAAAACTGACAGACAGAAACAATCTGTTGCTATACAGGAGCTTTTATCCAAAGGGAATGCATGATAACCTCCCAGTGGGTCAATTCCTACTTCTGAGAATGAACTGCAGACTGAAAATGGACTATAAAGAACATGCAAAAATCCTCACCAGGAAACTGTGTGAGAGAGGTTACCCCAAGAAGGTAATAACCACTGCAGACAAGAGGGCATGCAATATTGACAAAGACTCCTTACTAGGTTCACGCACAGAGAAAATAAAAAACAAGTTAATATGCATCACTACTTACACCCCCTCTCTCTAATGAGGTACAAAATATCAGCAGGAAACACTGGAGACTTTTGAGAGAAGGAGGACTGAATCTGAAACCATCCATGTTCTTGTTCAAATGGACAAGTGGTATACAGGGTCAGGTGGTACACACCAGATTTCGGAAGATGCAGATGACAGAAACACAAGGGACACTCTGGAATCTTCACAGAGTATTGGGACATTTTTCCTTGTGGTGCGTGCCATATCTGCCACCTAATGGAGAGCAAAAAAAGATCCCTGGACTTGGGGCTTAAAAAACCGTGGAAACTAAGAAGTTTCTCTAATTGTAACACAACAAATGTGGTATATACAATGACTTGCCAATGTGGACTGAGATATTGGTGAACACAAAATCTGGAAAAATACACATTAACGAATATAGGAGCACATTTAGGTGTAAAAAACTACAATGAAGATGATGCCCCACTTTGTAGAGGTAGGACACAGAGTTGATAATTTCAAATCGTTGGTAATAGAACACGTAAGGGGGACAGACAAGAACGTAGCACAAAAATGTTTCCACATTGAACAGAGATGAGTGTTTCACCTCCACACTAATGTGCGGAGACCTAATGATGAAATCTCTTGGAATCAGCTGAATGAGGGGTAAGCAAGAGTAATCTGTGGCCTATCCACATACAATATTTATGATATTACAAAAGAAGAGATGCAGCTTCCAGAACTATTCCCCAGAAGAGACATACAACTCTGGTCACTGGGCTTAAGACTAGAACTGTGTTGGGGCCAGGTATTCAGCCTATAGGTATAATAGGCTCATACGTAAGATATCTATGGCACATGTGAATACAGGTATCTAAAGTGGAGAGGCCCATTAAACAATAGACAGAATTCTTCTGGCAATTATCTAGTCAAATGGCGGTTCAAGAAACAACTGGATCTTTAGTGCATCATAACAAAAATGTAATTGGGATAAGAATATACCTATTGCAAAAATAATTTCTAAAAAACCCTTGGTGTAGAGCCAAAGAAAACACTTAATCCAGCATTAATTTCACCACGCAATGGTGGAGAACACTTGAGATCCCCGACAGATATTGGGTTGATACTGCTTCTCCCAGTAATCCCTCTGTGGCGCATTCGGATGGTGTCACAGAGGGGGAAGAATGGAGTTTTGATAGCACAACAGTGAGAAAACAGGGGTTATTTCCCCCTTCGTTTAGTAACTAGGATGTAGAATTTGAAAATATGGCACCCAACTCAGTCGGTATTCTGCTACACGACGGTGAGGATCACTTGATATACTGGACTGGCAATGGGAGTGTACTATATCTCCCAGAATCCCCTCTGTGACACCTATGGATAACATCACAGAGGGAGACAGACACCACGTTGATAGCACAACAACAAGGGGGTGGAGGCTTAAATCCCCTGCCTCGAGTTACTGAAGACAGCAGCACTATGAAGGGGCCAAAAGTAGGTGTGTGGAGGGACAGGGTCAGTCAAAGAGGCATTTGTGACATGGAAGCTTTAGTGGCATAATAAGTATCAGAGTCCAATTGGGATAGGTACATGATCTTTTTCCGAAGGGGTGTGGTGATGCATCTGATTGTGTGGACAATGATGAGTGATGTAGTGTGAAGATGACGTGACAAATATGAGCCGATGAGCATCTCAGATTAATATTGCAGGCATCATAATATGACAATACGAATGTGCAATGGAGTTTGTGTGTGAAGATTGACAACATTGGTATTGCAAATAGTAATAATCGAATGTTTAGCCTAACGGGCATGCGTTTCAGACTAGAATCTCAATATGACAAGTGGTACTTGGCAATAGGTGGGCCTCAGAGGGCCCAGAAAATGAGAATACAATGTGGAACCGGCCTTAGATAAAGTTATAGTGCAGGGGTTGTGCATAAACTCACCTAGAAGCACTTGAAGAGAGAGATTTTTTAAAGTAGTGTGAGAGAGTAATACAGTATACCATTAATCTTCTGGGTGGGGTATGTAAGCAAAAATGGCGAAAATTAATGCAAGGTAGAAGTCCTTCAGAATGTTTACCCTTACAACATTTTAACCTGTACTGAACACGAATGTGGGGCCTGACACTAAGCACCTGTTATTTTGCTTTGTATATCCTGACCAATAGAGTGAGACAATAAGAGGGACTCCATCCCCTAGTGACTGATGAGGCCTTGTCCAGACAATTGCAGGGTAAGATGTACTGTATATCAGGTTTTAAACTACTGCCATGATGACACCTGTTGGTCTTGACACTATTTTGAAATTTGAGAATGATCACAGTTTTATACACGGAGTGTTGTGTGCAGTGTTACAAGATTTTTGATGTTTTTCAGCGCCTAGAGGACCAGATAGGAATTAGTCTTGCCTAGTTTGAGTACACAACATGTAATGGACTGTAGGACATTAGGCTAAGATTTCTACACCAACAAAGGATGCAAGACTTGCTTGAGAAAATAATTTCCGAGCAAAGGGCTTGTATATTGCCCGAAACAAGTTGGCTTTAACATAAGATAAATGATTAGGATGTACTGAATCATTGCGATCATTGTTACACCACTGACCTCGGGCCGTCACTAATAAGGTATTAAGTTTAGACAGACACAAAGGTATTTTTAATCATCTTCTATAATCCTGGTTCCTATTAATCAGAATTAAACTTATTCTGATCTCCCTGTCCCATAGGAGCTGGGTCTACTGTTGAGACCGCCAAGCCAGAATCATCTTGGCTTGTGAGTTAGACTTGCCTATGATGAAGCATGCCACTATTAGGTGGGTGAGGTCATTCCATCCATAAAAGAATATATTACAGTGAGAACTGTAAAATGCATGGGTGACTAGTGGCAACGTTATCCCACTTCACTGTGTTATATGTTAAGCATTGGTTAGGAATTAGTGGAATTGTGGGAATACTCTTTTCTCTCTAGAGTGTTTGTATGAATTGTCAAGTTTTGTCAGTGTGTTGCTGTATGATATGCAGAGGGTAGCCTTGCATCTGAAACATTTTAGCAAGCTCATGTAGATGTGCTTTGCAAATGTCCTCCCTATTGTTGCAGATGTGTTTTATTCTGAGTGCTTGGCTGTAAACGAGAGGTATTGGTGACATGAAGTCCAGTTTAGACACATGTAAGCTTCTGTAGGCTTGAGGTGCAGATACCTTACAAGTTTCAGTTAATAAATGATGAGTAGCACAACCTGAAAAGGTAGATGATGCTTCTGTTTAGTATTGCTGCTGGTGAATTTGATGCTTGGATTGATACTGTTGATATAAGCTGTACATTCATCCAATTTTCGACGTCTTGTATTCCATACTATGAATAGTTTGTCAATGTATCATTGCCATACCAGTAGTTTGATACTAACATATGATATGGAATTCAGGAAGTAGAAAATGTGTCTGACTGATCTACTCAATACTTGCCATAGCCAGCAGTAAGCTAAGGCCCTGATTTATATTTTTGACACAAACCTGCACTAATGCAGGTTTGCGTAAAAAGGTATAGCGCTGGCTACTGCCATTCCAGAGCACCAGCCAGGCGCCATATTTAAGGAATAGCGCAAGCCGGCGCTAAGGCCCGGTTAGCGTCAAAACACATGACGCTAACTGGGTGGGGGAGGCGTAGGGAAAACTGGAGGTTGTGCGTGGAAGAATGGGGCTAGTCAGGCTAGAGTCAAAATAATGACTCTATCCTGAATAGCGCCATTGTTAGACACAGAACTCCCATGGACATAACTCCTGTCTAAGTAAAGACAGGAGTCATGCCCCTGAGCGCAATGGCCATGGCCAATGGGCACAGTGCCATATAGGGGGACCCCAGTTAGGCCCCCCCCATAGCACTCTAAAAAAATGGTAAGTACTCGCCTCTACTTACTCCCATCCTCTGGTGTCCTCCTGGTGTAGGTGGGGGTGTTCCTGGGGCTTGGGTGGGCACCTTTGGGCACTTTCCATGGTCACTGACCATGGAAATGGGTCCACAGGTCCCCTAACGCCTGCCCTGACCCAGGCGTTAAATTATGGTACAAAGCAAGTTGACCACCATTATTTGACCTCTCCTTCCCCCCGTGCGTGATTTTAGCACGGGGGATAAATATGGCGCTAAGGCCATAGAGTCATTTTTGCACAGGAACACCTACCTTGCATCTCATTGACGCAAGATTGGTTTCCACATCCCAAAAATTGCTTTAACTCCAAAACTTTGGCACTATGTGGGTCTAGCGCCAAAGTATAAATATGGAGTTATTATAAATTTGCCCCTAAACATATAAAGTATCTGCCACATTTCGTGGAGATCTATCAAACAGTGCCAGTATTAGTAAATCAAACATAATTGACCGCTTTTTAACTATTCACACCATTTAGATTTTTGCAAAACCTAAAATTTATGCACTGGGAGTAACTTGCCACCTGCTTGCCATATGTTATGCTGATTCAAACAGTCTTAAAGTTACAAACAATTTATATTTTACTGCATCCCTCCCACACGTTTTGTTGTGAGTGATGAGTGCTGAAATGAAAACACTCACACAGATGTGTTAGAGTTCAAATGGAGTTTTAGACCTAGGACTATATTTATGCCCAAGTCATGCACTGTAGCACAGTGCAGCAAGTCACCTTGCTGTGTGACAAGGAAAGGGCAGGGATGCACCATTCCAGTCTTTCTCCCTGCGCTGGTGGGATTTTGGCAGCCTAGTGCCAACACAGGCACCCTTGCACAATGGTGCAAGGGTGCCTCTATTGTAAGGAGGATTGTTGTGTACAGTAAGGGGCGCCTCCATGCACAAAATCTATCCCCTGAGACTTATTCCTCTTTCTATGTGTGCTGCAGACATAGAAAGAGAAAGTAACAAGGAGAAATAAAGATATTTCTCTTCATTACACATTTCCTGGGAAGGCGCAGCATTTTGGCCCATTCTGTTAAATCTGGGAAAGTGTCAAATTCCATGGAAGTTGTGTAGGAACACCCACACAACACCCATGAGATGCCTTTCTAGAGCAGAGTAATGCAGTGCAGCAATTTGTGCTGCGTTGCGTTACTCCAGATTTATGAAGCCAGGCAAGGCCACCTTAAGCTGACCTTAAGGTGGCCTTGCGTGGCTTCATAAATCTGCCTTAAGAGTTGCGTCACACTTGAGACATGTTGTGTGGTGAAAGAATGACACAATTATGGCCATAAATATAGCCCCTCATTCAGGTCTAGTTTAGTCAGGCACAGAAAAATACAGTTTTGAACCGTGTAATGCTTTTGATTTTTGTACAAAAATGTTTATAGCACTAGGCACACAATTTTAATAATTCAAAATGAGCTCTCTTACCTATGTGAAAATGCACAGAAACCAAGTATAAAGAGAGGTCTGATCTTAGGTGTCTGACCAGTAACAATAGTTACCTATAAATTAAATGTTCAAAAAAGGCAGTTTTATCATGAAAAAACAGTATTCCCTTTAAATCAGTTTGAAACATTTTATATTAATGGAAAGAACTAACCATGCAGCTTTACACCCCTTGAGATACATATTAGGTGAAAGAATAACATTGTTTTAGATTTAGAACAAGCATGTCAAGACCTAAGAGTACCAGAATACCATGGCCTAAATACGTGCTACAAAAATATACTGTCCTAAATGTTGTTTACAAAAATATTGCCCAATTGCAGTTACTAATAAAAAGTCAGCAGTAAGTGGAGCAATATTTTTGAAAACAACATTGGGGCCAACATATTTATGTCAGATGACATTTTGTTGTACTTATGCTGACAGACAGCCTATGGACACATTTAAGGTCTGATTTAGGCAGAAGGGTTACTCCATCGGAAAGGTGACAGATATCCTGTCCGCTGAAAACTAAATACCATTGATAGGATTCAGCAGACAGGATATCCATCACCATTGTGACAGAGTAACCCCTCCACCAAGATCTAAATGAGGCCATTAGTTTCCTAACAGAACTCTGTAAAGAATGAGGAGCCGACTAAGAGCTTGACAGGGAGGGTACTCCTTTGCAACAGAGATGGAGTACTCTCTCCACCAAACCGAAGGTCAACCCACCTCATTTAGAGATGGGTGGACCTTCACTGTGTTGATAGTGGAGACTACTCTGTCTCTACCGCCTGTATAAACCTCTGGCGATCCAAAAGAATAAGGGCCATCTGAGGTTTGGCCATGTATCCATCCAACTGATTTAGAGTGGGTGAACACATGACCAGTTTTTACTGTTTGTCACCAACAGGTAAAACCTGCAGTAGTGGGCAGTGAAAATTGCAAAGTGCCCTCTCGGTAATGGAAGAAAACCGCCATGGCAAGAAGGGCACTGCTTTTCTTATTTTCCAAAGCAAAATCCCACTTTGTTTTTTTTGTTTTGGAAAATAAATAAAAAAATGTAATTTGCCATGCAGCTCCAACATGTTTACAGAGCAGTCTGTCAACTTACAATGCATTGACAGGAACCACTATTACGGCCATTTCTGCCAGGACTAAGTATGTCCCCTGGGGCAGCAGACATCTCATAAGTTGGCGGGTGTGGACTCCATCAGGGCAAAGGAGTAATTTACTCCATCACCCTGATGGAGTAACACCCCGTTCATCAAACTCTAATTCCACACGGTACATTAGGTGTTGCATATTAATAGGAGACACTGTTTTGTGTAAAGGATAATATTGCTTTGTCTGCTGCATAAGGAACATGGTTATCTAGTTCTTATAGCTTATTAGGCAACGCAAAAACATGACTATTAATACAGCACCTCCTCAATGTTCTCTGAATTTATGTTTTTCCCTGTTCATTTCTGGTCAGAGAGAGGCATTAAAATCCATGTTATCCAAGTCAATAACTTGATAAATCCAACACAAAGAAGTTCTACATGTATGCAAGTCAGCAAAAAAGCAGGATCCCAGTTTGTTATGTGAGGACATAGCAGGGGTAGATGATGTGTCGTTTTTTAAAATTAATTTAGTGTATTTCTCACAAGAACACGTTTTGTGTGTACTATGTGAAAGTTAGTGTTCTGTTCTGTCTGTCGTGATTCATATCCACACATGGTGTAGTCTCATGTGCAAACTGCCTCCACTATACTGTTATCAAACTATGTACACTCACTTTCTATAAATTGTGGGGTGAACTTTGCTTGTGTATTGCACATGGTTCTAGAAAACAACATGGGGCAGACAGAACTGCAGCCAAAGTTGCTGCGCTTTGTTGCATCAAAGTTAAGCAACATTTGCACCATACCTACTAAGATATGGTGCTGTTTTTCTCTCCCTCAGCTGCCATGTGCCCCTGCACACATACTTTCACCAGTAGGGAAGTTTGCTTTCTGTCAAGCATAGATATTATTCTTAATGTGGACCCTTCTAGTACAATAAATACAACTTAATAGATTCCCCACTGTGTATTTATGGTGCACAGTGTAGCACACATGAAACGTTAGAAAAACATAGGTGCATATTTATACTTGACTTGCTAGACCCATCTCGCATCAAAATATAGGAGTTAGCGTCATGTTGTGGATGCGGCAAACTACCTTGCGCTAATTAGATACAAGGTAGACATTCCTGTCCATAACATGACGCTAACCTCCTACTGCAATATTTACACTCCGGTGCAAAAATGACATGCTCGGAGTAGGCGGACCCAAATAATGGAGCTAAGTCTGCTTAGCACCATCATTTAACGCCTGGTCAGACCATGCGTTAGGGTACCTGTGGACCCATTTCCATGGCTAAACACCATGGAATGGGCCCACAGATGGCTACCCCAAGCCATAGGAACACTCTCACCCACACCAGAGGGACGCCATAGGATAGGGGACCCCATCCTGGGTAAGTATAGGTAACTGTTAATTTATTTATTTTCTGTGCCTTTGGGGGCCCCTTACATGGGGCCCCCTTCCTGGCACTGGGTGTACATTTTTTGCCCCGGGGACACTGGTCGTCTGGGTTGGCCATGGGGGTGATGGTCATGACTCCTATCTTTACTTAGACAGGAGTCATGTTTGGGTGGTAGGGCGTCAGAAAATGACGCTAGGCTGGTTAGCGGCATATTTATTGCCGTTAACTTCCTAAAGTCAATTTCTGATCCACTAACACCTTTCCCCTCTCCCCATCCCCCCAACTAGCATCTTGTCTTTAGATACTAGCCTGTCTTATGCAACACTGTGCACCATTCCATTAATATCAAGCCTGTCTGGCACTATGGAATGGCGCCAGCAGGCGCTATGAATTTTGTTGCAAAACTGCATTAGCGTAGCTTTGCTGCAAAATCCATAAATATCTACCTTAGAGACTTTTAAAAGTTGCTCCACAGTTATGCCTGACTCGAGAAGGTGTTATTTTTTTGCCACAAATCACAGTCTACAAATATTTGTAGGTACGGATTTGCATCAAAACCCATGGGTGGTTGCATGGAAAAGCCCATGTACCACATACAATCAACCTCTTTGGCACAAATTAGGACAAAATACAAAACATTATTAATTTGTATTACTTTAGGTAACTTTCCAATGCAAATCATGGTATGAGTTGGTAATTAATTCCCATTAAAGTACTTTCTGCAGAGTTTGCATGTATGTTGTTACGTTTTGTTATGTTTATTAGCGCAGCACACAACTCACTCTGAGGTTTTCCTGGAGCTGAAGCAGGAGCTGTACTGGCAGAGCCAACGTTAGGGCCAGGTGGAAAGTCAGGTGTTGAGTTTCTTGTGGAGTTAAGAATGGAGTGGAAAGAGGCTGATATGCATGGACAGGTCGTTCAAGGCTTTAGGAGCAGGGTTGAAGGCATGATTGCTGGATCTGGTTCTGTGCATGAAGGGGATGTGTGTGGTTAGAAGTCTGGCTAAGCAGAGGTGTTTGGAGGGTTTGTGGATGTTTATGCGGATGTTGAGGCAAGTGGGGCCAATGTTGTATAAGGGTTTGTGTGCATGAAGAGTTTGAAGAGTACTCATTTGTGGATTTGGAGATATTGGAGATCTTTGAGGTGTGTGGTAATGTGAGTGTTGAAGGGAGGTTGACTGTGAGACTGGCCACTGAGTTTTGTTTATGATCTGGAGTCCTATGGTCAGTTGAGCATTGATTCCAGCATAGCTTGTTGCTGTAGCACAGCTTACTAGTTGAGAGGGGTTGGTTGATAGTTCTAGAAATAAACATATTGAGTGTGTGGAAGCGGGAGATACAGACTGTGTTCACTTGGCCAGTCATGGTGAGCTGATTATTAATTACTATTCAAAAGTTATTTTTTGTGGGTTGCCCGGATGGGTGTCCGTCTGCGTTTAGCAGGCCAGCAGGTGGAGTCCCAGAGTGAGATGTCTTTGCCAAAGATAACTATATTTGTCTTATCTGCATTGAGATTGAGCCAGTTGTTTTTTATTCATCCAGTGACTTTGCTCATGCAGGCTGAGAAATTGGTCTAGGTGTTTGGTGTCTTGTCGAAGAGCGGGAGTGTGAGCTGGGTGTCATCAGCAAAAAAGATATGTGTTGATGCAAAGGGTGTGGATGATGCTGGTGAGTTGGGGCATGTAGGCATCGCACAGAGTGAGGCTGAGTGAGAATCCTTAGGGAACTCAGCAGATTAAGTTGACGGCATCTGAGGTGAAGGATGCAAGGCTGATTGACTAAGTACATCCTTTCAATAAGGAGCAAATAGAGCAAAGTGTGGGACCTTGGATACTGGCTTTGTGCAGTTGTTGGACAAGGATGGGGTGGGAAATGATGTCAAAGGTGGCAGAAAGATTCAGTAGGATGAAGGTCACAGTGTCACCTCTGTCCATGATCATAGGGAGGTGGTTGTCAGTGGGCGGGTGGCAAGGTGTTTGTCTATCATCTTTTCCATGTCTTTTGCTGGATATGGCAGTAGAGAGATAAGCTAGTAGCCAGCTAGAACCTTGTTTTCTATGATCCAGGAAGGAGACTGTGATGATTGAATTAATTCAGGATCTGTGTAAGGCCTGCACTGATGGTGTTCAGTCCTTTGATGAAGGTGTGTTCCAGTGTGTACGGAATGCATGGTCCTTGTGGTTCCTTGAGTGATGAGGGTGGGCAAGGTGGTCAGGGTGGCCCTCTGGGTATTGGCAAAGATGGTCAGGAGAGCTGTGAGGGTGTAAAGGTCCAGATTTGGCTTGATGTTTTCATGCATGCATGTGATATTGTTGCTCAGGAATAGGAACAGCAGGATGCAGAGGTCCCAAGAGGTGGTTATGCTGGTGGAGCTTTCCGCCAGAGAGGTGAAGTCTTTCAGTATGGCACAGATTTCTTTGGAACTGTTGTGCTGTTTTCAATACAGTTGTTGAACGTAGAGCATTTAATAGTTCTGATTTGCTGATGATAGCATCTGAGGGCGGATTTATAAGTGCCCTTGTCGGTGGCATCTTGACTTTGTCTCCATCTGTATTCAAGTTGCTTGTAGTGGTTCTTGTTGAGCTTGAACTCTTCCATGTAACAGTTTTCTTGTGATTCAGTTCTCCTGGCTTTGAGAGGAGCCAAAGTATCTGCACAGACAGCGATCCAGAGTTGGAGATGAACTTGGGGAGGTTGTTGTTTCAAGGCTGTTGACGTAGGAGTTCTGAAGACCAAGATACTTTTGAGATCTTGTTCCAGTCCTGCCTTAAAGATTTGGTGATAGTGATTTTAAAGTGAAGGTGATTAAGGTGGAGTCGACTAGGTGATTGGTGTGGGCCAGTCTACTCTGATAGCGCTGAAGTTAGTGAAGATGGGTGAGGCAGAGGTTGGACAGGTCCTCAAGGAGGTTGGTTGTGTGGGGATTTGCAAGGTCCTTCAAGTGGTAGGTCACCAATGAGGATGAAGACTTCGGAGTCAAGGATCAGGAGGGAGAAAAAGTCAACAATGGTGCTGCTGAAGTTGGCACATAGGCTCAGGGTGTAGTTGTCAGTGATGAGGAGTTCCTAGATCAAGTGTTCCATGTTGCCTGTGGTGCTTCTCAAGATGGTGGAGCATCAGATGGATTATTTAAAGATGATAAAAATTCTGCCACCAGGACTGTTTCTCCTGTCTTGGGATCTTGTATCCGGGGGGCTGGTGACAGCCAAGTTTCGGTTAGGAAGAGAAGGTCCAGTGAGTGGTTTTATAGCAGATCCCAAATTTCAGAGGCATGTTTGGTAAGGGAGAGAATATGGAGGACTATGCAGGACAGGGAGAGGTGTGGTATAGTGTGGGTCAAGTGTGTGTCTTTGTGTGTTGGCGGTGTTGGGTTGTGAGGTGAGTGGGTAGAGAGAGGTGGGTGCAGGAGGGTGCATGTGAAATGGCAGATGGAGCAGGAGAACTCACCTTCAGTCTTATGCTGTGCAGAAATAGAGCTGTGAGATGCATCTGAGGTTCAGGGCACGAACTGTCACAGTGGAAAATGAGCAGGGGGACGTGAGTGGGAGGAAGATCAGTGGTCTTGTGCTGGGTTCAAGCATGAATGACATTTTGTGATGCAAACGTATTGTAAATTTGGTCCCTTGTTTTACATTTCCTGCAATATATTTCTACATGAGCCAAATCTCATTCAAGCAAAAGCATAAAGAGAACAGGAAATTACAGAGTACAGTTGTCCCAATAAGCAATATCTGCACAAAGTTATGCCCATGAAAGAACACCAATGCACTGGCCTAGGCTGTAACTGGAAAAATAATGATTCAAGTACAAAAATGTGGTTTTAGTAAAGAGTATTTACTCTTGCAACCAATGTTGTAAGTATAGAAATAAAATTGCTATGGCGCAAAGGCCGATCCAGTCCTATATAAAAACAGGCCCATGTGTTTGCCTTCCACACATTAAAGAACTTCTTGAAAGAAGTTTGGCTTTCTCCCTAATGTCATGCTTTAATTACGTTTTACTATGAAAACTAAAACGTTTAAAGGATTGTAGGATGTGGATTCTTTCATGGTATTTTTTTTAACGTCTTGACACCTTTGTCAAACCAATACTTGACATGTTTACACTACAGTTTTGTATTTGGCACAGTTCTGCAGGTTTGAGACACTAAAACAGATAAAGGCCCAGATTTGCGTGCTTTTCTTCATTATTCCTTTAATGCAAAACCCCTTCAAAGTGTTTCAGTCGGAAAACCAATTTGTTTTGGATTGTAACTCAAAGTAAAGCAAAGCTCTTCAATGCACTGTCTTGCACTTCTTTGTGCCAAGGGGCCGTTCCATGAGTGGTGCATGCAGCCACTCATGGATTTTGATGCAAGTCCCAACCTACAAAGAAATGCAGACAGGTACTTGCACCAAAATCCTGTACCTCCTTGCACCAGCCATAGGGAGAAGACATTTTCTAATTCTTTCTAATTTTTCCAATTTTTCCTGAGAGCTGCATTATGCAGCACACCTGTAAAGTGGGAAGCACAATAAAGCATAGTTTTTGTACTAGAACGGACCCCTGCCACCACAACCTGTATGCTTACTACAAGGCAAATATCCGTGCGCTTTGGCGCAAGGGTGTCTGCATTGGTGCATGGCAGCCAAACCTACACGAGCCCAGGAAGAGAGCAGAACAGGGCATCCTAGTAGACAAGGTGCTTTCCTGCTCTCTCCCTTTCGTGCAACGCAGAGCAGCAAATTTGCCCACTTCGCTCTGTTTATGTACTTGACGTAAATCTAGTCCCAAGTACCAAAGCATTTCTTTTTGGCACTCTAAACTGACCATAGATAACTCGTTTCGATAGGCTATACAAGCAATATTCCTGATTCAGAGGTCTGCTAGAGCTCTCTTTGTGAAGACAAAATGTAGTAGACTCATGACGACATTCACCATGTTACTGCTATAACCAATCAGATGTGTTTGTTAAGGAGCTCTGCAGATAATGTACAAGCAGGGTTCCAGTTCCATGTCTTGTAAAAATGTTAATAGCACTGTTTGCCCTGTTAGGTTTAACACACGAGTTTACCTAAAAATAACAGAGAACACGTTGCGAGCCTCATATTTACCTTGCCGAAGATGTGCAATGGTGGTTTTTCTTAGTTACTTATGCCTACAAATTGAAAAAAAAAATCATGCCAAAAATAAGGTCCTGTTTTATCACCAGCTCAAGGTCTTGAGAATGCAAGGGCTTCACTTTCTGACATCTGGTGCACGCGCACACTGTATTTGGTATGTCCATCATTATGGCCCCTATAAGATCTCGTGTTAAGAAAGCTTTAGAAGTCTGCCAGAACTCACGTACGAAATAAAACGAGCACTGCCTTTCTCATTGTGAATGCACAGATTCACAACACTACAGACTGATATACATGCATATAGAACTTACACACAGGCATCATGTACGGAAGTACATGCACACACTACGAACTGGTGCACAGGCACACTGACAACATGCATTCGTGTATGCACTGAGCCGGCGTGTCTGTTTACATGTATGTGCGAGGATGCAACTTTTGCAGGCAGTCGCAGTAATTGCTACTGTTTCCTTGTAAACCCTTTTGAAGATTGTAATTTCAATCTGTGCCTCCACTTGGACTAAGTGAAGTTCTTTTAATACCATGGTGGAATATATTTGCTGCCAGACATATCCTTGCTGTTTGATTTTGCAGTCTCTGAAAGAATAATTATGGTTTTATTGTTTAAATACAGACTACTCTGGCGAGCCTTCCATAAACAGGATATTTACTATTATAGTGAAAACAAAAATAATTATATTAGCATTTGTGCGAGTTCTTTTACACTCAGTTGAGAGATTTTCAAAGTAAGACAATAGCATAAATATAATCACTACAACAGATGCAATTGTGAAATAATGTAGGTAAAAAAGCACAAGGTAAACTTTCTAGTAACTCCAACCATGGCGAGGAGTGACCATATTAAATGAGAAGTACTTTTTTGGAGCCATACCAAAATACTGCCCCAGGTGGACAACAGAATGTATACAACGGGATCACACCAAACACCGCATCAGCCTTAGTTACGAAAAAATAGGGGACCAGGCATTCATCGATAAAATAACTCGTTCAAATTGTTATTGAAAATAGTGCCCATTCCTCACTGCATGGCTTTTCTTTCTGCTGCCCTTCTAATATGACTAAGCAGCCTTGAGTTCTGGATGTTGTTCCACAGGGTCACGTCTCACTCCCGAAGAGAGCCATGATGTCCCTTCCTGTCCATGTGACTTTAGCGACAAGGGACTTGCCTTTGAATAAAAGGAACTCTATACACAGAGGATGATTTGCCAAAATATTGCAGAATTTCTTACCCTTTGATGGCAATAGAGGGCTGACACTTTGTGGCACCTTTAACCTCTCAGCAGTTCTTGTTTGTTTATGTGGAACAGTGGGAATACAAGGATTCTTAAAACGTAGGGCCTGATTTACACCTTGGCAGTAATGGTCCTGGTTTCCCGACTAAAAACATGTCCTCCACCTTTGCTGTCCATCCGTCATATTTAGGTGTTGGGGGTCCCATAAGTGATAGCCTGCCTGAGTCCCACTAACTCTGCCAAGGATTCTCATCCGTGTTGACAGCCAGGAAACAGTGACTGATGACGGGACTCCAGTTACCTTTACTACCATGCAGATTTGGATGTGCCTTACCTCAAAGCTAACTGTGGTGGTCCGACCTCCACATATGAGTTGGTGGATTGAGAGGGAAATGGGGTTATAAAGTACCTTTTTCCCCGATTCCGCTTCCTTTTTTGACTGGACATGACTGAACAGCACCTTCCATCTCTGCTGCCACTGGACCACAGAGTAATCACAACCCCTCATTGCCAGACTCCAAGGTAGGGAACCTGCATTGCCTGTGTACTTTGTGTGGGTTCAGGATCACTGCAATCATAAACATGTCACAGTAAACGGTTTTATTTACTGTGACATGCATATGTCGGGGACACGATTGGGTAAAAAATGGATGGGGACACACTAGTACATCACACATATCGTACACATACACAACTGTCATTTTGGTGCCAGTATTCATTACAAAATAAATGCTGACACCACAGTACTATTACAATCACACTTGTCGACTGTTTCCATGTGTGCACATTGCAAGTGGACCTGAACCTGTCATTTAGTGCTTCCAGTTATGTATGTGAGTCACTACATGTATGTGCGTGTGTGATGCAATTGGCTGGTTGACGTTGAGGGAGCTGGAATGGCTGATGTAGTTGCATCAATATGTGTGCCACTTGCATATGGCTTCGATGCTGTTGGGTGTGCTATGTTGTGTGTTGTGTTGCTGTGTGCAACAATCAGTTAAGTATTGTTGTGTGCCAGTCATTGTTGTGATGGGTGTAGTTGTGCTTGTGTGTGCGTGTGTTTGTGTAGATGAGTTTGTAGTTGTGTTGATTGTTGTGGTTGTGTTGTGTGTGGGTGCAGTGTCACTAGTGTGTGTACATTGTGTCATGGATGTACATCAGTGTGTGTTTTCAGCATGTACATGTTGTGTTGTGGTAGAAGGCAATAGATACAAGTGTGTGTGTGGTGTGGTGTGCAGTGTGTTATGCAGGGGGACACATATGGCTGAGATACAGTGTGTGATGTGACTTACCTCTGTTATATAGCCACTGTCAGTGTCCGATTGGGTCTAACAACAAACTCCCTCTGTCAGCAATCCACTAGCAGCAAACAACCTGTAGGACTGTATCATCTAAATACAGTCAGTGGGAACCCACCTGCCTGACGGCAAGGAAGAGCACTCTGTTGTGGCAGTGAGCAGATCTGCAATACATCCAAATACAGCGAGCAGAAGACTGTCGACTTGACTGTGTTGTTGGATCCACTTATGCGGCAAATTGTGAGTAAGACCACCAATATCTAAACCAGGGCTTTAGTTTGCTTTCTTTTTCATGACCCCTGAAATCAGAGGTAGCAAGGTCAGTGTTACTAAACGGCAAGTGTTACCAAAAGGCAAATCAGGGGTAGAAGGTGTTACTCCCCAAATGAAGTCCATGGCCACATATTATATGTAAACAACCGTCTGAAGAAAGAGACACAAGTTAGTTGATGACAAAGAACAGTTCTGCCATTTTAGACCGCCATTTGTTGAGTTTTGAAGAGACATTTCTAGCACTGTTAAATGTTCTTTTTCAGGTATCGTTTTTCCACTTCCACCTTAAACTCGTGCTTAAACACAAAACAGAATACTGGAGTTTCTGCATACCATGGCTCTCTCGACGGCTCGTCCTGTCTCTTTCTCATCATGCCTCTTTCTTTCACCACCCTATACTTCCCGTCTCACTATTTCAGTTCACCAAGTTCTTTTCAGTTACTGTATTCTTTCTCTGTTATTTTTGTTCAAGATTTCTCTTCCCGTCTCTTTCTCTCTTTTCTGCCTTTCTTTTATTTTTTCTGTATGAAAGTGTAATGGAGAAAATGAGTGTCAGTGCCCTGCAACCACTGCACACCACCGAAGGTAGTGGCGAGAAGTAAACGCAGGTTCAATAAGTCTTCGAATATGACTTAGACACATATCAATCATCTAGGTGGTAATTGTGGGATGCCCTTTTGTTAGACGCTGATTTGAGCATGTTAAATGAAAAAATCACAGGCTGATTACACAAAAGAAAAAACAAACCAATTATTGTGTAAATCACACGGTAATCTACTTTATCTTCAATTTCAACCGATTGTTCGAATGTTATACATATTTTACTAACAAGGCCAAATCATCTATATTTATTGGGTACACAGATCCAGTCAGAATACGATTTCAAAGGCATAGATTGCACCTCAAACATCCTCTTGGAATTTTATTTTCGTAATACTGTCAATGCTCTCCTTAATTTTCATTAATGTCCCAGATAAATTTGATTGGAACATCTTTCATCTTTTCCTGGAATACTTTGTCAAACTTTTCGTTTTGTGCCACAGTCATGACGTTTTTCCAGTCTCCAATGGTGCCTGTTGAGACAAAGAGCAGAAAAAGTGAGTTGTTCAGGACTTGTGAGAGGTCTGATGCGAAACATAGATGAGTACTTTGGAACAAGTAACATATCTTGAAGGTTAACACAATACCTCATTGTCATTGACTACACTCAACAGTGACCTTTACATACACCTTTTGATCTTTAGGACAATATGCAGGAAAACATTGAGAACTCTGATTGACGAGTGATAAATCCTGAGTAACGTTGTAGGCGAGCCACTGTTTTGGGTGTAGAGTTCATATACATATTCTAAAAACATCAAGCCAGGTGGCAAACGTGCCAGTAGCAGCCTACTACATCCCAGCTTTCTTGTGAATTATATTTTTCACAATATGCCTTGTGACGTGTTCCTTAATAAACATTTATGGCATAAGATAAATAATACTTGACGTGATAGGCGTCCTTCAGCACATAACTGTTTAGTTGCTGGGTAATATCTGGCATTTACTCCATCATTAGCTTTGCGCTTACTACTCATACGTTCATTGTTTCCTAGGGATTATTTTGCATGAAAAAGTAGTAAAAAACGACTACATGTACAGCAGGGATGAAAAACGGAATTATCCCCAGCCAACTCAGTGGAAGATATTATATCGACCTCAGAAGGATGGACGGGTAGAAGTGCCTATTATGATAGAATTCTGCGACCTGCAGACTTTTGGTGGATGCTCTGTCAATGAGGTACAATCTAGTACAAATCGAGGTTTTCCTGTACGTCACTGGAGTGTGAAGCTGTATAACTTCTATTATTAAATCATTTCATCAGTGTTGTTGAAGTTATATAAATCAAGTAGAGTTCTGCGAGGGTATCACTATTTTATTCATCGAAATACCTCATCAATCGCTTTAATTCCACCAGTGGGTTAAGGGCGTGATATGTGTAATATCTGATTGTGCTCTTACTGTATAAAAATACAGAAAATAACCTGTTTTTCACTACCAATTAAGTCAATGTGCTTATTTTTCACATTTTGAGGCACAATAGCGTGCTCTTGGTTGAACGGTGTGTGTTTGTCCTGTTTGCAGTATTTTGTTGTGGTCTTGTATTTCTTTGTCAAAAGAGTAAATAGGTCCCAACCTGATGTCAATCATTATCAGGTTAAAATGTAGGATGGCGACTTTAGGAGGGAGTTTTATGTGTAATTATATTCGGTATCTATATGTTTGTGATTAGTAACTGGTTACTTCCACCGGCATGCTGGCAGTTCAAAAAGGTGCACTCTATGAGGTGTAGCGTGGCCCCCAAATAAAAATAAAAATCATTTCATTCGACAAGGAGCAAAATAAATAAATATCTAGATGTTTTTTACACTATACACCACGACTGTGGTCGACACAATGTTTATGCATTTTTTCAAAAATAATACACCAGATATTTGCAATTTTTAAAAGTTACTACTGCAACATAATGACATTATAGCCTGCAAATAAGCTTAACATACTTTGTTATTTGAATAGTTGATAAGTGTTGCTCCACTTTACCTGCCATGTGTTGTTGGGTATAATTTAATGATGAGTTTGAAGTAACACTGTTTAGGCAGCAAAGGCTGGGCCATTTCACTCGGAATGCTGTTTAGTTCAACGTATTTTGGATGTTCTCCAGCACTATATGACTTTATGTACATTTCCATGAATGCAAGATGCAAGTAAATACAGACTGCATCACAAAGACTTGTAAACACTGATGGTTAGAAAGTCATCATCATCGTGTTAAAACATGGTTATTTTATTACCTTTTTATACATGGACAAAACCAGAAGGCTAAGACATTTGCAAAAATTTGGTGCTATGACCTCAATTATTTGCAGGCTACCAATCTGTCTAAACTGGAGTTGGAGGTTGTTAGATCTGTCATCTTTTGGCGTGTTTCCCCTTCGTTTTTGCCTTCTGACCTCCTGTTTTTATGGTATTCTGGACTCTGTTTTTGCTGGTTTATTGTCCCTGCGCACTTTACCACTGCTGACCAGTGCTAAAGTGCAAGTGCTCTCTATGTAAATTGTACTGGTGATTGGTTTATCCATGATTGGCTTATTTACTTTACTGGTAAGTCCCTAGTAAAGTGCGCTATGCGTGCCCAGGGCCTGCAAATCAAATGCTACTAGTGGGCCTGCAGCACCGATTGTGCTACCCACATGACTAGCCCTGTAACCATGCCTCAGGCTTGCCACTGCAGTGTCTGTGTGCAGTCTTGCACAGCCATTTCGACCTGGTAAGTGTACCCACTTTCCAGGCCCAAACCGTCCCTTTTGGTACATGTACAGCACCCCTAAGGTAGGCCCTACCTAGCCCCATGGGGAGGGTGCAGTGCATTTAAAAGGTAAGACATGTACTGGCGTGTTTTACATGTCCTGATAGTGAAATACTGCCAAATTCATTTTTCACTATTGCAAGGCCTATCTCTGCCATAGGTTAACGTATGGGTTGTATTTAAATTCCTCTTGAGTGTAATTGCCCATTGTGAGCAGATAGAGATATGAAGTTTGGGGTCTCTGAACTTACAATTTAAATACACATCTTTTGGTAGAATTGTTTTTTAGATTGCCTGTTTGAAAATGCCACTTTTAGAAAGGGGACATTTTCTTGCTTAACAATTCTGTGCCTGTGCCTGCCTGTGAAATCCACGTTTGGGTCAAACTGACAGTTGGGCTGATTGTGAATTCCCTCTAGACAGTGACACAAAGGGAGCTGGGGTGTAGCCTGCATTTCCTCATGAGCCATCTGTGCTACATTGGAGGGGGTTGTGATCACTTACACCTGAATGGGCTGTGCCTGCCCTCTTACAATGCAGTCTCCAACCCCCTGATGTGTGTCTTGGGCCTGGCCTGTGCAAGGCAGGATCTTGTGAACAACAGAGACTTTCCTTTGAAGTATGTCTACTTCAAAGCAGAAAGGGGTATAAGTATTGGACCCGAAACCCCTGAAAATTATATAACTTCTGGAACCAAGAGGAACCTCTTCCAAGGAGAAGAGCTGAAGAGCTGAGGATAAGTGCTGTCCCTGACTGTGACTGTGCTTTGTTGGGCTATCCTGCAGTTGCTGCTTCTGCCTGTGAAAGGGAACAAAAACTGGACTTTGTGGTATATTCCTGCTTGAGAAGAGTCTCCAAGGGCTTGAACTGAGGTTGCCTCCTGTTTTGAAGTCTCAGGGCCATCAAAGACTTCCCCTTCCAGCACCTGGACTCTCTATTGAGACTCCTGCCCTGTCAAGTGGTGCCCTATCCAGTCCCTGGGCCCCTGAAAGGTGAAGTTGGCAGAATAAGAGCTGAAAATCCACACACAGAACGCTGTGCAGGGAAATTGTTGATGCACCATCTGCAACGTGACTGATAAATGGCACGCAGTCGTTGACTGCTAAAATCGAAGCTCCACCTGCATCGCAGCTGGAAGATCTACGCATCGATGTTGGAGAAAAGACGCGCAACACCCGCTTGCGGCTGCTGATAATGACGCAAGCCCCACGCAGTGCGGTTTTCTAACACCGTGTAACCAGATTTTCCACGCATTGTCCCTGGGTGTCAAAGTCATCCCGACTCTGCGTGGATCCAAGGTGCCCCATCTGGAAACCAACGCATCGCTCTGTTGCGAGGGAGAAAATTAATGCATCGCCGACCCATGAAGAAGCGACGCACGGCCTCCCTTGCGAGAAAGGAATTGACAATCTTGTGTATGTTGGATTTTTCTCTTGTTTGATTTAGCTAAATATTGCCAATTTTTCTAAACTAATGTGGTGTCCATTTTGTAGTGTTTCACTGTATTACTGTGTGTGTTGGTACAAATACTTTACACATTGATTCTGGGTTAATCCTGCCTGCTCGTGCCAAGCTACCAATGGGGTGTGTGGGGGTTAACCAGATGTGTTTCTCCTTTGCCCTGACTAGAGTGAGGGCCCTTGCTTGGAAAAGGGAGTTAACCTGACTGCCAACCAAAAACCCCATTTCTAACAGGGTCCCTACTTGGACAGGGTGCAAACCGACTGCCAACTAGAAATCACATTTCTAACAAAGGTATTTGTTACCTCAGCCAAAATTGTGTACATCTTTAAAGGTACCAAATTTATCTCTCACATCTACACAAAAAACCAAGGACTTGACCTAACAACTCCCTCAATGGCAAGGAGGGAGGGCCCGCAGTAAGCATGCCACGCAGGTGCTTGAAAAGCAGCAGGGGCACTCAGCGTTGCGGGCGCACCTAAGGACTTGACTCTCAGGGAAAAGACTTCAAGCCCCAGCAACACCCTCAATGGCAAGGAGGCGGGCCAGCAGTACACAGGCCAGGCAGGCGCTTGAAAAGCAGCAGGGGAACTCTGCAGTGAGTGAGGTGACTGAGGACTTGAATCACGGACCAAGGACTTTAAGTCCTCAAAACACACTCACCGGCAAGGAGGTGGACCTGTAGTACACATGCCAGGCAGGCACTTGAAAAGTAACAGGGGCATTCCGCGGCAGAGGATGCATGAAGGGCACGTGCAGGGGCAAAGACTGGGCCAAGAGCAGGCCCGTCTGTCCCCGTCTGAGTCCGGAGGAGGCTGGGCCCATTCTCTTGGCCCTGACTTTTTGGCCTCAGAACTGTGGATTCCTTCTAGCCTAAAAGGTAATCTCTGTCTTCTTAGTGGGCAATATAGGCTGTTTGTTTGATTATTTGGACACATTATACCAACGGGGAAGAGAAAATACAATCACTCTCTTACTAAGTATTTAACAACAGTCACGGGCGAGTAATTCAGAAATGAGTTTGGTAGAAGGTAAGTTTAATGAAGTTAAGAGGCAATCAGTTTCCACAGTAATTGCTCCCCCTAGCCCAGACAGACTTGGCAACCACAATTGTGTCAGGTGACAGAGTAACGGTTGCCACGGAGGTCATAGATGATAGGCAAAAAGAGGACAGAACTGTGTCAAGTAATCCTACCTCGAATGTGAGGGGAAATGCATCTTTGATTCATCTTTCCTCCCATAATTCACCCCAGGTCAAAAAGAAGAAAAAGGCCCATGCTGAAAGTACAAAGGCTTTAGGATCTTTTGACGCACTCCACCGTAACAAGGAAGAAGGAGACAAGATGCACTGCAGCAAAGCTAAATGGTATTCCAAACAATCCGGATATAATGAATTATCAGGTCATGAAACTAAGGATCCTTGATTATTGTAATCAGCATTTTGATAAGCTGGAGGGTCTACTAAGTGAGGTTCAATCAATTTGTTTGTCCAAGAAAGTGGCAGAATTGTCAGCATCAGGGCAGTGCGCGCTCTACGGGCGACTAAAATGCAAAAACCTAGAAATTTCAAGCTAACATAATTTATGCATTGTGCTGATATGATGTCGTTTAACCTTTTTGTTAGAAATGGGGTTTTTGGTTGGCAGTCAGGTTACCCTCTGTCCAAGCAAAAGCCATCACTCTAGTCAGGGTAAGTCACACACTATCCAAGATTATCCTGTGCCCACCCTCTGGTAGCTTGGCACGAGCAGTCAGGCTTAACCTACAAGGCAATGTGTAAAGTATTTGTGCAATAAATCATACAATACCACCATATAGCACCACAAAAATACACCACACAGTGTTTAGAAAAATATATAATATTTATCAGGATAATTGTAGGTCAAAAAGAATAAAGTTGCAATGGAAAAATGTAGGAATATCACAGAGACGTGATATAGAGTGTCTTAAGTCTTTAGAATATAAACAAAGTCGCTTTCAAGCACAAGTACCTGGTTGGGAGTGGAAAAATCTCCTCAGAGGGCCACAAGAGAAGAGGTGCGTGGAAAAAGAGTGTGTGCGTCGATTTCTCCCCAGCACACACGGACTTGCGTCGTTATTTTCCACGCGGGGAAGTCGGCGTCGTTTTCCGGCACGCGGACAGTCTCTTTCTGTGGATCGCGGGGATTACCAGATGTCCCGGGTCTGTGCGTGGATTTCCCTGCTTGTTCTCCGGCTGCGCGTCGGTCTGCGGGGCTGCGCGTCGAAATTACGATCTCACAGCAGGCGTCGCGTCGATTTCTCCTCTAGACTTCGATCTGCGGGGCTGCGCGTTGAAATTACGATCTCACGGCAGGCGTCGCGTCGATTTCTCCTCTAGAGGTCGGGCGGCGTTGTCCTTGCGAGGCCGTGCGTCGGATCTTCTATCGTCCCAATAGCGTCGCGTCGATCAGCGTCGGAGTGCGGCGTTTTTCTCGCCGCGAAACAAGCTGTGCGTCGAAAGTTTCGGCGCACGGAGCGTCCAAGTAAAAGAGAGAAGTCTTTTTGGTCCTGAGACTTCAAGGAACAGGAGGCAAGCTCTATCCAAGCCCTTGGAGAGCACTTTCACAGCCAGACAAGAGTTCAGCAAGGCAGCAGGGCAACAGCAAGGCAGCAGTCCTTTGTAGAAAGCAGACAGGTGAGTCCTTTGAGCAGTCAGGCAGTTCTTCTTGGCAGGGTGTAGTTTCTGGTTCCAGGTCCCCTTTCAGTTCAATCCTGTCTGCCAGGGTCCCAGTAGGGGGTGTGGCAGTCCTTTGTGTGAGAGCAGGCCCTCCACCCTCCCAGCCCAGGAAAACCCATTCAAAATGCAGATGTATGCAAGTGAGGCTGAGTACCCTGTGTTTGGGGTGTGTCTGAGTGAATGCACAAGGAGCTGTCAACCAAGCCCAGCCAGACGTGGATTGTAAGGCACAGAAGGATTTAAGTGCAAAGAAATGCTCATTTTCTAAAAGTGGCATTTCTAGAATAGTAATATTAAATCCGACTTCACCAGTCAGTGGGACTTTGTATTACCATTCTGGCCATACTAAATATGACCTTCCTGCTCCTTTCAGATCAGCAGCTGCCACTTCAACAGTGTATGAGGGCAGCCCCAATGTTAACCTATGAAGGGAGCAGGCCTCACAGTAGTGTGAAAACGAATTTAGGAGTTTTACACTACCAGGACATATAACTACCCAGGTACATGTCCTGCCTTTTACCTACACAGCACCCTGCCCTAGGGGTTACCTAGGGCACATATTAAGGGTGACTTATATGTAGAAAAAGGGGAGTTCTAGGCTTGGCAAGAACATTTAAATGCCAAGTCGATGTGGCAGTGAAACTGCACACACAGGCCTTGCAATGGCAGGCCTGAGACCAGGAGAAGGGGCTACTTAAGTGGGTGGCACAACCAGTGCTGCTGGCCCACTAGTAGCATTTAATTTACCAGCCCTATGCACATAGAGTGCACCTTACTAGGGACTTATAAGTAAATTAATAGTCCAATCAGGTATGATTCCAGGTTACCATGTTTTAGGGGAGAGAGCATATGCACTTTCGCCCTGGTTAGCAGGGGTAAAGTGCGCAGAGTCTATAAACCAGCAAAAACAGTGTCCAAAAAATGGAGGGAGGCAGGCAACAAGTTAGGGGTGACTACCCTAAGGCTGTCAGGTCTAACATGTGTCCCCCGAGCTGAAAGTGGGGAGAGCTACCCGACCTCCTGGGAGCTCTCATCGCTAAGGCGGAAGTACCTGGAGAGACCATCAGCATTGGCGTGGTCAACCCCTGGGCGATGTTCCACCGTAAAGTCCATCCCCTGTAGGGAAATGGACCACCTCAAGAGTTTTGGATTCTCACCCCTCATCTGCATGAGCCATCTGAGGGGCCTGTGGTCTGTCTGAACCCGGAAGTGAGTCCCAAACAGGTAGGGTCTTAGCTTCTTCAGTGCCCAGACCACAGCAAAAGCTTCTCTCTCAATAGCACTCCACCTCTGTTCCCGTGGTAATAGCCTTCTGCTAATAAAGACTACCGGTTGATCTCTACCCTCCTCATTCAGCTGTGCTAGGACTGCCCCTATGCCATGCTCTGAAGCGTCTGTCTTCACAATAAATTCCTGGGAGTAGTCAGGGGCCATGAGTACGGGGCCGTGCACATGGCTTCCTTCAGGGCGTCAAAGGCTTTCTGACAAGCCTCCGTCCAATTCACCAACCTAGGTTGTTTCTTGGAAGTGAGTTCTGTCAAGGGTGTTACAATGGTACCATAGCCCTTGACAAATCTGCGGTAGTATCCTGTCAGGCCTAGAAAGGCTCTCACCTCAGTCTGAGTTCGTGGTGGTTGCCAGGCCTTGATAGTTTCAATCTTGGCCTGGAGTGGCTGCATCTTGCCACCACCCACTAGGTGTCCCAAGTACACGACGGAACCCTGCCCAATCTGGCACTTACTGGCCTTGATGGTCAGGCCTGCCTGTTGCAGGGCCTGAAGCACCTCCTTGAGGTGAAGCAGGTGTTCCTCCCAGCTGGAACTGTAGACAGCTATGTCATCCAGGTAGGCTGCACAGAAGGCATCCTTGCCAGCTAGGACCCCGTTAACCAACCGTTGGAAGGTAGCGGGGGCATTTTTCAACCCAAACGGCATCACCCGGAACTGGTAATGGCCATCAGGGGTTGAGAATGCGGATCTTTCCTTGGCCCCCTCAGTCAGGGCGATCTGCCAGTACCCTGAAGTAAGATCAAACGTACTCAGGAACTTGGCAGCGCCTAGCCTGTCCACGAGCTCATCAGCTCGGGGATGGGGTGAGCATCAGTCCGTGTGACTGAGTTGAGACCCCGGTAGTCCACACAGAACCGGAGTTCTGGCTTCGCACCTGGGGCAGTAGCCTTAGGGACCAACACCACTGGGCTGGCCCAGGATCTACTGGATTCCTCGATAACCCCTAGAGTCAACATCTTGGAGACCTCCTCCTTGATGCTGGTCTTCACCTTATCCGACAACCTGTAAATTTTGTTCTTCACAGGGAGACTGTCACCAGTGTCAATATCATGAACACAGAGGTGGGTCAGTCCAGGAGTAAGGGAGAACAGGGGGGAGAACTGCTCCAACAGCTCATAGCAGTCTCCTTTCTGGTTTAGAGTCAGGGAGTCAGACAGAACGACCCCGCTTACTGACCCATCACCTTCTTGGGCAGAGAGGAGGTCGGGGAGAGGTTCACTCTCCTCTTCCATTCCCTCATCCGTGACCAGAAGCATGTTGATCTCCGACCTCTCAAAATGAGCTTTTAGTCGGTTCACATGGAGCACCCTTAGGGGATTCCTAGGGGTTTGGAGGTCCACTAGGTAAGTGGCCTCCCCTTTCCGCTCCTTTATTTCAAATGGGCCCGACCAGCGGTCCTGGAGAGCTCTGGGCTCTACTGGCTCCATTACCCACACTTTGTCTCCAGGTTGAAACTCTACCAGGGTGGCCTTCTGGTCATACCAGTGTTTCATTACCTCTTGACTGGCCTCAAGGTTACTTTGGGCCTCTTTCCAGAAGCGGGTCATCTGGTTGCGGAGGGCCAACATATAGCCTACCACATCCTGAGGGGGTGTCTTTGGAGCTTTCTCCAATCCCTCCTGGACAATGCTTAAGGGTCCCCTGACAGGGTACCCGTAGAGAAGCTCAAAGGGACTGAACCCTACCCCCCTCTGGGGGACCTCTCTGTAAGCAAAGAGAAGGCATGGTAAGAGGACGTCCCACTTACGCCTCATGGCCTCAGGGAGGCCACCAATCATGCCTTTCAGGGTCTTGTTGAATCTCTCCACAAGACCATTAGCCTGGGGGTGATAGGGTGTGGTGAACTTGTAAGTTACACCACACGCATCCCACAGAGACTTCATGTATGCAGACATGAAGTTAGTGCCTCTGTCAGACACTATTTCCTTGGGGAATCCCACACAGGTAAATATCCCCATCAGGGTTCTGGCCACCACTGGTGCAGTTACGGTCCTCAGAGGGATTGCCTCTGGGTAACGGGTGGCATGGTCCACCAAAACCAGGATGAACCTGTTGCCTAAGGCAGTTTTGGGGTCCAAGGGACCAACAATGTCGATGTCCACCCTTTCAAAGGGGGTGCCAACGACAGGAAGTGGAATCAGGGGGGTTTTAACCCTTTTTCCTGCTTTACCACTGGCCTGGCAGGTAGGACAAGATCTGCAGAACTTATCTGAGTGTGTCCTCATTTTGGGCCAATAAAAGTGGGTGACAAGCCTGTTAAAGGTCTTGCCCTGCCCCAAATGTCCTGCCAGGGGAATGTTGTGAGCCAGACCCAGTAGGAAGGTTCGGTAACATTGGGGGACCACCAGGGTACGTGCTGCCCCAAAGGCCGGAACCTTAGGCTCACTGTAGAGGAGATCATTCTCCCAATATAGGTGGTGACCGCCAGAGGCGTCGCCTGCTGCCTGGTTTGAGGCTTGTTTCCTCAAACCTTCCAGAGTGGGACATTCTTTCTGCGCCTTGCAGAATTCCTCCCTGGTGGGTCCACCCTCAACTTGCCAGCCAGCAAGCTCAGGTAAGTCACCTAGGGCGGCAATGTCTTCCCCAGTTGGCTCGGGAACCTCCTCCTCAGGAGCCCCGTCAGCCACTGTGGGAACTTCTGGGGCCGGTTTCCCGCACCCCTGGTCCCTCCTCCTGGCAGCTCTCTGGGCCATCGTTCCAGGCTCCAGATGCTCTTGACTTCCCTCTCGGTCAGCCATGGACCGTGTGGTCATGCAGACCCACTCAGGTAACCATAACATCTCCAGGTGAGACCTGAGCTCCACTTCTTTCCAAGCAGTGTGCTCAAGATCATTGCCTAACAGACAATCTACAGGCATGGCAGGACTCACAGCTACTTTCAAAGTACCAGAGACCCCCCCACCCACTCAAAGGGAACCAGAGCCACCGGTAGGTGACTCTCGCGATTGTCAGCGACTCTGACCTGGTGGAATGTATTAGGTACTATCTGCTCTGTTGACACCAGCTGACTCTTGATAGTAGTCATACTGGCTCCTGTGTCACGCAGAGCCTCCACCTTCTGCCCATCAATGGTGACCCACTGCCGGTACTTAGAAGTATTTCTGGGCATGTGGGCCTTGGGCACCATTTCTCCTTCTCCCAGGGACACTAGGGAAATCTCTACCTGCTCCCCAAAGCTATTTGGGTCCATCTCCCCCCCGAGCGCTACACTAGTCAACCCAGGTGCCTGTCCGGTAGTGGACGGTGCCCTCTTGGGGCACTGTGGATCGCCTTTGTAGTGACCATACTGGTAACACTCCATGCATTTGGGGCTAGATTTCCCTGACTTGTCATATGTCCCTGGCTTTTTCCAAAATTTGGAAAAGAAAGGGTTGCCACCCCCTCCCTGGGAATTCTTTTGGGGGCCTTTGGAGAGTTCCTTATCTGCAAGTTTATCTCCCCCCTCTTTCTTCTGTTGGGAACCCTGACCACCTTTGTGGGAGTCCCCCCCAGGTACCTTCTTGGACACTCTGGTGCTAACCCAGAGGTCCGCTTCCTCAGCAAGCTTCCTGGGATCAGTCAGCTTACTATCCACTAGGTGCTGGCGCAGATCTGTATAAGTAGTATTAAGCATATGCTCTCTCAGAATCAAGTTATATAAACCTTTATAATATGCTACTTTGTTGCCCCGCACCCATCCATTCAGTGCCTTACTGGAGAAATCAAAGAAATCTACCCATGTTTGTGTGGTTTGTTTGGTGCTGTCCCTGGACCTCTGACGGTATCCCTCAGGGGTCAGCCCAAACTTGGCAAGTAAAGTGGCTTTCTGAAGTGGGTATGTGTTTTGATCAGGTTGATCCAATATGAGAAGTGTGTCCCTCCCCAATGGCGGCACATAACCCCACATAGCTACCCCCCATTGCCCTTCAGGAACCTCATGAGCCCTTAGTGCAACTTCATAAGCAGCTAACCATTTATCTATGTCATCTCCCACCACAAAACTGGGCACCACATTTTTGGGTATACGAACCTTTTTTTCTCCAGCAGGTCCTGTCTGTATGCTGCCACCATTATTGCTGGATTCAGACTGTCTCGCCTTGATCTCCAGTTCTTTGAGACTCAGTTCATGAGCCAACAATAGTTTCTTTTCAGCCAAAGCTCTTTCAGCTTCCACCTGTTTGGCTGCTCTTTCAGCTTCCTCTTTAATCTGTTTGGCTGTTCTTTCAGCCTCAGCTTGTTTGGCTTCTCTTTCTGCCCTCCTCTCCTCCTGTTGAGCCTCAATTTTCATTTTTGCCATTTGCAATTGGAACTCCCTTTCCTCTCTCCTTTCCTCTGCGGTCAGGCTTTGCATAGAGACACTGCTCCCTGGTCTGGAAGGGGGCACAATTGCAGTGGTAACACCATCATTAGATAGTGAAAATTCCTCTGAGGGGCCATGTTCTGGCTCCTCTTCCTCATCATCCTCTAAATGGGCTTCTGCCCAGGCCCTCAGCGCCACTTGAAAGTCCTCCTTTCTGGAGGCCCCTTGGGTGGGTACCCTCAATGCCCTGCAGAATCCTCTTAGTTGTTTGACTGTATATGTATCCAACTGGACTAGGTCAAAGTCCCCTGTCTGAGACCCAGTCAGAGACATGTTGAGTGAGGATTTAGTTTTTGAAAATTGTCAGGAAAAAAATCGGATTTTCAAAAAAGAGATAAAAACCAAGTTGACCTTCAACTGTGGGTAGGTAATGATATACTTAGCTACTGTATGTCACTGCACAAATACAAGTCCTATCCTCACTGCTGATCACCAATGTTAGAAATGGGGTTTTTGGTTGGCAGTCAGGTTACCCTCTGTCCAAGCAAAAGCCCTCACTCTAGTCAGGGTAAGTCACACACTATCTATGATTATCCTGTGCCCACCCTCTGGTAGCTTGGCACGAGCAGTCAGGCTTAACTTAGAAGGCAATGTGTAAAGTATTTGTGCAATAAATCATACAATACCACCATATAGCACCACAAAAATACACCACACAGTGTTTAGAAAAATATATAATATTTATCAGGATAATAGTAGGTCAAAAAGAATAAAGTTGTAATGGAAAAATGTAGGAATATCACAGAGACGTGATATAGAGTGTCTTAAGTCTTTAGAATGTAAACAAAGTCTCTTTCAAGCACAAGTACCTGGTTGGGAGTGGAAAAATCTCCTCAGAGGGCCACAAGAGAAGAGGTGCGTGGAAAAAGAGTGTGTGCGTCGATTTCTCCCCAGCACACACGGACTTGCGTCGTTATTTTCCATGCGGGGAAGTTGGCGTCGTTTTCCGGCGCGCGGACAGTCTCTTTCTGTGAATCGTGGGGATTACCAGATGTCCCGGGTCTGTGCGTGGATTTTCCTGCTTGTTCTCCGGCTGCGCGACGGTCTGCAGGGCTGCGCGTCGAAATTACGATCTCACGGCAGGCGTCACGTCGATTTCTCCTCTAGACTTTGATCTGCGGGGCTGCGCGTTGAAATTACGATCTCACGGCAGGCGTCGCGTCGATTTCTCCTCTAGAGGTCGGGCGGCGTTGTCCTTGCGAGGCCGTGCGTCGGATCTTCGATCGTCCCAAGAGCGTCGCGTCGATCAGCGTCGGAGTGCAGCGTTTTTCTCGCCGCAAAACAAGCTATGCGTCTAAATTTTCGGCGCACGGAGCGTCCAAGTAAAAGAGAGAAGTCTTTTTGGTCCTGAGACTTCAAGGAACAGGAGGCAAGCTCTATCCAAGCCCTTGGAGAGCACTTTCACAGCCAGACAAGAGTTCAGCAAGGCAGCAGGGCAACAGCAAGGCAGCAGTCCTTTGTAGAAAGCAGACAGGTGAGTCCTTTGAGCAGTCAGGCAGTTCTTCTTGGCAGGGTGTAGTTTCTGGTTCAGGTTTCTTCTCCAGCAAGTGTCTGATGAGGTAGGGCAGAGGCCCTGTTTTATACCCAAATGTGCCTTTGAAGTGGGGGAGACTTCAAAGAGTGGCTAAGAAGTGCACCAGGTCCCCTTTCAGTTCAATCCTGTCTGCCAGGGTCCCAGTAGGGGGTGTGGCAGTCCTTTGTGTGAGAGCAGGCCCTCCACCCTCCCAGCCCAGGAAAACCCATTCAAAATGCAGATGTATGCAAGTGAGGCTGAGTACCCTGTGTTTGGGGTGTGTCTGAGTGAATGCACAAGGAGCTGTCAACCAAGCCCAGCCAGACGTGGATTGTAAGGCACAGAAGGATTTAAGTGCAAAGAAATGCTCATTTTCTAAAAGTGGCATTTCTAGAATAGTAATATTAAATCCGACTTCACCAGTCAGTGGGACTTTGTATTACCATTCTGGCCATACTAAATATGACCTTCCTGCTCCTTTCGGATCAGCAGCTGCCACTTCAACAGTGTATGAGGGCAGCCCCAATGTTAGCCTATGAAGGGAACAGGCCTCACAGTAGTGTGAAAACGAATTTAGGAGTTTTACACTACCAGGACATATAACTACCCAGGTACATGTCCTGCCTTTTACCTACACAGCACCCTGCCCTAGGGGTTACCTAGGGCACATATTAAGGGTGACTTATATGTAGAAAAAGGGGAGTTCTAGGCTTGGCAAGAACTTTTAAATGCCAAGTCGATGTGGCAGTGAAACTGCACACACAGGCCTTGCAATGGCAGGCCTGAGACCAGGAGAAGGGGCTACTTAAGTGGGTGGCACAACCAGTGCTGCTGGCCCACTAGTAGCATTTAATTTACCAGCCCTATGCACATAGAGTGCACCTTACTAGGGACTTATAAGTAAATTAATAGTCCAATCAGGTATGATTCCAGGTTACCATGTTTTAGGGGAGAGAGCATATGCACTTTAGCCCTGGTTAGCAGGGGTAAAGTGCGCAGAGTCTATAAACCAGCAAAAACAGTGTCCAAAAAGTGGAGCATGGCAGGCAACAAGTTATGGGTGACTACCCTAAAGCTGTCAGGTCTAACACTTTTGCATTGCAGAGTTTAATCTTGAAGACTTATGTTCAGCATGCATATAAATACTGTTCACATGTGATGTACTGCTGCAGGCTTTCAGACTGTGTCAGGGTGTGGTCCCCTTCCAGAGCCTTCTAGAAGATTTCCCCTGCAGCATGCCTGGGTGTGGTTTGTGGGCTGGGTCAAGACTCTATATAAGGGAGCCAGCCCAGCTCCACGTGCTCACTATTCAGAGGTCCCGGTGCAGCGCAGCAGCAAATTCCTGAGCTCCTGTTCCAGTGGCCTACTTTGATCCTCCAGGCCTCGCCCTTTTTTCACTTCATTTGGTGATCCTAGATCAGGGCGGTAAGACGGAGGTCGGGCTGGGCCCCCGACTCCGTTATCGAAGACGCTCGAGTTCTTGGGCCTAATCTTTGCATGATTAATGATTTGAGTCTTGTGCGTGTGAGTGTGCGCTTGGACGTTTAATGACATTTGCATTTGGATACTTGAATCGGCAAGACGCGCAATTCTTTTCTAGAGCTTAATTCATGTTTTTCATTGTACGCTACCTTTCCTTGGCAGTTACATAGTGGCATTCGAATCGGCAAGACGTGCAATTCTTTTCTCGTGCTTAATTCATGTTATTCATTGTGTGCTACCATTCCTAGGCAGTTACATTGTGGCATTCGAATCGGCAAGACACACAATTCTTTTCTCATGCTTAATTCATGTTATTCATTGTGCGCTACCATTTCTTGGCAGTTACATGGTGGCCTTCGAATCGGCAAGACGCGTGCTTCGTTTTCTTGTCCTTTAACCCTTGATATTCATTGTGCGCTACCATTCCTTGGCAGTTACATGGTGGCCTTCGAATCGTCAAAACGCGCAATTCGTTTTCTTGTACTTCAACCCTTGATATTCATTGTGCACTACCATCCCTAGGCAGTTACATGGTGGCATTCGAATCAGCAAGACGCGCAATTCTTTTCTCGTACATAATTCATGTTATTCATTGTGTGCTACCATTCCTTGGCAGTTACATGGTGGCCTTCGAATTGGCAAGACGCGTGATTCGTCTTCTTGTGCTTTAACCCTTGATATTCATTGTGCGCTATCATTCCTACACATCTATATGGTGCTACTCGAATCCGCAAGAAGTGCGATTCTTTCCCTGTGTGTAATTCATGTTATTCATTGTACGCTACCACTTCCTGACATTCGTTTGGTGACCTTCGAATCGGCAAGCCGTGCAATTCCTTTTCTGTGTTCAAAAATCACGGTGTTCATTATGCGCTACCATTTAAAAGCATTTACTTGGTGGTTTTTGAGTTGGCAAGTCGCGTGATTTATTTCCCGAGTCTAATTGGTGTTATTCATGGTGCACAAATCATTCAATGGTATTTTCTACCTATGTGAAAATCTGCAATGTGCGCAATTCATGTTCCGGCAATTTGAGGGAACAAAAAAGCCAGAGTTCAAGTTGTAATGTTGCGTGTTCCTAATATGTTTTCTCAAAACCTGATTCATATGATGGTTTAGAAATAATTCAGATTGTTTCCTGATCCTCAGGGAAAGGATGGTACTTGAATTTGAAAGTTGCATTTAACTTTTCTTGATTCCCTCACAGGTACCCAGTCATCTTGAAGCCTAGTCATTTAAGTCTATGCTTAGGTTGTCCATGTTTTCAGAATGACAATGTTTTAGAGTCATAGTCTAGTTTTGATTCATTTGATAAAATTGTGATATTGTGTATTTTAATCTTTTTGCTTCCTACAGGTCTCATTCCCAGCTGTTCCCTTCCTAATCCCCTTTTCCCCACTTGGACTCTCTTAGACTCTGTGACAATTCTAATCAGAGTATTGGAGCTGTCTTGTGGTGGAAGTGTTGGGAACGTGCACAGACCCCGAGGATATGGTGACTCTGACAAGAATTGGAGGTGACTTTGAAGGTCTCAGGAGCACCCGCTCAGCATGAGGTACCAGGAGATTCCAGTTAGGTACAGTATCTGACAAGGGTTTCCCAAGGGCCTTCTATCCGGCATGCAGGGGGTAGCACAAACCTGACAGTTCAACAGTCAAAGGTGGCCGAAGTGACAGAAGTTAGTCCAGATGCTGACTTTTGTATCAGTTTGCCGCTTAGGCCTAGTAGTCCCAGTATAGTCTATCCACAACTAACACCAGATGAACACCTTATTTAATCATCCTAAAGGAAGTCCCAGTGTTACCACCTCTAAGAAAGGAGGACCATACGGTTTTAAAAAACAAAACAAACTTTGGTGGATGCTCTGTCAATGAGGTACAATCTAGTACAAATCAAGGTTTTGCTGTATGTCACTCGAGTGTGAAGCTGTATAACGTCTATTATGAAATCATTTCCATCAGTGTTGTTGAAGTTATGTAAATCAAGTAGAGTTCGGCGAAAAAATGTTCACTCACTTAGACAGTCAATCCAGCTTAAGGATGTCATTACAGCTCTTAACAAGAGCCGTCCTGAGAAAGACCCAGGCCCGGATGGTGTTCCCATTATTTTTTTGGCATCAAACATTAGTTTGTGGAAACTCAGCCTAACAAATGTGCTAAGGGCCACTGCATCTGGTTATCTTATTCTGTCCTGGAAGGAGGCAGTGGTGGTTCCTATTTTTAGGAAACGGAAAACAAATTGTTGCTACCATCCAATCTCCTTATTGGACAGTTCATGTAAGATCCTGGGTAGAGTTATTGCCTCCAAATTTGAGGCATGGTTACAGGAGAAGCAGTTACTTTCTAGGGTGCAATATGGGTTCCGTAAAGGTTTGGGCACTATTGATCAGTCCCTAAGCCCACAGCCAATCCTAGGTAATTATGTCAGTGCTTAGGTTGGGTCCGCACATCTTGTATTTATGGATCTCTCTAGTGCATTTGACATGGTAAATCTTCCTATACCGTGGTTCATTATGGAGAAACAGGAGTTTGATAAATCACTGATTAATCTGGTATGTAGGTTGCAGTTGGACACAGTGGTGAAAATGAATAATGAGATAAACAGGGAGCTCTCATTCAGCACTAGGTCCAGTATGGGTGTATATCAAGGCTGTGTGATGGCCCTCTGCTTCTTTCGATATATATATACCAATGGCCTAGAGAATTCTTTATGTCATGTAGGGAAAGATATGCCCCTGATAAAGAATACCTCAATTCAAGTTCTGCTTTATGCAGATAATGCTGGGCTGATAGCAAGAACCGCCTGTGGGCTGCAAGCTCTCCTAGATGGGTCTAATAATTTTGGGATGCATTAAGCATGAAAACAAATCTTAATAAATATTTTACTATGATAATGGGTCCTAAACGTTGCAACACAATAAAATTCCAACTGGGGGCACTGAGATTGTCAAAGTGAAAGATTTTACATATTTAGGGATTGAGTATGATTCAGTGATGAGCTGCTACCGTTTATTTAGATCAGCACACTCTATTACCAGAGATCTATTGATTCATTACTTAATTTTGCAAGAAGACTCGGTCACAAACCACTGAAGGGGCTTCTCAAAATTTACAAAACTAAATTCATTACCTTTTATGGAGCTGGGGATGTGGGGCTACAAAAACAATGACATTCTTCAGATAGTGGAAAATAAGTTTTTTCTCAGACTGATGGCTGCACCTGAACTTTTATCCACTTTTGCATGTCATTTGGAGCTTGATGTAAACTATTTAGAGGACAGAATTAAAACTCAGTCCTTTACTCCTCTGGCTAAGGATTTGGGTGACACCAGAAGCCAGTCTCAATAGAAACGTCATCCACGTCATCCAAGGCTGTTGGGGCTATTTCCTGGTTGAGGTATGTTAAATCAGTCTTAGATACATTGGGAACTTTAGAGTATCCTGATAGTATTACTGCCAGTACAAAAACTTTGGTTAAATATCATTTCTATAAATGATGAGAAAGAAGCTGCCTGTGGATTTTTATTATTCACACACAGCTTTAAACTGTGTACCAATTGAATACTAATTAGATTTGGAATTTTATTTGACTTGGATACATAAAGAGATGTACAGATTTGATCCTATTAAGTTGTGTTTCAATCTTGTTCACTTTCTTGTTGTATACCCCACCCAGGGCATCACACTCAGGGTACCTGCTTTAGCAATCTCCCCAAAACAAATCAATTTGCAGTTTATTTTGTTCTATAGTCTGTACTCTTCACACAGGAAGCAATTTCTGGTCCTGGTACTTTGTGCTGCTAACTGTGGGCATTGTAAGATAGTCCTTATTTTTCTGCAGAAGTTAGAGACACCTCAGATTTGTTATACAGTGATTAACTTTATTAGAAGTTCTGTAGTCACTAGGAAGAGTTATGGCACAGCATTAAGCACATAAAGAATAGCAATTAAATGGGTGTGCTTTCTGTACAGTCAAGGACAATTCCTCTGTGTATATTGTATACTTTTTATTACTCACTCTGTACGTGGTTTTAGATGCTTTTATTAACAGGCTTATATCTTATTGTATGTTTTATGAATTGTGCTTTTTGGGCTGGATTTCTAAGCACATAAAGTTGATTGATGGTGATCACGATCTGTTATTTCCTGTAAGATCTCCTGAGGAAATCAGAGTTTTGAAACCATTTAAAAAGAAAACAAATAAAGAACTTGTAGACAAATGGTCTGTGTCTTCAGCTGAGTTAATGGTGGCCATCTCAAAATTGGTCAGATAATGATTGCTGGGTGCATGATGATCCATTGACAAATAAAGTTAGACCACAGAAAGAAGTTGCCCTCTGGTACTGGGAGATCATCATTATAGAAGGAAAGCATCTGATTGAATCATATGAAGTGTGGGGAGACGGCGCACTGGAGCTGGTGACAGAAAACCTATGCAAGTATCTGTCACATTCTGCCATTTGCCTCGGTTCCTGTACGTTCTGACCTGGCCAAGACAGGGGTGACCCCTTCCGGTAGCCACGGTGCTGCTGACAAGGGAATGCCACAGCAGTCCGTGCCCTCCAGAAGGAGTCCCAGAGGAAAAACCTCAAGGGGAAGAAATCCTCTTTCACAGGAACTCCCTGGAGCAGGAGAAGGAACACGTCAGGATGCCAGGGCTTCAAAGGCTGGACCTCTACAAGATGCGGTAAAAGAAGCAGGAAAAATTGACTCCATAAGGATAGCAAGCCGGAGCGAAGACCACCAACAACTGGAAGTGTTGCAATGCAAGGACAGCAAGAATCTGGCTCCTTATATGAACAAGAAATGACATGCAGGAAGAACAATATACGCCATCTTGAATTGGGAAGAAACCATAGGACAAAGCAGGAAAAAGGGACTATTTTGGAAAGGGAAGGAAACAAGGAAACTGGTGCATACAGGGAAGAGAACAGAATCCTGGGAAGGACAAAACATGGCCCTGCAGCAGAAGAAAAAATATGAGGAAAAAGACTTACAGGACCAGGACACTAGGTAAGTAAAGGGCCGGCGGAGGTAGGGGGAGCCCCGCGGCAATCATCTGTGCCGTGAGTTCAACGGGGCGAGGCCCAACACCCAGCCTAGGGCATCCGACCTTGCCGCGCGCAAAAACCTGCACGGCGGCCAAAGAAAGAGGCTGCAGCGGGCCCAAAAAATTGACTGCTGACCCCACCGCAGCCTGGGGACAAGACACCACGGGTGTCCGCGGAGTAACAGTATCTCTAAGCTTAATTTACTCCACAGTAAAGGGTGCTTCCCTAAAGAAAAATCATTTTTGACTCTCCATATCCTATACTGGATGTCCAAAAGACTGTCCATGTTTACATAAGAGATACAGAGATGTAAAAGATGCATTCAGCCCAAGATAGATGGCAGACACATGCTTCTGGACTGTCTGAGTATTCTTACTTACTGGGAGGCTGTAAGTAAGACTTTAAGTGGAATCACTGGATGGAAAATTGAGGTAAGCCATACTCTGATTTTAATTGGGACCAATCCTCTATCAGCATAATGTTGAATAAGTCCCAGCAAAGGCTCATGCTGTATTTGATTTTGCTGGCAAGAAGGGAAAATTGTAAAACATTGACTTCTGTAGATCTCCCAATAGTCGCTGACTGGATCAAATAGGTTGATCATGTAAGTCAAAAGAATATTGCATTTGAACAAAACATGGAATGACTTTAGAATATTGCATCTTGAGGTTAGCTGTCCAATGATTCCCCTTTAATGCTGCAGCACTTGGAGGATAGTCTTTCCTTCGCTGCACCAATGAGCTCCATTTGCAATATAAATCAATCAGTCTTCCAGATGCTGAGAAAGCACAATTTGCACAATTAGAATGGAAATGATGGTTGAATGAGGATAAAAACGAATTTGAAAAAAAAAATCTATTATAGAGAACAGGCTATCTGATATGGATCAAAGAGTATGTGATGTACACCATGCAATAGAAAAATGGACACATCAGATACAGAGGTGGCAGCACTTAAAAAGTGGAATATTTGGAGAATCATAACAACAGGAATAATCTATAAATTCATGGTTTGCTCAGAATTTAGAAGAGAATCACTTTATATACTTTTTTTTACATAAAGATACCAAATGTTCTGGACTAATCAAATTAAACTCTCCTGAACTTCAAAGGTCACATCATCTTTGCCAGGGGCTACTTTTTGGTACATACCTCCACACTCAAATGTGTTACTAATTTATTCCTGGAATATACTGAGCTCATGAAAATGGGAATGGCATATACATGCACAAAGCCAATATCCTACTTTGACAGAAAACTTTAATTTTCACACCATGTTGCAAAAAATATAGCAGCAAAAATCAAAGTGTTCATTAATATCAGACCTAACCTGCAAGTGATGAGGGGTAAGTATGGGTTTCTGAACCCTTGTTTCTTTATAGTTTCTCATGAAGAAAAAACTACTACTAAAGACGCTCCAGTTAAACTCAGAGACTTTTTTAAGTTGCACAGGTAAAAATATGAAAACATCCTAATCTACTATTTTACTTGAAACATGCTTTATTGAATTTTCACATTACAGATACATTCAAAATCAATGCATATTCACACCGAGCTTCACAATAGCCAAGGACTACCTTATAAAGTTGAGCAAGTATTGTAGGTTCTCAGACCATTCGTAATTCTGATCATACATAGCCAAGGACATGAACTGTAGGTAGTTGACATAATAATGTAAAAACAAGTAGTCATACAATGTATTTACATAGAAACAAAAGTACAACATTGTGAATTATGAACCAGCCCAGTGAAAGTGTAGGTAGTGCTAAGGATAGAGCAATAGTTATAGTGAGTGGAAAAAGCATAGTGGGAAGGTAATTCAGATCATGTTAGTTTTTCTAAAGTCATATCCCCTCATATGTGGGACGGGTGTAGCATTGCATGTGTAGGTTGTTGCAAGGTGTTGTTCTTTGGGAAAAGGATTCACTCCCTATTTGTAGCAAATCATCTAGAATTTTAGCTCAGGATTACGCCCAGCCCTCAAGTCTCAGCCCTCTATCTGTTTCTCTTTTCAGTAGTGTACTCTCATAGTTAGCCCATTTTCAAAGCTCTGTGAGCCAGCTCTGAATACTGGGTCCCTCTCGGGACTTCCAGGCCTTTGTCAATTAGTGTTTAGCTTGGAGTAATGCTACATCTGCAAAAAAGCCTGAACTGCTCCTGCCTTTGGGCAAGGAAACCAACCCAAGAGGCAAGTCATGAGTGTCAACATTATGATCTACAAAGGTATCAAGGCCCTGATTTAAACTTTTTGGTGCTAAACTGCACTATTGCAGGTTTGCACCAAAAGGTTTAGCACCGGCTTGCACCAGTTCTGTGCACCAGCCGGCCACCATATTTATGGAATGGTGCAAGCCGGTGCAAAGGGTAGGCTAGTGTAAAAAAAAAATTACGTTAGTCGGGTGCCGATGGCGATATGTAAGAAGGGGGTTTTGCACCAAAAAATGACGTTAGGCAGGTTATAGTAAAAAAATGACTCCAACCTGCCTAGAGTCATATTCTGACGCAAAACCATCCATACCACATGACTCCTGTCTTAGAAAAGACAGGAGTCATGCCCACCACCCCAATGGCCAGCACAGGGGACCAGGGTCCCTGGGCTGGCCATTGCACCCTGTGCCATGTATGGGGGCCCATTTCAGCCCCCCCATGGCACTTTAAAAAATAAAGTAAAATACTTTCCTGTACTTACCTGGGATAGGGTCCCCCATCCTCCGCTGTCTCTCTGGTGTGGGTGGGGGTATCCTTTGGGCCTGGGGAGGGCACCTGTGGGCTTATCCATGGTGTTCCACCATGGAAAGAGGCCCACAGGTCCCCTTATGCCTGCCCTGACCCAGGCGCAAAAAAATGGGGCAAAGTTAGCTTTGCCCCATTTTTTGACCCCTCCTCCCTCCCGTGCACCATTTTTGCTCGAAGTATAAATATGGCGTTAAAGCCATAGAGTCGTTTTTTGCACGGGAACGTCTACCCTGCATCTCATTAAGGCAAGGTAGGTTTCCACGTCCAAAAAATGACTTTATCTCCATAAATTTGGCGCTAGAATTGCACCGAATTAGAGTAAAAAAGAAAAATTACGCTAATTCGGAGCAAACAGAGTATAAATATGCCCCCAATTTCTTTCACTTATTATTGAGAGATTTGCTTTTTGTTGTTCAGGCCAATGGATTGGTAAGCAAAGATGGGGCCATATTTATACTTTTTGCCGCAAAACATCGCCGACGCAGTTTTGTGTCAAAAATATTACCACCGGCTAACGCCATTTCTGTGCGCCGTGCGGGCGTCAAATTTATACTTTTACGCATGGCAGCGCAAACCACATGTGTGAGTCATTTTTTTTGACGCACACTGCAGCATCACGTCATAAAGGAAAACGACGTTAATGCGGCGGAAATGACTGTAAGCCGATTTACAACACCGCAAACGCAGCATTTTTTACACAATAGCATCAAAATTCACCGCAAACACAGCCATTTCAGCAGAGGAGAGCCAAAATGGATCCCAGATGCCTGTACAGACCCCAGGAAGATGACAACAGACCAGGAACCAGCCAGGAGGACCCACACAAGACCCAGGACAGGGAGAAGAAGAAAAGAAAGTGTTGCTTCAGTGCAGAGGAGCAGGAAATTCTGGTGAAAGAGGTGACGGAACACCAGCCTCAACTGTTTGTCACCTCAAAGTTGCCAATCAGTAGGAGAGAGGCAATATGGCAACAAATTGTTGACAAGATTAACAGTGTGGCAGAAGTACGCAGAGCAGTCATTGAGTGCAAGAAACGCTGGCATGACTGCAAGCACAGGACCAAGGAAAAGATGGCCAGGAACAGGAAGGCAGCACTGCAGACTGGAGGTGTGAGTCCAGCACACCAGGAGCCCCTGGACCACATGGAGGAGATGGTCACAGCCGTCATCCCTGAGGAGATCCTCACAGGTATTCAAGGACAGGACAGCACAGACTGCCAGGAGACAATGCACATGCAGGGTAAGTCGCATGGGAAACTAAAATGCACTAATGTTAACTGCAACCGGGGGGGGGGAATACCTACTACACAATGCATGTAAGTCATCATATACATGGAGTGGCATGGGTAAAGGGGTACGGCACGGGGGCATGGCCCATACAGAGATAAGCTGGGGCACACCATAACACAACTCCAACAACCTTTCCATGGGGGTATGCTGCCATGCCAATGATGTTGCAAAGGTAAAGCCACGCCAGGAGGGAAGGGCACTACGTCAAACTGACATCCCGTCACACGTCAGCCACTATACCCCCTACATTAACTAGGGCCCAATTAACAACCTCTAGCCATACCGACAACTGGAATGTAACATTGACAACAGTTGCCACTACCACCTCTGCTGTGTGTGCTGGTCAAGTAGCCAATGGCAGTAACGTCCCCATGGATCATACACACCTAAATTAGAGGGTTTAGGATGACAACGTTAACAATCCCCTGAAACAAGACAAATGTTAAAGTCCTGTCAAATGTGAATGCCCATAGTTGCCACAAAAATCAGCCAATGTCATCAACATTAGGAGGTACACAGCACTAATGTCATACCCATGCTGCATATGTCAGGGCCCACCCTGTGCCTGGGTCACAATGCAACATCCCAAATGTCATACTACTCAGACAACAGCATTGAGGGGGAGGACACATGTAACTGGTCACTGAAATACACCTGCACCGTCAGAGGTGGAAATAGGACACTGCTACGACTATCAGGGCAGACCAATGTACCACACATTCCCCAACATCAGCTGTACACATTACCATTGCTGACATCCATATCGTGCCATAACAATGCTATGCATAGTATACGCTACATTTCAACTACATATAAGTGGATGTGAAAGATCAGAGACTGGGGCAGGTCCAGATTGCTAAGTGTGTTGCTAGTGCCATCAGAGCACCCACAGCCAGTGAAAGGTCTCACCATGAGACTGGAAGTAGGGGAGGGTTGAGTAGGACAAGAAGGTGGCAAATCACTATTTGGCCAAAACCAACACCTAGAGGATGTGATGCTGACAAGTCCACTAACTGACCACAATACATGTGACATGCAGGTGGGGCATAGGCCTGGGAGAATGCCCATCTGAAAGACTGGATCAATGAACAGGAACCAAGATCACAATGTAAAATCATCACAAGGCAGGCATGTCACATCACAAATGCCACAACACAGACAAACTAATTGTACCCTATTTCATTGCAGTGGATGATGGATCTCCTGCGGATATGCCTGTCCAGGACTACCCTTATGACATTGATGACGTGCTGACAAACATCAGTCAGCAGACCCTCCAAGATCTCTTTGGAACCCTCGAGATCCCACCTTCAGTCACAAGGAGGAGCACAGAACAAGCAGCCATCGCAGAGGATCCACCCACCACCCCAACTGTACAACCTGTCAGCTCCATTACAGCTGAGGACTCTGACGACACAGGCACCAGCTTTGAGAGAACTGTAGTGGGAGTACAGCAGGAGCTGGCCAAGGTGGTGCGGGTGGGGATGCAAAATATATCAGCCAGCCTTGAGGGGATGCGTTCGTGCATGATGTCATCTGCAGATCAGGCAGCAGCCATGCAAGCGCTAACATCCATCCTGCAAGGACTACAAGAAACTGTAAAGGAATTCACCACTGCAGTAAGGGAGTTGCCACAACACCTCGCACCCAAACCTTCCACTGCATGCACGAATGCAATCATGACCCCCCTCAGGGCCGACCTGGCTGCCTACCATCGTGATGTGGCTGCTATTCTTAAGAACCAGCAGATCCTCCACTGAGGTGTGTGTTGCCCCTTAACAACCACCACCAACAAGGGCAGAGGAGGCAACACACACATAAGAAGATGAAGACCAGGACCAGGAACAGATCACCTTCACGCGTAAAAGTACCCGGAAGCACTAGTCCCTGCCACATGGCCACCTATCACCAAGGTCCTGCGCTTCGTAACATGTCACTCTTGCAACAACTGTACTCAAGCACTGTTCTGCAAACCACTGTCTATCTTGTCAGCCTGCCCTGTGATTGTCTCTCACTAACCCATTGGCAAATCCTGTCCCTCTGCACTGTCTGACACTTCACCCCAGCATGTCCAATGAAATGTCCTTTTGCGCTTGTGTAGGATCACAATGGAAGATGTCACTATAATGGACTCACAATCATGGACAATGTACATATAGCACTATAGCACTTTTCAAAAAATAGCACTTACACAACCACTTTGTCTCTGTGTAATGTGACACATCAACCATGCAGTCGATCCCTGAATTTTGCCTCCTGTCAAATATCATAGCTTGTCAATACAACTGTCCTGAAATAATGTAGGCTGATAACTATGCACAGTGGCCTGGATTCTACCATACTCTGCCCTTCCTGAGGGTAATATCTGAGGAAAAGATAAACTATACACCATAATGCTGTGTTGGACAGAATAATGCTTCCTCAAGGGATATCTAAACCATAAAATGGTGCCTACAAAATGTTGCTTCAATGCAAAACTAACACATGTAACATTGCCCACAAATATAAGTGAACAGTCACCAAACTGCATGAACGGAGGTGTATGAGTTTACATCCAAATAAGTAATCATGCTGAACAGTGTAACAAATGATCTATGTGAGCTACGTACACTACACTACAAGAGAGCTTACTACCACTCAACTTATAAGGGTTTCCTTGGACATGAGACTGCAGTCAGACATAACACAGTGTCCCCAATCATAAATCTGGAAGCACTGTATGTGACATTGAAAACATGCATTATGAAAAAAACATGTTGGGATCCATAGTAACTGTGATTGGTGGTTACAATGAATGGCCTAATCTTTGCAAGGTAGCTCTAGGGTAGCTGCCAATATGGCAGTTCAGTTGGGATTTGTTAGTAGCATAGGACACAAAATGTAATACAAAAGAAACACTGTACACTCATGCTAAGGCCCTAATCTACAAGCATGTCACACATACTGTAAAGGGTTAACTACATATTTATTAAACAGTAAAAACAGAAGTGAAAACTGGAGGAAAAGCCTTACCTACCCTAATCTACTCCAACTACTCATTACCCACAACTGTCCCTAACTAACCTAAGCTAAACTTACTTATCACATTTAACGAAATGTTCTAAACATCAACTCCCCACGCCCTTATGAGACGGGACACATGGAGGACAACAGATATTAACCTAAACACATAGGTGGTCATTACAACCCTGGCGGACGGTGTTAAAGCGGCGGTAAAACCGCCAACAGGCCGGCGGTAAAAAAATTGCAATTACGACCGTGGCAGAAACTGCCAACAAAGACAACCACTTTAAAACTCCGACTGCCACGGCGGTATAAACAAACAGCGCGGCGGTCACCGCCAACAGACAGGCGGGAGACAATGTACCGCCCACACTATTATGACAAGCCAATCCGCCACCTTTTCCAGGGCGGATTCATCGCAGATAAAAACACGGTGGAAACAGGAATTTCGAAGGTAAAACGCTCACCTCTACACACCCCACGAGGAATGAGGACACCATGGAACCGGAACTCCAAATTCTCCCAGCGATAGTCTTCCTGCTCCTCTACTAGCAGCACGAACGGCGGCGGCGAAGACCACGTGAGTACTGCACCTACGACACAGGGGAGAGGGGAGGGAAAAAACAGGGGCACACACACGCAACACCCCCACCCTCACCCACTACAACAAACACAAATGCATATCAATATATCACAGTTACACCCCCCAAACCTCCCGCAAGAATGCAAAGACAATAGAAAATTAGTGTAACCATTGTAATATATTAAAAACAAGTAGGCAGAAATATATATACACCATGTACAAAATAAATACCAAGCATAGTAGTCCAGTTAGTGCACTTAGAAAGTCCGTGGAACACTGGGACCACACGGTATGGGCGAGGCCCACACAAGATCCCCGACCATGACGGAGAGAACACTGCAGGGACATCAGATACCAAGAAAACAGGCACCTCAGGGGGAGGGAAAGGGGGGGCACCTCAGCCGCTTGAGTGCATGATGCCAAATCCACGAGGGGGCCACATGCCCACTGTTACATCCTGGGGACTGCAAAGCCACAGTCTCTCAAGTCTCTACAGTGGGTGGTCTGCCCACTGTTCAATCCTGGGGAGTGCAAAGCCACAGTCTTACAAGTCTCTACAGTGGGTGGTCTGCCCACTGTTCAATCCTGGGGAGTGCAAAGCCACAGTCTCTCAAGTCTCTACAGTGGGTGGGTTGCCCACTGCCATATCCTGGGGAGTGCAAAGCCACAGTCTCACAAGTCTATACAGTGGGTGGTCTGCCCACTGTCCCTTCCTGGGGAGTGCAAAGCCACAGTCTCACAAGTCTATACAGTTGGTGGTCTGCCCACTGTTCAATCCTGGGGAGTGCAAAGCCCCAGTCTCACAAGTGGATGACAGTCTCCACTTGTTCTGGAGGGGGCATGGTGCCCAGAGTGCTTCATCCTGTTAAGGACAGAGGTAGTGGATGACAGTCTCCACTGGTTCTGGAGGGGGCATGGTGTCCAGAGTGCTTCATCCTGTTAAGGACAGAGGTAGTGGATGACAGTCTCCACTGGTTCTGGAGGGGGCATGGTGCCCAGAGTGCATCATTCACCCCGTGATGGACTCAGTTGCGTCAGTGCCCCTGCCGCTCATGGGCTAGCAGTGCTTGAGATGGCGGTGCCCTGTTCAGAGGTGCTTCAGATGGCGGTGCCCTGTTCAGCGGTGCTTCAGATGGCGGTCTCCATTGCAGGGTCTCAGCTGCTGGCGGTCCTTCATGGCCCACCGGGGCTGGCGCTGGCGGTCCTTCATGGCCCAACAGGCCTTTTGCTGGCGGTCCTTCATGGCCCAGCTGGGCTTCTGCTGGCGGTGGCCTCCTGGGCAGCTGGACTGGTGCTGGCGGTGGCCTCCTGGGCCGCTGGGCAGCTGGGCAGCTGGGCTGGTGCTGGTGGTGGCCTCCTGGGCAGATGGGCTGGTGCTGGCGGTGGCCTCCTGGGCAGCTGGGCTGGTGCTGGCAGTGGCCTCCTGGGCAGCGGGGATGATGGCGGTCTTCTCCGCCGTGCTGCTCTTCCCAGACTTGCTGGGTTTCTTGTGGCTGTGTCACAGCTGACTCCACACTCCCACCGGGACCCCTGGGAGCGGCTTTGGTGGCTGGAGTCTTCCCCCTCTCCCGCCGGGCACTGGCCAACTTCTGATGCTTCACAGGTGGGGGACTGTCTGTGCTGTGGCTCCGTGCCACACTGGCTGCCCTGGTGGCCGGTGCACTCCACATTCCGGTGACTACAGGCACCACTGGTCCTGGAGATGTTGTGGCTGAGGTGGTAGTTCGGGACCTATGAGACGGACGGGGTGGGGGAGGTGTGGGAAAGAGGTCAAGGTTGGACAGGAAAAGTTTTTGGGACACACTGGGACGGGTAGCTGGAGGGGGCTTGGGAGTGGAGGAAGAGGTGGTGGCTGTAGGAGGTGTATGTTTGGTGACTTTGGGTGAAGGTGCATGCGCTGGAGGCTATCGTGAGGTGGATGACTGTTGGGTGGGTGTGTGCCTGCGTTTGTGTATCTTGGGAGGGGGCGTCACAGACACACTAGCAGAGGACACAGGGGACGTGTGAATGGTAGTGGGGGTGGTGACTGCACGTAAGCGGGGTGTGGTGATGGGTGTGCTGGAGAGGGACATAGTGGCTGTAGAGGTAGTGCATGCAGGTGTGAGTGTAGACGAGACAGGGAGGGAGGAGGGAGACTAGGAGGAGGGGTACACAGTGGAGGCAGTGGATGTTGGTGTGTCTGCATGTGTGTGATGCTTGGGTAAGTGACTGTGGGATATGTGGTGCTTATGTTTGCCTGAGCTTCCCTTGGGTGTTGAGGTGTGTGCATGTTGGTCTGTAGGTGTGCTTGGGATAGGCTGAGGTACAGGGGATTGGGTTGGGGTTGAGAAAGTTGGAGGATGGAGGCTAGAGACGGGACAATGGATGCCATCAGTGCTGAGGCCAGAGTCTGAAAAGCTCGCTGAAGGGCCGCCTGACCAGAATGAATGCACTCCAGGAATGCATTGGTTTGTGGCAACTGCCTCTCTACACCCTGGATGGCATTCAAAATGGTAGACTGCCCAACAGTGAGGGACCTGAGGAGGTCAATGGCCTCCTCACTGAGGGCAGCAGGGGTGACTGGGGCAGGGCCTGAGGTGCCTGGGGCAAAGGTGATGCCCACCCTCCTGGGTGAGTGGGCACGGGGCAAGGGCTGAGGGGCTGCTGGGAGGGCGGTGCTGGTAGGGGGGGTGGCGGCTGTACCTGTAGATGCGGGGGGCACAGATTTTGCCACCACCACAAGGGAGCTCCCATCAGAGGACGAGTCTGTGTCGCTGGTGTCAGCTCCTGTACCCGCCGTGGAGCTCCCCTCGCCCTCCGTCCCACTGGTGAAATCAGACTCCATAGTGTCGCCCTCCAGGGCCATGTGGGATGCAGCTCCCTCGTACTCCGGTACCACTGCTCCTCCGCCTGATGATGCTAATGCACACAAGAACAGGGAGACCACAAAAAGGGGGGGAGACAGAAGAAAGACATGTTGAGTGCATGCATTAACGCTACCGTTGGCGGACACGACAGACACACAAGCCCCCTGCACTACGCCACGCTCTCGGGCTCCACTGTTCAATTTCTGGGAAATGGCCTACAAGGTTATGGATGACATCTGCACACATAGATGACACAGGGGCATGACTAGCTGTACTTGGCACTCTACAGAGGTGGGCTGGGGTGTCACATGGCCTGCCTTACGGAGGGGCCTTGCCTGCGGAACTCGCCTGGCCTAGGGAAACCGACAGCCCACCTCCCCACCCAGACACTTCCACTGCGCGCAAAGTCAGCACAATGAGAGTGTACTCACCTCCTTGTGGCTGCTGTGATGCCCTCAAGTGCCAATCCATCTCCGGGTGGGCCACCGCCAGGATCCTGAACATCAGGAGGGTCATGGTGTGACGGGCACCCCTCCCACGTTGGTAGGCAATCCCCAGCTGAGCCTCCGCCGTCTTCTTGCTCCAGCGGCGAATGTCCTCCCATCTTTTCTGGCAGTGGGTGCTCCGTCTGTGGTAGACCCCCAGGGTCCGGACGTCCTTGGCGATGGCACACCAAATATCTTTCTTCTGGTGGGCGCTGACCTACATGAAATGTACAGGGGAAAAAGAGAAGTTATTACTAACTGCACTGTCGAAGTGATTGGCCCCCATCCCCACCCTTGCCATGTGGCACATGCATTCACCGTCTTTCATGCACCCAGCACTCTCACCATTTCATTCTTACATCCAGCCCTCTCCACACAGGCATAGCCCATACAACATGCTCCCTGTGTACTTACCTGTTTGTCTGGAGGACTGTAGAGTAGCGTGTACTGGGGGAGGACCCCATCCACGAGTTTCTTCAACTCCTCCAATGTGAAGGCAGGGGCCCTTTCCCCAGACATTCGAGCCATTGTCTCTTCCAGACTGAGGTCACAGCAGCACTTGCAGTGTAGGTCCTCTCCTGTCGAAGATCAGGTATCGAGTGATTGAAGTGATAGAAAATGGCAGTCACGTCCGCGGTGGTGCTTACTGTCACCGCCGGCGTACATCGCCATTGGCTCCTGGGACCCATAGGGTCCAATGTTAACCAATGCAGCATTGCGCCACGGTCTTCGACCGCCTACCGCGACGGTGTACAACGCCAGCGCAGTTACCTCACATCCCATTGTCCCACTTTACAGGTCAGGCAGCCGCCATTTCAGGGGCCCACATGGCTTCATTTCCAACTGCGTCACTCATACCTAGGCCTAGACTCAACACACATACAGGCCACCTTTTGTGTATGATAGGTGTTCTGTGTAAACTGTGGGTACGTACCTCTGAGTTGTTTGACCTCTGTGCTCGCTGTTGTACTTCATAGGCACCGTCCGCTGGGACATGTGAAGAGATGGCGGCATCCTCCAGTGTACCGACCGTTGGTGGACCTGTTGACAATGGAGGAGCGACATTTGATTATCACATACAGGCCTGACCGTGCCACAATCCAGGAACTGTGTGCCCAGTTGGAGCCAGACCTGATGTCAGCAATCTGCAATCCCACATAAATCCCCCCTCAAGTGCAGGTGCTGTCAGTGCTCCATTTCCTTGCAAGTGGGTCATTTCAAACAACAGTGGCCATGGCATCAGGGATGTCCCAGCCTATGTTTTCCAACGTATTGTCCAGAGTATTGTCTGCCCTTCTGAAACACATGCGGAGCTACATCGTTTTCCCTCAGGTGGAGGATTTGCCTACAGTGAAAGGGGATTTCTATGCCCTGGGACACATCCCCAACATCATAGGTGCCAATGATAAGACACATGTGGCCTTGGTACCCCCCCACAGGAGTGAACAGGTGTACAGAAACCGGAAGAGTTATCATTCGATGAATGTACAGATGGCATGTTTGGCAGACCAGTACATCTCCCATGTGAATGCCAAGTTCCCTGGCTCAGTGCATGACGCTTACATCCTGCGGAATAGCAGCATCTCTTATGTGATGGGTCAACTCCAGAGGCACCGTGTGTGGCTAGTAGGTGAGCACCTGGAAGCAAATCAGTGGGAATGGTTGTCTGGGTCTGGGGATATCCCTCCAGGTTAGTGCGTGTCTAACAGTTGTCCCTCACCATTTGCAGGTGACTCTGGTTACCCCAACCTGTAATGGATACTGACCCCAGTGAGGAATCCCAGGACAAGGGCAGGGGAATGCTACAATGAGGCCCATGGGCGAAGTAGGAGGGTGATCGAGCGGACCTTCGGCCTCCTGAAGGCCAGGTTCAGGTGCCTCCATATGACAGGTGGATCCCTATTCTACTCACCAAAGAAGGTGTGCCAGATCATCGTAGCCTGCTGTATGCTTCATAACTTGGCTTTGCGACTACAGGTGCCTTTTCTGCAGGAGGATGGTTCAGATGGCGGTGTTGTTGCAGCTGTGGAGCCTGTGGACAGTGAAGACGAGGAAGCAGGGGAAGAAGACATGCACAACAGGGACTCAGTGATCCAGCAATATTTCCAGTGAGACACAGGTAAGAATACAAATCTGCCTACTACATGTACTTTAACACTACTACCTCTCTACTGCTGTCGTTTTCACCCAGTGTATAGTCACTGAGTTGTCACTTTCCCTTACGATTTCACAGATGTGGGTCCCACTGTGTGACAGCTGCTTAGATTCCTCATGGACTAGAGCTGTGTGACATAGGTATGTTGACATCAAACTTGAAAGAGCATTTTGTCACTGTAATTGCTAATACACTATTTCGAAATTACAGAGAGACTCCAGATTGTTTTGTGCTTTAAGGGTGTTTATTTAAGTGCTCTACTTTGGAGGGGGTAGTGAAATGGTGAGGGGTGATGGCGGAGGAATGTCCATGGCAGAGTCCAGTCTATTTGTCTCACAGGTGCATTGCCCATATGGGCATAGGAAGTGGAGCTGTGGCAGTTTCAGTATGGACAGGGTGACAAAGTGGGACAGTAGGATAACAATCAGGGTAGTCTCATTTCTTGGCATGGGTCTTGGCATTGTGCTCTGTCTTTGTCCTGGATCTCAGGGACCGTTTGCGGGGTAGTTCTCCCTCTGCAGGGGGTGGGGTGCTGGTGTGGTGCTCCTGTGGTGGGGCGTCCTGTCCACTAGCGCCAGCGGAGGTGGTGGGCAGTTCATCGTCCATGCTAGTGTCAGGGGCCCCTTGTAGTGCCACAGTGTCCCTCCTGTTGTTCACAAGTTCCTTCAGCACCCCTACGATGGTGCCCAGGTGGAGATGATGGTTCTGAGTTCCTCCCTGAGGCCCATATACTGTTCCTCCTGAAGGCGCTGGGTCTCCTGAAACTTGGCCAGTACCGTTGCCATCGTCTCCTGGGAGTGGTGGTATGCTCCCATGATGGAGGAGAGGGCCTCGTGGAGAGTGGGTTCCCTTGGCCGGTCCGCCCCCTGTCGCCCAGCAGCCCTCCCAGCTCCCCTGTGTTCCTGGGCCTCCGCCCCCTGGACCGTGTGCCCACTACCACTGCCCCCAGGTCCCTGTTGTTGTTGGGGTGGTGTGTTATCCTGGGTTCCCTGTAGTGGTGGACACACTGCTGATTGACGTGTCCTGGGGACGGATGTATGGGCCCGCTGGGTGGGTGCTGTGCTGGTGTTTCCAGAGGGTGGAAGGTCTGTAGTGGCCTGTGACTGGGTGATGGGAACCGACTGTCCCGAGGTCCCCGATGGGCCGGGCTGGTCATCTAGATCCAGTTGGTCAGAGGTGCTGTCATCACTGTGGGCCTCTTCTGTTGGTGGTGTGGACATGTGTGGACCCTCCTGTCCGTTGACGTTGGGCAGGGGTCCTGCAGGGGTATAAAAGGATGGTTATTACATCTGTGTGTGTCATGGTGTGCAATGGCTGGGTGACCGTGTACCCCAGTGTTTGCATTCCTGTGTGGGACCTTGTGTGAGGATGGTTTAGGGGGTTGTATGGGTATGTGCAGTGGGCATGCTTTAGTGATGGGTGTCCATGCTTCGTTGTTGCATGCAGGGCTTGGTGTTGGGATGGGTGGTTTGTGATGTTGGGACATATGTGAGGAGTTGGGGTGCTGGGGGTGAGGGTGGGGGTATGTGATAGCATGCAGGTAGGGTGGGGGTTGTAATAGTTAAGATTTGACTTACCAGAGTCCATTCCTCCACCTACTCCTGCGAGGCCCTCAGGATACAGAATCTCCAAGACCTGCTCCTCCCATGTTGTTAGTTGTAGGGGAGGAGGTGGGGGTCCGCCGCCAGTCCGCTGAACCGCCAGGTGGTATCTTGAGACCACGGAACGCACCTTCCCCCGTAGGTCGTTCCACCGCTTCCTGATGTCCTCCCGATTTCTTGGGTGCTGTCCCACTGCGTTAACCCTGTCCACTATTCTTCGCCATAGCTCCATCTTCCTTGCAATGGAGGTGTGCTGCACCTGTGCTCGAATAGCTGTGGCTCTACCCGGACGATTTCCTCCACCATGACCCTGAGCTCCTCCTCCGAGAACCTGGGGTGTCTTTGCCGTGCCGTGGGGTGGTGTAGGTGATGTGTGGGGTAGAGTGTGTGGTGATATGTGGGGTGATATGTAGTGGTGTGTTGTGTGAGGTGCGTGGAAATTCTGTGGGTGATGTTGTGTGCCTGTGGATGCTGTTGTTCTTGCTGGTGCTCTCTCTCTGGCCTTCTTTCAGAATTTTTTGTTGTGGGGGTTTGTGGGTGATGTGGGTGTGTGTTTTATATTGTATTGTGTGTGTGGGAGTGGTGTGTGTATGTGTATCAGTTGTGTGTATTTTGAATTGTCCAATGTGATTGTGTTTTGTAAATGTGTGTGTATTTTGAGCACGGCGGTGTGTACAGCCAATGGAATACCGCGTGGATTCGTGTGTCGTGATAGTGTGGGCGTATTTCTGTTGGCGTGATGGTGGAGGTTTTGTTTTCACCAGTTTATCACTGACCTTTGGTGTGGCGGACTTGTGTGGGTATCTGAATTTTGGCGGATTCCGAAATGTGGGTCATAATAGCTGTGCCGGAATTCCGCGGCCGCGGCGGTGTGTTGGTGGTCTTCTGCACGGCGGTAAGCGGCTTTTACTGCCAATGTTGTAATGACCGCCATACTATCCTATACTAAACAAATATATTTTTTTTTGTTTTGTTGTTTTTTTTTTTTTTTTTTCATTTTTTTTGCTTGCAAGAACCCCAACATTGACTCCTACCCACCCACCCACACACTTAAAAATAAACAGTAGAAATATTCAGGACCCACCACCCACTAACACTAACTAAACTTACATCCTATAATAACCTAACACCAAGCCCCCGAAACCCACAAAGTGTAAGAACCAGGAAAGAGGAGGGAGGGGAGGGAATCATGTCCGTCTGATCTGCTACAGGTTGGCCCTCCGGAGGGTCCTCTTGATTGACCCCACCCGCTGGTTGACATGTCGCACCTCCTGCCGCAGTCGACTCATCTTCCACAGGACACCGTCCAATTTCCGCCATATGTCCAAAAGCAGCAGGGTCAATGGCTGCAGCTAGGGTGGTCTGGGTGCCAGCCGATAAAGTGTGGGGCCGTGTAGTGTCCATGGCTGTGGGCTACCCTGCAGGTGGTGCTGTGCTTGGGCCTGGAGCACTTGCAGAGGATGTTCCTGCAATGGTCCCAGCTGCTGGTGGTGCCACCTGGGTGGTAGTGGTGGTGGTGCTTGTGGTGGCTGTGGTTAGCAAAGAAGGGCCGCCTTGTGGGAATGCCCTCCAGGCTCCGGAGGCCCGTTCATGCCGGTATCTGCGGGTCATTTTTCGGTACCCAGGCTCGACTTGAAGTATGTGTTGATACCTCATTGCCTGCCGTTGAAACTCCCTGACCTGGATGGTTGTCATATTTGCAGCTGTGAAGACAAATAGAAAATCTAACATTAGGTACTGCATTGTGTGAAATGGCACAAGAAGTAAATCAGACAATACATCAATTGTGCTTGTAACAGCTCATATCATCATACAGATCATTGATTGTCCCTGAGGAAGTACATGGCAAGCCAGCCTACAAAGGTTCTTTCACACATAGCACATCCAAACCTTACAAGATGGGTAACAACTGGCATGATTTTGGCATCATAGTTCTGTCAGTTGTCAGCTAAAAATAATGCTGCACATCCTCCACCACTGCCAGGGCTACAAATGTCATTGTACAGGATGGAAATCTAGGGCCACATGATCTGCAAGTTGTAAATGGACTTGCCAGTATAGTACTCATGTGCGAAACATGAGTGTGTATACTAGGTTCAGACAAAAGATTCACTGATTTACATGTCTGTGTACCAAACTTGTATCATCAGTCCTAGGTACACTATTCACAAACCTATGCCTGTGTTTGAGGGTGGGGGGTGGACTAACAACTAACAATTTCAAACACCAAGGACACCCAGGAAGCATAGGCAAGCTGGACATGTGTTTGGCTCAAGACACACACTACAGATAAGGAGGATCTCCAAATAGGAGACAGCTAACCCTTGACCAATCCCAGTGCCACTCATGTTTGGAAATGCAGACCTTTGTCCACATCATTTGCTACCAGTAAGCCATGACTTACAACAAACACAGAGATGCAACAACACCCCTGGCCATGAGTTGCATGCACACCTAGGCCATTGCACTCGTAGCACTACATGTGGAGCTACATGCTGCTAGGAAGTTCAACCTACAGTTTAATACATTAGTGAATTTGGAAGCAGAGGTCTGTGGGTAAGCATTTGGCAGCCCCATTCTGGGAGATTTTGGGTCTGACTGGCTGACTAAATCACAAATTAGGTCCAGTGTGACTCTTTCTGATTCAAGTTTTATTCACATGTCTCATCCCTATTCACATTGCGGGGCCTACAGGACTGACCTAGAATCCCTAAATAAGACAATAGGATAAGGATTAGCCAACTCAAAGATGGTGATAAAATGATATTTCACTCATGAAACACAACAAAAGATTGGTCAGTGCATCACACCTTGCCATGTGTCCAACACACAGGAGTCCATCACACATCACCAGAAAACACAACACATAACAGACGTATCAACACTTACTGGAGTTGTCTGCGTCCTCGAATCGAGCCACCTCGCCAACAGTGTAGGGTGCTGGTCCACCTGTAAGTCATGGAAGGGAGAAATGTGCTCAATTTCTGTGCACTGTACAACAATTCCAAAGACAAATACTATGTGTAGGATTACTAAGAAAGTAAAGCCTCTCAGACATGATGATACTGCATCCGATATAGCACTGCTAACATGTGCATACCATGGGTCTCCTGTGAGTGTTACACACATATCTGCACACATGCAGTGGCCGTAACTATCATGTGGTGGCAAACATGCTCCTTCATTAGTGAGCAGACATAATAATGGAGTGTATTCGTCTCATCATGTGTATCCAAGAGAGACATCCAAAGCCACTTTCCATGAGGACTGCATTACCAGTCAACCAGCCATTGTGACCATGACAAATTTATGACATACAGGTACAATGTACAGAGGGCCAGGAACAGTTGTTACCCCTCATGTTGTTACAGTTTCTTCATTTGATGTTGCCCAGCTATGGTGAGTTGCACCAACCATAGAGATATGAACAAATGTGCATACCTTTGGCCAGCCATCCCTAAACGAAATGTGGCACTACAAACTCCAAATACCAGTCTAAGATGTTAGCTGAGCGCAGCTAGAACTTGTTCCCTATGTGTCCAAATCCAGATCTGACATGTATCCGAAATGAAGGAGGGGTACAATAATCCCTAAGATTTTAGGAATTTCCGTGATCGGTTTCCTTACACACTCACCAGACACACATGAGACATATGTTCGGGCCTCATTGCTATCATCAATTGACGTGAAGCCTGCACTCATTATCAGCCTCATGTAGTGTTTCAAAAGTCAGTCTAGCTGTTGCGTCAACAAATGTTGGTAATTATTTGGAAAATGCTATACTTCACAGGCAACTCTGGCCTATATCTATACATAATTGGCTCCTGATTTGTGTTGCTGTTTGACACAAAGGCGGCACTAACTTATATAATGCAAAAGTATTCAGAAAGTTTGGGGAGCTCTTGCTTCTTAACAGTTAGCAATTGTGGTCCTTAACAAAGTAGATATATAACCCTGTATGATAAAAGTAGCATTCCACACACTCAACAACATTGCCGGCAGATATTGTAAAAATCATATGATGTCACTACAGAGCATTTAAATGTGCACATTTCCATGATTTATACTCACCAACAGGGCCACCAATCACAATCCCCAGGTGGTCCAGCAGATCTTGTTCCCTGGAGATAAGGTCAGCCCAGCGGTGCTTCAGCTGGTGGTTGTTCCTTGGTGTCTGATAAATCCGTTGCAGATGATGCAACACCTTTGCCCATCTGAGCCTCCTTGCCTTGGTGTGATACCCCTGTATCACCCGCCCACCTGCCTCAATCTTTAGGGGTAGGAAATGGCACATCAGCCATATAAATCCACGCAGCTCCTCCTCACCCATCTTGCCAAGACAAGGCCTACCCAACATCCTAGCAGCAACAGAGAAATAGGGGATAAAGGGGAACAAAGGAGAATAGGGGGAAAGTAGAACAGGAAATACTTAAACTAAACAACTAACACAGCCCAGCTATACTCAAACTAACAATACCCACAACAGACTCCCAACAAAACAAAGTCAATACTTTACAGCACAAATGTACACAAAAAACACTCAGACAGGATACAACAACAAGTTTTTATTCACAAAAAGACAAAAAATAGACCACACAGGAGACAAAAGCACAATTTGACCAGACAAAACTCTCAACACAGCCACACAGTCAGGAAGTATCACAGACTGCAAAGTGAAAGTGAAAGTACACCCACTGTACATAATCTGTAAACAGGATATCCTATTACATCACTTCCAGCCTAAAATGGCGGGCGTTTTTATCGTCATGCATCAAAATATTTTGACGCATACAGTCTGCGCGCCATTTTTTCGACGCACAGGAGTAGAATTGAGCCCGCATCCATATGTTTGGAAATAGCTTTACACTTAACCAATTATCTGAGGTACAGTGTGGAAGATACAGCACAGGGGCAATGGTTTTTCACTGCATTATGCGTCGTTTTTCGGGCATAAGCGTCATTTTTTTACGCTTGTGTGTCATTTTTTGACGCGTATGTGTCAAATTTTCAGGCATTAACTGGGTTTGGGTCATTTTACCATTTGAATGTTATATTACATTTGTGAATAAAAGGGAAAGGCTGATTGCTCCCACTTTGGTCATGACGGTGTATGGGCACATGTGAGACATCATACTACTGCGGACCATGATTCGCTACTTAATTTACAGGATTTTGACTCTTGACTGACGCACTAGATGGCCAAACGTGTGGCCTACATATCTGTATTGCACAAATTGGGCATGTTTGGCGTCAGGAGTGGATAGCAAGGTGACGCACATAAGTACAATACCTCAATGCCTATGGCTCAATGTGTGTGTATTGGCTACTAATGTAGTTGTTGACCCACTGTGTGAGCATCACAAGATGCATCATTGCAAAAATGCTTGTATGAATGTGAAGTCAATGTGTCCAGCCCTCAGATGCAAGTCAGTGTGGAAATGAGAGAGTACATGTGTTAGTCACACATGTAGCAACATCTGTTGTGTGCCCTTCCTAGTTTTTGGGTAACGTAAACACCACAAATGACAAAGCATGCACCGGATAGATAGCAGACGCTTGTTCATGTCAAAGGTCCAAAACTTGCCCATCACATGTCCTGGAAATTTGGATACTGCTTCCTAGGCACTTGTTGGTGAACCCAACATGAGTCAGGCACATGTACAGACTAAGTGGGTACCATGTAATTGACATGGAAAGCCATAGGTGAACCACAAATGTAATATCACGCCACAGTTGTGGTCATATGACTGAGCCATAACTCTCCTGTGGCAGTGGTGGACCAGCAGACGAAGCAGCACATGGCCACATATTTCCAGTGATCAATTGCACAGAGGTGTGTGGTTCATGTGTGTGGTCCAATGTTGATCCTGTATATTTTTAGGGGTCTATGTTGTCACAGTTACGTCCAGGTCTCATCATGAGTCAGTGGCGGCTATTCCTGTATCTACTGAGTATCCTTCGGAGATCAATGAAAGTAAAGCCAATGAGGATATAAGAACCTACATGGGGATGGTCCCACCCTGTCACTGCAGACGTGTTATGAGACTGTCAACAGGGCAACCTTGGTGTGCTGAGAGAAATCATATCTTAGGACTCTTGTTCCGCCAGGTGTCATTACAACATTTGTACACAGGTTGGCCTGTAAAGTTCCCACTGCATCTGGGAACATCATAGCCTCTTTGTTGATTACTCTTGCAGCTATTCAGCACGCACAGCCCATCAATGTGTTGTGAGCAATGTGATTCAGAGTGTGAACTTTCAGGGCCCTAACATGTGTAGACTTTTCATGCACATTATCTGACGTTGCTGGTTCTGCTGGAGGCACCATACCCAATCCCTGCATACGGCCATGGTAAACTGTCACACTTTGTCGCTCATGCATACTTGAGACCCAGACAAGGGATAGGCCATAATTTGGGTATTTGGAGACAAGTTCCCAACTATGGTTTGATAAATAAGCAGATTATGCTATACAATGTATTTGAGTATGCATTGAAGAACCACCTGACAAAATACCCCCGGAGGAATGTGAGGGTTGGGAAAGCAAATATGATACATATGTAGCCACAAGGAACCTTTAGGGTAACGCACAGACAGGTGCCAGTCAGGCTGACAGGATGCAGGGTCAATCAGGATCCAGCAATTTCACAAGGTATATACTCAGTGGTCTGACTAAGACTGGTCAGAGGAAGAACAAGACAGTTGACATGGAAAACTGTGTTTGTCCTGTGTTTTGGAAGGTGACACATAAACCCAAGGACTGTGTTACACAGCTTATTTTTCTAGCAATGCATACCAGTGTAATAAAAAAATAGCATCTTCTATGCTGTTCCAAGCATCTGCAAGGGCAGTGCATGTTTAAATGGCTGGTCTGCATGGAGGTGCTCACAGGTGTGTGCTGCATCAGTTTCTCACAAGTCCTGTAGGTGAGATTTGAGTTCAAATGGCCAACAGTACCTTTCACATGGGAAGCAAACTACAGGTGAGAACAGGGCTTAGAGACTACAAGCCCGTGCATAATTTAATCTGACGTCCATGCAGACAGATGTACGATGACTATGGCATACCATACTAAAGGGTGAAGCACACTGGATTACTATTGTTAGTTCTGTGTGTGTGTAGAGGAGGGAATATCTAGGTACACATATTACCATTCCAGGGACCTCTTAAGACAGGTGGGGTGAGACCAGGAACATGGGTGTGTCAGGACTTAGGACATGGTCTGACATGTACATGGAATGTCATGTGCGTAATGCTTGTCATAGGTGTGGCACTTGTGCTGTCTATGTTCTGCTTATATGGAATTCTAGTCACAGATAGTCCTTGCAAAGATAGGTGCTGCACGACTTACTGCTGTCAAGGGTCTGGTCATTCATTCCTGTTACCAATGCAGTAGCATATCCACTGCCTCATGTATGAGGCTTTTTATTCCCTTATTGACTGATGGTGTCTTACTTGTGTGCCATATGCTGCGATGAACCATGTTGCCAACATGTATGTGTGAAATAGGTGTGGTCCTCTGCTATTGCCCTTCAAAGGTGAAATGTACAGGAGATATGTCATTTACAGTGTTGGTGAATGTGATTGTTGTAGAATACACATCACAATTGCTTTGGAAATGTCTGTGTCCTGATCGGTATGTCAGCAATGCTCCATGAGTCTACACTCCTATTATGATAGTTAGAGATAAAGGTGAGCAAAAATGATTACCCAGACCATGATATGGTGATTATTATAGGTGTTTATTTACATATGTTGATACAGTGGTGATGGTGAGTTGTTTCAAAATAAAGGGGGTTATTCTAACTTTGAAGGAGTGTTAATCCGTCCCAAAAGTGACGGTAAAGTGACGGATATACCACCAGCCGTATTACGAGTTCCATAGGATATAATGGACTCGTAATACGGCTGGTGGTAAATCCGTCACTTTTCCGTCACTTTTGGGACGGATTAACACCTCCTCCAAAGTTAGAATAACCCCCAAATTGTTCACAATATGTTGGCGCCAACGCAATCAAGCAGCTGTGTTTTGTAGGTCCCGCTCATGTTGCAGGCCAGCATCCCCCTCTTCCTCCTCTTCAGGCATTTGTGGCTCTGGTTCTAATAGGGGAATGTTCCTTCATACACAAATGTTGTGCAGGATGGCACATGTTAAAATGATCTTGCAGACCATTTCTGGTGAGTATAGGAGGCTGCCACCAGTGATGTCGAGGCACCTGAATCTCGACTTGAGGATGCCAAAGGTCCTCTCGACTATGGAGCGTGTCCTCCTATGTGCCTCATTGTAGGCACGTCCTGCTGCAGTGCTTGGGTTGCCAAATGGTGTCATAATCCATGGCTGGATCCCATACCCCTGATCAGCTGAAAGAGAAAATGATTGAGATCATGTTGATGTAGCTTGACCCATTAATATCACCTTGCATGGCAGTAGTTGTCTTGTGTTGTCGGTGACTCTTTTGTGTTATTGTGTTGATTCCTAGGCTTCTAGGATGTAACATCTGCATTGAGTTGTTTCCTTGGCTGAACGAGTGTTTGCCTGCTGACCGGTTGTCAGCAGAATGTTTTGGGATTTGCAGTACGGTGTGTACTCCCTAGCATTGTGACTTGTGATACAGATTTTCCTGTGTCTTTACTGGGGGTGAGATGATAGTTCTATACACAAATCCAATTTGACAGTGGTGGTAACACGTTAGCATCTATGTACCCTGGACATCTCATAATTTTAGGCATATGCAATGGATTAATTTGAACATCAGTGATACACTTACATTTTGCAAGGTGACAATTAGCCAAACCTCTCCATACGTTGTGATCATTGACGTCTTAACATTTGACTGTACACTAATTTCAGATGTGTGACAGGTTCACTGCAGACCTATCAAACATGCCTAGCGGTGTCACAACCTCAGTGTGTTCCTGTTCACATGTTGCTGTCGTAGTGTATGTGTTGTTTGTCCTAGAGGGTTGCTGTGCAGTGTGTATTTAAGTAGGTTTCTGTACTTACCAACAAGTAGTTCATTGCCATATTGTCCATCCTGGAAGTGTTGATTGATGGTACAGTGACGGAAGATGAATGAGTCATGGACACTCCCAGGATGCTTGGCCACAATGTTGGTGATCAATCCTTGGTGATCGACAATGGCCTGCACATTGATGGAGTGTGTGTGCTTCCTGTTGCGGTATGGATGTTCCATTGCAGCAGGTGGCACAAGGCGTACATGAGTGCAGTCAATGGTACCAAGGATGTGTGGGAATCCATTAATGAGGTAAAACCCCTGTTGTGTCTCCTGCTGCTTCTGCTGTGTGTTTGAGAAGCAGATGTGGCGGGGTGTGAGTGTGATGATGGCATCCAGTACCTTGGAGAGGAAGGCGGAGAATGATGGCTGTGAGATCACAGCAACCAGGGCGCCAGTGGTTTGAAAGGAGCCACTTGCCAACATGTGTCTTACAGCTAGCAGCTTGGTTTCTGTTGGGATGGTGCAGTGTGTCAGCAAGCTGGGTGCCAACTGTGGCTCAATGTTGCACAGCAGCTGCTGAATGGCTTGCCAGTTCAACCTGTACCTCTGGATGATGTCATGTTCCCTGAGGGCATGAAGGGTTGTCCTGGTGCGGAATATCCTCTCCTGCCTTCTGTGTTGCCTTTGGGGTCCCTGCTGGTGTTGTGGAAGCTGCTGTTGTTGTTGCTGTGCTCTGCGGCCGTGCAGGATTTTTGCCCGGTAGCATAAATACAACGCACGGGTGTTTAAGTCATTTTTTGGACAGGAACGCCTACCTTGCATATCATTAATGCAAGGTGTTTTCCCGCATCCAGAAAATTATGCACACTGCTGGATTTTGACGTCCGCAGGCTCGGGCGTCAAAGTTTAAATATGGGGCAAGGTTTGCGCCAAAAGTGCGGCGCAGACGGAGTATAAATATGCCCCATATTCTTTTTTTGCATAGACGTACTAAATCACTGATTTTCTGTTTTATTTTTGTAGACATTTCATGTTTTTTTAGCCTATTGTTAAGTGTGATTTATTGCACTGGCACATCATTGGAGGTAACCAAGATGAGGTGTGCTGTCTTTCCCATCTAGCTTCCCAATTCCAGTGCTGTTTGTTTCTTCTTAGGTAAGTGGTTCAGTCATGTTTTTTTTGGCCTTTTACTGGCTCTCTTTTTTCACCATTGAGTTCTATATTGACTTTCTTGCCATCATTCTCACTTCTAGGGTGATGTCTATGCACTTTCTTTCTTTCAGATTCTCTTTTATATTTGGTCATTATAATCACATTTCCAGAATATGCATGGGTTGGTAATTTTATATTATCATATTACATTTAGAGATTTAAAGGAATTTCATGGACTGTTACAGGGTTAGAATATCTTGCCAAAAAGAAAATAGTTTCAAAGTTTTAAATTAAATGTTGTCATTGCTCTAATGAAGGAATAATATTTGCACACTGGTAGACCTGATTGCCTTAAGGTGGTCTTTCCCCAAAGGTATTGCCTGCATGCATCATATTTTGCTGAATCTTTTGTTTGAACTTTTGGTCTCCGGACACTTTACCGCTGCTGCCCATTGTTAAAGTGCATGTGCCCTCTCCCCTAAACATGGTTTGATTGGTACATCCATAGCTGGCATACTTAATTTACTTAGAAGTCCCTAGTAAAGTGTGCTACATGTGCCCAGGGCAGGTAAATTAAGTGCTACTAGTACGACTGCAGCACTACTTGTGCCACCCACTCAAGTAGCCCTTTGAACATATTTCAGGCCTGCTATTGCAGAGCCTGTATGAGCAGTTTTAACTGTCATGTCGACTAGGAAAAACTCTTGCCAAGCCTTAAACTCCCCTTTTCTGACATATGTTACCCCTAAGATAGGGCCTAGGTAACCCAAAGGGTAATTGTAATTACAAGGCAGCACACATACATGGTTTACATGTCCTGATAGTGACCCCCGCCCCACAAATTCGTTTTTCACTACTGTGAGGCCTACACCTTCTCATACATTAACATTGAGGTATCCTTGTTACATTTAATAGCCTGTAATTCCTAATTGAGAAGTCGATTTGTCATGTTTAGTACCTATGGAATGGTATAAATCCTTTTTAATGGTAAAGTTAGATTTATTTTTACAGTTTTGAAAATGCCACTTTTAGAAAGTTGGCATTTTTCTGCACTTAGCCCAGTGGGCTTGGAGGTCGTTTCCTATACACATCTGGGGTGGGTTACAGCTGGGCTTGTGCATTTCCTCTAGACAGCCACACACGAGGGGAGCTTAGGTGTGATGGATGGGCCATCAAAATCTGGAAGGGGCCATCCTGGGCAGGACGGGATGGAAGAGCTGGCCACAGTCTCACACTACACCTGATTAGGTAGTGTCCTGTCCCAACCCAGAGGGCTGTTGCATAGCACCCTGTAGTAAGTCTGGAGCAGGGGCAGGAAGAAAGGACCTCTGTGCACTTAAAATACCCTTCTTTGAAGTCACCCCCAATTCAAAGGCACATATGGGCATAAGTACTGGACCCCGACCCTACAAAATTAGTACACAACTGGACCTGTGAAGAACTCTACCGGCAGGAAGGACTGCTGTGCTGCTACAAGGACAGCCATTCTGGACTGCTGCTCAAGAACAACTGCTTTCTGTTACCCTCTGACCTGCTAAGGAATGGCTGGACCCATCTCACTTGAACCCAGAGTGACTCGAAGGGCATGTTGGCTTGCCCCCGGTTCTAAGTCTCTGGGACATCAAAGAGTTCTCATCATCCTGCAACATCACTTGTCCTTTGCTTGCTGCAAGTCTTGCCCTGCCAGGTAGTGCCAATCAGGTCCTGGGCCCTTGGGAGTGTATATAAAGTGCTGAAACTGCCAAAACCTGCACATTGACGTAGTTGCGCCGAGTGAAACATGTACACCTCCCTCAATGCCAACTCCTCACCACTCCCACAAGGATCATGGACACGCATCACCAACTGCATGGCGCATCATCATCAGCTTCCAATGCACCTCTGACTTTGCGTGGCTCAGAACTGACAGATCACGCACATCCAAAGGACTGACGATGATGCATCACATCCTCTACTCTCTACATCTTGGATTCGACATTGACGCATCCAAGAATCAAGGTAATCTTTCAGCAGGCCAAGGCTGCATTTGACCCATGCTCCATCACAGTTGGTGTGAATTTCCAGATTTGACCTGGTCTAGTGAGACCACATAGCCCCAGTTGGTGCTTTATGCTTCTAAGTACTACAAAACAATTAAGTTAAATCTTTTAGAATTCATATCTCTACTTCTACTTATTTGACTTTTGTTGTTGGGGTTTTCTTTTGTTCATTAAAATACAATATGTTATTCTAACTTGGTGTAGAGTCTTTTTGTGTTGTTTTCACTCTGTTACTGTTTGAAGTGTTGCACACACGCTTTACATATTGCCTCTTAAGCCTGCCTACTCTGTGCCAAGTTAACAGAGGGTGAGCACAGGTTAAATTAGGGCATATATGTAATTTACCATGACTAAGATTGTGGTTCCTGCTTAGACAGGGTGCATACCTCTGCCAACCAGAAACCCAATTTCAAACACACATAAAACCATTTCTGAAAACATTTACACCCCTAGGAATAAACAGGAACCATATCACTATTATATAATATAATAAATTGTAACATAATAGGATGATTTTTCAAAAACATAGTTCAGAGGAAAGGGGGATCAAGGTGGATATAAGGGTTAGTGATATTCTTATAGCTAGTTTTAATGTTTATGGTTCAATCTATTACTAAATATACTACATTTTGAGAAGTAATTATTGCCCAATTAATGTGATGCTCTGATAGTAACTTGCACCGATTGTAAAAATATTATAGATCTGTTTTGGGACAGAAATTCCAAATTTTCTATAATTAGTGATAAAAGTAAATTTAGAATTCATGCAGAATATCTCCAAGGTAATTATTTCTCAAGGAGCCTTGGAGAATTCCTATAGAATTTATACCCCAGAGTCACAGGGGTATTGATTCTGTAGTTCATATGCTATAAACAAGAGTTGACCATATTTTTATTAGAACTCAGTTGTCTTAAAGTTTACTACATGCAGAGATTGATGTGACCGTAATATCGGATCACATACCACTCATAATACTGACTTGGTTACAGCCAAGAAAGATGTTTATTTTCCAAAATGTTTGCAAGGAGCTTGCTGCCTTTAATATACCAAGAGATATTTTTTCCACGTAAACTGGGATTCATTATTGAATTAGGAAGAGATTGTGCAATGAGCTCTGTCTAGGAAATTAAAACATCAGTTGAGACAAAATCTAGCAATGTACTGGATAACATAAAAAAATAGTAAATATAAGTTATGCAACAAATTATAAAACTGCTTTAGAGCACTTGGTGCACACTGATTTTATTTCAATAGGATTAACATTGGAAATGCTGATGAATTTGCATCTAGATCAAAGGCAGCGCATTATAGGGTAAAAGGGAGTAACTAAATTACTCGCAGACTACTTGAAAGCCAACAAATAATGCTTTAAAATTAAAATATTTCTGTTAAAAGGGATCTATATGCACAAGAACATATGCCTTACTAGGATAACATTGTTTATTACCTACTCTCAGTTAATAAAAACCCCATCTACAAAACATTGTTTTATCTTCACTACAGCAAGATGTACCCTTACATGAAATTGAAAATGCAATTTGTTTGCAAAAATATAGGCCCTCATTATGACACTGGTGGTACATTCCTCTTACCGGCACACTGACGACCACCAACTTACCGCTGCAGTGGCAGATATCTGTTCACCATATTATGACACACACACACCAATCCGACAGAATTCAGCCACATATACAAATCCACCAGACCAAAGGTCAGTGATAAACTGGTGGTCTCAAAACCCACACCGGTACACCAACAGAATATCGCCCATAACATTATGACCCACGAATCACCACGGCGGACATTCAAAGGCGGTAAACCATTGGCGGTACATACCTCCGCCCTCACAATGGACACCCACATACAAAACAACACCACATTGGACAAAGCAAACAACACACACCTGACAGCAATACACACAGCACACACCCACACCACTAAAAAAACACCCACCCACAATACCCCAAACCCTTTATGTAGGAAAGTAGCCTCTTTCTAGCATGGTTACCTCCACTTTTTGCCTGTTTGTGAGTGTATGTCAGTATGTTTTGCCTGTCTCACTGGGATCCTGCTAGCCAGGACCCCAGTGCTCATAGTTTGTGGCCTAATATGTATGCCTGTGTAGTGCCTAACTGTGTCACTGAGGCTCTGCTAATCAGATCGTCAGTGCATATGCTCTCTCTGCTTTTAAATTTGTCACTGTAGGCCAGTGTCTCATTTACCAATTTCAATTGACATACTGGACCCCCCTTATAAGTCCCTAGTATATGGCACTTAGGTACCCAGGGCATTGGGGTTCCAGGAGATCCATATGGGCTGCAGCATTTCTTTGGCCACCTATAGGGAGCACAGACAAACCCTTACACAGGACTGTCATTGCAGCCTGTGTGAAATAGTACACACACTATTTCACAGCCATTTTCACTGCTCTTAAGTAACTTACAAGTCACCTATATGTCTAACCTTCACTTGCTGAAGGTTAGGTGCAAAGTTACTAAGTGTGAGGGCACCCTTGCGCTAGCAAAGATGCCCCCACATAGTTCAGGGCCATTTCCCCAGACTTTGTGAGTGCCGGGATGCCATTACATGCATGCACTACCTATATGTAGCTTCACAATGGTAACTCCGAATATGGTCATGTAACATGTCTAAGCTCATGGAATTGTCCCTCTATTCTAAATATGGTATTGGGGAGTCCATGCATCCTGAGGGCTCCACCATGGACCCTGACTACTGCCAAACTAGCTCTCTGAGGCATGCACTGCAGCTACACCTGCTGCCACCGCACAGGCAGGGTTCTGCCCTCCTGGGGGCTGAGCAGCCCAGTCCCAGGAAGGCAGAACAAAGCATTTCTTCTGACAGCAGGGTGTTACACCCTCTCCCTTTGGAAATAGGTGTTACAGGCTGGGTAGGGATGGCCTCCCCAGCCTCTGGAAATGCTTTGAAGGGCACAGATGGTGCCCTCCTTGAATAAACCAGTCTACATCGGTTCAGGGACCCCTTCTCCCCTGCTATGGTAGGAAACTGGACAAAGGAAAGGGGAGTGACCACTCCCCTGTCCATCACCACCCCGGGGGTGGTGCCCAGAGCTCCTCCAGTGTGTCCTAGACTTCAGCCATCTTGCTTTGCAAGGTGTGGGGGAACTCCGGAGGGCTCTGAGTGGCCAGTGCCAGCAGGTGATGTCAGAGACCCCTCCTAATAGGTCCATACCTGAAAAGTAGCCAATCCCCCTCTCAGGGCTATTTAGGGTCTCTCCTCTGGGTTCTCTTCAGATTCTGCTTGCATGTTTCCTTCACGAATCTTCTGCAACAACTTCAGACTCTTCTGACCTCAGATCAACCGCAGCCTGCACCAAGAAACGCTGTAACTACAAGAGACACTTTTCTTCAGCAACCTCAGCTCCAAGTCAGCAACTGCAACAGTTTCCATGCTGTGCATGCTCTTGGGACTCCCTGTCTTCATCTTGCACCAGAAGGACTGAAGAAATATCCTGTGGAGTGACAGAGTCTCTCCCCTGCTCCAAGCAGGCACCTTCCAAGGCAACGACCAGTACCCTGTGACTCCTCTCACGGCAACGTGCATACTCTTAAGGACACAGAGGGTGGACATCATCAATATAGTCTGTCCTGAGGTCCTGCTGATGCAATTTGGAGGAGGTAAGACCTTGCCGTCCCTAAGAACGATGGTACACCTGTGTATTGTGTCTTCTTTGCCTCCTAAGGCTTCTTTGCAGAATTCCTTTGTGCACAGCCTGGCCCAGGTCCCCAGCACTCCACCCTGTGACGCTCAACTTGCTGAGTTATTCTCTGGCGGCGTCGGACATTCTTTTGTTGTGCTGCATCAATCACATTTTGCACCTCCTTTGAACCTAGATCCTGCAGCTTCTGGGGGTACTGGCTGGCATCCTGAGGGCTCTCTAAAGTGCTGAGAGCCCACTCTTCCTCCTCATACAGAGTTGAGGCCACCAGCTTCTTCCTGGGTCCATCCAGTGCCATTTTGATGAAAAACGCACTTTTGCCGTAGCCAAGGCTTGTTGGTGCCTTCCAACATGAAATGTTGTCTGCAACAATCTTCACGCCCTGGGACATCTTTTGCATAATGCAGGGACCCGCTGGTATCTTCCTAGGGTATATTTCTGCAGTCTTCAACTAACCAGGGACTCTTCTTTTGCACCCTCTTCTGGGTTGGCAGGGGCTCCTGTCCTTCATGGAACTTCTTTCGACTTCTTGACTTTGTCCCCTTCCTTTGCAGGTCTTCAGATCCAATAATCCAGCAGTTGTTCTTTGCAAACTTGGTTGGCAGCTGGAAAATCCCAAAAATGCGGTGTAGTGTGTCCTAAGGAAACTTGCAGTACTTTACTCCTGCTTTTCTGGGCTCTGGTGTGGGGTAATTTACTTACCTTTACTGTATTCTCACTCTCCCAGTGGTTCTGCACACACTACACTTGTCTAGGGGGGAATTTGTAATTCACATTCCACTTTTTTAGTATATGGTTTGTGATGCCCCTAGACCAATTTTCTCCCATTGCATTCTATAGGATTTCCTACTGTGTACATTATTCTATGACTTTTTCCTTGTCTAATTTTTGAGTCTAGTGTATATATTGTGTATAATACTTACCTCCAGAAAGTGTATTGTCTCTAAGATATTTTTGGTACTGGGTCACCCAAATAAATACCTTTATTTTTAGTAACACTGAGAATTGTCTTTACTTGTGTGTAAGTACTGTGTAACTATAAGCGGTGTTGCAGGAGCTTTGCATGTCTCCTAGTTCAGCCTAAGCTGCTCTGCTATAGCTACCTCTATCAGCCTAAGCTGCTTGAACACTACTACATTCACTAACAAGGGATAACTGGACCTGGTGTAAAGTGTAAGTACCCAAGGTACCCACTACAAACCAGGCCAGCCTCCTACACTTTACAAATATAAATCATTGACACAAGACTGACACCAAGACCACTGTGACAACTAGACCCACACACCACTCACACCCATACACCCTTCACGCACTCCACCTCACACACCCCAACATATTACCCAACACACCCTCACCAACACACATCACATAACACCCATGGCACCACAAAGGCACCCCTGTTTCACTGGGGAGGAGTTAAGGGTCATGGTGGAGGAAACTTTCAGGGTAGAGCCAAAGCTATTTGGAGCACAGGTGCAGCAGATATCAATAGCAAGGAAGATGGAGCTATGGCAGACAATTGTGGACAGGGTTAACACCGTGGGACAGCACCCCAGAATAAGGGGTGACATCAGGAAGAGGTGGAACGACCTATGGGGAAGGTACGTTCCATAGCAGCAAGACACCTGCTCGTTATAGAGAGGACTGGCAGTGGACCCCACCTCCTCCCCCGCAGCTCACAGCATGGGAGGAGCAGGTACTGGCAATACTGCATCCTGAGGGCCTGGCCGGAGTTGGAGGAGGACTGAACTCTGGTAAGTCACCTTTCAACAATTATCACCCCATACCTACATGCCATCACACACCCTCCCCCTCACACCCATCACTCCACTCCATCCCAGACACTCCACCATCACATCACACTAATCCCAATGCCAGGCCCTGCATGCTGTACCAATGCATGGACACCCCTCACAGCCCTGCATGGACACTCATCACTAAAGCATGCACAGCATAGGGAAACTAACAATCCCACCACACTCCAACACACACAAGTAAAAGCTGGCAGGGAAACAACAACCATAGAGGGGAAGCCAGGGATGTACAAATGTCATACACATGAAGCATAATACATAACTTATATCCCCACAGGTACCCCAGCCAATGTCACTGGAGAAGAGGTGCCATCACTATCCAGTACCCCAACAGAAGAGGCCCACAGTGATGACAGTAACTCTGGACTTCAGGATCGGGATGATCTACTTGGCCCATCAGGGACCACTGGACAGTCGGTCACCCAAGCCAAGTCACAGACCACCACAGAGCCTCTCCCATCAGGAACCAACACCACAGCACCCACCCAGCACCCCCAAACCTCTGTACTCAGGACACGTCAATCAGTAGTGTGCCCACCTGTACAGGGACCCCAGTCCACACCTCACACACAAGATAATCAGGGACCTGTGGTCAGTGGCAGTGGGCACACCGGTCAGGGGGCAGAGGCACAGGCCAACAGGGACACTGGGAGGGCTGCTGTGTGCCAAGGGGAGGACAGCACCAGGGAACTGACTCTCCAGGAGGCATTCTCCGAGATCCTGGGAGCCTACCAACATTCCCAGGACACGATCGGCCAGATCCTAGACAACGTGCAGGAGAACAGGCGGCTGTAGGAGGGACAGTGTCAGGGGATCAGGGAGGACTTGCAGGCCATCAACAACACCCTGATCTCCATAGCAGGGGTGCTGGCAGACATGGCCACCATTATGAGGGAAGCAGAGTCACACCAGCAGGCCCCTGCCACTAGCCAGTCATCTGAACAGCCCTCCACTTCCACTGCCGCTAGTGGCCAGGAGGCCCCGCCACAGGACCCACAGGCCACCATCACCCCTCCCCATGCAGAAGGTGAACCACCCTGCATATGTTCCCTCCGACCCAGACAGAAGCCAGAGACACTTGCCAAGACACCCCTCAGGAAAAGAGACTCTCCTGATTGTCCCTCTTGTGTCCCACTCAGTCACCTTGTCCACCTTGAACTGCCATTGCTCCCCTTCCTATGTCCCCATGGACAATGAACCTGTGCTAAAAACACTCTGGAACAATACCTGGACTTTCCTCCATCATTACCCCATCCCATTGCACTTTCCCCTCTATATATTAGCACTACAATAAACACCCTTGGATAAAAATCGACTTTGAGTATTTCTTGTATTTCAAATATGTATTGATTGAAACAGCTACAACGATTGCAAATGAACTGTACATAGAATAAGCATAGAATTAATGACCTGTAGCTGGCTGTTGTGATCACACCAGGAGATTTTGTCAAATCACCAACATCTGCAAAATGAATATTCAGAGGTAACAGTAAGTGGGCAAAGAAGCCGGACATGTCAGCATGTCAATGCCACACAGAATACAACCAAAGTCATACAAATGTAAAGTTGCACTGTCTCACCTGTGTGCCATTGGAAGTACTGACGTATCACAGATGTTCTGTTGTCCACATCCTCATCCTCACTGTCCTCAGGGTCCACTTCTGCCACAGGGGCATCTCCAGTCTCTTCCTGGTACAGAAAAGGCACATGTCGTCTGAGGACCAGGTTGTGCAACATGCAACATGCCACTACTATCTGGCAGACCTTCTTGGGTGAGTAGCACAGGGATCCACCTGTTAGATGGAGGCACCAGAACCTGGCTTTTAGGTGGCCAAAGGTCCTTTCAATTATCCTTCTGGTTCGGGCATGTGCCTCATTATAACGTTTTTCTGCCACTGTCCTGGTATTACTCACAGGGGTCAGCAGCCATGATAGGTTTGGGTAACCAGAGTCACCTGCAAATATTGAGGGACAACATTTAGCCACACACTATGGCCCACACCATAGGCATACACCAACATATACTGGGTGGGAACCAGGGCTCACCTGTTAGCCACACCCTGTGCCTCTGTGGTTGGGCCATCACATTTGGGAAGCTGCTGTTCCTCAGAGTAAAGGCATCATGCACCTACCCAGGATACTTAACATTGACGTGGGAGATGTACTGGTCCGCCAAGCACACCATCTGCACATTCATGGAGTGGAAACTCTTACGATTCCGGAGCACCTGTTCATTCTGGCGGGGGGAAGAAATGTTATTTGTGTTCCATCAGTTGCATCAATTATATTGGTGATATGTCCCATTGCATAGAATCCGGCCTTCACAGTGGCCAAATCCTCAATCTGGGAAATGCAATGTAGCTGCACATGTGTTTTATCAAGGCAGACAACACTCTTGTTAGCACATATGAAAACATTGGCTGTGAAATTTCTGCTGCCAAGCCCACTGTCATTTGGAAAGAACCGGTTGCCAGGGAACAGAGAACTGATAACACTTGGACAAGAGGGGGGATCCCAGCGGGGTGACGGATAGCAGATATCAGGTCAGGCTCCAATTGGGCACACAACTCTGTGATTGTGGCCCTGTCCAGTCTATAGGTGAGTATTATGTGCCTGTCCTCGAGTATAGCCAAGTCCACCAGGGGTGTCTACACGGGGGGGTCTCCATCTCCTATTCATCCACAGCGATAGGTATCTAAGGGACAAAAGAGTAAGGTGGCTGTCACAAACTGAACAATGGAGCCACCACAGCAGTCCGCAAGGTGCAAACATGTTATGGGACAGCGTAATTTGTGAAGTATGTGCCTACTTATTCTGTGACGCTGCATTAATCCATAGGTCTGTTCACCCCCCCAAAATGGCGTCCACCTGTCCTGTGTGGAGGGACAGGTAGAAGTGAGGTAATGCCACTGACGTTGTGCCCCGTGGCGGTAGGCAGTCGTGAACCGCTGTGCAATTCGTCATTGGTTATAATTGGGCCCTAAGGGTACAGTGGCCAATGGTGATATACGCTGGTGGATGTGACTGCCATTTTCTATTAGATTCCTAAATTTTTCCTAACCTTCCGTAGGAGAGGACCTACACTGCATGTGCTGCTGTGACCCTTGTCTGGAACCTACCATGTCCCGTGTGACCGGGGAAAGGGCCCCAGCATTCACATCTGAGGAGTTGGAGTGACTGGTGGATGGGGTCCTTCCCTAGTACAGACTGGTGTATGGGCCTCGGGACCAACAGGTGAGTACACTGTGGGCACGATGCATGTGACATGAATGCATAAAGTTGTGTGTGTGAAGGCGTTGTGTAAGGGGGGTGGGTGGATGTCCTCTTGGCGGTGTACATGCTGTGTGCTGGGCTATGTGTGTGCCAATGGTGATGGAAACGGGTATGGTGGGCCCTTTGTGTTACTGGCTGGACTGTTTGTCTAATGGTGTTCTCCTGTCTGTATTGCCTCTGCAGGTCAGCGCCCATCAAAAGAAGGGAATATGGCATGCCATTGCAAAGGACGTGCGGACCCTGGGGGTCTATGGCAGGCGGAGCACCCACTGTTGGAAACGGTGTGAGGATCTGAGATGCTGGGCACGGAAGACCGCGGAGGCCCAGCTGGGGATGGCAACCCAACGAGGAAAGGGTTCCCGTCGGACCCTGACCCCCTATAGCCCGCATACTGGCAGTGCCGTGCCCTGAGCTGGATGGGCGCTTGAGGGCATCACAGCAGCCATAAGGGGGTAAGTACAGTGGCTATCATTGAAACTCACGGCTGGAGGGGTGGGATCCGGGTAGTGGTTGTGTGTCAGTGGGTGCCAGGTGTGCTGCAGTTGGGGGTGTGCACCCCTCCTCATTCCTTGTTGAGTAGCCATTTTACTGGTAGTGCCATGCATAGTGCGTAGGCCTGTTCCCTGTGTTTGAGGGTGCTGTGTACGCCAACTGTGGTGTTGGTATAGTCACTGACCCAGTGTATCTTTTGTCTCTCCCCCCCCTTTCTTTTTTTTGCCATCCTGTCCTTATGTGCATTAGCATGATATGGTGGAGGAGCAGAGGCACCGGCAACAGAGGGAGCTGCATCCCACAGGACCATGGAGGCAGAGTCAACCGACACTGAGGGCACCAGTGGGACAGAGGGCGAGGGGAGCACCATGGCAGACACTGGAGGGGACAATACAGTCTCTGATACCTCCTCCGATGGGAGCTCCCTGGTGTAGGTGGACACTAGTGTGACCACATCAGCTGCAGGTACAGCTGCCACCCCCGTACCAGCACTGCCCTCCGAGTAGCCCCTCAGCGAGGTACCCATGCCCGATCATCCAGGATGGTGGGCATCTCCTTTGCCCCAGGCACCTCAGGCCCTGCCCCAGTGAGCCCTGCTTCCCTGAGCGAGGAGGCTATTGACCTCATGAGATCCCTCTCTGTAGGGCAAACAACCATTGTGAATGCCATCCAGGGGCTGGCAGCCCACATGCAGCATTCTAATGCATTCCTGGAGGGCATTCATGGTGGATTGGCAGCCCAACAGAGATCGATTCAGGCTCTATCCTCCTCTCAGAAGGCAGCCATTGTCCCTGTTTCAACCGTCCCCCCTCCAACTTCCACTTCCCAGTCCCATTCTCCTCAACCCCAACCCATCCCAAGCATACAGGCAGACGAGTATGCACACAGGACAACACCAAGAGTGTCACAGGCAAACACGAGCACCACACTTCATCCCACAGGCACTCACACAAACAACATTCATTTGCAGACACAACAACATCCACTGTCTCCACTGTCTCCCCCTCCTCCTCCTCCACCTCCTCCACCTTCCACCCAGTTACGTCCACAATCACACCTGCATGCACTACATCAATATCCACTACCAGCATCATCCCCACAACAAGCAGAACACACACCTCACTGGCAGCCCCCTCCACAACATCCATGCACACGTCCCCTGTGTCCTCTCCCACCGTGTCTGTCCCCCCAAAGTACACAAACACAGGCACTCAGACACCCAACAGCCATCCACCTCACAACAGCATACAGCCCATGCACCTGCACTCAAATCCAGTAGACAAACACCTCCAACAACCACTCCCACATCCTCCACTCCCATCACTCTTCCCTCTTCCTGCCCCAACGTCCCTGAAAAGCTTTTCCTTTCCCAGATTGACCTCTTCCCTACCCCACCACCCCCCTCCTGCACGTATGGGCAGGATAGCAAGGACCCAGCCAAGCACCTTAGCCAGACATTCCACAGGCCCAGTGATAGCATCACCTACTCGTGGTGGAAAGGATTCCAGGCCAACAATACTAAAGGGGAAGGAGCCTGCAGCAGCTCCCTAGAAGCAGAAGGCCGTGCACCAGCTGCAAAAAAAAGGGAAGGAGCCTGCACCAGCTGCAAAGAAGGGAAAGGAGTCAGCACCAGGTGGAAAGAAGGGGAAGTAGCCTGCACCAGCTGCAGAGAAGGGAAAGGAGCCTGCACCAGCTGCAGAGAAGAGGAAGAAGCCTGCACCAGCAGGCAGAGGGGGGAAGAGCTGAGCCACCAGTGCCAGGATGGGTAAGAGACCCCAACCCATGAGCAGGTGGAGAGGAGGCAATCTGCGTGAGCGAAAGCTGACAGACATACACCGCCACCAGCTGTCACAGAGCCCCCACCGCAAGCCGTGGTTGTGCTGCCATCAGATAGTGCAGGGGCTGAGCAGGAGCATCCCACAACCACCACAACAGTGCAGCCATCGGAGGGTGCAGGGGCTGAGCAGGAGCCTCCCATAACCACCACCACAGTGCACCAATCGGAGGGTGCAGGGGCTGAGCAGGAGCCTCCCACAACCACCACCACAGTGCAGCCGTCACTGCCGGTGGACGCCATATAGTCCAGCCTCCAAGGGCTGCTGTGCAGCTTGCCCGCTCCAGATCCAGTGGGCAAGTCACCCACCTGAAAGACTGTGGCCTTCCACTCCCCAGGACCAAGCACAGGGCACGTTGCCCCCTCCAGAACCAGTGGGGTATTCACCTGCTCCGGAGACTTTGGCCTTGCACTCCCCAGGACCAAGCACAGGACATGTTGCCCCCTCCAGAACTAGTGGGCAAGTCACTCACTCCAGAGACTGTGGCCTTGCACTCCCCAGGACCAAGCAATGGACATGTTTTCCCCTCCAGAACCAGTGGGAAAGACCCCCACTTGAGAGACTGTGGCCTTGCTTCCCCAGTACCAAGCACATGGCATGTTGCCCCCTCCAGAACCAGTGGGCAAGACACACATTCCAGAGACTGTGGCCTTGTACTCCCCAGGACCAAGCAATGGGCATGTTGCCCCCTCCAGAACCAGTGGGAAAGACACCTACTTGAGAGACTGTGGCCTTGCACTCCCAAGGACCAAGCACATGGCATGTGCCCCCTCCAGAACCCGTGGACAAGTCACCCACCTGAGAGACTGTGGCCTTGCACTCCCCAGGACCAAGCACAGGGCATGTTGCCCCCTCCAGAACCAGTTGGAAAGACACCCATTTGAGAGACTGTGGCCTTCCACTCAACTGGACAAAGCAATGGGCATGTTGCCCCCTCCAGAACCAGTGGGAAAGACACCCACTTGAGAGACTGTGGCCTTGCACCCCCCAGAACCAAGAACATGGCATGTGCCCCCTCCAGAACCAGTGGGCAAGTCACTCACCTGAGAGACTGTGGCCTTGCACTCCCCAGGACCAATCACAGGGCATGTTGCCCCCTCCAGAACCAGTAGGACAAACACCCACTTGAGAGACTGTGGCCTTGCACTCTGCTGGACCAAGCAATGGGCATGTTGCCCCCTCCAGAACCAGTGGGAAAGACACCCACTTAAGAAACTGTGGCCTTGCACTCCCCAGGACCAATCACAGGGCATGTTGCCTCCCTCCAGAGCAAGTGGGCAAGTCACCCACCTGAGAAACTGTGGCCTTGCACTCCCCAGGACCAAGCATAGGCCATGTTGCCCCTCCAGAACCAGTGGGAAAGACACCCACTTGAGAGACGTTTGCCTTGCACTCCCCAGGACCAAGCAATGGGCATGTTGCCCCCTCCAGAACCAGTGGGAAAGACACCCACTTGAGAGACTGTGGCCTTGCACTTCCCAGGACCAACCAGAGGCCATGTTACCCCCTGCAAAACCAGTGGGCAAGTCACCCACCTGAAAGACTGTGGCCTTCCACTCCCCAGGACCAAGCACAGGGCATGTTGCCCCCTCCAGAACCAGTGGGGTATTCACCTGCTCCGGAGACTTTGGCCTTGCACTCCCCAGGACCAAGCACAGGACATGTTGCCCCCTCCAGAACTAGTGGGCAAGTCACTCACTCCAGAGACTGTGGCCTTGCACTCCCCAGGACCAAGCAATGGACATGTTTTCCCCTCCAGAACCAGTGGGAAAGACCCCCACTTGAGAGACTGTGGCCTTGCTTCCCCAGTACCAAGCACATGGCATGTTGCCCCCTCCAGAACCAGTGGGCAAGACACACATTCCAGAGACTGTGGCCTTGTACTCCCCAGGACCAAGCAATGGGCATGTTGCCCCCTCCAGAACCAGTGGGAAAGACACCTACTTGAGAGACTGTGGCCTTGCACTCCCAAGGACCAAGCACATGGCATGTGCCCCCTCCAGAACCCGTGGACAAGTCACCCACCTGAGAGACTGTGGCCTTGCACTCCCCAGGACCAAGCACAGGGCATGTTGCCCCCTCCAGAACCAGTTGGAAAGACACCCATTTGAGAGACTGTGGCCTTCCACTCAACTGGACAAAGCAATGGGCATGTTGCCCCCTCCAGAACCAGTGGGAAAGACACCCACTTGAGAGACTGTGGCCTTGCACCCCCCAGGACCAAGAACATGGCATGTGCCCCCTCCAGAACCAGTGGGCAAGTCACTCACCTGAGAGACTGTGGCCTTGCACTCCCCCGGACCAATCACAGGGCATGTTGCCCCCTCCAGAACCAGTAGGACAAACACCCACTTGAGAGACTGTGGCCTTGCACTCTGCTGGACCAAGCAATGGGCATGTTGCCCCCTCCAGAACCAGTGGGAAAGACACCCACTTGAGAGACTGTGGCCTTGCACTCCCCAGGACCAATCACAGGGCATGTTGCCTCCCTCCAGAGCCAGTGGGCAAGTCACCCACCTGAGAAACTGTGGCCTTGCACTCCCCAGGACCAAGCATAGGCCATGTTGCCCCTCCAGAACCAGTGGGAAAGACACCCACTTGAGAGACGTTTGCCTTGCACTCCCCAGGACCAAGCAATGGGCATGTTGCCCCCTCCAGAACCAGTGGGAAAGACACCCACTTGAGAGACTGTGGCCTTGCACTTCCCAGGACCAACCAGAGGCCATGTTACCCCCTCCAAAACCAGTGGGCAAGTCACCCACCTGACAGACTGTGGCCGTGCACCCCCCAGGACCAAGCACAGGGCATGTTGCCTCCCTCCAGAGCCAGTGGGCAAGTCACCCGCCTGAGAAACTGTGGCCTTGCACTCCCCATGACCAAGCACAGGGCATGTTGCCCCCTCCAGAACCAATGGGCAAGACACCCACTTGAGAGACTGTGGCCTTGCACTCCCCAAGACAGGGCATGTTGCCCCCTCCAGAACCAGTGGGCAAGACACCCACTTGAGAGACTGTGGCCTTGCACTCCCCAGGACAGAGCAATGGGAATATTGCCCCCTCCAGAACCAGTGGGCAAGTCACCCACTTGAGAGACTGTGGCCTTGCACTCCCAGGACCACGCACAGGGCATGTTGTCCCCACCAGAACCAGTGGGGTATTCACCCACCTGAGAGACTGTGGCCTTGCACTCCTCAGGACCAAGCAATGGGCATGTTGCCTCCTCCAAAACCAGTGGACTTGTTTCTGCATCCGGCTGAGGTGCCCCTGAGGTGCCTGCCTATTTGCCAACTGATGCCCCTGCAGTGTTCTCTCCGGATTGGGGCAGGATTCAAGTGGGGCCTTGGAATTTGCCCTATGGCCATGTGGGCCCTGTGAACTATGGACTGGCCAGTGTGCCTTTTTCATGCACGTGTACAGATCAGTTGAATGTGTAAATCTGATTGTTGAATTTATTGTTGGACTGTTTACAATCATTTTCGTTAATACCTGTTGTCTTGGCATTATTCTGCAGATTTTCGTGGTCAAATTGTTTTTGTTATGCATATGGTTGTGTGTATGGTGTGTGTGTGTGTCGGGTGTGTGTTGTGCATGTGTGTGTCACTCTGTTTTTTCTCCCACCCTTCCTTGTGTGCTAGGTGGCTGTACTCACCGTCGTTGTCTTCGCCGGTGTTGGTGTTCCAGGTGGAGCATAATGTAGAAGATCATTGGGAAAACTTGCAGTTCTGGTTCCATGGCGGCGTTCTTCTTCACTGTATCTCCGAAGGTGAGTCCTTTCTCTTCTGTGATGTGTTTCTGACAGGCTTTTGATGGCATTGGTACTACACCGGAAAAGGTGGCGGAGTGATGTGTCTTAATATGGTGGGTGGTACTTTGTCTGCCGCCTGACTGTTGTTTTCGCCCTGGAGGTCGGTGTGGTACATTGGCCGTCTATCGGAGATATCACTGCCATGGTCATAATTTGGAGGTACTTACCGCCAGCCTTTTGGTGATATTACTGCCACTTTATCACCCACAGCGATGGTCGTAATGAGGGCCATTATCTCCAAGATCGAGTAATTTTAGTCTTGAGTTGAATTTACTTTTTAGAAACTTTTTGAAATTCAAATTACAAGGTCTATAGTATTTTAGTACAAGAAACAAAGAAGAAGGTACTTTTTAAAAGCAATGCTATGTTTCTTCCGTAAGGTGGGCTGCAACTTTAAGCTATATAAGAATTTTAGCCCAATTTCAATCATAATCCCAGTATGTAAGATTTTGTGAATATTTTAGCAATGCACTTAGGATTGCATTTGCCATAATCAATTGAACAAGTTTTAGTGATGCATTCAGGACTGTATTTGCCATAATCAATTGAACCAGAACAGAGTGGATTGATTTTCAGAAAGTGGACTATCTTGAGACCACACAAGCACATATTTCAATGTTTTAAACCAAGCTCCAGAGAACGGATACCCACTAGCATTTTATAGTATTGGATGGTGGATGCTTTTAATTCATTGTGTTGAGGTTTCATGTTACAGTCCTTGAAATCACGTAGTTTTGGTCGCAGATATTTGAACATGATCTCTTTATTGTTCACTTCTCCCAAACCATCAAATTATGTTGATGAAATATTTGTACTCCTTATTGTACACTTGAAATAGGTCCTATACTAGGGTTTCTTTATACCTTCTTTGATATTATTGCATTACTGGATATAATTCGACAAAGTCATGATATCTGTAGGCTCAAAAGTAGAGATAACAATTTAAAATGTTGGTCTATGCTGATGAGGTTATACTTTATGTATGAATCTAGATAAACCCATATCTAGTTTCTATTACAGGCTACTTTAAAAAAAAAAGGATATAACTCATATCTACATGATACAGCAATATTACCACTTAATGCATTCTACTTTAAATAAATCTAACCCTGATTCCTATGGATTATCTAGGATAATACAAAGTTAAGATATTTGGCTATTTGGTCCTCCAAATAACTAAGGGAAATAATTAAGCATAACCTGGATAATGTCATACAAAATCCCAACTCTTCAATTGTAGGATGGTATTTGGATACTTGGGAGCATATTTATACTCTGCTTGCGCTGAAATAGTGTCATTTGTTTACGTTATTTCAGTGCAAACTTAACTCCATATTTATATTTTGACGCTAGACCCGTCTAGCGTCAAATATTGGAGTTAAAGTCATTTTTTTCCTGTGGAAAACTACCTTGCGTCAATGAGATGCAAGGTAGGCGTTCCCTGGCAAAAAATGACTCTAAGGCCCAGGCGCCTTCTTTATCCTCCCATGCAAAAATGGTGCACGGGAGGGAGGCGGGCCTAAATAATGGTGTTAAGCTTGCTTAGAGCCCTTATTTAACGCCTCGGTCAGGGCAGGCGCTAGGGGGCCTGTGGGCTTTTTCCATGGTGGAACACCATGGAAAGAGCCCACAGGTGCTCTTCGAAGGCCCCAGGGACACCCCCACCCACACCAGAGGGACAGCGCAGTACGAGGGACCCCATCCCAGGCAAGTATAGGTCAGTAGAGGTAAGTATTTTGTGTTATTTTTGAAAGTGCCATTGGGGGCCCTAGAACCGGCCCCCCTACATGGCACTGGGTACAATGGCCATGCCCAGGGGACCCCTGTCCCATTTGCTGGCCATTGGGGTGGTAGGCATGACTCCTGTCTTTTATAAGACAGGAGTCATGTGGTATGGTAGGTTTTGCATCAAGAAATAATGCTAGGCAGGTTGGAGTAATTTTTATTGACTCTAACCAGCCTAATGTCATTTTTAGGTGCAAAACCCCCTTCTCCCATACCGCCATCCCCACCCTACTAACAGCAAAAAAAAATACGCTAGCCCACCATTTGCATTGTAGTGCGCCATTCCATTAATATTGCGCCCGGCTGGCATCCTGGAATGGCGAAAGCCGGCGCTATACTTTGTGATGCAAAACTGTGTTAGCTTTTTAAAAACTTCTGAAGTTATGAATTTTCAAAGTTTAGAAAATGTCTCAGTTCTCTGCATAATTCCGCACCATAGGAATTTTTTAAAAGCATATAAGATCAGGCAATGCGCTTACCAATGTCTCATCTCGTTGTAGTTCGAGGTGGTCGGGGGGGCTCTTTGTACCAGCTGGAGAAGTTCGGGCGGCTCTCGGTTTGGGCGGGAGCAGATGCAAAGAAGTCTTTGGAGCTGGTGCAAGGTCACTGCGGGGCCAGTTGTAAAAGCTCTGCGCAGGTGGACTTCAAGGTGAGTCCGGTAGGTCCCCTTGGAGTGTTGAGGTTGAAAGGTGTAGGGGACCCTGAGAACATAGCTGGATGCTACGGCTGGGCACTGGGTGGCCAGATGCAGAGTGAATAGTAAGCCAAGAACTGTGCGCAAAGGTGCCCTTGGAAGCAGGAGGTAGGTCACTTTGATGGTCGCTTGCAGGTCAGCAGGGTCACTCTGGTGGAAGGTTCTGGTATTTGCTGAGGTCCCTCAACTGGGGCTTCCTCCTGGTCTTTTTGCAGTCTGGAGTGGACTGTCCGTAAGGGTGTCTGACACTGAGAATCCAGAACCCCAGGCTATTGCACGTTTCAACCACAGGAGGTTGCAGTACCACCAAACTTGGCCCACTTTTAGGGTTTGTCTTTCTAGTCTGCCAAGTGAAATTTGGTCCAGCTGTGATATCCGGTCCTTTGGTAAGCAGCCCAGCAGGGAACTGGACTTCACTGGCTTTTGGCTCTTTAATGCAAAAGAGTGATGCCTGCACTCCGTAGGGAGATCTTCAGGCATTTTTAGAAGAGCAGAGGTTCTCTGGGAGTTTTTAGAGTCTGTACGATGTCCAAGCAACCCCTCCAAGGTGATTGTCGAGTCCTGGGTGCAGCAGGAAGGGTTTGGCGCCTTTTTCTTGATGCAGCAGGACTTCAGTTCTCAAGTCTTGGGTCTTCTTTGTTGCTGGTCTTCTTATTTCCTTGGAATCTGAATCTCTGGTCTAGGGGTGCCCACTAAATACTGTATTTAGTTGGCATTTAGGGGTGTACCTAGTAGTGACCAATGGGTCATCTACGTTAGGGTAGCTACACTCATTATGTATCCACTTCCTGTGGGCAGAGGTCACTTCCCTATCCCGGATAGGCTATTTTCCTACCATGCAAGTTGGAGGAAAATAAAATGGAAGGGTCACCTCACATACAACACCTAAGGGGTGCTGCATGCTTGTGGTAGCCACGGCTTCTGTTCTTTGTGAGTTTTCCCACCATTGCTCCCACCGAATGGGGTTTTCAATGGGGGCAGCCATCTGATGCTTGCAGGAGGCGTGGGGGTTGAGTTTCAAAGGTGGCAAGCCCTTTGAAGCTTGTTGGAAGGGCAGTGAACATTCCTGAGGAGGGAGGTGTGACACCTCCACCCATGAAGGGCTTTGTTTTGGGACTCAAAGAGCAGGAGTTCTCATCCCACGGTTCCAGAATCTTGTCTGGTGGTGACAGGCTGGTTGTGAATGGCCACCAACCATGTCAGTATTAGTTAGCTTTACAGGGGTCACCTCTAAGTTGGCTCCTGGGTACATTTTGCAATAGATCCAATACAGGTACAATGTTGGATTTATCATTCTGAGTTGTTTGATATTAAACAACCTAGAGTTCACAGTAGCCATCATGTAGCTGTAAAACTCGTACTGACCAGTATCCAGGACATGGATTTAAAATGGCTGCTGTGTTAACTTAGTATGCTTCAGGTTTGGCAAGCACAGTAGGGGCATAATGCTCAGGCATCTATACCCACACATACAGAATAGTGCACCCTGCCTTAGGGCTGGAAGTCCTGCCGGATGGGTGACTTACCTATATAATATGCAGTGTGTAGTGGACAGGGCACACAGGCTGTGGACCATGTTGAGTTTTCATTTCAGGATTGCACCAGGACACCCATCCTTCAATGACAGTTGTGAGTGCATCTGGATGCATGGCCCATGAGGGTGGCACAATCGGTGCTGCTTCCCTCAGGGGCCTACCCTTAGTACCATCTGGCCTGTGTACCTAAGTACCATTTACTAGAGACTTAGAGGCATATTTATACTCTGTTTGCGGCAAATGTGCGTCAGAAATTTTAACGCACATTTGGCACAAACCGTGCACCATATTCATACTATGACGCCCGACTCCGCGGACATCAAAATTCCTCTGTGTGCGTCATTTTTTGGATGCGGGAAACCGCCTTGCGTTAATGACATGCAAGGTAGACGTTCTCGTCCAAAGAATGACTTTAAGGCCTGTGTGCCTTATTTATACTCCAGCGTCATTTTGCCGCACAGGAGGGGGTGGGCCTTAGAAAATGGCGCACAGCCTCATGTGCTCTGTTTTTTAACACCTGGGCGAGGGCAGGCGTTAAGGGACCTGTGGGCTCACTTCCATGGTCTCTGACCATGGAAGCAGTCCAGAGGTGCCCTCCCCTGCCCCCAGGGACACCCCCTGCCACCCTCGCCCACCCCTGGAGGACACCCATGGATGGGGGAACCCACCCCAGGTAAGTACAGGAAAGCTGAGGTAAGTATTGTTTTTTTAATGTGGCATAGGGGGTCCTAATTTGTGTCCCCCTACATGCCACTGTGCCCAATAGCCATGCCCAGGGGACTGAAGTCCCCTGGGCATGGCCATTGGGCAAGGGGGCATGACTCCTGTCTTTGCTAAGACAGGAGTCATTTCAATGGGGGTTGTGCGTCAAAAAATGGCGCAAGTCCGGTTTGAGCCATGATTTTTTACTCAATCCTGGATTGCACCATTTTTTGATGCACATTCCCCATTTTCCCCTACGCCGGCTAACGTCAGTCCTTAAGTAAGGCACCCGCATGGCGCGTAGGAATGGCGCATAGGAATGGCGTTAGCCGGCTGTAAATTTTTTGACGCAAACCAGCACCGGCGCTAGTTTGTGTCAAAAAGTATAAATATGGGCCTTATAGTGGCAGCTAAATGTGTTGACAATTGTCTCAATAACTTTTTAATTTTAGGGAAAGATCATTGGCATTGGGGACCTGGTTAGCAGGATCCCAGTGCACTCCACTCCAAGTTGCATCCAGAAACCAGCCGTGTGAGGGGATAATGCAACAGGGTGCCAGCTTCCCACACAACCTCTCAAAATATACCGGACTGTTAGAAAGATGACATTAGCTACCACCCCTGAAACATTATGGGGGTGATTCTAACCCTGGCGGTCGGTGTTAAAGCGGCGGCCAACCCGCCAACAGGCTGGCGGTAAAAAATATAGAATTCTGACCCTGGCGGGAACCGCCAACACAGACAGCCACTTTAACACTCCGCCCGCCACGGCGGTACAAACAAACAGCGCGGCGGTCACCGCCAACAGCCAGGTGGCAGACAATGTACCGCCCACACTATCACAACTCACCAATCCGCCACCTTTTCCGGGGCGGGAGCACCGCCGATAAAAACACGGCGGAAACAGACTACGAACGGCAAAACGCTCACCACTACGCACTCCAGGAGGAAGGAGGACAGCATGGAACCCGAATTAAACATCCTACCTGCTCTCGTCTACCTTCTCATCTACCACGAGTACGAAGTCCGGCGCAGACGACAACGGTGAGTACTGCACCTACGACACACGGGAGGGGGGAGGACGAAAGGTTACGGGCACACACATATGCGACCCCGCCCCCCCCAACTATGTACACACCAATGCAGAGCAACAAGTCACAGTGACATCAGCCAAACACCCCTGAAAAATGCTAGGACATAATCAAATTTTGAATAAATATTTATGTACCAAAAAGCTCCTGAAAATTATCGTACAACCATGAAAGATATTCACAAGAAAACAAATGACATACACATCAGTGTATAACTGAAGTAACAAGTCCTGCACATCCTACGAATTCATCATGTCCGTGGGCCAAAGTTTTGAGAAACAAGGGCAAAGCCCATACAGGAGACCTGAGTCCTTTGGAGAGAACACTGCAGGGGCATCAGATGTAAAAACTACAGGCACCTCAGGGGGAAGGGAAGGGGGGGGCACCACAGCCACATGAGTCCACGACGCCAGATCCACAAGGAGCCACCATGCCCACTGTACCATCCTGGGGAGTGCAAAGCCACAGTCTCTCAATGTCTCTACAGTGGGTGGGCTGCCCACTGTACCATCCTGGGGAGTGCAAAGCCACAGTCTCTCAATGTCACTACAGTGGGTGGGCTGCCCTCTGTACCATCCTGGGGAGTGCAAAGCCACAGTCTCTCAATGTCTCTACAGTGGGTGGGCTGCCCACTGTACCATCCTGGGGAGAGCAAAGCCACAGTCTCTCAATGTCTCTACAGTGGGTGGGCTGCCCACTGTACCATCCTGGGGAGTGCAAAGCCACAGTCTCTCAATGTCACTACAGTGGGTGGGCTGCCCACTGTACCATCCTGGGGAGTGCAAAGCCACAGTCTCTCAATGTCTCTACAGTGGGTGGGCTGCCCACTGTACCATCCTGGGGAGTGCAAAGCCACAGTCCATCAGGTGGATGACAGTCTCCACTGGTCAAGGAGGAGGCATGGTGGGCACAGTGAACCATAAACAGTGATTGAGACGGCGGTGCCCAGTGGAGCGGTGCTTGAGATGAAGGGCCCAGCGGAGCGGTGCTTGAGATGAAGGGCCCAGCGGAGCGGTGCTTGAGACGGCGGGGCCCAGCGGAGCGGTGCTTGAGAAGAAGGGCCCAGAGGAGCGGTGCTTGAGAAGAAGGGCCCAGCGGAGTGGTGCTTGAGACGGCGGGGCCCAGCGGAGCGGTGCTTGAGAAGAAGGGCCCAGCGGAGCGGTGCTTGACAGGAAGGGCCCAGCGGAGCGGTGCTTGAGAAGAAGGGCCCAGCGGAGCGGTGCTTGAGAAGAAGGGCCCAGCGGAGCGGTGCTTGAGAAGAAGGGCCCAGCGGAGCGGTGCCTGAGACGGCGGGGCCCAGCGGAGCGGTGCTTGAGAAGAAGGGCCCAGCGGAGCGGTGCTTGACAGGAAGGGCCCAGCGGAGCGGTGCTTGAGATGAAGGGCCCAGCGGAGCGGTGCTTGAGATGAAGGGCCCAACGGAGCGGTGCTTGAGACGGCGGGGCCCAGCGAAGCGGTGCTTGAGACGGCGGGGCCCAGCGGAGCGGTGCTTGAGACGGCGGGGCCCTCTTCAGCGGTGCCTATCCTCACGGCGGGCCCTGTTCAGCGGTGCTCTTCTCCACGGCGGGCCATGTTCAGTGGTGCTCTTCTCCACGGCGGGCCCTGTTCAGCGGTGCTCTTCTGCACGGCGGGCCCTGTTCAGCGGTGCTCTTCTGCACGGCGGGCCCTGTTCAGCAGTGCTCTTCTGCACCGCGGGCCCTGTTCAGCGGTGCCTATCTTCACGGCGGGGCCCTGTTCAGCGGTGCTCTTCTCCACGGCGGGCCCTGTTCAGCGGTGCTCTTCTCCACGGCGGGCCCTGTTCAGCGGTGCTCTTCTGCACCGCGGGCCCTGTTCAGCGGTGCTCTTCTCCACGGCGGGCCCTGTTCAGCGGTGCTCTTCTCCACGGCGGACCCTGTTCAGCGGTGCTCTTCTGCACGGCGGGCCCTGTTCAGCGGTGCTCTTCTGCACCGCGGGCCCTGTTCAGCGGTGCCTATCTTCACGGCGGGGCCCTGTTCAGCGGTGCTCTTCTCCACGGCGGGCCCTGTTCAGCGGTGCTCTTCTGCACCGCGGGCCCTGTTCAGCGGTGCTCTTCTGCACCGCGGGCCCTGTTCAGCGGTGCTCTTCTGCACCGCGGGCCCTGTTCAGCGGTGCTCATCCAGCAGGTCAAGGGAGCCAGACATGGCCTGGACTCCCTGCTCAGTCGCCCTCGGACCGTGACGTTTCTGGACCCTTCGGGGACGGACTCCTGGCCTCCTTAGTGTCCTCCTTCCCAGCTGGGATGTGACATGTGGGGTCCACCTTCTCCGCGCTCCTGCTGCCCTTCCGCTCCTTTGATGGGGCTCTCGGGCCCTTGCCTCCCCTAGATGGTGTGGGTGGTGAAGTGGCCGCACATTGCTCCTTGGGGGCAGCCCTGTCGGTCCTCGCACGGCGGCCCTTGATTTTGCGGGTCCTCTTGCCGGGGGGGGGGCTGGACGTGTCCTTGCTGCTGATCGATGTGTCACTGCTGGCAAAGGGTGGGCTCCAGAACCCATGCACAACAGTGACACCCAAAGCTGGGCTGGTGGTGGCTGCGGTGCTCTTGGGACTCTTTGCAGATGGAGGGGGGAGCTCATCGGAGGGAAAGAGGTCAAGATTAGCCATGAAAAGTTTTTTAGGGCCAAGGTAAAGGGTAGGAGAAGTGGAGATGGAAGTGGAGGAAGAGGAGGTGGTTGTAGGAGAGTCAGGTGTGCTGTCATTGGTTGAAGGTGCTGGTGCTGTAGGCTGTCGTGAGGTGGATGGCTGTTGGGTGGGTGGCTGCCTGCGTTTGTGTGTCTTGGAAGAGGGGGTGACAGACAACGTGGGAGAGGACACAGGGGACGTGTAAATGGCAGTGGGGGTGGTGACTGCACGAGTGTTGACTGTACTGGAGGGTGAGGTGGTGATGGAAGCACTGGCTGATGTTGGGGTGCATGCAGGTGTGAGTGTAGACGTCACAGGGAGGGAGGAGGGAGACGAGGAGGAGGGGGACACAGAGGTGGTTGTGACTGTTGGAATGTCTGCATCTGGGTGTTGCTTGGGTGAGTGTTTGTGGGATCTGTGGTGCTTGTGTTTGGATGAGCTGCTCTTGGGTGTTGAGGTGTGTGCAGGCTGGTCTGATGGTGTGGATGGGACAGGCTGAAGAACAGGAGACAGAGAAAGGCTGGAGGCAGTAAGAAGAGGGAGGCTGGAAACAGGGACAATGGCTGCCGTCAGTGCTGAGGCCAGAGCAGTGAACGCTCGTTGATGGGCAGCCTGACCCGAATGAATGCCCTCCAGGTACGCATTGCTCTGTTGCACCTCCCTTTGCACACCCTGGATGGCATTCAAAAGGGTCGTCTGCCCAACAATGAGCGTCCTTACCAGGTCAATGAGCTCCGCACTGAGGGCAGCAGGAGCAACAGGGGCAGGGGCTGAGGTGCCTGGGGCGAAGGAGACGTGCGCCTTCCTGGGCGAACGGGCACGGAGCGACGACTGAGGGGCTGCTGGGAGGGCGGGGCTGGTGCGCTGGGTGGCGGCTGTACCTGTAGAGGCGGGGGGCACGGATGTTGCCGCCACCGCTAGGGAGCTCCCATTCGAGGACGTGTCGCTGTCGCTGCTCTCACCAGCGGTCCCCGTCGTGGTGCTCCCCTCGCCCTCCGGATCACTGGTGCCCTCGGTGTCTGTTCCTGGGCCCACCGGGGCCTTGTGTCCTGCAGCTCCCTCGTGCTCCGATGCCAAATCTCCTCCGCCTGATGATGCTAATGCACACATGCACAAGAAGATGAAGAGAAAGGGTGGGGGGAGAAAAAAGAAGACCAGGTTGAGTGCATGCAATGTCAACACCGTTGGTGGAGAGGACAGACACAGGAGCCTAATGCACTAAGCCGCGCATTCGGGGTACACTACTCAGTACTACTGACTAGGACAACAGGCCAAGAGACGTCAAACGCGCACATGGGAGATGCTGGACCTTCAATGGCTGTACTTGTCACCCTACAGAGGTGGGGGCCGGGGGCACAGGGCCATGCCTAAGGGAGAGGACTACACTACAGAAAGCGCCCTGGCCTAATGTCACCCACAGCCCTCCTCCCCCACCCAGACGCCTCCACTGCGCAGAAAGATAGGAGAATGTGCTGATACTCACCCCCTTGTGTCTGCTGTGATGTCTTAAAGCGCCCATCCAATTCAGGGTAGGCCACCGCCAGGATCCGGGACATCAGGGGGGTCATGGTGCGACTGGCACCCCTCCTAGGTTGGGAGGCCATCCCCAGCAGTGTTTCTGTGGTCTTCCTTGTTCCGCGGCGGATGTCCTCCCACCTCTTGCGGCAGTGGGTGCCCCGTCTGTTGTGGACCCCCAAGTTCCGGACTTCCTTGTCGATGGCACGCCAAATCTCGATCTTCTGATGGGCGCTGACCTATTTGACATGTACAGGGTGGAAAGGAGGAAATCATCAATGACCTGCATGTTAGATGTGATTGGCCCCCCCCACCAACTTTGCCATATGGCACATGCTCTCATCTGTCGGGCATTGCACTCCTCATTCGCCCCCCACCCCACCAACTTACATCCACCCCAATCCACACAGGCATAGCCCATTCCATGTGCACCCGGTGTACTCACTTGTTGGTCTGGAGGACCGTAGAGTAGCGCATACTGGGGGAAGACCCCATCCACGAGCTTCTCCAACTCTTCAGACGTGAAGGCAGGGGCCCTTTCCCCAGTCGCAGCAGCCATTGTATCTTCCAGACCGAGGTCACAGCAGCACTTGCAGTATAGGTCCTCTCCTGTGGATGATCAGGTCTCGAGTGATTAATCAGATAGAAAATGGCGGTCACGCCCGCGGCGGTGCGTACCGCGGCGGTGCGTACCGCGACCGCCGGCGCACATCGTCATTGGCTCCTGAAACCCATAGGGTTCAATGTTAACCAATGCGGCTTTGCGCCGCGGTCTTCGACCGCCTACCGCCACGGTGTGCCCCACCAGCGCATTGACCTCACATCCCATTGTCCCACTTCACAGGTCAGGCAGCCGCCATTTCAAGGGCCTACATGGCTTAATTTTGACTGCGACACACAGGCCTAGGCCTTGCATTGCCACACATACACGCCTTTCAACCCATTGCCATTCTTTATCTGTGCAAGCTGTCTGTACGTACCTGTGGTTTGCCTGACTCTGCGCTCCATGTTGTCCTTCCTAGGCACCGTCCGCTGGGACTTGCGAGGAGAAGGACGAATCCTCGCGTGTAACGACCGCTGGTGGACCTGTCGACAATGGAAGAACGCCATATAATACTTCGATACAGACTTGACCGTGCCACTATTCATGAACTGTGTGCCCAGGTGGAGCCAGCCCTGATGTCCCCCATCCGCCAACCCACAGGGATTCCCCCTCTGGTGCAGGTTTTGTCAGTCCTCCATTTTTTGGCAACTGGGTCATTCCGGACCACAGTGGCCATGTCATCTGGAATGTCTCAGCCTATGTTTTCAAAGATTTTGAGCAGAGTGTTGTCTGCCCTGATGAAACTCATGCGGAGCTACATCATTTTCCCGGAGGAGGGTGACTTGCCTACAGTGAAGGGTGATTTCTATGCCCTTGGACATATCCCCAACATCATTGGTGCCATTGATGGGACCCATGTGGCTTTGGTACCCCCAAAAGACGATGAGCAGGTGTACAGAAACAGAAAAAGTTATCATTCGATGAATGTCCAGGTGGTCTGTTTGGCTGACCAGTACATCTCCCATGTAAATGCCAAGTTCCCAGGGTCAGTGCATGACGCGTATGTGATGCGAAATAGCAGCATCCCCTATGTGATGGAGCAGCTACAGAGACAACGTGTGTGGCTAATAGGTGACTCTGGTTACCCCAACCTGCCTTGGCTACTGACCCCAGTGAGGAATCCCCGGACCAGGGCAGAGGAACGGTACAATGAGGCCCATGGGCGAACTAGGAGGATCATCGAAAGGACCTTTGGCCTCCTGAAGGCCAGGTTTAGGTGCCTGCATATGACTGGGGGATCCCTGATGTACTCACCAAAGAAGGTGTGCCACATCATCGTGGCCTGCTGTATGCTTCACAATCTGGCATTGCGACGTCAGGTTCCTTTCCTGCAGGAGGATGGTGCAGATGGTGGTGTTGAAGCAGCTGTGGAGCCTGCGGAGAGTGAAGAGGAGGAAGACTCAGAGGACGACACAGACAACAGGGACAGAGTAATAGATCAGTATTTCCAGTAGCACACAGGTAATAATCACCCATGCCATTTTACATTTCCTGAAAGCCTCCTGCATCTCAACTTTGTCGATTTCCCCCCAGACCTATAAACATGATGTTTGATTTTCCCTTCCCTTTTCTGTGCTGTATGAGCCACTGCGTGACCTCGGCTTGGTTGGCCCATGGACTAATGCTAAGTTACCTCGGTATGTGTAATTCACAATGTTAATAATACGTAATTGATATGTAATGTGTCATACATTTGTAAATAAGACAGGCTGAGTCCTGATTGATTTCAGTGCAATGCGTGATTTATTATTAGTGCATAGATATTGGTACATGATAGTGAAACAGTGATGGGTGGGGGTGGAGTAATGTCCATGGCGGAGTCCAGTTCTCAGTCTCACAGGTGCATTGTCCATATGCCTGTGGCAGGATGGAGCAGGGGCAGTTCAAGGTTTGACAGGGTGGCAATGTGGAACAGTGGGAGGACTTCAGGGGGTATGTGATGCTGGCGGGGGACTTGACATCCTACTCTGTCGTTTTTTTTAATCTCAGGCTCCTTTTGCGGGGCGGTTGTTGTTCAGCAGGAGGTGGGGTTCTGGTGGGCTGTCGTTGTGGTGGGGCCTCCTGTCCACTAGCGCCGGCGGAGGTGGTAGGCTGTTCCTGTTCCTGGCTAGTGACAGGGGCCCTGTGTGATGCCACATGGTCCCGAAACGTGTCCTCTATACGGTTCAGGGCCTGGACTATGCTCCCCATAGCGGTTGAGATGTTGCTGAGTTGGTCGCTGAACCCCATGTAGCGTTGCTCCTGCTGTGCCTGGATCTCCGGGAACCTGGACAGTACCGTCGCCATCGTCTCTTGTGAGTGGTGGTAGGCTGCCATGATGGTGGTGAGGGCCTCTTGGAGAGTGGGTTCCCTGGGCCTCTCCTCCCCCCCCTGTCGCACAGCAGCCCTCAGAGTTGCCTTGTTTCCCTGGGCCTCTGTCCCTGGACGGTGTGCCCACTCCCACTGCCCCCAGGTCCCTGTTGTTGTTGGGTTGGTGGGTTACCCTGGGGGCCCTGTAGTGGTAGACACACCGCTGCTTGACCTGTCCTAGAGACAGAGGCATGGGCCCGCTGGGTGGGAGCTGTGCTGTTGTTCCCAGAGGGGGTTGGGTCTGCAGTGGCCTGTGTCTGGGTGAGGGGAACCGACTGCCCAGAGGTCCCCGATGGTCCGGGCTGGTCGTCAGGTTCCAGGTCGACAGAGCTGCTGTCATCACTAGGGGCCTGTTCCGGGGGTGGGATGGACATTTCTGGTCCCTCCTGACCGGTGTGTTGTCGTTCGGGTCCTGCATGGGGTAAGAGGGTATGGATATTGTTTCTGTGTGTGCATTAGCTTGCGTTTTATGGGTGCCCTTGTCCCCCAGTGCTGGCATTCCCTTGGGGGAGGTGTTGTGAGGGTGTTTTGTGGGGGGGGGGTGATGGGTATGTGCAGTGGTCATGCTTAGGTGATGGGTGTCCATAGTTTGGGGATGGCATGCAGGGGTTGGTGTTGGGTGGGTTGTGCTGGGGAGACATTCTCAGGGAGGATGTGTGCTGGGGGGTTGGGGGTGAGGGTGGGGGTTAGCATGCTGGGGGGGGTGAAGTGGTTGGCCTTGTACTTACCAGAGTCCATTCCTCCGTGTACTCCAGCGAGGCCATCAGGATGCAGGATGTTGAGTACCTCTTGCTGTTGTGAATTCGGGTGGAGTGGGTGGGGGTCCCCCGCCAGTCTTCTGCACTGCGATGTTGTGTCGCGAGACCATCGAGCGCACCTTCCCCCGTAGGTCGTTCCATCGTTTGCGGATGTCCTCTCGATTTCTGGGATGCTGTCCCACTGCGTTGACCCTGTCCACGATCCGCTGCCAGAGCTCCGCCTTCCTTGCTATGATGGTGTGCTGGACCTGTGAGCCGAAGAGCTGGGGTTCCACTCTTATGATCTCCTCCACCATGACCCGGAGTTCTTGGTCCGAAAAGCGTGGGTGCCTTTGTGGTGCCATGGGGTGGTGTGTATGAGGTGTGGGGTGGTGTATGTGATGATGTGTGTGTTGGTGTGTGGTGCTTTGTGCTTCTATGTGGTGTGTGTGATGTTGCGGTGTGTCTCTGTGTGTCTGGCTCTCTATTCTCTGATGTGTCTCTCTCTCTCCTTCGTCTCTGGTTTTTGTTGGTAGGGGTTTGTGGGTGATGTGGGTGTGTGTTTTATATGGTATTGGATGTGTGGGAGTGGTGTGTGTATGTGTTTCAGGTGTGTGCCTTTCAAATTGTCCAATGTGGTAGGGGTTTGTAAAGGTGTGTGTATTTTGACCGCGGCGGTGTGTACCGCCAATGGAATACCGCGGTTGAATGACCGCTGCGTCGATTTGCGGGTCATAATGGGATGGGCGTATTTCTGTTGGCGTGGCGGTGGAGGTTTGGTCTTCTCCAGTTTACCGCTGGCCGCTGATGTGGCGGACTGCAGTGGAGGGCGGATTTTCGGAGGTTTTGCAGTTGTGGGTCAGAATGTCCGTGGCGGCTGACCGCGGCTGCGGCGGTATTGTGGCGGCCTTCTGACCGGCGGTAAGCGGCTTTTACCGCCGAGGTCAGAATGACCCCCTATCTGTTATTCTTGCTCTTAGTTTTCCCATCATCCGTCACATGTTGAACAAACTCATATTCTGCTTCATTAAGTTTCTCTTCAGATACAGAAACATTAGTTCCTTGAACATATTTACTCTTGCTCTGTCATCTCCTGCACCAACGTGGTGGCATTTTCTATTCCTTACATAGTGGTAGTTACTTCCTTGAGATCTGTTTTCTAGTCAGTAGGTTTTCCTTTACCCTCTGCAAGTTAGTACATCTTATAAGTTGATACCTTATCAGAGAATCATTATAGCTTCAACGTCACACATATGCGCCAATGTTTTCAGACACAAAAGTTTCTCAGTTTTTCCTTACACCCTCATGTAAAAAATCATTAGGTTCTTCATCTTCTCTGCTCACTAGTATTTCATCAGGGCTCTTGTAACTATTCCTCCCTTGTACCACCCAAATTATGGAGGAGCGCCAGTTGTTTCTCGCAGCTTAAAATTGGCCCCTTCTATAGCAAGAAGATAGGAATCAAACAACTTCTTCCATAGTTTGCATGCATTTTAAGGATCTCCCTCTTCTGAAAGAAACTGCAGGATTGAGACATGTTAGCAGCAACCCTTTTCAGAATTGATGACAATTTAGAAAGCTGCAGTGTCCACCAACTGACCCTTAACATTTAGAGCATCTATAAATACTGAGCAGCCAATAAATGCTGAAGAGTAAATATATTACAACACCATCCAATATTCTTTTCAGTTCAAATTAAATTAGGCTAAAGTTCCACTTCTTACAGAACTGGACTGAATATTAATACTGGTGTACCTGTCAGTGGTGACAGACTGTGATAGCTTGATGATTTTCTATGTTGAATAAAGGTAACAGCAGTGATGTGCTTATCGCTGATGACAATCACCTTTTATAATATTTTGACCAGCATACCTTGAAACAATAGTTGAGAGTGGTCTGCCCATCACTGTTTACAGGCACGGTTCCAAAACCCTTGAACAGTATATTATAAATGAATCAAATACTTACTGTGGGGATCCCAATCTGTAAAAATGGCTGCCACGTAAACCAAAATGTGTGCTTTTTGCAAACAGTGGGTCTAGTATCTAAAAAATACAACCCTATTAATAAGGATGGTTGTAAAGTTTGAGATCTTGTTTCTAAGTAAGGTTAGGCTTATGTTAATTCCTCCCTTACTTTTCAAGATAGCCTTCAAATGTTTTTACCTTCTTTCAGTTGGCAATAGCACATGCACCAAAGGAGCCAACTGATGAAAAAAACTGTGCACAGAGCCTCTTCTTCACACAAAAAGAGCTAGAAATGTATGCTGATGTGACCGAAAGAGCCAAGGCCACAAGAAACTTAGAAAGCAACTTGAAATCTTGCAGATGGAACTCACGCTGATTTCCTTTGAAGATAGGATAAGCTGAACAAGATTGACAGTTTAAAGTAGTTTGCTGCACTGCATGACAGAGAAAGGACAGGAATGTGCCATACTAACATTACATGGTGCATTACTGCCTTTTCTCAGCGCTGGCACACAATGTGCTACCTAGTGCCAATGCAGGCTCTCTTGCACCATGGTGCAAGGGTGGCTTGCAATGTAAGCAGGATTGTTTTAGTGCAGGAATAGGCATGTTTCTACACAAAAAATCCTTTGGGGCATTTTCTTCTTTTTATGTGGGCAGCACAATGCAGCACACATGGAAAGAGATATAAATAAATGTGTTTATTTCTCCTTGTTACACCTCACTTGGGGTGGTGTAGCAGTTTTGGCACAGTCCCAGGCCTGCCACTTATGTTAAATCTGCGAATGCATCAAAATCAATATGTGTTGCATGGGAACACCCAAAGCACCACCCATGGACCACCACCGTGGGGCAGAGTAAGGCAACACTGCGATTTGTGCTGCATTGCATTACTCCAAATTTATCAAGCCGCTCAAGTCCATGCAAAGGGGTCTTGTTTGAATTGATAAGTCGTATTGTACGGGTTGTGCCACATTTGCACCCCACTGCGAGGTGCAAAAGAGCAGAAACCTTTGAATACATTGACCTGTATCTTTTTAATAAAATGGGGCCTATGAACAAAAACCTAGTTACAATTTTTACTGTTCATAGACATTCCACGTAGTACACCTGGAAAGCTGCTCTAGTGCTAGGCTTGCAGTCAAACACATTTGGAATGTCATGAGATATGTCCACCCAGTTCTAGTACCAATATGCAGGCAGATACCTACACCAAAAGAAATTCTACACAGGGAGAAGGAAGCCCTCTGTGAAAGTGCACATTTTTATTTTTGGGGCAGATCAATTTCCCCAAGGAGAAAGCCCTTCCCCTACATCCTAAACAGATTTAGAAATTATTAATTCCCCTTCTGATCTGGGAAGGGGAGCACATCTTTTATCATTTCTACGGCAATAATTAGTCAGATCACAGTTTGGGAATGACCACTACAGTATGTTTGTTGACATTCTCAAACTTCGAAGAGAAAACATTCTTTGGAACACCCACTTCCCACCCATTGAGTGAGATTTTAGACTATAGATTATCTGCACAATAAATCCATTTATCTCCGTCTAGAATTCCTTTGTGGATTTCTCAAAGGTAGAAATGAAGAACATTTTGCCTAAAGCATGCATTACTGGCAGAAAATACCTTTGAGTAAAGACCCTAATTTGTTTGTATAAATAGTACAAGTCGAATTGCCTCCTTTACAAAGGCATAGGGGCTGATTTGGGGTTTGGTAGAGCAGGAGCCGCACCGCCACTTAGCCAGCTGCACCTCCACCCATAAATGAAGTTCTTAATCTTCTGTTTGCCAAAAGGAATAGCAGAAAATAAATAAAATAAATTTAAACAAATTAATACAACATTAAACTTTAAAATCATTACAATCACGCAGGGGAGTAAACGGGACAGTGGGGGCCTTGGGGCTCAACCCGCAGCCACTAATGATAAAAATGCTTTGCAGTGCACCGGTTGGGCACAACAGCAGCCCATTAAAAAAAAATAAACAAAAGGTTGCTGGCTCCTGTGCTAGCAGGGAGCAAAAATGACTGTGTGGGTCCTGGGGCTTCCCCCAAGACCCTGCAATATCAAGGATGCTGTTGGCTGCCATGGAATGAGGCTGCTTGCAGAAATCTGGTAGGACCACAGGGGCCCTGGGGGTTTCCCACCACTACCTTCAACATAAACTACTTATGTGGGTGTCCCAGGTGGGACAGGGACACCCACAGAAATGTTTAAAAAAGTAAAAAGTGAAAAATAAATTAGCAGCCAGAGCTTCTTATTTATTATTTACTGCTCCTAGCAAGGAGTGTCCCTGAATGCCCTAGGGTTATTTGGAATTGCATATTTTCTTGTTGGTGGTCCCCCTAGAAAAGGCAAGGGCACCATAAAACTTTTTTTTAATGTTGTGGGGGCTGCATGGACGGTAGCATCCCTCCTGTAACATTAAATAAACAGACCCCAGGATAGCTTACCATATTTTTCAAAAGCACTTCAAGCTGGAGCTGTGTGTTATTTAGCTGGAATGTGAGGACTTCTAGTGATTGGTTCAATAGTTGTACTTCTTGCTTTGAAAAATGTTATAAGAAAAACTCAAAGACATGTAATTATTTTTTGAAAAAGCTTAATTCAAAGTATTGTGTGCCAAATCATCCTTTATATTGTTCTACATTTTCAGCTCTGCACACCAGTGGGTGGTTGGGTGCAGGGCCTGATTGTAGACCTAGCCCTGCACTCAATTTCCTGCTGCACGCAGTAAAAGGCTGCGCACTGTGTGCAGTTGGGGGGTTGGGTTCAGAAAGCCATGCACTGCAGGAGGTAGGTGAACAAGCCCTAAACTAACTATAACTCACACCCAACATTTTCTATGACATCATTGATAACATAAATTCAACATCTGAAGTGACATCATTGGTGACAACACTACGCATGTTGGGGCCCAAGTTATAGTTACTTTAGGGCATGAGTTATAGTTACTTGCGATATAACTATAACTGGTTAATTTGAGTGGTTTTGTTCCTTTAAAATAATGAATCTCCAGAAAAATTTGAAGGCCTAGTATTTTTTTCTACATTGGCTGATGATGCAATCATTTCATGGATAATAGTTAAAAGGGTGCAAAAAAAGGAGCCCCAAAACACATTTTTCTACCAATGCATTTTCCATAGACTTTTTTTAACAGACATAGGCCCTCATTACAACATTTGCGGTTAAAGCCGCTTACCGCCGTGCAGAAGACTGCGAATACAGCGCCGCGGCCGCGGAAAACCGCCATAGCTATTATGACCCACATTTCAGAATCTGCAAAAATTCAGACACCCACACAAGTCTCCCACACCAAAGGTCACTGATAAACTGGCAAAAACAAAGCCTTCACCGTCACACCAACAGAAATACGCCCACACTATCACGACACACGAATCCACAAGGCGGTCTTTCAACCGCGGTATTCCATTGGCAGTACACACCGCCGCGCTCAAAATACACACACATTTACAAAACACATCCACATTGGATAATTCAAAATACACACACCTGATACATATACACACATCACTCCCACACACCCAATACAATATATAACACACACCCACATCACCCACAAACCCCTTGACAAAAAATCCAGAAAGAAGGCCAGAGAGAGACACCACCAGCAAGAACAACAGCATCCACAGGCACACAATACCATCACCCACACAACTTCCACGCACCTCACACAACATATCAGCACACTTATCACCACACAATCCACCCCACACATCACCTACACCACCCCATGGCAAGGCAAAGACACCCCAGGTTCTCAGAGGAGGAGCTCAGGGTCATGGTTGAGGAAATCGTCCGGGTAGAGCCACAGCTATTTGGATCACAGGTGCAGCACACCTCCATTGCAAGGAAGATGGAGCTATGGCGCAGAATAGTGGACAGGGTCAACACAGTGGGACAACACCCAAGAAATCGGGAGGACATCAGGAAGAGGTGGAACGACCTACGGGGGAAGGTGCGTTCCGTGGTCTCCAGATACCACCAGGCGGTTCAGCGGACTGGCGGCGGACTCCCCCCTCCTCACCCACAACTAACAACATGGGAGGAGCAGGTCTTGGCGATTCTGCATCCTGAGGAATGGACTCTGGTAAGTCAAATCTTAACCATTACATCCCCCACCCTACCTGCATGCTATCACATACCCCCACCCTCACCCCCAGCACCCCAACTCCTCACATATGTCCCAGCATCACAAACCACCCATCCCAACACCAAGCACAACAACAAAGCATGGACACCCATCACTGAAGCATGCCCACTGCACATACCCATACAACCCCCTAAACCACCATCACACAAGCTCCCACACAGGAATGCAAGCACTGGGGGTACATGCTCACCTACCCATTGCACACCATGACACATACAGATGTAATAACCATCCTTTTATACCCCTGCAGGACCCCTACCCAACGTCACCCGACAGGAAGGTCCACACATGTCCACACCACCAACAGAAGAGGCCCACAGTGATGACAGCAGCTCTGTCCAACTGAATCTAGATGACCAGCCCGGCCCGTCGGGGACCTTGGGACAGTCGGTTCCCCTCACACTGGCACAGGCCATCACAGACCTTCCCCCCTCTCGAAACACCAGCACAGCACCCACCCAGCGGGCCCAGACCTCCGTCCCCAGGACACGTCAATCAGCTGTGTGTCCACCACTACAGGGAACCCAGGATAACCCACCACCCCAACAACAACAGGGACCTGGGGGCAGTGGTAGTGTGCACACGGTCCAGGGGACGGAGGCCCAGGAACACCGGGGAACTGGGAGGGCTGCTGTGCGACAGGGGGCGGACAGGCCAAGGGAACCCACTCTCCACAAGTCCCTCTCCAACATCATGGGAGCCTACCACCACTTCCAGGATACAATGGCAACAGTACTGGACAAGTTTCAGGAGACCCAGCGCCTGCAGGAGGAACAGTATATGGGCTTCAGGGAGGAACTCAGAACCATCAGCTCCACCCTGGGCACCATCGTAGGGGTGCTGAAGGAACTCGAGAACACCAGGAGGGACACTGTGGCACTACAAGGGGCCCCTGAAACTAGCATGGACGATGAACTGCCCACCACCTCCGCTGGCGCTAGTGGACAGGACGCCCCGCCACAGGACCACCAAACCAGCACTCCACCCCCTGCAGAGGGAGAACCACCCTGCAAACGGTCCCTGAGATCCAGGACAAAGACAGAGCACGATGCCAAGACCCCGACAAGAAATGAGACCACCCTGATTGTCATCCTACTGTCCCACTTTGTCACCCTGTCCATACTTAAACTTCCCCAGCTCCACTTCCTATGCCCATATGGGCAATGCACCTGTGAGACTAATAGACTGGACTCTGCCATGGACATTCCTCCGCCGTCATCTCTCACCATTTCACTACCCCCTCCAATATTGAGAACTTAAATAAATACACGTAAAACACAAAACAATCTGCAGTCTGTCTGTAATTTTGAAATAGTGTATTAGCAATTACAATGACAAAATGATCTTTCAATTGTAATGACATCATACCTATATCACACAGCTCAAGTCCATGAGGAATCAAAGCAGATGTCACGCAGTGGGACCCACATCTGTGAAATCGTAAGGGAAAGTGACAACTCAGTGACCCTACACTGGGTGAAAATGACACACAGTAGAGGGGTAGTAGTGTTTAAGCACATGTAGTAGGCAGGTCTGTACTCTTACCTGTGTCTCATTGGAAATATTGCTGGATCACTGAGTCCCTGTTGTTCATGTCTTCTTCCTCTGCTTCCTCGTCTTCACTATCCACAGGCTCCACAGCTGCAACAACACCGCCATCTGGACCATCCTCCTGCAGAAAAGGCACCTATCGTCGCAATGCCAAGTTATGAAGCATACAGCAGGCCACGATGATCTGGCACACCTTCTTTGGTGAGTAGAATAAGGATCCACCTGTCATATGGAGGCACCGGAACCTGGCCTTCAGGAGGCTGAAGGTCCACTCGATCACCCTCCTAGTTCACCCATGGGCCTCATTGTAGCATTCCTCTGCCCTTGTCCTAGGATTCCTCACTGGGGTCAGTAGCAATGACAGGTTGGGGTAACCTGCAAATGGCGAGGGACAAGTATTAGACACACACTAACCTGTAGGGTAACCCCAGACCCAGACAACCATTCCCACTGTCTTGCTTCCAGGTGCTCACCTAATAGCCACACACAGTGTCTCTGGAGTTGACCCATCACATAAGGGATGCTGCTATTCCGCAGGATGTAGGTGTCATGCACTGAGCCAGGGAACTTGGCATTCACATGGGAGATGTACTGGTCTGCCAAACATACCATCTGTACATTCATAGAATGATAACTCTTCTGGTTTCTGTACACCTGTTCACTCCTGTAGGGGGGGAACCAAAGCCACATGGGTCCCATCAATGGCACCTATAATGTAGGGGATATGTCCCAGGGCATAGAAATCACATTTCACTGTTGGCAAATCCTCCACCTGAGGGAACACGATGTAGCTCCGCATGCGTTTCAGAAGGGCAGACAACACTCTGGACAATACGCTGGAAAACATAGACTGGGACATCCCTGATGCTATGGCCACTGTTATTTGAAATGACCCACTTGCTAGGAAATGGAGCACTGACAGCACCTGCACTTGAATGGGGATTCCTGTGGGATGGCGGATAGCTGACATCAGGTCTGGCTCCAACTGGGTACACAGTTCCAGGATTGTGGCACGGTCAAGCCTGTATGTGATTATGACATGTCGCTCCTCCATTGTCGACAGGTCCACAAACAGTCGGTACACCGGAGGATGCCGCCATCTCCGCACATGTCCCAGCGGACGGTGCCTATGAAGGACAACAGCGAGCACAGAGTCAAACAACTCAGAGGTACGTACCCACAGTTTACACAGAACACCAATCATACACAAAAGGTGGCCTGTATGTGTGTTGAGTCTAGGCCTAGGTATGTGTGACGCAGTTGGAAATGAAGCCATGTGGGCCCCTGAAATGGCGGCTGCCTGACCTCTAAAGTGGGACAATGGGATTTGAGGTAACTGCGCTGGCGTTGTACACCGTCGCGGTAGGCGGTCGAAGACCGTGGCGCAATGCTACATTGGTTAACATTGGACCCTATGGGTCCCAGGAGCCAATGAAGATGTGCGCCGGCGGTGACGGTACGCACCGCCGCGGATGTGACCGCCATTTTCAATCTGTTCAATCACTCGATACCTGATCTTCAACAGGAGAGGACCTACACTGCAAGTGCTGCTGTGACCTCGGTCTGGAAGAGACAATGGCTCGAGTGTCTGGGGAAAGGGCCCCTGCCTTCACATTGGAGGAGTTGGAGAGGCTCGTGGATGGGGTCCTCCCCCAGTATACGCTACTCTACGGTCCTCCAGACAAACAGGTAAATACACTGTGAGTGTGTGGAGTGGGATGGATGAAAGACGGGGGGGAGATAGAGGCGTGCATGAAACGACGGTGAGTGCATGTGCATCATGGCAAGGGTAGGGATGGGAGCCAATCACTTTGATGGTGCAGTTGGTAATAACTACTCTTTTTCCCCTGTACATTTCGTGTAGGTCAGCGCTCACCAGAAAAAATATATTTGACGTGCCATCGCCAAGGACGTCCAGACCCTGGGGGTCTTCCACAGACGGAGCACCCACTTCCGGAAAAGATGGGAGGACATTCGCCGCTGGAGCAAGAAGACGGCGGAGGCTCAGCTGGGGATGGCCTCCCAACGTGGGAGGGGTGCCTGTCGCACCGTGACCCCCCTGATGTTCAGGATCCTGGCCGTGGCGTACCCAGAGTTGGATGGGCACTTGAGGGCATCACAGCAGCCACAAGGGGGTGAGTACACTTGCATTCTGCTGATTTTGCGTGCAGTGGAGTTGTCTGGGTGGGGGAGGTGGGCTGTGGGTTTCCCTAGGCCAGGGCGAGTTCCGTAGGCAAGGCCCCTCCGTAAGGCAGGCCATGTGGCACCCCAGCCCACCTCTGTAGAGTGCCAAGAATACCAAGTCATCTATGTGTGCAGATGTCGTCCATAGCCTTGTGGGCCATTTCTCTGGAATTGTACAGTGGAGCCCAAGAGCGCGGCGTAGTGCAGGGGGCTTCTGTGTCTGTTGAGTCCGCCAACGGTAGCGGTAATGCATGCACTCAACATGTCTCTCTTCTGTCTTCCCCCCCTTTTTGTGGTCTCCCTGTTCTTGTTCCATTAGCATCATCAGGCGGAGGAGCAGTGGCACCGGAGCACAAGGGAGCTGCATCCCACATGGCCATGGAGGACGACACTATGGACTCTGAATTCACCAGTGGGATGGAGGGCGAGGGGAGCTCCACGGCGGGGACAGGAGCTGAGACCAGTGACAAGGACTCGTCCTCTGGTGGGAGCTCCCTTGTGGTGGCGGCAACATCTGTGCCCCCGCATCTACAAGTACAGCCGCCACCCCCCCTACCAGCACCGCCCTCCTCCCAGCAGCCCCTCAAGCTTTGCCCCGTGCCCGCTCACCCAGGAGGGTGGGCATCACCTTCACCCCAGGCACCTCAGGCCCTGCCCCAGTCACCCCTGCTGCCCTCAGTGAGGAGGCCATTGACCTCCTCAGGTCCCTCACTGTTGGGCAGTCTACCATTTTGAATGCCATCCAGGGTGTAGAGAGGCAGTTGCAAAAAACTAATGCATTCCTGGAGGGCATTCATTCTGGTCAGGCGGCCTTTCACCGAGCTTTTCAGACTCTGGCCTCAGCAATGATGGCAGCCATTGTCCCCGTCTCTAGCCTCCCCCCTTCAACTTCCTCCACCCAGACCCAATCCCCTCTACCTCAGCCTATCCCAAGCACACCTACAGACCAACATGCACACACGTCAACACCCAAGGGCAGTTCAGGCAAACATAAGCACCACACATCCCACAGGCATTCATGCAAGCATCACACACATGCAGACACACCAACATCCACTGCCTCCACTGTGTCCCCCTCCTGCTCGTCTCCCTCCTCCCTCCCAGTGACGTCTACACTCACACCTGCATGCACTACATCTACAGCCACTACCTCCCTCTCCAGCACACCCACCACCACACCCCACTCACGTGCAGTCACAGGAATATGCTTCCCCAGGGGCCCTTTCTCGATTTAGGGATGGGCGACCTGACTTAACCAGTGTACTTTAATGTAAGTGACCGGTTTATCCACCCGAATTAGAGGTGTTTCTTCTTTTTGTCTTATGAAGAGGTGATCTATTTATGTAAGTGTTTGGTCCTGATGAAGCGTCAATGGATCCGGCTGGACTGCTAGACGTGAAACATGTCGACCTGAACTTAGAGATCCTATAATATTTGGAATTGAATCGCATTGTGAGTCGCAAATAGGAAGGGAACGCCCCTTCCTATTTGCGAGTCGGAAATGCATTTTGCGAGTCGGATCCAACTCGCAAAATGCATTTCTGCAAAGCAAAGAGGCATTTGCGCCTCGCAAATGGCGATTTTCGCTATTTGCGAGGCGCAGTCTCTTTGCTACATCTGGCCCCAAGTGAGGTTTTAGACAGAAAATGGTGGTCTCGTCCGAGGCAGTCCGTTGAGGTGTACACCGCCGCCGGTTATCCCCATTGGACACTGTTCTCCATACACCCCCATTTTAGCCAATGAGGAAAAGCACAGTGGTGCAAGACCGCCTTCCACCATGACGCCCAACGCCGGCAGAGTTACCTCACTTCCACCTGTCCATACTTACAGGACAGCCGGTCGCCATTTTATGGTGGTGGACAACATTCAGAAATAGGAAGCTGCGTCATTGCTATAAATTGCATTTACATTGCCATTCACATTGTCCGATTACATACATGCTCTATGTACACTGAGGTGGTGGTTCCATTGTTCAGATTGTGACAACCTACTCACAGTTGTGTCTCTTAGATACCTACCACTGCGGAGGAATAGGAGGAGGAGACAAGGCCCCATGTACAGATTCCTTGTGGACTTTGTTACACTGGAGGACAGGCACATAATACTGACCTATAGACCGGACAGGGCCACAATCACAGAGCTGTGTACTCAATTGGAGCCTGATCTGCTATCAGCTATCCGTCATCCCACTGGGATCCCCCCTCTTGCACAAGTTCTATCAGTGCTCCATTTCCTGGCAACCAGTTCTTTCCAAGTGACAGTGGGCTTGGCAGCAGGAATGTCACAGCCAATGTTCTCAATAGTGCTGGCAAGGGTTTTGTCACTCATACTCAAACACATGTGCAGCTACATCGCTTTCCCCCAAGTGCAAGATTTGGCCACTGTGAAGGCCGGATTCTATGCAATGGGACATATACCAAATATTATTGAGGCGATTGATGGAACACATATTGCATTTGTCCCCCCTGCCCCAGCACAATGAACTGGTATTCAGGAATCGGAATAGTTTCCACTCACTCAATGTGCAAATGGTGTGCCAGGCTGACCAGTACATCTCCCACGTCACTGCCAAGTATCCTGGGTATACAAGACACATTCGTCCTGAGGAATAGCAGCATCCCAAATGTGATGGCACAACTACAGAGGCATATGGTGTGGCTAATAGGTGAGCCAGAGTCCCCACCCTCTGTATGTCAGTGTTTGCCTTCAGGAGTCATTCCCATACCATTGTGTAAGGTTAATGTTTGTCCCTCAATATTTGCAAGAGACTCTGGCTACCCAAACCTATCGTGGCTCCTGATCCCTGTCAGGAATGCCAGGACAGGGGCTGAGAATCAGTATAATGATGCACATAGGTGAACCAGGCGGATCATAGAACGTACCTTCAGGCTCCTGAGGGCCAGGTTCAGATGCCTCCATCTGACACGTGGTCCCTGTGCTACTCCCCTGAGAAGGTTTTCCAGATAGTTGTAGCATGCTGCATGTTGCACAACCTAGCCGTCAGATGACATGTGCCCTATCTGCAGAAGGAGGAGATTGGAAATGCCCCTGTGGCAGCAGTGGACCCTGAGGGCAGTGAGGATGAGGAGGCAAAGGATAAGGATGTGGACAACAGAACATCAGTTATACGGCAGTACTTCCAATGACACACAGGTGAGACAGTGGAACTGACCACTCCTCTGATTATCTATCCTTTCAGTGTGGCTGTAGCATGATGGCAGTCAATTCCTTTGCATCTCAACTTACTGTCACCTATGCCTTCTCATTTTGCAGATGTTGGTGTTATAACTACTGTGTACTGCTATGATGACTACAGATGGCTACAGCTCATTATTTGTATGATATCACAGAGTTCAGGTCATTTGCACAACATGTAACTGTTACCATAATTGCACATTTTCTTCACATAATGCACTGCCACTCAAATTTTGTTCAAGGTTGTTTATTGTAGTGAAATTTATAGACAGAATAGTGCAACGGAATGGGGTGATGGTATAGGTAAGTCCAGGGTATTAGTCCAGTCTGTTTGTGGCACAGGCCCAGTGTCCAAGAGGCCATAGGAAGGGGAGCAATGGCAGTTCAAAGTGGACAAGATGACATAGTGGGGCACAAGGGGGATAGTCAGGTGAGTCTCATTTCCTGGCGGTGGTCTTGGTCTTGGCAAGTGTCTCTCGCATCTGTCTGGGTCGCAGGGACCGTTTGTGGGGTGGTTCACCTTCTGCAGGGGGAGGGGTGCTGGTGGCCTCTGGGTCCTGTGGTAGGGCCTCCTGCCCACTAGCTTCAGCAGATGTGATGGGCTGTTCAGTTGACTGGCTAGTGGAAGGGGCCCGCTGGTTTGCTGCATATTCCCTCATGATGTTGGCCGTGTCATCCAGCACCCCTGCTATGGAGACCATGGTTGTGTTGATGGCCTGCAAATCTTTCTTGATCTGATGGTGCACCTCCTGCAGCCACTGGTTCTCCTGCATGATGTCAGGAATCTGGCCCATCTTGTCCTGGGTTTGTTGGTAAGCCCCCAGGACATCAGTGAGTGCCTCCAGGACGGTCAGTTCCCTGAGCCTGTCCTCCCCCTGGTGGACAGCTGTTCTCCCAATATCCCTGTCCCCTGTGCCTGTGTGCCCTGAACAGTGTGCCCACTGGCACTGACCCCAGGACCCTGATTGTCTTGGCTGCTAGGTGTGGACTGGGGTCCCTATTCAGGTGGGTACACTGCTGATTGACGTGTCCTCGGGACAGAGTTGTGGGGATATTGGGTGGGTGCTGTGGTGTTGGATACTGAGGGGGAGGCTCTGACGTGGACTGGGAGTGGGCTGGGGTGGCTGACTGACCAGTGCTCCCTGATGGGCCAGGAAGTTCATCCAGATCCAGATGTCCAGAGTAACTGTCATCATTGGGGGCATCTTCTGTTGGGGGACTGGATAGTTGTGGCACCTCATCGCCGCTGGGATTGGCTGGGGCACCTGCAGGGTTGTAAGTGATGTATTATGCTTCATGTCTGTGACATATTCTACATCCATAGCTTCCTCTATATCGTTACTGTTGCCCTTCCAATTTTGTTTGTTTATGGTGGTATATTTTGGAATTGTTAGTTCTCCAGGCTGTGCATGCATAGGTGGTGGGTGTACATGCAGGGCTGAGAGGGCTGTACATGCAGTGGGTATGGCATGCAGGGCTTGGCATTGGGGTTAGTCATAGGTGTAGGTGCAGTGTGGGATGGAGTGGAGTGATGGGAGTCAGGGTGAGGGGGGTGAGATGGCATGCAGTCATGGGGGGGTTATATGTCATACATTTTGACTCACCAGTGTCCAGCCCTCCGGCTACTCCAGTGAGTCCCTCAGGATGCAGTATTGACAAGACTTGCTCATCCCATGCTGTCAGCTGTGGGGGAGGAGGTGGAGGTCCACCGCCAGTTCTCTGGATGGCGAGCAGGTTCCTTGCTGCTATGGAACATACCTTCCCTGTAGGTCGTTCCACCTCTTCCTGATGTCGTCCCATGTTCTTGGATGCTGTCCCACAGCATTCACCCGGTTTACAATTCTCTGCCATAGCTTCATCTTCCTTTCAATGGATATTTGCTGTACCTGTGCTCCAAACAGCTGTGGCTCTACCCTGACTATTTCCTCCACCATGACCCACAACTCTTCATCTGTGAAATGGGGATGCCTTTGTGCAGACATGGGTGTTGTGTGGTATGTGTTGTGCAGTGCTCGTTGAGTAATGTGGTGGGGTGTGGGAGGCGTGACGGATTGCTGGGTGTTAGTGGTGTGTGTAGTTGTATTCGTAAAGGGTTGTGTGTACTGTGGGTGTGTGTGGTTTATAGTGCTGTTTGTGGGAGGGTGTGATGTGTGTATTAGTGTCAGGTGTGTGTTTTTGGTATTGGTCAATGTTGTGTTGTTTTGTATTTAGGTGGTCATTCTGACCGCGCCAGTGTGTACCGCCTATGGTTTACCACTGTTGAATGTCCGCCGTAGTGATTTGTGGGTCATAATGTGGAGGGTGTTGTTTTGTTGGCGTGAAGGTATGGTTATTCGTACCAACAGTTTAATACTTACCTTTGATCTGGCGAATTTGTGTTTGTAGCAGTATTCTGTTGGTTTAGTGTGTGTGTATCATAATATGGCAAACAGATGTTCGCTTTTGCGATGACATGTTAGCAGCCGTCAAAGCGGCGGCAAGCAGGATTTACCACCAATGTCATGATGACCACCTTTATGTTTTAAGATATTTTGTTAGCTCTGAAAATAACTTTTTCTTTTCTGGACAGATTCAGTGGGTGGTGGCGTAGGTGCTGATGACACAGAAGAAGTTGAAGGTGTTACAGTAGCCAAAGAAGTGTCTGCTGCCGATCCTCCTGCTTCGGCCTTTTCTATCTCCTTCTGATATCTCCTTTCGACACACCAACCTGGTGGAATGAACTTGCCTAGAGGCGTTTTTCTATTCCTGGGGCACCAAATGAGTACTGTTTCATGTTCCCATGGAAATTTACTTTGTTGCATTGGGTGCAGATCACCAGTTTTGAATTCACCTTTTTCTCTCCAAGTGGCAATGAGAAAAAATCCCACACAATTGATTCCTTAAGTTTTGTCTTTCGCTCAATCTCTTGTTCCTCCTATTCCAATACCATAGGATCTTCTTATTCAGCAATTATAGGTCTTCAGAAATCACCACAAAATGTTTTAGGCTGTAGCGGAAATAGTAAATGTTGTCTCTTCAGTGTCAAACACTTTCTTTGAAATGGTTCGGATTGGAGTGGAATAGTAAATATTGCCCCTTTTATGACCAACACCTTTTCCAAAATGGTTTAAGTTGGAGCAGAAATAGTAAATGATTCCCATTTAGTGCCCAACACCATCCCCAAAATGGTTTGGATTGGAGTGGGAATAGTAAATGTCGTCCCTTTTGTGTCCAGCACCTTCCCTAAAATGGTTTAATTTGGACTGGAAATAGTAAATAATTCCCCTTAAGTGCCCAATACCTCCCCAAAATGGTTCAGATTGGAGTGGGAAGAGTAAATGCTGTCTCTTTAGTGTCCAACACTTTCCCCAAAAGATGTTGGAGTGGTAATAGTAAGTGGTGTCCCATTTAGTGGCCAACAACTTCCCCAAAACTATTCGGATTCGAGAGGGAATAGTAAATGTAGCCTTTTAGTGTCCAAAACCTTCCTCAAAATGGGTTAGTTTGGAGCTGGAATAGTATATGTTGCCCCTTTAATGGCCAACATCTTCCCCAAATTGGTTTATATTGAAATGAAAATAGTTACTAGCTCCCTTTATTGTTCAACAACTTCTTCAAGTTTGTTTAGGTTGGAGTAGGAATACAAAATATAGCCTCTTTAGTGTCCCTTTTTAGTATCCAAAACCTTCCCCAAAATGGGTTAGATTGCTGCAAGAATAGTAAATGTCACCCTTTAGTGGTAACCACCTTCCCCAAAATGCATTAGTTTGGAGTGGGAATAGTAAATGTTGTCCCTTTAGTGGCCAACACCTTCCCCAAAATGGCTTGGATCGGAGTTGGAATAATAAATGTAACCCCTTTAGTAGGCAAAACCTTCCCCAAAATGGATTAGATTACTGCAGGAATATTTAATGTCACCCCTTTAGTGTCCACCACCTTGCCCAAAATTGTTTAAATGTGAGTCAGTATAGTAAGTGTCACCCTTTAGTAGTGACCACCTTCCCCAAAATGGGTTAGATTGGAGTGGGAATAGTAAATGTTGTCCCTTTTCTGTCCAGCACCTTCCCCAAAATGGTTTAAGTTGGAGTGGAAATAGTAAATGATTCCCGTTTAGTGCCCAATACCTCCCCAAAATGGTTTAGATTGGAGTGGGAATAGTAAATGCTGTCTCTTTAGTGTCCAACTCTTTCCCCAAAAGATGTTGGAGTTGGAATAGTAAGTGCTATCCCATTTAGTGGCCAATAACTTCCCCAAAACTGTTTGGATTGGAGAGGGAATAGTAAATATAGCCTTTTAGTGTCCAAAACCTTCCTCAAAATGGTTTAGTTTTGAGCTGGGATAGTATATACTTCCCCTTTAATGGCCAACATCTTCCCCAAATTGGTTTAAATTGAACTGAAAATAGTTAATAGCTCCCTTTAGTGTTCAACAACGTCTTCAAGTTTGTTTAGGTTGGAGTAGGAATACAAAATATAGCCTTTTTAGTGTCCCCCTTTAGTATCCAAAGCCTTCCCGAAAATGGATTAGGTTGCTGCAGGAATAGTAAATCTCACCTCTTTAGTGTCTATCACCTTCTCCAAGATGGTTTAGATTTGATTGAGAATAGTATGTGTCACCCTTTAGTGGTAACCACTTTCCCCAAACTGCATTAGATTAGAGTGGGAATAGTAAATGATGTCCCTTTAGTGGCCAACATCTTCCCCAAAATGGTTTGGTTCGGAGTTGGAATAATAAATGTAACCCCTTTAGTTTCCAAAACCTTCCCCAAAATGGATTAGATTGCTGCAGGATTAGTAAATGTCACCCCTTTAGTGTCCACCAGCTTCCCCAAAATGGTTTAGATGTGAGTTAGAATAGTAAGTGTCACCTTTTAGTGGTAACCACTGTAGGAGGCTGGCCTAGCTTATAGTGGGTACCTGATGGTACTTACACCTTGTGCCAGGTCCAGTTATCCCTTATTAGTAGATTAGTAGTGTTCTAGCAGCTTCGGCTGATAGAAGTAGCTATAGCAGAGCAGCTTAGGCTGAACTAGGAGACATGCAAAGCTCCTACTATACCACTTATATCATATAGGTACTACATCATAAGAAAGACAATACTCAGATTTACTAAACATAAAGGTACTTTATTTTAGTTACAATGTGCCAAAAATATCTCAGAGGATATACTACCTTAGGAGTACATACACACAAACCAAAATCAGGTAAGTAAAACAGTCAGAAAATAGTGCAAACACTGTAGAATAAAATAGGATGCAATAGGCCTAGGGGCAACACAAACCATATACTAAGAAAGTGGAATGCGAACCACGAATGGACCCCTAGGCTAGTGTAGTGCATAGAGGGTCGCTGGGAGTGTAAGAAAACACTAAGGGTGTCCAAGATACCCAACCCCAAGACCCTGGAAAGTAGAAGTAAAGTACTGCTAATCCCCAGAAACACACTAAACTCGTGATAGAGGATTCTGCAAAGACCACAACAGACTGCAAAGCACTGAAGATGGATTCCTGGAAAGGAAGGGGACCAAGTCCAAGACTTGTGAAAGTGTCCAGGGGGGGCAGGAGCCCACTAAACCCCGGATGAAGGTACAAAATGGCTGCCTCTGGATGGAAGAAGCTGAAGATTCTGCAACAACGAAAGGTGATAGGAACTTCTCCTTTGTGCGGAAGATGTCCCACAGAGTGCTGGAAGATGCAGAGTTGTTTCTTTGGAGAAAGACAGCAAACAAGCCTTGCTAGCTGCAAGAGTCGCAGTAGCAGAAAAAGGGTGCTGCCCGGGCCCAGGAAGGACCAGAATGTTGCCACTTGGGAGAGGAGACAGAGGGGGCCGTCAGCAACATAGAGATCCCATGCACAAGAAGGTAGCACCCGCAGAAGTCCTTAAACACGGGTTCAGGAAGACTGGGCACGGTGGTCATCTCAACACTACAAAAGAGGGTCCAATGAAGCCGGAGGTCAACTCAGGGAGTTGAGCAATGCAGGGCGGAGTGCTGGGTACCTGGGCTTGGCTGTGCGTGAAGGGTTCCTTGGAAAGGTGCACAGAAGACCTAGCAGCTGCAGTTCATGCAGTGTTCAAGATTACTGTCTGGAGAGGGAAGGCAAGGACTTGCCTTCTCCAAATTTGGACAGTTGGACTACTGGAAAGTCTGGGTCTTTTGGGTCCACCACCTGTGTTCCAGGGGCCACGCTCATCAGGATGAGAGGGGTCCCAGAGTACCAGTGGTGCTGAAGTTTGGTGCCTGCTGGAGCAGGGGGAAGATTCCGTCAACCCACGGGAGATTTTTTCGTGGCTTCCAGTGCAGGATGAAGGCAGGCAGCCCCCAAAGCATGCACCACCAGGAAACAGTCGAGAAAGCCAGCAGGATTACGTGCTACAATGTCGCTGGTTGTCTTCTTGCTACTTTATTGCAGTTTTGCAGGCGTCCTGGGGCAGTCAGCAGTCGATCCTTGGCAGAAGTCGAAGAGAGAAGTGCAGAGGAACCCTGATGAATTCTTGGAAGTCGTAATCTGAGGAGAATCCCACTGGAGAGACCCTAAATAGCCCTCAGAGGACGATTGGCAACCTAGTCAGGTAAGCACCTATTAGGAGGGGTTTCGGACGTCACCTGCTGGCATTGGCCACTCAGAGGCCCCCAGAGTGCCCTCACACCTCTGGATTCAAGATGGCAGAGGTCTGGGACACACTGCAGGAGCTCTGAGAACCACCACTGGGGTAGTAATGGACAGGGGAGTGGTCACTCCCCTTGCCTTTGTCCAGTTTTGCGCCAGAGCAGGGACTGGGGGTTCCCTGAACCGGTGTAGAGTGGCTTATGCAAGGAGGGCACCATCTTTGCCCTTCAAAGCATTTCCAGAGGCTGCAGGAGGCTACTCCTCCCCAGCCCTTAACACCTATTTCCAAAGGGAGAGGGTGTAACACCCTCTCTCAGAGGAAATTCTTTGTTCTGCCTTCCTAGGACTGGGCTGCCCAGACCCCAGGAGGGCAGAACCCTGTTTGTGGGTTGGCAGCAGAGAGCTGGTTTGGCATATGAGGACAATTCCATGATCTTAGACATGTTACATGGCCATATTCAGAGTTACCATTGTGAAGCTACATATAGGTATTGACCTATATGTAGAGCACGCGTGTAATGGTGTCCCCGCACTCACAAATTCCAGCAAAATTGCCTTGAACTATGTCGGGGCACCTTTGCTAGTGCAAGGGTGCCCTCACACTTAGTAACTTTGCACCTAACCTTCAGCAAGTGAGGGTTAGACATATAGGTGACTTATAAGTTACTTAAGTTCAGTGTAAAATGGCTGTGAAATAACTTGTGCGTTATTTCACTCAGGCTGCAATGGCAGTCCTGTGTAAGATTTGTCTGAGCTCCCTATGGGTGGCAAAAGAAATGCTGCAGCCCATAGGGATCTCCTGGAACCCCAATACCCTGGGTACCTAGGTACCATATACTAGGGAATTATAAGGGTGTTCCAGTGTGCCAATTATAATTGGTGAAAATGGTCACTAGCCTATAGTGACAATTTTAAAGACAGAGAGAGCATAAGCACTGAGGTTCTGATTAGTAGAGCCTCAGTGACACAGTTAGAAACTACACAGGTACACACATTCAGGCCACAAACTATGAGCTTTTGGGTCCTGGCTAGCAGGATCCCAGTGAGACAGCAACAACAAACGTACATACCTGTAAAAATGGGGGTAACATTCCAGGCAAGATGGTACTTTCCTACAACCACCTTCCCCAAAATGGGTTAGATTGGAGTGGGAATAGTAAATGTTGCCCCTTTAGTGGTCAACACCTTCGCCAAAATGGTTTGGATCAGAGTGGGAATAATAAATGTAGCCCCTTTAGTGTTCAACACCTTTCTAAAATGGTTCCGATTGGAGTTGAAAAATAAATGTTGCCCCTTTAGTGTTCAACACCTTCCCCAGATTTGTCTAGGCTGTAGTGGGAATAGTACATTTCACCACTTTAGTGTCCAGCACCTTCCCCAAACTGGTTAAGCTTGCAGTGAGAATAATAAACATTGTCTCTTTAATATTGACTAGTTTCCCCAAAATGGTTTAGATTGGAATGGGAATAGTAAATGTCCCCCTTTGGTGTCAAATACCTTCCACAAAATGGTTTTGATTGGAGTGGGAATAGCAAATGTTGCCCCTTTAATGTCCAACACCTTCTACAAAATGTTTCAGACTGGAGTGGAAATGGTAATTTGTAGAAAAGTGTAGTATTATGCAGTGATTCTGTGTAGGCTTCACTATGTAATACTTCCACAATACCCCAAAGCTGGGCTTTTGGATTAACTATAATAAATTCTCAGTTCAGTTCTGCTTGTGTGGATCCCTGATCAGGGTTCACCAGGCAGAACAAATCCACCTAGCTTGAGCCTCTCGGTGCAGATGTATGCTTGGCTGTCCTTGATGCTGAATTGGAGCTGTGGTTGCTGAACCACAAGTGATGTTGGATGATGTCAGATGAAGGTGTTGGGATGTGCCCTCTGTTTGTAGCTTACAGTAAAGGTGGTGATGACTGGACTGACCACCAACAGGCCTTGACAGCGGAAAGGTGGAAGAGAAGCTATCTCCCCTTCCAGAAGTCCAGTGGAAAGTGGTAGGCGGCTGAAACTTGAAGAAGAGCTGTACTATAATGTCCACAATGCACTGAACCACCTGCCTTTAGGCGATTCCTTGGAGGGCCCGATGGCAAGTGCTTTTTGGTTCTGGTAAATGCTTTTTACCTTCAGTGGGCAGAGGACTAATGCCACTAGTCCAAGAGAATCTGGTCTAGCCTTTAGCTCACAAAGGGTTACCTTTTGCTAGGGGAAACAGTCTTTGGTCCAGGATGCAGTCAAGACGTTCCAACAAACCCATGCCCTGGGTACCATATCGTATGGACATATAAGGTGGCTAAAGTACTTGCTAATTGGGGAGAACAATTCACATTTACTAATTTAGGGAGAGAACACTGGTACTGGGGCCTGGTTAGCAGGCTCCAGTGCACTTTCAGAGTCATAACTAACAGCATCTAGAGCAAAACGTGTGGGGATGACGATAGCAAAAGGACACTTTCCTACATGACCCCATGCCCCAGGTAAAAGGTGATGAGCAACAAACTTCCCTTTTGGTAGCTCTCATCATCTAAGTGGAAGAACCTGGACAGGCCATCTGCATTGGTAAGGTCAGTCCCAGGTCTGGGTTCCACGTAAAGTCCATACCCTGTAATGAAATGGACCATCTCAACAGTCTGGGTTTCTCTCCTCCTCTCATCTGCATCAGCCACCAGAGAGACCTATGGTTGATTTAAACTTTGAAGTGAGTCCCAAACAGGTAGGGTCTCAGCTTTTCTTCACGGACGAAACCAAGGCAAGGGCTTCCCTGTCATTGGTACTCCAACGCTGCTTTTTGGGGAGGAGTCGCCTGCTGATATGGACAACTGGTTGATCCTGGCCCTCACTGGTTTGTGACAACACTGCCCCAATCCCACATTCAGATGTGTCTGTTTAAACAATTAATTATTTCCCATAGCCTGGTGCTTTTAGGACAGTTGCTGAGCACATGGCTGCTTTCAGGGTGCCAAAGTCCTTTTACATCCAGTAGTCTAAATTACTTTCTTAGGCTGCTTTTTGGAGGTGAGCTCAGTGAGAGGGACCACAACGGTACTACACCTCTTCACAAACCTCCTGTAGTAACCAGCTGAGCCAAGGAATTACCTGACCTGGGTCTTTGGAGCCTCCTGATCCAGAATGGTCTGGAATTTGGGTTAGAGAGGGCTCATTTGGCTTCCACCTGCAAGGTGGCCCAAGTAGACAACAGAACTCTGCCCTACCTGGTACTTTCTAGCCTTGATAGTTAGGCCTGCCTGCTACAAGGCCTTGAAAACTTCACTCAGTTGGACCAGGTGATCCTCCCACATGGAGCTAAAGACAGCAATGTCATCAATGTATGCTTCCCTAAAGGCATCCAGTCCTGAAAAACTCTATTCACCAACCTTTGAAAAGTGGCAGGTGCATTTGGCAGCCCACAAGGCATCAGTTTAAATTGAAAGTGCCCTTCAGTATTTGAAAATGCAGAACTCTCCTTTGCTCCATGGATGAGTCCAATTTGCCAGATGCTTGATGTTAGGTAAACTGTAGTGAGGAAATTTGCTGCACCCAGCTTATCAATAAGCTCATCTTCCCATGAGATGGGGTGTGCATCAATTTTAGTGACTGCATTTAAACCCCTGTAACCCACACAAAACCTCACCTCTGGTTTTCCACCCTTTGAGTGAGGCTTTGGAACCAGTACCCCTTGGAACTGTCAGAGGGTTCAATCACCCCTAGCTCTAGCATTTGATTTACTTCAGGTTTGATGCAGGCTTTCACTTGATGAGACAGTCGATATATCTTGTTCTTGACAGGGAGTCTGTCACTAGTGTCCACATCATGGACACATCAGGTTGTCTGACCACGGGTCAAAGAAAAGAGCTCTGCGAACAGGCGGAGTCACCTTGTTCCTGTGCAGTGAGGGTGTAGCACAAAACAACACCTTCTACTGAACCATCTTGTGGGTTTGTTGCAGTAGGTCAGGGAGGGTTTCACTTTCCTCCTCCTGTCCTCCGTCAGTGACCATCAGCATGGTCATGCCAGCCCTCTTCTTGTGTGGCTTCAGATGGTTCTCATGGAGCAACCTGTGAGGATTTCTAAGGGTGCCTAAGTCTACCAGATAGGTGAATTGCCCTTTTTTCCTCCAAAATGGGGTAGGGCCCAGTCTGATTGCCTTGGAGGGTCCTGGAGGCAACAGGCTCCAACACCCATACTGACTTGGTTGGTAATCAACCTGTGCAGACCTTTGGCCATACCAAAGCTTGAAAAGCAATTGCCTGGTCTCTTTGTTTCCATTCTTCATGTACTCAGCAACGTTTGAATGCAGGACCTGCATATAGTCCACTCTATGTTCTGTTTGGTTTGTTTGAGAGGTTCCTCCCAACCTTCCCTCACTAAACTTAGTGAACCTGTTGCAGGATGGCCAAACAGAAGTTCAAAGGGGCTGAAGCCAACCCCCTTCCATGACACCTCTCTGTAGGGAAATAAGGGGCAGGATAATTGGATATCCCATCTCCTTCTGAGTTCTTCAGAGAGGCCCATTATCATGTCTTTCATACTTTTTTTGAATCTCTCAACTAAACCATTTGTCTGGGAGAGATAGGTGATGGCGAACTTGTAACTTACATCACCTACAATCCACGTAGATTTCTAGTATGCAGACATGAAATGTGGTTCTTTATTAGAAATCACCTCATTAAGAAACCCTACCTTGGTGAAGATTCTAAGGAAGACCTTTACCACTGCACGGGCAGTTGGAGTCCTGAGAAGAATTGCCTCTGTGTACCTAGTGGCATGGTTGAATACCAATAAAATACATTTGTTTCCAGATGCAGTCGGAGGGCCAAAGGCATCAACAATGTTAATCCATCCTCTCTCAAAAAGCATCCTGTGAGAAAGTAGCCTCTTTCTAGCAGGGATACCCACACTCTTGGCCTGTTTGTGAGTGTGTGTCAGTGTGTTTTTACTGTCTCACTGGGATCCTGCCAGCCAGGACCCCAGTGCTCATAGTTTGTGGCCTAATGTGTGTGTTGTCAGAAGTGCTTAACTGTGTCACTGGAGTTCTGCTAACCAGAACTCCAGTGCTTATGTTCTCTCTGATTCCAAATTAGTCACTACAGTTTAGTGACTTAATATTCCAATTCCAATTGGCACACTGGACCCCCCCTTATACCCCCTAGTATATGGTACCTAGGTACCCAGGGTATTGGGGTTCCAGTAGATCCTTATGGGCTGCAACATTTCTTTTGCCACCCAGAAGGAGCTCAGACAAACCTTTCTTCAGGACTGGCACTGCAGCCTGGGTGAAATAGTGCACACACTATTTCACAGCCATTTTCACTGCACTTAAGTAACTTATAAGTCACCTATATGTCTAACCCTCATTTACTGAAGGCTAGGTGCAAAGTTACCAAGTGTGAGGGTACCCTTGCACTAGCAAAGGTGCCCCCATGCTGTCCAGGGCCAATTCCCTGGACTTCGTGAGTATGGGGATACAATTACACACATGCACTACATATAGGCAAATACCTATATGTAACTTCACAATGGTAACTCCGAATATGGCCATGTGAGGTGTCTAAGATCATGGAATTGTCCCCCCATTCCAAATTTGGTATTAGGGGGCCAATCCCATGCATCTTGCGTCTGCATAGCTCAGTCCTAGGAAGGCAGAACAATGTATTTCATTTAGGAGGAGGGTGTTACACCCTCTCCCTTTGGAAATAGGTGTTACAGGCTGGGGAGGGATAGCCTTCCAGAGCCTTTGGAAATGCTTGGAAGGGCACAGATGGTGCCCTCCTTGCATAAGCCAGTCTCTACCAGTTCAGGGACCTCCAGTCCCTGCTCTGGTGTGAAATTGGACAAAGGAAAGGGGAGTGACCACTTCCCTGTCCATCAGCACCCCAGGGGTGGTGCCCAGAGCTCCTCCAGTGTGTCCCTGGCGTTAGCCATCTTGTTTTCCAAGGTGTGGGGACACTCTGGAGATCTCTAAGTGGCCAATTCCAGCAGGTGACGTCAGAGACCCCTCCTAATTGGCGCATACCTGGGTGGGTAGCCAATCCCCTTCTTAAGGCTATTTAGGGTCTCTCCTGTGGGTTCCTCTTCAGATTCAGCTTGTAAGATTCCTCTGCAACTTCTGGACTTGGTCTCCTCTCTTCACAGGTCTTCAGGTCCAGAAATCCACTATTTGTTGATTGCAGTTTGCTTGGTTCTTGCAATAACTCTTATCTTGTAGTGTGTACTGAGGAAACTTGCAGTACTTTACTCCTACTTTCCTGGGCTCTGGGGTGGGGTATTTTACTTACTTTTGGTGTTTCCTTACACTGCCAGCGCCCCTCTACACGCCTACACTTGCCTAAGGGGGGAATTTGTGATTCGCATTCCACTTTCTTAATTTATGGTTTGTGTTGCCCCTAGGCCTATTGCATTCTATTGTATTTTCTACTATTTGCACTATTCTCTGACTATTTGCTTACCTGATTTGGATCTCTAGTGTATATATTGTGTATAATATTTACCTCCAAAGGAGTATTGTCTCTAAGATATTTTTGTCCTTGTGTCTCTAAAATAAAGTACCTTTATTTTTGGTAACACTGAGTATTGTCTTTTATTGTGTATGAGCACTGTGTAACTATAGTAGTAGTGCAAGAGCTTTGCAAGTCTCCTAGTTCAGCCTAAGCTACTCTGCTACGCCTAGACAGCCTAAGCTGCTAGAACACTGCCTACATTTCACTAATAAGGGATAACTGGGCCTGGTGTAAGGTGTAAGTACCTTAGGTACCCCCTACAAACCAGGCCATCCTCCTACACATCCCAACCACTGGAAGTGGAATTAAGGAAGTCTTTGGTTGTCCTGTCCTGGCCACTGGCTTGAAAGGTGGTGCAGGAGTGACAGATCTCCTTCATCTTCTCAGACATCTGGGGCAAATAAAAATGGGCAACCAACCTCTCCCAAGTTGTGGTTTGTCCCATATGCTTAGCAAGGGTGATGTCTTGAGCCAAGAAGCAGAATAAACTCATTGTATATCTGGGGGTCAACCACTTTCCTGGCTGCCCCTGGTTTGGGGTCCATAGCCTCAGGATACAAGAGTCCATCTTCCCATTAACCTAATAGACCTGTGAGTTGCACTATCACCCTCTTCTTGCCTTTCAGTCTGCTACTTAAGGTCCTCCAGAGGAGGGTATGTTCATTGTCCCTGACATTGGTCCTCTCTGAAGGTTCCTCTTGCACTTAGGAGCTCTACAAAGTTCTGCAAAGTCTGGCCAGATTCCATCGGCTGTAGATGTGTCCTCAGGTGTTAGGGCATCTCCCTCAATAGAACTCTCCCTCTGATCCTGTGAAGAAGGTTATCTTGCCCTTTCTCTGGGACTTAGGGGCAGTTTTAGGAAAAGTGGTGCCGCATCTAATGCAGCACCACTTTTCTTGTGCCCCTTAGCGCCCTCTAACGCCACTACTTGTGCACTGTATTTAAGATGGCACCATGGCGGTAGTTAGGTTTTATTCTAATCCTGCAAAGCACATTGAGGCTCATTATAAATAATGGTGTGCCTCCTTTTAATGCCTGCTCTGTGCAGGCATTAAAAATGCAGTGAAAAATGGCACATTTGCATCATTTTTTTGGCCCCTCTAATGTAGGAACTCCCCCCCTTGCATATACTATGGCTGACGCAGACATAATGTGGTGCAAGCGATTACAAAGTAGTGAAATGCATTCATTGCGTCACTTTGTTAATATGGCTCAGCTATTTTTGAAACCTAACGCCACATTAGTGTAAAATAAATTACGCTACTGTGGCGCTAGAACTTCTTAAAACTGAGCCTTAGAGTCGTGGGCTGATATTTCAGGTGCCATCCCTCTAGACTTCCCTTTCATGCTGCTTGTAGTGAATCCTATTTTGTTTTAATGTGATAACAGGAAATAGCTAAGCCTTTAGCTTGCAGACTCGTGCCCCCGTCACCTAGTGACTTTTAACCTACTTAGCTTGCTCTGTCTTAGCCCATTTATTTCATTAATTCTTCTAAGATGGCTGCATTGTTTATAGTTAGGCCATTTTGTTTAGCTTTATGTTATCAGTGCCACTCATGCAACAAAGACAAACAAACTGTAGGTGTTCACATTAGGAATTACCGTCCCAAGCATGCTGACTTATCTATTGTTTGGGAACAACCTACGTCAAGGGTCCAAGTAGATCTGTATAAATACATCAAACTTTAGACAGCTAATCAGAGAGATTACGACCAGATACCATCGCTGCTATCAATGCTGCACGTCGCCTTGACACTGACCCGGACTTCGTGTTTCTTCGGAGTCTGAGCACAAGACCTCATTCCAAGGTAACAAGGGTTGGGGGCTCCTTCCACGGACATGGCATTGGCAGATTAGGCTTAACATACCCAGCTCTCCTCTAGATAGAAGGTTAGGCCTATTATGATAGGGTACTAGGACATATTATACACTTTATGTCTTTCCATGCTATCGCAAGAAAGTGGGGGTCTTCATAATCATGACTCTCGTCTTTACATTTTATCTCTTGCACTGTTCATTATCCACTGGTAGTTCACATTGTGTGAGTCAAGACCAAGCTGTCAAAAGTCAGACCAATTTTATCTGGCATGTAGGGCTTAGGTGCAGAGGCGTCCTGGCTGTCCTTGGTACTGAGTGCTGGAGCTGCGGGTGCTGAAAAATGGTCCTTGTGATACTCGGTCACTTGCAGGTCGAGTATGTGGGAGCCTATTAGAGGGTCCAGCTGGTGGTGGGCCCCTGGGCCTGAATTCACCAATCAATTAATCAGTCAATAAATCATTGTATTTATATAGCTCACTAATCACAAGTGAGGATATCCAGAAGCTGTTTTTGCTACGTCTGCCTCAGTTCACAGCCATGTTTTGAGACCTCTTTTGAACTCCTGGATGGAGGTAGATGTCCTTAGATTGGGGGGAGGCTGTTCCAAGGCTTTGCTACTAGGTATTTGAAAGAGCAACTACCATGACAGCTGAGCCAAATTCGTGGGGTGGTCACGAGGGAGAGCGATGAGGAACAAAGGATTCTGGGAGAGGTGGTGAAAAACCATCTGACGGTAGGCAAGGTGGACAGGAGGAGGAGCTCATGTTGACTTGACGCTTTATGTTGAGTTTGTTGTCTATGATGATTCCCATGTTGCTGGCTTGGTTTGTGTGGGTGGGGGGGTCCTATCTCAGCCTCCACTAGGAGTCGTCCTAAGGTGAGGTGGTGTTACCGAACTCTAGAACCTCCATCTTGTTGGTGTTGAGTTTGAGATCTCTGTCCTGCATCCATTTTGGACCTTGTTGCCGTGGTGTTCTTGGAGAGCGATAGGACGAGCTACATATAATCTGTGTAGGAGATTATGTTGAGTCCCTGGTTTCTGACCATGTCGGCCACAGGGGTCATGTAGGTGTTGAAGAGGGAGGGGCTGAGTGATGATCCCTGGGGACCCGCAGACGATAACTTTGGGTTTTGAGGTGAAGGCCAAGAGGTGTACTCTCTGAGTTCTGCCTGAAAGAGAAGAGGGGATCCATTTAAGGGATTTTCCTCTGATTCCAATTTGGTGGAGCCTTGTGAGCAAGGTGTGGTGGCATACTCTGTTGTAGGCTGCAGAGAGGTCAAGGAGGATTAAGGCACCTGAGCTTCCTTGGTCCAGGAGGAGACTGATGTCATCAGTGGATGCAATGAAGGCAGCTTCCATGCTGTAGTTAGAGCAGAAGCCAGATTATGATGGGTCCAGGAGATTGTTGTCTTCTACGTAGGCCATGAGCTGTAGGTTTATGACTTTTTGGAGTACTTTCACTGGGAACGGGAACAGGGAGATCGCCCTGTGGTTTCTGAACTCATTGAGATTGTTGGATTTATTTTAACCAGAGGTTTGACTCATGTGTGAATCCAATAGTCAGGGTAGGTGTTGATGCCTAGGTTGAACACGTGGTGAGGGCCAGGCAGAACAACTCTACCTAGCTTGGTCAGCTCGGGTGCAGAGGTGTGCTTGGCTAGCCTTGGTGCTGAACGGGAACTGCGATTGCTGGGTTTATCACTGACACAGTGCAGGTGGGAAAGCAGATGCAAAAACTCAACAATAGAGTCATAGGTGGTGTCGGATGAAGGTGTTGTGGTGTGCTTTTGAGTTACAGCGTCGTGTTAAGGTGGTGATGACCAGACTGCTCACCAACAAACCTTAACAGTGGTAAGGTGGAGTAGCAGCTATTTCACTTTCTGGAGTTCCTGTAAAAAACAGTAGCTGGCTGAAACTTGGAAAAGAGCTGGACTACACTTCCCACAATGCACTGGAATACCTGTCTTTGGACGAATCCTTGGAGGGTGCGATGGCCAGCGCTTCTTCAGGTAAAAAGCAGGTGCTTCTTACCTGCCCTGGGCAGGGGACTAGTGGTATTGGTCCAAGGGAATCTGGTCTTGACCTTGGCTCACAAAAGGTTCCCTATTGCTGGGGGAAGCCTTCTTTGGTCCAGGAGGATCCACAGTTAAGCAGTTCCAAGAAGGTTGCTGCAGGTTCAAGGTATTGCGCCTTTTGTTAGAGCAGGTACCTGTTGTCATCAATGCGGGTCTTCTCTTGTCCTTTCTTTGCAAGTTGCTGAAGATCAGAGGTGCTGGTGGCAGAGGAGACCCTTACCTCCTATATTTAGGGGCTTTAGGGGTGTTGGTGTAAGTAGCCAATGGGCTACTAGCCTCAGCGGCTAATCTGCCTATGAGGTGACCACATCTGGCAGGTTTCAGTACCTTTTCTACCCAGAACCTCTATTTTGCCACTTTTAAAGATGGCAGAAGGCTTCCTCAGCTATACAGACCAGGCGGCCCACCCTAGAGGTGTTGCTAGCCTTTTGGAGGTGTACGCCTCCTGACTAATGCTCGCACCTGCTCGGGTGCAAAAGTGCCTGGAGCAGGGGGACAGCTTCTTCCTACACTGGGGGACAGTCTGTCTGTATATCAGAGGCAGTGTGCCCTTTGAAGCTCACTGCCTTGATGTGCCACTTCTCTAGCCCTCCTGGGAACGATGGAGGTGAGACTTCCTTCTCATCCTGGCCATTGTCCTGACTCCTGCGAGTGTTGACACTACTGACCAGGAGGTCAGAATACTGTCTTGGCAGCAGCAGCTGTGAGCTGGCAGCCAGTGCACCAGAAAACTGGGGTAACTCAGTGGGCAACTTCCAAGGTTGATCCCTGGTCCTATGCCAGATCAACCTTGACTCGAGATGCATGTTAGAAGTGAGACGGCATGTTGTTTGATACCAACCATGACCCATTTCTGTGGCACCATACTGGAGCTGGCGACTTCAGGTTTGCCCATTTGCCAGCCCAAGTAATCCTGTGGACCGTCTTTCACTTATAGTAGCCTTTGAAGAAAAAGGCCGCTATAGGGACATATAAGCTTTCACGTACATGTATGGGCATGTAAGTGAAGGTGTATAGGTCCCTTTTACATAACGCACCCTGCCTCCTGGGCTCAGGAGGCCTTCCTCAGGGGTGACTGGCACATATTCAAGATAATGCTTTTGGCTGTGCCACGCACAGTGTGGGCAAAGGCAGGTCTGCTGTCAGTAGTTTACTTGGGTCACTGTGGATGGCACAAATAGTGATTCAGGCCCTGGTGACCCCTTTAACACCCATGCCCTGGGTACCACTGGTGCCATATACTAGGGACGTATTAGAGGGTTAAAGTTCTTTCCAATTGGAGGTACCAATTCACATTTAGCAATTTAGCGAGAGACCCTTGGCACTGGGGCCTGGTTAGCAGGCCCCAGTGCACTTTCAGAGTCATTACCAGCAGCATCTTCAGCAAAATGTGTTGAGTGACCATCCAGAAAGGGCACTTTCCTATAGGTGGATTATACTTTTTGTCTGCATGGATACAGAGGATGATCTGCAGCTATCAAACAGTAAGTCATTTTTCATTATTTTGTTTTGGTTGGGAAATGTTATAGTTTATCATTTAAGTACGTTTTATGTTACTGGTATTTTATATTGTGTATTTCAAGTGTTGTAACTATTTTACACAATGGATTGAGTTTGATGTTGGAGGGTTTTTGGTTGGTGAGATTGCTGAGGTTTAGATATTTTTATAATTCCAATAAAGTATCTTCACATAATCTAGAAAACTTTGCCCAGACTCTGCTCTGATACACAAAGTTATGTTTATTAAACACATCGCTTCCCCCCAACGCCTTTGGTCATGGGCCTTTCTCACGAGTCTTATGAGTAAAGCATCACCCACTGTGAAACAGACCAAACAAAACTTGAGAGAAGGACAAGCTCATGCACTGCCCATTACACGGGCGCAAAATAGCGCCGTTTTATAATGTTGCATTGGAACAAAAAAACATTAAAAAAACAACGCATAGTACTGTGGATCAGATACACAGAAATCAGAAAGAATAATCATAATGCTTAAATAGCACAAAATTACGAATGTATACAAATGGGCAACACGAAAACATTGAAAAAATTGTTATCAAATGTACGTAATGCAAACAGCTACAGTTTCATTCGGGGGCATCAAAGTCCATCAAAACAATACTGATTGTAGAAATCACGTTAGGACAATCTGAAGGAATCCCATTTTGTGTGACCACTCACAAATGAATACAATACTGAAATACATTGGTTATGTAGTATTACAGTTTCTCGCAACAAAAATTTCAAACTCAGATTAGATACAGTGGAGATCATACGCTCTCGTTTGCCAATTCCAGAAGGACATACCCAATTACTTGTACTGTGGCCTTCTCCAAATTTTGGTTGCATATGCAGAAAGAACCACACAAATAAAACCCAACACCAATAGTCTTTAAGATTTGTAAATTTGTCACCTGCAACGCAGAGTTCTCTATATATCGTTTACTGTTTCAATGTAATTTGATATGCATTGGAAGTACTGAACACAACGTGAAAAAAACGCGTGCTTGAGCATATGAGAGCAATAAGACCTGTTCACCAACTTTATCCTGTTGCCAGGCATTTTGCGGGAGTGCACTTTGCTAATGAAAATTGACTCCGTTTTGTGGTTCTTGATATAGTCATGCCCAGTGTCAGACAGGGTGGCAGTACAAAGGCACACTATTGGTGATCTCTCTTTTTAACAACTGTACAATTAGGGGATTAGAATTCAAGTTTTGGTTGTTGGTGCTCTCAGCCTAGATCTGTGATTTTGGTATCTCAATTCTCCTATTATTATTGATTAACATTTATAGCTGTAACCTGTACTTTTCTTGATGATTTGTACTCAACATCTGTCCATATGATTTTAATTTTATACATTTGTAGGTTATGATGTCTACACAGGGTAAACCCATCGTCTTGATTGCACTGGACTTATTGATACTTCCTGTCTTGATTTATCTCTTCGAACATGCTCCCCTAGGTCAAAGGAGATGACTGAAGCAAAGGAGCTGATATATCTTGTTCATTTTTTATTTTTTATTTCTTATTTTCTGTTTTGTAATTTTTTCTCAGCCTGCCCTTCTGGGGCTCCATAATTTGCATCTAGAATGTGATTACATGCTTTATCATAGATCATTTTTACAGGCGAGTTAGTTCTCTTTGAAAACATTCACTATGTTTACACAGAAGTCTCAACATTTTCTATTATTTTCTTGTTGTGAGGTCTTCTATTTTACTGCTGACTATGGTTATGTATTACCGTTCAACCTTTGGACATTGAGGGGTATATTTATACTCTGCGCTGAAATAGCGTCATTTTTTTTACGCTGTTTCAGTGCAAACTTACCTCCATATTTATATTTTGACGCTAGACCCGTCTAGAGTCAAAATATTGAGTTAAAGTCATTTATTGCCTGCGGAAAACTACCATGCGTCAATGAGATGCAAGGTAGGTGTTCCCGGGCAAAAAATGATTCTAAGGCCCAGGTGCCTTATTTATCTTCCCGTGCAAAAATGGTGCACAGAGGGAGGCGGGCCTAAATAATGGCGCTAAGCTTGCATAGCACCATTATTTAACGCCTGGTCAGGGCAGGCGTTAGGGCACCTGTGGGCCTTTGTCCATGGTCAGAGACCATGGAAAGAGAACACAGGTGCCCTTGCCTGGTCCCACCCCATCCACCTCCACCCACACCAGGAAGACACCTATGTATGGGGGGGACCCTGTAGTATTATGATGTTAAGCATTATAGTGTAGTATTGTAATGTTGTGTAGTATTATTACTACATTTTGCAATGTTTATCGATTGTCTCTTAGTTTATGCTGTATATGTCACATGGTATGTTCCAGTAATACCCCAGTTCTGTTTTCAGTCTTCCTGAGAGAATCCTCATGAAGATTCCACAGAGCGACAGTTGTTGTGAGCAGCCTGGGTGCAGAGTGGTGTTGGGGTTCTCCTTTGTTTTACTATCTAACTGGAATAAATCATCAGCAACGAATCATCCTCGGTGTATTGTTTACATATTAATTACTCAATGCTGGGGACAATGCTTCACTTGGGGACGAGCGATCCTTGAACTCCCGTGGTGTACTCTCAAAACTTAACTCAACATCTTCGTTGTGCGACTTTAAAATTAAGCTGGAGAACTCCAACATCGATCCTCAATTACTTTAAGGTACTGTTTCCTACATTATTCAGATATTTTTTTTTTTCGGAGACTATTTTCCCATGCGACGCTGTTGCCTAGCAACGCTCCCCGGCGAATTTGTTTGCGTACGTATATATTTTTTTAATCGCGTTGCCTAGTTACCAGGACGCGCATTCACTTAAACTCTTCGCCGCTAATACATTTCCTGTTTACGCATCGCCTAGCAACAGATTTGCGTCTCTGCTAAGACGGAGAGCGGCTTACCATAATAACAGTCTTTCAGCACTGCCTGTTTCCTCTACTATCTTCATGAATTTCTACCGCCTCAGCTGAGTTTCACTTAGCTTTAAAGACGTGTTGTACACGTTACTACACATTAAATTATCGCACAACAGTAATTTGATATTTTGGATTTCATCTTACCATATTTAAACTAAGTACTAAACTATGCAGAACTTTGCTTCTCCACCTTTTTTCCTACCATTTCCAGGTAAACCTGTTATTCCATGGATTGAGTGGAAAAAAGTGTTTTTAACGTATTTAAAAGTTTGTGGCAACAACTTTTCAGCAGAAAAGAAAAATTCGGTTTTACAGCATTATTTAGGTGCCAAAGGCCAGGAAATTTTGGAAACCTTGCCAGTAAATCCAATTGTTGAAGGTGCAGAAGGTGACGCACCATTGAATGAATTTGAACAAACTTTAATCAGGCTTGACAAACACTATTTACCGAAGATCTCCATTATTCTTCAAAGATTTTATTTTTGAAATTGCAAACAAAATGAAGAGGAATCAATAGAAGGTTTTGTGACCAACCTACGGAAAATAGCATCTCTTTGCAATTTTGGAAACAACATTGATGAGCGAATACGTGATCAATTCATGCCGCACTGCAAGAATGACAAAATAAGATGTGCCCTATGGTCAAAAAGGGATCCAACATTCGATGAAGTTCTGCAAATTGCGAAACAAATCGAGCATTCTCGATCTTGCATTGAACACTTGAAGAAATCAAAATGCTCCACCACTGTTCAAAAGGTTGATTTAAAATCCAAAACTAATTTGAATTGCAAAGCTAAAACTAAACTGTTATGTTTCAGGTGTGGCTCACCTACACATTTGGTGAATAGTAAAGAATGTCCTGCCTTGTCTGTAGTTTGCAAGAAGTGTAACAAAAGAGGTCACTTTGCTAAATGCTGTAAATCTTCAAACAAGAGTAACATCAGTTTGAATGAAGTAATTTGTGAAGATGAGGATCAGGATTTCATTTTACAAGTTGATGATGACATCAATAGTATATCTAATTCTAAATGTAAATATCCTAAAGACAGTCTTGAGATTAACGGTGTTTCCATTATTATGATGATGGACTCAGGTGCTAAGTTAACTCTGATATCTGAAAGAGATTATAAGAAATACTTCAATTGTACGGTCACACTTCAGGAACCCGATGTAACGCCTTACTCATATGGCGGTAAGCCAATACAGTTAAAAAGAGTATTTTGATGCGCATATTCAATTCAGAGGAAATGAAAACTCTGGCAAAGTTTATGTTCCAGTAGTTGGAGATACCATTTTGAGTTGGCCACATCAGAAAGAACTGAAAATTATTTTAAATCCTAATGCGGTTCCTCAAGTACAGATACAGAAAGTATCTGATATTGAACATACGTTGTGTGTTGAATTTCCTGATGTTTTCACTTCTAAAGTTGATTGCATCAGTGGTTATAAACACCGTATTGTCTTGAAATGTGATTCACAACCAGTTGTTTCTAAATCCAGATTTATTCCTCTTAGTTTACGTGATAAACTAAAAATGGAACTGCTGAGGTTGAAAGAAAATGGTATAATCGAAGAAGTTGAAGCTACGCAATGGATTGCTCCCATCGTGGTGGTTACCAAGCGATCTGGTGAGGTGAGACTGTGTGTGGACTTACGCAGACTTAATAAAGAAGTTGTGGAAGACAAGTTCCAGTTGCCAAATATTTCTGAAATGATAACTTCTTTGGGTAATGTGAAATTCTTCACAACTCTTGACCTCACTTCAGTGTATCATCAGGTGCAGTTGACAGAAGAATCAAAGTTACTAACATCTTTCATAACACCATTTGGCGTCTACAAGTTTAACAGAATGCCTTTTGGTCTGTGTTCAGCAGCGGCAGTTTTCCAACGATTAATGTCTAAAATGTTGGGTGATATGGAAGGGGTCTGTTTTTTTCAGGATGATGTCCTTATCTTCACTGAAACATGTGAACAACATGTAAAGAAAATAAGAGATGTACTTAATATCTTTAGATCTAAAGGTGTTACCTTGAAAAAGGAAAAATGCAATTTTTTAAAATCTGAAATTACATCTTTAGGTCACACTATTTCTAAGAGTGGTGTGAGGCTGAAAAGTGAATTAGTACAATCTATTGTAAACTTATCAACTCCAGATAAGAAAAATGATGTTCAAGTTCTCTTAGGAATGGCAGAGTTTTATGCTAAATACATTCCTAATTTTGCCAAAAGGTCCAGTTCAATTAGAAGTCTTCTTTAGAAGAACTCTGTTTTTCAGTGGTCTAATGAATGTGAGTTAGAGTTTCAAGATTTGAAGAGTGCTTTATCGTCTGCTCAATCTCTTGGTAGTTATCAACCAGGTTTACCCTTTTATCTTACTACAGAAGCATCAGAAAAGGGATTAGGCTGTGTTTTGAAACAAGTTAAGGAAGGTCAGATTGTAACTATAGCATTTGCTTCAAACACTTTACGGGGGGCTGAATTTAAGTATTCAACAATAGAGAAAGAAACATTGGCCATTTTCTGGGCAATTAAAAAATGTAAACAGTTTCTTTGGGGCATAAATTTTGAGGTACATTCTGACCATAAGCCTTCTCAAGAAATTTTCGAGAAAAAGGGGCTTGACAATGTCTCCTCGAGGATTTGCAAATGGGTCATGGCACTACAAGACTTTCAATTTTGTGTTAAATATGTCCCAGATGGCCTGGCATGGACATAGCTTTAGAGAGGAGGGTAAGAGATTGTATTGAATGCAGGTTGGCTGATAAGTCGTTGAATGTCAGGACTCAACCATTAGTGCTCAAGGACATTCCTAAAGAAGTTTGGGAAGAAATTTCTATTGTCATTGTAGGACATCTGTTGGCGGTGTGGTGTCGGCGGAGCAGCCCCCATGGCTCCTGTCCCATCCCGGAGGATCGACAGAACAGGTAAGTTGATCGTCCGTTAGGGGAGGGGGGCTGGGGGGTGTTGTGTGTTGTGTGGGTGCATGGGGGTGTGTGTCTGTGTATGTAGAGGGGGTGTGTGAGTGCGTGTATGCTTGCGGGGTGTTGTGTGTTTTGTGAATGAGTGCGTGTATGTCTGTATGGATGTGTGAGTGTATGTCTGTACATGGGTGTGCATGTCTGACTGTGTGTGTGGATGTAGGCATGTATGTCGGTGTGTGTGCATGTGTGTGTTGGTGGTGCCTGTGTGCGTGTCATGTGTGTGTGAGTTTTGTGATGTTGGGGTCGGGGTGGGGAGGGGGACCCTGCCACCTTTGGGGGGTGGCAGGGGTGGTGAGGGGTGTAGGGGAGGGAGTCGGGTGGGGGAGACCCCTATCAGTGCCAGGGAAGGAATTCCCTGGCACTGATAATGCTTACCGCCATGGATTTCATGGCGGTTCCTACCGCTGGAAATCCACGGCGGTAAGCCGGGTCAAAATACCGGCAGCGGTATTGTGACGGCCGCCGGGCTGGAGACCCAGGTCTCCAGCCCAGCGGTCGTCTCCGCCCTGGCGGGCGGAACGGAGAAGCGGCGGATGACCATTGCGGTAACCGCCATGGTCATAATACTGAAAAAAAGACCGCCAGCCTGTTGGCGGTCTTACCGCCGCTTTAACACCGTCCACCAGGGTTATAATGACCCCCTAAGTCTGGTACTTCACAATTTAGTGCTACTTACAAAGTTGTAAAAGTGTTTAATGGGGCTGTTAAACTTGATGACGGTTGCATATGGAATCTTAATAGGATAATAATTGTGTAATTAACTGTTGTTGCTTTTGGGGAGGGGGGTAGTGTAGTATTGTGATGTTAAGCATTATAGTGTAGTATTGTAATGTTGTGTAGTATTATTACTACATTTTGTAATGTTTATCGATTGTCTCTTAGTTTATGCTGTATATGTCACATGGTATGTTCCAGTAATACCCCTGTCCTGTGTTCAGTCTTCCTGAGAGAATCCTCATGAAGATTCCACGGAGCGACAGTTGTTGTGAGCAGCCTGGGCGCAGAGTGGTGTTGAGGTTCTCCTTTGCTTTACTATCTAACTGGAATAAATGATCAGCAAAGAATCATCCTCGGTGTATTGTTTACATATTAATCACTCGATGCTGGAGACAATGCTTCAGACCCCATCCCAGGTAAGTAGAGGTAAGTATATTTAAATATTTTTTTAAGTGCCATGAGGGGGCCTAACTTGGGCCCCTGTACATGTGACTGGCCCCAATGGCCATGCCCAGGAGTCATAAGTCCCCTGGGCATGGCCATTGTGCTGGGGGGGCATGACTCCTGTCTTTACTTAGACAGGAGTCATGTCCATGGGGGTTGTGCGCCGAAATATGGCGCTAATCAGGTTAGAGTCATTTTCTTGACTCTAACTTGACTATTGCCATCTTTGATGCACAACCTCCAGTGTTCCCTATGCCTTCCCCACCCGGTTTGCCTCAACTATTTTGACGCAACCTGGCCTTAACGCTGGCTAACGTAATTCCTTGAATATGATGCCCGGTCGGCGTCTTGGGATGCTGCTAGCCGGTGGTATACTTTTTGACGCTAAACTGCGTTAGCGCAGTTTAATGTCAAAAAGTATAAATCAGGGCCTGAATGCTGCTAGCACTTTGCCCACTGTGGCTTTCTGTTTCCAAGATTATTTTGATTTCACATAGGATTATTACAACCCTATTCGGGAATTATTGGGATTTTTATATATTATCTTTATTGTTTATTATGTTTGTGACTCATCAGCATGTATTGTGGACTTAATACGAGTGTGACTCTGCCCGTGTTGAACATATAGGTATATATGTAGATATATATGTACAACAGACAGAATCCTGCGCAGAATTATTTATGAATTTTAACATGATTGCTTTCTTATTTTGTATACCTTCTATATATGATGCATAATGCTTTAGGTATATGTGATATTTTAAATATATGCACTATCGGTGTGAAGCATGGCCAAGATGGACAATATTTTTGTAAGCTTTAAAAGGGCTTTCAACATGTTTTCTATGTTTATTACCTTTGTCCTTCCTTTAAATTGATGCTGGTAGCATTGCTGCCTTATCCGTGACCAAGGCATGTGTCAATGCCAAAATGTTTGGGTTTTCTTCGCATCAGACTGCAACAAATTCAGTTCTGATCTGCTAAGGCGAATTAGACTTTGGTTTGTTTTACCAGGTTGTGTGTCTCCTTGTCCTTTGGAGAGTTTTTTGAAGATATATATATATATATATATATATATATATATATATATATATACACATACATATACATATATAAATCACCTTTTACTGTTTTGTTTTTTGGTGAGGTGCTGCTTGTGAGCCGGGAGGTTTGGGACGACAGTTGCGATTTGTTGTAGGATTGGCATAGTCTCCTGCAAACAAAAGTACTGTCGTCCTTCAACCAGCAGTCTTGCCTAGAGCAAGAGTCATACTACGACAGCAGCAATTAATTGATATAATGAAGGGGGCTGCGTGGCCCCCCTGCAGTCATGGAGATCATCAATTCCACTGGGCTTCAAAGAAACCAAATGTGGGGACCTTGTAGCCCCTCTACAGCCCTAGGGACCACCACCTTCATGGGGCTAATTTTAAATGACATAGGTGTTACGTTGCGGACAACTGTGCCCCGGGAACCACCACCTCACCCGGGCTATTTAACATTGGAGGGAGGCCATTGAGGAGCTACTGATGGCTCTCTGGACCACCACCCCGCAGGGCCAGCTCCTGCTATGTCCCGGGTGCCTACCCCTTGGACATAGCTGTTTGCTCTGACTTGGCAGCAGCTTTGACAGCCGTCGCCAAGTCAAAGCAAGCACTCCACTCAGATAAAGTGAGAGATGTCAAACAGCACTTGCTTCATGGGAGTGGAGGTTTCCTCTGTTTCCCTGCCCGTGGAGAGGCAGGGGGGAAAAAGGCAGGCAGAGAAAAAAAGTAAACTGCTCTCACAGAGAGGGAGCTGCTTTAGCAGCTCCCTCTATCTGACAGCAATGCTGGCTCCTGCAGGAGGCAGGGAGAGCCAGCTTGGACTGAGGAGGCCTTCAGACTCCCCCGCGGTCCCCAACTATTGTGACTGGGTCCCCTGGGGAGCACCCAGATAACATGGCTGGAACCCAGCGAAAGGGTCCCCGGGGCAGAGGTCGGCCGGCGGAGGGGTGCTGAGTGGCTTCCCCCCAAAAATAAAATGTTTGGGCTGGGCCCCAAGGGATGGGGTACACCGGACCAAGATGTGCCCTGGCGAGTGATGCACACAGCCTCACTCCCCAAAAAGTAAATAATTAGGCTGGGGCCCGGGAGTTGGGGTCCTGAGTTTCAAGATTGGCCCTAAGGAGGGGGACCGTGTGGCACCCTCCCACCAATAAAAGTTAATAATTAGGATTGACTCAAGGGGATGTGGTCCCCGGTGCCAAAATCGGTCAGGAGAAGTGGGCATGGAGACCTGCTGCCAATTACCTGTATGCTTGGCCAAAGGTTACAGGGGGTTGGCTGCAGGGTCTGGCCACAGGCCAGGCCCTGCTGGCAACCCCAGCTACACAGGGCCAAAGGATATGTGCAGTGTGGGGTTGGGTGGATATAGATGTTGGCTACAGGGCCTGGCCACAGGTCAGGTCCTATGGCCAACTCCCTCTGCGCACGACTGAACGCCATGCGCAGTGTCAGGCTGTGTGGTTACAGGGGCCTACTCAGAGGTCAGGCCCTATGGCCAACCCCATCTGTGCATGATCCAAAGGTTGTGCACTGTGGTGGTTGGATGAATATATATTATGAAAATTACTTTACATAAAAAAAAAAAAATCACTAAAAAACAAAGGTTACAGTGACGTTGTAGTTACAAACTAGAGTTTGAAAAAACATAGAAATTCAATTAAAAAAACAAAGGTTACAGGGACATTATAGTTATGCTCACATTTCACATGCAAATAACCACAGGAATTCAGCAGTTATAGTTACCTCGGGTAACTTTTACTTGTGCCCCCGTAATGGACTGCTTATGACCTCACAGATTACATCACTTATGACATGGTCAGTTCATCACTGATGCTATCATTGATGACATCTCAAATGACATCACTCATGACATCATCGACAGAACCACTCACACACCCACTCATACCCCAATACAAACTCTTGTACATCCGCACACAATCAGTTACTCAGATACCTATCACAGACCCATAAAACTACTAACCCAGACCCACTCACTCACACACCAACCGACACAACCACTCACTCACCAATACAGTACCCAATACAGTACTAACTCAGCTAGTCACACACTCATACAGCTACTCACATGTACTCACAGACCCATTCAGACACTCACACACCTACTCATACACCCATGCAGCCACTCACATACCCACTAACAGACCCACACAGCCACTCACACACCCAATCTCTCACACATACAACTGCTCACACACACTTACACTGAGTCATACAGTCACTGACACAGCCACTCACCCACCGATATAGTTATGTACACAACCATTCACTCACCCCACAACCACTTACACACCTACTCACTTACTTGCAGGTGCACTCACACACCTACTCTCTCACCCATATGGCCACTCTTACACCCATTCACTCTACTCACACATCCACTAACTCTCCCATGCAGTTACTGACACAGTCACTCACTTATGCAAACAGCTACTCATACACTCATACACCCACTCACTCACACATACAGTCACTGACTTACCAACTCACTCACCGATACAGTCACTAACATACCCAGTCACTCACTCACACACACACTCACATACCCACACAGCCACCCGTACAGCTACCTACACACTCACTCACTCAAGCAATGCAGCTACTCACTCAGCCAGTAACTTACCCATAGACCTACTTACACATCCACTTACTCTCCTATACAGCAAATGAATCAACCACTCACTCACCCATAGACCCACTCACACAGCAACTCACATAGCAATACAACCAACTACACTCACTGGATGGTCTTGTGTAGTCATTTAATTTGAGATGTGTGAGGCTATAAGCAGTGCATTGGGAGGCTCAAGTTATAGGTAGCTGAGGTAACTATAACGGCTGAATTTCTATGGTTTTGTATGTGTGAAATATGAGCTTAACTATAACTTCCCCATAATATTTGTTTTTTTAATTGAATTTCTATGTTCTTTTAAATTCTATTTCCTAACTACATCCCTGTAACCTTTGTTTTTTTTTTCAGGGGAATAACTATATATATGTATATTCACCTTAAAAAAGCTAAGTTTACAGGGATGTTATAGTTAAGCTCACATTTTAAATGTGCAGAAACATAGAAATTCACCAATTATCCAGGCCCTGCCACCAACTCCTATAATCACCCAACCCCATGCCACGCATGGCCTTAGGCCATGCGTTGCGTGGTTGGCCGCAGGGTCTGCCCTGAGGCCAGGCTTTGCGGGCGACTCCCTATACCCACCCAACTCCGCACCAACCAAAGCCTTTGCGTATGCCTGATGGGGGCTGGCTGCAGGTCCTGGCCTGGGTTTGGGTGGTTATAGGGGGTTTACCTCAACACAAAGATTTTGCTTGGAAAAAGACTTCAATGTTCCTACATTACAAGGACTGTTTAACATTCAAAACACTAGTAAATAAACAGGCACAATCCCATGAGATAAGAAGATTTGAACCCCCATCCTACTGTCAGTCTAAGAGCTTTACCAGTAGCTCACAAGTGTCTCTGGTTTACTGTGCATCAAAACCTAGCTATTACATTTGAACCAAACATCTTGCTAGAGTGACACTTTGAAGTCATTGTATAGAAAGACCATTGTAATACCAATATCTCTCTCTTACATCCCTTTATCGGATGGAAGACAAAGAAAGTGAGAGGCTGAGAGAGAGAGACATTTAGTGGAAGACTTGACAGAGAGAAATTGAGAGTGAGAGGTAGAGAGAAAAAGTTTTTCTAGACTTTGATGAATGATACACTTAGAATGAGATATTTTAGGACAAATTGAAAAGAAAAATGTATGACAAATAAAAAGCGTGGGATCACCTTTCAGTAGGTACCTATAACATTTGAAGTTAAAAAGAAATGCAAGTGGGGAAATTACCACAGACACACGTACACTAAAAGCCTCAACCTTCAGTGTGAGTGTCTAAAACATTAATTACTACACCTCAGAAATCCATGAGAGATCCCCTGCTAATTTAATGTATTAGCCCCAGGGAGTTGGGATATACTATTTCTATATGTAATATTTTATTGCCCCAAGGAGTTGGTGGTCCCTAGCGTGTGGGGGGGCATGCAACTCCACATCATATTATTAATGGATAGCCCCAGGGAGGTGGCAGTCCCCAGGGCTACTAAAGCCGTAGGAAGGGAGGCCAGTACACCTCCTTCCTTTTATTAGCTGGCAATGCCCCCGGTAACTGGCCCACCAGGGGACAAAATGATTCAGGAGCTTGGGAGACCATGCTTTAAAAAAAAAAAAATCTCAGAAAAAAACACAGATTTTTCTGAGATTTTCTTTTTTCACAAAAAGATTTTTAGAACTGACGGGGTCCGTGAGGGACCCCTGTACCAAGGCTAGGGGCTCAGGGTATCCCAACCCTGGCCAGTTTTCTTTTTTTAGTTTTTTTGTGGGACTTGGCTTAATCTAAGTCCCAAAGTGGCTGCCTATACTTCCTTGTTTAAGTGTTGGCAGCGGATCAGATAACAGCATGGGGCAGTTGGCTCAGTATCCATATATATCTATATTTTTTCCTTTAAGTATTTCAGAAATTAAGTGGATTTATGCCAACTCACATAAAGCACAATCTGTGCACCAAGATCTAGCTTCCTGCCAAATTTGTTGTAATTCTGTTTGGTGGTTCAGGCTGTAGGCATGTCTAAAGACCCTACGGGAAAATGAATGGGGAAAGAATGAAGCTCACCCAGGAACTGCTTTGAAGAAGAAAACAAAGTACTGGAAATGAACCTGAATGTGCCTCCTTCTTCTGTGGTCTCCCTGTGGCTTGAGGAGTGAAAATGGGCTGCATGAGAAGAGACTTAGGTGAATAGGAAAATATATGTTCACTGGAAAAACCAAAAATTATAGGGACATTATAGTTAGGTTCTGAATTTACTTGAACAAAACCATATAAATTAAGCAGTTATAGTTATAGTTATTTCAAGCAACTATAACTTGTGCCCTAAGGTAGCAATAATTTGTGCCCTCGCCATGCACTGCTAATTACCCCATATGTTACAGGACTCATGACAAGCGCTATAACATCATTATCAAAAATATAAATGAAACATTGTCACTCAAACTATTGAAGAACAGCATTTGCATGGTGGGGGTGCGAGTTATAGTTGCTTGAAAGAACTCTAACTGTTTAATTTCTATGGTCTTGTACAAGTAAACTCAGAACCTAACTATAACATCCCTGAGATTTCCCAGTCTGTTACTTTATTTTCTAGATTTACGATCAACTTCTCCACTGCTGGAAATGCTCAACCCCTTGAGGGGCCTGTATTCCGGTAGAAGCACTGTGTTTTGGTATATATATATAAGGCTTTTGATGGCGTTGGTACCGCCCCGGAAATCGTGGCAGTTTGCTATGTCATAATATGGTGGGTGGTACCTTGTCTCCCGCCCAACTGTTGATGGCTGCCGCCGTGGTCAGTGGTGTTAATGCCCTGGCGGTTGGTGTGGTACATTGGTTGTCTATGTGGGGTATTACTGCCATGGTCATAATTTGGTAATTACCGCCAGCCTGTTGGTGGAATTACCGCCACTTTAACAGTCACCGGCAATGTCATAATGACCACCTTTATTTTAAAATTTTGTGAATATTCATCAAACGCTGCCAAAGATAAACGCTCCCAAAAACACTTTTTCTATAGAAACTGTCCTAACTATAACTATCTACTGGAGACCTGCCATTAGGTTTTAAATCTATCTATCTATCTATCTATCTATCTATCTATCTATCTATCTATCTATCTATCTATCTATCTATCTATCTATCTATCTATCTATCTATCTATCTATCTATCTATCTATCCACGATTTCCGGGGCGGTACCAACGCCATCAAAAGCCTTGCGGAAATAGAACACAGAAAACCATAGACTCACCATCAGAGACACAGCGAAGACCTCCGCCGCCATGGAACCAGATCTTCTACGCTATGGTCCACCTGGAACACCAACGCCGACGAAGACGATGACAGTGAGCACACAAGGAAGGGAGGAAAAGCAGAGTGACATACACATGCACAATACCCACCATTCACACACACACACCATACACACAACCAGCTGCAGAGTAAAACCAATGTCAACGGACCCATGTGAACTACATTGAGGTTTAACTGATACTGTAATTTGATGCCAACAGCCACCATATTGTCCCTGCAATAACAAAAATAGGTGTCAACGTCCAGAAAGGGCCAATGGCCAGCCCAAAGTACAAACAGCCCACATGGCCACAGGGCACAGTCCAAGCCCCATCTTGATTCCTAACATTATCCAGACTACACTGTGCAGGGGCATCATGTTGGAAATGGGCAGCCACCTCAGGGGTTAGGGGGAGCGGAAGTGGAGGGCACCGCAGCTGAAGTGGGGAACATCATCACCCGACGCCCACCATATAGATTACCATAAGACATACCCGCACCAAATGACACGATGCTTGCACACACATCGCATGCAACCTTGTCACATGCATCGTGCCCATAGTGTACTCACCTGTTGTTCTGGTGGCCCATACACTTGTCCCCTGTGCAGGCCATTGGGGTGGTGGGCATGACTCCTGTTTGGTGGTTAAGCGCCAGAAAATGGCGCTAGTCTGGTTAGAGAATTTTTTTTGCATAACCTCCTCCTTCCCTACAGCCACCCCCACCCGGCTAACATCTTTGTTGAGATGCTAGCCCAAGTTTAGTTCCAGCTTGTGCCATTCAATAAATATGGTGCCCAACTGTCATTGTGAAATGGCGCAAGCCGTCGCTAAACTTTTTGCTGCACAACTGCGTTAGCGCCGTTTTGTGGCAAAAAGTATAAATATAGGCCCAAGTGCTTTGCACACTTCTGTAATTTGGCTATACTTGGGATACTTTTGGGTGACTTTTGAGGTACATTTGGACTCTTTTTCCTCCAGTGGCCATCTTTGGAGACTTATTTGCTATGAAGCTCCCTAATCACCTCAATTACAGCAGTATCCTCAGTAGAAAATGCTTTCATTTTTCTACTTCAATTCCATCAGGATGGCGTTTAGATGTGTTACACTTTTGGCATAAATTCAGAATGTTAGCACTCTAGTTGCTCGTTAGAACAATATAGTAAAACCACTGATCACCAGAGAGTTAACTTGCAGTCTGGTGCTTGCGAAGAAAGTGCATGTTTCAGTCTGCATGTCAGAATGTTTTAATGAATTAGAAGAAGGAGATATTTGAGTACTCACATGTGTCCTATTCTTTTCTTTCTCTTGCACTAACCATAATTTCTACAACAAAATGAACCCTCTCATTTTGTTCCTTTCTAAATTAACTGTTTTAAGTTTCACTAGTTTGATTCAATCAAGATGACTTCAGGTGTGTCACAGTGTTGTCATGGGTAAGACAATTAGCACTCTAGCTATTCTTTAGAACACTCTGGGAGGCTGCAATAGAACACAAGAGAAACAACAGACAGGCTGCTCATATTGGAAGTTCATGTTTTACTGAGAATGTCAGAATTCATTCTCATATGACTGAGAAAGATAGTGCTCATTTACAGAAAATATACTCTAATTTTAGCTTTTGGAGCACCTTCCACAAACTCTCTGGGGAAATCATGAGACAACAATTTTCTCCCAAACATGATTCATGAAATCCCAGCAGGGTAAAATCACATCTAAACTCACCACAGTTCCTAAAATCAGCATGGTACCTTCAACGAATGATTGATATTTTTCCACTAAAAATTGTTATCAGCCTTTATACGTTCTCCTTTTTGTGACCCTCAATACCTGCCATTCACTACAGTAATTTTCAAAGGGGTGTTATCATGTATAACAGTCCCAAAATGGCTGCTTTCACTTTCTGGTTGAAGTGCTGACAACCAGTCAGCTCTCACCATGAAATCTGTGCTTAGGTTCTGCCCAGATCTACAAATTTCAATTTCCTTTAATATCTTGAAAACTACTGAACAATATCACAACAAATAACAAAAAGGCTTCTTTCTAGGCCAAAAGTTAACTTTCTGCCAACTTTGGTATAATTCTGTCCAGTAGTTTGGGCTGTAGCCATGTTCACAATCCCTTTGGGATTTAAAATGGTAAATGCACTTTTTTGACCCCCCCCCCCCCATGTTTTTTAGGCCGGTTGGCGGATCACCTTAAAAGTATCCATGCACAACAAGATTCTTGGGCACACTTTGGCCCTCATCATGACATTGGCAGTAAATCCTGCTTACTGCCGCAGTGACGGCCACCAACATACCGTCGCAGAGGTGTAAATCCATTCACCATATTATGACACACACACACTAAACCTACACAATACTGCCACAAACACATATCCGCCAGCCAAAGGTCAGTGTTAAAGTGTTGGTACGAACACCCATACCGTTACACCAACAAAACAACGCCCACCACATCATGACCCACGAATCACCACGTGGACACTCAATGGCGGTAAACCATTAGATGTACACTCCGGCGCAGTCTGAATGGCCACCCAAATACAAAACAACACAACATTGGCCAATACCAAAAACACATACCTGACACTGATACAGACACCACATCCACCCACCCACAGCACTATAAAACACACACTCACATTACCCACAACACTTTACCAACACAAAAAGACTGCAATAGCTAGCCACACAAATCACAGAGACAACTACACACACACACACCACAATCACCCATTCATCCGTCACACACCCCACATCCCACACCCCACCACATTACTCAACACACTCTGCACAACACACACCACACAACACCCATGTCCCCACTAAGGCACCCCCGTTTCACTGATGAGGAGTTGCGGGTCATGATGGAGGCAACAGTCAGGGTAGAGCCACGGCTGTTTGGAGCACAGTTACAGCAAATATCCATTGCCAGGAAGATGGAGCTATGGCAGGGGATCATGGACAAGGTGAACACCATGGGACAGCATCCAAGAACAAGGGACGACATCAGGAAGAGGTGGAACAACCTACGGGGGAAGGTATGTTCCATGGCAGCAAGGCATCAGCTCGCCATCCAGAGGACTGGCGGTGGACCTCCACCTCCTCCCCCACAGCTGACAGAATGGGAGGAGCAAGTCTTGGGAATACTGCATCATGAGGGACTCACTGGAGTGGCTGGAGGACTGGACACTGGTGAGTCAATATTTACTACTTATCACCCCCATACCTGTGTGCCATCTCACCCCTTCGCCCTGACTCTCATCACTCCACTCCATCCCACACAGTGCACCTACACAAATGACTAACCCCAATGCCAATCCCTGCATGCCATTCCAATGCACGTACAGCCCTTGCAGCCCTGCATGTACACCCATCACCAAAGCATGCACAGCCTGGAGAACTAACAATCACACAGTACATCACCATACACTAACAAAAGTGGCAGGGCAGCAGCAACGATATAGGGGAAGTTAGGGATGTACAAAATGTCACAGACATGAAGCATAATATATCACTTACATCCCCACTGGTGCCCCAGCTAATCCCAGCAGCGAGGAGGTGCCACGACTATCCAGTTCCCCAACAGAAGACGACCCCAGTGATGACAGTAACTCTGGACTTCTAGACCTGGAATAACTTCCTGGCCTATCAGGGACCACTGGTCAGTCGGTCACCCCAGCCCACTCCCAGTCTACCACAGAGCCTCCCCCCTCAGTATCCAGCACCACAGCACCCACCCTGCTAGTAAGGACCCCAGTGCTCATAGTTTATGGCCTACATGTCAGTATGTTTTACTGTTTTGTCAGGATGCTTGACTGTTCACTGGAGTTCTGCTAACCAGACCTCCAGTGCTTATGCTCTCTCTGATTCCAAATTTGTACTTACATACTGGTAACCCAGTATTCCACTCAAACTTGGCATACTGGACCCCCCTTATAAGTCCCTAGTATATGGTACCTGGGTAACCAGGGCATTAGGGTTCCAGGAGATCCGTATGGACTGCAGCATTTTGTTTTGCCACCCATAAGGAGCTCATACAAACACTCCTTCAGGACTGCCATTGCAGCCTGAGTGAAATAGTGTAAGCACTATTTCACAGCCATTTTCACTGCACCAGGTCACTTATAAGTCACCTATATGTCTAACCTTCAGACCCTGAAGGCTAGGTGCATAGTACCTGTGTGTGCATAGTACCACGTCATCCAGGCCCACTTCCCCAGATTTCGTGAGTGCGGGGACACCATTATAAGCATGAACTACATATAGGTCAATACATATATAGCTTCACAATGGTAACCCCGAATATGGCCATGTGAGGTATCTAGGAACTGGAAATTGTACCCCCTATCTGATTCTGGTATTGGGGGTCCAATTCCATGCACCCTTGGGGCTCCACCATGGACCCCCAGTATTGCCAAACCAGATCTCTGAGGTTTCCACTGCAGCCCCAGCTGCTGCTACCTCAGACAGGTTTCTGCCCTCCTGGGGCTGGAACAGCTCAATCCCAGAAAGGCAGAACAATGTATTTCCTTTAAGAGAGGGGTGTTACACCCTCTCCCTTTGGAAGTAGGTATTACATGCATGGGAGGGGTATCCTCCCAGAGCCCCTGGAAGTGCTTTGAAGGGCACAAACAATGCCATCCTTGAATAATCCAGCCTATACTGGTTCAGGGAACCCAAGTCCCTGCTCTGGCGTGAAACTGGACAAAAGAAAGGGGAGTAACCCCTCCCCAGTTCATCACCACCCCAGGGGTGGTGCCCAGAGCTCCTCCAGAGTGTCCCTGGGTTCTGACATTTTGTTTTCAGGATGGAACTCTAGGAGCATCTGAGTGGCCAGTGCCAGCAGCTGACATCTGAGACCCCTCCAGATTGGTGCTTACCTGGTTAGGTGACCAATCCCCCTCTCAGGGCTATTTAGGGTCTATCCTTTGCGTGTTTCCTCAGATTCGTTTTGCAAGACTCCAGCAGGATTCCTCTGCAACTTTTGCTTTACCTTCAACCACTGTATCAACCGCAGACCTACTCCAGGAACTCTGCAACAAAGTATCCAAGGCAGCTACTGTAACTCTGTAACTCCACCTCCTGCTAGCAACTGCAACAGTTTCCAGGTTGTGCATGCTCCGAGGACTGCCTGCCTTCATCCTGCACCAGAAGAACCAAAGGAATCTCCGTGGAGTGACAGAGTCACTTCCTTGCTTCAGCAGGCACCTCTCTGCAGTGATGACCGGTACTCTGGGACTCAGAGCATAGATCCTGGGACACAGGTCATGGACCGAAGTGACCCTGATTGTCTAAAGGTTCAGCTGTCCAAATTTGATGAAAGTAAGAGCTTGCCTCCCCCAGCCAGACAGTACTCCTGTGCACTGCGTCTTTTGCAGCTCTTAGGGCCTCTGTGTACTTCTCCAAGAAATCCTGCATGCACAGTGTAGCCCAGGTCACCAGCACTCTACCCTGCGACTCTCAGCTCCCTGAGTTGTTTTTCAGTAGCGTGGGATCCCTTTGTGTAGTGCTGCAATGACAACCATTTGCAACTCCTTTGTCCCTGTATTCTGGGACCCCTGTGGGTGCTGGCTGGTCTTCTGAGGGCTCTTTGAAGTCCTGAGAGCCCCCTCTGTCTCCTCAGTATCATTTGAGACACACAGGTCCCTCCAGGGCCCAGGTAGCGCCTTTTCCCCCCAAACATGTCTTTTGCGTGAGTCAAGGCTTGTTGGCGGAATCCAACAACAAAAACATACTTGCATTCAGCTACTCGACGTGGGACATCTCTTGCACCAAGCAGGAATCCACAGCTGTCTCCTTTGGTGCATTTCTGATGTTTTCTTCTAACCAGAGAATCCACTTTTGCACCTTCATCTAGGTTAGCAGGTGCTCCTGTTATTTCTGGACTCTTGAGCGACTCTTGGACTTGGTCTCCTCTCTCCACAGGGCTCCAGGTCCAGGAATCCATTGTTGGTGTCTTCCAGTCTTGCTTGGTCTTTGCATTAGTCTTTATTCTTTATCACGACTTCTACTGTGTTCTGAGGAAACTTGCTGTACTTTACTCCTATTTTCCTGGGCTCTGGGGTGGGGTACTTTACTTACCTTTGGTGTTTTCGTATACTCCCAGTGCCCCTCTACACACCACTCTCACCGAAGTGGGAAACCAACATTTGCATTCCATTACTTTAGTATATGGTTTGTGTTCCCCCTAAGCCCATTGCAACCTATGGTGTTTTTCACTGTTTGTACTATTGTATGACTGTTTACTTATCTGATTTTGGTTACTAATGTATATTTTATGTATAATACTTACCTCCTAAGGGAGTATAGCCTCTAAGATATTTTTGGTCTTGTGTCGCTAAAATAAAGTACCTTTATTTTTGGTAACACTGAGTATTGTCTTCTTGTGTGTAAGTACTGTGTGACTACAGTGGTATTTCAAGAGCTTTGCATGTCTCCTAGTTCAGCCTTGGCTGGTCTTCCTACAGCTACCTCTAGACAGCCTGGCTTCTAGACTCTGCTTAAATTTCGCCAATAAGGGATAACTGGACCTACTATAAGGTGTAAGTACGTTAGGTACCCACTACAAACCATGCCAGCCTCCTATAGCGTAATGTTTTGGATGGGAACCCTACCTTGCATCTCATTGACGTAAAGTAGGTTCACGCATCCAAAAAAGGTACAAACTCCTATATTTTGACGCTAGACGTGTCTACCGTCAAAATATAATAGGAATTAATATTGCATTGAATTTGCGTAAAAAGAAAAATGACACAACTTCGGCGCACACAGAGTATAAATATGCCCCAGAGGACCTCATTTCGAGTTTGGCAGTTGGACTGCCAGACCGCCATGTCGACGGTCTTAAAAAGACTGTCATTGTTGGCAGTCTTTCAGACCACCCTATTATTAGTCATACAGGCAGGACCACTGACCGCCAACCAAAAAAGGCAGACTGTAAGTGTTGCGGCAGCCTGGAAATAGGCGGTCCGACATCCAGCGCCGACAGCACCGTGACCAACCACCAAACTTATTACAAGCACACAGTCGCCGTAGCGGTCCCCCATGGCAGTCAGTGGCGTTTTAACCACAGCGGTTAACAGTCAGCATAGTAATACACAACAGCACCTTGGATCAATTTGAAAAGAACACATCTGACGCACGTTACTACACTGGACACATCTGCAAAAGACACTATAAAACACACCCTTTCACACACCACAAACCTTTGCATTTACACAGCAAGAAACAGAGGCCAGAATCCTTTTTGTCTAGAGTCCATATATTAGCCACTTTTTTTCACCAGACCACTGAACACCATGCATACACTTTTGCCCATCCACACCCTTTTGCACTACCCCTGTTTAGTAAGTCACTGTTACCAGTTATTTTCACATGTCAAATTCCAAAAATCCATGTTCTTCAGAAGATGAATTAAGATGAATTAGGAGTCATGGTGGATGAAATTATAAGAGCAGAGCCACAATTGTTTGGAACACAAGTCCAGCATACTCCTCTCAGTAGGAAAATGGAAATGTAGGACAGAGTGAATGCTGTTGCCTCCATAATGCGCACAAGGATGGACATCAAGAAGAGGTAAAGCAACCTCAGGGCAAGGTCCATTCCCTGGTCTCCAGGCACCAGTTGCAGACCACAAAGACTGGTGGTGGACCTGCTCGTGCCCCATTACATCGCTTTCCCTAGGAGGATGAGGTTTTGGCCATCCTGCATCCTGGGGGCTTGACTGGAATACTTGGAGGAGTGGAGTCTGGTAAGTCACAACACACAAAATGTCACCAAAATGTATTGTCATGCATGCTCATAGCTCACCTTATGCTGCATTCACTATTACTCTACTCACTAGCCCAGTGTTCACCTGTCTAAAGGCTTCTATTTGGCAACTCACAATTGAAGTGTACTCACCTCAGGAGATAACATTTCTCAAGTGTGTGTAGTACAGGGACTGAACTCCCAGCAGGCACTGTTTCTATAACTCCAAACACTAGATCAGTGGCCAATTGTCCAGATTTCCCTGTTTGTTACATATTAATTTAAGGTCACACACCTGGGGAGATACCATTTGTCAAGTATGAGTAATATTAGGACTGACAAGACTCCAACTCCCAGCAGGCCCTACTCCTGTAACCTCAAATACTAGCACAGTGGTCACATGCTATAATACATCTGTTAGTGAACGCTCAATTTCAGTGTACTCACCTGGGGGGATAACATTGATCAAGTGTATGTAGTAGAGAGAGTGACCTAACTGCAACTCACAGGAGGCTCTGTTTCAGTAACTCCAAACACCGGCACATGTGTCACATGCCACAATACCTCTGGTTCACAACCATCAATTGCAGTGTACTCATCTGGGAGGGGATACCATTTGTATAGTGTGTGTAGTTCAGAAAGTGACATGGCTGCAACTGTCAGGAGGCACTGTTTATATAATCCGAACCACCAGCACAGTGTTCCCTTTTCCAAAGACCCTGTTTGTCAACTCACAAATGGAGTTTACTCAATGGGGGGGATAACGTTCAAGTGTGTGAAGTAGATGGAATAACCTGACTGCAACTCACAGGAGGCACTGTTTCTCTGACTCCAAACACCACAACAGTGTTCACTCCTCGAAAGACCCCTGTTTAGCAACCCTCAATGTAAGTTTACTCAGCTGGGAGGTCACCATTTGTCAAATGTGGGAAGTAGAGGGAGTGACATGTCTATTAAGGTCAGGAAGGCCCTGTGTCTGTAAAACCAACAACCAGCCCAGTATTCTCTTGTCCAAATCCCATTGTTCAGTGACTCTCAATTGAAGTGTACTCACCTGGGAGGATAACATTTGTATAGTGTGTATAGCAGAGGGAGTGACCTGACTACTAAGGCCAGGAAAGCCCTCTGTCTTTAAAACCAACACCAGCCTATTTTGTTTGTCCAAATAGCATTGCTTGGTGACTCTCACTTGAAATGTACTCACCTGGGAGGGTACTATTTGTATGGTGTGTATAGTAGAGGGAGTGGCATGACTACTCAGACCCTGAAGGCCCTGTGTCTATAAGACCAACCACTAGCCCAGTGTTCTCTTGTCCAAAGACCCCTGTTTGGTAACTCACACATGAAGTGTAGTAACCTGAGGGGATAATATTTGTTTTGTGTGTGTAGTACGGGGAGTGACACAACTGCAACTCCCAGGAGGCTCTGTTACCGTCACTCCAACCACCAGTCCAATGTTCTCTTCTCCAAATACCTTTGTTTGGTAACTCACAAATGAAGTGTACCCACCTGGAAGGATAACATTTGTCTTGTGTGTGAAGTAGAGGGAGTGACATGATGATTAAGACCAGAAGGCTCTGTTACTGGTACTCCACTCACCAGCCCCATGTCCTCTTCTCCAAAGACCCCTATTTGGTAACTCACACATGACATGTACTCAAGTGGGGGGATAATATTTGTATAGTGTGTGTAGTACAGGGAGTGACATGACTGCAACTGCCAGGAGGATCTGTTACCATCACTCCAACCACCAGTCCAGTGTTTTCTTCTCCAAATACCAAATGTTGTGTACTCACCTGGGGAATGACATTTATCAGGTGAATGAAGTAGCCTGACTGCTAAGGACAGGAGGCTCCAACCACAAGCCCAGTGTTCATTTGCCAACATCCATCTATTCGTGAACTCAAATGAAGTGTACTCACCTGGGAGGATAACATTTGTATAGTAGTGGGAACTAGAGGAAGAGATTGAAATTCGAAGCCCAATAGGGCCTGTTTCTCTAACTCCAAACACAAGCCTAGTGTTCAGTTGCCCAACTCTATATATTATGGAACTCTAAAATGAAGGGTACTCTCCTGGGAGGATAACATTTATTGAGTGTGTAGTATAGAAAGTGCCATGACTGCAACTCCCTGAAGGCACTGCTTCTATTAGTCAAAACACTAGACCCGTGGTCACTTGTCCAAATACCCTTGCTTTCTAACTCTCAATTGAAGTTCACTCACTTGGGAGTGACCAAGATTCAGATCATGCTCAACTCAGAGATGTGTCTGGCTACCTAGCTCCATCTTGACCTGCTAACCCAAGATGAAACTATAGAGAACAGGAAGGACAGCTTACCCAGTGTGCACAACAATGATCCCTAAGGCCTCAAGATGTATAAAAAAGAATGGTATTGGCAGCAGACACGTTCACACTGCACTGACCACACGATGACTCCAGTCATATATACAACAAATTCTTGGGTCTGCCTCCTCGCAATCAACCAGGCCTCAAAATGGCCAAAGCCATATCTTGCATAGCCACTGTTTTGCCTGCACTGGTGGCAAGATGGCATTCTCAGGCCATCCTCCAAAGTGCTAATGATCTGCACATTTCAGTAGCTGTCCCAGTCAAAAAGATCTGGCATGCTCCACAGATGTAATGTCAATACAACCAATTCCATGGGTCCTTGCGACAATAGGATTAACCGCAACTTAACTTTGCACAAGGTCTCTGCTGAATGTAACAATAAACTGGTGGAAGTAGATGTTAAAATACTTCAGGACCATTGTACATTTCACATCAACAGATCAAGCTACCACTGAGCATACAGAGGCCACAGAAGAGACTGCTACTACCTCACAGGATAACGCCCTCAGTGAAGAAGACATTTTAGGATATCTGGACATGGAGGATGGTTCTGGCCCATCTGTGCAACCTAGTCCGACACCAACAGTGAATCTCACTGTGGCCATATCAACACCTCCCATCCCAGTAGCCTCAACATCACAGACAGCCATTCGTCCCCCAACCTGTGTACCGAGAACATTGTCTACCATCTTGTGCCCCCCTGTCCTGGATCCTGAGTTGCAGCGCAACACTTCGGACAGTGAGTTGCCAAGACCCAGTTGGAGAGGGCAACCTGTGGCAAGGATACAGGCCTGTGGGGGTAGGGTGCGTAAGAGAGATGCTGTGGGCCAGAGGTGTCTGCTTGCTTAATTTCCACGTTCTGCTATGTAGAGTTGTAATACCATGTGACTCATGTGATGACAACACAGCTACTTGTGCAAGGAGGGCTATCTTAGAGGCACACAGAGGCCTGCTCATGATTACAACCATTACAAATAAACACATTACTTTAGGGGTCTATTGATGCAAAACATTTTATTCCAGAATACAGCCTGTAGGCTGTCTATATGTCTGGACTTTAAGAAACAAGAATGTGTGACATATTGAGTCAAAGTACATATTCCAAGGTACAGCCCGCCAGACCAGGGAAACAAGGGCTTTTTCAGACATTGTCCTATAGAATAGGCAAACATTAAAGTGGATGATGTCACCAGCTTGAGCCTTATTACATACCACACCGAAGTAATCCAATATCACATAATCCAAGATACAGAGAGATGGTAGTACAACAGTCCCTGATCATAGACCCATCGTAATGCAGTGTCTATGCATCTGGTGGTATGACACAAACATATGTCAGTGTTGTGGCATAAGCACTGTGGCCTGCAAAAATGAAAAACATCTACAGCTACATACAGGTCATACAAAAGTGTTTAGCCAATGTAAAGGTAAAATTACTTGGTCGCTATCTATGGCTACATATTTCATGCCTACTTGATCGCACACATGATGCAATCAGCCCACCACAGCACACAAGACAAGTCCAATGTGCATTTCTGACTTTCCACCCAAACACTGGGTAAGCTGTCTTGGCATAGGTTTCATACACCCAAAATTTGTGACCTACATTACCTGGAACAATCCATGTCCACTGTGTATGTCAGAATAGCATCAGAGAGCTTCCAATCTCACTTTTTCCAAAGTTCCGGTGGTGCGATGCCCTGCTTCATTTTTACAAAGCAGCGTTAGGCCACTTTTGTGGCTTAACACTGCCTTGTAAATACGGCCCCTTTACACGCATCACTTTGCATGATAGAGGCATGCAATGGGTTTTGCTGTGGCCGTCCTATCCCAACACCCATTACATTTTGACACTTCCTCAGATTAATAAGAAATCATAAACCTGAGGCAGCAGCATAAACTAACACCACCCCCAATATGGCGTTAGAGTGACGCAGTGAGGAGAAATACTTTTATTTCTCCTTATTTTTGCCATTTCTATATGCACTGCATTCTGCACTGAAAACATAGGGGTAATATTAAAAGATTATGGTGCAAAGTTTGCTTCACTCTAGAAACGTAGGTTTAAAACCAAAAGATCACAGTGCAATGTTTGCACCACTCTAGAAACATGGGGTCAATATCAAAAGATCACAGTGCAATGTTTGTAACACTCTGGGAACATAGGGTTAGTATCACAAGATCACAGTACAATGTTTGTAATACTGTGGGAACATTGGGTTAATAACAATAACACAAGTGATCCGTTTTATCTCTGTTAGATCACAGCATATGTTGAACATAGCAATAAAACTTTTAGGTCATTCACAGAAACAAACATATTCACAATACATCGTTTTTATGATAATTGCAGGAAATAATTAATTTCCTTTCCGTGGCGTATAGCAAGCAACAACGATAAGGGTTATTGCGCGACTAGGGGCGAGCATCCCAGTGACCTTAAACGCCAGTGATGTTCATTCATAGGCGCATCACGCTCCGAAACATAAGACTTTCTAACTTCAAGTCAACGAGTGTCAAGTTTTCACAAATAAATGCTTTTTGTGTGCACACAGCACGTTGCCGCCTTTTTGGTAGTCAATTCTCTCACGTTTCAACTGCTCTGAAGCGGCATCCATGATACAGGACTAAACGCGAAGATCAAATGTGAAGAAGCAGAGACTCCTTCTCTGCAACTGGTGACCTTTACAGCAAGCAATTCACTCAGGCTGGATGTGGTTTAAATACTTGATGCATCCAACCACACCCAGCCTGAGTCATAGGGATGCTAGAGGCTTGAGCAATATGCGTCCGAAACAAGCATTGGTTTTTCCAAACAAGCATTGGTATCTGTGAAACATTCTTATGGGGTTACAACAAACATTGGTCCCTGCAAAGGTAGATGATTGGTTTAAGAGTTCTTTACTGGAGCACAAACAGGTTTGCAGGCCCAAAATAAAAGGTGCCTTCGATGGCGCATGGCACCTTACTGTAATAAATATGGCACACCATGCATTTCTGAAAGGTCACAGCACGGCATTAAAAAATTTGCCGCAGCGCAACGTTGCACCACTTCCTTGTAAATTAGGCCCTAGGAGCATAGGCTTGGAAACATACCTATTACACGAATACTGACAGTAACAAAGCAACATCATCAAGGTGGAGATATGTCAAAAACTAACACATTCAGCAGCCTTTGGCCTTGGGCTATCTGCATCGAACTGGGAGCCTCAAATCCTCCCCGTGGTCCCTGACTATATTAATTTATTTTTGTTTGTAAAATACCCTTACTGGCTATCTGAGACTGCAGGGGGAGCCTCAAGGCCTCCCCGCAGTCCCTGACTTTATTTGTGGGCCGCCATGAACATTTCTACAATGCATAGCAGAGTGTGTGCATCAGGTAGTAGCCTATGTACACGTGCTTGCTTTGCTTCAGAAGATGGGTTATTGGTAAACTTTCACCACAGTGTGAAGGATGCAGGTGGTATGATCTTTATCACCTTCAGATCTTGGCTATTTTAAGGAAATGGTGTCTTCTTTGACAACTGTTACATAGAATGCATATTGTTGTTAGTATATTCTTTTCAATACTCTGTGGTGTATTTCTCATGACAGTTTCACTGTTTGCAAACAGTGTGGTTTAGAATTAACTTTAATACAGTAAACACTGTTCACAGTGCTCAGTTCCCTACTGATATCAACTTCATTTCTTAATGTAGGTGTTGGACCTGTCCCTTTATGCAGGGTTATCCCCAAAGTTCTTGCCTTCTTCTTTCTATTTTTTCTGACCTGTTTGTGTTGGCTTTAGGACTCTGAACACTTTAGCACTGCTAACCAGTGCTAAAGTGCATATGTTCTCTTTCTAAATTGTATTGGAGATTGGTTTGCCCATATTTGGGTTATTTGATTTACTAGTAAGTCCCTAGTAAAGTGCACTATGTGCACCCTGGGCCTGTAAATCAAATGCTACTAGTGTTTCTGCAGCACTGATTGTGCCATCCGCATGAGTAGCCCTGTAAATATGTCTCAGACCTGCCACTGCAGTGTCTGTGTGGGCAGTTTACACTACCATTTTGACCTGGCAAGTACACCCACTTACCAGGCCCAAACCCTCCCTTTTACTACGTGTAAGTCACCCATAAGGTAGGACATATACTGGTGTGTTTTACATGTCCTGATAGTGAAATACTGTTCAATTCTATCTCTACTATCGAGTAGCATGGGGATTGCCTTAAAATATCTTTTCAGTGTAATTTTCCATTGGGAGCAGATAGCGATATAGAGTTTGGGGCCTCTGAACTCACAATTTAAAAATACATCTTTTGGTGTAATTATTTTTTAAATTGTAAGTTTGAAAATGCCACTTTGAGAAAGTAAGCTATTTCTTGCCTGACCAGTCTGTGCCTCTGTCTGCCTGTGGAATACATGTCTGGGTCAGGATGACAGTTGGGCTGTTTGTGAATTCTCTCTAGACAGTCTCATAAAGGGAACTGAGGTGTGTCCTGCATAGCGTGGTGGGTCTTCCTGGCCTAGAGTGGTAGGAGGTGCTGACACTTGCACCTGAATAGGACTGTGCCTGTACTTGCACAAAGCAGTCTCCAACCTCCTAGAGTATGGCTGGGGCCAGGAAAGGCATGGTCTAGTACACTACAAAGATTTTCCTTTGAAGTTTGCCTACTTCAAATGCAAACATGAGTATAATTATTGGACCTCAGGTACCAGAACTTTAGAAACCTTCTGGACTAAGGCTGAGGACATTCTGCCAGGAAGAATAGCTAGATGTTGTAGGAGGGATTGCCTCTCTGCCTGTTGCTTTGCTGTGCTGGCCTGATGCTTGGTGCTTCTGTCCTAGGTAAAGGGCTTAGACTGAGCTTGCCTCCTATTAAAAGTCTCAGCAACATCAAAGACTTCATCTGCCGGCACCTGGGCTATCCTGCTGCGATTCCTGACTCTCCAAGTGGTGTCAAAATCCAGTTCCTGGGCCCTTGGGAATGAGTTCTGATGTAACCAAGTAGAAACCAAGAACATTGACTCCAAAGCGACTTTGGAATCAACACCACTATGCGGATCCGCCCTGCTGCCTGCACTGAAGCTGTGGTCCACGCTGAGTGCAGGCTCGACTACACTGTAGCACCTATGAAGACCTAAGTGTCATGTCACTGACATTCGTGACACCCGACTCCGCTGCAACACCTGTGGCCCTCTGGTGTGATTGTGACACCATGAAGTCGACGCCTCCTGTCTTGACCTGCTAGATTCTCAGGCTCCTCTTCATCACGAACTGACACCTCACCACTGACGCTACATTACCTCCCCTGCAACAGTAAGAAACTGACACTTCTCCTCCCCAGTAGCAGTAAGGCACCAATGCTGTACCGGCTCCAGCAACACCTCACCTCCGACTGCATGCAACGTCTTTATTTCCTTGTTTTCCTGAAGTAGTGTAACTGTCATCTGTGCAAATACTTGACTGTCCTGCACCCCCATGCTAGTAGCCTCAGATTCTTGGAAACAACTCTGTCAAGACGTTGTGCTAGCCTCAGTTGGGGGCATTGTGTTTCTAAGCACTATACCAAGATTTAATCATCGAAAATTTGCATATTTGCTTGTGTATGTAGGATCTTTGCCATTTTGGTCTTGCTTTACTCAGATAAATATTGGATGTGTTTCTAAACTGGAGTGAAGTACTTTTGTGGTGTTTTCACTGTGTTACTGTGTGTGCACAAATACTTTACTCATTGCGTCTGAGAAAAGCCTGATGGCTCTTGCCAAGCTAACAAGTGGGTAAGCAGGAGTTATCTCAGCTGTGTGGCTTCCTTACCCATGACTAAAGTGAGGGTCCCTACTTGGACAGGGTGCAAACCACTGCCAACTAGAGACACCATTTCTAACCCTTAGTTTGGTGTTAGTCGGGATTTTGCAACAGATAAAAGTCTGCCAGTACTATAGCATTTGTTTTGGAATTGGCATTCACTATTTTGACTTTCTCTGAACAGTTGCATACAGATTGTACACTGTCCTCAATGATTGATCCCAAATATCTGTGGTAATTTTTAAATGAGAACTATGCTAATTATAAAGCCAAAGCAATGTATACAGCAAAACAATGTAATAAATGATGTCATAGAACATCATTACTGATGCCATATGTGGTGTCGTAAGCAGTGCATGGTGGGGGTACAAGTTATAGTCAGTGCTGCTAACTATAACTGGTGAATTTCTGTGCTTTTTAAAACGTTAAAGGTGTTACTGAGAAAGTCACCTAACTATAAAAAAAAAATAAGTTATATATATATATATATATATACATTATACTTAAGTTAGACTCACATTTTAAACATACAAAACCATAGAAATTCACCTGCTTTAGTTAGAGTTATCCCAAGTAACTATAACTCGTGCTCTAAGGTAACTATAACTTGCGCCTCTGCCATGCACAGTTTTTTGTACTTTTTTATTGCAAATATTACATTGATATTATCAGTGGTGTTAGCAAAGATGTCATGAGTGCTGTAATTTGTGGGGCAATTAGCAGTGCATGGTTAGGGCATGAGTTATAGTTACTTGAGATAACTTTAACAGATGAATTTCTTTGGTTTTGTACGTTTAAAATGTGAGCCTAACTATAGCGTAAAAGGAGAGCATGTAGCACAGTGGTCAGAGTGGGTGATAAGCCAAGCTATACAAACCTATACATTTAATTTTTTCAGTTTGCTGATAACCTTAGCCCCATTTAAGAATCTTCATGAAACTTTCCGAAAGCATACTTCATCTACTTCAACACCTTCCTGTAAAGTTGCAAGGTAATCCGTCAAGCAGGGGCCGAGCAATAGTGGGGGCACAAGACGCAAAATCCCCATTCATTTTTCAATTGACTTCTTTAAGAAGGGCTACAGCAAAATCTGCTGATCGCAACAAATTTGGCAGGAAGCTAGATCTTGGTCTGCAGATTGTTCTTCAGTAGTTTTCTTTAATGAAGGCTCAAAAATAATTGTATAACTGGGCAGTTGGATCCCACTCACAACTAGAGCATCTAGATTGGCCCAGGGAGCTTTTATTTCCTTGGACCAAATCACTCCCATGGGAGTCGGTCTCCTGCATAAGCAAGCTCTCCGATTGGCTGCCAGCGACATCTGAAAAAATATTGGTGCCTGTCATTACACGACTCAGGGACAAGTTTGGTAGTCCTCAGACCGCCAAACTCACAGTGGTGGTCGGACTGCCGGAATCCTGGTGGTCCGACCGCCAAATTATGACTCTGGTGGTCAGACAACCAGGAGACCGCCACCTCTGCCAGGATCAGGGATCCCAACAGATTGGTGGCAGTGAAAGTCATGGTCAGCCATGACAGTGCAGAGTTAGGTACTGCCGTGCTGATCACAACTTCCCTTTCTGCCAGCCCGTTCATGGTGGGATCCCCACCATGAAAAGGCTGGTAGTGAGGCAGCGTTGGGGGCCACATGGAGGGCCCTGCACTGCCCATGACCAGGTTATGGGCAGTACAGGGGACCCCCGGACAGAACCCTGAGGGTGCTGTGTGCAACAGCATTGGCCTCTGTTCACTGAGGAAGCAGTAGAAGTTGATGCTCCCTCCCGGCTAGGGCAATCTCATCTCCCACAGAATGCAGGTTGTGGACACAGGGGCCCTGGGGCTCCCTTCACGCTACCAACATATCCATATTATTTCTGTATTTATTTTTAAATAAAAAGACCATACCAGCTTCCTGGCCCTGCAGAGGAAGCCTTTAGACTCCCCTCGTAGTACCCTTGCTTCAGCAAGCACAGAGCTGGTTTGACAGCAGCTCCATCCTTGCTGAAGCTTTTCATCTCTGTCCTCTGCACACGTGTTGCGAAAAGAGATGAAAGCTTCGGATTTTGACATTGGGACCTGCTTTACATGTCTCGCTGTCAAAACCCAAAGTATTAGCTGTGGCTTGGCCCGGGGTGAGTACATAGCAGGAGCACCCCTGGGGGGGTAACTGTCCCCAGGGTCATCTGTGCCTCCATGAGTAGGGCCATGTGGCCCCCCTCCAACTTGGACATAGCCCCGTGAGGTGGTGGCTCCCAGGCGTGAGGGGGCGCGTGTGCCCCAGCAAATAAATTGCACTTTGCCCCAGGGGTTGGTGATGTCCAGGGTGCAGGGGGACACACGCCCTCTGCTTATTATTCCCTGAATACCCCAGGGAGGTGGCAGTCCCCGGGGCAGCGGGAGAGGGCTGAGCAGCCCCCGCTCACTAGATAACAGCCCCCACATAAAACTATAAAGCCTTGGGGAAGTGGCGGCCCCCGGGGCAGTGAGAGGGGGCCAAGAAGCCCCCTGCTTTTCTTATACAAAAGCCCCGCGACTTGGCCTACCCGGGGGCCAAACAAATAGAAAGTGTGGGAGACTCTGTTTTTTTTTAATTCTCAGAAAAATCAGTGAATACATCAGTGGATTTTTCTGATGATTTTTTTTTTTTTAAATGCTTTTTAGCCAAGGTTGCCAGGGCTAAGAGGTCAGGGTGACTCTACTGTGGGCCTTTTTCTTTTTTTCGTTGGCTCTTTTTCTGGGACCCAGCTGAAGTCCCAAGATGGCTACCAACACTTCCTTGTTGAAGTGTTCGCAGAAAATCAGATATCAGCATTGTGACAGGGGGATTCATGGAAGATCCACGTCCCTATATATCTGCATTTTTTGGCATTAACTTACTCCAAAACTGCTGAACAGTTTCTCACCATTTGGTTTAATTCCTTTCAGTGGTTCGGGCTGTAGGTGTGCCTAAAGGTCCTATGGAAAAATTAATAGGGAAAACGTGTTTTAGGACCCCTCCTTTTTCTCAGCCCCAGCTTGACAGATCATCCCAAAACTTTCACAACAGAAGCTGAACTGCGCAAAGTATATGTTTTGAAAAGTTTGTGAAGATTCATCAAATTGCGCAAATATATTAGCGAAACAAAAAATGCTTTTTCTGTAGGAACTGTAATATATATCTAAATAAATATAAATATATAAAATATATATATATATTTTATATATATATATATGTATATATATATATATATATACATATATATATATATTTACACACATAGAAACAATGGTCATGCACTCACGGTGGTTCAAAGGAGTTTTGTTTATTGCCACCTAAACAAATGACATACGTGGAGACGTGGATCAGCATCCCGCCTTCCTTAATGTCAAAGCATTCTGCATCATATCCTTATATTTATACATCAGCATCCAACCAGAAGGCACTTCATCACAATAGAAGGCGGTCAGCAATTTGGAGCTATTATCGATGTGAAAATGTCGGCCATCTTAACATCTGAGACATATACATAATACCATGGGAATTAAGTTAGACTGCAATGCATATGGTATTGTGCAGTTTGCACTTGGTTCAAACTATTAACACAAAGAATGCAAACTATCCACACAAAAAGTCCTCACAGATATTAACTGTGCATTGCCCATACAATTCCATCTACAATTAATTCTGCCCAGTGCATGAAACAATTCTTCTCCATTCATGTCGGCTTATTGCTAGGATTAAATACCTAAAATTTTGGATAAAGTAATCAACATTTGATATATGACAGCCACAACAGCTGTATGCTGTTCAGTAATACAGGATGCCCTGAAACAGCAGCAAACATTTGTGGCATCTCATCCTGAATGCCCAAAACGATTCTAGAGACCCCAAAAGCAGTAAAGCTCCTCCTAGCATCTTAAGGGGTCGATTTCAACAACTGGGTAGAGCCTATGAAAAGGAAATCAGGAAATGATGGGGGGCCATATCCCTTCAAATATATTTGGATGTAGAGAGGACGTCGCGAGGGCTCAGAATCTACACCATTCCTTCATAAGATAACCCTGACCCCTTCTTCTGCAAGAATGGAAGGAGCTCACAATAGCATCAGCGAAGGGGATGGTACTGATACTCAATAAGTATGCCTGGAGTGATAGGGTGAAATACTTGGAACACATTAGTAAAATAGAAGAACAAATTGCACAAGACAAAGATGTACAGACAAGTGATGACCTGCGCCACCAAATGAAAGCACAACTTTTGGCATATGAAGATAGCATTAAACAACATGAGCAAAGAAAGTTTGCAAGGGGCGAAAATGATTATGAATCTTGTAGAATTCTTACTTTTGCCAAAAAAGTTTGATATCTGATGGAGGCAATTTAATCAGACAAATGAATCTCAACATACAGACCAGCAAAGATACTTCTGAATCTGAATTGGACTATGCCATGCACAGGTTTCTCATCAGTAATTTTACTGCAAATGTTACAGTGATATTAACAATGATGTCAAAGAAGATGCCATGAGTGATGTAATATATGAGGTAATTAGCAGTGCATGGCAAAGGCGCAAGTTATAGTTACCTTCGGGCATTATGGCCTGTGCTGCAGACTTTGCAAATGGGAAACCAGGTTTGAGTTTCAGCATCAGCTCGATATCCTGTGATTCTGGGCAAATCACTTAATCTCCTCATGCCTAAAACCAAATGAATGTATCCTTGTGCAATGTAACTGATGCTCATATAAATCACTCCAGTATCTTCGGGTCAAGTCTCTGCTATATAAAACTGCAGGAAAACAAATAAATTATGGGCCGAGCTTAAGAAAAGTGGTGCTGCATCCAATGCAGTACCACTTTTCTTGTGCCCCTTTAATGCCATGTGTGTGCCGGTGCACCATGGGGGTATTAGGAACAATATCATAAAAAAAATGTATACTACTGTGGTGCTTTGCTCCACTAGCGTCAAAAATGTTGACCCTAGTGGAGCAAAGTGCGAGAAGGCCCATTGATTACAATGTGTGCGTCCTTTTAACACCAAAAATGACACCAAAAATGGTGCAATTAAATCTTGTAAACCTGGAATGATGTTGCAGGTTGCTCCTTATTGGAGCTGCTCTCCACATAAACTTGGGAACTACCCAGAGTGCTGTTTTTACATAATTTATGTGTCACTCTAACCCTGAAAGGGCTTTGTTTCGACTTCTGCTGGTTGACCCCTGGTGTCTGGACAAAGCTAAACCCCTCTGAAGATCTATAATGATAAAAAAAAAATACGTCAGAAGCTGTTATCACTCATTTCAGGTTGGCTTGGATGGTATTTTACCAGTCCATTGCTGTAATATTGTGCCTGGAGTGGTGAATGGCTTTTGTCATTTAACAGCTTGACTAGGATGACACTGTGTCAACCTTCTGCATAATGATTTTGCTGTAGAAATGGCAAAATACTTTGTCCCTATATAGCTCGGTGTGGCTAGGACTATGCTGATCCTATGCTTAAAACTTTGCTAGATAAACAGATATTTTGAGGTGAGCAAATCTAGATTGTCGCTGGTATTGCAGGGTGTTCCTTGCTGGAACTGCTCTCCATCAAAACTTGGTAACTACCCACAATTCTCTCTTCTTTTTTGCATATATATATATATATATAAAAATGCTAAAAAAACAGAAATTTGGGGTGAGGAAATTTAATGTCGCTTGTGTTGCTGGGTGATTGATACTGAAGCTGCTCTCCACCTACGTTACAAACTTCAGTTGGAAGACTTTGGATTCTATTTTTCTACCATTTGACAGGGTTGCCTGTTATTGTCACTTTAATTTCTTGTTCTTCAAAAGCAACCGTCTGGGCTTATTTGCCTTATATTGTGAGTATTTGGAGCATTGCTCATTTCAGGTAGTCAAAGATAATCTGTTCTTACTGGGTATGCCTCCTTCTAATGCCTGTTCTCAACAGGCCTTAAAAGTGCTGGAAAAAATGATGCAAAGAAATCTCTTAGATTTCTTTGCGCCATATTTCCCACCTACCACCTAATAGGGGAATGCCCCCTTTGCATACATAATGCCTGGTGCAGGCATAATGTAGCACAAAGGGTTACAAAGTGGTGCAATACATTCATTGCGCCACTTTGTAAATTTGGCCCAGCAATTTTGGCCTTGTTGGGCTACATTTGCATACAAAAATTACACTAATGTGGTGTGAGGAGGCGTTAGGGGCTCTTAAATCTGCCCTTTAACTTTACTGTTTACCTGCAATGTGTTGCAGGTCTATAGTCATACTCACTGTCATTCCCAATGTGTTAATTCTCTCCACCCTGTGTAGGCAATATTTTGGGGCAAGGAAGGGCTATGTACTTCTCTCTCAGAAGCTCACCATATTCAGTGAGCCGACTACTCTATCGGAGCCTTCATTATCGGGGGCCTTGATTCTCTGCCTCTTTCTGATGAGGTTACCAGTGGTGTTAGATGCTGACCCTGGTCCATGCTTTGCCACAGCAGTAGAGGTAGTTTTCCTTGCCAAATATGGCAGCCATTTTACACCTCTTGGACAAATTTACAGTCTCAGTCTTGTCTAGTTCGGCCAGGCTTCATTACCACCCCGGAGGTCAAAGGGAAAACAAACATGCCAGCTGCTCTTTACAGACACTGTGGCTGGTAAGATAAAATACCCTATGTTTGACATAACTAACATCATGCTGAGAAGGTAATGAGGTTGCTCACAGATATCAAATTGACCATGGACTCGATGCATGCAGACCCTAAATCTACAGTTCCTGAACTGAGGTCTTCACAGAATGATCTAAGCTCCTTTAAGGGATGGCTGGTTGCCATAGATGATAAGGTGGAGGCCATGGAGGATCATCTGACTGTTTTATAAATGTATCTTGTTTGTATGGCAGATAAACAGAAAAACTGATGGAAGTGGGGGATCACAGTCAGAGGAACAACATCTGCTTTCTAGAAGCACTGGAGGGAAATAAAGGAAGGATACATACTCCTTTCACACCACTTTCCTTCCAGAACTCACAGGCCTGACCTTCCTAACTCTACTGGAATTTCAGAGACTGCACTGGGTCACTATTGTGGTGACTCATGATGAGATATCCCGAGGCCAATCAGTGAATGCTTTCTTCATCATCAACAAGCCTTGCAACTAATCACTGAGGCTAAACAAGACAGTGGCCTCTTTATACATAAAGATGCCAGAATCTATATTGCAGCTGACTCCTTCCATGATACTGTAGTGCTCTGGAAATAATTGCCGGCAATGCAACCTAAACTGTCAGAAACTTGGCAATTGGTATGGCCTCCTGGAGCCGGCTGCCATATTGCTTACCATTGATAGCAGACAGAGAATTTGTGGATACAGATCACCTTGACCAGTTTCTGTCCTCTTTGGTTGCAGTTGAGGAGTTCCAGCCAACTTCCGCCAATCAGCACATGGTGGAATATTTTCTTCCATGAGGCTCCACTGGCAAGTATGAGTGACATTTGGCATCCCTGGTGAAATTTCCAGTCTCTAGGAGGACTTCTGGCATGATTTATAAGCACGGGTGGCCATGAAAAGTCATGGTCAGAGCTGCTTTTCAAGTAGATTTTCTACTTGAGTGGCAGCAAATTCAGCTTGAGTGTCTGTGCACTCTTGTACACGGAGTGGTGCAGTTTGTGCTGATTTTCCAGCATGAAACAGGATACAGGTACCAAATTATAGCACGTGCAGCACAATATGACTATTTCCATTGATTGGCAGAACTCTGCAACATTTTTCTGCATTTTTTGTAAGTGCATAATTATCAGTGTTTCACCCATCTCTACTCATAACTGGGCTGTGTACCGGGTCACTCCTTTTGTAACTGTATGCGTCTCTTAACTAATATGCTATGGCATGTGCATCATGACCCTGACTCCTAGTTTCAATGGATGCAGAAAAGGGCCTTGTTCAGGTTGAATGAGGTTACCTGTTCTGCATAATGAGTAGAGCAGAGATAGGTCCCAACTTTTTGCTAAAGGTCTGATGGCTGTATGCTGCTCCTAAAGTGCAGGTCGACTGAAGAAGACATATATCAAGAACCTTCTCTAGTGATCCGGGGAAGAGACAAAGTTGTACACTATCCCCATTGTTGTTTCTATTGGCCTTGGCTCTATTAGTGGCTGCCATTTGCCAGTCTGCTCAAATACAGGGCATCATAATACCTGCAAGCAGCAATAAAATACCTGTATATATGCTGACACTGTTTTGCTGACCCTTAGTGATTCAGAAACTCCAATACCACACCTTATCTCCTTAATTAATGCCATGTTCATTTGTTTGGATTATAGAATTAAATGGATGAAAAGTGAGGTGATACCTTTGATAGCCAGTAGATGAAGGCCCACCCTTGATCAGTTTGGCTACACAAGGAGGACTTTGGGGTTTAAATACCTAGGTCTCCTTGTCAATAAAGGTCTTGAAAATATGGTGACTGATAATTTATGACCTCTGATTACAAGGATGCATCACAACATTTAACATAGGTCTGCCCTGTAGGTCTCTTTTTGGGGCAGGATCCAGATTATCAAGATGGTAACAGCACTCATACTTAGTTATGTTTTTGCCATGCTGCCACTTACGGTTTACATACCTTATACTTTACACAATTGCATTAAAATATATATATGGGCAGGCAGAAAACCCTGTCTCAAACCAACAAGACTACATGCAGGCTCTACAGCCAGAGGTTTAAGACTGCCTGATATTTACCTATATTAATTTGTGCATCATCCATTACAGCTGATCTATTTTTAGGTGGCCCCTGACTGTCAACCAGTGTTGGTGGTCTTGGAACACATGGCAGTACGGATCTTGTAAGGTATCGGTATGATACTAAGGCTTCAAAGTCTGATCTTTGCCTCCCTGCTCTTAAGGTGATCTGGCGATGTGGAAAGAATCCCATGAGGATAAATGGTTTTGCTCACAAGGATGCCCAACAATTGTCCAGTGAGGGCATTACCATCAGCCGTGAGATGGTCAATCTGAGAAGAGAAGGGGATCCGGACAGCAGGCAATTTTCTTACTGTGGACACCTTCCGATCCTTTCAGATGCTTCAACCAGACTTTGTGTTGTCTCAGTCACAACTATGGTAGTAGTGGCAATTACAGCACTGTCTATGGAGTAAATTAGGCTGGGATCCTATCTTCCTCCCTGAGTCGTCCCTACTGGAGTGTCGTAGGAAGTGGGGATTCTTTGAGGGTACCATACCCAACCTGTACTAAACTTTTATTGACAACTCATACGCCCATGGTAGATTCCTGGCATTTAAAAAATATTGGTAGAAATGACTCAGGCTTGCTTACACAGAAAAGAACTGGAATGAGGATGAGAAGCACAATTAAAATATTCATATTTCAAGATTATACATAAGAGGGAGTGGCCTTCGAACAATTTGAGATGGTGGCATGCTGCTGAGCTCCAGCACATCACAGAACTCTTTTATCTTTTGATGCCATTCTTAGACTGCGCTTACCTTACAGGGGCATGTCCTTGAGATTGGACTGACTTCTTAAACCAGGCAGTCAAATAGTTGCTGCTCTATATTGCCTCTTTCAAGCTCTGGTGCCCCGGCTGTGATTTCTGCCACGTAGCGGGCCGCCGCCATCTTGTCAGCATGCTGCTCGCACTTCATCTCCTCAACTCCTTCACTCATTTCATACATACCATGGCCTATCTACAAAGGACCTCCAAGGACTACATCTCTATGCTAATAATACTTTTGCTGCAACTTCCCTCATAATGAAAGTCTCCTTTGCTTTAGTCTTCTCATTCACCTCACAAACTGCCTCTCTTATATAATCAAGTGGAGATTCTTTTTCGACAGTTCAAAGAGCCTACCTGCCTTTCAAAAGTGCAATCCTACAACTAATGCACGTTTTCAGTTCAAAATATAATATTACTGTTTTTCAAACTAATTGGCTCCTATCATATGTTCCATATCCTCGTATGCCGCCTATCTCATTAAATGGACAGAACAAAATATTTTTAAAAAATATCTCAGCAAGCTGTATTACAAGGTGCCATGCCAATGGTAGATGGCTATTGGTTAATGCCATTATTCAAAATGAACGGATATCCCTGTTTACATTTCTGGCCCAGTCAAAATAGACCCCCGATTTTTGACATAGTATCAAAGTAATTCTTGCTAATATTTGCTAATATTTGTAACCCCAGTTTTCGGAGACATATAAAATGTACATTTAACTGAGACAAATCTCATAAGGCATTCCAATCGGCCATCACATCTCGATCATTATTTGATGTTTGGAAAACTTGCAATCCTGATAAATTCAAACGTACTTTTTTTCTAACAAAGATCATACAACGTCCAGAATTGATTTAATTTTGTTATGACTGACTGATTATATTTTAGTTACAAGACACCTACTCCCTACTATACAATCTTTCAAAATAGGGCTCCATTTGTATCTCTGTTGGAGATTTAATAAGTCATTACTATCTGATATACATTTTAGGACTGAAATCGCTGCTTTTATTCAAGAATTCTTTTAAATTAACAAATCCACTCACACATCCATTTTTAATAATTGTAATGCTTTTAAGGCCTCATTCAGAGCTTTATCTATAGTTTATTCTGCCAGAAGGAAAAAAAAAAAGAATGAATAATTAGTATCTCACATTACTTCAACAAAGTAAGATGCTTGAACATGATTACTTTACTTTCAAATTTTCCTAAATGTTGCATGACCTACTCAAAGCCAAATCTAGTGTTAACAAACTTACAACAGTTGATAGATGTCATATTTTGTTCAAAATTAAATCTAAATTTCATGTAGGCCAAAATAAAGCAGGTACAATTCTAGCTAACTATTAAAAAAATTAAACAGCCCTATTCTTAATTAGTCTGACAATACCACTTTAAGCTTCAACTCGGAGTCCTTTTAAAAAGCATTATATACAGAAGATACCCCCCTTCAGAACCTAATAAACAACACTTCTTTGAAGGCCTTCCCAAACCTCTTTCCCATTCAAATGTGTTTGATGGATTAGAAGCTGATATTACTCGCCAAGAGATTTTAGATTCAATCAAATCCTTAAAAAGAGGTAAGGCGCCTGGTCCGGATGGATTCTCTATGGAGCTTATTTCTGGCCTATCTACTTTTTTGCTCCTAAATTGTTAGAGCATTTTAACTCCTTTCTTTTTGATTCAGTGGCTAGTGACTCCTTGTTAGAAGCCTTGATTGTTATTATCCTCAAACCAGATAAAGATCCCTCACTTTGTAAAAATCATAGGCTCATTTCCCTGATTAATTATGATTGCAAAGTTTTTGTCAAGATCTGAGCATCCCGTTTAGAAACTGCTGTACCTCTTTTTGTTAAACCTGATCAATCTGCTTAATTAAGGGCAGACTTGCTGCAGACAATGCCAGGAAGTTTGCTAATATTCTTTGTTTTGGCTGGAAAAAGTGACACTCGTATTTCAGCCTCCCCGCTGGCCTTCCTGCTTGTTAAGACTTGAAGAACCTGGGCTTGTCCCAAACAGTTTGGGTTCTGTTGCAGTGCCTGTTCGTATTCGATCAAAGCTTGATTATTAATAGATTGGGACTGACTGGAATATACAGGTCAATATATATTGACGTTTCCTAGATGGGCGATAGCAAACTCATGATGCCCCTTCCCGCGCACCTTAATGCACTGGGTACTGGCACATTTGATACTGACTTTGGGAGCTTAGACTCAGGTAATGCATCCAAGTGTGACGTCCATGGCTGAAACTGGTTTCTGTGCTCCCTTTTGCCTCCTCTCTCTCCCTTGTTGACTTCTACTTTACTGTCCAGTGGATGCGGTGCAGTAACACTGTACCCTACCCTAGATCTGCTCATTGGTAGCATTTGCTCTACATCGCTCTGGGAGCAAGTGTCATCCCATCAACAAAATGGGTCGCATGAAGACAGCTACAAGTGGCCAAAAAATCCCATCTCGGGCCCTCTGTACATTGCAAGTCCCTCTAATAGGAGACCCCGCAATCAATATTTGTTACATCCATAATGGAGCTATAACAGCCTCCCAAGTATTTAAATGAGAATTGCAATTGTCCCCCCGGGATAATTATTGATATTTAAATCAGCTGTGTGCCCTGATGAAGGTGAGTGTCCTGTTTAGGTCACTCTTCACCGAAACGTAGGTCGGCACTTGCACACTGGGACCAAGATTTCAGATTGGATGGATGTTCCACCACAGCTAAAAAAGAAATGAATTTAAGAGACTTTACATCAATGTACAAAAGAAATATTGTTTTTTTGTCTCTATACTTGATTTGCAGTCTATAATTTAGATTTATGTTACTAGAAAAAAACATTGTTGCTCTTCTGTTTTCGTTTGACTCATCTTGGTACTTAGGTGTATTTTTAGAGTGTGATCGAGCTAGTATGATTGTGAATTTCTCATGGTTTTTAATATAGGGGGTGGCTTTAATTTTTTTTTTTCAGTAAGTTTTTCTATTCCTTTTTTATTCGATTAGATTCAATATATATTCTTCAGATATCATTTAATAAATTGTATTGACTATTTGTTGCTTGTATGTATTGTTTTTTTGTCTGGTTTTGTTTTGTCTTTTGTGATTAGATCTGTATTTAGAGCTAAATGGGGATTCTGGTTATTCTGAAACCCATAGCATGAAGTTGGGTTGCTTTATTCTTTATTTGGATTCTGTGCTCCCTTTTGCCACCTCTCTCTCCCTTGTTGACTTCTACTTTACTGTCCAGTGGATGCTGTGCAGCGACACTATACCCTACACTAGATCTGCTCATTGGTAGCATTTGCCCTACATTGCTCTGGGAGCAAGTGTCATCCCATCAACAAAATGGGTCAAATGAAGACAGCTACAAGTGGCCAAAAAATCCCATCTCATTCCCGATTCACTCCATCAGAGGGCTCCATGACCCAAAACCGATCCTGGGGGACTATTCCCCTACAAATTTAAATCCACAAATAGACAAGTTAGACCTCATACTCCAAGAAATACATGATTCCAGAATCTTGCTTGAACAATGGCTGGGGGACGTTAGAGTGGACATGACTCCCCTCAAAGACGACCAGGGCAAACTAGCCGAGAAATTCAAATTTAATGAACAACAATTGTTTGCTATTTCTCCTGTACAAACCGACCATATCGCAGAGATTATTCAATTGCTTAAACAAGTAGAATACTTGCAAGATCGTGTAGAAGATGCAGTGAGACGGTCCCGCAGGAATTATATTTGTATAGTACGTATACCAGAGGAGACGGAGGGCCTACATCTCTCCCAATTCATAGAAGACTGGCTGAAGTCATTATTGGCACTACCAGAACTTTCACATTTGTTTGTGGTAGAAAGAGCTCACAGAGTGCCCACGAGGAAACGAATGCCCAGGGCACCCCCACACCCTATGGTGGCCAAAATCCTGAACTATAGGGATCACAACACACTATTACGCCTGACCAGGGAAAATGCACCACTCCAACTGGCAAACTCACAAGTGTCACTATTGCTGGACTACACACTAGCTATGCAGTGCAAGCAATCTAATTTATAGGAAATCAAGAAGCGTTTGTACGCCTGCAGCCTAAAATATGCCCTGCTGTTCCCAGCCAGACTTAAAATTATCCATGTCCAGAGGTCCTTTTTCTTTGACCTATCTGAAGAGGCCTGTGAATGTCTGGACACGCAATTTCCAGATTCCACAGGACCTGATCCACAAAACACTACCTCGCCCAAGTCGCGAAGAGTCCTTAAGAAGGGTCAGATGTGGCACACTAGAGGATTCAACTCCGGGACTACCCTACTCCACATCAGGCCCTGGAGGGCTGCAGAGAGGCGATGTGCTCAGCAAATTCTATGAGACTATCTAAGTAACCCAGCAGCTCGAGCTCCTTTCATGGTAGTGAATCTGACTCAGACTCAGGGGGTCATTATGACCCTGGCGGCCGATGGCCGCCAGGGCCACCGACCACGGGAGCACCGCCAACAGGCTGGCGGTGCTCCCACGAGCATTCTGACCGCGGCGGTTCAGCCGCGGTCAGAAGCGGCAAGTCGGCGGGCTCCCGCCGACTTACCGCTGATCGGGGGAATCCTTCATGGCGGCGGAGCGCGCTCCGCCGCCATGAGGATTCTGACCCCCCCTACCGCCATCCTGTTCATGGCGGGAAAGCCGCCATGAACAGGATGGCGGTAGGGGGGGTCGCGGGGCCCCTGGGGGCCCCTGCCGTGCCCATGCCAATGGCATGGGCACGGCAGGGGCCCCCGTAAGAGGGCCCGCAAAGTATTTCAGTGTCTGCCTTGCAGACACTGAAATACGCGACGGGTGCCACTGCACCCGTCGCACCTTCCCACTCCGCCGGCTCGATTACGAGCCGGCATCCTCGTGGGAAGGGAGTTTTTCCCTGGGCTGGCGGGCGGTCTTTTGGAGACCGCCCGCCAGCCCAGGGAAAAACTCATAATACCCTCCGCGGTCTTCTGACCGCGGAGCGGTATAATGGGGGCGGAATTCTGGCGGGCGGCCTCCGCCGCCCGCCAGAATCAGAATCACCCCCTCAGTTAGTAGTACGGCTCTATTTCCCATGGTTACTCCACAGATGTCACACGATCAGCTAATTGAAGGGGAATCAGTGCAGCGCTGCCTTGTTGCCAACCTCCTGGTGAACCCAAGATGACGGACAGACAGCAATGGTGCTGGGTACTGGAGTGGTTGAAGCTGAGGCTGATCTTATATGTTGCTATTTAACTAATATCTGTTGATATGTTGTCCTCCTTCCCCCCCCCCTTTAAAAGGGTGTGGACATATATATACCTACATGTTAATATGTGAGAGGTATTTTGATTCACCACATCTACACCTATTAACAGAGAACCGGGTCTAGGAGTACTGGATACAAGACCAAAAACCGATTCCCTTTTGGGTTTTTTTGTTTGTTTTTTCCACATACTAACATTACTGCCTTTACTGGTGCTAGCCCTGCCATTGGTAGAGGCACTGGAGGCACTGTTTTATCGTCAGTAGACACAAACTGGTTATTGCTTTGGTTTGGTCCACCTAGTGGTTTTAAATGGCCCAAGTATTTGTTTTGTTCCATGTTTTTCGTGTTATGGGGATGGCGTTGTGTAATCTATCACTGTCACCAGTTATTGAGACTGGAGTCCTAATGTCACATGACCGTGGAAGCGAGGCTCTGGAGCACTGTGTGGTTGTCTGATTGGTACAATAGATGGTACACTCATTGAATGAATATACTATAATCACTTGGAACGTGGGGGGACTAGATTTGGTATATAAAAGGCAGAACGTACTTGCACAAATGAATAGATGTAAAGCACATATAGGCCCTCATTATGACCCTGGTGGATGGCGGAATTATGGAGAAAAGTACTGCCAAGAGGCTGGCGGCACTTCTCCCACTAATATGACATTGGCAGTTTGGCTCAAGTCAAACTGCCAATGTACCACTCCGTCCGCCACGGCGGTAACAGCCGCTTGACTGGAGACTTCAGTCTCCAGCCCGGAAGCCATCACTAGCCCGCCCGCTGGATTTTGACCCCGCCTACCACCATGGTTTTCATGGCCTCCTTACCACCACGTAAACCAGGGCGGTAGGCACTATCAGTGACCGGGAATCACTTCCCTGTCACTGCTAGGGGTCTTCCCCGCCCCTCTCCCCTCCCCAGATTTCCCACCTACCCCCTCCCTCTCCAGACCCACCCCCCAACATACATGCACCTTCACGCACCATCACACACACTCATACACACACTTGTACCCACAATGCACCCACGCATGCTTTCATCCATTCACACACGCATCCAAACACACTGACATACAAACATGCACACACGCATTCACACAACACAACATACATGCACACACACATCCATACTTGCACACACATACAACACGCAACACACACCGCATTCATGCACACACAAACATAAACACACACCCTCACACACAAACACACAACACCCCCCACCCCCTCCCCGTCGGAGCACCCAACTTACCTGATGTTAGGGGGCCCTCCAGCAGATGGGACAGGGTGATGCTGCCAGCTGCAGCGTCCACCAGCAGGTCACCGCCAGTCCGTATCATGGGTCATGATACTGTCTGCGGCGGTCTACTGGTATGATGCTGCTGCTGGCAGCAGCGCCACCTTACCGCTGTCCACCGCCATGACCGTAACCGGGATTCTGCCATCCTTCTGGTGGAATTCCGGCTGCGATCATAATATGACGGTCAGCTGGTAGCCATGGCGACAGTCTTTTGGCGGCTGTCGCCGCAGCAGTAGGTGGTTTATACTGCCACTGTCATAATGAGGGCCATAATATTTCTTCAGGAAATGTATCTCAGCACACATGAAGCACAGAAAATGGGCAAGAAATGGCGGAGGCAATTGTTTCATACATCCTATTCTGCATTTGCTCGGGGCACAGCAATATGACTGCGAGCCAGAGTTACTGGAATCTATGATAGTTAAACAGGGTTTTTATGTACTACTGCGGGGTCACCTGGATGGAGAACCCATACTATTAGGATGCATATATGCTCCAAATATAGAAGAAGATGCATACTGGGCCCAACTCTCCTTAAGACTACCAGATTGAACCATTTATGCCTGGGTACTGGTAGTGACTTTAACTCTGTCATTGATACTACCCTAGACCATCCCCCCTTGCCTGGAGCTACACCAGAGTGTCAGGCTGTGGCACTAAAGAATCGGATAAATGGTTTGGACCTGTTGGATGTGTGGTACAAATGACATGTGGGATTCAGATAATACTCCTTTTACTCTCCCCCTCATGCCCTGCATTCCAGGCTGGATAGGTTACTATGCCCAGCACATCTCCTATCCTCTATAAAATACACTATGGCCCAGATTTATGCTTTTTGCTGCAAATCTGCGCTAAAGCAGTTTTGCAGCAAAAGGTTTAGTGCCAGCTTGCGTCATTTAACAACGCCAGCCGTGCACTGTATTTATTGAGAGAAAGACACTAGCTGGGTGGGGGTGGCAGTAGGGAAGGAGGGGGTAGTGCATCAGAAAATGACACTAGCCTGGTTAGAGACAAAAGAATGCCTCTAACCAGAATAGAACCATTTCTTGGTGCACAACCACCAAAAACATGTCTACTTTCTTAGGAAAGACAGGAGTCATGCCCACCACCCCAATGGCTAACACAGGGGACAAGTGTCCCCTGGGCATGCCAATTGCTCCCTGTGCCATGCAGGGGGGCCTAAATCATTTTTCCATGGGGGGATAAATATGGGGATATGGGGATAGCACCATTTTTTAGATGGCAATGCCTACCTTGCATCTCATTGACACAAGATAGGTGCACACATACAAAAAATGGCTCAAACTCCTATATTTTGACGTTCTACATGTCTAACGTCAAAATATAAATATGGAGTTAGGTTTGCACTGAATTAGCGTGAAAACAAACTACGCAAATTCTGCGCAAACACAGTATAAATATTCCCCTATGTAGCTGGGGAAAACACTTTCTGATCACAAACCCCTGGAGCTGACGCTGTCTTGGGGCAGCATTTCGACCCCGATCCCAACCTGGAGATTGCAACTGTGTCAACTGGAAGACGCAGTGTTCAGAGAGAAATTGGGTACCATGATCAATATGTGCTTCAGTTATAATGAAGATACAACCTCCTCCCTTCGAAGTCTTCGAGGTGTTAATTTGTGGTTCCTCTATTGCGTCAGTGGTGCGGGTTCGGCGGGAGATCGACTGAGAAATTACTTACTTGGAAAATAAAGTGTGCACCTTGGAATTGGTGATGACTGAGGCTGGGGAGGCCTCAGGTGCTCTACAGCAGGCTTGTATCGCACAAGCTGATCTCCTTGAACGCTTCTGCTTCATAGACTATCTCACTTATGTACAGAGAACACACTCAGAGGCAGTCAAAGCAGGGATGCTCCTAACGCATATAATTAGTCCAACCCCCGAACACCACCCCAATACTGTCTATCATTGGTCCATCCTGAGAAGTGCCCAATACACTGTTGAGTAGGTTTTCATTCTCCTAATAAGGCTACTGGGTCTGGGATGCAAAATCACCTGAATGGTGGGATATTGAGTAGAATCCCACACCATGTGACACTTGTCGGCCTAATCTGGGTTTTCCAGCCAACTAGCAGTGCCTCATCTCCACCTGAGAGCGGGGATGATTGTGGCAACCGAGCGCATGACAGAGAGGACTCCTCAGGGGAATCGTGGTTGATCAGATATCATCCCTTTCTCTCAGTTACATTAGTCTTACACAGGCAAAAATAAACAAACAGAGTATAGTTCAATAAGGTTTATTGAAGTAACTGCATCTTATATAAAGTGGCATGTATTGCAATAACTAGGATGATAAAACACACTAGAAGCAACATTGTGGCAAGGAGAGTGAAACACAAAAACAGTCCCATCATACTTTCAGTAGGAATATATATATATATATATATATATATATATATATATATATATATATATATATACATATTTCCTACCAAAACTTTTTTAGAGCACAGCGTAATAAGCCCTAATCTGCCCTTCAGGTTTTCCCTCTGGGAAGAAATGATCCTTATACCTGAGAAAGGAAGCCTGTTGTCTAAAAAGACACCATCCCCACACAGGCCTGGGACACGGCAGTCTAAGCATGCAGCTGTAGGGAAGACATTCAGCAGTCAGCATGCAGTCGTGGTCATCTGGCTGGAATCTCCCTCTAATGTGTGTGGGACAGAGAAGTGTTTTTTTAATAAAACAGCTGATGTTCTCAGAAAGGGCCCCACCATTAGGATATGTATGTTTCTGTGAATGTCGGAGACACAGCATACCATTTTTGCCAGCAACCCTATTTGGCTGCAGCCTTGAGGAAAGCACAAAGTGAAGTTAATGCTGTGCTAAGAATCTAATGCTTTCCTAGGTGAAAGAACAACCAGATAGAGAAAGTAAAACAACACCACAAATGTGGCTAATGCTAGAAAAACAAAGCAATGTTGAGTAAAATGTGACTGGTCTAAAGTGGACAACAGCAGGTATAGTTTGCTAAAATAACGTGTCTAAAACATGGCTAGAATAGCTAGACAACAACACAAACTAGGATCAATAAAGCCTCTCAAGATTATTATATATACACTCCCCCAGACCCTCCAGGCCCTGTAGAAATTCACTTTTCTAGATCAGATCCCACTGCCAAAGATATCAGCTGAAGACAGTAAGACCCTCAAGGCTCCTGTTACGGTTAACAAAATCCAGAGGGAAATAAAAGACCTCACTACAAATAAAATTCCTGGGTCGAATGGGCTGCCAGGTGAGTTTTTTTCTACTTTTTCGGTGACACTGGCCCTAGATTGGAGAAATTCTACGGCGCCTCATTAGATACAGGTACACTTCTGACTTCCACAAGGGAGGCATTGGTTTCCTCTTTATTAAAGCCTGATAAATCCCCCACAAAACTCTCCTCATACTGACCCCTATCTATTGCAGATACAGAGCATAAAATCTTAAATAAAATCCTAGCCCGTAGGTTGTTCCCTCTGCTCACTTGCCTATTGTATTTAGATCAATGTGATTTTGGCCCTTGGTGCAGCACCTCTTCAAATATATGCCAGTTCTTTAGTGTGATGAAATCGGCATGCAAGATCTACCCACATGCGGGTTGTATATTCCTAGATGTGCGCCAAGCTTTCAATATTCTGGGATGGGATTTTATGTTGGCAGCCTTGGCCAAATATGGTGTTCCCAGGTTTACACCCAATGTTTATGTCTCCTGTGTACATGACCCAGAGTGAGAGCCAGGGTTGCCCTTTGTCGCCCCTACTGTTTGTGTTGGAGATCGAACCTATAGCACATCAATAGAGCTCTCCTAGGTGGGGCATCTCTATAGGCTGTATGATACAATCTCTGTATACGGATGATATAGGGCCTGATTCTAACTTTGGAGGACGGTGTTAAACCGTCCCAAAAGTGGCGGACATACCAGGAAACAGGGGAACTGTTCTGGAGGGCTGCTGTGCAACTGGGGAGGACAGGCCCAGGGAACCCACTCTCCACGAGGCCCTCTCCAACATCATGGGAGCCTACCACCATTCCCAGGAGACGATGCCAACGGTACTGGCCATGTTTCAGGAGACCCAGCGGCTGCTGGAGGAACAGTATTTGGGGTTCAGGAAGGAACTCAAATCCATCAATTCCACCCTGGGCACTATTGTAGGGGTGCTGAAGGAACTCGTCAACACCAGGATGGTCACTGTGGCACCATAAGGTGCCCCTGACACTAGTCTGGGTGATGAACTGCCCACTACCTCCGCCGGCGCTATTGGACAGGAGGCACCGCCACAGGACCACGACACCAGCACCCCACCCCCTGCAGATGGTGAACCACCCCGAAAGCGGTCCCTGAGATCCAGGACAAAGACAGAGAACAATGCCAAGACCCCCACCAAGTGATGAGACCACCCTGATTGTCATCCTTCTGTCCCACTTTGTCACCCTGTCCATCCATCAACTGCCCCAGCTCCACTTCCTATGCCCCTTTGGACAATGCGCCTGTGAGACTAATAGCCTGGACTCTGCCATGGACATTCCTCCACCATCACCCCTGACCATTTCAACCCCCTCCACTATTTTGCACTAAAATAAACACCCTTAAATCACAAAACAATCTGGAGTAGATCTGTGCTTTCGAAAATGTGTATTAGCAATAACATTGGCAAAATGTTATATCCAAAGTATTGTCAACATACCTATGTTACACAGTTCTAGTCCATGCGGAAACAAAGCGGAGGTCACACAGTGGGACCCACATCTGTGAAATCGAAAGGGAAAGTGTTGATTCAGTATCCATACACTGGGTGAAAATGACAGACAGATGAGAGGTAAAAGAATTAAATCAGATGTTGCAGGCAGTGTTGTATTCTTACCTGTGTCTCACTGGAAGTATTGCTGGATCACAGTGTTCCTGTTGTCTATGTCCTCTTCTTCTGCTTCCTCATTTTCATGGTCCACAGGCTCCACAGCGGCCACAACACCTCCATCTGGACCATCCTCCTGCAGAAAAGGCACCTGTCGTCGCAAAGCCAAGTTGTGAAGCATACAGCAGGCCACGATGATCTGGCACACCTTCTTTGGTGAGTAGAATAAGGAACCACCTGTCATATGGAGGCACCTGAACCTGGCCTTCAGGAGGCCGAAGGTCCTCTCTATAATCCTCCTAGTCCAGCCACGGGCCTCATTGTAGCATTCCTCTGCCCTTCTCCTGGGATTCCTCACTGGGGTCAGTAGCTATGACAGGTTGGGGTAACCAGAGTCACCTGCAAATGTCGAGGGACAACTGTTAGACACACACTAACTCTTAGGGACATCCCCAGACCCAGACACCTAGTCACACTGTATTGGGTGCATGTCCTCACCTAATAGCCACACACGGTGCCTCTGGAGTTGCCCCATCACATAAGGGATGCTGCTATTCTGCAGAATGTAAGCATCATGCACTGAGCCAGGAAATTTGGCATTCATAAGGGCGATGTACTGGTCTGCCAAATACACCATCTGCACATTCATAGAATGGTAACTCTTCCGGTTTCGGTACACCTGCTCACTCTTGCGGGGGGGGGTACCAAGGCCACATATGTCCCATCAATGGCACCTATGAGGTTGGGGATGTGTCCCAGGGCATAGAAGCCACCTTTCACTGTAGGCAAATCCTCCACCTGAGGGAAAACGATGTAGATGCGCAGGTGTTTCAGCAGGGCAGACAACACTCTGGACAACACGTTGGAGAACAAAGGCTGGGACATCCCTGATGCTATGGCCACTGTTGTCTGAAAAGACCCACTTGCCAGGAAATGGAGTACTGACAGCACCTGCACTAGAGGGGGGATTCCTGTGGGATGGTGGATAGCTGACCTCAGGTCTGGCTCCAACTGGGCACACAGTTCCAGGATTGTGGTACGATCAAGTCTGTAGGTGATAATGACATGTCGCTCCTCCATTGTCGTCAGGTCCATCAGCGGTCTGTACACCGGAGGATGCCGCCATCTCCTCACCAGCCCCAGCGGACATGCTCTATGGAGAACAGCGAGCAGCGAGTCAACCAACACTGAGGTACGTAAACACAACCTAATCGGAAAATGTTTTAAAATCGACATATGGCTGTATTAGTGTTTAAGCAAGGCCTAGATATGTGTGACGCAGTCAAAAATAATGCCATGTGGGCCCCTGAAATGGCAGCTGCCTGACCTGTAATGTGGGACAAGGGGATATGAGGTAACTGCCCTGACCGCAGCGCAATCCTGCATTGGTTAACATTGGACCCTATGGGTCCCAGGAGCCAATGACGATGTACGCCGGTGGTGACGTCACCGCCATTTTCTCTCTGTTCAATCACTTGATACCTGATCTTTGACAGGAGAGGACCTACACTGCAAGTGCTGCTGTGACCTAAGTCTGGAAGAGACAATGGCTCGCGTGTCTGGGGAAAGGGCCCCTGCCTTCAGCACGGAGGAGTTGGAGAAACTAGTGGATGGGGTCCTCCCCCAGTACACGCTACTCTACGGTCCCCCAGACAAACAGGTGAGTACACTGTGAGCATGCTGTATGGGCAATGCCTGTTTGGAGTGGTGTGGATGAAAGATAGGGGGGAGAATGAGGCGTGCATGAAACGACGGTGAGTGCATGTGCGTCATGGTAAGGGTAGGGATGCGGGCCAATGACTGTGACGGTGTGGACGGTTATATCTTCTCCTTTTCCCCTGTACTATTCCTGCAGGTCAGCGCCCACCAGAAGAAGGACATTTGGTGTGCCATCGCCAAGGAAGTGCGGACCCTGTGGGTCTACCACAGATGGAGCATCCACTGCTGGAAAAGATGGGAGGACATTCGCCGCTGGAGCAAGAAGACGGCGGAGGCCCAGCTGGGGATGGCCTCCCAACGTGGGAGAGGTGCCCATCGCACCATGATCCCCCTGATGTTCCGGATCCTGGCGTGGCATACCCGGAGTTGAATAGGCACTTGAGGGCATCACAGCAGCCACAAGGGGGTGAGTACATTCTCATTCAGCTGATTCAGCGCGCATTGTAGGTGTCTGGGTGGGAGAGGTGGGCTGTGGGTTCCCCTAGGCCAGGGCGAGTTTAGTAGGCAAGATCCCTTCTTAAGGCAGGCCCTGGGGCACCCCACCCCACCTGTGTACAGAGCCAACTACACCTAGTCAGGCTCCTGTGACTTCCATGTGTGCAGCAATCGGGCATAGCCTTGTAACCCATGTCCCTGTGATTGATTAGGGAACTCCAAGTGCACGGCGTAGTGCAGGGGGCTTCTGTGTCTGTATTGTCCGCCAACGGTAGCGGAATTGGATGCACTCAACATGTCTTTCTTCTGTCTTCCCCCCACTTTTTGTGGTCTCCCTGTGCTTGTGTGCATTAGCATCATCAGGTGGAGGAGCAGTGGCACCAGAGCAGGAGGGAGCTGCATCCCACATGGCCCTAGAGGGCGACACAACAGAGTCAGAAGCCACCAGTGGGACGGAGGACGAGGGGAGCTCCACGGCGGGGACAGGAGCTGAGACCAGCGACATGCACTCCTCCTCTGATGGGAGCTTCCTTGCAGTGGCGGGCCCCTCTGTGCCCCCTGCATCTACAGGTACAGCTGCCACCCCCCCTACCAGCACCGCCCTCCCAGCAGCCCCTCAGCGTTTGCCCCATGGCCGCTCACCCAGGAGGGTGGGCATCTCCTTCGCCCCAGGCACCTCAGGCCCTGCCCCAGTCAGCCCTGCTGCCCTCAGTGAGGAGGCCATTGACCTCCTCAGGTCCCTCACTTTTGGGCAGTCTACCATTTTGAATGCCATCCAGGGTGTAGAGAGGCAGTTGCAACAGACCAATGCATACCTGGAGGGCATTCATTCTGGTCAGGCAGCCCATCAGCGAGCTTAACAGATTCTGGCCTCAGCACTGATGGCAGCCATTGTCCCTGTCTCTAGCCTCCCCCCTCCAACTTCCTCCACCCAGACCCAAACCCCTGTACCTCAGCCTATCCCAAGCACACCATCAGACCAGCATGCACACACCTCAACACACAAGGGAAGCTCAGGCAAACATAAGCACCACACATCCCACAGAAACTCACACAAGCATCATGCACATGCAGACATACCAACAGCCCCTGCCTCCACTGTGTCCCCCTCCTCCCTCCCAGTCTTGTCTCCACTCACACCTGCATGCACTACATCGTTAGCCACTACCTCCATCACCAGCACACCCATCACCACACCCCGCTCATGTGCAGTCACCACCCCACTACCATTCACACATCCCCTGTGTCCTCTCCCAGTGTGTCTGTGAGCCCACCTCCCAAGGTACACAAACGCAGCCACACACCCACCCAACAGCCATCCACCTCACAACAGCCTCCAGCCCATGCACCTTCACCCAAAGTCACCAAACGTACACCTCCTACAACCACTACCTCTCCCTCCACTCCCAAGCCCCCTCCATCTACCCGTCCCAGTGTGTCTAAAAAACGTTTCCTGTCCATCCTTGACCTCTTCCCTCACCTCCCCCACCCCTTCAGTCTCCTAGGGCCCGCCTCTCCAGGTCCCAACCCAGCGCCTCAGCCACAACATCTGCGGGCACAGTGGTTCCAGTAGTAACCGGCTTCTGGAGTGCGCCAGGCAGCAGGGCAGCCAGTGTGCCAAGGAGCCAGAGCACGGACAGTCCCCCACCTCAAAAGCACAAAAACTTGGCTAGTGCCCGGCGGGAGAGAGGCAAACAATCTTCCACCAAAGCCTCTCCCAGGGGTACAGTTGGGAGTGTGGATACAGCTGTGCCTCCATCCAATGTGGAGAAGGGGTACAGTAAAACAGGCAAGTATGGGAAAACCTGCACGGTGGACAAGACCGCCACAAGCACCGCTGCCAAGGACATTGCCGCCACAAGCACCGCTGCCAAGGACACCGTCGCCACAAGCACCGCTGCCAAGGACACCGCCGTCACCAGCACCGCTGAACAGGACACCGCCGCCACAAGCACTGCTACACAGGACACCACCACCAGCACTGCTGAGAAGGACACCGCCACCACCAGCACTGCAGAACAGGACACCGCCGCCACCAGCACCGCTGAACAGGACACCGCCACCACCAGCACCGCAGCCCAGTGAGCGCCAAAGATTCCGATGCTACTGAGGCCGCCACGAGCAGGATGAAGCACTCTGGGCACAAAGCCCCCTCCAGAACCAGTGGAGATTCACATCCACTACCTCAGTGCTTGGCAGGATGAAGCACTCTGGGCACAAAGCTCCCTCCAGAAGCAGTGGAGAAAGGCATCCACTACCTCTGTCCTTGGCAGGATGAACCACTCTGGGCACAAAGCCCCCTCCAGAACCAGTGGAGATTAACATCCACTACCTCAGTCCTTGGCAGGCTGAACATCTCTGGGCACAAAGCCCCTTCAAGAACCAGTGAAGATTCACATCCACTACCTCAGTCCTTGGCAGGATGAAGCACTCTGGGCACAAAGCCCCCTCCAGAACCAGTGGAGATTCACATCCACTACCTCAGTCCTTGACAGGATGAAGCACTCTGGGCACAAAGCTCCCTACAGAACCAGTGGAGAAAGGTATCCACTACCTCTGTCCTTGGCAGGATGACGCACTCTGGGCACAAAGCCCCCTCCAGAACCAGTGGAGATTCACATCCACTACCTCAGTCCTTGGCAGGATGAAGCACTCTAGGCAAAAAAAAACCCCTCCAGAACCAGTGGAGAAAGGCATCCACTACCTCTGTCCTTGGCAGGATGAAGCACTCTGGGCACAAAGCCCCCTCCAGAACCAGTGGAGACTGTTATCCACTTGTGAGACTGTGGCTTTGCACTCCCAAGGATGCAGCAGTGGGCCAACCACCCACTGGAGAGACTTGAGAGACTGTGGCTTTGCACTCCCCAGGATGCAGCAGTAGGCAACCCAACCACTGGAGAGACTTGAGAGACTGTGGCTTTGCACTCCCCAGGATAAAGCAGTGGGCAACCCACCCAATGGAGAGACTTGAGAGACTGTGGGTTTGCACTCCCCAGGATGCAGCAGTGGGCAACCCACCCACTGGAGAGACTTGAGAGACTGTGGCTTTGCACTCCCCAGGATAAAGCAGTGGGAAACCACCCACTGGAGAGACCTGAGAGACTGTGGCTTTGTACTCCCCAGGATAAAGCAGTGGGTAAACCACCCACTAGAGAGACTTGAGAGACTGCGGCTTTGCACTCCCCAGGATACATCAATGGCCATGGAGCCCCCTCGTGGAACTGGCGTTGTGCACTCATCTGGCTGAGGTGCCCACTTCCCTTCCCCCTGAGGTGCCTGTTGTGTTTCTATCTGATGCCCCAGCAGTGTTCTCTCCGTTTTCATCGGGTATTGAGCGTGGGCCTCGCCTATGCATTTTGGGCCCAGTGGTCCACAGACTATCATGGTGGAATACCTTGGACTTGTATTCTTGGTGTATATATTCGTTTATAGTGTAAATATATGTATATGAATGTATATATTTTTGATTACTGTTTTTGAATAGATTACAAACGTTCGAATCATTTCCTTTTGTCCTTGCATTCTTCCAGGGGGAGTTGGGGGTTGTTAATGTAATGTATCAACATGTACTTGTGTGTGTGTTATAGTGGGTGAGGGTGGGGGTGGGAGTGTTGCGTGTTGCGCGTGTGTCTCACTCTTTTTTCCCTCCACCTCCCCTGTGTCGTAGGTGCAGTACTCACCGTGGTCTTCGCTGCCGTCTTTGTTGTTCCTGGTAGAGAAGCAGGAAGATAAAGGCTGGCAGTATCTGGAGCTCGGGTTCCATGGCGTCCTGATTCCTCGTGGGGTGTGTAGAGGTGAGCGTTTTCCCTTCCAAGTCCTGTTTCTGCTGTGTTTTTGTTCTGTGAATCCGCCCCAGAAAAGGTGGCAGATTGGACTGTTGTAATGCAGTGGGCGGAACCTTGTCTTCCACCTGTCTGTTGGCGGTGACCGCTGCGGTGTTTGTTTGTACTGCCGTGGCGGTTGGAGTGTTAAAGTGGCTGTCTATGCTGGCGGTTTCCGCCACGGTCGTGATTCAATTTTTTTTAACGCCAGCCTGTTGCCGGTTTTACCACAGCTTTAACACCGACCGCCAGGGTTTTAATGAGGGCCTATATTTCTTTATAAATCTCCCAGTGATAACACCCACCGGGGTGTTTCAATTGTTGAACTGCATGTTGGTGGACTTGGCCTGGGGATCAGGTGCTGTAGAATTGGACTCTCAAGGCTGCAGTTGCCATCGGACAGTGGTAGAGTAGGGGCCCCAAATTTCAAGCCATATTGTATGACGGGACAACTGCAGTGGCTATCTTACTGGTTCGCGGGCATAATTTATTGGAGAAAGGGTACACGTCGGTGCACCTGGCCATCGCCCGACTGTATAGTCTACTATGTCCAGGTGGGGAGTGGCCACGAAAAATGCACATGCTACTGCACATATCTGTTAGCGAGTCTGACCCTAACTGATTGAAAAATGGCTCAAAAATATAACGCGCCCATAAATCCTTATGCATCAAATGTTCCATTAAGTGGATTACCCACAGCTTCAGGGATATTAACATCATGACAACTCGCTGCTTGGGTAGATGGGACTGAATTGACACTAGACTCACTGTTCCACAATGGTGCTTTGATCCACATGCAGGCTTTGTGCGTATGCATGACCTCCCTTCTTTTCTAATCTTAACATATGCAAGTATTGTTCGTTAAAAGCAACAGCATTTGCCCTGGATGGATGTGAACTACCTACACACAAACCACTGCAGGCTCTACACCTCATGAGAAATGGTAGACAATTGGCCCGTTGGTTATATCATAAGATCAAGGCTCATTCTTTGGTATCCATTCAGACACTAAAACATAGATGGGAAGAAGAACTGAATCTTAATTTCTCTGATTAAGACTGTTCCCAAATAAAAGAATATCCTAAATGTGTCTCATGTAATGCACAATTCAAACTCATACAACTATATATATTGCACAGGGTGCACTTAACACCACATAAGATCAACACAATATTCACCATCAACACAATGATATGCCTCTGCTGTAAAAATCCCGATGTTGGTTTATTACATATGATATGTGCTTGCACCATGTTTGTCCCCAACTGGTCTGATGTGGCCAATGAAACACCCCTGAACAATGCCTTTTGGGCTTACACCTTAGTCCCTGGGGATCTGAGGGGGCACTAAGATTTGCTAATATGGCCCTATTGCTAGCAATACAATTGTTAACTAGAAATTGGAGATCCCTGAGAGCTCCCCAGTTGTCCAAATGGAGGGAGGAGGTGGAGCGCTGAGGTCTAGCTGAGAGTACTTCCCTGTGCTGGGAGGAATATAAGAGCCTTCGCAGACAGCCTGGGCCGTATTTATACTCTGGTTGCGCCGAATTTGCGTCGTTTTTTTCGACGCAAATTCGACGCTAAACTAACGCCAACTAACGCCATATTTATACTATGGCGTTAGACGCTTCGGGCGCCAAAGTGCCCGGAGTGGGCGTCATTTTTTAGCGTGAACCCCTTCCTTGCGTTAATGATATGCAAGGGAGGCGTTCCCGTCTTAAAAAATGACTCCCAGGCCTTTACGTGGTATTTATACTCCCGGGCAAAAATGACGCCCGGGAGTGGGCGTGGCCAAAAACGGCGCATTTGCGCCGCTTTTTAACGCCTGGGTCAGGCATGGCGTTAAGGGGCCTGTGGGCTCAAAATGAGCCCACAGGTGCCCTCCCATGCCCCCAGGGACCCCCCCTGCCACCCCAGGAGGACACCCAAGGATGGAGGGACCCACCCCAGGGACATTCAGGTAAGTTCAGGTAAGTATAATTTTTTATTTTTTTACATTTTTTTTGGTGGCATAGGGGGGCCTTATTTGTGCCCCCCTACATGCCACTATGCCCAATGACCATGCCCAGGGGACATAAGTCCCCTGGGCATGGCCATTGGGCAAGGGGGCATGACTCCTATCTTTACAATGATAGGAGTCATGTTGATGGGGGATGGGCGTCGAAAAAAAATGGCGCAAGTCGGGTTACGACGATTTTTTCGACGTAACCTGACTTGCCCCATTTTAAGACGCCCATACGCCATTTTCCCCCTACGCCGGCGCTGTCTGGGGTACGTGGTTTTTTTCCACGCAAACCAGGCAGCGCCGGTCTGCTTGCGCCGGCTAACGCCATTCCATAAATACGGCGCCCGCATGGCGCTTCAGAATGGCGTTAGACGGCGCAAAATTTTTTGACGCTAAACTGCGTTAGCGCAGTTTAGCGTCAAAAAGTATAAATATGGGCCCCTATTTCTATGGCATGGGATGCACTATTGGAGGCCTTTAAGGCATCTGACTCTGAGACAGAGAGTTGGATACCGTCCCATATACAATTCTGTTATTGGTTCACTTCGACCTCGGTCCATGGCCCCCCCTTCATGTTTATTCACTTATCCGATCCATTGAGACCTCCTGCATATGTCTCTTAACAGTATGATTACAAACAAATGTACTCCTTCAAGTGACAAGTTTGTTGAAGTTAATAGGGGGAGGGAATGTTATAGGTTCAGATACTGATACATATGGATGACTGCATTACAGTCTGCATCTCTATTCAGCACTCTGTTAAATGACAAAAATATCACACATGTACTGTAAATTATAATGATTTATTTATGTGAATGGATTTTAATTGTATGAAAATGTTTCCAAGACGCTCCTACTCCATGATGGATTACATTTGAACAATCTTTATTTAGTGAGTTTTCCTTTAAAGATATTATTCATATGTCTAACTGCACTTTTATAGCTAAGAATCACAACTGTAAAATACTCACATCATTTACTACTTATGTTACTTTCTGCTAATCTAGATTTTCAACAATGTTTTTTCTTCTTTAATTTGGGATAGTAAATTTATTAAGCTTTGTCACTAATATTTTTACTTCAAACACTGGAAGGAGAAGGATCTTTGTTTGATCATCAATTTGTGACTGACAACTCTGTTGTCCATTTTACATACTTACAAACACAATATTGATTACTTGGTTCTTTTTTTAGAGAATACAAGTTAATTTCCTCCTCTCTTCATTCTTTTTTCTACACACCACTTACATCCTAACTTATTTGTACCTCTACCTGTAACACCTCTAGATATGATTCATCACGACTTCATCCCTAAAGCCCCTCTTATATACAAGGTTTTAATGTTGCTTATTACTGTTAGAACTAAATGTTTCCTTGAATTAATATGGGAAGCTGATCTAGCTATTTCATTTACTATACAATTCATGGACACTGTTGGAAATAGCCCTTTTTGCAGGGTCATCCCTAAATGTTTTTCCCCTTTCCTCCTAGTTTTCCAGGCCTATTTTTCTTGGCTTTAGGACTCTGGGCACTTTACCACTGCTAACCAGTGCTAAAGTGCATATGCTCTCTGTGTAAATTGTATTGTTGATTGGTTTATCCATGATTGGCATATATGATTTACTAGTAAGTCCCTAATAAAGTGCATTAGAGGTGCCCATGGCCTGTAAATCAAATGCTACTAGTAGGCCTGCAGCACTGATTGTGCCACCCACATGAGTAGCCATGTAAACGTGTCTCAGACCTGCCACTGCACTGTCTGTGTGGGCAGTCTTGCACTGCCAATTCAACTTGGCAAGTGTGCCCACTTGCCAGGCCTAAACCTTCCATTTTCATAAATGCAAAACACCCCTAAGGTAGGCCCTAGGTAGCCACATGGGTAGGGTGCAATGTATGTGAAGTGAATTCTTTCTTGTAATTTAGAAAATAGTGTTCTGGAGACAGCAATAAAATCTTGTTGATGAGTTTATTCTTCAAGATATCCACACAGGAACTCCAGCCTCACCTCCAAGCTGCTCCACTCATCTCCAACTGACAACTACCACATTCCAGAACCTTTCATGTCTGGAGCAGCATGGGGGGAAGCGGAACATACCAACAACCAAATAATAATGTAACAATAAAAGTAATTTAACGATAGACAATTGTCCTGTAATAAGATAAAAATATTAACTAAAATATATGAACTATACTACACTACCTCCCTTTTCAAAACAAGAAAAGCACACAAAAAAATGAAAAATAAAATAACAATTCATCTTAACTTAACAACTCTATTTAAATTCCAAATGCGCCCATCATCAACCTTTATCGCTCCTCGGAAAACTTTAACAACTTTAAAAACTTTACTATAATGTGACTGTCCACCACCTGTTTTTCCAGGTAGCTTGATTTTAACAGAATCCCCCACATCAACTAGTACATTCTTCACAGATTTTCGCAAGTCATAAATGCGTTTTCTCTCTTTTTGACAGTGCACATTTTTCTCAACAGCAATCTTCTTTTGCAACTCACAATCAAGTTCCTTTTGAGTATATTTTTTCATCCAAGGAGGATCCAACCTGGTATGAGGAAAACGTTTCTTGAACAGAACAAACGGAGATTGGCCTGTGCTTGAATGAGGAGTAAAACGATAATCCTCAACTTTGCGTCTAACCATACTCACCCAATCTTCCCCCAATTGCCTGGCTAATTGAACAGTTTCTTTTAAAGTTCGGTTGAATCGTTCTACCATACCATTAGTTTCTGGATGATATAGTGCACACCTCTTATGCACTATACCTCTAGAGTTTAAAAAATCACACATTAACCTTGACGTGAATTGGACCCCATTGTCAGAAACAATACATTTCGGGTTACCTTCTCTACCAAATACTTCAGATAAGAAACGGATAACAATCGTTGAGGTAACTTCATGCGTGATCAATACTTCTGGCCACCGTGACAATACATCCATAACAACTATAACATATTTTGAAGATGTACCAGAACCTATTGGACCCATTATATCAATGGAGATTTCCTCCCACACTTCTTCAGGAATTTCTTTCAAAAACATTGGTTGAGTCCTAAGTTTCAGACTTTTATCTGCAACTCTGCACTCAACACACTCACGAACTCTCCTCTCAATCTCTAGATCCATTCCAGGCCACCAATACACACATCTCATTCTTTCCTTCGTTTTGCAAATTCCCTGATGACCTTCATGAGCCAGATTCATCAAACGTCCACGCAAACTTTTAGGAGGTATTAATCTACTACCCCTCATAACTAGATCATTGCAAACAGAAAGTTCATGCCAAATTTTCTTAAACTGTTCACCATACCTGTCTTTATTGCACCAAGTCTTACCACCAGACAACATGCTTTTGATGTTTTTCAACTCATCATCCTTGTCAAGTTCTGATTTCCACTCATCTTCAGAAACACAACCCTCAGTAATATTGCAAACTTTCACTTCCTCATCCACCCACCAAGTCCCCTCACAATCATTCTCATCTAAGTTTCTTACTCTCATCCTAGATAAACAATCTGCAGTTCTGTTATCACACCCAGGCACATACTTAACAGAGAAATGAAAATCCTGCAGACCCACAATCCATTTACATATACGAGATGAAATATTATCCAATCCTTTCTTCTCAAACACTTCACGTAAAGGCTTATGGTCCGTATGCACTTCAAACCTAGTTCCCCAAAGAAACTGTTTGAATTTTCTGATGCCCCAAAATATTGCCAAAGCTTCCTTTTCAATAGTGGAGTACTTGCTCTCCGCCCCACGCAGACTGCGTGAAGCAAAAGCAATATTGTTCAACTTGTCATTGTCTACCTGCATCAAAAGACATCCTAAACCCTTCTCAGAGGCGTCAGTAGAAAGGTAACAAGGTGAACCAGGACGGAAACTGCTGAGAGACTGAGCACTAGATAAGGCTTGTTTTAAGTCTTCAAATTCCGTTTGACAATCAGCATCCCAGACAAAGTCAACCCCTTTCTTGAGCAGGTTCCTTATGGAAGAGCTTCTTCTGGCAAAATCAGGAATGAATTTAGCATAAAACTCTGACATTCCTAAAAAGGCTTGAACATCGCCTTTACATTCTGGTGCTACTAGATTCACAATAGTAGTCACTAATTCCTGTTTAGGTTTAACCCCATCCCTGGAAATGACATGACCCAAATATGAAATTTCTGTTTTGAAAAATCTGCACTTATTACCTTTCAATGTAATACCACGTGACTGAAATATTCTGAGTACTTTCCTGACTATCTCTTTGTGCAATTCAAATGTTTCTGAAAAAATCAAAACATCATCTTGAAAAATTTTTACGCCCTCAATGCCCCCCAAAATATCATCCATTAATCTCTGAAAAACAGAAGCTGCAGAACACAAACCAAATGGCATTCTATTGAACATGTAAACTCCAAAAGGTGTAATGAAGGAAGTAAGAGGTTTGGACTCATCACACAACTGTACTTGGTGGTAGGCCGAACTTAGATCAAGTGTAGTGAAAAACTTAGCATTCCCAAGAGAACCAACCATCTCTGATATATTTGGCAGAGGAAATTTGTCTTCAACTACAGCCAAATTAAGGTTTCTCAAGTCCACACACAATCGGATTTCTCCTGAACCCTTCATAGCAACCACAATGGGAGCAATCCATTCTGCCGCCTCCACCTTCTCAATAATGCCTTGAGATAACAATCTCTGCAGTTCCACCTTAACCTTATCACGAATACAAAAAGGAATGTTTCTAACTTTACAAATTTTGGGAATTACATTATCTTTCAAAACAATACGATGCTTATACCCCTTGATGCAACCAACTTCGTTGTTGAAAACACAGGGAAATTCTTTCATGAAATCATCATTAACATTTGTTATTTCCTGCACCTGCACCTGAGGATTCGAATTAGGATTCAATATGATTCCCAACAACTTCTGATGGGGCCAGCTTAGTATTGTGTCTCCTACAACTGGAACATAAACTTTGCCTACAATCCTGTTTCCTTTGAAATTAATGTTCGCATTGAAATAACCTTTGAGCTCAATGGGCTTGCCGCCATAACCAAAAGGTGTAACATCTGGAACATGTAATGTAACTTTTCCCAAGAAATACTTATCATAATCAGATTGTGAAACAAGGGTCAATTTCGCTCCAGAATCCATCATCATAGAAATGTCAACACCACCCACCTCCACAATATCTGACGGATAAGCACAATGATGATCAGAAATGCAATTGACGTCATTAACTATTTGAAGAACAAAGCTATGCTCTCCCTCCTCCCAGTCCGTACATTCAATTTCATTGACCTTAGCATTTTTCTTTCCGATGGCCCTACAGCATTTAAAAAAAATGTCCTTTTTTCCCACATTTGTTGCAAACAGCATTGAGAGCTGGACACATTTTGTTGTTAGCCAAATGTGAAGGTGAATTACATCTGAAACAAAGTAATCTTTCTTTCACTGAGGAGTTTTGTCTCACTTTAGATTTAACATCCAAACTATGCACTGTGGAATCCGTTTTCTTAGATTTCCTTAGCTCTTCGATGCAAGACTCAGAGTGTTCAATCTGTTTAGCCACCAACAAGACCTCTTCCAGCGTAGGATCTCCTTTAGACCACAAAGCTTCTCTTACTTTGTCACTCTTACACTCTAACATGAACTGATCTCGAATTCGTTCGTCCAAGTTGTTGTCGAATTTACACTGTGCTGCTAATTTCCGTAGATTAGTAACAAAGTCTTCAATAGATTCTGAATCACCTTGTTTACACTTTCCAAAATAAAATCGTTGAAGAATAATCGAAATCTTTGGTAAGTAATGTCTGTCCAATTTAAGTAACATTAGTTCAAATTCATTTAAGGAAGAGTCTCCATCAGCACCATCAGGGTGTGTAATATGTGGCAAAGTCTCTAAAAGTTCCTGTCCTTCCGCACCCAAACAATGCTGAAGAAGCGAAGTTTTCCTCTCAGCTGATAAATTACTTCCACAAACTCGTATATAAGTGAGAAAAACTTTTTTCCATTTGTTCCAGGGAATAGATGGATCACCCGGTACGGAAAGAAAAAATGGAGGAGGCGAAATGTTCTGCATTTCGACAAGGAAGAAAAAATAGCGTGCCTCCCAAGAAAATAGATGAACTTTTCAGTGTACTCCTAAAAATTCTGAAAGTTGGACTAAGCCTGATGAGTTTAACTGGTACTTTGTCTGCTTCCGAAAATACTTTTTGTACATTGAAAATGCATGGAGATACAGAGATCGACGAGATGTACTCACCGCGAGTACAAAACAATTATATTGTTACACCACGAAACTAAAATAAGCCTTCATTCATGACACACGCGCGGTGTCCAGCAAAAAAAATATTTACATAGAATGCTTTCAATCGCAGCACTGTTACACAATTGTTTAATTAGCGCGATGTCAGAAAACATTCAGGGAGTTGTTACGAGACGCTGAAGGAAGCGTTTTGTGTTTATGTAGAACACTTTAGTTCGCAGCACGGTCACGCTGAAGGAAGCGTATTGTGTTTATTTTGAAAGCTTTCGTTCGTGGCACGGTCACACTGACGGAAGCGCTCGAGGCAAACGTTGCTATGGCAACCAGCTCTCGAGTGAAACGAAAGAAACAGAATATTTATTATTATTAAATCAGTAGAAGTAAATAAAGTTAATAACGATGTAGCAGCGCAGTGAAGAAATGTCACAAGGATCAAAGGCGTGGAGACATTACCTTTGAATGTGACACGAAGTAAGATGAGTTGAAGTTCCAAGATTAGAAGAGGTTCAGCTCGTCGCCAAAATGAAGTGAATTCTTTCTTGTAATTTAGAAAATAGTGTTCTGGAGACAGCAATAAAATCTTGTTGATGAGTTTATTCTTCAAGATATCCACACAGGAACTCCAGCCTCACCTCCAAGCTGCTCCACTCATCTCCAACTGACAACTACCACATTCCAGAACCTTTCATGTCTGGAGCAGCATGGGGGGAAGCGGAACATACCAACAACCAAATAATAATGTAACAATAAAAGTAATTTAACGATAGACAATTGTCCTGTAATAAGATAAAAATATTAACTAAAATATATGAACTATACTACACTATGTTAAAGGTGGGACATGTACTGACATGTGTTACATGTCCTAACAGTAAAATACTGCTAACTTCAGTCTTCACTGTTGCAAGGCCTATCTCTCTCAAAGGTTAACATAGGGGCTGCCTTCAAATGTTATCAAAGTGTAGATTCCCTTTGAGAGCAGATAGAAATATGGAGTTTGGGGTCTTTAAACTCACAATTTAAAAATACATATTTTAGTAAAGTTGTTTTTTAGATTGTTAGTTTGAAAATGCCACTTTTAGAAAGTAGGCATTTTCTTGCTTAAACCATTCTGTGACTCTGCCTGTTTGTTGATTGCCTGTCTGGGTCAGTTTGACAGTTGGGCTATTTGTGAATCCCCTCTAGACAGTGAGGCAAAGGGAGCTGAGGTGTAGCCTGCATATCATGATGAGCCATCTGTGCTGGAGTGGAGGGAAGAGTGGTCACTTACACTTGAATAGAATGTGCCTGCTCTCTCACAATGCAGTCTCCAGCCCCCTGGTGTGTGTCTGGGGCCTGGCCTGGGCAAGGCAGGATATTGTGTACAACAGAGACTTTCCTTTGAAGTAGGCCTACTTCAAAGGTAGAAAGGGGTAAAAGTATTAGACCCAAAACCCCTGAAAATTAGATTTCATGAAGATCACTTCTGGAACCAGGAGGAACCTCTACCAAGGAGAAGAGCTGAAGAGCTGAGGAGGTGTGTTGCCCCTGCCTGTGATGTGCTTTGTTGGGCTATCCTGCCGTTGCTGTTTCTGCCTGTGAAAGGTGACAAAGACTGGACTTTATGGTATATTCCTACTTGTGAAGAATCTCCAAGGAAGTCTAAGGGCCATCAAAGACTTTCTCTGCCAGCATCTGGACTCTCTGCTGAGACTCCTGCCCTGCCAAGTGGTGCCCTTATCAGTCCCTGAGCCCTTGAAAGGTGAAGTTGGCAGAACAAGAGCTGAAAATCCACACAGGAACACTGTGCAGGGAAATTTTCGACACACCATCTGCAATGCAGCTGACAAACGACACTCCTTGAGGTTTGCGGCTACAATTGACACTCATCCTGCATTGGGACTCGGAGATCAATGCATCGTGGCTGGAGAAACGACACGCACGCCCACTTGCGGCTGCTGATAATGACCAAGCCCCACGCAGCGCGGTTTTCTAACAATGTGTGACCAGATGCTCCACGCGTTAAAGTCAACCTGACTCTGCCCAGATTGATGGTGCCCCATCCATCAAATCGACGCATCGCTCTCTTGGAAGGGAAAAAAACGCATCGCCGACATGACTAGAGAAGAAACGATGCACGGCCTCCCTTGCGAGGAAGGATTTGACGCATCGCTACCCTTTTCCGACACACACTCGCTCGTGCAACTTTATGTTTGACGCTTACCAGGTATTTTGTGCAAAATCATCATTTCCATTGTTTTCTATGAAGTAATACTCTTATTCTTTTGAAAATTCATATCTTGACGTGTGTATGTTGGATTTTTGTCGTTTAGGTCTTGTTTGATTTCAATAAATATTGCCTAGTTTTCTAAACTTGTGTGGTGTCCATTTTATAGAGTTTTCACTGTATTACTGTGTGTTTTGGTACAAATACTTCAAGCATTGCTTCTAGCGATAAGTCTGCCTGCTCGTGCTAAGCTACCAAAGGGGTAAGCAGGGGTTAACTGAGTGTGATTCTCCTTTACCCTGACTAGAGCAAGGGCCCTTGCTTGGACAGGGGTAACCTGACTGCCAACCATAGACCTCATTTCTAATAGACACAATGTGGCTTAAAATATTTACTACTTCTAAAGTAGTTCACATAACACAGTCACTTTTTTATTTACAATAGAGCTGTTATTACACTAGAACACAATTTCTATTGTTGATTTATCTTCTTCTCCAGTATTTTGGTTATGTTCTACATGCAATGGTTCTTTAATACATATATTATATAAATGTTCTCCTGTGAAAACATTTCAAACACTATTTGGCCTCAGTGTTTACGGATTTTCCATTGTAATGTACCACTAACTTTCCAGACTGTTTTCTTAGGCTATTTATCTCCTAGCATTAAGCATTTCTGTTCCATACATCTACTACTTAATCTCTTCATTGTACTTGCTATTAAAGTTATAATTTCTTGCTGGAAAGATGTTTCCAAATTATCTGTATTAAAATGGAGGAGTTTCATATGTGATGAACATAGAATGCATGCCATATGTTCATTAACAGTAAATCAGAAGATTAAATCTGATATATATTGGTTCATTTATTTTCTATCTTTGCACTCACCAATATCTTAATTTATTTATTTTCTTTCTTCTCCCGTCCTTTCTCTCAATCTTTCTCCTTCTTATACCCTTCTACTCTTTCTTTCTACTTTCTCTCATTGCCTTTCTTTTCTTTTCCTATATTAAATGATAAACCTACTAATTGCATATATTTTTTCCTGTACTAGCAGAACTATATGTTAATTTTGTTATAGTTGTTAGCTATTATGTTTTGTGATGCTTATATTTTCAATAAACATTGTTTAACAAATAAAAAATATGTATTATTAATACTGGTCCCCTTATAAGCTACATTCGTCTAAATTACTACCAAATGATGCCTGTTGGAGGTGCATAAGAAAGTTTGTTACCTATATCACATACTGTGGTCCTGCCCCCACTTGGCCCCACATTGGTGTGCTATAGGGAGGACGCTTAAAAATACTAACTCTGTCCCCTTCAAAGTTTCCACCAAACTGGTCCTTCTACGTGTCTCTACAGTTTTTTAAGACATGACCTCCAATTGGCAGAGATATATGTTGACAGCATCATGATTGCTAAGATATGTCTATTGTGACATTGGCGTTCATCACAGGTACCTACATACTAAGAGTGCTTGATTTAATTATATCAGCTGGTCACATATAAGTGGTGTTTTTGTAGCACCCAGGGCAAATTCAAATATTTTACGTCTGGGACCTTTTCTAGGTCTTACCTTACTATAAGGACAGATACTACCCCCATGCATCTGTTGGGATTTGACAGGGATTCAATCATTAGTTCTAAAGACATATCGGGTGGTTCTGGGGCGTGGGCTAGGCAGATTGGACAGGGGATATGCATTGATTATCATTTTGATTTCATGCATTGGTAGCCTCCTCTTTGTTTGGTGGATGTCTGTGGGGGCAAATGGGGATATGGTATGATCTGGAATAGAAGGGCTACTTAATGTTTACTGGCAATTTTAAGAGCTGATGATGAGTTCATGCTGTATTATGTTTCCTTCACTGATTATTTTTTTTTTTTTGCCACAACCGTTACAGCATGTACATACACTTCTTTTTTGTACATTGTGATGGAATTGCATATGCTTATATGGAAAAAAAGAAATGTACAAAAAAGAAAATGCTTCCTTTAATATGATTCACAGAGGAACTGGTATCCCAGGAAAATACTCTACTTCATCTTGGATTGAAAAACTCGAATAACATTCTATATTCAGACCAGCAACATGGGAAGCTCAGCAGATAAGGCTTGTCCAAGCCCACTTTCTGAAAATGATGCCATTTGTTTGGTAATCAAAGAAGCCCAAGTTTGACATATTTTGCTCAGAGCTGAATTCCTAAGTCCAGCCAAAACCTGAATTTGCAGGCAAGCTGTGGAACACCCCTGTTGGTTACTATGAGGGGGATGTTTATAGTCCCCTTGAGCCACCTTGCGCCACATTAACATCATTATTTATGGCGTTAATGTGGCCCAACAAGGCCTAAATCTTGGCGCGTATTTACAGAAGGGCTCGATGCATGCAGTGCGCCACCCTATAACTCTTTGCGCTATGTTATGCAAAGGGGGCGTTCCTCCATTAGCGGAGCTGAAAAAAATGGAGTAAGCAAATCTGAGATTTCCTTGCGCCATTTTTGATGGCACTTTTATTGTCTGCTCAAGAGCAGGTGCTAAAAGAGGGTACTCTGCAGGAGTAGTGCCAATATTGTGGCGCTACTCCTGCAGAGTACATCAAAAGCGTCATGTGAAATGACACTATTGCCCACTACCCTGCATCATGGTGTGCCATATTTTAAATACAGCGCACACATGGTGTCAGTAGGGGGATGCTAAGGGGCACAAGTAAAGAGGCACTGCACTCGGTGCAGCATCACTTTCCATAAATCTGCCCCTAAGTGCTCTGAAGGCAGAGTTTTCCAGGGAGCTGGAATATTTAACAATTCTCTGAGTGCAGCTTCCAAATACACGAAAACCAGCAGCTCATGGTGTGCTGCTTCCTCTTCTCAACTCACGTAGCCTCCAGTAAGTTCTGTGCAAAACATTTGGCACAGCTATGCCAGTTAGATTCAAGAGGTACCAAAGAATGTTAAATCCCAAACCATTTTAGAAAACTAAAACAAATGTGACAAGCAAATTTACACAAAATAACATTACTGGTACTGGAGACATTGCATTTTTAGGTTTTAATGATAAAAGGACTAACAAACTACAAAGCGTCAATGGAAGTAGGTGTTTATGTTTAACTGAGACCTTGCAAGGGCTTCAGGTGGGCTGTGATGAAGTGTGATCAGGTATGCGTCATAGGTTGCACTTTTACATTGGGATACAGGGGTCATTAACAGCTGTGCATCTACAATAAACTCTTTATTCCACTGTACTGCCAGTTCCCTTACACCATTGCTTTTGGCCCATTTATAAGTAGGTAAAATACTGGGTTTCCACTTGTCATGGTAGTCCATTCACCACAGGTCACATGGGTCATATAGTTTACCAAGCCAAATCAAATCAAATCATTATAAGCTGATTGGCTACAGGCAATTTTTCTTCATGGTTTTAGGGTCAGACTACACGCACAGAGACACTACATAGCAGGAAACGTCCTACACAACGTGGCCTAAGCCACGCAGACGTTTACCATGCAAGTGGAACAACACTTGCCTAAACCATGACTGCCTTTTATTCTGCCTTAACCAAGCATGTCTAAATCATGCATAAGTGTGGTTAAAGACAGAGAGCAGTCTAGTTTTGTGGAGATAAGAGCAGGAAGGATCGGGAGAGGATGCAGTGAGGTAAGTGAGGCTGAGGCTGGGGCAGGGTTGGTGTCGTTTTTACGGGTAGATTTAGGGCTTAGGGTGGGTGTGAGGGTCAGGGTAGTTTATTTTTTAGGGCTTTCAGGATAGTTTATTTTTTAGGGCTTATTGGCGCAGTTTATTTTTTAGTGGCAGAGTCGGGTAGTTTATTTTTTAGATGTGAGGAAGTTTTAGGAAAGGGCAGGAGAAGGGCGGAGAGAAGAGGAGGAAGCATCGGGAGAGGATGTGGTGTCGTAAGGGGGCTGGGTTTGGGGGTAGTTTTTAGTGGTGGGATTAGGGTGGGTGGGGGCTTGGGGTAGTTTATTTTTTAGAGGCGGGTTGGGGGCTTGGGATAGTACATTCTTTAGGGCTTAGGGAGGATGGGGGTTGGGGTAGTTTAGTTATTAGGGGTGGGGGAAGATTTTAGGGTTCAGAGTGGGTGGCGGTGTCCGGGTAGTTTATTTTTTAGGAGAAGGTTTCAGGAAGGGCGGGAGAAGGGTGGAGGGGAGAGGAGGAAGGATCGGGAGAGGACACAGTGAGCTAAGTGGGGCTGGGGCTGGGTTTGGGGTGTAGTTTTTAGCAGTGGAGTAAATTTAAGGCTTGAGGGTAGTTTATTTTTTTAGAGGGGGTGGTTTCTTTTATAGGGCTTAGGGTGTGGGTCAGGGTAGTTTGGTTATTAGGGATTGGGGAGGTTTTAGGGCTCAGGGTGAGTGGGGGGTTTGGGACGCGCTGAACGCTTTTCGGGACAGAGGAGGCGGGCAGCAGCTGTGTGCTGTCTTTCCAATTAGGGCAGGAGCCCTTTAAAAACCTGTGAGCGCTCCCGCTCTGCGGGACGCGCGCGGGCGGCGCCCGGGCGAAGCCCGGGCCAAGGGCGGGCCCGTCCTTGCCCGTCATTGCCAGGAAGAGGCAGGGCAGGGCCACCCATCTGACATCTACTTCAATCTGTGGTCCCAGATAACCATTTTGCATTTGACTGCCCGAAGGACAAATTCAAGCTTATTTTTATTGCGTAGGGGTAGCTTTTCCCACCAAGCACCAGGCCTCCATCAAGCTAGCGGACAACTACCAATATTAATCAGCTTTTGCTCGCCCGCTGTGTTTCCAGCTGAATTTCCCACTAATTCCCCATATATTCTCTATCCGAAATATGTCTTTTGGTGGGTGGTAGGTGGTCAAGGGGTTGGAACCCACCATTAATTTCCCTCCCTGTGTTTGCTTGCTCATGATAAGTGGTTGGGCCAAACCACATATACATATATGCATTTGGGTCTTTGATTGCAGTTTTGTCCGTGAGATCCGCAATTAGCAGGGTTTGAGAAGTTTATTTAACGCTTGCTTGGGGTAGAAGTTGGGTTCCAAAGGCCTCAGTACTACTATTAATCAGGAGCTAATTAAAGGCCCCTGGTTTTTAGTAAAATGGGCAGACGACGTGGGGGGGGCTTAGATGGGAAACAGCATTCTAATAAAACCCTAGACGGTTTTTTACAAAAGGCCGTTGGGGAACTCGAAAGAGAAATAGAATTAGTGCAACGACGCCTTGCTGCCCCTCCTTCTGCATCTATTAGTTTAGCCCATGATAGCCCAGTCTCACAGCCCCTCCCGCGATTAGAGCTTCAGTCTGTACCGATTATCCCTTCCCCTTCTCCGTCCAAAATTCCTCAAGAGATCCTAGACGATACTTCAATTGCAACTGCCATTTGTGCCGCACCTTTTTTGTTGGCCCAGCATCCTTCAATAGAAGGTTCCCTTACTTTAACTGAATCTAATACTAAAGGGAAAAGGAAGCGAAGGGAACCTGTTCTTAAGAATAAACGATCTAGGACCTTGAGTCCCTCTAACTCGGCCCAACCCTCTATTAAAGATATGGCATCAATTCCCTCACACAATACCAACATCCCCCATGCAAACGAGTTTATTAGGGATCTCATAAGAGATGAGCTCTCAAAACTACTTCTCCCTATTTCCAACCGTCTTCAAATAATCGAGGACAAACTTGATAGTCTTACGACCAAGCAAATACCAACAATTTCTTTACCTGTAGAAATTCAACCTAATCATGACTCTATTACTGCCAATAGACACACTGGCCAAATACCCAAAAAATTTCCTCCCATTCTAAATCACGACTGGCCCAGTTCTGCTAAAACTTCCAGTACCTTGATGAACAAACCTCATATGGCTTTAGCTTCCCTATCAAAAGGAACCGCCTTATGGAACAATCCAGCAACTATTTCGGGAGATGGCATCCCTATCAGGGAACTTCCTCATCCAGTATACCAAAAGAAGGTTATGAGCAGGGACTCCCGAGAACCAAAAGCGCTCCATTTACCACCAGAATCATGCCCTTATGTCCTCATCATATCAAATGTTCCTGAACTCAAACCTTATTTTTCTGAATCTTTTATCGAACTCAAAAACAAGGTTATTCACTGGTTGCATGTGAATGCGGGGTTCGCTTTTTCCATGTCATCCTCAATATTGATGGTGAGAAGGGTAGGGTGGGTGGGCCCGGCCCTCTAGCGAAGATCGGTTCAGGGGACTGTATTGTCATTAATTTTAATTCCCCCGATCTTGTCCAACGTCTTTTTTTAAATGCTAACAGACCTTATCCTACAACGGGCAAAACTTCTCTTTGCAGGCTACAAGTGTTTTATCCACCTTTTATGTCGTCTTGGAGTACTCAATCGCCACCATCATACGGGGCTGGTCCGGTTACTCACACACTGCCTACCCCTGTAATTGGTCCTAGACGTCCTCTATCTTCTCTCTCTGAGGCAGACTGACTAGGAGATGCCTTTCCGGATGTGGTATTGCCCAATTGTGAAGCTGAGACCATTTGCCCTATTGTTCTTAACATCTCTATTCCTCCTGCCCCCCTTATCTTGGCAGATTTTGTTGTCCCGGGATCAACCAAAAATATAACATGTCAAGCGACTGACGAATGCATTTCTAATCTGTCAAACGCTCCCTATACCTTGGGGCCTATCCGTATGGTCAATCCACCAAACTCAAACGCTGTTGGGGTTACATCCAGCGAGGTTTTAAAGATACAGAGCGAGAAATCTCTTGGCCCTAATACACCCGAGGGAAGTACCATGGTCTTTAACAGTTCCCCCCCTAGTACGCTATATTTCCAGAATAAAGCTGGGTCCTCATGCTCAGAGGATCTCGATAAGGTACTCAGCTGGAACATAGCTGGATTGGAAAGCAAATTACAAAGTCCAGGTTGGGGTAACCTTATTGATGATCACTTGATCTGTCTCTTTCAAGAAACTTGGGCATTGGAACCCAAATATAGACTCGGTTTCAAAAGTTATTGGGTTTCGGCCCGTAAGTCATCTTCTGGGAGACCTTCGGGAGGGTTGCTTGTGTGGCTAAATACTTCTCTCAGGTGCAAGATAGAAGAAATAGATACAGGTTGCCCGGATCTGCAAGCACTATCGCTAATGATTTCTGAAGGAAAACCTCTCCTTTTAATTAATATCTATAACAGGAATGCGAGTCCCCACTCCGAGTCGGACGTTCTGTCTAATTTGGACTATTTTCTAAAAAGTAATCCCTCCCTCCTTGTCTTAATTGGAGGAGACTTCAATGTTACTTTTGAACCTAATCCTCTAGTCCAAGGAATTTGTAAAGAAGAGGATGCCTATTGGGGCATCCCCCAGCTAGTCTCCAACAAAAAACCAAGATTGAATAAATCTGCGCGCTTATTGGCTGACATTGCACTAGCCCATGGCCTCCGAGCCTGTAATGGCCGCTCACACTCGGATGCTATTTTGCGTCCCACTTTTAGGCGCGGAGAACATAGTAGTCGCATTGACTACATATTTCTTGATATCCGTATTTGGCGTTACATGGTAGATATGAGGGTAGATGAACAGCCCGTGAGCGACCACGACCCTCTGATTTTATCAACCAGAGGTCTTTTTCCTTCGTTCATAGCGCCTCACTCCAGGACAAATGCCTCCCAACTGGCCTTAACTAATAATAGATGCAATCTCAAATGGGAATCCGTTATCTCCTCCCCAAAACACCTGGCATCTATTTACAGTTTGCTCGCAAATCAAATGGAGTGTATGACTCGGTTCATTGAGTCTGAGGAGGGCGACAGCCTTCTTATAGCCCACACTGATCTGTTTCAATCTTTAAAACAACTTTTTACAAAAGAGACTCTTAACAACTTCAACAAAAAGTACAATGCCCCTTGGTTCAATAAATCTTGCAGAATAGCACAACTAGCTCTCCTGGATGCAATTAAAGAAGGCCATGCTGTGACGTTGAGAACAGCCAGGGGGGCTTATAAGAAGGAATGTTTAAAGGCACGTAGAAGCTGGGAGGAGGCCAGATGGGCCACTATTTTGGATTCTGCCTTATCCAATAATACATCCAGGTTTTGGAAACTAATAGCTGATAATGACAGTGATTCCCCTGCCGCGCCTGGCTCCACAATCCTCTCAGCAACATGGGTAGAGCATTTTGGGCAACTTTATGGAGGTCCGCCTGAAGTTTCCTTGTGGCCCCCCAATGATTTAATAAACCAAGAGATCATTCCAATTTCATTTTCCCTATCCGAAACTCGAGTAGCTATAGACTCCCTGAAATGGGGGAAGGCACCTGGCCCAGACAAAATCCCAGGTGATCTATTTAAATCTAGACCTGACATATGGGCTCCTTACCTCAATTCTATCTGCAATGCAATTGCAGCGGGAGCTCCAGTTCCATCCACTTGGAAAGGGGCTGAAATTGTACCGATCTTTAAAAAAGGAAATCCAAACATTCCGGCTAACTACCGCCCCATTAGTCTCCTCGATAACTTCCAAAAAATCTATGCGAAACATCTTCTGTCCCATCTTGAGGAATGGATTATTGAGTTTAAAGCTCTCTCTGATTTACAAGCGGGTTTCAGACCCGCAGTGAGCACAGTTGACCAAGCTTTAAGATTTATGTCAATAAAATGGAAGAATGTAGACCTGGGGAGGGGTAACCTTTATGTGGTTTTTATAGATCTAAGAGCCGCATTTGACCTGATCCCCAGGAATCTCCTGTGGTCAACATTATTAAATATGGGAGTGCCATTTGGCCTCCTGAAACTTATAGCTCAATTGCACCAAGATACCTTTGCCCAAATCAGGTGTGGACAGGGGGGCGAGCTGACTGATCCCGTAGCCATTAAAAAAGGAGTTAGACAAGGTTGTGTTCTGGCACCTACTCTTTTTTTGCTCTACATTAATAATTGTATCCACTACCTAGAGAACTGCTTAAATGATTCTCCGAAACTGGGTGGGATAAAAATCCCTTGTCTGCTATATGCAGATGACACGATCCTACTATCAAAATCGCCAATGGGAATTCAACATCTGATCAACCAGTTCTGTGCTTACTGTAGCGACTATGCCCTAGATGTAAATATCAAGAAAACCAAATTTATGATATTCACTACCTCCAAAAAACGATTGCGTGTTAATATCGAGATGAATTCGACCCCATTGGAGAAAGTAGAAGAGTTCGATTATTTGGGTTTCAGATTATCTACATCAGGCAAATGGAAGGCAGCTATTGACAAAGGGGCTCTAATCATAGGCCAAAGAGGTGGGGCCTTAGTCCGTAGATCTAGAAAGGCTCAGAGCCCCCCTCTGAACATTCTTGCGGAGATATATAACGTTCAAATTAGAGCAGCGGCCTTATATGGAGCGGAAATTTGGGGATCCCATAAAAACCTGGACATTCTGCAAACCAAGGAAAATATTTTCCTTAGGCAGGTGTCCAGGCTTTGTACGGGTACACCAATGACCCCTTTAAGGCTTGACCTTGGTTTAAATAGTATTAAAACCATAGCGGTCTTAAGACCCCTTTCCTATTGGATCCGATTATGGAAATCGGCTGAACTTGAACCATATAGGCTGGCTATAAGAGAGTTGATAGCAGCCCCTAAGGCACTGGAGAAAATCCCCTGGCTGAAAGAGATGAAAATTGCCTGGGACAAAATGGGTCTTCCCCATTATTGGAAATACCCGGACCAAATCCCTGATAATGCTAGGAAATTTGTTATAAGCAGATATTGGGAGAAAGTTAACGAATATTCCCTGCACCAAAAGGGGGCGGGTAGGTTAACAATGGATTTTCTTCAAATTAAGCATGAACCCTGGGCTGAGAATTTCCTGAACCTCCCTATCCCTCCATATGCCCGCGCTTTATACCTGCAGTTAAGATATGGTACATTGCCTACTAATGGTTTCACGGCCCACTGGTCATCTAACATCGCTTCAAACGACAGGTGTATCCTTTGCCAACACTGTAAAGAAACAATAGAGCATGTATTATTCTTCTGCCCTTTGTATAAGATACCCAGAAAGAGGTGGATTATCCCCCTTTGCAAAAATATGTCATCTCAGGATAGAGTGACTGCCATTAGAATCTGCATGCATGATTCCTCTCCCAGGGTAGCCATTCCAGTCACTAAATACTTATCGGAGGCCTGGTACATCCGTCGTAAGTCCATTGTACCCAAAGGCCCCTGAGTTATTTTTATATTAGTATTTAGAAGGATTTTAATCTGCTTTTTTTATCTTCTTTGCATTATTTTTAGCAGGAAATCTCCTTTAGGAACTTGTTGCTTTCTATATGATCACCAGAGATTGCATAAGCTTATAGAGTCCTTCCCTATAGCTTTTACTGTTGTTTTTTTGATTGGTATTCTGATAATGTTTCTTTTAGTCAAATGGGAACTCTATTTTTGTCTTTTTGTCTCCTGGTTGTGCACACTGGTCCTCTAGACAAAAAGTCTTATATTTTAGCTTTTATCTTCTTCTCTTTTTTACCATATCTATTCATGTTGTATTTATTGCATTTATATTTATGATCAAATGCTTTGTCCTGCTGTTTTTACTGTTTCAATGTTCTGACGACTATTGGTTTTATATTGTCACTATGCTTTTACCACATTCCTTTCTTGTATGTACGATTGTTATTATTACGTCAAATGGTCTAGACTTCTAGACCGAATTAATCCAATAAATAGTGTTTTATATAAACAGGGATCAGTGTTTTCTTTTTTTTTTAAGGGGTGAGGTAGTTTGGGCCTAAAAGGGGATGGGGGTTGGAGTAGTTTTGTGGGTTAAGAGGGGGTTGTATAAAACAACAACGCATGTCATTTACACATATTACTTTACTAAGCATACTTCTAAAATGAAATTTGTTTTAAAGGCATGCGTGGTGAAGGTATTCTTGAAAAAGAAGTGGTCATGGTTCCAACCACGTTGTGAAGGCATGCGTGGTTCTGGCCTGCGTGGTTGTGTCGTACAACCCTAAATAGCAGTCTCACAGTGCAAAAAATAAAAATGACAGCTAAATCTGTCCAAGAAAGGTCAGCAAAACCCTGGGAGGCCACACAGAAAGGCAAAATTCCTACATAAATTAAAATATATATTAAAATAAACAATAGATTTTATATAATTTCAATAGTTCTTTTAGAAATCTAAGAAGAATCCCAGTTAGGAAATGTGATTCTATTGTTAATGCTTTCCTTTTCCTATCCAATAAAATAGATAGAAATAACTCCCAAGACAGGGTAACTGACTTTATAAACTGATTAAGGGAAAAACAAGATGAGAATGGGCTTTTTTTCGCGTGATGTCGTGGTGTAAAATTACAAGTCGATCTTCGATCAAACTAATAGTTGCCAGCAATTTTTTGATCATTACCTTTGCGAAGGAACGTCAATGTTTTGGGTGTTTCTTTCTGCACAAGTTTTTCGTAATTTGCCGTCACATCTTTCTTCATGTTCTTGAAAGTTGCTCGTTCCACAATGGTGTCCACTGTTTGGTCATCCATGCCCTTTCCAACAAAGCTGCATATCTTCAGTACGGCACCTCTCAGATCCTGAAATGAACACAATCTGGTTACTATATCATGAGCTCAAAAAAATCCAACTGCTCTTCTTGAATATTACACCGAGAACAACTCAGATATTAATTATGTCCATATTTGGCTGATTCCACAGTGCCCAGAGCAGAAACAGGACTTCTTACTCGGCAGGTCCATAATTAATACGATAAGATGTTAAACTGAAATCAGTTGCCTGCAGAAACAACTGCTTGTAACTTGTAAAATTGTAAATTGCACTTTGTTAAAAGAGACATATTTTAGAAACTCTGTACACCTGAAAATGTGGGCTAGCAGCACAATTTGTTACTGACTTGGACTCCAAAATGACACCCATTACTAGACAATAGTATAATCATTGTCAATTAAGTCAGTGGAGGGCTTATTTACAACCCCACTCTCCTCTGCCGGAACGTTAGTTTTAGTGATGGTCCGGCGATGTGCACTGCAGTGCCATATCTACAAGGCCACTTGAAGCCACCATGCGTGTCTTTTCATGGCCTTGTAGATGTGGACTGAGCTAATGCAGCACACGTCACTGCGTTATGAATTAGTAAAATGTGGCCTCAATCCAGGGGAAAGAATAAAATAGAATTTCCTGTGAACTGCAAAGAATGTAGATGAGATATATTTAGGGGCATATTTATACTCCGTTTGCGCCAAATTTGCGTTGTTTTTTTCGACGCAAATTCGGCGCAAAACTAACGCCATATTTATACTTTGGCGTTAGACGCGTCTAGCGCCAAAGTATGAGTAAAGAGCGTCATTTTTTTGCGTGAACGCCTTCCTTGCGTTAATGAGATGCAAGGTAGGCGTTCCCGTCCAAAAAAATGACTGCGACGCAAATGCGTCGTATTTATACTCCCGGGCAAAAATCACGCCCGGGAGTGGTCGGGTCAAAAAACCCCGCATTTGCGCCTCTTTTTAACGCCTGGGTCAGGGCAGGCGTTAAGGCACCTGTGGGCTCAAAATGAGCCCACAGCTGCCCTCCCATGCCCCCAGGGACCCCCCCTGCCACCCTTGCCCACCCCAGGAGGACACCCAAGGATGGAGGGACCCACCCCAGGGACATTCAGGTAAGTTCAGGTAAGTATAAATTTGTTTTTTTTTTATATATTTTTTTTGGCATAGGGGGGCCTGATTTGTGCCCCCCTACATGCCACAATGCCCAATGACCATGCCCAGGGGACATAAGTCCCCTGGGCATGGCCATTGGGCAAGGGGGCATGACTCCTGTCTTTACTAAGACAGGAGTCATGTAAATGGCGTCTGGGCATCGTTAAAAATGGCGCAAATCGGGTGGAGGCGATTTTTTAGCGTCAACCTGACTTGCACCATTTTTAAGACGCCCTAACGCCATTTTCCCCAACGCCGGCGCTGCCTGGTGTACGTGGTTTTTTTCCACGCACACCAGGCAGCGCCGGTCTGCTAGCGCCGGCTAACGCCATTCAATAAATACGGCGCCCGCATGGCGCTTCAGAATGGCGTTAGCCGGCGCTAAACTTTTTGACGCTAAACTGCGTTAGCGCAGTTTAGCGTCAAAAAGTATAAATACGGCCCTTAATGTATCGCTTGTGGCGGTCAGTTTAGCAAATAATACTTAGTTTTAAAAAATTTCAGTTAGCATGAGTAGGCCGCCATCAGCTTTCAATGGCAACTGTTCATATTTGTGTTCTTTTGAATGTTCGGGATGCTCTTTTCTTTGTAGCTTTCCAAGGTTGCTTGCCAATGAACTGTGTATGTCATTTACTAGCTGAACAAACCATTGTACTGCTGTTACATACAATGTCAACTTGTTTTCTTAACTAGTTATGCATAACCTAAACACTGAAATGTAATAGAAGTTGGTGTCTCTATAAGTATCATAGTTACTAGACTATCGACTGGATTATGGGGGTGATTCTAAGTCCGGCGGGCGGCGGAGGCCGCCCGCCAGACTTCCCCCACCAAAATACCGCTCCACGGTCGAAAGACCGCTGAGGGTATTTTGGGATTTGCCCTGGGCTGGCAGGCGACCGCCAAAAGGCCGCCCGCCAGCCCAGGGCAAATCAACCTTCCCACGAGGACGCCGGCTCAGAATTGAGCCGGCGTAGTGGGAAGGTGCGACGGGTGCAGTGGCACCCGTCGCGTATTTCAGTGTCTGCAAAGCAGACACTGAAATACAAAGTGGGGCCCTCTTACGGGGGCCCCTGCAGTGCCCATGCCATTGGCATGGGCACTGCTGGGGCCCCCAGGGGCCCCGCGGCACCCCCTACCGCCATCCTGTTCCTGGCGGGAGACCCGCCAGGAACAGGATGGCGGTAGGGGGTGTCAGAATCCCCATGGCGGCGGAGCGCGCTCCGCCGCCATGGAGGATTCAAAGGGGCAGTGGAAAACCGGCAGGAGACCGCCGGTTTTCCTTGTCTGACCGCGGCCGAACCGCCGCAGTCAGAATGCCCGGCGGGGCACCGCCGGTCTGTCGGCGGTGCTCCCGCCGACCCTGGCCCCGGCAAGAATGACCCCCTATGTCTTTACAACATTGCGAGTTGTTTCTGAGCATTCTAACTGAGCAGATTCTGTCTAGTTTGGATATTGATTTATACTAAGACATTTTTGCACTTGCTTAAAGAGTATTCTGTGTATTTCAGAAGTATACTTTTATTGTTTTAGAATGTGCTAATTACTAATTACCTTACTAATTACGCTTTTCCTTTCTGTAATTATATTTTGGAAGAAACCAATAAAGTTCTAATCAGGAATCCTGCCTCACGCAGTTTGTTTATAAGCCTTGGATTAAGTTTTAAGAAGACGCACTAACTCTTACAAAAACTCAGGCATATCTTGCACATTGACCCCCTTAATTAGTTCATTAGAATGTTGACATTTGTTTATGCAATCTCACTGGGATACCATTACATAAATACATAACTTCCAATGACAAAGTAATGTTGAATGGGAACAGTTGAAAAAGACCACGAAAACGTGTTTCAGAAAGTTGCTGAAATCACTCAAGATCCACATAGGGGCAAACCCAGGTCCCTTCTCAAACTGTCTTGGCTAGTGGGAACTTCACACCTCGATGATTCTGACCCAGGGATGCTAGTGGGGACTCAAAATTCAGATGAGTACCATGCGCATCATGCACATTGTGAACTTTCTCTTTCTCCTGCTACATGGTTGCCTTTAAGCCTCCATCATCCAACCCATCCATTACTACCCCCACTTTCCTCATCCTCCCTAACCATGCCTCTTTTCCCCAATTTTCATTATCTTCCATTTCCCTGTCATCAGTTTACTGCTCCTGGCGCCTAAAAGCTTTCTGGCTCTTCCTGAACTGATCCCAGCCCTGCAGACTACCACCATCCAGGCCCTATGCAGAAGCTGCCAGCTTCCAGAAACAACCAGGAAGTCCCCTGCCCCTTGGCTCCTGGACACCACCCATCCCAGATATCCCTCCCCAACCTCCCCGACTCTACTTCTCTTATTGCCTTTCCGCTCCTCTCCCCAAACCTGCCCCTAAGTGTGCATACCAGCACCGTAGATGTGCTGATTCCCACCAGTCATGCTGCCACCAGTGCTACCCAGGGCACACTTGCACTGATACTCTCCCTCACCCCGACCCCTACCTTTGCCACTGACACTCCGAAGGTCAGGAAGCCAATGCTACTGCTATTCATGTTGCTACCATTTTTCATATGCCTATGTCACTCTCTTCTCTCAAGTGGCACTGTTATTTTGTATCCAATAGGCATCAATTGCCGGTATTTCATCCTGTGAGGAATTATTTATGCTGTTTCACTATGGTTTGGAAAAGTATTTATTGTCTCACTGTAGCTGTGCGGCCTTGTGCTGCATTTTGAACTTTGATATTTTATGTTTCTTCTGTATTTTAAACCTGGTGCTGTGGGGTCCCAAACCTCCCATTCCCTTCTCCTTCCTCCTCCCCAGTGAATGAGGTACACATTCTCAAGGCTCTCACCTGACTGAACCCAGTGGCCCTCTGTTGCATTGCACTGGGAGCCTGCACGCTCCCTGCCTTCCAAGTATAGTGCCTCTCACTGGCACGTGATTTTCTCATTTGCTCCTGATCCCCCCTCCTCCTCCTGCAGTCCCCTCTACCTGTCATGTATGGAGCCCCCAGTGTGACCAGTGGGCTACGTTGCATTGTATGACACCTGCTGGTGGTGAACCCTCTGATCTGCCACAATTTAGAAGTCCTTCCGATGGGCGGCTACAACCATATTTCCATCCTCATAAAGTGCTGCACAATTCCTCCAACATACCAACCCTCCCCCTACCTCTCTCATCTCCCCAGGGCACCTTAATAATAATAAAGATGTATGATACTGCATGACATAACACTAACTATGAACAACATCCATTGTGGTGCCCGTTTGTTCTTCTTTAAATGCAAAGGACCTGCCCCTTCCCCCCTACTTCCCTTATTTCTTTTGTTTCTCTTGTCATCCCACTGTCCTCCAATTACCTACTGACATCAGTGTTAGCGGCTGAGTCATTGGACCCTCCAACAAAAGTTTAGATGCCCACCTCATGATTGCGGATTTCCATACTGCGCTCCAGCACAGTGCTTGTTTCTGTCCATAAAAGTCATCCAATTGACTCCCCCCAACCCAACCAATTCCTTATATTCCTGCCGTCCCCTTCATTTCCTTCCCTCCCTTTTGCCCTTCCCACTCCTCTCCACTCTTGCCACAAGCGCCCAGGGACTGGTCCTGCCTTAGAGTCTTAAGGTATATTGGAATATGTTTCTTCTATACACCTCCAGGCCTCCTGTTCCTCCTTCTATTCCTGTTTCCTTTCAGCTACCCCATCCATCCATTTGCCACTTGCTATTTTCTTCGAGTAGGGATTATTCGCTTGATGTAACTTTTCTGAATTGCCCATGACTGCATTTCTGTCCTTACTGTCCTTTGGATCACATCCTTAAACATTTAATGGCCAGGTGCACTATGTGAAGAGGAAGAAGATCCTCTCTTATTTGGCTTCCAAACACAATAATACAGCCCTTTTGCAAGAGACGCATCTCTTGGCCCTTGAGGTGAACAAACTGAAGTGCGATTCGGTGGGCACAGTTAGCCACAGTTGCAGAACCCCTAACACACACCCTACTGGCCATCCACCTGCTGAGCACCCCCAGAAATTGTGGGGTGACACTCCTCCTATGAAAGACACTAAATTGTAAGGTGCTGCAGATTTCAATTGATGATGAGGGCAGATATGCACTAGCTAACTTAAGCATAGAAGACAGAGTCCTGGACGTTGGTTCTATCTATGCCCTTACTGGGCCAAAACATAGTTTTTTTCTTTCACCCATCAGACTCCTCTTTCTCAGATCTAGGTCTGATACAAGTCATCCTGGGAGATGACTGGAACGTAGCCCCAAACAACATTCTAGACCGCACTGGCCCGATTGACATGCCAAATAACGGAGACAAAGTAATTCTTCAGGATGTCATGGGCAACCAGGGATTTCTTGACATCTGGCGTATGCTCCACTTATCTGATAAGGAATTCTCCTACATGTCACCAGTCCATGAGACACAATCAAGCCTGGACTATTTCCTTTCCTGACACCAGTTGACACCTTCAGTGATGAGCTGGAAGAAGTTGGAGGGATCCCTCTTCGACAATGCGCTGGTTGGTTTTGCCATAGAGTGGGGACTGATTAAACAAGTCCTTAAACCCTAGTGCATTAACACCTGCTATTACAAAATGCTCAATGAAAAGTGCTTTTTGAGAACCCATTACTGAGTACTACAAGGAGAACTGAAGTTAAGTAACCTCTGCGCAGACTCTGTGGACAGGAGCCAAGGCCAATGTTCATGGTCAGAATATGCACAATGCAGCTCTTGCAAGCAAATGGCAGAGGGAATGACAGGCCATTTGAGAGACAGATATTACATCCAAAAAACAAGCTTTTGTGAGATATCCCACAATACTCCCCAGGCAGTAGTCACCAAAGGCAGAACTCAACCACCAGAACACTTCCAAGGCAGAATACATTCTCTATATATTGTCTGCATGTCACTGTGAACAAGGGGAAAAAGCCAGCAGACTTATAATTGCTCAGATTAAACAGCGGGAGATGACTGCTGCTATCTCGGCCATCTATACCGGTGTGGGTGATCAGTTTGCAAGCCCCAAGAAATAGTCTTTGAATGTGAGACATATTGCCAGGACCTGTAAAGTTTGGAGACTAGCAGAGACCATGAACGGAAGGACCAATTCTTCGCTACTATTGGACTGCTGTACCTCAACACTAATGGAAGGGCTCTGCTGGAAGGAGCAATCTCCATATAGGAGATTGCTCAGGTGATCTCTGACCTCCTCTAAAATAAGGCACTGGAGGATAGTTTAAGTGGAGAAGTTTATAAATTACTGAAGCCAGACATACTGGACTCCCTGGACGATTCATACAAAGAGGCAAAACTGACTGGCTGCCTCTTGGCCCTCTCCAACAAAGCACTAACTGCTATTCTCCCCAAACCTGGGACGATTGATTCTGCAGCAGTTACTCCCCCCCATATCCCTTATAAATGTGGATATTTAAATCTTGGCCAGTATACTGGCCTCTCAGCTTAAATATGTTATCCTAACAAAATACATCAATACCAGGTAGGTTTTGTGCTTAGTGACCCATCTCACAACCATTTGCACACCCTAAATCACCTCCTCTGGTACAATAAGGACTTGCTGGAAGAGGCCCTCATCCTTTCATTCACTGCTGAAAAGACGTTTGACAGGATTGAGTGGTTCTATTCAACATAATTCAGAAGTTCAGTTTGGGTGAAGATTCAATGCTAAAGTCCGATGACTCTACAGCAATCTGATGGCTCAGGTCAACTGCAGAGGTTTTGTATTTTACCCCTTCCCTATTTATCAGGGTATCCACTAAGGGTGCCCTTAATTGCCTCTATTATTTCTTCTTGCAATAGAAGCTCTGGTAGCCTTAAAAAGGCATTACAATTCCATATCAAGTGTGCCCACACCTGCTGGCTGCTCAATGGTCTTATTGTATGCAGATGACATCCTATTAACACTTACGAGCCTCAGCATCAGCCTCTCCCATCATCATGTCTTTCATAGCAGATTTTGTCTCGCTATCAGGCTATAAGATAAACTGGTGGGGGCGTGGCAAACAAGATGTCTGCCTAGGCGCTTTTTCCCGAGCACTCACCAGCCCATGAAAAATTCCTGGGACATTGTTAAAAAACCTGCCTGTTCTGAAACTGGAATCTGAAGCACAGGCGTTGGAAAACACAAGGACAGAGAGTATCCCACAAGCATCTGCACCTCAGTGAGCTGCGGGGGCAGTTTTCAGTCAGTGCCCACTCCAAGCTAGCATGGCCTGAAAATATCATACCTGCTGAAATGCTGTCTGGCATGCTTTTGTGGTGCTGAAGTGGTGCAGAGCAGGTTAGGGCAGACTGCTGTGGATTCCCCAGCCTGGATCTGGCCCCTGAGGCTTCTGGGCAGAAAATATTGTACCTGCCAAAACCCTGGCATACGAGCTCTTGTGGCACTGAAGTGACAAAAGCGGTGTGGAGCAGACAGGGGCGAATGCTGCGGTCCCCCGAACTGGATCTTGCTCCTGAGGCTCCCGGGTGCGTGTGACTGCCGCAACTTGTGTCTGTTGCAGGTGGGGGGCTGCTGATGCTCCCTACTCTGACTCAGTGAGCCCAACACTGGGATGCAGCGTCTGCAGGGACTATGTGATCATCATGGTGCACAGGGGACTTGACAGACAAACAGACCTATGGCACACACTTCAAATCCTGGAGCTAAAGGTGAGGAGGGTTGTAGGGCAGAAGGAACTGCCTCTAGAAGGAATCAGCCAAATCATGACACAGAGACACACAGACCAGGACAGCTTGGGGTGGTAGAGGTGCGTTAGAGCAGGGGATCCTTGCTGCATAACACACCTTCAAAACTGCCTGAAAACCTTAGGGACACCAAATAACATTCCCAGCATATACTACACCGCATATACCCTTGTTACATTGCAATGTGTGGCTTTTGAGGTACACTATCTGATATCAATCATACAGTATTATTATGGAGGTCTGGCGAGGGCAACAGGACAAGAAGAACATTGGTGGGGGTAGACTGGTGTAGCGCTTCGGCCTCTTGGTCCTTCACCTCACTGATTCCTGGCACAGTGTAGTAAGTTACTTTGTTCAAAAGTTCTTTGTTTGATTGCAACTGGGGATAGTTTCCAAAAATGGTAATGAGGCAGGTTATGCTGGTTTCTGCCCAGCCATGTGTATAGTGAGACAAGGTGAATTCACTGCCCAGTGGGAGGGGAGAGTTGGGAATTTGTCTTCTTAGTTTTGTGGTTGACAGGGCATGTATGCTGCGGCTCAGTGCAAGTGAGGGATGTTTGTTTGCCCTGGTTGTATCCTGAGCTTGAGTCAAGAAAAATGGGATCTGGAGTGGCATGACTGGAGGGGTACAAAATGTAGTTGACCCAAAATGGCTGGCATGTTTAAACTACTGATGTGGAATGTCAGAGGCCTTGTCCAGTTGGAAAAGCAGTGCAGAGTATTTGCCTATATAAAACACTACCACATATTGATCGCCCTTCAAAAGGTAACACACACATGAGGGAATTTCATCCCTAGCATATAGAAACAATGGAGAGGCCAGAAACGTCGACTTCCTACTCAGGTTTTGCTAGAGGGATGCAGATTTTGGTGGCCCACAGAGAACCGTTTTGACACGAAGGACACATCATATACCTGGAGGGGAGGTATGTGATTTTGTTTGGAGGTTTGGATGGGAAAGAAGTTTGCCTCATTAATATATATGCTCCAAATGTGGATAGTGGGACCTTCTATGGGAAGTGGTAAAGGATACATCCCCCTACTTAACTGCGGAAGTTATCCTAATGGGGGACTGTACCTGTGCTATAGATGGAGCGCTTGACAGGAAAGTTCCAAGGGCACACACGAAACCACGCATGACAGGGCAAGTGACCTCATAGGAAATTTTATATTAATATTCCCTTGGTGGAGCTACCATCCAGCCACACAAGTTTATTCCTGCTACACACCTGCTACGAATACATATAGCTGGCTGGATTACTACTTTGTATACGCTGTGCTGATACAGCGATTGCTGGATATTTCTTTCCTTGCTAGATATATATCTGACCATTCCCCGCTGTTGATGTCCCTAGGCAGGGGACATAGGTTCCCGGCGATCTCAGTGTGGCAAATCCGCACAGCAGTGCTTTCAGATCCCCCCTATGAGACAACAGCCCGGAACAAACTACTACATTACTTTAATGAATTTTGGGCAACATCGATAACTAAGGCCTGTGCCTGAAGCAAATCTGTGCTCCCTGGAAAAGATACTCCCCACACATCCACAAAAGCAGAGAGACTGACAAAAAGCCTGTAAGGAACTCCTTGACAAAATGCGCAGACTGGAAAAACATGTCTATTCGGCACATCGTCAAAGACATCATGCTGATGAAGACTCTACCAGGCAATGTTAGCACAGTTACTCATGGAACAGAAGTCCCAAGAACCGATAACAGCTTTGAAAGTACAAAGGTGATACTAGTTCACACACAGGTAGCTATCAACGTGGCGTTCTAGGTAAATCTTAGTCCACTAAGATTGCAATGGCTCATGAGGGAGCTAGAACTGCCCAAATTGGGCCAGTCTATAGCCAGGGAGGAAATCCTGACTAGCACACAACGGTTCAAAACTGCTAAAAAGTCAGGTAGCAAAGGGCTCCCAGGTAAGTTCTACCAAAAATATGCAGATCCACTGGCTGACAGACTACTAGACGTCTACCAGGAAGAGAGACAATGTGTTTGTTTTATCTCTAATAATCATGGTCCAGAAACCAGGCAGAGACCTGGTTGAGCCTTCTGTCTAGAGTCCACTGTCTCTTTTAAAGGTGGATTTAAAGATACTTAGTGGGATTCTCGCTGCCCGACTACTCCCCATCTACTCACAATTATTCATATGGATCAATGTGTTTTTATTCCCCGCTGCAGCACCGTGCATAAAATCCATCGCCTGTCACACATTTAGCATGCACCACTCCTGAGAGAAGACTCCTATGCCCTTGTGCTTCTTGACATCGAGTATGCTTTTGAGTCAGTGGAATGGGAGTACTTTTGGCTAGTACATTTTATACCTACAAAACCTTTGGCCGTGTGCGGTGGGGCCAACCCACTAGCCGCCCAACGCTCCAGACTTAGCTACGACATACAACGCAACGATTTTGAGGGAAAAAAAAGACTTCAATGTTCCATCACTAGGAATGTTTAACAGTGAAAACACTAGAAAATGAACAGACACACTGCCAAGCGATACTAAGATTTGAACCTTCAGCCTACTGAGTAACAGCACAAGATCTTGACCATTATGCCAGAAGTGACTAGGTTCAGCTCTGCATCCAAACCCAACTATAACATTCTTACCAAACATCTTGCTAGTCTGACTCATTAAAGTCTTTTTATAGTAAGAACATTGCAATAACTATCTCCCGCCCGCTGTCCTAGCTAGCTCTCCTGATCCTTTAAATATTAAATAGAGGCTCCCTGCTTGTGAGAACAATGTTTTCATCTGTTTCCCTGCACGCCATGCACTACTAATTACCCCAGATATTACAACACTCATGATAACTTTTATAACGTCAATAAAAATATCAATAAAACATTAGAAGTCACATTATTGAATAAAAAACTGTGCAGGGTGGGGGCAAAAGTTATAGTTACCTTAGGCTGCGAGTTATAGTTATTCTAAATACCTCTAACTATAACTGCTGAATTTCTCTTGTTTTGTGCGAGTAAATTCAGAACCTAACTATAACGTCACTGTAACCTTTGGTTTGTCTGTTTTTAAGTGAATATATATACATATAAATGTGTGTGTGTTTATATATATATATATATAGAGAGAGAGAGAGAGATAGAGAGAGAGAGATAGATAATGACATGATGACATGCAAGGTAGGCGTTCCCATCCAAAAAATGACTTTAAGGCCTGTGCGCCTTATTTATACTCCTGCGTCATTTTGACGTACAGGAGGGGGCGTGCCTTAAAAAATGGCGCCCAGACAGATGTGATGTTTTTTAATGCTTGGGTGAGGGCAGGCGTTAAGGGACCTGTGGGCTCACTTCCATGGTCTCTGACTATGGAAGCAGTCCACAGGTGCCCTCCCCTGCCCCCAGGGATACCCTCTGCCACCCTCGCCCACCCCTGGAGGACACCCATCGATGGGGGGACCCATCCCAGGTAGGTACAGGTAAGTTAGGGTAAGTATAATTTTTGTATTTTTTTTAAAGTGGCATGGGGGGCATAACATGGGCCCCCCCACATGTCACTGTGCCCCATGGCCATGCCCAGGGGACAGAACTCCCCTGGGCATAGCCATTGGGCAATGGGGCATGACTCCTGTCTTTGCTAAGACAGGAATAATTTCAATGGGGGTTGTGCATCAAAAAATGGCGCAAGTCCGGTTTGAACCATGAATTTTGACTAAAACCTGACTTGCACCATTTTATGATACACAACCCCCATTTTCCCCTATGCCGGCGCTGCCTGGTTAGAGTAATTTGTTTTTACTCTGACCAGCCCGCAGAGCTGGCTAATGTCAATCCTTAAATAAGGCGCCCGCATGGCGCGTAGGAATGGCGTTAGCTGGCGGTAAAATGTTTTACGCAAACCAGTGCCAGCGTTGGTTTGTGTCAAAAAGTATAAATATGGGCCCTAGTTTCCATAGAAAAAGCGTTTTTTGCTTGGCAATATCTTTTGCAAGTGTTTCCAAAAATGTGTCCTCTAGGGTCCTGGGTGGTCCGTGAAGTGAGAGCCTAGAAAAATGGGGGCAAAAATGTGTTTCTGATGATAATTCCCATATATACATATATATATATAAATATATAGAGATATATATATATATATATAACATTTCTATGGTTTTGTACATTCAAAACGTGAGCCTAACTATAACGTCCCAGTAACCTTTATTTTTCTAAGTGAATTTCTATGTTCTTTTTAATTCTATTCCCTAAAAATAACATCCATTCCCTGTGGGAAGGGGCATTATTTTTAGGTATATGTATATATATTACAGGGAAGGGCCGTTTTTTTTAGGAAATAGAATTAAAAAGAACATAGTAATTCTCTTAGAAAAATAAAGGTTACAGGGACGTTAAAGTTAGGCTCCCGTTTTAAATGTACAAAACCACAGAAATTCACATGTTAGAGTTATTTCAAGTAGCTATAACTCGTGCCCTAAGGTAACTATGACTCGGGCCCCCACCATGCACAGTTATTTCATCAATAATTTTATTGTAAATGTTACAATGACATTATCAGTGAAGTTAGTGAACATGCCATGAGTGTTCTGATATCTGGGATAATTAGCAGTGCATGGCAAGGGTACAAGTTATAGTTACCTTAGGGCCTGAGTTATACACTCTTGAAATAGCGCTAACTAGAACAGGTGAATTTTCATGGTTTTGCACATTTAAAATGTGAGCCTAACTATAACTTCCTTGTAACTTTTGTTTTTTTAAGTGAATTTCTCAGTTTTTTTCTAATTCTATTTCCTAACTATACCGTCCCTGTAAACTTTGTTTTTACAGTGTATTTCTATGTTTTCATAATTTTAAGTAATTCCAATTGCTATGCCTTAATCCAAACATCGCCACGCAGAGCCTTTGGCTGTGTACTGTGGAGATTGGCCACCATAACAACTCAACCAAGCACGGCCTTCGGCCTACCACAGTGGAGCTTCGTTGCAGGTCCTGGCCTGGGGTTAGGTCGTTATAGGGGATTGGCCACCACACAAAGATTGCGCCACTTTTTAAATACGGCTCTGTTTTTTTTGGCGTGGCGTTGGCATGGCTCTGGGGGCTCTTAGATATGCCCCTTTTTGTGAGTCCATCTATCTTGAGTGTCTTGTTGTTCCAAATGGGTACGTGGATTGTATAGCCACACATTCTTCCACAGCAAGGAGTGTGTGAAAAACCAGAATCTCACCGTGGGGTAAATGATGAAGATTTGTATGTTTATAGAGTAGGTGCAGCCCCGGTTCAATTGAATAAAATGATACTCTATTGAAACCCGGGGGGGGGGGTACCAGGTCCGGTCTCACAATTCAGCCAATTGCAATAGCTGCATAGCAGTATGATAATGCTTCACACAGGGAAGGCTAAGGCCCCCTTGCTGCCTATGAACCATCTGTTTTATGGATTTTCACCCCAGGTTTAGAATTGCCACATATGAAGGCTTTGATATCACTGTGAGTTGTACACAGGAGAGAAAAATTGACTAAGAGCGGTAGCATCCCCAATACATATGTAATGATAGGTACAATGACTATTTTCACAGTTTGTATCGAACCTCAGAAGATGCTTCCTTCTGGCATAGTCCAGCTGAGTTCTAGCTATCAGCAGGTCCAGGTTATTAGTCACCACTTTGAACCAAGTCACAATTGAGATAATTGGCAAGACAGTGGAGGTGGTCCGATTTCCACTGAAATAGATAGCCAGCGACGGCTGCTGCGGTTGTGACTGGGGACCTGCAAAATACCTCACTTTTTGTCCACTTTATCTTTAAAACATTTTTTTTTATTATTGAACATGATAGCTCAGCACATTAAAAATCCAGTGATGTAACAGGACGTAAATTATATTCTTTCTTTCTTTGAGGAACAAAAAGAAACATCTCCCCAGTATCCCCAAGCCCACCCCTGCTGCTCCATGTCTGCACTCCATTTGTCCCAACTGCCTGTGTCTTGTGAGACTAAGACCCAGATTTACAAGACCTTTGCGCCTCTTTATGCCACATTAGCATCATTTTTTCGAGCGCTAATGTGGTGTTAAGATAGCCATTCCCATTTGCCATATTTACAAAGTGGCGCAATGCATATAACCCTTGTGCCACATTATGCCTGTGCCAGGCATAAAGTATGCAAGGGGTATGCCTTAGGTCCATCCAATGCTCTGCCCATATTAAGGTTGTGAACTTGCTTTCAGCATACCCCAGCTTTATTCCCAGTTATCTAAGGCCCTCAATTCCCCATGGAAGCCCCAGCCTGGGGAGAAGAGTCAGAACAAGCCCCAATCATTGCATCCATTGCAAACAGATGAGACTTAACAGTGTTGACCCAAATGTCCAGACCCTTCTGCGAAATATCGCAGGGCATTCAGGAGGATAGGAATTGAGTATTCTGGTCATCGGACATATATTAGGGCATCAACCGGGTATAGGGATACTACATGACTAGTCTCGCCGACCTGGAATCCCCATGGCTTCAGCACCATTAACAGCAGTACCGTTAATGGCTCCATGGCTATGGCAAATAACAGGGGCAATAAAGGGCACCTCTGAAGAGTTCCCCTTGATAACTGAATCTGGTTGGATAGTAAGGTGTCCATCACACTTGAGCAGCAGTACCCGTGTACAGCAATCAGACTCATGCAATATATGGTACAATGTGCTATATATATACAAAATTTACCTTACTAATACTTACTTGTGCTTTAAAAGTCATATACCTTGTGAAGGCAGCCATTGTAAAAATTGCTTGGTAAGGGCATGAGTGGCAATTGGCAGCATTGTAATGTCATACAAAGCTTTTTTTAAAGATTACAAGACTGGCCCTTTTCCCCCCTAAACTCTAGTCCATAGGTGTACTTCACTATTCCAACTGCTGGAGGTGTGGTCAAATGGTCTGTGCCATACTCCACATACTCCGTGATGGCCTCCAAGTCAACTAGTAATCAGACCCTGTATCGTCCTCTGCCCTTCCTGCGACAACTGATCATTCTTCATGACATGGATGACTCCCCTACCATCACTACCCATGAGAGGCCCTCGCTAGCCACAGTGTTCACTGTGGCAAAGATCTGCATACTTTGTCACTGGAGATCACCCCACCTCCCCACCTATGATGAATGGATCCAAACAATGTACAGAGTTACTTTGTACAACCGGATCATATAAAGAGTGCAAAACAAATCTGAGATCTACTCTCAGCGCTGGTCGTCCTTGTTGGGCACCAACTCCGCTCTCTCAGAGGCTTGTGCCCTGTAGCCACACCTGGCGCCCAGGGATTTGATGGTGGTGCTTGTGGCCTCGTGACCTTCTTTTCCCACCTCTGCTACCCAGCCTTCTTCACCCCTCCCTTCTCTTAAATGGTAGAACACCACCCTGATCTTCTCAGCCACAATGATTCTGTTGTTTTGCCCTGTTTGGTATAGATTTCTGGGTCCTTAGTTCCTGAAAAGTCCTCCTTGATGTTCCACTATAGGAGCCGGGACCCTGGATGAGTCCAGGTACCCTTTCCCTCCCTCCCTCTCTTCCCTATCCCCGTCCCTTATTTCTATTTCTTCCTCTTATTCCATCCACATTCTCCTGCCTATAGTTTGATCCCATATTGTTTCAACCAATTCAACAATGCCACCCTAACACACTGAGGGTGCCATGCCTTTTGGTACTCTGTCATGCTGTGCCCACCCTCATTGTGTATGAGGGTCACTGGGGGAGTGTTCTTCAGCACAATCCTTGTCTGAGGATTTGGTATGTATCCCTGCAACAAGGCTGAAATTGGACTGGAGAACCCTTGTATCTGTATCTCTTTCGGAATTATAAATAAAGGTATAAAAAAAGAAAGGAAAGACTTGGAAGCATCAGAACTCCATCTCAACTTGGCAAAGACTTGGAAGATTGTGCATGCTGCTTTCAGGAAGATGTCTGGCCCTAGCATGTACAATTCACTGCATATGGGATATTTGAAACCTATTGACTTTAAGCCTAGCAAGGAAGTGGGGGCTTGCACAAAACAAATGTTGGCTGCAATGACATACAGATCATGCGAGGCCTGGTGCTTTTTCTATTGCAGCTGAGGCCCTGAGGATGCTTTGTTTGGTTAAAAGTCTTCTTGAGCCCATGTACCGGTATTCCATGTGGTATGGATGGAAAAATTAAGTTTCTTTCCTATGAGAAAGAATGGGATGAGAGGTCCTTTGCTGACACCTGTACGAGTAAGTCAAAGATCAAGATATCAGCACCTACCCATCTCACCTAGTTCAGACCCTTCAGTGTCTTGCCTGATTGCAAGACTTCCCGTGGTGAGGGGGAGTATGAATTTTTCAGGATGTTGGCTGATCCTACGGCTGTTGCTCTAGACAATATCGGTACTTTATGCAGATAGTCTTGCAATGTAGAGGAAGAGACTAATTCACTTTTGTTGATAGAAACAGATGCAATTGTATGAGAGTGGTACAGTCCTCCTAAATACTACAATAAGTGAATGATAAGTGAGAATGTCTGGAAGTTTTCTAATTTTACAGGGTGCTTCTACACTCCCTGTTCCTTCTTCTCCACAGTCGGCAGCCTTACTTAATTCTAAAGGACTCTCATTACAATAAAACAGATCCGTGTCCATTTCACGTATAATCTCCTTGACAAACAGGAGATACATTGAATAAGAAAAGATTGAACTGGTGTCACAACACAATGCTCTAAACTTCTAATTATGAGTAGTGAAATCATTAATCACTGTTCTTCATCGCTGCAAATAGAGAGCAGGAGTGCAGTGCTAGAGTGACTCTGGTGTATTTGGGTATTGTTGTGGAAATGCCTTCATTTGGGTGTTTGTGTTCTTCAGAACAGTAGTCTAATTCTCCCTTATTAAGCTCTGTCTACGTTCTGCAGTCTAACCTTTAATATCAATTTCTCTCGACAAATTATCAAACCACTTTATCTGCTGACTGAACATATATCCACCAAATGTATTTAATGTTTAGTTGTACCACTGGAAAGCATATCTTGGGATTTCAGCTCTGAGAGGTGTTGTGCCGCCATTGCTTTTGCTACTCACTGATTGGAAACCCTGTGGTTCTTGTTGACCTGTGGTATTCCCTTCTGGATATTGTCCGTCACCATATTACATCTTGCACCTTTCACATGAACACCTGTGTAACTATATGTTACAGTAAAGTTGTTGCTGCTAGCCATTGGTCTTTTCTTGCTCTCTGTTGCTGTTACAAATGCATGCTCCAATGATATTTGTTCCTAGTGGATTTGAACAAGTATTTTAGGCTGGACAGCATGCAAGTCCCCTTTCTCTGAAGAAACACCCAATAGGCGTAACACCACCTATTAAAAGTACGACTAGTGTCACGCTGAACTTCCTTGTCCAAGATGTCACATCAGTTAAATCTTAATTGGGGTAGTCCTTGAAGCTAATTCAGTAGTGGTGAAGTAGCTCAAGTCTAGCACCATAAACATTGCATTGTTTCATTTTTATTTTGAGGCCACAGAACAATAGCTGAATGCAACAGAAGACAAACTAGGAGCAACCTTTGACCCTGCTTCTGCAGGCAGGTCGCTCCCCGCTCCACCATCCGTGCCATCTCTGTATTTTTCTCTCCTTTTCCCCGCTGCTGCGTCCCCTGCGGCCCCTCCCACCTCCCCCCTCCTCCTCCTCACCGTCTTTGTTTTCCTTTTTTCCCCGCCGCTGCGTCCCCTGCGGACCCTCCCGCCTCCTCCTCCTCCTCACCGTCCTTGTGTTCCTTTTTCACTGCCGCTGCGTCCCCTGCGGCCCCTCCCGCCTCCCCTCTCTTCCTCACCATCCTTGTTTTCCTTTTTTCCCGCCGCTGCGTTCCCTGCAGCCCCACCCCACTGCCCTCTCATTCGTCAAGTCCTCCCTCCTCCCAGCTGCCACTCCCACCCTCCCCTCCTCTTATGGCAACCGCGGCGCGGTAACAGGGAGCAACCTTTGACCCTGCTTCTCCAGGCAGGTCGCTCCCCGCTCCGCCATCCGCGCCACCTCCACTCCGTATTTTTCTCTCCTTTTCCCCACCGCTGCGTCCCCTTCTGCCTCCCCCTCCTCCTCACTGTCTTTGTTTTTCTTTTTTCCCTGCTGCTGCGTCCCCTGCGGCACCTCCCCCCTCCTCCTCACCGTCCCTGTTTTCCTTTTTCCCGGCTGCTGCGTTCCCTGCGGCCCCTCCTGCCTCCCCCTCCTCCTCACCATCTTTGTTTTCCTTTTTTTCCCCGCCGCTGCATCCACTGGGGCCCCTCCCGCCTTCCCCCTCCTCATCACCGTCCTTGTTTTCCTTTTTTCCCGCCGCTGCGTCCCATGCATGGCAGCCGCGGTGTGGCCGTGCAGCGGGCGCGCCACTGGCGCGCCAAATGCAAGCCCATCTGCACCTGTCCGTGCCAAGACCGCGCCCAGCGCCAGTCCCCCTGGCCCTCTCAGACACACCTACTCCCCCCTCACCATCCACTCTCTCAACCCAGGCCCCCGCCCCACGTGCACCTCATCTAGCCCCACGCACAATCATGGCCCCTTCACCTGCCACACCTGTCATTTCTCCTGCTCCTCATCCCTCACACCACACACCAACCATAGCGACCCCACCTTCAACAAACACAACACCCCAACACAAGACTCACCCGCTCTGCCTCCACCAACCAACCCCGCCGCACACCAGCCCAAAACCAGAACACACCCGGCAACAACACCCTCACGCACCACACCAACGCCACCCACCACAACCACCTCAACTGCCTGCTCCTCAACACCCGCTCCCTTCACAAACATGCCATAGAACTCTTGGACCTCATCACATCACACTCACCTGACATCACCTTCCTCACGGAAACCTGGACCAACCCCTCCTCAGAACCCGACATAGCCATCGCCACCACCAAGGGATACAAACTCCAACGCAAAGACTGCCTCAACAGGCCAGGTGGTGGCATCGCCATCCTACACAGAGACACCATCAAAGTCAGCACCAGCTCCCAAGACACTATCGACAACACAGAACACATGCACTTCTTAATCCACATTAACAACAACACCACCCTCAGAGGTACACTAATCTACAGACCACCAGGATCACGCCCCGCCTTCTGCGACACCATCGCCAACAGCATCAGCTCGCACGCCCTCACCTCCACAGACTACATCCTCCTCGGTGATTTCAACTTTCACTTAGAAAACCTACAAGACCACAACTCTACCTCCCTCATAGACAACCTCACCAACCTCGAACTCAAACAACTGGTCACCGCACCCACCCACTCAGCAGGACACAAGCTTGACGCAATTTTTACTGCAAGCCAACACATAGCCTTCACCCACACCACCGAACTCCTCTGGACTGACCACCACTGCGTCCACTTCTCCTTCACCAAACCCCCCACACACTACCATCAACACACCACACCCTACCACATGTGGGACAAGATCCCCACAGAACGACTAAACTCCCAACTGGCCCATAACCCCCCCATGCCAACGACCCCAACAGAGGAGCACACAACCTCTCCAAATGGATCACCACCTGCACAGACACACTAGCCCCCCTCAGAAAACACATTGCCACCCGCAACATCAAGAACGCCCCATGGTTCACCCCTGAACTCCAAGACTCCAAGGGCAAATGCCGCAAAGCTGAGAAAATATGGCGACTAGAACCTTCCACAACCAACTTCTCCACCCTCAAAACCACCATTCGCACCCATCACCAACTCATACGCACCGCCAAAAGAGATCACTACAAGACACGCCTTGACAACAACTCTCAAAACAGCAAAGAACTCTTCACCATCATCAATGAACTTCCCAAAGCCAGCAAAATAGACCCCGCGCACACACAGCCCCTATGTGACGCCCTTTCCAACCACTTTCTCCACAAAATCCTGGACATCCACAACAGCTTCATACCACACACACCCACCACACACACCCTTCCCTCACCCAACCCAACCCCCACTCTTGACCCCCCCACCACACTCTCCACATGGATCCCCACCACACACGAAAAAAACGAAAAAACCATGAACTCCATCCACTCTGGATCCCCCTCTGACCCCTGCCCACATCACATCTACAACAAAGCCAGCCCAACCATCGCCCCCATACTCTAAAAAACAAGCCGACCCGGAGATCCTCTCCAACTACCGCCCCATCTCCCTCCTCCCTTTCCCCTCCAAGGTTGCACAGAAATTAGTTAACGTCCGCCTACCTCACTTCTTCGAAGCAAACAACACTCTTGACCCCTCACAATCTGGGTTCCGCAAGAACCACAGCACGGAAACTGCCCTCATCGCATGCACTGACAACATCAGGACCAAAGTCGACAAAGGCGAGACCGTCGCACTCATCCTCCTAGACCTCTCTGCAGCCTTTGTCATCGTCTGCCACCACACACTCCCAACATGCCTCCACAACATAGGAATTCGCCACAAAGCCTTAGACTGGCTCACCTCCTTCCTCACCGACCGGACTCAGAGAGTCTGCCTTCCACCCTTCCACTCCAACACTTCCAAGATCACCTGCGGAGTCCCCCAAGGGTCCTCCCTCAGCCCCACACTCTTCAACATCTACATGATCCCCCTAGCCAACATCCTCCGAGCACACGGAATCACTATCCTCTCCTATGCAGATGACACTCAACTCATCCTCTCCCTCACCCGCAACCCCACCACCGCCAAAACCAACCTACACGCTGCTCTCCTCGACACCGCCAACTGGATGACCACTAACCACCTCAAGCTCAACTCAAACAAAACCGAGATCATCATCTCCGGCCCCAACAAAACCACATGGGACGACTCCTGGTGGCCTATCGCCCTAGGCCCCGCACCCACCCCCGCAAACAACGCACGCAACCTCAGCATCATTCTGGACCCCTCCCTTTCCATGACACAGCAAATCAATGCTCTAACCTCCTCCTGCTTCCACACACTCCACACTCTAAAAAAATCCTTCAAATGGATTCCCCCAGAAACCAGCAAGACAGTCACCCACGCACTCATCAGCAGCAGACTGGACTACGGTAACGCCCTCTACGCCAGCACCACACTCAAACTCAAACACAAACTCCAGAGAATCCAGAACACAGCCGCACGCCTCGTCCTTGGCCTCCCCCGCCACAAACGAATCTCACCACACCTCAAATCCCTTCACTGGCTCCCCATAGACAAGAGAATCACATTTAAGATCCTCATCCACGCACACAAATCCCCCCACAACACTGGCCCAACCTACCTCAACGAAAGAGTGAACTTCCACACTCCCACACGCAACCTCCGATCAGCCGACCTCGCCCTAGCCACAGTCCCCCGCATCCAACGCACCACCACAGGAGGCAGGTCATTCTCCTACCTCGCCCCCAAAACCTGGAACTCCCTCCCCACCAACCTTCGGAAAACCAAAGACCTCCTGCTCTTCAGAAAGAACCTTAAGACATGGTTGTTCGATCAGTGACCCTCCCTGCCCCCCCCTTGATTTCCTCCCCCCAGCGCCTTGAGAACCTTACGGGTGAGTAGCGTGCTCTACACATTTTTTTATTGAATGATTGATTGAACTGCATCACATGATGATGGAGAGGGGTCAAGGACTAGGAAATCTAAATTACAACAACTCAGATTTTGCGGAATAGAACAGGGAATGAACAATATCTGCCTTACTGGTATACTTTAGAAATTGGAAGGAGAAAATGTGCATGGTTCCTTATTCTTTTAATGGAGTATGAATCATTGTCTCATCTTGTTTTTTCCTGAAACACACATCTGAGAAGGAAAACATTCCGAGCTCTAAGGCTACTGTTTGAAAAACAAGGCGTTTGCTTTGGCCCTTTAGAGATAGCTACTATGTTCACCACACTTGATAGCAAACTGAAGGGATTTTATGATCCAACTGAGTGTCAAGGACTGGATGCTGTGAAGGTCTCTCAAGTTCACTTCTTAACTGCCTGATGAAAGAACTACTCCTCCTAGTAGATTTAAGTTTATTAAGTTTGATATTTATGCTGATTTGGCAAAACAAACGTTCCTTTTAAAAATACACACAAGATTTTAGCTTCATCTTCCTTCCATAAATACATGTTAAAGAGTGGACAATAACTGTAACAGACAAAGATAAAACTGTAAGATAATTGGCCCTACATTAGAAGCTAATTGCAATTTTTCACCTTGCTGTTAAATTAAACTTAAAAGAATTGACTGCATTTAGCCCCCTAAAAACATTATTCAATAAATGCATACACTGTTAACACCAGCACCTTCATACATCATTTCAACACTAAAGCATTCTTTAATTATAGATTTAAACTTTAAAATAGCCACATAACATATTAGTTAATTCCAACTACTAGTACTACATCAGCAGTAAGTACAAAGTGCAAAAATAGCCTATCTGCCAGGGCTGATGTACCCCAATTCTAAGTTGCATTGATATCCCTATCACCCCTTAAATGCATTATATCTGTCCTGGCATCCATCCCTGCTTCTCCTTATTTTCTTAAGTCACGAACTAAAGTGCCAAGTCAAAAGACATTAGCAGCCTCAGAACAAGCAAACCACAATATAAAGTACAAAGATAAAGGGCAAAGGTAATCCAAAACCTAGAACAGTTACAACATGGCACAATATTTTCAAATTTCATAATTGTGCTATGCAATGCAGCAAGAGAGTTAATCCCCATGTCTCTAAACGCTGGGAGCTGCAGCCTCTTTCTATCATCTATAAATGTAGGTGAAAAACTAGATGACTCAGTGACCATAGGTCACTTATACAAAACAGGCAATTTCTAGAGTTCCCAGTAGGATACACTGTGGCACTTTTCGGTGACTGCCCGACTATAAACTGTTGCATCTAACCAAGCCTCAGCCTCATCATCCAACATCTAATCCTCCTTGTCTTTAAACCCTTTACATATTGCTTAATTTTTCGTATTCCCCCCCAGCTCTAACAAATATGTAAGCTAGGGGTGTTACCCAGGTTCCCTATAGTCATGAAGAATAGCCGCATCCTAAGTAAGGGATTTAATTGTTTTCTTACTAGCAGCATTTTGTCATATGGCAGTATCAAAAAATACCTTTGGATCCACTCTGCTTCAGATTTTATTCATGGTTGAGCACTCACTGCAGTAAATTCTCACCCTAAAGGTAAGATTTCAATATGTACTTGACCCTGCTCTTGGCAGCTACTAACATTCTCCCCCAATAGTTTAAAAATCATTGGAAGTATGTATACTTGATACTCATAGGCCTCAACTCATGACAAATCGCAGCATTAACTGACCCTCTAAGGAGACCTAACCATGACTTTCATATATTAATTTCAATTACTTCCAGCCATTTAATTTCTTTCTCTAACAGGATTTCAGAGTTATAGAGAAACACACTAGTAATTTTCAAGTTATGTGCAGTCTTGCCAATGTTGCAGCCACCAGTTTACTTTTGGACTCCTGTACACTAAAGTGTGAGGTGAAATTGAGTTTCCAACTACAAGTCATGCCTAGGAATTTATACTCTGAGACAAACTTGAACGGTTGGCCATTTAAACATAAACTGAGTCTACGTAATTTACTTGATTTACACCTTTTGAAAGTAAAAGACATAGCTTTCTTTTTTCCTCATTAATAACTGAGGGCCTGATTTAGATCTTGGTGGAATTGGCCCACTGTCTGTTTTCCATTGGATAATCTGTTAGTGGACTTGGTAGTCCGCTCTCTCTATTTTTATGCCAACAGACCCTTAGTTGAAAGGGGTTGGTGGTGTGACTACAGCTAGTTTTACAGCTGGGCCAATCAAGATGTGCCTTCCCGCTGATGTGACTGTGGCAGCTAAACCTCGACATCTGAGTTGGAGGATTGGAAGTGATACAAGCATAAAACTTACCCTTTTCAATTCTTTTCAGTTCCTTTTCCCGCCAGGGACCCAATCGCACAAGTCTTGCCTTTGATGCTGTTACTGTACCACAACTAAAATCAACCCCATTGTTGCTGGAACTCAAGGTAAGTGACTCTTTTACCTGTTACCATCAGAACTGTCTGTGTACATTAGCTTTGGACTCATGCATTTTTAAAACTTGCAAGCAATAGTATAATGATGTGCAATGCATATGTGTACAATATGGTAGTTTACAAAACTTGAAGAAACACACCTTTCTATATTATTTATACACACCAATTTGATACTAACTGCCTTCATGTCAATAGACACCTACACAAAAAGTCACATTAATCCGTAATTCGAAATGTGTCCATACAGGTGTGTTTAATAATTTAGCATAAATTTCCATATCAGCTACATAAACAGTACACATTATTGTAACTACATAAATCCAGTATAATGTAGGAATTGCACTACACAATAGAACATGTATTTCCAACGTCACCTCTAAACTTTGAACATGTCATAGATGTATGAATGTCACATTTCCCCTTGTCTTGTGCAATTTATGTTAATCATTAGATTTCATTTAACTCAAAGTGTTAGTTACTATGGGTAATGCATAGGACTTTATTATTAACATTTAGGCCCTCATTACAACCCTGGCGGTAAATCCCGCTTACCGCCATGCTGACAGCCGTTAAGATACCGTGGCCGCTGCAGAAATCCACTGCAGGTATTACGACGTAGATCTCATAATTTGCCACAATACAGACACCCACACAAGTCAGCCACGCCAAAGGTCAGTGATAAACTGGTAATAGCAAAACCCACACCGTTACGCCAACAGCAATACGCAATTCAACTGCGGTGAACCATTGGCAGTACACACCACCGCCCTCAAAATACACACACATTTACAATACACAACCACATTGGACAATTCAAAATACACACACCTGACATACATACACACACCACACCCACACACCCAATCCAATATAAAACACACACCCACATTACCCACAACCCCTTGCAATGACATTTTTGGAAGAAGCAGAGAGTGAGAGAATAGCAAACACAACACCAGCATCCACACGCACACAACACCATCAATCATACAACATCCATGCACCTCAAACAACACACATCAACACAACACATCACACAGCGCAACAAACATCACCTCACACATCACCCACACCCCATAATGGCACCTCAAAGACACCCCGGGTTTTCTGAGGAGGAGCACAGGGTCATGGTGGAGGAAATCATCCGGGTAGTGCTACAGCTATTCGGATCACAGGTGCAGCAGACATCCATTGCAAGGAAGATGGAGCTATGGTGGAGAATTGTCAACAGGGCCAACACAGTGGGAGAGCACCCCAGAACACGGGATGACATCAGGAAGAGGTGGGACGACCTATGGGGAAAGTTGCGTTCCGTGGTGTCCAAACACCAGGTAGCTGTACAGAGGACTGGTGGTGGACCCCCACAACTAACAACATGGGAGGAGCAAGTCTTGGCAATCATGCATCCTGAGGGCCTCGCAGGAGTAGCAGGAGGACTGGACTCTGGTAAGTGAAAGCTTTACTATTATATCCCCCACACCCTACCTGCATGCCATCACAAATTCCTACCCTTACCCTCACTCCCATCACCCCAACACCCCACAGACACTACACTATCACAACCCATACATCCCAATAACAAGCCCTGCATGTAACACCAGTGCATGGGCACCCATCACCAAAGCATGCCCAGCCGAGAGACTCACCCAGGCCACGAAATCACCAGTCACACAAGGGCCAAGCCAATAATGCAAGCACAGGAGTAGAGTGGAACCAACCCATTGCACAACATGCCACACACAGATACAATAACCATGCATTTACACCCCAACAGGACCCCACCCATCGTCACCAGACAGGAGGTGCCAGCCACATCCAGTCCCCCCACAGAAGAGGCCCACAGTGACGACAGTAGCTCTGCACGCCTGGATCAAGATGCAGAGCCCGGCCCATCAGGGACCTCAGGACAGTCGGTTGCCCTGCCACAGTCACAAACCACCACAGAACCTCCCCCCTCAGGAAACACCAGCACAGCACCCACCCAGCAGGCCATCCCTCTGTCCCCAGGACACGTCAATCAGCAGTGTGCCCACCACTACAGGGACCCCAGGTAACAAGACTAACCCACAACAATCAGGGACCTGGGGTCAGTGGCAGTGGGCACTCGGTTCAGGGGACAGAAACACAGGATAACAGGGAAGCTGGAAGGACTGCTGTGCGACAGGTGGAGGACAGCTTCAGGGAACCCACTCTCCATGAGGCACTCTCAAATATCATGGGAGCACACCATCATTCCCAGGAGACCATGGGCACGGTACTGGCTAAGTTGCAGGAGACCCAGCGGCTGCAGGAGGAACAGTACATGGGGATCAGGGAGGACTTGAAGTTCATTAATACCACCCTGGTCACCATTGCAGGGGTACTTCAAAAAAAGAGGGGGTAAGAGAGGAGGATTGGACGGTCCAGTGTACACCCTCCCAACAACGTGCTAATATGATATGGTACACTGTTCCAAATTCAAGAGAAAAGGAAAGAGAAAAAGTCCTGATAATCAGGAGCAATAGTCCTCACACACCGTATTTGGTGTCATGCTTCATCATCAGACAGCTCCTCGTCAGGCCGGCGCTGCAATGTCTGACGGGCACCCCCCGAGGGGGGGCTCTTTGATGGAGATCTTTTTGAATATACTCGATGATGCCGCGGAGCCAAATATGGGTCCGAGAGAGGAGAAAATGTACAGAAAGAGAGTAGTAAAATTGGCTCAGATCCCTCACTTAATAGTTTATTATTCGCTGTTGGGAAATGGTCAAGATTAAAAAGAAGTCAAGGGAGTGAAACTAGAGACAATGCTCGGACACTCACACAAAAACAATCAAAATAATTAAGGAGGACGGAAAAGATCCAACACTCCTTAGTATGCGGTCAACATGTTTTGCGTCGTTATTGGTCCAACAGGATCCCGTGACGCTTCTTCAGGACCTACTGAATCATAGATTTTCTCCAAAAGAAAAAAACAAAACAAAATACCTACGCTCCTGTTGACTAATGCTCACAGTCAGGGCGTCATCAGTCGCTTACTAGGACTAAACCCGACTGGTTTTCCTTTCCTATCAGTCGCCCATCTCCATTAAAGAATAGGCTCCATGGGATATCACTGGCCCATCGCCTGGTACACAGAAAATTTTCGTGGTTACCGGCGTATGTTGCAGCACCTACCCGGGGGCCGCGTTCCCGAACATATTAGCACCATTGCAGGGGTGCTGGCTGACATGGCTAACACCATGAGGGAGGCAGTGGCACACCACCGGACCCCTGACACTAGCCCGAACGATGAACAGCCCTCCACGTTCGCCGGAGGGAGTGGACAGAAGGTCCCGCCACCGGACCAACAGGCCACCAGCACCCCACCCCCTGCAGAAGGAGAACCACCCTGCAAACAGTCCCTGAGATCCAGGCACAAGACAGAGAACATTGCCAAGACCCCCACCAGACTCTCCTGAATGTCACCCTCCTGTCCCACTATTTCACCCTGTCCACCTTGAACTGCCATTGCTCCACCTCCTATGCCCCCTTGGACTATGCACCTGTGATACCAATAGACTGGACTCCACCATGGACATTCCTCCCCCATCACCCCAGCCCATTGACATACCCTTCCACTGAAAAGCACTTAAATAAAAACCCTTGAATCACAAAACGATCTGGAGTCAGTCTGTACTTTCACATGTGTGTTATCACAATCTCTCTGACAAATGGCAATGTTCATTTTCACATACCAATGTTCTACAGTTGTTGGGCAGCAGTAAACATAGCAGAAGGTCAGAAAGTGGTACCTAGATCTGTGAAATGGAAAGCCAAAGTGAACTGTCATGGTCCATACACAAAGGTAAAAAGGCAGAATCATGCAATGTCTTACAGTAGTATGATATGACAGGAGGAGTGCCAGTCTCTTACCTGTGTCTCACTGGAAGTATTGCATGATGATGTTGTTTCGGTTCTCTTTATCTTCTTCTTCTGCCTCTTCTCCCTCACTGTCCACAGGCTCCACAGCTGCCACAAGACCAACATCAGGCCCATCTTCCTGCAGAAAAGGCACCTGGCGTTGCAAAGCCAGGTTGTGCAACACACAGCTTGCCACGATTATCTGGCACACCTTCTTCGGTGAGTAGTATAGGGAGCCACCTGTCAGATGGAGGCACTGAAACCTGGCCTTCACGAGGGCGAAAGTCCACTCTATTATCCTCCTACTTCACCCATGTGCCTCATTGCAGCGTTCCTTTGCCCTTGTCCTAGGATTCCTCACTGGGGTCAGAAGCCATGACAGGTTGGGGTAACCAGAGTCACCTGCAAATATTGAGGGGCAACTATTAGACACACACCAACCCTTAGGGACTCTCCCATACCCAGACACATATTCAAACTCTATTGGGAGCTTGGGCTCACCTATTAGCCACACATGGTGCCTCTGGAGTTGCCCCATCACATAAGGGATGCTGCTATTCCTCAAAATGTAAGCGTCATGCACTGAACCAGTATACTTGGCAGTCACATGGGAGATGTACCTGTCTGCTAAACACACAATCTGCACATTCATGAAATGGTAGCTTTTGCGGTTTCTGTACACCAGTTCATTCCTGCAGGGTGGGACAAACACCACATGTGTACCATCAATGGCACCAATGATGTTGGGGATATGTCCCGGGGCATAGAAGTCACCTTTCACTATGGTCAAATCCTCCACCTGATGGAAAACGATGTAGCTGCGCATGTGTTTCAGCAGGGCAGACAACACTCTGGACAACACGTTAGAGAACATTGTTTGTGACAGCCCTGATGCCATGGCCACTGTTGTTTCAAAGGACCCACTGGCCAGGAAATGTAGTACTGACAGGACTTGCACTAGAGGGGGGATTCCTGTGGGATGGCGGATTGCTGACATAAGGTCTGGCTCCAACTGGGCACACAGTTCCTGGATTGTGGCACGATCAAGTCTGTAGGTGATAATGATGTGTCTGTCTTCCATTGTCGATAGGTCCACCAGGGGTCTGTATGCCGGAGGAAGACGCCATCTCATCATCTGCCCCAGCGGATGTGCCCTATGGAGGTGAAGGGTGAGCAGAGGGTCAGACACCACATAGCTTGCACAAGGGTGTTTTGAACATTTGTGATGTAATCGGTGTGTGGCGTTGTCTGGACGTATTCCTGCCCAAAAGTGCTGTGACGCAGTTAGGTGCCCTGCCATGTGGTCCCCTGAATTGGCGGCTGCCTGACCTATAAGGAGGGACAAGGGGAAATGAGGTAACTGTGCTGGCGTTGTGCAGCATTGCGGTAGGTGGACGAAGACCGTGGCGCAATTCCGCATTGGTTATCATTGGGCACTATGGGTCCCAGGACCCAATGACGATGTACGGCAGCGGTGACGGTACTCACCGCCGCAGACGTAACCGCCATTTTCTATCTGTTCACTCACTTGATAACTGACCTTCAACAGGAGAGGACCTACACTGCAAGTGATGCTGTGACCTAAGTCTGGAAGCGACAATGGCTACAGTGTCTGGGGAAAGGGCCCCTGCCTTCACCGCAGAGGAGTTGGACAACCTGGTGGCTGGGGTCCTCCCCCAGTACATGCTACTCTACGGTCCTCCAGACAAACAGGTGAGTACACCGTGAGCATGATGGATGATGGATGGAACATGAATGTATGGAGTGGGGTGGATGGAAGATACGGGGTGGGCTGAGGCCAGCATGTGAGGATAGACAGTGTATGTGTTTCTGGGCAAGTTGTGGCCAATGAGTAAGAAGAACGAGACGGGGAAGTAAAATCCATTCTAACTTCACTTTTCCTGTAGGTCTGCGCACCAGAAGAAGGAAGTGCGGACCCTGGGGTCTACCATAGATGGAGCACCCAGTGCTGCAAAAGATGGAAGGACCTGCGCCGCTGGACCAAGAAGACGGCCCGGCTGGGATTGGCCTCCCAACGTGGAAGGGGTGCTCGTCACACCATGACCCCCCTGATATACCGGATCCTGGCAGTGGCATTTGCGGAGTTGGATGGGTGCTTGAGGGCATCACAGCAGCCACAAGGGGGTGAGTATAGTCACATTCAGCTGACTCTGCGTGCTGTATGAGGTGTCAGAGTGGGGGAAGTGGGGTGTGGGCTCCCCTAGGCCAGGGCAAACTTGCTAGGGTAGGTCCATTGTTAGCCAGGGTCTGTGGCACTCCAACCCCAAAAGTGGTAGTGGCCATCTACACCTAGTCAGGCTCCTGTGGGTTCCAGGTGTGCATCAAATGGGCTTAGGCACAGTCCCCCATGGGCAGGTGATTTTCACAAGTACAGATAGTGCATGGCCTAGTGCATACGGCTGCTCCCTGTGTGTTGTGTCCGCCAACGGTGGTGTAGTTGCTGGCATTGACCATGTGTCTCCTCTGTCATTCCCCCCTTTTTGTTTTGTCACCCTGTCCTTCTGTGCATTAGCATCATCTGGCGGAGGAGCATTGGCACCGGAGCGGGAGGGAGCTGCAACCCACATGGCCCAGGAGGGTGAATGTACGGAGTCTGAAGGCACCAGTGGATCACAGGGTGAGGGGAGCTCCACAATGGGGACAGGAGGAGACACCAGTGACAGCGACTCTTCCTCGGATGGGGGCTCCCTTGCGGTGGCGGGCACCTCTGTGCCCACCGCAACAACAGATACAGCCGCCAGCCCCCCATCAGCACCGCCCTTCAGCAGCCCCTCAGCGTGTTTCCCGTGCCCGCTCACCCAGGAGGGTGGGCATCTCCTTCGCCCCAGGTACCTCAGGCCTTGCCCCAGTAAGCCCTGCTGTCCTCAGTGAGGTGGCTATTGACCTCCTGAGATCCCTCACTGTTGGGCAGTCAACCATTCTGAATGCCATCCAGGGTGTCGAGAGGCATTTGCACCAACAAATGCATACCTGGAGGGCATTCATTCTGGGCAGGCGGCCCAACAGAGAGCATTTCAGACTCTGGCCTCAGCACTGATGACAGCCATTGTCCCTGTGTCCAGCCTCCCCCCTCCAACTTCCACTACCCAGACCCAATCCCCTCTAACGCAGCCTATCCCAAGCACACCATCAGACCTGCATGCACACACCTCAATACACAAAAGTGGCTCAGGCAAACATAAGCACCACACATCCCTCAGGCACTCACACAAGCACCATACCCATGCAGACACACCAACATCCACAGCCTCCACTGTGTCCCCCTCCTCCACGTCCTCCACCTCCCTCCCAGTCTCATCTCCACTCACACCTGCATGCACTACATCCTCAGCCGCTACCTCCATCCCCAGCACGCCCATCACCACACACCGCTCACATGCAATCACCACCCCTACTACCATGCACACATTCCCTGTGTCCTCTCCCAGTGTGTCTGTGAGCCCTCCTCCTAAAGTACACAAACGCAGGCACACACCCACTCAACAGTCATCCAACTCACAACAGCCTTCAGCCCATGCACCTTCACCCAAACTCAGCAGACGTACACCTCTTACAACCACTACCTCTTCCTCCACTCCCAAAGCCTCTCCATCTTCCCGTCCCAGTGTGTCAAATAAACTTTTCCTGGCTAACATTGACCTCTTCCCTACACCTGCCCCCATCCTTCCCCTAGTGTCAGGATGTCCAGATCCCAGCCCAACACCTCAGCCACAAAATCCTCAAGCACTGTGGTCCCTGCAAGTCCAGCAACATCGCGTGCGGCACCCATCCGGGCTTCCAGTATGCCACCTAGTGAGGCCAAGGATCACCCTATCCCGCCACCTGCCAAGGTGAAGAAGGGGCCCAAACGCCGTAGGGAAAAGCCGCACCAACCACCCAGCAAGGCCTCCTCCAAGACAAAAGAGGACAGTGCCAAGGTCCCAGCAGCAACTTCCAAGGTGGGGAAGGGACACAAGGATAAAGGGAAGTCAGCTCAGGGCACGGAGCCTCCGGGTGAGGGACTAGGTGTCACCCGTTCTGCAAGACAGAACAACAACCTGTACGGCAGTGGCCATCGCCACCTGCACCGCCACCTGTACCGCCACCTGCACCGCCACCTTCATGTTTGCTGTCTCTGCTACAGTCCCCAGCATCATCCCCAGTGGGCAGCCGTCCGAGGCTGAGGCGACGTCCTGCTGTCTCCCTCCACAGGTGCTGACACCAGCACCACCGGCAGCATCTCTGCCGCAGACACTGCTGCAGACACCGCCACAGCCCCCGCCACCTGCCTGCAACGTGCCCAGCCAGTGCCACCACAGCTGACATCAGCATCATCCCCAGTGATCAGTCGTCCGAGGCTGCAGGAGACGTCCTGGACCCTGCACACACAACATGAGGCACCACAATCAGAACTGGCAGTACCAGCAGTTGGCAGGCTAAGTCGCCGCAGGGAGGAGTGTGTCTCTGCCGCCTTAGAGTATCATGCTACCTGTTCACAGAAATTCTCGTGGCTCAGGCACCCAGGTGAGGGATTGGGAACTGCCACACCCCACGTGCAGCACTCTGGGCACCATTCCCCCTTCAAAACCAGTGGAGAACAGCATCCACTACCCCAGTCCTTGGAAGGATGAAGCACTCTGGGCACCATGCCACCTCCAGAACCAGTGGAGAACAGCATCCACTATCCCAGTCCTTGGCAGGATGAAGTACTCTGGGCACCATGCCCCTTCCAGAACCAGTGGAGAACAGCATCCACTACCCCAGCCCTTGGCAGGATTAAGCACTCTGGGCACCATGCCTCCTCCAGAACCAGTGGAGAACAGCATCCACTATCCCAGTCCTTGGCAGGATGAAGTACTCTGGGCACCATGCCCCTTCCAGAACCAGTGGAGAAAAGCATCCACTACCCCAGTCCTTGGCAGGATGAAGCACTCTGGGCACCCTCCAGAACCAGTGGAGAACAGCATCCACTTCCCCCAGTCCTTGGCAGGATGAAGCACTCTGGGCACCCTCCAGAACCAGTGGAGAACAGCATCCACTTGAGAGACTGTAGCTTTGCACTCCCCAGGATAAAGCAGTGGGCAAAACACCCACTTGAAAGACTTGACAGACTGTGGCTTTGCACTCCCCAGGATAAAGCAGTGGGCAAAACACCCACTTGAGAGACTTTGAGAGACTGTGGCTTTGCACTCCCCAGGATAAAGCAGTGGGCAAAGCAGCCACTTGAGAGACTTAAGAGACTGTGGCTTTGCACTCCCCAGGACCAAACAGTGGGCATGGAGCCCCCTCGTGGAGCAGTGGCGTCGTCCCATCATCCGGCTGAGGTGCCCCCCTCTCCTTCCCCCTGAGGTACCTGTTTTTTTTTTACCTGATGCTCCAGCAGTGTTTTCTATGTTTAGAGGCAGGTGTTATGTGTGGGCTTAGCCCATGCTTTTTGGGACCCTGGTCCACGGACATATAATGAAACAGTATCCGGACTTGAGTACATACTGTGAATATTTGTATATACTGATATTTTAAATTTATGTTGGCCTGTCTGGGTTTTCGATGATTATACTTGTTACAATCATTTCATTAGGTCCTTGCTTTCTTCCAGGGGGTTATGGGGTATCAATGTAATGTTGCTGCATGTGTTTATGTGTGTGTTGTTATGGGTGGCGGTGTTGTGTGTGTGTGTCACTCTATTTTTCCTCCCCCTTCCCCTGTGTGCTAGGTGAAGTACTCACCGTGGTCGTCGCCGCCGTCTTTGATTTTCCTGGTAGAAGAGGAGGTAAACCAACATTGGTAACACCTGTAACTCGGGCTCCATGGCGTCCTGGTTCCTCGTTGGGTGTCGAGAGGTGAGTTGTTTCCGTTCCAAGTACTGTTTCTGCAGTGCTTTTGAAGGCGTTGGTACCGCCCCAGAAAAGCTGGCGGATTGGTGTGTCATAATAGAGTGGGCAGTACATTGTCTTCCGCCTGACTGTTGGTGGTTACCGCCGCAGTGTTTGTTTTTACCGCTGTGGCGGTCGGAGTGTTAAAGTGGGTGTCTGTGTTGGCGGTTTCCACCATGGTCGTGATTCCATTATTTTTACCGCCAGCCTGTTGGCGGTATTACCGCTGCTTTAACACCGACTGCCAGGGTTGTAATGAGGGCCTTAATATTTTGAAATAAACACACTTGCATTCACAAATTACAAAAATATAAACATGTTTAATTTTGGTGTAAGTGGCAAGTATAATGATGAATGCTTACACTAAAATTAACATGTTCATTACAATATCCCACACTAATGTGTGCACCATGCAAATATGTCAAAAATAAAACCTGTGTTTGTCACTGTCAGAAATGAAAATAAGTTAATATCACACACATTTGCATTGATAACATTGTTGTTAATCAATTACTAATAATTTTAAAATAATGCCAGAACTTAGTGAAAATATCTGAAAAAGTATTCAAAGGATGAGATATGCCCCTCATTATGAAATGTAAAACAACATAATGATGGTTGTCCATGGAGTCCTGGATTGAAAGTGTAGGCTTCAGGCCCAGAATTCGCCTCTTAATTACTCTGTCAAGTACAACCTCCTCAGTAAGGGGCATCTAGTGGGCAGAGCAGGCACCTCAATGATGTTTCTTGGAGGGGTAGGTTTGGAAATGTTTTCAGGATCAGGGTCAGGTAATTAGTAAAGGCGGGTTAAAGAGAAGGGGAAGAAGGGATGGAGACTTTGGGGTTTGGGCAGTGGAGGGAGCTAGAGTGGATGTTGTGTATGTGTGTGTGTCTGTCTGGTGTACAGGTGCATGTGGGCCTGGTATTATGTGTGCATGTTTGTATGTGTCCATCTTGGAAGCTGTGTGGTGTTCAGGGTGCATTTGATGTGTGTTCATGTGTGCGTTTTTTTTTCTGTGAGTGTGTAGATTTTGTAGTTGTGCTATATTCAGGTGATTGTGACCGTGTGTGTCTGGTGAGTGTTGTTTTACGTGTAGGTGTGATGTAGAGGTGGATGTTGCTGTTGTGGTGCCTGTGGTTGTACTTATGGTTGTAGGTGTGGTGTTAGTTGGGGCTGGAGTGATGGTGGTAGGGATGCATGTGCCTGTGATGGTAGGTGTTGTGATTATGGGTGTGGGGTAGGTAGCGTGGCTGTGGTAGTTGTGGATGTGGTGGTGGCTGTTGTGGTGCCGGTGGGTGGAGTGTAAGTAGTCTGTGTCTGATGGGTGGGTGTATGCTTGTGTTTCTTGATGTGTTTGTCTTTATATGTGTGTGTGACTTTTGTCAGTTGGAGTGGGTGTGTGCAAGGAAGTTAGCATGCTTGAGATTGGGGAGAGAGATGGGATTTGGAATGATGAAGGGATAGGAGTAGAGGCACAAGGTTGGACCAGTTGGGGGACTGTAGTCAGTGTAAAAGTCTACCTTTCAAGTGATCTCTGCATACCAGACATTGAACTATGACTGGAATCGAATACGGGAATGCAACCATCTGTTGCATTTGAGAGCTACGCCCCTAGATGCCATTCACAATTTGCTGTTTGGCTTACAGAGATGCTGTGTAAGAAGTCAATAGCCTCTTTACTAAGTCTAGCCAGGGGGACAGGGGCAGAAGGGGAGATGCCTGTGGCAAAGAAGACCCCAGACCTTTTAGGGGCAGAGAGTTTGGCCAACTGGGAAGGGAGCAAGGGGGACGGTGGAGATGGGAATCTGGGTACCGGACAAGGATGCAGATGGGACAGGTCCTTTTGGGTCTAATACCACTAGAGACTGGTCTTCTGTGAAGGCCTCCAAAGAAGATATAGAGCTGGTGGCAGGTGCCAGTCCTCTCACCCTTCATGCTCCTGTGTCTGTCAGTGGCCAATGTTTCTCCACTGGACATACAGTGGCCAGCTGCTTCCCTGCCTTCATGGCTAATGTCTCCATCACCTGCCGCTACAGATGCTGGAAAGACACACAACATATCATATATGTGCAAATCAAAATAGTCATAAGGTTATCTAACAAAACATTTCCTAATTTAAAATCCTTACCTGCTCATTGACTATACAACTTAGGTATCCTTTACTATTACCCCATGCATGTAGGGAACATATTATGGACCCGTTTGCCCCAAAGTTTAGGACATTACCATAACTAGTCCCATTTAATTTCAGATCATTTCACTTAAACACTTCAAATGCCTCATAGAATTGTTTAACACCTCTGAATGATACAGATTTGGTTGTTTTGAATAGTTAACTCATGTTCCAGAAACACATTTCTAGCAAAAACATTGTAACATGTACATTGTCCAGCTGCAAAAGTTATTTTCATTAACTCCTGTGTCCCAACTTTGATCCATCATCTGGACATAACAAATGACAATAACATGTTGTTTGGGGGACGTGTAGCTCTGTCACCAATGTGTATACATTCCTGTTTGTTTCAGTTAATAAAGATTGGCTACTAATTTAATGTTTGTGGCTTACATGCATATTTGTGAAGAAGAAAGGCTTCATGCCAATTTACTATTGTCAACATGAACTGACTTAAATCTTGCAGTGAAAACTTATTTATCAATTGTTTTTTCTAAGAATTGTTGCCATAGTACTCGTGTTACTACTCGTTTTGAACTAGATGCTCAATATTGTTTGGCTGCTATACCAATGCACCAATGTGAAGTCAGAAACATCCACTGTAATATAAGTGCTTTGTGTGCCATGTCACCTCTATTAGGGCCACCATTAGCCCTCACTTTTGTGATGGAGTATCACACCTGACAGAATCTACAATTGGGACATTTCTGGTACAAATATTCCTCATAAGACAGACAAAATCCAGGTACCTCTTAATGTTGATGCCATAAATCATTGTTGTAACAAAAATACTTAACTAGCAATAAGAACTCAAAAAACGTACTCATCCCCTTAAAGCTGCTGTTGGGCTCTCAACTTGCCATCAAGGTCCGGATAGGCCACAGCAAGTGTGTGGACCATGGGGGGGGGGGGGAGGCATCAGTGTGCGGCGTACACACTTTCCACATTAGGAAGGCTAGCTGAGCTGGACTTCAAATGACTTACGGGTTCAGGGTCATATGTACACCCACAATTTTACAATGGATACAGTGCCACTGATAGAACCCCAGGGTCTACACTTTCTTGGCAATGGCCTTCCATATCACCTTCTTCCAATGGGCATTGACCTGTATGGATAAGAAAAGAGAAATAAACATATGTTTTGTGAGGTTTTGTTTGTATTGCTGTGACAATTTTGTAACATTTCTCACAATAATTTCTAAAAGGTAGTATAGATCAATTGCCAACATTTTGTTTTTCCTAGGAAATGCTAATTTGTAGTGACCTGTTAAGTACCATCAACCTTTCAATGTCCTCATGTTACAAATCCAGGCTACAAACATCATCTAGGCCAGAGATCTGAAACATTTCCTGTAGTGAAAGCCACTTCTGAGCAGTACAAATCATTGTGAGCTACTATAGGTTAAACAATTTGTACAATATTGGAACACACACCCATGCATACCTATATTGGCTTAATGCCTAATGTTTTTAGAGCCAGACACTATGGTTTGAAACACATGCAATGACTAAGGGCATTTTGAAAGGGCTGCCATGTGTGTTGTGTGAGAGCATGGTTATTGGTGATGTATGAACAAGCGTGTGTAGGAATGGGACATACCTATATGGGTGATTGAGAGCCTGCGTCATTTGGAATGTCAGCACAGGATAAACCTTTCCACATGTGTGGCCATTTACATGAGAAAAACATACTCATTATCAGAAAATGGAGTATATTTAAAGTAAAATAAAAATTGGACAAGTCCAGAACTTGAAAGTTTTTTCTTACACTTTACATTTATCATATTTCAACATATGCCTACATTTTTCATGTATACTTAAGGTGCAGTGTCTACTGGCCACTGGAAGTAGAGGGCATGCAGTTTGTAAATTGAAATCTTAATTTGTGAGTAAATTGCAATGAAACGTCACCTTATTCATTCAGATTACTTTTCATTCAAATATACAGACATTTCAAACATTGTTTAACATCATTATGTCCCCTGGCAAATTATTGAGTTGACCACTCTCCAATCACAAGACTTCATTCGGGAACTAAAAGGGACAAATTAGCCTGTGAATTAAAATGAAACAAGTTACTTAGAAATACATTTTCCATCCAAACATGTACCTGTTCCTCTGGGTTCCCATAAAGTTGGCGGTAAAGGGAAAGACATCTGTGGTGAGCAGTTGCAACTCCTCAGTGGAAAAGTTTGGGACCCTGTCACCTGCTTTGCCTGGCATCATGGCTTCCTGAGGTCGATAATAGCAGCAAAAGTGGAGGAGATATTGTTGGCTGCAGTGTTAGCAGGCAAGTGAGTTTTTCCCTAATGCCACGTACATGTACACGATGTGCGCGATCCATGATGGAAAAGGACATAGCCATTGGCTTTTGTGTGCAGCCATCACACATTGTACTGCTGTGACCATTGTAGAGTGTTACACCTACTAGGCAGTCAAATTCTGCTAACCTCTGTTGGATTCCCAATATCATGACAACAGGGTCAGGTGCCCGCCATTTTAGGATGGAACCAGTATATATTTTAAAAGTAAAATACGCAATACACTGTTCCTTAAATAGATTTGACACATTATCGTGCAATGTGTTACTGTGTTTAAAATCGATAGTGACTCAATGTATTTTATAATATGTATTATTTACACATTATTTTTTACAAATATCAGACATGTAAAAAATTGTTATTCTAAGTTCCAACATCACTAAAAATGATATGTACATATATGTCACAAAAATATATGTCATTTTGCAAAGACTTAAGATTTGTATTAAATATTAAAGGTATTGCTTGATCATTTCAAGTGATATTTAATGGTTCCTAAATGCAGACATATGAACTCAGGGAAAGGTCGAAGACAACAGCTGCAAGTTTTTGGACCTTTTCCAGTCCTTGCCACTATAGAAGAAAGGGACATTATAAAAGAAATCAGATTGAATAGGCATACTATTCTGAATTTATGTCATCAGCTGAAGTCATATCTCCTGCCTCACAATAGAAATCCTACAGCAATAATATCAATAGTGAAAATCATTGTAGTACTCTATTTAGTGGACACAGAATCCTTCCAATACATTGTGGCAGTATCTAGAGGTTTGTCACAACCAATTTTCAGTGGTGTGCTACAAGACGTTCGTTCTTCAATGATGAGGCACATCAACAGCTTTATCCAGTTTCCACGACATAAGGCTTTTGCAAATGTGAAGGGAGATTTTTATGCTTTGAGTGGCATACCATGTGCTTGGAGCAATTGATGGCACACATATTGCCTTTCTGCCACCAAACGTGATGGAAAAGGTCCACCGCAGTTGGAAGAACTTTTATCCAATAAATGTGCATGTTGTCTGCTAACCGGATTTGTACACCTCAAGCTTGCGTGCCCATTTCCCAGGGTCAACACATGATTCTTTTGTATTATGGAACAGCAGCATACCCATGCAAATGTAACAACTTGGATCGAAGAGGGCCTGGCTTGTTGGTAAGTACATTATGACAACAGGATCATTTGTTTTATCTAAAGTTTAGGAATGTACAATGGGATAAGATATTATTGCTCAATATATTTTTGACTTTCATATAGGAGACTCAGCTTATCCTAACCGGCCATGGTTGTTAGCACCGCTGAGGAATCTAACAAAGCCATGGGATGTCTGCTTCAATTAGCCCCTTGGAAGGACACGAGGCCAGTGAAGTGGACTTTTGGGCTCCTGAAGGCCAGAGTTTGCTGTTTGGATAAGACGGGTGGAGCCTTTCTCTACTCACCTGATAAGGTGTGCCAAATCAACATGGCTTGCTACATGTTGCACAACATAGCCCTGTGACAGAACACCCCATACATTGCAGAGGATGGAGACCATGACAAGCCTCCGGATGAGGACGTTGAAATGCCAAATGAAGATGATAGTGGTGAAAAGGAAGGAATTGAAGTACGGCAAGATGTTATTGACAACTTCTTCGCCTGAGTGTAAGTTTACCCTAGCATGTTGTTAAATTCAGTGCCAAAACAACTTATGACATAGTGAGCATATCAGTTTGCTTGAGATCTTTTAGAAGTGGTGGTTACTTCAGGAAATTCCAGGGCAGAGATGTTTATTGTTAAAAGTTTTGACACATTGACTACTATGTGTATTGACATTTATGATCTCTGAATGTTGTAAGTGAATATGTCATCATAACATATCATTTGAGTTTATTTTACTATGTAAAATAAATGTATTCTTCTTGTTTTTCATTTTTAGGATCCTTCAGCATAACATCTTTATCTGGACTTTTGAAAGTTGTGACATTTCCAGTTATATACTGTTGTTGCAAGGTACAAGGGAACATTGGTTGATCCAGAGGAAGATACACACTATGGATGGACATATCTTGTATGAAGACAAGTTGCACATTGATTGAATTAATGTTCTTGACATTGCATTAGACCTGTTTCATGTTGAATGGTGCCACTAAGGCAATATGTGCTGCTTATTTTGCTCTAACTACATGTATTTGTCAACTAAAAGAATGCTAAGCTCCCTTCACATTGACAAAAATTCTCATTTTGGGTTAAGCATTGATGTATCTCATCATAACAGAAAGCACCTTTTGTAGCACACCACTTAAAGTTGGTTTTGACATTCCACCAGATGCTGCCACAGTGTATTGGAATGATCCTGTGGTCACATAATTGTGTACTGTCATGATTCTAAATATTGGTTTTATTGATATGGGATTCCTACTGTGAGGCAAGATGCCTGGCTCCAGCTGATGACATGAATCAATAATAGTTTGCATATTCAAATGATTTTATATGATTATATCTTGTCCTTCCGTGGTGTCGGGTTTCGGAAAAGTAAAAATACTGCTGACAAAGACTATTTGGGTTATGCATTGGTTGTGAATTTTTTCTGATTTGTTACTAAACAATTATTTCTTACAGATGTGTATAATCAAATCATTAAGATTTTTGTTTGGTATGTTTTCCTTTTTTGGAAATTGGATACACATTGCATTATTGAAACTTAAAAAAAAAAGATATTTTCATTTATTGTTAGTTTTTTCACATAATGATGGAAGGAAGAAATAAAGAAAGGAAATACCACAAGAAATACAACACCAGTCTTTGAATTTGTGTTTTTTGAATGTATTAATCAAACAGAAATAAACTTTAACCAACCAAAAGAAAAATGAAAAACCCAAACAAAACAGTCAATCATGGTGAATGGAGCTATTTTCGTGGAGGCTAAATTGTTTGAAGTCCAATTTACAAAATACAGCTGTCCTCAAAAAAGGTTAATATGATCATTAAATAGTCTACATTGTGAATGGTAGTCACACACTGGAAGAAATTAGGTTTTATCCCTCTTGATGGTAGTGGTGGAGGTCTTGCCATCATCTTCTGGTAGTCTGGATGAACATCCCCTCCTGGGGAGGGGAATGGATTCACAGTTGCAGGGAACGGTGTTGATGGAGCTGGTTTCTGTTGTGGCAGGGCCTCCCTCTTTGTTGCTGAGACAGATGTATTTTGTCCAGAGGTTGAAGAACCACAGACAGGGGACGATGGTAAAGGAAAGGCCGTGCACATATGGTGATAAATGTCAAACATCACCTCAGTGAGGGAGCACAAATTTAAGTTGAGATTTTGCAGCTCTGCATTGTGCTTCCTCTGTACCTGCCTAATGTCCGAGAGATCTGTTAGGACCTGGCCCATTATGCCTTGGGACTGATACAGGACTTCCAAGACTAGGTCAGTGGTGGTCTGGGTGACAGTGTACTCAGTGGCCTAAACCTGCTGGCCCACAGATTTTCTTCCATGACCTCCTATCCCCATTACCATGTGCCCTTGAGGCACTGTGCCCCATACCACTGGGTCCAGGCTGAACTAGAGGTGGTAGTGGTGTTGGCTCAACAGCAGCAAGGCCTGGGGGACACAAGATTGATATTATATTCCTTTGAACACAGGAATTGGAGGTATCCTGAGTCTGAGGTGTTGTTGCAGTCTGGGTAGGAGGTACAGGTATGGGCTGAATGTTACTCACTGGAGCTGTGCCAAGACAGACTAGATGGACCAATCAGCTCATCATCCACACTTCCAGGAGTTATGTCCTCACTGAAGGCTTAGGGGGTTATTCTAACTTTGGAGGAGGTGTTAATCCGTCCCAAAAGTGACGGAAAAGTGACAGATTTACCACCAGCCGTATTACGAGTCCATTATATCCTATGGAACTCGTAATACGGCTGGTGGTATATCCGTCACTTTACCGTCACTTTTGGGACAGATTAACACTCCTCCAAAGTTAGAATAACCCCCTTAATCCTGGTCTGGAGTGGAGGTGTTCTCAGTGGCAGAAGGTGCTCCACTGGCTCTGGGTGTGAGGCTTAATATGGATTACAAACAATCAGAAATGAAAAGCCTGGATTGTACATCAAATGTGTCTTCAGCTACAATGAAGCAACCTAACAGTTAAAAAATCATTAATGGAATGATTAGACATTTCTGTGATTTTTTGTGAATTACTCATACAGGTTAATTTACACACATGCAGACTTCAGAAATACTGGCGAAAGGATATCCTAAAAAGAAAAAGGTTATTTAGAAAGTGTACAATACATGTACCAACCATCTAACACAGTAGACAGGAAAATTGAGAACAAACCCATTCAAAGGAGACTAAAAATCATGAATAGTTTATACAATTTAGGAGAATTAATGGCTTTAGTCATCATCTGAACATTGCAAGGTAATTTGTTCATCAATACTACATATATTCAGCATACAACATGACAAGATTGACCATTTTTATGTCAACATACTATGATTTGCAAAACCAAGTACATCAGTTCAATCAAATGCCAAGAAGGTGACAACACAAATATATACTTCAAAATGACATTTTCATGGATAGCATAAATGGTGATTGTCTAGTGCATGACACTTTGACATTTGTGCTTATATGGAAGAAAGGAGAGAGTGGACAACATCACAGTGCAATATTATTTTCCAGAGACAAAACCAGGGCATCATGGTAGTTGCAGTCATTTCTATTCCCTATTAACAGCACTTGTAAACATGTGCGGTAAACATACCTATAAAAATATCTTCAGTGAAAATGAACACACATATACTCTCATGATTTCATCCATTAGGACTGACAATGCTTCCTCAGTAAAATGTGGTTACATCTCCCCGCCATAGTGAGAAACTAGAAAAAAATTAAATTGTGGCCCAAAAGTTGATAAAAAAACTTTAAAAATGAAAAAATGAAGAATGAACAGAGGGAGAAAAAAAATAACCTGACTCCTGAGTGGTGCAGCTTGGCACAATCCTGCCTCCCTGATGGCAGCGGAGTACTGTTGTCCAGCGTTGGAGTCAGCTGTGTCAACAGCAGTAGATTGCTTACATGCCAGATTCCACTCTGTTGAGGTGGATGGAGGTTCAGCCGCCATATATCTAATGTACAGAGGTCAGTACTCACTCAGCTTGATGGAGTACTTGGAATCCCTGTCACATCAGGATGATGGAACTCCTGTCAAGATCTAAATCAGGCTCTAAATTGTTTTCAATGAAGTAACCAGCATATGCCTTCAGTAATCTCTGCATGCCCAATCTGCATAAAGTATGTGAGGTATATAAATGTAGCCCAAACGTGGTGGGATACACCTCACTTCCTTCAGGTTACAAGAATATATGCTATGTATGTAGAAAAGAAAAGGGAAGCAAGGATAGAGACTTGCCGCAGGCAGTTAGGAGGTTTGATTCTCCTTAAAAGAGCTCCATTACTCCCCAAGTCTATTTGTGTCCACAACACTTTTGTGTAATTGGATCATCAGTGCCAATAATCCCTCCAGTATTCCCAAATTTTAAATTTATTCTACAGCCTAGACCTATTGATGGTATGAAAAGCAGATGACAAATTGTTATATGTGACATTAAGTGACTGATGCTTGGTTAAAGAATATTTTTGGCCAACATCTATTGGTCATAGAATGGTCTTTCCTAAAGCCAATCTGTATGAAGATAACATATTTTTCTCCTTTACCCACTCTTCTAGATGTTTCAGTAATAATTTTGCATAATTTTGCTTGGTATTTTAAGCAATGACATAATTGTATAATTCCGCAGGCAGTCCCTTAGTTTCTTATTACAAATTTGAACTCTGATACTTCCATGCCATGACTACGGAACTCTACTTTCTTTTATAGCTCCCCCAAACAAAGGTGTAAGGACTTGGACCATAATGTAGGATTTAACTGTAATATTTGTGCTTTACAGTCCATCGAGACTCTAACCTTTTGATTTTTTTAAACTCAAAATAGATCTTCAGCCTCCTTAACAGATGGGTTCTGGACTGATTGCAAGACTATTGCCTGATAAGAGTCCTCTTTCCCAATGATGCATCTAGCTGACTGCCAGTATCTTTCACTCTCTACAGTGTGGTAATATATTCAACTCAGGTCTTTTAGCTTTTATTTTTTGTATTCCAATAGCTACTATGCTACTCTCACTCACAATACATGTGAAAGGTGTCAAATGTCTCCTCATGAGGCTCACAGATTTTCAAGTATATAAATGGTATGCGTATAGCTTAAACCTAGATAAATTGCTTTCAGAAGCTAAAAGCAAGAAAGGGCAAAAGAACTGTTTTGGTAAGAGGGATGATACTTAATCAAAGATAACAGGATTTGACAAGTATGGCACCAAATTTTCTGTGCTTCAGGGTGGGAAAAAGCTGAGCATAGGTCATTCAAAACAAGAATTCCAACCAGTAGAGAAAAAATATTGGGGGTAAAAAGACCAACAAGCGGCTGGTGAAGGTGGTAACAAATAGAGACATAAGACACTGTGAAGCATCCATCTCATGGAAAAGCCACTCCATATAATGTCAATGCAGTTTATGATAAATGTTGCAGGGTAAATAAAAACTTAAAAATGGAAAAACAAACTCTTCTTTGACAATGAAAGACACCCCTTTACTGTTGCGACAAGGAGATTGACCCTCCTTACACAGGCAGGCAGCCAGTCTCAAGCTGATGTAGTACGGACACATCTCCTATACACAAAATCACACAATGCTTTATTACAAGACAGTGAATAATGATTGACTGGCCAGTCACAGATTGAAACAGAAAAACATTTGAACATATGCGAACCCGTAACTCACTAAATCCAAACTAATCTGAACATTCTTCACTTGTGGCTTTAACAATGCCCAACAAACTAATAATTTTCCACTCTTGAATACACACATTTTTGTAGTAAATACAATTTTAATACCATGTGTACCTTATCATTGTAACCTTACGACTTCCATGTAGCCTGAGCTGATTTCCTGCACTCATTGTCTAACCAGGTTAATAATCTATTTGAAAACACAAAGGGGGTTATTCTAACTTTGGAGGAGTGTTAATCTGTCCCAAAAGTGACGGTAAAGTGACGGATATACCACCAGCCGTATTACGAGTTCCATATGATATAATGGACTCGTAATACGGCTGGTGGTAAATCCGTCACTTTTCCGTCACTTTTGGGACGGATTAACACCTCCTCCAAAGTTAGAATAACCCCCAAAGTACATACCAGTGAGCCTGTTTGCCTAAACTCTTAGGGCCAGATGTAGCAAGGTCCGAGATTGCGACTTGGAAATTGCGAGTCGGTGCGACTCGCAATTTCCGAGTCGCAATCTCAACGGTGTCTCAGACACCGTCTGCGACTCGCTATGGGGTCGCAAAGACCCACCTCGTGAATATTTATGAGGTGGGTCGCAAATTGCGACCCAATAGCGAGTCCCTGCACTCACAGGGATGGTGGCCTGCTGGAGACAGCAGACCTCCATGTCTGTGACTGCTTTTTTTAATAAAGCAGTTTTTTTTTTTTTTTATTGCAGCCCGTTTCCCTTAAAGGACAACGAGTTGCAATTCAAAAAAATAATGAAACCATTTGGTTTCATTTTTTCAGAGTAGGCAGTGGTCCATTGGACCACTGCCTGCTCTGAAAAGATATTTTCAGCTACATTCACAAAGGGGAAGGGGTCCCATGGGGACCCCTTCCCATTTGCGAATGCGTTACCACCCACTTCAAGTGGGTGGTAACTGCGAGTTGGTTTGTGACCGCTTTCGCAGTCACAAAGCAACTCAGCATGGCGATGCGGTCGCAAATAGAAAGGGAACACCCCTTCCTATTGGCGAGTCGGATTCACATTTTGCGAGTCGGTTCCGACACGCAAAATGTGAATCTGCATCGCGTTGGCCGTTTTGCATGTCGCAAAATATCTGTTGTTGCACTATATTTTTGTGCATACATATTCTACATTCCTGTAACATTTGCCCTCCGGTTGACTGTTGGAAAATGAGTTATTGGTAAGGGCAGGTAAGTACCTATTCTTAGCAATAGGCCATTAACCTCCACTTAAGTCCAGTTAGGACCTAGCTCAACCCTTAGCAGCTTGGCAAGGAGCGACAAGGCTTAACTTAGAAGATGAAGAGTAAAGAATTCAAATATCACAAAACAGTAATTAAATAAAACTCAGGAAACAGTTTAAAAATCCAAAACCAATTTACAAACATAGGAAATAATGTTAGCTATAAAAAATTACACTAAAACAACTAAAATCAGATAAATGGAACCAGAGATATGAATTTTTAAAGAATTAGGCCCTCATTACAACCCTGGTGGTCGGTGTTAAAGCAGCGGTAATACCATCAACAGCCCGGCGGAAAAAAAATAGAATCACGACCATGGCGGAAACCGCCAACATAGAAAGCCACTTTAACACTCTGACCGCCACAGCGGTAGAAACAAACACTGCAGCGGTAACCACCAACAGACAGGCGGAAGACAATGTACCGCCCACATTATTACTAGAGGCCTATCCGCCACCTTTTCCGGGGCAGTACCAACGCTATCAAAAGCATTGCGGAAACAGGAATTGGAACCGAGACCACGCACCTCTCGATACCCAACGAGGAACCAGGACGCCTTGGAGCCCAAACTACAGGTCCTGCTCATGCTGGTCTTCCTCCTCTTGTACCAGGCAGGCAGGCAGGCAGGAAAGACGCTTTCGATGACCACGGTGAGTACTGCACCTACAACACAGGGGAGGGTGAGAAGGAAAAGAGTGTGACACACACAGGCAACATGCAATACCCCCACCCCCCACCCTCACCCACAGCACCATACACACAAATACATGCAGCAACATTACATATACACCCCCTCACCCCTTGGAAGAACGCAAGGACAAAAGGAAATGGTTGTAACAAGTGTAATCAATAAAAATCAGATAGGGCAATTTCAAAAATCAATATATACAAATATGTACACCAACTACACAGGTCCGGATATTAATCAAATATCGTCAGTGGATCAGTGTCCCAAAATGAATGGGCGAACCCCACACAAGATACCTGACTCGAAACGGATAGAACACTGCAGGGGCATCAGATCGAAATGAAACAGGCACCTCAGTGGGAGGTGGAGGAGGGCACCTCAGCCGGATGAATGCATGACGCCACTGCTCCATGAGGGGGCTCCATGCCCCCTGCTGTATCCTGGGGAGTGCACAGCCACAGTCTCACAAGTCTTTCCAGTGGGTGGTTTGCCCACTGCTGTATCCTGGGGAGTGCAAAGCCACAGTCTCACAAGTCTTTCCAGTGGGTGGTTTGCCGATTGCTCTATCCTGAGGAGTGCAAAGCCACAGTCTCACAAGTCTTTCCAGTGGGTGGTTTGCCCACTACTCTATCCTGGGGAGTGCAAAGCCACAGTCTCACAAGTCTTTCAAGTGGGTGGTTTGCTCACTGATTGGTCTTGGGGAGTCAAAGCCACAGTCTCACATGTCTCTCCAGTGGGTGGTTTGCCCACTGCTCTACCATGGGGAGTGCAAAGCCACAGTCTCTCAAGTGGATGTCAGTCTCCACTGGTTCTGGTGGGGGCATTGTGCCCAGAGTGCTTCATCCAGCCAAGGACTGAGGAAGTGGATGCTTTTCTTCACTGGTTCTGGAGGGGGCTTGGTGCCCAGAGTGCTTCATACTGCCAAGGACTGAGGAAGTGGATGCTTTTCTCTCACTGGTTCTGGAGGGGGGCTTTGAGCCCAGAGTGCTTCATCCTGCCAAGGACTGAGGAAGCAATGCTTTTCTCCACTGGTTCTGGAGGGGGCTTTGTGCCCAGAGTGCTTCATCCTCCCAAGGGCTGAGGAAGCGGTTGCTTTTCTCCACTTGTTCTGGAGGTGGCTTTGTGCCCAGAGTGCTTCATCCTGCCAAGGACTGAGGAAGCGGATGCTTTTCTCCACTGGTTCTGGAGGGGGCTTTGTTCCCAGAGTGCTTCATCCTGCCAAGGACTGAGGAAGTGGATGTATCTCTCCACTGGCTCTGGAGGGGGGTTTGTGCCCAGAGTGCTTCACATGCAGTGTGGCAGGTCCCATTCCCTCACCCGGGTGTGTGTGCCACAAGACTGCCTTGGAACAGGTAGCCATGTAGGCAGAGACACACTCCACCCTGCTGAGACTTCGCCTGCCATCTGCTGGTACAAACAGTGCTGGGAGTCATGCCTCATGGACCCTGGGCAGGGTCCAGGACGTCTCCTGCAGCCTCGGATGGCTACCCACTGGGGATGATTGCTGTGTCAGCTGTGGTGGCACTGTCTGAGCATGTCGCAGGGCTGGTGGCAGTGGTTGCAGCAGTGTCTGTGGCGGAGGTGATGGCGGTGGTGCATGTGTCTGCACCTGTTGAGGGACACAGCAGGACGTTTCCTGTAGCCTCGGATGGCTGCCCACTGGGGATGATGCTGGGGACTTTTGATGAGGCAGCAGATGTGCAGGTGGCGGTGCTGGTGGCAGTGCTGGTGGCGGTGCAGGTGGCAGTGCTGGTGGCGGTGCAGGTGGCAGCGCAGGTGGCGGTGTCCACCGCCGTACAGGTTGATGTACTGGTTGACAGAAGGGGTGACTCTGGTCCCTCAGCCAGAGCCACCGTGCCCTGTCCTGACCTGCTCTTCGGTTTGTGTCCCTTCCCCACCTTTGATGTTGCTGCTGGTGTCTTGCCACTGTCCCCTTTTGGTTTGGAGGAGCCTTTGCTTGCTGGTAGGTGTGGCTTCTCCCTCCGGCATGTGGGCACCTTCTTCACCTTGGCAGGTGGTGGAAGGGCCTGCTCCTTGGCCTCGCTAGGTGGCACACTGACAGCCCTGATGGGTGGCGCCCGCGATGAGACGGGAGTTGCTGTGACCACTGCGCTTGGGGAGTTGGTGGCTGAGGTGCTGGGTTGGGACCTGGACAGCCTGGTCCTAGGGGAAGGATGGGGGGGAGGTGTAGGGAAGAGGTCAATGTTAGCCAGAAAACTTTTTTTAGACACACTGGGATGGGAAGATGGAAGGGGTTTGGGAGTGGGAGTGGAGGAAGAAGTAGTAGTTGTAGGAGGTGTACGTTTGCTGAATTTGGGTGACGGTGCATGGGCCGGAGGCTGTTGAGAGGTGGATGGCTGTTGGGTGGGTGAGTGCCTGCGTTTGTGTAGTTTGGGAGGAGGGCTCACAGACACACTGTGAGAGGACACAGGGGATGTATGGATGGTAGTGGGGTGGTGAGTGCACGTGAGCAGTGTGTGGTGATGGGCGTGCTGGTGATGGATGTAGTGGCTAAGGATGTATTGTATGCAGGTGTGAGTGGAGACAAGACAGGTAGGGAGGAGGAGGACGTGGAGGAGGGGGCCACAGTGGAGGCAGTGGATGTTGCTGTGTCTGCATGGGATGGTGCTTGTGTGAGTGCCAGAGGGATGTGTGGTGCTTATGGTTGCCGTGTCCACTCTTGTGTGTTGATGAGTGTGCATGCTGGTCTGATGGTGTGCTTGGGATAGGCTGAGGTACAGGGGATTGGGTCTGGGTGGAGGAAGTTAGAGGGGGGAGGCTGGACACAGGGACAATGGCTGCCATCAGTGCTGAGGCCAGAGCCTGAAATGCTCTCTGTTGGGCCGCCTGCCCAGAATGAATGCCCTGCAGGTATGTATTTGTTAGCTGCAAATGCCTCTCAACACCCTGGATGGCATTCAAAATGGTAGATTGCCCAACAGTGAGGGATCTCAGGAGATCAATAGCCTCCTCACTGAGGGCAGCAGGGCTGACTGGGGCAGGGCCTGAGGTGCCTGGGGCGAAGGGGATGCCCACCCTCCTGGGTGAGCGGGCTCTGGAAACACGCTGAGGGGCTGCTGGGAGGGTGGTGCTGGTAGGGGGGGTGGAGGCTGTACCTGTTGATGTGGTGGGCACAGTGGTGCCCGCCACTGAAAGGGAGCTCCCATCAGAGGAGGAGTCGCTGTCGCTGGTGTATGCTCCTGTCCTCGTCGTAGAGCTCCCTTCACCCTCCGTCCCACTGGTGCCTTCAGACTCCGTTACTTCACCCTCCACAGCCATGTGGGATTCAGCTCCCTCCTGCTCCAGTGCCACTGCTCCTCCACCAGATGATGCTAATGCACACAAGAACAGTGTGACAAAACAAAAAGGGGGTGAAGACAGAGGAGACACATGGTCAGCGCATGCAACACCTCTACCGTTGGCGGACACAACACACAGGGAGCAGCCCTATGCACTAAGCCATGCACTAACAGTGCAAGGGAAAAGCACATCCCCAAGGGGGACTCTGTCTAGACCCATTTCATGCGCAGCTGGAACCGATGGGAGCCTGACTAGGTGTAGAGGACAAACACCCCCTTTGGGGTTGGAGTGGGAATGAGGCTGCAAAACAATGGATTATCCTTCGCGCGTCTGCCCTTGCCTAGGGGAACCCACAGGCCACCACCCCCACCCAGACACCTCGTCAAGCGTGCAGAGTCAGCTGAATGAGAGTGTACTCACCCCCTTGTGGCTGCTGTGATGCCCTCAAGCGCCTATCCAACTCCAAATATGCCACCGCCAGGATCTAGTACATCAGGGGAGTCATGGTGCGACGGGAACCCCTTCCATGTTGGGAGGCCATCCCCAGCTGGGCCTCCGACGTCTTCTTGCTCCAGCGGCGCAGGTCCTCTTTTCCAGCAATGGGTGCTCCGTTCATGGTAGACACCCAGGGTCCACACTCCCTTGGCGATGGCACGCCAAGCACCCTTCTTCTGGTGAGCGCTGACCTAGAGGAAAAGTGAAGTAATACTGGAAGTTACTATCCCGTACAGTTCTTCTCACACATTGTCTAAAAACCTCCCACCCTGGCCCAGACATACATACACACACACCATCCTCACATGTTGGCCTGTCCCACCTCTTCCATCCACAACACTCCATACAATCATGTGCCATCCACCATGCTCACAGTGTACTCACCTGTTTGTCTGAAGGACCGTACAGTTGCGTGTACTCGGGGAGGACCCATCCATTAGTTTCTCCAACTCCTCCGAAGTGAAGGCAGGGGCCCTTTCCCCAGACACTGTAGCCTTCGCTTCCAGACACAAGTCACAGCAGCACTTGCAGTGTAGGTCCTCTCCTTTTGAAGGTCAGGTATCATGTGAGTGAACAGTTAGAAAATGGCGGCCACGTCCGCGGCGGTGCATACCGTCACCGCCAGCGTACATTGTCATGAGCTCCTGGAACCCATTGGGCCAAATGTTAACCAATGCTGAATTGCACCGCGGTCTTCGACCGCCTACTGCGACGGGTGTACAATGCCAGCGCAGTTACCTCATTTACCCTTGTCCCACCTTACAGGTCAGGCAGCCGCCATTTCAGAGGGCCACATGGCAGGCCATATAACTATGTCACACCTATTTAGGCCAGGAATACGGACAGACAAAGGCACATAGAGAAATTGTAACGTGTTTGCTAAACAGCATTGTGATACCTAAGTGTTGTATGACCCTCTTCTCACCGTTCTCCTCCATAGGGCACGTCTGCTGGGGCAGGTGATGAGATGGCGGCATCCTCTGGTGTACAGACCCCTGGTGGACCTGTCGACAATGGAAGAGAGACACATAATTATCACTTACAGACTTGATCGTGCAACAATCCAGGAACTGTGTGCCCAGTTGGAGCCAGACATAATTTCAGCTATCCGCCATCCCACAGGAATACCCCCTCTAGTGCAGGTCCTTTCTTTACTCCATTTCCTGGCCAGTGGGTCTTTTCAAACAATAGTGGCCATGGCATCTGGCATCAGGCATCAGATGATGGTGTGATGGGGAGGGTAAGGGTGTGGGTATGTGATAGCATGCAGGTGGGGTGGGAGGGATGAAGTAGTTAAGATATGACTTACCAGAGTCCAGTCCTCCTACTACTCCTGCAAGGCCCTCAGGAGGTATGATTGCCAAGACTTGCTCCTCCCATGTTGTTAGTTGTGGGGGAGGAGGTGGGGGTCCACCGCCAGTCCGCTGTACAGCAATCTGGTGTCTTGATACCACAGAACGTACCTTCCCCTGTAGGTCCTTCCACCTCTTCCTGATGTCATCCCGTATTCTTGGATGCTGTCCCACTGCTTTGACCCTGTCGACGATTCTCCGCCATAGCTTCATCTTCCTTGCAGTGTGATCCGAATATCTGTGGCTCTACCCAGATGATTTCCTCCACCATGACCCTGAGCTCCTCCTCAGAAAACCTGGGGTGTCTTTGAGGTGCCATGATGTGGTGTGGGTGATGTGTGAGGTGCTGTCTGTTGTGATGTGTGGGGGGATGTGTTGGTGTGTGTTGTTTGAGGTGCGTGGATGTTGTATAAGTGATTGTGTTGTGTGTCTGTGGATACTGGTGTTGTGTTAGCTAATCTCTCTCTCTGGCCTTCTTCGACATTTGTTCGTTGTAAGGGTTTGTGGGTAATGTGGGAGTGTGTTTTATAGTGGTGTGGGTGTGCAGGTGTGGTGTTTGTATATGTATCAGGTGTGTGTATTTTGAATTGTCCAATGTGTTTGTGTTTTGTAAATGTGTGTGTATTTTGAGCGTGGCGGTGTGTACAGCCAATGGATTACCGCAGTTGAATGACCGCCGCGTTGATTCGTGGGTCGTGATAGTGTGGGCATATTCTTGTTGGCGTGACGGTGTGGGTTTTGGTATCATCAGTTTATCACTGACCTTTGGTGTGGCGGACTTGTGTGGGTGTCTGTATTGTGGCGGATTCTGAGATGTTGGTCGTAATACCTGTAGCGGTATTCTGCCACTGCAATGGTATGATGGCGGTCTTCAGCACGGCGGTAAGCAGGATTTACCGCCAGGGTTGTAATGAGGGCCATAATGCTTTTTAGCGCTTAGAAATGAATAGCGTCAATCTAGTCATCTGGTCGCATCTCGACCGGGGCAAAGTCAAAGTTTGAGGCCGGCCACGATGGAGCCCTGCTCCGCTACAGCTCACAGAAGGCCTCGGTCAAAAGTTCACCTTCGGACTTAGTCGTTTTTCGAGAGATTTTCTTCAGCGGGACCAAGTCGCCAGTCCAATCCGACGTCCTGGAACTCTTCCTCGGATACGCATTGTGGTAGTCCTCGGTCGAGATTTTTACCTTCGGACTTAGTTGTTTTTTCGAGATGAAAATCCTACGACCAGGACAAACCTGAATCTTGATTCAATGTCCCTGGAGCCCTCTTCGAATACACTGCCTGGGAGGTCCCGGTCAACTTCCTACGTTCGGACTTAGTCACTTTTTCGGAGATGTTCTTCACCGGGACAAACCTGCAAGTCAGGCCGAGTCGCGGTTGAGTCAAGCTGGCTAGAGCTGCTGTGACGGGTCAGTCCCTTTCTCAAGCTTTTTTCCAAAAGTTCTCCAAATTTCCCCAAACGTCTGGATTTTCTTCTAGATGTTCCTTTGAGGTTCTTTTGAGGCCCACAGCTCACCCCAAGGTTCCAGAAGCTCTGAGATGCTCCTTGAGGGTGCAGACTACAACTCCCTGAATGCACCTGGTGCAAACTCCTTTTTTGGCCACTAGATAGTGGTCAGCTGGTTGGTTTCTTCAGGAACTGGTGCAGGAGACTCTTGTTAGCAAGTTTACACCTGTAGCAAACAGTGGCTCCCTTCTTGAACCAGGTGTAGCCAGGCAAAGTCCTTCTTGTGGTGAAGCCCAAGTGTGCAGCTGGTGCAGTCCTCCAGAGTGCAGTGTCCAGGTGCAGGCCAGGGGTCCAGCAGGGCAGTCCTTCTTCTCCTGTAGTTCTTCCTTGTAGGGATCTGAGGTGTGGGTGCAGGTCTGCCAGTTTTATCCTGCTCCTGGGTGAAAAGCAGGGGGTCCTGGTTCTTCAATCAGGTGCAGGGTCCTTCCCTCTGTGATGACCACTTCCTGGGAAGGATGGCAAAAATCAATCCCAGGGAGCAACATTCCTCAAAAATCCATCATGGCTGAAAATGATTTTTGGAGGTTACATCTGTCTGAGCCCACCCACTTGTGTGGCTAAAAATCCTTTCATGCCCTCTCCTAATCCAATCAAGGGGGCACAAATTGTCTGGGTTTACAGGATCTGAGGGTGTTGCTGGGTTGCTCCGAATGTCCGTCCCTGCCTTTGAAGACCAGTTTGGCAGCCCTCCCCTCTTACTTTCCCCATCTGCTGAGGGGAGATCTTCTCCCCCAGGCACATCTCTTTGTGTAGAGCCAGGCCACTTCACACCTCATCAAGGATGGCCAATCAGAGTAAAGCATCAAAATCACTGCAGGGTTGAAGTTGGCAACTTTTCAGGTAAAGTTTAAAACTCTTTACCTGGTCAAGTTATATTAAATCCAACAACTGGAAGTTGTGGGATTTATTATAACAATTAATTTTATACCAAACGTGAGGTATTTTGAACTTAAGGGAACTTTTAAAATTAAAATAAAGTCTCCCCATTCTAGCCTATGGAGGCCGTTCACTACAATAAGGGAAAAACGAATTTGGCTGTTTTACCTATAACTATGTTTATAAGGTCCTTGCTTATAGATACATGGCATCCATCCCCACGGGCACATAGGATAAGGAAGTTTAAGACTTTGGAACTACTTTTAATTCCAAAGTCGAATTTGCATGGAACTTTAATTTAAAAGCAGCCAGTAAGGCAGGCCTGCCTTAAAATGACACTGGGCACCTCATCAGTGCACCTATGGGGGCACCACCTATGCTGCGGGTCCCTAAACCTACATGCCATACCATATACTAGGGACTTATTGGTATTTTAATTTTGCCAATTATAAATAGCCTAATTTGCATATCCAATTTACACAAAGCACTGGCCACGGGACAGGTAAGTAGTACCCAGGGCACAGTCAAGAGTCAGTAACCACCAGTATCTGTCCAAAAGGTTTGGGGGTGACCAGGGCAAAAAGGAGGACTTTCTTACATTGATCCGTCAACTATTGAATCTAAACATGGAACTTCGCTTGACACTAAGTGATACACATCACCCTGAGAATCTACCGCATGTGTTTGTGTCCTAATTGGAAACATCCCTCCTGCCTTACCACCTCCTCTTCTACAACATGGTAAAATCAACTGTATGACACAATGGGGTTCATTCTGACCTCGGCAGTAAAAGCCGCTTACCGCCGGTCAGAAGGCCGCCACAATACCGCCGCGGTCAGCCGCCACGGACATTCTGACCCACAACTGCAAAACCTCCGAAAATCCGCCCTCCACTGCAGTCCGCCACATCAGCGGCCAGTGGTAAACTGGAGAAGACCAAACCTCCACCGCCACGCCAACAGAAATACACCCATCTCATTATGACCCGCAAATCCACGCGGCGGTCATTCAACCGCGGTATTCCATTGGCGGTACACACCGCCGCGCTCAAAATACACACACCTTTACAAACCCCTACCACATTGGACAATTTGAAAGGCACACACCTGAAACACATACACACACCACTCCCACACATCCAATACCATATAAAACACACACCCACATCACCCACAAACCCCTACCAACAAAAACCAGAGACGAAGGAGAGAGAGAGACACATCAGAGAATAGATAGCCAGACACACAGAGGCACACCGCAACATCACACACACCACATAGAAGCACAAAGCACCACACACCAACACACACATCATCACATACACCACCCCACACCTCATACACACCACCCCATGGCACCACAAAGGCACCCACGCTTTTCGGACCAAGAACTCCGGGTCATGGTGGAGGAGATCATAAGAGTGGAACCCCAGCTCTTCGGCTCACAGGTCCAGCACACCACCATAGCAAGGAAGGCAGAGCTCTGGCAGCGGATCGTGGACAGGGTCAACGCGGTGGGACAGCATCCCAGAAATCGAGAGGACATCCGCAAACGATGGAACGACCTACGGGGGAAGGTGCGCTCGATGGTCTCGCGACACAACATCGCAGTGCAGAAGACTGGCGGGGGACCCCCACCCACTCCACCCGAATTCACAACATGGGAGCAAGAGGTACTCAACATCCTGCATCCTGATGGCCTCGCTGGAGTACACGGAGGAATGGACTCTGGTAAGTACAAGGCCAACCACTTCCCCCCCCCCCCCAGCATGCTAACCCCCACCCTCACCCCCAACCCCCCAGCACACATCCTCCCTGAGAATGTCTCCCCAGCACAACCCACCCAACACCAACCCCTGCATGCCACCCCCAAACTATGGACACCCATCACCTAAGCATGACCACTGCACATACCCATCACCCCCCCCCCACAAAACACCCTCACAACACCTCCCCCAAGGGAATGCCAGCACTGGGGGACAAGGGCACCCATAAAATGCAAGCTAATGCACACACAGAAACAATAACCATACCCTCTTACCCCATGCAGGACCCGAACGACAACACACCGGTCAGGAGGGACCAGAAATGTCCATCCCACCCCCGGAACAGGCCCCTAGTGATGACAGCAGCTCTGTCGACCTGGAACCTGACGACCAGCCCGGACCATCGGGGACCTCTGGGCAGTCGGTTCCCCTCACCCAGACACAGGCCACTGCAGACCCAACCCCCTCTGGGAACAACAGCACAGCTCCCACCCAGCGGGCCCATGCCTCTGTCTCTAGGACAGGTCAAGCAGCGGTGTGTCTACCACTACAGGGCCCCCAGGGTAACCCACCAACCCAACAACAACAGGGACCTGGGGGCAGTGGGAGTGGGCACACCGTCCAGGGGACAGAGGCCCAGGGAAACAGGGCAACTCGGAGGGCTGCTGTGCGACAGGGGGGGGAGGAGAGGCCCAGGGAACCCACTCTCCAAGAGGCCCTCACCACCATCATGGCTGCCTACCACCACTCACAAGAGACGATGGCGACGGTACTGGCCAGGTTCCAGGAGATCCAGGCACAGCAGGAGCAACGCTACATGGGGTTCAGCGACCAACTCAGCAACATCTCAACCGCTATGGGGAGCATAGTCCAGGCCCTGAACCGCATAGAGGACACGTTTCGGGACCATGTGGCATCACACAGGGCCCCTGTCACTAGCCAGGAACAGGAACAGCCTACTACCTCCGCCGGCGCTAGTGGACAGGAGGCCCCACCACAACGACAGCCCACCAGAACCCCACCTCCTGCTGAACAACAACCGCCCGCAAAAGGAGCCTGAGATAAAAAAAAACGACAGAGTAGGATGTCAAGTCCCCCGCCAGCATCACATACCCCCTGAAGTCCTCCCACTGTTCCACATTGCCACCCTGTCAAACCTTGAACTGCCCCTGCTCCATCCTGCCACAGGCATATGGACAATGCACATGTGAGACTGAGAACTGGACTCCGCCATGGACATTACTCCACCCCCACCCATCACTGTTTCACTATCATGTACCAATATCTATGCACTAATAATAAATCACACATTGCACTGAAATCAATCAGGACTCAGCCTGTCTTATTTACAAATGTATGACACATTACATATCAATTACGTATTGTTAACATTGTGAATTACACATACCGAGGTAACTTAGCATTAGTCCATGGGCCAACCAAGCCGAGGTCACGCAGTGGCTCATACAGCACAGAAAAGGGAAGGGAAAATCAAACATCATGTTCATAGGTCTGGGGGGAAACCGACAAAGTTGAGATGCAGGAGGCTTTCAGGAAATGTAAAATGGCATGGGTGATTATTACCTGTGTGCTACTGGAAATACTGTTCTATTACTCTGTCCCTGTTGTCTGTGTCGTCCTCTGAGTCTTCCTCCTCTTCACTCTCCGCAGGCTCCACAGCTGCTTCAACACCACCATCTGCACCATCCTCCTGCAGGAAAGGAACCTGACGTCGCAATGCCAGATTGTGAAGCATACAGCAGGCCACGATGATGTGGCACACCTTCTTTGGTGAGTACATCAGGGATCCCCCAGTCATATGCAGGCACCTAAACCTGGCCTTCAGGAGGCCAAAGGTCCTTTCGATGATCCTCCTAGTTCGCCCATGGGCCTCATTGTACCGTTCCTCTGCCCTGGTCCGGGGATTCCTTACTGGGGTCAGTAGCCAAGGCAGGTTGGGGTAACCAGAGTCACCTATTAGCCACACACGTTGTCTCTGTAGCTGCTCCATCACATAGGGGATGCTGCTATTTCGCATCACATACGCGTCATGCACTGACCCTGGGAACTTGGCATTTACATGGGAGATGTACTGGTCAGCCAAACAGACCACCTGGACATTCATCGAATTATAACTTTTTCTGTTTCGGTACACCTGCTCATCGTCTTTTGGGGGTACCAAAGCCACATGGGTCCCATCAATGGCACCAATGATGTTGGGGATATGTCCAAGGGCATAGAAATCACCCTTCACTGTAGGCAAGTCACCCTCCTCTGGGAAAATGATGTAGCTCCGCATGAGTTTCATCAGGGCAGACAACACTCTGCTCAAAATCTTTGAAAACATAGGCTGAGACATTCCAGATGACATGGCCACTGTGGTCTGGAATGACCCACTTGCCAAAAAATGGAGGACTGACAAAACCTGCACCAGAGGGGGAATCCCTGTGGGTTGGCGGATGGGGGACATCAGGGCTGGCTCCAGCTGGGCACACAGTTCATGGATAGTGGCACGGTCAAGTCTGTATCGAAGTATTATATGGCGTTCTTCCATTGTCGACAGGTCCACCAGCGGTCGGTACACGCGAGGATTCCTCCTTCTCATCGCAAGTCCCAGCGGACGGTGCCTAGGAAGGACAACATGGAGCACAGAGTCAGCCAAACCACAGGTACGTACAGACAGCTTGCACAGTTAAAGAATGGCAATGGGTTGAAAGGCGTGTATGTGTGGCAATGCAAGGCCTAGGCCTGTGTGTCGCAGTCAAAATTAAGCCATGTAGGCCCTTGAAATGGCGGCTGCCTGACCTGTGAAGTGGGACAATGGGATGTGAGGTCAATGCGCTGGCGGGGCACACCGTGGCGGTAGGCGGTCGAAGACCGCGGCGCAAAGCCGCATTGGTTAACATTGAAGCCTATGGGTTTCAGGAGCCAATGACGATGTGCGCCGGCGGTCGCGGTACGCACCGCCGCGGTACGCACCGCTGCGGGCGTGACTGCCATTTTCTATCTGCTTAATCACTCGAGACCTGATCATCCACAGGAGAGGACCTATACTGGAAGTGCTGCTGTGACCTCGGTCTGGAAGATACAATGGCTGCTGCGACTGGGGAAAGGGCCCCTGCCTTCACGTCTGAAGAGTTGGAGAAGCTCGTGGATGGGGTCCTCCCCCAGTATGCGCTACTCTACGGTCCTCCAGACCAACAAGTGAGTACACCGGGTGCACATGGAATGGGCTATGCCTGTGTGGATTGGGGTGGATGTAAGTTGGTGGGGTGGGGGGCGAATGAGGAGTGCAACGCCCGACAGATGAGAGCATGTGCCATATGGCAAAGTTGGTGGGGGGGGCCAATCACATCTAACATGCAGGTCATTGATGATTTCCTCCTTTCCACCCTGTACATGTCAAATAGGTCAGCGCCCATCAGAAGATCGAGATTTGGCGTGCCATCGCCAAGGAAGTCCGGAACTTGAGGGTCCACAACAGACGGGGCACCCACTGCCGCAAGAGGTGGGAGGACATCCGCCGCGGAACAAGGAAGACCGCAGAAACACTGCTGGGGATGGCCTCCCAACCTAGGAGGGGTGCCAGTCACACCATGACCCCCCTGATGTCCCGGATCCTGGCGGTGGCCTACCCAGAATTGGATGGGCGCTTTAAGACATCACAGCAGACACAAGTATCAGCACATTCTCCTATCTTTCTGCGCCGTGGAGGCGTCTGGGTGGGGGAGGAGGGCTGTGGGTGACATTAGGCCAGGGCGCTTTCTGTAATGTAGTCCTTTCCCTTAGGCATGGCCCTGTGCCCCCGGCCCCCACCTCTGTAGGGTGACAAGTACAGCCATTGAAGGTCCAGCATCTCCCATGTGCGCGTTTGACGTCTCTTGGCCTGTTGTCCTAGTCAGTAGTACTGAGTAGTGTACCCCGAATGCGCGGCTTAGTGCATTAGGCTCCTGTGTCTGTCCTCTCCGCCAACGGTGTTGACATTGCATGCACTCAACCTGGTCTTCTTTTTTCTCCCCCACCCTTTCTCTTCATCATCAGGCGGAGGAGATTTGGCATCGGAGCACAAGGGAGCTGCAGGACACAAGGCCCCGGTGGGCCCAGGAACAGACACCGAGGGCACCAGTGATCCGGAGGGCGAGGGGAGCACCACGACGGGGACCGCTGGTGAGAGCAGCGACAGCGACACGTCCTCGGATGGGAGCTCCCTAGCGGTGGCGGCAACATCCGTGCCTCCCGCCTCTACAGGTACAGCCGCCACCCAGCGCACCAGCCCCGCCCTCCCAGCAGCCCCTCAGTCTTCGCTCAGTGCCCGTTCGCCCAGGAAGGCGCGCGTCTCCTTCGCCCCAGGCACCTCAGCCCCTGCCCCTGTTGCCCCTGCTGCCCTCAGTGCGGAGCTCATTGACCTGGTAAGGACGCTCATTGTTGGGCAGACGACCCTTTTGAATGCCATCCAGGGTGTGCAAAGGGAGGTGCAACAGAGCAATGCGTACCTGGAGGGCATTCATTCGGGTCAGGCTGCCCATCAACGAGCGTTCACTGCTCTGGCCTCAGCATTGACGGCAGCCATTGTCCCTGTTTCCAGCCTCCCTCTTCTTACTGCCTCCAGCCTTTCTCTGTCTCCTGTTCCTCAGCCTATCCCATCCACACCATCAGACCAGCCTGCACACACCTCAACACCCAAGAGCAGCTCATCCAAACACAAGCACCACAGATCCCACAAACACTCACCCAAGCAACACCCAGATGCAGACATGCCAACAGCCACTGCCACCCCTGTGTCCCCCTCCTCCTCGTCTCCCTCCTCCCTCCCTGTGACGTCTACACTCACACCTGCATGCACCCCAACATCAGCCAGTGCTTCCATCACCACCTCACCCTCCAGTACAGTCCACACTCGTGCAGTCACCACCCCCACTGCCATTTACACGTCCCCTGTGTCCTCTCCCACTGTGTCTGTCACCCCCTCTTCCAAGACACACAAACGCAGGCAGACACCCACCCAACAGCCATCCACCTCACGACAGCCTACAGCACCAGCACCTTCACCCAATGACAGCACACCTGACTCTCCTACAACCACCTCCTCTACCTCCACTTCCATCTCCACTTCTCCTACCCTTTACCTTGGCCCTAAAAAACTTTTCATGGCTAACCTTGACCTCTTTCCCCCCGATGAGCTCCCCCCTCCATCTTCAAAGAGTCCCAAGAGCACCGCAGCCACCACCAGCCCAGCTTCGAGTGTCACTGTTGTGCATGGGTTCTGGAGCCCACCCTTTGCCAGCAGTGACACATCGATCAGCAGCAAGGACACGTCCAGCCCCCCCCCCGGCAAGAGGACCCACAAAAACAAGGGCCGCCGTGCGAGGACCGACAGGGCTGCCCCCAAGGAGCAATGTGCGGCCACTTCACCACCCACACCATCTAGGAGAGGCAAGGGCCCGAGAGCCCCATCAAAGGAGCGGAAGGGCAGCAGGAGCGCGGAGAAGGTGGACCCCACATGTCACATCCCAGCTGGGAAGGAGGACACTAAGGAGGCCAGGAGTCCGTCCCCGAAGGGTCCAGAAACGTCACGGTCCGAGGGCAACTGAGCAGGGAGTCCAGGCCAGGTCTGGCTCCCTTGACCTGCAGGATGAGCACCGCTGAACAGGGCCCGCGGGGCAGAAGAGCACCGCTGAACAGGGCCCGCGGTGCAGAAGAGCACCGCTGAACAGGGCCCATGGTGCAGAAGAGCACCGCTGAACAGGGCCCGCCGTGGAGAAGAGCACCGCTGAACAGGGCCCGCCGTGGAGAAGAGCACCGCTGAACAGGGCCCCGCCGTGAAGATAGGCACCGCTGAAGAGGGCCCCGCCGTCTCAAGCACCGCTCCGCTGGGCCCTTCTTCTCAAGCACCGCTCCGCTGGGCCCCGCCGTCTCAAGGACCCCTCCGCTGGGCCCTTCCGCAGGGCAGAAGAGCACCGCTGAACAGGGCCCGCGGTGCAGAAGAGCACCGCTGAACAGGGCCCGTGGTGCAGAAGAGCACCGCTGAACAGGGCCCGCCGTGGAGAAGAGCACCGCTGAACAGGGCCCGCCGTGGAGAAGAGCACTGCTGAACAGGGCCCCGCCTTGAAGATAGGCACCGCTGAACAGGGCCCGCCGTGGAGAAGAGCACCGCTGAACAGGGCCCGCGGTGCAGAAGAGCACCGCTGAACAGGGCCCGCCGTGGAGAAGAGCACCGCTGAACAGGGCCCACCGTGGAGAAGAGCACCGCTGAACAGGGCCCCGCCATGAAGATAGGCACCGCTGAACAGGGCCCGCCGTGGAGAAGAGCACTGCTGAACAGGGCCCGCTGTGGAGAAGAGCACCGCTGAACAGGGCCCCGCTGTGAAGATAGGCTCCGCTGAACAGGGCCCGCCGTGGAGAAGAGCACCGCTGAACAGGGCCCGCGGTGCAGAAGAGCACCGCTGAACAGGGCCCCGCCGTGAAGATAGGCACCGCTGAACAGGGCCCGCGGTGCAGAATAGCACCGCTGAACATGGCCCGCCGTGGAGAAGAGCTCTGCTGAACAAGGCCCCGCCGTGAAGATAGGCACCGCTGAACAGGGCCCGCCGTGGAGAAGAGCACCGCTGAACAGGGCCCGTGGTGCAGAAGAGCACCGCTGAACAGGGCCCGCCGTGAAGATAGGCACCGCTGAACAGGACCCGCGGTGCAGAAGAGCACCGCTGAACAGGGCCCCACCGTGAAGATAGGCACCGCTGAAGAGGGCCCCGCCGTCTCAAGCACCGCTCCGCTGGGCCCTTCTTCTCAAGCACCGCTCCGCTGGGCCCCGCCGTCTCAAGGACCCCTCCGCTGGGCCCTTCCTCTCAAGCACCGCTCCGCTGGGCCCCGCTGTCTCCCCACCTCTCCGCTGGGGCTTCCTCTCAAGCACCGCTCCGCTGGGCCCTTCATCTCAAGCACCGCTCCGCTGGGCCCCGCCGTCTCAAGCACCGCTCTGCTGGGCCCTTCCTCTCAAGCACGGCTCCGCTGGGCCCCGCTGTCTCTCCACCTCTCCGCTGGGCCCTTCCTCTCAAGCACCGCTCCGCTGGGCCCTTCCTGTCAAGCACCGCTCCGCTGGGCCCCGCCGTCTCAAGCACAGCTCTGCTGGGCCCTTCTTCTCAAGCACCGCTCCGCTGGGCCCTTCATCTCAAGCACCGCTCCGCTGGGCCCCGCCGTCTCAAGCACCGATCCGCTGGGCTCTTCCTCTCAAGCACCGCTCCGCTGGGCCCTTCTTCTCAAGCACCGCTCCGCTGGGCCCTTCTTCTCAAGCACCGCTCTGCTGGGCCCCGCCGTCTCAAGGACCGCCCCGCTGGGCCCTTCCTCTCAAGCACCGCTCCGCTGGGCCCCGCTGTCTCTCCACCTATCCGCTGGGCCCTTCCTCTCAAGCACCGCTCCGCTGGGCCCTTCATCTCAAGCACCGCTCCGCTGGGCCCCGCCGTCTCAAGCACCGCTCCGCTGGGCCCCGCTGTCTCTCCACCTCTCCGCTGGGCCCTTCCTCTCAAGCACCGCTCCGCTGGGCCCTTCATCTCAAGCACCGCTCCGCTGGGCCCCGCCGTCTCAAGCACCGCTCCGCTGGGCCCCGCTGTCTCTCCACCTCTCCGCTGGGCCCTTCCTCTCAAGCACCGCTCCGCTGGGCCCTTCATCTCAAGCACCGCTCCGCTGGGCCCCGCCGTCTCAAGCACCGCTCCGCTGGGCCCCGCTGTCTCTCCACCTCTCCGCTGGGCCCTTCCTCTCAAGCACCGCTCCGCTGGGCCCTTCCTGTCAAGCACCGCTCCGCTGGGCCCCGCCGTCTCAAGCACCGCTGCGCTGGGCCCTTCTTCTCAAGCACCGCTCCGCTGGGCCCTTCATCTCAAGCACCGCTCCGCTGGGCCCCGCCGTCTCAAGCACCGCTCCGCTGGGCCCTTCCTCTCAAGCACCGCTCCGCTGGGCCCTTCTTCTCAAGCACCGCTCCGCTGGGCCCCGCCGTCTCAAGCACCGCTCCTCTGGGCCCTTCCTCTCAAGCACCGCTCCGCTGGGCACCGCCGTCTCAATCACTGTTTATGGTTCACTGTGCCCACCATGCCTCCTCCTTGACCAGTGGAGACTGTCATCCACCTGATGGACTGTGGCTTTGCACTCCCCAGGATGGTACAGTGGGCAGCCCACCCACTGTAGTGACATTGAGAGACTGTGGCTTTGCACTCCCCAGGATGGTACAGTGGGCAGCCCACCCACTGTAGAGACATTGAGAGACTGTGGCTTTGCACTCCCCAGGATGGTACAGTGGGCAGCCCACCCACTGTAGAGACATTGAGAGACTGTGGCTTTGCACTCCCCAGGATGGTACAGTGGGCAGCCCACCCACTGTAGTGACATTGAGAGACTGTGGCTTTGCACTCCCCAGGATGGTACAGTGGGCAGCCCACCCACTGTAGAGACATTGAGAGACTGTGGCTTTGCACTCCCCAGGATGGTACAGTGGGCATGGTGGCTCCTCGTGGATCTGGCGTCGCGGACTCATGTGGCTGTGGTGCCCCCCCCTTCCCTTCCCCCTGAGGTGCCTGTAGTTTTTACATCTGATGCCCCTGCAGTGTTCTCTCCAAAGGACTCAGGTCTCCTGTGTGGGCTTTGCCCTTGTTTCTCAAAACTTTGGCCCACGGACTTCGTAGGATGTGCAGGACTTGTTACTTCAGTTATACACTGATGTGTATGTCATTTGTTTTCTTGTAAATATCTTTCATGGTTGTACGATAATTTTCAGGAGCTTTTTGGTACATAAATATTTATTCCAAATTTGATTATGTCCTAGCATTTTTCTGGGGTGTTTGGGTGGTGTCACTGTGACTTGTTGCTCTGCATTGGTGTGTACATAGTTGGGGGGGGGGGTCGCATATGTGTTTGCCCGTAACCTTTCTTCCTCACCCCTCCCGTGTGTCGTAGGTGCAGTACTCACCGTTGTCGTCTGCGCCGGACTTCGTACTCGTGGTAGATGAGAAGGTAGACGAGAGCAGGTAGGATGTTTAATTCGGGTTCCATGCTGTCCTCCTTCCTCCTGGAGTGCGTAGTGGTGAGCGTTTTCCCGTTCGTAGTCTGTTTCCGCCGTGTTTTTATCGGCTGTGCTCCCGCCCCGGAAAAGGTGGCGGATTGGTGAGTTGTGATAGTGTGGGCGGTACATTGTCTGCCGCCTGGCTGTTGGCGGTGACCGCCGCGCTGTTTGTTTGTACCGCCGTGGCAGTCGGAGTGTTAAAGTGGCAGTCTGTGTTGGCGGTTCCCGCCAGGGTCAGAATTCCATATTTTTTACCGCCAGCCTGTTGGCGGGTTGGCCGCCGCTTTAACACCGACCGCCAGGGTTAGAATCACCCCCAATATATTAATAATTCTTTTTTTTAAACTTTGTTCATTGGTATTTTCATGAAATCATATTATGCTGCCGAATACAGAGTTTTATGTACAAGGTACAAATACATGAGTAAACTGTGCAGCTAGTTGAAAAACAATGATATATAATGGTTGTGGTTCTGTTAGATACGATATTGTTAATCGTCATGCATTCTATAGGTCTGCTTTTCATAGTACGGTTTAGCAGTTTTGTTGTTTCACATTTAGTGGGAGGTTGCTTACATCAAGGGACGTATCATTTACATTAGGAACATACTTAACCAATACTGAGAAAACTAAAATGAAAGAACTAAAGAACAGCGCGCTGGAAGGGCATCTCTGTGTTGTGATGTGGCTATGCTGGTCTGGGTTACCCGAGCTGGTGGGCTAGGGATGCCAGTATTAGTGCAATCATTTCTCTTTGCAGTCTGTCGAGTGGGTCGCAGTCTCAACAGTTTGATTCAGTCCCTGTCCTCCATTAATTAGAGGGGCTAGTGCAGTCATGTTAGCATCTACCCTGTGGTTTCGGTCTCTCACTTCCCATTGCGCTGGTGTCAGGGCCTTGCTCAGCCCATTCTTTACATATCTCCCCTCTACCTATGGTTAGGTGGCGGTTTGATTCATGTCTGGTTCATTGTTCCCGTTTTACCCAGGTCTCGGCAGATTCACACATCTGCTTCTCCCAGGCCTCTAGGATCTCAGTCCACAATGGGGCAATCGGCCGTGCACGGATTCCCCGAGCCTCCTCTCTTCTTAACGCATGTAGCTCGGCCCGGGCCCAGTTCGAGACATCCCGTCTCCAGTCTATCAGAGAGGGGCCCCTAGGGGATTTCCAGGCCATGACAATTCTTCGTTTGAGCAACCCCAATGTCAGGTCCAGAAACCTGCTGCCCACTTTCTTAGAGGCAGGTCTGGAGTGTAAACCCAGTAGACAGAAGAAGAGGTCCAAGCTCAGTTGTGAGTCCAGTGTTCTCCCCAAGTTGTCTAGTGCACTCCGCCAATATCTCTGTATCTCAGGACATTCCCACAACATGTGGTCTAAGTCTGTGTCTATTGCACTACATCTGGGCCATGACCTGGGTTCGCCTCCATATATTACCCTGAGTCTGTGGGGTGTAAGGTATGTTCTGTGTATGAAATTGAATTGGATGTAACGGAGACGCGTGTTGTGCGATATCGTACCGGGACCTGCCAGTACCCTCCGCCACTCTGTGTCTGTCAATTCCTTTCCAAGTGTCCTCTCCCATTTTACTCTCAAAGGCTGCAGGGATTCCTGTGTGCTCTCATTGTGGGCTCTATAAAGTCTAGTAATTAGGTGTGTGTCGGCTCCTGTAGTTATTAGGAGTTGGAGAATATTGTGTGTCTCAGGTTTCGCGTTCACTATAGTCCATAGTTACCTTATAGTGTGTGGTATTGACTGGTGTAAGAGGAATTGTCCTCTTGGGATTCCGTTCTCCTCTACTAGATTTGCGAAGGATCTCAGGCCACCATCCTGAAAGCAGTCCCCCAGGGTCAACACCCCTGCCCGGGTCCAAGTCCTCATGTGATTCTGCGATTTCATACTGTTCGGAGCTCCCAAAGGCAATGCTGTCAGCCATACCTCAGGGGAATAGGCCACCATCGTACCTGTACGTCTCATGCACGTTTTCCAACAGGAGAGGGCTACTGTCAGCATAATATTTTATGCTGGCAGTGTAATTCGGGGGTTAATCAACCCTGCCAGTAACAGGTCGCTTTCAACCTCTCCCCCGACTGTTGTCAGGTCCAGTCGACTTTCTCCAACAAACTATCTGGCAACCCACTGGAGTTGGCATGACAAATAATATAATTCAAAATCTGGCACTCACAGCCCTCCCTCAGAAGTGGGGCGTCGCAGGGTGGAGAGGAATGTTCTCTGCCCCAGAGGAGCTCTCTGAGTAGCGCATTCAGGTCCCTGAACCAGCTCGTTTGCACGTTCACTGGGAGATTTGAGAAGTAATATAGGAGTCGGGCAGCATAATCATCTTAGACAGGGAGACTCGGGCCATCATTGAGAGCTTAAAGGAACGCCAGAACATGACTCATGATCTTAAGGCTCTAAGCGTCCTACCCAGGTTGCCGTCTCGGAGATCTCCTATATCATGGAACACTTGTATTCCCAGGTATTTAAAAGTGTGGGGGGGCCATGTGACATCTATAGGGCAGGTGGGAGGGCGCTCCTTGCCCGCCTTCCAGGGGAAGACCTATGTCTTCCTCCTGTTCAGTCAGAGGCCCGAGGGGCTACTGAATTTCTCAAGCAAAGCGAGCGCCCAGGGGATCCCAGACATACCATCCCGAAGGTAAATCAGTATGTCATCTGCATAGAGTGATATGTTATGTTCCACTGAGCCCCACACCACCCCCTGCCCCGGCCCTACACTCAGAACTGAGCCACCAGGGACTCGATGGCAAACACAAACAGCAGGGGGGAGAGAGGGCAACCATGCCTGGTGCCCTGAAATATGGGGTAGGCATTCGACACCGTTCTGCCCGTTCGCACTCTCGCCACAGGGAGATAATACAGTAATTCTACCCAGCGCACCCATTTCTTCCCCAATCTCATCCGTAGCATCACCGCTCCTGGATAATCCCACCGTACTCAGTCGAATGCTTTCTCGAGGTCGACTGAGATAAGTGCCGCACCAAGGGGTCTGTCAGTTTGTGGCATGTGTCATCTAACGTTCAGGGAGGTGCTGCGCGCTGGTATGAAGCCGTTTTGGTCCTCATGCATGAGGTGGGGAATATGTCGGATCATCCAATCCACCAGGACTTTACTTAGGATCTTGAAGTTGCAATTCAGCATGGATAAAAGTCTGAAAACAGACACCGAGGCCTCGCGCGATGTGGTCTTGGGGAGAGGATTCACTAATGCCTCCCTCAACGTCTCCGGGAGTACCCCCCGTTCGAATGCCTCCGCATATAGCTCGACCAATAGAGGTTCTATAACATCTGAGTATGTCTTATAAAACTCCAGAGGGAGTCCATCCATGCCCGGAGTTTTACCTGCTGCCAATTGTGTAATAGCGGCCTTTACCTCCTCCAGAGACACCGGGTCCCCCAAGGGATCTCTGTCCTCAGGGGGCAAGGTACTCAACGACAGAGACTGTAGATGGGGACCCAACGAATGTGGTAAGTTCTCTTCCGGCTGCTTATAGAGTGAGGTGTAGTACAGTTCAAATGTCTTATTTTTTTCGGACAGTGCATGGACTAGGTCCCCCTCTCTCCCTCGGACGCTAGTGATCGGGGCACCCTCCCCATTAAGCCTCACCAGCCATGCCAGCATTCTACCAGGTCTGCCCTCCTCTGCGTGTAGCACTGCTAGGTGTGTCTGGTAACTGTGACATCGTAGTCTCTCCAGGGTCTGAGCAAAGGACTCCTTGGCCTCAAGGAGTCTCTGCTGTGTGGTCTGATCTGTACTCTGGATATTGTCTCCATCATGAATTATCTTTTCCAGTCAAGTTCGAGCTCCAGGGCCCACCTAATCCCCACTGTCTGTCCCATGCAATAGCCTCAGGTCACTACTTTTAAGGTTTCCCATTCTATGTGTAGTGTTGTAGTGGTTCCTTTGTTGATACTAATATGTTCTAGAAGGTGAGACCTAAGTGCCGCCCTACAGGCCGAGGCCTCGAGGGCCATCGGCTGGAGCCTCCACGTCGTAATGGGAGGTTTAGCTTCTGCACAACGCCAAGTAATAATTAGTTTTGCTATGATCAGAGATAGTGCGGCCTAGGTACTCGAAGTGGGTTATCTCAGGGGTGACGCCTCCAGTGCTCAACATTCGGTCTATCCTGGTATGTAACTGATGTAGACCAGAATAGAATGAATAATCCCTGTCTTTTGGGTGCTGTATCCGTCATATATCCTCTAGTCCCCAGTGTACCATCCATTCCACCAGTCCTTTAGCCATTTTGTGCGATATTGCTCCAGGCAGAGGGGAAGGGAACGGTCCAATTCGGTTCCAATTCACACAGTTAAAGTCTCCCCCCAATCAGTAACCGCCCTCCTGGGGGGTGGGACAGGTGTCCAGAGAGAGCTTGTAAGTAAGGGATCTGCTCCTGGTTAGGGACGTATACACAGCACAGTACAACGTGTCTACCATGCAGTCAGCCCTCTACAATTACGAATCTACCGTCCTTGTATATGTTTATTGAAATGGCCTCGAAGGGGACCCCCGCTCTGACCCATATCAGCGCGCCCCGTGCAAATTCTGACTATGTGGTGGCGTATATCTGTCCTCTCCATCTACGCCTGAGCCTGTCTACTTCCCTGGAGGAGATGTGTGTTTCCTGAAGTAGTGCTATATGTACCCCCCTTCTTTTTAGATAAGTCAGGACCTTATGTCGCTTGATCATCGTCCCCATCCCTCGGATGTCCCAAATTAACAGCTTATAGTCTGCCATTGTGTGAGGACAATATCGTTAAGTGACAGCGACTCCACCCAGCTGCTGCTACTTCTCAGTTCCACCACCCAGTCGCCCAGTACCAGAGCCAAACTTAGGTCAGCAACGCTCATTCTCCTGCGCTCATCAAAAAAGTGAAACTTCAATCCCCAACCTCCCATCCCCAGGGCAACACTCCAACCAATGGTTGCCCAATTTGTGTAAAACAAACATAACAGTAACATTAGGCCGCATCGTGTTCTCGCCATTCGTGCTGCTGCGGCTGAGAAACTGGAGGGGTCCATAGCCGACAAGGCCCCATTTCCAGATGCGAGGCCCGCTGTGGGATCAGGACCACTCAGTCAGGATCAACCCAGGTCATCAGCTGTTTGTGGAGTCACTCTTGGGGCTTCCTCAGTATGACAAGAGTCCGTATATGAGGAATTGGTGTGTTGGTCAGAATCTCTCCCACTGACATCTTCGGACAGGCCCGCGCTCAGTAGTGACGCCACCGCGTGTGAGGGAGGACCTTCCTTTAATGTAATTGTGCAGCAGTACAAATACAGCCTATATCATGAGGACCCGAAGTCCATAAAATGTCTGGTACTTGAGATAGATTGGCTTCCCTAACAGAATTGAAAGCTGTTCCTGGTGTCCTCACGTCCAACACTGTCCTCAATGGTATGTCACTTTGAAAAACTACAACTCTTTTCTTGAAGTTGTCATCACCAGACAGTTGGTTATTCAATATGTTTCTAACCATTTTTCCTGGATCTATAAAAATAATAAATGCCCATAAGACATGAAGAAAGTCGCTGGTTAACAGAGCACCATAGATTTGTGTTATTTCAAGTCTTCTGTTTCCACTATCAGGCATCCAAGAGTCTTGTTGCTGATAACTCCCAATAACTCTGATCTCTCTGCTATGATTGTATGTACTGCTGTTGTAAATGCCTCCATATCAACAGGTCATGTTCTGATTTGGTTTCCAGTGGAGGAATCTACTGGTACTGCCATCACCCTGGAAGGTGAAGCTCCAGGATGTTGAACAAATCATGGTACCATCAAATTCAAAATGAATAGTCATATTTAATTTGCCCATAAGATCGCTTCCTAAAAAGCTAGCTGGGGCAGCAGGAGAAAATAACAACCATCCTTTAATGTACCAACCTCCTACTTTCAACACCACCGGTTTAGTGAAAGGAACCCTCATTACTTCCCAAGAGAATTCCTGTGTGTCTATTGATCTGTTAGAAATCGGTAGTCTCCCCACTTTATTACAGGGTCTAGTTGCTCCTGTATATATGAGGAATGCATAACCTTTTGTCATTGATAGCTACCACCAAAGTGTGTTCCTTATCTGGCCTGTGCATCCCTGACAATAGTGGACATATAGATATGTCCTGCAGGCATCTGCATTGTGCATATCCTTCCACAGAAGTCATTTTAAAAGGATTTTCTCCTCTCACAACTACACCTCCCTGTCCACTTTGAGGTGGAATCACTGTTAGGAGTGTTTGATCATTTTGCTGAGACGACACCTGTTGTGATTTTGGCAATACTGGTGGCTGCATATTTTGTGATGGCACCTGAGGTACACATATGACTTGCGGGCTTGGTATGACTGCGCTGTTGAATTCCCTGGCTGATTATAAACTACTACTCTTCCAGTTTGCCCATCGCATCTTTTAGTCCCACAATCTCTAATAAAATGTCCATACCTCTAACAATAATGGCATACCTGATCCAATCTTCGAGGACACATCCTACCTCTTCCCATTCCTCCTCGTCCTCCTCTACTACTTCCCTGTATCGTTACATTGTCCTCATACTGTATGTATTGTTGCTGTATAGTCCCTGGAATGGATCCCACGGATATTGCAGTCATCTGCCTCTACAGTTCTTTCTGCTGCTCCTTTCTTTGCCAACTTCTGCTGTACTAATTTAGCTGCTGTTTTCTCTATCACTTCCTGTTTGTTCCTCTCTATTTCCTGTTTCTTCTTACAAAAATGAATTATATGCACTTGTATCTCTGTCTAGAGTTTGGCTTCTAATGCCACTATATTATTTAGGCTATCCTGTACATCAGAAGGTAACCCTTTTTTACCATGTTATAAAGTAACAAAGGGGCAGATTTAAGAGCCTTTAGTGCCTCCTTGCGCTACATTAGCATCATGAGGGTTGAAGCAGCTCACCCACACTATCCGCATGCTTATGTATCTATCTTATTTGTTGCTTTCCAAGAATCCTCCTTATGCTCATTTTGCAATAACTACTCTTGAATACTTTCTGGTGAAACTATTACATTCCCCTTCTTCTGCTGAGGTGGTAAATTACCCTTAGTCCTATCATTTTCTTGGGATGCTGGCAATCGTGCCATACTAACAGTTCTGTCCAGATAGTCACTCCACCTAACATCATCTGTAATTTCTTGCTGTGAGGTAGACATTTGTTCCCTAACTACCCTTCCTATTTTCCTTCTCCTCTGCAACATATGCAATGTTGCTGATGAATCATCTGACTTGTCATCACTATCTTCTGAACTTTGTTGTTCATTTCTGTCCTCCTCAGGAGAGGCTGGGTATAAATGTAGGATGAACTGTGCTTCTAATTGTCTTGAAAACTGAGAGTCATTTATCTTTGTTTGCTCCCTAGGTGCGCTCACATATTTTGGCATTTGTGAAGTAACATTAGGGTAGCCTTTGAGGACTGTGAAGGGGTCTCAATTTTGGGGTTCTCAAATCCCACTGTGACTTCTTGTAGCTACACCAGTGGGTAAATACAGGGTATACTGGGAGAGTTACGTATAGTATCGTGTGAGGAAACAGATGAGATATTAGGGTATTCATTTTTCACAAAATGCTTGCCACAAGGCTAGAATAGTTTCTCTTTTTTTGTTATTTGGTTCCCTAATACTTACTTCTGAGGCATGTAACAATATGCTCAATTATTTTATCATTGAATGTCCCTTCTTTTGGCCAGGGATACCTATGTCTTTGGATGGCTTTAGACCATTCTAAACAATATTGATGTAATTTTCTCTGATTATTGGGAAACATCTTCTGCATATATGCTAAGGGAGGGAGTTTGCATAATAACTTGTCTTCCCAATATGCCTACATTTAACCTTATTATCTATCTAGCCAAATATCACCCCTCTATACATATTAAAAGAACATTACACACTACACAACATCACACACTAGCCACTTCATTCATACACACACAGTCACCATCAGAATAAAAATACAAACACATCAACTATTTCCTAAGTATGTATCTCCATTTTTGTAATTTTAAATGGCAAATGCAAGTGGCAATCCCTTGCCAAGTGGCAACCCCTTGCCACTTCCCTCCATGCCTAGAGACCTTTCCAAAATATGCGTCTTTCAGACCATAGAGTGGCTTCTGGATATTAGATCTAGGGAAGTAATTTGAGTGTGCAGGTAGTACTTAGAGGTTGCTTTTAACAATATCAGCCTTCCCACTGTTCCTCTATGTCAAATCGTTAGACATGCATTTGCAAACCCCAGTTTCGAATTACCCAACTTGACTATGCCTAACTTGTTAGGAATAACAAGTTAACTGGTTATGCAGCGCACACTTAATCAACAATATTCTACTCTAAACGGTAAATGCAACTGGTCAACCCTGGGTACTTTTCTCTGCATGCAGAAAAGATAACCTTTTCAAACCGTGTGTCTCTCAGACCACAGAATGACGTTTAAACAGGACAGTATTTTGAGAGTTTAGGTGTTATCTGGAGGTAAAGTTTAACAACCTCAGCTTTTCAGCTGTCCCTCTGTGTCAACAAAAAACCCTATTTGGCTCTCTCGAATTTTAAATTACCTACATTAACCACATCTAGCTCATCGCTAAGAACAAGAGAACCAGATATGTAGCACCTTCCTGATATTGTGCAACACATGTGCACAGCCTTGCATGCAACACCATTAAATACTTCTTGTAACCTTGTATGTCCACATCTGTTTTTACCATTGCCAAGCAAAATAAGTCATATAATAAATATAAAGCCTGGAACGTTAGTCCACATTTGCCCTCACATTTAAAAGACAGTGGTCCCAGAACCTTTCCCAGCTCCCAGTGCACAGCCATAATATCGGAATCCACAGCATCTGCTTACCCAGTCAAAGATGTGCAATGATCTATGCAGTGGGGGGTAGGTGGTCATAACGTGTCAGCAGTCACATGAAAAACCAAGAATGAGACCTCCTGGCTTGCTCGCCAACTGTTGCAGGGTAAATAAAAAGTTAAAAATGGGAAAAAAGACAAACTCTTCTTTGGCAATGAAAAAACAGCCTTTTACTGTCAGGACCGGGAGAGCGACCCTCCTCACAAAGGCAGGCATCCAGTCTCACGTTGCTATGCCACAGACAGCCTCTTATATACTAAAATCACATAATGCTTTATTGCAAAACAGTAAATAATGATTGACTGGCCAGTTATAGATTGAAACAGAAAACATTTGAACATCTGTGACCCTGTAACCACTTGAGTCCAAACTAATTTTCTATGCATTCTTCACTTGTAGCTTAAACAGTGCTTGACAAACTAATCATTCTTCACTCTTGAAAATACACATTTTTGTAGCAAATACAACTTTACTACCATGTGTCCCTTATCATTGCAACCCTAAGACCTTCATGTAGTCTGAGCTGATTAGATTTCCAGCAGGCATTGTATAATCAGGTTTACAATCTATTTAGAAACACGAAGTAAGTACCAGTGAGCCTGTTCGTCTAAAATAGTAAATACCTCCATGCTTGCTAAACACAAGTCAGCTTTTAACTGCAACCCTTTCAAGTTACTCATTTCAGTGTCCTCAAGTTAAACACTTCAGCTTATTCCAGTCAGCACTGGATTTGGGACTGCAGTGTTCCTTTATTTGATACATCTTTGCCTATAGTGTTCTTTTATTTCATACGTCTGTGTAACACTTTCTGCCAGTATCTGTTGTTGCGTTATATGTTTGCATATATATTCTACATTTAGAAGCATTCTCGTTTGGGAAATTCAAACAACAACACACTGGGAAGGCAACCATCTTAGACAGGAATAATCTAAAGGCCAGCCACACCCATATCTTCCAGGAATAACATATTTCAAGCATGTGAAGAAGAACCGTTATTTGATATTCTTCTTGTCCTCCATGCTTCAATGGCTTGCCTTCCATCCTACCACATTAACACACCATGCAGGCCATGGTATCATGATACACAGAGCAAACAGGGAAATGCTGACATTACAGGAATGACACAAACGTAGACCTCTTAAGTTGTGCTAGTACGCAGACAAGAGATTTCTACCTCTCATTATTTGCTATTGTTTTAAGATGCAGACAGAATAAAATAATTACTCAGCAACGTTTTCCAAAATACAAAGGTAAACATTACTAAATAAGGTCAGTTAATTAAGGAAGACATATACATATTTTGGAAGGAATGTCCTATGAAACAAAAACAGCTGTCAGGAATCAGCCTTTGTACAAATGGGTGATCAAATGTGAGGCGAAGAGAGGCTGGATATTTTGGAGAGCATAACAGAGGGAACTAAGAAGATTGTAACAGTAGTTCAATACCTGACTAGTTCACAGATCCACTCACTTTCTGGTTATTGATATATTTCCTGGGCCTGACGGTCAGGGCCAGTATGTGAATTGTTGTGACTTTCTGTTTTGTGCCTGTTTGCAACATTATCCATCCCTCCCATTTGTTGCTTCCTTCAATCTTTTTTCTATTTTGGTTCCCTCTTGTTAGGTTCCCCTTTAGCCATCCTTCCTCTAGTTGTATACCTTATTGGTCCTGACACCTTCAGGTGACTGCCCTATTCAAAGAATAATTGCAACTCTCATCAGGGTGGACTCTCAAAGGCATTAAGTTGACCAGAGCTCAATCCCTTGCAACAGAGGAGTCAGGCCTAATTTAGGGCAATGCATCTAGTAGTTGTAAAACAATAGTAAAGGCCAAACAATAAGAATCTCAAACAGAATTAGAGCAATGGAGTAAAATGCAATCAATAAAATGATAGCAAAATTACAGAAATTCGGGAAGGGCAACCAGAGATATGACTTTTAAAGATTTAATGGAAAATAGTATTGAAAAACACAGAGCACCAATGATAGAAAAATGCAACAAAAACAAGTTGATGGATGGATTGCTTGAATCAATCTCAGCCACTGGCAATCTCTCAGGCTGCACTTCAAGCCTTTGCTTTTTGCTCATCATGCTGTCTCAATTTGGACCAGCCATATATAAATCAGTCTTGTCCCTGCTCTATGAGGAACAGTCTAGCCTAAACTCCCAATCCACGTCCTCCCTGAACCAGAATACAAACAATCAAGACCGGTTTTGCCTTGATTAGGGTCCTTCATTTGGGTGTAGCTTGGTTCCAGTGGCACAGGGTGCATGGTACCCACGTCTGGGCCCGACTTAGGTTATAACGCTGAATCAGATTTGCTGCCGAGAAGATGCACCAAATAGGAGAAACCTATTTCCAGCAGAGGCTGTGGTGGGTAGTCCCGGTCCTACAGAAGTGTGTCGGTCCAAAACATTTTTAAGTCCCAGGTTTTAAGGGGTGGTTGAAGTCATCCACTTAGACAAAGCCAAGAATTCCAAGACCTCACGAAGAGCACTTGGGGCAAGACTTACTCAGGCAGAGGCCACAAGCACGGCCCAAGGCCTGGTCTTACACTGCAACAGTCAGGCTACATAGGGTAGTGCATATAGCCAGATGAAAATATATGAGGGTAATAAGTTTAATACAGTCTTCAATGCTACATACAGGCATTTTAAGTATCTATTGATGCCCATCTGCCCTTGTAATGCTCTACCGCTCTCCAACATTTTGTTAATGATTTCTTCATTTTTCTCTTGGATGTTTATGTGCTGGTCTACTTAGATGGCATCTTGAGATATTGGAACATTTAGGAACAGTTTTGCATTCTTGTTAGAGAAATGCAAATCTGATTGAAAAAAACATTCCTTATACTCTTTGGTCCTGGTTCACAAAGGTAACTTATACTTTTGAGTAAGTTTACATCTTTGAATAAGTTTACTACTTTTTGGTTTTAACAAACTGCACTTTTGCAGTAATTTACACACTTCTAGTAGTTTACATTTGTGTACTATGTCCAGCACTACACATGGCCAAACACCGGTACTACAACACCCTCCAGTAGAAAATAAAGGAGGTAGGGGCATACTACAAAAGTGTGAGGGCCTGACTTAGACCCTGGTGAAGGGGAATCCTCCATCACAAATGTGCTGGTTATCTTGTTCTCCTTATTGCAATCCCATCATATCCTATGGAGATTGTAATAAGGAGGACGGAATATCCGTCACATTTGTGACTGAGTATTGCCTCCACCAAGATCCAAATCAGGCCCTAGTTGCTACAAAAGTATATGTTACTACAAAATTGCAGTTTGTGAACACCGAAAAATAGTAAGCCTACTTAAAAATATATGAGTGGCCACAGAAGTGCAATTGTAGTAAGTTTTATCGTATTAGTTTGGTACTAAAAACAGACTACAAAGTGCAGTTAGTGAATCAGGCCATAAGGCTGAAAATGTTTATTTGAAGACTGCAGTATTACCTTGTGGATTTTTTTAGTTATCTAGACAAGTTATTAGTGAAAAACTCTTCACAGTGAAAGTAGTCCTCGAATGGCCAATCCCTAACTCTGTCAATGAGATACCAGGTTCATCATGGTTGATAATTCATCTTGTAAGTTCACACACATCTTCTTTCTGTGATCACCTCAACATCCAGCGGACAAAGAAAGAACAATTTTCAGTTACAGTGAAGAACAGGAGACAGAGGTTCGACAATTAAAGACTATGGGGGTCATTACAACATTGGCGGTATAAGGCGCATACCGCCGTGCAGAAGACCGCCAATACACCGCCGCGGCCGCGGTAGACCGCCACAGCTGTTATGACACACATCACGGAATCTGCCGAAATTCAGACACCCACACAACTCCGCCACACCAAAGGTCAGCGATAAACATGCGGAAACAAATCCTCCACCTCCACGCCAACAGAAACACGCCTATGCTATTACGACCCACGAATCCACGTGGCGGTCTTTCAACCGCGGTATTCCATTGGCGGTACACACCGCCGCGCTCAAAATACACACACTTCCACAAAACACCGCCACATTGGACAATTCAAATTACACACACCTGATACACATACACACACCACTCCCACACACCCAGCACAATATAAAATACACACCCACATCACCCACAAACCCCTACGACCAGAAATTCTGAGAGAAGGCCAGAGAGACAGCACAGCAATTGACAACCCCATCACACAGAGGCACACAACACCATCACCCACACAACATCCACGCACAAAACACCACACACCACTACACTCACCACACTCATCACCACATACACCACCCCACACCTCACCCACACCACCCCATGTCACGTCAAAGACACCCCCACTTCTCCGAGGAGGAGCTCAGGGTCATGGTGGAAGAAATCGTCCAGGTAGAGCCACAGCTATTTGGCTCACAGGTACAGCACACATCAATAGCCAGGAAGATGGAGTTATGGCGCAGAATAGTGGACAGGGTGAACGCCGTGGGACAGCACCCAAGAAATAGGGAGGACATCGGGAAGAGGTGGAACGACCTACGGGGGAAGGTGCGTTCCACGGTCTCCAGGCACAACATCGCGGTGCAGCGGACTGGCGGCGGACCCCCACCTCCTCCCCCACAACTAACATGGGAGGAGCAAGTCTTGACCATCTTGCATCCTGAGGGCCTCGGAGGAGTCGGTGGAGGATGGGACACTGGTAAGTCAAATCTTAACTATCATATCCCCCACCTTACCTGCATGATATCACACACACCCACCCTCACACCCTCCCCTATCACTCCAAATCCTCACTAATGTACCCATAACACAAACCACCCATCCCAACACCAAGCCCTGCATGACACAACTAAGCATGGTCACCCCTCACTAAAGCATGCTCACTGCACATACCCAGAACACCCCCCCAACCATCATCACACAAGCCCCCACACAGGAATGCTAGCACTGGGGTTCACGCACACCCACCCATTGCACACCATTACACATACACATGCAATAATCATGCTCTTATGCCCCTGCAGGAACCTGAAGGACCGTCACCACACCAGTGGGTCCAGACAACACCACTCCACCCCCAGAAAAGGCCCACAGTGACGAGAGCAGCTCTGACCCACTGGATCTTGATGACCAGCCCGGATCATCGTGGGCCTCAGGACAGTCGGTTCCCCTTGCACAGGCACAGCCCAACACCGACCTTCCGCCCTCTGGTAACACCAGCACAGCACCCACCCAGCGGGCCCAAACCTCCCTACCCAGGACAGGTCAATCAGCTGTGTGTCCACCACTACAGGGCAACCAGGGTAACCCACCACCCCAACAACAACAGGGACCTGGGGGCAGTGATAGTGGGCACACGGTCCAGGGGACGGAGGCACAGGAACATAGGGGAACTGGAAGGGCTGCTGTGCGACAGAGGGAGGACAGGCCAAGGGAACCAACTCTCCACGAGGCCCTCTCCTCCATCATGGGAGCATACCACCACTCCCAGGAGACGATGGCCACGGTCCTGGACAAGTTGCAGGAGACCCTGCGTCTGCAGGAGGAGCAGTATTTGGGGTTCAGGGAGGAGCTCAGGACCATTGGCTCCACCCTGGGCACCATCCTTGGGGTGCTGAAGGACATACAGCAGATCTTGAGGGACACCGTGGCACTCCAAGGGGCCCCTGACACTAGCCACGACGATTAACTGCCCACCACCTCCGCCGGCGCTAGTGGACAGGACGCCCCGCCACAGGACCACCACACCAGCACCCCACCCCCTGAAGACGGACAACCACCACACAAGTGGTCCCTGAGATCCAGGAACAGGATAGAGCAAGATGGCAAGACCCCCACCAGGAAATAAGACCACCCTGATTGTCCTCCCACTGTCCCACTTTGTTACCCTGTCCATATTCGAACTGCCCCAGCTCCACTTCCTATGCCCAGATGGGCAGTGCACCTGTGAGACTAATAGACTGGACTCTGCCATGGACATTCCTCCACCATCCCCCATCACCTGTTTACAACCCCCCTTAATTTTTTAGCACTTAAATAAACACCATTGAAACACAAAAAAATCTGGAGTCAGTCTATGATTTGGTACTTTGTATTATCAATTACAGTGTCATAATGGGTTACCCATTGTAAGGCTAACATACCTATGCCACACATCACATGCCCTTGAAGGATGCAAGCAGTTGACACGTAGGTTACCACACTTAACTCAATTAACAAATAGTGATTGAAATGGAGGAACAGGATAGAGGTAGACGTGTGAAAGTTAATGTAATGTTAAACCAGAAAATGTTCACTGGAAATATTGCTGTATGACTGACTCCCTGTTGTCGTTTTCTTCTTCCTCAGCTTCATCCTCATCACTGTCCACAGGCTCCACAGACTCCACAGCTGCTACAACACCGTCATCTGGATCATCCTCCTGCAGAAAAGGCACCTGGTGTCGCAATGCCAAATTATGGAGCATGGAGCAGGCGACGATGATGTCGCACACCTTCTTCGGTGAGTAGCATAGGGATCCACCGTCATATGGAGGCACCTGAACCTGGCCTTCAGGAGGCCGAAGGTGCGTTCGATCACCCTCCTAGTCCGCCCATGGGCATCATTGTAGCGTTCATCTGCCCTGGTCCTGGGATTCCTCACTGGGGTCAATAGCCAGGAAAGGTTGGGGTAACCAGAGTCCCCCAATAAACATACACGGTGCCTCTGGAGTTGACCCATCATATCAGGGATGCTGCTATTCCGCAGGATGTAGGCGTCATGCACAGAGCCAGGGAACATAGCATTTACCTGCAAGATGTACTGGTCGGCCAAACAGACCATCTGGACATTCATGGAATGATAACTCTTCCTGTTCCTGTACACCTGTTCACTCCTGTGGGCGGGGACCAGAGCTACATGCGTCCCATCAATGGCACCTATGACGTTGGGGATATGTCCAAGGGCATAGAAGTCACCTTTCACTGTAGGCAAATCTTCCACCTGAGGGAAAATGATGTATCTCCTTTCGTGTTTCAGCAGGGCAGACAACACTCTGGACAACACGTTGGAAAACATAGGCTGGGACATTCCTGATGCCATGGCCACAGTAGTCTGAAATGACCCACTTGCAAAGAAATGGAGCACTGACAGCACCAGCACGTCAGGGGGGGATTCCAGTTGGATGGCGGATCGGTGACATCAGGTCTGGCTCCAACTGGGTACATAGTTCCTGGATGGTGGCATGGTCAAACCGGTAGGTGACAATGACATGTCTTTCTTCCATTGACAACAGGTCCACCAGTAGCTGTTGGTGGTAGAGGAGCAGAAAGACAAGGGCAGGGAGTATTTGGAGTTCCGGCTCCATGGTGTCCTTCTTCCTCGTGTGATGTGTTCAGGTGAGCGTTTTCCCATAGCAAAAGCTGTTTCCGCCGTGTTTTTATCCACGGTGAATCCGCCCCAGAAAAGGTGGCGGATTGGCGGGTTGTAATACTGTGGGCGGTACATTGTCTCCAGCCTGTCTGTTGGCGGTAACCGCCGCGCTGCTTGTCTGTACCGCTGTGGCGGGCGGTGTGTTAAAGTGGCTGTCTTTGTTGGCGGTTTCCGCCAGGGTCATAATTCCCTTTTTTGGACCGCCGGCCTGTTTGCGGTATTTCTGCAGCTTTAACACCGTCCGCCAGGGTTGTAATGACCACCTATATTAAAAAAATTCTGAGAGATTAGTATGTGTTCTATCCCTTTGTTGTAAAAACAGATGACTCATCATTGGCAATAGGAGCAGTGATGTTTTAATGAGATTCTGAAACTTGATTTGCTCCATATTGCATAGATTTCTTGCACTTTTACATAAACTGAAAAAGTAAATAATCCATGTTATGGAATTGATAACAATCAAAGAACACTTTTCTCACAGGAGACACTATCGGAAAGGGACATATCCGAAAATTGCAGTAAGGGCAGACCATACAAATCTATTGTATGTAACTTTCATAAAGTTTACTGATGACCAGTATCTGCAGTGAGCTGTAGTCCATTCCAGATTCAACTAGGTTATTACTTACAGATCTGAAAACAGATATGACAAACTCTTGCATCAAATTAATGACTTGTGTGCCTCCTTGCGACCTGGCATCTCTAGCGTTTTTTCCACTGATTTCTTTGCCTTTTAACCTCCTGTTTTGAGGACCTCATTTTTACTGGCTTTAGGACTCTGGGCACTTTACCACTGCTAACCACTGCTAACCAGTGCTAAAGTGCATGTGTTCTCTGCTCAAAACATGGTAACATTGGGTTATCCACAATTGGCATATTTAATTTGCTTATAAATCCCTAGTAAAGTGTACTACCTGTGCCCAGGGCTTGTAAATTAAATGCTAGGTATGGGCCTTGAGAACTGATTGTGCCACCCACATTGTAGCCATTTAACATGTCCCAGGTTTGCAATTGCAGAGCCTTTGTGTGCAGTTATAAACCACCATTTCGGCCTGAAAAGATAACCCTCTTGCCAGGCCCAAACTTTCTTTTTAATACATATCACTCACCCTTAAGGTAGGCCCTAGACAGTCCAAGGGCAGGATGCAGTGTATTCAAAAGGTAGGACATGTACTTTTAAGTTTATTATGTCCTATTAGTGAAAACTCTTAAATTTGTTTTTAACTACTGCAAGGCCTATCGCTCTCATAGGATAACATCAGGATTGATGTATTACATTTTATAAGTGTAATTCACAATTCAGAAGAGATGGAACACCCACGTTTAGTGTCTCTAGAATCACAATTTAAAATCACAATTTATAATGAAGTTGGATTTTAAGCTGTAATTTTGAAAATGCCACTTTTAGAAAGTTTGCATTTTGTTACTTTAGCCATTTGGGGGGTTATTACAACTTTGGAGGAGGTGTTAATCCGTCCCAAATGTGACGGATATACCACCAGCCGTATTACGAGTTCCATAGGATATAATGGACTCGCAATACGGCTGGTGGTATATCCGTCACTTTACCGTCACTTTTGGGACGGATTAACACCTCCTCCAAAGTTGTAATAACCCCCTTGGTGCCTGATACTTCTCCAATACATGTCGGGGGTAGGGTAACAACTGGTCGTGTATAAAACCTCCAGACAGCCACACACAAAGGAAGCTTAGGAGTGACTGATGGGCCATCCACAGTTTGATAGGCCACCCTGGGCAGGATGGAAGGGAGGGGCTGACACTTACACCTGAATAGCCAGCGCCTTGTCCCCGCATAGAGGGCTGCATGCCCCACTGTAGTGAGTCTGGACCACAACAGGAAGAGCAGGGACTCTCTTTGAAGCCTCCCCCACTTCAAAGGCACAACTGAATATACGTACTGGACACCACCACCTCAGTTTACTTCTGGACCTGTGGATACTCTGCCAGGAAGAAGCGTTCTGTGCTGCTGAAAGGAGTTTCACTCTGCTGTACTGTGCTGGAATCCTGTGTTGCTGACCAGCTGCCTCCTGCCCTGCTTACCTGTTAGTGAGAAGGACTAGACTTGAATCTCTCCAACCCAGGGTGACTCCAAAGGAAGACTGGCCTGCCCACTGTTATTCTGAAGTCTCAGGGACACAAAATATTTCCATCTCTTCACCTACAGCACCTGGACCCTGCCATCTGAGAGTCTTGCTCTGCTAAATGGCACTAATCCAGGACCCTTGGGAGTGGGTATAAAATGCTGCTCCAGCCCAAAATCCACACAACAACACTGTTGTGCTGCTTAGAACTGGTGCATTTCCATCAATGCTGATGCATCACTGCTGCTGCAAGGATCGAGGACACCCCATCACCGTCAATACCAGCGCATCGCTGGTACTGAAAGGATCAGGAACACCGCACTGCAGACTGTGCAATACATCACCTCCATTCTCTAGACAAATTCCTGACTTTGCATGGCTCTGAGCTGACGCATCATCTACACCTTCAGGATTGATACAACACATCACCTCCTTTGCTCCTCGCATTTTGTTCTCAACGTTGACACAACTCTGAACCAAGGTACTGTTTCAGCGGACAAGGCTGGTCCCTGTATCAGACCCATGCTCCATCGTGGACTGCCTGACTTTTCAGATGTGATCCACTCCAGCACGACCTGATAGCCTCAATTGGTGCTTTATGCACTACAATTAAGTTTAATCTTTAAAAATCATATCTAGACTTCTACTTATTGGCTTTTTGTCATTTTGGTCTTGTTCTTTTCATTAATTTATGTTCTATTTTTTTAGTCTGCCATGGTATCTTTTTCCGTGGTGTTTTCACTGTTTTACTATTTGAAGTGTTGCACAAATACTTAACACATTGCCTCTTAAATTCAGCTTGTGTACACTATGCCAAGGTACTAGGGGGCAAGCAAAGGTCAATTTAGGGTGTGTTTGTGACTTATACTGACTAGGATTGTGGTTCCTACTTGGACAGGGTGCATACCTCTGCTAACCAGAAAGCCAATTTCTAACACCACCCATTTCTCTAGTATATTAACATTAGTCGAGAGAACACTACCAAACACTTGATGATTCACAAGCTACACTTTTGAGTCACGTTACACTTTTTTAAATAAATATTTATTGGCTTTATCAAACACAAATCAGCATCAACAAGTGGCAAGCTTCTCACCATCATCCATCGTGTCACAATAAAGGTTAGCATCTAACCTTAGAATGAATTTACCATAAAAGTAATAAGTCCAGCATGCATCCACACAGGCCCTTCAGAATATTATCCCAGCCTCACCTATTTCTAGCATCCCACCCCTTGTAACAAACACACTAGGATCAGATAACGCCTCAGTAACCTCCTCAGTTCCTTCATCATCCTACATGGAGGCAAAGTTTACCCTCTATGGTTGTATAGATTTTTCCATAAGTCCCCCCCACACCCAAATGTCCTCCTGGTCCCTTTCATTGTGCCTATACCTCCTCAAATGAACCTCTTCAACCACATCCGTCACCCACTGTTGTTCACTTGGTCCAGCCAGAACCATCCAAGCAATCACAACCTGTGTCTTGGCCAAAAACAACACCAAATGTAGGAATTTACAGCCATATTTTGGCCCCTAGGTTAACAGCCTTCCCCTCACAAAACATACCATAGTGTCCACAACCGTGGGGAACCCCACCACAGACCTCACATGTGTCATCAAATTCCTCCAGTAGTTATACACCTCTGGGCAAGACCAAGCCAAGTGCAGGAAGGAAGCCATCAGGGCACGACACCTGTGACACGATTCAGTCCTACCAAGATCTATTCCATGCATCAATACCAGTGTGACATATGTACGGTGAAGAAAATGGAAATGCAAGAGTCTGAATTATGCGTCACCCAATACCGTCTTCACCAGTGCACAGATCAAACACAACAAGGCGTCATACTTTGGCACTATTTGGTCCCCCTCCCAGGCTCTATGGGCAGGGAACAGAACCTCCCTATGGTCCGCCTTTAACACCTTGGAAAGATGCAATATCATGTGGCGGCTCCCACCCAGTTGAAAGTGACATCTAAGGGTCAGTGAGGGGGTAAGGGCTCTGGGGAACATGGGCCTTATATCCTGCACAATAGCTGCAATATTCGCATGCTGTAAAAATTGGCCTGACCCTATAATGAAGCACTCCTTAGCTGCCTCAAAATCAATAAACTTCTCATTAGGAAACAGGACCCCCACAACTTCACAACCATCCACACTCCAGGCTGTCAATTCAACTGTAGCCCCCAATGGTCTAACAGCTGGGAGATCCCAAAAACCCAAATCACAGGCAAACAGAGTCTTAGCCAGAACACTTTTAACAGCACACTTCCACCGTGAAGAAGTATGCCTAATTAGATATAGGGCATTGTCTACATTTCCGCCTCCCCATCAAGTTCAGTCGGCTGCTTGATTCCTGAAGAATTAGGTGAAGACTGCTGTGTCCCAAAGACTTGTCTAATTTGTTTGTCATTGAAAGAGCTCAGAGGACACTGGTACCAGTACCGCCCTTTTTTTTAATAGGAATGCTGCAGCACCATGGCTGAGTTCCTAACGTTCGGAAGAAGCCACCTCACTCTTGCAGGCCTTACAATGTGGGCTCTCACTAGCCCCCATGGTAGGCAGCCTCGGCCTGTCGCTCTCTAAACGCGGCCCTTCCCAGCCTCTCCTCTCTGCAGCTGTCAACAACGCACACACAGTCCTTCATTGCCAGGAAGGCAAGCCGTTCTTTTCAGTATTCACAAACTACAATTTTGTAGTAAATTACACTTTGTAGCAAAATTACACTTTTTTGTTAGTCTAGAACTGCACATGGCCATCCACTGCTACTGCAACACCCTCTCATAAATAATAATGGAGGTAGAGGTATATTACAAAATTGTATGTTACTACCAAAGTATATGTTACTATAAAAGTGAAGGGTGTTAATACTACTACAGAATTGCAGTTGTGGATAGCACTTCATATTATGTTTTGTAGTATGAGGCTGAACATGCTTATTTGAGGTTTCCAGCATCTTCGCTTAATTTTGGGGAGGTACAGGCAAGGAATTAGTATAAATCTCTTCAATTGAAAGTAGTCCTAGAATGGCCAACCCCTCAATCTGTCAAGGAAATAGAAAGTTCTTCTTTTTTGCTAATTATATTGTCAGTTCACAGCCAACGTCTTTCTGTGATCAGTTCATCATCCAGCTGACAAAAAAAGGTTGTTTTTTCTGTTGGAGTCAAGAACAGGAGGAAGCCTTCCGACAATAAAAGACTGCATTTACCACTGCACTAATACTTTTGTAGAAAGTCCGACACTACACTTGGCCAACAATTGGTACTGCACCACCCTCCCATAGAAAATAATTGAGTTAGGGATGGAAAATAAAACTCCACCTGAAATAATGTTAAATAAAATGAAATGATTTAAATTAGTTAAAGCTACAAATAAATATAAATTAATGTAAAAAATGTTGAAAAATAGTACACATTTATTATTCAAATATAAAATATATAATAAAAAGTATTTCATGAATAATACATATATACTCTTTTTGCATATTTTTTGTTTATTTGTTTATTTATGTATTATTTAATAATAAAGAATTTAAATTTAATAATAACTTGCTACGAAAGTGTACTTAGTGAATGCCAAAAAGTAGTAAGCTCAGAAGTGTAAACTTACACAAAAAATTAAATTATATTTGTGAATCATTGGATACTTTTTACAGACAGTTATGACATATTGAGGAGAAGCTGTATTCCTTCCTTTGATAATTTGTAAACAAACTGCTATGAAATGGTGTCATGTCATGGTTTTCCTGGAGCCGGACATCTGAGACATATTGAGAAGTTGGATTTGATCATCTGAGAGTTTGTTGTGGCCTTGGCCTAAGACCTCAATAGATGAGTGTATCCAGAAGAGAGTAACTTGTGCTCAGGTAACGTCATCAGATATGACAACAGCAGGGGCACTGCATCACCTTTTCTCTCCAACATAACCCCGAAGCTTGATTCCTGTTGGGTTTATTTTGGAATTACTTCCATCAAATGATTGCACAACTTTGTTGGTAATTGTGGACTACTTCACTCAAATGGGACATTGAATTTTACTCAGGAAACTCCCTACTGCAGTAGAGTAGCACTCCACAATATTTAATGGAAGAAACTTTTTCTATTAATCATGTCTAATGCATATAAACGCCATATTATGTTTGAACAGTTGATTTTACAATGTAGCTATATAAGAGAAAAAGTATGTAATTCAGCATGTGACTTAAAGTATTGATAGATTTTTTTGTTTACTGTAGAGTAGGTGTTCACTAGGTGCCATAACTGTATTGAGTTCACATTCTTGAATATATTTTGATTTTATTATGTCTGACTTACAGATGGTATTATCTGGTATTTTGTTTATGCGATTTGTTTTGTTTATGTGCATATATTTTCCTTTCTCATCCTCTTGTTTTGCCAGACCCCTCTCTTATCTCAAGCGATTTAACATTCCCTTTTACTACATGTACTGCTTAGTATCTAATGGCCCTAAAGACGGTGGATTTTGGGAATTGGTCTCCAAAGAAATGTGTTAACATTTTTAATGGCCCATGGTTGTTGGCCTACAAAAGAGGAAATAAATTAAATTGTGGTCATCTTTTCTTTTAGTAAGACCTGTGGCACTCAGCAGGGACCTCCATTTTCACCCACAGATGAGGATACATGAATTTCCACTGGGAGAGTTTGCATACAGTAAGACTCTCTGTTAGGTAGAACTCCATTCTCATGTTCCAATGGCTTCCATTCACAACTGGTGTTACTACATTCACAGTTTTATCATTGAAAACCCTTCTGTCACAGCTTTACACTAGCCAAAAGGCTGCTCATCAAATTATTTGGCAAGCCAAAGCACATCATAAAGGATCTGCAGAGGTACACAGAAGTAAAGCACCTGCATATTGGAAGGGACACAGGATGTGGTTGTAAATTAAGGGCCAGATTTACAAGGCCCTAGCTCCACTGGAGCGTCACTTTTTGTGATGCTCAGGTGGAGCTGTGCAGTGCACCACATCTAAAAGGCGGCGCTAAGCCACTTTTTGTGGCTTAACGCCACCTTGTAAATATGGGTCCATACGATGCAGTTTTCTGCGCCAGTGGGGGGGTGCAATGGGTGTTGCTGTGGGCGTTCCACCACAACACTCATTGCTTTTGATGCTGCCCCAGATTTACAAGAAGGCATGAATATGTGACCACACCAAAAACTAACCCCACCCCAAGGGTGGTGGTAGCATGGCGCAACAAGGAGGAATACTTTTATTTGTTTTTGCTTTTTCCATGTGTGCTGAATTCTGTAGCACACATAGAAAGGGCAAAAGGCAATGAAAGATTGTTTATGTGCAGGGAGGTGTCCCTTCCTGCACATAAACAATTATTCAAAAATTATGATTTGGTACTTCTGTGTGCTACATTATGCAGCATACACAGGAGTGCCAAATCACCATTGTAGATTGTTTATGAGCAGGAAGGGACAACTTCCTTCACATAAAAAATCAATCGCCTCAATGCATTCACCCTTGCACTATGGTGCAAGAGTTCCTGCATTGGCACTGCAGCTAAATTTAGCTTTAGTGCAGTGGGAAACACAGAGGTGCGAATCCCATTGTTTCTAAATGGCACAGCGCTGCAAGTTTTGGTACAGCACTGTGCTGTGACATTTTTTAGTAAATCTGGCCCTAAGTTCCTAACAATTTCAGGGTCCAATTCACACCTTTTGTAAAAGGGAAGATTGGCATGTCTGTGGTTCGAATTTCACTGCCCTCACACTATCATATCCACCCTATATATTATAGATTCAATTAAAATACTTATTTATCAGGTTATCTCACAACTATTGATCATCTACTCCTTATTTCACTGCAAATGACCTATAGCATATGGCAGTATGTGGCTTATTTTGTAACTGCTTGATATTTGTGGAGTCTAATGACACATTTTGGAAAAAGTTACAGTGTCCAGCAAACATGATGTTTTTGGAGGAGCTACTTGATAAATGCCATGCTAAATCATATACCTGGGGTTTGTTGTATACGATTTAGCTGAAATATGTAGCCAGCTGATAGTCTGTTTGACATCTTATTATAAACCACTAAACTTCCTGATCACACCCAGTAAACTGAATCTTTCCTTGGAACGTTTTTTCAATTATAAAGGATTGCTACTCCTCTATGAGATGCAGTTAATGAGGAGAAGTAGTCTCTTTCAGTCCAATTATACTTAATGATATGTTCTTTCCCTTTCTAACAATGTGGATCTTGGAAAAAATAAGTGCAGGATTAAATGTTCTTAGCAAGGTCATTCAGGTGTTTTAGTTGGATCATTTTAGCAGTCTCCTACCATGTAGGCTTAGTATTATGAAGTAGGTATGTAAAGCCATTCCCAACATGCCATGTTAAGGTTTTCTGGCCAAAGATGTGTGTATCTAAAAGAAAATAATTTCCCCTTGCCGAAAAACCACCTGGGCCCATCACCACTTCTACAGTGCACCTATTTCATCTCTCCCTTCCCTCTCTGAAACCATCCTTCAGAAGGTATCATCTTCTGTTCTGTAAAGGGGGCTGCTTGCTTCCAATGGCCTCTTACTGAACGATTGTCAACTGACTTTGTAGCATCTTTTTCTCTCCAGATGTGGTTACACAGGACAGGAGATGGATAGTCCAGGTATCAATTTGTTAACCACATTTCATCCTGGTTGGACTGTGACACTGTCTGGCTGCTAATATGATTGTAGGTTATGCTGCTTGAACTATGTGCCTGAGCATTCCTATAGAATAGCTGGGAAGCAATCCTCCTTTTCTCTATCTGCTAGATATCCTTCATAGTTATTTCATAACCACCCTGCCTAATGATGATGCAGTTCTTAGCTTTCTAACCTATGTTCTGAGCATTCTCACACATCAGTCCTTCTCTGTTCCTTTTAAACCCTCATTTCTCTCTCTCCTACACCTGCATCAATGGACAAATGTAGGGAATATTAAGGAAGTCGCAAACCTGACAATTTTTTAAATCGCAGGTTCTGAGATTACAAAACAGAGAGTTGCAATGCGTGCATGGTAGCACCTTCAGCAGGGGCAGCTCCTCCATAAGGGCGGAGAAGCATTTCCCCAGCCCCCCGCCAGCAGCAGAAGGTGAAACGCTTTCACCACAAAGGAATAATAAACTAAGTTATTTATTCCTTCGTGTTGAAAGGGGTGGGCATCGCGGATGACAGCCTCGGAAGGGTGTGCACAGAGCATTTCCGTCAGGGCAAATATGTATTTGGCCGGCTGTCTGGGGCCAGCCAAACACACATGAGCTGTAGGCTATCTCTAGCCTGGCAACACAGTTGCTGGGCTGGAGAGAGCCTGCACAGGCTCCCAGTCTGCCTGGGAGCGCCCTGGCTGGGCACTCTCAGACAATCCTTATGCAGCTCTGAGCAGCGTCAGGATTGGTACAGGGCAGGCTGAGAACCTGTGCCTGCAGTGCCAGCGATGAGCAACATATGAACAGCAGCAACAGAGAAGGTAAGTTGTTTCTTTCTTTTTTTTAAAAATGATTAAATGTGCCCTCCTGCCTTGCCCACGCGCTGCACCTCCCCCTCCCTTTTACATAGGAGCGAGCCACGACTGACCTTCATAGTTGTAATTAAATGTATCAGTGGTTTGTCACCGTAGTTGTGGTTTCAAACCACTGTTTGAATTCCGACCTATCACCGCAAGTGACAGCCATTCGTATTTTTTTATAAATGCCAGCTATGGGCATTTGGGGTAACATAGTTATCAAGGGGTCCCCTGCATGCTCCTCAATGTATATCATTGCAGCACGTCATTTAAAGGACAGGGCTGCACTAAAAACAAAAGCATAGTTTAATGTTTTGAATGCTAGGATGTAGGCCTGAGGTTCTTTTAACCTGTAGATTTTTACAGGATTCTGTGAATCCCATTGAATACACCTTTTACATTGCAATACAGTGTAATTTAGGTTTTGAAGCAGTCACTGTGCAAAACGCTGCCTGATCTATAACCCAGGCAATGCTACATAGGGTCAAAATTTGTCAAAAACGTACATGTTACAATAACTTTTTAGCATTTCAAGCAAGCCAAATTCTCAGTTACCTACTCACCTTTGGCCCCTTTAGAAGTTCTGTTCACACTTGATGCAAGAAGCTCTGGGTTCTGTATGCTGCATGTTTTTCCTTTTAAATTACGTTGTTTCAACTCATTAGGCCGTCTTAATGTACAGTTTCTCTACATGCCGCTTTTCTGTATACGTTCTACCTTAAATAGCATGCACTATGACAGCATTGTTTATCATCCTCCAGTCTGTTGTTTATGCCTTTATTTTTTCCCAGATACACATACGATTTTTATAATATATTTAGCAGAAGAGAGAAGCAAATGTCATCTGGCTCAATTAAGGACCACAGACAGAGGAGGTTTCACAGTATATAGAGAATACTCTCTGGTGAGGCACATGCATGCCTTGAGCAGCAGCGGCCACCACAAATCTCAAGGGGAGGGGTAGGCAAGGGGAGGGATGCAGAGGGGATAGGTGGGGGGTGGCATTAATAAAAAGCAAAAAAAATTGAAAACGTACCTTTTGCCGTGTTACTCCTCTTCCTTCCCTCGATGTGGTGTCCCGCAATCCTGGTGCTGCTTTCATCCTAAACCTAGCATGAAAGCAGCATCAGGATTGGTCTGAGCGGCTTGGACTGCCGCTCAGACACAACCCTGGAGTCTGTGCAGTTTCTCCAGCCCAGCTGTTAAACACAGCTTGGCTAGAGAAAATTAAGTGAGCATGTGTGTTTGGCCGGCCTGGGATGGCCAGCCAAACACGCATGCGCACTCATATGCACTCTCTCTGCCTCCTCCCTCCCACCTCCCATGGCTCAGCCCAGTCCTCCCTGAACATGCTGCTGGCTGAGCCAGCATCTTAAAGACAAAACGATAATTAAATATTGTTTTATCTTTCAGCTCCTGGCTTAGCCAGGGGATGACGCTCCTTCACCATTACGAAGGAGCCACCCCTGGCCCGAGTTGACTAAGCTTAATTGTTCTCCTTTTTTCTTTCTTACATTTCCAATTTGTCTATTGATCACATTGAAAATATTTCTTCAGCTGTGTGCTCTTGGGGGTTGTGTCTTTTCTTCTGGTTCCATGGTATTAATTTTAGTTAATAAATTAGGTCCTGATTTAGGGCCTCATTATCAGTCTGGTGGTCCGCTATATTATGACCGTGGCGGAGCACTACAGTGGAAACGCTGCCACTGCCAGGCTGCTGCCACCAGGCATCCTGGCGGTGGTGGCATTTCAAATATAAAGGCAGCATTGCGAGCAGCGCTGCCCTGCGGATTGCGAGTCCCATTCCCCAAGCCTTTTCTGGGCGGTTTACATGACCAGGGAAAAGCTGGCAGAATGGGTAACTCAGGGCCCCCAGGGGGCCCCTGGACAGCCCTTGGCATGGGCAGTGCAGGGGTCCCCATGCACAGCCCTGACATGTATTTCACTGCTTGAATTACGGGCAGTGAAATGCGCAACAAGTGCTTCTGCACCCGTCACACTGTCACATTGGCGCCAGCTCCATTAGCACCAGCGTCAATGTAAAGGCCAAGTTTCCTGCTGGGTCGGTGGGCGGCAACACTGTTTCAGCCCGCCGGCCCAGCAGGAAAATCATAATAGGGCTGGCGGGGGCTCCGCCGCACTGGCAGTGAAGTGGGGGCTTGAGTTCATCGGCCGGAACACATAATGAGTTTAGTGGATAGAATACTTTTTTAAAAAGTTGAAGGATATCCTGCTTGCAGTATTAGAAGTGTATTATATCCTAGTGCACTTGTAATATGGTGGGTAGCTTACTCCATCACCTTTGTGACAGAGTATTGTCGCGTAGGCTCTCATTATTCTAATGAGACAACTGGATTTTGAGAAGCAAGATCATCCACAGTGTGGGAGACTGAGTCTGACCCACTGTGGGTGACACCTGTCGCTCTAAATCTGGTTTTGCTCTGGCTAACTAGCAGTGCCTCATCTCTACCAGAAGATAGGGATGATTGGGCAGCCGAGCACATGACATATTAGGCTTCTCAGGGAAGTCATGGTCACTCAGATCGCATCCGGTTCTCTCATTCACAATTCGGTCTCATATATAAATGACAATAAGAAGCATTATGAGTTTTAATGACTGGTTTAATAAAATGACTGCATTTGAGATAGCAAAGCATGAGCTGCAATAACCAGGACGACACAACATGACAATATTAAAATGGTGACAAGGAGAGTGAAGCATAAGAATAATGCTATCATATTGCCACTAGGATTTATGGACTATTTCCTATCTAAGTCATAATCTGAGCACAGCATGTTAAGCTCTAATTCTACCTTTCAGGTTCCCCCGCGAGGACATCAACCCTCATACCTGAGCAAAGGCCTGTAGTCTGCGTTAGCATCTGCAGCGAAGCATTCAGCAATCAGCATACAGTCATGGTTCCCTGGCTTGAATCTCCCTCTTAACGTGTAATGGAAATAAGAAGTGTTCTTATAATTACACAGCTGATGTTCTGAGAAAATGTGCCTACGTAAGGATGTGTATTTTCTACGAATGTTGGAGACTAAACTGCTACCACGCTCACTTGCAATGTACCAAACTGTAGCCTTGACTGAAGCACAAAGTGATCAAGAATGTCTTGTTTGAGAACACAGTGCTGGGCTAAGCAAAAACAGTTAGATAGATGAAAATAAAACAAGACCGTAAAACTGGTTATTGTAAAATAACAATGCGAAGCCGAATAAAATATATCTAGGTCAAAGTGCACAGCGGCCTAGTGTGTTAAACTAACGTGCATGGAGTTATAACTAAAATGGCTAGACAACACCCTCCCCTTGTCGGTTGAAAGTGGTTCAAAGCCAACACTAAAATCTCATTATAAAAAAGCTCAACCTAAGATATATATAAAAACCAGGTCAATTTCGACAAGTTAAATGGACACACAAGCATACTACGTGGCAATATAAAACATGTGCATGTGACTTATAACCAAATTCAAAAGAAATATAAATTTAGAAAAGTTCCAAACTAAGTACGAGCCATGGAGAACAGGATATCTTCCACTTCGGCTGGTGTCAGAACCGGAAAGCCCGTGCCAAAAACAAATCAAGGAGCAAGTGTGTTCCATATCCCCAGTGTTAACCAAGGCGGCATCCCATGGAGTGCCCATAGATGAGTTGTCGGCAACGTACTCCAGGAAGGTTAACTCATAATTAGCTTCACGTAGCAAACGCAACCTCAGTGCGCATGTCTGGTAATGAACCCTCAGCGAGAACATCAACAGATCAGCATCTATTGCTGGGGGGTGCTGCTGTGAAAGAAAAACTTCCAGTGCATGTTCGAAAGAGCACCAGAGTCCCCGAAACACGGGCTGCACATAATACAGAACCGGTCTGAATGACAAAGATCAGTCACACTCCAATTGCTCCAGGAGTGTTGCTCCAAAATGCTGCATTATACGCTCACCACACAGCTGCACTGATGGGAGCGCCGTCATTTCTACTCGTTGCAGCAGGACAGCCATTGCGCACAAGCAACAGCAGGATGCTAGCTAATAAAGCCAAAGTTATCAGAAATCCCCCAAAAATACTACCAAAAATTGAGTGGATAGCTGAAGGTATCAAACCGAATATGGAGGAGAAGGTGTGAACGAAACCAGAACCAACAGCTTTTAAAAAATGTGCGATTCCAGCTGTGCTGGACGCATTAAATATTCATCCCACGAGTTCACCAAAGTGTCTCGGAAAGTTCGGATTTAACAGGGACTGTATTTCTGCTGATGACCTTGCCACTTGAAGTGCGCAGGTCTCGTGCGCAGATGTAAAGGCCACATGCTTTTGAAACAGTAAAGCCTTGAGTCTACTCAACTTGTCAAAATTCACGTTTGAATTAGCAATGTAAGGTCAAATATCAGCTACCTCCTTAAATTTAGTGGATGGGAAACAGTATGTTCCTGCAGTATGTAACGACCTTAGAAACCAAAACAACATAAACTATTCTGGCACACATGCCACAACAGCCTTCACTATTGAGAAAGACGTAGCTGCCATTTAAAAAAACCTGGAACGTGGGTCTAATCAAAGGGACTGGGACTCCCTTAAGATAACAAGCCTAGTTTGCAGCTGAGGTGTTACACACCCCATGCAAGGACAGCTGTTTACAAATCATTGAATGGCTGACTGAAGTCTTTCATTCACTACCACTAAAAACGACCTCTTTCATGCCATTGAAGCATTTCTACAAGAAAGGAAGCTCCCACACCTCATGGATGTAACTTTCACCCAGTTTTTCATATCTGCCTGTGTTTTAAACAGGAGGTGAACTGTAGTGTGGAAATAGGCAGATTAATAACCACATGTATTACCACTCATGCGATGGTATTCCGGCCACGCTAAAAGACAACTTTTCTAATTTCTCGATGTTAAGCATGACATAAGTCGCTTCCTTCTTAGCCATTAGTTGTTGTTGTCACGTTAGATTAAAAGAATAAAATATCTCCCTTCCACTGATGTGCTGCCATGGAATGCGACCCGCCTTCAATGTTTGAAGCGTCCAACCCAACTGCATAATGGACCTGATCTGACTCTGTCCATGGTGTAAGGAAGACATATCCAATTGTATGTCTATAGCAGAAGAGACAATATTATTAATGGTATATATCCGGTCGGACAAAGTGTTAATCCCATTATCTACAACAGCTAATGCTTTTTTTAAAATTTCCTGATCTATTTGCTTTAACCGGGCAGCAGCATCTTGTTGGGAAAGTTTCCAAATCTCATTGTATACTGCATATAAAAAAAGCTTCTTACGTGGTGTTCTAGTGCCTGACAAGAAATCTTGTAAGTCAGTAGAGTTAGACAGGAGATTGAGGTGTTCTCTAACTGCGTTCAGTGAGGATGATTTTAGCCACTGTTGGCATTATTTTCCAACACTATGGCCCTCATTACAACATTGGCGGTAAATCCCGCTTACCGCTGTGCTGAAGACCGCCAACAAACCGCTGCAGCGGCGGAATTCCGCTACAGCTATTATGACCCACAGCTCGGAATCCACCAAAATCTAGACACCCATACAAGTCCGCCACACCAAATGTCAGTGATAAACTAGCGATAACAAAACCTCCACTGTCACGCCAACAGGAATACGCCCACACTATCACGACCCACGAATCCACGTGGCGGTCTTTCAACTGCGGTATTCCATTGGCGGTACACACGGCCGCGCTAAAATTACACACATTTACAAAACACAACCACATTGGACAATTCCAAATACACACACCTGATACACATACACACACCTCTCCCACACACCCAATACAATATAAAACACACACCCACATCAGCCACAAACCCTTATGACCAGAATTGCTAAAGAAGGCCACCACCATCAACAAACTAGCATCCACAGGCACACAACACCATCACTCACACAACATCCACGCACCTCACACAACACACACAAACACATCCCCTCACACATCACAACACACACCACCTCACACATCACCCACCCCACCCCATGGTACCACAAAGACACCCCAGGTTCTCTGAGGAGGAGCTCAGGGTCATGGTGGAGGAAATCATCTGGATAGAGCCACAGCTATTCGGATCACAGGTCCAGCACACCTCCATAGCTAGGAAGATGAAGCTATGGCCCAGAATCGTAGATAGGGTCAACACAGTGGGACAGCATCCAAGAACAAGGGATGACATCAGGAAGAGGTGGAACGACCTACAGGGGAAGGTGCATTCCGTGGTCTCAAGACACCAGGTTGCAGTTCAGAGGACTGGCGGCGGACCCCCATCTTCTCCCCCACAACTAACAACATGGGAGGAGCAGGTCTTGGCTATACTGCATCCTGAGGGCCTTGCAGGAGTAGCAGGAGGAATGGACTCTGGTAAGTCAACTCTTTACTACCATATCCCCCACCCTACCTGCATGCTATCATATAACTCCACCCTCACCCTCATCCCCATCACTTCAACACCTCACATATACCCCATTATCACAAACCACTCATCCCAACACCAAGCCCTGCATGCAACAACAAAGCATGGACACCCATCACCAAAGCATGTCCACTACAGATACCGACACAGACCCCAAAACAATTATCACACAAGGTCCTACACAAGAATCTAAGCACTAGGGTGCAAGGTCATCCACCCATTGGACACGATGGCAAACACAGATGCAATAATCATGCCTTTACACCCTGCAGGACCCCTACCCAACGTCACCGGACAGGAGGTTCCAGACATGTCCACCCACTCCACAGAAGAGGCCCACAGTGATGACAGCAGCTCTGTCCAACTGGATCAAGATGACCAGCCCGGCCCATCTGGGACCTTGGGACAGTCGGTTCCCCACACACTGGCACATGCCACCACAGAACCTCCCCCTCAGGAAACACCAGCACAGCACCCAACCAGCGGGCCCATCCCTCTGTCGCCAGGACACGTCAAGCAGCAGTGTGTCCACCACTACAGGGAACCCAGGCAAACCCACAAACCCAAGAACAGCAGGGACCTGGGGGCAGTGGGCACACGGTTCAGGGGACAGAGGAACAGGAAAACAGGGGAACTGGGAGGACTGCTGTGAGACAGGGGGAGGACAGGCCCAGGGAACCCACTCTCTATGAGGCCCTCTTCAACATCATGGGAGCGTACCATCATTCCCAGGAGACAATGGCAATGGTACAGAGACCCAGCGGCTGCAGGAGGAACAGTATTTATGGATCAGGGAGGAACTCAAGTCCATCAACACCACCCTGTCACCATTGTAGGGGTGCTGAAGGACCTTGTGAACACCAGGAAGACACTGTGGCACAAGAAGGGGCCCCTGACACTGCCCACCACCTCCACCGGCGCTAGTGGACAGCAGGCCCCACCACAGGACCACGACACCAGCACCCCACCCCCTGAAGTGGCATTGTGTGGGTTTTTCTGGGTTAGGTTAGTAAGGAAGAGGGAGAGTGAAGGAAAAATTACTGAGGCCGGTGTGTTAGGGTGTGCAGGTATAGGGTTATACCCTTGTGAGGCTGTTGAATGGAGTTTTTAGGGTTAAGTGGTTTCACACAGCTTTCTGGTGCTCAGCCCGGCCTGTCCCCTTTTCCTGCTCCGTCCCCGGTGCCTCTTTTCTCCCCAACCCCTCCCTTTTTATCCTTATTAGGGTTACTCTCCGAGTACCGCTGTCCCTTCAACAGGGACCGTACCTTGTGAAGCCACGACCTTCCTGGGTCGTGGCAGGGCTTGTCTCCTTCTCTGTCTTTGTTTCTTGCTCCGTTTTCCGTCCGGCGTGCCGCTTCCTCGTCTGCTTCGGCTCCGGCGTTCTCCTCTCTTGATATCCGCTCCTCCTTCCTTCCTCTCGCGGGCTCTGTCTCTTTCTCTGCGGAGTCCGTCCTTTGTTGTTCTTCGGCGACCCGGAAATCCGGTTCCGATGGTTCGTCCGGCCTCCACGCGTCTCCATGGAGACGCGTAAAGGGGTCGGACGAGGCGCGCGAACGGCGCCATTCCGAAGAGTCCGTAGACGAGGGAGATGAGACCCGTCTACATCAACATACCTATGTCACACAGCTCTAGTCCATGAGATAACATTGCAGAGGTCACACAGCGGGACCCACATCTGTGAAATGGAAAGACAAAGTGACAGGTCAGGGTCCATACACTGGGTGAAAGTGACAGACATATGATAGGTCTAACAATTGTATGAGATGTAGGAGGCAGTGATGTCTTTTTACCTGTGTCTCACTGGAAGTATTGCTGGATCACGTTGTTTCTGTTGTCGATGTCCTCTTCTTCTGCCTCCTCTTCTTCACTGTCCACAGGCTCCACAGCTGCCATAAGACCTCCTTCTGGACCATCCTCCTGCAGAAAAGGCACCTGTTGTCGCAAAGCCAAATTGTGCAGCATACAGCAGGCTACGATGATCTGTCACACCTTCTTTGGTGAGTAGTACAGAGAACCACCTTTCATATGGAGGCATCGGAACCTGGCCTTCAGGACGCCGAAGGTTCTTTCTATAATCCTCCTAGTTCGCCCATGTGCCTCAATGTAGTGTTCCTCTGCCCTTGTCCTGGGATTTCTCACTGGGGTCAGTAGCCATGACAGGTTGGGGTACCCAGAGTCACCTGCAAATGTCAAGGGACAACTGTTAGACACACACTAACCATTAGGGACAACCCCAGACCCAGACAACTATTCACAGTTATAGGGTCCTTGTCCTCACCTATTAACCACACACAGTGACTCTGGAGTTGCCCCATCACATAAGGGATGCTGATATTCCTCAGAATGTAAGCGTCATGCACTGAGCCAGGAAACTTGGCATTCACATGGGGATTTACTGGTCGGCCAAATCCACCATCTGTACATTCATTGAATGATAGCTCTTCCAGTTTCTGTACACCTGTTCACTCCTGCGGGGGGTACCAAGGGCACATGTGTCCCATCAATAGCACCTATGATGTTGGGGATTTGTCCCAGGGCATAGAAGTCACCTTTCACTGTAGGCAAATCCTCCACCTGAGGGAAAACGATGTAGCTGCTCATGTGTTTAAGCAGGGCAGACAACACTCTGGACAACACGTTTGAGAACATAGGCTGGGACATCCCTGATGCTATGACCACTGTAGACTGAAAAGACCCACTTTCCAGGAAATGGAGTACTGACAGGACCTGCACTAGAGGGGGGATTCCTGTGGGATGGCAGATAGCTGAAATCAGGTCTGGCTCCAACTGGGCACACAGTTCATGGATTGTTGCACGATCAAGTCTGTAGGTGACTATTACATGTCTCTCTTCCATTGTCGACAGGTCCACCAGCGGTCTGTACACCGGAGGATGCCGCCATCTCCTCACCTGCCCCAGCCGACGTGCCCTATGGACGAGAACAGCGAGCACAGAGTCAGCCAACACTGAGATAGTAAAAAAATAATTTATTGCACACACTTGTCAATCCACACTTGTCTGTCTCTGTGTGTATGCAAGGCCTAGATATGTGTGACGCATTAAAAAATAATGCCATGTGGCCCCCTGAAATGGCGGCTGCCAGACCTGTAATGTGGGAAAAGGGGATATGAGGTAATTGCGCTGGCGTTGTACACCGTCGTAGTAGGCGGTCGAATACCGCGGCGCAATCCTGCATTGGTTAACATTGGGCCCTATGGGTCCCAGGAGCCAATTACGATGTACGCCCGCGGTGTCGGCACGCACTGCGGCGGACGTGACCGCCATTTTCACTCTGTTCACTCACTTGATACCTCACCTTCAACAGGAGAGGACCTACACTGCAAGTGCTGCTGTGACCTCAGTCTGGAAGCTGCGATGGCTCATGACTGTGACGGTCCGGACGGTTAAAGTTTTTTTTTTCCACTGTACTATTCCTCTAGGTCAGCGCCCACCAGAAGAAGGATATGTGGCGTGCCATCGCAAAGGACGTCCAGACCCTGGGGGTCCACTACAGACGGAGCACCCACTGCCGGAAAAGATGAGAAGACATTCGCTGTTGGAACAAGAAGACGACGGATGCCCAGCTGGGGATGGCCTCCCAACGTGGGAGGGGTGCCCATCGCACCATGACTCCCCTGATGTTCCAGATCCTGGCGGTGGGGTATACGGAGTTGGATGAGCGCTTGAGGGCATCCCAGCAGCCACAAGGGGGTGAGTACACTCTCATTCAGCTGTCTCTGCGCACATTACGAGATGTCGGGTGGGGGAGGTGGGCAGTGGGTTCCCCAAGGCCAGGGCGAGCTTGGTAGGCAAGGACCCTTTGTGAGGCAGGCTATGTGGCACCCTAACCCCAACAGTGGTAAGGGCCATCTACACCTAGTCAGGCTCCTGGGACCTCCATGTGTGCAGCAATCAGGCAGAGGCCTTGTACCCCATGCCCCTGTGATTAATTAGGGAACACTAAGTGCATGGCGTAGTGCAGAGGGCTGCTGTGTCTGTAGTGTCCGCCAACGGTAGCGTAACTGCATGTCTTTCTTCTTTCTTCCCCCCCTTTTTGTGGTCAACTGAGTCTGAATTCACCAGTGGGACTGAGGGTGAGGGAAGCTGCATGGCGGGGACAGGAGCAGAGACCAGCGACACCGACTCCTCCTCTGATGGGAGCTCCCTTGCGGGTGCGTGCCCCTCTGTGCCCACCTCATCAACAGGTACAGCCACCACCCCCCCTACCAGCACCGCCCTCCCAGCAGCCCCTCAGCGTGTGTCCCGTGGTGGCTCACCCAGGAGGGTGGGCATCTCCTTCGCCCCAGGCACCTCCAGGCCCTGCCTCTGTCAGCCATGCTGCCCTCATTGAGGAGGCCATTGACCTCCTGAGATCCCTCACTGTTGGGCAGTCATACCATTCTGAATGCCATCCACGGTGTAGAGAGGCACTTGCAGCAAACAAATGTATACCTGGAGGGCATGCATTCTGGCCAGGCAGCCCAACACAGAGCATTTCAGGCTCTGGCCTCAGCACTGATGGCAGCCATTGTCCCTGTGTCCAGCCTCCCCCCTCTAACTTCTTCTACCCAAACCCAATCCCCTGTACCTCAGCCTATCCCAAGCACACCATCAGACCAGCATGCACACACTTCAACACACAAGGGTGGCTCAGGCAAACATAAGCACCACACATCCCACAGGCACTCACACAAGCATCATACCCATGCACACATACCAACATCCACTGCCTCCACTGTGTCCCCCTCCTCCACATCTCCCTCCTCCCTCCCAGTCTCATCTCCACTCACTCCTGCATGCACTACATTCTCAGCCACTACCTCCATCACCAGCCACCCATCACCACACACCGTTCACGTGAACTCACCACCCCCACTACCATTCACACATCCCCTGTGTCCTCTCCCAGTGTGTCTATGAGCCCTTGTCCAAGTACACAAACACAGTCACACACCCACCCAACAGCCTACAGCCTATGCACCTTCACCCAAAGTCCCCAAACGAACACCTCCTACAACCAGTACCTCTTCCTCCACTCCCATACCCCCTCCATCTACCCATCCCAGTGTGTCCAAAAAACTTTTCCTATCAAATGTTGACCTCTTCCCTACACCTCCCCCCCCTCGTCCGTCCCCTAGGGCCCGCCTTTCCAGGTCCCAACCTAGTACCTCAGCCACCACATCACTGGGCACAGTGGTGCCAGCAATAACAAGATTTTGGAGTGCGCCAAGCAACAGGGTGGCCAGTGTCCCAAGGAGCAACGGCAAGGACATTCCGCCACCTCCAAAACAGAAAAATGTGCCCACATCCCAGAGGGAGAAGGCCAAAACACCTGCTATCAAGGGCTCAGTCAAGACAAAAATTGAAAGTGGCAAGACATCTGCGCCACCATCCAAGGTGAGGAAGGGCCTGAAAATCCAAGGCAGGTCCACGTCGACGCCAACCTGCACGGCGAACAAGACAGCCACTGGCTCTGCCACCAGCACCGCCGCTTCGGATACCGCCGCCAGCACCCCAGACACTGAGCCCTTCACCAGCACCGCCATCAGTGAGCCTGCCACCAGCACTGCCGCTACTGACACCACCGCCAGCACCGCCAGCGGCCTCGCAACATCCTGAGCCAGTGGCACCACCGCAAACATGGCTGTCATCCCCAGTGGTCAGTCATACATGGCTGGTGGTCAGTTCCAGGAGCATGGGCAGATTGCATGTTGCACCGCCGTCAGTGGAGTGTCAAGGATGAAGCACTCTGGGCACAAAGCCCCCTCCAGAACCAGTGGAGAAAGGCATCCACTACCTCAGTCCTTGGCAGGATTAGGCACAAAGCCCCCTCCTGAACCAGTGGAGAAAGGCATCCACTACCTCAGTCCTTGGCAGGATGAAGCACTCTGGGCAGAAAGCCCCCTCCAGAACCAGTGGAGAATCACATCCACTACCTGAGTCCTTGGCAGGATGAAGCACTCTGGGCACAAAGCCCCCTCCAGAACCAGTGGAGAAAGGCATCCACTACCTCAGTCCTTGGCAGGATGAAGCACTCTGGGCACAAAGCCCCCTCCAGAACCAGTGGAGAAAGGCATCCACTACCTCAGTCCCTGGCAGGATGAAGCACTCTGGGCTCAAAGCCCCCTCCAGAACCAGTGGAGAAAGGCATCCACTTGTGATACTGTGGCTTTGCACTCCCCAGGATAAAGCAGTGGGCAACCCACCCACTGGAGAGACTTGAGAGATTTTGGCTTTGCACTCCCCAGGATAAAGCAGTGGGCAAACCACCCACTGGAGAGACTTGAGAGACTTGAGAGACAGCCACTGGCTCCGCCACCAGCACCGCCGCTTCAGATACCGCCACCAGCACCCCAGACACTGAGCCCTTCACCAGCACCGCCATCAGTGAGCCTGCCACCAGCACTGCCGCTACTGACACCACCGCCAGCACCGCCAGCGGCCTCGCAACATCCTGAGCCAGTGGCACCACCGCAAACATGGCTGTCATCCCCAGTGGTCAGTCATACATGGCTGGTGGTCAGTTCCAGGAGCATGGGCAGCTTGCATGTTGCACCGCCGTCAGTGGAGTGTCAAGGATGAAGCACTCTGGGCACAAAGCCCCCTCCAGAACCAGTGGAGAAAGGCATCCACTACCTCAGTCCTTGGCAGGATGAAGCACTCTAGGCACAAAGCCCCCTCCAGAACCAGTGGAGAAAGGCATCCACCACCTCAGTCCTTGGCAGGATGAAGCACTCTGGGCACAAAGACCCCTCCAGAAGCAGTGGAGAATCACATCCACTACCTGAGTCCTTGGCAGGATGAAGCACTCTGGGCACAAAGCCCCCTCCAGAACCAGTGGAGAATCTCATCCACTACCTCAGTCCTTGGCAGGATGAAGCACTCTGGGCACAAAGCCCCCTCCAGAACCAGTGGAGAAAGGCATCCACTACCTCAGTCCCTGGCAGGATGAAGCACTCTGGGCTCAAAGCCCCCTCCAGAACCAGTGGAGAAAAGCATCCACTTGTGATACTGTGGCTTTGCACTCCCCAGGATAAAGCAGTGGGCAACCCACCCACTGGAGAGACTTGAGAGACTGTGGCTTTGCACTCCCCAGGATAAAGCAGTGGGCAAACCACCCACTGGAGAGACTTGAGAGACTGTGGCTTTGCACTCCCCAGGATGAAGCAGTGGGCAAACCACTCACTGTAGAGACTTGAGAGACTGTGGCTTTGCACTTCCCAGGATACATCAATGGGCATGGAGCCCCCTCATGGAGCTGGCGTTGTGCACTCATCCAGCTGAGGTTCCCCCCATCCCTTCGCCCTGAAGTGCCTGTTTCATTTCGATCTGATGCCCCAGCAATGTTCTCTCCATTTGGAGTCTGGTATCTAGTGTGGGCCTTGCCCATGCATTTTGGGCTCAGTGGTCCACGGACTATGAATGGTGCACTACCCGGACTTGATTGGTTGGTGTACATAATTGTTTATACTGTATTTAAAGTTTTGACTAATGGATTTTTATTGATTCCAATCATTCAACTCATTTCCTTTTGTCCTTGCGTTCTTCTAGGGGGAGTTGGGGGTGTAAATGTAATGTTGCAGCATGCATTGGTGTGTATGTTGTTGTGGGTGAGGGTGGGGGTGTTGCGTGTTGCGTGTGTGTGGCACTCTCTTTTCCCTCCCCCTCCCCTGTGTTGTAGTTGCAGTACTCACCGTGGTCATCACCGCCATCTTTCGTGCTCCTGGTAGAGGAGCAGGAATACTATCGCAGGGAGTATTTGGAGTTCAGGCTCCATGGAGTCCTGGTTCCTCGTGGGTTGTGAAGAGGTGAGTGTTTTCCCTTCCAAGTCTTGTTTCCGCCGTGTTTTTATTCGCGTTGAATCTGCCCCGGAAAAGGTGGTGGATTGGCCTGTGATAATAGTGTGGACGGTACATTGTCTTCTGCCTGTCTGTTGGTGGTGACACGCTGTCTGTTTGTACCACCGTGGCGGTCTGAGTGTTAAAGTGGCTGTCTATGTTGGCAGTTTCCGCCATGGTCGTGATTCCATTTTTTTTACCGCCGCCGTGTTGGCGGTCTTACCGCCACTTTAACACCGACCGTCAGGGTTGTAATGAGGGTCTATATGTTGTAATTATGTCTGCATGCTCTGGTGATATATAGTGAGGGTCTGGCCTACTCGTCCTAAAACCCCTCGAGGAGTTATTAAAACATTGATGACACCCATTGGTATCTATTGGCCACAATTACCACCCACCAGGACGTGTCAGTGAAGCATTAAACATACCATTCTGGACCCACTCATCGAGCTCATCTTCAGTTGCATTCGTATAGTTTTGCCATTTGTAAAATTTTGCGGGGCAGGTTCACTGGGCATGTTTAGTTCCCTGATGGTTGCTAAGCCTAAACAACTCGTTTGTTGCAATGTTTCATTTAAAAAGGTTATTTGAACAGGAATGAGGCATGCGCTAAACAATGTTTCTTTTCCCTTAATTTGCCTATTTTTTTGTTCCCAAGACACTTTTCAGATCAATTGATTTGGACCTTCTATCGACCTTCTATCGATAACCGGGTAACAAAGGATTCCGAATATATAAATTTCGGATTGGTCAATAACGTGTATATCCTTAGTAGGTGGTACCTTAAAATAATATGACTCAGCATTCTTTTGATTGTGCCCAGAAAAATATGCAAACTTTTCAGAATATGTTTTGGAACTCCCTTGTGGTGGAGTTGGGCAATGTTCCCATTGTGTGTAATTAAATACAGTTTTGGGACTGCTCGCTCTATGTATGAAATGGTGCCCATAGTGATTATAGCAAAACATATCACCGTAATTTTCTTTAAATTGTTACACATCTTCGTTTTTAAAGACAGTATAATATTGCAAATCAGTCATCATAGAATCAACTGTTTTCACATCCCAATCATCAGAAACAATGCCTGGTATCACTATATCATTCATTGACAATTTAAACACATACAGTATTTGAATAACTTCCGTGGGACCATATATATCAAACATTACTTTGTCCCAAACAATCCCATCAGGAATTGGCACTGCAGAAATGTTCACAAATAACAAGTCTCTTCGGACTTTATGTGAAGAAAAATGTGGTTTCAAAACCTCTTCCACCAGTTCAACTGTCGATCTTTCAGGTAAAAAATGACCATCTATTAACAAGAAAAAGGTAATGACAAAACCAATCCAAAGTAGAAAGGCTAGGACAGTCAAAGAGAGCCATAGATAATTCCATGGAAAAATAAAATACATTTCTTTAAGCCAGTTTGTTAGCTTACGTGTACTTGACAAATCAGCTGTCGAAGAGGCGCATAAGTCTGAGAAATCATCGTTGAAGTCAGCAAAATAACCAGAGGCAGTTCATGGAAATGGCAGAGCCGTTGACAGTGGTGGAGTTGGTGTTTCCTGCGGTGGCACACAATAGACAGCACCATCCACCTGACTTGAAGTCGAATTGACTTGGTCAAATGTTTCTAAATTAGTTGACGTTAGTGGAACTAATGCAAGATCATCTTCCACCCTCCCCATGCTCGGAAAGGTGTCGGTGTTGGTGTAAACAACTTGTAGAGGAACCTCTTCGCCAGTAGTGAGAGGGATTCGGGAACTACTGGATGTTCCTCTTGGTCGGCTGTTCAGGATCGGCCACATGGTGTAGTTTGACATTGTCAATAGAGACAAAACGATTTTCTTTCGCACCTGTCAACTGTGGTAGAATGACAGTTCTGGTACCGTGTATCCCTAGTACAGGGACTGGTGCTAGATAAGAAGGGCCAAACTCCTTTTTTACTGCAACTTTTTCACGTACAAGATCCCCAACTCTGGAATCCAGCCAGTAGATGTTACAGGCTCATCCTCAATTCCTTTGGAGGCGGCACTTTTGGAAGAATTATCATCACAGAACAATTCCTGTAAGACAGTGACACGTTCATGTATGTCAAAGGGTGTTTCTGCTGCCTCCACGCCAGGACCATCAAGATCCAGAACATACATTTGAGTTCCGAACAGGCACTCATATGAAGTACGATCCCCCCAGGGACATTCTAGGCAGGTTATTTAATACTCTTTGGACTCCATACAGGTATTAAGCCAACTACGACCCGTACCTAAGACTCTGGCTGTTATGGATTGCTTTAAATCACGGTTTAATCGCTCCACAACCCTACTTCCCTCGGGATGAAATGGAGACAAGTACTGGAGTTGGACCCCCAACGAAGCCATGGCGTCCCTGAATGCCCTTGAGGCGAAAGCAGGGCCCTGGTCCGAATGGAAAGCAGCAACTGCATATGTACCGATAAAGATTCGCAAATCTTTATTAACAGTCTGAGCGTCAGCTGAGCGTTTTGGCCACACCCATACAAATCTGGAGCATGAATCAACAGCGACTAAGATATATTTGTATGCACTATCAGGTGTTAAGGGACCACAGTGGTCCAAGTAGACACATTGTAATGGCTTGTTTGAAATTAAGAGGGGTGTCTGCAGCAGGCGCTTGGCAGTGGAAACTTTGATTTGTTGACAGATGTCACAACAAAGGACATACGGCTTAGTCTCTTTGTAGAGACCTGGCCACCAATAGCGAGCATGCAAGATCAAAATTGTAGCTGCCACACCAGCATGGGCAGATGCCACCCCCTCATGCGCTGCTTTAATCAATTGTGATCTTATGTCTTTGTTGGGATATCTCGCACACCTACGCCTGGTATCTTAACCTCAGCGTTCAGCATACCGCCCATATGATAGTGATATTTATTAGGAAATCCTTTAGGATATGGCGCACCATCAGACGTAGCCGTCACGGTAGCCCAGATGCCTGCGTCTGGTTTTGAACTCAAACGAGTCACTGCAGCTACAGCTGCCACAGCCACTGCTGACTTTGCAGCTTCATTAGCCAGTGTAATTCCAGCAAAATGTATTCCAACCCGCTGGTGTCCAAGTGTGTGTACAACATGGACATTCGGTAGCATCTCTTTCAGGTCAGCTACTTTCCCCCACAGTAGTCTGTGTTTAATGGTGTTGCCTTTGGAATCTCTGAACACATTCTGGCACCAGTAATGCAGGTATTCATTAAAAGACTGGACACAGTAATAAGAATCACAAACAATCAGCGTAGGCTGTGCAGGGTCCGTGTGTTCCAGTGCCATGAGCAGAGATTTTAGCTCAGCCAATTGTGCTGTACAATCCCCTAGGGTCTGTGTAAAGGTATGTAGAGGACAAAATGTATCGCCCTCCATATAGCTACTTACGACTGCGCAAGCAGCAGAATATTGATGTTTACGTCCAATTGCAGGTTGTGCAGAGCCATCAGTGTACATGACTCTTCGATACCGATCAATAGGCAAAGTATTTGCTGGAACTGGATATTCTACTTCATATTGTAGAAATTCCTGAGTTTGTAGCTTTGGGTAAAAAATTTAGTCTACATCAGTGGCTGTTAGAGACGTAGCCCATTGTATCCAACGTGGATGTAATGCTTTTGCATTTGGAATGCTAGCTTTTGTAACAGCCTCTAGGGCTGGGATTGGAGAAATGACAATGACAACCATCTGTACAGCAGTGAGAATTTTCTCTGTGGGAGCAAAGCGTTGTTCTGCTGCTGAGTATAAATGTGATTTGTATGCTATCAGGACTGTCTCACCTTCAATAAACGTCACAGCGGTGAAACCGATGGCCCCAGCTATTACTCTGATGACCAAATGTGTTTTGTTGTCCCTTGTGTGTAAATTGTTGTGCTGCAAGCATGTAAATCTGCAACTCTCGAAGAATGCATGTGAGTTCAATTGTCCAGAATTTACTTTAAAAATTGGGACATATTAAGTCACATAAAGGTTTTATGTGCGTAGCATAATCTGGAATGTAGGTTCTGCCAAAATTTACGAAACCCAATAATGATTGGAGTTTTTTAATCATATTCGGTGGTTGTAACTGTGCGCACGTCTCTAAGAATTGTGGCGCTAGGCCCTTCCCTTCACTTGACAGCTCATATTCTAGGAACAGGATGCTGAGGAAGGCTATTTTTGTTTTTTTTAAATTAAATTTGTAGACAAATTCGGCAAGCTCTACAACAATGAGGGCTACCCGTCTTAAATGTTGTAGTAGTTCATCATCCATGAGGTATATATCATCTACATAGGACAATGCTTCAGGATCAATCTCGTGCAACATAGGAGTGACACGAGCTGCAAACAGTCCTGGGCTCAGGCGCTATATTCTGGCAGAAAAACCCATTGGAAATGGCTAGTGTTGTTATATATTTTTTACACAGTATGTTGCTCATTAGTGATGTGCTATGCGAATTCTTGATAGCATAGGTACGTGTATGACTGTTTAAATGTCTATAGTCTAAGACTATTCTGTATGAATGGTCTGGTTTAGCTACTGGGAATAATGGGTTATTCATTGGTGAGACACAGGGTTCAATCACACCCTGGTACTCTAATTGCGTTAGTATTTCTTTCACTGGTGCTTTTGTTTCAAGTTTTAGAGGATACTGCGGTTGTTTCTGAGGTTCGTTCTTAATTGGGATTACATTGTAGGGGGAATCTTTATCCCATCCCACATGATTTCTGTATAATGCAGGTGCTTGTGCCAAAGCCCATTCAATGGAATAGGACTCAGCGAGTTCCTCTGGAACAAGGGGCAAGAAAGAAGGCTTAATCACATCTTCTCCATATGGGCAGGTACGGACAAAGTCAGGCGGCGAATCTTGTTCGACCACCAAGACATCATATACTTTTACCATGCGATCCGAAAAGATTGCATCTATTGTGCGTTCAATGTCTCCTTCTAACTGTAGCGTTACTTTGTCCACCCTATCAGGCGTGGAGACACACATGTCCGCAGTTTCTACTTCTATATAGTCATCAGATGCTTTCACCTCCAGATGCTTTAGAAGATTCAGGCGAACTATTGGGACCTCTGTCGTGCTGTCTAGCAAGGCTAGAGCCCAGTTCTTGTTCTTCAAGACGACCCTCTTCCTGTGTGGCAAGTCGGATTGCGACTGCTGCCACTTTTATCTTTTTCAATTGTTGTTTTTGTTGGGCGGGTTTCTCTTCCTTTTTAACAGAAACCTCCGAAGAACGTTGTGATTCCTGTCTCAGCTTCACGTACTCTGTTCTTTGCTCTGATCGCCCACCTCTCTCATTTATTTTTTCTGATGAGTCCTGAAAGGAACGAGATTGGCGTGTATCAGTATATTGATATCTATCAGGTGTTTTTAGATAATCTCTATTTCTGAGATTATACCTCTTTTGTGGGGTCTCCATATGCGGAGATTCTCCCCTCTCTTTCTTAGGAGTTTGATGCTTTTTATCCTAGCATTTCCTATTACCCTCAGGTGCGTGCTTGGGGGTATCTTTGTTTGATTTACCCTGCAATTTAGGTTTTTGTGGTCTGGCCCCTAAGCTATCTCAACCAGTACTTGAATAGGTCTCTGCTAGTATTTTAGGCAGCTCTCGTTCTTGATCCTGCTGTGGAACGTCACGAAGCCGCATGAGCACTGCAAGTGCGACTGCTTCCCCTTTAAGATTACTTAAAATGATTGAGGATACTGAGGCAAAATTGCTCGTCAATTGCATCCCCAAATCTCCGGCCGGGGCAGCCCCATATTCATCTTGAATTTGTTTCAACACTTCCGGTAAATTGGCAAGGTTTGGTGTACCGTGTGCAGTTGTGTAGAGCACGGCAAATACCGTGCCCCAAGTATTACAGTTTTCTATTATAGGGACCAACCCAAAGGGCAAGCACATCATTAATAGTCTATGCTCTATGTCATAGGTCTCGTATGGGGAAACACTGCCTCCAGCGTATTAATTTTCAGTGCTAACCAAAACGGAGTTTCCTCCCGTTTGGTGGGTACTTTACCCATAATCGAATGTACAGTCGCAGAATTTATACCTGGTGTTACTGAATGTGGATGTGCTGGAGCAGCACGTGCTGGGTTTGTATTTAGTGTTTGCATCACAAATTGTACTAATCGTCTATATATTGCTATTAATTCAATATGTAAGCGACAAACCTCAGCCGCTGCTAAATTTGCAACCACAGGTGTATAGGTGGCCAATAAAGGCCAGGTAGGATCGTCATTACTTAGTGGACCTAACCTTACTGGTAATATTGTGTGGGGTAGGGCACCATCAAGCCAATTATTATGTTCTTGATAAGATAGAAGTATCTCTAAATATGTGTATGCTCTGTATTGTCCAGGCGCATTTGCAGGTGCATATTGGTGAAATGTATTTGTGTTTCCATCAACTGCTGGAAACATGACCCAAGAGTAAAAAAGTTCTGTTCTACATGCTGCATGGGCGTCCACCACGAATGTTACTGGACCTCCCTGGGCCGTTAGGCCATTTGCTAGTAAGTGTGCTGTTAGAGGTTGTCTCATATTAACAGCTATTTGTACCTGTTGGCGATTCGCCATGATAGTAACACTATGAGATCAGAGAGTGCACACCAAAATGGGGTTTCCTTTTAAAGTTCAAGCTTGAACAACCTCCAGTTGTATTAGAATTACTTACACAGCTGCAGTGGAAATCCTCAGCACCACGAACGTCTCCGCATACGGCATTGAGGTGTCATTATATAGAATGAGACAGAGATACTCCGGAGGACCTGAAAATTAGAGCCTGACCAAACGCTGGCAGCGCCATGTCGCGTAGGCTCTCATTATTCTAATGAGACTACTGGATTTTGAGCATCAAGATCGTCCACGGTGTGGAAGACTGAGTCTGACCCACTGTGGGTGACACCTGTCGCTCTAAATCTGGGTTTTGCTCAGGCTAACTAGCAGTGCCTCATCTCTACCAGAAGATAGGGATGATTGGACAGCCGAGCGCATGACATATTAGGCTTCTCAGGGAAGTCATGGTCACTCAGGTCGCATCCGGTACTCTCATTCACAATTCGGTCTCATATATAAATGACAATAAGAAGCAGTATGAGTTTTAATGACTGGTTTAATAAAACAACTGCATTTTAGATAGCAAAGCGTGAGCTGCAATAACCAGGACGACACAACATGACAATATTAAAATGGTGACGAGGAAAGTAAAGCATAAGAATAATGCTATCATATTGCCACTAGGATTTATGGACGATTTCCTATCTAAGTCATAATCTGAGCACAGCATGTTAAGCTCTAATTCTGCCTTTCAGGTTCCCCTGCGAGGGCATCAACCCTCATACCTGAGCAAAGGCCTGTAGTCTGCGTTAGCATCTACAGCGAAGCATTCAGCAATCAGCATATAGGTGTGGTTCCCTGGCTGGAATCTCCCTCTTAACGTGTAATGGGACTAAGAAGTGTTTTTATAATAACACAGATGATGTTCTAAGAAAATGTGCCTACGTAAGGATGTGTATTTTCTACGAATGTTGGAGACTAAACTTCTACCACACTCACCGGCAATGCACCAAACTGTAGCCTTGACTGAAGCACAAAGTGATCAAGAATGTCTTGTTTGAGAACACAGTGCTGGGCTAAGCAAAAACAGTTAGATAGATTAAAATAAAACAAGACCATAAAACTATTGTAAAATAACAATGCGCAGCCGAATAAAATATATCTAGGTCAAAGTGCACAGCGGCCTAGTGTGTTAAACTAACGTGCATGGAGCTATAACTTAAATGGCTACACAACAGTATCCTATATGCCAATCTCTAAGGCACTTAGGGCCAGATGTAGCAAACGTTCGTGAGTTACAAATGGGTCGCAGTGCTATTTGCGACCTCGCAAAATGCGAAATGGGATGTACAAATCCCATTTTGGAGTACCAAATAGCGATGCGACCCATTACCGACTCGCAAAATTTGCAACATGATTTTGCGACTCGCAATTAGGAAGTCGCAAATTGCGAGTTGCAAACCGTACGCAAAAGCCAGTCGTAAATTGTGGCTAGTCGCAAAAAGCCCGTTTTGCACACCCAGATTACCACTGATTCAGAGCAGGTGATAACCAGAATATAAAAGGAGACCCAGAAGGCATCTGGGTTACTCAAAATGGCTGCATTATACGTGATTGCATGGAGGAGAAGAGTCCAGGCTGCCCAGCAGAGGAGGAGGAGGCAGAGACAGGAGAGGATATACCAAACCAGGCAGACACTATTTCAACAAACTGAGGATGAGATCTATGATAAATACAGACTGAGCAACACAGTTATCTTAGAGATAATTGAACTGCTGAAACCTCAGCTAGAACGCCAGACAATGCATGGAAGCGCCATCCCCACACATGTGCAAGTGCTATGCTCACTGGCCTCTTGGCCTTGGGTAGCTATCAGGGGGTGATTGCAGTGGCAGGTGGGGTATCCCAAAGTGCCCTCTCAAGATTCTTCAGATGTTTCCTAGATGCCATACTCGCACACATGTCCAGATATGTATACCTTCCCAGAAATGAGGCAGAAATGAACAGCACCAAGTTGGACTTCTACAGAATTGCCAACTTCCCACATGTAATAGGGTGTGTGGATGGGTCACATATACCAATTTGCCCACCAGCAAATCTGGAATATGTGTTCCGCAATAGGAAATGTACCTACTCACTAAACATCCAGGTGGTATGTGACGCCCATAATGTCATTACTGACATTGTGGCTAAATATCCAGGGAGTACACATGATGCATTCATATTCAGTCACAGTGGGATACACCAACGCCTAGAACGTGGGGAGTTTGGCGAAGGACATTTATTAGGTACCGGTGAGTACACTCTGAAGCCTTACATACATGTTCCTGCGCAACGCTGTGATGCCTTGCTAAATTTGCCTCTTTTGTCAAACAGGTGACAGTGTATATGCGCTGAGACCATGGATACTCACCCCATACCTAACACTTGGCAATCAGAATGAGAGCCGATACAACATTGGACATTGGCACATTGGCGAACCAGAGCTGTAATTGAGAGGATGTTCGGCTTGTTGAAGTCATGATTCCGATGCCTGCACAAAAGTGGAGGAGCACTTCAGTATGCTCCAGAAACAGCATGCAAGATAGTTGCCACCTGTGCCATCCTACACAGCATTGCCACCAGACGTGGGCTATATCTCACCCCTGACGATACAGATTCAGAGGATGAGGAGCAAGAGCTACCACACCGACAGCCTGGGGATAGAAGCATTGCAATGGAGGGCAGCCAGTGAGAGAACCACATAGCAACCCCCTACTTTGGCAGGTACTTGGCAACCATGAAAACACTCACTAATGTAAGAAACACATTGCCCAGTTGTGTAGTTCAACAAATTAACCTTTTTAATGCAGGACTATAATGTGAAAAAAATTGTCAACTATACTACAGAATGCAAAACAAAAGTGCGGCCACCATGGCTCACTCCAGGTTGATCCCCTGAGCCCTGCAGTGCACTGCTACTCCGCAACACACGTGAATCAGTGGCAGACACACTACTCATACTGGAGACCTCCTCACTGTCCTGCGGGGTATCCCCAATGCCCGTGGCTGCCTGTCTGGTCTCCAGCAGGTCCACTGCATGGCTGATGCGGCCAAGTCCTCGAGCCACATCGCCTGCAAAATGGCTTAGTTCCACTTGCAGGCTGACAGTGCGCCTTGAAGGGCAGGTTGTAGTGGTAGCCAGGTGCCCTATAGACACACCTAGCCTGTCTAAACGGTCAGCAGTGTTGCGCTCCCTGCACCGTGCTTGTGCCCTGTCAGCCACCAGTTTCCTGACCACGTTGTCTATGGAGGTAGTCAGGTTACCCAAGTGAGCTTTCATTGGAGTGAACTGGTTGCCCACATTTGCCAGCCCATGCGTGATTGTGTTCTGCAGTCTTGAAAGGTTACAGTTCATTAACTGCATTTGTCTATTTTGCAGCCGGTGACTCTGCAATAAGGATGCCTCCAGTCCCAACAAATCCTTATTGGTAACATCCTCCCTACGCACAGACTGCATTGTGCGACATCTAGGCACCGAGCTAGATGATCCCCGTGGTTGACTCTCTCTAGGCATTGGCCCCGGTGTCCCAATGGCTGCCTCTATACCCAGAGCAGGATCATCCATGTTCTCCTGTGCCGATTGGATGGGTGGTGTTGTCCTGCACTCCCCTGCGGTGTCTATGGGAGCCTCCTCCTGTGTGTCAGTGCCTTGATCCTCTCCCTGCACAGTGGCGCTGATGGGGGGGCTTTGTGGGACATAGGAGATACACTGTCAGTGTCGCACATATGTTTGATGCCTCAGAATAAACATTTCCCTATATTTGGACTATTGTACTACATTGCCCATAATGCACTGTTCTATAGGTTGCAAAACTGGGAATGGAGCTAATCTGGAGGTGCCTGCTGATGTGTGCATGGTGCATAGGCTGGTGTAAATACATTCATTTCGGTACCTACTTTTTGATTTTCCAGGTGCTGAACTTTCTAGGTCTCCAATGCCCAGTACAGCCTCCGGTTCCAGAGTTATCTCCACCATGGTTTTGATGGCTGTAAGGGGTGGTACAGTAGTTAGCCCTCCTCCAGTGCCATGCATCTCCCTCATGCGCTCTGCCACCCTCTCCTTGGTCCTGGAGTGAAGGTCATACCACCTTTTGCGGACCTCATCCAGGGTGTTGTGGCTGACACCAATGCCATTTATTTTGTTCAGGATGTCCTGCCAGATCTTCTTTTTGTGGCTGTCAGGGACACTCATTGCTGGCTTGCCAAATAATTCCTCATGGTGCAGGCAGCACTCCTCAGTGAGCACCTCCAACTCCTTCTCAGAAAACTTAAGTTTACGTTTTCTGCCTCCACTGGGTGTCTCCTTCTCCTGTGTAGCCATTGTTGCTGCAGCTCGTCTCACCTGGGTGTGGCTCTGCAGTTTGGGCTGGGTGGGCTCCTCCCTGTTCCAAGGGGATACTTCCTGGTTCTAATGTCATCACTCAGAACCAGGAAGTAGGTTTTTCATAAGTTTAATTTGCACCTTCGTGCAATTTGCGAGTCAGTCGCAATTTGCGACACAGGACCACGACCTTCGTGCAATTTGCGACCTCGCAAATTGCGAGGTCGCAAATTGCGGTGCAACTCTGCACCGAATCGCTATTTGCAATTGCGATTTTTCCTGGCATATCGTTTTGCGAGTCGGAAATAGCGATTCGCATGGAGTCGCCATTTTTTGCGTTCCTACATCTGGCCCTTCATTCTTTGATCTTTTGGAATACAAGATTTGTAGCTTACATTATCTGTTGTTGAATTGAAATGTTGATCCTTTCTCCACTGAACTCACTAAGAGTAAAGCTTTAGCTTCTTCAGTGCTGGTAAAGGGGTAACGCAAGGCTATGGTAAAGCAACCTTTGGTTTGCCTGTGTGGAAACTTCTTCCAAAGAGAATTGTGGAGCTGAACTAGAGCATGTATGTCTTTATGCACTCTCCCACATCAACCCCACAAGGCAAATATCTTCCACAATTGTTTTATTGTGCAACATGTTAGATACTGTAACATCAGTAAGGCTCATTTATATAATCTTAAAAAAGGATGTTTTAAGTACACATTCTAAGTAATAAAATGTAACTCAAATGCTTATTTTGCTAGCGGAAGACATTTGCCAAATTATTCTGATTAGAAGATTAATTAGTTGACCAACCTTCACCATATCCTCATATTGGAGGAAAAGTATATTAAACTCATCCTTGTGAGTATACCAGCCTTTAACATGATCAAACCAGGAGCCTGCGATCACTGTGAGAGAAAGAAGCCATGTTATTAGAACTGAAATAAAAGTACAGCAGTACCAATGCAGAACATCAGACGCAACATTAACTGAAGACTCACAAGTTAATAAGAAATCCCCAAAGGCCTCATGCTACCAAAGTTTTACCATATAATACAAAGAGAACTCATCACACCAAACAAAGTTAAGTATAACAAATATAGATATGGTTGGCACACACATTTTGAGTGTAGAGAGTTACAGAAATATAATAAGATTCTGTATTTAGTTCATACGTAAATCCATACATTCTTTTATTTCTTCACAATGAATGAGAAAGATGGTGCAGATGGTACAGTACTATAAAAAGGTAAATCAATGAACAGAACAGTATGGCCAACCAACACGTTTCGTCCACTGTAGACTTTCTCTTGGCTGAAACACTTGGGGGCATATTTATACTCCGTTTGCGCCGAATGTGCGTCAAAAATTTTGACGCACAATCAGCGCAAACGTTGCCCCATATTTAAACACTGACGCCCGAGCCGGCGCAAGGGAAAATTCCGCTATGTGCGATAGTTTCTGGATGCGGCAACCCGCCCTGCGTTAATGACATGCAGGGTAGGCGTTCCTGTCCAAAAAACGACGCACACAGCCGTGCGTCGTATTTATGCTTCCGGGCAAAAATGACTCCCGGCCGGGAGGCGGAGCAAAAAAATTACGCAAAGCACGAATAGCGTCAAAATTTAACGCCTGGGTCAGGGCAGGCGTTAAAATGGGGCAAACACACCTGTATTTAATCAGAACACACAGAACAAACAACAGAGCAGCAGAGCAGCAACAGAGAGACATGGAGGTGATTTTCATTCAGCGTGCACGTAGACGCAGAGCCCTGCAGCAACAACAGCAGCTACAACAACAACAGCAGGGACCCCAAAGGCAGTGCAGAAGGCAGGAGAGGATATTCCGCCCCAGAACAACCCTGCATGGCCTCAGGGAACGGAACATCATCCAGAGGTACCGGTTGAACTGGCAGGTCATTTAGCAGCTGCTGAGAAATATTGAACAGCAGTTGGCCCCCACTTTAGTGACACCCCGCACTATCCCAACAGAAACAAAGCTGCTTGCCGTACTTCACCTGCTGGCAAGTGGCTCGTTTCAGACAACTGGTGCCCTGGTTGGTGGAATATCCCAACCATCATTCTCTGCATTCCTGCCAAAAGTACTGGATGCCATCATTCGCCTGACACCCCTCCACATCTGCTTCCCTAACACACTGCAGAAGCAGCAGGAAACTAAACAGGGGTTCTACGCCATCAGTGGCTTCCCGCACGTCCTTGGTGCAATCGACTGCACACACGTACGCCTTGTGCCACCTGCTGCGAGTGAACACCTCTACCGCAACAGGAAGCACACACATTCCATCAACGTGCAGGCCATAGTCGATCACCAAGGATTGATCAGCAACATTGTGGCTAAATATCCTGGGAGTGTACATGACGCATTCATCTTCCGTCACAGCACCATCAACCAACACTTCCAGGATGGACGGTATGGCAATGGACTACTTGTTGGTAAGTACAAAAATCCTACTTATATACACACTGCACAGCAACCCTCTAGGACAAACAACACATACACCACAATAGCAACACCTAGCCAGGAACACACTGAGGTACTCACATCATTAGCCATGTTTCAGAAGTCACCATTGAACCTGTCACACATTTGATTTTACTCTACAGCTTAATGTGAAGACCTTAATGAGTGTGGTTGCCTAAATGTCACCTTGCAAATTGTAAGTCTCACAATAACCTGTACACTAATACATTGCATAAGTTTTAAGGTATGGGATGTCCTGGGTACTTTCACATGAACATGTTAACTACACTTTCATGTTTCAACTCTGCATGGAACTATCATCTCACCCCCAGTGAAGACACACGGACACCTGAATGACAAGTCACAATGCTAGGGAGGGCACACTGTACTGAAAAAACAAATACATACTGCTGACAAACGGTTAGCCAACAAACACTTGCTCAGCCAAGGAAAAAAACTCCATGCAAAAGTTTTTACCAACAACTATAGGTTGTCACATTAGTACACAAAAGAGTCACAGACAACACAAGACAACTACTGCCATCAAAGATCTGTACAACAGTGCCTCCTACATCTAATTGATCCCATTCTGTGTTTTTCTTTCAGCTGATCAGGGGTATGGCATCCAGCCTTGGATAATGACACCATTTGGGAACCCAAATACTGCTGCAGAGCGGGCATACAATGACGCCCACAAGAGGACACGCAGCATTGTTGAGCGGACCTTTGGGATCCTAAAGTCAAGGTTCCGCTGCCTTGACATAACTGGCGGTAGCCTACTCTATTCCCCAGAGATGGTCTGTAAGATCATACTCAGTTGTGCCATATTGCCCAATATTTGTGTAAAAAGGAACATTCCCCTCCTTGAACCGGACCCAGACATGTCTGAGGATGACGAAGAGGAGGACGCAGGCCTGCAACAGGAGGGGGAACAACCTAACACGGCAGCAGGAGTGCGTAGGCGCCAACAGCTTGTCAATAATTTTTTTTCATAATTTCTTATAACAACACTTATTGCACAATTGTAAATAAACACAGATAACAAACACCACATCATGTTTTGGCCTATGCATTTCTGACCACCTTTAGTTTGAAATTGCTGAAGAAGAATGTCGTCTCATTGAGCAAGAATGCTATAACAATCATCACACCAAAAAAAAACATCACAAATGTATGCACAGAGGGTAGGAGGTTACATGATACATTACCATCCACAGAGGCCAACAGGAGTACAAATGTGGCAATGACACATGCCTGATCCAGACACCGGAGACAGTCTCTCACCCAGCCCAAAAATGTAGATCATTTGAAAGTCTCATCACACGTGTTCAGAGACAGGGTGGGACCATCCATGTGTACGTGACCATGTCCTCAATGGCTTCTCTCAAGTGTTTGATATGAGCAATACCCAATTGGAACAACATTAGCTGCCACTAACTCATGAGGAGACCTTGAAGTTACAGTGACAACATACACCCAGACAGGTGATAGTGGATCCACATTCCCAAACACATATACATATATGTCATCAAATCAACCAAATATTTGAAAGCAGCCCATCACAGTAGTGTCCCAGTTTGAACCTAGCAGGAAGAATGTAAAATGCCACTAAACCAGGTAATGCAGAAAGGGCCACAGACATCAACAAAATATTTGTCATCAGCACATGAGGTACGCTGAGATTTTGCAAACATAGTCATTGGAAAATGGTATGCCAGATTGCTCCAAATCATCAATAGTGCAAACGTCAAATGGGCTAATGAGATGAATGAATGGTTAACAGTGATTCATACCATATGGCCTTACATTAGCCTGCTGCTGCAGGTTTTGCATAACAGAATAAATAAAAGCCATGGATACATTAGCTAATCTAGATGGGCAAACCCTCGGGTGCTGGGGGCCTAAGTCCACCTCTACCGCCCCCCAAAGATACAAGAATCTTGTACTTGTGAACTAAACACATGCATAAGGCACATGTGTGGGCTACATGTCAAAAGTAAAACAAAAATCAGAAACACAAATTCATAATAGGACATGGTTAGCCCCATAAAAACTGTAAGTGACTATTGCACTCCCTGTTCGGACTATAGATAAAAGCATCACCATCATAATTGTGGACACATTTTGGAGAAGGAATACATCATGGTATCCCATCCATCATTTCAAAATAGCCATCAGCAATTACCCAAAATATGTGTACAAATATGGTTAATACATTATTTAACGTATCATAACTATTACAGTGTGAATGCCTCCTATACATACAATAACGGACATGTGTCATAGCTAACCACAAATGTGTATCACATAGCACCGTTTGGCCATGACAAATCTCCTTCCCCAAGTTAAAAAAATGAAGACATAATTAAAAAATTGCTCAAATTTCCACGCATACAGCATGGGCGTCATAATTTTTTCACGTACAGGAGTGCACAGAATGCAGAGTCAAATATAAATTTTCATGAATGTTTCTTATATTTAGCCATGAAATTATAATTTTCATTTCACATTTTTTGACTCTGCATTCTGTGCACTCCTGTACGTGGAAAAAATATGACGCCCATGCTGTATGCGTGGTAAATTTGACGTAACATGGACAATATGTTGGACATGTCATGTACCTTATTAATTTATTAATTTTCATATCATATTTTTTGACTCTGCATTCTGTGTACTCCTGTACGTGGAAAAAATATGACGCCCATGCTGTATGCGTGGGAAATTTGACGGAACATGGACAATATGTTGGACATGTCATGTACCTTATTAATTTATTAATTTTCATATCATATTTTTTGACTCTGCATTATGTGCACTCCTGTACGTGGAAAAAATATGACGCCCATGCTGTATGCGTGGGAAATTTGACGCAACATGGACAATATGTTGGACATGTCATGTACCTTATTAATTTATTAATTTTCATATCATATTTTTGGACTCTGCATTCTGTGCACTCCTGTACGTGGAAAAAATATGACGCCCATGCTGTATGCGTGGGAAATTTGACACAACATGGACAATATGTTGGACGTCATGTACCTTATTAATTTATTAATTTTCATATCATATTTTTTGACTCTGCATTCTGTGCACTCCTGTAAGTGGAAAAAATATGACACCCATGCTGTATGCGTGGTAAATTTGACGCAACATGGACAATATGTTGGACATGTCATGTACCTTATTAATTTATTAATTTTCATATCATATTTTTTGACTCTGCATTATGTGCACTCCTGTACGTGGAAAAAATATGACGCCCATGCTGTATGCGTGGTAAATTTGACGCAACATGGACAATATGTTGGACATGTCATGTACCTTATTAATTTATTAATATTCATATCAAAATTTTTGACTCTGCATTATGTGCAATGTTATGCGTCAAAAAAAAATGACGCACATTGTGTATGCGTGAAAATATGACGCATAACTGGAAAATAAAAACGGCGGCCATTTTATGCAGGACGTGATGTAATAGGATATCCTGTTTACTAAATCTGTACTGGGAGTTAACTTTCACTTTCACTTTGCAGTCTCAGATTTATCTAGACTGTGTGATTGTGTGAAAGGTGTTGTCCTGTGTTTAACTGCTTTTGTGTCCTGTGTACCTTGTATTTTGTCTTTTTGTGATCCTAGTCTTGTTGCCTAATATTGTCTCAGTCTGTTTAGTCTAGTTTTGTCCAATCCTGTTTTTGTTTGTATTGTCTGTGGGAGTCTGTTCTGGGTAGTATAACTTTGGGGTTAGTTGGGCTATTTTTCTTTTTCCTTCACTACTCTACCTTTCCCCATTTCCCACTTTTACTTGTTTATTTAATTTTGCTCATTTTTTCTATTAATATGTCAGGTAGGCCTCGCCTTTCCAGGATGGGTGAGGATGAATTGGGGGGATTCATTTGGCTAGTTTGCCATTTCCTCCCACTCATGCTGGAGGCTGGGGGCCGTGTGATACAGGGGTATCACACGGAGGCACGGAAAGTCCGGTGGGGGAAGGTGCGCCATCACCTGGCCTGGGTGTATGGGAGCATGCGGAATGACCATCAATTAAAGCACCGCTGGGCAGATCTGATATCCAGGGAACAGGACCTGCTGGACCACCTGGGAATCAGGATTGGTGGCCATGTTGGTGAGTACAAATCAATTACATGTGAATAATAGAAATCTGTGTGGGGACATGTGATGATTGTTACCCAATCTGCTAGATAAGTAGCTGACTGTGTGTAATGCTAGGGAAACCTAGGCCCATATTTATACATTTCTATCCCCGATTTTGCGCCACATTTTCACGCAAAAACAGCGCCAACTTACGAAATAGAATTGTGTTTTGCTAGTTTGCGCCGTCTCTGCGTCAAAAAATGATGCAAATGCGGCGCTACAAAAGTATAAATATGTGCCCTAATTTGTATTTGTTGCACAATGTGTAGGAAGACCAATGCTAGCAGTCAGATGGCTCATGTTTTCAACACATACCAGATGCCTGTAGCTGTATGTAATGTAGTGTTGCATTTGTGTCAGACAAGCGACACGTTAATGCCTCTTTTTGAACTCTACAGGTCATATTGGCCAGTGAGTAAGTCATGTAGAAACAACATACCTACATATGTTGACGCCATGGCTAGACAGAACATTTGAAACCCATGATGATGCTATAAATGTGTGTTGCCTTCACGTCACATGAAGTTAGATATGTTGTCCACACATATGTCACATGTGTGTCTGGTTGCTGTGTGTTGAACATGTCCAACTAGCCTGTTTGATTGTGAGGGGTCATGCAGTCCTCAAGTAACCAGCTTTTGGATGTCTCTCTCGGATGCACATACTGAGATGTATGGAAGACAATATTGTTTGGGCATACTAATGGAGGGGTATCTTTGACAGCACCTGACTGTCCTGGCCACTGCATGTGTGTAGTAGGGTGTGTAACTGTAGCAGGAGACTCATCCAATGTTAATGTTGGATAAAAAGTCATCCATGCAGTATGAGCATGTGGGAAAGTGTATCATTACCATGTCATATTCACACAGTGTCATAGTAACTGCAATTATTTGTCAGTGCACCGAGTCTGAGTATATTCTTCCTTTCATGCTTTACAGGTGGACCAGCACCATACACCGTGGGAGAGGTGGCACATTTTGAGGACCCCGATACCTACAGTGAGTGTGGCCTGAGTGCTATTTTAATTGCTTGCTAGTGATGCATGATGGACTATTGTGTGTTCAACAGAATTCATGATTTGATGCGCTGGCCGTTCATTGGCATTGTTGCTTTAGTGGGATATCAAATAGCACTTCTGTTTCTGTAAACCAATACTTAGCCATCTCTCAGATTTAGGGGCTGTGGGTCATTCCAGTTGGGCCGCAATGAGGAATGGGATGAGTCATTTGGAATACACTGGTTAATGTAAGACTTGCTCGGGGACTTGGCATGAACTGAGTCTGCATATCAGACTGACATTCTCCCATATAGCTTTGGCAAATGGCTTTGATGAAATGTGCATCTTCCTAGTTGAGGATGGACTGTGTACACTGTAGGTTGGATCTTCCGGGGGCATGTACTTCCACAAGGTGAACTGGAAGTGTGTGTGACTTGAGTGCAATGGCCTAGGTGTTCTGTCGACTCATGATAATGGGTGTTCTTGCTCCTCTGTGTGTGTTGTAAAACATGCCTCACTGATAGTATGTGATGTTGGCCTAAGTCATAGCATTTTGACATGTGTGGACCTTGGATGTGACAATGTTTGGCTGACTCCAACGTGTTGCTAGCCCATCATAGGTGTTGTGTGTGAATGCACATACTTGTTGAACTTTCTATACACTCCTGGGTGTGCATTGAACATGGGATTGTTGGTTGTTCTTCCCACACCACCCTCAAAGACTGCCATGTTAATGTGAAACAGGGTACCTAGGACTGTAGCAACCAGTATGTTACACGTACTTGTGACCTTTTGCGACTTGATTTAGAACCTAGGGCCAGATGTAGCAAACTGTTTACAAGTTGCAAATGGCATAAATTGCTCTTTGTGAGTTGCAAACGTCTGTTTGCTATGCAGAAATGTATTTTGTGATTCTGAACATACTTGCAAAATGCATTTCCAACTCGCAAATAGGAAGGGGTTTTCCCGTCCTATTTGCGACTCGCAGTGGTATGCAATTCCATTTGCAACCGAGTACGTGGTCGCAAAGGGAGTCGCAGTTACCATCCACTTGAAGTGGATGGTAACCCACTTGCTAACTGGAAGGGGTCCCCATTGGAACCCTTCCCCTTTGTGAGTGGACCCAAACATTTTTTACAAAACAGCCAGTGGTCCAAGGGACCACTACCTGCCCTGAAATAATCCAAGATTGAAGATTTTTTTTTTTTTTATAAGTGCAGCTCGTTTTCCTTTCAGGTAAACGGCCTACACTTGGGAAAAAATAACCAGCTTTATTTAAAAGCAGTCACGGCCATGGAGGTCTGCTGTTCCCAGCAGGCCTCCATCCCCGTGAGTGCCCATAGTCGCTAAGGGGGCGCAACTTGGGACCCACCTCATTGATGTTAATGAGGTGGGTCTTAGCGACCCCATAGCGACTCGCAGACGGTGTCGGAGACACCGTTCTGCATAGCAAATTGCAAATCGCAATTTTCCATCTTCCTACATCTGGCCCCTAGTGTACACATTCGGTTATGGCCCATGGGTTTAATATTAGCACACAACAAATTACAAATGGCATTGAGTGAGGATTGTGATAGTTATCACATAGAGTGACATATGTAGTGAAGTCAGTATGCGGAAGAGGTGCAGCCATAGTGTCAGATGCCTTAGGTATAATTTGGATGAGTAGTTTAGGGTGATGTCATCCATCATGTAGAGACATGGATATGCTAGGTGTGATATGCCCTTATGTATGCAGGCTTCACATGTACTTCTTCTGAGCCTTTCAGTGAACTATGTTGTGACAATTGCTGCAACCAATACATTTCTAGTAATGTACAAATAACCCATTGTGCTATTCCACCCAATGCAATTCCAAAGGTAAATATTTGCCTTTTCTCTTCACAGCTGCAAACATGAGTGCCACAGATCAACACCATTTTGAGAGGCGTGCCATGAGATACAGGCACATCCTGCAGGTGCAGTGTGGGTACCGGAGGATGGCCCGCAAATATCATTCGGATCGGGCCTCCGGGGCGTGGTGGGCCACACCACAGGCTCCGCCTACATTGCCAACAACAGCCACCAACACCACATCCACCAGGTCTCACCAAGTGGCCCCAGCAACGTCGGGAACAATAGACCCTGGCTCTTCCTCCAGACCTGGACCCAGCCGTGTTGTAATACCAGGACAGTCCAGTGGGCAACCAACTCCTGGCACAACCTCAACCTTGGCCGGCACACAAACAACATCAGCCCCTCCTGTGGACCCAGCCGCCTTCCTGGCATTAAGTAGAAAATTGGACAAGCTTGTCAATAAGGTGGACAACCTGAGCCAGGATGTGGCCTATATTAAAAAAGGGTCAGCTCCATCAGGCGGACCCTACGGAGGGCGAACCTGTAGGACTTTTGCCCTGTTGAACTTTTACCCCTCCCCTCTCTCCTCTTTCCTATTTTCTACTGATAGTTGGGTTTTGGGGATTAGTATTAGGTAAGTATAGGTAATTAGCTTAGTTAGTGTTAGGGAAGAGGGTGGGGGGTCCTTATTCTTTCTATCTTTATTTTTTGTGTGGGTTGGTGGGTGGGGCAATGTTGGGATTCCTGTTTAAAAAAAAAAAAAAAATATATACAAAAAATTACAAAAAAATATATGTTTGTTTAGAATAGTATAGTATGTGTGTAGGTTAGTAAGTGTTGTCCTGCACGTGTCCTGTCTCATAATGGTGGGTGGGGGGTTGATGTTTAGATCGTTTCGTTACATGTGTAGAGTAAGTTTAGCTTAGGTTAGTTAGGGACAGTTGTGGGTTAGTAGTAGTCAGGTTAGATTAGTGTAGGTTTACCTTTCCCTTAGTTGCCTCTTGTGTTACTCAATAGAAATAAATATATAGTTAACCCTTTACATGATGCGTTAGGTGCTACTTTATCATGGCCTTGACATCAGTGTAGCTGAATGTTTTAGTATGACATTTGTGTCCTATGCTCGCCATCCCCAGGAAATTGAGGTTTAACATGCCAGCTACCCGTGTGCTAACTTGGTAAGTATCCACCATTTGGGAGAACCACCATTGGTAGTTTGCATTGATCACCAAGGTTTTGTGTTGGTGTGTATCCTACTTCACAAAGAGTGCTTTCAGACTTGTTATTGTGGGTAAATTGATAGGTCAGACTGCAGTGTGAAGTTCAGGGAGATCTTTGTAGATGAGGAGTTGTTCACACTCTTGTCTTGTTGCTTTCATTGCTGACCTACATCATGTGTGTACTAATTCTGCATGACTTTCCTTCATGGAAGTATACTCCGAAAGGGTGATTGATGCAGTGTAATTTGTTAATGTTTCCTTACATTTTGCGGCATAATTTCTTATTTTAGTATTGCATGGTGCCTACATTTCTCAGCCACCATTAGTTGTCTAGAATAGCTATAGATGGTGCATCATTCTGTCCAATGTGAATGTTATCTGTTCCATGTCTTCTTCTTCTGATGTGTGTGTTGCCTGGTTTGTCCTTGTTGTTGTTAGTTCTGAAGGGGCAACACACACCTCAGTGTTAGAAGACATGGAGGCAGACATCCCGGGGGCTGCTCCCTGTGGAGTTATGAAGGGCAGTACTGCAGCAAGGAGGGCCTGCTGGTTTTTGAGAATGGCAGCCACATCACGATGGTAGGCAGCCAGGTCGGCCCTGAGGGGTTCTATGTTGCATTCGTGCACACGTTGACTGGATTGCAGTTGTAGGTGTTGTGTCAACTGGATGACAGCTGTGCAGATTTCCTTCTGTGTTTTGGCAAGTTCCTGCAAGAGAGATGTTCGGGCTTGCATAGCAGCTGCCTGATCAGCAGAAGACATCATGCACGAACGCACCCCCTCAAGGCTGGCTGCCATAGTTTGCATCCCCACCCGCACCTCCTTGGCCAGCTCCCGCTGTACCCCAACGACGGTTCTTTCGAAGCTGGTGCCAGTGTCGTCAGAGTCCTCAGCTGTGTTGGAGCTGGCAGGTCTTACAATTGGGGTGGCGGGTGATTCTACTGTGGTGGCTGCTTCTTATGTGCTCCTCCTTGTGACTGAAGGTGGGGTTTGGAGGCTTTCAAGGACCATTTGGATGGTCTCCTGTGGAATGTTTATGGGCTCGTCATCCATGTCATCAGGGAAATCAGGGACAGGCATATCGGCAGGAGATCCATATGCCTCTGCAATGAAACAGGGTACAATTAGTGTGTCTGTGTTGTGACAATTTTGCACTAAGATACAAGCCTTTGGATGCCTTAACTTTGTGCTCTGTTTTTGTCTTGGTATCTGCTGTCCTTCATATTGGCATTGTTGTAGGCCTATGGCCCACCTGTGTGTCACATGTATGATATAGAGCTATCAGACTTGTCTGCCTAATCGCCTCTAGGTGTTGCTTTGTAAAAATTTAGGAATAGGCATGTTTTTGTCCTACTCCTCCCTCCGTGTTTAACTATTGTTATGGAGGGACATTTTGTTGGGTGGGCTCTCATTATCCTACATGAGATTACTGGCTTTCTAGGCAGCAGGATAGATAATGGTGTGGGGGACTAAGTCTGACACACTTGTAATGAACTCTGTCACCCTGATTCTTTCTTTTTGCTCTGGCTCACTAGCAGTGCCTCTGGTCTCCCACAGCAGAGGAATGATTAGACATCCGAGCGCATGACATCTTTGGAACTTCTCAGGGAAGTCGTGGTCACTCAGATCCTACACAATTCTCTCTTTTCCAGTATGTTCTCATACACAAATGACAAAGACAGTATTTGTTTAATATGATGATTTCATTGTACAACTGACTTGTAGATATTTAGGTGTGAGCCACAATAACCCAAACAATACAAACTGTTAGAATTGAAATAGTCAGCAGGAGAGTAAAACATTAGTACAAAGCTATCATGGTGCCTAACTGTTTCTACTATCCCTCTGCTTGTTCTATTTATAGCACAGCATGTTAAGCTTCGAGCTTGTCTGTCTGAATCACTGGGGAGACATCATCCCTCATATCAGAGCAATGGCCTGTGATCTGGTTCTGCATCTGCAGCAAGGCAGGCAGCGTCTAGTTGTGGTTCTCTGTTTGGAAACTCCCTCTTGCGTGTCTTGGGACAAGGAAGTGATTTTATAAGTAATATGTCATCGTGATGACAAAGTGTCCCTACGCAGGAATGCCAAATCTTAACCCCTACCACGTCTATCGGCAATGTACCAGACTGTATCCTTGACTGGGGCACAGAGTGAATATGTTCTGGCAAACTCCAGTGCTGAAGTAGGCAAAACAGTGTGATTTGACTAATAAACAACACCGTAGGACTGGCTATTGGCTAAATTAACTGATAGGAAGGCTAATAAAAAGCATTTAGTGCAAAGTGCTCTGAGGCTCTTAGATGTGAGCAAATGCGTTAAAGTACATTCAGGGCAAGGTGCACAAAGGCCTAAAGCCTGAAGCTAATGCGCAAAGTATACGTTACACTTACAACACTACACTTTGACTGACTGTGGGTGTTGTGAATGCCCTGGCAGCACACTTGCCTCTCAGGACCTGCCCCAAACACTTTTTATTCACATTGCCCGAAATGTACATGTGACGTGGCATATCCTATGCATGTCAATGTTAGGATGTGGTATGGATGTAAACATTGTTGATGTTTGAAGATGATGTTGGGTCATGTGTGTTTAATTGGATTGGCCTGTTTATCGTATGAAGGTTCTATTTGGTTGTCAGACTGTGCAGGTGTGTTTCAGTGACCAGTTGCCTGTGTCCCCTCCTCAATGTTGTTGTCTGAGCAGTATGACATTAGTGATGTTGCCTTGTTAGCCAGGCACGTGAGAGACCCTGACGTATGCAGCATGTGGGTGTCCTTAGTGCTGTGTGGCTCCTATTGCTGTTTACTTTGGCTTATGTATGTGTCAAGTATGGACATTCGGCATTTGAGTGTACTGGTGCCTTTGTCTTATTTCTATGAATAGTTGCAGATGTCATCCTCACCCCCTAATTTAGGTATGTATGTTCCATGGGGAGGGTCCTGCCATTTGGTACTATAGCTGCACAGAGATGAGAGGTGTTATTGTCAACTGTTGTCGCAGTTACATTGCAGTTGTTGTTTTGGCTACTGCATTACTGATAGGGACCTAGTTGATGTAGGATAGATTTTGCAAGACAAGTGCCTGGATGTGAGTTTGACGTAGTGGCCTTCACACCTGTCGCTGCTTTCCCTTGGCTCTATTGTTGTACTTACAGGATGGCCCCATGGGACTGTTGTTGGTGCTGTATTTTGTCGTGCCCCAGATTCAGTCTGTGCTGGGCATGCCCCCCTGCCGTGCCCCTTTACACATGCCACTTCATATATGTGCTGACTTACATGCATTGTGTAGTAGGTATCCCCCCCCCTGCTTACAGTCCCCATTATTGCATTTTTATTCCCCATGCGACTTACCCTGCATGTGCGTTGTCTCGTGGTAGTCTGCGCTGTCCTGTCCTTGAATCCCTGTGACGATCTCCTCAGGGATGACGGCTGCGACCATCTCCTCCATGTGGTCCAGGGCCTCCTGGTGTGCTGGACTCCCCCCTCCAGTCTGCATTGCTGCCTTCCTGTTCCTGGCCATTTTTTCTTTTGTCCTACGTTTGCAGTCATGCCAGCGTTTCTTACACTCGGTGATTGTCCGGCGTTCTTCAGCCACACTGTTTATCTTGTCCACAATGTGTTTCCATATGGCCTCTCTCCTACTGATAGGCAATTTAGAGGTGATGAACAATTGGTGCTGGTGTTCCGTCACCTCTTTCACCAGGATTTCCTGCTCCTCTGCACTGAAGCAACACTTTCTTTTTTTTCTGAAAATGTCCTGGTTCCGGTATGGATCCTCCTGGCTGGTTCCAGGTCTGCTGTCATCCTCCTGGGGTCTGTAGTGGCATCTGGGATCCATTTTGGCTCTCCTCTGCTGAAAGGGCAGTTTTCGCGGGTAAATTTTACGCAATAGTGTGAAAAAAAAACAACGCTTTCCGGGTTGCGCTGTCGTAAATCGACCCACAGTGATTTGCGTCGCGTTAACGTTGGTTTCCTTTATGACGTGACGCCGCTGTGTGCGTCACGAAATAATGACTCCCACCTGTTGGTTGCGCCGTCGCGCGTCAAAGTATAAATTTGACGCCCGCACGGTGCTTCGAAATGGCATTAGCCGGCGCTAATTGTTTTGACGCAAAACTGTGTTAGCGCAGTTTTGCGTCAAAAAGTATAAATATGGCCCTTGATTTACTAAGTGAAAATCCAGGAAGTGGTAAGCCTGGTGTATTCTAAATGGACCAGATGTACCTAATTCAAGATGTCCAAGTGGTTATCTTTTTAAGGTTGGCTAAGTCTCAGATAAAGCAACAAATGTAGGTGGAGAAGCCGAGTAGAAGCTCAAATAAAAGTAAGTAGAATCAAAAAACACCCTGCAGAAAGGTATGCTCAAGTATTGAAAATGGGGAGAAAATCAGGCCCTGATCCGATAGATAATGTGCCTGTTGCCAGGATTGATAGGTGACGGTTGTTCATGTGGCTAGGATAAGCCACTACGAAGTGCACAAATCTGCTGTATTGTTAAAGACATGCCATTTTGCACGGAGTATTGAAGGTGTCTTCAATGAAAAAATATTGAAGACCTGAATTCACATCAACAATAAGTAGTTTCGCCTCTGACACCCTCCCACAATGATCTTTCCTCAAACTCACCTCTTGCAGATCTTGCCAACACCCTCATTTCCTTAAATGTTACTTCCAATGAAGATAATGTGTGAAGAATTAGTGGAGTTTGGTGTTACCACTTCAATGAACAGCATGTAGGTAATACATCCATTGCCCTAGTCTGTCACTTTGAGCAACACAAGGAGGCTGACTGGCAGGATGTGTTTTCAAATTGGCAAACAGTGCACAACCCTGAGAAGAATATGTTGAAGGAACCCTAGATTGACACATTTCAGCTGCAGCTGTGGGAAACAATAATTCAATGTGAGCACACTAGAGTGTTTTCTTCCAAGGATAATGTTTCTATTGTAATTAGACTTTAGCTCTGCTTGACTAATTTTGATTTTTGTAACTTTCTACCTGGACCCTAATTGACTTACCGTATTGGCTGTTGACCTCAAACTGATCCTACTCAGTATGTGACATAGTGAACTGTTTGGCAAGCACAACATTTCCAGGAAAGGTCTTTGCGCACATCTGATTCACGCTCAAGTCGTTGTGGAGTGAGTCATCACAGAATGTGCACGGTAACTAGTTTGTGCTGCATGTAGACCAAGTATGAGTTTTGGTGGTAGCACGTCATCACACTGGAAACCGAGCCAGCCACTGCTTCTTCCAGAAATCTATTCAGCACATCATTGTGGAACACTAAGGAAAATCGTGTCATCTCTAAGACTAGAAAATGTACTTGTGTGGCTAAACATACATTCGTGTATTTTGCTCAATATTGTTTTACGTGCAGGTTTTTTTCGTCTCTCTTTCCTTCCTTCACTTTTACAGCCACGTTGGTAATTCTTGAACATGCAAAATGTTACTCCTTCTCCTTTCTTGGAGGAATCTGGCAATCCTAAACTGTAGTGTCATTTGATCAGTTCTCTTAATGATTAACTAGGAGCTATAGATGGATTAACGTACAGGGCAGAAAGGAAGAAAAATCTATTGTTTTATTATTTGGGAAAAATGGACTGGCGGTTTATGATCAGTTCCAACTTCAACAACATGTGAAGGTGATGGAGACCTAGATGATTTCCAGATAGCCATGAACAACTTTAAAATATGTTGAAGGCCAGAAAAACGTGGTTGTGCATAGACACGTTTTTACTGGAGCAAAAATACCCGATGCACCAGTTGAAGCATTTGTCACAGCTTTGAAACCTGGCTTTAGCAAGTTTTGACGGGTTTAGAGATCAGATTGTAGCTTGATTCAACTCCAAGTCTTTCCAGGAAAGTCTATTGTTATTAAAATGCAACACTGCAAAAAAGTGCTTGATGTAGTTAAAAGAATTGACACCTCTGAAGAGTATATCACAACTCTTAAAACTGGGTTGGCCACTCATCAAATCTCAGGTGCCAATGATGTAAAAAAAAAATATATATAGAGAGAAACCATTTGGAAGTTGGATAATTTAGTACTAGTACAGTGTGCAGAAGCATAAGAAACATCAATGAATGAAGTATTGTCGAGGAAACCTGCAATGATTTAGGCCCTCATTATGACTTTGGCGGTCTTGTCAAAAGACTGCTGAAGCCGCGGGCGCCAACATACCTCCAGTGCTGGCAGTATGCGTGGCACCCAATTATGACTTTTCTGCTGGGCCAGGTCACATCAACATTGAAGCTGGCTCGTAATAGAGCCGGCGGTAATGTTGATGTGCAGCCGGTGCAGCAGCACCCTTCGCGCATTTCACTGCCCGTAGTTCGGGAAGTGACATGCGCAATGGGGCTGTGCCTGGGGGCCCCTGCACTGCCTATGCCAAGTGCATGGGACCCCATAGGCACCCCAACTCCCCCTTACCGCCAGCCTTTTTATGGTGGTGTTTACCACCATGGCAGGCTGGCTGTTGGGGACTCATAATCCCCAGGCCAGCACTGCTTGCAGCGCTGCTCTGGTGGATTACGACAGCACGACTGCAGCCTGGCAGTGTCCTGGTGGGACCGGCGGTATGACCGTGGCATATGCGCCACAGTCAAAATACGATAGCAGACCACCGCCAGCCTGTTGGCGGTAGTACCACCAGGGTTCCGCTGTCCATCCGGGTCATAATGCCCCCATAAGTGTGTAGCGATATCAGATAGGTAACATTGGCCACTGAAGTAATTGCAACAAGTGGCAGTTCGTTAGTTGAAAAAGGTGTCAGTCTTAACATATTTGTAACCATTGATGGTAAAGAAATTGAATTGTTAGTGGACGCTGGCGTGAAGATCACTATAATTTCATGTCAAATCATAATCAAGACTGGGATCAAAACCTGTTTTAACTTCTTGAGGTTACTAAAGTGGCCTTTGAAGGCATTAAAATGGATTTATTCTGTTACTCCTGGGTAAATACAGCAATTCCAGACAGAAATATCAAGGGTAAAGGTGCATGTGGTGAAGAAAGGGTATTATATATGCTCAGGTCATGTCATTTGACAGATTTTAGTATGGTATTGAGAAAAAGACAAGAGTAACCATTTTACTAGTTGAGGAAAACCGTGTTCACTGCTGAGAGGAGACATTCAAGAATGTATATGAAGCAAATTGAGAAAATCATCAATTACACATATGCAATCAAGATGAAGAAATGTTACTGTCAAATAAAGCACAAACTGAGATGCATTCTCCGCAGTATTTGAATAATGTTGGATGCAAAAATTAACTACATGATTAAGCAGGGCATCACTGGACCTGAAGAGGCCACTGTATTGTTTTTATTAGTAGTTTTCTAGGTACAGTGATACTACTCCAGAGTCTATTTAAAAGCACAGGAATCAAAAAGAACCTTCGTCTCTTCCCTCCCTCATTGATCCCTTTCATGCAACCAAGTTGTGTGGTCCAATGCAAAGCGTACATCACGATCGTTGTGTACTGCCATGGTCTGCTCTTCCTGAAAATGTCCTGACTTTGACATCTCTGTCTATTTCAGCAGCATAATGGCCAGGCTGCTGTTTATCTCTGTCAGTGTATCCTGAGTTAGCAGATAGACCTGCATCAGAACACCAGATGTCCTTGGATCTTTGTGCCGGAGGTAGGATGGTATAATAGAGGTCAAAATATTAGTTACAGAAAATTAGGTCTTCCACCCATTATTTTACATGTGTGTGCCCTGCCCCAGACACAGGTCACTCTCTCTTTTAGCCATCAGCAAATTATGGAGATTAATCTCCACATTGTCGCCGCCAGTCTCTTTGGTATATCCTAGCGGTGCCACCTTCAGGGACGGTGTCAGAGTCCCCTCAACCATCTCGGCAAGTGTGTCAAATACCTTTTTCCATTATATGTAGAATGATAGGCAGAGCCAGGCTAGGAATAGGAAGTTAGCCCATGGTGTAAAACATCTCCCATACCTCACATCATCTCGTAGACTAACCCTGTATAGTTTGCTTGGAGTGTGATAGGTTTGGTGTATAAGCCTAAATTCTATCAATCGTAACCAACCAGTAGGAGGGAGGTGGCCTATCTGAAAACAACAATATTTTCACTTCGGGTTTGTGGCACGACCTCAGGATCCTAATTTTAAAGCATAGGGTACAATTTGGTGATTATGGCCCTCATTACAACCCTGGCGGTCGGTGTTAAAGCGGCGGTAAAACCGCCAGCAGGACGGCGGTAAAAAAAATGGAATCACGACCGTGGTGGAAACCACCAACATAGACAGCCACTTTAACACTCCGACCACCAGGGCGGTGGAAACAAACAGCATGGCGGTCACCGCCAACAGACAGGCGGAAGATAATGTACCGCCCACAGTATCATGAGAGGCCAATCCGCCACCTTTTCAGGGGCGGATTCACCGCAAACAAAAACACAGCGGAAACAGGACTTGGAATGGAAAACGCTCACCTCTACACACCCCACTAGGAGCCAGGACGCCATGGAGCTGGAACTCCAAATTCTACCTGCCATTCTCTTCCTGCTCCTTTACCAGGAGCACGAATGCTGGAGGTGATGACAACAGTGAGTACTGCACCTACGACACAGGGGAGGGAGGAGGGAGGAGGGAAAAGTGAGTGACACACACATGCAACACGCAGAACCCCCACCCTCACCCACTACAACACACACACAAATACATGTAGATGCCTACATTTACATCCCCCAAACACCCCTGGAAGAATGCAAGGACAAAAGGAAATGAGTTGAACGATTCCAATAAAGAAAAATCCATTACACAAAAATATATCTACACTATCAACAAATATATACACCAAGAATTCAAGTCCATGTACTGCACCTACATAGTCCGCGGACCACTGGGCCCAAAATGCATGGGCGAGGCCCACACAAGATACCCGATCAAAACGGAGAGAACACTGCAGGGGCATCAGATCGAAAGGGAAGGGGGGCACCTCAGCCGGATCAATGCATGACACCAGCTCCATGAGGGGGCACCATGTCCATTGATGTATCCCGGGGAGTGCAAAGCCACAGTCTCACAAGTCTCTCCAGTGGGTGGTTTGCCCACTGCTTTATCCTGGGGAGTGCAAAGCCACAGTCTCACAAGTCTCTCCAGTGGGTGGTTTGCCCACTGCTTTATCCTGGGGAGTGCAAAGCCACAATTTTTCAAGTCTCTCCAGTGGGTGGTTTGCCCACTGCTTTATCTTGGGGAGTGCAAAGCCACAGTCTCTCAAGTCTCTCCAGTGGGTGGTTTGCCCACTGCTTTCTCCTGAGGAGTGCAAAGCCAGAGTCTCACAAGTCTCTCCAGTGGGTGGTTTGCCCACTGCTTTATCCTGGGGAGTGCAAAGCCACAGTCTCTCAAGTGGATGCCTTTCTCCACTGGTTCTGGAGTGGGCTTTGTGCCCAGAGTGCTTCATCCTGCCAAGGACTGAAGTAGTGGATGCCTTTCTCCACTGGTTCTGAAGGGGGCTTTGTGCCCAGTGTGCTTCATCCTGCCAAGGACCTAGGTAGTGGATGTGAATCTCAACTGGTTCTGGAGGGGGCTTTGTGCCCAGAGTGCTTCATCCTGCCAAGGACTCAGGTAGTGGATGTGACACTCCACTGACGGTGGGCCTACAGGGAAGCTTTCCATGCCCCTGGAACTGACCACCAGCTTCGTACGACTGACCACTGGGGATGGCAGCCATGTCTGCGGTGGTGCAACTGGCACATGATGTGGTGTGGCCGCTGTCGGTGCTTGCGGCATCCTCAGTAGCAGCGGTGCTTGCGGCGCTCATTGGCCAGCGGTGCTGGTGGGTGGCTCAGTGAGCGTGCTGCTGGCGGCGGTGTCCTTGGCAGCGGTGCTGGTGGCGGCGGTGTCCTGGGAAGCTGTGCTGGTAGCGGCGGAGTCCTGGGCCGCAGTGCTGGTGGCTGCGGTGTCCTGGGAAGCGGTGCTGGTGCTGGTGATGGCGGTGTCCTGGGAAGCGGTACTGGTGGCGGCGGTGTCCTGGGAAGCGGTGCTGGTGGTGGTGCTGTCCTGGGAAGCGGTGCTGGTGGCAGCAATGCATATGGCGGTGCTGGTGGCGTTCTTGTCCGCCGTGCAGGTTGGCAAAGACTTCCCTTTCTTTTTCTGCCCTTCCCCACCTTGGATGGTGGCGCAGCTGTCTTGCCACTCCCAACTGTAGTCCTGGGAGAGCCCTTGGTGGCAGGTGTTTTGCTCTTCTCCCTATGGGCTGTGGCCAACTTCTTATGTTTCTGAGGTGGGGGACTGTCCTTGGCCTAGCTCCTTGGCACACTGGCTGCCCTGCTGCTTGGTGCACTCCAGAAGCCAGTTACTGCTGGCACCACTGTTCCCGGTGATGTGGTGGCTGTGGTGCTGGGTTGGGACCTGGAAAGGCTTGCCCTAGGGGACGGAAGGGGTGGGGGAGGTGAAGGGAAGGGAAGGGAAGGGAAGAGGTCAAGGTTTGACTGGAACAGTTTTTTAGACACCCTGGGACGGGTAGATGGAGGGGGTTTGGGAGTGGAGGAAGAGGTAGTGGTTGTAGGAGGTGTTCGTTTGCTGACTTTGGGTGAAGGTGCATGGGCTGGAGGCTGTCGTGAGGTGGATGGCTGTTGGGTGGGTGTGTGACTGCGTTTGTGTAGTTTGGGAGGTGGGCTCACAGATACAATGGTAGAGGACACAGGGGATGTGTGAATGGTAGTGGGGGTGGTGATTGCACATGAGCGGTGTGTGGTGATGGGCGTGCTGGTGATGGACGTAGTGGCTGAAGATGTAGTGCATGCAGGTGTGAGTGGAGACGTGACAGGGAGGGAGGAGGGAGACGAGAAGGAGGGGGACACAGTGGAGGCAGTGGATGTTGGTATGTGTGCATGGGTATGAGGCTTGTGTGAGTGCCTGTGGGATGTGTGGTGCTTATGTTTGCCAGAGCTACCCTTGTGTGTTGAGGTGTGTACATGCTGGTCTGATGGTGTGCTTGGGATAGGCTGAGGTACTGGGGATTGGGGCTGGGTGGAGGAAGTTGGAGGAGGGAGGCTGGACACAGGGACATTGGCTGCCATCAGTGCTGAGGCCAGAGTCTGAAAAGCTCGCTGTTGGGCTTCCTGGCCAAAATGAATGCCCTCCAGGTATGCATTCGTCTGTTGCAACTGCCCCTCTACACCCTGGATGGCATTCAAAATGGTAGACTGCCCAACAGTGAGGGATCTGAGGAGGTCAATGGCCTCCTCAACGAGGGCAGCAAGGCTGACTGGGGCAGGGGCTGAGGTGCCTCGGGCGAAGGAGATTCCCACCCTCCTGGGTGAGTGGCCACAGATCACACGCTGAGGGGCTGCTGGGAGGGCGGTGCTGGAAGGGGGGGTGGCGGCTGTACCTGTCAATGCAGTGGGCACATAGTGGCCCGCCACTGCAAGGGAGCTCCCATCAGAGGAGGAGTCGGTGTCGCTGGTCTCAGCTCCTGTCCCTGCCGTGGAGCTCCCCTCGCCCTCCGTCCCACTGGTAAATTCAGAGTCCATAGTGTCGCCCTCCAGGGCCATGTGGGATGCAGCTCCCTCCTGCTCCTGTGGCACTGCTCCTCCGCGTGATGATGTTAATGCACACAAGAACAGGGAGACCACAAAAAGGGGGGGAAAGAAAGTAGAAAGACATGTTCAGTGCATGCACTACCACTACCGTTGGCGGACACTACAGACACAGCAGCCATCTGCACTACGCCATGCACTTAGAGTTCCCTAATTAATCACAGGGACATGGGGTACAAGGCCTATGCCCGATTGCCGCACACATGGAAGTCACAGGAGCCTGACTAGGGATAGATGGCTCTTAACACTGGTGGGGTGGGGTGCCACATGGCCTGCCTTACGAAGGGACCTTGCCTACAAAACTCGCCCTGGCCTACGGGTACCCACAGCCCACCTCCCCCACCCAGACACCTCCAATGCGCGCTGAATCAGATGAATGTGACTGTACTCACCCCCTTGTGGCTGCTGTGATGCCCTCAAGCGCCCATCCAGCTCCAGATACGCCACCGCCAGGATCCCGAACATCAGGGGGGTCATGGTGCGATGGTCACCCCTCCCACTTTGGGAGGCCATCCCCAGCTGGGCCTCCGCTGTCTTCTTGCTCCAGCGGCGAATGTCCTCCCATCTTTTCTGGCAGTGGGTGCTCCATCTGTGGTGGACCCCCAGGGTCCGGACTTCCTCGGCGATGGCACGCCAAATTTCCTTCTTCTGGTGGGTGCTGACCTACAGCAATAGTACAGGGGAAAAGGAGAAGATATAACCGTCCGGACCGTCACAGTCATTGACCCACGTTCCTACCCTTGCCATGATGCACATACACTGACCATTGTTTCATTCTCACCTCATTCCCCCCCAATTTCCCATCTACACCACTCCAAACAGGCATTGCTCATACAGCATGCTCACAGTGTACTCACCTGTTTGTCTGGAGGACTGTAGAGTAGCGTGTACTGGGGAGGACCCCATCCACTAGTTTGTCCAACTCCTCTGATGTGAAGGCAGGGGCCCTTTCCCAAGACACATGAGCCATTGTCGCTTCCAGACTGAGGTCACAGTAGCACTTGCAGTGTAGGTCCTCTCCTGTCGAAGATCAGGTATCAAGTGAGTGAACAGAGAGAAAATGGAGGTCACGTCCGCAGCGGTGCGTACCGTCACTGCCGGCGTACATCGTCATTGGCTCGTGGGACCCATAGGGCCCAATGTTAACCAAGGCAGGATTGCGCCGCATTCTTCGACCGCCTACCACAACGGTGTACAAAGCCAGTGCAGTTACCTCATATCCCCTTGCCCCACCTTACAGGTCAGGCAGCCGCCATTTCAGGGGGCCACATGGCATTAATTGTAAATGCATAACACATATCTAGGCCTTGCATACACACTGAGACAGGCACATAGCGGATTGACAATTGTGTGCAATAAATATTCTATTTAATACCTCAGTGTTGAGTGACTCTCTGCTTGCTGTTCTCGTCCATAGGGCACGTCCGCTGGGGCAGGTGAGGAGATGGCAGCATCCTCCGGTGTACAGACCACTGGTGGACCTTTCGACAATGGAAGAGCGACATGTAATTGTCACCTACAGACTTGATCGTGCCACAATCCAGGAACTGTGTGCGCAGTTGGAGCCAGACCTGATGTCAGCAATCCGCCATCCCACAGGTATCCCCCCTCTAGTGCAGGTCCTGTCAGTACTCCATTTCCTGGCAAGTGTATTTTCAAACTACAGTGGCCATAGCATCAGGGATGTCCCAGCCTATGTTCTCCAACGTGTTGTCCAGAGTGGTGTCTGCCCTGCTGAAACACATGCACAGCTACATCGTTTTCCCTCAGGTGGAGGATTTGCCTACAGTGAAAGGTGACTTCTATGCCCTGGGACATATCCCCAACATCATAGGTGCCATTGATGGGACACATGTGGCCTTGGTACCCCCCGAAGGAGTGAACAGGTGTACAGAAACCGGAAGAGTTACCATTCCATGAATGTGTAGATGGTGTGTTTGGCCTACCAGTACATCTCCCATGTGAACGCCAAGTTTCCAGGCTCAGTGCATGATGCTTACATTCTAAGGAATAGCAGCATCCCTTATGTGAAGGGCCAACTCCAGAGGCACCGTTTGTGGCTAATAGGTGAGGACAAGGACCATATACCATGTGAATAGTTGCCTGGGTCTGGGGTTGTCCCTAAGGGTTAGTGTGTGTCTAACAGTTGTCCCTCGACATTTGCAGGTGACTCTGGCTACCCCAACCTGTCATGGCTACTGACCCCAGTGAGGAATCCCAGGACAAGTGCAGAGGAACACTACAATGAGGCACATGGACGAACTAGGAGGGTTATAGAGAAGACCTTCGGCCTCCTGAAGGCCAGGTTCCGGTGCCTCCATTTGACAGGTGGTTCCCTCTACTACTCACCACAGAAGGTGTGCCGGATCATCGTGGCCGGCTGTATGCTGCACAACTTGGCTTTGCAACAACGGGTGCCTTTTCTGCAGGAGGATGGTCCAGATGGAGGTGTTGTGGCAGCTGTGGAGCCTGTGGACAGTAAAGAAGACGAGGCAGAAGACGAGGGCATAGACAACAGAAACACTGTGATCCATCAATACTTCCAGTGAGACACAGGTAAGAAGACATCACTGCCTCCTATATCTTATACAATTGTTCTACTTCTCATCTATCTGTCACTTTCACCCAGTGTATGGACCCTGATTTGTCACTTTCCCTTTCGATTTCACAGATGTGGGTCCTACTGTGTGACCTCTGCTATGTAACCTCATGGACTAGAGCTGTGTGACATTGGTATGTTGACAATACAATGGACATTGGTATTTTCCGTAGTTATAGCTAATACACATTTGTGAAATCACAGACTGACTCCAGATTGTTTTGTGAATCAAGGGTGCTTATTGAAGTGCAAAATAGTGGATGGGTGGGTAAAATGGTTAGGGGTGATGGTGGAGGAATGTCCATGGCAGAGTCCAGTCTATTAGTCTCACATGTGCATTGTCCAAAGGGGCATAGGAAGTGGAGCTAGGGCAGTTTAAGGCTGGACAGAATGACGAAGTGGGACAGAAGGATGACAATCAGGGTGGTCTCAGTTCTTGGCGGTGGTCTTGGCATTGTTCCCTGTCTTTGTCCTGGATCTCAGGGACCGCTTGCTGGGTGGTTCTCCATCTGCAGGGGGTGGGATGCTGGTGTCGTGGTCCTGTGGTGGTGCCACCTGTCCACAAGCGCCCGGGGAGGTGGTGAGCAGTTCATCGTCCAGGCTAGTGTCAGGGGCCCTTTGTTGTGCCACAGTGTCCCTCCTGGTGTTCACGAGGTCCTTCAGCACCCCTACAATGGTGCCCAGGGTGGTATTGATGGATTTGAGTTCCTCCTTGAACCCCAAATACTGTTCCTCCTGCAGCCGCTGGGTCTCCTGAAACTTGGCCAGTACCGTTGCCATTGTCTCCTGGGAGTGATGGTAGGCTCCCATGATGTTAGAGAGGGCCTCGTGGAGAGTGGGTTCCCTGGGCCTGTCCTCCCCCTGTCGCTCAGCAGCCCTCCCAGTTCCCCTGTGTTCCTGGGCCCTTGTCCCCTGAACCGTGTGCCCACTACTACTGCCCCAGGTCCCTGCTGTTCTTGGGGTGGTGGGTTAGCCTGGATTCCCTGTAGTGGTGGACACACTGCTTCTTGACGTGTCCTGGGAACAGAGGCATGGGCCCGCTGGGTTGGTGCTGTGCTGGTGTTACCGGAGGGGGGAGGCTCTGTGGTGGCCTGTGCCAGTGTGAGGGATACCGACTGTTCCGAGGTCCCAGATGGGCCGGGCTGGTCATCTAGATCCAGTTGGACAGAGCTGCTGTCATCACTGCGGGCCTCTTCTGGGGGGGAGTGGGCATCTCTGGAACGTCCTGTCCAGTGTCTTTGGGTAGGGGTCCTGCAGAGGTGTAAAGGCATAGTTTTAGTATCTGTGTGTTCCATGGTGTGCAATGCGTGGGTGACCATGTACCCCATTGCTTGCATTCCTGTGTAGGAGCTTCTGTGATACTTTTTTAGGGGTCTGTGTGGGTATGTGCAGTGGCCATGCATTGGTGATGGGTGTCCATGCTTTGTTGTTGCATGCAGGGCTTGGTGTTGGGATGTGTGGTTTGTGCTAGTGGGACATATGTGAGGAGTTGGAGTGATGGGGGTGAGGGCAAGGGTGGGGGTATGTGATAGCATGCAGGTATGGTGGGGGATGAAGTTGTTAAAGCTTTGCCTTACCAGAGTCCATTCCTCCAGCTACTCCTGCGAAGCCCTCGGTATGCAGTATAGCCAAGACCTGCTCCTCCCATGTTGTTAGTTGTGGGGGAGGAGGTGGGGGTCCGCCACCAGTCCTCTGAACCGCAAGGTGGTGTCTTGAGACCACAGAACGCACCTTCCCCCATAGGTCGTTCCACCTCTTCCTGATGTCATCCTGTGTCCTTGGGTGCTGTCCCACTGCGTTGACCCTGTCCACGATTCTGTGCCATAGCTCCATGTTCCTAGCTATGGTGGTGTGCTGCACCTGTGATCCAAATAGCTGTGGCTCTACCCGGATGATTTCCTCCACCATGACCCTGAGCTCCTCCTCAGAAAACCTGCAGTGTCTTTGCGGTGCCATGGGGTGGTGTTGGTGATGTGTGAGGTGGTGTGTGTTGAGGTATGTGGGGTGATGTTTAGGGGTGTGTGCTGTTTTGTGCGTGGATGTGCATGTGTGATGGTGTTGTGTGCCTCTGTATGCTGGTGTTGTCTTTGCTTTGCTGTCTCTCTATCCTTCATCAACATTTTTGGTTGTAAGGGTTTGTGGGTAATGTGGGTGTGTGTTTTATATTGTATTGGGTGTGTGGGAGTGGTGTGTGTATGTCTATCAGGTGTGTATATTTTGAATTGTCCAATGTGGTTGTGTTTTGCATATGTGTGTGTATTTTGAGCGCAGCGGTGTGTACCGCCAATGGAATACCGCAGTTGAAAGACTGCCGCGTGGATTTGTGGGTCGTGATAGTGTGGGCGTATTCCTGTTGGCGTGACGGTTGAGGTTTTCTTATCAACAGTTTATCATTGACCTTTGGTGTTGCGGACTTGTGTGGGTGTCTAGATTTTGGCTGATTCTGAGCAGTGGGTCATAATAGCTGTAGCGGAATTCCGCGGCCGCGGCATGTGTTTTGGCGGTCTTCTGCACAGCGGTAAGCGGGATTGACTGCCAATGTTGTAATGAGGGCCTATGTGTTTGTGTGATTTAGTATTGAGAAGTAGTGCTAATGCCTTGCAGACAGTGGGTTTCCGCAGGAATGTTGGGTAGTGACTTTTGAAAAGGGCTCTGAGGAAATGATGATGGAAGGCTTCCAGTGCAGCAGGCTCCCTGCCTTTCAAGCAACCCAGAGGGTTTAGAAATGAATAGGAGTTTGGGAAGAGGTCACCTATCTGATGGATACCCCATTTCGGCAATGTCTGCCCTACCTACTTTTCCTTTGTCATTAGTGGTTAGTGTGTTAGTGATTATTCCAGGACGTAGAGGATTGGATGGTTTAACCTTTTTATTAACTCAGTCTCATGCCCACTGCATGCTCTTGACAGTGCTTATTTCAGAGTGACTTTGTCTAGGTCTCTGGTCTATCATTGCTCGCAATATGATTGGCTGAGATGTGTCAATTTCCAGAGTAATGTGCGCATTTATGAAGGAGGGTGCAGCCAGTAATGGGTGAAGTGAGCCTGGGTGCAGTGGTAATAAATTTCAAAGTCTTGTGCGTCAATACAGCCCCTCTCATACAGTGGTGTAAAGATGTTCTACCATAATCTGAGTTGCTTACTCAGCCAGGTTAATGTGAACATATGTGATTCAAGCATCTGAAAAAAATGTTTATTCAATATAAGGATGTTGATGAATAGGTAGACGAGCTTAGGCAAAACCATCATTTTCATTAGGGTTATTCTCCCCATGAGGAGCAATGGGTGATGTTGCATCTCGTCACTTGATCTTCATTGTGTGCCATTATTGTTCCATAGATCTCAGTGATCACCTTGTTTTTGTGGTGGCTAAACTACACCCCTGGTATTTAATCAAATCTGTGCACCAAAGTAGGCAGATCGCCACCTTCTGCATTTGTGTAGCTTGCATCATGGGGAATATTGTTGACATTCCAATTGATCACTATTCCCCCTAGAGCTCTAAATAAAGGGAGAATTAATATATGATGGGACTGAAGTTTATGATTAGGTTTCTTAAATGCAGAGTAATACCATCTGAGTATAAGGAAATTATAAAGTTTCCAAGGGAGAATTTGAGGCCCCTATGGCCTATAGCTGATCGACTTTGCAAGGAAGTGGTTCCATTGTAATTGCATACAGCTATGGAATGAGTGGTCATCACTGGCCCTTCCTATAGTGGTGGGACTGGACAGGAGCCCATTTATACCAATTCTAGTGGTAGAGCTTGTTGACAGTAACAGTATCCAGATTAAGAAGCTTGCAGGCATGCCCATTCTCCTTAGGACCGCACAAATGAACTCCCACTCCAAAGAGTTGAACTGCATTTTAGTCTCTAAAATACAGCCACTTACTCCATATCTGGCTCAAGTAGGTGAAGGAGGGCAACAATTGTCCTCAGATTATGAGCAGTGGACTACTGCACTATGAATCCTGCTTGGTCCAGAAGCACCAGGTCTAATAAAAGGAGAATTAAATGGTTGGCTAGGATTTTGGCCAGTATCTTAATGTCTGTATGTATACAAGACAGTGGCCAAAATGATTCACAGTAGGTACGAGGTTTATCTGGCTTTAGCAACATGACCAAAATTGTTTCTCTACATGTAGTGCTATAGTGTCCTGGGTCATTGCCTTGTTTTATGCATGGAGCAGTCAAGGGATTAATATTGACAAGTATGTTTTATAGAATTCAGCAGGAATTGGTCATTCGCCAGAGCTTTGCTTGTGGGGAGGCTGGATATCACAATGGCGATCTCCCCATTAGTGATAAGTGACTCCAGTAGCTGTCTGTGGGTGCCTTCCTACCAGGCCAGCACTTTGTGATCAAAGTATGCATTAAGGTCTGCTTGAGAGTGTGTGCTGGATGTATATAAATCTATTTAAAAAGTAACAAATTCAGTCAATATTGCTTCTTCATTGTATTTACATGTGCCATCATTCCCGATCAAGAAAGTGATTTCCTTTGGGAGCCCCCGAGGTCGGTACATAGAGGCCATTGTTCTTCTTGGTCTATCCAGAGTCATAGTTACTTTTAATGTTTTGCCTCCCCAAATGACCCTGGCAGCTGGCAGGCTTTGTTAGGAGAACTGTTAATTTACGTACACAAACTACTTTCATCTAAAAATTCTGATAACTTATACATCCAAAGGCACAGGATCTACTCTTCAATGGGGGTGTATCTATGGGACTGAGAGTGAGATATCCTCATTTATTAAAATGTAATTAATTACCCTATATAGAGTTATTTTTTCTGTGGTCTCCCATATACCTATTTCTGTTCCTTCGTTTTAGCTGTGTTGTTTAATTTCTTAACTCTTCCTGAGCAACATAAAAAGATTTATAACACTCACAGGTCAATTGCACCTCCTTGTTTGATTCTTGGTCATTCTCTTTATCTCCATATGCCACATTTCCTATTTAGGGGAGCTTATGGGTCCCTAATTAGAACTCAATTTGGGCTTATAAATGTTACAAGCATGTGCAAATATATATTTTTTTACAGTCGTAAAATTACTTTTGTACTTCATAGAAATTTGCACTTGTAAAATGACTTAGGGCCAGATATATGAAAATATTTTGCACTCACAAACAGTAAAATCGGCCGTTTGTGAGTGCAAAATAGTGGTCTGCAATGCATGAAAGGCATTCGCAGACCACAAAGTAGAAATCGCAAAAATTTTGATTTTTTGCGTTGCGACCTGGATTTTGCGAATCGCAATTTGTGATTCGCAAAACCCAGGTCACAAGGCAATGCTGCAAAAAATCGCAAATTGCGATTTTTCGCAGAATGGTATTTTGCACATGCAAAATACCATGATCTGCAACCAGGTGGTAACCTGGTGCAAAATTTAAAAATGCAGTAAAACTGCATTTTTAAATTTAACATGTAAAGCACACAAGCCCTTTTGGCATGTGTGTACTTTACAAGTTCAAAAAAAAAATTGGGGTGCAGGAGAGGGTGACTTTTGCACTTCCAAAATTGCGATTTCTGGTTCAGAAATCGCAATTTTGGAAATGCAAAAAATTTGCAGCTATGGGCCAACAGGCCCATAGCTGCGAATGGGGCCGGTATCGCAATTTGCGATTCGGTAATTGCATTTGCGATTTTTAAGAAATCGCTATTACCGATTTGCAAATGTGATACATGGGCCTTTGCGAGTTGGTAATAGCGATTTCTTAAAAATCAATATTACCGAATCGCAATGGGCCGTGATCATACATCTGGCCCTTAGTTACAAGGAGCACTCATTGTGAGTAAATGTCCTCTGGTTTGCGATTGGGTGTTCAGAGCACAAATGCCAATAACATTTTTGAGTATCGGAGACAACAAACTATAATTCTGTGTGGGATATTTAGCCGTGGTACTCACAAACCAGATGCTTTCATGAAATTTTCAATGGCATACATGCATCATGTGGCTCACATTCTCCAGATCGTACCAGTCTTTCAGAGGCAATATCCAATGAGCAAATCCACATATTGCAACATTGTATACTTTAATTGATAATTAAGTAGATCAGGGACAGAATCAGTCTTTCATTTGACTGCCACTGCTCCAATCTACAATATCTCCAGAGGTAACGAGATGTGAAATATAACTTAGAAGATTATTATGCCAACTTCAAAAATCATTACATGGTGCTTCATTGTGAGTGGCCCAGTTAACTGTAGTATGCACATATCCACTGTTACTGCACATATTACAACTAGGAGTTTTGTGATTAAATATTAGCAAGTCAAACATGGCGATCATGAGAAATTGGGATGTTGGTTGAAGGGTGTAGGGTGATGCCTGTTCAAGCAGCAGCCACAATCTGATGAATCACAACATTTCCTAAATCAACCTATGCTTAATTCTTCGACAGCTTGACTCAAAAGCTATCAGGCTTAATTTAGAGACAATATGTAAGGTACTTATATACAATACAAACAGTAACATGAAAACACAACACAAGGAAAGTCCCAAACCAATACGAAAAATAGAGCAAATTTTAATAAATTATTTGACACCAAAATGACAAAAAACAATCAGTAGAACTGGAATTATGAATTTTAAACTTTAAATGAAAATCTAGTGCCTAAAAAACTCAAAGCTCTATTGTGTAAGAAGTAAAAAAAAAAATGGCTGACCGTGATGGAGAGCTGGTCAGATACAAGAAGTGGATTGGACCCAGTCGGCGCTTACCTTGAGACTAGAAACATTCTGAAGAAAATGTTCTGAGAAGGTAAAGTGCAGCAGGACAGGAAGTGTTGTTGAAGGACAGCCACTGGCCGCAGCCTCGTTGAAGATTTCTACATCTGCACTTAATCACTTTTTTGGAAGTCAAAAATCTCAAGAGTGATGAGGCAGCCAACAAGAGTTCCAGGAGGACAAAAAACTCTTTGTTGAAGGACCGCTGAACAGGATTTGGGGCCATAAATACAAACACATTTTCCCATAGACATAGAATGGGTAAAACCCTTTGCTACATCTGGCCCTTGGTGCTCTGCAGAAGACATAGTGGGAGCTGCCACCAAGTCAGGCCGACCTTTGGTGGACGGATGAGAAGGTTGGTCCCAGTCTTCTCTCGGTTCTATGAACAGTTTTTAGCCACAACTATTTTTAAGCCACACATTTTGGATTTTGGCTACCTGGGCACCTCTGGCACCACCACCAAGGGTCTAGGGATGGAATGGCACCACTTGTGAGGTTAGAACACACTCAAGCTGGCTTCAGGTGCTGGTAGAAGTTGGTGGATGCCTTTTCTGTCCCAGAAACTCTGAGCGAAGGCCAGCAAACTAGCCCTTGAAGTAACTCTGGTAGCCATGGGTTTGGGCGGTGAAAGTGGGCAGGCCTCTGAGGGTTCAAGGCAGTCTCCAAGCAGGAAAGCAGCCCCTCCAGGTGCAGCAGAGCAGTCTTGTGGGGAACACAGCAGGCCATGGCAGCAGGCAGTCCTCTGAGAGTCCTTCCACAGGTCCAGTAAGTGAACTGAATAGTGAGTCTGAAGGTCCCCTTTTTATCTCTGAACTACCCTCCTGCCAGCTGATGCCTGCACACCTGACACACATACTCTGTAGATGTACATGGTTGGATTCCTTCTGGACTGAGGTCCTCTCCACATCTACATGATTGAATGACAGGCCTCTTGATCACTACCCTGGATGGTCTTGCTGTGGAGTTATCCTAGACCGGCAATGGCAAAATTCACCACCTGGTTTTTGGACCTCACCCTGCTGTTAGTACTTCATTCAATCACCTTTTGCTGGAAATCCACAGTGCCTTCCTCACTGGAGACATGGCACACTGGCCTCCAGGATGGAGCTGCAGTGGAATGCACTGCGTTAAGATGGGAGGAGCAGGGTGGTCCTCGGCAGATCCCTGTAGTTGATCTCTGGGACCATCTAATACAGGCAGATAAGCTGATGGTCAGTAGTGATGACCTTCACAAGCACAAATGTGAAATGATACCCAACACCCTTGAACTACATACCTTGGACCACCTCACCACCTTTCCTACCACCACCACCCACCTCCATGGACAACATCAAACAAGTCATAAAGCATAATACTGGCCTACACACTAGCACTCTCACACAATACTGCCTACACTCTCACTTTTGAAATCTCCTACTCTCCATCCCCCACCCCACACAGAGCAGTTATTGTTTGGTGTATTTCACTATGTTCACTATCTAATGTTTGCCGAAATGGTCATATCTTAAATTGTTTCCTTACTGTGCTATGTTTGCTATGTATTCTGATGCTATATATCTACACCAATTGTACTGTATTCACAACTGTATGATGATTTCTAGGTGAAAATCAACAAAATGTATTAGCAAAAAAAAAGACATCTGCACTGGAGTCTGGAGTGCCAGCATCATCCTGCCTGCGGAGACCAGAGGACATTGTGAGGAGGAGGAGATTACCTGGAAGGTGGGAGGTTTAGTGAGGGATCCTGTTGAATGGACCAGTAAAGCGGAGTGTGGGATTCACAGTCCAGTGGGACTGCTGCACAGATCAAGTCCATGTGTTACCCAATTAGGCGACTCATATGCCAGAGAGTGCCACCATGAAGTGCTGCTGCAATGATCGGGCTATTTTCCTGTGTGCTGTTCAATTTAGCAACCCTGTATACCAGAGGGTGCCGTAGTGAAGATCAGTCTTGCCACACTGATTGGGCTGCTTAGCCATGTACTGCCTAAGTACGGAATCCTGTATGCCAGAGGGGCCACCGGGAATTTAAAGCAATGTAGCAGTGATCAGGCATTTGCTTGTGTGTCACTCAAGTTGTCTCCCTGGTGCACTGCTGCAAAGAATGAGGAATGTTGTCCATGTGCAGTGTGGAAATGTGAGGAGCAGTAGATTCCGATCCTTGCACCCAGATCATCTACTTGAGTATCAGAGACGAAGTAACTGTCCAAACCCCATCTTCAGAATCAGAGGGACTTTCAGCATCACCAGAGGACCATCGAAGATGCCCAGCAACCTTGCCAGCAGTGACACAACTACAGCTCTTTACCGGCATTCATTCCAGCCTAACATGTTGCCGTCACTCCCAAGGTCTTCTGTATTGCAGCCCCAGCATGAGCTGGTAGGTTGATTGTCCGGCCCGGGAGCCCTGGGGAAACTTGTTTTTACTTATAAGCACCACAGGGTGGAACTTCTAAGACACATACCCAGTAGTGGGTCCTAATCAGAATCTTTCATTCAAAGGAGGATTAACCACTGCCAGTAGACAAGGAAGTGAGACTCAGGAGCTTAATCTAACAATGCTGGAGAGCTGGCCTTACACACACTGTGTATACTGTTTGTGTGTCCTGTATTTTACTTTGGGCTTGTATATAAATACAAGATATTTGTTTCCTTGCGTTACTTGTGCCCGTGTACACCCTGCACCTACCTCCTCCATGAGAAGCCTTGGACTGCTAAACTTGTGCTACCACTGAGAATCAAGAGCTGAAGAAGTAGTACTTGGTCCAGTTGCTCAGAACACAGAGTAGGTGAGGCCTTAGGTTAGCAAGAAAGACCTAAACCACGACAGTTTAGCCGAGTAGCCCCTGCTTGCCCAGTGGCCCTTAAATAGGGGTTCAGTCATACATCAGGGCCCATTTTTATCATACTGTTGCATCACCCCTGCTCATGCAATGCAGCGCAAGTGCGATGCAACACTATAGTCAGATTTATTAAGCCAAACAAGGCTACCTCGCGAGGCCAGGCATGGCTTTATAAATCTGGAGTGGAGTAAGGCAGAACATATTGCTGCCTTGCATTACTCTGTCCTAGGGAGGCATTCCATGGGTGGAGCTTGGGTGTATCCATGCATCCACCCATGGACATGGCACACTTGCAGATTTACCATGAGTGGTATACCTGGGAATGCATCTCAATGCTACACCTCCTCACAGGAAGCCTAAAGATGATACATCCTTGTTTTTTTCTTTTTCCATGCGTGCTGCATTCAATAGATGAAAATGCCTTTCAGGACTGTTTTGTGGAGGAAGGTATTTCTTCCTGCACAAAAACAATCCTGATTACAACACGGATACCGTTGCCCAATGGTGCAAGGGTGCCTGCACTGGCAGTAAGAAGCCAAAAGTGCACCAGTGCAGGGAAAGGACATACATTTGTCATATGATGTTAAATGTGCATTCTTCCCTTTTCACACAGTGCAGTGCAACATACCAAGGAGGCATGCTGTGCTGCACTGTGTGAAAGTATGATAAATTTGCCCCCAGGTTTCCAAATTTAAATGGTCTGTAAATAGACCTCAACATCCCCCATAGTTTACCATAGCCTTGATGTGAAACAACTCTGTTGCACATTTTACAGACCAGTTGCACCGGGAGAGATATCCTGGATTTTGTTAAGGAATGTAATGTGACTTTCTGTATTGCTGTAGTGCTGCAACTTTCATTTTTAGCAGGTGCCTTCATTCTTTTTGAGTAATGCCTTTTGACTCTTTAAAGACATTTATGATTACTCACCATTGTTTTCCAATTTAGTTTTATTAATATATGTTTTTCTGTTATTCAATTCCTTGTGTGTGAGGATTGACATTAATTACCTCATCGCATGCAGAGGCAGGGCAGATTTTTTTGTTGGAATCAGAATCAATTACTTGTGCACAAGTTAATTAAATCATTTTCTTCTTGCTTTCTGCAAATAAAAACAATTGTCAAAATAAAAAAATGTATTCAGCATGCAACATAAATACAGTACCTTTTCCGTTGAGATAGTCATCAAAGTGTTCCTCCATCATTATAGTAGGGTTTTCACTAAATTTTCTTAGCATATTGTTAAAGTGAAAGTACGAAGCCAAACTATCTTTAGGATTTCTGGTCACATATATAACCTGAAGCAAAGGAAGAATTATTTAAAAAACTAATAATATATCCCTTTTGTTTCTGGAGGTGATTTTAGTTTTTTGCATAATCAGTAAAAGATTTGACACACATATTCCCTTTGGTACAGGTAGTTAGCATTCATTTCTAGCAACAACCAGCTAGCACAGTGATTGAATTACACCCCCTGATTGTGTTTTGTAACCTTGAAATCACATGTTCATATAACAGTGCTATAAAATAGTGGTCATTTGCGGTATCAATTGTTATGAAAATGAAAAGTTTCTATTATTAATCTGATGTTTCTGAAATAATCCCCAGTAGTGAAAGAAGATACAAGTAATGCATTTTTTGACAGTTCCATAAATAAATAACTCCACATTTTTGTGAGCCCTCATATCAGCACCCTGAGCTAATTTTTCAGAGAGCTGAAGCTATTAGCCTTTTACCCAATAGTACCATGCAGTGATAGGACCAAAAAGTATACAAATATAATTAAACAGGGAACCTTCCATATAAGTAGAGGTGGAACACAGGTGCTCCAGCATTCTGTGCCACACGGGGGCAGCCTCTGCTGTAAGGGGTCAAGGGTGCACTTCAGAGATCTCAGTGAGTCAAATGCTTATGAAATATACAAGATTCACAGACTGCTGGGGGTTCCATATTTGTGTTATACCTTTACATGTATGCTGATATGAATTTCTTATTACTGTGGAATTACCACCACAGGTTTTCCACAGCACAATTGTTTTTTGTTCTACCATCGACACACCTAAAGAAGGGGAGCATAACAAGGAAAGACATTCAAATGAACAATTATGTTACTAGTAATGGGCTTGAAGACAAGAGCTGATAACCTGTGAACACCAGCCATTACCTAAGTTGAGAAACAGGCCATTCTTGTTCTTACACAATCCCACCCTCTTTCAATTGTGTCATATTTAAATACAATTGAAATGTATTTTATATATATATATATATATATATATATATATATATATATATATATATATAGCAATCAGTGAATGTGGGGGAGGCAAATGAAATGTTGGAAAGGAGCAGTGTAGCCCCCCATGTGGAGCCAGTAATGGCCACCCACCAGGGCTGCCTCTTGCTATGTTTTGGGCTGCCCACCCCGGGCATAGCTGTTTTCCCTGACTTGGCAGGAGCTTTGTCAGCTCCTGTCAAGTCAGAGCAAACACACCTCCTCTCCCAGCAAGTGAGAGCTAGGTGTCAAACAGCTCTCGCTTGCTGGGAGTGGTGGTCTCCTCTCTTTCCCTGCTCGCAGACATACGTGTAGGGAAAAAGAGGAAATGATTGCTCTCACAGACAGGGAGCTGCATGTTTAGCAGCTCCCTGTTTGCGACAGCATTGCTGCCTGGGACTGCAGGGGCCTTGAGGTTCCCCCCAAGGTCCCTAGCAGTGGTGTCTGGGTGCTGTGGGGGGCACCCAGGTGACATGGCTGGGCTCCGATGGATGGGGCCCCCATATCCAAGATCGGCCCAGTGAGGTGGGGTGCACTGCTCCCACCCCCAAAAAAATATATATATTTTAAGGGTAGGCCCTGGGGGATGGGGTCCCTGGGGCCAAAGTCAGGCCAGGGTGAGGGGCCACACAGTACTCTTCCTGGACACTGGTCAGACCCACAGCGAGGTATCACTTACTAACTAACTAGTAGAAAGTTAGACATTTTTTGCAAAACTGTTGACTGTTGTTGGATAAATGGGCAGGTGAGCTTCCGTTCTGGCCATCACACTCATTTCACAGAAATTAAATCTCAGAAGGAAGCAAATACAAATATAATGGTAGCAGATGTCCCAGTTGGAGCTCCACTTCTGGAGAGGACAAATGATCGTAACTCCTGGGCTTGGCAAAGGCAAATCAAGTGTGTTTACTCAGCAATTCCATATTAAGAAACAATCTGAAATCCTTCCTAGAGGTGAATGTCTCTTTCATCTACTGCAGCACAGTCTGTATGACTGTGACATGTAGGTTCTTCTTGTCGTCTCCTGGTGAGAGCAGAGTCCATGGTTCTCCCTTACAATTGCTACGAGGATGCAAATGTGCAAATTACCTGAAAGCTGCACCCCCTTGGCCCAGCACTGTCCACCTTAGTTGTATCCAAAGGTCTTCCTGTATTTTGACATGATGATGGGCAGCTTACCAAATGGCCTTCCAATGCATTTGCCTTTTTGGTGGCACATTCCTGATGCCAAGGAATATGAGGACATCTCACAAACCAAAGAAGCTCTTACTTCATCTAGATAAAAGGAAGGACCCTGGTTTGGTTGATATTTACCCCTTTGTAGTTTTGTTTGCATCTCTATAGGAAGATTCATGTTATCACAGAATACCTGGCTTGTCCCATTAAGTCCTCACCCACTTGGTAGCTTGGCACGAGCAGGTAGGCTTAACTTCAGAAGCAAGGTGTAAAGTATTTGTACCAACACACACAATAACCCAGTGAACCCACTACAAAATGACACAACACAGGTTTAAAAAATGGGAAATATTTATCTAAACAAAAAAAGACCAAAACAATAAAAATCTGACAAACAAAGTCAAGTTATGAATTTTAAAATGAATAAGAGTCTCAATCCTTAGAAAACAGTGAAAATGCTGTTATTGCACAAAATACCTGAGTAGCGTCAAAAGAAAGCAGCATGGGCGAGCATGCGTTAGAAAAGGCCAGTGATGCGTTGATTTTTCACCCACGAGCAAGAACATGCATCGTTCCTCCTCTGGTCGGGTCAGCATGCGTAATTTCTTCTCTCACACAAGAAAGCGATGCATTGATCCAGACAGGCACCTCGGGTCCAGGCAGGCGTTGTGTTGATTTTCCGTGCCGAGCGATGTTGCATTAAAATCAGGTTGCTAGAAACCGCGCTGCGTGGGGACTAGTGTGGTTAATTGCATCCACTGCAGGTGTTGCGTGTCGTTTCTCCAGCCATGTTGCGTCGATCTCCCAGCTGCAATGCAGGTGGAGTATCAATTTTAGCCGTGAGGCTGGCAGTGCGTCGTTTATCAGCCGCGAGGCAGGTAGTGCGTCGAAAGTTTCCCCCATGGTGGTCTTCGCGTGGATTTCTGTCCTTTTCAACCAGCTTCACCTTTTCAAGGCGCAGAGATAGGTTAGGGCACCACTGAGCAGGTAGGACTCTCAGCAGAAAGTCTAGGTGCTGGAAGAGAGAAGTCTTTGATGTCCCTGAGACTTCAACAACAGGAGGCAAGCTCAGTTCAAGCCCTTGGAGATTCTTCACCAGTGGGAGGTCACACAAACGTCAATCTTTGTCCTCTCTCAGGCAGAAGCAGCTACTGCAGGCCTACACAGCAAAGCACAGTCACAGGCAAAGGGGCAGTACTCCTCCTCTAGCTTCCAGCTCTTCTCCTTGGCACAGGTTTCTCATGGGTTCCAGAAGTAATCTGATTTTCAGGAGTTTTGGGTGCTAATCTCATACCCCTTTCTGCCTTTGAAGTAGGCCTACGTCATAGAGAAGTCTATGTTGTTTTCAGGATCCTGCCTTTCCCAGGCCAGGCCTCAGACACATACCAGGGGGTTAGAGACTGCATTGTGTGAGGGCAGGCACAGCCCTTTCAGGTCTAAGTGACCACTCCTCCCCTTCCCTCCCCTCCCCTCAGCCCAGATGACCCATCAGGATATGTAGGCTACACCCCATCTCCCTTTGTGTCACTGTCTAGAGCAGAGATGCAAACAGCCCAACTGTCAAACTGACCCAGACAGAGATTCTACAAACAAGCAGAGTCACAGAATGGTTTAAGACAGAGAATGCCTACTTTCTAAAAGTGAAATTTTTAAACACAACCTAAAAAACAACTTCACTAAAAGATGTATTTTTAAATTGTGAATTCAGAGATCCCCAAATTCCATGTCAATCTGCACTTTAAGGATATTTAAAGGCAGCCTCCATGTTAACCTATGAGAGGGATAGGCTTAGCAACAGTGAAAACCGAATTTGGCAGTATTTCACTGTCAGGACATGTAAAACACATAAGTACATGTCCCACCTTTAACATACACTGCACCCTGCCCATAGGGCTACCTAGGACCTACCTTATGGGTGCCTTACATGTATAAAAAGGGAAGGTCTCGGCCTGGCAAGTGGGTACACTTGCCAAGTCAAATTGGTAGTTTAAAATTACACACACAGACACTGCAGTGGCAGATCTGAGTCATGTTTACAGGGCTACTAATGTGGATGGCACAACCACTGCTGCAGGCCCACTAGTAGCATTTGATTCACAGGCCCTGGGCACCTCTAGTGCACTTTACAAGGGACTTACTAATAAATCAAATATGCTAATTATGGATAAGCCAATGTGCACATATAATTTATACAAGGAACACTTACACTTTAGCACTGGTCAGCAGTGGTAAAGTGTCCAGAGCAAACAAAAACATAAAAAACAGAATCCAGCATACAGAAACAACCTGGGAAGTAGAGGCAAAATGTTATGCGAGACCATGCCAATAATGCTAAGTATAACAGGCAGGAATAACTAAATGGATCCTAAAGGCTTCCATTGTGCTGAATCCGAAAGTATTCCTTTATGCTTGCTCACTCACACACACACACACACACATGAACATGCACAACATACTCTTGGGATGTTAGGAGTCTTGTAAGCGTGGAGTTGGAATACTTTACACAAATGAAACAGTAGGCCTCCACTCCAACTGCAAAGGATAAAAATATCTGGTTGCAACCATGGATTCACAAAACACTGCATCATACCACCATAGACCTACGTACTAAACCCATGGCAGGTACACCAAGCTATTGTCTGTCAACAAGGGTGTGCTTGGTTTGTCCCCCCGAATCACAGGACAGATCCAGAATCTCATTTATGTTAAGTTATAGGCCTAGGCCTCTGCCCATCCACTAAATTAGTGTGACACCAAAACAAAAATTAAAAAAAAGCATACCAGATGTCTGTTGTCATGTACAAAGGGAAGAAAATCATGACTATACACCAGACTGGTTGCGCTTCTACCCCAACAAAGTGAAGCTACATTCATATATTCATATCTAACAACTTGGTACTTGTATAGTGCCACAACATCTCTAGGTGGCTCATAATATCCATCGCCATTTAATGGTTATTCTTAGATGTCGAAGTTAAAAGCAACATTTTGTGTACTATGATGAATACCACATTGATCAACTAGTTCTCCTCAGGTAATATTCCATTCTTCCTCCTCTGTCTACCCGAGAGGGCTAGTAAACTCTCCAATAAACAATAGTCACTGAGAGAAATATCGATAACACATAAGACTACAATCTTCAAATAGAAAACATATTGGGCCTCATTACAACCCTGGCGGTCAAAGACCGCCAAGGCTGTTTTGGAGGTTGTACCGCCAACAGGCTGGAGGTACAAACTCAGGGATTATGACCGTGGCGGAAGCGCTGTGGTCGCACCACCGGGACCAGCGGTTTTCTGTCACAGTGGTCCCGGCGGTTGTACTCTGCCAGGGCAGCACTGCTTGCAGCACTACCCAGGGGATTACGAGTCCCCTGCCCGCCAGCCTTTCCATGGCGGTAGGAACTGCCATGGAAAGGCTGGCGGAAAGGGGAGTTGCGGGCCCCTCGGCAGTGCAGGGGCCCCCTGGCACAGCCCCACACAGCAACGGGTACAATTGCACCCGTCGCACGGCCACAACACCGCCGGCTCCATTTGGAGCCGGCTCCCATGTTGCGGCCCACATTCCCACCTGCCCGGCAGTCGGAAACTCTGTTTCTGCCCGCCGGCCCGCGGGGATGTCATAATGGGCACCGCGGGGTGAGGCCGCATTTGCGGGCGCCATGGCCATTGTGTATTCAGTTAGAGTGAACCCAGAACCACCTTTTGTTGAAGGACAAGCAAGGACGAAGTCTTCAGTGTGGACAATTGAGATGTCACAACCTAAAAAAAAGAGGTCATGCAGGAGAACCTTGCCTCGTTTATCTTTCTTATGTGGGGTGGCTGAAACAAACATGGAGTTCCCCAGGCCTCAAACAGATTCTTATTGCCAAACATCAACATCATTGGGCTCCTCGTTGATAATTCTGCTTATTCATAATAGCACAATGTAATTTATGGCCAACCAAGTGGAAGGTACATATAGCAGTTCAAACTGAAGTACCATAGTCTAGTCTTAAACACCACTTTTAGGTGTTGATCCAGTGGATGATCTGTTATTAGCCTTTCATAAATCCAAACATAATCAGCATTCAATAATATTGCCAAAACACAACCCATATGGGGCCACATGTACCTTTTTTTTCGTTGCAAATGGCCCGATTTGCAGAATGGGGCCGTTTGCGATGAGAAAAAAGCATTTTGGTATGTACAGACCCATTTTTGCGATTCGGTAATCTATTCACCGAATCACAAAAAGGGTTTGAGAATCGCAATTAGGAAGGGACGTTCCCTTCCTAATTGCGAGTTGCAGTCCGATGTATGATTTTTTTGTGACAGTGGATGCAGTGACAAAACAATCGCAGTTAGCACCAGTCTCAAATTGGTGCTAACTTATTCCTTCAGAGGAGGCAGTTTTCCTTTAAGGAAAACGGGCTGCATTAAAAAAGGAAATACTTCTTTATTTAAAAGCACTCACAGACATGGTGGTCTGCTGACCCCAGCAGGCCACCATCCCTGTGAGTGTCACCATTCCCAATGGGTTCGCAAATTGTGACCTACCTCATGAGTATTCATGAGGTAGGTCATTTGTGACCCCATTGCAAATCGCAAACAGTGTCATTGACACTGTTGTACATGACGTTTTGCAACTCTCAAATTGCGAGTTGCTAAGTCTCGCAATTTGCGAGTCGCAAAACCTGATCTTCGTACATGTGGCCCATGGTCACAACAAGAAATTACAGCAGAGCAAAAAAATCCTAAAGATCAAATCCAATTGTCTTCCACATTTCTTAAAAGTGAACCAACTTACATTTGTCTTTCCTTATAATAATGTTATTCGCATTTGAATGTAGCAATACAACACTGACAATGGAGCTACAAAAGAAAAAAAAAGAACAATTTCTCCTAAATGAATCCCCTCTTCCCCCAGTTCATGTATCCCCTCTTCCCCTAGTTCTCACTTACCTTCTCCATGCCACCCCCTCACAAACTCCTGCCACCGCACTCGGTATCCCGCAAAAATATGGTTGAATGTTATTGAAACAGTGGTGCTGGTGGCTGCACAGGAGGAACATGCAGAACTGTTGAATAGTAGTCATAAAAATGGGGATTCTTTAGAATCCTTAAAATTCTGGCTTTCTTGGGTCATGAGAGTTCTTTATAGCCCCAGCTAAAGAAGGAGAGAAATGGGCTCCATTGTTTTGCAAATAGTTTCTCCTTGCCTTTTGCCGCTTTAGAAAGCTGTTGTAAGCTTAACAGCCACCAAAGTCTCTCAATCCTTTAATGCTCAATGGGGCTACCTGTTGTCCCCAGAGGAAAAGGATTGTTTGTTTGGCAGCCAATAACGGTAAGAAATAAGTTGATCCTGATTACCATGTAAATTAGGACTGCTTCTCTCCTCATTGACATTAGTCGTATCAGTGTATAGTGCCAATGATAAAGGATTTTCAGCAGCGTTTTCACCTCTCCTGCATGGACGGTAAAGTTGTTTGTCCGAGTTACTATCTTCTCCCATTGCTTGTGGTGTAATGTTTGAATTTCTGGCCCTAGTGTCTAAAAGTGAGCATGCTGTATGTCTTGTAGGTAACGTGGGTATCACCACTGCAAGTCAGAAGGTATTTTTCAAAAGAGGTCAGGTTCCTGCTGGCCCCCTGCTTGATTCCTAGGTTGAACAGCCAATGGTTTAAAGGCTAACATAGAAAGTGCTATGATTCTGGGAGGGCATAATCTGCCCTGAGCAGCTCAAATGTTTTAACTATATCCTGATCAAACCTATCTCTAAATGGCTTGCACCTTGCACCTACCCTCCAACCAATGATGGTATAAGGTTCAATGAAAACCAGGCATAAAATCTGTGTTACCCTAGAGAGGGTTAAAAGGTGATGAAAAAGTTGTAAATCCTTGTTTAACAGCCTCCCGATCCCAGACCTCCAAAGTTGCCCTTGTGGTTGCGGGTTTGTAGAGGGTCTTAGTGTGTTGTATTTCAGTCTACCAAGAGATTTCTGACACTGTCCCAGCTGCCATCATGTGATCAATCATGCACCATCCTGTCCATCTTCCTCCTCATCTAATTAATCAAGAATTTCAGGTGAGTGGAGGCATAGTAGAGTGAGAGAGACCAGGGATTTCCAACTCTTCCTGTCATGGTTGCAATGAACACTGCTGTCTAGCAATATCTTCTGCTTTACCCTGCCAGATATAGGAGTGAGAGACAGGTTGGAGTTCATGGACAGATTTACTGGGACAGATGTATGTAAAGTAGAGAATTCTGGTAAAATTGTTATCTTAAATGCCACCACTCTGCCTACGACTAGTAGAGTGTGATGTTTCCAACTGTTGAGTTTGGCCTTCAACCCTCTTCTTCTGTTTCTGGTGGTTTATTTTGTTAGTTTTAATATCTAAGGGTGAGAGCCAAATAGCCAATACTGGTACGTATGCCTACCAGGTGAAGAGCTTTTATTGGTGTTATTTCCCATCTGGCATTCTTGAAAATTGCTTGAAAGGTCAAAGTGCACCAAATGTTTCATCAATGTCTATAAATGTAAGACTACTACTTCAGTGAAAATGTTTCTGTCTATATTGAGGAACGAGATTGGCAGGTATATGCCATAGCCCTGGGGCTCTTTCTCAGGATTGAGGATGAGGGAGAGAGTAGATTTGGTCATGAACATTTTTGAATTAATTTTCAAAAAATTAAACACAGTGTCATCATTTACACCATTCCTTATTTTTAAGGTCATTAACAAAGACTAATGTTTAGTAGGCTCAACATAATTGATCAATGGTTGTCATTTGTTATAATCAGAAAGATCTGATATTATTGATTTCCTACACTTCTCATTTATATCTATCAACAATATAAACATTACCAGCTATCTCTACACTGCTAAGAGGATGCTTGCACCAAGAAGGGTCCATGTGGTAATGAAGGAATAAAGAAATCTTGTCATGGAAATTTCACTTGTCTGTTGGTAGAGCCTGATAAGTCCTTTAAAGTGTATCTCTTTAACCTATAAACACTGGGGGGCATATTTATAATGCCCCAGTGCCACCTTGCGCCACATTAATGTAATTGTTTTTGACATTAGTGTAGCCCAACGAGGCTGAAATCCCTGCACCTTATTAACAGGGTGGCGCAATGCATGCGTTGAGCCACTCTGTAACCCTTTGCGCTACATTATGCCTGCACCAGGCATAATGTATGAAAAGGGGGCGTTCCCCGTTAGGAGAGCCGGAAAATGGCACCATTTTTTATGGCACTTTTAACGCCTGCCCAAGAGCAAGGCATTAAAAGGGGGCTTCCATTCTTTAGAATGGGGCCCTATGAACTCTGCAGGAGTATCACCAATATTTTGGAGCTACTCCTGCAGAGTACATCAATAGTGTCAAGAAAAATGATGCTATTGCCCCCTCCCCTGTGCCATGGTGTGCCATATTTTAAATACGGCGCACACATGGTGGTGGTAGGGGGGTCCAAGGAGCGCAGGGAAAGTGGCACTGCACTCAGTGCAACACCACTTTCCATAAATCTGCCCCTGGGTCAATTGTAGTGTACACTGAACAGCTAAAGGGATTGAGGGAGCCATTGCCTAATGTTCTGATTATATCTACACTATTCTCTGCAATGATAGTGCCACTTTGAGTTATGTAGCAGTAGCTCCAGCAGACACAAGCAGAAAAGCCAAAAATAAAGTAACTATGAGACCTGCACTGTCCGAGTGCTGTATTTCGTTAACTTGGGAAAAGACCAAGCATTTTCAAATAGCAGGTCACCAGTCTCTGATCCATTAAGCATGCGTATGCAATTAAAAATGCCAATTTGCACTTTTAAGGCTAAATAGCAGTGCTCAAAGTAGGCCAAAGCTACCACATCTGTTTATAGTCATTCTTGGTAACTATGTCTGTGTCCATAGGATGACTGCATGTACAGGAGTATGGTGGTCTAAATGTACAAGATTCAGGCCAAACTCAAAGTCAAAGTGAGTGTTCTCAAAGCCATAATACAGGTAAGTCCTCAATGTCTACTATCATGTAAATCTTTAGGAGAGGCACTCTAAATGCATTCAAGGATATCTAGCTGGTCCTTAAATTTATTTATAATATTCTCACAGTGGGCTACTCACTCAAGATCCATCAACACAGCAGTAGAAATCACAATAACTCTGATAAGTGGTAGGCTAAATGGCAGGATGTTGTATGGGAAGTTAGATGCATCCAGACATTGGCCCTGATTCTAACCCCGGCGGTCTTTGACCGCCGGGGCGAGGGTCGGCGGGAGCACCGCCGACAGGCCGGCGGTGCCCCGCAGGGCATTCTGACCGCGGCGCTTTGGCCGCGGTCAGAAAGGGTAAACCGGCGGTCTCCCGCCGGTTTACCGCTGCCCTCAGAATCCCCCATGGCGGCGCAGCTTGCTGCGCCGCCATGGGGGATTCTGACCCCCCCTACCGCCATCCTGTTCATGGCGTGAAAGCCGCCATGAACAGGATGGCGGTAGGGGGGGTCGCGGGGCCCCGGCAGGGGCCCCCGTAAGAGGGCCCCGCAAGGTATTTCAGTGTCTGCCTTGCAGACACTGAAATACGCGACGGGTGCTACTGCACCCGTCGCACCTTCCCACTCCGCCGGCTCGATTACGAGCCGGCATCCTCGTGGGAAAAAAGACCGCCCGCCAGCCCAGGGAAAAACTCATAATACCCTCCGCGGTCTTCTGACCGCGGAGCGGTATTATGGGGGCGGAATTCTGGCGGGCGGCCTCTGCCGCCCGCCAGGATTAGAATCACCCCCATTGTGTCTGCCCATTGTTTCTGGAGATTTAGTCTGAATCAATTTGGGCAAGCCATAATTTGAGTATCGGTATTGGTAAGATCCCAAATATGTATAATAACTCGGTGTACAGTAATGTTACTGTTTGTATTATGCCTCACTTGGAGATGTTTAGGTGGGACTATGTTACCCTATGTTAACAACAATCTTCACTATTAAGGGGCAAATGGTCTTCTATCATTTTTTCTCTAGTCCCCTGTATATGCAAAGGTTTATGTGTTCATTGCATAACATAGTTGACAAGTCTGGCTTTGGTGGATTCATGTGACGGGGCAGTGCTTCACACTTCCCTCATTTAATTCTGTTTTTTAAAAAGCCAGAGAAAGATATTTAAGTGGATATTGATGCTTCAGGGCTGACTAAGTTGAGCAGGATAAAGTCTGCACATAGGACCACTTTGACCTAACTTTATGTTGCTGCAATGCCATGTATTCTGCCTGACTGATGAATCGCAACTCTTAAAGTTGCTAGAGTGAGGAGAAAGGTAAAACAACAAGGGTGATAATGGGCACCCCTGATGTGTACATTGTTCGAGCTTTATTGGCCTGAATAGAAAACCAATGCAAATACCTTTGGTAGATGAACAATGATACATCCAAACCATGATAATAAAGTTGCTTCCAAACTTAACTCTCCTGGGTCTGAAACTGTTATCCTCACTCCAACAAACTGAAAATCTTATTAGCATCCAAAAAGAGAGTCAGAGCTTCCACTGAGTTCTTTCTTGTCAACCATAATAGGTATGTCAAAGTTCATAGGGCTTTCTAGACAAGCCTGGTACAAATCCCACTTGTGAGAAATGCACAAAGGACAGTATGACCTTCCAAAATCTAGTAACCAAAACCCTGGCCAAAATGTTGATGGCAACATTAATTAGCGATATGATAAATACAGCAGTCAATTGAGTCTTTACCCTTTTAGGTTTGAGAGAAATAGATGTTCTATTGTAGATAGAGCTGTGGGGGAGCTGTGTCCTCCAGTGCCTTCAAAACTGTGGTTAACACAGGCATTTACAGTTAATGGTTTTCTACAATTCGCTTGCACATCTATCTTCGCCTTGTGATTTGTAAGTAGGGATGCCAGATAAGGCTTCCACAATTTCCTCCTTAATGATCTCACCTTCAAGTAAAGCTCTACTGTCAAGAGACAAAGTGGGAAGCCACAGTGAACATATGAATTTCTCTTACAATTGTGAAGTATGAGAGCATTCTGAGCTGTGAAGTGGTTTATAGTAGGATGAAGATGTATATCAGCCATATCATGGGGCTGGGTGAGCGAGCAGCGACAGAAATGTGCCACGCTCTCTGGGGCAATTGTGCTGTCAATAATCTACTTCTCTTATCTCTGTATTTCTAAGGTATCTGCCTTGGTTTAATTAATATCCTCACTGCTTTGTCTGTGAAGAAGGTTTAAAGCAAATTTAGCAGACTCTAGCTGATGTCTCATACTAGAACGGGATCCTGGTTATACTGCACTATCAGGTCTTTAATAGTATGCTTTAGTGTCACCTGCTGAACCTTAGATTTTGGTTTGGCATTACCAAGTCTCTCATCGTGAGCCATCTCTTTGAGTCATTATCAGCCACCCCTAGTAGCTGTGCCGATGGTGCCAAGCCTACATTCTCATCTTTGTAAGTTTTACATGTTGTCTAAGAGTTTTGCTCAGTGCTATCTACTAATCGGAATTATATTGGCCGCTCATTTGATGGCTCTGTGCAACGAGCACTATATTTTAAAGGTAAAAGGGTTCAATGGTCTTTGTCCACATTGGACAATGGCTCACCCTTTGCTCATGAAGATGGACAACCAGACTGTGAATCTGCAGAGGCACCATTAGTAACAGCGCCTACAACTCACCAACCAACTCCAGTTGTGGGCTTGGCGAATCCTAAGGCCACTCGACATGAAGCTGCTGCTGCATATTCCTCTGTGGCATCCCAGATTCCAGACCCATGGAATTTGCTGCATCACGAGATACTGGTGGTACTAAAATGATAGGTAAGTGGCCTGATTTTACTCCTAGATATTTGTGTTAAGGGCAGCCTGCCTCAACGTGCCCCCAGTTGTCACTAAATGTCACCTCTGTCTTTATTATCAAAATTCCAAAAACAATGCTAAGATAATGTACAATTCATGAATGGCCCTGAGGGCCAAGAAGGGGGGATGGAGGAACAACTGACCTCCATTTCGGCCTACACTGAAACTGCTTCGATCTGACATACCGATAATGCGGACCATTCCCACTTCTGTGAGGAACATACAGCAGTAAGTTTGCACCACCCATAGAAAATAGCTTAATCTTCCCCATAACAACAAAGACAGGCACAAAACACTCCATTCAAACTGCTGCACCAATAAACCTAAGTACTGGGCAATAATATATGGAAAAAATGCAATTAGATCCTTGGGCCAAACGCTTATCATTTTCAAATGGCAGCCTACATGTCTCAATGCCAGGTACTGAAGCATCCAGGCAACTATTGTCTAACGTCTATCCAGAAACTCTCAGTTAAAAAAAAAGACAACACCACCATGTCATCTGTTATTCTGGATACTATCATGAAATTACTTTTGGAGATAAAATTCTCAGTCAGTGTTGTGGAACAGTCCTCCACAGACATGGCCAAAGAGCCTAAATCCCTCAAAATGAAAAAGACAATCTTTAGACAAAGCTAGATCGCTCTGAGTGATGCCTGGAAGCCCTTATTTCTAGAGTGGTGAACACTCCCAACTGGGGTCAGTGAGCTGGAAGCAAGGAGCAGATCCAACAATATGCGGATATACGAAGTGCCAGAAACAGAGGAAAAGAATGATATGCTAGGCTTCTTATCCACCTTTCTCCCCTATCTCCCCAATCTTTAATTCAATCCCCTGTTGGAATTTCACAGGACAGCGGTCTGCAAGTAGCCTACAACATCAAGAACTACGCACCCAGACCTAATATATTCTGGTGTCTCCAACACCAACAGGTCAGGCTAATCATTCAGACGGTCAAACATCACAGAATATTCACATAAGAGTGCCATACAGTCACCCTGACATCAGATTTTTCTTCTGAGACCAGCATTGTTCGAAGAAAATTCCTTTCTAAGACCATGACTAAAACATCAAGACCTAAGATTTGGCCTACTGGGCTTTGCCTTGATGCGAGTGATTATAGACAGAAAACCAAGAGAATTCTCAGACCCTCAAGAACTGGAGATCTTTCTTGATACCCTAGACTAAGTCCCCATGGAGGAGACTGTGCCTACACTAAACACTCCAGCAGAGATCTTGTTGCCTCTTCCCCTGGATACACTTTCCCACTAAGGCATACCCTTGCTACATCAAGTAAGAAATTCAGACCCCTGGGTAGAAACTGTGACTAGGCTGATGCCTCATTTTAGTGCAGAGATAAATTTAGATCTGCTCTCAAAATACAGTCACAAATAAACTTCATTGCCCACAGCTTCATTAGCTGTCATTTTACTTACTCTTGTACCTACACAACACACTGTGCCTCAGGGGCCCGCTAAGACACTTGATAGAGTTGATAGAGATAACCTAATAACATAAAGTCTTCTAATGAATACTGGATACTGTCTCACTTGTATTTTCACACCAGTTCATTCATTTCTCAATACAATGCCTGGTACTTCTCCCTCCAATGTTCCCACAACCTCATCCTCACCTTTTTCCATAGCCACACTGACATAGACCTCATTCAATCTATTTGGCTGTTGAACATCAATGGCATGACAAATTATATCCATTGGAAAAGTCTCAAACTGTCCTGCATCCAAAAAGAGTAGAAATGTATTTCAGAGACACAACTATCCCCTAAGGAATGTGACAAACTTAACCAAGATTGGGTCATACAAATCTTTTTTGCTTCATGCTTCCACCAAGTAATGAGCACAAGTTTACTAGACTCTAAACCATACAGGAAATGTGAACTTGCAACCTTTTTCCATAATAGACTACCAGTGAAGATACATGCTACATGGTTAGCCCCTCTTGGTCAATACACATCCACGAGGATATTGCTATAAGACTGCTGTCTCATTATTGGCACAGTCTCTGCCTCTAAGAAGACCAAACTTTACTCCTTCCCAAAACTTAAAAGATTATTGGTAGAATTCAGCCACTTCCAGATGGTAACAGGAGGAGGCTGGAATCTGGTACCTGAGCAGCTATTCGACTGCTCTGGACTGCCTGACCCTTGCCATAGTTCTGACAGATACCTATTCAAAGAAATTTTGCGTGACCAATACTTAGCCAAACCATGGCGGCCCTTGTCCCTCTGAACTTGGATACACTTTATTGCCATGCCCACATGGCACTAAAACTTTTTTTAATCCACTAAGTGAAAAAGTGTAAATTCATCGTTTTCATCCAAAAAGTGACAAAGTCCCATTTAGAGTGCGGACCTACTAACACACTCCAACATGTTTCCTACCACTTTTCAGTGTTCTATGGAAACTGGTGGGATCTCAGAACACACACAATTTTTCCTATATCTACATTATCGGCAGCAAGCATAGTGTTTTTCCAAGGCGTCATGATAAGAGATGCCTCCAAGGCCCACAAACTAAAGAACTGCAAGCATCTGTGGAAGGGTGTATTAATACTGTGCCTTGGCAACAACGATTACACTCCTACAATAATTATCCAAGAAATTTGAGCTTGATAAACTTTTTCCAATGCAAGAAGAGAAGACCCTGCAGTTAATCAATCAATCAGATATTTTAAAGTGTACTACTCACCCAAAGGGTCTCAAGGTGCTGAAGGGTGTGTCCTAGGAGATCAGTTGAAGAGCCAGGTCTTGAGGTCCTTCCTAAACTGAGGCAATAATAGCAACTGTGTGAGATGAAGGGGTAAGGTGTTCCAACCTTTTGCTGCCAGGTGTGTGAAAGAATTTCCTCCAGCCGAGGACTTCTTTATGCAGGGTACTTTGGCAAACAACTGCTGGGATGAGCGGAGAGGTCTGGAAGGGGAGTACTAGGTGATGCTGTGGTTGAGGTAGTTAGGTCTGCTGGTGTGGAGGGCTCTGTAGGCCTGCACGAGGAGTCTGAAGTTGATCTTCTTCTCGACAGTGAATCAGTGGAGGTTTTTCAGGTGTTCTGTGATTTGTTCTTGGCGGGTATGTCAAGGATGACAGCATTCTGGATTTATTGCAGCTTGCTCAGGTTCTTCTTGGCAGTTCCGGCATAGAGGGTGTTGCTGTAGTCAAGTCTGCTCGTGATTAGTGTTTGTATCATTGTTTTTCTGCAATCGTTGGTATCCATCTGAAGATCTTCCGTAGGAGTCAGAGGGTGTGGAAGCAGGTGGAGGTGACGGAGTTGACCTGTCTGATCATGGTGAGCATTGAGTCGAAGATAATGCTGAGGTTTTGTGCCTGGTTTGTGGGGGTGGGCGGCCTGCTGAGTGTTGTGGGCCACCAGGACTCATCTCAGGCTGAGTAGGAAGTTCCCAGGATGAGGATCTTGGTTTTGTTGGAGTTCAGCTTAAGGCAGCTCTCCCTCATCCAAGTGGCGACTGCTTCCATCCCATCCCTGAAGTTCCTTTTGGCTGTTGAGGGGTTCCCGGTCAGGGAGATGATCAGCTGGTGTCATCTGTGTAGGAGATGATGTTCATATCATAGGTTCCTGACGATAAGGGCCAGCGGAGTCATGTAGATGTTGAACAACATGGGGCTCAACAAGGGTCCTTGGGATACTCCACAGCTGATGCATGTAGGTTCTGACAGGTGTGGCGTGAGTTTGATTTTCTGTGTTCTGTCTGTCAGGAAGGAGTGTATCTATCTTAGGGCTTTCCACGTATGCCTACTGCATGGAGTCTGGTGCACAGGGTGCAGTGAGATACTGTATTGAAGGTGGTTGAAAGATCAAGTAGGATGAGGGCTGCTGTTTGTCCACGGTTGAAGAGGGAGCGGATGTCATCTGTAGCGTTAAGCAGTGGGGTTTCTGTGCTGTGGTTAGTTATGAATCTTGGTTGGGGGATGTCGAGGATGTTGTTGTCCTCAATATGTTGGCATAGCTGAGTGTTGATTGCTTTCTCAGTGACCTTAGCTAGAAAGGGCAGCAGCGAGATAAGTGGCTTTCTTCAGAAGTGGGCAGATCTCGGCGTGCTTCCAGTCTTCGGGGTAGTTTGCTTACTCTAGGGAGCAGTTGATGATCTTGCAGAATTCGGCACAATCAAGAAGCTAGCCTTGTTGAAGATGTAATGGGGGCAGGGGGCAGTAGGGGTTCCGGACTAGATGCTGCTCATGATGGAACGGGTGTTGTCCGTCGTGAGGCGGGTCCAAACGTGCAGAAGTCTTGGGGGTTCTGAGGGTCCAGGCAGGGGTGCTGTTGGTGAGTTCAGAGAGTCTTGGGGGCCAAAGCTGTCGTAGATGTCTTTGATCTTCCGATGGAAGAAGGTGACCAGTCTGTCACAGAGATCCTGAAATGGAGGAATGTTAGCGGTCTCGCCTTGTGGTTTGGTGAATTCTTTGAAAATGTTGAAGGGTTCTTTGGTGTTGTGTGTGGAGGTGTTGATGCGGTCCTGGAGGGCTTTTTTTCTTGGTGGACCTGACGAGGCCATGGTGGGATCTTGTGGCGGATTTGAAAGTTGCAAGGTCTTCTGGGGATTTGCTGTTCCTCTACTTCTTCTCCAGCCTCTTGCATGAGCACTTTGATTCTTGGAGTGCGGAGTGAACTAACTGGCTTTCTTGGAGGAGTGTTTCCCTGTGGTTGTCCAGAGGGGAGCTAGGGTGTTGGCGCAGTCGGTAATCCACTTGTGGACGTTGTGTGCCTAGGTGTTGGCATCTGTTGTGTTGGGGGCCCTGAGTTGCTGAGGGTGGTGATGAGTTGCTCCAGTGAGGTCTGGTTCCATTTCCTGTAGGAGGGGTGTGTTGACTGAGTGTGCTGTAGGCATGGAGATGGAAAAGTGGATGCAATGGTGGTCGGTCCAGTGTAATGAGGTTGAGTCGATGATGACTTTGCTGCTGGTGGAGAAAATGGGGTCAAGGGTGTGTCGGGTGGTGTGAATTATTGAGGTGACCAGTTGCTTGAGCCTGAGTGTGTCTAGGCTCTCTAATAGTGATGAGGTGTTTTGGTCACTGAGATTGTTGAAATGGAAGTTCAGGTAGCCACGGAGAATGTAGTTGCTGTAGGTGAGTGTTGTGGGGGACTATGATGTCGACAATGGAGTCACTGAACACTGGGTGTGGTCCGGGTGGTCTGTAGATGAGGGTGCTGAAGATGGTGGTCTTAGGGGTGGTGTGCACTTGGAAGTGGAGGTGCTCCATGAGGGGGGTGAATTCCTATGTGTTATTTGTCAGTTGGAGTGTGGTCTTGTGGGCAATGGCTATGCCACATCCTGGTCTGGATGGACGGTATTTTCAGAGCAGCTTGTAGTCACTGGGGATGGCGAAGCACTGCTTACAGGACAGACATCCCAAACATGGTGAAAAAGCTGGTAGAGTTCTGACATTCAAACTCAAACAAAGTAAGGCCAAGCTAATAACCAAGTTAAGTTTACTGCTTTACTTAAGTGCTTAGGACCTCACAATCACAGATTTTCTCTTGCAGGAAACACACTTAAAGTGTCAGATTAATCTCCCTAAGCGCCCAAATTTTATTGTTCAGGCCTATTATGCTTCGGCTAATGTCGCTGTTTGGGGGGGTTGCCATGTTTGTGACTAAAGAATTCCCAGGAAATGTAAATCAGGTTTATCATGTTATTGTGACTCACAGGCTTGTTGGGTTGTAATTAGCATTCTCATTTCAAATAATCACATCCATTTTGCAAGCTTCTGTGGCCCATTAGAGGACAATTGCACCGCCCTCCACAGCCTCTGTAAGGTGTTAAGTCTACTCCCCGGACTTTTAATCATTAGAGGAGATTTTAATGTTATTCCTGATCTTCAGTTTGATTCCTCTCGTAAAAACAAGAAGCAGAATAAACCTAAAGTCTGTCAGTGGCTGGCCAAAATCATCTCGGAATTGACATTGGTTGATGCCTGGAGGACTGACCATCCTCAGGACTATGATTATATGTATTTTTCAAAAAATAGAATAGACTTAATTCTAACTTCATTCCTTCTTCCTCGTCATAATTCTTATATTAATGCCAATCCTTTTTCAGATCATTTAGCACCCCAGGTTAACCTTAATGTTTTTGGCGAGCTGGGTGCTCGTCCACATTGGAGTTTTGATAAATCCTTGTTGGTAGACGAAGGATGGGTTCAGACTCTTAAAACCTCTCTAGCTAGCTTCCTTGAAGTCAACAAAGATTCAGCATCTCCATTCTTTATCTGGGAATCACTTAAAGCACATATAAGAGGATAATCTGTATCATGTAAGGCCTTTTTGGTTGAATCTAACAAGCAAACGGTGAATGAGCTCCAACTAGAGCTTAACCAAGCGCAAAGGGCCCTTCTGATTTCCCAAAAACAAAGGTGCTTTTAAGGTTAAGAAGCGCACAGGCTAAGCTCAGTGACTGTTTCTTAGCTCATGAGACGGTTAATCAACATACAAGCTTGCAGAATTGGTACAAAGAAAGTGGACACATAGGTAAATTTCTGGCCAGGTCAGTTAATAAAATAAAAGCCCAAAAAAATACTATTAAATCTATTTTTGATGAGGGGTCGGATGCCCTGGTAAGTCATTCAGAAGATATTGAAATAGTTTTTGTTTCTCACTATTCAAAAATATATTTGTGTTTCATTCCAACAAATGTCCAGCAGATCAAGCAGTATTTGGATTTTATCACCCTACCCAGTCTAGATACATCCGCAAGGGCAAACCTTATCTCTCCCATTTCACTCAATGAGGTAAAGGAGGTTATAATGGCCTCACCAAACAGGAAGGCCTGTGGGAAAGATGGCATCCCAGCAGAAGTCTATAAAACTTCTGTAGATCAGATAGTCGGGTGTCTCGTTGGTCTGTTCAATAGTATTCTGCAGGGAGCAAACATACATGCATCCTTTACAAGAGCCATGGTGATCAGATTTTTGAAAGAAGATAAGCCATCTCAGAAACCGGATTCATATCATCCAATTAGCCTATTACATTTTGACTATAAGCTTTTAGCCAAAATATTGACACGCAGATTGACATTAGTAGTACAGGATCTTATTCACGAAGATCAGTGTGTCTTTCTCCCGCGTAGGCTGTTAGCCACAAATGCCAACTTTTTAATTCAGGCGATAGATTACTATTCTAATAATTGTAAACCAGCGGCTATTATAATGCTGGATGCTAAGAAAGCCTTTGATTTAGTCCAATGGGAGGTGCACTTTTAGATCCTAGCTAAATTTAAGTTTCCCAGTCAATTTATTCAGATCTTGCGTAACCTATATTCTAAAGCTCAAATAAAAATTCGTATCAACTCACTCATAGCTGGAACTCTTCAAGTCCAGCGGGGAATGCGTCAGGGATGCCCCCTTTCCCCAGTGCTTTTCACATTATTCATCAAACCCTTAGCGGTGGCAATACGTCAAGACGCTTCCATTCTTGCTCCTATAACCCAGGCCCGAAATTAAAACTGTTTGCTGATGATATGATACTTTATTTGGCAGCAGAATCTTCGAATATTACTAGGGCCTTTGGCAAAATAATGGCCTTTACAGAGTTGGGGAGGTATAGGATCAATCACTCTAAATCAGAAGCCCTTTTGTTCAATGCCACTGAGAATGTTCTCCCAATCGAGATGCAGGCTCAGTATCATCTTCATCGTCCCATAACATATCTGGGAATCTATGTCTCCCATGATTTTTCAGAGTTTTTTGGCTTAAGTTATGTCCCTATGTTTAAGAAACTGCAATATTTACTACAAAAATGGCAAGCTTCTCCGCTATCAATTATTGGTTGTGTAGCTTTCATTAAAATGATGATCCTTCCTCTTCTCTTGTTCATTTTTTCCAGCCTGATCATCAAAATTCAGCAAAATCTTTTTAAAGAACTAGATGTACTGCTTCTGCAGTTTGTGTGGGCAAATAAAAAACCAACGGCTCAGCTGGAGACTCGATCCCTTGCAGTGGAAGATGAGGGTCTGGCCCGTCCAAACTTCAGGAATTATTATGATTCTGGATTTATGGATTGGGCATCTAGAACAGCCTTATTCCCTAATTCTATCTTTTATTTCAATATTATGCTAGTTGAGAATGGTTGCCAATTAGCTTATTTTCTTAAGTTTCCCAGGCAACCTAAACGCACTAGATATAAAGCCCCCATCATAATCTATGCTAGGCTTTCGCATTTTCGAGAAAAATATCATATCCCTGCATTTTTTTCCAAAATGTCTTTGACCCAGTCAGGGATGATGGGCTTAAATTTGATTCCTGCACATGTAAATCAATGGTTAAATTCAGGGTTTACCAGCTTTTCTGACTTTTTAGCAGGTAATCAAGTCAAGACCCGGGATCAATGTCAGGTAGCAGCTCCTATCCCCGACTCTCTAAAGTACTCTTATCTTCAGATTCAGCATTTTTTTGCTTCCATTTACTCCCTTTCTAGATCAACCCCCCTCTCTTATATTTCAGGCATTCTTTGGGAATCAGAGGGGTTGAGGCAATTGGTATTGGATACTCAATCCCTAGGGAGCAACACAAGTACTTTCCGGTCTTTTATTAAAGATTGAAAAGTCCACTGGGTGCAAAATCAAGCTGAAAACATGGAGGTATTTTAAAAGCATTTCCTATAAGGCGCTTAGAGGGGCTAATTTTAAAAGAATGGCTTTGTTCACAAAAATGATGCCTTATCTTACTCCTGTACAAATTAGTTCAGCTGTGTTATGATTCAGGGTATTGGCTGCATATGTGTTTTACCTGCCCCAAACTTTTGGATTTCTGGGGTAAAGTCTTTCAGTGGATAGTAGGAAGATATGTTGTGTTCTTATTCCAGATACTTTGGGGGCTCTGTTTGGAATTTCAGACCATCTGAACTCAAGTTTGGGGGCAACGCAGTTGTGTTTCATAGCTTCTCTGATCGTGAAATCACTGATTCTACAAGCCTGGGAATCACCCTTTCTCCCTACATTCGAAGCTTGGGAGGCAAAGATGAAGCTGGTACACAGAAAGGAAAAGCTGTATGCACAAAGAATAGGCGCAGGTCACAAGTTTAAGGATTTTTGGGGACCAACTTTTGAGGAAGAGGAGGTATCTAGGTCATGATGTGTTACAAAAAGTGTTCTCATAATCATCGTTTGTAGTTAATCAAGTATCAAGGAAACTCTTGATGATGTAGTGTGATAGTATGTCCTGTTTTCTGTATTGCTCTTAAGAATTGCATCTGCTCAATAAAAAAAAAAAAGTAAGGCCAAGCCAATTACCCCTGCAATATATACATATTCACCATAAAGATGTATGGGCCAGATGTACGTAGCATTTTTCAAGTCGCAAAGGGACCGATTCGCAGAATCGGCCCGTTTGCAACTTGAAAAATGCTTTTTGGTATGTACAAAGCCCAAACTGCAATTCGGTATTAGGAAGGGGCGTTTCAAGGGCGTCCCTTCCTAATATTGAGTCCAAATGGTATGTATGATTGTTTTGTGACTGCGAATGAGGTCGCAAAACAATCGCAGTTAGTATCAGTTTCAAACTGGTGCTAACCCATTCGCAAACGGGAAGGGATCCCCTTCGTGAATGGCGGCAAAAATATTTTTTCAGATCAGGCAGTGGTCCCACGGACCACTGCTTGCTCTGAAAAATTGAAAAGAAAACTTTTCATTTTTGTTTTTGAAATGCATCTCATTTTCCCTTAAGGAAAATGGGATGCATTTAAAAAAAAAAAAAGCTTTTTTTAGAAGCAGTCACAGACATGGTGGTCTGCTGTCTCCAGCAGGCCACCATCCCTGTGAGGGTGGCCATTCCCAATGGGGTCGCAAATGACCTTCATGAGGTAGGTCATTTGCGACCCCATTGGAAATCACAAACATTGTAAAGTACACTGTTGTACAAATGGTTTTGTGACTTGCAAATTGCGAGTCTCTAAGACTCGCAGTTTGCGAGACGCAAAACCAGATCTTTGTACATGTGGCCCTATATCACAAAGGAATGTGCCTCATTCAATTCTTCTCTCTACATCTTAGAAGCTCTGTATGATATCAAAATGAGAGGAAGTTAATTGCTGTCATCCGAATTCCCTGCTTGTGGGATCCTGTCCATGACATACTTGACAGTCCCATTTCTGACAAATAAATTATTGAAGCTGTCAAATCAAAGCTTTTAGACCTGACAGCCCTAGGGTGGTTTCCCCCCTAACTTTGTTACCCACCTCCTCAATTTTTTTACCTCCTTTTTCCTGGTATTATATCTCTTTACCACATGCTAACCTGTGCTAATGTGTTTGTGCTCTCATCCCTAGACATGGTAATATCGGCTTGTCCTCAGTTGGCATATTTAATTGACATATAGATCCCTAGTAAAGGGCACTACATGTGCCCATGGCCTCTAAATAAAATGCTACTTGTGGGCCTGCAGCAATGATTGTGCTACCCACTTAAGTAGCCCTTCAATCGTGGCTCAGGGCTTCCACTGTGCCCCTGTGAAGTTTTACACTGCCATTTTGACCTTGTAAAATAACTCTTTTGTGAGGCCCTATCCTTCCTTTTTTAAACAGGTCACCTCTGAGATAGGCCCTGGAAAACCCAGAGTTCTATATATTTAAAAGGCAGGACATTTACTTTTAAGGTTTAAATGTCCAGGTAGTGAAAAACTCTCAAAATGTTTGTTTCACTACAGCAAGGCCTATGTCACCCATAGGATATCATTGGCATAATACTTTTACTTCTTACAAGTGTAATTCACCTACTGGGAGAAATAAACCTTTCGAGTCTGGTATCTCTGGAATCACAATTTAAAAACACAACGTATGATGAGACTGGATTTTAAATTGGAATTGGGAAACAGCCAAAGTTGGCAGTTTCTTTCTTAAGCCATTTGGTGCCTGCTGCCTGTCTCTGATCATTTGTCTGGGGTAGGTGACTGCTGGCTTTATGTATTCCTTCTAGTCAGCCACACCAGATGGGATCTTATGTATGGCTTAATAGGTCATCCTAGAGGATGGGTGAGAGAAGATGGGTACAGCCTCACAAATACCTGAATAGGTTATGTCCTGTCCTATCACACAACGGGCTGCATAACCCCCTGTAGTGAGTAGGGAGCCAGGGCAGGAAAAGCAGAACCACTGTGCACTTCAAAGGCCTGTCTTTTAAGTCTTCCCCACTTCAAAGGGCCAACTAGCTATAAGTACTGGACTTCGGACACCACCAACTCAGTACACTTCTGGATCTGTGAAGACTGCCAGGAAAAAGAACTGCAGTACTGCTAAAGAACTGCCACTGTGCTGGACTGCTGCTTTGCTGGACTCCTGTCTTGCTGTGCTGCCCTTCTGCCTGCTGCTCTCTCTTGCCTGGTAGAGAAGGATGGATCTGCATCACTTGAACCCAGAGTGACTCTATGCGCTAGCTGCCTGAGCTCTTGATCTGAAGCATCAGGGATATAAAATAATTCCAACCACATTGCTCCTTCACCTGGACTCTTTCATCTGTGACTCTGACCTGCCAAATGGTACCATCCCAGTCCTGGACCCTTTGAAGTGTGCCTAAGGTGTTTCCTTCAGTGGAAAGGATGCATCCTCTGTTGCAGGAGCAGAAGAAACACATTGTCACTGTTACATGGATCAGAATCTGCCCTTCACTACTACTGCGTGGGTTGGAACCGATACATAGACTCGCATTGCTGCCTTTTGGGATCGACACATCGCCTTAGGAGCCTCCACTGCAAGCCACTTTTCCCCGCACCAGCTGCTCGTATCCCTCATTGACAGCAGCCTCAATGACAACCCTTCAGCATCGCAGCCTTGATGCTTATCATAACTGATGCATTGCCTCAGCAGAGCAAAGCATCTCTGACAACGGCATAGCAAGCCTTGTTGATAGGATCTCCAATGACGACACAACATTTCCGAACTGACGCATTGCATCAGCTGTGCGACACATCTGTGTTTTAAACCCAAGCAACACTCTGCAGTCAGGATTTAAGGTACTTTGGTTCACCGGGCCTACTGGGTCCCTGTAGCAGTCTCACTCTCCATCACGGTCGTCTTAAACTTTTAACTTTGTCCCGGTCTGGCACTTCTAGATATTACCAATTGGCGCTTCTTGCTCTTGAGTGCTATTTTACAGTTTATTCTTAAAAAATCATAACTCAAGTTCTACTAATTGGATTTTTGTTGTTTTGGTATTGTTTTATTTATTACATCTAGTTGTATTGTTCTATCTTGGTACTTTACACATTACCTCTATGTTAAGCCTGACTGCCTTGTGCCCTAGTCAACTACCAACTCAATATCTAACAAATGCCCACCGGCAAAACCTTAGGGGAAGATGGATTCCTCATAGATGCTTATAAGATCACAGCACCTGTCTCTATCCCACTTTTTGGATGAGCCTTCAGAGACACAATGGAATCAGGAAGCCTGTCAACTGAATCTAATAAAGTCCTGATCACTCTAGTGCCCAAACCGGGGCAAGCCCCATATATAACTGATCAATAGTGGTGTGAAAATTCTAGCTAAAGTCCTTGCCTCCAACTTAAACAAAATCCTCTTTGATGTGTTTCACGAAAAAGCAACTAGGCTTTCTTCCTTAGTGCTCCTGCAGATATCATCTATGAATCTTCCTGCACCTTATATGGCAAAACCAGACCCACCTAGATTGAAGAGTGTCTCTCTATTCCTCGATTTCAAGAAGGCTTTTGATTGAGTCAAGCAGAGGGTACTTACTGCAGACCATGGCCAAAATGGGCACTGGCTCCAATTTCATAAAGTGGATGCAACTGCTGTACACTCGCCCCATGGCTCTGATTTAATGCAATGGCTTGTTGTCTGATACAATAAGCATTTGTAGGGGCACTCATAAGGGCTGCCCTCTATCTCCATTACGCTTATGACCGTGATTGCTTAGTTTTTAATATTCTCAGGCTACAAAACAAAGTGAAGTAATGGTGTGGTGCTCCTAATGTCCAAATATGCTACTTCTGCATCACTTGGAAACCATCCCTTTCAAGGTAAACCCTGCAAATTGAAATACCTAGGAACCCTGGTAAGCAGAAATAAAAGGAAATGGGATAAGCCTCAACACCCCCTATGGGGTAGCATTCAAATGAGTGTGGTCATCTCAAGATACCAATATTTCCTGAGTGTACTCCCACTCACTACTTCCCTGAGAACATTGAGATACATTGACACAAGAATGAAAACTTACATTTGGCTAGGACAGTTTACTAGACTCATTCTTTCTCGTCTACAAGCTGCTACTGCATCAGATGGCTAATCTAACTAAAAATAGAACTTTTCAGCATTGTCATTACTTATCACAATAGACATATCACTTCTGCTTTGACTAGGAAGCACCTGGCTGTGTCAATATAGAAAGAAATCTTCAATCTGATGTAGAGGGCCCACAAACACTTTATGCCAGCCATTATGACAGGCAGACAGCCTAACTCTATGATAACTGCCTCCATTAAATATTGGCAGCAAAGTCACAGGTACCCAGATTGACATGCCAAATGAAGATTACAAACCTAAATTATGGCACAACAGCAATTTTAAAATGAGCAGTCATCCTATCAAATGGCCCAGTTGGCAAACACATACACACCCTAGAATGGGGCATATACACCGTAGAGCAACTAATGGATATCACCTGGCTAACATGGTTCCCAACTCTGTAGACTGAGCTCCAATTAGGCCAAGATCAACCATAGTCTTATCTACAGCCGCCATCTTGTTTGGCAAAGGTCCTAGTAACTTAACTTCCTAACTTTCTAGCCCCTACCCTGCATTTATACCTACACAAATGGGGACGTTCAAAGAAACTAGTCTCTGGCTTATATGAGTTACTTATAGACAATCTCTACTTAAATCCCACAGTCAACTTCCTGCTCCACAAATAAAACCAGAGACTTGAAAAACAATGCTCAGACAAAGACTGGTCAGATCTTCTCTGGGAACACAACAGGAGCATCAGAGAATCAAGCCTGAAATTCTTTTTTAAAAACATACATGATTGGCATTGTTCTCCTGAGATGCTACATAGATCAAAACTCTCTTGAGCATCCTTATGTTGGAGACGTCAATCCCTGCTTGGAGACATGTTACAAATATTGTGGTCCTGTCCTTTCTAGCAGCCCTACTGGAACTCATTTTTGTGTCAACTTTGAATGAAGAGTGATCTGCAGTTTGTCTCTATCCCAGAACTGCTTATTTTGCATGATACCTGTAGAGCAAGAGCCATAAAAAAATGGTTACACTCTCTGCTGTCTCTGGCCAAAGACACTGGAAATCTACTAAAGTCCCAACCCTGGAGGAATGATCTGACGCTGTGTTTCAAATGGCTCTTCTCACACAATTGATCTAAAATTTGTATGCTAGATTATTGATCTAGGACTTTGGGGGACCTTCACTGCAAAGACTAAAGAATGCTCATTCACACGTCCTTACCTCCACATTTCGAGGGGAGATTCCTTCTCTTTTTCTCCTCTTTCACCATAGTCGCATGGTAGAAGGCTTATGCCCTACTAGTTTCTATCAACTTACAGACTTACACAGTGGTTTTAGTTTTGGTTAACAACCTGTACTCCATTTCCCCCAAACTAATCCCCCAATTACAGCTACGTGGGATGAGCTTTCAAGAGTTCTGCACCTCTGTGGTCAGATGTAAAATCAGTAAGTTGGTCTTTTTTTCTCTTTTTGTTTTCTTTCTTTGACAGTCATTGTGCCTTACTGTACCCCATAGCGCCTGAAAGCTGCTTACCTCTAAGAAAATCTAACAAATGTAATACATATAATGAGAAAGGAAGAAAGAAAGAAAGAAAGAAAGAAAGAAAGAAAGAAAGAAAGAAAGAAAGGAAGGAAGAAAGGAAGGAAAAGAGTGATCTCCATCTATGGGATATAAAAGACAACCTACATCAGTCAAGTTGCTAACTACCATTAAGTCATTCAGCATCACCCTTTCATTCATTACCTTTACATGTGTTGTGGGCTTCCATGATTTATTCAAGGTAGGATCTGATGCCAGATTTCAGTTTCCTTCTATCACTACTGATACAGATCCATAGCTAACTGTTTTGACTAGATAAAAAGTGTTAGTGCATGTTAGGGGCAAATATAGTCCAAAGCATGAGTTTTCTGGATAACATTTTCAGCTTCAGAAAAACATGTCTGCTTTCATGATCTGTCAAATTCTTGACAATCTTAGAGAGAAGGATGTTCATATAAGGATTTAGGAAATCTTCCTTCTTGCATTTGTCACCCTGAATTGTTGGTCCCTATCATTTTTGCTGACTTTAGAACGTAGCCATGCCCCCCTGAAAACATGGCAATTCCTGACTTCCATATTTAATTTGCCTGTATGTCCACAGTGGATGCTGTAAAAAGTGCACCAAGGGTTTAGAAGTTAAATGCGACTTCAGAACCTATTGTACCTTCCACTACAGTGGCATGCAGGCAGGGCTATAGGCTTACCCTGTGTTGTCTCACTGCTGAAATGTAATCCAGTGGGGCCTATTGAAATAACCCTTTTTGACCAGTAAAAATGTCCCTTTTTAATACTACGAAGTTACCTCTACCTAGGACTTGTAGCCTTCAAAGTAGGGTGCATGTTATTTCTGAGACATGTGGACAATGTTACAAAGTCCCTGTAGTGACAGGGACCAAAACCTACATTCACTGTGGCAGGCCTAGCTGTTTTATGTAGAAAACCAGAGTACAGATTAAAATACTAATAGTGTAGCTCAGGAACGGGCCCAGCTGCAAAAATAATCCAAAATCCAATTCAATTTGAAGTCTTATTTTTAATAAATATGAAAGAAAAGTAACTTTAGGAAAGTTACCTTTTCCATGCCTGAACCTTCTGGAGGCTAATTTGTATTAGCTCTCCAGGAGCAGCCCAGCCAGTAATTTGCCTTGAAGATGTGTTAATGAGATATGAAATGCCTCCCACGAGAAAAACCTAGACTGAGCTTTAATGAGCAGAGGTCACTCCTCTGAATTCCACATAACAGTCAGAGAGGAGGCTGTGTGTATCCGGTGAAACTACACTGTCAAATCCTGCTTGACAGGTATGATTAACTACATATAACGCTTGGGCACACTTGAAAGTGGTGATGCATAATTTCTGGTTCACCATTATGCGTTACAGAAGTGATATAATGTAATAGACAATGTATTGCATAAGTGGAGCACCCAAATCGTACTACTGAAGGTGCATACACAGTAGAAGACTAAAGGTTCATATATATATGTGTTCTAATGTTTCATTTTAACATGCTGACTTGTAGTATTCATGCACATTTATATTCAAATATTTTGAATATGTAACTATGCTGTCACTACATATATTCACGTTCCATTTATAATTCTTGCTTTCATATATAATTGCAAGATACACTTATAATCATGTATTTCAAATGTGTTAACATAACCAAAGGCCTGACACATTTGGTTTCATGTGTTTAACCTTTAACATGGAGTTTTGCTTGTGTTGCAATATTCTTTCTTTGCAGTTGTGTCCGGGCAAGTCTACAGGTAATGAAAGTCACATTGTGTGTTGAAGATAGTGGAGTACGGGAGGGTACTTTGGCAATGACAAGGAGCTCTATTGATCTGAGAAGAAAAGGCTCCTGTTCGTGTACCAGACACCAAGAAACATTCAAAGTTGTCCTGTTGTTTGATTAGTGGGATGAGAATTTGAGGGAAGTTGCCAATTTCAAATGTGCACGGAAAGTGGAAAACTACAGGCATGGATGGCATAGCTTTCTCGAAGATTTTGTAAGTTTAATTGGTGTTCACCAGTTAGATGAGGGCACGGGTACAGACCTCTCTACTCTTTATTTCTTTGCATGGCTTTGTGCTATACATCCCCTCTTTTTTAGAACTTCTACTGAGGTGTCTGGTATGCTGACTCTTTCCAATATACCCTGAGATTTAATTAGGGTTTCTCTTTAGTTTAAGATACTTATATTAACTTAGTTTCTCCAATGATTAGGGAAGAGGATCACAACTAATACACAGATCACCAGATTATGTTTCTCATCTTTCTTATTGCCTCATCTGAAATTCTTATATGCCTTATGCTTATACAATTTAACTTAATTTGACGCTTTACTTCACCTTTGGTGATTTTGTACTTATATAGCATCTTTTTGAGATTCATTTACATTTGTTTGGCTGTTAATTTATAATAAACTTTTGAACTTTATCTACTGCCTCCTAGATTTAATGTGTGAGCAAATAGGTTACACTGCCAATTGAATCCAAAGGTTGATTTTAACTCTCTTTTACATGTCAAGAATCCTAAAAATGTCTGCCTGGGGATGAAAAATAAGAATATGAGGCCAGAGCACCTTCAAAAGTGACAAGACAGGATGCCAAGACATTTCTTGTGTATGGATTGTGTGGTTGCTGAAAGACCTTGTTTTTTTCTCCCAGGCTTCTGTCTCTGGGTTTATTGTGGGTACAGAGCCTGCTCCAAACTTGATTTTAGCTTTCAGTGTGGGAGGAAACTGGTGGTTTTCCTATGACACATCCACAAACACCCCGGTCCCTTAGAGAAAAAGTTCAGTGTGGTTAAAATCATTCACCATCTTGAAAATGCCCTGACTCATTATAATTTAGGCATTTTTGTAGCAAGGCAAATAGTAACTATTGAAAAAGAAGATAGGGTTAGACCTTAAGAAGTTTTACGCAATTGGTTAGGAAGCACCCAGGAGTCACCCCCACTACTAACCGGAGCCAGGCATAAATATTATCCAGAAGGCCACCAGACAGAACATTTTCCAGAACTGTGAAAAACTCAGAAAAGGACCAGACCTGCTGTCTGTGAAGTGAGAGGAGCCCCAAAGGACTGGACGTGCTCCGTCTTGCATTGAAGACAAAGAAATGGATTCCAAGGGTCATTTGACTGACCTTCTGTATGCCTACAGGGAGACAACAAGCTGCAAGAGGCCTTTTCCTGGAAGTACCCAGTTGGGAAAAAGGCAACTGGATCTGGAATAAACCGTGTAGTTTGCTTCTGCCTTAGACCTTATGCCCTCTGAGTCCATAAGTGTCCCTCAGAATTCCTGGGGTCTTTAGAAATGCACTCCACTGGTTGTTTGGGCACCAGAAAATAACTATGCAAACTTTGGAAACTTTTCCTCCAAACCATTGGGAAACAGAATCTTTTTTTTACTTTCTGACTTCCAGAATTTCAACTTATCTACTTGGTGCATACGACTCACTCCATTACAGTCACCAGGAAATTGCATCTTGGTTCTGAGCTACCAGGACAATGACAGCCATTGGTGCTTTACTCTTTGATGGTGCTATTTCTTCTTAAAAGTGTAAAAGATAATTACTTCTTTTTCACTTATTGGATTTTTGCCTTTTTAGTATCAGTTTGTTTATTATATTTTACTATATTATTCTAATTCAGTTTCGGATTTTTATTGTTTTTCATTTTGGCTTTATTACTGTTCTGGTACTGCACAAATACTTTACACATTGTTTTATGTTAAGCCTATCTGCTCTGTAATATAGATGCCAATGGGTTAAACGCGGGTTAATTTAGTAACGTTAAGGATTCACCCTGGCAAAAGTTGTGATTATTACTTGAGGTAGGCAGTCACCCACCCCAAATAATAATTCAAGTTATTACAAGGATGGCTGCCAACTATTTTTAGAGCTGTTATTGAAGTCAATGAGAGTCCCTTATTGTGTATTACTGCAAAAACTACTTACTACCAAGGCTTCCCAGCCACGTTTCAATTTCTGCAACTCCCCTTCTGATAGATGCTTCTCTTGCAGGAGTGCAAAGTTGGAGTGGGTTGCAAGTAGATAATAGATTATTCTTTTCCATTTCACACCCTGTGGAATGTCATTGGCATTCACCTCGTTAGGCTTTAGCACTCTAACTGGGTGACTGTGTGTCATCATGTTGCAGTGGTAAGTGAAAAAGACTATGAATATAATTGTATCCATCTCTTTTCTATGCCTCTAAAAAGAAATAAAGTCAGCATTAGGAAGGGACTGAAGGAGCAATACGGTTTCATTCTACTATTATCAGTACTTTTATAACTATGCATTATACCAATAGAAAGTGTAGACAAAAGACAGAAATGTAATCGTTTCATAGCAATGGACAGAATAGACTCTCAAGGGGCCCCACTTTCAAAGAATTTCCATTTGCTGAAAACAAATGACGTGAGCTGGATGTGGGAGGATACATAATCAGTAGTGAGTTAAATCTACTTGGGAACTACTTAATTTGAACTAGGAGCTATCTCCACCAACACTGGTAAGTACACCTGGGGTCCTTCAAATATAAGGGTGAGATAGACAAGGGGATTAGAGTGCTGGTTTCAAATGGAGTGCAATCAGGTTTTTAAGGGGGGAGTGGTGGCAGGTCAGAATCTACATTTCAGAAATGTATGCTGCTTAGTTGCTTATCCTGAGGGTTATTACAAAGGGTTTGGAACCCAATACATTGCTCAGTATCATTAATGTCCAGATTGAACAAATGTCTGCATTCTGGTGGGATAATAGGGTTTTTGATTTAGTATACAGATTTATCTCAGTTGTTTCCCATACTCATGACACAGGTATTGGTTTACCTACGTAACCTATCTAATCAGTGGATAACCTATTTAATCAATGGATGACTATATAGCAGGGGTTTAAGTTAAACAGGAGTTGTCAAAGGGTAGTATATGAAGTCCCATGCACAATGAAAATTAGAGTACAGGGAGTGGAGTGGAGGTGAAAATACCAGTCAAATGTTACAAGATTTGGGGTTTCAAGGACAACCTGGACGTGTTTCTATCTTTCTCTAGGAGCGCCATAATCTGCTTCAAGCCAGCTTTGTCAGCCTACATGCAAAGATGTTATGGTTTGTTAACAAAGGGTGTGATTTGGTCAACATTTGTGATGTGTGTCCTGTGCCACATCTGACTGTATGGGATCAGGGGTAGAGACTATCTCTACATAGGTTTTCACAGTCATCAGTCTCTGTATTTTAGGTGGTCTTCCAATCTGTAGTTATGAACATGACAACTAGATCGAGAAGGATTATTTGACGACCTATTGACCCATTTGTGCCAGCTTTGTTGGAAGTGTTTTCCTATTCACATTAGTTTACAGGAGTAAATAGCTGAGATACATATGGAGTTTATTTTGTGGGCTAATCCGATGAACACTCTGGAGTTCCAAAGGTTGTGCAAAGGGCTAGACACCAAGTGTTTCCCTGGGAGGCTGGAAGGGCAGGGGGAGGTCTTTTATTACTGGAGGGGGTGGTTTGGCAGCAGTGCAGCAGTTTCAAAAGCACTACAGAGTTCCTTGCATATTCAACACTTTTCAGGTAAGACTAAAACTGCCAAAATAAGTCTGGTGATTAATGAACTTGCTGGAGAGAGATTGAGTCATGTCTAGTGGCAGTTACAAATCATCTAAGGTAGCATGCAGGGTTAATATGCCTGCTGCAAAGAACATTTATTTTGTGGATCACAGACCAGTATTTTATGCCCAATGCAAAGTGGGATACTGCTTTTGTCAAAGAGATTATTTTGTACTTTGCAGATCATAAATTATAATCCTAATCCTATTCTAGCACTGTGAGCTATGAACTGCCATCAAAGAGTTGCATGCAAACTGCATGGCACATGTTAGAATGCTATGTTTTTCCCAGTCTTTGATTATCCTAATTTTGCTAACAAAAAGGGGTTATTTGGGCAGAAAAACATATTAGTAAAGTCAACCCTAACCACTGTAATATATTTTGAAATCTGAGTGTTTGCTTCCCCAGGCCAAGCTCTCTTAAAAAATGCCTACCAGTATGGATGACGTGAATCTTACACCTTGTAGTCCCCCTTGTCTTATGTAAGGTTTTCTGTACACTCTGACGTACACATGTATGATTCATTATCTCCGTATTTGTGTGTGTCTGATGTACAGTGCTCCAACACCCTATGCCTCTAAAAGAGGCACTATAAAACAAATGAGATGCATGTGAGAGAAGGGCTATGGAGAAATGAGAGGGACTGTTAGAGGGTGATGGGGAGGGAATCATTGAAGAACCCCAATAAAGATTGCCATATTCTGGTGCATTGTAATGTCATCATTTGCTATGTTCTTAAAATCAATACAACTGAATATATGATGAAAAGATGAAAATTGTATATCAGAGAATGCATTGTTTTCATCATTTATTACCATGTTTCGAATGGGGAGGACCCCCCCCCCATCCCACTGCAGTGGTCAGGCTTGCTTGCTATGCACCCTATGGGGGCTGGTGTGACAAAATTTGCCAGGGCTGCTTTGGGTTCCCAGTCCAGCCCTGGTGGCAGCTAAGGGTCAGACAAAGGCTTTTAGTGGCTGAGGTAACTAAGGCTCAACTGACTGACACCCAGCACTTCACCAAACTAAACGAGTCAGCCAAACTCAAATTTGGTGGGGAAGAAGCTCTGCCGACTTACAGCAGGAACAATCTTCCAAACCTTAAATGAGGCCCTTAGTTTTCCCTTATCAGCATGCCAAGGAGTTTCTTTTTGAGAACCGCCACATAATCTTTCACCCTCTTTAAACACAGCTAAGCAACGTGAGGTGATATATAAAAAGGATGCTAAACTTCAAAAGAGATCACAGTGCAATGCACACAAGAGGGAACATCATATTTTTTACATACAGGTTAAAACAATGAATAGGAATGTTCATGATATAATATTCTTGCCTACTTTTGCCTTTTTGGTTTTAAGCCCTTTTGGAACCAGATAATATGGCAGGTGCGTTGTAAAAAGGCGGGGCGATGGCCGCTGCTCAAAATTAACTTTTTTAAAATTATATTCAAGCCAAGGAGCACGATCTACAGTTTCAAGGTTTTCTGTTTTGTTGTGATGCCCATCATGATAAATCAGACTCAAAATCTGTTGCATCCATACAGTTCCTGAAAAAGTAAAACAAAGTTGATTACATGTTATGTTGACTTGTTTTTGAGTATGAGAAAATGCATAATGTTTATTAGAGGACACTTTTCTAAGGAACAATAAATTATCTACATATTGGTTAGGCAGCCTCTAAGAGTGACTTGCGAGAATTCGAATCCTTAAGTAGTGATATTTCACGCGCCCTGGTGATGGACAGGCCCGGGAAGGGGCCGGTGGTCCATAGATGGTTTGATTCTGCGTGTTCTTTAGCCCATAAAAAACTTAAAGAAGCTCTTAAAGCAGTTCCTCCCGCACGTCAATTAGTAAAATCAGCGAGGACTGACTATAAGGTTGCCCTTGATAAACGGAAATCCGAAATTAGGTCCAGGGCTTGGAGCGATCTTTTGGCCGCATCTGAATTTAAGGACACTTCCAAATTCTGGAAAGTGATAAATCACCCTTACTTTTCTGATAAGAACTCTTTGGCCAATGAATGTTTTATTACTGAGGATGTCTGGATAAATCATTTTAGGAAAGTTTTCTGCTCTGAAACTTATGAGAATTCGCATGTGGCAGTTACTCCTGCTACACATTTTACTCCAGATTTTAACTTTAAGGCCCTAAACATTATTTTTGATCTCCATGAGGTCAAAGGTGCCATTGATAGATCAAGGCAGGGAAAGGCCCCTGGACCCGATGGGGTTCCTGTCGACCTTTTTAAATCAGAAATTGAGCTCTGGGGCCCTTTGGTTACAAATGTGTTGAACAACGTGGTAACTAGTAATGTGCCCTCTTCATGGAAATCGGCTATTATTGTTCCCATCTTTAAAAAAGGTAATAGACAAGACCCCTCTTGTTACAGACCAATCTCCCTTATTGATTCAACGGCAAAGATTTTAGGTAGTGTGATCTTGTCCCGTTTAGAAGATTGGGTAACAGATGCCCAGATTTTATCTCCCATCCAATTTGGTTTTAGACCCGGTGTGGGCACAGTTGAGCAAGTTTTAAACTTACAATTGATACTTAATAAATATGTGTCTGTTAAGAAAGAGTCCATCCACATGGCTTTTATCGATCTAACCAGTGCCTTTGATTTGGTTAACAGATCCAAGTTATGGCAAATCCTAGAAGTTCTAGGGTGTGACCCGGCTCTATTGGAGCTTATTAAACGTCTACATACAGACCTAACGGTCTCTGTTCAGGTCGGCTCATCTGGGCAGAGAACCCCTCCTATTCCGTCAACCAGGGGCGTAAGGCAAGGATGTATTTTAGCCCCTTTTCTTTTCTTGATTTATATAAATGGGCTCTATGATTTTTTGGTTAAACAAGCAAAGGATGTACCGAAGATGGGCCAAAGATTACTTCCAGTTTTATTATATGCGGATGATGCAGTTTTAATTGCTCGTACTGCAAATGGCTTACAGGGCTTATTGGACATGTTTTATGAGTTTATGTCGAGCCTCGATTTGAAGGTCAATTACCCCAAGACTTTTGTCATGACCTGTGGCCCACGTAACACAAAATCCAAACAATTTACTATGGGAGGGCATTCTCTTATTAAGGTCAAAGATTTTTGTTACCTAGGCATGCATTTGAGTTCCTCTCTGTCCTGGAAGACTCATATTAATTTTAAGCTCCAACAGCTGATAAGGAACACCGAAGCGATCTTTCGCTTCTCTAATAAACTAGGCCATAGACCCCCCGCACATATGAAAACTCTGTATAATTCTAAGTGTACCGCAGCTGTGCTCTACGGAGCAGGCGTCTGGGGCTGTGTAAAGGTACCATCTCTCCAGAGGGTCGAAAATAAATTTTTGCGAAGATTACTGTTGGTTCCAAAATGTACTGCAAATATCATCTGCCACGAAGAACTTGGTCAGTGTTTTTTGGAGGATAGGGTTTTTTTGGCGCCATTATTGCTTTGGATTAGATGTTGGCTAAACCCAATGGCAAAATTGGTCCAAGATTGTATTTCCGAATGCTTACAATTGGAAAATGCAAATAGGATCCCCTGGCTTATGTTTCTACGAAACTCTTTTGAGAATTTAGGTCTTAGATATATGTTTGATGAACCTCACCTATTAACTATAAATTCTAGGTCCGTTCTGAAGGCTACTTACTCCGAGTACATATCAGACCTGAGATTTTACAGTTCTCTGAAATTAAAATCCTTTGATTCCTATTCTCAGGTTGTGACAGCCCCATGCCTTGAACCTTATCTGACCTGGTTTTCCAGTTTTAAGATACTTTCTTTTTTAACACTTTTTAGACTTAATTTAATTCATTTTAAAGTAGCGTTTCCTGAACCATGTTTTTGGAAAAGGGATTTACCTCTTTGTCCCTGTGATTCTAGATCAACCCAGAGTACTTTGCACTTTTTTCTCTTTTGCCCTTTTTATGCTGCTCCTAGAGGGGTTTGCATTTTACCCACTTTACGTTCTGTTAGACCCATCCATTACAAGGAAGCTTTAATATATTTTCAGAGATTGCCAGATAGACAAATTTGTCATTTTGTATTAGATTTTGTTACAGCTTCTTTAAGCATTAGGAAAAGGCTCATTTCATTTTAAATGTATATGTATGTATAGTTTAATATTGTAAGTTAATCTTTGTATTCTGTTATTGTGATTTTTCTTATGTTATGAGTTTTATTTGTTTCTTTTATGAGATTTTAGACCGGATGTTTACGTAATGTTTTAGATATGGTACTATTTTATTCTTCTATCTATTTACTGTAACGTAATTATTGTGTGGTATTTGTGTTTTTGTCTGTACTTTTATGGCATTTGCCGAATAAAGTTTTGTGACTGACTGACTGAGTGACTGGCTGGTGCGCACAAGGGCAGTATGAGCCGACCTGCCTCACTCAGACCCCAGCTTTTAACCTATTCTGACTAGGAGGGGACATAATTTCTGTTAAGCCAGGGGAATCTCCGGGGGTGGCTGCCACAAATGTCGAAAGTGGGGGATTGACAACGGGGAAGGGGGAAACAAAAAAAACACCGTTCTCGTTGTCGCCGTCCCCACCACCTGCTGCCTCGCTCCTCTTCTGGTGTCCCAGCATTCACTGAGAGACCAGCACAGGCTCCCCAGCAATCCTGGTGCTGCTTTCTTGCTAAACCTAGCATGAAAGCAGTGTCAGGATTGGTATGAGAATCTGGGACTGCAGCTCAGACACAACGCTGGGGTCTGTGCAGTTTTTCCATTCCGACTATTCAACACAGCCGGGTTGGAGAAACCTAAGGGTGCATGGGTGTTTGCCTAACCTAAGACGGGAGGCCAACCCAAATGCACACTTAGGTGCACTCTCCTCCTCCACCCCTTTCCCACCTCCCATGGCGCAGCCCCACCCCTCTCTTCGCACTGTGGCTGAGCCAGCAGATGAAAAATAAAACAATAGTGAGCTATCGTTTTATTTTTCATCTGCTTGCCCAGGCAGGGGGCCAGCGCCCCTCCACCATTGCATAGGAGCTGCCACTGGGATTTACCCCTGGGAATCTCATGCAGTTTGTGGAATTTTACATTACACTTGTTACTTAAAATTCTCAAAACAGCAGCATTATGTCACATGGCATACTTACAGCCAATTCGCCCAACGTTTTAGTGCAGGACCAACATGAATGACCTGAATGCGGGAGACTGTTATTCATGTCATGTGTTTTTTTAGCTATTTTCTTTAGCACAACATGCACACTGGCGTACATTTCAGGCTAAAGAATAGCATTAAATGCTGGTTTTGCTTTTTGAGTAGTGTTAGAAATGGGGTCTATGGTTGGCAGTCAGGTTACCCCCTGTCCAAGCAAGGACACTCATTCTAGTCAGGGTAAAACAGGATCACACTCAGATAACCCCACTCACCCCCTTGGTAGCTTGGCACAAGCAGGCAGGCTCAACTTCAGAGACAATTTGCTAGGTATTTGTACCAACACACACAATAATACAGTGAACCACTACAAAATGACACAACACAGATTTAGAAAAATATTAAATATTTTGTCTGAATAAATGACCAAATACAATACAAATCCACAATATATAGGTACAAATATGAATTTAGCACTTAAAAGCAAGAAAACAGTGACCTGATGTGAAAACACTGCAAGTTGGTAAAACATGGCGTCATAACGGTGTTGTTCATGTTCAGTCGACCCCCAGGTACAGTACCTTTAGAACAAGTAGAAAACAGGTGGGTGCACGGAGTCAGGAGAGCAGCTTTGCTGGATTTGATGCAGCATTGGTTCCACTGTCATGGGCAGGAAGACTGCGGCATCGCGCAGCGGTGTCGAGTCCTGTTTACACTGCGGTGGATGTGAGGTGGCTTTGGATGTGAAGTCGGTCCCTTGGTTCCAGCAGATGCAAAGTCCGGCGGAGTTACGATGCTTCTGGGTGACCTCACGGGGTTGTGATGACATCACAGGGCCGCAGGCGCTACAATGGCGTTGAATCATCACGGACATTGCACTTAAGACACTCCAGTGTTAGAGAAGCCGGGCAGGATCAGTGTTTGCAGCGGCGCGAGGCCTACAGGGTCGTTGGACTTCTATGAGGTCCACGGCCTTGGGCAGGCAGCGTCACGGTTCTGGGGTAGTGGCGTCAGCTCACAGGGCTGTTTGATTTGCAATCAGCGAGGTTTCCGGCCTCAGGGCAAGTGGCATCATGGTTCCAGGCAGTGGCAATCTTTACGAAGTTGCAGGGCATCATCCAGCACGAGTAGACTGGTTTTTCTCTAGGAATTCACTTCCAGGGGTCCAGGAACTGGAAATGCACCCTCTGGCAAGCTAGTGTCCACAGCAAGTAGACTCAGGTCTGGATGATGAAGCCTTTGCAGACCCTGAGTCTTCAAAACAGGAGGAAAGCTCTACTCCAAGCCCTTGGAATCACTTCTCAAGCAGGAATGCAACAAAATCCAGTCTCTGTCCCCTTGCACATGCAGAAGCAGCAACTGCAGGATAGCTCCACAAAGGAGAGTCACAGGCAGGGCAGCACTTGAATCCTTGAAGTAATCTAAAGTCTGGGGTTTTGGGTGCTCTTCTTATACCCCTTTCTGCCTTTGAAGTAGGCCTACTTCAAAGAAATGTCTCTCTTGTTTATAGGATCCTGCCTGGCCCAGGCCAGGCCCCAGACACACACCAGGGGGTCGGAGACCGCATTGTGTGAGGGCAGGCACAGCCCTTTCAGGTGTGAGTGACCACTCCTCCCCTACCTCCTAGCACAGATGGCTCATCAAGATATGCAGGCTACACCCTGGCTCCCTTTATGTCACTGTTTAGAGAGAGGTGCAAATAGCCCAACTGTCAAACTGACCCAGACAGACAACAGGCAGAGTCACAGAATGGTTTAAGCTAGAAAATGCCAACTTTCTAAAAGTGGCATTTTCACACACACAATCTAAAAACAAACTTTACTAAAAGATGAATTTTTAAATTGTGGGTTCAGAGAACCTAAACTACCGATTTCTATCTGCTCCCAAGGGGAATCTGTCCTTTAATAATATTTAAAGGCAGCCGCAATGTTAATCTATTAGAGAGATAGGTCTTGCACCGTCAAAACCGAATCTGGTAGTCTTTCACTGTCAGGACATACAAAACACATTAGTAAATGTCCTACCTTAAATATACCCTGCACCCTGCCCATGGGGCTACCTAGGGCCTACCTTAGGGGTGTCTTACATGTAAGGAAAGGGAAGTTTTTAGGCCTGGCAGTCGGTACACTTGCCAAGTTGAATTGGCAGTTTAAAACTGCACACACAGACACTGAAGTGGCACGTCTGAGACATGATCACAGGGCTACTCATGTTGGTGGCATAACCAGTGCTGCAGGCTCACTAGAAGCATTTGATTTACAGGCCCTGGGCACCTTTAGTGCACTTTACTAGGGACTTACTATTACATCAAATAGGCCAATCATAGATAAACCAATCAACAATACAATTTACATAGAGAGCATATGAACTTTAGCACTGGTTAGCAGTGGTAAAGTGCCTAGTGTCCTAAAGCCAACATAAACAGGTCTGAAAAAATAGGAGGAAGGAGGCAAGAAGTTTGGAGATGACCCTGCAAAAAGGGAAAAAGTCCAACAAGTAGTTTCCAGTAATTGTTGAAGAATTTCATGTTGTTACGAAAAGCTAATTGCACACCCCTAATTTTGACATCCCTGCCTATTAAGGTCAGTGGAATGGAAGCTTTCTAAACAATTATGTTTAAATAACACAGTTCACTGTTTCACAATTTAACTTCAGCCTCCTCTTTCTCTCACTGAGAGTGAATGCAGGTGAATGTGAAATGGTTTGCCAGGGCTTCAACTAGCAATATGACAGGCTCAAGGCATCAAATGTCACCAGGTCTGTGATGTTCCAGCTACCATCATAGTAATCAAAATGCCAGCTGTGTACTTGGAAAGCTCTGACAAACTGCCTTTTTAGCTTTCAGCTCTTCAGTTTATCTACAGTTCCTCAAGCACTGAACTCCTTTGCGTTCGGCTCCAAATGTGCAAGCTCTGTCTTTAAAAACAGCTCTAACCACTTAATAGAAGACATAAAAATGAAGTCAGTTGAGTGAGGGAGAGACAAATATCTTTAAAAGCAACTACAATGACTACAGAAGTCACCATTCCATCTGCACAAATTAAAACCAAACATGCTGTGATGTCTGAATCTCTTTGATTAGTACTAGCAGTGACTGATTATTTTATGTGAACATCTGACTCACCAATAATTTACATGCTTTAGGCCATAACAAGCAGTTCAAGGGAGGTTTCACAGTTGGGTCTGAAGCTTCCAGCTCTTCTTGTAATTATTTTGGACTACTGAAGAACTATGTTGTCCCTCATAACATACTCTCTGTCAACCAGTTCACACCATTTAAAAAAAATCCCTAATGCAGGATTTGCCCATCCGATGACAGGTTACACAATACATAGCACAGAATAGTCAAAGACCAGATTACAATAGATTTCATAGAGAAAAGAGTAGACATTCAACTCCAGGAGCAGATTTTAAGTGAGGAGTTCCCAGGTCCATGAAAACAATCAGTGAGATAATGGGCAACTTGCTCGCCTGGTCTATGCTGTTATGTCGTGGGAGAGTCCACTGTCAGGGGAAACCCCTGAGTGTTAACTGGTGCTCTCCCCTGTTGGCGTCTAACTAAAATGGTATGCTCCTGACGTAGGAGCAGGCTAAAAAAAGGGGTCAGAGGCTTGGGCCTAAGGCCAGTACACAGCACTAGGGTTTCCAGTCATTAGTTCCTGGCAGTGCTCTTACCTCCCGCATGAGTGTGCCCCCCAAGCCACACAACAAACTAGCGACGAGGAGAAAATGACCCCACCCCCCTACCGGCACTCCCAACAACCCGAGTGCCCGTGCGGCTCTTCTGTCTTGGAGCTGGGACTGCTCTGTCTGCACCTTGCCTACTGGCCGTGTTCGCAGCTGTTGTGAAGGAGTCCGTTGGTGCGCTGAGATGAGACACGCTTCCACGGCATCTGGAGTCCCATCCCTGGTGGCCCACGCTCATCTTCTACTGTGCGCTTAAAAGGTGGCCGACGTTCCGGCAGCAGCACCATCCACCGATTGACTCGCACTTTATGGTATGGGAGAGTTTCGCCCTGCCCAAGCCCAGCATAATGAAGGGCCCAGTGAAGGAACTGCCATTCATCACAGCGAGTGAGCACACCTCTACAACTGTCACTTCATGCTGTCACATCTGCTGTGTGAGTAACCTTCAGACTAGTCACTTCCTAGAGAAAACCTGAATTGCACATATGACTGAACTTAAGGTACTGCATGACGCATGGTGAGTCAATCAACAAGAACTTAATTTTCCTACTCATCCAGAAGGGTACAAGAACCTCAGAGGCAATGCAAGGGTGACAATTACAGCATCACGACGCCCCACATGGACTGAGTCACTGCCTGGCACCAAACAAAGGAGTCACTTGCTACCCCCACCCCCACGAGATGTGTAGCGCCGAACACAAACTAACAATGAGCTTGGCCACCACACTAGCTCGTATTCCCTAACGCCAGCCAACTTTATCACTGATACAGAATGTTATCCATACCTATGCTAGAGCCTTTCGTGGCCGATGGACCGTCATCTACAGAAGCAGCTAGATGGAAAGAGTGGGTTGAACAGTTGGAGATATACTTTGCAGCTGTGGTCTAAGACAATGATCGCCGCCGCACCATGTTGCTCCACCTAGGTGAGGCAGCAATTCAGAAAATCAGTAAATCAATAACTGAGGAAGGACCGACATTTACGTATCAGACCCTGAAAAGATTTCTCACTACCCATTTTGCGCCTCCAGCAAACCTGAATTTCAAAAAGTTCTTCCTTCGGCAGGCATGACAACTTCCAGAGGAGTTGGTTGGGAACTTCTATGCCCGACTTAGAGAACTAGCAAGTATGTGCACCTTGCCCAACATCAAGGATGAAGTGAGAGCGCAGTTCATCCAAGGCTGTTCCTCAGTAAAACTGAGAGAGAACATACTACAAGTCCCAAGGATGACACTGGTGGATATGCTCACAATGGGGCGATCAAAGGTGTTGTCAAGAGTTCGTCTGGCACATATGGAGGGCGCGTTGCAGTGACAAGTAAAGACTGAACCGGTGAATGCCATAAATCCAGCTTCCTCAGATAGAAAGAAACCTCAACCAAAACCAACCATCGAAGGTCGAGTGTACTACATGTGTGGAGGATCCTATCTTCACCAAGGTCCTTGTCCAAGAAAAAAGATGCACAAACTGCAATAAGCTGAACCATTTCGTCAAGGTATGCTGCTCTGCCACAGCAAGAAAATCAACCAAAGCCAAGACTATTCAAGTTGCACAAACGTCCACACCCCTTGAAAGTGATGGAGACATGGATAATGACAATTGGAAGGGGCCGTTCACTTAGTCCCAACCATGCAACCGGGGGAAGGCTCCAGGATGCGAATTCCTAAATACAACATCCTAGTGGCTGGCCAGATGGTGGTGACCCTGATTGACATAGGAGTGTCTGTTAACATCTTGGCTCAGTCCGTCCTAAACACCTTACAGATCTGCCCAAAGACCACTCAGGTTTTCACTTTGACTCTCCCATGCCACTCCCTCTGGCAGTAGTTTTCATGGCTGACATCACTCATGAGACTCAAATAGTTTGTGCCAAAATTTACGTCATGAAGACGGGATCTAGCATGCTGCTGTGCTGCAGAACAGTGGAGAAACTGAACCTGGCATCCTTTGCATTCAGCATACATCGGAAGAGCATAGAGGGGCTGGTGGCAGAGTACTCCTCGCTATTCCAAAGCATTGGATGCCTTAAAGGAAGACTAATACACCTTCACCTTGACAAATCCATTCAACCCATTGCCCTCACATATCACAGGGTTGCGATTCATTTGCATCCCAAGGTGGAGGAAGAACTTTGGAAACTGGAACTTGCAGACTTAATCGAAAAGGTGGATGGACCAATGTCATTGGCCTCACCAATTGTCATTATGTGTAAACCCAAGCAGCCAGGAGAGGTGAGGATATGTGTTGACATGAGGGAATGCCATCTAACACCGACAGTGGACGACATTGTGGCAGAGATAAGCAGTGTTTTTCAAAGATAGGTCTGTAGGCAGGCTGCCACCAAATCCTGCTAGCCACTGAATTGAGAGCCATCATCGAATTCTCCACACATGTTGGGCTCCGAAGGTACAAATGCCTCCGTGCCGGAGTGTCCAGTGTGGTAGAGGCCTTATAGGATATGATAAGGGGAGTACTTACAGGACTGGAGGGAGTAATAAATGTCAGTGACGACATCTTGGTACATGCACCCACAATAGTGGAACATCTGGAATGGCTCTGGGCCACTTTCAAATGATTGCAGGATCATGGGCTCACACTACATCATGAGAACTGTGCTTTCTTGCAGGAACACATTGAAAAGGAAGTCATAGCTATTCATTGGTGCTGCCGCAATTTTCATTTGTACTTGTATGGCCAACCCTTCACTGTACACACCGACCTTAAGCCTCTAATTCCACTGTTCAATGGCTCAGCCTCGAAACCATCCCCAAGGATTGAGAAGTAGATTCTCCACAGGAATACCAATTCACAGTTGTCTATTGACCGGGAGCCCACAATCCTGCTGACTATCTCTCCCAGCATGCGAGGCCAGCCACCGCAAGGGAGACAGCTGAGGCCGACGACGTGGAAGAGTACGTACGGCTGGTAGTGGAACATTCGAGGTCATTGCCTTTATCAATGGAAGAGATCAAAGCCGCCACCCAAGTCAATGAGTGTTTCAACTGGTGCTGGTGGGAGTTACCACTGGAAGGTGGCACATCCTGACACACAACCTGTCAAAATAGACAGAGCAGGTGAGTCGCACTCTGTCAGCCCTACACCATGTCTGACAAGAGTTGTTTGTATCGCTGGAAGGGTGCCTGCTTCGAGGTCTGAGACTGGTGGTTCCCCTGTCACTTCAACAACGCTTCATCGACCTCGCTCACTCCGCCCATTATCACTGAGCCAAATCACTTGGTTCCCTGGCACAGAGCAAGCACGGACCTGGGGTCCCGACCTGATGTACGACACGTTAGTTGTCACTGATGACTTTTCTAAATATGGAGATCCTGAACATGACCCCAGTAGACCAGACTATCTGGCGGTTTGAGAAAATCATGGCGACGCATGGTCTTATCCGAGAAATCCGGACGAATAATGGACCAGCATTCTCAAATCAAGACTTTGCCAACAATCTGGGCTCTCAGGGTGTCCATTACCACAAGATCACGGCATGCTTGCCGCAGGCGAATGGCGAGACCGAACCTTTAACGTGAGCACTAAATACTTTCTGAGGATTGCGGTGGCAAAAGGGCAGAACATAGACTATGCGTTATATGCTTTCTTGAGGGAGTATTGATTCATACCTCAAAACACCAGATCCACCAAGCTCACTGTGCATGAACCGCACACTCTGCAACACTATTCCACAATGTGAGGCCACCACTGCCCTGCAGGAAAAAGTGGCTGAGAGGTCACACCAACGTGGCACCAACAATGATCGCATGTCACAAAAGAGACATGTCCGCACCAACCATCTGAAGGCAGGGGATCAGGTGCTAGTGAGGAACAGCTGTCCGGGAGGAAAGTTCAAGCTCCCTTTTGAACCAAGGTCATGGACAATATTGTGGGTACGTGGAACCATGGTCAACGCAATCTGCGGGAAGGAGTCCATAACCAGAAACATTTCCTGCTTCAAACGCTACAAGTCTGATGACAGGGGGCCTGGGAGATACGATGCCCAGGAACATGACAGCCCTGAGGGTGATGAGAGGCTGGAGGAAGGTGAAGTAGACACAAGACACCTTGAGGATGATGTACTGAGCGCCACATAAGGAGGATGACAGAAGCAAACTAATGATCAGTACATAGCCCCCAGCAGAGGAATGGGTGAAGGATCAACTTGAGCGACCACTCCAACTTTGGCAGAGGACATTGTCTCCCAGAGAGAAGGTTCTGGGAGGTATGACTTGAGACCCTGATGTGTATCGTCGAACCGGCTGAGGAACTTCATTCTCCTGTGAGCAGCTTTTAGAGGTCCACACATGGGGTGCCCATCTACCCTCTGGTAACCCGTGACTGGTGTCTACAATACCACATCCACCTACCAAGGACACTGTGAGTCAATCCCCGGTGCATGGGCATCCTGTTTTGTTTGGTGGTGTTTTATCCTCCCGGGTAGTGGGCGGGGAATTTTCACTTTGAGTCCCATCTTGATTTTTGGATGATCCATGTTTGTTTTTTCATTTTGGGTTTATGTTTTGATTATTCAACTATATTATGGGTATAGGAGGAATGTTATGTCATAGGAGAGTCCACCAGCAGGGGCAAACTCCTGAGTGTAACCCAGTGCTCTCCCCTGTTGGAGTCTAACAAAGATGGTATGCTCCTGACGTAGGAGCAGGCTAATAAAAAGGGTCGGAGGTGTGGCACCAAAGGCCAGTACACAGCACTTGAGTGTCCGGTCATTATTTCCCAGCAGTGCTCCTACCTACCTACCCCTCCCCCCCGGGCACACAACATTTGCCATGCATTAAGAGCAATGTATGCTGAGAAACAGTTCTGCTTTCTATGAACCTGGGAGAAAAAAAATGCTTTCTGAAACTTGAACTTGTGAGCTTTGTTGAAAATGAGCTATAGTTCTGGTGACTGAAAGCTGATGCCTGTAAGATCTGTGTAATTCGAGAATAGATATTCTGTCTAACGCCACTGCTGCTAAGATATGTGTCATCTGAAGGATGATTGAGCTGAGAGTTCTTTGTGACCTGAGACATATATCTACTGTGCCTTATTTGAACCTATATATTTTACGTCCCCTGAGTGATAATTATGATGCCTAAATCCTAACCCCGAACAAGTAGCAATCAAAAATTAACTTAAACAATGACAAAATCATACTGAAACAAGAACAAGAGGGAAGCTTCAGGTAGTATATTGCCAATGTATTGAAAGATTAAGTAAACATAAGAAAATGATAGCAGACAGTCCTCTTCTTTTTTAGGACCATTAGCTTGGAACAAACTGACTCCTGAGTTACGGGCCATTAAAGCCATCTCTCAGTTTAGAAAGAAACTGAAAATGTGTCTCTTTAATCAGGATTCACTGTTTTGGCTAAATTGGGCAGTCCCAGCAGAGATGCAGAGCTCAAGGACACTACTCGGAATAACAGTGCACTATATGAGTGCCTTTCGTTCATTCAAAGCAAAGGTAGTTAATAACTCAAGTAAATTAGCAAGCTGACTGACACAAGGTCTGTCTCCAAAGAAAACTCAAAGAGTACTCACAGCAGAGCTTGGCAGAGTAATAAATAAAAAAAGCAAAGGTCTCAGGAAGATCTAAAATCTCATCAAAGTTCTAGAAGTAAAAGAGGATGGCTCATCTCCAAATAGCATGTACTTTTGTATTCTTCAGAAACAGATGGCACATGCATTCATAGCATCATATTACGTAGTCTTTTATGACAATCAATAAATCTATTATTTTGCAATGCCAATCGTAATGATATAATCAAATTTATTCTAGTGCTGTAAACTTGCAAAACAACATCTGTTACTCTGTCCCACAGTCCAGGAATGCATACAACCAACCTAGTGACCTACATTTTGATAGTCAGACAAACATATCTAATCCTGCACACAAGGGATCCAGACTAGCTACGTTTTTATTCTAGAATATTGCTGGGATACAATCTTCCTGGCTATTAAATCACTGTGGTGGAAGATGAATTGTGGGCTATGCTCAAATTAGAGATACCACCTGTAAAATGCTGGTAAGTATCAGCAATAGAGTTGAATGCTCTAAACATTTCCTTGGGGCTTGGAGCATGTATTGGCTGCTCTCTCTCAAACAAAAACAGTCGACATACTTACAGTAGGACAAATAAGCAGGACTGACTGCATCATGCTAGACGTAAGGCTTTGGAATGATCTCTTAGATATGGATATCATTGAACACAAATCTAGCGATCACAAAACCCACAAACTAACTATTGTGGCTTCTTTATTCTACTGAATAGCTTTGTTGGGGCACCTGGTTGAAAATGAGCGGGTTGTAACTAACAACAGAAGAGCTGTGAAGTGGGGTTATTTACAGAAGCACCCCGACATACTAGCTAATCTATATAGGGAATTAACTGAACAGCTGGAATCCTTGTTCTATCTAGCTGTACACATATCTAGACAAAATTGCATCATTGGTGCACATGACATATGGTTACTTTATTTAAACAAGTACTTCTATAAAGATATATAACCAGTTTAACATACACAATCTACTGTTATAATAAAAATTTAAATAGGTCAAGAGTGAACTAATTTGAGTAGTTAAAGATAAGAACATTGAGAAGAAAGGAGAATAAAAAAGAAGAAACTTACTGTTGCATAGAAAGAGTGGGATGACAACAATTGGTCAGACTTAACAAAAGCAGCAAAAGAAAATGACACTACCTTGTTCTGGTACATAATAGCTTGCAGTAGTCATCACAAAAATACCACCAGAAATGTGGTTAGACCACTGTACCAATCTATACTTGGCTGATGATGATTTGACCTTAATGACGGATCCTTGAAAATGGTGTCTATGAGCTGCCAGTAAATCAGTGGAAATATCTCAAGCTAAAACATTACATGCAATCAGTTGCATCATTTTGAGTAAGGCACTGGGTCCTGATAAAATACTCAGTGATATTTGTTAATCAGGTGCACACATCTGGGGCTCTTACATTAATAAGATCACTAATGCCGTCTTGATGGGATCCAACTTGTGTGAAAATCCTAGCAATTACCGGTCGAAAAACCTAATTGACAGTACCTAAAATATACCATGTTGCCAGATTTTAGATAAACCACACCATTGAGTTAATGAGCATGATGGGCTTTCCCACCTGTCAGCTGGGCTTTAAAAAAAGGCAGTACAATTTATTTGAAAAATTATACTATTGAAAGTGGACATTTCTATGTTACATTTGTGGACCTAAAGTCCGCCTTTAATTTGATTCTGAGTAGCAAATTGCAGTTGATCCTTATGGCAATGAGAGTGCCGGATAATATACTATCCATTCTAATAAGATTGCATGAAAATACCTATGCATAAGTGTGGTGAGGTCCACAGGGAAAACTAACAGGACGCATCCTTATAAAGAAGGGGATGCGACAGGGGCATGTTCTTGCCCCAAACCTAACCTCACTTTATATAAATGACATTTTAGACTTCCTGTCTCGGAATTATTGTCCTAAACTATGCAAGTGTGTAGTCCAGACCCTCCTGTCTACAAATGATACATTATTCATATCTAAGACCCCTTTGGGCCCACTGGCCGGACTGGATCGATTTGGTATTTTCTACTAGCAGCAAGGGCTAGAAGTCTGCCCTGCTAAGACAAATAAAATTGCCCTCCATCTACATGAAAGGTATTATAGTGTATTAAGGTCAGAAGTGATCAAGTTTGAGAGGGCAAAGACCTCTGAATACCTAGGTGTAAAATCGACAGAAAGCATGTCATGGGGTATACAGCTACAAATAAGTCCTTAAGCTCCAGCAATATAGGTCTGGCATACTGAAAGCACAAAAGTCTTCTCTGCTCGGTTACCCCAGCACTACAGATTTACATTGTTCAAGCACTGGGCACAGCTTTAGATGGTGGAGAATTGTGGGGATATTCAAGTGCCTTCCAACTGGCTATAGGAAATTCTAGACATCATTGGGTAACTTGCTGCAGAGCACCTCACCTCTGCCCACTTACATTGACATGGGTGTTAAAGCCATTGGGCAGAGAGCTAACTTAAGGCCATAACTATATTGGGGATGAATCTGGCATACAGAGGAGTTTCACAGTATTCAAAATAGTATGGAAAAAGATACTGAGCCTTGATGCTCATAACAGAATGAGGTGGCTGAAAACTTCAGTTGTGCAGCCTCTGATTAGAATCGGTGTTGAATAATCTGATTGAGGTCACACGTCTCCAAAGACCACATAAAAGAAAAGCGTTAGTTATATATCACTTAGAAAGAACTTAATATTTATAAACATGGATCTCTTACTAATGTTTTTTTTTTTTTTTTACCAATGTGCAATCATTTTTTAGTCTTCTTTTTAGACATCATAGCTCCATACTAGACAACTTTATTTTAAATTTAGGGTGGGAATTTTACCAGTTAAAAGCTTCTGCAAACGCTCAGTCTCTGCAATAATTGATGATATATGCCCGATGTGCAAACGGGAAACTGAGACTGTAGCTATTTTTTTGCTGTTCTTCACCGTTTTAGAAGATGGGTCGTTCTGATCTTCGGGCAGCTTGGAGTGACACAATATAGAACTGCCCTCAGAACTTTAAGTACAGACACAGGAGGACCATTTAGTTTTGGGCATAGCTTAAGTATTAACATCTGCATGACCCTAAAGGAGGACATTTTGCTCTTTATGGCATTTGTAATTTTTTTGCTGACTATATATATATATATATATATATATATATATATATATATATATGGTTTTGTATTGTATTTATGAATTTTGTATTGTGTGTTGACATGAATAATGTAATGGTAGGAACGTTTTATGTTTTATTTATAGAATGGTTTGTTTGTGATAATCTCCAAATAAACATATTTTGACTGACTGATTGATTAGATTGCAAGTGCACCCTGAAGCTCTCACTTTTTAATGCATCTTATAGGTTAAAGCTGTACATAATTAAGGATATGAACACGTGCTTATGAAACACAGGAATAGAATCGTTTTCTGTTATTTTGTTAACTACAGTGCAACTTGGTGGAATAGCCTTACAAACTTGTAACATTAAGAAAATCCCTCCCTTTTCTCTCAAAGAAGAAATGTATATTTTACACCCAGAGAGCATATTGTTGGAAGTTGTATTTTATTGATTTTCTGAAAGAGAGAAATCCATGTAGAAGCTAGTACACCAAAACCAAACATGGCCATTTCATCCACATTTGAATAATAATCAATGCAGCCGTCCAGGCATGCCAACTGAAACACGCCTAAATTCGTTGTTATTTTTTAAATCACAAAAGCTCTCTAACATATCGGTGATGCACTGTACAACACACATATAAAGCAGAAAAGATGTTGAGAGGGCTCCCTTCCGGTTCAAAACTATTCCTTGCAAAACTCATACACCGTTGCACTATGGCATAGGGGTATATGCGTGCGAAAGAGCCGCCCCATGGCATCCAAAGTGCTCCAGAGCAGGGAGGGAGCAAAACAGCACCACCTCCTAGCAGATGTGATGCCGTTCTGCACTCTCTCGTTCAGGTAAGCCAGTGACTATAAGTCATTCTAGATTCAAATAAAAAGGTCCTTTCTCGTGACCTGCAAATTGTTTATTATGGTGCTACAAATATTTCCATTGTGCTCTTGTTAAAAAAGGGAAGGAGGCTAGTAACTTTCCATACATACTCCATGAGCGCTGTAGCACTTTTAAAGTTCTTTGTATCCCACTGAATTAGCATTAGAGGGTCATGACTAACTTATTATATGAAAATAACAACTTTAGGAGAGACACAAAGGGGCATATTTATACTCCGTTTGCGCCGAATGTGCGTCAAAAATTTTGACGCACTTTCAGCGCAAACGTTGCCCCATATTTAAACCCTGACGCCCGATCCGGCGCACCAGGAAAATGGCGCTATGTGCGCCAGTTTTTGGAAGCGGCACCCCGCCCTGCGTTAATGACATGCAGGGTAGGCGTTCCCGTCCAAAAACCGACGCACCTAGCGGTGCGTCGTATTTATGCTTCCGGGCAAAAATCACTCCCGCGCGGCAGGCGGCGCAAAAAAATCACGCAAAGCACGAATATCGTGAAATTTTAACGCCTGGGTCAGGGCAGGCGTTAAAATGGGGCAAACACACCTGTACTTAATCAGAACACACAGAACAAACAACAGAGCAGCAGAGCAGCAGAGCAGCAACAGGGAGACATGGAGGTGCTTTTTCTTCAGCGTGCACGTAGACGCAGAGCCCTGCAGCAACAACAGCAGCCACAACAACAACAGCAGGGACCCCAAAGACAGCGCAGAAGGCAGGAGAGGATATTCCGCCCAAGAACAACCCTGCATGGCCTCAGGGAACGAGACATCATCCAGAGGTACCGGTTGAACTGGCAGGCCATTCAGCAGCTGCTGACAAATATTGAACAGCAATTGGCCCCCACTTTAGTGACTCCATGAACTATCCCAACAGAAACAAAGCTGCTTGCCGTACTTCACATGCTGGCAAGTGGCTCCTTTCAGACAACTGGTGCCCTGGTTGGTGGAATCTCACAACCATCTTTCTCCCCATTCCTGCCTAAAGTACTGGATGACATCATTGGACTGACACCCCGCCACATCTGCTTCCCTAACACAGTGCAGAAGCAGCAGGAAACTAAACAGGGGTTCTACGCCATCAGTGGCTTTCCGCACGTCCTTGGTGCAATCGACTGCACACACGTACGCCTTGTGCCACCTGCTGCGAGTGAACACCTCTACCGCAACAGGAAGCACACACATTCCATCAACGTGCAGGCCATAGTCGATCACCAAGGACTGATCAGCAACATTGTGGCTAAATATCCTGGGAGTGTACATGACGCATTCATCTTCCGTCACTGCACCATCAACCAACACTTCCAGGATGGACGGTATGGCAATGGACTACTTGTTGGTAAGGACAAAAACCTACTTATATATACACTGCACAGAAACCCTCTAGGATAAACAACCAGTACAACACAATAGCAACACCTAGACAGGAACACACTGAGGTACTCACATCACTAGCCATGTTTCACAAGTCACCATTGAACCTCTCACACATTGGAATTTACTCTACAGCTTAGTGTGAAGACATTCATGACTGTGGTTGCCTAAATGTCACCTTGCAAATTGGAAGTCTCACAATAACCTGTACACTAATACAATGCATAAGTTTGAAGGGATGGGATGGCCTGGGTATGTTCAATTGAACGTTTCTAATACACTTTCATGTTTCAACTCTGCATGGAACTATCATCACACCCCCAGTGAGGACACACGGACACCTGTGTCACAAGTCACAATGCAAGGGAGGGCACACTGTACTTGAGAAACCAATACATCCTGCTCACAAACAGTTAGCCAACAAACACTTGCTCAGCCAAGGAAAAAAAACAATGCCAAAGTTTCCACCAACAACCATAGGTTGTCACATTAGTACACAAAATAGTCACAGACAACACAACACAACTACTTCCATCAAAGATAGGTACAACAGTGCCTCCTACATCTAATTGATACCATTCTGTGTTTCTCTTTCAGCTGATCAGGGGTATGGCATCCAGCCTTGGATAATGACACCATATGGGAACCCAAATACTGCTGCTGAGCGGGCATACAATGACGCCCACAAGAGGACATGCAGCATTGTGGAGCGGACCTTTGGGATCCTAAAGTCAAGGTTCCGCTGCCTTGACATTACTGGCGGTAGCCTACTACACTCCCCAGAGATGGTCTGTAAGATCATACTCACTTGTGCCATATTACACAATATTTGTGTAAAAAGGAACATTCCCCTCCTTGAACCGGACCCAGACATGCCTGAGGATGATGATGAGGAGGATGCTGGCCTGCAACAGGAGGGGGAACAACCTAACACGGCAGCAGGAGTGCGTAGGCGCCAACAGCTTGTGAACAATTTTTTTACTTAAGTTATTATAATCACTTGTATTCCACACTTGTAAATAAACACAGATAACAAACACCACATCATGCTTTGGCCTATTCATTTCTGACCACCTTTAGTTTGAAATAGCTGAAGATGAATGTCGTCTCATTGATCAAGAATGCCATTAAAATTCATCACACCAAAAATAAACATCACAACTGTATGCACAGAGGGTAGGATGTGACATGATACATTACCATACACAGAGCCCAACAAGAGTACAAATGTGACAATTACACATGCCTGATCCAAACAACTGAAACAGTCTCTCATCCAGCCCAAAATTGGAGATCATTTGAAAGTCACATTACACGTGTTCAGAGACTGGGTGGGACCATCCATGTGTACGTGACCATGTCATCAATGGCTACTCTCAAGTGTGTGATATGAGCAATACACAATAGCTACAACATCAGCTGCCACTAACTCAGGAGGAGACCTTGAAGTTACAGTGACAACATACACCCAGACAGGTGATAGTGGATCCACATTCCCACACACATGTACACATATGTCATACAATCAATCTAATATTTGAAAGTAGACCATCACAGTTGTGTCCCAGTTTGAACCTAGCAGGAAGATTGTAACATGACACTAAACCAGTTTATGCAGAAAGGGACACAGACAACCAAAATATTCTTCTCATTATCACATCGGGAACGCTGAGAGTCTTGCAAACATAGTCATAGGAAAATGGTATGCAAGTTAGCTCCAATTCATCATTACTGCAAACGTCAAATGGGCTAATGAGATCAATGAATGGTCAACAGTCATTCATACCATATGGCCTTACATTAGCCCGCTGCTGCAGGTTTGCCATGATATATTAAATATACTCCATGGATACAGTAGCTATTCTGGATGGTCAAATCTTAGGGTGCTGGGGGCCTAAGTCCACCTCTACCGCCCCCAAAACAAACAAGAATCATGTACTTGTGGACTAAACACATGCATAAGGCACATGTGTGGCCTCCATGTCACAAGTCCAACACAAATCTGAAACACAAAATCATAATGGGACATGCTCAGCCCCATAAAATCTGAAAGTGACTCTCCCACTCCCTGTTAGGACTACAGATAAAAGCATCACCATCATAAATGTGGACACATTTTGGAGACGGAATACATAATGGTATCCCATCCATCATTTCAAAATAGCCATCAGCAATTACACCAAATATGTAGTCAAATATGGTCAATACATTAGTTAACGTATCCCAAACATTACAGTGTGAATGCCTTCTATACATAAAACAACGGACATGTGTCATATACAAACACAAATGTGTATCACATCGCACCGTTTGACCATGACAAATCACCTTTCCAAAGCTAAAAACATGAAGACATAAGGATAAATTTGCTCCATATTCTACGCATACAGCATGGCCGTCATAATTTGTTCACGTACATGAGTGCACACAATGCAGAGTCAAATACAAATGTATCCAAAAGTGTCTTAATATTTCGCCTTCAAAGTATAATTTACATCCACAATATTTTTGACTCTGCATCATGTGCACTACTGTACGTGTAAAAAAAATGACGCCCATGCTGTATGCGTGGTAAAATTGACGCTATATGGACAATATGTTGGTCATCTCATGTACATTCGAAATTATTAATATTCATATCATATTTTTTCACTCCGCATCATGTGCACTACTGTACGTGTAAAAAAAATGACGCCCATGCTGTATACGTGGTAAAATTGACGCTACATGGACAATATGTTGGTCATCTCATGTACATTATAAATTATTAATATTCATATCATATTTTTTCACTCCGCATCATGTGCACTACTGTACGTGTAAAAAAAATGATGCCCATGCTGTATGCGTGGTAAAATTGATGCTACATGGACAATATGTTGGTCATCTCATGTACATTATAAATTATTAATATTCATATCATATTTTTTCACTCCGCATCATGTGCACTACTGTACGTGTAAAAAAATGACGCCCATGCTGTATGCGTGGTAAAATTGACGCTACATGGACAATATGTTGGTCATCTCGTACATTATAAATTATTACTATTTAAATCATATTTTTTCACTCCGCATCATGTGCACTGTAATGCGTCAACAAAAAATGACGCACAACTGTGTATGCGTGAAAATATGACGCATAACGGGAAAATAAAAACGGCGGCCATTTTATGCAGGAAGTGATGTAATAGGATATCCTGTTTACAAAATCTGTACTTGGAGTTAACTTTCACTTTCACTTTGCAGTCTCAGATTTATCTAGACTGTGTGGTTGTGTGAAAGGTGTTGTCCTGTGTTTTACTGCTTTTGTGTCCTGTGTGCCTTGTATTTTGTCTTAGTGTCAATCTATTATTGTTGTATAACATTGTCTCAGTCTGTTTAGTGTTATTTTGTCTATACCTGTGATAGTTTGTATTGTCAGTGGGAGTCTGTTGTGGGTAGCATAGTTTGGGGGTTAGTTGGGCTATTTTTCTCCTTCTTCTTTTTCTTTCACACCTCTACCTTTCCCCATTTCCCACTTTTACTTTCATATTTATTTTGTCCATTATTAGTCCTCTCAATATGTCAGGTAGGCCTCGCCTGTCCAGGATGGGTGAAGACGAATTGGGGGGGTTCATATGGCTAGTAAGCCATTTCCTCCCACTAATGCTGGAAGCTGGGGGCCGTGTGATACAGGGGTATCACACGGAGGCGAGGAAAATCCGGTGGGAGAAGGTGCGCCATCACCTGGTCCGGGTCTACGGGAGTCAGAGAAATGTACACCAACTCAAGCACCGCTGGGCAGATCTGATCACCAGGGAACAGGACCTGCTGGACCACCTGGGACTCCGGATTGGTGGCCATGTTGGTGAGTAAAAATCAATTAAATGGGAATGATAGAAATCTGTGTGTGGACATGTGATGATTGTTAGCCAATCTGCAAAATAAGCAGCTGACTGTGTGTAATGCTAGGGAAACCTAGGCCCATGGTTGTACACATAAATCCCCATATTTTGCAACACATGTACACGCAATAACAGCATTAAAATCCAACATCTATTTGTATTTTGCTAAGTCGCCCCCTCTCTGCGTCACAAAATGTTGCAAATGCTGCGCTACAAAGGTATACATATGTGTCCTAATGTGTATTTGTTGCAGAATGTGTATGAAGACCTATGCTACCAGTCCGATGGCTCATTTTTGCAACACATACCAGAAGCCTGTAGCTGCATGTAATGTAGTGTTGCATTTGTGTCAGAAAAGCAACACGTGAACTGCTCTATTTGTACTCCACTGGTCATAATGCCCAGTGAGTACGTCATGTAGAAACAACATACCTACATATGCAGACGCCATAGCTAGACAGAAAATTGGAAACACATGATGATGCTATACATGTGTGTTGCCTTCACGTCACATGAAGTTAGTCATGTTGTTCACACATATGTCACATGTGTGTCTGGTTGCTGTGTGTTGAACCTGTCCACATAGCCTGTTTGATTGTGAGTGGTCATGCAGTCCTCGTGGAACCAGTTTTGGAATGTCTCTCTGGGATGCACATGCTGAGATGTATGGTTAACATTATTGTTGGGGCATACTAATGGAGGATTAACTTGGACGACACATGACTGTCCTGGCCACTGCATGAGTGTAGTAGGGTGTGACACTGGAGCAGGAGACTCATCCAATGATAATGTTGAATACAAAGTCATCCATGCAGGATGAGCATGTGTGAAAGTCTATCATTACCATGTCATATTCACACAGTGTCATTGTAACAGAAATTATTTGTCCGTTCACCCAGTCTGAGTATAATCTTTGTTTCATGCTTTACAGGTGGACCAGCCCCGTACACCGTGGGAGAGGTGGCCCATTTTGACGACCCCGATACCTACAGTGAGTGTCGCCTGAGTGCTATTTACATTGTTTGGTAATGAAGCATGATGGATTACTGTGTGTTCAAGAGAATTCATGATTTGATGTGCTGGCCGTTCATTGGCTTTGTTGTTTTAGTGTGATATCAAATTTGAATAATGTTTCTGTAAAGCAATACCTAGTCATCTCTCAGATTGAGGGGTTGTAGCCCATTCAATTAGGGCTGCAATTGGGAATGGTATGACTCATTTGGAATACACTGGTCAATGTTAGACTTGGTCAGGGACTTGCCATCAACTGAGTCTGCATATCAGACTGACAGTCTCCCAGATAGCTTAGGCACATGGCTTTGATGACAAGTGTTTCTTCCTAGTTGAGGATGGACTGTGTACACTGTAGGTCGGATCTTCCGGGGCCATGTACTTCCACAAGGTGAACTCGAAGTGTATGTGACTTGAGTGCAATGGCCTAGGTGTTCACTTGAATCATGTGAATGGGTGTTCTACCTCCTCTGTGTGTGTTGTTAAACATGCCTCACTAATAGTATGTTATGTTGGGCTAAGTCATATCATTTTGACATGTGTGGACCTGGGATGTGACAAGGTTGGGCTGACTACAACGTGTTGCTAGCCCTTCATAGGTGTTGTGTGTGAAGGCACATACTTGTTGAACTTTCTGTACACTCCTGGGTGTGCATTGAACATGGGATTGTTGGTTGTTCTTCCCACACCACCCACAAAGACTGGGATGTTACTGTGAAACAGGGTACCTAGGACTGTAGCAACCAGTATGTTACACGTACTTAACACCTTTTGTGACTTGAGTTAGTACCTAGGGCCAGAGTGAGAAAAATGTCTACACGTTGCAAATGGCATAAATATATGTTTGTGATTTGCAAACGTCTGTTTCCTATTCCAAAATGTATTTGGTGGTCATGTACATATTAGGAAAATGCTTTTCAAAATGGAAATGATAAAGGGGTTTACCAGACCTACTTGCAAATCACAGTGGTAGGCAATCCCATTTGCAACCGAGTACGTGGTTGCAAATTGAGTAGCTGTTATCATCCACTTGAAGTGGATGGTAACCAACTTGCTGACTGGAAGGGGTCCTCATTGTAAACCTTCACCTTTGTGAGCGGACCAAAATAATCCTGCACAAAACAGCCAGTGGTCTAAGGGACCAATAATTACCGTGAAAATTTCCAAGTTGAATTGTTGTGTTTTTAAACTAATTGCAGCTCATTTTCCTTTCAGGTAAACGGCCTACACTTGGGGAAAAAATTACTTGCTTCATTTAAAAGCAGTCACGTCTATGGATTTCTGCTGGTCCCAGCAGGCCTCCATCCCCGTGAGTGCCCATAGTCGCTATGGTGGGGCAACTTGGAATCCACATCATTGATGTTCATGAGGTGGGTTTTCGGGACCCCATAGCGACTCGCAGACGGTGTCAGAGACACCGTTCTGCTTTGCATAATTGCTAGTTGTTATTTCAAGAGTCCTACATCTGACCCCTAGAGTGGACATATGATTCTGGGCCAGGGGTTCAATCTTAGCACACCACTAATTCCAAATGCCATTGAGTGAGGAGTGTGATTGTTATCACATAGAATGACATATGTAGTGAAGTCAGTATGCGGAAGAGCTGGTGCCATAATGTCTCATGCCTTAGGTATGATTTGGTTGAGTAGTTTAGGGTGATGTCATCCATCATGTAGAGACATGTATATGCTAGGTGTGATATGCCCTTAGGTATGCAGGATTCACATGTACTTCCTCTGAGCCTTTCCGTGAACTATGTTGTAACAATTGCTGCCAAAAATGCATTTCTAGTAATGGACAAATGACCCATGGTGGTATTCAACCCACTGTAAATTCAATGCTCAATATTTCCCTTTTCTCTTCACAGCTGCAAACCTGAGTGCCGCAGAGCGCAACCATTTCGAGCGCCGTGCAATGAGGTACAGGCGCATCCTGCAGGTGCAGTGTGGGTATCGGAGGATGGCCCGCAGATATAATTCTGATCGGGCCTCCGGGGCGTGGTATGCCACCAACAACCACCGCCACTACATCCACCAGGTCTGCCCAAGGGGACACAGCAACGGACCAGGCATCTTCATCCAGACCTGGACCCAGCCGTGTGTTGGGAGCAGGGCTGTCCCGTGGCCACTCCACTCCAGCAACAACCTCCACCTCCACCGGCACCCAGACCAGCACTGATCCTCCTATTGACCCTGCAGCCTTCCAGGCATTGTTCAGAAAATTGGACAGGTTGATCCGCAAGGTTGACAACCTTGCGGAGGACATGAATGAGGTGAAGAAGAAGGTGCGCTCCATCCGGCGCACACTACAGAGGGCAAATCTGTAGTCATTTTGCCCTCCTGAACTTTTACCCCTCCCCTCTCACCTCTTTCCTTTTTCATACTGTTAGTTGGGTTTGGGGGGTTAGTTATAGGATAAGTATAGGAAATTAGCTTAGTTAGTGTTAGGTAAGAGGGTGGGGGGTCCTTATTCTTTCTATCTAATATTTTTGTGTGGGTGGGTGGGGGGCAATGTTGGGATTCCTGTTTAATTAAATAAAAAATATATGTTTGTTTAGGATAGTATAGTATGTGTGTAGGTTAGTAAGTGTTGTCCTGCATGTGTCTTGTCTCTTAATGGTGGGTGGGGGGGTTGATGTTTAGATCGTTTCGTTACATGTGTAGAGTAAGTTTAGCTTAGGTTAGTTAGGGACAGTTGTGGGTTAGTAGTAGTCAGGTTAGATTAGTGTAGGTTTACCTTTCCCTTAGTTGCCTCTTTTATTACTACTTAGAAATAAAAAAAATTGTTAACCCTTTACCTGATGCGTTAGTTGCTACCTTTTCATAGCCTTGACATCAGTGTAGCAGAAAGTTTTAGTATGACATTTGTGTTCCATGCTCGCTATCCCCAGGCTAATGAGGTTTGACATGCCAGCTACCCGTGTGCTAACTTGGTAAGTATCCACCATGTGGGAGAGCCAACATTGGTAGTGTGCATTGATCATCAAGGTTTGGGGTTGGTATGTATCCTACTTCACAAAGAGTGCTTCCTGACTTGTTATTGTAGGTAAATAGATAGGTCGGACAGCATTGTGAAGTTCAGGGAGAGCTTTGTAGATGAGGATTTGTTCACACTCTTGTCTTGTTGCTGTCATTGCTGACCTACATCATGTGTGTACTGATTCAGCATGACTTTCCTTCATGGAAGTATACGCCGTAAGGGTGATTGATGCAGTGTAATTTGTTTATCATTCCTTTCATTTTACAGCATAATTTCCAATTTTAGTATCGCATGGTGCCTACATTTCTCAGCCACCATTAGTTGTCTAGAATAGCTGTAGATGGTGCATCATTCTGTCCAACACAGCATGATTGTGTGTGCTTAGTCCCTTCATCAGTTATTTTCCTCAGTATAGTAAAGCTATGATGCAATCCTGGCCACTGCACAGATGTTTCAGTATACATGAAATCAGGACAGTAGTATAGAGAATCGACATGGTTGCCACACAGCCACTTTGGAGTTATCTACTGCACAGTTGAAGTGTGAAATGACACAGAGACACAATAGGTGTGCAAGTGATATTTATTTGTAGGTGGTGTAATGCAAAATGTCCATTCACAATGTTAGCTGAGTCCGTTCTGGTGCATTCTTACATGGTGATCTTACAGACGGGGTGTGGATGATGCTCCTGACATGCTGGGGTGAGGTCACAGACGGTGCAGAGGAACATGAATTGCCAAATGGTAGGAGAGAAACATTCACTGCCAATGGGGACAAGTCATACAGTGGATTGCCGAACAGTCATTGAGGGTAGTTGTAGTGAGACTGGCATGTGTCAAAAAGTAGGACCTTGGTCAGAGTAGGCCATGGTGCAGGGACTAGGGCTTCCGGGTACTCTTGCGTGTGAATGTTATCTGTTCCATGTCTTCTTCTTCTGATGTGTGTGTTGCCTGGTGTATCCTTGTTGTTGTTGGTTGTGAAGGGGCAACATACACCTCAGTGTTAGAAGACATGGAGGCAGACATCCCGGGGGCTGATCCCTGTCGAGTAATGAAGGGCAGTACTGCAGCAAGGAGGGCCTGCTGGTTTTTCAGAATGGCAGCCACATCCCGATGGTAGGCAGCCAGGTCGGCCCTGAGGGGTTCTATGTTGCATTTGTGCACACGTTGACTGGCTTGCATTTGGAGTTGTTGTGTCAACTGGATGACAGCTGTGCAGATTTCCTTCTGTGTTTTTAAAAGTTCCTCCAAGAGCGATGTTCTGGCTTGCATTGCAGCTGCCTGATCAGCAGTTGACAACATGCACGAACGCACCCCCTCAAGGCTGGCTGCCATAGTTTGCATCCCCACCCGCACCTCCTTGGCCAGCTCCCGCTGGACCCCAACGACAGTTCTTTCGAAGCTGGTGCCGTCAGAGTCCTCAGCTGTGTTGGAGCTGGCAGGTCTTACAATTGGGGTGGCGGGTGGTTCTACTGTGGTGGCTGCTTCTTCTGTTCTCCTCCTTGTGACTGAAGGTGGGGTTTGGAGGCTTTCAAGGACCATGTCAAGGGTCTCTTGTGTGAGGTTGATGGTCTCGTCATCCATGTCATCAGGGAACTCATGGACAGGCAGATCGGCAGGAGATCCGTGTTCCTCTGCAATGAAACAGGGTACAATTAGTGTGTCTGTGTTGTGACAATTTTGCTTTAAGATACAAGCCTTTGGATGCCTTAACTTTGTACTCTGTGTTTGTCTTGGTATCTGCTGTCCGTCATAGGGCATTGTTGTAGGCCTATGGCCCACCTGTGTGTCACATGTATGATATGGATCTTTCAGACATGTCTGCCAGGTCGCCTCTAGGTGTTGCTTTGTAATTATTTAGAAATAGGCGTTTTTTTGTCCTACTCCTCACTCGGTGTTTCACTATTGTTATGGAGGGACATTTTGTTGGGTGGGCTCTCATTATCCTACATGTGATTCTTGGCTTTCTAGGCAGCAGGATAGCTAATGGTGTGGGGGACTAAGTTTGACCCACTTGTATATAACTCTGTCACCCAGATATTCAATTTAGCTCAGACTAACTAGCAGTGCCTCTGGTCTCCCACATCAAAGGAATGTTTAGACATCCGAGCGCATGACATCTTTGGAACTTCGCAAGGAAGTGGTGGTCACTCAGGTCCTACACATTTCTATCTTTTCCGGTATGTTCCCATACACAAATGACAAAGACAGTATTTGTTTGATATGAAGTTTCATTGTACAACTGACTTGCAGGAATTTAGGTGTGAGCCCCAATAACCCAAACAATACACACTGTTAGAATTGAAATAGTCCGCAGGAGACTAATACATTAGTACACAACTATCATGGTGCCTAACAGTTTCTACTCTCCCTCTGCTTGTTCTATGTATAGCACAGCATGTTAAGTTTGGAGCTTGCCTGTCTGAATCACAGGGGAGACATCATCCCTCATATCAGAGGAATGGGCTGGGATCTGGTTGTGCATCAGCAGCAAGGCAGGCAGCATCTAGTTGTGAATTTCTGTTTGGAAACTCCCCCATGCGTGTCTTGGGACGAGGAAGTGAATTTAAAAGACATATGTCATGGTGATGACAAGGTTTCCCTACGCAGGAATGCCAAACCTTCAACCCTACCACATCTATCAGCAACGTACCAGACGGTATCCTTGACTGGGGCACAGAGTGAATATGTTCTTTCAAACTCCAGTGCAGAAGTAGGCAAAACAGGGTGATTTGACTAATTAACAACACCATAGGACTGACTATTTGCTACATTAACTGATAGGAAGGGCAATGAGAATCATTTAGTGCAAAGTGCTCTGAGGCTCTTAGATGTGAGCAAATGAGTATTAGTACATTCAGGGTAAGATGCACAAAGGCCTCCAGCCTGAGGCTAATGCGCAAAGTATACGTTTCACTTGCCACACTACACTTTGACTGACTGTGGGTGTTGTGACTGCCCTGCCAGCACACTTGCCTCTCAGGCCCTGCCCCATACACTTTTTATTCACATTGCATGAACTGTACATGTTACGTGGCATTACCTATGCATGTCAATGTTAGGATGTGGTATGGATGTAAACATTGTTGATGTTTGTATATGATGGGGTATAATGTGTGTCTTACTGGATTGGCCTGTTTATCGTATGAATGTCCTATTTTTTTGTAAGACTGTGCAGATGTGTCTCAGTGACCAGTTGCCTGTGTCCCCTCCTCAATGTTGTTGTCTGAGCAGTATGACATTAGTGATGTAGCCTTGTTAGCCAGGCACGTGAGGGACCCTGACGTATGCAGCATGTGTGTGTCGTTAGTGCTGTGTGGCTCCTATTGCTGTTTACTTAGGGTTATGTATGTGTCAGTTATGGACATTCGGCATTTGAGTGTACTGGTACCTTTGTCTTATTTCTAGGAGTAATTGCAGATGTCATCCTCACCCCCTATTTTAGGTATGTATGTTCCAGGGTGGGGTTCCTGCCATTTGGTACTATAGCTGCACAGAGATGAGAGGTGTTATTGTCAACTGTGGTGGCAGTTAAGTTGCAGTTGTTGTATTTGCTACAGCATTACAGGTAGGGACCTAGTTGATGGGGAATAGATTTTGCAAGACAAGTGCCTGGATGTGGATTTGAGGTAGTGTTCTTCCCACCTGTCACTGCTTTCCCTTGGCTCTCTTGTTGTAATTACAGGATGTCCCCGTGGGACTGTTGTTGTTGCTGTATTTTGTCGTGCCCCAGCTTCGGTCAGTACTGGGCATGCCCCCCTGCCGTGCCCCTTTCCCCATGCCACTTCATATATGTGCTGACTTACATGCGTTGTGTAGTAGGTATCCCCCCCCTGCTTACAATCCTCATTATTGCATTTTAATTCCCCATGTGACTTACCCTGCATGTGCGTTGTGTCGTGGTAGTCTGCGCTGCCCAGTCCTTGAATCCCTGTGACGATCTCCTCCGGGATGACGGCTGCGACCATCTCCTCCATGTGGTCCAGGGCCTCCTGTTGTGCTGGAATCCCCCCTCCAGTCTGCATTGCTGCCTTCCTGTTCCTGGCCATTTTCTCTTTGGTCCTACGTTTGCAGTCATGCCAGCGTTTCTTACACTCGGTAACTGTCCGGCGTTCTTCAGCCACACTGTTAATCTTGTCCACAATTTGTTTCCAGATGGCCTCTCTCCTACTGAGTGGCAATTTTGAGGAGATGAAAAGTTGGTGCTGGTGTTCCGTCACCTCTTTCACCAGGATTTCCTGCTCCTCTGCACTGAAGCGACACTTTCTTTTTTTTTTTTAAATGTCCGGGTTCCTGTATGCTTCCTCCTGGCTGGTTCCTGGTCTGCTCTCATCCTCCTGGGGTCTGTTGGGGCATCTAGGGTCCATTTTGGGTCTCCTCTCCTGAAAGGGCAGTTTTCGCGCAAAAATGTAACGCAATAGCGTGAAAAAAAACGGCGTTTTCACGATTGCGCTGTCGTAAATCGACCCACAATGATGTGCGTCGCATTTACATTGGTTTCCTTTACGACAGACCGACGCTGTGTGCGTCACAAAATAATGACTCCCACCTGTTGGTTGCGCCGCCGTACGTCAAAGTATAAATTTGACGCCCGCATGGCGCTTCCAAATGGCGTTAGACGGCGCAATTTTTTTTGGCGCAAAACAGCGTTGGCGCAGTTTTGCGTCAAAAAGTATAAATATGGCCCAAAAAGTGTTACTCAAAGTGTGACACGTAAGCACTCTGAAATCTTGCCAGCTACGAACTTCAAAGATGCAGCCAGTACTGGAAGCAGAGGGCCTTTAACTTTTCATGAATGCAAGATGCATGCGAACTATCATGTCTGCCTAACAGCTTTTTTGATTAAATTACATTTGCATACACTACATAAAAATGATTATGAGTTTCCAGATTTTGTAACAAATATTGTACTGTAGGTGGGGCAAGCAGCATGGCTCTCTAACAATGAAGAAATATGATTAAGATAAACTTCTGAATATTTGTAACAATAAACAAACAAGGAAATTTGGTCTTACCAGATTTTGGATATGTGACTAGAAATACATCAGAGTCCCTGATTGGAAAGTGTTCGATGGCGTCTATTTCTTCCGGAGTAATCACCCCTTTCAAAAAATGAATTCCTCTGTGCAGAAATAGTTTGTCAATAGATGGCTTATCTGATATCTCAGCCATAATTTAAGGAACTGAAAGATAAAATATATGTAATTGTGAATAAACATAGCATAGACTGTTGTCCGGTTATTCAAAAAGTATCTTACAATAATAGGATAGTTTAAAAGAAAAAAAAAGACTTGCAGAACTCCTGTTTTTGTACTCTGTGTGCAAAGATAAGAACAAGATGGGGGCGTGGCCACAACGGTGATGGAACCGGATGTGTAAATCTGAGCTCCGGTGCGGCTAAGTATGCGAGCAAAAATATCCTAGGAGCATTGTACTCAATCATCTATGCTCAAGCACCTATAGATGAGCAGACACTCAGAAACTTGAAGGTTCTACCAACGTCAGTGGTGAGTAGGATGATGGACCACTGGTGGCCTTTACGACAGCGATGGAGGCTGGACCTGACTATGAGGTGTCAGCTGTGAGGCACAGCTATGCTGGGGCCTTCTGACCTTGTGGAGGGTGGCCACCGACAGGCAAGAGACCCAGGGCATACCAGAACAAGGTATGGTCCTGTGGGGTGATGCCGGCGGCAGTGAGAACCCAGAGCCCTGAGGGATTGTCCCAATCCGGCAAGCCTGGCCTGATCAAGAGACACTAAACCCTGCTGGCTCCTGAAGCAAGTGAAAAGACATGCTGCTTGTGACTTCAGAAGGGGGCCAAGAAGGCCCAAGGCTCAAGCTTGAATGGAGCCCCAAGGACCTGAGACGCTCAGACTGCGTGTAGCACCACGGAGCAGAACACTGGAAGTGAGGTGCTGCCCTGGGCCTGGACATTGGTGCTTCTTGGACACCACTATCACCCTTAACAGGCAGGATACTCCCTAAATGCCACCAAGAGCACCACCACTTCACAACATCAGGGACCAGTGATAGCTATTGGTCCCAGGTAATAGGCTTATGGAAGACTCTGTGACAGTGGTCAGGAGGGGGGCCTGAAACCTGGGCTGCGATTCAGCCCGCACATCTTACTATTGGTACCAAGGACACAATGACTTGGGTGGGAGCCGGAGGGGGACCTCGACGGAGGCCACCAACAGGAAGGACACTGTGTAACCTGCAGAGTCTGGAAAAGACATACCACAAGCCATCCCTTGTGCAAGACAGAGCCCTAAAAGAAACTTTCATTTAGTATGTGAGGGTGGTAAGAAATATAGCAGCAGCAGTTATCCCAGGGCAGAGACTGAGACTGCCATCACAATGCCATAGCCTCTGTAACAAGAAGAAGGTGTGCCCAAAACCCCAAAGACATTGCATAGCAAAGATGATTGGAGCCCCCTGGTGAATGGTCAGAATGATGCTGGAATGGAGAACGATCTTGGGGCACACACAACTATGATTTTAGCAGCAATCCATGACAATAAAGGCTCATTAGTATGTAAAATTGAATCAGTGCCACAAAATGTAGGTTTGCTACTCGTTGACCACAGACCACAAGAAACATGCGGAAAAAGTAGCATACACTGAATCGCCTACTGCACATCTCCAACCTGTGGCCTCGGAGAATGACACTTATAATTGCAACAAGCAATTCCCTCCCTGGAGGCCAAACTGGATGATGCAGAGGGCTGATTTCAGAGAAAGAACATACGTATACTCAGTCTACCAGAAAAATCGGAGGGCTCCAGTGCTGAGCATTTCATAGAACAGTGGCATCTTTAAGAGCCCCTTTGTGATGTTCCGGTGGCACTAAGCACTGCTCCATAGTTACAAGGAGGAGTAACACCACTTTGTGTGGCATTACGTCTCCTTGTAAATATGGGCCCCGACGCAGTTTTCTGCATCAGAGGGACGTGCAATCGGTGTTTTTATAGGTGTTCCAACGCAACACCCATTGCTTTTGATGCTGCCTCAAATTTACGAGTTGTCATAAACCTGATGCAGCACCCAAAACTAACGTTAACATAGTAAAATGAGGAGGAATATTTCAATTCCTCCTCGTTGTTTGCTTTTTCTATGTGTGCTGCAAAATGCAGCACACATAGAAGTAGCAAAACGCCATGGAGGATTGTTTACATGCAGGAAGGACCACCTTCCTGCACATAAATAATCATTAAAAATGACACTTTGGTACTTCTATGTGTGTTGAATTTTGCAGCACACATAGAAGTGCCAAATCGCTATTGTAGATTGCTTATGTGCAGGAAGGGATATCTTCCTACACATGAACAACATATCCCCTCAACGCAGACACCCTTGCACTATGGAGCATGGATACCTGTGTTGGTTTTAGGCAGCTTAGTTCAGCGCCAGCATAGGGGGAAATGCAGGGGTGTGCCGTATTCCTCTAAATACGGTGCATCGCTATGTTTCAAAAGTGGTGCTGCACTGTTATTTTTGGCAAAGCACCACACTGAAATTTTTGTCGCTGCACCAGTTTAGCATAAATCTGGGCCCTAATCTTTATACAGTAGACCAAGCACTGTCACAAACTGAACACTTCTTACCACTGTTATCTGCCAATCTCTGGGCACCACCTGGTTTCTTGCTTGCTCTGGATTGACCAAGGTAGGGGCGACCCTTTCCGGTAGCCACAGTGATGCTGATAATATAAAACCAAGCAGGCCGTAACCTCCAGAAGGAGTCCCAGAGGAAAAAAAACAAACTTGGGAAAACCCTCAGATCAAGGAACTCCTGAAAAAGATGTTAAAGAAAAAAGAGAGGCACGAAAAAATCTGGAACAAAAACTGCAGGCAGAGAAAAAAAACAGGCGAAGTTCCAAATCACAGGATACAGGAGCGAGGATCACAACCAGGACGGAAGTGTTTGTAACACAAGGAACAAAAGACCAACTTTGCTTATACAGGAAGTTACATGCAGGAAGTATCAAAGACACCATCTTGGATTGGGAAAAGCTACATTAAAGTGAATGGGAAAATAGCCATAGTATAACAAGTAGGAAGCAAAGCATTCAGGGAAGGAAACACAGACTCCTGGGATGGAGAAAATATGGCCAAAGAAGAAAAAAGAAAAGGAAGAAGAAAAGAAGAAAAACAGCCAATAAACAAGTAAGAGAAACTAAGAGGGCAAAAAGCGGGTGCTGCGCGAAACAGAGCCCAAAGGGGAAGTTTCAGGTCACGCTGCGGCCCAAAAACCAGGTCACAACCTGAAAAGCAGCCCGCAGTAGAAACAGCCGTCCGAGATGCAGACAGCCGATCTGACCGCAGGCCACAAGTGGAGCAACGCTAGTCTTCACAGCGTCACAGTAGGTCCCCTCCCCGAAGCCCCATGCTTGTCTGGGAAAAGCAGAAAAAATGTGCGGGCCAAGCGAGGAGCATGGACTGAGGAAGCATCCTCCCACGGACAATCACTAATGGGGTATCCCTTCCAGCTAATCAAGAATTGGAGACGATTCCGGAAAATGCAAGAATCACACATCTCTTGTACTTCATACTCAGGATGGCCATCAACCAAAAGAGGAGGAGGACAATGGGCATTTCTCTTGTAGGGATCAGGAACAAAAGGTTTGAGTTGAGACACATGAAAAACAGGATGAACCTTCCAAGTCAATGGTAGAAGAAGTAGAACAGAGACTGGATTTAACACATGCAGGATTCTAAAAGGTCCATACTAACGGGGTTTGAACTTATTCTGAGACAGGCGAAACGGCAAAAACTTAGAAGAAAGCAGACTTTGTTCCCAGGCTGGTAAGATGGTGCAGGACTATGCCAAGTATCAGCTACCTTCTTCATGTAACGTTTTGTAGCTAAGAGATTGGTACGTAGCAGGTCGTGAACCTGACGGAGATTACGAACAACTGAGGTAACTGCGGGAACAGAGGTATCCTTATGAGTGCTGGAAGGAAAAGAAGTAGGATGGAAACCATGATTACAAAAAAAAAGGTGTGGAGTTTGTTGCACTATGGACTGTATTAATATAGGAAAACTCAGCTAATGGTAGATATGAAGATCAATTATTTTGATTTGCATTATAAAAGCAGCGTAGATATTGTAATCCTTGATTTAGGCGCTCTGTTTGACCATTGGTCTGAGGATGGAATCAGTATGATAGAGCCACCTCAATATGTAAAAACTTACAAAATGTTCTCCAAAAATGGGACACATATTAAGGTTCTCGATCGGAAATGATTACTTGAGGGAGGCCATGCAATCAAAATATATCTTGTAGAAAGACTTGACTCATTTTCTTAGTGGTGGGTAATTTCTTTAGGGCAGAAAAATGAGCCATCTTAGTAAAAAAGTCAACCGTTACCATTATGACCTGATAACCCGCAGAGGATGACAAAGAACATATAAAATCTGTTGTCAGCGTATGCCATGGGACGGGTGGTACAGGCAAGGCCATCAATAAACCTGCTGGCTTAGTCCGAGGTGTCTTAGTTTGAGTGCATATTGGGCAACATCTTACTTATGTTTCAACATCAGATTTTAACGTGGGCCACCAAAAGGAGCGGAGGAGCAGTTCCTGTGTGTACTAATTCCACGATGTCCAGCAATAGGGGAGTTGTGACACATTTGCAAGGCTTCAGTTTGCACCTTCTTAGTAGGCAAAAATAAGGTGTTTTTATAATAGTAATATTCCTGATGCTTCTGTAAGTGGGGACTTAAATCGTTCCATTCTTCCAAGGAAAAATTCTGATACTCTGTTTTCACCTGGTCGGGAAAGGACTGAACGACTTCAGACTTGTTGTTGGGCAAAGTAGCCTTGGCATGGTTACCTCCTGACTTTTTGCCTTTGCTGATGCTAAGTTATGATTTGAAAGTATGCTGAGGCCTGCTAACCAGGCCCCAGCACCAGTGTTCTTTCCCTAACCTGTACCTTCGTTTCCACAATTGGCACACCCTGGCATCCAGGTAAGTCCCTTGTAACTGGTACCCCTGGTACCCAGGGCCCTGATGCCAGGGAAGGTCTCTAAGGGCTGCAGCATATCTTATGCCACCCTGGGAACCCCTCACTCAGCACAGACACACTGCTTGCCAGCTTGTGTGTGCTAGTGGGGATAAAGTGGCTAAGTCGACATGGCACTCCCCTCAGGGTGCCATGCCAACCTCACACTGCCTATAGGTATAGATAAGTCACCCCTCTAGCAGGCCTTACAGACCTAAGGCAGGGTGCACTATACCATAGGTGAGGGCATAAGTGCATGAGCACTATGCCCCTACAGTGTCTAAGCAAAACCTTAGACATTGTAAGTGCAGGATAGCCATAAGAGTATATGGTCTGGGAGTCTGTCATGCACGAACTCCACAGCACCATAATGGCTACACTGAAAACTGTGAAGTTTGGTATTAAACTTCTCAGCACAATAAATGCACACTGATGCCAGTGTACATTTTATTGTAACATACACCCCAGAGGGCACCTTAGAGGTGCCCCCTTAAACCTTAACCGACTACCCGTGTAGGCTGACTAGTTTTAGCAGCCTGCCACACACCAGATATGTTGCTGGCCACATGGGGAGAGTGCCTTTGTCACTCTGTGGCTAGTAACAAAGCCTGTACTGGGTGGAGGTGCTTCTCACCTCCCCCTGCAGGAACTGTAACACCTGGCGGTGAGCCTCAAAGGCTCACCCCCTTTGTTACAGCACCCCAGGGCACTCCAGCTAGTGGAGTTGCCCACCCCCTCCGGCCACGGCCCCACTTTTGGTGGCAAGGCCGGAGGAGATAATGAGAAAAACAAGGAGGAGTCACTGGCCAGTCAGGACAGCCCCTAAGATGTCCTGAGCTGAGGTGACTCTGACATTTAGAAATCCTCCATCTTGAAGATGGAGGATTCCCCCAATAGGATTAGGGATGTGCCCCCCTCCCTTCAGGGAGGAGGGACAAAGAGAGTGTAGCCACCCTCAGGGCTAGTAGCCATTGGCTACTAACCCCCCAGACCTAAACACACCCATAAATCGAGTATTAAGGGGCTCCCAGAACCTAGGAAACTAGATTCCTGCAACCTAAGAAGAAGTGGACTTCTGAACTAAAAAACCTGCAGAGAAGACGGAGACATCAACTGCTTGGGCCCCAGCCCTACCGGCCTGTCTCCCCACTTCTAAAGACACTGCTCCAGCGACGCGTTCCCAGGGCCCAGCAACTTCTGAAGCCTCAGAGGACTACCCTGCATCTAGAAGGACCAAGAACTCCCGAGGACAGCGGCTCTGTTCCCCCCAAATACCGCAACTTTGCAACAAAGAAGCAACTTTGAAACAACACACGTTTCCCGCCGGAAGCGTGAGACTTTGCACTCTGCACCCGACGCCCCCGGCTCAACTTGTGGAGAACAAACACCACAGGGAGGACTCCCCGGCGACTACGAGACCATGAGTAGCCAGAGTTGACCCCCCTGAGCCTCCACAGCGACGCCTGCAGAGGAAATCCCGAGGCTCCCCCTGACCGCGACTGCCTGCTTCAATGACCCGACACCTGGTAAAGACTCTGCATCCGCAGCCCCCAGGACCTGAAGGATCCGACCTCCAGTGCAGGACCGACCCCCAGGTGGCCCTCTCCCTTGCCCAGGTGGTGGCTACCCTGAGGAGCCCCCCCTTGCCTGCCTGCATCGCTGAAGAGACCCCTTGGTCTCCCATTGATTCCTATTGCGAACCCAACGTTTGTTTGCACACTGCCCCCCGCCGCCCCCGTGCCGCTGAGGGTGTAGTTTCTGTGTTGACTTGTGTCCCCCCAGGTGCTCCTCAAAACCCCCCTGGTCTGCCCTCCGAAGACGCGGGTACTTATCTGCTGGCAGACTGGAACCGGGGCACCCCCTTCTCCATTGAAGTCAATGCGTTTTGGGCACCACTTTGACCTCTGCACCTGACCGGCCCTGAGCTGCTGCTGTGGTAAGTTTGGGGTTGCCCTGAACCCCCAATGGTGGGCTACCTTGGACCCAAACTTGAACCCCGTAGGTGGTTTACTTACCTGCAAAAACTAACAAACACTTACCTCCCACAGGAACTGTTGAAAATTGCACTGTCTAGTTTTAAAATAGCTATATGTCATTTGTGTGAAAACTGTATATGCTATTTTGCTAATTCAAAGTTCCTAAAGTTCCTAAGTGAAATACCTTTCATTTAAGTATTACTTGTAAATCTTGAACCTTTGGTTCTTAAAATAAACTAAGAAAATATATTTTTCTATACAAAAACCTATTGGCCTAGAATTGTCTCTGAGTGTGTGTTCCTCATTTATTGCCTGTGTGTGTACAACAAATGCTTAACACTACTCCTCTGATAAGCCTACTGCTCGACCACACTACCACAAAATCGAGCATTAGAATTATCTCTTTTTGCCACTATCTTACCTCTAAGGGGAACCCTTGGACTCATGCCATTTCTTACTTTGAAATAGTACATACAGAGCCAACTTCCTACATTGGTGGATCAGCGGTGGGGTACAAGACTTTGCATTTGCTGGACTACTCAGCCAATACCTGATCACACGACTAAATTCCCAAAATTGTCATTAGAAACTGATTTTTGAAATTTGAGCTATTTTTCTAAATTTTTTAAAGTCCTGCTAGGGCCTTGTGTTAGTCCCTGTTAGCATTTCTTTTAGAGTTAAAAAGTTTTGGAAAAGTTTGAATTAAGTTCTAGAGATAGTTTTAGATTCTTAAAAAGTATTCCAACTTTTAGAAACATAGGGCCTGATTCTAACTTTGGAGGACGGTGTTAAACCGTTCCAAAAGTGGCGGATATACCACCTACCGTATTACGAGTCCATTATATCCTATGGAACTCGTAATACGGTAGGTGGTATATCCGCCACTTTTGGGACGGTTTAACACCGTCCTCCAAATTTAGAATCAGGCCCATAATGTCTAATGCAGAAGAGAATGTGATGGAACTCGACGTCACCCCTTACCTGAAACTTAGGATGTCAGAGTTAAGGTCTCTCTGCAAAACAAAAAAGATTAGAACTGGTTCAAACCCTACCAAAATACATTTCCAGGAGCTTTTGGCAGAGTTTGCCAAGAACAACCCCTCTGAGGATGACCTCCCGGAGGGGGAAACTAGTGAATTGGAGGAATTCCCACCTCCAGTCCAGTGCTCCTCAAACCCTGACTCCAAATGTGATAGTCAGAGATGCTGCTTCTCTCACAGGAGAGTCCAGCACCTCTGGAATCACTGAGGACAGCCTGGCTTACTGTTAGCCAGGATGGTCAAAAGATTGGCTTTAGAGAGACAGCTCCTAGCCATAGAAAGGGAAAGACAAGAGATGGGTTTTGGTCCCATCAATGGTGGCAGCAACATAAATAGGGTCAGAGATTCTCCTGACATGTTGAAAATCCCTAAAGGGATTGTAACTAAATATGAAGATGGTGATGACATCACCAAATGGTTCACTGCTTTTGAGAGGGCTTGTGCAACCAGAAAAGTAAACAGATCTCACTGGGGTGCTCTCCTTTGGTAAATGTTCACTGGAAAGTGTAGGGATAGACTCCTCACACTCTCTGGAAAAGATGCAGAATCCTATGACCTCATGAAGGCTACCCTGATTGAGGGCTTTGGATTCTCCACTGAGGAGTATAGAATTAGGTTCAGGGGTGCTCAAAAATCCTCGAGCCAGACCTGGGTTGATTTTGTTGACTACTCAGTGAAAACACTGGATGGTTGGATTCAAGGCAGTAGTGTAAATGATTATGATGGGCTGTACAATTTATTTGTGAAAGAACACCTGTTAAGTAATTGTTTCAATGATAAACTGCATCAGCATCTGGTAGACCTAGGACCAATTTCTCCCCAAGAATTGGGAAAGAAGGCGGACCATTGGGTCAAGACTAGGGGACCAAGACTTCCACAGGGGGTGACCAAAAGAAAGGGGTCACAAAGACTCCCCAGGGGAAGAGTGTTGAGATATCCAAAGGGAAAAATAGTAGAGTCGTCTATAGGGCCCCAAAAACCTGCTCAGGAGGGAGGGCCCAGAGCCTCTTCACAATCCAATTTTGGGTACAAGGGTAAAAACTGATCCCAAAAAGGCCTGGTGTCGTAGCTGTAGTCAGCCAGGACACCAAACTGGAGACAAGGCCTGTCACAAGAAAAGTTCCACTTCTAATTCTACTCCAGCTAACACTGGAATGGCCAGTCTCCAAGTGGGATCAACAGTGTGCCCAGAGCAAATCAGGGTTCACACTGAAGCTACATTAGTCTCTGAGGGTGGGGTGGATTTAGCCACACTGGCTGCCTGGCCCCCTAATATGCAAAAATACAGGCAGCAACTCTTAATTAATGGGACAAGTGTAGAAGGCCTGAGGGATACAGGTGCCAGTGTCACCATGGTGACAGAGAAACTGGTTTCCCTGGTCAATACCAGGCTGGACAAACCTATCCAGTAACCAACGCTGACAATCAGACTAAAGTACATCCCATGGCTATGGTAACTTTAGAGTGGGGAGGGGTCAATGGCCTGAAACAGGTGGTGGTCTCCTCAAATATCCCTGTAGACTGTTTGCTTGGAAATGACCTGGAGTCCTCAGCATGGGCTGAGGTAGAACTCAAAACCCATGCAGCCATGCTGGGTATCTCTGAACTGGTGTGTGTCAAGACAAGGGCACAGTGCAAGGCTCAGGGTGAAAAAGTGGTGTTGGAGCCTGGAAAAAGGGCCCAACCCACCAAGAGAAAAGGAAAGAAGACTGGGGAACCAGCTTCCACACAGCAAGAAAAAGAGAACCTCTCTTCCCAGGAAGAAGTTCCCTTAAAGGAAAACGAGCTGCAAATAGAAAAAAATACCGAAACCTTTTTGTTTCGTTTTTTTTCAGAGTAGTCAGTGGTCCATAGGACCACTGCCTGCTCTGAATTTTTTTTTTGTGAGCATTCACAAAGGGGAAGGGGTCCCATGGGGACCCCTTCCCGTTTGTGAATGAGTTACCATCCACTTAAAGTGGATGGTAACTGCGAGTTGATTTGTGACCGCTTTCGCGGTCACAAATCAACTCTACATCGCGGTGCGAATCGCAAATAGGAAGGGAACACCCCTTCCTATTTGCGAGTTGGAAACACATTTTGCGGGTCGGTACCGACTCGCAAAATGTGTTTCTGCATTGCGTAAGGGCTTTTGCGCCTCGCAAATGGCATTTTTCACCGTTTGCGAGGCGCAAAAGCCTTCCTACATCTGGTCCTTAGTCCCCAAACCTCACACCAAAGATGGAAAGAGAGAGATGAGGTTTTGTGTGGACTACAGAGGACTTAATTCTGTCACCAAGACAGATGCCCATCCCATTCCAAGGGCAGATGAATTGATAGACAAACCAGGTACTGCCAAATACTAAAGTACCTTTGACTTGACAGCAGGGTGCTGGCAAATCAAAATGGCACCAGGAGCAAAAGAAAAGACAGCATTCTCCACACCTGATGGGCATTATCAGTTTACTGTTATGCCCTTTGGTTTAAAGAATGCCCCTGCCACCTTCCAAAGGTTGGTGAATCAAGTCCTTGCTGGCTTGGAGTCCTTTAGTGCAGCTTATCTTGACGATATTGCTGTCTTTAGCTCCAGCTGGCAGGATCACCTGGTCCACCTGAAGAAGGTTTTGAAGACTCTGCAAGCAACAGGCCTCTCTATCAAGGCATCCAAATGCCAGATAGGGCAGGGAACTGTGGTTTACTTGGGACACCTTGTAGGTGGAGGCCAAGTTCAGCCACTCCAGCCTAAGATCCAGACTATTCTGGACTGGGCAGCTCCAAAAACCCAGACTCAAGTCAGGGCATTCCTTGGCTTGACTGGGTACTACAGGAGGTTTGTGAAGGGATATGGATCCATAGTGACACCCCTCACAGAACCTACCTCCAAGAAAATGCCCAAGAAGGTAAACTGGACTGTAGAATGCCAACAGGCCTTTGACACCCTGAAACAAGCAATGCGCACAGCACCAGTTCTCAAAGCTCCAGATTACTCCAAGCAGTTAATTGTGCAGACTGATGCCTCTGAACATGGGATGGGGCAGTTTTGTCCTAAACAAATGATGATGGCCTTGACCAGCCTGTTGCTTTCATTAGCAGGAGGTTACTCCCCAGGGAGAAGCGTTGGAGTGCCATTGAGAGGGAGGCCTTTGCTGTGGTTTGGTCCCTGAAGAAGCTGAGACCATACCTCTTTGGTACTCACTTTGTAGTTCAAACTGACCACAGACCTCTCAGATGGCTGATGCAAATGAAAGGTGAAAATCCAAAACTGTTGAGGTGGTCCATCTCCTTACAGGGAATTGACTTTATAGTGGAACACAGACCTGGGACTGCCCATGCCAATGCAGATGGCCTTTCCAGGTTCTTCCACTTAGAAAATGAAGACTCTCTTGGGAAAGGTTAGTGTCATCCTCGTTCATTTGGGGGGGGGTGTAAGGAAATGCCTCCTTAGCATGGTTACCCCCTGACTTTTTGCCTTTGCTGATGCTAAGTTATGATTTGAAAGTGTGCAGAGGCCTGCTGACCAGGCCCCAGCACCAGTGTTCTTTCCCTAACCTGTACCTTTGTTTCCACAATTGGCACACCCTAGCATCCAGGTAAGTCCCTTGTAACTGGTACCCTTGGTACCCAGGGCCTTGATGCCAGGGAAGGTCTCTAAGGGCTGCAGCATATCTTATGCCACCCTGGGGACCCCTCACTCAGCACAGACACACTGCTTGCCAGCTTGTGTGTACTAGTGGGGATAAAACGGCTAAGTCGACATGGCACTCCCCTCAGGGTGCCATGCCAACCTCACACTGCATATAGGTATAGATACGTCACCAATCTAGAAGGCCTTACAGACCTAAGGCAGGGTGCACTATACCATAGGTGAGGGCATAAGTGCATGAGCACTATGCCCCTATAGTGTCTAAGCAAAACCTTAGACATTGTAAGTGCAGGGTAGCCATAAGAGTATATGGTCTGGGAGTCTGTCATGCTCGAACTCCACAGCACCATAATGGCTACACTGAAAAATGTGAAGTTTGGTATCAAACCTCTCAGCACAATAAATGCACACTGATGCCAGTGTACATTTTATTGTAACATACACCCCAGAGGGCACCTTAGAGGTGCCCAATGAAACCTTAACGGACTACCTGTGTAGGCTGACTAGTTTTAGCAGCCTGCCACACACCAGACATGTTGCTGGCCACATGGGGAAAGTGCCTTTGTCCCTCTGTGGCTAGTAACAAAGCCTGTACTGGGTGGTGGTTCTTCTCACCTCCCCCTGCAGGAACTGTAACACCTGGCGGTGAGCCTCAAAGGCTCACCCCCTTTGTTACAGCACCGCAGGGCACTCCAGCTAGTGGAGTTGCCCGCCCCCTCCGGCCACGGCCCCACTTTTGGCGGCAAGGCCAGAGAAGATAATGAGAAAAACAAGGAGGAGTCACTGGCCAGTCAGGACAGCCCCTAAGGTGTCCTGAGCTGAGGTGACTCTGACTTTTAGAAATCCTCCATCTTGAAGATGGAGGATTCCCCCAATAGCATTAGAGATGTGCCCCCCACCCCTCAGGGAGGAGGCACAAAGAGGGTGGAGCCACCCTCAGGGCTAGTAGCCATTGGCTACTAACCCCCCAGAGCTAAACACACCCCTAAATCGAGTATGTAGGGGCTCCCAGAACCTAGGAAACTAGATTCCTGCAACCTAAGAAGAAGAGGACTGCTGAACTGAAAAGCCTGCAGAGAAGACGGAGATACCAACTGCTTTGGCCCCAGCTCTACCGGCCTGTCTCCCCACTTCTAAAGGCTCTGCTCCAGCGTCGCGTTCCCAGGGCCCAGAAACCTCTGAAGCCTCAGAGGACTACGCTCCATCTAGAAGGACCAAGAACTCCCGAGGACAGCAGCTCTGTTCCCCAAAGACTGCAACTTTGCAACAAAGAAGCAACTTTGAAACAGCACACGTTTCCCGACGGAAGCGTGAGACTTTGCACTCTGCACCCGACGCCCCCCAGCTCGACTTGTGGAGAACAAACACCACAGGGAGGACTCCCCGGCGACTACGAGACCGTGAGTAGCCAGAGTTGACCCCCCTGAGCCCCCACAGCGACGCCTGCAGAGGGAATCCCGAGGCTCCCCCTGACCGCGACCGCCTGCTTCAAAGACCCGGCACCTGGTAAAGACTCTGCATCCGCAGCCCCCAGGACCTGAAGTATCCGACCTCCAGTGCAGTAGCGACCCCCAGGTGGCCCTCTCCTTTGCCCAGGTGGTGGCTACCCCGAAGCGCCCCCCCCCTTGCCTGCCAGCATTGCTAAAGAGACCCCTTGGTCTCCCACTGATTCCTATTGCGAACCTGACGTTTGTTTGCATACTGCACCCGGCCGCCCCCGTGCTGCTGAGGGTGTACTTTCTGTGCTGACTTGTGTCCCCCCCGGTGCCCTAGAAAACCCCCCTGGTCTGCCCTCCGAAGACGCGGGTATTTACCTGCTGGCAGACTGGAACCGGGGCACCCCCTTCTCCATTGAAGTCTATGAGTTTTGGGAACCACTTTGACCTCTGCACCTGACTGGCTCTGAGCTGCTGGTGTGGTAACTTTGGGGTTGCCCTGAACCCCCAACGGTGGGCTACCTTGGACCCAAACTTGAACCCCGTAGGTGGTTTACTTACCTGCAAAAACTAACAAACACTTACCTCCCCCAGGAACTGTTGAAAATTGCACTGTCTAGTTTTAAAATAGCTATATGTCATTTGTGTGAAAACTGTATATGCTATTTTGCTAATTCAAAGTTCCTAAAGTTCCTAAGTGAAATACCTTTCATTTAAGTATTACTTGTAAATCTTGAACCTTTGGTTCTTAAAATAAACTAAGAAAATATATTTTTCTATACAAAAACCTATTGGCCTAGAATTGTCTCTGAGTGTGTGTTCCTCATTTATTGCCTGTGTGTGTACAACAAATGCTTAACACTACTCCTCTGATAAGCCTACTGCTCGACCACACTACCACAAAATCGAGCATTAGAATTATCTCTTTTTGCCACTATCTTACCTCTAAGGGGAACCCTTGGACTCATGCCATTTCTTACTTTGAAATAGTACATACAGAGCCAACTTCCTACATTGGTGGATCAGCGGTGGGGTACAAGACTTTGCATTTGCTGGACTACTCAGCCAATACCTGATCACACGACTAAATTCCCAAAATTGTCATTAGAAACTGATTTTTGAAATTTGAGCTATTTTTCTAAATTTTTTAAAGTCCTGCTAGGGCCTTGTGTTAGTCCCTGTTAGCATTTCTTTTAGAGTTAAAAAGTTTTGGAAAAGTTTGAATTAAGTTCTAGAGATAGTTTTAGATTCTTAAAAAGTATTCCAACTTTTAGAAACATAGGTGGTCATTCTGACCTCGGCGGTAAAAGGCGCCTACCGCCGGTCAGAAATCCTCCATAATCCCGCCGCGGTCGCGGAAACCCGCCACGGTCATTCTGACCCGCAGAAGGCAAACCTCCGAAAATCCGACCGCCACAACAGACCGCCAGACCAGCGGTCGGCGGAAAGGTGGAGGTGACCAAACCTCCACCGCCACACCAACAGAAATACGCCCATCCCATTACGACCCACGAATCCACGCGGCGGTCATTCAAACGCGGTATTCCATTGGCGGGACACACCGGCGCGGTCAGAATACACACAAACGAACAAAACTCACCCACATTGGACGATTTGAATCCCACACACCTGATACACATACACACACCACTCCCACACACACAATACAATATAAAACACCCACCCACATCACCCACAAACCCCTACGCTTAAAAATTCGTAAAGAAGGCAAGAGCGAGACACCAGCATCCAAAACATAACAGCCACAGCCACTCAACACCATCACCCACACACTATCCACACACAAAACAACACACACCACCACACTCAACTCACTTAAATACACATACTCCACCCCACACATCATACACACCACCCCATGGCACCCCAAAGACAACCCCGCTTCACAGACGAAGAACTCAGGGTTATGGTGGAGGAAATCGTTCGTGTAGAGCCCCAGCTGTTCGGCACACAGATACAATACACCAGCATTGCCCGGAGGATGGAGCTATGGCAGAGGATTGTCGACAGGGTGAACGCAGTGGGACAGCACCCCAGAAATCGGGAAGACATCAGGAAGCGATGGAACGACCTACGGGGGAAGGTGCGTTCCATGGTATCCAGGCACAACATCGCCGTGCAGAAGACTGGCGGAGGACCCCCACCTCAACCCCCACAATTCACATCATGGGAGGAGGAAGTCTTGAACATCCTGCATCCTGACGGCCTCGCAGGAGTCGGCGGAGGAATGGATACTGGTAAGTTGAAGCTTCAATACTGCTTCCCCCCCACCTGCATGCCAAATCAGACCCCAACCCTCACCCCCCACCCTCACCCCCACCCCCATCCTCACCCCCACCCTCACCCCCACCACCATCCTCACCCCCACCACCATCCTCACCCCCAACACCATCCTCACCCCCACCCCCAGCACACCTATTCCCCGCCAATGTCTCACCATCACAACCCACACATCCCAAAACCTAGGCCTGCATGCATCCACTAAGCATGGACACCCATCACCAAAGCATGCCCAATGCATATACACATCCCCCCCACAAGCCACCCTCACCAAAGCCCCCACACACGAATGCCAGCACTTGGGGACACGAGAACCCACAGATACACCCATATGCGACACATTTAAACTATAACCATACCTCTATACCCCTGCAGGACCCGACCGTCAACACACCGCGGCGGAGGGGCCAGAATTATCCACACCCCCCACCCAAGAGGCCGTCAGCGATGACAGCAGCTCTGTCGATCTGGACACCGATGACCAGCCCGGACCATCGGGGACCTCTGGACAGTCGGTTCCCCTCACACAGGCACAGGCCACTATAGACCCTAACCCCTCTGGGAACACCAGCACAGCTCCCACCCAGCGGGCCCATGCCTCTGTCTCCAGGGCGCGTCAATCTGCGGTGTGTCTACCACTACAGGGCACCCAGGATAACCCACCACCCCAACAACAACAGGGACCTGGGGGCAGTGGTAGTGGGCACACCGGCCAGGGGGCAGAGGCCCAGGGAAACAGGGCAACTCGGCGGGCAGCTGTGCGACAGGGGGGGGAGGAGAGGCCCAGGGAACCCACTCTCCACGAGGTCCTCACCACCATCATGGGAGCATACAACCGCTCCCAGGAGACTATGGCGACGGTACTGGCCCGGTTCCAGGAGATCCAGGTGCTGCAGGAGGAACACTATCGGGGGTACAGGGAGGACATCCGAGCCATCAACACCACCCTGGTTACCATGGTAGGGCTGCTGCAGGACCTCGTAAACAGCAGGGCGGACACTGAACAACACCCAAGGGCCCATGCCACTAGCCGGGACCAAGAACAGCCATCCACCTCCGCCGGCGCTAGTGGACAGGAGGCCCCCGCACAGCAGCAGCCCACCAGACCCCCACCTCCTGCAGGAGAAGAACCACCCCGCAAGAGGGCCCTGAAATCTCGCAAGACAGAGTAGGATGTCAAGACCCCCGCCAGCAATGGATACCACCTGATGTCATCCCACTGTCCCACATTGTCACCCTGTCCATCCTCGAACTGCCCATGCTCCATCTCTCCACAGGCCTCTGGACAATGCACCTGTGTGACTGTTACTCTGGACTCTGCCATGGACATTCCTTCACCATAGCCCCCACCCACTTGAAACCACCCATCCCATTTTGAGCACTTCAATAAACACCTATTTTGCACCAAAATATCAGGAGTCTGGCTGTGATTTCAATAGATTGTAATTGACATGACAGTGCAAATATGTCCTTGTACATGGTGAAGTCAACAAACAGCTGCCACAAAGCTGTAGTCCATGGGGAAACGAAGCACAGGACTCGTAGTGGGGACCCCAGATCTGAAATAGGGAGGGAAAAGCCAAAACTCAGTCATCATACACTGGGGCAAATAGACAGGCAGCAGAGATGCTGCAGAGTAGTTAACATTTACTAAATTATCTTTGAAATGTTACCTGTGTCCTATTGGAAGTACTGTTCAATGATTCTGTCCCTGTTGTCTGTTTCAGCCCCGTCGTCTTCCTCCTCGTCACTCTCCTCAGGTTCCACCGCTGCCACAACACCACCGTCTCGACCATCCTCCTGCAGGAAAGGCACCTGGCGGCGCAAAGCCAGGTTGTGAAGCATGCAGCAGGCCACGATGATGTGACACACCTTCTTAGGTGAGTACATTAGGGATCCACCGGTCATATGCAGGCAGCGAAACCTGGCCTTTAGGAGGCCAAAGGTGCGTTCGATCACCCTCCTAGTACGCCCATGGGCCTCATTGTACAGTTCCTCTGCCCTGGTCCGGGGATTCCTTACTGGGGTCAGTAGCCACGACAGGTTGGGGTACCCAGAGTCCCCCACTAGCCATACACGGTGTCTCTGTAGCTGTTCCATCACGTAAGGGATGCTGCTATTCCTGAGGATGTAGGCGTCATGCACTGACCCTGGGAATTTGGCATTTACATGCGAGATGTACTGGTCAGCCAAACACACCACCTGGATGTTCATTGAATGGTAACTTTTTCTGTTCCTGTACACCTGCTCCCTGTCTCTTGGGGGAACCAAAGCCACATGGGTCCCATCAATGGCACCAATTACGTTGGGAATATGTCCAAGGGCGTAGAAATCACCCTTCACTGTAGCCAGTTCGCCCACCTCAGGGAAAATGATGTAGTTCCTCACGGATTTCATCATGGCAGACAACACTCTGGATAACACCTTTGAAAACATGGGCTGAGACATCCCGGAAGCAATTCCCACGGTTGTCTGAAATGACCCACTTGCCAAGAAATGGAGTACTGACATGACCTGCACCAGAGGGGGAATCCCTGTGGGTTGGCGGATGGGGGACATCAGGTCGGGCTCCAGCCGGGCACACAGTTCATGGATAGTGGCACGGTTAAGACGGTAGGTCAGGATAATGTGGCGTTCTTCCATTGTCGACAGGTCCACCAGCGGTCGGTACACGGGAGGATTCATCCGTCTCCTCGCCCAACCCAGCGGACGGTGCCTAGGAAGGACAACATGGAGCACACAGTCAGGCAACCCACAGGTACGTACTCACAGCTAGCACAGTATACGATTCTCTATGCAGTGAATGGCGTGTCTGAGTGGCTATGCAAGGCCTAGGCCTGTGTGACGCAGTTGAAATTGAGCCATGTGGGCCCTGGAAATGGCGGCTGCCTGACCTGTGAAGTGTGACAATGGGATGTGAGGTCAATGCGCTGGCGTGGCACACCGCGGCGGGCGGCGGCCGAAGACCGCGGCGCGAAGCCGCATTGGTTAACATTGAAGCCTATGGGTTTCAGGAGCCAATGGCGAAGGGCGCCGGCGGTGGCGGGACGCACCGCCGCGGTACGCACCGCCGCGGACGTGACCGCCATTTTCTATCTACTTATCCACTTGCGACTTGAACTTTCACAGGAGAGGACCTATACTGCAAGTGTTGCTGTGACCTCGGTCTGGAAGGGACAATGGCTGCTGCGACTGGGGAAAGGGCCCCTGCCTTCACTGGAGAGGAGTTGGAGAAACTTGTGGATGGGGTCCTCCCCCAGTATGCGCTACTCTACGGTCCTCCAGACCAACAAGTGAGTTTAATTCTATCTGGATTTGGGGCCACTGGCTGGCTTGGGGGCCTGGCGGGGATGGGGGGCATGTTGGGCCTGGCGGGGGGCCTGGCGGGGATGGGGGGCATGTTGGGCCTGGCGGGGGGCCTGGCGGGGATGGGGGGCATGTTGGGCCTGGCGGGGGGCCTGGCGGGGATGGGGGGCATGTTGGGCATGGCGGGGGGCCTGGCGGGGATGGGGGGCATGTTGGGCCTGGCGGGGGGCCTGGCGGGGATGGGGGGCATGTTGGGCCTGGCGGGGGGCCTGGCGGGGATGGGGGGCATGTTGGGCATGGCGGGGGGCCTGGCGGGGATGGGGGGCATGTTGGGGCTGGCGGGGGGCCTGGCGGGGGGCCTGGCGGGGATGGGGGGCATGTTGGGCCTGGCGGGGGGCCTGGCAGGGATGGGGGGCATGCTGGGCATGGCGGGGGGCCTGGCGGGGATGGGGGGCATGTTGGGCCTGGCGGGGGGCCTGGCGGGGATGGGGGGCATGTTGGGCATGGCGGGGGGCCTGGCGGGGGGCCTGGCGGGGATGGGGGGCATGTTGGGCCTGGCGGGGGGCCTGGCGGGGATGGGGGGCATGTTGGGCCTGGCGGGGGGCCTGGCGGGGATGGGGGGCATGTTGGGCATGGCGGGGGGCCTGGCGGGGGGGCCTGGCGGGGATGGGGGGCATGTTGGGCCTGGCGGGGGGCCTGGCGGGGGGCCTGGCGGGGATGGGGGGCATGTTGGGCCTGGCGGGGGGCCTGGCGGGGATGGGGGGCATGTTGGGCCTGGCGGGGGGCCTGGCGGGGATGGGGGGCATGTTGGGCATGGCGGGGGGCCTGGCGGGGGGCCTGGCGGGGATGGGGGGCATGTTGGGCCTGGCGGGGATGGGGGGCATGTTGGGCCTGGCGGGGGGCCTGGCGGGGGGCCTGGCGGGGATGGGGGGCATGTTGGGCATGGCGGGGGGCCTGGCGGGGATGGGGGGCATGTTGGGGCTGGCGGGGGGCCTGGCGGGGGGCCTGGCGGGGATGGGGGGCATGTTGGGCCTGGCGGGGGGCCTGGCGGGGATGGGGGGCATGTTGGGCATGGCGGGGGGCCTGGCGGGGGGCCTGGCGGGGATGGGGGGCATGTTGGGGATGGCGGGGGGCCTGGCGGGGGGCCTGGCGGGGGGCCTGGCGGGGATGGGGGGCATGTTGGGCCTGGCGGGGGGCCTGGCGGGGATGAGGGCGTTGGGCCACTGGAAAGGAAAATGCTGAGTAACTTGAACGTGGTATTTCTCCCTCCCTGTACGTGTCACATAGGTCCGCGCCCATGAGAAGATCGGGATTTGGCGTGCCATCGCCAAGGAAGTCCGGGCCCTGGGGGTCCACCATCGACGGGGCACCCACTGCCGCAAGAGGTGGGAGGACATCCGCCGCGGGACCAAGAAGACCGCCGAGTCTCTGCTGGGGATGGCCTCCCAACGTAGGCGGGGTGCCTGCCGTCAACTGAGCCCCCTGATGTTCCGGATCCTGGCGGTGGCCTACCCTGATTTGGATGGGTGCGTGAGGGCAGCACAGCAGACACAAGGGGGTGAGTCCAAGCATTATCTACTCTGTTGTTGCGCAGTGGAGGTGTCTGGGTGGGGGAGGAGGGCTGTGGGTCCCCCTAGGCCAGGGCGATATCTGTAGGCTGGGCACCCCCGTAAGCCCCTGTGTCCCCAGCCACCACCCTCAGTAGTGTGTCAGTACAGCCATCCCTGGGCCGTGTCATCCATGGGTGCAGTTGTCAACTCTAGGCGTGTAGGGCATGTTCCACGGAATGCGTAGCGGACCCCAAGTGCGCAACTTAGTGCAGGGGGCATCTGTGTCTGTCATGTCCGCTAACTGTACCGGAGATCCATGTAATCAATATCCCTTTATTTCTCTCTCCCCCCCCCTTTTTGTTTGTCTTTCTGTGCTTGTGTGCATCAGCATCATCAGGCGGAGGAGAAGTGGCATCGGGGCAGGAGGGAGCTGCATCTCACATGGCCCAGGAGGGCCATGCCACAGAGTCAGACTGGACCAGTGAGACGGAGGGCGAGGGGAGCTCCACGACGGGGACGACTGGAGCCTGCAGCGACACGGACACGTCCTCGGAAGGGGGCTCCCTTGCGGGGGTGGCACCATCCGTGCCCCCCGCCATTACAGGTACAGCCGCCACCCAGCGCACCATCTCCGCCCTCCCAGCAGCCCCTCCGCGTTCGCCCCGTGCCCGCTCTGCCAGGAAGCCGGGCATCTCCTTCGCCCCAGGCACCTCAGGCCCTGCCCCTGTTACCCCCGCTGCCCTCAGTGAGGAGGTCATTGACCTCCTCCGAACGCTCATTGTTGGGCAGACTACCCTTTTGAATGCCATCCAGGGGGTGGAGAGGGAGGTTCATCGCAGCAATGCGTACCTGGAGGGCATTCATTCGGGTCAGGCTGCCCATCAGCGATCGTTCCAGGCTCTGGCCTCAGCACTGACGGCAGCCATTGTCCCTGTCTCCTGCCTGCCTCTACTAACTCCCTCCTCCCAGTCTCCTGTTCCTCTGCCTGTCCCACCCACACCATCAGACCAGCCTGCACACACCTCAACACCCAAGAGAAGCTCATCCAAACATAAGCACCACAGATCACGCAGACATTCACACACGCAACATTCCGATGCAGACATGCCAACAGTCACTACCACCTCTGTGACCCCCACCTCCTCGTCTCCCTCCTCCCTCCCTGTGACGTCTACACTCACACCTCCATTCACCTCACCATCAGCCAGTGTTTCCATCACCAGCACACCCTCCACTCCAGTCCGCACACGTGCAGTCACCACCCCCACTGCCATTTACACGTCCCCTGTGTCCTCTCCCACTGTGTCTGTCACCCCCTCTTCCACACCACACAAACGCAGCCACCCACCCACCAAACAGCCATCCACCTCACGACAGCCTATCCCTCCTGCACCTGCACCCAAAGACAGCAAACGTGACTCACCTACAACCACATCCTCTCCCTCCACTCCCATTCCCACTGTACCTACCACTCTCCATTGTCCCAAGAAGCTCTTCCTCGCCACTACTAACTTCTTTCCTGACCCTGAGCCCCCCCCTCCTTCTCGTCGGGGTAAGAAGAGCACCTCAGCCACCACCAGCCCTGCAGCCCCCTTGACAAGGGTGCAGGGGTATTGGAGCCCGCCAGCCCGCATGTCTGGATCTTCGCCCAGCAGCAAGGGGACAGCCAGCCCACCCCCTGGGAAGAGGAGCAGAAGGCGGAAGGGGCGCCGCAGGAGCCCGCCTTCTACATCCCCCCCGGACACCACCCAGAGACAGTCACCAGCCACAGCTCCAAAGGGAGGAAAGGGCCACAGGCCCACGACTAAGGAGGGCAAGGGCAGCAAGTTGGAGAGGTCAGGCAGCAGGCCTGCTGCCCAGGAGGAGCCCACAACCCCCATAGCCGCTGCCCCGGGAGGAACCGGCACAGCTGCCCCGGGAGAGCCCACCAGCCCCATAGCCGCTGCCCAGGGAGGACCCAGCCCAGCTGGCCAGGAGGGCCCCACCACCCACAGCCCAGGTGGGCAGTGAAGGAGCACCATCCCCGCTGCCCAGGAGGGCACCACCAGGCATTTAGCAGTTGGCCATAGACCGTCCGCCGTCTCAAGAACCGCTGAACTGGGCCCTTCAAGGCAAGAACCGCTGAACTGGGCCCCGCCGTCTCAAGAACCGCTGAACTGGGCCCCGCCGTCTCAAGAACCGCTGAACTGGGCCCTTCAGGGCAAGAACCGCTGGCCCTTTGGCAGACGTGGCAGGGCAGGATCTATCTCGGGCAGGGCTGCAGGATGTCCTCTGGCCAACTTGCCTCCTCCAGTGGCAGTGGGGTCTGTTATGGACTGTATGGACTGTGGCTTTGCTCTCCCCAGGATGGCCCAGTGGGCAGGCCACCCACTGTAGGAGCTGTTAGGACTGTGGCTTTGCTCTCCCCAGGATGGCCCAGTGGGCAGGCCACCCACTGTATGGACTGTTTGGACTGTGGCTTTGCTCTCCCCAGGATGGCCCAGTGGGCAGGCCACCCACTGTATGGACTGTATGGACTGTGGCTTTGCTCTCCCCAGGATGGCCCAGTGGGCAGGCCACCCACTGTATGGACTGTTTGGACTGTGGCTTTGCTCTCCCCAGGATGGCCCAGTGGGCAGGCCACCCACTGTATGGACTGTATGGACTGTGGCTTTGCTCTCCCCAGGATGGCCCAGTGGGCAGGCCACCCACTGTATGGACTGTATGGACTGTGGCTTTGCTCTCCCCAGGATGGCCCAGTGGGCAGGCCACCCACTGTATGGACTGTTTGGACTGTGGCTTTGCTCTCCCCAGGATGGCCCAGTGGGCAGGCCACCCACTGTATGGACTGTATGGACTGTGGCTTTGCTCTCCCCAGGATGGCCCAGTGGGCAGGCCACCCACTGTATGGACTGTTTGGACTGTGGCTTTGCTCTCCCCAGGATGGCCCAGTGGGCAGGCCACCCACTGTATGGACTGTATGGACTGTATGGACTGTGGCTTTGCTCTCCCCAGGATGGCCCAGTGGTCATGGAGTCCCCTCGTGGATCTGGCGTCGTGTACTCAAGTGGCTGAGGCTTAGGATGTCAGAGTTAAGGTCTCTCTGCAAAACAAAAAAGATTAGAACTGGTTCAAACCCTACCAAAATACAGCTCCAGGAGCTTTTGGCAGAGTTTGCCAAGAACAACCCCTCTGAGGATGACCTCCCAGAGGGGGAAGCTAGTGAATTGGAGGAATTCCCACCTCCAGTCCTAGTTAGGGAGGCCAGGGCTCCTCAAACCCTGACTCCAAATGTGATAGTCAGAGATGCTGCTTCTCTCACAGGAGAGTCCAGCACCTCTGGAATCACTGAGGAGAGCCTCAGTGAAGATGACCTACTGTTAGCCAGGATGGTAAAAAGATTGGCTTTAGAGAGACAGCTCCTAGCCATAGAAAGGGAAAGACAAGAGATGGGTTTTGGTCCCATCAATGGTGGCAGCAACATAAATAGGGTCAGAGATTCTCCTGACATGTTGAAAATCCCTAAAGGGATTGTAACTAAATATGAAGATGGTGATGACATCACCAAATGGTTCACAGCTTTTGAGAGGGCTTGTGCAACCAGAAAAGTAAACAGATCTCACTGGGGTGCTCTCCTTTGGGAGATGTTCACTGGAAAGTGTAGGGATAGACTCCTCACACTCTCTGGAAAAGATGCAGAATCCTATGACCTCATGAAGGCTACCCTGATTGAGGGCTTTGGATTCTCCACTGAGGAGTATAGAATTAGGTTCAGGGGTGCTCAAATATCCTCCAGCCAGACCTGGGTTGATTTTGTTGACTCCTCAGTGAAAACACTGGATGGTTGGATTCAAGGCAGTGGTGTAAATGATTATGATGGGCTGTACAATTTATTTGTGAAAGAACACCTGTTAAGTAATTGTTTCAATGATAAACTGCATCAGCATCTGGTAGACCTAGGACCAATTTCTCCCCAAGAATTGGGAAAGAAGGTGGACCATTGGGTCAAGACTAGGGTAACCAAGACTTCCACAGGGGGTGACCAAAAGAAAGGGGTCACAAAGACTCCCCAGGGGAAGAGTTTTGAGACATCCAAAGGGAAAAATAGTAGAGTCTTCTATAGGGCCCCACAAACCTGCTCAGGAGGGAGGGCATAGAGCCTCTTCACAATCCAATTTTGGGTACAATGGTAAAAACGTTGATTCCAAAAAGGCCTGGTGTCGTAGCTGTAATCAGCCAGGACACCAAACTGGAGACAAGGCCTGTCCCAAGAAAGGTTCCACTTCTAACTCTACTCCAGCTAACACTGGAATGGCCAGTCTCCAAGTGGGATCAACAGTGTGCCCAGAGCAAATCAGGGTTCACACTGAAGCTACATTAGTCTCTGAGGATGGGGTTGATTTAGCCACACTGGCTGCCTGGCCCCCTAATATGCAAAAATACAGGCAGCAACTCTTAATTAATGGGACAAGTGTAGAAGGCCTCAGGGATACAGGTGCCAGTGTCACCATGGTGACAGAGAAACTGGTTTCCCCTGGTCAATATCTGGCTGGACAAACTTATCCAGTCACCAACGCTGACAATCAGACTAAAGTACATCCCAGGCTATGGTAACTTTAGAGTGGGGAGGGGTCAATGGCCTGAAACAGGTGGTGGTCTCCTCAAATATCCCTGTAGACTGTTTGCTTGGAAATGACCTGGAGTCCTCAGCATGGGCTGAGGTAGAACTCAAAACCCATGCAGCCATGCTGGGTATCTCTGAAATGGTGTGAGTCAAGACAAGGGCACAGTGCAAGGCTCAGGGTGAAAAAGTCGTGTTGGAGCCTGGAAAAAGGGCCCAATCTACCAAGAGAAAAGGAAAGAAGACTGGGGAACCAGCTCCCACACAACAAGAAAAAGAGAACCTCTGTTCCCAGGAAGAAGTTCTGCCCTCTGAGGGAACTGAGCCCCTGGAGTTAGAACCTTATCAGGGTGAGCTCCTAGGCCCAGGGGGACCCTCAAGGGAACAGTTGTGTAAGGAGCAAGAAACCTGTCCCTCTCTTGAAGGCCTTAGGCAGCAAGCTGCTGAGGAGTCCAAAGGAAAAATAACAGGAACACATAGAGTCTATTGGGAAGATGGGCTCCTTTACACTGAGGCAAGAGATCCCAAACCTGGTGCCACTAGGAGAGTGGTAGTGCCTCAGGAGCTTAGGAAGTTCATCCTAACCTTAGCTCCTGATATTCCTCTTGCTGGGCATTTGGGACAGACCAAGACGTGGGAGAGATTAGTCAACCACTTCTATTGGCCCAACATGTCCCAGAAGGTCAAGGAGTTTTGTGTCTCCTGTGCCACCTGTCAAGCCAGTGGTAAGACAGCTGGACACCCAAGGGCCCCCCTCATTCCACTTCCAGTGGTGGGGGTCCCTTTGAAAGAGTGGGTGTGGACATAGTGGGTCCACTTGAACCTCCCACAGCCTCAGGGAACCAATACATACTAGTAGTGGTGGATCATGCTACTAGATACCCTGAAGTAGTTCCCCTTAGGTCGACTACTGCCCCTGCAGTAGCCAAAGCACTCATTGGTATTTTTACCAGAGTGGGATTTCCTAAGGAGGTGGTGTCTGACAGAGGTACCAACTTTATGTCAGAATACCTGAAACACATGTGGAATGAGTGTGGGGTGACTTACAAATTCACCACACCATACCATCCACAAACCAATGGTCTTGTTGAAAGGTTTACCAAGACATTGAAAGGCATGATCATGGGCCTCCCTGAAAAACTCAAAAGGAGATGGGATGTCCTCTTGCCATGTCTGCTTTTTGCCGACAGAGAGGTGCCTCAGAGGGGAGTAGGGTTTTCCCCCTTTGAACTTCTATTTGGCCATCCTGTAAGGGGACCACTAGCTCTTGTAAAAGAAGGCTGGGAGAGACCTCTTCATGAGCCTAAACAAGATATAGTGGACTATGTACTAGGCCTACATTCAAGGATGGCAGAGTATATGGAAAAGGCAAGTAAAAACCTTGAGGCCAGCCAACAACTCCAGAAGTTTTGGTATGACCAAAAGGCTGCTATGGTTGAGTTTCAGCCAGGGAAGAAAGTCTGGGTTCTGGAGCCTGTGGCTCCCAGGGCACTTCAGGACAGATGGAGTCGCCCTTACCCAGTGCTAGAGAAGAAGAGTCAGGTCACCTACCTGGTAGACCTAGGCACTAGCAGGACCCCCAAAAGGGTGATACATGTGAACCGCCTCAAACTCTTCCATGACAGGGCAGATGTGAATCTGTTGATGGTAACAGATGAGGACCAGGTAGCTGAGAGTGAACCTCTCCCTGATCTCCTCTCCACAGACCCTAAAGATGGCTCAGTTGATGGAGTGATCTATTCAGACACCCTCTCTCGTCAACAGCAATCTCATTGTAGGAAGGTCCTGCAACAGTTTGCTGAGCTCTTTTCCCTAACCCCTGGTCAGACACCCCTGCGTACCCATGATGTAGACACAGGAGACAGCATGCCTGTCAAAAATTTTTCAAACAGTCTGACCAAGTTAAGGAAAGCATCAAAGTGGAAGTCCACAAGATGCTGGAATTGGGAGTCATTGAGCACTCTGACAGCCCCATAGCGAGTCTAGGCACTCACGGGGATGGTGGCCTGCTGGAGACACCAGACCACCATGTCCGTGACTGCTTTTAAATAAAGCAGTTTTTTTTTCTCTTTGCAGCCCGTTTTCCTTAACGGAAAACGAGCTGCAAATAGAAAAAAATACCGAAACATTTTTGTTTCAGTTTTTTTCAGAGTAGGCAGGGGTCCATAGGACCACTGCCTGCTCTGAAAAAATATCTTTGTGAGCATTCACAAAGGGGAAGGGGTCCCATGGGGACCCCTTCCCGTTTGCGAATGAGTTACCATCCACTTCAAGTGGATGGTAACTGCGAGTTGATTTGCGACCGCTTTCGTGGTCACAAATCAACTCTACATTGCGGTGCGAATCGCAAATAGGAAGGGAACACCCCTTCCTATTTGCGAGTCGGAAACACATTTTGCGAGTCGGTACCAAATCGCAAAATGTGTTTCTGCATCGCGTAAGGGCTTTTGCGCCTCGAGGCGCAAAAGCCTTCCTACATCTGGCCCTTAGTCCCCAAACCTCACACCAAAGATGAAAAGAGAGAGATGAGGTTTTGTGTGGACTACAGAGGACTTAATTCTGTCACCAAGACAGATGCCCATCCCATTCCAAGGGCAGATGAATTGATAGACAAACTAGGTGCTGCCAAATACTTAAGTACCTTTGACTTGACAGCAGGGTACTGGCAAATCAAAATGGCTCCAGGAGCAAAAGAAAAGACAGCATTCTCCACACCTCATGGGGGGAAACATCCTGAACAACTAGGTCTTAACCACTACTTGCCTCAACCACTACTGCTAAACAACTAAAAAGTCTCTACAACTAAGTACTGAACAACTACTGTCTAAACAACAATTGTGTCTGAATAACAATTGCCTGAACAACTAATTTTAAGGTAAGGTTTTCCTTTTGGTTTTTATGGTTTATTAGTTGTTTAGAATATATATATATATATTAGTTGTTCAGGCAATTGTTATTCAGACACAATAGTTGTTCAGACAGTAGTTGTTCAGTACTTAGTTTTAGAGACTTTTTATTTGTTTAGCAGTAGTGGTTTAGGCTATAGTTGTTTAGGACCTAGATGTTCTGTCACATATTCCTGATGGGCATTATCAGTTTACAGTTATGCCCTTTGGTTTAAAGAATGCCCCTGCCACCTTCCAAAGGTTAGTGAATCAAGTCCTTGCTAGCTTGGAGTCCTTTAGTGCAGCTTATCTTGACGATATTGCTGTCTTTAGCTCCAGCTGGCAGGATCACCTGGTCCACCTGAAGAAGGTTTTGAAGGCTCTGCAAGCAGCAGGCCTCTCTATCAAGGCATCCAAATGCCAGATAGGGCAGGGAACTGTGGTTTACTTGGGACACCTTGTAGGTGGAGGCCAAGTTCAGCCACTCCAGCCTAAGATCCAGACTATTCTGGACTGGGCAGCTCCAAAAACCCAGACTCAAGTCAGGGCATTCCTTGGCTTGACTGGGTACTACAGGAGGTTTGTGAAGGGATATGGATCCATAGTGACACCCCTCACAGAACTTACCTCCAAGAAAATGCCCAAGAAGGTAAACTGGACTGTAGAATGCCAACAGGCCTTTGACACCCTGAAACAAGCAATGTGCACAGCACCAGTTCTCAAAGCTCCAGATTACTCCAAGCAGTTAATTGTGCAGACTGATGCCTCTGAACATGGGATAGGGGCAGTTTTGTCCCAAACAAATGATGATGGCCTTGACCAGCCTGTTCTTTTCATTAGCAGGAGGTTACTCCCCAGGGAGCAGCGTTGGAGTGCCATTGAGAGGGAGGCATTTGCTGTGGTTTGGTCCCTGAAGAAGCTGAGACCATAACTCTTTGGTAGTCACTTTGTAGTTCAAACTGACCACGGACCTCTCAGATGGCTGATGCAAATGAAAGGTGAAAATCCAAAACTGTTGAGGTGGTCCATCTCCCTACAGGGAATGGACTTTATAGTGGAACACAGACCTGGGACTGCCCATGCCAATGCAGATGGCCTTTCCAGGTTCTTCCACTTAGAAAATGAAGACTCTCTTGGGAAAGGTTAGTCTCATCCTCTTTCGTTTGGGGGGGGGGTTGTGTAAGGAAATGCCTCCTTAGCATGGTTACCCCCTGACTTTTTGCCTTTGTTGATGCTAAGTTATGATTTGAAAGTGTGCTGAGGCCTGCTAACCAGGCCCCAGCACCAGTGTTCTTTCCCTAACCTGTACCTTTGTTTCCACAATTGGCACACCCTGGCATCCAGGTAAGTCCCTTGTGTAACTGGTACCCCTGGTACCCAAGGCCCTGATGCCAGGGAAGGTCTCTAAGGGCTGCAGCATATCTTATGCCACCCTGGGGACCCCTCACTCAGCACAGACACACTGCTTGCCAGCTTGTGTGTGCTAGTGGGGATAAAACGGCTAAGTCAACATGGCACTCCCCTCAGGGTGCCATGCCAACCTCACATTGCATATAGGTATAGATAAGTCACCCCTCTAGCATGCCTTGCAGCCCTAAGGCAGGAAGCACTATACCATAGGTGAGGGCATAAGTGCATGAGCACTATGCCCCTACAGTGTCTAAGCAAAACCTTAGACATTGTAAGTGCAGGGTAGCCATAGGAGTATATGGTCTGGGAGTCTGTCATGCACGAACTCCACAGCACCATAATGGCTACACTGAAAACTGTGAAGTTTGGTATCAGACTTCTCAGCACAATAAATGCACACTGATGCCAGTGTACATTTTATTGTAACATACACCCCAGAGGGCACCTTAGAGGTGCCCCCTGAAACCTTAACCGACTACCCGTGTAGGCTGACTAGTTTTAGCAGCCTGCCACACACCAGACATGTTGCTGGCCACATGGGGAAAGTGCCTTTGTCACTCTGTGGCTAGTAACAAAGCCTGTACTGGGTGGAAGTGCTTCTCACCTCCCCCTGCAGGAACTGTAACACCTGGCGGTGAGCCTCAAAGGCTCACACCCTTTGTTACATCACCCCAGGGCACTCCAGCTAGTGGAGTTGCCCGCACCCTCCGGCCACAGCCCCACTTTTGGCGGCAAGGCCGGAGGAGATAATGAGAAAAACAAGGAGGAGTCACTGGCCAGTCAGGACAGCCCCTAAGGTGTCCTGAGCTGAGGTGACTCTGACTTTTAGAAATCCTCCATCTTGAAGATGGAGGATTCCCCCAACAGGATTAGGGATGTGCCCCCCTCCCCTCAGGGAGGAGGCACAAAGAGGGTGAAGCCACCCTCAGGGCTAGGAGCCATTGGCTACTAACCCCCCCAGACCTAAACACACCCCTAAATCGAGTATTTAGGGGCTCCCAGAACCTAGGAAACTAGATTCCTGCAACCTAAGAAGAAGAGGACTGCTGAACTGAAAAACCTGCAGAGAAGACGGAGACACCAACTGCTTTGGCCCCAGCTCTACCGGCCTGTCTCCCCACTTCTAAAGACACTGCTCCAGCGACGCGTTCCCAGGGCCCAGCAACCTCTGAAGCCTCAGAGGACTACCATTCATCTAGAAGGACCAAGAACTCCCGAGGACAGCGGCTCTGTTCCCCAAAGACTGCAACTTTGCAACAAAGAAGCAACTTTGAAACAACACACGTTCCCCGCCGGAAGCGTGAGACTTTGCACTCTGCACCCGATGCCCCCGGCTCGACTTGTGGAGAACAAACACCACAGGGAGGACTCCCCGGCGACTACGAGACCGTGCGTAGCCAGAGTTGAACCCCCTGAGCCCCCACAGGGACGCCTGCAGAGGGAATCCCGAGGCTCCCCCTGACTGCGACTGCCTGCTTCAAAGACCCGACACCTGGTAAAGATTCTGCATCCACAGCCCCCAGGACCTGAAGGATCCGACCTCCAGTGCAGGAGCGACCCCCAGGTGGCCCTCTCTCTTGCCCAGGTGGTGGCTACCCAGAGGGCCCCCCCCCCCCCTTGCCTGCCTGCATTGCTGAAGAGACCCCTTGGTCTCCCATTGATTCCTATTGCGAACCCGACGTTTGTTTGCACACTGCACCCACGCCCCCTTGCCTCTGAGGGTGTACTTTCTGTGCTGACTTGTGGCCCCCCCGGTGCCCTACAAAACCCCCCTGGTCTGCCCTCCGAAGACACGGGTACTTACCTGCTGGCAGACTGGAACCGGGGCACACCCGTCTCCATTGAAGTCTATGCGTTTTGGGCACCACTTTGACCTCTGCACTTGACCGGCTCTGAGCTGCTGGTGTGGTAACTTTGGGGTTGCCCTGAACCCCCAACGGTGGGCTACCCTGGACCTAAACTTGAACCCCATAGGTGGTTTACATACCTGCAAAAACTAACAAACACTTACCTCCCCCAGGAACTGTTGAAAATTGCACTGTCTAGTTTTAAAATAGCTATATGTCATTTGTGTGAAAACTGTATATGCTATTTTGCTAATTCAAAGTTCCTAAAGTTCCTAAGTGAAATACCTTTCCTTTGAAGTATTACTTGTAAATATTGAACCTGTGGTTCTTAAAATAAACAAAGAAAACATATTTTTCTATAAAAAAACCTATTGGCCTGGAATTGTCTCTGAGTGTGTTTTCCTCATTTATTGCCTGTGTGTGTACAACAAATGCTTAACACTATTCCTCTGATAAGCCTACTGCTCGACCACACTACCACAAAATAGAGCATTAGAATTATCTCTTTTTGCCACTATCTTACCTCTAAGGGGAACCCTTGGACTCTGTTCATGCTATTTTTTACTTTGAAATAGTACATACAGAGCCAACTTCGTACAAAGCCCAACATGCTAATACTAATTCGAGGTTAGTTAAGGAGTTCACTGAAGGACGCAAATAGACAAATGACTGAATCTATGCTTTGTTGAACAGTGCGCTAATGATACTCTGCTAAAGTTAATCCATGTTGACGTCGTGCTATGTTCTAATGTTTATAATCTTTGCTTTGATGAAGTCTTATTCGAGTTGCCATATTATGACATTTCTGATGAGTTTTCTGGTATTGAGACTAATAAACTTACTGATAGAATTGTAATCAATAGGGAATACATATCATAAAGCTTATCAAATTCTGTGTGGTTATTCATGACTGAAAGGTCATGGTCTGTCTCAATATTATTGACGTCATTGTTTAATCTGAATGACTTGCTATTGTGATTATTGATGAGGTTATTGATCTATTGACTGACATGTGATAGAGCGGAACGTGGTAACAATTTACCTGCGTTCGGATGCTCTTTAGGTCGATGAATCTTTTGGCTAAGTGGGAACTCTCTGTACTCTTAATTGATCAATCACCTCTTATCGATAATCAATAACGAACGTAAGCAACACCTTGAACAACATAACACTTAACAATTAATCCAGAATACATTTCGGCGAACCCTGACCTTTCAGCCAGGAATAACCACACCAGTTTATTGCAAAGTTAGTGAATTTATTTCCCTATATTAACAAAGCTAGCACAATATAAATGTGTCTCAACACCAAATGATAAACATAAATGAACATTAATAGCTGTCCATATCGTCGAAACAAGTGTAATCTATGTAGCATTTGAATCACAAGGCATTCGATAGTGGCAATGCAAAGCACTAATACGATAATCTGTAATGGGCTAATTGCGTACATTTAGTCAGCATAACAAGATCTCCAATTGCATCGTGCGACATATGGAATCCTCATCTAACCTCAAATTAGCATCAGCATGTGGGACTTCATGCAAAAACGATTTGGCAACATCAATTTAGAAAACTCCTAGCTAGGGCCCTTATCAAAAATCAGCAGTTGGTTACCTAAAGGAAACACAATGCAATTTTACAATTTCCTTTCATATTTACCAATTCCAATCAGCAATCAATGAAGTCTTCGTCTCACAGGTACCGTTTCTCGATCAGCATGGGACAGGACAAAGGGGCGGGGGTGAACGGGGCAATTGCCTCACGGCGGCAGGTTAAGGCTACTACTTTATGCAAAGGGACAAGTCAAAGTTAAAGTCTCTAGGGCAAGAATCATTAAAGTCTCTTTCTCTCGACTAGAGAAAGCATCAAAGTCTCTCAAAATGGCGTCGCAGCAAATTGGGTCATAGTAGCTACGAAATCAAAATGGCAGGATGTCCGGAGAGAGAGAGAGAGCTTCCCTCTCGTGCACCTGGGTTTTATAGGCAACAGTTCAAGTCCTGTAGGGTCTCCATTGGTGGGTTCATAGGTTAGCTTCAAATTGACCAATCAAAAACGACAGTTCTCAAGCTTTTACTTAAGCATACATTATCCTTGGAGATGGGTACGCAATTTGCAACATTGTTTCTCGATTAGCTTACTCTCAGAGGCTCCATTGTCCGCACCTGCAAGCCGACCTTGAATTTAAGAGAAAATATGCCATGCTGGCACCAACTTTAAGATAAGCATGCGAGCAGTCTCTGTGGAAAAGTACAGCTTCAAGCAGAAATACACGTTTAATAGCACAGTGGAAAAATACGAACGTTTAAACCGTGAGACCAGGCAACTAGGCCAAAGCCTTCGCTAAAGTAATGCTAAGCTAAGGCATTTCAAATAAGCAAAATCGTAGCACACGTTTATGATTATGTCGAATTAGTGCATTCCTAATACACCACGTTATATAAAGCACGCGTATAAATGATGGCAAACTACTCTGAGGGCACATTTTGTCCCCGTACAATCTTTATTAATTCGGTTAATGTCACACATGATTATTTCAGCACTACGTTTATGCGTTAATAAGTCAAAACCTTCATTTTCTGCTTCATCAATCCCTCCTCTGATGACTACTTGTCATCACACAAATTTAGCCCACAAATTTTATCTCATTAAAATTCTGTCAGCTCCCTTTTCCTTTTAGTTCCCCTAGTTTGCTCTTTGTATTGTTCCGCCATTCTTTTCATTATTTTCTCCTCCTTTCTTCTTTTAATTCTCTCCATAATCATTATTATTCCCCTTTTTATTCCCCAAATTCCAAATACACAAATTATCACTATTAATATCCCTTCTATTATTTTCAATAATATTCCATTCCAAATTCCCCCAATCCAATGTCCCACTGAAGCAAGTCCCTTTCCAACCTTCTCCCACACTCCTGGTTCTTTCAGTTCCTTCAAATCTGCACTTTCTTTTGTTAGATTAGCAAGCATAGTTTTAATTTTCACACTATTATCCGGTATGTAGGTGCAGCAGTGACGTGCACCAACCATTTTGCAAACACCTCCATCCTTTGCTAAAAGAATGTCTAAAGCAAGCCTATTTTGAAGAGTCATAGCTCTTTCCGCTGCAAGTTCAGCATCCATCAGGATTATAGCACCTGAAAACTTTGTCAGCATGTTATCCACTATAGTAGACAACTTCCTTATTTTGATGGAATTCAGCACAACTCCCAATGAAGGAATCATGGCTCCAAATATATCACCTACCACAGCAGCTGCGGTCTCTCTTTTCTGGATACGGTGGGATCCAGGTGTCTTTTTAATCATCGATATGTCATCCAGTTGATAAACCTTCGGAAACACTATACCCAAATAACATCTTCCCCACCATCCCTTTGGAAGACGATAATAGGCATTATGCCCACAAATGTAATACACCCCTGGAATGACAGGGTCAAGTCCGTCCATCATGAATGTCCATTTGTCCTTAAAAATAAACGTATGTTTGCATTCACTCGCTCCTACAAAAATATTGTCATAGTAAGATTCACCTCGATATATACAAAACTTCCCTACATGCCAAGCATCTAAAGCTATTTTCCCTTGTGTCTTTATAGCAGCAAAATCATAATTATCTACTGAAGTCCTCTTATGCAGTTCTTTTTCTAATTTCGCCTTCATTTGAGCCCTTCTATCATCTGTGCGATCTAAAAAACTTATTTCTACAGCAGAGACGGAGCATGTAAGGTTCTCCCTATGAGCATGAGCCGTTTCAAAAGGTTGCATTGGCGCGAAAAAATCCCTCATAATTTTGTAATCCCAATATTTTGCAGTCTCGCTTAGCTGAGCTATTATAGGAACATAAGCAAAGGTAACATCATAATTTGAGAAAAAATACTGTATGTTAGATTGACCATAAAACCTAGACATTACTAAACTACATGTAATCCCATATGTAAGAGGCATGTGGTGATAAGTCACCCCTTCCTTTACTGATGTCGGTATCTGGGTACACACATAACAATCTTTCGCATCCATAGTCTCAACATACTCTGTTAGTAAGCGATAGAAAACGTTATACGAAAGCTCTTTCTTATCATGCAAGAGCCTCTCATCCATTGCTAGTCTTTTCAATGGTGTTAGTTCAGTGACAGTAACAGGAACAATAGTAGAAGCAGTAATAGTCTCATTCTCACCCTTTCCATGCATTCCAAACACAATTGCCATTATTATTAGTACACATGTTAGTACTAAGCCTATACACACGTATTTACAATACTTCTTTCTATTGTTCTGCATAGCGTACCCAGGCATGATCTGTATAGAATCAGAGAGCTAGAAGCACCTATAAATGAAGCCACTCAGCAATTCAGTTACAAAGCTGAACGAGCACAATGTTCACACCGTCTTCTTCAAAAGGCCAGTCACTTTCCGGTTAGCAGCATCTGTCTCAATTCGTTTTTTTTTTTAGCAATGTCTCAGCTGGTTGTTTATCTCACGTTAGATTGCAGCAAGCAATGCCATTTACTTCCGTTTCAATCAACAGAGTCTATGAAACTTTTCTTTTCTATTTGTATCTCTTCTTCTTCTTCGTTCTCGATGCTTAGAGATACAAACTCATCAGTCCAATCATCATTGACTGCATATGCCCATTCAGGACCGGAATACCTCTTGTTTGGTATCCTTTTCCTTTTCAATTTTGCTTCTCTCTTTGATTCTGCTTCGCTGGCACTCTCCTCCCTTGCCAAGTCCTTTTCTTCACTTGACGATTGTTCCACGACAGTCACTTCCTTTCTTTTCTCTTTCACTTTTGGCCTTCCTCCTTCGTTCAAACCTTCTTTACCCTTTTCTTTTATCGGTGAGATACTTAGTCTTCTTTTTGCACCGTGTCCGTTTGATGGACCTGCGATCTTTTCTGTAGATGTTTGAGCTCTTTCGTTCTGCTCTTCTTTGTCCCCACCTCCAGGGGAATCAGTCACGTTTTCTTTTTCTTTTTCTGTATCGTCTATTTCTGGGAAAGCCCCTTTCTGTTCAGGCTTTCCTGCCTTCTCACTCTCCTCGAGCCCTCCGTCACCGTTACTTTCTTCAGGCTCTGTATCACTTTCAGCTGCTTCAGGTTCCTTGTCACCTTCAGCTGTTTCAGGCTTTTTGCTACCCTCAGCTGCTTCAGGCTCTTTGTCACCTGCAGCTTCGTCGTCGCTGTCTGAACTTTCTCCTTGGTCTTCCCCAAGTGAGTCGGACTCTTCGTTCTCCAATAATATCTCTTTTTCTCCTGCTGTTGCTTGTTCGCTTTCAGTTCGCTTTTGTTCTGTCTCAGCACTCGGCACCGTTTTATCAGGCACTGGTAGTTTCAGCGCTCCAACTTCCTCATCTGTGGGACACAACACCTTCTTTGTATGACTGGCGTGAATCCAGTTGGGAACCCCCGCGCACTTCACAGCGGTTGTTGTCGTCAGGATCACTTGGAAAGGGCCTTTCCAACGGGGTTCCAGGCACGACTTCCTCACGTGCTTCTTTATCACGACCCAGTCACCTGCTTTCAGTGTGTGTCCTGGACCTTGGATCGGTGGCAAGGTGGTCGCCTCCACCTGGTGAGAGAAAGAGCGAACTACGTCAGCCAGACCTTTGCAGTAGTCTAACACCATATCATCTGTAATATTCAAAAGCATGTTTGCGGGAACTGTAGGAAGTCTCATGGCCCTGCCCATGAGAATTTCGTGCGGAGACAATCCAGTTTTCATATCCGGAGTGTTCCTCATTGACATCAGCACTAAGGGCAATGCGTCAGGCCATTTCAAATTTGTTGATGCACATATTTTTGCCATTCTCGATTTCAGCGTACCATTCATCTGCTCCACCAGTCCTGATGCCTCAGGACGATAGCTACAGTGCAGCTTTTGCTCAATGTTCAGTGCTTCGCAAAGTAACTTCATCACCTCGTTATTGAAGTGACTTCCCCTATCTGATTCTAAAGAGATCGGGAATCCGAAACGTGGTATTAACTCCCTTAATAATAGCTTGGCAACTGTAAGACTGTCATTTCTACGTGTGGGGTATGCCTCAATCCAATGACTAAAAATGCACACAATCACCAACACATATCTTAAACCTCCATGCACAGGCATCTCAATGAAGTCCATCTGCATTCGGCTAAAAGGACCGCTTGCCCTACCAATGTGGCTCGCGTTCACAACTGTTCCCTTTCCTGGGTTCATCTGTTGGCAAGTGACACATCGATGGCAAACTGCTTCCGCAGCTTGGCGAAATCTGGGGTTAAACCAATCAGTTTTGAACAATCTTATCATGGCATCTCTCCCTAGGTGAGCTTGCCCATGATAGAACCGCGCAAGCTGTGATAAGAGACTATTTGGCAAAACAAATTTTCCCTCATGTGAAACCCATAGCTCGTCTTGTCTTTGTATGCATTGTGATTTAATCCAGGAATCTCTTTCATCCTCTCTGACATTACTTTGTAGTGCTTTTAGTTCTTCTATTGTATCTACGACCTTCAAGGCAAATGCTTCAGCTGGTTCGAGTTCTGGTTCGCTTATTGTATTCCAATCATCCCTTAACAATATACAGTTCAAGGCACAAAATCTTGCGACTTGATCTGCATAGGCGTTTCCCAGAGACACATAGGCCCTCATTCTGACCCTGGCGGTCTTTGACCGCCAGGGCGGAGGACCGCGGGAGCACCGCCGACAAGCCGGCGGTGCTCCAATGGGGATTCCGACCGCGGCGGTAAAGCCGCGGTCGGACCGGCACCACTGGCGGGGTCCCGCCAGTGTACCGCGGCCCCATTGAATCCTCCGCGGCGGCGCAGCTTGCTGCACCGCCGCGGGGATTCTGACCCCCCCTACCGCCATCCAGATCCCGGCGGTCGGACCGCCGAGATCCGGATGGCGGTAGGGGGGGTCGCGGGGCCCCTGGGTGCCCCTGCAGTGCCCATGCCACTGGCATGGGCATTGCAGGGGCCCCCGTAAGAGGGCCCCTACATGTATTTCACTGTCTGCTGCGCAGACAGTGAAATACGCGACGGGTGCAACTGCACCCGTCGCACAGCTTCCACTCCGCCGGCTCGATTCCGAGCCGGCTTCATCGTGGAAGCCTCTTTCCCGCTGGGCTGGCTGGCGGTCTGAAGGAGACCGCCCGCCAGCCCAGCGGGAAAGTCAGAATTACCGCCGCGGTCTTTCGACCGCGGAACGGTAACCTGACGGCGGGACTTTGGCGGGCGGCCTCCGCCGCCCGCCAAGGTCAGAATGAGGGCCATAGTCCTGTCCTTTCGTGTGAGCACTGCACTTTACCACTGCAACTTCAGCTGGTACTTGAATGGCATGTAACAATTCCCTTATTCTCTCCCCATTTTTCACTGGGGATCCTGAAGAAGTCAGGAAACCTCTCTGTGACCACAGTTGTCCAAAGTCATGCACAATCCCAAACCCGTATTGGCTATCAGTGTAAATGGTGACTTTCATCAATGCAGACAATTGACATGCTCTAATAAGGGCTACAAGTTCTGCTACTTGTGCAGAATAGAGTCCTTGGAGCCATCCCGCTTCCAAGACCCCTGTTACAGTACATACAGCATATCCTGCTTTCAAAATTCCCACCCCATCTCTTAGACATGAACCATCAACAAAAAGAATTTGGTCATTTTCATCAAGTTTTGTATCCTTGATGTCCGGTCGGGGTTTTGTGCAAAATTCAGTCACCTGAAGGCAGTCATGCTCGACGTCTTCAGCGTTCTCAATTTCAGCATGTTCTCCAGGAAGCAAGGTAGCTGGATTCAACGTAGTGCACCTTTTCAGCTGCACATTCGGTGAGCCCAGAATAGTCGTTTCATACCTTGTGAGTCTTGCTCCAGTCATGTGCTGTGTTCGGGAGCGGGTTAAAAGTATCTCAACTGAGTGAGGGACCATGACTGTTACTGGGTGTCCCATCACTATTCCTTCACTCTGAGTGAGGCTGATACCAACTGCTGCTACGGCGCGCAAACACCCTGGGAGTGCTGCTGCAACCGGATCCAGAGTAGCTGAAAAATACGCTACTGGTCTGTTTACGCCACCATGGGCTTGAGTCAAGACAGACAAAGAACATGCATCACGTTCATGACAAAACAATGTGAAAGGCTTCGTGTAGTCAGGCATACCTAAAGCTGGAGCCCTGCACATGCACTCCTTTAATTCAACAAAAGCATCCATCTCATCCCCTTTCAGTTCAATCTGATCCAAGGCATCCTTCTGGGTCAATTTCAGTAAAGGCTTTGCTAGAGACGAGAAGTTGGGAATCCATTGGCGACAGTATCCCACCATTCCCAAAAACTTCCTCACCTCCTTCCTTGTCTTTGGTGGACTCATTTGAAGTACACTGGTAATTCTTTCCTTCATTATTTTCCGTGACCCTTTCTCTATCTGGTGACCCAAGTATTTCACTTTCTTCTGACAGAACTGCAGTTTGGAAGGAGACACTTTATGTCCATTCTCTCCCAAATGGTTCAACAGAGCAATGGTATCGGCTGTGCAGCCACTTTCTGTCTTTGATGCAACCAGTAAGTCATCAATGTACTGTACTAGGGTTGACTCGAATGGCAACTCTAACTCTTCCAAGTCTCTCTTTAGAACCTGATTGAATATCGACGGTGACTCAGAAAACCCTTGAGGAATTCGGCACCAACTGTACACTCTGTCTAGGAATTTGAAACAAAAGAGGAATTGGCTGTCCTCATGAAGAGGCACAGAAAAGAATGCTTGTGACAAATCGATGACTGAGAACCACTCAGCCTCGCAAGGGATCTGAAACATTATCACAGCTGGATTCGGTACAACAGGGCAGCACTTGATTATGATGTCATTTATTTTTCTCAAATCCTGTACAAGTCGGACTTTCCCACTTGGCTTTATTAGTCCCATTATCGGTGAATTACATGGGCTGCTTAATACTTCTCTCAGTACTCCCTGCTTCACGAACTCGTCAATAAGTTGGGCAACTTTCATGAGGGTATCTTGTGGCATGTGGTATTGTGGGGTCTGGGGAAAGATCGCATTGGGTTTTACCATCACTTTTACTGGTTCTACTCCTTTCATCAATCCCACCTCTTTCCCTGTCATGTCCCACACTTTCTCTCCGACTGTTTCCCGTAGTTCTGCTGGGATATCTTCTTCAGTTATCATTGGTAAAAGACAAATCAGAGGATACTCTTCGTCAACTGTTTCTATCTCATCCCCTTCTACACTGTCTTCGTCTTCCCCATCATTGCTCGTCTCTATTGTTATTCCTTCATTTGAACACATGATCGAGCAACCCAATTTACACAATAGGTCTCTTCCTAACAGTGCTGTCGGGCTTGAGTCACACACCACAAACTGATGTACCCCTTGATAGTTACCAATGTTGACTGGTATCGGATCTGTTATTGGGTTTGTCAGATGCCTGTTTGCTACTCCCACCACTTGAACTGTCCTCCCTGAGAGTGGCAAATTTGGTACTTCACTGCTCTTAACAGTTGAACGTGTGGCTCCCGTGTCAACCAAGAATGAAACACGATGACCCATTACTCTTCCTTCTACGTACGGACCCTTTTGATCAACTTCTAGGGATGCCGCAAGCACACAATCTCCTTCCTCTTCTGAGCTTTCATTCTCCCATACATTGTTTATTGCACTCTCACTGTGTAATGGGAACTGTTGTATTGTGCCGTTTGTGCCCATTACCTGACCCGTTACCTGTGGAGGAACCATCATTTGCTGCTGACTCATTGGTGCCAAAGGTATTTGCATTTGTTGATTAGGTACCATAGGTAACTGCTGTTGCATCGGCTGCATTTGCGTCATCTGCACATGGGGCATCTGCATCTGCTGCGGCTGCATAGGTTGTAATCCCTGCAATTGATTTATGGTCTGAAAATTTGGGTTTAGACCTCTCATTTTCGGTCCTCTCATTGTCTGAAAGGCATTGACATCATTGTTTTGCTGACCAACACCTACACCTGCACCTGCACCTTCCTGCACCACCATTGGGCATTCGCGTTTCCAATGACCTACGTTTCCGCTGGCGTGACACGGCATCACTTTCTTCATTGCCTGCACACCTGTCACAACAGTGTTCAAATCCGGACCATTATTCACAAAACCTCCTCTACCTCTGCCTCTGCCCTGTGGCTGAAACGCCATGTTTCCTTGCGACTGCGGCTGCTGTTGCTGAAACACCATGCCTCCCTGCAACTGCGGCTGCTGTTGCGGTACCTGCTGTTGGAACCCTTGCATCCCTGGCAACCCTTGCAGTCCCTGCAGACCTTGCAAGCCTGTCTGAGCCGCCTTAAGCTGCATCATCATCACCTTCTCTTTCAGCTTTTTCTGTTTCACCTCAATTTCGTCGCTACAGTATTTCGCATAAGTCAAGACTTCATCAATCGGTTTCGACTGCCAGCAGATCAAATGTGATTTTATCATCTGACTTATATCTGGTCTCAGCCCTTCCACAAATCTGAACACAAAATGAAGCATATCTTTCGCCTCTATTGCTTCTGTGCCACTGTAATTCTTGAACGCCTTCAACAATCTCTCATAGTAACTATGAATCGATTCTTTAGCCTCTTGGGCAGTTCGATCAATTTTCTGCCAATCCACATTTTTCGAGGCAACTTTCGTCTTCAAATGTTCAATCACCTTATAGTACAGACACATCACCATAGGTGATGGTGCACCCGTCTCCCTGTCTCTCTCTGGTTCACTTGTCGGCCAACCTACAGCTCTTTTGCAATCCTCCCACAAATCTGCCGGAACCACAATCTCGAATAAAGTATTCAGGTCTTCCCAGAGACATTTGGCAAGCTTCACAAACCTATCAGTCTGTTGATACCATTCGATCGGCTTCTCTCTCAGTTTGGGAAAATCATTCGTAAAGGACTGAATATCACTCCTGTGCCATGGTACATGTACTAACTTTCCCCCTGCTGTCTCCCTCATTGGTAACATAGTTACTGTATCGCTGCTCTGTGGTCTTTTCTCATTGTGTTCTGTAACACTGTCCCTCCTCTTGTCCTTCCTCTTTACCCATCTGCTTTCCCACTTGTCTAAGCACCTCCACACTTGGGCACTCTGCAACAATTCTCTAAGGTGTGCCTTCATGCCTGCTGATCTCATGTGTTCAAAATCTGTGGTCCCAAAATCCAACCTATAGCTCCTGCTCAAATGTTTCGTCTTGCCTATGTCAATCCCGTTCCTGTCTGCTACTTCCTGCAAACTTTTATGTACCTTGTTTACCTCTTTCGTGATCTTTGGACATAGATATCTCAACTCCTCTTCCGTGTAGGATTCTAACCTGTTCACACCCATATTCCCTTCCACCAATTCTTGTGCTTCCATGTTCAGCCTCATCCTGCTCAAGTAATCGTCTTCTTTCCCACTGTCTGAACTTTGTGTGGAATTTAAACTGTTGAACCACTGTGTCAGCTGTTGCGCATTTACCCCCATCAGTGTAGCATTCACATCGACTGCCATCGATGGTTGTGGCAACTTTTCAGTATTCGATGTTAAAGGTATTATCAGTGGGGGGCTCGACCTCACCAGTGTTGATGGAGCGCATACGGGACTAAACTCCATCAAGGACCCAGACCCAGTTGGCTGATCCACTATCGGGGTTATCCCTGGAGTGTTTTCTATGCACCTTTTTTCTGTCCCATTCTGCAGCATTTGTCCCTGACTGCTCATACCTAAGTTAGGCTGACTATACAAAGGTACCACTGGACCTACAGTAATGGGCAGTGATATCGCATCTGGATTTTGTCCATTTCCCATATTCTGAGGCATGTTCATCCCCATATTATGGGCCATCATTGCCGGCATGCCCACCTGACTCCCCGTCATTTGAGCATGAACGCTTCCTCCCTGCATTTGCTTTTGAGGCATCATAAACTGAGTTGATTCAGCTTGTGCCATTGTTGGGTTATAACCATTCTGTACGCCCCTTACGGTTGGATCTAGAATCATTCCTCCACTGTTATCACTGCTGTAGTACCCTGACATCTGCGGCTGATAGTGTTCTGCTGGTTTCAACATGGGCACATCTGGATACATTCTCCTGATCTGCGGTATCTGTGGGGTGAGCAGTAAGCTCGGATCCTTAGATCCCGATGGTGCTCCTGTATTCTGCGTTTCCCTGTTCTGTACCGATGCCGGAGGGGCAGAACTGGTACTTGGACCTTGTCCATTCTCTGCATAAGGTGGTGGACGGTCGTTCAGCAACTCCATTATCAATTCCTCATCCTCTAGCTCCTCTTCTTTTCTCAACTTTTCCTCGTCCTCTCTGTCCTTGGAACACTTCCTGTCTGTCTTACAGGTAGCTTTCTTACCTGTCTCCTCTTCATCTTTAGTAATTGCGGGGAACAATTTTATTCCCTGCAATACGTCTGACCTCCACACCTTCTGTGCATTATCCCACCTAGCATCCGCTAGTGTCTTTTCTACCTTCCTCATTCTTGTTTCGAACTTGTTTTTCTGTTGCTGCCTAGCCATGAGTTCCCATATTGCTAGAGCCTCAAACTGTGCTGGCCTTGGAGGTACTTTCATGTCATACATCGTAAATCTCAAATTCTCTAGGACCCTTATATTGAATGTCCCATGTATCGGGAATGCTACGCTCCCATGTTTCTCTGTCCACTTGTGCCATTGCTTTAGCCAAAGACACGGAGCTACCCCTTTTTCCTCCATTACAATGTAAGCTGGTGTACCCTCAGGCGGCGTCTCCTCCCCTACGCTCGCTTTGATGTAAGTCTCCCCCTTCATCGCACTCCTAAATGCTTTAAGGAATTTCATTTTCTCGTCCTTTTAATTCACAAAGTTTATAATCAATAGATCACTGTTATTCCACAAGATTTGTAATCAATAGGTGACTTTAATTCCCGGAATACTCTTCACCTGCCTTTCCCCTTCCAATCGAGTGCCACGGACTGCGTCCAATCCGTGCGCGACCCTTCTCTCCAACCAACCTATCCCAGCGCGGCTCTTAGTGACGTCACACTCACACACACTGCGGCTGACAAAGCCTCGCGGCTAATCCTCCTTCACTCAGTTCCTCCCGTAACAGCTTTTGCAGGTATCGCGAGCTACCAAAAACTAAGACAGATCTGTCGGTTTACTACAGGAAGGGTAACACAATCGCTTCAGGACCTTAGGGACTTTTCACTAACCTCGACCACTATTCGATCTGTTTCACCAGCCTCGGCCGCTATTCCGTCTTTCTCAATCCCCACATTCGCAAGCAAATCTGACCCGCAGACCTACTCTCAACTTGTCAATGATCTGTTCTAGTGCACTTAGAATCTTGTCAAAGCCCGAAGTCGAAGTTCCTATCACTCCCTAACACACGTACCCACTCGTTGACCACGCCCGATCAACCTACTAAACCGCCCAGACCACAACATGGATCAACATACTCCGGAGTCTCTTGACCTCGCAGGGCCCGCCTCAACAACAACCACGTGGACCTTTTTTATGCACAAGCGCCAGACGCACATGAAGTTCGACGACTTCCCTACTCTCACACTCGGAGCCGCACCTCCGTTACCCTATGAAGTTCGACGACCTCTCTACTTCTACACTTGGAGTCGCACCTCCGCTATCCTTAAAAAGAAAATCCTCGCAACCCTTTCACACACCCTGCGGCAATAAGCTGTGCAAGCGCAAAACCCTAACTTCACTCATACCATCACTAGTACCGCCAACGCTGTTTCCACATCTCCTTTCTCTCCATTCGCAAGTTCCGAGATCCCGGGAAAGTCGCGGTGGACCTAGCCCATCATCATTCTGTCAATCGTTTTATCAAAAAAAATCTAATTCAACTTCTCGAAGGGGGTCTCAAAATGCGTAACCGTTAATTCGACACCATGCACTTTAATAGTACAGGGTCCCAAAAGACGTACCCGTCCTCTGCTACCATCTACTGATAGAGCGGAACGTGGTAACAATTTACCTGCGTTCGGATGCTCTTTAGGTCGATGAATCTTTTGGCTAAGTGGGAACTCTCTGTACTCTTAATTGATCAATCACCTCTTATCGATAATCAATAACGAACGTAAGCAACACCTTGAACAACATAACACTTAACAATTAATCCAGAATACATTTCGGCGAACCCTGACCTTTCAGCCAGGAATAACCACACCAGTTTATTGCAAAGTTAGTGAATTTATTTCCCTATATTAACAAAGCTAGCACAATATAAATGTGTCTCAACACCAAATGATAAACATAAATGAACATTAATAGCTGTCCATATCGTCGAAACAAGTGTAATCTATGTAGCATTTGAATCACAAGGCATTCGATAGTGGCAATGCAAAGCACTAATACGATAATCTGTAATGGGCTAATTGCGTACATTTAGTCAGCATAACAAGATCTCCAATTGCATCGTGCGACATATGGAATCCTCATCTAACCTCAAATTAGCATCAGCATGTGGGACTTCATGCAAAAACGATTTGGCAACATCAATTTAGAAAACTCCTAGCTAGGGCCCTTATCAAAAATCAGCAGTTGGTTACCTAAAGGAAACACAATGCAATTTTACAATTTCCTTTCATATTTACCAATTCCAATCAGCAATCAATGAAGTCTTCGTCTCACAGGTACCGTTTCTCGATCAGCATGGGACAGGACAAAGGGGCGGGGGTGAACGGGGCAATTGCCTCACGGCGGCAGGTTAAGGCTACTACTTTATGCAAAGGGACAAGTCAAAGTTAAAGTCTCTAGGGCAAGAATCATTAAAGTCTCTTTCTCTCGACTAGAGAAAGCATCAAAGTCTCTCAAAATGGCGTCGCAGCAAATTGGGTCATAGTAGCTACGAAATCAAAATGGCAGGATGTCCGGAGAGAGAGAGAGAGCTTCCCTCTCATGCACCTGGGTTTTATAGGCAACAGTTCAAGTCCTGTAGGGTCTCCATTGGTGGGTTCATAGGTTAGCTTCAAATTGACCAATCAAAAACGACAGTTCTCAAGCTTTTACTTAAGCATACATTATCCTTGGAGATGGGTACGCAATTTGCAACATTGTTTCTCGATTAGCTTACTCTCAGAGGCTCCATTGTCCGCACCTGCAAGCCGACCTTGAATTTAAGAGAAAATATGCCATGCTGGCACCAACTTTAAGATAAGCATGCGAGCAGTCTCTGTGGAAAAGTACAGCTTCAAGCAGAAATACACGTTTAATAGCACAGTGGAAAAATACGAACGTTTAAACCGTGAGACCAGGCAACTAGGCCAAAGCCTTCGCTAAAGTAATGCTAAGCTAAGGCATTTCAAATAAGCAAAATCGTAGCACACGTTTATGATTATGTCGAATTAGTGCATTCCTAATACACCACGTTATATAAAGCACGCGTATAAATGATGGCAAACTACTCTGAGGGCACATTTTGTCCCCGTACAATCTTTATTAATTCGTTTAATGTCACACATGATTATTTCAGCACTACGTTTATGCGTTAATAAGTCAAAACCTTCATTTTCTGCTTCATCACATGTTGAGTGATTATCTCGTTCTAAGGGGTCTTCAATCAGGGTGAAAAGATTCATTGGCCTAAAACGAGTCCCAGAGTGAGTAAAATATCTAGATTGGGACACGTTATCAGTGGCACAAGGATGGAGTGTGTTACAGTCACAGATTGTGAGAAATCTGTTTTCAGTCCAGGGACTACCAAACTTTTTTTGGCAAAAAAATTGTATTTGCATTTTTACTTAAACGACAGAGACCAGTAACTTGACAACATTTGTACCCTTATATACAGACACATCACTGCGTGATGTAGTATTTCGAGCTGTTATTTGGACCTATCCTGTAGCACACCTAGCTCTCCCAGACATGGAATCTGTCATTACAATTTTGCTAAGTGGGATATCTCTAATTCCCTTCCTTGTGAATAGCTCTGACCCGTTATACAAAAACAGCCATTTGACACATGGGCAAGCTTACATAAGCACCTGAGAAGAGGTGCTCTTCTTACCCGACCAGGCCTGAGATTATTCCAGAACTATGTTCCAGCTGCTGATATTAGTAATAGGGCCAATTAGATTGGGCAGCTTAAAATTTGCGGGCTGTAGTGCATGGGTGACAAAATAAATCCAATACTTTCTCATTGCGCTGATTGCTACAAGCTAGTAAGTGCCAACAGTACCCTGTACAATCATTATTTAATTTACTTTTAGCATGTCATGATCACAGGCCTAAGTAAACTGGGCACTAGGTTTGTGTTCTTCCATTTCGGGTGCTTTGCCCCTTCCTGCACAAAAAGGAATCCTCCTTACAATGCAAGCACCCTTACACTATGGAGCTCGACAGCCAAAATGGCAGCAACGCAGGGACAAAGGAAGAAGTGCACTAAATTCCTTTAAATATGGCACATTCCTGCCATTTCCCTGTTACGCAGCACTTACTGCGCTGCACCACTTTCTAGTAAATATGGGCCAGAGTCTCTATGAACATGCTGACAGAGAATGCTAGCATATAATACCAACATCAACAAAACACTGTATATACAAAAACAAACACTTACTAAAAGCACTGCAAGCATTTCAACAACTACAACCGGAGGCGAAGAAACTAACATTTGGAACTATGGTTGAGAGGTATGATGGGGAAAGGATGAAAAGAGAGAAAATTGGAAACAACTTGAATAGTATGGTCAAAGTGATTAAGGCTTTGAGAGAAGAAGCAAATAAGGGGAGAAACTCAAATGAAGTCGCGTATGAGCGAGCTGCAGTTCGGAGGGAAAGTGGCAGAAGCCTTTTTAGGAAGAGAAGGAAAGGAGAATACAACCATGAACACAAACATAACGAGCATTTGCAATGCAACGGGTCTCGCATTACGTCGAGTTAGAGCTATTAGCGTTGTAAACTCCTAACTGGACTTTTCTTGTCACATAAAATGAAAAAAAAAACAAGCGCAATTGCGCTGCGAAATAAAGAGAAAAAGTTCTCCAGAAACCATATGGAAAACATGGGGCCTTGTATGTTTCCAGTAGTTTACCAGTGCTCTCAAAGAGGGCTAAACACTGGAAAAGGCATGACGTATGCATGCCTTTTACCAATGAAAACAAGCGGATTTTAAAAGGCAAGCCCACAAACCAATGAAAGTGACGGACGTAACATGGGTGTGGTTAAAATCCCCCTAAAGAATGATTAGAAGAGGAACGGAGTGCTTTGCGCTCGTCCCTAATGACCGACGTTTGTTAGTAAAAGAAAGCTATAACTGGGATGCAGTACAGGCACTGACAGAATCATTGATGCCTTTGTTTAAGGTAGAGAGTAACTGGGTTGTAGAGAAACCAGCAGATTTTCAGAGAGACAGTGCCTCTGAAAGTCACAATGGATTCTAAAAAAGTCAGCCAAATGTCAGGATTGGCTTTACATGAGATAGAGTGGCTGTAAAGCCTCACTTTAAACCGAAGGCAATAGAGGGGGATGGTTATCTTTAGGTCAGGACGTGCAGTGCCATCCAGCAAAGCAATCTGGCAGTGCCCAAAGCGCTAATCTGACAGGTCAGTGTATGTTTTTTTTTCCTGCAGTTTATGGACTGGTGGGCTCGTTTGTTTACTATTTATTGCTCCTAAATCACCACAAAACATTGTCTGCAACAAGGACAAATGCATGTAGTCACCCCTACCTTGCAAAACAACTGCACAACTTGTCTTTACAAGTTCAAAACTTCCCTTATTTGCAAATGTTGGCTACTGTTTTAGCGCTCTGATTCGATAAGGGAGCTACATTTAGGGGCATATTTAAGAGCCCCTAGCGCCACCTTAACGCCGCCATAGAGTCCCTTTAATAACGCTTTACTTAATTGGGTGCCCGGCCTATTTTCTGTCACAGTCCGACCCTGCACTGCAGCTTTTCTATGACTGTCTATAACTGCCGAACCACGACACAAGGGGAATGATTTCCCTCCTTTGCAGTAGGGCCTAGGTGAGCCCCGTTGCATCACCGTGCTATATGTATACGGCTGATTTGGATGTAACTCTCATTTGTTGATGTCTGTTTTTGTGTTTCAGTGTGTCCGCCTGTTATTTTCGGATCCGGTTGTTTGTGCAGGCACGGTGTCCCGGCGACAACCTCTGAACGAACCCCTCAAGCAGAAAACCATTTATGTCCCAATACATTTATCAGTCGGCTTTGCAAAACCTCATTCGTCTGCAGCCAAAAAAATAGCACCGTTGGAATAAAAAGAAAACAATTACAAACAAAAACAATTAAAAATAGGAGGTAAAATACGTAATTCGGAGAACACTAGAACAAATTAATGGGCTAAGTGGAAAGAGATTTTTTGAGGATATTTTGGAAGTTTTATTAAATGCTCGACAGCTCCCAGAAGGCTCTGATCTCGGAGAGGGGAGCACTGTACCATGGGTAGCATAATAAAGAGGTCCTGGCGAGAGGGGAGGAAGCTTTGTGGACATTTTGATGTTACTGGCTGAGCAGGTCCTGAGCCAGACAAGTGAAATTCAACAATGATGACGCATATGTACACAAACAGTTCTCTCTGCCAGCAGCCATATGTTGCTTGGAGGCCCGCAATGAGCAAGACGCCTAAAAAGCTTACACGTCAACCACATTAAAAAGTAAGGGTTTGTGGAATGTTTCATGAGCAAAATACTTCTAGCATTTGTCAAATTCATGTGAAAATATGCATATTATGTGAAATAAACTTGTCCCTTATATTGTGTGAAAATTGAACGTGCATGCATGCTTTATGTATGAATATCACGATAGTAGCAGATTGATTTTTAGCAGAACCAAAATCAGGTTTACAGCTCCTGCATATCATTTTCTATTCTCCCATGGGTGAAAACATTACAAAATACTGTAATCTCAAAAAGGGACAACCACAAGACAGAACAAGCGAGATCGCGCTGCGAAAAAAGATAAAAAGAAGTCCACAAACCAGACGGAAAACAGCAAGCCTCGTATGTTTTCAGTACTTCGTCGCTATGCTCGAGGAGGGCTACCCATCAGAAAATGCATGACGTATGCATGCCTTACACTAATGAAAGCAAGCAGATTTTAAAAGGCAAGCCCACGAACCAATAAAAGACACTGACGTGACATGAACGGGGCCGAGCCCTTTTCTAACAACTGAAGCGTCTTGCAAACAATACGCATGCGCAAGCGCATGCCATCCCAGGCTCAAACCCAAAAATACAGGTTGATTCCATACTTTTGCCCTGATTCCAACTGTCGTCCCATTTGGGTCCAAATATGGATTTCAGCTTAGGAGAAAATTGTGCAGACTTTTTATGGCCACAGAATTTTTCCAGGTGGAGCCTGGAATAAAGGTGTGCCAGCTAATAGGCACATGCACCTTTAGAGTTTTTCACACTTCAGAATCGGGGACAAGATACATCATTTGTGCATTATTCCCCATTGCTATGCAAACAATTTGGAATGGGGCACAAAGTGTATAGCCCACAATTGGCATTTGCCAGTTGTGCAACTTGTGCCAGGCACAGAGCAGAATTTGTGGGTCCCTCAAAACGAGTACCTTCATGTCATTGTCACTTTTGTCATGTTGTAGAAAATTACATTTATATTATTGTCCAGTTGACAGTGGATATTCTCAGAGAATTTATCTAAATTCCATACTGAGTTCTCTAGCCAAACAAGAAGAGATACAACCTCACATTTTTTAGAGCAAGCGCTGTTTTGAAGAATTTGCGCCATGTTTGGAGATCCCTGCACTTGCCTTGTCATTCACATCAGTATGCTTCAGCATTAGCCTGCATTTTCTGGTGTGTATGCTTCACCTTGGACAATATCACTATCCAAAAATGGAGCCTGACTGAAGGAAAACCTAGATTACAAAAACTGCCATCCTGGATTAATAGTGCACAAGCACTAAGGGCATGATTTATGGAAAGTTAGCGCTGCCTTTGTGTAATTTTGTACATTTGCGGCGCTTTGCGTAAAATAATTACGCAAAGGTGGCGCTAATTTTCCATAAATCAGGCTCTAAGTCTGACAAGCAACTGGCTTTTACATTAATGTTTTGCCTTAATTCTATGGACTAACAGACATGTTATATTCAATATGTTATGTTGATCAAGAACCACACACTCCATAATGCATGATACAGAAGAGTTGCTCTTCCACCACCCACTTCACCCACTCAAAGAGCAGCACAAGGTTATTGGTCTACTAGCCGTTGGGGACAAGTTAAAATAGGACACTTAGGCCCTGATTTATACTTTTTGATGCGAACCTGCGTTAGTGCAGGTTTGCGTAAAAAAGTATAGCGCCAGCTAGTGCCAGCCGGGCACTGTAATTAAGGAATGGCACAAGCCAGCAATAAGGCCTGGTTAGTGTTAAAATACATGACACTAACTGGGTGGGGGAGGCTTAGGGATAACTGGAGGTTGTGCGTGAAAGAATGGCGCTAGTCAGATTAGAGTCAAAATAATGACTCTATCCTGACTATCGCCATTTTTAGAGGCACAGCCCCCATGGACATGACTCCTGTCTAAGTAAAGACAGCAGTCATGCTCCCCAGCCCAATGGCCATGCCCAGAGGATTTAAGTACCCTGGGCATGGCCACTGGGCACAGTGTCATGTAGGGTGGCCAAAGTTAGGCCCCCCTATGGCACTTAAAACAAAAAAATAGTACTTACCTCTGGTGTGGGTGGGGGTGTCCATGGGGCCCGGGAAGGGCAGCTGTGGGCTTATTCCATTTTGTTCCACCATGGAAATAGGCCCACAAGTCCCCTAACATTTGCCCTGATTCAGGTGTTAAATAATGGTGCAAAGAAAGCTTTGCATTATTATTTGACCCCTCCTCTCCCCATGCCTGATTTTAGCATGGGGGGATAAATATGGCACTAAGGCCATAGAGTCATTTTTTGCACGAGAACGCCTACCTTGCATCTCATTGACACAAGATTCCACATCCAAAAAATGACTTTAACTTACCAAAGGGAAAGTTTTTACGTCACTCTGCGGCCCGAAAAACAGGTGGCGACCTGAAAAGAGGCCCACACCAGAAAAGGCCGTCAAAGACGCGGACCATCGATCTGAACATGGCCCGCAAGTGGGGCACCGCTAGTCTCTGCAGCGTCACAAGCACAAAGGGTACCTGGACACCCACTGAAACAGGGTGCCCCACTGAGAGCTGTAGTGGCAAGATTGCTTAACTATGGGGATAGAGAGAATATCTTTCAAACAGCATGCTCTCTCAGGCCTTGGCAAGTAGAGGACAGCCAGTTCACTGTATACCTGAACTAGACCAATGTACTGAAACATCAGCATGAAACTTTCCTTGCAGTAAAGATGCACCTGCATCAACTCAACATGCGATATGAGCTGATATACTTGTGTAGCGGGGGAATCCCACTTCTTCACCTCTCCATCAACATGTCACCCAATCAAGAAAAGTCAGCTACCCCCGGATGCCGGAAACAAAACCCAAAACGCCAGTAGCCTGGACCCAGGATAGAGACACCAGTCAAGGCCATGGCAGAACTGGAGAGGGCCCACATTGTAAGGAAGTGCAACAGAAATGACCATGGACATCCAAGAATTATTGGACTGCCCTCAAGTGGGACTTGGACTTCTCAGATGTAGGAGAATGTGGAAGATTAGGGGGCACCTGCAATCATCCCTTTGACGGTGGATGAAATTATCTATTGGGACCATGGTTACCAGCAGCGCACATCAGTCGCCTGGATAGGGCGAAAGGTAGCGCCTCAGTCGACTTTTCAGTCACAGATTCCACCCACAGGAAAATTCGACATCCACAATATATCATACCCACCTAGTGGCAGTCGGTAAAGTATCAATCAGTATTGGAGGCGACAGGCATCTCAATCATCTGGGCAGGCCGTTCTAAACTCTTGGCATGGGTTGCTAGAGTGGAGGGACATGGGTGAGGGTTTGAAACAATCCGGTTTGGGGGGTGCTGCCCACACCTCATGGGTGGAACAGGGTACTCTCATTGACAGAGGGAGTGGCACTCCTCTTAAGCTCCTCTCCTGGAGCGTGAATGGCCTGGAGAACAAATTGAAATGGGGGGGCGGTGATGAGATACCTGGCATGTTTGGTGGACTGTTTTTTACAATTTTGCGCCGAGAGGGGTTTGGAACTAAACATTCAAAATACAAAATATATGTCTTTCAATCCCTATCCTTGTAGGACGTGTAGTATTTAGGCCCAAACTGATGTGCTAGAACAAGTTAAAGGCTCTGAATACCTGGGGATCAAGCTTTCTAATAAACTACTTAATATCCACACATAGAAAAGAGAACTCTTAAGTCACAGCAAGAGTCACAGGTGATTCTTATGATGATAAATAAAACAAGATCGCTCTCTCCAGCAGTTGAAATTTATAGTGCCAAGCCTAAGGGCTCAACTCTGTATGGCGTGGACCTTTGGGGATATGAAACAGTAAAAAGTCTCTCAGTAATAGAAAATAATTTTATATGGGTTTGCTGAACATGCCCTAAAGTTCTCCTCGTGTTCTGCAGCTAGCAGATGTGAGCATACTCCCAACTGCCCTAGTTTGTAAACTTCGGCCCCTGCTCTACTTACATTGATAGCAGTCTAAAGCAGAACTGGCACCCTATAGGCTCCCTCGTGCAGACCTTATGGGTCTAAACACCTATTGGAAGATCACTTGGTTCAGATTTATCAAGGAAATGCTCTTCAATCAAGATCTACTGATCTTTGGGACTCACCTGAGGCTGTCCCCTCTATCCCTAGCTCCACATAAAAAGACTAAGGCCCTCATTACAACCCTGGCGGACGGCAGTATAATGGAGAAAAGTACTGCCGGCAGGCTGGCAGTACTTTTTCCCATAATATGACATTGGCTGTTTGGCTAAAGCCCGCTTCCTTACCGCCACGAAAACCATGGCGGTAGGCACTATCACTCACAAGGAATTCTTTCCCTCTCACTGATAGGGGTCTTCATCCCACCCTCCCAAGGTTTCTCCCACCTTCCCTCCACTCCAGACCCCCCAACATACACGCACCTTTACGCACCATCAAACACGCTCACATACACATTCATACCCACATTCATCCACACATGCATACATCCATTCACACACACCTCCATACACACTTCGATACATACAAGCACATACGCATTCACACAACACAACATACACACACTCACACATCCATACATGCACACTTGCATCCAACATGCAACACACACCCGCATCCATGCACACGCACACACACACACAACACCCCCCACCTGACTTACCTGATTTCAGGGTGTTAGAAATGTGGTCTTTGGCTGACAGTCAGGTTACCCCCTGTCCAAGCAAGGACCCTCACTCTAGTCAGGGTAAGTCACACACAATCCAAATTATCCTTTGCCCACCCTCTGGTAGCTTGGTACTGAGCAGTCAGGCTTAACTAAGAAGGCAATGTGTAAAGTATTTGTGCAATAAATCATACAATAACACTATATATGACATTGGCTTATCTGGATATTGGCTGTGGTAAGCAATCAATATTACTTGCGCCAGCTGTTAGTACTGCACAATTGAAGGCATGGTAGGCCCTGATGATATCAGGACTGTGAAGAGGAAGTGATGAGAAGGTAATCCTTTGTTCACTTATGGTATCATCATCACTTCACTTCTTCTTCCTTGCCACAGTCCTTACAACAGTCCCACCCTCTCTACTGATCTTTGATCACGATATGACGGTATGTTTCAGTAGTCAGTGCAGGGGGATTCTGCATAGTGAGCATCTTTGTAAGGACACCAAAAAAAGAAAGGATTTCAGCCACACCTCATGAAGTAAGGATGGGGAAGAAGATGAATTTGTAGTCACTAGTAATTGTTAGAAACATTCCACACTTTCAAACTTCTAAGGCATGGAATCACTTTAATTTAAAATGTTTAAAAAAAATGGAGGAGATCAAATTAGGATATGTTCAGAGCATGTAGCGGCAGATGTATCAAAAACCCGGTTTGCATTTCTTAAATAGCAAATTTAAAGAAATCAATATTTGATAAATGCAAAATATGATGTAAGAAAATAGCAAATCCCTAATAGCGATTTCTTAAAATTTGCAATTGCTACTAGGGATTCGCTATTAAGGAATGTGACTCCATTCATCCCCATGGGCCTGAAGGCCCATTGGTGCGAATGGTTTTGCATTTCCCAATTTGCGAATTCCCATTAGGAATTGGCAAATTAGGTAATGCAAATCGAGGGTGCTGGGGGTCTAAGGCCCCCTTTGATGCACTCCCCGAAAAGAATTTGCACATGTAAAGCGCATACATGCCTCAGGCCACTTTAAAAATGCATTTTCAATGCATTTTCAAAAATTGCACATGGTTACCACCAAATTTGAATTTGTGGTAATTGCATTTCCTGAATTCTCAGTTCGCAGGTAGAAAATGCATGATACATGTGCACAAGTAATTGCAAATAGGTATTCCCTATTTGCGATTCCCTATATAGGGAATTGCATTTTGCGATTCCCTATTCAAAGTCGCAATTTTAGGGAATCGCAAAAAATTGCAGTTCCCTAAAATTGCACTGCACTGCCTTTCATTCATCCTGAAAGACGATTTTGCATTTGCAAACAGTGGAATTTACTGATTCGCACCTTTTGCAAATGCAAAATCCTTTCATACATCTGGCCCTAAGAGATGTTTGGAGCAGAAGCTGTTATATGAATTATGGATTTTGGCAATTTGTAATCGGTTAGGGATCATTTTATAAAGTTGTGCCTAACTGAGAATATGGCAAGAAATATTTTTTTACTATACTAGCCATCATCCTAAAATGTGCAGCAACTGATGAAACATCTAATATGTGCATCTGCACTAATTACAACTCAATGCATATGCAACAACTGATGATCAGGTTGTACCATCCTCCTCAGCCCATGAGCATGCAAAGACCACGCCACACATGGAGCTCTTGATTAGACGTCTTTATTCCTTCGCAGACAATCACACACTAATTCACTGATTACATCATATCCATTAATACCCACACCTTACCACCTCCCAGCAGTTTGTGCAGTCTTTCCTTTAAGACTTCCAAAAAACCAAAAGAGTCCTAGTGCACCTAGGGGCAGATTTACCATCCTTCCCAGCAGCACAGCGCAGCAGGCAAAAAATCTGCACTGCGTTGCTCGAGGAGGAGGCAGAAGACCGTCATATCTGCAGAGATATGGCTCTCTCCTCATCTTTCCCTAGTGCCGGTGCTGATTTAAGCTGCCGTGCGCCACACACACACACTTGCGCCTTACTGCACTGGTGTGTGCAAGGGTCTGGCATAGGTTTTGTACTGGAAGGGTGCCTTCCCAGTACAAAATACTAGGCCTAGACAACTTCTAAAACTTGTTCTACTTTGCATGTGTGCAGCAAGCATGCAAAGTAGGAAAAGAAAAGAGAAATGACAAAATTTCTCCTTTTAACACCCTGTCTCACATTTTTGGTAGATAAGGTTTTGCATCAAAAAGGGTGGGTGGTTGCATGGGAATGCCCATGTAACGCCTCCTTGATGCAAAGTAATGCAAAGCAGCGTCCCAGGTGTTGGGTCTCTCTAGGGGAAAGACAGTTGCAATGATGGCACTCTTTCAGTTCCCTCTCAACTTGTTCATCTAGGTGTGGGAATCACACTTGGGGGGTCATTCCTACCCTGGCGGTCCGAGACCGCCAGGGTAGGGGACCGCGGATGCACCGCCAACAGGCTGGCGGTGCATCCAGGGCAATTCTGACCGCGGCGGTACAGCCGCGGTCAGAAACGGGAAACCGGCGGAGTCCCGCCGGTTTCCTGCTGCCCTAGGGAATCCTCCATGGCGGCGCTGCTTGCAGCGCCACCATGGGGATTCCGACCCCCTTACCGCCAGCCTGTTCCTGGCGGTTTTCACCGCCAGGGAGAGGCTGGCGGTAACGGGCGTCGTGGGGCCCCTGGGGGCCCCTGCAGTGCCCATGCCACTGGCATGGGCACTGCAGGGGCCCCCGTAAGAGGGCCCCACTAAGATTTTCAGTGTCTGCCAAGCAGACACTGAAAATCGCGACAGGTGCTACTGCACCCGTCGCACGCCTTCAACTCCGCCGGCTCCAGTCGGAGCCGGCTTCCTCGTTGAAGGCGCTTTCCCGCTGGGCTGGCGGGCGGCCTTCTGGCGGTCGCCCGCCAGCCCAGCGGGAAAGCCAGAATCACGCGGCGGTCTTCTGACCGCGCAGCGGTGTTCTGGCGGGGGTACTTTGGCGGGCGGCCTCCGCCGCCCGCCAAAGTAGGAATCACCCCCTTGGTCTCTTAGCGCTCTTTTGGTGACTACAAAGCCACGATGTCCTTCATGGGCCAGTTCCATGACTTGCTGGCAGAGACTCACAGCTATCAATTCTTGAGCCATTCAGCACAGACAGTTCATCCTGCACATCTTTGACATTTTTTTTACATTTTTTTATTTACAAGGAAATGGTGCAGTGAGATGCCACAAGTAATCATTTTCAGTCATTTTCAGAATTCCATATTTATAAGAATATGGTGCATCCATGTGTTCTACCTGGCACTAAATGAGTTGCCTAGTACCAATGCAGGCAACCTTGCACCAGGGTGCAATGGTGCCTGTGTTGCAGGAGTGATTGTTTTTGTGCAGGAAAGGATACCTTCCTGCACAAAAACAATCACTAATGGTGATTTTCTCCTTCTATGTGTGCTGCAGTATTCTTCCTCATTGTGCCACTCTAATGCCACTCCTGGGGTGTCAGTAATTTTGGTGCTGCCTCAGATTTATGTTTCCTTCTAAATCTGGGGCAGTGCGAACAAGCAATGGGTGTTTTGTGGGTCCGTCCACAGCAACAACCATTGCACACCCTTTTGCCACAGAAAACTGTGTTGGGAGGTCCATATTTACAAGGCCACATTAAGCCATGAAAAGTGGTTTCATGCCACTTTGTTAATATGGCACAGGGCATTGCCCCACCGGAGAGTCACAAAAAGTGACTCTCCGGTGGTACATGGGGCTTGTAAATAAGCCCCTTAATGTCATCATCCTAAGGTTGAATAGTCTTCGATGACTGGGTTTAAATGATGTCTCTAAGAATGAGCATATTCTTGTCATCATTCGTAGCAGCGATAATCTGTTTAATGGTTAGAGCAACTGGCGTACTGGACCTCACAATGAAATAATGTGTATTTCAGCTCTTTTGGATGTCGAGCTGGGTTTGTGTAGAGATACTTGTGAAACTTAATCAGCAGGTTTTTGATCTTTACCTTGCTTGGTACAATCACAAAGCCATATACTTGGAGTCACAACGCTCATATCTCAATGAAAGGGGGCATCTTGGCTTCTGGGTTCCCCTGAAAATAGTGAGCAGCAATTGTTGGTCTGTGACAACATGAAAAGCTTTCCGTACAGAAACACCTGAAAATTTTCACAGGCCCAGATGATAACCAAACTCACCTTTTCGGGCTGAAAATAAGCTTGTTCTGTGTCAGACAAGCTTCAGCTAGCATAAGCCACAATGTGCCTCTGAGCAATTGTATTACCATTATGTTGAGCAAGTATTGTCCCCAGCGCCACCTTGCCGGCATCTTTAATGAGTGCAGTATGTAGCTTGGGGTTGAAATAGAAAATCCCAGTCAGATTCTCAATCAACTGTTTTATCCATTGGAAACTCTGATCACATTCTACAGACCATTGAAAAGGAACATCTTGTTCTGTCAACTCCTGCAAAGGGGCACTCACTTGTAGCAAAGTCATGAATGTACCTTGAGCAAACACTGGCCATGCTCAAGAAGGATGGCAGCATAGTGACATCCTGTGGGGGACACGTAGCTGACAGTGCTTGCACTTCATCTGGGTCAGAAGTCATTCCCCCACTGAAGAATATGTGTCCAAAGAATGTAAGCTTATTTTTATGAAACTCATACTTGGCTACATTCACAGTGAGACGCGCCTCTGCAAGTAGTTTGCACACTTGTGTAAGAGCTTTCTCATGCTTCTCTCATATTGCTCCAAACACTATTATGTCATTGCTGTAGTTGGGACCATGCGTGACCGGTTGAAGAATGTGGCATACAACATCCTGAAATATTTCTGCATCTGAAAACACTCCAAAACTCAATCTTTTAACCCTGAACAAACCAATATGAATCAAAAAAAGTGGTAATGTACCTACATTTCCATTGCTGCTTAAGTAGATGATATCCTTTGTTCGGGTCAAGTTGAGAGAAGACTTTCACACCATTCAACTGCATGATCATGCCTGCTATGTATGGATCTGGATGTCATACTCTTACAATCTCTTTGTGTCACGCACTCACCTGGTTTTCAGCAGCCCCCGATCAAGAAACCTTAAACTCCTAAATCATACACTGCCTTTGAGGAGAAGAGGGGTTGGGACAAAATAAGAAAAGATAGACTTGCAGCACTGGTTTGCTCTGCTGCCTGAGAACACTGCATAAGAGCTTTTGTACCTCCTGGATTTTTTGTTTTGCAGTGGATGTAGTGCACTGGAAATAACAAGAAGAATAGTTCACTAACAGTTCTCAGCATACAGAGATTGTGTGGTTATTCACAATATTGTACACTTAGAGGCTTCACCCCAAGTACTGTATGACTGCAGATGCAAATCAAGATTTAAGACCAGCACTTCTGGCACTCCGAAGAATCATTTTACATTCAGTTTTCTGTACAAGTTTGTATACATATATAGGCTCTCATTCCGACCACGGCGGTTTCAAACCGCCAGGGTGGAGGGCAGAGGAAGCACCGCCAACAGGCTGGCGGTGCTTCCCGGGCCATTCTGACCGCGGCGGTAAAGCCGCGGTCAGAAAAGGGAAACCGGCGGTTTCCTGCCGGTTTTCCCCTGGCCCAGGGAATCCTCCATGGCGGCGCTGCTTGCAGTGCCGCCATGGGGATTCCGACCCCCTTCCCGCCAGCCTGTTCCTGGCGGTTTACACCAGACACTGAAAATCGCGACGGGTGCCACTGCACCCGTCGCACCCCTGCAAATCCGCAGGCTCCATTCGGAGCCGGCTTCCTCTTTGCAGGGGCTTTCCCGCTGGGCCAGCGGGCGATCTTTTGGAGATCGCCCGCCGGCCCAGCGGGAAAGTTGTAATGACCTCTGCGGTCATTTGACCGCAGTGCGGTCTTTTGGCGGCGCCCGCCGCCAGCCGGGGTCACAATGACCCCCATAATGTGCTCAAATAACTCCTCCCTTCTCTTATTACAACAATTTGTCGAGGAATACTGGTAGGCGGATCCAGTTCTGATATTATTCAAGTCTGAAGCACCCACTCTGTAAAGGAGTTCAGAGCACTAAAGCTATTGACACAAAGGTAGTGTCCGATTTCCGGAAAGTGAGCCTTTTCTATTCAGAACTTAGGGCCATATGTACGAACACATTTTCCCATAGACACAGAATGGGTAAAACCTTTTGGTACATCTGGCCTTTAGTCCTATAGATAGTCAAAGGCTTAATCTAAGGATAAGTGTGCACTAACCGGTGATTCAGTACTTAGCCTTTTCTCTCTTACTTAATACTGGAATCTGGAGGAAGTCTTTGTAGCTGTAGCACCGGGATCTGAAGAGGAAATGCCACACTGGAAGCGAAGATGACAGATGAGTCAACGACATAAGGATCACAGGAACTGCAGGGAGGTTTGGGTGATTAAGACAAAAAGGTTGGAGGAATCTGTTTGACTCAGGAGATGAGTGCGGAGATGATGCTGGCTCAGGACAGGAATGAGGCCAAACACTTACTCGAGTTTCGGGTGCAGTTTGGAAACTCTCTGGGTGTGGTGGACTCCTGAAATGCACGTTGTTCACATGGTAAACATGAAGGTTTCAATGGACCGAGAAGCAGCCTTCCAAGGGATTAAGTGTAGTTGGACCATGGGGCTTAAGGGGTGTTTTGCCCAGTGTCGCAGAAGGCCATGAAATGCCACAGGGGAAACACAACATGAGCCCTGTGCACCAGACCCACTGTACAGAGGGCACAGGAAGGGGTTGTGACACTTTGTTGGCCTGGCACATATCAACACAGATGCACACTGCTCCTCCACTGTCCTTTTTGAGCACCACTTCTATGGGCAAAACCCATGGCTTAAGACCAGTGGAGCACTCAGTGATGTCATGCTTCACCAGCATTTTTTGTTCTTTCTCAATAGCTTCCTCCAAATGAAACACAATTCTGCAGTGCTGCTGAGCAACAGGGCAAATATTCTCATTAATAATGTGCAGTCTTACTTTCATGGAATAATAATGGAAACTGACTTACAATTTCAGACTTAGGCCCTCATTACTAACACAGTGGTGTTAACCGCATTGTTCATGCTGGCGGTCATTTAACTGACCACCAGCCCCCTTTGGGACCCTGCAGGCTGCATAAAGAACATTATGATGGGTAGGCGGGCGGAAACATTGTTTCCGCTTGCCGGCCCAGCAAAATGCATGGCCAGAACATATGCGGGAGCTGCACCCGTCATGCAGATCACTGCCCGTAAATTGGGTAATTACCTGCGCGATGGGGAACTGCACAGGGGCCATTGCACTGCCCATGCCAAGTGCATGGGCAGTGCAGGAGCCCCCAGGGGAGCCCCAGAGCACCCCTTCCACAACCCTCCAGGGAAAGGCTGGTGGCAGAAGGGATCATTATCCGAGGGGCAACAGCGCCTGTCAGATAATGATTCCCTCCACGTCACTCTGCCTGTCGGAGGCAGCCTGGCGGTGGAGGAGGCCTGTGTTTTTATGGCGGTTCAGGTCGCCATACCGGTGGCGGTCTTTTCACCCGCTGCCAGCATGGCAGGCTGAACTGCTGTGGATCATAATGACCCCCTTAGTGTGTAAGTTGTAATTGAGAGATATCAGTCCCATGTCCATAGCAGTGGCAAAACTGAGCAGGCATGCACTGGATGAAGTTCCTGAAAGTACATGAATTGGCACTTGCAAGGACACCGCTTTATATTTCATAGTCACCGTGAATGACCCTTGACATTGCAATGGTTTGGAAGCAGCCCACGTGTATTGCTTTGCATTTGATGGGTGAAATCGTGGCCCAGGATGCAGGTTATTGAACTTCTCAACTGGCATGATGTTAATCAAAGCAGCACTGTCTATGATGAAGTTTATGGGACAATCGGTAACCCTTCCTGGGATATTGGTCCAGCGCCCAAATGAAATGAATTGTTCTGTTTGACTACTTATCTTTGTCACTTGTTCTACCACGCAGCCAGCCAACCCAACATTTGCAGAACGCTGTCAGATCAGTGGTCTGTGTCCTGGACGGCCGTTTCTGCCACAGGCCACATTTTGAGACGTGTTTCGGGCCACTACCTATTTTTCGTCCCACAGCGCGACCGGTACATCTTTCTTTGGGCGCTGCGCCACCTTTTTGCCCTTATAATCTCTCTTTCCTATTCTTTCTGTCTTTTTTCTTGTTTTCTCTTTCTTCATGGTTTTCCTCTTAGCCATCTTTTCTTCTTCCCAGGAGTCTGTGTTTCCTTCCCTGCATGCTTTGCTTCCTCTTTTACACCATGGCTATTTTTCTATTCACTCAAATGTGGCTTTTCCCAATTCAAGATGGTGTCTTCGGAACTTCCTGCATATCACTTCCTGTTGCCAGTACATAAGCATAGTTGGTCTTCTGTTCCTTGTGTCTCAAACACTTCAGTTCTGGTGGTGCTCTCCGCTCCTGTATCCAGTGATTTTTTGGGACTTCTCCTGTTTTTTTCTTATCTAGTTTTTTGCTTTCTCCAGTTCATATTACGCTGCTCTTTTTTCTTGCCTTTTTTTCAGGAGTACCTTGCTTCCGAGGTTTTTTCCAGTATTGGGTTTTTTCCTTTGGGACTCCTTCTGGAGGTCACGGTCTGCCTGGTGTTACACTTGATATTGAGTACCGTTTACGGGAACGTAGATTAGAGAAACGAAGATCCAGGGTCCAGTCTTTGACAGTGGCTATTCACCCATCTACACGTCGTCCTGAAGAAAAACTAGCAGAATACTCCGCTACTACAAAGGTAGAACCCATGCAAATAGACATTGCCCATGATCCATTATCAGAAGCAGAAGGAGAGAATCGACGACGTAAAGGCTTATGTCTTTATTGTGGAGGTGCAGGCCATTTAACATTTAATTTGAATATGTCCTGTCCATCCCATCAGACCTTCAGGAAATGCCAACTCTCGCCCTCTGTGAGAAGGAAGGGGATGGGAGGTATTGAAATTCCTTCAATCTGCTACTCTAGAGAAGACTACTTTGCTCTTTTTATCATCTCAGTGATTCTTCAGTGCCCAAACCAGGAAGAACAAGTCTTTGCATTATTGGATTGTGGAGCCAGTTGTGTGTTTTTAGATGAGAAATAGGTTAAAGAAAAAGGAATACCTCGTGTTCCTAAAGAAATCCCAGAACACGTCCAAACAGTAGATGGTTCTCCTCTAACGTCTGGACCAGTGGTTGATACCACGCTCAACCTTTGCCTGCAATTCGGAAGACATAAGGAACATGTGGCCTTCGACCTGAGATCTTCCCCAAATCATACTATGGCCCTCATTATGACATTGGCGGTAAATTCCACTTACCGCCATGCCGACTGCTGCCAACATACCGATACTGTGGCAGATATCCACTAGCCATATTATGACACACACACACCAATCCGTCACTATTCAGCCATAAACACAAATCCGCCACACCAAAGGTCAGTGATAAACTGGCGGTATCAAAACCCACACCGTTACACCAACAGAACTACGCCCATCACATTATGATCCACGAATCACCACAGTGGACACTCAATGGCGGTAAACCATTGGCAGTACATACCGCCGCGCTCAAAATACACACACACAAACAATACAACACCACATTGGACAACTCAAATGACACACTCCTGACACACATACACACACCACATCCACCTACTCACACTACTATAAAACACCCACATTACCCACAACCCTTTACGAATACAAACCAGTGCCAGCAGAGAGAGAGTAAGAAAGAGCACCCACACAACCAGAGCCACATACCACAACCACCTATGGACCACCCACGCACCTTACATCACACACCCCAACACATCACCCTACACACCCTCACCCACACCACTAACAATACACCCATGGCACCACAACAACACCCCAGATTCTCTGAGGAGTAGCTAAGGGTCATGGTGGAAGAAATAATCTGGGTAGAACCACAGCTATTTGGATCACAGGTGCAGCAGATATCCATTGCTAGGACGATGGAGCTATGGCAGAGGATCTTGGACAGGGTCAATGCCATGGGACAGCACCCCAGAACAAGGGATGACATCAGGATGACATCAGGAAGAGGTGGAACGACATACAGGGGAAGGTGCGTTCCATTGCAGCAAGACACCAGCTCGCATTACAGAGGAATGGCGGTGGACCCACAACTAACAGAATGGGAGGAGCAAGTTTTGGCAATCATGCATCCTGAGGGACTGGCAAGAGTAGCAGGAGGACTGGACTCTGGAAAGTCAACTCTTTACTACTATCACCCCCCTACATGCATGTCATCACATAAATACCACCAGAGCACCCACCCAGCGGGCCCACACCTCTGTCCACAGGACGTGTCAATCAACAGTGTGCCCACCACTACAGGGACCCCAGGGCACAACACAAACACAGGACAATCAGGGAACTGGGGTCAGTGGCACACTGTTCAGGGGAGAGAGGCACAGGACAACAGGGAAGCTGGGAGGACTGCTGTGCGACAGGGGGAGGACAGGCCCAGGGAACTGACTCTCCAGGAGGCACTCACTGTGATCTTGGGTGCATACCAACATTCCCAGGATACGCTGGGCCAGATCTTGGACAAGATGCAGGAGAACATGCAGCTGCAGGAGGGACAGTACCTGGGGATCAGGGAGGACTTGAAGGCCATTAACACCACCCTGGTCTCTTTTGCAGGGGTCCTGGCAGACATGGCTAACAGTATGAGGGAGGCAGTGGCGCAACAGCGGGCAGAACGAGAACCACCCGCAAACGTTCCCTGCGATCCATCATCACCGCAGCCCATTGCACTACCCCTTCTTCTTCAGAACACTGTTATAAACACACTTTGGAAAAATACAAGTATGGAGTATGTCAAATGCTTTCAAAATGTATTCGTTTAACAATGTTCAAACATTTCAAGTCAACTGTACTGTAATGTATACATAGGAAAGACCTGTAGTTGACTGCACTGAACACACCAGGAGCACTAGTGTGGCACCAACATCTGCAAAAACAGATGCCAAAGGGTACAGTGAGTGGGCATAGAAGTAGGAATTCACAGCCTGCCAGTAACAATGTCACACATCAAACAGTGAATGAAATGTGAAATAACACTGTCTTACCTGTGTGTCATTGGAAGTATTGATGAATGACTGCACTTCTGTTGTCCTCATCCTCTGCCTCCTCATCGCCACTGTCCACAGGGTCCACTGCTGCCACACGGTCATCTCCAGCCTCCTCCTCCTGCAGAAAAGGCACATGGCATTGCAAGGCAAGGTTGTGCAATATACACCGTACCACGTGACCTGGCAGACCTTCTTGGGTGAGTAGCACAGGGATCCACCTGTTAGATGGAGGAAATGAAACCTGGCCTTCAGGAGGCCGAATGTCCTTTCTATTATCCTTCTTGTTTGCCAATGTGCCTTATTGTAACGTTCCTCTGCCCTTGTCCTGGGATTCCTCACAGGGGTCAGTAGCCATGAGAGGTTGGGGTAACCAGAGTCACCTGCAAATATTGAGGGACAACTGTTAGCCACACACTATCCCTTATGGACCACACCATACCCATACACCAACATCCACTGGTTGGGAACCCAGGCTCACCTATTAGCCACACCCTGTGCCTCTGGAGTTGGGACATCACATTAGAGATGCTGCTATTCCTCAGGATAAAAGCATCATGCACTACCCAGGATACTTAGCATTGATATGGGAGATGTACTGGTCCGCCGAACACACCATCTGCACATTCATCGAGTGATAACTTTTACGTTGAAGACCTGTTTGTTTCACAGGGGGGGACAAACGAAATATGTGTCCCATCAATCGCACCTTTGATGTTGGGGATATGTCCCATTGCATAGAAGTCAGCCTTCACTGTGGCCAAATCCTCCACCTGGGGGAAAACGATGTAGCTGCACATGTGTTTAATCAGGTCAGACAACACTCTGGTCAGCACTATTGAGAACATTGGCTGAGACTTTCCTGCTGCCAAGCCCACTGTTAACTCGTTGCTAAGAAAAGGAGCACATATAGGACTTGCACAAGAGGGGGAATCCCAGTGGGGTGACGGATAGCAGATATTAGGTCAGGCTCCAACTGAGCACACAGTTCTGTGATTGTGGTCCTGTCCAGTCTATAGGTGAGGATAATGTGCCTGTCCTCCATTGTTGCCAAGTCCACCATGGGTCTGTACACGGGGGATGTCTCCATCTCCTATTCATCCGCAGCGGTTGCAATCTATGGGGCATAAGAGTGAGCAGCTGGTCATTCTCTGTACATTGTAACCACTACAGGTCAATGCAAATTGTGATTGTTACAACATTTTGGTGGCATATGTCCATAATGTGAAATTGTGTACTGCGCTGCAGGTAGGAACCATGGCTGCACCCCCCCCCCGAATTGGCGTCCGCCTGTCCAGTATGGAGGGACAGGTAGAAATTAGATAATTCCGCTGATGTAGTGCGCCATTGCGGGACGCGGTGGAGAACCGCCGTGCAACTCCTCATTAGTTATCATTGGGCCTTATGGGGTACAGTGGCCAATGGTGATATACGCAGGTGGTGATGGTATGCAACACCGCGGACGTGACCGCCATTTTCTATCTGTTCACTCACTCACTACCTGACCTTCAACAGGAGAGGACCTACACTGCATGTGCTGCTGTGACCTGTGTCTGGAACCGACCATGGCTCGTGTGACTGGGGAAAAGGCCCCTGCCTTCACCTCGGTGGAGTTGGAGCGACTGCTGGATGGGTTCCTTTCCCAGTACCGACTGCTGTATGGGCCTCCAGACCAACAGGTGAGTACACTGTGAGTATGATGCATAGAGCATGAATGCATGGAGTGCTGTATGTGAAGGCCTCATGTGGGGGGGGTTGGTGGATGGGTCCTGGTCAGCATTCAGCATGTATGCTGGGCTATGTCTGTGTTAATGGGGATGTGAAGGGGCATGGTGGGTCATAAGTGTAACAAGCAGGACGGTTGGACTAATACCTTTCCCTGTGTGTATTTCCTCTGCAGGTCTGCGCCCATCAAAAGAAGGGTATATGGTGTGCCATCACCAAGAATGTGCAGACCCTGGGGGTCTATGGCAGGCAGAGCACCCACTGTTGGAAATGGTGGGAGGACCTGAGACGCTGGGCACAGAAGATGGCGGAGGCCTAAGTGGCTATGGCATCCCAACGAGGAAGGTGTGCTCGTCAAACCCTGACCCCCCTGATGGCCCGCATACTGGCTGTGACCTATCAGGAGCTAGATGGGCGCATGGGGGCATCACAGCAGCAACAAGGGGATGAGTACAGTGCCCTTCATTACTACTTACGCCTGGTGGGGTAGTATACGGGTGGTGGATGAGGGCCTGTGGGTGCCCCATGGCCAGGCCTGACTTTGCAGAGTAGGTCCCATGTTGGGCAGGGTTCTGATCTGAAACTCCTCCAACCAAGCTAGTAGGCATCCACTACTGGGCAGGGGTGTGTGGGTCTCAAGTATGCTGCAGTTGGCGATATGTGTCCCTAACCATGGGCTAGTGACTAACATTGCAACTGGTAGTGCATTGACTAGTGCGTAGGGCTGTTCCCTCTGTGTGAGTGTGTTGTGTACACCAACGGTGGTGCTGGTGCCACCGTTGACCAAGTGTAACCTTTGCCTCTTCCCCACTTTTTGTTTTGTCACCCTGTCCTTATGTGTATTAGCATCATCTGGCGGAGGAGCAGAGGCACCGGTGATGCAGGGAGCTGCATCCCACAGGACCCAGGAGGCCGAATCCACTGACAGTGAGGACACCAGTAGGACGGAGGGCTAGGGGACCACCACTGCGGAGACTGGAGGGGGCAGTTCGGACCCGGATACCTCCTTCGATGGAAGCTCCCTGGTGGTGGCAGACACCTCTGTGCCCACCCCAGCTACAAGTACAGCTGCCACCCCATACCAGCACCGCCCTTCCAGCAGCCCCTCAGTGAGTTGCCTGTGCCCGCTCACCCAGGAGAGTGGGCATCTCCTTCGCACCAGGCACCTCAGGCCCTGCCCCAGTCAGCCCTCCTGCCATGAGTGAGGAGGCTATTGACCTCCTGCGATCCATCTCTGTTGGGCAGTCAACCATTGTGAATGCCATCCAGGGGCTGGCAGCCCAAATGCAACAGTCCAATGTATTTCTGGAGGGCATTCACACTGGCTTGGCGGTCTAACAGAGATCAATCCATGCTCTGGCCTCCTCTCCGATGGCAGCCATTGTCCCTGTTTCCACCCTCCCCCTCCAGCTTCCTCTACCCAATCCCATTCCCCTCAATCCCAACCTATCCCAAGCACACACGCAGACGAGCATGCACACAGGAAAACACACAAGAGTGGCACAGGCAAACACAGGCACCACACACCTTCCCACAGGCACTCACACAAACACCATCCAGATGCAGACATACCAATATCCATTGCCTCCACTGTGTCCCCCTCCTCCTCCTCATCCACCTCCTTTGCAGTTGCGTCTCCACTCAACCTGCATGCACTACATCATCATCCACTACCACCATCACCAGCACACCTATCAGTACACACCTCTCACTGACAGTCACCACCCCTGCATCCAAGCACACGTCCCCTATGTCCTCTCCCACTGTGTCTGTGCCCCCTCCCCTCAAACTACACAAACGCAAGCACTCAGACACCCAACAGCCATACAACTCACAACAGCATCCAGCCCATGCACCTGTACCCAAACACAACAGACTGACTCCTCCTACAACCACTCCCTCTTCCTCCATCCCAAACCTTCTCCGTCTTCCCACCCCAATGTCCCTAAGAAGCTTTTCCTCTCCACCATTGACCTCTTCCCTACCCATACCCCCGTCCATCACCAGGGTGGTCAAAACCCAGGCAAGCACCTCAGCTACCCAGTCCACAGGCACAGTAGTGTCCCAGCAACTCAAGGTGGGAAAGGATCCAGGCCACCAGCCAGCCAGCCAGAAAGGGTGCCTGGCCCAAGTGCTGCAGGAATGAAGGGCAAGGTGCCAACCCCAAGTGCTGCAGGAAGGAAGGTCAAGGAGCCAACCCCAAGTGCTGCAGGAAGGACGGGCAAGGAGCCAGCCCCAAGTGCTTCAGGAAGGAAGGGTAAGGAGCCAGCCCTAAGTGCTGCAAGGAGGATGGTCAAGGAGCCAGCCCCAGCTGCTGGCAGCAAGGGGCCTGCACCAGCAGGCAGTGAGGACAAGGGGCCTGGTGCTGGGACTCGGTCAGAGCCCCCACCACCAACCATGGTGGTGCAGCCGTCGGAGGCTGCAGGGGATGGGCTGGAGCCTCCCCCCACCACCACCAGCTCCACCAGCAGCACCACCTGCAGCACCAGTGGGCAGCTGTCTGAGGCTGCAGAGGGTGGGCTGGAGCCTCGCCCCACCACCACCAGCTTCGCCAGCAGCACCACCACTGTCACCACTGAACAGCCATCACCGCCGGTGGACAGTGTGTAGTTCTGCGTGCATGGGCTATTGTGCGGCCTGGCCCCTGAAATTCCTGTGGGTATGACATCCAGCTGTGATCTTTCACTCCCCAAGATCTGCATCACATGGCACGATGCCCCCTTCAGAACTAGTGGTGATGCCATCCACTCACCCCTCCAGAACCAGTGGTGATGCCATCCACTCACCCCATCCTCTCCAGATGAAGCTCACCGGGCACGATGCCCCCTCCAGAACCAGTGGAGAAGCCATCCACTCACCCCATCCTCCACAGGATGAAGATCACAGGGCATGATGCCCCATCCAGAACCAGTGGAGATGCCATCCACTCACCCCATCCTCTCCAGGATGAAGCTCACTGGGCACAATGCTCCCTCCAGAACCAGTGGAGAAGCCATCCATTCACCCCATCCTCCCCAGGATGAAGCTCACTGGGCACAATGCCCCCTCCAGAGCCACTGGGCAAGTTACCCACTTGAGAGACTGTGGCCTTGCACTCACCAGGACCTGGCACTGGGCATCGTGCGCCCTCCAGGACCAGTGGTGTTGTACCATCTTCTGGCTGAGGTACCCCCGTTCCCCGTCCCCCTGAGGTGCCTGGCTATTTTTGACCTGATTCCACTGCAGTGTTCTCTCCGTGTTGGTGCAGGAGTGAAGTGGGCCATGGACTTTGTAATGTGACCCTGTGGCCCACAAACATTGAAGACTGGGCAGTGTCCCTACGTTTGTAAATATGTACATACTTTTGGATTTGGGTGCACATATTTCTACTATATTATCTTGTTACACTCTTTTTAATCTATGGTAGTTGTCCTTGCATTATTCCTGAGGGGTATGGGGTGTATATGTTATGTTACTCCAGCTGTATGTGTGTATGGTGTCTGGTGTTGGGGGTGTGAGTTGTAGCATGTGTGTGTCACTCTCTTTTTCCTCCCCCCCACCCTGTGTGCTAGGCGGCTGTAGTCACCATGTTCGTCTTCACCGTCATTGGTGTTCGTAGTGGAGCAGCACGTAGAAGAACATGGGGAACAAATGGAGCTCGGGCTCCATGGCAGTGTGGCTGTTTCCTGAGTCTCCACAGGTGAGTCCTTTGACTTCTGTGCAGTGTTTCCACCAGGCTTTTGATGTTGTTGGTACCGCCGCGGAAAAGGTGGCAGATTGTCCTCTCATAATACAGGGGGTGGAACATTGTCTTCCTCCTGGCTGTAGACGGTTACCGCCATGGTGCTTGTTGATTTCGCCCTGGCGGTCGGTGTGTTATAGTGGCTGTCTGTCTGAGCTGTTTCCGCCATGGTCATAATTTAGAGGTAATTACTGCCGGCCTGATGGCGGTATTACCGCTACTTTATCACCGACTGCCAGGGATGTAATGAGGGCTTTTGATTTTGGGTATTCCTTGGCTGGCAAGACAAAATCCATATAGAAACTATGAGACACGGACAATATCACTTTCCTCTCACTTTTGTCAGTTGCATTGTTATTCTACTGATTCCTATTGGTCACCAAATGGTCCATGTTTGCCTCCAACGAAGTAAGCAGTACTATTAATGTGATTAAAGGAGTACCCAGATGCTATCAGGAGTACTATGATGTATTTTGGAAACCTCAAAGATCCAGTTTGCCTCCTCATAGGGACTATGACTGCTCTATTCCTTTGATACCTGGGGAAGTGGTCCCATTTGGAAGAATGTATTCTTTATCAGAAAAGGGAAAAGAAGGTACTCAAGGAATACATAGAGGAAAACCAAGAAGGTGGATTGATTGCTCCCTCTTCCTCACCTGCTGGGGCTCCTCTTTTCTTTGTACCTAAGAAAGCTAAAGATCTCCGCCCCTGCATAGACTTTGAGAGTTAAATAGGATTACCATCAAGGATAGGTATCCCTTACCCCTTATTAAGGATGTTCTGGAAGCAGTCTTAGGAGCTACAATATTCACTAAGCTAAACCTAATGGGTGCCTATCATCTCTTACGAATTAAGGAAGATGACGAATGGAAGACTACTTTTCGTACCCCGTTGGGCCACTTTGAATATCATGTCATGTCTTTTGGTCTTACCAACGCACCTTCTATATTCCAAAGATATATGGATTAGGTTTTCTCTGATCTTTTGAACCAGAGTGTCGTAGTCTACTAGATGACATTCTAATATATTCTCGTAGTCCCAGACAACACACTAAACATGTTCTTCAAGTTTTTGAAAGACTCTGACAAAATAATTTGTACTGTAAACCGCAGAAGTGTGAGTTTAATAAGACCAAATTTCAATATCTAGGTTTTCATATCAATCCAATTGCAATCTCCATGGATCCAAAAAAGGTACAAGTCATATTAGATTTACCTTTTCCTACTTCTGTCAAAGAAACACAGTGCTTCTTAGGGTTGTCCAATTTCTATAGGCAATTTATAGAGGACTTTGCCCAACAAGAAGGATGTATAACCCAGACCATCAAAAAAGAAGGCCTAAAGAAGGGGTTCATTTGGACAGAAAAGGAGGAAAGGGCTTTTCAGACTCTGAAGAGTGCCTTTACCGAAGCCCTCCTACTCCGTCATCCTGACATTACTAAGAAATTTATTGTGGTCACAGACGCTTCAAAACGAGCAATTGGAGCCGTGTTACTTCAAAAACAAGACGATGACAACCTTGGACATCCAATCTTTTACCAATCCCATGTGTTGTCTGACGCAGAGCGAAACTATTCTGAATTGGAAAGAGATTTACTGGCATTAAATGCTACCTGCAAGGAATGGAGGCACTTCCTAATGGCTTGTCAGGAGACTTTTGAAGTACAAACTGATCATCGCAATCTACAATGCCTCTGCAGTTTTCAATGCCGGAATAGTCATCAAGCCAGGGGGTCTTTCTTTTTTAGTCAATACGATTTTATTGTTACTTACATTCTCAGATCCAAAAATATTGTGGCAGATGCTTTATCTCGCCAAAATCAGAAAAGCAATAGTTCTATTTCTCAACACATCATTGAGCCATGTCGCATTGTGGGACTAGTTCAATCTTTTCTTGACTGGGTGAAGACCGAGTATCAGAAGTTATCCATGGAAGAACACTTTAAGTCCTCACGTACAAAAGCATCAGGAATATTACTTTCATAAAAACACCATATTTTTGCCTACCGAGAAGGTTCGGACAGAAGCTCTGCAAATGTGTCATAACTCTCCTATTGCTGGACAATGCGGAATTAAGAACACACAGAAATTACTCCTTCGCTCTTTTTGGTGGCCCATGTTAAAGTCCTCTGCCAAAACAAATGTAAAATCCTGCCCAATGTGTGCTCAAACTAAAAAAACTCGGACTAAGGCAGCAGGTCTATTGATGCCCTTACCAGTACCATCCATTCCATGGCATACAGTAACAACATATTTTATATGTTCCTTGCCATCATCTGCAGGTTATCAGGTCATAATGGATACAGTGGACTCCTTAAAAAAGATGGTTAATTTTCCAGCGCTCAACAAATTACCCACTGCTAACTAAATGAGTAACATCTTTATACAAGATATCTTTCGATTACATGTCTTCCTCAAGTAATTATTTCTGATCGGGGACCTCAATATGTATCCCATTTTTAGAGAGTTTTGGACATTTTTACATATTGATGTGGCCCTATCTTCCGGTTTCCATCTGCAGACCAATGGTCAAACAGAATGCCTTAACCACGGATTCCAGTAATATTGCGCTGTTTTTGTAATGCGACTCAGAATAATTGGTCTTCTTACCTACCTTTGGCTGAGTTTTCTCATAACAATACAGTCCATAGTGCAACTAAGTCTACACCTTTCTTTTGCACTTATGGTTTTCACCCTACTGCTTTTCCTAATATAACTCCTAAGTTCTCCCCTGTTCCTGCAGTTACCTCATTTGTTCATCATCTCCATCAGGTCCAGAACCAATCTCTTTTCCAGAAATCGATGTATAAAGAAGGTAGCTGATGCTCGGCGTAATGCTGCTCCATCTTTTCAGCCCGGGGACAAGGTCTGGCTTATCTCTAAATTTCTGCCTTTTTGCTTATCCCAGAATAAGTTCAAACCTCTGTACTACAGGAATTTTCCAGTTGTGCATATGATTAATCCAGTCTCTGTTCAACTTCGCCTGCCATGGACTTTGAAAGTGCATCCTGTCTTTCACATATCCCAACTCAAGCCTTTTGTTCCAGATCCCTACTAGAGAACTGCCCATGGTCCTCCTCCTCTTTTGGTTGATGGTCATCCTGAATATGAAGTACAGGAGATATGCGATTTGCACATTTTTCCAACTCGCCTCCAGTTTTTGATTCGCTGGAAGGGCTATCCCATTAGTGACTGTTTGTTGGAGGATGCCTCCTCTGTCCATGCTCCCCGCTTGGTCCGTACATTTTTTCAGCATTTTCAGGATGAGTCTGGGGATTCGGAGAGGGGACCTACTGTGACGCCACGAGGACTTTCGGTGCCCCACTAGCAGACTGCGGTCAGATCAGCGGTCCGTGTCCTGGACGGCCGTTTATGCCGCAGTCCGTGTTTTAAGCCGTGTTTCGGGCCGCTACATATTTTTCGGCCCACAGCGCAACCGGTGCATCTTTCTTTGGCCACTGCTTGGTGCTGTGCCCGCTTTTTGCCCTTATAATCTCTCTTACCTGTTCTTTCTGTCTTTTTTCTTATTTTCTCTTTCTTTATAGTTTTCCTCTTAGCCATCTTTTCTTCTTCCCAGTAGTCTGTGTTTCCTTCCCTTCATGCTTTGCTTCCTCTTTTACACCATGGCTATTTTTCCATTCACTCAATGTGGTTTTCCCAATTTAAGATGGTGTCTTCAGAACTTCCTGCGTGTCACTTCCTGCTTGTCAGTAGAGAAGCACAGTTGGTCTTCTGTTCATTTTGTTGCAAACACTTCTGTTCTGGTGGTGCTCGTCGCTCCAGTATCCAGTGATTTTTTGGACTTCTCCTGTTTTTTCTTGTCTGGAGATTTTTGCTGTTTCCAGTTCATATTACACTTCTCATTTTTCTTGCCTCTTTTTCAGGAGTTCCTTGCTTTTGAGGTTTTTCCCAGTATTGTTTTTTTCCTCTGGGACTCCTTCTGGAGGTCAAGGTCTGCCTGGTGTTACTCTATCAGCAACAACGTGGCTACTGGAAAGGGTCGCCCATACCTTGGTCAGTCCAGAACCAGCAAGAGACCAGGTGGTGCCTTGAGATTGACAGACAATCGCGGTAAGAAGCAGTCAGATAGTGACATTCTTTGTTTGACATCATCATCGCACATCCGTCCTCTTCACTGGTGCCTGCTGATGACGTCACAAAAACTTTGCACTATGAGCTTCAGGATGATCCACCTTGTTGGGTTTCTATTTGTCACAAATGATTTGCTTTCTGGCCTTGTGGGCATAGAGAGAATGTTTCTGGTACCTTCTGGCATCCATTTTCTCTTCCTGTTGCAATGCATTTGGATTCTCTTTCACCTTGCACACCATTATACATTAGAAAGTGTTTTTCTTTTCCACAAACTTTGCAATTGAGTCATATGGCTGGACATTTGCTCTCTCTTTTCCTTCTTTGACAGCGTTGATTTATGTGCATCCGCAGAGTGTTTGCATTTGCTTTTCATGACTAACACTGATTCATTTTTCGGTGTTCCAGCTTCCATATCAGTCGCTTGTCTTTCTGCACTTTCATCTCCCAGCCATTAGTATTTTGTCTAAACTGAGACCCAGATTTATACTTGCTTTGCACCAAATTTGCATCATTTTATTTTTACGCAAACCTAAATCCATATTTTGGGGTTAAAGTAATTTTTTGCTTTCAGGAAACTAAATTGCATCAATGAGATGCAAGGTAGGCGTTCCAGTGCAAAATGTCGATATAGCCTTTGCGACATATTTATCCTCCCATGCTAAAATCATGCACTGGGGAAAGGGGCCTTAAATAACTAAGCTTGCTTAGCGTCATTATTTAACGCCTGGGTCAGGGAAGGCGTTAGGGGACCTGTGGACCTATTTCCATGGTCAGGGACCATGGAATGGGCCCACAGGTGCCCTGCCCTAGTCCCAGGGACACCCCTACCCACGCCAGAGGGACACCACAGGATGAGGAGACCCAATCCCAGGTAAGTAGGGTAAGTGCAGGTAAGTATTTTATATTATTTTTAAACGTGCCATCAGGGCCTAACTTGGGCCCCCGGGCCATGCCCAGAGGACATATTTGCCCTGGGAATGGCCACTGGGGTGGTGGGCATGACTCCTGTCTTTACCAAGACAGGAGTCATGTCCATGGGGGCTTTACGTCAAAAAATGAAGCTAGTATGGCTAGAGGCATTTTATACCTCTGACCATACTAGTGTTATCCTTTGACGCACAACCTCCTGTTCCCCCTACGCCTCCCCCACCCAGCTAACGTCCTTTTTCCCGACGCTAGCCGGGCCTTACCACCGGTTACCCTCATTCCATTAATATGATGCCCGGCCGGTGTCTTGAAATGGCGCTAGTTGGCAGTGTACTTTTTCATGCAAACCTACGTTAGCGCAGTTTTGCGTGACAATGTATAAATCTGGGCCTGAGTGTCTCACAAAACATGCATCTTCTAAAAGAGTCCGGTAGACAGCCATCAATGACTCTAAGGCATACGTCTGGTTCTTTGATCTGACAATATGATAAGGCCTCAGTTTGCAAGATTTTCTTCAAACCTTCTTTTACTCTGTTACCGGCAAGATTCTTTGGGTATTTAATGGTTTTCTCGTTCTTCCACGGCATCAATGAAGTCAACAAACGTCTCAATCCACGTGGTTCACTTTGTGCCAGTTTTCTATTTCTTGGTGGTGTTGAATGGTGGTAGTGGCCTCAGAAACGCAGTTGCATTAAACTTTCTGGCCTTTTCTACTGCAGCTGAAAGTATGTGCTATTCAGGCAGCGGCAGATGCTCTTCGGTGGTCACTGCAGATTCTGAAAGCACAGGCAGCCTGCTTGCACTTGAATTACCTTGTCCGAGCAAAGGTTGTAAATCATTGCTCTCCTTCTTGGTGGTAAGTAATGATTCTAACTCTTGCATTTGCTAAATGTCTCATTTCACTTTCTGCATCGTACCTGGTTGTCACTGCATTTAGCGTTTCACTTGCATTGATGATCGCTCTGTGTTAGGGCGCATCACAGGGTTCTGTTAAGTCTCGAGAGAGCTCTCTTCCACAGGGCCATGTGTGGGCTGGAGCAAGCGCTACGATTTCACACGTGTCAACTCTGACCAACTTCTGATTGAGTTGAGTGCACATGGCACGCATGAGCAATCTACTGGGTCATTGTCTGCACTCAGAAAGAGTAGCCTAATTTCTTCGGGGCATGTATCCATTTACTAATCACTAGTTGTATTCCTGAGGCCCAGGAACATGCAAAGACCACGCCACACACAGAGCTCTTGATTGGATGCCTTTATTCCTTTGCATCCAATCACACACTAAATCACTGATTATGCAATATCTATTAATTTCCACACCTTAACACCTCTCAGCAGGTTGCATAATTTCTCGCCTAACTATGCTCAGAAACACAAGTGTCCTAGCGCACCTAGGGGCATATTTATGAAAAAGTGGCGTAATAGTCCCAAGACTGTGCACCATGGCAGTTGTTACCACAGCAGCATCAGAAATGTTGATGCTTTTGTGGTGCTCTGCTGCACTAGCACCAAAAATGTTGCCGCTAGTGCAGCAAAGGACAGGGAGACCCATTGATTTTAATGGGTGCGTCATTTTAACGTCTGCCTTGCGCAGGCATTAAATATGATTGAAAAATGATGCAGTGACATTTATTTGTGCCTCCCTGCATCAGACCTTCCACCTTGCATACATTATGCCTGGCAAAGAAATGGGGGTCATTACGACCTCGGCGGTCTTTTCGCAAGACCGCCGAAGTACCGCCGTGCTGAAGACCGCCAGTGGTGGGGGTCTTCCGTGCCGCGTATTATGACCGCTGGCAGGCCGCCGTCCTTTTTTGTTATGGAAAGCCACCAGCAGCCATACTGGCGGACAGCGGGAAAGTGGAGGTTGCTCAACCTCCACCTCCACGTCAACAGAACACCGCCCACTGAATCACGTCCCATGATTTGGTGTGGCGGTGTTCTCGTGACGGTGTTCTGGTGGCGGAGCTGCCCCCATGGATCCCGTCCCCTCCCGGAGGATCAACGGACAAGGTAAGTTGATTGTCCGTTAGGCAAGGGGGTGGCGGGGTGTTGTGTGTTGTGTGCGTGCATGGGGGTATGCATGTGAAAGTGTAAAGGGGGTGAGTGAGTGAGTGAGTGTATGCGTGCGGGGGGCTGCTGTGTGTATGGTAAATGTGTGCAGGTCGGACGGTGTGCATGTCTGTTTGTATGTGTGCGGGTATGTGTTGTCGGGTGTATGTGTGTGTGTAGGGGTGTGTATATGTGCATGTTGGGGGTGTGTGCGTGTAGGGGTGTGTATATGTGCATGCTCGGGGTCGGGTGGGTGGTTTTGCCACCTTTGGAGGGTGGCAGGGGGGTGTTGGGGGAAGATTCCTGGGGGGTAGCGGGGGTTGAGGGAGACCCCTATCAGTGCCAGGGAAAGAATTCCCTGGCACTGATAGTGCCTACCGCAATCGATCTCATGGCGGTTCCCAACCACCCGAGATCCATGGCGGTATGCATGGTCCTAATACCGTCGGCGGTCTAGTGACGACCGCCGGGCTGGAGACCGCAATCTACAGCCCAGCGGTTCTCACCGCCATGGCGTTCGAGATGGTGAAGCGGCGGATGACCGCGGCGGTAACCGCCGCAGTCATAATTCCTTTTTTTTTCCACCGGCCTGTTTGCAGTCTTACCGCTGCTTTACCACCGACCGCCAAGGTCATAATGAGGGCCATAATGTGCCACAAGGGGTTGCAAAGTGGCATAATGCATGCATTGCGCCACTTTGTAAATCTGGCATGGAGGAGCAGGGGAAAGTTCACCTTAGCACCGCTTTAGCATAAAAAAATTATGCTATGCTAATACTAAGGCAGCACAAGGGGCATGTAAATATGGCCCCTAGTCTCATGACACTACATAAAAGACAGAAAGGCAACTGCAACTGCCAAACGGGAATGCATAATTTTTTCAAAGTTGCATGGTGTTCATGGTGTTGCCCAGTTGCTCTAAATTGTCTCATGTGAAGCAGAAAGCAGTGGTTGCATGTACTCTTGCTAAATGACCGTCTTGTTGCTTAGAGATTTCATCTGCACACAGAATGCAAGTTAGGGGTGATCTGTAATAAAGAATATTCACCCTATATTTCTGTTTTCAGTTAAGGCATTAACTTGTTTTTTACACACTCAACCTTAGCTGATGAAAAAGTACGTTTTGATTGCATTTAGTTTAAAAATATAGGGGCATATTTATGGTTTCATCAAAAAGTTTAGCACCGGCTTGCACCATTCCTGAGCGCCAGCCAGGCGCCATGTTTGTGGAATGGCGCAAACAGGTGTAAAGGGTGGACTAGCTTAAAAAAAAAAATACGTTAGCTGGGTGGGGGTGGGGGTGGTGGTATGGGAGAAGGGGGTTTTGGTCCAAAAAATGACGTTAGGCTGGTAAGAGGCAAGAAAAATGCCTCTTACCAGCCTGGCGTCTTTTTCTGACACAAAACCATCCATATCATATGACTCCAGTCTTAGAAAACACAGGAGTCATGCCCACCATCCCAATGGTCAGCACAGGGGACCAGTGTCCCCTGGGCATGGCCATTGCACCCTGTGCCATGCATGGCACCCCAAGTTGGGCCCCCGATGGCACTTTAATGAAAATAAAAACTTACCTATACTTCCCCTACTTACCTGGGATGGGGTCCGCCATCCTCAGATGGCCCTCTGGTGTTGGTGGGGTTGTTCCTGGGGCTTGAGGAGGGCACCTCTGGGCCCATTCCATGGTGCTTAATCATGGAAATGGGTCCACAGGTCCTCTAAAGCTTTGTGCCATTATTTAGCCCCTCCTCCCACCCGTGCGTCATTTTAGCACGGAGGGATAAATATGGGGCAATGGGGTTAGCACCATTTTTTCACACATCTAAAAAATGGTGCAAACGCCAATATTTTCACATTAGATGTGTCTAACGTCAAAATATAAATATGGAGTTCGTTTTTCCCGAATTTGCTTAAAAAAAAATAATGCAAAGTTGGCTGAAATGGAGTATAGTTCTAAGGTTCGCCTACATGGGACAATGATGTCTTTTGAGAGAGGAATCTCCCATTTGCCATCATATTGCTGTACTTAATTCCAGTTTCCTGGCCAGCAAAAATGTAGTTCCTCCATTCAGATCTCATCTTTTGGAGTCCAACATACTTAATTGGTATTAATTGCAAACTATGAAACTTTTCAAAACTCATTAAAGGACCTTTGCAGTGTTATGTAGAAGGTCAGTTGGTGGAATGTGATATCTGCCTGATAGGTTTAGGTAGTCAATAATGGGCTGTGTGGTTGCCTGAACTTTTTTTTGGCAGTTTTGTAGTGCAAAACCAAACCAAAAATATTGGAGCTCTTTCCAATAGCACATAAGGACACATTCATGTTTGTTTATTTATTTACTTTAGTCATAGGGATATTAATCCCTTCCCCGCCAAGGACGTAATGGTTACGTCCGTGGTTGCTGCTCTGAAATGCCATGGACGTAACCACTATGCCCTGGGACCGGCACTCAGGGGATGCGCTAGCGCTCTCCCTGAGGGCCGCTTCCCCACTCCCCCAGGTCAGGGTTGGAAGGGGAATCGATTCCCCTTCTAACCCCGACCCCGACAACCCCTCCAATAACGTCAGCACGCAATTGCGTGCTGACATCATCAGAGGATGCCAGACGCGCTGGAAGCCATTTGCTTCCAGCACGTCCAGAAGAAGGAGATGAGTTTTTCCTCCAGGCCGGGGAGGATTACTAAAAAAGAGGCAGCGGGGGAAAGGAAAAGGTTTTCCTTTCCCTCGATGTCTCTTTCAGCCTTCCTGCGGCCCACTAGACACCAGGGATTTGTGTATGTGTGTGTTTATAGTGTGGGGGAGCAATCCCTCGGGCAATGGTCGCTCCCCTTGGCAAGCCAATGTATTTATCGCTGTTTCTGCCCCCCTTGGGGGAAGATCGACCTTTTATTTATAGGCCGATAGAAACCAGGGATTGTTTTTGTGTGTTTTTTTTGCATTGAAGGGGCGGCCCCTTGGACAAGGGTCGCCCCCAAAGGGCAAAAGGCACTATTGGGCAGTTCTGCCCCACTTGGGGGCAGATCGGCCTATATTTTTAAGGCCTGTCTGCTCCCAAGGGGGGCAGAATCCACTTAATACCAGGGATCATGTGTGTGTGTGTTTGCTTTGTGTGGGGGGGTGGCCCCTTGAGCAAGGGTCCCCCCGAAGGGGGCAATATATTCTATGACATTTCTGCCCCTCTTGAGGGCCGATTGGCCTATTTTGTTTAGGCCCATCTACCCCCAGGGGCGGCAGAAGCCATAAAGACACCAAGGATTTATTTTTTCATTCCTTTGTTTTTTGTGTGTTGGGGGGTGCCCCCTCTGGTAAGGGTTGCCCCTCAAAGGGGGCAAAGTACAGTTGGGTAGTTCTGCCCCTCTTGGGGGCAGATCAGACTATTTTTTTAGGTCCATCTGCTCCCAAGGGGGGCAGAATCCACTTAGCGTCAGGGATCATGTGTCACCCTCCAAAAAGGGGCAATATATTTTATGCCATGGCCTACTTTTGTTAGGCCCTTCTGCCCCCAAGGGAGGCAGAGAACACTAGACACCAGGAAAAATGTATAAATGCTTGGTGGTGGGTGTTTGTCAACTGGCGAAGTATTTGCATTTGTGATTATAACAGTTCATTTCTCCTTTTTGTTCTAGTTCAAAGCTTTTGCTTCCTTTGCTATGGCTTGCTGCGGTTTTGGCAGTGGTTGTCCTGCAGTTTGCGTAGTTGCATGTTTTAAGTAAGTAAATATATTTACTCAAAAGGAGTAGTGTTGCCATGCATGAATTACATGTTTATAGGTGGTGTACTAAATGCACGATTGTGTGTGAAATTGGGGGTCATTACAACATTGGCGGTAAAAGCCGCTTACCGCCGTGCAGAAGACCGCCAATACACCGCCGCGGCTGCGGAAATCCGCTACATCTATTATGACCCACATCTCGGTATCCGCCGAAATTCAGACACCCACACAAGTCAGCCACACCAAGAGTCAGTGATAAACTGGCGAAAACAAAACCTCCAACGTCACACCAACAGAATCCACGACCCATGCTATCACGACCCACGAATCCACGCAGCAGCCTTTCAACCGCAGTATTCCATTGGCGGTACACATCGCCGCGCTCAAAATACACACACATCTCCAAAACACCGCCACATTGGACAATTCAAATTACACACACCTGATACACATACAAACATCAGTCCCACACACCCAACACAATATAAAACACACACCCACATCACCCACAAACTCTTACGACCAAAACTGATTGACGAAGGCCAGAGAGAGAGCACAGAATAGACAACCCCACCACACAGAGGCACACAACACCATCACCCACACAACTTCCACGCACAAAACACCACACACCACTACACATCACCACACTCATCACCACATACACCACCCCACACATCACCTACACCACCCCATGGCACGGCAAAGACACCCCAGGTTCTCCGAGGAGGAGCTCAGGGTCATGGTGGAGGAAATCGTACGGGTAGAGCCATAGCTATTTGGATCACAGGTGCCCACTGCACATACCCATAACACCACCCCAACCATCATCACACAAGCCCCCACACAGGAATGCTAGCACTGGGGTACATGCTCACCCATCCATTGCACACCATGACACACACAGATGCAATAATCATGCTTTTACACTCCTGCAGGACCACTACCTAATGTCACCAGACAGGAGGGTCCAGACTTCTCTACCCCACCCACAGAAGAGGCCCACAGTGATGACAGCAGCTCTGGCCATCTGGATCCGGATGACCAGCCCGGACCATCGTGGGCCTCGGGACAGTCGGTTCCCCTCGCACAGGCACAGCACAACACAGACCTTCCACCCTCTGGAAACACCAGCACAGCACCCACCCAGCGGGCCCATACCTCCGTACCCAGGATACGTCAATCAGCTGTGTGTCCACCACTACAGAGAACCCAGGATAACCCACCACCCCAACAACAACAGGGACCTGGGGACAGTTGTAGTGGGTACATGGTCCAGGGGACGGAGGCACAGGAACACAGGGGAACTGGGAGGGCTGCCGTGCAACAGGGGGCGGACAGGCCAAGGGAACCCACTCTCCACGAGGCCCTCTCCTCCATCATGGGAGCATACCACCACTCCCAGGAGACGGTAGCTACGGTCCTGGCCATGTTTCAGGAGACCTAGCGCCTGCAGGAGGAACAGTATTTGGGCTTTAGGGAGGAACTCAGAACCATCAGCTCCACCCTTGGCACCATCGTAGGGGTGCTGAAGGACATACAGAACACCATGAGGGACACCGTGGCACTCCAATGGGCCCCTGACACTAGCATGGACGATGAACTGCCCACCACCTCGGCCGGCGCTAGTGGACAGGATGCCCCGCCATACGACCACCACACCAGCACCCCACCCCCTGCAGATGGAGAACCACCCCGCAAGCAGTTCCTGAGATCCAGGACCAGGACAGAGCACGATGGCAAGACCGCCGCCAAGAAATTAGACCACCCTGATTATCATCCCACTGTCCCACTTTGTAACCCTGTCCATATTGGAACTGCCCCAGCTCCACTTCCTATGCCCATATGGGCAGTGCACCTGTCAGACTAATAGACTGAACTCTGCCATGGACATTCCTCCACCATCACCCCTCACCATTTTACCCCCCCCTCCAATAATTAGCACTTCAATAAACACCCTTGAAGCACAAAACAATCTGGAGTCAGTCTGTGATTTAGAAAAAGTGTATTAGCTATGACAGTGACAAAATCCGTTCTCAATAGTAATGTCAACATACCTATGTCACACATCACAAGTCCATGAAGGATGCAAGCAGATGACACACGTTGGTAACCACACCTGTGAAACCGTAATGAAAATGTACAACTCAGTTACCAAATACTGGTTGAAATTGACAGACGGGATAGAGGTAGAAGTGTGAAAGTACTTGTAGTAGTCAAGAAAGTGTTCTCACCTGTGTGTCAATGGAAATACTGCTGTATGACTGAGTCCCTGTTGTCAATGTTCTCTTCCTCTGCTTCCTCCTCACCACTGTCCACAGGCTCCACAGCTGCCACAACACTGTCATCTGGACCATCCTCCTGCAGAAAAGGCACCTGGCATCGCAAAGCAAGATTGTGAAGCATACAGCAGGCAATGATGATCTGGCACACCTTCCTTGGTGAGTAGAATAGGGAACCACCTGTCATATGGAGGCACCTGAACCTGGCCTTCAGGAGGCCGAAGGTGCGTTCGATCACCCTCCTAGTCCGCCCATGGGCCTCATTGTAGCGTTCCTCTGCCCTTGTCCTGGGAATCCTCACTGGGGTCAATAGCCATGACAGGTTGGGGTAACCAGAGTCCCCTAATAGCCACACACGGTGCCTCTGGAGTTGACCCATCACATAAGGGATGCTGCTCTTCCGCAGGATGTAGGGCGTCATGCACAGAGCCAGGGAACATAGCATTTACCTGGGAGATGTCCTGGTCTGCCAAACATACCATCTGTACATTCATCGAATGATAACTCTTCCGGTTCCTGTACACCTGTTCACTCCTGTGGGGGGGGGGCCAGAGCTACATGGGTCTCATCAATGGCACCTATGATGTTAGGGATATGTCCAAGGGCATAGAAGTCACCTTTAACAGTAGCCAAATCCTCCACCTGAGGGAAAACGATGTAGCTCCTCATGGGTTTCAGCAGGGCAGACAACACTCTGGACAACACGTTGGAAAACATAGGCTGGGACATCCCTGATGCCATGGCCACTGTTGTTTGAAATGGCCCACTTGCAAGGAAATGGAGCACTGATAGCACCTGCACTTGAGGGGGGATTCCTGTGGGATGGCGGATTGCTGACATCAGGTCTGGCTCCAACTGGGTACATAGTTCCTGGATTGTGGCACGGCCAAACCGGTAGGTCACGATCAAATGTCTCTCTTCCATTGTCAACAGGTCCACCAGCGGTCGGTACACCGGAGGATTCCGCCATCTTCCCATATGTCCCAACTGACGGTGCCTAAGAAGGACAACAGCGAAGAAACAGTCACCATTCCTCCAGGTATGTACCCACAGTCACACACAAGACTACAACAGACAATTAACCCTTCTGGGATATGTTTTTAGTGTAGGCCTCGGTATGTGTGACGCAGTTGAAAATGAAGCCATGTGGGCCCCTGAAATGGCGGCTGCCTGACCTCTAAACTGGGACAATGGGATGTGAGGTAACTGCGCTGCGTTGTACACCATCGCGGTACGCGGTCGAAGACCGCTGCACAATGCTGCATTGGTTAACATTGGACCCTATGGGTCCCAGGAGCCAATGACGAAGTGCGCCGGCGGTGATGATACGCACCGCCGCGGACATCACCACCGCGGACGTGACCGCCATTTTCTATCTGTTTAATCACTCGATACCTGATCTTCGACAGGAGAGGACCTATACTGCAAGTGCTGCTGTGACCTCGGTCTGGAAGAGACAATGGCACGTGCGTCTGGGGAAAGGGCCCCTGCCTTCACTGCACAGGAGTTGGAGAAGCTCGTGGACGGGGTCCTCCCCCAGTACAGGCTACTCTACGGTCCTCCAGACCAACAGGTGAGTACATAGGGTGCAAGTTGTATGGGCTATGCCTGGGTGGAGAAGGCTAGTTGTAAGAAGGAAGGGGGTAGAGTTCTGCGAGCATGAAGGACTGTCAATGCATGTGCCAAATGGCAAGGGTAGAGATATGGGCCACTCACTTCGACGGTGCAGTTGGTAATGACTTCTCTTCTTCCCCTGTACATGTCATGTAGGTCAGCGCCCACCAGAAGAAGGATATTTGTCGTGCCATCGCCAAGGACGTCCGGACCCTGGTGGTCCACCAGAGACAGAGCACCCACTGCCATAAAAGATGGGAGGACATTCGCCGCTGGAGCAAGAAGACGGCGGAGGCTCAGCTGGGGATGGTCTCCCAAAGTGGGAGGGGTGCCCGTCGCACCATGACCCCCCTGATGTTCTGGAACTTACTTAGCGCACAGTGGAGGGGTCTGGGTGGGGGAGGAGGGCTGTGGGTTTCCCTAGGCCAGGGCGATTTCCGTAGGCTAGGCCCCTACGTAATGCAGGCCATGTGTCACTCCACCCCACCTCTGTAGAGTGCCAAGTACAGGTATACATGCCCCTGTGTCATCTATGTGTGCAGATGTCCACCATAGCCATGTAGGCCATATCCCAGGAACTGCATCTGTAGAGCCCAACAGCGCGGCGTAGTGCAGGGGGCTGCTGTGTCTGTATTGTCCGCCAACGGTAGCGGTAAGCCATGCACTCAACCTGTCTTTCTTCTGTCGTCACCCCCCCCTTTTTGTGCTCTCCCTGTTCTTTTGTGCATCAGCATCATCAGGCGGAGGTACAGTGGCACCGGAGCACGAGGGGGCTGCATCCCACATGGCCCTGGAGGGCCACACCACGGACTCAGAATACACCAGTGGGACGGAGGGCGAGGGGAGCTTCACGACGGTTACCGGATCAGCAACCAGCAACAAGGACTCATCTTCTGATGGGAGCTCCCTTGTGGTGGCGGCAACATCTGTGCCCCCACCTTCTACAGGTACAGCCACCACACCCCCTACCAGCACCGCCCTCCCAGCAGCCCCTCAGCCTTCGCCCCGTGCCTGCTCACCCAGGAGGGTGGGCATCACCTTCGCCCCAGGCACCTCAGCCCCTGCCCCTGTCACCTCTGCTGCCCTCAGTGAGGAGGCCATTGACCTCCTCAGGTCACTCACTGTTGGGCAGTCTACCATTGTGAATGCCATCAAGGGTGTAGAAAAGGAGTTGCAACACACTAATGCATTCCTGGAGGGCATTCATTCTGGTCAGGCTGCCCATCATCAAACCCTGCAATCTCTGGCCTCAGCACTGATGGCAGCCATTGTCCCTGTCTCTAGCCTCCCCCCTCCAACTTCCTCCACCCAGACCCAATCCCCTGCACCTCTGCCTATCCCAAGCACACCATCAGACCAGCCTGCACACACGTCAACACACAGGGGAAGCTCAGGCAAACATAGGCACCACACATCCCACAGGCACTCACACAAGCATCACCCACATACAGACACAGCAACATCCACTGCCTCCACTGTGTCCCCCACCTCGTCGTCTCCCTCCTCCCTCCCAGTCTCGTCTACACTCTCACCTGCATGCACTACCACTACAGCCACTAGGACTCGCACCACCACACCCCGCTCACCTGCACTCACCACCCCCACTACCATTTACACTTCCCCTGTGTCCTCTCCCAGTGTGTCTGTGACGCTCCCTCCCAAAGTACACAAACGCGGGCACACACACACCCACCATCCATCCACCTCACGACAGCCTCCAGAACATGCACCTGCACCCAAATCATCAAAAGTTACACCTCCTACAACCACCTTCTCTTCCTCCACTCCCAGACCCCCTCCAGCTACCCGTCCCAGTGTTCGTCAGAAACTTTTCCTGAGCAACGTTGACCTCTTTCCCACCACCCCCCCTCCAATTCATAGGTCACGTACTAGCACCTCAGCCAAAAAATCTCCGGTACCAGTGGTGCCTGTTAGAGGTATGTGGAGTGCATTGGGCACCAGGGCAGCCAGTGTGACACGAAGCCAAAGCACAGCCAGTCCCCCTACCCTGTGAAGCACCAGAAGTTGGACAGTGCCCGACGGGATAGGGGGAAGACTCCAGCCGGCAAAGCCTCTCACAAGGGTCCCGGGGGGAGTGTCGACTCAGCTGTGACTCCTCTCAAGGTGGGGAAGGGGCAGAAGAAAGCGCCAAAGTCTGGGAAGAGCAGCACGGCGGAGAAGGCCGCCATCATCCCCGCTGCCCAGGAGGCCACAGCGAGCCCAATCGTCACTGGCCAGGACGCCACCGCCAGAGTCAGTGCCCAGGAGGGCAGTCCCATCGTCACTGGTCAGGAGACCACCGCCAGAGTCAGTGCCCAGGAGGGCAGTCCCATCGTCACTGGTCAGGAGACCACCGCCAGAGTCAGTGCCCAGGAGGGCCCAGGCAGCCACAGCCCCGCTGGGAAATGAGGGACCGCCATGGCAAACACCGCTGCACAGGTGAGAGACAGCAAAGTCAAGCACCACTGAACAGGGTAAGCACCACTGAACAGGGCAAAGACCACCATGGCAAGCACCGCTGAACAGGTCAGAAACTGCAAAGTAAAGCACAGCTGAACAGGGCAAGCACCGCTGAACAGGGCAAAGACCGCCATGGCAAGCACCGCTGAACAGGGCAAAGACTGCTGAACAGGGCAAAGACCTCCATGGCAAGCACCACTGAACAGGTCAGAAACTGCAAAGTCAAGCACCGCTGAACAGGGCAAGCACCGCTGAACAGGGCAAAGACCGCCATGGCAAGCACCGCTGAACAGGGCAAGCACTGCTGAACAGAGCAAAGACCGCCATGGCAAGCACCGCTGAACAGGGCAAGCACCGCTGAACAGGGCAAAGACCGCCATGGCAAGCACTGCTGAACAGGGCAAGCACTGCCAAGTCAAGCACCGGTAGCCCAAGTGTGGCAGGGGCAGTGATGGAACTGGGACCGTCACGGGGAGAGTGATGCACTCTGGGCACCAGTCCCCCTCCAGAAACAGTGGAGAACAGCATCCACTACCTCAGTCCTTAACAGGATGAAGCACTCTGGGCACCAGTCCCCCTCCAGAACCAGTGGAGAACAACATCCACTACCTCTGTCCTTAACAGGATGAAGCACTATGGGCACCAGTCCCCCTCCAGAACCAGTGGAGAACAGCATCCACTACCTCAGTCCTTAACAGGATGAAACACTCTGGGCACCAGTCCCCCTCCAGAACCAGTGGAGAACAGCATCCACTACCTCTGTCCTTAACAGGATGAAGCACTCTGGGCACCAGTCCGCCTCCAGAACCAGTGGAGACAGTCATCCACTTGAGAGACTGTGGCTTTGCACTCCCCAGGATGGTACAGTGGGCAAACGACCGACTGAAAAGACTTGTGAGACTGTGGCTTTGCACTCCCCAGGATAAAGCAGTGGGCAAACCACCCACTGAAAAGACTTGTGAGACTGTGGCTTTGCACTCCCCAGGATAAAGCAGTGGGCAAACCACCCACTGAAAAGACTTGTGAGACTGTGGCTTTGCACTCCCCAGGATGGTACAGTGGGCAAACCACCCACTGTAGAGACTTGAGAGACTGTGGCTTTGCACTCCCCAGGATACATCAATGAGCATGGAGCCCCGTCGTGGATCTGGCGTGGTGCTGTCATCCGGCTGAGGTGCCCCCCTTCACTTCCCCCTGAGGTGCCTGTTGTATTTTGATCTAATGCCCCAGCAGTGTTCTCTCTGTTTCTGGTCAGGTATCTGATGTGGGCCTCGCCCATGCATTTTGGGCCCAGTGGTCCATGGACATTGAATGGTGCATACCTGCACTACTAATCGTGATGTATATTTTGTTGAATGTGTACATATATCGGTATATATTAGCTTAGTGTATTTTGATACATTACAATGGTTCAACTCATTTCCTTTTGTCTTTGCATTCTTCCGGGGGGTTGTTATTGTGATGTTTGGATATGCATTGGTGTGTGTGTTGTAGTGGGTGAGGGTGGGGGTGGGGGTGTTGCGTGTGTGTGTCCCTGACTTTTGCCTCCCCCCTCCCCTATGTCGTGGGTGCAGTACTCACTGTTGTGTTCGGCGCTGGCGTTGCTGATGATCGTAAAGAAGGAGGAAGACTTTCGCAGGGAGTATTTGGAGTTCTGGCTTCATGGTGCCCTCCTTCCTCGTGGAGTGTGTTGAGGTGAGCGTTTTCCCTTTGAAATGGCTGTTTCTGCCGTGTTTTTATCCACGGTGAATCCACCCCGGAAAAGGTGGAGGATTGTTAGGTTGTGATACTGTGGGCGGTACTTTGTCTCCCGCCTGTCTGTTGGCGGTGACCGCCGCGCTGCTTGTCTGTACCGCCGTGGCGGTCGGAGTGTAAAAGTGGCTGTCTTTGTTGGGGGTTTCCGCCACGGTCATAATTCCCTTTTTTTTCCGCAGGCCTGTTTGCGGTCTTACCGCCGCTTTAACACCGTCCGCCAGGGTTGTAATGACCCCCATTGTCCTTAGATTTATGCACAATTATATTTGTGTTGTCATATGTCTGATTTGCTTTTTTTTCTTCTTTTTAGTGGGATATCATTGGTGATTGCTGTGCACAGTAGTTGCAGGTGAGTCTAGCTTTTTCAGACAAGTGAGCTGTATAGTTTTTGAGTTTATAACTCTTTGGCACATATTCATACTTTTTTAGTGCAGCATTTGTGCCTCTTTTTGACGCAAAAGCGGCACAAACTTCCAAAATACAATTGTATTTTGTAAGTTAGTGCCGCTTTTGCATCAAAATGTGAAGCAAAAGCGGCGCTAAAGAAGTATAAATATGGGCCTTAGAGATAAAGCCACACTTTGTTTATTACTTATCTTACACAGTGCTGGTTGTTGGTGGTGCATTTGTCCAGTTACTTATTGTCGGAAGGATCATGGCTAGCTATAGGATGACCGCTCAGCAGGTTGTCGGTGTGCTTTTTGAGTCGTCTTGTGACTATGATTAGGAGACTGACTCTGCATCTGAGGCAGAGGAGGTAGTGCAAGATTCTGGAAGTGCATTTTGTGTCAGAGAGGAATCATCTGATGATGAAGCCACTCTCAGTGCTGATGAAGTGCCTGTTTTAGAAGAGGACAATGATGTGTAATGGTGCAGCAGCCATCGGCTGAAAGGCTTACCATTGGAAGACCTGACACCTGGGTTGCACCAAACATGGAGCAACCACAGTTGCCTGCCTTTACGGGTTTCCCAGGGCGTAGAGAAAATACACAAAACTTTTTGCCTGTCAACTTCTTTGAGTTGTTTATGGATGATGTCGTTTTAGAAGAGATTGTTGAGCAGACTAATTTGTATGCAGAGCAGTATTTGAGGGACAACGCTGCCAGACTTAGGCCACACTCTAGACCTATCTGGGGGATTCCCACAAATCTGGAAGAGTTGAAAAAGTTCTTGGGTTTAACTTTTTTGATGGGGCTGATAAGGAAGCCATCTCTGTCTTCGTATTGGTCTAGTAGTCCCTTGATGGCAACTGCTATATTTCTGTAATCATGAGTCATTACCGGTATGAGCTTCTTCTTTGGATGTTGCATTTTGTTGATAATGCTTTAGCCTTGCCACAAGATCACCCTGATTCTGACTGTCTTTTTAGGATTAGACCTGTCCTTGATCATTTTGTAGATCAGTTTTCAGAGATCTATGTTCCAGGCAAAGAAATATCTGTAGATGAGTCTTTGGTCCTGTTCAAGGGTCGTTTGGTTTTTAGGCGGTACATTCCAAACAAGAGGGCACGCTATGGAATTAAATTGTATATTCCATGAAAGTTGTACAGGATATGTTTATAATTTCCGGGTCTACACTGGTAGGGATTCCAGTATTGACACCCCTGGTTGTCTGACCACTTTTGGAGTTAGTGAGAATATTGTGTGGGAACTTGGTAGACGACTGTTTAACAAAGGACACCATTTATATGTAGATAACTTCTACAATGGAGTTCAGTTATTCAAGGAATCGTTCACAGTGGACACTGTTGCTCGTGGCACAATCTGCTCTAATCGGAAAAGCTATCCAAGAGAGCTTTTCTTTAAAAAACTTGAGAAGGGACAGTGCAGTGCCTCGCAGAATGATGAGCTGATAGTTCTGAAATGTGTAGACAGGAGGGATGTGTACATGCTAACTACCATCCATGATGAGAGTACTTCATCTGTGGCTGTTTGGGGTCAATTTGCTGAAGTGCACAAACCTGTGTGCATTTTAGACTACAATAAACACATGGGTGGTGTTGATAGAGTAGATCAGAGGTTGGAACCTTACACTGCTGCACGAGAGGCTTTTGTTTGGTATAAGAAATTAGTGGTTCATCTGTCCCACTAGACAACTTTCAGTTCTTTTGTTGTGTTCAAGAATAGTTTTCCAGAGTCAAGGATGACATTAGTGAAATGTCAGGAGTCTATCATAGCGAGCCTTCTTATGCTGGAACAGGTAAGAGTTCCTAGAGAAGCAGTGGTGGAGGATGTGGCTAGATTGAAAGATCGTCACTTTGCTGATCACATTCCTCCCACAGCCAGCAAAGACTTTCCTGCTAAGAGATGTAGAGTCTGTCCTCGAAGAGGTATGTACTTCTCTGATTGCCTGGGCTGTGTGTGGGTGTCTGGTTTAGGAGCTACCAATCACAGAAGAATTATTGGGAAATACCGTGAATGTAAACTGCTGTTTTATATTTTCATATGTTCAGTTTCACTGTTGGCATTCAGTATTCAGTTAGAGCTTTTGTGTTTGTAGTTTTGTACTTATTTAAAATTAGTGGTTTGTTTGTTGTTTAAAAACAAAAAAAGTGAGGGCTGTGTGCATGGACTGCCGCTTGGCTGGTGGTGTGTGTGGAGTGGTACTTGGCTGGCGGTGTGTGTGGAGTGGTGCTTGGCTAGCGGTGTGTGTGGGGTGGCGCCTGGCTAGCGGTGTGTGTGGTGTGACGCTTGGCTAATAGTGTGCATGGAGTAGCGCTTTGCTTGCGGTGTGTGTGGGGTGATGCTTGGCTGGCGGTGTGCGTGGGGTGGCGCTTGGCTGGCAGTGTGTGTGGAGTGGAGCCTGGCTGGCAGTGTGTGTGGAGTGGCAAACACCAGTCAACACTCTCCCATCAGCTGGTGTGATTGCGGTATCATGCATATGAGCATATGAAAGTGACGGGCCCTTGAATGATGCTGTCTGTTGATGCGAGTGTTGTAATGTGCTGGGCCACCAGCTTGGTTGGTGGGTGAGGGGTCTTTTTAACATAACCCAAGTGCATTTCTTTTCGCAATTTTTGTGTTTGGAACATCACAGAAGTGCGTGGACACATCAAAATGATCTATGACAAAACTACCCGTGTTTGGGGGGGGCACCTATGTTTTATGTCCCGGGCGCAACCTTCATTAAGGGAAACCTACCAAACCCAGAAATTTTTTTAAACTTGACATCCCAAGGAGTCCAAGCAGGTGTGGCTTGCGTGGATCCCCCAACATTTTCTTACCCATTCTCCTCTGCAAACCTCAAACGTTTCTTAAAAAATCATATTTTACTCGCTTTTCTTTGTAGGATCACCGCTCTGGCACAAATTTCCTAAAACCCAGCATTCCCTCAGTATCCCAAGTAAAAGATACCTCACTTGTGTGGTTCCCCAAAGCAGAGTCAGCATAAGATGTATGAAAGAAAAATATGTGCTTATCAACTCACTGTGCTATCCCCCCAAACTCTACAGGTTTTTGGCCTTTTTCTGTTGCAGGCACCTGGGCCACCTACACAAGTGAGGTACCATTTTTATTGGGAGTCTTGGGGGAACGCTGAGTGGAAGGAAATGTGTGGTTCCTCTCAAATTCCAGAACTTTCTGTCACCGAAATGTGAGGAAAAAGTGAGTATTTTTGCCAAATATTGAGGTTTGCACAGGATTCTGGGCAACAGAACCTGGTGAGAGCCCCACAAGTCACCCCTTCTTGGATTTCCCTAGGTGTCTAGTTTTAAAAAATGCACAGGTTTCGTAGGTTTCCCTAGGTGCCGCCTGAGCTAGAGACCAAAATCCACAGCTAGGCACTTTGCAAAAAACAGCTCTGTTTTCTTTGGGAAAATGTGATGTGTCCACGTTGTGTTTTGGGGCATTTCCTGTTGCGGGCACTATACCTACCCACACAAGTGAGGTACCATTTTTGTCGGGAAACTTGGGGAAACACTGGGTGGAAGGACATTTGTGGCTCCTCTTAAAATTCCAGAACTTTCTGTCACCGAAATGTGACAGCTAGGGACTTTGCAAAAACACATCAGATTTCAATGTAAAAATGTGAATTGTCCATGTTGCGTTTTCTGTCGCAAGCATTAGGCCTAACCACGCAAGTGAGGTACCATTTTTATCGGGAGACTTGGGGAAACACAGAATAGCAAAACAAGTGTTATTGCCCCTTGGCTTTCTCTACATTTTTTACATTCCAAAAATAAGACAGTGTGTAAAAAAAATGTCTATTTGAGAGATGCCCTGTAATTCACATGCTAGTATGGGCATTCCGGAGTACAGGGATGTGCAAATAACCACTGCTTCTCAACACCTTATCTTGTGCCCATTTTGGAAATACAAAGGTTTTCTTGATACCTATTTTTAACTTTTTCTATTTCAGCAAAGGAATGGATGCATACCCTGTACAGAATGAAAACCCATTGCAAGGTGCAGCTCATTTTTTGGCTCTGGGAACCTAGGGTTCTTGATGAACCTACAAGCCGTGAAGAGGTTAAGCGATTTGCCCAGAATCACAGAAGTTGAGCCGACAACCAGACTCAAAAGTGTCTCCGCATAATTGGCAACTTAGCCACATTGTGACTTGTGCTGAAAGATAATCAGTGAGACAAATTCTCTCATGACTGGTCAAACTTAAGTTTTCAATACATTTTCAAGATATTTAAAGCACGTCTAAAAGTCAGAAACCTTATTGCCTTCCAATCTCTTTCAGTTCTTTGTGCAATGTGACGTTCACAAGGCAATGCTTTAAATGGACTTTAAGAGTATATTAATCTTTTCATAGCAGAAACATTCCTTTAAACATCAGTTCATATTATCCATTCATCGTTCAAGCAGTATCTAACCACTATTTTTATTCTCCACCTTAAAGGTGTAACCAACCTTAAATTACCATTTGGTATGCCAATGTGAACTGGGTAAAATAAGGTTTGGAGAACAGATATTTTTGTTTCACATTGCCTGCTGCCTGACAAGAACTGGCAGTACTGTGAAATGCAAGGCAATTTATGTCAGGGGGACATTTGACACAGTACAACGCAGCAAGGCAACTTGCTACCTGCTTAAAATGGAGAAGCAGGAATGTGCCAACACTTTGGGCAGTATAGATATGATAGTACTAGTGTTGGTGCAAGGGTGTCGGCATTAGCGCTTGGCCACTAGTATGACAGCACACAGAGAGAGCAGAACTGTGCCTTATCTCAATAGATATGAAGCATGTCTAAAGACTCCTCTAAGGAGACTACTTGGACTGAACAGATCAAATCACTAACTTCAAGCTGTGAAGATCTGTAAATGAATTGCAGGGTCATACTCCCAGGGTCACTCGTGATGTCATATCAAGACTGCCCTGTGTGTTTGAAGAAGAAAATTCATCATCTTCCTTGGATGCAAAGCCAAGCATCTAGGCTTGGTTGAATTCTGAGGAAGTAAGACATTAGAGCACCAGTCATATATGCTGTACTTGTAATTAGACAAACAGCTCTCTGTCATATTTATGAGGGAGCAAACCTTCTGCCAAACTCTACGTCAGTCCCTTTGCAACACTCTGTGTTAGAAAAACAGCTGCACACAGCATAGTTCAGAAACAGTGAGAAACAAAAAAGAACAACTCCTCCCTATTTTCAATTATGCTGCCTTGATGTATGTGTGTGTGTGTATTTATATATATATATATGTATATATATATATATATATATATATAAATTATATATATATATATATATATATATATATATATATGGCCACACTTCGAGGTTGTATTATTATTCTCCTTCCTTTAATTTGCGAGATCAACAAAAAATAAACAATGTAAGGACTCCCCTGACGCGTTTCGGTCTCACCAGACCTTGTTCACAGGAACTTCCTGTGCATTTCTCTGGCACTTTAAATATACAAGCAGAAACCCACAAACACACTAACAGAGGACCAATTTCAATCATGCTTATTTTCATCTCAAAAAGCCAGAGCATCGTATATTAATATAGACACACTCTGCTAAATAATATCTAAAATTATATAGATTTTGCAAGGGTATCTCTACTTTTTCTAATGCCCATGAGGTTGTTTGTAAATGGAGTCTGCTAATTTGTCACTTCCTTGAGCTTAGACGTCCTGGGCAGTATATGATTATAGGCAGAAAATGTGAATGTGTGGATTCTTTGTTGGATAACAGGGGGACTAATCAGGTCTTAACACTTTTCTGACTACTAAATGATTTTCATTGACACTAATCTTTGCAGACAGGCAATTTCATTGTTCTGCTGCTTGAATGAAGTAAGTAGTGCCACAAACTATTTTCTTTGTGAACACATGAATTATTAACTGCAGTGCCAGTCTGTAACATAGGTTCATGCGTTTGGGAGTGTTTTGTGATTTTTGCTTGAATGGGTTTTGGTCCTTTGCCATTGATAGGTTTATGTGTGAGTTTAAGAAACTGGATTCTCAGGCGAGAGGGGTGAGGACTCCACTCAAGTCGTAAGTATAATTCTTGTCAAAGTGAATCACAAAAGGCACCAAATAAACCTAAGTTCAAACCTTTGGCACCTATGGCACAGAGCAGACATGCTTAAGATAAGAGACAATGGCCATTATTACAACCCTGGCGGTCGGTGGTAAAGCGGCTGTAAAACTGCCAACAGGCCGGCGGAAACAAAAATGGAATTATGACCATGGCGGAAACCGGCAACATAGACAGCCACTTTAACATTCCGACCGTCACGGCGGTACAAACAAACAGCATGGCGGTCACCGCCAGCGGACAGGCGGAAGACAATGTACCGCCCATACTACTATGACAGGCCAATCCGCCACCTTTTCTGGGGCGGATTCAACGTGAACAAAATCACGGCAGAAACAGGACTTGGAAGGGAAAACACCCACCTCTACACAGCCCACAAGGAACCAGGACGCCATGGAGCCTGAACTCCAAATACTCCCTGCGATAGTCTTCTTGCTCCTCTACCAGGAGCACGACCGACGGCGGCAACGACCATGGTGAGTACTGCACCTACAACACGGGGGGGAGAGAGTGACACATGCAACACGCAACACCCCCACCCCCACCCTTACCCACAACAACACACACACCAGTACATGCTGAAACATTACATTTACACCCCCCATGGAAGAACGCAAGGACAAAAGGAAATGATTGTAACCATTGTAATCAATAAACATCCATTAGTCAAAAATGTATATACACTATAAACAAATATGTGCACCAAGAATTCAAGTCCAGGTACTGCACCTATATAGTCCATGGACCACTGGGCCCAAAATGTATGGGCGAGGCCCACGCTCGATACCCGATCGAAACGGAGAGAACACTGCAGGGGCATCAGATCGAAATAAAACAGGCACCTCAGGAGGAAGGGAAGGGGGGGCACCTCACCCGGATGAGGGCACAACTCCAGCTCCACGAGGGGGCTCATGCCCATTGATGTATCCTGGGGAGTGCAAAGCCACAGCCTCTCAAGTCTCTCCAGTGGGTGGTTTGCCCACTGCTGCATCCTGGGGATTGCAAAGCCACAGTCTCTCAAGTTTCTCTAGTGGGTGGTTTGCCCACTGCTTTATACTGGGGAGTGCAAAGCCACAGTCTCTCAAGTCTCTCCAGTGGGTGGTTTGACCACTGCTTTATCCTGGGTAGTGCAAAGCCACAGTCTCTCAAGTCTTTACAGTGGGTGGTTTGCCCACTGCTTTATCCTGGGGAGTGCAAAGCCACAGTCTCTCAAGTCTCTCCAGTGGGTGGTTTGACCACTGCTGTATCCTGGGGAGTTCAAAGCCACAGTCTCTCAGGTGGATGCCTTTCTCCACTGGTTCTGGAGGAGGCTTTGTGCCCAGGGTGCTTCATCCTGCCAAGGACCGAGGTAGTGGATGCCTTTCTCCACTGGTTCTGGAGGGGGCTTTGTGCCCAGAGTGCTACATCCTGCCAAGGACTGAGGTAGTGGATGTGACACTCCACTGACGGTGGGGCAACATCAAAGCTGCCCAGGCCCCTAGAACTGACCACCAGCCTCGTACGAATTACCACTGGGGATGGCAGCCATGTCTGTGGTGGTGCCACTGGCTCAGGATGTCGCTTGCGGCAGTCATTTGGGCGGCAGTGCTTGCGGCGGTCATCGGGCCGGCGGTGCTGGTGGCAGCCTCACTGACTGTGGTGCAGGTGGCTGGCTCACTGACTGCCGTGCTGGTGGCTGGCTAAACCGGTCACTTACATTAAAGAGAACTGGCTATGTCAAAGTCAGGTCGCCCGTCCCCAAATAGAAAACAGGCTCCTTGGGAGAGCGTCCCGCCGTTCTGGAGGGTAGGTCCTGAGCTTTGGACCGGAATCAGTGATACACAGTGTTGTTTCTGAGTCCTTGGAACGCGCCTCCCAAGGAGCCTGTTTTCTATTTGGGGACGGGCGACCTGACTTTGACATTGCCAGTTCTCTTTAATGTAAGTGACTGGTTTATGTAGTATTATTCTTCTGCTGAGACCTTTTTGAATTGGAGAAGAACAAAAATGTTGGTCCTGAGGAAGCGTCATTGGATCCTTTTGGACCGCACGACGTGAAACATGTCGACCTTTTCCTAGAGGTACTGTAATAATTATAGACCATGCACATTAGTTGTCTTTTTGAGAGTAATTGAGCATCATCTACTCAATCTTTACTCTCCTTCTGTTTTTAACCTTGGTCTTCATCTACTCACATTGATTAAATTAATGATATTGGTGATGATGAATAACCAATTTTAGATTCCTTTCTTTTTCAGTTCTCTCCTATTTGTGCTGGTGCCGGATTAGGAGGCATTTCTGTTTAGATAGTTCGAACCCACCAGTCACTATTAGAACAGTACGGCTTAGAGACCCCTCACGTGGAGCCCATCAGGCGTTGCAGCGCCGGCCTGGCAAGGAGCATTTCCCGATGATGATACCGGTCGTCCATTGTGATGCTTCAGGGCTCTTGCTCCTGAGACTTCTGGTCCCCTAGGCCATTATAAAACACATGGAACAGTGTGCCTTTATTTGTAACATAATTATTGGGAGAATGTACACTGGACCAATTAATTGCCCGGTCCCTCCTCCTTATATGTAGGTTCCCTATACTACTCACCAAAGAAGGTGTTCCAGATCATCGTGGCCTGCTGTCTGCTGCACAACTTGGCTTTGCGAGGACAGGTGCCTTTTCTGCAGGAGGATGGTCCAGAAGGAGGTCTTGTGGCAGCTGTGGAGCCTGTGGACAGTGAAGAAGAGGAAGCAGACGAAGACGACATAGACAATAGAACCAACGTGATCCAGCAATACTTCCAGTGAGACACAGGTAAGAAGACATCACTGCCTTCTACATCTGATAAAATTGTTAGACCTATGATCTGTCACCCAGTGTATGGACCCTGACTTGTCACTTTGCCTTTCAATTTCACAGATGTGGGTCCCACTGTGTGACCTCTGCTATGTTACCTCATGGACTAGAGCTGTGTGACAAAGGTATGTTGACAATAGAATGGACATTGCTATTTTCCTCAGTTATTGCAAATACACATTTGTGAAAGCACAGACTGACTCCAGATTGTTTTGTGATTCAAGTGTGTTTATTTAAGCGCTAAATAGTGGAGAGGGTGTAAAATGGTCAGTGGTGATAGTGGAGGAATGTCCATGGCAGAGTCCAGTTATTTATCTCACAGGTGCATTGTCCAAAGGGGCATAAAAAGTGGGGCTACGGCAGTTTAGGGATGGACAGGGTGATAAAGTGGAACAGAAGGATGACATTCAGGGTGGTCTCAATTCTTGACGGGGGTCTTCGCATTGTTCTCTGTCTTTGTCCTGGATCTCAGGGACCGCTTGCGGGGTGGGGTGCTGATGTCGTGGTCCTGTGGCGGTGCATCCTGTCCACTAGCGCTGGCGGAGGTGGTGAGCAGTTCATCGTCTAGGCTAGTGTCAGGGGCCCCTTGTTGTGCCACAGTGTCCCTCCTGGTGTTCACAAGGTACTTCAGCACCCCTACAAAGGTGCCCAGGGTGGTGACGATGGACTTGAGTTCCTCCCTGAACCCCAAGTACTGTTCCTCCTGCAGCCGATGGGTCTCCTGAAACTTGGCCAGTACCGTTGCCATCGTCTCCGGGGAATGATGGTACGCTCTCATGATGTTGGAGAGGACCTCGTGGAGAATGGGTTCCCTGGGCCTGTCCTCCCCCTGTCACACAGCAGACCTCCCAGTTCCCCTGTTTTCCTGGGCCTCTGTCCCCTGAACCGTGTGCCCACTACCACTGCCCCCAGGTCCCTGCTGTTCTTGGGTTTGTGGGTGTGCCTGGGTTCCCTGTAGTAGTGGACACACTGCTGCCTGACGTGTCCTAGGGACAGAGGTATGGGCCTGCTGGGTGGGTGCTGTGCTGGTTTTTCCTGAGGGGAGAGGCTCTGTGGTGGCCTGTGACTGTGTCAGGGAAACCGACTGTCCCGAAGTCCCAGATGGGCCAGGCTGGTCATCTAGATCCAGTTGGACTGAGCTGCTGTCATCACTGTGGGCCTCTTCTGTGGGAGGGTGGACATGTCTGGAACCTCCTGTCCGGTGACATTGGGTAGGGGTCCTGCAGGGGTGTAAAGGAATGATTATCGCATCTGCGTATGCCATGGTGTGCAATGGGTAGGTGACCCTGTACCCCAGTGCTTGCATTCTTGTGTAGGACCTTGTGTGATAATTGTTTTGGGGTCAGTGTGGGTATCTGTAGTGGACATGCTTTGGTGATGAGTGTCCATGCTTTGTTGTTGCATGCAGGGCTTGGTGTTGGGATGTGTGGTTTGTGATATTGGGACATATGTGAGGAGTTGGAGTGATGGGGGTGAGGGCGAGGGTGGGGGTATGTGATAGCATGCAGGTAGGGTGGGGGATATGGTAGTTAAAGATTTGACTTACCAGAGTCCATTCCTCCTGCTACTCCTGCGAGGCCCTCAGGATGCAGTATAGCCAAGACCTGCTCCTCCCATGTTGTTAGTTGTGGGAGAGGAGGTGGGGGTCCACCGCCAGTCCTTTGAACTGCAATGTGGTGTCTTGAGACCACGGAACGCACCCTCCCCCGTAGGTTGTTCCACCTCTTCCTGATGTTATCCCGTGTTCTTGGATGCTGTCCCACTGTGTTGACCCTGTCCACGATTCTGCGTCATAGCTCCATCTTCCTAGCTATGGAGGTTTGCTGCACCTGTGATCCGAATAGCTGTGGCTCTACCCGGATGATTTCCTCCACCACGACCCTGAGCTCCTCCTCAGAAAACCTGGGGTGTCTTTGCGGTGCCATGGGGTGGTGTGGGTGATGTGTGAGGTGGTGTGTATTGTGATGTGTGAGAGAATGTGTTTGTGTGTGTTGTGTGAGGTGTGTGGATGTTGTGTGAGTGATGGTGTTGAGTGCCTGTGGATGCTAGTTTGTTGATGGTGGTGTCTCTCTCTGGCCTTCTGTCGCAATTCTGGTTGTAACGGTTTGTGGGTGATGCAGGTGTGTGTTTTATATTGTATTGAGTGTGTGGGAGTGGTATGTGTATGTGTATCAGGTGTATGTATTTCCAATTGTCCAATGTGGTTGTGTTTTGTAAATGTGTGTGTATTTCGAGCGCGTCGGTTTGTACCACCAATGGATTACCGCGGTTGAAAGACCATTCGTGGGTTGTGATAGTGTGGGCTTATTCCTGTTGGTGTGACGGTGGAGGTTTTGTTATTGCCAGTTTATCACTGACCTTAGCGGAATTCCGCAGCAGTGTGTTGGCGGTCTTCTGCACGTCGGTAAGCGAGTTTGACCGCCAATGTTGTAATGAGGGCCAATGTCTAAAGTATTTATGGAGTACTTGAAGAGTGATGAAGTCAAAATGTCACAAAAGGAAAATCCCAAACAAATTTAGAAAAATTGAGAATATTTTATTAAAAAACATATTTCAAACTAACAAAAATCCAATGAAAAGAACCACAGATATGAATTTTCATAGGTTAAACTAAAAATGCAGTTAAAAATGTATTACCCACCAGCAGCAGTCATGAAGTTCCACTTGATCTGTTCTAAGATGAAAGTTGAGGTAGACCGCGATAAAGCCTGGGTCAATCACAGACACCTGGTTCACTCCAGTTTGAAGTTTTATCTCCAGACTTAGAAACTTTTTGGAGGTCAAACGTCTTCAGTGTAACAAGCTGTAACCGAGAAGGGGCTAATCAGTACTGGATTGATGATGGATGGAGTCTCAGTGAAGCCATTAGTTTAGGCGGCAAAAGCTCTTAGCGGCAAAAGGTCTATTTTTGTGTCCTCAACATTAAGGCCTTCAATGGTGGCGCCTGTGATTCTTTCTAATTTCAGATTTTGAACCATTTATGGAGCTGGGAATTCCTCAGCAGGGCAAGGCTACAAACTGTAGCTGAGGAGGAGCTTGTCAATGACAGAAAACAGTCTCAGATGGTACAGCAAATTTGATTTGCTGCAGCAGAAGAGGATGTAATGGCAAATTGAGGCCCAGCGGCAACACACCTTTGCCGGATCGGCCTAACAGGTTGGTTCAGTTGACCAAGCGGTTCTCAGAGTAAAATGATTCCATGTCCGAAGGTGTTAAGGTTAGGCAGGAGGGCTACACATTTGACAGCAGTCAAGAGTCCTAGAGCTCGGAGATAGTACTTGGGGATCAAGACTCACTCCAGCAGAGCACTGCAGCAGGGTCTAGGGCAGATCTAGTTGGAACTGGTCATGTGGGAGTACAGGGAAAAGACCCCTTGAACCTTGTGTTTCTGTAGCTCCCATGGAAGGTCAGCCAACTAACACTTGGAGTCACTTCTAACTTCCTGGGTTCAAGGAAAACAGGATCAGCCTTCCTTCAGATAGCAGGACAGTTCTTCTGCTTCTCCTCACATCTAAGAAGGGTACTGTAGATACCCATTTATGCTCAATTCCTTTTTTATTAATGGTAAATTATTCTACGGTGCTCCTCTTTCTCTTAATCCAACATGCAGAGGGAGAACCACCCCCCAAACGTTGTTCATCTGGTTAGAGCTTAGCCAGACGTGTTGCTAGGGAAATGGGCATTCCCTCCCCCTGAGGTCATGCGAAAGGAGTTATAGGGCATGTCCTCCTCCCATTGGAATTGGAACCAACCTGACTAGATGAACAGAAGAGAGGGCAGGTCCAACTGTGAGCTACATCTGCCTATGACAAGGTAGGCCCTTATAAAGTGCAGAAGGGGTCTGGGCATCAGCCTCAGGCCATCCTGTCCAGGGAATGTCAACACCTCTACAGACCTAAGGCCTATTGTCCCTGCCCTGGGAGCAGACCACACCTCACAGAGGGTTAGCCATCAAGACCCAAGTGACAGTTTGAAGTCATAAAAAGCCCTGAGAGGCATTAGTTAGGGTAAAGTCAATATTTTTAAAGTCAATTTTCCTTGATAGTTAGATAAAATTAAATGTTATCATTAAATTGGATTTTGTTCACCTCTTAAAAAGAGTGCTTGAAACATTTACTTACCTGTTCCTAAACTTTTCCTAAACTGAATTAGCATTATACGGTATCATAATGTAACCCAGTGTTTCCCTGTTGAAGCAGCCAGCCTTGCTACAGTGAAAATAGCTTTTAGGCTTTTTCACTGTAAGGACAGGTGGAACATTAGACTTTTACATGTCCCACTGTTAAATACTGTGCTTTCTATCTTATAGACACTAAGGGAGTCATTACAACATTGGCGGTAAAAGTAGCTTACCGCCGTGCAGAAGACCGCCAATACACCGCCGCGCCCGCAGTAGACCGCCACAGCTATTATGACACACATCTTGGTATCTGCCGAAATTCAGACACCCACACAACACTGCCACATCAAAGGTCAGCAATAAACATGCAGAAAGAAATCCTCCACCTCCATGCCAACAGAAACACGCCCATGTTATTACAACCCACGAATCCACGCGGCGGTCTTTCAACCGCGGTATTCCATTGGCGGTACACACCGCTGCGCTCAAAATACACACACATCTCCAAAACACCGCCACATTGGACAATTCGAATTACACACACCTGAGACACATACACACACCACTCCCACACACCCAATACAATATAAAACACACACCCACATCACCCACAAACCCCTACGACCACAAATTCTGAAAGAAGGCCAGAGAGACAGCACAGCAATTGACAACCCCATCACACAGAGGCACACAACACCATCACCCACACAACATCCACGCACAAAACACCACACACCACTACACTCACTACACTCATCACCACATACACCACCCCGCACCTCACCCACACCACCCTATGGCACGCCAAAGACATCCCGCTTCTCCGACGAGGAGCTCAGGGTCATGGTGGAGGAAATCGTCCGGGTAGAGCCACAGCTATTTGGATCACAGGTACAGCACACATCAATAACAAGGAAGATGGAGTTATGATGCAGAATAGTGGATAGGGTGAACGCCGTGGGACAGCACCCAAGAAATAGGAAGGACATCAGGAAGAGGTGGAACGACCTACGGGGGAAGGTGCGTTCAACGGTCTCCAGGCACAACATCGCGGTGCAGCGGACTGGCGGCGGATCCCCACCTCCTCCCCCACAACGAACAACATGGGAGGAGCACGTCTTGACCATCTTGCATCCTGAGGGCCTCGGAGGAGTCGGTGGAGGATGGGACACTGGTAAGTCAAATCTTAACTACCATATCCCCCACCCTACCTGCATGCTATCACACACTCCATCCTCACACCCTCCCCTATCACTTCAAATCCTCACTAATGTACCCATAACACAAACCACCCATCCCAACACCAAGCCCTGCATGACACAACTAAGCATGGTCACCACTCTCCAAAGCATGCTCACTGCACATACCCCCCCAACCATCATCACACAAGGCCCCACACAGGAATGCTTGCACTGGGGTTCAGGCACACCCACCCTTTGCACACCATTATACACACACATGCAATAATCATGCTCTTATGCCCCTGCAGGAACCCGAAGGACCGTCACCACACCAGAGGGTCCAGACAACACCACTCCACTCCCAGAAGAGGCCCACAGTGACAACAGCAGCTCTGCCCTACTGGATCTTGATGACCAGCCCGGACCATCGTGGGCCTCGGGACAGTCGGATCCCCTTGCACAGGCACAGCCCAACACCGACCTTCCACCCTCTGGTAACACCAGCACAGCACCCACCCAGCGGGCCCAAACCTCCCTACCCAGGACAGGTCAATCAGCGGTGTGTCCACCACTACAGGGCACCCAGGGTAACCCACCACCCCAACAACAACAGGGACCTGGGGGCAGTGGTAGTGGGCACACGGTCCAGGGAACGGAGGCACAGGAACATAGGGGAACTGGAAGGGCTGCTGTGCGACAGAGGGAGGACAGGCCAAGGGAACCAACTCTCCACGAGGCCCTCTCCTCCATCATGGGAGGATACCACCACTCCTAGGAGACGATGGCGATGGTCCTGGACAAGTTGCAGGAGACCCTGCAGTAGGAGCAGTATTTGGGGTTCAGGGAGGAGCTCAGGACCATCGGCTCCGCCCTGGGCACCTTAGTAGGGGTGCTGAAGGACATACAAAAAACCTTGACACTAGCCAGGACGATGAAATGCCCTCCACCTCCGCCGGCGCTAGTGGACAGGACGCCCCGCCACAGGACCACCACACCAGCACCCCACCCCCTGCAGACGGACAACCACCACGTAAGCGGTCCCTGAGATCCAGGAACAGGACAGAGCAAGATGGCAAGTCCCCCGCCAGGAAATAAGCCCACCCTGATTGTCCTCCCACTGTCCCACTTTGTTACCCTGTCCATATTCAAACTGCCCCAGCTCCACTTCCTATGCCCAGATGGGCAGTGCACCTGTGAGACTAATAGACTGGACTCTGTCATGGACATTCCTCCACCATCCCCCATCACCATTTTACAACTCCCCTTCATTTTTTGAGCACTTAAATAAACACTCTTGAAACACAAAACATCTGTAGTCAGTCTATGATTTTGTACTTTGTATTATCAATGACAGTGTCATAATGGCTGTACCATTGTAAGGCTAGCATACCTATGTCACACATCACAAGCCCTTGAAGGATGCAAGCAGTTGACACGTAGGTTACCACACCTGTGAAACCGTAATGGAAGGGTACAACTCAGTTAACAAATAGTGATTGAAATCGACAAACAGGATAGAGGTAGGCGTGTGAAAGTTAATGTAATGTTAAACCAGAAAATTTTCTCACCTGTGTGTCACTGGAAATATTGCTGTATGACTGACTCCCTGTTGTTGTTTTCTTCTTCCTCAGCTTCATCCTCATCACTGTCCACAGGCTCCACAGACTCCACAGCTGCTACAACACTGTCATCTAGATCATCCTCCTGCAGAAAAGGCACCTGGCGTCGCAAAGTCAAATTATGGAGCATGGAGCAGGCGATGATGATGTCGCACACCTTCATGGGTGAGTAGAATAGGGATCCACCTGTCATATGCAGACACCTGAACCTGGCCTTCAGGAGGCCGAAGGTGCGTTCGATCACCCTCCTAGTCCGCCCATGGGCCTCATTGTACCGTTCTTCTGCCCTGGTCCTGGGATTCCTCACTGGGGTCAATAGCCAGGAAAGGTTGGGGTAACCAGAGTCCCCCAATAGCCATACACAGTGCCTTTGGAGTTGACCCATCATATCAGGGATGCTGCTATTCCGCAGGATGTAGGCGTCATGCACAGAGCCTGAGAACATTGCATTTATCTGCGAGATGTACTGGTCTGCCAAACAGACCATCTGGACATTTGTGGAATGATAACTCTTCCTGTTCCTGTACACCTGTTCACTCCTGTGGGGGGGGACCAGAGCTACATGGGTCCCATCAATGGCACCTATGACGTTGGGGATATGTGCAAGGGCATAGAAGTCACCTTTCACTGTAGGCAAATCCTCCACCTCAGGGAAAATGATGTATCTCCTTACGTGTTTCAGCAGGGCAGACAACACTCTGGACAGGACGTTGGAAAACATAGGCTGGGCATCCCTGATGCCATGGCCACAGTTGTCTGAAAAGACCCACTTGCAAGGAAATGGAGCACTGACAGCACCTGCACGTCAGGGGGGATTCCAGTCGCATGGCGGATCGGTGACATCAGGTCTGGCTCCAACTGGGTACATAGTTCCTGGATAGAGGCACAGTCAAACCTGTAGGTGACGATGACATGTCTTTCTTCAATTGTCAACAGGTCCACCAGCGGTCGGTACACCGGAGGATTCCGCCATCTTCTCATATGTCCCAGCTGACGGTGCCTACGAAGGACAACAGTGAAGAACCAGTCACAATTCCTCCAGGTATGTACCCACAGTTACACACAAGACTACACCAGACACAAAACCCTTCCTGTATGTGTGTCGAGTGTATGCCTAGCTATGTGTGACGCAGTAGTAAATGAAGCCATGTGGGCCCCTGAAATGGCGGATGCCTGACCTCTAAACTGGGACAATGGGATTGCGGGGTAACTGCGCTGGCGTTGCACACCGTCGCGGTATGCGGTCGTAGACCGCGGCGCAATGCTGCATTGGTTAACATTGGACCCTATGGGTCCCAGGAGCCAATGAACATGTGCGCCGGCGGTGATGATGCGCACTGCCGCGGACGTCACCGCCGCGGATGTCACCGCCATTTTCTATCTGTTCAATCACTAGATACCTGACCTTCGACAGGAGAGGACCTACACTGCTAGTGCTGCTGTGACCTCGGTCTGGAAGCGACGATGGCTGCTGCGTCTGGGGAAAGGGCCCCTGCCTTCACTGCACAGGAGTTGGAGAAACTTGTGGATGGGGTCCTCCCCCATACACGCTACTCTACGGTCCTCCAGACCAACAGGTTAGTACACAGGGAGCGCGTTGTATGGACTAGGCCTGGGTGGAGAGGGCTGGGTGGAAGAGGGAAGGGGGCAGAGTTCTAAGAACATTAATGCATGGGAATGAATGGGCCACATGGCAAGGGTAGGGAGGGGCCCACTCACAACGACGGTGCAGTTGGTAATGACTGTTCCTCTTCCCTTGTGCATGTCATGTATGTCAGCGCCCACCAGAAGAGGGACATTTGGCGTGCCATCGCCAAGGAGGTCCGGACCCTGGGGGTCCACTAGAGACGGGGCACCCACTGCCGTAAGAGATGGGAGGACATTCGCCGCTGCAGCAAGAAGACGGCGGAGGCTCAGCTGGGGATGTCCTCCCAACGTGGGAGGGGTGCCTGTTGCACCATGACCCCCCTGGTGTTCCGGATCCTGGCGGTGGCCTACCCGGAGTTGGATGGGCGCTTGACCACATCACAGCAGACACAAGGGGGTGAGTACAACCTCATTTTGCGGACTTTGCGTGCAGTGGTGGTGTCTGGGTGGGGGAGGTGGGCTGTGGGTGTCCCTAGGCCACAGCGAGTTAGGTAGGCAAGGCCCCTCCGTAATGCAGCCATGTGGCACTCAACCCCACCTCAGCAGAGTGCCAAGTCGAGGTATAGTTGCCCCTGTGGCATCCATGTGTGCAGATGTCCACCATTGCCATGTAGGCCATAACCCAGAAATTGCGTGTGTAGAGTGCAGGAGCATGGCGTAATGCAGGGGGCTGCTGCGTCTGTCTTGTCTGCCAACGGAAGCGGAATGCCATGCACTAAAACTCTCTTTCTTCTGTGTCCCCCTCTTTTTCTGCTCTCCCTGTCCTTTAGTACATCAGCATCAACAGGCGGAGGTAGAGTGGCAGCGGAGCACGAGGGAGCTGCATCCCACATGGCCATGGAGGGCCACACCACGGACTCTGAATGCACCAGTGGGAGGGAGGGCGAGGGGAGCTTCACGACGGCCACTGGATCACCAACCAGAGACACAGACTCGTCCGCTGATGGGAGCTCCCCTGTGGTGGCGGCACCATCTGTGTGCCCTACTTCTACAGGTACAGCCACCACCTCCCCTACCAGCACCGCCCTCCCAGCAGCCCCTCAGCGTTCGCCCCGTGCCCGCTCACCCAGGAGGGTGGGCATCACCTTCGCCCCAGGCACCTCAGGCCCTGCCCAAGTCACCCCTGCTGCCCTCAGTGAGGAGGCCATTGACCTCCTCAGGTCACTCACTGTTGGGCAGTCTACCATTGTGAATGCCATCCAGGGTGTAGAACGAGAGTTGCAACACGGTAATGCATTCCAGGAGGGCATTCTTTCTGATCAGGCTGTCCTTCAGTGAACCCTGCAATCTCTGGCCTCAGCACTGATGGCAGCCATTGTCCCTGTGTCGAGCCTCCCCCCTCCAACTTCCTCCACCCAGACCCAATCCCCTGCACCTCAGCCCATCCCAATCACACCTACAGACCAGCATGCACACAAGTCAACACCCAAAAGTAGCTCAGGCAAACATAGGCACCACACATCCCACAAGCACTCACACAAGCATCACACCCATACAGACACAGCAACATCCACTGTCTCCACTGTGTCCCCCTCCTCCTCTTCTCCATCCTCCCTCCCAGTCTCGTCTACACACACACCTGCATGCACCACATCTACAGGCACCATGAATTGCACCAGGACACCCAGCACCACAAGCCGCTCACCTGCACTCACCACCTCCACCGCCATTTACAAGTCCACTGTGTCCTCTCCCAGTGTGTCTGTGACGCCCCCTCCCAAAGTACACAAACGCTGGCAATCACTCACCCAACATCCATCCACCTCACGACAGCCTCCTGTACCTGCACCCAAAACAGCTAAAGTAACACCTCCGACAACCACCTCCTCTTCCTCCACTCCCAGACCCCCTCCAGCTGCCCATCGCAGTGTTTGTCAGAAACTGTCCCTCTGTAAAATTGACCTTTTTGCCCCCACCCCTCCAATTCATCAGTCCCGTTGTAGCGCCTCAGCCAAAAAGCCTCCAATACCAGTGGTGCGTGTTCAGGGATTGTGGAGTGCACCGGCCACTGGGCAGGCAGTAGGAGCAGGAGCCAAGGCACTGGCAGCCACCCCCTGTAAAGGCTCTAAAATTGGAGAGTGGACGACGGGACCGTGTTAAGACTCCTGGTGGGACAACAACTGACATGGGTTCGAAGGGGATTGGTGAGTCAGCTGTGACTCCACCAAAGGTGGGGAAGGTCCAGAGGAAGTCTTGCCAGCCTGTTGTGAGTGTCACGGCGGAGAAGTGCGCCATCATTTCCGGCGGTCCAGACACAACCGCCAGCACCGTCGTCACTGGTCCAGAGAACACCGCCGGAGTCACAGCCCTGGAGGGCTCAAGAATCATCACTGGTCCTGAGACCACCGCCAGAGTCACAGCCCAGGAGGGCTCAAGTATCATCACTGGTCCGGAGACCACCGCCAGAGTCACAGCCCAGGAGGGCTCAAGTATCATCACTGGTCCATAGACCACCGCCAGGGTCACAGCCCAGGAGGGCTCAAGTATCGTCACTGGTCCAGAGACCACCGCCAGAGTCACAGCCCAGGAGGGCTCAAGTATCGTCACTGGTCCAGAGACCACCGCCAGAGCCAGTGCCCTGGAGGGCCCCGGCTGCCACAGCCCCGCTGGGCAATGATGGATCGTCATGCCACACACCAATGCCCAGTGTAGAGATCGTCATGCCACACACCAATGTCGGTATAAGAACCGCCATGGCAAAGCACTGCTGAACAGTTCAGAACCGTCATGGCAAAGCACCGCAGAATAGGGCAAAGACCGCCATGGCAAAGCACCGCTGAGCAGTCCAGAACCGCCATGGCAAAGCACCGCTGAACAGGGCAAAGACCGCCATGTCAAAGCACCGCTGAACAGGGCAAAGACCGCCATGGCAAAGCACCGCTGAACAGTCCAGAACCACCATGGCAAAGCAATGCTCAACAGGGCAAAGACCGCCATGGCAAAGCACCGCTGAACAGGGCAAAGACCGCCATGGCAAAGCACCGCTGAACAGTCCAGAACCACCATGGCAAAGCACCGCTGAACAGGGCAAAGACCGCCATGTCAAAGCACCGCTGAAAAGTCCAGAACCGCCATGGCAAAGCACCGCTGAACAGGGCAAAGACCGCCATGGTGAAGACCGCTGAACAGGGCAAGCACCGTGTAGGAATGAAAAGGGCGCCACATCAGGCATCCTTATCCCATGTGTAGCTGGGACAGTGACAGGACATGAACTTTTACGGGGAGACTCATCCAGTATGGGCACCAATCCCACCCAGTACCAGTAGAGAACTGCATCTACTTGAGAGACTGTGGCTTTGCACTCCCCAGGATGGCACAGTGGGCAACCCACCCACTGTAGAGACTTGAGAGACTGTGGCTTTGCACTCCCCAGGATGGAACGGTGGGCAACCCACCCAGTGTAGAGACTTGAGAGAGTGTGGCTTTGCACTCCCCAGGATGGCACAGTGGGCAAGCCACCCACTGTAGAGACTTGAGAGACTGTGGCTTTGCACTCCCCAGGATGGAAAAGTGGGCAACCCAACCACTGTAGAGACTTGAGAGACTGTGGATTTGAACTCCCCAGGATACATTAATGGGCATGGAGCCCCGTCGTGGATCTGGCTTCCCATTCATCTGGCTGAGGTGCCCCCCCTTCCCTTCCCCCTGAGGTGCCTGTAGTATTTCTATCTGATGCCCCAGCAGTGTTCTCTCCGATTGTGGTCAGGTGTCGTTTGTGGTCCTCGCCCAATAATTTTTTGACTGTTGGTGCACGGACATTGTTGTGTACATATCTGCACTACTTCTCGTATTGTATATAATTATGAGTGATTTTCAAATGTATATCTGTATATTTTTGTATGACATGTATATTTGCACATTATAATGTTTGACCGAATTTTGCATTGTCTTTTCATTTTTCCGGGGGGATTGTGGGTTGTTACTGTGATTTTTGTGAATGCATTGGTGTGTATTTGTGATATGCGAGGGTGGGGTTGGGGGTGTTTGGTGTGTCCCCCCCTAACTTTTGCCTCCCCCACCCCCGTGTCGTAGGTGCAATACTCACCGGTGTCTTCTGCGCCTACGTAGATGGTGTTCGTAGAGGAGCAGAAAGACAAGGGCAGGGAGTATTTGGAGTTCCGGGTCCATGGAGTCCTCCTTCCTCGTGGGATGTGTTCAGGTGAGCGACTGGCCCCCGTTTGGCCTACCCCTGACTCCTGTTTAGACACCACACATACCCTCCGCCCCATGACCCCGCAAAAGCGCACCCTGGGCGGACATTTTTTCTCTAATTCACAAGAGGAAGATGTTATTGAAGAAATGACACAGAGGTGGATGACTAATTGGAATGACTATGGGGTCAGGGACATTGTCCACACTATGAAACAATGGGATAGTTTAGTTCAGTTACATGCAGCCACCCTTATGTGCAACATTATAATACAAGAATATGAGGGTGATGGTTCCTCAGCTCCCCTGGGACTGGTGGACCTCCGAAAACACGCCTCTACTGGGCTGCCATTTGGTTCTGGTCTACATGATTAAGTTGTTACTCTTCTTGTATATAGAGACCACCTGTGGACATGTAGCCCTTCTACAAGGGCATCCATGTTTCCCATGAGAGAGGTTCCGCCGGTTTGGCAAGAACCGGTGACGGGTGACGCTGGCCAAGTTATTACCGCAGGGCATTTTCAACAAATGTGGGTACGCACCCCATGGAAAAGATCTGAAACATATACCCTAAAAGCCTCCTTACCTGACCCCCATAAGAACCCTGCAGGATATTATAAAGAATTGCAACAAATTCTTGAATCATGTACTATGACGTTGTCCGATATTGACATGTTAATGGCAGCAGTAGTCCCGCAGGAAGAATGGTCAAAAATACGGAGGCACGACCATGCTGAACTAGGGGGCACGTGGGACCAATTGCAAGCAGCAGAAGGAGACAGAGTTGGGGGAGCGAACCCAGACCCACTTATATTGGCTCTCCGACTGCGTATTTTGGATTTAATGAAGACCATACTTGCATCACACAGGATAAAATGGGATAAATTGGCAGCCTGTAAACAGAAAAAGGACAAGGGTGTTTCAGACTTTTATACAAGGTTTGAGGGTGTCTTTTCTGATTACAGCGGCCAAGACATGACTACTGAAGGGGGGATAAGACTCTTTGTTGACAAATTTGTGGACAATTTATTACCAGACATAAAGGGAAAATTGAAATTGTGTGAAAGTACGTGGCCAGTCTCTACTGCCACTGGAATACTGACAATGGCCCAATGTTATGAGAACTGGGAGATAGAAGAACAAGAAAAGAACGAGAAAAAAACGAAGGAGTTGAAAACAAAGATGTTATTTCAGCAGTTCTACCCTCAGCCCCGTCAACAGCAGTCCAGATCAAGGTCGCAAGGACCTCCCAATGACAGAAGGCAGTCCTAACACCCTCCCCGTTCTTCCCTCTCCTACAGTCAGTGCGCCTATTGCAAGCAGGAGGGCCACTGGAAGAATGACTGCCCCAATAAGGACAACTCCAAAGGCCGCTCTATGCCCCCACCACAACAGGACTACAGACCACGCAGTAGGTCTGGTCCTGCAGACAGACCCCGCCAGCAGGCGCCTTCACGGTCCCACAGTACCCCCCGCCCGAATTATTTTGATGCTTCATCCCAGCGTCAATATTTTAATGACGAATATGATGCGTATGAAGGTCATGGGTCCTCCTTTGACTAGGACAGCCTTCGACAGAGGGGGGTGGGACCAGTTTCTATTCCTGTTAGGCAGAATGGCCCTCACGTTGAGGTACAATTAGACGGTACTCCACATGATTTTTTGGTAGATACTGGGGCCACCAAAAGTTCTGTTAAACAGGAAGAGGTCCAAGGGGTCCCTCTGTCTGGCAATATTAACGTCTCTATGGGTTTTTCTGGTGTTACGGTGGCTAACCCCGTCTCCCAGCCGCTGCATGTTGCTATAGGTCCTTACACCATTAGCTCCCCTCTCATTCTTACTTCGGCCTGTAGTGAGAATTTATTGGGTTTGGACTTATTAAAGGAATTGTACGCCACCATTTATTTCTCTCCGGATGGAGTTCATGTCACTCTAGGTCCAAATATTTCCCTGTCACAATTTTTGTCAAAACCACTTCCACCCGAACTTCGAGATTTGCCAGACATTTTATGGGCCGCACATAAATATGATGTGGGACGTCTGGACATACCCCCGTATGTCATACGCTTGAAAGCCAATGCCATATTGCCTCGTCTTCCCCAATACAAATTATCCCAACACATTGAACAACAACTCAAAAATATTGTGACCCAGTTGATTGATTTGGGTGTCATTGAAGAAACGTGTGGTAATGATTGGAACAGTCCTGTCCTTCCTGTTCATAACAAATTATCTGATAGCACCGCGTCTTCAGGACTCCAATTTGTTATTGATTTACGGGCGGTCAATAAGATTGTAATACCCCAGTTCCCTGTTTTTCCTGACATTACGACATTATTAATAATGATACCTGCCTCTGCTACCTGGTTCTCTGTTATCGATCTTAAGAATGCATTCTTTAGCATTCCCATTCATCCAGATAGTAGACACATCTTTGGGTTTTCACTGGGTAGTCGCAGTTTCCGGTTCTGTCGTGCTCCACAAGGCTATACTGAATCGCCTAGCATTTTTAGACAGGCCCTCAAGGGTCAATTAGATGCCCTTGTTTTTCCTTGATCCTCGACGCTGTTTCAATATGTGGATGACCTTTTAATAGCATCCACTTCAGAACAAAATTGTAAAACAGATACTGTAGCCTTATTGAAACATTTAGCACACCATCACCATAAGGTCTCCCTCTCCAAATTGCAATATTGTAGACAGGAGGTTATATACCTAGGACACCTCCTGTCTAAGGAGGGACGTACGTTGACGGCTGAGAGAATACAAGCTATGCAAGACATACCGGTTCCAAGGACACAGAGAGACGTTAGGGCCTTGATAGGTATTACCTCCTTCTGTCGTCAATGGATTCCTAATTATTCTCTTTTGATAAAACCATTTTTGCATCTCACCCACAAAGATTGTCCTGAAAAGATTGAATCGAATGATGATTTTCAGTCTGGTTTTGATGAAATGAAAAATACATTCTGCACAGCACATGTACTGGGTACACCTGATTATCGTAAAGATTTTCAGTTATATGTGAGCAAGAGAAATGGATGTTCACTATCAGTGTTAACCCAAGAGCATGGCGGAAAACAACGCCCCTGTGCTTATTTTTCGGCCCTACTGGATCCAGTGGCCCATGCACTCCCGAGCTGTCTACGGGCAGTAGCCGCTGCAGCGGTCCCAGTGCGCCAGTCGGCCGGGATAGTCATGGATTCACCCCTCACCCTGTTGGTCCCACACACTGTTGACGCACTATTAAACAAAACAAAAACACAGCATCTTACTAATGCACGATTAACTACTTATGAACTGACACTTTTAGCTAGTCATATAACATTAAAAAGGTGCAACACGCTCAATCCTGCCACTTTATTGCCAATTACTGAAAAAAAACGGAAGATTCTTATGATGACATACATGACTGCATTCTCCGGACGGAGGATAAAACAAAAGGGAGAGTGGACTTACAGGACACTCCACTGAGAGACCCTGATGGCATATTATACGTAGATGGCTCATGCATCAAGCTACCCGATGGCACTACCTCTGCAGCCTATACAGTTACAACAGCTACCACTGTAGTTGAAACAGCTAGAATACCACATAACTCTGCTCAGGCCGCAGAATTAATAGCTCTAACACGAGCATGTGAGTTAAGTAAAGGACTTAATGTGAATGTTTACACAGACAGTCAGTATGCATTTGGCGTAGCACACAATTTTGGTCGCTTGTGGGCAGAACGAGGATTCCTCACTTCACATGGGACACGTATTCAACATGGGACCCTTATAACTAACTTACTTTCTGCCCTGGCGTTGCCCAAAACAATGGCTATCATGAAGTGTAGTGCACACAAAAAGGTGACAGATGAAACTGGACGGGGCAACGCCCTAGCCGATCAGACAGCAAAATATACAGCGTATGCAAAGACAGGACACATGTATGTGGTAGATAGTACAGAGAAGGTTCGTCCCCATGAAATATTTGGGAACACGGCAGAGAGTGTCAGGAAGATACAGGATGAGGGAACTGAACAGGAGAGAAAGGAATGGGAAGAAGGGAAGGCCAAGTTAGATGAAAATACGCTGTGCTGGACAGATCTGTCACAAAGGGAAAGATGGATGTTACCCGATGCATTCGTGCTGCCAGTATTGACTATGGCCCATGGTCCTGCACACGTTAGTGCGAAAAGCATCTGTGATTTGCTTGATCCGGTTTGGTCTAATAAAAATATCAGAAGAGTAGCTGACCAATTGGTTCAATCCTGCATGATTTGTTTACAACATAACATAGGGAAGGGTGCCTCAGTCCCCGCTGGGCATTTATCCCCACCAACGTATCCCTTTGAAGTACTACAAATGGATTATATTGAGATGGAAAAGTATAATAACTTGAAATATGTCCTAGTTGTGGTCTGTATGTTTAGTAAGTGGGTAGAAGCTTACCCTACTAAAGATAATACTGCCCTTACCACCGCAAAGGTACTTCTGAAGGAGTTCTTCCAACGGTTTGGGGTCCCAAGGTGTGTCTGGTCAGATAATGGGAGTCATTTTGTAGGGCAGGTAATGAAAAGGGTGTGTGAAGGGTTGGGCCTCCGCCAGAAGTTTCATGCAGCTAACCACCCCCAGTCAGCAGGACTAGTTGAAAAATATAATGGCACACTTAAATTGAAGATGTAAAAAATAGGCGCAGAACGCGGTATGCGGTGGCCGGACGCGTTGCCCCTGGCTTTGATGTCTGTCAGGATGACGCCTCACTCTAGATCAGGGTTGTCACCCCATGAGATAGTGATGGGTAGGCCAGCAAATGTCTGGGGGGTCCCTCGACCTCATAAGTACTCAGAACTAGAACATCCTGTTTTGATGGACTATTTAAATGAACTCACTAATTCTTTGCGTTCTATTCACCAAGAGGTGCGTGAAGCACTTCCATCTGTATCCACTGATCCAGGCCACAAGATACTACCTGGAGACTGGGTCCTCACAAAGAATTTCCAGTGGAAAAAGAGTCTCGAACCTCGATGGAAAGGTCCGCGACAGGTCCTCCTTGCTACTCGAACAGCAGTTAAAGTCGAGGGAGCTAAGAATTGGATACATGCATCCAACTGTAAGAAAGTACCCCTACTCGTACCCTCTGATGAAATAAAAAGTGGTGACCACCCTACGACTGAGGACCATTTCAGCAACACTACGCGGAGTGATAAAAAACAGAACGACAGTATGCTGCAGGAGGTTCCCTCAGATTTAGGTCACACTGAACAATTGTTTCCTGACCATACCATACCACAGTCCACAAGATACAATTTCCGCCCACGAAAATAAGAAAATGAACAATGAACTAATTGCTTGTCCCCTGTATTAAGTCTGACGATAGCTGCAGGGCCGTGATTTTGACTGTCAGGGCGGACCAGAGTGTGTCAATAGGACTGCTGGAATCACCCCACAGTGAAGCAACCACCAGTCACGGGCAGCACCTAGGTTGGACTGAACTGCTAGTGGGACAAGCAATAAAGAGAAATGGGTGTTATAGAAGAAGACAAGAGGAAAAAGAAGAAAATAAGTAATTTAAAAAGACTATTAGGCCCACATATCGCATGTCTCACCAAAACAATACTATTTTTGGTACTTCTGTCCTGCATTGGGTGAGTAATACATGATTCTGACTCAGAGGTCTCACCAACTACGCCACTGCCTCAAGAACACAGCCATGTTTCCTTACCACCCCATGAGGAAGGACGACGTAAGGAATATGAAAACAATACCTTCATATCTATGTTACATCAACGTCAGCTGGCTGTAAATAGAACAAATTGTTGGATATGTGGCTTGCTACCGAGCTCCGTGCAAAGAAGGTTGCCATATATTTCATTCCCTTTTTCTTTTGATGGCTCCTGCAGCGCCTGGTATGAACTATAAGCCATTTGGGCTACCTCAATGGATGCTACTAATTCCGGACTATTGGTCACCCACCTATACCAGTTATGCTGACCCACTGGAACGAGAGTTTATGGAACAAAGGAAGAAAAGTCAGAATATGCTGACCGACAAAATAGGTCTGCTGACATATATTTTTTATCCTTTAATACCACACCCTGGATTGGCCGAAGATTTTTTGTAACACAGGTCAAGGCTCCACTTTGTTTTCAGAAAAGTGGTAATAGAAGTGTAGGTGCCAGTAACTGTAATGCTACAGTAATATTGAATGGAACTAATTGGCCTACCATGATACCATCACGAAACTCGTATTTTGTTTGTGGTAATAATGCCTACACCTCCTTGGTACCCACCTGGACCGGCATGTGTTACATTGCTTGGTTACTACCACCAACTTACACAGCTGGCCCTCAACACCTCAGGACTCGGAGAGGGGTAATATCTGCGGAAGATACCTCAGCACAAGAAGCATTGGACTACTTTAAAGGAGTCCTTCCATTTTGGGGCCCTATGATGAACAGTAGGGATATCAGACATCTCACACGAGTCGTGGAAGCAACAATAAATGAAAAAGCAGGAGCTCTGAGTAACATCACTGCAGAGCTCACTGCTGACCGCCTTGTTACTCTTCAAAACAGAATGGTTCTTGACATTATCTTGGCAGACCGTGGTGGAGTGTGTACTTTGATCAGATCGAGCTGCTGCATTTATATACCAGACAATGCCCCTTCAGTGTATAAAGCTATTCAAAGGTTACATATGATAGCTTCCACAATACACCAAGACGAAGGAACATGGTCCTTGACCGACTGGTTTTGGGGCTTGATTTCCCAATGGGGCTGGAAGATACTAATATTCCTTTTTGTGCTTGCCGCTGTATTCCTCACCTGTTGTCTTTGTGTACAGTGCCTACCTGCCTTGTGCGGTTGCTGTATGGCATCCTTTGCCCCCTGGCCTGTTCACCCTCCTCAACACACGGCTATGCTGACCTTTGAGCAGTAGATAAAAGACTTTGGCCCTCATTCTGACCTTGGCGGGCGGCGGAGGCCGCCCGCCAAAGTCCCGCCGTCAGGTTACCGTTCCGCGGTCGAAAGACCGCGGCGGTAATTCTGACTTTCCCGCTGGGCTGGCGGGCGGTCGCCTTCAGACCGCCAGCCAGCCCAGCGGGAAAGAGGCTTCCACGATGAAGCCGGCTCGGAATCGAGTCGGCGGAGTGGAAGCTGTGCGACGGGTGCAGTTGCACCCGTCGCGTATTTCACTGTCTGCGCAGCAGACAGTGAAATACATGTAGGGGCCCTCTTACGGGGGCCCCTGCAATGCCCATGCCAGTGGCATGGGCACTGCAGGGGCCCCCAGGAGCCCCGCGACCCCCCCTACCGCCATCCGGATCTCGGCGGTCCGACCGCCGGGATCTGGATGGCGGTAGGGGGGGTCGGAATCCCCGCGGCGGTGCAGCAAGCTGCGCCGCCGCGGAGGATTCAATGGGGCCGCGGTACACTGGCGGGACCCCGCCAGTGGTGCCGGTCCGACCGCGGCTTTACCGCCGCGGTCGGAATCCCCATTGGAGCACCGCCGGCCTGTCGGCGGTGCTCCCGCGGTCCTCCGCCCTGGCGGTCAAAGACCGCCAGGGTCAGAATGACCACCTTTATGTCCATTAACATAGACACTGAATGACGGTCAAACTTGCCTCACAATGGCAAAAGGAGGGATTGAGAAAATGTACATAAAGTTAATCATACACCATAGCTGCTAGGCATCTGTTTATCTTTATTACGTTGCCATGTGCTCGACAAACCTCCTGAACTTTGATGATTGACATTGTGCTTGGAGCCTTGGGCTGCAATCTGCTTATCGCTGCCATATTACTTTTTCCAATTACAGTTCAGAGAATTGTCGTGCTTAATCAGTAACTGCCAGAACAAGATTGTACAGGTCGTTGCCACCTAATGCCAGCTGCATCTGTACTTTCTCCCACCACACGTGTATCCCTGAAATATTCTGAAGACCGCAGATGACCTTGAATACGATAGGGGTGGAGTTGTCCTCTGACTAAGCAGATTTGTGTGTATATAAGGTTGGGTGCCCCAGAGTGAAGGGGCTGCCTCCATAGATTAGTCACTTGACTGTCCTGGGACTCTGTATTAGCTCGAGCTATAATCCATGTAATAAACTTCTCTTTATTCCTCCAGTTGGTGACTCCATCTGATTTGTGAACTCTCTGCTAAATTGACCCTGAGGACATAAAGGGTGCCCCTCCACCGCTGGGAAGGAGACCCCGGGTGGGGGTCAAATCTTTCCTGGTTCCTCACCTACAGGGCTGGAGTGATGTGGTTCATACATTTACATGCAGACATAGGCGGTCATTACAACATTGGTGGTAAAAGCCGCTTACCGCCGTGCAAAAGACTGCCAACACACCGCCGCGGCTACGGAAATCCGCCACAGTTATTATGACCCACAGCTCGGAATCCGCCAAAATTCAGACACCCACACAAGTCCACCACACCAAAGGTCAGTGATATACTGGCGAAAACAAAACCTCCACCGTCACGCCAACAGAAATACGCCCACACTATCACGACACACTAATCCACGCGGCGGTCTTTCAACCGCGGTATTCCATTGGCAGTACACACCGCCGCGCTCAAAATACACACACATTTACAAACCACATTGGACAATTCAAAATACACATACCTGATACACATACACACACCACTCCCACACACCCAACACAAAAAAAAACACACACCCACATCACCCACAAACCCCTATGACCAGAATCACCAAAAGAAGGCCGGAGAGAGCCACCACAAACAACTACCAAGCATCCACAGGCACACAATACCATCACCCACAGAACTTCCACGCACCTCACACAACACACCACTAAATATCACCACACTTATCACTACACACACCACCCCACCCAAGACCCACACCACCCCATGGCACGGCAAAGACACCCCAGGTTCTCTGAGGAGGAGCTCAGGGTCATGGTGGAGGAAATCATCCGGGCAGAGCTACAGCTATTCAGAGCACAGGTGCAGCACACCTCCATAGCTAGGAAGATGGAGCTATGGTGAAGAATAGTGGACAGGGTTAACGCAGTGGGACAGCACCCAAGAAATATGGATGACATCAGGAAGAGGTGGAACGAACTACGGGGGAAGGTGCGTTCCGTGGTCTCAAGACACCACATTGCGGTTCAGCGGACTGGCGGCGGACCTCCACCTCCTCCCCCACAACTAACAACCTGGGAGGAGCAAGTCTTGGCGATTCTGCATCCTGAGGGCCTCGCAGGAGTAGATGGAGGAATGGACTCTGGTAAGTCAGATCTTAAGTATTACATCCCCCACCATACCTGCATGCTATCACATACCCTCGCCCTCACCCCCATCACTCCAACTCCTCACAAATGTCAAAATATCACAACCCACACATCCCAACACCAAGCCCTGCATGCAATAACAAAGCATGGACACCCATCACCAATGCATGGCCACTGCACATACCCATACACCCCCCTAAAACACCATCACACAAGGTCCCACACAGGAATGCAAGCACTGGGGTACACGGTCACCCACCTATTGCACACCATAGCACACACAGATGTAATAAACATCCCTTTATACCCCTCAAGGACCCCTGCCCAACGTCACCAGACAGGATGTTCCACACATATCCACACCACCAACAGAAGAGGTCCACAGTGATGACAGCAGCTCTGTCCAACTGGATCTAGATGACCAGCCCGGCCCATTGGGGACCTCTGGACAGTTGGTTCCCCTCACACAGTCACAGGCCACCACAGAGCTTCCCCCTCTGGAAACACCAGCACAGCACCCACCCAGCGGGCCCATCCCTCTGTCCCCAGGACACGTCAATCAGCAGTGTGTCCACCACTACAGGGAACCCAGGCTAACCCACCACCCCAACAACAACAGGGACCTGGGGGCAGTGGTAGTGGGCACACCATTCAGGGGACAGAGGCCCAGGAACACAGGGGAACTGGGAGTGCTGCTGTGGGATAGGGGGAGGACAGTCCAAGGGAACCCACTTTCCACGAGGCCCTCTCCTCCATCATGGGAGCCTACCACCACTCCCAGGAGACGATGGCAACAGTACTGGCCAAGTTTCAGGAGACCCAGCAGCTGCAGGAGGAACAGTATTTGGGCTTCAGGGAGGTACTCAGATCCATCAATTCCACCCTGGGCACCTTCGTAGGGGTGCTGAAGGAAGTACTCAACACCAGGAGGGACACTGTGGCACAACAAGGGGCCCCTGACACTAGCCTGGACGGTGAACTGCCCACCACCTCCGCCGGCGCTAGTGGACAGGACGCCCCACCACAGGACCACCACACCAGCACCCCACCCCGTGCAGAGGGAGAACCACCCCGCAAACGGACCCTGAGATCCAGGACAAAGACAGAGAACGATGCCAAGACCCCCGCAAAGAAATGAGACCACCCTGAATGTCATCCTTCTGTTCCACTTTGTCACCCTGTCCATCCTCAAACTGCCCCAGCTCCACTTCCTATGCCCATGTGGGCAATGCACCTGTGAGACTAATAGACTGGACTCTGCCATGGGCATTCCTCCACCTTCACCCCTCACCATTTTACAACAACTCCAAAATTGAGCACTTAAATAAACACCCTTAAAGCACAAAATAATCTGGAGTCAGTCTGTGATTTCGAATTTGTGTATTAGCAATTACAGTGACAAAATGCTCTTTCAATAGTAATGTCAACATACCTATGTCACACAGCTCTAGTCCATGAGGAAACACAGCAGATGTCACACAGTGGGACGCACATCTGTAAAATCGTTAGGGAAAGTGACAACTCAGTGACCATACTCTGGGTGAAAACGACAGACAGTAGAGAGGTAGTAGTGTTAAAGTGCATGTAGTAGGCAGGTTTGTATTCTTACCTGTGTCTCACTGGAAGTATTGCAGGATCACAGAGGTCTTGTTATCGATATCCTCTCCTTCTGCTTCCTCGTCCTCACTGTCCACAGGCTCCATAGCTGCAACAACACCGCCATCTGGAACATCCTCTTGCAGAAAAGGCACCTGTCGTCGCAAAGCTAAGTTGTGAAGCATACAGCAGGCCACGATGATCTGGCACACCTTCTTTGGTGAGTAGAATAGGGAACCACCTGTCATATGGAGGAACCTGAATCTGACCTTCAGGAGGCCAAAGGTCCACTCTATTATCCACCGAGTTCGCCCATGGGCCTCATTGTAGCGTTCCTCTGCCCTTGTCCTGGGATTCCTCACTGTGGTCAGTAGCCATGACAGGTTGGGGTAACCAGAGTCACCTGCAAATGGTGAGGGACAACTGTTAGACACACACTAACCTGGAGGGATATCCCCAGACCCAGACAACCATTCCCACTGACTTGCTTCCAGGTGCTCACCTAATAGCCAAACACGGTGCCTCTGGAGTTGACCCATCACATAAGGGATGCTGCTATTCCGCAGGATGTAAGCATCATGCACTATGCCAGGGAATTTGGCATTCACATGGGAGATGTACTGGTCTGCCAAACACACCATCTGCACATTCATGGAATGATAACTCTTCCGGTTTCTGAACACCTGTTCACTCCTGCGGGGGGGTACCAAAGCCACATGTGTCCCATCAATGGCACCTATGATGTTGGGAATATGTCCCGGGGCATAGAAGTCACCTTTCACTGTAGGCAAATCCTCCACCTGAGGGAAAACGATGTAGCTCTGCATGTGTTTCAGCAGGGCAGACAACAATCTGGACTACACGTTGGAAAACATAGGCTGGGACATCCCTGATGCTATTGCCACCGTTGTTTGAAATGACCCACTTGCAAGGAAATGGAGTACTGACAGCACCTGCACTTGAGGGGGGATTCCTGTGGGATGGCGGATAGCTGACATCAGGTCTGGCTCCAGCTGGGCACACAGTTCTGTCGTAGTTTGGACTCTTGCTCTGAGCAAGACTGCTGGTCTCAGGATGACAGTACTTTCGTTTGTATGTGACTAAGTTTCTTCCTACAACTAGTTGTAACTGTTGTCCAAACCTTACCGGCTTAATAGCAGTACCTCACCAGAAACACAATAGTAAAAGGTGATTTGTAGCAGTCGCTTACGCATGGACTCAAATTAATATCTCTCAGGGTTGTCGTGGTTAAACGGAAATTACCCTTTTCTCACAGATTTATTATGTCTCATACAAACAAAGGCAATAACACAGATGCAGTGAAGTTATAATAGTTTTTATTCAACATAACTGCAATTTGTGATAAGTTGCATGAACTGCAATGATTAGGATAATGAATATACCAAGCAACAGTATTGTGAAGAAGAGAGTCATTGTTATAAAGACCCCCACCATTGTGCAACATATGAAAGAAATATATGTATATGTATAAGATGGAATAAGCCCTAATACCCTAAGGAGAATAGGTCTAACCTCCTACCTAAAAGGAGAGCTGGGTTCGTTAAACCTAATCTGCCAAAGCCGTGTCCATGAGAGGAGCCCCCAACCCTCGTTACCTTGGAATGAGGTCTCTATCTCATACTCCGCAGGGACACGAAGACTGGGTCAGCGTCAAGATGACTGCAGCATCGGTATCAGCGATGGTGGCGATGCCCTCTGGTCGGAATCCCTCTGATTATCTGTCTAAAAGTGTGTTGTATTTATACAGATCTACAAGGTCCCCTGACATAAGTGTTATTCATAATAATAGATAACAGGCATGCTTGGGACGGTAATTAATATCAACAATCCCTCGAAAGTATAGAGAGGGAAAATCCCTAAATGTGAATGCCTACTGTATGTTTGTCTTTCGTGCTTGATCTTGACGCCTTGACGCAGTGACACTGATAATAGAACCCATAACAAGTGGCCTAACTATAAACAAGACCGCCATATTAACGGAAATAAATAATTAAATGGACTAAGACAGAGCAAGCTAAGTAGGCTAAAAGTCACTGGGTGACGGGGGCACGAGTTTACAAGCCTAAGGCTAAGCTAACTCCTGGTATCCCGCTAAAACTAACTAGGATTCACTACACCCTCCCCATTGCCGTAACAGGTATGATGAAGGTAAAGAAACCCAACTGCTAAAAAAAGCTGCTACTGAACTAAAAGCCAAAAAACAAAAACGAAAACTCAAGCTAAAAAATGTAATGCTGTGTGTCAAAATTTGTTTAAAAAACATACAGAGATGTTAATATAAACCATGACAAGTATAGCAAACTTTTAGTATAATCGCTAGCTTTTAGAACCGGGAACTGGCAATCAAATTCATCAAATTATGTGCTATATGCAGGATCTTGAAGAATGTCATCGAAGTCACCATTCAAGGATCTTAAAAACGAGTCAACATCGTCGGAAGTGAAATTGAGAGCTGGACGGACAAACGGATCCACAGAGCAGAAGTGAGCCATATTCATCGGTGTATCGACACTTGCTGCAGCGTCCTCATCCATGTTAGATCATACAACAGAAGGCTCATAGGTGGCCTCGCGGAGCAACCTCAGTCTCAAGGGGCATGACCGTGTATGAACCCTCATCGGGGACATCAGCAGTTCGTGGTCCACAGGAGATGTTGGTGCAACAGCAAGACAGACCATAGGCAGATGTTCAAAGAGACACCATATGCAGCGGAACACCGGTTGGACACACCATAGTAGAGGCCGGAATGACAAAGACCAGTAAAACTCCAGTTCCACCAGCAAAGGTGTACCGAAGATCCGAACCATGCGTTCACGGCACAGCGGGGTTGACGGGAGCGGCTTCATTGCTCTGTGTCGCTGGAAAGAAACAACCACCGCGAATCAGAAAAAATAGCAGTAGCATTCCGCCAATTAAAGCCAAAATAATTGGAAAGCCACCAAACACACTGGAAAAGAGAGAATGGATGGCTGATGGGATGACTCCGAAGACAGTCTGGAAGATGGACATGAAACCAGACCCGACAGCCTTAAAGAAATGAACAATCCCAGTTGTGCTTGAAGCATTGAATATTCTGGATACCAACTCTCCAAAGTGTTTGGGGAAATCGGTATTTAAAAGGGATTGTATCTCGGCTGATGATCTCGCAATCTGGAGAGCATACGTCTCTTTTGCGGATGCCAAGGCGACCTGTTTTTTAAACAATAGCGCCTTCAGTCTACTCAACTTGTCATAGTTCACATTAATAGTATCAATGTGGGGCCACATTTCAGATACTTGTATCTCTCGTGTGGGGGGAAACAAAACATGGCCACAACACGTAACGACCTTCGTGACTGAGATTGCGTAGGCAATCCCAGGTCGCAAGCTGCAACAGCTGTCATCGCTCAGTAGAACATAACTGCCATTAGAAAGTACATGAAACACTGAACGAATCAAGGGGACGGGAGTACCCTTCAGAAAACAGACCAAATTTGCGACCCCCGCATTGCAAAGACCGTGAAGAGACACCTGTTTGCATATCATGGAATGACGAACAGTAGTTTCACATTCACTTCCGCGAAGAAAGACCTCCTGTTCACCGTTCAGACATCGATACTCAAAGGGCAACTCCCACTCTTCCTTAATAAAGCTATCTCCTAGCCGTTCATATCGTCCCACTGCAAGAGGTTTCAGGCAGCTCGAGAAATGAAAGGTCAAAAACGGTAAATTAATAATGCTGTGTAAGAGCCAGATAGTTGAAGGACTCTCTGCTACCGTGAAGGGCAACTTATCTAATTTCTCTACTTGAAGCAAGGTGAAACGAGCCTCCCTTCTAGCCATTGTCTCTTGTTCCCTGGAAAAATTAAAAGCAGCGAACAGTTCACTCCCATTAATGTATTTCCATGGAATGTGGCTGCTTCTCAGTGTCTGCAATGCCCAACCCAGCTGCATGATGGAACGTAGCTGTGTTTGTCCATGATATAACCGGAACAAATCAGTCTGAGTGATATCAATAGCAGATGACACTATATTCGACAGTGAATAAATCCTGTTGGATAGCGTGTACATGCCATTGTCAAAAACAGCCAATGTTTTTTCCAAATTCTCCTTATCAAGTTGCCTTAAACGTGCAGCAGCCTTAATTTGAGAAAGCTTCTAAATCTCATTATACATAGGATATAAAAAACGTTTCGAGCGTCTTTTCCTAGGACCCAATAGGAAATCTTGTAAATCTATACTGTCAGAAAGAGTGTTCAGGTGTTGTTTAACCGCTGTTAAAGTGTTCGTCTGCACCCATTGCTGGCACAGCTTACCCACACTGTATGTTGTAATTATACCAGTATGTTGACCTGATAGAAAGCAAGGGTCTGGCATATGAATGGAAAAAAACCCTGAAGAGTTCAAAAAACGCCTCTGACACTCATTAGTGTCGGTGGGCCATACCAACCATCCCCGGGACGGGAAAGCGAAGAATTATAAGCACCAGCCTTAACCATTGCATCTAGCCTGTCCTCTGAAACATTAAGAAAGTGTTGCCGATCTTTAAATTTTGTCGGTGTAGGGATATTGGGCGTTTAGATCTTTAATTTTTGCTAACCCCAGACATGATGTCTGCTTAACAGTGTCATTCAAAAAAATCATTTGCACAGGAATTAAGCAAGCTCAAAACAAAGCCTCCCTACCCTGTATTTGCCAATCTTGTGTTCCCCATACACTCTTCAAATCGATAGTGTTCTTCCAATATTCGTAACCCTCAATCGAGAGTCGGGAAACAAAGGGATCTGAATAAATCAGTTTTGTATCTGTTAGCAAAAGTTTTCTAAATTGTGCTGTAGGTAATTTAAAATAATATGATTCAGCTTTCTTTGTATCATGCCCAGAAAAGTATGCAAATTTGTCACTGTAATACTTTGGACTCCCCACCTGTGGTGTTGAACAATGTTCCCATTGTGTGTAGTTAAAGAGAGGCCTATATCTAGTTGCACGGTGCAGGTAGTGATGTCCCCAATTGTTATAGCAGAACATTTCCCCATAATTCATTGTATAATCATATACATCATCACTTCCAAAAGCTGAGTAGTCCTTCATTTCTGTTAGCATTGATTCAACCGTTTGGACACCCCAATCATCAGAGACAACATTAGGTGTAATAACATCAGACATTGAAATTTTGAACACGTATGGTATTTGAATTATCTCTGTAGGCCTGTATATATCGAACAGGACTTTGTCCCATACAACCCCATCAGGAATCGGGATAGCTGTAATATTGACAGGGGACAAATCACGTCGGACCTTATGTAAGGAATGATGTGGTGTTAAAATTACATCAACAGGCTCCACAGAGGAGCGATCAGCAATATAGTGACCATTAATTAGTAAAGAGAAAACAGTCACAAAACCGATCCATAAAAACAATGCAATAAATGTCAAACAGAACCAGAGATAGTTCCATGGATATATCAAATAGTTCTTCTTAAGCCATCGATAGAATTTGCTACCTCTCGAAAGATTGTCAGTTTCAGTTGAGGATGAATCTGAAGAAAAATCATCAATGTCTACAAAATAGCCAGAGGAAGTCTCTGCAACACAGGACCCATCGAATTCTCATCAACTGTTCGTGGAAGTTCTTGATAGACAACGTTATTAGTCGTGGAAGTGTTCGTGTAAAATACAGCCAAATCCTGATGCTGGATGTTCTCCGAAGTTGTTACAGGAACCAACAAAAGTTCATTTTCCGCCCTCCCCATGGTCGAGGAAGTGTCCGGAACAGCAGTCAACATAGTCGCATAATCAGCAGTAGTGATATTCATTCTACTATGTGGATGGATGTCCTGTTGGGTAGTGAGAGGGGATCGGGAACTACCCAAGGGACCTCCTGGTCTACTGTAAAGAATTGGCCACATGGTGTAATTTGATGTCATCAATGGAGATAAATCTGTTTGATTTTGAACCAGACAACGGTGGAAGGATTACAGTCCTGGTGCCTTTCACCCCCAAGACCGGTACAGGTGCTCTGGATGATGGGCCAAATTCTTTTTTCACAGCGATCTTCTCACAAACCAGATCCCCAACGTTAGGAATCCAGCCAGTCGAAGTTTTCGCCAATTCCCTTATTCCCAAGGTGGCAGCACTTGCAGATGATTTATCATCACGGAATTGTTGAAGCTCCTGTAAAACAGCAAGATGTTCTTTTATGTCAAATGGCGTTTCTGCTGCCACCATACCAGGGGCATCTAGATCGGGGACATACATAGGTGTCCCAAAGAGAACCTCATATGGAGACTTTCCCCCCAAGGACCGTCTTGGCAGATTATTCAGTGCTCTCTGGACCCCCTACAGGTGATGTAACCAACTGCGGCCTGAACCTAACACTTGAGCAGTTAAGAACTGCTTTAGATCACGATTCCGCCTCTCCACGACCGAATTTCCCTCGGGATGGTATGGTGAGGAGTAATGCAGTTCAACACCCATCGTTCTCATGGTGTCCCTGAAAGCTTTAGAGGCAAATGCAGGGCCCTGGTCCGAATGGAATGCTGCAACCGCATATGTACCGATAAAGATCAGCAAATCTTTTATAATAGTTCGGGCATCAGCCGACCGCTGTGGCCATACCCACAGGAATCTAGAACAGGAATCTACAGCCACTAGAATGTATTTATATGCACCATCAGGCTGCAAGGGACCACAATGGTCCAGGTACACACAATGGAGTGGCTTATCTGACACTAAGAGAGATGTCTGTGGAGGGTGTTTGATATTGGAGCCCTTAATCTGCTGACAAATGTCACAGCAAAGGACATACTGTTTAGTCCGTCTGCATAGACCAGGCCACCAGTACCGTTGTTGTAGAATGGTGATAGTGGCCTGTATACCAGCATGTGCAGAAGCGACACCTTCATGTGCAGCTGTAATGAGCCCCAATCTTTGGTCTTCATTTGGGATCACTCAATCACCTACATCAGGAATTGTTGCAAAAAAAACATTATGTGCACTGATATGGTAAGTATAGTTCGTAGGGTATCCTTTCGGAAGGGTCTTGCCTGCAGCCGAAGCTTTAACGGCAATCAGTATTTCATTATCCAACCTCGTCCGAGAATGAGTCACTGCAGCCACAGAAGCCGTAGCTACTGATGCTTTGGCTGCTTCATCAGCCAACGTATTACCGGCAACGTGTATTCCTACAAGTTGGTGCCCTAATGTATGAACTACATGGACACATGGTAGCTTATCCTTATGATCAGCCACCTTTCCCCACAACATTTTGTGTTTAATGGTGTTCCCATTAGAATCCCTAAACCCGTTCAGTTCTCAATGATTGAGATATTCATTGTATGACTGGACGCAGTAATATGAATCACAGACGATCAAAGTCTGTGTTCCTGGCTCCGAATGTTCGAGCGCTAGAAGAAGAGCCTTTAGCTCGGCCTACTGGGCTGTGCAGTCCCCTAAGGTCTGAGTGTAGGTATTGTGAGGATGGAAAACTCCGTCTTCCATTACCCCGCACACGGCTGCGCAAGCTGCCGAGTATTGATGTACCCACAGCCGGTTGAGCTGATCCGTCAGTATAAATGACGGTACCATAACTGTCTATTGGTAATATGTGTAAAGGAGCGGGGTACTCCTGTTCATACTGGAGAAATTCTTGCGTCTGAAGTCTTGGGTCAAACACATAATCAACATCAGTGGCGTTCAGAGACGTTTCCCATTGAATCCAGCGTGGATGTAATGCCTTAGCATTTGGAACGCTCGCTTTAGTGACAGCCTCTAAGGCCGGCACCGGGGGGACAACAATAATACGTTTCCCCTGGGCAAGTGGCCTCTCTTTTATGACGGCCATCTGAACTGCTGTCAGAATTTTTTCAGAAGGAGCAAAACAATTCTCAGCATTGGAGTATAAATGTGATTTGTATGCTATGGGCACCGTGTCACCCTCATTAAAGGTGACATAGGTAAATCCACGGGCACCAGCTATTATTCTTATTACCAAATTTGTTTTATTGTCACGTGTGTATAAATGTCTAGGTTCCAGCATGTCCCGTTGTAAGTCCCTAAGGATGTGTGTGTGTGTGTTCAATCGTCCATCGCCTGCTAGAAAAATCGGGCTGAATTAAGTCATAAAGTGGTTTGATGCGTTCAGCATAATCTGGAATGTATGTTCTGCCAAAATTAAAGAAACCCAGTAATGACTGTAATTTCTTAAGCGTGTTTGGAGGCTGTAGCTGAGCACACTTTTCTAGGAAGTGTGGGGCCAGGCTCTTTCCCTCGTTTGATAGTTCATATCCTAGGAACAATACACTAAGAAATGCTATCTTGCTCTTCTTAAAATTAAATTTATAGCCGAAGGCTGCAAATCCCAAAATTATTCGATCGACCCTTGCAAGATGAATGTCGAGGGTGTCGTCAGTGAGATAGATGTCATCCACATAGGATAATGCATCGGAATCAAGCTCGTGCAAGATTGATGTTACACGGGCCGAAAACAGTCCTGGGCTGTTTTTATAGCCTTGGGGTAAACAACAAAAGCGTTTCTGAGAGCCAAAGGAAAATGCACTTAGGTCCCTACTTTCCTGTGCTAAATTCTGGCAGAAAAACCCATTAGATATATCCAATGTAGTTTTATATTTTTTACGCACTATATTATTGACCAGCGCTGTGCTGTGTAAATTTTGTATAGCATATGTGCGTGTATGACTATTTAAGTGTCTATAATCAACCACTATTCTATATGAATGATCAGGTTTCGCAACGGGAAATAGCGGATTATTCATTGCCGATGTACAGGGCTCAATTACTACCTGGTATTCAAGTTGTAACAGTATCTCCGTCACTGGAGTTTTCGCCTCATGTTTAACAGGGTATTGTGGCTGCGGGTGTGGTGTAGACCGAACGGGAATAAAATGACAAGGAGAGTCCTTGTCCCAACCTACATGATTACGGTATAGTGCAGGTGCCTGCGCTAAAGCCCATTCAGCAGCATAGTCTTTTTTGTCTGCCTCTGGAACAAGATCAGAGAAAGAAGGCAAAATGACATCTTCCCCATGTGGGAGCTTGCGAACATGTTCAGGTGGCCAGTCTCTCTCGGCCAACAGGATATCACTAGTAAGTTCATCCCAAAATATTACACTAATAATGCGTTCCACGTCTCCCTCTATCTGAATCGTTAAATCATAAACCCGATCGGGTGGGAGAAGGCTGCCATCCGCTGTCTCAACCGCGATGTAATCGCTAGTTGCTGTCGCATCCAGATGATCTTTCAGACTCTGGCGACATATCGTGACCTTTGCCGCACTGTCCAACAGAATTACTGCCCACCTCTTGTTCCTCAACAGTGTTCTCAATACTACTGGCATTTTTAACGGTCAGTGCTGCCACTTTCTTCTTTTTAAATTGTGGCTTTTGTTGAGGAGTCTTTTCTTCTTTTTTAATGGTAGACTGCGGCGAGTCTTTCTTTTCTTTCACATATTCCGGACGTTGTTCTTGACGGCCCCCTCTCTCGCTACGTTTATCGGGTGCGTCCTAAAAGGAACGAGAGGGACGTGAATCAGTATATCTGTCTGGAGTTCTAATGTTATCCCTATTCCTGAGATTATACCTCCGTTCGGAGCACTCCGGATGTGGAGAATCAGCTCTTTTATTTCTCCTATCTTTGAAATCTTTTTGTTTGTCCCAGCGCTTCTTAGAGCCCTCTTGTGCTTGCGTCGTACCTTCCTTATGAGCGGTACTTGGAATGTCCAATTTTTTAGGTTTGGCTCCCAACCCATCCCGTCCTATACTAGTATAGGTATCGGATATTATTTTCGGTAGCTGTCTCTCTCGTTCCATATTTGGAGTTTCCCGGAGACCCTGGCGTATTGCCAGTGCCACCGCTTCCCCTTTAATATTACTTAGTATTATCGAGGAGACGGCGTCAAAGTTACGCATCAATTTCATCCCCAGATCCATGGCCGGTGCAGCCCCATGCTCATTTTGTATTTGTTTTAACACTTCCGGTAAATTGGCATGTGTAGGGGTACCATGTGTGGTAGTATATACGGCAGCGAAGACTGTACCCCAAGTGGCACATTCATCCACCGAGGGAACCATCCCGAATGGCAAGCACATAGTGAGCAATCTATGTTTCTCCTGTGGCCCCGTATGGGGGAACACAGCTTCCAGCTGATTTGTTTTCTGAGCAATCAAGAACGGTATTTTTTCTCATTCCGTGGGCACTTTACCCATTATAGTATGTACTGTTTGTGGATTAATCCCAGTAGCCAATTGATATCCACCAGCTACTGGTGGTGCTGGACGCTCTGGTGTAGTGTTCAATGTTCGCATTACGAATTGAACCAATCGTCTATATGATGCCACTAATTCATTATATAATATTCTCAAATCTACAATCGGCATAGTCTGTATGCCTGGGTGAGGTGTATATGTGGCAAACATGGGCCATGTAGGCCCTTCATTACTTAAAGGACCTAGCCTTACCCGTCGTAGTACATGTGGTAGGGGGCCTTCAAACCAGTTCTGATGCTCTTGATATGTGAGCGATATTTCATGATACTGGTATGCTTCGTATCTTACGGGTACGTCCGCAATATCATAAGTGTGAAATGTGTGCGTTCGTTGGTCAGCCTCAGGAAAGGCAACCCAACAGTAAAATGTTTCTGTTTGGTAGGCTTCAGTCACTTCTATAATCAGAGTAACCTCCCCTCCCTCTTCCGTAAGGCCATGTGCTAATAAGTGTTGTGTAAGTGCATGTCTAGCATTTGCAGGAATGTCTATGGTATTAGCCATAGTTGTTTAGAGAAACGGAACACCAAAATAGGGGAAGTTTTCCTTTTGAGTTCGAGCTCGAACAACCTACAGCCTAATTAGGTGTTACCTGTTCGGCTGAGGAGGATTCTCCCAAAGACCACGGACGTCTCCGTATAATGGTACTGAGGGTACCTGTTGTCTGTGAGACAGTGATAGTCAGGGTATCCATAAATTAGAGCCTAAACACCATCGTTGGTGGCGCCATGTCGTAGTTTGGACTCTTGCTCTGAGCAAGACGGCTGGTCTCAGGATGACAGTACTTTCGTTTGTAAGTGACTAAGTTTCTTCCTACAACTAGTTGTAACTGTTGTCAAAACCTTACCGCCTTACTAGCAGTACCTCACCAGAAACACAATAGTAAAAGGTGATTTGCAGCAGTCGCTTACGCATGGACTCAAATTAATATATCTCAGGGTTGTCGTGGTTAAATGGAAATTACCCTTTTCTCACAGATTTATTATGTCTCATACAAACAAAGGCAATAACACAGATGCAGTGAAGTTATAATAGTTTTTATTCAACATAACTGCAATTTGTGATAAGTTGCATGAACTGCAATGATTAGGATAATGAATATACCAAGCAACAGTATTGTGAAGAAGAGAGTCATTGTTATAAAGACCCCCACCATTGTGCAACATATGAAAGAAATATATGTATATGTATAGGATGGAATAAGCCCTTATACCCTAAGGAGAAGAGGTCTAACCTCCTACCTAAAAGGAGAGCTGGGTTCGTTAAACCTAATCTGCCAAAGCCGTGTCCATGAGTGGAGCCCCCAACCCTCGTTACCTTGGAATGAGGTCTCTATCTCAGACTCCGCAGGGACACGAAGACTGGGTCAGCGTCAAGATGACTGCAGCATCGGTATCAGCGATGGTGGCGATGCCCTCTGGTCGGAATCCCTCTGATTATCTGTCTAAAAGTGTGTTGTATTTATACAGATCTACAAGGTCCCCTGACATAAGTGTTATTCATAACAATAGATAACAGGCATGCTTGGGACGGCAATTAATATCAACAATCCCTCGAAAGTATAGAGAGGGAAAAACCCTAAGTGAATGCCTACTGTATGTTTGTCTTTCGTGCTTGATCTTGATGCCTTGGCGCAGTGACACTGATAATAGAACCTATAACAAGTGGTCTACCTTTAAACAAGACGGCCATCTTAACAGAAATAAAAAATTAAATGGACTAAGACAGAGCAAGCTAAGTAGGCTAAAAGTCACTGGGTGACGGCGGCACGAGTTTACAAGCCTAAGGCTAAGCTAACTCCTGGTATCCCGCTAAAACAAACTAGGATTCACTACAGTTCCAGGATTGTGGCACGATCAAACCAGTAGGTGATGATCACATGTCTTTCCTCCATTGTCGACAGGTCCACCAGCGGTCTGTACACCGGAGGATGCCGCCATCTCCTCACATGTCCCAGCGGACGGTGGCCATGAAGGACAACAGCAAGCACAGAGTCAACCAACTCAGTGGTACGTACCCAGAGCTTACACAGAACACGATTCATAATCCGAAATTTGGCCTGTATGAGTGTTGAGGCAAGGCCTAGGTATGTGTCACGCAGTTAAAAATGAAGCCATGTGGGCCCATGAAATGGCGGATGCCTGACCTGTAAAGTGGGACAATGGGATGTGATGTAACTGCACTGGCGTTGTACACTGTTGCGGTAGGTGGTCGAAGACCGCAGCGCAATTCTGCATTGGTTAACATTGGACCCTATGGGTCCCAGGAGCCAATGACGATGGACGCCGGCGGCGACGGTATGCACCGCCACGGACGTGACCGCCATTTTCTATCTGTTCATTCACTCGATACCTGATCTTCGACAGGAGAGGACCTACACTGCAATTGCTGCTTTGACCTCGTTCTGGAAGAGACAATGGCTTGTGTGTCTGGGGAAAGGACCCCTGAACTCACATTGGAGGAGTTGGAGAAACTCGTGGATGGGGTCCTCCCCCAGTACACGCTACTCTACGGTCCTCCAGACAAACAGGTAAGTACACTGGGAGCATGCTGTATGGGCTATACCTGTGTGGAGTGGATGAAAGATGGGGGGCGGAGATTTAGGCGTGCATGAAACGACAGTGAGTGCATGTGCCACATGGCAAGGGTATGGATGGGGGCCGATGACTGTGACGGTGCAGTTGGTAATAACTTTTCTTTTTCCCCTGTCCAATTCATGTAGGTCAGCGCCCACCAGAAAAAGGATATTTGGTGTGCCATCGCCAAGGAAGTCCGGACCCTGGGGGTCCACCACAGACCGAGCATCCACTGACGTAAGAGATGGGAGGGCATTCGCCGCTGGAGCAAGAATACGGCAGAGGCCCAGCTGGGGATGGCCTCCCAACACGGGAGGGGTGCCCGTCGCACCATGAACCCCCTGATGTTCAGGGTCTTGGCGGTGGCGTACCCGGAGTTGGATGGGCGCTTGAGGGCATCACAGCAGCCACAAGGGGGTGAGTACACTCTCATTCTGCTGATTTTGCACGCAGTGGAGGTGTCTGGGTGCGGGAGGTGGGCTGTGGGTTTCCCTAGTCCAGGGCGAGTGTGCTAGTTAGGTCCCCTTGTTCTGGTAGACCCTGTGGCACCCCACTCCACCCCGCCTGTGTACAGTGCCAGGTTCACCTAGTCAGGCTCCTGTGACATCCATGTGTGCAGATGTCAGCCATAGCCTTGTAGGCCATGTCCCAGGGATTGAACAGTGGAGCCCAAGTGCGCAAATAGTGCAGGGGGCTTCTGTGTCTGTCGTGTCCGCCAACGGTAGCGGTAATGCATGCACTCAACATGTCTTTCTTCTGTCATCCCCCCCCTTTTTGTGGTCTCCCTGTTCTTGTGTGCATTAGCATCATCAGGCGGAGGAGCAGTGGCACCGGAGCAGGAGGGAGCTGCCTCCCCCATGGCCCTGGAGGGCGAGACTACGGACTCGGAGTTCATCAGTGGGACGTAGGGCGAGGGGAGCTCCACAGCGGGGACAGGAGCTGACACCAGTGACATTGACTCGTCCTCTGATGGGAGCTCCCTTGTGGTGGCGGCAACATCTGTGCCCCCCCATCTACAGGTACAGCCGCCACCCCCCAACCAGCACCGCCCTCCCAGCAGCCCCTCAGCCTTTGCCCCGTGCCCGCTCACCCAGGAGGGTGGGCATCACCTTTGCCCCAGGCACCTCAGGCCCTGCCCAAGTCACCCCTGCTGCCCTCAGTGAGGAGTCCATTGACTTCCTCAGGTCCCTCACTGTTGGGCAGGCTACCATTTTGAATGCCATCCAGGGTGTAGAAAGGCAGTTGCAACACACAAATGCATTCCTGGAGGGCATTCATTCTGGTCAAAAGGCCCTTCAGCGAGCTTTTCAGACTCTGGCCTCAGCACTGATGGCAGCCATTGTCCCTGTCTCTAGCCTCCCCCTCCAACTTTCTCCACCCAAACCCAATCCCCTTTATCTCAGCCTATCCCAAGCACACCTTCAGACCAGCATGCACACACCTCAACACACAAGGGAAGCTCAGGCAAATATAAGCACCACACATCCCACAGGCACTCATGCAAGCATCACACACATGCAGACACACCAACATCCACTGCCTCCGCTGTGTCCCCCTCCTCCTCGTTTCCCTCCTCACTTCCTGTCTTGTTTCCACTCACACCTGCATGCACTACATCTACAGCCACTACTTCCATCACCAGCACACACACCCCGCTCACGTGCAGTCGCCACCCCCACTACCATTCACACATCCCCTGTGTCCTCTCCCAGCGTGTCTGTGACGCCCCCTCCCAGAATACACAAACTCAGGCACACACCCACCCAACAGCCATCCACCTCACGACAGCCTCCAGAGCATGCACCTTCACCCAAAGTCACCAAACGAACACCTCCTACAACCACAACCTCTTCCTCCACTCCCAAACCCCCTCCAGCTACCCGTCCCAGTGTTCCCAAGAAAAACAATGCCTTTAACCAGCCTAGCATTGTTTCCTGATGCATAACCATCCACATCGTGTGACTCCTGCCTTATAAAAGAAAGGAGTCATGCCCACCACCCCAATGGCCAGCACAGGCAGCAAGGTTCACCTGGCCATGGCCATTGCACCCAGTGCCATGTAGAGGTCTCATTACAGAGCTCCCAATGGCAGTTTAAAAATGTTTTTAAAGTACTTACCTCTACTCACCGTACTTAACTGGGAAGTTGCTGATGAATTTGGTATTGACTTACTAAGAGTCAGACTCTGCAACAGAATTTTAGGTTGCATGTAAAGGAAGACACTTTGACTAACATGAAGCCCTTTGGGTTGAAGGAACATCTAAGGAAAGTAGTAGTCAGTATATAGAAATTGAGTAATCTGGAGAAAATCAAGGAGTAAATCAAAAGTGGATTCAGAGAGATAAGAATAGGGAGGATAGGGTGCAAAGGGAAGATTCGGTTGGGAGAAAGGAGCTGGGAAGGTGTCACAGGAGAGGATATCTGCTAATCTGAAAACCCTTCCACTTTGTAGAGAGAAGTTAGAATGTTTCTGGATATTGTGGGATACTACTGGCAGCGTTTCTCTAGTGGCAAGCCCCTTCAGTGGCTATTACACAAGGATGTGTCTGATCCTCTGTCTTAGGACAACTAAAGCATGAATGGCTTTCTTGAGCTGTGAAAGGGTATCTGTCACCTCCTAGGAATGCCAGATTACAGTAGAAAATGTATTTCATATTGCAGTAAGAGAGAAGGGTGCACACTCTCAGTACTTATGTAAACCCCTGGTGAATTCAAAAGACTGGTCACCTACATTTCAGCCATTCTTGACCCAGAAGCCCCATGGTTCTGGGTTGTCTAAATGGGGTGGCAGGTGTAGGTATCAGTATACAGCAGAGTGATGGCATAGTTATGAGCTATCCTGTCAGAGTGATAGTTCTACATACAGTGGAAGGGCTCCTTATGTGCACAAAGACACAGCACCTAACTAGTAGTTGCCTTACCAGATATGAGCAAATCATACCTGGTGGCAAACACTATTAAATTAAAATGTTATTCTTGCTTAATTCCTGCTACATTGTTGCTATTGCCCGAAATCAAAATGGACGGATGGGAGGTCGAGCATGACTGCCTTGATGTGATTGAATTGTGCACCAAGCCAAGACCTGATATCAAAGAAAAATTACTGGCAAAGCCTGATTATGTATTGTTTGTGGATTGCTCTCCTTGAGAAATGATGGGGGAAATCTGAGAGCTGCTTTTGCTGGATGCATCGTACAGGATGTAGTCAAAACCTCCTAGTTGGGTGATGTGACTCTGCCAAAGTGGCTGATTTGGTCACTCTTAGTAGAGCATGCTGTGTTTCAGACCAATTGAAAGCTACTATTTAGATTGATAGTCAGTATGGCTTAATGACTTTGTGCAGTTGTGGTCACAGCAGGTATTTATGACATCAGGAATGGGAGAAATGTGGGGAAACTGCTCGAGGTCTTGCAAATACTTCTTGCGATAGCAGTTACTATGTGCACAGCACACAGGAGCAGAACTTATTTTGTCACTGCCAAAAATCAGTATGCTAATGAGGTTGCCCGATACTGTGTTCATGGGTCCTGTGCATTCAAATGGAGACTAAAGTGAAGGCACCCTGAACCTTTTGTTACCCATTGCTGATAAGTGGTAGGAGGTCAAGAGACAGCAGGAAGGACCACCAGAGAGTGAGCAGCTAAGATCTCTCAGAACAGGTTGTGAAGACCAAGGATAAGATTTGAGTTTCTGCAGATGGACAACCTGTTTTGACAGACAGTCTATTGTCACTTATGGTCAGACATTTTCTGGTCCCACACACATAGGGAGGGATGCCGTGGTGCACTTGTTGAAGCAGAACTGATTTAACCCACTTTTAGGGTGATAGCTGAGAATCTTTGCAACCATTGTGTAACATACCAAAAATTGAATGAAGGCAGGAGAAAATCTGTGAGGCATGCAGTGGGGATCAAGAGGTCCCTTCAATCGCATACAGATAGACATTATTGAATAAAACATGTTTTAGATATGGTGTGCATTCTCTCCTTCTGGGTGGAAGCATACCTGACTAGGAGACATTACAGTCTCACTGTAGCCAGGCTACTGTTGTGTGAATTGATCGCCTGCTTTGGATTTACAGTTTCTGTTGACTCAGATAGTGGAACTCATTTAAATAAGGAGGTCATGAGAATGCTGCATGTAGCCTTGCAAGAGGAACAGAAGCTGCATTGACTTACCAGGCTGAAGAATCCAGAATAGTTGAGCAAGTAAATGGCACTCTTCTTGCCAAAGTGTGTGTGTCCACATCTATTAAGTGGCCGAATGTTCTTCCCCTAGTGTTGATGAGTCTCTGATGCATACCTGACCGGAGGACAAGATTATCGCAACATGATATCTTCATGGGGAGAGCCATAAGGCTGCAATGTATTTACAAGGTGGCTTTACACCACCTTGTATATATTGCCCCTTCACACGCAGCCCTTTGTGTGGAAGGGGCGTGCAATGGGTGTTGCTGTGTTGTGTGAATTTTGATGCTGCCTCAGATTTATGAGATTTTGTGAACCTGAGGCAGCACCAAAATCTAACACCACCCCAGGGGAGCGTTAGCAAGGTGCAACAAGGAGGAATACATTTATTCCTCCTCGTTTTTTGTGTTTTCTATGCGTGTTGCATTTTTCAGCACGCATAGAAAGAGCAAAATGCCAGACATGATTGTTCATGTGTGGGAAGGTGTGCTTCCTGCACATAAACAATCATTTCAAAATTATGCTTTGGCACATCTGTGGGTGCTGCAATCCAACAGCACACACAGAAGTGCCGAATAGCCAATAGTGATTGTTTATGTGCAGGAAGGGACACCTTCCCACACATAAACAATCAAACCCTTCAATGCAGACATCCTTGCACGATGGTGCAAGAATGCCTGCTTTGGCGCAAGGCAGCTCAATTTAGGGCCAGCACAGGGGACAACACAGAGGTGTGTCATATTTAGGTAAATACGGTACATCCCTGAGTTGTGAAATGACAAATCGCAGCGCTGCCAATTTTGGCGCAGCGTCACGCTCTGTCATTTTCTTTTAAATATGGGCCTCAGGGTCAACATGCTGTTAGGCATTAACGTTTGTTTTATTTGCTATTTCTCTCATTAGAACACTGCAATGTTGAGAGGTCTATTGAAACAATGGAGTGGCTCAGGAAAACTAATGGCAGGTTTAGACCATTTGCTCCAACATTCCAATATTTGTCTTTTTATTTCTTCCTTTTAAATGCAGAGCATTCTACCCTCTCGCTTGATGGACTGTTCCAGTGGCATTATGGTGCTTCTGCCTTGGGATACAGTATACTTCTTCCTAAAGGCTCTGCCACTCGTTAAAGGCCCTTGCCTGTGGCTCAGGCCTATAACTCAGGTCCAGGGCCCTTAGCAACTCGTATAGCCCTAGCCAACAAGCTTATATTATGCAATGTTGCATTACCTTCATGTCTGTTGCTTGTTGTGGTTTTTAAACAAAACAGTTGATGACGCTGCTAATTCAAGATTGTCTGCTTGGTTTACTACATTGAACAAGACACATGGGATGAATAACAAGATGTGTCTGGATGTATGAGGCGTGGCAAGCTCCTTTTCCCTGCCCAAATTTACATTTTGTGAGATATCTGCTCATACCGATCTGTCTGGTGGAAGATTAAAGTCTCATATAATCAGCTAACTAGAGAACAAAGATACCTCACCTCCTGCTAATAGACAACATTGGCTTTATATTCTACCATGTCTGCTGTGGATTTAGATATAAATTTGCCAAGTTGCGAGAATCTATTTAACAATGCAGGTGACACCCACAAAATGTGGGTGGCTTGAAAGACAAGATAATGTCATTTGACATCCAGTTTTATCTTTAATTTCTGTCTCCATTTAAAGACAAATTACTTAAGTTTTCCTTGAACTTTATCACCTTTCATACAACTCAGGCAAGCTTTGCAGAATGGGATTCAGCTGGTAATAACAATTAAGTGATTTTGCAGAAATTAATTTTAGTTTTTAAAGATTGTGAATCTAACAATCTTCTTGCACCATGGTGCAAGGGAGCCTGCGTTATGCCTTCCTGCACAAAAACAATCCAAAGAGGCATATTCATATTTCAATGTGTGATACAGAATGCATCACACACAGATAAAGTAGGTAATGAGAAGTAAATGTATTTCTCCTTATTACACCTCTCTGTCGTGGGTGCACCAGACTAAAAAACTTTAGTAAATCTGTTATTACCCTTTTTTTATAGATTACTTTAATTATTCCACACACAATGAACATCTATTATTTTTTCACCCAATTCCGTTGACCCTAGATCATCCAATTTGTTTTCTAAATGGGATGCCCACTTTTTCCCCTTTTTCTCTTTTGTCCTGCATCGGAATTGACAGTCTTGCTCATCTAAACAAATTCTTGTCCTGATGATGACCGGTTCAATTATTTTAGTCAAAATGTAATTTATTCTTTCGATAATTGGAAAAGAAAGATACCATCCATATTGTCAGATAGCTGGGATTGGTACCCCTTACATGCAACAATACACCATTCTTGTGTTGTTTCTTTTCCGTCTGTACGCCTTATACAGTTTTTCTTTATGCTCACTGTGTGATCACTTGATCACTGAGCACAGAGCACTGTTATCATTGAAATATGATCTATTTGGAATCAAATATACCTAATTAGTTTGATCAAAAGGGGCTTCTTATTTTTGTTTCTTTTGAGCATCATTATTCATTATTTGGATACTTATAATTCTTACACATTCCTCTTGGAACCACTGCTGTATATTTTTACAGTACTACCCCTGGTTCTAGGTACTGTTTGGGCTTCCCCTGTTCTAATAATTACCCAATCACAACAGAAGATAAAGAGCCCAGGCATGGGAGTGTTATGGTGAAAGGAATAGCAAAGATCAAGATCCCCAACAGAAGTGCCCTTTTTAGGCCAGGGGGGCTGAAGAAATGCTCCTGCCAGTTAGAGCTTCCAATCCCTGCTTAATTCAATCCCACTTTAGGTTTGTGTGTCATAGGCATGGCCAATGTAATTATGCAGCAGGGGAGGAACAAACTATGTGGCCGGGTTAAGTAAATTATGCAGCAAGAAAACTCATCATGTGACTCAATGTGGCACATTTTCTGGCAAAATTACTAAGCAAAGTTTTCATTTGTACAATATTAACACTCTCTGGTCTGTGGTTTTACCTCTTATCCAAAATCCGGAAAAGAAATGTAATTTGCTGCTTCTTCGTAAATGGCGTGTAAACGTGTGGGAGTGTTGTTAGTAACTTTTGATCCATTTGCGCAAGAACCAAAAACGGTTGTGTTAAAGTCAGCAAGTTATGCAGAACTTGATAAAACATGTGGCAAATACAGGAAATCCAAGATTATGTGTAAAATGTCATGGCCACAAGATCATACAGTTGCAGTTACCTTGGTCATAAGTATCTTTTCACCTAATAACATGTAACTCATAGCCTAGTGATTAAGGTCTCTGGACTCTCCCTAAGGTTTAAATGTGCCAGTCCAGCTGCACCATTATACTGTGTCCTCATGAAGGTACTCTCAACTGCAAGTGATTTCAAGGAACTCAACAGTACGGAAAAAACCATAGCATAAATATTGCAAAAATATAGCCTAATTTTTGGTAATGGTAGAAGAGTTAGCTTGGTGTCACCTATTAAGCTTCACTGATTTCTACTTTTGTTTCATATGTCATAGACACGTTTTCACAATGCTCAATAGAAGATCTCATGTCTTAAAAAGTAAGATCAACGACTCAGCCACAAGGAAAGAGTTCTAGTTCTGACGCTGCTTGTGTGTATGCCTAGCCATTTGATCAATCACATGATGTTTCAAAAGTCTCTACATTAAGTGACATTTTGATAGTTTTACAAAAATATAATCTAATTTTTTGGTAATAAGAGAATCATTTTGTTATAGTCATCTATGAAGCCCCATTCAATTCAATTTTTTGGTGAAATGTCATAGGTATATTTTCGCCAAACTCAATCACGAATATTTTGTGGCCTATTGGTCAATTTAGTTTCAGGTTTAAAGTCATACATTTGTGTATGTTGTGCTTTTCTGTGGTCATATTGGACCCAATTAGGAGTTGCACGACACTGGCTGGTGCAGACACTGTGCACGTAAATACTGCAGCCAATAGTTATGAGTTAGACCCCTTGGAATTGGCAATAACTGGCACAGAATTACCATGAGGACTTCTGTGTGGTATTTCATATTCTGAGGGGTTTAACACTTCTATTGTTCTTGGCTATGCAGTAGTAATTGGAAGCAAAGGCTTCTCTGTCTCTTTGGAGAGATGGTGGGAGGCTGTTTAGAGGCTTTGAGAGGGAAGGTGAAAAGTGCATGTGCATGGGGGAGCATGCAAGCTTCTGTCTTCCCCTAGAAAAAGGACTAAGACAGAGGCTTGGCAGCTCATGCAGCCAACATTTCAAGCAATTTTACCAGCTGGAATTTCTAGCCTGTAAAATCAGGACTGGTGTTCCCATACCCAAAAAAAACAGGTGCACAAATACTGGCCATTTATGTTTGGGTGGAGTAGAATTCCTAACAAGAATTCCTCTCCACCCAACTCATGATCTGGCCAATGGTGTGTATTTCTTGCGAATTTACTATGTACAAAATAATAAAATAACTTTCCAAATTAATTTCAGAGTTTTTAAAATGTTAATTGTGGGGTTTGACGAGTGCTAACTATAACTTCATATTAACTGTTTTTTAATTTGAAAGGTAAAAGTGATTTACTGAGGTTTGTATCATGTTGTGACCAATCCTCTGTGCTAAACTCTAAGGAACTGATTCACAAAGGTAAAACAGACACTCTTGTGTGTGTTTACCATTGCTTGCTATTCACAAAGGGATTTACAAGAAGTATCATTGTGAGTGTGAAATCTCCGCACAAAAAACTTCCTATCTTTTTATGTGCAGAGACTCCGCACTCATTAAGATTCTGCTTGTAAATCCCCTTGTGAATAGAAAACAATTGTAAACCTACACAAGAGTGTAAGTTTACCCTTGTGAAACAAGCCCTACTTCCTTCTCTGCTATGAGATGAAATGCAGTGTTGAGGACTTCAGCATTTACACCTAAAACTATGATGTAATTAAATATCAACACACACTCAAACCAAAATCTCCCTGATAATTTTAATGGCAATCTGATATATAAGTAGACCAGTAACATAATTAGTGACATTTGAAGTTGCATCTGTTACATTATGGGTGGAGGTATGACTGTAAATTAGGTGTGTGAGTTATGGCTTGCATGGCTACGGTTCCGTTTATGAATTACAAAGCTAATCACAACTGCAGAATTTCAGTGTTGTTTAGTTTTTGTTCATAAACATAACTGTGCTTTGTGTTTTTATTTGAATGTATCTAACTATAATTCAATTAATAGGAATATTAGCACTTCTCTGAAGGGCAGATATACTTGTGTTTGAAATTGGGTTGTTGGTTGACTGTGGTGTTAACCTTAGTCAAGAGGCAACCACAACTCTACTCAAGGTAAGTGTGATTAAAACCTTAACTTAACCTGTGTTCACCCTCTGGTAGCTTGGAACAAAGCAGTCAAGCTTAATTTAGAAGCAGTGTGTTAAGTATTTGTGCAACACTTAGAATAGTAAAACAGTGAAAACACCACAAGGAAAGATCCCACAGCAGTTAGAAAAACAGAGCATAATTTAATAAACTAAACAAGACTAAACTGACACAAAGCTATGAAGTTTTAAGGTATAAACAGTAAAATGGTGCTTAGACGCAAGAAGTGACAACTGGAGATATATGGTTGTGCCTGACCGGGACAAAGTCAAAAGTTCAGGTCGACCGTAATGGAGTGCAGGTCGGCTTCAGGGACCCCTTTGGGCCCACTGAACTAAAGTACCTTAAAATCCTGGTATGGGAGCATTGCATCGGTTCCACACCACGATGTCAAGAAGATGCGTTGAAGATCCCCATGCAGCAGTGGCAATGCGTTGGTTACAAGATGCAATGGGGTTTGGGTGCAGGTGCCAGCTGCCAGCTGCGTCACTGTCAAAGCGATGCACTGATCCCAATGAGCCCAGTGGCTAAGAAGGAGAATTTGGCACCCCTGTTGAGGCTGTCATCGATGGGGGATGCAGGGACCTTGCGATGAAGAAAACAACATAGTGCTGGTTCTGAATATGGTGTACCAGTTCTCTCTATGTAACAGCAGCAATGCATCGATTTTTCCCACACAACAGGGAATGCAGTAGGTCTGCTGCAGCTAAAGACCATAGGCCTACTTTCAAGGGTCCAGGAGTTGGGTGGTACCTCTTGGCAAGGCAAACTCACAGATGGCAGAGTCAAGCTATAGAAGCAGGTTGGTTGGAAGTCTTTCATGTCCTTTTAGATCACGCGACCAGGCAGCTGGTCATTGTAGTCACTCTGGGTTCAAATGATTCAGGTCCAGTCCTTCTCAGCAGGCAGGGGGACAGCAGGCAGCAGAACAAGGCAGGAGATCAGCAAAGCAGCTGTCCAGCAGAGTGACAGTCCTTCAGCAGCACACCAGTCCTTCTTCCTGGCAGAGAAGTCACCGGTCCAGAAGTGTAGTTGATGGTGTCAGAGGTCCAGTATTTATACGCAATTCGGCCTTTGAAGTGGGGGAGACTTCAAGGACAGGCCTTTGATGTGCGCATATGTCCTGGCCTTCCAGCTATGGCTCCAGACTCAATACAGGGGGTTATGCAGCCCTCTGTGTGGGTACTACACACAGCCTATTCAGATGTAAGTGTGAGGTTTTGGCCAGTTCCTCCCTCCCATCCAGTCAAGATGGCACATCAAGTCACACTTAAACTCCCAATGTGTGTCGCTATCTAGGGAAATATACAAAGCCCTGCTGGCACCCACACTAGACAAGGGATCAGAGACAGGCAGTCAGCACCAAATGGCTAAAGTAAGAAAATGCAAACTTTCTGAAGCTGGCATTTTCAGAATTACAATTTATAATCCGACTTCACCATAAATTGTGATTTTAAATTGTGATTCCTGAGACAGCATAATTGAAAAAACTCATCTCTTCCAGATTGTGAATTACACTTATAAGATGTAATAAGGTAATACCAATGCTATCCTTTCGGAGAGATAGGCCTAGCAGTAGTGAAAAGCGACTTTGGGAGTTTTTCACTTCTAGGACGTGTAAAACTTAAAAGTAAATGTCCTGCCTTTTAAATCCATTGCACCCTTCTTTCTGTCATGTCTAGGGCCTACCTTACAGGTGATCTTTATGGTAAAAAGGGAAGGTTTGGGCCTGGCAAAAGGGTTATTTTGTCAGGTTGTCATGGCAGTGTAGACTGCACTTACAGGCTCTGCAATGGCAGGCCTGAGACATGAGGAAAGGGCTACTTAAGTGGGCGGTACTATCAGTAGTGCAGGCCCTCAAGTAGCCCTTATTTTACAGGCCCTAGGTACATGCAGTACCACTTTACTAGGGACTTAGAATCAAATTAAATATGCAAATTGGGGATACACCAATATTATCATGCTTAAAGAAGACAGCACAAGAACTTTAACATTGGTTAGCAGTGGTAAAGAGTACAGAGTCCTAATGCTAGCAAAAACAAGGTTGGAAAAGTGGGGAATGTAGGCAAAAGTTTGAGATAAGACCACCCTAAGGCTGTCAGCTCACACAAATTGCCATTGCCTTGGGTGAGCATAGTCAGACGCTTACTCTGCTGTGCTGAATTTGCCATGATAGGTTCATCTTGGTAGCACCTTTCATGACCTCTCTCAAGCCTGATAACGTTTGTGACACTGCCTAAAGCATACAGGTATATCGATCTAATTGAAAAGCCCTATATTTCATTACAAGCCAGAGGCTAACATTATGCATTTAGCACTTTTAATGCCACTCCTGCAGCTCCTTTAAAGACAATCAAACATTAGAATATACACAATCTAGAATCAAAACACCATGGAATATAAATAGCCCCTTTTCAGAACTCTCTTCCTCTGCTCCTGGTTCAGATAAGAATATATTTGGGTTAAGTATTGCTTTTAATATTCTTAAAATAGATTATTTACTTTTGGATGCCCCAGGCAAGCGGGTCGCTCCCCCCGTGGGCCCCCAATCCACAGCCCACACTCGAGGATGGAAGGTGAATCGCTTCCCCTTCCACCCCGACCCCACCAACACCCCAGTGACGTCTGATGACGTCAGTGAGCAGATTGCGCGCTGACCTCATCAGAGGTCACCTCGGATCACGCTGGAAGCTTTTGCATTTCTCTTCCACCAGGAGGTGGAGTGGGAGAGACACGAAAGGAAAGACCTTTCCTTTCATGTCTCTCACAGCATTTCGGCTGCCCGATCGTGAGGCAATCGGGCAGCAGACAAGCCCACTAGACACCAGGGATATTTTGTTTCGTACATTTCAATAAGGGGAGTGGCCCCTTGGGCAAGGGCCGCTCCCCAGGGGGCCAAATGATTTTTAGTCAATTTCTGCCCCCCCCATGGGCAGATTGGCCTAATATAATAAGGCCAATCTGTCCCGGGGGGGGGCAGAAAACTACTAGACACCAGGGCTAACTTTTTTTTTGTTCATTTTTATTTTTGTATCTTTTGTATCTTAGGCAAGGGTCACTCTCGGGGGCCAAATTATTTTTAGGCCATTAAAGGGCTTCTCCCTAGGGGGGGGAATTATTTTTAGGCCATTTCTGCACCCCATGGGGGCAAAAACCAATAGACACCAGGGATTTTTTTTTTGGGGAGCCGCCCCTTGGGCAAGGGTCGCTCCCCGGGGGGGGGATATTTTTAGACCTTTTCTGCCCCCCCTGGAGGCAGATCGGCCTAATATAATTAGACCAATCTGCCCCCGGGGGGGCTGAAACCTCTAGACACCAGATATATATATATTTTGTTTTATTTCCTTTATGTTTTTATGTATGGGGACTGACCCCTTAGGCAAGGGTCACTCCCCTGGGGGGCAAGTTGTACTTAGGCCATTTCTGCCTCCCTTAGGGGCAGATCAGCCTATTTTTGTTAGGCCAATCTGCCCCAAGGGGGGCAGAAACGACTAGACACCAGGGATTGGTGTGTGTGTGTGTATGTGTGTGTTTTGTTTGGGGGGGTAGCCCCTTGGGCAAGGTTCGCTCCCCATGGGGACACACTACTGTTGGTCAATACGCCCGATTTTTGGAAGGCACATGGCAGAAAGCCCACCAGAGACCAGGGAAGATTTTTCTTTCAAAATAAGAGGGTTGGGGTATGGCCATGCCCCCACCCCAAATAAATGGGGCCAAAGTTGTTATGCCCACCAGTGGGTAGATTGGGCAATTACCCCTGATCCACATGCCGGGGGGGGGGGGCAGAAAGTCTACTAGATGCCAGGGAATAATCATTTTAAAAAAATTGTGGGGTGGTGGCTACCAATCAGTATGGGCCTGGTTATGCCCCTACCCCAACTGAAGGGGGTAACAGTCTTTCAGCTCTCCCCCGCTCACTAAAACATTTTACCCCATGGCAAGCAAGAGGACTTTTGATTATTTTGGGTTTTGGTTTCACCTTTGGGCCATGAGAGCTTGGTAACTCTCAAAATGGTCCCACTTGGAATGGTGAGGGCTGCACTTTCTTTACTTTGGGACGCTGCCATGTTGAAAAGTCTATAAGACCTAGACACATCTGAAAATTAAACATCTGGTTGACTCCAGGGTGGTGTGCTTCACATGCGCCTGCACCATGTTTCTACCCACAATGCCCTGCAAACTTCCAACTTTGCTGGAAATCACACATTTTTCCCACATTTTTGTGATGGAACCTTACGGAATCTGCAGGAATCCTCAAATTTCCTACCACCCATCATTGTCTCATCTATACCAATAAAGATTCTGCTGCACTTGTGAGCCTAAAAATGTTTTTTTTCAAACATCCCTTTTGGACCAGCTTTGGTTCCCCCTAAATTTCGACATGTTTTTGGCTCTTCCCTGTCACAGGCACTTGGGCCTCCTACACAAGTGAGGTATCATTTTTACCGGGAGAGTGAGAAGAACATTGGGTATTAGAAAATTCGTCCCGGTGAGGTGATCCCACACAGAAATGTGGGAAAAATGTGATTCTTTAGCTAAATTTGAGGTTTGCTGAGGATTCTGGGTAAGAAAACATTGGGGGATCCACGCAAGTCACACCTCCCTGGACTCCCTCAGGTGTCTAGTTTTCAGAAATGTCTGGGTTTGGTAGGTTTCCCTAAATGGCTGCTGAGTCCAGGACCAAAAACGCAGGTCATCCCCCGCAAAAACAGGTAGTTCTGTATTTGATCATTTTGATGAGTCCAGATAGTGTTTTGGGGGCATTTCCTGTCGCAAGCACTAGGCCTACCCATACAAGTGAGGTACCAAATTTGTGGCTCCACTCACATTCCAGAACTTTCTGTCACAGAAATGTGAGGAAAAAGTGTTTTTTTGGCCAAATGTTGAGGTGTGCAAAGGATTCTGGGTAACAGAACCTGGTGAGAGCCCCACAAGTCCCCCTATCTTGGATTCCCCTAGGTGTCTAGTTTAAAAAAATGAGCAGGTTTGGTAGGTTTTCCTATGTGTCGGCTGAACTAGAAGCCAAAATCCACAGCAAAGACTTTGCAAAAAACAGCTCTGTTTTCTTTGGGAAAATGTGATGTGTCCACGTTGTGTTTTAGGGTATTTCCTGTCACGGGCGCTAGACCTACCAACACAGGTGAGGTACCATTTTTATTGGGAGACTTAGGGGAACGCTGGGTGGAAGGACATTTGTGCCTCCTCTCAGATTCCAGAACTTTCTATCCCCAAAATGAGAGGAAAAGGTTTTTTTTTGCCAAATTTTTAGGTTTGCAAAGGATTCTGTGTAACAGAACCTTGTGAGAGCCCCACATGTCACCCAATCTTGAATTCCCCTAAGTGTCTAGTTTTAAAAAATTCGTAGGTTTGGTAGGTTTCCCTAGGTGCTGGCTGAACTAGAGGCCAAAATCCACAGCTAGGGACTTTGCAAAAAACAGCTCTGTTTCCTTCAGGAAAATGTGATGTGTCCACGTTGTGTTTTGGGACATTTCTTGTCACGTGCTCTAGGCCTACCCACACAAGTAAGGTACAATTTTTATCTGGAGACTTGGGGGAACGCTGGGTGGAGGAAATTTGTGGCTCCTCTCAGATTCCAGAACTTTCTGTCACTATAATGTGAGGAAAAAGTGTTTTTTGGCCAAATTTTGAGGTTTGCAAAGGATTCTTGGATTCCCCTAGGTGTCTAGTTTTAAAAAAGGAGCAGGTTTGGTAGGTTTCCCTAGGTGCCAGCTGAACTAGAGGCTAAAATCCACAGCTGGGCACTTTGCAAAAAACAGCTCTGTTTTCGCCAGGAAAATGTGATGTGTCCACGTTGTGTTTTGGGGTATTTCCTGCCGCGGGCGCTAGGCCTACTCACACAAGTGAGGTACCATTTTTATCGGGAGACTTGGGGAAACGCTGGGTTAAAGGAAATTTGTGGCTCCTCTCAGATTCCATAACTTTCTGTCACTGAAATGACAGGAAAAAGTGTTTTTTTTTTTGCCAAATTTTGAGGTTTGCAAAGGATTCTGGGTAACAGAACCTGGTGAGAGCCCCACAAGTCACCCAATCTTGGAATTTCCCTAGGTGTCTAGTTTTCATAAATGTTTAGGTTTGGTAGGTTTCCCTAGTTGCCAGCTGGGATACAGGCCAAAATCTACAGCTAGGCACTTTGCAAAAAACAGCTCCGTTTTCTTTTGGAAAATGTGATATGTCCACGTTGTGCTTTGGGGCAATTCCTGTCGCGGGCGCTAGGCCTACCCACACAAGTGAGGAAGGAAATTTGTGGCTTCTGTGGATGAGCCCTCATGAAGTAAAAGCACCACAGAATGTAAAAGTAGAGTTCTGTAAGGAATCATGTGCTAGGTAATATGGTACAAGCAGCTATTTTTATTGAAGAAAACATGCACATGAGATATGTACAGAAATATGTACAATTTTGAGAAAAACACAATACATTTCACTCCCGAGTTTAGCTTAGCATCATGAGTGCTATTGATGTGACCTCCCTGTCGAAAGCAGAGTCCATCGGATGCAGTAAACATAGAAGTAAAGTTGACGCACACGCCACCAGATAAGCTGCTGCTCCTGTCAAATCCAATACTCCCCCTATGTTACAATCCCCTTGATGGGCCCAGATGAGTCTTTCACTCCAATCACGGGGGTTGTGGTTGCATTCTGCCACTGACACAGTCACCTCACAGGCAAGGAAAAATGTCAGCTGCAAGATTAGCACCCAGGAAGTTACTTCCTGGTTTTACCATAGTGGGGAAGGAAGAATCCCTATTCTACGTGCTTGCGTGGAATCGTGCCTCACTGGGGATGTCGCTGGAACACTGAGTCTTTCAGCTTTTGAGGCACATCCATTTTTTTACGTGAAGTGCCAGGCAATAAAAAATCTTCTAGCATTCGCGTTAAGAATTTTTCAATTCTATTAAGGACAAGGAGGCGAGGATTATGCTTCTCTTTCCATGCTTTATTTTAAACAGCAGCCAATGAAAACCATGGAAAACAAAAAACTACATATCCCAACACTTGATATGACATGTGATAACCCTAGAGGAGGAAGCCTATAAAGTGTTGCTTCACACCCAGCCACTCATCTTTCTTTGTCCAATAATCGCAACAGAAAAAGTCATAGTCTTAAACATGAATCTTGCAAACACAATCCTGAAAAAAGGAAGAACTGTAGTCCAACTTGGCTGGAAACTTGAACGGTACCAGAACGGATCGAAAATTACTTCTCGTCATTTCCTAGGAAAAAAAGAAAATTCAGGCCATAAAAACTGAACATCGTAAAATTATACTTATATTTACTACCAAATAGGGTGGGTTAGCACTGAAAAACATTAAGGGGGTCATTTTGACCTCGGCGGTCTTTTTGAAAGTCCGCTGTGCGACCGCCGTGCGGAAGACCGCCAGTGGTGGCGGTTTTCCGCTCGCCCTATTATGACTGTTGGCAGCTCCCCGTCCTTTTTCGGACGGAGAGCCGCCAACAGCCATACTGGCGGGAGGCGGGGAAGTGGAGGTTGCTCCACCTCCACCGCCACGCCAACAGAACATCGCCCAGCGAATCACGTCCTGTGATTCGCCGTGGCGGTGTTCTGTTGGCAGTGTGGTGTCGGCGGAGCTGCCCCCATGGCTCCCGTCCCCTTCCGGAGGATTGCCGGACCAGGTAAGTCGATCGTCTGTGAGGGGAGAGGGGTGGGGGGCGTTGGGTGTTGTGTTCCTGCATAGGGGTGTGCGTGTGTGTATGTGAAGGGGGGTGTGAGTGCGTGTATGCTTGCGGGGGTGCTGTGTGTATGGGAATGAGTGAGTGTATGTCTGTGGGTATGTCAGTATGGATGTGTGCGTCTATGTTTGAATGTGGGTGTGCGTGTCTGCCTGTGTGTGTGTATGTAGGCATGTATGTTGGCGTGTGTGGGTGTGAGTGTGTAGGCGGTGGCTGCGTGCGTGTCGTGTGGGAATGGGTGATGTGATGTTGGGGGTCGGGGTGGGGAGGGGGGCCCTGCCACCTTTGGGGGTGGCAGGGGTGGTGGGGGGGTAGGGGAGGGAGTCGGAGTGGGGGGAGAGGGAGACCCCTATCAGTGCCGGAGAAGGAATTCCCTGGCACTGATAGTGCTTACCGCTATGGATTTCATGGCGGTTCAAACCGCAGGAAATCCACGGCGGTAAGCCAGGTCAAAATACCGCCTGCGGTATAGTGACAGCTGCCGGGCTGGAGACCCAGGTCTCCGGCGGGCGGAACGGAGAACCAGCGGATGACCATGGCAGTAACCGCCATGGTCATAATTCCATGAAGGGAGACCGCCAGGCTGTTGGCGGTCTTACCGCCGGTTCTCCGCCATCCGCCAGGGTCGTAATAACCCCCTAAATTTGTAAATGAAATACATATTAATATTATGTACCACCAGATAATATATACAACAGTGCGGTGGGATAATCCTCGCCTCCGTGTCCTTAATAGAATTGAAAAATTCTTAACGCGAATGCTAGAATTTTTTTTATTCTATGTCAGGACCGGAGGCTCAGATTATGCTTGTTCAAAGCTGAGTCACAACCACCGATGCAATATCTACAATAGGTTTACAATAGAAAGTTTTAAAAGTTGAAGGAGAAGACCAGTCTGCTGCCCTTAGAATGTCCTCTAAACGAGAACCCAAAGCAAAAGACTTTGAAGCCATAGCCCCTCTGGAAGAGTGAGCCCCAAATCTAGATACATCAATGCCTGCTACAATCAGTAACCATCGCATCCACCTAGCGAGGGTGGCCGATGAAACAGGATGATAAGGCTTAACCAAGCAAATGAGCAATTGACCCCCCATATCAGAACAAAACTCTTCAGTACTCACCTCGTAAGCTCTAAGGCACTGCACAACACAAAGATTGGGGTTGTCCACAAAACAGGGACAAGAAACGGACTTCAGATTGCATTTAGTTGTATGTGAAATAGAAAAAGTAACCTCATCAGGGGAAAATACTCTCCCAGCCAAATCCAGAGCTCTAACATCTGAAACTCTCTTACATGAAATTAAACATGACAACATTGTAAGTTTAGCTTAAAGTTGCTTTCTAGACAAAAATCTATTGAGAGGCCATGCTTCCAGAAAACGAAGAACAATGTTCACATCCCAAAGGGAGGAATAGCGAGGGTGAGAAAGATTAGCCAACCTGTTACCTCTCATTAATTTACATACAATGGGAGACTCCCCAATGGGTTTGCCCTCCACTGGTAAATGCCCTGCTGAAATAGCAGACCGATAATTATTAATAGAACGATAAGCTAGACCTGATGCTGCTAAAGAAGATAGAAAATTCAGGACCAGACAACAATCTGCTGAAGAAGGATCTGCACCCCTCGAACTACACCAAGAACTCCAGTGCTTCCAAGCCGAAGCGTATCTCTTGTGAGTACTGGAGGACCAGGAACCTGCAATGAACTCGGAAGACTCTTGCGAAAGTCCTGGGATGCACCATCTTTCCCTGAAAGCCGCCAAGCCACCAGAGATAGCTGACCCGACAGGATCAATGGATGCAAAAGACCCAGAGGGTCCTGGAGAAGATTCTCCCAGAAGGGAAGAAGGAACGGATGATCGCAACTCAACTCCATTGCCAACGGAAACCATGCCTGAGATCTCCAAAGAGGGGTTACCAGAACCAATTCCGCTTGCTGACGCCTGATCTGAGCCAATACCCTGAGTATCATCAGGAAGGGGGGAAAAGCGTAACTCTGTTCTTGAGACAAGTCCTGAAGAAAGGCATACGTGTTCGTTGCTTCCGGATCTGGCCTCCAACTGAAAAACTGTTTGATCTGCCGATTGAGTCGAGACGCAACCAGGTCTATCGAGAAGGGACCCCACTGAGCAGAAAGTACCCGGAAAACTCTGGGTTGCAACCTCCAATCGCTGAAGTATCTCAGGTGACGCGAATTCCAGTCCGCCACCAAGTTGCTGGCCCCTGGAAGGTACTCCGCGAGTAATGAAATTCTGTGCTGAAGACAAAAGTGCCAAAACTCCTTGGCTATCTCTGCCAAGATGCGGGAACGAGTTCCCCCCAGTTTGTTGACATATCTCACCGCCGAGATATTGTCCATGCGAAGGAGAACACAACAGTTCACCCTGAGAGGAGAGAGACTCTTGATCGCAAATGAGCCGGCTAGGAGCTCCAAACAATTGATGTGAAAGTTCAGCTCCGTGTTGGACCATCTGCCTCCCGTGGACACTGATCGGCAATGGGCTCCCCAGCCCCAACGACTGGCGTCGGACTCTATCACTACATCCGGAAAAGAGCTGAAAATAGCTCTGCCGGTCCAGGCTTCCATATGTTCCAACCACCAATTCATCTCTGCACAAGATTCCTCTGAAAGGAGAACCTGTTCCGCATAACTGAGACCTCTCTGAAGATGGGAGATCTTTAAACGCTGAAGTGCTCTGCAGTGCAGAGGACCCGGAAAAATCGATTGAATCGAAGAAGAAAGCAGGCCCACCATGCGGGCAATCGCCCTCAATGATACAGTCTGTTTGGATAATAGAGACCTCAACTCTCTCTTGATTGAATGAATCTTCCCGGGGGGGGGGGGGGAAGAATCAATAGAGATTGTACTGAATCTATCCGGAAACCCAGAAAATCCGTCTGTTGAGAGGGAATCAGAATGGACTTCTGGGCATTGATTATAAAACCCAGACTCTGAAGCAGAGATACTATGCATTCCAGATGAGAAAACAGCAGATCTTGATTCTGGGCCATGATCAGAATATCGTCTAGATAAATTATTAGACATACTCCTTGGGAACTAAGGAATTCCGCCGCTGGATGCATTACCTTCGTGAAACACCAGGGGGCAGAAGACAGACCAAAGGGGAGAACCTTGTACTCGTAATACTCGGTCTCCCATAGGAACTGAAGAAATCTCCGATGTGGAGGAAAAATAGGAATGGTCAGGTAAGCGTCCTTGAAATCTAAACGGACCATCCAGTCTCCCTCTTGGAGAACGTCTCTCAATAAATTAATGCCCTCCATTTTGAAATGCCGATACAGTAAAAAACCGTTGAAGTCTTTTAAGTTTAGAACCAGACGAGACCTGCCCCCTTTCTTGTCTACTAGAAACACTGGGCTGGCAAACCCTAAAGGGTGACGTGGTACTTTGACGACAGCCCCCTTCTTTACCTAGCCCGATATTTCTGCAGAGATGAGGCCGCGTTCTTGAAGGGAAAAATATGTTGGTCGTGGAGGACACAGTTGAAATGGGGACTCGTAAAACGCTAGTTTGAACCCCTGCACAGTCTGCAAGACCCAAGCGTCTGAAGAAATCAGACGCCATGCTTGCAGAAAACCCTGAGTTCTGCCCCCCAACATTACATCCGAACTTACAACCAAGCTCACCTGTACCTCCTGACTCCTGGGAGAAAGATTGATGACCTTTGGATCTCCCCGTACGGAATCTGCCCCGACCAGATCGTGGTCTCGATGGATAGCAGGTAGCAGAGGAAGAGTCGTACTCCTGAAAAACACCTCTTCCTTGATGGTAGTAGCCACGAAGAGGGCCTTGTTGGTTGAAGCGGCCGAAGGCACATCCTCTGGAGCATCCGGCCCCTCTAAAAAGTGGACGTAGCACCCTTCTGATAGAGCCTTGTGCCTTATCCAAACTGGCGTAAGTAGAAACAAATTTTGAAAGTTCCTTCATGAAAGGGGAAACAAACAGCAAACCTTGGGCCACGGGACGTGATTCAGAGGAAGCGAGGTCTGCTAATTTGGGGTCTAACTTCATTAAGACTGATTTGCGGCGTTCAGAAGAAATGGCGCAGTTGGCATTGCCCAGGAAACAGTGTGCTCTTTGAGCCCAACCCACAAGAAGGTCAGGGTTGATGGGCTCACCAGACTCCTTAGCCTGAAAGGCCAGCTCCAAAATCTTTGGTAATGGACCGGAGACGTCCAACAGCTTATCCTGGCATCCACGCCAGGCGCGATCTATACCCTTCTTAGGGTCTTTTGCCGATTTCTTTAGGAAAGTGACAAGAGTAGGGTCTAATTCGGGGGTTTCAGTCACTTTGGAAGGAAAATCCGGTCTGGGGCATTCAGACCTCAGCCTAGAGCGAACCTCCTTATTGAAACTGTGTCTAATGTGGGACTCCACATAATCTGCCTCTTCGGGAGGCGGTAACCAAAGCGAAGACCTAAGATGAACAATGTCCTCAGGTTCGAAGGTCAGGACCTTAGGAGTAAGTACTTCTTGATGATGCACCTTCTTCTTACGCTTACGCGGGGGATCATCTCTCTGCTCGGAGGATTGATCAGAAGAAGAAGAAACTGCGTCACTTACAGTTTTCTTTTGTGATCCTGAATTATAATCATGCTCCCTTGCCATATTTCTGAGAAGGGATTCAAAGTCCACAGAATGCGGATTAGTACTCTGCTTAGAAGCTTGGGTGCTCGCCGGAAGGGGAGGTTCCCCAATGGGTTGGGTGCCGGACGGGGCTACCCAGCCTTGTTGTTCTACAAAGCCCAAAAGATGGTGCTTAGTGGGCTGAATAGCTTGAGCTAAAGCCTGATTAACTGTATGATGCACTCCTGCGTCCAGAGCATATACCAAGTCTTGATCAAAGGAACCAGCCGGTTCATCCAGATAGTACAAATCTTCGGCTTGGTCATCATAGCCAGCCATACTGTAAAACAGCAGATGAACTCCAAAGGAGTAGTATCAATAAAGTAACAGGGAAAGAAAAACAACTTTATTAGGACGTGGAGGGAGCTGCCCTGTGATGAAAAAACACCTTTAGTGCAGGCCCAGCCTGAATAATTAATTTATTGCAACCCCAGAGTACAGGCACTGGGGTGTAGGTGGGGAGCTAAGCCGGTGTAAAACTTTTAGATTTGAATCAATAAACGTTCCAGCTGCAAGCTTGTAGGCAAGGAAACAGTCTTTTCTTAAAGATGACACGCTCCTGAAAACGGGCTTGAAATTATGCCTGAAGAACAAATTCAGAAAAAGGCGCTCCGACACAAGCGCTTTAATTAGGCCCCCCGGGGCAGAGTAAACAAAGCTCGGCCCGGTTCAGCCAGACACTCGGGACGCGAGCGCTAAGCACTAAAGCCCCCTGGGGCTAAACAAACTCTTTTGGCCCCGCTTGGAGAGCGGAGAATAATCCTGCCTTCAGGGCAAGACCAACACTCTCTGGAGCCGGCACAGAGACGCGCTCGATAAACTGCAGTGCAGGCTCTGGAGACCGGGCTCACGCAGAGAGCTTGTTAAACTTAGTCAAACACCGGCAATAAAAAGAGGACTGCACGTAGAGGTGCGAGTCCTCGCTCCCCTGCTCCCAACTCCACAACATGAAAGCGAGCCGATCGGCCGCTTTAGGGAGGGTAACACCGTTCCCACACACAATTACCATAACACATAAGTAATACAAATAAATCACTTAACTGGCTGTGAAGCAGCAAAGAAAGAGGGGTGGCTGGGTGTGAAGCAACACTTTATAGGCTTCCTCCTCTATGGTTATCACGTGTCATATCAAGTGTTGGGATATGTAGTTTTTTGTTTTCCATGGTTTTCATTGGCTGCTGTTTAAAAGAAAGCATGGAAAGAGAAGCATAATCTGAGCCTCCGGTCCTGACTTAAAATCGCAGTGGGATGGGATCACTTTGCTCTTTAAAACTGCTGGTAAAATGCTGCTGCAAGACACTTTTTGCCAGGTACACTGCACCATTTTGAATTCATTTCAGTGCTTGAAATGGAAAAATAGAAGTGAAGGTACTCAGTTTGGAGCTCTAAGCATAAAGTGACAAAATAATAATAATAATAATAATAATAATAATAATAATAATAATAATCAGGGATAAGAAAAATGCAGTGCACGTTTCAGAAACACCATCCACCCACCCACATGTTGCACAGTGAAGTTTATAGAGTTTCACAGAATAAATGATCACATTTTGAGGTACAGCAGAATTGCAGTAAGTAGCAAGTAAATTAACAATTTGAAAGGTCAATTAGGTTATAAAGTGGTTCAAATAAAGGAGGTTTCTCCTTACAGGGTTTCTGGGGACAAACGGGTTCAATTAATTCAGCCTACGGTTAGGTCTGATCTATTTCCCACAGGTTTCTGATGTAATCAGGACACTTCAAGGAAACTACACCGCACTGCGCAAAGTACAATTTTCAATTAGTCAATGCCAAAGGTTTACACAATCCCAGATACGAAGCTGACGCATGTGTCACATGTTTTTTTTCGATTGACCTTTCCCAGTTTGAACCGTCTGTTACCAAATACAATCAAACTTCACCAAGAAGTGTGTACATAATCCGCGGATTCCAGGAGTTTAACCGTGATTGTTTAACCGTGATTGTTTCAAAGGGTCCACATTTTTTAGATTACCTGCAATTGCATGTGCACGCGCAGGGGGCGGGGGTGGGGGTGTGCACTGACAGAACGCAACACTTGGCATGTGTGTTCTTGATTGTCAAGGGGGTAGTGAACAATCCACTATTACAGTTTCAGCAGGGTTGTTACTGATACGGATTAAATAGTGGTATGGCCCTTCTTAACTTTCATCTCTAGCATGGTCATCACAGGTCAGAAGAAGAAACTAATACATTCTGCCAGAGTAAACTACAATAACCTGTCTGCGGGATGAGGACCAAAAGAAAAAAACAGCCTAAACGATTTTTTGCACCATTTTTGGCAAAGTGCCAATAGGGTTACAATAGCCATGGCAATTCAAAGGAAGTGTTGGAGTTGATCTCTTTACTTACACGTTTATTGCCATATATGGGTCAAAGTGGGGGGTATTTATTCTTTCCGGCTACTCCCATGGTGATTATGCATGTGGGAGGTCCGTGTGGGCCGGCATGTAGCACTTAAAAACGATTTAAATGAGCCCGTAAAAATGAAGACCCCTTTCTTTCACAGGCAAATTACACGTCACATATTTTACGTTTTTAATAACTATTCTTATCGAAATCGACTAACAATGCAGTCAATGTAACTCTATGCATTGACCACGCTGCCGTTTCCACACATATGCCTTTACTACGCATGCGTTTAGCACGCATGCTTTTACCAGTATGTGTGGGAATGACAGAGAGAGCAGCGGCCAGAAGAGAGGGGGGTAAGTGGAGCTGGGTTTTGGGGGGTAGGGGTTGGAGTAGTTTTTAGGACAGGGTCGGGTAGTTTTTAGGACAGGATGGGATAGGTTTTAGGGTTCAGAGTAGGATGTCGGGGTAGTTTTTAGGACAGGGTAGGTTTTATGGATTAGGGCAGGGGGAGGAGTAATTTTTAGGACAGGGCAGGGTAGGTTTTAGGGTTTAGGGTTTAGTGTGGGGTCTGGGTAGTTTTTGGGACAGGGTGGGATAAGTTTTAGGGCAGGGTAGATTTTAGGGTTTAATGTGGGCGTGGGATAGCTTTTAGGACAGGGCAGGGTAGGTTTTAGGTTTCAGGGTAGTTTTTAGGACAGGGAGAGGCATTTTTAGGAAGGAGTAAGATTTACGGTTTAGGGTGGGGTAGTTTTTAGGACAGGGCGGGGTAGGTTTTAGGACAGGACAGTGAAGAGTAGCTTTTAGGGTTTAGGGTCGGGGATGGGGGTCAGAGTAGTTTTTAGGAAAGGATAAGGTAGGTTTTAGGGTTTAGAGTGGGGTTGTGGTTTAGTTCTTAGGACAGGGTGGGGTAGGTTTTAGGTTTCAGGGCGGGAGTCGGGTAGTTTTGGAACAGGGTGTGGTAGTTTTTAGGACAGGGTTGGATTTATTGTTTAGGGTGGCGGTTGGGGTAGTTTTTACGACAGGGCAGGGTAGGTTTTAGGACAGGGCACAGTGGCTTTTAGGGTTTAAGGTGGAGTGGGGGTGGGAAAGGTTGTAGAATATGGCAGGGTATGTTTTAGGGTTTAGGGTGGGGGTCGGGCAGTTTTTAGGACAGGATGGGTAGGTTTTAGGACAGGGTAGATTTGAGGTTTTAGGGCAGGTGTTGGCATAGTTTATAGGACAGGGCGGATTAGGTTTTACGAGAGAGCAGGGTAGGTTTTAGGGTGGAGGGCAGGGGGTCGGTCGGTTTTAGGTCTCGGTGGGTCGCAGTAGTTTTCAGGACAGGGAGGGGTAGTTTTTAGGACAGGGTAGGATTTTTGGTTTAGGGTGGGGTAGTTTTTAGGACACGGCAGGGTAAATTTTAGGACAGAGCAGGGTAGCTTTTAGGGTTTAAGGTGTGGGTCAGGGAAGTTTGTAGGACAGGGCAGGGCAGGGTTTAGGATGGGGTTGGGGTGGTTTTTAGGACAGGTTGGGGTAGTTTTTAGGACAGGGCAGAGTCATTTTTAGGGTTTAGGGCCAGGGAGGAGTAGTTTTTAGGACAGGGTGGGGTAGGTGTTAGGGTTCAGGGTGGGGGCTGGGGGGCCAGGGTAGTTTTTAGGACAGGATGGGGTCGTTTTTAGGGCAGGTAGGCTTTAGGTTTGGGGTTGGGGTGGTTTTTAGGACAGGGTGCAGTAGGTTTTAGGACAGGGCAGAATAACTTTTACGGTTTAGGGCAGGGGAGGAGTACTTTTTAGGACAGGGCGGTGTAGGTGTTAGGGTTCAGGGTGGGGGCGGGAGGCCAGGGTAGTTTTTATGGCAGGATGGGGTAGTTTTTGGGACAGATAAGTTTTAGGGTTTAGGGTGTGAGGTCATGGTTGTTTTTAGGACAGGGAGGGATAGTTTTAAGGACAGGGTAGGATTTAGGGTGGAGGTTTGGGGTCGTTTTTAGGGTAGGGTGGGGTAGGTTTTAGGACAGAGCAGGGTAGCTTTTAGGGTTTAGGGAGGGGGTGAGGGGTCGGGTTAGTTTGTAGGACAGGGCAGTATAGGTTTTAGGGTTTAGGGTGGGGTCGGGGTAGTTTTTAGGACAAGACAGGGTAGGTTTTAGGACAGGGTAGATTTTAGTGTTTAGGGCGGGGGTTCGGTTAGTTTTAATGACAGGGAGGGGTAGGTTTCAGGGCAGGGTAGCTTTTAGGATTTAGTGCGGAGGAGTCATGGTAGTTTTTATGACAGGGCGGGGTGAGTTTTAGGTTCCAGGGTGGGGGGGTCAGGGTAGTTTTTAGTACAGGGAGGGTTAGTTTTAAGGACAAGGTAGCATTTAGGATTTAGGGTGGGGGTTTGGGGTAGTTTTTAGGATAGGGCGGAGTAGGTTTTAGGACAGGACAGGGTAGCTTTTAGGGTTTAGGGAGGAGGTGAGAGGGTCAGGGTAGTTTGTAGGACAGGGCAGTGTAGGTTTTAGGATTTAGGGTGGGGGTTCAGGTAGTTTTTAGAACAGGATGGGGTAGATTTTAGGACAGGGTAGGGTTTAGGGTTCAAGGCTGGGTGGGGGATAGGGGTAGTTTTTAAGCCAGGGCGGGGTAGGTTTTAGGACAGGGCTGGGTGGGGCGGGAGCATTAGGGTTCAGGGCAGGGGGTGGAAGCAGCAGTTTAAAGGGCTTGGGTGGGTGAAGTATGTTGTCAGGTGTAGGGGGCAGGGTGGGGGAGAACGTACCACACATGTTCCTCTACCAACCATGCTTTTACAATGAAATTCGTTATGAAGGCATGAGTTGTAAAGGCATGCATGGTAAAGACGTGGTTGTTGTAGAGACCATGTTGTAAAGGCATGCATGATAGATGCCTGCGTTGTTCCATCATACGTCCATCGAAATCAACACATTTTATTCATATTCAAGGATTCAAAACCCTTACAAAAGCTCTACTGAGATTAGAAATGAAAAACGTAATAAAATTCATTTTCTAGTTACTTGTATCTAACGCAAATCGACAAGAAAGAAATATACTGTGTGTGTTTCCGATTACAGGAGCGCCCAAGACAAATTATTGCAAAGGTAAAGAGGCTTGTGTAAAACAGCTTTCAGGTTCACATATGGGAGGGTTTTGTTTCCGGCTTACCTGGTCATGCTTAGACTGCTCTGCGACCGAGAGACTGACTGGTCTGGAATGGATTATCAGCAGCATGCGTGCTGGCCGCTGCTTTGCAAATCAGAAGAGGAGGCAGCAGGTGCCATTTCCATCCTTTATCATTACAGGGTAGGTTGCGGTTAGTGATGCTTGCAGACTCCATCCCAGCCTGTGACAGCATGGAAAGAGGTTTTGCGGTCTTAAAAGTGATTGACAAGCACCCCCGAAAAGTATAATGCTGCTGCCTTACACTCCTTAGGCTACTTGAAAATATGACACTCCCCTGCGTCATAAGTGTGTGGTTTCTTGAGTCCGCCAAAAATTGCAGGTCAGGACTGCTGCTAGATTGGCCCTTGTCAGTTTACATATATAAAAAAAAGGTAAGATTGCATTTTGGAACATCCACACTAGCACGTCTCTCTCTTGATAGTGCCCAGCTGTCTGACTCCTGTGTCAGCCAGGACATCAGGAGGCAGCCAGGCACTGAGGGCAGCACTTGAAGGGCCTTAGTCTTTTTTTGTATTAAGATTTGTTATATGAATTGTCATTTCTTTTAGCAATTACCATCTTCATAGTTTAGAAATCTGGGTGGGCAGAGCCCGAATGCTGTATACTAGCAACCCCCACTGTGCAACAGACACCACATTTATTCACTACAAAAAAGCACATGGAATTTTGGGAAAATTTTTTATCTTTTTTTTCATGCAAATAATAAGCTTTTATTTAGAGAAAATGTGTATATATATATTTAAACCGAAAATTTGATTGCATGATGGTGTCCTAGTTTCTTTCTAAAGTTATGGAACTAAGGGCCAGATGTAGCAAAATGCAAATTTGCGACTTGCAATTTGCGCGTCCATCCGACTCGCAAATTGCAAGTCGCAATTTGCTATGCAGTACGGTGTCTCAGACACCGACTGCGACTCGCAATGGGGTCGCAATGACCCACCTCATCAATATTCATGAGGTGGGTCGCAAATTGCGGCCCCATTGCGAGTATAGGCACTCGCTAAAATGGAGGCCTGCTGACGTCAGCAGACCTCCATGTTCGTGACCTGCTTTTAAATAAAGCAGTTTTTTTTTTTTTAAGTGTAGCCCGTTTTCCTTACTGGAAAACGAGCTGCACTTAAAAAAAATCCGAAACCTTTAGTTTCGGTTTTTTTTCAGGGCAGGGAGTGGTCCCTTGGACCACTCCCTGCCCTGAAAAAATATTTTTGCGTCCAGTCACAAACTGGAAGGGGCCAATTTGCGAGTGGGTTACCATCCACTTGAAGTGGATGGTAACTGCGATGCCATTTGCGACCGCGTACGCGGTCGCAAATGGTATTGCATCCCACAGCGACTCGCAAATAGGAAGGGAACACCCCTTCCTATTTGCGAGTCGGAAATGCATATTGCGAGTCGGTAACGACTCGCAATATGCATTTCTGCATGGCAAACCCACGTTTGCGACTCGCAAACGGCGATTTTCGCCGTTTGCGACTCGCAAACGGTTTGCTACTTCTGGCCCTATATGATGATTTGAGCAATCTTACTGACCTGGTCAGTGAACTGCTCTGCCTCCGCAAAGTAAGTGTAAGTGGAAGCCCGTCCTGACTCGAACTCTGACCTCTATCAGAAGTTCAAGGCCCTCCTCCACCAGCAGGCTTCTGCCTGTGCTTCATCACTGGTGCCTAGTGGGAGAGCTATGCTCTTCTGCTGGGCTGCCCTCTGCCCCTTTTCTTTTTTTCTCCTCCTTTTTATTCAGTGTGCTGTTTTTGTGCCTTTCACTTCGTCGCTTTCCTCCTTCTCTGCCTCTTTCCCATTTCTCCTCCTTTTTCTTTTAGTGTGCTGTCTCTGTGCCTTTTTCACTTTCTGTGCTTCTTCTCCTCGTTTTTTCCTCATTCCCCTCATTCTCTCTCTCTCCTCTCTTGCATTCTCCCTGCCGCTGCTGCCCCTTCAGCCCCACCCCCTCCTTTTCTCACATTGTCCCTGCCGCTGCTGCCCCTGCGGCCCGCCCCCTCCTGTCTCACATTCTCCCCACCGCTGCTGCCCCTGTGGCCCACCCCCTCCTCTCTCGCATGCTCCCCGCCACTGCTGCCCTCGTGGCCACGCCCTCCTTTTTTGCGCCCTTCCATCTCCCGCCTCCCACCTGTCCTCTCCCCCCCACTACTTAATGGCAAGCCTGTGTGTGCCCGTCTGCGCCCGTCTCTGACCCGACTGCGACCAGCGCCATGACCCCTGGACCTCTCACCCGCCACTGCTACACGGCAACAGCGCTCATCGCACTCAACCCAGGACACGACAACAACTGCAAGCAGGCATCTTCAAGCAACACCAAGGGACCCTTCAGCTGTCACCACTACAAATTCCCCAGCCTCCATCACTCAAGCCCACCCCGGGGACCCACAAAGCAGAACACAGCCTCAGACGTATTCTGATCAAAACTCTCTCCATCCACAGGCACGCCATAGAACTCTGGAACTTCAACAACACCACATCCCGGGACGTCGCCTTCCTCACAGAAACATGGCTCAACCCCTCCTCGGCTTCAGACATCGCCATCCCAGACTGTTACAAGATCATCTGCAAAGACCACACAAACCGTACCAGTGGAGGCATCGCCATTGTCTACAAGGAGTCTCTACGCCTATCCACCAGCACTAAAGACTCCACAACCAACATGTAACTCCTCCACTTCCAGATTGGAACCAACCCTAACACCACTCTGCGGGGCACCCTCATCTACAGGCCACCGGTCCCCGCCCCCCATTCTGCGACACCATTGCTGACCTAACCACCAACCACGCTCTTACATCCAAGGTCTACATCCTACTGGGGGACCTCAACTTCCATCTGGAAAACCCAAACTACAACAACTCCACCACCCTGATCGAAAACCTTGTCAACCTCGAACTCAAGCAACTCGTCACCGCACCCACTCACTCGGCGGGTCACACACTGGACCCCATTTTTTCTGCAAGCAACCACGTCTCCATCATCCACACCACCGAACTCAAATGGACCGACCACTGCTGCATTCACTTCACCTTCAACAAACCCATTGGTCACCACCACGCTCTCCAACTCACCACCAGCCTCAATGCAACACCCCCAAAGCTGATGACGATGTCAACACTGCCGCACACATCCTCCACGAATGGATCACCAACTGTGCCAACACACTCGCCCCCCTCAAGACACCCCGCTACAGAAGCATATCCAAGAAAGCAAACTGGTTCAGCCCTGCCCTCAAAGAATCAAAGCAGGTCTGCATAAATCTAGAGATGAAATGGTGCACCGACAAGATCCCTGCAAATCACAAACCTTCAAAAACGCAGTCAAACATCACCACCAGCTCATTAGGACCACCAAAAGACACGCCCTGCAACAACGCTACACTTCAATAAAAACACCCACAACAGCAAGGAACTTTTCACCATCATCAAAGAGTTCACCAACCTCAGCTCCAACTCCGCCGACATCCCCCCTTCGCAAGAGCTCTGCGAAAACTTTGCCAACTACTTCCATCGCAAGATCGCAGACATTTATGACAGCTTCAACATCCAGTGCCCCCCACAACTCTCACCACCAGCCTGTTGACCAAAACGTCACCACCCCCCACCCTCCTCCGCTGGAACAACATTACAGACACAGAGACCCACAACATCATGGCAACCATCCACTCAGGAGCACCCACCAACCCCTGCTCTCACCACATCTTCAACAAAGCCAGCAACATCATTGCTCCGGCATACCATCAACCTCTCCTTCAAAACTGCCACCTTCCCAGAGAGTTGAAAACACGCCGAGATCAAACCTTTACTGAAGAAACCCAACGCTCATCTGACAGACCTCAAGAACTACCCGCCCATCTCTCTGCTCCTCTTTCTGGCCAAAGTCATTGAGAAGGCAGTCAACAAACAACTCACCGCCTTCCTGGAAGCCAACCACATCCTGGACCCCTCTCACTCAGGATTCAGAAGCAACCATAGCACCGAGACTGCCCTCCTCGCCGCCACAGACGACATCCGCACCCTGCTTGACCGAAGCAAGACCTCATCCTCCTGGACCTTTCTGCCATCTTCGACACAGTCTCACATGACACACTACACACCCACCTCAACGACGCCGGCATCCGAAACTCAGCAGTGCAATAGCTTTCCTCCTTCCTCACCGGCAGAAAACAGAAGGTACGACTCTCCCCCTTTCTCTCTGAAGCCACCAAGATCAGCTGCGGCGCCTCCACAGGATCCTCACTGAGTCCCTCCCTTTTCAACCTGTACATGACCCCACTAGCCGCCATCAACAGAAGCCACGCACTCAACATCATCTCCTATGCCGACGTCACTCAGCTGGTAGTCTCCCTCACCAACAAACCAACCACTGCCAAAAAAATGTCCTCAAAGGAATGAAAGCAGTCACTGCCTGGATGAAAGATTGTTGCCTCAAACTGAACTCAGACAAAACAGAAGTCCTCATACTCGACTCCACAACCTCTGCCTGGAACGAGTCCTGGTGGCCCACTGCCCTCAGAAACACCCCCACCCCTACCGACCACTCCCTCACCCTCGGTGTCATCTTAGACTCATCGATCTCAATGGACCGACAGGTGAGCGCAGTCTCATCAGGTTGCTTCCACACCCTGCTCATGCTTCAAAAAATCTACAAGTGGATCCCCACTGAAGCCATGAGGACAGTCACCCAGGCCCTTGTCAGCAGCCGCCTCAACTACGGCGAAGCACTCTACACCGGAACCACCACCAAGACCCAGAAAAGATTACAACGCATCCCACGACACAGCCATACCTCCACCCTTCTAAGAGACCTACACTGGCTGCCTATCTACAAGAGAATGACCTCCAATCTCCTGACCCACACCTACAAGGCCTTGCACGACGCCGGACCAGCCTACCTCAACCACAGACTCTCCTTCTACACTCCCGCCAGACAACTCCACTCCACTGACCGGGCCCTCACCAACATCCCTCACATCTGGAAAACCACAGCCGTAGGAAGATCCTTCGCCCACATCACCGCCAAGAACTGGAACACATTCCCCATCCACCTCAGGCAATCTCCCACCCTGTGTCAGTTCAGGAAGGACCTCAAGACCTGGCTCTTCGACTGATCCTCAGCACCCCCCAACCTCTCCCAGCACCTTGAGACCCTCACGGGTGAGTAGCCATGCTTTATAAATCCCTGATTGATTGATTGATTGATTTGAAATCAAATATTTAGTAAAGGTCTTAATGTATGCAATTTGTGTCTTTCATTCACTCTGAAGCCTAGCACTGATAAACTATAAAATGAATCAAGATATACAAGGGGAATTTCATGTTTCATAACTGGTTGAGCGTTGGAGGTATGTGGGTGCCATGCTTCCGGAAGAGAGGTTATTTGTTCTGTACTTAAAAATGCTTAAAAAAGCTAAAATAAATGAAAAGTCAAAGTATAGAATAAACACTTTAACCTATAACATTTGACAATCACCAGCTTCAGGCTACATTCAGTGACTGATTTATATATTTAATAGAAATCCAACCCAGTGATAAAGTTGTTATTAAATAGATGGGAAATGTATCTTTGGAAAGTTGCCTTTAGCCTGCCTGAATCTGTTAGTGGCTAATTTGCATTAGCTCTCTGGCCAATGGCCAGACTTTTTTTGCCTGAATGAGGTGTCAGTGAGGTGTGAACACTGCCCCTAGAGTAGAGACAATGGCCTGGGAGTGTGGAGGTGTTTTCTTTCCATGGCAGGAAGACCAGACAGGGTCCAGGAACTTACATGACTTCAAAGGAAGCTGTCCTTTCACAAGTGAAAGTCAAGTGACACCTACGAAGTCTTTGTCTTCATTGTCAGGCTGGCACCAAACTAGATGTCAGGAAAGCTACTCACTGAACCTGTTTTGAGTGACAGCATAGAAAGGGACTTGTCGTTACCCCCTCCCCCCCCCCCCCAAAGTCTCTGGGTGCCTCACACACCCTCTGCAGAAGGAGAGAAGAATTTCCCCATCTCGGATTTTGGGAATGGGGTCCACTGTGGGATTGTTCGCAATAGGGCAAACAGGAACTGCTGAAATAGTAGGTGGGGTTGCCCCAAGGATCTTTCACCCCAATGGTTAGGGAATGTCCAGGGGTCACCCCCACCCACTGATATAAGGAATGAATGTGGCAATGCAAGACATCTCCTCAGAACCCTTTCTGAGTATGTAGAAGATCTAAAGAGGACAGCGCTTGCTTTCTGTGACCTGAAAGGAGCACTGAAGGACTGGACCTGCTCCCTTATGTACCCAGGACAAAGAAGCAGAGACCAAGCATCAGTTGGCTGACCTGTGTGGCTACCGGAACACAACAAGCTGCAAGAAGCTTTTGTTTCTGAATTGACCAGCTAAACAGCAGGTAACTGGACCTGAAATGACTTTGCCATTGGCCTCTCCCTGGCACCTTGGGAATTTCTACTTGCTTCCCCATAGGTCCTGGGAGCCTAGAAACATACTCTTGGGGTTGTGTAGGCACAGAAGAAAGTTTGGAAACTTTTGAAAAAATTTCCTCCAGAGCTCTAGAACTTCAGTGTGACCTGCCAGAAAAAGTTCCTGAGTGGTATTTTCCTTGCATCGGATTGATTTTCTGCTACTTACTGGTCAAGAGTCCTAGCACCTCTAAGAAAACTGCTAAGTCCCATGCTATAAAACAGTTTAGTAGAAAACCTACAAAGCTCCTTAGGTCCAAGGGGGGGGGGCAACCGGCTTCAAATATCCAGCCTTTGCTTCCATGGTTGTTTAATCTCAAAAAGTGACAAAGTCCCTTTCTACAAAGGAACTTTGAGGAAATATCAATGCTTTTGTCAAAAAATATGACAAAGTCCTTTTCTGAAACATTTTCAAACTTTAAAATTTCCAGACTTTCAACGTGGACAAATTCAAATGTTGTATTTGACTAAGATTGCATCACATTTGGCCTTAAATCACACATGGGTCACAGTCTACTGCTTCCGTAGACTCTCATTGTTGCTTTGTGTTTTTTGGCACTATTTTTATTTAAAACTTTACACATTAATTTCTCTGGTTACCTTTATTGGATTTTTGTCGCTTTATGTTATTTTGTTTATTAAAATGTTCTCTTTTTTTTTTTGTTTGAGATTTTTATTGCTTGGTATTTGACTTTAGTATTGTTATGCTGAGCCTGTCAGCTCTGTGCCTTAGCTACTAAGGGGTTGAGCTCAGATTAATTTAGCCACTTTGAGGGTTTAGCTCAACAAGAAGTGTTATTATTCCTTGAGGTGGGCATTCGCCCATCCCAAATAAAAATCTACTTTCTTATACAAGGGTTCCCCATGGTCCACCCCTTCTGGGTCCTACTGTACATTCATTAAAATCAGAGGTCAGGTGCATGTATCACAAATGAAACTCCTTCCCTTATCTACTTGCCTACAACCATGCCGTCCTCAATGCACATAAAGAATGCTATTTTAATTGAATTGTATTAGCTGGCAATAGACAGAATTACTCTTTACTAAGATTAATAAGCTCTCAGAATCTAACTTATTTCCCCTTCAGATCCCTCTGTCTCAAAGTCTCTGCATGAACCTGACCATCTACTTTGCCATTAAGGTCATTCCGATTCAATCCTCTATAATGACCTGCGGAGCTCATAGAGTGAATTGCGCTGATTGGTGTGAGTAGCGAGTTCCGTGTTGGGAAGCCAGAGTGATGAGCACCACACAGTCGCATTTGCAAACATCCATCTTGTTTTTCCTGTTCTGTTGTTGAGTAGCTATGTTAGTCATTTTTTAGACACATTATTTTAAGCAAACTAGGCCTACCACTGTGCACTTTCTCCCAGTTACATTTTATTCAGCATCACTTTGTTTTTCTAGCATTAGCCACAATTGTGGTGTTGTTCTATTTTCTCTGTCTTATTGTTCTTTTACTTAGGAAAGCATTAAGTTCTTAGCACAGCATTTATTCCACTTTGTGCTTTTCTCAAGGCTGAAGTCAGATAGGGTTGCCGACAAAAATGTTAAGCTGTGTCTCCTATTTTCACAGAAACATACATCTCCTTATGTGGGGACCTGTTCTTAGAACATCAACTGTTTTATTATAAAAACACTTCTCTGTCCCATAGATGTGAAAGGAGATTCCAGCCAGATCACTATGACTGCATGCTGACCGCTGAATGTCTTCGCTACAGCTGCTTGTTTAGACTGCCGAACCCCTGGCCTATATGGGGATGGTGTCTGTTCAGACAACAGGCTTCCTTGCTCAGTTATGGGGGATGATGTCTTCCCAGGGAGGAAAACTGAAGGGTGGGTTAGGGCTTATCACGCTCTGCTCTAACATAGCTTAAGTAGGAAATATATTTATATTGTTCCTAGTGACATTGTGGTGGGACTGTTTTTGTATTTCACTTTTCTAGTCACAATTTTGCTTCTATAGTGTTTTATCATCCTAGTTAATGCAGTACATGCCATTTTATCTAAGATGTAGTTATTTCAATAAACATTATTGAATGATACTCTGCTTTTGCTTGTCTTTGCCTGTGTGAGAATAATGTAGCTGAGAGAAAGGGATGAGATTTGTTCAACCACAATTCCCCTAAGGAGTCCTTTCTGACATGCACCCGGTTGCCACAATCATCCTCGTTCTTGGGTGGAGATCAGGCACTGCTAGTTGGTCGGAAAACCTGGATTGGGCCAACAGGTGTCACATGGTGTGGAATTTTACTCAGTACCCCACAATGCAGGTGAATCTGCCGCCCAAATCCATTATTCTCATTAGGATAATGGGAACCTACGCGACATTGTGGATGGTGCTGGGCCTACTTTTTAATCCAATCTCTATTTTTTTGTTGCATTCCCTAACTTCCTCAGTTCTTCTTCTGGATTCCTTCTTTTTCCTGTTTTTTTTCAATTCTCACTAAGCACCATGGCAGAGCGTGTGAGAGGTGGCACCAGTCCATAGGGTGCACCAGCTAACTTCACAGCCTGCGGTTGCTAGCGCCACTAGTGGGTGCAGCCCTGCACCAATTTCAGCAAGGAGGAGGTGGCTTCAGTGTTTTTGTCTGCAACGCCATCTACCTTCCATGCTGGCAGCAGGCTGCAGGTCCAGGACTGGTTACAGCCGGCGGGAGCATGGGCTGTGTGGTGGAGGGTACACTTTTGCATGCACAGGAGTACTGGAGTTCAGCACACCAAGGTGCAACTGACACACCGCTGGGCCGACATCAATGACCAGGACCTGCTTGAACTGCTGGGTGTCCAGATTCTGAGGCTTTGTGAGTACCAGTAATTACTAATTTTGTTGTATCATACAATCCTTAATTTTTCAAATAGCATGCTGCTCTCACTCAGAGGTAAGTTAAGTTCACATAACTTTAGAAATATTATGTGATCCAATTTGAGTGAGCTAGGTGCTTGGTGCTACCTAGTTCTGCTCGTTGCTGTAGGCACTTACATGGGTTGGGTATCTAAGAAGTCATGACGACTCCCCTGTCCTCTTGTCTCTAAGATAGTGGTACTGTTGTAGTAGCAGTAATAATATCAATGACTTATCATTCTTTGTGTCTTTCTTTTTATGGAGCTCATACAGTCCCAAGCAATCTCCCAGTGATGTGTAGCATGCATCTATGCATTGAAAAGAAAACTGACTGAGTTGGCCCATCAAAGCAAATGCATTAGTATTTCCAGATGTAGTTTGGGAAATTTGGAATGGGGTTTAGGTAAGATTTAATAAATTAGGGATAAGTCAACATGATAATATAGGTGATCTGATTTAGAAAAGTACAATGTCAATATGTTACTTCATTTGCCTTTGCATGTCTAAATATTTTCCCAAAAATTAACTATACCTCTAATCTATGTTTGTTACTTTCTTTATTTCTTACATCAGCACCCATTGGCAAGAACAGGACATAAGAGGGTCGGGCTGAGGACACTTACCACCAGTGCTGCAGCAGGTGAAAGTACCACTGCCACCACCAGTGAAGGGGCTGCGGCTGACGCTCTGCTGGCCCCAGTAAGTTCTTGTTAATATTATTTAGTTCTCTAACTATTACCTTTGAGCTCATGTTCAAATGACAAGAGAGTAGCCATGGTTATGGTGATCCCCCCCAATGTTGTGTTGTATGTATTATTTATTGTCCCAGCAGTTATCAAAACAGTGCAGCATAGAAGAAAAATAGTATGACGATGATCCCATTGCATTTGCAAACCAAAACCATTTGTCCTTCATTGACCAATTTATTCTACTCGTTCCTTGCACTTCAAATGACTCACAATCAGCAATATATCTCTGCCCCTCCATTACGGTTGGCTTGACTACTTGCTAACATTGGCGGTCACTGTGAACCTGGCAGGAAAAACTGCACCGCCGGTGGTGGCGGTAACTACTGCCAACAGGCCGGTGGTGCAGACCACCAAATTAAGAAGTATAGGAGAAACAGCCAGCAGCCCATCCGCTCATCGCCATTTTGGTAGCACCGCTGACGATGACGGAAGCCATCTTCAGCCCAGAGGAAATGCCCAACCTGACCATCATATAATGAAACACCACACCGCCAGCAGTTCCGGAGCGGGAACCACTGCTATGCAAAGCCTGGCGGAAACGGCACATATAAAGGGAAACACTCACCGGAGGCACACAGAACATGCTGATGCCGACATGGAGGGAGAGTTGGAAATAATTCCAGTGCTCCTCCTTGCCATATTTCTCCAGGACCATGACCGCTGATGAAGACAATGACGGTAAGTACTGCAGCCTAGCACACATGGGAAGAAAGGGCACAATTACACACCCACCCAACCCACCCCCACTACAATGCAGACCCAAACCCTCCCACCACCCTAAGCCATACATACCCTAACAAAATGTACTTACCAGACACAAGCCAACAAATACCTACACCAATGCACACCCTGGTGCACACCACCACCCCACAGTGAAACGCAGCACAACGGGTTAACAGAGCACCAACACGTCTGCTAGCAATTGAATTTATTCCCAACAAAACACAATTTATACAAAGAAGGCCATTGGTCAGTCCATTTCAAAGTCCTGGAAGGGCAAATATAACCTATACTTGGCCCCTATGATGGAAAAGAAAACTCCACTGAGAAGGGGCATCTATGGGGCAGCCAGGCACTTCAGGGTTTATGGGCAGGTAGTGGTGGGGGTGGGGACTCCAGTTTGGAAGGGGGCCTTGGGTGTAGGCTCTGGAGGCAGGGAGGGGTTGGGCTTGCCCTTGGGAGGAGGAGGAGTGGGCCTGCACTGAGGGGTGGCAGAGGGACCAGGGCAACACGGGCCTTCTTCCTCACTGGCGAAGGGACACGGGAATGGATAGAGCAGACTGGGGAGGATTCGGATGAGGAAGAAGTGGGTTTCTGGAGGCCAAGGGAACATATGGGCACAAGACCGGGTGGGCCAGTGGGTTCGAACAGGTCAACACAGGAGAGTAAAAGCTTTCAAGGAGCAGCTGCAGGGGTCTTGGAGACAGGTTTGGGAGTGGAGGTTGAGGGAGTGGTGGTATGAGGTGTAGGTTTGTTGTGCTTGGATGCAGGTGCCTATACAAGATGCTGATGTTTGGTAGGCATGTGTGAAGTTGATGTTTGTGAGCATTTCTGTGTCCTGGGAGGAGGGGTGTGGACACAGTGGGGAAGGTGGATGTTGCTGCATCTGCCTTGGAATGTTGGGTGTGTGCCTGCATGTGCTGGGACGTGTGGTGCTTGTGTTTGTCTGTCTGCTTCTTGGGTGTTGATTTGGGTGCATGGCTGTCTGCACATATGCTTGGGATGGGAGAAGAAAGTGGGGTGCTGGAAGGGGTAGAGGTGGTGGGAGGAGGAACGAAAAAACCAGGGGCACTGGCTGCAGTCAAAGAGGAGGCAAGACCCTGAAAATATCTCTGTAGGCCAGACATGGCACCATGAATGCCTTTCAGGAACACATTGCATTGCTGCATCTCTGATGCCAGCCCCTGGATGGCATTCACAATGGTTGTCTGACCTACAGAGTTGCTCCTCTACCATTTTGAATGCCATCCAGGGTGTTGAGAGGCATTTGCAACAAACAAATGCATACCCGGAGGGCATTCATTCTAGCCAGGCAGCCCAACAGAAAGCATTTCAGTCTCTACCATTATCCCTATGTTCAGCCTCCCCCCTCCAACTTCCTCCACCCAGACCCAATCCCCTGTACCTCAGCCTATCCCAAGCACACGATCAGATCAGCATTCACCAAAATCAACACACAAAAGTAGCTCAGGCAAACATAAGCACCACACATCCCACAGGCACTCATATAAGCACCGTACACATGCTGATCAGTATAGGGAAAGGTGGGGAAGACATTGTGACGTGAAGGGTTAATTAGCTTGAGCAGTGTAGATGAGCGTGATGCCTTCTGAAACCCGAACAACGTGGAAAAGTTCACGATGTTGTTTTTGAGCTTGTTTCCCAACAATCTGTAGGTACATTTATTCGCAGCTGCATGTGTAAGAAACAGGTTGTGTAGGAGACTCCGTCTCAACCTTTAGAATGAGAGTACAGGGAGAAGATGGAATGAAAACAATGGCTAGGGAATGGCAGAGCAGCCAAGAGGCAAGTGCTGATAGCATAGCTAGAAAATGCCAGAAAGGGATAGAATACAAGCTTCAAGTTATTTAAGCACTGAAGTGCGGGTGAGGGAATTGAAGCTCGCGGATGGGGTTGTGAAAGCTGCCATCGCCAGGCCCACAGCTCTGCCTCCCTGTTTTGCTGTTCAGAGACTATGACGCTCGAGGGGGAGAGAGGTTCAAGCGGGCGGTAGAGGGCTTCCCAACATTTCGTGGACTAAGTTAAGTTCCACCCAGGGATGAAAGACCTTTGTTTCTCTGCTCTATTATTAGGATTGATTATTATGCTTGCACTGTGTTTATAGTATTCAGCTCATTTATATTTTGCTTCCTGAACATCGTAGTGTGAGCTTGCTGCAGTAATTGAAACATGCATTTTGGTATGCAGTTAATCAAAGCTTATCTGAAGTATTCAGCTCTTTTATATTTTGCTTTCTGAACATCGTAGTGTGACGCATTTTGGTCTACAGTTATCAAAGCTTATATCTGTCAATGAACTCTTTGCTCTTATATGCATAGATGCTCTCTGTAGTGTACTCATATATAAATAGATGCTCTTTATTGCTATTTTTATTCTACCATGTTGATATGCCAAATGCATACATTTACCTGACATTCTAGTAAAACTAAATTGTGTTCATAATTGCCGTGTGGTCCTTCATTTAGCGTCCTTATTGACTTATACCGAACAGGTGTCAACCAGTCACCTGGATAAGACACATACAGACACAGCAACATCCACTGCCTCCACTGTGTCCCCCTCCTCCACGTCCTCCTCCTCCCTCCCAGTCTTGTCTCCACTCACACCTGCATGCACTACATCCTCAGCCACTACCTCCATCACCAGCACGCCCATCACCACACACCGCTCACGTGCAATCACCACCCCCACTCCCATTCACATATCCCCTGTGTCCTCTCCCAGTGTGTATGTGAGCCCTCCTCCCAAAGTACACAAATGCAGGCACACACCCACCCAACAGTCATCCACCTCACAACAGCTTCCGGCCCATGCACCTTCACCAAAATTCAGCAAACGTACAACTCCTACAACCGCTTCCCCTTCCTCCACTCCCAAACCCCCTCCATCTTCCCGTCCCAGTGTGCCTAAGAAAGTTTTCCTGGCTAACATTGACCTCTTCCCTACACCTCCCCCCCATCCTTCCTCTCAGACCAGGCTTTCCAGGTCCCAGCCTAGCTCCTCAGCCACCAAATCCCCAAGCACAGTGGTGCCAGCAACTCCGGTCTCATCGAGTAGGCCACCCATCAGGGCTGCCAGTGTGCCACCAAGCAAGGCCAAGGAGCAGGCCATTCCACCACGTGCCAAGGTGAAGAAGGTGCCCACATCCCGGAGGGAGAAGCCGCACCTACCAGCAAGCAAGGGCTCCTCAAAACTAAAAGGGGACAATGGCAAGACACCAGCGGCAACATCAAAGGTGGGGAAGGGACACAGGCCGACGAGAAGATCTGGACAGGGCACAGTGGCTCCGACTGAGGGACTAGAGTCACCCCTTCTGTCAACCACTATACAAACCTGTACAGCGGAGGACACCGCCACTTGCACCGCCACCAGCACCGCCACCTGAATGTCTGCTGCCTCAGCAACAGTCCCCAGCATCATCCTCAGTGGGCAGCCGTCCGAGGCTGCAGGAGACGTCCTGCTGTGTCCCTCAACATGTGCAGACACATGCACCACTGCCAGCACCTCCGCCACAGACACCGCCGCAAGCACCGCCACCAGCCCTGCGATGTGCTCAGACAGTGCCACCACAGCTGACATGGCTATCATCCCCAGTGGGCAGCCATCCGAGGCTGCAGGGGATGTCCTGGATCCTGCCCAGCTTCCATGAGGCATGACTCTCAGCACTGTTTGCACCTGCAGGTGGCATGCGAAGACGCAGCATGGTGGGGTATGTCTCTGCCTCCATGGCGTATCATGCTACCTGTTCCCAGACAATCTCATGGCACACACACCTATGTGAGGGAATGGGACCAGCCACACTGAAAGTGAAGCACTCTGGGCACCAAGCCCACTCCAGAACCAGTGGAGAATCACATCCACTACCCCAGTCCTTTGCAGGATGAAGCACTCTGGGCACCAAGGCCCCTCCAGAACCAGTGGAGAATCACATCCACTACCCCAGTCCTTTGCAGGATGAAGCACTCTGGGCACCAAGCCCCCACCAGAACCAGTGGAGACTGTTATCCACTTGTGATACTGTGGCTTTGCACTCCCCAGGATAGAGCAGTAGGCAAACCACCCACTGGAAAGACTTGTGAGACTGTGGCTTTGCACTCCCCAGGAAAGAGCAGTGGGCAAGCCACCCACTGGAAAGACGTGTGAGACTGTGGCTTTGCACTCACCAAGACCAGTCAGTGGGCATGGAGCCCCCTCGTGGAGCAGTGGCGTTGTGCGTTCATCCAGCTGAGGTGCACCCCCTACATATTTGTATATACTGATTTTTGAACTTGCACTATCTGATTTGTATTGATTACATTTGTTACAGTCCTTTAATTTTGTCCTTGAGTTCTTCCAGGGGGTGAGGGGGTGTATATGTAATGTTGCTGCATGTATTTGTGTGTATGGTGTTGTGGGTGAGGGTGGGGGTATTGCGTGTTGCGTGTGTGTGTCACTCTCTTTTCCCTCTCCCTCTCCCCTGTGTTGTAGGTGCAGTGCTCACTGTGGTCGTCGACGGCGTCGTTCATGCTCCTGTAACAGAAGGAGGAAGACCAGCATGGGCAGGATGTGTAGTTCCGGCTCCATGGCGACCTGGTTCCTCGTTGGGTGTTGAGAGGTGAGTGGTTTCCCTTTCAAATACTGTTTCTGCCATGCTTTTGATCGCGTTGGTACCGCCCCGGAAATGGTGGCAGATGGGCACGGGCGGTACATTGTCTTCCGCCTGTCTGTTGGCGGTTACCACCGTGGTGTTTGTTTCTACCGCCGTGGCGGTCAGAGTGTTAAAGTGGCTGTCTGTGTTGGCGGTTTCCACCATGGTCATGATTCCATTCTTTCTTCCGTCGGCCTGTTGGCGGCATTACTGCTGCTTTAACACCGACCGCCAGAGTTGTAATGAGGGCCAAAGTGTCTGTTTGGTTTACTTTTTTGAAAAATCCATTGCAAGAAAAAAATAAAAAGTTTTTTTTTAATCTTATGCTGTCTCCTTTAAGCCAGTCAGTGCTTTTATGTGAGGTATGTGCTGGTAAAATCATGTCCTGGTGACTTTCCTAAACACATCACAAATTCCAATGGCCGTAGGGGACCACCAATGTACTTATTCTGTCCCACTATATCATTTTAAACAATTGTTTGCATAGAGCATTCATTACAATTTGTATTTTCATTTTTTTTCTTGATATTGCAACTCTTGCTGGTCCACTAAAACCACTGACCCGGCAGGACGGTCCAGGTCAGACGGCAGAGGTTGATGGCCACCAAGGCCCAGTACCAATGGCTGGTGGACGAGGAGGGTGAGGCACATGCCCCTGCTCTGGGTCCCAGTTCTGCCAGCCAACCGTCTTCACCTCTAGGCCACACCAGCACTGCCGGCATCTTAGAGCTGCCTGTCCCATACCATCATTGCTGCCTCCCCTTTAGACCAGCTCCTCCATCGAGTGCTGTGCGTGCTGGTGCACTTTGTCCATAGGATGGCATGCTTCGAGGCCCAGATGCAACACCTGCGGAATCTCATTGATCATGCTTTCTTCTAGCCCGCTTTTTAATTTTTTTGTTTTGGTGTTGGGGGTTTTGTTGTGGGTGCAGAGGGAGGTCATTTGGGCAGGCGTTTGTTCTTTAAACCATTGGACTTTTATATTTATTTTGGACATTGGTTGGGGATGGGGAGAGATATTGTTGTGGGAGAGGGGTGGGCATGTTGTGGGTGGAGAGGGTGGGTTTAGTTTTTGATTTTTTTTAGCAAAGGGAAAAACTTTGAAACCTACTTTATGTCTGAATATTTTTTTGTGCTTTACTTTAGTTTTGCACTGATGCCTTTCACGCAGCCTGTCTTTTTAATCTACTTCTCAAAGTGTACGCCAGTTAGTTATAGTTAGGTCATACTCTTGTTCTACTACCCTTTGTAATTATGTTCACCACCAAAAGGGTGTGCTGCCATTCCTTATATTGCATACAGGAACCTAGATAAACAATTATTTATCTCATCTGCAGTGGAAGTTAGTTACGTGCTAATGAAACTAGTTCACTTCACCCCATAGTTCTCCTACCTGAATAGAGGAAGTGATGGCTATTGTTTGATCCCTCTGTCTATCGTCCAATACCTTAATGGTGGCTCTCCCAATGTGCTTTCTTTATAGTAGTAGTAGTGCGCTAACAGGGAATGCATCACAACAAGCGAGGTCCCACTCCTACCTAGGAGATCTCAAACTGTGGGATTAATCAAGATTATCCATCACAGGCAACTAATTTAAAAGAAAAACACAAAGTTAGTGGACTATACATATATACTGAGTTTTAGAAAGACTGAGGACAGACTACTATCACCATAACACATGAAATAATACCATACATTATAACAAAAACTAGCAAAAGTAAATTATTGTGAGCAATGGTGAGCATGGAGTTTAATGAAAACCAAAGTTACAAATTCTTCAAATCAGGAAAAGTGTCCTCAAAGTCTATACTCTGAAGGTGACAAGGTTAAGTGTTTACGCATAACAAAGACTTGAATTATGATGTTGAGGTTAAGGAATGCCGTTCTTTCACATGCTTGGGTGAGGAAACGAAGGAATGAGTATGGCACAGTTCAGTTAAATGCATTGCAAGCAGTCCTTCTGCCCCAGAGACCTAGGTTTTTAGATATCGAAATGTTCTGTCATGTAGATTTGAAAAAATATTTTTATGGAGAAGTGAAATGAACCCACCCAGTTTTAAAAAGTATGATTGTTGAAAGAAAAAATATAGTGTATTGCCAAATTGGGCAGTGCATCTGCATTCTCCTTGGGAATGTCTGTCACACTTGGGTGCTTGTCTGATCCGTTTCAGTAGGTAAGCAGGAGTGCTGAGCTCAGCTTTCACCTTTTGTTTGTGCAGGAGAGGAGAAGGTATATGAAATTTAAAACAGAAAATGTATTGTACAGTCAAGGAGAAGGATGGAACGAAGGTAAGCTCCAGAAGGACTGTACCAAGAAGATTTAAAGGCAGAGAAAAACAAGAGGAGTTTCATGTTTGCCAGCAGTACAGCACACTCACTCAGCAGCATTTCCAAAATCAAATCACCTCTATCCATTCCACATAGCGGAGTATTAGACCTCAGAGTCCTCATCACCATGTTTTCCTCTTGAAGTCCATAACTTTCCTACTTCTAGCTGTTGAAGTAGTCCTGCCCTGAGTCCTTTTATCCTCCTCCTGACTCAGAGTAACTCTGTCCCAGTCCCAACCTGAGCATAATAGACCTGTAGTGTACTGCTGTTGAAGAACAAGTGGAGAAACAGAATTGCAGTATTTTGTGTAGTTTGTTAACTAAAGTGACTGGTGGTGTCTCTGCAGAACCAGAAAAAAGGAGTGGACCCTGCAGGTAAATATTTTCTAAGTTTGAAAGCGCCATTCACTTTCAGGAAAATGACCACCAATTAGGCACCAAACATTGCAATTCACTGAAATCAGGTTACTAGTTGAACACCCTCCCTTACTGTCTGCCACCACATAAATTATCCATCATTACTCACAATCACTCAATAATATATTATCACTCATTGGTGCAATAGTTGTAGTTATTTCTTCTAGTCTAAGCACAGTGGTAGGTACACAATTGTATCACTGATGAAAGCAACACATTGGAATTTGGTTTGACAGTCTTGATCAATGATCTTCAGCAGCCCTGCTAAGTGATGCAAAAAAAGAGTAGGCATGAGAGGGAGATAGGCATTGTCTCCAGTGTCTTAAAGGAATTGTGGAGGCTTCTTCATGGCCCACTTGTCCAACTTCAATCCGGCCATACATGTGACTAAAAAATGGTGGGGCAGCATAAATCAGACACAAATATAATGTCCCACTAGCTATTTTTTGTGCAAATAAAAGAGTTCATAGATAAATAAATAAAGATGATCACTTCATGGACATGCTAAACATCCCCTTACAAACCTTTTCACTTGTGATCCACCCTGGCCACCAAAATCTATTAGTACTTTCTGCCTCAAGGCTGATATCCCCCATGACCTTTGTGTAATACAGAGAGTATTTTTCACCGCAAATTATTGGGAACTGTCAATCTGTTGCTTTTTCTTAATATTCCATCTATGCATGACAACTCTGGTCATAAATATTTGTAATCGGCCATTACATCCATTTGTTCCATTCTGTCTTCCAATCATTTGATAAATGCTCAATGATTTTCTGACATATCTCATCTTTCTCTTCCTCAGACTTCCACTCCTGCTCTGATATTGCTTTAAGACTTGCAATCTGTACATTGGAAACCAATAACTCTTCTTCAGTTTCACAATGTTCGTGAATGGGTAATCGTGATAAAAAATCTGCATTTACATTTTTCACTCAAGGTACTTATTTCACTGTAAACATGTATTTTTTAAAGTTTTGTGATCAGTGCATAATTCAAATTCAGTGCCCCATGCAAAATTCCTAAAATGTTGTATACCTCACTAACATGCTGTGGTGTCTTTCTCGATAGTGGAATAATTTATTTCTGCCCCCTTTAACATTATAGATGAAAACGCAATTACTTTCTCAAACCCATTTTGGTTTCTGCATGAGTACAGCACCTAATCCATGTATGCTAGCATATTGATTTATCCTGTGGATCATATGGTGATAATGCTACTACACTGATGATGCACCTCTTGATTATATTAAAAGCATTTTGACATTCTATTGACCATTACACCCTTTTTCCATTAAGTCGCCCAAAAGTTTTACCCTGTCTGCAAAATGGTCAACAAATTTTGGATACAATTCTTCCAAACCTAAAAATGAATGTAATTGTTCTTTGTCCATTGGATTTTGGGCTTTTTCTATAGCTTCCACTAGTTTACACTTGGGTTTGATTCCTTGTCTCGTGAGTGTATCTCCTAAATACCCCACCTCTGGAACTGCAAATTTGCATTTGTTTAGTTTGACCGTGAATCCATTTTCATCCAGCTTCCTTAACCTGAAAGAACCTTACTTGTTTGAAATCTACTAACAAATTTTGCATTACTCATTGGAAAACAGCTGATGCAGAAGCTAATCCGAAGGGCATCCTTTTAAAATGAAATGCTCCTTCAGGTGTGATAAATTAAGTTAAATGGCGAGAATGTTTGTGCAACAAAATCTGATGAAAAGCGTTGGACAAATCAATCATTGAAAAGTAGTGTTCTTTTGTTACTCCTGATAACAATTGTCCCATATTAGGCAAAGAGTGGCTGTCAACCCATATACAATTATTCAAGTCCCTATAGTGTACACACATTCTGATCTCTCCATTTAGTTTACACACAGTAACAATTGGACTTAGCCAATCTGATGATTCTATTCCTCACTTTATGGACTGACAGTGAAATACTTTCCTTCAGTATAATTTTGTGAACATTTTGTTTTAGACATCTTAAATTTTGCCCAAAAAGTCTAGGGAATTTGCGTGACCATGTGACAACCTCATCAACTGTTGACGATAATACTTGGTCTTCTTTGTTAGGGTCCAACTTAGCAACAATCTTCCCTTTTCTACCACATGTACAAACATTTCCATGCTAAAAAATGTGTAGGGAGGACAAGAATCAGTCCACATACATTTCTCCTTTCCACAAATGTTTACTTGACATTTTGGTAGTCGATATTATGCATTTGATGATTCTAAATGTAATGCATTTACCACTTCTGGTACCATCAAAACTGCCACATCTTCATCAGAATCCAAACCTTTTTTCAAACGTGTCTTCCTAACTCTTTCTTGATCACCAACATTCATCCAATTAACTTTGTTATTACTTCCTTCACTTTAACACACCCTAGCAAAGTGACCTAACTTTTTGCATTTTTGATATTTAATTTTCTTTGCTGGACAATTACTTGCTGATGCCAGGTGTTTCATACTGCCTCACCTGTAACACATTTTCTTGAGACTTTCATTATAAACTTGTTTCTTTCCTTCTTCATTGGTTTTATTCTTATTTCCCATGTCTTTTTATCTTGTATACACTCTCACAAAATTTCATTTCCAGCAGAAACTTAGAACTACTTTCAACTCTCCTAGCTGCTACAATAGCTTTTTCTAATGTTGGTTCTTTCACACCTAATAACTTCTCTTGAGTCTTCAAATTATTTTCTAGATTGATTAATTGATCTCATATTAGTTCACCTTGCAAACCTTTGAACTTACGTGTAACAGCTAAATTACATAACATAGTCACATATTGATCTACTGACTCATTCACACCTTGTGCCGGTGAACATTATTTGTGCCTTTCCACTACCACACTCACCTTCCGGCCAAACACTCATACTCATCATCCGACTCTTCATCCATATCTGAACTCTCATCCCTAATATGTTCCCTACTATGTTCTACATTTTTAACACCTGGCAAAGTTTTCAGCACTTTTCTGCCCTCAACTCTTAAGCTATGCTTTAACATCACTACTTTTCTCTTTGCTATAAATGCACACCCCTTCAATTGCCTCCAAGTACGTCTCAAATGCTTCCCACCAGTCCTCCCATAACATTATAGGATTCCCAGGGCTATCAAAAAATATAGGTGGTGTAAAACCGATTGCATTTTCACTATAATATATATATTAAAGTGTGAATTTAAAATAATAAATTAACACAAATAAAGTTGTCACTGTTGACTTATTTCTTCTTCAACCAAATGAACTGTTTTCTTCTGTACTTCATTTTCTAATTCTTTTAGATGCATTAGTCCCTCCTTCATGCCTTCTTCATGCCAGCCATAGTCCTCTTTCACTGTTTACTGTTGAAGTCAATAGTCCTTCTTTCCTTTTTTTCCCAACACTTTGTTCCACCTTTAATCTGGTGCACATCGCATAAAAGAAACAGCTATCGTTGTTAGGTGAAATTCCTCGTGTTAGTCCAACCTTTCTTTGTGTCCTCTTCACACCTGATTTCCAAATGTGAGTAAAAAAAAAACTTTGCTTGCTCAATAACATTGCACATTTTCAGAAATAACCTGCAAGGGTAGTTTATAGGTTGCATAGCCCTTTCAGCCGCCATGCGCCTTTGCCTCTTGCTCCTAGTGCGCCTCGCGTATGCCAAGTTCTTAACAGTATGCCCGATGGCTTTATCCACATGGGCCTTGCGTATGCCTAGTTCTTAACAATACGCCCATCGGGTTTATCCACATGCACCTTGTGTATTCCAAATTCTTAACAATGCGCCCGTTGGTTTTATCCACAATCGTAAAGTACCCTCACTGCTGATCACCAACAAAGTCAATCCTGCGCCCTATGTCAGTGTAGCTTCAGTTCTACATTTGCATGGTAATAAAGAAGTGCTTCAATTTCACCCGACCCAATGCAGTTTCTGTCCTTGCCGCTCACCCACAAAGTCGATTCCACACCAAAAGTTGTAGATACAGCTACAGTTTAGCATTCTCATGACACAATGCAGCTTTTTGATTTCACTCACATCCTATCCTCGTCGCCAATAAAACGTCCTTCCTCTTTGTTAGACTTGGCATCCTTGGTGTGGTCTCTACTAACTTTTTGCCTCTACTTCCCTGGTTGTTTCTGTGTGCTGGGCTATGTTTTTGCTGTTTTGTTTGCTCTGGACACTTTACCACTGCTGACCAGTGCTAAAGTGTAAGTGTTCCCTGTATAAATTATATGTGTACATTGGCTTATCCATGATTGGCATATTTGATATACTAGTAAGTCCCTAGTAAAGTGCCCTAGAGGTGCCCAACACCTGCAAATCAAATGCTACTAGTGGGCCTGTAGCACTGGTTGTGCCACCCACATTAGTAGTCCTGTAAACATGGCTCAGACCTGCCACTGCAGTGTCTGTGAGTGCAGCTTTAAACTGCCAATTTGACTTGGCAAGTGTACCCACTTGCCAGGCCTAAACCTTCTCTTTTTATACATGTAAGGTACCCCTAAGGTAGGCCCTAGGTATCCCTATGGGTAGGGTGCATTGTATGTTAAAGGTGGGATATGTACTTATGTGTTTTCCATGTCCTGACAGTGAAATACTGCCAAGTTCATTTTTGTCACTGTTGCAAGGTGTTAGAAATGGGGTTTCTGGTTGACTAGAGTATGCACCTAAGCCAGGCAGAACCCACCCACTCTAGTCAGGGCAAGGGAGTTACACGTCCAAGAGAAGCCCTGTTCATCCCCTTGGTAGCTTGGCACGAGCAGTCAGGCCTAACCGGGAGGCAATGTGAAAAGCGTTTGCACAACACACACTTCAAGCTAGATGTACACCACAAAATAAACACAACACTGAGCTATGTAAAAATAAACTGTATTGCACAAAACATAATTAGACCAAACATTACATGTTAGTAATACCCTCCTACCTTAGCAATTGTCAGAACATTACACAAGTTACTAATACTCTCCAAGGATAAGCAGTTGTCATATTAGAACATGTAAGAACTCAGGATTCTGCAACATAAGCAGTAGTCGGGAATCACAATAAATAAATGCACTTGTCATAGAAAATATCATAAATGTCTATATCAGGAACATTATAAAATTATATGGCAAGTCATGAGAAAGTAAACATACATCAGCCTAGCATGCCCATAGCAGGAACATATAGCCAATATATATCATTAGAAAAACAACCCTGGAGCATACCACCCTCCCAGTGTCCCCAAGAGTACCTTATTTTGTAGAGTAAGGCACGCCTAATGCCTGGAAGATTGTGGTGGGGGCCCCCGGCGCTCCTATGCGCTCAAAGGGGGGCAGGTAGTTCCTAGAGGAGAGGGGCTGCCAGCACCCTCTCTGATGTACATAACGGGCCCCACTTGTGGCCCGCGATCTCTGTGGGGCCCCCCTAGGCCTCCACTGGACCTACCACCAACGGGTGGGGCAAGGTAGCCCAACAAAGTAATGGGGACTAAAGGAAGGGGCCTCCGGTGAGGCCTCCCTTCTCCGTTTGATCAAGCCAGGTCGGGCAACCGGGAAGTGGGGCTCGGCGGCTGGGGGACCTCCGATGAGGTTTTCCCTCCCCAATCGCTAGCAGGTGCCTTTCAGCACCTTCCAAGGGCTTGGGGGGAACAGGGAGGAGCCTCTCCGATGATGCTTCCCCTCTGTTTATACACGTGACTGCACCCGACACGGTGAGCAAGCCGCTCTGCTGCCTTCCCTCGTCCGTGAAGAAGGCAGCACACAAACAGGTGCTGACGTGTGCCCAAGGGGCGCTCCTCAAAGCACTCTGCCCTGGGGGGCACAATAGGAGCACACTAGCTCCTTTCCTCAATTTCAGAAGTGCCCCCGGGGGTGCTCCTCAAAACACGCTTCCCCCGGGGGCACAATAGGAGCACGCTAGCTCCTTTCCTCGATTTGAGAAGTGCTGCGGGGGTCCCAAAGGCAGCGCAACACTCGCACTTAAGGATGGCAGTCTCCCGGGTTGCGGAGGTGATCTTTGTCGGCCCGGGAGCCCTTTTAAAAGCATATAGAGCAACACTGTTGTCCCAGGCTGAGGCGGTGATACAGGCCACACAGACAGCGCTTCAAACAGCGCACACGGCAACTCTGGAGTCCCGTCTGCGGCGGTGAACTTGGCAGCCAGAAAGCAATTTTCAAAGCGCTAAGGGGTCACACAGGAGCACTCTCCAAGTGCTAAGTCATTGAAGCAGCACTCCTCGTGCTGGGGTAGGTTTACAGGGGCCAGGTGCCACAACACCCTGCCCCTGGAGACAAAAAATGAAGAAGGAGCACAGGGCTGGCAAACCCAGCTACAGGCCAGTGCAAAATGTGGATGCAGCAGTGGCAGTTCCTCCTGTGGATCACAGGTCAGCACAACAGCAGCAGTCCATGGTGGTTCCTGGTGAGTCCTCTCAGCTGCCTTCGGTCCAGTTCCAAGAATGGTCAAAGAATGTCTAAATTGTGGGGTACAATCCCCTGTACTCATTCTAAGTTTGCAGTGTCTCTTACAATGAGGAGGAGACGGGGTTCCAACGATTTACAACTGGTTCTGGGAGTGCCTCTTCTCTCCTCCAGCACAGGCTCCAAACATCAGTGGGGGGTAAACTACCCTATTGTGCGAGGCCAGAGCACGGCCTTTACAAATGTAGGTGTGCCCCGCCTCTCTCTTCTCTCAGCCCAGGAAGACCATACACTATGTAGATGCACCTCTGTACACCTCCACCCTCCCTGTGTACATGCTGTCTGAAAAATGCACAAAGCCCCAACTTGATGGCCCAGACGTGGATTGGAGTCAAGCTGCAAAAACACCAGAGTCATAAGCACAAAGAAATGTGCACTTTCTAGAAGTGCCATTTCTGTAATAGTAATAAAAAATACACCTTCACCAGTAAGCAGCGTTTCTCATCACTATTACAACCATACCAAACATGCCTAGGCTACCCCTCATAAATCAGACAATACCCCTTACACATAAGGCAGGGCATTTCTAGTGCCATCCTATGGGAAGGCAGCACTCACAGCAGTGAGACACCAAGTTAGGCTGTTTGTCGCTACCAGCACAGGCCACGCAACATGGCACATGTCCTGCCTTCTACATACATGGCACCCTGCCCATAGGGCTAGCTAGGGCGTACCTTAGGGGTGACTTACATGTAGTAAAAGGGGAGGTCTGGGCCTGGCAAGTATATTTAGATGCCAGGTCCCTGTGGCAGAACACTGAGCACAGAGGCCCTGCGCTAGCAGGCCTGAGATAGGTTTGAAAGGCTACTTCAGTGGGTGGCACAAGCAGCGCTGCAGGCCCACTAGTAGCATTTAATTTACAGGCCCTGGGTATAGAGATACCACTTTACAAGGGACTTATAGGTAGTTAAATATGCCAATTGGGTATAAGCCAAACATACCAATTTTACAAGGGAGAGCACAAGCACTTTAGCACTGGTTAGCAATGAAAAAGTGCTCAGAGTCATAACGTCAGCCAACAAAGGTCAGAAAAATAAGGAGGTAAAAGGCCAAAACGTCTGGGGTATGACCCTGTAAAAGGGTCAGGTGCAACACAAGACATATCTCTCTCATATGTTAACATGGGGGCTGCCTTTCAATATTATTCAAGCACAGATTCCCTTTGGGAGCAGATTGACATGTGGAGTTTGGGGTCTCTGAACTCACAATTTAAGTTTACATCTTTTAGTGAAGTTAGTTTTTGGATCGAGAGTTGGAAAAGGCCACTTTTAGAAAGTAGGCATTTTCTTGCTTAAACCATTCTGTAACTCTGCTTGTTTGTGGATTTCCTGACTGGGTCAGTTTGACAGCTGGGCTGCTTGCACCTCCCCTCTAGACAGGGACACAAAGGGAGATGGGGTGTAGCCTGCTTATCCTGATGGGCCATCTGGACTGAGCAGAGGGGAACAGTGTTTATTTACACCTGAAAGGGCTCTGCCTGCCCTCACACAATGCAGTCTCTAACCCCCTGGCCTGTGTCTGAGGTGTGGCCTGGGCAAGGCAGGATCTTGAAAACAACTGAGACTTCTCTTTGAAGTAGGCATACTTCAAAGGCAGAAAGAGGTATTAAAAGAGCACACAAAACCCCTGAAAATCAAATTACTTCTGGAACCAAGAGGAAACTCTGCAAGGAGAAGGAGTACTGCCCCTTTGCATGTGACTATGCTGTGCTGGGTTGAGCTGCAGTAGCTGCTTCTGCCTGAAGAGAGGACAAAGACTGACTTTTGTGTGACTTCCCACTGATGAAGAATCTCCAAGGGCATGAACTGAGCTTGCCTCCTTTTGTTGAAGTCTCAGGGACATCATAGACTTCTCTTTGCCAGCACTTGGAATTTCTACTGAGAGTCCTGCCCTGCCAAGTGATGCCCTAACCTGTCTCTGGGCCCTTGTAAGTTGAAGCTGGTGAAAAAGGACAGAAATCCACGCAAAGACTGACATGCGTGGAAACTTTCGAGGCACCACATGCCTCGCTGCTGATAAATGACTCACAGCTAGCCCCGCAGCTGAAATCGATGCTCCACCTGCATTGCTGCTGAGAGATCGACACAACGTATCTGGAGAAATGATGGGCAACGGCTGCTGTTAATGACGTAAGCCCCACGCAGCGCGGATTCTTGACACTGTGCGACCAGATTTTTAAGTAACATTACTGGATAAGGAAAATCAATGCAAAGCCTACCCAGACCTGAGGTGCCGTCCAGATCGACGCATCGCTTTCTTGCCCGTGCAGCTTTATTTTGACGCTACCCAGGCACTTTCATACGCTAACAATGTTCTCACTGTTTTCTAAAAGATTAAGGCTTTCATTATGAGATTGGTGGCAAACGCCGCCTACCGCCACGGTGACAGCTGCCAACATACCGTCACCATGGCTACCGTCCATCCATGCCATTATGACCGTAGCCGGAATTCCACCAGAAGGCTGGTGGAATTTCCACAACGGTCATGGTGGCGGACGGCGGTAAGGTGGCACTGCTGCCAGCAGCAGTGGCAAACCAGCAAAACACTCCCTATTGAATCATGTTACTTGATACGGCCTTGCTGTGTTTTGCTGGCAGACGCTGCTGCTGGTAGCAGCGTAGTATCCTGCCTCCTGCTGGAGGACCCCCTGCAAGCAGGTAAGTTGGGTTCTCCATCAGGAGAGGGGGGTGGGGAGTGTTGTGTGCTTGTGTGGGGGGGTGGTGGTGCCTGTGTATGAATGTGTGCATGCGTATGTAATGTGTGTGTGCATGAGTGTATATACATGCATGTTGTGTTGTGTGTTTGCATGTGTGCCTGGAAGTATCTTTGTGAGTTTTGCAGTCAGTCTGTATGTATGAATGCATATGTGGGTGAATGTGTGTATGTGTGTGTATGTATGAGTGTATGTGTGTGTTAGACCTGACAGCCTGAGGGTGGTCACCCCTAACTTTTTGCCTGCCTCCCTCCACTTTTTGGACACTTTTGCTAAAGTGCATATGCTCTCTCCCTTTAAACATGGTAACCTTGGATCATACCTGATTGGACTATTTAATTTACTTGTAAGTCCCTAATAATGTGCACTATATATGCCTAGGGCCTGTAGATTAAATGCTACTAGTGGGCCTGCAGCCCTGGTTGTGCCACCCACCCACGTAGCCCTTTTTCCTTGTCTCAGGCCTGCCATTGCAAGGCCTGTGTGTGCAGTTTCACTGTCACCTCAACTTGGCATTTAAAAGTACTTGCCAAGCCTAAACCTCCCCTTTCTCCACATATAAGTCACCTCTAATGTGTGCCCTAGGTAACCCCTAGAGCAGGGGGCTGTGTGGGTGAAAGGCAGGACATGTACCTGTGTAGTTTACATGTCCTGTTAGTGTAAAACTCCTAAATTCATTTTTGCACCACTGTTAGGCCTGCTCCCTTCATAGGCTAACATTGGGGCTGCCCTCATACAGTATTGAAGTGGTAGTTGCTGATCTGAAAGAAGTAGGAAGGTCATATTTGGTATGGCCAGAATGGTAATACCAAATCCTGCTGACTGGTGAAGTTCGATTCAATATTACTATTCTAGAAATGACACTTTTAGAAAGTGAGCATTTCTTTGCACTTAAATCTTTCTGTGCATTACAATCCACGTCTGGCTGGGCTTAGTTGACAGCTCCTTGTGAATTCACTCAGACACACCCCAAACACAGGGTACTCAGCCTCACTTGCATACATCTGCATTTTGAATGGTCTTCCTGGGCTGGGAGGGTGGAGGCCTGATCTCACACAAAGGACTGCCACATCCCCTACTGGGTCCCTGGCAGACAGGAATGAACTGAAAGGGGACCTGGTGCACTTCTTAGCCACTCTTTGAAGTCTCCCCCACTCCGGTCACACATATGGGTATAAAACAGAGCCTCTGCCCTACCTCATCAGACACTTGCTGGAGAAGAACCCTAAACCAGAACCTACATCCTGCCAAGAAGAACTGCCTGGCTGCTCAAAGGACTCACCTGTCTGCTTTCTACAAAGGACTGCTGCCTTGCTGTTGGCCTGCTGCCTTGCTGAACTCTGGTCTGGCTGTAAAAGTGCCCTCCAAGGGCTTGGATAGAGCTTGCCTCCTGTTCCCTGAAGTCTCAGGACCAAAAAGACTTCTCTTTTTCATTTGGACTCTTCGTGCGCCGAAAAGTTCGACGCACAGCTTGCTCCACGGCGAGAAAAACGCTGCTCACCGACACTGATTGACGCAACACCTTCGGGGCTACTGGAACTTCGAAGAACGGCCTCGCAAGGACAACGCCGCCCGACTTCCAGAGGGGAAATCGATGCGACGCCTGCCGTGAGAATGAGAATTCCACGCACAGCCTCCCGGAATGGCGCGCAGCCGGAAAACAAGCTGAAGAATCCACGCACAGACCCCGGGACATCTGGTAATCCTGCGAACCACAGAAAGAGACTATCTGCGCGCCGTAAAACGACGCACGGCTTCCCTGCGTGAAAAATAACGATTCAAGTCCGTGTGTGCAGGGGAGAAATCGACGCACACACCAGTTTTCCACGTATCTCTTCTTCTGCGGCCCTTGGCGGAGATTTTCCACTTTAAACCAGGTACTTTGTGCTTGAAAGAGGCTTTGTTTGCTTTTTAAAGACTTAAGACACTATGGGGGTGATTCCAACCTTGGCGGGCGGCGGCGGAAACCACCAAGCAGCCGCCATGCGGCCGCAATTACGCGGCTCCCATTCCAACATTCCCGCTGGGCTGGCGGACGCTAACCAAGTTAGCGCCCACCGGCCCAGCGGGAATGAGGCCGCAACACAGGAGCCGGCTCCTAATGGGGCCGGCGGTGTTGTGGCCGTGCGACGGGTGCAGTTGCACCCGTCACGCTTTTCACTGTCTGCCATGCAGACAGTGAAAAGCAGGCCGGGACCCTGTTAGGTGGCCCCTGCACTGCCCATGCCAGTGGCATGGGCAGTGCAGGGGCCCCCAGAGGCCCCAGGACACCCCTTACCGCCAGCCTCTTCCTGGCGGAGTAAACCGCCAGAAACAGGCTGGCGGTAAGGGGGTCATAATCCCCAGGGCAGCGCTGCTTGCAGCGCTGCCCTGGCGGATTATCACCGCCGGGGGAAAATCGTCGGGAAACCGCCGGTGCGACCGCGGCGGTAAATGGGGAATGAAGCACCGCAAGCCTGTTGGCGGTGCTTCCATCATTCTTGCCCTGGTGGTCCAAGACCGCCAGGGTCAGAATGACCCCCTATATCACTTTTCAGTGGTATCTCTACAATTTCACATTGCAACTTTATTCGTTTTGACCTGCAATTATCCAGATAATTATTATTATTTTTTTCTAAACACTGTGTGGTGTATTTTTGTGGTGCTATATGGTGTTATTGTATGATTTATTGCACAAATACTTTACACATTGCCTTCTAAGTTAAGCCTGACTGCTCGTGCCAAGCTACCAGAGGGTGGGCACAGGATAATTTGGATTGTGTGTGACTTACCCTGACTAGAGTGAGGGTTCTTGCTTGGACAGAGGGTAACCTGACTGCAAACCAAAAAAAACATTTCTAACAGTGTGTATATGTGGGGAGGGGGGGTTGGGAATGGGATGGTGGGGAAGGACTCTAGGGAGGGGGAGAGGGGCAGGAGAGACCCCTATCAGTGCCAGGGAAGGAATTTCCTGGCACTGACAGTGCCTACCACCATGGTTTCCATGGCAGTACAGAAACCACAGAAATCATGTCAGTGGGAGGGGTCATACTGCCATGGGCGGCCTAGTGACTACAGTCTCCAGCCCCGCGGTTGTTACCGCTGTGGGGTCGGTGTCTTGACTTGACGGTTTGGCTTTGGTCAAACCACCAATGTCATAATAGTGGAGGTAGGTATCCCCAGTCTGGTGGCAGAAATACCTCCACTATATCACCGACCACCGGGGTCGTAATGACCCCCTAAGACTCTTATTCTTTTTAAAATTCATATCTTGACTTGTGTATGTTGGATTTTTGTTGTTTTGTTCTTGTTTTGTTTGGATACATATTATCTATTTTTCTAAACCTGTATTGTGTCATTTTGTGGTGTTTTCAATGAGTTACTGTGTGTGTTGGTACAAATACTTTAAACATTGCTTCTAATGTTAAGCATGCCTGCCTGTGCTACGCTACCAAGGGGGTGGATGGGGTTAGCTGAGGGTGATTCTCCTTTACTCTGACTAGTGTGAGGGTCCTTGCTTGGACAGGGGGTAACCCGACTGCCAACCTAAGATCACATTAATAACACTCCTTAAATCATTAGTTTACCACTTAGGTATTTTATGTCCTTTATTCTAGCATGAAGCTCAATGACCAGCCTCCAAGCTTCTGGTCAGTACAACTGCCGGGCGCTTCAAACACAATGTTCCATGTTCTAAGTTCTCCTAAAGCATAGTCATTTTAAATAGATGCCATAATAACTTACCATGCACTTAGATTATGTATCATACATGTGAAATATACAACACTGACCCTATTTTTTTCTCTTTAGAGGAACTATAGCTGCAATTAATTCCTTAAAGTCAGGCAAAACACCTGACCCCGACAAGATTCCAGGAGATTTATTAACTATTTGGCCCTGGTATATACATTTTATCTCAAACAAAATTGCTGCTGGCTGTGTAATTCCAAGCACTTGGAAAGGAGCTGAAATATTTCCCATTTATAAAAAGGGCAACACAAACTCTCCAGCTAACTATAGACCTATTAGTCTTATTGCCAATCTTCAGAAAATCTTTGCTGAACAGTTGCTGGAGAGGTTAACAAGTTGGGTACAAGATCATCAGGTCTTTTAACCTCGTTACAAGCGGGTTTCTGCCCTAAAACCAACACAATAGACCTGGTCTTTAGGCTTGTGCTTTTATGTTGGAAATATGTGGTCCTCGCCAAGCAATATTTATATGTTGTTTTTGTGGATCTTAGATCTGGTTTTGACTTGGTTCCAAGGGAAAAGCTATGGGAAGTATTACTTAGGTTGGGTGTCCCAACCAATATGGTCTTTCTTTTGCAATAGTTGCATGAAAACACATATGTGCAAGTGAGATGGGGTGATCAAGGAGAGCAGACAGAAACATTTCCCTTCAGAGGGGAGTTCATCAGGGTTGTGTTTTGGCCCCTATTTTATACACCCTATTTATTAATGAGGTGGTACAAACCCTGGCTTCTTGCCCTAATAATGCTCACACATTGAATGCGCAGAAGATTCCTATACTACTCTTTGCTGATGATTCCCTCCTTATTTCTAAGACCCTTATGGGACTTCAAGTTCTTGTTGATAAATTCAAATCTGTCTGCACGGATTATGGTTTGGAGTTGAATGTTAACAAAACTAAATTAATGGTGTTTAGCCTTGTCCCTGTAGGAAATGTGCCATTAATTTGGATGGTACCCTCGTAAGTAGGGTTAGAACCATAGATTACCTTGGTGTGAGGATATCAAGTAACCTATATTGGGAGGACCAAATTAGCAAAAGTGTGGGGCTTCTTCAGCACAGAGCGGCCGCTATCCTGCATTTTTATAAAAGCTCTATATCCAAAGCTGCATTTCTAGCTATTAAAATTTATTTGGCAAAGGCGAGGGTGCGGCCTCTTGTGGTGCTGAATTATGGGGGGTTTCTGCGAGTAAATGATTATCTGTGGGAGAAAATAATTTTGCTAGGGCTTTAATAGCGGGCCCCCGTAGTACACCCTGGATCCCAATGTTCTTGGATCTTGGATTTAATCGTATGACCGATTTGATAGCCCTCAGACCTTTGCTTTTCTGGGTGAGGATCTGGACTGTTTCGGAACTTACTGTATATAGAGATTTTCTCCTTGATTTGTTAAAGAGGTTGAATGTGGCTACTATTCCTTGGTTTAAACATGTATCAAAGTGGTTTCGTACACTGGGATTGGGAAGCTTCTGTGAGAACCCACATAATCTGGAAAAATCTCACAAGACTATTTTGAAAACAGACTATTGGGCCTATGTAAGAAACAATTTAATCTGTTGTAATTCTCACAGTTGGTTGACCAATCTATTTATTGATTTTAAGTGGTACCCCCAGTATGAACTGTATTTAGATCTTATACCTGATTTACTCGGGAAGGGCCTCTAAGCACGCTTTCGCTTTGGGAGTCTCCAGCTGCTGTCCCTTTCAAAAAGCTGGGGATCTAGTCTACTTTCCGACCTTTGTCCAGTCTGTCATGGTAGCCCAGATTCTGTAGAACACTTTGGGGCATATTTATACTCCGTTTGCGCCGAATTTGCGTAGTTTTTTTCGACGCAAATTCGGCGCAAAACTAACGCCATATTTATACTTTGGTGTTAGACGCATCTAGCGCCAAAGTATGAGGAAAGAGCGTAATTTTTTTGCGTGAACGCCTTCCTTGCGTTAATGAGATGCAAGGTAGGCGTTCCCGTCTAAAAAAATGACTGCGACGCAAATGCGTCGTATTTATACTCCCGGGCAAAAATCACGCCCGGGAGTGGGCGGGGCAAAAAACCCCGCATTTGCGCCGGAATTTAGCGCCTGGGTCAGGGCAGGCGTTAAGGGACCTGTGGGCTCAAAATGAGCCCACAGCTGCCCTCCCATGCCCCCAGGGACACCCCCTGCCACCCTTGCCCACCCCAGGAGGACACCCAAGGATGGAGGGACCCATCCCAGGGACATTCAGATAAGTTCAGGTAAGTATCATTTTTTATATTTTTTTTATTTTTTTTGGCATAGGGGGGCCTGATTTGTGCCCCCCTACATGCCTCAATGCCCAATGACCATGCCCAGGGGACATAAGTCCCCTGGGCATGGCCATTGGGCAAGGGGGCATGACTCCTGTCTTTACTAAGACAGGAGTCATGTAAATGGCGTCTGGGTGTCGTTAAAAATGGCGCAAATCGGGTGGAGGCGATTTTTTGGCGTCAACCTGACTTGCACCATTTTAAGACGCCCTAACGCCATTTTCCCCAACGCCGGCGCTGCCTGGTGTACGTGTTTTTTTTCCACGCACACCAGGCAGCGCCGGTCTGCTAGCACCGGCTAACGCCATTCAATAAATACGGCGCCCGCATGGCGCTTCAGCATGGCGTTAGCCGGCGCAAAACTTTTTGACGCTAAACTGTGTTAGCGCAGTTTAGCGTCAAAAAGTATAAATACGGGCCTTTATGTTCTTCTGTCCTACATATTCCTTGCCACAGTCAAAATGGATTTGTATAATCTGTCGAGAGTTGGGTCTGAGTCAGCATTAAGAATTTTAAAAAGTGATACTTCCAACTTCTTAATTCTTGTGGCCGCTTGGCATATACGAAGCCGTTTTTTAAAATAATCCCCTATGATTAATAGGTTTATGAGTATTTTAAAGTCATGAAGCTTAAGATTGTATTTTATTAGTTTTATGTTTTTAAAATTTTGTATAAGTTTAAATCTTGAATCAATAATATTTGATGCTTTGATGGTTATGATGACCGAATAAAGCTTGTTGTTGATTGATTGATACTACACTGATTGCTAGTACTGAGGCTACTAGATGGTTGTCCCATTGGAAGACTAGGCCACATAGCAAAATAAATTAATATTGCTAATTTATCAAACATGGAAAAAAGGTAGTAAACTGTTAGCATTTTCCATTTACAAAAGGTGAAAAAAATGACTAGACCCCTACTGAAACTCCAGGCCACCCACCACAATGATATTTAAAAATCAAATAAAAGTGCAAATACTGTTTCATGGCATATCAAACAAACAACAACTTTATACAATAGTGTTTGGACTTACTTGTGTGATATCACAAAAACAAAGGGGCATATTTATACTCCGTCTGCGCCGATTGTGCGTCCAATATTTTGACGCACAATCAGCGCAAACGTTGCCCCGTATTTAAAGTTTGACGCCCGCAGATGACAAAATTCCAGCGTGTGCGTCATTTTTTGAATGCGGCAACCCGCCTTGCGATAATTATATGCAAGGTAGGCGTTCCCGTCCAAAAATGGCTTAAATGGCCGTGCGTCGTATTAATGCTTTCGGGCAAAAATGACGCACGGCCGGGAGGCGGAGACAGAAAATGACGCACAGCCCGATTTGCGTAAAAAATTAACGCCTGGGTCAGGGCAGGCGTTAAAATGGGGCAAACACACCTGTATTTAATCAGAACACACAAAACAAACAGCAGAGCAGCAGAGCAGCAACAGGGAGACTTGGAAGCAGACGCAGAGCCCTGCAGCAACAACAGCAGCTACAACAACACCAGCAGGGACCCCAAAGGCAGCGCAGAAGGCAGGAGAGGATATTCCGCCCAAGAACAACCCTTCAGGGCCTCAGGGAACACAACATCATACAGAGGTACCGGTTTAACTGGCAGGCCATTCAGCAGCTGCTGCGAAACATTGAACAGCAATTGGCACCCACTTTGGTAACACCTCGCACCATCCCAACAGAAACAAAGCTGCTTGCAGTACTTCATATGCTGGCAAGTGGCTCTTTTCAAACAACTGGTGCCCTGGTTGGCGGAATATCACAACCATCATTCTCTGCCTTTTTGCCCAAAGTACTGGACGCAATCAGTGGCTTCCCACACGTAGTTGGTGCAATCGACTGCACACAGGTACGCCTTGTGCCACCTGCTGCAACTGAACACCTCTACCGCAACAGGAAGCACACACATTACATCAACGTGCAGGCCATTGTCGATCACCGGGGATTGATCACCAACATCGTGGCTAAATATCCTGGGAGTGTACATGACTCATACATCTTCCGTCACTGCACCATCAATGAACACTTCCAGGATGGACGGTATGGCAATGGACTACTTGTTGGTAAGTACAAAAACCTACATATATATACACTGCACAGCAACCCTCTAGGACACACAACACATACACCACAACAGCAACATGTCGACAGGAACACACTGAGCTCGTGACATCGCTAGCCATGTTTCTTAAGTCACCATTAAACCTGTCACACATCGGAATTTACTGTACAGCCTAATGTGAAGACGTCAATGAGTGTGGTTGCCGAAATGTTACCTTGCAAATTGTAAGTGTCCCAATGACCTTTACATCAATACATTGCCTAAGTCTAATGGTATGGGATGTCCAGGGTACTTTGATATGAACGTGTTAACAACACTTTCAATTTTAACTGTGCATGGAACTATCATCTCACCCCCAGTGAAGACACACGGACACCTGTATCACAAGTCACAATGCTAGGGATGGTACACTGCACTGCAAATCCCAAAACATACTGCTGACAAACGGTTAGCAGACAAACACTTGTTCAGCCAAGGAAACAACACAATGCAGATGGTATAGCCTACAAGCATAGGATGTCACATTAGTACACAAAAGAGTCACAGACAACACAAGACAACTACTGCCATTAAAGGTCTTTTCAATAGTGCCATCTACATCAACATGATCCCATTCATTTTCTCTTGCAGCTGATCAGGGGTATGGCATCCAGCCATGGATTATGACACAATTTGGCAACCCGAGTACAGCTGCAGAGCGTGCATACGACGAGGCCCATAGGAGGACACGCAGCATTGTCGAGCAGACCGTCAGCATCCTCTAGTCAAGGTTCCGCTGCCTCGACATCACTGGTGGTAGCCTCCCATATTCCCCTGAGATGGTCTGTGGGATCATCCTCACATGTGCAATATTGCACAACATTTGCATCAGAAGAAACATTCCCCTCCTGGAACCAGAGCCACACATGCCTGAAGAGGAGGAAGAGGAGGATGATGGCCTGCAACAGGAGGGGGAACTACAAAACACAGCTGCTGGTATGTGCAGGCGGCAACAGATTGTAAATAATTTCTTCTGAATATGATCACCTTCACCACTTTAGTTAACTAATTTAAATAAACACCTATTATAATCACCATATCATGGTCTGGCTATTCCTTTTTACACACCTTCATCTCTACTTATCAGAATAAGAGTGTTGCCTCATGGAGCATTGCTGAGATACTGAGTAGGACACGGAACATCCCAGAGCTTATGTGATGCCTAACATACAATGGTCACATACATACACACTCTTAATGACATCTATCATGTACATATCTCCTTTGAAGGCCTACAGCAGAGGACCACAACTATTTCACACATACATGTTGAAAGCAAGGTCCAACGCAGCATATGGCACACAACTATGACACCATCACTCAATAAGGGGAAAACAAGCCTCATACAAGAGGCAGTCAATGTGCTTTGGCATCACTAACAGGAATGTCTGACAAGACCCTTGACAGCAATTAGTCCAACTGCATCCAATATTTGCAAGGAATATCTGTGACTAGAGTTCCATAGAAGCAGAACATAGACAGCACAAGTGCCACACATATGACATGCATTGCGCACATGACATTCCATGCACATGTCAGCCCATTTCCTAACTCCTGACACACCCATGCACCTGGTCACAACCCACCTGTCGGAAGAGGTCCCTGGAATACTAAGATGTGTACCCTGATAATACCTCCTCTACACACACAGACCAACATTAGCAAACCAGTGTGCTACACCCTTTCCTAAGGTATGCCATTGTCATAGAACATCTGACTGCATGGATGTCAGGTCAATTTATACACTGACTTCTAGTTTCAAAGCCCTGTTAGCACATGTAGATTGCTTCCCCTTGTGAAAATGTCTGTTGGCCCTTAGAATGCAAGTCTCACCTACAGGACTGCTGAGAAACAGATGCAGCCCACACCTGTGATCACCTCCATGCACACCACCCATTACAAAAAGCACTGGCCCTGATGATGCCTGGAACAGCATAGGAGTCGCCATTATGTCAAATACACCATCAACCATTGATAGTAATTAAGCCGTGTAACACAGCCCTTGGGTTCATTTGTCACCTTCAAAAACACAGGACGTACACAGATTGACATGTCAACTGTCTAGTTTGTCCTCAAAACAGTCTCAGTCAGACCACTGATTATGTAACTTGTCCAGTAGCTGGCTCCTGAATCATCTTGCATTCTGTCAGCCTGACTGGCAACTGTCTGTGCGTCACACTAAAGTATCCCTGTGTCTACATATGTACCACACTTGTGTTAGCAAACCTGCCATTCATCAGGGGGCATTGGGCATGGACTTCTTCCATGCATACACAAATACATTGTATAGCATCATCTGCCTTTTAACTGTACCATTTGAGTTAAATCCTCTTGGAAATGCAAAATTCATGGCCCATCCCTTGTCTGGGTTGCATTTATGCATGAATGACAAAGTGTGACAGTGTCCCAGGGTCATAGGCAGGGATTGGGTACGGGGCTTTCAGCACAACCAGCAACCTCTGATAATGTACATGACTAATACACAAATGTCAGGACCATGACAGTTCACACACAGCATCACAGTGCGTACAACATAGTGATGGGCTGTGTGTGGTGAATAGCTGCGAGAATAAACAGCAAAGAGGCTATGATGATCCCAGATGCAGTGGGAAGTGCAGAGGCCAACCTGTGTACAAATGTTGTAATGACACCTGCCGGAACATGACAATTGAGACATTATCTCACTCAGCACACCAAGGTTGCCCTGTTGACTGTCTCATTACACGACTTTAGTGACAGGGTGGGACCATCCACATGTTGGTTCACATGTCCACATCTACTTTACTCACATTGATCAACAAAGGATACTCAGTAGTTACAGGAATAGCTGCCACTGACTCAAATTACACCCCAAACAATCTACAGGATCATCATTGGACCACACACATGAACAAGACACCTATGTGCAATTGATCACTGGAAATATGTGGACACGTGCTGTCTTGTATGCTGGTCCACCACAGCCACTTGATAGTTAGGGCTTACTTCTATGGCCTCAACTGTGGTGTCATCATACGTATGAGATTGACCCTTGTCTGTCTGTGCAAACAACATGGTACCCACTTCCTCAATGCATGTGTATGACTCACTGTGGGAAACATTAACTAGTGCCTAGGAAGCTCTTACCAATACTCTAGGACGCAGGATTTAGAAATTGAGGACCTTTGACATGAACATGCGTCTGCCATCCATCTGGTGCATGCTATGTCACATGTGGTGTCTATGTGACCCTAAAACTTGGAAGTATACTTTGCGGGTGTTGTTACATGTATGACTAACACATGCCCTTGCTCATTCCAATTTTTACTTGCATCTTAGGGTTGGACACATAGACGTCACATTCATACAACCAAATGTACAATAATGCTTCATGTGATGTACACACACACTTGGTCAACCAACAAATTAGTTGTCAAAGCACACACTTTGAGCCAAAGGCAATTAGGTATTGTACATATGTGCGTCACATTGCTATCCTCTCCTTATGGCAAACATGCACAATTTGTGCCACACATATATGTAGGGCACACTTATGACCATCTATGACGTCAGCCAACTGTGAACATACTGTGAAGGGTGTAGTGGACGATGTTCCGCTGCAGTATGATGTCACACATGTGAACATACACCATCAACACCATACTTCTTAAATTAGCCAATCTCTGATGTGTTCCAAATGTAAAATAACCAAAAAAGAAGTAAAAATGCCCCAAACCAGTTAATGCACTGTAATGTTGACATCCCTAGCGGTGTGCGACATTTTTTGTTTACCAAAACTGTATTTGCGTCATTTTTTTTGATGCACCGGATTGAAATTTAGCCCGCTTCCAGATATTTGTACAGTCCATGTATCATTATGTGGATGCGGGTTAATATTCACGTCTGTGCGTCAAAACAAATGACGCAAATACAGTTTTGTGCAACAAAAAATTATGCATAACGCGAAAAAGGCGGGACTTTTCATACAGGAAGTGATGTAATAGGATATCCTGTTTACAGATCATGTACAGTGTGTGTACTTTCACTTTCACTTTGCAGTCTATGATCCTTCTAGACTGTGGCTGTGTAGAGAGTGTTGTCCAGAGATTTTGTGCTGTATTTGTCCTATGAGCTATCTGTAAAGTCCTTTTGTGAAATAAATATTGTTTGTGTATACTGTAGTACTGTGTTTTGTCTACATTTGTCCATTTATCTTGTGTATTTCTTGTTTGTGGGAGTCTGTTGTGGGTAGTGTTAGTTTGGGGATAGTTGGGCTCTTTTAGTGTTTATGTTTACTTTTTTTCAGTCTTTTTACCCCTACTTTCACCCATTTCCCCTTTCTATTTATTTTACCCCTATTCCTTCTCTTCAATTATAAGTATGTCTGGTAGGCCACGTCTTGGCAGGATGGGGGAAGAGGAGCTGGGGGGCTTCATCTGGCTGGTGACACATTTCTTGCCGCTCATGATCCAGGCATGGGGCAGGGTCATACAGGGGTACCCGACAGAGGCGCGCAGAATGCGGTGTGGAAAGGTGCTGCATCACCTGCAGCGTGTGTATGCCAGCCAGAGGAGTGACCAGCAACTGAAGCACCGGTGGGCTGACCTCATCACCAGGGAGCAGGATCTCTTGGACCACCTGGGAATCATGATTGGTGGCACTGTTGGTGAGTACGACTATTGTTATTGTGCACGATTAAATGCTCTGTAGTGACATCAGTGGATTAGTGCAATGTCTGCCAGCTAACTGGATGACTGTGTGTAATGCTGGGGAAATATAAGGGGATCATTGATGCACTATGGCAAGGATCACAATTGCTAGCTGTCAGGTAGCACGTGCTCAGCAAACTTTACAGGTAACTTTACCATGAAGGAAATTGGTGCGGCCTTTTTGTCAGCACAGCTAACAAAATAGGAGCCAATCATGTCTATATAGGGTATTATTGACAGAGAAGTACGGATGTACCAACATTTAGGCCAACAATGTTGACGCAATTGCTAGACTGACTTTAGAATCACTACATTTTTTTAAAAAATATATCTTTATTAACTTTCACTGCATTACATCCGCAATATTATTGGTGGCATCGACAGGTTTCCATACAGTGCATATTATTGATCTTTGAACATACAACATATTCCTGCATTCTCTAATGCTCCCACCGCATTTCTTTTTATCCTAGGTGTGTTTAGTATCCTTAAGGATGCAATGTGCCTAGGTTATTTCAGTAGCTTAGGAGTTCATCTCTGTCCTGTGGTCGAATATTACCTGGAGTACCCGTGTGTCCGTATAGCAGACTTCTCTAAAACTACTTATTATTCTAACTTGATGGCGCTATTGCAAACAGGCTACATTCACGGCCGTGGTGGGTGTTATTCATTGTTTCTTTGTTCTTTTGTTTTCCCTTCTTTCATTCAACTGAGGCCGAGCCAGTACCTTCCTCTAATTATTGTCCCTGTCTCCTCAATCTGAGATAGATGTGCCTTGGGGGTGAGAACATCCATGTCCTGTCTCATGGGGTTCAGCCTTCCTGTCACCTTCACCGCCCGCCCCAGATGGTCCTAGACTCCCACTCTCTGCTCCTTCTCTCTTGGATTCTTCAGCCTGCCCCACTGCCTCGTGCCCTGCCCTACTAGTCACTCTGGGCTTCCACTGACACCCCCCCTCCCTAGTCTGACTATCCCATCTCAGGAGTATTTCTTCCCATGCCAGGGCAATGGGGGTTTGGTGCCTGCCCCTTGCTTCCTCACTTTTCAGCACTTGCAGTTCTGCTTGGGCCCATCTTGACACGTCCCGCCTCCATTCACTCGCCGATGGGCAGCTGGGGGATTTCCAGCCCATCAAGATTCGCCTCCTATAGAGAACAAGTGACAGGTCTAGAAAGCGGCCCCTCACTTTCCCTAGAGGGGTACCCGCCCTCAAACCCAGCAAGCATGTCGCTGGGGACAGCCCAATCTCCACCTCCATCACTCGTGCCAAGTCGGCCAGAGCCGCAGCCCAGCCCCTCTGGAGCTCTGGGCAGTTCCACACCATATGATTGAAGTCTGCGCTTACGTTTCCACATCTAGGGCATGTCTTGGGGGTTCCCCCGTAAATTCATCTCAATCTGTGTGGGGTGAGGTATGTTCTATGCATATAGTTGTACTGTATATTCCTCAGCCAGGTGTTTCTGGATACCGTCTGAGGATATGCTAGTGCCCTGCCCCACTCCGCATCTGTTAATTCCCTGCTAACTGTCTTTTCCCACCGTTGTCTCCGGGGCTGCAGTGCATCCAGTGATTCCTCATTTTGGGACCTGTAGATTCTAGCAATTAAGTGAGAGTCCCCACCAGATGTTAGTAGTAAGTGTAGTACTCTGTGGGTGGGAGGTTCTGCATTAATCGTTCCCCAGTGTTCTCTAAGGGTATGTGTTAGTTTCCTATACTGGAGAAACTGTCCCCTTGGGACTCCCATTTCTGTTACGTCCGAGAAAGACCTCAGTACCCCCTCTCGGAACAGTGCCCCAACTGTCCCCACTCCCGCTTTCTTCCAGGGTCCAAGGCCCAGGCCCACCAGGTTCCTCTCATCTATTCCTTCCCTTAGTACCGAGAGTGGAAGCTCCGGGGAGTATAGCTGTCCCACCCCTACTCTTCTCATACTTTTATTCCAACATGCTGCCGCCACTCTCATCATCATACTGTCCGCCTGCTTGGTCTCTTTCATATTTACCATCCGCGCAATGATTCGTTCCATTCCAATCCCTCCTTGAGCAGTGCATCTATCCAATTGTCCCTTTCCTCCAAGCCACGCCGCGATCCACTGCAGTTGTGATGCTAAATAGTAAAACTCAAAGTCAGGGACTCCCAGGCCCCCCAGATGTGTCGGCCTACAAAGAGTCGAAAGTGCTGTGCGTCTATGGCCTTTGTCCCATATAAGCTCCCTGATCAGCGTTTTAAGTTCGCAAAACCATGCCGAAGTGACCAGCAGCGGCAGATTCGCGAAATAGTAAAGTAACCGGGGCAGGACTATCATTTTGGACAGTGCAACTCTGGCCATTATGGTTAACCTCAGGGAGCGCCAGAGCTTTACTGAGGCACGTAGGGAGCCGAGTGCCCTCCCAAGATTGCCATCACGAAGGTCCCCCACCTCATGGAACACCTGTATTCCCAGGTACTTAAATGTCCTCGGCGCCCAACCTACGTCCTCGGGGCACGAAGCGGGCCGGTCACATCCCGCTAGCATGGGGAAAACATACGTTTTGCCTCTATTGAGACGCAGTCCCGATAAGGACCCAAAACGCTCCAGAGCGTCCAGAGCCCAGGGGAGTCCCGTCTCTCCGTCCCTGAGGTAGATAAGTATATCATCTGCGTAAAGGGAGACGATGTGCTCCGGTTGTCCCCTTCGTATCCCCTTACCCTTGCCATCCCTTCATAGTTGGGCTGCCAGCGGCTCGATGGCCAGTGCGAATAATAGTGGCGATAGAGGGCAACCCTGCCTAGTGCCCCTGTGAATTGGGTAGGTGTTGAATACCGTCTTGCCTGTCCTTACTCTGGCCAGGGGGGACGCATATAGCAAGTCCGCCCATTTTACCCAATCCTCTCCCAACCCTATCTTTCTCATCACTGTCCTCAGGTAGTCCCACCTAACTGAATCGAAGGCTTTTTCGAAGTCCACGGTGAGCAGTACCCCAGTCAAAGGTTTCCCTTCCCTGGGCATATGTAGGATGGCAAATAGCCGTCTCAAGTTAAGGGATGTGCTCCGTTGCGGGACAAACCCATTCTGATCCTCGTGTATCAGCTTGGGCATGTGGCCGAGCAACCGATTGGCCATGATTTTTCTAAGTATTTTAAAATCATTGTTCAACATGGACAAGGGGCGAAAGTTAGCAACAGATGTCTCTCTAGCTTTGGATTTGGGCAGTGGGACCACCAATGCTTCCCTCAGTGTGGCCGGTAACTCACCCCGGCTCAATGCCTCAGAGTACACCTCCGCCAGTCTGGGAGCCAGTAAGGTTTCATATTTCTTATAGAAATCCATAGGCAAGCCACCCGTCCCCGGTGTCTTCCCGGGTGCTAGTTGCGATATGGCATTCCTTATCTCATCTACTGTCACTGCTGCCCCCAGCCCCTCCTGCTCCTCATTTGTCAGCGTTGACAATGGGAGTTGTTGCAGATACGCCCCAAGGGCAGGATTGTCGAGCTCCCCGGGTTTCCTATATAAATGAGCATAGTATTCCTTGAAGGCGTCATTTATGGCGTTTGGGCTATGTCTTCCCTCTCCATCCATGGTTATCACCCTGGTGATGGGCTCTCCTTCCCCTCCAGGTTTTACCAACCACTCCAGCATTCTGCTTGATCTCCCTTCCTCAGAGTGTAATGAGGCCATATAGTTTTGCACATTATGGCATCTAAGTTGTTCTTCAACCTGGGAGTGTGCTCTCCGTGCCTGGGCATACTTTTCCCTTTCCTGCTCGCCTGTTCCCTGTCTCTGTTCCCCCTCATGTATTTCCTTCTCAAGCCTGGTCAGTTCCCGTTCTAGCGTTCGTCTCACCCCCGTCGTCTGTCCCATGCAGTATCCCCTGGTTGTCACTTTAAGGGTCTACCACTCAATTGATCTAGAGTCAGTGGATCCCTCATTAGTTTTAATATGTTCAGCCAGGAAGAGACGAAGGTCATCCCTGTACACCTTGTCCTCTAAGGCTCCAGGAGCCAATCGCCACATCGGGATGGGGGGGCCTAATCTCCTTCACTCTCCAAGTCAGTAGTAGAGGATTATGGTCAGAGAGCGTGCGTCCCAGGTATTCAGAGTGGACCATCCCCTGCATCAGTGTTGCTGTACAAACCACCCTGTCACTTCTGGTGTGCACCCTGTGGAGTCCTGAGTAGTATGAATAATCTTTTTCGGCAGGGTGTTGCTCACGCCATATGTCCAATAATTCCCATGCATCTAGCCATTCTCTAAGCTTTTGGGCTACCCTGCTTGTCATTGCCCCAGAGAGTGGCGGGGTGGAGCGGTCAAGTTCTATATCTAACACGCTGTTAAAGTCTCCCCCTATCAGGAGGCCTCCCCCCGCTGACTCGTGAGTTGACCTGACAGCCGTGTCATAAAGGGGATCTGGTCCTGGTTGGGGGCATAAATGCAACTCAGGTTAATCGGCACCCCGTGTAACCTTCCTTCTAAAACCACATATCTGCCTTCTTGGTCAATATTGGTGGACTCTACTGCAAAGGGAACCCCAGCACGTACCCATATCAGTGCACCCCTAGCGTATGCTGAATACTCTGTGGCGTACACCTGACCCCTCCATCTTCGCCTTATCTTTTCTGCTTCCCCTTTTGCTAAGTGGGTCTCTTGTAGTAACGCTAACTGAATACCCCTCCTTTTTAGGTATGACAAAATTTTGTGTCTTTTGTTTGGTGTTCCCATCCACTGCACATTCCATGTTAGCAGATTATACTCTGCCATATCGGAAAGACGTTCGTACCATTTCCTTCTTGGCCCACCCCATTGGCCTGAGGCCTTCTGCGTCTGACTGTATGTCTAATCCTAACAACCCACCTACTGCAGAGCGCCATCAAAACTAACAAACGTGAACCCCAACTCCCCTTCCCCAGGGTGACCCCTAAACAGGAGGCTGCCCAAAATATTGTGCAACTGTGCAACTCAGTCAAACAGTCAACTCTAGTTCTCGCCAGACTGTCGGAATGGAGGAGACTCTGGTAGGGGGGACCATGCCCGGAGGAGCCACCAGATCGCTGTCCACCACCACCTCAGGGCTGCGCTGCGTTTTTGATTTACCCAAGCTCAACCGCTGTCTGAGGGGTCACCAGTGGTGCCTGCACCGAGCAGCCCGACCTGTCCACTGAGGACATCACCGTGCCATCCGACTCTCCGCCTGAGTCCCTGGGGGGCAACTCCTCTCTGCTCATGGAGGCAGCAGCCTCTAATGCTGCCTTTTTCCCATTTCCTCTTGCGACTGGGTTGGCGCCAAACGGGGTCGGTTCCTGGTTCGCCGTCTTCCCGAGCCCTGGTGCAATCCACCGCCCCCCAGTCCCCCATTTGCATGTCGCACCATTTGTGTCCCTCGTGCCTCCAGCCAGTCCCACGCCTCCTCGGGAGTCTGAAAAAATGTGGTCTTACCGTCCATGGTCACCTTAAGTTTTGCCTCTCTCAAGGCCCTCTTGACTGTCAGGAATGAGGCTTGCTTGGTCTGAACGTCCAGTGTGAAGTCAGGGAATAGTGTCACCTCCCTGTCCGCGACTTTAAAAGGGCCCGCTTCTCTGGCTCTTTGTAGAAGAATATCCCGGTCTCTATAGTGCAGGAGTCTGGCGATCACCACACACGGAGGACGTCCCGGCGCCAAAGGCCTCGAGGGCACCCGGTGCGCCTGCTCCAGGGTGTAGAAAGGGGTCAGACACTCCGGGCCACAGCAGTACGCAACCATTCCTCTAGAAACTTCATCATGTTCGCTCCTTCGGCCCCCTCCGGCAGCCCCACCACTCGCACGTTGTTTCTGCAGCTTCTGCCTTCCGCGTCCTCTGCTCTTTGCTCTAGGCACGCAACCCTATCTGTTAGGCACGTCACCTCGGCTTTAAGGTCTTTTTGTTGCGGTGCAATTTCAGCCAAGGCATTCTCCGTATCTTTTACTCTGTCCACTAACTTGTGGTGGTCCGCCCTTAGCAGGCCGACTTCAACTGCGACCTGGTTGATATCGCGTTGTAGGGTCGTTTTAGTGTCCTCTATTGCACCTAGGATCTTATCTAAGGTGTCCTGTACTCTCTCCTTCCGTTCAGCGAGTGTCAAATTGTCCATTATTTTACCTATATGGCGATTCTTGGGGGACATCTAGCAATCGGGGAGGTCCACCACCCAGATCTGGGCGATAGGCCGACTTTTACTTCGGTCTCCAACACGATTCCTCCCTTCCGGCTCTACTCAGGTTGGACCAGGCCCTTCGTTCTGGGATCTCGCTGGTTTCCGGTTGGTCTCCCCCCTCGCTCTCCGCCTCCGGGCGACCCCCGCGCCAGCTTATCGTTTCAAGCCTGTCGGGATCCCACAAGCGGTCGGTGCCTCTTTACTCATCTCCGTTCGAGGCCTGAAGGCTTCGGCCCAGGTTCCGCCGCCGCCCGCCGGGGTTCTTCACTCTCTGTTTGTTATTTTTTTTTTTATTTATTTATTTATTTAAGGGCCCCCTTCAGGGTACTGATCTTTGGGGGTGCAGGTGTGTTCCAGTGGGGCCCCGCCGGAGTCCAAGGGCCCTGCAGTGCCAGGAGAGTCACATGCAGCACTCACCCTACTCTGGGGCGCCGATTTCGGGCCTCCGTCATCTCCTCCTGTTCCTCAGTGCAGCCCCAGGAGGTTCTTATGTGTCCAGAGGGTCAGACCCCGTGTCCTCTCTGCCCCAACACTGGGCGTAGGTGCCGATCGTTCGGCGATCGGGGCCCACCGGTTCCGCCCGCCTCCTTGCTGCTGTGTTTCCTTGGGGCCCGCTCTTCGAGTCCAAGTCGGGTCCCTCTCCGCGGCACGCCCTCGGTACACCTTCAACCCAGTGAGCGCCATCTAGCCCCGGTGCCGTCACCTGCCAAGCCGCTCCACTCCCGGTCTCTCCTGTTCCTCGTGTGCCGCCGGGCTGCTCTCTGCCGGCCGCGTGCTCACACTCAGGTCTCTGGTTGCACAGGGCCCGCCAAGCAGACAGCTCTGAAGTTCCCCAGCCTTCACCGGAGCCTCTCAGCCTCGCCCCGTTCGGGAACCACGGTTTTGCAGTGTCCTCCACAGCTCTCCCGCTCCGCAATTGCGGTTTGCTCCAGGGCTGGGTGTAGATTTAACAGGTTTATTTGCAGGCCCCTCCTGAGCTCCTAACTTATGCGTGCGCCATCTTCGATCGCGCGGCCACACCCCCCTTTAGAATCCCTACATGATGCTGAAAATGAGTGGTGCCTTCACGTTAATTGATAATAGCAAAGTGGCTCAAACATTGGTCTCATGTTAGTCTGGTGAGTGTGGAAGGAAAGCGTTCACAGAAGTACTATGAATGTGTGGGATTATTGTGTTTCTTGATCTTTTTGGATACATGTCAGTTCATGATTTGAAAACATCGTGAAAAGGTGTAAGGTGTCCTTAGCTAACATCTTAGGATGTTTGTTGGAATTGGTTGAGCCACAATCCAAATATGGATGGCAGTCCAAGAGTATGCACATGGCTTCACACCTCCATGGTTGGTGCAAATCACCGTAGCTGGGCCACTTCAATTGACTATACTGTAACAACAGGATGGCTTACAGGACTACCTGCCCCTCCCTCTGTACATTGGGCCTATGTGCACTAAATGTGTCATGGCGACAAGGCATGTTTGACTGGTAATGCAGTCCTCAAGTAATCAGGCGTTGGATGTTTCTCTTGGATGCACATGATGAGACGATTACACTCCATATTTTTTAGTGCTCACCAATTATGGGGCAAGTTTGCAACCACATGATAGTTAGGGCCAATGTATGTGAGCAGATATGTGTGTAACTGTCACAGGAGACCCATGCTATGTACAAGTTGGTAGTGAAGTATCAGATGCAATACCATCATGTCTGAATGGCTGCCATGTCCTTATTCAGCCTACACATTGTAAATGAAACTGAAAATGTTGCACTGTGCACAGATTTTGAGCACATTTGTTCCTTCCATACCTTACAGGTGGACCGGCGCCCTACACTGTGGGAGAGGTGGCAACATTTGAGGACCCCGACCACTACAGTAAGAGTTGATATGTCTGTTATGTGTTGTGTTTGCTGGTTATGGACTCGTGTGAGTTGGACGCATAGCAAGGTGTGATGCGTTGGGCAAGTTTTTCACTTGTTCCAGGAGTGGGAATGCAGTTCTCACATGTTTTGAGTTAGCCAATGCATATCCAATGGTATCATGTAGGGATTGTAGGACATCCCTGTAGGCCCCACTGTGAGTACAGGGGATAGTCATGTCTCTGACACTTGTATCACCAAGAGTCGCAATGGAAGTCAGCCCCTATTTAGTCAGCCTGTCAGACCCACATTCTCTAAGATTGGTGGAGCTAATAGCCTCCCAATAAACATCTGCTTCACTATTTACCTACGTAAGTTTGAAACAGTAGGCAGAACCTCCTTAGCAGCATGTACTTCCACATGAAGTGCATCAAGTCTGTGGAACCTGAGTGTAATGGCCTAGGTGTGCATGCAATTCATGATCATGGGTGTTCTAGCAACTCTGGGGGTCATTCTGACCCTGGCGGTAAATACCGCCAGGGCCGGGGTCGGCGGTAGCACCGCCAACAGGCTGGCGGTGCTCCGCCGGGCATTCTGACCGCGGCAAGCGGAAAGCCGGCGGTGTACCGCCGACTTTCCGCTGCCCATGGGAATCCGCCATGGCGGCGCAGCTTGCCTTGATTCTGGGATTGGGATTCTGGCACCCGCCAGGAACAGGATGGCGGTATGGGGTGTCGTGGGGCCCCTGTGGGCCCCTGCAGTGCCCATGCCAATGGCATGGGCACTGCAGGGGCCCCCGTAAGAGGGCCCCACAAAGAATTTCAGTGTCTGCTTTGCAGACACTGAAATTCGCGAAGGGTGCAACTGCACCCGTCGCACCTTCCCACTCCGCCGGCTCCATTCTGAGCCGGCTTCCTCGTGGGAAGGGTGTTTCCCGCTGGGCTGGCGTGCGGCCTTTTGCCGGTCACCCGCCAGCCCAGTGGGAAACCCAGAATGACCGCCGCGGTCTTTTGACCGCGGTACGGTCTTCTGGCGGTTCCCGCTTGGCGGGCGGCTCCCGCCGCCCGCCAAGCTTAGAATCAGGGCCTCTGTGTCTGATGTAGGCCAGGCCTCACTGGAAGTATCTGTTGTGTACTAAGTTCTGATTTTCCTGACATGTCTGACCCTATGAGTGCTCTAGGCTTTGCTGACTCCAAAGTACAGTAGATGTAATGTCTGATTAACTTGCTGTGCCGTTTCACACAATGCAGTTACTAATGTGGCATATCTGCATTTGTCTTCACAGCAGCTAACATGACTCCAGACCAGGTCCGTGAATTTCAGCGTCGGGCCATGAAATACCAGCACATCCTGCTGGTGGAGTCGGGGTTCCGGAGGATGGCCCGGCAATATCGCCATGAACGTGCCTCCGGGGCATGGCAAGCCTTCCAACAGGGTGGGCTTACTGTGCCCACCACAGCCACCACAGAAACAACCACCAATCAGAGCCAGGTGGCCCCACCCACAGCTGCCTCTGTTGATTCTACATCTGCTGGACTTCCTGGCCCCAGCATTGCCACCGGTGCAGGACAGCCCACACAGACCTCCTCCACCGGTACCCAGACTGCCACTGCTCGAGCTGTTGACCCTGCAGCCTTCAATAGACTTGAAGACAAGATGGACAAAGTGCTGCGCAATGTGAGCCACCTGAGCCGGGACGTGCGGCACATTAAACGGCGGGTCAAGGATATAAAGAGGATCCTCCGGAGGGCCAACCTCTAGACAGTTGAATAGATGGACATGATACCCTCCCCTGCCTCCTCTTTCCTTGTTCATATAGTTAGTGGGCTTAGGGGGCTTAGTGTTAGGTTAGTATAGGCTGTTAGTTTAGTCAGTGTTAGTGGGTGGGGGGTAGGGGGTCCTGCTTGTTTCTTTTTTGACCTATTACATGTGTGGGTGGGTGGGTGGGGGGCTATGTTGGGGTTCTTGTGTGTAAAACAAAAAAAAATACAAAAAAATGCAAAAAATAAAAACAAAACAAAAATACAAAAAAAATATATGTTTGTTTAGGATAGTATAGTATGTGTTTAGGTATGTGTTGTCCTCAATGTGTCCCGTGTCATAAGGGGGTGGGGGTAGATGTTTAGAACGTTTCGTTACATGTGATAAGTAAGTGTAGCTTAGGTTAGTTAGGGACAGTTGTGGGTAATGAGTAGTCAGGGTAGATTAGGGTAGGTAAGATTTTTCCTTCAGTTTCCTCATCTATGGTTAGCTTTTAATAAATATTTGGTTACCCCTTAATAGTATGTGTTGAATGGTACTTGATCGTGCGTTTGGATTCCGTGTACATCTCTTTTGTACTATAACATCTGTGTCCAATGCTACAAACAAATCCCAACTGAGCTGTACGATTGGCAGCTAACCCAGAGCTACCTTGCAAAGTGTCCAACCTTTGTTGCACCCACCAATCACAGTTAATAGGGTTCCCAATGTGTTTCTGTTGATAAGTGTGTTTTCAAAGTCACTAACAGTGCTTCCAGACTTGGTATTGGGGAAACTGTTTTAGGTCTGACGGCAGTGTGATGATCATGCACACCCTTATAAGATGAGTTCTCATTGGCAATCTTGTATTCTTGTTTTCATGACCCTCATACATCATTTGTGACACAGTTCGGCATGATTACCTATTTGTATGTTAACTCAGACACCTTCATTTGTGCCGTTTTTTTTGTATTTACTTAGATTAGTGTTGCATGTTTATTGTGTTATTTCTGCATGTTGACAACATTTAGTGGGCACTATTTGATGACTTAGTTATCCCCTGAGGAAGCATTCTTCTGTCCAACACAGCATGGTGGTGTATGGTTTCTCACTTCATCAGATTATTTCCTCAGGATGGGCAGAGTATGATGCAATCATGGTCACTGTGCAGATTTCTCTAACTACATAATATCTGGACAGTTGTATTGACAAGCTACGTTATTTGACAGTAGGGACATTTCAATTATCTACTGCGCAGTTGATATGTCACATTACCCAGAGACAGATTTGTTGTGTAAGTGCTATTTATTGAAAAGTGCTGTAGTGCTATATGTACATTGTCCATGATTGTGAGTCCATTATAGTGATATCTTCCAGTGTGATCCAACACAAGGGTTTGCCAAAATGCTTTTGTCATGCTGGGGTTGCTGTTTCAGACAGTGCAGAGGGACAGACTTAGCCAATGAGTAGGAGAGAGACAATCACTGGGCTGGGTGACAAGATATACAGTGGTTAGCAGAACAGTGTTTGAGTACAGTTGTTGTAAGACTGTCATGTTTCAAAACGCAGGACTTTGGTAATAGTTGGCCATGTGGCAGGGACTAGTGCTTCCGGGTCATTTTCCTTGTGAATGTGATCTGTTCTATGTCTTTTTCTTCTGATGTGTGTGTTGCCTGCTTTGTCCTTGTTGTTGTTGGTTGTGAAGGGGCAACACACACCTCAGTGTTAGAAGACATGGAGTCAGACATCCCAGTCGCTGCTCCCTGTGAAGGTCTTAAGGGCAGTACTGCTGCAAGGAGGGCCTGCTGGTTCTTGAGAATAGCAGCCACATCACAATGGTAGGCAGCCAGGTCGGCCCTGAGGGGTTAAATGTTGCATTCGTGCACGCATTGACAAGATTGCTATTGTAGGTGTTGGGTCAACTGTATTACAGCTGTGCTGATTTCCTTCTGGGTTTTCTGCAGTTCCTGCAAAATAGATGTTAGGGCTTGCATAGCTGCTGCCTGATCTGCAGATGACATAATGCACGAGCACACGCCCTCTAGGCTGGCTGCCATATTTTGCATCCCCACCGCACCTCCTTGGCCAGCTCCCGCTGTACTCCAACTACAGTTCTCTCAAAGCTGGTGCCAGTGTTGTCTGAGTCCTCAGCTGTATTGGAGCTGGCAGGTCTTACAATTGGGGTGGTGGGTGGTTCCTCTGCGATGGCTGCTTGTTCTGTGCTCATCCTTGTGACTGAAGGTGGGGTCTGGAGGGTTTCAAGGACCTTTTGGATAGTCTCCTGGGGAATGTTTATCGGTTCGTCATCCATGTCATCAGGGAAATCTGGGACAGGTATATCGGCAGGAGATCCATCTTCCTCTGCAATGAAACAGGGTACAATTAGTGTGTCTGTGTTGTGACAATTTTGACGTGACGTGCCTGCCTTTTGATGAATTCACTTTGTGATCTTGTTTTGTATTAATATCTGCAGTCCTTCAGATGGGCATTGTTTCAGGCCTATGGCCCACCTGTGTGTCACATGTATGGTATTGAGTTATCAGACTTGTCAGCCTCATCGCCTCTAGGTGTTGGTTTATGCCAAATAGAGAAATGCCACCTTCTTGTCCTACTCGACCCTCCGTGTACACCCATTCTCATGGTGAGACCTTTCAATGGCTGTGGGTTTTCTGATGGCCCTGGCAGCACACTTAATAATCTGGACCTGCCCCAATCCCTGATCGTTCACATCAACTTAAATATAATTGACATGTTGCATATCCTATGCATGGCAATTTTATGATCTGATATGGATGTTGACATTGTTAATGTGTCCTGCTGATGCTGGGTAATGTGTGTTACATTGGATTGCCCTGATAGTCGTATCAGTGTCCTATTTCGTCCTCTGACTGTGCAGGTGTATTTCAGTGACCAGTTACATGTGTCCCCTCCTCAATGCTGTTGTCTGAGCAGTATGACATTTGGGATGTTGCCTTGTTACCCAGGCACAGGATGGACCCTGACATATGCAGCATGGGTGTGTCCTTAGTGCTGTGTCGCTCCTATTGTTTTTTACTTTGGCTGATGTTTGTGATAACTATGGGCATTGACATTTGAGTGTACTGGGGCCTGTGTCTTGTTTCAGGGGATTGTTGCAGATGTCATCCTCACCCCCTAATTTAGGTGTGTATGTTCCATGGGGAGGTTACTGCCATTGGCTACTAGAGCTGCACACAGATCAGAGGTGGTAGTGGCAACTGTTGTCGCAGTTACATTGCAGTTGTCGGTTTGGCTAGAGGATTGCTAATAGTGCCCTAGTTAATGTAGGAGGTATGTTGGCTAACGAGTGCCAGGATGTAAGTTTGACGTAGTGGCCTTCCCCCCTGTTGTGGCTTTCCCTTTGCTCCATCGTTGGCATGACAGCATGCCCCCATGGGACTGTTGTTGGTGTTGTGTAGTGGTGTGCCCCAGGTCTTCTCAGAACAGGCCATACTCCCATGCCGTGCCCCTCTACCCATGCCACTCCATGTATTAGATGACTTCCATGCATTTAGTGGTCGGTATCCCCCCCCGGTTGTAGTTGACATTATTGCATTATAATTCCCCATGCGACTTACCCTGCATGTGCGTTGTCTCCTGGTAGTCTGCACTGTCCTGTCCTTGAATCCCTGTTACGATCTCCTCAGGGATGACGGCTGCGACCATCTCCTCCATGTGGTCCAGGGCCTCCTGGTGTGCTGGACTCCGCCCTCCAGTCTGCAGTGCTGCTTTCCTGTTCCTGGCCATGTTTTCCTTGGTCCTGCGTTTGCAGTCATGCCAGCGTTTCTTGCACTCGATAACTGTTCTGCGTACTTCAGCCACACTGTTAATCTTGTCGACAATTTGTTGCCATATAGCCTCTCTCCTACTGAGAGGCAACTTTGATGTGACAAACAGTTGGTGCTGGTGTTCCGTCACCTCTTTAACCAGGATTTCCTGCTCCTCTGCACTGAAGCGACACTTTCTTTTCTTCTTAAAAGTGTCCTGGTTCTTGTGTGGGTCCTCATGGCTGGTTCCTGGTCTGTTGTCATCTTCCTGGGGTCTGTAGTGGCATCTGGGATCCATTTTGGCTCTCCTCTGGTGAAATGGCTGTGTTCACTGTGTTTTTTGACGCTATTGACCCAAGTACATGACAGATCAGTCTGGACATGAGTTTCCTGATCCGTAAGTAGCTCTTTAGGAAATCCTATCCTTGAAAAGAAACCAATCATAGCCTGTGCTACGTTCTTAGTGGTCATATTCCTCAAAGGAATGGCTTCAGGATATCTGGTAGCATAGTCAACAAGGACAAGAATATACATTTTCAGGACGGTGTTTAGGGGGCCTAACAGATCCATCCCTACCTGAGAAAAGGGGACGTCAATAATAGATAAAGGGAAAAGAGGTGCTTTCCTATTCGGTCCGGGGTTAATCAGCTGACACTTAGGACATTTTTGACAAAAGCATCGTATATCAGAAAAGACAGCGGGCCAGTAAAACCGTTGAAACAAGTATTCCTCTGTTTTCTCCTGACCGAAATGACATCCCCCATGAGACTGTGGGCCAAGTGTAGTGCCTGAATATGATATGGTGTGGGGAACTAGTAGTTGCCATTTCTCCTGTTCCTCCCTCCGTATAACCCTATATAAGAGCCCATTATGATCCCAAAAGTATCGACCCACCTGTCCACTATCTGTGACCCTGTTACAGAGATGGAAAAAGCACTGGGAAGACCCTGCTGGACAGGAGCAGGAAGTTGGAGTCTCTGAGGCACTTCCTTCCTGTTGGGAAATAAAAAGTTGTAAAAAAGGCTTCTTGCACTAAGAAACAGTGAGTTGGAGAAGAAACTCCACTCAAAAACATCTTTTTGAGTAGATTTAGCTGCTGCTCAAATAACCAATCTACTTGAGGTGTGCTTGCAAGTGGCACTATAATGGCACCGTCGTGGCCAGAAGCTGCGCAAGCAGGCGCAAAATGTCACACGCCTGGCTAGTGGCCCGAGAATGTTATGCCACTCGCGAGCAGGCACAAAAAACTAATTTTGCACGTGTGAACAGAAAGAAAGAATTCTGATTAGTGGTGGACTTTGGGAACTCTGCGCTACTCCACATAGTGCAGAGTGCCTGAATTCCAAAAACTCCCTTAGCGGAGTTTATCGCTGAAGCCTAGTTTATACATTAAACCTTTTTACACATGTAAATTATTTAATTTTCAAAATATTTCTCCAGAGATCAGCAAACTATTAGGAAATGCAAATCAGGCTCTAATACAGACCCAATCTCTTTCAACGTATTACAACAAGGTCCTCTAAGCCTTGACAAAAACATCTGAGAGATTATCAACCTTTCCTTCAAATTTGGAAAAGTTCCAGTAGAAATGAAGGAAGGCATAGTTAAGCTGATTCTAAAAATATATGTCCTGGACACCAAATGACCATTCAACTATAGGCCAATCACCCTTCTTCCGGCTGTCACAAAGCGAAAGCTTTGTGGCCACACAATTGTCCACCTTTTTAGAAGAAAAACAAATCCTTAATGAACCTAAACTTGTTTTCACTCGAACAGAGGCCATGAATTGATCATGCCTCATATTTACAAAGATGTGAAGCCTTTCTGCTCTCTCCCTGCACAAGTGCAATGTGTCCAGTCTAGCGCCAATGCCGGCACCCTTGCACCAGAGTAGAAGGGTGTCTGCATTACAGGCAGAATTGTTGGGGACAACGGGACACCTTCCTGCACAAAAATAATTTTTAGAGGCAGTTTCCTATTTCTTTGTGTGCTGAGGAATGCAGCACACATGAAAAGAGGAAATATTAAGGAGAAATAAAATATATCTCCTTCTGACACCTCTCGCCAGACGTTATAGCATTTTGACACATTTCCAGGTTTACAAGTCTTTGTAAATCTCGGAATGTGCCCAAATCCCAGTGTGGATCCATGGAAACTTCCATGCTCCACCCATGGAGTGCATCTCACGTTGAAATGAAACATAATACAGCACAAGCAGCCTTGCATTACATTTCTTAACAAAGCCATGCAAGGGCACACAAATCAGGCCTCGCATCTCTTTAAAGATATAGCTGAAGTCTTTGTGTCGTCCTTGACACGAAAGACTCTGCAGAGCAAGACAGAGTTCATAGATACATTTCATCACCGCAAACCTAGTTAGTCACAACGTTCAAAGCTGGAGGAGCTTATAAATCTCCTCATAGTTGAAACGTGAATAGGCCAAATAGGAAAGGGCAAAGCCTCTGGGGGTCTAAATTCTTCTGGAATTCCATGCAGCTTTCTCACAAGTTTTTACCACCAATCTTCTTAAATCTTTTTAACTCTTTTGACTCTCTGGGCAGGTTGCCATGCTCTTTGGGTGAAACTAATATTGTCATCTTCCCTAAAAAGGAAGTGTCCAACACACTGAGGTTCCTACTAGATGATTCCCTTGATCAATTGAGTCTCTAAGATTTGTATTCTGCTATTGGGCAATAGATATATACACTTTGATCTCTGATTTGTTTGAACACAATTAACATCGGGTTATACTTGGACGTGATACAACCTCAAATGTTAACATGGCAATAACAGCCCTGAAGGTAGCTTTAGTTGTAGGGCTCCTGTTGGGCTCCCATTGGATGGATTGTAGTAGATGCCGAAAAGGCATTTGATTGTGTCTCTAGCCTGTTTCTCTGGCCCGTTATGACTACCTCTGGCTTTGTTCCTCGGTTCATATTGCGGGCGCAACAACTGTACATGGGACTGAAGGCTAGGGTTCTTTCTGCCATTACCCTTTAAGACCCTATTGAAATTATCCGAGGTACCAGCTCTTTGTGTTGTATCAACCTGTCTATCCATGCTTCACAACTTTCTGATTCCATTAGTACACTTCATCTATACTGTCTGGATCTCAAAGTTCTTGCCTATACAGATAACATGGCTATATGAACCTCCACCCTGCTGCCGCAATAACTGAGGTTGAGTCAGAGGTGATGCAATTTGGTCTTGTTTTCAGGGTATAACCTCAACTCCAAAAAAAGGCAGGTTTTAACAAATGTCACCAAGCTGGCCCAACATAGGAGGTGACTACAGTCTGCAACATACCTGGGAGTAGAACTGATTCTGCCTGTGGAAGAAATCATCAAGCTAAGCTTCAGTGAAATTTATAAATAGTCCAAAGAGGATTTTAACAAAGGGAGCAGGCTACGTGTGGGCTTCATTTGGAGGTGTAACTTTATAAAAATGATTTTCCTACCTCAATACCTCTCCCTGTTTAGTTGTATGCCCTTTTATCTACCAAGAGTTTTGTTTGGTGTTAAGAAAATCGAATCATGGCACAAATTTATATAGAGTTACTAAAAAACATGTTGTAACATGCATCTCCAACTACACTGTGAAAGAGGTGGCATGTCTGTGGAAGCTTTACGGGTATACTATTATGCTGCTTTCATGTCACAACTCACTATGGTCATGGGCTGGGTACGTGGTCTCTGATTTTAATCTTCCCAGAGTACTTGCCCTGGGTGCATATTATTGTGCCATAAAAATATTATTGGCAATGTGTACTTTAAGAGAACTAGATACAAGACGCTTCAGGTTTACCATTGAATCTGGACTTCTCTGAAAAAATATATTTTCTCTCATCGCCCTTTTTAATCAATATACCCATTTGGGTTATAATCTCAATATATGCCACTGCTTGTCCATCATAGTTTTCTTGAGTGTTGGGTGGACTCTAAACTTTTTACTTTGAGACACTGGTTTGAGGATGATACACTTTTATCTTATGAGTCTCTTTAGCAATGATTCTCCCTTCATTGCATGATATTTTGTAGGTATTTACAACTCTGGCATTTTTTGTTGAGTTTAAAAACAGAACAGATATGCTGTTCTTGGAATAATATTTTCAATTACCTCATGAGAAACCTTTATAAGGGCAATAACAGTTAGTCCTCTAAAATGATTTTCTCAGAGGAGAATGAGTGGAGGGCTGATTAATTCCAACTCAGGGTGGATAAGTGGAGTAGATAGCTAAGGGCCATGGTGATGCACAATGATATCAAGCACAGTAATACCTTTACATAGAGAGACATAGAGAGTCTGTAGGTGAATGCACGGGAACCCCCATGCTGCACCTATGGAATACCTTCCCAGAGCAGACTAACACAAGGCAGCGACTTCCACTGCCTTCCGTTATCCCAGATTTGCTATGCTACACAGAGCCATGCAAGGTGGCTCTGCCTTCCATAGTACATCTCATTTAAGGGCTTGAGTTGTCCTTATGTCACCTTGCGTGAAGCAAGGGCAAGGCAAGCCCTTCATATGTGTGGCCTGGAGTGCATAGTAGCATATCATAATCTATGATACAGGCCCACAATCAATGTACCAGTTACCTGTGGTTCCTTCTGTGCTACCAAGCTACACATCTTACATACCTTCCCCAAATTGGAAGAGTGCCCGCACTGCAGAATTATATGTGGGTGTAGGGTTGTGTTATAGATCTTCTGTAAGAGATTGGGTTACTCGTTGAAGGAGGTGAAACCCTTTTCAAGCAGGATCCACAATCCTTGTCAGGGTTAAGATACGAGCAAATCTCAAACTAAACTGTGATTTTAAACCTCTGGTAGCTTGGCATAGAGCAGCGAGACTTAACATAGAGGCAATGTGTAAAGTATTTGTGCAATACTTTAAACAGTAATAAAATAAAAGCACACACAAAAAGGATCCGACACCAAGTTAAATAAATAGAGTAGATTTTAATAAATGAAGCAAGACTAAAATTACAAAAATCTAATCAGTAGAACTGAAAATATGCAATTTTAAAGATTTATGTGAAAATAGCACCAAAAAGCCCAAAGCATCTCTCATGCACATCTGGTTGTGCTAGACCAGGAGAAAGTCACAAGTTCAGGCTGACCACAATGCAGTGCGGGTCAGATACAGTGACCAAGTTAGTCCTGCTGAAAAGTTACCTTCTCAGTTAGAACAACAAGTTCCATTTGCGGTGGAAGGGGCCGCGAGGACTAGAAAAGCATTGCAGACATTTGTCAATGTTGAAACAAAGAGCAGGATGTAGCGCGGAGATACTGTTGTTGTGACAGTCAGACCAGAGCTTCACGGTGATGCCTTCCTCAAGTGGTCGATGCTGTAGAGCGAAGAGTTGATGAAACTTCATTTGGGTGAGCTGTGAAAGCGACAAGGGTTTGGTCTCTACAGGCCTGTATGAGGTTGTAAAGACCCTAAAAACATTGATTCAGCTTCACTGAGGCCTCACCAAGGGTCCAGCACCCGAGGGGCATCACTTGGAGTCGGGGCTGGCTCCAATAAGACCTGGGTGCTGGTTTAGGTGGTTGAGAGCCTGTTATATACCTGTGGCTCTGAACAGGAGGCCAGCAGACTAGAAATTGTAATCACTCTGGGAGTCCTGGGTGCAGGTCCAATTGCTCTAACTCAGGCTGGAGAGCAGGAATCCAGCAAGGCAGCATTATCGCAGAGTGACATCCCTTTTAGCAGCACAGCAGTCCTTCTTCCTAGCAGATTCTCAACTTATACAGAAGTATATTGAAGAGTTAATGTCTGAGGTCCAATATTTATGCCAACCACCTCCTTTGAAGTGGGAAAAGCTCCTAGAGGTTTCACATTAAAGTCCACAGGCATCCAGCCTGCCCTGCTCTGGCTCCAGGCTTACAGGGGTATGCACCTCTTTGTTTGGAGGCAGGACACAGCCTATTCATGTTTAAGTACAGCTATGCCCAGCTCTCGCCTCCCATTCTGCTGTCTAGGAGGAATACACAAAGTCCAACTGTCAGCTACACCCAGTCATGTGGCCCTGAAACAGGCTGTATGCACTGAATGGCTAAGGCAGGAAATGCCAACTTTTTAAAAGTGGCATTTTCAAAAGTGTAATTTAAATTCCGATTTTACCATAAGAGAGGATTTTTCACTTCACTTCCAAAGATAGCAAATGTGAACTGTTTACCAGTTGCCATTTGGAAGATACAGCTTATTAAATGTAATGAGATTACTCTTATGTTATCCTGTGTAAGAGGTAAGTCTTGTAATAATTAAAAAAACATTTAAGATTTTTTTTACTACCAGGATGTGTGAAATTTAAAATCAGATGCCCCATTTTCTAAATACATTATATTCAACTCTGTGGACTGTTTAGGGCCTACCTGAAATGTGACATATGTATTTAAAAAGAAACCTTTGAACCTGGCAAAAAATTTATTTTGCCAGTTGAAATGGCAGTATAAAACTGCACACACAGGCTGCAATGGCAGACCTGAGACATGTTTAAAGGATTACTTAAGTGGGTGGCATAATCAGTGCTACAGGCCCACTAGTAACATTCCATTTACAGGTCATGGGTACATGTAGAACCACTTAACTAGAGACTTACAAGTACATTAAATATGTTAATTCGGTGTAAACCAGAGAGCACAAGAACTTTGGCACTGGTCATCAGTGGTAAAGTGCACATAGTCCTATCGCCAACAAAATGAATTAAAAAAAGTGGAGGGTAAAGGCAAAACATTTGCAGGTGACCATGCAGAGAGAGCCAGGTCCAACACCTTCACAAATGTCAAATGTAGAAGACAGACACAGAGGTCATCATACTAAGTTGCAAGAGTTGCCTTAGGTTATCCTAACTCACGACACAGAACACTTCAGTACCTTCACATGTGTTACACATCCATATTGGCACAAGATTGGATGTGTTTTTTAAGAACAAACATGATGGTTGACATGTTTATGATCAAAATGTTATGCAATTTGCATAGCTGGCAAGTGAGGGAACATGGGCTTTCTATCTACCTCAACTACATAAATGTTAATTGAATTCATAGGCATCGGAAAGCAAAATTGCCCTAAAAATTGTGTAAAATGTCAAATTTTACAGCTCATTTTGGAAATCAAGGTGAAATTTAGTGTTCCACTGCAGGTAAGTGGGTGGAGCTTCAATTAGCACTATACACACATAAAGTATTTAATACCTCTCATCCATCATAATGCATCCCTGTGGTGTGAAATTTTTTATATGTAGGTGTTTTGGTGAATCAAACTTATTTCTCAGAAACAATGTTGGCCAAGGATATTGGGCCTCCTTTACTAGGCTCTTGTGCCACGGCTGCATAATTTTTTTTGAGGCAGTGGCGGCGCAAGAACAACTCCATACCTACAAAGTGATGCTAGAGGCCTCTTGCGTCACTTTTTAGCCCACTGTTTCATTTTCTCACAGCGTCGGATCTGGCTGCGTCAGATACGACAATAATATGCAAAGTAGGCGTTCCTCCTCAAAAACATCGCCCAGGACTGTCACAGCCATATTTACATGCTTTTGGGAAAGTGGCGCTCCCTTTGCAAAAGTCGTGCAAAGACGGAAATGCATCAAAAAAATAATGCCTGGTCAGACCAGGTTTAAAAATGACGCATTGGCGCAGGTACATAAAGAGAACAGATCCCAATCAGCCCGGTAAGTTCTAGGACACCATGGATCTACTCCTTCTTCAGCTTGGAGCACTAAGGAGACCATTACCACCATCACCACCACAATCACCACCCCGCACCACAAAGGCAGTGCAGGAGAAGAGAGCGCATACATGAGCAGTGTACCTTACTGATTGGACTCAGGGGTGAAGAGATAAACATTTATTACCATCCGCGGAAGAAGTTAATATTACAGCTGCTTCACCTCATTGTGCCCAGACTGGAGGCAATGGTTGACAGGGAGTAGGAAGTTGGCTCTGTATGTACTTTTTCAAAGTAAGAAATAGCATGCACAGAGTCCAAGGGTTCCCCTTAGAGGTAAGATAGTGGCAAAAAGAGATCATTATAATGCTCTATTTTGTGGTAGTGTGGTCGAGCAGTAGGCTTATCAGAGGGTAGTGTTAAGCATTTGTTGTACACACACAGGCAATAAATGAGGAACACACACTCAATGACAATTCCAGGCCAATAGGTTTTTGTAAAGAAAAATATATTTTCATAGTTTATTTTAAGAACCACAGGTTCAAGATTTACAAGTAGTACTTCAAATGAAAGGTATTTCACTTAGTAACTTTAGGAACTTTGAATTAGCAAAATAGCATATACAGTTTTCACAAAAATGACAATAAGCTATTTTAAAACTAGACATAGTGCAATTTTCAACAGTTCCTGGGGGAGGTAAGTGTTTGTTAGTTTTGCAGGTAAGTAAACCACCTACAGGGTTCAAAGTTGGGTCCAAGGTAGCCCACCGTTGGGGGTTCAGAGCAACCCCAAAGTTACCACACCAGCAGCTCAGGGCCGGTCAGGTGCAGAGGTCAAAGTGGTGCCCAAAACTCATAGGCTTCAATGGAGAAGGGGGTGCCCCGGTTCCAGTCTGCCAGCAGGTAAGTACCCACGTCTTCGGAGGGCAGACCAGGGGGGGTTTTGTAGGGCACCGGGGGGGACACAAGTCAGCACAAAAAGTACACCCTAAGCGGCACGGGGGCGGCCGGGTGCAGAGTGCAAACAGGCGTCGTGTTTGCAATAGGATTCAATGGGAGACACAGGGGTCTCTTCATGGAAGCAGGCAGGCAAGGGGGGGGGGCTCCTCGGGGAAGCCACCACCTGGGCAAGGGAGAGGGCCATCTGGGGGTCGCTTCTGCACTAGAGGTCGGATCCTTCAGGTCCTGGGGGCTGCGGGTGTAGTGTCTTTACCAGGCATCGGGTTCTTTGAAGCAGGCAGTCGCGGTCAGGGGGAGCCTCTGGATTCCCTCTGCAGGCGTCGCTGGGGGGGCTCAGGGGGTCAACTCTGGCTGCTCACAGGGTCGTAGTCGCCGGGGAGTCCTCCCTGTAGTGTTGGTTCTCCGCAGGACGAGCCGGGGGCGTCGGGTACAGAGTGCATAGCCTCACGCTTCCGGCGGGAAACGGGTGTTCTTTAAATGTTGCTTCTTTGTTGCAAAGATGTTTCTTCTTTGGAGCAGAGCCACTGTCCTCAGGAGTTCTTGGTCCTTTTAGATGCAGGGTAGTCCTCTGAGGATTCAGAGGTCGCTGGACCCTGTGAAACGCATTGCTGTTGCAGTTTTTCTTTAAGTGGGGAGACAGGCCGGTAGAGTTGTGGCCAAAGCAGTTGGTGTCTCCGTCTTCTCTGCAGGGCTTTCAGGTCAGCAGTCCTTCTTCATCTTAGGTTGCAGGAATCTATCTTGGAGCCCCTAAATACTCAATTTAGGGGTGTGTTTAGGTCTGGGGGGTTAGTAGCCAGTGGATACTAGCCCTGGCTACACCCTCTTTGTGCCTCCTCCCTGAGGGAAGGGGGGCACATCCCTAATCCTACTGGGGGAATCCTCCATCTGCAAGATGGAGGATTTCTAAAAGTCAGAGTCACCTCAGCTCAGGACACCTTAGGGGCTGTCCTGACTGGCCAGTGACTCCTCCTTGTTTTTCTCATTATCTCCTCCGGCCTTGCCGCCAAAAGTGGGGCCGTGGCCGGAGGGGGCGGGCAACTCCACTAGCTGGAGTGCCCTGGGGTGCTGTAACAAAGGGGGTGAGCCTTTGAGGCTCACCGCCAGGTGTTACAGTTCCTGCAGGGAGAGCTGGGAAGCACCTCCACCCAGTACAAGCTTTGTTACTAGCCACAGAGTGACAAAGGCACTCACCCCATGGTGCCAGCAGCATGTCTGGTGTGTGGCAGGCTGCTAAAACTAGTCAGCCCACACTGGAAGTCGGGTATAGTTTCAGGGGGCATCTCTAAGATGTCCTCTGGGGTGTATTTTACAATAAAATGTACACTGGAATCAGTGCATTTATTGTGCTGAGAAGTTTGATACCAAACTTCCCAGTTTTCAGTGTAGCTATTATGGTGCTGTGGAGTTCGTATATGACAGACTCCCAGACCATATACTCTTATGGCTACCCTGCACTTGCAATGTCTAAGGTTTTGCTTAGACACTGTAGGGGCATAGTGCTCATGCACCTATGCCCTCACCTATGCTATAGTGCACCCTGCCTTAGGGCTGTAAGGCCTGCTAGAGGGGTGACTTATCTATGCCTATAGGCAGTGTGAGGTTGGCATGGGACCCTGAGGGGAGTGCCATGTCGACTTAGTCATTTTCTCCCCACCAGCACACACAAGCTGGCAAGCAGTGTGCCTGTGCTGAGTGAAGGGTCCCCAGGGTGGCATAAGACATGCTGCAGCCCTTAGAGACCTTCCCTGGCATCAGGGCCCTTGGTACCAGGGGTACCAGTTACAAGGGACTTACCTGGGTGCCAGGGTGTGTCAATTGTGGAAACAAAGGTACAGGTTAGGGAAAGAACACTTTCAAATCATAACTTGGCATCAGCAAAGGCAAAAAGTCAGGGGGTAACCATGCCAAGGAGGCATTTCCTTACACAGGGTCACCAAGATCCCATCACAGACCAAGCTCCTGGCCATGCTTCACATGCTGGCCTGCATCCTGAGTGGCACGAGTTTCATAGCCACCATTATCAGTATTCCTCCCCACTGTCTTGGATGCCATTATCTGGCTCACACCCCAATACATCCTCTTCCACAATACCAAGCAACTGCAGCAGGAAATCAAACAAGGTTTCTATGCCATCACTGGCTTTCTACATGTGCTGGGTGCCATGGACTGCACGCATGTTTCTCCTGCTACAAACGCCCACCTATCCCACAACAGGAAGCATACCCCCTCCATCAACGTACTGCCCATTGTTAACCATTGTGGGATGATCTTAAATGTGAGAGCCAAATACCCCGGCAGTGTGCATGATACCTTCACATTCTGGCAGTCTATCATCAACCAATAATTCCAGAATGGACAATATGGAAATGGCCTATTTATGGGTAAGCAAACAGAAAGTACCTAACAGACACGATAACAAATAGATATGTGGACACAATAGACAGATCATTGTCTGCCTACACAGATAGGGACTAGAGGATGAGGGCCATTACACATACACAAACCATGCTTCAGTTTACATATGCAATATAAATCACCTTGATGTACATGTGAATACATCTCAAGCCAGTTTTGCAGGCATTGTATGATGTAAAGGCACACAGTCATGCATGGAAGACAGGAAGTCTGCCCAGTATCTCTGTGTACAAGGGAGGTATACCATGTCCACTGAGAGGTTTTTGCATGCAACACACATGGGCCATCAGCCCTGTTATGGCTCACAAGCTAGGAACTAGCTGTAAGCTGACAAACCGTGGCCTATGGGCAGGTGACTTGTAACTGTGCAAATGTAAAATAATTTTCAAAATCATTCCCATCTCACATGTGTGATGTGTAATGCTACACACATTTATCACTCACCATGCTGCTGAGGCAGAAGCCTTGGCTGGAAGGTGCTTCCATACACACAAATCTATCCTGAAAGAAAGGAAGAACCCCTACAACCCGTGATGCAAGTGTGAATTTATAGTCGCTTGTCAACTTTTGTGCAAGTTTAGTTTGAAGGAACCAGAAAGTGCAGGAGGCCCTAAGTATTGTGTACCAGTTCACCTTCTCAGAGACATTGTACAGTGTAGGACGTTGTGTAGCTGGACTGCAGAGGACCAACCACAATTCTTCATAACCCATGTGTTGTGTGCACAAATTCGGCACAATATCATCACACATGTACACAATGTTTCCCACTGTGACATGCAACCATGGATTGGAAATGGCAGTTGTGAAATCATGTCCCTCGTTTGGTATGTGGGAGTGCATACTGTGTAGATGGCATCATGTCAACTGCCCTAGACAATACTGGGCAATCAAAGGTATGGGCAAATATAGGGGGTCATTATGACCTCGGCGGTCTTTTTGAAAGACCGCCGAGGGACCGCCGTGCTGTAGACCACCAGTATTGGCGTTTTTCCGCTCGACCTATTATGACTGTTGGTAGCTCTCCGTCCTTTTTCGGACGGAGAGCCGCCAACAGCCAAACTGGTGGGCGGCGGGGAAGTGGAGGTTGCTCCACTTCCACCTCCACCGCCACGCCAACAGAACACCGCCCACCGAATCACGTCCTGTGATTCGGAGTGGCGGTGTTCTGTTGATGGTGTGGTGTCGGCGGAGCAGCCCCCATGGATCCCGTCCCCTCACGGAGGACCAACGGACCTGGTAAGTCGATCGTCCAGTATGGGATGGGGGTGGGAGGGCGTTGTGTGTTGTGTGCGTGCATGGGGTGTGCGTGTGTGTATGTAGAGGGGGTGTGTGACTGCGTGTATTCTTGTGGGGGTGTTGGGTGTTTGGGAATGAGTGCGTGTATGTCTGTGGGTATGTCTGTATTGATGTGTGCGTGTATGTTTGAATGTGGGTGTGCGTGTCTGACTGTGTGTGTGGATGTTGGCATGTATATTGGTGTGTGTGCGTGTATGTGTGTTGGTGGCGCCTGCGTGCGTGTCGTGTGTGAGTGAGTAATGTGATGTTGAGGGTCGGGGTGGGGAGGGGGGTCCTGCCACCTTTGGGGGGTGGCAGGGGTGGTGGGGGGTGTAGGGGAGGGAGTCGGGGTGGGGGAGACCCCTATCAATGCTAGGGAAGGAATTCCCTGGCACTGATAGTGCTTACCGCCATGGATTTCATGGCGGTTTCAAACCGCATGAAATCCATGGCGGTCAGCCGGGTCCAAATACCGCCGGCGGTCATCTCCGCCCTAGCGGGCGGAACGGAGAACCGGTGGATGACCATGGCGGTAACAGCCATGGTCATAATTCCCAAAAAAAGACCGCCAGCCTATTGGCGGTCTTACCGCCGCTTCTCCGCCTTCCGCCAGGGTCATAATGACCCCCATAATGTAGACCAACACCAACATCTGGGGATGATCATGGACACATGCATGTGTCTGAGTCAGCCATGTCTGGTATGTTACCACCTAAATAGGCTGGACCTACAAAAAAGATTCACATCCACATTCTGTTTCTCCATACTTGTAGTGTGAACACATAGCATTGAGTGGACTAGAGCAATGGGAATCAGCCAACCCCAAAATCTGCTGCTGAAATATGACAGTCAGGATGTTGAATTGTATGATGTATCTGCTTATGCACTGCATTTGACATCACATAGAGTGAGTGAACAGGCCCCCGTAAACGTCAGTACACTGGCATGATTGACACATCATGTGGTCATAACTGGGAGACATGCATGACATTACCATTACATACAACACACAGACAGGACTTTTGCAAATATAGCAAGCCTAAACAATGAAACTGACCCTTTTTTTACATTTCAGCTGACCAGGATATTGGATCAAGCAGTGGGTGATGACACCATTTGCCAACCTACAGTCTGAGCCAGAAAAGGCCTGTAACCAAGCACAAATCTGCACATGAAACATAGTTGAGCAGACTTTTGGCCAGCTCCAGATCCGGTTTCATTGTCTGGACATTTCTGGAGGTAGACTGTTGTATTATCCAATCCCCCCAACGTCTGCAAAACTATTTTGATATGGGCTTTACTGCACAATATATATGAAGTAAAAAACTTCAGTTGCTCATGCCTCATGTAGATGAGGCATGATGTATGAGACTATGTACATAGTTCTGACATACAGACTATCATACATCTGTATAGGTTACACATGTGTGTATCTGATTTCAAAATGTTGAGGTTAGGGGAGGGATAAGACAATGTATTTTCAGTGTCTTTGACAATGCAGTAATGACATTTGCCAATGTCTGTGAAGTGAGGGTACAAGGATGTTTAGCTAGTGTTGTATGTAGCATAGTCATGTACATGGGATAAAAATACTAAAGCAGAGGCATTGCTATTCCTGGCTGAGTGTGTTATGTGAGTCATTTAGGTGCACAGTGCCATTAGGCTCAACTAGCCTTGCAAAATATTGGAGTAGTGAGTCATTTAAAAGCCTTGAACAATGTGCGCGAGAGAGCATGTATAGTTTCATCATATGTGTGTACATGTCAGCCTAGCCTACCTATGTATGTAATTGAGCCATGTCAAATTAGCTATTTCAGTTATTACAACCAGAAGCATTCTATGACCATTTACAAGTCATATGTAATGTGCAGTATTTGACCACAGTGTTCATTTTTCAATAATCACAGTGCTGTGTCTTATGTTGTGTCTTGCTGGTAGACTTCACCCTTACACCACTGAAGAGGTTGAGAGCTTCAGCGACACTGATGCTACCATTGAGTGTCGTTCTGTATATCTGACGAGACGTGGAAGGATTGTGTGTGATGTTGTGTGCTGTGTGAAATGCCATTTCAAAGTGCATGTTACCAAATTCAGACTCAATATGTTATACATGAATATGGACAGTAAGGTAGAGGTTGTGTCCAGGATGTGCATTTGCATCTGAATAATGTCAAGGAGAATCTGATTGCTATGACTGAGGGCCCACAGGTTTGCTGGTATGAACAAAGAGCAATGACCACAGTGCCAGTATCTGTGAACATATGTAGTGGTTGGTTCATAGGTGAAAATGGCAGGGGATGGTATACCTAACAAATGCATTTTAGATGCACAGATAGGGTGTTGGTACTCACAGTGCATTCTATGTCCAATGTATATGGGTAGCCAGCACAGGGGTGATGAGTCACAACATAGGGGGTCATTCTGACCCCGGTGGGCGGCGGGAGCCGCCCGCCTGGCGGGAACCGCCGAATGACCGCAACGCGGTCAAAAGACCGCGGCGGCCATTCTGGCTTTCCCGCTGGCCAGCCCAGCGGGAAACCCCCTTCAACAATGAAGCCGGCTCCGAATGGAGCCGGCGGTGTTGAAGGGGTGCGACGGGTGCAGTGGCACCCGTCGCGATTTTCAGTGTCTGCAAAGCAGACACTGAAAATCTTTATGGGGCCCTGTTAGGGGGCCCCTGCACTGCCCATGCCAGTGGCATGGGCAGTGCAGGGGCCCCCAGGGGCCCCACGACACCCGCTCCCGCCATCCTGTTCCTGGCGGTAAAAACCGCCAGGAACAGGATGGCGGGAAGGGGGTCGGAATCCCCATGGCGGCGCTGCAAGCAGCACCGCCGTGGAGGATTCCCTGGGCCAGGGGTAAACCGGCGGGAAACCGCCGGTTGCCCTTTTCTTACCGCGGCTTTACCGCCGCGGTCAGAATGGCCCAGGAAGCACCGCCAGCCTGTTGGCGGTGCTTCCGCGGTCCCCGGCCCTGGCGGTCATGGACCGCCAGGGTCGGAATGACCCCCATAGTGTTGACAGTAGGGACATGCACTAGATTTACAGGGTTCTACAAATCTATGCATGGTACCATGCATGGAATCACATATGCTATCTACAGACATAGTTGAGCAGTACATGTGACAATCTGGATGTGAATGGATATACATCATACAACAGGTATTGATATTCAGTTGATCTGTATAGGTAAAACATGGGACATGCGTTGGTGAAATTTTGTTGTTATTGCACCCACCCTAAATTTAGGATTTGTTACTCACACTCTTATGCCTGCCCCTCACACATATTCACACTTGCATCATTTGGTTGTTATAGCAATGTGGTTTTGTTACAAAGATCAATATGTAGACCAGTCACTGGACGTGTGAGTCACAACAGCTTACACTGTTTCACTCAGTCTGTGTGACTTTGTCTGTGGCTTCAATCCACACAAGTCCCTTTGGCAAGTAGTCAGTGTATTTGTTTCACACAATGCAACATGTCTAAATATGTCATGCTTCAGACACACATACAATACACATGTTGTAGTTAGAGGTTTTAATTGCAGGCACAAAAATATGTGATGTACTGATTAGGGTGGATTAGCCACAATGAAAGTCCACAAATGTGAAAGGTCAACAAAGGGACAGTCAAATTGAGGACAGTGCCAGTTGTTTGTACATTGGCATGATCTTAAGCACAGAGAAAAGGAAAAACTGGGCATGTGCACAGAGAAATACTACTGGGCAGTTTTTTTCTGGTGAAAGATGTTTGTTCCACATCTTCTCTGATTTATGTGTTGCCTCCAGTGATGGGGGTCTGGTAGGTATTTAAGTAGGGGGAGGCACACACACATCAGGGGCAGAAGATATGGATCCCATGTCCACGGCAGCTCTCATCTGTGCAACACATAAGGCAGTACAGCAGCAAGGAGAAACTGCTTATTTTGCAATACAGCAGCAATGTCATGAGGGTAGGCACCCATGGTTGCAATGAGGGAGTCCTGCTCCCGCTTCATGTACTCCAAGATGTTTTGGATTGCCCCCAGACTATTAGCAACCTGTTAGCGGCCTCACTGGTGCTACATTGGCTGGGCATTTTCTCATGCCTCTACCTCATGACACCAACAATATCAGCCAGGGACTGCTGGAGGCCACGGAGCAGTGAGTAGATGCCTCATATGACAGCCGAATTGTCCTTATTCAGATTACGGCACCTATGGTCTGCCTCTAAGTGCCCGCTATGGTCTCGATCCCCACCCACTCCTGCTGGACTCCTACCACAGTTTGTTGGAATTTAAGTTGTGGGCCCTGGGAATCTAGGGCTCTGGGTGGGCTCGGAGGTGGTGTATGTTGGATGTTGAACAAATGATCTGGAGACCCAAAAAAACACTGTCTAGCTTCCCATGACCAGAGATTGTGTCTGTATGGTGCCCAGCATTTGCTGGAGGGTGTCAAGATGTATGATGTGCAGCTGGTCATCCACATCAATGGAAAAGACTCAGACAGTCAGCTGGCCAGGAGGTAAGAGTTCATCCTCTGCAATCCTCTGCAATCTGCAGCACACATAGGAAGAGGAAGACACCATCAATGATTGTTTATATGCAGAAAGGTGTTCCTTCCTGCATATAAGCAATCATCCCTGCAATGCAGGCACCATTATACCAAGGTGCAAGGGTGCCTGTGTTGACTCTAGGCAGCAGTTTGTGCACAAGTGCTGAGGAAGGTACAGAGATGCGTTGTATTTTGGTAAATACAACGCAACCCTGCACTATCAAAATGATGCAGTGAAGCACAGCAAGCTGCCTTGCTGAGCCACAATGCATCATTTCCTCATACATGAGGCCCTCTTTCAAACGTGATGTGTAGTACATCTGTTAGGCATGGGTGTTGATGTGCAGTTTCACATTATTTCCATTATAAATGTCAGCATCTCTGCATTGCTCTCAAACAACTACTCTGAAGGGATGGGCCCTGTCGAATTGGGTAGTTTAGCTCACTGACATTCCCCCTGTACCCTGTATCATCATGATCAGAATTGTTTATCTGCAGAGTGTCACATGTCATGTGACTCAGGCCCACTCCATTGTATGGGTACATGCCTCCTCTGATTACCCGCTTTTGGGTTCTGGGACATGGGTAACTGCCACACAGTGATCCTCCACAGATCATACATTCATTCTCACTTGCCTACAGCACGTGTATTATACATGACTATTTCCAGTGGTCATCCTCTTGGTTTGTTATATAATGGTATTGTTGTGGTCTCACCCCACATGGTAGTAGTGGTGTAATTAGTGGTAAGTACCTACATATAAATTCCACATCAGTAGGCCCATCAACTTCAGTCTAGGTTCTTCCATGGGTCCTATCATTTCTGATAGATTTTACATGTGGCTCCATGGGACAATGTTATATCAGACTCCCTTCTGGCACGTGCTATATGTTCCCCTGGTCCACATGACATGTAGGTTATAGTTCCCCAATTGGCTGTTCTCTTCCATCTCCTCCCGGGTGTGCCCAAGCATTGCACAGTTAGACCCAGTAGAGCATGTGTATTTGTGTAGCTACAGTGCAGCACATGTCCATTCCCACCTCCTCAGTTTGCACAGTATCCCATTCAATTGTAATTTTGTCATGCACAGTCAGCACCTACCATGCAGAACAGTAGCAGTGGGCCACCATGTGCACACATCATCATTAGTTTATACACACATGTTCCTGTGGTGGGCATCTCTTTCATTGCTCCCTCCAAATAATTACTTATGAGGCGTTCCTGTGGTCCCTTCCATAGCAGCTAACACCTGTGTGCACTCAGCCTGCCCACCATGTCAGCTGTGAGCAATATGATTTAATGCAGAATACTAGCAACATGTCTCTTTCCATACCCCTATGTGTGGATACCTCCCACTGCCAACACCTTCCCCCCCTCTCAGTTGAGTTGTTTCTCCTGTGACACAACCATTCCATTCTGAGGATTTAAATTCTAGATTAGTGTGCTTAGGCCCAAGTGAGACTGAGTAGCTACATGGTGCAAGGTGTGCTGCGTTAAAACAGTCAGGTTGTGCAAGGTAGCAGTGTGCATGCTTGTGTATTGTTCCAGTCCATGTGTTTTGCAGTGCATTGTGGGATTTATAGTTTTGGTAAGTACTGTTGTACATTGCCTTGCAAGTGCCAGGATACAAAGTGAGGTAAACATGGACTGATGCTGCACTTCACACAATGAAGAGAGTGAGGTGACAGTTCAGGACTGCGCTGTACAAATTGTGGGAGGTCAGTGTGCATTGCATGTCATTACTGTTTAACCATAAGTGTCACAGAATGCTATCTTTTGGCCTGCAGACAGTGGTTTTTAGCACTGGGACATAGCTGCCTGCACCTTGTGACATTGCCTCATTGCCACATTGCCCCTCGCTACAAATTTACCCTGTGGTTCTTATTGTTCATCATATGCTGCACTGTCCTGTCCTAGGGCTCCTGCCACCAACTCCTCAGGGATGATGGCTGCCACCATCTCCTCCAACTTACTCTGCTGGGATGCAGGACTTCCCCCTCTGGTCTGCAATGCTGCCTTGCGGTTGCTAGCCAGTTTCTCCTTTGTTTTGCACTTGCAATCGTGGCCTCTGCTACACTGTTGACCTTGTTGACAATGGACTGCCATATGGCCTCTTTCCTCCCTAATGGCAAATTTGAGGTGACGTGAGCTGATATGGGTGCTCCGTCACCTCAGTTATCAAGATGGTTTTCTCCTCCTTACTGAACTTGCTCTTCCTCTTCCTAATGTCCTGGGACTTTGCCTGGACCTCCTAGCTGGTACTGGGGTTGTTGGGGTTGTCCTGGGGTCTCTGCTGTTCTGGGTTCTCCATGTTTGACTCTGGAGTGTCTCCTGTTGTGTTTTTGTTTTTTGGATGCAGCATTTTTTTACTGTATTTTTATGCTTTAAGTGCTCAAAAGTGATGCTGGGATGGCTTCCGTAATATTACATGCCGCAATTCAGCCTAGTGTCACTTTTGCAGCAGTAACTTCATTTTTGCTTCTGATGTGGTGCACAGGCTAGCAAAAAGTTTTGGGATGCAGACCAGATCCTAACACCATGGTGCATCGATTTGTAAATTCGGGGCAAGCATGGCGTTAGGATTTGTTGTGCTGCAGCATTACAATTTTTGATCCATTGTAGCGTGGCAGCAGTGGTGCATCATTTCTTGTAACTAAGGCCCGTTGTGTGTTGACATGCAAGTGCCACTCAAAATTATACTAAAGGTAGGGCACAAAATCAATAGGATACTCTGCTAATGTCATATTTTGCTAACTTCTGGTGAACATGGTCAGAATAGAAATTACTTTTTTGAATAATTCTCAGGCTAGAAGCTGCTACAAATGTCCATAGTCAATGGACAACTGTGAAGTGGAATTGAGTAATTATGCTTAACAAATTTATCTCATCAGTTCTTGTTATGGAATGTTATTGTGTGTGAAATGTGTCCAACGCACTAAGCCACATGCATACCTAATATGTGTGTGTCATAATGTTACATTCTTGAACTTACATATCCAAAATGCCACAGAACAACATGAGGGTGTAAAACCACAACACATGTGCATACTTGTGACTTAGATCTACAATACAACATTGCCATATTGACATGCTGTTATATTTGGTTGCAATATCCAAGTGTAGGATGAATTGTAATATATGGCTTTCATAATCAGTGTAGCATGTTTTCCATCACAACACATTTACAAACTGGACATACGTCAATCACCAGGGCTATCTACCAACATGTACATATGCAGCACATAGGATAGAAGGTGTGTCTAATTACTGTGCCTGTGGATGTTTGTGAACACATATGCTCTACCATGGAATGCCTTCTAGGGCAAAGTGACGCAAAGGAGTGACTTGCACTGCCTTGTATTACTCCAGATTAACATTGCCACGCAGAACCATGCAAGTTGGCTCTGTGTACATTGTTCTGCCACCCCTGGGAAAGAGTACCGTTTTATGCATTCCTAGGTTTACTAGTGTTAGTAAAAAAGTGCCTGTGGCTGTGTCATCACAACACCTCTTGCAGACAGTCAAACCTACCCTTCCCACACAACTGAGACATCAGAGACTAGAAAGTCAGTCAATACCATTTCTGGGGTAACGTCATGGTGGTGTCTCTTGCAGAAACACTTCGCAACTGCCATTTCCTATTGTCAAAACACATGTGCGCTGCATCTTACAGCACACACTAAAATGGCACCTTAGCTAACATTACTCAGGCATGTGCATGAACCAACATCACCCAGCACATAAACAACACATCCTCATACTTTAGCCACTTCTCCATCATGCTGCAACAATGCCTGCCTGGCTGTAGCGAAAACTAATTTGTGCAGCAGCTGCGGGAATTGCAGGATGATTCTGTATCACAGGAAACATGGCACTACCCTCTGTAACCAACCTGGTGCTGTGTGGAGCCAAACATAGTGAAACTGATCAGAACTATGCCACTAGAGAACATATGCACTACAGATTGCAATCTGTAGAACACAATACCTACAGGCTGAGCCCACAACAACTTTGACACAACCATGTGAGCCACATAGAAATGGAAAAAAATCACACAAATACAACATATGGTGTATGTCTCTGAACATCACGGAGCACAATCTCACATTGATGGGCACGGGATAGCGCATGGGCAAGTCTGTTTTTGGTAAGACTGCTAGTGCAGTTCACCCTCCGCGGTTGGCAGTATGAGTTAGACGCTTAGATGGCAGGTGGAAATCAATCTCCTCATGTCAGCTCTGTGAGCAGCTACCACAACATTGTTGCAGGATCAAATAGAGCCAGCGCCAATATTGGAGTGCATTGGGTGTGACAGCATATGCTACACTTGTCACTGCAAATCAGGTAGTGGAAAGCGCAAAGTGTTTGGCCATGTGGCCCCCTGCCTGCCCATGCCAGGGGTAAGGGATGTGCAGGAGCACCCGGGGCACACCAACCCACATTACCAACAACCTTTGCATGGGGTTTGGACCACCATGCAAAGACTGGCAGTCAAGCAGTAACATACATAGAGAGTAGCGCTGATTGTAATGCTGGGCTGGTGTCACAAGACAGGTGGCATTGCCAGATTGTAAGCTGCTGGCAACCTGACAATGCCAGGCCATTGGCCCATGGGGCATTCCCCATAGTCAACATGTGCCACTTCCACCTGCACTGTTGGTGGTGGTCATATTGCCAATGGCTGTCTGGTGGTCATAGGACTGCCAGGCTTGTAATGAGGGTCCAAGTGTGCACAACCAGTACAACTAGCTGCAAAATCTCCATCTAACTAGCTCTAGGCCCTGATCAAAGTTGAAAATGAGTCAACTGGCTTTGTCCATAATTAGGTGCCATCAGCCACTGTTATGTAGAAAATGATGTTCAGATCAACAAATAGTACGTGTGCTGGCCATCCCTGGGTCCACCCCTGTGCCAGTGTTAAATTAGCTGCACTGCCACAATGCTGCATCCCTTGCACCATAGTTCAAATCCAAATCTAGCTGCATTGAGGGGGAGACATTAGTAATGTAGGAGGAGCACCTTCCAGCATAGCCAGAAACTGAAATGGCAATCTGCAAGGTCCATGTGTGCTGTAGAATGTAGCACACATACACATACATCAACATGAGGCGCAATCAAAGGAAACTACAATACTGCACCTTGGTAATGCCATCCCTGGGGTTATGTAAGGTTTTGGTGCAGCCCTGGTATGTGTAAAACACATAAAGCTGGGACAGAGGCAAACTTCAATGTGTGTTGGTGTTGCTTGACCACTGCAACACCCATTGCAGGTCTCTACCATGCAAAATGATGCATAAGAAGTGGCCACATTAGCAAGATGCTGTCAAGCCACCAAAAGGAAGTACATCACACCTTCTAAATATGATACAGCCTATTCTGCCACCTGACCTTCCCTTTACATGACACCCAGTTGGGGCAAAGGGCTGATAAATTGCACCTATAATGTACAATGTCTGGGGTTTAAGTTGTCACTGACCCTCCAATAGCAAATCAATGACATAACATGTCAACTGCCATAACACAGGAAGACTGATTTTACACCATCTCATTGCAGAAAATGATGGCTCTCCTGCTGATCAGCATGTCCTGGAGTTCTCCGATGACCTGGATGACCAGATGACAACCATCAGCCAAAAGACTTTCCAGGATGTCATGGTATCTCTCCAGATACCACCTCTAGTTGCAAGGAGGACAACCAATGTAGCAGCCATCCCAGATGTCCCACCCAACACCCAAAATAAATAACCTGCCAGTGCAGACACAACACAGAACTCCGAGGACCCAGGGACAAGCTTCCAGAGGACAGTGGTAGGAGTCCAGCGGGAGCTTGCTAAGCAGGTGCGGGTATAGGTGGAGACCGTGGCAACCAGCCTAGAGGGAATGCGCACGTGCCTCGTGAGAGCTAATGAACACACAGCAGCTAATCAAGGCACACTCCCCACTGCGTGGAGTCCACCAGTGTCCGAAGGACATATCTGCTGCCATGAGGGAGATGCTACAACAACTGCCCTCCCAAACTGTCAGCAGCATGATAGGGAACAAGCTGGACTCAATTCAGCATGAAGTGGCCTCCCTCAGGGCACACACGGCTGCCTACCACAGGGATGTTGCTGCCATTCTGAAAAATCAGCAGTTCCTCCTTGCCGCAGTGATGCCATATATTATACCACAAATGGCAGCTGCCGGGAATTGGGACTCCACATCTTCAATCACTGAAGAGTGTGTGGCCCCCTCTACCTCTCTACCACCACCACCAATGGCACAGGAGACACCACACACATCGAAGGATGAAGATGTGGAACAGATCGCCTTTACTCGGATGAGTGCCCAGTAGCACCTGTCTATGCCACCTGGGCAGTGTTCTCCTTAGGTCTGTGCTAAAGATCATGCCAGTGTTGTCACAGTAGGATATGTGCACTCTTCACCCACACACTGTTGACCTGTCTGCTATGGACTGTCATTGTCTCTCACTTACCAATTGGCAATTATTGTTCCTCCACACTTATCAACACTACTCTGAAGCATGTTCCATAAGATGTCTGTCAACCCTGGACTTGTATCGTATCACAAATATCTGGATTTCACAACTGGGGTCACTGACCTGGATATTGTAAATATCTCACTACAACACTTCCACTTGTAAATAAACATCTTGTACACAATTAGCATGTCTACGTCTATTGGGATCCATCGACTCAGTTAAATGATTGTAATGTGTGAATCTATGTCATTGGTCACAGAATATCAGTTCATGAGTGCAGGGCTGTGGGGGTACAAAGAAACACACAAGGAGCCTAACATGACAAATGTGTATGCTGGTCTCATCACCTACAAGCAATTCACTGAGTATGTCACAAATGAAGGACACATATATGGTTCCCTCACCATATATACATCAGGTATTGCTGAAAAGCAAGTTGAGGGCAATTTTGTCAGCTGGGATGTTGGACTTTTTGCCTTACGCAGGGTTATCCCCAGTCTTTTTGCCTCCTTCCTCCTGGTTTTTCTGATCTCTCACTGTTGGCTCTAGGCTGACCAGTGCTAAAGTGCAGGTGCTCTCCAATCTAAAGTTGGTATGATTGGCTTATACCTAATTGGCATATTTAATTTACCTATAAGTCCCTTGTACAGTGGTATCTCTATACCCAGGGCCTGTAAATTAAGTACTACTAGTGGGCCTGCAGCGCTGCTTGCGCCACCCACTGAAGTAGACTTTTAAACCTGTCTCAGGCCTGCTAGCGCAGGGCCTGTGAGTGCAGTTTTCTGTCACAGGGACTTGGCATCTAAACTTACTTGCCAGGCCCAGAACTCCCCTTTTACTACATGTAAGTCACCCCTAAGGTACGCCCTAGCTAGCCCTATGGGTATGGTGCCATGTGTGTAGAAAGGCAGGACATGTGCCATATTGCATGGCCTGTCCTAGTAGTGACAAACAGCCTAACTTGGTGTCTCACTGCTGTGAGTGCTGCCTTCTCATAGGATTGCATTAAAAATGCCCTGCCTTATGTGTAAAGGGTCTGATTTATGAGGGGTAGCATAGGCATGTTTGCTATGGTTGTGATGGTGATAATAAATACTGCTTACTGGTGTGTATTTTTTATTACTATCACAGAAATGCCACGTCTAGAAAGTGCGCATTTATCTGTGCTTATGGCTGGTGTTTTGCAGCTTGACTCCAATCCACGTCTGAGCAGAGTGACAGTTGGGGCTTTGTGCATACTTTTCAGACAGCCTGTAACAGGGAGGGTGGAGGTGTCACAGAGGTGCATCTGCATACTGAATAGTCTTCCTGGGCTGAGAGAAGGGAGAGGCGGGGCACACCTACATTTGTAAATACTGTGCCCTGGCCTCACACAATAGGGTCGTTAACCCCCCACTGATGTTTGGAGCCTGTGCTGAAAGGAGAGAGGGGGCACTCCCAGAACCAGTTGTAACTGGCTGGAACCTCCTCTCCCTACCATTGTAAAACACGTAAGAACTGACTATAAGTACAGGGGAATTTTCCCCACAATTTGGAGACTTTTTGAACTTACCTGGAACTGGACACAGACTCACCAGGAACCGCCATGGACTGCTGCTGCTGTGCTGACCTGTGACCTGCCTGGTCACTGAGAAGGACTTGCCACTAGCCTGCACCCTCTTTGCGCTGGCCTGTTGTTGGGCCCCCCTCCACCTGTGGACCTGCTCCTCAGGATCTGCTCCCCAGGGTGCTGTGGCCCCTGACCTCTGTAGCCATCCTCAGCACAAGGAGTGCTTCGCTTCTTTATCAAAAGTGGTGTTTCTAAGCGCTGCCCCCCGTTGTATCTTTGCGCATTGGAAAGCGCTCCTTAGGGGATTGCCTTAGCGCTTGAAAGCGCTTCCCCTTGCTGGTGCGTCACTTTATTTATTTTGCTGCTGAAGGAAATCACCGCCGCAGCCCGGGAGGCTGCATTTCTGGAGGCGTGAGTGCCACGCACCTTCTAGTGCCCCCAGGGCACTAGAACAAACAAAGCTGAAGAATCCGGAGCAAGCGTGCTCCTAGCGGTGCCCTCGGGTAGGCACCGGCAGGCCTGGTCTTGGGCCAGAGTGTTATCGGAGCAGGAGGGAGAGGAGGACGCCTCTCCCTCGCCTGCTCAAGCCCCGGACGGCTCTCTTGGGCCAGTGGCACTGTTTGGGGGTCTCCCCCCTGGTAAGGGTCGGTGGAGGCTCGGGGAGACCCCAGGAGTTTGCAGGTCCCTGGAGGGGCACGTTTCCAATTCAGAGGAGGTGCGTAGTGCCCCCCTCCTTCCTTAAGGATTTCCCTGACCTGGGCCCCCCTCGAGAGGCCCGTAGAGGCCTAGGGGGGCCCCCAGTTATCACAGTCCCCGGATGGGCCCGTCCATTGTACAGGGGAGGTGCGTGCCACCCTCTTCTCCTCAAGGGATGCCAGAGGCCCCCGTTTTGCGCAGAAGAGCACCAGGGGCCTCATTGTTCATCTTTTAGGCACCGGAGGTGCCTTCATCAACTCAGGTACTGTTTGCAGGGACAATATATCTCATAAGTTCTTCCTACAGACTTTAGCGGATTGATAGATTGCCTACCTGTTTTTGATGTGTGATGATGTTTTCACATATATGGGCAAATGTTCCTTTTATGGGCATGAATTGCTAATATGTTTCCCTAACTTGCCATATGTTTTCTAATGTTCTTACTATGGGCGTTTTATGATATTCTTATGACAAGTGTTCTAATGTGATAATGTGTTTCCTGACTACTGCTTATGTTGCAGAATACTGAGTAACCTGTGTGTTATGTGTGACTACTGCTAGTTTGCAGAGTAACTAATGTGTAACGTTCTGACAACTGCTAAGGTAGCAGGATAGTACTGATATGTGATGGTTGGTCTGATAATTGTGTTGTGTACAATACAGTATATTTTCATATAATCTGGTGTTGTGTTTCCTTTGTGGTGGGGATATTGCGTCACATGTGTGGTGTGTGTTGTGCAAATGCTTTACATATTGCCTCCGGGTTAAGCCTGACTGCTCGTGCCAAGCTACCAAGGGGGTGAGCAGGGGTTATCTTGGACGTGTAACTCCCTTGCCCTGACTAGAGTGGGTAAGTTCTGCCTGGCTGAGGTGCATACCCTAGCCAACCAGAAACCCCATTTCTAACATGGGAGAACCAGAAGAACTTATTGGTGTGGTACAGAGGTAGCTAACCTAATTAGTGATGGCCACCAGTCAATCTTGCAGGACAGAGTTCCAACTGTGGCTGTTGTCAGATGTGTCACTGATCCCACCATTCCTGTTACCGGACCTCAACACTGACAGCTGAAGTACCAGACCTACCTATCCAAAACAAAGTATACATTGCCATCATCAGTGGTTGGCACATGCGTGGCCAAGCCGTTGAAGATGGCGGACGCGAGCTAGAAAAGCTATGCACACCGCCCGGCTTATCCGGCCATTACCAGGGGCTCGAGGGCCGGCAGCGGGCGGCTGGTGAAGGCGTGAAGCTGCCACGCCATCCCGGGATGCTGCACTCCCGTGCGCTGACTTTTGGAGGCAGCAGGAGGCAGAAAGGAGCCAAATGCGCACAGGCCAGTGGCCAGCCGAGAGCTGGCAGCCGCGGCCTGGTGGAGGCGCACGCGAGGTCGGCACATCGGGCTTGAGTGTGCGGGGCGCCCGGAGGACCAGCGACCCCACGTAGCCCCCCCCCAAAAAAATAATCTGTATGCCTGGGGGCGAGTTTTGCCGAGCGTCGGCCCCCTGGGCAGAGAGCCCCAACATTGGAGGGGGGTCCCAGGCCTTCTGGCCAAGTGGTCCATATTGAGTAGTCTGGTCCTGGCGCGACCACTTCTTTGCATCACCTGTGTGCTGGAGCCTGCGGCCGGAGTACTGAAGGCGGTGGACGGAGGTTGGCTGCAGGTGTCTTGCAGGCCAGGCTGCACTTGCTGCTGCGCAGCACCATACTGGGCGCGCAGGCAAGAGGGCCTGGCCTTTCGATGGTTTGGTGAGGTGCCTGCCCTGTGAGAGCTAGAGGCGAGGAGGCGATGGACTTCTACACTGGCTGCGGAGCTGGTGGCGGCGAGGGGATTCTTCCAGCCTCGTGGTGCTGCGCATCTGGCGCCATCGTGGTGGCTTACCGGGAGAGCATAGGAGCTAGCTCAGAAGGTCTGACCTGCGGCTGTCGCACCTACACTATTGCTCCCCTTGCCTAGTCCCGTAGATTTGGTTGCCTGCGCTGGGGAGCGCCGCCTACACCGTCTGTGGCGAGTTGCCCGGAGTGTGTGGTGGTGCTGACTTGGAGTGCGGATAGACTTTCGCCATGGCGTGAGCGGGACTTCTTCGCTCTGGCACTGGCGCTGGGAGAGCACAGGATGCTGCGGCACAGGACAGTCAGAAGCTGGACGCTGTGTTGGTGGCGGTGGAACGCATTGGTGATTCGCTAGAACGTGCCCACACTTCATTGGAAGCCAAGATCGACAAGGTAGCAAGTGACCTGGTCCTGCTGCATGCTAACCATCGAAACCTGGCGGACAAGACGGGTATGTTGGAGGTGAGAGTGGATGAGCTGGCGCCAGTGACGTCTCGCTTGGAGGCCAACATGGGGGATGCCCTGGCGCGAGTGGCAGAGCTGGAGCAACACGTGGAGGACGCTGAAGGCCGCACCCGGTGGAACAATATACAGGTGGTGGGCTTGCCAGAGGGTGCAGAGGGCTGGAACGCAGTGACTTACTCGGAGAACTGGCTGAGGGGGTTGGTGCCGGAGGGTGACTTGACCCCCTTTTTCTCCATGGAACGGGCTCATCGAATCCCCAGGTGGCCCCGGCCTCCGGGAAGCGGCCCTCGCCCCTTCATAATACGTTTGCTTCATTATGCGGATCGTGACATCATTCTCAGATCAGTGAGGTCCGCTCCACTGCCCAGAGTGGATGACGCACAAACAATGTTGTTCCCGGACTATACTCTGGCAGTGCAGCAAGACAGGGCCTCCTATATGCCTTTGAAGCTCAGGCTCAGAGAGCTGCACCTGGAGTACTCTGTATTGTTTCCAGCCAAACTCTGTATCATAGCCAACAACAAAACTCACTTCTTCACCGCTCCAGAAGCTGCATGGGACTGGCTGAAGTTCCCGGGCTGCGTCTCGGGCCGTGGGGTGGAGAAGCGCTCACCTGCATCGCAGAACAAGCATAGCTCTGGGCGGCGTGGGCCGCAGGAGGGGTGCTGGTACTGCTGAAGCCGTGGCGCATGCCCCTGATCTGGAGCAGTTAATACAGGAGAGGCGTGAGGCGCTGCAATTGGCAGCGATGATCGGCACTTCTCCGAGGGTGTCCGAGTCGGATACTGACATCTCGCAGCCCCCCAGTGACTGTCCTGCCACGACGTACCGGCTCTCGGAGTTGGGTTTTCCAGATTGTCTGGTGGTGACTCCTGCCACTGTGGACGACCTCTTCTAGGCCCTACTTTCACACATCTGGGTGGAAGGGAGGTATTGTGGCCCTCAGCTTGCTGTAAATGGTGGGCCTTGTTTGCGGAGCTGGCACATAACTTCGTACGGGCAGCCTGCTGGTCTGAATGCCAGGAAACCTGTTGTTCTACTGATAAACTGTATGGCCTCTGCTGATGCTGCAGCTGTCTCAGATTGTGGCCTGGGAGCCTGGCCCGCCGTTGGTCTTCCCCCCTTTTTTTTCCTCTGCTGTTATCCAGTAGTGCAGGGTGGGTTGGGTTAGAGCTTGCCTGAATCCCTGTGTGTTCTGGCTTACCCCACTCTCCTATTGCCGGAGGATTAATATGTGCGATTGTGTTGTTGAAAGTTCAAGTTGTTGGGTTTGGGAGGGAACCGGTTGTTTATCTGCTCTGATGGTATTGGTTGCAGGAGACCCATTTAGCATTGGCAGAGCTCCCTCGTTTGCAGCGGTGCTGGAGACGGCAATTTTATGCAACAGGCCACTCATCCTATGCTAGAGGGGCCCTGATCTGGATTAAGCCATGTGTCCTCTTTGTTGCGGAGGATCAGATCATAGACCCACAGGGGAGGTTTGCCCTGGTGCGCAGGCGACTAGCGGGCAGGGCCTTAGTGCTGGGTTCTATCTACACCCCAAATGTAGATCAGGCTTCCTTCCTGCGCACTCTGTCCCATCACTTATCAGGTTGGAGTGCTTACCCCTGGTTGCTGGGTGGAGACTTCATTAATGTTTTGGATATAGATTTAGATCGTTCCTTCCCCCCGCTGCGCACCTCACCAACTGTGGCGGCTGCGCACGGCTTGGTCCCTTGGGCCCATCATTGGCACTTGGTTGATATATGGTGGCAGCGTAATCCTGATGATAAAGTTTATTCCTATTACTCTGCCCCGCACTCCCTTCATGTGCGCCTTGATCGAATATTCTGCACGCAGAATCTAGCCTCCATGATTGTGGATGTGGATTATCTGGGGCACACGCACTGGGACCATAACCCGCAACTGGCGGGCCTATGTTGGGATACCCTGCCTTCAGCGGTCCCCACCTGGAGGCTCAGTCCTGAGCTTCTGGAGGATGCACCTTTTAAGCAGCCATCCCGGAGTTCTTTGAGCATAATTAGGGCACGGCCTCTACTGGCCCACTGGAGTGGGATGCCTTTAAGGTTTTCATCCGAGGCCATTGTCTGGGGACCCAGTGGAACTTGAGACGTTCGGTTGAGCAGGACCTTGCTCATATAGAGCGGGAAACCTTGCGCCCAGACCGGGAGGTTGCTCGGGATCCTGCAACAATGGAGTTGTTGTCTCGGGCCCATGCTGAGCATCTAACCTTGCTTGAATGGCTACATCGCTTGAACTATGCTGCTCACTCTGCGGGTATGCACGCCTTTGCAGATAAGTCAGGTGGACTTCTGGCCTGGCTGATCAGACGTGATCGTGACCATGGCCCGGTCATGGAGGTTCGCTCAGAGACCGGCCGTTTGTTGCATACATCTGGGAAAATACATTTGGCATTCACACAACACTATGAGACATTGTATACCTCTGTTGTGGTGGCCCCCGAGTGGTCGTGTGATAACTTCCTCTCTGGAGTGGAGCTCCCATGTTTGACTACGGATCAGAGGAATGTGCTGGAGTTACCTCTTGATCTTACTGAGGTGCAGACTGGCATTCGGGAGCTGGCGTCGGGTAGGACGCTGGGCCCAGATGGCCTGCAGGCTGACTTTTATAAGGTGTTTGCCCCACTTCTTGCACCTAAGCTTCTCCATGTTTTTAAGGAGACTTGCAGAGGGGGCATCTCAAAGGGAGGCGATGTTGGTGTCTCTTCCCAAGCCTGACAGGGATCCGGTTGAGTTGGGCTTGTACCGCCCTTTGGCCATGCTCAATACGGACTACAAAATATTAGCCAAAATGTTGGCGATGCGTTTGGTGCCCATCACGCCAGATCTGGTGCACCCAGACCAAAATGGGTTTGTCCCGGCGAGGGACACGTCCTACAACATTAGGCAGCTGTTCCGAGTTATGTGTTACGCGAGGAGAGTCTGACCGTGGGCGGGCTGCCTTGTCCTTGATCTGGAGAAGGCCTTTGATTCCTTGGAATGGCCTTGTCTTTTCGGGGTCTTGCAGCGGTTCGGCATGGGGCACCTTTTTGTTCGGATGGTTAAACTACTATACACTAAACCGCAAGTTTGGGTTAAGGTGGGGCGTATTAGATCGAAACCAGTCGATGTGTGCAGCGGTACGAGGCAGGGTTGCCCCCTTTCCCTACTACTCTTCTCCCTTGCTATGGAGCCGCTGGCGGCGGCCTTGCATGCCATCGGTACGAGCTGGGGCATCCCTCTTGGGGATGCGTGCACGCGGTATCGCTACACGCCGACAACCTCTTGTTATACTTCCGAGATATTTCGCGAATCCCTCGGGGGGTGGGTCCCTACTGCAGCAGTTTGCCTTGTTGTCTGGCATCAGGGTTAACTGGGCTAAGTTCTGTCTTTTCCTCTTTGACCCTGAGCTCCCTGGTCCAGAGCTTTGCTTCTTTGGGAGTGCGGTTCCTTGGCAGCCCGTACATTCCGTTATCTGGACATCCATGTCTATCACAGCGAAGACGACCTAATAGACGGAAACCTCAGGAGAGCGGTGTCCTCAATCAAGTCCCAGATGACCTTTTGGCAGACGCTACTGCTGTCAGTGGCAGGCAGGATAGCGCTCTTAAAGATGATAGTTCTGCCACGCCTCTTAGATTTCTTCACTAACATCCCGTATTATATCCCCCCTAGCTTTTTCAGGAGCCTGGAATCTGCCCCGAGAGACTTTATTTGGAATGGGGGAAGGTGTAGAGTGGCGCTCAGAAAATTGTACCTGCTGCTGGAGCGGGGTGGCCTGTTGGTCCCTAACTTGGAGCACTACTATTTGGCATCCCAGGTCCAGTGGGTGTCTAAGTGGTTTCCGGGTCTGAACCTTGCAGATACGGCAACCCTGGAAGGCCCTTGGTCCCTCGTGCAGGTCTTGCATTTGTTTCACCCAATAACGCGAATGGCATTATCGGATCAGTTGTTCCTCAGGGTCGCCCTCAGCTGTTATCATAGATCCCTGCGGTTTGCCGGTGGGGGGGCTATCCTGTTTGCGCCGGCACTGGCGTTGTTGGGCACTCCCTGTGGCTCCATAGTTAAGTCCGGGTCCGAGCTGCGGGCGTGGCACACAGTGGAGCTGCATACATTGGGTGATCTGTATGACGACGGTAAGCTGATACCGTTCCCTGCATTGGTACAGGATTCAAGCCTTCCTGGGGGGCAGTTTCTGCGGTATAACTCACTGCTGAGGTCGCTTGCATCTAAATGGGTTGACTTGTCCACTGCTCCTCCCACACATTTATTGATATAGTATATGCAGGTGATGGGACAGGGGCAGCACCTAATTCGCTGGTTCACTGAGGTGTTGTGCCTCCACATAGCCCTTGAATGTGATTCACTGCATGCAGCCTGGCATGGGGATGCGACTACTCCATTCACGGACGCGCAGTGGAGGTCAGCTCTGTCCGGCCATGCTAACATACCGCGCAACTCCAGATTCCGCTTGATTCAATTCTACATCATACACAGGGCATACCTCACTCCTGCTGGTTTAAACAGATACTTTGCCCGCAGTGATGCTGCATGTCCCGGTTGCTCCTGCAATGACGTGGACATGATCCATATGCTCTGGTCCTGTCCATCGTTGAGTTGCTTCTGGGGGACGGTAGTGGGTTGCTTATCGGAGTGCGTGTCACAGTCGGTACCGTTTACTTGGGAGTCCTGGATACTGGGCCTTTTTCCTAGGCACGCACGGAACAGAGCTGCAGCATGATTTCTGGACCTAGGCCTGAGAATGGGCAAGAGGTTGATAACTTGTCGGTGGAAGTCGTCTGACCCACCGGTTGAGAGGGCCTGGAAGTCCTTGTTCGAGGTGTGGGCTGGCGCGGAGGGGGTGGCGTTGGCGAGGGAGGATGCGCTGGGGCTGTGTAAGTACCTGCTGTCAGTCAGCTGGGAGGCGATGCTGGTATGCTTACGGGGCTTGGGGCAGAACTCAGATGTGGAGGTGGCAGTCTAATGGCCACTAAGAATTTGTGTCTTCTCCTGGCGCGGGAATGCAAAGGGCTGGGTGCTGAATTTTGAGCAGTGGACCTGACCTTGCCCCTTGAGTTGAGAGTGCGACCTATGTGGAGGGGGGAGTGCGGTGTGTGCACATGTCTGCTCTTTACCGATGCGCACGGGCAAAACATGGGGTCCCTGTGCCCCAAACACTATGCTCCGACCTGGACCTGCGGCTTGTAGAGACAGTCCTCCAAAGTTTATTCATGTTCATGTTCTTATCGTTAAGTTGTGCCCTATCTGTAGATCTGCGCCTGAATGCATACTGTTGTACGTGCATAATGACCTGCCGGAAAGAATTAAGGGGCCACTGTGGTGCTTGCAGCATCCTCCATTATCTGTGTGACTCATGATTCCAATGTATGGTCCTCTCTGATTGCTTAACCCTGTTATGCTTGGGTTTTATGGCGAGTGGTGGAACCATCTGGAATATGTTTCCGTAGCTGATTGTTCTGCTGTCTGTATTGAGCAGTTGTGCTCATCTAGTCTACCAATAATTACACATGATAAGTGTCCTGCGTTTGTTATACAAATGAATGTTATAATACGCCGAAATATTAATAAACAGATTTTCAACAAAAAAAAAATGAGTGGTGGGCACACTGGATGGCAGATGCATCGACTAGTAGATGTGATGTTGCAGTCAATGTGACAGTTCCGTTGTCAATAGCGATAACCCATGGTAAATTATGCTTTTGTAGGAAGGACAGATTCCATAGGCCATTTCCCCAATTTGGGCAGTACACTCATGGGGATAATCCTGAGACTCACACTAATTGCACAAACTGTTTTCAATGATAACAAGATGATCTTCTCAAAAACAACTAAAACCTACCCTATCCTAAACTAACCTATACTAACTATACTTATACAACTAAACCTATGCTAAACTTAAGTTACACATAAAACACCACACTCTAAACATTGGCCCTCACACCCTTAAGAAACAAGAAACAAGTAGGACAACAAGTACTATAACTACACATGTAGTAACTAATCCTATGGCTTAACAAAATATATTTTTCCATAAAAACACATTTAAATCCCAACATGACCCCCAACCCCTCCTAACAACCCACCAATAAAAACCTAAGAATAGAAAACCACCACCCAACTACACTTATTCTAACTAGTGGCTAAACCACACTAACCTACCACTAACTACATAAAACCCAAATTAAAATATGGTTCAACTTTAAAAGGGAGGGGAAGAAGCTGGAAGGTAGTCCATCACAGTCCAAGTTCATATACGTGACTTTGTAACCTTCTTTTTATTATACATGAGGATATTGTGGTCCTCTGCCAGAGCCTCCTTCAGCTTGTCCAAACGCTGAAGTATCAGGTTGAAGTCCAGTTCCAATTGTGATGGTCCTGCTGCTGGTGGCAAAACTGGTGCTAGGTGGCAATTGGTGCTGCAGATGTGGAGATGCAGATGTGCAGATGTAGCTGGGAGCCCCTACACTGTTGATGTTCCTGCTCCCTCCTTTGTCTTCAGTGGGTGAGTGGGTACCCTGTGTGGGAATACACGTCATTCCGCAGATGCTTTATTAGAATGGAAACGGCATGTGATGCTGCAGTAACCTGTGGCAGTAGCGTTCAGATCTCTGGTTGAACTGACACCTTTCATCATTGGTCATGTTGGCAGCTGAAAATGAGGACAGGTAACCATCAGTAACAGCATTGGATGGAGTATGTAAAGATATGTAACTTGCACTGCGCAGCTGATTACACATACAGTCCTACACACATGCATTAAAAAAAATTGAGTTGCACCTCATCTGATTCTACCATACATCACCAGTATCTTGTATGTAAGTGGGTTGACATCAATCCATTTTAAATCGAGAGGGGTGACAGCTTATAGGAACTAACAATGGACTGCTCAACATCACTCACATCTACACTTTAAGCATCACATGTCTCAACAAGTTTGGATTTCCTGTCTCCCTGAGCATAAGGGGGTTTGGGCATGCAATCCATCAGCTCAACATACCTGGTGATGTCCCAAGACCTCAGCACTCATCATGGAGTGTAGGAGTGGCCAATTGTTAGGGGGCCAGCCAACTACAAAGCTGGTATCCTATGTTGTGATACATCTACATTCATGTGTACAGGTGTAAAACCTGGCCTGAGCCTACATAACTGGGTTCCAGCTGCATTTCCCATGCTGTGGCCACATGCACAACTGATGATACCTTGATATGAGAAAGATTGGGCAAATCCTGACATGCACAATCAGTGTTGTCAAGACATTACAGCACTGGAGCCCCCTACCCTGTGTCATGTAGTGCTACGTATATTCAGTAGCACTCACATGGTGGCTGTATAGATACGCTGAAGGCCACAGCAATTGTGTCACAGGTTTGTGCTCTGCAACTGTATCCGGGAGCGGCTCATACATCAGCAGATGCATGTCAGATATCCTCACAGACATCAGCTACACACACAGCAATGCCTTCTTATGCATCTGTGATGTGACCTACATCAGTCACAGTTTACAAGGTGGGTGCACCATATTGGTTACACTGCTGACATCTGGTGTTAGGAGATTAATAGACTTTGATTTGAAACATCTTGAGTGGAGTTATCCACACATTGGGGGTCATTACGACCCTGGCGGAACAAGTCCGCCAGGGCCGTGGGACGCGGTGGCACCGCCGACAGGCCGGCGGTGCCCCGCGGGGCATTCTGACCGCGGCGGCTCAGCCGCGGTCAGAGAAGGGAAACCGGCGGTCTCCCGCCGGTTTCCCGCTGCCCCAAAGGAATCCTCCAAGCCGGCGCAGCATGCTGCGCCGGCATGGGGATTCCGACTCCCCCTCCCGCCATCCAGTTCCTGGCGGTTCTCCCGCCGGGAACCGGATGGCGGGAGGGGGAGTCGCGGGCCCCTGGGGGCCCCTGCCGTGCCCATGCCTATGGCATGGGCACGGCAGGGGCCCCCGTAAGAGGGCCCCTAAAAGTATTTCAGTGTCTGCAAAGCAGACACTGAAATACGCGACGGGTGCAACTGCACCCGTCGCACCTTCCCACTCCGCCGGCTCTATTACGAGCCGGCGTCATCGTGGGAAGGGAGTTTTCCCCTGGGCTGGCGGGCGGTCTTGTGAAGACCGCCCGCCAGCCCAGGGGAAAACTCGGAATACCCTCCGCGGTCTTACGACCGCGGAGCGGTATTTCGGAGGGGGGAAGCCTGGCGGGCGGCCTCCGCCGCCCGCCAGGCTCGGAATGAGGGCCATTGTGTATACTGGTTACTGCCGTTCAGGATGTTATGACTCCTTGCTGTACCACTACCTCATCATCTCCGGGCGGTACTGTGGTATGTGTATGTCTCCGACAGAATCCCCCTAAAGAGTAATGCAGTTGGAACCCCACATCTGTGCCATCTTGTCATCAAGTGTGAGCTGCGTGTGGCACACATTGCAGATAATGGTGCTGTGACAAGGTTGTTTACAACAGGCATGCAATGTACATATACAGCTGGCCTGTGACCTATGATGACAGACATCCATAAATATGTGGTCTGTCATTACTAATCCTTTTACACACAATTCCATGCCAGCACACGTTGCACTTAGAACCACATGCTAGCCAATCTCCTTGCACAACCCCACAAAGTACATGATGGGAATGTGACAGAACACCTTGCTGATGGACAATTGGCAGTGCAGCACTCTGCCAAATTCACAATCCAAGGATGCGCTGTCTTGAATAGGAGAGGGCACATCACTGTGTTGTCACCTACGCCGGCGCTAATCTTACTTACAGTACTAGAGCCAGGAACCCTTACCCCATGGTGCTTAGCTGGCTGCGTTCAGGGGAAGATAGTCCTTGTGCATGCAGTGACACCTTCCTACAAAAACAAAATCTTCAAAAGGACTTTGTACTTTCAGTGTGTGCTGCCAAATGTGGCACCCATTGAAAGAGCAAAGTATGGAATGCACAGCAACTTATATGTTAGTTCATTGTGGCCTGCTAAAGCCACACCTTGGTGTGTTTTAAGGACTTGCTACAGCTTCTAGTGTAAGGAAATGTGTAGATCTGGGACACCGCCTAATTGCTATGGGTGTTGCTATGGCATAGCCACTGCAACACCCATTGCACGCTCCTTCCACGCAAAGTACTGCATGTGAAGGGGCTGTATTGCCAAGTTAATGTGAAGCCACAAAATGTGTTCTAAGCTCACCATGTATACACGGTGCAGAGAATAGCGTCCCTGGAGCCTCTAAAATATAGAAGCTCCCGTGGTGCTTGGGCCTCTTACACATGCCCCATGATGTCACCATCCATCCTCCTATGATCCTTTTGATCATTGGTCTAGAAAACTACATCACTCATTGCATTCCACTCTTCTGACTGACTCACACCAAACCCAGGAGTAGCTAATAGGAGCCACAATATGGCCCTTACTGGATGCATTGGGGTCTTGAAATCTCACCACCTCTCCGATGGTGTAAGGGGCAGGTCCACCAGTAAGACATGAATGTAGAACATTGCTTAGTGTAAATCCTAGCTAATGCAAATGGACAACATAGTTCAGTATATTAGGCGGACTCTGATACACAATGCACAGTTCAAATGGAACTGCCAGTAGTCTGGACCCAGTGCATGGTCAGGCTCCCTAACATGTCCTTGCATAATGACACCAAAAGGCTGATATGACAACAGTATTGCATCACCTATTGCATCTATACTGTCCTGTGGGTCTTGGGACACCCCTTACCCACATCCATGTGGTTGCGTAGTCAATATTAAGTCACAGCATAATGACAGTGTGGGCCAACATCATGTATACATGTGAAGGCCAATGATGCACTCAGCAGGAGATGCCACAAATCACTGAAACTTCTGCTACATAGGGGCCTTCTCAAACATTTCTATGCAAAAATATCTCACCTTCAGTGTTTGGAATTCATACTTTGGAACATTTGTTGTGAGACTGACGTCTGGATTTTGCCATCCCTAACTACTTTTTACACACTTTTGCATGACTGTTTCATGGCACAGGCATCATTCCTAGCTGTATAATTACAAAGTCAAACTGTGCCTGCATCACTACACTTGTGGCCATATATATGGAAGTGGCGCAGCACCTATTGCTGGGCCTGTTGAAATGCAGGCCTTAGCGCATGCCTGATACCACCATATGTGCGCCGTCTCCAATAGACTTCGCACCATGGTGGTAGTTAGGGGGAGTAGGGTCAAAATTGTTTGGCAATAGTCTGTTGATTTGCAGGATTAGAATAATTATTTTTTCCGGAGCCCTGCTAAGCACCCAGGACCCATTGATCATGATGGGACCTTATTTTAACAACTGGAAAGAGCAGGCATTAGGAACTCTGCCACAAATGGGGTACAGCAGTCTCATTGACTTCTTTTTGTTAATATGAAGGACCACTTTGTGCCAGAATGGCCCCCTTGCATACATTATGGCTGCCAAGCCATGATGTGTGTCAAGCCTTCCCAAAGTGGTGCAATGCATGCATTGCTCCACTTTGTGAAGACTACGTCGGGTAAATGGCAGGTTAGCGCCACCTTACCGTCAATCATATAACACTATGGCAGCACCATGGTTGTGGTCGGGGCACTTACATATGCCCCTTCGAGATAGTTATGCAGGGTTCATCATACATGTGTCCTACATTGGCTAAATTGTATGACATTTGATCTGCAGGCCTCAAGTCTGGCAGAGACTCCTCATACAGGTTGCATACTACATGTTCAAAACCATTACAAGCAGCACTCAGATTTATATGCAGCTGTCAGTCAAATGCTAAATGCAGCTGATTGTATGGCAATGGGAGACTTACCAACAGTTCTGCCGCTTTCTAGTCCAAATGATCCAGCAGATCCTGCTTCCTTGCCACCAGATCTGCTAACCGATGCTTTAACTGGTGCTCATTGCATCCTGTCTTGATTATCCTTGCTAAATGGTGAACGACCTTGCCCCACCACAGCAGCCTTGCCTTGGTGGGGTAGCCCAGGATCACTCGGCCACCTAGTTGCAGCACGAGGGGCAGGTAATGGGCCACCAACCAGATGAACCCCTCCTGTTCATCAGACAACATTCTCCCCATCCTACCCTTCCCAGACATTACAAAAGGGTACAGAACATCACCCAAAATAAATAATAAAGGAAAATTAAACCCCAAACCTACCCCAAACTCCCCAAACTATCCCAAAAACTAAACTACCTTAGACAAACAACCCACAATACAATGACAAAACAGTACACTATTAATGCAAATAACAAGTAAACAAACAGTTTATACTCTAAAAATACAGGACACAGTACAAGGGATACAACAAGACCTCCAAACACACCACAAATCCACCAGCACCTCCAAAACACAACCACACACAGTCACAGGGGAACAGACTGTGAAGTGAAAGTGAAACTACACTTACTGTACCATGCTTGCAGGCAGGGTATCCTTGTACATCACTTCCTGGGTGTGTGTGTCAGATTTTTAGTGTCATGCGTCTTTTTTTTGGATGGTGCACTGAGAGTAGTGGTAACGTTGAATTGCCGCTCAGTGCCCAGGTGTCATTTTCGCAACATTGTGGTGCGGTGTTGATGCATAAGCGTAATTTTTGTTTTTTTACGCACATCAGAACAGTGTCATTTTTTCCATTGTAGCCCTTCAATGCACCCTGATTCATTTCACATGTTACCTAGGCTGTTATACTATGTGGTATATGTTTTTTTGGCTACATGTGGAAGTCTACGCATGAATGTCATTGCGCTGTCATTGGTATGTTCAACTAATACGTGTATTCATGACTCAGGTGTAGGCACTCACTCATACTTTGTGCATATGTGCATGTGTCCTACACTGTGTCCACATGTATGTTGGCACATGTGTGCTATGTGTTCAGATATGTGTATGGCAAGTGAGTAGCAGGTGGAGTACATAGTTATATCTGTGGACAATGCATGTCTACAAACCTACAAACATATTTTTATTTAGGCCCTGTGTCATACGCATGCTAAGGCATGTGTCAACCATTGCATTTTGTATTCAGAGTATGCAGTGGACTGGGACTGCATTGACATCACGAATCCCCTGTCAAGTTGAGTGTGCATGTGTGTCTACTCACTGGTTACTTCTCGTACTTAACTAGTTATAGGACAGCTACACATGTGCCATGGATATTCCTATGCATCTTAGTTGCTGCAGATGTTTTGTGCACGTGTGTTGGTGAACAATGCTATATGCCATGTGTCTGTATGGACATGTGTTGTGTTATTTGTGTCATACATCACGGTATTGCTGTGACAAGGGGATGTGCAAGCTCACATTGACATCTTCCTGCATAGACAGAAGTTGTCCTTTTAACTATTACCTGTGTAGTCACATCACTGGCACATTTGTTCTGTATATCAGTACACAATTGATGAGTACATTTATACTCTCACAGGTTTTTTTACACCTATGCCATTAGGTTGCAGCTAGGTTAGCTTTTGTACTAAATCCATCCACATTACCAAGACTGGCCCATTTTGGTGGTACATGTGTACAGAGTTCTTTGGAATATGTGTGCCTGCCTCCATATGTATTTTCTGATCTGTGAACATCATGTCAGTCATGACTGTCACATACACTGCAGTACCACTGTGTTGCAGTGTTGCAGTGTAGCATAGATTACAAGCCTGCCCATCTACCTCAATATGGGAGTTTGTGTGGCATCACAAACCAATGGTTGCATGTGAAGGTGCAGGTTTATGGTGGTCTAATTCACTTTGCTCCCTGTGCACGTGCATCAAGCATCTGACATTATCGATCATTGATATTGTCAGAGCAGTGGTGCATGGGTTTATTGAGCTGGGATCTCTACCATTTATGATAGCTGATTTCTAGCCTGTGCATACTTTCTAGTAGATTGAGACATGCCAAATGTGGACAGACAGACCTGGTTGTGATTAATACCAATGCAGTACGAGATGTCAGCCTTCCTCACTCAGGTACAGAGGTCATGTGCTTACACATGTAGGACATGTATGAATGTTTTGGAGTCCAAAGTTGTGTCCACGTTCAGCCATATTAGGGGTTGCATAACTGTTGTGACATAAAGGTTGGACAAATTAAATGGTTCATGTGGTTGTTGTATGTGACTGTCTCCTGTTCTGGTACCATGTGAAGGGCAATTACCATGGTATGGTGGTGGCAAACATGGGTGGCTCATGTACTAACGTGACCACCCTCTCTGTGCATCACCAGACGTCGCCTTACTGACCGTTGCCTGGATGAACCCCTCCTCAGCTCCTGACATCGCCATAGCCATCCCGGACAGATACAAGATCACCTGCAGGGACCGCACCAACAGACGAGCAGGAGACATCGCCATCATCCACAGGAATACCCTCAGAATCATGACCAGTACCGAAGACACCCTCAGCACCGCCAAACACCTGCACTTTCAGATTCGCACTCATCCAAACACCACCCTCAGAGGGACCCTTGTTTACAGACCCACCAGCTCCCGACAGCAGTTCAGCGATTTCATCTCCGTCATCAGCACGCATGCCCTCTCATCCACAGAGTACATACTCCTCGGGGACCTGAACTTCCACCTCGAGAACACCAATGACAACAACTCCACCACCCTGCTTGACAACCTCACCAACCTCGGCCTCAAGCAGCTCATCACGACGCTCACCCACTCCGCAGGACTCACGCTCGACCCCATATTCTCCACCAGCAAATATGTCTCCATCAGCCACACCATCGAACTTCACTGGACCATCCACCGCTGCATCCACTTCTCCTTCGAGAAACCCACAACACACCATCACCTGCAATGGATTCCCCACCACAGATGGAACAAGGTCACCGAAGACCAGCTGATCACCGCCCTCTCCCAGAACCCACCTATCGACACTGCAGACACTGACAAAGCAGCCCACAACCTCAGCCAATGAATCGACTACTGTGCCAACACTCTTGCCCTGATCAAGAAACGCTCTAACAGACGGACCAATAGAAAGGCCTTCTGGTTCACCGCTGACCTCCAAGAATCCAATCAAACATGCTGAAAACTCAAGAAAAAGTGCCACCTAGAACAGACACCGGACAACCACACAGCCTTCAAGAATGCCATCTACCGACACCCCCAACTCATCCGAACTGCCAAAAGAACCGTCTTCAAGGAACGCATCGACAACAATGCACACAGCTACAAGGAGCTCTTCAACATTATGAAGGAACTCTCCAACCCCCTGTTCCAACATCAATGACATCCCGCCATCACAAGACCTCTGTGACTCCCTAGCCATCTTATTCTACTGCAAGATCGCTGACATCCATGACAGCTTCAATACCCTGACCCCCCTTCAACCACCAACACTACAGACTCACCGCCCACCAGCCTCCTGCTCTCCTGGACCCACATCAATGAGGAAAACACCATCAAAACCATGAACACCATCCACTCCGGCTCACCATCCGACACCTGCCCTCACCACATCTTTAACAAAGCAAGCTACGTCATTGCACCCCAACTCCAGAAGATCATCAACAGTTCCTTCGAGACCACTAACTTCCCGGAGAGCTGGAAACACCCAGAGATCAATGCCATCCTCAAGAAACCCAAGGCGGACCCAGAGAACCTTAAGAACTTCCGGCCCATCTTCCTGCTCCCCTTCCCGACAAAAGGCATCAAGAAAATTGTCAACAAACAACTGACCTGTTTCCTCGAGGAGAACAACACTCTGGACCCTTCCCAATACGGATTCCGCAGCAACCACAGTACCGAAACCGCTCTCATCACTGCCACTGACGATATCAGGATTGTACATGACAACGGCGATACCCTAGCCCTCATCCTCCTGGACCTCTTGGCCGCGTTTGACATATCTGCCACCCCACCCTACACACATGCCTCAACGATGCAGGGATCCATGACAGAGCCCTGGACTGGATCACCTCTTTCCTTCCTGGCAGAATTCAGAGTCCGCCTCCCTCCATTCCGCTCTGAAGCTACCAAAATCGTCTGCGGCGTACCTCACTGATCGTCCCTCAGCCTGACCCTCTTTACCGTCTACATGGCACCTCTCGCAAACATCGCCCTATCTCACAACCTCAACATCGTCTCATAAGCTGATGACACCGAGCTGGTTCTCTCCCTCACCAAGTACCCTTCCACCACCAAAAGCAACCTCCACAAATGAATGTAGGCCATCGCCAAATGGATGAAGAACAGCTGCCTGAAACTGAATTCTGACAAAACTGAGGTCCTCATCCTCAGCTCCAACCCCTCCGTATGGGATAACTCCTGGTGGCTTTCCACACTGGGAACTGCACCGGCACCTACAAATCTACAAATGGATCCCCACTGAAACCAGATGGACCGTCACCCAAGCCCTCGTAAGCAGCAAACTGGACTACGGCAATGCCCTCTACGCAGGAACCATGGCCAAGCTCCAGAAAAGACTGCAAAGCATACAGAACTCCTCTGCATGCCTCATCCTGGACATCCCCGGCCACAGTCACATAACAGCCCACCTGAGAGACCTGTACTGGCTCTCCATCAACAAGAGAATCCCGTTCAAACTCCTCAACCATGCTTACAAGGCATTACACAACACCAGACCAGAATACCTCAACAGATGGCTCTCCTTCTACACCCCGACCCGACAGCTTCGCTCCGCTGAACTTGCCATCGCCACCATCCCACGCATCCACAGAACAACCTGCGGCGGCAGATCGTTCTCCCACCTCACTGTCTAGACATGAATCACTCTTCCCACCCACCTACGACAGACACAGGACCTACTTACCTTCAGGAGACACCTCAAGACCTGGCTATTTGATCAGTAGCAGCCCCCCATCAGCGCATTGAGTCCCTCAGGGGTGAGTAGTGCACTTTACAAAAGCTTTGATTGATTGATTGACTGAGCATCAGTTCAAGTTTAACATGTAGATATTGGTGTCCTCCATTGCTCCCAGTCTTTTGTCTGCTAGCACCTTGTACACATCTTCTATAGCAACATTGTCAGGTGATATTTGGACAGGATACTACATGTGACTTGTGTAATGTGGAAATGTTCCCTTCTCCAACAACTGTCAGCTCAGTAGTCAATGTCCCATTGGTGATATTAGTGAGAGGGATTGAGTGCCAGACAAACATGACATTGTACATGCCACAGCACTTGAGTAGCCTCCAAGTGACATGACATGTTGTATCAGTAAGAATTTGTGGGTATCTCAGAGATGTCCATTCACATCCACTGTTGAACATGGCAATGCAATTCTCCTAGCATGCCACAACCTACCTGACTCTTACCATGACTGACTGATGTTGAGGTGTAAGCTCCTCTTAGTGCTATATTTATCATTTGCCAGATGCTAATCATATGGCTGTGAATACTCCCACTAAGTGTGATGTGGGTATCTGACAATATAGAACAATGCTGCACATGTTCGCACATGCCACACCTGACTGTGATATTGGAGGCCAGTACAGCCTAGGCCATTGACATGGCAGAGCTATTGTTGGTTTGGTCTGTGTGTGAAGTATACTTAGTAGTCAACCAGTGGACACTTGTAGTGGTTTATGGTCTTATTCTGTCTGCAAAGAGAGCATAGATCTTCCTGTCCTTCATGTAGTGTGGCTGTCAGTTTGTGGCTGTGTTATGTACATGTGGATGTCTGCGTTAGTGATGTCCAATCATTGTGGTGTATTGCAGCATGTTGCATATGTGTTGTTGCCAGTACATCTGTGGTCTCATGCCCATGCGTCCTTGGTGTGGTGTATATGTTGTTTGTCCAACAGGGTTGATGTGTTGTGTGTGTATTGATTGGTTGGCCATTGCCATATTGTCCATCCTGGAACCACTCATTGATGGTGGAGTGCCGGAATATGTAAGCATCATGGACGCTGCCGTGGTACTTGGCTGAGATGTTGGTGAAGAGCCCATGGTGGTCCACAATGGCCTACACATTTATCAAATGTGTGTGTTTGCGGTTCCTGAATAGGTGTTCCGCGGCAGCAGGTGGCACCAGTCATACATGGGTGCAGTTCATTGTACCCACCACATGCGGAAACCCAGCAATCAGATAAAATCCTTGCTTTGTCTCCTGCTGCAGTTGCTGGGTGTTTGGAAAGCAGATGCGGTAGGGTATGAGGTGGATGATGGCATAGAGGACCGGTAAACAGATATTGATGGCTGGGAGACACCAGCCACTAGTGCCCCTGTTGTCTGAAATAATCCAGAAGCAAGCATATGCAGAACAGTGAGGAGCTTTGTGATGGGTGGTATGTTGTAGGGAGTTTGCAGCCTTGCTGTGATGTCTGGTGCAATCTGGTTCAGCAGGCGTAGAATGGACTCCTGGTTGAGACGGTAGGTCCTGAAGATGTCTTTCTTCCTGAGGCCAAGAAGGGTTGTGCTCTGCTGAAATATCCTCTCCTGCCTTCTGTGTTGCCTTTGTGGGAGCTGTGGTGGTATTTGGGGTTGCTGTTGTGGAAGTGGAGGGAGCAGCTGTTCTTGCTGACTTCTGTGACGTGTGCCTAGCTGGAGCAGGATAACTTCCATGTTGTCCTGGAGGTAACAAACGTTCCTTCTGTGAATTTTCCTTATATAGTGATGTATGTGCCTCATTTTAACACCTGGTCAGACCCAGGTGTTAAAATTTGCCGCAAAAGTGGGTTAACGTCATTTTTTGGGTCTGCCTCCTGTCATTTTTGCACGGGGGACGAATATGGAGCAACGGGCTTAGAGTCATTTTTTGGACGGGAACACCTTCCTTGAATCTCATTAAATGCATCCCAAAAAATGATGTTAACTCCATTATTTCGACACTAGAACGGTCTAGTGCCAAATTATAAATATGGAGTTAAGTTTGCACTAAATTTGCATTAAAAAATGAAGCTAGTTCAGCGCAGAGTATAAATATGCCCCTTAGTTTTTAGCCCATTCACTTTTGAGTAGCTTTTCCTTACTTATTGAAGAATGTGATTCCTACTACGTGATATATTTTCTCAGTGTTTCTTGTGTCTCCACTTGGATATGTGTTTGGGTACCATCAGTGCATATTTATTCGTAGTTTGAACTATAAAAGCTATTGAGCCAGCAGCCTCATGTAAATAGGTTGCAGTGGGGGAAATAAGTGAACCCCATGATACGCCTTAAGTGATGGGTTTCACATGTGATGATAAGAAACCATCTATGATTTACTTCCAATAATTTTACAAGAATGTCTGACCAAATGATACCTATTCAAGAGTTCCCTGCTTATATCCCAGATACTACATTATTGTTTTGTGCTACACTGTACCATAGTCAGTGGATAGGTCAAGAGCCTAGTGAGGATAGTAGATCTTTACAGTTGTCAGCAATTGTAATGTCTGTCATGCAGACCTTTTTAAAAAACAATATACATATTAGGAACAATGCAAGCAATAGGCAAACAGGTCACACAGTACCATACCTAGACAAGGCTCAAAGTATACACATTGCACACTATTAAGACAATTTCATTTCCCAACCACTTCTGCCATTCCTTTGCCCAGAGTATATCAACTGGAGCAAATTAATTCAACAGACACTCCTCCCAGTCCAGCCCTGCATAGAGAACAGACATTCCACCCATGTGAAGTCTGTCATGCAGACTTGAGATGCATTCTCTAAATTGTTGCAGTTGTTATGTAACCTTATCTTTCATGACCTTACTCATCAAAGGGAGTTTGGAGGTGGAGCATCTAATTTACAGGATCCAGAGCACGGGCCAATGGTTTATTTAATAGAGGAGATATATAGAATGTTTTAGGGAACTGGGAATGCTGTCTTGTTGTAGATAGAAATGTGATATATGTAATCTATGTGACCAGTGTTGGGAAATAAAAAACATTATATATTAGTTGTGCAGAATGTTTGAGGCTTGCAATTTACCAACTCTTTTACTCTCTTTTTGGGGGATTAAGACTACAGAAGAAGAGAATGAAGAAAGGGTTGGAGATGGGGCAACATGAAGTAGAAAGCATTACCTCGATATTCAATGATATTCCAGTTAAAAACCTCAGGAACTCATACTCAAAGAATGATACCAAATGTTCACATTGTTGATCAGAGAGTTCAGAGGGTAGCTCTAATTTACACTTTACATAAATTCTGATGAAATTGGGTTCAGCATGGGGAGAGGCAAACAAGCATCATTTTAAAAGAACTGTAGTTTGTACCTGTAAACTCCATGAGGTGAATTGTGAAATAGCATGGAAATAATATTGTGATCAGGAATGCTGTGTCACAAATAACGTCAGCTCAGTACACCACACCCCAGTACCTGCCACAAAGGACAACCTGTAGCACTAAATCACAGAAGGAGTGTGATGCATCACAAGAGGACCCCTCCAGGACTGAGCTCCTACAAGCCTTTCAGGGCAATTGTGCTGTCATGTAAAGGAAGACAGAAACAGTCTCCATTGATGTCAATGTGCAGACAGTAGAGAGCTCGTTGACGGAATTGCAGGCTGAGTTAAACACTCTGAGGGGACAGGTAGCATGCCTTACCATCGCCACCACCCTCTGGTAGGACCGCTCAAAGGACTCTGAGAACTGCTTCTGGTGGAATAATCTTTGCTTCTGTGTGTCCCCGGAGCAGGTGGAGGTGACCAATGTGGAAACGTTCTTTGATGTTTGGATAAGATAGAAGCACATTTAAACGGGCTGTAACAGGGTTATCGGAACTCTGTGCATACCGACAACCCTGGGGGTGTTGCTGAAGTGTCCCGGGGGTACCTTGGAGTGCGAGCCGCCAGAGTCAAAACATCATGATGACGTTTATAACCAGGAAATAGGTGCGTGGAAAGTGTGCGAACCCAGAGAGCCAAGTAGAGACGCCGCGGGAACATGAGTGGAGAAGGAGCAGACAGGACGGAACCTCTATGAAGACAACGCGGAGAGCAGAGGAAACAGATCCAGCCCAAAGGAGCTATGGGGAAACAGTCACGAGGGAAGACTCGAGAGGGGAGTGGAGACCCACCACGTCCCTGGAGGGACGTGGTTATATGAGGTACGTACCCGTATACGGCGTGATAGTACCTATGTGGGTTTCTCAAGGGAAGTGGGAAACCCCATTAAAATGGACCAGAGGAAGAGCTGTAAATATAACATTAACCTTAATGAAAAACAAGGAAGAACAGTATAATATTTCTTCTTGCATAGAAGTGATTCCAAAACAAACAAACCCTCACCATTTTGAGTTGTTTCTATCTACTTGTTTTATTTTTATTTTCTTCTTTTTCTCTCTTTTTCAATCTCAGTTATGGGAATCACAACATCACCGGGCAACAGCACATAAAAGAAAGAAATTCACGGACGGTGTACTTAATTACCATTGCCCCTCACAAACCCCTTCCTTTAACTGAAAGATACGAGAAGAAAACCCCAGACTTACCTCCATGTTGTATTCTGTGTTCTTGTTTTCCATGTCCTGGAATGAATTTTGAACCAGAATCACAGAGTCCCTAGAAGGAAACAAGAAGAGAAATGGTTAAAGATAAAAAAGACTGTATATGAAAGACTGAGGAGATTGAGAAAAGGAGAGAGAAGGGAATAACAGAAGCATCATTGTGAGAAAGACAATGTTTAAAACCGCTATTGGTGCACAGGGTGCTAACGGTGAGATCCCCCCACTCTCCGCCAAGAGCCCTGATTGCCAATATTCTAAATTACTGGGGTAGAGACTGCATCCTCAGGGCTGACCACACATAAGAGGTTTTAGAACCCAGCCATCACAGCTTATTCTGATTATACCTAGAACGTACATGCTCAAAGAACATCATTTTTAGAGGTCAAATCGAATTCCCTGTATGCCTACAAGTTCTGCTGGGGGGGGGAAAGCCACTTTTTTGATAGTACAGAGCAAATGTGGTCTTGGTTGAAGATGTGCGACAAGTCAGGGACTGGCAAGTCAGGAATATCTGGGTCGCACCACACTGAGTCTGCCTGGGTTGTGGTGTGCAGGTGGAGGAGAACAGTTGGCAGATGCTGGCAAAATTTCCTCCTGCACCCCAACAGATCATGATTCGGGAAGACATTAGTTATTGAAGGAACATTCTCATTGGATGACTCGGAGATGCCACCCATGGGATCAGCACTGCCCTGAAGTGAAGATGGGAGCCATGTGGAGATGGGGGTTGCCAAGGCAGCCTCATATAGACAGCTCAGGTGACTGCTGAATGGTCTCTGGAGGTTAGACCCACAAGTGCTCAGAACAATGTACTCTGACCTTCTTTGGCCTGGACAGTATTGTATGTACTGTTACAGGAGAGAGCACTTGCTAGAGACATCTGGGGCTGGCTTCACTGTAGGCGTCAGACCAGGCCCCCAGATTCTGTTTTAACAAGGGCATCCTATAGACTACAACTTGCCTTTTGGGGAAAAGTCGACAGACCTATCCTGCTGGAGGGTCTTTGCAGGACCATTAGTGGCTCAGGTACTGCTTGCACTTTTTGGTTTCTGTGATATCCTTGTTTGAGACTGAATTACAGAAGGAAGCAAGTTGCTCACATGGCTCTCTTGTGCTTTGGCGAGCCAACAATCCACCTGGGTGTGTTTGCTCAATGTTAGGGAGGGACAGGACAGAACCAGATGTCCTGACCTGGGAGTTTTTGAGGGAATGTTTGACAGATATACTGCTTGCAAAGTGAGAGGGTGGTGAGCCAGCAGACATTCTCATAGAGCCAGGTGGGAGACACCCATACCCTGATCATACCCAGCTTGAAATGTACACTTATCACCTGGAATGTTTGGAACATGAACAGTTGTTGCAAACGATCCAGGGCACATTCATATCTTAAGCGATACAATGGTCAGATTGCCACGCTTCAGGAAACACACCTGTTGGGTGCAGAAGTAAAGAAGGTGCTGAAAAAATGGAGGTGTTCCTTGCATGGTGCTACATATTAAAGTTAAGCCAGGTGAGTGCTAACATGGATGATTGCTGGGGTCTTCTTTGAGGAGAGGGAGGTAGTCAAAGACCGAGGAGGGCACTATCTGCTAATAATAGTGGTGCTGGATGGCATAGAGACAATTTTGGTTAACATGTATGTCCCGGTCACAGACGATAGGGCCTTCTACCCAGAATTGACATGACTCCTAGATAGTTACATGCAAATGAACTTATTTGAGTGGGAGGCTTTTTTTTAATTGTGTGCTAGACTGGAGTTTAAAGCAGCACCACACCATACCAGGCCCGAAAACACACATGATGTTGATCCTACAGAAATTGATCAAAGACCTACACCTCTTGGACGTTTAGAGACTCGATCATCCTGGAGATGTCACACATTCATACTACTCCCAAGTTCATGGAGGACATAGCAGGCTAGACTATGTGCTGAGATACAAACATGACATGGAGATGTACTTGCATTCAGAGTACCTAAATCAATACCTCTCAGATCACACGTCGCTGCTGGTCATGATGCTTCAAAGGGGGGCTAGGCCAAAATTACACTGTGGACACTCCAGTCCAATACATTGATGGATGGGTATTTGCAGCTCACATTGAGAATTTACTTCCTGGTTTTTCCAGGAAACCAGTGGACCCCTGCATGGATTGCAGAATGGGAGGCCTACACAGTGATGCTTCATAGAGAATGTATCCCAAATGTTTTTGGGGTGTGGGTGGAGCTAGAATGGGGGCTGCTGGCTCTTGAGAGAGAGTACGTGGATATGGAGGCAAAGACAGATCTGGAGCCCGATGAAAGACTCCAGTTTGCAGCCCTTAAACAACATTTGGGAGAGGTCTAGAGCAAATTAGAGAAATGTATGCACACACCCTACTAACATTGGTTGTTCCATGAGGAGGACAAAACAGGAAGGATGCTGGTGTGGCTGCTGTGGCAGGAATGCATGTAATACATATTCTTTGTTTGGGAAGGGGACAGAGGGGATGCCACTATAGACCACTGTGGAAATAAACAGTGTCGGCACACAGTGCTTCAGGACTGAGGTTGCAGAGTCGCCTGCAGTGGCAGAGGAAACACTAGAAGAATATCTTTTGGATGCAGGATCACACGGTTTAACTGCAGATCAGAGGCAGCAACTTGATGTGCCACTGGAACTAGCAGAAATGGGGTAAGCGTTGGAGACACTGCCCCAGGGAAAGATCTTCCTAGATGCATTTACATATTGTAGAATGTGATGTGACAAATCCTAATGCCAACATTCTACTGGCTCCACCAGATGCTCAGTTGAGTAGTTTGGGATGGGAAAAGGTGATAAATAAACCTGGAGATTCTTAAGCTTCACTCAACAGAAGGGGGGCCAGGACTTCCAGATTTGTTCCTAAACTACTCTGTGACACAGCTGCAGCATGTGGTCAGCTGGTTTGAGAATGCTCCTAACTACAAGTGGAATTTACTGGTTGGTGCCAGCAGCCTATACTACAGGAGCTGTTCCTAATGGTTAAGGACCTCGCCAACCTGTTGTGGCAGCTGGCGGCTACATGGCATAAAGTGATCAATAACACCCTGGGAAGAGCCCCCTTCACTGACTCCCTGCCACTGTGGAAATTGTGGCCCTTCCATGACTTGCAGAATGCGATGTCCTGTGCCCGGTGGCAAGAGGGATGCTGTGGGGCTGTGTGGGACTTCTAATACAATGATAGATTTATCACCCTCAATCAGACACAGGAACAGTTTGGCTTGGACACAGCACAATTCAATTTCTACAATACACGGGCCTATCCCATTTGGTCTGCCAGGTCTGGCCTGCATTCTAGGACAAGCCATTGACACCTGCAGTGCTGCAGCAGCTGAATATCTAGAAAGCCTGATACCTGAGTACACTACTGTGATGGTTGCAATCACAATGTTTATGTGTTTATTTTGTAAAAACCCAATAAAACTATAAAAAAATATATTCACTGCTCAACAATATCATGGGACATTATGTAGAAGATATTAACATCTTTTTTTAGATATATAATATTTCTATTTAAATATAGTTGTACATAATATTGTGCATTTTAATATGGTAAGAAATACATTTTTTTTTCAATGTAGGATATTTTCGCTATATTACTTTTAGGTGCTACTATTATGCTAATATTTGTTTTTTATTTATTTTAGTATAGTTTGTAATTTTTTATGAAAAACTTAAAATGTTTTACATTTATTTAGAAATATTTAATTTGGTAGAAATTGTTGGCCTTGTAGGGGATATGGATGGGAAAATATTTAAATGTAAATGATTGTTTTTTTAATTTTGATAATGTTTTATTTTAATTAAATAATTCATTGTTAATGGATTACTTAATTGATTAATCAATATTTTAATTGTTTCTGTAACGTTTGTTATTTTGTTTTTAATTTTTAATTGATCAATTCATATTTAAATTATTTTAGTATAGTTTATAAAGTTTTTACTATTTTCCGTGATTTCATATGGCTTTGTTGAATGGATTACAAAATATAATCCACCTGACACAGCCTTAGAAAATCTGGGGGAAAAAAACTCAACCACCGCCAAAAGCTGTATGTGAAACAAAGGGTCAAAGTGAAGAATTTTATAGCCTTGTTGCATTCATGTAGAAAGCACATTTTGGTGAGTCCTGTAAAATGGCACCAAAGTGCAGGGAAACCACAGTACCTGCATCTCAAAGAAATAGGCATTCAGTTATAAGTGCACTGTGGCACAGATATATTTGGCCTAATATGGGGACTACCAATGCTGCTGTAGGTGAAGTATTCTAACCGTAGCAATGAGATACATACATTGAGTAGTACATGGGTAAGCCTCTGGGCGAAGAAGTCTCCAATGCATCAAAAGCAGAATGCCCTGGACCAAATATAGAGAGTAAAATGATTGTGACACAAGAGGTGGAACACTTACTTTTTACTTGTATATCCATTATTTGTATGATTCAATTAGAAGCTATTATCTGGCTGGAGACCATGTGAATATGAGTTACAGGATATTTCATAGACCCTCACTGAGGTTCTTGAGATAGATGAAGAAGTGAGACACTTTGACGAACCAGTGGATTCTGAACTGTGAACTGTTCCTTCTTGATGCACTGATGCACCTTTTTCCTACTCAAGATTAAACCAAAGCTGTGAGACCTAGTTTTACACAGCTTGGGCAGATGTCAGGTACATTCCTGTTTAATAACCATTTTATTAAGGTGATGTTCAGATTTTGTGGGGACCAATGCTGCCTTGTTGAAAGCTGAGTAGTAGTTTGAGATCCTACCTCCTCCTTCAAGGGTATTTGTAAAGGCCAGTCTAGGCAGAGGTTACTTGACAAGAACCTAGTTTTTCACCAAGACCATGGAATAGAAGATCCTAATTCCAGTAGTAAGATCATTAAAATTATAGTACTTTCTTCATGCTTAGAGCTGATGGGCAAGTTTGAAGAGAATCATCAAGATGAACCTCTGGATCTAGCCCTGTGCAGAGGAGGGAAGATTCCATGTGTTTCTAAAGAACTGACACATAATTTCCCAGATAGCTAGGTGTTACAGGTAGTACAGAGACTCTGATGGAGATTTATTATGTCACAAATTCATTACAGTATTCTTTGTGTTATTCAGTTTTTGTGAGGGAAGCCCATACTGGTAGGCAATGAGGTGACAAAGGCAGAGGTGAAGGAGTAGGGGAGCATCTCCTTGGGTCCCAGGACAAGACGGATTTACACTACCTGCAGCAAGTGGGCCACAGTTTTCAGTCACAGGAGTGATTGTTAAGCCAAAGCCTCATGCAGATTGCCTTCCATTCTTCAAATTGCAACTGCTTGTATAGTGTACTAGCATTAGTGTACTCCTCTCACCTTCTGAAGTACAGTTATGTACCACACATGTCCAGCCTCTAGCATTACAACATCCTCCCACAGAAAATAATGGAGATATAGAGTTAAAATAAAACCCCATAATACATTCTGTTAAATTTGATTGTATCATTTGAATTAGTAAAAATTTAAATAAATGTAATTTAATGTTAAAACGTATGAAAATAAGTATGTATTATTTTACTAAAATATATTTTAATACAATATTCTGAAACTAAAAATGATTGTAACTTGTTTTATTAAATTATAAATGAACTACTTCTAATTCAATTTTACACATCAGTTTAAAAATGTTTTAATGCCTATTAAAAATGTCTATTTACTTTAGTTGAGTATGTTTTCCTTCCCCATAAGGAGATTCTGCAGTCTGGAGGGGACTTATATATGGTGAAGTATAGGGAAAACTAAAAATGTTTATTACGTTGGAAAAAATTATTAAAATAATGTTATGTTAAATATTATTGCAATTTCATTTTGGATATTTATTTGCGATGTATCACAAAAGAAAATTTCCTACAGCACGTTCAACTTAATTTTGAATTCAATCTTGAATTCACTGAAATATATTAAAATAAGTTGAAAATGTAATTCTCAACTAAATTAAAGATACCTTTGTTTGTCAACTCTCAAATGAAGTAGACTCACCTGGGAGGGATCAAACACAGATCATGCCCAAAGCAGAGACGTATCTGTCAACATAGCTCCATCTTGACTTGCTAACCCAAGATGAAATATTTTAGGACAGGAATGACACCTTAACCAATGTGAATAACAAATATTCATATAGCCCCAAGGTGCCTCACCAGGTTGGTATTGGCAGCAGACACATTCACACTGCACTGTGCACATGGTGACTCCAGTCACATAGACACCAAAGCCCTGTGTTTGCCTGCATCACAATCAACTAGGCCTCCTCATGGGCAAAGCCAGATCTTGCACAGCCACTGCCTTTTGCCTGCGCTGATGGCAAGATGTCATTTTCAGGCCATCCTCCCAAGTGCAAGTGATCTGCACAGTTCAGCAGCTGCTTTAGACAAACTGAATTGGCAAGCTTTACACATCATGTCAATACATCCAATACCACAGTACGTGGCACAATAGGATTAACTGAAACATAACTTATTACAAGGTCTCTGCTTACTATAACTCTAAACCATTGGAGGTAGATGTCACAATAAAATCAGTAACATTGCACATTTGACATCAACAGGTGGAGCTGCTGCTGGGTACACTTAGGTCACAAACAAACTTCCACTACCCACCTGAATGAATCCCTCAGTGACAACTAAACTCCTGGAGGTCTGGACATGGAAGACGATTCTGGCCCATGTGGGCAACCTGGTCAGTGTGGTATCCTAGTTAACAAAGTTGTGGTAACAGAATACTATGTTGTGGGGGTTCTGGAATGGGAGCAAGAATGGGAGTGGAGTGGCGGTTGAGAAGTGGTGATCGTTGTGGAAGGATGTCTCCAGCTTCCTCTCAATAAAAGCACCTGCTGGTGTCATGTACCGTACATTCAGACCGCAACAGTGAGTCCCACTGTTACCACTACTTCACCTCTCAGCCAGGTTGCCTCAACATCACAGGCAAACATTTGCCCCCAACCTGTGTACTTAGCAAAATGTCCACCATCTTGTGACCCCTAGTCCTGAATCCTGAGTTGCAGCGCAACTCTTCGGACAGTGAGAGTCCAGGAACAAGTTGGAGAGGGCACTCTGTGGCAAGGGCATAGGGATGTGGGGGTAGGGTGCATGGGAGGGATGCTGTGGCCAGTGGGGTGACACCATCAGCCAAGTCTTGGGGGTCTATCAGGAGTCCCAATGCATGATAGGCCAGGTGTTGACTGAACACCAGGAAATCAAGCAGCTACATAGGGGCATGCACTGAGATATGCAGGAACAGATGAACGCCCACAATACCACCCTGGTCCCCCTAAAAGGAGTGATGAGGGACATACATACCACCATGGACAGGGCTTTTAAACAACAGTCTACCCTTTCCTTTGGCTCATCAACACCAGGCACATCAACATCAGTGCCGGATACTGGAATGGAGACTCTGCCAGAGGAGGGACCAGCCACAGATACCCCTGCCTCTGTACCAAGAGATTTCGCTCACAAGTAGTGACATCCAGCAAATAATCCAAGAGGTGCGGATAGCAAGACACCCACCACTGCTTTTGTGTTCCTCACATTCTCTCCGTGCACTGATCCTGAACCACCTACACGTTCCAATGGAAGGGGTACTCTGGAATTTGGACTTCCCATGGTGTGGCATCTACTCCAATGATTTCATTCACCATGACTGACCTCTTCACTTTACTATTTTGTTTCTTTCTGTTCAAAATGTGTTTTCTGTATTAAAATTGTAAAATTGTAATAAATTTACCCATCACAAACTCATTGTCTGCTGTCTTACATTTCTCATTTAGCTCTGTAGAGATGTAGGACCATTTGAACCATATGATGAATATACAAGCTACTTGTACAAGCAGGGATATACTACAGGTACACAGTGTCCAGCTCAGGATTACAACCATTGTATACCAATACATTAGTAGAAGTGTCTGGTAAAAACCAAACATTTTATTTCAGTGTTCAGCAGATAGACTGTCAATATGTCTAAATTATTGGAAATCAAGAATGAATGACTCATACTGAGTAAATGAACATATTTACAGGTACAGACCACCAGACCACCAAAGGCAGGGATTTGTCAGACATTGTCCTGTTGAATAGGCAAACAATAAAGTTGTTGACATCAGCAGCTTGAACCTTATCACATATCACACCAAAGTAATCCAAAATTACATAAGCCAAGATACAGACCGATGACAGTACAAGAGTCCCTGTGATGACAGGACCACCATGATCCAGTTACCATACATCTAGTGGTATGATACAAACATATGCCAGTGTTGTGGCACAGACACTGTGGTCTACAATGATGAAACACAACTACAGCTATATACAGGTCAGACAAAAAGAGTGGTTAGCCAAGGTGAAGGAAAAATTATGTGGTCACTAGATAGGACAACACATTTTATGACCACATAATGACACACATGAGGCATCAGGCCCACCACAACACATCAAACAAGTGCAGTGGCCACTTCTGTACCTCCACCCAAACACTGTGCAAACTGTCTTAGTACAGGTCTCATACATCCAACCTCTGTGATCTATGTTACCCAGAACAATCCATTTCCACTTTGAATGTCAGAACAGCATCAGATACTTGACAATGTCACAACTCTGAAATGGCCACATGAAGATGTCAGGGTGAAGGTATCTGTACAAAGAACAAAACAGGAAGTATAAGCTTGAAACCATACCTATGACACAAGTCACATAGCATGAAATTGGTAAACAAAGCACATTGCAAGGAAACTTACACAAACAAAACTACATCATCAAGGTGGGGATGTGTCAAAAGCTATCTCATCAGGCAGCCTTTGGTAGAATATTGCTCCCTAGCTGTTTCCAAAATGCTCAACCTCACACATTCTCACAACTACAGTTCATTGTGCAGTCACAGTCATTACATAACATAGCATACTTACGCTCATGAAGAGTAGTTGTTGATGAGATCTTCCTGCAGGTCAGCTCTTTACTCTTCACCACTGTCATCCCCACTTGGCATTTCAGGAGTCACACCGGGAGGCACCACAGGACACCCCTTCTGTGGGATATGTGGGATATTCCGCCACAGGGTGATATTGTGGAACATGCAGCATGCCACAGTGATCTGACATACTTTCCCAGCTGAGTAGAGGAGGACTCCACCAGTCTGGTCCAGACAGCATAGCCTGGCCTTCAGAATCCCAGAAGTCCACCCCACTGGCTGCTGTGTTCTTTTTTGGGCCTCATTGAAGTGGACGTCCTCTGGCGTAGTTGGATTCCTCAACGCTGTCAACAACCAAGGATAGTTTGGATATGCGGAGTCTCCTGTTAAACAATGGGACATATGTGCAACAATGAGTCACTCACTTCATGAGTGTAGCATCTGACATTGCACACACAAAGTCAGGACAGACTTGACTCATCAACCATATAGGCCCTCTCTGGGTGCAGTTGTGACATCAGCTGGGATATGGGGCTGTTCGGGATTATGAAGGAATCATGAGCTGATGCTGGGTAACAGGCACAGACTTGTGATGTGAAGAGATCTGCGAAACAGATAACTTGCACGTTAATGGAATGGAAGTTCTTTCTGCTGAGATAGACTTGTTCATTGGCCTGCGATGGCACCAAGCAAAAAAGTGTGCTATCAATGGGCACCACCACAGGTAGGAGGTGGACAAAACCAAAAAAGTCTTGTGAGAAAACAGGGCTGATTGCAGAGGCCCCCTAACTTTTTGCCTGATTTTTCACATTTTTAACTGGTATTCTCCTGACTCTGATGGTCCCCTGTGTACTGCTAACCAGTCCCAGCGCCTGTGCTCTGTGTAAAAGTGGATATGCAAATTAGGCTAATTAAAATTGGCAGTATCAACGTACCTATAAGTCCCTAGTATATGGTAGGGCACGTAGGTTTAGGGCCACAGCCTAGGTGGTGCACCCATAGGTGTACTTCTGAGGTACTCAGTTCCTCTACTCAGCTCTGTAGTGCCCTTCTCTGATTGGCAGGCCTCTGGCAGCCTGGCCAGGCTGCCTTGATGAGGTGTGAAGTGGCCTGGGCTGCACACACAAAGGATGTGCCTTGGGGAGGAGATCTTCCTTCGCAGATGGGGAAGCAGGAAGGGGGAGGGTGGAAAAATAGTTTTTCAAAGGCAGGGAAGGACATTTGGAGTAGCCCAGCACCTTACTCACATCCTGAAACCCCAGACAATTAGGTGCCCTCTCGATTAGATTAGGAGAGGCCAGGAGAGGGGTGTGTTTAGGAATTTTTGGCTCACCACCACGACCGCATCCATAGTGGACATGAATGAAATGTTGTGCTCATTCACTCACTTGACTCCTGACACTGATGCCTGCAACACCTCCACTACCTGAACTGCTCTGTGTCACCTCTGGGAGCAATCAGGCCATGTCCAACAGGAGATAGCACCCCTGCCTTCTCCCTAGAGGAGCTGGAGAGGCTTGTTGATGAGATCCCACCCCTGTATGAACAGCTCTATGCCTTGCCATTGGAGCAGGTAAGAATCTCCAAGGCACAATTGATACGGTTCCACACCATCCTTTCAATCCTCACAGGCTACAATGTGCCCCTGTTTTTCAGTTAAACTTCTTGTGTGCCTGTTGTTGCAGTCTGTGTGGCATCAATGGGATGCACATTGTGGAGGTATTGGTGGCCACTACTGTATGTTTAGTTCCATCACATTGTGTGTGTGAATTTTTGGGGGTCTTACATGCTCCTTGTGTTGGATGCACATAACTAAGGAGACTTTACTGCCATCCACTAATATCTCTTTGTTTACAATGGTTAGACATGTTTGTGCATGATAACATCAGCTGTGTATGCATCTTGTCTGAGTCGTTAGATAATCTCATAAGCAATGTGTAGAGTACCACACATCTTTCAACCCACATTTGGCCTTAACAAACGGTAGTCTGGAAGGCATATCCTGACTCACTCTGCCCCTCAGGTTGTCACACACACCACATGCCAAATTGCTGATGGTGCTTGATGAACTTTCATGCAAGTAATGGAAATGGAGTGACATGTAGGTTCTGTATGCCCAGCCTGCAGAGTCCACGGCCTATCAAATATATCTCCCAGTATGGGACATAGTCCAGGCTAGGGGAGAGTCACTGTGGCTATGCAGCTGTGCACTGTATTCCAGCTGATCCTGTCATATGTGCAATATGATTCTCTAATAATGGGTACTGATGTACATCCAGAGGTAGTCTATGCATCATGACAGGCCCCTTAATCCCACAGCTCTGTTGTCACCTTCACAGAAGTCATGTTTGTCCTGTAAATGCTTATTTCACTCATGGCATGTGTACAATGCAGACAGTGTGTTGATTCCTGTGAGGTCATGATATGTGAGTCAGTAGCTTGGTCACATAGCAGAAGGTATGTTAGAAACCAGTGCTAATTGCAGAGGCCCCCTAACTTTTTGCCCTCATTTTTGTCACTTTTTGCTGATGTTTTTCTGACTCTGATGGTGCCCTGGATGCTGCTAACCAGTCCCAAGGCCTGTTCTCTGCATAAAATGAATATGCAAATTAGGCTAATTATAATTGGCTAAGTCAACCTACCTGTAATTCCCTAGTATATGGTACGGCATGTAGGTTTAGGAACCCAAGCATAGGTGGTGCACCAATTGGTGCACTGCTGAGGTGCCCAGTGTCATTTGAAAGGCAGGCCTGCTTTGCTGGCTGCTTTTAAATTGAACTTACATGCAAATTTGACTTGTGAATTAAAAGTAGTTCCAAAGTCTTGAACTACCTTATTTTTACATATAAGTCACCCTTACGGTGTGCCCTATGTGCCCCTAGGGCTGGGTGCAATGTAACTATAAGCAGGGATCTTATACAAATAGTTTCATAATTCCTTGTGAAGTAAAACAGCCAAATTTGTTTTTCCCTCATTGTAGTGAATGGCCTCCTTAGGCTAGAATGGGGAGACTTTATTTTAATTTATAAAGTCCCCTTAAGTGTCAGATGTTTGGCATCAAGTTAATAGTTATAATAAATCCCACAACTTACAATTGTTGGATTTAATATAAATTGTGCAGGAAAAGAGTTTAAACTCTACCTAAAAAGTTGCCATGTTCAGCCCTGTAGTGCTCTGCTCTGATTGGCCAGCCTCTGGCAGCCTGGCCAGGGTGCCTTGATGAGGTGTGAAATAGCCTGGGCTGAACACAAAGAGGTGTGTCTGGGGGAGGAGATCTTCTCTCAGCAGATGGAAAAGGAGGAAGGGGTTAGAGCTGCCAAACTGGTCTTCCAAGGCAGGGAAGGACGTTTGGAGTAGCCCAGTACATCCCTCACTTCCTGCAAACCCAGACAATTAGGTGCCCCCCTGAATAGATTAGGAGAGGGAAGGAGGAGGGTGTGTTTAAGATTTTTAGCCACACCGGTGTGTGGGCTCAGCCAGATGTAACCTCCAAAAATCACTTTCAGCCATGATGGATTTTTTAGGAATATTGCTCCCTGGGATTGAAATGTGCCACAGTTCCCAGGAAGTGGTCATCACAGAGGGAAGGACCCTGCACTTGATTGGAGAACCAGGACCACCCTGTTTTCACCCAGGAGCAAGGATAAAACTGGCTGACCTTCACCCATACTTCAGATCCCTACCAGATTCCAACAAGGAAGAACTATAGGAGGAGAAGGACTGCCCTGCTGGACCCCTGACTGCACTCTGGAGAACTGCACCAGTTGCACACTTGCGCTTCACCACAAGAAGGACTTTGCCTGGTTTTAACTGGTTCAAGGAGATACTTTGTTTGCTACAAGTGAAAAATTGCTAACCAGACTCCCCTACACCAACTCCTGAAGAACCTGACCAGCTGACCACTGTCCAGTGGCCAAATTGGAGTTTGAGAAAGGTGCGTTCTGGGAGCTGTAGTCTGCACCCTCAAGGAGCATCTCAGAGCTTCTGGAACCTTGGGGTAAGCTGTTGAGCTCAAAAGAACCTACACCAACTCCTGAAGAACCTGACCAGCTGACCACTGTCCAGTGGCCAAATTGGAGTTTGAGAAAGGTGTGTTCTGGGAGCTGTAGTCTGCACCCTCAAGGAGCATCTCAGAGCTTCTGGAACCTTGGGGTAAGCTGTTGAGCTCAAAAGAACCTTAAAAGAACATTTGGAAGAAGATACAGCAGTTTGGAGATGTTCGGAGAACTTTTGGAAAAAAGCTCCAAAAAGGGACCGACCTGCCGCGGCAACGCTAACCGGATTGCCTAAACTGTAACCCTGCCTGACGTGCGGGTTCGTCCCAGAGAAGAAAATCTCCAAAAAAGTGACAAAGTTCGAATGTAGGAAGTGGACCGGGACCTCTCAAGCAGTGAATCCGAAGAGGGCTCCCAGGATGTCAGATCAAGATTCAGGATTGCCCCAATCGAAGGGTTTTCACCTTGAAAAAATGACTAAATCCGAAGGTAAAAATCTCCACTGAGGGCTCCCGTGATGCGTATCTGAGAAAGAGTTCCAGGAGGTCAGATTGGACTGGCGACTTGGTCCAGCTGAAGAAAATATTCAAGAAAACGACTAAGTCTGAAGGTAAACTTTTGATCGAGGCCTCCCGTGGGCAGTAGCCGAGCAAGGCTCCAACATGGTTAGCCTTAAACTTTGACATTGCCCCGGCCGAGGTGCAACCAGATGACCAGATTGGGGCTATTCCTTTCTATGCGCTAGAAAGTATTAATTCTTTAGAAATTCATATCTCCGGTTCTTCTTTTCCGATTTTAATCATTTTGGTGTCATTTTAAATATACAAATATAATCTATATTTATGAATTGGTGGTGGATTTTCATTGTGTCTTGTGTTTTACCTATTTACTGTTTTGTGGTTTTTAAATGCTTTACACATATGTCTCTTAAGTTAAGCCTTGTCGCTCATTGCCAAGCTACTAAGGGTTGAACTGGGTTTAATTTATTGAGACCTAACTGGACCTAAGTGGAGGTTAGTGTCCTATTGCTAAGTGTAGGTACTTACCTGCCCTCACCAATAACCCATTTTCCAACCATGCATATCTTTGGATGTTGGATGCCATATCGGTAGGATAGATACATATGTCCAAGGGAGTGTTTTGTGGCACAGGTATGTACCACAGAACCCACCACTGGAAGTGGCATGAGTCTGCATTTGGTAGGCCACATGTCTATACATCCACAAGCAAGACACTTCCTGTACCCACCATGCCAGACCCTTCATTGTCATTCAAGTGTAAGAATGAAATCTGTACTATGGCAGATGCCTGTAGGGACTGTATGCAGTGAGTCGATCTTGCAGAGGATAAATGTGTTGGTCCAGTCAGGCCCAAGACGTTTACCCTTCAGAAGTCACATTGGTGTGTAGTGTTTCATTGTGGCTCACATCACAGTACATGTTGCTGGAGCATGGGCTACCTGATGTCATAGGCCTGCTTAGTCATTGTAGGCCCTGAGCAGGGTGGTGGATTAGTCAGCATATACATATGTCTGTAGTCATGTACGTATTGCCGTGCGTGCTTTACACATTTGTTATGTTAACCAAATGAAAAATTTCTGCCTTGGTGTTTCTGACATACTTAAGACTCAACCGTTTGTGATTGTAGTCTCTTGATTTGTTTCTTGCATCCATGCAATTTGCTCCCATCAGAAGGAGTAGAAATGGAGAGTCATCGCTTCAAAGGTGCAGACCCTGGGGGTCCACAGCCGGTGGAGCACTCACTTTCGCAAGAGGTGGGAGGACCTGAGACACTGTGCCCGGAAGATGATTGCTAATGTCAACTGGGGCTGTCCTTCCAATGTGGGTGGGTGCACATTGGACCATGACCCTCCTTATGTCACGGAGCCTGGTGATGGCGTACCCAGACCCTGATGAGCATTGGAGGGGAGGACAGCAGCCACAAGGGGGTGAGTAAAGGGCATATTCCTGCTTGTCACATTGCCAAGTTACTGTGCTAGGTTCTTACATCTTCCCCTGCCGATTAGGTGGGAGCCATGTCTGACATGAGTTATTGTGTAGATATGTGATGTGATGCATACTGATGTGCCTTGCCTATTGGCCCTGGGGCCTAGGACACCATTGTGTACAAACCACAAACAATATGCTCTCCAGGGAAAACATATGGCTGTGCACATTGATCAAGCAAGTACACTTTGTTGTTGTATTAGGTATAAGTTCTATGGAACAGACCACTACTTCTCAGTGTAACAAGTCAAATGAAAGGAAGTGATGGATCGCTGTCCTCAGCCATGTGTCTGATCAAATGACTATATTGGCATCTGCCACCCGAGGCTGTTTGTCTTCAGTATGTAAAGGGTGCTTGTGCCTCACTACTGGCTGTAATGTAAAGATGGCCACAATACATGTGTCAGAGCATACATTTTTCTTTTGTCAGCTATAGATCAATACATTCCCTTGGTAAGTGGGAAATGTTCATGGACATGATTTCTGTGCCATCACAGTTGCCAGCTTTACTTGGACCTACATGTTGGCATGTGTCCCTTTCTCTTTTAACAAAATGTGTATGCTGCTGTATCATGCAAGGTCTGCCTGTGTTCATGGTATGATTCCTGTATTCCCTCAAATATATGTGCATGACAACATGTGTGTGAAATAAGACATTCATAATGGGCGCACATCTCATGTGGTGCCACTGATAGGAGTGTGCCACCATTAATTCTTGGCTCACACATACCCTCACCCATCATTGCCTGTCATTTGGCATGTACACCTTGTTAGACCTGACATCCTTAGGTGGTCACTCCAAACTTTTTAGATGCCTCCCTCCACTTTCTGGACACTGTTTTTGCTGGTTTTAGGGCTCTGCGCACTTTACCACTGCTAACCAGTGCTAAGGTGCATGTGATCTCTCCCTTTAAACACGATGACATTGGATCATACCCAATTGGATTATTTAAGTTACCTATAAGTCCCTAGTAAAGTGTGCTATATGCGCCCAGGGCCTGTAGATGAAATGCTACTAGTGGGCCTGCAGCACTGATTGTGCCACCCACTTAAGTAGCCCCCTAACCATGTCTCAGGCCTGCCATTGCAAGGCTTGTGTGTGCAGTTTCACTGCCAATTTGACTTGGCATTTAAAGGTCCTTGCCAAGCCTAAAAATCTCCTTTTTCTACATACAGGTCACCTCTAAGGTAGGCCCTAGGTAATCCATAGGGCAGGGTGCTGTGTAGACAAAAGGCAGGACATGTACCTATGTAGTTTACATGTCCTGGTAGTGTAAAACTCCTAAATTCATTTTGCACTGCTGTGAGGTCTGCTTCTTTCATAGGCTAACATTAGGGCTACCCCCATATACTGTTTGAGTGGTAGCTGCTGATCTGAAAGGAGTAGCAAGGTCATATTTAGTATTCCAGAATGGTAATACACAATCCTGCTGACTGGTGAAGTTGGATTTAATATTACTATTTTAGAAATGCCACTTTTAGAAAGTGAGCATTTCTCTGCACTTAAATCCTTCTGTGCCTTACAATCCACGTCTGGCTAGGTTCAGTTGACAGCTTCCTTGTGCATTCACTCAGACAAACCCCAAACACAGGATCCTCAGCCATACTTGCATGAATCTGCATATTGAATGGGTCTTCCTGGGTTGGTAGAATGGAGGGCCTTATACTTACATGTCAAAGGACAGTAGCCTGCCCACATACAAAGGATTGCCACACCCCCTCCTGGGCCCCTGGCAGACAGGATTGAACTGAAAGGGGACCCTGTGCACTTCTAAGCCACTCTTTTAAGTCTCCCCACTTCAAAGACACATTTGGGTATTTAAATAGGGCCTCTGCCCCTACCAACTCAGTCACTTCCCGGAGAAGAACCTGAACCAGAACCTGCAACCTGCGAAGAAGAACTGCCTGGCTGCCCAAAGTACTCACCTGACTGCTTTTCTAAGAAGGACTGCTACCTTTCGGTTGCACTGCTGCCTTGCTGCTCTCTGGCTGTGCAGAGAAGTGCTCTCCAAGGGCTTGGATAGAGCTTGCCTCCTGTTCCCTGAAGTCTCAGGACCCAAAAGACTTCTTTCCTGCAAAAAGAACTCCCTGTGTGGAGGAAATCGATGCACAGACTGCAGAAAACAATGGACAGCCTGCATCGCAGTGACAAATTCACTGCACGGCGAACCAGAATGACGCAGCCCGACTTCGTAAGGAGAAGATCGACGCAGTGCCAGCGTAGTGACCGGAAATTCGACGTACACCCCACTGGTTCGACGCAAAGCCAAGCCCGAATGAAGCAGCCTGACTTCATGAGAGGAATCGACGCAGCGCCTGCCGTGCAGTAGAAATTTCCATGCAACGCCCACCAGATCGACGCAGCCCCTATGACTTCGTCCTGCAAGCGCCAAATTTCAATGCATCATCTCCAGGGCGTCTGAAATCCCTGCAACCCAAAGAGGATCCAAGTCCGAATTGACACAAAGCCTTCCCCGCGTGAAAAATAAACGAGGCATTGCTGTGTGCGGCCCAAGAAATCGATGCACACCTCCCTGTTTTCCACACATCTCCCCCTCTGCGGTTCCTTGAGGAGATTTTGAATGCAAACCAGGTATTTTGTGCTTGCAAGAGACATTTGCTGCTTTCAGAGAATAAAGACACTTTGGCCCTCATTACAACCCTGGCGGTCGGTGATAAAGCGGCGGTAATACCGCCAAAAGGCCGGCAGTAAAAAAAATTGAATCACGACCATGACAGAAACGGCCAACATAGACAGCCACTTTAACACTCTGACCGCCACAGCGGAAGAAACAAACACCGCGGTGGTAACAGCCAACAGACAGGCGGAAGACAATGTATCGCCCACACTATTACAAGGCACCAATCCACCAGCTTTTCCTGGATGGTACCAATGCCATCAAAAGCACGGCTGAAACAGTCTTTGGAAGGGAAATCACTCACCTCTCGACACCCACTGAGGAACCAGGACGCCATGGAGCCCGAGTTACAGGTCATGCCCATGTTGGTTTACCTCCTCATCTACCAGGAACATCAAAGATGGCGGCGACGATGATGGTGAGTACTGCACCTAGTACACAGGGGAGGAGGTGAGGAAAAAGAGAGTGGCACACACACACGCAAAACACAACACCCCCACCCACAACAACATACACACACACACACACACATCCAATAACATCACAGATACACCCCATCACCCCCTGGAAAAACACAAGGACCAAATGAAATGAGTTTAACGAGTGTAATAATCGAACAGTCAGGTAGCCCAAGTTACCTTGAAATCATCAGTATATACAAATATTTACAGCAAGTACACAAGTCCGTACACTGTCCCATTAAATGTCCGTGGACCAGTGGTCCCAAAAAGCATGGCCGAAGCCCACACATGACACCTGCCTCAAAACGGAGAGAACACTGCAGGGGCATCAGGTTGAAATAAACACAGGCACCTCAGGGGGAAGGGAAGGGGGGCACCTCAGCGGGATGACGCCACTGCTCCTCGAAGGGGCTCCGTGCCCACTGCTTGGTCATGGGGAGTGCAAAGCCACAGTCTCTCAAGTGGGTGGTTTGCCCACTGCTTGGTCCTGGGGAGTGCAAAGCCACAGTCTCTCAAGTCTCTCAAATGGGTGGTTTGCCCACTGCTTGGTCCTGTGGAGTGCAAAGCCACAGTCTCTCAAGTGGGTGATATGCCCACTGCTTGGTCCTGGGGAGTGCAAAGCCAGTCTCTCAAGTGGGTGGTTTGCCCACTGCTTGGTCCTGGGGAGTGCAAAGCCACAGTCTCTCAAGTGGGCGGGTTGCCCACTGCTTGGTCCTGGGGAGTGCAAAGCCACAGTCTCACAAGTGGGTGGCTTGCCCACTGCTTGGTCCTGGGGATTGCAAAGCCACAGTTTCTGAAGTGGGTGGTTTGCCCACTGCTTGGTGCTGGTGAGTGCAAAGCCACAGCCTCTCTAGCGGATGCTGTTCTCCACTGGTTCTGGAGGGGTCCTGTTGCCAAGAGTGCTTCATCCTGCCAAAGACTGGGGTAGTGGATGTTGTTCTCCACTGGTTCTGGAGGGGGCATGGTGCCCAGAGTGCTTCATCCTGCCAAGGACTAGGGTAGTGGATGCTGTTCTCCACTGGTTCTGGAGGGGGCATGGTGCCCAGAGTGCTTCATCTGCCAAGGACTGGGGTAGTGGATGCTGTTCTCCACTGGTTCTGAAGGGGGCCTGGTGTCCAGAGTGATTCATCCTGCCAAGGACTGGGGTAGTGGATGCTGTTCTCCACTGGTTCTGGAGGGGGCATGGTGCCCAGAGTGCTTCATCCTGCCAAGGACAGGAGTAGTGGATGCTGCTCTCCACTGATTCTGGAGGGGGCATGGTGTCCAGTGATGCTGCACCAGAGGTGTGGCAGTTCCCATTCCCTCACATGGGTGTCTGAGCCACGAGATTTATCAGTAACAGGTAGCATGATACTCCATGAAGGCAGAGCCACACTCCTCCTTGCGACGACTAAGACTGAAAACTGCTGGAAGTACTAATGCTGGTTGTGGTGCCTCATGTAGTGTGTGCAGGGTCCTGGACATCTCCTGCAGTCTCGGACGCCTGCATACTGGGGATGCTGCTAATGTCCCCTGTAGTGGCACTGGCTGGGCACATCGCGGGGTATATGGCGGTGGCTGCTGCGGTGGAGATGCTGCCAGTGGTGCAGGTGTCTGCACTTGTGGAGGGAGACACCAGGCCTTCTCCTGCAGCCTCGGAAGGCTGCCCACTGGGGATGATGCTGATCACTGTAGTTGAGGCAGCTGCTGTGCAGGTGGCGGTGCAGATGGAGGTGCAAGTGGTAGTCTTTGTTGCGGTGCCCACCGCGGGCTGTCTTGCAAAAGGGGTGCCACCAGTCCCTCACCCGGAGGCTGCGTGCCCTGACCTGACTTCCCTTTGCTCTTGTGTCCCTTCCCCACCTTGGAAGTCGCTGCTGGGACCTTGGCACTGTCCTCTTTGGTTCTGGAAGAGGCCTTGCTGGGTGGTTGGTGCAGATTTTCTCTTCTGCATGCTGGCCCCTTCTTTACCTTGGCAGGTGGCGGAATAGAGTGGTCCTTGGCTTCAGTAGGTGGCACACTGGCAGCCTGATAGGGCAAGGATTTGGTGGCTGAGTTGCTGATCAGGGCTCAAGACAACCTGGCCCTAGGGGAAGGACAGGGGGGGAGGTGTCGGGAAGAGGTCAATGCTAGCCAGGAAAAGTTTCTTAGACACACTGGGACGGGAAGATGGAGGGGGTTTGGGAGTGGAGGAAGAGGTAGTGGTTGTAGGAGGTGTACGTCTGCTGAGTTTGGCTGAAGGTGCATGGGTTGGAGGCTGTAGTGAGGTAGATGGGTGTTGATTGGGTGTGTGCTTGTGTACTTTGGGAGGAGGGCTCACAGACACACTGGGAGAGGACACTGGGGACATGTGAATGGTAGTGGGGGTGGTGAGTGCACGTGAGTGGTATGTGGAGATGGGCGTGCTGGTGATGGAGGTAGTGGCTGAGGATGTATTGCATGCAGGTGTGAGTGGAGACGAGACTGGGAAGGAGGTGGAGGAGGAGTACACAGTGGAGACAGTGGATGTTGATGTGTCTGCATGGGGATGGTGCTTGTGTGAGTGCCTGTGAGATGTGTTGTGCTTATGTTTGCCTGAGCCACTTTTGTGTGTTGATGTGTGTGCATGCTGGTCTGCTGGTGTGCCTGGGATAGGCTGAGGTAGAGAGTATTGGGTCTGGGTAGTGGAGGTTGATGGTGGAGGCTGGATACAGGGACAATGTCTGCCATCAGTGCGGAGGCCAGAGCCTGAAATGCTCTCAGTTGGGCCGCCACGCCAGAATGAGTGCCCTCCAGGTATGCATTTGTTTGCTGCGAATGACTCTCGACACCCTGGATGGCATTCAAAATGGTAGATTGCCCAACAGTGAGGAATCTCAGGAGGTCAATAGCCTCCTCACTGAGGGCAGCAGGCCTGACTGGGGCAGGGCCTGAGGTGCCTGGGGCGAAGGAGATGCCCACCCTCCTGGGTGAGCGGGCATGGGACACACGCTGAGGGGCTGCTGTGAGGGCGGTGCTGGTAGGGCGGTGGCGGCTGTACCTGTTGATGCGGTGGGCACAGAGGTGCCCGCCACCGCAAGGGAGCTCCCATCAGAGGAGAAGTCGCTGTCACTGGTGTATGCTCCTGTCCCCTTCGTGGAGCTCCCCTCGCCCTCCGTCCCACTGGTGGCTTCAGACTCCGTTGCTTCACCCTTCATGGCCAAGTGGGTTGCAGCTCCCTTCTTCTCTGGTGCCACTGCTCCTCTGCCTGATTATGCTATTGCACACAAGAACAGGGATACAACAAAAGGGGGGGGGGGGACAGAAGAAAAACATGTTCAGTGCATGCGACACCACTATCGTCGGCAGACACGACACAGGGAGCAGCCCTTAGCACTACGCAATGCACTAACAATTCCTAGCAAATTCACATGCCCATGGGGTACGAGGCCTAAGCCCAATTGCTTCACACCTGGAAGTCACAGGAGCCTGACTAAGTGTAGATGGCTATTCCCACTAGTAGGGTTGGGGTGCCACAGAGCCTGCCTGACAAGGAACCTTGCCAACCAAGTTCGCCCTGGCCTAGGGGAACCCACTGCCCACCCAGACACCTCGTAATGCGCGCAGAGTCAGCTGAATGAGAGTGTACTCACCCCCGTTTGGCTGCTGTGATGCCCTCAAGTGCCCATCCAACTCCAGATAGGCCACTGCCAGGATCAGGTACATCGGGGGTCATGGTGCGACGGCCACCCCTTCAACGTTGGGAGGCCATCCCCAGCTGGGCCTCCATCGTCTTCTTGCTCCAGTGGTGCAGGTCCTCCCATCTTTTACGACAGTAGGTGCTCCGTCTGTGGTAGACCACCAGAGTCCGGACTTCCTTGGCGATGGCACGCCAAATACCCTTCTTCTGGTGGGTGCTGACCTAGAGGAATGGTACAGGGGGAAAGAAAATTACTCACCTCTCCGGACCGTCATACTCATTGCCCACCAGTTCCCATCCATGCCCTGATGCACTTACACTCACCATCCGCACATGCAGGCCTCAGCCCCCCCATGTATCTTCCATCCACACCACTCAAAACAGGCATTTCCCACGCAGCATGATCACAGTGTACTCACTTGTTTGTCTGGAGGACCGTACAATTGCGTGTACTGGGGGAGGACCCCATCCACTAGTTTCTCCAACTCCTCCGAAGTGAAGGCAGGGGCTCTTTCCCCAGACACTGTAGCCATCGTTGCTTCCAGACACAGGTTACAGCAGCACTTGAAGTGTAGGTCCTCTCCTGTTGAAGGTCAGGCATCAAGTGAGTGAACAGACAGAAAATGGCGGTCACGTCCGCGGCGGTGCATACCGTCACCGCCGGCATACATCGTCATTGGCTCCTGGGACCCACAGGGCCCAATGTTAACCAATGCTGAATTGCGCTGCGGTTTTCGACCGCCCACCGCGACGGTGTATAACGCCAGCGTAGTTACCTCATTTCCCCTTGTCCCACCTTATAGGTCAGGAAGCCGCCATTTCAGGGGGCCACATGGGATGGATAAAAACTGCGTCACACCTATCTAGGCCGGGAATACAGACAGATACCGGGACATTGCGAATTACAAACGTTTCTGCAAATAACACATTGTGATACCTCAGTGTTGGATGACTCTCTGCTCGCTGTTCTCCTCCATAGGGCACGTCTGCTGGGGCAGGTGATGATATGGTGGCATCCTCCGGTGTACAGACACCTAGTGGACCTGTCGACAATGGAAGAGAGACACATCATAATCATATACAGACTTGATCGTGCAACAATCCATGAACTGTGTGCCCAGTTGGACCCAGATCTGACTTCAGCTATCCGCCGTCCCACAGGAATCCCCCCTCAAGTGCAGGTTCAGTCGGTACTCCATTTCCTGGCCAGTGGGTCTTTTCAAACAACAGTGGCCATGGCATCAGGGATGTCCCAGCCAATGTTCTCTAACGTGTTGTCCAGAGTGTTATCTGCCCTACTAAAACACATGCGCAGCTACATCATTTTCCGTCAGATGGAGGATTTGCCCACAGTGAAAGGTGACTTCTATGCCCTGGGACATATCCCCAACATCATTGGTGCCATTGATGGTACACATTTGGCATTTGTATCCCCCGCAGGAATGAACAGGTGTACAGAAACCAGAAAAGCTACCATTCGATGAATGTGCAGATGGTGTGTTTGGTAGACCAGTACATCTCCCATGTGAATGCCAAGTATCCTGGCTCTGTGCATGACGCTTACATTTTGAGGAATAGCAGCATCCCTTATGTGATGGGGCAACTCCAGAGGCACCGTGTGTGGCTAATAGGTGAGGCCAAGGTCCCAATACAGTTGACAAATGTGTCTGGGTATGGGGTTGTCCTTAAGGGTTAGTGTGTGTCTAAGAGTTGTCCCTCGACATTTGCAGGTGACTCTGGTTACCCCAACCTGTCATGGCTACTGACCCCAGTGAAGAATCCCAGGACAAGGGCAGAGGAACGCTACAATGAGGCACATGGGCAAACTAGGAGGATTATACAACGCACCTTCGGCCTGCTGAAGGCCATATTCCGGTGCCTCCATCTGACAGGTGGCTCCCTATACTACTCACCGAAGAAGGTGTGCCAGATAATCGTGGCCTGCTGTATGCTGCACAACCTGCCTTTGAGATGCCAGGTGCCTTTTCTGCAGGAGGATGGGCCAGATGGTGGTCGTGTGGCAGCTGTGGAGCCTGTTGACAGTGAAGAAGAGGAGGCAGAAGAAGAGGATATCAACAACCGAAGCAACATCATCATGCAATACTTCCAGTGAAACACAGGTAAAAAGATATAACTGCTTCCCACTTCTCATACTATTGTTGGAGCTAGCATATCTTTGTAATTTTCACTCAGTGTATGGACGCTGACTTCTCACTTTGACTTTCCATTTCACAGATATGGGTCCCACTTTTTGCCCTCTGTTATATTTACCGCTGGCCTAAAGCTGTGTTACATTGGTATGTGAACAAATACATTGACATTGCTATATTCCATAGAAATTGCAATTACACATTTGTGAAAGCACAGACTCACTCCATATTGTTTTGTGATTGAAGTGTGTTTATTTCTGTGCAAATAAGTGGAGGGGGTTGTAAAATGGGCTGGGGTGATGGTGGAGGAATGTCCATGGCAGAGTCCAGTCTATTTGTTTCACAGGTGCATTGTCCAAAGGGGCATAGGAAGGGGAGCGATGGCAGTTTAAGGTGGACAGGGTGACATAGTGGGACAGAAGGGTGACATTCAGGGGAGGTCTTATTTCTTGGCTGGGGTGTTGGCAATGTTCTCTGTCTTGTTCCCGGATCTCAGGGACCATTTGCGGGAAGGTTCTCCATCTGCAGGGGGTGGGGTGCTGGTGTCCTCTTGTTCCTATGTCGGTGCCTCCTGTCCACTAGTGCCGGCTGCTCATCGTCCAGGCTAGTGTCAGGGGCCCGTTGGCGTGCCACTGTGTCCCACCTGGTGTTGAGAAGGTCTGCCAGCACCCCTGCAATGGTGACCAGGGTGTTGTTGATGGACTTCAAGTCCTCCCTGATCCCCAGGTAGTGTTCCTCTTGCAGACGCTGGGTCTCCGGAAACTTGGCCAGTACTGTGCCCATGGTCTCCTGGGAATGGTGGTAAGCTCCCATGATGTTGGAGAGTGCCTCGTGGAGTGTCAGTTCCCTGGGCCTGTCCTCCCCCTGTCGCACAGCAGTCCTCCCAGCTTCCCTGATGTCCTGTGCCTCTGTCCCCTGAACCGTGTGCCTTGCATTGGTGTTACATGCAGGGTTTGGTTTTGGGATGTGTGTGTTAGTGGGGTATCTGTGGGTTGTTGGGGTGATGGGTGTGAGGGTAAGGGTGGCGGTATGTGAAGGCATGCAGGTGGGGTGGGGGGGATTAAGTAGTAAGATTTGCCTTACCAGAGTCCAGTCCTCCTGCTACTCCTGCGAGGCCCTCAGGATGCATGATCACCAAGACTTGCTCCCCCCATGTTGTTATTTGTGGGGGAGGAGGAGGGGTCCACCGCCAGTCCTCTGTACAGCAATCTGGTGTCTGGATACCACAGAACGCACCTTCCCTCATAGGTCTTCCACCTCATCCGGATGTCATCCCGTGTTCTTGGATGCTGTCCCACTGCGTTAACCCTGTCGAAAATTCTGCGCCATAGCTCCATCTTCCTTGCAATGGATGTCTGCTGCACCTGTGATCCGAATAGCTGTTGCTCTACCCCGATGATTTCCTCCACCATGACCTTGAGCTCCTCCTCAGAGAACCTGGGGTGTCTTTGCGGTGCCATGATGTGGTGTGGGTGATGTGTGAGGTGGTGTCGGTTGTGATGTGTGAGGGGATGTGTTGGTGTGTGTTGTTTGAGGTGCGTGGATGTTGTGTAAGTGATAGTGTTGTGTGTCTGTGGATGCTGGTGTTGTTTTAGGTAGTCTCTCTCTCTGGCCTTCTTTCAAAATTTTGGTTGTAAGGGTTTGTGAGTGATGTGGGTGTGGGCTTTATATTGGATTGGGTGTGTGGGTGTGGTGTGTGTATCTGTATCAGGTGTATGTATTTCAAATTGTCCAATGTGGTTATGTTTTGTTAGTGTGTGTATTTTGAGCACGGCGATGTGTACCGGCAATGGTTTACTGCGGTTGAATGACCGCTGCGTTGATTCGTGGGTCGTGATACTGTGGGCGTATTCTTGTTGGCGTGACAGTGGAGGTTTTGGTATCACCAGTTTTTCACTGACCTTTGGTGTGGCGGACTTGTGTGGGTGTCTGTATTGTGGCAGATTACAAGATGTGGGTTGTGATACCTGTAGCGGAATTCTGCAGCCGCAGCGGTATGTTGGCGGCCTTCTGCACGGCAGAAAGCGGCATGTACCGCCAGGGTTGTAATGAGGGCCTATATGATTTGATTCTGAGAGAGCATATGCTCAGTATTTGTTTTACAGAGTTGTGCCGGAACTTACTAGACAGTAACCTGACTGATCCCAGAAAGCTTGCTGGAGAGGCGGACCTCTGGGCTAGCACCAGAGTGTCCAAGAAGGTATCTGGGGGGGCACCCACAAAGGTGGTCAGGGTTCCCAACAGAAGAGAGAGGTGTGAAAAATTTAAAGATATAGAACCCTTCAAAAGGCCCCCAAAACAATTCCCAAGAGGGGGTAACCAGTCCCCTCCAAAATTTGGGAAGAAGCCAGGGTACTTTGATGAAAAGTTAGGGAAGTTTATCTCCAAATGCTTACAGTGCTACCAGCATGGACACTCTAAGGGCGCCTCCCAGTGTCCCAAGAGGCCAAAGCCTACCACTGGAAGGCCGACACCTGGGTTGGCGAGTGTAGCGCAGGGGGGGGAGACAGTCCCAGTTATGAGGAGCAGATAGAGGTATCCCTAGTATCCCTGGGAGATATGGAAATGGTGGCAAAAGTCCAAATGCCTGCCAATACTTCCAAGTAGAGGCAGTGGGTCACCAGTGATGGGCAAAGGGTGGAGGCTCTGCGTGACACAGGAGCCATTATGACTACTGCAAAGAGTCGGCTGGTGTCAACAGAGCAGATAATCCCTAATACATTCCACCAGGTCATAGTCGCTGACAGTCGTGAGAGTCACCTACCGGTAGCTCTGCTTCTCTTTGAGTGGGGGGGTGTCTCTGGTACTCTAAAGGTAGCTGTGAGTCCTGCCATGCCTGTAGATTGTCTGTTAGGGAATGATCTTGAGCATACTGCCTGGAAGGAGGTAGAGCTCAGATCCCACCTGGAGATGTTAGGTTTGCCTGAGTGGGTCTGCATGACCAGAAAGTCCATGCCTGCCTGGGAAGGGAGTCAAGGGCATCTGGAGCCTGGAACAATGGCCCAGACAGCTGCACAGAGGAAGGGCAAGAGGCGCGAGAAACCTGCCTCAGATATTCCCACAGTGGTGGACGGGGTCCCAGAGGAGGAGGCCCCTGACCCTAATGGAGAGGATATTGCTGACCTGGGTAACCTGCCTGAACTTGCTGGCTGGCAAGTAGAGAGTGGGCCAACCAGGGATGAATTCTGCAAAGTGCAGAAAGAGTGTTCCACTCTTGAGGGTCTGAGGCAACAGGCCGCAGCCCAAGCAGCAGGTGAAGCCTCTGGCGATCCCCATATCTAATGGGAAAATGATCTACTCTACAGTGAGCCTAAGGCTCCGGCCATTGGGGCAGCACATGTGCTGGTGGCCCCCCAGTGTTACCGGGCCTTCCTACTGGGCCTGGCTCACGACATCCCCCTGGCAGGACATTTGGGCCAAGACAAGACCTTTGTTAGGCTTATCACCCACTTCCTTGGCCTAGAATGCGGGTAGCCTCATATAATTTCTACATGGCCTGCCCCACCTGCCAGGCCAGAGAAAAGACAGGGAAAAGGCTTAAGGCAACCCTGATCCTACTCCCCGTCATTGGCACCCCTTTGAAAAGGGTGGGCATCAACGGCATTGGTCCCTTGGACCCCAAACTGCCTCAGGCAACAGGTTTATCCTGGTTTTGGTTGACCATGCCACCCACTACCCAGAGGCAATCCCTCTGAGGACTGAGACTGCACCAGAGGTGATCGGAGCCCTGATGGGAATATTTACTCATGTGGGGTTCCCAAAGGAAGTTGTGTCTGACAGAGGCACAAACATCATGTCAGCATACATGAAGTCCGTGTGGGATGAGTGCGGGGTAACCTGCCAGTTTACCACCTCTTACCATCCTCAATCCAATTGGCTTGTTTAGAGATTCAACAAGACCCTAAAAGGCATGATAACTGGCCTACCTGAGGCCATGAGGTTTAAGTGGGATGTCCTCTTGCCATGCCTTCTCTTTGCTTATAAGCAGGTGCCCCAGAAAGGGGTGGGGTTCAGTACCTTTGAACTTCTCTATGGTTACTCTGTCAGGGGACCACTAAGCGTAGTGAAAGAGGGCTGGGAGGAAGCACCCAAGACACCTCCCCAGGATGTGGTCAGTTAGATGTTGGCCCTCCGCAACCAGACACAACGCTTCTGGAAGCAGGCCGAGGTTAGTAGAGCCTAGAGCTCTCTAAGACCACTGGACTGGCCCATTTGAAATTAAGGAGGGGAAGAGGGAGGCCACTTACCTGGTGGACCTGAAGACCCCTACACACCCCCTGAGGGTTCTCCACCATAACAGGCTGAAGCCTCATTTTGAGAGATCTAAGATCAGTATGCTCCTTGTGACAGATGAGTGCATGGAAGAGAAGACTGAACCTCTCCCCGACCTCCTCTCTGCCAAAGAAAGTGATGGGTCAGTGGAGGGGGTTGATCTCTCTGACTCCCTGACTCCAGGGCAGAGAGGAGATTGCTATGAATTATTGGAGCAGTTCTCTTCCCTGTTTTTCCTCACTCCTGGACTCACTCACTTGTGTGTTCACGATATTGACATGGGAGACAGCACCCCTGTAAAGAACAAAATTTACAGGTTGTCAGACAAGGTGAAGGCCAGCATCAAGGAGGAAGTCACCAAGATGCTGTCCCTAGGGTTAATGAGAAGTCGAGTAGCCCCTCGGCCAGCCCCGTGGTGCAGGAACCAAAGCCTGTTGCACCCGGTGCCAAGCCAGAACTCCGGTTGTGCGTGGACTACCAGGGTCTCAACTCAGTCACGCATACTGATGCTCACCCCATCCCAGAGCTGATGAGCTTGTAGACAGACTAGGTGCTGCTAAATTCCTCAGTACTTTTGATCTCACATCAGGTTACTGACAGATTGCCTTGATTGAGGGGGCTAAAGAGAGATCGGCACTCTACACTTGAGGGTCATTACCAATTCCGGTTGATGCCCTTTGGGTTAAAAAATGTCCCAGCTACCTTCCAACAGTTGGAAAACGGGGTCCTAGCTGGCAAGGATGCCTTTTGTGCAGCCTACCTAGACGACATAGCGGTCTATAGTTCCAGCTGGGAGGAACACCTGCTCCACCTCAAAGAGGTGCTTTAGGCCCTGCAACAGGCAGGCCTGACCAGCAAGGCCAGCAAGTGCCAGATTGGGCAGGGTTCTGTGGTGTACTTGGGACACCTAGTAGGTGGTGGCAAGGTGCAGCCACTCCAGCCCAAGATTGAAACGATCAAGCCCAGGCAACCACCTAGAACACCATCAAAGATTAGAGCCTTCTTAGGCCTCACAGGATATTACCATAGGGCTATTGATCAATCGTGTAACCCTTGACAGAACTTACTTCCAAAAAGCAACCTAGGTGGGTGAATTGGACAGAGGCTTGTCAGAAAGACTTTGACTCCCTGAAGGAAGCCATGTGCACGGCCCCTGTGCTCAAGGCCCCTGACTACTCCAAGGAATTTATTGTGCAGACAGACGCTTCAGAGCATGGCACAGGGGCTGTTCTTGCAAAGCTAAATGAGGAGGGCCGAGACCAACCAGTAGTCTTTATTAGCAGAAGACTATTACCACGGGAAAAGAGGTGGAGTGCTATTGAGAGAGAAGCATTTGCTGTGGTCTGGGCACTAAAGAAGCTGAGACCATACCTGTTTGGGACTCATTTCCAGGTTCAGACAGACCACATGCCCCTTCAGATGGCTTATGCAGATGAGGGGCGAGAATCCTAAACTCTTGAGATGGTCCATTTTCTTACAGGGGATGGACTTTTCGGTGGAGCATCGCTCGGGGATTGACCATGCCAACGCTGATGGTCTCTCCAGATACTTCCGCCTTAGCAATGAGAGCTCCCAGGAGGTTGGGTAGCTCTCCCCACTTGCAACTGGGGGTGACACATGTTAGACCTGACACCCTTAGGGTGGTCACCCCTAACTTTTTGGATGCCTCCCTCCACTTTTTGTACACTGTTTTTGCTGGTTTTAGGGCTCTACACACTTTACCATTGCTAACCAGTGCTAAGGTGCATATGCTCTCTCGCTTTAAAAATTATGCCATTGGATCATACCCAATTGGATTATTTAAGATACTTATCGGTCCCTAGTAAAGTGCACTATATGTGCCCAGGGCCTGTGGATTAAATGCTACTAGTGGGCCTGCAGCACTGATAGTTCCACCCACTTAAGTAGCCCCCTAACCATGTCTCAGGCCTGCCATTGCAAGGCTTGTTTGTGCAGTTTCACTGACAATTTGACTTGGCCTTTAAAAGTACTTGCCCAGCCTAATACTCCCCTTTTTCTACATGTAAGTCACCCCTAAGGTAGACCCTAGGTAATCCACAGGGCAGGGTGCTGTGTAGACAAAAGGCAAGACACATACCTATGTAGTTTACATGTCCTGGAAGTGTAAAACTCCTAAATTCGTTTTGCACTGCTGTGAGCCTGCTCCTTTCATAGACTAACATTAGGGCTACCCTCATTTACTGTTTGAGTGGTAGCTGCGGATCTGATAAGAGTAGCAACGCCATATTTAGTACGGCCAGAATGGTAATACAAACACCTGCTGACTGGTGAAGTTGGATTCAATATTACTATTTTAGAAATGCCACTTATAGAAAGTGAGCATTTCGCTGCACTTAAATCCTTCTGTTCCTTACAATCCACATTTGGCTCAGTTCAGTTGGCAGCACCCTTCTGCATTCACTCAGACAAATCCCAAACGCAGGATTCTCAGCCACACTTGCATACATCTGCATATTAAATGGGTCTTCCTGGGCTGGGAGGGTGGATGGCCTGATACTTACATGTCAAAGGACAGTAGCCTGCCCTCACATAAAGGACTGCCACACCTCCTCCTGGGACCCTGACAGACAGGATTGAACTGAAAGGGAACCTTGTGCACTTCTAAGCCACTCTTTGAAGTCTCCCCCACTTCAAAGACACATTTGGGCATTTGAACAGGGCCGCTGCCCCTACCAACTCAGACACTTCCTGGAGAAATACCTGAACCAGAACCTGCAACCTGCCAAAAAGAACTGACTGACTGCCCAAAGGACTTACCTGACTGCTTTTCTAAGAAGGCCTGTTGCCTTTCTGTTGTCCTGCTGCCTTGCTGCTCTCTGGCTGTGCTGAGAAGTGCTCTCCAGGGGCTTGGGTAGAGCTTGCCTCCTGTTCCCTGAAGTATCAGGACCAAAAAGACTTCATTCCTGCAAAAAGAACTCCTGTGCGGTAGAAATCGATGCATAGCCTGCAGAAAATGATGCACAGCCTGCATCGCAGTGAAAAATTTACCACACAACCGAACCGGAATGACGCAGCCCAACTTTGCAAGGAGAAGATCGACACAGTGCCAGCGTAGCGTTCGGAAATTCGACGTACGGCCCACTGGATTGACGCAAAGCTGAGCCCAAATGACGCAGCCTGACTTCCTTAGAGGAATCGACACAGCGCCCGCCATGCGGTAGAAATTTCCATCCAATGCCCACCGGATAGACGCAGCCCCTGTAACTGCGTCCTGCAAGCGCCGGATTTCAATGCATTGTCCCCGGGGCGTCCGAAAACCCCACAACTCGAAGAGGATCCAAGTCCGAGTGCCGGAAATCGACCCAAAGCCTTCCCTGCGTGAAATATAAATGATGCATTGCCGTATGCTGCGCGAGAAATCGGCGCACACCTCCCTGTTTTCCACGCATCTCCTCCTCTGCGGTTCAGGTAGGAGATTTTGAACACAAACCAGGTACTTTGTGCTTGCAAGAGACATTTGTTGCTTTAAGAGACTAAAGACACTTTATATAATTTTTACAGTGATATTTCAATATATACCTATTGCATTTTGATCGTTTTAACCTGCATTTATCCAGATAAATATTATTTATTTTTCTAAACACTGTGTGGTGTATTTTTGTGGTGCTATACTGTGTTATTGCATGATTTATTGCCCAAATACTTTACACATTGCCTTCTAAGTTAAGCCTGACTGCCCAGTGCCAAGCTACCAGAGGGTGGCACAGCATAATTTGGATTGTGTGTGACTTACCCGACTAGAGTGAGGGTCCTTGTTTGAACAGCGGGTAAACTGCATGCCAATCAAAGACCCCATATCTAACACACCTGCAGTAGCAATGATGGACAGTACGTGTATGACTAGATTGCTTAGCCACAGTGTGCATTTCCAGGCCATTAATGTGGCATCAGGTTGAAAAGTGCACTGCACATGTGTAATGGGGAAGGTTTGTCACGTGACTGTTAGCATGCATCATGGAGTGACTTGCAGTTAGGTTGAAATCACATGTGATTGGGTACAACCATTCATCCACAGACATCTGGGCATGCAGGACCAAAATGGAGACAATGATGTAGCTTCTCATTCAGCAACATGTTGATGACCTTCTTCTGGTACTTGCAAATCTCTTGGCCTCTCCACCATTCAATGGCGTCTACTGATGCAATCAGAGTATGTAATTGTAATGGGTGCCAGACATTAGTGATGATTTCCCTGGGGCTTGCTGATTCATTGTGCTGTGCATTTAAGAAACATATCTCCCTGTCAATTTGCACATGATGTCTACAGTGTACATTTGCGTGCCAAATGTGTGTCATATCAGAGCAACATTGGTTCTACCTCCATGACTCCATTGGGATAAATTTCACTTGGTGAAGTGTGTATTGTTGATATGCTTCAAGTGTGACATGGGTATTTCCGTGTCACCTTCTCCAGGATAAAGTACCTTTGTCAGCAACGTGGTGTGTTCTGGGTCCATCATTTAACATTGTTGTGTTATTGTATATGTGACACTTCGAGGTCTGCATGACCTTGTGTAGGATCTGTGGTAGTGAAGATGGCATTTGTCTATTATTGTATGACAGCATGTAACTGAGGTATGCTCCATGAGGTAAAGCATTGAAGGTGATGTGCCTCCTATTTTTTCAATCGTTACTGTGATTGCACAACTTCAACCATGCAATTGCAGCTGTCTGAGATCCTGATTTTCCTGTGGGCAACTGTTGGCAGTTCGGATGGCATGCATGCATATGGTGTAGTACATGTAGGGGCCAACTTGGTAAAGTTTGTTGCTGGGGCTGTCTTGACGTGATGGTAGTGTTTGCTAATCACAGCTGTTGTTCAAGTGTGATCAGGAACATGTGGTGGCCCTTTTTCTTTTTGTATTTTCAGCATCAGCCCAGGCTAAGGTAGGAGACAGGGCACAGCCAATTGGGGAAGCATCTGCCATTGTACCTCCAGTCAAGACACCACTGACACAGAGGGACCCAGTGGCCTGGAGGGTGAGGGGAGTGCCACAAAGGAAACCAGATCTACATCCTCATCATCATTTTCTGCTTCCAGTGGCTACACCCTAATGGTGGCGGACCCATCAGGACATACTCATGTGGCATCTTTGTCTGCCACCTCCAGTTCTATCTCCACCCTGCCTGTTGCTCCCCACCCAGTTTGCCATGCCCTCTCACTCTAGTAGGTGGGCATCTCCTTTGACACAGGCACCTCCACTCCAGACCCTGTTACCCCTGCTGCACTGAATGAGGAGAGTACTGACCTCCTGAGGAGCTGAGAAATGCCATTCACAGGCTGGCTAGCCAACATCAATACACCAGTGCTTTCCTGGATGACATTCTTAGTGTCATGTCTGGCAGAGATCCTTTTAGGCTCTGGCCTCCTCACTGATGGCAGTGAGTCACTTCCCCCATTCTGTTCCCTCCACCTCCCTCTTCCCAATCCAAATACCCCATTCCTCTACCCATCCCAAGCACACAGACACATCCACACACGCACACCTCAAAACGTACTAGCAGCAAACATAAACACAACCACAAGACACACCGGTATGCAAGCACTCAACATACACCCATAAATACATCAGCTGCTACCTCAGAAAACACCCCCACCAGCCAACTGACCCACACACCACATGAAGCATACCCAAAGGCATCACCACAGTAGGCAGTGACACACCCACTATACTCACCAACTCCACCCCAACAAACAGATATCCACCACTTCCATAATACCTGCAGACATCACCTCAAAAGATACACAAACATCCACCACTAACAGTATACCCAATAACACCACCCCAAAAGGCACACAAACATCCACAACTTCTAGCATTCATGCAGACACCACCCTAACAGACACACACACATCCACCAAACCCACATCAGTCAGTGCCTCCATCTCCCATCCCCCAAGACACACAAACACATAAACTCAAACATGCAATAGACACCAACCAAACATACTTCAACAAAGGGGGACAGGGAGATTAATGGTCCAGTGTACAGCCTCCCAAATACGATACTAACTTATGTAAATACACTGTTCCAACAAGACCACAGGGCAATCCTAATGCTAAAAGCAAATGTCCTCACACATCCAATTGGATGTCATGCTTCATCATTGGGCCTGCTCCTCATCAGGCCAGCGCTGCAATGTCTGACGGGTACACCATACAGGCGGCTCTTTGCTGGTGATACTTTCTCAAAATTTCTGTGCCGTGGTAAGAGGTATAGAAAACACTGCCAACCTAACGGCACACAAAGGATAGGAGAGCTAAAGACAAAAGTCTAAAATTGGTTCAAAACCACACATCACCTTCATTTATTGATCAAGGAAGGGTCTTGGCCAAGGTTAAAACATAGAGGAGAGTGAGGAATGAGATCATGCTCATTCACTCTCTAAATCACACTAAAGAAGGAGGGGAGGGGACTGCCCTACACCTCCGTTGAATGGGTCAACATGTTTCACGTCTTGTTGGCAAGGTGCAATTACATTAGTTACCAACCAAACATAGACATACCTCACACATGCACACATCTGACATAAGCATACCTCCCACGCGCACACACCCAAGACATCAACACCCACATACCAGGCGACAACTCCAGATGGCCACTCCCTCAACATCGAAATCTCCAACTCCTTCTGATGACTATCCTTGTGTTTGACTTTGCCCTTTCCCCTGTTCCCTCCACCCATTGTCCCAAACCCAAGAGGCCTCAACCCATCCCTTCTGCATCCAAGTCCTCCCCTGTCATACCTGTCCCCCCTGCAAGCACCTATACCCCTCCCTCCAAGAAGAAACCCACCCCTACTAGTTCACCCCTCTCAAAACCACTCATCCCAAATTCATCCCCTCCCCCCCCCACCAAGGATGATCACTGAGATGCCTGCCTGCCCACTTGATGCCCCTTCCTGTTGACCTTCCCTGACAGTAATAAGAGTCAAGTGTGGGCACAGTACTGTGCAATGACTATCTGATGGACTGGCTAATGGCCTTTGCTATCATTGTTTTTAATAAACTCAAACATTTGTTTTTTTAGGGTACATGTTTGTCCTGTAATTCCTTTTCCATCTTTTTGTTGTTACAGAGTAACTTGAGTTGTCTGCCTACAGTTGGGTGTGGTTCAGCCTGATTGCTGATCCATTTGCTTTTGTTACGAAATTCTAACTTTGTGGGCATTGCTGGTGTTACCCAAGACAAAGGTAGATGTGCACTGTATGGATATGAGTTTGTTAATGCAAGTGTGGTGTCATTGCATTGTGTTCTCAACTTTATGCCCCTACACTCAACACCACTCTTCTTAGCTCCAATCAACTCTATGGCGCACCACTCCACTCTACAACACGTCCCTTAACTTTACAACAGTCCACCCCAAGGCAGGCCACTCCTCTGACCACCACTCCACTGTACTCCCTCCACTCTAAGACACTCTGGGGGTCATTCCAACGGTGATAAAGCAGTGGCCAACCCGCCAACAGGCAGGCGGTAAAAAAAAATGAATTCTGACCCTGGCGGGAACGGCCAACACAGACCGCCACTTTAACACTCCGACCGCCACGGCGGGACAGACAAACAGCGCGGCGGTCACCGCCAACAGGCAGGCGGCAGACAACGTACCGCCCACCCTATCACAACTCACCAATCCGCCACCTTTTCCGGGGCGGGAGCACGCCGATAAAAACACGGCGGAAACAGACTACGAACGGGAAAACGCTCACCTCTATACACTCCACGAGGACGGAGGACAGCATGGAGCCCGAATTGAACATCCTACCTGCTCTCGTCTACCTGCTCATCTACCACGAGTACGAACTCCGGCGCAGACGACAACGGTGAGTACCGCACCTACGACACAAGGGAGGGGGGAGGAGGAAGGGTTACGGGCACACACATACGCAATACACCCACCCCCCAACTATCTACACACCAATGCAGAGCACCAAGTCAAAGTGACACCACCCAAACCCCCCGGAATAATGCAAAGATATAATTAAAGTGAGAAACTAAATTTATGTATAAAATAGGTTCATTGAAGTCATGGTAAAATAGGAAAATGAAAAAAAAAAATCAAGTTTAAACATTGCGTAACCGATAAATAGAGGCAATAAGTCCAGCACAGTCACTGAAATTTCAACTGTCCGTGGGCCAAAGTGTATCAACACATGGGCAAAGCCCACACAGGAGACCTGAGTCCGTTGGAGAGAACACTGCAGGGGCATCAGATGATAAAACTACAGGCACCTCAGGGGGAAGGGAAGGGGGGGCACCACAGCCACATGAGTCCACGACGCCAGATCCACGAAGGGGCCACCATGCCCGCTGTGCCATCCTGGGGAGTGCAAAGCCACAGTCTCACAAGTCTCTACAGTGGGTGGCTTGCCCACTGTTCAATCCTGGGGAGTGCAAAGCCACAGTCTCACAAGTCTCTACAGTGGGTGGCTTGCCCACTGTTCAATCCTGGGGAGTGCAAAGCCACAGTCTCTCAAGTCTATACAGTGGGTGGCTTGCCGACTGTTCAATCCTGGGGAGTGCAAAGCCACAGTCTCACAAGTCTCTACAGTGGGTGGCTTGCCCACTGTTCAATCCTGGGGAGTGCAAAGCCACAGTCTCTCAAGTCTATACAGTGGGTGGCTTGCCCACTGTTCAATCCTGGGGAGTGCAAGGCCACAGTCTCTCAAGTGGATAACAGTCTCCACAGGCAATGGAGGAGGCAGGGTGGGCCGAGTGCAGCGTGAACAGTAGCTCGACACAGAACCGGCACTGTCATTGGGCCAGCGGTGCTTGAGACGGCGGGGCCCAGCGGAGCGGTGCTTGACAGGAAGGGCCCAGTGGAGCGGTGCTTGAGACGGCGGGGCCCAGCGGAGCGGTGCTTGAGATGAAGGGCCCAGCGGAGCGGTGCTTGAGATGGCGGGGCCCAGCGGAGCGGTGCTTGAGATGGCGGGGCCCAGCGGAGCGGTTGTTGACAGGAAGGGCCCAGCGGAGCGGTGCTTGACAGGAAGGGCCCAGCGGAGCGGTGCTTGAGACGGCGGGGCCCAGCGGAGCGGTGCTTGAGATGAAGGGCCCAGCGGAGCGGTGCTTGACAGGAAGGGCCCAGCGGAGCGGTGCTTGAGATGAAGGGCCCAGCGGAGCGGTGCTTGAGACGGCGGGGCCCAGCGGAGCGGTGCTTGAGACGGCGGGGCCCAGAGGAGCGGTGCTTGACAGGAAGGGCCCAGCGGAGCGGTGTTTGAGACGGCGGGGCCCAGCGGAGCGGTGCTTGAGATGAAGGGCCCAGCGGAGCGGTGCTTGACAGGAAGGGCCCAGCGGAGCGGTGCTTGAGATGAAGGGCCCAGCGGAGCGGTGCTTGACAGGAAGGGCCCAGCGGAGCGGTGCTTGAGACGGCGGGGCCCAGCGGAGCGGTGCTTGAGACGGCGGGGCCCAGCGGAGCGGTGCATGTCTTGGCGGGGCCCTGTTCAGCGGTGCCTTTCTGGACGGCGGGGCCCTGTTCAGCGGTTCCTTTCTGCACGGCGGGGCCATGTTCAGCGGTGCCTTTCTGGACGGTGGGGCTCTGTTCAGCAGTGCCTTTCTGGACGGCGGGGCCCTGTTCAGCGGTGCCTTTCTAGACGGCGGGGCCCTGTTCAGCGGTGCCTTTCTGCACGGCGGGGCCATGTTCAGCGGTGCCTTTCTGCACGGCGGGGCCCTGTTCAGCGGTGCCTTTCTGGACGGCGGGGCCCTGTTCAGCGGTGCCTTTCTACACGGCGGGGCCCTGTTCAGCGGTGCCTTTCTGGACGGCGGGGCCCTGTTCAGCGGTGCTTGTTCTGTAAGTCAAGGGAGTCAGACCTGGCCAGGACTCTCTGCTCAGTCGCCCTCCGACCGTGCAGTTGCTGGACCCTTCGGTGACGGTGTCCTGGGCCCTTGGGTGTCCTCCCTCACACCCGGGATGGGGCTTGTGGGGCCCTCCTGGTCCGCGCTCCTGCTGGCTGACTTCTCCGCCCTGCTGCCCTTGCCCTCCTTCGATGTGGCCCTCTGGGCCTTGCCTCCCCTGGATGTTGTGGCAGGTGAAGTGGCAGAACTTTGGTCCTTGGGGGCAGTCGTTTCAGTCTTCTCGCGGCGGCCCCTTACTTTACGGGTCCTCTTTCCAGGGGGGGGGGCTGGCTGTCCCCTTGCTGCTGACCGATGTATCACTGCTGGCAAAGGGGGGACTCCAAAATCCCTGCACTACGGTGACCCTTGAAGCCGGGCTGGTGGTGGCTGAGGCGCTCTTGGGACTCTTAGCAGATGGAGGGGGTGGGTCAGGTGAGGGAAAGAGGTCAAGAGTGGAGAGGTAAAGTTTTTTAGGACCAAGGTAAAGGGTAGGTGTAGTGGTTATGGGAGTGGAGGAAGAGGAGGTGCTTGTAGGAGAGTCAGGTGTGCTGTCCTTGGGTGAAGGTGCATGGGCTGGAGGCTGTCGTGAGGTGGTTGGCTGTTGGGTGGGTGGCTGCCTGCGTTTGTGTGTCTTGGAAGAGGGGGTGACAGACACAGTGGGAGAGGACACAGGGGACGTGTAAATGGCAGTGGGGGTGGTGACTGCACGTGTGCGGACTGTACTGGAGGGTGTGCTGGTGATGGAAGTACTGGCTGTTGGTGGTGTGCATGCAGGTGTGAGTAGAGACGTCACAGGGAGGGAGGAGGGAGATGAGGAGGTGGGGGACACAGAGGTGGTAGTGGCTGTTGGCATGTCTTCATCTGGGTGTTGCTTGGGTGAATGTTTGTGTGATCTGTGGTGCTTATGTCTGGATGAGCTGCCCTTGGGTGTTGAGGTGTGTGCAGGCTGGTCTGATGGTGTGGATGGGAAAGGCTGAGGAACAGGAGACAGAGACAGGGTGGAGGCAGTTAGAAGAGGGAGGCTGGAAACAGGGACAATGGCTGCCGTCAGCGCTGAGGCCAGAGCATTGAACGATCGTTGATGGGCAGCCTGACCCGAATGACTGCCCTCCAGGTATGCATTGCTACGATGCACCTCCCTCTCTACCCCCTGGATGGCATTCAAAAGGGTAGACTGCCCAACAATGATGGTCCTGAGGAGGTCAATGACCTCCTCACTGAGGGCAGCAGGGGTAACAGGGGCAGGGCCTGAGGTGCCTGGGGGCGAATGAGATGCCCGCCTTCTTGGGCGAGCGGGCACGGAGCGAAGGCTGAGGGGCTGCTGGGAGGGCGGAGCTGGTGCGCTGGGTGGTGGCTGTACCTGTAGAGGCGGGGGGCACGGATGTTGCCGCCACCGCTAGGGAGCTCCCATCCCACGACGTGTCGGTGTCGCTGGTGTCACCACGGGTCCCCGTTGTGAAGCTCCCCTCGCCCTCCGTATCACTGGTGGCCTCGGTGTCTGTGCCATGGCCCACCGGGGCCTGGTGAGTTGCAGCTCCCTCGTGCTCCGGTGCCAATTCTCCTCCGCCTGATGATGCTAATGCACACATGCACAAGAAGATAAAGAAAAAGGGTGGGGGGAGAAATAAAGACAGGTTGAGTGCATGCATTGTCAACACCGTTGGCGGAGAGTACAGACACAGGAGCCTCATGCACTAAGCCGCACTATCGGGGTACACTACTCAGTACTTGTGACTAGGCCAACAGGTCTAGGGACAACAAACGCGCACATGGGTGATGCAGGACCATGGATAGCTGTACTTGTCACCCTACAGAGGTGGGGGGCGGGGGCACAGGGACATGGCTAAAGGAGAGGACTACACTACAGAAAGCGCCCTGGCCTAATGTCACCCACAGCCCTCCTCCCCCACCCAGGCACCTCCACTGCACGTAAAGATAGGTGAATGTGCTGGTACTCAGCCCCTTGTGTCTGCTGTGATGTCCTCACGCGCCCATCCAAATCGGGGTAGGCGACCGCCAGGATCCGGGACATCAGGGGGTCAGGGTACGACTGGCACCCCTCCTAGGTTGGGAGGCCATCCCCAGCAGTGACTCGGCGGTCTTCCTGGTCCCGCGGCGGATGGCCTCCCACCTCTTGCGGCAGTGGGTGCCCCGTCTGTTGTGGACCCCCAGGGTCCGGACTTCCTTGGCGATGGCATGCCAAATGTCGATCTTCTGATGGGCGCTGACCTATTTGACATGTACAAGGTGGAATTGGAAATATCATCAATTTTCCACATGATAGATGTGATTGCCCCCCCTCCCCAACCTTGCCATGTGGCACATGCTCTCATCTGTCGTGCCTTGCACTCGTCATTGTCTCCCCACCCCACCATCTAATCTCCACCCCACTCAACACAGGCATAGCCCATTCAACGTGCACACAGTGTACTTACCTGTTGGTCTGGAGGACCGTAGAGTAGCGCATACTGGGGCAGGACCCCATCCACAAGTTTCTCCAACTCTTCTGTAGTGAAGGCAGGGGCCCTTTCCCCAGTCGCAGCAGCCATTGTCTCTTCCAGACCGAGTTCACAGCAGCACTTGCAGTATAGGTCCTCTCCTGTGGATGATCAGGTCTCGAGTGATTAATCAGATAGGAAATGGCGGTCACGCCCGCGGCGGTGCGTACCGCAGCGGTGCGTACCGCAACCGCCGGCGCACCTTGTCATTGGCTCCTGAAACCCATAGGGTTCAATGTTAACCAATGAGGCTTGGCGCCGCGGTCTTCAACCGCCTACCGCCACGGTGTGCCACGCCAGCGCATTGACCTCACATCCCACTGTCACACTTCTCAGGTCAGGCAGCCGCCATTTCAAGGGCCCACATGGCTTAATTTCTACTGCGTCACACAGGCCTAGCCCTTGCATTGCCACACATACAAGCCGTTCAATGCATAGCGATTCGTGTACTGTGCAAGCTGGGTGAACGTACCTGTGCGTTGCTTGACTCTGTGCTCCATGTTGTCCTTCCTAGGCACCGTCTGCTGAGACTTGCGAGGAGAAGGAGGAATCCTCCCGTGTACCGACCGCTGGTGGACCTGTCGACAATGGAGGAACGTCATATAATACTTCGATACCGACTTGACCTAGCCACTATACATGAACTGTGTGCCCAGCTGGAGCCAGCACTGATGTCCCCCATCCGCCAACCCACAGGAATTCCCCCTCTGGTGCAGGTTCTGTCAGTCCTCCATTTTTTGTCAAGTGGGTCTTTTCAGACAACAGTGGCCATGTCATCAGGGATGTCTCAGCCTATGTTTTGTAAGATTTTGTCCAGAGTGTTGTCAGCCCTGATGAAATACATGCGGAGCTACATTGTTTTCCCTGAGGAGGGTGATTTGGCCACTGTGAAGGGTGACTTCTATGCCCTTGGACATATCCCCAACATCATTGGTGCCATTGATGGGACCCATGTGGCCTTAGTACCCCCAAAAGACGATGAGCAGGTGTACAGAAACAGGAAAAAGTACCATTCTATGAATGTGCAGGTGGTCTGTTTGGCTGACCAGTACATCTCCCATGTAAATGCCAAGTTCCCTGGGTCAGTGCATGACGCGTATGTTATGCTAAATAGCAGCATTCCCTATGTGATGGAACAGCTACAGAGACAACGTGTGTGGCTAATAGGTGACTTTGGTTACCCCAACCTGCCGTGGCTACTGACCCCAGTGAGGAATCCCCGGACCAGGGCAGAGGAAAGGTACAATGAGGCCCATGGGCGATCTAGGAGGATCATAGAAAGGACCTTCGGCCTCCTGAAGGCCAGGTTTAGGTGCCTGCATATGACAGGGGGATCCCTAATGTACTCACCAAAGAAGGTGTGCCAGATCATCGTGGCCTGCTGTATGCTTCACAATCTTGCATTGCGACGCCAGGTGCCTTTCCTGCAGGAGGATGGTCCAGATGGTGGTGTTGTAGCAGCTGTGGAGCCTGTGGAGAGTAAAGAGGAGGAAGACGACGGGGACGACACGGACAACAGGGACACAGTCATACAACAGTATTTTCAGTAGCACACAGGTAAGAATCCCCCACGCCATTTTACATTAGCTTCAGGCCTCCTGCATCTCTACTTTCTGTGTTTCCCCCCAGTTCCTTTCAACTGAGTTGTGACTTTCCCTTCCCTTTTCAGAGCTGTATGACCCACTGCGTGACTTCTGCTTTGTTTGCCCATGGAGTAAAGCACATTGACATTGGTATGTTGTCATCACAATGTAACTGAACATTGTTGAACCGTTATGTGTAATACATTTGTTAAGAATACAAGCAGACTCCTGAGTGTTTTAAGTGCAATTAGTGATTTATTTTTAGTGCTACATATAGGTCCATGATAGTAAAACGGTGATGGGTGGGGGTGGAGTAATGTCCATGGCAGAGTCCAGTTCTCAGTTGCACAGGTGCATTGTCCATATGCCTGTGGAAGGATGGAGCAGGGGCAGTTCAAGGTTGGACAGGGTGACAATGTGGGACAGTGGAATGACATCAGGGGGTATCTTATGCTGGCGGGGGTCTTGGCATCCTACTCTGTCTTCCTTTGTGATCTCAGGTTCCTCTTGCGGGGTGGTTGATCTTCAGCAGGAGGTGGGGTTCTGGTGGCCTGTCGTTGTGTGGGGGCCTCCTGTCCACTAGCGCCGGCGGAGGTGGTAGGCTGTTCCTGGTCCAGGCTGGTGACAGGGGCCCTTTGGGGTGCCACATGGTCCCGCAATGTGGTGACTATTAGGTTGAGGGCCAGGACGATGTTCCTGAGCTCCTCTCTGTACCCCATGTACCGTTCCTCCTGCTGTGCCTGGATCTCCTGGAACCTGGCCAGTACCGTCGCCATCGTCTCCTGGGAGCGGTGGTATGCTCCCATGATGGTGGTGAGGGCCTCTTGGAGAGTCGGTTCCCTGGGCCTGACCTCCCCCCCCTGTCGCACTGCAGCCCTCCCAGTTGCCCTGTTTCCCCGGGCCTCTGTCCCCTGGACGGTGTGCCCACTACCACTGCCCCCAGGTCCCTGTTGTTGTTGGGGTGTTGGGTCAGCCTGGGTGCCCTGTAGTGGCGGACACACCGCTGATTGACCTGTCCTGGAGACAGAGGCATGGGCCCGCTGGGTGGGAGCTGTAATGATATTCCCAGAGGGGGTTAGGTCTGCTGTGGCCTGTGTCTGTGTGTGGGGAACCGACTGTCCAGAGGTCCCCGATGGTCCGGGCTGGTCATCAGGTTCTAGGTCGACAGAGCTGCTGTCCTCACTGGGGGCCTGTTCTGGGGGTGGGATGGACATATCTGGACCCTCCTGGCCGGTGTGTTGGCGTTCGGGCCCTGCAGGGGTAAAAGAGTATGGTTATTGCTTCTGTGTGTTCCATGGCGTGCGATTTGTGGGTGCCCTTGTCCCCCAGTGCTGGCATTCCCTTGTGGGAGGAGTTGTGAGGGGGGTTTGTGGGGGGGGATGGGTCTGAGCAGTGGTCATGCATAGGTGATGGGTGTCTATGGTTTGTGTTGGCATTTAGGGTTTGGTTTTGGGTTGGGTGGGTTGTGCTGGTGAGACATTGGCAGGGAGGATGTGTGCTGGGGGGTTGGGGGTGAGGGTGGGGGTGTGGGTTGGCATGCTGGTGGTTGGGGGGGGGAGTAGTTGAGATTAGACTTACCAGAGTCCATTCCTCCGCCTACTCCAGCGAGGCCCGCAGGATGCAGGATGTTCAAGACCTCTTGCTCCCATGCAGTGAATTCGGGAGGAGTGGGTGGTGGTCCGCCGCCAGTCTTCTGCACAGCGATTTTGTGTCTTGAGACCATCGACCGTACCTTCCCCCGTAGGTTGTTCCAGCGCTTTCGGATGTCTTCCCGGTTTCTGGGATGCTGTCCCACAGCATTCACCCTGTCGACGATCCTTTGCCATAGCTCCGCCTTCCTGGCTATTGTGGTGTGTTGCACCTGTGTACCGAAGAGCTGGGGTTCTACCCTTATTATTTCCTCCACCATGACCCTGAGTTCTTGGTCCGAAAACCTGGGGTGTCTTTGGGGTGCCATGGGGTGGTGTGGATGAGGTGTGGGGTGGTGTTTGTGGTGATGTGAGTGGTGGTGTGTGGTGATGTGTGCGTAGATGTGGTGTGGTTGATGATGTTGTGTTCCTGTGTGTGTTGGGGTTTTCGATAGCAGTGCTCTCTCTCTCTCTCTATCGCCTTCTCTCCGAATTTCTAGTTGTGTGGGTTTGTGGGTGATGTGGGTGTCTGTTTTATAGTTGCTTGGATGTGTGGGAGTGTTGTTTGTATGTGTATCAGGTGTGTGTATTTCAAATTGTCCAATGTGGCTGTGTTTTGGAGCTGGGTGTGTATTTTGACCGCGGCAGTGTGTACCGCCAATGGAATACCGCGGTTGTAAGACCGCCGCGTGGATTCGTGGGTCGTAATGGCATGGGCGTGTTTGTGTTGGCGTGGCGGTTTAGGTTTGGTCATCTCCAGTTTTTCGCTGCCCGCTGATGAGGCGGCCTTCCGCGGATGTCGGGTTTTCGGCGGTTTGGCAGTTGGAGGTCAGAATGACCGTGGCGGTTTACCGCGGCCGCGGCGGTATGATGGCGGTATTCTGACCGGCGGTAAGGGCCTTTTACCGCCGAGGTCAGAATGACCCCCTCTATGACATGCCACTGTATGACACACCACTCCACTATAATTTATGACACACCACTCCACTCTTTGCCACACTACTGGATAACATGCTACTCCACTCTATGCCTCTCTAATCTACACCACTGTACTCCACTCTATAACACACCACTCCACTCTTGGTCACGCTCCTGCACTTTACTCCACTCTACGGTACTCAAATCTACTCTACTCCAATCATTCCACTTTACAACACTTTACTCCACTCTGCACCACTCTATAAGTCTCCAATCTTTGCCCTCCACGTCATTCAAATCCATTGTATGCCACTCTATGACACTCAATTCTACAAAATGACACTCTACGCCCCTCCACTGTCTGATATTCTACTCCACTCTATGGCACTCTACCCTACAGCACACTATGGGGGTGATTCTGAGCTTGGCGGGCGGCGGTAGCCGCCCGCCAAGCGGGAACCGCCAGAAGACCGTACCGCGGTCAAAAGACCGCAGCGGTCATTCTGGGTTTCCCACTGGGCCGGCGGGCGACCGCCGAAAGTCCGCCCGCCAGCCCAGCGGGAAACACCCTTTCCACGAGGATGCCGGCTCAGAATTGAGCCGGCGGAGTGGGAAGGTGCGACGGGTGCAGTTGCACCCGTCGCGAATTTCAGTGTCTGCTAGGCAGACACTGAAATTCTTTTTGGGGCCCTCTTACGGGGCCCCTGCAGTGCCCATGCCATTGGCATGGGCACTGCAGGGGCCCCCAGGGGCCCCGCGGCACCCCCTACCGCCATCCTGTTCCCGGCGGGAGAACCGCCAGGAACAGGATGGCGGTAGGGGCTGTCAGAATCCCCATGGCGGCGGAGCGCGCTCCGCCGCCATGGAGGATTCTCAAGGGCAGCGGAAAGTCGGCGGGACACCGCCGACTTTCCGTTTCCGGCCACGGCTGAACCACCGCGGTCAGAATGCCCAGCGGTGCACCGCCAGCCTGTTGGCGGTGCTACCGCGGTCGTTCGCCCTGGCGGTTTTTACCGCCAGGGTTAGAATGACCCCCTATGTCACTTTACAACATTCTGGTCAACTCTACAGTACTCCAGAGAACTCATACTATGTCACTCTACAATACTTTACTGCACTCTACTCTATCACACATGACTTCACGCTACTCAATTCAAACTCTTCTACCGCACATTCATGCCACTCCACTCTATGAGATGGCACTCTACTGTACAACATACCCCTCCGCTCTACACGATTCCATTATATATCACTCTACTCTACGCCTCTGCACTCTAAGACATTCTGTGGCACACTACTCTATAATGCAGCACTCCACTCTACACCACCCCACTTGTTGTAAATCAATAGCGATTAGATTAAGCATTAGCAGAAGACATCTTGTATTTAGCAACTATTGTGAACATTTCGCGGAATCCATTTTGTATTCATGGCAGCCATTTTCTCTGCCATGTGCTCTGTCCTACCTTTCTGTTAACTACTCTTGGAAATCTGTCTAGTGACAAGTTATATTTAGCATCTCCCACTTTCACACATGCCCAGTAAGATCTGCAGCTGTTAGTAATCAGTAACAGACAGTAATTTGTCAACTAGTCCTTGAAAACTGTTAGCCCCTCCTACCTGTCAACTGTGCATTTCCATATGACCTTATATGTATATAAGTCTTGCTTCTATAATTGTACCACCTTCTTTTAGCCCCTGCGTGGGTATAAAAGGACCATGCTCTCTTAGTTCAGTGTGCTACTTCAAACATAGGGATGGCACACTGTACTGCAAATCCCAAAACATACTGCTGACAAACGGTTAGCAGACAAACACTCGTTCAGCCAAGGAAACAACACAATGCAGATGTTATAGCCTACGAGCATAGGATGTCACATTAGTACATAAAAGAGTCACAGACAACACAAGACAACTACGGCCATGAAAGGTCTTTTCAATAGTGCCATCTACATCAACATGATCCCATTCATTTTCTCTTGCAGCTGATCAGGGGTATGGCATCCAGTCATGGATTATGACACCATTTGGCAACCGGAGGACAGCTGCAGAGCGTGCATACAACGAGGCCCATAGGAGGACACGCAGCATTGTCAAGCGGACCTTCGGCATCCTCAAGTCAAGGTTCCGCTGCCTCGATATCACTGGTGGTAGCCTCCTATATTCCCCCGAGATGGTCTGTAGGATCATCCTCACATGTGCAATATTGCACAACATTTGCATCAGAAGAAACATTCCCCTCCTGGAACCAGAGCCACACATGCCTGAAGAGGAGGAAGAGGAGGATGCTGGCCTGCAACAGGAGGGGGAACTACAGAACACAGCTGCTGGTATACGCAGACGGCAACAGATTTTAAATAATTTCTTCTGAATATGTTCACCTTCACCACTTTAGTTAACTAATTTAAATAAACACCTATTTAAATCACCATATCATGGTCTGGCTATTCCTTTTTACACACCTTCATCTCTACTTATCAGAATAAGAGTGTGGCCTCATGGAGCATTGCTGAGATTCTGAGTAGGACACAGAACATCCCAGAGCTTATGTGATGCCTAACATACAATGGTCACATACACACACACACTCTTAATGACATATATCATTATGTCAAATACACCGTCAACCATTGATAGTAATTAAGCCGTGTAACACAGCCCTTGGGTTCATTTGTCACCTTCAAAAACACAGGACGTACACAGATTGACATGTCAACTGTCTAGTTTGTCCTCCAAACAGTCTCAGTCAGACCACTGATTATGTAACTTGTCCAGTAGCTGGCTCCTGAATCATCTGGCATTCTGTCAGCCTGACTGGCAACTGTCTGTGCGTCACACTAAAGTATCCCTGTGTCTACATATGTACCACACTTGTGTTAGCAAACCTGCCATTCATCAGGGGGCATTGGGCATGGGCTTCTTCCATGCATACACAAATACATTGTATAGCATCATCTGCCTTCTAACTGTAGCATTTGAGTTAAATCCTCTTGGAAATGCAAAATTCATGGCCCATCCCTTTTCTGGGTTGCATGTATGCATGAATGACAAAGAGTGACATTGTCCCAGGGTCATAGGCAGGGATTGGGTATGGGGCTTTCTGCACAACCAGCAACCTCTGATAATGTACATGACTAATACACAAATGTCAGAACCATGACAGTTCACACACAGCATCACAGTGCGCACAACATAGTGATGGGCAGTGTGTGGTGAATAGCTGTGAGAATAAACAGCACAGAGGCTATGATGTTCCCAGATGCAGTGGGAAGTGCAGAGGCCAACCTGTGTACAAATGTTGTAATGACACCTGCCGGAACATGACAATTGAGGCATTATCTCACTCAGCACACCAAGGTTGCCCTGTTGACTGTCTCATTACAGGTCTTTAGTGACAGGGTGGGACCATCCACATGTTGGTTCACATGTCCACTTCTACTTTACTCACATTGATCAACAAAGGATACTCAGTAGTTAAAGGAATAGCTGCCACTGATTCATGATGAGTCCTGGTCCGAACTGTGACAAATTACACCCCAAACAATCTACAGGATCATCATTGGACCACACACATGAACAAGACACCTATGTGCAATTGATCACTGGAAATATGTGGACACATGCTGTCTTGTATGTTGGTCCACCACAGCCACTTGATAGTTGGGGCTTACTTCTATGGCCTCAACTGTGGTGTCATCATACATATGAGATTGACCCTTGTCTGTCTGTGCAAACAACATGGTACCCACTTCCTCAATGCATGTGTATGACTCACTGTGGGATTCATCAACTAGTGCCTAGGAAGCTCTTACCAATACTCTGGGACATAGGATGTAGAAATTATGGACCTTGGACATGAACATGCGTCTGCCATCTATCTGGTGCATGGTATGTCACATGTGGTGTCTACGTGACCCTAAAACTTGGAAGTATACTTTGCGGGTGTTGTTACATGTATGACACATGCCCCTGCTCATTCCAATTTTTACTTGCATCTTAGGGTTGGACACATGGATGTCACATTCATACAACCAAATGTACCATAATGCTTCATGTGATGTACACACACGCTTGGTTAACCAACAAATTAGTTGTCAAAGAACACACTTTGAGCCAAAGGCAATTAGGTATTGTACATATGTGCGTCACATTGCTATCCTCTCCTTATGGCAAACATGCACAATTTGTGCCACACATATATATAGGGCACACTTATAACCATCTATGACGTCAGCCAACTGTGAACATACTGTGAAGGGTGTAGTGGATGATGTTCCACTGCAGTATGATGTCACACATGTGAACATACACCATCAACACAATACTGTCTTCAATTAGCCAATCTCTGATGTGTTCCAAATGTAAAATAACCAAAAAAGAAGTAAAAATGCCCCAAACCAGTTAATGCACTGTAATTTTGACGTCCCTGGCGGTGTGCGTCATTTTTTGTTTACCAAAAATGTATTTGCGTCATTTTTTTTGACGCACAGGAGTGAATTTTAGCCCGCATCCAGATATTTGTACAGTCCATGTATCATTATGTGGATGCGGGTTAATATTCACATCTGTGCGTCAAAAAAATGACGCAAATACAGTTTTGTGCAACAAAAAATGACACATAACGTGAAAAAGTCGGGACTTTTCATACAGGAAGTGATGTAATAGGATATCCTGTTTACAGATCATGTAACGTGGGTGTACTTTCACTTTCACTTTGCAGTCTATGATCCTTCTAGACTGTGTGGCTGTGTAGAGAGTGTTGTCCAGAAATTTTGTGCTGTATTTGTCCTGTGTGCTATCTGTAAAGTCCTTTTGTGAAATAAATATTGTTTGTGTATACTGTAGTACTGTGTTTTGTCTACATTTGTCCATTTATCTTGTGTATTTCTAGTTTGTGGGAGTCTGTTGTGGGTAGTGTTAGTTTGGGGATAGTTGGGCTCTTTTAGTGTTTAGGTTTACTTTTTTTCTGTCTTTTTACCCCAACTTTCACCCATTTCCCCTTTCTATTTCTTTTACCCCTATTCCTTCTCTTCAATTATAAGTATGTCTGGTAGGCCACGTCTTGGCAGGATGGGGGAAGAGGAGTTGGGGGGCTTCATCTGGCTGGTGACACATTTCTTGCCACTCATGATCCAGGCAGGGGGCAGGGTCATACAGGGGTACCCGACAGAGGTGCGCAGAATCCGGTGGGAAAAAGGTGCTGCGTCTGCCAGCCAGAGGAGTGACCACCAGCTGAAGCACCGGTTGGCTGACCTCATCACCAGGGGGCAGGATCTCTTGGACCACCTGGGAATCATGATTGGTGGCACTGTTGGTGAGTACGACTATTGTTATTGTGCACGATTAAATGCTCTGTAGTGACATCAGTGGATCAGTGCAATGTCTGCCAGCTAACTTGATGACTGTGTGTAATTTTGGGGAAATATAAGGGGATCATTGATGCACTATGGCAAGGATCACAATTGCTAGCTGTCAGGTAGCACGTGCTCAGCAACCTTACAGGTAACTTTACCATGAAGGAAATTGGTGCGGCCTTTTTGTCAGCACAGCTAACAAAATAGAAGCCAATCATGTCTATATAGGGTATTATTGACAGAGAAGTACAGATGTACCAACATTTAGGCCAACAATGTTGACGCAATTTCTAGACTGACTTTAGAATCACTACATGATGCTGAAAATGAGTGCTGCCTTCACGTCTATTGTTAATATCAAAGTGGCTCAGACATTGGTCTCATGTTAGTATGGTGAGTGTGGAAGGAAAGCATTCACAGAAGTATTATGAATGTGTGGGATTATTGTGTTTCTTGATCTTTTTGGATACATGTCAGTTCATGATTTGAAAACATCATGAAAAGGTGTAAGGTGCACTCAGCTAACATCTTATGATGTTTGTTGGAATTGGTTGAGCCACAATCCAAATATGGATGGCAGTCCAAGTGTATGCATATGGCTTCACATCTCCATGGTTGGTGCAAATCACCATAGCTGGGCTACATCAATTGACTATACTGTAACAACAGGATGGCTTACAAAAGTCCCTGCCCCTCCCTCTGTACATTGGGCCTATGTGCACTAAATGTGTCATGGCCACAAGGCATGTTTGACTGGTAATGCAGTCCTCAAGTAACCAGGCGTTGGATGTTTTTCTTGGATGCACATGATGAGACGATTACACTCCATATTTTTTAGTGCTCACCAATTATGGGGCAAGTTTGCAACCACATGATAGTTAGGGCCAATATATGTGTGCAGATATGTGTGTAACTGTCACAGGAGACCAATGCCATGTACAAGTTGGGCGTGATATATCAGATGCAGTACCATCATGTCTGAATGGCTGCCATGTCCTTATTCAGCCTACACATTGTAAATGATACTGAAAATGTTGGACTGTGCACAGATTTTGAGCACATTTCTTCCTTCCATACCTTACAGGTGGACCGGCGCCCTACACTGTGGGAGAGGTGGCGACATTTGAGGACCCCGACCACTACAGTAAGTGTTGATATGTCTGTTATGTGTTGTGTTTGATGGTTATGGACTCGTGTGGGTTGGATGCATAGCAAGGTGTGATGCGTTGGGCAAGTTTTTCACTTGTTCCATGAGTGGGAATGCAGTTCTCACATGTTTTGAGTTAGCCAATGCGTATCCGATGGTATCATGTAGAGATTGTAGGACATCCCTGTAGGCCCCACTGTGAGTACAGGGGATAGTCATGTCTCTGACACTTGTATCACCAAGAGTCGAAATGGAAGTCAGCCCCTATTTAGTCAGCCTGTCAGACCCACATTCTCTAAGATTGGTGGAGCTAATAGCTTCCCAATAGACATCTGCTTCACTATTTACCTACGTGAGTTTGAAACAGTAGGTAGAACCTCCTAGCAGCATGTACTTCCAAATGTAGTGCATCAAGTCTGTGGAACCTGAGTGTAATGGCCTAGGTGTGCATGCAATTCATGATCATGGGTGTTCTAGCAACTCTGTGTCTGATGTAAGTCAGGCCTCACTGGAAGTATATGTTGTGTACTAAGTTCTGATTTTCCTGACATGTCTGACCCTATGAGTGCTCTAGGGTTTGCTGACTCCAAATTGTAGATAGACCTTACCTGTGGTGTGTCTGTAGAGATAAACATGTGTGGATTAGCCTATACACTCCTCGGTGTACATGTTGTTGGCAAATTATAGTTGTGTATCCACCGCCCCCCCCCCCTCAAACACGGCCATGGGTTTGTGAATGGAGTACCTAGTATTGATGCTACCAGTATGTTACACATACCTGTGAATAAGTGACGTTTTGGTTGCACAGTGGTATACAGGTTTGGCACTTGGTACCATACTGGACAGTCCAGTTACAACTTGCAGACCATGTGGTTTTAGTTTTGCTTTCCGTACACTGACATTTGTAGCCCATCTCTTGGTGGAGGATATGCAGCATGATTCTTAGATGTTAACTGTCAGAACTCAGATTGCAAGTCAAGGCCAGTTGTTACCCATCTTGTGGGTTATGGATGTGCTTTGTGTGATGTGACCTTTGTTGTCTGGCCTGCCATGTACTTCCTCAGGGACATTCTATGCTCTGTATCGTGATATGAGCTGTTAGATGTACAGTAGATGTAATGTCTGATTAACTTGCTGTGCCGTTTCACACAATGCAGTTACTAATGTGGCATATCTGCATTTGTCTTCACAGCAGCTAACATGACTCCAGACCAGGTCTGTGAATTTCAGCGTCGGGCCATGCGATACCAGCACATCCTGCTGGTGGAGTCGGGGTTCTGGAGGATGGGCAAGCGATATCGCCATGAACGGGCCTCCGGGGTATGGCGAGCCTTCCCACACAGTGGGCCTACTGTGCCTACCACAGCCACCACAGAAACAACCACCAATCAGAGCCAGGTGGCCCCACCCACAGCTGCCTCTGTTGATTCTACATCTGCTGGACTTCCTGGCCCCAGCATTGCCACCAGTGCAGGACAGCCCACACAGACCTCCTCCACCGGTACCCAGACTGCCACTGCTCCAGCTGTTGCCCTGCATCCTTCAATAGACTTGAAGATAAGATGGACAAAGTGCTGCGCAAGGTGAGCCACCTGAGCCAGGACGTGCGGCACATTAAACGGCGGGTCAAGGATATAAAGAGGACCCTCCAGAGGGCCAACTTCTAGACAGTTGAATAGATGGACATGATACCCTCCCCTCCCTCCTCTTTCCTTGTTCTTATAGTTAGTGGGCTTAGGGGGCTTAGGGGGCTTAGTGTTAGGTTAGTATAGGCTGTTAGTTTAGTCAGTGTTAGTGGGTGGAGGGCAGGGGGTCTTGCTTGTTTCTTTTTTGACTTATTACATGTGTGGGTGGGTGGGTGGAAGGCTATGTTGGGGTTCTTGTGTGTTAATTTAAAAAAAAATACAAAAAAATATATATTTGTTTAGGATAGTATAGTATGTGTTTAGGTTAGTATGTGTTGTCCTCAATGTGTCCCGTCTCATAAGGAGGGTGGGGGGTAGATGTTTAGAACGTTTCGTTACATGTGATAAGTAAGTGTAGCTTAGGTTAGTTAGGGACAGTTGTCAGGGTAGATTAGGGTAGGTAAGATTTTTCCTTCAGTTTCCTTATCTATGGTTAGCTTTTAATAAATATTTGGTTACCCCTTAATAGTATGTGTTGAATGGTACTTGATCGTGGGTTTGGATTCCGTGTACATCTCTTTTGTACTATAACATCTGTGTCCAATGCTACAAACAAATCCCAACTGAGCTGTACGATTGGCAGCTAACACAGAGCTACATTGCAAAGTGTCTACCCTTTGTTGCAACCACCAATCACAGTTAATAGGGTTCCCAATGTGTTTCTGTTGATAAGTGTGTTTTCAAAGTCACTAACAGTGCTTCCAGACTTGATATTGGGGAAACAGTTTTAGGTCTGACTGCAGTGTGATGATCATGCACACTCTTATAAGATGAGTTCTCATTGCCAATCTTGTATTCTTGTCTTCATGACCCTCATACATCATTTGTGACACAGTTCGGCATGATTACCTATTTGTATGTTAACTCAGACACCTTCATTTGTGCAGTTTGGGGTGGTTCCTCTGTGATGGCTGCTTGTTCTGTGCTCCTCCTTGTGACTGAAGGTGGGGTCTGGAGGGTTTCAAGGACCTTTTGGATAGTCTCCTGGGGAATGTTTATCGGCTCGTCATCCATGTCATCAGGAAAATCTGGGACAGGCATATCGGCAGGAGATCCATCTTCCTCTGCAATGAAACAGGGTACAATTAGTGTGTCTGTGTTGTGACAATTTTGACGTGACGTGACGTGCCTGCCTTTTGATGAATTCACTTTGTGATCTTGTTTTGTATTAACATCTGCAGTCCTTCAGATGGGCATTGTTTCAGGCCTATGGCCCACCTGTGTGTCACATGTATGTTATTGAGTTATCAGACTTGTCAGCCTCATCGCCTCTAGGTGTTGGTTTATGCCAAATAGAGAATTGCCACCTTCTTGTCCTACTCGACCCTCCGTGTATATCCACTCTCATGGTGAGACCTTTCACTGGCTGTGGGTGTTCTGATGGCCCTGGCAGCACACTTAACAATCTGGACCTGCCCCAAACCCTGATCGTTCACATCGACTTAAATGTAATTGACATGTTGCATATCCTATGCATGGCAATGTTATGATCTGATATGGATGTTGACATTGTTAATGGGTCCTGCTGATGTTGGGTAATGTGTGTTACATTGGATTGCCCTGATAGTCGTATCAGTGTCCTATTTCGTCCTCTGACTGTGCAGGTGTATTTCAGTGACCAGTTACATGTGTCCCCTCCTCAATGCTGTTGTCTGAGCAGTATGACATTTGGGATGTTGCCTTGTTACCCAGGCACAGGATGGACCCTGACATATGCAGCATGGGTGTGTCCTTAGTGCTGTGTCCCTCCTATTGTTGTTTACTTTGGCTGATGTTTGAGACAACTATGGGCATTGACATTTGAGTGTACTGGGGCCTTTGTCTTGTTTCAGGGGATTGTTGCAGATGTCATTCTCACCCCCTAATTTAGGTGTGTATGTTCCATGGGGACGTTACTGCCATTGGCTACTTGAGCTGCACACAGATCAGAGGTGGTAGTGGCAACTGTTGTCGCAGTTACATTGCAGTTGTCGGTTTGGCTAGAGGATTGCTAATAGGGCCCTAGTTAATGTAGGAGGTATGTTGGCTGACGAGTGCCAGGTTGTAAGTTTGATGTAGTGGCCTTCCCTCCTGTCGTGGCTTTCCCTTTGCTCCATCGTTGGCATGACAGCATACCCCCATGGGACTGTTGTTGGTGTTGTGTAATGGTGTGCCACAGTTCTTCTCAGAACGGGCCATACTCCCATGACGTGCCCCTTTACCCATGCCACTCCATGTATTAGATGACCTCCATGCATTTAGTGGTCGGTATCCCCCCCATGCTCACAGTTGACATTATTGCATTATAATTCCCCATGCGACTTACCCTGCATGTGCGTTGTCTCCTGGTAGTCTGCGCTGTCCTGTCCTTGAATCCCTGTGACGATCTCCTCAGGGATGACGGCTACGACCATCTCCTCCATGTGGTCCAGGGCCTCCTGGTGTGCTGGACTCCCACCTCCAGTCTGCAGTGCTACCTTCTTGTTCCTGGCCATCTTTTCCTTGGTCCTGCGTTTGCAGTCATGCCAGCGTTTCTTGCACTTGATGACAGTTCTGCGTACTTCAGCCACACTGCTAATCTTGTCGACAATTTGTTGCCATATAGCCTCTCTCCTACTGATTGGCAACTTTGATGTGACAAACAGTTGGTGCTGGTGTTCCGTCTCCTTTTTAACCAGGATTTCCTGCGCCTCTGCACTGAAACAAAACTTTCTTTTCTTCTTAAAAGTGTCCTGGTTCTTGTGTGGGTCCTCCTGGCTGGTTCCTGGTCTGCTGTCATCTTCCTGGGGTCTGTAGTGGCATCTGGGATCCATTTTGGCTCTCCTCTGGTGAAATGGCTGTGTTCGGTGTGTTTTTTGACGCTATTGCATCAAAACAAATGGCGCATATCTGGTTTGCGGTGTGTTGTAAATCAACCCACAGTCATTTCTGCCGCGTTAACGTCGTTTTCCTTTACGACTTGACGCCGCGGTGTGCGTCAAAAATAATGACTCCCACCTGTTGTTTGCGCCGCCGTGCATCAAAGTATAAATCTGACGCCCGCACGGCGCACCAAAATGGCGTTAGCCGGCGGTAATATTTTTGACGCAAAACTGCACCGGCGCAGTTTTGTGTCAAAAAGTATAAATATGGGCCTTTGTCTTTTATTTCAGTTTCTGTGCCAACTTCTTCCTATATGGTCTGAGGACTTTGTGCAGAGAAGGGTGAACCCCTTGCACTAGTAGGCCTTGCTGAGGATTACTTCGACAAATTGGCACCCGAACAGGAACTCATCGGCGACTCGGATACTCAACGGATTGGTCGCGACGAAGGATTGGGATCTCGCTGCGGACGATCAATGCCTGAGGACACCCGAGTCCTGGCAACCACGGCGTTTTTCCCTTCTTTCTGATTTGGCCATCCAGGTGGCAGTGACCATTTGGTCGATTTTAGAACTGGGCAATTGGAACCTGGACGCCCTGTGATTGGTAAGAGCCGTTTTACAGCACTTGATGTGGGTTTTGATGCCTTTGTTTGGTAATGAAGTTTAGCACCACTTACTGTGGCTCTCGTGTTTTGGGTGACTAGTCAATTTGTGTCCTTTGAATTGATATATAAATTGCAATTTATATAGGAAGGTAATGAGGAGAATTTTCTCCAATTTAATTTTGATTTGAACAGCACCTTAAGTGGTACTTTGATTATAATATTGGATATTCTGCACTATTTTTGGCATGCCTGTTTTAGCGCACTTTGTAGGATGTGTTGCTTTTGTAATGGTACCAATTTGAGACTGGAAGAATTGCAACAGGCACCCCCAGAGGAGATGCCCAATAGAGATAATGTACAGCACGATTATATGACGGAACACCGAATTAAAAACAACTACTAACCTTAACAACGAGGTCGGAAGACCGACCTCGTCCTTACTACTAATGATTTTACCACGACTGCCTTAACAACGATATTTCGTTGTAAAGGCATTCCTGATAAAACCATTACTAATAGGCACCATTCACCCTACATCCCTCACCCCACCCCCCCAACCCTACCCCAAAACCTAAAACCCCCTGACCCTCACCCCCTCCCCAAAACCAAAAACGTCCCACCCCCCCAACCCCACACCAAAACCTAAAACCCCCTAATCCCCACCCCCTCCCCAAAACCAAAAACGCCCCACCCCCCCAACCCCACCCCAAAACCTAAAACCCCCTGACCCCCCACCCCCTCCCCAAAACCAAAAATGCCCCATCCCCCAACCCCACCCCAAAACCTAAAACCCCCTTACCCCCCACCCCCTCCCCAAAACCAAAAACGCCCCACCCCCTAACCCCCCAAAACCTAAAACCCCCTAACCCCCCACCCTCTCCCCAAAACCGAAAACTCCCCATCCCCCAAACCCCACCCCAAAACCTAAAACCCCCTGACCCCCACCCCCTCCCCAAAACCAAAAACGCCCCACCCCCCAACCCCCCAAAACCTAAAACCCCCTAACCCGCACCCCTCCCCAAAAATGAAAACGCCCCATCCCCCAACCCCCCCAAAAACCTAAAAACCCCTGACCCCCCACCCCTCCCCAACACCAAAAATGCCCCATCCCCCCAACCCCACCCCAAAACCTAAAAACCCTAACCCCCACCCCCTCCCCAAAACCAAAAACGCCCCACCCCCCCAACGCCACCCCAAAACCTAGAACCCCCTAACCCCCACCCCCTCCCCAAAACCAAAAACACCCCATCCCCCCAACCCCACCCCAAAACCTAAAACCCCCTGACCCCTACCCCCTCCCCAAAACCTAAACCCACCACTTACCTTAGTCAACCCCTTGTCACCTGCGTCGTCCTCCTTCACCAACTCCCTTCTTTGTACCTTAACCACGCATGTTCGTTGTTCAGAACATACGTAATTAAGGCACAAAAGAACGAAGTTGTGGTTAAAAAAAGCGTTGTTGCGCTTTCGTTAACCACGACTTTCGTAATAAAAAAGTCATAAAAAAGGATGTTTCCAGTACAGCACATTATGGAATAAATACACTTGTGCGGATCCTGAGTTACGTTGGCCTATGCATGGGTTATTTGATATGCAAAAGATTGCGTATGTGGAACAATGTATGTGTAAGCGAAGGTCTAGGCAAGAAATGTTTGACTGTGTACGAATGTGGGAGAAAGAAGTGCGTGGACGAGTAAAGCGTGAGCAAGCCTTGCTTGAGAAAGAGCAGCGGAAGAATGTATATGTGAAAGCATTGGAAATTAGAAATAAATAAATAAATGACTTAAAGGAGCTAGAAGAGAAAGAACATAAATTACAGGTAACTGGCCAATACACTGTTAGGCAACCTCTCTATCCTATCCTTAATAAACCACACAATGATTTTTTGTTACTAGATCGCCCTCCACTTCCGTATGTCGTTCCTTCTGCCCCTCATGAGTTAGCTGAGGTCTCCGGTTCGGAGCAACAAAGATACGAGACAGTCGCTCTAGGTTGCCTGCTGATCGTGCTTCTGAGCTTAGATTTATTGCTCATAAAACAATTTGTAGCGTTGTCTCTGCTTCTGAACTTTTAGACAACATGAAAGGGTGGATGGAAAAGGAGCAGCTATATTTTACTGAGGCATTTGGCACATAAGTTATTGAACTATTTCGGAAATATTCTGAGGAGTTAGAGCCCGATGATGTAGCAGCTGATCATAAGCAAATGCGTGATGGTCTTTTTGTTTTCTCCCAGGTGGCTGATGCAATCAGGCGTTTGGTGAAATTATGTGTTGTGGCAGTCCGTTTGCAAGAGGAGAAAAGGGCAGTGGACGTAGTTGCCAGGACATTTCAGACCGGCGGGGTGCAAGCTTCCATCTTCGGAACAGATAAGACTATGATAGTTCATGCGAAACCAATGCGGGAGGCCGCACCTTTGTATGTTCCTCCTAAAGGATTGGGTACAAGTGATGATAAAACTTCTGTTGATGCTGAGGGTTATTTAATTTATAATTGGGTGTATACTCCTTGGAATAGGGCAGATGTAATGGCACTTAAAACAGCATTAACTGACCCGCGGAAAAATCCAGCCTCCTTTTATGAGGAACTTGAGTGAGCAATTAGTTTTTTTACTATGACTTTGGCTGACATTGATTTATTTTTCAGATTGATATTACCGCCAGATATGTGGAGAACTGTTCATAACATTGATGATCGTGTAGTTTATGGGGCGTCATGGAAAGAATTAGAACAGATGGACGGGGATAGGGAACCTGTGAAAAAGCCATATCAGTTGATTCTAGATCTTCCCGCAGCCATATTAGTTAAGTTAAACATGATTATTCCCCCTAAAAAGATAGATTGGACTGTTTTAGCATCTTGTAAGCAAAAGGCAGACAAATTGGTCTCTGATTTCACGCTTTGAAGAAGCATTTCATGATTTTAGCGGCCAGTTATTGTCAGATGATACGGGCAGACATTTGTTTGTCGATAAATATGTTGCAAATCTGTTACCAGGAATAGCTAGTCATCTAAAAGCTAGTGAAAGTTCATGGACTACCTCTACTCCGGTTTCTCTTTTGACTATGGCTCAGTATTATGAACGTCAGGAATTAGAAGCAAAAGGTAGCGAGGATAAAAAGATTAAAGAATTAAAGACGAAGGTTATGATGGCTCAAGCTTATGGTTGGCCTTTGAGAGGTAGTGATAGAGGTGGACGTGGATCTTATTGTTCTTATTACACTTGTTCGAATTTGTCTGTTGATCAGTGTGCGTATTGTAAGAAATTTGGGCATTGGGCTGCCGATTGTCCAGCACTACGTGAGGGACAAATGAGAAATCGCTCAGGATATTCAGGGCCTAGAAGAAGCACAAATGATCATGCTAGGGTTGATGCTAATGTACGAGGGCAGGATGGGTTTAACACTTTTGATAGACAGAACCAATACCAGATATCTAACTATGTGCAGCCTGATTCCAAGATTCTGCTGATGCATAGGATTGCCTAGGATGGGGTAAGGAATCAGTTGAACTTCCAGTAGATCAGAGGGGTCCCTATGTTACAGCACATGTTTTGGGTTCTACTGGTCAGTTTCTGGTTGATACAGGAGCTACTCGTAGCGCCTTGTCTAAACAATTGATTCCAAGGGCTCCCCTGTCTGGCTTAACCATACATCGATAGGTTTTGATGGAACACCTTCCCCTAGCCCAGTATCACAACCACTTGCATTCCATGTTGATAAATGTACTGCTCCATGTCCATTTTTGCTTTCTCCAAATACACCAGACAATATTGTGGGTCTTGATATGCTCAAGTATTTTAGGGCTACAATACGATGCTCTCCTGAAGGGGTGCGTGTTATTTTGAATGATAATCATCCTGTGATGGAAAGAGTTTGTCTTGTTAAAGAGGATATTGCATTAGCTTCACTCCCTAGTATTTCATGGGCTACTTCAGATACTGATGTGGGACAAATGATTATTCCACCGGTACAAATTAGTGTCAAGGAGGGAGCTGTATTGCCACGTTTGCCTCATTACAAAATTTCACAGGAAGGCGAAGAAGCACTCACACAAATTGTGCATGATCTTTTTGCAGTTGGAGTAGTTTAGAAAATTCTGTATAATGTTTGTAGCAGTCCGATTCTTCCTATTCTGAAAAAGGATACTGATACTAGGATTTACCGATTCATTATTGATTTACGAGAAGTCAATAAGATTGTGGTACCACAATATCCTGTGGTATCTGACATCACAACACTTCTTACTTTGGTTCCCCCGACAGCAGCTACGTTCTCTGTGATAGACTTGAAGAATGCTTTCTTTTCGATCCCTATTCATCCTGACAGCCGATATTTGTTTGGTTTTACTTCGAATAAACGATCATATAGATTTTGCAGAGTTCCTCAAGGCTATTCTGAGAGTCCTAGTATTTATAGTCAAACGTTAAAACGACAACTTGATTCTTTTGTTTAGCCTGAAGGTGTGGCTCTCATACAATAAGTTGATGATATTTTGTTGGCAGCTGATACCCCTGAGCAATGTGAAAAGTGCACTGTGTCCTTACTTTCTTTTCTTGCTTCACACCATCATAAAGTGTCACGAAAGAAATTGCAATATTGTAGACCAAAGGTAACCTATTTAGGTCACCTTTTGTCTAAGGAGGGCCGTGCACTTTCATCAGATCGTATTCAAGCAATTTTAGACACACCAGTACCCTCTACTCAGAAAGATGTTCGTGCATTCCTTGGTCTTACTTCTTTTTGTAGGCAATGGATATTAGGGTTTTCACACATTGTCAAACCTTTGCTAGCACTTTTGACTAAAGATACTCCAATGCCCCTCCAATGGACAGATGAATGTAAGACTGCTTTCCGGCAGCTACGACAATCCCTTTGTTCAGCACCAGTGTTAGGTACTCCAGATTACACAAAGCCTTTTGCACCTTACGTACATGAGAAAGATGGATGTGCAGTGTCAGTTTTAGTACAGACACATGGCGATAAGCAGCGTCCCTGTGCATATTTTTCAGCAGTACTTGATCCTGTCGCTCGAGAGTTGCCTGGGTGTTTTCGTTCAGTTGCCGCAACAGCTGTGTCAATACGTCAGAGTGAAGGGATAGTTTTGTCACATAAGCTGTTGTTGTTAGTACCCCATGCGGTTGATGCTCTTTTAAATCAAACAAAGACGCAACATTTAACTAGCGCTCGCATGACAGGATATGAATTTACATTGCTGGCTCGTCACATTACACTGAAGAGATGTGCAGCACTAAATCCAGCCACTTTGTTGCCATATCCGGTGACTGAGCCTCAGCCACAAGAAACACATGATTGTATATTCTGTACCAAAGAACAGACAAAGGGTTGTATTGATTTACAAGATACGCCCCTTCCAGGTGTAGACGGGGAGTTGTGGGTTGATAGGTCTTGTTTGAAGTTGCAGACGGTACGACCTCAGCTGCATATGCAATCACCACAATACACCCGGTAGTGGAGACAGCTCGTATACAACAGAAGTCAGCTCAAGCAGCTGAACTAATAGCTTTGACACGAGCAGGTGAGCTTAGTACTGACTTATGGGTGAACATTTATACAGACAGCCGCAATGCTTTTAGAGTGGCTCATGATTTTGGTTTGCTTTGGAAGGAGAGAGGCATTCTCACATCCCACGGGATGCAGATAATGCACGGAGAATTAGTGCATAACCTCTTGACTGCATTGACATATCCAAAGAAACTAGCTATTGTGAAATATAGTGCACACAAGAAAGTGACGGGTAAGATAGGGCAAGGTAATGCCCTTGCGGGCTGCGTAGCATGTGAGACTGCGATGCAGCGAAGTACTACTTCTATGTATGTAGTGAAGTCACAAGGTGAACGTTGGCATAATGCTAGACAAGACGTATTAGATATACAGAAATCTGCTTCTGTGAAAGAACGTGAGCAATGGTCTGAAGAAGGAGAATTGGATGATGAGGGCTGTTGGCGGAATAAGCAGATGGATAAATGGAAATTGCCTATAACTTTTGTACAACCTATGGTTCAGATGGCACATGGGCTGGCACATGTTGGAGTTTCACCAATAATGAAGTTGCTTACGCAAGGTTGGGAGCATCCAGAAATTTCCAGTACAGCTAAGAGAGTAGTACAGTCTTGTTTGATCTGTTTACAATACAATCCTGGAAAAGGGACACGAACTCCTGCGGGAGGGTTTGCTACACCAACTGCACCTTTCGAAGTTCTACAAACGGATTATATTCAGCTTGAACGCTGCAACAATTTAAAGTATGTCTTGGTGGTGGTATGTGCCTTCAGTAAATGGATAGAGGCGTACCCCACAAAGGATAATACTGCTATTACCACAGCGAAGGTGCTTTTGAAATAATTTTTCCCTAGGTTTGGTGTTTGCAGACTTTTATGGAATGATAACAGACCACATTTTGTTAGGGAAGTTATTAAGTATGTCCTGAAAGGATTAGGGATCAAACAGAAGTTCCATGCGGTTTTCCACCCACAATCAGCAGGGTTGGTGGAAAGGTATAATGCTACTTTGAAGCTGAAGTTAGCGAAGATACAGGCTTCCACAACTTTAACTTGGCCGGATGCATTACCGTTGGCATTATTGTCTATTAGGTCAATGTCACACTCTCGAACAGGCCTTACCCGCTATGAAATAGTATTTGGAAGGCCAATGAACATTTGGGGAGTTCCTAAGCCAAATTCTGTATATGATGTACCTTGTGTCCTGATGAATGATTATTTGGCACAGTTAACCGACAATTTGGTTTCTATTCATCAACAGGTTCGAGAAGCACTTCCTGACAGATCTACAGGTGAAGGCCATGAACTCCGACCTGCTGACCAGGTGATAATTAAGTCCTTTGAAAGATCAAGCAGCTTGGAACCAAGGTGGCGAGGCCCAGAGCAGGTGCTCCTTGCGACAAGGACAGCAGTTCGAGTGACGAACCGAAAGAATTGGGTCCATAGTACTCACTGCAAGAGAGTGCTACTTACCTTGGTGGAACCTGCTGTGCTGACCGATCATCGAGAGATATTGACTACGGAGAAAGACCGTTCTATATCACCTGACGAATCTGCAGAGTTCTTCCCGGACCATGTGATTTCTGGAGTGTCGCGATATAATTTGAGACCGAGGAAAGACCCCGTAGTGCTGGAGAAAACTGGTTGAGCTACTGCCCTGGGCTAGCGGAACGGAGAGCCAATGTGGCAAGGGGGGGGGATCAGCCATGCATTAGAGTAGTGACACCCGTCTTGGCCCGTGGTGAAGAAATCAGAGCTACCCAGTGATAAGAGCTCCAACTATTGTTTTTAATTAATTTCTGAAAGGGTTGATTATCACTGGTGCTAAAATGAATAACAAACTGATCATTAGTACTATGAGGTTTGTTGTTGTTTTGGTGGTTATAGCAATAATCACCTGGTTTGTTGAAGAGAAGGCTCCTGCTTGTGAGTTTTTTGTTGCCACTACTCCAGTGCCAGAGGATCACTATTACTTTAAGCTTCCCTATCAGGAGCAGAAGCACCGTCAATCGTACTTCAATCATACTTTCATTCAGATGTTGCATCATACTCATAATGCTACAAATACTACTAACTGCTGGGTATGTGGAATGATACCTGCGCATCCAAAGAAAGGAGGAACACCTTTCATTCCTCTTCCTTTTTCACACAATGGTTCTTGTCAAGCTTGGTATATGCTTTTGTTTGCATCTGGAAAACGTACAGAGGGTGAACTTCTTTTTCGCCTTAATAAAGTATGCTACCAAGGCAAAGATGGGTATCCCCAAGCCAAAGGAACTAAATGGGAATGGGAAGAGTATCAACCGGACAATGTTTCAATACCATATGTCTTTACAAATATAAGAGACTCTGACAAGAAAGAACAATTTGTGATTTCTGTTACAAAAACTAAAGCAGATTTATGTATACGTAGCATTGGGCGAATTCCAGTGGGGATAAGCGATTGCACCTTGATTTGAACTATTGAGGGTGTAAATAATACTAGTTTTACAGCTTCACATAATACATATTTTGTTTGTGGTAACTATGGATATTACCAACTACCTGTTGGGTGGTCAGGTGTGTGTTATGTATCATTTCTATTCCCCCCTGTGTTTTAGGGCCCTGCATCATATCACCGAGATTTTAAACTGTTCAATGACATCATTAAAAATAGATATAAAAGAACGATAAGTACAAATGAGGTAGACCAAATGGATACTAGCCTGCAACAATATGTTGATTTTAATTTAGGGTTGTTCTCCTTTGTGGGTGCGGCGTTAAACAATAGGAAAGTGAGACGATTGACTAGGGTTGTGGAAGCTGTTACCAATCAGGCACCTCTGGCACTTTGGAATATTACAGAGGAGCTCCAAATTGCGAGGATTGTAGCGCTCCAAAATCGTATGGTACTAGATGCGATATTAGCTGATCGAGGTGGTGCATGTCGCATCATCGGTAGTAGTTGCTGCGTTTTCATTCCAGATCACTCACCTTCAGTATATGATGCAATATCTAAATTGCATAAAATTGCTGCAGAAATCCACACAAAGACTGGTACTTGGACTTTTTCTGGATGGTTTTGGGCCCTTGTTTCCGCTTCGGGGCTGGAAACTACTGACTATCCTGTGTGTATTGATTGCAATATTTTTCACATGCTGTATCTGTATTCAGTGTGGTCCAATGTTATGCTCCATGTGTATTACTGCTTGTATGCCTACCAAAAGAAATATTACAGAAATTAAAGCACAACACATGTTAGATAAGGAAATAGCTGAAATGATGAGCATAAATAAACAAGATTAATATTTAGATTATCCCAGAAAGACGAATGTCTTCAGCTAATGCTGAAAGGGTCGTCTGTTGTAAATCAGTAGCAATTAGATTAAGCATTAGGAGAAGACATCTTGTATTTAGCAAGTATTGTGAACATTTCGCGGAATCCATTTTGTATTCATGGCAGCCATTTTCTCTGCCATGTGCTGGCCATGGGCACTGTCCTACCTTTCTGTTAACTATTCTTGAAAATCTGTCTAGTGACAAGTTATATTTAGCATCTCCTACTTTTGCACATGCCCAGTAAGAGCTGCAGCTGTTAGTAATCAGTAACAGAAACTAATGTGTCAACTAGTCCTTGAAAACTGTTAGCCCCTCCTACCTGTCGACTGTGCATTTCCATATGACCTTATATGTATATACGTCTTGCTTCTATAATTGTACCACCTTCTTTTAGCCCCTGCGTGGATATAAAATAGTACATGCTCTCTTAGTTCAGTGTGCTACTTCAAACATTACCGAAGGGTGCTGTTTGAACTGTAGTACCACCTCATGAGGTTTAATAAACTTTGGGGGTCATTCTAACCCTGGCGGTCCAAGACCGCCAGGGCTAAAATGACGGGGGCACCGCCAACAGGCTGGCGGTGCCCCGCTGGGCATTCTGACCACAGCGGTTTGACCGCGGTCAGAAGTGGAAAACCGGCGGTCTCCCGCCGGTTTTCCGCTGCCCATTTGAATCCCCCATGGCGGCGCAGCTCGCTGCGCCGCCATGGGAGATTCTGACAGCCCATACCGCCATCCTGTTCCTGGCGGTTTGCCCGCCAGGAACAGGATGGCGTTATGGGTTGTCGTGGGGCCCCTGGGGGCCCCTGCAGTGCCCATGCCAATGGCATGGGCACTGCAGGGGCCCCCGTAAGAGGGCCCCACAAAGAATTTCACTGTCTGCATTGCAGACAGTGAAATTCGCGACGGGTGCCACTGCACCCGTCGCACCTTCCCACTCCGCCGGCTCCATTCGGAGCCGGCGTCCTCGTGGGAAGGTTGTTTTACACTGGGCTGGCGGGCGGCCTTTTGGCGGTCGCCTGCCATCCCAGTGTAAAACCCAGAATACCCGCAGTGGTCTAAGGACCGCGGTGCGGTATTCTGGAGGGGGGAACTCTGGCGGGCGGCCTCCGCCGCCCGCCAGGGTGAGAATCACCCCCTTTGTCTTTTATTTCAGTTTCTGTGCCAACTTCTTCCTATATGGTATGATGACTTTGTGCAGAGAAGGGCGAACCCCTGCACTAGTAGGCCTTGCTGAGGCTTACTTCAACACACTGTACTCTACAACAGGCCCACTGCAGTGCACCACTCTACTATACACCACTGCACTTTATGGCTCTCCACTCTACACAATGACACTATGCTGCAATACTCTACACCAAGACACACTATGATATGACACTCTATGACACTCCTTTCTATGCTATTCTTCTCCACCCTGTTACACTGTATGACACATACCACAACATGCCAATCCACTCTGACATGCCACACCAGTCCACTCTATGACATGTCACTCTACTCTATGACATGCCACTCCACTGTACGCCACTCATCTCTATGTCCCCACCTCCAAAGACACTCTGTGACACACCACTCTATGGCACGTAACCCACTCTACTCTACAACACACCCCTCCACTCTACAACATGCTACTCCACTCTATGACATCCCACTCCAATGTACATCACTCCACTCTATACCCCTCCACTAAAAAACACTATGGCCCTCATTACAACCCTGGCGGTAAATGCCGCCGTGCTGGCGGCCGCCAACATACCTTGACCGAGGCGGTATACCGCTATGGGTATTATGACCCACACAGAGAAATCAGCCACTATACAGACACCCACACAAGTCCGCCTGGCGGTACCAAAACCCACACTGTTACGCCAACAGGAATACGCCCACAGTATCAGGACCCACGAATCACTGCGGTGGTCTTTCAACTGCAGTAAACCATTGGCGGTACAGACCGTTGCGCTCAAAATATACACACACTAACAAAACTACACCACATTGGACAATTCAAACTACACACACACCTCACACACATACACACACCACACCCACACACTCAAACCACTATAAAACACACACCCATATTACCCACAACCCTTTCAATGAAAAAAAAGATTGTGAACCCGAGAGAGAGAGACAAGCCAGGAGCACCCAGTCAATCTGAGCCACAGAACACCATCACCCATACACCATCCACGCACCTCACTGCACACACCACAACACATCACCCCACACATCACCACACATATCCTCACACATACCACTCACATCACATCCATGGCACCCCAAAGACACCCCAGGTTTTCAGAGGAGGAGGTAAGAGTCATGGTGGAGGAAATCATCGGGGTAGAGCCACAGCTATTCGGATTACAGGTGGGCAGCAGACGTCCATTGCAAGGAAGATAGAGCTATGGCGGAGAGTCGTGGACAGGGTCAACGCCGTGGGACAGCACCCCAGAACAAGGGATGACATCAGGAAGAGGTGGAATGACCTATGGGGGAAGGTGCATTTCGTGGTTACAAGACACCAGGTAGCAGTACAGAGGACTGGACCCCCACCTCCTCCCCCACAACTAACAACACAGGAGGAGCAAGCCTTGGCGATCATGCATCCTGAGGGCATCGCAGGAGTAGCAGGAGGACTGGACTCTGGAAAGTCAAATCTTTACTACTATATCCCCCACTGTACCTGAATGCCATCACAAACTCCTACCCCTACCCTCACCCCCATCACTCCACCACCTCACATATACCCGACTATCACAACCCACCCATCCCAATACCAAGCCCTGCATGCCACACCAACGCATGGACCCCCATCACACACAGCATGCCCATTAGAGAGAATCACCATGCACACAAGCAAAGCTGACAGGGCAATCACAACCATACAGGGAAACACACCAATGCACAAGATGGCACACGCAGATACAATAACACTGCATTTTCATCCCCACAGGACCCCTGCTCAACGTCACCGGAGAGGAGGTGCTACCAACATCCAGTTCCCCCCACAGAAGAGGCCCACAGTGATGACAGCAGCTCTGCACACCTGGCTCACGATGACCAACCTGGCCCATCAGGGACCTTTGGACAGTCGGTTACCCTGCCACAGTCCCATACCACCACAGAGACTCCCCCCTCAGGAAATACCAGCACAGCACCCACCCAGTGGGCCCATACCACTGTCCCCAGGACACGGAAATCAGCAGTGTGTCTACCACTACAGGGACCCCAGGCAACCCCACAAACACAAGAAAATCAGGGACCTGGGGTCAGTGGCAGTGGGTACACGTTTCAGGGGACAGACGCACAGGACAACAGAGAAGCTGGGAGGACTGCTGTGCGACAGGGGGAGGACAGGCCCGGGCAACCCACTCTCCACGAGGCACTTGCAGGGATCCTGGGGGCATACCACCATTCCCAGGAGACCTTGGGCCAGATATTGGCCAAGTTGCAGGAGACCCAGCAGCTGCAGGAGGGACAGTACCTGGGGATCAGGGAGGACCTCAAACACATCAACACCATCCTGGTCACCATTGAAGAGGTGCTGGCTGACACGGCCAACACCATGATGGAGGCAGTGGCACAACAACTGGCCCCTGACACTAGCCACACCGATGAACATCCCTCTACCTCCGCCGGCGCTAGTGGACAGGAGGCCCTGCCACTGGAACAACAGGCCACCAGCACCCTACCCCCTGCAGAAGGAGAACCACTCTGCAAACGGTCCCTGCGATCCAGGCAGAAGCCAGAGAACATTGCCAAGACCCCCGCCAGGAAATAAGACTCGCCTGATTGTCACCCTTGTGTCCCACTCTGTCACCCTGTGCACCTTGATCTGCCATTGCTCCCCTTCCTATGCCCCACTGGTCAATGCATCTGTGATACCAAGAGACTGGAATCTAACTGGACATTCCTCCACCATCACCCCAGCCCATTGCACATCCTCCTCTACTTATTAGCACTTAAATAAACACCCTTGGAACAAATACAATTCCGGAGTCTGTCAATTGATTGAAACATGTATTAGTACAACATTCTGAAAACATTGCAATTCATCTGTACAGTAATATATACATTGGTATGACCTGTAGTGGGCAGTAGTAAACACACCAGGAGCCAGAGTGGGGCACAGAGATCTGAAAATAGAGATGCCAAAGGTACAGTAAGTGGCCATAGGCATAGGGAAATCATGCTGCCATGTACAATATCCGACAGAAAACTGAAAAGTAAAGTGAAGTTACAGTGTCTTACCTGTGTCTTACTGGAAGTACTGCTATATGATATTACTTCTGTTGCAACGACGATCTGGCACACCTTCTTGGGTGAGTAGTACAGGGATCCACCTGTCAGATGGAGGCACGGAACCTGGCCTTCAGGAGGCTGAAGGTTCTCTCAAAAATCCTCCTTGTTCGCCCATGTGCCTCATTGTAACGTTCCTCTGCCCTTGTCCTGGCATTCCTCGATGGGGTCAGTAGCCATGAGAGGTTGGAGTAACCAGAGTCACCTGCAAATATCGAGGGACAACTGTTAGACAAACACTAACCCTTAGGGACACCTCCATACCAAAACACCAACATATATTGGGTGGGAAACTTGGGCTCACCTATTAGCCACACCCGGTGCCTCTGGAGTTGAGCCATCACATATGGGATGCTGCTATTCCTCAAGATAAAGGCGTCATGCACAGAGCCAGGATACTTGGCGTTCACATGGGAGAAGTACTGGTCAGCCAAACACACCATCTGCACATTCATAGAGTGATAGCTTTTTCTATTCCTGAACACCTGTTCCTTTCTCCGGGGGAGGGACAAACGCTACATGTGTACCATCAACGGCATCAATGATGTTGGGGATATGTCCCAGGGCATAAAAGACAGCTTTTACTGTGGCCAAATCCTCCACCTGGGGGAATATGATGTAGCTGCGCATGTGTTTCAGCAGGGCAGACAACACTCTGGTCAACACGTTTGAGAACATAGGCTGGGACATCCCTGATGCCAAGGCCACTGTTGTTGGGAAGGAACCACTTGCCAGAAAATGGAGCACTGACAGGACCTGCACTAGAGGGGGGATACCTGCGGGCTTGTGGATAGCTGACATCAGGTCTGGCTTCAATTGGGACCACAGTTCTTGGATTGTTAGGATAATGTGTCTTTCCTCCATTGTCGCAAGGTCCACCAGGGGTCTGTACACTGGAGGATGTCTTCATCTCATATTCATCCTCAGCGGTTGAAGCCCAGGAAGGAAAACGGTGAGCAGAGGGTCATATTGACACATCTATTGCAATAATGATTCATCTCATCATTTACAGAACCAGTATGTGAATTCAAGAGACAGTTGATGTGCCAATGTCGCAGTTAGATGCCATCGCCTGTGCCCTCCTGAAATGTGGGCTGCCTGACCTGTGAGGAGGGACAAGTGGAAATTAGGTAATTCTGCTGGCATTCTTCGCTGTTGCGGTAGGCAGTCGAAGACCGCCGCGCAACTTCTCATTGGTTATCATTGGGCCCCATGGGTTCCAGGCGCCAATGGCAATGTACGCCAGAGGTGATGGTATGCACCGCCGTGGACGTGACTGCCGTTTTCTACCTATTTACTCACTTGCTACCTGACCTTCAACAGGAGAGGACCTACACTGCAAGTGCTGCTGTGACCTGTGTCTGGAAGCGACATTGGCTCATCTATCTGGGGAAAGGGCCCCTGCCTTCACTGTGGAGGAGTTGGAGAGACCTGTGGATGGGTTTCTACCCCAGTACACTTTACTCTATGGTCCTCCAGACAAACAGGTGAGTACACTGTGAGCATGATGTGTGGGCCACGAATGTATGGAGTGATGTGCGTGTAAGCCACATGTAGGGGGGTCTGAGGTGTCCTGGGCAGAGTGCTGCATGTATGGTGGTCAATGTATGTGAGTTAGTGGATGGGAGGGATATGGTGGGCCATGAGTGTGACGGTCCAGATGGTATTACTAGTCCCTTTTCTGCTGTATTTTTCCTCCAGGTCAGCACAAGGGTATTTGGCGTGCCATCTCCAAGGAGCTTACGACCCTGGGGGTCTCTGACAGGCGAAGCACCCACTGTCGCAAACGGTGGGAGGACCTGTGCTGCTGGGCAAGGAAGACAGAGGAGGCCCAGCTGTGGCTGGCCTCGCAACGAGGAAGGGGTGCCCATCGTACCCTGACCCCCCTGATGTTCCGCATCCTGGTGTTGGCCTTTTCAGAGTTGGATGGGTGCTTAAGGGCATCACAGCAGCCACAAGGGGTGAGTACAAATTCAGATTCATGAGTTGGCGTGCATTAAAGTTTTACCTGGGTGGGGGATGTGAACTGTGGGTTCCCCTAGGCCAGGGCGGACATGGCGGGGTAGGTCCCTTGTTGGGCAGGCTCTGAAGCACTCCAACCCCAATGGTGTTAGTGGGCATCTACTACTGTGCAGGGTCCTGTGGGTTTCAGGTGTGCAGCTGATGGCGTTATGCCATGTCCCCCATGGGCTGGAGACTAGCATTGTAACTGGTAGTGCATGGCCTAGTGCATAGGGCAGCTCCCTGTGTGTTGTGTACGCCAACAGTAGTGTTGTTGCTGGCATGGACCAAGTGTATCCTGTCTCTTCCACTTGTTGTTTTGTCACCCTGTCCTTGTGTGCATTAGCATTATCTGGCGGAGGAGCAGAGGCACAGGCGACGGAGGGAGCTGCATCCCACATGGGCCTGGAGGCCGAATCCACCGAGGGTGAGGGCACAAGTGGGACGGAGGGCGAGGGGAGCACCACGACAGAGACAGGAGGGGACACTACAGACAGTGACTCCTCCTCTGATGAAAGCTCCCTGGCGGTGGCAGACACCTCTGTGACCACCCCAACAACAGGTACCACCGCCACCCTCCTACCAGCACCGCCCTCCCAGCAGCCCCTCAGCGTGTTTTCCGTGCACGCTCACCCAGGAGGGTAGGCATCTCCTTCACCCCAGGCACCTCAGGCACTGCCCCAGTCAGCCCTGCTGCCCTCAGTGAGGAGGCTATTGACCTCCTGAGATCCCTCACTGTTGGGCAGTCAACCATTCTGAATGCCATCCAGGGTGTCGAGAGGCATATGCAACAAACAAATGCATACCTGGAGGGCATTCACTCTGGCGTGGCTGCCCAACAGAGAGCATTTCAGGCTCTGGCCTCCGCACTGATGGCAGCCATTGTATCTGTCTCTAGCCTCCCCCTTTCAACTTCCTCCACCCAGTCCCAATCTCCTCAACCCCAGTCTATCCCAAACATACCTTCAGACCAGCATTCACCCAAATCAACACACAGAAGTGGCTCAGGCAAACACAAGCACCACACTTCATCTCACAGGCACTCACACAAGCACCATTCCCATGCAGACACACCAACATCCACTGCCTCCACTGTGTCCTCCTCCTCCTCCTCGTCCACCTCCCTCCAGTACCATCTCCAATCACACCTGCATGCGCTACATCCTCATCCACTACCTCCATCACCAGCACGCCCATCACTACAACCCCTCACTGGCAGTCACCACCCCCACATCCATGCACACATCCCCTGTGTTCTCTCCCACTGTGTCTGTGACTCCTCCTCCCAAAGTACACAAACGCAAGCACACACCCACCCAACAGCCATCCACCTCACAACAGCATCCAGCTCATGTACCTGCACCCAAACACAGCAGACTGACACCTCCAACCACTCCCTCTTCCTCCACTCCCAAACCTTCACCCTCTTCCCGGCCCAATGTCCCTAAGAAGCTTTTCCTAGCCAACATTGACCTGTTCCCTATCCCTCCCCCCATCCTTCCCCTTGGGCCAGGGTGGCCAAACCCAGCCCAGCACCTCAGCCACCAAGTCCACGTCCCCTGTGGTTCCTGCAGCTGTCAGCCCAGCCAGTGTGCCACCAACCCCTGCCAAGGCAAAGAACGTTCTGCCACCTGGTAAGGTGAAGAAGGGGACAGCATCCAGCAAGGGGAAGGAGCCACAACCACCCAGCAAGACCACCTCAAAGACTCCAGCTGCTAGACCTAAGGTGACACCACCATCTGCAAAGGGCAGGAAGGGGCATAAAACACCAGCCAAGGCACTTCAGCCGTCTGAGCCTGCAGGTGAAGGCCTGGTGGCTACCAGCACAACCACCAGCACTGTCACCTGCACCGTGGCCAGCACCGCCACCTGCACCACCGCAAGCACCACCACAAGCACTGCCACATGCACCACCACCTGCAGCGCCGCAAGCACCACTAATGCCAGCAGCAGCAGCCCTAGTGGGCAGCTGTCTGAGGCTGCAGGAGAAGGGCTGGTGCCTCCCCCCACCACTGGCAGCACCGGCACCTGCACCGCAGCCAGCACTGCCACCTTCACCGTTGCAAGCACTGCCGCAAGCACTGCAGCAAGCACCGCCACCTGCACTGCTGACAGTATACCACTGCCAGCAGCAGCAGCCCGACTGGGCAGCGGTCCAAGGCTGCAGGAGAAGGGCTGGAGCCTCCCCCCACCACTAGCAGCACCCCCACCAGCACCGGCACTACCACCACTGTGCTGTCATATCCGTAGGCAGATAGACTGTAGCCCTGCCTCCATTGACTATCATGCATCCTAACCACTGAAATTCTCGTGGCTCTGACACCTACCAGAGGGACTGTGACCTGGCACCCCTCAAGTGCTGCATCACTGGGCACAAAGGCCCCTCCAGAACCAGTGGAGAAAGGTATGCACTCATCCTATCATTGGCAGGATGAAGCACACTGGGCACAAAGCGCCCTCCAGAACCAGTGGAGAAAGGCATCCACTCACCCCATCCTTGGCAGGATGAAGCACACTGGGCACAAAACCCCCTCCAGAACCAGTGGAGAAGCCATCCACTTGAGAGACTGTGGCCTTGCACTCCCCAGGACCGAGCAGTGGGCAAACCACCCACTTGAGAGTCTGTGGCTTTGCGCTCCCCAGGACCAAGAAGTGGGCAAACCACCCACTTGAGAGGCTGTGGCTTTGCACTACCCAGGACCAAGCAGTGGGCAAACCACCCACTTGAGAGACTTGAGAGACTGTGACGTTGAACTCCCCAGGACCAAGCAGTGGGCAAACCTCCCACTTGAGAGACTTGAGAGACTGTGGCTTTGCACTCCCCAGAACCAAGCAGTGGGCAAACCACCCACTTGAGAAACTTAAGCGACCGTGGCCTTGCACTCCCCAGGACATCGTTGTAGGCATGGAGCCCCCCTCCTGGAGCAGTGACGTTGTACCATCTTCCTGCTAAGGTGCCCCCCATTCCATGTCCACCTGAGGTGCCTGTGTGTTTTCGACCTGATGCCCCAGCAGTGTTCTCTCTGTATTGAGACAGGAGTCAAGTGTGGGCTTGGCCTATGTGTCTTGGCCCAATGGGCAACGGACATTTTGGGTGGACATTGTCCCGCCTTTTGTACATATTGTATATTTTGTAAATACAGTTTTTGAAATATTAACGTATTTCTGAGTATTTCTAATATAACAATAATTTAACTCAATTACTTTTGTCCTTGCGTTATTTCAGAGGGTTACGGGGTATATATGTAATGTTGTTGCATATGTTTGTGTGTATGGTGTTAGGGGTGAGGGTGGGGGTGGGGATGTTGCATGCTGCGTGTGTGTGCCACTCTCTTTTTCCTCCCCATCCCCTGTCTACTAGGTGCTATACTAACCATGGTTGTCATCACCGGCGTTGGTACTCCTGATATATGAGAAGATACACCAGCATGGGAAGGACGTGCATCTCGGGCTCCATGGCGTCCTGGTTCTTCCTTGAGTGTCAAGAGGTGAGTGGTTTCCCTTCCAAGTACTGTTTCTGCTGTGCTTTTGATGGCATTGGTACTGCCCTGGAAAAGCTGGCAGATGGGCGTGTTTGTAAAGGGGTGGGCGGTACATTGTCTTCCGCCTGGCTGTTGCCAGTTACAACTGCGGTGTTTGTTGCTACTGCTGTGGCGGTCGGAGCGTTAAAGTGGCTGTATGTGTTGGCGGTTTCCCCTGTGGTCATGATTAATTTTTTTTTACCGCTGGCCTGTTGGCAGTATTACCACCGCTTCAACACCAACTGCCAGGGTTGTAATGAGGGCCTATATGACACACCACCCTATGACACGCCGCTCTGCTCTACTCTACCACAGCCTACTGCACTCTATGCCACTCTACAACATTCTACTCAACTTCCTGATACTCTACAGCATGACACACACTCCAGTCTATAACATGGCATTCCACTCTGACACTTTAATCCACTCTATGCTATACCTTCCACTCTACTGCACTCCATACCATTCTACTGTACAACAGAACACTCCACTGTATGACACACCCTACTCTACATCACTTCATTCTACTCCACCCCATTCTACGACACTTTACTCCAGTCTACACCAATCTAGGGCCCATATTTATACTTTTTTAGCGCTGCATTTGCATCGTTTTTTGACGCAAAAACAGAGCAAACTTATAAAATACAATTGTATTTCGTAAGTTTGTGCCGATTTTGCGTAAAAAAAATGACGCAAATGTGGCGCTAAAAAAGTATAAATATGGGCCTAGGATACTCCACTCTATGCCTCTCCACTCTACAACACTCTACTCCACTTAGTGCCACTCCACTTCACAACACTCTACTGCATTCTATGTCACTCTACACACCTCCCTCTATATCACTCCATGTAACTTTACACCACTCTACTCTACTCCCCTACTCCAATCTATGCCATTTCACTCTACACTACTCCACTCTAAGACACTGTACAACACATCACTATATGACATGCCACTCCACACTAATACTTGACACACCACTCCACTCTATGCCACTCCACTATACAATACTCTGCTCCACACTAGGCTCATCCACTCTCTGCTTTTTAACTCCACTCTACAACACTGTATGACACACCACTCTATGACACGCCACTGTATTATGTTCTACAACATGCCCATCCACTCTTTGCCACTGCATTCTAAAACACTCTACTCCACTCTATGCCCCTATACTTTATACCACTCTACTCCACTCTAGGACACTGTATGACGTCATTTCAATCCACTCAAGACACACCACTATACTCCTCTCTGTGACACTCCACTCTACGACAGGTTACTCAAATCTACAACACGCCACTCCACTCAATGACATTCTATGACATGTCACTCCTGTGTACATCACTCCTCTCTACACCCTCCTTTCTAAGACATGTTATGACACACCACTGTAGGACACACCACTCCACTCTAGTCTATGACACGTCACTCTATGCCCCACTAGTTTACGCCACTATAATCCATTCTACTCCACTCTACTCTACAACATTCTATTCTACTTTATTCCCTAGTACTCCATGCCAGTCTACTCCACTCTACGGCATGTCACTCCACTCAATTCTGTAACACACTACTTCACTGTACAACACTTTACTCCATTCTACTCTACATGACTCCATTCTACTCTACTTTATTCCACGGAACAGCACATGACTCCACTTTGACGTGCACTCTATGCCACTTCACTCTACAACACTCTACTCTACTCAGTACTACTCCACTCTGACACTCTACACAACCTCTTCTAGAGCACTCCATGCCACTTTACTCCAGTCTACTCTATGCTCCACTACTCCACTCTATTCCATTTCACTCTACACCACTCCACTCTAAGACATGTACAACACACCACTCCACTCTACTTTATGGCATGCCGTTCCACTCTATGGCACTCCAGTCTATGCCGCTCCCCTTTCTACTGCACTCTAAAACACTCTATGATATGCCACTCTATGACAAGCCACTGCACTCTGCTCTAAGACATCCCACTCTACTATACACCACTGTATTCTGCAACACTTTACTCCATTCTATGTCTCTACACTCTGTGGCACTCTACTCCACTGTGTGACACTGTACATTATGCCACTTCACTCCACTGTATGACAATCCATTCCACTTCTTTCTAGAGTGCCACTCCACTCTACGAGATGCAACTCAACTCTGTGACACTCCACTCCACTCTACAGTATGCTACTCCCCTGTACATCACTCTAGTCACCCCCTCCATGATATCACATGCTAGGACACACCACTCTATGTCATGCCATTCTACTTTATGACACGCAACTCCACTCTGCAGCACTCTACTCTACCACATTCTACTCCACTCTACGCCCCACTAGTTTATGCCACTCTACTCCACTCTACAACATGCCACTCACTCCACTCAAGTACGCGACATGCCACTCCACTCTGAAAAATTACTTCACTCTAGGGTATGCCAGTCCACTATACTCCATTCCACCCTACTCTACTTTATGACATGTTTCTGCACTCTGTGTCACTCTGCACCGTTCTATGACAATCCACAAATCACCACTTCACTTTATGCCACTCCACTGTACATCATTCTATGACACTCAACTCCATGATAAGACACTGTTTGCCCTTCCACTCTACAAAACTGTCCTCCAGTCTCTACCACTCTACGAGAATCTATTCAACTCTACTATACTCTGAGGAACTCCCTCTATGCCACTCCACACTACTTTACTCTACTCTACTCTATGGCCCAATAGTCAACTCTGTTCCACTTTACTCCTCCACCACACTATAAGCCACTCTATTCTCTGTACAACACTTAATGACACTCGATTCCACTGTACAACACACCATTCTACTTTATATCACTCCTCTCTATGCCCCCTCACTCTAAGACACTCTACAACATGCCACTCTATGACACAGCACTACACTCTATGCCATTCCACTGTACTCCACGACATGCCCACTTCACTCCACTCCACTCTTCACTCCTCCACTCTAAGGCCACTCCATTCTACCCTTCTCCACTCTATTCCATGGCACACTACACCACAACACTCTGTGCCATAACACTCTATGACACATCACTTCACGCAAGTCCACTCAATGTTACTCCACTGTAGGGCACTGTGCAACAATCTACGACACTACATACTACGTCACTCTCCTCTGATATACTCTACAACACTCCACTCAATGACTCTCAACTCAACAAAACTCCACTCTATGATTTGAAACACATTTGTATTTAAAAAGATGACTTTCAATGAAAAAAACAAAGATTAAGGCTAAGTTATAGTATTAACTTTTTTTTAATACAAAACCAATTTAAACTACACAAACATTGGAAATTATAAAGCTGTAATTGTAACTTAATGCTATAATTTGTGACCCGTCTACATGTACTATAACTCACACACCTCCGTACATAGGTGGTCATTATGAACATGGCGGGAAAGACAAATTCCCGCCAGTGGTGGTGAATGGAAATCCGTCATATAATGAGCGAAATACCCAACCCTGCCAAAAATTCCCAGACCACCACTCCCCGCCATGACTCTGTCGGCGGGAATCCCGGCCCACCCCACCCCGCCACCACCAAGCACACCCACATCCCGCCCTCCAAATAATGATGCACAAATCACCTCGGTGGACAGTGGAGGCCGGACGACCATTGGCGGCTGCGACCGCCACGGGCGGCAAGTGGACTCAACTGCAAGAAGTGCACACATTGGACAGGCGTATCACCCACACACCTGACACACATCCAGAACCCCATAAAACACCCCAGACACACCCCACAATCCCTTGCAACGAAAGCAAGACAAGAAGACGGAGAGCACCAGAGCCAGACAGCGAACGCCAGCATAAAGGAGACGCACATCGACCCACAGAAGAGCACCCTTACCTCATCCCCTGTGCCTACACCATCCACCAGACTCACCGTGTTCCCTCCAAAAATCCACGCTTCACCGAAAGGGAGTTAAGGACCATTGTGGATGAGATCCTGAAGTGAAGCCACAAATCTTCAGGTCCGAGGTGCAGCACACACCCATTGCCCGGAAATTGGAGCTATGACAGACCATTGTGAACAGGGTGAATGCAGTGGGACACCATCCACGCACCAGGGATGACACCTGGAAGAGATGGAACGACCTGCGGGGGAAGGTCAGGGCCATGGCATCTAGGCACCACATCGCAGTGCAGAAGACTGGGGGAGGACCGCCACCAACTCCACCCGACTATAACGACTGGGAGGAAAAGGTACTCGCCATCCTGCACCCAGAGGGACTCACAGGACTCACTGGAGGAATGGACTTGGGTAAGTCATCTACAATTACCCCATATACACCACAGCTGCAATGCATGCACCACCCCACCCCACCCACACCCACCTGGACCTACACCCCACCCTGCCATTACCCACCACATCCACCCCCTTGCATGACCTCCAACCAACTAACAGCCACCCACCCCTGCACATACCCACACTGGAACAATACCCCCCACCACAATGCAACCCCACACTGGCGCTAAATGTCAACCTCACAAAGGCACCCTGGAAGGCCACGGAAAGTAACACCAGCGCAAAATAGCCCAGTCCTGTATACCTCAAACCTACATGCATATGTTACAGACATGTCTATGTCCCCCAACAGGCACCACCACCCATGCAACCCTAACGGACGGGACAAAGAGTGCCACTGACCTCCAGGGAGACAGAGGCACCTCACAAGACCTTGGCGAAGGATCCCTGGATACTGATGAGCAGGCAGGCCCCTCACACAGTCCTTGATTCTCACCATGCAGCAGCCCCACCCAGGAAACCACTGTCACCCCTACCACCCAGTCAAGACCAGCAGGCCAGGGCAGGCGTACCCACACCGGTGTACCCAGGGCACAGACTGGTGGAACACAGCTACAGAGGCCACAGTCTCCTACTCCCAACATGCAGGTAAGCGAGGGCCCCAGTACAAGTGGCACTGCCAGACCTGTGCAGGGCACACAGGCACAGGGGGCTAGGGCAAGTTCAAGGGTCTCCGTGTGCCAGGGTGGAGGCCACAGGATGGATGCAGCAGCCCAGGATGTTATTTCAGAGGTATTGGGGGCATACCAACATACCCAAGACAGGTTGTCACAGATTGTGTCCACCCTGGAGCATAGTCAGAGGGTGCAGCAGGAACAACACCAACAGGCCATGGAGCACTGGAAAGAGCACAATGCCACATTGGCCACCATAACTGGAGCACTGCTGCAATTGGTCAAAAACCAGTCTGACACCCACACCGGACAAGAGGCCCACAGAACAGCCATGGAAAACCAGCATCAGATGACCCAAGCAGCAGAAACATCCCAGGAAATACCCTCCCAGGAAACCCAGGGGCCAAACATGTCACCCCAAGAAGCTCCACAGCATGCGCCCAAACGTACTCTTAGGCCAAGATATGGCACTGGAAACCAAGCTAAGAACAAGGGCCCCTCCAACAATTGACTCTGCTACTAATGCAAAGCAACCATCCCACCCATTCCCCAACAACACTTAGCTGGGGGCACTTTGAAGTACTGTTCGACAAAATGGACCCATCAATACCATCCAACAAGGCTGCCACCAAGTTGGTTTGTAGGACCCCCAACCCTAATGACTCCCATCACTTTATATAGCACAATTCGCTCACTTCTTCCAATAAAACACATTTCACACCTGTAACACTGTCCCCTGTCTTAAATTGTGAACAAAGTTGAGTATGGAGGCAACTGGCAGAGAAAAACTTTATTGTCAATTTTGTGCATGATGGTAGTCCTGTGTGCATAAATGGTGGCAAGGAGGGAATGCATATATTTTCAGTCAGTACCATGCAGAAGTGGTCCATGTATCACCTATCATGACCAACCCCCCCCCACATATGACAGAGCACACTGATAGTATTAGTCACTAACCCCAATGGCAGGCTTAAGTCCCACACAGTTATTGGAAGTAGAGTTGTTTCAGTTGGTTACTGGAATTTACATCTTCCCCTTCCTCATCCCCACCATCACTCTCCTCACCTCTCTGAGGTAGCTGATCAGGACCTATAGCACCCTCCACCTCCAAGAGTGGGATAGAATGTCTCACTCCCACATTGTGCAGCATGCAGCAGGCCACCACTATTGTACACACCTTATCAGGCCCATAGGCCAGGGAACCCCCAGAGGGATGTAGACACCAGAATCTAGCCTTCAGGAGACCTATAGTTCGCTCTGTTACCCTCCTAGTATGTCCACGGCCTCATTGTAATTTCTCTCTGCATCCATCCTGGGATTCCTCAGTGGTGTCAGGAGCCAACGCAAGTTTGGATAGCCAGAATCACCTACAAAATAGTGCAATACAGACTTGTCATTGTTATGTCCCTTAGTCAGACAGGCTGGTTTTCTGCAATGTGTCAGTTAGTGACAGGCAAACTTACCTATGATCTACCCTCTGTCCTCTTGTAGTTGTTCCATCTTCTGTGGCACACTACTGTTCCTCAACACAAAGGAATGATGGACCGAACATGGAAACATGGCATTCACATGGGAAATGTACTGGTCTGCAGTACATACCAATTGGATGTCCATGGAGTGAAAGTTCTTCCTGTTTCTGTACACCTGTTCACTCACTCTTGGGGGATGATAGCAATGTGTGTGCCATTGATGACTTGATGGCAAGGAGGTCAGTACTTTGGGGAAACTTCACATAGGATTGCAGATTTTGTACAAATGCATTCAGACATCTTGTCAGTACCTGGCTGAACATTGGCTGTGAGAAACCAGCACCCATGCCCACTGTCACTTGAAATGAGCCTGTGGCCAAGAAATGGAGTGCGGGGAGCACCTGCACCTCAGTTAGAATGGCATGTTGATTACAATTTTCCAGAGTTAGTGCAGGATCTAGTAATGCACAAAGGTCCTGAATAGTTGGTCCACCATGGTCCCCATATCTACAAGTGGTCTGTACACCGATGGTGCCCTTCCTCGCCAAAAGGGTCGATACCTACGAGGGGTTACAAAAAGGAGTGATGAAAACACATACATAGGCACACTTGTCATCATATGTGCACAGCATTGTTCATTGCGGTGTCTCTACAATAACTGCTACCTGACAGATATACATGTACATCACCAGGAGGGAACAGAGTATTTCATGTGTGCTACAATAGTGAATGGTCAGAGGCCTAGGTGCATCATGTGGCTGGTAGGGCCTGCATTGTGAGTATTAAGTAATTGTAGATGTGTAGGTAAAGGCAAAATGTCTGCCCACTGTAAATCTGCCCTTTCGTTGTGGAAGTGACCTCATACCGCTAGCGGTTTATGTCACAGTGTAAAGCGGTGTTGACAGCTGTTCGCACCCTCATTGGTTAACATGGGTGCCAAAGGGGAATCCTGGCGTATCATCATCGCCACCGGCAATGACGGTTCACACAGCTGCGGAACGTTCGTGCATTTGTCATTGTTTGATCACTTGACTCCTTGATCTCGTGTGTACAGGTACTTAGCGACGATTAGCCAGCTGCTCCTATCGCGCAAGTGCCTGACCTCTGTGTTCCATTTCTGTGTCGCCCTTCTAGGTCAGCGCCCACCAGAAGAGGGCACATTGGCATGCCATCGCCAAGGAGGTGTGGACCCTGGGGGTCTAAAACCGGGGGAGCACCCACTTTCGAAAGAGGAGGGAGGACCTGCGGCGCTGGGCGCGGCACGAAAGGTCAATGATGCCCAGCTGGGGAAGTCCTCCCAATGTGGAAGGGGTGCCCGTCGGGCACTGACCCCCCTCATGCGACGGATCCTCGCAGTGGCGCACCCAAACCTGGATGGGTGCTTGAAGGCTGCACAGCAGTCACAAGGGAGTGAGTATTCATTGACCATACTTCAGTCTAGAAGGATGTCTGGGTGTGCAATGTGGCTCATGCTGCTTAGAGGCAGGGAATTTGACTGGTGTCCATCTACTGTATGTTCCCCAAAGGATGTAGGGGTGTCCCTGTCAGGTTTCACCTACTTCTGCTCCTAAGGTATTTCAGGGGATGGGTGTAGAGCAGTATTCTGGTCAGTAGTCAGGGGCATGGCCATGGGCATAGTGTATGGTGCTGCCTGTTGGGTGTGTTTGCTGGGTGGGTGTATGTCTGACCATTCTGTACCTGCATTCAGCTATTTACAAGTGTCTCTCCTGTTTTGTCTCCCCATCCCTGTTCTCTTGTGGTGGTTTGGTACAGCATCAACATCAGGCGAGGGAGCTGAGGCACCGGCACGTGGGGAGGCAGTGGCCCACGGATCCTCCGAGGCAGAGACAACGGACGCCCAGTGGACCAGTAGGTGGGAGGGCGAGGGGACTTCAACGGGGGAGGCCACTACCACAGGATGTAGTGACTCTGAGACCTCCTCCGATAGGGGTCCCCTGGCGGTGGCGGAACCTAGTGCACACACCACTACCGTGACATCTTCCATAACCCCCATTCCATCACCGCCCTCCCTTCTGCTCCCCATTGAGTTGCCCGTGCCCGCCCACCCAGAAAGGTGGGCGTCTCCTTCGCCTCAGGCACCTCCTCCCCTGCCCCAGTCAGCCCTGCTGCCCTCACAGAGGAGGCTATTGACCTCCTGAGAACCATCTCTGCAGGGCAGACAACCATCGTCAATGCCATCCAGGGGCTAGCATCAGAGGTGCAGCAGACAAATGCCTATCTGGATTGCATTCACGTGCTGTGTCTACCCTACAGAAATCTTTTCAGGCTCTGGCTTCCTCTTGGACCGCAGCCAGTTTCCCTGGCCATTCCATCCCCCCTCCAACCCCCTCTACCCCTTACAGCACCCCACTCCATTTACCTGTCCAAAGCACACAATCAGACACGCTGACAGGCACATCAGCACACAAGAAGCACAATTCAAAACACAAGCACCACACCTCCCACCACAAGCATTCACACAGCCAACAGACACCTGCACACACAACAACGTCCACTTCCCCCAGTGTGCCCACCTCTTCCACCGCCCTGTCTGTCCACTCTACATCCACACCCTCATGCACTGCACCTTCACTCACTGTTACTGCTCCTCTTCCTGCACTCACCACAATAGCAGACAGCCATACATGCACCCCTTACACTACACCTGCACTCACCACCTCTACTGTAGTTGACACATGCAGCACACACAACATACATCCACACTAGCTGTCTGTCTTCTCCCACTGTGTCTACCCCCCACCTCCCAAGACACACAAACGCACCAAGACACCCACCCATCAGACATCCCCACACCACAGCATACTGAGCAGTCACCTGCACCCACATATATCCATTCCCTCTGCCTCCACTCCCACACCCTTATCAACGCCCACCCCAAATGCTCCCAAAAAATGTTTCCTCTCCGGTGCTGACCTCTTCCAACCCACTGGCCCACCCTGTCTTGTCCCCAAACGTGCCTACCTCCTTGCCCTTTCAGCTCCTTCCATATCATAGCCCACCCCGGTCTGCCCTTCACATTCCCGTGCCCCTTCCCCAGATAAGAAGGCCCAGACAGAGCCAAGGCCATCCAGCTCCACCCAAGCCAAACAGCCCCCACCCCCTTTAAAGGAGAAGCCCACCCCCCTCCACAAGAAAGTCAAAGGCCCACCCCCATCAAAAAACCCCACCACCCCCTGTCCCCCTCCGTGAGGTGCCTGGATGCCCATATGGTGCCCCATTATGTGGAGTACCCAGCACTTGCGGAGTCAGGTCGGGCCCGTTGTGGCCCATGACAATTGTGAATTTACGGACTGGCCATTGGCCTTGTTTGCACTGTTTGGCTCAGTGAGCTTCTTAATAAGGTTTCTGTGTGGCCTGTGTTTGGGCTGCATGCTGTTACACCCTGGTCATTTGTTTAACTTTTTTATGGGTGTGGGGCTTTCGTATGTACCATGGTCAAGTTGCATTAGCCTTGTATCGGGTAAGTACCTCTTGCTGTGGGGTGTATGTCTTGTGCTGCTGGGAAGGGTTGGGGGGCATTGCCAGATGGGTGGAATGGGTGGGTATGTAATTGTGCCCTTTCCTCCCTTGTGTCGTAGGTTGCGGTACTTAACGTCGTCGTCTTCGTCTGCGGTCTCGGTCATTTAGGTATGTGGCAAGGAGCAGGGCTGGCATGATCTGCAGCTCTCTATCCATGGCTGTTGCAGCACGCTCTGTGGGACTCTGGTGCGTGGTTCTTTATGTTTGGTTCATTTCCGCCTGGCTTTGTGTGGCGGTGGTTCCCGCCCCAGAACTGGCAGCGGAATGGTGGTTGATAATTTGATGGGCAGGTTGGGACTTTCCGACGGGCTGTGGGCGGACTCTGCTGTCATCAGCGGGACTTCTCTCCTGGCAGTGGGTGGTTCGCGGGATGTCTGAGTTTCGTTTGGATCATTATTTGGCTGTCCGGACCGCTCCTCTGTTGGCGGTTTCTACCGCTACCGCCGGCGGAGCGGAACAGACCGCCATGTTCATAATGAGGGCTATAGTGTTTTATACTTGCTAGCAGACTACATTAAATTTAACTTGCTCTTTCCCCATGCACTGCTTAGACCCTTTTAGATTACATACTTGTAGCATTTTAGATGATAGCATTCATAACAAGACATCTTAAGTGACATAATTTATGAGAACAGTGTGCATGGTAGAGGACATAGCTTATATGGAATGTAGTGTAGCTAGCAAGATTACACAAGTTATTGTATGTTTAGAGTTTAAGTTTGTTTTGTATACAAAAGATTTCCTAACTATAATTTATCCTTAGATAGATAGATAGATAGATAGATAGATAGATAGATAGATAGATAGATAGATAGATAGATAGATAGATAGATACAAAAGATTTCCTAACTATAACTTATCCTTAGATAGAGAGATAGATAGATAGATAGATAGATAGATAGATAGATAGATAGATAGATAGATAGACAGATAGAATAATAGATTGATCACAATTAAACAGCAGCCAGATAGAGCAAAGTTTTTTTCAACCCCAAAGGATACCTTGACTCAAAACAAATGAAATATCCAAGAAAGAAGTCACTCAAAAAGATGGACTCACCAGAGAATAAAAATATATTTCCACTACAACATTTCAACTTCCTCAGGTAGTACAACATTGTTTGCTTAGTGACTACACAGCTGATACTGCTGGATATTTAAAAAGCAAAATGAGTGAAGATTACATTTGGAATGTTGAATCAATACGGCCTTGAGGTCTCTTGAGATAGCAGTAATCAGGTGGCATTTTCATTAATCTTCAGTTCATCTGGATGGAATGATTTTAACTGGTACATCCAGATGTTTTCTCTGGAGTCCAGGGACCTGACTCTCAAAGGTAAACTTAGACTTTTGGTCCAAGTTTAGACCAAAAGTCCAAGCTTACAACTTTTGGGGATTTACAAATGGAAGTTACGAGTAGTATCTTTACGTCTGCACTGGGGCAGAATTTCCACTCTCTGGGTGGCGATTCCGCCCTGAGTACAGAGATTCCGCCCTGAATGCTGAGATTCAGCCTTGAGTGAAGACTTAAAGATACTCCTTATAACTTACCTTTGTTACTCCTCAAAAGTCTAAGTTTACCTGTACGAATTGGGCTCCAGTAGTTCTTCCTTTAAAATATATTCCACAGGGAAAATCTACAATTCTGTTAGCAAATGGTCCACAAAGTTAACACGCTAGGATACAAGCTGGTCAAGTTTTTGTTTTAATTATGGCTGTTTTGTGATTTCTGAATCATATGTGGAAGTCATTCACTGTTTGACCTACAAACTGCTTTTTACAGCTTTGGTCTTGGCACTGATTCACTTAAATAATGCATGTTGAGCAACATATGAGATGCTATTTTAATCCATAGGTTCTTCTTGTAACAGAACGTGTTACTATTGATGTTTGTAAAAGGTATTCATTTGTGATGCACCTTTTAGTATCACAGCAAATAACCCCTGCATTTGATACAGCTTGCTTGAATTCAGCTATCACAATGAGAGATCATAAACTGGGTGATGACTGGCAGTTTAGGAAAAAAACTTTGTGATTTTCCACATGTGGATAATAAGGGAAAGGTTTTGCATTATACTTTTGTAGTTAGGCTCTGATGGATGATATCACACATGGGTTTATTCAGTTGTGTTTCTGCTGTTGGTATTCCAGGTAAGTGTTTCCCTAGGAACTATCAATTCTTAACATATCACACAATGAAGTGGGTTACAGATGCAGCTAGTCTCCCATGCATCCTTACTATGCTAATATAAAAACATGGAAAAGAAATGTAGATGATGTTCTCTTGATTTGGCTGGGATCCGGGAAGAGGCAGAAGATTTTTGTGTATGGCTGAATAGTGTAGACCGGTTCCATAGATTCACAAGTTCCACAAGAAACACAGAACTGAACTATTTTGTCTTAAGAATTTTTACATTTGAAGGGAATTTGCACGAAGAGGTTAATTATAAACCGACAGACAGAAACAATCTGTTGCTATACAGGAGCTTTTATCCAAGGGACTGCATCCTCCGGTGGGTCAAATCCTACTTCTGAGAAGGAACTGCAATCAGACAATGGACTATAAAGGACATGCAAAAATCCTCACCAGGAAACTGTGTGAGAGAGGTTACCCCAAGAAGATAACAACCAATGCAGACAAGAGGGCACGCAATATTGACAGAGATTCCTTACTTGAATCACACACAAAGGAAATAGAAAACAAATTAATATGCATGACTACTTACAACCCCCTCTCTCATGAGGTACAAAATATCATCAGAAAACACTGGAGACGTTTGAGAGCAGGAGGACTGAATCTGAAACCACCCATGTTTTTGTTTAAATGGGCAAATGGTATACAGGATCAGGTGGTACATACCAGACTGCAGAGGATGCAGATGGTAGAAACACAAGGGACACTCTGGAATCTTCACAGACTATTGGGACATTTTCCCTGTAATGAGTGCAATATCTGCCACGTAATGGAGAGCAAAATATCCCTGGACTTGGGGCTCAAAAAGATGTGGGAACTAAGACGTTTCTCTAATTGTAACACAAAAAATGTGGATTATATAATGACTTGCCTATGTGGACTGAGATATGTATGGGTGATCACAAAATCAGTAAAAATATGCATTAACGAATATAGGAGCACATTTAGGTGTAAAAAACTGCAATGAAGATGATGCACCACTTTATAGAGGCAGGACATAGAGTTGATGATTTCAAATGGTTGGTAATAGAACATGTGAGGGAGACAGACAAGAACTTAGCATGAAAATGTTTCCATATTGAACAGAGATGAGTGTTTCACATCCGCTCTAATGTGTGGGGACTTAACAATGAAATCTCTTTGAATCAGATGAATGAGGGATAAACAAGAGTAATTTGTGGCCTATCCTCATACAATATGCATGATATTACAAAAAAGGAGAGACGCAGCATCCAGAACTATTCCCCAGTAGAGACATACAACTCTGGTCACTGGGCCTTAAGGCTAGAACTGTGTTGGGCCCAGGTGTCCAGCCTATAGGTATCATAGGCTCATGCTAAAGATAGGTATTACACGTGTGAATACGGGTATGTAAAGTAGAAAGACCCATTTGATAATGGACGGTATTCTTCTGGCAATTATCTCGTCAAATGGCGGTTCAATAAACATCTGGCTCTTTAGTGCATCACAGTAAACATTTAATTGGGATAAGAATATACCTATTGCACAAATAATTGCTAAAACACCTTTGGTGTAGAGCCAAAGAAAACACTTTATCCAGCATTAATTTTGCCACACAACGGTGGAGAAACTCTGTCAAGGAAGAAAAGCGCCATGGCAAGAAGGCATTGTTTTTCTTACCTTCCAAAGCAAAACCCCACCTTGTTTTTTTTGTTTTGGAAAATAAAGAAGACATTTTTTTTTGCTATGCAGCTCTATCATGTTGACGGAGCCACCTGTCAACTTACAATGCATTGACAGAAACCACTATCTCTGCCATTTCTGCCAGCACTAAGAATGCCCCCTGGGGCAGCAGACATGTCGTAAGTTGGCAGGTGTGGACTCCATCAGGGCAAAGGAGTAATATAGTCAGTCACCCTGTTGGAGTAACACCCCGTTCATCAAACTCTAACTCCACCCACTACATTATGTGTTGCTTATTAATAGGAGACACTGTTTTGTGTAAAGGATAACCTTGCTTTGTCTGCTGACTAATGAACATGGATATCTGGTGCTTATTAGGCACTGCAAAAACATGACTATGAATATAGCACCTCCTCAATGTTCTCTGGAATAATGTTTTTTCCCTGTTCATTTCTGGTTGGAGAGAGTCATTAAAATCCATGTTATCCAAGTTAATACCTTGACAAATCCAACACAAAGAAGAAAACGTTCTACGTGTAAGCAGGTCAGCAAAACAGCACAGCAGGATCCCAGGTTATCATGTGAACTCATAAGAAAGGTAGGGGATGTCTCAGTTTTTTCCCTACTTTAGTGTGAGTATTTCTCACAAGAACAAGTTTTGTGTGTACTATGTGAAAGTTGGTGTCCTGTTCTGTCTGTCTTGATTCATATGCACACAAGGTGCACTCTCATGTGCAAAATGCTTCTACTATACTGTTATCAAAGCATATCCAGTTACTTTCTGTAAATTGTGGAGTGAACTTTGCTTGTGTATTGCACTTGGCTCTAGAAAACAACATGGGACAGATTTATTAAGCAAAACAGCACTGCAGCCAAAGTTGCGACGCTTTGTTGCATAAAGGTTTCGAAATATTTGCACCATAAATACTAAGATAAGGTGCTGTTTTTCTCTCCCTCAGCATCAACGCATTTTAAGCTGGCATGTGCCCATACACACATCCTTTCACTATTAGGCAACTTTGTAAAATATAGAAGTTAGTAAAATGTTGTGGATGCGGCAAACTACCTTGCGCTAATTCGTTGCAAGGTAGGCGTTCCTGTCCACAACATGATGCTAACCCCCCACCGTCATATTTATACTCCAGTGCAGAAACAACATGCATGGAGTAGGCGGACCCAAATAATGGTGCTAAGCCTTCTTAGACCATTATTTAACACCTGGGTCAGACCACAGGTTAGTGTGCCTGTAGACCCATTTCCATGGCTAAACACCATGGAATGGGCCCACAGATGGCCACTCCAAGGCCCAGGAACCCCCCCCCACCCACACCAGAGAGTTGCCATAGGATGGGGGACCCCATCCTGGATAAGTATTAGTTTATTTATTTTCCTGTGCCATTAGGGGCCCCTTATATGGGGCCCCCAACCTAGGACTGGGTGTTATTGCTTTGCCCAGGGGACACTGGTCGCCTGGGCTGGCCACTGGGGCGGTGGGCATGACTCCTATCTTTACTTAGACAGGAGTCATATTTGGGTGGTAGGGTGTCAGAAAATTATGCTAGGCTGGTTAGCGGCATATTCATTGCCACTAACTGGCCTAGCGTCATTTCTGACCCACTAATGCCTTTACCCTATCCCCATACCCCCCGGCTATCGTCTTTTCTTTAGACACTAGCCTGTCCTATGCGGCACCGTGTGCCAGTCCATTAATATGGTGCCCACCTGGTGCTATGGAATGGCGCTAGCAGGTGCTATGGATTTTTTGTGCAAAACTACCTTAGCACAGTTTTGCGGAAAAATCCATAAATATCGGCCTTAGACACTTTTAAAAGTTGCTCCACATTTATGTCTGCCTCGAGAAGGTGTAATTGTTTTTGTCACACATCAAAATCTACAAATATTTGTAGGTAAGGATTTGCATCAAAACCCATGGGTGGTTGCATGGGAAAGCCCATGTACCATATACAATCAACCTCTTGAGCACAAATTAGGACAAAATACAACACGTTAATAATTTGTATTACTTTAGGTAACTTTCCAATGCAAGTCATGATATGAGTTGATAATTCCCATTAAAGTACTTTGTGCTGAGTTTGCATGTATGTTATGTCAAATTATGTTATGTTTATTAGTAGAGCACGCAACTCTCTCAGAGGGTTTCCTAGAGCAGTATTAGGAGAGCCAAGGTTAGGGCCAGGTGGAGAGCCAGGTGTTGAGTTTCTTGTGGAGTTAAGTATGGAGGGGGAAGAGGCTCTGATATGCATGGACAGGTCATTCAAGGCTTTAGGAGCAAGGTAGAAGGCATGGTTGCTGGATCTGGTAATGTGTATGAAGGGGATGTGTGTGATTAGAAGTCTGGCTAAGTAGAGGTGTTTGGTGGGTTTGTCGACGTTTATGCGGATGTTGAGGCATGTGGTACCAATGTTGTGTAAGACTTTCCGTGCATGAGGAGTTCGAAGAGTACTTATTTGTGGATTTGGAGACAGTGGAGATCTTTGAGATGTGTGGTAATGTGAGTGTTGAAGGGAGGTTGACTGTGAGACTGGCCACTGAGGGACATATTTATACTTTTTGGTGCAAAACTGCACTAACGCAGTTTTGGATCAAAACGTTTTGCACCGGCTTGCACCATTCTTGAGTGCTAGCCGGGCACCATATTTATAGAATTGTGCAAGCCGGTGCAAAGGGTAGGCTAGCTTAAAAAAATTATGTTAGCCGGGTGAGGGTGGCGGTATGGAAGAAGGGGTTATGCACCAAAAAATGACGTTACGCAGGTTAGATTTTAAAAAATGGCTCTAACCAGCGTAGCATCATTTTCTGACTAAAAACCATCCATACCACATGACTCCGGTCTTAGAAAAGACAGGAGTAATGCCCATCACCCCAATGGCCAGCACCGGGGCTCATGGTCCCCTGGGCATGGCCATTGCAACCAGTGCCATATAGAGAGGATCCATTTCTGGCCCCCCAATTGCACATAAAAAAAAATACTTAACTGTTCTTACCTATACTTACCTGAGATGGGATCCCCCATCCTTCACTGTCCCTCTGGTGTGGGTGGTGGTGTCCCTGGCGCCTGGGGAGGGCACCTGTGGGCTTATTCCATGGTGTTCCACCACGGAAATAGGCCCAAAGGTCCCCTAACGCCTGCCCTGAACCAGGCATCAAATAATGGTGCAAAGCAGGCTTTGCACCATTATTTGACCCCTCCTCCCCCTGTGCATGATTTTAGCATGGGGGATAAATATGGTGCTAAAGCCATAGAGTCATTTTTGCACGGGAATGCCTACATTGCATCTCATTGATGCAAGGTAGGTTTCCACCTCCATAAATTGACTTTAACTCCAAAACTTTGGCTCTAGATGGGTCTAGCGCCAAAGTATAAATATGGAGTTAGTTTTGCACCACATTTGCGTAAAAAACATTACGCAGATTCAGCGCAAAACAAGTATAAATATGCCCCTGAATGTTTTTTTTGGTCTGGAGTCCTATGGTCAGTTGAGCATTGATTCCAGCATAGTTTTTGTATTTTTTTTTGTAGTACAGCTTGCTAGTTGAGAGAGGTTGGTTGAAAGCTCTAGAAATAAACATATTGAGTGTGTGGAAGTGGGATATAGAGACTGCGTTTACTTGGCCAGTCGTGGTGAGTTGATTGTTAATTACTTTTCCGAAGTTCTCTTTTGTGGGTTGCCTGGAGGGATGTCGGTCTGCGTTTAGCAGGCCAGCAGGTGGAGTCCCAGAGTGAGATGTCTTTGCCAAAGATAGCTATATTTGTCTTGTCTGCATTGAGATTGAGTCAATTTGTCGTGTGATCAGGTATTGGCTGAGTAGTCCAGCAAATGCAAAGTCTTGTACCCCACCGCTGATCCACCAATGTAGGAAGTTGGCTCTGTATGCACTATTTCAAAGTAAGGAATAGTATGCACAGAGTCCAAGGGTTCCCCTTAGAGGTAAGATAGTGGCAAAAAGAGATAATCCTAAAGCTCTATTTTGTGGTAGTGTGGTCGAGCAGTAGGCTTATCAAAGGAGTAGTGTTAAGGATTTGTTGTACATACACACAGGCAATAAATGAGGAACACACACTCAGAGACAAATCCAGGCCAGTAGGTTTTGTTATAGAAAAATATCTTTTCTTAGTTTATTTTAAGAACCACAGGTTCAAATTCTACATGTAATATCTCATTTGAAAGGTATTGCAGGTAAGTACTTTAGGAACTTTGAATAATTACAGTAGCATATATACTTTTTATATAAAACACATTTAACTGTTTTAAAAGTGGACACAGTGCAATTTTCACAGTTCCTGGGGGAGGTAAAGTATTGTTATTTTTAGCAGGTAAGTAAATCACTTACAGGTCTCAGTTTTGGGTCCAAGGTAGCCCACCGTTGGGGGTTCAGAGCAACCCCAAAGTTACCACACCAGCAGCTCAGGGCCGGTCAGGTGTAGAGGTCAAAGAGGTGCCCAAAACACATAGGCTTCAATGGAGAGAAGGGGGTGCCCCGGTTCCAATCTGCCAGCAGGTAAGTACCCGCGTCTTCGGAGGGCAGACCAGGGGGGGTTTTGTAGGGCACCAGGGGGGACACAAGTCAGCACAAAAAGTACACCCTCAGCAGCGCGGGGCGGCCGGGTGCAGTGTGCAAACACGCGTCGGGTTTACAATGGTTTTCAATGAGAGATCAAGGGATCTCTTCAGCGTTGCAGGCAGGCAAGGGGGGGGGCTCCTCAGGGTAGCCACCCCCTGGGCAAGGGAGAGGGCCTCCTGGGGGTCACTCCTGCACAGGAGGTCCGTTCCTTTAGGTGCTGGGGGCTGCGGGTGCAGGGTCTTTTCCAGCCGTCGGGAAATGGAGTTCAGGCAGTCGCGGTCAGGGGGAGCCTCGGGATTCCCTCTGCAGGCATCGCTGTGGGGGATCAGGGGGGACAACTTTGGTTACTCACGGTCTCGGAGTCGCCAGAGGGTTCTCCCTGAGGTGTTGGTTCTCCACCAGTCGAGTCGGGGTCGCCGGGTGCAGTGTTGCAAGTCTCACGCTTCTTGCGGGGAGTTGCAGGGGTCTTTAAATCTGCTCCTTGAAACAAAGTTGCAGTTCTTTTGGAGCAGTGCCGCTGTCCTCGGGAGTTTCTTGTCTTTCTTGAAGCAGGGCAGTCCTCAGAGGATTCAGAGGTCGCTGGTCCCTTGGAAAGCGTCGCTGGCGCAGGTTTCTTTGGAAGGCAGGAGACAGGCCGGTAAGTCTGGGGCCAAAGCAGGTGGTGTCTTCTGTTCTTCCTCTGCAGGGGTTCTTCAGCTCAGCAGTCCTCTTCTTCTTGTAGTGTCAGGAATCTAAAGTTTTAGGTTCAGGGAAGCCCTTAAATACAAAATTTAAGGGCGTGTTTAGGTCTGGGGGGTTTAGTAGCCAATGGCTACTAGCCCTGAGGGTGGGTACACCCTCTTTGTGCCTCCTCCCAAGGGGAGGGGGTCACTTCCCTAATCCTATTGGGGAATCCTCCATCTGCAAGATGGAGGATTTCTAAAAGTTAGAGTCACTTCAGCTCAGGACACCTTAGGGGCTGTCCTGACTGGCCAGTGACTCCTCCTTGTTATTCTCATTATTTTCTCCGGCCTTGCCGCCAAAAATGGGGGCCGTGGCCGGAGGGGGCGGGCAACTCCACTAGCTGGATTGTCCTGCGGTGCTGGCACAAAGGGGTGAGCCTTTGAGGCTCACCGCCAGGTGTGACAGCTCCTGCCTGGGGGAAGTGTTAGCATCTCCACCCAGTGCAGGCTTTGTTACTGGCCTCAGAGTGACAAAGGCACTCTCCCCATGGGGCCAGCAACATGTCTCGGTTGTGGCAGGCTGCTGGAACCAGTCAGCCTACACAGATAGTCGGTTAAGGTTTCAGGGGGCACCTCTAAGGTGCCCTCTAGGGTGTAGTTTACAATAAAATGTACACTGGCATCAGTGTGCATTTATTGTGCTGAGAAGTTTGATACCAAACTTCCCAGTTTTCAGTGTAGCCATTATGGTGCTGTGGAGTTTGTGTAAAACAGACTCCCAGACCATAAACTCTTATGGCTACCCTGCACTTACAATGTCTAAGGTATTGCTTAGACACTGTAGGGGCACAGTGCTCATGCACTGGTGCCCTCACCTATGGTATAGTGCACCCTGCCTTAGGGCTGTAAGGCCTACTAGAGGGGTGACTTATCTACACCTGCATAGGCAGTGAGAGGCTGGCATGGCACCCTGAGGGGAGTGCCATGTCGACTTACTTGTTTTGTTCTCACCAGCACACACAAGCTGGCAAGCAGTGTGTCTGTGCTGAGTGAGGGGTCTCCAGGGTGGCATAAGACATGCTGCAGCCCTTAGAGACCTTCCTTGGCATCAGGGCCCTTGGTACCAGGGGTACCACTTACAAGGAACTTATCTGGATGCCAGGGTGTGCCAATTGTGGATACAAAAGTACAGGTTAGGGAAAGAACACTGGTGCTGGGGCCTGGTCAGCAGGCCTCAGCACACTTTCAATTCAAAACATAGCATCAGCAAAGGCAAAAAGTCAGGGGGTAACCATGCCAAGGAGGCATTTCCTTACACAGTGACTTTGTTCATGCAGGCTGAGAAATTGACCTGGGTGTTTGGTGTCGTGCTGAAGAAGGAGAGTGTGACCTGTGTGTCATCAGCATAAAATATATGTGTTGATACCATGGGTGTGGATGATGCTGGTGAGTTGGGGCATGAAGGCATTGCACAGGGTGAGGCTGAGTGAGAATCCTTAGGGAACTCAGCAGATTAAGTTGACGGCCTCCGAAGTGAAGGATGCAAGGTCTGATTGACTATGTACATCCTTTCAATAAGTAGCAAATCTAGCAAAGTGTGGGACCTTGGATGCTGGCTTTGTGTAGTTGTTGGACAAGGATGGGGGGGAGATGATGTCAAAGGTGGCAGAAAGATTCAGCAGGATGAGGGTCACAGTGTCACCTCTGTCCATGATCATACTGAGGCCATCTGTGTGGTGATGAGGATAGTCTCGGTACTGTGGTTGGGCCCTAATCCGAATCGAATGGTGTTGATGAGGAGGTGGTTATCAGTGGGCAGGGGGTAAGGTGTTTGCTTTTCATCTTTTCCATGTGTTTTGCTGGCTATAGTAGTAGAGAGATAAGCTAGTAGCTGGCTGCCATCTTAGGGTCTACTGAGGGCTTCTTAAGGAGGTGGGGTACTTGGCTTGATTTCAGTGATTCAGGTAGGAGGCTGTGATGATTGAGGTCATTCAGGATCTGGGTAAGGGCTGCCCTGATGGAGTTCAGTCCTTTGATGAAGGTGTGGTAAGGGTAGAGGTCCGAAGGTGTTCCAGAATGTATGGAATGCATGGTCCTTGTGGTTCCTTGAGTGATGAGGGTGGGCCAGGTGGTCAGGGTGGTCTCTTGGGTATTGGCAAAGATGGTCAGGAGAGCTGTGAGGGTGTGAAGGTCCAGATTGGGCTTGACGTTTTCATGTATGCATGTGATATTGTGGCTCAGGAATAGGGACAGCAGGATGCAGAGGTCCTGAGAGGTGATTATGCTGGTGGAGCTTACTGCCAGAGAGGTGAAGTCTTTCAGTATGGCACAGATTTCTTTGGCACTGTTGTGCTGTTTTCCATGCAGTTTTTCAGCGTGGAGCATTTAGTAGTTCTGATTTGCTAATGGTAGCATCCAAGGGCGGATTTGTAAGTGCCCTTGTCGGTGGTGCCTTGACTTTGTCTCTGTGTTCAAGTTGCTTGCAGTGGTTTTTGGTGAGCTTGAACTCTTTCATGTAACAGTTTTCTTGTGATCCAGTTCTCCTGGCTTTGTTGGCTTTGAGAGGGGCCAAAGTATCTGCACAGGCACTGATTGAAAGTTGGGGATGAATTTGGGGAGGTTGTTGTTCAAGGCTGCTGACGTAGAAGTTCTGAAGACCAAGATGCTCTTGAGATCTTGTTCCAGTTCTACATTAAAGATTTGGTGATGGTGATTTCTGAGTAGTGTGAGAGGGGTATAAGGTGTGGTCGACCAGGTGATTGGTGTGGGCTGGTCTACTCTGATGGTGCTGAAGTTGGTGAAGATCGGTAAGGAAGAGGTTGGACAGGTCCTCAAGAAGGTTGGTTGTGTGGGGATTTGCGAGGTCCTTCAGGTGGTAGGTCACCAAAGAAGATGAAGACTTTAAAGTCAAGGATCAGCAGGGGAATAAAGTCAACAATGGTGTTGCTGAAGTTGGCACATAGGCTCAGGGTGCAGTTGTCGGTGATGAGGAGTTTCAAGGTCAAGAGTGGTGCTTCTCAAGGTTTTGGAGCATCAGATGGATTCTTTGAAGATGATAAAAATTCTGCCACCAGAACTGTTTCTCCTGTCTTGCAATCTTGTATCCAGGGGGCATTGTTGTGGCACTCATGGGGGCCAATGAGACAGTCAGCCAGGTTTCAGTTAGGAAGAGCAGGTCTAGTGAGTGGTTTTATAGTAGATCTCAAATTCCAGAGGCAATTGGTGAGGGAGAGAGTGTTGAGGAGTATGCAGGACAGGGAGAGGTATGATATAGTGTGGGTCAAGTGTGTGTCTTTGTGTGTTGACAGTGTTGGGTTGTGAGGTGTGTGGGTAGAGAGAGGTGGGTGCAGGGGGGTGCATGTGAAATGGCAGGTGGAGCAGGAGAACTCACCTTCAGTCTTATGCAGTGCAGCAATAGAGCTGGGAGATGCGACTGAGGTTCAGGGCACTAACAATCACAATCGAAGATGAGCAGTGGGAAGTGGGTGGGGGGATGATCAGTGGTCCTGTGTTGGGCTCAGGCATGAATGACAATTTGTAATGCAAACTCATTGTAAATTTGGTCCCTTGTTTTACATTTCCTGCAATATATTTCTACATGAGCCAAATCTCACCCAAGCAAAAGCTTAACAGCCAGTCAAGGAATGAAGAGAACAGGAAATTACAGAGCTACAGTTAACCCAATAACCAGGATCTGCACAAAGTTATGCCATGAAAGAACACCAATGCACTGGCCTAGGCTGTAACAGGCAAAATAATGCATCAAGTACAAAAATGTGTTTTTTAGTAAAGAGTATTTACTCTGGCAACCAATGTTGTAAGTATAGAAATAAAATTGCTGTGGCGCAAAGGCCAAATTTCCTATGACAAAAGTTACAATCCAGTCCTATATAAAAACAGCACCATGTGTTTGCCTTCCAAATATTAAAGAACTTCTTGAAAGAAGTTTGGCTTTCTCCCTAATTTCATGCTTTAATTACGTTTTACAATAAAAACTAAAACATTTAAAGGACTGTAGGATGTGGATTCTTTCATGGTAAGATTTTTTAACGTCTTGACACCTTTTCAAACCAATAGTTGACATGTTACACCACAGTTTTGTATTTGCCACAGTTCTGCAGGTTTGAGTCACTAAAACAAACAAAGGCCCAGATTTACATGCTTTTCTTCAATATTCCTTTAATGCAAAACCCATGCAAAGTGTTGTGGTCGGAATACCAATACAACACAAATAACTTTTGTGTTGGATTGTAACTCAAAGTAAACCAAAGCTGTGCAATGCACTGCCTTGCACTTCTTTGTACCAAGGGGCTGTTCCATGAGTGGTGCATGCAACCACCCATGGGTTTTAATGCAAATCCCCACCTACAAAGAAATGCAGACAGGTATTTGCACCAAAATCCTGCACCTCCTTGCGCCAGCCATAGGGAGAAGAAATGTTCTAATTCTTTCTAAATTTTCCCACTTTGCATGTGAGCTGCATTTTGCAGCACACCTGCAAAGTGGGAAGCACAATAAAGCAAAGTTTTTGCACTAGAACGGACCTCTTCCAGCGCAAAATGTATGCTTAGTACAAGGCAAATATCCTTGCACTTTGGGGCAAGGGTGTCTGCATTGGTGCATGGCAGCCAAATGTACACGAGCCCAGGAAGAGAGCAGAACAGTGCATCCTAGTAGACAAGGTGCTTTCCTGCTCTCTCCCTTTCATGCAACACAGAGCATCAAATTTACCTACTTCGCTGTGTTTACCTGCTCGACGTAAATCTAGTCCCAAGTACCAAAGCATTTATTTTTGCCACTCTAAACTGACCATATGTAACTCGTTTCGATAAGCTATACAAGCAATATGCCTGATTCAGGGGTCTGCTAGAGCTCTCCTTGTGAAGACAAAATGTAAGGGACTCATGACGACATTCACCACTTTACTGCTATAACCAATCAGATTTGTTAGTTAAGGAGCTCTGCAGGTAATGTACTAGCAGGGTTCCAGTTACATGTCTTGTAAAACTGTTAATGGCACTGTTTGCGCTGTTAGGTTTACCACACGAGTTTACCTAAAAATTACAGAGAACACGTTGCGAGCCCCATATTTACCTTGCCGCAGTTCTGCAATGGTGGATCTTCCTAGTTACTTATGCCTACAACTTGAAAAATAAAATCATGCCAAAAATAAGGTCCTGTTATATCACCAGCTCAAGTTCTTGCGAATGCAAGGGCTTCACTTTCTGATTTCTGGTGCTCGCCCACAATGTATTTGGTATGTCCATCATTATGGCCCCTATAAGATCTTCTGTTAAGACAGCTTTAGAAGTCTGCCAGAACTAACGTACGAAATAAAACGAGCACTGCCTTTCTTATTGTGAATGCACAGATTCACAACACTACAGACTGATATACATGCATATAGATCTTACACGCATGCATCATGTACGGTCGTACATGCACACAATACGAACTGGTGCACAGGCACACTGACAACATTCATTTGTGTATTCACTGAGCCGGCACTATATAAATGTCTGCTTACATGTATGTGCAGGGATGCATCTTTTGCAGGCAGTCGCAGTAATTGCTAAATAGTTCCTTGAAAATCTTTTTGAAGATTGTAATTTCAATCTGTGCCTCCACCTGGACTAAGCGAAGTTCTTTTAATACCGTGGTGGTATATATTTGCTGCCAGACATATCCTTGCAGTCTGATTTTGCAGTCTCTGAAAGGATAGTTATGGTTTTATTGTTTAAATACAGACTACTCTGGCGAGCCTTCCATAAACATGATATTTACTATTATAGTGAAAACAAAAATAATTATATTAGCATTTACGCGAGTTCTTTTTTACTCCGTTGAGAGATTTTCAAAGTAAAACAATAGCATAAATTCAAACACCACAACAGGTGCAATTGTGAAATAATGTAGGTAAAAGGGCACAAGGTAAACTTTCTAGTAACTCCAACCATGGCGAGGAGTGACCATTTTAAATGATAAGTACTTTTTTGTAACCATATCAAAATACTGCCCCAGGAGGACATCAGAATGTATGCAACGGGATCACACCAAACACAGCATCAGCCTTAGTTACGAAAAAATAGGGGACCAGGCATTAATCGAAAAAATAACTCGTTCAAATTGGCTTTGAAAATAGTGGACATTCCTCACTGAGTGGCTTTTCTTTCTGCTGCCATTCTAATATGACTATGCAGCCTTGAGTTCTGGATGTTGTTCCACATGGTCACGTCTCACTCCCGAAGAGAGCCATGATGTCCCTTCCTGTCCATGTGACTTTAGCGACAAATGACTTTCCTAAATAAATTGAGCACTATACACGGAGGATGATTTGCCAAAATATTGCGGAAACTGGAAGTGCCATTTCTTACCCTTTGATGGCAATAGAGGGCTGACACTTTGTGGCACCTTTAACCTCTCAGCAGTTCTTGTTTGCTTATGTGGAACAGTGGGAATACAAGGATTCTTAAAACTTAGCGACAGATTTACACCTTGTCAGTAATGGTCCCGGTTTTCTGACTAAAAACTTGTCCACCACCTTTGCTGTCCAATCATCATATTTAGGTATTGGGGGTCCGAGAGGTGAAAGCCCACCTGAGTCCCACTGGCTCTGCCATGGATTCTCATCCGTGTTGACAGCCAGGAAACAGTGACTGATGACGGGACTCCAGTTACCTTTACTACCATGCAGATTTGGATGTGCCTTACCGCAAAGCTAACTGTGGTGGTCCGACCTCCACATATGAGTTGGTGGATTGAGAAGGAAATGGGGTTATAAAGTACCTTTTTTCCTGATTCCACTTCCTTTTTTGACTGGACATGACTGAACAGCACCTTCCATCGCTGCTGCCACTGGACCACGGAGTAATCACAACCCCTCATTGCCAGACTCCAAGGTAGGGAACCTGCATTGCCTATGTACGTTGTGTGGGCTCAGGATCACTGCAATCATAAACATGTCACAGTAAACGTTTTTAATTACTGGCACATGCATATGTCGGGGACACGATTGGGTCAAAAATGGATAGGGACACACTGGTGCATCACACATATCGTACACATACACAACTGTCATTTTGGTGTCAGTATTCATTGCAAAATGAATGCTGGCACCACAATACGATTGCAATCACACTGGTCGACTGTGTCCATGTGTGCACATTGCAAGTGGACCTGAACCTGTCATTTAGTGCTTCCAGTTATGTATGTGAGCCACTACATGTATGTGCGTGTGTGATGCGATTGGCTGGTTGACGTTGAGGGAGCAGGAATGGCTGATGTAGTTGCAATAATATGTGTGCTACTTGCATATGGCTTCGATGTTGTTGGTTATGCTATGTTGTGTGTTGTGTTGCTGTGTGCAACAATCAGTTGAGTATTGTGTGCCAGTCATTGTTGTGATAGGTGTAGTTGTGCTTGTGTGTGCGTCTGTTTGAGTAGATGAGTTTGTAGTTGTGTTGATTGTTGTCGTTGTGTTGTGTGTGGGTGCAGTGTCACTAGTGTGTGTACATTGTGTCAGGGATGTACATCAGTGTGTGTTTTCAGCATGTACATGTTGTGTTGTGGTAGAAGGCAATAGATACAAGTGTATATGTGGTGTGTTGTGCAGTGTGTTATGCAGGGGGACACATATGGCTGAGATACAGTGTGTGATGTGACTTACCTCTCTTAGATAGCCACTGTCAGTGTCCGATTGGGTCTAGCAACAAGCTCCCTCTGTCAGCAATCCACTAGCAGCAAACAACCTGTAGGACTGCAACATCTAAATACAGTCGGTGGGAACCCACCTTCCTGATGGCAAGGAAGAGCACTCTGTTGTGGCAGTGAACAGATCTGCAATACATCCAAATACAGCGAGCAGAACACTGTCGACTTGACTGTGTTGTTGGATCCACTTCTGCGGCAAATTGTGAGTAAGACCACCAAGATCTAAACCAGGGCTTTAGTTTGCTTTCTTTTTCATGACCCCTGAAATCAGAGGTTGCAAGGTCAGTGTTACTAAACGGCAAGTGTTACCAAAAGGCAAATCAGGGGTAGAAGGTGTTACTCCCCAAATGAGGTCCATGGCTCCATATTAAATGTAAACAATCGTCTGAAGAAAAAGAAACAAGTTAGTTGATGGCAAAGAACAGTTCTGCCATTTTAAACCACCATTTGTTGAGTTGTGAAAAGACATTTCTAGCACTGTTAAATGTTATTTTTCAGGTATCGTTTTTGCACTTCCACCTTAATCTCATGCTTAAACACAAAACAGAATACTGGAGTTTCTGCATACCATGGCTCTCTCGACGGCTCGTCCTGTCTCTTTCTCATCATGCCTCTTTCTTTCACCACCCTATACTTTCCGTCTCACTATTTCAGTTCACACATTTTTTTTAAGTTACTATATTCTCTCTCTGTTATTTTTGTCCAAGCTTTCTCTTACCGCCTCTTTCTCTCTTTTCTGCCTTTCTCTTATTTTTTCTGCATGAAAGTGTAATGGAGAAAATGTATGTCCTGGTTCGCAAAATGAGTGCAACCACGGCACACCACCGAAGGTAGTGGCGAAAAGTAAACGCAAGTTCAATAAGTCTTTGAATATGACTTAGACTCATAACCATCTTGGTGGTAATTGTGGGATGCCCTTTGGTCAGACACTGATTTGAGCATGTTAACTGAAAAAATCGCAGACTGTTTTAAAGCAGATTACACAAAATAAATAACAAACCAATTATTGTGTAAATCACACGGTAATCTACTTTATCTTTAATTTAAACCGATTGTTCGTATGTTATACATATTTTACCAACAAGGCCAAATCATCATCAGATCCAATCAGAATACGATTTCAAAGTCATAGAGTGCACCTCAAACATCCTCTTGGAATTTTATTTTCGTAATACTGTCAATGCTCTCCTTAATTTTCATTAATGTCCCAGATAAATTTGATTGGCACATCTTTCATCTTTTCCTGGAATACTTTGTCAAATCTCTCGTTTTGTGCCACAGTCATTACGTTTTTCCAGTCTCCAATGGTGCCTGTTGAGACAAAGAGCAAGTGCAGAAATAGTGAGTTTTTCAGGACTTGTGAGAAGTCTGATGCGAAACATAGATGAGCACTTTGGAACAAGTAACATATCTTCAAGGTTAACACAATACCTCATTGTCATTGACTACACTCAACAGTGACCTTTATATACACCTTTTGATCTTTAGGACAATATGTAGCAAAACATTGAGCACTTGGATTGACGAGTTATAAATCCTGAGTTATGTTGTAGGCGAGTTACTACTTTGGGTGTAGAGTTCATATACATATTCTAAAAACATCAAGCCAGGTGGCAAACGTGCCAGTAGCAGCCTACTACATCCCAGCTTTCTCGTGAATTATATTTATCACAATATGCCTTGTGACGTGTTCCTTAATAAACATTTATGGCCTAAGATAAATGATACTTGACGTGACAGGCGTTCTTCAGCACATAACTGTTTGGTTGCTGGGTAATACCTGGCACTTACTCCATCATTAGCTCTGCGCTTACTACTCATACGTTCATTGTTTCCTAGGGATTATTTTGCATGAAAATGTAGTATAAAACGACTACATGTACAGCAGATGAAAAACTGAATTATCCGCAGCCAACTCAGTGGAAGAGATTCTATCGACCATAGAAGGATGGAAGGATAGAAGTGCCTACTATGATAGAATTCTGCGACCTGCAGACTTTTGGTGGATGCTCTGTCAATGAGGTACCGTTTAGTACAAATCAAGGTTTTCATGTACGTCACTGGAGTGTGAAGCTGTATAACGTCTATTGTGAAATCATTTCCATCAGTGTTGTTGAAGTTATATAAATCAAGTAGAGTTCGGCGAGAGTATCACTATTTTATTAATCGAAATACATCATCAATCGCTTCAATTCCACCTGTGGGCTAAGGCATGATATGTGTAATATCTGATTGTGCTCTTACTGTGTTAGAACAGAAAATAATCAGTTGTTCAGTACCAATTAAGTCAATGTGCTTATTTTTCACATTTTGAGGCACAATAGCGTGCTCTTGGTATTTGTCCTGTTTGCCGTATTTTGTTGTGGTCTTGTATTTCTTTGTCAAAAGAGTAAATAGGTCCCACCCTGATGTCAATCATAAAAACACAAAGGCCAGGGCATACCAAACTTATGATGTTCATGTAGCATATCCAAGTGGTGATTCAAGAATTCAATCAAAGTCCAGGTAAGTAGGTGACACAAGAAAATTTATTGAAGGTGAAAGCAAATGGTCACAGTTCCATTCAGATGACCATGTATGATATAAGTCCAAGACAGCAAAACAGCCGACACGTGTTTCGTCTTCCAGACTTTGTCAAGGCTGTGAAATAGATGAACATAAATACCAGTGTATGAAGTGGAACGTGAACACAGGGTTGACCAACATATAGAGAAAAAAAACTAAAATTCAAGCGACAGGGTAAAAAGCTCAACCACCAGTGCTCCGTGTGACAAAGAATAGTCACAAGCGGGTGAGTATATATAGCCTGAAAATCACTAGAACAAATCACGCTCAGCGGGATGCGCACACAAACTGAAGAATTATATTTGAGGTGAAGTGCACAGTATGAGACGTAATGCATATGCAAAATAAGAGTGGAAGAGTGGGATCCCTGTGTTCACGTTCCACTTCTAACATTGGTATTTATGTTCATTTATTTCACAGCCTATGAAAGAAGAGCTTAGGAAGGAAGTTTGGGAGGACCTGGAAAGGGCAAGTGACCTAAAACACAATGCCACTTTCTGAAAAACTGTGAATAATCATTCTTCTTGGGTTACACTAAACCCACTATTGACACAAACATTACTGTACACTCCTAGGTAAAACACTTATTAACCATCTATAGCAGTGATAATGACATCTGTTCATTAGTTGCCCCTGAAGATATACAGCTGACCCAGGAATAGGTTTGCTCACTTAGTCAGTCAATCCAGGTTAAGGATGTTATTACAACTCTTAACCAGAGCTGTCCTGAGAAAGGCCCAGGCCCGGATGGTGTTCCCATGTTTTTTTTTTTACATCCTACATTAGTTTTTGGAAACTCAGCCTAACAAATGTGCTAAGGGCCTGGTTAACTTATTCAGTCCTGGAAGGAGGAAGTGGTGGTTCCTATTTTTAGGAAACAGAATACACATTGTTGCTACCATCCAATCTCTTTAGTGGACTGTTCATGTAAGATCCTGGGTAGAGTTATTGCCTCCAAATTTGAGGCATGGTTAGAGGAGAAGCAGTTACTTTCTAGGGTGCAATATGGGTTCTGTAAACGCTTGGGCACTATTGATCAGTCCCTAAGCCCACAGCTTATCCTAGGTAATTATCTCAGTGCTGAGGTGGGGTCCGTACATCTTGTATTTATGGATCTCTCTAGTGCATTTGACATGGTAAATCTTCCTATACTGTGGTTCATTATGGAGAAACAGGAGTTTGATAAATCACTGATTAACCTGGTATGTAGGTTGCACTTGGACACAGTGGTGAAAATGCATTATGGGATAAACAGGGAGCTCTCACTCAGCATTAGGTCCAGTATGGGTGTGTATCAAGGCTGTGTGATGGCCCTCTGCTTCTTTCGATATATATATCAATGGCCTAGAGAAATCCTTTTGTCGTGTAGGGAAAGATATGCCCCAGATAAAGAATACCTCAATTCAAGTTCTGCATTGTGCAGATGATGTTGTGCTGATAGCAATAACCGTCTGTGGGCTGCAAGCTCTCTTAGATGGGTTTCATAATTTTTGAATGCATTAAGCGTAAAAACAAATCTTAATAAATCTTTTATTATGATGATGGGGCCTAAACGTTCCAACACAATAAAATTCCAACTAGGGGGCACTGAGATTGTCAAAGTGAAAGATTTGACATATTTAGGGATTGAGTATGATTCAGTGATGAGCTGCCACCTTTTATTTAGATCAGCACACTCGATTACCAGAGATCTATTGATTTATTACTTAATTGTGCAAGAAGACTGGGTCACAAACCACTGAAGGAGCTTATCAAAATTTACAAATCCAAATGTATTGCCTTTTATGGAGATGGGATGTGGGGCTACAAAAACAATGACATTCTTCAGATAGTGGAAAGTAAGTTTTTGCTCAGACTGATGGCTGTACCTGAATTTTTATCCACTTTTGGATGTCATTTGGAGCTTGATGTAAGCTATTTAGAGGACAGAATTAAACTAGGTCCTTTACTCCTCTGGCTACGGATTTGGATGACGCCCGAAGCCAGTCTCAATAGATACTTAATCCCAGGCTGTCTCTGTTTGGATAATGTTGGGGCTTTTTCCTGGTTGAGGTATGTTAAATCAGTCTTAGATACTTTGGGAACTTTAGAGTATCCTGATAGTATTATTAGCAGTACTAAAACTTCGGCTAAATGTCATTTCTATAAATGGTGAGAAAGAAGCTCCCTCTGGATTTTTATTATTCACATACAGCTTAAAACGGTGTACCATTTAAATACTAAGTAGATTAGAAATTCTATTTGACTTTGATACATAACGAGATGTACAGATTTTATCCTATTAAGTTGCGTTTCAATCTTGTTCACTTTCTTGTTGCATACCCCACTCAGGGCATCCCACTCAGGGTACCTGCTTCACCAATCTCCCCAAAACAAAGCAATTAGCAGTTTCTGTTGTTCTATAGTCTGTACTCTTTGCACAGGAAGCACTTTCTGGTCCTGGTACTTTTTGCTGCTAACTGCAGGCATTGTAAGATAGTCCTTGTTTTTCTGCAGAAGTTAGATACACCTCAGATTTGTTATGCAGTGATTAACTTTATTAGAAGTTCTGTAGTCACTAGGAAGAGTTATGGCCCAGCATTATGCACATAAAGAATAGTAATTAAATGGGCGTGCTTTGTGTACAGTCAAGGACAGTTCCTCTTTTAAAGTGTAAATTGTATACTTTTTATTACTCACTCTGTACGTGTTTTTAACTGCTTTTGTTAACAGGCTTATATCTTATTGTATGTTTTATGAATTGTGCTTTTTGGGCTGGATTCCCAAGCACATAAAGTTGATTGATGATGATCACGATCTGTTATTCCCTTTAAGTTCTCCTAGAGGAAATCAGAGTTTTGAAACCATTTATAAAAAAAACAAATAAGGAACTTGAAGACAAATGGTCTGTGTCTTGAGCTGAGTTAATGGTGGTCACCTCAAAACTAGCTTAAATTTGCACAGGTAAAAATATGAAAACATCATAATCTACTATTTTTCTTGAAACATTCTTTATTGAATATTCACATTACAGATACATTCAAAATCAATGCATATGCACATCGTCCTTCACAATAGCCGAGGACTACGTTATAAAGTTGAGCAAGTATTTGAGGTTCTCTGACCATTCGTAATTCTGATCATACATAGCCAAGGACATGAACTGTAGGCAGTTGACATAATAATGTAAAAACAAGTAGTCGTACAATGTATTTATATAGCAACAAAAGTACAACATTGTGACTTGTGAACCAGCCCAGTGAAAGTTTAGATAGTGCTAGGGATAGAGCCATAGTTATAGTGAGTGGAAATAGCGTAGTGGGGAGTTAATTCAGATCATGTTAGTTTTTCTGAAGTCATATCCCCTCATATGTGGGACAGGTATAGTGTAGCGTGTGCAGGGTGTTGCAAGGTGTTGTTCTTTGGGAAAAGGATTCACTCCCTTTTTGTAGAAAATTATCTAGGATTTGAGCTCAGGTTTCAGTCTCAGACCTCCATCTGCTTCTCTTTTCAGTAGTGTATTCTCATAGGTAGCCCATTTTCAAAGCTCCGTGAGCCTGCTCTGAATACTGGGTCCCTCTCGGGATTCCAGGCCTTTGTCAATTAGCGTTTAGCTTGGAGTAATGCTATATCTGCAAAAAGTCCAAACTTCTCCTGCCTTTGGGCAAGAAAGCCAACCCAAGAGGCAAGTCATGGGTGTCAACATTATGATCTACAAAGGCATCAAGGGGCATATTTATACTCCATTTGCGCCGAATTTGCGTCGTTTTTTTCAACGCAAATTCGACGCAAAACTAACTCCATATTTATACTTTGGCGTTAGACGTGTCTAGCGCCAAAGTTCATGGAGTTAGCGTCATTTTTTTGCGTGAACACCTTCCTTGCGTTAATGAGATGCAAGGTAGGCGTTCCCGTCTTAAAAAATGACTCCCAGGCATGTGCGTGGTATTTATACTCCCGGGCAAAAATCACGCCCGGGAGTGGGCGGGGCAAAAAACCCTGCATTTGCGCCTCTTTTTAACGCCTGGGTCAGGGCAGGCGTTAAGGGACCTGTGGGCTCAGAATGAGCCCAGAGGTGCCCTCCCCTGCCCCCAGGGACACCCCCTGCCACCCTTGCCCACCCCAGGAGGACACCCAAGGATGGAGGGACCCATCCCAGGGAAGAAAAGGTAAGTTGTGGTAAGTATTTTTTTTTTTTTTTTGTGGCATAGGGGGGCCTGATTTGTGCCCCCCTACATGCCACTATGCCCAATGACCATGCCTAGGGGACACAAGTCACCTGGGCATGGCCATTGGGCAAGGGGGCATGACTCCTGTCTTTGCTAAGACAGGAGTCATGTTAATGGCGTCTGGGCGCCCAAAAAAAATGGCGCAAATCGGGTTTAGACGATTTTTTTGCCTCAGCCTGACTTGCCCCATTTTGGGACGCCCAAACGCCATTTTTCCCTACGCCGGCGCTGCCTGGTGTACGTCGTTTTTTTTCACGCACACCTGGCAGCGCCGGTTGGCTAACGCCGGCTAACGCCATTCAATAAATACGGCGCCCGCATGGCGCTTCAGAATGGCGTTAGCCGGCGCTAATTTTTTTGGCGCAAAACTGCATTAGCGCAGTTTTGCGTCAAAAAGTATAAATATGGGCCCAAGTTCTTTCACTTATTATTCAGAGATTTGCTTTGTGTTGTTCAGGCCAATTGGATTGGTAAGCAAAGATATTCTTTTGTTGCATACATGTACTAAATCACTTATTTTCTGTTTTCTTTTTATAGACATTCCATGTTTTTTTAATCCTATTGTTAAGTGTGATTTATTGCCCTGGCACATCATTGGAGGTAACCAAGATGAGGTGTGCTGTCTTTCCCATCTAGCTTCCCCATCCCAGTGCTGTTTGTTTCTTCTTAGGTAAGCAGTTCAGTCATGTCTTTTTGGTCCTTTTACTGCCTCTCTTTTTTTACCATTGAGGTCTATATTGCCACCATTCTCTCTTCTAGTGTGATGTCTATGCACTTTCTTTTTTTTCAGAATCTCTTTTATATTTGGTCATTATAATCACTTTACCAGAATATGTGTGGGTTGGTAATTTAATAATAACATATTACATTTAGAGATTTAAAGGAATTCCATGGACTGTTACAGGGTTAGAGTATCTTGTAAAAAATAAAATAGTTTCAATGTTTTAAATTAAATGTTAGCATTGCACTAATGAAATAATCATATTTGCACACTCTTAGACCTGACAGCCTTAGGGTGGTCTTTCCCCAAAGGTTTTGCCTGCTTGCCTCATATTTTGCTGAATCCTTTTTTTAGCCTTGGAACTCTGGACACTTTACCACTGCTGCCCAGTGTTAAAGTGCATGTGCCCTCTCCCCTAAATATGGTTTGATTAGTACATCCATAACTGGCATACTTAATTTACTTATAAGTCCCTGATAAAGTGTGCTACATGTGCCCAGGGCCGGTAAATTAAGTGCTACTAGTACGACTGCAGCACCACTTCTGCCACCCACTTAAGTAGCCCTTAAACATATCTCAGGCCTGCCATTGCAGAGCCTGTATGAGCAGTTAAACTGTCATGTCGACTGGGAATTTAAAAACTCTTGCTAAGCATTAAACTCCCCTTTTCTGACATATGTTACCCCTAAGATAGGCCCTAGGTAGTCCAAATGGTAATTGTAATTACAAGGCAACACACATACATGTTTTACATGTCCTGATAGTGTCCCCGCCCCCCAAATTAGTTTTTCACTACTGTGAGGCCTACCCTTCACATACGTTAACATTGGGGAATCCTTGTTACATTTAATAGCCTGTTTCCTAATTGAGAAGAAGTAGATTTGTCATGTTTAGTACCTATGGAACGGTATAAATCCTTTTTAATGTTAAAGTTAGATTTATTTTTACAGTTTTGAAAATGCCACTTTTAGAAAGTTGGCATTTTCCTGCACTTAGACCAGTGGGCCTGGAGGCTGTTTCCTATACACGTCTGGGGTGGGTTACAGCTGGGCTTCTGCTTTTCCTCTAGACAGCCACACACAAGGGGAGCTTAGGTGTGACTGCTGGGCCATCAAAACCTTGAAGGGGCCATCCTGGGCATGATGGGAGGGAAGAGCTGGCCACAGTCTCACACTAACATCTGATTAGGTAGTGTCCTGTCCCAACCCAAAAGTCTGCTGAATACCACTCTGTAGTCTGGAGCAGGGGCAGGAAGAAAGGACCTCTGTGCACCTAAAATACCCTTCTTTGAAGTCACCCCCAATTCAAAGGCACATATGGGCATAAGTACTGGACCTCCGACCCTACAAAATTAGGACACAACTGGACCTGTGAAGAACTCTACTGGGAGGAAGGACTGCTGTCCTGCTACAAGGACAGCCACTCTGGACTGCTGCTCAAAAACAACTACTTTTCTGCTGTCTGTTACCCTCTGACCTGCTAAGGAATGGCTGGACCTATCTTACTTGAACCCAGAGTGACTCGAAGGGCATGTTGGCTTGCCCCTGGTTCTAAGTCTCTGGGACATCAAAGAGTTCTCATCATCATGCAACAGCACCTGTCCTTTGCTTGCTGCAAGTCTTGCCCTGCCAGGTAGTGCCAATCAAGTCCTGAGCCCTTGGAAGTGCATATAAAGTGCTGAAACTGACAAAATCTGCACATTGACGTAGTTGCGCCGAGTGAAACATGCACACCTCCCTCAATGCCAACTCTTCACCACTTCTGCAAGGATCATGGACACGCACCGCCAACTGCATGGCACATCATCACCAGCTTCCAATGCATCTCTGACTTTGCATGGCTCAGAACTGACAGATCACATACATCCAAAGGATTGACGATGATGCATCACATCCTCTTCTCTCTACATCTTGGCTCTGACTTTGACGCATCCAAGAATCAAGGTACTCTTTCAGCAGGCCAAGGCTGCATTTGACCCATGCTCCATCACAGTTGGCCTGACTTTTCCGATTTGACCTGGTCTAGTGAGACCACATAGCCCCAGTTGGTGCTTTATGCTTCTAAGCACTACAAAACAATTAAGCTTAATCTTTTAGAATTCATATGTCAACTTCTACTTATTGGACTTTTGTTGTTGGGGTCTTGTTTTGTTCATAAAAATATAATATGTTATTCTAACTTGGTGTGGAGTCTTTTTGTGTTGTTTTCACTGTGTTGCTATTTGAAGTGTTGCACAAACACTTTACATATTGCCTCTTAAGCCTGCCTGCTCTGTGCCAAGTTAACAGGGGCGAGCACAGGTTAAATTAGGGCATATATGTAACTTACGGTAACTAGCATTGTGGTTCCTGCTTAGACAGGGTGCATACCTCTGCCAACCAGAAACCCAATTTCTAACACACACAAAACCGTTTCTGAAAACATTTACACCCCTAGGAATAAACAGGAATCTTATCACTATTATGTAATATAATAAATTGTAACATAATCAGATGATTTTTCAAAAACATAGTTCTGAGGAAAGGTGGAACAAGGTGGATATAAAGGTTAATAATATTCCTATAGCTAGTTTTAATGTTTATGCTTCAACTCAATCTATTACTAAATATACTACATTTTGGGAAGTAATTATTGCCAAATTAATGTGATGCTCTGATGGTAACTTGCAGTGATTGTAAAAATATTGTAGATCCATTTTGGGACAGAAATTCGAAATTTTCTTTAATTAGTAATAAAAGTACATTTTGAATTCATACAAAAGATCTCCGAGGTAATTATTTCTCAAGGAGCCCTGAAGAATTCCTACAGAATTTATACCCCAGAGACACAGGGGTATTTATTCTGTAGTTCATATGCTATAAATAAGAGTTGATAATATTTTTATTTGAAATCAGTTGTCTTAAAGTATACTAAATGGAGATTGATGTGAATGTAATATCGGACCACGCACCACTCATAATACTGACTTGGTTTCAGCCAAGAAAGATATTTATTTTTAATCCATTTTCCAAAATGTTTGCAAGGAGCTTACTGCATTTAATATACCAAGAGATATATTTTCCACTTAAACTGGGATTCATCATTGAATTAAGAAGAGATTGTGCAATGAGCTTTCTCTAGGAAATTAAAACATTAGTCGAGACAAAATCTAGCAATGTTCTAGATAACATTAAGAAACTGGTAACTATAAGTTACGCCACAAATTATAAAACTGCATTGGAGAACTTGGTGCACACCGACTTTATTTCAATAGGATTAATATTGGAAGTGCTGATGAATTTGCATCTAGAACAAAGGCAGCGCATTATAGGGTAAAAGGAAGTAACTAAATTACTTGCAGACCTCTTGAAAGCCAATAAATAATGCTTTAAAATAGAAACCTTTCTTTTAAAAGGGATCTATATGCACAAGAACATGTGCCTTACTAGGATAACATTGTTTATTATCTACCCTCAGTTAATGAAAACCCCATCTACAAAACATTGTTTTATCTTCACTACAGGAAGATGTACCCTTACATGAAATTGAAAATGCAATTTGTTTGTAAAAATATAGACCCTCATTATGACACTGGCGGTAAGTTCCAATTACCGCCACGCTGACAGCCGCCAACTTACTGCCGCAGTGGCGGATATCCGTTCACCATATAATGACACACACACACACACACCAATCTGACAGAATTCAGCCACATACACAAATCCACCAGACCAAAGGTCAGTGATAAACTGGCGGTCTCAAACCCACACCATTACGCCAACAGTACAACTCGCATAACAATATGACCCACGAATCACCACAGTAAACCATTGGCGGTAGTTACCTCCGCGCTTACAATGGACACCCACATACAAAAGAACACCACATTGGACAATTCAAACAACACACACCTGGCAACCATACACACACCACAACCACACCACTATAAAACACACACCCACAGTACCCAAAACCCTTTACAAATAGAAATCATTGGCACAAGACTGACACCAAGACCATTGCGACAACTAGACCCACACACCACACACCCATACACCCCTCACGCACTCCATATCACGCACCCCAACATATTACCCAACACACCCTCACCAACACACATCACATAACGCCCATGGCACCACTAAGGCACCCCCGTTTCACTGGGGAGGAGTTACGGGTCATGGTGGAGGTAATTGTGAGGGTAGAGCCACAGCTATGTGGAGCACAGGTGCAGCAGACATCAGTAGCAAGGAAGAGGGAGCTATGGCGGAGAATCGAGAAAAGGGTCAACTCCGTGGGACAGCACCCCAGAACAAGGGACGACATCAGGAAGAGGTGGAAAGACCTACGGGGGAAGATACGTTCCATAGCAGGATGACACCAGCTCGCTATACAGAGGACTGGCGGTGGTTCTTTTCCATGGCAGTGTTTGCCCTGTTCAGCGGTCTTCACCATGGCGGTCTTTGCCCTGTTCAGCGGTTCTTTTCCATGGCGGTCTTTGCCCTGTTCAGCTGTTCTTTTCCATGGCAGTGTTTGCCCTGTTCAGCGGTCTTCACCATGGCGGTCTTCGCCCTGTTCAGCGGTCTTCACCATGCCAGTCTTTTCCATGGCAGTGTTTGCCCTGTTCAGCGGTCTTCACCATGGCGGTCTTTGCCCTGTTCAGCGGTTCTTTTCCATGGCGGTCTTTGCCCTGTTCAGCGGTTCTTTTCCATGGCGGTCTTTGCCCTGTTCAGCGGTCTTCACCATGGCAGTCTTTGCCCTGTTCAGCGGTCTTCACCATGGCGGTCTTTGCCCTGTTCAGCGGTTCTTTTCCATGGCAGTCTTTGGCCTGTTCAGCGGTGCTTTGCCATGGCAGTGTTTGCCCTGTTCAGCGGTCTTCAACATGGCGGTCTTTGCCCTGTTCAGCGGTTCTTTTCCATGGCGGTCTTTGCCCTGTTCAGTGGTTCTTTTCCATGGCGGTCTTTGCCCTGTTCAGCGGTCTTCACCATGGCAGTCTTTGCCCTGTTCAGCAGTCTTCACCATGGCGGTCTTTGCCCTGTTCAGCGGTTCTTTTCCATGGCAGTCTTTGGCCTGTTTAGCGGTGCTTTGCCATGGCGGTTCTGGTACGGATATTGGTGTGTGGCTTGACGAACTCCACACTGGACATTGGTGTGTGGCATGACGAACTCCACACTGGACATTGGTGTGTGGCATGACGAACCCCACACTGGACGTTGGTGTGTGGCTTGACGTTCCATCATTGCCTAGCGGGGCTGTGGGATTCTGGACCCTCCTGGGCTGTGACTCTGGCGGTGGCTGTGGTCTCCTGACCAGTAACGATACTTGGGCCCTCCTGGGCTGTGACTCCGGCGGTGGCGGTGGTCTCCTGACCAGTAACAATACTTGGGCCCTCCTGGGCTGTGACTCTGGAGGTGGTCTCCTGACCAGTAACGATACTTGAGCCCTCCTGACTATGACTCTGGCGGTGGCAGTGGTCTCCTGACCAGTAACAATACTTGGGCCCTCCTGGGCTGTGACTCCGGTGGTGGCGGTGGTCTCCTGACCAGTAACGATACTTGAGCCCTCCTGGGCTATGACTCTGGCGGTGGTCTCCTGACCAGTAATGACACTTGAGCCCTCCTGGGCTGTGACTCCGGCGGTGGCGGTGGTCTCCTGACCAGTAACAACGGTGCTGGCGGTTGTGTCTGGACCGCCGGAAATGATGGCGCACTTCTCCGCCGTGACACTCACAACAGGTTGGGTAGACTTCCTCGGGACCTTCCCCACCTTCTTTGGAGTTACAGATGACTCACCAATCGCCTTGGATCCCAATTCACTTTTTGTCCCACCAGGAGTCTTGACACGGTCCCGTCGTCCACTCTCCAATTTCGGAGCCTTTACAGGGGGTGGGCTGACAGTGCCTTGGCTCCGGGTCCTACTGCCTGCCCTGGTGGACGGGGCACTCCAAAAACCGGGAACACGCACCACTGGTACTGGAGGCTTTTTGGCTGAGGCGCTACGATGGGACTGATGAATTGGAGGGGGGGTGGGGGCAAAAAGGTCAATTTGACATAGGGACAGTTCCTGACGTACACTGCGATGGGTAGCTGGAGGGGGTCTGGGAGTGGAGGAAGAGGAGGTGGTTGTAGGAGGTGTCACTTTAGCTGTTTTGGGTGCAGGTAATGGAGGCTGTCGTGAGGTGGATGGATGTTGGGTGAGTGATTGCCGGCGTTTGTGTACTTTGGGAGGGGGCGTCACAGACACACTGGGAGAGGACACAGGGGACGTGTATATGGCAGTGGAGGTGGTGAGTGCAGGTGAGCGGCTTGTGGTTATGGGTGTCCTGGTGCGAGTCCTAGTGCCTGTAGATGTGGTGCATGCAGGTGTGTGTGTAGACGACACTGGGAGGGAGGAGGGAGAAGAGGAGAAGGGGGACACAGTGGAGACAGTGGATGTTGCTGTGTCTGTATGGGTGTGATGCTTGTGTGAGTGCCTGTGGTGTGTGTGGTGCCTATGTTTGCTTGAGCTACTTGTGTGTGTTGACTTGTGTGCATGCTGGTCTGTAGGTGTGCTTGGGATGGGCTGGGGTACAGGGGATTGGGTCTGGGTGGAGGAAGTTGGAGGGGGGAGGCTGGACACAGGGACAATGGCTGCCATCAGTGCTGAGGCCAGAGATTGCAGGGTTCGCTGAAGGACAGCCTGACCAGAATTAATGCCTTCCAGGAATGCATTACCGTGTTTCAACTCTCGTTCTACACCCTGGATGGCATTCACAATGGTAGACTGCCCAACAGTGAGTGACCTGAGGAGGTCAATGGCCTCCTCACTGAGGGCAGCAGGGTTGACAGGGGCAGGGCCTGAGGTTCCTGGGGCGAAGGTGATGCCCACCCTCCTGGGTGAGCGGGCACGGGGCGAACGCTGAGGGGCTGCTGGGAGGGCGGTGCTGGTAGGGGAGGTGGCGGCTGTACCTGTAGAAGTGGGGCGCACAGATGGTGCCGCCACCACATGGGAGCTCCCATCGGCGGACGAGTCTGTGTCGCTGTTTGGTGATCCTGTGGCTGACGTGAAGCTCCCCTCGCCCTCCGTCCCACTGGTGAAGCCAGAGTCTGTGGTGTGGCCCTCCATGGCCATGTGGGATGCAGCTCCCTCGTGCTCCTGTGCCACTGTACCTCTGCCTGTTGATGCTGATGTTCAGAAGGACAGGGAGAGCAGAAAAAGGGGGGAGACAGAAGAAAGAGAGTTTCAGTGCATGGCATACCGGGACCGTTGGCGGACAAGACAAACGCAGCAGCCCCCTGCATTACGCCGTGCTCCTGCCTTCTGCACATGCAATTTCTGGGATATGGCCTACATAGCAATGGTAGAAATCTGCCCACATGGATGGCAAAGGGGCAACTATACATCAATTTGTTTTTTTTTTGAGCTGGGGTAGAGTGCCACATGGCCTACATAACGGAGGTGCCTTGCCTACCTAACTCGCCCTGGCCTAGGGACACCCACAGCCCACCACCCCCACCCAGACAGCTCCACTGCACGCAAAGTCCATAGGATGAGGTTGTACTCACTCCCTTGTGTCTGCTGTGATGTCCTTAAGTGCCCATCCAACTCTGGGTAGGCCACCGCCAGGATCCGGAACATCAGGGGGGTCATGGTGCGACGGGCACCCCTCCCACGTTGGGAGGCCATCCCCAGCTGAGCCTCCGCCGTCTTCTTGCTGCAGCGGCGAATGTCCTCCAATCTCTTCCGGCAGTGGGTGCCCCGTCTCTGGTGGGCCCCCAGGGTCCGGACTTCCTTGGCGATGGCACGCCAAATGTCCCTCTTCTGGTGGGCGCTGACCTACATGACATGCACAAGGAAAGAGGAACAGTCATTACGTACAGCACCGTCGTTGTAATTGGCCCCCTCCCAACTCTATCCCTGTGGCCCATTCATCCCCATGCATGACTGTTCTATGTACTCTGCCCCCTTCCCTCATCCACCCAGCCCTCTCCACCCAGGCCTAGCCCATACAACGTGCTCCCTGTGTACTAACCTGTTGGTATGGAGGACGTAGAGTAGCGTATACTGGGGGAGGACCCCATCCACAAGTTTCTCCAACTCCTGTGCAGTGAAGGCAGGGGCCCTTTCCCCAGACGCAGCAACCATCGTCGCTTCCAGACCGAGGTCACAGCAGCACTAGCAGTGTAGGTCCTCTCCTGTCGAAGGTCAGGTATCTAGTGATTGAAGAGATAGAAAATGGTGGTGACGTCCGCAGCGGTGACGTCCGTGGCGGTGCGCATCATCACCGCCAGCGCACCTGTTCATTGGCTCCTGGGACCCATAGGGTCCAATGTTAACCAATGCAGCATTGCGCCGCGCTCTACGACCGCCTACCGCAACGGTGTCCAACGCCAGCGCAGTTACCCCACAATTCCATTGTCCCAGTTTAGAGGTCAGGCAGCCGCCATTTCAGGGGACCACATGGCTTCATTTACTACTGCGTCACACATACTGAGGCCTACACTCAAAACCTTTCCCGGATGGGTTAATTGTCTGTTGTAGTCTTGTGTGTGACTGTGGGTACATACCTGGAGGAATGCTGACAGTTTCTTCGCTGTTGTCCTTCTTAGGCACCGTCAGTTGGGACATATTGGAAGATGGCGGAATCCTCCGGTGTACCGACCGCTGGTGGACCTGTTGACAATGGAAGAGCGACATGTCATCGTGACCTACCGGTTTGACCGTGCCACAATCCAGGAACTATGTACCCAGTTGGAGCCAGACCTGATGTCACCGATCCGCCATCCGACTGGAATCCCCCCTGACGTGCAGGTGCTGTCGGTGCTCCATTTCCTTGCAAGTGGGTCTTTTCAGACAACAGTGGCCATGGCATCAGGGATGTCCCAGCCTATGTTTTCCAGCGTGTTGACCAGAGTGTTGTCTGCCCTGCTGAAACACGTAAGGAGATACATCATTTTCCCTGAGGTGGCGGATTTGCCTACAGTGAAAGGTGACTTCTATGCCCTTGGACATATCCCCAGCATCATAGGTGCCATTGATGGGACCCATGTAGCTCTGGTCCCCCCGCAGGAATGAACAGGTGTACAGGAACAGGAAGAGTTATCATTCAATGAATGTCCAGATTGTCTGTTTGGCAGACCGGTACATCTCGCAGGTAAATGCAATGTTCCCTGGCTCAGTGCATGATGCCTACATCCTGCGGAATAGCAGCATCCCTGATATGATGGGTGAACTCTAGAGGCACCGTGTATGGCTATTGGGGGACTCTGGTTACCCCAACCTGTCGTGGCTATTGACCCCAGTGAGGAATCCCAGGACCAGGGCAGAGGAACGGTACAATGAGGCCCATGGGCGGACTAGGAGGGTGATCGAGCGGACCTTCGGCCTCCTGAAGGCCAGGTTCAGGTGCCTCCATATGACAGTAGGTCCCTATTCTACTCACCGAAGAAGGTGTGCGACATCATCATCACCTGCTCCATGCTCCATAACTTGGCATTGCGACGCCAGGTGCCTTTTCTGCAGGAGGATGATCCAGATGACGGTGTTGTTGCAGCGGGTGAGCCTGTGGAGCCTGTGGACAGTGATGAGGAGGAAGCTGATGAAGATGAAAACGACAACAGGGAGTCAGTCATACAGCAATATTTTCAGTGAGACACAGGTGAGTACAATTTCATGTTTCACATAATATTACATTTCACACGTCTACCTCTATCCTGTACCTACATTTCACTCCCTATTTGGTAACTGAGTTGTCCCCTTCCATTTCAGTTTCAGTAATGTGGTAACCTACGTGTCAACAGCTTGCACCATTGAAAGGCTTGTGATGTGTGACATTTTTATGTTGGCCTTCCAATGGGTAACCTTTTTTAACACTGTAATTGACAATACAAAGTTCACAATCATTGACTGACTCCAATATTATTAAGGTTTCAAGGGTGTTTATTGAAGTGCATAAAAATGTAGGGGGGTTGTGAAATGGGGATGGGTGATGGTGGAGGAATGTCCATGGCAGAGTCCAGTCTATTAGTCTCACAGGTACATTGCACATCTGGGCATTGGAAGTGGAGCTGGGGCAGTTCCAATGTGGACAGGGTAACAAAGAGGGACAGTGGGGGGACAATCAGAGTAGTCTTATTTCCTGGCGGGGGTCTTGCCATCTTGCTCTGTCCTGTTCCTGGATCTCAGGGACCGCTTTCGTGGTGGTTCTCCGTCTGCAGGGGGTGGGGTGCTGGTGTGGTGGTCCTGTGGCGGGGCGTCCTGTCCACTAGCGCCGGCGGAGGTGGTGGGCATTTCATCATCGTGGCTAGTGTCAGGGGCCCCTTGGAGTGCCATGGTGTCCCTCAAGGTCTTTTGAATGTCCGTCAGCACCCCTATTATGGTGCCCAGGGTGGAGCCGATGGTCCTGAGCTCCTCCCTGAACCCCAAATACTGTTCCTCCGGCAGACGCAGGGTCTCCTGCAACTTGTCCAGGACCGTTGCCATCGTCTCCTGGGAGTGGTGGTATGCTCCCATGAGGGAGGAGTGGGCCTCGTTGAGAGTTTGTTCCCTTGGCCTGTCCTCCCTCTGTCGCACAGCAGCCCTCCCAGTTCCCCTGTGTTCCTGTGCCTCTGCCCCTGGACCGTGTGCCCACTACCACTGCCCCCAGGTCCCTGTTGTTGTTGTTGGGGTGGTGGGTTAGCCTGGTTGCCCTGTAGTGGTGGACACACCGCTGATTGACCTGTCCTGGGTAGGGAGGTATGGGCCTGCTGGGTGGGTGCTGTGCTGGTGTTACCAGAGGGTGGCAGCTCGGTGTTGGGCTGTGGCTGGGCAAGGGGAACCGACTGTCTTGAGGCCCACGATGGTCCGGGCTGGTCATCAAGATCCAGTAGGGCAGAGCTGCTGTCGTCACTGTGGGCCTCTTCTGGGCGTGGAGTTGTGTTGTCTGGACCCTCTGGTGTGGTGACGTTCCTTCGGGTTCCTGCGGGGGTATAAGTACATGATTATTGCATGTGTGTTTCATGGTGTGCAATGGCTGGGTGTGCGTGAACCCCAGTGCAGGCATTCCTGTGTGGGGGCTTGTGTGCTGATGGTTGGAGGGTGTTCTGGGTCTGTGCAGTGAGCATGCTTTAGTGATGGGTATCCATGCTTAGTTGTGTCATGCAGGTCTTGGGGTTGGGATGGGTGGTTGGTGTTATGGATAGATTAGTGAGGAGTTAGGGTGTTAGGGGAGGGTGTGAGGGTGGGGGTGTGTGATGTCATGCAGGTAGGGTGGGGGATATGATAGTGAAGACTTGACTTACCAGTGTCCGTTTCTCCAACGACTCCTCCGAGGCCCTCAGGATGCAAGATGGACAAGACTTGCTCCTCCCTTGTTGTTAGTTGTGGGGGAGGAGGTGGGGGTCTGCCGCCAGTCCGCTGTACCACGATGTGGTGCCTGGATACCGTGGAACGCACCTTCCCCAGTAGGTCGTTCCACCTCTTCCTGATGTCCTCCCTATTTCTTGGATGCTGTCCCACAGCGTTGACCCTGTCGACTATTCTTTGCCATAGCTCCATCTTCCTGGCTATGGATGTGTACTGTACCTGTGAGCCAAATAGCTGTGGCTCTACCCTGATGATTTCCTCCACCATGACCCTGAGCGCCTCCTCGGAGAAGCGGGGGTATCTTTGGCGTGACATGGGGTGGTGTGTGTGATGTGTGGGGTGGTGTATGTGTTGATGAGTGTGGTGAGTGTAGTGGTATGTGGTGTTTTGTGCGTGGATGTTGTGTGGGTGATGGTGTAGTGTGCCTCTGTGTGATGGTGTTCTCTATTCTGTGCTGTCTCTCGCTGGCCTTCGTGTCTAATTTGTGGTCGTTGGGGTTTGTGGGTGATGTGGGTGTGTGTTTTATATTGTGTTGGGTGTGTGGGAGTGGTGTGTGTATGTGTATCAGGTGTGTGTATTTGGATTTGTCGAATGTGGTGGTGTTTTGGAGCTGTGTGTGTATTTTGAGCACGGCGGTGTGTACCGCCAATGGAATACCGCGGTTGAAAGACCGCCGCGTGGATTCGTGGGTCGTAATAGCATGGGCGTGTTTCTGTTGGCCCGAAGGTGGAGGATTTGTTTCCGCATGTTTATCGCTGACCTTTGGTGTGGCGGTATTGTGTGGGTGTCAGAATTTTGGCGGATTCCAAGATGTGTGTCATAATAGCTGTGGCGGTCTCCCGCCGCGGCGGCGGTGTGTTGGCGGTCTTCTGCACGGCGGTAAGCGGCTTTTACCGCCAATGTTGTAATGACCCCCTATATGTTTTGTGGAAACCCACACTTTGTCACCTGGTTGATATTGCGGTCCCTCACAATGTTTCTTGTCATAATGCCTTTTATATTTTTGTTTGGCTTTTTCTAAATGCTGTTGAATCAGTTTCTGGGTTTGATGTAAATGCTGAATGGTTTCTGACACAGCTGGTGTAAGAGAACTTTCTTGAGGAATTGTGATGGGCAAGGTGTCAGGATGATAACCAAATAAACCAAAAAAGGGTGTAACGCCAATAGAAGTGTGGAATGAGTTATTGTAAGCTAACTCAGCTAACCAGAGCATAGATGTCCAAGAATGAAGTGCCTTTTCAGCGTAGGCACGTAGGTATTGTTTCAAAGTCTGATTTAGTCTCTCTGTTTGACCATCTGTTTGAGGATGGTGACTAGTAGATAGCGTAGATGTCACTTGGAGTGTTTTACACCATGTCTTCCAGAAATTGGAGGAAAATTGTGACCCCCGATCGGAGAGGATAACCTTTGGCAGTCCATGATAACGAACCACTCTGTTCAGTAAAATAGTTGCCAACTCACTAGAAGTGGGCAATTTTTTACAGGCGATGAAATGTCCATATTTCGTGAGACTATCATCTACCACCAGAATTACTGAATGCTGTTGAACCACTGGCAGACCGGTAATAAAGTCTAAAGAAATGTGTTCCCATGGACGACTTGGGGTTGGAAGTGGATGTAACAACCCTTTTGGTTTTGAATGACTTGTTTTAATGCGAGCACAAACTTCACAGTTGTTTACCATTGCTTTTACATCTTTTGTTAGGGTAGGCCACCAAAAATAGCTTTGGATCAGTTCAAGAGTTTTAGGAGTACCTGGGTGACCTGCCGTAGGTATAACATGCAACCAATGAAACACTATCTTGCGAAGTTTGGTAGTGGGCACGAACAAACAAGCGTCATGAAAGGGTAAACCTTGCTTGATTGACCTTTTGGGATCTGCTTGGGCCCATGTTTGCCATTTTTCAAGAGTTTCAAATTTCTTCAAAGAAATCTTCAGTTTTTATGATACATAGAACCTTGTCAGGAGCAATGATAGCTCTGGAGGCTTGAAATGCAGGAAACGTGGTAGAATCTTGACCGGACAAGGCGTCAGCCTTGCGATTATCTTTACCATGCCGGAAGGTTACTACAAAATCAAATGGGCAAAAAAAAGCATCCAGCGTAATTGCCGAGGGGTCAAAAGTCTGGTGGAACTCATGAATTGAAGATTACGATGATCAGTATATACTGTGACAGTGTATTTGGCACCCAACAAATGATGTCTCCATTCTTTAAAGGCGTCACAAATTGCCAGAAGTTCTTTTTCAGCAATTACATAGTTCTGTTCAGCTTTGTTCAACTTCCGAGACATATAAGCTACAGGATGAAGTTGACCAGTGTCTTTATTTAGTTGTGATAAGATGGCTCCTATTGCTACATCTGAAGCATCAGCTTCCACTATGAAAGGTTGATCCGCATCAGGATGAGTCAAGACTGGGGCAGTGGAGACAGCTTCCTTCAAAGTCGAGAAGGCGTGATCAGCTTCTGGTGACCATACAAACTTTTCTTTCTTTTTTTTGTTAGTAGCTTAGTGATTGGAGCCACTGTCTGGGAGAAATGATTTATGAACCTCCGGTAAAAATTTGCAAACCCGAGGAAACATTGTACATCACGAACAGTCTTTGGGGTGGGTCAATCAGATACGGCTTTTACTTTCTTTTCTGCCATCACCATACCTTGAGGGGTAAGAATAACCCCTAAAAACTCAACTGTGGTAACATGAAACTCACACTTGGTTAGTTTACAATATAAATGGTGTTTTCGAAGGGCTGCAAGAATTTTATTGACATGTTGGACATGTTCGTTCTCATTGTCTGAGTAGATCAAAATGTCATCGATGTAGACTATGGCAAATATGTTGAGGTACTCTCTAAGAACATCATTCAAGAAAAATTGAAATGCTGCTGGAGCATTACACAGACCAAAAAGCATGACGGTGTATTAAAAAAGGCCATATCTTGTCTTGAACGCTGTTTTCCATTCGTCACCCTCTCTCATTCTGACCAAATGATAAGCACCTCGAAGGTCAAGCTTCGTGTAGATTTTTGCTTTCTTTACTTGTTCCAATAAGACCGGAATTATGGGTAAAGGATATTTATTCTTGATGGTGACTTTGTTCAAACCCCTATAGTCGATGCAAGTTCGAAGTTCTCCATTAGCTTTTGGAACAAAAAACAAAGGCTGCAGGAGACTTAGAGGGGCGAATGAAGCCATTCTCCAAAAATTGATCTAGGTATTTTCGTAAATGTTGATTTTCATGTTCTGACAGGGCATATACACGACAGTTGGGAAGTATCGCACCTGGGGCTAGATCAATTTGACAGTCATAAAATCTATGAGGAGGTAGAGTCTCTGCTCCTTTCTCATCAAATGCATCTTTGTAAGATCAATACGGTTTCTTTCTCCGCGGCAGTAGCTATGTAAGAGTTGCAAACATTTTGTACTTGAATCTTTTGGAGACATTGTTCGTTACATAGCGCAGATGAGAACACAATTTTTCGTTCTGCCCAATTGATCTCCGGATTGTGATGAGTTAACCATGGCAAGCCGAGGATAATCCCATTTTGGGGAGCATGGATCACATCAAGAATGATTTTCTCTTTATGTTTCTTTCTTTGATTCTTATCTTCACAAATCATCGAGAAGGGGATAGTCTGAAGAGTTACTGGACCTCCAGTCAAGAGTTTTCCATCAACTGCCTGGATGATTTCTGGGGTCTTCTTTCCAATACATGGGATGCCCCATGCACGAACCAATTGGACATCAACAAAGTTCCCAGTAGCCCCAGAATCGACTAGAGCTTTTTTGAAATAGATCTTTTTCTTGACCTGAACTCTTATTTCCAGTTTAAGATGTCTAGATTGTGAAGGGTCCACGGTGGCACCCAAGAACAACCCTTCTCTGCATCTCGGTGTTGTAGTTTTCCAACTCAGCTGGTGCATTGGCTGCAACCTTCTGAAACTGGACCTTGCTTGTTCTTTGGTTTGATTGGACAATCTTTGGCAAAATTACTCTTTCGCCCACAATAAAGACATTGTCAATTTTTTCTGCATAGGTCCTTTTCATCTTTGGTCAAAGGTCTTCTGATGGTTCCAATTTCAATTGGCTCCGGCGTTGTCTCTTTCGGAGTTCTTGAGTCTCTGTTATCATGAACACGCCATGAATATTTTTCAATCTTTTTGTGCGTTCCTTTACGTTCTGCTAAACGATGATCAAGTCTCAAGATAAGATTTATTAATTCTTGACAGTCTGTAGGTTGTGGGTCGATTTGCGCTAAGATATCTTTTAGTTCCTCTTTGAGTCTCTTGTAAAACAAGACCGCTTGTTTTTCTTCAGGCCAGGGTGTCTCAGCAACCAGCCAGTTAAAGTTGGCTAAATACGACACTAGGTCTTGATTCCCTAGCGTAAATCTAATAATTCATGATCTGCTGACTGTGTTATAGTTCTACGATCAAAAACTCTCTCAAATTCACGAACAAAATGTCTCCAGTTGTACAACAAGGGACTATTTTTATGCACAAGAGGAATTGCCCAAGTAGCTGCATCCCCAGACAGATATGATAACAAGAAAGCTACTTTGGACTGGGCATCGGTGAATGTATTTTGGTCTGCAGGTGAAGTGTAGTTCCACTTGAACCAGGAAAGATTGCGCTTTCAAAGGGTCACCTGAGAAACGTTCTGGGTGAGCTAAAGGAATCGCAGAAGGAACATTTAGGGAAATCGGATTACTTCCAGATGCTTGAGAAGAAGTACCTGGCCAAGACACACCTGTGGGACTTTGCGACCACTGACCCTCGGGTAGGTCGCTCCCCTGCTCACGCAGCGCCTCCAGTCCCTGACTGCCTTCCTCTCCTGTGAGTGTGCTCCCCCCTTCTTGCCCGTGTACCCCGAGTGCTTGTGCTTGTGCTGGTGCTGACTAAAAATCCCTTTTCTCTCCTTGTATCCCGTGCGTGTGCCCCCGAGTGACTGAAATTCCCTTTTCTCTCCTTGTATCCCGTGCGTGTGCCCCCGAGTGCCGTGCGCCGTCCTCCCCTCTCAGCCCCTCCTTTTTAGTAGATTTTAGTAGGCTCTTGTTCCCTTTTCGCCGTCTTGCCGCTTTTTCCCGCCGCTCCTACCGCGCTTTTCCCGCCGTTTTTTGCAGCTCTTTTTTGCCGCTCTTTTTTACCGCTTCCAGCTCCCCTGCCCGCCCACCTCCCGCCTCCCAGCTGACCCCACCTCCCCACCTACCCCTTAAATGGCGGCTGCTGCGAGGCAGAGGTAGCGACCACTGACCCTCGGGTAGGTCGCTCCCCTGCTCACGCAGCGCCTCCAGTCCCTGACTGCCTTCCTCTCCTGTGAGTGTGCTCCCCCCTTCTTGCCCGTGTACCCCGAGTGCTTGTGCTGGTGCTGACTAAAAATCCCTTTTCTCTCCTTGTATCCCGTGCGTGTGCCCCCGAGTGACTGAAATTCCCTTTTCTCTCCTTGTATCCCGTGCGTGTGCCCCCGAGTGCCGTGCGCCGTCCTCCCCTCTCAGCCCCTTCTTTTTAGTAGATTTTAGTAGGCTCTTGTTCCCTTTTCGCCGTCTTGCCGCTTTTTCCCGCCGCTCCTACCGCGCTTTTCCCGCCGTTTTTTGCCGCTCTTTTTTGCCGCTCTTTTTTTCCCGCTTCCAGCTCCCCTGCCTGCCCACCTCCCGCCTCCCAGCTGACCCCGCCTCCCCACCTACCCCTTAAATGGCAGCCGCGCGCAGCGTGTGCCCCGCTGGCTTGCCGAAGGCGCGCCTAAGGCAAGCCCGTCTGCGCCCGTCCGTGCCTGGACCGCGCCCAGCGCCCGAACCCCTGCCCCCCGCGCCCCCCGCTTGACCTATGACTCCGCCACCCTCGCCAACCTCAACCCCGGCCGCGCGCCGGGCTGCTACCACGCCACCCCGAAACGAACCCACGGACCCTTCACCTGCAGCAACTGCCGCTTCACCTGCCTACGGACCCACACCGCCACCACCAAGAACGACGCCCCCGGAAGCAACCTCGAATGCATCCTGGTCAACACCCGCTCCGTCCACAGGCACGCCATCGAACTGTGGAACCTCATCAACTCAACGAACCCAGACATCGCCTTCCTCACCGAGACCTGGATGAACCCCTCCTCGGCACCCGACATCGCCATAGCCATCCCCGACGGCTACAAAATCATCCGGAGAGACCGCTTCAACCGCACCGGAGGAGGCATCGCCATCGCACACAAAAGCTCCATCAGCATCTCGACCCACACCGACAACTCACTTCCCGACGCCGAACACCTCCACTTCGCGATCCACATCGACCCCAAGACAACCCTAAGAGGCACCCTCATGTACAGACCACCAGGACCCCGCACCAAGTTCAGCGAAGACATCGCAGACTTCGTCAACCCCCACGCACTCTCATCCACCGACTACATCCTCCTAGGAGACCTCAACTTTCACCTGGAGAACCACACCGACAACAACACCACCGCCGTTCTAGACAACCTTGCCAACCTGGGACTGAAACAACTGGTCAACACCCCCACCCACTACGCCGGACACACGCTCGACCCCATCTTCTCCTCAAGCAAACACATCACCTTCAGCCACACCACCGAACTCACATGGTCGGACCACAGCTGCGTCCACTTCAGCTTCAAGAAAACCACCGTGCATCACCACACCCGGCAACCACCAAAAAGACACTGGAACCGAATCACCACAGAACAACTCGCAGCAACGCTCTCCCTGAACCAACCCACCAGCACCAGCAACCCCAACGAGGCCGCCAACAACCTCACCAACTGGATCTCCGACTGCGCCAACCTCCTGGCCCCTCTGAAGACCCAAACCAACACCAACAACCACAAGAAAAACTCCTGGTTCACCACCGAACTCAAAAACTCCAAGAAAGAATGCCGCCTCCGCGAGAAGACATGGCGCCTCAACCCGACAGAGGAAAACCTGACAGCTCTCAAGGACACCACCCGCCAACACCACCAACGACTCCGCACCGCACAAAAAACAGCCTACCAGAACAGACTTGACAACAACGCCCACAACAGCAAGGAACTATTTGGCATCGTCAAAGAGCTCTCCAACCCGGACGCAGAAACCAACCCCATCCCTCCCTCACAGGACCTCTGCGACTCCCTCGCGACCTTCTTCCACCGTAAGATTGCCGACATCTACAACAGCTTCACGACCACCAACATGAACCCGCCCCCGGAAGCCGCAAACGACATCTCCACCATCCTCGCCTGGAACCCTACCACCACCGAGGAAACCACCCGCGTCATGAACTCGATCCACTCGGGATCACCCTCCGACCCCTGTCCTCACCACATTTACAACAAGGCCGACAACATCATCGCACCCCACCTCCGAGACGTCATCAACGCCTCCCTCACCACCGCTACCTTCCCTGAAAGCTGGAAACACGCAGAACTCAACGCCCTCTTAAAGAAACCTACAGCAGACCCCACCGAACTCAAAAACTTCCGGCCTATCTCCCTCCTACCGTTCCCCGCCAAAGTGATTGAGAAAATCGTCAACGCTCAACTCACCGCCGCCCTGGAAACCTCTGACTCCCTCGACTCCACTCAGTTCGGATTCAGGGCCAACCACAGCACCGAAACCGCCCTCATCGCAGCCACGGACGACATCCGAGCCCTGACCGACAAGGGTGAAACCGTGGCCCTCATTCTCCTGGATCTCTCTGCAGCCTTCGACACGGTCTGCCACCCCACCCTGATAGACCGCCTCTGCAGCGCCGGCATCAGAGGCAAGGCCCTGGAATGGGTCATCTCCTTCCTCTCCGGAAGGACCCAGAGAGTCCGCCTCCCCCCCTTCAGATCCGCAGCCACGGAGATCATCAGCGGCGTACCCCAAGGATCCTCCCTCAGCCCCACCCTATTCAACGTCTACATAACCCCCCTGGCAAACATCGCACGCAAACACGGACTCAACATCATATCCTACGCCGACGACACCCAGCTCATCTTATCCCTCACCAACAACCCCACATCAGCAAGGACCAGACTGCACGACGGCATGAAGGAAGTAGCGACCTGGATGACAGACAGCCGACTGAAACTGAACACAGATAAAACGGAGGTCCTCATCCTCGGCCCTACCCCCTCCGCATGGGACGACTCCTGGTGGCCCCCCGCCCTAGGCAGCACTCCCCAACCGACCAACCACGCACGCAACCTCGGCTTCATCCTGGACTCCTCCCTCTCGATGACCAGACAGGTCAACTCGGTGACCTCAGCGTGCTTCAACACCCTCCGCATGCTCCGCAAGTTCTTCCGCTGGATCCCCATCGACACCAGGAAGACCGTCACCCACGCCCTCGTCACCAGCCGCCTGGACTACGGGAACACTCTGTACGCCGGCATCACCACCAAGCTGCAGAGGAAACTTCAACGGATCCAGAACGCCGCAGCACGACTCATCCTGGACATACCTCGCCACCACTACATCTCCGGACACCTGAGAAAACTCCATTGGCTCCCGGTCAACAAGAGGATCACCTTCAGACTCCTCACCCATGCACACAAAGCCCTCTACAACCTCGGACCCAAACTCATCAACTCCCGCGTCTCCTTCTACACTCCTCCGTGCACTCTGCGCTCCACCGGTCAGGCCTTGGCAGCCGTTCCCCACATCCGCAAAACCACCGCCGGAGGAAAATCCTTCTCTTTTCTGGCAGCGAAGACCTGGAACTCCCTGCCCAGTCACCTTCGCGCCATACCCGAACACCTCCCCTTCAGAAGGCAGCTCAAGACCTGGCTCTTCGAGCACTGACCCCCTCCCCCCCAGCGCCTTGAGACCCTTATGGGTGAGTAGCGCGCTTTATAAATGTGATTGATTGATTGATTGTTCCTTCTTCTCTACCTTATTTTGCAACTGACTCACTCTCTCTGCTAAGCTAGTTGTCAATTCTTTGGATGATACCACTTCTGTTTGGAGCTGGGTGATAGCCTTGACTAACTCGTCTAGCGTGGCCATGCTGAGAACATACGCAAGCCAGGAGGATAATAATTTGTGGGCTCACTATTCTGTCAGAGTAACCAGATCCTCGGGGTCTGTGCACGTTCCCAACACGTCCACCACTGAACAGCTCCAAGACTCTGATAGATAAATCACAGAGACTGAGAGAGTTCAAAAGGGGAAGAGGGGATTAGGAAGGGAACAGCTGGGAAGGAGACCTGTAGTAATAAAAAGGTTAGAACACACAATATGAAAATTATGTCTCCTGAAATCAATACTAGACTATGGTTCTAATCCCAGTCACTCTGAAAATATGAACAATCGAAGAATTAAGCTTTGCATATATATATATATATATATATATATATATACATATATATATATATATATATATATATATATAGTAAACACCATAAAAGGATTGTGCAGCATGAATAACACAATATGGATTCAGGAAACAAATCACATAACTTGTCAACTCGAATATTACATAATAAATATCTTAGAATAGTGGCATACAATAAACAACATGAAATAAACTTGAGGAGAGAATCGTACGTCTTGCCGATTCGAGTGTTACCATGTAAAATACCAAGAAATGGTAGCACGCAATGAATATCAAAGTCAAATAATCATCAATCGAATTGCGCATCTCGCCGATTCGTAAAACATGATGTAAATGTCAAGAAATAACAGCTCACAATAAATAACAAGATCAAAGTACAATGAAACGAATTGCGCTTCTTTTGCTGATTCTTAAGCCACCATGTAAATGTCAAGAAATGGTAGAGTGCAATGAATAACAAAGTCAAACATTTATGAAACAAATTGCGCTTCTTCCCTATTTGTAAACTACCATATAAATGTCAAGAAATGGTAGCGTGCAAGTAATCTGTTACTCATTTAAGAATTAAATCAAGAATATGAATATGAAAATTTTCAATAACGTTGTCGGGACAGTCCAACCACCATCTTACCGCCTGGAACAATGATCACCAATGAAGGATGAAGGGCAGAAGACTGGAAGATCCAAATAGGTCGCCAGGACAGGAGCTCAGAAACAAGCTGCTGCTCTGCCCCGGGACCTCTGAATAGTGAGCACTGGGAGTTGGGCTGGCTCTCTTTTATAGAGTCTTGGCCCAGCCCGGAACCATGCCCAGGCATGTTGCAGGGAAAGTCTCTGGAAGGCCCTGGAAAGGGGCCACACCCTAACACACTCTTAAAACCTGCAGCAATACATTGCAAAGGAACAGTATTTGTAAGCATATTAAAAATATTAGACCAACATTTTAAATTGTTATCTCTACTTTTGAGTCTGCAGATATCATTACTTTGTCGAATTATATCTAGTAATAATGCAATAATATCAAAGAAGGTATAAAGAAACCCTAGTATAGGACCTATTTTAAGTGTACAAAAAGGAGCAAAGAAATTTCATGAACATAATTTAATGCTTTGGGCAAAGTAAACGATAAAGAGATCATGTTCAAATATCTGGGAACAAAACCATGTGATTTCAAGGACTGTAACCTGAAACCTCAACACAAAGAATTAAAAGCATCCACCATCCAATACTATAAAATGCTAGTGGGTATCCGTTCTTTGGAGCTTGGTTTAAAACATTGAAATATGTGCTTGTGTGGTCTCAAGACAGTCCACATTTTTAAAATCAATCCACTCCGTTCTGGTTCAATTGATTATGGCAAATACAGTCCTAAATGCATCCCTAAAACTTGTTCAATTGATTATGGCAAATGCAATCCTAGATGCATTGCTGAAATATTTACAAAATCTTACAAACTGTGTTTATAATTGAAATTGGGCTATAATTCTTAAAGCTTAAAGTTGCAGCCCTCCTTCCAGAAGAAACATAGCATTGTTTTCAAAAAGTACCTTCTTCTTTGTTTCTTGTACTAAAATAATTATATAGCTCTTGCAATTTGGATTTCAAAAAGTTTTTAAAAAGTAAATTCAACTCAAGACTAAAATTTCTAAATTTTGGAGATTCTGGCCCTCATTACGACCCTGGCAGTGGGTGATAAAGTTGAGGTAATCCACCAACAGGCTGGCGGTAAGTACCGCCAAATTATGACCATGGGGGTGATATCTCTGATAGACAGCCAATGTACCACACCAACTGCCAGGGCGGAAACAACAGTCACCACAGCAGTAGCCACCTACAGCCAGGGGGAAGACAAAGTACCATCTACCATATTAAGACACATCACTCCGCCACCTTTTCCAGGGCGGTACCAATGCCATCAAAAGCCTGGCAGAAACACATCACAGAAGAGAAAGGACTCACCTTCGGAGACACAGGGAAGAAGAACGCCACCTTGGAACCAGAACTGCAAGTTTTCCTGATGATCTTCCATGTTGTGCTCCACCTGGAACACCAACACCAGCAAAGACGACAACGGTGAGTACAGCCGCCTAGCACACAAGGGAGGGTGGGAGGAAAAAGAGAGTGACACACCCATGCACAACACACACCATACACACAACCATATGCATAACAAAAACAATTTGACCACGAAAATCTGCAGGTAATGCCAAGGCAACAGGAATTTACGAAAATGATTGTAATCATTCCAACAATAAATTCAACAATCTGATTTACACATTAAACAGATTTGTACACGTGTATAAAAAAGGGACACTTCCCAGTCCATAGTTCACTGGGCCCACATGGCCACAGGGCAAAGTCCAAGGCCCCACTCGAATCCTGCCCCAACCCAGAGAGAACACTGCAGGGGCATTAGTTGGCAAATAGGCAGGCACCTCAGGGGGAGGTGGGGCACCTCAGCCGGATGTGGAAACAAGCCCACTAGTTCTAGAGGGGGCAACATGCCCATTGCTTGGTCCTGGGGAGTGCAAGGCCACAGTCTTTCAGGTGGGTGAATACCCTACTGGTTCTGGAGGGGGCAACATGCCCTGTGCTTGGTCCTGGGAAGTGCAAGGCTACAGTCTCTCAGGCGGGTGACTTGCCCACTGGTTCTGGAGCGGGCAACATGCCCTGTACTTGGTCCTGGGGAGTGCAAGGCCACAGTCTCTCAAGTGGATGTCTTTCCCACTGGTTCTGGAGGGGGCAACATGCCCATTGCTTAGTCCTGGGGAGTGTAAGGCCACAGTCACTCAAGTGGGTGTCTTTCCCTCTGGTTCTGGCGGGGGCAACATGCCCTGTGGTTGGTCTTGGGGAGTGCAAGGCCACAGTCTCTCAGGTGGGTGACTTGCCCACTGGTTCTGGAGGGGACAACATGCCCTGTGCTTGGTCCTGGGGAGTGCAAGGCCACAGTCTCTCAAGTGGGTGTCTTTCCCACTGGTTCTGGAGGGGGCAACATGCCCATTGCTTGGTCCTGGGGAGTTCAAGGCCACAGTCTCTCAAGTGGGTCTTTTTCCCACTGGTTCTGGAGGGGGCAACATGCCTTGGGCTTGGTCATGGGGAGTGGAAGGCCACAGTCTCTCAGGTGGGTGACTTGCCCACTGGATCTGGAGGGGCAAGCCGCACAGCAGTCCTTGGACTATATGGTGTCCGCCGGCAGTGACGGCTGCACTGTGGTAGTGGTTGTGAGAGGCTCCAGCTCAGCCCCTGCACCCTCCGATGGCTGCAATATGGTGGTGGTTGTGGGAGGCTCCTGCTCAGCCACTGCACCCTCCGATGGCTGCACTGTGGTGGTGGTTGTAGGAGGCTCCTGCTCAGCCCCCGCACTCTCTGATGATTGCACAACCATGGCTGGTGGTGGGGGCTCTGTGACAGCTGCTGGTGGTGGAGGTGTATGGCTGTCAGCATCTGCTGGCGCAGATTGCCTCCTCTGCACCTACTCATGGGTTTGGGGTCCCTTACCCTTCCTGGCACTGGTGGATGGGCTCTTCCCCCCCTGCCTGCTAGTGCAGGCTTTTCTGGGACCCAGCTGAAGTTCCAAGATGGCTACCAACACTTTTCCTTGTTGAAGTGTTCGCAGCCAATCTGATATCAGCACGGTTACAGTTGGATCCATGGAGGATCCACGTCCCTATATATCTGCATTTTTTGGCCTTAACTTACTCCAAAACTACTGAATAGATTCTCACCATTTGGTTTAATTCAGTTCAGTGGTTCAGCTGTAGGTGTGCCTAAAGGTCCTATGGAAAAATGAATAGAGAAAACGTGTTTTAGGACCCCTCCTTTTTCTCAATCCCAGCTTGACAAATCATCCCAAAACTTTCACAACAGAAGCTGAACTGCGCAAAGTATACGTTTTAAAAAGTTTGTGAAGATTCATCAAATGGCGCAAAATTCATTAGCAAAACAAAAAATGCTTTTTCTGTGGAAAATCTAATTATGAATATATATCTAAATATATATAGTATATATATATATATATATATATATATATATATACGCATAAAGTTTCAAAGTAGAAACAAAGGTCATGCACTCATGGGGGTTCAAAAGAGTTTGTTTATTGCCACAAAAAGAAATGACAGACGTGTATCAGCATACCGCCTTCATTAATGTCAAAGCGCTCTGCACCATTTCCTTGTATTTATACATCAACATTCAACAATAACGCACTTCATCACCATAGAAGGCGGTCAGCAATTCGGAGCCATTATCCATGTGAAAATATCGGCCATCTTAACATCTGAGACATATACATAATACTATGGGAAGTAAGCTAGACTGCAATGCATATTGTATTGTGCAGCTTGCACTTGGTTCAAGCCAATAACACAAAGAATGCAAACTACCCACACAAATTTCTCACAGATATTGTGCATTGCCGATACAATTCCATCTACAAGTAGTTCTACCCAGTGCATCAAACAATTCTACTCTAATCATGCCCTGAATGGGCTTATCCAGGCTTATCGCTAGGATTAAACACCTAAAATATTGGATAAAGTAATAAACATTTGATATATGACAGTCACAACAGTTGTATGATATTCAGTGATACAGAGTGTCCAGAAACAGCAGCAAACATTTGTGGCATCTCATCCCGAATGACAAAAATGATTTGAGAGACCACAAGATCAGTAAAGCTCCTCCTAGCAGCTTAAGGGGTCTATTTCAACAACTGGGTAGTGCCTATGAAAAAAAGAAATCAGGAAATGATGGGAGGCCATATCCCTTCAAATATATTTGGAATTAGAGAGGATATCGCAAGGGCTCAGGATCTACACCATTCCATCATAAGATAACCCTGACCCCTTCTTCTGCAAGAATGGGCGGAGTTCATAACAGCATCAGCGAAGGGGATGGTACTGATCCTCAATAATTATGCCTGGAGTGATAGGGTGAAACTCTTGGAACACATTAGTAAAATAAAAGAATAAATAGTACAAGACAAAGATGTACAGACAAGCGATGACCTGCGCCACCAAATGAAAGCGCAACTTTTGGAATAAAAGATAGCATTAAACAACATAAGCAAAGCAAGTTTGCAAGGGGCGAAAATTATTATGAATCTTGTAGCATTCTTACTTTTGCCCAAAAAGTTTTTTGATATCTGATGGAGGCAATTTAATCAGACAAATAAATCTCAACATACAAACCAACAAAGATACTTCTGAATCTTAATTGGACTAGTCCCCGCCATGCAGTTTTCTCATCAGTAATTTTACTGCAAATGTTACAGTGATCTTAACAATGATGTTAGAGAAGATGCCATGAGTGATGTAATATCTGGGGTAATTAGCAGTACATGGCAAAGGCGCAAGTTATAGTTACCTTAGGGCATTATGGCCAGAGCTGCAGACTTTGCTAATGGGAAACCAGGTTTGAGTTTCAGCATCAGCTCGATATCCTGTGACTCTGGGCAAATGACCTAATCTCCCCATGCCTAAAACCAAAATGAATGTATCCTTGTGCAATGTAACTGATGCTCATATAAAGCACTCCAGTATCTATGGGTCCAGTCTGTGCTATATAAAACTGCAGGAAAACAAAGAAATTATGGCAGAGCTTAAGAAAACTTTTCTTGCGCCCCTTTAATGCCATGTGTGTGCAGGCGCACCATGGCAGTATTAGGAAAAATATCATCAAAATGTTTAACCTTACTGAAGCAAAGTGCAAGGAGGCCCATTGATTACAATGGGTGCATCCTTTTAACACCTGCTTTTAGCAGGCATTAAAAATGACATCAAAAATGGTGCAATTAAATCTTGTAAACCTGGAATGTGTTGCAGGGTGCTCCTTTCCTGAGCTGCTCTCCACCTAAACTTGGGAACTACCCTGAGTGCTCTCTTCTTTTTTGCATAATTTGTGTGTCACTCTAACCCTGAAAGGGCTTTGTTTTGACTTCTACGGGGTGCTCCCTTGTGTCTGGACAAAGCTAAACCCCTCTCAAGATCTATAATGATAAAAAAAAACACGAGTCAGCAGCTGTTTTCACTCATTCCAGGTTGGCTTGGATGGTATTTTACCAGTCCACTGCTGTAATATTGTGCCTGGAGTGGTGAATGGCTTTTGTCATTTAACAGTTTGACAAGGATGACACTGTGTCAATGTAATGCTTAATGATTTTGCTGTACAAATGGCAAAATACTTTGTTCCTATATTGATCGGTGTGGATAGAATTGTGCTGATCCTACGCTTAAAACTTTGCTAGATTAACAGACATTTTGAGGTGAGCAAATCTAGATTGTTGCTGGTATTGCAGGGTATTCCTTACTGGAACTGCTCTCCATCAAAACCTGGTAACTACCCACAATTCTGTGTTCTTTTTTGTATATATATATATATATATATATATATATATATATATATATATGTGTGTGTGTGTGTGTATATGTATGTATATATATGTATGTGTATACATATATATATATATATATATATATATATATATATATATATATATATATATATATATTGCTACAAAAACAGACATTTGGGGTGAGCCAAGTTAGAGTGTCGCTGGTGTTGCTGGGTGCTTAATACTGAAGCTGCTCTCCACCTAAACCTAGGAACTACCAAGACTTTTTATTTCAGAATGTATGTGTCACTCTAACCCTGAAATGGTTTTGTTTTTACTTATACTGGTTGTTCCCTTGTGCCTGGACAAAGCTAAACCTCTCTGAAATGCTATGATAGCGAAACACACATCAAGGTTTGCTTCTGCTCATCCCAGGTTAGTTTGTAAGGTATTTTACCAATCCAAAGCTGTAATACTGTGCCCGGAGTGGTGAAAGGCTTTTGCCATTTTACAGCTTGTTTGGATGGCACTGTGCCAATCCTATATTTAAAGATTTTGCAGTACAAATGGCAAAAGACTTTGGGCCTGATTTAGAGTATGGAAAACGGGTTACTTCAACACAAACATGATGGGCGTCCTGTCCGCCGTATCATGGTTCCCATAGGATATATTGGGTTTGTAACACAGTGAATGGGATATCTGCCACATTTCTAACAGAGTAACTCTATCCACCAAACTTTAAAGCAGGCCCTTTGTCACTTTCTTGCTCAGCATGGACGACTCTGTGCTAATCTTCTACTTAAAAACTTTGCTAGAAAAACAGACACTTGAGGTGAACAGCTTTAGAGCATTGCTGGTGTTGCTGGGTGCTCTATACTAGAGCTGCTCCCCACCTAACCTCAGGAACTACCCAGAGTTCCCTCTTCTTTTTTGCACAATTTATGCAGCACTCTAAGGGGGTCATTACAACATTGGTGGTAAAAGCTGCTTACCGCCGTGCAGAAGACCGCCAACACACCGCCGCGGCAGCGGAATTCCGCCACAGCTATTATGACCCACATCTCGGAATCTGACAAAATTCAGACACACACACACAAATTCGCCACACCAAAGGTCAGTGACAAACTGGCAAAAACAAAACTGACACCGTCACGCCAACAGAAATACGCCCACACTATCACAACACACGAATCCACGCGGCGGTCTTTCAACCACGGTATTCCATTGGCGGTACACACTGACGCGCTCAAAATACACACACATATAAAAAAACACCACCACATTGGACAATTCGAAATACACACACCTGATACACATACACACACCACTCCCACACACCCAATACAATATAAAACACACACCCACATCACCCACAAACCCCTACGACCACTATTACAGAGAGAAGGCCAGAGAGAGACACCACCATCCACAAACTAGCATCCACAGGCACACAACACCATCACCCACACAACTTCCACGCACAAAACACCACATACTACATATCAACACTCTTATCACCCCACACACCACCCCACACATCACCTACACCACCCCATGGCACGGCAAAGACACCCCAGGTTCTCGGAGGAGGAGCTCAGGGTCATGGTGGAGGAAATAGTCCGGGTAGAGCCACAGCTATTTGGATCACAGGTGCAGCACACCTTAATTGCAAGGAAGATGGAGCTATGGCGAAGAGTAGTCGACAGGGTCAACGCAGTGGGACAACACCCAAGAAATCAGGAGGACATCAGGAAGAGGTGGAACGACCTACGGGGGAAGGTGCGTTCCGTGGTCTCAAGACACCACCAGGGGGTTCAGCGGACCGGCTGCGGACCCCTACCTCCTCCCCCACAACTAACAACATGGGAGGAGCAGGTCTTGTCGATTCTGCATCCTGAGGGCCTCGCAGGAGTTGGTGGAGGAATGGACTCTGGTAAGTCAAACCTTTAACTACCATATCCCCAACCTACCTGCATGCTATCACATACCCCCACCCCTATCACTCCAACTCCTCACAAATGTACCAATATCACAAACCACCCATCCCAACACCAAGCCCTGCATGCAACACCAACGCATGGACACCCATCACTAAAGCATGCCACTGTACATGCCCATACACCCCCCTAAAGCATCATCACACAAGCCCCCACACAGGAATGCCAGCACTGGGGTACACAGTCACCCACCCATTGCACACCATGACACACACAGATGCAATAATCATGCCTTTCCACCCCTGCAGGGCCATTACCCAACGTCACCAGACAGGAGGGTCCAGACATCTCCACTCCACCCACAGAAGAGGCCCACAGTAATGACAGCACCTCTGTCCACCTGGATCTAGATGACCTGCCCGGACCATCGTGGGCCTCGGGCAGTTGGTTCCCCTCACACAGGCACAGGCCACCACAGACCTTCCCCCCATTGGAAACATCAGCACAGCACCCACCCAGCAGGCCCATACCTCCGTCCCCAGGACACGTCAATCAGCTGTGTGTCCACCACTACAGGGAACCCAGGATAACCCACCACCCCAACAACAACAGGGACCTGGGGGCAGTGGCAGTGGGCACACGGTCCAGGGGTCGGAGGCCCAGGAACACAGGGGAACTGGGAGGGCTGCTGTGCGACATGGGGCAGACAGGCCAAGGGAACCCACTCTCCACGAGGCCCTCTCCTCCATCATGGGAGCATACCACCACTCCCAGGAGATGATGGCAACGGTACTGGCAAGTTTCAGGAGCCCTATCGCATGCAGGAGGAACAGTATTTGGGGTTCAGGGAGGAACTCAGAACCATCCGCTCCACCCTGGGCACCATAATAGGGGTGCTGAAGGAAGTACTCAACTCCAGGAGGGACACTGTGGCTCTACAAGGGGCCCCTGACACTAGCATGGACGATGAACTTCCCACCACCTCCGCCGGCGCTAGTGGACAGGAGGCACCACCACAGGACCACCACACCAGCACCCCATCCCCTGCAGACAGAGAACCACCCCGCAAACGGTCCCTGAGATCCAGGAACAAGACAGCGCATGATGCCAAGACCCCCGCCAAAAAATGAGACCACGATGATTGTCATCCCACTGTCCCACTTTGTCACCCTGTGCATATTGAAATTGCCCCAGCTCTACTTCCTATGCCCATATGGGCAATGCACCTGTGAGACTAATAGACTGGACTCTGCCATGGACACTCCTTCGCCATCACCCCTCACCATTTAACTTCCCCCTCCAATATTTTGTATTTAAATAAACACACCTAAAGCACCAAAAGATCTTGAGTCTGTCTGTGATTTCGAAATAGTGTATTTGCAATTACAGTGACAAAATGTTCATGAAATAGTAATGCCAACATACCTATGTCACACAGGTCTAGTCCATGAGGAATCTAAGCAGATGACACATGTTGGGACCCACACCTGTGAAACCGTAAGGGAAAGTGACAACTCAGTGACCATACACTGGGTGTAATCGACAGACAGGATAGAGGTAGAAGTGTAAAAGTACATGCAGTAGGAAGGAATGTATTCTCACCTGTGTTTCACTGGAAATATTGCTGGATGACTGAGTCCCTGTTCTACATGTCTTCTTCCTCTGCTTCCTCATCATCACTGTCCACAGGCTCCACAGCTGCCACAACACCGCCATCTGGACCATCGTCCTGCGGAAAAGGCACCTGTCGTCGCAAAGCCAAGTTGTGAAGAATACAGCAGCCCACGATGATCTGGCACACCTTCTTTGGTGAGTAGAATAAGGAACCACCTGTCATATGGAGGCACCTGAACCTGGCCTTCAGGAGGCCAAAGGTCCGCTCGATCACCCTCCTAGTTCGCCCATGGGCCTCATTGTAGCGTTCCTCTGCCCTGGTCCTGGGATTCCTCACTGGGGTCAGTAGCCATGACAGGTTGGGGTAACCAGAGTCATCTAATAGCCACACACTGTGCCTTTGGAGTTGACCCATCACATCAGGGATGCTGCTATTCCGCATGATGTAGGCGTCATGCACTGAGCAAGGAAACATGGAATTCACATGGGAGATATACTGATCTGTCAAACATACCATCTGTACATTCCTGGAATGATAACTCTTCCGGTTCCTGTACACCTGTTCACTCCCGTGGGGGGTACCAAAGCCACATGGGTCCCATCAATGGCACCTATGATGTTGGGGATATGTCCAAGGGCATAGAAGTCACCTTTCACTGTAGGCAAATCCTCCACCTATGGAAAACGATGTAGCTCCGCATGTGTTTTAGCAGGGCAGACAACACTCTGGACAATACGTTGGAAAACATAGGCTGGGACATCCCTGATGCCATGGCCACAGTTGTTTGAAAAGACCCACTTGCAAGGAAATGGAGCACTGATAGCACCTGCACTTGAGGGGGGATTCCTGTGGGATGGCAGATTGCTGACATCCGGTCAGGCTCTAACTGTGTACACAGTTCCTGGATTGTGGCACGGTCAAACCTGTAGGTGATAATCACATTTCTTTCCTCCATTGTCGTCAGGTCCACCAGCGGTCGGTACACCGGAGGATTCCACCATCTCCTCACATGTCCCAGCGGACGGTGCCTATGAAGGACAACAGCGAGCACAGTGAAACAACTCAGAGGTATGTACCCACAGTCTACACAGAACACCATTCATACACAAAATGTGGCCTGTATGTGTATTGAGACTAAGCCTAGGTATGTGTGACGCAGTTGGTAACTAGGCCATGTGGGCCCCTGAAATGGCGGCTGCCTGACCTGTAAAGTGGGACAATGGGATGTGAGGTTACTGCACTGGCGTTGTACACCGTCGCGGTAGGCGGTCGAAGACCGTGGCGCAATTCTGCATTGGTTAACATTGGACCCTATGGGTCTAAGGAGCCAATGACGATGTACGCCGGCGGTGATGGTACGCACCGCTGCGTACGTGACCGCCATTTTCTATCTGTTGAATCACTCGATACCTGATCTTCGACAGGAGAGGACCTACACTGCAAGTGCTGCTGTGACCTCGGTCTGGAAGAGAGAATGGCTCGTGCGTCTGGGGAAAGGGCCCCTGCCTTCACATCGGAGGAGTTGGAGGAGCTCGTCGATGGGGTCCTCCCCCAGTACACCCTACTCTACGGTCCTCCAGACCAACATGTAAGTACATAGGGAGCATGTCGTATGGGTCATGCCTGTGCGGAGAGGGCTGGTTGTAAGAAGGAAGGGGGCAGAGTTCTGCGTGCATGAAAGATGATGGGTGCATGTGCCACATGGCAAGGATAGGGATGGGGGCCACTCACTTTGACGGCGCAGTTGTTAATGACTTCTATTCTTCCCCTGTACATTTCATCTAGATCAGCGCCCACCAGAAGAAGGATATTTGGCGTGCCATCACCAAGGACGTCCGGACCCTGGGGGTCCACCACAGACGGAGCACCCACTGCCGGAAAAGATGGGAGGACATTTGCCGCTGGAGCAAGAAGACGGCGGATGCTCAGCTGGGGATGGCCTCCCAACGTGGGAGGGATGCCCGTCGAACCATGACCTCCCTGATGTTTAGGATCCTGGCGGTGGCCTACCCGGAGTTGGATGGGCGCTTAAGGGCATCACAGCAGACACAAGGTGGTGAGTACCCTCTCATTCAGCTGACTTTGCACGCAGTGGACGGGTCTGGGTGGGGGAGGAGGGCTGTGGGATTCCCTAGGCCAGGGCGAGTTCTGCAGGCTAGGCCCCTTCGTAAGGCATGGCCCTGTGTCCCCCCACCCCACCTCTGTAGAGTGCTAAGTACAGCTATTCATGCACCTGTGTCATCTATGTGTGCATATGTCGTCCATAGCCTTGTAGGCCATTTCCCAGGAATTGCACTGTAGAGCCCAACAGCGCGACGTAGTGCAGGGTGCTTCTGTGTCAGTCTTGTCCACCAACGGTAGCGGTAAGCCATGCACTCAACATGTCTTTCTTCTGTCCCCCCCCCCTTTTTTGCGGTCTCCCTGTTCTTGTGTGCATTAGCATCATCAGGCGGAGGAGCAGTGGCACCGGAGCACGAGGGAGCTGCATCCCACATGGCCATGGAGGGCCACACTGCGGACTCTGAATACACCAGTGGGACGGAGGACGAGGGGAGCACCACGGCGGGGACAGGAGCTGAAATCAGCGACACAGACTCGTCCTCCGATGGGAGCTCCCTTGTGGTGGTGGCAACATCTGTGCCCCCCACTTCTACAGGCACAGCCGCCACCCCCCTACCAGCACCGCCCTCCCAGCAGCCCCTCAGCCTTCGCCCTGTGCCCGCTCACCCAGGAGGGTGGGCATCACCTTCGCCCCAGGCACCTCAGCCCCTGCCCCTGTCACCTCTGCTGCCCTCAGTGAGGAGGCCATTGACCTCCTGAGGTCCCTCACTGTTGGGCAGTCTACCATTTTGAATGCCAACCAGGGTGTAGAAAAGGAGTTGCAACAAACCAATGCATTCCTGGAGGGCATTCATTCTGGTCAGGCGGTCCTTCAATGATCCTTTCAAACTCTGGCCTCAGCACTGATGGCAGCCATTGTCCCTGTGTCTAGCCTCCTCCCTCCAACTCCCTCCACCCAGACCCAATCCCCTGTACCTCTGCCTATCCCAAGCACACCATCAGACCAGCCTGCAACACCTCACCACACAAGGGAAGCTCAGGCAAACATAAGCACCACACATCCCACAGGCACTCACGCAAGCATCACACACATACAGACACACCAACATCCAATGCCTCCACTGTGTCCCCCTCCTCCTCCGCCAGCCCAGCTGACCAATGAAGGACTGCCAGCCCCAGCCCAGCTGGGCAATGAAGGACCGCCAAGTCAAGCACCGCTGAACAGGGCACGCACCGCTGAACAGGGCAAGGACCGCCAAGTCAAGCACCGCTGAACAGGGCAAGCACCGCTGAACAGGGCAAGGACCGCCAACTCAAGCACCGCTGAACAGGGCAAGCACCGCTGAACATGGCAAGGACTGCCAAGTCAAGCACGGCTGAACAGGGCAAGCACCGCTGAACAGGGCAAGCACTGCTGAACAGGGCAAGGCATGCCAAGTCAAGCACCGCTGAACAGGGCAAGGACCGCCAAGTCAAGCACCGCTGAACAGGGCAAGGACCGCCAAGTCAAGCACCGCTGAACAGGGCAAGGACCGCTGAACAGGGCAAGGACCGCCAACTCAAGCACCGCTGAAAAGGGCAAGCACCGTTGAACATGGCAAGGACCGCAAGCCAAGCACCGCTGAACAGGGCAAGCACCGCTGAACAGGGCAAGGACCGCCAACTCAAGCACCACTGAACAGGGCAAGGACCGCCAACTCAAGCACCGCTGAACAGGGCAAGCACCGCTGAACAGGGCAAGCACCGCCAACTCAAGCACCGCTAGCCCATGAGCAGCAGGGGCACTGACGCAACAGGGACCGTCACGGGTGAGTGATGCACTCTGGGCACCAGTCCCCCTCCAGAACCAGTGGAGAAAGACATCCACTACGTCTGTCCTTGGCAGGATGAAGCACTCTGGGCACCAGTCCCCCTCCAGAACCAGTGGAGACATGCATCCACTACGTCTGTCCTTGGCAGGATGAAGCACTCTGGCCACCAGTCCCCCTCCAGAACCAGTGGAGACATGCATCCACTACGTCTGTCCTTGGCAGGATGAAGCACTCTGGGCACCAGTCCCCCTCCAGAACCAGTGGAGACAAGCATCCACTACGTCTGTCCTTGGCAGGATGAAGCACTCTGGGCACCAGTCCCCCTCCAGATCCAGTGGAGAAAGACATCCACTACGTCTGTCCTTGGAAGGATGATGCAGTCTGGGCACCAAGCACCCTCTAGAACCAGTGGAGAAAGGTGCAGCAGTGGGCAAACCACCCACTGTAGGGACTTGGGAGACTGTGGCTTTGCACTCCCCAGGATGCAGCAGTGGGCAAACCACCCACTGTAGAGACTTGAGAGACTGTGGCTTTGCACTCCCCAGGATGCAGCAGTGGGCAACCCACCCACTGTAGAGACTTGAGAGACTGTGGCTTTGCACTCCCCAGGATGCAGCAGTGGGCAACACACCCACTGTAGAGACTTGAGAGACTGTGGCTTTGTACTCACTGTAGAGACTTGAGAGACTGTGGCTTTGCACTCCCCAGGATGCAACAGTGGGCAAACCACCCACTGTAGAGACTTGAGAGACTGTGGCTTTGCACTCCCCAGGATGCAGCAATGGGCAACCCACCCACTGTAGAGACTTGCGAGACTGTGGCTTTGCACTCCCCAGGATGCAGCAGTGGGCAAACCACCCACTGTAGACACTTGAGAGACTGTGGCTTTGCACTCCCCAGGATACATCAATGGGCATGGAGGCTTCTCGTGGATCTGGCGTCGTGCACCCATCCGGCTGAGGTGCCCCTCCTTCCCTTCCCCCTGAGGGGCCTGTTGTATTTCTATCTGATGCCCCTGCAGTGTTATCTCTGTTTTGATCTGGTATCGTGTGTGGGCCTCGCCCATGCATTTTGGGCCCAGTGGTCCACGGACTATAAATGGTGCAATACCTGGACTACGAATCTTGGTGTATATTTTGTTAATAGTGTATATATGTATATTTTTGCTTACTGATTTTTGATATATTACAATGGTTACACTCATTTCGTTTTGTCTTTGATTTCTTCCGGGGGGGGTTGGGGGGTGTAACTGTAATGTATAGATATGGATTGGTGTGTGTGTTGTAGTGGGTGAGGGCGGGTGTGGGGGTGTGTGTCCCTGTTTTTTGTCTCCCCCCTCTCCTGTGTCGTAAGTGCAGTACTCACCGTGGTCTTCGCCGCCGGCATTGGTGCTCCTGGTAGAGGAGCAGGAAGACTATCGCAGGGAGAATTTGGAGTTCCGGCTCCATGGTGTCCTTCTTCCTCGTGGAGTGTGTAGAGGTGAGCGTTTTCCCTTCGAAATTCCTGTTTCCGCCGTGTTTTTATCCGCGGTGTATCCGCCCCGGAAAAGGTGGCGGATTGGCCTGTCATAAGAGTGTGGGCGGTACATTGTCCTCCGCCTGTCTGTTGGCGGTGACCGCCAAGCTTTTTGTTTGTACCGCCGTGGCAGTCACAGTGTTAAAGTGGCTGTCTTTGCTGGCGTTTTCCGCCACGGTTGTAATTCCAACATTTTTGCCGCAGGCCTGTTGGCGGTTTTACCGCCGCTTTAACACCGTCCGCCAGGGTTGTAATGACCACCTAAGTCTTTTTATAAGCATTATAAAAATGACATATAAATAAAAACTAAATGATTATTAAACAAAATTTAAGTTTTAGTTATTTAAAAATTCAATATTATTGTATAACATGCAAAAACAATTTACTTACAACTAATAATGCTTAATTCAATATGATTTTACTCATGGCATTGTGCTCTCAATATTTAGTTCCATTGATATTCTAACTTTGATATTAAGGGTGCACATCCTATAAATTTGTAACAACACACCTGAAGTTTGTGTTTTCCCATGTAATCTAAGTCGGGAACCTGTTCTGTGTTCTCAAGCAACGGTTATATGAGGGTTTTTCCCAGTTCAGTTTTAGACTAGAAACCGTTTCATGTTCAGTTAGCTCCAACACTTGCTGCATTAACATTTCTCAAGTGTATGTTGAGGCCATCATCGTATAAGGATATACGTAGCATTCCCCATATGTTGATACCTTTTCAAACTCTCATTTTGTGCATTACACTTGCAGGTCATTTGACTGCAATAGAAATTATCAGGGGCAAGAAGAGCAGCCCTGACCTCTTCCCCAACTAATCTTGCAGGTTTCAGCACACTGCTTTTATACATTTAAATTTTTGATAAAACAAAAGATTTTTCCAAATCTACCAAGACCATCATTGGGTACCGGTCTCAAAAACATTTGGAGTGAGTGTTTCATTACCTGGAACAGTATTCTTAGCTGATGTGCAACCATCCACCAACACCCTGCCCCTGAGACAAACACATTCTGGTATGGATGGACCAATACAAGCATATGTTTCAAACTCCGGTTGACAATTATTTGAAGATTTTGTAGTCCACATTTAACATAAAGAACTGTCAGTAACTGTATAGGAATATCACTTCTCCACTCTTCATCTTGGGGCTAGGGATTATCAGACTCTGTCATGTCATCAGGGGTAGTTTCTCAGACTGTAATGCAGAATTATTAAGCATCAAGGGTTTCAGTGCCAGTGGTTGTACATACTTTATAAAATTCAGTTGGAAGACTTCGGATTCTCTTTTTCGACCTTTTGACAGAGTTGCCTGCTATTGTCACTTTCATTTCTTGTTCTTCAATAGCAACCTTCTGAGCTTCTTTGCCTTATATTGTGAGTACTTGAAGCATTGCTCATTTCAGGTAGTCAAAGATAATCTGTTCTTACTGGGTGTGCCCCCTTTTAATGCCTGCTCTCAATAGGCCTTAACAGTGCCGGAAAAAATGATGCAAAGAAATCTCTTAGATTTCTTTGCGCCATATCCCGCCCTCCCCAATGGGGGAATGCCCCCTTTGCATACACTATGCCTGGTGCAGGCATAATGTAGCACAAAGGGTTACAAAGTGGTGCAATACATTCATTGTGTCACTTTGTAAATTTGGCCCAGTGATTTTGTCCTTGTTGGGCTACATTTGCATAAAAAAATACACTTAGGAGGCACTAGGGGCTCCTAAATCTGCCTCCTAATTTTACTGTTTACCTGCAATGTGCTGCAGGTCTATAGTCATACTCACTGTCATTGCCAATGTGTGAATTCTCTCCACCCTATTTTGGCTGTTTTTGGGCCCAAGGAAGGGCTATGTGCTTCTCTCTCAGAGGCTCACCATATTCAGTGAGCCTACTACTCTATCAGAGCCTTCATTATCGGGACCAGCCTTGATTCTCTGCTTCTATCTGATGAGGTCACCAGCGGTGTTAGACGCTGACCCTGGTCCATGCTTTGCCACAGCAGTGGGAGTAGTTTTCCTTGCCAAATGTGGCCCCATATTACACCCCTTGGAAAAATTTACAGTCTTGGTCTTGTCTGGTTCGGCCAGGCTTTCTTACCACCCCGGATGTCAAAGGGAAAACAAACATGCCAGCTGCTCTTTGTGGACACTGTGGCTGGTAAGATAAAATACCCTATACTTGACATGATTAAGGGTGGACATGAGAAGGTAATGAGGTAGCTCACAGATATCAAATTGACCATGGATTCAATGCATGCAGATCACAGTCGGAGGAACAACATCTGCTTTCTTGAAGCACTAGAGGGAAATAAAGGAAGGATACATACTCCTTTCACAGCACCTTCCTTCCAAAACACACAGGCCTGACCTTCCCTACTCTACTGGAATTTCTGAGACTGCACTGGTTCAGTATTGTGGTGACTCATGATGAAATATCCCTAGGCCAATCATTGAATGTTTTCTTCATCATCAACAAGCCTTGCAAGTAATCACTGAAGCTAAACAAGACAGTGGCCTCTTTATACATAAAGATGCCAGGATCTATATTGCAGCTGACTCCTTCCATGATACTGTAGTGCTCTGGAAAAAATGTGAGTGTCTGTGTACTCTTGTACACTTTGTGGTGCCGTCTGTGCTGATTTTCCAGCATGAAACATGATACAGGCACCAAATTATAGCATGTGCAGCACAGATTGACTATTTCCACTGATTGGAAGAACTCTGCGAAATGTTTCTGAATTTTTATGTAAGTGTATAATTATGAGCGTTTTACCCATCTCTACTCACAACTGGGCTGTGTACCGGGTCACCCCTTTTGTAACCGAATGCGTCTCTTAGTAAATATTCTATGGCATGTACATAATGACCCTGACTCCTAGTTTCAATGGATGCATAAAAGGTCTTTCTTCAGGTTGAATGAGGTTACCTGTTCTGCGTGATAAGTAAAGAAGAGATAGGTCTCAACTTTTTGATAATGGTCTGATGGCTGTATGCTGCTCCTAAAGTGCAGGTCGACTGCAGGAGACATATATCAAGAACCTTCTCTATTGATTGGGGGATGAGACAAGGTTGTGCACTATCCCCATTGTTGTTTCTATTGGCCTTGGAACCGTTAGCGGCTGCCATTTGCCAGTCTACCAAAATACAGGGCATCATAATACCTGCAGGTAGCAACATAATACCGCTGTATGATGGCAATGTTTTGCTGACCCTTAGTTATTCAGAAACTCCAATACCACACCTTATCTCCTTAATTAATGCCATGTCCATTTGTTTGGATTATAGAATTAATTGGATGAAAAGTGAGGTGATACCTTTGACAGCCAGTAGATGAAGGCCCACCCTTGATCACTTTGGCTTCACATGGAGACTTTGGGGTTAAAATACCTAGGTATCCTAGTCAATAAAGGTATTGAAAATATGTTGACTGATAATTTATGATCTCTGATTACAAGGATGCATCACAAAATTTAACATTGGTCTCTTTTTTGGGCAGGATCCAGATGATCAAGATGGTAACAGCACTCATACTTAGTTACCGTTTTTGCCATGCTGCCACTTATAGTTTCCATACTTCATACTTCACACAATCGTATTAAAATATTTATATGGGCAGGCAGAACACCCTATCTCAAACCAGCAAGACTACATGTAGATTCTATAGTCAGAGGTTTAAGACTGCCTGATGTTCACCTATATTACTTTGTACATCATCAATTACAGTTGGTCTATTTTTAGGTGGCCACTGACTGTCAACCAGTGCTGGTGGCCTTGGAACACATGGCAGTATGGGTCTTGTAAGGCTTCGGTATGCTACATGATACTAAGGCTTCTAAGTCTGATCTTTGCCTCCGTCAAAATGGCCAGCGACCTCCTTGCAACAGTTAAAGCCACTTGCTCCAGCACAAAATCTATGAGGGTGAAAAATTACCCCCCATCACCTGTTATGTCCTCACACAATGCAGTTTTAGATACTATTCTTGATGAGATAAGGGACTTACCACCATATATGTGTGCCACGAATGGGAAACTTCAGCAAATTGTGAATTGATGGATTATTATTGAGGGTAAAATGGTTGAAATGGAGCAGCATGTTATTTCAGGATATGGCTACTTAGATGCCTTCGCTTGAACAGAAGGTCATAAAACGTAAAATTCATGCAGAGGATTTGGACATAGGAATCACTGAAATAATCTTTGCTTGCGTGTTCTTCGGGAGACTATTGAGGGTCCTAATTTACTTGACTTTCTGAAGAAATTTCCTTCAGAACTCCTTGGCCTCCCGGCCTCTCCTCCACTCAATGTGCAAAGAACCCATCGTCTGGGCCGACTCAATCCTCATTCATCTAAACCTCAAGGAATTATTATGCTTTAAAAAAAAAATCCAGATCTTCTACGTGTCCTGAAAGCCGCTAAGGAAAAAGGCCAACTTGTTTGACCTGGCCACAATATAATCATTTCTCAAGACATATCCAATGCAATGAGTGCCAGACGAAAAGAGTCCCTTGTTTTGTGACCTCATATGAGACAAAAGGCCATGTGCTACAGCATACTTGACCCCTACTTATTCAGGGTTACCTAAAAGGGCTTCTGATGGCCCTATTAAAATTGTTCCTTCAGTTCATTTTATCTCATGCAATGGATACTAACGTTCAGAAACCTTGACAATTTTTGTTTGCCCATGTTATCTCTACTCCTCTATATTTTCTGAATAATGAGTTTTTATTGATAACTTCATTTACCTCTGCTGTTGTTCTTGTTATGGTATTAACACATCACACACTATTTTCCAATACTTCTCTTTTCAGATCTGGATTTCTGTCCTTGATCAGCCTTTCTTTTACTTCTTCATGTTTCCTTTCTCTGCTATGTCTTGTCTCCCTACCTCTATTCTGTGAGTGATCATATAGTATTCAGTATTGTTGCGTTATCCCATTCATGCCCTCTGTTGTTTTTAATATATGGTGACATTGTGTTTCCATTTTCTTTTTCACAGCTTGTCACTCATATTCGTGTACCCTTATCATCATTTGTCCAATATGTTTAACGTTGGTCTCATGGAATGTCAGAGGACTTGGGCATGTGGTTGAAAGAAAAAAGGTGCTTCCACATTTATCTGAGCTTACTTGTCAGATTGCCTTTATACAAGAAACTCGTTGTAATGCTGCTAAGTCAGCTAAATTGAAATTACAGTGGGCTGGCCAGGTTTTTTCCTCCAGCTATGGATCGCAAAGGCAGTGTTGTCATTCTCTGTCATAAATCATTACAAGTACAAGTTGTATTACGAGATGCCGTACCAATGGTAGACGGCTATTGGTTAATGCCATTATTCAAAGTAAACATATTTCCCTGTTTAATATTTTTGGCCCAGTCAAAACAGCCCCCCAATTTTTGGCGTAGTATCAAAGTAAATCTTGCTAATATTTGTAACCCTAGTATCATCATAGCAGGTGATTTTAATCAATGGTTAGATCCCTTTTCGGAGAGAAAGTCTAAATGTACATTTAACCCAGACAACTCTCATGCGGCATTCCAATCAGCCATCACATTTTGATCATTATTTGATGTTTGGAAAACTTTCAATTCTGATAAATTCAAAAGTACTTTTTTTCTAACATAGATTATACAACGTCCAGAACTGATTTGATTTTGTTATGACTGACTGATTATATTTTAGTTATAAAACACCTACACCCTATTATACAATCTTCCAAAATAGGCTCCATTTGTATCTCCGATGGAGATTTAGGGCCATATTTATACTTTTTGACGCAAAACTGCGCTAATGCAGTTTTGCGCCAAAAAAATTAGCGCCGGCTAACGCCATTCTGAAGCGCCATGCGGGCGCCGTATTTATTCAATGACGTTAGCCGGCGTTAGCCGCCAGCGCTGTCTGGTGTGCGTTAAAAAAAACGACGTACACCAGGCAGCGCCGGCGTAGGGGGAAAATGGCGTATGGGCGTCCACAAATGGTGCAAGTCAGGCTGAGGCAAAAAAATCGCCACAACCCGATTTGCGCCATTTTTTTACGACGCCCATCCCCCATTGAAATGACTCCTGTCTTAGCAAAGACAGGAGTCATGCCCCCTTGCCCAATGGCCATGCCCAGGGGACTTCTGTCCCCTGGGCATGGTCATTGGGCATAGTGGCATGTAGGGGGGCACAAATCAGGCCCCCCTATGCCACAAAAAAAAATACTTACCTGGACTTACCTTAATGTCCCTGGGGTGGGTCCCTCCATCCTTGGGTGTCCTCCTGGGGTGGGCAAGGGTGGCAGGGGGTGTCCCTGGGGGCAGGGGAAGGCACCTCTGGGCTCATTCTGAGCCCACAGGTCCCTTAACGCCTGCCCTGACCCAGGCGCTAAAATCCGGCGCTAATGCGGGTTTTTTAGACCAGCCCACTCCCGGGCGTCATTTTTGCCCGGGAGTATAAATACGACGCATATGCATCGGAGTCATTTTTTAAGACGGGAACGCCTACCTTGCATATCATTAACGCAAGGAAGGTGTTCACGCAAAAAAATGACGCTAACTCCATGAACTTTGGCGCTAGACGCGTCTAACGCCAAAGTATAAATATGGAGTTAGTTTTGCGTTGAATTTGCGTCGAAAAAAACGACGCAAATTCGGCGCAAACGGAGTATAAATATGCCCCTTAATGACTCATTACTATCTAATATACATATCAGGACTGAAACCGCTGCTTTTATTCAAGAACTCTTTTAAATTAACCAATCCACTCACAAATCCATTTTTAATATTTGGGATGCTTTTAAGGCCTCATTCAGAGCTTTCGCTATAGTTTATTTTGCCAGAAGCAAAAAAAAGAATGAATAATCAGTATCTCACTTTACTTCAACAAAGTAAGGTGCTTGAACATGCTTACTTTATTTCCAAATTTTCCTCGATATTGCATGACCTGCTCAAAGCCAAACCTAGTGTTAACATACTTACAACAGTTGATAGATATAATATTTTGTTTACCATTAAATCTAAATTTCATAAATTCAAATAAAGCAGGTACAATTCTAGCTAACTATTTAACAAATAAAACAGCCCTGTTCTAAATTATTCTGACAATACCTGTCTAAGTTCCAACTCGGAAACCTTTTAAAAAACATTATCTACAGAAGATACCACCTCTTCAGAACCTAATTTACAGCACTTCTTTGAAGGCCTTCCGAAATTCTCTTTCCCTTTCAAATGTGTTTGATGGATTAGAAGCTGATATCACTCGCCAAGAGATTTTAGATTCAATCAAATCCTTAAAAAGAGGTATGGCGCCTGGTCCGGGTGGATTCTGTATTGAGCTTATTTCTAGCCTATCTCATTTTTTGCTCCTACATTTTTAGAGCATTTTAACACCTTTCTTTTTGATTAAATGGCTAGTGACTCCTTTTTAGAAGCCTTGATTGTTATTATCCTCAAACCAGATAAAGATCCTTCACTTTGTAAAAATCATAGGCTCATTTCCCTGATTAATTATGATTGCAACATTTTTGTCAAGATCCTAGCATCCCGTTTAGAAACTGCTGTACCTCTTCTTGTTAAACCTGATCAATCTGCTTTAATTAAGGGCAGACTAGCTGCAGACAATGCCAGGACATTTGCTAAAATTCTCGTTTTGGCTGGAAAAAGTGACACTCGTATTGCTGCCTCCCTGCTGGCCTTCCTGCTTGTTAAGACTTGAAGAACCTGGGCTTGTCCCAAACAGTTTGGTTTATGTTGCTGTGCCTGTTCGTATTGGATCAAAGCTTGATTATGGATAGATTGGGACTGACTGGAATATACAGTGCTATATATATTGACGTTTCCTAGATGGGCGACAGCAAACAGATGATGCCCCTTCCCCCGCACCTTAATGCACTGGGTACCGGCACATTTGACACTGACTTTGGGAGCTTAGACTCTGGTAATGCATCCAAGTGTGACATTCACGGCTGAATCTGGTTTCTGTGCTCCCTTTTTGCCTCCTCCCTCTCCCTTGTTGACTTCTACTTTACTGTCCAGTGGGTGTGGTGTAGCACCACTGTACCCTAAGCTAGATCCGCTCAATGTTAGCATTTGCCCTACATCGCCCCGGGAGCAAGTGTCATCCCATGAGCAAAATGGGTCACATTAAGACAGGTAGAAGTGGCCAAAAAAACCCATCTCATTCCCGATTCACTACCTCAGAGGGCTCCATGATCCCAAACCGATCCTGGAGGACTGTATTCCCCTACAAATTTAAATCAACAAGTAGACAAATTAGACCTCATACTCCAAGAAATACATGATTCCTGAATCTTGCTTGAACAACGACTGGGGGACATTACAGCGGACATGACTCTCCTCTAAGACGACCAGGGCAAACTAGCCGAGAAAGTCAAATTTAATGAACAACAATTGTTTGACATTTCTCCTGTACAAACCGACCATATCGCAGGGATTATGCAACTGTAAAGAAGTAGAATACCTGCAAGATTGTGTAGAAGACGCAGTGAGACGGTCCTGCAGGAATAATATTTGTATAATACGTATACCAGAAGGGACAGAGGGTCTACATCCCACCCAATTCATAAAGGACTGGCTAAGTCATTATTGGCACCACCAGAACTTTCACATTTGTTTGTGGTAGAAAGAGCTCACAGAGTGCCCTCGAGGAAACCAATACCTAGGACACCCCCACACCCCATGGTGGCCAAAATCCTGAACTATAGGGATCACAACACACTATTACGCCTAACCTGAGAAAAAGCACCACCCCAACTGGTGAACTCACAAGTGTCACTATTCCTGGACGACACACTAGCTGTGCAGGGCAAGCAGTAACATTTTCAGGAAATCAAGAAGCCCTGCTGTTCCCAGCCAGACTTAAAATCATCCATGACCAGAGGTCTTTTTTCTTTGACCTATCAGAAGAGGCCTGTGAATGGCTGGACAGGCAATTTCCAGATTCGACAGGACCTAATCCTCAAAAACTACATTGCCCAAGCCACTAAGAGCCCCTAGGAAGGGTCAGACATGGCACACTAGAGGATTCAACTCCAGGATTGCCCCCACTCCACATCAGGCCCAGGAGGGTCGCCGAGAGGTGATGTACTCAGCAAACTCTTTGAGACTATCTAAGTAACCCAGCAGCTTAAGCTACTTGCATGGTAGTGAATCTGACACAGAGTCAGTTAGTAGTACGGCTCTATTTCCCATGGTTACTCTGCAGATGTCACACGATCAGCTACTTGAAGAGGAATCAGTGCAGCGCTGTCTTGTCGCCAACCTCCTGGTGAACTCAAGATGACGGACGGACAGCAATGGTGCTGGGTACTGGAGTGGTTGAAGCTGAGGCTGTTCTTTTATGTTGCTATTTAACTGATATCTGTTGATATGTTGTCCTCCTACCTCCCCCTCATTCATAGGGTGTGCAACACATATTATACCTACATGTTAATACATGAGAAGTATTTTGATTCACCACATCCACTCCTATTAAAAGGGAACCGGGTCTGGGAGTCCTGGATACAAGACCAAAAAGCCATTTCCTTTTGTTTTTTTTGTTTGTTTTTTCCACATACTAACATTACTGCCTTTACTGGTGCTAGCCCTGCCATTGGCAGAGGCACTGTTTTATCGTCAGCAGATACAAACTGGTTATTGATTTGGTTTGGTCCACCTAGTAGTTTCAAATCGCCCAAGTATTTGTTTTGTTTCATGTTTTCCATGTTATGGGGAAGCTTTATGTAATCTATCACTGTCACCAATTATTGAAACTGGAGTCCTAATGTCACTTGACCGTGGAAGCGAGGCTCGTGAGCAGTGTGGGGTTGTCTGATTGCTACAATAGATGGTACACTCATTGAATAAATATACTATAATTACTTGGAATGTGGGGGGACTAGATTTGGTATATAAAAAAGAATAAAGTACTTGCACAAATGAAAAGATGTAAAGTATATATAGTATTTCTTCAGGAAATGTACCTCAGCACACATGAAGCACATAAAATGGGCAAGAAATGGCGGGGGCAATTGTTTTATACATCCTATTCTGCATTTGCTCAGGGCACAGCAATATGGCTGCAAGACAGAGTCCCCTTTGAGTTACTGGAATCTAGGATAGTTAAACAGGATTGTTATGTACTACTGCGGGTCATCTGGAAGGAGAACCCATAGTATTAGGACGCATATATGCTCCAAATATAGAAGAAGATGCATACTGGGCCCAACTCTCATTGAGACTACAAGATTGGACAATTTACGCCTGGGAACTGAATGTTGACTTTAACTCTGTCATTGATACTACCCTAGACCGACCCCCCCCTTGGCTGGAGCTACATCAGAGTGTCAGGCTGCGGCCCTAAAGAATTGGATAAATGGTTGGGACCTGTTGGATGTGTGGTACAAATGACATGTAGGATTTAGATAATACCCCTTTTACTCTCCCCCTCATGCCCTGCATTACAGGCTGGATAGGTTCCTATGCCCAGCATATCTCCTATCCTCTATAAAAGGCACTATGGCCCAGATCTATGTTGCCAAACTGCACTAAAGCAGTTTTGCAGCAAAACGTTTAGTTCCGGCTTGCGTCATTTAACAACGCCAGCCAGGCACTGTATTTATTGAGAGAAAGACGCTAGCTGGTAGGTGTGGCAGTAGGGAGGGAGGGGGTTGTGCATCAGAAAATGAAGCTAGCCTGGTTATAGACAAAAAGAAATGCCTCTAACCAGACTAGCACCATTTCTTGGCGCACAACCACCAAAAACATGACTACTTTCTTAGGAAAGACAGGAGTCATGCCCACCACCCCAATGGCTATCATAGGGGACAAGTGTCCTCTGGGCATGGCTATTGCACCCTGTGCCATGTAGGGGGGCCCAAATCATTTTAGAATGGGGGGATAAATATGGAGGTCTGGGGATAGCACCTTTTTTTAGATGGGAATGCCTACCTTGCATCTCACTGACGCAAGGTAGGTGCACTCATCCAAAAAATAGTGCAAACTCCTATATTGATGTTAGACATGTCTAACGTCAAAATATAAATATGGAGTTAGGTTTGCACTGAATTAATGTTAAAAAAAAATACGCAAATTCTGTGCAAACAGAGTAAAAATATGCCCCTATGTAGCTGGGGAAAACACTTTCTGATCAAAAACCCCTGGAACTGATGCTGTCCTGGGGCAGCATTTCAACCCCGATCCCAACCTGGCGATTGCAGCTGTGTCAACTGGTAGATACAGTGTTCAGAGAGAAATCACGATCAATACGTATTTCAGTTGTAATGAAGGTACAACCTCCTGCCCTCTAACAGAGTGGGAAGCCTTGAAGGTGGTAACTTATATTTCCTCTATTGCGTCAGTGGTGTGGGTTTGGCGGGAGATCGACTGAGAAATTACTTACTTGGAAACTAATGCGTGCACCTTGGAATTGGTGATGACTGAGGCTGCGGTGGCCTCGGGTGCTCTACAGGAAGCTTGTATCGCACATGCTGATCTCCTCGAATGCCTCTGCACCATAGACTATCTTGCTTATGTACAGAGAACACACTCAGAGGCAGTCAAATCAGGGATGCTCCTAACGCATAGAATTCGTCCACCCCCGAAGCCCACCCCAACACTGTCCTTCATTGGTCCATCCTGAGAAGTGCCCTATACACTGTTGCATAGGTTCTCATTATCCTAATGAGGCTACTGGATCTGGGCTGCAAAATCACCTGAATGGTGGGGTATTGAGTAGAATCCACCACCATGTGACACTTGTCTGCCTAATCTGGGTTTTCAAGCCAACTAGCAGTGCCTCATCTCCACCTGAGAGAGGGATGATTGTGGCATCCGGGTGCATGATAGAAAGGACTCCTAAGGGGAATCGTGGTTGATCAGATATCATCCCTTTCTCTCAGTTCCATTAGTCTCACACAGGCAAAAAAAAAAAAGCAGACTATAGTTCAATAAGGTTTATTGAAGTAAATGCATCTTAGATAAAGTGGCATGTATTGAAATAACTAGGATGATAAAACACACTAGAAGCAAAATTGTGGCAAGGAGAATGAAACACAAAAACAGTCCCATCATACTTTCAGTAGGAATATATATATATATTTCCTGCCTAAACTATTTTAGAGCACAGCTTAATAAGCCCCAATCCGCCCTTCAGGTTTTCCCCCTGAGAAGAAATTATCCCTATACCTCAGCAAGGAAGCCTGTTGTCTAAAAAGACACCGTCCCCACACAGGCCTGGGACACCGCAGTCTAAGCAAACAGCTGTAGCGAAGACGTACAGCAGTCAGCATGCAGTTGTGGTCATCTGGCTGGAATCTCCCTCTAACGTGTATGGGACGGAGAAGGGTTTTTATATTAAAACAGCTGATGTTCTCAGAAAAGGCCCCACCGTAATGATATGTATGTTTCTGTGAATGTCGGAGACACAGCATACTATTTTTGCCGGAAACCCTATTTGGCTGCAGCCTTGAGGAAAGCACAAAGTAAAATTAATGCTGTGCAAAGAATGTAATGCTTTCCTAGGTGAAAGAACAACCAGATAGAGAAAGTAAAACAACACCACAAATGTGGCTAATGCTAGAAAAACAAAGCAATGTTGAATAAAATGTAACTGGGCTGAAGTGCACAACAGCAGGCATAGTTTGCTAAAATAACGTGTCTAAATCAAAGCTAGAATAGCTAGACAACAACACAAACTGGGATCAATAAAGCCTTTCAAGATTATTACACCACCTTACATACTGCCCCAGACCATCCAGGCCCCGTAGAAATTCACTTTTCCAGATCAGATCCAAATGTCAAGGATATCAGATGAAGACAGTGAGACCTTCATGGCTCCTGTTACGGTTAACAAAATACAGAGAGCAATAAAAGATCTCACTACAAATAAAATTCCCGGGTCGAACAGGCTGCCAGGTGAGTTTTATTCCACTTTTGCAGTGATGCTGGCCCTAGATTGGAGAAATTCTACAGTGCCTCATTAGATTCAGGTACCCTTCTGCCTTCCACAAGAGAGGCATTGGTTACCTCTTTATTAAAGCCTTGTAAATCCCCCCAAAAACTCTCCTCATACTGACCCCTGTCTATTCTAAATACAGAGTATAAAATCTTAAGTAAAATCCTAGCCCGTAGGTTGCTTCCTCTGCTCACACGCCTATTGCACATAGTTCAATGCGATTTTGTCCCCTGGAGCAGCACCTCTTCGAATATATGTCAGTTCTTTAGTGTGATAAAATTGGCGTGCAAGATCTACCCACATGCAGGTTGTTTATTCCTAGATGTGCGCCAAGCTTTCAATATTCTGGGATGGGATTTTATGTTGGCAGCCTTGGCCAAATGTGGTATTCCCCAGATTAACACCCAATATTTATGCCTCCTCTATACATGACGCACAGTGAGAGCCAAAACTTGTGCCCTTTTTTCACAATCATACCATGTACATTGGGGGACCAGAAAGGGTTGCCCTTTGTCGCCCCTTCTGTTTGTGTTGGAGATCGAACCTATAGCACATCAATAGAGCTCTCTTAGGTGGGGCATCTCTACAGGCTGTATGATACATTCTCTGTATACGGATGATATAAAGCTTTACATTAGAGACCTCTGCATGGGACTGGATGAGATCACCCAGATATTGGGCACTTTTGGTATGTTGTCTGGCTTACTCATTAATGTGGACAAATCCTGTGTTTTTCTTTTCCCAAACAATGGCACATCCCAAACTGTGATTTGGCAACTCGAGTATCCAGGTTGCACCCTCCACCTTTAGATACTTGAGAGTACAGATATATCGAGAAATTGCACATCTATTAGATGGGAACCTCATACAAATGATTAATTGCCTTAAAATGCAAATCACTTTCTGGGCTACTCTACCGCTGTCTGTTGCAGGTCGCCTATCCATTGCTAAGATAGTTATGCTGCCAAGGTTACCATATTTCTTTATAAATCTCCCAGTGATAACACCCGTCTGGGTGTTTCAATTGTTGAACAGCATGCTGGTGGACTTGGCCTGGGGATCAGGTGCTGTAGAATTGGACTCTCAAGGCTGCAGTTGCCATCGGACGGTGGTAGAGTAGGGGCCCCAGATTTCAAGCCATATTGTATGGCGGGACAACTGCAGTGGCTGTCTTACTGGTTCGCGGGGCATAATTTATCGGAGAAAGGGAACACGTCGGTGCACCTGGCCATGAGCCAACTGTATAGTCTACTATGTCCAGGTGGGGAGTGGCCCCAAAAAATGCACATGCTACTGCGCGTATCTGTTAGCTCATCTGACCCTAACTTATTGGAAAATGGCTCAAAAATATACTGCTCCCATACTTCCTTATGCATCAAATGTTCCATTAAGTGGGTTACCCACGGCTTCAAGGATATTAACATCATGACGAGTCGCTGCTTGAGAAGATGGGACTGAATTGACACTAGTCTCATGGTTCCACAATGGTGCTTTGATGTCACATGCAGACTTTGTGCGTATGCATGACCTCCCTTCTTTTCTCTTCAAAACATGTGCAAGTATTGTTCATTAAATGCAACAGCATTTGTCCCAGATGGATGTGAACCACCTACACACAAATCACTGCAGGCTCTACACCACATGATAAATGGAAGACAACGGGTCCATTGGTTCTCTCATAAGATCAAGGCTCATTCTGTGGCATCCATTCAGACACTAAAACATAGATGGGAGAAATATCTGAATCTTAATTTCTCTGATCAAGACCAAATAATAGAATATACTTAATGTGTCTCATGTAATGCACAATTCAAACTCATACAACTATATATATTGCACAGTGTGCACTTAACACCACATCTGATCAACACAATATTCACCATCAACACAATAGTATGCCCCCACTGTAAGAATCCCCATGTTGGTTTATTACATATGATATGTGCTTGCACCATGTTTGCCCCCAACTGGTCAGATGTGGCTGCGGTTCTGACTGAGTTCAAGGATATCCTCCAATTATACGCCCCTGAACAATGCCTTTTGGGCTTACACCCTAGTCCCTGGGGATCTAAGGTGGCACTAAGATTTGCTAATATGGCCCTATTGCTAGCAAAACAATAGTTAACTAGAAATTGGCAATCCCTGAGTGCTCTCCAGTTGTCCATAATGGAGAGAGGAGGTGGAGCTCTGGGGTCTAGCTGAGAGTGCTTCCCTGTGTTGGGAGTGTTAGACTTTTCATCCTTGGCGTGGTCTCCCTTAACTTTTTGCCTATGTTTCCCAGGTTGTTGATGTGTGCTGGCCTCTGTTTTGGTTGTTTTTGTTACTCTGGGCACTTTACCACTGCTAACCAGTGCTTAAGTGCAAGTGCTCCTATACAAAATGTGTATGTAATTGGTTCATCCATGATTGGCATATTTGATTTAATGGTAAGTCACTAGTACAGTGCACTAGAGGTGCCCAGGGCCTGTAAATCAAATGCTACTAGTGGGCCTGCAGCACTGGTTGTGCCACCCACATTAGTAGCTCTGTAAACATGGCTCAGACCTGCCAAAGCAGTGTCTGTGTTTTCAGTTTTAAACTGTAAATTCAACATGGCAAGAGTACCCGCTTGCCAGGCCTAAACCTTCCCCTTTCTTACATGTAAGACACCCCTAAAGTAGGCCCTAGGTAGCCCCAAGGGCAGGGTGCAGGGTATGGTTAAGGTAGAACATATAGTAATGTGTTTTATATGTCCTGACAGTGAAATACTGCTAAATTAGTTTTTGACTGTTACAAGGCCTGACCCTCTCACAGGTTAACATGGGGCTACCTTTAAATATGATTAAAGTGTAGATTCCCTTTGGGAGCGGATAGACATGTGGAGTTTCGGGATCTCTGAACTCACAGTTTAAAAATACATATTTTAGTAAAGTTGATTTTAAGATTGTGTGTTTGAAAATGCCACTTTTAGAAAGTGGGCATTTTCTTGCTTAAACCATTTCTCTGACTCTGTTTGTTTGTGGATTCCCTGTCTGGGTCCGTTTGACAGTTGGGCAGGTTGTACCTCTCACTAGACAGTGACACAAAGGGAGCTGGGGTGTAGCTAGCATTTCCTGATGAGCCATCTGTGCTAGGACGGAGGGGAGGAGTGGTCACTTACACCTGAAAGGGCTGTGTCTGCCCTCACACAATGCAGTCTCCAGCTCCCTGGTGTGTGTCTGGGGCCTGGCCTAGACAAGGCAGAATTTCACAAACAAAAGAGACTTTCCTTTGAAGTAGGCCTACTTCAAATGGAAAAATGAGTATAAGAAGGGCACCCAAAACCACAGACTTTAAAACACTTCTGGAAACCATGAGGAATCTCTGCCTAGAGAAGAGCTGAGGAAGAAGAGCTGCCGTGCCTGTGACTGTGCTTTGTGGAGCTATTCTGCAGTTGCTGCTTCTGCCTGTGCTAGAGGACAAAGACTGGACTTTGTGTGCCTTCCTTCTTGTGAAGAACTCTCCAAGGGCTTGAATTTGAGCTTGCTTCTTGTTGTTTGAAGTCTCAGGAACAGCAGAGACTTCTCTCTGCCAGCGCCTGTAGTCGCTTCTGAGACTCCTACTTTGCCAAGTGGTGCCCACCCAGTTCCTGGGACCCTGAAAGGAGAAGCTGCCAGAACAAGAGTGAGAAATCCAAGCACCGACCACCGTGCGGTGGAAAAGATCGCTGCAACTCTGACCCCGCGGCAAAAAAATCGACGCGTGCTGGCTTCATGGCTGAAAATCGACACTCACCTGCAGCGCGACTGAAAGATCGACTCACACGGCTGGAGAAACGATATGCAGCATTGCTGACGGAGGTGGGTGAGATCGCAACCTGTGCTGCGTGGTTTTCTGATCATCGTGCGGCAGGATTTCTGATGCAAACATCGCTGGGCACCTAAAAAAGATGCAAGGCCTGCCCGGACCCGAGAGTGCAGTTCGAATCAACGCATTGCTCTCCTGCGGAGAGAAGAAACGACGCACGGCGACTCAACTGAAGGAGAAACGACATACAGTCTCGCTCGTGAGTGATATAGACGCATCGCAAGCCTGTGCAGGGTTATTTTTGACACACCCAGGAACATTTAGCGTTGTGTTTAAAATTACATGAAAACTCTTTTTGGTTTTTAATTGATAACTTGACTTGCGTATTGTGGATTTTTGTTGTTTTGGTCTTGTTTTGTTTAGATAAATATTCTCTATTTTTCTAAACCTGTGTTGTGTAATTTTGTAATGTTTTCATTAAGTTACTGTGTGTGTTGGTACAAATACTTTACACCTATCACTCTGAAGTTTAGCCTGCCTGCTCGTGCCAAGCTACCAAGCGGGTGATGGGGGTTAGCTGAGGGTGTTTCTCCTTTACCCTGACTAGAGTGAGGGTCCTTGCTTGGACAGGGAGTAACCTGACTGCCAACCAAAGATCCCATTTCTAACAGGGAGGAATATAGAAGCCTTCGCAGACAGCCTATTTCTATGGCATGGGATGTACTATTGGAGGCCTTTAAGGCATATGACTCAGACCTGAGGCAGAGAGTTGGATACCGTCCCAGATACAATACTGCTATTGGTTCACTTCGCCCTTAATCCTTGGCCACCCATTCATGTTTATTCACTTATCCGATCCATTGAGACCTCCTGTGTATGTCTCTTAACAGTATGATTACACACAAAAGTACTCCTTCAGGTGACATGTTTATTGAAGCTAATAGGGGAAGGGAACGTTAGAGGTTCAGATACTGATCCATATGGATGATTGCATTACAATCTGCATCTACAGTCAGCACTCTGTTAAATGACAAAAATATCACACATGTACTGTAAGTGATAATGCTATATTTATGTGAATGGATTCTAATTGTATGGAAATGTTTCTGAGGAGGAAAACCCAATAAAATGTTTGTTAAAAAAAGTGGCCATGTACTGCCCTTTCCAAACTCAAATGCCCAAAATGTGAGGGGGGTATGATTCCCTGATTTTAAGTTCTATCACTCTGCTTGTTTGATTTGACAGTTTTATGCTCTGAATAATAATTTCCAAGACTCTCCTACTCCATGATGGATTACATTTGAACAACCTTTAATCAATGCGTTTTCCTTTAAAGATATTATTCATATGTCTAACTGCACCTTTATAGCTAAGAATTACAATTGTAAAATACTCACATCATTTATTTTGTATGCACTTTCTGCTAATCTAGATTTTCAACAATGTTTTTTCTTCTTTAATTTGGGATAGTACATATATTATGTTTTTTCACTAATCTTTTTACTTCAAACACTGTAAGGAGAAGGATTTTATGTTTGCTCATCAATTTGTGACTGACAACAGTATTGTACATTTTACACACTTACAAACACAATATTGATTACATGTTTTTTTTTTAAAGAATACAAGTTCATTTCCTCCTCTCTTCATTCTCTTTTCCACACACCACTTACATCCTAACTCATTTGTACCGCTACCTGCAACACCTCTAGATATGATTCATCATGACTCCATCCCTAAAGATCCCTCTTATATACAAGGTTTTAATGTTGTCTATTACTGTTAAAACTAAGGGGGTCATTACAACATTGGCGGTAAAAGCCACTTACCGCCATGCAGAAGACCGCCAACACACCACCGCGACCGCGGAATTCCGCCACAGCTATTACGACCCACATCTCGAAATCCGACAAAATTCAGACACCCACACAAGTCTGCCACACCAAAGGTCAGTGATAAACTGGCGAAAACAAAACCTCCACCGTCACGCCAACAGAAATACGCCCATGCTATCACGACCCATGAATCCACGCGGCGGTCTTTCAACCGCACTATTCCATTGGCTGTACACAACGCTGCGCTCAAAATACACACACTCTTACAAAACACAGCCACATTGGACAATTCCAAATACACACACCTGATACACATACACACACCACTCCCACACACCCAATACAATATAAAACACACACCCACATCACCCACAAACCCCTACAACCAAAAATTCAGAAAGAAGGCCAGAGAGAGACACCACCATCCACAAACTAGCAGCCACAGGCACTCAACACCATCTCCCCACTACTTCCACGCACAAAACACCACACACCACTACATATCACCACAATTATCACCACATACACCACCCCACACATCACCTACACCACCCCATGGCACGGCAAAGACACCCCAGGTTCTCGGAGGAGGAGCTCAGGGTCATGGTGGAGGAAATCATCCGGGTAGAGCCACAGCTATTTGGATCACAGGTGCAGCACACCTCCATAGCTAGGAAGATGGAGCAATGGCGAAGAATAGTCGACAGGGTCAACGCAGTGGGACAGCACCCAAGAAATCGGGACGACATCAGGAAGACGTGGAATGACCTACGGGGAAGGTGCGTTCCGTGGTCTCAAGATACCACATCGCGGTACAGCGGACTGGCGGCGGACCCCCACCTCCTCCCCCACAACTAACAACATGGGAGGAGCAGGTCTTGACTATTCTGCATCCTGAGGGCCTCGCAGGAGTCGGTGGAGGAATGGACTCTGGCAAGTCAAATCTTAACTATCATATCCCCCACTCTACATGCATGCGATCACAGACCCCCACCCTCGCCCCCTCCCCTATCACTCCAACTCCTCACAAATGTACTAATAACACAAACCACCCATCCCAACACCAAGCCCTGCATGACACAACAAAGCATGGACACCCATCACTAAAGCATGCCCACTGCACATACCCATAACACCCCCCTGAACCATCATCACACAATCCCCCACACAGGAATGCTAGCACTGGGGTACACGGTCACCCACCTATTGTACACCATGACGCACACAGATGCAATAATCATGATTTTACACCCCTGCAGGACCACTACCCAACGTCACCAGACAGGAGGGTCCAGACATCTCCACCCCACCCACAGAAGAGGCCCACAGTGATGACAGCAGCTCTGTCCAACTGGATCCAGATGACCAGCCCGGACCATCGTGGGCCTCGGGACAGTCGGTTCCCCACACCCAGTCACAGGCCACCACAGAGCTTCCACCCTCTGGTAACACCAGCACAGCACCCACCCAGCGGGCCCATACCGCCGTCCCCAGGACACGTCAATCAGCTGTGTGTCCACCACTACAGGGAACCCAGGATGACCCACCACCCCAACAACAACAGGGACCTGGGGGCAGTGGGCACACGGTCCAGGGGACGGAGGCCCAGGAACACAGGGGAACTGGAAGGCTGCTGTGCGACAGGGGGCGGACAGGCCTAGGGAACCCACTCTCCACAAGGCCCTATCCTCCATCATGGGAGCATACCACCACTCCCAGGAGACGATGGCAACGGTCCTGGCCAAGTTTCAGGAGACACAGCGGCTGCAGGAGGAACAGTATTTGGGGTTCAGGGAGGAACTCAGAACCATCAGCTCCGCCCTGGGCACCATTGTAGGGGTTCTGAAGGAAATACTTAACACCAGGAGGGACACTGTGGCACTCCAAGGGGCCCCTGACACTAGCATGGACGAGGAACTGCCCACCACCTCCGCTAGTGGACAGGACACCCCGCCACAGGACCACCACACCAGCACCCCACCCCCTGCAGACGGAGAACCACCCTGCAACCGGTCCCTGAGATCCAGGAACAAGACAGAGCACAATGCCAAGACCCCCGCCAAGAAATGAGACCACCCTGATTGTCATCCTACTGTCCCACTTTGTAACCCTGTCCATATTGGAACTGCCCCAGCTCCACTTCCTATGCCCATATGGGCAATGCACCTGTGAGACTAATAGACTGGACTCTGCCATGGACAGTCCTCCACCATCATCCCTCACCATTTTACAACCCCCTCCAATATTTCACACTTCAATTAACACCCTTGAAACACAAAACAATCTGGAGTCAGTCTGTGATTTCGAAAATGTGTATTAGCAATGACAGTGACAAAATGCGTTTTCAAATGTAATGTCAACATACCTATGTCACACATCTCAAGTCCATGAGGAATCTAAGCAGATGACACACGTTGAAAACCACACCTGTGAAACCGTAAGGGAAATCTACCACTCAGTTACCATATACTGGTTGAAATTTACAGACAGGATAGAGGTAGAAGTGTGAAAGTACTTGTAGTAGGCAGGAATGTGTTCTCACCTGTGTGTCACTGGAAATATTGCTGGATAACTGAGTCCCTGTTGTCAATTTCTTCTTCCTCTGCTTTCTCCTCATCACTGTCCACAGGCTCCACAGCTGCCACAACACCGTCATCTGGACCATCCTCCTGCAGAAAAGGCACCTGTCGTTGCAAAGCCAAGTTGTAAAGCATACAGCAGGCCACGATGATCTGGCACACCTTCCTTGGTGAGTAGAACAGGGAAACACCTGTCATATGGAGGCACCTGAACCTGACCTTCAGGAGGCCGAAGGTGCGTTCGATCACCCTCCTAGTCCGCCCTTGGGCCTCATTTTAGCGTTCCTCTGCCCTGGTCCTGGGATTCCTCACTGGGGTCAGTAGCCATGACAGGTTGGGCTAACCAGAGTCCCCTAATAGCCACACCCGGTGCCTCTGGAGTTGACCCATCACATAAGGGATGCTGCTATTCCGCAGGATGTAGGCGTCATGCACAGAGCCAGGGAACATAGCATTTACCTGGTCTGCCAAGCATACCATCTGTACATTCATGGAATGATAACTCTTCCGGTTCCTGTGCACCTGTTCACTCCTGTGGGGAGGGACCAGAGCTACATGGGTCCCATCAATGGCACCTATGATGTTGGGGATATGTCCAAGGGCATAGAAGTCACCTTTAACTGTAGACAAATCCTCCACCTGAGGGAAAATGATGTAGCTCCGCATGTGTTCCAGCAGGGCAGACAACACTCTGGACAACACGTTGGAAAACATAGGCTGAGACATCCCTGATGCCATGGCCACTGTTGTTTAAAATGACCCACTTGCAAGGAAATGGAGCACTGATAGCACCTGCACTTGATGGGGGATCCCTGTGGGATGGCGGATTGCTGACATCAGGTCAGGCTCCAACTGGTCACACAGTTCCTGGATTGTGGCACAGTCAAACCTGTAGGTGATGATCAAATGTCTTTCCTCCATTGTCGACAGGTCCACCAGCGGTCGGTACACCAGAGGATTCCGCCATCTCCTCACATATCCCAGCGGACGGTGCCTAGGAATGACAACATCGACCACAGAGTCAAACAACTCAGAGGTATGTACCACAATCTACACAGAACACCATTCATACACAAAATCTGTCCTGTATTTGTGATGTGCGACAAGGCCTAGGTCTGTGTAACGCAGTTGGTAATTAGGCCATGTGGGCCCCTGAAATGGCGGCTGCCTGACCTCTAAAGTGGGACAATGGGATATGAGGTAACTGCGCTGGCGCTGTACACCGTCGCGGTAAGCGGTCGAAGACCGTGGTGCAATGCAGCATTGGTTAACATTGGACCCTATGGGTCCCAGGAGCCAATGACGATGTACGCCGGCGGTGATGGTACGCACCGCCGCGGTCGTGACTGCCGCGGACGTGACCGCCATTTTCTATCTGTTCAATCACTCGATACCTGATCTTCGACAGGCGAGGACCTACACTGCAAGTGCTGCTGTGACCTCGGTCTGGAAGAGACAATGGCTTGTGCGTCTGGGGAAAGGGCACCTGCCTTCACTGCAGAGGAGTTGGAGAAGCTTGTGGACGGGGTCCTCCTCCAGTACACGCTACTCTACGGTCCTCCAGACCAACAGGTAAGTACACAGGGAGCACCTTGTATGGGCTATGCCTATGTGGAGAGGGCTGGTTGTAAGAAGGATGGGGGCACAGTTCTGCGTGCATGAAGGACTGTGAATGCATGTGCCACATGGAAAGGGTAGGGATGTGGGCCACTCACTTCGAAGGTGCAGTTGGTAATGACTTCTCTTCTTCCCCTGTACATGTCATGTAGGTCAGCGCCCATCAGAAGAATGATATTTGGCGTGCCATCGCCAAGGACGTCCGGACCCTGGGGGTCCACCACAGACGGAGCACCCACTGCCAGAAAAGATGGGAGGACATTCGCCTCTGGAGCAAGAAGACGGCAGAGGCTCAGCCTGGGATGGCCTCCCAATGTGGGAGGGGTGCCCGTCGAACCATGACCCGCCTGATGTTCCGGATCCTCGCGGTGGCCTACCCTGAGTTGGATGGGCGCTTGAGGGCATCACAGCAGACACAAGAGGGTGAGTACAACATCATTCAGCGGACTTTGCGCGCAGTGAAGGTGTCTGGGTGGGGGAGGAGGGCTGTGGGTTTCCCTAGGCCAGGGCGAGTTCCGTAGGCTAGGCCTCTCCATAATGCAGGCCATGTGGCACCCCACCCCACCTCTGTAGAGTGCCAAGTACAGGTATACATGCCCCTGTGTCATCTATGTGTGCAGATGTCGACCATAGCCATGTAGGACATATCCCAGGAATTGCATCTGTAGAGCCCAACAGCGCAACGTAGTGCAGGGGGCTGGCTGTGTCTGTATTGTCCGCCAACGGTAGCGGTAAGCCATGCACTCAAACTGTCTTTCTTCTGTCCCCCCCCCTTTTTGTGGTCTCCCTGTTCTTGTGTGCATCAGCATCATCAGGCGGAGGTACAGTGGCACCGGAGCACGAGGGACCTGCATCCCACATGGCCATGGAGGGCCACACCACGGACTCAGAATACACCAGTGGGACGGAGGGCGAGGGGAGCACCACGGCGGTCACAGGATCTGCAACCAGCGACACAGACTCGTCCTTCGATGGGAGCTCCCTTGTGGTGGCGGTAAAAATCTGTGCCCCCCACTTCTACAGGTACAGCCGCCACCCCCCCTACCAGCACCGCCATCCCAGCAGCCCCTCAGCCTTCGCCCCGTGCCCACTCACCCAGGAGGGTGGGCATCACCTTCGCCCCAGGCACCTCAGCCCCTGCCCCTGTCACCTCTGCTGCCCTCAGTGAGGAGGCCATTGACCTCCTCAGGTCCCTTACTGTTGGGCAGTCTACCATTTTGAATGCCATCCAGGGTGTAGAAAGGGAATTGCAACACACAAATGCATTCCTGGAGGGCATTCATTCTGGTCAGGCGGCCCTTCATCGAACCCTGCAAACTCTGGCCTCAGCACTGATGGCAGCCATTGTCCCTGTCTCTAGCCTCCCCCCTTCAACTTCTTCCACCCAGACCCAATCCCCTGTACCCCAGCCTATCCCAAGCACACCATCAGACCAGCCTGCACACACTTCACCACACAAGGGAAGCTCAGGCAAACATAAGCACCACACATCCCAAAGGCACTCACGAAAGCATCACACACATACAGACACACCAACATCCACTGCCTCCACTGTGTCCCCCTGCTCCTCGTCTCCCTCCTCCTTCCCAGTCTCGTCTACACTCACGCCTGCATGCACTACCACAACAGCCACTACGTCCCGCACCAGCACACCCACCACTACACCCACTCACGTGCACTCACCACCCCCACTCCCTATTACACTTCCCCTGTGTCCTCTCCCAGTGAAGCCCGCTCCGAAGATACACAAACGCAGGCACACAACCACCCAACAGCCATCCACCTCACGACAGCCTCCAGCCCATGCACCTTCACCCAAAATCACCAAACATACACCTTCTACAACCACTACCTCTTCCTCCACTCCCAAACCCCCTCCAGCTACCCGTCCCAGTGTTCCTAAGAAACTTTTCCTGGCCAACCTTGACCTCTTTCCCCCTACCACCCCCTCCAACTCATAGGTCCCGTACTAGCATCTCAGCCAAAAAATCTCCGGGACCAGTGGTGCCTGTTGTTACAGGTATGTGGAGTGCACCGGCCACCAGGACAGCCAGTGTGGCACAGAGCCACAGCACAGCCAGTCCCCCCCCTGTGAAGCACCAGAAGTGGGAGAGGGGGAAGACTCCAGCCAGCAAAGCTGCTCACAAGGGTCCCCGGGGAGTGTCGACTCAGCTGTGACTCCTCCCAAGGCGGGGAAGGGGCGGAAGAAATCTCCAAAGTCTGGGAGGAGCAGCACGGCGGAGAAGACCGCCATCATCCCCGCTGCCCAGGAGGCCACCGCCAGCCCCATCGTCACTGGCCAGTATGCCACTGCCAGAGTCAATGCCCAGGAGGCCAGCCCCATCGTCACTGGCCAGAAGGCCACCGCCAGAGTCACTGCCCAGGAGGCCAGCCCCATTGTCACTGGCCAGGAGGCCACCGCCAGAGTCACTGCCCAGGAGGCCAGCCCAATCGTCACTGGCCAGGAGGCCACCGCCAAGGTCACTACCCAGGAGGCCAGCGCAATCGTCCATTGCCAGGAGGCTACCGCCAGAGTCACTGCCCAGGAGGCCAGCCCCATCGTCACTGGGCAGGAGGCCACCGCCAGAGCCACTGCCCAGGAGGCCAGCCCAATCGTCACTGGCCAGGAGGCCACCGCCAGAGCAACTGCCCAGGAGGCCAGCCCCATCGTCACTGGCCAGGAGGCCACCGCCAGAGTCACTGCCCAGGAGGCCAGCCCCATTGTCACTGCCCAGGAGGCCACCGCCAGCCCCAGAGTCACTGGCCAGGAGGGCCCGCAAGCCACAGCCCAGCTGACCCATGAAGGACCATCAGCCACAGGCCTGCTGGGCAATGAAGGACCCCCTTGGCAAGCACCGCTGAACAAGCCAGGGACCGCTGAACAAGGCAAAGACCGCCATGGAATGCACCGCTGAACAGGTCTGACACTGGCAATGCAAGCACCGCTGAACAGGCCAGGGACCGCTGAACAAGGCAAAGACCGCCATGGAATGCACCGCTGAACATGGCAAGCACCGCTGAACAGGTCAGAAACTGCCTACTCAAGCACCGCTGAACAGGGCAAAGACCGCCATGGCAAGCACCGCTGTACAGGGCAAGCACCGCTGAACAGGGCAAGCACCGCTGAACAGGTCAGAAACTGCCAACTCAAGCACCGCTGAACAGGGCAAAGACCGCCATGGCAAGCACCGCTGTACAGGGCAAGCACCGCTGAACAGGGCAAGCACAGCTGAACAGGTCAGAAACTGCCAACTCAAGCACCGCTGAACAGGGCAAAGACCGCCATGGCAAGCACCGCTGAACAGAGCAAGCACCGCTGAACAGGGCAAAGACCGCCATGGCAAGCACCCCTGAACAGGCCAAAGACCGCCATGACAAGTACTGCTGAACAGGGCAAGGACTGCCAACTCAAGCACCGCTGAACAGGGCAAGCACTGCTGAACAGGCCAGAAACTGCCAAGTCAAGCACAGCTGAACAGGGCAAAGACCGCCATGGCAAGCACCACTAGCCCATTAGCGGCAGGGGCAGTGACGCAACTGGGACCGTCACGGGGTGAGTGCTGCACTCTGGGCACCAGTACCCCTCCAGAACCAGTGGAGACATGCATCCACTCCGTCTGTCCTTGGCAGGATGAAGCACTCTGGGCACCAGTCCCCCTCCAGAACCAGTGGAGAACAGCATCCACTCTGTCTGTCCTGCACAGGATGAAGCACTCTGGGCACCAGCCCCCCTCCATAACCAGTGGAGACATGCATCCACTTGAGAGACTGTGGCTTTGCACTCCCCAGGATTGATCAGTGGGCAACCCACCCACTGTAGAGACTTGAGAGACTGTGGCTTTGCACTCGCCAGGATTGAACAGTGGGCAACCCACCCACTGTAGAGACTTGAGAGACTGTGGCTTTGCACTCCCCAGGATGGTACAGCGGGCAAGCCACCCACTGTAGAGACTTGAGAGACTGTGGCTTTGCACTCCCCAGGATGGTACAGTGGGCAAACCACCCACTGTAGAGACTTGAGAGACCGTGGCTTTGCACTCCCCAGGATACATCAATGGGTATGGAGCCCCCTCGTGGATCTGGCGTGGTGCACTCATCCGGCTGAGGTGCATCCCCTTCCCTTCCCCCTGAGGTGCCTGTTGTATTTCTATCTGATGCCCCTGCAGAGTTCTCTCCGTTTTGATCAGGTATCTAGTTTGGGCCTCGCCCATGCATTTTGGGCCCAGTGGTCCACGGACAATGAATGGTGCATTACCTGCACTACCTAATCGTGGTGTATATTTTGTTTAATGTGTATATATATATATATATGTATATATTTGGTTACTGTATTTTGATATATTACAATGGTTCAACTCATTTACTTTTGTCTTTTCATTCTTCCGGGGGGGTTTGGGGTTGTTACTGTAATGTTTGGATATGCATTGGTGCGTGTGTTGTAGTGGGTGTGGGTTGGGATGTTGGTTATGTGTGTCCCTGTGTTTTTGCCTCCCCCCTCCCCTATGTCGTAGGTGCAGTACTCACTGTGGTCTTCACCGCCAGCGTTGATGATCCTCGTATAGGAGAATGAAGATTATCGCTGGCAGAATATGGAGTTCCGGCTCCATGGTGTCGTCGTTCCTCGTGGAGTGTGTAAAGGTGAGTGTTTTTCCTTTGAAATGGCTGTTTCCGCCGTGTTTTTATCCGTGGTGAATCTGCCCCGGAAAAGAGGGCAGATTGGTAGGTTGTGATAATGTGGGCGGTACATTGTCCTCCGCCTGTCTGTTGGCGGTGACCGCTGCGCTGTTTGTCTGTACCGCCGTGGCGGTCGGAGTGTTAAAGTGGCTGTCTTTGTTGGCAGTTTCCGCCACGGTCATAATTCCAATTTTTTTACCACCGGCCTATTGGCGGTCTTACCACCGCTTTAACACCGTCCACCAGGGTTGTAATGAGGGCCTAAATGTTTCCTTGAATTAATATGGGAAGCTGATCTAGCTATTTCATTTACTATACAATTCTGGGACACTGTTGGAAATAGCTCTTTTTGCAGGGTCATCCCTAAATGTTTTGCTCCTTCCTCCTAGTTTTCCTGGCCTGTTTTTGTTGGCTTTAGGACTCTGGGCACTTTACCACTGCTAACCAATGCTAAAGTGCATATGCTCTCTGTGTAAATTGTATTGTTGATTGGTTTATCCATGATTGGCATATATGATTTACTAGTAAGTCCCCCGTAAAGTGCACTAGAGGTTCCCAGGGCCTGTAAATCAAATGCTACTAGAGGGCTTGCAGCACTGATTGTTCATCCCACATGAGTAGCCATGTAAACATGTCTCATACCTGCCACTGCACTGTCTGTGTGTGCAGTCTTACACTGCCAATTCAACTTGGCAAGTGTACCCACTTGCCAGGCCTAAACCGTCCCTTTTCATACATGTAAGGCACCTCTAAGGTAGGCCCTAAGTACCCCCATGGGCAGGGTGCAGTTTATGTTAAAGGTGGGACATGTACTGACGTGTGTTAAATGTCCTATCAGTGAAATACTGCTAAATTCAGTCTTCACTGTTGCCAGGCCTAGCTCTCTCATAAGTTAACATGGGCGCTGCCTTCGAATGCTATTAAAGTGTAGATTCCCTTTGAGAGCAGATAGAAATTTGAAGTTTGGGGTCTCTAAACTCACAATTTAAAAATGCATATTTTAGTAAAGTTGTTTTTTGGATTGTTAGTTTGAAAATGCCACTTTCAGAAAATAGGCATTTTCTTGCTTAAACCATTCTGTGAATCTGCATGTTCGTGGATTGCCTGTCTGGGTCAGTTTAACAGTTGGGCTATTTGCAAATTCCCTCCAGACAGTGAGGCAACGGGAGCTGGGGTGTAGCCTGCATATCCTGATGAGCCATCTGTGCTGGAGTGGAGGGAAGAGTGGTCACTTACACCTGAATAGGCTGTGCCTGCCCTCTCACAATGCAGTCTCCAACCTCCTGGTGTGTGTCTGGGGTCTAGCCTGGGCAAGGGAGGATCTTGTGAACAACAGAGACTTTCCTTTGAAGTAGGCCTACTTCAAAGGCAGAAAGGGGTATAAGTATCGGACTAAAAACCCCTGAAATTAGATTTCATGAAGATCACTTCTGGAACCAAGAGGAACCTCTACCAAGGAGAAGAGCTGAGGAGGAGTGCTGCCCCTGCCTGTGATTGTGCTTTGTTGGGCTATCCTGCAGTTGCTGCTTCTGCCTGTGAAAGGGAACAAAGACTGGACTTTTTAGTATATTCCTGCTTGTGAAGAATCTCCAAGGGCTTGGACTGAGCTTGCCTCCTGTTTTGAAGTCTAAGAGCCATAAACAACTTCCTCTACCAGCACCTGGACTCTCTGCTGAGACTCCAGCCCTGCCAAGTGGTGCTCTAGCCAGTCCCTGGGCCCCTGAAAGGTGAAGCTGGCAGAACAAGAGCTAAAAATCCACGCACTGAACACCATGGAATGCAGCTGATAAATGACGAGCCGTCGGCTTTGTGGCTTAAATTGACACTCCTACTGCATCGTGGCTGGGAGATCAACGCATCGCAGCTGGAGAAACGATGCACAAAACCCACTTGCGGCTGCTGATAATGACCAAACCCCAAGCAGCGTGATTTTCTAACACTGTGCGACCAGATTTTCCACTCATCGTCCCTGGGCGTCAAAGTCAACCAGACTCTGCATGGATTGAAGATACCCTGTCCAGCAAATCGACGCATCGCTCTCTTGGAAGGGAGAAAAAAACATATCACCGACCCAACTGGAGAAGAAACAACACACCGCCTCCCTTGCAAGGAAGGATTAGGTGCATAGCTACCCTTTTCCGACGCACACTCGCCCGTGCAACTTTACGTTTGACGCTTACCAGGTACTTTGTGCAAAACCATTATTTCCATTGTTTTCTATGGAGTAACACTCTTATTCTTTTGAATATTCATATCCTGACGTGTGTATGTTGTAAGTTTGTCATTTTGGTCTTGTTTGATTTAGATAAATATTGCCTATTTTTCTAAACTGATGTGGTGTCCATTCTGTAGTGTTTTCACTGCATTACTGTGTGTGCTGGTACAAATACTTCACACATTGCTTCTGACATTAAGTCTGACTGCTCGTGCTAAGCTACCAAGGGGGTAAGCGGGGATTAACTGAGTGTGATTCTCCTTTAACCTGACTAGAGCGAGGGCCCCTTACTTCAAAAGTAGTTTACATTACACAGTCACTTTTTTAAATTTGATATATTTCAGTTCATTCATTTTCTCTCTTTGTACTCACCAATATCTTAATATATTTATTTTCTTTCTTCTCCCTTCCTTTCTCTTAATCTTTCTCCTTTTTATACCCTTCTACTCTTTCTTTCTACTTTCTCTCATTGTCTTTCTTTTCTTTTCTTAAATTAAATGATAATCCTACTAATTGCATATATTTGTTCCTGTACTAGCAGTACTCTATTTTGTTAATTCTGTTATAGTTGTTACCTATTATGTTTTGTGATGCTTATATTTTCAATAAACATAGTTTAACAAAAATAAATATGTATAATTGATACTGGTCCCCTTATAAGCTACATTTGGCTAAATTACTACCAAATTATGCCTGCTGGAGGCGCACAAGAGAGTTTGTGGCCTATCTCATATACTGTGGTCCTGCCCCCACTTGGCCCCACATTGGTGTGCTATAGGGAGGAGGCATAAAAAAAAATAACTCTGTCCTTTCAAAGTTTCCACCAAACTAGTCCTTCTACATGTCTCTACAGTTGTTTAAGACATGACCTCCAGTTGACAGAGATAGATGTTGAGAGCCTCATGATTGCTAAGATATGTCCATTGTGACATTGGCGTTCATCACAGGTACCTACACACTAAGAGTGCTTGATTTAGTTATATCATCCGGTCACATATAGGAGGAGTTCTTATAGTATCCAGGGTCAAATGCAAATATTTTACAACGTCTGGGCCCTTTTCTATGTCTTATCTTACTATAAGGACAGATACTAACCCCATGCATCTGTTGGGATTAGACAAGGATTCTATCATTAGTTCTAAAGACATTTCGGGTGTTTCTGGGGAGTGGGCTGGGCAGATTGGACAGGGGATATGCACTGATTATCATTTTGATTTCATGCATTGGCGGCCTCCTCTTTGTTCGGTCGATGTCTGTGGGGGCAAATGGGGATATGGTATGATCTGGAATAGAAGGGCTACTTAATGATTACTGGCAATTTTTAGAGCTGATAGTGAGCTCATGCTGCATTATGTTTCCTTCATTGATTATTATATTTTTTTTTGCCATGACCGGTACAGCATGTACATACACTTCTTTGTCGTACATTGTGATGGAATTTTATATGCTTATATGAAAAAAAAAACAATAAAGAAATGTACAAAAAAGAAAATGCTTCCTTTAATATGATTCAATGAGGAGCTGGCATCACAGGAAAATACTCTACCTCATCTTCGATTGAAAAACTCGAATAACATTCTATATTCAGACCAGCAACATGGGAGGTTCAGCAGATAAGGCTTGTCCAAGCCCACTTTCTGAAAATAATGCCATTTGTTTGGTAATCAAAGAAGCCCAAGTTTGACATCATTTGCGCAGAGCTGAATTCCTAAGTCCAGCCACCACTTGATTTTGCAGGCAAGCTGTGGAACACCCCTGTTGGCGACTATGAGGGGATATTTATAGTTCCCTTGTGCCACCTTGTGCCACATTAACATCATTATTTATGATGTTAATGTGGCCCAACGAGGACTAGATCTCACCATAGTATTTACAGGGTGGCGCAATGCAGGCATTGCGCCACTCTGTAACCCTCTGCGCTACATTATGCCTGTGCCAGGCATAATGTATGCAAAAGGGGCATTTCCCTGTTAGGGGAGCTGAAAAAGTGGCGTAAGGAAATCTATGAGATTTCCTTGTGACATTTTTTACAGCACTTTTAACGCCTGCTCAAGAGCAGGCGTTAAAAGAGGGCTTCCATTCTTTAGAATAGAGCCCTTGGTACTCTGCAGGAGTAGCGCCAATATTGTGACGCTACTCCTGCAGAGAACATCAATAGCGCCATGTGAAATGATGCTACTGCCCACTACCCTTCGCCATGGTGCGCTGTAATGTAAGTACGGTGCACAGATGGTGGCAGTACGGGAGTGTTAAGGAGCACAAAGAAAGTGGGTCTGCACTAGGTGCAGCGCCACATTCCATAAATCTGCCCCTAAGTGCTCTGAAGGCAGAGTTGTCCAGGAAGCTGGGATATTTAACAATGCTCTGAGTGCCACTTCCAAATACACAGAAACCAGCAGCTCATGGTGTGCTGCTTCCTCTTCTCAACTCATGTAGCCTCCAGTACGTTCTGTGCAAAACAATTGGCACAGCTATGCCAGTTAGATTCAAGAGGTACCAAAGAATGTTAAATCAAGAAAAACACATCACAATTCCAAAACCAATTTAGAAAACTAAAACAAAATGTGACAAGCAAATTTACACAAAATAATATTACGGCTACTGGAGACATGGTATTTTTAGGTTTTAATGATAAAAGCACTAACAACTACAAAGCGTCAATGGAAGTAGGTGTTTATGTTTAATTGAGACCTTGGTAGGGCTTCAGGTGGGCTGTGATGAAGTGTGATCAGGTATGCATTATAGGTTGCACTGTTCCATTGGGATGCAGGGGTCATTTACAGCTGTGCATCTACAATAAACTCTTTGTTCCATTGTACTGCCAGTTCCCTTACACCATTGCTTTTGCCACATTTATAAGTAGGGAAACTACTGGGTTTCCACTTGTCATGGTGCTCCATTCACCACAGGTCACATGGGTCATATAGTTTACCAAGTCAAATCAAATCAAATCAATATAAGCTGATTGGCTACAGGCAACTTTCCCTCATGGTTTTAGGGTCAGAGTACATGCACGGTGACACTACATAGCAGGAAAGTCCTACACAACGTGGCCTAAGCCACGCAGACGTTTACCATGCAAGTGGAACAACGCTTGCCTAAACCACGACTGTCTTTTTCTCTGCCTTAAAAGCATGTCTAAATCATGGTTATGTGTGGTTAAGGCAGAGAGCGGTCTAGTGATGTGGAGATAAGAGCAGGAAGTATCGGGAGAGGATGCAGTGAGGTAAGTGGGGCTGGGGCAGGGTTTGGGTAGTTTTTAGTGGCAGGGTGGATTTAGGGCTTAGGGTGGGTGTGAGGGTCACAGTAGTTTATTTTCTAGGGCTTTCGGGATAGTATATTTTTGAGGGCTTATTGGGGTACTTTGGCCCGTATTTATACTTTTTGACGCTAAACTGCACTAACGCAGTTTAGCGTCAAAAAGTTTTGCGCCAGCTAACGCCATTCTGAAGCGCCATGCGGGCGCCGTATTTATTGAATGGCGTTAGCCGGCGCTAGCAGACCGGCGCTGCCTGGTGTGCGTGGAAAAAAACCACGTACACCAGGCAGCGCCGGCGTAGGGAAAAATGGCGTTAGGGCGTCTTAAAAATGGTGCAAGTCAGGTTGACGCAAAAAAATCGCCTCCACCCGATTTGCGCCATTTTTAACGACGCCCAGACGCCATTTACATGACTCCTGTCTTAGTAAAGACAGGAGTCATGCCCCCTTGCCCAATGGCCATGCCCAGGGGACTTCTGTCCCCTGGGCATGGTCATTGGGCATTGAGGCATGTAGGGGGGCACAAATCAGGCCCCCCTATGCCAAAAAAAAAACAAAAAAAAATTATACTTACCTGAACTTACCTGAATGTCCCTGGGATGGGTCCCTCCATCCTTGGGTGTCCTCCTGGGGTGGGCAAGGGTGGCAGGGGGGCATGGGAGGGCAGGTGTGGGCTCATTTTGAGCCCACAGGTCCCTTAACGCCTGCCCTGACCCAGGCGCTAAAATCCGGCGCAAATGCGGGTTTTTTTTACTTCGCTCATTTTTTGGGACGGGAACGCCTACCTTGCATCTCATTAACGCAAGGAAGGCGTTCACGCAAAAAAATGACGCTCTTTACTCATACTTTGGCGCTAGACGCGTCTAACGCCAAAGTATAAATATGGCGTTAGTTTTGCGCCGAATTTGCGTCGAAAAAAACAACGCAAATTTGGCGCAAACAGAGTATAAATATGCCCCTTTATTTTTTAGGGACAGGGTCGGGGTAGTTTATTTTTTAGACACGGGGACATTTTAGAAAAGGGCAGGAGAAGGGCGGAGAGGAGAGGAGGAGGAATCGGGAGAGGATGTGGGGCGGTAAGTGGGGCTGGTGCAGGGTTTGGGGAGTTTTTAGTGGTGGGGTAGATTTAGGGCTTAGGGTGGGTGGGGGGCTCGGCTTAGTTTATTTTTTAGGGGAGGGGTGGGGGGCTTGGGATAGTTAATTTTTTAGGGCATAGGATGGGTGGGGTTTGGTGTAGTTTAGTTATTGGGGTGGGGGAAAATTTTAGGGGTCAGAGTGGGTAGGAGGTGTCAGGTAGTTTATTTTTTAGGGGAAGGTTTCAGGAAGGGCGGGAGAAGGGTGGAGAGGATAGGAGGAAGGATCGGGAGAGGACACAGTGAGGTAAGTGGTGCTGGGTTTGGGGGGTAGTTTTTAGCAGTGGGGTAAATTTAGGGCTTGAGGATAGTTTATTTTTTAATGGGGGTCGGATGGTTTCTTTTTTAGGGCTTAGGGTGGGGGATCAGGGTAGCTTAGTTATTAGGGATCAGGGAGGTTTTAGGGCTCAGGGTGAGTGGGGGTTTGGGGTAGTGTTTTTTATAAATAGGGCCCAGTGTTTTTGGGGGTCTTTTTAAGGGGTGTGGTAGTTTGGGCCTAAGAGGGGATGGGGTTGGGGTAGTTTTTTAGGTTAAGAGGGGGTTGCATAACAAAACCACGCATGTCGTTTACACATGTTCTTTTACTAAGCATACTTCTAAAATGAAATTTGCTGTAAAGGCATGCGTGGTAAAGGTATTCTTGAAAAAGAAGGGGTCATGGTTCCAATCACGTTGTGAAGGCATGCGTGGTTCCGGCATGCGTGGTTGTGTCATACAAGAGCAGTCTCACAGTGCAAAAAATTAAAATGGCAGCATAATCTGTCCAAAAAAGGTCAGCAAAACCCTGGGAGGCCACACAGAAAGGCAAAATTGCTCCATAAATTAAATATATGATTAAAAAAAAATAAGTTTTATATAATTTCAATAGTTTTTTTTTTTAAATCTAAGAAGAATCCCAGTTAAGAAATGTGATGCTGTTGTTAATGCTATCTTAGTCCTATCCAATTAAATAGAAATAACTCACAAGACAGGGCAACTGACTCTATAAACTGATAAAGGGTAAAACAAGATGAGAATGGGCCTTTTTTCGCATGATATCTTAGAGTAAAATTCCAAGTCGTTCTTCGATCAAACTAATAATTGCCAGCAATCTTTTGATCATTACCTTTGCGAAGGAACGTCAATGTTTTGGGTGTTTCTTTCTGCACAAGTTTTTCGTAATTTGCCGTCACATCTTTCTTCATGTTCTTAAAGGTTGCTCGTTCTACAATGGTGTCCACTGTTTGGTCATCCATGCTCTTTCCAACAAAGCTGCATATCTTCAATACGGCACCTCTCAGATCCTGAAATCAACACAATCTGGTTACTATATCATGAGCTTAAAAAAATCCAACTGCTCTTCTTGAATATTACACTGAGAACAACCCAGATATTAATTATGTCCATGTTTGGCTGACTCCACAGTACCCAGAGCAGAAACAGGACTTCTTACTTGGCAGGTCCACAACTAATATGACAAGCTGTTAAACTGAAATCAGTTGCCTGCAGAAACTACTGTTTGTAACATTTAAAATTGTAAATTGCAATTTGTTAAAATAGACATACTTTAGAAACTGTGTACACCTGAAAATGTGGGCAAGCACCACAATTTGTTACTGGCTTGGACTCCAAAGTGACACCCGCTACTGGACAATAGGATAATCGTTGTCAATTAAGTCACTGGAGGGCTTATTTAGAAACCCCCTCTGCGATGCAGGAGCACCAGTTTTAGTGATGGCCAGGTGGTGTGCACTGCAGTGCCATATCTGCCACCCTGCAGGTCCTTTGATGGCCCTGTAGACATGGACTGAGGCAATGCTGCACAAGTCACTGCATTGCCTCACCCTGCGACAGGGAGGCGTGCCATGGGCATTACGGTAGGTGCTCACCCATAACACCCATGGCATTTGACATATTCAAAGATTTATGAGATTTTGTAAACTTGGGAATGCATCAAAAGCCCACGCTCCCAAGAGGAGACGCAAGGCAGGCACACTGAGGGGAAATGTCATTATTTCTCCTATTTTTGCCTTTTTATCTGTGTTCTGCATTCTACAGGATTTTAAAATTCAACCTTAAGGGTACCCAAATTAAACTTTTGTTAATGAGATATTTGTCATTATGCCCCCTGCAGCTATGTTGACCCTCCCTATTTTTTAAAGTGTTTCAATGGTTGTTTATGAATTAGTAAAATGTGGCCTCAATTCAGGGGAAAGGATAAAATAGAATTTCCTGTGAACTGCAAAGAATGTAGATGATATATATCAAATTTATCACTTGTGGCAGTAAGTTTAGAAAATAATACCTAGTTTAAACATTTTTCAGTTAGCATGAGTAGGCCGGCCATCAGCTTTTATTGACAACTATTCATATTTGTGTTCTTTCGAATGTTCAGGATGCTCTTTTCTTTCTAGCTTTCCAAGGTTGCCTGCCAATGTACTGTTTATGTCATTTACTAGCTGAACAAATCATTGTATTGCTGTTACATAAAATGTCAACCAGTTATGCATAACCTAAACATTGAAATGTAATAGAAGTTGGTGTCTCTATAAGTATCATAGTTACAAGATTATCGACTGGATTATGTGTTTGCAAAATTGCTAGTTGTTTCTGAGCATTCTAATTGAGCAGACTCAGCGCTAGTCCGGTTATTGATTTATACTAAGAACTTTTTGCACTTGCTTAAAGAGTAATCTAAATTTCAGAAGTATACTTTTATTGTTTTAGAATGTGCTAATTTCTAATTACCTAACTAATTACGCTTTTCCTTTCAGTAATTATATTTTGGAAGAAACCAATACAGTTCTAATCTGGAATCCTGCCTCATGCAGTTTGTTTACAAGCCTTGGATTAAGTTTTAAGAAGATTCACTAACTCTTACAAAACCTCAAGCAGATCTTGCACCTTTACCCTCTTAATTAGTTAATTAGAATGTGGACATTTGTTTATGAGTTTTTTTTGTGCAATCTCACCGAGGTAACATTATTACATAAATACATAAGTTCCAAAGACAAAGTAATGTTAAATAGGAACAGTTGAAAAGGACCACGAAAACGTGTTCCAGAAAGTTGCCGAAATCACTCAAGATCCACACAGGGACAAATCCAGGTGCCTGCTCAAACTGTCTTGGCTAGTGGGGACTCCACACCCATACGATGCTGACCTAGGGATGCTAATGGGGACCCAAAATTCAGATGAGTACCATGCGCATAATGCACATTGTGAACTTTCTCTTTCTCCTGCTACATGGTTGCTTTTAAGCCACCATCATCCAACCCAGCCATTACTACCCCCTTTTCCTCATCCTCCCCAACCATGCCTCTTTTCCCCAACTTTGATTATCTTCCATTTACCTGTCATCAGTTTACTGCTCCTAGTGCCTAAAAGCTTCCTGACTCTTCCTGAACTGATCCCGCCCCTGCAGGCTACCACCATCCAGGCCCTATGCAGAAGCTGCCAGTTTCCAGAAACATCCAGGAAGTCTCATGCCCCTTAGCTCCCTGATACCACCCCATCCCAGATCTCCCTCCCCAAACTCCCCGACTCTACTTCTCTTGTTCCCTTTCCACTCCTCTCCTCAAACCTGCCCGTAAGTGTACATACCAGAGCAGTAGATGTGCTGATCCCCACCAGTCATGCTGCCACCAGTGCTACCCAGGGCACACTTGCACTGATCCTCTCCCTCACCCTGACCCCTACCTTTGCCACTGACACTCTGAGGATCAGGGAGCCAATGCTACTGCTATTCATGTTGCTACCATTTTTTGTATGCCTATGTCACTCTCTTCTCTCAAGTGGCACTGTTATTTCATGTCCAATAGGCATCAATTGCCGGTATTTCATTCTGTGAGGAATTAATCATGCTGTTTCACTATGGTTTGGAAACGTTTTTATTGTCTCACTATAGCTGTTTGGGCTTGTGCTGCATTTTGAACTTTGACATTTGATGTTTCTTCTGTATTTTATACCTTGTGCTGTGGGGTCCCAAAGCTCTCACTCTCTTCCCCTTTCTCCTCCCCAGTGAACAAGGTACACATTCTCAAGGCTCTCACCTGTCTGAACCCAGTGGCCCTCCGTTACATCGCACTGGGAGCCTGCATGCTCCCTGCCTTCCAGGTATAGTGCCTCTCACTGGCACGTGATTTTCTCCTTTTCTCCTGATCCCCCCTTCTCCTCCTGCAGTCCACTCCACCTGTCACGTACGGAGAACCCAGTGTGACCTGTGGGCCACATTTCACTGTACGACACCTGCTGGTAGCACACCGTCTGTTCTGCCACAATTTAGGAGTCCTTCCGATGGGCAGCTGCAACCGTATTTCCATCCTCATAAAGTGCTGCACAATCCCCCCAATCTACCACCCCTCCCACAGCCTCTCTCATCTCTCCATGGCACCTTAATGATAAGAATGATGTATGATACTGCATGACATGACATTAACTGTGACAACATTGATTGTGTTGCCTGTGTGTTCTTCTTCAAATGCAAATGACCTCCTCCTTGCCCCCATATTTCCCTTATTTCTTTTGTTTCTCTTGTCATCCCACTGTCCTCCAATTACCTACTGAGGTCAGTGTTAGTGGCTCAGATATTGGACTCTCCAATGAAAGTTTGGATGCCCACCTCATGATTGCAGATTTCCATACTGCGCTCCAGCACATTGCTTGTCTCTGTCCATAGAAGTCATCCAATTGATTCCCACCCACCCAACCAATTCCTTATATCCCTGCCAGTCCCCTTCTTTTCCTTCCCTCCCTATTGCCCTTCCCACTCCTCTCCACACCTGCCACAAGCGCCCAGAAACTGTCCTGCCTTAGAGTCTTAGGGTATTGTGGAATCTGTTTCTAAAATACACATCCAAGCCACCTGTTCCTCTTCCTCTTCCTGTTTCCTTTCAGTTACCCCATCCATCCATTTGCCACTTGCTATTTTCTACGAGTGGTGATTATTCACTTGCTGCACATCTTTGAGTTGCCCATGACTGCACTTTGGTCCTTACTGTCCTTTGGATCACATCCTTAAACATTAATGGCCAGGTGCACTATGGGAAGAGGAAGAAGATCCTCTCTTATTTGGCTTCCAAACACACTAATACAGCCCTATTGCAAGAGACACATCTCTCGGCCCTTGAGGTAAACAAATGAAGTGCGATTCGGTAGGCACAGTTATCCAGAGTTGCAGAACCCCTAACACACACCCTACTGGCCATCCACCTGCTGAGTACCTCCAGAAAGTGTGGGGCGGAACTCCTATGAAAGACACTACCTTGCAAGGTGCTGCAGACTTCGACTGATGATGAGGGCAGATATGCACTCACTAAATTAAGCATTGAAGACAGAGTCCTGGATGTTGATTCTATCTATGCCCTTACTGGGCCAAAACATAGTTTTTTTTTCTTACACTCAACAGACTCCTCTCTCTCAGAACTGGGTCTGATGCAAGTCATCCTGGGAGGTGAGTGGAACTTAGCTCCAAACAACATACTAGACCGCACTGGCCCGGTTGACATGCCAAATAACGGGGACAGAGTAACTCTTCAGGATGTCATGGGCGACCAGGGATTGCTTGACATCTGGCATCTGCTTCACTTACCTGATAAGGAATTCTCCTACATATCACCAGTCCATGGGACACAATCAAGGCTGCACTATTTTCTTTCCTGACACCAGTTGACACCTTTAGTGATGAGCTGGAAGACGTTTGAGGGCTCCCTCTTTGACAATGTGCCATTTGTTCCTGCCATAGAGTGGGGCCTGACAAAACTAGTTCTTAAACCCTGGTGCCTTAACACCTGCTTGTTATATTGAAGATACCACACGGTACGAGTTCCTTCTGATGCTTTAAGTATAGTTTATTTGTAAATACGACCTTGGTCCGGCTGTCACCACTCCAACCGCTTCTCTTTCTCTCCCACATTCCAGAACCCCACTGTTGCTGGGAGACGATCGGACGATCGGAATCCCGATGACATAACCCCATAAGAATATAACACATCCCCAATCCTATAATAAATATGTTGACTTTCACTAACAAAACTAATGCTAATAAATACATGAACAAATGATTATTAATTTATCAATCTTTTTTTTTTTTAAAGCAAAATATACCAACAATATTCCAACTACATCACACTAACTGCACACAAAATCCTTAAGTAACCTTGACGGCTCCTTCACTCTAACACTTGATCTTTTGTACACGTTTTTTTCCTTCTCCGAACGTGCCTCATTATCCATGTTACCCAACTGTGTCTCATTCCTTTCTTTTCCCATGAAACCATCCCTTCCATTCTCCTTCTTAAACCATTCATTTATTTCCACCTCTGAACACTTCACTACCCTCCTTGTATTCCACCAATTTCCATCCGATAACTTGACGCAATTTCCTTTTACGTCTAACACACTCCTCAGCTCCGACAGCTTGGATTCCCCTTTCCTTGCCGCATTACCTACCTTCACTCTCACCCACACGCCCTTCTCATACCTCTTCTGTTCTCTTATAACCTTCCTGTTGTGTCTCGATACATATTGTTGCTGATACGTCCTTACCCTTTCCCTGACCTGTTCATGATTAACCACTGTTTCTTTAGGTCTTCCCATCCATGCCGGCACAGCCCTAGTACATGGCATCCTTCCCTTCAATAATAAAAATGGAGACTCGCCTGTCACACTATGTGGTGTTATTCTGTAATTCCACAGCATGTCCCTAATTTGAGACTTCCACGATAAATTGTTGTACAAGGCTAGTTGAATATTTTCTCCCAACACTCGATTAAACCTTTCAACCATGCCATTTCCTCTCGGATGATAAACTGGTATCCTACAATGTTTGATTCCCCAAATCTTGAGGAAGTTCATAAATTCACCCGAAGTGAATTGTGGCCCATTATCACTAACCATTTCACCGGGACACCCTTCCCTTCTAAATATTTCTTCACAAAATGCAATAACATTACTTGTCTTCACCTCCCTTACAAATGCCACCTCCGGCCACTTTGAGTAATAGTCCATCATGACTATGGCAAATCTTTCCTGGCCACCCAAATACTCAAACGGCCCACATATATCTATAGCTTCCCGCTCCCATGCCCTCACCGGTATTTCTTGCGAATCAATCTTCGTTTCCGACAACACATGCGACTTGTCACTACACGAGCACGCAACACAATTCCTTACATATCTCTCCACACATTTATCCATACCCGGCCACCAGTAATCTGCATGAACTTTTTTTTTCATTGCAGATATGCCCCCATGTCCTTCATGCATTAACTTAAGTACTCTCTCTTTCAACCCCTCTGGTACCACCAATCTGTCACCTCTCCTCAGCACACCATCCATAACAGATAATTCTTCCCACACCTGCTTAAATTCACTAATATCATCATCTATATGTTTTTTTTCCACTTCACCCATCTTCGGTATAGCTTTCACAATCTTACTCAGCAACACATCCTGCCGAACAGCAGTTACCCACTCTTCTTGATTAATGGCCCTCCAAGTTTCCGAGATATCTGCCACCACCCATTCATCCTCAATAAATTCATCCCCATCATCCACAGGTAGTCTTGACATACAATCAGCGTTAATATTTTTTATGCCCGGTACATATTTCATCCTAAATGTGTATTCCTGTAGTCTATACATCCATTTTGCTACTCTTGGAGTTGCTTTTCCAGCCCCTTTGGTAGTGAACATGTCTATTAAGGGTTTATGATCTGTCCTCAATTCAAATACAGTGCCCCAAACATATGTTCGAAAATGTTGTACACTCTACCAGCATGCTAATGCTTCCTTTTCCACTGTCGAATAAGTTGGCTCTGCTCCTTTCAATGTTTGTGACGCAAATGCCACCACTCTTTCTTTTTCTTTATGTTTTTGTAATAATGCTGCTCCCAGGCCGTAATTACTAGCATCCGCAACAATTATCGTCCTATCCTCTGGATCGTAAGGTTTAAGTGTAATGGCTTGAATTATGGCTTCCTTGATTACTTCAAATGCCTCCTGACACTCTTTGGACCATTGAAAATGGCATCCTTTCTTCATCAAATTTCTTAACACATGTACTTTCTCTGCAAAGTGTTCAACAAACTTCATGTAATATTCAGCGAATCCCAGGAATGATCTCAGCTGCTCTTTGTTCTGTGGTGTTGGAGCTTTCTCTATAGCATTCACTAACCTCTGCTTAGGTTTTACGCCTTGATGATTTAACGTATGTCCAAGATATTCCACCTCTTCCACGCCGAACTTACACTTATTCCTGCTTATAGTAAGCCCAGCTTCCTGCAACTTCCTTAACAACACTGCTAGTATTTCATCATGTGCCTGCTCGCTCTCTCCCCATACCAGCACATCATCTTGGAACACCAACGTGTTCAGCACATTGTTCAGTATACCTTGCATTACTCTTTGGAATACCGCAGAGGCAGATGCCAGGCCAAAAGGCATCCTCACAAACTGGAATGCTCCCTCGGTTGTGATGAAGGATGTCAAATGTCATGATTCTTCTGCCAGACACACCTGGTGATACGCACTCGATAAATCCAGCGTCGTGAAATACTTCCCTCCTCTCACGCTGGCTAACAGCTCATGTATCCTTGGCAATGGGAACCGATCAATTAAAATACTGTCGTTCAGATCCCTCAAGTCCACGCACATGCGGATCCTGCCATCAGGTTTCTTCGCTATTACAATTGGACTCAGCCACTCCGACGCTTCTATTGGTTCGATTATAACCTCATCACACAACCTACGAAGTTCTTCCTTTAATTTGTTCCTCAGCGATATTGGTACTCCTCGTGCCTTATGTACCTTAGGTACTGCATCCTTTTTCAACCGAATCTGGTGTTTAAAATTTTTGAGACAACCCAGTTCGTCTTTAAACACCTCAGGAAACTTAATCACCCACTTTTCTTCTATACCTCCTTTTGTTAACAAATTTGTTCCGGATGATTTGGATCTAACACCACACTTAACGCGCGTTGCTCCCTCCATCCGAGCAATGATCGTCCTTGTCTTACAACATATACTTTCGCTCGCACTTTCCGGCCTTTGAATCTTAAATCTGCCACAAAATAGCCTAAAACAGGAATTTTCCCTCCACCATACCCTTCCGGTGATACATCAGCGGGCATAAGTTTGTTGTTTCCCAAATTTTCCCATTCTTGTTCATCAATTAGTGTAAATGGTGAACACGAATCTGCCCACATGTGTGTTTGTTTTCCGTTCACTTCAATAACACACTCTGGTGGATTATATTCTTTGGTCCACTGTCCCTGCTGAGTACACACCAGTGTTGTTCCATCATCCACAGATAACACTTCTACTTCTTCTTCACTATTACTATATTCCGTTTTTCCATTATTCTTTACTATATTCACTGCCTTTCTGAATTTGTATTCACCTATCATCCTGCACACTCTTGCAAAATGCCCAATTTTCCCGCACTTAAAACACTTAGAATTTATAGCTGGGCAATTCTTTGCTTCTGCTAGATGTTTATTACTTCCACATCTAAAACACTCTTTTCTCTTCCCCTGGCCTTCATCAAATTTATTCGTGTTCTTTTTCTTAGGGTATCCTACCTCTCCCACTACACTCTGTTCTTTGTTGTCATTTTGAGTATTGAGTTCTTTAACATATTGAGTTGTGCTTTCCATATGTCTTGCAACTTCTACTGTTTTATCCAAGGTGGGATTCCTTAAATTTAATAACTTCTCCTGTATTTTCGCGTCTTTTAATCTATTGATGAATTGATCCCGTATGATCTCATCATTTAAATCTCTGAATTTACAAGAAATGGCCAATCTACATAGACTATTTACATATTGATCTATTGTTTCACTTGGTTTCTGAGTGTATGAAAAAAACCTGTGTCGCTCCACTACTATATTTATTTTTTTTCCATAGTTTTCTTCCAATGCCGTCATGGCACTCTCATAAACATCCTCCTCTTGATCCGAGTCACCTCCTTGTGTACTTTGTAATGGTAACGTTTTTAATACTTTTCTTCCTTCCACTCCTAGACAATGCTTTAGAATTGCTAGCTTCCTCTTTTTCACGTACATTTCCCCACCAATAGCTTCCAAATATGTAACAAAAGCCTCTTTCCAATCCTCCCATGTCATACAAGGTTCTCCTGGTAGTTCTAAAAACGCTGGTAGTGGAAATATAGATTGTGTTGCCATTGTTCGCCTTTAAAATACTTATATTTAGTCCACTGTATTTCCTTTGATGGTTGTAGACACCTTCTCTCCTTGACACTGGTTTAAATTGTATCCGCTTGCTTTGCAATAAATATGTTTTTTTTTTTTTTTTTTTATTGCCGTACACACGTTGCCAAGCACAATCAGCTGTGTTGATTCCCTCAATCAGCTGTGTTGATTCCCTTGTAATAAATATTTTTTTTTTTTTTTTTTTAATTGCCGTACACACGTTGCCAAGCACAATCAGCTGTGTTGATTCCCTTGTAAGCGCGTTGCTGAGCAACCATACGCGTCAGCCGTATCTTTCTAGTCGCACGCGAACGCGCGTGCGTTTTCGTGTATACCGTTTAATAAGGACGATGTTTAAACAACCTCACCTTCCGATCCCGTGGTCACCGCCCTTGGCATCATACCTTCGTGGCTCCGCCTTTGTTTCTCTGTCTCCGTCTCTTTTTCGTCGACGTTACCTTTCCTCCGTGCCACACCACAGCTGATGCCGCTTTCCTCGGTCCGGGGTTGCTTCTTTGCCGAAGAAAAACAAGGTTCAGGCTTCACCCTCGTCGCCACTGTTATATTGAAGATACCACACGGTACGAGTTCCTTCTGATGCTTTAAGTATAGTTTATTTGTAAATACGACCCTGGTCCGGCTGTCACCACTCCAACCGCTTCTCTTTCTCTCCCACATTCCAGAACCCCACTGTTGCTGGGAGACGATCGGACGATCGGAATCCCGATGACATAACCCCATAAGAATATAACACTGCTATTACAAAATGCTCAATGAAAAATGCTTTTTGACAACCCATTACTGAGTACTACAAGGAGAACTGAAGTTCAGTAACCTCTGCACAAACACTGTGTACAGGAGCAAAGACCACTGTTTATGGTCAAATTATGCACAATGCAGCTCTTGCAAACAAATGGCAGAGGGCATGGCAGGCCATCTTAGAGACAGATAGTATTTTCAAATCGCAAGCTTTTGTGAGATATCCCACAATACTCCCCAGGCAGCAGTCAGAGGCCACAAACGCAGAACTCAACCACCTGTACACTTCTAAGGCAGAATACATTCTCTATATACTGTCTGCATGGCACTATAAACAAGGGCAAAAAGCCAGCAGACTTATAGTTGCTCAAATTAAACAGCGGGAGATGACTGCTACTATCCTAGCCATCCATACTGGTGTGGGTGATCTGTTCATAAGCCCCAAGAAATAGTCTCTGAATGTGCAACATATTGCCAGGCCCTATAAAGTATGGAGACTAGCAGAGACAATGAAAGGGAGGACCACTTCTTTGCTACTCTTGGACTGCCATACCTCAACACTAATGGAAGGGCTCTGCTGGAAGGAGAAATCTTCATAGAGGAGATTGCTAAGGTGATCTCTGACCTCCCCTACAATAAGGCACTGGGAGAGGATGGTTTAAGTGGAGAACTTTATAAATTACTGAAGCCAGACATTCTGGACTCACTGTACAATTCATACAAAGAGGCAGAACTTACTGGCTGCCTCTCGGCCCTCTCCAACAAAGCACTAACTGCTGTCCTCCCCAAACCTGGGACCCTTGATTCTGCAGCAGTTACCCCCCCATATCCCCTTTTAAATGTGGATATTAAAATCTTGGCCAGTAAAATGGCCTCTCGGCTTAAATGTGTTATCCTAACAAAATACATCAAGACCAGGTAGGATTTGTGTTTGCTGGCATATCTCACAACCATTTGCACACCCTAAGTCACCTCCTCTGGTACAATAAAGACTTTCTGAAGAGGCCCTCATGCTTTCGCTCACAACTGAAAAGATGTTTGGCAGGATTGAGTGGTTCTATTCAATATACTTCAGAGGTTCAGATGGGGTGAAGATTCAATGCCAAAGTCCGATGACTCTACAGCAATCCGACGGCTCAGGTCAACTGCAGAGGTTTTGTATTTGATCCCTTCCCTATTTATCAGAGTATCCACTGAGAGTGCCTTTAATTGCCTCTATCATTTCTTCTAGCAATGGAACCTCTGGTGGCCTTCAAAAAGCATCACAATTCCATATCAAGTGTGCCCACACCTGCTGGCAGCTCAATGGTCTTATTGTATGCAGATGACATCCTATTAACACTTACGAGCCTCAGCTTCTTCCATCTCACTCTCATGTCTTTCATAGCAGATTTTGCTGCAATATCAGTCTATAAGATAAACTGGACAGGGGGCGTGGCCAACAAGATGTCTGCCTAGGCCCTTTTTCCCAAACTCTCACCAGCCTGTGAAAAAATCTCGGGACATCGTTAAAAATCCTGACTGTTCCGACACTGAAATCTAAGCACAGGTGTTGGAAAAACAAAAGGACAGAGAGTATCCCACAAGCATCTGGACCTCTGTGAGCTTCAGGGCGCAGTGTTCAGTCAGTGCCCACTCCACGCGAGCATGGCCTGAAAATATCATACCTGCTGAAATACTGTCTGGCACCCTTTTGTGGTGCTGAAGTGAAGACAGAGGTACAGAGCAGGTTAGGGCAGACTGCTGTGGACTCCCCAGCCTGGGTCTTGCTCCTGAGGTATCTGGGCAGAAAATATTGTACCTGCCAAAACCCTGGCAGGTGGGATCTTGTGGCACTGAAGTGACAAAAGCGGTGTGGAGCAGACCAGGGCAGAATGCTGCGGTCCCCTGACCTGGATCTTGCTCCTGAAGCTCCTGGGTGCTTGTGACTGCCGCAACTAGTGTCTGTTGCAGGTGGGGGGCTGCTGATGCTCCCTCCTCTGACTCAGTGAGCTCAACGCTGGGATTTAGCATCTGCAGGGACCATGTGATCATCACAGTGCGCAGAGCACTTGAGGACAAATGGACCTATGGCACATACTTCAAATCCTGAAGTTGAGGTGAGGAGGGTTGTAGGGCAGCAGGAACTGCCTCAATGTGGGAGTCTGGCAAATCACGACACAGAGGCACACAGACCAGGACAGCTTGGGGCGGTAGATGTGCACTAGAGCTGGGGATCCTTGCTGCATAACACACCTTTAAAACTGCCATAGGAACACCAAATAACATTCCCAGCATATACTACACAGCATATACCTTTGTTACATTGTAATGCGTGACTTTTGAGTTACACTATCTGATATCAAACATACAGTATTATTATGGAGGTCTGGTGAGGACAACAGGACTATAAGAGCACTGGTGGGGGTAGACTGGTGGAGCGCTTTGGCCTCGTGGTCCCTCACCACACTAATTTCTAGCGGCGTGTAGTAAGGTATTCGATTCAAAAGTTTTTTGTTTGATTGCAATTGGGGACAGTTTCCAAAAATGGTAATGGGGCAGGTTTCTGCCCAGCCATGTGTATAGTGATACAGGGTGACTTCACTGCCAAGAGGGAGGGGAGAGTTGGGGATTTGTTTTGTTAGTTTCGTGGTTGACAGTACATGTATGCTGCTGCTCAATACAAGAGAGGGATGTAGGTTTGCCCTGGTTGTACCCTGAGTGTGAGTCAAGAAAAATGGGAACTGGAGGGACATGGGCTAGAGCGGTACAAAATATAGATGACCCAAAATGGCTGACATGTTTAAACTACTGATGTGGAATGTCAGAGGCCTTGCTCAGTTGGAAAAGCAGTGCAGAGTATTTACCTATATAAAATACTACCACATATTGATTGCCCTCCAAAAGGTAACGCACACATGAGGGAAATGCATCCCTAGCATACAGAAACAATGGAGAGGCCAGATACATCGACATTCTACTCAGGTTTTGCTAGAGGGATGCAGATTTTGGTGGCCCACAGAGTACCGTTTTGACATGGAGGCCACATCATATACCTGGAGGGGAGGTATGTGATTTTGTTTGGAAGTTTGGATGGGAAAGAAGTTTGCCTCATTAATATATATCCTTCAAATGTGGATAGTGGGACCTTTTATGGGAAGTGGTAAAAGCTTCAGCCCCCTACTTAACTGCGGAAGATATCCTAATGGGGAACTGTACCTGTGCTATAGATGGGGCGCTGGACAGGAAGTTTCAAAGGGCACACACGAAACCACGCATGACGGGGCACGTAACCTCCTAGGGAATTGACATTAATATACCCTTGGTGGAGCTACCATCCTGCCACACAAGTTTATTTCTGCCACATACCTGCTACAAATAAGTATAGCCGGCTGGATTACTACTTTGTAATGTGGCAGGCCTAACTAATAAGATTAACAACCCACTCTGGGTGAACTTTATAGAAGACTTTTCATGCCTATGTCTCCAGGAGACCTGGTTACTGGACCCTGTTCACATAAATGGCTATAAGACTTTCCACTCTTCAGCTGTGCAGACTAAGGGGGTTATTACAACTTTGGAGGAGATGTTAATCTGTCCCAAAAGTGACGGTAAAGTGACAGATATACCACCAGCCGTATTACGAGTCCATTATATCCTATGGAACTCATAATACGGCTGGTGGTATAGCCGTCACATTTGGGATGGATTAACACCTCCTCCAAGGTTGTAATAACCCCCTAAATATGGTAGGCCAAAAGGAGGCCTATGCACATATATTTCCAATAAAGTATGGCTACAGAATTTAAAGATGCAAACTATGAGACCGTATTATCAAATGATAGATCAGAAGACCCAGCTAGTGATCATTAATTTTTATAACAACGCCCCACCAGGGGAAGTTCCCAACATTTTAACGGAGATGGGTGTGGACCTAGAGAAAATATGGGCAAACAACAGGCGTGAGACTCTCATCATATGGGGTGGTGATTTTAATGTCCATCTTTGTAAAGAACTTTTGGAGAAGGTATGCAGCTGGGGCACCGAAGACACTGGCCTAAGGCCCCATTTTTCTCACAGTACACAAGGAGATGCAATTAACCTAATGAACCCAAAGTATAATCTGTCTTTTGTAAATGAACTATTTTCGGAAGCACCTCAGTTTAAACCAACCTTTAATGGAAGGGGTGCAGACACAGTGATTGATTATGTGTTAATTCCAACCCATATTGCACATTACCTTACTAACTATACGTTATATGACATTGCGATAAGTGATCACTTTCCTCAGAGTGTGAACCTCTCTCTAACCCCCCCTTTAACGGCTAAATTCGACAAGGTCACATCGGTAAATTATATCGAATTAGCTTCACGCAATGGATATACATTGCGATGGTCCCAATCGGACCCACAGACCTTACTTAAGCAGTTAATATGTGACCATAACCAAGCCTTCATAGACTGTCTTAGTGAGAACATTGACCAAGGAAAATGTTTAAGCGCCTTCTCGCAGATTACGCAAGGTGTGAAAGAAGCTCTTACTATTAGAACGGGAAAGGTAGGACAGAGAAAGGGAACGGGCTGGTTTGACCATGATTGCACGAAAGCACACAAGAGATTAAAAAAGGCTTTAAGTGCCCCAACAAGGTGTCAGACTGAAATACGCATGTACAGACAGGAATATAAAACAGCCATAAAAAAAGGAAATCCATTCTGAAAGGAAATTTGTGGGAAACTTTACATAAAGCTAGCCAAATGAAGGACAACATCCTCTTCTGGAAAACAATAAACACTCCAATGCTAGGGGACAGACACATCCCTAGGATGGAAATTGCAATTTCCGAAGAGGATTGGATTGCATATTTCTCAAAAATCTATTGTCACCCTAGCGATCGAGAGCCACCAGATCTTTTAAAAGATTTAGTTCTCCAGGTAGGCTCACGTCTGACTGTAACACCTCAGTTCAGTTTAGGGGAAGTAGTGGAAGCCATAAATTTAAGTAAAGCGGGGAAGGCGACGGGTCCTGATGGTGTCCCGATAGATCTATATAAGTCTAATACGCAGTTATGGGGCCCTTTATTGACACAGACATTGAGGGCACTTTGCATACAGGGCCTTCCATCATCATGGCGAGACTCTATTATTGTCCCTATATATAAAAAAGGTGACCGCCTGAACCCAGCTTGCTATAGGCCAATCTCCCTACTCGATATATCAGCTAAAATAGCAGGAAGAATTATCCTGAATAGACTTCAAACATGGGCAGAAGAAAAAGGTATTTTGTCTCCAGTACAATATGGCTTCCGTGCAGGAATAGGAACGGTGGAGCAGGGTTTGAATTTAAGTATCATAATCGGAAAGTACACAAGGACTAGAGAGAGTAATTTGTACTTGGCCTTTATAGACTTATCTTCAGCATTTGATTGCGTACTACACGAGAAGCTATGGGATATCCTAAGTAGAATGGGGGCAGATTCATCAATAATTCAGTTCATACGGGACCTCTATACAAGGTGCAAAGCAAGAGTAAGGTACGGGATAAGAGGGGAATGCAGTAGGCCTTTTAGCATTTATAGAGGAGTTCGTCAAGGCTGCGTACTTGCCCCGCTCTTGTTTGCACTATACATAAACAATTTAAAATCCGAACTGACAAGTAGATGTAAAGATCTTCCCCAAATAGGCAATCGTGCCGTCCCAGTGCTACTCTACGCAGATGATGCAGTTCTTATGGCTAGGACATCACTAGCCCTCCAAAATCTTTTAACTACCTGTCTAACATTTATGACAGACTTGGGCCTCACCGTTAATCGTTCCAAAACTTTCATAATGAACTGTGGTAGAAAACAGGGCAAGATCAAAAATATTACTATCCATGGGGGGAAGGTCGACATAGCTCGAACATTTTCATACCTGGGCATAATGTTTGACAAAAAGGGTTCCTGGGCACACTGTATGAAAACGAAAAAGGATCAGATTATTGAGACAACGGCGGCCCTGAAAATCTTCTCAAAAAAGTTAGGGGGGATTATCCCGCTGAACATGGTAAAAATGTATAAAGCCAAGTGTACTCCGGCCGCCATGTATGAATCAGGCATTTGGTGTTATATTAATTGTAAATCAACCCAGACGGTGGAAAATGACTTCCTCAGACACCTGATATTGGTACCATATGGTACATCATCGTATAGAACCCACGCAGAGTTAGGGGTCTCATTTTTATCTGATCTGATAAAGATACAGCCACTGCTACTATGGCACAAGGTTTGGACCTCTGAGCACACTGGATTAAGCAAAACTATTTTATCTGATTGCACTTCTTTAACATATTTGTCAAGAGTCCCCTGGTTGAGATATTTTAAGACCTTTTTTGAAGACATGGGCAGTAAAGAATACTACACAAACCCTGACTCATTGGAATATATAACTAGGAAGGAACTGAGGGCTTTAACATTGAAGTATCTAGAAGAACGCCGATGGGAAGCAGAATCAAAAAAGCCCAGTGTAATGTCTAACCAATTAATTCTGTCTGTGGTGGGTATGCAGCCCTATATGGCAAATGTGGTAAATTCTCGGAACCGCTTTGTTCTCACAAGACTAAGGTTAGATACCTTCCACCGCTTAGTAACTTTCCCGACCATGAATGATTGGAGTACAACCCTAAGGGCATGTCCTTGTGACGCCACGGCATCCCAGTCTACGATTCATGTGGTCTTGTTCTGCAAACTTTATACAAAGCAGAGAAAGCGTCTCTTAGTTGCTCTTTTAAGATCGCTTAACTTGCGTCAGTGCCGTAGTGCGTACATCAGTATACAGGTTTTATCCTCTATCGAAATGTGTGGAATCTTGGCAAATGTTTTATGTTCGGTACTAACTGCAAGAAGGTCTATGGGGGCATTGGTGAAAAATTAATAAGGTCATTCAGTCACGTGTGAACGGAAAATTGATTATACGTATTTTACTTCTGTTATTTATCTTTTATACTATTTTATCTATTTATTGTGTTATTATATATAGATGTGTTTTAATTGATACTTTTATGACTTGCTGAAAGTCGAATAAAGTTTTTGTACTACTACTACTTTGTATCCGCTGTGCTGATACAGCGATTGCTGGATATTTCTTACCTTGCTAGATATATATCTGACCATTCCTAGCTGTTGATGACCCAAGACAGGGGACATAGGTTCCCGGTGATCTTGGTGTGGCAAATCCGCACAGCAATGCTTTCGGATTCCCTCTTTGAGACAACAGCCCGGAACAAACTACTACATTACTTTAATGAATTTTGGGCAACATCGATTACCAAGGCCTGTAATTGCGAGGCAATGAAGGTGGTCCTCATATGGGTTTGCTTGGAAACTACCTATGAGGTTAAACGGCAACTTGAGAGTGACCTCACTCACCAGGAAGCAAATCCGTGCTCCCTGGAAAAGATACTCCTCACACACCTACAAAAACAGGGAGACTGACAACAAGCCTGTAAGGAACTCCTGGACAAAAGGTGCAGACTGGAAAAATATGTCTATTCGGCACATCGTCAAAGACTTCATGCTGAGGAAGACAATACCAGAGTAATGTTAGCACAGTTACTCAGAGAACAGAAGTCCCAAGAACCGATCACAGTTTTGAAAGTGGAAACGGGATACAAGTCCACACACAGGTAGCTATCAACGAGGCGTTCTGGGTACATCTTAGTGCACTAAGGAGGCAAAGGCTCATGAGAGAGCTTTCTGAGGTAGAAATGCCCAAATTGGGGCACTCTATAACCAGGGAGGAAATCCTGACTAGCATACAGCGGTTAAAAACTGCTAAAACGCCAGGCAGCAAAGGGCTCCCAGGTAAGTTCTACAAAAAATATGCAGATACACTGGGTGATAGACTACTAGAAGTATATCAGGAAGAGAGACAATGTGTGTTTTTTTATCTGCCTCGATGAGGAAAGCTCTAATAATCATGGTCCCGAAACCAGGCAGAAACCTGGTTGAGCCTTCTGCCTACAGACCACTGTCTATTTTAAAGGTGGATTTAAAGATACTTAGTGGGCTTCTGCTGCCCGACTACTCCCCCATCTACCTACAATTATACAAATGGATCAATGTGTTTTTATTTGCCGCTTCAGCACTGTGCCTCACCTCCATCGCCTGTCACACATTTAGCATGCACCACACCTGAGATAAGACTCCTGTGCCCTTGTGCTTCTTGACATTGAGCATGCTTTTGATTCAGTGGAATGGGAGTACTTGTGGCTAGTACTGGAAAAGGTGGGCTTGGTTCCACCATATATTGCATGGGTCCGATTGCTGTACACGGGTACTGCTGCTCAAGTGTGACAGACACCTTACTATCCAACCAGATTCAGTTATCTAGGGAAACTTTACAGAGGTGGCTTTTATTGCCCCTGTTATTTGCCCTAGCCATGGAGCCATTAATGGTAATGCTGCTAAGGGGGCAGAAGCCATGGAGGATCCAGGTCAGCGAGACTATTCATGTGGTATCCCTATACCCGGTTGATGCCCTAATATACGTCCGATGACCAGAATGATCAATTCCTATGCTCCTGAATGCCTTGCGACATACCACAGAAGGGTCTGGACATTTCGGTCAACACTGTTAAGTCTCATCTGTTTCCAATGGACGCAATGATTTGGTCTTGCGCTAACTCCTCTCCACGAGGTGGGCCTTCCATGGGGAGTCGAGAGCCTTAGATAACTGGGAATAAAACTGGTGTATACAGAAAGCAAGTTCACAACCATAATATGGGCAGAGTATTGGAGGGACCTAAGGCATACCCCTTGCATACATTATGCATGGCACAGGTATAATGTGGCACAAGGGGTTACATGCATTGCGCCACTTTGTAAATATGGCAAATGGGAATGGCTTGCTTAACACCACATTAGCGTCAGAAAAAATTATGCTAATGTGGCATAAAGAGGTGCAAGGGTCTTGTAAAGACACAGGCAGTTGGGACAAATGGAGCGCAGACATGGAGCAGCAGGGGTGGATAGGGGATATTGGGGAGATGTTTCTTTTTGTTCCTCAAAGAAAGAAGGAATGTACTTTACGTCCTGTTACATCACTGGATTGATAATGTGCTGTGCTGTCACTGTTCAATATATATATATATTTTTTAAGTATAAAGTGGACAAAAAGTGAGGTGTTTTGCATGTGCCGAGTCACAACCACAGCAGCCGTCGCTTGCTACGTCTCCACTATCTAGGCAATGATCTCAATTGCGGCTTGGTGAAAGTGGTGACTGGTAACCTGGACCTGCTGATATCTAGAACTCAGCTGGACTATGCCAGAAGGATGCATCTTGAACTGTCACTCTGAGGTCCAATACAAACTGTGAAAATAGTCATAGTACCTATGATTAATTATTTATTGGGGATGCTACCGCTCTTAGTCAATTTATCTCTCTTGTGTACAACTGACAGTGACATCAAAGCCTTCATATGTGGCAAATCTAAACCCGGGCTGAAAATCCATAAAACAGATGGTCCACAGGCAGCAAGGGGGCCTTAGACTTCCCTGTGTGAAGCATTATCACCCTGCTATGCAGCTACTGAATTGGCTGAATTGTGAGAACGGACAGAGGAACCCCCCATCTGGGTTTCAATAGAGCACCTTTTTATTCTATTGAACCGGGGCTGCACTTACTCTATAAACATAAAAATCCTCATCATTCACCCCACGGTGAGATTCTGGTTTTTCACCTACCCCTTGCTGCGGAAGAATGAGTGGCTGTACAAGCATGCACCCCTTTGGAACAAGACACTTAAGATAGATGGACTCACAATAAGGGGCCCCTAGCGTCATTCCAACGCCACATTAGCGTAATTTGTTATGCTAATGTGGCATTAGCAGGCCAAAGAACTAGAGCCGTATTTACAAAGTGGCACAATCTTTGTGTGGTGGCCAATCCCCTATAACCACCCAACCCCAGGCCAGGACCTGCAACGAAGCTCCGCTGTGGATGGCCAAACGCCGTGCTTGGTTGAATGGTAAAAGTGACCAATCTCCACAGTGCGCGCAGTGGGGGTTGGATTAAGGCATAGCAATTGAAATTGCTTAACATTATGAAAACATGGAAATTCACTGTAAAAACAAAGATTACAGGGACGGTATAGCTAGGAAATAATTTTTTTTTAAAACATAGAAATTCACTTAAAAAAACAAAAGCTACAAGGACGTTATAGTTAGGCTCACATTTTAAATGTGCAAAACCATGAAAATTCACCGCTATTTCAAGAGTCCTTAACTCACACCCTAAGGTAACTATAACTTGTGCCCTTGCCATGCACTGCTAATTATCCCAGATATAAGAGCACTCATGACATCTTTACTAACATCACTGATAATGTCATTGTAACATTTGCAATAAAATTATTGATGAAATAACTGTGCATGGTGGGGGCACGAGTCATAGTTACCTTAGGGCACGAGTTATAGTTACTTGAAATAACTCTAACATGAATTTCCATGGTTTTGTACATTTAAAATGTGAGCCTAACTATAACGTTCCTGTAACCTTTATTTTTCCAAGTGAATTACTATGTTCTTTTTAATTTTATTTCCTAAAAATATCGTCCCTTTCCTGTAATATATATATATATATTCATATTCCTAAAAATAACGTCCCTTCCCTGTAAAAAAAAAGAAAAAAAAAAAAAAAATATATATATATATATATATATATATATATATATATATATATATGCTCACAACCGGACTCCAAGCGGCCCTTGAGGGGTGGTGCGTCACAACCGGCAGAGCACTCCGCTTAATTTTATACATAAATCCAAAGTTTCCAAAGAACAGACACACACTCACGTGACCAAGGCTGCTTGTCAGCCGAAACGCGTTGTGTGTTAAATAAACACTTCAGCTTTTGAATTCCTGAGTGTGTGTCTGTTCTTTGAAACTTTGGATTTATGTATATATATATATATATATATATATATATATATATATATATATGACAGGGAAGGGACGTTATTTTTAGGTATATGTATATAAATAAATCGAACATAGAAATTCACTTAGAAAAATAAAGGGTACTGGGCCGTTATAGTTAGGCTCACGTTTTAAATGTACAAAACCATTGAAATTACAGTATATGTATATATATATATATATATATATATATATATATATATATATATATATATATATATATATATATATATTATCTATCTGTCTGTCTATGGGAATTAACATTGGAAACACATTTTTGACCCCCTCTCCCATTTTACTAGGCCCCCACTTGACAGATCACCCGGAAACTTTACATGTACAACAAGACCCTAGAGGACACATTTTTGGAAAAACTTTTGCAAAAGATATTGCCAAGGCAAAAAACGCTTTTTCTATGGAAACCAGGTCCTAACTATGGCACTATAAGTTCATACTGGCCACCAGTAGGTTTTATACACACATATATATCTATAAATCTATGTCTATGTCTATATCTATCTATCTATATATCTCTCTCTCTATATATATATATATATGTACATATATATATATATATATAGTATATACACATTTATATTTATATATATTCACTTAAAAACAAACCAACCAAAGGTTACAGGGACATTATAGTTAGGTTCTGAATTTACTCACACAAAACCAGAGAAATTTAGCAGTTATAGTTAGAGGTATTTAGAATAACTATAACGCGCAGCCTAAGGTAACTATAACTTGTGTCCCGACCCTGCACAGTTTTTTATTCAATAATGTGACTTCTAATGTTTCATTGATATTTTTATTGACGTTATATAAGTTATCATGAGTGTTGTAATATCTTTGGTAATTGGTAGTTCATGGCATGCAGGGAAACAGATCAAAACATTGTTCTCACAAGCAGGGAGCCTCTGTTGAAAGGATCAGGGGATCTAGCTAGGACCCCGGGAGAGAGATTGTTATTGCAATGATCTGGCCATAAAAATACTTCAAAGAGTCAGACTAGCAAGATGTTTGGTAAGAATGTTCTAGTTGCGTTTGGATGCAGCGCTGAACAAAGTCACTTCTGGCCTAATGGTCAAGGTATTGTGCTGTCACTGAGTAGGCTGAAGGTTCAAATCTTAGTATTGCTTGGCAGTGTGTCTGTATAGTTTCTAGTGTTTTCACTGTTAAAGATTCCTAGTGATGGAACCTTGAAGTCTTTTTCCCTTCAAAATCCTTTGGTTGAATGTCATACCTAAGTCTGGATATTACACATCAAAGCCTAAATCACTCTAATTCTCTCACTTTCTCTCTCTCCCAAGGTTGGGTCTTTATGGGGTTGGTCAGGTCATGCGGCCTACCCCACCGCACATGGCCGAAGGTTTTGAAGGTTTAAAATATGAGCCTAACTACACCATCCCTGTAACCTTTGGTTTTATATATATATATATATATATATATATATTTATATATATATATATATTTTTATATTTATATATATGTTTTTATATATATATATATATAAAAATATATATATATAAACACGGAAATATATGCTTGCTGTTTATTCAGGACATGACTACATGGATTAGCGTAAATTACTTAACAAACGCTTTCAAGCATGGAGTAAAATTATGGGCAAAAATACGGCTTGATGAAAAGGAATAGCACATTTATTTATGAAGGGACATTGACATGCTTTGAAAGACACGATATTTAACAACAGTGTTGAAACTGAGAGTGCACCGGATTTAAAAGTTGAAGGAATGTGCCCAGAAACCACTTTGGTATTATAATCCACTGGAGTAAAATCATGACTGGGACTATGTAAACAACTTCTAAGACATAACATGATGACGGCGCTCTTAGCTAGATTTTCAATGGGGAACGCAAGTCCCTTTTCACTTACAAATACCATGATTAAAGAGCAATGAAAAAAACGTATTTAAGCACCTGTGTTTAAATGTCCTTTTCACTACTGGCATTTGAGAAAGGCAGGTTGCCGAAACGCGTCATGCTGGGGAGATGAAATTAATGTGGCTGTAAATTCCAAGAGTGCTCCGGGAGGCTCTGAAGGGGAGCCTGTTTGATGTCTGTATTTCACGTGCTTGCTGCTTGCATGAAGGAGGCACCCATCTGAAAGTGTTCGGTAACATTAGCAGCTTTTGTGGAATGATATATATATATATATATATATATATATATAAAATTCACCTTATAATACTTACTTGGGCTTTAAAAGTCATATGCGTTGTGAAGGCAAGCATTGTAAAAATTGCTTGGTAAAGGCATGAGTGGCAATTGGCAGCATTGTAATGTCATACAAAGCTCCTTTAAAAGATTACAAGACTGGCACTTCTCCCCTCTAAACTATACTCCATAGGTGTACTTCACTATTCAAACTGTTGGAGGTGTGGTCAAATGGTCTGTGCCATACTCCACATACTCAGTGACGGCCTCCAAATGTTGCAACTTTGGAGGGAGATGAAGTCAACTAGTAATCAGACCCTGGATTGGCCTCTGCCCTTCCTGCGAAAATTGATCATTCTTCATGACATGGATGACTCCCCTACCATCACGACCCATGACAGGCCCTCGCTAGCCACAGTGCTCACTGTGGCAAAGATCTGCATCCTCTGTCATTGGAGATCACCCCAACTCCCCACCTATGATAAATGGATCCAAAAAATGTACAGAATAACTTTGTGCAACCGGATCACATAAAGAGTGCAAGACAAATCTGAGATCTACTCTCAGCTCTGGTCGTCCTTTTTGGACACCAACCCCACTTTCTCAGGGGCTTGTGCCCTGTAGCCACACCCTGCGCCTGGGGATTTGATGGTGGTGCTCGTGGTATCCTGACCTCCTTTTCCTACCGCTTCTACCTAGCCTTCTCCACCAGTCCCTTCTCTGAAACAGTCCATCGCTATGTCTGTGGCCCAGCTAGAACACCACCATGATCTTCTCAGCCACACTGATTATGCTGTTTTGCCCTGCTCGGTATAGATCTCTGGGTCCTTAGTACAGGAAAGTCCTCCTTGATGTTCCACTATGGGAGCCGGGACCCTGGATGAATCCAGGTACCCTTTCCCTCCCTCCCTCCCTTCCCAATCCCCATCTCCCTTCCCTTATTTCTATTTCTTCCGCTCATTCCATCCACATTCTCCTCCCTGTAGTTCAATCCCATATTGTTTCAACCATTTCAACAATGCCACCCTAAAACACGGAGTGGATGTTAGCCATGCCTTTTGGTACTGTGTCATGCTGTGCCCACCCTCATCTTATTTGAGGGCCACTGGGGGAGTGTTCTTTAGTACAATCCTTGTCTGAGGATTTGGTATGTATCTATGCCACATGGCTGAAATGGCACTGGAGAACCCTTGTATCTCTATCTCTTTCGAAATTAAAAATAAAGGTTTAAAAAAATAAAGAAAAGACTTGGAAGCATCAGAACTACATCTCAACTTGGCAAAGACTTGGAAGATTGTGCATGCTGCTTTCAGGAAGATATCTGGCCCTAGCATGTAAAATTCACTGCATATGGGATATATGAAACCTATTGAATTTAAGCCAAGCAAGGAAATTAGGGCTTGCACAAAACAAATGTTGGCTGCAATGACGTACAGATCGTGTGAGGCCTGGTGCTTTTTCTGTTGCAGCCCAGGCCCTGAAGATGCTATGTTTGGTTAAGAATCTTCTTGAACCTATGTGCTAGTACTCCATGTGGCATGGATGGAAAAAAAATTGAGGCTCTTTCCTATGAGAGAGAACAGGATGAGAGGCCTTTTCCTGACACCTGTACGTGTAAGTCAAAGATCAAGAGATCAGCACCTACCCATCTCACCTAGTTCAGACCTTTCAGTGTCTTGCCTGATTGTAAGACTTCCTGTGGTGAGGGAGAGTATGATTTTGTGATATTTCAGAATGTTGGGTGATCCTACAGCTGTTGCTCTAGACAGTATTGGTATTCTATGCAGATGTAGAGGAAAAGACTAAGGGGGTCATTACAACATTGGCGGTAAAAGCCGCTTACCGCCGTGCAGAAGACCGCCAATACACCGCCGCGCCTGCGGAATTCCGCCACAGCTATTATGACCCACATTTCGGAATCTGCCGAAATTCAGTCACCCACACAAGTCCGCCACACCAAAGGTCAGTATTAAAATGGCTAAAACAAAACCTCCACCTCCACGCCAACAGAAACACGCCCATGCTATCACGACCCACGAATCCACGCGGCGGTCTTTCAACCAGGGTATTCCATTGGCGGTACACACCGCCGCGCTCAAAATACACACACATCTCCAAAACACCGCCACATTGGACAATTCGAAATACACACAGCTGATACACATATAAACACCACTCCCACACACCCAACACAATATAAAACACACACCCACATCACCCACAAACCACCACGACAAAAATTCTGAAAGAAGGCCAGAGAGACAGCACTGATTAGACAATCCCACCACACAGAGGCACACACCACCATCACCCACACAACATCCACGCACAAAACACCACACACCACTACACATCACTACACTCATCACCACATACACCACCTCACACATCACACACACCACCCCATGGCACGCCAAAGACACCCCCGCTTTTCCGAAGAGGAGCTCAGGGTCATGATGGAGGAAATCGTACGGGTAGAGCCACAGCTATTTGGCTCACGGGTGCAGCACACATCCATAGCCAGGAAGATGGAGCTATGGCGCAGAATAGTCGACAGGGTCAACGCAGTGGGACAGCACCCAAGAAATCGGGAGGACATCAGGAAGAGGTGGAACGACCTACGGGGGAAGGTGCGTTCAGCGGTCTCCAGGCACAACATCGCGGTACAGCAGACTGGCGGCGGATCCCCACCTCCTCCCCCACAACTAACAACATGGGAGGAGCAAGTCTTGACCATCATGCATCCAGAGGGCCTCGGAGGAGTCGATGGAGGAATGGACACTGGTAAGTCAAATCTTAAATATCATATCCCCCACCCTACCTGCATGCTATCACACACCCCCACCCTCACCCCCTCACCCATCACTCAAACTCCTCACTAATGTACTAAGAACACAAACCACACATCCCAACACCAAGCCCTGCATGACAAAACTAAGCATGGTCACCACTCACCAAAGCATGCTCACTGCACATACCCAGAACAACCCCCTAACCATCATCACACAAGACCCCATTCAGGAATGCTAGCACTGGGGTACACAAACACCCACCCATTGCACACCATGACACACACACATGCAATAATCATGCTCTTATGCCCCTGCAGGATCACGAAGGACCGTCACCACACCGGAGGGTCCAGACATCTCCACTCCACCCACAGAAGAGGCCCACAGTGACGATAGCAGCTCTGCCCTACTGGAGCCTGATGACCAGCCCGGACCATCGTGGGCCTCGGGACAGTCGGTTCCCCTTGCACAGGCACAGCCCAACACTGACCTTCCACCCTCTGGTAACACCAGCACAGCACCCACCCAGCGGGCCCAAACCTCCGTACCCAGGACAGGTCAATCAGCTGTGTGTCCACCACTACAGGGAACCCAGGATAACCAACCACACCAACAACAACAGGGACGTGGGGGCAGTGGTAGTGGGCAAACGGTCCAGGGGACCGAGGCACAGGAACACAGGGGAACTGGGAGGGCTGCTGTGCGACAGGGGGCAGACAGGCCAAGGGAACCCAATCTCCACGAGGCCCTTTCCTCCATCATGGGAGCATACCACCACTCCCAGGAGACGATGGTGACGGTCCTGGTCAAGTTTCAGGAGACCCAGCGCCTGCAGGAGGAACAGTATTTGGGATTCAGGGAGGAGCTCAGGACCATCAGCTCTGCCTTGGGCACCATCGTAGGGGTGCTGAAGGACATACAGCAGACCTTGAGGGACACCGTGGCACTCCAAGGGCCCCCTGACACTAGCATGGACGATGAACTGCCCACCACCTCCACCAGCGCTAGTGGACAGGACGCCCCGCCACAGGACCACCACACCAGCACTCCACCCCCTGCAGACGGACAACCACCATGCAAGCGGTCCCTGAGATCCAGGAACAGGACAGATCAAGATGGCAAGACCCCCACCAGGAAATGAGACCACCCTGATTGTCCCCCCACCGTCCCACTTTGTTACCTTGTCCATACTTTAACTGCCCCAGCTCCACTTCCTATGCCCAGATGGGCAGTGCACTTGTGAGACTAATAGACTAGACTCTGCCATGGACATTCCTCCACCATCACCCATCACCATTTAACTACCCCCCTCCATTTTTTAGCACTTAAATAAACACCCTTGAACCACAAAACATTCTGGAGTCAGTCTATGATTTTGGAAAATGTATTATCAAAGAAGTGTCAAAATGCTTTTTTAGTTGTTACGGCAACATACCAATGTCACACATCACAAGTCCTTGAAGGATGCATGCAGATGACACACGTTGGTAACCACACCTGTGAAACCGTAATGGAAAGGATCAACTCGGTTACCAAATAATCCCAGTAATTTACACACAGGATAGAGTAAGACATGTGACAGTAAATGTAATGTTAAAAATGAAAATTTTCTCACCTGTGTGTCACTGGAAATATTGCTGTATGACTGACTCCCTGTTGTCGTTGTCTTCTTCCTCAGCTTCCTCCTCATCACTGTCCACAGGCTCCACAGGCTCCACAGCTGCCACAACACCGTCATCTGGACCATCCTCCTGCAGAAAAGGCACCTGGCGTCGCAAAGCAAGATTGTGAAGCATCGAGTAGGCGATGATGATCTGGCACACCTTCTTCGGTGAGTAGAATAGGGAACCACCTGTCATATGGAGGCACCTGAACCTGGCCTTCAGGAGTCCGAAGGCGCGTTCGATCACCCTCCTAGTCCGCCCATGGGCCTCATTGTAGCGTTCCTCTGCCCTGGTCCTGGGATTCCTCACTGGGGTCAATAGCCAGGACAGGTTGGGGTAACCAGAGTCCCCTAATAGCTACACGCGGTGCCTCTGGAGTTGACCCATCATATCAGGGATGCTGCTATTCCGCAGGATGTAGGCATCATGCACTGAGCCAGGGAACATAGCATTTAGCTGGGAGATGTACTGGTTTGCCAAACAGACCATCTGTACATTCATGGAATGATAACTCTTCCGGTTCCTGTACACCTGTTCACTCCTGTGGGGGGGGACCAGAGCTACACGGGTCCCATCAATAGCACCTATGACGTTGGGGATATGTCCAATGGCGTAGAAGTCACCTTTCACTGTAGCCAAATCTTCAACCTCAGGGAAAATGATGTATCTCCTTACGTGTTTCAGCAGGGCAGACAACACTCTGGACAGCACGTTGGAAAACATAGGATGGGACATCCCTGATGCCATGGCCACTGTTGTCTGAAAAGACCCACTAGCAAGGAAATGGAGCACTGACAGCACCTGCACGTCAGGGGGGATTCCAGTGGGATGGCGGATTGGTGACATCAGGTCTGGCTCCAACTGGGTACATAGTTCCTGGATTGTGGCACGGTCAAACCTGTAGGTGACGATTAAATGTTGCTCTTCCAGTGTCAACAGGTCCACCAGCGGTCGGTACACCGGAGGATTCCGCCATCTTCTCAAATGTCCCAGCTGACGGCGCCTAGGAAGGACAACAGCGAGGATCGAGTCAACTATTTTCCAGGTATGTACCAACAGTTACACAGAACCCGACACCAAACATAAAACCCTTCCTGTATGTGTGTTGAGTGTAGGCCTAGCTATGTGTGACGCAGAAGTAAATGGAGCCATGTGGGCCCCTGAAATGGCAGCTGCCTGACCTCTAAACTGGGACAATGGGATTGTGGGGTAACTACGTTGGCGTTGCACACCGTCGCTGTAGGCGGTCGTAGACCGCGGCGCAATGCTGCATTGGTTAACATTGGACCCTATGGGTCCCAGGAGCCAATGAACAAGTGCGCCGGCGGTGATGATATGCACCGCCGCAGACGTCACCGCCGCGGACGTCACCGCCATTTTCTATCTGTTCAATCACTAGATACCTGATCTTTGACAGGAGAGGACCTACACTGCAAGTGCTGCTGTGACCTCGGTCTGGAAGCAACGATGGCTGCTGTGTCTGGGGAAAGGGCCCCTGCCTTCACTGCTCAGGAGTTGGATAAACTAGTAGACGGGGTCCTCCCCCAGTACACGCTACTCTACGGTCCTCCAGACCAACAGGTTAGTACACAGGGAGCACGTTGTATGGGCTAGGCCTGGGTGGAGAGGGCTGGTTGGAAGAGGGAAGGGGGCAGAGTTCAGGGAACATTAATGCATGTGAATGAATGTGCCACATGGCTAGGATAGGGAGGGGGGCCACGCACATTGACGGTGCGGTTGTTAATGACTTCTCTTCTTCCCCTGTGCATGTCATGTAGGTCAGCGCCCACCAGAAGAAGGACATTTGGCGTGCCATCACCAAGGACGTCCGGACCCTGGGGGTCCACCAGAGAAGGGGCACCCACTGCCGTAAACGATGGGAGGACATTTGCTGCTGGAGCAAGAAGATGGCGGAGGCTCAGCTGGGGATGGCCTCCCAACGTGGGAGGGGTGCCCGTCGCCCCATGACTCCCCTGATGTTCAGGATCCTGGCGGTGGCCTACCCTGAGTTGGATGGGCGCTTGAGGGCATCACAGCAGACACAAGGGGGTGAGTACAACTTCATTCTGCGGACCTTGCACGCAGTGGAGGGGTCTGTGTGGGGGAGGAGGCCTGTGGGTGTACCTAGGCCAGGCAGAAATAGGTAGACTAGGCCCCTCCGTAATGCAGGCCATGTGGCACCCTACCCCACCGCAGTAGAGTGCCAAGTACAGGTATAGATGCCCCTGTAGCATCCATGTGTGCAGATGTCCACCATAGCCATGTAGGTCAGATCCCAAGAATTGCATCTGTAGAGGCCAGGAGCACGGCGTAGTGCAGGGGGCTGCTGTGTCTGTACTGTCCACCAACGGTCGCGGTATGCCATGCACTCAACCTGTCTTTCTTCTGTCTCTCCCCCCCTTTTTGTGCTCTCCCTGTTCTTTTGTTCATCAGCATCATCAGGCGGAGGTACAGTGGCACCGGAGCACGAGGGAGCTGCATCCCACATGGCCATGGAGGGCCACACCACGGACTCAGAATGCACCAGTGGGACGGAGGGTGAGGGGAGCTTCACGTCGGCCACCGGATCACCAACCAGCAACACGGACTAGTCCGCCGATGGGAGCTCCCTTGTGGTGCCCCACTTCTACAGGTACAGCCGCCACCTCCCCTACCAGCACTGCCCTCCCAGCAGCCCCTTAGCGTTCGCCCATTGCCCGCTCACCCAGGAGGGTGGGCATCACCTTCGCCCCAGGCACCTCAGGCCCTGACCCAGTCACCCCTGCTGCCCTTGGTGAGGAGGCCATTGACCTCCTCAGGTTACTCACTGTTGGGCAGTCTACCATTGTGAATGCCATCCAGGGTGTAGAAAGGGAGTTGCAACACGGTAATGCATTCCTGGAGGGCATTCATTCTGGTCAGGCTGTCCTTCAGCGAGCCCTGCAATTTCTGGCCTCAGCACTGATGGCAGCCATTGTCCCTGTGTCTAGCCTCCCCCCTTCAACCTCCTCCACCCAGACCCAATCCCCTGTACCCCAGCCTATCCCAAGCACACCATCAGACCAGCATGCACACACCTCAACACACAAAAGTAGCTCAGGCAAACATAGACACCACACAATCCACAGGCACACATGCCAGCATCACCCACGTGCAGACACAGCAACATCTACTGCCTCCACTGTGTCCCCCTCCTTGTCTTCTCCCTCCTCCCTCCCAGTGTCGTCTACACTCTCACCTGCATGCACTACATCTACAGGCACTAGGACTCGCAGCAGTACACCCAGCACTACACCCCGCTCACCTGCACTCACCACCTCCACTCCCATTTACACGTCCCCTGTGTCCTCTCCCAGTGTGTCTGTGACGGCCCCTCCCAAAGTACACAAACGCGGGTACCCACACACCCAACATCCATCCACCTCACGACAGCCTCCAGTACCTGCACCTGCACCCAAAACACCTAAAGTGACACCTCCTACAACCACCTCCTCTTCCTCCACTCCCAGACCCCCTCCAACTACTCATCCCAGTGTTCGTCAGAAACTGTCCCTGTGTAAAGTTGACCTTTTTTCCCCCCCTCCAATTCATCAGTCCCGTCGTAGCGCCTCAGCCAAAAAGCCTCCAATACCAGTGGTGCCTGTTCAAGGTGTGTGGAGTGCACCGGCCACCAGGACAGGCAGTGTGACCCAGAGCCAAGGCACTGGCAGCCCTCCCCCTGAAAAGGCTCTGAAATTGGAAAGTGGCCCTGTGAAGACTCCTGGAGGCAAAACAACTCACAGGGGTTCCTGGGGGATTGCAGAGTCAGCTGTGACTCCTCCAAAGGTGGGGAAGGGCCAGAGGAAGTCTGCACAGCCTAGTGTGAGCAGCACGGCGGAGAAGGGCGGCATCCTTCCCGGGGGTCGGGACGTCACCCCCAGCACCGTCGTCACTGGTCAGGAGACCACCGCCAGAGTCATTTCCCAGGAGGGCCCAAGTATCGTCACTGGTCAGGAGATCACCGCCGGAGTCAGTGCCCAGGAGGGCCCAAGTATCGTCACTGGTCAGGAGACCACCGCCGGAGTCAGTGCCCAGGAGGGCCCAAGTATCGTCACTGGTCAGGAGACCACCGCCACCGCCGGAGTCAGTGCCCAGGAGGGCCCAAGTATCGTCACTGGTCAGGAGACCACTGCCACCACCGGAGCCAGTGGTCAGGAGGGCCCAAGTATCGTCACTGGTCAGGAGACCACCGCCGGAGTCAGTGCCCAGGAGGGCCCAAGTATCGTCACAGGTCAGGAGACCACCGCCGGAGTCAGTGCCCAGGAGGGCCCAAGTATCGTCAATGGTCAAGAGACCACCGCCACCGCTGGAGTCAGTGCCCAGGAGGGCCCTGGCTGCCACAGCCCCGCTGGGCAATGAGGGAACGTCATGCCACACACCAATGCCCAGTCCAGAGAACGTCATGCCACACACCAATGCCCAGTCCAGAGAACGTCATGCCACACACCAATGCTCAGTCCAGAACCGCCATGGCAAAGCACCGCTGAACAGTCCAGACACCGCCATGGCAAAGCACCGCTGAACAGTCCAGAGACCGCCATGGCAAAGCACCGCTGAACAGTCCAGAACCGCCATGGCAAAGCACTGCTGAACAGTGCAGAACCGCCATGGCAAAGCACCGCTGAACAGTCCAGAGACCGCCATGGCAAAGCACCCCTGAACAGTCCAGAGACCGCCTTGGCAAAGCACCGCTGAACAGTCCAGAACTGCCATGGCAAAGCACCGCTGAACAGTCCAGAACCGCCATGGCAAAGCACCGCTGAACAGTCCAGAGACCGCCATGGCAAAGCACCGCTGAACAGTCCAGAACCTCCATGGCAAAGTACCGCTGAAGAGTCCAGAGACCGCCATGGTAAAGCACCGCTGAACAGGGCATGCACCGGGGAAGAATGAAAAGGCCGCCACATCAAGCATCGTTATCCCATGTGCAGGTGGGACAGTGACGGGACAGGAACTTCCACGGGGAGACTAATCCAGTCTGGGCACCAGTCCCCCTCCAGAACCAGTGGAGGCTGTTATCTACTTTGGAAACCGTGGCTTTCCACTCCCCAGGATGGAACAGTGGGCAAGCCCCCCACTATAGAGACTTGAGAGACTGTGGCTTTGCACTCCCCAGGATTGAACAGTGGGCAAGCCACCCACTATAGAGACTTGAGAGACTGTGGCTTTGCACTCCCCAGGATGGAACAGTGGGCAAGCCACCCACTATAGAGACTTGAGAGACTGTGGCTTTGCAATCACCAGGATGGAACAGTGGGCAAGCTACCCACTATAGAGACTTGAGAGACTGTGGCTTTGCACTCCCCAGGATGGAACAGTGGGCAAGCCACCCACTATAGAGACTTGAGAAACTGCGGCTTTGCACTCCCCAGGATACATCAATGGGCATGGAGCCCCGTCATCGATCTGGCTTTGCACTCCTCCGGCTGAGGTGCCCCCCCTTCCCTTCCCCCTGAGGTGCCTGTAGTATTTCGATCTGATGCCCCGGCAGTGTTCTCTTTGTGTGTGGACAAGTATCTATTGTGGGCCTCGCCCATGCATTTTTGGACTAGTGGTGCACGGACATTTCTATGTGCATATCTGAACTACTTCTCGGAATGTATATACTTTTGTATGATTTTCTAATATATCTGTATATTTCTGAGACATGTATATTGATGCATTACAATGTTTGGACTGATTTTGTTTTGTCTTTGCATTCTTCCGGGGGGGTTGTGGGTTGTTACTGTGATTTTTGTGAATGCATTGGTGTGTGTGTTGTAATATGCGAGGGTGGGGGTGTTGCGTGTGTGTCCCCCTAACTTTTGCCTCCCCTATGTCATAGGTGCAGTACTCACCGTTGTCGTCGCCGGCGCAGGCGTTGGTATTCGTAGATGAGTAGGAATACAAGGGCCGGTAGGATTTGGAGTTCCGGCTCCATGCTATCCTCCTTCCTCGTGGGATGTGTTCAGGTGAGCGTTTTCCCATTGCAGTAACTGTTTCCGCCGTGTTTTTATCCACTGAGAATCCGCCCCGGAAAAAGTGGCGGATTGGCGGGTTGTGATACTATGGGCGGTACTTTGTCCTCCGCCTGTCTGTTGGCGGTTACCACCGAGCTGCTTGTCTGTACCGCTGTGGCGGGCGGTGTGTTAAAATGGCTGTCTTTGTTGGCGGTTTCCGCCAGGGTCATAATTCCCTTTTTTTGTCCGCCGGCCTGTTTTTGGTATTACCGCACCTTTAACACCGTCCGCCAGGGTTGTAATGACCCCCTAATTCACTTTTGTTGATAGAAACAGAAGCAGTTAGATGAGAGTAGCACAGTCCTCCTAAATACTGCAATAAGTGAATGATAAGTGAGAATGTCTGGACATTTTCTAATTTTACAGGGTGATTCTACACTCCCTGTTCCTCCTTCTCCGCAGTAGGCAGCCATACTTAATTCCAAAGGACTCTCATTACATCAAAACAGATCCGTGTCCATTTCAAGTATAATCTCCTTGATAAACAGGAGATACGTTTAAGCACAAAAGATTGAACTGGCTTCACAGCACAATGCTCTCAACTTCTAATTATGAGTAGTGAAATCATTAATCACTGTTCTTCATCACTGCAAGTAGAGAGAAGGAGTGCAGTGCTAGAGTGACTCCGGTGTATTTGGGTATTGTTGTGGAAATGCCTTCATTTGGGAGTTTGTGTTCTTCAGAACAGCAGTCTAATTCTCCCTTGTCAAGCTCTGTCTACTTTCAGCAGTCTAACCTTTAATATCAATTTCTCTAGACAAATTCTCAAAACACTTTATCTGCTGACTGAACATATCATCCACCACATGTATTAAATGTTTAGTTGTACCACTAGCAAACATATCTTGGGATTCCATCTTTGACAGGTGTTGTGCCAACAATGCTTTTGCTACTTACTGATTGGAAACCCTGTGGTTCTTATTGACCTGTGCTATTCCCTTCTGGATATTGTGTGTCACCATATTAGATCTTGCACCTTTCACATGAACACCTGTGTAACTATATGTTACAGTAAAGTTGTTGTTGCTATCCATTGGTCTTTTCTTGCTCTCTGTAATGTTACTGTTACAAATGCATGTTCCACTGATATTTGTTCCTAGAGAATTTGAACAAGTATTTTAGGCTGGACAGCATACAAATCCCCTTTCTCTGAAGAAACACCCAATAGGCCTAACACCACCTATTAAAAGGATAACTATTGATACGCTGAACTTCCTCATCCGAGACGTCACACAAATTAAATCTTAATTGGGGTGCTTCTTAAAGCTAATTCAGTAGCGGTAAAGTAGCTCAAGTCTAGCACCATATACATTGCTTTGTTTCATTTTTATTTTGAGACCACAGAACAATAGCAGAAGTGATAAATCCCCATAAGCAGGCGGTTTTGTCTGAACGTAAAGAAGTAACGCATATTGACCGACCAACTTCCTATGACCCACCCAAGGTTCACCGTATAGGTGTTCATGGAAGTCTATTTACAGAGACCGTTCCCAGCCTGGTAGGCAGATTGGGAACCCCTGCAGATTGTACAACAGTCCCTCGAATTAATCCTACTAATGCCCAAACTGAAACCTTGCAACTCCCACCAGACTGCATGCCTTATGTTTTGGTCTTAGCTAATATTCCTCCCCTTCAACCTTCATGTAGGGAAGATACTATGGCATTAATGAGGAAATGTACCCACTGGCTGAGGCAAAAGTGTAGCTATTAAGATGATTCAAATAATAAGATTCTTATGGCACGCAAAGTGAAGTGGTTGGGTCTTTCAAAGAAGGTATATGACAGCGACTGCATTGTGATTAATTTTGCTAAGCTGTATTTGGTTAATCGTTTATTGATGGATTCCTTATACCATGCTAAGTAGAAAAAGGGATACAAATACATCCTCTGAGTTTTTTCTATGATTTAATCATTTCACCTATCCCCTCTACTGTGGCCCATTGTGATTTAAATGTGGAGATGCCTATGACATTTGTACAGGAAAATACCTGTAGATGTAGTCAGGCTTTTACTTCTTTAGATGCGAATGATTGACAGATGGCAACGAACAGCTCCACAACTGGCGTTTTTAATGAAGAAGTGGCTGGTGCTGGATATGCAACCTCAATACTATTGAATGGGCCCGATGAGTCAGATACTTCCCCTCAAGATATAGCGGATGTTTCTATAATCAAGGAACCAGTGGCTGGGATTTCTGCCAAGAATAAACCTTTAACTCTGATTAGCTGGAATATAGAGGTGCTTCGGTCTAAGGTTAAAAACCCAGAGTGGTTGGAATTTATATCTAATTATGATGTTATCTGTTTTCTGGAAACTTGGTCTACTGACCATTTTTATTTGGATGGGTACTTCTCTGCATTCTGCCCAGCAATTCCTTCTTTAGTGGGCAGGGCAAGTGGGGGGCTTTCAGTTCTTGTTTCTTTGCAGCTCCCTAAAATGGAGGCATCCTTGGTTTGGTCTTCTGCATTTTTTATGGTGGTTCAACTATTGATGGAGGGGAACAAGGGTTTTTTGTTTATTAATTTTTATAACAACATTCCCCGTGATTCTCTGAATGCAAGTCTTGGGGAGTTAAAGGACTTCCTTGACTTTTATGGAAAGTATCAGGACAGTGAGCTAGTCACGATTTGGGTTGGAGATTTTAATGTGCCGTTATGTAATCAGGAATCACCACATGCTTGTGGCACCTTTATAGAGGGGAGAGAGACGTCTACACATTTTATCCATTCCAACCAGGGCGAGGCCTTAAATACTCTAATTCATAAACTTGATCTTGTCTTTGCCAGGGAGAAGGCTGCTACACATACTCCAAAGATTCCCACTTATACAGGAAACTCTAAAGGTAGCATTGTCGATTTTATTTTAATTAGCTCCCCAGATTTTTATTTAATTTCGGATTTTAAGATAATACCACATTGTGCCAGTGATCATAATCCCCTGTGTATTAATTTAGTTCCTTATAATAACTCAACTTCATTTAGTGTAAGACGCAGGGGCAGTCCAGTCTTCAACAAAAATCTTGGTCTTCGTATGCAATGGGAAAACATAGATTCAAAAATTTTCCATAAGCATATTATTGTGCAAAATCTTGGTTCTATTAATTTAATACGGGTTTAATGCCTCAGCCGTCATATCCTCATCTAGTACTAGAATTTGAAACCTTAAGTAATGCCATATCTGAGGCTTTAGTGTGTAACAAGCCTTTTCAATGTTGCAAGCCTCGGCGATGGTTTAATTCTATCTGTACAGCCGCCCATAAAGAGTTAAAATTAGCTCTGAAAACAATCCTGTTTAGTCGGGAATTAGTTAGACGGGCAAGGGGCCAATATAAGATAGCCCTGGAGGAAAGGAGAAATTAAATTAGAAATAGAGCATGGGAAGAACTTATGGCGGCTACGGAACTGAAGGACTCTGCACAGTTCTGGAAAGTAGTTAATCATCCGTACTTTCTGGAATATGATAATAAACAGGGCGACTGTCTGAAACCTGAAAGGAGTCTGGGTGAAACATTTTACGACGATATTTCAGCCTGCCAATGACTCCATTATGAACAAGGGGATTGTAGTAGTTTGAATGTGGTGGCAGTAAATTTAAATACGAATAATTTATACTTTGAGCTACATGAGGTAATTGCAGCTATTAAACGATCGAAATCGGGGAAAGCCCCTGGTCCGGATGGGGTCCCGGTCGATCTTTTCAAATCTATCTCAGACCTCTGGGGACCATTAATAACAAATGTATTGATTAGTGCAGTTAAAAGTAACATTCCTTCTTCATGGAAACTAGCAATAATCATTCCAATTTTTAAAAAGGGAGATAGATAAGATCCAATCTGTTACAGACCAATTTCCCTAATAGATTCTACTGCCAAGATTTTGGGAAGTGTTATCTTAACCCGGCTTGAGGACTGGGCAGGTAAGACTACAATTCTCTCTCCAATCCAATATGGTTTTAGGCCTGGCATTGGCACAGTGGAGCAGGCTTTAAATTTACACCTTATTCTTAGTAAATATGTCACGATCAGGGAAGGATCTATTCACTTAGCTTTTATTGACTTATCTAGTGCGTTTGATTTGGTGAATAGAGAGAAATTGTGGAAACTCATGGATACAATGAGGGTTGACCAGGATGTGCTAGAATGAATTTAAACGTTTATACACTGACCTTACAATTTCGGTTCAATATGGCCAGCGTGGAGAGAGATCTCCTCCTTTTCCATCCTTACGAGGAGTTAGGCAGGGCTGTATCTTAGCACCTTTTTTATTTTTATTATATATTAATGGCCTTTATAGTACAAAATGGTAAGCACTTCCCTAGGATGGGATCAAGACAACTCCCGGTCCTATTGTATGCCGATGATGCTGTTTTGATTGCCCCAAAGCTAATGGTCTTCAGATTTTATTAGACCTTTTTTTACTTTTATGCAGGATCTTGACTTGAAAGTCAATTTTATAAAGTCACATATTATGACATATGGCCCTCAAAACACAAGCACTATATGTTTTACTATGGATGGAAATATTTTAACTAAAGTGAAAGATGTTTGCTGTTTAGGACTACATTTAAACTCCCCCTTGTCATGGTACCCTCATTTTAACTTCAAGATCCAACAATCAGAGAGAAATATAGAGGCGATCTTTCGTTTTTCCCGTAAACTGGGTCATAGGCCAGTTCACCAGATTATTACGCTTTATAAATCTAAATGCATTTCTGCAGCCACGTATGGAGAGGGCCTTTGGGGTTATATCAAATCAGCCTGTATACAACGAACTGAGAATACATTTTTGCACAGGCTGCTTCTGGTACCTAAGAGTGTAGCAAATATTATTTGCCATGAGGAGCTGGGAGTACGGTATATTGAGGATTTGGTTGGTATTGCCCCACTTTTGTTATGGCTAAAAGTTTGGTCAAACCCTGCGGCCAGCTTGGTACAAGACTGCATTATAGATTGTATCCAGTCAGCTAAAATCCCATGGCTTACTTATGTTCAAAATTCCTTTCGGAATTTAGAGTTAGAGAAAATGTATACTTTACTAATGCTAAGTAACTGCTTAATCACAATATATAGAGTATGCTGCAAATTGTAGATATCAAGAAGCAGCAAAATTGAAAACATTCGAATCCTATGTTCAAATTTCTACCTCCAAGGTCTTAGAACCATATTTAACTTGGTTTGCGAGTTCCTCGTCATAGTATCTCCTTGTTTTATTTAGATTAAATATGATACATTTTTGATTGGCTTTTCCAAAGAAATGCACTTGGCATAATATGCTCCCAAACTGCCCCTGTGACAATCTTTCAAAGCAAAGCACGTGTCACTTTTTTTCATTCTGTCCGCTTTATTCTGCACCTAAACAAATTTTTATCCTGCCAATTTTACATAAATTGCAAACTACATCTCATCAGGAGGCACTGATTAATATCCAAAAACTCTCCTCAATAAAACTGTGCCATCCTGTTTTAAGCTTCATTAAATCGGCTATGGTCATTACGAAACGATATGAACTGATTGAAGTAGTCACACATTAGTATAATCTGGCAAAGTATGATTTTATTGTGATGCTGGGCTTTTACCTTTGTATTGTATACGTTTGTATTTTATAGGTTGTCGGGTTGACTGATAATGACAATTTATAGAAATTTGTGATAATGTCGTTTGAAGTTGTTTTTTTTGTATCTCTGCTTTTAATATTTGCACTGTATTTTAATTATTTAAATTTTTAGTCTAAAATGCATTGTACTTTTATGGCATTCGCCGAATAAAGATTCTTTGACTGACTGACTGAATGCATCAGAAGACCAGCTACATCACATGATGGAGAGGGGTCAAGGACTATGACATCTAAATTGCAAGAACACAGATTTAGCTGACTAAAACAGAGAATGAACAATAGCTGCCTTACTGGTATACTTTACAAATTGGAAGGAGAAATTGTGCATGGTTTCCTATTCTTTAATGGAGTATAAATCATTGTCTTGTCTTGTTTGTCCTGAAACACAAATCTGAGAAGGAAAACATTCAGAGCTCTGAGGCTACTGCTTTGAAAAACAAGGCATTTGCTTTGGTCCTTTAGATCTAGCTACTATGTTCACCACACTTGATAGCAAACCAAAGGAATTCTATGATCCAACTGAGTATCAAGGACTGGACACTGTGAAGGTCTCTCAAGTTCACTTCTTGACTGCCTGATGAAAGAACTACTCCTCCTAGTAGATTTAAGTTTATTAAGTTTGATATTTATGCTGATTTGGCAAAACAAACTTTCCTTTTGAAAATACACACAAGATTTTAGCTTCATCTTCCTTCCATAAATACATATTAAAGAGTGGACAATAACTATAACAGACAAATATAATTTTGTAACATAATTGGCCCTACATTAGGAGCTAAATGCAATTGTCCACCTTTCTGTTAAATTAAACTTAAAAGAATTGACTGCATTTAGTCCCCTAAAAACATTCTTCAATAAATGCATACACTGTTAACACCAGCCCCTTCATACATCATTTAAACACTAAAGCATTCTTTCATTATAGATTTAAACTTAAAAAATAGCCACATAATATATTAGTTCATTCCAACTACTAGTGCTACATCAGCAATATAATGCGCAAAAATAGTCTATCTGTCTAGGCTGATGTATCCCAATTCTAAGTTGCATTGATATCCCTATTACCCCTTACATGGATTTTATCTATCCTGGCATCCATTCCTGCTTCTCCTTATTTTTTAAGTCACCGAACTAAAGTGCCAAGTCAAAAGGCGTTAGCAGCCTCAGAAAAAGCAAACCACAATATAAAGTACAAAGATAAATGGCAAAGGTAATCTAAAACCTAGAACAGTTATAACATGGTATAATATTTTCAAATTTCATAACTGTGCTATGCAATGCAGCAAGAGAGCTAATCCCTATGTCTCTAAAAAGCTGGGAGCTGCAGCCTCCTTCTATCATCTATAAATGCAGGTCAAAAAACGAGATGACTCAGTGACCATAGGTCACTTATACAAAATAGGCAATTTCTAGAGTTTCCTGTAGGATACACTGTGGCACTTTTTGGCAACTGCCCAACTATAAACTGTTGCATCTGACCAAGCCTCAACCTCTTCATCCAACATCTAATCCTCCTTGCCTTTAAACCCTTTATATATTGTTTCATTTTTCCTATTCCCCCCAGATCTAACAAATATATAAGCTAGGGGTGTTTCCCAGGATCCCTATAGTCATGCAGAGTAGCTGCATCCTAGGTAAGGCATTTCATTGTTTTCTTACTAGCAGCGTTTTGCATAGGCAGTATCCAAAAATCCCTTTGGATCCACTCTGCTTCAGATTTTCTTCATGGTTGAGCATTCACTACAGTAAATTCTCACCCTAAAGGTAAAATTTCAATATGAACTTAACCCTGCTCTTGGCAGCTACTAACATTTCCCCAATAGTTTAAAAATCAATGGAAATATGTATACTTGATACTCATAGGCCTCAACTCATGTCAAATTGCTGCATTAACTGACCCTCTGGGGAGACCTAACCATAACTTTTATATATTAATTTCAATTACTTCCAGCCATTTAATTTCTTTCTCTACCAGGATTTCAGTTATAGAGAAACAAACTAGTAATTTTCAAGTTATATGCATGCCTCTCTTAACATCTCCACAGAATTATTACCAAACTCCTTCTCCAGTCTTGCCAGTGTTGCAGCCACCAGTTTACTTTTGGACTCCTGTACTCTGAAGTGCGAGGTGTAATTGAGTTTCCAACTACAAGTCATGCCTAGGAATCTATACTCTGAGACAAACTCGAACCGTTGACCATTTAACCATAAACTGTGTCTACTTAATTTACTTGATTTAAACCTTTTTAAAGTAAAAGACACAGCTTTCTTTTTTTCACATTAATAACTAAGGGCCTGATTTAGATCTTGGTGCAATCAGGCCCACTGTAGGTTTTCCATCGGATAATCTGTTAGCAGACTTGGCAGTCTGCCCTCTCTATCTTGATGCTGACAGACCCATAGTTGAAAGTCCGTCTGCGAATTGCCATCACCGCCAAAATTTTACACCCGTTTCAACAGCGCTATAGGGAAAAGGGGTTGGTGGTGTGACTACATCCAGTTTTACCGCTGAGCCAATCAAGATGTGCTTTCCAGCTGACGTGACCGTGGCAGCTAAACCTCCACATCTGAGTTGGTGGATTGGAAGGGATAAAAGCATAAAACGTACCCTTTTCTATTCTTTTCACTTTCTTTGCCGCCATGGACCCGATCGCACAACTCTTCCCTTTGCTGCTGTTACTGTACCACAACTAAAATCAACCCCGTTGTTGCTGGAACTGAAGGTAAGTGACTATTTTACCTGTTACCATCAGAATTGTCTGTGTACATTAGCTTTGGACTCGTGCATTTTTTTAAAAAGCTTGCAAGCAATAGTACACTGATGAGCAATGCATATGTGTGCAACATGGTATACTAACTGCCTTCATGCCAATAGACACCTACACAAAAAGTCACATTAATCCATAATTCGAAATGTGCACATACAGTTGTGTTTAATAATTTAGCATAAACTTCCATATCAGATACATAATCAGTACACATTATTGTAATTACATAAATCCAGTATAATGTAAGAATTGCGCTACACAATATAACACAATGGTTTACATGAAATGTATTTCCAATGTCACTCTAAACTTTAAACATGTCATAGATGTTTGAATGTCATATTTCCCCTTGTCTTGTGCAATTTACGTTAATCAATAGATTTCATTTAACTCAAAGTGTTATTTACTATGGGTAATGCATATGTGTTTATTATTAACACATATTGTTTTGAAATAAACACACCTGCATTCACAAATAACAAAAAAATAAACATGTTTAATTTTAGTGTAAGTGTCAAGTATAATGATGAATGCTTACACTAAAATTAACATATTCATTACAAATATCCCACACTAATGTATGCACTATGCAAATATGTCAAAAATAAAAATCTGTGTTTGTCACTGTCAGAAATGAAAATATGTTCATATTACCCACATTTGCATTGATAACATTGTTGTTAATCAATTACTAATAATTAAAAAATAATGCCAGGACAAACTTAGTGAAAATATCTGAAAAAGTATTCAGAGAATGAGATATGGCTCTCATTATGAAATGTAAAACAACATAATGATGATTGTCCATGGAGTCCTGGATTGAAAGTGTAGGCTTCAGGCCCAGAATTCGCCTCTTAATTACACTGCCAAGTACAACCTTCTCAGTAAGGGGCATATAGTGGGTAGAGCAGGCACATCAATGATGTTTCTTGGAGGGGTGGGTTTGGAATTTTTTCAGGATCAGGGCCAGGTAATCAGTAATCAGGTGGGTGGAAGAAGGGATGGGAGAGTTTTGGGGTTTGGGCAGAAGAGGCAACTGGAGTGGGTTTTGTATCTGTCTGGTGTACAGGTGCAGGTGGGCCTGGTATATGGAAGGGAATAATGTGCTAGTCCTTTTAAGAAATCATTGCAGGTCAATTAATTTGGTCACTGATACTGGCAACGAATATTTGAAATAGTTGATATTTTATTCATTAATTATTTAAGACAGCTGGCATTTTGTTACCATATATTATATACTATGATTGATGATAATTAGAACTGTCCCCACAATGAATAGTTCCATCAAGGGTGCAAACGGATTAATATAAAAATTAATCCATACTATATATATATATATATATATAAAAAAAATAAAACATAATAAATAATAATAAAGAACACAAAAAGTAATATATATAAAAAATAAAAAATTAATGTGGAAATATATCAAAAGGAATTTGATGTGTAGTCACGTTGTTTTTATGGTGTTTTTATGATGTTTTGTACTGATGACTATTGGTGTAATGTTTTTTTGTATATTGATGAATATTTTAAATATAGCTCACATTTCTCTTTTCTTATTTTCTTCATCTTGTCTACTGGTTGTAATGTGTTGTTTAGTTCTTTCCCTTGCTTTTTTCTTTTTCTTTATTTTTGATGTTTGATTCTTGGTTGTATTGGTTATTGTGTGTAAAGATATATGTTTATGTATGTATATATTTTAGGATATGGATGTTTGTTATATTACAGCCCTGAAGAAGTCCTCTTTTAAAGGACGAAACGTGTTGGCTGTGCTATGTTATGAATATGGGCTGCGTGTAAAAAGAATAAAAAGAAAATAAGAAGAAGATTGCTTTGGACTCATGTTATAAATTGGACTTTTGAATTTAGTGCTTTGTGGTGCATCATCTTTTGTTGGCCTGGTATATGTGTGCATGTTTGTATGTGTGTGTCTTGGAAGGTGTGTGGTGTTTGGGGTGCATGTGTTTGTGATGGTGGGTGTTGTGATAATGGGTGTCGGGTGGATAGTGTGTTGTTGTGGTTGTGGATGTGGTGGTGGTTGTTGTGGTACCTGTGGGTGGAGTGTAAGTAAGTAGTCTGTGTCTGTTGGGTGGGTGTATGCTTGTATTTCTTGATGTGTTTGTGTTTATGTGTGTGTCTTACTTTTGTCTGTTGGAGTGAGTGTGTGCAAGAAAGTTAGCATACTTGAGATTGGGGTGAGAGATGGGATTTGGAATGATGAAGGGATAGGAGTAGAGGCACAAGGTTGGGCAAGTTGAGGGACTGTAGTCAGTGCAAAGGCTATCTTTGCAAGTGATCTCTGCATATCAGACAATGAACTATGAATGGAATCCAGAAATGCAACCATCTGTTGCATTTGGGAGCTAAGATCCCGGATGCCATTCACAATTGCTGTATGGTTTACAGAGATGCTGTGTAAGAGGTCAATAGCCTCTTCAGTAAGTCTAGCCAGGGGGACAGGGAAAGAAGAGGAGATGCCTGTGGCAAAGAAGACCCCAGACCTTCTAGGGGCAGTGAGTTTGGCCAACTGGGAAGGGAACAAGGGGAGGGTGGGGTAGGGAATCTGGGTAGTGGACAAGGATGCAGATGGGACAAGTCCTGTCGGTCCACTACCACTAGGGACTGGCCTTCTGTGAAGGCCTCAAAAGAAGATATAGAGCTGGTGGCCTCCATGCTAGTCCCCTCACCTTTCATGCCCCTGTGTCCGTCTGTGTCCGATGTTTCTCCACTGGACATACAGTGGCGAGCTGCTTACCTGCCTTCATGGCTAATGTCTCCATCACCTGTGGCTACAAAATGGTCATAAGGTTATCTAACAAAACATTTCCTAATTTAAACTTTTTACCTACTCATTGACTATACAACTTAGGTATCCTTGACTATTACCCCATGCATGTATCAAACATATTATGGACCCATTTGCCCAAAAGTTTAGGAAATTACCATAACTAGTCCCATTTCATTTCAGATCATTTCACTTAAGCAATTCAAATGCCTCATAGAATTGTTTAACACCTTTGAATGAGACAGATTTGGTTGTTTTGAATAGTTAACTCATGTCACAGAAACACATTTCTAGCAAAAACATTGTAACGTACATTGTCCAGCTGCAAAAGTTCTTTTCAATAACTCCTGCGTTCCAACATTGATTCATCATCTGGACATAACAAATGACACTAATATGTTGTTTGGGGGACGTGTAGCTCTGTCACCAATGTGTATACATTGCTGTCTGTTTCAGTTAATAAAGATTGCCTACTAATTTCATGTTTGTGGCTTACATGCATATTTGTGAAGGAGAAAGGCTTTATGCTATTTTGCTACTGTCAACATAAACTGACTTGAATCCTGCAGTGAAAACATATTTATCAATTGTTTTTTCTAAGAAATGTTGCCATAGTACTCATGTTACTACTTGTTTTGGACTAGATGCTCAATATCGTTTGGCTACAATACCAACTCACCAATGTGAAGTCAGAAACATCCACTGTATCATAAGTGCTTTGTATGCCATGTCACCTGTAAGAGGCCAACATTCGCACCTCACATTTGTGATGGAGCATCACACCTGACAGAATCTACAATTTGGGCATTTCGGGTACAAATATCTCTCTTAACACAGACAAAATCCTGGTGCCTCTTTTTTCTTAGGCAGGCATGTGTCTACTCAAAAACGTCCTTGGGTTGTGATAGGGAATCTACTGCCAACCTTTAACACAAATCAACACACAAAACACATTATCACACACCATGTGCAAAACTTACACCTTCCAGAAACCCTCTTGTCTGTTGGATGTGTGTCAAACTTAAAGTTGATGCCATAAATCACTGATGTAACAAAAATAGTTAACTAACAATAAGAACTCAATAAACTTACTTACCCCCTTAATGCTGCTGTTGGGCTCTCAACTGGCCATCAAGGTCCGGATAGGCCACAGCAAGTGTGCAGGCCATTGGTGGGGGGCAGTGTGTGGCACATACACTTCCCACATTAGGAAGGCTAGCTGAGCTGGACTTCAAATGACTCACGGGTTCAGCATCATAGGTACACCCACCTTTTTGACAATGGATACTGTGCTGCTCATAGACCCCTAGGGTCTACACTTTCTTGGTAATGGCTTTCCATATCACCTTCTTCCGATGGGCATTGACCTGTATGGATAAGAAAAGAGAAAGAAACATATGTTTTGTGAGGTTTTATTTGTATTGCTGTGACAATATTGTAACATCTCTAACAAGTATTTAAAAAAAGGTAAGAAATACAAATTTGTAGTGACCTGTTGAGTACCATCAACCCTTTCAATGTCCTCATGTTACAAATCCAGGCCATAAACATCATCTAGGCTAGAGGTCTGAAACATTTCCTGTAGTGAAAGCCACTTCTTAGCATTACAAATCATTGTGAGCTACTATAGGTTAAACAAATTGTACATTATTAGCACAAACACCCATGCATAACTATATTGGCTTAATGCCTAATGTTTGTAGAGCCAGATACTATGGTTTGAAACACATGCAATGACTAAAGGCATTATTAAAGGGCTACCATGTGTGTTGTGTGAGAGCATGGTTATTGGTGATTTATGAACAAGTGTGTGTAGGAATGGGACATACCTGTATGGGTGATTGAGAGCCTGTGTCATTTGGAATGGCAGCACAGGATAAACCTTTCCACATATGTGGCACATTTACATGAGCAAAACATACAGATACTCATTCATCAGAAAATGGGGAATATTTAAAGTAAAATAAAAATTGGACAAGTCCAGAACTTGAAAGTTTTTTCTTGCACTTTACATTTCTCACATTTTGACATATGCCTGCACTTTTCACGTATACTTAAGCTACAGTGTCTACTGGCCACTGGAAGTAGAGGGCATGCAGTTTGTAAATTGAAATCTTAATTTGTGAGTAAATTGCAATAAAATGTCACCTTATTCATTCAGACTACTTTTCATTTAAATATACAGACATTTCAAACATTTTTTAACATCATTATATCCCCTGCCAAATTATTGAGTTGACTACACTCCAATCACAAATTAGCATGTGAATTAAAATAAAACAAGTTACTTAGAAATACATTTTCAATTCAAACATGTACCTGTTCCTCTGGGTTCCCATACAGTTGGCTGTAAAGGGAAAGACCCCTGTGGTGAGCAGTTGCAACTTCTCAGTGAAAACGTTTGGGGCCCTGCCACCTGCTTTGCCTGGCATCATGGCTCCCAGGGGTCGATAATAGCGGCAAAAGTGGAGGAGGTATTGTTAGCTGCAGTGTTAGCAGGCAAGTGAGCTTTTTTCCTAATGCCACGTACATGTACACGATGTACGCGATCCATCATGGACAAGGACACAGCCATTGGCTTTAGTGTGCAGCCGTCACACATTGTATTGCTGTGTCCATCGTAGATTTTTACACTTACTAGGCAGTCTTCTTCTGCCAATAGCTGTTGGATTGCCAATATCCTGATGGTAGGGTCAGGTGCCCGCCATTTTAGGATGGAACCAGTATATATTTTAAATGTACAGTATGTAATACACTGTTGCTTAAATAAATTTGACACATTATAGTGCAATGTGTTACTGTGTTTAAAATCGATAGTGACTCGATGTATCTTATAATGTGTATTATTTACACATTATTTTTTTAAATATCAGACATCAGAAATTGTTATTCTAAGTTGCAACATCACTACAAATTATGTGTACATATATGTCACAAAAACATATGTCATTTTGCAAAGACTTAAGATGTGTGTTGATTATCAAAGTATTGCATGATCATTTCATGTGATATTTTATGGTTCCTAAATGCAGACATATAAACCCAGGGAAAGGTTGAAGACAACAGCTGCAAGTGTTCAGACCTTTTCCAGACCTTGTCACTATATAAAAAAGGGACATTATAAAAGCGATCAGATTGAATAGGCAAACTATTCTGGATTTATGTCATCAGCTGAAGCCAGATCTCCAGCCTCACAATAGGAATCCCAGAGCAGTAATATCCGTAGTGAAAATCATTTTAGTACTCTGTTTAGTGGACACAGAATCCTTCCAATACATTGTGGCAGTATCTAGAGGTTTGTCACAACCAACTTTCAGTAGTGTGCTACAAGAAGTCCATTCTTCAATGATGAGGCACATCAACAGCTCTATCCAGTTTCCACAAAATGAGGCTTTTGTAAATGTGAAGGGAGATTTTTATGCTTTGAATGGCATACCACATGGTTGGAGCAATTGATGGCACACATATTGCCTTTCTGCCACCACATGCGATGGAACAGGTCCACTGCAATCAGAAGAACTTTTATCCAATCAATGTGCAAGTTGTCTGCTTACCGGATTTGTACACCTCAAGCATGCGTGCCCATTTCCCTGGGTCAACACATGATTCCTTTGTATTATGGAACAGCAGCATACCCATGCAAATGTCACAACTTGGATCGAAGAGGGCCTGGCTTGTTGGTAAGTACATTATGACAACAGGATAATTTGCTTTATCTTCAGTTTAGGAATGTACAATGGGATAAGATATTGCTCTATATATTTTTGACTTTCATATAGGAGACTCAGATTATCCTAACCGACCATGGTTGTTAGCACCGCTGAGGAATCTAACAAAACCATGGGATGTCTGCTTCAATTAGCCCTATGGAAGGACATGGAGGCCAGTGAAGTGAACTTTTGGGCTCCTGAAGGTCAGAGTTTGCTGTTTAGATAAGGCCTGTGGAACCCTCCTCTACTCACCTGGTAAGGTGTGCCAAATCAACAAGGCCTGCTGCATGTTGCACAACATAGCCTCATGACATATCATCCCATACATCGAGGATGGAGACCATGACAAGTCTCCGGATGAGGACGTTGAAATGCAAAATGAAGATGACAGTGGGGAAAAGGAAGGAATTGAAGTACTTCAAGATGCTATTGACAACTTCTTCACCTGAGTGTAGGTTTAATTTTGCATGTTGTTAAATTCAACGTCAAAACAACTTATGACATAATGAGCATATCAGTGTGCTGGACAACTTTTAGAAGTGGTGGTTACTTCAGGAAATTCCCAGGCAAAGATGTTTATTGTTAAAGGTTTTGACACATTGACTACTATGTGTATTGACAATGATGATCTCTGAATGTTGTAAGTTAATGTGTCCTCATAACAAACCATTTGAGTTTATTTTACCATGTAAAATAAACGTATTCTTCTTGTTTTTCTTTTTTAGGATCCTTCAACATAAAATCTTTATCTGGACATTTGAAATTTGTGACATTTGCAGCTATATACTGTTGTTGCAAGGTACAAGGAAACATGGGTTGATCCACAGGAAGACACACACTATGGATGTACATGTCTTGTATGAAGACAAGTTGCACACTGATTGAATTAATGTTCTTGACATTGCATTAGACCTGTTTTATGTTGAATGTTGCCACCAAGGCAATATGTGCTGCTTAATTTGCTCTAACTACATATGTTAGTCAACTAAAAGAATGCTAAGCTCCCTTCACATTGACAAAATCCTCATTTTGGGTTAAGCGTATGAAGCTGTTGATATATCTCATCATAACAGAAACCATATTTTGTAGAATACTACTTAAAGTTGGTTTTGACATTCCACCAGAAGCTGCCACAGTATATTAGAATGATCCTGTGGTCACACAATTGTGTACTGTCATGATTCTGAATATTGGTGTTATTGATATGGGATTCCTATTGTAAGGCAACATTCCTGGCTCCAGCTGATGACATGAATCAATAATAGTTTGCATATTCAAATGATTTTATATGATTATATCTTTTTCTCCAGTGGTGTCGGGTTTTCGAAAAGTAAAAATACAACTGTCAAAAACTATTTGGGTTATGCATTGGTTGTGAACTGTGTCTGATTTGTTACAAAACAATTATTTCTTACAGATGTGTATAATCAATACATTGCAATTTTTGTTTGGTATTTTTTTTCTTCTTTGGAAATTGGATACACATTGCATAATTGAAACTTTACAAAAAAAATGTTTTTATTTATTGTTTGTGTTTTTACATAATGATGGAAGGAAGGAATAAAGAAAGGAAATATCGCAAGGGATATAACACCAGTCTTTGAATTTGTGTTTTTTGAATGTATTAATCAAACAGAAATAAACTTAAACATGTTGAAAACCAACCAAAAGAAAAATGAAAAACCCAAACAAAACAGTCAATCATGGTGAATGGAACTATTTTTGTGGACGCTAAATTGTTTGGAGTCCAATGCACAAAATACAGCTGGCCTCAAAAAAGGTTAATATGATCATAAAATAGTCTATATTGTGAATGGTAGTCACACACTGGAAGAAATTAGGTTCTATCCCTCTTGATGGTAGTGGTAGAGGTATTGCCATCCTCTTCTGGAAGTCTGCATAAACATCCCCTCTGGGGGAGGGGAATGGATTCACAGTTGCAGGGAATGGGGTTGATGGAGCTGGTTCCTGTTGTGGCGTGGCCTCCTTGTTTGTTGCTGAGACAGATGTATTTTGTCCAAAGGTTGAAGGATCACAGACAGGGGAAGATGGTACAGGAAATGCCATGCACATATGGTGATAAATGTCAAACATCACCCCAGTCAGGGAACACAAATTTGAGTTGAGATTCTGCATTGTGCTTCCTCTGCACCTGTCTAATGTCCCAGAGTTCTGTTAGGACCTGGCCCATCATGCTTTCGGACTGATACAGGACTCCCAAGACTAGGTCAGTGGTGGTCTGGGTGACAGTGTACCCAGTAGCCTAAATCTGCTGGCCCACAGCTTTTCTTCCATGACCCTCTATCCCCATACCACTGGGTCTAGGCTGAACTGGAGGTGGTGGTGGTGTTGGCTCCACTGCAGCAAGGACTGGGGGGAAGAAGAAAGATATTATATTAATTTGAGCACAGGTATACTCAGTCTGAGGTGTTGTTGCAGTCTGGGTAGGAGGTATAGGTATGGGCTGAATGTCAATCACTGGAGCTGTTCCCAGACAGACTAGATGGACCAATCAGCTCATCATCATCCAGACCTCCAGGAGTGGTGTTCTCACTGAAGGCTTAATCCTGGTCTGGAGTGGAGGTGTTCTCAGTGGCAGACGGTGGTCCACTGGCTCTAAGAGTGTGAGACCTAATATGGTTAACAAACAGTCAGAAATGAAAAGCCTGGATTGTACATAAAATGTGTCTTCAGCTACAATGAAGCAACCTAACAGTAAAAAAATAATGAATGGAATGAATAGACCTTTCTGTGATTTTTTGTGAATTACCCATACAGGTTAATTTATACACATGCAAACTTCAGAAATACTGGCGAAGAGATATCCTGAAAAGAAAAAGGTTATTTAGAAAGTGTACAATACATGTACCAAACATCTAACACAGTAGATAGGATAAATGAGAACAAAACCATTCAAAGGCTTAGGAGACTAAAAATCATGAATTGTTTATACAACTTAGGAGAATTAATGGCATTAGTCATCATCTGAACATTGCAAGGTAATTTGTATATCAATACTACTTATTTTCAGCATACAACATGACAAGATTGACAATTTTTATGTTAACATACTATGATTTGCAAAACCAAGTACATCAGTTCAATCAAATGACAAGAAAGTGGCAACATAAATATATACTTCAAAATGACACTTTCATGAATAGCATAAAATGGTGATTGCCTAGTGCATGACACTTTGACATTTGTACATATAAGGAAGAAAGGAGAGAGAGGACAACATCACATTGCAATTTTATTTTCCAGAGACAAAAACAGGGCATCATGGTAGTTGCAGTCATTTCTATTTCCCATTAACAGCATTTGTAAAAATGAGAGGTAAACATACCTAGTAAAATATCTGCAGTGAAAATGAACACACAAATACTCACATGATTTCATCCATTATGACTGACAATGCTTCCTCTGTAAAATGTGGTTTACATCTCCCCACCATAGTGAGAAACTAGAAAGAAATGAAACTGTAGCCCAAACGTTGATGAAAAACTTTTAAAATGAAACAAATGAAGAATGAACAGAGAGAGAAAAAAAAAATAACCTGACTCCTAGTGGCAAATGCAGCTTGACACAATCCTGCCTCCCTGATGGCAGCAGAGTACTGTTAGCCAGCGTTGGAGTCAGCTGTGTCGAAAGCGATAGACCGCTTTCATGCCAGATTCCACTCTGTTGAGGTGGACGGAAGTTCAGCCGCTACATATCTGAATACGGCGGTCGAATCTCCCTCAGCTTGATGGAGTACTTGGAACCCCATCACATCAGGATGATGGAACTCCTGTCAAGATCTAAATCAGGTTCTAAGTTGTTTTCAATGCAGTAACCAGCATATGCCTTCAGTGATCTCTGCATGCCCAATCTGCATGAAGTATGTGGGATATTTAAATGTGGCCCAAACATGGTGGGAAACACCACACTGCCTTTAGGTTACAAGAATATCTACTATGTATGTGGAAAATAAAAGGGAAGCAAGGATAGAGACTTGCCACAGACAGTTAGGAGGTTTGATTCTCCCTAAAAGAGCTCCTTTACTCCCCAAGTCGATTTGTGTCCACAACCCTTTATGTAATTGGATCATCAGTGCCAATAATGCCTCCGGTATTCCCCAATTTTAAATTTATTCCACAGCCTTGAACTATTGATGGTATGAAAAGCAGATGACAAATTGTTATATGTGACATAAAGGGACTGATGCTTGGTTAAAGAACATTTTTTGCCCAACAACTTTATCAAAAAGCATCTATTGGTAATAGAATTGTCTTTCCTAAAGCCAATCTGTATGAAGGTAAAATATTTTTCTCCTTTACCCACTCTTCTAGATGGTTCAGTAATAATTTTGCATAATTTTTGCTTGGTATTTTAAGTAATGACATAATTGTATAATTCTGTGGACAGTCCCTTATTTTCTTTTCACAGATTTGAACTTTGATACTTCCATGCCATGACTCCGGAACTCTATTTTCTTTTATAGTCCCCCCAAACAAAGGTGTAAGGACTTGGACCATAATGTAGGATTTAACTGTAATATTTGTGCTTTATAGCCCTTCGAGACTCTAACCTCTTGATTTTTTTAAACTCATAATTAGATCTTCAGCATCCTTAACAGATGGGTTCTGGACTGATTGCAAGACTGTTGCCTGATAAGAGTCCTCTCTCCCAATGATGCATCTGGCTGATTGCCAGTATCTTTTAGTCTCTACAATGTGGTAATATATTCAACTCAGGTTTCTTCCCCTATAGGTCTAGTTGTTATTGTTTCATTCCAATAACTACTGTGCTACTCTCACTCACAATACATGTGAAAGGTGTCAAATGTCTCCTCATGAGGCTCACAGATATTCAAGTATATAAATGGTATGTGTATAGTTTAAACCTAGATAAGTTGCTTTGGGAAGCTAGAAGCAAGAAAGGGCAAAAGAACTGCTTTGGCAAGAGGGATGATACTTAATCAAAGATAACAGGATTTCACAAATATGACACCAAGGCCCATATTTATACTTTTTTAGCACCGTATTTGCGTCGCTTTTTGGCGCAAAAGCGGCGCAAACTTACAAAATGCAATTGTATTTTGTTTAAGTTTGCGCCGCTTTTGCGTCAAAAAGCGGTGCAAATACGGCGCTAAAAAAGTATAAATATAGGCCCAAATCTTCTGTGCTTCAGGGTTAGGAAAAAGCTGAGCATAGGTCATTCAAAACAAGAATTCCAAGTGGAAATCCAGCAGAACAGTAGAGAAAAAACTATTAGGGATAAAAAGACCAACAAGTGCATGATGAATGTGGTAACAAATAGGGACGTAAGACACTGTGAAGCATCCATCTCATGGAAAAGCCACTCCATATAATGTAAATGCAGTTTATGATATATGTTGCAGGGTAAATAAAAACTTTAAAATGGAAAAACAAACTCTTCTTTGGCAATGAAAAAACACCCCTTTACTGTTGTGACAAGGAAACTGACCCTTCTTACACAGGCAGGCAGCCAGTCTCAAGCTGATGAAGTACAAACAAGCCTCCTACATACAAAATCACACAATGCTTTATTACAAAACAGTAAATAATGATTGACTGGCCAGTCACAGATTAAAACAGAAAAACATTTGAACACATGCGAACCCGTAACCCACTAAATCTAAACTAATCTAAACATTCTTCACTTGTGGCTTAACCCCTTCTGTGCCGCGGACGTAGTGGTTACGTCCCGCGGCACAGTGCTGCTGTGCCGAGGACGTAACCACTACGTCCTCGGCACACAGCCCAGAGGGAGCGCTCTCGCTCCCTCTGTGTGCTTCCCCCCCACCCCCCAAAGTCAGGGATGGAAGGGGAAGCCCTTCCCCTTCCACCCCCGACCTCCCCACCCCCCCATAATGACGTCAGCACGCGATCGCGCGCTGACTTCATTATGGGATCCTCGCCGCACAGGAAGCCATTTGCTTCCTGTGCGGCGACGAGAGAAGAGGTGAGTTCCTCTTCCCGGTGGGTGGGGGGTTGGGGCTAAAGAGGCACCGGGGAAAAGGAAAGGCTTTTCCTTTTCCCCGGTGTCTCTTTGAGCATTCCTGCTGCCCGATCGCATTGCGATCGGGCAGCAGGAATGCCCACTAGACACCAGGGATTTGTTTTTTTTGTTGTTGTTTCCTGTTTTTGGCACGCGGGGAGCGGCCCCTTGGGCAAGGGTCGCTCCCCTTTAGGGGGCAATTACTACGGCCATTTGGCTACTTTTTAGCCAGATCTGCCCCCAAGGGGGGCAGAAAACACTAGATCACCAGGGATTTATATTGGTATGTGCATTTATGTGTGGGGGGTGCCCCCTTGGGCAAGGGGTGCCCCCCCAAGGGGGCAGAGAACTGTTGGCCTTTTCTGCCCCCCTTGGGGGCAGATCGGCCTATTTTTTTTAGGTCCATCTGCCCCCAAGGGGGGCAGAAGCCACTTAGGCACCAGGGATTGTGTGTGTAGTGGATGGGGGGGCGCCCCCTTGGGCAAGGGTCGCTCCCCTTTGGGGGGCATGTCTTTTAGGGCCATTTCTGCCCCCCTTGAGGGCAGATTGGCTACTTTTTAGCCAGATCTGCCCCCAAGGGGGGCAGAAAACACTAGATCACCAGTTTTGTTTTATTTTTATGTGTATTTATGTGGGGGGGGTGCCCCCTTGGGCAAGGGGCGCCCCCCCCAAGGGGGCAGAGAACCGTTGGCCTTTCCTGCCCCCCTTGGGGGCAAATCGGCCTATTTTTTTTAGGTCCATCTGCCCCCAAGGGGGGCAGAAGCCACTTAGGCACCAGGGATTGTGTGTGTAGTGGATGGGGGGGCGCCCCCTTGGGCAAGGGTCGCTCCCCTTTGGGGGGCATGTCTTTTAGGGCCATTTCTGCCCCCCTTGAGGGCAGATCAGCCTATTATTTTTAGGCTGATCTGCCCCAAGGGGGGCAGAAACCACTAGAACGCCAGGGATTTTTTTTTATGTGTTTATTTTTGTGGGGGGGCGTCCCCTTGGGCACGGGGCGCCCCCCCAAGGGGGGCATTGACCTGTTGGCCATTTCTGCCCCCCCTGGGGGCAGATGGGCCTATTTTTGTAGGCCCACCTGCCCCAAAGGGGGGCAGAAGCCACTTAGACACCAGGGATAGTGTGTGTGTGTGTGTGTGTTAGTGGATGGGGGGGGGGGCCTTGGGCAAGGGTCGCCCCCCACTTTGGGGGCACATGTACCCAGGCCATTTCTGCACCCCTTGGAGACAGATCAGCCTATTATTTTTAGGCTGGTCTGCCCCCAAGGTGGGCAGAAACCACTAGAACGCCAGGTTTTTTTTTTATCTGTTTTTTTTGTGGGGGGGCGTCCCCTTGGTCACGGGGCGCCACCCCAAGGGGGGCATTGACCTGTTGGCCATTTCTACACCCCCTGGGGGCAGATGGGCCTATTTTCTTAGGCCCACCTGCCCCCAAGGGGGGCAGAAGCCACTTAGACACCAGGGATAGTGTGTGTGTGTGTGTGTGTGTGTTAGTGGATGGGGGGGGCCTTGGGAAAGGGTCGCCCCCCACTTTGGGGGCACATGTACCCAGGCCATTTCTGCACCCCTTGGAGACAGATCAGCCTATTATTTTTAGGCTGGTCTGCCCCCAAGGGGGGCAGAAACTACTAGAACGCCAGGAATTTTGTTTTATTTGTTTATTTTTGTGGGGGGGTGTCCCCTTGGTCACGGGCGCCCCCCCAAGGGGGGCATTGACCTGTTGCCCATTTCTACACCCCCTGGGGGCAGATGGGCCTTTTTTGTTAGGCCCACCTGCCCCCAAGGGGGGTAGAAGCCACTTAGGCACCAGGGATAGTGTTGTGTGTTTTTTTTTAGTTTTTTTTTTAGGGCTGTCCCCTTTGGCAAGGGTCGCTCTCCATGGGGACACACTATTAAAGGTATTTTCTGGCTTCCTTGGGGTAGACAGGCCTATTTTATTAGTAGGCCCATCTGCCCCTATGGCAGAATCCACTTAGGCACCAATTTCTAAATGTTTGATGGTGGGGTGTTTGTCAACTGAAGAAGTCTTTGCATTTGTGATAAAAAATGTTTTCCTCCTTTTTGTTCTAGTTCAAAGCTTTTGCTTTATTTGCTGTGGCTCCTTGCGGTTTTGGCGGTGGTTGACCTGCAGTTTGCACAGTTGCATGTTTTAGGTAAGTAAAAACAATTTTCTCCAAAGGAGTATTGTTGCCATGCATGAATGACATGTTTGTAGGGGGTGTACTAAATGCAGGATTGTGTGTGAAATTGTCCTTAGGTTTGTGCACAATGATATTTGTTTTGTCTTATTTCTAATTTGCCTTTCTTTCTTTATTTTTAGTGGGATATCATTGGTGATTGCTGTGTAGTAGCTGGTGAATCAAGCTTTTTCAGGCAAGTGAGCGGTATAGTTTTTGAGTTTATAACTCTTACTAACAAAGCTACACTTTGTTACTTGTCTTACACAGTGCTGGTTGTTGGTGGTGAATTTGTCCAGTTAATTTTAGCAGGAGAGATCATGGCTAGCCGCAGGATGACCGCTCAGCAGGTGGTTGGTATGCTTTTTGAGTCACAGTCTGATCATGACTATGAGACGGACTCTGCATCTGAAGCAGAGGAGGAAGTCAGAGATTCTGGCAGTGATGTTTCTCTTGGAGGGGAATCTTCTGATGATGAAGCCACACTCAGTGCAGATGAAGGGCCTGTTTTAGAGGAGGCCATTGATGTGCCAATAGTGCAGCAGCCTGGGGCTGAAAGGTTTCCCGTTATAAGACCTGATGTCTGGGTTGACCCAAACATGGAGCAGCCAGAGTTGCCTGCCTTTACTGGTCTCCCGGGGTGTAACGCCAATACAGAGAACTTTATGCCTATCAATTTCTTTGAGTTATTCATGGATGATGTGTTTTTGGAAGAGATTGTTGAGCAGACTAATTTGTATGCGGAGCAGCATTTGAGGGACAGCGCTGCTAGACTTAGGCCACACTCTAGAGCTGCCCAGTGGATTCCCACAAATTTGGAGGACTTAAAAAAGTTTTTGGGTTTGACTTTTTTAATGGGGTTGATAAGGAAGCCGTCACTGGCTTCTTATTGGTCTACTAGTCCCTTGATGGCAACAGCTATATTTCCAGCGACCATGAGTCGTAATCGGTATTTGCTTCTTCTTAGGATGCTGCATTTTGTTGACAATGCTTTAGCCTTGCCACGAGATCACCCAGATTCTGACCGTCTTTTTAAGATTAGGCCTGTCCTTGATCATTTTGTAGATCGGTTTTCGGAGGTCTATGTTCCAGGCAAAGAGTTAAGTGTGGACGAGTCTTTGGTCCTCTTCAAGGGTCGTTTGGTTTTTAGGCAGTGCATTCCTAGCAAAAGGGCACGATATGGAATTAAATTGTATATGGTGTCTGAAAGTAGGACAGGATATGTGTATAGTTTCCGAGTGTACACTGGTAGGGATTCCAATATTGACCCCCCTGGTTGTCCTCCCACTTTTGGAGTTACTGAGAAAATTGTGTGGGATCTTGGTAGACGACTGTTCAACAAAGGTCACCATTTGTATGTAGATAACTTCTACACTGGTGTGCAATTGTTCAAGGAATTGTTTAGAGTGGACACAGTTGCTTGTGGCACAATCCGTTCTAACCGGAAAGGCTATCCAAGGGAGCTTGTCTGTAAAAAACTTGAGAGAGGACAGTGCTGTGCCTTGCGGAACGAGGAGCTGCTAGCTTTGAAATTTTCAGACAAGAGGGATGTCTACATGCTAAGTACCATCCATGATGAGAGTACTTCCCCTGTGACTGTTTGGGGCCAGGTTGCTGAAGTGCGCAAACCTGTGTGCATTTTAGATTATAATAAGCACATGGGAGGTGTAGATAGAGTTGACCAGAGGTTGGAACCTTATACTGCTATTCGTAAGTCTTACGTTTGGTATAAGAAGTTAGCACTTCACCTCTTCCACTTAGCAACCTTCAATGCTTTTATTGTGTTTAGGGATAGGTCTCCAGAGTCAAAGATGACATTTGTGAAATTTCAGGAGTCAGTGATAGAGAGCCTTATTGTGGTGGAACAGGCCAGAGTTCCTAGAGGAGCAGTGGTGGAGGATGTGGCTAGATTGAAAGATCGCCACTTTGCTGAGCACATTCCTCCCACACCCAAAAAAGACTTTCCAGCTAAGAAATGTAGAGTGTGTTTTTGAAGAGGTATCCGGAGGGAGGCTCAAATGTACTGCACAGATTGTCTTTCAAAGCCTGGGCTGTGTGTCGGTGCTTGTTTTAAGAATTGCCACACCCAGAAGAATTTCTGGGAACAACCATGAGTGTAAACTCATGTCTGTTTTGTATTTTCATGTGTTTAGTTTCATGGTTAGCATTTCTGTCATGTTCTTAGTTAGAGTTTTTGTGTTTGTAGTTTTGTAATTCTTTCTACTTAGTTAGGGGTTCCTCTGTTAAAAAAAAAAATATATATATATGCCATTGTGGGTGGAGTGGGGCTTGGCTGAGAGTGTACATATTGACTTGCTGTTGGCTACTGCAACACACTGCCAGCCAAACACCAGTCCACACACTCCCATCAGCTGGGATGATTGTTGTATCAGGCATGTGGGCGTATGTAAGTGATGGGCCCTTGAGTGGCGCTGTCTGTCGATGTGAGTGTTGTAATGTGCTGGGCCCGTGGCTGGCGGTGTGAATGGCCTTGTGTGTGTCATGTATGAAAGTTGTGTGAATGGACTGGAAAGCGGTTGGTGCCTTGTCGCGGCTTTACAGCTCACGAGCTGTGAGTCATTGGTTCAGTTTTTTGCCTTTCAGTTACTAACAGTGCATTTCATTTTTGTGAAAGCTCTTGTTAGTAAAATTTGATCCACTGAACCATCACTCACCCTCGTGCCAAATCCAACCAGTATGTGTGGTAAAAATGACAAAACCTGCTCCGCTGTAATCAGGCGTCGCAGCACACCTGTGACACGCTAGGTGCCTCAGGTGGGACCCCGATGATGAAGCATGCCACCAACTTGGTTGGTGGGTGAGGGGTCTTTTTCACATAACCAAACTGTGTTTCTTTTCAAAATTTTAGTGTTTGGCACATCACAGACGTATGTGGGCACATCAAAACGATATATTACAAAACTACCTGTGTTTGGGGGGGAGAGGGCACCTATGTTTTTGGTCCTGTGTGCGGCCTTCATCTAGGGAAACCTACCAAACCCAGACATTTTATAAAACTAGACACCCCAAGGAGTCCAGGGAGGTGTGGCTTGCGTGGATCCCCCAACATTTTCTTACCCAGACTCCTCTGTAAACCTCAAAATGTGCTTAAAAAAGCATATTTTCCTTACTTTTCTTCGTAGGATCACCACTCCAGCACAAAATTCCTACTCCCCAGTGTTGCCCTCAGCCTCCCAAGTAAAATGACACCTCACTTATGTGGGTCCCCAAAGCAGAGTCAGTCTAAAGATGTATAAAAGAATATGTCCTTATAAACTTGCTGTGCTATCCCCTCTATCTCTACAAGTTTTGGGCCTTATTCTGTTGCAGGCACCTGGCCCCCCCACACAAGTGAGGTATCATTTTTATCGGGAGACGTGGGGGAACGCTGGGTGGAAGGAAATTTGTGGCTCCACTCAGATTCCAGAACTTTCTGTCACCGAAATGTGGGGAAAATGTGTTTTTTTAGACAGAATTTGAGGTTTGCAAAGGTAACAGAACCTGGTCCGAGCCACACAAGTCACCCCATCTTGGATTCCCCTAGGTCTCTAGTTTTCAGAAATGCACAGGTTTGGTAGGTTTCCCTAGGTGCCGGCTGAGCTAGAGGCCAAAATCTACAGGTAGGCACTGTTTTCAATGAAAAAATGTGATGTGTCCACGTTACGTTTTGGGGCATATCCTGTCACGGGCGCTAGGCCTACCCACACAAGTGAGGTATCATTTTTATCGGGAGACGTGGGGGAACGCTGGGTGGAAGGAAATTTGTGGCTCCTCTCAGATTCCAGGACTTTCTGCCACAGAAATGTGAGGAACATGTGTTTTTTTAGCCAAATTTTGAGGTTTGCAAAGGATTCTGGGTAACAGAACCTGGTCCGAGCCACACAAGTCACCCCATCTTGGATTTCCCTAGGTCTCTAGTTTTCAGAAATGCACAGGTTTGGTAGGTTTCCCTAGGTGGCGGCTAAGCTACAGGCCAATATCTACAGGTAGGCACTTTGCAAAAAAACACCTCTGTTTTCCTTCACCAATTTGGCTGTGTCCACGTTGCGCTTTGGGGCATTTCCTGTCACGGGCGCTAGGCCTACCCACACAAGTGAGGTATCATTTTTATCGGGAGACGTGGGGGAACGCTGGGTGGAAGGAAATTCGTGGCTCCTCTCAGATTCCAGAACGTTCTGCCACAGCAATGTGAGGAACATGAGTTTTTTTAGCCAAATTTTCAGGTTTGCAAAGGATTCTGGGTAACAGAACCTGGTCCGAGCCACACAAGTCACCCCATCTTGAATTCCCCTAGGTCTCTAGTTTTCAGAAATGCACAGGTTTGGTAGGTTTCCCTAGGTGGCGGCTGAGCTACAGGCCAATATCTACAGGTAGGCACTTTGCAAAAAACACCTCTGTTTTCCTTCACAAATTTGGATGTGTCCACGTTGCGCTTTGGGGCGTTTCCTGTCGCGGGCGCTAGGCCTACCCACACATGTGAGGTATCATTTTTATCGTGAGACGTGGGGGAACGCTGGGTGGAAGGAAATTCGTGGCTCCTCTCAGATTCCAGAACGTTCTGCCACAGAAATGTGAGGAACATGAGTTTTTTTAGCCAAATTTTGAGGTTTGCAAAGGATTCTGGGTAACAGAACCTGGTCCGAGCCACACAAGTCACCCCATCTTGGATTCCCCTAGGTCTCTAGTTATCAGAAATGCACAGGTTTGGTAGGTTTCCCTAGGTGGCGGCTGAGCTACAAGCCAAAATCTACAGGTAGGCACTTTGCAAAAAAACACCTCTGTTTTCCTTCACAAATTTGGATGTGTCCACGTTGCGGTTTGGGGCGTTTTCTGTCGCGGGCGCTAGGCCTACCCACACAAGTGAGGTATCATTTTTATCAGGAGACGTGGGGGAACGCTGGGTGGAAGGAAATTCGTGGCTCCTCTCAGATTCCAGAACTTTCTGCCACAGAAATGTTAGGAACATGTGTTTTTTTTAGCCAAATGTTGAGGTTTGCAAAGGATTCTGGGTAACAGAACCTGGTCTGAGCCACACAAGTCACCCCATCTTGGATTCCCCTAGGTCTCTAGTTTTCAGAAATGCACAGGTTTGGTAGGTTTCCCTAGGTGGCGGCTGAGCTACAAGCCAAAATCTACAGGTAGGCACTTTGCAAAAAAACACCTCTGTTTTCCTTCACAAATTTGGATGTGTCCACGTTGCGGTTTGGGGCGTTTTCTGTCGCGGGCGCTAGGCCTACCCGCACAAGTGAGGTATCATTTTTATCGGGAGACGTGGGGGTACGCTGGGTGGAAAGAAATTCGTGGCTCCTCTCAGATTCCAGAACTTTCTGCCACAGAAATGTTAGGAACATGTGTTTTTTTTAGCCAAATTTTGAGGTTTGCAAAGGATTCTGGGTAACAGAACCTGGTCCGAGCCACACAAGTCACCCCATCTTGGATTCCCCTAGGTCTCTAGTTTTCAGAAATGCACAGGTTTGGTAGGTTTCCCTAGGTGGCGGCTGAGCTACAAGCCAAAATCTACAGGTAGGCACTTTGCAAAAAAACACCTCTGTTTTCCTTCACCAATTTGGCTGTGTCCACGTTGCGCTTTGGGGCATTTCCTGTCACGGGCGCTAGGCCTACCCACACAAGTGAGGTATCATTTTTATCGGGAGACGTGGGGGAACGCTGGGTGGAAGGAAATTCGTGGCTCCTCTCAGATTCCAGAACTTTCTGCCACAGAAATGTGAGGAACATGTGTTTTTTTAGCCAAATCTTGAGGTTTGCAAAGGATTCTGGGTAACAGAACCTGGTCCGAGCCACACAAGTCACCCCATCTTGGATTCCCCTAGGTCTCTAGTTTTCAGAAATGCACAGGTTTGGTAGGTTTCCCTAGGTGGCGGCTGAGCTACAGGCCAATATCTACAGGTAGGCACTTTGCAAAAAACACCTCTGTTTTCCTTCACAAATTTGGATGTGTCCACGTTGCGCTTTGGGGCGTTTCCTGTCGCGGGCACTAGGCCTACCCACACATGTGAGGTATCATTTTTATCGTGAGACGTGGGGGAACGCTGGGTGGAAGGAAATTCGTGGCTCCTGTCAGATTCCAGAACGTTCTGCCACAGAAATGTGAGGAACATGAGTTTTTTTAGCCAAATTTTGAGGTTTGCAAAGGATTCTGGGTAACAGAACCTGGTCCGAGCCACACAAGTCACCCCATCTTGGATTCCCCTAGGTCTCTAGTTTTCAGAAATGCACAGGTTTGGTAGGTTTCCCTAGGTGGCGGCTAAGCTACAGGCCAATATCTACAGGTAGGCACTTTGCAAAAAACACCTCTGTTTTCCTTCACAAATTTGGATGTGTCCACGTTGCGCTTTGGGGCGTTTCCTGTCGCGGGCGCTAGGCCTACCCACACATGTGAGGTATCATTTTTATCGTGAGACGTGGGGGAACGCTGGGTGGAAGGAAATTCGTGGCTCCTCTCAGATTCCAGAACGTTCTGCCACAGAAATGTGAGGAACATGAGTTTTTTTAGCCAAATTTTCAGGTTTGCAAAGGATTCTGGGTAACAGAACCTGGTCCGAGCCACACAAGTCACCCCATCTTGGATTCCCCTACGTCTCTAGTTTTCAGAAATGCACAGGTTTGGTAGGTTTCCCTAGGTGGCGGCTGAGCTACAGGCCAAAATCTACAGGTAGGCACTTAGCAAAAAACACCTCTGTTTTCCTTCACAAATTTGGATGTGTCCACGTTGCGCTTTGGGGCGTTTCCTGTCACGGGCGCTAGGCCTACCCACACATGTGAGGTATCATTTTTATCGTGAGACGTGGGGGAACGCTGGGTGGAAGGAAATTCGTGGCTCCTCTCAGATTCCAGAACGTTCTACCACAGAAATATGAGGAACATGAGTTTTTTTAGCCAAATTTTGAGGTTTGCAAAGGATTCTGGGTAACAGAACCTGGTCCGAGCCACACAAGTCACCCCATCTTGGATTCCCCTAGGTCTCTAGTTTGCAGAAATGCATAGGTTTGGTAGGTTTCCCTAGGTGGCGGCTGAGCTACAAGCCAAAATCTACAGGTAGGCACTTTGCAAAAAAACACCTCTGTTTTCCTTCACCAATTTGGCTGTGTCCACGTTGCGCTTTGGGGCATTTCCTGTCACGGGCGCTAGGCCTACCCACACAAGTGAGGTATCATTTTTATCGGGAGACGTGGGGGAACGCTGGGTGGAAGGAAATTCGTGGCTCCTCTCAGATTCCAGAACTTTCTGCCACAGAAATGTGAGGAACATGTGTTTTTTTAGCCAAATTTTGAGGTTTGCAAAGGATTCTGGGTAACAGAACCTGGTCCGAGCCACACAAGTCACCCCATCTTGGATTCCCCTAGGTCTCTAGTTTTCAGAAATGCACAGGTTTGGTAGGTTTCCCTAGGTGGCGGCTGAGCTACAGGCCAATATCTACAGGTAGGCACTTTGCAAAAAACACCTCTGTTTTCCTTCACAAATTTGGATGTGTCCACGTTGCGCTTTGGGGCGTTTCCTGTCGCGGGCGCTAAGCCTACCCACACATGTGAGGTATCATTTTTATCGTGAGACGTGGGGGAACGCTGGGTGGAAGGAAATTCGTGGCTCCTCTCAGATTCCAGAACGTTCTGCCACAGAAATGTGAGGAACATGAGTTTTTTTAGCCAAATTTTGAGGTTTGCAAAGGATTCTGGGTAACAGAACCTGGTCCGAGCCACACAAGTCACCCCATCTTGGATTCCCCTAGGTCTCTAGTTTTCAGAAATGCACAGGTTTGGTAGGTTTCCCTAGGTGGCGGCTGAGCTACAAGCCAAAATCTACAGGTAGGCACTTTGCAAAAAAACACCTCTGTTTTCCTTCACAAATTTGTATGTGTCCACGTTGCGGTTTGGGGCGTTTTCTGTCGCGGGCGCTAGGCCTACCCACACAAGTGAGGTATCATTTTTATCAGGAGACGTGGGGGAACGCTGGGTGGAAGGAAATTCGTGGCTCCTCTCAGATTCCAGAACTTTCTGCCACAGAAATGTTAGGAACATGTGTTTTTTTTAGCCAAATGTTGAGGTTTGCAAAGGATTCTGGGTAACAGAACCTGGTCCGAGCCACACAAGTCACCCCATCTTGGATTCCCCTAGGCCTCTAGTTTTCAGAAATGCACAGGTTTGGTAGGTTTCCCTAGGTGGCGGCTGAGCTACAAGCCAAAATCTACAGGTAGGCACTTGGCAAAAAAACACCTCTGTTTTCCTTCACAAATTTGGATGTGTCCACGTTGCGGTTTGGGGCGTTTTCTGTCGCGGGCGCTAGGCCTACCCGCACAAGTGAGGTATCATTTTTATCGGGAGACGTGGGGGTACGCTGGGTGGAAAGAAATTCGTGGCTCCTCTCAGATTCCAGAACTTTCTGCCACAGAAATGTTAGGAACATGTGTTTTTTTTAGCCAAATTTTGAGGTTTGCAAAGGATTCTGGGTAACAGAACCTGGTCCGAGCCACACAAGTCACCCCATCTTGGATTCCCCTAGGTCTCTAGTTTTCAGAAATGCACAGGTTTGGTAGGTTTCCCTAGGTGGCGGCTGAGCTACAAGCCAAAATCTACAGGTAGGCACTTTGCAAAAAAACACCTCTGTTTTCCTTCACCAATTTGGCTGTGTCCACGTTGCGCTTTGGGGCATTTCCTGTCACGGGCGCTAGGCCTACCCACACAAGTGAGGTATCATTTTTATCGGGAGACGTGGGGGAACGCTGGGTGGAAGGAAATTCGTGGCTCCTCTCAGATTCCAGAACTTTCTGCCACAGAAATGTGAGGAACATGTGTTTTTTTAGCCAAATCTTGAGGTTTGCAAAGGATTCTGGGTAACAGAACCTGGTCCGAGCCACACAAGTCACCCCATCTTGGATTCCCCTAGGTCTCTAGTTTTCAGAAATGCACAGGTTTGGTAGGTTTCCCTAGGTGGCGGCTGAGCTACAGGCCAATATCTACAGGTAGGCACTTTGCAAAAAACACCTCTGTTTTCCTTCACAAATTTGGATGTGTCCACGTTGCGCTTTGGGGCGTTTCCTGTCGCGGGCGCTAGGCCTACCCACACATGTGAGGTATCATTTTTATCGTGAGACGTGGGGGAACGCTGGGTGGAAGGAAATTCGTGGCTCCTGTCAGATTCCAGAACGTTCTGCCACAGAAATGTGAGGAACATGAGTTTTTTTAGCCAAATTTTGAGGTTTGCAAAGGATTCTGGGTAACAGAACCTGGTCCGAGCCACACAAGTCACCCCATCTTGGATTCCCCTAGGTCTCTAGTTTTCAGAAATGCACAGGTTTGGTAGGTTTCCCTAGGTGGCGGCTAAGCTACAGGCCAATATCTACAGGTAGGCACTTTGCAAAAAACACCTCTGTTTTCCTTCACAAATTTGGATGTGTCCACGTTGCGCTTTGGGGCGTTTCCTGTCGCGGGCGCTAGGCCTACCCACACATGTGAGGTATCATTTTTATCGTGAGACGTGGGGGAACGCTGGGTGGAAGGAAATTCGTGGCTCCTCTCAGATTCCAGAACGTTCTGCCACAGAAATGTGAGGAACATGAGTTTTTTTAGCCAAATTTTCAGGTTTGCAAAGGATTCTGGGTAACAGAACCTGGTCCGAGCCACACAAGTCACCCCATCTTGGATTCCCCTACGTCTCTAGTTTTCAGAAATGCACAGGTTTGGTAGGTTTCCCTAGGTGGCGGCTGAGCTACAGGCCAAAATCTACAGGTAGGCACTTAGCAAAAAACACCTCTGTTTTCCTTCACAAATTTGGATGTGTCCACGTTGCGCTTTGGGGCGTTTCCTGTCACGGGCGCTAGGCCTACCCACACATGTGAGGTATCATTTTTATCGTGAGACGTGGGGGAACGCTGGGTGGAAGGACATTCGTGGCTCCTCTCAGATTCCAGAACGTTCTACCACAGAAATATGAGGAACATGAGTTTTTTTAGCCAAATTTTGAGGTTTGCAAAGGATTCTGGGTAACAGAACCTGGTCCGAGCCACACAAGTCACCCCATCTTGGATTCCCCTAGGTCTCTAGTTTGCAGAAATGCACAGGTTTGGTAGGTTTCCCTAGGTGGCGGCTGAGCTACAAGCCAAAATCTACAGGTAGGCACTTTGCAAAAAAACACCTCTGTTTTCCTTCACCAATTTGGCTGTGTCCACGTTGCGCTTTGGGGCATTTCCTGTCACGGGCGCTAGGCCTACCCACACAAGTGAGGTATCATTTTTATCGGGAGACGTGGGGGAACGCTGGGTGGAAGGAAATTCGTGGCTCCTCTCAGATTCCAGAACTTTCTGCCACAGAAATGTGAGGAACATGTGTTTTTTTAGCCAAATTTTGAGGTTTGCAAAGGATTCTGGGTAACAGAACCTGGTCCGAGCCACACAAGTCACCCCATCTTGGATTCCCCTAGGTCTCTAGTTTTCAGAAATGCACAGGTTTGGTAGGTTTCCCTAGGTGGCGGCTGAGCTACAGGCCAAAATCTACAGGTAGGCACTTTGCAAAAAACACCTCTGTTTTCCTTCACAAATTTGGATGTGTCCACGTTGCGCTTTGGGGCGTTTCCTGTCGCGGGCGCTAGGCCTACCCACACATGTGAGGTATCATTTTTATCGTGAGACGTGGGGGAACGCTGGGTGGAAGGAAATTCGTGGCTCCTCTCAGATTCCAGAACGTTCTGCCACAGAAATGTGAGGAACATGAGTTTTTTTAGCCAAATTTTGAGGTTTGCAAAGGATTCTGGGTAACAGAACCTGGTCCGAGCCACACAAGTCACCCCATCTTGGATTCCCCTAGGTCTCTAGTTTTCAGAAATGCACAGGTTTGGTAGGTTTCCCTAGGTGGCGGCTGAGCTACAAGCCAAAATCTACAGGTAGGCACTTTGCAAAAAAACACCTCTGTTTTCCTTCGCAAATTTGGATGTGTCCACGTTGCGGTTTGGGGCGTTTTCTGTCGCGGGCGCTAGGCCTACCCACACAAGTGAGGTATCATTTTTATCAGGAGACGTGGGGGAACGCTGGGTGGAAGGAAATTCGTGGCTCCTCTCAGATTCCAGAACTTTCTGCCACAGAAATGTTAGGAACATGTGTTTTTTTTAGCCAAATTTTGAGGTTTGCAAAGGATTCTGGGTAACAGAACCTGGTCCGAGCCACACAAGTCACCCCATCTTGGATTCCCCTAGGTCTCTAGTTTTCAGAAATGCACAGGTTTGGTAGGTTTCCCTAGGTGGCGGCTGAGCTACAAGCCAAAATCTACAGGTAGGCACTTTGCAAAAAAACACCTCTGTTTTCCTTCACAAATTTGGATGTGTCCACGTTGCGGTTTGGGGCGTTTTCTGTCGCGGGCGCTAGGCCTACCCGCACAAGTGAGGTATCATTTTTATCGGGAGACGTGGGGGTACGCTGGGTGGAAAGAAATTCGTGGCTCCTCTCAGATTCCAGAACTTTCTGCCACAGAAATGTTAGGAACATGTGTTTTTTTTAGCCAAATTTTGAGGTTTGCAAAGGATTCTGGGTAACAGAACCTGGTCCGAGCCACACAAGTCACCCCATCTTGATTTCCCCTAGGTCTCTAGTTTGCAGAAATGCACAGGTTTGGTAGGTTTCCCTAGGTGGCGGCTGAGCTACAGGCCAATATCTACAGGTAGGCACTTTGCAAAAAACACCTCTGTTTTCCTTCACAAATTTGGATGTGTCCACGTTGCGCTTTGGGGCGTTTCCTGTCGCGGGCGCTAGGCCTACCCACACATGTGAGGTATCATTTTTATCGTGAGACATGGGGGAACGCTGGGTGGAAAGAAATTCGTGGCTCCTCTCAGATTCCAGAACTTTCTGCCACAGAAATGTTAGGAACATGTGTTTTTTTTAGCCAAATTTTCAGGTTTGCAAAGGATTCTGGGTAACAGAACCTGGTCCGAGCCACACAAGTCACCCCATCTTGGATTCCCCTACGTCTCTAGTTTTCAGAAATGCACAGGTTTGGTAGGTTTCCCTAGGTGGCGGCTGAGCTACAGGCCAAAATCTACAGGTAGGCACTTAGCAAAAAACACCTCTGTTTTCCTTCACAAATTTGGATGTGTCCACGTTGCGCTTTGGGGCGTTTCCTGTCACGGGCGCTAGGCCTACCCACACATGTGAGGTATCATTTTTATCGTGAGACGTGGGGGAACGCTGGGTGGAAGGAAATTCGTGGCTCCTCTCAGATTCCAGAACGTTCTACCACAGAAATATGAGGAACATGAGTTTTTTTAGCCAAATTTTGAGGTTTGCAAAGGATTCTGGGTAACAGAACCTGGTCCGAGCCACACAAGTCACCCCATCTTGGATTCCCCTAGGTCTCTAGTTTGCAGAAATGCACAGGTTTGGTAGGTTTCCCTAGGTGGCGACTGAGCTACAAGCCAAAATCTACAGGTAGGCACTTTGCAAAAAAACACCTCTGTTTTCCTTCACCAATTTGGCTGTGTCCACGTTGCGCTTTGGGGCATTTCCTGTCACGGGCGCTAGGCCTACCCACACAAGTGAGGTATCATTTTTATCGGGAGACGTGGGGGAACGCTGGGTGGAAGGAAATTCGTGGCTCCTCTCAGATTCCAGAACTTTCTGCCACAGAAATGTGAGGAACATGTGTTTTTTTAGCCAAATTTTGAGGTTTGCAAAGGATTCTGGGTAACAGAACCTGGTCCGAGCCACACAAGTCACCCCATCTTGGATTCCCCTAGGTCTCTAGTTTTCAGAAATGCACAGGTTTGGTAGGTTTCCCTAGGTGGCGGCTGAGCTACAGGCCAAAATCTACAGGTAGGCACTTTGCAAAAAACACCTCTGTTTTCCTTCACAAATTTGGATGTGTCCACGTTGCGCTTTGGGGCGTTTCCTGTCACGGGCGCTAGGCCTACCCACACATGTGAGGTATCATTTTTATCGTGAGACGTGGGGGAACGCTGGGTGGAAGGAAATTCGTGGCTCCTCTCAGATTCCAGAACGTTCTACCACAGAAATATGAGGAACATGAGTTTTTTTAGCCAAATTTTGAGGTTTGCAAAGGATTCTGGGTAACAGAACCTGGTCCGAGCCACACAAGTCACCCCATCTTGGATTCCCCTAGGTCTCTAGTTTGCAGAAATGCACAGGTTTGGTAGGTTTCCCTAGGTGGCGACTGAGCTACAAGCCAAAATCTACAGGTAGGCACTTTGCAAAAAAACACCTCTGTTTTCCTTCACCAATTTGGCTGTGTCCACGTTGCGCTTTGGGGCATTTCCTGTCACGGGCGCTAGGCCTACCCACACAAGTGAGGTATCATTTTTATCGGGAGACGTGGGGGAACGCTGGGTGGAAGGAAATTCGTGGCTCCTCTCAGATTCCAGAACGTTCTGCCACAGAAATGTGAGGAACATGAGTTTTTTTAGCCAAATTTTGAGGTTTGCAAAGGATTCTGGGTAACAGAACCTGGTCCGAGCCACACAAGTCACCCCATCTTGGATTCCCCTAGGTCTCTAGTTTTCAGAAATGCACAGGTTTGGTAGGTTTCCCTAGGTGGCGGCTGAGCTACAAGCCAAAATCTACAGGTAGGCACTTTGCAAAAAAACACCTCTGTTTTCCTTCGCAAATTTGGATGTGTCCACGTTGCGGTTTGGGGCGTTTTCTGTCGCGGGCGCTAGGCCTACCCACACAAGTGAGGTATCATTTTTATCAGGAGACGTGGGGGAACGCTGGGTGGAAGGAAATTCGTGGCTCCTCTCAGATTCCAGAACTTTCTGCCACAAAAATGTTAGGAACATGTGTTTTTTTTAGCCAAATTTTGAGGTTTGCAAAGGATTCTGGGTAACAGAACCTGGTCCGAGCCACACAAGTCACCCCATCTTGGATTCCCCTAGGTCTCTAGTTTTCAGAAATGCACAGGTTTGGTAGGTTTCCCTAGGTGGCGGCTGAGCTACAGGCCAATATCTACAGGTAGGCACTTTGCAAAAAACACCTCTGTTTTCCTTCACAAATTTGGATGTGTCCACGTTGCGCTTTGGGGCATTTCCTGTCGCGGGCGCTAGGCCTACCCACACATGTGAGGTATCATTTTTATCGTGAGACGTGGGGGAACGCTGGGTGGAAGGAAATTCGTGGCTCCTCTCAGATTCCAGAACTTTCTGCCACAGAAATGTTAGGAACATGTGTTTTTTTTAGCCAAATTTTGAGGTTTGCAAAGGATTCTGGGTAACAGAACCTGGTCCGAGCCACACAAGTCACCCCATCTTGATTTCCCCTAGGTCTCTAGTTTGCAGAAATGCACAGGTTTGGTAGGTTTCCCTAGGTGGCGGCTGAACTACAGGCCAATATCTACAGGTAGGCACTTTGCAAAAAACACCTCTGTTTTCCTTCACAAATTTGGATGTGTCCACGTTGCGCTTTGGGGCGTTTCCTGTCGCGGGCGCTAGGCCTACCCACACATGTGAGGTATCATTTTTATCGTGAGACGTGGGGGAACGCTGGGTGGAAGGAAATTCGTGGCTCCTCTCAGATTCCAGAACGTTCTGCCACAGAAATGTGAGGAACATGAGTTTTTTTATTCAAATTTTGAGGTTTGCAAAGGATTCTGGGTAACAGAACCTGGTCCGAGCCACACAAGTCACCCCATCTTGGATTCCCCTAGGTCTCTAGTTTTCAGAAATGCACAGGTTTGGTAGGTTTCCCTAGGTGGCGGCTGAGCTACAGGCCAATATCTACAGGTAGGCACTTTGCAAAAAACACCTCTGTTTTCCTTCACAAATTTGGATGTGTCCACGTTGCGCTTTGGGGCGTTTCCTGTCGCAGGCGCTAGGCCTACCCACACAAGTGAGGTATCATTTTTATCGTGAGATGTGGGGGAACGCTGGGTGGAAGGAAATTCGTGGCTCCTCTCAGATTCCAGAACGTTCTGCCACAGAAATTTGAGGAACATGAGTTTTTTTAGCCACATTTTGAGGTTTGCAAAGGATTCTGGGTAACAGAACCTGGTCCGAGCCACACAAGTCACCCCATCTTGGATTCCCCTAGGTCTCTAGTTTTCAGAAATGCACAGGTTTGGTAGGTTTCCCTAGGTGGCGGCTGAGCTACAAGCCAAAATCTACGGGTAGGCACTTTGCAAAAAAATACCTCTGTTTTCCTTCACAAATTTGGATGTGTACACGTTGCGGTTTGGGGCGTTTTCTGTCGCGGGCGCTAGGCCTACCCACACAAGTGAGGTATCATTTTTATCAGGAGACGTGGGGGAACGCTGGGTGGAAGGAAATTCGTGGCTCCTCTCAGATTCCAGAACTTTCTGCCACAGAAATGTTAGGAACATGTGTTTTTTTGAGCCAAATTTTGAGGTTTGCAAAGGATTCTGGGTAACAGAACCTGGTCCGAGCCACACAAGTCACCCCATCTTGGATTCCCCTAGGTCTCTAGTTTTCAGAAATGCACAGGTTTGGTAGGTTTCCCTAGGTGGCGGCTGAGCTACAGGCCAAATTCTACAGGTAGGCACTTTGCTAAAAACAGGTCTGTTTTCTGTGATGTGTCCACGTTGCGCTTTGGGGCATTTCCTGTCGCGGGCGCTAGGCCTACCCACACAAGTGAGGAATCATTTTTATCGGGAGACGTGGGGGAACGCTGGGTGGAAGGAAATTTGTGGCTCCTCTCAGATTCCAGAACTTTCTGCCACAGAAATGTGAGGAACATGTGTTTTTTTAGCCAAATTTTGAGGTTTGCAAAGGATTCTGGGTAACAGACCCTGGACCGAGCCACACAAGTCACCCCATCTTGGATTCCCCTAGGTCTGTAGTTTTCAGAACTGCACAGGTTTGGTAGGTTTCCCTAGGTGGCGGCTGAGCTACAGGCCAAAATCTACAGGTAGGCACTTAGCAAAAAACACCTCTGTTTTCCTTCACCAATTTGGCTGTGTCCACGTTGCGCTTTGGGGCATTTCCTGTCACGGGCGCTAGGCCTACCCACACAAGTGAGGTATCATTTTTATCGGGAGACATGGGGGAACGCTGGGTGGAAGGAAATTCGTGACTCCTCTCAGATTCCAGAACTTTCTGCCACAGAAATGTGAGGAACATGTGTTTTTTTAGCCAAATTTTGAGGTTTGCAAAGGATTCTGGGTAACAGAACCTGGTCCGAGCCACACAAGTCACCCCATCTTGGATTCCCCTAGGTCTCTAGTTTTCAGAAATGCACAGGTTTGGTAGGTTTCCCTAGGTGGCGGCTGAGCTACAGGCCAATATCTACAGGTAGGCACTTTGCAAAAAACACCTCTGTTTTCCTTCACAAATTTGGATGTGTCCACGTTGCGCTTTGGGGAGTTTCCTGTCGCGGGCGCTAGGCCTACCCACACATGTGAGGTACCATTTTTATCGTGAGACGTGGGGGAACGCTGGGTGGAAGGAAATTCGTGGCTCCTCTCAGATTCCAGAACGTTCTGCCACAGAAATGTGAGGAACATGAGTTTTTTTAGCCAAATTTTGAGGTTTGCAAAGGATTCTGGGTAACAGAACCTGGTCCGAGCCACACAAGTCACCCCATCTTGGATTCCCCTAGGTCTCTAGTTTTCAGAAATGCACAGGTTTGGTAGGTTTCCCTAGGTGGCGGCTGAGCTACAGGCCAAAATCTACAGGTAGGCACTTAGCAAAAAACACCTCTGTTTTCCTTCACAAATTTGGATGTGTCCACGTTGCGCTTTGGGGCGTTTCCTGTCGCGGGCGCTAGGCCTACCCACACATGGGAGGTATCATTTTTATCGTGAGATGTGGGGGAACGCTGGGTGGAAGGAAATTCGTGGCTCCTCTCAGATTCCAGAACTTTCTGCCACAGAAATGTGAGGAACATGTGTTTTTTTAGCCAAATTTTGAGGTTTGCAAAGGATTCTGGGTAACAGAACCTGGTCCGAGCCACACAAGTCTCCCCATCTTGGATTCCCCTAGGTCTCTAGTTTTCAGAAATGCACAGGTTTGGTAGGTTTCCCTAGGTGGTGGCTGAGCTACAGGCCAAAATCTACAGGTAGGCACTTTGCAAAAAACACCTCTGTTTTCCTTCACCAATTTGGCTGTGTCCACGTTGCGCTTTGGGGCATTTCCTGTCACGGGCGCTAGGCCTACCCACACAAGTGAGGTATCATTTTTATCGGGAGACGTGGGGGAACGCTGGGTGGAAGGAAATTCGTGGCTCCTCTCAGATTCCAGAACTTTCTGCCACAGAAATGTGAGGAACATGTGTTTTTTTAGCCAAATTTTGAGGTTTGCAAAGGATTCTGGGTAACAGAACCTGGTCCGAGCCACACAAGTCACCACATCTTGGATTCCCCTAGGTCTCTAGTTTGCAGAAATGCACAGGTTTGGTAGGTTTCCCTAGGTGGCGGCTGAGCTACAAGCCAAAATCTACAAGTAGGCACTTTGCAAAAAAACACCTCTGTTTTCCTTCACAAATTTGGATGTGTCCACGTTGCGGTTTGGGGCGTTTTCAGTCGCGGACGCTAGGCCTACCCACACAAGTGAGGTATCATTTTTATCGGGAGACGTGGGGGAACGCTGGGTGGAAGGAAATTCGTGGCTCCTCTCAGATTCCAGAACGTTCTACCACAGAAATATGAGGAACATGAGTTTTTTTAGCCAAATTTTGAGGTTTGCAAAGGATTCTGGGTAACAGAACCTGGTCCGAGCCACACAAGTCACCCCATCTTGGATTCCCCTAGGTCTCTAGTTTTCAGAAATGCACAGGTTTGGAAGGTTTCCCTAGGTGGCGGCTGAGCTACAAGCCAAAATCTACAGGTAGGCACTTTGCAAAAAAACACCTCTGTTTTCCTTCACAAATTTGGATGTGTCCACTTTGCGGTTTGGGGCGTTTTCTGTCGCGGGCGCTAGGCCTACCCGCACAAGTGAGGTATCATTTTTATCGGGAGACGTGGGGGTACGCTGGGTGGAAAGAAATTCATGGCTCCTCTCAGATTCCAGAACTTTCTGCCACAGAAATGTTAGGAACATGTGTTTTTTTTAGCCAAATTTTGAGCTTTGCAAAGGATTCTGGGTAACAGAACCTGGTCCGAGCCACACAAGTCACCCCATCTTGGATTCCCCTAGGTCTCTAGTTTTCAGAAATGCACAGGTTTGGTAGGTTTCCCTAGGTGGCGGCTGAGCTACAAGCCAAAATCTACAGGTAGGCACTTTGCAAAAAAACACCTCTGTTTTCCTTCACCAATTTGGCTGTGTCCACGTTGCGCTTTGGGGCATTTCCTGTCACGGGCGCTAGGCCTACCCACACAAGTGAGGTATCATTTTTATCGGGAGACGTGGGGGAACGCTGGGTGGAAGGAAATTCGTGGCTCCTCTCAGATTCCAGAACGTTCTGCCACAGAAATGTGAGGAACATGAGTTTTTTTATCCAAATTTTGAGGTTTGCAAAGGATTCTGGGTAACAGAACCTGGTCCGAGCCACACAAGTCACCCCATCTTGGATTCCCCTAGGTCTCTAGTTTTCAGAAATGCACAGGTTTGGTAGGTTTCCCTAGGTGGCGGCTGAGCTACAGGCCAAAATCTACAGGTAGGCACTTAGCAAAAAACACCTCTGTTTTCCTTCACAAATTTGGATGTGTCCACGTTGCGCTTTGGGGCGTTTCCTGTCGCGGGCGCTAGGCCTACCCACACAAGTGAGGTATCATTTTTATCGTGAGATGTGGGGGAACGCTGGGTGGAAGGAAATTCGTGGCTCCTCTCAGATTCCAGAACGTTCTGCCACAGAAATTTGAGGAACATGAGTTTTTTTAGCCACATTTTGAGGTTTGCAAAGGATTCTGGGTAACAGAACCTGGTCCGAGCCACACAAGTCACCCCATCTTGGATTCCCCTAGGTCTCTAGTTTTCAGAAATGCACAGGTTTGGTAGGTTTCCCTAGGTGGCGGCTGAGCTACAAGCCAAAATCTACGGGTAGGCACTTTGCAAAAAAACACCTCTGTTTTCCTTCACAAATTTGGATGTGTACACGTTGCGGTTTGGGGCGTTTTCTGTCGCGGGCGCTAGGCCTACCCACACAAGTGAGGTATCATTTTTATCAGGAGACGTGGGGGAACGCTGGGTGGAAGGAAATTCGTGGCTCCTCTCAGATTCCAGAACTTTCTGCCACAGAAATGTAAGGAACATGTGTTTTTTTTAGCCAAATTTTGAGGTTTGCAAAGGATTCTGGGTAACAGAACCTGGTCCGAGCCACACAAGTCACCCCATCTTGGATTCCCCTAGGTCTCTAGTTTTCAGAAATGCACAGGTTTGGTAGGTTTCCCTAGGTGGCGGCTGAGCTACAGGCCAAAATCTACAGGTAGGCACTTAGCAAAAAACACCTCTGTTTTCCTTCACCAATTTGGCTGTGTCCACGTTGCGCTTTGGGGCATTTCCTGTCACGGGCGCTAGGCCTACCCACACAAGTGAGGTATCATTTTTATCGGGAGACATGGGGGAACGCTGGGTGGAAGGAAATTCGTGGCTCCTCTCAGATTCCAGAACGTTCTGACACAGAAATGTGAGGAACATGAGTTTTTTTAGCCAAATTTTGAGATTTGCAAAGGATTCTGGGTAACAGAACCTGGTCCGAGCCACACAAGTCACCCCATCTTGGATTCCCCTAGGTCTCTAGTTTTCAGAAATGCACAGGTTTGGTAGGTTTCCCTAGGTGGCGGCTGAGCTACAGGCCAAAATCTACAGGTAGGCACTTAGCAAAAAACACCTCTGTTTTCCTTCACAAATTTGGATGTGTCCACGTTGCGCTTTGGGGCGTTTCCTGTCACGGGCGCTAGGCCTACCCACACATGGGAGGTATCATTTTTATCGTGAGATGTGGGGGAACGCTGGGTGGAAGGAAATTCGTGGCTCCTCTCAGATTCCAGAACGTTCTGCCACAGAAATGTGAGGAACATGAGTTTTTTTAGCCAAACTTTGAGGTTTGCAAAGGATTCTGGGTAACAGAACCTGGTCCGAGCCACACAAGTCACCCCATCATGGATTCCCCTAGGTCTCTAGTTTTCAGAAATGCACAGGTTTGGTAGGTTTCCCTAGGTGCCGGCTGAGCTAGAGGCCAAAATCTACAGGAAGGCACTGTTTTCAATGAAAAAATGTGATGTGTCCACGTTGCGCTTTGGGGCATTTCCTGTCGCGGGCGCTAGGCCTACCCACACAAGTGAGGTATCATTTTTATCGGGAGACGTGGGGGAACGCTGGGTGGAAGGAAATTTGTGGCTCCTCTCAGATTCCAGAACTTTCTGCCACAGAAATGTGAGGAACATGTGTTTTTTTAGCCAAATTTTGAGGTTTGCAAAGGATTCTGGGTAACAGACCTTGGTCCGAGCCACACAAGTCACCCCATCTTGGTCTCTAGTTTTCAGAAATGCACAGGTTTGGTAGGTTTCCCTAGGTGGTGGCTGAGCTACAGGCCAAAATCTACAGGTAGGCACTTTGCAAAAAAGACCTCTGTTTTCCTTCACCAATTTGGCTGTGTCCACGTTGCGCTTTGGGGCATTTCCTGTCACGGTCGCTACGCCTACCCACACAAGTGAGGTATCATTTTTATCGGGAGACGTGGGGGAACGCTGGGTGGAAGGAAATTCGTGGCTCCTCTCAGATTCCAGAACTTTCTGCCACAGAAATGTGAGGAACATGTGTTTTTTAGCCAAATTTTGAGGTTTGCAAAGGATTCTGGGTAACAGAACCTGGTCCGAGCCACACAAGTCACCCCATCTTGGATTCACCTAGGTCTTTAGTTTTCAGAAATGCACAGGTTTGGTAGGTTTTCCTAGGTGGCGGCTGAGCTACAAGCCAAAATCTACAGGTAGGCACTTTGCAAAAAAACACCTCTGTTTTCCGTCACAAATTTGGCTGTGTCCACGTTGCGGTTTGGGGCGTTTTCTGTCACGGGCGCTAGGCCTACCCACACAAGTGAGGTAGCATTTTTATCGGGAGACGTGGGGGAACGCTGGGTGGAAGGAAATTCGTGGCTCCTCTCAGATTCCAGAACTTTCTGCCACAGAAATGTTAGGAACATGTGTTTTTTTTAGCCAAATTTTGAGGTTTGCAAAGGATTCTGGGTAACAGAACCTGGTCAGAGCCACACAAGTCACCCCATCTTGGATTCCCCTAGGTCTCTAGTTTTCAGAAATGCACAGGTTTGGTAGGTTTCCCTAGGTGGCGGCTGAGCTACAGGCCAAAATCTACAGGTAGGCACTTTGCTAAAAACAGGTCTGTTTTCTGTGATGTGTCCACGTTGTGCTTTGGGGCATTTCCTGTCGCGGGCGCTAGGCCTCCCCACACAAGTGAGGTATCATTTTTATCGGGAGACATGGGGGAACGCTGGGTGGAAGGAAATTTGTGGCTCCACTCAGATTCCAGAACTTTCTGTCACCGAAATGTGTGGAAAATGTGTTTTTTTAGACAGAATTTGAGGTTTGCAAAGGATTCTGGGTAACAGAACCTGGTCCGAGCCACACAAGTCACCCCATCTTGGATTCCCCTAGGTCTCTAGTTTTCAGAAATGCACAGGTTTGGTAGGTTTCCCTAGGTGGCGGCTGAGCTGCAAGCCAAAATCTACAGGTAGGCACTTTGCAAAAAAACACCTCTGTTTTCCTTCACAAATTTGGATGTGTCCACGTTGCGGTTTGGGGCGTTTTCTGTCGCGGGCGCTAGGCCTACCCACACAAGTGAGGTATCATTTTTATCGGGAGACGTGGGGGTACAATGGGTGGAAAGAAATTTGTGGCTCCTCTCAGATTCCAGAACTTTCTGCCACAGAAATGTTAGGAACATGTGTTTTTTTTAGCCAAATTTTGAGGTTTGCAAAGGATTCTGGGTAACAGAACCTGGTCCTAGCCACACAAGTCACCCCATCTTGGATTCCCCTAGGTCTCTAGTTTTCAGAAATGCACAGGTTTGGTAGGTTTCCCTAGGTGGCGGCTGAGCTACAAGCCAAAATCTACAGGTAGGCACTTTGCAAAAAAACACCTCTGTTTTCCTTCACCAATTTGGCTGTGTCCACGTTGCGCTTTGGGGCATTTCCTGTCACGGGCGCTAGGCCTACCCACACAAGTGAGGTATCATTTTTATCGGGAGACGTGGGGGAACGCTGGGTGGAAGAAATTTCGTGGCTCCTCTCAGATTCCAGAACTTTCTGCCACAGAAATGTGAGGAACATGTGTTTTTTTAGCCAAATTTTGAGGTTTGCAAAGGATTCTGGGTAACAGAACCTGGTCCGAGCCCCACAAGTCACCCCATCTTGGATTCCCCTAGGTCTCTAGTTTTCAGAAATGCACAGGTTTGGTAGGTTTCCCTAGGTGGCGGCTGAGCTACAAGCCAAAATCTACAGGTAGGCACTTTGCTAAAAACAGGTCTGTTTTCTGTGATGTGTCCACGTTGCGCTTTGGGGCATTTCCTGTCGCGGGCGCTAGGCCTACCCACACAAGTGAGGTATCATTTTTATCGGGAGACGTGGGGGAACGCTGGGTGGAAGGAAATTCGTGGCTCCTCTCAGATTCCAGAACTTTCTGCCACAGAAATGTTAGGAACATGTGTTTTTTTTAGCCAAATTTTGAGGTTTGCAAAGGATTCTGGGTAACAGAACCTGGTCAGAGCCACACAAGTCACCCCATCTTGGATTCCCCTAGGTCTCTAGTTTTCAGAAATGCACAGGTTTGGTAGGTTTCCCTAGGTGGCGGCTGAGCTACAGGCCAAAATCTACAGGTAGGCACTTTGCTAAAAACAGGTCTGTTTTCTGTGATGTGTCCACGTTGTGCTTTGGGGCATTTCCTGTCGCGGGCGCTAGGCCTCCCCACACAAGTGAGGTATCATTTTTATCGGGAGACGTGGGAGAACGCTGGGTGGAAGGAAATTTGTGGCTCCACTCAGATTCCAGAACTTTCTGTCACCGAAATGTGTGGAAAATGTGTTTTTTTAGACAGAATTTGAGGTTTGCAAAGGATTCTGGGTAACAGAACCTGGTCCGAGCCACACAAGTCACCCCATCTTGGATTCCCCTAGGTCTCTAGTTTTCAGAAATGCACAGGTTTGGTAGGTTTCCCTAGGTGCACGCTGAGCTAGAGGCCAAAATCTACAGGTAGGCACTGTTTTCAATGAAAAAATGTGATGTGTCCACGTTGCGTTTTGGGGCATATCCTGTCACGGGCGCTAGGCCTACCCACACAAGTGAGGTATCATTTTTATCGGGAGATGTGGGGGAACGCTGGGTGGAAGGAAATTTGTGGCTCCTCTCAGATTCCAGAACTTTCTGCCACAGAAATGTGAGGAACATGTGTTTTTTTAGCCAAATTTTGAGGTTTGCAAAGGATTCTGGGTAACAGAACCTGGTCCGAGCCACACAAGTCACCCCATCTTGGATTTCCCTAGGTCTCTAGTTTTCAGAAATGCACAGGTTTGGTAGGTTTCCCTAGGTGGCGGCTGAGCTACAGGCCAATATCTACAGGTAGGCACTTTGCAAAAAACACCTCTGTTTTCCTTCACAAATTTGGATGTGTCCACGTTGCGCTTTGGGGCGTTTCCTGTCGCGGGCGCTAGGCCTACCCACACATGTGAGGTATCATTTTTATCATGAGACGTGGGGGAACGCTGGGTGGAAGGAAATTCGTGGCACCTCTCAGATTCCAGAACGTTCTGCCACAGAAATGTGAGGAACATGAGTTTTTTTAGCCAAATTTTCAGGTTTGCAAAGGATTCTGGGTAACAGAACCTGGTCCGAGCCACACAAGTCACCCCATCTTGGATTCCCCTAGGTCTCTAGTTTTCAGAAATGCACAGGTTTGGTAGGTTTCCCTAGGTGGCGGCTGAGCTACAGGCCAAAATCTACAGGTAGGCACTTTGCAAAAAACACCTCTGTTTTCCTTCACAAATTTGGATGTGTCCACGTTGCGCTTTGGGGCGTTTCCTGTCACGGGCGCTAGGCCTACCCACACATGTGAGGTATCATTTTTATCGTGAGACGTGGGGGAACGCTGGGTGGAAGGTAATTCGTGGCTCCTCTCAGATTCCAGAACGTTCTACCACAGAAATATGAGGAACATGAGTTTTTTTAGCCAAATTTTTGAGGTTTGCAAAGGATTCTGGGTAACAGAACCTGGTCCGAGCCACACAAGTCACCCCATCTTGGATTCCCCTAGGTCTCTAGTTTTCAGAAATGCACAGGTTTGGTAGGTTTCCCTAGGTGGCGGCTGAGCTGCAAGCCAAAATCTACAGGTAGGCACTTTGCAAAAAAACACCTCTGTTTTCCTTCACAAATTTGGATGTGTCCACGTTGCGGTTTGGGGCGTTTTCTGTCGCGGGCGCTAGGCCTACCCACACAAGTGAGGTATCATTTTTATCGGGAGACGTGGGGGTACAATGGGTGGAAAGAAATTTGTGGCTCCTCTCAGATTCCAGAACTTTCTGCCACAGAAATGTTAGGAACATGTGTTTTTTTTAGCCAAATTTTGAGGTTTGCAAAGGATTCTGGGTAACAGAACCTGGTCCTAGCCACACAAGTCACCCCATCTTGGATTCCCCTAGGTCTCTAGTTTTCAGAAATGCACAGGTTTGGTAGGTTTCCCTAGGTGGCGGCTGAGCTACAAGCCAAAATCTACAGGTAGGCACTTTGCAAAAAAACACCTCTGTTTTCCTTCACCAATTTGGCTGTGTCCACGTTGCGCTTTGGGGCATTTCCTGTCACGGGCGCTAGGCCTACCCACACAAGTGAGGTATCATTTTTATCGGGAGACGTGGGGGAACGCTGGGTGGAAGAAATTTCGTGGCTCCTCTCAGATTCCAGAACTTTCTGCCACAGAAATGTGAGGAACATGTGTTTTTTTAGCCAAATTTTGAGGTTTGCAAAGGATTCTGGGTAACAGAACCTGGTCCGAGCCCCACAAGTCACCCCATCTTGGATTCCCCTAGGTCTCTAGTTTTCAGAAATGCACAGGTTTGGTAGGTTTCCCTAGGTGGCGGCTGAGCTACAAGCCAAAATCTACAGGTAGGCACTTTGCTAAAAACAGGTCTGTTTTCTGTGATGAGTCCACGTTGCGCTTTGGGGCATTTCCTGTCGCGGACGCTAGGCCTACCCACACAAGTGAGGTATCATTTTTATCGGGAGACGTGGGGGAACGCTGGGTGGAAGGAAATTCGTGGCTCCTCTCAGATTCCAGAACTTTCTGCCACAGAAATTTTAGGAACATGTGTTTTTTTTAGCCAAATTTTGAGGTTTGCAAAGGATTCTGGGTAACAGAACCTGGTCCGAGCCACACAAGTCACCCCATCTTGGATTCCCCTAGGTCTCTAGTTTTCAGAAATGCACAGGTTTGGTAGGTTTCCCTAGGTGGCGGCTGAGCTACAGGCCAAAATCTACAGGTAGGCACTTTGCTAAAAACAGGTCTGTTTTCTGTGATGTGTCCACGTTGCGCTTTGGGGCATTTCCTGTTGCGGGCGCTAGGCCTACCCACACAAGTGAGGTATCATTTTTATCGGGAGACGTGGGGGAACGCTGGGTGGAAGGAAATTTGTGGCTCCTCTCAGATTCCAGAACTTTCTGCCACAGAAATGTGAGGAACATGTGTTTTTTTACCCAAATTTTGAGGTTTGCAAAGGATTCTGGGTAACAGAACCTGGTCCGAGCCACACAAGTCACCCCATCTTGGATTTCCCTAGGTCTCTAGTTTTCAGAAATGCACAGGTTTGGTAGGTTTCCCTAGGTGGCGGCTGAGCTACAGGCCAATATCTACAGGTAGGCACTTTGCAAAAAACACCTGTTTTCCTTCACAAATTTGGATGTGTCCACGTTGCGCTTTGGGGCGTTTCCTGTCGCGGGCGCTAGGCCTACCCACACATGTGAGGTATCATTTTTATCATGAGACGTGGGGGAACGCTGGGTGGAAGGAAATTCGTGGCTCCTCTCAGATTCCAGAACGTTCTGCCACAGAAATGTGAGGAACCTGAGTTTTTTTAGCCAAATTATCAGGTTTGCAAAGGATTCTGGGTAACAGAACCTGGTCCGAGCCACACAAGTCACCCCATCTTGGATTCCCCTAGGTCTCTAGTTTTCAGAAATGCACAGGTTTGGTAGGTTTCCCTAGGTGGCGGCTGAGCTACAGGCCAAAATCTACAGGTAGGCACTTTGCAAAAAACACCTCTGTTTTCCTTCACAAATTTGGATGTGTCCACGTTGCGCTTTGGGGCGTTTCCTGTCACGGGCGCTAGGCCTACCCACACATGTGAGGTATCATTTTTATCGTGAGATGTGGGGGAACGCTGGGTGGAAGGTAATTCGTGGCTCCTCTCAGATTCCAGAACGTTCTACCACAGAAATATGAGGAACATGAGTTTTTTTAGCCAAATTTTTGAGGTTTGCAAAGGATTCTGGGTAACAGAACCTGGTCCGAGCCACACAAGTCACCCCATCTTGGATTCCCCTAGGTCTCTAGTTTTCAGAAATGCACAGGTTTGGTAGGTTTCCCTAGGTGGCGGCTGAGCTGCAAGCCAAAATCTACAGGTAGGCACTTTGCAAAAAAACACCTCTGTTTTCCTTCACAAATTTGGATGTGTCCACGTTGCGGTTTGGGGCGTTTTCTGTCGCGGGCGCTAGGCCTACCCACACAAGTGAGGTATCATTTTTATCGGGAGACGTGGGGGTACAATGGGTGGAAAGAAATTTGTGGCTCCTCTCAGATTCCAGAACTTTCTGCCACAGAAATGTTAGGAACATGTGTTTTTTTTAGCCAAATTTTGAGGTTTGCAAAGGATTCTGGGTAACAGAACCTGGTCCTAGCCACACAAGTCACCCCATCTTGGATTCCCCTAGGTCTCTAGTTTTCAGAAATGCACAGGTTTGGTAGGTTTCCCTAGGTGGCGGCTGAGCTACAAGCCAAAATCTACAGGTAGGCACTTTGCAAAAAAACACCTCTGTTTTCCTTCACCAATTTGGCTGTGTCCACGTTGCGCTTTGGGGCATTTCCTGTCACGGGCGCTAGGCCTACCCACACAAGTGAGGTATCATTTTTTTCGGGAGACCTGGGGGAACGCTGCGTGGAAGAAATTTCGTGGCTCCTCTCAGATTCCAGAACTTTCTGCCACAGAAATGTGAGGAACATGTGTTTTTTTAGCCAAATTTTGAGGTTTGCAAAGGATTCTGGGTAACAGAACCTGGTCCGAGCCCCACAAGTCACCCCATCTTGGATTCCCCTAGGTCTCTAGTTTTCAGAAATGCACAGGTTTGGTAGGTTTCCCTAGGTGGCGGCTGAGCTACAAGCCAAAATCTACAGGTAGGCACTTTGCTAAAAACAGGTCTGTTTTCTGTGATGTGTCCACGTTGCGCTTTGGGGCATTTCCTGTCGCGGGCGCTAGGCCTACCCACACAAGTGAGGTATCATTTTTATCGGGAGACGTGGGGGAACGCTGGGTGGAAGGAAATGTGTGGCTCCTCTCAGAGTCCAGAACTTTCTGCCACAGAAATGTGAGGAACATGTGTTTTTTTAGCCAAATTTTGAGGTTTGCAAAGGATTCTGGATAACAGACCCTGGTCCGAGCCACACAAGTCACCCCATCTTGGATTCCCCTAGGTCTCTAGTTTTCAGAAATGCACAGGTTTGGTAGGTTTCCCTAGGTGGTGGCTGAGCTACAGGCCAAAATCTACAGGTAGGCACTTTGCAAAAAAGACCTCTGTTTTCCTTCACCAATTTGGCTGTGTCCACGTTGCGCTTTGGGGCATTTCCTGTCACGGGCGCTAGGCCTACCCACACAAGTGAGGTATCATTTTTATCGGGAGACGTGGGGGAACGCTGGGTGGAAGGAAATTCGTGGCTCCTCTCAGATTCCAGAACTTTCTGCCACAGAAATGTGAGGAACATGTGTTTTTTTAGCCAAATTTTGAGGTTTGCAAAGGATTCTGGGTAACAGAACCTGGTCCGAGCCACACAAGTCACCCCATCTTGGATTCACCTAGGTCTCTAGTTTTCAGAAATGCACAGGTTTGGTAGGTTTCCCTAGGTGGCGGCTGAGCTACAAGCCAAAATCTACAGGTAGGCACTTTGCAAAAAAACACCTCTGTTTTCCTTCACAAATTTGGATGTGTCCACGTTGCGGTTTGGGGCGTTTTCTGTCACGGGCGCTAGGCCTACCCACACAAGTGAGGTATCATTTTTATCGGGAGACGTGGGGGAACGCTGGGTGGAAGGAAATTCGTGGCTCCTCTCAGATTCCAGAACTTTCTGCCACAGAAATGTTAGGAACATGTGTTTTTTTTAGCCAAATTTTGAGGTTTGCAAAGGATTCTGGGTAACAGAACCTGGTCAGAGCCACACAAGTCACCCCGTCTTGGATTCCCCTAGGTCTCTAGTTTTCAGAAATGCACAGGTTTGGTAGGTTTCCCTAGGTGGCGGCTGAGCTACAGGCCAAAATCTACAGGTAGGCACTTTGCTAAAAACAGGTCTGTTTTCTGTGATGTGTCCACGTTGTGCTTTGGGGCATTTCCTGTCACGGGCGCTAGGCCTCCCCACACAAGTGAGGTATCATTTTTATCGGGAGACGTGGGAGAACGCTGGGTGGAAGGAAATTTGTGGCTCCACTCAGATTCCAGAACTTTCTGTCACCGAAATGTGTGGAAAATGTGTTTTTTTAGACAGAATTTGAGGTTTGCAAAGGATTCTGGGTAACAGAACCTGGTCCGAGCCACACAAGTCACCCCATCTTGGATTCCCCTAGGTCTCTAGTTTTCAGAAATGCACAGGTTTGGTAGGTTTCCCTAGGTGCCCGCTGAGCTAGAGGCCAAAATCTACAGGTAGGCACTGTTTTCAATGAAAAAATGTGATGTGTCCACGTTGCGTTTTGGGGCATATCCTGTCACGGGCGCTAGGCGTACCCACACAAGTGAGGTATCATTTTTATCAGGAGATGTGGGGGAACGCTGGGTGGAAGGAAATTTGTGGCTCCTCTCAGATTCCAGAACTTTCTGCCACAGAAATGTGAGGAACATGTGTTTTTTTAGCCAAATTTTGAGGTTTGCAAAGGATTCTGGGTAACAGAACCTGGCCCGAGCCACACAAGTCACCCCATCTTGGATTTCTCTAGGTCTCTAGTTGCCAGAAATGCACAGGTTTGGTAGGTTTCCCTAGGTGGCGGCTGAGCTACAGGCCAAAATCTACAGGTAGGCACTTTGCAAAAAACACCTCTGTTTTCCTTCACAAATTTGGATGTGTCCACGTTGCGCTTTGGGGCGTTTCCTGTCGCGGGCGCTAGGCCTACCCACACATGTGAGGTATCATTTTTATCGTGAGACGTGGGGGAACGCTGGGTGGAAGGAAATTCGTGGCTCCTCTCAGATTCCAGAACGTTCTGCCACAGAAATGTGAGGAACATGAGTTTTTTTAGCCAAATTTTCAGGTTTGCAAAGGATTCTGGGTAACAGAACCTGGTCCGAGCCACACAAGTCACCCCATCTTGGATTCCCCTAGGTCTCTAGTTTTCAGAAATGCACAGGTTTGGTAGGTTTCCCTAGGTGGCGGCTGAGCTACAGGCCAAAATCTACAGGTAGGCACTTTGCAAAAAACACCTCTGTTTTCCTTCACCAATTTGGCTGTGTCCACGTTGCGCTTTGGGGCATTTCCTGTCACGGGCGCTAGGCCTACCCACACAAGTGAGGTATCATTTTTATCGGGAGACGTGGGGGAACGCTGGGTGGAAGGAAATTCGTGGCTCCTCTCAGATTCCAGAACTTTCTGCCACAGAAATGTGAGGAACATGTGTTTTTTTAGCCAAATTTTGAGGTTTGCAAAGGATTCTGGGTAACAGAACCTGGTCCGAGCCACACAAGTCACCCCATCTTGGATTCACCTAGGTCTCTAGTTTTCAGAAATGCACAGGTTTGGTAGGTTTCCCTAGGTGGCGGCTGAGCTACAAGCCAAAATCTACAGGTAGGCACTTTGCAAAAAAACACCTCTGTTTTCCTTCACAAATTTGGATGTGTCCACGTTGCGGTTTGGGGCGTTTTCTGTCACGGGCGCTAGGCCTACCCACACAAGTGAGGTATCATTTTTATCGGGAGACGTGGGGGAACGCTGGGTGGAAGGAAATTCGTGGCTCCTCTCAGATTCCAGAACTTTCTGCCACAGAAATGTTAGGAACATGTGTTTTTTTTAGCCAAATTTTGAGGTTTGCAAAGGATTCTGGGTAACAGAACCTGGTCAGAGCCACACAAGTCACCCCGTCTTGGATTCCCCTAGGTCTCTAGTTTTCAGAAATGCACAGGTTTGGTAGGTTTCCCTAGGTGGCGGCTGAGCTACAGGCCAAAATCTACAGGTAGGCACTTTGCTAAAAACAGGTCTGTTTTCTGTGATGTGTCCACGTTGTGCTTTGGGGCATTTCCTGTCACGGGCGCTAGGCCTCCCCACACAAGTGAGGTATCATTTTTATCGGGAGACGTGGGAGAACGCTGGGTGGAAGGAAATTTGTGGCTCCACTCAGATTCCAGAACTTTCTGTCACCGAAATGTGTGGAAAATGTGTTTTTTTAGACAGAATTTGAGGTTTGCAAAGGATTCTGGGTAACAGAACCTGGTCCGAGCCACACAAGTCACCCCATCTTGGATTCCCCTAGGTCTCTAGTTTTCAGAAATGCACAGGTTTGGTAGGTTTCCCTAGGTGCCCGCTGAGCTAGAGGCCAAAATCTACAGGTAGGCACTGTTTTCAATGAAAAAATGTGATGTGTCCACGTTGCGTTTTGGGGCATATCCTGTCACGGGCGCTAGGCGTACCCACACAAGTGAGGTATCATTTTTATCAGGAGATGTGGGGGAACGCTGGGTGGAAGGAAATTTGTGGCTCCTCTCAGATTCCAGAACTTTCTGCCACAGAAATGTGAGGAACATGTGTTTTTTTAGCCAAATTTTGAGGTTTGCAAAGGATTCTGGGTAACAGAACCTGGCCCGAGCCACACAAGTCACCCCATCTTGGATTTCTCTAGGTCTCTAGTTGCCAGAAATGCACAGGTTTGGTAGGTTTCCCTAGGTGGCGGCTGAGCTACAGGCCAAAATCTACAGGTAGGCACTTTGCAAAAAACACCTCTGTTTTCCTTCACAAATTTGGATGTGTCCACGTTGCGCTTTGGGGCGTTTCCTGTCGCGGGCGCTAGGCCTACCCACACATGTGAGGTATCATTTTTATCGTGAGACGTGGGGGAACGCTGGGTGGAAGGAAATTCGTGGCTCCTCTCAGATTCCAGAACGTTCTGCCACAGAAATGTGAGGAACATGAGTTTTTTTAGCCAAATTTTCAGGTTTGCAAAGGATTCTGGGTAACAGAACCTGGTCCGAGCCACACAAGTCACCCCATCTTGGATTCCCCTAGGTCTCTAGTTTTCAGAAATGCACAGGTTTGGTAGGTTTCCCTAGGTGGCGGCTGAGCTACAGGCCAAAATCTACAGGTAGGCACTTTGCAAAAAACACCTCTGTTTTCCTTCACCAATTTGGCTGTGTCCACGTTGCGCTTTGGGGCATTTCCTGTCACGGGCGCTAGGCCTACCCACACAAGTGAGGTATCATTTTTATCGGGAGACGTGGGGGAACGCTGGGTGGAAGGAAATTCGTGGCTCCTCTCAGATTCCAGAACTTTCTGCCACAGAAATGTGAGGAACATGTGTTTTTTTAGCCAAATTTTGAGGTTTGCAAAGGATTCTGGGTAACAGAACCTGGTCCGAGCCACACAAGTCACCCCATCTTGGATTCCCCTAGGTCTCTAGTTTTCAGAAATGCACAGGTTTGGTAGGTTTCCCTAGGTGGCGGCTGAGCTACAAGCCAAAATCTACAGGTAGGCACTTTGCAAAAAAACACCTCTGTTTTCCTTCACAAATTTGGATGTGTCCACGTTGCGGTTTGGGGCGTTTTCTGTTGCGGGCGCTAGGCCTACCCACACAGTGAGGTATCATTTTTATCGGGAGACGTGGGGGAACGCTGGGTGGAAGGAAATTCGTGGCTCCTCTCAGATTCCAGAACTTTCTGCCACAGAAATGTTAGGAACATGTGTTTTTTTTAGCCAAATTTTGAGGTTTGCAAAGGATTCTGGGTAACAGAACCTGGTCCGAGCCACACAAGTCACCCCATCTTGGATTCCCCTAGGTCTCTAGTTTTCAGAAATGCACAGGTTTGGTAGCTTTCCCTAGGTGGCGGCTGAGCTACAGGCCAAAATCTACAGGTAGGCACTTTGCTAAAAACAGGTCTGTTTTCTGTGATGTGTCCACGTTGCGCTTTGGGGCATTTCCTGTCGCGGGCGCTAGGCCTTCCCACACAAGTGAGGTATCATTTTTATCGAGAGACGTGGGGGAACGCTGGGTGGAAGGAAATTTGTGGCTCCTCTCAGATTCCAGAACTTTCTGCCACAGAAATGTGAGGAACATGTGTTTTTTTAGCCAAATTTGAGGTTTGCAAAGGATTCTGGGTAACAGAACCTGGTCCGAGCCACACAAGTCACCCCATCTTGGATTCCCCTAGGTCTCTAGTTTTCAGAAATGCACAAGTTTGGTAGGTTTCCCTAGGTGGCGGCTGAGCTACAGGCCAAAATCTACAGGTAGGCACTTTGCAAAAAACACCTCTGTTTTCCTTCACCAATTTGGCTGTGTGCAAGTTGCGCTTTGGGGCATTTCCTGTCACGGGCGCTAGGCCTACCCACACAAGTGAGGTATCATTTTTATCGGGAGACATGGAGGAACGCTGGGTGGGAGGAAATTCGTGGCTCCTCTCAGATTCCAGAACTTTCTGCCACAGAAATGTGAGGAACATGTGTTTTTTTAGCCAAATTTTGAGGTTTGCAAAGGATTCTGGGTAACAGAACCTGGTCCGAGCCACACAAGTCACCCCATCTTGGATTTCTCTAGGTCTCTAGTTTTCAGAAATGCACAGGTTTGGTAGGTTTCCCTAGGTGGCGGCTGAGCTACAGGCCAATATCTACAGGTAGGCACTTTGCAAAAAACACCTCTGTTTTCCTTCACAAATTTGGATGTGTCCACGTTGCGCTTTGGGGCGTTTCCTGTCGCGGGCGCTAGGCCTACCCACACATGTGAGGTATCATTTTTATCGTGAGACGTGGTGGAACGCTGGGTGGAAGGAAATTCGTGGCTCCTCTCAGATTCCAGAACGTTCTGCCACAGAAATGTGAGGAACATGAGTTTTTTTAGCCAAATTTTCAGGTTTGCAAAGGATTCTGGGTAACAGAACCTGGACCGAGCCACACAAGTCACCCCATCTTGGATTCCCCTAGGTCTCTAGTTTTCAGAAATGCACAGGTTTGGTAGGTTTCCCTAGGTGGCGGCTGAGCTACAGGCCAAAATCTACAGGTTGGCACTTTGCAAAAAACACCTCTGTTTTCCTTCACCAATTTGGCTGTGTCCACGTTGCGCTTTGGGGCATTTCCTGTCACGGGCGCTAGGCCTACCCACACAAGTGAGGTATCATTTTTATCGGGAGACGTGGGGGAACGCTGGGTGGAAGGAAATTCGTGGCTCCTCTCAGATTCCAGAACTTTCTGCCACAGAAATGTGAGGAACATGTGTTTTTTTAGCCAAATTTTGAGGTTTGCAAAGGATTCTGGGTAACAGAACCTGGTCCGAGCCACACAAGTCACCCCATCTTGGATTCCCCTAGGTCTCTAGTTTTCAGAAATGCACAGGTTTGGTAGGTTTCCCTAGGTGGCGGCTGAGCTACAAGCCAAAATCTACAGGTAGGCACTTTGCAAAAAAACACCTCTGTTTTCCTTCACAAATTTGGATGTGTCCACGTTGCGGTTTGGGGCGTTTTCTGTTGCGGGCGCTAGGCCTACCCACACAGTGAGGTATCATTTTTATCGGGAGACGTGGGGGAACGCTGGGTGGAAGGAAATTCGTGGCTCCTCTCAGATTCCAGAACTTTCTGCCACAGAAATGTTAGGAACATGTGTTTTTTTTAGCCAAATTTTGAGGTTTGCAAAGGATTATGGGTAACAGAACGTGGTCCGAGCTACACAAGTCACCCCATCTTGGATTCCCCTAGGTCTCTAGTTTTCAGAAATGCACAGGTTTGGTAGCTTTCCCTAGGTGGCGGCTGAGCTACAGGCCAAAATCTACAGGTAGGCACTTTGCTAAAAACAGGTCTGTTTTCTGTGATGTGTCCACGTTGCGCTTTGGGGCATTTCCTGTCGCGGGCGCTAGGCCTACCCACACAAGTGAGGTATCATTTTTATCGAGAGACGTGGGGGAACGCTGGGTGGAAGGAAATTTGTGGCTCCTCTCAGATTCCAGAACTTTCTGCCACAGAAATGTGAGGAACATGTGTTTTTTTAGCCAAATTTGAGGTTTGCAAAGGATTCTGGGTAACAGAACCTGGTCCGAGCCACACAAGTCACCCCATCTTGGATTCCCCTAGGTCTCTAGTTTTCAGAAATGCACAGGTTTGGTAGGTTTCCCTAGGTGGTGGCTGAGCTACAGGCCAAAATCTACAGGTAGTCACTTTGCAAAAAACACCTCTGTTTTCCTTCACCAATTTGGCTGTGTGCAAGTTGCGCTTTGGGGCATTTCCTGTCACGGGCGCTAGGCCTACCCACACAAGTGAGGTATCATTTTTATCGGGAGACATGGAGGAACGCTGGGTGGGAGGAAATTCGTGGCTCCTCTCAGATTCCAGAACTTTCTGCCACAGAAATGTGAGGAACATGTGTTTTTTTAGCCAAATTTTGAGGTTTGCAAAGGATTCTGGGTAACAGAACCTGGTCCGAGCCACACAAGTCACCCCATCTTGGATTTCTCTAGGTCTCTAGTTTTCAGAAATGCACAGGTTTGGTAGGTTTCCCTAGGTGGCGGCTGAGCTACAGGCCAATATCTACAGGTAGGCACTTTGCAAAAAACACCTCTGTTTTCCTTCACAAATTTGGATGTGTCCACGTTGCGCTTTGGGGCGTTTCCTGTCGCGGGCGCTAGGCCTACCCACACATGTGAGGTATCATTTTTATCGTGAGACGTGGTGGAACGCTGGGTGGAAGGAAATTCGTGGCTCCTCTCAGATTCCAGAACGTTCTGCCACAGAAATGTGAGGAACATGAGTTTTTTTAGCCAAATTTTCAGGTTTGCAAAGGATTCTGGGTAACAGAACCTGGTCCGAGCCACACAAGTCACCCCATCTTGGATTCCCCTAGGTCTCTAGTTTTCAGAAATGCACAGGTTTGGTAGGTTTCCCTAGGTGGCGGCTGAGCTACAGGCCAAAATCTACAGGTTGGCACTTTGCAAAAAACACCTCTGTTTTCCTTCACCAATTTGGCTGTGTCCACGTTGCGCTTTGGGGCATTTCCTGTCACGGGCGCTAGGCCTACCCACACAAGTGAGGTATCATTTTTATCGGGAGACGTGGGGGAACGCTGGGTGGAAGGAAATTCGTGGCTCCTCTCAGATTCCAGAACTTTCTGCCACAGAAATGTGAGGAACATGTGTTTTTTTAGCCAAATTTTGAGGTTTGCAAAGGATTCTGGGTAACAGAACCTGGTCCGAGCCACACAAGTCACCCCATCTTGGATTCCCCTAGGTCTCTAGTTTTCAGAAATGCACAGGTTTGGTAGGTTTCCCTAGGTGGCGGCTGAGCTACAAGCCAAAATCTACAGGTAGGCACTTTGCAAAAAAACACCTCTGTTTTCCTTCACAAATTTGGATGTGTCCACGTTGCGGTTTGGGGCGTTTTCTGTTGCGGGCGCTAGGCCTACCCACACAGTGAGGTATCATTTTTATCGGGAGACGTGGGGGAACGCTGGGTGGAAGGAAATTCGTGGCTCCTCTCAGATTCCAGATCTTTCTGCCACAGAAATGTTAGGAACATGTGTTTTTTTTAGCCAAATTTTGAGGTTTGCAAAGGATTCTGGGTAACAGAACGTGGTCCGAGCTACACAAGTCACCCCATCTTGGATTCCCCTAGGTCTCTAGTTTTCAGAAATGCACAGGTTTGGTAGCTTTCCCTAGGTGGCGGCTGAGCTACAGGCCAAAATCTACAGGTAGGCACTTTGCTAAAAACAGGTCTGTTTTCTGTGATGTGTCCACGTTGCGCTTTGGGGCATTTCCTGTCGCGGGCGCTAGGCCTACCCACACAAGTGAGGTATCATTTTTATCGGGAGACGTGGGGGAACGCTGGGTGGAAGGAAATTTGTGGCTCCTCTCAGATTCCAGAACTTTCTGCCACAGAAATGTGAGGAACATGTGTTTTTTTAGCCAAATTTGAGGTTTGCAAAGGATTCTGGGTAACAGAACCTGGTCCGAGCCACACAAGTCACCCCATCTTGGATTCCCCTAGGTCTCTAGTTTTCAGAAATGCACAGGTTTGGTAGGTTTCCCTAGGTGGCGGCTGAGCTACAGGCCAAAATCTACAGGTAGGCACTTTGCAAAAAACACCTCTGTTTTCCTTCACCAATTTGGCTGTGTGCACGTTGCGCTTTGGGGCATTTCCTGTCACGGGCGCTAGGCCTACCCACGCAAGTGAGGTATCATTTTTATCGGAAGACATGGAGGAACGCTGGGTGGGAGGAAATTCGTGGCTCCTCTCAGATTCCAGAACTTTCTGCCACAGAAATGTGAGGAACATGTGTTTTTTTAGCCAAATTTTGAGGTTTGCAAAGGATTCTGGGTAACAGAACCTGGTCCGAGCCCCACAAGTCACCCCATCTTGGATTCCCCTAGGTCTCTAGTTTTCAGAAATGCACAGGCTTGGTAGGTTTCCCTAGGTGGCGGCTGAGCTACAGGCCAAAATCTACAGGTAGGCACTTTGCAAAAAACACCTATGTTTTCCTTCACCAATTTGGCTGTGTCCACGTTGCGCTTTGGGGCATTTCCTGTCACGGGCGCTAGGCCTACCCACACAAGTGAGGTATCATTTTTATCGGGAGACGTGGGGGAACGCTGGGTGGAAGGAAATTCGTGGCTCCTCTCAGATTCCAGAACTTTCTGCCACAGAAATGTGAGGAACATGTGTTTTTTTAGCCAAATTTTGAGGTTTGCAAAGGATTCTGGGTAACAGAACCTGGTCCGAGCCACACAAGTCACCCCATCTTGGATTCCCCTAGGTCTCTAGTTTTCAGAAATGCACAGGTTTGGTAGGTTTCCCTAGGTGGCGGCTGAGCTACAAGCCAAAATCTACAGGTAGGCACTTTGCAAAAAAACACCTCTGTTTTCCTTCACAAATTTGGATGTGTCCACGTTGCGGTTTGGGGCGTTTTCTGTCGCGGGCGCTAGGCCTACCCACACAAGTGAGGCATCATTTTTATCGGGAGACGTGGGGGAACGCTGGGTGGAAGGAAATTCGTGGCTCCTCTCAGATTCCAGAACTTTTTGCCACAGAAATGTTAGGAACATGTGTTTTTTTTAACCAAATTTTGAGGTTTGCAAAGGATTCTTGGTAACAGAACCTGGTCCGAGCCACACAAGTCACCCCATCTTGGATTCCCCTAGGTCTCTAGTTTTCAGAAATGCACAGGTTTGGTAGGTTTCCCTAGGTGGGGGCTGAGCTGCAGGCCAAAATCTACAGGTAGGCACTTTGCTAAAAACAGGTCTGTTTTCTGTGATGTGTCCACGTTGCGCTTTGGGGCATTTCCTGTCGCGGGCGCTAGGCCTACCCACACAAGTGAGGTATCATTTTTATCGGGAGACGTGGGGGAACGCTGGGTGAAAGAAAATTCGTGGCTCCTCTCAGATTCCAGAACTTTCTGCCACAGAAATGTGAGGAAAATGTGTTTTTTTAGCCAAATTTTGAGGTTTGCAAAGGATTCTGGGTAACAGAACCTGGTCCGAGCCACACAAGTCACCCCATCTTGGATTCCCCTAGGTCTCTAGTTTTCAGAAATGCACAGGTTTGGTAGGTTTCCCTAGGTGGCGGCTGAGCTACAGGCCAAAATCTACAGGTAGGCACTTTGCAAAAAACACCTCTGTTTTCCTTCACCAATTTGGCTGTGTCCACGTTGCGCTTTGGGGCATTTCCTGTCACGGGCGCTAGGCCTACCCACGCAAGTGAGGTATCATTTTTATCGGAAGACATGGAGGAACGCTGGGTGGGAGGAAATTCGTGGCTCCTCTCAGATTCCAGAACTTTCTGCCACAGAAATGTGAGGAACATGTGTTTTTTTCGCCAAATTTTGAGGTTTGCAAAGGATTCTGGGTAACAGAACCTGGTCCGAGCCACACAAGTCACCCCATCTTGGATTCCCCTAGGTCTCTAGTTGCCAGAAATGCACAGGTTTGGTAGGTTTCCCTAGGTGGCGGCTGAGCTACAGGCCAAAATCTACAGGTAGGCACTTTGCAAAAAACACCTCTGTTTTCCTTCACCAATTTGGCTGTGTCCACGTTGCGCTTTGGGGCATTTCCTGTCACGGGCGCTAGGCCTACCCACACAAGTGAGGTATCATTTTTATCGGGAGACGTGGGGGAACGCTGGGTGGAAGGAAATTCGTGGCTCCTCTCAGATTCCAGAACTTTCTGCCACAGAAATGTGAGGAACATGTGTTTTTTTAGCCAAATTTTGAGGTTTGCAAAGGATTCTGGGTAACAGAACCTGGTCCGAGCCCCACAAGTCACCCCATCTTGGATTCCCCTAGGTCTCTAGTTTTCAGAAATGCACAGGCTTGGTATGTTTCCCTAGGTGGCGGCTGAGCTACAGGCCAAAATCTACAGGTAGGCACTTTGCAAAAAACACCTCTGTTTTCCTTCACCAATTTGGCTGTGTCCACGTTGCGCTTTGGGGCATTTCCTGTCACGGGCGCTAGGCCTACCCACACAAGTGAGGTATCATTTTTATCGGGAGACGTGGGGGAACGCTGGGTGGAAGGAAATTCATGGCTCCTCTCAGATTCCAGAACTTTCTGCCACAGAAATGTGAGGAACATGTGTTTTTTTAGCCAAATTTTGAGGTTTGCAAAGGATTCTGGGTAACAGAACCTGGTCCGAGCCACACAAGTCACCCCATCTTGGATTCCCCTAGGTCTCTAGTTTTCAGAAATGCACAGGTTTGGTAGGTTTCCCTAGGTGGCGGCTGAGCTACAAGCCAAAATCTACAGGTAGGCACTTTGCAAAAAAACACCTCTGTTTTCCTTCACAAATTTGGATGTTTCCACGTTGCGGTTTGGGGCGTTTTCTGTCGCGGGCGCTAGGCCTACCCACACAAGTGAGGCATCATTTTTATCGGGAGACGTGGGGGAACGCTGGGTGGAAGGAAATTCGTGGCTCCTCTCAGATTCCAGAACTTTTTGCCACAGAAATGTTAGGAACATGTGTTTTTTTTAACCAAATTTTGAGGTTTGCAAAGGATTCTTGGTAACAGAACCTGGTCCGAGCCACACAAGTCACCCCATCTTGGATTCCCCTAGGTCTCTAGTTTTCAGAAATGCACAGGTTTGGTAGGTTTCCCTAGGTGGGGGCTGAGCTGCAGGCCAAAATCTACAGGTAGGCACTTTGCTAAAAACAGGTCTGTTTTCTGTGATGTGTCCACGTTGCGCTTTGGGGCATTTCCTGTCGCGGGCGCTAGGCCTACCCACACAAGTGAGGTATCATTTTTATCGGGAGACATGGGGGAACGCTGGGTGGAAGAAAATTCGTGGCTCCTCTCAGATTCCAGAACTTTCTGCCACAGAAATGTGAGGAAAATGTGTTTTTTTAGCCAAATTTTGAGGTTTGCAAAGGATTCTGGGTAACAGAACCTGGTCCGAGCCACACAAGTCACCCCATCTTGGATTCCCCTAGGTCTCTAGTTTTCAGAAATGCACAGGTTTGGTAGGTTTCCCTAGGTGGCGGCTGAGCTACAGGCCAAAATCTACAGGTAGGCACTTTGCAAAAAACACCTCTGTTTTCCTTCACCAATTTGGCTGTGTCCACGTTGCGCTTTGGGGCATTTCCTGTCACGGGCGCTAGGCCTACCCACGCAAGTGAGGTATCATTTTTATCGGAAGACATGGAGGAACGCTGGGTGGGAGGAAATTCGTGGCTCCTCTCAGATTCCAGAACTTTCTGCCACAGAAATGTGAGGAACATGTGTTTTTTTCGCCAAATTTTGAGGTTTGCAAAGGATTCTGGGTAACAGAACCTGGTCCGAGCCACACAAGTCACCCCATCTTGGATTCCCCTAGGTCTCTAGTTGCCAGAAATGCACAGGTTTGGTAGGTTTCCCTAGGTGGCGGCTGAGCTACAGGCCAAAATCTACAGGTAGGCACTTTGCAAAAAACACCTCTGTTTTCCTTCACCAATTTGGCTGTGTCCACGTTGCGCTTTGGGGCATTTCCTGTCACGGGCGCTAGGCCTACCCACACAAGTGAGGTATCATTTTTATCGGGAGACGTGGGGGAACGCTGGGTGGAAGGAAATTCGTGGCTCCTCTCAGATTCCAGAACTTTCTGCCACAGAAATGTGAGGAACATGTGTTTTTTTAGCCAAATTTTGAGGTTTGCAAAGGATTCTGGGTAACAGAACCTGGTCCGAGCCCCACAAGTCACCCCATCTTGGATTCCCCTAGGTCTCTAGTTTTCAGAAATGCACAGGCTTGGTAGGTTTCCCTAGGTGGCGGCTGAGCTACAGGCCAAAATCTACAGGTAGGCACTTTGCAAAAAACACCTCTGTTTTCCTTCACCAATTTGGCTGTGTCCACGTTGCGCTTTGGGGCATTTCCTGTCACGGGCGCTAGGCCTACCCACACAAGTGAGGTATCATTTTTATCGGGAGACGTGGGGGAACGCTGGGTGGAAGGAAATTCATGGCTCCTCTCAGATTCCAGAACTTTCTGCCACAGAAATGTGAGGAACATGTGTTTTTTTAGCCAAATTTTGAGGTTTGCAAAGGATTCTGGGTAACAGAACCTGGTCCGAGCCACACAAGTCACCCCATCTTGGATTCCCCTAGGTCTCTAGTTTTCAGAAATGCACAGGTTTGGTAGGTTTCCCTAGGTGGCGGCTGAGCTACAAGCCAAAATCTACAGGTAGGCACTTTGCAAAAAAACACCTCTGTTTTCCTTCACAAATTTGGATGTGTCCACGTTGCGGTTTGGGGCGTTTTCTGTCGCGGGCGCTAGGCCTACCCACACAAGTGAGGCATCATTTTTATCGGGAGACGTGGGGGAACGCTGGGTGGAAGGAAATTCGTGGCTCCTCTCAGATTCCAGAACTTTTTGCCACAGAAATGTTAGGAACATGTGTTTTTTTTAACCAAATTTTGAGGTTTGCAAAGGATTCTTGGTAACAGAACCTGGTCCGAGCCACACAAGTCACCCCATCTTGGATTCCCCTAGGTCTCTAGTTTTCAGAAATGCACAGGTTTGGTAGGTTTCCCTAGGTGGGGGCTGAGCTGCAGGCCAAAATCTACAGGTAGGCACTTTGCTAAAAACAGGTCTGTTTTCTGTGATGTGTCCACGTTGCGCTTTGGGGCATTTCCTGTCGCGGGCGCTAGGCCTACCCACACAAGTGAGGTATCATTTTTATCGGGAGACGTGGGGGAACGCTGGGTGGAAGAAAATTCGTGGCTCCTCTCAGATTCCAGAACTTTCTGCCACAGAAATGTGAGGAAAATGTGTTTTTTTAGCCAAATTTTGAGGTTTGCAAAGGATTCTGGGTAACAGAACCTGGTCCGAGCCACACAAGTCACCCCATCTTGGATTCCCCTAGGTCTCTAGTTTTCAGAAATGCACAGGTTTGGTAGGTTTCCCTAGGTGGCGGCTGAGCTACAGGCCAAAATCTACAGGTAGGCACTTTGCAAAAAACACCTCTGTTTTCCTTCACCAATTTGGCTGTGTCCACGTTGCGCTTTGGGGCATTTCCTGTCACGGGCGCTAGGCCTACCCACACAAGTGAGGTATCATTTTTATCGGGAGACGTGGGGGAACGCTGGGTGGAAGGCAATTCGTGGCTCCTCTCAGATTCCAGAACTTTCTGCCACAGAAATGTGAGGAACATGTGTTTTTTAGCCAAATTTTGAGGTTTGCAAAGGATTCTGGGTAACAGAACCTGGTCCGAGCCACACAAGTCACCCCATCTTGGATTCCCCTAGGTCTCTAGTTTTCAGAAATGCACATGTTTGGTAGGTTTCCCTAGGTGGCGGCTGAGCTACAGGCCAAAATCTACAGGTAGGCGCTTTGCAAAAAACACCTCTGTTTTCCTTCACAAATTTGGATGTGTCCACGTTGCGCTTTGGGGCGTTTTCTGTCGCCGGCGCTAGGCCTACCCACACAAGTGAGGTATCATTTTTATCGGGAGACGTGGAGGAACGCTGGGTGGAAGGAAATTTGTGGCTCCTCTCAGATTCCAGAACTTTCTACCACAGAAATATGAGGAACATGTGTTTTTTTAGCCAAATTTTGAGGTTTGCAAAGGATTCTGGGTAACAGAACCTGGTCCGAGCCACACAAGTCACCCCATCTTGGATTCCCCTAGGTCTCTAGTTTTCAGAAATGCACAGGTTTGGTAGGTTTCCCTAGGTGGCGGCTGAGCTACAGGCCAAAATCTACAGGTAGTCACTTTGCTAAAAACAGCTCTGTTTTCTGTGATGTGCCCACGTTGTGTTTTGGGGCATATCCTGTTGCGGGCGCTAGGCCTACCCACACAAGTGAGGTATAATTTGTATCGGGAGACTTGGGGGAAGATAGAATAGCAAAACAAGTGTTATTGCCCCTTGTCTTTCTCTACATTTTTTCCTTCCAAATTTAAGACAGTGTGTAAAAAAGACGTCTATTTGAGAAATGCCCTGTAATTCACATGCTAGTATGGGCACCCCGGAATTCAGAGATGTGCAAATAACCACTGCTTCTCAACACCTTATCTTGTGCCCATTTTGGAAATACAAAGGTTTTCTTGATAGCTATTTTTTACTCTTTATATTTCAGCAAATGAATTGCTGTATACCCGGCATAGATTGAAAACCCACTGCTGGGTGCAGGTCATTTATTGGCTCTGGGTACCTAGAGTTCTTGATGAACCTATAAGCCCTATATATCCCCGCAACCAGAAGAGTCCAGCAGACGTAACGGTATATTGCTTTCGAAAATCTGACATTGCTGGAAAAAGTTACAGAGTAAAACGTAGAGAAAAATTGAATTTTTTTTCACCTCAATTTCAATATTTTTCTTTTTCAGTTGTTATTTTCTGTAGGAAACCCTTGTAGGATCTACACAAATTACCCCTTGCTGAATTCAGATTTTTGTCTACTTTTCACAAATGTTGCGGTTTCTGGGATCCAGCGTTGGTTTCATGCTCATTTCTGTCACTGACTGGAAGGAGGCTGAAAGCACAAAAAATCGTAAAAATGGGGTATGTCCCCGTAAAATGCCAAAATTGTGTTGAAAAATTGGGTTTTCTGATTCAAGTCTGCCTGTTCCTGAAAGCTGGGAAGCTGGTGATTTTATCACCGAAAACCCTTTGTTGATGCCCTTTTCAGGGAAAAAACCACAAGCCTTCTTCTGCAGCCCATTTTTCCAATTTTTTTGAAAAAAACTAAATTTTCACTGTTTATTGGCTAATTTCTTGGCCTCCTTCTGGGGAACCCACAAAGTCTGGGTACCTCTAGAATCCCTAGGATGTTGGAAAAAAAGGACGCAAATTTGGTGTGGGTAGCTTATGTGAACAAAAAGTTATGAGGGCCTAAGCGCGAACTGCTCCAAATAGCCAAAAAAAGGCTCGGCACAGGAGGGGGAAAAGGCCTGGCAGCGAAGGGGTTAAACAATGCTCGACAAACTAACAATTCTCCACTCTTGAATACATACATTTTTGTAGCAAATACAGTTTTAATACCATGTGTACCTTATCATTGTAACCTTACGACTTCCATGTAATCTGAGGTGATTAGATTTTCTGCACTCATTGTCTAACCAGGTTAATAATCTATTTGGAAACACAAAGTACATACCAGTGAGACTGTTTGCCTAAACTCTTAAATACCTACATGTTTGCAAAACACAAGTTAGCATTTAAATGTGACCATTTCAATGTCCTCAAGTGAATTATTCACCCTATTTCGGTCAGCATTGGATTTGGGCCTGCAGTGTTCTTTTATTTCAAACATCTGTTTAACACTTTCTGACAATATCTGTTGTTGCGCTATATTTTCGCATATATAGTCTACATTCCTTTAACATTCACCCTCTAGTTGACGTTCGGAAAATGAGTTATTGGTAAGGGCAGGTAAGTACCTACACTTAGCAATAGGCCTTTAACCTCCACTTAGGTCCAGTTAGGTCTCAGTAAATTAAACCTAGCTCAACCCTTGGTAGCTTGTCAAAGAGTGACAAGACTTAAATTAGGAGACAAAGCATAAAGCATTCAAATATCATAAAACAGTAATTAAATAAAACACAGGAAACAGGTTAAAAATCCAAATCCAATTTATAAAAATGGGAAATAATTTTTGCTTTAAAATGACACCAAAACGACTACAATCAGATAAAGGGAACTGGAGATATGAATTTTTGAAGAATGAAAGCTTTTTAGCACTTACAAATGAATAGCACCAATCTAGTCATCTGGTCACACCTCGACCGGGGCAAAGTAAAAGTTTGAGGCCAACTGCGATGGGGCCCTTTTTGGCTACAGCTCGAGGGAGGCCTCCGTAAAAAGTTTACCTTCTGACTTAGTAATTTTTCTGGAGATTTTCTTCAGAGGGACCAAGTCGCCAGTCCAATCCGACCTCCTTCAACCGGGTCAAACCTGAATCTTGATCCAACGTCCATGGAGCCCTCTTCAGATATACTGCCTGGGAGGTCCTGGTCAACTTCCTACGTTCAGACTTAGTCACTTTTTCAGAGATTTTCTTCACTGGGACAAACATGCAAGTCAGGCTGGGTCGCGGTTGAGGCAAGCCAGCTAGAGTTGCCCCGGCAGGTCGTTCCCTTCATGGAGCTCTTTTCCAAAAGTTTGCCAAACTTCTGGATTTTCTTCCAGACGTTCCTTTGAGGTTCTTTTGAGGTCCACAGCTCACCCCAAGGTTTCAGAATCTCTGAGATGCTCCTTGAGGTTGCAGACTACAACTCCCAGAATGCACCTGGTGCAAACTCCATTTTGGGCACTGGACAGTGATCAGCTGGTTGGTTTCTTCAGGAGCTGGTGCAGGGGACTCTGGTTAGAAAGTTTTCAACTGTAGCAAACAGGGAATCTCTTCTTGAACCAGTTGAAGCCAAGCAAAGTCCTTCTTGTGGTGAAGCCCAAGTGTGCAGCTGGGGCAGTCTTCCAGAGTGCAGTGTCCAGGTGCAGGCCAGAGGTCCAGCAGGGCAGTCCTTTTTCTTCCGTAGTTCTTCCTTGTAGGGATCTGAGGTGTGGGTGCAGGTCTGCCAGTTTTATCTTTGCTCTTGGGTGAAAAGCAGGGGGTGGTTCTCCAATCAGGTGCAGGGTCCTTCCCCATGTGATGACCACTTCCTGGGAAGTGTGGCAAAAATGTATCCCAGGGAGCAACATTCTTCAAAAATCCATCATGGCTGAAAATGATTTTTGAAGGTTACATCTGGCTGAGCCCACCCACTGGTGTGGCTACAAATCCTAAACACGCACCTCTCCTGCCCTCTCCTAATCTAATCAAGGGGACACCTAATTGTCTGGGTTTGCAGGATGTGAGGGTATTGCTGGGTTGCTCCAAATGTCCTTCCCTGCCTTTGAAGACCAGTTTGGCAGCCCTCCCACCTTCCTTTCCCCATCTGCTGAGGGGAGATTTCCTCCCCCAGGCACATCTCTTTGTGTGTAGCCAGGCCACTTCACACCTCATCAAGGCAGCCTGGCCAGGCTCCCAGAAGCAGGCCAATCAGAGCAAAGCAGCAAAAAAACTGGATGGTTTAAGTTGGCAACTTTTCAGGTAAAGTTTAAAACTCTCTCCCTGAACAAGTTATAATAAATCCAACAACTGGAAGTTGTGGGGTTTAATATAACAATTAATGTGATATCAAACTTGAGTCATCTTTTACTTAAGGGGACTTTTAAAATTAAAATAAAGTCTCCCCATTCTAGCCTATGGAGGCCATTCACTACAATGAGGTTAAAACACATTTGGCTGTTTTACCTCCCTAGGGCTTATAAACACGCACCTATAAAAAACAATTTTTATAAGGTCCCTGCTTATAGTTACATGGCATCCAGCCCTAGGGGCACATAGGGCACACCTTAGGCATGACTTATATGTAAAAATGAGGCAGTTTAAGAATTTGGAACTACTTTTGGTTCCAAAGTCGAATTTGCATGTAACTTTAATTTTAAAGCAGCCAGCAAGGCAGGCCTGCCTTTAAAATGACACTGGGCACCTTAGCAGTGCACCTATGGGGGCCCCACCTATGCAGGGGTCCCTAAACCTACATGCCCTACCATATACTAGCGACTTATAGGTAGGTTAATTTTGACAATTATAATTAGCCTAATTTGCCTATCCACTTGACACAGAGCACTAGCCCTGGGACTGGGAAGCAGTACCCAGGGCACAGTCAAGAGTCAGTAACCAACAGTATCTGTCCAAAAAGTTTGGGGGTGACCAGGGCAAAAAGGAGGACTTCCCTACATTGACCCATCAACGTTTTAATCTAAACCTTGATCTTCATTTGGCACTAAGTGATACACATCACCCTGAGAATCTACCACATGTGTTTGTGTCCTAACTGGAAACATCCCTCTCGCCTTACCACCTTCTCTTCTACAACATGCTAAAATCAACTGTATGACACAATATATTAATAATAGGGCTAAAATAGATGGAATCAAAGCTCCCAGACAGTCCAGACGCCCAGGATGGCAGTAATGTCAACCACTCACTAAACCAATTATATGGGGCAGCTCTTTCATCTACCATTTTCTTTACTAGAAAATGCAGTGTCTGTATAGCTTCTGATAATGTTCCATTATCTGCATAATTTGCTAGAATTAAGGTACAGCATGCTCTTCCCATTAATTTACATATTCCCCTTTGCCTGGCCGCCATAAGGTCAAGTACATAGTGGTGCTGCATCAACATCTTTCTCATCGCACGCTGCTCTTCCTAAACCGCATTGAACCCATCCTTTGTTGTATTGATAGTCTTAAGAAGCTCCCATTGAGTTATCTGCAACCATCAAGCTGTTGCTTTGGCCTAAACAAACAGCAAAATACTTCCAAAAAATAGCTGTGCATCATTGAACACACTGTACTCCTGAGGAATGTCATCCCAAGTACTCACATCATAATACTCTGCATTTCTCTTCTCTTGATTATGATGCAGCAAGGTCATTGGACAGCTCATGGGGGTTCATGCAAAGCTGTCAGATTAATTACAGGGATTATCAAAATCAGAGCGTGCAAAGTCACAATTGAGCAGGTCCACCTCAGTTTGGTGGGAACTGGGTACACAACAGTTCTCTGCACTGCCAAAAATAGTCCTTGAGGTTGGAGATCTCCTCTGCATGTTGAAATTATCTATTGTAGTCTTGCAACTAATATGTAGGCCCATATCAACAGTGCCATTACCTCTTAAACATAAAGAAACAGAAGTCAGTTTCATAACAGTTCGAGGATTCACTGTGCTATCTAACCAAGTGTAACATGAACATATTTTCATCCCAGATATGTGAATAAATCGCTATTAGCAAATCAATACCTTTCCCTAAAGATATAACTGTGCAAGAAAATTTGATATTAGGATGCCACTGATTGTGGGCAAAGACTGGTCCGATGTATCTAAATCCTGGTCTACAAACACAATCTGCAGGTAAAGGATTTACTAAACAGCTGTTGCATTCAGTGGGCGGGTGTATAAAATGGTACAGGTTCAAAGGACATAACTAACTCCTCTGGGCAAGATGATTGCACTGAGAATAATATAATATCCCATTGGACAGGAGGCCATCTCCTCTTAACTCTGGCCCCTGTGTGCTCTCTGTTGGAGTTTTTCTTCTTTTCCTTGGAAGACTCAGTGCAAGCACTTAAAGCCTAGAAGTCGGGTTCTCCTGAGGGTCCGCTCTCCTCTGATTTTGGCTACTCACGCCAAGATCATCAATCGTGCCCTAAATTTGTTAGTAAATGAGCTCTTACAAAATGCTATTGTCCTCAACGTGCTACATGAGAGCTAAACTGATCCCGTTGTTGAAGAAACCGACAACAGATAAGACTATCTTTCCTAATTATAGGCCGATTTCCCTGGTGCCGGCTTTTTCAAAAACTCTTTAAAAACTGATTGATGCTCATGCTCAGCTTTCAAGTTATCTTGTGGTCACAATCAGCTACTTCATCCTTCACAATTGTGTTTCGGACTGGGATTTAGCAGAGAATCTGCCTTAGTTGAAGTCTCTGATGTCATCAAACTTGCTGTGGATAGTGAAAAAAAAGATAGTTTTATAGTTGCTGGACCTTTTTTCAGCATTTGATGCAGTTTCCAACACTATTCTATTGCAACATTTTCAGAACATCAGGAAAGGTGGGTCCACTCTGTTGTGACTACCTTCTTTCTCATCGGATAGATCCTAGTTGGTGTGGATGCCGCCATTTGCATCTGATGCCAAGTTCCTGGAGTTCGGAGATCTCCAGGGTTCAGCGCTGTGTCCAATTGTGCAGAACGCAGCTGCTCGGCTTCTGGTTAAGAATCCTAGGAATAGTTCTCCATATTCTAATCTTAAAAAATTGCACTGGCTACCCGTTAAGGCAAAAGTGAAATTCAAGGGATTGACATTAGCCCATAAAGCTTTCCATGGACTGGGACCTAATTATTTGTCCAAGGGGCATATTTATACTCTGTTTCAGCTGAATTTGCGTCATTTTTTTAATGCATATCCAGCGCAAACTTAACTCTATATTTATATTTTGACACTAGACCCGTCTACCGTCAAAATATTGGAATTAATGTCATTTTTTTACCGTGAAAACCTACCTTGCGTCAATGAGACACAAGGAAGGCGTTCCTGGGCAAAAAATGACTCGAAGGCATTTGCGCCTTATTTATCCTCCCATGCAAAAATCACGCACGGGAGGAGGAGGGCCTTAAATAATGGCGCTAAGCCTGTTTAGTGCCATTATTTAATGCCTGGGTCAGGGCAGGCGTTAGGGGACCTGTGGGCTCATTTCCATGGTCAGAGACCATGGAAGCAGTCTACAGGTGCCCTTCCCTGCCCCGGGGACACCCCTACCCATCCCCACCCATACCAGGAGGACACCTAAGGATAGGGGGACCCATCCCAGGTAAGTCCAGGTAGGTTTTAATTTTTGTTTTTTAAGTGCCATGTTGCGGCCTAACTTGGGCCCCCCTACATGGCACTGTGCCCAATGGCCATGCCCAGGGGGCTTAAGTCCCCTGGGCATGGCCATTGGGCAGGGGGGCATGACTCCTGTCTTTACTGAGACAGGAGTCATGTCCATGGAGGTTGTGCGTCAAAGAATAACGCTAGTCAGGTTAGAGCCATTTTTCTGACTCTAACCTGACTAGCGTTTTTCTTTGATGCACAACATCCTGTTTCCCCTACGTCTACCCCACCCGGTTAGCATAATTTATTTTGATGCTAACCGGGCCTTAGCGCCAGCTAGTGTAATTCCTTATATTAAATATGACGCCCGGCTGGAGTCCAGGAATGACAGTAGCCGGCCGTAAACATTTTTATGCAAACTTGCTGTAACGCAGGTTTGCGTCACAAAGTATAAATCAGGGTCTAAGAGGCTCCTGCATGACCATCCCACCAGAACTTTGCGCTCTACAGTGGCTTTATTGACAGCTGTGCCTAAGACAAAGAAGAAAAGATGGGATGATTATGACTTATCTGCTACGCCTTCCAGAGGCTGGAACTCTTTACCCTGTATCTCCGAGCCACTAAGGACCCTGGGTCTTTAAAACACCATTTGAAAGCTTGGCTTCTTAATGGAGTGTTTACATTTTTACCTCTGCAGTTTTTCGCTTCACTGACCTGTTAGCACTGGGACACTCCAAAGAGTAGCTGCACGCTTTACAAATGTCTTGATTTGATTTGATTTTTTGGCGTTAACTAAGAAATGTACTACTTTAACATATGTCAACTGCATTTGGACCTTAATCCTACATAAGTAATATATGTAATAAACATAAGGCTGTACTTAGTAGCACTTCTCTTGTGGTATATAGCTTATCTAATCCAGTAGCCTGAGGAATTAGGGAGCACTCAAAACAAGACTCATTAATATTTTCCCAACCGATGTCTAACACATGCTGATACCAAATATTTCCTAACAAGTGAGTATGTGGGCTATGGTTCACATTATTTTGATAAGAAAGTGAAGAAAGTTTCCTTCGTGCATGCAAAATATTATTACTAAAAAACATATTGCTGTAGAAAAGTAGAAAGGACAAAATCTAAGATCGAGAGACAAAAGAGAAACAAACAAAAAAATACACATCTTTTGTGCTGTCCTTTCAAAAAAGAATTGTCCAAAAGCAGAGGTTGAGGGGAGTATTTTTACAATGACAATCTTCTTTCCCCTAGTATTTCATTTACATTGTTCATGCGTCTTAATGAGATACTGGAATTAGATGAATGTGGGTGCGGTGAATCCAGGGTTTTCTGCCACCCACCTATAGGGTGGTAGAGGTCACCGTGAATAGTCCATTGATGCATGGCTCTCTCCATTTCTGAAGGAAATTTTTCACAAACACTTTGGCACTCATCATGACATTGGCGGTAAATCCTGCTTACCGCCACGGTGACGGCCGACAACATACCGCTGCGGTGGCGAATATCAATTCCCCATATTATGACACACACACACCAATCCAACAGAATACTGCCACATACACATATCCGCCAGCCCAAAGGTCAGTATTAAAGTGTTGGTACCAAAACCCATACCGTGTTGCCAACAAAACAACACCCACTACATCATGACCAATGAATAACCACGGCTGACATTTAACGGCAGTAAACCATTGCCAGTACACACCGGCGTGCTCAGAATGGACACCCAAATACTAAACTGCACAACTTTAACAATACCAAAAACACACACCTGACACTCACATACACACCACACACACACACCCACCCACAGCACTATGAAACGCACACCCACATCACCCACAACCCTTTACGAATACAGATTATTGCCACCCGACTGACACCAAGACCACTACAACAACTAGACACGCACACCACATATACCCATACATCCCTCACGCACCCCAATACGTACACCCAACCACAGTACCCAACACCCACACACTTACACACACCACAGGACACCCATGTCCCCACAAAGGCATCCCCATTTTACTGATGAGGAGTTGGGGGTCATGGTGGAGGAAATAGTCAGGTTAGAGCCACAGCTGTTTGGAGTATAGATACAGCAAATATCCATTGCCAGGAAGATGGAGCTATGGCGGAGAATCGTGGATAGGGTGAACACAGTGGGACAGCATCCAAGAACAAGGGACGACATCAGGAAGAGGTGGAACGACCTACGGCGGAAGGTAAGGCACCAGCTTGCAATACAGAGGACTGGCGGTGTGTCCCCACTTCCTCCCCCACAGCTTGCAGTAAGGCAGGAGCAAGTCTTGGCATTACTGCATCCTGACGGACTCACTGGAGTTGCCAGAGGACTGGACACTGCTGAGTCAATATTTATTACTTATCAACCCCATACCTGCATGCCATCTCACACCCTCACTCCCATCATTCCACTCCATTCTACACACTGCACCTACACATATGACTAACCCCAATGCCCAGCCCTGCATGCAATACCAATGCAGGGGCAGCCCTCACAGTCCTGCATTGACACCCTTCACTAGAGCACGCACAGCATAGGGGAACTAACAATCCCACAATATATCAACATACCCAAACCACGGTGGCAGGGAAACAGCAACGGTAGAGGGGAAGCTAGGGATGTACAATATGTCACAGGCATGAAGCATAATACATCACTTACATCCCCCCAGGTTCCCCAGCCAATGTCAGCAGAGAGGAGGTGCCACGACAAACCAGTCCCCCAACAGAAGATGCCCTCAGTGATGACAGTAACTCTGGACTTCAGGATCTGGATCAACAACCTGACCCATCAGGGACCACTGAACAGTCAGTCACCCCAGCCCACTCATAGTCCACCACAGAGCCTCCTCCATCAGTCTCCAACACCACAGCACCTACCCAGCGTCCCCACACCTCTGTCCCCAAGACACGTCAATCTGCAGTGTGCCCACCTGCATAGGGACACCAGTCCACCCCTCACCCCCAACACAATCAGGGACCTGGGATCAGTAGCAGTGGGCACACCATTCAGGGGACAGAGCCAAAGGGGAACAGTGACACTGGGAGGACCGCTGTGCACCAGGGGGAGGATAGGCCCAGTGAACTGACTCTCCAGGAGGCACTCACCAGGATCCTGGGTGCCTACCAACAATCCCAGGACTCGAAGGGCCAGATCCTTGACAACATGCAGGAGAACAAGCGGCTGCAGGAGGAATACCAACAGGAGATCAGGGAGGACTTACAGGCCCTCAACACCACCATGCTCTCCATAGCAGGGGTGCAGGCAGACATGGCCAACATCATGAGGGAATGGACAGCACACCAGTGGGACCCTACCACTAGCCAGTCTATTGTCCAGCCCACCACTTCCGCTACAGCTATAGGGCAGGATGCCCCACCACAGGACCCACAGGCAACCAGCACCATTCCCCCTGCAGAAGGTGAACCACCCAGTAAACGTTCTCTGTGACCCAAACAGAAGACAGAGACACTTGTCAAGACCAAGATCACCGTCAGGAAATGAGACTCTCTTGATTGTCCCCCTTGTGCCCTACCCTGTCACCTTGTCCACTTTGAACTGCCTTTGCTCCCCTTCCTATGGCCCCTTGGACACTGGACTTGTGCAACAAACAGACTGGAACAATACTCTCGACTTTCCTCTAGCATCATCCCATTCCATTGCACTTTCCCCTCAATTTTATAGCACTACAATAAACATCCTTGAACACAACTTGACTGAAAGTATTTTATGTGTTGAGAATTTGTATTCAGGGGAACAGTCACATCTGGTGCAAATTATATGAACACTTTGATAGCATACAATTAATGACCTGTAACTGTCTGTAGTAATCACATCAGGACACTGTTATCATATCACCAACATCTGTAAAATGACAAGCCATAGGTGACAGTAAGTTGAGATGCAAAGGAAGTGAATGCCATCATACTACAGTCACATAGATGAAATCAATAGTAAGAGCAATGATCAGTTCCACTGTCTCACCTGTGTCATTGGAAGAATTGATGTATAACTGATGTTCTGTTGTCCACATTCTCATCCTCTGCCTCCTCATCCTCACTCTCCTCAGGGTCCACTGCTGCCACAGGGGCATCTCCAGTCTCCTCCTCCTGCAGAAAAGCACATGTCGTCTGAGGGCCAGGTTGTGCAACATGCAGCATGCCACTACTATCTGGCAGACCTTCCCGGGTGAGTAGCACAGGGATCCACTGTCAGATGGAGGCACCTGAACTTGGCCTTTCGGAGGCAGAAGGTCCTTTCAATTATTCTTCTTGTTTGCCCATGTGCCTCATTATACCGGTTCTCAGCCCTGTCCTGGAATTCCTCACAGGGGTCAGGAGCCACGATAGGTTTCGGTCATGTGCAAGTATTAAGGGAAAACATTAACACAATGCGATGGGGCTAACACCTGAAGGCACAAACTGACATACAATGGGTGGGGACTCTGGCTCACCTATTAGCCACACCCTGTGCCTCTGTAGTTGGCCAATTTGGGATGCTGCTATTCCTTAGGACAAAGGCGTCATGCACCGATCCAAGATACTTCGCAGTGACGTGGGAGATGTACTGGTCAGCCAGCACACCATTTGCACATTCAATGAGTGGAAAACTTTCTGATTTCCGAACACCTGTTCATTCTGGCGGGGGGGTGAACGCAATATGTGTACAGTCAATCGCCCCAATAATATTGGAGATATGCCCCATTGCATAGAATCCTGCCTTCACAGTGGCCAAATCTTCCACCTGGGGGAAAACAATGTAGCTGCACATGTGTTTCACCCAGGCAGACACAACCCTTGCCAGCACAATTGAGAACATTGGCTGTGACATTCCTGCTGCCAAGCCCACTGTCACTTGGAAAGAACCAGTTGCCAGGAAATGGAGCACAGATAGCACTTGCACAAGAGGGGGGATCCCAGTGGGATGATGGATGGCTAATATCAGGTCAGGCTCCAATTGGGCACACAGCTCTGTGATTGTGGCCCTGTCCAGTCTATAGGTGAGTATAATGTGCCTGTCCTCCAGGGTAGCCAAGTCCACAAGGGGTCTGTACGTAGGGGTTGTCTTCTCCTCTTACTCACCTGCAGCGGTAGGTATCTAAAGGACACAAGATTGAGTAGATTGTCACAATTTGAACAATGGAACCACAACCTCAGTGTACATATAGCATCAATGTGATGGGACAGTAGGAATGGCAATGAATGTGCAATTTTAGGCAATGACACAGTTATGGTTAATCTGATCAATGTCCACCACCATGAAATGGCGACCGCCAATCCTGTATCTAGGGACAGGTGGAAGTGAGGAAACTCTGCCGACATTGGTGTCGTGGCGGAAGGCGGTCTTGCACCACCGTGCAATCCCTTATTGGCTAATATGGGACTCTATGGAGTACAGTGGCCAATGGGGATCAGCGCCGGAGGTGACGGTGTGCACCGCCGCGGACGTGACTGCCATTTTCTATCTAAATCCTCACATGTTTCCTGACTTTCCACAGGACAACATCTACACTGCGTGTGCTGCTGTGACCTGTGTCTGGAACCTACCATGGCCCGTGTGAATGGGGAAAGGGCCCCTGCTTTCACTTTGGAGGAGTTGAAGCGACTAGTGAATGGGTTCCTACCCCAGTATGGGCTTCTGTATGGGCCTCCAGACCAACAGATGAGTACACCTTGGGCACGATGCATGTGGGAAAGATGCAGATGGAGATGTCTGTGCAAGCATCGTGTCATCGGGGGAATGTCTGTTGGTAGTGTACATGGTGGGCGCTGGACGATGTGTGTGCCAATGGTGATGGAAACGTGATTGGTGGGCCATAAATGTGACAGTCTGGATTGTATGTGTAATGGTGTCCTCCTGTCTTTATTCCCTCTGCATGTCAGCATCCATCAAAAGAAGGGATTGTGGCGTGCCATCACCAAGGAAGTGTGGACCCTGGGGGTCTACAGCAGGTGGAGCACCCACTCCTCAGCAAAGGATTATTGGCCATGGAGCCCCCTCCAGAACCAATAGGCAAGTTCCCGACTTCGGCTGAGGTGCCCCCCCACCCCTTTTCCGCTGAGGTGCCTGCCCACTTAAAACAATGATGCCCCTGCACAGTTCTGTGCAGATGTTGTCAGGAAACAAGTTGGGCCTTGGACTGTGCACTGTGGCCATGTGAGCCCCTAGTAATTTGGACCGGGCATTGGCCCTTTGTGCACAATTGTACATATCTCTTTGTTTTCCAATTGGTTAATTTGGTGGCTGTTCCCATTCAATACATTCTCATGACTGCCTCATTGCCGTCCTTGCATTATTATGTCATGTGTCGTGTGCCATTGGTTTATGTCTGCAGCTGATTGTGTGTATGGTGTGTGTGTGTCTGGTGTGTGTCGTACGTGTGTGTGTGTCACTCTCCTTTTCCTCCCTCCCTCCCTTGTGTGCTAGGCCGCTGTACTCACCGTTGTCGTCTTTGTTGGCGTGGTGTTCCAGGTGGAGCATGGCGTAGAAGAGCATTGGGAAGACTTGCAGTTTCGGTTCCATGGCGGTGTTGTTCTTCTCTGTGTCTCTGATGGTGAGTCTTTCGTCTTCCTTGAAGTGTTTCCGCCAGGCTTTTGATGGCGTTGGTACCACCCCGGATATCAAGGGGGTTTGTAGTGTCATAATATGGTGGGCGGTACCTTGTCTTCCGTCTGGCTGTTGATGGCTATCGCCCTGGTGCATGGTGTTAACACTGTGGCGGATGGTGTGGTACATTGGTTGTTTATGGGAGTTATCACCGCCATGGTAATAATTTGGAGGTAATTTATCACCCACTGCCAATGTCATAATGACCACCTTTGTCTCCTATGTGCATACCTGGGAGGTCAACCTTAATGTTGGCACACTTTGGCACACTTCTCCTTTTCCTTAGTCATCTGTTTAGAAATGAACTTTGCGACTTTCATTAACCCAGAAAGGTACACATGCACTTCATCATTTAGAATTTCTGATGCACTTTCCTCCTGTACACTACTTCTGCTGGCAGGGACTTGCGTATTCATAAATCTCCCTGTCACTATCTGATGGGACGTCAATTGATGATCAGAACTAGGTGTATTCCTGAGGAAAAAGAGTGCCAATGGTAGGCATACAGCCATTTGTTATGCAATGTAGCATATAGCTTACTGATCTTATTCTTCAAAAGCCCATTTAGTCATTCAACAATGCCATTATTTTTAGGGTGGTACACAGAGGATACCTTATGCTTCATCCCTGTGTCATAATATGCATAAATATTGCATTAACAAAATGGGTGCTGTTGTGAGATCTTATTCCCTCTGAAATTCCTCATTGTGGAATTGCTTCATGAATTAGAAAGGTAGCTAGTATCGCAATGAATGTATGGTACTGTTTCAATCCATCGGGAAAAAGGGCAGACCACAACTATAAAATACCTATATTTGCTGTAGCTATCAATTATGTAAACAAAGTCCATGTGAAGAGCCTTAAAGGGACCTTAAAGGGACCTTGTGCTTGTGGAATTGTGGAATTTATCACTTTCAGTGTGCGATTAGAAGAAAACTGCTGGCAGACAATGTAGTTATGCAGGTACATAGTGTAGGAGGCTGGACTGGCTTGTAGTGGGTACCAAGGGGTACTTACACCTTGCACCAGGCCCAGGTATCCCTTATTAGTGTAGAGGGGTGTCTAGCAGCTTAGGCTGATAGAAAAGGTAGCTTAGCAGAGCAGCTTAGGCTGAACTAGGAGACGAGTGAAGCTCCTACAGTACCACTAGTGTCACTTACACAATATCATAAGAAAACACAATACACAGATATACTAAAAATAAAGGTACTTTATTTTTATGACAATATGCCAAAGTATCTCAGTGAGTACCCTCAGTATGAGGATAGCAAATATACACAAGATATATGTACACAATACCAAAATATGCAGTAATAGCAATAGAAAACAGTGCAAACAATGTATAGTCACAATAGAATGCAATAGGGGCACATAGGGATAGGGGCAACACAAACCATATATTCTAGAAGTGGAATGCGAACCACGAATGGACCCCAAACCTATGTGACTTTGTAGAGGGTCGCTGGGACTGTAAAGAAACAGTGAGGGTTAGAAAAATAGCCCACCCCAAGACCCTGAAAAGTGGGTGCAAAGTGCACCTAAGTTCCCCAAAGAGCACAGAAGTTGTGATAGGGGAATTCTGCAGGAAAGACCAACACCAGCAATGCAACAACAATGGATTTCCAGACGAAAGTACCTGTGGAACAAGGAGACCAAGTCCAAAAGTCACGATCAAGTCGGGAGTGGGCAGATGCCCAGGAAATGCCAGCTGTAGGGGCAAAGAAGCTGCCACTGGATGGTAGAAGCTATGGATTCTGCAAGAACAACAAGGGCTAGAAACTTCCCCTTTAGAGGATGGATGTCCCACGTCGTGAAAAGTCGTGCAGAAGTGTTTTCCCGCCGAAAGACTGCAAACAAGCCTTGCTAGCTGCAAGGGTCGCGGTTAGGGTTTTTGGATGTTGCGGTGGCCCAGGAGGGACCAGGATGTCACCAATTGCGTAAGAAAACAGAGGGGGCATCCAGCAAGACAAAGAGCCCACTCAGAAGCAAGCAGCACCCGGAGAAGTGCCAGAACAGGCACTACAAAGTGGAGTGAATCAGTGCTCACCCGAACTTGCACAAGAGAGTCCCACGCCACCGGAGGTCAACTCAGGAGGTTGTGCAATGCAGGTTAGAGTGCCGGGGACCCAGGCTTGGCTGTGCACAAAGGACATCCTGGAAGAGTGCACAGGAGCCGGAGTAGCTGCAAAACACGCAGTTCCCAGCACTGCAGTCTAGCGTGGGGAGGCAAGGACTTACCTCCTCCAAACTTGGACTGAAGAGTCACTGGACTGTGGGAGTCACTTGGACAGAGTTGCTGAGTTCAAGGGACCTCGCTCGTCTTGCTGAGAGGAGACCCAGAGGACTGGTGATGCAGTTCTTTGGTGCCTGCGGTTGCAGGGGGAAGATTCCGTCGACCCACAGGAGATTTCTTCGGAGCTTCTAGTGCAGAGAGGAGGCAGACTACCCCCACAGCATGCACCACCAGGAAAACAGTCGAGAAAGCAGCAGGATCAGCATTACAAGGTCGCAGTAGTCGTCGTTGCTACTTTGTTGCAGTTTTGCAGGCTTCCAGCGCGCTCAGCAGTCGATTCCTTGGCAGAAGGTGAAGAGAGAGATGCAGAGGAACTCTGATGAGCTCTTGCATTCGTTATCTAAGGAATTCCCCAAAGCAGAGATACTAAATAGCCAGAATAGGAGGTTTGGCTACCTAGGAGAGAGGATAGGCTAGCAACACCTGAAGGAGCCTATCAGAAGGAGTCTCTGACGTCACCTGCTGGCACTGGCCACTCAGAGCAGTCCAGTGTGCCAGCAGCACCTCTGTTTTCAAGATGGCAGAGGTCTGGAGCACACTGGAGGAGCTCTGGACACCTCCCGGGGGGGTGCAGGTCAGGGGAGTGGTCACTCCCCTTTCCTTTGTCCAGTTTCGCGCCAGAGCAGGGCTGAGGGATCCCTGAACCGGTGCAGACTGGCTTATGCAGAGATGGGCACCATCTGTGCCCATCAAAGCATTTCCAGAGGCTGGGGAAGGCTCCTCCTCCCCAGCCCTGACACCTTTTTCCAAAGGGAGAGGGTGTAACACCCTCTCTCTGAGGAAGTCCTTTGTTCTGCCTTCCTGGGCCAGGCCTGGCTGGACCCCAGGAGGGCAGAAACCTGTCTGAGGGGTTGTCAGCAGCAGCAGCTGCAGTGAAACCCCGGGAAAGGTAGTTTGGCAGTACCCGGGTCTGAGCTAGAGACTCGGGGGATCATGGAATTGTCTCCCCAATGCCAGAATGGCATTGGGGTGACAATTCCATGATCCTAGACATGTTACATGGCCATGTTCGGAGTTACCATTGTGACGCTATACATATGTTGTGACATATGTATAGTACACGCGTGTAATGGTGTCCCCGCACTCACAAAGTCCGGGGAATTTGCCCTGAACAATGTGGGAGCACCTTGGCTAGTGCCAGGGTGCCCACACACTAAGTAATTTAGCACCCAACCTTTACCAGGTAAAGGTTAGATATATAGGTGACTTATAAGTTACTTAAGTGCAGTGGTAAATGGCTGTGAAATAACGTGGACGTTATTTCACTCAGGCTGCACTGGCAGGCCTGTGTAAGAATTGCCAGATCTCCCTATGGGTGGCACAAGAAATGCTGCAGCCCATAGGTGTCTCCTGGAACCCCAATACCCTGGGTACCTCAGTACCATATACTAGGGAATTATAAGGGTGTTCCAGTATGCCAATGTAAATTGGTGAAATTGGTCACTGGCCTGTTAGTGACAATTTGGAAAGATATGAGAGAGCATAACCACTGAGGTTCTGGATAGCAGAGCCTCAGTGAGACAGTTAGTCATAACACAGGTAACACATACAGGGCACACTTATGAGCACTGGGGCCCTGGCTGGCAGGGTCCCAGTGACACATACAACTAAAATAACATATATACAGTGAAATATGGGGGTAACATGCCAGGCAAGATGGTACTTTCCTACATAACCCCCTCCCCCCCAACGAAGGACAATAAGACTAGCCATGACCTGATGAGTCTTCATTGTCTAAGTGGAAATATCTGGAGAGTCCATCTGCATTGGAGTGGGTACTCCCAGGTCTATGTTCCACTGTATAGTCCATTCCCTGTAGAGATATGGACCACCTCAACAATTTAGGGTTTTCACCTTTCATTTGTTTTAGCCAAAGTAGAGGTTTGTGGTCTGTCTGAACAATGAAGTGAGTGCCAAACAGGTATGGCCTCAACTTCTTCAGTGCCCAGACCACAGCAAAGGCCTCCCTCTCTATGGCAGACCAACGCTTTTCTCTAGGGGTCAACCTCCTGCTGATAAAAGCAACAGGTTGATCCTGGCCCTCAGAATTAAGTTGTGATAAGACTGCCCCTACCTCTAATTCAGATACATCAGTTTGGACAATGAATTCTTTGGAGTAACTGGGGCTTTTCAGGACAGGTGCAGAGCACATGGCCTGCTTCAGCTCCTCAAAAGCTTTCTGACAGTTTGCTGTCCATAATACCTTCTTAGGCATTTTTTTAGATGTGAGGTCATTAAGAGGGGCTGCAATGGAGCCATAGTTCTTTATGAACCTCCTGTAGTACCCAGTGTGGCCTAAAAAGGCTCTCACCTGAGTCTGAGTTGTAGGGGGAATCCAATCTATAATAGTTTGGATTTTCCCTTGAAGTGGTGCAATCTGTTCTCCACCTACCAGGTGTCTCAGATAAACCACTTTCCCCTGCCCTATCTGGCACTTTGAAGCCTTGATAGTGAGGCCTGCCTTTTGCAGGGCCTCCAAAACTTTCCATAGGTGGACCAGGTGATCATCCCAGCTGGAGCTAAAGACAGCTATATCATCTAGATATGCTGCACTAAAAGCTTCCAGCCCTTGCAGGACTGTGTTCACCAACCTTTGAAAAGTGGCAGGTGCATTTTTCAATCCAAAAGGCATTACTGTGAATTGGTAATGGCCTCCAATGGTTGGAAATGCAGTTTTTGCTTTTGCATCTTCTGATAACTTGATCTGCCAATACCCTGCAGTCAAATCAAAAGTGCTTAGATACTTGGCAGATGCCAGTGTATCTATTAGCTCATCTGCCCTGGGTATAGGGTGAGCATCAGTTTTGGTTACCTGTTTGAGACCTCTGTAGTCAACACAAAATCTCATTTCCCTTTTACCATCTTTGGAATGAGGTTTTGGTACAAGTACCACAGGAGAGGCCCATGGACTTTCAGAGTGCTTAACCACTCCCAGTTTAAGCATTTTCTGCAGCTCTTGCTTTATGCAGTCTCTGACATGGTCAGGCTGCCTATAGATCTTACTTTTGACAGGCAAGCTGTCTCCAGTATCTATAGTGTGCTCACACCAAGAAGTGGTGCCTGGCACAGTAGAGAAGAGTTCAGAAAACTGACCCAGGAGATTTATGCAGTGGTCTTTCTGCTCAGCAGTAAGACAATCTGCCAGTACTACACCTTCCACTAGAGCATCTTGTTCTGTGGAAGAGAAGAGATCAGGGAGAGGGTCACTCTCTTCTTCCTGTCCCTCATCTGTTGCCATGAGCAGGGTGAGATCAGCCCTGTCATAGTAGGGTTTCAGGCGATTGACATGGAGCACCCTAAGGGGACTCCTGGCAGTGCCTAAGTCAACTAAGTAGGTGACTTCACCCTTCTTTTCAACAATTATGTGGGGTCCACTCCATTTGTCTTGAAGTGCTCTTGGGGCCACAGGCTCCAAGACCCACACTTTCTGCCCTGGTTGGTACTGAACCAAAACAGCATTCTGGTTATGCCATTGCTTTTGGAGCTCTTGGCTGGCCTGAAGGTTTTTACTGGCCTTTTTCATGTACTCAGCCATCCTAGATCTTAGGACAAGTACATAGTCCACTATGTCTTGCTTTGGAGCTTTTAAAGGTTGTTCCCAACCCTCCTTAACAAGTGTTAGAGGACCTCTTACAGGGTGTCCAAATAGGAGTTCAAAGGGGCTGAAGCCCACTCCTTTTTGGGGTACCTCCCTGTAAGCAAAAAGGAGGCAAGGTAACAGGATATCCCATCTCCTGCGGAGTTTTTCAGGGAGTCCCATTATCATACCTTTGAGAGTTTTGTTAAATCTCTCCACCAGTCGATTTGTTTGTGGATGGAAGGTGTGGTGAACTTGTATGTCACACCACATTCCTACCACATGGCCTTTAAGTAAGCAGACATGAAATTGCTTCCCCTGTCTGATACCACTTCTTTTGGGAAGCCCACCCTGGAAAAGATTCCCAGGAGGGCCTTTGCCACTGCATGAGCTGTAGCGGTCCTTAGAGGAATTGCTTCAGGATATCTGGTGGCATGGTCCACTACCACCAAGATAAACCTATTGCCTGAAGCAGTAGGAGGGTCAAGGGGGCCAACTATGTCAACCCCTACCCTTTCAAAGGGGACCCCAACCACAGGCAGTGGAATAAGGGGTGCCTTTGGAGTGCCACCTGTCTTGCCACTGGCTTGACAGGTTTCACAGGAATTACAAAATTCCTTTGTGTCCTCTGACATTCTAGGCCAATGAAACAAGGGAACAAGCCTGCCCCAAGTTTTCATTTGCCCCAAATGTCCAGCTAAGGGAATGTCGTGGGCTAGAGCTAGGAGGAACTTTCTGTACTCCTGAGGAATCACCAATCTCCTGGCAGCTCCAGGTTTTGGATCCCTTGCTTCAGTGTACAAAAGGTTATCCTCCCAGTAAACTCTGTGAGAGTCACTGACATCCCCATTTGCTTGTTTGACAGCTTGCTGCCTTAGACCCTCTAGTGTGGGACAGGTATGCTGTGCCACACTCAGCTCCTCCCTGGCAGGCCCCCCTTTACCCAAACGCTCAGCAGCGTCTGCTTCCAGCTCCTCTGGTGTAGGTTCTGCACAGGGTGGAAATTCTTCTTCCTCAGAATTAGAATCCACTGTAGAGGGAGGGATACTAGGTAGTGTTTTACCTTTACTAACCCTAGCTTTAGGGAGCACTAGGTCCATTCTTCCAGGATCCAAGTCACCCTGTCCTTTTTGCTTTTTGGTTAAAGCAAAAATATGCCCTGGAATGCCCAGCATTGCTACATGAACCTCCAACTCCACTTCTGCCCAAGCTGATGTCTCTAAATTGTTCCCTAGTAGACAGTCTACAGGTAAATCTGAGGCAACCACACCTTTCTTTGGACCAGTAACCCCCCCCAGTTGAGATTCACAACAGCCATGGGATGGCTAAGAGTGTTGTTATGAGCACCGGTTACTTGGTACTGGTGACCAAGTAGGTGTTGTTCAGGGTGGACCAGTTTCTCTATTACCATTGTAACACTGGCACCTGTGTCCCTGTAGGCCTGAACCTCAACACCATTTATTAGGGGTAGTTGCTTGTACTTATCCATGTTAAGGGGACAAGCAACCAAGGTGGCTAAATCAATAGCCCCCTCAGAGACTAACACAGCCTCTGTGGTCTCCCTAATCAGACCAACCCCAACTAAGTTAACAAAAGTAAGCCCAGCTACTCCCTTGGATTGGCTATTAGTAGGTTTGCTCCCACCACCACTGCTATTACTAGGGGCACTAGGTGTAGCAGCAGGGGTTGTAGTGGTAGGAGGCTTGGTGCTTTTCTTTGGACAACTGGGATCTGTTGTCCAATGGCCGTTTATTTTACATAAATAGCACCATGGTTTCTTTTCTTGGTTTTGATTTGAAGAGGATTTGGGCCCACCATCCCCACCAGAGTGTTTTTGTGGGCCTGATGAAGACTCATTTTTAGATTTGTCCCCACCCTTGTCAGAAGATTTACCATCCTTCTTCTTGCCATCCTTGTCACCCCCTGTATGAACTTTTCTGTTCACCCTTGTTCTGACCCATTTGTCTGCCTTCTTTCCCAATTCTTGGGGAGAGGTCAGATCAGAGTCTACCAGGTACTGGTGTAACAAATCAGACACACAATTATTAAGAATATGCTCTCTCAGGATTAAGTTATACAGGCTTTCATAGTCAGAAACTTTACTGCCATGTAACCACCCCTCCAAGGCCTTCACTGAATGGTCAACGAAGTCTACCCAGTCTTATGAAGACTCCTTTTTGGTTTCTCTGAACTTCATCCTGTACTGTTCAGTGGTTAAGCCATAACCATCTAGGAGTGCATTCTTAAGAACTGCAAAATTATTGGCATCACTTCCCTTCACAGTAAGGAGCCTATCCCTACCCTTTCCACTGAAAGATAGCCATAGGATAGCTGCCCACTGCCTTTGAGGGACCTCTTGTACAACACAGGCCCTCTCAAGTGCAGCAAACCACTTGTTAATGTCATCCCCCTCCTTGTAAGGGGGAACTATCTTGTGCAGATTCCTAGAATCATGCTCTTTTGCAGGATGACTATTTGGAATACTGCTGCTGCCACCATTGGGTTCTAACCCCAATTTCTGTCTTTCTCTTTCTATCTCTAAGAACTGCCTATCTAAATCCAGCTGTTGCTTCTTGAGCTTCAGCCTGGATTGTTCCACTCTCAATCTATTGAGTTCCCTTTCTAACACTCTGTCATCAGGGTGGGTGGGTGGGACATGCCTTGAAACAGAAGTATGTTGAGAATGAACAGAAGGAGACCTGGCCCTAACAGAGGACACTCTAACATTCTGGCCTATAGAAGTAACACTTCCTCTATGATGAGAAACAACACTATTACTGTTATGTGAATTCACATCAGTACCAGCTATGCTAGGTGGCTTGCTAAGGGGCAGGTTGGAAAGACTCCCTCCCTAATCTTTTGCTAGGGGTGCCCCAGGATCAGATTGAGAACCATCAGCTAATTTCTCACCTGAAGTGCCACCTAAGGTCTTATGTTGTTCAATGAGCATATTAACTAACAGTTGTCTTGAGGGATTCTTCCCTACCCCTAAACCTCTATCTATGCAGAGACTCCTTGCTTCCTTCCAGCTAAGGTTGTCATAAGCTATGCAGGCCAGATCAAGAGTTTGGCCTGTACCAAACATGATAGAAAAGGTTTAAGGGACAGAAAAAGTAAGAAAAAGTTTTAGAACATTGTAAAGAAGAAAAAAAAATCTTTTTAAATGTTTTAAGAACTTTTAGAAAGTTTAGAGGTACTTTTCAGCACTTAGTAAAGAAGTGAGAGAAGAAAAGCAAAATGTTTTGGTTAGGTGTACATACACTGAACTTGTTTTGTATATTTTTCTCTTATGAAAAGTACAATATGACAAAGTGGTAAGTAGTTGCAAATTACTTATCCCACCGCTGCACAACCAATGTAGGAGGCTGGACTGGCTTGTAGTGGGTACCAAGGGGTACTTACACCTTGCACCAGGCCCAGGTATCCCTTATTAGTGTAGAGGGGTGTCTAGCAGCTTAGGCTGATAGAAAAGGTAGCTTAGCAGAGCAGCTTAGGCTGAACTAGGAGACAAGTGAAGCTCCTACAGTACCACTAGTGTCACTTACACAATATCATAAGAAAACACAATACACAGATATACTAAAAATAAAGGTACTTTATTTTTATGACAATATGCCAAAGTATCTCAGTGAGTACCCTCAGTATGAGGATAGCAAATATACACAAGATATATGTACACAATACCAAAATATGCAGTAATAGCAATAGAAAACAGTGCAAACAATGTATAGTCACAATAGAATGCAATAGGGGCACATAGGGATAGGGGCAACACAAACCATATATTCTAGAAGTGGAATGCGAACCACGAATGGACCCCAAACCTATGTGACTTTGTAGAGGGTCGCTGGGACTGTAAAGAAACAGTGAGGGTTAGAAAAATAGCCCACCCCAAGACCCTGAAAAGTGGGTGCAAAGTGCACCTAAGTTCCCCAAAGAGCACAGAAGTTGTGATAGGGGAATTCTGCAGGAAAGACCAACACCAGCAATGCAACAACAATGGATTTCCAGACGAAAGTACCTGTGGAACAAGGAGACCAAGTCCAAAAGTCACGATCAAGTCGGGAGTGGGCAGATGCCCAGGAAATGCCAGCTGTAGGTGCAAAGAAGCTGCCACTGGATGGTAGAAGCTATGGATTCTGCAAGAACAACAAGGGCTAGAAACTTCCCCTTTAGAGGATGGATGTCCCACGTCGTGAAAAGTCGTGCAGAAGTGTTTTCCCGCCGAAAGACTGCAAACAAGCCTTGCTAGCTGCAAGGGTCGCGGTTAGGGTTTTTGGATGTTGCGGTGGCCCAGGAGGGACCAGGATGTCACCAATTGCGTGAGAAAACAGAGGGGGCATCCAGCAAGACAAAGAGCCCACTCAGAAGCAAGCAGCACCCGGAGAAGTGCCAGAACAGGCACTACAAAGTGGAGTGAATCAGTGCTCACCCGAACTTGCACAAGAGAGTCCCACGCCACCGGAGGTCAACTCAGGAGGTTGTGCAATGCAGGTTAGAGTGCCGGGGACCCAGGCTTGGCTGTGCACAAAGGACATCCTGGAAGAGTGCACAGGAGCCGGAGTAGCTGCAAAACAGGCAGTTCCCAGCACTGCAGTCTAGCGTGGGGAGGCAAGGACTTACCTCCTCCAAACTTGGACTGAAGAGTCACTGGACTGTGGGAGTCACTTGGACAGAGTTGCTGAGTTCAAGGGACCTCGCTCGTCTTGCTGAGAGGAGACCCAGAGGACTGGTGATGCAGTTCTTTGGTGCCTGCGGTTGCAGGGGGAAGATTCCGTCGACCCACAGGAGATTTCTTCGGAGCTTCTAGTGCAGAGAGGAGGCAGACTACCCCCACAGCATGCACCACCAGGAAAACAGTCGAGAAAGCAGCAGGATCAGCATTACAAGGTCGCAGTAGTCGTCGTTGCTACTTTGTTGCAGTTTTGCAGGCTTCCAGCGCGCTCAGCAGTCGATTCCTTGGCAGAAGGTGAAGAGAGAGATGCAGAGGAACTCTGATGAGCTCTTGCATTCGTTATCTAAGGAATTCCCCAAAGCAGAGATACTAAATAGCCAGAATAGGAGGTTTGGCTACCTAGGAGAGAGGATAGGCTAGCAACACCTGAAGGAGCCTATCAGAAGGAGTCTCTGACGTCACCTGCTGGCACTGGCCACTCAGAGCAGTCCAGTGTGCCAGCAGCACCTCTGTTTTCAAGATGGCAGAGGTCTGGAGCACACTGGAGGAGCTCTGGACACCTCCCGGGGGGGTGCAGGTCAGGGGAGTGGTCACTCCCCTTTCCTTTGTCCAGTTTCGCGCCAGAGCAGGGCTGAGGGATCCCTGAACCGGTGCAGACTGGCTTATGCAGAGATGGGCACCATCTGTGCCCATCAAAGCATTTCCAGAGGCTGGGGAAGGCTCCTCCTCCCCAGCCCTGACACCTTTTTCCAAAGGGAGAGGGTGTAACACCCTCTCTCTGAGGAAGTCCTTTGTTCTGCCTTCCTGGGCCAGGCCTGGCTGGACCCCAGGAGGGCAGAAACCTGTCTGAGGGGTTGTCAGCAGCAGCAGCTGCAGTGAAACCCCGGGAAAGGTAGTTTGGCAGTACCCGGGTCTGAGCTAGAGACTCGGGGGATCATGGAATTGTCTCCCCAATGCCAGAATGGCATTGGGGTGACAATTCCATGATCCTAGACATGTTACATGGCCATGTTCGGAGTTACCATTGTGACGCTATACATATGTTGTGACATATGTATAGTACACGCGTGTAATGGTGTCCCCGCACTCACAAAGTCCGGGGAATTTGCCCTGAACAATGTGGGAGCACCTTGGCTAGTGCCAGGGTGCCCACACACTAAGTAATTTAGCACCCAACCTTTACCAGGTAAAGGTTAGATATATAGGTGACTTATAAGTTACTTAAGTGCAGTGGTAAATGGCTGTGAAATAACGTGGACGTTATTTCACTCAGGCTGCACTGGCAGGCCTGTGTAAGAATTGTCAGATCTCCCTATGGGTGGCACAAGAAATGCTGCAGCCCATAGGTGTCTCCTGGAACCCCAATACCCTGGGTACCTCAGTACCATATACTAGGGAATTATAAGGGTGTTCCAGTATGCCAATGTAAATTGGTGAAATTGGTCACTGGCCTGTTAGTGACAATTTGGAAAGAAATGAGAGAGCATAACCACTGAGGTTCTGGATAGCAGAGCCTCAGTGAGACAGTTAGTCATAACACAGGTAACACATACAGGGCACACTTATGAGCACTGGGGCCCTGGCTGGCAGGGTCCCAGTGACACATACAACTAAAATAACATATATACAGTGAAATATGGGGGTAACATGCCAGGCAAGATGGTACTTTCCTACATAACCCCCTCCCCCCCAACGAAGGACAATAAGACTAGCCATGACCTGATGAGTCTTCATTGTCTAAGTGGAAATATCTGGAGAGTCCATCTGCATTGGAGTGGGTACTCCCAGGTCTATGTTCCACTGTATAGTCCATTCCCTGTAGAGATATGGACCACCTCAACAATTTAGGGTTTTCACCTTTCATTTGTTTTAGCCAAAGTAGAGGTTTGTGGTCTGTCTGAACAATGAAGTGAGTGCCAAACAGGTATGGCCTCAACTTCTTCAGTGCCCAGACCACAGCAAAGGCCTCCCTCTCTATGGCAGACCAACGCTTTTCTCTAGGGGTCAACCTCCTGCTGATAAAAGCAACAGGTTGATCCTGGCCCTCAGAATTAAGTTGTGATAAGACTGCCCCTACCTCTAATTCAGATACATCAGTTTGGACAATGAATTCTTTGGAGTAACTGGGGCTTTTCAGGACAGGTGCAGAGCACATGGCCTGCTTCAGCTCCTCAAAAGCTTTCTGACAGTTTGCTGTCCATAATACCTTCTTAGGCATTGTTTTAGATGTGAGGTCATTAAGAGGGGCTGCAATGGAGCCATAGTTCTTTATGAACCTCCTGTAGTACCCAGTGTGGCCTAAAAAGGCTCTCACCTGAGTCTGAGTTGTAGGGGGAATCCAATCTATAATAGTTTGGATTTTCCCTTGAAGTGGTGCAATCTGTTCTCCACCTACCAGGTGTCTCAGATAAACCACTTTCCCCTGCCCTATCTGGCACTTTGAAGCCTTGATAGTGAGGCCTGCCTTTTGCAGGGCCTCCAAAACTTTCCATAGGTGGACCAGGTGATCATCCCAGCTGGAGCTAAAGACAGCTATATCATCTAGATATGCTGCACTAAAAGCTTCCAGCCCTTGCAGGACTGTGTTCACCAACCTTTGAAAAGTGGCAGGTGCATTTTTCAATCCAAAAGGCATTACTGTGAATTGGTAATGGCCTCCAATGGTTGGAAATGCAGTTTTTGCTTTTGCATCTTCTGATAACTTGATCTGCCAATACCCTGCAGTCAAATCAAAAGTGCTTAGATACTTGGCAGATGCCAGTGTATCTATTAGCTCATCTGCCCTGGGTATAGGGTGAGCATCAGTTTTGGTTACCTGTTTGAGACCTCTGTAGTCAACACAAAATCTCATTTCCCTTTTACCATCTTTGGAATGAGGTTTTGGTACAAGTACCACAGGAGAGGCCCATGGACTTTCAGAGTGCTTAACCACTCCCAGTTTAAGCATTTTCTGCAGCTCTTGCTTTATGCAGTCTCTGACATGGTCAGGCTGCCTATAGATCTTACTTTTGACAGGCAAGCTGTCTCCAGTATCTATAGTGTGCTCACACCAAGAAGTGGTGCCTGGCACAGTAGAGAAGAGTTCAGAAAACTGACCCAGGAGATTTATGCAGTGGTCTTTCTGCTCAGCAGTAAGACAATCTGCCAGTACTACACCTTCCACTAGAGCATCTTGTTCTGTGGAAGAGAAGAGATCAGGGAGAGGGTCACTCTCTTCTTCCTGTCCCTCATCTGTTGCCATGAGCAGGGTGAGATCAGCCCTGTCATAGTAGGGTTTCAGGCGATTGACATGGAGCACCCTAAGGGGACTCCTGGCAGTGCCTAAGTCAACTAAGTAGGTGACTTCACCCTTCTTTTCAACAATTATGTGGGGTCCACTCCATTTGTCTTGAAGTGCTCTTGGGGCCACAGGCTCCAAGACCCACACTTTCTGCCCTGGTTGGTACTGAACCAAAACAGCATTCTGGTTATGCCATTGCTTTTGGAGCTCTTGGCTGGCCTGAAGGTTTTTACTGGCCTTTTTCATGTACTCAGCCATCCTAGATCTTAGGACAAGTACATAGTCCACTATGTCTTGCTTTGGAGCTTTTAAAGGTTGTTCCCAACCCTCCTTAACAAGTGTTAGAGGACCTCTTACAGGGTGTCCAAATAGGAGTTCAAAGGGGCTGAAGCCCACTCCTTTTTGGGGTACCTCCCTGTAAGCAAAAAGGAGGCAAGGTAACAGGATATCCCATCTCCTGCGGAGTTTTTCAGGGAGTCCCATTATCATACCTTTGAGAGTTTTGTTAAATCTCTCCACCAGTCGATTTGTTTGTGGATGGAAGGTGTGGTGAACTTGTATGTCACACCACATTCCTACCACATGGCCTTTAAGTAAGCAGACATGAAATTGCTTCCCCTGTCTGATACCACTTCTTTTGGGAAGCCCACCCTGGAAAAGATTCCCAGGAGGGCCTTTGCCACTGCATGAGCTGTAGCGGTCCTTAGAGGAATTGCTTCAGGATATCTGGTGGCATGGTCCACTACCACCAAGATAAACCTATTGCCTGAAGCAGTAGGAGGGTCAAGGGGGCCAACTATGTCAACCCCTACCCTTTCAAAGGGGACCCCAACCACAGGCAGTGGAATAAGGGGTGCCTTTGGAGTGCCACCTGTCTTGCCACTGGCTTGACAGGTTTCACAGGAATTACAAAATTCCTTTGTGTCCTCTGACATTCTAGGCCAATGAAACAAGGGAACAAGCCTGCCCCAAGTTTTCATTTGCCCCAAATGTCCAGCTAAGGGAATGTCGTGGGCTAGAGCTAGGAGGAACTTTCTGTACTCCTGAGGAATCACCAATCTCCTGGCAGCTCCAGGTTTTGGATCCCTTGCTTCAGTGTACAAAAGGTTATCCTCCCAGTAAACTCTGTGAGAGTCACTGACATCCCCATTTGCTTGTTTGACAGCTTGCTGCCTTAGACCCTCTAGTGTGGGACAGGTATGCTGTGCCACACTCAGCTCCTCCCTGGCAGGCCCCCCTTTACCCAAACGCTCAGCAGCGTCTGCTTCCAGCTCCTCTGGTGTAGGTTCTGCACAGGGTGGAAATTCTTCTTCCTCAGAATTAGAATCCACTGTAGAGGGAGGGATACTAGGTAGTGTTTTACCTTTACTAACCCTAGCTTTAGGGAGCACTAGGTCCATTCTTCCAGGATCCAAGTCACCCTGTCCTTTTTGCTTTTTGGTTAAAGCAAAAATATGCCCTGGAATGCCCAGCATTGCTACATGAACCTCCAACTCCACTTCTGCCCAAGCTGATGTCTCTAAATTGTTCCCTAGTAGACAGTCTACAGGTAAATCTGAGGCAACCACACCTTTCTTTGGACCAGTAACCCCCCCCAGTTGAGATTCACAACAGCCATGGGATGGCTAAGAGTGTTGTTATGAGCACCGGTTACTTGGTACTGGTGACCAAGTAGGTGTTGTTCAGGGTGGACCAGTTTCTCTATTACCATTGTAACACTGGCACCTGTGTCCCTGTAGGCCTGAACCTCAACACCATTTATTAGGGGTAGTTGCTTGTACTTATCCATGTTAAGGGGACAAGCAACCAAGGTGGCTAAATCAATAGCCCCCTCAGAGACTAACACAGCCTCTGTGGTCTCCCTAATCAGACCAACCCCAACTAAGTTAACAAAAGTAAGCCCAGCTACTCCCTTGGATTGGCTATTAGTAGGTTTGCTCCCACCACCACTGCTATTACTAGGGGCACTAGGTGTAGCAGCAGGGGTTGTAGTGGTAGGAGGCTTGGTGCTTTTCTTTGGACAACTGGGATCTGTTGTCCAATGGCCTTTTATTTTACATAAATAGCACCATGGTTTATTTTCTTGGTTTTGATTTGAAGAGGATTTGGGCCCACCATCCCCACCAGAGTGTTTTTGTGGGCCTGATGAAGACTCATTTTTAGATTTGTCCCCACCCTTGTCAGAAGACTTACCATCCTTCTTCTTGCCATCCTTGTCACCCCCTGTATGAACTTTTCTGTTCACCCTTGTTCTGACCCATTTGTCTGCCTTCTTTCCCAATTCTTGGGGAGAGGTCAGATCAGAGTCTACCAGGTACTGGTGTAACAAATCAGACACACAATTATTAAGAATATGCTCTCTCAGGATTAAGTTATACAGGCTTTCATAGTCAGAAACTTTACTGCCATGTAACCACCCCTCCAAGGCCTTCACTGAATGGTCAACGAAGTCTACCCAGTCTTATGAAGACTCCTTTTTGGTTTCTCTGAACTTCATCCTGTACTGTTCAGTGGTTAAGCCATAACCATCTAGGAGTGCATTCTTAAGAACTGCAAAATTATTGGCATCACTTCCCTTCACAGTAAGGAGCCTATCCCTACCCTTTCCACTGAAAGATAGCCATAGGATAGCTGCCCACTGCCTTTGAGGGACCTCTTGTACAACACAGGCCCTCTCAAGTGCAGCAAACCACTTGTTAATGTCATCCCCCTCCTTGTAAGGGGGAACTATCTTGTGCAGATTCCTAGAATCATGCTCTTTTGCAGGATGACTATTTGGAATACTGCTGCTGCCACCATTGGGTTCTAACCCCAATTTCTGTCTTTCTCTTTCTATCTCTAAGAACTGCCTATCTAAATCCAGCTGTTGCTTCTTGAGCTTCAGCCTGGATTGTTCCACTCTCAATCTATTGAGTTCCCTTTCTAACACTCTGTCATCAGGGTGGGTGGGTGGGACATGCCTTGAAACAGAAGTATGTTGAGAATGAACAGAAGGAGACCTGGCCCTAACAGAGGACACTCTAACATTCTGGCCTATAGAAGTAACACTTCCTCTATGATGAGAAACAACACTATTACTGTTATGTGAATTCACATCAGTACCAGCTATGCTAGGTGGCTTGCTAAGGGGCAGGTTGGAAAGACTCCCTCCCTAATCTTTTGCTAGGGGTGCCCCAGGATCAGATTGAGAACCATCAGCTAATTTCTCACCTGAAGTGCCACCTAAGGTCTTATGTTGTTCAATGAGCATATTAACTAACAGTTGTCTTGAGGGATTCTTCCCTACCCCTAAACCTCTATCTATGCAGAGACTCCTTGCTTCCTTCCAGCTAAGGTTGTCATAAGCTATGCAGGCCAGATCAAGAGTTTGGCCTGTACCAGACATGATAGAAAAGGTTTAAGGGACAGAAAAAGTAAGAAAAAGTTTTAGAACATTGTAAAGAAGAAAAAAAAATCTTTTTAAATGTTTTAAGAAATTTTAGAAAGTTTAGAGGTACTTTTCAGCACTTAGTAAAGAAGTGAGAGAAGAAAAGCAAAATGTTTTGGTTAGGTGTACATACACTGAACTTGTTTTGTATATTTTTCTCTTATGAAAAGTACAATATGACAAAGTGGTAAGTAGTTGCAAATTACTTATCCCACCGCTGCACAACCAATGTAGGAGGCTGGACTGGCTTGTAGTGGGTACCAAGGGGTACTTACACCTTGCACCAGGCCCAGGTATCCCTTATTAGTGTAGAGGGGTGTCTAGCAGCTTAGGCTGATAGAAAAGGTAGCTTAGCAGAGCAGCTTAGGCTGAACTAGGAGACGAGTGAAGCTCCTACAGTACCACTAGTGTCACTTGCACAATATCATAAGAAAACACAATACACAGATATACTAAAAATAAAGGTACTTTATTTTTATGACAATATGCCAAAGTATCTCAGTGAGTACCCTCAGTATGAGGATAGCAAATATACACAAGATATATGTACACAATACCAAAATATGCAGTAATAGCAATAAAAAACAGTGCAAACAATGTATAGTCACAATAGAATGCAATGGGGGCACATAGGGATAGGGGCAACACAAACCATATACTCCAGAAGTGGAATGCCAATCACGAATGGACCCCAAACCTATGTGACCTTGTAGAGGGTCACTGGGACTGTAAAGAAACAGTGAGGGTTAGAAAAATAGCCCACCCCAAGACCCTGAAAAATGGGTGCAAAGTGCACCTAAGTTCCCCAAAGAGCACAGAAGTCGTGATAGGGGAATTCTGCAGGAAAGACCAACACCAGCAATGCAACAACAATGGATTTCCAGACGAGAGTACCTGTGGAACAAGGGGACCAAGTCCAAAAGTCACGATCAAGTCGGGAGTGGGCAGATGCCCAGGAAATGCCAGCTGTGGGTGCAAAGAAGCTGCCACTGGATGGTAGAAGCTATGGATTCTGCAAGAACGACAAGGGCTAGAAACCTCCCCTTTGGAGGATGGATGTCCCACGTCGTGAAGAGTCATGCAAAAGTGTTTTCCCGCCAAAAGACCGCAAGCAAGCCTTGCTAGCTGCAAGGGTCGTGGTTAGGGGTTTTGGATGCTGCTGTGGCCCAGGAGGGACCAGGATGTCGCCAATTGTGTGAGGAGACAGAGGGGGCGTCCAGCAAGACAAGGAGCCAACTCAGAAGCAAGCAGCACCTGGAGCAGCATCAGGAGGTTGTGCAATGCAGGTTAGAGTGCCGGGGACCCAGGCCTGGCTGTGCACAAAGGAAATCCTGGAAGAGTGCACAGGAGCCGGAGTAGCTGCAAAACACACGGTTCGCAGCAATGCAGTCTAGCATGAGGAGGCAAGGACTTACCTCCTCCAAACTTGGACTGAAGAGTCACTGGACTGTGGGAGTCACTTGGACAGAGTTGCTGAGTTCAAAGGACCTCGCTCGTTGTGCTGAGAGGAGACCAAGAGGACCGGTGATGCAGTTCTTTGGTGCCTGCGGTTGCAGGGGGAAGATTCTGTCGACCCACGGGAGATTTCTTCGGAGCTTCTAGTGCAATGAGGAGGCAGACTACCCCCACAGCATGCACCACCAGCAAAACAGTCAAGAAGGCGGCAGGATCAGCGTTACAAGGTCGCAGTAGTCGTCATTGCTACTTTGTTGCAGTTTTACAGGCTTCCAGCGCGGTCAGCAGTCGATTCCTTGGCAGAAGGTGAAGAGAGAGATGCAGAGGAACTCTGATGAGCTCTTGCATTCGTTATCTAAGGAATTCCCCAAAGCAGAGACCCTAAATAGCCAGAAAAGGAGGTTTGGCTACCTAGGAGAGAGGATAGGCTAGCAACACCTGAAGGAGCCTATCAGAAGGAGTCTCTGACGTCACCTGCTGGCACTGGCCACTCAGAGCAGTCCAGTGTGCCAGCAGCACCTTTGTTTCCAAGACGGCAGAGGTCTGGAGCACACTGGAGGAGCTCTGGGCACCTCCCAGGGGAGGTGCAGGTCAGGGGAGTGGTCTCTCCCCTTTCCTTTGTCCAGTTTTGCGCCAGAGCAGGGCTGAGGGATCCCTGAACCAGTGCAGACTGGCTTATGCAGAGATGGGCACCATCTGTGCCCATCAAAGCATTTCCAGAGGCTGGGAGAGGCTTCTCCTCCCCAGCCCTGACACCTTTTTCCGAAGGGAGAGGGTGTAACACCCTCTCTCTGAGGAAGTACTTTGTTCTGCCTTCCTGGGCCAGGCCTGGCTGGACCCCAGGAGGGCAGAAACCTGTCTGAGGGGTTGTCAGCAGCAGCAGCTGCAGTGAAACCCCGGGAAAGGTAGTTTGGCAGTACCCGGGTCTGAGCTAGAGACTCAGGGGATCATGGAATTGTCTCCCCAATGCCAGAATGGCATTGGGGTGACAATTCCGTGATCCTAGACATGTTACATGGCCATGTTCGGAGTTACCATTGTGACGCTATACATATGTCGTGACATATGTATAGTGCACACGTGTAATGGTGTCCCCGCACTCACAAAGTCCAGGGAATTTGCCCTGAGCAATGTGGGAGCACCTTGGCTAGTGCTAGGGTGCCCACATACTAAGTAACTTAGCACCCAACCTTTACCAGGTAAAGGTTAGACATATAGGTGACTTATAAGTTACTTAAGTGCAGTGGTAAATGGCTGTGAAATAACGTGGGTGTTATTTCACTCAGGCTGCACTGGCAGGCCTGTGTAAGAATTGTCAGATCTCCCTATGGGTGGCACAATAAATGCTGCAGCCCATAGGGGTCTCCTGGAACCCCAATACCCTGGGTACCTCAGTACCATATACTAGGGAATTATAAGGGTGTTCCAGTATGCCAATGTAAATTGGTGAAATTGGTCACTAGCCTGTTAGTGACAATTTGGAAAGAAATGAGAGAGCATAACCACTGAGGTTCTGGATAGCAGAGCCTCAGTGAGACAGTTAGTCATAACACAGGTAACACATACAGGGCACACTTATGAGCACTGGGGCCCTGGCTGGCAGGGTCCCAGTGACACATACAACTAAAACAACATATATACAGTGAAATATGGGGGTAACATGCCAGGCAAGATGGTACTTTCCTACACATAGTAAGTATATCATGCAGATTAGGAACAAACCAGTCTTGTTGTATTTGCATAGACAAGTGATCTCTTGAATTATGAGTTGGTAAATACAACTGATCAAGAGCTATCATAAGTAAGACCTGTGGCATCACTGATTTACCTGTAGATAGTTGTCTATATATTAGGACATTCCTTGAATGGGTACATCCTTTATCCTCCCATAACTGTTTTTAATGATGAGGAGCAGCTTCTTGAAATTCGCAATAAACGCCCTGTCTCAGCAAAATGTGACACATCGTTATCTGTGATGGAATTAGATTCAGAATCAGGCAGTGAGGCAGTCTAAGCTACCAAGTCAAGGACATGTTGTGATGCCACTGGCATAAGTTGTGATATGTACCTAACTACATTTTAGCTGCCCAATCTGCTACTGCAGTACCACAACACACAAAATCCTGTCCACTGGTATATACAGCACACTTCCCAACTGATACCATGTGTGGTAATGCAAGTTCCTCTATTAAAGCCCTTAGGAGTTTTCTATGCATAACAGGGCTTCCGTCTGTCTTAAGAAAGCCTCTGCAGCTACATTTCATGATGCTGGAATGTATAATAGTTGTCACATAAGCTGAATCTGAATATATTGTACTAACTTCTCCTGTTCCTTGCTTAGGAGCTGCTATTGTTGCTATTAATTCTGTTGCTTGCACAGAATAATGCACTGATAATGTCAACTGTTCCATTCTATGGAGTGTATCAGAAGAGTCATGATATTGTCCGCTGACTTCTGCTGCAGTTGTGAATCTAATACCTGTATCTTGGTCAATGGTATAAGAGCCATCAACAAAACAGACAATTATATCTAGTGTAGGATCCTCTGATGTTTGACCATATTCAGTAGGAACATAAGTTGCACAATCATGCACATCATTCTCTGAATCTAATTCTGGATGGGCAAAGAATGTTGCAGAGTTCACTGTATGACACTTCACAACTTTCAAAGATGGTAGTAATAGTTTCACCTCATATCCTGACACTTTCTGTGTAGTCAGAGTAGTCTTAGCTTTCGGAATGATAGAAAATATTACATGTTCTGCATAGAGCATCAAAGGTATCCCCATAACAATGAGGATGCTCTTCTGCACTGTAAAAGCTGCAGTAGTGAGAGCCTGTTCACAAGGATAATGTCCTTTCCTTCACCGGATCTAACAGTTCACTGAAATATGCAAAGGATATTATTGTGTAAGGATGGATGTCATCACCTGACTATTACAATGGCAAACTGAATAAAATTCATTGGTATAATCAGGAGTCCCCAAGCCTTGGTCTTTAATTTCTGAAAAATCTCCCTCATCTCTGATGGTATTCAGTCATTTCTAACTTCGGCCTCTTTGATAGAAGCTAACAAAGGTGCAATCAAGGAACTATAATCAAAAACGCATTGCTTCACATTGTTACAGGGACCAAGAAACATCTGCATTCCTTTAACAGTTTCTGTTTCTGTCACCTGTTGAATGTACACTGGTCTCGCAGGGGTTACTCGTCAACCAGAAGCTGATAACAATTGTTCTAAGTAATGAACTTCCTCTTGGAAATATTATACATTGTTTTTCTCTACTTTGTAGACTGTCACCCTGAAAATTTTACAAATTGTTTCTTACCACTTTGTTAAAACGATTCAGGGGCTCACAATGCCCTTGGAGCAAACGCGAATACAGACACTGAGTCCAGCGATAAGAGAAAGCTATCAAATAGTGACTGTCTGGATGAAGAGGGATGCTAAAGAAGACATTCATCAGATCAATAATAGAATAATACTTAGCATCCTGAGGAACATTTGTCAGAATGATAGATGGATCAGGAACATTTGGAAATTCCGGTACCACTACATCATTCAGGGGGTACAGGACGTGAACCTTGAGCCAATCGTTACTCTTAGATTTTTTATATGAGTAAATCAGGGTGTTGCTAGGAGACACTCCAGGGTAAATTACTCCTTGCTCTAACAAAACGTATATAGTAGGGGCAATGCCCTTGCCTGCTTCCTTAGAAAGAGGATACTGTCTCACTCTGTGTAAGGTAGGACCTTCCTTTAATGTAAGTGTGCAGCAGTACAAATAAGGCCTACATCATGAGGACCCTTAGTCCAGAAAATGTCTGGTACTTGGGATAGATTGGCTTCCCTAACAGAATTGAAAGCTGTTACTGGTGTGGGTGTCCTCACTTCCAACAATGTCTTCAATGGTATGTCACTTTGAAAAACCACAACTCTTTTCTTGAAGTTGTCATCACAAAACAGTTGGATATTCAATGTGCCTCCAACCATTTTTCCTGGTTCTATACAAATAATAAATGCCTATAAGCCATGAATATAATCGCTGGTTAACAGAGCACCATAGATTTGTGTTATTTCGAGGCCTCTGTTTGAACTATCAGGCATCTAAGAGTCTTCCTGCTGATAACGCCCAATAACTCTGATGTCTCTGCTCTGATTGTATGTACTGCTGTTGTAAATGCCTCCATATCAATAGGTCATGCTCTGATTTAGTTTCCAGTGGAGGAATCTACTGGTACTGCCATTACCCTGGAAGGTGAAGCTCCAGGATGTTGAACAAATCATTGTACCATCAAATTCAAAATGAATAGTCATATTTAATTTGCCCATAAGATCTCTTCCAATAAGCTAGCTTGTGCAGGTGGAGAGAATAATAACCAGACTTTAATTTACCACCCTCCTCATTTCATCACCACCGGTTTAGTGAAAGTAACCCTTATTACTTCCCCAGAGAATCCTTGTGTGTCCATTGATCTGTTAGAAATCGGTAGGCTTCCCACTTTATTACAGAGTCTAGTTGCTCCTGTATCTATGAGGAATGCATAACCTTTTGTCATTGATAGCTACCACCACAATGTGTTCCTTATCTGGCCTGTGCATCCCTGACAATAATGGACATATAGATATGCTCTGCAGGCATCTTAACTGTGCATATTCTTCCACAGAATTCATTTTATAAGGATTTTCTCCTCTCCTGAGGTGGAATCACTGTTGGGAGTGTTTGATAATTTTGCTGAGACGGCACCTGTTGTGATTTTGGCAATACTGGTGGCTGCATATTTTGTAATGGCACCTGACTTGTGATGGCACATATGACTTGTGGACTTGGTTGTGACTGTACTGCTGAATTCTCTGGCTGTGAGAAAGTAGCCTCTTTCTAGCATGGTTACCCCCACTTTTTGCCTGTTTGCGAGTGTGTGTCAGTGTATTTTTACTGTGTCACTGGGATCCTGCTGGCCAGGACCCCAGTGCTTATGGATAAAAACCTAAATGTCAGTATGTGATGCCTGTCTCACTGGGATCCTGCTAGCCAGGACCCCAGTGCTCATAGTTTGTGGCCGAATATGTATGCCTGTGTAGTGCCTAACTGTGTCACTGAGGCTCTGCTAATCAGAACCTCAGTGCTTATGCTCTCTCTGCTTTCAAGTTTATCACAGTAAGCCAGTGACTACATTTACAAAATTCAATTGGCATACTGGACCCCCCTTATAAGTCCCTAGTATATGGTACCTAGGTACCCAGGGCATTGGGGTTCCAGGAGATCCATATGGGCTGCAGCATTTCTTTTGCTACCATAGGGAGCTCAGACAAACCCTCACACAGGACTGCCACTGCAGCCTGCGTGAAATAGTGCACACACTATTTCACAGCCATTTTCACTGCACTTAAGTAACTTATAATTCACCTATATGTCTAACCTTCACTTGCTGAAGGTTAGGTGCAAAGTTACTAAGTGTGAGGGCACCCTTGCACTAGCAAAGGTGCCCCCACATAGTTCAGGGCCATTTCCCCGGACTTTGTGAGTGCAGGGACACCATTACACGCATGCACTACATACAGGTCAATACCTATATGTAGCTTCACAATGGTAACTCCAAATATGGCCATGTAACATGTCTAAGATCATGGAATTGTCCCCCCATTCCGAATCTGTTATTGGGGAGCTAATTCCATGCATCCTGGGGGCTCCACCATGCACCCCCAGTACTGCCAAACCAGCTCTCTGAGGCTTGCACTGCAGCTACAGCTGCTGCCACCTCACAGACGGGGTTCTGCCCTCCCGGGGTCTGGGCAGCCCAGTCCCAGAAAGGCAGAACAAAGCATTTCCTCTGAGAGCAGGGTGTTACACTCTCTCCCTTTGGAAATAGGTGTTACAGGCTGGGGAGGAGTAGCCTCCCCCAGCCTCTGGAAATGATTTGAAGGGCACAGATGGTGCCCTCCTTGCATAAACCAGTCTACACCGGGTCAGGGACCCCTTCTCCCCTGCTCTGGTGGGAAATTGGACAAAGGAAAGGGGAGTGACCACTCCCCTGTCCATCACCACCTCAGGGGTGATACCCAGAGCTCCTCCAGTGTGTCCCAGACTTCAGCCATCTTGCTTTGCAAGGTGTGGGGGCACTCTGGAGGGCTTTGAGTGGCCAGTGCCAGCAGGCGAAGTCAGAGACCCCTCCTGATAGGTCCAAACCTGATAATATAGCCAATCCCCTTCTCAGAGCTATTTAGGGTCTTTCCTGTGGGTTCTCTTCAGATTCTGCTTGCATGTCTCCTTCAGGAATCCTCTGCAACAACTTCAGCATCCTCTGACCGCGGATGAATCGCAGCCTGCTCCAAGGAACACTGTAACTGCAACAAAGTGTCTACGAGAGACACTTTTCTTTATCAAGCTCAGCTTCAAGTCAGCAACTGCAACAGTTTCCACGGTGTTCATGCTCTGGGGACTCCCTGTCTTCATCCTGCACCAGAAGGACTGAAGAAATCTCCAGTGGAGTAATGGAGTCACTCTCCTTCTCCAAGCAGGAACCTCCCAAGGCAACAACCGGTACCCTGGGATTCCTCTCATGGTGACGAGCGTGCTCCTAAGGACACAGAGGGCGGACATCATGGACATAGGGTGTCCTGAGGACCAGCTGATGCAATTTGGAGGAGGTAAGACCTTGCCTTCCCTGAGAATGATGGTACGCCTGTGCTTTGTGTCTTCTTCACCTCCTGAGGCCTCTGTGCTCTCTTTGCAAAATTCCTTTGTGCACAGCCTGGCCCAGGTCCCCAGCGACATCAACTCGCTGAGTTGTTCTATGGCAACGTGGGACCTTCTTTTGTTGTGCTGCATTAACCGCGTTTTGCACCTCCTTTGAACCCAGATCCTGGCTGGCATCCTGAGGGCTCTCTAAAGTCCTGAGAGACCCCTCTCCTCTTACTCCTCACACAGAGTTGAGGCCCCCAGGTCCCTCTTGGGTCCCCCCAGTGCCATTTTGATGAAAAATGCACTTTTGCCGTAGCCAAGACTTTTTGGTTCCTTCCCACACAAAATCTCATCTGCAACGATCTTCACACCGTGGGACATCTTTTGCATCATGCAGGAACCCGCGGGCATCTTCCTAGGCGACAACCGGTACCCTGGGACTTCCCTCATGGTGACGAGCGTGCTCCTAAGGACACAGAGGGTGGACATCATGGACATAGACTGTCCTGAGGACCTGCTGAAGCAATTTGGAGGAGGTAAGACCTTCCCTTCCCTGAGAACGATGGTACACCTGTGTTTTGTGTCTTCTTCGCCTGCTGTGGCCTCTGTGCACTCTTTGAAAAATTCCTTTGTGCACAGCCTGGCCCAGGTTCCCAGTGCTCCACCTTGTGATGCTCAACTCAATGAGTTGTTCTCTGGCAACGTGGGACCTTCTTTTGTTGTGCTGCATCAACCACGTTTTGCACCTCCTTTAAACCCAGATCCTGGCTGGCATCCTGAGGGCTCTCTAAAGTCCTGAGAGACCCCACTTCCTCCTCACACAGAGTTGAGGCCCCCAGGTCCCTCTTGGGTCCATCCAGTGTCATTATGATGAAAAATTTACTTTTGCCGTAGCCAAGGCTTTTTGGTTCCTTCCAACACAAAATCTCATCTGCAACGATCTTCACACTGTGGGACATTTTTTGCATCATGCAGGAACCCGTTGGCATCTTCCTAGGGTGCACTTCTGCAGTCTTCAATGAACTGGGGATTCTTCTTTTGCACCCTCTTCTGGGTTGGCAGGGGCTCCAGTCCTTCCTGGAACTTTTTTCGACTTCTGAACTTGGTCCCCTTCCTTCAGGTCTTCAGGTCCAATATTCAGGCAGTTGTTCTTTGCAGGCTTGGTTGGCTGGTGCAAAATCCCAAAACCGTGGTGTAGTGTGTCCTAAGGAAACTTGCAGTACTTTACTCCTACTTTTCTGGGCTCTGGAGTGGGGTAATTTGCTTACCTTTACTGTATTCTTACTCTCCCAGCGATTCTGCACACACTACACTTGTCTAGGGGGCAATTCGTGATTCACATTCCACTTTCTTAGTATATGGTTTGTGTTGCCCCTAGACCTATTTTCTCCCATTGCATTCTATAGGACTTCCTACTGTTTGCATTGTTCTATGACAATTTACTTGACTTATTTTGGTGTCTAGTGTATATATTGTGTATAATACTTACCTCCAGAAGGAGTATTGTCTCTAAGATATTTTTGGTACTGTGTCACACAAATAAATACCTTTATTTTTGATAACACTGAGTATTGTCTTTACTTGTGTATAAGTTCTGTGTAACTATAATTGGTATTGCATGAGCTTTGCATGTATCCTAGTTCAGCCTAAGCTGCTCTGCTATAGCTACCTCTATCAGCCTAAGCTACTAGAACACTACTACATTCACTAACAAGGGATAACTGGACCTGGTGTAAGGTGTAAGTACCCAAGGTACCCACTACAAACCAGGCCAGCCTCCTACACTGGCTGATTATAAACTACTACTCTTCCAGTTTGCTCATCCCATCTTTTAGTTCCACAATCTCTAATAAAATGTCCATACCTCTAACAATAATGACATACCTGATCCAATCTTTGAGGACCACATCCAATCTCTTCCCATTCCTCCTCGTCCTCCTTTACTACTTTCCTGTATTGTTACATTGTCCTCAAACTATGTGTATTGTTGCTGTGTAGTCCCTGGAATGGATCCCACAGATATTGCAGTCATCTGCCTCTACAGTTCATTCTGCTGCTCCTTTCTTTGCCAACTTGTGCTGTACTAAGTTGGCTGCTGTTTTGTCTATCATTTCCTGTTTGTTCCTCTCTTTTTCATGTTTCTTCTTACAAAAATTGATTATATGCACTTGTATCTCTGTCTAGGGTTTGGCTTCTAATGCCACTATATTATTTAGGCTATCCTGTACATCAGAAGGTAACCCTTTTTTACCATGTTATAAAATAACAAAGGGGCAGATTTAAGAGCCCTTAGTGCTTGCGCGACATTAGCATCACAAGGGTCAAAGCAGCTCACCCACACTATCCGCACGCTTATGTATCTATCTTATTTGTTACTTTCCCAGAATCTTCCCTATGCTCATTTTGCAATAACCGCTCTTGAATACTTTCTGGTGAAACTATTACAGTCCCCTTCTCCTTCTGCCGAGGTGGTAAATTACCTTTAGTCCTATCTTTTTCTTGGGATGCTGGCAATCGTGCCATACTAACAGTTCTGTCCACATAGTCACTCCACCTAACATCATCTGTATTTCTTGGCTGTGAGGTAGACATTTGTTCCCTAACTACCCTTCCTGTTGTGCTTCTCCTCTCCAACATATTCAATGTTGCATATAAATCATGTGACTTGTCATCACTATCCTCTGAACTTCGTTGTTCACTTCTGTCCTCCTTGAGAGACGCTGAATGTAAATGTAGAATGAACTGTGCTTCCAATTGTCTTGAAAACTGAGAGTCTTTGTTTGCTCCCTAGGTGTGCTCACATATTTTGGCATTTGTGAAGCAAAATTAGGGGTAGCCTTTGAGGACTGTGAAGGGGTTTCAGTTTTGGGGTTCTCAAATCCCACTGCGACTTCTTGTAGCTAAACCAGTGGGTAAATATAGGGTACGCTGGGAGAGTTACTCGTAGTATCGTACGAGGGTGGGGAAACAGATGAGATATTAGGGGTATTCATTTTTCACAAAATACTTGCCACATGGCTAGAATAGCTTCTCTTTTTTTTGTAACTCGATTCCCTCATACTTACTCCTGAGGCACGTAACAATATGCTCAATTATTTTATCATTGAATGTCCCTTCTTTTGGCCAGGGATAAGTATGTCTTTGGATGGCTTTAGAACATTCTAAACAATATTGTTGTAATTCTCTCAGATTATTGGGATAAATCTCCTGCATATGTGTTAAAGGAGGGAGTTTCCATAATAACTCATCTTCCCAATGTGCCTAAATTTAACCTTTTTATCTATCTAGCCAAATATCACCCCTCTATACATATTAAAAGAGCATTACATATTACACAACATCACACACTAGCCACTTCATTCATACACACGCACTCACCATAAAAATACCAACACGTCAAATATCTCCAAAATATATATCTCCATTTTTGTAATTCTAAATGGAAAAATGCAACTGGCAACCCCTTGCCACTTCCCTCCATGCCTAAAGACCTTTCCAAAATATGCGTCTTTCAGACCATGGAGTGACTTCTGGCTATTAGATCTAGGGAAGTAATTTGAGTGTGCAGATTGTTCTTAGAGGTAGCTTTTAACAATATCAGCCTTCTCCCTATTCCTCTATGTCAAATCATTAGACATGCATTTGCAAACCACAATTTCGAATTACCCACATTGACTACGCCTAACTTGGTGTTAGGAATAACAAGTTAACTGGTTATGCAGCACCCAATTAATCAACAATATTGTATTCTAAACGCTAAATTTAATGTAAGTGTGCAGCAGTACAAATAAGGCCTACATCATGAGGACCCTTAGTCCAGAAAATGTCTGGTACTTGGGATAGATTGGCTTCCCTAACAGAATTGAAAGCTGTTACTGGTGTGGGTGTCCTCACTTCCAACAATGTCTTCAATGGTATGTCACTTTGAAAAACCACAACTCTTTTCTTGAAGTTGTCATCACAAAACAGTTGGATATTCAATGTGCCTCCAACCATTTTTCCTGGTTCTATACAAATAATAAATGCCTATAAGCCATGAATATAATCGCTGGTTAACAGAGCACCATAGATTTGTGTTATTTCGAGGCCTCTGTTTGAACTATCAGGCATCTAAGAGTCTTCCTGCTGATAACGCCCAATAACTCTGATGTCTCTGCTCTGATTGTATGTACTGCTGTTGTAAATGCCTCCATATCAATAGGTCATGCTCTGATTTAGTTTCCAGTGGAGGAATCTACTGGTACTGCCATTACCCTGGAAGGTGAAGCTCCAGGATGTTGAACAAATCATTGTACCATCAAATTCAAAATGAATAGTCATATTTAATTTGCCCATAAGATCTCTTCCAATAAGCTAGCTTGTGCAGGTGGAGAGAATAATAACCAGACTTTAATTTACCACCCTCCTCATTTCATCACCACCGGTTTAGTGAAAGTAACCCTTATTACTTCCCCAGAGAATCCTTGTGTGTCCATTGATCTGTTAGAAATCGGTAGGCTTCCCACTTTATTACAGAGTCTAGTTGCTCCTGTATCTATGAGGAATGCATAACCTTTTGTCATTGATAGCTACCACCACAATGTGTTCCTTATCTGGCCTGTGCATCCCTGACAATAATGGACATATAGATATGCTCTGCAGGCATCTTAACTGTGCATATTCTTCCACAGAATTCATTTTATAAGGATTTTCTCCTCTCCTGAGGTGGAATCACTGTTGGGAGTGTTTGATAATTTTGCTGAGACGGCACCTGTTGTGATTTTGGCAATACTGGTGGCTGCATATTTTGTAATGGCACCTGACTTGTGATGGCACATATGACTTGTGGACTTGGTTGTGACTGTACTGCTGAATTCTCTGGCTGTGAGAAAGTAGCCTCTTTCTAGCATGGTTACCCCCACTTTTTGCCTGTTTGCGAGTGTGTGTCAGTGTATTTTTACTGTGTCACTGGGATCCTGCTGGCCAGGACCCCAGTGCTTATGGATAAAAACCTAAATGTCAGTATGTGATGCCTGTCTCACTGGGATCCTGCTAGCCAGGACCCCAGTGCTCATAGTTTGTGGCCGAATATGTATGCCTGTGTAGTGCCTAACTGTGTCACTGAGGCTCTGCTAATCAGAACCTCAGTGCTTATGCTCTCTCTGCTTTCAAGTTTATCACAGTAAGCCAGTGACTACATTTACAAAATTCAATTGGCATACTGGACCCCCCTTATAAGTCCCTAGTATATGGTACCTAGGTACCCAGGGCATTGGGGTTCCAGGAGATCCATATGGGCTGCAGCATTTCTTTTGCTACCATAGGGAGCTCAGACAAACCCTCACACAGGACTGCCACTGCAGCCTGCGTGAAATAGTGCACACACTATTTCACAGCCATTTTCACTGCACTTAAGTAACTTATAATTCACCTATATGTCTAACCTTCACTTGCTGAAGGTTAGGTGCAAAGTTACTAAGTGTGAGGGCACCCTTGCACTAGCAAAGGTGCCCCCACATAGTTCAGGGCCATTTCCCCGGACTTTGTGAGTGCAGGGACACCATTACACGCATGCACTACATACAGGTCAATACCTATATGTAGCTTCACAATGGTAACTCCAAATATGGCAATGTAACATGTCTAAGATCATGGAATTGTCCCCCCATTCCGAATCTGTTATTGGGGAGCTAATTCCATGCATCCTGGGGGCTCCACCATGCACCCCCAGTACTGCCAAACCAGCTCTCTGAGGCTTGCACTGCAGCTACAGCTGCTGCCACCTCACAGACGGGGTTCTGCCCTCCCGGGGTCTGGGCAGCCCAGTCCCAGAAAGGCAGAACAAAGCATTTCCTCTGAGAGCAGGGTGTTACACTCTCTCCCTTTGGAAATAGGTGTTACAGGCTGGGGAGGAGTAGCCTCCCCCAGCCTCTGGAAATGATTTGAAGGGCACAAATGGTGCCCTCCTTGCATAAACCAGTCTACACCGGGTCAGGGACCCCTTCTCCCCTGCTCTGGTGGGAAATTGGACAAAGGAAAGGGGAGTGACCACTCCCCTGTCCATCACCACCTCAGGGGTGATACCCAGAGCTCCTCCAGTGTGTCCCAGACTTCAGCCATCTTGCTTTGCAAGGTGTGGGGGCACTCTGGAGGGCTTTGAGTGGCCAGTGCCAGCAGGCGAAGTCAGAGACCCCTCCTGATAGGTCCAAACCTGATAATATAGCCAATCCCCTTCTCAGAGCTATTTAGGGTCTTTCCTGTGGGTTCTCTTCAGATTCTGCTTGCATGTCTCCTTCAGGAATCCTCTGCAACAACTTCAGCATCCTCTGACCGCGGATGAATCGCAGCCTGCTCCAAGGAACACTGTAACTGCAACAAAGTGTCTACGAGAGACACTTTTCTTTATCAAGCTCAGCTTCAAGTCAGCAACTGCAACAGTTTCCACGGTGTTCATGCTCTGGGGACTCCCTGTCTTCATCCTGCACCAGAAGGACTGAAGAAATCTCCAGTGGAGTAATGGAGTCACTCTCCTTCTCCAAGCAGGAACCTCCCAAGGCAACAACCGGTACCCTGGGATTCCTCTCATGGTGACGAGCGTGCTCCTAAGGACACAGAGGGCGGACATCATGGACATAGGGTGTCCTGAGGACCAGCTGATGCAATTTGGAGGAGGTAAGACCTTGCCTTCCCTGAGAATGATGGTACGCCTGTGCTTTGTGTCTTCTTCACCTCCTGAGGCCTCTGTGCTCTCTTTGCAAAATTCCTTTGTGCACAGCCTGGCCCAGGTCCCCAGCGACATCAACTCGCTGAGTTGTTCTATGGCAACGTGGGACCTTCTTTTGTTGTGCTGCATTAACCGCGTTTTGCACCTCCTTTGAACCCAGATCCTGGCTGGCATCCTGAGGGCTCTCTAAAGTCCTGAGAGACCCCTCTCCTCTTACTCCTCACACAGAGTTGAGGCCCCCAGGTCCCTCTTGGGTCCCCCCAGTGCCATTTTGATGAAAAATGCACTTTTGCCGTAGCCAAGACTTTTTGGTTCCTTCCCACACAAAATCTCATCTGCAACGATCTTCACACCGTGGGACATCTTTTGCATCATGCAGGAACCCGCGGGCATCTTCCTAGGCGACAACCGGTACCCTGGGACTTCCCTCATGGTGACGAGCGTGCTCCTAAGGACACAGAGGGTGGACATCATGGACATAGACTGTCCTGAGGACCTGCTGAAGCAATTTGGAGGAGGTAAGACCTTCCCTTCCCTGAGAACGATGGTACACCTGTGTTTTGTGTCTTCTTCGCCTGCTGTGGCCTCTGTGCACTCTTTGAAAAATTCCTTTGTGCACAGCCTGGCCCAGGTTCCCAGTGCTCCACCTTGTGATGCTCAACTCAATGAGTTGTTCTCTGGCAACGTGGGACCTTCTTTTGTTGTGCTGCATCAACCACGTTTTGCACCTCCTTTAAACCCAGATCCTGGCTGGCATCCTGAGGGCTCTCTAAAGTCCTGAGAGACCCCACTTCCTCCTCACACAGAGTTGAGGCCCCCAGGTCCCTCTTGGGTCCATCCAGTGTCATTATGATGAAAAATTTACTTTTGCCGTAGCCAAGGCTTTTTGGTTCCTTCCAACACAAAATCTCATCTGCAACGATCTTCACACTGTGGGACATTTTTTGCATCATGCAGGAACCCGTTGGCATCTTCCTAGGGTGCACTTCTGCAGTCTTCAATGAACTGGGGATTCTTCTTTTGCACCCTCTTCTGGGTTGGCAGGGGCTCCAGTCCTTCCTGGAACTTTTTTCGACTTCTGAACTTGGTCCCCTTCCTTCAGGTCTTCAGGTCCAATATTCAGGCAGTTGTTCTTTGCAGGCTTGGTTGGCTGGTGCAAAATCCCAAAACCGTGGTGTAGTGTGTCCTAAGGAAACTTGCAGTACTTTACTCCTACTTTTCTGGGCTCTGGAGTGGGGTAATTTGCTTACCTTTACTGTATTCTTACTCTCCCAGCGATTCTGCACACACTACACTTGTCTAGGGGGCAATTCGTGATTCACATTCCACTTTCTTAGTATATGGTTTGTGTTGCCCCTAGACCTATTTTCTCCCATTGCATTCTATAGGACTTCCTACTGTTTGCATTGTTCTATGACAATTTACTTGACTTATTTTGGTGTCTAGTGTATATATTGTGTATAATACTTACCTCCAGAAGGAGTATTGTCTCTAAGATATTTTTGGTACTGTGTCACACAAATAAATACCTTTATTTTTGATAACACTGAGTATTGTCTTTACTTGTGTATAAGTTCTGTGTAACTATAATTGGTATTGCATGAGCTTTGCATGTATCCTAGTTCAGCCTAAGCTGCTCTGCTATAGCTACCTCTATCAGCCTAAGCTACTAGAACACTACTACATTCACTAACAAGGGATAACTGGACCTGGTGTAAGGTGTAAGTACCCAAGGTACCCACTACAAACCAGGCCAGCCTCCTACACTGGCTGATTATAAACTACTACTCTTCCAGTTTGCTCATCCCATCTTTTAGTTCCACAATCTCTAATAAAATGTCCATACCTCTAACAATAATGACATACCTGATCCAATCTTTGAGGACCACATCCAATCTCTTCCCATTCCTCCTCGTCCTCCTTTACTACTTTCCTGTATTGTTACATTGTCCTCAAACTATGTGTATTGTTGCTGTGTAGTCCCTGGAATGGATCCCACAGATATTGCAGTCATCTGCCTCTACAGTTCATTCTGCTGCTCCTTTCTTTGCCAACTTGTGCTGTACTAAGTTGGCTGCTGTTTTGTCTATCATTTCCTGTTTGTTCCTCTCTTTTTCATGTTTCTTCTTACAAAAATGGATTATATGCACTTGTATCTCTGTCTAGGGTTTGGCTTCTAATGCCACTATATTATTTAGGCTATCCTGTACATCAGAAGGTAACCCTTTTTTACCATGTTATAAAATAACAAAGGGGCAGATTTAAGAGCCCTTAGTGCTTGCGCGACATTAGCATCACAAGGGTCAAAGCAGCTCACCCACACTATCCGCACGCTTATGTATCTATCTTATTTGTTACTTTCCCAGAATCTTCCCTATGCTCATTTTGCAATAACCGCTCTTGAATACTTTCTGGTGAAACTATTACAGTCCCCTTCTCCTTCTGCCGAGGTGGTAAATTACCTTTAGTCCTATCTTTTTCTTGGGATGCTGGCAATCGTGCCATACTAACAGTTCTGTCCACATAGTCACTCCACCTAACATCATCTGTATTTCTTGGCTGTGAGGTAGACATTTGTTCCCTAACTACCCTTCCTGTTGTGCTTCTCCTCTCCAACATATTCAATGTTGCATATAAATCATGTGACTTGTCATCACTATCCTCTGAACTTCGTTGTTCACTTCTGTCCTCCTTGAGAGACGCTGAATGTAAATGTAGAATGAACTGTGCTTCCAATTGTCTTGAAAACTGAGAGTCTTTGTTTGCTCCCTAGGTGTGCTCACATATTTTGGCATTTGTGAAGCAAAATTAGGGGTAGCCTTTGAGGACTGTGAAGGGGTTTCAGTTTTGGGGTTCTCAAATCCCACTGCGACTTCTTGTAGCTAAACCAGTGGGTAAATATAGGGTACGCTGGGAGAGTTACTCGTAGTATCGTACGAGGGTGGGGAAACAGATGAGATATTAGGGGTATTCATTTTTCACAAAATACTTGCCACATGGCTAGAATAGCTTCTCTTTTTTTTGTAACTCGATTCCCTCATACTTACTCCTGAGGCACGTAACAATATGCTCAATTATTTTATCATTGAATGTCCCTTCTTTTGGCCAGGGATAAGTATGTCTTTGGATGGCTTTAGAACATTCTAAACAATATTGTTGTAATTCTCTCAGATTATTGGGATAAATCTCCTGCATATGTGTTAAAGGAGGGAGTTTCCATAATAACTCATCTTCCCAATGTGCCTAAATTTAACCTTTTTATCTATCTAGCCAAATATCACCCCTCTATACATATTAAAAGAGCATTACATATTACACAACATCACACACTAGCCACTTCATTCATACACACGCACTCACCATAAAAATACCAACACGTCAAATATCTCCAAAATATATATCTCCATTTTTGTAATTCTAAATGGAAAAATGCAACTGGCAACCCCTTGCCACTTCCCTCCATGCCTAAAGACCTTTCCAAAATATGCGTCTTTCAGACCATGGAGTGACTTCTGGCTATTAGATCTAGGGAAGTAATTTGAGTGTGCAGATTGTTCTTAGAGGTAGCTTTTAACAATATCAGCCTTCTCCCTATTCCTCTATGTCAAATCATTAGACATGCATTTGCAAACCACAATTTCGAATTACCCACATTGACTACGCCTAACTTGGTGTTAGGAATAACAAGTTAACTGGTTATGCAGCACCCAATTAATCAACAATATTGTATTCTAAACGCTAAATGCAACTGGGCAACCCTGGGTACTTTTCTCTGCATACAGAAAGTATAATCTTTTCAAACCGTGAGTCTCTCAGACCACAGAATGACTTCCAAACAGGACAGTAATTTGAGTGTTTAGGTCTTATCTGGAGGTAAAGTTTAACAACATCAGCTTTTCAGATGTCCCTCTGTGTCAACAAAAACACCTATTTGGCTCCCTCAAGTTTTAAATTACCTAAATTAACCAAATCTAGCTCATTGCTAAAAACAAGAGAATCAGTTATGTAGCACCTTCCTGATATTGTGCAACACAAGTACACAGCCTTGCATGCAATACCATCATATATCTCTTTTAAACTTGTATGTCCACATCTGTGTTTACCATTACCAAGGAAAATCAGTCATATAATAAATATAAAGCATGGAACGTAGGTCCACATTTGCTCTCACATTTAAAAGACGGCAGTCCTCAGAATCTTTCCCAGCCCCAGTGCACAGGCATAATATAGGAATCCACAGCATCTGTTTACCCAGTCAAAGATGCGCTATAATCTATGCAGTGGGGGGTAGGTGGACATAACATGTCAGCAGTCACATTAAAAAACAAGAATGAGACCTCCTGGCTTGCTCGTCAACTGTTGCAGGGTAAATAAAAATTTAAAAATTGGAAAAAAGACAAACTCTTCTTTGGCAATTAAAAGTCAGCCTTTTACTGCCAGGACCGAGGACCAGGAGAGCGGCCCTCCTCACAAAGGCAGTCAGCGAATCTCAAGTTGCTATGCCACAGATAGCCTCTTACATACAAAATCACATAATGCTTTATTGCAAAACAGTAAATAATGATTGACTGGCCAGTCATAGGCCCATACTTATACTTTTTTAGCAACGCATTTGCGCCATTTTTTAACGCAAAAGCGGTGCAAACTTACAAAATACAATTGTATTTTGTAAGTTTGTGACGCTTTTGCATCAAAAAGCGGCGCAAATGCGGCACTAAAAAAGTATAAATATGGGCCATAGATTGAAACAGAGAACATTTGAACATCTGTGACCCCGTAACATCTTAGGTCCAAACTAATTTTCTATGCATTCTTCACTTGTGGCTTAAACAGTGCTTGACAAACTAATTATTCTTCACTCTTGAATACATACATTTTTGTAGCAAATACAATTTTAGTACCATGTGTCCCTTATCATTGCAACCCTAAGACCTTCATGTAGTCTGAGCTGATTAGAGTTCCTGCAGTCATTGTCTAATCAGGTTTACAATCTATTTGGAAACACAAGTATGTACCAGTGAGCCTGTTTGCCTAAATAGTAAATACCTTCATGCTTGCTAGACACAAGTTAGCTTTTAACTGCAACACTTTCAAGTTACTCATTCCAGTGTCCTCAAGTGAACACTTCAGCTTATTCCGGTCAGCATTGGAGTACAAGAACAGAAATTGAGCTACTTAACCAATACTACACACTAACAGAATAATATATTAGACAAAAAGCAAAACAGATATATATTGATCTTGAAATTGTAAATATTGTTTTGCGCAAGTTCGGTACATTTATGAATTTGTGATTTTTTTTTCTGTCTTGATGGACATACACATTTAATAAATATCATTTTTTAATTTATTGTATTGCTTTTTGTCTAATGTATTATTCTGTTAGTGTGTAGTATTGGTTAAGTAGCTCAATTTCTGTTCTTGTACTTCAAGTATATTTCCGTGGATGGGCTACTGATCATACCAGGGACCCTCGATAGTTTCTCTCCGTTTGGATACAGCACTGGATTTGGGCCTGCAGTGTTCCTTTATTTGATACATATGTGCCTATAGTGTTCTTTTATTTCATACGTCTGTGTAACACTTTCTGCCAGTATCTGTTGTTGCGTTATATGTTTGCATATATATTCTACATTTCCAGTAACACATGAAAGGGAATCGTTTAGAACCATTCTCATTTGGGAAATTCAGACAACAGCACACTGGGAAGGCAACCATCTTAGACAGGATTAATCTTAAGGCCAGTCACACCCACATCTTCCAGAAATAACACATTTCAAGCATGCAAAGAAGATCCTTCATTTGACATTCTTCTTGTCCTCCATGCTTCAATGGCTTGCGTTCCATCCTACCACGTTAGCACACCATGCAGGCCAGTGTACCATGCTACACAGAGCAAACAGGGAAATGCTGACCTTACAGGAATGGCACAAAAGTTGACCTCTTAACTCATGCTAGTACAAAGACAAGAGATGTGTTACTACCTCTCATTATTTGCTATTGTTTTAAGATTCAGACAGAATACAATAATTACTCAGCAACGTTTTCCAAAATACCAAGGTAAACATTACTAATAAGGTCAATTAATTAAGGAAGAAATATACATATTTTGGAAGGAATGTCCTATGACAAAAACAGCTGTCAGGAATCAGACTTTGTACAAATGGGTGATCAATTGTTAGGCAAAGGGAGGCTGGAGATTGTGAGAGCAGGACAGAGGGAACTAAGAAGACTGTAACAGTAGTCCAATACCTGACCTATTCACGGATCCGCTCACTTTCTGGTTATTGATATATTTCCTGGGCCTAACGGTCAGGACCAGTATGTGAATTGTTGTGGCTTTCTGTTTTGTGCCTGTTTGCAACATTCTCCGTCCCTCCCATTTGTTGCTTCCTTCAATCATTTTTCTATTTTAGTTCCCTCCTGTTAGGTTCCCCTTTAGCCATCCTTCCTATAGTTATACATCTTCTTGCTCTTGACACCTTCAGGTGACTGCCCGCTTCAAAGACTAATCACAACTCTTAACAGGTTGACTCTCAAAGTCATTAAATTGACCTGACCTCAATCCCTTGCAACAGAGGAATCAGGCCTAATTTAGGGCAATGCATCTAGTAGTTGTAAAACAATGGCAAAGACCAAACAATAATAAACAGAATTAGAGCAATGGAGTAAAATAAATCAATACAATGATGGCAAAATTACAGAAATTCTGGAAGGGGAACCAGAGATATGAATTTTAAAGATTTAAGGGAAAATAGTATTGAAAAACATAGAGCACCAATAATAGAAAAATGCAACAAATACAAGTTGGTAGTTGGATTGCTTGAATCAATCTCAGCCACTGGCAATCTCTCAGGCCGCACTTCAATCCTTTGCTTTTTGCTCATCATGCTGTCTCAATTTGGACCAGCCATATATAAATCAGTCTTGTCCCTGCTCCAAGAGGAACAGTCTAGCTCAAACTCCTAATCCACGTCCTCCCTGAACCAGAATACAAACGATCAAGACAGGTTTTGCCCTGATTAGGGTCCTTCATTTGAGTGTAGCTTGGTTCCAGTGGCACAGGATGCATGGGACCCACGCCTGGGCCCATCTTAGGTTTTAACGCTGAATCAGATTTGCTGCTGAGGAGATGCACCAAATAGGAGAAGCCTGTTTCCAGCAGAGGCTGGGGTGGGTAGTCCCGGTCCTCCAGAGGTATGGAGGTCCAAAACGTTTCTAAGTCCCAGGTTTTAAGGGGTGGTAGAAGTCGTCCACTTAGACAAAGCCAAGAATTCCAAGACCTCAGGAAGAGCACTTGGGGAAAGACTTACTCAGGCAGAGGCCACAAGCACGGCCCAAGGCTAGGTCTTACATTGCAACAGTCAGGGTAGTACCTATAGCCAGATGAAAATATCTGAGTGTAATAAGAGGAAAATAGTCTTCAATGCTAGATCCAGGCATTTCGAGTATCTATTGATTCAAGTCTGCCCTTGTAATGCTCTACCGCTATCCAACATTTTGTTAATGAGTCCTTCATTTTTCTCTTGGATGTTTATGTGCTGGTCTACTTAGATGGCATCTTGAGATATTGGAACATTTAGGAACAGTATTGCATTCTTGCTAGAGAAATGCAAATCTAATTGAAAAAAAATTCCTTATACTCTTCGGTCCTGGTTCACAAAGATAACTTATACTTTTGAGTATGTTTACATCTTTGAGTACGTTTACTAATTTTTGGCTTTCACAAACTGCAATTTTGCAGTAACTTACACACTTCTAGTAATTCACATCTTTGTAGTAAGTCCAGCACTACACATGGCCAACCACTGGTACTACAACACGCTCCAATAGAAAATAAAGGAGTTAGGGACATACTCCAAATGTGTGAGGGCCTGACTTAGACCCTGGCGGAGGGGAATCCTCCATCACAAATGTGCCGGTTATCTCATTCTCCTTATTGCGATCCCATCATATCCTATGAAGATCGTAATAAGGAGGACGGAATATCTGTCACATTTATGACTTAGTATTCCCTTCACCAAGATCCAAATCAGGTCCTAAGTTGCTACAAAAGTATATGTTACTACAAAATTGCAGCTTATTAACACCGAAAAATAGTAAACCAACTTAAAAATATATGTGACTACAGAAGTGCAATTTGTGAATAGCACTTTGTAGTAAGTTTTATAGTATTAGTTTGGTACTAAAAACGGACTACAAAGTGCTGTGAGTGAATCAGGCCATAAGGCTGAAAATGTTTATTAGAAGACTTCAGTATTACCTTGTGGGTTTTTTAGTTATCTAGGCAAGTTAATAGTAAAAAAAACTCTTCACAGTGAAAGTAGTCCTCGAATGGCCAATCCCTAAATCTGTCAAGGTGATGCAAGGTTCACCATGGTTGATAATTCATCTTGTAAGTTCGTATACATCTTATTTTTGTGATCACGTCAACATCCAGCTGACAAAGAAAGAACGTTTTTCAGTTAAAGTGAAGAACAGGAGAAAGCGGTTTGACAATTAAAGACTATATTTAAAGGATTCTGAGAGATTGGGATGTATTCTATCCCTATGTTGTAAAAACAGATGACTCATCAATGGCAATAGGAGCAGTGATGTTTCAACGAGATTCTGAAACTTGATTTGCACCATGTAGCATATATTTCTTGCACTTTTACATAAACTGAAAAAGTAAATAATCTATGTTATAGAAGTGTTAGCAATCAAAGAACACTTTTCTCACAGGAGACACTATCGGAAAGGGACATATCCCACGACTGCAGTAAGGGCAGACCATACAAATCTATTGTATGATACTTTCATAAACTTTACTGATGACCAGCATCTGCAGTGAGCTGTAGTCCATTTCAGATTCAACTAGGTTATTACTTACAGATCCGAAAACAGATATGACAAACTCTTGCATCAAATTAATGACTTGTGTGCCTCCTTGCGACCTGGCATCTTTAGCGTTTTTCCCCCTGATTTTTTTGCCTTTTAACCTCCTGTTTTGCTGACCTCGTTTTCACTGGCCTTAGGACTCTGGGCACTTTACCACTGCTAACCAGTAATAAAGTGCATGTGTTCTCTGCTCAAAACATGGTAACATTGGGTTATCCACAATTGGCATATTTAATTTACTTATAAATCCCTAGTAAAGTGTGCTACCTGTGCCCAGGGCTTGTAAATTAAAGGCTAGGTGTGGGCCTTGAGAACTGATTGTGCCACCCACGTATGTAGCCCTTTAACATGTCCCAGGTTTGCCATTGCAGAGCCTTTGTGTGCAGTTTAAACTACCATCTCGACCTGAAAAGATAACCCTCTTGCCATGCCCAAACTTTCCTTTTTAATACATATCAGTCACCCATAAGGTAGGCCCTAGACAGTCCAAGGGCAGGATGCAGTGTATTTAAAAAGTAGGACATGTACTTTTAAGTGTTATATGTCCTATTAGTGAAAACTCTTAAGTTTGTTTTTCACTACTGCAAGGCCTATCTCTCCCATAGGATAACATTGGGATTGATGTATTACATTTTAAAAGTGTAATTTACAATTCAGAAGAGATGGAACACCCACGTTTGGTGTCTCTAGAATCACAGTTTAAAATCACAACTTATAATGAAGTTGGATTTTAAGCTGTAATTTTGAAAATGCCATTTTTGGAAAGTTGGCATTTTCTTACTTAAGCCATTTGGTGCCTGATACTTCTCCAATACATGTCGGGGTAGGGTGACAGCTGGCAATGTGCATTACCTTGAGACAGCCACATACAAAGGAAGCTTAGGTGTGACTGATGGGCCATCCACTGTCTGATGGGCCAACCTGGGCAGGATGGAAGGGAGGGGCTGACACTTAAACCTGAATAGGCAGCGCCCTGTCCCCACATAGAGGCCTGCCTGCCCCACTATAGTGAGTCTGGACCAGAACAGGAAGGGCAGGGACTCTCTTTGAAGTCTCCCCCACTTCAAAGGCACAACTGAATATAGGTACTAGACACCACCACCTCAGTGTTCTTCTGGACCTGTGGATACTCTGCCAGGAAGAAGGGCTGCTGTGCTGCTGAAAGGAGTATCACTCTGCTAGACTGTGCTGGAATCCTGTTCTGCTGACCTGCTGCCCACTGCCCTGCTTGCCTGTTAGTGAGAAGGACTGGATCTGAATCTCTCCAACCCAGAGTGACTCCAAAATAATGGCTGGTCTGCCAACTGTTATTCTGAAGTCTCAGGGAAACAAAATACTTCCATCTCATCACCTAGAGCACCTGGACCCTGCCATCTGAGGGTCCAGGTTTTATACCCTGGGGAGTGGGTATAAAATGCTGCTCCAGACCAAAATCCATGCAGCAACACTGTTGCTCTGCTCGGAACTGGTGCATCTCCATCGATGCTGATGCATCACCGCTGCTGTAAGGATCAAGGACACCCCATCACCGTCGATGCCGCGCATTGCTGGTACTGCAAGGATCAGGAACACCGCATTGCACAGTCTGCAATGCATCCCCTCCATTCCCTAGACAAATTCCTTACTTTGCACAGCTCTGAGCTGACACATCACCTGCACCTTCAGGATTGATGCAACACATCACCTCCTTTGCTCCTGGCATTTTGTTCTCAACGTTGACACAACTCTGAACCAAGGTACTGTTTCAGTGAACCAAGGCTGGTCCCTGTATCTGACCCATGCTCCATCGTGGACCGCTTGATTTTTCAAATTTGACCCACTCCAACATGACCGGATAGCCTCGATTGGCGCTTTATGCTTCTAGGCACTACAACTAAGTTTATTCTTTAAAGATCATATCTAGGCTTCTAATTATTGTCTTTTTGTCATTTGGTCTTGTTCTTTTCATTAATTTATGTTCTATTTTTCTAGCCTGGTGTGGTATCTTTTTGTGTGGTGTTTTGACTGTTTTACTGTTAGAAGTGTTGCACAAATACTTAACACATTACCTCTTAAGTTAAGCCTGATTGCTCTGTGCCAAAGCTACTAGGGGGCAAGCAAAGGTTAATTTAGGGTGTGTTTGTGACTTATCCTGACTAGGACTGTGGTTCCTACTTGGACAGGGTGCATATCTTTGCTAACCAGAAAGCCAATTTCTAACACCACCCATTTCTCTAGTATATTAACATTAGTCGAGAAAGCACTACACAAACACTTGATGATTTACAAGCTTTACTTTTGAGTAACTTTACACTTTCTTTTAAAGAAGTATGTATTGGCTTTATCAAACACAAATCAGCATCAACAAGTGCCAAACTTCTCACCATCATCCATCGTGTCACAGTAAAGGTTAACATCTAACCTTAGAATCAATTTACCATAAAAGTAATAAGCCCAGCATGCATCCACACAGGCCCTTAAGAATATTATCTGACCCTCACCCATTCCTAGCATCCCACCCCTTGTAACGAACACAATAGGATAAGATCATGCCTCAGTAGAATCCTCAGTCCTTTCATCATCCTACATGGAGGCACAGTTTACCCTCTCTGGTTGTATACATTTTTCTAATAGTCCCACCCACACTTCAATGTCCTCCTGGACCCTTTCATTGTGCCTACACCTCCTCAAACTAACCTTTCCAACCACATCCGGCACCCACTGTTGTTCACTTGGTCCAGCCTGAACCATCAAAGCAATCACAACCCGTCTCTTGGCCAATAACAACATCAAATGCAAGAATTTACAAGCCAGCTTTTGGCCCCACGGTCAATCGACTTCACCCAACAAACATACCATGGGGTCCACAACCACAGGGAACCCCAGCACAGTCCTCACACGTGTCATCACATTCCCCCAGTAGTCATACACCTCTGGGCAAGACCAAGCCAAGTGCAGGAAGGAAGCCATCAGGGCACAACACCTGTGACACAATTGAGTCCTACCAAGATTTATTCCATGCATGAATACCAGTCTGACATAAGTATGGTAAACAAAATGGAAATGCAAGAGTCTGAATTATGCGTTACACAATACCGTCTTCACCAGTGCACAGGTTCAATGCCACAAGGTGTCATAAATGGCACCACTTGGTCCCCCTCCGAAGCCCTATGGGCAGGGAACAGAACCTCCCTATATTCCCCCATTAACACCTTAAAAAGGTGTGATATCATGTGCCGGCTCCCACCCAGTTGAAAGTGACATCTAAGGGTAAGTGAGGGGGTCAGGGCCCTGGGGGACATGGGCCCTATATCCCCCCCAATAGCTGCAATATTCGCATGCTGTAAAAATTGGCCTTTGCTGCCTCAAAATCAATAAACTTCTCATTAGGAAACAGGACCCCCACAACTTCACAACCACCCGCCCTCCAGGCAGTCAATTCAACTGTAGCTCCCAATAGTCTAACGGCTGGGAGATCCCAAAAAAACAAATTACAGGCAAACGGAGTCTTAGCCAGAACACATTTAACAGCACACTCCCACCGTGAAGAAATATGCCTGATTAGATATAGGACATTCTCTACATTTCTGCCACCCCATCAAGATCAGTCTGCTGAGTGATTCCTGAAGAATTGGGTGAAGACTGCTGTGTCCTAAAGACTTGTCTAATTTCTTTGTCATTGAAAGACCTCAGAGGACACTTGTGCTGGAAGAAGTCACCTCACCCTTGCAGACCATACGATGTGGGCTCTCACTAGCCCTCATGGTGGGCAGCCTCAGCCTGTTGCTCTCCGAACGCAGCCCTTCTCAGCCTCTCCTCTCTGTGGTGGTCAATAACGCACACACAGTCCTTCGTTGCCAGAAAAGCAAGCCGTTCTTTTCAGTATTCACAAACTGCACTTTTATAGTAACTTACACTTTGTAGCAAAATTACACTTTTTAGTTAGTTTAGAACTGCATATGGCCATCCACTGGTACTGTAACACCCTCCCATAAATTATAATGGAGGTAGGGGTATATTACAAAATTGTATGTTACTACCAAAGTATATATTACTATAAAAGTGAAGGGTGTTAATACCGAAAAATAGCAAACCTACTCAAAAGTGTAAGCTACTACAGAATTGCAATTTCTGGATAGCACTTTATGTTATGTTTTGTAGTATGAGGTTGAACATGTTTATTTGAGGTTTCTAGCATATTCGCTTGGTTTTGGGGATATATAGGCAAGGAATTAGTATAAACCCCTCCATGGTGAAAGTAGTCCTAGATCGGCCAACCCCTCAATCTGTCAAGGAGATACAAGGTTCATCATGTTTGCTAATTATATTGTCAGTTCATAGCCAACTTCTTTCTATGATCAGTTCATCATCCAGCTGACAAAAAAAGGTTGTTTTTTTCTGTTGGAGTCAAGAACAGGAGAAAGCCTTCCGACAATAAAAGACTGCATTTACCACTGCACTAATACTTTTGTAGAACATCCGGCACTACACTTGGCCAACAATTAGTACTGCACCACCCTCCCTTAGAAAATAATTGAGTTGGGGATGGAAAATAAAACTCCACCTGAAATAATGTTAAATGAAATTATATTATTTAAATTAGTTAAAGCTACAAATATATATAAATTAATGTAAAAAATGTTAAAAAAATTGTACACATTTATTATTCAAATATAAAATATATAATAAAAATATTTTATAAAGAATACATATATAATATTTTTGAATATTATTTGTTTATTTACGTATTATTTAATTATGAAGAATTTCATTTTAATAATAATTTGTTACAAAAGTGTTAGCGAATGCCAAAAAGTAGTAAGCTCAGAAGTGTAAACTTACACAAAAATGTAAACTATGTTTGTGAATCAGGCCCTAAGGCTCGGCAATGGATACTTTTTTTTACAGACAGTTATGATATATTGAGGAGAAGCTGTATTCCTTCCTTTCATGATTACTAAACAAACTGCTATGAAACGGTGTCATGTCATGGTTTTCCTGCAGCTGGACACCTGGGACATATTGAGAAGTTGGATTTGATCATCTGAGAGTTTGTTGTGGCCTTGTCTTAAGACCTCAATAAATGAGTATATCTATAAGAGAGTACCTTGTGCTCAAGTGATGTCATCAGATATGACATCAGCAGGGGCACTGCATCACCTTCTCTCTCCAATATAACCTTGAAGTTTGATTTCTGTTGGGTTTATTGTGGAATTACTTCCATCAAATGGTTGCACAACTTTGTTAGTAATTGTGGACTACTTCACTCAAATGGGACATTTAATATTACTCAAGAAACTCCCTACTACAGTAGAATTAGTAGAGTAGTACTCCATAATTTTTAAGGGAAGAGGCTTTTTCTATTGACCATGTCTAGTGCATATAAAGGCCATATAATGTTTGAACAGTTGATTTTAAAATGTAGCTATATAAGATAAAAAGTATGTCATTCAACATGTGACTTAAAATATTGATCGATTTTTTTGTCGACTGTAGAGTACATAATGTTCACCAGTTTAAGTGTCATTATTGTTGTGAGTTCACATTCTTGAATATATTTTGATTTTAGTATGCCTGACTGACAGATGGTATTATCTGATGTTTTGTTTATGCAGTATGTTTTGTTTATGTGCATATATTTTCCATTCTCATCCTCTTGCTTTGCTAGACTCCTCTCTTATCTCAAGAGATTTAACATTCCCTCTTACTACATTTACTGCTTAGTATCTACTGGCCCCAAAGGATGGATTTGGGGAAATTAATGGTCCACAGTTGTTGGCCTACAAAAGAGGTAATAACTTAAATTGTGGTCTTCTTTTCTTTTAGTAAGACCCGTGGTACGCTGCAGGGACCTCCATTTTCACCCATAGATGAAGTTACATGAATTGCCACTGGTAGAGTTTGCATAAGGTAAGACTCTCTATTAGGTAGAGCTTCATTCTCATGTTCCAATGGCTTCCATTCACAAATGGTGTCACTACATTCACAGTTTTATCAGAGAAAACCCTTCTGTCACAGCTTTACACTAGCCAAAAGGCTGCTCATCAAATTATTTAGCAAGCCAAAGCACAGCATAAAGGATCTGCAGAGTGACACCGACATAAAGCACCTGCATATTAGAAGGGGCACAGGATGTGGTGGTAAATTAAGGGCCAGACAAGGCCCTAGCTCCACTGGAGCGTAACATTTTGTGATGCTCCGGCGGAGCTGTGCAGTGCACCACATATAAAAGTCGGTGCTAAGCCACTTTTTGTGTCTTCACACCGCCTTGTAAATATGGTCACTATGATGCAGTTTTCTGTGCCAGAGGGGCATTCAATGGGTGTTGCTGTGGGCGTTCCACCGGAACACTCCTGGCTTTTGACGCTGCCCAGATTTACAAGAAGGCATAAATATGTGACAGCATCAAAAACTAACGCCTCCCCAAGGAGGGCGTTAGCATGGCACAACAAGGAGGGATACTTTCATTTGTTTTTGCTTTTACCATGTGTGCTGCATTCTGTAGCACACATAGAAAGAGCAAAAGGCCATGAATGATTGTTTATGTGCAGGGAGGTGTCCCTTCCTGCACATAAACAATCATTCAAAAATTATGATTTGGTACGTCTATGTGTGCTGCATTATGCAGCATACATAGAAGTCCCAAATCACTATTGTAGATTGTTTATGAGCAAGAAGCATATACAATCAATTCACATAAACAATCAATCACCTCAATGCAATCACCCTTGCACTATGGTGCAAGTGTGCCTGCGTTTGCGCTGCAGCTAAATTTAGCGTCAGCACAGTGAGAAAAACAGGGGTGCGAATCCCAGTGTTTCTAAGCGACACAGCGCTGCAAGTTTTGGCACAGCACCGTGCTGCGCCATTTTTTAGTAAATATGGCCCTAAGGACCATATGTACGAACACATTTTCCCATAGACACAGAATGGGTAAAAACCTTTGATACATCTGGCCCTAAGTTCCTAACATTTTCAGGGTCCAATTCCAAGTTCACACCTTTTGTAACAAGGAAGGTTGGCATTTCTGCGGTTCAAATTTAACTGCCCTCACACTATCATATCCACCCTATATATTATAGATTCAAGTAAAATATTTATTTTTCAGGTTATCTCACAACTATGGGTCATCTTCTTCTAATTCCACTGCAAATGACCTATAGCATGTGGCAGTATGTGGCTTATTTTGTAACTGCTTGATATTTGTGGAGTCTAATGACACATGGTGGAACAAAGTTAAAGTCTCCAGCAAACATGATGTTTTTGGTGGGAATACTTGATAAATGCTGTGCTAAATCATATAACTGGGATTTATTGTCTACTATTTAGCTGAAATATATAGCCAGCTGATAGCGAAGTCTATTTGACATCTTATTATAAACCTCTAAACTTCCTGATCATGCCCAGTAAACTGAATCTTTCCTTGGAATGTTTTTTTCAATTAAAAAGGATTTCTACTCCTCTATGAGATGCAGTTAATGAGGAGAAGTAGTCTCTTTCAGCCCAATTATACTTAATGATGTGTTCTTTCCCTTTCTAACAATGTGTTTTTTGGAAAAAATAAGCGTACGATTAAATGTTCTTAGCAAGGTCATACAGGTGTTTTAGTTGGATCATTTTAGCAGTCTCCTACCATTTAGGCTAAGTATTATAAAGTAAGTCTGTAAAGCCATTCCCAACATGCCATGTTAAGATTTCCTGGCGAAAGATGTATGTATCTAAAAGAAAATAATTTTCCCTCGCCAAAAATCCACCTGGACCCATCACCACTTCTACAGTGCACCCCTTTGATCCCTCCCCTCCCTCTCTAAAACCACCCTTCAGAAGGAAACATCTTCTGTTTTGTACAAGGGGGGCCGCTTGCTTCCAATGGCCTCTTACTGAACAAAGACTGTCAACTGACTTTGTAGCATCTTTTTCTCTCCAGATGTGGTTACACAGGACAGGAGATGGATGGACTTGGTATCGATTTGCTAACCACATTTCATCCCATTTGGACTATGACACTGTCTGGCTGCTAAAATGATTATAGATTATGCTGCTTAAACTATGTGCCTGAGCATTCCTATAGAGTAGCTGGGAAGCAATCCCCTTTTTCTCTGTCTCCTAGATATCCTTCATAGTTATTTCATAACCACCCCGCCTAATGATGATGCATTTCTTAGCTTTCTAACCTATGTTCTGAGCATTCTCACTTATCAGGCCTTCTGTGTTCTTTTTAAACCGTCATTTCTCTCTCTCCTACACCTGCGTCAATGGACAAATGTAGCGAAGATTATGGAAGTTGCAAACCCGACACTTTTTAAAATCGCAGGTTCCGAGATTATAAAACACACAGTGGCAATGCGTGCATGGTAGCACCTTCAGCAGGGGCAGCTCCTTCATAAGGGCAGAGAAGAGTTGCCTCCCCCGCCTCCGCTAGCAGCAGAAGCTGAAACGCTTTCACCACAAAGGAATAATAAAATAGGTTTATTATTTCTTTGTGGTGAAAGGGGTGGGCATCGCAGATGACAGCCTCGGAGGGGAGTGCACAGAGAACTTTCCTCAGGGTGAACATGTGTTTGGCCGGCCAAACACACATGAGCTGTAGGCTGTCTCTAGCCTGGCAACACTGTTGCTGGGCTAGAGAAAGCCTGCACAGGTTCCCAGTCTGCCTGGAAGCACCCTGGCTGGGCACTCCCAGGCAATCCTGACTCTTCTCTGAGCACCGCCAGGATTGGGGCAGGGCAGGCTGAGAGCCTGTGCCTGCAGTGCTAGCGATGAGCAACATAGGAGCGGCAGCAACAGAGAAGGTAAGTTTTTTTCCTTTCTTTTTTTTATTATTGATAAATGTGCCCCCCCTCCCCGCGCACTGCCCCTTTTACATAGGAGCGAGCCGCGACTGACCTTCAGAGTCGTAATTGAATGTATCAATGGTTTGTGAATGCAGTTGTTGTTTCAAACCACTGTTTGAATTCCGACCTATCACTGCAAGTGGCAGCCATTCGCACAGTAGACGTTTTTATGAATGCCAGCTACGGGCATTGGGAGGAACTTACAGTTATCAAGGGGTCCACTGCATGCTCCTCACTGTATGTCCTTGCAGCATGTCATTTAAAGGACAGGGCTGCACTAAAAACAAAATTGCAGTTTAATGTTTGGAATGCTAGGATGTAGGCCTGAGGTTCTTTTAGCCTGTAGATTTTGACTGGATTCTGCGAATCCCATTGAATGCACATTTTACATTGCGATACAGTGTAATTTAGGTTTTGAAGCAGTCACTGTGCAAAACGCTGCCTGATCTATAACCCAGGCAATGCTACATAGGGACAACATGTTTGAAAAACTTTATGTTACAATAATTTTATAGCATTTCAAGCAAGCCAAATTCTAAGTTACCTAATCACCTTTGGCCTGTTCACACTTGATGCAAGAAGCTCTGGGTTCTGTCTGCTGCATGTTTTTCCTTTTAAATTGCTTTGCTTCAACTCATTCGGCCGTCTCAATGTACAGTTTCTCTACATGGCTCCTTTCTGTATCATCTCTGCCTTAAATAGCATGCACTATGACAGCATTGTTTATTGTCCTCCAGTCTGTTGTTTATGCCTTTATTTTTTCACAGATACACATACGATTTATAGAATATTCAGCAGAAGAGAGAAGCAAATGTCATCTGGCTCAATTAAGGACCATAGACAGAGGAGGTTTCAAAGTATCTAGAGATTTCTCTCTGGTGAGTCACATGCATGCCCTGAGCAGCAGCGGCCACCACAAATCTCAAGGGGAGTGGTAGGCATGGGGAGGGAAGCGGAGGGGGTAGGAGGGGGTGGCATTAATAAAAAGAAAAACAAATAAAAGCTTACCTTTTGCCATCGCCTCCTGCTGCGTTGCTCCTCTTCCTTCCCTCGATGTGGTGTCCCAGCATTCACTGGGATACCAACACAGGCTCCCCAAAAATCCTGGTGCTGCTTTCCTGCTAAACCTAGCATGAAATCAGCAGCACGATTGGTCTGAGCGGCTTGCACTGCCGCTCAGAAACAATCCTGGGGTCTGTGCAGTTTCTCCAGCCCAGCTATTAAACACAGCTGGGCTGGAGAAACTTAAGTGAGCATGTGTTTGGCCGGCCTGAGATGGCCAGCCAAACACGCATGCGCACTCAGGTGCACTCTCTCCGCCTCCCCCCTTCCACCTCCCGAGGCCCAGCCCGCTCCTCCCTGAACATGCTGCTGGCTGAGCCAGCATCTGAATGATAAATTAAAATAATTAAATATTGTTTTATCTTTCAGCTCCTGGCTCAGCCAGGGGGGTGACGCTTCCTTGCCATTACAAAGGAGCCGCCCCCGGCCCTGAGTTGACATGACACACTAAGTTTAATTATTCTCCTTTTTTCTTTCTTACATTTCCAATTTGTCTAATGATCACATTGGAAATCTATCTTCAGCTGTGTGCTCTTGGAGGTTGTGCCTTTTCGTCTGGTTCCATGGTATTAATTTTAGTTACTAACTTAGGTTGAGATTTAGGACCTCATTATGAGTCTGACAGCTCTTGGAAAGCCAGACTCACGGTGGCGGGTGGACCTCTGCGGTAGTGGCGGTCCGCCCGCTATATCATGACCGTGGCAGAGACGCCACGGCGGAAACAACACCACTACCAGGCTGCACCACCAGGCAAGCAGCACTGCCCTGCGGATTATGAGTTCCATTCCCCTAGACTTGGCATGGGTAGTATAGAGGCCTCCATGCACAGCCCCATCATGCATTTTACTGCCTGAATTACGGGCAGTGAAATGCACAACTGGTGCTGCTGCCCCGGCCTCACTGCCACATTTGCGCCAGCTCCATTAGGGCCAGCGTCAATGTAAAGGCCATTTCCCACTGGGCCAGAGGGCGGAAACACCTAAAATCATAATAGGGCCGGCGGGGTCTCCGCCACACTGGTGGTGAAGAGGGGGGCTTAAGTTTGGCAGGCGGAACACATAATGACCCCCTTAGAGTTTAGTGGATGGAATACTTTTTTATAAAGTTGAAGAATATCCTAGCTGTGGCATTAGAAGTGTATTATATCCTAGTTCACTTGTAATATGGTGGTTAGCTTACTCCATCACCTTTGTGACACCTTTGGCCTATATGCCAACCTCTAAGGCACTTAATTTTTTGCTCTTTTGGAATACAAGATTTGTAGCTTACATTATCTGTTGTTGAAATGAAATGTTGATCCTTTCTCCACTGAACTCACTAAGAGTAAAGCTTTAGCTTCTTCAGTGCTGGTAATGGGGTAACGCAAGGCTATGGTAAGGCAACCTTTATCTTGCCTGTGTGGAAACTTCTTCCAAAGAGAATTGTGGAACTGAACTAGAGTGTGTATGTCTTTATGCACTCTCCCACACAAACCCCACAAGGCAAATATCTTCCACATTTGTATTATTGTGCAACATGTTAGATACTGTAACATCAGCAAGTTTCATTTATATATTCTTAAAAAGGATGTTTTTAGTACACATTCGAAGTAATAAAATTTAACTCAAATTCCTATTTTGCTAGAGGAAGACATTAGCCAAATTATTCTGATTAGAAGATTAATTAATTGACCAACCTTCACCATATCCTCATAGTGGAGGAAAAGTATATTAAACTCGTCCTTGTGAGTATGCCAGCCTTTGACATGATCAAACCAGGAGCCTGAGACCACTGTGAGAGAAAGAAGCCATGTTATTAGAACTGAAATAAAAGTAAAGCATTAGCAATGCAGAACATCAGACGCAACATTAACAGAAGACTCACAAGGTAATAAGGAATCTCCAAAGGCCTCATGCTACCAAAGTCTCTCCATATAATACAAAGATAACTCATCACACCAAACAAAGCTAAATATTACAAATATAGATATGGTTGACACACACATTCTGAGTGTAGAGAGTTACAGAAATATAATACAATTCTGTACTTAGTTTATGTGTAAATCCATACACTCTTTTATTTCTTCACAATGAATTAAAAAGATGGTGCAGATGGTACAATAGTATAACAACGTAGATCAATGAACAGAACAGTATGGCCAACCAACACATGTTTCATCCACTGTAGACTTTCTCTTGGCTGAAAAACTTGATGCACTAAGTGAAAATCCAGGAAGTGGTAAGCCTGGTGTATTCTAAATAGACCAGGTGTACCTAATTCAAGATGTCCAAGTGGTTATCTTTTTAAGGTTGACTAAGTCTCAGATAAAGCAACAAATGCAGGTGGAGAAGTCGAGTAGAAGCTCAAATGAAAGTAGAGTCAAAAAACACTCTGCAGAAAGGTATGCTCAAGTAATGAAAATTGAGAGAAAACCAGGCACTGATCCAATTGATAATGTGCATGTTGACAGGATTGACAGGAGAAGGTTGTTCATGTGGCTAGGATAAGCCACTACGAAGTGCACAAATCTGCTGTAGTGTTAAAGACATGCCATTTTGCATGGAGTATTGAAGGTGTCTTCAGTGAAAAAATATTGAAGACCTGAATGCACATCAACAAGTAGTTTCGCATCTGACACCCTCCCACAATGATTTTTCTTCAAACTCATCTCTTGCAAATCTTGCCAACACCCTCATCTCCCTAAATTCCACTTCCAATGAAGATAATGTGTGAAGACTTAGTAGAGTTTGGCGTTACCACTTCAAGAACAGCATGTAGGTAATACACCCATTGGCCTAGTCTGTCAGCTGGAGCAACACAAGGAGGCTGGTTGGCAGGATTTTTTTTCAAATTGACAAACAGTTCGACCAACTAGTGCACAACCCTGAGAAGAATATGTTGAAGGAACCCTTGATTGACACATTTCAGCTGAAGCTGGGGTAAATGATAATTCAATGTGAGCACACTAGAGCGTTATCTTCCAAGGATAATGTTTTTATTGTAATTTAACTTTAGGACTGCTTGACTCATTTTGATTTTTGTAACTTTCTACTTGGACACTAATTGAATTACCGTATTGGCTATTGACCTCAAACTGATCTTATTCAGTATGTGACAAAGTGGCCCGTTTCGCAAGCACAACATTACCAGGAAAGGTCTGTGCGCACATCTGATTCACGTTCAAGTCCTTGTCGAGTGAGTCATCACAGAATGTGCACGGTAACTAGTTTGTGCTGCATGTAGACCCAGTATGAGTTCTGGTGGTAGCACGTCATCACACTGGAATCCGAGCCAGCCACTGCTTCTTCCAGAAATCTATTCAGCACATCATTGTGCAGGGACACTGTTTTCTCATGGATGGCGCATATGTGCTTTAAAAGCTCCACAGTGTAAACTTGGCCTGTGACACACATTGATTACTAGACCCATCTCTTGGTGGATTACGGACATTTTGCTTGAAAATAATTGCTACTTTAAGCAAATGGGTAACTACAATCGGCAACCACGTGTTGGTTAGTAGCTCGCACACTTTAAAGATGATGAAATGAAGGGCACAAGAGGAAAACAGTAATACACTAGTAGAACACTATGGAAAATCGTGTCATCTCTTCCGAAGACTAGAAAATGTACTTGTGTGGCTAACTTTACATTCGTGTATTTTGCTCAATATTGTTTTACATGCAGGTTTTTTCGTCTCTCTTTCCTTCCTTCACTTTTACAGCCATATTGGTAATTCTTGAGCATGCAAAATGTTACTCCTTCACCTTTCTTGGAGGAATCTGGCAATCCTTCTAAGCCGTAGTATCATTTGATCAGTTCTCTTAATGATTATCTGGAAGCTATAGATGGATTAACTTACAGGGTAGATAGGAAGAAAAATCTATTGTTTTATTATTTGGGAAAAACGGACAGGCGGTTTATGATAAGTTCCAACCTATACAGCATGTGAAGGTGATGGAGACCTAGACGATTTCCACATTGCCATGACGCAACTTGAAAATATGTTGAAGGCCAGAAAAACGTGGTTGTGCATGGACACAAGTTTTTACTGGAGCAAAAGGACCCGATAAACCAGTTGAGGCATCTGTCACGCTTTAAAACCTGGCTTTTGCAAGTTTTGACGGGTTTAGTTCTCAGCTGGACAGAGGTCAGATTGTAGCTTGATTCAACTCCAAGAGTTTCCAGGAAAGTCTATTGGTATTAAAATGCAACACTGGAAAAACTGCTTGATGTAGCTAAAAGTACTGACACCTCTGAAGAGGATATCACAACTCTTAAAACTGGGTTAGCCACTCATCAAATGTCAGGTGCCAATGCTGTTGTAAAAAAATATAAATAGAGAGAGAGAAACAGCCAAGTTTGTGCAGATAACAATCCAACCACAACTATAAGGAATGGTCTAAAAATGAGTGTTTTAAATGTGGCTCAACCATTCACTTACCTAATTCACTACCTTGTCTGGCAGTTTGTCAGAAGACACAGGAAAGTTGGATAATTTATTGCTAGTACAGTTTGCAGAAGCATAAGAAACATGAATGAGTGTAGTATTGTCGAGGAAACCTGCAATGATTTAGTGTGTAACGATATCAGCTAGGTAACTCTGGCCACTGAAGTAACTGCAACAAGTGGCAGTTCGGTAGTTGAAAAAGGTGTCAGTCTTTACATATTCGTAACCATTGATGATAAAGAAATTCGATTGTTAGTGGACGCTGGCGTGAAGATCACTATAATTTCATGTCAAATCAAGACTGGGACCAAAACCTTTTTCAACCTCTTGAGGTTACCAAAGTGGCCTTTGAATGCATTCAAATGGATTTCTTCTGTTACTCTTGGATGAATACAGCAATTCCAGACAGAATTATCAAGGGTAAAGGTATGTGTGGCGAAGCAAGGGATTATATATACTCAGGTTATGACATTAGACAGATTTTAGTATGGTAGTGAGAAAAAGACAAGAGTAACCATTTTACTAGTTGAGGAAAACACTGTTCACTACTGAGAGGGGAAATTCAAGAATGTATGTGAGGCAAATTGAGGAAAATCTCCAATTACACGTATACAATCAAGATGAAGAAATGTTACTCTCAAATAAAGTACAAATTGAGACGCATTCTCCTCAGTATTTGAAAAAAAATTGATGGAAAAATTAACGACATGATTAAAACAGGGCATCACTGAACCTGTAGAGGCCCCTGTATTGTTTTTATTAGTAGTTTTCTAGGTACAATGATACTACTGCAGGGTTTTATTTAAAAGCATAGGAATAAAAAAAAACCTGCTTCTCTTCCCTCCCTCATTCATCCCTTTCATGCAACCAAGTTGTGTGGTCCAATGCAAAGGCTTATATCATGATCGTTGTGTACTGTCATGGTCTGCTCTTCCTGAAAATGTCCAGGCTTCCAAACGAGAATGCTGTAAAATTGAGAAAGCCTGGTGCCAAGAACCCTCAATGAGCAACTTCTCCGCCCTCAAAACAGCCATGCGCAAACACCACCAATTCATCCGGCCCACTAAACGGTCCTTCTACAAAGAACGCATAGGCAACAACACACACAACAGCAAGGAACTCTTTGCCATTGTCAAAGAACTCACCAAATCCAAATCCAGCACCATCGACCCTCCACACTCCCAAAACCTCTGCAACTCCCTCTCCAACTACTTTCACCGCAAAATCGCAGACATACACAACAGCTTCACAGCATCAGCACCCACCATCACCACCACCGACACAACCAACAACACAACACCCTCCCACACCAACCAACTACACACCTGGACCCCCACCAATGACTAAGAAATCAGCAAATCCATGAACTCCTTCCAATCAGGCTCCCCTACAGACCCTTGCCCCCACCACATTTTCAACAAGGCCAGCCAAATCATCGCTCCACAGCTCCGCGCTGTCATCAATAGTTCCTTCAACACTGCAACCATCCCAGACGTTTGGAAGCACGCCAAAGTCAACGCTCTCCTCAAAAAACACAAAGCAGACCCGGAAGAGCTCACAAACTACCGTCCCATCTCTCTTCTCCCCTTCCCCGCAAAGGTCGCTGAGAAGATAGTCAACGCCCAACTGTCTCACTTTTTAGAAGAAAACAACATACTCAAGGCCTACCAGTGTGGATTCCGCAAGAATCACAGCACTGAGACCGCCCTCATCGCCTGCACAGACGACATCAGGACCAGAGTGGACAAGGGCGAGAACGTCACTCTCATCCTCCTAGACCTCTCCGCAGCATTCAACACTGTATGCCACCAAACCCTCCGCGCACGCCTTTTTGACGCCAGAACTCGACACAAGGCCCTGGACTGGCTCACCTCCTTCTTTGCCGAAAGAACCCAAAGAGTTCGCCCCCCTCCTTTCTGGTCTCCAGCTACCAAGATCATCTGCGTGGTCTCCCAAGGATCCTCCCTCAGCCCCACGCTCTTCAACATCTACATGGCCCCTCTCGCCAACATCCTCTGCCCCCACGGAATCACCATCATCTCATACGCAGATGATACCCAGCTCATCATCTCCCTCACCAGGAACCCAGCCACTGCCAAGATAAACCTGCGCGCCGAACTCCTCGACATCGCCAAATGGATGACAGCAAGCCACCTCAAACTAAACTCAAACAAAACAGAAATCATCATCTTCGGCCCCAACAAGACGGCATGGAACGACTCCTGGTGGCCCACCACCCTCGGACCACCCCCAACACCCACTGCCCACGCACGCAACCTTGGCATCGTTCTAGACTCTCCAGATCTCTCTCCATGACCCAGCAAATCAACGCCATATCATCCTCCTGCTTCAAAACCCTTCACATGCTATGCAAGACTTTCAAATGGATTCCTTTAGAAACAAGAAGAATGTTCTTGATGAATAGTTAGAGGAGCTTAGACAAAACCATTATTTTCATTAGGGTTATTCTCCCCATGAGGAACAATGGGTGATGTTGCATCTTGTCATTTGATCTTCATTGTGTGCTGTGATTCTTCCATCGTTCTCAGTGATCACCTTGTTTTTGTGGTGGCTGATCTACACCCGCGGTATTTAATCAGATTTGTACGCCAAAGTAGGCGGATCGCCACCTCCCGCATTTGTGTAGCCTGCATCAGGGGGAATACTGTTAACATTCCAATCGATCACTATTCCCTCTAGCGCTCTAAATAAAGGGAGAATTAAGGTATGGCGGGACTCAAGTTTATGATTAGGTTTCTTAAATGCAGTGTAATACCATCTGAGTATAAGGAAATTATAAGGTTTCCAAGGGAGAATTTGAGGCCCCTATGGCCATGTAGCTGATTGACTTTGCAAGGTAGTTGTTCCATTACAAGGGCATACAACTATGGAACGAGTGGCCATCCCTGGTGGGTGCCCTTGCTATGGTGGTGGGATTGGACAGGAGCCCATTTATACGAATTCTAGTGGTAGAGCTTGTGGACAGTAACAGTATCCAGGTTAAGAAGCTTTCAGGCATGCCTATTCTCTTTAGGACCGCACAAATTAACTCCCACTCCAAAGAGTTGAACTACGAATCCTGCTTGGTCCAGAAGCACCAGATCTAGTAAAAGGAGAAGTAAATGGTTGGCTAGGAATTTGGCCAGTATCTTAATCTCTGTTTATATAAGGTGTACGAGGTTTATATGGCTTTAGCAACATGACCAAAATGGTTTCCCAACATGTGGGGGTTTAGTGCCCTGGGTCACTGCCTTGTTTTATACATGGAGCAGTCAAGGGGCTAATAGTGGCAAGTATGCTTTATAGAATTCAGCAGGGAATTGGTAATTCCCCATTTACTAGATCTCAAATAGGGGTGCTGACATACATTAGGGCCCATATTTATCATACTGTTGCATACCTCCCTGCCCACACAATGCGGCGCAAGTGTGACACAACACTATAGTCAGATTTGCCAAGCCAAACAAGGCCACCTTGCGAGGCCAGGCATTGCTTGATAAATCTGAAGTTGAGTAAGGCAGAGCAAATTGCTGCTTTGCATTACTCTGTCCTAGGGAGGCATTCCATGGGTGGAGCTTGAGTGTTTCCATGCATCTACCCATGGATATTGGCACATTCCCAGATTTACCATGAGTGGTAGACCTGGGAATGCATCTCAATGCTATACCTCCTCACAGGAAACCTAAAGATGAGAAATATATTTATTTTCCTTTTTTTTTTCTTTTTCCATGTGCGCTGCATACAAAAGATGAAAATGTATTTTAGGACTGTTTTGTGGAGGAAGGTGTTCCTTCTTGCACAACAACAATCCTGCTTACACCGAGAGTACCGTTGCCCAATGGTGCAAGGGTGCCTGCACTGGCGGTACGAAGCCAAAAGTGCACCAGCGCAAGGAAAGGACATGAATGTGTCATATGATGTTAAATGTGCAATCTTCCCTTTTCACAAAGTGCAACACAACACAACCACAGCAAGGAGGCATGCTGTGCTGCACTGCGTGAAAGTATGATAAATTTGACCCCAGGTTTCCAAATTTACATGGTCTGCAAATAGACCTCAACATCCCCCATAGTTTACCATAGCCCTGATGTGGAGCAACTCTGTTGCACATTTTACAGTCCAGTTGTGCCGGGAGAGATACCCTGGATTTTGTTAAGGAATGTAATATGACTTTCTGTATTGCTGTAGTGCTGCAACCTTCTTGTTTTAGCAGGTGTCTTCATTCTTTTTGAGTAATGCCTTTTTAAACACATTTATGATTACTCACCATTGTTTTCCGATTTAGTTTTATGAATATATGTTTTATTCTGTTATTCAATTCCTTGTGTGTGAGGTTTGATATTAAATACCTCATCACATGCAGAGGCAGGGCAGATTCTTTTGTTGGAATCAGAATCAATTACTTGTGCACAAATAAATGAAATCATTTTCTTCTCGCTTTCTGCAATTGAAAACAATTGTCAAATTAAAAAAAATATTCAGCATGCAACATACATACAGTACCTTTTCCGTTGAGATAGTCATCAAAGTGTTCCTCCATCATTGTAGTAGGGTTTTCACTAAATTGTCTTAGCATATTGTTAAAGTGAAAGTACGAAACCAAATTATCTTTAGGATTTCTGGTCACATATATAACCTGAATAAATAACATAAATTAAAAATACTTATCAAGGAAGAATTATTTCAAAAACTCATAATATATTCCTTTTGCTTCTAGAGGTGATTTTTGTTTTTAGCATAATCAGTAAAAGATTTGATACACATATTCCATTTGGTACAGGTAGTTAGCATTCATTTCTAGCAACAACCAGCTAGCACAGTGATTGAATTACACCTCCTGATTGTGTTTTGTAACCTTGAAATCACATGTTCATATAACAGTGCTATGAAATAGTGGTCATTTGTGGTATTAATTGTTATGAAAATGAAAAGTTCCTATTATTAGTAGGATCTTTCTAAAATAATCCCCAGTAGTGAAAGAACATACAAGAAATGCATTTTTTGACAGTTCCTTAAATAAATAATTCCACGTTTTTGTGAGCCCCCATATCAGCACCCTGAGCTGATTTTTCAGAGAGCTGTATCTATTAGCCTTTTCCCCATCAATGCCATGCAGTGATAGGACCAAAAAGTATAAACATATCATCAAACAGGAAACCTTCCATTCAAGTAGAGGTGGAACACAGGTGCTCCAGCATTCTCTGCCACACGGGGCAGCCTCTGCTGTATGGGGTCAAGGGTGCACTTCAGAGATCTCAGTGAGTCAAATGCTTATGAAATATGCAAGATTCACAGACTGCTGGGGGTTCCATATTTTTGTGATGCCTTTACATGTATGCTGATATGAATGTCTTATTACTGTAGAATTACCACCACAGGTTTTCCACAGCACAATTGTTTTTTGTTTTACCATCGACACACCTAAAGAAGGGGAGCATAACAAGGAAAGACTTTCAAATGAAAAATGATGTTAAAACTAGTAATGGGCTTGAAGACAAGAGCTGATAACCTGTGAACGCCAGCCATTACCTAAGTTGAGAAACAGGCCATTCTTGCTCGTACACAATCCCACCCTCCTTCAATTATGTCATATTTAAATACTACTGAAATGTATTTCATATATATATATATATACATCAATCAATTAATGTAAGGGGCAAATTAAATGTTGGAAAGGGGTAGTGTAGCCCACCATGTGGAGCCAGTAAAGGCCATCCACCAGGGCAGCCTCCTGCTATGTCCCAGGGTGCCCACCCCAGGCATAGCTGTTTGCTCTGACTTGGCAGGAGCTTTGACAGCTCCTGTCAAGTCAGAGGAAACACACCTCTTCTCCCAGCAAGTGAAAGATAGATGTCAAATAGCTCTTGCTTGCTGGGAGTGGTGGTTTCCTCTCTTTCACTGCTCGCAGACATGCAGATAGGGAAAAAGAGGAAACTATTTCTCTCGCAGACAGGGATCTGCATGTTTAGTAGCTCCCTGTCAGTGACAGTATTGCTGGCTCCTGCAGGAGGCAGGAAGCTGCCTGGGGCTGCAGAGGCATTGAGGGCCCCCCCCCATGGTCCCCAACGGTGGTGGCTGGGTGCCGTGGGGGGCACCCAAAGTGACACGGATGGGCCCCACTGGATGGGGTCCCCATATCCGAGATCGTCCCAGGGTGGGGGGTGCAATGCTCCCACCCCCAAAAAAATAATATATATGTTAAGGCTAGACGGGGGGATAGGGTCCCTGGGGTCAAAATCAGGCTGGGGAGAGGGGCCACACGGTACTCCTCTTAGGCAGTGGTCAGTCACCCAGCAAGGTATCACTTACTAACTAACTAGTAGAAAGTTAGACATTTTGTGCAAAACTGTTGACTGTTGCTGGATAAATGGGCAGATGAGCTTCCATTCTGCCCATCACACTCATTTCACAGAAATTAAATCTCAGGAGGAAGCAAATGCAAATATAATGGTAGCAGATGCCCCAGTTGAAGCTCCACTTCTGGAAAGGACAAATGATCGTAACTCCTGGGCTTGGCAAAGGCAAATCAAGTGTGTTTACTCAGCAATTCCATATTAAGAAACAATCTGAAATCCTTCCTGAAGGTGAATGTCTCTTTCATCTACTACAGCTCAGTCTGTTTGTGACTGTGACGAGTAGGTTCTTACTTGTCGCCTCCTGGTGAGAGCAGAGTTCATGGTTCTCCCTAAAAATTGCTACGAGGATGCAAATGTGGAAATCACCTGAAAGCTGCACCCCCTTGGCTCCGCACTGTCCACCTTAGTTGTATCTAATGGTCTTCCTGCATTTTGCAACGACGATTGACAGCTTACCAAATGGCCTTCCAATGCAGTTGCCACCGATTTTGGTGGTGCATTCCTGATGCCAAGGAATACAGTATGAGGACATCTCCACAAACCAAAGAAGCTCTTACTTCATCTAGATAAAATGAAGGACCCTGGTTTCGTGTTTATTTACCCCTTTGTGGTCTCGTTTGGCTCTTTATAGGAGGATTCATGTTATCACAGAATACTGGCGGAAGATGCATGAGGAACAATCATGTTGTCAAACGCAAAAAAGGTCACTGGTGACATTTTCTTGTGCTCCATTACGTAGCTGTAGTGTAGAATGCACATTGGACATTTACCCAATGAGGCAGAAATAATTCCACTTCGGTAGATAGTTTGTGCAAACATGTGGATTGTTGTTGGATAAAAGGGCAGGTGAGGTTCCTTTTTGGCTGAGTCACTCATACAGCTACTGAAACACCCACACAGACAGTCACACACCCACTCACAGACGCACTCAGACACTCACCTAGACACTAATGCACCCAATCACAGACCCACTCAGGGACTTATGTACTCACTCACAGACCAACTCAGACACTCATGCACTCACTCACAGACCCACTCAGACATTCACACATCCACTCACAGACCCTCTGAAACATTCATGCACCCACTCACATACTCACTCAGGCTCACATACCCACTCACAGAGCTACTAAGAGACTCATGCACCAACTCACAGACCCACTCAGAAATTCATGCACTGACAGACACATTCAAAGACTCATGTATCCACTCACTGACCTACTCAGATGCTTACACACCCACTCACAGACACACTTTGACAATCACACACTTACTCACAGACCCACTAAGAAACTCTAACACCCACTCACAAGCCCACTCAGAGACTGGCACACCCACTCACAGGCCTACTCACCTAGAGGTGAGCTAATCAGTGTGTGCTTCCCCCCACCCCCATAAATGTGTGTATCTGTGAACTGGTCACATTCCTGGATCTTTCAGAAAGTAATAAATCATGCTGACATAACAAATTATTCAAATGGTCCCCATACTCGCTATGTTAAAAATGCAAAGAACCCCCACCTGCCCCATTCATAAAACCACAAACCTGCTTTCCTGGGTGACAACATCTCTGAATATTAAAATCTCCGAACAATATAATAGGATATGTAATATTGGATTGCCTAAGGAGTACATCAAAGTCTGATTCCAAGATCTCACAACACCCCCTGTGTAGAACCAAAACACATTATTATAGTAATTATAATGATCACATCAGACCCTCCCTTAAAATTAATTTGCACACATTGATAATTGGGAGAGGATGTGTCATATCTTTTTATCTTCACCTGGAGCAAATTGGAAACCAACAGCTGAAGCTCACCCTTCGCTCGCCCAAGTGAGTTTACTGTATTCTTGAACCCAGCAATTTCCATGATACAATGCCACAGATTCCATCATAACCTTGTTGGGGCATGGGATTTGCAATATCATCCTGACTATAGCTACTGGTTGGGTCCCTATAACTACCTAGGAAATAGATTGTACAATTCTGGGTCTCCTAGAGCTACGAAAGGGTCAGCAAGTCAATCTATTTCCTGCAATTAAAACAGTGGTTCAAATGTTTTTGAAAGTGTGAGTTAATTCCCACTGATGGGCAGAAGGCAAGCTGGGGAGCTTGGCCTACTCAGACAGAAAAATAGCTGTTTATAGAAAAATCTTGGAGGGAGAAGTGATATCTTAGCCTCCGTATGAAGGTTTGTATGAGTATCATGTAAGATCCTCCCCACACACCTAGGATGCCTAAAATTAATAATGACTCAGTCTCCTACAAGTGATTTTTTTAGTGGGCCCAATTCAATCCACCCCTAGTGTCAATAGAATCTGATCTGTCGCTGAAATTGGGAATATTGATCTGGCATGTAGCCAGTGCAGGACTTTGTTCCTTAGTTGGTTAGATGATCCCACAGAGCCCTCTGGAAGGGGGCATCATGAGCCATAATTGCTAGGTAGGGGCAACATGTGGGCAGTATATTAATCACACAAAAGTTCAAGGACCAGGGCCTCAATAATGCATGTGTCCTGTTCTCATGACTCTGGGTGAATTCCATATTTTGCTCCGGCTGTATTTACTGGATTTAGTGCAGGAGTGTTGCCGGCATATTGTCAAGGCATCTCCGTATGCCTTGCCCACCCCTTGTGGTAAATCGTTCATCCTTGCTCCTCCTCTCAACTGGTTCATCTGGTACGCATTTGAGACCGCTAATTAGGCTGTGATTATGCTCACCTGCCCTCTCTGAGTACGTACTACAGGAGCACCTACCATCTAGGACCCATGGACCATGTGGACAATGTGAAATACCTCTCTCCACCCCACATATTTTAATGCTTTGATATTATATGCATCAAATTTATATCTGTGATCCTATACTTGAACATTGACTGATCAGTGCTGACAGCCATATTATTTCTAGCAACCTGACGGAAGGAGTTTCATATAAATGATAGTAGCTTAACTTTGGCCTGACTGCTTGATGGTCACACTGATGTGTTCTTCTGACAAGGTAAGACCAAGGCCTCATGCAATCCACTTTGATTCACAGCCTCTTTTGCCTGTATTAACATCTGTATTAACTTGAAAGATCTCCTTATCTCCCTATTCCTCAGCACTGTAGCTCTCTACAAAACTTCTAGGTAACTGCTATTCTCTGAGACATTATTGAGGTGGCTTCTTAGTCCAGTGCCCAGCCCCATGCTAAGAAGCTGGGCATCACCTCACCATGGAAATAATCATTAAGGAACTTAAGGACTTAAGTGTGTATGTGGAATTAACGGAGGAAAACACATTGATTGTATTCAGAAGCATTACACTGATGAACTTAGACAAAGCATCATTACAGTGAAACCTGGATAACTTTGAGAAGAGGTTATATGACTTGGCAGGCCAGATAAACAGAATCCGTGACTGGGGCAATCACCTATGGCACCTGCAGTGAAGAAACTTTGGGCTGGAAGACAGGTTTAGAAGAGATAATGCACACCTCTATAATGCTTTGAAATCAGAAAAAAATTACATGTCCAGCTTACAGGCAGAACTTCTACCATGCTTATACCATGCTATGTAATACGAACCATCACACTGGGCTCCCGTCCTTCCTTTGTTCCTATATTCTCTTTTTATTTGTGAACATCATTTTCACTTCTATACTGTTTCTGGTCCATAGCTGTACCTTGACATCTACACAGCATCTTCTTTGGGGTGGGCTTCCCCTGCTTGGAGGGCAGCCTGCTGATTAAAACCCTAAGTGGTTCTAGTGGACCTGACTGCCCGTCTTTTTTGCAATATGCTTACATTCTTTCCACATTGCACTATATTAAATGCCATTTTTCAGCCTCCTCATTCTCCTCATTTTGCCTGTGACTTAAGATGCTACCTAAGTATCTGTCTCAGTCTTTTTATTAGAACCACCATCTAGCCACCCAATAAGTGCCTAGGTCTGATATCCAAGGAATTAGTGCACCCACTTCTCTTGCATTTTCCTGTGCTGCAATTGGCCAACTATTTAACCCATAATGTCTAAACTCTTTCAAATGTACTATCCGTAAATATTGATCGACTGTCCCACTATACTAAATGCAAAGAAATTCTGAACTGTTTAGGGCCTGACTTAAATATAGACCGACACGTTACTCTATCACAATGGTGATGGATATCCTGTCCACCGAAATCTAAATCCCATAGGATATAATGGGGTTTAGATTTCAGCAGACGGGATTGCCATCACCGTCGCATGGTCAATAATTCAGAAACTGAAAATAAACTGGGTTGGCAGGGTGATCAGTAGTTGCCATAAATCTCAAACCTCTTAATCTTTATCATAATCTGCCTCCAGCATTAAAAAAATTTGAGTCACACTTCTTTTCAGAAAAACCCTGCAACACAAGATAGTTCAAATTTGGACAGAACTAGAGGGCAAGTATACTCTGGTATCACTACCATTTATTTTGGTAGTTTTGTCCCCACACTGTACCTTGGGGACCTCAAACCTACACACCCATCAAAGCACCTGGATACCCTCTCGGGTGATTAGTGCACTAAAAAAAATCACAATAGCATAAAATAACATGCCACAGAAAGAAAACAATTTCCAAAAACCCACTGTGGGTTACAATCTTTAGCAGCTCACTTCAGAGCTTGCAACAATAGAATGTGTTTACAGTCAGGCATGTTATTACAGTGATCCTGTGTGGAATGAACTATTTATAATGTTAGCACACTTGTTTGCTTAATAAAGAGGAGACTTCTGCCCCCTTGATATCCTTCTTACATCTACATGAGTTTTCTTTCCAGAAGAAGTGTCAGACCCTGTTAGAGAGGCCATGAGGCAAGCAGGGGCCTCAACCTTGAGAGATGAGTTTGTTAACATCTGGTGTCCTGGGGTCAGCACTTTAATCACAGTGATAGTAACAGTGATAGAATACAGCCATAGGCTTCTTAGGGAGGTAGTATGGGGTTTCTCAAGCTGAACTCCACAGTAGCACAATAACTGATTGTCCAACAAGTGCTTACATTCAAGAAAAAAATACTTTAATGCACACTGAAATGGAATACTACACAAGCAATGTATGCAAGAGACAGTTTAGTGTCATGGGTGTTGTGCTCAGGTCTATTCACTATCTTGCTCTGGTTGCTGTACTTTCTGGCCTAAGCTGTTTGCCTCAGGGATCAACACAGTAGTCTGAATATCATGCAGTTGCGGAACACCCCTTTATTGCAAGATATGTTCAGTCTTTGTCATTTCACGTGTTTGCTTTTTAGTAAATTATTCTGTTCTTACTGCTTGTGGTATATCAGCCACCTGGTCTTGTCTCTGCATTTTTACTCCTTCTGCTTCTGGGAGTGAAAATATGCAAACTTGCAGCTCCACCAGGGACCCTCTTGATTTTGGGCACTCTCCTGGCAGACACATTCTCATTAATGCTACTGCACATCTATGACTGTAGATGGCAATTTTGCAGGCAGGGATTACAGACCCTGCTGAAGAGTGGATCACACCTAGAACAGGTGGGCAGATGCTACAGGATCAGTGCAGCCCAGCAGAGACCAATCTCCTCCTGGCAGTATGGTCATGCCAGTCCCATGTCCAGATGGTGGTGTGGCCTTGCCCTCTACGATCTCATTTGTACGAGGTTACAAAAAGGCACAAGTTTTTTGAGCACCAAGGGGCATATTTAAGAGCCGCTGGTGCCATATTTACCAGGTGGCGTTAAGCCACTTTTATGGCTTGACGCAACCTTGTAAATACGGCCTCTTTACATGCAGCACTTTGCATGGAAGGAACATGCAATGGGTAATACTGTGGGTCTGCCACAGCAACACCCATTGCATTTTGGTGCTGCCTCATATTTACGAGCTGTTGTAAACCTGAGGCAGCGCCAAAATCTAACACCACCCCAGGGGTGGCGCTAGAGTAGCACAACGAGGAGAAATGCTTTAATTTCTCCTCATTTTAAGCTCTTTCTATGTGTGCAGCAGGAGGACTGTCCCCAGTGTCCACATGGTGTGTACACAAGTGTATGACCCCTGGGAACAGGGAAAACAGGGAGGCAAACTGACCCAGCATCTGGCGACAGTCCCTCTGCTGCTCTGGGTTGAGGGAGGGGGAGAAGTTCACTCCCTCCACAGACCCATCCTTTTCTCCAGCAGACAGGAGGTCAGGAAGAGGCTCACTCTCTTCCTTCACGCCATCATCTGATGCTAGGAGCATGGACAATTCAGTCTGCTCAAAGTGTGGCTTAAATGTTTACATGCAGTACCCTCAAAGGTTCATGGGAGTCCGCAAGTCTACCAGGTAGGTGACTTCACTCTTGCGCTCCACTACCTCAAATGGCTCAGTCCACTTGTACTGGAGCACCCTAGGCTCCACTGGAGCCATCACCCGCTCTTTCTGACCAGGTTGAAATTCAACCACAGTGGCATTCTGGTTATACCAGCGTTTCATGTCTTCCTGGCTTGCTTCCAGGTTCTCCTGTGCGAGACTCCAGAAGCGGGCAGTCTGGTTTCTCAGAACCAGCATGTAACTGAATACATCCTAGGGGGTTTACTAGGGGCTTTCTCCAAAGCCTCTTTTACCAGACTCAAAGGTTCCCTCACAGGGTGGCCATACAATAGCTCAAAAGGACTAAAGCCAAGCCCTTTTTGAGGAACCTCCCTGTAAAAGAACAGAAGGCATGGCAAGAGGACATCTAATTTCTGCATCAAGGGCTCTGACCAGTTCATTATCATGCCCTTCAAGGTGTGGTTGAATCTCTCAACCAGACCATTGCTTTGGGGGTGGTAGGGTGTGGTGAACTTGTTTGTTACCCCACACACCCTCTACAAAGACTTCATATAAGTTGATATGAAGTTGGTACCCCTATCGGACATCACCTCCTTGGGGAACCCCATGCAAGTAAAAACCCCAATCAATGCACAGCCCACCATAGGGGCAGTGATCGATCTCAAAGGAATGGCTTCTGAGTACTGGGTACCGGGTGGCATGGTCCACCAAGACCAGGCTAAATCTGTTGCCCATGGCTGTCTTTGGATCCAGAGACCCTACAATGTCAATATTGACCCTCTCAAAGGGGGTACTAACCACAGGGAAAGGTTTGAGGGGAGATTTGCATTTCTCCCCCACTCTTGCCACATGCCTGACAAGTTGGGAAAGACCTACAATGAGCATCAGAGTGCCTGCGCATTTGGGGCCAATAGAAGTGGGTGACAAGCCGCTCAAAATTTGTAAGCAGGGAAAAATCCAAAAAGAGAAAAAAAATAAAAATCACAAAGACAAGTAGTATGTGGTCATGTAATGGTCTGCACTGAAAATAATAATGTACACTTAATCACTGCATGTCAAGTACAAAAACAAGTCCAAGCCCAACCGTGGATCACCAATGTTAGAAATTGGGTCTTTGGTTGGCAGTCAGGTTAACCCCTGTCCAAGCAAGGACCCTCACTCTAGTCAGGGTAAAGGAGAATCACCCTCAGTTAACCTCCGCTCTCCTACTTGGTAGCTTGGCACGAGCAGGCAAGCTTAACTTAGAAGCAAGGTATAAAGTATTTGTACCAACACACACAATAACCCAGTGAACCCACTACAAAATGACACAACACAGGTTTAGAAAAATGGGAAATATTTATCTAAACAAAAAAAGACCAAAACGACAAAAATCTGACATACACAAGTCATGTTATGAATTTTAAAAAGAATAAGAGTCTCAATCCTTTGAAAACAGTGAGAATGCTGTTATTGCACAAAATACCTGAGTAGAGTCAAAATAAAGGCGCATGAGCGAGCGTGCGTTGGAAAAGGCCAGCGATGTGTTGATTTCTCGCCCACGAGTGAGAACATGCATCGTTCCTCCTCCGGTCGGCTTGTGTCAATAATTGAAGCAGCTGCGGGTTTTGCGCGTCGTTTCTCCAGCCATGTTGTGTCCATCTCCGAGCCGCAATACAGGTGGAGCGTCAATTTTAGCCACAAGGCCGGCAGCGCGTCATTTATCAGCTGCGAGGCAGGTGGTGCGTCGAAAGTTTCCCTGCACTGCGGTCTTTGCATGGATTTCTGTCCTTTCCCACCAGCTTCACCTTTCCAGGGCCCAGAGATAGGTTAGGGCACCACTTGGCAGGCAGGACTCTCAGCAGAAAGTCCAAGTGCTGACAGAGAAAAGTCTTTGATGTCCCTGAGACTTCAACAACAGGAGGCAAGCTCAGTTCAAGCCCTTGGAGATTGTTCACCAGTGGGAGGTCACACAAGCGTCAGTCTTTGTCCTCTCGCAGGCAGAAGCAGCTACTGCAGGCCAACACAGCAATGCGCAGTCACAGGCAAAGGGACAGTACTCCTCTAGCTTCCAGCTCTTCTCCTTGGCACAGGTTCCTCTTGGTTCCAGAAGTAATCTGATTTTCAGGGGTTTTGGGTGCTCTTCTTATACCCCTTCCTGCCTTTGAAGTAGGCCTACTTCAAAGAGAAGTCTCTGTTGTTTTCAGGATCCTGCCTTGCCCAGGCCAGGCCCCAGGCACATACCAGGGGCATAGGGACTGCATTGTGTGAGGGCAGGACCAGCCCTTTCAGGTGTAAGTGACTACTCCTCCCCTCCCCTAAGCCCAGATGGCCCATTAGGATATGCAGGCTACACCCCAGCTCCATTTGTGTCACTGTCTAGAGCAGCAAGGCCTGTATCACCCATAGGATATCATTGGCATAATCTTTTTACTTCTTAGAAGTGTAATTCACCTTCTGGAAGAAATACATTTTTCGAGTCTGGTATCTCTTGAATCACAATTTAAAAACACAACTAATGATAAGACTGGGTTTTAAAATGGAATTGGGAAAGAGCCAAAGTTGGCATTTTCTTACTTTATCCATTTGGTGCCTGTTGCCTGTCTCTGATCACTGTCTGGGGTAGGTGACAGCTGGCTTTATGTATTCCCTCTAGACAGCCACACCCGATGGGAGATTATATATGGCTTCATAGGTCACCCTGGAGGATGGGAGAGAGAAGATGGGTACAGCCTCACAAATACCTGAATAGGTTATGTCCTGTCCTATCATACAATGGGCTGCATAATCCCCTGTTGTGAGTAGGGAGCCAGGGCAGGAAAAGCAAGACCACTGTGCACTTCAAGGTCCTGTCTTCGAAGTCTTCCCACTTCAAAAGCCCAACTGGCTATAAGTACTAGACTTCGGACACCACCAACTCAGTACTCTTCTGGATCTGTGAAGACTGCCAGGAAGAAGTTCTGCAGTACTGCTAAAGAACTGCCACTCTGCTTGACCGCTGCTTTGCTGGACTCCTGCCTTGCTGTGCTGCCCTTCTGCTTTCTGCTCTCTCTTGCCTGGGAGAGAAGGATGGATCTACATCACTTGAACCCACAGTGACTCCAAGAGCTAGCTGCCTGGCTTCTTGATCGGAAGCCTCAGGAATATAAAATAATTCCAACCACCCTGTTCCTTCACCTGGACTCTGCCTTCTGTGACACTGACCTGCCAAATGGTGCCATCCCAGTCCTGGACCCTTGGAAGTGTGCCTAAGGTGTTTCTTTCAGTGCATCCTCTGCTGCAGGAGTAGAAGAAATACATTGCCACTGTTACATGGATCAGAATCGGCCCTGCGTGGGCTGGAACCGATACATAGACTCACATTGCTGCCTTTTGGGATCGACACATCGCCTTTGGAACCTCCACTGCAAGCCAATTTCCCCAGCACCAGATGCTTGTATCCCTCATTGACAGTAGCCTCAATGATAACCCCTCCGCATCTAAGCCTTGATGCTTATAATAACCAATGCATTGCCTCAGCGGAGCAAAGCATCTCTGACAACGACATAGCAAGCCTTGTTGATGGCACCCTCAATAACGACACAAACAGGACCTCGCATTACAGCCTCACCCCATCTCGGAACTGACACATTGCATCAGCTGTGCAATGCATCTGTGTATCAAACCCATGCAACACTCTGCAGTCTTCAAGCTACTTTGGTTCAGCGGGCCTAACTAGGTCCCTGTAGCTGTCCCACTCTCCATCATCAGTCTGGCACTTCTAGATATTACCAATTAGCTATTTTACAGTTTATTCTTTAAAAAAATCATAACTCAAGTTCTACTAATTAGATTTTTGTTGTTTTGGTATTGTGTTATTTATTACGTTTAGTTTTATATCTTGGTACTTTACACATTTCCTCTTTGTTAAGCCTGAACGTCTTGTGCCCCATTCAACTACTAACTCAATATTTAACAAATGCCCACAGGCAAAACCCTATGGGAAGACAGATTCCCCAAAGACGCTTATACGATCACAGCACCTGTCTCTATCCCACTTTTTGGATGAGTCTTCAGAGACACAATGGAATCAGGAAGCCTACCAACTGAATCTAATAAAGTCCTGATCACTCTAGTGTCGTAGCCTTTGATATTGGATCCCTTTTATTTGCTGGCAAATGTCATAACAAAGGACAAATTTCTTTGTCCGTCTGCAGAGACCAGGCCACCAGAAGTGTTTCTGTAAGAGTGTTATCGTGGCCGAAATACCAGCATGTGCAGAAGCAACACCCTCATGCGCTGCTTTTACTAGGTCTAATCTCTGGTCTTCTTTGGGGTCACTCGATCTCCAACACCAGGAATTGTTGCATAGGCAACATTCTGTGCACTGATATGGTAAGTATAATTTGTAGGGTATCCTTTCGGGAGGGTTTTGCCTACAGCTGAAGCTTTCACGGCAGTCAGTATTTCATTATCCAATCTCATCTGTGAACGAGTCACTGCAGCCACAGAAGCCGTAGCTACTGCAGATTTGGCTGCTTCATCAGCCAAAGTGTTGCCAGTAAGGTGTATTCCTGCACGTTGGTGGCCCAATGTATGTACTACATGGACACACAGTAGCTTATCCTTAAGATCAGCCACCCTCCCCCACAATGTCTTGTGTTTAATGGTGTTCCCTTTTGAATCTCTAAACCCGTTCAGCTTCCAATGATGAAGATAATCATTGTATGACTGGACGCAGTAATATGAGTCACAGACTATTAAAGTCAGGCATCCTGGCTCTGTGTGTTCTAGCGCTAATATAAGAGCTTTAAGTTCAACCAACTGAGCTGTGCAGTCCCCTAGGGTCTGCGTGTAGGTGTTGTGTGGGTTGAGGACTCCATCTTCCATCACTCTGCTCACTACCTACAGCAGGTTGTGCTGAACCATCAGTGTAAATGACAGTATGGTATCTGTCAAGTGGCAAGATATTTATAGGAGCGGGGTACTCCTGTTTGTACTAGAGAAACTCTTGTGTTTGAAGTTTTGGATCAAAGATATAATCGACATCAGTGGTGGTCAGAGACGTTGCCCACTGTATCCAACGTGGATGTAATGCTTTTGCGTTGGGAACGCTTGCTTTGGTGACAGCCTCTAAGGCCGGCACCGGGGTAACGACAATAGTGCGTTTCTCCTGGGCAAGTGGCCTCTCCTTTATGAAAGCCATCTGAACTGCCGTCAGAATCTTTTCTGTAGGTGTAAAACGTTGTTCTGGGTTTGAGTATAAATGTGATTTATATGCTATGGGTACTGTGTTGCCTTCATTGAAGGTGACATAAGTAAATCCAATGGCACCAGCAATTATTCTGAATTTGTTTTATTGTCACGTGTGTGCAAGTGTTTAGCTTCTAGCATGTCCTGTTGCAATTCCCTAAGGATGGGTGTGTGTTCAACTGTCCAGTGTCTGCTAGAAAAATTGGGCTGAACCAAGTCATAAAGTGGTTTGATACATTGTACATAGTCTGGAATATACGTTCTGCTGAAAGTGAAGAAACCTAGTAAAGACTGTAGTTTCTTAAGAGTGCTAGGAGGGTGCAATTGTGCACATTTCTCTAGAAAGTGCGGGGCCAGGCTCTTCCCCTCGTTCGATAGCTCGTATCCCAGGAACAATACACTGAGAAGGGCAATCTTACTTTTCTTAAAGTAAAATTTGTAACCGAGGTCTGCAAATCCCAAAATAATCCGATCGACCCTTACAAGATGAATGTTGAGGTCTTCGTCTGTGAGATATATGTGATCCACATAGGATAACGCCTCAGGATCAATATCATGTAATATTGATGTTAGGCTATTTTTATAGCCTTGGGGTAAACGTCAGAAGCCAAATGAGAATGCACTAAGGTCCCAACTTTCATGTGCTAAATTCTGTCAGAAAAATCCATTAGAAATATCCAATGTTGTTTTATATTTTGTACGCACTATATTGTTTATTAGTGCTGTGCTGTGTGAGTTTTGTATAGCATATGTGCGTGTATGACTATTTAAATGTCTGTAATCAATGACTATTCTGTAGGAATGGTCTGGCTTTGCAACGGGGAATAACGGGTTATTCATTGCAGATGTACAGTGCTCAATTACTCCCTGATACTCGAGCTGAGTGAGGATCTCTCTCACTGGAGCTTTTGCTTCATGTTTAACAGAATATTACGGCTGAGGTTGGGGTGTAGACCTAACAAGAATAACATGACAAGGAGACTCCTGGTCCCAACCTACATGATTGCGATATAACGCAGGTGCCTGCGCTAAAGCCCATTCAACAGCATAGGCTTGTTTTTCTGCTTCTGGAACAAGATTAGAGAAAGAAGGCAAAATTACATCTTCCCCATGCGGGAGCTTACGGACGTGCTCAGGTGGCCAGTCTCTTTCGGCCAATAGGATGTCACTTGTGAGTTCATCCCAGAATATCACACCAATAGTGGGCTCCACGTCTCCCTCTATTCCAATTTTTAAATCATAAACCCTGTTGGGTGGGAGAACGCGGCCGTCCGCAGTCTCAACTGCAATAAAATCGTTAGTTGCTGTCGCATCCAGATGATCTTTCAGACTCTGGCGACATATCATGACCTCTGCTGCGCAGTCTAAAAGAGTCACTGCCCACGTCTTGTTCCTCAACAGTGTTCTCAAGTGTACTGCCATTTTTAGCTGACAGTGCTGCCACCTTTTTCTTTTTAAACTGTGGCTTTTGCTGAGGAGTCTTTTCTTCTTTTTTAATTGTAGACTGTGGCGAGTCTTTCTTTTGTTTCACATATTCAGAACGTCGATCAGGACGACCCCCTCTCTCGCTACATCTATCCAGTGCGTCCTGAAAGGGACTAAAGGGATGTGAATCAGTATATCTGTCTGGAGTTTTAATATTCTCCCTATTTCTGAGATTGTATCACCTTTCTGAGTTCTCCGGGCGTGGAGAATCACCTCTCTTATTTCTTCTATCATTAAATTCTTTTTGTTTTTCCCAGCGCTTTTTAGAGCCCTCTTGTGTCTGCTTCGTACCTTCCTTAAGGGTGGTACTTTGTAATTCTAATTTCTTTGGCTTGGATCCCAAACTATCCCGCCCTATACTAGTATAGGTGTCGGAAATTATTTTTGGTAGCTGTCTCTCCTGTTCCAATTGTGGAGTTTCTCAGAGACGCTGGTGTATTGCCCGTGCTACCGCTTCCCCTTTACTATTACTGAGTATTATTGAGGAAACTGCGTCAAAGTTATGCATTAACTTCATCCCCAAATCTAAGGCTGGTGGAGCCCCATGCTCATTCTGTATTTGTTTTAACACTTCCGGTAAATTGGCAAGTGTCTGGGTACCATGTGTGGTAGTATATATAGCAGGGAAGACTGTACCCCATGTGGCGCAGTCATCCACAGAGGGAACCATTCCAAAGGGCAAGCACATAGTGAGGAGTCTATGTTTTTCCTGTGGTCCCATATGGGGAAACACAGCTTCCAGCTGGTTTGTTTACTGTGCTATCCAGAACAGTATTTTCTCTTGTTCTGTGGGTATTTACCCATGATAGTATACACTGTTTGTGGATTAATCCCAGTAGCCAATTGGTATCTACCAGGTGCTGGTGGAGCTGGACGCACTGGTGTTGTGTTCAAAGTTCACATTACAAACTGAACCAGTCGTCAATATAATGTCACTAGTTCATTATATAAATTTCGCAGATCTGCTATTTGCACATTTGGTATGTCTGGGTGAGGTGTGGACGTGTCAAACATAGGCCACGTTGGTCCATCATTACTTAAGGGACTGTAGCAGGGTGGCGCCGCAATGAGGACAAATAGCCAGTGGTCAGATGCTATGGTGATTTTGATTAGGTGTAAGGATTTGCACTTAGTTCCATGTTTTCCCGTGTGGGTTTACATGGCTCCCAGGAAGCGCATGTGGGGAAAAGAGCGAAACAGACACGGGCAATTGGAGTGTCCTTTACTGGACGCTACTTCTCCCCCCCTTCCCCTTTCTTTCTTTAGTCTCAGTCTGGCTTTCTTTCTGTTCTTCCTCTACCTGCTCTCTCCTCCTCTTTCTCTCCTCTATAATTCTGCCCTTCTTCTGTGCAAGGTTCTTTTCTCTATAAAGGTTTCCTGGTCTTCTTCACCTCTCCCCACTATTCTCATTCTTTTCTTCTTTAGGGAGTCGTCTGGTCACCCTGTATAATTCGCTACTCTCTCTTGCGTATGGGGTTGCTTTTATCCACCTCATTGACGTTACTGCCACTAGTACTTGGAGGTAGGTCTTTATTCAGACCCAGTTTCTACCCTGGTTCCTTCCCCTTTCCTCCCTGGATTCTGTGCTGTTTAATAATAACTTAAATGTACCCTCCGGGTTTGTTTCTACTACCCGAATTGGTCGCCGGGTCATAATAACCAAAAGTAAACCACAAACATTGTATTCAAACGGTGTTGCTACGTATGAAAAGGGAAGGAAAAAATACACAAACAAAACAAAATAAAGAAAACCTTCTTTCACCCCTCCCGCAATGCGCTTGTTTGTATTCCCTTCCTCCCTTCCTCCCCGGTCCTCCCTCCCTCTGGTTTATGAAAGCCACGGATCTGAAGGGGCCACACTTTTCCCCAAGCGTGGCCAGAGCTTGTGCTGGGCGCCTCCCGCGGTGCTGGTTCGGGCCGTCCAGTCGTCGGTATGGTTTTCTTCTGGGACGTCCGTAGTGAGGTATCCTCCGTCGTCCTCGTTGTCTCCGTCTTCCTTTTCGGTGCCCCCGCTCAGTGTCCTCCACTCTCCTGCCTTCCTCATCTCCTCTGATCCCTCCCCATTTTTAAGCCAGGTGACGGCGCTAAACGGCTCCCTCTGCCTCTCATCACCCGGACGTAAAAGGGGATTTGTTGCCACATGCTGCACTTCCGGGTTGGAAGTGGCAGTGAAGTCAATATCCTCAGAATATGTCAGGTCCGCTTGCGGCAGCAACGGCACGTCATAGGGACCTAGCCTCACTCTTTGTAATACATGTGATAGGGCGCCTTCAAACCAGTTCTGATGCTCTTGGTATGTGAGCGATATTTTATGATACTGGTATGCTCAGTACCGTTGAGGTACGTTTGAAATTTCGTATGTGTGGAATGTATGTGTTCTTTGGTCCACCTCGGGAAAGGTGACCCAACAATAAACTGTTTCTGTTTGGTACGCTTCATTTGCTTTTATTATCAGAGTAACATCCCCGCCCTCTGGTGTAAGGCCATGAGCTAGCAGGTGTTGTGCTAGTGTTTGTCTGGCATTTTCAGGAATTTCTATGGCGTTAGCCATGTTGGTTTAGAGAAACAAAACACCAAAATGGGGACTACAATCCTTTTATGAGTTCAAGCTCGAACAACCTACAGCTTAATCAGGTGTTACCTTTTCAGCTGAGGAGGATTTTCCCAAAGACCACGGACGTCTCCGTTTAATGGTAATTAGGGTACCTGTTGTCTGTGAGACAGTGATAGTGGGGGTATCCATAAATTAGTGCCTAAACACCATCGTTGGTGGCGCCATGTCGTGGTTGGACTCTTGCTCTAGGCAAGACTGCTGGTTTAAGGATGACAGTACTTATGTTTGTAGGCGACTATGCCTATCCTACAACAAGTTGCAGCTGTTGTCCCAACCCTTCCGGCTCACTAGCAGCACCTCACCAAAAACCCAAAAAGTAAAAGGTGATTTCTGGCAGCCTTTACGCATGGACTCGAGAGTAAGACATCTCAGGGAGTGTCGTAGTTAAACAGAGATAACCCCTTTCTCGCAGATACATCATGTCTCATCCAAACACAGGCAATAACGAAGATGCAGTAAAGTTTCAATAGTTTTTCTTTAACACAACTACAATCTGCGATAAGTTGCATGGGCTGCAATGATTAGGATAATGAACAGTGCAAGAAACAGAATTGTGAAGACAAGAGTCATCATCACAAAGACCCCCAGCATCTTGCAATAGCATGAAAAGTCATAAGGTGTGTAATATGTCCTAATACCCTAATATAATAGGCCTAACCTCCTACCTAAAGGAGAGCTGGGTATGTTAAACCTAATCTGCCAATGCCATGTCCATGAGAGGAGCCCCCAACCCTTGTTACCTTGCAATGATGTCTCTATTTTAGACTCCGCAGGGACACGAAGACTGGGTCAGCGTCAATATGATGTGTGGCATCAATATCAGCGATGGTGACGATGCCCTCTGGTCAGAATCCCTCTGATTATCTGTCTAAAGTGTGATGTATTTATACAGATCTACTTGGACCCCTGACGTAGGTGTGTTCCCAAGCAATAGATAACAGACATGCATGGGGCGGCAATTAATATAAACAATTCCCTGGAAAGTATAGAGAGGGAAAGTCCCTAAGTGTGAACACCTACTGTTTGTTTGTCTTTGTCACTTGATCTTGACGCCTTAACGCGGTGGCACTGATAATGCAAAGCACAACAAGTGGTCTAACTATAAACAAGGCAGCCATCTTAGAAGAATTAAATAATTAAATGGGCTAAGACAGAGCAAGCTAAGTAGGTTAAAAGTCACTAGGTGACGGGGGCATGAGCCTGCAAGCCGAAGGCTAAGCTAACTCCTGTTATCCCATTAAAACAAACTAGGATTCACTACACTAGTGCCCAAACCGGGGCAAGCCCCATTTATAACTGATCAATAGTGATGTGAAAATTCTAGCTAAGGTCCTTGCCCCCCACTTAAACAAATTAATCTTTGATATGATTCACAAAAAAGCAACTAGGCTTTCTTCCTTAGCGCTCCTGCAGATATCATCTATGAACCTTCCTGCACCTTACATAGCAAAGCAAAACCCGCCTAGATGGAAGAGTGTCTTTTTATTCCTCGATTCCATGAAGGCTTTCGATTGAGTCAAGCAGAGGGTACTTACTGCAGACCATTGCCAAAATGGGCACTGGCTCCAATTTCATAAAGTTGATGCAACTGCTTATCACAATAGACATATTGCTTCCGCTTTGATTGGGAAGCACCTGGCTGTGTCAATATTGAAAGAAATCTTCAATCTGACGTAGAGGGCCCACAAACAGTTTATGCCAGCCATTTGACAGACAGAGAGCCTAACCCTATGATAACTGCCTCCTTTAAATATTGGCAGCAAAGTCACAGGTACCCAGATTGACATGCCAAATGAAGATTACAAACCCAATTATGGCACAACAGCCATTTTAAAATGAGCAGTCATCCAATCAAATGCCCCAGTTGGCAAACACATACATACCCTACAACGGGGCATATACACCCTAGAGCAACTAATGGATATCACCTCCCTAACATGGTTCCCAACTCTGTAGACTGAGTTCCAATTACGCCAAGTTCAACCGTAGTCTTATCTACAGCTGCCATCTTGCTTGTCAAAGGTCCTAGTAACTGAACTTGCTAACTTTCAAGTCCCTACCCTTCATTTTTACCTACCCAGATGGGGACGTTCAAAGAAAAGAGTCTCTAGCTTATATGAGTTACTTATAGACAATCTCTACTTAAATCCCACTGCCAACTTCCTGCTCCACAAATGAAACAAGAGACTTAAAAAACAATGCTCAGACAAAGACTGGTCAGATCTTCTCTGGGAACACAACAGGAGCATCAGAGAATCAAGCCTGAAATTATTTTTGAAAAACATACATGATTGGCATTGTTCTCCTGAGATGCTACATAGAACAAAACTCTTGTGTGCATCCTTATGTTGGAGATGTCAGTCCCTGCCTGGAGACATGTTACAAATGTTATGGTCCTGTCCTTTCTAGCAGCCCTACTGGAACTCAGTTTTGTGTCACCTTTGAAAGACGAGTGATCTGCAGTTTGTCCTTATCCCAGAACTGCCCATTTTGCATGATGCCTGTAGAGCCGTAGAAAAATAAATGGTTACTGTCTCTGCTGTCTCTGGCCAAAGACACTGGAAATCTACCAAGTTCCCAACCCTGGAGGAATGATCTGACGCCATGTTTCAAATGGCTCTTCACAAACAATTGATCTACAATTTGAATGATAGATTATTGATTTTGAAGAACTTTAGGGGACCCTCACTACAAAAACAAGAGAATGCTCATTCACACCTCCTTACCTCCACATTTCGAGGGGATATTCCTTCTCTTTGTCTCCTCTTTCACCATAGTTGCATGGTAGAAGGCTTATGCCCTACTAGTTTCTATCAAATTACAGACTTACACAGTGATTTGGTTAACAGCCTGTACTCCATTTCCCTCCAACCAATCCCCTAATTACAGCTACGTGGGATGAGCTTTAAAAAGTTCTGCACCTCTGTGGTCGGATGTAAAATCAGTCTTTTTTTCTCTTTTTGTTTTCTTTGTTTGATAGTCATTGTGTCATACTGTTCCCCATAATTCCTGAAAGCTGCTTACCTCTAATAAAATCTAACAAATATAATACATATAATAAGAAAGAAAGAAAGAAAGAAAGAAAGAAAGAAAGAAAGAAAGAAAGAAAGAAAGAAAAGAGTAATCTCCATCAATGGGATATAAAAGACGACCTACATCAGTCAAGATGCTGTCTACCATTAAGTCATTCAGCATCGCCCTTTCATTCATTTCCTTTACATGTGTTTTGGGCTGCCCTGATTTATTCAAGGTAGGATCTGATGCTAGATTTCAGTTTCCTTCTATCACTACTGATACAGATCCATAGCTAACTGTCTTGACAGACTAGATAGAAAATATTTGTGCATGTTAGGGGCAAATATAGTCCAAAGCACAAGTGTTCTGCATAATAATTTCAGCTTTAGAAAAACATGTCTGCCTTCATGATCTGTCAAATTCTTGACAGTCTTCGGGAGAAGGATGTTCATATAAGGAATTAGGAAATCTTCCTTCTTGTATTTGTTACCCTGAATTGTTTGGTTGGTCTGGGTGGTCCCTATTATTTTTGCTGGCTTTAGAACTTAGCCATGCCCCTGACGTCCATATTTAACTTGCCTGTATGTCCATAGTGGATGGTGTAAAAAGTGCACCAAGGGCCTAAAAGTTAAATGCGGCTTGTGGACTTCAGAACCAATTGTACCTTCCACTACAGTGGCACTGGAGGCATGGCTATAGGCTTACCCTGTGTTGTCGCACTGCTGCAATGTAGGGTGCATGTTATTTCTGGAACATGTTGACAATGTTACAAAGTCCCTGTAGTGACAGGGATCAAAACCTACGTTCACTGTGGCAGGCCTAGCTGTTTTCTATGTAGAACTCCAGAGTACAGATTAAAATACTAATACCGTAGCTCGGGAACATAAAACACTTGGGCACGCTTGAAAGTGGTGACGCATAATTTCTGGTTCACCATCATGCATTACAGAAGTGACATAATGTAATAGACAATGTATTACGTAAGTGGAACATCCAAATTGTATTACTGAAGGTGCATACACAGTAGAAGACTGCTGGTTCTGGCCTTTTTTTTACAGGGTTATCCCCAAACTTTTTGCCTCCTTCTTCCTATTTTTCCTGACCTGTTGTTGTTGGCTTTTGAACTCTGAGCACTTTATCACTGCAAACCAGTGCTAAAGTGCATATGCTCTCTGTGTAAATTGTACTAGTGATTGGTTTATCCATGATTGGCATATTTGATTTACTATTAAGGCCCTAGAAAAGTGCACTAGAGGTGCCCAGGGCCTGTAAATCAAATGCTACTAGTGGGCCTGCAGCACTGATTGTGCCACTCACATAAGTAGCACTGTGAGAATGTCTCAGACCTGCCACTGCAGTGTCTGTGTATGCAGTTTTAAACTGTAAATTCGACTTGGCAAGTGTCCTCACTTGCCAGGCCTAACCCTTCCCTTGTCCTACATGTAAGACACCCCTAAGGTAGGCCCTAGGTAGCCCCATAGGCAGGGTGCAGTGTCTGGTTAAGGTAGTCATATAATAATGTGTTTTATATGTCCTGACAGTGAAATACTGCCAAATTCGTTTTTCACTGTTGCAAGGCCTATCTCTCTCATAGGTTAACCTGGGGGCTGCCTTTAAACATGATTAAAGCGGAGCTTCCCTTTGAGAGTAGATAGACATGTGGAGTTTGGGACCTCTGAACTTACAATTTAAAAATACATCTTTTAGTAAAGTTGGTTTTAACCCCTTAGCTGCTGGGCCTTTTCCCCCCCAGTGCTGAGCCCTTTTTTGGCTATTTGGGGTAGTTCGCGCTTACGCCTTCATAACTTTTTGTCCACATAAGCTAACCACGCCAAATTTGTGTCCTTTTTTTCCAACATCCTAGGGATTCTAATGGTACCCAGAGTTTGTGGTTTCCCCGGGAGGAGACAAAGAAAATAGCCAAAATACAGTGAAAAATTCATTTTTTCCAAAAAAAATGGGAAAAAAGGGCTGCCGAAGAAGGCTTGTGTTTTTTTCTCTGAAAATGCCATCAACAAAGGGTTTCTGGTGCTGAAATCACTATCTTCCCACCTTTCAGGAACGGGCAGACTTGAATCAGAAAACCACATTTTTCAACACAAATTTGGCATTTTACTGGGACATACCCCATTTTTACTATTTTTGGTGCTTTCAGCCTCCTTCCAGTTAGTGACAGGAATGGGTGTGAAACCAATGCTGGATCCCAGAATGCTAAACATTTCTGAAAACTATACAAAATTCTGAATTTAGCAAGGGGTCATTTGTGTAGATCCTACAAGGTTTTCCTACAGAAAATAACAGCTGAAATAAAAAAATATTGAAATTGAGCTGAAAACAACAGACATTTTTCTTTATGTTTTACTCTGTAACTTTTTCCTGCGATGTCAGATTTCCAAAAGCAATATACCGTTTTGTCTGCTGGACTCTTCTGGTTGTGGGGATATAAAGGGCTTGTAGGTTCATCAAGAACCCTAGGTGCCCAGAGCCAATAAATGAGCTGCACCCTGCAGTTGGTTTTCATTCTATACTGGGTATACAGCAATTCATTTGCTGAAATATGAAGAGTGAAAAATAGGTATCAAGAAAACCTTTGCATTTCCAAAATGGGCTCAAGATAAGGTTTTGAGGAGCAGTAGTTATTTGCACATCTCTGAATTCCGGGGTGCCCATACTAGCATGTGAATTGCAGGGCATTTCTCAAATAGCCGTCTTTTTTACACACTCTCTTATATTTGGAAGGAAAAAATGTAGAGAAAGATAAGGGGCAATAACACTTGTTTTGCTATTCTATGTTACCCCAAGTCTCCCGATAAAAATGATACCTCACTTGTGTGGGTAGGCCTAGCGCCCACGACAGGAAATGCCCCAAAACACAACGTGGACACATCCCATTTTTTTGACAGAAAACAGAGCAGTTTTTTGCAAAGTGCCTACCTGTAGATTTTGGCCTCTAGCTCAGCCGGCACCTAGAGAAACCTACCAACCCTATGCATTTTTTGGAAACTAGAGACCTAGAGGAATCCAAGATGGGGTGACTTGTGGGGCTCTGACTAGGTTCTGTTACCCAGAATCCTTTGCAAACCTCAAAACGTGGCTAAAAAAACAAGTTTTCCTCTCATTTCGGTGACAGAAAGTTCTGGAATCTGAGAAGAGCCACAAATTTCCTTCTACCCAGCGTTCCCCCAAGTCTCCCGATAAAAATGATACCTCACTTGTGTGGGTAGGCCTAGCGCCGCGACAGGAAATGCCCCAAAACACAATGTGGACACATCAAATTTTTTGACAAAATACAGAGCTGTTTTTTGCAAAGTGCCTACCTGTAGATTTTGGCCTCTAGCTCAGCCGGCACATAGGGAAAGCTACCAAACCTGTGCATTTTTGAAAACTAGAGACCTAGGGGAATCCAAGATGGGGTGACTTGTGGGGCTCTGACCAGGTTCTGTTACCCAGAATCCTTTGCAAACCTCAAAAAGTGGCTAAAAAAACAAGTTTTCCTCACATTTCGGTGACAGAAAGTTCTGGAATCTGAGAGGAGCCACAAATTTACTTCCACCCAGCGTTCCCCCAAGTCTCCCGATAAAAATGATATCTCTCTTGTGTGGGTAGGACTAGCGCCCGCAACAGGAAATGCCCCAAAACACAACGTGGACACATCAAATTTTTTCATGCAAAACAGTGCCTACCTGTGGATTTTGGCCTCTAGCTCAGCCGGCACCTAGGGAAACCTAGCAAACCAGTGCATTTTTGAAAACTAGAAACCCAGAGGAATCCAAGATGAGGTGACTTGTGGGGCTCTGACCAGGTTCTGTTACCCAGAATCCTTTGCAAACCTCAAAATGTGGCTAAAATAACAAGTTTTCCTCACATTTCGGTGACAGAAAGTTCTGGAATCTGAGAGGAGCCACAAATTTCCTTCCACCCAGCGTTCCCCCAAGTCTCCCGATAAATATGATACCTCACTTGTGTGGGTAGGCCTGGTGCCCGCGACAGGAATAGATCACACAACGGTCAATGTTGGTCCTTACGTGAGGCAGCTGTTGACCCTGGGGTGATCCATTCCTGACGCAGGCACTAGGTGTAGGCACTCAAGTGGGGTAGTGTTTTTATCAGGACAGGTGAGGAGTCACTGGGTGGTAGGAATTTTGTGGATCTCACCATATTCCTGTAGTTTGTGTGACAGAAATGCGAGAAAAATAGAGTTTTTATTCAACATTTCAGCTTTGCAGGGTATTCTGGGTAAGAAAACTTTGGGGAATCCACACAAGTCACACCTCTGTGGACTCCCCTGAATGTCTAGTTTCCAGAAATGTTTGGGTTTAGTGTGTTTCTCTATATGGCCGCCGAATCCAGGACCAAAAACACAGGTGCCTGCCTTACAAAACCAGTTTGTTTTGCCATAGATAATTTTGATGTCTCTACAATACGATTTGGGTGGTGGAATTTGGGGCTGAACTAAATTGGGGAGCTCCCAAGAGAGCACTGTCTCTCTCTCTGCTTGCTGCCGCATTCACCTGCTCTCTGGGTTGGGCTAACCCACTATTACCCAGTTGCACAAACAGATTGCGAAGGGACAGCAGGACTGTCCTCATCACCTACCTCATAATGTACTGGAAGAGGAGTTATCGAATGGGACTCCTCCGACTGAAAAATCACTCCCAGAGTCTGCGCCATTGTCCTATCCCTCAGATGCTGTCTCAGTATCTGATGTCTCAGTCTCTGATCCTATGTCAGAGCGGTCCTCTATAACCCGAGTGCAGGCAGCAGTCATCCATCAAGATGCCATCTCTGCTATTGGCTAAACTGTTGCTCTAAAACACTAGCCTACGTAGACAGTCACAAAATCGATGGTGTGTGTGAGATACGTGCAATGGTAGAGGCCACCTGACCTGCGCTTCTTCCCTCAATCAGCACGTTCTTTCACGACACTCAAAAAACACCTTGTCACATACCATTCGTCACAGTCTTTAGCACCTCCTGCGCCCAGTCCAACAATAATTATTGGTGATCCCACTCCCTCCTCGTAGGATTCCCTCATTACCACCCAGCAAAAGTGCCCTTCATCTCTCCATAGCCACCCTCCACCCCGCACATACATTTCATTGGTATTATAGCGCAGGTAATGGCTGACTTTACTAATGTACTCAGCTATTTACATAAAATACAGATTTGCTCTTTGCAGTAGGCATATAAACCTTCTGCGCTTCTTTATGGCACTAAAACTGCCACTAGACAAGTCTGACCCTTTTCCCCCCAGGGAAGCCACACACATATTGACAAAAGTGATATATATATGACAACCAACCACCTGAAACTCAACTCAAACAAAACCAAAATAATCCTCTTTGGCCCACACAAAAACACCTGGGACCCCTCATGGTGGCCCGTCACGCTAGGCCCTGCACCCACCCCCGCCAACCACGCACGCAACCTCGGCATCATCCTAGACTCCTCCCTCTCGATGACCCAACAAATCAACGCTCTCACCTCCTCATGCTTCAACACACTCCGTATACTGAAAAAAACATTCAAATGGATCCCCACAGAGACCAGAAAAACTGTCACTCACGCACTCATCAGCAGCAGACTTGATTACGGAAACGCCCTCTACGCCGGCACCACTCTAAAATTCAAGCGCAAACTACACGCATCCAGAACTCAGCAGCACGACTCATCCTCGACCTCCCCGGACACAAACACATCTCTCCACACCTCAAATCCCTCCACTGGCTCCCCATTGACAAAAGGATCACCTTCAAGATCCTCATCCTCGCACACAAATCACTCCACAACACAGGCCCTGCCTACCTCAACGAGAGTCACCTTCCACACCCCTACACGAAACCTCCGCTCAGCTGACCTCTCTCTCGCCTCTGTCCCCCGCATCAAACACACCACCACCGGGGGCAGATCCTTCTCCTACCTTGCACCCAAAACCTGGAACGCCCTCCCAACCAACCTTCGCAAGACCCAAAACCTACTTCTTTTCAGGAAGGGCCTCAAAACCTGGCTTTTTGAACAGTGAACTGTGGGTTGAGTGTCAGGGACAATCAGATACTGTCTCACCAGTCTCAGGAGGGTGATGTAGAGTGCTTTTTCAAGGCTGAGTCACTGGATGGTTGGGTGAAGGGTACTGTGGTTAATACATGTGAGGGGCTGAGTGATGTAATTGCTGGAGACCATATGTATGGTCCTTATTTTCCAGAGCTACGCCAACACCAAGTGGAGTGTGAGTTCTCTGACCCAGGGAGCTTACAATGGAGGCAGACTTCTGGGTGAGTATCAGAGAGTCTGAAGAGGCGTTTGGGGGTGCTCCTGAAGGGAGTGGTCTAGGTGTTTCCCAACCAAGTGAAGTGGGAAAGGATTGCAGTGTCCCAGGTAGGTGCCAGTGTAGTGGGATGGGTGAGGGACCCCATGTCCAGTCTCAAAGGAGAGGGAATGGGGATGGGCTGAGGCCCAGGGTGCCTGAGATCCAGTCCCAGGTCCTGGAGGATTCCATGAGGGAACGCCAGGAGGGAAGCCTAGCCTGTACTGTAGGGTCACCTGTTGAGGGAGACCCGCAGTGTCAGAAGAACTACGGGGGGGTGACTGTAGCCAGCATCCCACCAGTTCTGGTGTCTGGCAGTACCACTTCTAGTGAGGGGGTGCAGAAGTCCAGACAGAGGGTTGAGAGGGGGCTGCAGACCCCAGTGGAGGTCCTGGAGGGTCAGGGGTCAGCTCTGAGAGCAGAGCCCCCTAGGAATGACCCAGTTGAAACCATTTCTGGTTTGGGGGAGATCCAGACTCTGCCAGATGGGCAAAGGTCAGGAGACCTGCGCCAGCCAGACTCTTGTGTGGCCCTTGGGGGCGGTGTGTCCCTTGTGGGGGGTGAGTGTGCCCCCCAGGAAGTCCTGGGTTGCCAGGCAATAGTTCAACCCCAGGGTGGTAACTCTGGGTTGGATGACCAGGTTCAGGGGTTAAACTCTGGCCTGGTGGGGGGTCAGTGTGCCCCCAAGAAGACCTGTGTGCCAGGCAATGGTTCAACCTCAGGGTGGTGACTCTGGGTTGAGGGACCAGGTTCAGAGGGTAAACTCTGACCTGGTGGGGGGTAGGTGTGCCCCCCGGAAAGTCCTGGTTTGCCAGGCAGTAATCCAGTCTGAGGGTACAGACCCTGGATTGGAAGTCCAGGTTCAGGGTGTCCCCCCTGACCTGGAGGAAGGGGCTACTGCTAACAGTATCCCTACCATGTTGTCTTCTTGGGGGGGGGCACTCCTAGTTGGGGGGTGCTGGACCCCAGAAGGGAGGGCAGGGGGAGGGAAGCCTCACACCTGGCCCTAGTCTAACCTGAAGGTACAGACCCCAGGTTGGAAGACCAGTTGCAGGTTAACACCCCTGCACTGGTGAAAGAATGGTGCAGGGCTGCTTCTATAAGCACCCTGACCATATTGGACTGTGGGGGTACCGCTCCAGGAGGGACAGTACAGAGCCCCAGAGGGGAGGACCAGGTTCAGGCTGTCATCCCTGACCTGGTGGAAGGGAGAGTGGTCAAAGGGTGCCTAGCATCTGGGGCTACCGCCCCCCACTCTCCACAGTCACAGTGATTAGAGAGCTTTGAGAGGCCTGGGGCCTGGCTCTCATCTCTTGCAGCTGTCAGTGGCTACTGTGGCTTGCTGTCCGGGTGGAGAGAGTTACCCCTTGGGGGGGGACAAGAGTCACACCCTGGGGGTGGAGTGGGCAACACCACTGTGTTGGTCCTGGTGGTACTATCAGGCCCCTGGGATACACCTGTGATCAAAGTAAGGTTAGGTGCTGCACAGATGGTATCCGCACGTGAGGAGAAAGGTTCCCCATGGGTTGGCTTAGTTGACCCTGAGAGTATGGACAGAGGGATCCAATTGGAGTCAGGAAGGCGAAGAACTGGAACATGCCCCTGCTGTTGTGGGCCTGGGTCCTTGTTCTATCGCCTCAAACAGGGAAGTACATCAGGATAGTGATTGTTCTCCCCTGGCTTTAGGCTGGTGGTGGGTCATGTTGGACCTGGCCTTTTTTTTTACAGGGTCATCCCCAAACCTTTTGCCTGGTGATTGGTTTATCCATGATTGGCATATTTGATTTACTATTAAGTCCCTAGTAAAGTGCACTAGAGGTGCCCAGGGCCTGTAAATCAAATGCTACTAGGGGGCCTGCAGCACTGATTGTGCCACTCACATAAGTAGCACTGTAACCATGTCTCAGACGTGCCACTGCAGTGTCTGTGTATGTAGTTTTAAACTGTAAATTCGACTTGGGAAATTTTCCCACTTGCCAGCCCTAATCCTTCCCTTTTCCCACATGTAAGACACCCCTAAGGTAGGCCCTAGGTAGCTCCATGGGCAGGGTGCAGTGTATAGTTAAGGTAGGACATATAATAATATGTTTTATATGTCCTGACAGTGAAATACTGCCAAAATCGGTTTTCACTGTTGCAAGGCCTATATCTCACATAGGTTAATCTGGGGGCTGCCTTTAAACATGATTAAAGTGTAGCTTCCCTTTGAGAGTAGATAGACATGTGGAGTTTGGGACCTCTGAACTCACAATTTAAAAATACATATTTTAGTAAAGTTGGTTTTAAGATTGTGTGTTTGAAAATGCCACTTTTAGAAAGTGGGCATTTTCTTGCTTGAACCATTTTTGTGACTCTGCCTGTTTGTAGTTTGACAGTTGGGCTGTTTGCACCTCTCTCCAGACAGGTACACAAAGGGGGCTGGGGTGTAGCCTGCATATTCCAATGTGCCATTTGTGCTGGGAGGGAGGGGAGGACTGGTCACTTGCATCTGAAACCCCTGGTGTGTGTCTGGGGCCTTGCTTGGGCAAGGAAGGATTTCACAATCAAGTGAGACTTTCCTTTAAAGTAACCCTACTTCAAAGGCCAAAATGGGTATGAGAAGAGGACCCAAAACCACAGACTTTAGACACTTCTTGGGGTAGATACTCTACCTCACAGACACTTCCTGGAGAAGAAACTTGGAACCAGAACCTGCATCCTGCCAAGAAGAACTGCCTGGCTGCCCAAAGGACTCACCTGACTGCTTTCTGTGAAGGACTACTGCCTTGCTGTTGCCCTGCTGCCTTGCTGTTCCCTGGCTGTGGTGAAGAAGTGCTCTCCGAGGGCTTGGATAGAGCTTGCCCCCTGTTCCCTGAAGTCTCAGGACCAAAAAGACTTCTCTCTTGCAACTGGACTCCTTCTCCGGTGAAAATTTGATGTACAGCTTGCTAAAAATGACGCACAGCTCGTCCCGGGGGAAAAAATTCGCTGCACGCCTAACCGAGACGACGCCGCTCGACTTCGCAAGGAAAAGAACGACGCTGCTCCTGCGGTGCGACCAGAACCTCGACGCACGGCCCACCAGATCGACGCACAGCCGACCTGGGGCGACGCTGCCTGACTTCCAGAGGGAAAATCGACGTGAGGGAGAAATTTCCCTGCAGCACCCACCGGAACGACGCAGAGCTTGCCACAAGCCCAGGATTCCACGCACAGACCCCGGAGCGTCTGAAAACCCCGCATCCCGAAGAGGATCCACGACGGAGTGCCGGAAATCAACACCCAGCCGTCCCGGCGTGGAAATTAAATGACGCATCGACTGTGTGCGGCCCGAGAAATCAACGCACACCTCTTTGTTTCTACGCTTCTCCTCCTCTGCGGCCCTTTGCGGAGATTTTTTTACGCAAGCCAGGTACTTTATGCTTGAAAGAGTCTTTGTTTGCTTTTAAAAGACTTAAGGCACGTTAAATCACTTTTAGTGATCTCTTTACATATTCTTATTGCATCTTTGATCGTTTTGACCTGCAAATATCCAGATAAATATTATATATTTTTCTAAACACTGTGTGGTGTATTTCTGTGGTGCTATATGGTGTTATTGTATGATTTATTGCACAAATACTTTACACATTGCCTTCTAAGTTAAGCCTGACTGCTCAGTGGCAAGTTACCAGAGGGTGGACACAGGATAATTTGGATTGTGTGTGACTTACTCTGACTAGAATGAGGGTACTTGATTGGACAGGGGTAACCTGACTGCGATCCAAAGACCCTGTTTCACACAAACACTATAGGTTCATATATATGTGTGTTATATTGTTTGATTTTAACATGCTGTATTGTAGTACTCATGCACATTTATATTCATGGATTTTGAATATGGTACTGTGGTGTAACTGCATATAGTCACACTCCCTATACAATCTTGCTTTCATATATAATTGCAAGATACAGTTATAATCATGCATTTCGAATGTGTTAACATAACCGAAGGCCTGAAACATTTGGTTTCTCGTGTTTACCCTTTAACATGGAGTTTTGATTGTGTTGCAATATTCTTTCTTTGCAGTTGTGTCTGGGCAAGTCTACATTTAATGAAAGTCACATTGTGTGTTGAAGATAATGGGGAACAGAAGGATACTTTGGCAAGGACAAGGAGCTCTAATGAACTGAGAAGAAAAGGCTCCTGTTTATGTACCAGACACCAGGAAAAATTCAAGGTTGTCCTGTTTTTTGATTGGTGGGATGAGAATTTGAGGGAAGTTGCCAATTTCAAATGTGCAAGGAAAGTGGAAAACTACGGGCATGGGTGACGTAGCTTTCTCAAAGATTTCGTAGGTTTAATTGGTGTTCACCTACTTAGATGAGGGCAGGGGTACAGACTCTTTATTTCTTAGTGTGGCATTATGCTATACATCACCTCTTTTTCAGAACTTCTACTGAGGTGTCTGGTATGCTGACTCTTTCCTATGTACCCTTAGATTTAATTAGGGTTTCTCTTTAGTTTAGGATACTTAGATTAACTTAGTTTCTCCAATGATTAGGCAAGAGGATCGCAACTAATACACAGATCACCAGATTTTGTTTCTCATCTTTCGGATTGTCTCATCTGAAATTCTAGTATGCCTTATGCTTATACAATTTAACTTCATTTGACGCTTTACTTCACCTTTGGTGATTATGTACTTATATAGCATGTTTTTGAGCATCATTTACATCTGTTTGGCTCTTAATTTATAAAAAACATTTGAACTTTATCCACCGCCTCCTAGATTTAATGTGTGACCAAATAGGTTACACTGCCAATTGAATCCATAGGTTGATTTTAACTCTCTTTTACATGTCAATAATCCTAAAATGTCTGCCTGGGGATGAAAAATAAGAATATGAAGCCAGAGCATCATCAAAAGTGACAAGACAGGATGCCAAGACATTTCTTGTGTATGGATTGTGTGGTTCTTGAAAGACCCTGCTTTTTTCTCCCAGGCTTCTGTCTCTGGGTTTATTGTGGGTACAGAGCCTGCTCCAAACTTGGTTTTAGCTTTCAGTGTGGGAGGAAACTGGTAGTTTTCCTATGACACATCCACAAACACCCCTGTCGCTTAGAGAACAAGTTTAGTGTGGTTAAAATCCTTCACCATCTTAAAAATGCCCTGACTCATTGGAATTTGGGCATTTTTGTAGTAAGGCAAATAGTAACTATTGAAAAAGAAGATAGGTTTAGGCCCTTAAAACTTTTACTCAATTGGTTAGGAAGCACCCAGGAGTCATTCCCACTACTAATTGGAGCCAGGCATAAACATGATGCCGAAGGCCACTGGACAGAACATTTTCCAGAACTGTGAAAGATCAGAAAGGGACCAGATCTGCTGTCTGTGAAGTGAGAGGAGCCACAAAGGACTGGACTTGCTCTGTCTTGCATTCAAGACAAAGAAATGGATTCCAAGGGTCATTTGAATGACCTTTTGTATGGCTACAGGGAGACAACAAGCTGCAAGAGGCTTTTTCCTGGAAGTACCCAGATGAAAAAATGGCAATAGAATCCGGAATAAAACGTGTAGTTTGCTTCTGCCTTAGACCTTATGCCCTCTGAGTCCATACGTGTCCCTCTGAATTCCTGGGGGCTTTAGAAATGCACTCCACTGGTTGTTTGGGCACCAAAAAGCAAACTATGCAAACATTTGGAAACTTTTCCTCCAAACCATTGGGAAATAGAATCTTTTTTGAAATTTCTGACTTCCAGACTTTCACCACAACTGATCTACTTGGTGCATATGACACACTCCATTACAGTCACCGGGAAATTGCATCTTGGTTCTGAGCTACAAGGACGATGACAATCATTGGTGCTTTACTTTTTGTTGCCGCTATTTCTTCTTAAAAGTGTAAAAGATAATTTCTACTTTTTCACTTATTGGATTTTTGCCTTTCTAGTATCATTTTGTCTATTATATTTTACTATATTATTCTAATTCAGTATAGGATTTTTATTGTTTTTCATTTTGGTTATATTACTGTTCTGGTACTGCACAAATACTTCACACATTGAATTACGTTAAGCCTATCTGCTGTGTGCTATAGATGCCAATTGGTTAAGCTCAGGTAATTTTTTTTAAGGGTTCACCCTGGCAAAAGTTGTGATTGTTACTTGAGGTGGGCAGTCACCCACCCCAAATAATAATTCAACTTATTACAAGGATGGCTGCCAATTATTTTTAGAGCTGTTATTGAAGTCAATGAGAGTCCCTTATTGTGTATTACTGTGAATACTACTTACTACCAAGCCTGCCCAGCCACGTTTCAATTTCTGCAACTCCTCTTCTGATATATGCTTCTGTTGCAGGAGTGCAAAGTTGGAGTGTATTGCAAGTAGATGATAGACTATTCTTTTCCATTTCACATACTGTAGCGGGTCATTGGCATTCACTTTGTTAGGCTCTAGGACTCTAATTGGGTGATTGTGTGTCATCATGTTGCAGTGATAAGTGAAAAAGACTAAGAATATAATTGTATCCGCCTGTTTTCTATGCCTCTAAAAATAAATAAAGTCAGCATTAAGAAGGGACTGAAGGAGCCACAAGGTTTCATTCTACTATTATCAGTACTTTTAGAACTATGCATTATATCAATAAACAAAAGACAGAAATGTAATAGTTTTATAGCAATGGATAGAATAGACTCTCAAGGGGCTCCACTTTCAAGGAATTTCCATTTGTCAGTTAAATCTACTTGGGAACTACTTAATTTGAACTAGGAGCTATCTCCACCAATACTGGTAAGTACACCTGGGGTCCTACAAATATAAGTGTGAGATAGACAAGGGAGTTAGAGTGCTGGTTTCAAATGGAGTGCAATCAGGTTTTTAAGGGGGGAGTGGCGGCAGGTCAGAATTTACACTTCAGAAATGTATGCTGCTTAGATGCTTATCCTGAGGGTTATTACAAAGGGTTTGGAACCCAATACATTGCTCAGAATCATTAATGTCCAGATCGAACAAATGTCTGCATTCTGCTGGGATAATAGGGTTTTTGATTTAATATACAAATTTATCGCTGTTGTTTCCCATACTCATGGCACAGGTATTGATTTACCTATGTAATTTATCTAATCAGTGGATAACCTATGTAGTCGATAGATGACTATATAGTAGGGGTTTAAGTTGAACAGGAGTTGTCAAAGGGTTGTATAAGAACTAGAGTCCCATGCACATCGAAAATTAGAGTGCAGGGAGTGGAGTGGGGGTGAAAATACCAGTCAAATATTACAGGGTTTGGGGTTTCAAGGACAACCTGGATGTATTTCTATTTTTCTCTAGGGCTGCCATGATCTGCTTCAAGCGAGCTCTGTCAGCCTACGTGCAAAGATGTTTCGGTTTGTTAACAAAGGGTGTGATGGGTTGGTCGACATTTGTGATGTGAGTCCTGTGCCACATCTGACTGTATGGGAGCAGGGTTAGAGACAATCTATACATATGTTTTCACAGTCATCAGTCTCTGTATTTTATGTTGTCTTCCAATTTGTAGTTATGAGCATGACAACTAGATTGAGGAGGCCTTTTTTGACAACCTATTGACCCATTTGTGGCAGCTTTGTTAGAAATGTTTTCCCATTCACATTAGTTCATAGGAGTAAATAGCTGAGATACATATGGAGTTTATTTTGTAGGCTATTCTGATGAGCACTCTGGAATTCCAAAGGTTCTGCAAAAGGAACTACAAGTGGCACATTTACTACCATTTCATGCACTGCAGAGTTGAATGTGAAGTTGCCGAGCCATGTTACATGAAACAGAGAGCATAATAGTGCCATAGTTTCAAAGATATGGCCTACTTCTGCTCTCTCCTAATACTGGCGCACTTGTGGCTCCCTAACACCAACACAGAGATCCTTGTGTTATGGTGGAAGGGTGCCTGTGTTGTGGTTAGGGTAGTTTTTGTGCAAGAAGCTAAACCTTCCTGCACAAACACTATCCTTTAAGGGTACTACCTCTTTGCATGTGTGCAGCAGAATGCAGCACACATGCACATTTTAAATGATGAGGAGAAATTAAAATATTCCTCCTAGTTATACCGGCCTCAGGTAGGTGCAACATTTTGGTGCAAAATCATGTTTACAAGTCTTTGTACATATGGATTAGCCTCAAGATACATTAGTGGATGCACAGGAATGCCTGTGCCCCACCCATGTAATGCCTACCTGATGCAAGGTAACACAGGGCAGCTGTTTGCACTATGCTGCGTTCCTTTTTTACAAAAGCCATGCAAACCCATACAAACTGGTACCGGTATGCAAAATAGAATTTGTTTTGAGGCTGAGCAAAATAAGTGACGCAACTCTGATGCAAAAGCCTATTCAATCTGAGCCGAAGCATTTTTAGCAGGAATTCCATCAGAAAGTCTTTCATATAACCTGTTAGTATCTTTGCAGGTACCCCTTAAGGCAAACATTAAATACGTTTTCTCCAATTGCTACCTCGGAAGTCATTTAAGCCTGAGTAGGCCCTCTCATCTGGTCAGGTGAGTAAAGGCAACATTCCACAATAACAGACAATAAACCTCAAAAGCAAAGGCTTCTTTATGAAAAAAAGCAATTTGCCATAACAGTTTCACCCTGAACTTAGAGCCTGTTTAGAACCGCCACGATTTTCTTGGCAGTAACATCAATAATGTGTATCTGAAAGATCGTAATAAATACGTGAGGCATTCTGACATATATTGAACGACGTCCTGGCCTTACTAGGCACCAATCATTTCCCTGGGAGGCTGGAAGGGTGGGGGTTTTTGTTACAGGGAGGTGGTAGTTTTGAAGCAGTGCAGCAGTTTCAAAGGCACTACAGAGCTCCTTGCATATTCAACACTTTTCAGGCGTGGCTAAAAGTGCCAAGATAAGTCTGGTGATTAATAAACTTGCTGGAGAGAGAGTGAGTCATGTCTAGTGGCAGTTACAACTCATCTAAGTTAGCGCACAGGGTTAATATGCCTGCTGCAAAGAACATTTATTTTGTAGATGACAGAACAGTATTTTATGCCCAATGCATTGTGGGATACTGATTTTGTCACATATATCATTTTGTAGTGTGCAGATCATAAATTATAATCCTAACCTAGCATAGTGAGCTATGAACTGCCATCAAAGAGTTGTATGCAAACTGCATGGCACATGTTAGAATGCTGTGTTTTTCCCAGTCTTTGATTATCCTAATTTTACTGAAAAAAGGGGTTGTTTGGGTAGAAAAAAATTATTAGCAAAGTCAACCCTAACCACTGTAATATGTTTTGAAATCAGAGTTTTTGCTTCCCCAGGTTAAGCACTCTTAAAAAATGCCTACTAGTATGGATGACGTGAATCTTACACCTTGTAGTCCCCCTTGTCTTATGTAACATTTTCTGTACACTGACGTACACACGTGTGATTCATTATCTCCGTATTTGTGTGTGTATGATGTAAAGTGCTCCAACACCCTATGCTGGTAAAAGAGGCACTATAAGACAAATGAGATGCGTATGAGGGAGGGGCTATGGAGGAACGAGAGGCACTGTTAGAGGGTGATGGGGAGGGAATCATTGAAGAACCCCAATAAAGATTGCCATATTCTGGTGCATTGTAATGTCATCATTTATTATGATTTTAAATTCAATACAACTGACTATATGATGAAATAATGAAAAATGTATCACAGAATGCATTGTTTTTATATTTATTCCCAGGTTTTGTGGGGGGAGCACCCCCCCTAGTCCCACTGTAGTGGTCAGGCTTGCTTGCTATGCACCCTATGGGGGCTGGTGTGACAGAATTTGCCAGGGCTGCTTTGGGTTTCCAGTCCGGCCCTGGTGGCAGCTAAGGGTCAGTCTTTTAATGGCTGAGGTAACTAAGGCTCAACTGATTGACACCAAGCACTTCACCAAACTAAACGAGTCAGCCAAACTCAAATTTGGTGGGGAAGAAGCTCTGCCAACTTACAGCAGGAAGACTCTTCCAAAACATAAATGAGGCCCTTAGTTTTCCCTTATTAACGTGCCAAGGAGTTTTTTTTTTAGAACCGCCACATTATCCTTTGCCCACTTTATACACAGCTAAGCAACTCTATCAGAGGTGATACATAAAAAGGATGCTAAACTTCAAAAGCGATCACAGTGCATTGCACACAAGAGGGAACATCATGGTTTTTACATACAGTTTAAAACAATGAATAGGAATAAAGCCTTGCTTACTTTTGCCTTTTTGGTTTTAAGCCCTTTTGGAACCAGGTAATATGGCAGGTGCGTTGTAATAAGGCGGGGCGATGGCCGCTGCTCAAAATCAACTTTTTTCAAATTATATTCAAGCCAAGGAGCACGATCTACAGTTTCAATGTTTTCTGTTTTGTTGAGATGCCCTTCATGATAAATCAGACTCAAAATCTGTTGCGTCCATACAGTTCCTGCAAAAGTAAAACAAAGTTGATTAGATGTTATGTTGATCCGTTTTTGAGTATTGAGAAAAAGCAAAATGTTTATTAGAGGACACTTTTCTAAGGAAAAATAAATTATCCACATATTCGTTAGGCAGCCTTTAAGACTGACTGGCTGGGGCGCACACGAGCAGGATAAGCCGGCCTGCCTCACTCAGACCCCAGCTCTTAACCTATTCTGACTAGGACGTGGCATAATTTCTGTTAAGCCAGAGAAATCTCCTGGGGTGGCTGCCGCAAATGTCAAAAGGGGGGGAGTGACGATGGGGAAGCGGGAAACAAAAAAAACACTTACCTTTTTCGTTGTCGCCGTCCCCACCTCCTGCTGCCTCGCTCCTCTTCTGGTGCTCCAGCATTCACTGGGACACCAGCACAGGCTCCCCAGCAATCCTGGTGCTTCTTTCATGCTAATCGTAGCATGAAAGCAGTGTCAGGATTGGTCTGAGCAGCTTGGACTGCAGCTCAGACACAACCCTGGGGTCTGTGCAGTTTTTCCATCCCGGCTATTCAACACAGCCGGCTTGGAGAAACCAAAGTGTACATGGGTGTTTGCCCAACCTAAGACGGTCGGCCAACACAGATGAGCACTTAGGTGCACTCTGCTACTCCTCCCCTTTCGCACCTCCCGTGGCCCAGACCCGCCCCTCTCATCGCACTGTGGCTGAGCCAGCAGATGAAAAATAAAACAACAGTGTGCTATTGTTTTATTTTTCATCTGCTTGCTCTTAGGCAGGGGATCAATGCCCCTCCAGCATTGCAGAGGAGCCACCCCTGGGAATGTCATGTAGTCTGGGGAATTTTACATTGCACTTGTTACTCAAAATTCTCAAAACTACGGCATTATGTCACATGGCATGCTTACAGCCAATTTGCACAACTTTTTAGTCAAGGAACAACATGAATTACCTGAATGCGGGAGGCTATTATTCATGTCATGTGTTTTTCGAGCTATTTTCTTTAGCACAACATGCACACTGGCATACATTTCAGGCTAAAGAATAGCATTAAATGCTGGTTTTGCTTTTTGAGTAGTGTTAGAAATGGGGTCTTTGGTTGGCAGTCAGGTAACACCCTGTCCAAGCAAGGACCCTCATTCTAGTCAGGGTAAAGGATAATCACACTCAGTTAACCCTGCTAGGCCCCTTGGTAGCTTGACACGAGTAGGCAGGATTAACTACAGAGACAATGTGCTAGGTATTTGTACCAACACACACAGTAATACAGTGAACCACTACAAAATGACACAACACAGATTTTTATTTTTTTAATATTTTATCTGAATAAATGACCAAATACAATAAAAATCCACAATATACGGTTAAAAATACGAATTTAGCACTTAAAAGCAAGAAAACAGTGACCTGAGGTAAAAACACTGCAAGTTGGTAAAACATGGCATTGTAACGGCATAATTTACGGAGTCGGTCAACCCCCAGGTACAGCACCTTCAGAACATGTAGAAAACAGGCGGGTGCACGGAGTCGGGAGAGCGACTTTGCTAGATTTAATGCGGTGTTGGTTCCGGTGCCACGGGCAGGAAGCCGGTGGCATCGCGCAACGGCGTTGAGTCCTCTCTACAGGGCATTTAAGGTGAGGTGGCGTTGGATGGTAAGTCGGTCCCTTGGTTCCAGCAGATGCAAAATCTGGCGAAGTTATGATGCTTCTGGGCGACCTCACGGGGTCACGATGATGTCACAGGGCCGCAGGTGCTACGATGGCATTGAATCATCACGGATATTGGACTTATGACACTCCAGTGTCAGCGAAGTCGGGCAGGATCAGCGTGTGCAGCGACGCGAGGCCTACAGGGTCGTCAGACTCCTATGAGGTCCACGGCCTCGGGACAGGCGGCGTCACGGCTCTGGGGTAGTGGCGTCAGCTCACAGGGCTGTTTGATTTGCACTCAGCGAGGTCTACAGACTTCGGGCAAGCGGCGTCGCGGTTCCGGGCAGCAGCGTCCATTACGAATTTGCATAGCATCATCCAGCGCCGGTAGACTGGTTTTTCTCCAGGAATTCACTTCCAGGGGTCCAGGAACTGGAATGTCACCCTCTGGCAAGCTAGCGTCCACAGCAAGTAGACTCAGGTCTGGATGGTGAAGCCTTTGCTGTCCCTGAGGCTTCAAAACAGGAGTCAAGCGCTACTCCAAGCTCTTGGAGTCACTTCTCAAGCAGGAATGCAACAAAGTCCAGTCTCTGTCCCCTTGCACAGGCAGAAGCAGCAACTGCAGGATAGCGCCACAAAGAACAGTCACAGGCAGGGCAGCACTTCTCCTAGGCTCTTCAGCTCTTCTCCAGGCAGAGGCTTCTCTTGAATCCTTGAAGTAATCTAAAGACTGGGGTTTGGAGTGCTCTTCTTATACCTCTTTCTGCCTTTGAAGTAGGCCTACTTCAGAGAAAAGTCTCTTGTTTACAGGATCCTGCTTTGCCCAGGCCAGGCCCCACACACACACCACGGGGTGGAGACTGCATTGTGTGAGGGCAGGCACAGCCCTTTAATGTGTGAGTGACCACTCCTCCCATCCCTCCTAGCACAGATGGCTCATCAAGATATGCAGGCTACACCCCACCTCCCTTTGTGTCACTGTTTAGAGAGAGGTGCAAACAGCCCAACTGTCAAACTGACAGGCAGAGTCACAAAATGGTTTAAGCAAGAAAATGCCAACTTTCTAAAACTGGTATATTCACACACACAATCTAAAAACAAACTTTACTAAAAGATGAATTTTTAAATTGTGAGTTCAAAGACCTTAAACTCCACATTTCTATCTGCTCCCAATGGGAATCTCTACTTTAATAATATTTAAAGGCAGCCGCAATGTTAACCTATGACAGAGATAGGCCTTGCATTGTGAAAACCAAATCTGGTAGTATTTCACTGTCAGGACATATAAAACACATTACTAAATGTCCTACCTTAAACATACACTGCACCCTTCCCATGGGGCTACCTAGGGCCTACCTTAGGGGTGTCTTACATGTAAGAAAAGGGAAGGCTTAGGCATGGCAAGTCTGTACACTTGCCAAGTAAAATTGGAAGTTTAAAACGGCACACACAGACACTGAAGTGGCAGGTCTGAGACATGATTACAGGGCTACTCATGTTAATGGCATAACCAGTGCTGCAGGCCTACTAGAAGCATTTGATTAACAGGCCCTGGGCACCTCTAGTGCACTTTACTAGGGACTTACAATTAAATCAAATAGGCCAATCATGGATAAACCAATCAACAATACAATTTACATAGAGAGCATATGCACTTTCGCACTGGTTAGCAGTGGTAAAGTGCCCAGTGTCCTAAAGCCAACATAAATAGGTCCCAAAAAATAAGAGGAAGGAGGCAAAAAGATTAGAGATGACCCTGCAAAAAGGGAAAAAGTCCAACAAGTAGTTTCCATTAACTGTTGAAGAATTTCATGTTGTTAGGAAAAGCTAATTGCACGCCCCTAATTTTGACATCCCTGCCTATTAAGGTTAGTGGAATGGAAGCTTTCAAAACAATTAGGTTTAAATAACACAGTTCACTGCTTCACGATTTAACTTCTGCCTCCTCTTTCTCTCACTGACAGTGACTGCAGGTGAATGTGACATGGTTTGCCAGGGCTTCAACTAGCAATATAACTGGCTCAAGGCATCAAATTTCGCCAGGACTGTGATATTCAAGCCATTATCATAGTAATCAAAATGCCAGAAGTGTACTCTGAAATCCCTGACAAACTTTGTCTTTTTAGCTTTCAGCTCCTCAGTTCATCTACAGTTCCTCAAGCACTGAACTCCTTTGCTTTCAGCTCCAAATGTGCAAGCACTGTCTTTAAATACAGCTCTAACCACTTAATGAAAGACATAAAGGTGAAGTCAGTGGAGTGTGGGAGAGACAAGTATCTTTGAAAGCAACTACAATGACTACAGGAGTCACCATTCCATATGCACAAATTAAAACCAAACGTGCTGTGATGTCTCAATCTCTTTAATTAGTACTAGCAGTGACTGATTATTTTAGGTGAACATCTGACTCACCAATAATTTACATGCTTTAGGCCATAACAAGCAGTTCAAGGGAGGTTTCACAGTTGGGTCTGAAACTGCCAGCACTTCTTGTAATTCTTTCGGACTACTGAAGAACTATGTTGTCTCCCATAACATACTCTCTGTCAACCAGATCTCACCATTTAAAAAAAATCCCTAATGCAGGATTTGCCCATGAGATGACAGGTTGAACAATTCATATCACAGAATAATCAAAGACAAAAGATTACATAGAGAAAAGAGTAGATATTCAACTCCGATAGCAGATTTTAAGTGAGGAGTTCCCAGGTTCAAGAAGACAATCAGTGAGATAAAGGGCAACTTGCTCGCCTGGTCTATGCTGTTATGTCGTGGGAGAGCCCACCGGCAGGGGGAAGCTCCTGAGTGTACCCTGGTGCTCTCCCCTGTTGGCGTCTAACGAAAATGGTATGCTTTTTAAGTAGGAGCAGGCTAACAAAAGGGGTCGGAGTTTTGGCACCACCTACTCCCTCTGGCAGGAGTTTTCATGGCTGACATCACTCATGAGACTCAAATAGTTTGTGCCAAACTTTACGTCATGGAGACGGGCTCTGGCATGCTGTTGTGCTGCAAAACAGTGGAGAAACTGAACCTGGCATCCTTTGCGTTCAGCATACATCGGGAGAGCATAGAGGGGCTGGTGGCAGAGTACTCCTCACTGTTCCAAAGCATTGGATGCCTTAAAAGAAAGACTAATGCACCTTCACATTAACAAATCCATTCAACCCGTTGCCCTCAAATATCGCAGGGTTGCATTTCATTTGCGTCCCAAGGTGAAGAAAGAACTGCGGAAACTGGAACATGCTGACATCATCGTAAAGGTGGATGGACCAATGTCATCGGTCTCACCAATTGTCATTACAGATAAACCCAAGCATCCAGCAGAGGTGAGGATACATGTTGACAAGAGGGAATGCCATCAAACCCTACAGTGGACGACATTGTGGCAGAGGTAAGTGGATCTTGGTGGTTTTCAAAGATACAACTGTAGACAGGCTGCCACCAAATCCTGCTAGCCCCTGAATCGACAGCCATCACCGCATTCTCCAAACATGTTTGGCTCCAGAGGTACAAACGCCTCCGTTTCGGAGTGTCCAGTGTGGTAGAGGTCTTGCAGGATATAATAAGAGGAGTACTTGCAGGACTGGAGGGAGTAATAAATGTCAGTGATGACATCTTGGTACATGCACCCACAATAGAGGAACATCTGGAATGGCTCTGGGCCACTTTCAAATGCTTTCAGGATCATGGGCTCAAACTACATCATGAAAACAGTGCTTTCTTGCAGAGAGACATTGAAAAGGAAGTCATAGCTGTCCATTGCGGCTGCCGCCATTTTCATATGTACCTGTATGGCCAACCCTTCACTGTACACACCGACCATAAGCCTCTAATTCCACTGTTCAACAACTCAGCCTCAAAACCACCCCTAAGAATCGAGCAGTAGATTCTCCAACTGCAGGAATACCAATTCACAGTTGTTTATTGACCGGGAGCTCACAATCCTGCTGACTATCTCTCCCAGCAGGTGAGGCCAGCCAACGCAAGGGAGACGGCTGAGGCCAACAACGTGGAAGAGTACGTACGGCTGGTAGTGGAACGTTCGAGGCCATTGCCGGTATCAATGGAAGAGATCAAAGCCGCCACCCAAGTCAATGAGTGTTTGCAACTGGGGCTGGAGGGAGTTACCACTGGAAGGTGGCACATCCTGACACACAACCTGTCAAAATGGAGAGAGCAGGCGAGTCGCACTCTGTCAGCCCTACACCATGTCCGAAATGAGTTGCCTGTATCACCAGAAGGGTGCCTGCTGCGAGGTCTGAGACTGGTGGTTCCCCTGTCACTTCAATAACGCGTCGTCGACCTCGCTCACTCCACACCCCAGGAGTTGTCAAGACCAAGGCGAGACTATGCTGCAAGGTATGGTTCCCGGAGATGGACCAAAATGTGGAGAGGGTGGTGTAGCACTGCCAGCTCTATCAGGCAGCTTGCCCCAGTGAACCCCATGCGCCCATCATCACCGAGCCAAACCCCTCGGTTCCCTGGCACCGAGCGAGCGCGGACCTGGTGTTGCAACCTGATGGATGACACATGTTAGTTGTCATTGATGACTTTTTTAAATATGGAGATCCTGAACATGACCCCAGTAGACCAGACTATCCTGCAGTTTCAGAAAATCATGGCGACGCATGGCCTTACCCGAGAAATCCGGACGAATAACGGACCCCCATTCTCGAATCAAAACTTTGCCGGCTATCTGGGCTCCCAGGGTGTCCGTCACTGCAAGATCACGCCATGCTAGCTGCAGGCGAATGGTGAGGCTGAACCTTTCACGCGAGCACTAAATACATTTCTGAGCATTGCGGTGGCAAAAGGGCAGAACATAGACTGTGCGTTATATGCTTTCTTGAGGGAGTATCGATCCATACCTCAAACCACCACTAAGATCCACCAACCTCACTGTGCATGAACCGCCCACTCTGCAACACTATTCCACAATGTGAGGCCACCACTGCCCTGCAGTAAAAAGTGTCTGAGAGGTCACACCAACGTGGAACCAACAATGATCGCATGTCACGAAAGAGACGCGCCGCACCAAGCATCTGAAGGGAGGGGATCAGGTGCTAGTGAGGAACAGATGTCCGGGAGGAAAGTTCAAGCTCCCATTTGAACCAAGGTCATGGACAGTAGTATGGCTACAGGGAACCATGGTCAACGCAATCTGCAGGAAGGAGTCCATAACCAGAAACATTCCCTGCTTCAAACGCTACCAGCCTGATTGCAGGGGGCCTGGGAGATACATGCCCAGGAACATGACAGCCCTGAGGGTGATGAGAGGCTGGAGGAAGGCGAAGTAGTCACAAGACACCCTAAGGATGATGTGCTGAGCGCCACGCAAGGAGGCTAACCAAAGCGAACTAATGATCAGTCCCTAGCCACCAGCAGAGGGGTGGGTGAAGAATCAACTTGATGGAGCACTCCAACTTTGGCAGAGGACAGTGTCTCCCAGAGAGAAGGTTAAGGGAGGTATGACTTGAGACCCCGCTGTGTATCGTCGAGTCGGCTGAGAATCTTCATTCTCCTGTGAGTCAGCTTTCAGAGGTCCTCACATGGTGTGCCCATCTACCTTCTGGTAACCCACGCCTGGTGTCTACAATGCCACATCCACCTACCAAGTACACTGTGAGTAAGCCCCGGTGCATGGGCATCATGTTTTGTTTGGTGGTGTTTTATCCTCCTGGGTGGGGGGTGGGGAATTTTCATTTTGAGTCCCATCTTGATTTTTGGATGATCCATGTTTTTTTTTTTTTGGGGGGGTTTATGTTTTGCATATTCAGCTATATTGTGGTTATAGGGGGAATGTTATGTCATAGGAGAGTCCGCCGGCAGGGGGGAACTCCTGAGTGTAAATCGCTGCTCTCCCCTGTTGGAGTCCAACAAAGATGGTATGCTCCTGACGCAGGAGCAGGCTAATAAAAGGGTCCGGAGATGTGGCACCAAAGGCCAGTACACAGCACTTGAGTATCCAGTCATTATTTTCCAGCAGCGCTCTTACCTACTGCATGCCATGCACAGTTAGCCATGCAATAAGAGCAATGTTTCCCGAGAAACAGTTCTGCTTTCTATGCAACCTGGGAGAAAAAAATTGCTTTCTGAAACTTGAACTGGTAGGCTTTGTATAAACTGAGCTATAGTTCAGGTTACTGGATGCTGATGCCTGTAAGATCTGTGTAATTCTAGATTAGATCTGCTGCCTAACGCCATTGCTGCTAAGATATGTGTCATCTGAAGGATGATTGAGCTGAGAGTTCTTTGTGACTTGAGACATATCTCTACTGTGCCTTTCTGAACCTATTTATTTTACGTCCCCTGAGTGATAAGTCTGCTGCCTAAATCCCAAACCCAAACAGGATTCAATCAAAAATGTACACAAACAATGACAAAATCATACTGAAACAAGAAAAGAGGGAAGCTTCAGGTAGAATATTGCCAATGTATTGAAATATTAAGTAGACATAAGAAAATGATAGCAGACAGTCCTTTTCTGCTTCCTGAGTTACGGGCCATTACAGCCATCTCTCAGTTTAGAAAGAAACTGAAAAAGTGTCTCTTTAATCAAGATTTACTGTTTTGGCTAAATTGGGCAGCAACAGCAGAGGTGCAGAGCACAAGGACACTCCTTGGAGTAACAGTGCACTATATAAGTGCCTTTCATTCATACAAACCAAAGGTAGTTAATAACTCAAGTACATTAGCAAGCTGAATGACACAAGGTCTGTCTCCAAAGAAAACTCAAAGAGTACTCCCAGCACGAGCTTGGCAGAGTAATAAATCAAAAAAGCAAAGGTCTCAGGAAGAGCTTAAATCTCATCAAAGTTCTTGAAGTAAAAGAGGATGGCTCATCTCCAAATAGCATGTTCCTTTGTATTCTTCAGAAACAGATGGCACATGCATTCATAGCATCATATTACGTAGCCTTTTATGACAATCAATCAATCTATTATTTTGCAATGCCAATCGTAATGATATAATAAATTATTCTGATGCTGTAAACTTGCAAAACGACATCTGTTCCTCTGTCCCACAGTCCGGGAATGCATACAACCAACCTAGTGGCCTACATTTTGATAGTCAGACAAACATATCTAATCCTGCACACAATGGATCCAGACTAGCTATGTTTTATTCTGGAATATTGCTGGGATACAATCTAGGCTAATAGACCTAGATTTGGGCGATTTCATAGATAACTATGATACGTAGGTTTTAATTGACATGTTGTAAGGTGCTCATCATTTGCTCAGGGTTTAAGAATTTTAGAATATATTGTCTTTTTTAAGGGAGTGGTACACCCATATAGGGTGCCTAACTATTTGGGTTAAAATAGTCCTGAATTGCAATATTAAAGCTCTGAAGATTGACTTGTATGATATATTACGTATAAATATAACATCTGATTTGGCTAAGAAGTGTAATATATGTAATATTTATAGTCGTACTGCTGGAGGCAAGAATTGATTGGCGACATCAAACAAATTGCAAGCAGTAATTGAAAATATGAATTATAGTGACCCACTAATTACTGCGAGCCATTGTGATACAACCTTTGAACCTGTGCAGCTTCCCGGCTATTAAATCACTGAGGTGGAAGACGAATTGTGGGCTATGCTCAAATTAGAGATACCACCTGTAAAATGCTGGTCAGTATCAGCAACAGAGCTGAATGCTCTAATAATTTCCTTGGGGCTTGGAGCATGTATTGGCTGCTCTCTCTCAAACAGAAAGAGTTGACATACTTACAATAGGCCAAATCATATAATCAGAATAGACTGCATCATGCTAGACATAAGGCTTTGGAAGGATCTCTTAGATATGGAAATCATTGAACACAAAGCTAGTGATCACAATGCTCACAAACTAACTATTGTGGCTTCTTTATTCTACTGAATAGCTTTGTTGGGGTACCTGGTTGAGAATGAGCGGGTTGTAACTAACAACAGAAGTGAGGTTATTTACAGCAGTACCACAAAATACTAACAAATGTATATAGGGAATTAACTGAGCAGCTGGAATCCTTGCTCTATCTAGCTGTACACATATCTAGCCAAAATAGAATCATTGGTGCACATGACATCTGGTTAATTTATTTTAAAAAGTACTTTTATAGAGATATATAACCAATTTCCCATATACAATCTACAGTTATAATAAAAATTCAAATAGGCCAGGAGGGAACTAATTTGAACAGTTAAAGATAAGAACATTGGGAAGAAAGGAGAATAAAAAAGAAGAAACTTACTGTTGCATAGAAAGAGTAGGATGACAACAATTGGTCAGACTTAACAAAAGCAGCAACAGAAAATGACACTAACTTGTTCTGGTACATAATAGCTTGCGGTAGTCACCACACAAATACCACCAGAAATGTGGTTAGACTATTTTACCAATCTATACTTGGCTGATGATGATTTGACTTATAATGATGGATCCCTGGAAACGGTTTGTCTACGAGCTGCCAATAAATCGTTGGAAATATCTCAAGCTAAAACATTACATCATTAATAAGATCACTAATGCCGTCTTGATGGGATCCAGCTTGAGTGAAAATCTTAGCAATAACTGGTCGAAAAACCTAATTGATATTTACTAAAATATACCATGTTGCCAGATTTTAGATAAACCACACAATTTAATTAATGAGCATGATCCGCTTTCCCACCTGCCAGCTGGGCTTTAAAAAAGGTCAGTACAATTTATTTGAAAAATGATACTATTGAAAGTGGGCATTTCTATGTTGCATTTGTGGACCTAAAGTCCGCCTTTAATTTGATTCTGAGTAGCAAATTGTGGTTGATCCTTATGGCAATGGGAGTGCTGGATAATATACTATCCATTCTAATAAGATTGCATGAAAATACCTATGCATAAGTGTGGTGAGGTCCACAGGGAAAACTAACAGGACGCATCCTTATAAAGAAGGGGATGCGACAGAGGCATGTTCTTGCCCCAAACCTAACCTTACTTTATATAAATTACATTTTAGACTTCCTGTCTCGGAATTATTGCCCTAAACTATGCAAATGTGTGGCCCAGGCCCTTCTGTATGCAAATGATACATTATTCTTATCTAAGACCCCTTTGGGCCCACTGGCCTGACTGGATCGATTTGGTGTTTTCTACTAGAAGCAAGGGCTAGAAGTCTGCCCTGCTAAGACAAATATCATTGCCCTCCATCTACATGAAAGATATTATAGTGTATTAAGGTCAGAAAGAATCAAGCTTGAGAGGGCAAAGACCTCTGAATACCTAGGTGTAAAATCGACAGAAAGCATGTAATGGGGTATACAGATACAAAAAAGTGCTTAAAGACCACATAAAAGAAAAGCGTTAGTTATATATATCACTTAGAAATAACTTAATATTTCTAAACATGGATCTCTTACTAATGTTTTTTATTACAAATGTGCAATCATTTTTTAGTCTTCTTTTTATACATCATAGCTCCACCACCTACTAGACAACATTATTTTAAATTTAGGATGGGAATTTTACCAGTTAAAAGCTTCTGGAGCAAATGCTCAGTTTCTGCATTAATTGATGATATATGCCCGATGAGCAAACGAGAAACAGAGACTGCAGCTATTTTTTTGCTGTGCATCACAATTTTAGAAGATGGGTCGTTCTGATCTGTGGGCAGCTTGGAGTGACACAATATAGAACTGCCCTCAGAAATTTAAGTATAGACACAGGATGACCATTTAGTTTTGGGCATAGCTTAGGTCTTAACACCTGCATGACCCTAAAGGAGGACATTTTGCTCTAGTGATTGTTTTAAAACAAAATATGACATCTTTAATTTTATTGCTGATTGTGTGTTTATATATATATATATAAATATATATATATATATATATATATATATATATATATTGCTTTCTATTACATTTATGAATTTTGTATTGTGTTGACATGAATAATGAAATAGTAGGGACTTTTTATGTATTATATATAGAATGGTTTGTTTGTGTTAATCTCCAAATAAACATATTTTGACTGACTGATTGATTAGATTGCGAGCGCACCCTGAAGCTCACATTTTTTAATTCATCTTATAGGTTAAAGCTGTACATAATTAAGGATGTGAACTCCTGCTTAAGAAGCACAGGAATAGAATCGTTTTTTTTTATTTTGTTAACTACAGTGCAACTTGGTGGAATAGCCTTAAAAACTTGTAACATTAAGAAAATCCGTCCCTTTTCTCTCAAAGGAGAAATATATATTTTACACCCAGAGTGCATGTTGCTGTAAATTGTATTTTATTGATTTTCTGAAAGAGGGAAATCCATGTAGAAGCTAGTACACCAAAACCAAACATTGCCATTTCTTCCACATTTGAATAATAATCAGTGCAGCCTCCCAAGCATTCCAACTGAAACACGCCTAAATTAGTTGTTATTTTTGAATTCACAAAAACTCTCTGTGGAGCAATGTAGAACACACATATAAATCAGAAAAATGTTGAGAGGGCCCCCTTCCGAGTCAAAACTATTCCTTGCATAACTCACACACCGTTGCACTATGGCATAGGGTTATATGCGTTGGTGCATGCAAAGCTCAATTGCGAAGGAGCCGCCCCATGGCAGCCAAAGCACTTCAGAGCAGGGAGGGAGGAAAACAGCACCACCTCTTAGCAGATGTGATTCCGTTCTGCACTTTCTCGTTCAGGTAAGCCAGTGACTATAAGACATTCTAGATTCAAATAAAAAAGGTCCTTTCTCATGACCTGCGAATTGTCTTTTATGATGCCACAAATATGTCCAGGGTGCTCTTGTTAGAAAAGGGAAGGAGGTTAGTAACTTTGCATACATACTTCATGAGCGCTGTAGCACTTTTAAAGTTCTTTGTAGCCCACTGAATTCGCATTAGAGGGTCATGACTTATTATATGAAAATAACAACTTTGGTTGAGCCACAAAAAGTGTTACTCTAAGTGTGACACATAAACACTCTGAAATTTTGCCAGCTACGCACTTTACAAATACAGCCAGTACTGGAATTTTTTGATTAAATTACATTTGCAAACGCTACATAAAAATGATTGTGAGTTTCCTGATTTTCTAACAAATATTGTACTGTAGGTGGGGCAAGCATCATGACTCCCTAACAATGAAGAGATATGATTAAGATAAACTTCTGAATATGTGTAACAATAAACAAACAAGGACATTTTGTCTTACCAGATTTTGGATATGTGACTAGAAATACATCAGAGTCCCTGATTGGAAAGTGTTCGATGGCGTCTATTTCTTCCGGAGTAATCATCCCTTTCACAAAATGAATTCCTCGGTGCAGAAATAGTTTGTCAATAGATGACTTATCTGCTTCCTCAGCCATAATTTAAGGAACTGAAAGATAAAATATATGTAATTGAGGATAAACATAGCATATACTCTTGTCCGGTTATTCAAAAAGTATCTTACAATAACAGAATAGTTTTTTTTTAAAAAAAGACTTGCAGAACTCCTGTTTTTGTACTCTGTGTCCAAAAATAAGCACACGATGGGGCGTGGCCACAACTGTGATGGAGCCGGACGTCTAAATGTAAGCTCCGGTGCGGCTTCGGTATGCAAGCAAAAATATCCTAGGAGTATCGTACTCAATCTTCTATACTCAAACACCTACGGATGAGCAGACACTCAGAAACTTGCAGGTTCAACCAACGCATCCTAGAATGGGTCAACAGTGAGTAGGATGATGGCCCACTGGTGGCCCTGACGACAGCGATGGAGGCTGGACTCGACTTTGAGGTATCAGCTGTGAGGCACAGCTATGCTGGGGCCTTCTGACCTTGTGGAGGGTGGCCACCGATAGGCAAGGGAACCAGGGCATACCGGAGGAAGGTATGGTCCCATGTGGTGATGCCGGTGGCAACGAGAACCCAGAGCCCTGAGGGATTGTCCCAGTATGGCAAGCCTGGCCTGATCAATAGACACTAAACCCTGCTGGCTCCCGAAGCAAGCAAAAAGACATGCTGCATGTGACTTCAGAAGGGTGCCAAGAGGGCCCAAGACTCAAGCTTGAATGGAGCCCCAAGGAGCTGCGACGCTCAGATGCTGGAAGTGAGGTGCTGCCCCTAGGCCTGGACATTGGGGCGTCTTAGACACCACTATCACCCTTAACAGGCAGGATTCTCCCTAAATGCTACCAAGAGCATCACCCGCTCACAACATTCGGGACCAGTGATAGCTATTGGTCCCAGGTGATGGGCTTATGGAGGACGCTGTGACAGTGGTCAGGAGGGGGGCCTGAAACCTGGGCTGAGATTCGGCCCGCACATCTTACTATTGGAACTAAGGACACAATGACTGGGGTGGAAGCCGGAGGGGGTCCTTGATGTGGACCACCAACAGGAAGGACACTGTGTAACCTGGAGAGTCTGGAAAAGACATACCACAGGCCACCCATGGGACAAGATAGAGCCCCCAAAAGAGACTATCATTTAGTCTGTGAGGGTGGTAAGAAATATAGCAGCAGGAGTTATCCCAGGGCAGAGACTGAGACTGTCATCACAACGCCGTAGTCTCTGTAACAAGAGGAAGGTGTGCCTAAAACCCAAAATCCATTGCATAGCAAAGATGACTGGAGCCCCCCGAAGAGTGGTCAGAATGATGCTGGAATGGAGAACGATCTTGAGGCACACACAACTATGATCTTAGCAGCAATCCATGACAATAAAGGCTTATTAGTATTTAAAATTGAATCAGTGGCACAAGATGTAGGTTTGCTACTCATGGACCACAAGAAACATGTGGAAAGAGTAGCATACATGGAATCCCCTACTTCACATCTTCAACTTGTGGCCTCAAAGAATGACAAATTATACTGCAACAAGCAATTCACTCTCTGGAGGCCAAACTGGATGATGCAGAGGGCTGATTTCAGGGAAAGAACATACGTATAATCGATCTACCAGACAAATCAGTGGGGCGCTAAGCACTGCCCCATAGGTACAAAGAGGAGTAACACCACTTTTTGTGGCATTACGCCTCCTTGTAAATGTGGGCCCCCAGATGCACTTTTCTGCATCAGATGGGCATGCAATGGGTGTTGCTGTGGGTGTTCCAACGCTTTTGACGCTGCCTCAAATTTACAAGTTGTCATAAACCTAAGGCAACACTAAAAACTAAAGTTAACATAGCAAAACGAGGAGAAATGCTTCAATTCCCCCTCATTGTTTGCTTTTTCTATGTGTACTGCATTCTGCAGCACACATAGAAGAAGCAAAATGCCATGGACAATTGTTTACATGCAGGAAGGGCCACCTTCCTGCACATAAATAATCATTTAAAATGACACTTTGATACTTCTATGTGTGCTGCATTTTGCAGCACACATAGAAGTGCCAAATCGCCATTGTAGATTGTTTATGTGCAGGAAGGTACACCTTCCTGCACATGAACAACCTATCCCCTCAACGCAGACACCCTTGCACTAGTTGGTGCTAGACAGCTTAATTCTGCACCAGCGCAGGGGGAAATGCAGGGGTGCACAGTAGTCCTCTAAATATGGTACATCCCTACTTTTCAAAAGTGGCACGACGCTACTATTTTTGGCAAAGCACCATGCTGCAATTTTTGTCGCTGTGCCAGTTTAGCATAAATCTGGCCCCCAATCCTTATACAGTAGACCAAGCACTGTCACAACCTGAACGCTTCTTACCGCTGTTATCTGCCAGTCTCTGGGCACCACCTGGCTTCTTGCTTGTTCTGGATTGACTAAGGTAGGGGCGACCCTTTCCAGTAGCCACGGTGCTGCTGATAATATAACACCAAGCAGGCCGTAACCTCCAGAAGGAGTCCAAGAGGAAAAAAAAAAAACTTGGGAAAAACCTCAGATCAAGGAACTCCTGAAAAAGATGTTCAAGAAAAAAGAGAGGCACAAAAAAGTCTGGAACAAAAACTGCAGGCAGAGAAAAAAAACAGGTGAAGTCCAAAATCACAGGATACAGGAGCGAGGATCACAACCAGGACGGAAGTGTTTGCAACACAAGGAACAGAACACCAACTGTGCTCATATAGTGACAAACAGGAAGTGACATTCAGGAAGAATTGAAGACACTATCTTGGATTGGGAAAAGCCACATTAAAGTGAATGGGAAAATAGCCATAGTATAACAAGTAGTGAGCAAAGCATGCAGGGAAGGAAACACAGACTCCTGGGAAGGAGAAGATATGGCAAAAGAAGAAAAAAGAAAAGGAAGAAGAAAAGAAGAAAAACAGCCAATAAACAGGTAAGTAAAACTAAGAGGGCAAAAAGCAGGTGCATCATGAAACAGAGACCAAAGGGAATGTTTCAGGTCGTGCTGAAGCCCGAAAAACAGGTCGCAACCCGAAAAGCGGCCCGCGGCAGAAACAGCTGTCCGAGACGCAGACCGTCAATCTGACCACGGCCAGCAAGGGGGGGCGCTGCTAGTCTCCACAGCGTCACAATAGGTCCCCGCCCGAAGCCCCAGGCTTGTCCGAGAAAAGCTGAAAAAATGTGCGGACCAAGCGAGGAGCATGGACTGAGGAAGCATCCTACCACGAACAATCACTAATGGGGTATCCCTTCCAGCGAATCAAGAATTGGAGACGATTCTGAAAAATGCGAGAATCACGTATCTCTTGTACTTCATACTCAGGAAGGCCATCAACCAAAAGAGGAGGAGGACAATGGGCTTTTCACTTGTAGGGATCAGGAACAAAATGTTTGAGTTGAGCCACATGAAAAACAGGATGAACCTTTCAAGTCAATGGTAGACGAAGTCGAACAAAGACTGGATTCAACATATGCAGAACTCTAAAAGGTCCCTAGTAACAGGGTTTGAACTTATTCTGGGACAGGCGAAAAGGCAAAAACTTTGAAGAAAGGCAGACTTTGTTCCTGGGCTGGTAAAATGGTGCAGGGCTACGCCAAGTATCAGCTACTTTCATCAAGTAACATTTTGTAGCTAAGAGATTGGTACGTAGCAGGTCCTGAACCTGACTCAGATTTCGAACAACTGAGGTAACTGCTGGAGCAGAGGTATCCTTAAGAGGGACGGAAGGAAAAGCAGTAGGATGGAAACCAAAATTACAACAAAAAAAAAGGTGTGGACTTTGCTGCACTATGGACTGTATAATTATAGGAAAACTCAGCCAATTGTAGATATGAAGATCAATTATTTAGAGTTGCATTACAAAAGCAGCTTATATATTATTGTAATCCTTGATGTAGGCATTCTGTTTGACCACTGGTCTGAAGATGAAATCCAGATGATAGAGCCACCTCAGTATGTAAAAACTTACAAAATGTTCTCCAAAAACGGGACACATATTGAGGTACACGATTGGAAATGATTACTTGAGGGAGGCCATGCAATCGAAACATATCTTGTAGAAAGACTTGATTAATTTCCTTAGCGGTGGGTCATTTCTTTAGGGCTGAAAAATGAGCCATCTTAGTAAAAGAGTCAACCGTTACCATTATGACGTGATAACTCGCAGAGTACGGCAAAGAACATATAAAATCTGTGGTCAACGTATGCCATGGGACGGGTGGCAGAGGCAAGGGTATCACTAAACCTGCTTGCTTAGTCTGAGGTGTCTTAGTTTCAGCACATACTGGGCAAGATCTTACATATGTTTCAACTTCAGATTTTAACATGGGCCACCAAAAAGAGCGTAGGAGCAGTTCCTGCGTGTTCCTAATTCCACAATGTCCAGCAATAGGGGAGTCGTGACACATTTGCAAGGCTTCAGCTTGCACCTTTTTTAGTAGGCAAAAATAAGGTGTTTTTATAATAGTAATATTCCTGATGCTTGTGTAAGTGGGGCCTTAAAGCGTTCCATTCTTCCATGGGAAGATTCTGATACTCTGTTTTCACACGGTCGAGAAAGAACTGAACAACTTCCACTATTCGACATGGCTCTATGATGTGTGGAAAAGTAGTAATTATGGTCTCTGGATATCGGCGGGATAAAGCATCTACTACAACATGTTGGGATCCAGGTATGTATGCTACTACAAAATCATATTGGTTAAAAAAGAAAGCCCATCTGGCTTGCCGACTGTTCCGGCATTGAAAACTGTGGAGGCATTGTAGATTGCGATGATCAGTTCTAACTTCAAACGTTTCCTGTGAACCCATTAGAAAATGCCTCCATTCCTTGCAGGCAGATTTGAATGCTAGTAATTCCCTCTCTGACATGGAATAGTTTTGTTCTGCATCTGACAACACATGAGATAGATGAAAGACAGGATGTTCTAGGCCATCATCGTCTTGTCTTTGTAGTAACATGGCTCCAATAGCTCTGTCTGATGCATCAGTGACCAATATAAATTTCTTTGTAGTGTCAGGATGACGTAACATCGGAGCTTTGTGTAAAGGCACATTTTAGATTCTGAAAGGCTCTTTCTGCTTCTTCTGTCCAAATTAAACCCTTCTTTAGGCTTTCTTTTTTTGATGGTCTGGGTTATATGACCTTGTTGTTGGGCAAAGTACTTTACATATTGTCTCTAGAAATTGGATAACCCTAGAAAGCACTGTGTCTCCTTAACAGAAGCAGGAGAAGGTCAATTTACTATGGCTTGTACCTTTTCTGGGTCAATGGCGATGCCAACTTGATTGATGTGGAAAGCAAGATATTGAACCTCAGTCTTGTTGAACTCACACTTTTCAGGCTTACAGTACAGATTGTTTTGTCTGAGTCTTTCCAGAACCTGAAGAACATGCTTAGTATAGTGTTCGGGACAACGAGAATATACCAGAATGACATCTAGATAGATTACAACACTTCGGTTCAAAAGATCAGAGAAAACTGAATCCATAAATCTTTGGAATATGGAAGGTGCATTAGTCAGACCAAAAGGCATGACGCAGTATACAAAATGGCCTAATGGAGTACGAAAAGCGGTCTTCCATTTTTCACCTACCTTAATTCATGAAAGATGATAGGCACACCACAGATCTAAATTGGTGGATGTTGTGGCCCCTTGGACTGCTTCCAAAATATCATTAATAAGAGGTAAAGAATACCTATCCTTGATGGTAATCTTATTCAACTCTCGAAAGTCAATAAAGGGGCGTTGATCTTTAGTCTTCTTTGATACAAAGAAAAGAGGAGGCCCGGCAGGTGATGAAGAGGGAACAATCAATCCGCTTTGCATGTTTTCATCTATGTATTCCTTAAGTACTTTCCTTTCCTGCTCTGATAAGGAATACTTTCTTCCGAATGGAACCACTTCCCCAGGTATCAAAGGAATAGCACAGTCATAATCCCGATGAGGAGGCAAAATGGGTTGTTAGGGTTTCTGGAACACGTCGGAGTATTCTTGATAGCATCTGGGTACTCCTTGAATCATATTAATGGTACTGCTCGCTTCACTGGAAGAGAGAATGGACCCTTTCGGAGACCAATAGGAATCTGTCGAATAGCAATGTAGTTGAAAAAAGTTGGCTTAAAGTGATATAGTCTGTGTCTCCCAATTTACATATGGACTATGTTGTATTAGCCAAGGAATACCCAGAATCATAGTATGGCTAGGGGAAGATATCAGGTCAAAGGCAATGTATTCCTTATGTTTTTGAATTGCAGGCAAAAGGTAGGAGTAGTATCCACCACTGGTCCGGAAGTTAAAGGAGAGCCATCTACTGTTTGAACGTGTTTGGGGATCTCTTTAGGAACACGAGGTATTCCTTTTTCCTTAGGCCATTTCTCCTCTAGGAACATACCACTGGCTCCACAATCCAATAACGCAAATACTTGTTCTTCCTGGTTAGGGCACTGTAGAATTACTGAAAATATTAAAAAAGAGATGTCGTATCTTCTCTGAGGAGCAGATGGAAGGTATCTCAATGCCTCCCATCCCCTTCCGTCTCACAGGGGACAGGAGTTGGCATTTCCCGACGTTCAGATGGGACGGATTGCAAGCATTGGAATTAAATGACCCACACTGCCACAATAAAGACACAAGGCTTTGCGTCGTCTGTTTTCTCGCTCTGCTTCAGATAATGGTCCACGAGCAACATCTATTTGCATGGGTTCTTCTTCTGTAGGAGCTGGTTTCTCTGATCGGTTTTCTTCAGGGCGACTTGCAGGAGGGTGCATTGCTACTGACTGGGACTGAAACCTGGACCTTCGTTTCTCCAATCTACGTTCTCGTAAATGGCACTCAATATTAAGTGCCAGGTCTATCAGTTCTTTCAATGATTCTACCTGGCTGGAATGCACCAGTTCATCCTTTATTTCGTCTCGTAACCCTCGATGGAAGAGTGTCACAAAAGTGCATTCAACCCATGTGGTTTCAGCCGCTAGTTGTTTGAAACGGGTTATGTAAGTCAGGACATCCTGATTCCCTTGTTGTAGCTCACATATTGCCTTTTCCGCAGTGGCTTCCAGTCCAGGTCATTTGAACATTTGTTTAAAGGCTTGAAGAAAAATGGAATAGTTGGATAATAAAGAGTCATTGGCAGCTACCAAGGGAGTTTCCCAGGCTAGGGCTGGGCCAGACAGGGAGCTTATCAAATAACCAACCTTGGACTTATCCTGAGTAAACTGAGAGGGTTAAAATGCAAAATATACTGTTAAAGAGTCTAGAAATTCATTTAGCTTGTTTGGATCTCCAGAATAATGTGGTGTTGAGGAGGAGATAGTAGGTACATCAATGGATCAAGACTCCAGAGCTTGTCTCAGAGCAGTATTTTCGGCACGCAGTTGTTGTAATTCCTGTGCCTGTTGCTGTACGGTATGAAGCATAGACTGTGCAGTTTCCACGATATCTTCAGGTGGTCCTTCCATGGTTCCAGAGCAACACAGAAGTTTTTGGCGGTGAAAACTGTCACGACCTGAATGCTTCTTACCGCTGTTATCTGCCAGTCTCTGGGCACCACCTGGTTTCCTGCTTGTTCTGGATTGACCAAGGTAGGGGCTACCCTTTCCCATAGCCACGGTGTTGCTGATAATATAATACCAAGCAGGCCGTAACCTCCAGAAGGAGTCCCAGGGGAAAAACAACAAACTTGGGAAAAACCTCATATCAAGGAACTCCTGAAAAAGATGTTAAAGAAAAAAGAGAGGCACACAAAACCCTGGAACAAAAACTGCAGACAGAGGAAAAAAACAGGTGAAGTCCAAAATCACAGGATACAGGATTGAGGAGCACAACCAGGACGGAAGTGTTTGCAACCCAAGGAACAGAAGACCAACTGTGCTTATAGACTGACAAACAGGAAGTGACATGCACGAAGTATTGAAGACACCATCTTGGATTGGGAAAAGCCACATTAAAGTGAATGGGAAAATAGCCAGAGTATAACAAGTAGGGAGAAAAGCATGCAGGGAAAGAAACACAGACCTCTGAGAAGGAGAAGATATGGCCAAAGAAGAAAAAAGAAAAGGAAGAAGAAAAAAAGAAAAACAGCAAAAAAAACAGGTGAGTAAAACCAGGAGGGCAAAAAGCGGGCACAGTGTGATACAGAGCCCAGAGGGAAAGTTTCAGGTCGTACTGTGGCCCAAAAAACAGGTGGCAACCTGAAAAGCAGCCCGCAGAAGAAACAGATGCCAAAGAAGCGGACCATCGATCTGACCGCAGCCCGCAAGTGAGGCGCCGCTAGCCTCCGTGGCGTCACAAGCACAAAGGGTACCTGGACACCCACTGAAACAGGGTGCCCCACCGCGACCTGTAGTGGCAAGATTCCTTAACTATGGAGATAGAGACAATATCCTTCAAACGGCATGCTCTTGTAGCAAGTTGGCAAGTGGCAAGTGGAGGGCAGCCAGGTCACTGTATACCTGAACTACACCAATGTGCTGCAACATCAGCATGAAACTTTCCTTGCAGTAAAGAAGCACCTGCATCAACTCAACATGGGAGATGCGCTGATCTACTCGCCGTAGCAGGGGAATCCCATATTTTCACCTCTCCAGCAGCAGTGGGGGTTTGCCTGAAGAAAGGAGGGCACACTATGGGGGTCATTCTGACCCTGGCGGCCGGTGGCCGCCAGGGCCACCGACCACGGGAGCACCGCCAACAGGCTGGCGGTGCTCCCACGAGTATTCTGACCGCGGCGGTTCAGCCGCGGTCAGAAGCGGAAAGTCGGCGGTCTCCCGCCGACTTTCCGCTGCTCGGGGGAATCCTCCATGGCGGCGGAGCGCGCTCCGCCGCCATGGGGATTCTGACACCCCCTACCGCCATCCTGTTCATGGCGGGAAACCCGGCATGAACAGGATGGCGGTAGGGGGTGCGGCGGGGCCCCTGGGGGCCCCTGCAGTGCCCATGCCAATGGCATGGGCACTGCAGGGACCCCCGTAAGAGGGCCCCGCAAAGTATTTCAGTGTCTGCTTTGCAGACACTGAAATACGCGACGGGTGAAACTGCAACCGTCGCACCCCTGCAACTACGCCGGCTCAATTCTGAGCCGGCGTCCTCGTTGCAGGGGCATTTCCTCTGGGCCGGCGGGCGCTCTTTTGGAGAGCGCCCGCCGGCCCAGAGGAAATGTCTGAATGGCCGCTGCGGTCTTCTGACCGCGGTGCGGTCATTTGGCGGCGGTACCTTGGCGGACGGCCTCCGGCGTCCGCCAAGGTCAGAATCAGGGCCTATGTCACCCAATCAAGGAAAGTCAGCTGCCCCCAGATGGCGGAAACAAAACCCAAAGCGCCAGTAGCGCTGACTCAGCACAGAGACTCCAGTCAAGGACATGACAGAACTGGAGAGGGCCCACATCGTAAGGAGGTGCAATAGAAATGACCATGGGCATCCAAGAATCATTGGACTGCCCTCAACAGGGACTTGGACTTCTCGGATCAAGGCTCTATCATGTTGTAGGAGGATGTGGAAGATCAGGGGGCACCTGCAATCACCCCTTTGACAATGGATGAAATTATCGTTTGGGACCATAGTCACTGGCAGCACACATCATTCTCAGGATAGGGCGTGGGGCAGCGCCTCAGTCGACTTTACGGTCACAGATAAGCAGGCAGTTCTAAACTTTTGGCATGGGTTGCAGGAGTGGAGGGACATGGGTGAGGATTTGAAACAGTGATGACTGAAGTCTTCATATTTTACTAATGTGAGAGTCCAGTTTGGGGGGTGCTGCCCACACCTCATGGGTGGTACAGGGAATTCTCATAGACAGAGGGAGTGGCACTCCTCTTAAGTTGCTCTCCTGGAGCGTGAATGGCCCAGGAAACAAACTGAAAGGGGGGGTGGCGATGAGATACCTGGCACGTTTGAATGTCCTGGTGGACTGTTTTTTACAATTTTACGCTGAGAGGGGTTTGGAACTAAACATTCAAAAGACAAAATGTATTTCTTCTAATCCCTATCCACGTAGGAGGCGTAGTATTCGGGCCCAAAATTATGTGCTAGAACAAGTTAAAGACTTTGAATATCTAGGGGTCAGGCTTTTTAATAAACTACTTAATATCCACACATACAAAAGAGAACTCTTAAGTCACAGCCAGATTCGAGGGTGATCCTTACGATGATAAATAAGACCAAAACAAGATCACTCTCTCCAGCAGTTGAGATTTATAATGTCAAGCCTAAGGGCTCAACTCTGTATGGCGTGGATCTTTCAAATCAAATCAAATCAAATCACTAACATTTATAAAGCGCGCTACTCACCCGTGCGGGTCTCAAGGCGCTAGGGGGAAGGGGTTACTGCTGCTCGAAGAGCCAGGTCTTGAGTAGTCTCCGGAATGCGGAGTGGTCCTGGGTGGTCCTGAGGATGGTGGGGAGGGTGTTCCAAGTCTTGGCCGCAAGGTAGGAGAAGGACCTTCCACCTGCTGTGGAGCGGCGGATGCGAGGGATGGCGAGAGCGAGGCTGGTGGAGCGGAGAAGACGGGTGGGAGCGTAGAAGCTGAGGCGACGGTTGAGGTATTCTGGTCCCTTGTTGTGGAGGGCTTTGTGTGCGTGGGTGAGGAGACGGAAGGTGATCCTTTTGCTGACGGGAAGCCAGTGCAGGTGTCTCAGGTGTGCGGAGACGTGGCTGTTGCGGGGTATGTTGAGGATGAGGCGAGCGGAGGCGTTTTGAATTCGTTGCAGACGTTTCTGGAGTTTAGCGGTGGTTCCAGCGTAAAGGGTGTTGCCGTAGTCCAGGCGGCTCGTGACGAGGGCGTGGGTCACGGTCTTTCTGGTGTTGGCGGGGATCCAACGGAAGATCTTTCGGAGCATGCGGAGGGTGAGGAAGCAGGAGGATGATACAGCGTTGACTTGTTTGGTCATGGTGAGAAGTGGGTCCAAGATGAAGCCGAGGTTGCGTGCATGGTCTGAGGGGGTCGGTGCGGTGCCAAGGGCCGTGGGCCACCAAGAGTCGTCCCAGGCGGTCGGGGTGTCACTGAGGATGAGGACTTCCGTTTTGTCTGAGTTCAGTTTCAGACGGCTGAGTTTAATCCAATCTGCGACGTCTTTCATTCCATCTTGCAGGTTGGTTTTGGCGCTGGTGGGGTCCTTGGTGAGGGAAAGTATCAGTTGAGTGTCGTCGGCGTAGGAGGTGATGATGATGCTGTGTTTGCGTACAATGTCGGCGAGGGGGCTCATGTAGACATTGAAGAGTGTTGGGCTGAGCGAGGAGCCTTGTGGGACGCCGCAAATGATCTCGTGGGGTCTGAGCGAAAAGGTGGGAGGTAGACTCTTTGGGAGCGGTTGGAGAGGAAGGAGGCGATCCAGTCCAGGGCCTGGCCTTGGATCCCGGTGGAGCGGAGGCGGGTTATTAGGGTGCGGTGACAGACGGTGTCGAAGGCAGCCAAGAGGTCGAGGAGGATGAGGGCGACTGTTTCTCCGTTGTCCATCAGGGTTCTGATGTCGTCTGTGACTGAGATGAGGGCGGTTTCTGTGCTGTGGTTGGCTCGGAATCCGGACTGAGAAGGGTCGAGAAGGTTGTTGTCTTCAAGGAAGTTGGTAAGCTGCTTGTTGACGGTCTTCTCTATGACTTTGGCAGGGAAGGGGAGGAGCGAGATGGGGCGGAAGTTCTTCAGGTCGCTTGGGTCAGCCGTAGGTTTCTTCAGTAGGGCGTTGACTTCAGGGTGTTTCCAGCTCTCGGGGAAGGTAGCAGACGGAAACGAGGTGTTGATGATGGTCTGGAGGTGCGGGGCGATGATGTCATCGGCTTTATTGAAGATGAAGTGTGGGCAGTGGTCCGAGGGGGCACCGGAGTGGATGGAGTTCATGGTGGCTTTGGTCTCTTCTGTGTTGATGTGGGTCCAGGCGTTGAGGGTGATGGCTGGGGTTGTGGGTTCTGTGGTGGTCGGCTGGGTCTGGTGTCCGAAGCTGTCGTGTAGGTCGGTGATCTTACGATGGAAGAAGGTGGCGAGGGAGTTGCAAAGGTCTTGTGAGGGCGTGATGGCGTTGGCGTTGGGGTTGTAGAGCTCTTTTACGATGTTGAAGAGTTCTCTGCTGTTGTGGCTGTTTTTGTCCAGTCTGTCTGTGAAGAAATTCCTTTTGGCGGCGCGGATCAGGTGATGGTGTTCGCGGGTAGCGTTCTTGAGGGCAGTCATGTTGTCTGCGGTGTGGTCCTTACACCAGGCTTTCTCGAGGGTGCGACAAGTTTTCTTTGATTCCTTAAGGGTGTCAGAGAACCAGAGAGGTTTCTTGGTGTTGGACTGTCTTGGAAGGCGTCTGAGGGGAGCAAGGTTGTCTGCGCAGTTGGTGATCCAGTTCGTGAGGCTGAGGGTTGCGTCGTTGGGGTCGACGGAAAAGGTGGGTTGGTTGTCGATGAGAGTGGAGAGAAGCTGTTCTTTGGGGATTTTGTTCCACTGTCGACATGGGATGGGTTGTGTGCGGAGGTGGCGAGTTTCGCGTCTGAAGGTGAAGTGGACACATCTGTGGTTGGTCCAGTGTAGAGCGGAGGCGTGGCTGAAGGATACGTGTTTGCTGGCGGAGAAGATGGGGTCGAGCGTGTGTCCGGCGATGTGGGTGGGGGTGTTCACCAGTTGCTTGAGGCCGAGGTTGGAGAGGTTGGCGAGCAGGGCGGTGGTGTTGGGGTCGTTGTTCTGTTCCAGATGGAAGTTGAGGTCGCCGAGGAGGATGTAGTCCGGCGAGGCGAGGGCGTGCGGAGAGATGAAGTCGGTGATGGAGTCGCTGAAGAGGGCGCGCGGTCCGGGGGGACGGTAGATGAGGGATCCTCTGAGGGTGGTCCTGGGGTCTGTGAGGATCTGGAAGTGTTCGGCGGCAAGGGGGGTGTCTTCAGTGGAGGTGGTGACGTTGATCAAGTCTTTGAAGACGATGGCGATTCCTCCTCCTACTTGGTTGGTGCGGTCTTTTCTGGAAATCTTGTAGCCTTCGGGGATGGCTATGGCGATGTCAGGGGCCGAGGAGGCGTTCATCCAGCTCTCAGTGATGAAGGCGACGTCTGGTGCGGTGGAGTCCAGGAGGTCACAGAGTTCAACGGCGTGCTTGTGGACGGATCGTGTGTTGATCAGGATGCATTTGAGGTGGTTGATGGCGCGTGGGCTGGTGGTCGTGGTGGTTTCGTGGTGGAAGGTAAGTTTGCAGGTGTGACATACGAAGGGTCCGTGGGTACGTTTCGGGTTGGCTTGGAAGCAGGAGCTTTGGGGGTATGAAACATAAAAAATTCTCTCAGTAGTAGCAAATAAGTTTATATGGGTTTTCTGAACGTACCCTAAAGTTCTTCTCGTGTTCCGCAGCTAGTAGATGTAAGCATACTCCCAACTGCCCTAGTTTGTAAACTTCGGCCCCTGCTCTATATACATTGATTGTGGTCTAAAGAAGAACTGGCACCCTATAGACTCCGTCGTGCAGACCTTATGTGTCCAAACACCTATTGGAAGATCACTTGGTTAAGATTTATTAAGGAAATACTCTTCGATCAAGATCTAGCTGCTCTTTGGGACTCACCTGAGTCTGTCCCCTCTATCTCTAGCTCCACATTAAACGATCAAATAAGGTCTTTGCTTTGGAAAGAGGAAAATAGAAAAAGCAATCTTGGGAGCTGCGTAGATGGTGTTTTAGATTTTGAAATCGTTTTTGAGCTCTTTCTAGATAAGATTACTCCTTCCCTCAGCAAAGCAGCTGTTTGTACGATTTAGATACAGCACATTACCTGCTAATAGTTTTTGTTTACTTTGGGGCCCAAGTTACTGCACCAGCATTTTATTTGGCACTTGTAAACTTGAAGAGAAATCTTTACACCATTGTTTCTTCTTCTGTCAAGCTTTTAGCTCATAAGAAATGGATTTGATCTATTGGCCTCCTACTAGGTGTAAGGAAAATGGATTTTAGATTGAGAATAATGAGCTTGGACACTGATGAAAAGACCTAAATCAGTGTTACTAAATTCAATCTCTAAGAAGAACATTGCACTGCAGTCAATCTTGCGCTGTCCTAGCAGAAGGTTTTTTTTTAAGCACTTAAATGGATTTGCTTTTTTTGCACGGGTTCACGTTATGAAGTTGCAAAATGCTGTATGTGTGTCTTTTCTGGTTTTAATAAAAGATTGTTGTTAGCACTTGCACTTTGAAATCTTCATGTTTTAATGATGGTGCTTTCAATGTTATTCTTCAAAGTGCTTGTACCTTGTGAAACTTCTAGGTAGCATTCCTAATGTTTGGCTGCTTCTGTGCGCTAGTATATTTGTATTGTAATGTTTTTCTTTGTGTGCCTATTGGTGCTACATGAGCTATTGTTATTTACAGTATTATAATGTTATTTTAGTACTAATATGTAATTTTAAATGATTTATGTTATTGCACTGTATGTGGTTTTTAAGGATTTTTGAACCTGAAATAAACTTTCTTAATGATGATGATAATAATACCTGTCTCACCATTCCACAGACTTATTCCTCCTGCAAGATACATACCAGGCTGGCAATCATTGTGGTTTCCTGGGGAGAAGCAAATGCAAAATGCTGGCAAAGGCTGGTTTCTCCACAGGGTCAAGGTGGACAGACATGTTGGCCTGTTGGTCCATATCACTACAAGTGACATAGGTGTGGACAGCCCACAAGGGCTGTTGGTTGGTGGTGAGAGGCATGTGGAATGGAGAGGAAGTGGTGGTGGCCTTCTGGTACCTCCTGCCCAGCCTACAGAAGAAAGTGTTGAAGGAGATGGGGGACTGGATAGTGACATTACCTGACTCCATCCTCATGCTGGGAGGGGATTTCAATTTAACCCCGGATGGGGAGCTGGATAGAGTGACAATAAGCAAGAGACAATTAAGGGGGGACACCATACTGAAGTACTTTAAGGAGGCCATGGGGTTGGTTGACATATGGTATACTACCCTGCGGAAGCTCACCAATGCTCATACACCTCTATCTCCTCCTGCACCCTTTCCTGAATAGACTGTTTCCTCATCCTGGTGAGTCAGCAAGTCAGACATCGCAATATCAAATGCCTACTAAGGGGTATTTTGGACCACTCCCCACTGGAGATGAACCTAATGAAGCCGCTGCCATTGGTTAACACTGGATGGAGTCTAAACCCCTGGGAACTGACAGTTTGTGACACACATAAACATATCCAGGAGGTCACAAACTGGTATGTGAAGGAGAATAGAGGCTCTCTAAAATCAGGTATGACTCTGTGGGAGCCATACAAAATGATTGTCTGATGTCATCTAATAGCCTACATGCAGGAGAAAAAGAAAAGGAAAGAGAATAAACTGAATGATCTGGAGACAACGATTCTATATTGTGAGTCCTAATATGCCTTGACACCAGCCTCCGTTTTGTCCATAAAACTAGAACAATTGAAGGAGGAATACAAAGGTTTGCAGTACAATGAAGCCAGAACACTATGCCGTGCAACAAAGAGTAGGGATTACAAAACTGGGAACAAAGTGGGGAAGATGTTAGCCTGATTAGCCAGGAGGGAGGAAAGTCAGAGGTGGATTCATGAGGTGTACAGAAGATGGCAATAGGGTAGACACTGCCCAGGAAATTGCTTAGGTCTTTGTAGGCTACTTGGGCAAATTATATGCAGCCGGTACATGCTCCGGGGACCTGGAAATCCTGAATGACTATATATAAAGGACGTCCTGGTCACTATAATGAACAAGGAGACCAGAAAGACCTTGAATGAGGAGCCGCAAGAGAGAGAGATTGCTGAGGCCCTAAACCAACTCAAGAGTGGGAAATCCCCTGGACCTAAAGGCCTGCTGTCAGAATTCTTTAAATGTATCAGGGCACAAGTAGTGCAACCTATCAGAGATATGTTATATGACTCTAGGGCTGATGGAATACTCCCCCAAGACCTTCTGACAAGCCCATGTTGTCTTAATCCACCAAACCGGAAACCTCATATACGAATGTGAATCTTAAGGGTCGATATCCCTCCTTAATTTTGAAACATTAACTATGGCCAAGCTTTTAGCAAACCAATTTATGCAGTTGATCGATGGTCAGATAAATCTAGATCAGTCGGGCTTCATGCCCTACAGAACTACAAGGCACAAAATCCGGCAACTATTTGGATGCCTGGTCAGGTTGAAAGATATAATAGAGCCAGTGGTACTTTTGGCATTAGATGCAGAGAAGGTGTTTGAATCCCACTGCTGCAGCAGTTGGATTTTGGTACTTCATGTTTCACTCGGGCGTGGCTATAGTTCCGGGATGGGACTGGCAGAGTTCGGGTGAATGGTAGGCTCATAGATGAATGCAGGTTGGGAAGGGGCACTGACAGGGATGCCGGCTCTCACCTTTGCACTTTGTGCTGGTGATGAAGCCCTTGGCCAGTTGTTTCCATTGTAACACTCTGATACAAGGCATGCGCTGGGACCCTGACTAGGAGGATATAATCTCACTATATGCAGATGACATACTGCTTTATATTGTGAAATCAACAGAGTCTATCCCACAAATGTTCAAAATCTTCTGCGTCTTCTGTCAATTTGGAAGTATTTGTATGAACTCAACAAAGTCCATAGCATACCCAGTCACAGACTGGCAGCCCAAAGCTAGAGACAGACCAATTGATATGGGAGGAGAGAGGCTTCTGGTATTTCGGGATATTAATGACAATAGACCTACAACTATTCCAGGACCACAACATAGGGTGCTTGGTTTCAGAATACAAGAAGGACATGGGGCATTGGGGAAGGCTTTCCCCATCCTTACTGGGAAGAGCAGCACTCAGTACAATGATATACCTTCCAAAATTCCTTTATGTGCTGCAAAATTCACTCTTTTGAATACCAGACAGAGTATTTACTCAGGTCAAAGCAGAGGTTGGACTGTTGCTTTGGGACGGTGACGATAGCCCTCTCGACCATGACTAGAAGGCCACCAGAAGGGGGCATTGCTCTCTCAGACTTACGACTGGGAATCCCAGTTACTGACAGTAAACAAATGGTCATTTGCAGACCAAAGGGAACTGTCCCTCATGGTGGGACAGCATGCTATGGACCCATTGGGATACCCGATGTACTTATATGGTAGAGGGCGGCTAACAGACCTCCCACATCCAATGGCAGGGGTAATGTGATTGTGGGCTACAAAGCTATGCAGGATGAGATGGGATGGGAGGACAAGCTGACCCTTGAAACACCCCTCTGAGATGTGGCTGCCCTGGCAGATCTGCAACAGGTAGGTGGCCACCGACAATGGGACCTACTGGGTATCTCTAAACTGGGCTAGGTATGGACCGCAGAGGGACCAGTGCTCTTCGAGAAGCTGCAGGAATGATATTATCTAGCAGGAAGTCAATTCCTATGCTGCCTGTAGGTCAGATCCATTCTGGTGATGATGCTGGCTACAGGCCACATAACAGGAGCTGGCAGATGAAAATCTGCTAAAATACAGAGTCCTTGGCGCCACATTGAATAAGCACACAGTGTGATCCATTTACTTGTCACTACTCACCAATTGCCATCCCCTACTCCTAACTCTAAAGGGGAAATGGGAAACAGATTTGGGAAGCCTTGATGATGCAGACTGGAAGGCAGCTATGTGATACCCTAGCGAGGTGGCAATCCGCGTGGTCTGCAGACTGGCACTGTTAAATCTGCTATATAGAAAAGTACACTGTTTCAAAAGACGACATACCGATTTACTATATAGGAAAACAAGGGCGAAGAGAGTCAGAGATATAATTAATATCAGGAGAGCCCTCAGGCACCCAATAGGGTGACATGTTTCATCATTGAGCTATCTCCTTGTCAGACTGGTGCTGCAATGTCTGTCGGTCCACCCACAAATTGGGATAGTACTCAACCGAAGGCAATTTGCCAGGTGGAGGTCTGGAAACTGACTAAGAAGATAGAGAAGGATGTGCGAGTGAAGGGGAGTGAGATTAAGATAAAATTGGCTCTGAGCCTAAACCATCACTTTAATGAATCAGAAGAAAGGTTCAGGCCAAGATTAAAATCATTCAGAGTCTTAGCGGGAATAATGTCCCGCTGTCCTCTATAAATAAGGAAGGGTAGTGTGCCTAATCCTGTCTATTTGTGGTCAACATGTTTCGCGTTTTTTTTGGTCAATAAATAATCCCGTGGCGCTTCGTCAGGACCCAGAAAACTACTTCTCCTATTCAAAAAATTATCATGAAGTGCTGGAGTGTCACTTACAAACTGAAGACAAATTGTCAGAGTCAGTTGGTCAATCAGTCGCCCATCCCATATTCGAGATTGAGCTTCCTAGGACCGCGCTAGCCTCAACCAAGGAGGTATTATTCTACAGTTTCCCGGTCCAGCAGTTCACCTGCCCCGTGCCACGCGCCTGTAGACGAAATATTAAATCTGCTTCATAGCGAATACTTTATGAGAGCCTGCCTCTATGTTTTGGGTAGAATGGGTAGAATCCCGACAGATATGTGCAAGAGGGGGTGTGGACAGCGATAAACATTACTACATACCGTCTAGGGGTGTCCCAAGTTTGGTAGGTTCTGGAATGGGATTGACCATACACTTACACAGACAATTGGGGAGTCCTTCGAACTTACCCCACAGCTGGAGCCACTGGGCAAATTGGGAGACACAACCCTAGGCCGCCACTCACTTCTCTTTTGCAAAACCTCATTGGCGGTAGCTGGTCGAGATGGGATACCCCTTTGTGGAACAGCCTATACTAACAATTGCCCAGTGTTCCCTAAACATGGATTTGTGCCAACAGGCTGAGGAGTTGGTCTATAAAGCTAGGGGCTGACCCTGTAATTTTCTCAAAATATGAGGACCTGGGCAGGGAGAGGATGAATAATGGGGAGGATGTCCGGACCCAGGGACCGGACTAGAATGGCAGAGTTCTATATATTACCATGGACTGGAAAGGGAGACCCCATTGGCGGCATTTAGCAGGCCATGGTGGGAGTTGATGATAAAAGCCACCGCCCCTTCGAGGTAGATATATAGACTTCTGCACTGTGATCAAACACAATACAGCCGTATCACGAGGATATTTGTTCTGTATTTTATGTTTATTATGGTCTTTTCTTCCTTTGTTTATGAAAAAAATGCAATAAAACAGATTTGGAAAAAAAAAAAGAACTGAAAAGGGGATTTTAAAAGGGAAGCCCTGATGAGTACGTAAGCATGATTTATTCCCTCGGGGGCATTGGCATGCAAATCCAACACACCAGGAGCACCCACTTTTACTGCCCCCTGAAGAGCGGCGCTGCCAGCGGGCTTCAGGGGTTGCATGAAGAGCGTTGATTTCACTTGCTGTTTCAACTCTGCAGGGCACTTGATTGTGGACGACACCCACTAAGGGAAAGGACGTAAGGCCGAAAGCCTCTGAGTGATTGCTGTTTCCTCGAGCTTCATGCAATGCAATAAACAAAGAGGGATGACATTTGTTTGCGCATTCAGCAGTATAGAGTTTGTACATGGCATTTTAGTCTGAGTTCAGGTGGCACGAGGATGGATGGTATTACAGTCACAGATTGTCAGAAATCAAATGAAAAATGTTTTTATTCCAAGGACTACCAAACATTTTCTTTGTAAAACATTGTATTTACATTTTTACTTAAACAACAGAGACCAGTAACTTGACAGGCATTTGATAACATTTGTACCCTTATATTCAGCCACATCACTGCCTGATATAGTATTTTGAGCTGTTATTTGGATCTATCCTGTAGCACACCTAGCTCATCCAGACATGGAATCTTTAATTACAATTTATTCTGTGGTCATGGTCATTATTCACATCTACTGTTGTTTCTCAATCTCAGGGTCATATGTACACAGTCCTGCCAAGTGTCATGCATGTTGCGTTAGGCTAACACAGGGTTCTGCAAAGTCGGTCCTGGAGAGCCGGGTCCATGCCAGATTTTTAGCATATCCACATTTAGAAAACTGTAGATATCTGAAATATCTTTTTTATAAATGTGGATATGCTAAAAATCTGGCATGGACCCGGCTCTCCAGCCCCGACTTTGCAGAACCCTGGGCTAACACAACTTTACCGCGTCATCCGTAACTTGTCACGCAAACATGATAAAGAGAAAGCTAAGCGGGATATCCCTTATTCCCTTCCTTGTTGTGAATGGCTCTGATCTTTTCAGTTACCTAGTGGCAGCCTGCTCCGTTACACAAAAACAGCCGTTTGACACATGGGCAAGCTTACATAAGCACCTGAGAAGAGGTGCTCTTCTTACCCAACCAGGCCTGAGAGTGTTCCAGAACTATGTTCCAGCTGCTGGTATTAGTAATAGGGTCAATTAGATCGGGCAGCCTAATATTCACAGGCTGTAGTGCATGGGTGGCAAAATAAATCCAATACTTTCACATTGTGCTGCTTGCTACAGACTAGTGAGTGCCAACAGTATCCTGTACAATCCTTATTTAATTTACTTTTAGCATGTCATCTTCACGGGCATAAGTAAATTGGGCACTAGGTTAGTGCTCTTCCACTTCGGGTGCTTTGCCCCTTCCTGCGCAGAAAAAGCAATCCACCTTACAATGCAACCACCCTTACACTATGGCGCTAGGCAGCCAAACTGGCAGCAGCACAGGCACAAAGGGAGAAGTGCACTAAATTCCTTTGAAATATGGCACATTCCTGCCCTTTCCCTGTTACGCAGCACTTACTACACTGCGTCACTTTCTAGTAAATATGGGCCAGAGTGTCTATGAACATGCTGACAGAGAATGCTAGCATATAATACAATCAACAAAACACTGTATTTACAAAAACAAACATTTACTAAAAGTACTGGCAAGCATTTCAACAACTACAACAGCAGGAGAAAAAAGTAACATTTCAAACTATTAGTGAGAGGTATGATGGGGAAAGGATGAAAAGAGAGAAAGTGGGAAACAACTTGAATAGTGTGGTCAAAGTGATTAAGGCTTTGAGAGAAGAAGCAAATAAGGGGAGAAACTCAAATAAAGTTGTGTATGAGTGAACTGCAGTTAGGAGGGAAAGTGGCAGAAGCATTTTTAGGTAGAGAAGGAAAGGAGACTATAACCATGAACACAAACCTAAAAATACAGGTTGATTCCATACTTTTGCCCTCATTCCAACTGTCGTCCCATTTGGGTCCTAATATGGATTTCAGCTTAGGAGAAAATTGTGCAGACCTTTTTTTGGCCACAGGATTTTGCCAGATGGAGCCTGGAAAAAAAGTGTGCCAGCTAATAGCCACATGCACCTTTAGAGTTTTGCACACTTCAGAATCGGGAACAAGATACATGATTTGTGCATTATTCCCCATTGCTATGCATACAATTTGGAATGGGTCACAAAGGCCCTCATTACAACCCTGACGATAAATCCCGCTTTCCGCTGTGCATAAGACCGCCAATATACCGCTGCGGAATTCCGCTACAGGTATTAGGACCCACAGCTCGGAATCCGCCACAATAAATACACCCACACAGTCCGCCATTCCAAAGGTCAGTGATAAAATGGCGATACCAAAACCTACATCATCACGGCAACAAGAATACGCCCACACTATCACAACCTACGAATCAACGCAGTGGTCATTCAACCACGGTAAACCATTGGTGGTACACATCGCCGCGCTCAAAATACACACACACTAACAAAACACAACCACATTGGACAAATCGAAATACACACACCTGATACACATACACACACCATACTCACACACCCAATCAAATATAAAGCACACACCCACATCACCCACAAAGAAGAAGGCCAAAGAGAGTGACTACCTAAAACAACACCAGCATCCACAGACAAAAACACCATCACTTATACAACATCCACACACCTCAAACAACACACACCAACACATCCCCTCACACATCACAACAGACACCACCTCACACATCACCCACACTACATCATGGCGCCTCAACGACACCCCAGGTTCTCTGAGGAGGAGCTCAGGGTCATGGTGGAGGAAACTGTCCGGGTAGAGCCACAGCTATTTGGATCACTGGTGCAGCAGACATCCATTGCAAGGAAGATGGAGCTATGGTGCAGAATTGTCGACAGGGTTAACGCAGTGGGACAGCATCCAAGAACACGGGATGGCACCAGGAAGAGGTGGAAAGACCTATGCGGAAGGTACGTTCCGTGGTATCCAGACACCAGATTGCTGTACAGAGGACTGGCGGTGGACCCCCACCTCCTCCACCACAACTAACAACATGGGAGGAGCAAGTCTTGGCGATCATGCATTCTGAGGGCCTTGCAGGAGTAGCAGGAGGACTGGACTCTGGTAAGGCAAATATTTACTTCTTTATCCCACACACCCCACCTGCATGCCATCACATACCACCACGCTTACCCTCACACCTATCACCCCAACAACCCACAGATACCCCAGTAACACAACCCACACATCCCAAAAGCAATCCCTGCATGTAACACCAATGCATGGACACCTATCACCAAAGCATGTCCAGAAGAGAGACTCACTCATGCCCCAAAATCACCAATCACACACGGGCCACGGCAATAATGCAAGCACAGGAGTAAAGGGTCACTCACCCATTGCACAAGATGGCACACACAGATACAATAAATATGCATTTACATCCCAACAGGACCCATACCCAACATCACCGGACAGGAGGTGCCAGACATATCCAGTCCCCCCACAGAAGAGGCCCACAGTGACGACAGCAGCTCTGCACGCCTGGATCCAGATGACCAGCCGGCCCTTCAGGGACCTTGGGACAGTCGGTTCCACTGACACAGTCACAAACCACCACTGAACCTCCCCCCTCAGGAAACACCACCACAGCACCCACCCAGCGGGCCCATCCCTCTGTCCCCAGGACACTTCAATCAGCAGTGTGTCCACCACTACAGGGAACCCAAGCAACCCCACTAACACAGGACAATCAGGGACCTGGGGGCATTGGGCACACGGATCAGGGGACAAAGCCACAGGACAGGGTAACAGGGAAGATGGGAGGACTGCTGTGCGACAGGGGGAGGACAGGCCCAGGGAACCCACTCCCCACAAGGCACTCTCCAACATCATGGGAGCTTACCACTATTCCCAGGAGACCATGGGCATGGTACTGGACATGTTTCAGGAGACCCAGTGGCTGCATGAAGAACACTACCTGGGGATCAGGGAGTACTTGAAGTCCATCAACACCACCCTGGTCACCATTGCAGGGGTGCTGGCAGACCTTGTCAACATCATGAGGGACACAGTGGCACACCAATGGGCCCCTGACACTAGCCTGGACGATGAACAGCCCCCCACCTCCGCCGGTGCTAGTGGACAGGAGGCACCGCCACAGGAACAACAGGACACCAGCACCCCACCCCCTGCAGATGGAGAACCACCCCGCAAAAGGTCCCTGAGACCTCCAAACAATAGCCTCATGCTGATTCACATAAATTTTGTAGACTGAGTATATAGTACACCCCTACGGCCTCAATTACAAGAAACTGGCACATTGTCATCAATGCATCAGTTTTCTTGCGCTGCCCTGAGCCCCCCTAATGACACCATGGGAATGCTGTACTTACAGTACAGTGCCCCATGGCGCAAAGGGTCCACAGCTGCGTCAGAAATTATGACACAGCTGTGGAGCTAAACTGTAGCATTGCACGACTAGTAGCAACATTTCGTAGGGAGGAGTGCCATTGAAAACAGCACAATGTCGCTTTAACACCTGCCCTGAGCAGGCATTAAAAAAGTGATGCTGTGATGGCGCCGAATGGCACAGTGAAATCTTGCAGATTTCACTGTGCCATTTCTGCTGCCCTTTTTACAGGGGAACACCTACCTTTCATACATTATACCTGGCTCAGGTATAAAGTGGTGCAAGGCTTTTCAAACTGGTACAATGGTACCATTTAGCCAGTTTGTAAATGTGTCACTCTGTGGGGGACTCTTTGCGCTGCCATAGCGTAAAACAATCACGGCAAAGCAAGGGGCTTGAAAATGAGCCCCCTAGTATGGGTGAAATGTGCTATGGTGAAGCCATGTGTAATGCCATCACCCAGAAGCAGACTTCCTCCATTTAGCATGGAAATGCTCTAAAGTTAATATTAACAGGTCAGAGACTTTTGGCCATGTCTCTACCATGCATGAGAGTAGCTCCTCATGCTAGCACTACAGGGCATCACAAAAGAATCCCTTGTCATGTTAGAAGACTTGCTCTAGTGGTATTTCCTGTAATCCAAGCACATCTTAGAAAACTTGCTGTTGTGGCCTTTCTGTAACCCAAGTACTGAGTGGCTTATGTATGGGATGGAAACCGCTGTCCTACAGTTAATTCCTGGCTAGTAGAACTTATTTATTGAAGTGAACAACTGGACATATTACACTACACTTCCCGAGCTAAAAAGCCCTAAAACCTGAGCCCCTCCACTAACATTTGTACTAAATTCCACACTGCCTAACTTGTCATTCTAAGATTCTTCTAACTACCTGATAAATCAGCCCAATGAAGATCTACACGCATGTTCTATAATGTGGGTGATAGAATATTTTAACAGATCGCATCATCCTACTTATTGTGCAATGTAAAACTTTGAGCTCTGTAATTCACTACTTTCTATTTTTCTCCATTGTGTTATATAAGAAAACCTCAATACAGAACCATAGATAAAAAAAGGTATGTGGATCAAACATATGTTATTATTAAATACATAACCCAATGACATCTTTCAAAAGAAGTTGAAGTTTACATATTGTGCAGATTCGCACCAAGCCCGCTCTCAAACCCACCCCTTCTTTGCACATCTGTGTCTTTCTCTAAACCGCATCCCTATCACATCCTTTCTTCTTCCTACCCATAACTCCCTAGCACATTCTCCCCCATATTTTTCTATCTCTTGTGCATATCCTATCCTTCGGCTACCTCATCTCTAAATCCAGCTGCTCATCCCAAGCCCCACATGTCATAAACCCAGCTCACAAGTGCTCACCAGTCATCAGACTAAATTTTTTTAAATACTGAAATTAGTAGAATCTACTTAATGGAGTGGAACTATCAAGCACTGACAATCCAATCATGACTCGACAAATAACTTAACATCACGAGAGTGGTAAATAACATATTTTGTATCCATACTGTAAGAAAGTATTATAATTTGGGGTGGGTAATATCCCATATCAAGGAATCTTAACACCAGCTTTGTCAGAGTAAAACCCGAAGTGACTAAATTAACTTCAGCTCACCCCTCTAAAGCACAGAGCAGACAGGTTTAACTTAGATCAATGTGTAAAGTATGCATTCCGTATTCAAACAATAATAAAGTCAAAATTACAACCAATAAAAATCCCAAACTGAATAATTAAAATAGGGGTACACTTCCATAAAAAGAATGACACCAAAACAAGAAAAATACATTTAGGGGAATCAGACATATGAACTTGTAATAATGTACTTATAAAAAGCTCCAAAAAGCACTAAGCACCAATGATAGTATGCAAAAGCAGTATACTGGGACCTACGTGGGATTTTAGGCTAAATGCCATAGAGATAAGGTCAGATACATCAAGCAGGTGCATCCCAGTCAAACATTTTGCCTTCTGACTGAGGAGCTGATTTATATGTTGGCAAGAAGCGTACTCCATCGCAACAGCAAGGTATCCTTGCTGCCAACCTATTGGTCTGCCAGACCAATTTAGATGTAGATGGACCACAGATTTGGCTATGGCAGTGGTTCTCCATCACCACCATAGCCAAACCTCTACCACTGATTAAGGGGAATCAGAGAAATAGCTATGAGTCCACCCATCCAATCAGGATGGGCACACATACAGCCAATTGTTACTGTCTGCCATTGCCAGGCAAAACCTGGCTGCGAGAGACAGTAAAATGCTATTAATGCCCCCCGTTGCTTTGGGAGATGACTCAAATGACGAGGGGATCATTACATTTTTTATTTCCAAAAGAAAATCCCGTTTTTATATTTTCTTTTTAAAAATAAAAAAAGGAAAACTGTATAAGCTGCATGGAAATCAGACACCTTTGCAGCTGTTTCCTCCTGATGGTGCTTGATGTCTTGAAAGCCCAAGACATTTCTAAGTCCCAACTCCTCAGTGTCCCTAGAGTAGCTACTCTGGTTGACTTCTAAGTCTCCCAGCATCTCAAGGAAAACAAGGCTCACTTCAGCAGAGGTCATCATCAAGGTCCAGTCCAGGTTAGGTTGGTTCTGGTCAACTGGCCCATTGAGGAAAAAGGCAGTTTGTAGCTAGCTGTGTCCCTGTCACACAGGAGGTCCCCCAACTGAGCCTTGGAGTCTACCCTATTGTCCTATGCACAAGAGGGAGCAGACACAGTCCTTCAGGATTCCTCTTAGGTCACAAACAACAGATCCAGATCTCTTCTGATGTTGCGCCGGTCCAGAAAATGTTCTCAAGTGGCCTCCTTGGGGTGCCACATTCATGGTTTGCATTATCCAGTGAGTGGGTGTAATTCCTGGAAGCTCCCTAACCAGTGGGAAAATCCACCTAACTTTTTCAGCATATCCTTACTGCACACTACCCTATATTGCATTATTCCAAGGGATATCCAAGTTGACACAGGCCTTTTGCCTGCATGGGAGTTTGTGTACCAGTCAGTGAGTGTTTAGGGGAAAGAACAGTCCCCTCCCTTGTGTCCACTCAAATCTGGGTCCACTATAATTGACTTTACAAGATGATAGGTGCTCCTGCCCCATACGCGGTCCTTCCTGTCACCAGGCATTAGGCATTGCCCTGCTCTAGGAACAGTTTTCACCCCTTATTAAGGTCAAGCACTGGCAGGACAGCCACTGGCTGGGTAATGTAAATTAGCTTGCAGAGGGTTGTGACAGGGAAAAAGTAGTTCTAAAAGTTACTTTTACTAAATATTTGTTTAAAATCTAATAATTTACATGTTGATATTTTCAAGGATCCAGCTACAGCACTGCCAGTGAAAATAGCTTTTGGAGTCTAATCACTGGAGGAAGAGGGCAACTTTCATTTCACAAACTCCACTTTTACATATCAGGTACCCTTCCTTATGGATAACAATGTGTACTTAGAGGTAACCCATTAATGTTTAAAAGTAGGGCTTCTTTTCAGTTAAAAATTGTTATTTTGAGAGGTTTAACAGCAGGTTTGTGGCTGCTGCAGTTAGGTTTCACATTGTAGGCCTGATGCCATGTTTTACAGGTCAACCCTATGGGAGGCACAATAGGTGCTGAAGTTCACAGATTGCATTTAGCTTCCTGGCCCTGGGTGCATTTTCTACTCTATACACAAGGGATGTGCTATCAAGTTAAATATCTCCATCACTAATAAGACAATTTAACTGTGTTCAAAGGGAAACACAACCTGTTTAGCAGGGGTAAAGTGCACAGAGTTCTAATGACAGGAAAACAGGTCATGCAAAATTGAGGTAGGTGGGATCATGCCAAATATGGTAATTTCCTACACATATCCATAAATACACATATATCTACTTCAACATATATATTCAAACATTTTGCCATAATAGGTTGTTAGTATTTAAAAATAATCCATGCTGTGATTTGTAATCTTTTTTTAATTTTTCTCTGTAATTATATAAGGTGATTCAAAGATGAGAATAAGCAAGATATCTCACCACCACTGCCAGGGAGATGGGGAGCAGTGATTTAACTATTCTCTTGCTATACAGAGATGAACAACTACAATTGCCATGAATATTGCTTCTTTATGTTGATTGAAAATGAAGTTATCAACACCTAACATAATGGGGGTCATTACAACATTGGCGGTAAAAGGCGCTTACCGCCGTGCAGAAGACCACCAATACACCGCCGCGGCCGCGGTAGACCGCCACAGCTATTATGACACACATCTCAAAATCCACCGAAATTCAGACACCCACACAACACCGCCACACCAAAGGTCAGTGATAAACTGGCGGAAACAAATCCTCCACCTCCACGCCAACAGAAACACGCCCATGCTATTACGACCCACGAATCCACGCGGCGGTCTTTCAACCGCGGTATTCCATTGGCGGTACACACTGCCGCGCTCAAAATACACACACATCTACAAAACACCGCCACATTGGACAATTCCAAATACACACACCTGATACACATACAAACAACACTCCCACACACCCAACACAATATAAAATACACACCCACATCACCCACAAACCCCTACGACCAGAAATTCTGAAAGAAGGCCAGAGAGACAGCCCAGCAATTGACAAACCCATCACACAGAGGCACACAACACCATCACCCACACAACATTCACGCACAAAACACCACAAACCACTACACTCACCACACTCATCACCACATACACCACCCCACACCTCACCCACACCACCCCATGGCACGCCAAAGACACCCCCGCTTCTCCGAGGAGGAGCTCAGGGTCATGGTGGAGGAAATCGTCCGGGTAGAGCCACAGCTATTCGGATCACAGGTACAGCACACATCAATAGCCAGGAAGATGGAGTTATGGCGCAGAATAGTGGACAGGGTGAACGCCGTGGGACAGCACCCAAGAAATAGGGAGGACATCAGGAAGAGGTGGAACGACCTACGGGGGAGGGTGCGTTCCACGGTCTCCAGGCACAACATCGTGGTGCAGCGGACTGGCGGCGGACCCCCACCTCCTCCCCCACAAGTAACAACATGGGAGTAGCAAGTCTTGACCATCTTGCATCCTGAGGGCCTCGGAGGAGTCGGTGGAGGATGGGACACTGGTAAGCCAAATCTCAACTATCATATCCCCCACCCTACCTGCATGCTATCACACACCCCCACCCTCACACCTTCCCCTATCACTCAAAATCCTCACTAATCTACCCATAACACTAACCACCCATCCCAACACCAAGCCCTGCATGACACAACTAAGCATGGACACCCCTCACTAAAGCATGCTCACTGCAAATACCCATAACAACCCCCCAACCATCATCACACAAGCCCCCACACAGGAATGCTTGCACTGGGGTACACGCACACCCACCCATTGCACACCATTACACACACACATACAATAATCATGCTCTTATACCCCTGCAGGAACCCGAAGGACCGTTACCACACCAGAGGGTTCAGACAACACCACTCCACCCACAGAAGAGGCCCACAGTGACGAGAGCAGCTCTGCCCTACTGGATCTTGATGACCAGCCCGGACCATCGTGGGCCTCAGGACAGTCGGTTCCCCTTGCACAGGTACAGCCCAACACCGACCTTCCACCCTCTGGTAACACCAGCACAGCACCCACCCAGCGGGCCCAAACCTCCCTACCCAGGACAGGTCAATCAGCGGTGTGTCCACCACTACAGGGCACCCAGGGTAACCCACCACCCCAACAACAACAGGGACCTGGGGGCAGTGGTAGTGGGCACACGGTCCAGGGGACGGAGGCACAGGAACATAGGGGAACTGGGAGGGCTGCTGTGCGACAGGGGGCGGACAGGCCAAGGGAACCCACTCTCCACGAGGCCCTATCCTCCATCATGGGAGCATACCATCACTCCCAGGAGACGATGGCCACGGTCCTGGACAAGTTGCAGGAGACCCTGCGCCTGCCGGAGGAGCAGTATATGGGGTTCAGGGAGGAGCTCAGGACCATCGGCTATGCCCTGGGCACCATCGTAGGGGTGCTGAAGGACATACAGCAGACCTTGAGGGACACCGTGGCACTCCAAGGGGCCCCTGACACTAGCCAGGATGATGAACTGCCCACCACCTCCGCCGGCGCTAGTGGACAGGACGCCCCGCCACAGGACCACCACACCAGCACCCCATCCCCTGCAGACGGACAACCACGACGCAAGCGGTCCCTGAGATCCAGGAACAGGACACAGCAAGATGGCAAGACCCCCGCCAGGAAATAATACCACCATGATTGTCCTCCCACTGTCCCACTTTGTTACCCTGTCCATAGTCGAACTGCCCCAGCTCCACTTCCTATGCCCAGATGGGCAGTGCACCTGTGAGACTAATAGACTCATGGACATTCCTCCACCATCCCCCATCACCATTTTACAATCCCCCTTCATTGTTTTGAGCACTTAAATAAACACCCTTGAAACACAAAACAATCTGGAGTCAGTCTATGATTTGGTACTTTGTATTATCAATGACAGTGTCATAATGGCTTTACCATTGTAAGGCTAACATACCTATGTCACACATCACAAGCCCATGAAGGATGGAAACAGTTGACACGTAGGTTACCACACCTGTGAAACTGAAATTGAAGGGTACAACTCAGTTAACAAATAGTGATTGAAATGGAGGAACAGGATAGAGGTAGATGTGTGAAAGTTAATGTAATGTTAAACCTTAAAATGTTCTCACCTGTGTGTCACTGGAAATATTGCTGTATGACTGACTCCCTGTTGTCGTTTTCTTCTTCCTCAGCTTCATCCTCATCACTGTCCACAGGCTCCACAGGCTCCACAGCTGCTACAACACCGTCATCTGGATCATCCTCCTGCAGAAAAGGCACCTGGCGTCGCAAAGCCAAATTATGGAGCATGGAGCAGGCGATGATGATGTCGCACACCTTCTTCGGTGAGTAGAATAGGGATCCACCTGTCATATGGAGGCACCTGAACCTGGCCTTCAGGAGGCCGAAGGTGCGTTTGATCACCCTCCTAGTCCGCCCATGGGCCTCATTGTACTGTTCCTCTGCCCTGGTCCTGGGATTCCTCACTGGGGTCAATAGCCAGGAAAGGTTGGGGTAACCAGAGTCCCCCAATAGCCATACACGGTGCCTCTGGAGTTGACCCATCATATCAGGGATGCTGCTATTCCGCAGGATGTAGGCATAATGCACAGAGCCAGGGAACATAGCATTTACTTGGGAGATGTACTGGTCTGCCAAACAGACCATCTGGACATTCATCAAATTATAATTCTTCCTGTACCTGTACACCTTTTCACTCCTGTGGGGGGGAACCAGAGCTACATGGGTACCATCAATAGCACCTATGACGTTGGGGATATGTCCAAGGGCATGGAAGTCAGCTTTCACTGTAGCCAAATCCTCCACCTCAGGGAAAATGATGTATCTCCTTACGTGTTTCAGCAGGGCAGACAACACTCTGGACAACACGTTGGAAAACATAGGCTGGGACATCCCTGATGCCATGGCCAGAGTAGTCTGAAATGACCCACTTGCAAGGAAATGGAGCACTGACTGCATCTGCACGTCAGGGGGGATTCCAGTCGGATGGCGGATTGGTGACATCCCATCTGGCTTCAACTGGGTACACAGTTCCTGGATAGTGGCATGGTCAAACCGGTAGCTGACGATGACATGTCTTTCTTCTATTGCCAACAGGTCCACCAGCGGTCGGTACACCGGAGGATTCCACCATCTTCTTATATGTCCCAGCTGACAGTGCCTACGAAGGACAACAGCGAAGAACCAGTCACTATTCCTCCAGGTATGTACCCACAGTTACACACAAGACTACACCAGACACAAAACCCTACCTGTATGTGTGTTGAGTGTAGTCCTAGCTATGTGTGATGCAGAAGTTAATGAAGCCATGTGGGCCCCTGAAATAGCGGCTGCCTGAGCTCTAAAGTGGGACAATGGGATTGTGGGGTAACTGCGCTGGCGTTGCACACCGTCCCGGTATGCGGTCGTAGACTACGGCGCAATGTTGCATTGGTTAACATTGGACCCTATGGGTCACAGGAGCCAATGAACAGGTGCGCTGGCGGTGATGATGCGCACTGCCGCGGACGTCACCGCCGCGGACGTCACCACCATTTTCTATCTGTTCAATCACTAGATACCTGACCTTCGACAGGAGAGGACCTACACTGCTAGTGCTGCTGTGACCTCGGTCTGGAAGCGACGATGGCTGCTGCATATGGGGAAAGGGCCCCTGCCTTCTCTGCACAGGAGTTGGAGAAACTTGTGGATGGGGTCCTCCCCCAGTACACGCTACTCCACGGTCTTCCAGACCAACAGGTCAGTACACAGCGAGCACGTTGTATGGTCTAGGCCTGGGTGGAGAGGGCTGGGTGGAAGAGGGAAGGGGGCAGAGTTCATAGAACATTAATGCATGGGAATGAATGTGCCACATGGCCAGAGTAGGGAGGGGGCCACTCACAACGACGGTGCAGTTGGTAATGACTGTTCCTCTTCCCTTGTGCATGTCATGTAGGTCAGCGCCCACCAGAAGAGGGACATTTGCCGTGCCATTGCCATGGAAGTCTGGACCCTGGGGGCCCACCAGAGACGGGGCACCCACTGCCGGAAGAGATGGGAGGACATTCGCCGCTGCAGCAAGAAGACGGCGGAGGCTCAGCTGGGGATGGCCTCCCAACGTGGGAGGGGTGCCCGTCGCACCATGACCCTCCTGATGTTCCGGATCCTGGCGGTGGCCTACCCGGAATTGGATGGGTGCTTGAGGACATCACAGCAGACACAAGGGGTTGAGTACAACCTCATTCTGCTGACTTTGGGTGCAGTGAAGGTGTCTGGGTGGGGGAGGTGGGCTGTGGGTGTCCCTAGGCCAGGGCGAGTTAGGTAGTCAAGGCCCCTCCGTAATGTAGGCCATGTGGCACTCAACCCCACCTCAGCAGAGTGCCAAGTCGAGGTATAGTTGCCCCTGTGGCATCCATGTGCGCAGATGTCCACCATTGCCATGTAGGCCATAACCCAGGAATTGCATGTGCAGAGTGCAGCCGCACGGCATTATGCAGGGGGCTGCTGCGTCTGTCTTGTCCGCCAACGGCAGCGGAATGCCATGCACTAAAACTCTCTTTCTTCTGTCTCCCCCTCTTTTCCTGCTCTCCCTGTCCTTTTGTACATCAGCATCAACAGGCAGAGGTACAGTGGCACCGGAGCACGAGGGAGCTGCATCCCACATGGCAATGGAGGGCCACACCACGGACTCAGAATTCACCAGTGGGACGGAGGGCGAGGGGAGCTTCACGTCGGCCACCGGATCACCAACCAGCGACACGGACTCGTCCGCCGATGGGAGCTCCCCTGTGGTGGCGGCACCATCTGTGCCCCCCACTTCAACAGGTACAGCCGCCACCTCCCCTACCAGCACCCCCTCCCAGCAGCCCCTCAGCGTTCGCCGCGTGCCCGCTCACCCAGGAGGGTGGGCATCACCTTTGCCCCAGGCACCTCAGGCCCTGCCCCAGTCACCCCTGCTGCCCTCAGTGAGGAGGCCATTGACCTCCTCAGGTCACTCACTGTTGGGCAGTCTACTATTGTGAATGCCATCCAGGGTGTAGAACGAGAGTTGCAACACGGTAATGCATTCCTGGAGGGCATTCATTCTGGTCAGGCTGTCTTTCAGCGAACCCTGCAATCTCTGGCCTCAGCACTGATGGCAGCCATTGTCCTTGTGTCTAGCCTCCCACCTCCAACTTCCTCCACCCAGACCCAATCCCCTGTACCCCAGCCAATCCCAAGCACACCTACAGACCAGCATGCACACAAGTCAACACACAAAAGTAGCTCAAGCAAACAAAGGCACCACACATCCCACAGGCACTCACACAAGCATCACACCCATACAGACACAGCAACATCCACTGTCTCCACTGTGTCCCCCTCCTCCTCTTCTCCCTCCTCCCTCCCAGTCTCGTCTACACACACACCTGCATGCACCACATCTACAGGCACCATGAGTCACACAAGGAGACTCAGCACCCCATGCCGCTCACCTGCACTCACCACCCCCACTGCCATTTACACGTCCCCTGTGTCCTCTCCCAGTGTGTCTGTGACGCCCCCTCCCAAAGTACACAAACCCCGGCAATCACTCACTCAACATCCATCCACCTCACGACAGCCTCCAGTACCCGCACCTGCAGACAAAACAGTTAAAGTGACACCTCTGACAACCACCTCCTCTTCCTCCACTCCCAGACCCCCTCCAGCTACCCATCCCAGTGTTCGTCAGAAACTGTCACTCTGTAAAATTGACCTTTTTGCCCCCACCCCCCCCATCCAATTCATCAGTCCAGTTGTAGCACCTCAGCCAAAAAGCCTCCAATACCGGTGGTACATGTTCAAGGCTTGTGGAGTGCACCGGCCACTAGGGCAGGCAGTAGGACCCGGAGCCAAGGCACTGGCAGCCCACCCCCTGTAAAGGCTCTCAAATTGGAGAGTGGACGGCGGGACCGTGTTAAGACTCCTGGTGGGACAACAACTGACATGGGTTCGAAGGGGATTGGTGAGTCAGCTGTGACTCCACCAAAGGTGGGGAAGGTCCAGAGGAAGTCTGCCCAGCCTCTTGTGAGTGTAACGGCAGAGAAGAGCGCCATCGTTTCCGGCGGACCAGACACAACCGCCAGCACCGTCGTCACTGGTCCAGAGACTACCGCCAGAGTCACAGCCCAGGAGGGCACAAGTATCGTCACTGGTCCAGAGACCACCGCCGGAGTCACAGCCCAGGAGGGCCCAAGTATTGTCACTGGTCCAGAGACCACCGCCGGAGTCACAGCCCAGAAGGGCCCAAGTATCGTCACTGGTCCAGAGACCACCGCCAGAGTCACAGCCCAGGAATGCCCCGCCTGCCACAGCCCCGCTGGGCAATGAAGGAACGTCATGCCACACACCAATGCCCAGTGTAGAGAACGTCATGCCACACACCAATGCCCAGTGTAGAGAACGTCATGCCACACACCAATGTCCGTATCAGAACCGCCATGCCAAAGCTCCACTGAACAGGGCAAAGACCGCCATGGTGAAGACCGCTGAACAGGGCAAAGACCGCCATGGTGAAGACCGCTGAACAGGGCAAAGACCGCCATGGCAAAGCACCACTGAACAGGGCAAAGACCGCCATGGTGAAGACCGCTGAACAGGGCAAAGACCACCATGGCAAAGCACCGCTGAACAGTCCTGAACCGCCATGGCAAAGCACCGCTGAACAGGGCAAAGACCGCCATGGTGAAGACGGCTGAACAGTGCAAAGACCGCCATGGCAAAGCACCGCTGAACAGGGCAAAGACCGCCATGGTGAAGACCGGTGAACAGGGCAAAGACCGCCATGGCAAAGCACCGCTGAACAGTCCTGAACCGCCATGGCAAGGCACCGCTGAACCGGGCAAGCACCGTGTAGGAATGAAAAGGCCGCCACATCAGGCATCCTCATCCCATGTGCAGCTGGGACAGTGACAGGACATCAACTTTCACGGGGAGACTCATCCAGTCTGGGCACCAGTCCCAAACAGTACCAGTAGAGAACTGCTTCTACTTGAGAGACTGTGGCTTTGCACTCCCCAGGATGGAACAGTGGGCAACCCACCCACTGTAGAGACTTGTGAGACTGTGGCTTTGCACTCCCCAGGATGGCACAGTGGGCAACCCACCCACTGTAGAGACTTGTGAGACTGTGGCTTTGCACTCCCCAGGATGGCACAGTGGGCAAGCCACCCACTGTAGAGACTTGTGAGACTGTGGCTTTGCACTCCCCAGGATGGCACAGTGGGCAACCCACCCACTGTAGAGACTTGTGAGACTGTGGCTTTGCACTCCCTAGGATACATCAATGGGCATGGAGCCCCGTTGTAGATCTGGCTTCGCATTCATCTGGTTGAGGTGCCCCCCTTCCGTTCCCCCTGAGGTGCCTGTAGTATTTCGATCTGATGCCCCGGCAGTGTTCTCTCCGATAGTGGTCAGGTATCGTTTGTAGGCCTTGCCCATGCATTTTTGGACTGTTGGTGCACGGACATTGTTGTGTACATATCTGCACTACTTCTCGTATTGTATCTATTATTATGAGTGAATTTGAAATATATATCTGTATATTTTTGTATGACATGTATATTGGCACATTACATTGTTTGACCGAATTTCGCATTGTCTATTCATTCTTCCGGGGGGATTGTGGGTTATTACTGTGATTTATTGTGAATGCATTGGTGTGTATGTTGTAATATGCGAGGGTGGGAGTGGGGGTATTTCGTGGGTGTCCCCCTAACTTTTGCCTCTCCCCTCCCCGTGTCGTAGGTGCAGTACTCACCGGTGTCTTCGGTGCCTACGTAGCTGTTGGTCATAGAGGAGCAGAAAGACAAGGGCAGGGAGTATTTGTAATTCCGGCTCCATGGTGGCCTCCTTCCTCGTGGGATGTGTTCAGGTGAGCGTTTTCCCATAGCAAAAGCTGTTTCCGCTGTGTTTTTATCCACGGTGAATCCGCCCCGGAAAAGGTGGCGGATTGGTAGGTTGTAATACTGTGGGCAGTACATTGTCTCCCGTCTGTCTGTTGGCGGTGACCACCGCGCTGCTTGTCTGTACCGCCGTGGCAGGCGGTGTGTTAAAGTGGCTGTCTTTGTTGGCGGTTTCTGCCAGGGTCATAATTCCCTTTTTTTGTCCGTCGGCCTGTTTGCGGTATTACCGCAGCTTTAACACCGTCCGCCAGGGTTGTAATGACCCCCAATATGTTTATTTGTAATAAAAAGAATGTGGGCCAGATTTACTAAAACATGGCACAGCACGTGCTGCGTCAAAATTGGCAGCACCGCACTGCATCATTTTAGAAATGCAGGAATGTGCCGTATTTATTAGAATACAGCACACCCCTGCGTTTTCTGCTTCACTGGTGTTAGACTGGGCTGCCTAGAGCCAACACAGGCATCCTTGCACCATCGTGCAAGGATGTCTGCGTTGAGGGGTTTGATTGTTTATGTGCGGAAAGGTGTCCCTTCCTGCACATAAACAATCACTAATGGTGACATGGCACTTCTGTGTGTGCTGCATAATGCAGCACACACACAGAAGTGCCAAAGCGTCATTTTGACATGATTGTTTATGTGTAGGAAGGAACACCTTCCACCACACAAACAATAATTTCTGGCATTTTGCTCTTTCAATTTGTGCAGAATGCAGCATACATAGAAAAAGCAAAAAATGAGGAGTAATAAAAGTGTTTCTCCTCATTGCACCATGCTTACGTCACCCCTGAGGTGGTGTTAAATTTTGGCACTGCCTCAGGTTTACGAAAACACGTAAATCTGGGGCAGTGTCAAAATGCAATGGGTGTTGCTGTGGCACGCCCACAGCAACAGCCCTTGCAGACTCCTTCCATGCACAGTGCTGCGTGTGGAGGGACTGTATATACAAGGTGGCGTTAAGCCACAAAAAGTGGCTTAACGCCACCTTGGAAATACTGCACAGGACATAGCACCTTCAGAACGTCACGTAAAGTGACGCTCCAGTGGCGCTATGGGCTCATCAATATGCCCCTGCGTGTTCAAATATGATGCAGATTTTTTAAAGTACAGATTTCCAAACCGACTGTAGAACACAGCATTGTGCAAATAAATGCAGAAGTTCTGCCTTTTCCTGTTGACACGGAGCAAACATTTATAATTGCTTCTTTGATCCCATTTCTAGAATGTAATATAATCTAAAAATAGTGTTATAGTGAGGGGTTAGAGATTATAAGACATCAATAAATGATGACCAAAAGACCTGGCTGTTGCTATGTATCTACTGTGATCTCAAAGTTGTTAATGAGAGTGCCTAATAAGGAAACCAAAGTCAGTCTCTCTTTCAACTCTCATATTTTTTTACACAACAACATCTCAACCTGCAAATATTTTTTTGAGCAAAGGATGACAAGGGATCATTATTGTATAGGTGCATTATCTGTTTTAAACTGGCCTTTCCCAAAATCTAGATTTTGAAAAACGCTCAGCTGTGCAAAGCACTGCCATATCGGAATACATCTATTGACCTTTTAGATATAATATTGATTGGCTCAAGTTTGCTATAAGCTACCAGATGATCTCATCTTCCTGAACTTTCTTTTAAACTTGTTATTTTTATAGTAGGTTGGTTTTATAATGAAGAGAAAAACCCTTTTGTTGTTTCTGCTAAACTGAGTTTATAGATTGATGGTATATCATAGAAGCATAATAATAGCATTTAGAATCAGGCAGAACCCAACTACCATTTTCTAGAGATGCTTGAAGAAATCCCATTGCCCTTCTGGATCTTCAGTACAATCATATCAATGTTTTAGTAACAGAATTACATTTCTTAAACCATTTTGTTGTCAGTTAGAGAGATTAGTCCCTGAACAGATACAAAAGTTGCAGGAAAATTATCATTCTGCTGATAATATTCTCGTTTATCAACCTAACCTGGCTGTCACATTGATGCCTAAATATGTTGCAGACTCAAAGAGCAGCTGAAGTTATCAATTATGATCTGCATCTTGTTTATACGTAGGTGATCAGAAAATTCACCAAACGTAGGCGCTTCTTTTTCAGTCGCTTGTATTGTCTTATCCACTTTAGGTGAGAAACTTGTAATATTGTCTGCATAAGTTAGAGCTATTCTTGGGAGACTTTTATTTTACAGCTCAGATAGTTCAGAAATTAGGAGGTTTCATAGAAAAGATTCTAGTTAGAGGGGAAAATAGCAATGGAGAGCAAGGATACCTCTGACAAGTTCCTCTGGTCATTTCAATGGCATTTGAACTTTTGCTATTTTAAATCCTGGGTTTAATCTTTTGCTATTTTAACTCCTGAGTCTTGCTATAAAACATAGACCGAATTCAAAAAACTTAGGGGCAGGTTTATGAAAATTGGTGCATTACCTAATGTTGTGCCACTTTTCTTACGCCCCTTTGCGCCCTCCTAATGCCACTATATATGTGCCATATTTAATATACAGAGCACCATGGCAGTAGTTAGGGAACTAGTGTCAGAATTTCTGATGCTAGTTCGACGCTTTGCAGGATTAGCATAAAAAATTCTGATGCTAATCCTCCAAATCACCCAGAGGCCCACTGAAACCAATGAAAGCCTCTTTTTAACGCAAAAGGTTACAAAGTGGCGCAATCAATGTATAGCGCCACTTTGTAAATTTGATGCTGCAATTTTGGCCTCTTTGGGCCACATTAGTGTAAAAAATAAATGACGTTAATGTGGTGAAAGGAAGCACTAGGGGCTCTTAAATCTGCCCTTAATACCATACCACATATTCTTCCTAATTTCTCATGAATAATGCCAGGAGACCCAAATGGAAGCCTCCTTTCATCCAGCAGGATAATTGCTAACATCCCCGGCTTGACTGCAAGATCAAACAAAATCTGTAGCTCAATTGATATGATTTGTAGTGCCACACCCAGGGTGTGGAGGTTTTTAAACTAAATATATTTATTTTGTATTATTATTTTACACTTTTTAAATGAAAAATTAAAGTTTTAAAATTTGGCATTGCATTTTGTAACTGTTAAATTTAGAATGTTTTTTTTTTATTATTGTTGGTATAATTTGTATATCTGCTACTTTAAAAAAAATATATATAATTATTATATTATTTTAAATTATTTTTCATTTGTTATTACTTTTATATGTTAATTATGTTTGTTGTAAAGTTGTAATTATTTGAAACATTTCAAGCTACGTTTACATTAATACATCTTTTTAGTTATACTTTAAATTGGATATACTTTGTTGATTTTACATTTTGTTTGAAAAATCTAAACTTTTAAATTATATTTTTTAAGAATATGGGGTCAGATGTATCATCACGGCCCTTTGCGATTCGGAAATAGCGATTTTTAAGAAATCACTATTTCCGACTCACAAAGTGCCATGTATCACATTTGCGAATCGGTAATAGCGATTTCTTAAAAATCGCAAATGCTGTCACCAATTCCAAATTTGCGATACCGGCCCCATTCGCAGCTATCGGCCTGTTGGCCTATATCTGACATTTTTTTGCATTTCCAAAATTGCGATTTCTGAACCAGAAATCGCTATTTTGGAAATGCAAAACCCCAGGGTGCTGGGGGGCTAAGGCCCCCTCTGCTGCACCCCAAAAGTTTTTTTGGGACCATGTAAGGTGCGCACATGCCAAAAGGGCATGTGTGCTTTACAGGTACAATTTAAAAATGCATTTTAATTTTATTTTTTTTATTTTGCACATGGTTACCACCAAGTTCAACTTGTTGGTAATTAGTGATTCCTAAATGCCAAAATCGCATTTAGGAATGGCTTCATACATGTGCTAAGAAATCGCAAATAAGGAATCCTTATTTGCGATTTCTAATTTAGAGAGTCACAATTTGCTACTCTCTAAACAGGGTTGCAATTTTAAGGAATCACTATTTTAGCGATTCCTTAAAATTGCGTTCAGAATGTATTTCATACATTCTGAAATGGCATTTTGCATTTGCAAACGGGCATTCGCACCGTTTGCAAATGCAAAATGCTTTCATACATCTGGCCCATAGTAATATATATTTTCCTGTTTTAAGTTAATGAGTTATTATGTACATGTATATGTTTATGTTTTTATTTTCAATGCATTGTATGTGTATTACTCAAGTAAATAGTAATATAGCAATTGCATAAGAGATTGTAACATTATGTAATAGATTTATTTTATGCTGTTTATATCATTTCAATTACATATATTTAAAATGTTTAAACATATATATTATTTAGATTAGAGTGGGTGTAGTAATTATGACTTTTTCACTTATATTTTACCCCACAATTTCTTATATTGGGATTGGAATAGTAAATTCGACTCCTTTAGCGTCCAACAACTTCATCATAATGGTAATAGTAAAGCAGACCGTTTAAGTAACCAACATCTTATCGAAAAAGATTTTTATTTGAGTGGAAACAGTAAATCTGACTTCAATCATGACCAACACCTTCCCCAAAATGTTGTTATGTAGTGTTATGTTGTTATGTTATGTTATGCAGATTTGTAGAACACACCATCACCCAGGAGGGTATCCTGGTGCTGAGTAGGTGTAAGTATAGCCAAACTTAGGGCCTAGTGGGACTAATTGAAAAGCCTGGACTTCAGTGCCTTTCAGAAGTCAAGAAGTGAGGAAGATCTCTTGTGTGTGTAGCAACAACTTGTTCCATGCTTTTAAAGTGATGTACGAGAAGGCTCACCCACAAATCTAGTTTTTCATATGTGTGGGGTGTGTGCAAGGAGGTGTCTGGGAGGTTTGTGAAAGCACATGCAATTGTTGAGAGATTGCGGGCCGGTAATATGTAGTGTCTGGAGTTTAAATTGTGCTTGTTTACATATGGGGGGGGGGGCTAGTGGAGTGTCCTCAGGTGTGATGTGCTATGATTGTGGCATGGGAGGTTGGGAATGACTGTGGTTGCTGAGTTCTGAATGGTCTGCAGCCTTATGGCGGGTGTTTTGTTGATCCTGGTATAGAGGGTGTTCTCATAGTCCAGCTTGCTTGTGACAAGGATGTGCGTGATACTTTTGTGGTCTCTGATTGGAAGCCAATTTAAAATGTTCCTCAGAATCTTCAGTGTATGGAAGCATGAGGCGATGACGGTGTTGACGTGAGGTTTCATGTTGAGTTTGCTGTTGAAGATGATCCCTAGATTCTTGGTGTGGTAGCTGGAGATGAGAGTTAGTCCTAGCTCTGCTGGCTACCAGGTGGAGTTTAACAGTGAAGTGCTTTTCCCGAAGATCATGATTTCAGTCATGTCAGTGTTCAGTTTCAGGCAGTGGGTGAGAGATTTCAGTTATGCAGGCCATTAACTTGATCCAGGTACTGGGTGTCTTGTCCATGAGAAAGAGAATGAGTAGCTTGTCATTGCCATAGGTATGGACATTGATGTTTTGAAAGCAGATGATGCTAGGTAGGGGGATCAGAAATGCATTGGAGGAAGTTGGGCTCAGGGAGGATCCTTGCAGAAATGGCTTAGGTTGGAGTAGGAATAATAAATCTGATCCCTTTAATGTCGACACACTTTCCACAAAACGGTTTAGATTGAAGTTGGAATAGTAAATCTGACCAATTTAGTGCCCACCACTTTCCCTAAAATGGCTTAGATTGGAAAGAGAATAGTAACTTTGACCTCTTCCGTATTCAACAGCTTAACCAAAATGGTTTAGATTTTAGTTGCAATAATAAATCTGACTGTTTCATGTCCAACACCTTCACTAAAATGGCTTGAATTGGAATAGGGAGAATAGTAAATACAACCCCGTAAGTATTCAAAACTTTCCTTTAATGTAGTTAGTTGGATTGGGAATAGCAAATGCAGCCCCTTTAGTCTCCCATACCTCCCATAAAATGGTATAGATTGGAGTGGGAACAGTGTATGTGACCCTTTTAGTGTACAATATCTCCCCCAAAATACTTTGCATTGGAGTTGGAATAGTAAATGTGATCCTTTTAATGTCCAATACCTTATCAAAATAGCTTAAATTTGAATGTGAATAGTTAATATGATTTAGGGGGTCATTACAACCTTGGCGGAAGGCGGAGAACCGGCGGTAAGACCGCCAACAGGCTGGCGGTCTTACTTTGTGGAATTATGACCATTGCGGTTACCGCCATGGTCAGCCGCCGGTTCTCCGTTCCGCCCGCCAGGGCGGAGACGACCGCTGGCCGTCACTAGACCACTGGCTGGATTCGGACCCGGCTTACCGCCGTGGATTTCCAGCGGTTTGAACCGCCATGAAATCCATGGCGGTAAGCACTATCAGTGCCAGGGAATTCCTTCCCTGGCCCTGATAGGGGTCTCCCCCACCCCCCACCCGACTCCTTCCCCTACCCCCCCACCACCCCTGCCACACCCCAAAGGTGGCAGGGCCCCCCTCCCCACCCCGACCCCAACATCACATCACCCATAGCCACACGACACGCACGCAGGCACCACCTACACACTTACATGCACACACACTGACATACCTGCCTACATCCACACACACAGTCAGACACGCACACCCACATTCAAACAGACACGCACACATCCATACAGACATACCCACAGACATAGAAGCACTCATTTCCATACACACAACACTCCCGCAAGCATACACGCACTCACACACCCCCTCTACATACACACACGCACACCCCCATGCACCCTCACAACACACAACACCCCCCCACCCCCCTCCCCTCACGGATGATCGACTTACCGGGTCCGACGATCCTCCGGGAGGGGACGGGAGCCATGGGGGCAGCTCCGCCGACACCACACTCCCAACAGAACACTGCCACGGCGAATCACAGGACGTGATTTGCTGGGCGGTGTTCTGTTGGCGTGGCGGTGGAGGTGGAGCAACCTCCACTTCCCTGCCTCTCGCCAGTATGGCTGTTGGCGGCTCTCCATCCGTAAAAGGACAGAGAGCTGCCAACTGTCATAATAGGCCAAGCGGCAAACCGCCACCACTGGCGGTCTTCCGCACGGCGGTCCCTCGGCGGTCTTTCAAAAACACCGCCGAGGTCAAAATGACCCCCTTAGTCTCCAACACCTTCCCCTAAATATGTTATATTAGAACTGGAATAGTAAATGTACTCTTTATTGTGTTTAATAAGTTGTACAAAACATATTATGTTGTACTTCGTATAGTATATTTTATTATGTCAGTGAGGTTGTTGTCATTTTAATATTCTACTGTATATGAGTTAAAATATAAAGTGTTATGTTTATGTGTTGTTTAGAGTTTAGGATGGTATGTAATGGATGGTTTTAAATAGAAATTACACAGTTTGATGATTGAATACCTATCTTATGTTTGTACTTTTTTACTTTATTCAATGTATGCTTAAAGCTTAAATAGTTTATCTGTTATATATGAAATGTTAACATCACAAAAATGTATATAACATTGTTTAACATTTTAGTTACAATAACATTGAGTTATACAGTCTCTCTTTAATCACAAATATATTGTAATATTTTATGTCACATACATGTTTTTATATGTTTAAATATATGATACGTCATTGTTTCTTTAGATATGAATTTGCTCACAAATTGTATTTGAGCATTTTTACAACACTTTACATAACTTTTAAACATATAATAATTCAGAATATTAATAAAAAGTTATATTCCATAGTACTATTTGATATATAGTTGACATTACTTTGATTTGTGTTTGCACTTAATATCATTATTAATTAATTATACAATTAAAGATATATATTTAATTATTTAGATAATTATTTCCATATGTTCATTAATTTTTAAAGGAACATTACATTTTTAACTTTCATTTAGAAGACTTTTTTTAAACTACCTGCATTTTATGATATGTTTACAGCATTTTTGGGAAGATCTGGATCCTGTCAGTCGCATTTCCTTTCCTGTTGGTTGGCAGGTAAGGTAAGACCCTTTTAACTTATTATTTAGGAGTTTTGGTGGGCTTGTGGGTAGGTATAGCTATGCAGTGTAATGCATTAGTTTGCTAAGTATGTTTTGTTTAATGTTAGATTGCGTTTTGGGGTTGTGTAACATAGCATGGTAGGTCTTATTATAGATTGTGTAGTGTATTATAACAGTGCATGCGGTTAGTACAATGATGTTTATAAAGCCTTACTTTAAAGTGTGCTTTGGTTTTGGGGTAAATATTATGTGCAGGTGGGCCTACTGTGTTCTTTTTATGGGTTTTGCTGTCAAAGTGGAAGGCTTTCCCATTTTTGGATGTGTTTTTTATAAAAGGAAATCGTTTTTTAGGGTATATTTTAACCAAGATTACTTTTTAAATTTTCTTTTAATTTTCAGTTACCTGAAGGGTTTTTAATTTTCTTTGGGTTTTTATGGTTTCCCGGGACTTTGTAGAACTTTAGTTAATTTCTTTTTAATATTGCATTTTTTACATTTTTTGTGGTTTCTTTTTTTTTGGCAATGTAGGTGGATCATGGACATCAGCTACAAAACTGCAAGGGGAATGTTTTCAGTATTTTTGGGATGGGAAGTCTTTGCTGTTGTTGCAATTCTTAGTGTATACTCATATATGTGATGTGAAGTGTTAAATATTTTTCTTTTTTTTGTGTAGTATTTCTTTTTTGAATAAACAACACATCATGATGCACATACATAACGGTACCTAACGGGAGAGAATTACAATAACAATCATGCATTGAATAGGGAGAGGTTTAAGAACAAAAGGGGAGTGAGGAAAGGGTGGGCAGGGGAGGACAGTGAGGATATGGGTGAGGAGGTGGTTAACAATGGTTAAAAGGCAGCGATCAAGAATCGAAGATCAGAACACAGAACTCAAATCTCAAAACTTGAAACCCAGAATTGGGAGCTCGGAACTCAGAGCTCAAAACTCAAGGTCCCCTTCTGGGGGAAATATCAACTCATTTGGAATATGAGAGCACACATGAATTTTCCCTTCAAAGACCAAGTCCTAGAGTTAAATAATTAGCTATAGGTGCATAGAATCCCTATATAGGGCTAATGTCAGGTTGGGCTCAGGGTCAGCTATCAGGAGTGAAAGTGAAGGGATGACCGGTAGAGGCAAGTGGTGGGGAGGGGCCTCAGGATACGTAGAGAGGACTGACTGTAAGGTGTAAGGGGACAGCTGTTTCTAAGGTGATCCTTGAGTTATAGAGGGGTATCTGGATAGCTAAGTGGAGCAAGCCCTATATTGGTCGGCGGGTCTGTAGGAGGGACCTGTCCGAATTATGGCAAGCATCGATGGGCCCTGTCCTATCAAGAACAGCATCCCAAGCGAGGTTGCAGTTCCCTCCTATTATGTAGAAGGTAGCACCTATCTATATGAGAAGGTAGTTAAGGCAGAATAGGAAGGGGCGTAGACAGACCCCAGGCATAACAAATTGTCCCCTATTTTCAGTTTCATGAAAATATACCGAACTTCAGGGTCTGACCATGTCCTGACTACAGTAATGGGCAGTGTTTCACGAAACAGGACTACTGTAGAGGACCTTCACCACCCAGTCTTGCCGTAATTTATAGGATTCAAGATCATCTAGATGTGTCTCCTGAAAGAGCACCATGTTAACAAGTTTCGACTGAAGGTATGAGAGCACTTTCTTGCATTTCACGTAATGGGTTAGACCTTAGACGTCACATGTCAGAACTCAGAGTAGGTGGGGGGTGCAAGAGGCGGAAGTGACAGCAACATTAGGGTGCTGGGACGAGGGCTTAGGAAGATGGGAGGCCATAATAGTCGAAGGGAGGGAGACGCTAGGCGGTTGAGGAAAAGTAATGAAGAGGGGTGGAGAGAGAGGGCTAACACATACAGTAGGAGAAGAGGGGTAAAGGGGAATTCCTATAGACCCCGGCCGGGAGGGTAGTGATAGGGCTACTGACTGCGAGGGCTCAGAGAAGAAGGGTGAATATTGGTTTAAAGGATGGAGACAGAAGTTTCAGGAGGATGTTGCAAGACAAGGAGGGGTAGGAGGGGGAATGGGAACAAGTGGGAGGGAGAGAGATGGGGAAAGAATTTGACACTAGTCAAAATCAAGCCACCAGGGCTCAGATCTGTACACTGCGGGTTCGAAATTGGGGAATCAGTCCTCTGGACAGGCCTGACCCAGCAGAAAGGGCACCCTTAGGGTATGTACTAGTTGGTGTTAGTGCCTCTGGGTAGGATGCTAAGGAAGTGTGGGGAGCCCACCACAAATAGTAAATCACATTGGCAGAGAAATGGAGGGTAGGAGGAGGCCGGATTAACCAGGAATGAAACTCCTGTTCAGATATGCTAAGAGACAGTACTGGAGCGGGAAAATGTTCAGGCAGTCAGACCTGAGGATCATGGTGAAATAGTGAAATGACTAGGGGGAAGGAGAGAGGATAAGGAACTGGCATGGCAGTGACACTAGGGTGCAAGGGAACAGGTAAAAGCATGAAATAGCATGAGAATACAAGAAAACATGACAGGGGATAGAGGTTTAGGCAGGTGTAACAGGCAGGGATACAGCAGCCATATCAGGAGGTACAGGAAAAGAACGGAAAAAGTGAAGGAAAAGAAAAGAAAAGACAGAAACGGACACAGAATTGATAGGACACAGCTAACAGCATGTCATCCTTAGGCTGTGAACAGGTGAAAACAGCATGATAATAATCACAGCGGAAGGCATCATAGTGGCATGTAATAAACACAAGTGTAATATCTCCTCAGTGCATATCACCTCACATCAAATGGTGTTAGTCCTTAGTGGGGTTTGTAGTATTAAGCTTTCCTCAAGCAGCTAGCTAGGTCCTTCAAGGAGGATAGCCACAAGAGTAGATGTGGTCACCATCTGATCTAATTTAGTGCCAACGTAACTAAATAAGCTGACCTAGGGGTAATTTGCGTCCCCAACACTGTGAACAATTAACATTGGTATAACAATACTCACATCAGTGTATTGGATGAAATCATGCTATAAACACGAGTAGCTTATGGACAGACCCACGCACCACCAGGTGCAGCAGAATTTGTGTTTTACTGGTGGGTGTCTTGGAGAACAGGATTGAGCGGAGGTGGCGAAGGAGCCACAGTAAGTGGTGTTGAAGCAGCCGGCATTTCCATGTTCCTGTGTTGAGTCAGAATATTATCCAAAAAGAGATGCAGGTCCTCTGGATCAAAAAAGTCTCTCGATTTTGGATTTCTGGTGATCCACATCCATGTGGGTTCAAATAGACCATATTTTATGTCTATTTGGCAGAGCCTAGGACATACGGACAAAAAACGCTTAGCAGCCCTTGTTAGTCTCCTTGGGGTAGTGTGCTGTGATGAGTATCTCCTGACCTTTGTAGCAATATGGGCCATGGGAATGAGCAGCGGCGGGGAGCTGGCGAACCTGCTCATGTCGTAGGAAGCAGGCAATGATGGGGTGAGCTCGCGTTGGGGTGAGGTTGTGTCACTCCTTTGGGGCATTTTGGACCAATGCGGTGTGCCCGCTGGAACTTAAGTGATGGGTTGAATGTTAGCCCTGTGCGCTCAGGAAGGGCCATGCGAGGAAATACGGTGACATTTTGTTTCCTCCAAATTCTACGGAAATCCAAAAAGGCTGGCATTGTCCTGGGACTACTGTCCTCCAGGTCAATCCCTTTGCTGCACAAGGAGTTAAGTTCCTGGCCACCATCAGACACTACATTGAGTCTGTCTTCCACAGTCGTGATTCATTGTTCCAAATCTGTAACTGTTCAGGAATACCGCAATATCCTGGTGATAGATTTGGTCTCAGCCACTAGGGCGGAGATGGTGGTATTCAGCCCCTCTACTTTGCGGCCCGCAACTGTGATTTCCTATAGGATTCGCTCCATAGCTGAATCCTGCACCGAGTCAGAGTGGACGGAGAAGTGACCTGATGGGGGTGTTCCCCCCGCCACAGCCATGGAGGGCTTACATGAAGATTTGCTGTGAATTTTTCCTGAGGGCACCTCTCAACTGACCTCCGATATCTTAAACACGGGGCGGGGGAGTCACTGCGCCCACCTGTGGCAAAGATTGGTCAGGTATAGGAAGGGGTAGGTATAAGGCACATCATAATCACAGTAATAAAGCCAAGACCCAGTGATCTCTGCTGAGGTCTATCTGTCAAGGGTGTGGCAGCCAGGGTCTCAGAAAAGGTGCCGCCCAGCTGAAAATGGAGGCGAGGCTTGGGATGGACACAGCTGCCCCTTGTCCCTCAAGAGGTGGATGGACTCAGCCGTGCAATGGGCGGCCACTGCTTCACTGTCCTGTTATGCCCCAAGAGGCACATGTGGCCACGGTATATGGCAGCGAAGGTGTCCAACTTCAGGAATTAGAGCAGGTTCCTGAGCTGAGGGTCAATAAAAAAGGGGGAGGGGCCACTGCAAGCGTGCACTTTGCTTCAAGAGCAGCTGGTGGGGAACTGCCCATCCCCTGTACCTCCAATTCTGCTCCTAGGCTTCAGTTACCTCATGTGGGTGAAGCAGGCGGCAAGGATGCAAGCAGGGAGCTGGGGATGGGGTTGGCATTTCCCTCGTCTGGCAGGAATAAGTCCATGCCAGGCCCCTCCTCGGCTTCCTCTTTTTCCCAGCCTGTGCCAGAGTAGAAAGGCCGGTGAGTAGCTGGGATGTCTATGGGGGGGTGGAGAGGCACTGATGCAGTGGCAGCTCTTCCCAGGGCACATTAAGCCACCTGGAGGCCGTTCAAAACTTGCTGTCAGGGCAGAAGTGGGTGCCTGTGGTCCTGAAGAGACGCCGCCACAGCGCCCAGTCCTCTGGGCCTCTCTCCCCCGGGAGCATCAAAAGGGGTGAATCAGTGGCATTGGGACTCCCCACAAGTCATCATCCCTCAACCTTGGGACACAGGCTGGCTCCGGTTGCAATTGCGCAACCCACATTGTACACAAAATGCCTCTTTCTGCTGTTAGGACCCCCCCCCCCCAATGCTCGGAGCTCTGTTCTCAAGCGGCCATCTTGTTCTGCGGCCAGTAACACCCCTTCAATTGTTTTTACTGTTATATTTTTGGTGTTTTTAATATTTATTTATTATTATGTTAGATTATTTTTATTGATCAGTCTATACTGTGTTATTATATGACTATTTGCAGTATTGACTATTTATTAAAAATAACATATGTAATATTTATTATTACTCCTTTTAATTATGTATTTGGTGGACTAGAGTCCTTATTTTGCTATTGTTTCTCAGTAGAGTAATCTGCTATTTTTTAAAAAGAGTCTAACTTTAAATTGTAGCATTTTGTATATGTTCCTGGTCTTTTTAGATAGTTTAGGTTCACTTTAGTTTGTTGATGTTGTATTCTTAGTTTTTGGTAGCTTTGTTCTTTTTGTAGGATTTCTAAGCTTTTGCAAAGGTTAGGTTGGCTGCGGCCTATTGTGGCTTGGAAGGCATTGTAGCATCCTTTCACTGTGTTGTTAGTTTTGGCTTGTTCCACCATGCAGTGAAACTTCAATTGGCCTCTGTGGCCAGAATGGTGCAGTCTGCCAAACAAGGGGGCATATTTATACTCCGTTTGCACCAAATTTGCGTTGTTTTTTTCAACGCAAATTCGACGCAAAACTAACTCCATATTTATACTTTGGCGTTAGACGCGTCTAGCGCCAAAGTTCATGGAGTTAGCGTCATTTTTTTGCGTGAACACCTTCCTTGCGTTAATGATATGCAAGGTAGGCGTTCCCGTCCTAAAAAATGACTCCGATGCATATGCGTCGGATTTATACTCCCGGGCAAAAATGACGCCCAGGAGTGGGCGGGTCTAAAAAACCCGCATAAGCGCCGGATTTTAGCGCCTGGGTCAGGGCAGGCGTTAATTGACCTGTGGGCTCAGAATGAGCCCAGAGGTGCCCTCCACTGCCCCCAGGGACCCCCCCTGCCACCCTTGCCCACCCCAGGAGGACACCCAAGGATGGAGGGACCCACCCCAGGGACATTAAGGTAAGTCCAGGTAGGTATTATTATTTTTTTTTTTTGTGGCATAGGGGGGCCTGATTTTTGCCCCCCTACATGCCACTATGCCCAATGACCATGCCCAGGGGACAGAAGTCTCCTGGGCATGGCCATTGGGCAAGGGGGCATGACTCCTGTCTTTTCTAAGACAGGAGTCATTTCAATGGGGGATGGGCGTCGTAAAAAAATGGCGCAAATCGGGTTGTGGCGATTTTTTTGCCTCAGCCTGACTTGCACCATTTGTGGACGCCCATACGCCATTTTCCCCCTACGCCGGCGCTGCCTGGTGTACGTCGTTTTTTTTAACGCACACCAGACAGCGCCGGCGGCTAACGCCGGCTAACGTCATTCAATAAATACGGCGCCCGCATGGCGCTTCAGAATGGCGTTAGCCGGCGCTAATTTTTTTGACGCAAAACTGCGTTGGCGCAGTTTTGCGTCAAAAAGTATAAATATGGGCCAAGGTGTCTTCAAAATAGTCCATTAGGGAACCTCATTTCTTTTCATGTGTGTGGTACAATGGAAATTCTATTCTATTAGAATATTGGAGTGTTTAGCTATATCTGTTACAAATATGTATGCTAGGGTTATTAATTTCTAAAAATAAAAACAAATGGCAGTTTGTTGTCTATTCCACAGTTAGTGCAGATTTTTGCAGGAATTTCCATATGCTTTGGTTAAAGTGGTAATAGCAGCCTTGTATGGCTTTGGGTGGGTACATTTTTTAAATTGCTTGTGTCGTTGCCTATTCAAAGTCAATCATTATTTTATGTGGAGGGTAGTTGTTAACAGTTTTTAGTTTTCATTTTAATATAGCTTAGTAATTTATAGAGTGTTGCAATTTCCTTGTTAAGGAAGCAGTGTATAAATTAGAGGTATATTACTGTTATGATATTCACTGCGTATCTGTGTGAATTGTGGAGGGCAAGTTTTGTAAGTGACATCTACGTTTGACAGTGGCTTTGGGCTGGATTACGAGTTTGATGGTCAGACCACCAAACCGCCATGGTTGGTGGTCCTTTCAGACTGCCCTATCACGAGTTACACAGGCAAGACCGCCAAGTAAAAAAGGCAGACTGCAAGCGGCATGTCATCCTGGAAATAGTCATTCCAACCTCCAGTGCTGCCAGCACTGTGACCAACCACCAAGCATACTGCAAGCACATAGTCGCCGTGGCAGACCCTCATGTCGGTCAACCAATGGCAGTCCAAACCATGGTGGTTCGCAGTCGGCAAAGCAATAGACAACTGCACATTGGATACATTTGAAAACAACACAGCTGACACACATTGCCACAGTGGACACACCTTCAAAGGACATTATAAAACACACACCTTCACAGTTCACAATCCTTTGCATTTTCAACGCAAAACACAGAAGCCAGAGCACCTTGTTTCCAAAACACTTCACAGATAAGGCACCCCTTTTTTTCACCATCCTATAAAACACCCTGCACACAGTTTTGTCCATTCCCAGCCTTTTGAACTTCCCCTCTTAAGTAAGCCCATGTCACCCTTTTTTCCCCACCATGTCACAGTTGAAAAATCTAAGTTGTTCAGAAGATGAGTTAAGAGTCATGGTGGATGAAATCATAAGAGAAGAGCCACAATTGTTTAGAGCATAAGTCCAGCACACTCCTCTCAGTAGGAAAATCAAATTGTGGGACAGGATAGTCTACAGAGTCAATGCTGTAGGCACCACCCTGCGCACAAAAGAGGACATCAGGACGAGATGGAAAGACCTCAAGGGCAAGGTCCATTCCCTGGTCTCCAGGTACCAGCTGCAGGCCAAGAAGACTGGAGATGGCTCTCCCAGTGCTCTATTACATCTCTTTCCCTGGGATGAGAAGTTCTTGGCATCCTTAATCATGAGAGCTAGACAGGAATACCTGGGGGAATGCAGTCTGGTAAGTCACAATACAAATAATTTCACCAAAATGTAATGTCATGCATGTTCACAGCTCACCTTTACCCACTCTCTTGTTCATGTCTCCACCAACATTCAATGCCCAGAGTATCTGAGTGTACAGTGTTAATCTGTATTGTTGGACCCAACATCACAGCTACTAAGGCCCATCACATGCCATTGGTCCAAATGGGCGTGTAAGCCTTACAATATACAATAATAATCCCAGGACTCAGGATATGTCTCAACAGGTAAATGTATGCCCAAACATAAATGCAGTCGGCATACAGATATTTAATACCCAACATATGTACAGGGTGTGTAGTACAGAGAGGTACCTGAATGCAACTCTCAGGAGGCACTGTTTCTCAAACTCCAAACACCAGACCAATGTTCCCTTGGACACATACCCCTGTTCGGTAACTCTAAATTGAAGTTTACTGACCTGGGAGGATACAATTTCTGAAGTGCGTGAAGTAGAGGGAGTGACCTGTCGGCTGAGGCCAGGAGGCCCTGTGTCTGTAAATCCAACCACCAGCCAGTGTCTGCTTGTCCAAATATCATTGTTTGGTAAACCACAAAGAAAGGGTACTCACCTGGAGAGATCACATTTCTATAGTGTGTGTAGTACAGGAAGTGACATGACTGCTGAGCCCAGCAGGCTCTGTTACCGTGACTCCACTCTCCAGCCCACTGTTCTCTTCTCCATATACTATTGTTTGGCAAACCACAAATGATGTGTACTCACTTGGGAAGATCACATTTCGATAGTCTGTGTAGTACAGAGGGTGACATGATTGTTGAGGCCAGGAGGCCCTGTTTGAGTAACACCAACCACCAGCCCTATGTTCACTAGCCCAAATACACTTGTTTGTTATTTCTCAATTGAAGTATACTCAACTGGGAGGATAATAGTTGTCAAGTGTGTGAAGTAGAGGGAGTAACCTGTTTGCAACTCTCTGAAGGCCTTGTGTCTGTAACTCCAAACACCAACCCAGTGTTCACGTGTGCACATACCCCTGTTTGGCAAGTCTCAATTGAAATTAACTCACCTGGGAGGATACCATTTGTGAAGTGTTGGGAAGTAGAGGGAATTACATGACTGCAAAGCCCAATAGGCCCAGTAACTCTAACTCCAAACACCAGCACTGTGGTTACTTGTCCAAATACCCTTGTTTGTCAACTCTCAGATCAAGTATACTCACCTGGGACTGTTCAAGCACAGATCATTCCCAAATCACGGACATATGTGTCAACATAGCTCCACCATGACTTGCTAACCCAAGATGAAATATTAGAGGACAGGAATGACACCTTATCCACTATGTTTAACAAGTATTTGTAACACCTCATGACGCATCACCAGATTGGTATTGGCAGCAGACACATTCACACTGCACTAGGCACAAGAGGACTCCAGTAACATTTACAACAAAGCCCTGGGTCTATCAGCATCACACTCGACTAGGCCTCCTAATGTGTGAAGCCATATCTTGCCTAGCCACTGATTTGCCTTCACTGGTTGCAAGATGGCATTTCCAAGCCATCCCCTTTGTGCTATTGATATGCATATTTCAGTAGCAGCTTGAGTCAAAATGAATTGGCATGCTTCACACATGGCATGTTAATAAACCCAATACCATGGTTACTTGTCATAATAGGATTAACTGCAACTTAACTTTGCACATGGTCTCTGCTTACTATAACACTAAACTGTAGGAGGTAGATGCCACAGTACAACAGTAACATTGTACATTTTACATCAACAGGTGGAGCTTCTGCTGGGCACACGGAGGCCACAAAACAGACTGCCACTACCCCCCTGGATGGAGCCCTCAGAGACGACAATACTCCTAGCCGTCTGGATGTGTAAGACAGTTCTAGCCCATCTGGGCAACCTGGTCAGATGCCAACATGAGTCTCACTGTGGCAAGTACATCATCTCCCAGCCCAGTTGCCTCAACATCATAGGCAGCCATTCAGCCCCCAACCTGTGTCCAGAGCACAGTGTCTACCATCTCGTGTCCCCAGTCCTGGATCCTGAGTTGCAGTGCAACACTTCCAACAATGAGGGTCCAGGGGACATGAGTGCATGGGAGGAATGATGTTGAGCAGTGAGGTGAGGCCACTGGGGCTGCCCCTGGCCAGGAAACCATCAGCCACATCTTGGGGGTCTATCAGGAGTCCTAAGGCATGATGGGCCAGGTGTTGACTGAACTTCTAGAAATCAAGCAGCTACAGAGGTACATGCATAGGGACATGCGTGAACAGATGGAGTTCCACAATTGCAACATAGCCTCCCTCATGTGTGTAGAGGGACATACACTCCACCATGAGCAGGGGTTTTCAAAACCACCCTACCCCTTTCTTTGGCTCATCAACTGCAGGCCCATCAACATCAGTGCCAGCCAAATCAAGGGAGGCACTGCAAGAGGAGCAACTAGCCCCAGACACCCCTGCCTCTGTAGCAACAGATCCCCCATCCCGCAAGCAAGCAGAAATGTCCAGCAAAGAATCCAGGAGGTGCGGATGGCAAGACACCCACCATTGACAGCAATTGATTTCTTCCTAAAGGACCTGCTTTGTGTGCAACACATTTGCTCAGTTGACTGATCCTCAACCACCTACCAGTCCCAATGGGAGGAGTACTCTGGACTTTGGACTCCCAATGGTGTGACATCTACTCCAATGATTTCATTCACCATGACTGACCCCCTTTACGTTACATCTTTTGTTTCTTTCTATCCAAATCTTAGATTTACAAGATTTCGTAAACCTGAGGCAGCAATGAAATCTAACGCCACCCCAGGGGTGGGGTTAGCAAGACACAACGAGGAGGAATACTTTTATTCCTCCTTGTTTTTTGCTTTTTCTATGGGTGCATGCGGGTGTACCTTCCCGCACATAAAAAAACATTTGAAATTACTCTTAGGCACTTCTATGTGTGCTGTATTTTGCAGCACACCCAGAAGTGCCAAAGCACCATTACTGATTGTTTATGTGTAGGAAGGGACACCTTCCCACACAAAAACAATCACAACCCTCAACACAAACATCCTTGCACAATGGTGCAAAGATGCCTCATTTGGCGCTGGCAGCAAAATTTTGCACCAGCGCAGGGGACAAGACAGGGGTGTGCGGTATTCAGTGAAAATGACAGGGCGCAGCGCTGCCAATTTTGGCGCAGCATCGCGATCCGTCATTCTCTCATAAATATGGGCCATAGTGTTTAGCCAATGTGAAGGAAAACTTACTTGATCATAAGCTAGAACTGCATTTTTTCAGACCACATGATGAAACAAACGATGAATCAGGTCCAACACATGACACAAAACAAGTGTAATGTGCACTTCTGTACCTCCATCCAAATGCGGTGCCAACTGTCTAGGTACAGGTCTCATACATACAAACTCTGAAACCTATATTACCTGGAACAGTACATGTCCACTTTGTATGTCAGAACAGCATCAGATACCTGCCAATGTCACAACTCTGAAATGCCCACATGAAGACGCCATGGTGAAAGTACCTGTACAATGAACACAACAAGGAGTATAGGCTTGAAAACATACCTACGACACAAGTAACATAGCAAGTAAATGGAAAATAAATTACATTGCAAGGGAAGGGACACAAACAAAGCTACATAATCGAAGTGGGGATGTGTCAAAAGCTATCTTATCAAGCATCCTTTGGCTGATTATTACAGAGTACAAGCTTCCTAGCTGTTTCTAAAACACTCTACTCCACACGTTCTTACAGCTACTGTTCATCGTACAGTCACAGTCATGGCATCACATGACATACTCATGAAAAGCAGCTGTTGGTTAGATCCTCCCGCAAGTCAGCTGCTTCGTCTTCACCAATGTCATCCTCACTTGGCCTTTCAGGAGTCTTACCGGGTGGCACTGGAGGCTTCCCCTCCTCTGGAATGTACAGGATATTCCTCCACAGGGCAATGCTGTGGAGCATGCAGCATGCCATAGTGATCTGACTCACTGTCCTGGGTAAGTAGAGGAGGGTTCCAGTCCAAACAGCAGAATCTGACCTCAGGAGTCCAAAACCCTGCTCCACTGGCCACCGTGTTCTTCCATGGGTCTCATTGAAGCAGACTTCCCCTGGCGTAGTTGGAGTCCTCAGTGGCATCAACAACCAAGGACAGTGTGGATATGCAGAGTCTCCTGTCAAGGAATGGTACATAAGTGCAACAATGAGTTCCTCACTTCATGATTGTAGCAACTGACATTGCACATACACAATCAGGACTGACGTGACTTATCAACCAGCCAGGACCTCTCTGGGTGCAGTTGTGACATCAGCTGGGGTATGGTGCTGTTCTGCATCATGAAAGAATCATGAGGTGAACCCGAATAAAGGGCACAGACATGTGAGATGTAGATATGTGGAAAACAGACAACTTACGCACTGATGGAATAGAAGTTCTTTCTGCTGCGATCTACTTTTTCAGGGGCCTAAGGTAGCACCAAGCCAACATGTGTGCCATCAATCACCCCCACCACATGTGGAAGGTGGGTAAAACCATAAAAGTCAGTCTTCACATTTGCTAGATCCTCATGTCGGGGAATCTGATATAGCTGTCAATGTGTTTCACCATTGCTGAGAGGAATTCCTTCAACACCAGACTAAACATATTTTGGGACATACCAGCAGATAGCGCCACTGTATGTTGGAAGAACCCTGTGCCCAGGAAGTGCAATACTGACATGACTTGAACAATGGGTGGTATGCTGGTTGAATAGCTTATAGCTGGCATCAGATCTGGCTCATACAGATGGCATAAGTCTACTGTTGTTTGCCTTTTCAGATGGAGGAGCTGGATTACTTGGTGTTTTTCCAAGTTCTGAAGGTCTGGCAGTGTTTGGTAGAAATGAGTTTGTAGCATCCTCTCTCTCCCAGGGTACCCATATGTGACAAGACATGATTTGTAACCTAGTGGGTCCCCAGCACCATACATGATACATGCCAACAATATCATGTGGCAAATCATTTCTGACTGGATAGACATGACACCCACTGCAAATCCCAGCTTGCAAATGCACAAGAGTCACATGTGCCCGCCCATAGTTTTCAAAAAATGGATTCCACTTCATGGATTTGCACGAAACTCGGAGATGTGCTATACAATTGCCCCTCAAAGTGTGACTGTATATTCCGACCTCCAAAAAGGCCATCGGTGGTTGGTGGCCCATGCACCACTGTTAAGTGCCATCTGTGCCCTGCACCAAACTACAATAATGGTTGAGTAGAAGAACCTACAAGTTAAATGCCATCTGTGCCTTACAAAAACTACAATGATGGTTGAGTAGAAGGAACGACATGACAAGACAGAGTAAGGATGTTTGTGATTAAACTAAGGATATATTGTAGATGTTACACAGTTTATAAAGCCAACTACAGCATTTCAGCCCGCCAAGATGGCATATGGGAGACCTACACCACTGGACATTAGGAACCCTCCCGTGACCACTGGTGGAAGTTGTCAGGGTGGTAGGTGATTGCTATTGCGGCAGACAATGACATAGGCTAATGTTGTTGCCTGTGGTGGTCGGGGCCCATTGGCCGGGTCCGCTGGCGGGAACACCATGTTGTGCACATTTACTTACCTGACTCCTGACACTGCTGCCAGCAACACCTCCATGACCTGAGATGCTGTGTGCCGCCTCTGGGAGCAATCATGCCATGTCCACCAGGTGATAGGGCCTATTCCTTCTCTCCAGAGGAGGTGGAGAGGCTTGTCAATGAGGTCCTGCCCATGTATGGACAGCTCTATGACTCACTAGAGGAGTGTGAAAGAATCTCATAGGCACAATTAATACTGTTCGACACTTCCTTTTCTTTCGCAAAGGCTACAATGTGCCCCTGTGTGCCAGTTAGACTTTTTGGGTGCTTGTTGTTGCATTCTGTGTGGCATCAATTGGATGTGAATGGTGGAGGTATTGGTGGCCAGAAAAATATGTTATGTTCAGTCACTTTGTGTTGTGTGAAGTTTTCAGGAGCCTAGATCCTCCTTGTGTTGGATGCACATAACTAGGTAAGAAGAATTCACTACTATCCACTGACATCTTTTCCTTACGATGTTTATAAATGTTAGACAACACTTATGTGCTTGACAACATGAGCTGTGCATGCATTTTGTATGAGTCATTTGAGGATCTTGTAAGCAATGTGTATTGTGACATAGATCTTTCACCCCACATCTTGCCTTGCCAAAAAGTAGTCTGGGAGGCATATCCTGACTCACTCTGCCCTTTAAGATGCCACACACTCCACACACCAAATTGCTGATACCCACATGATGTACGGTCATGCATAGAAGTTATGGGAATAGGTGTCATATAGGTTATGTATGTTCAGGCTGCAGAAACCAGGGCCTGTCAAATGTATCTCCCAGTATGGGACATAGTGCAACCTGTCGTAGAGTCACTGTGCCCACTCCATGTACACAAGCAGATCCTGTCATTTCGCCAATATGATGCTCTAGTGGCAACACGTATCCTGAATGCCTCAGTCCATTGACTAGAATACGAATGGGTACTGAGGTTAATCCACAAACTAGTCCAAATGTGTGTCCTTGACTCATGACAGGTCCCTTATTCCCACGTCTCTGTTTTCACCTTCACAGAAGTCATATTTGTCCTGTACAGGCTTAGTGCACTGATGACAGGCCCATAATGCAGATAGTGTATTGATTCTGGGAGTTGTGTATCCAGACCTTGATGGCCATTTGAGGGGAGCATGGCAGCCATAACTTGGTGAGAACAGGGCATAATCCTACGTGTCACGTTGCCATGTCAATGTGTTATGTTCTGACATCTCCCCCTGATTATTAGTGATGTACTATGTGTGAAACAGTAGATGAGTGGCTGTTTGTGTAGATATGTAATGTGATGCATACTAATGTGCCTTACCTATTGGCCCAGGGACCTAGGACACAACTGTGTACACTCCACAAACAATTTGCTCTCCAGGGACAACATATGGCTGTGTACATTGATCAATCAAGTACTGTTTGTTGTTGTATTGGTTGTTTATTCTATGTAACAGACCACTACTCCTCAGTGTTACAGGTCAATGTGAAGGAAGTAATGGATCACTGTCCTCAGCCATATGCCTTGGTAAATGAGTATATTCGGATATGCCACACAGAGGCTACTTCTCTTCAGCATAGTGCTGGTGCCTCACTACTGTCTATAATGTGGAAATGACCATCATACATGTGACAGAGCAGACCTTTATCTTTGGGTGCGTATACAGATCAATACCTTCCCATGGTAAGTGGGAATTGTCCATGGATGTGATTTGTGTGCCATCACTGTTGTCAACATTCCTTGTGCCTACATGTTAGCATGTGTCTCTTTCTCTTTTGGCAAAATATATATGCTGCTGTTTCATGCATAGTCTACCAGTGTACATTGGATGATTCCTGTATTCCCTCACATATATGTGCATGCCAACCTATGTTTGGAATAGGGCATTTGCAAAGGGAGTACATTTCATGTGGTGCCACAGCAGGAGTGTGTCACCATTGATTGTTGGCTCACACATACCCTCAGCCATCATTCCATGTCATTTGGCATGCACAACTACAGTAGCAATGAGGGGCAAGCCATGTATGACTAGAGTTTTTAGCCACAATGTACATTTCCAGGCCATTTCCAGGCCATTGATGTGGCATCATGTAGCAACGTGCACTGCAAATGTGTAATGGGTAAGGTGTTTTACCTGACTGTTGGCATGCATCATAAACTTGCAGTTATGTTGAAATAGATGTGTTTGGGTACAACCATTCATCCACAGAAATCTGGCTTTGCAGTACCAAAATAGAGACAGTGATGTGTTTTGGGTTTTAGGGACATATCTCCCTGACAATCTGCACAAAATGTCTACAGTGTACATTTCTATGACAAATGTGTGGCCTATCAGAGTAACATTGGTACTACCTCCATGTCTCTACTGGGACAAATGTAATTTGGTGAAATGTGCATTGTGGATATGTTTCCAATGTGACATGAGTATTTCCATGTCACCTCCACAAGGCTATCGCACTGTTGTCTGCAACATGGCATGTTTCAGAAGCATCATTTTTTATTGTTGCGTTTTTGTATATGACAAGTACATGTCTACCTGACCTTGTGTGGGATCTGTGGGAATTAAGTTGGCATTGGCCTACTTTAGTATGACAACAGGTAAGTAATGTATGCTCCGTGAGGCAAAGCATTGAAGATGATCTGGTCTCCTACTTGTTCAATGGTTACTGTGATTGCACAACTTTAGCCATGCAATTGTAGTTGTCTGAGATCCTGATTTTACTTTGAGCAACTGTTCACAGTTCAGATGGCATGCATGCATTATGGTATGAGCCACTTAGGGTGAGTTTGTTGCTGAGGCCTACCTGACATCATGGTAATGTTTTCTAATTACAGCTGTTCAGGTGTGATTGGGGATATGAGGTGACCCTAAGTCTCTTTGTATTTGCAGCATCATCCTGTGAAAGTGAAGGAGATTGCCACTGTCAATGCCATCCAGGCATTGGCCTGCCAACTTCAGCAGACCAATGCTTTCCTGGAAGGCATAAATAGTGCCATGTCTGACCCACAGAGATCTTTTCAAGCTCTGGACTCCTCACTGACGGCAGCCGGTCACCCCCCTCATTCTGTCTGCCCTCCACCTCCCTCTTGTCATTCCAAATCCCCCATTCCCCTTCTGTTGGAAAATGGGTTATTGGGAAGGGCAGGCAAATATCTACACTTAGCAATAGGCCACTAACCTCCACTTAGGCCAGTTAGGTCCTTGGTAGCTTGGGAACGAGCGACAAGGCTTAACTTAGGAGACAAAGCGTAAAGCATTAAAATATCACAAAACAGCAATTAAATAAAACACAGGAAATAGCTTAAAAATCTAAAATCAATTTACAATAATAGGAAATATTTGTAGCTTTAAAATGACACCAAAACTAATAAAATCGGATAAGGGGAACTGGAGATATGAATTTTTAAAGAATTAATGCTTTCTAGCGCATAGAAACAAAAAGCGCCAATCTGGTCATCTGGTCACACCTTGACCAGGGCAAAGTAAAAATTTAAGGCTGACCACGATCGAGCCCGGCTCAGCTACAGGTCACGGGACTTAGTCGTTTTTCTGGTGATTTTCTTTAGTTGGACGAACCTGCCAGTCCAATCCGACCTCCTGGATCTCTTCCTCGGATACGTGCCTCGTTGGAGATTTTTATCTTCAGACTTAGTCCGTTTTGTGGGGTGAAAATCCTTTGACCGGGGCAAACCTGAATCTTGATCCAATGTCCTCTGAGCCTTCGGATACACTGCCTGGGAGGTCCCGGGGAACTTCCTATGTTCGGACGTAGTCACTTTTTCTGAGATTTTCTTCACCAGGACGAACCTGCAAGTCAGGCCGGGTCGCAGTGGAGGCAAGCCGGCTAGAGTGCTGCGGCAGGTCGGTCCCGCTATGTAGCTTTTTTTCCAAAAGTTCTCCAAACTTCTGGATCTTCTTCCAGATGTTCTTTTAAGAATCTTTTGAGGTCCACAGTTCACCCCAAGGTTCCAGAAGCTCTGAGATGCTCCTTGAGGGTGTGGACTACAACTCCCAGAATACACCTGGCGCAAACTCCTTTTTAGCCACTGGCCAGTGGTCAGCTGGTTGGATTCTTCAGGAGTTGGTGCAGGGGACTCTGGTTAGCAAGTTTTCACCTGTAGCAAACAGGGAGGCCCTCCTTGAACCAGTTGAAACCAGGTAAAGTCCTTCTTGTAGTGAAGCCCCAGTGTGCAGCTGGTGCAGTCCTCCAGAGTGCAGTGTCCAGGTGCAGGCTAGGGGTCCAGCAGGGCAGTCCTTTTTCTTCTGTACTTCTTTTTTGGAATCTGATAGGGATCTGAGGTTTGGGTGCAGATCTGCCAGTTTTATCCTTGCTCCTGGGTGAAAAACAGGGGGGTCCTGGTTCTCCAATCAGGAGCAGGGTCCTTCCCCTTGTGATGACCACTTCCAGCGCAGTGTGGCAAAAATCAGTCCCAGGGACCAACATTCCTCAAAAATCCATCATGGCTGAAAGTGATTTTTGGAGGTTCCATCTGTCTAAGCCCACCCACTGGTGTGGCTAAAAATCCTAAACACACCACTCTCCTGCCCGCTCCTAATCTAATCAAGGGGGCACCTAATTATCTGGGTTTGCGGGATGTAAGGGTATTGTTGGGTTGCTCTAAATGTCCTTCCCTGCCTTTGAAGACCAGTTTGGCAGCCCTCCCCCTTCCTGCTTCCCCATCTGCTGAGGGGAGATCTCCTCCCCCAGGCACATCTCTTTGTGTTGAACCAGGCCACTTCACACCTCATCAAGGCAGCCTGGCCAGGCCGCCAGAGGCTGGCCAATCAGAGCAAAGCAGAAAAAACACTGCAGGGCTGAAGTTGGCAACTTTTAAGGTAAAGTTTAAAACTCTTTACCTGAACAAGTTATATTAAATTCCACAACTGGAAGTTGTGGGATTTATTATAACAATTAATTTGATACCAAACTTGTTCTATCTGTTACTTAAGGAGATTTTTAAAATTAAAATAAATTCTCCCCATTCTAGCCTATGGAGGCCATTCACTACAATGAGGGAAAACGAATGTGGCAGTTTTACCTCACCAGGGCGTATAAAACTATTTTTATAAGGTCCTTGGTTATAGGTACATGGCACCCAGCCCTAGGGGCACATAGGGCACACCTTATGGGTGACTTATATGTAAAAATAAGATTGTTTAAGACTTTGGAACTACTTTTACTTCCAGAGTGGAATTTGCATGTAACTTTAATTTACAAGCAGCCAGCAAGGCAGGCCTACCTTTAAAATGACACTGGGCACCTCAGCAGTGCACCTATGGGGGCACTACCTATGCTGGGGTCCCTAAACCTCCATGGACTACCATATACTTGGGACTTATAGGTAGGTTAATTTTGCCAATTGTAATTAGCCTAATTTGCATATCCACTTTACACAGAGCACTGGTCCTGGGACTGGTAAGCAGTACCCAGGGCACAGCCAAGGGTCAGTAACCACCAGTGCCTGTCCACAACGTTTGGGGGTGACCAGGGAAAAAAGGAGGACTTTCCTACACTACCTATTCTAAGCACACATACAGAGCTGCACCCACCCACCTCAACACACACAAGCAGCACACATAAACATAAACACCACAAAACACACCAGAATGCAAGCACTGAACATACACTTCCCAGAAATCACAATCATCCCACTGACCCACACATCACAAGCATACCTACAGCACCACAACAACAGTCAGTGACACACCCACCATACCTGCTGACACCACCCCAATGAACACACAGACATCCACCACACTCTCTATACCCACGGATATCACCCCAACAGCACACACACACATCCACCACTATAAGATTTCCTGCAAACACCACCCCAACAGATACACACACATCCACCACTCCCACATCGCCCAGCACCTCCACCTCCCAGCCCCAAAGACACGTAAACACACACAACAGACACCACCCAAACATAAGGATACCTTACAAATGCACACACTAAAGACAACAACACACCAGACAACCACTACTTCAACCTCCAAATCCACAACCCCTTCTGATGACAGTCCCTTTGTTCCAAAGGAAAGTTTTTTTTTTTTTGCTTGCTCTTTCCCTTGCTTCAGTCACCCCGTCCCAAACCCAAGAGGCCCCAACCTACATCCCAACCCATCCCTTCCACCTCCATGTCCTCCCTTGTCAAACCAGCCCCCCCACAAGCACCAATACCCCTCCCCAAGAAGAAGCCCACCCCTCCTAAGAAGGAGTCCACCCCTTCCAAACCCACCCATTCCAAATCCAACTCCCCCTCAAAGATGATCTCCGAGGTGCCTGCCTGCCCTCTTCATGTAGAGGTTCCTTGGCAGTGATAGGAGTCAAGTATGGGCACAGTACTGTGCACTGAGAAACTACTGGACTGGTCAATGACCTTTGACATTTTGGATCGTTAATAAACCCAAACAGTTGTTTTATTGAGTATACATTTGTCCTTCATTTCCTTTTTTACCTTTATGTTGTTCCTGAGTAACTTGTGTTGTCTGCCTACAATTGTATGTGTTTCAGCCTGCTTGTTAATCCATTTGCTGCTGTATGCAATATCTGACTTTGTGGACAGTGCTGGTGTCACCCAAGACAAAGGTAAATGTTGACTGTAGAAGAGAAAAATGCCTCAGAGAATTGTTTTTATGTAGGAAGGAATCCCTGTGAGCACAAAAACAATCCTGCCTACAATGCAGGAACCCTTGCTCCATGACACAAGAGTGCCTGCATTAGCAATAGAATGATACGGCACATGCCTGTCCTCCCTTTTTCATGCCTCAGAACACAGCATGGTGTCTTGCTGTGTTATGCTGCATCAAATGTTTGATAAATATGGGCCACATTGCTTAATGTTAAACAATCTAAATTTATAGTTAATATTAGCTACATATGCATCTTTTATTTCTACAAATTGCACTCACGAGTTTGCTTTTGCTTTAACTTGTGAACTATTTCCTTCATTTTTTTAACATAGTTGAGGTATCGGCAGACGGGCCACCCTAAGCTGTGTGTGAGAATATTATGGCCCTCATTATGACATTGGCGGTAAGTACTGCTTACCGCCATGCTGACGGCTGCCAACATACCGCCCCAGTGGCGAATATCCGTTCACCATATTATGACACACACACACCAATCCGACCGAATACTGCTACATACACAAATCCACCAGACCAAAGGTCAGTGATAAAGTGGCGGTCCCAAACAACATACTGTAACGCCAACAAAACAACACCCATCACATTATGACCCACGAATCACCACTGCGGACATTCAAGGTACTATTGGTGGTACCTACCGCCGTGCTCAGAATGGACACCCACATAAAAAACAACACTACATTGGCCAATACTAAAGACACACCTGACACCCATACACATACCACACCCACACACCCACACCACAGTAAAACACACACCAACATTACCCACAATCCCTTACGAACACCTATTGCTACCAGGAGACTGTGAAGAAGAACACAGAGACAACTAGACACACACACACCACTTACACCCATACACCCCTCACACACCTCACATCACACACCCCACCACATTATCCAACACACCCTCACAAACACAGATCATAGAACACCCATGGGACCACAAGGCACCCCCGTTTCACTGAGGAGGAGTTCAGGGTCATGGTGGAGGAAATTGTCAGAGTAGAGCCACAGCTCTTTGGAGCACAGGTACAGCGGATTACCACTGCAAAGAAAAGGGAGCTATGGCAGAGAATCGCGGACAGGGTCAACGCTGTGGGACAGCACCCAAGAACAAGGGACGGCATCAGTAAGAGGCGGAACGATCTTCGGGGGAAGGTACGTTCCATTGCAGCAAAGCACCAGCTCACCATACAGAGGACTGGCGTTGGACCCCCCCACCTCCTTCCCCACAGCTCACAGCATGGGAGGAGCAGGTACTGGCAATACTGCATCCTGAGAGACTCACTGGAGTAGCCGGAGGACTGGACACTGGTAAGTCAATATTTACTACCTATCATAACCCCCCAAAACCTGCATGCCATCTCACACCCACACCCTCACTCCCTTCACTCCACTCCATCCCATACACTGTACCTATATATCTCCCTAACCCCAATGCCAAGCTCTTCATGCCGTACCAACACATGGACAACCCTCCCAGCCCTGCATGGACACCCATCGCTAAAGCATGTACGGCATAGGGAAACTAACAATCCCACAACACATCACCATACACATGCAAAAGCTGGCAGGGCAACACTAACCATAGAGGGGAAGCTAGGGAAGTACAAATGTCATACACTTTCAGCATAATACATCATTTACATCGCCACAGGTACCCCAGCCAGTGTAAGTGGAGAGGAAGTGCCACCACTATCCAGCCCCCCCAACAGAAGAGGCCCACAGTGATGACAGTAACTCTGGACTTCTGGATCTGGACGGCCTACCTGGCCCTTCTGGGACCACTAGACAGCCGGTCACCCAAGCCCACTCACAGATCACCACAGAGTCTCCCTCATCAGGAACCAACACCACAGCACCCACCCAGCGTACCCAAACCTCTGTCCCCAGGACACATCAATCAGCAGTGTGCCACCTGTACTGGGATCCCAGTTCACACCTCATACCCAAGACAATCAGGGACCTGGGATCAGTGGTAGGGGGCACACCGTTCAGGGGTCAGGGGCTCAGGCCGACAGGGAAAATGGGAGGACTGCTGTGTGCCACGGGGAGGACAGGACCAGAGAACCGACTCTCCATGAGGCACTCTCAGAGAACCTGGGAGCCTACCAACATTCCAGGATACAATGGGCCAGATCCTAGACAATGTGCAGGAGAACAGGTGGCTACAGGAAGGACAGTGTCAGGGGTTCAGGGAGGACTTGCGAGCCATTAACACCATGATCTCCATAGCAGGGGTGCTGGCAGACATGGCCAACATCATGAGGGAGACAACAGCACATCAGACGGCCCCTACCACTAGCCAGTCAACTGAACAGCACTCCACTTCCGCTACCGCTAGTGGCCAGGAGGCCCCACCACAGGACCTACAGGCCACCAGCATCCCTCTCCCTGCAGAAGGTGAACCACCCCGCAAATGTTCCCTGCGAACCAGACAGAAGCCAAGACCACTGCCAGGTAATGAGACTCTCCTGATTGTCCCCTTGTGTCCCACTCAGTCACTTTGTCCACCTTGCACTGCCATTGCTCCCCTGCCTATGGACCCTTGGACACTGCACCTGTGCTACAAACAGACTATAACAATACCCTGGACTTTCCTCCATCATCACCCTATTCCATTGCACTTTCCCCTCTAGTACTTAGCACTACAACAAACACCCTTGGAAAAAACACGACTACTTGTATTTCACGTACTGAAAATTTGTATTGATTGAAACAACTACATCATTGCAAATGAACTGCACATATTGAGAACATATAAAGAATGACCTGTTGCAGGCTGGAGTGATCACATCAGGACATTGTTGTCATAACACCAACATCTATAAAATTATAATCCATAGGTGACAGTAAGTAGAGGTAACAAGTGTGTAATGCCAGCATGCCACTGCCAGAAAGAATACAACAATAGTCATAGAAATGTGAAGTTGCACTGTCTCACCTGTGTCATTGGAAGTACTGACGGATAACTGATGTTCTGTTGTCCACATCCTCCTCCTCTGCGTCCTCATCCTCACAGTCCTCAAGGTCCACTCCTGCCACAGGGGCATCTCCAGTCACCTCCTCCTGCAGAAAAGGTACATGGCGTCTGAGGACAAGGTTGTGCAAATAGCAGCATGCCACTACTATCTGGAAGACCTTCTCGGGTGAGCAGCACAGGAATCCACCTGTCAGATGGAGGCACCTGAACCTGGCCTTCTGGAGGCCATCGGTCCTCACAATGATCCTTCTGGTTCGCCCATGTGCCTCATTATAACATTCTTCAGCCCTTGTCCTGGCATTCCTCACAGTGGTCAGCAGCCACTATAGGTTTGGGTAGCCAGAGTCACCTGCAGGTATTGAGGGACAACATTTAGCCACACACTATCCTATTAGGTTAACAGCAGAGGCCTACACTAACATATACTGGGTGGGGACCAAGGCTCACCAATAAGGCACGCCCTGTGCCGCTGTAGTTGGGCCATCGCATTTGGGATGCTGTTATTCATCAGGATAAAGGCATCATGCAACGACCCAGGATATTTAGAATTGATGTGGGAGAGGTACTGGTCTCTCAGGCACACCATCTGCACATTCATGCAGTGGAAACTCTTACGATTCCTGTATATCTGTTCATTCTGGCGGGGGGACAAGCGCAATATGTGTTCAGTCTATCGCACCAATAATACTGGGGATATGTCCCATTGCATAGAATCTGGCCTTTACAGTGGCCAAATCTTCCACTTGGGGGAAAGCAATGTTGCTGCACAAGTGTTTTACCTGGGCAGACAAGACTCTTGCCAGCACGATTGAGAACATTGGCTGTGACATTCCTGCTGCTAAGCCCACTGTCACTTGGAAAGAACCAGTTGCCAGGAAATGGAGCACTGATAGAACTTGCTCAAGTGGGGGGATTCCAGTGGGATGAAGGATAGCTGAGATCAGGTTAGGCTCCAACTGGGCACACAGCTATGTGATTGTGGCCCTGTCCAGTCTATAGGTGAGTATAATGTGCCTATCCTCCAGTGTAGCTAAGTCCACCAGGGGTCTGTACACGGGGGTATGTCTCCATTTCCTATTCATCTGCAGCGGTAGGTATCTAAGGGACACAAGAGTGAGTAGAATGTCACAATTGGAACAACTATACCACAACAGCAGTCCACATCTTGCAAATATGTATTGGGACAGCGCAAGTTTCAAAGTATGTGCCTATTTATCCTGTGACACAGCAATTATAGATAGGCCTGTTCACCCCCCCCTGAAATGGCGACCGCCTGTCCTGTGAGGAGTGACAGGTGGAAGTGAGGTAATTCCGCCGACGTTGGGATTCCTGACGATAGGCGGTCGTGAACCACTGTGCAATTCCTCATTTGCTAATATTGGGCCCTATGGAGTACAGTGACCAATGAGGATGTACGCCAGTCGTGACGGTGTACACCGCTGGGGACGTGACTGCCATTTTCTAAATCATTCCTCACTTGTTTCCTGACCTTCCACAGGAGAAGACCTACACTGCATGTGCTGCTGTGAGCTGTTTCTGGAACCTACCATGGCCCATGTGACCGGGGAAAGGGCCCCAGCCTTCACTTTGGAGGAGTTGGAGCAACTGGTGGATGGGGTCCTACCCCAGTACAGACTGCTGTATGGGCCTCCAAACCAACATGTGAGTACACCTTGGGCATGATGCATGTGGCATGGATACATGGGGATGTGTGTGAAGGCATTGTGTAAGGGGGGATTATCTGTTGGTGGTGTACATGTTGTGCACTGGGCTATCTGTGTGCCAATGGTGATGGAAACGGGTATGGTGGGCCATGTGTGTGACAGCATGGACTGTTAGTTTAATGGTGTTCTCCTGTCTTTATTGCTTCTGCAGGTCAGCTCCCATCAAAAGAAGGGAATATGGCGTGCCATCGGCAAGGAGGTGCAGACTCGGGGGGTCCATGGCAGTCGGCACACTCACTGTTGGAAACAGTGGGAGGACCTAAGACGCTGGGCCCGGAAGACCGCAGAGGCCCAGCTGGGGATGGCATCCAAAGAGGAAGGGATGCCCGTCGAACCCTGACCCCACTAATGGCCTGCATACTGGCCGTGGCCTACCTTGAGCTGGATGGGAACTTGAGGAATCACAGCAGACACAAGAGGGTGAGTACAGTGGGTATTGTTACAAATTTTGGCTGGTGGGGTGGTATCCGGGTGGTGGTTGTGAGTTAGTGGGTTAGTGGGTGCCCCTAAGGCCTGGCCAGACATTGCAGCATGGGTCTTCTCTAGGGTAATGGTTGCATGTCAAATACAGGTAACCTAGCTTGTTAGTAGTCATTTTCAGGCAGGGCGTCGTGGGTCTCAGGTGTGCTGCAGTTGGTGGTGTGTGCTCCTCATCATGCCTTGGTGACTAGCCATATCACTGGTAGTGCGTGGTTCTCCCCGGTGTCTCCAGTGGTGAGTCCTTTCACTTCTAAGCTCTGTTTCCGCCAGTCTTTTGTTGGCATTGGTGCTGCCCCGGAAAAGGTGGTGGTCTTCAGTGTCTTCCTACGGTGGGTGGTATTTTGTCTCCCGCTTGGCTGTTGACGGCTACCGCCATGGTGACTGTTGTTTTTCGCCGTTGCGGTTGGTGTGGTACATTGGCTGTCTCTGGGAGTTATCACCGCCATGGTTAAAATTTGGCGGTACTTACCGCCAGCCTGTTGGTGGTATTACCGCCACTTTATCACTGAACGCCAGGGTTGTAATGAGGGCCTATGTTGTTTATTATTTGTTTAAAATACTGTTTTGTTCATTTGTGGGGTTGGTTGGGTGCTTGATTTAACTTTAACGTTTAGGCGTAGCATTTTGTTGAATATTTTTAGTTCATCTACTTTTAAAATGTCTGACAATTGTTCATATTTGTGGAGTAAGCATCGTTGGTGAACTGAGCACCATTCTGTTTTCTTGTCTTGGTATGTTAGGTAAAGTTAGAGATATAAATAGGAAATATAGTTTGGTTGTTTATTTGAAGCTCAGCACAAAATACTTATTTTACGATGCATTTGAGTTTAATAGTTTATTTTACTTGTAGAGGTGCGTTGTTAGGTATTTTGTAGTGTTGCTCCTAGATTTTCTCTGTGCAATGTGGCAGTGTCACTTTCCTCCAGTAATAGTTTTTTTTGCTGTAAAATGTAGCTTCGTTCTTCGCTCTTTTTACTTGTGTAATTTAATTATATGGTAAACATTATTGGTTATTTGTTTCTACAGGAAAGTATATTGGTTAGTTTGTGTGTAGTTTGATGTAGTCTTTTACAATTTTTATTAATGATTTATATTAATATTGTGTTTATAAGTGAACATCATTATATTTTATTTGAATGTCTTTAATTGTTTAAGTTTGATGTATTTTAATTGTAGTTGTGATTGGATATGGTCTGATATATATTATTATATATTTGTTTCTGGGTTTATAGTGTTATCATAACTTATTTTAATGTATTAAGTATATTTTGTGATACTATGCGTTGGTATGTGTAATTATAAATAATTTATAAATAATAATGGATGTTTGTTATTATTTTCAACAATATTATTGTAGTGCATTGTAGTCAATATTGTTGATTTCAATATTTTTGTTTCTAAATATTTAACCTTTTGGGTGATAAGGACCTGATGGACATGTACTCAGCACCGGGTTTCAGATGCAGAGGACATGTTCAGAACGTCCTAGCACCCACCCATGGGGGAACAGCTGGAGCTCCCCCTGTGCCCCTCTCACCAGTGATAGCAGCAGAAGACCATTTGCTGCCACCCCATTCCATTTGCCAAGCACGATGATGGCATCAGCGTGTGCACAGCACACCAACATCATAAGGAGCCAGGACACACTGGAAGCCATTTGCTTTTAGTGTGTTATTGGTTCAGGACATATTACAGGTAGATCTGCTTGCTGGTGGGGTGATAGGGGTTGAAGAGGCACAAAGCGGGGAAATAAAGATTTTCCTTCCCCCTGTGTCTCTCTTCAGTGCATTTCTGCTGGGGGGTTCAAGGCAGGGACTGCAATTGTACAGCAGGAATGTGCCTACTATACACCAGGGATGACGTTCTGGTCTATGGAGCAGCCCCTTAGGCAAGGGTTGCTCCATCAAATATTTGGGAATTTGTTTTGGCTGTTTTTGCCTCCCCTGGCAGCAGATCGGCCATTTTCTTGGGCGATCTACACCTCTAGGGAATTGGAAATCCACTAGACACAAGGAATTGTGGTGTGTATGTATTTTATGGAGAACAATCTCTTGGACAAGGGTTGTTTCCCTTTCGGGGCACAGTTTTCCTTTGTTTTCACTTCCCCTAATGGACAGATCAGCCATTTGTTAGACCGGTCTAGCCCAAGTGGCTGGAAAACAACTAGAGACAGGGACTTTATTGTATATGTATGCTGAGGAGTCGCCCTTTGGGCAAGGGTAGCTTCCCATTTTTGGTGACATGTTTTGCTTTTTTTTGCCCCTCTGGGGGACAGATCAGCCATTGTTTAGTCTAATCTGACCGTAAGAGAGCTGATAAATACAATACAACAGGGATTTTATTTTTTATGTATGTTGGGGATCAGCTTCTAGGGCAGGGTTGCTTCCCATTTTTGGGCTGCTTTCCATCCCATACTGAGGAGACATGTTTTTGTCTAACCTGCCTCCACGGGGGTAGAGAAGCACTAGACACAAAGGATTATATTTTATATATGTTGGTGGGGAGTCCTTCGGTTAAGAATCGCTCCCCAATATCCCCCCACACATGTCCTTTGTTTCCCACTTTTCCAGGGGGAGATCAGACTTTAATTAGGCCAATTGGGGGGCAAAAGAAAACCATAGACAACAGGGAATGGGGTTCTGTGTCTCTGTGAAAACTGGCATTTAGCTGGCAGTGTGTGTCTGGGTAGTGGTGCATGTAGACTGGTATGTGGTGAGCGTTTGGCTGATGGTGCGTTTTAACTGGGGTTTTTGCTGGCAGTGTGTGTGGCTTAGCTACTGGCTGGTGATGTGCTTGGCTGGTGTTGTGATGGTGGTGAATGTGAACTGGTGTTTGAGTTGTGTTTGGCTGATGGATGGGGTAAGAACCACTGCCTTCTGGGGTGCCAACTACTTACCTTCACTTTGTGCCCCAGTAGGCAGATCAGACATTTGTGATGCTTATCTTACTCTAGGGGCAGAATTTATTGTGTTTTATAATGTTACATGTTGTATTTCTTGTCATCATTTGCATTTGTGATCTTAATGCTTTATCTTTTTATTCTAGTGCAAAGCTTTTCATTTCCTTGGTGGTGACTTCTGCTTGCAGTTTCGGCACTGGTAGATCTGCAGTTTGTGCAGCTGCATGTGTTTGGTAAGGAAACACTTTTGGTAATGTTTACTTGATATGAGAATCATTGCCCTGGTTAATTTATTTTACAGTTGTAATAATTGTAGCCTATTTAGCTTATGATTTATTTAATTTTTTTAAATTCACATTTTGAATTATTCAAGATCTGTATTGTATTATCTTGTATGTAATTCTTGTGTGTTTTTCCTTTCTATTGTGATATGTTTAGTCTGTGCCGTCTGTGTGTAAAGTAGGTGTGGTTGATTCTCAGTCTAGCTGTTAGTAGCAACTGAGAGATATCTTTTTAGAGTATCAAGTGTATTGTGTAGATTGTATTGATAGCTCCACATCATTATATGTGAATAGTTATATTTACTGTTTGATATACCTCTGTTTGTGGAGTTCTAGTTTGACACACTGTTGAATATTGTTGTCCTGCTTGTTCAGTTGGTTTCATAAGTAAGCATTATGGCTGCCTGCTAGGTGAGTGCCCAGCACGTTCTAGGTTTGATTTTTTGAATCTCCCTCTGAACATGCCTCTGAGGCTGACTCTATGTATGAGGTAGGGGACCAAGTTGAAGATTCTAGCAATTAATTTTCTGTTCAAGAGGAATCATCTGAATGTGGATCCACTATTCGAGGAGGACGGTGATATGCCAGTAGTGCAGCAAGAGCAAGCTGGACTGTATCCAGGGGCTGGAAAGCTTCCTAGTGGAAGTGCTGAACCCTGGGTTGCACCTAACATGGTGCAGCTTATTTTGCCTGCCTTTAGTGGTGTTTTCGGGTGTAGACAATACAGAGAACATTTTTCCTATCAATTTGTTCCAATTGTTTATTGATGAAGTGTTTTGGGATGATATTGTTGAGCAGACTAATTTGTTTGCAGAACAGTATTAGACCTACTCCAGAGCTACTCGGTCGACTCCTATAAATCTCCATGAGATTCAGAATTCTGAGGTTTAACTTTCCTGATAGGATTGATAAGGATACCATTACTGTCTTTTTATTGGTCTACCAGTCCCTTGATGGTAACTGCAATATTTACAGCAACTTTGAGTCGAAGTTGGTATTCTCTTCTGCAGCAAATACTGCATTTCATGGATAATGCTACAGCATTGCCACAAGATCACCCTGATCGTGACCGCCTCTTCAAGATTCGGCGTGTCCTTGACCATTTAATCTCAATGAAAGATATATCTGTGGATGAGTCTCTGATCGTCTTTAAAGGCTGTTTGGTTTTCAGAAAATGCATTCCCAACAAGAGAGCATGTTATATTATTAAGCTGTATATGCAAGTTCCACTGGCTATGCGTATAATTGCAGGGTGTACACTGGTAGGGACTTTCAATTGATTCCCGGTTGTCCACTTTTGAAGTCAGTGTGAAAATTATGTGTGAATTTGTCACAGCACATTTTTACAAAGGTGACCATGTATGCTTGGACAATTTATACACAGGTGTGCAACTATTTAAAGAATTATTCATAGTGGGCACTGTGGCATGTAATCCACTCTAACCGTTAAGGTTACCCTACAAATCTTGTGCGTAAAAATTGTGAAAGAAAACAGAGCTGTGCTTTGCAAAGTAATTAACGTCTTGCTGGGAAATATTTAGACAGAAGAGATGTCCACATGCGCACAACTATTCATGTTGAAAGTATTGCGCCTGTGACTGTCTGAGGTCAGGTTGCAGAAGTGCAGAAACAGGTGTGCATCCTAGACTACAAAAAGCACATGGAAGATGTAGATAGAGTAGATCAAAGGTTCCAATCTTACAGTGCCACGGAGAAGTCCTGTATCTGCTATAAGAAGTTGGCTGTTCATCTATTTCATTTAGTATCGTTCAATTGTATTGTATTGTAATAGTATTTATATAGCGCTTACTACCCCTGATGAGGCGTCAAAGCGATTTTCGGTGAGTAGCACGCTACTCCGGAACCCAACAAGAATTAGTGATGGAATAGTAACGGGAAATATGAGTACAGTTTTTGTATTATTATGAGTTAATTTGAGCCACTGATATGAGAGTTTCTTAGTTAGATTGACTGGAGTAATGGAGGGGTGGAGAAGGAAAGAAATCCAGAAGTGTTAACTGGGAGTATATGGTAATAGGATTTAGGCTTGCGATGAGTAAAGGAGGATGGAGGAGGGAAGAGTCTGTGGAAGGGGTTAGGGAGATCATAGTAGCAGGGTGAGATAAATGAGGGCGAATTTAGTAGGGTTGTTTGGGAGGTCATGGTAGTAAAGTGAGATTTGGTGAGTTAGATGTGGAAGTGGAGGGAAGAGCTTAGGCAGAGTTATTTAGGAGATGAAAGTAGTAGAATGAATTTGAGATGAGTCAGAGTGGGTATGGAGGATAGATTGATAGGGACATGACATATGATCATGGGTAGATAAGTGTGATAAGATTAGAGCAGGGACTCATAGATATCTATTATAACAACCCACCCAGGAGCCATGCAATGACCCACGAACATTCCAAGCACAGAACAAGATACACATATATATATATATATATATATATATATATATATATATATATATATATATACACACACACACATACATACACACATGAATACACACACATATACACACATATATGTACATACAATACATATTTAGAACCATGGGTAAATATATTTAGTTAAACAGGTTTAAAGAGTGTGTGTGTATTTTATTGTTATGACATAGTAGCAATACATATTTTCTAAAGAACTATACATAACTAGAAATATACACATAATCTGAAAATAAATTATCAACATAGGCATATGCAATCCATAGTTGTTTGAATATGGTGGTTATGAAGGAAAGAGCCAACTCTTGAGTCGTTTTCTGAAGGCAAGAAAGTTATCTGTTGCTCCTATAGTTGGGGGTGATGAATTCCATAGTTTGGCTGCTTGAACGAAGAAGGATGTACCACCTATAGTATTTTTCTTGTATGGTGGTGTTCTAAGACGGGGTGCCAATTTTGAGCGGAGCTTTCTTTGTTGGATGTATTTGGTTATTTTGTTTATGATAAAAAACGGTCCTGTTCCATGTATAGCTTTGTGGGTGATACAAAGCAGCTTGAAAGTGCATCTTCTGGCAACGGGTTACCAGTGTAGTGCTCTCAAAGCAGGGGAGATGTGGGCTTGGGGCTTTACATGTAATAGTAGCCTGGCTGCGGAGTTCTGAATACCTTGTAGTTTTTTCATAGTAGATAGAGATGATCCATGGTAGAGGCCATTGGCATAATCCAGTTTGGATAGTACAAGCAAGATAATAGCTTGCACCTTGTGTGGAAATCTGAGGTGTGGGAAGATGCGTCATAGAGCCTTCAAGGTGATGAAGCTTGTTTGTGCTAATTTGTCCACTTGGGCATTCATAGTTAACTTGGAGTCCATGGTGATTCCAAGGTTTTTAACTTCCTTGGATAATTGAGGAGGTGGTCCAAGATCGTCAGGCCAGACGCACAGAGGGTCATTACTTTTCCAGTCACCACATATGAGTATTTCTGTTTTGGAGGTATTTAGGTTGAGATGGCTCCAGGTCATCCACTGATCAACAGCTCTGAGGCAACTGAAGATTTCTGAGTTTTCAATGTTTTTGGGGCATTCTAATTTAAGTATTATTTGTGTCATCTGCATAGTTGTAGCATGTGAGATGAAAATCATTGATCAGTTCTGGTAATGATATCATGTAGACGTTGAAAAGCAAAGGTGAGATGATTGATCCTTTGGGGGACCACTGCTTTTGTGAGGTAGGGTTTGGATGAGAAGGGGGGCAAGTAGATGATATTAGATCTTTTTTGAAGACAGGAAGTAATCCAGTCGAGAGCAGTCCCTTGTATGCCGGCTTCGTGGAGTCTTTGAATTAGGGTGTCATGGTGAACGTTATCAAAGGCAGCCGAGAGGTCCAAGAGAAGTAGTGCAGCAACTCCATCGCGGTCGACTGTGTTTTTAAGATCATCCCAGATTGCTATGAGTGCCGATTCAGTGCCTCTTCCTGGGCGGAATCCAGTTTGGAAGTCTGAAAGTATAGAATTGTCTTCAATGAATTGTGACATCTGGGCGAATGCTGCTGACATCTGGGCGAATGCTGCTCTTTCCATTAGTTTGCCAGGGAAAGGTCCATTTGTGATTGGCCTGTAGTTGTTGGGGTCCTGGGGGTCTAGATTTGTTTTCTTTAATAACGTTTGTATGTATGCCTTTTTTCAGGTCTACGGGAAAAGTTCCTGTAGTTAAAGAGGTGTTGATGATAATTCTTACAGGTGTGGCAACAGAAGTAGATAAAAGAATGTTCTTGAAGATTTGTGGTGGACAAGGGTCAGAAGGGCAACCGGAGGGCCTGCTTGCTTTCACCAAATCCATAAATTCACCTTGGGATATTTGTTGGAAGGACTGTAGAGGCTGGGTTGGTTTATTCTTAGAGAGTATTTTAGGAGTCCAATGTGTCTGCCTTGGTTGTGTAGTGAGTTGCCAATTTGTTTGTGAAATCTTGAGTAGTAGGATGACTCCCTTCCATGCATGTAGGTTTTCGAAATTCATTGAGAATTTTATCAAATTCCTTGGTTGTAGATTTAGCATTTTGAATTCTGTCTGAGTAGTACCTTTGTGAGCTTTTGTGATTGATGATTTGTATATTCTGTTAAGTTTGTGTAGCTGCAGTTTGTCTTGACTTTTGTTTGTTTTGAGCCTGCAGCTTTCTGATTTGTTGCTTTATCTTTTTAAGTTCTGTGTTTCTCAAAGGTGTTGGTTTTCTTTTGTCATGTTTAGTTTTTCTGAGTGGGATTAGGATATCAAAAGCTTCCTGTAGCCACTCATAAAGTTTTGGAACAAAATTAATTGTATTAGATATGTGTTGGCTGTTAGTTGTGTTTCTAAGCCATCCAAATTGAGTTTGCTCCATGGTCGATAGGTGCATGTATGTAAGTAGTTGTGGGGTGTGTTGATTTGTGGAGTTTTATGTTGGAAAGTTATCAAATGGTTGTATGACCATGTGATTGGCGTGATGCTATGAACGTTAACTAGTTCAAGCTTAGCAAAAATGACATCTAGGATGTGTCCAACGATGTGTGTGGGATTGTGTACAATCTGATGTAGGTTCAATGCGACTAGGCCAGTGGTGATAGCTTTTGGATGGGGGATATTGGGTTTGTCAAACCAAATTTTTAGATCCCCAAGAATGCATAGGTTGGAGTATAGTGTAATAAGGTTTGAGACTGTATCTAGAAAAGCATCTGGGAATGTGGAGTTCTTAGGTGGAGGTCTGTAAAGGAGGGGAAAGTTACAGGAGGAAGTTGGAGTAGGGTGGTTTGATGAGGAGAGCTTCACAACCTTGTATGGAAATGTTGTCTGTTTTACTGAGTTTTATTGCCTGTTTGAATATAATAGCTAGTCCACCTCCTCTCTTGCCTATACAGTTTTGTGTGATGGTTTGATAGCCCGGAGGAAGGGCTTTGTGCAACACTGGGGCCATGTCATCTCCCAACCAAGATTAAGTTATGAATAGAAAGTCAGGTTGTGTGTCTGTGAGCAGGTCATAGATGTGGTGCTTGTTTTTTGAGAGTGATCGAGCATTTATGAGCTGGCAGTTTAGAAAAGGTGTGTTAGTGGTAGTGTTGTTTTGTTTAGGAGAAGAGTAAGTAGTATAATATGAGCTTGAAGCAGGAGTGTTGTTAGTTGTGATAACTGTGTGAGGCTCACAATAGTCTTGGTTTTCAATATAGTGTTCCTCTTCCAGCAGGTTAAGGAGGTATTTAGTTGGGTCTGTGTGTGTGGGTGGTGGACTTGGTGGGTGAGAGAGACATGAAGAGTGCACTATTTTTTGTAGGGTAGTCTTATTATGTAAGAGACAAGGGGATGCGTGGTTGTTAAGAGTGGCATGTTGTTTATTTTGTTTGCGTCTGTTTAGTGTGGATGGAGTATGGGTTAGGGGTGGTGGAGGAGCATGTGGATCATGATGTTGTTGTGTAGCCATTTTAGTTATAGCTTCATGCACGTTGTGCACCTTGACCTAGATATATTTTATTCAGCTTCGCATTGTTATTTTTACAATAACCAGTTTTACGGTCTTGTATTCATTTCTTCAATCTAACTGTTTGCTTAGCCCAGCACTGTGTTCACAAACAATGCATTCTTGATCACTTTGTGCTTCAGTCAAGGCTACAGTTTGGTACATTGCCGGTGGATGTGGTAGAAGTTTAGTCTCAAACATTCGTAGAAAACAGACATCTTTAAATGGGGACATTTTCTTAGAACATTAGCTGTGTTATTATAAAAACACTTCCTAGTCCCATTACACGTTAAGAGGGAGATTCCAGCCAGGGAACCATAACTGTATGCTGAATGCTTCGCTGCAGATGCTAACGCAGACTATAGGCCTTTGCTCAGGTATGAGGGTTGATGTCCTCCCGGGGGAACCTGAAAGGCAGGATTAGAGCTTAACATGCTGTGCTCAAATTATGATTCTGATAGAAAGTAGTCCCTTGATTTTAGTAGCAATATGATAGCATTATTCATATGCTTCACTCTCATCGTCACCATTTTAATATTGCTATGTTGTATTGTTCTGGTTATTGCAGCTTACGCTTTGGTATCTAAAATGCAGTTGTTTTATTAAACCAGTCTTTAAAACTTCTACTGCTTTTATTGTCATTTATAAATGAGACCGAATTGTGAATGAGAGAACCGGATGCGACCTGAATGACCACGACTTCCCTGAGAAGTATGATATGTCATGCGCTCGGCTGCCCAATCATCTCTACCCTTCGGGAGAAATGAGGCACTGCTAGTTAGCCGGACCAAAACCCGGATTTGGAGCGGCAGGTGTCATCCACCGTGAGTCAGACTCAGTCTCCCACACTGTGGACGATCTTACTGCTCAAAATCCAGTAGTCTCATTAGAATAATGGGAGCCTACGTGACATGGCGCCGCCAACATTTGGTCAGGCTCAAATTTTCGGGTCCTCCGGAGTATCTCTGTCTCATTATATATAATGACACCTCAATGACATATGCAGAGACGTCCGTGGTATTGAGGATCTGCACCACAGCTGTGTAGGTAATCCAATTACAACTGGTGGTTGCTCAAGCTTGAACTTTAAAAGGAAACCCCATTTTGGTGTGCCTTCTCTGAACTCATAGTGTTACTATCATGGCGAATCCCCAACATGTACAAATAGCTGTTAACATGAGACAACCTCTCACAGCACACTTATTAGCAAACGGCCTAACAGTCCAGGAAGGTCCAGTCATATTCGTGGTGGACGCCAACGCAGCTTATAGAACAGACCTTTTTTACTCTTGGGTCACATTTCCAGAAGTTGATGGGAACACAAATACAATTCACCAATATACACCTGCAAACGCGCCTGGACAATACAGAGCGTACGCATATTTAGAGATACCTCTATCTTATCAAGAACCTAATAATTGGCTTGATGGCGCCCTACCCCATACAATATTACTAGTAAGGTTAGGTCCACTAAGTAATGACGGTCCTACCTGGCCCTTATTGGCCACCTATACACCACATCCTGCGGTTGGAAGTTTAGCAGCAGCTGAGGTTCGTCGCTTATACATTGAGTTAACAGCAATATATAGACGATTAGTACAATTCGTGATGCAAACATTAAATACAAACCCAGCACGTGCTGCTCCAGCACACCCACATGCAGTAACGCCAGGTATAAATCCTGTGACTGTACATTCGATTATGGGTAAAGTACCCACCAAACGAGAAGAAACTCCGCTTTGGTTGGAACAAAAAATTAATACGCTGGAGGCAACATTTCCCCATACGGGACCTCAGGATAAACATAGAATATTAACAATGTGCTTGCCCTTAGGGATGGTCCCTACAGTAGAAAACTGTAATACCTGGGGTACAGTATTTGCCGCGCTCTACACAACCGCACATGGTACACCGACACTTGTCAATTTACCAGAAGTGCTGAAACAAATTCAAGATTAATATGGGGCTGTCCCAGCTCTAGATTTGGGGATGCAATTGATAGGCAATTTTGCCTCAGTGTCCGCAATCATTTTAAGTAATCTTAAAGGGGAAGCAGTCGCACTTGCAGTGTGCATGCAGCTTTGTGACGTCCCACAACAAGATCAAGAACGAGAGCTGCCTAAAATAATAGCAGAAACCTATTTAAGTATCGGTCGAGATAGCCTAGGGGCCAGACCACAAAAACCTCAATTCCAGGGCAAATAAAATAAAGATAACACCAAACAACAACCTAAGGGTAATAAGAAACGCTGGGATAAAAAGCAACAAATGGCTAAAAAAGAAATGGGAGAATCTCCGCGTACGGAGACCCCACAGAATAGGTATAATCTCAGAAATAGAGATAATGTCAAAACACCTGATAGATATCAATATTCTGATACACGCCAATCTCATTCCTTTCAGGACTCATCGGAATAGAGAAATGAGAGAGGTGAGTGATCAGAGCGAAGAACACAGTACGTGAAACCGAGACAGGAATCACAATGCTCTTCGGAGGTTTCTGTTAAAAAGGAAGAGAAACCTGCCAAACAAAAACAACAATTAAAAAAAAAAAAAATGTCAGCAGTCGCAGTCCGACATGCCACACAGGAAGAGGGTCCTCTTGAAGAACAAGAATTGGGCTCTAGTATTGCTAGACAGCGCGGCAGAGGTCACAATAGTTCGCCGGAATCTTCTAGAGCATCTGGATGTGAAAGCAACTGGTGACTTTATACAAGTAGAAACAGTGGACATGCGTGTCTCCACGCCTGATAGGGTGTACAAAGTAACACTGCAATTAGAAGGAGACATTAAACGCACAATAGACACAATCTTTTGGGATCACATCGTAAAAGTGTATGATGTCTTGTTGGCCGAACAAGATTGGCCGCCTGACTTTGTCCGTACCTGCCCATATGGAGAAGATGTCATTAAGCCTTCTTTCTCGCCCCTTGTTCCAGAGGAACTAGCTGAATCCTGTTCCATTGAATGGGCTTTAGCACAAGCACCTGCATTATACAGATATCACGTAGGATGGGATAAAGACTCCCACTACCATTTAATTGCCATTAAAAGTGAACGTCAGGCACAACCGCAGTATCCCATAAAACATAAAGCAAAAGCACCAGTGAGAGAAATACTCATGTAATTAGAGTACGAGGGTGGGATTGAACCCTGTGACTCACCAATGAATAACCCTTTATTCTCCGTAGCTAAACCGGACCATGTATACATAATAGTTTTAGACTACAGACACCTAAATAGTCATGCACGCACCTATGCTATATAAAATTCACATAGCACTGCACTAATGAGCAACATAGTGTGTAAAAAATACAAAACAGCACTAGACATTTCCAATGGGTTTTTCTGCCAGAATATAGCGCCTGAAAGCAGAGACTTTACAAACTTTAGCTCACTAGGCTCTCAGAAAAAAATTATTTTGTTTGCCTCAGGGGTATCAGAACAGCCCAGGACTGTTCGCGGATCGTGTCACTGCCATTTTACACGAGATCGACCCTGAAGCATTGTCCTATGTAGATGATATATATCTCACTGATGATGAATTACTACAACATTTAAGACGGGTAGCCCGCATTGTTGTAGGGTTTGCCGAATTTGGCTACAAATTTAACTTTAAAAAAAACAAAAATTGCCTTCCTCAGCATCCTGTTTCTAGGATATCAGCTGTCAAGTGAAGGGAAGATCCTAGCGCCACAATTCTTAGAAAAGTGCGCACAGTTACAACCACCAAATACGATAAAAAAACTAAAATCATTATCAGGTTTCTTAAATTTTGGCAAAACGTATATTCCAGATTATGCTACGCGCATAAAACCTTTATATGACTTAATACGTCCTGATTTTTCAAGTAAATTCTGGACAACTGAACATACACGCATCCTTAGAGAATTGCAGACAGACATGCTTGCAGCACAACATTTACACACAAGGGACAACAAAACGCAAAAGCACTACATCCACGTTGGAGACAATGGGCTACGTCTCTAACAGCCACTGATGAAGACTACATTTTTGACCCAAAGTTACAAACTCAGGAATTCCTACAATATGAAGTACAATATCCAGTTCCAGCAAAGACCTTGCCTATTGATCAGTATCATAGAGTCATGTACACTGATGGCTCTGCACAACCTGCAATTGGAACTAAACATCAATATTCTGCTGCTTGCGCAGTCGTAAGTGGCTGTATTGAAGGGGATAAATGTTGTCCTCTATATACCTTTACACAGACTCTAGGGGATTGTACAGCACAATTGGCGGAGCTAAAAGCTCTGCTGATGGCACTGGAACACACGGATCCGGCACAGCCTATGCTGATTGTTTGTGATTCATATTATTGTGCCCAGTCCTTTAATGAATACCTGCATTATTGGCGCCAGAATGGGTTCAGAGACTCCAAAGGCAATACCATTAAACACAGACTACTGTGGAGGAAAGTAGCTGACCTGGAAGAGATGCTACTGAATGTCCATGTAGTACATACACTTGGAAACCAGCACGTTGGAATACACATTGCTGGAAATACATCGGCTGATGAAGCCGCAAAGTCAGCTGTGGCAGTAGCCACTGTAGCTGCAGTGACTCGCTCGAGTTCTAAACCAGACGCAGACATCTGGGCTGCCGTGAAAGCTACAGCTGATGGTAGGTCCCATCCTAAAGGATTTCCTAACAAATATCATTATCATATGGGAAGTATGCTGAACGCTGAAGTTAAGATACCAGGCGTAGGTGTACGAGACATCCCTAACAAAGATATAAGACCACAATTGATTAAAACAGCGCATGAGGGGGTAGCATCTGCACATGCTGGTGTGGTGGCTAAAATTTCAATCTTACAGGCCCGTTATTGGTGGCCAGGTCTCGACAAAGAGACTAAGCAGTATGTCCTTTGTTGTGACATCTGTCAACAAATCAAAGTTTCCACGCCCAAGCGCCCGCCGCAGAACCCCTCTTAATTTCAAACAAACCGTTACAACGTGTGTACTTGGACCACTGCGGTCCCCTATCACCTGATAGTGCATACAAATACATATTAGTTGCTGTTGATTCATGCTCTAGATTTGTATGGGTGTGGCCACAACGCTCGGCTGACACTCGGAATGTTATTAAAGATTTGCGAGTCTTTATTGGTACATATGCAGCTGCGGCCTTCCATTCGGACCAGGGCCCTGCTTTTGTCTCAAGGGCATTCAGGGACACCATGGATTCGTTGGGGGTCCAACTACAGTACTTGTCTCCATTTCATTCCGAGGGAAATAGTGTTGTGGAGCGATTAACCCACGATTTAAAGCAATCCTTAACAGCCAGAGTCTTAGGTACAGGTCGTTGTTGACTTAATCACCTGTATGGAGTCCAGAGAGCTCTAAATAACCAGCCTAGAAGGTACCTGGGAGGTCGTACTTCATATAGGTGCCTGTTCGGAACCCGAATGTATCTTCCGGATCTTGATGGTCCTGGCGTGGAGGGAGCAGAAACACCTTTTGACATAAATGAACGTGTCACTGTCTTACAGGAATTGCCAACAGTTCCGTGATGATAATTCTTCCAAAAGTGCCGCCTCCACAGGAATTAAGGATGTTGCAGTAACATCTACCGGCTGGAATCCCAGAGTTGGGGATCTTGTACGTGAAAAAGTCACAGTGAAAAAAGGAATTTGGCCCTTCTTATCGAGCACCAGTCCCTGTACTAGGGATACATGGTTCCAGAACTGTTATTCTACCAACGTTGACAGGTTCCAAAGAAAATCGTTTTGTCACAATTGACAATGTCAAAGTACACCATGTGGCCGATCCTGCACAGCCGACCAAGAGGAACATCCAGTAGTTCCCGAATCCCTCTCACTACTGGCGAAGAAGTTCCACAGCAAGTTGTTTATACCAACACTGATACCTCTCCGAGATTGGGGAGGGTGGAAGATGATCTTGCATTAGTTCCACTAACTACATCTAACTTAGAAACATTTGACCAAGTCAATTTGACTACAAGCCAAACGGATGGTGCAGTCTATATTGTGCCACCACAGGAAACACCAGCTCCACCTCTGACAACGGCTACGCCATTTGCACAAACTGCCACTGGTTATTTTGCCGACTTCAACGATTATTTCTCAGTCTCCTTCGCCTCTTCGACAGCTGATCTGTCAAGTGCACGTAAGCTAACAAAATGGCTTAAGGAAACATATTTAATTTTTCCATGGAACTATATATGGCTTTCTTTGACTGTCCTAGCCTTTCTACTTTGGATTGGTTGTGTTATTACCTTTTTCTTATTAATACATGGTCATTTTCTTCCTGAAAGATCAACAGTTGAACAGGTGGAGGAGGTTTTGAAACCACATTTGTCATCACACAAAGGCCGAAAAGATTTATATTTTGTGAACTTTTCCGCAGTGCCAATTCCTGATGGGATTGTTTGGGACAAAGTAATGTTTAATATATATGGTCCCAAGGAAATTATTCAAATACCGTGTGTGTTCAAATTATCAATGAATGATATAGTAATACCAGGCATTGTATCTGATGATTGGGATGTGAAAACAGTTGATTCTATGATGACAGAGTTGCAATATTATACTGTCTTTGAAAATGAAGATGTTTACCAATTCAAAGAAAAGTATGGTGATATGTTTTGCTATAATTATAATGGGCACCACTTCATACATAGAGCGAGCAGTCCCAAAATGGCATTTCATTAAACACAATGGGAACACTGTCCAACTCCACCGCAAGGGAGTTCTAAAACATATTCAGAAAAAATTGCATATTTTTCTGGGCACAATTAAAAGAATGCTGAGTCGTATTACTTTAAGGTACCACCTACTAAGGATATACACATGTTATTGACTAATATGAAATTTATTTATTCGAAATCCTTTGTTTCCCGGTTATCAATAGAAAGTTATCAATATTGGTTCAAATCCATTAATCTGAAAAGTGTCGGGGGAACAAAAATTTGGCAAATTAAGGGAAAAGAAACATTGTTTAGAGCTTGTCTTATTTCTGCTCAGATGATATTCTTAAATGAAACTGTGCAACAAACACGTTGTTTAGGCTTGGCAACAATCAGAGAATTAAACACGCCCAGTATACCTGTCCCTGCTAAATTTTACAAATGGCAAAAATACACAAATGCAACTAAAGATGAGCTCGATGAGTGGGTCCAGAATGGTACGTTTAATGCTTCACTGACCCGTCCAGGCGGGTGGTTATTGTGGCCAATAGATACCAATAGGTGTCATCAACGTTTTATTAACTCCTCGGGGTTTAGGACGAGTAGGCCAGACCCTCGCTATATATCTCCAGAAGATGCAGATATTATTACAACATATAGTGTAGGAAAATTATGCCAACAGTAGCTAAAATCATCCTCACTAAACGCGGTTTAAGAACACCTCAATCTCCTGTCTAACTCCACTGACTTACAAGATTTTTTGTCAGGCCCCAGAACACCACGTAGGAAGCGTTTTTATATGCAGTATACAATGAAATATGGAAACTTTCCCAACAAGATGCTGCTGCCCTGTTAAGGCAAATAGATCAGGAAAATCTAAAAAAAGACATTAGCTGTTGTGGACAATGGGATTAACACCTTGTCTGACTGGATATATGATTAACAACATTGTCTCTTCTGCTATAGACATTATACAATCTGATATGTCTTCCTTATACCATGGACAGAATCAGATCAGGTCCATTATGCAGTTGGGTTGGACGCTTCAAACATTGCAGGCGGGTCGCGTTTCATGGCAGCACGTCAGTGCAAGGGAGATATTTTCTTCTTTTAATTTGACGCAACAACAACAGCTAATGGCGAAGAAAGAAGCGTGGTTAATACACGGGTTATACATCTGCCTATTTCCACACTACAATTCACCTCCTGTTTGAAACACATTCCGGTATCTGGGAGATAGTTACATCCATGAGGTGTGGGAGCTTCCCTTCTCGTACAAATGCTTCAATGGCATGAAAGAGGTCTTTCTTAGCGGTAGTGAATGCAAGACTTCTGTCAGCCATTCGATGATTTGTAAACAGCTGTCCTTGCATGGGGCGTGTAACGCCTCGGCTGCAAACTTGGCTTCTTATCTTAAGGGAGTTCCAGTCCCCTTGATTAGACCTACGTTCCAGGTGCTTTCAAACAACAGCTACGTCCTTCTCAATAGTGAAGACTGTTGTGGCATGCGAGCCGGAATAGTTTACGTTGTTTCGGTCTCTAAGGTCGTAACATGCTGCGGGAATGTACTGTTTCCCCCACTAAATTTAAGGAGGTAGCTGATATCTGGCCTTACATTGCTACTTCAAACGTAAATTTTGACAAGTTGAGTAGAATCAAGGCTTTATTGTTTCAAAAGCATGTGGCCCTTACATCTGCACACAAGACCTACGCACTTCAAGTGGCAAGGTCATCAGCAGAAATACAGTCCCTGTTAAATACGTACTTTCCGAGACACTTTGGTGAACTCGTGGGATGAATATTTAATGCGTCCAGCACAACTGGAATAGCACATTTTTTCAAAGCTGTTGGTTCTGGTTTTGTTCACACCTTCTCCTCCATATTACGTTTGATACCTTCAGCTATCCACTCAATTTTCGGTAGTATTTTGGGGGGATTTCCAATAAATTTGGCTTTATTAGCTGGCATCCTGCTGTTGCAGTTGTTTATGCGCAATGGCTGTCCTGCCGCAACGAGAACAAATGACGGCGCTCCCAGCAGCGCAGCTGTGTCGTGAACGCATGATGCAACATTTTGGAGCAACACTCTTGGAGCATTTGGAGTGTGACTGATCTTTGTCATTCAGACCAGTTTTGTATTGTGTGCAGCCCGTATTCCGGTGCCTTTAATGCTCTTTTGAACATGCACTGGAAGTTTGTCTTTCACAGCAGCACCCCCCAGCAATAGATGCTGATCTGTTGATGTTCTCGCTGAGGGTTCATTACCAGACATGCACGCTGAGGCTGCGTCTGCTACGTGAAGCTAATTATGAGTTACCCTTCCTGGAGGAAGTTGCCATCAACTCATCAATGGCACTCCACGGGATGCCGCCTTGGTTGATACTGGGGCTATGGAATACACTTGCTCCTCGATCATTTTTGGCGTGGACTTTCCGGTTCTGTCATCTGCCGAAGAGGAAAATCTCCTACTTTCCATGACTCGTACTTAATTCAGAACTTTTCTAAATTGACATTATCATTTAATTCGGTTATAACCCACATGCTCATGTTTTAAATTCCCAAGTAGTGTGCTTGAGTGTCCTTTTAACTTGTCAAAATTGACCAGGATTTTATATATATCTTAGGTTTAGAAATGTTAGTTTTGGCTTGAACCACTTTCAACCGACAAGGGGAAGGTGTTGTGTAGCCATTTTAGTTATAGCTCCATGCATGTTAGTTTAATACACTAGGCTGCTGTGCACCTTGACCTAGAGATATTTTATTCAGCTTCGCATTGTTATTTTAAAATAACTAGTTTTACGGTCTTGTTTTAATTTCTTCTATCTAACTGTTTTGCTTAGCCCAGCACTGTGTTCTCAAACAACGCATTCTTGGTCACTTTGCGCTTCAGTCAAGGCTACAGTTTGGTACATTGCAGGTGAATGTGGTAGAAGTTTAGTCTCCAACTTTGTAGAAAATACATATCTTTACGTAGGGACATTTTCTTAGAACATTAGCTGTCTTATTATTAAAACACTTCCTAGTCCCATTACACGTTAAGAGGGAGATTCCAGCCAGGGAACCATAACTGTATGCTGAATGCTTCGCTGCAGATGCTAATGCACACTACAGGCCTTTGCTCAGGTATGAGGGTTGATGTCCTCCCGGGGGAACCTGAAAGTCAGGATTAGAGCATACCATGCCGTGCTCAAATTATTATTCAGATAGAAAGTAGTCCCTTGATTTTAGTAGCAATATGATAGCATTATTCATATGCTTCACTCTCATCGTCACCATTTTAATATTGTTATGTTGTGTTGTTCTGGTTATTGCAGCTCATGCTTTGTTAGTTAAAATGCAGTCGTTTTATTAAACCAGTCTTTAAAACTTCTGCTTTCATTGTCATTTATATATGAGTCCGAATGAGAGAACCGGATGCGACATGAGTGACCACGACTTCCCTGAGAAGTACGATATGTCATGCGCTCGGCTGCCCAATCATCTCTACCCTTCGGGAGAAATGAGGCACTGCTAGTTAGCCGGAGCAAAACCCGGATTTGGAGCAGCAGGTGTCATCCACCGTGGGTCAGACTCAGTCTCCCACACTGTGGACGATCTTACTGCTCAAAATCCAGTAGTCTCATTAGAATAATGAGCGCCTACGCGGCAATGTAAGGCTCTAAATTGTGCAATGGAGGAGAGGCGAGTGAATGAATTAAAGTTGCTGGGTTTGGGGTGCTTGTGGTAGGTGTTTGTGAAGAGTGAGAAAGTAGGGGTAAAGATAGGACGGGACTTGTATTCTTTGTGTAGTCCTGAGGGTGGGAGTGGGTGTGACGATATGTATTATGAAAGTTTGTGTTATTTGATGTGCTGATGCGTGTGGTCTGTATTGTTTTTGTGGAATAGTGAGGGGAGATAGTGATGCAGTTGTTTTTGGTGAGGTATTTGTATGTGGGCTGGTGCTGGTGAGTGGAATTATAGTGTTAGAGGGGGTGTTGATGTGTTTTGGAGATAAATGTACGAGGTGTGTAAGAGGCGATGGATGTGTTTCAGTGGAGTTAGTGTTATTTGTGATGACTGAAAGAGGTAATATGGGTGGTAGAGTGAAGTGTGGGGATTGTATGGTTGTGTGTAATTGGTTAAAAGAGGGGAAGGGTGTTTGTAGATGGTGTTTTGGAAGGCTGAGTGTGGGCATTCTTATGATGAGAGGTGGTCTGTGTGGAGCAAACAGAGGATAGTGTTGTTGGTTAGTATGAACAGGGAGTGTGTATCTGGAAGGCTGAGAGAAATGTATAATGTGGTTTTGTGCTGTGTGGGTGATGGCAGGTTGTGTTAGTGGGAGTGGACAGAGTAGTCTTTGTTGTGAGAATGCAGGTGTTTGACTGTTGAAGTTGTGGAGGATATGTGTATATGGGTTATATAATGGGTATTGTGTTGGGTGATGGGACATTGCAATCTGTCTGCAGTCAGTTTGTGATGCATGAGTTGGACGTCTTTGCAGATAATGTATTTGCATGTTGACGGATGTGTAGGGACTGAAATCGTTCCTGGTCATTTGAGAATTGGGCAGCATTTCTGGCCCTAGACCCTAGTCCCTACCTGTCCCGAACAGGCCTAAACAGGCAACTGCCCTTGTCCTCTCTGCCCTTAACCTCGACGCCCAGGCTGAGACGCACTGAGTCCTAGGCTTAAATAGCCCTACTAGCCAACAAGAACCTGGTCCTAACCCTAACGAATCAGATTTGTAACCCTGATTCAAACAACTAATGGGAGACCCAGCACTAATCACCATTCATACCCCTAATCCTGACCACCAAGCACAACCCCAGTCCTGGAACCAGCAACCAATGGAAAGACCAGCTCCCAACAACCTATCACAACAACATATGCAAAAACTAATAGGAACTTATATAAGGAGCAAGTTAACTGAAGTCCAGTCCCTGTGGCCAGGGAGGAGGCAGCTGCTGCTCTATTCAGAATCTCCTTGGATACAGACTGGCTGAACCCACACTTCCAAGCTAGCAGAGTCTACTGTCCAGGTAAGGGAGAGATTGTTAAAAAAACAAAACTCTGGAATACTATTTGTCGCACGCTCTGAAATGTGGCTTTTTTAAAGCAAAAAATAGGGGGAGCAGATAGTTTCTAAACACAAATTAAATCACAGAAACAGATTAAACAGTCTACTAAAACACACTCTGCAAGATGTATGTAGCCTTTCTACTTAGAAAAGAGGAGGGGGGGGTTTGAAGTCATGTGCCACAAACTAGAGAGGTAATTCACACAGTCACGGCAAAAAGAAATAAAAAAAAAACAACAACAAAAAAAACACCACTTTAAAAGGTCAAGCTGCCTGAAACACAGAGAGTCCACGGTAAAACAGGCACGAGTAGCTGAAAAAAAGCATTTTTGAACAAATAATACTATTTACCCAGAAAAGTCTGGGGGCTCCTTATCTAGGTCTTTTAGCAATCCTTGAACACTGGGCTGTATTAGGACACAGGGAAGATGCTGAGGCTCACAAAATGGAGGTGGCTGTCTTGGGCTTCCCTCCACAAACTTAAGGGGCCAGAGTAGGTGTGGGGGGGAGGGCCCAGGTTGCCAGGGACTCAGAGAGCAAAAAAAGCTAAGTCCAGTCCCTGTGCCAAGGGAGGAGGCAGCTGCTGCTCTATTCAGAAGCTCCTTGGATACAGACAGGCTGAACCCACACTTCCAAGCTAGCAGAGTCTACTTTCCAGGTAATGCTTATGTTGTTTTCAAAGATAATTCTCCAGAATCAAGGATGATTTTTGTACAGTTTCATTAGTTTGTCATAGGTGCCCCTATTGCAGTTGAACAGGCAAGTGTTCCTTAAGTCAGATTAATGGAGGATGTGGCTATATTGAACGATTTGTGAAAAAACAGTGTGTAAAAAAACAATGATATCATGCACACTGTCCTTTACAATTTTATCTTATTTAAACAAATATTAACTGATAAAGGTGCTGTGTTGGATGGGATCCTGCCCAGATCCTGCCGACAATTCTCAATATAAGTTAGAGCCAAAAAATTAGCTCTAGTCCCAAAACGCACTCTAAAGCCTGAAAGGATCAACCCATAAAACAATTACAAACACAGTTTGACAATTCTTTGGAAAAGTTTCTCATTTGGTCAATTGAATGCTTTCCTGTTTGAAACTTTGCATGAAGAATTATGTATATACACTTACAGCATGGGACATTATTAACCCCTTCGCTGCCAGGCCTTTTCCCCACCTGTGCCAAGCCTTCTTTTGGCTATTTGGGGCAGTTCGCACTTTGGACCTCATAACTTTTCTCCATATAAGCTACCCATGCCAAATTTGCGTCCTTTTTTTACAACATCCTAGGGATTCTAGAGCTACCCAGACTTTGTGGGTCTCCATGAAGGAGACTAAGAAATTAGCCAAAAAAACAGCAAAAAATTCATTTATTTAAAGAAAATGGGAAAAAAGGGCTGCAGAAAGTGGCTTGCATTTTTTTCCCCTGAAAATGGCATCAACAAAGGGTTTGCAGCGGTAAACTCACCATCTTCCCAACTTTCACAAACAGGCAGACTTGAATAAGAAAACCACATTTCTCAACACAATTTTGACATTTTACTGGGACATACCCCATTTTTACTATTTTTTGTGCTTTCAACCTTCTTCCAGTTAGTGCCAGAAATGGGTAAGAAACCAATGCTGGATGCCAGAAAGCTAAACATTTCCGAAAAGTAGATAACATTCTGAATTCAGCAAGCGGTCATTTGTGTGGATCCTACAAGGGTTTCTTACAGAAAATAACAGCTGAAATAAAAGAATATTGAAATTGAGGTAAAATAACCAGACATTTTTCTCACGTTTAACTCTGTAACGTTTTCCTGCGATGTCAGATTTTTGGAAGCAATATACCATTACGTCTGTTGGACTCTTTTGGTTGCAGGGATATATAGGGCTTGTAGGTTCATCAAGAACCCTAGGTACCCAGAGCCAATCAATGAGCTACACCTTGCAATGGGTTTTAATTCTATACCGGATATGCAGCAATTCATTTGCTGAAATATAAAAAGTGAAAAATAGGTATCAAGAAAACCTTTGTATTTCCAAAATAGACACAAGATAAGGTGTTGAGAAGCACTGGTTATTTGCACATCTCTGAATTCCGGGGTGCCCATAATACCATGTGAATTACAGGGCATTTCACAAATAGACGTCTTTTTTACACACTGTCTTACATTTGGAAGGAAAAAGTGTAGAGAAAGGCAAGGGGCAATAACACTTTTTTTGCTATTCTGTGTTCCCCCAAGTCTCCCGATAAAAATGGGACCCCACTTGTGTGGGTAGGCCTAATGCTCGCAACAGGAAACAGGAAACACAAACTGGACGCATCACATTTTTACATTGAAATCTGACATGGTTTTTGCAAAGTGCCTAGCTGTGGATTTTGGCCTGTAGCTCAGCCGGCACTTAGGGAAACCTAGCAAACCTGAGCAGTTTTGGAAACTAGATACCTCGGGGAATCCAAGATGGGGTGACTTGTGGGACTCTGACCAGGTTCTGTTACCCAGAATCCTTTGCAAACCTCAAAATTAGGCCAAAAAATAATTTTTCCTCTCATTTAGGTGATAGAAAGTTCTGGAATCTGAGAGGAGCCGCAAATTTTTTTCCAGCCAGCATTCCCCCAAGTCTCCCGATAAAAATGGTACCTCACTTGTGGGGGTAGGACTAGCACCCACAAAAAGAAAAGCCCCAAAACACAATGTGGACACATCACATTTTCACAAAGAAAACAGAGCTGTTTTTTTGCAAAGTACCTAGCAGTGGATTTTGGCCTCTAGCTCAGCCGGCACCTAGGGAAAACTAGACACCTAGGGGAATCCAAGATGGGTAGGTATACTGCCCGCAAAATGAATTGTCCCAAAACACTATCTGGCCACATAAACATTTTCAAATACAAAACGACCTGTTTTTGCAGGGGGCACCTGTGTTTTTGGTCCTGGGCTCAGCAGCCATCTAGGGAAACCTACCAAACCCAGACATTTCTGAAAATTAGACACCCGAGGGAGTCTAGGGAGGTGTGACTTGCGTGGATCCCCCAATGTTTTCTTACCCAGAATCCTCAGCAAACCTCAAATTTAACTAAAAAAACATTTTCCCACATTTCTGTGTGGGATTCCCGCACTGGGAGAAAGTTCATACCACCCAACGATCCCCTCAGTCTCCCGGTAAAAATGATACCTCATTTGTGTAGGTGGGCCAAGTGCTTGTGACAGGGAAGAGCCAAAAACATGTGGAAATTGAGGGGGAACCAAAGCGGGTCCAAAAGGGCAGTTTGAAAAAAAAAAATCTAGGCTAACAAGTGCAGCAGAATTTTTATCGATATAGATAAGACTGCCCTGGTCTCTGGTGAGCTTTCTGCTCCCCAGATGGGCCTTCCATATGGCCAACAATAATGTGCCCCCATAGGGAGCGACCCTTACCCAAGGGGTTGCCCCCCTAAAGAAAACACACATGCACACACACCAATCCCTGGTGCCTAAGTGGCTTCTGCCCGCCCGGGGGCAGATCGGCCTAATAGAAATATGCTGATGTGCCCCCAAGGGGAGCAGAAATGGCCTAAAATAAATTTCCCCCCCCCCACAGAGAAGCGACTCTTGCCTAAGGGGTCGCTCTCCACCTCTAAAAAACAAAACAAAAAATCAAAAACAAAAGAAAAATGATCCCTGGCGCCTAGAGGTTTCTTCCCTCACCTGGGGCAGATCGGCCTAATAATAATAGGCCGATCTGCCCCCAGGGGTGGCAGAAATGGCCTAATATAAATGTCTCCCCCCGGGGAGCGACCCTTGCCTAAGGGGTCGCTCCCCTTGCATGAAATTGGTGCAAAAACAATTTCCTGGGTCCTAGTGGTTTCGGCCTAGCAAAAATCGGCCGATCTGCCCCCAAGGGGGGCAGAAATGGTCTAACTACAATTTGTCCCCTAGGGAGCGACACTTGCCTAAGGGGTCGCTGCCCACCTCTAAAAAACAAAACAAAAACTAAAAAAATGATCCCTGGTGCCTAGAGGTTTCTGCCCCGGGCAGAAATGGCCTAAAATAAATTTACCCCCCCCCGGAGTGACCCTTGCCTAAGGGGTCGCTCCCCTTGCGTGAAATTGGCGCAAAAAAAAAATCCCCGCTGCCTAGTGGTTTCTGCCCCCCTTGGGGGCAGATTGGCCTAACAAAAATCAGAAATGGCCTAAATATAATTTCCCCCCAGGGGAGCGACCCTTGCCCAAGGGGTTGCTCCCCACCTCTAAAAAACAACAAAACAAAAAGAAAAACAAACAAAAACAATTATCCCTGGCGCCTAGAGGTTTCTGCTCCCTCCTGGGGGCAGATCGGCCTAATAACAATAGGCCGATCTGCCCCCAGGGGAGCAGAAAAGGTCTTGAAAAAAGTTGCCCCCCTGGGGAGCGACCCTTGCCCAAGGGGGCATTCCCCTTATGCCAATTTCATTTTTACTGTAAATCCCTGGTGTCTAGTGGGCATTTCAGAAACCAGATCACTTCACAATCCGGCTTCTGAAATGCTCTGAAAGACTTCAAAGGGAATGAAATTCCTTTCCTTCCCTTTGAATCCTCTCAGGCCCCCATCACATGATCGGAAGAGAAATGCTGAGCATTTCTCTTCTGATCGCGCTGGAAGCTGAGCTTTCAGAGCGATGGGGAAGTGGCCTCTGATGAGGTCATTTCGCGAATGCGCGCTGATGTCATCAGACGTTACTGGGGGGGGTCAGGGGTGGAATGGGAAGGGCTTCCCTTTCCATCCCTGCCTTAGGAGGGTGGGAGCGAAGCCAACGGAGGGAGCACCAGCGCTCCCTACGAGCTCCATGCCGAGGACGTAATGGTTACGTCCTCGGCACAGGAGCACTGTGCCGGTGGACGTAACCATTACATCCCCGGCACAGAAGGGGTTAACAGTATTTTGGAGTGTATTGCCTATAATATTAATTGATACTTGTTGACTGATTTGTCTGTATAATTAATTTTCTTATAGTTCCCTTGATGATGGGTGTTCACCCAAAATGCACTGGGATTCAACAAATTTGTTTGAAAAAGCCATCAAGTTCGATTTCACATCATGTAGGAGTATTTATTTTGATGAATGGACTTCAGCTTCAATGAAAGCATTAAATTGAACAAATTAGAACTTTTTCCAAGTAATTGTCAAACTGTGTTTGAAATTAGTTTATGGGTTGAACCTTTCAGGCCTTAGCATGCATGCTGGAATTAGATTAAAAGATTGACACTTTACTGAATACATTTCTCCAAAAGAAACTTTCGTTGTCAGAGATGTAGAATTTGTGTCTGAAAAGGAGTACAAAAGGAGAACCATATGTACTGCTTTCAATGTCTTCTAATTCTGGCCTATGCAGGGGTGTGGAATTTCCATAGCCCAACACCCGGGGTGTATTGTTCGGGGTCAAGGACAACAAGTTTTTATGTTTATTTTTTCCTTGGGACAAGTAGACACAACCCCTTTGGCTGCAAGTTTACAGTACCACATTAAGCAGCAGGGAAGGGCAGAGTCTTCAAATAAGGTAATATTTGTCTCCATTTCTCTTATTTTTATATGATTTTTGTAAAACTTTAGATTTGTGGGAGCTCCTGGGCTCTCACTATAATAACAAACATTGGCAAAAAGCCAAAATATTTTTCGGTTTCAAAAAGCAGACATTGCCACAGTAGTCCCTGGCACTGAACATAACTGCTTTGTGTGCTGGAAAGAGCAGAATGCTGTCACTCACAGTGAGGCCAGCCGATAGCTAGAGATAGAGAGACAGAATTTAATAAAACCAAAACGGTCTGGATTAATGCCAGACCTAATTAGGGACCCAATTCCTAAAGAAAGTCACACAAGTGCACATATAGTATACGTACTTCCATCAGTGCAGATTTATGACTTTTATTAATTTACTTGAATTTACAGAAGTAGGTCATGAAGTGATACTCCTAAAAAATATTTATGAACTACATTTTAGCGTGAGCAAATATGCATGCATAGATTTGCTCATGCAATAATCTGTTGAGCATTTACAAGATCACTTTCCCTCCAACCACTTTTTTCTCAACCCTGGAAGAAGTTTTACATCTGCCCTCATCAGGACTAAGGGCCCGATTTACTAAAAAGTGTTGCAGCGTGGTGCTGTGCCAGAACTGCCAGTGCCTCGCCACTTTAGAAACGCAGGGATGTACCATATTTGTTAGAATACAGTGCACTCCTGCGTTTCCCCCTGCGCTGGTGCTAAATTGAGCTGCCTAGCACCAACGCAGTCTTCCTTGCACTATCGTGCAAGGATGTCTTTGTTGAGGGGTCTGATTGTTTATGTGTGGGAAGGTGCCCTTCCTGTACATAAACAACCACTAATGGCGATTAGGCTCTTATGTGTGTGCTGCACACATAGAAGTGCCAAAGCGTCATTTTGAAATTATTGTTTATGTGTAGGGAGGGACACCTTCCTGCACATAAACAATCATTGTTGGCATTTTGCTCTTTCTATGCGTGCTGCAAAAAAAAGGCTTGAGTGTGAAGAGGCCATATTTACAAGGTGGTGTTAAGCCACTTTTGGCTTGACGCCACCCTGTATATACAGCGCAGGACATTGTGCCTTCGGAGCGGCACAAAAAGAGACGCTCCGGTGGCGCTAGGGGCTATTAAATATGCCCCTAAATTTCCAATCTTTTTCACTATGAGAAAATATTAGAGAAGAGCTGGTGAAAGTCCCTAAATATGCAAGTCAGTGGGTTTGCACATACTCAAAACAACATTCTAACCCTGAAACTATTGTTTACCGGTACTTTCAGTCCCAATTTGTAGATCTGCAGAAAGGTGGCAAAACAAAGGAATTGCTGGTATTCAACTATTGTATGAGCCCTGTCATAATCAGTAAAATATGTGGCACCAAAGGGACAAATTTATTTCTTTACAGGACAAGACGATTTATAAAACAATCAGTCCCAAGGAAAAGTAGATATTTAAAGGAATTCCACACCCCTGCCTATGTTTGTCCATGTTTTAAATTGTGCCAACTCATCTCAAGTCACAACCATGACAGTAAAAGGGAACTGACTGTGGTCTGTGGTCTATATTGCTATATATTTTCTGTTTGAAGACCTGGTTGGCAGTAGTTTAATGTGGTTAGTTACACCTATTGGGTATACAGTCATGGTTGCTATTACATATTCTACTAGTAGGTTTATTATTTATATTTGAACAAATGTGCTATTTTAAGTTGGATGTTTTATTTTTTCTTGTCTGTGCAATGTTTCTGTAATCTGTTTATTGTGTGAGTGTTATAGAAATGAAAGTGGTGCGGAGATTCATGGTGATGTCTGAGTGGTCTTGGCTGATGGTGTGTGTGGCTGGTATTTGGCTAGTGGTGTGTTTGGACTGGTGTTTGGCTGCCAGTGTTTGCTTAGTGACCAGCAGCAAGTCACTAAACAAACACCACCACCAAAGCCAGTCCACGCATTATGCTGGGTGCCCAGTCATGTGATTGCAGTGTCTGAACTTGCGTCTAGCTGGCAGTGTGTGTGGCTTGGGTCTTGCAGGCAGTGTGTGAGAATTAGCGTTTGGCTGGCAGTGTGCATGTGTGTAGTGAGTGGCTGCTGGCTACTACACACACAGTGGCAGTCAAATGACAGTCCACACACTCTTTCAGCTGCAAGACAGTGTGATTGTTGTGTCAGTCCTGTGGGCCCTTGAATGGAGCTGTATGCTGATGTGAGTGTTGTAAAATGCCGGGTGTGCAGCTGGTGGTGTGAATGGTTTTGTCTGTGAGACACACGCAAGGTTTGTGAATGGCTTATAAATGTGAATAGCCTGTAAAGAGGTTGGTGACTTAGGGGCATATTTATACTTTGTTTGCACCGGATTTGCATAATTTTGTTTTACGCAAATCCGGTGCAAACTTAACTCCATATTTATATTTTAATGCTAGACCCGCCTAGTGTCAAAATATTGGCGTTAACGTCATTTTGTTGCCTGCCGAAAACTACCTTGCTTCAATGAGTTCAATAGGCGTTCCCGGGCAAAAAAAGATTCTAAGGCCTTTGTGCCTTATTTATCCTCCTGTGCAAAAATCCTGCATGGGAGGAGGAGGGCCTTAAATAAAATGGCGCTAAGTCTGTTTAGGGCCATTATTTAACGCCTGGGTCATGGCAGGCATTAGGGGACCTGTGTGCCATTTTCCATGGTCAGTGGCCATGGGAACAGCCCACATGTGCCCTTCCCTGCACCCATGGACACCCCCACCCACACCTGGAGGACACCTAAGGGTGGGGGGACCCATTCCAGGTACGTCCAGGTAAGTTTTTTTTTAAAGTGCCATAGGGGGGCCAAACTTAGGTCCCCCTACATGGCACTGAGCCCAATGGCAATGCCCGGGGGACATAAGTTCCCTGGGCATGGCCATGGGGCGGAGGGGCATGACTCCGGTCTTTACTAAAACAGGAGTCATGTCCATGGGGGTTGTGCGACAAACAATGATGCTAGTTAGGTTAGAGTAATTTTTCTGACTCTAACCTGACAAGCGCCATTCTTTGACGCACAACCTCCTGTTTCCCCTCCGCCTCCCTCACCAGGTTAGCCTAATTTATTTTAACACTTATCGGGCCTTACCGCCGGTTAGCGTAATTCCTTAAATATGACACCTGGCTGGCGTCCAGGAATGGCGCTAGCCGGCGGTAAACATTTTGACACAAACCTGCGCTAATGCAGTTTGGCGTCAAAAAGTATAAATCAGGGCCTTAATGTAGCTTTACAGCTCACCAGCTGTAAGTCACTGGTTCAGAATTACAATTAGTAACTTTAAATTTCCTTATTAACACTGATCTCTACGCTTTAACTTTTGTGAACTCTTCTGTTAATAAAACGTACATTTTGAAGTTTTTGCTCAACCATGTGCTAAATTCAAACAGTATGTGTGCGTGCATGAGTACGAGGGGATGGTGCAGTGATATTTGTTTTTTCTGTCTTTCTCTGCCAAGGTTTACATGGCTTCTAGAGAAAGTCTATCAACCCCAGATATTGTCATAAACTAAACACCAAAGGGATTCCAGGGTAGTGTGTCTTTCTTCGATCCTGCAAAGTTTTCTTACCCAAAATCCCTTGCAATCCTCATAGACTAAAAACACACCATTACTTCATATTTCTGTGACTCAAAGTACTGGAGAGAGTGGCAATTTTTCTGATACTCAGAGTTCCCACATGTCTTCTAATAAAAATTATACTTCACCTCTGTGGGTGAGCCTAGCTTGCGCAAAAGGGCAAGGTTTAAGATGCAATGTGGGAACCTCAACTAAAAGTGCAGCTGCAGTTTTTAGGCGTGGCTTGGCAACCACCCCGGGAAGCCATCCAAACCCAGGCATTTCTGAAAACTAGACATCCAGAGTGGTACAGGTTGGTGTGCCTCTTGTGGATCCCACAAAGCTGTCTTACCCTCAATTGCCTGCAAATACCAAAATGTGCCTAAAATAGCACATTTTAATTGTATTTCTGAAACATTCATCTAGAATCTGAATTAATCCACAAAATTCTTACCACCCAGTGTTCCCCCTCTTGTCCCGTAAGAATGCTGCCCCACTTGTGTGGCTGGGGAGGTGTAGTGGCCGTGACATGAATGGATCAATTTTCACAATGGGACCTTATTTGCTCCTGTCAATGACGCTAGGCCCAGCCACACAAGTTAGGTACCATTTTTATAGGGAGACGTGTGGGAATGGTAGGTAGTGAGAAATGCTGTTGCTCGCTGAAAATCCCAGAACTTTCCTTCACAGAAATGTAAGGGTTAACAAGTACTTCTAGGTAGGAAAACCTGTTGAGAGACATACAAGTCACTCTACCCTGGATTCCCCTGGGTGTCTAGTTTTAACAAATGTGCAGATTTGCTAGGTATTCATAGGTGCAGGCTGAGCTAGGGCTCAAAATCCATAGCTAGACACATTGCAAAAAATGTGTTAAGTGGATAAATGTGATGTGCTCATGTAGTGTTTCCTGTCGCCCACTAGCGCTATCCACACAAGTGAGGTGCCATTTTGATGGGCAGACTTGGGGAAATGGTAGGTAGTAGAATATGTGTTGCTACTTTCAGATTCCAGAACTTTCCATCACAGAAATGTGAGGAAAATGTGTACTTTTAGTAAAAGCTTGAACTTTTCAAGAGCTTCTTGGTAAGATAACCAAGTAAGAGTTATGTAAATCACCCCACCCTAGATCCTCCCGGGTGTCTAGTATTCAGAAATTTATAGGTTCATCAGATTTCCCTAGGTGCTGGCTGAGCTAGGGCCCAAAAACCCGCAGGTAGCCACATTGCAAAAAAGAAGCAGTTTTCAGAGGAAAAATTGTATGTGTCCATGTTACGTTTGGCTCTACCCACACAAGTGAGGTACAGTTTTTATGGGGAGACTTGGGGGAATGCTAGGTGGCAATAAACCTGTGGCTCCCCACATATTCCAGACGATTTCATCACAGAAATTGGACGTAAATGTGTGTTTTCAGTTAAACTTCAAGGTTCCCAAAAGCGTCTGTGTGGGAAAACCTTGTGGGAACCACACAAGTCACCTCACCCTGGATTTCCCTAGATATATAATTTTCAAAAATGTACAAGTTTACTGGGTTTTCCTAGGAGCGAACTGAACTAGGGCCCAAAATCCACAGCTAGTCATATTGCAAAAAAAAAAGATTTGTTTTCAGTGGAAAAATGTGATGTGTCCATGTTGCATTTGGCTGCCTTTCCTGTCATGGCCACTAGCCCTACCCACACAAGTTAGGTATGATTTTTGTTGGGGGACTTGAGTGTATGGTAGGTTGTAGGAAATGTGTTGCTCCCTGCAGATTCCAGAACTACCACCAAAGAAATGTGAGGAAAGTTTGTTTTTAGTCCAAATTTGATGATACTAGGGCTCCAGGGTAAGAAAACTGATAAGAGCCATGCAAGTCACCCCACCTTGGATTCCCCTCGGTGTCTAATTTTCAAAAATGTGCGGCCATCTTGCATTACCAATTTCTTTCTCCTCGGGTAGTGCTGAATAACTGATTCCGCTGGCGGAGCAGAGGGTGAAATGTATTAATAATTCTGTGTTGCAAGAGTAATTCCGAATTCCTAATTTATGCCAATTCAGCAGAAGGAATTAAAAAATCTGCCCACCCCTAATGATAGTATGGGTACTCACAAATTCAGAGATGTACAAATAATAACTTCTGCTAAAGTCTGCCTGTTATGTTATGTTATATTGATTTGTACAGCTCACTAATCACCTGTGAGGGTATCCCAGTGCTTTGGCAGGTGTGCAGGTTTGAGGTCCCTGAGGTATTTATACTAAGAGCCAGGTCTTCAGCTTCTTGGTGGATTCAAGAAGTGAGAAGGAAGCTCTGGTGTCTATGTCAGAAATACATAGGATTCCATATGAATTGCTCTATAACCGATACACAATGAAAAATCATTGTACGGGCAGTTCAGTTATTGACTCTAGGTACCTCAGGTTCTTGGAAAAACTACAAACCCTTTATATCCCCACAACATGAAAGGTCCAGTGGACACAATGGTGTGTTTGCTTTTGTAAATCTGACATTGTGAAAGGAAGTTACGAATGAAAACCTTGTTACAAATAGATGTATTTTTCTACTCATTTTCAATAGTTTTTCTTTACATTTTTAGTTTAACTGGGAAAACCTTGAAGGGTCTACACAAATGACTCCTAAATGAATTAAGAATTCTGTCTACCTTTTAGAAAACTGTAACTTTTTGAGATCACTCATAGGTTTCACCTGGGATTCCTCCACAAACTAGAAGTAGTTTGAAAGCTCAAAAATTAGGAAATGGTGACTTTAGTACAGCAAACCTTTAATCGATGCCATTTTTAGAAAAAAAAAAACATAAACTTATTTGTAGAGCCCTTTTTTTTTTCTTATATTTCTCAAACCCCTTAAAATGTAGCTATATCTGGGATATTTCCTCACCTCCCTTTAGAAAAATCCACAAACCCTGGGTACCTTTGGAACTCCCAAGACGTTGGGGAAAAAAAGACGCAAATTTGGCATGAATACCTTACATGGGAAAAAGGTTATGGAGGTGTATCCACAACCTGTCACAAATACCTAAAAAAGGACTTCGCATTCTAGGGTGAAAATGCTTAGCAGCCAAGGGGTTAATGGTTAGACAATATTTTTATAATCAATATTTTGTTTTTGATATTGGTTATTTCAGATACTTTTCTCATTATAATGTCAGTGACATTTGTATTGTTGTTGTTTAGGTATAGGATTATGATATTTTGGAAAGTGATATTATTTTGATGATGTTGTGGTAGCCAATATTGTTTTCCTCAATACTGTGTCTGACAACCATTTTGCCCTTATTTGAGTAGATTATAATAATAGTCTGAATCCATGTTTTAGGGACTATGCCCTGATATTGAATTTCTAAAAAGAGTGTTAATATGAAGTTTGACACCGGGCTTTAAAGAATTCCAATAGAAATGCACTGCCCCCAACAGTTTTTACACATGGAAGATCTGAAATACTGCCCTTCATTCTCTGTACCAGTGATGCCGGCATCTACAAAGCCTTCATCCAACTCTGAAAGTGTGTCTCACCTAAAGGTGTTAAGATACTGATTCACTAACGTGTTGGTACTCAGACAATCATCTGTATTTCATTTTGACAGTATTCCTGATAGTATTATACTCTCCACATCATGGCACTAATTGCATTCCTAAATGCTTCTGCAATGTTGTGTACCATAGCCTTACTTAATTATATAATGAGAATTCTTCCCACATCCCTTCACTATGGTATTTCCAAATTGCTGCATTTGTACCAGTTAACTATTCAGACATTTTATTTTATCAGAGGGTCCATTTTTACGGCTGCTTTGTATGTTGATTCTCTAATTCCAATAGTTGATGATATTGAAGCCTGCCCTATTCTCTTACCTTTTGGGCTTTTATAATCAAATAGCTCAATGTGGCACTCAAACACCTGTTTTGAAAATGGCCCATGCATTTCGAGTTGAAGCTGTACCTATTTTAAAGACTTTGATTTAATGAAATGTTTGGGAAAACTCCTACTGAGGCACTAGACACAGCGATACTTTGCATTAAAAATCCACCAATACATGATTATTTCTTATGAGGTTGTCAATAAGGCATACCCGGGGTCACCAGGTCTTAATAGAGGGCAGCCATCTACTAGATCATGCACTTCTATTAATTAGAAAACTGAAACTCTAGTTTGATGCATTGTCAGACTACAGACCCTTGCAGACCAATTATTTTCTTATCCAGAAGGCAATATAAATCTCTACAGACTATTAAGGGGTTACCCCTTCTTGCTATCTGAGACATGAGCTAGCCTACCATTTCATGATGATCAATATTTGAACCAAAGATCATGCAGATTTTTAATTTATAGGTTGCACCTTCTAATTGGGTTATTGTCTCTATATCTCTGACATTCGTGCTACACTGCAAAACCTAAAACATACCCTGATGTAACATTATTGAAAGCTCTTGTACAGACACTGACTGTGTGTGATTGTAGGAAGTTGGCTCTGTATGTGCTATTTCAAAGTAAGGAATAGCATGCACAGAGTCCAAGGGTTCCCCTTAGAGGTAAAATAGTGGTAAAAATAGATAATACTAATGCTCTATTTTGTGGTAGTTTGGTCGAGCAGTAGGCTTATCCAAGGAGTAGTGTTAAGCATTTGTTGTACATACACCTAGACAATAAATGAGGTACACACACTCAGAGACAAATCCAGCCAATAGGTTTTGTTATAGAAAAATATATTTTCTTAGTTTATTTTAAGAACCACAGGTTCAAATTTAACATGTAATATCTTGTTTGAAAGGTATTGCAGGTAAGTACATTAGGAACTTTGAATCATTTCAATTGCATGTATACTTTTCAAGTTATTCACAAATAGCTACTTTAAAAGTGGACACAGTGCAATTTTCACAGTTCCTGGGGGAGGTAAGTTTTTGTTAGTTTTACCAGGTAAGTAGGACACTTACAGGGTTCAGTTCTTGGTCCAAGGTAGCCCACCGTTGGGGGTTCAGAGCAACCCCAAAGTCACCACACCAGCAGCTCAGGGCCGGTCAGGTGCCGAGTTCAAAGTGGTGCCCAAAACGCATAGGCTAGAATGGAGAGAAGGGGGTGCCCCGGTTCCGGTCTGCTTGCAGGTAAGTACCCGCGTCTTCGGAGGGCAGACCAGGGGGGTTTTGTAGGGCACCGGGGGGGACACAAGCCCACACAGAAATTTCACCCTCAGCAGCGCGGGGGCGGCCGGGTGCAGTGTAGAAACAAGCGTCGGGTTTGCAATGTTAGTCTATGAGAGATCAACGGATCTCTTCAGCGCTGCAGGCAGGCAAGGGGGGGCTTCCTCGGGGAAACCTCCACTTGGGCAAGGGAGAGGGACTCCTGGGGGTCACTTCTCCAGTGAAAGTCCGGTCCTTCAGGTCCTGGGGGCTGCGGGTGCAGGGTCTTTTCCAGGCGTCGGGACTCAGGTTTCAGAGAGTCGCGGTCAGGGGAAGCCTCGGGATTCCCTCTGCAGGCGGCGCTGTGGGGGCTCAGGGGGGACAGGTTTTGGTACTCACAGTCGGAGAGTAGTCCGGGGGTCCTCCCTGAGGTGTTGGTTCTCCACCAGCCGAGTCGGGGTCGCCGGGTGCAGTGTTGCAAGTCTCACGCTTCTTGCGGGGAGTTGCAGGGTTCTTTAAAGCTGCTTCTTGAAACAAAGTTGCAGTCTTTTTGGAGCAGGTCCGCTGTCCTCGGGAGTTTCTTGTCGTCGTCGAAGCAGGGCAGTCCTCAGAGGATTCAGAGGTCGCTGGTCCCTTTGGAAGGCGTCGCTGGAGCAGAGTTCTTTGGAAGGCAGGAGACAGGCCGGTGAGTTTCTGGAGCCAAGGCAGTTGTTGTCTTCTGGTCTTCCTCTGCAGGGGTTTTCAGCTAGGCAGTCCTTCTTCTTGTTGTTGCAGGAATCTAATTTTCTAGGGTTCAGGGTAGCCCTTAAATACTAAATTTAAGGGCGTGTTTAGGTCTGGGGGGTTAGTAGCCAATGGCTACTAGCCCTGAGGGTGGGTACACCCTCTTTGTGCCTCCTCCCAAGGGGAGGGGGTCACAATCCTAACCCTATTGGGGGAATCCTCCATCTGCAAGATGGAGGATTTCTAAAAGTTAGAGTCACCTCAGCTCAGGACACCTTAGGGGCTGTCCTGACTGGCCAGTGACTCCTCCTTGTTGCTTTCTTTGTTCCCTCTAGCCTTGCCGCCAAAAGTGGGGGCCGTGGCCGGAGGGGGCGGGCAACTCCACTAAGCTGGAGTGCCCTGCTGGGCTGTGACAAAGGGGTGAGCCTTTGAGGCTCACCGCCAGGTGTCACAGCTCCTGCCTGGGGGAGGTGTTAGCATCTCCACCCAGTGCAGGCTTTGTTACTGGCCTCAGAGTGACAAAGGCACTCTCCCCATGGGGCCAGCAACATGTCTCTAGTGTGGCAGGCTGCTGGAACTAGTCAGCCTACACAGACAGTCGGTTAAGTTTCAGGGGGCACCTCTAAGGTGCCCTCTGGGGTGTATTTTGCAATAAAATGTACACTGGCATCAGTGTGCATTTATTGTGCTGAGAAGTTTGATACCAAACTTCCCAGTTTTCAGTGTAGCCATTATGGTGCTGTGGAGTTCGTGTTTGACAAACTCCCAGACCATATACTCTTATGGCTACCCTGCACTTACAATGTCTAAGGTTTTGTTTAGACACTGTAGGGGTACCATGCTCATGCACTGGTACCCTCACCTATGGTATAGTGCACCCTGCCTTAGGGCTGTAAGGCCTGCTAGAGGGGTGACTGACCTATACTTGCATAGGCAGTGAGAGGCTGGCATGGCACCCTGAGGGGAGTGCCATGTCGTCTTACTCGTTTTGTTCTCACTAGCACACACAAGCTGGTAAGCAGTGTGTCTGTGCTGAGTGAGAGGTCTCCAGGGTGGCATAAGACATGCTGCAGCCCCTAGAGACCTTCCTTGGCATCAGGGCCCTTGGTACTAGAAGTACCAGTTACAAGGGACTTATCTGGATGCCAGGGTCTGCCAATTGTGGATACAAAAGTACAGGTTAGGGAAAGAACACTGGTGCTGGGGCCTGGTTAGCAGGCCTCAGCACACTTTCAATTGTAAACATAGCATCAGCAAAGGCAAAAAGTCAGGGGGCCACCATGCCAAGGAGGCATTTCCTTACAGTGATATTCTGATTCCTCAAGAATTATTTGTTCCCTATCTTTTATGTGAGTTTACTGTACATGTATTATATCTCTCTTATCTTCAGCTCTTTAGCAACCAGCCTCAATTTAGTAGCGTGTTTCAGACCCCTAACTTTATAAGCTAAGAAACCTAGTTTCAACATATTTACCCTGTATGGATTTGTGTAATCAAATTCAATACATTCTATACATAAAGATTTCTGACATAAGGTTTTACATAATTTCTTCTATTATCCTTTTTATTTTTAAGCCTTCTGGTCCAGTCACCATACCACTCTCTTTATGATCCACTCTCCAGACCCAACCCTTATTCCTCTCATGCCCCATAGCCCTCCCAGAAGAGAGGCCACCCCCAAGCAGCTTGAGACGCCTGGTCAAATTGTAGAAACAATGGCCATAATGTATTTGTCAAAATGTTCACAAAGGAGCTCTATGAGTATTACCAAGTTTTAGATTAAGTTTACATGAAGTGCCATCATCTGAAATTGCTGACTGCCGTGGTGCTTGTGAGGAACTCAGATTAGAGTGTCTGTTTTCTTCTTTTGGTCTGCTCCTACTCCTTGGCTGAAAAAGATCTATCCAATGACCTCTGGAGCATCCTTTAAAAGCTCACATTTATTTCAGTGAAGAGTCAGACTGCATTCCTAGACTGACATGACATTTGTTAAAATAAAACCACTCACATTCATTTTTCCATCTAATCTTGGCATGATTTCTCTAATCACATTGTGGGACAAATCTACAGCAGAGGGAATTCTAAGGTTTAGGCATCACTGTCTAAAGTGTTCAACATATGTGGACAATGTAGTGATATACCTGCTGTTTCAGCTGACGATAACCTGCATTTAAGTCCAACTTTCAGAAGCATTAGTATCTGATAGTATGCCATCAATTGTTGGTTTCAGGTGACATTACAGTTTGATGACTGCATTTTGGAGACGAATATTGATGCAGTCCATGCATGAGAACTGTGGGTTGTTTTGTTTTTTCTGCAATCACATTGGTGACACTCACAATGCTGGGCCTGTTATCTTTTCTTTTTGTATTTCTCTTCCAGCTTTTGTAGTTCTGCTTGAACCTGTGGGCAGATATGGATTAGTATTATGCAATGTTCTGGGCTGATGGTTTCTTTGTGCTTGAATTGATGTTGTTGATTTTGCATATATGCACCATCATGAGGATATGAAATATGCCTGTTCTACTCTCTGTGAAAAAGAATTTCACTTTGATCATTGTATCCTCATGTTGCACAATGGCTGTTAATATGCCAGCTTGAGGTAGAGGTGCTGTTACCTCATCCACGAACATGTGACATGTGTCCACTCATTTTTCAGAGGATTAGCAAATGCTGAATGAATTACATATATCTCTGAACATTCTAAAATTGTTTTTGCATCATCAGCAAGGTGCAGCTTGGGACCTGTGGCTGAAACTTTCTAATCATGCTACTGGCCACCTGTTGTTAAATTAATATTGCAGGATTTAGTATCAGCCATTTAAATAAAAAAGTAAACGTAATCAAATGTTTGACAAAGCCCTCATTGGATTATGTAGTTTAAAAAAAAAATAGTATGTTTACAGTTCAGGCTTATATGGATGAGTTTTGGGATTGCTGTTCGATATCAGTCTTGGGATCACCCCAGACATGGCACGGGATCCACCCTGATGACTGAGTGCAAAAATGTCATGCATTTATCTGATCAGGGAGATGTATCCCTTCCCATGAAGTTGGACAAATCTGCAATTTACTTGGGTGAATGGGCCAACTGACTTATTTAAAACCTAGGCATAGGCCAAAACAGGATTGCACTTGGCTGGAGTATATGGATTGAAGCGTTAATTTTATGTTGTTGGGCCCGACACCGCCTCAGGTTTCCCCATTGTTATGCCATGGCCTCAAATACTTTAATGTTTCCTTCAGTGACAACTGTCTTCTGATTCAAATGTAGATTTTGGGGTTACCAAGTAATTAATAATTGGAACTCAGCTTCATTCTTTGAATTTATAGCTGATACACATCTTTGTGGTGTGCCATTCAATGCTACCTCATCTGCTTAAAGTGATGTATCACTGACTGCTAGCACTCATCGTTTGTCAGTGTATAGATGTTGTTAATTCATGGTGTGCTTAATAAGTTAAAATAAAACTAAATAAAATAAAATATAAACAGAGTAGATACACAGGGAGTTGCACAAGGCTCAGAACTTTCTTTTCTATTATTTAATGTACACTTGTTTTACTTAGGTACCCTGATCAGCAATACTGTTGTTTTGCCGTGACATTTCTTCAAACATTATTTTGGAATGGCCAGCAGTAGCATAAGTAGCAGTAGCATAAGTGAAAACTTACTTATAATAAGACAAATAGTTTGACCATTTGCTTTACTTGTTGGGGCATTGCCACACATTGATTACGTATGTCTTTGAAAAAATATAGGCCCTCATTATGACATTGGCGGTAAATCCTGCTTACCGTCATGCTGATGGCCGCCAACATACTGCTGCGGTGGCAGATATCCGTTCACTATATTATGACACACACCAATCCGACAGAATACTGCCACATACACAAATCTGCCAGACCAAAGGTCAGTGCTAAAGTGGCGGAACAAACAAACATACCGTTACGCCAACAGAACAACATCCATCACATTATGACCCACGAATCACCAAGTGGGCATTCAAAGGCGGGAAACCATTGGCGGTACCTGTCGCTGCGCTCGGAATGGACACCCATGTACAAAACAACACCACATTGACCAATACCAAATACACACACCTGACACCCATACACGCTCCACACCCACACACCCACACCACTATAAAGCACACACCCACGTTACCCACAACCCCTTACAAACAGCAATTGCTACCAGGGGACTGAGAAGAAGAGCACAGAGACAACTAGACACACACACCATTCACACCCATACCCCCCTCACGCATTCCACATCACACACCCCACATTACCCAACACACCCTCACCAACACACATCACCCAACACCAATGGCACCAGAAAGGCACCCCCGTTTCACTGAGGAGGAGTTAAGGATCATGGTGGAGGAAATTGTCAGGGTTGAGCAACAGCTCTTTGGAGCACAGGTACAGTAAATTTCCATTACAAGGAAGATGGGGCTATGGAGAAGAATCGTAGACAGGGTCATCTCCGTGGGACGGCACCCAAGAACAAAGGATGACATCAGTAAGAGGTGGAATGCCCTACGGGGGAAGGTACATTCCATAGCAGCAAGGCATCAGCTTGCCATACAGCGGAATGGTGGTAGACCCCCACCTCCTCGACCACAGCTCACAGCATGGGAGGAGCAAGTACTTGCAATATTGCATCCTAAGGGACTTGCTGGAGTAGGAGGAGGACTGGACACTGGTAAGTCAACATTTAACACTTATCACCCCCCCAATACCTGCATGCCATCTCACACCCACACCCTCACTCCCACCACTCACCTCCAACCCACACACTGTACCTACACATATGACTAAAAACAGGAGTCGTAGCACTCGTGGTATAAAAAACAGAGTGAGAAGTTGTTCATATGTCCAGTCTTCTTCGTAAATTATCAACCAACTTGTGTTTGTATCACAGTCCAAATTTTATTAATACTGTTCAGAAATCCTCCACAAGAACAGCCTATATATAATGTTCAGATATCCTCCATAAGAACAGCCAACACGTGTTTCATCCTCTATTAAGGACTAAAGATACATTGCGGCCATTAGATTCGGGAACGCTGCGGGTGAATGAGACCGCGCGGTGTTCCTTTTTCCTATATTTATTCAATCTGACATTCTGACAGGAGATATTATTCGGAGACTACCTAACGTTATGATTATTTTGAATATATGAAGTACAATAAGCCCTGATGAAGTCCTTAATGAGAGATACTTCTCAGAGGATGAAACACGTGTTGGCTGTTCTTATGGAGGATATCTGAACATTACTACGACTCCTGTTTTTATGCTGTTGTGTTTCTCTGGAAACATTGGAGGATTGAGGGAGATCCTCTTGTCAGAAGCACCGTGCCATGAACTGAATGTGTTGTTTATTCTATGGACTTTCTGTGAGCGCCCATATCCTATGAATATCTTCCTCGTTGTCACTGTTTTTGACTACACATATGACTAACCCCAATGCCAAGCCCTGCATGCCATACCAATGCATGGACACTCCTCCCAGCCCTGCATGGACACCCATCACTAAAGCATGCACAGCATAGGGAAACTAACATACCCACAATACATCACTATACACAAGCAAAACTGGCAGGGCAACACCAACAATAGAGGGTACAAATATCATACACTTGAAGCATAATACATTACTTACATCCCCACAGGTATCCCAGCCAATGTCAGTGGAGAGGAGGTGCCACTGCTATCCAGTCCCCCAACAGAAGATGCCCCCAGTCATGACTGTGACTCTGGGCTTCAGGATCAGGAGGACCTACTTGGCCCATCAGGGACCACTGGACAGACGGTCACCCAAGCACAATCACAGACCACCACAGAGCTTCCCCATCAGGATCCAACCCCACAGCACCCACCCAGCGTACCCAAACCTCTGTGTCCAGGACACGTCAATCAGTAGTGTGCCCACCTGAACAGGGACCCCAGGCCACACCTCGCCCCCAAGACAATCAGAGACCTGGGGTCAGTGGCAGTGGGCACACTGTTCAGGGGACAGGGGCACAGGCCAACAGAAAAACTGGGAGGACTGCGAGGCACTCCCCGAGATCCTGGGAGCCTACCAACATTCTCAGAACACGATGGGCCAGATCCTTGACAACATGCAGGAGAACAGGCAGCTGCAGGAGGGACAGTATCAGGAGATCAGGGAGGACTTGCAGGCCATTATCAACACCCTGATCTCCATAGCAAGGGTGCTGGCAGACATGGGCAACATCATGAGGGTGGCAACAGCACACCAGTGGGCCCCTACCACTAACCAGTCAACTGAAAAGCCCGCCACTTCCACTGCTGTTAGTGGGCAGGAGGCCCCGCCACAGGACCCACAGGCCGCCAGCATTCCTCCCCCTGCAGAAGGTGAACCACTGTGCAAATGTTCCCTGCGAACCAGACAGAAGCCAGAGACACTTGCCAAGACCACCCCCTGGAAATGAAACTCTCCTGATTGTCCCCCTTGTGTCCACTCAGTCACCTTGTCCACCTTGAAGTGCCATTGCTCCCCTCGGTGTGTCCCCTTGGACACTGCACCTGTGCTACAAACAGACTGGAACAATACCCTAGACTTTCCTCCATCATCACCCCATCCCATTGCACTTTCCACTCAATTTCTTAACACTACAATAAACACCATTAGACAAAATTCACCTGCTAGTATTTCATGTATTGAAAAATGATAATCCATAGGAGACAGTAAGTAGAGGTAAAAAGTTGGTAATGCCATCATGCCACAGCCACACAGAATACACCAATAGTCATAGAAATGTGAAGTTGCACTGTCTCACCTGTGTGTCATTGGAAGTACTGACGAATAATTTATGTTTTGTTGTCCACATCCTCATCCTCATCCTCTGCCTCCTCATCCTCACTGTCCTCAGGGTCCACTGCAGCCACAGGGGCATTTCCAGTCTCTTCCTCCTGCAGAAAAGGTACATGGCATCTGAGGGCCAGGTTGTGCAACATGCAGCATGCCACTTCTATCTGGCAGACCTTCCCTGGTGAGTAGCACAGGGATCTACCTGCCAGATGGAGGCACCTGAACCGGGCCTTCAGGAGGCCGAAGGTCCTCTCAGTGATCATTCTGGTTCACCCATATGCCTCATTGTAACATTCCTCAGCCCTTGTCCTGGCATTCCTCACAGGGGTCAACAGCCACGATAGGTTTGGGTAGCCAGAGTCACCTGCAAATAGTGAGGGACAACATTTAGCCACACACTATCCTATGAGGTTAACATCAGAGGCATACACTAACATATATTGGGTGGGGACCATGGCTCACCTATAAGCCACACCCTGTGCCTCTGTAGTTGGGCCATCACATTTGGGATTCTGCTATTCCTCAGGACAAAGGCATCATGGACCGACCTAGGATATTTAGCATTGATGTACTGGTCTGCCAGGCCCACCATCTGCACATTCATGGAGTGGAAACTCTTAGGATTCCTGTACACCTGTTCATTCTGGTGGGGGGGGGCAAACGCAATATGTGTCCCATTAATTGCCCCAATAATATTGGGGATATGTCCCACTGCATAGAATCCGGCCTTCACAGTGGCCAGATCTTCCACCTGGGGGAAAGGTATGTAGCTGAACATGTGGTTTACCAGGGCAGACAACACTCTTGCCAGCACGATTGAGAACATTGGCTATGACATTCTTCCTGCCAAGCCCACTGTCACTTGGAAAGAACCAGTTTCCAGGAAATGGAGAACTGATAGCACTTGCACAAGAGGGGGGATCCCAGTCGCATGACAGAGAGATGAGATCAGGTCTGTCTCCAACTGGGCACACTGCTCTGTGATTATGGCCCTGTCCACGCTATAGGTGAGTATAACGTGCATGTCTTCCAGTGTAGCTAAGTCCACAAGGGGTCTGTACACGGGGTATGCCTCCATCTCCTATTCATCCACCGCAGTAGGTATCTAAGGGACACAAGAATGAGTAGGCTGTCACAATTTAAACAACTAAACCACAACAGCAGTCCACATCGTGCACTTATGTATTGGGACAGTGTCAGTTTTGAAGTATTTGCCTAATTATCCTGTGACGCAGCAATTCTCAATAGGCCTGTTCACCCCCCTGAAATGGCGACCGCCTGTGCTGTGTGGAGGGACAGCTGTAAGTGAGGTAATTCCACCGACGCTGGGCGTTGTGGCGGTAGGCAGTCGTGCACCGCCATGCAATTCCGCATTGGATAATACTGGGCCCTGTGGAGTACAGTGGCCAATGGGATGTACGCCGGCGGTGACGGTGTACACCACCGCGGACGTGACCACCATTTTCTAAATTAATCCTCACTTGTTTCCTGACCTTCAACAGGAGAAGGCCTACACTGCATGTGCTGCTGTGAGCTGTGTCTGCAACCTACCATGGCCCATGTGACCGGGGAAAGGGCCCCAACCTACAATTCGGAGGATTTGGAGCGACTGGTGGATGGGGTCCTACCCCAGTACCGACTGCTGTGTGGGCCTCCAGACGAACAGGTGAGTACTCTGTGGGCATGATGCATGTGGCATGGATGTATGGAGATGTGTGTGAAGGTATTGTGTAAGGGGGATTATCTGTTTTACGGTGTACATGTTGTGAGCTGGGCTATGTGTGTGCCAATGGTGATGGAAACGGGTATGGTGAGCCATGTGTGTGACAGGCTGGACTGTTAGTGTAATGGTGTTCTCCTGTTTATTGCCTCTGCAGGTCAGTGCCCATCAAAAGAAGGGATTATGGGGTGCCCTCGCAAAGGATGTGCGGACCCTGGGGGTCTCTGGCAGGTGGAGCACCCACTGTCAGAAACGGTGGGAGGATCTAAGACACTAGGCATGGACGACCGCGGAGGCCCAGCTGGGGATGGCCTCCAAACGAGGAAGGAGTGCCCGTTGGAACCTGACCCCCTTGATGGCCTGCATACTGGTGGTGGCATACCCTGAGCTGGATGGGTGCTTGAGGGAATCACAGCAGCCACAAGGGGGTGAGTACAGAGGGTATCATTACATATTTTGGTGGGGTAGTATCCAGGTTGTGGTTGTGTGTTAGTGGGTGCCTCTAAGGCCAGGTTAGACATTGCAGCATGGGTCATCTCTAGGGTAATGGTTGCATGTCAAATACAGGTAACCTAGCTTGTTAGTAGTCACTTTCAGGCAGGGTATTGTGGGTCCCAGGTGTGCTACAATTGACAGTGTGTGCTCCTCATCATGCCTTGGTGACTAGCCATATCACTGGTAGTGCAATGCATATTGCTTAGGCCTGTTCCCTGTGTGTGAGGGTGCTGTCTACGCCAACGGTGGAGTTGGTGCAGTAATTTACTCAGTGTTTCCTTTATCTCTCTCCCCCCCTTTTTTTCTGTCATCCTGTCCTTGTGTGCATTAGCATCATCTGGCAGAGGAGCAGGGGCACTGGCGACAGAGGGAGCTGCATCACATATGACCCTGAAGGCAGAGTCCACCGATGCCGATGGAACCAGTGGGATGGAGGGTGAGGGGAGCTCCACGGCAGAGACAGGAGGAGACGACTCAGACTCAGATACCTCATTCAATGGAGCTCCTGGTGATGGCGGACACCTCTGTGACCACCCCAGCTCTGGGTACAGCCGACACCCTCTGTACCAGCACCGCCCTCCCAGTAGCCCCTCAGTGAGTTGCCCGTGCCCGCTCACCTAGGAGAGTGGGCATCTCATTTGCCCTGGGCCAGTGATCCCTGCTGCCCTGAGTGAGGAGGCTATTGACCTCCTGAGATCCATCTCTGTAGGGCAATGAACCATTGTGAATGCCATCCAGGGGCTGGCATCCCAGGTGCAGCAATGCAATGCATTCCTGGAGGGCATTCAAAGTGGATTGGCGTCCCAACAGAGATCGATTCAGGCTCTGACCTCCTCTCTGATGGCAGCCATTGTCCCTCCTTCTACCATCCCTCCTCCAACTACCACTTCCCAGTCCCACTCCGCTCAACCCCAGCCATCCCAGACACACATAAAGACGAGCATGCACACAAGGTAACACACAAGAGTGGCACAGGCAAGCAAAAGCACCACACTTCATCCCACAGGCACTCACACAAACACACTACAGTTGCAGACATGACAACATCCACTGCCTCCACTGTCTCCCCCTCCCCCCCTCAACCACCTCCCTACTCACACCTGCATGCACTACATCTACATCCACTATCAGCATCACCACACCAAGCAGAACACACACCTCACTGGCAGACCCATTCACAACAGCCATGCACGTGTCCCCTGTGTCCTCTCCCACCCTGTCTGTACCCCACTCCTAAGGGACAAAAATGTAAGCATTCACACACCCAGCAACCACCCACCTCACATCAGCATACAGCCCATGCACCTGCACCTAAGTCCAGCAGACATACACCTCCAACAACCACTCCCTCATCCTCCACTCCCATTACTCCTCCCACCCCACCGTCCCTAAAAACTTTTTTCCTTTCCCAATTTGACCTCTTCCCTACCCCTCCCCCGGGCCTGCACGTATGGGCAGGGTACCAAGGACATAGCCAAGTATCTCAGCCAATCAGTCCATGGGGACAGTGGTAGCACCACATACCCGTGGTGGTAAGAATGCCAAAACTCCATCTCAGAAGGGGAAGGAGCCAGCACCACCAGGTAAGAGTGTGAAAGAGCCTGCACCAACCACCAGGGAAGAGTGTGAAGGGGCCTGCACCACCAGGGAAGAGTGTGAAGGGGCCTGCACCACCTGTGAAGACGGGGAAGGAGCCTGCACCACCAGGCAGAGAGGGAATGAGCCCATCAACCCCTGCCAGGAAGGGTAAGGCATTCACAACCCATGTACAGCAGGAGACGAGGTACTTTACGCCAGCGGAAGCTGTAAGGCTTACACCACCACCACCACCAGCTGTCATGGGGCCCCCACTGCCAGCTGTGGAAGTGCAGCCATCAGTGAGTGCAGAGGCTGCCTTGGAGGCAACTCCAACCACCACCAGACTGCAGACATCGGACAGTGCAGAGGCTGCCCAGGAGGCTCTTCCAATCACCACCACAGTGTAGCCATTGGACAGTGGAAAGGCTGCCCAGGAGGCTCCTCCGAACACCACCACAGTGCATCCATCGGACAGTGCAGAGGCTCCCCAGGAGGCTACTCCAAACACCACCACAGTGCAGCCCTCACTGCCAGCGGATGCCATGTTGGCCACCCTCTAGGGGCTGCTGTGCGTGCTGCCCCCTCCAGAATCAGTGGGCAAGTCACCCACTCCAGAGATTGTGGCCTTGCACTCCCCAGGACAAAGCAATGGGCATGTAGCCCCCTCCAGAACCAATGGACAAGTGACCCACTTCCGAGACTGTGGCCTTGCACTCCCCAGGACAAAGCAATGGGTGTGGAGACCCCTCCAAAACCAGTGGGCGAGTCAGCTATTTCAGAGACTGTGGCCTTGCACTCCCCAGGAGAAAGCAATGGGCAGGGAGCCCCATCCAGAACCAGAGGGGATGTTCCCATATTCGGCTGAGGTGCCCCCTCATCCTCCTGAGGTGCCTTCCCCCTTGCAAAATGATGCCCCTGCAGTGTTCTTTCCGGATGCTTCAGGATACAGGGTTGGGCCTTGGACTGTGGCCTTGTGTGCCCTCATGACTTTGGACTGGGCATTGGCCCTTTATGGACATTTGTATATATTTGGTTCATGTGGTGGGTTTTGCTATGCTAATACTTTGTCGGTACTCCAGCATTGTGGTCCATGTTCTATTATGTTGTGTGTCTTGTGCCATTAGTTTATGTATGTAGCTGGTTGAGTGTATGGTGTGTGTGTGTGTGTCGGGTGTGTGTTGTGTGTGTGTGTGTCACGCTCGTTTTCCTCTCACCCTCCCTTGTGTGCTAGGCAGCTGTACTCACTGTCGTCATCTTCTTTGGCGTTGGTGTTCCAGGTGGAGCATGACGTAGAAAATCATCAGGAAAACTTGCAGTTCAGGTTCCATGGTGGCGTGGTTCTTCCCTATGTCTCCGATGGTGAGTCCTTTCACTTTTCAGCCCTGTTTCCGCCAGGCTTTTGTTGGGGTTGGTACCGCCCCGGAAAAGGTGGCGGTTTCGTGTGTCTTAATATGGTGGGCGGTACTTTGTCTCCCGCCTGCCTGTTGTTGGCTGTTGGCGCTATTACCGCTACTTTATCACTAACAGACAGGGGCATAATGAGGGCCATAATGTCATTTATCATTTCATGAGTGATGTAAGTCATAAGCAGTTGATGGTGGGGGAGAAGTTATTGTTATTTCACTAAACCATAACCGGTGAGTTACCTTGGTTTTTCTTTTTTAAACATTAGCTGTTATCTCATTTAAAAATTTAAGTATACCTTCACTTTAAACTTTGTTTTTTTATCAGGGAATTTTGTTTTTTTAATGTAAGCTAACATCCTATTACAACGCCTAACTATAGTGTCACTTTAACCTTTGTTATTTCAAAGAATTTCTGGTTTGCTTTGATCATATTCAAAGCTGAGCATATGCTCAGCTTCTGCTTCCTTGCAGGTAACCCCTGCTGCTCACAGCTTTTGGCCATGTGCACAGAGCCTCGGGTGCAGGTCCGGGACTCTGGCAAGGCCCTTCATACATCCCTCACAGTCACTGATCACCCCATCAATGACAGAAAGTGGTTATTAGTTGGGAAGGATGTGGGTGTTCTCAATTAATAAGTCTGCAACTTTCTATCCACTGGAGATGAAGTACCCTATTGTAGTTCTTGACTCTTTCACTGTAACAAGACAGAGTAGTCCAAGTCCTACTCCTACTCAGAGGAGAAGGTATAGGCCAGTACCGAATTCTGCAGGTATGCAACAAGCAACATCCAATAAATCATTGTCCAGCCTGTGCTTTTACTTATAAAAAGGAAACATACTTTATTATGCACACTCTACTTAACACCACACATTCATTTGTAAATATTAACAAGAAGGCAGGTGGAAATGCCTATAGTGACAGTTTCCTAATGGTTCAAGCCCTCGGGGCCCTGAACACTAAGACCAATGTATCCCACACATACACTAGACACAAAATAAGAGGGTGTATTTGTGAAAAGGCAGACCCTGTGGCTTTTGAAGGTGTAACCATATTAAAAAAGATAACAAAGCACCATTAATAAAATTGCTACTAATAGTACTACCTTACAATCACATTCAATGAAAATTACAATGACATATTATTAACCAGGTGACCATTTAAACATATAAATCATCAATATCAATTTTGCCATTGTAAATGTAACATTACCATTTCAATTAAATATTAGCATGAATCTCTCTTTTACTATCAGCGTGCTGCAAGCACAGCCTGAATACCCGCAACACAGATCCCAAATCTCTGAACAAAAGCCAATCCTTAGGTATGCTTGAAACTGTGTGATAACACTCCATGGGTCACTAATTGAACTCTGTTTAGGACACGTAGGTCAACGATGAAGAAAACAACTTTTGTGGTGACTGCTCACTCCTGGCAGCTCCAAAAATATTTAGAAACATGTTTGTGGTGCTGCTAACCTCTCTAGGGCACATACGGTGAAATATCCAAATTTGAAAACACCCTCCCCAGAGCTTATGAGGAGGACTACTAAATATTATGTGTTGATTTACAAATGTATAGAAGTAGGCAAGAAATACCTATGATAACACCCTCCTAACTGTCCACACCCCTAGTGAGCCCTGAACCCCAAGGCCATGATACTCCCCACATATACTGGACACATGGGTGTGTAGGTATCAAAAGGCAGCCCTACTAGAACTGTGAAGGTGTAACCACATTCATAAAAGCAAACACATAATAAAACATACCAATGAAATAGACCATTAATACTGCTAAACAATTATATGAATTTAAAGTGGCCCACTTTTCACCTGATATTTGAGACAATGTTCTTATGACCTTTATTAAGACATTTAAAGCATCACTGTGAATATTGTAATTGCTAATAAATCACAAAAAATCCAAACAAATATGAATGTCTTTCTTTTACTTTCAAAAGAGTGCACACCAATGGGGTTCCCCCTTCCCACTGTAACTCTATAAAGCCATTTTGTTCTGTATCAGAGAGCAAGTTTCCTAAGGTAATTAACATGAGAAACTGTACTTTCGGGTCCTCCCTTTCTATGGCCCCCATGGTGGTGGATAGGCACAAAACCTTCCATGAAGGAACTGATGAGGATGGATTTTTTTGTTTTAAGTTTCTAGTAGTTTTGTTAACTCCCACTCTACCATCATACACCTACTTACAAACACTCCTACGGGAGTGTGGGTGATGTATAATCATGTGAAATTTTGGAGAAATTCCACAATATAATGTGAAATGCAAAACTGACATTTTGATTTGTATTTTGGCACATAACAGTCACAAGAATTCATTTTGCTCAAAAAAATGAGCAAACAAAAATAAAAGCAGGATGAACAAAATACACTCCTGTTCTGTCATTCACATATTCCAGTGCATTTGCAGTAAATAACTTACTGTGAATGGTATGTTTGTGATACATTTTGCCATTATTGACTAATGTGTGAAACGTCCTTGAGACCTACAAACTAGACGGAGAAATGTTGAAACTGATCAGGTGCCTCCATGAGGGCACTCATGCCCAGGTACGCTGGTCCCATGGTGGCGACCTGACTGAAGCCATAACTATTGATAGGGGGGTCAGACAGGGGTGTGTTCTGACCCCCACACTGTTCAATCTTTATATCAACGGGGCGGCTGACCAGCTGATGTACTGCAATCATGATGCCCCAAAGTTAGCAGGTACCACTGTTCCTATTTTAATGTTTGCAGACAACAACTTATTGATCTCACAAATCCCAATGGGCCTCCAAAACAAACTCAATGCCTTTTCTGAATTTTGCACAAAGAGGGGCCTAGAGATAAATTCTTCCAAGACTAAATTTATGGCTTTTAATCCTCACAAGTCTTTTAGGGGGAAAATGACCTTGGTAGGCCAACCGATAGAGAGAGTCAGTCAGTTCGACTACCTGGGGATTAGGATATCCGATGACCAACGGTGGACGGCACAGATTGAGAAGAGTGTGCCCATTCTTCAACAGAGGTCAGCTGTGATGGCGAGGAAAATTGCTAACACCACGGAAGGAGAGATTTCCCCTGCCATCACGGTGTATAAGGCAGTGGCAGTGGCTGCCTCAATTTACGGTGCTGAATTATGGGGGCATAGCAACTCTAGCTGTTTGACGAAGGTGGAAAATTGCTTTATGCATAATTTTCTACGTTTACCAACAAGTACTCCACTCTTACCCCTTATATTCGATCTAGCCCTAAAAGAGATCCACAATGAGGCTGCCTTAAGACCCCCTATGTATTGGGTCCGCCTTTGGACATCCGAATATCTGTCCTCCTACCAAGCAGCAGTTGCTGAGCTTCTATCGGACCGTGACGTGCTAAAAAAACCCTGGTTCAAACACATTAGAGACACATGCCAACTTATCAAAGTAGATGAGGTGTGGAGTGACCCCCACAACCTAACAAAGGAAGCAAATGCACAAATAAGGCGGTGTTACTGGGAGTTTATTTTGACCCAACTATGGTCCAAAAAGGACCATGGTAGTAGGACGTTACAGTTTTTGGACTTCAAATGTAGCCCCAAGTTTGAGGCCTATATAGACAATCTTAATCCCCCCTATTCTAAAATCCTTTTTATTAAATTTAGGTTAGGAACATTGGCCCTCATTCTAACTCTGGCGGGCGGCGCCATTTGGCCGCCACGCGGCCAAAATACCGCTTCCCGCATTCCGACCTTCCTGCTGGGCCAGCGGGCGCTAACAATGTTAGCGCCCGCCGGCCCAGCGGGAAGGGGGCCTGCAACATTGAAGCCGGCTCCGAATGGAGCCGGCGGTGTTGCAGGTGTGCGACGGGTGCAGTTGCACCCGGTGCGCTTTTCACTGTCTGCTAGGCAGACAGTGAAAAGCAGGCTTGGGCCCCCAGGGGCCCCAGGACACCCGTTCCCGCCAGCCTCTTCCTGGCGGTGTGAACTGCCAGAAACAGGCTGGCGGGAAGGGGGTCGGAATCCCCAGGGCAGCGCTGCTTGCAGCGCTGCCCTGGCGGATTCGCCCAGCCAGGGCAAAAACGGCGGGAAACCGCCGGCCCCGGTTTAAAGCTGCGGTCGGAATGGGCTTTGAAGCACGGCCAGCCTGTTGGCGGTGCTTCCGTCGTTCTGCGCCCTGGCGGTCCAAGACCGCCAGGGTCAGAATGACCCCCATTGTCTCTTAATTCATTTACTGTAAGATGGTGCAAGGAGGCCCATAAATTAAGTTTCTGCCACTTCTGTCCTGGGCAACCAGAGACATTGGCTAATTTTATGTTTTTTTGTCCTAGATATTCGGTGCCCAGGAAGAAGTGGCTAATTCCTTTATGTAGACTATTGGGGATAAGGGAGCACAATACATCCCTGCGAATCCTTGCAAGTGACACAAGCAACAAGGTGGTCTTTCCCGTTGCTAGGTACTTACAAAATGCATGGGCTATAAGAACCAGAGAAAATAATCTTGACCTTTCGGATTAGCCAAATAACTGAACATCATGGTCATCGAATTACGAAGGCTTGCTTGTTAAAGAAAAAGGAATTTTGACATTAATTTTGTATTATTGCTACAACCAAGCGTACGAACAGTTCATTTTAGCTTAGATTATAGTAGGAATAAACAGATTATTATACGGAATTGAATACAGTCTGGCCCCCAGGATTTTAAAATCAAGACAGCCGTTTTGAATCGTTTTATGAATTGAGTTTTAACATTTTTACCCAGTAGAATTATTGCTTTCTCTTTTAATGTTTTATGTGGAGTTTTGCATTTTTACCAAATTACAATTGTACTGTATGGTTACTGTGTTAATGCATACTTTTATGGCTTTTAGCCGAAATAAAGGTATTTATTGATTGATTGATTGACTGATGTGTAATAGCATAAATTCAGGAATTTAATGTAAGAAGAGTGAGGCAAATTTATCCAAATTATGTTAGAATACACAGGCGTAAGGATAATTTAATCCGGGCACAAAATATACCACCATCATATTTCCACACTCATACCATCATACACTCATCAAGTCACTATCATATGCCAACAAATCCACCATCTTAGGGTCACACCTACCTTTACACATGCACACAGCCTCCATCATAAACCCATATCACAATCATCAGTTGTATGCGCATATGAAACCAACCATCAAATGCATGCACACATGACATTACAAACCCACACATCTACAATCATTTAACCACATGTCCACAATCATATACCAACAGATCCAACTGCACATGCCGCCACAACCAACATCAAATGTCAACTAAATCTCCATTATAAACATACATGCACAAAAACACCCCATGAAAACGGCCACACACTCTAAAATACAACAATTGTGCATGATCATACACTAACATTTTTACCATCTTATGGCCACACACCCTCTGTCATACACACTTACCATCATTGAGCCACACCCAAGCATCATACCAATAGAAACACAGCCATACAACCTGAAAACCACCATTGTACTCTGACACACCCATTACCAATTTCCTACACACTTTATCACAAACACACACACAATAATACTAAAATACAACCATCATCATAGACCAACCCACAAACTAACATTCATTCACAAATGTTGACCACCATCATACTCCAACACACCCACCATCACAGTGATACTCACTCACCATCATGTACCTCTGTGTACCCCCCATGATACACTGTGCAGCTAAATTACATGCCAACATAGCTACAATCATAAGGCCACACACCCACCATAATTATTCTACACAGCCACCACTGTCCACTCAGACATACATTACAAAATAGGCGCCACACACCCAGGATTATAAACTCACAGTGCCACCATGATACACCAACAAACCCACTATTTTGTGGCCACCCACTCATCATCACACACCCATACACTGAATTTAAATGGGCCACATACCCACGATCAAATCCATACAGCCACCATGAAGCATCCATACATCCACCATCATATGCTAACAGCCAACATCAAATGCCTACACAACATATTGCACCTGTACATCAACCATAAAACCCCAATACACAACCATCATACACCAACATACCCACCAAGGCTCATTCACATAATCACATTATATATCAACACACCTACCATCATAAATCCACTTACTCAATTTCATTTTCATCCACATTCCCACCATTATACATCCAAACAGCTACTATTATACACCAAAAGACTAGCCATTACACGCCCATATGACCCACCTTCATATGCCAACACACACATTAGCAGAGGGACGCAATCGCATCATCATTTACCCAAACAGCTACCACCATATGCTCACAGTATACACTCCCATCATCATACAACCACCTTCCTATGGCAAAAAAGACATCATCATATTCCAGTACATCCATCATCATACACCCAGGCACCTAACATATAAAACCATCATACAGAACAAAAAGAAATTTAAAAAATATGAATTTCCCTAAAGAACTTGAAGCTAGAAGAGAGTTGTTTTTTTGTGAGCAGTGGGAAATTCCACAAAACCTCATCTTTTAATATCAACCTTCTCATTTAACCTTAACTACCACTCATAACCATTTTCAGACACTGAAAGTTGTTACCTTTGCCTAATTTCTTACCATCCTCACCCAATTATTCAATCCCATATGGAAATGAGCCAGACATGCTGTGTATTCAAAGGTCATGTGAAGCAGTGGTTGGTTGCAGAGTTTTTTGAGTGCAGGGCATAATGGTCCATGCAGTAGAGCCTGGGCATAAATTGCATGTGCGCATGGTTGAGCTCCAGGTCTGAGCTTTCAGCCAACCCACACCACACAGGGGTTCCTTTATAGCAGTGGGTTGGCAGCAGGGCCTGGGTGAAGCCTTTCATCAGTAATGTCATCAATGACATAATTCGAGATCTCATCAGTGATGTCCTCAATGATTTAATTGAGCATGTCATGAGTGATGTAATATGTGAGGTCATAAGCAGTCCGTGGCGGGGGCAAGTTATAGTTAACTCTGCTAAGTATATCTGATGAATTTGTGTGCTTTTTTAAATTCAAAACTTTAATGTTGTCACTGACTTATTCACCTAACTATAACGTCACTCTAACCTTTGTTTTTGTCAGTGAAGTTCTAGGTGTTTTTAATGTCAGCTAAAATCTTATTACCAAACCTAACTATAACGTCACTTTAATTTTAGTTTTTTTCTCTATATTTTTGAGGTTTTTTAAAAAAAATTAAAGTCAGATATCATTACCAGACCTAACTATAACATCACTTTTACCATTGTTTTTTACATTAAATTTCTGTTTTGTTTACATAAAGTAACTTCATGTTACTCTTACTTAGCTATAAGGTTGCTTCAACCTTTGTTGTTTTTAGTAAATTTCTGGGGTTATTTGATCATATTTATCCAACTCCCTCACTGAGCATACTTGTCAACCAAACGTGTGCAGTAGAGGGTTGGGCAGAGCCCCCTAGAAAGTGACGAATCCAGCCACCATGCATGGCTTTTGTTTGTATTAATAGTGGCAGTGTCCACTGTGTAGTTATAGTTAGTTCAGAGATTCTGCAGGAAGAACACTTTTTGTTTTGCTAATAAATTTGGCCCCATTTATAAATGTTGACAAAACTTTCCAAAAATGTGTGTGCACCACACCAGCCTTTGTGGAATGTTTTATGGTGATTCATTTGGGGAGGGGGCAGAGAAAAAAGGAATTACAGAATAACACCAAAGTTAGCTGAAAGCTAAATCTTTGCTCAAAAAGTGTGCATTTTGTGATTTGGGGTTCATCTGTTCAGCCGTTTTTTGGAAATTAAGCTTTAGAATATAGTGATAGCTGGACTATTGGTGTCCAGATTTGCTCTGCTTGGCTACTTTAAAGGGCGCTAGTCAATCCTAAATGATTTGTCACAACCTGAACAATATGATGTGACACCAATTCAAGGACTCTGAGAAATGGTCTTTATGTCCTGAAAATGAATTACAAAATATATGTAACCAAGCAGGTTGAGCACACCTGACACCAAAGGGTATGTAAAGGGGTCCCAAAAGGACTCCCCGCCCCTTGGCTTGCTGCAATATGTTGTGGCAGCCACTATAGGACTCTAGAAAATGGTCCCGATTGAAATGCACTGGCGTGAAATCGTGTTTTGAGGATCACAAAAAGGAGCACAAATAAATAGTGATACAAGATTTTAATCACAATATAAATCATTTGTTGGTGATACAATACTTATTTTGGGTACTATTGTGTATTTTAAGGTGATTTTATGCCGTTTAAAATGCTGATCATAAGATGCGATTTGAGGAGGCATGTTAGAGAGAAACAGTTTTCTCTCATGATTTTCTAATGGAGTTAATGGAAGGTGCTCAGAATATAAAATTATTTTCTGTAAATTCACACAATCCTCCTCAGCATATGAGAATAAAGTCTACAGAGTAAAACATGTGCTTCCAGCAACAGCAGGAGCCTGCCATTTGATTCACCAGTGTTCTACTTGAATCTCCCACACAATCTTAATGAACAAGTAGAGCACTAACATTCTTATTTATGACAAAGGTATAACACTCATGAAGCCATCTTGATTGAATCAAAGCTGAAAAACATTTAAAAATGCCTTTAGCAATTAAGAAACTCAGGTAGTTCATTGTGTTGTGGAAATTATGGTTAGGGCTGTAGAAAGCAAAATTAGGGTACATTTGTTATAAGTTCCCAAATATCCTCTACATCCATTTCAGTAAGCCAATCTAACATGCTGACTGAAAGAAGGACTTTCAACACCAGCAGCTAATGCCAGCTAACTTCCTGGTGATCAACTGGAGCTTTACCCCAGTGTTCTCTTAAACAACTAGAGTGCTAATATTCTTTAAATATAACAAAAGTGTGGTGCACCTGAATGCAATCTTGATGGAATTGCAGCTGTAAAACTGAAAGCCTATGACATTGCATCACTCATGACATGTTCAATTACATCATTTGACGACATCTCAAATGACAGATTAAAAAATTGTGAATTTACTATCCCAGTCAGCTAAGGTTCAGCAAACCATGTTTCATATAAAAATCCATCTATAGGAAAAATGTTAAGGGTGCGAAAAAACAAGTGATCTCCAATTTTATTTCTCAATTTATATGTTTCAGTTTTTGAGATATTATTGTTTTAAAACGATACTGAGCAGGTTTGAGATGCTTAACACTTTTGTATGCCACAGGCAAGATGGCCTGTAATGGGACAGGGTTTGCACAACCTAACCCCATACCACAGGGGGCAAACTGTTTTTTTAATAAAGGGGGACTGCAACAGGATGGTTGCAGGAATCGTGGGAAGTCTCTTAGTACTGTGATTGCTACCTGACATTTTAGTTGCCATGGTTGGCTGGTGATCCTGATGCAAGCTCCAGGTGATAAGCTTGAATCAGGATTCATGAATCCTATCTAAGAGTGTCAAACTGGAAAAACAAGAATAAAAAACACCTGACCAAAGGCCAAGCACTTTGTGCTAACTCTTAGGAATCGGTAACGAGCAAGAGCTGCAGGCGGCAGGATGGTGTAGAGCCAGGCTGAAGGGACGCAAAAGGAAATGAGAGAGAAGAAAACAGGGACAATAATACAAGAAGCAGAACATCTATGGCGAGAAAAACCAGGGACATCAAATTCACCAAGAATAAAAAAAAAAAAACATTCTGGCCACTAAATGCTAATACATCAGATTGCTCATCTACTATCCGACAGGGAAATGCCATTGTTAGAATAAGATTTTTGTTCTTGCCCTGAAAACTCATTTGATTACGTGAACACATACATTCATGTATTTAGATTCATCATAAAGCTCAAATTTAAAAAGTATTTTATGTTTCCATCATCAAAGGTTGCTACATTCAATGTTGCAATGAAACCTTTTAAACTGTTGGTGAGTAATGCAACTGTCATAAGTATTAGTATATTAGTATAGCTCCACAAGATGCATCTGAGTCTTTAGAGATCACTTCATGTGATACTGTGAGATGCTAAATGTAAAAGTGGTTTCATGCCTAAATGAACTTCTTCACCTCAAATACCCATGGCCTGTAAATTAAATGCTACGAGTGGACCTGCAACACTGCTTGCGCCACCCACTGAAGTAGCCTTTCAAATCTGTCTCAGGCATGCAAGCGCAGGGCCTGAGTACACAGTTTTCTCCCACAGGAACCTGGCATCTAAATTTACTTGTCAGGCACAGAACTTCCCTTTTACTACATGTAAGTCACCCCTAAGGTAGGCCCTAGCTAGCACTATGGGCAGGGTGCTATGTATGTAGAAGGCAGGACGTGCTTTGTAGCGTGTCCTGTCCTGATAGTGACAAACAGTCTTTTTGGTTTCTCACTGCTATGAGTGCTTCCTTCTCATAGGATTGCATTAGAAATGCCCTTCCTTATCTCTAGGGGTATTGTCTGATTTATGTGGGGTTGCGTAGGCATGTTTGGTATGGTTGTAATGGTAGTAAGAAATGCTACTTACTGGTGTAAGTGGATTTTCTTATTACTATTACAGAAATGCCACTTCTAGAAAGTGAGCATTTCTCTGTGCTTATGACTATGGTGTTTTGCAGCTTGACTCCAATCCACGTCTGGGCAGAGTGACAGTTGGGCATTGTGCATACTTTTTAGAAAGCCTGTACACAGGGAGAGTGGAGGTGTCACAGAAGTGCATCTGCATTTTGAATTGTCTTCCTGGGCTGAGAGAAGGGGGAGGCGGGGCACACATGCATCTGTAGAGGCTGTGCCCTGGCCTCACACAAAAGGGTTGTTTACCCCGAAATGATGTTTAGAGCCTATGCTGGAGGAGAGAGGGGGCACTCCCAGAACCATTTGTAACTGGTTGGAACCTCCTCTGTCCTTCTTTGTGAAACACTGCTAAAACTGAGTATAAGTACAGGGGAGTTTTCCCTACAATTTGGAGACACTAGCGACATACTCAGAACTGGACACAGAATGCTGGAAGGACTCACCATGAACCGCCATGGACTGCTGCTGCTGTGCTGACCTGTGACCTGCTTGGTCATGTGGAGGAACTGCCAACTGTCTGCATTCACCTTGTGCTGGCCTGCTGCTGGTCCCTGCCGCCCTCTGCATCCTTCATACTTTGTGTCCCCGGGGCAGGGTGCTGTGGCCCCTGACCCCTGCAACTGCATCAAGCACAAGGAGTGCTTCCTCTCACCTTATAGCGCCTGGAAGGTGCTTTGCTTTGCTTGGGTATCTCTTTTTCTAGAGAGCTTGGAAAGCACTTCCTTTGAGGTAGCCCTTGCCCTCTGGAAGCACCCTGGAAGCCCTGCCCCTTTGTTTGGGCATCACGCTCTGGAAGCGCATGTTTGGATGTCCGCTGAATCACCGCCACAGCAGGGCGGGCTGCTGCTGTGAAGCTTGAGTGGTGCGCTGTCCCTGGGACCACTGGGGTACCATCGATTGAGGAAAAGGAGCAAGCGCGCTCCTCCCGTTCTCCTGGGGGAAAGCACGCTCTGAGGAACACCCCCGGGCACAAGCAGGCACTTGCTTTGGTGCTGCTTCACCGCCGTAGGCCCGGGTGGGCTCTTTGGTGTTCTCTGAGCTAGGTGGGGAAGGAGGCCTCATTGGAGGCTCCCCACCCCACCTGGCCCCTAAGCTGCTTGGAGGACGGGTGGAGGAGAAGGAATCCTCATCAGAGGCTCCCCCCTGCCCCCGGGCCCTTTGGTGTTGGTCATTCAGAATGGCGGGGGAATGAAGCCTCATCGGAGGCTCCACCCTGCCCCACCAAAGCCCTGATTATCCTTCTGGAGACAGCGGGCAGGGTGGAAGCCTCGCCGGAGGTCCCTCGCTCTGCCCGTCCCCCGTAGTGGCCCCACAAGAATAGGGTCATGCCCCTGCTGTTGCCCCATCGTGTTTTGGTCCACATCTCAGGGGGTTCCCCAGAGATCGCATGCCCTGGGAGGGGTCCGATATAAAAGCAGGAGGGGGTGAGTGCTGCCCCTCCTTACCCCCAAAAAGTCACAAGGCCCCTGTTTGGCGCAGAGGAGCACCGGGGGCCCCCATTTTGGAGCATTCTTAACACTGGACATGTAATTTATAATGCTCCCGATATGGACATTGTATATTATTATGTTAACCTGTTTATTTTATGATGTGCTACATATATGTGCTGATGTTCCTTTTATGGGCATGACATACTGATATGTTTTCTTGACTTTCCATATGTTTTATAATGTTCCTGGTATGGGTATTTATGATGTTTCTATGACAAATGCATTTATTTAGTAATGTGATTCCTGACTACTGCTTATGTTGCAGAATAATAAGTAATCTGTCAGTTATGTGTGACTACTGCTGGTTCTGCAGAGTAACTATTGTGTAACATTCTGACAACTGCTTGAGTAGCAGGGTATTACTGACATGTTGAGTTTGGTCTAATAATTGTGTTGTGTACACCAGTTTATTCAAATGTGCACCTCCAGGTCACAAAATAGCTCTATCATCTGCAGAATCCCCCAGTGTTTCATAGTGTCTTCTGTCATTTTCAATCTCTCCGTGGAGCCACTTGGTGCTGTACTCAAAGATAACAGCATAATGATTCCCTGATATGCAGATGTTACATAACTCTACTTGAAAGTCTCTTCTGCTTCAGATATTCAGCACCTCACACGCTGCATTCATATCATCCAGGCCTGGATGTCAAGGGCCTACTTGAAGCACAACCCAAGCAAGAGGGAATTCCTTTTATTTGCCAAGAACAACAAACACAAATCTATATGAACATGGCTCAAAAGCATGAAATGTGACAGCTTCAAACCCCAACTGTCACAGAATGGCAAATTCCTTAAATTCACCCTGAACATCAACCTTACCCTCAAGGAACACACTACCAAAAAACACACAAACATGACCTGGTACTAGTTCTCTTTTCTAAAGAAAGTCAAATCATCTCTTCCAGGAGGTGACTACAGAACTGCTATTTAAGCCCTCATATTCTTGCAAGTGGATGACGGTAATGCCCTACACACAGACTCCCAGATGCCACACTGGTACCCCTCTATCCAGAGCCTGAAGAACTATATTCACATAATCCCCATCCTGATGGAACGCTATTGGCTCCTCATGCTGGCCCACACCATCGTCAAAACCAGCTGTGTCATTCACACAGCCATCACCACCAGTGCCCCTCTTATCTTGCAAACAAGCCCACCAACTCTGGCGGTTCTTGGCAGACCTGCAGCCAGAGCACCATCAGACTACAGGCTAAGTCCCATATTTATACTTTTTTTGTGCCACTTTTTGATGCAAAAGCGGGGCAAACTTACAAAATACAATTGTATTTTGTACGTTTGCGCCGTTTTTGCATCAAAAAGCCACGCAAATACGGTGTTAAAAAAGTATAAATATGGGCCTAAGAAGGTTAGAAAGGAAACAGAAAGGCAGCAGGCCTTTTCCATTTATGCCACCAGGATCAGAATCTGCATCCCTGTAGCCATCAGGACTGCCCCAGCAGTGCTCAAGTTTAGGAAAGAATAGAAGATTCTCCTCTTTAAAGACCAGTACATTACAATGCATTAACCATCCATAGCGCAGCTACCTCTCTTATCACTTGCTGACCTTAGTCTTGTCCTTGATCTAGTTCATTACTCTGCTTTCTTTTGGCTAGTTTGTGATATAGGAAGGCTATACACATATGTACACACACAATGTAGAATTAGCCACTTTAAATATAAGAATTTATCATCAAAATGATTTTAAAGATTGCTAGTTCTTGGGACAAGATATATCATGTATTATAAATATACCAAGTTGCTATTAGCTATCGCTGAATTTTGACTACAATGATCCCTAATCTAAAATTATTAAAGAAAATAAAGTAGAATAGCAGTCAATGCCTGGTTGCTGAATAATTAGAGAACAACAATCAATATTGAGCAGTGTGTGACATGAAAAAAAACGTGCTTGGTGCTAATATGTGACACACAAGGGATGCAAAAATTGGTGGAACACACACACAGAAAAAAAAAACTTTGATAAGATAACAATATTAATAAGGTTTGTGAACCACAGCTACATGCACATAGGTTCATGTGTCAGCTGTCGACAAAAGTCAGTTGCATGTCAGACCCTCATTGCTAGCTTTGCGCTGATCCCGCCTACCTGGCCGACTTTGTCGGCTGCTGGTATCGCATACTCTTCCAACTGATGTAATTTTTTGGTCCCTGTCCTGTTCACTGGCAATTCATTTATTCGCTTCTGTGCACTTAATTCAGCCTCCAGACAATCAATCTCCTTCTATTCTTGGAACTTGAGCATTATACTGTGCTTGGCAAGACGGAATAACTGAAACTTAATTAAACTATGTTACCCCTACTAAGACCAATTATATTATAGGTTCCTATGAAGAACCTTTATCTCTATAGTATTGAAACGCATCAACTTTTGACCCAGTAAAAAAGCATTGACTACTATTTTACTTCATTTATTTTTACTAATTTTAGGTTAGGGACCATTGCTGTGTTAAATATCGATTAGTAAAGCCAGGTCTCTAGTGATTTCAGAGTTTACCCTTGTTCTTGACTACAATGAATTTAACTACAAAACAAACTTTTTCTTTTTTAGAGCGTCTTCTACAGACAATTTCCAGGCACTGCCATGGGTTCCTGCTTTGCCTTCAGCTGTGTGAACCTTGTCATGGGGTGGTGGGAAGAGCAGATACAATGGAGTTGAGATTGGATAGATTAGTCACAGCATATTATTGGTTGGTTAAGAATCATTGACAATATTCTTGTTTACCTGAAAAGGGAGAACAACGTGGTAGCTTGTATGGTGAAACACTTAATGACAATAATTATAATTTAATTGACATGTAAAATGTGTGAATACAGTGAGCAAAGCATCAATGGAGTAATTGGGTATCAAAATTAGGATTGTGAAGAAACAGTAGGCAATAGGACTTGATTGAAAACCTACCACTGGACTTAGCGTTTACATGTGGTACGTCATCAACTCAAATGAAGAATTTCCTTTTGGGAGCTAAAATGTGCAGAACGTAATACAAGCAATGGGTTTGAGCTTGAAAAATAGTAAATTCACATCAAAGTTTAGGCTACATTGCACATTTGCATGATCTCCCATTAATTCTTAATGCCTTCTTAGATTTGAACAATCAATTAGTGATGATAGTGCATGTTCACACTTGCACCATTCTTTGTTTCTTTCTTTTGAACTAAGGACATTATACCACTAGTGGGTGGAATGTTCTAATATCATTCTAACCCTTGTGCTCTGTGTCATAAAGGTTGATAAAAGCCATCACTCACGTTGTTTGCCGCTCAGGCCTATAACTCCAGGGACATATTTATGAGATGGGTTGCGTCGATCTTCCACCATGCAATGTGGTGCATGCGTGACACAACTCCAAAATGCAATCTATCAAGCCACGCAAGGCCACTGTGTGTGGCCCTGCATGGCTTGATAAATCCACAATAATGCAACACAGAGCAAATTGCTGTGTTGCATTACTCTGCTCAGGGTGCTGTTCTATGGGTGTTGCATGAGTGTTCCCACTCAACACCCATGGACTTTGATGCATTTTTAGATGTACCAAAAGTGGTAGATTTGGGAATGCATCAAACTGCTATGCTCTCCAGGTGAGGTGTAACGAAGAGAAATAGCTTTATTTCTCCTAATTTTTTCCTCTTTCTATGTTTGCTGCTTTTGTGCATCACACATAGAAAGAGAAAATTGCCTCAAGAGTGCTTGCGTTGGTGCTAGACAGCCAAAATGGCACCCACATAGGTGAAAGGCAGGAATGCGATATATTCTTTTAAATGCAGTACTTTCCTGCCCTTTCCCTGTCACGCAGCACAGCAAGGTGACTTGCTGCACTGCACTGCGCTGCGTCACTTTTTTGTAATTATGACCCTGTTTTGCAACCCTTAACACAGTAACTGCTATTGGAGCTAATTATAATGCTTCATTACAGCTATAGCTTGCTGAACAGTAAGTCCCTCAGTCTGAGTCAGAAAGTAATCATGATTTGACGTAATACAAGTAACTTTAAAGCTACACTCCCAATGTTTCTCCCACCCGGGCATTCCATCAGCGAGATGCGTGCAAGCAAATCAAGCCAAAATGAGGATTTACCACAAAAAGTGGATGTGAAAACACTGATTCGAATTCTAAGACCCCATTTGTCACGGAATATCTCCTAAAACTACGTAATATTGTACCTGAGAATTACCAATCCCAGTGGTACCAATAATAGGCTCCCTGCTCACAGAATCATATATACGCTTAGGATAAATAACAATTTGTTTTAGTATTATTAAAAGTGGATTTAATGACGTGCTAACGCCTTCTAAAACGTGAACAGAATAATTTCCATATCCTAAAGTTAGAATTGAAGTTAAATTCTGATGACTATCATTCAATTAACAGTCACAAATTGGAGAGATTTTAGCACTTAAATTGGAAAATGTGTTCCCTGTTTATACTCCATCAACATTAGCAGATTAGGTTACATCATTCATCAAAACATCAGACAGTTGATTAAATGCAAGTCTTCCTCTTTTCTAAATTCTGTTTGCAAACCAAACTTTATTTTAAGAGCTACAAGTGCAAACTTAGAGTCACAATAAGATTTAAGTTGAGGCGTACTACTTCGTGATTTTAGGCTAACGAATTACGTATAAAAATGTTAACGCGTGTACATACTTACCGGATATCACAAGGCACTAGTGTGTTGTTCTCGTTCAGTTGCTTGTAGAGAAGCTGATTTGAACTGAGGTAAAATATAGAAATGTGCCAAAACTCTGGGTGGTAAAGCAGTTGCCCAACGCGGTTCAAATGCGTGCACGTCAGCTTTTCATACGCCAAAAAAGCTAATCGAATCTCGTGACGTTATCTAAAAGTGTGCACGATACTGCTGCTCGTTCTCTACCTTTGGCAAAGCCTTTCCTGCTTCCACACATGTAATCTTTGCTCTGAAGTGATACGCCTCTCACACTTTTATGCCAAATGCAAGAACACGTTGGCCTTCTCTATGGCTGAGAGTTATCTAAATCTCAGTTCCTGATATATTAATCTTGTCATCATGCGCTTGTATTAGATGCAATGCACTCAAAATACCTGGAAAACATTATTGAAGGTTACGAGCAGTAATCCAACTGTTTCGAAACGGGAAAGGCAAGGCCAAAGTGTAATCAGGGACAGAAACTCCATTTGTGAAATACTCTTCAACTCTAGTAAACAATTCGTGGCTTTCTCGTTCCTTCTGTTTTCCGCACAAGCTAAAAACCCAATATATATAATGTATGTTAAAATACTACAGAAAAACTCAAAAACAACAATTTCTCTCCTCCTGGGTTACTGCTACGGGGGGACTAATAACTCCAGGAGCTGGTAAAATCCGATTTAGCACAAGATGAACCCCCAGGGTCCACTAAGAAATGAGGAAATATTGGCTGGAATCGAAAATTCTGGGTCCAACTCCCTGGTATTTACTTCTCTAACTTTACTATTACTAGTTGAAAAAACACAGGTGAACTGTAAAAATCTCATATCAGAATATTGGAATGTTGAGCGCTCCATTGTGGACAGTGGAGTAGCTCCGGCCTTCTAATGGCTGGTAAGAACGGATAACGTGTCCCAATCTAGATAATTTACTCACTCTGGGACTCGTTTTAGGCTGATGAAGCTTTTGACCCTGATTGAAGACACCTTAGGACAAGATAACTAGTCAGCATGTCAATCAATGGATCGATAACCTAATCAACATTCACAATAGCAAATCAATCGACTTAATCAATAACATCGATAAGAATCGGAACACGCCATGACCTTTCAGTCACGAATAACCACACAGAATTTAGTAAGATTGATGATATTTATTCCCTATTGATTACACTTCTACTAGTAAGTTAATCAGTCTCAATACCAGAAAAAATATCAGCAATGTCACAATATGGCAACTCGAGTAAGATTTCATCAAAGCAAAAATCATAAACATTAGAGCAAAGCACGATGTCAACATGGATTAATCTTAGCAGAGTATCATTAGCGCATTATTCAACAAAGCATAGATTCAGTCATTCGTCTATTTGCGTCCGTTTTAGTGAACCTCTTAACTAACCTCGAATTAGCATTGGCATGTTGGGCTTCATGCAAAACAATTTAGCAACAAATTTAGAAAACATCTAACTATGGTCTCTATCAAAAGGAAGCAGTTGGTACCTAGAAAGAAAAGGCAAACAGACAATTACGATTTCATCATCATATAGTAACCCTCTGTAATGAGTCAGCATACAGAATCAGTCTTCGTCGTCAGTACATCAGTTGATTCGCCATCAGCCAGGAAAAACAGCAAAGTTCAGCAAGACAGGTATAAGGGACACTTCCCTCATGAGGAGGAAAAGTATGAAATGGGCAAGGCAAGGATTAGGATGGTTGGAATAATCAAACAGCAAAGTCAGAGTGATAAAGTGGCTAGCTGATAGCAAAGGCACGTAATGGCAATGGCATAAAGTAGCTCGGAAAAATGGCAAGAATAGTGGCTAAGTTCTCCTTGTGTCAAAGGATTATATCAACCCTGTTGTACAGTCCCCTAATTTCCAATTGGGCAAGTTGTGGTGCATCCGTATCTCCATCCAATTATTAACCTGTCACCTCATTAAGATTGTCACTTTGGAATGGTTCTCACGTAGTTCATTGTCTCCTGTAATTGACGTCTCCAACGGGTAGAATGTCAGGTACAACTTCATGTTTTCGCGATCCTCTCACAGTCCGAGTCAGTAGTTCCATTGTCTATACCAGTTCAGGCGACCTTGTACCTGTTGCAAGTTTACACTGTTGCATTCAGCAAGAATGTCTCCTTGAGCAAGTCGAGTCTCATGAGAAAGAATTTACTACGGTTACACACATCTTCTAGTTTCTGGAAAAGTACAGCTACATGTCTTTCAGCAAGTCAGCACATTGCAAGTTAGAAAAATGCATTTAATATGATACTGGGCAGCTATGCCACGACTCATGCTAACTAAGGCCTAGTAATTAATTTAGCAGAACCTTAACATATAACTCTTAATACTAATACAAAATCATACATTAGTACGTTAATAATTCATTATTAATCTATATCATTAATCATCGTATACATTGGTGGCCACTCCTCGTGGGCACATTTCACACACGTTTAGTAAAAGCACATTAATAAATTTTCTATGTGGCATCATTATACTTTAACTCGCAGACATTTCTATGTTAATTTTGATTAAAAAAACTACGCTCCAACAAAGCCCAGATCATCACCAATCCAATGTTTTTCTTTTACAGCTGCTGCTGTGAACAAAGCCCTCACAGGAATTTGAGTGGATCTCAACCCCCTCAGGTTCGTGAGGCCTCTGTTTTACTAATTAGAAACTCTGCCCTCTAGGAGGGAAATGTAACAGCCTGCCATAGCTGGGCTATACTGGCTATTAAAGGCCCGCTCCCTTGTTAAAGGTCCTCAACTTTGGCTCGGGGCTTTAACGCTAGACCTGACCTTTGATGGCTGGTACACCAACCTATAAGGCTATATTAACATCTGCTATAAACTGGAATTACCTAGCCACTCATATGAGGTCGTTACATTTAAAAAGTAATGGGAATCCTCCAACTTGTGGCGTAGTTGCTAAATCCAGGGTTAACAGACTGATGTACTCTTCTCCTGCATGCTAGCCCTGCAGTGGATGTGATTTCTTTATTTGATTTAGTTGTGAATTTAGTACTTCCTCTAAAAATCATGCGATTTTCTATCATCACTGAGATATAAATCACTCTTTTACCCCGTGCTATGTGTCTTTTTTCATTCTGTTAAAATTAGGCTGTTTCCCAGTCTTTTGGTATCTGATTCTTTTAACAATATTTCAACAAAGCTCGTGTTACGCAGAGGTACTGGGATATCTTTGTAACAGTATTACTTGTAATGTCCATCTCTATCTTAGAAAACATGGTAGTATTACACGGGTCACTAAAGGGTTCATTGATAATTCCATGTCTGAGTCTTGTGGTAATTTCCTATTCCCTATATTTTCTGACTCATTTAGAAGTCTGATCTCATGGTGAAAACTTACCACGTACATCTCATCTGATTCAAAAGAAACGTTGTTATTGAGGCCTACTACTACAAAACTTCCCTTTAGTCCCTTGTTTCTTGAGTTAGATGTGGAAATTGAGTCAGGCTCACTCTTGGAGCTCACTTATGTTTAAGAAGTTAGGCAGTTTAACACATCAATAATGTGCAAATGCTCAGTCACAGTTATGTATTTTGAAAACAGTAGATCTACATTTAAGAGAAGGATGAAGAGAGCAGCTAAAATGGAGAACAATATAAAAGAAAAACGAGGAGAAGTTATGACCTGAAAAAAGTTTCTGGTTGACCCCTCTTATGCTGTTAGCATAGTCTCTTAGGGCTGAATGTTGTGAAGCATTTGTGAAATTTAGCTCTGATAAGTGGCATTGCTAGAATAAGAGACACCAGCGTCCAGGTTTTCCAAAGGATTGTGTTGCCCTTGCATCATGCAAGGTGACATAAGGGCAACGCAATCCTTAAATGAGATTTACCATGCTATACAAAGCTACCTTGTGTGGCAAGGCATGGCACAGTAAATCCAGAGTAACTCAAGGCAGTGCAAATTGCTGCCTGTTGTTATATTGTGCCAGGAAGGTGTTACATGGGTGGAACATGGGAGTTCCAATGCGTTCACCTATGCTTTCTGGTGCATTCCCAGATTTACCAAAACAACTAAAACAATGAATGTGTCAAAATTGTATGCCTTTCCGATAGAACGGCAAAAAGGAGAAATATCTTTACTTATCCTTGTTTTTTCCTCTTTCTAAGTGTGCTGCACTTTGCAGTATACATAGAAAGAAGAAAACCCCTCTAAGGATTGTTTTTGTACATGAATGTGCCCCTTCCTGCAAATTACAATCCCACCTGCAGCACAGGCAACCATGGTACAAAGGTGCTTGCATTGGGGCTAGGCAGCACACAGTGCACCAGTGCACCATAGAGAGCAGGAGAGAGAGATAGAGAGTAGGAACGAGCCACATGTTACCAAATATGGAGCATTCCTGCTCCCTCCATTTGACGCAGCACAGCAGGTTGTTTTGCATTGCACTGCATCAAATATTGATAAATCTAGCCCCCAATATGTGGTTTTAAAATGTTCAAGGGTTATCTTTTTGGAAAAAGGCCTCTCTGCTAGAAAAAAAATGTTACGGGGCTTGTACTCTACTTCATGTCCCACCTAGACAAGACTGTGAAGTATGTGGGCTGGTTTGCTAATTCTCAATGCTCTCTTTGCCCACAGAGGTTATTGGCATCCTGAATAGTACCAGGCAGTTTAAAGCAGTTCTTTCCGTATTGCCTGCATATGTTCTGTTCCAATTTCACAGAGATCTTCATTAAAGCAAGCTAGCAGAAGTTGGGCTCCAGGTCACGTCTGTTGAGTTAGATAAATAACCTCCAAAGCCTGGTATGCCACCTCCAAAGTCTTTCTTCAGGTCAGCAACCGGGTCTTATATACAGTTCTGAGAATTGGCTCTTCCCTCTGAGGGAAATTGCGTCACAAGGACCTGTTCTTTTTAAGAACTGTCTGTACAATTAGGGGATTAGAATTCAAGTTTTGGTTGTTGGTGCTCTCGGCCTAGATCTGTGATTTTGGTATCTCTCAATTCTCTTATTATTATTGATGAAGGAATATAGCTGTAACCTGTTCTTTTCTTGATGATTTGTACTCAACATCTGTTCATATGATTTTAATTTTATACATTTGTATGTTGTTTATGTCTACACAGGGTAAGCCCTTCGTCTTGACTGCACTGGACTTATTGATACTTTCTGTCTGGATTTCACTCTTCGAACATGCTCCCCGAGGTCCAAGGAGATGACTGAAACTAAAGAGCTGATATATCTTGCTTTTTTTCTATTTTTTATTTCTTGTTTTCTGTGCTTACTCTGGAAGGGCACAGACTTACCTCCTGCAGGGAACGGTGAACTTAAGAATTGAAGCACAACCTGGGCACTTGGAAGGAAAGCGACTATCCAATCTGTATTTGTGCTATGCTTTTATTTCTGCTCTCAGTGGTGTCTGTAGCCAGGAACCACAACAGAAGCCCTTTCCCTGTTTTTAGAGAGCAAATAGTTTCCTATGTAGATATCCAATGAAATCCAAAACAATATAGGCGAATACAGAGTATTCCAAAATTAGGTAGCAAAAAACAAAGTGCACAAGAAGCACAGAGGAGTTTAGAGAGCAGGCTTGTAAGCCAAATATTTTTCTTCATATTACTGATGCAGTTGAAGTTTTACTGCTATTTTGACATCACAATAATCATCTATACTTGGCATGTTTGACTTTATAGTGTGTGAAACCTTAAGTTACCTGTGAAGTGGTGTACTAAAAGCTTATATTAAAGTGCATTTGCTGTAGAATAGTGATGTAATATGATGCGGTATGGATACTTTAATGCAAGTAGAATCATTTAGTCTGATTCCATGTGTTTTCTTATGATGTAAAGGAATAGTTTTCATTAAAATGAAACAGAATTTCTAAAAGAAACTGTCTTAAATGCCATATGTTAGTGTCGGAATTTGTAGATCCCCTTTATAGGTACTGTCATGTATTGACAAGTTATGTATTGACAAGCTGCGTTATCAATGGTATTGCAATTTCAATTTTTTATGTGTCTTACCTAATATGATAAACATGTCATTTTAATTCTATTTGCTTTAGCTTAGCCACATTGATTTGTTAGTTCTCAGACTTTGCAGAATACAACAAAACGGTTTTCTTTTGCTAACATGTCATTTATTTATAGATGTTGTTACCATAGAATGCTAGTTTTGAGATAGAGTCCTATTTTCTTTAAGCCTAGAGAGCCTGAGAAAGTAACCTTGAAGTCGGTACATCAAGAAATTGAGAACATGGACATTTAACTTGTTGCAAAGTCATACAGGAAAGCAAAGACGAATCCCTTCCCTTGAGGATCCCTGGAATTAGTCCTAATGTTGCAGATGCCTGTCGTATGATGGACTAGGACTGGACAATGAAATCTTCAGATTGATGTCACGCTGCTGATGGACAAATCATCAATCACTTTGGACTTTAATTTATAATTTCCAGTTACTTTTAGGGTAGAGATCCCTTGTACTTTGAAATGAACATACCTTACTGCCCTTACCCCGTAGTTCCAAATGCTTTGCTGAGACTTAGAATTTTTCCCCTGGCCCATGAGAAGACTCTTGACCGAGCTTCAGATATTCTGACACCTTGCCTTTTTACCTATTTTTTCCAAATTTAGTTAGCCTCATTTTACCCCAGATGTAATTTTTTCAAATTCTTTTTGTCCTTTATTTCCTTTTTAACTTTTGGTCTCATGTTTTATGGACCAGTGCATGGAGGTTAGTGACCTTTCACCTTTAGGGATTGCCTTTGTTTAATCAACTAAATTTGATGATTTTGGGTTGCCTTTGTGCTTAGAAGAAGCTTGTTTACTGAGCACCAAATCCTACTCATTTTGTTCTGCATAGCCTTAATAGAGTGCTTAGTATGTACTATGCTAATCAAACTTCGGTTGTTCTAACGCCTAGGACATCCAATGATAATTTGTTATCTTCATAGTTTAGTCTTGAGAATTATCTGCATTAACCTGCCTGACCTTGCAATAAAATCCTTTAACTTTAATTCTGACTTGGGTTTCCTTGAGTGGCCAAATTGGTTATACTGTAAATTTAAATGTTGATTGATTGTGTAGTTGATTTTCTCTTAACCCTTAGCTAGGGTCAAACGATCCCTTGACCTCGTTTAGAGCATACCTGAAATGCTCCAGCCATACTGATCCCTGGATAAAATACCCTTGCTCCTCATTTAGGAAAGCAATGAAACTTAGCAGACAAATAGCACTGCGGGGTAACTTAGCCAATCCCACTATTTGACTCGGGACACGCCTTTAATGAGGAGTAGGTATTCTCATTGCACTAGAATTTGAGGACAAGGCAGTCTGTCCATACAGTTGTCTAATACTGCCAACAACTGCCACTCTCTGCATCATCAAAGCCAGTCTTGGTGGGTGCAAGTTTTGAGTGTGTCTCCCTCACAAAAGCATAGCACTATAACAGGGAAGCAATCAAAATAGGAACAAATTGACAACTCTAGAGGGACTTGTGATAGCTGTTCACCAAGAAGAAAACACGTAACTCAGAATGGTTCTCAACTGTAGGGGGTCTTTGCTAGTGCAGATTAAATCTTCATGGCAGATAGCCCCTGGAAGCTGTGGAATTGTCACAACACTTTTGACAGTTTCCTGAAAGATTCATACTTCCGGATGCTTATTGGTCTGGGACCTGAGTGACTGGCCGGATTGAAGTTACGAGCAGTGGGGAGCTGAGGGATGCTTTTATGTGTGCCTAAGAAAGGTTTGTGTCTGTCGAACCTTGAATCAGGCAAAGAACTGTAAAATATGATTTCTATGTATAGAATCTGGTATGCATGTCAGTATTATTTTGCTGTTAAGGGCACCATGTAACCCACCTTCCTACATAACTCCTGCCAATTGGTGTTGGGAACGGCTGGTGAACTTATATTCTACAAGGTGATTTGGAGAAGATGATAAGTGAGGAGATTGATGGTAGTTGTGGGAAACTGTTTTATTGGTTGAGAAGCCCCACTCAGGCAACAACCACCATGCTTGTCAGGGAGAACCTAAACAGTCACTAAATTAACCTGACAATGTGTGAAATAATTATACCTAAGTGACAAAAATCCAATCAGTAGAAACAAAGTAATTTAATTTTATAGTTTGGAGTGAAAAAAACACAAAAAGAATACATCAGCATCTGTGACTATCTGGTTGCGCCAGGACACAGTTACAGGTTGCCCATCATGGAACGCAAGCCAGACATAGGGACCAGGCTAGTTCTGATGACAGTTGTATCATTAGGCCTTGATGCAAGGCTTTGCATTGTTCAACATTGGTTCTGATCAGGAGCTTGAAAGGGCTGAAATGTGAGGTCCTACGTTAAATTGTGTCGCACTGCATCAGTTCCGATTACAGGCAGCAAGAGATTCAATGTGAAGCCTTTCATCGAGTTGTGCTGCCCTTCATTGATTCTAATAACAATGCCATTCAAAAGCTTACAGAGGCTGCGATGGGAGGCTCTGCATTGAGCAGTGTTATGCTCCATTAGATTTGATGGAACACACAGTTAGGCAGGGAGGAGTTTACTTTGATGCCAACCAAGGGTCTAGAACTTGACGGTGCGCTTCTCAGGCTTGGGGGAATCAGGGCTCACTCCTGGCAGAGGCCAGCAGTAGGGCTCAGGCAGGTCCAGTTGTAGGTCCGGGCAAGTTCGTTAAAGAAGGATAGATGGACAGTTACAGGGAGACCTCTGAGGCTTATTGTTTTCAAGTAACTCACACAGGAGGTCAGCCATCTGACCATTGGAGTCACTCTGGGTAGCCTAGTATGAAGGCAACTAGGTCCAATCCTCCTTCTCAGACAACAAGGCAGCCCTTCAGCAGCAGAACAGTCATTCTCCATTAACTTCCAGAAGGCCCGGAGAGTTCTGAAGAGTGGTTCTTGAGGTACAATATTTCTACCTGGTGTTAGCCTTGTGTGGGGGGACTGCCTGTCCTACCCCTACATTTGGTTCTGGAAACGTTTTACCCTTCCCCTGTCAAGGCTCCAAACTCTCTGGGGAGTGACAAAAGGCATGACAGGCCTGGTGTCAGATTCCTGTGTGTGTGCTGAAGTCAAAGCCCTTTGAAGTATAAGTGGGGCAGGGTACACCACCTCCCAGTTATCCTGCCAGAATTGACCCATCCTGTTCATACATAAGGCCCCTTTGTGTTATAGTCTGAAAGCAATACACAAACCACGACAGCAGAGCCGTTCACGGTCATGTAACCCAGGACACTGCTGGAAGGCACAAATGGTTAGGCCTTGACCTATGTGTGACTACAGGCCCCTCCTGCCTCTAAGGATCTATGGTGCTATGGACAATCTCGCTCAAAATGAATACACAGGGCATGTTCCTGTGCTGATGTAACAATGACTGTAAGGAACAATATATTTTTAAGAAGGGTACATTTAATGAGTATGCATGTGAACATGAGTGCAGGATTAGCACAATATTACAAGGATCTGTTGGTTAGGAAGAAAGTCATTTGACTCATAGTGGCATACACCAAAATGGCTGAAACATGTAGATCGAGATGCAGGAGACCATAAGATTATCAAATCACTTTGTCTATTTTTAATCCAAGGTCCCCAGAATACCATTTCCTTGTGGCATGATTCCTTGAAGTAATTTTACTCATCTTGATCCCTAAAAAACAAACTGCTCTGCTGTAACACAAGCATTGTAGCACACCAAGATGCACCAGGCATCTCGGTGGGAACCCTATGATGAAGCATGCCATTGGTGAGGGTTTTTCTAAATACTATTTAGGAGCCCCTGGTGAAGAGTGCAGGGTTATTTAGGGCATAGGTAGTGGGCTCTCTTATTGTTTGGTAGGGCAATAAAATGCCAACTTTCTAAAAATAGCCTTTTTCAGAACTGTGACTTTAAATTGGATTTTACCATTAAAGAGAGTTTTAAATTACACTTCATTTGAGTGTAAACAGCATATCTCAATGGGCTCCCAATCCAAAGTTATCACTGTTAGAACTGTGTTTAATTATGTAGTAAGCCAGTGTTAGTCAATGAGGGAGTATACCACAGTGAAAAACAATTTGGGGAGTTTTTCACTGCCAGAATGTGCAAAACTGAAGTAAACATGCCCTTCCTTTTAAATACAATCCATCATGCCCTATCAGCCTTTAGGGCCTACCTTATTGGTGACTTATATGTATTAAAATGAAGGTTTAGGCCTGGCAAAAGGTTTATTTTGACAGGCTGAAATGACAGTTTTAAACTGTACTACAGGGTGCAGTTACAGGCCTGAGGCATGTTTTAAAAAGGTATTCTAGTGAGTGGCACAGGGAGTGTTGCAGCCGACTGGCAGCATTTAATTTGCAGGCCCGGGGTACATGAAATACCGTTTACTAGGAACTTACAAGTAAATTAAATGTGTTCATTTGGTGTGCTAATTTTACCATGCACAAAGTCCTAAAGCCTACAAAAGAAAATTCACCAAACTAGAAGTAATGAAGGCAAATTGTTTGGCAGAATACCATGCCAAGGTTGTCGGGTCTAACAGTACTGCTGAGTTTGTAGTGCAGAAACCATTCACCAGACTTTGGTAACAGTCAGGGAGCATCTAGCAGTTAACAAAAAATGTTCATCATATCCTTACACTTGCGGCTGGTGCTGATTGCAGTGTCACAATATTTCTCATTGCATTGACCTAGTGTCTCCTTATCCCAATGCCTTATTAGATTAATTATTGTGAGTCCCTACTGGTCCTATTGTATTCCAACTTGTCCTAGGTCACAAAGCCCTATTATTTTCCTGGACATTTTTAATACCTCAGTGCAGGAGTTTTACTTGAGTTTACTTGATTGTTTTGCCTTTGTCTATTTCACTTTTCTATTTTTCTGGGTCTCCTTACCTTGTTTTTTACTTTTGAAATTTGATGGTCGATATTGGGTGTACAATTAATTATATTCTTTATCTCACAGTTGGTACATTCTTGCCCTTTCACCAGACCCAAGTGAGACTGATCAGTTCACTATGTACTTTATGCATCACCTCGACAGGCCACAAGTGTTTCTCAAGTTCAGATGTGCATCTCCATATTCTCATATTCTACTATCCTTCTTCCAGTTTCAGTGGCTTTCTGCATCAAAGTGCCTTAGAGCATTTGTTGGTTTCTCTCTGTTACAATCTACATATCCTTAACTCATGTTGCACCATGCTCTATGGGTGTCCTTCTGTTTCTGTGTGATGTCTTTTTTTTCCAGTCCTGTTCATGTGGTTATGTATTGCCTGTTCTAGAGTACTTGTAGTTTCTCTACGGATGTACATGCATAACCTGTAATGACTGAAGATGTTAATTGGCTCAGTACCAGGATGTCACATTATTCTTGTTCCTTTGTCAGCATTTCATTTGTTTCTGCATCCTTGTTACAAGGTTAGCATTCCACCTGTCTTCATTGAAGTGTATCACACTCGTAGTCTCAAAGGGGGAGATTTATGAAACGTGGCACTCCACCTAGTGCAGCACCACTTTTCTTGCACCCCTTAGTGCCCCTCTAACGCCATGATGTGGGTGCCGTATTTAAAAAACTTTGTAAATATAGTGCATGTTTTTGGCCTTCCAAAGACACATTAGCTTAAAAAAAATACACTAATGTGGTGTTGGAATGGTGCTAGGCTCTCTTAAATCCGAGCCAATGTGTCTCTGATTCAGTGTGAATGCTACTTTCTTCCTATCCCACAGTGCATGTGTATGCCTCTCATGTTTTATGTGACCGAGATTCTGTCGAACTGTACAATGTGTAAATATCTCATTTTGAGGGTGTGTGTGTGATGCTTGACTCTTGTAGTTTTTTTTATCCCAGTGTATTTATTGGATCCTTATCTTAGTGTAAGATTTTTCCTTGAACTGATGTATATTCATTCCTGTCACCCCCATTAGAGTGCATAAGTAAATCTATATTTTTGCTGTGTTCTCCTATTATTCTACTTGGTACATTATTGGGCATATTTAAGAGCCCCTAGCACCAATCCAACACCACATTAGTGTAATTTCTTGACGTTAATGTGGGATTAGAAGGCCAAAAATGTTGCGCCATATTTACAAAGTGGCGCAATGCATAATGTATGCAAAGGGTGCGTCCCTGGATTAGTGGGGGCCATAAAAATGGCACACGGAAATCTAAGAGATTTCCTAGCACCATTTTTTGGGCACTTTTAACGCCTGCTCAGAGCAGGTGTTAAACAGAGGCTTCCATTGCTTACAATGGCCCCCCGGGTGCTTTGCTGGATTAGTGTCAGAATTTTTGATGATACTTCTGCAAACCGCCAGACTAGTGTAAAAATTTCAGATGCTAGTTCGCTAATTACCACCATGGTGCACCAAATTTTAAATACAGCGCACACAAGGTGGTGTTACGGGGGGCGCTAATGGGCGCAAGAAAAGTGGCGCAGCACTGTATGCAGTACCACTTTTCTTAAATATGGCCCACAGCAGTACAATAGGCCTGTATTAGACTTTTGAGTTTATACAGGGTCATCCCCAATCTTTTTGCCTCCTGCCTCCTATTTATTCTGGGCTGGTGCTGTTGACTTTTGAACTCTGAGCACTTCACCACTGCTAGCCAGTGCTAAAGTGCATCTGCTCTCTGTGTAAATTGTATTGTTAAATGGCTTACCCATGATTGGCATATTTGATTTATTAGTAAGTCCCTTGTACAGTGCACTAGAGGTGCCCAGGGCATGTAAATCAAATGCTACTAGTGGGCCTGCAGCCCTGGTTGTGCCACCCACATGAGTAGCTGTGTAATCATGTCTCAGACCTGCCACTGCAGTGTCTGTGTCTGCAGTTTTAACTGTAAATTTGACTTTGCAAGTGTACCTACTTGCCAGGCCTATACCTTCCCTTTTTTTCCATGTTAGGCACCCCTAAGGCAGGCCCTAGGTAGCCCCAAGGGTAGGGTGCGATGTAAGTTGAGGTAGGACATATAGGGGGTCATTACGACCTTGGCGGTATAAGGCGCTTAGCGCCGTGCAGAAGACCGCCAATACACCGCCGCGGCCGGGGTAGACCGCCACAGCTATTATGACACACATCTCGGAATCCGCCGAAATTCAGACACCCACACAACACCGCCACACCAAAGGTCAGAGATAAACATGCGGAAGCAAATCCTCCATGCCAACAGAAACACGCCCATGCTATTACGACAAACGAATCCACGCGGCGGTCTTTCAACCGTGGTATTCCATTGGCGGTACACACCGCCGCGCTCAAAATACACACACTTCTACAAAACACCGCCACATTGGACATTTCGAAATACACACACTTGATACACATACACACACCACTCCCACACACCCATTACAATATAAAACACACACCCACATCACCCACAAACCCCTACGACCACAATTTCTGAGAGAAGGCCAGAGAGACAGCACAGAATAGAGAACCCCATCACACAGAGGCACACTACACCATCACCCACACAACATCCACGCACAAAACACACCATACCACAACACTCACCACACTCATCAACACATACACCACCCCACACATCACACACCACCCCATGGCACACCAAAGACACCCCCGCTTCTCCGAGGAGGAGCTCAGGGTCATGGTCGAAGAAATCCTACGGGTAAAGCCACAGCTATTTGGATCACAGATACAGCACACATCCATAGCCAGGAAGATGGAGCTATGGCAAAGAATAGTCGACAGGGTCAACGCTGTGGGACAGCATCCAAGAAATAGGGAGGACATCAGGAGGAGGTGGAACGACCTACGGGGGAAGGTGCGTTCCACAGTATCCAGGCACCACACCGCGGTACAGCGGACTGGCAGTGGACCCCCACCTCCTCCCCCACAACTAACAACATGGGAGGAGCAAGTCTTGTCCATCTTGCATCCTGAGGGCCTCACAGGAGTCGTTGGAGGAACGGACACTGGTAAGTCAAATTTCAACTATCATATCCCCCACCCTACCTGCATGCTATCACACACCCCCACCCTCACACCCTCCCCTACCACTCCAAATCCTCACCTATCTACCCATGACACCAACCACCCATCCCAACCACAAAACCTGCATGACCTAACTAAGCATGGATACCCATCACTAAAGCATGCCCACTGCACAGACCCACAACACCCCCCAACTATCACCACACAAGCCCCCACACAGGAATGCCTGCACTGGGGTACACGCACACCCAAACATTGCACATCATGAAACACACACATGCAATAATCATGTACTCATACCCCCGCAGGAACCCGAAGGAACGTCACCACACCAGAGGGTCCAGACAACACCACTCCACCCCCAGAAGAGGCCCACAGTGACGACAGCAGCTCTGCCCCACTGGATCTTGATGACCAGCCCGGACCATCGTGGGCCTCAGGACAGTCGGTTCCCCTTGCCCAGCCACAGCCCAACACCGAACTGCCACCCTCTGGGAACACCAGCACAGCACCCACCCAGCGGGCCCAAACCTCCCTACCCAGGACAGGTCAATCAGCGGTGTGTCCACCACTACAGGGCACCCAGGCTAACCCACCACCCCACCAACAACAGGGACCAGGGGGCATTGGTAGTGGGCACACGGTCCAGGGGAGGGAGGCACAGGAACACAGGGGAACTGGGAGGGCTGCTGTGCGACAGAGGGAGGACAGGCCAAGGGAACCTACTCTCAACGAGGCCCTCTCCTCCATCATGGGAGCATACCACCACTCCCAGGAGACGATGGCAATGGTACTGGCCAAGTTGCAGGAGACCCTGCGTCTGCAGGAGGAGCAGTATTTGGGGTTCAGGGAGGAGCTCAGGACCATCGGCTCCGCCCTGGGCACCATTGTAGGGGTGCTGACGGACATTCAAAAGACCTTGAGGGAGACCGTGGCACTCCAAGGGGCCCCTGACACTAGCCACGACGATGAAATGCCCACCACCTCCGCCGGCGCTAGTGGACAGGAGGCACCGCCACAGGGCCAACACACCAGCACCCCACCCCCTGCAGACGGACCACCACCACGCAAGCGGGCCCTGAGATCCAGAAACAGGACAGAGCAAGATGGCAAGACCCCCGTTTGTCCCCTCACTGTCCCACTTTGTTACCCTGTCCAAATCGGAACTGCCCCAGCTCCACTTCCAATGGCCAGATGTGCAATGTACCTGTGAGACTAATAGACTGGACATTCCTCCACCATCACCCATCCCCATTTCACAACCCCCCTTCATTGTTATGCACTTAAATAAACACCCTTGAAACACTAATAAAACAGGATTCAGTCAATGATTGTGAACTTTGTATTGTCAATTACAGTGTTAAAAAAGGTTACCCATTGGAAGGTCAACATATCAATGTCACACATCACAAGCCTTTCAAGGGTGCAAGCTGTTGACACGTAGGTTACCACATTAGTGAAACTGAAATGGAAGGGGACAACTCAGTTAACAAATAGGGAGTGAAATGTAGGTACAGGATAGAGGTAGACGTGTGAAAGTTAATAATATGTGAAACATGAAAATGTACTCACCTGTGTCTCACTGAAAATATTGCTGTATGACTGACTCCCTGTTGTCGTTTTCATCTTCATCAGCTTCCTCCTCATCACTGTCCACAGGCTCCACAGGCTCCCCCGCTGCAACAACACCGTCATCTGGATCATCCTCCTGCAGAAAAGGCACCTGGCGTCGCAATGCCAAGTTATGGAGCATGGAGCAGGCGATGATGATGTCGCACACCTTCTTCGGTGAGTAGAATAGGGATCCACCAGTCATATGGAGGCACCTGAACCTGGCCTTCACGAGGCCGAAGGTCCGCTCGATCACCCTCCTAGTCCGCCCATGGGCCTCATTGTAGCGTTCCTCTGCCCTGGTCCTGGGATTCCTCACTGGGGTCAATAGCCATGACAGGTTGGGGTAACCAGAGTCCCCCAATAGCCATACACTGTGCCTCTGGAGTTGACCCATCATATCAGGGATGCTGCTATTCCGCAGGATGTAGGCGTCATGCACTGAGCCAGGGAACATAGCATTTACCTGCGAGATGTACTGGTCTGCCAAACAGACCATCTGGACATTCATGGAATGATAACTCTTCCTGTTCCTGTACACCTGTTCATTCCTGCGGGGGGGACCAGAGCTACATGGGTCCCATCAATGGCACCTATGATGTTGGGGATATGTCCAAGGGCATAGAAATCACCTTTCACTGTAGGCAAATCCTCCACCTCAGGGAAAATGATGTATCTCCTTACGTGTTTCAGCAGTGCAGACAACACTCTGGACAAGACGTTGGAAAACATAGGCTGGGACATCCCTGATGCCATGGCCACTGTTGTCTGAAAAGACCCACTTGCAAGGAAATGCAGCACTGACAGCACCTGCACGTCAGGGGGGATTCCAGTCGGATGGCGGATTGGTGACATCAGGTCTGGCTCCAACTGGGTACATAGTTCCTGGATTGTGGCACGGTCAAACCGGTAGGTCACGATGACATGCCGCTCTTCCATTGTCAACAGGTCCACCAGCGGTCGGTACCCCGGCGGATTCCGTCATCTTCCAATATGTCCCAACTGACGTTGCCTAAGAAGGACAACAGCGAAGAAACTGTCAGCATTCCTCCAGGTATGTACCCACAGTCACACACAAGACTACAACAGACAATTAACCCATCCGGGAAAGGTTTTGAGTGTAGGCTTCGGTATGTGTGACGTAGTAGTAATTGAAGCCATGTGGGCCCCTAAAATGGTGGCTGCCTGACCTCTAAACTGGGACACTGGAATTGTGGGGTAACAGCGCTGGCGTTGGACACCGTCGCGGTAGGCGGTCGTAGAGTGCGGCGCAATGCTGCATTGGTTAACATTGGACTCTATGGGTCCCAGGAGCCGATGAACAGGTGCGCTGGCGGTGATGATGCGGCCCGCCGCGGACGTCACCGCCGCGGACGTCACCACCATTTTCTATCTCTTCAATCACTAGATACCTGACCTTCGACAGGAGAGGAACTACACTGCTAGTGCTGCTGTGACCTCGGTCTGGAAGCGACGATGGCTGCTGCGTCTGGAGAAAGGGCCCCTGCCTTCACTGCACAGGAGTTGGAGAAACTTGTGGATGGGGTCCTCCCCCAGTATACGCTACTCTACGGTCCTCCAGACCAACAGGCTAGTAGACAGGGAGCACGTTGTAGGGGCTAGGCTTGGGTGGAGAGGGCTGGGTGGATGAGGGAAGGGGGCAGAGTACATAGAACAGTTATGCATGGGGATGAATGTGCCACAGGGATAGAGTTAGGAGGGGGCCAATCACAACGACGGTGAAGTAGGTAATGACTGTCCTCTTTCCTTGTGCATGTCATGTAGGTCAGTGCCCACCAGAAGAGGGACATTTGGCGTGCCATCGCCAAGGAAGTCCGGACCCTGGGGGCCCACCAGAGACGGGGCACCCACTGCCGTAAGAGATGGGAGGACATTCGCCGCTGCAGCAAGAAGACGGCGGAGGCTCAGCTGGGGATGGCCTCCCAACGTGGGAGGGGTGCCTGTCGCACCATGACCCCCCTGATGTTTCGGATCCTGGCGGTGGTCTACCCGGAGTTGGATGGGCGCTTAAGGACATCACAGCAGACACAAGGTGGTGAGTACTACCTCATCATATGGACTTTGCATGCAGTGGAGGTGTCTGGGTGGGGGTGGTGGGTTGTGGGTGTCCCTAGGCCAGGGCGAGTTAGGTAGGCAAGGCCCCTCCGTTATGTAGGCCATGTGGCACTCTACCCCAGCTCAAAACAGAGGGAAGTTGATGTATAGTTGCCCCTTTGCCATCCATGTGGGCAGATTACTACCATTGCCATGTGGGCCATATCCCAGAAATAGCATGTGCAGAGGTCAGGAGCACGGCGTAATGCATGGGGCTGCTGCGTCTGTCTTGTCCGCCAACGGTAGCGGTATGCCATGCACTAAAACTCTCTTTCTTCTGTCTCCCCCCTTTTCCTGCTCTCCCTGTCCTTTTGTACATCAGCATCAACAGGCGGAGGTACAGTGGCACCGGAGCACGAGGGAGCTGCATCCCACATGGCCATGGAGGGCCACATCACAGACTCTGAATTCACCAGTGGGACGGAGGGCCATGGGAGCTTCACGTCAGCCACCAGATCACCAACCAGCGACACGGACTCGTCCGCCGATGGGAGCTCCCCTGTGGTGGCGGCACCATCTGTGTGCCCCACTTCTACAGGTACAGCCGCCACCTCCCCTACCAGCACCGCCCTCCCAGCAGCCCCTCAGTGTGTGTCCCGTGCCCGCTCACCCAAGAGGGTGGGCATCACCTTTGCCCCAGGCACCTCAGGCCCTGCCCCAGTCACCCCTTCTGCCCTCAGTGAGGAGGCCGTTGACCTCCTCAGGTCACTCACTGTTGGGCAGTCTACCATTGTGAATGCCATCCAGGGTGTAGAATGAGAGTTGAAACACGGTAATGCATTCCTGGAAGGCATTCATTCTGGTTAGGCTGTCCTTCAGCGAACCCTGCAATCTCTGGTTTCAGCACTGATGGCAGCCATTGTCCCTGTGTCCAGCCTCCCCCCTCCAACTTCCTCCACCCAGACCCATTCCCCTGTACCCCAGCCCATCCCAAGCACACCTACAGACCAGCAGGCACACAAGTCAACACCCAAAAGTAGCTCAAGCAAACATAGGCACCACACACACCACAGGCACTCACACAAGAATCACACCCAAACAGACACAGCAACATCCACTGTCTCTACTGTGTCCCCCTCCTCCTCTTCTCCCTCCTCCCTCCCAGTGTCGTCTACACACACACCTGCATGCACCACATCTACAGGCACTAGGACTCGCACCAGAACACCCAGCACCACAAGCCGCTCACCTGCACTCACCACCTCCACTGCCATTTACACGTCCCCTGTGTCCTCCCAAAGTACACAAACGCCGGAAATCTCTCCACCAACATCCATCCACCTCACGACAGCCTGCACCCAAAACACCTAAAGTGACACCTCCTACAACCACCTCCTCTACCTCCACTCCCAGACCCCCTCCAACTACCCATCCCAGTGTCCGTCAGAAACTGTCCCTCTGTCAAATTGACCTGTTTGCCCCCACCCCCCCCTCCAGTTCATCAGTCCCGTCGTAGCGCCTCAGCCAAAAAGCCTCCAGTACCAGTGGTGCGTGTTCCAGGTTTTTGGAGTGCACCGTCCACCAGGGCAGGCAGTAGGACCCGGAGTCAAGGCACTGTCAGCCCACCCCCTGTAAAGGCACCGAAATTGGAGAGTGGACGAGGGGACCGTGTCAAGACTCCTGGTGGGACAACAAGTGAAATGGGATCGAAGGCGATTGGTGAGTCAGCTGTAACTCCAAAGAAGGTGGGGAAGGTTCGGAGGAAGTCTGCCCAGCCTGTTGTGAGTGTCACGGCAGAGAAGTGCGCCATGATTTCCGGCGGTCCAGAGACCACCGCCAGAGTCAGTGCCCAGGAGGGCCCAAGTATCGTTACTGGTCAGGAGACCACCGCCAGAGTCAGTGCCCAGGAGGGCCCAAGTATCGTTACTGGTCAGGAGACCACCGCCAGAGTCATTGCCCAGGAGGGCCCAAGTATCGTTACTGGTCAGGAGACCACCGCCAGAGTCAGTGCCCAGGAGGGCCCAAGTATCGTTACTGGTCAGGAGACCACCGCCAGAGTCATTGCCCAGGAGTGCCCAAGTACCGTTACTGGTCAGGAGCCCACCGCCGTAGTCAGTGCCCAGGAGGGACCAGGATCCCACAGCCCCGCTGGGCGATGATGGAACGTCAAGCCACACCCCAATGTCCAGTGTGGAGCTCGTCATGCCACACCCCAATGTCCAGTGTGAAGTTCTTCATGCTACATCCCAATGTCCAGTGTGGAGTTCGTAATGCCACACACCAATGTCAGTATCTGAACCGCCATCTCAGGCTACCGCTGAACAGTCCATAGCCAGCCATGGCAAAGCACCGCTGAACAGTCCATAGCCAGCCATGGCAAAGCACCGCTGAACAAGGCCAAGACCGCCATGGTGAAGACCGCTGAACAAGGCCAAGACCACTATGGCAAAGCACCGCTGAACAGTCCATAGCCAGCCATGGCAAAGCACCGCTGAACAAGGCCAAGACCGCCATGGTGAAGACCGCTGAACAAGGCCAAGACCGCCATGACAAAGCACCGCTGAACAGTCCATAGCCAGCCATGGCAAAGCACCCCTGAACAAGGCCAAGACCGCCATGGTGAAGACCGCTGAACAAGGCCAAGAGCGCCATGGCAAAGCACAGCTGAACAGTCCATAGCCAGCCATGGCAAAGCACCGCTGAACAAGGCCAAGACCGCCATGGTGAAGACCGCTGATCAGGGCAAACACTGTGTGGGTATGAATAGGCCGCCACATCAGGCATCCTTCTCCCATGTGCAGCTGGGATAGTGGCAGGACATGAACTTTCACAGGGGAGACTCATCCAGTCTGGCCACCAGTCCCACTCAGTACCAGTTGAGAACTGCATCTACTTGTGTCAATGTGGCTTTGCACTCCCCAGGATGGTCCAGTGGGCAAGCCACCCACTGTATAGACTTGAGAGACTGTGGCTTTGCACTCCCCAGGATGGCATAAATGGGCATGGAGCCCCGTCGTGGATCTGGCTTTGCAGTCATGTGGCTGAGGTGCCCCCCCTTCCCTTCCCCCTGAGGTGCCTGTAGTATTTCAATCTGATGCCCCGGCAGTGTTCTTTCGGATTTTGGTCAGGTATCTATTGTGGGCCTTCGCCCATGCATTTTTGGACTGTTGGTGCACGGACATTGTTGTGTACATATCTGCACTACTTCTTGTATTGTATATATAAATATGACAGATTTCGAGATATGATTCAGTATATTTTTATATGACATGTATATTGGCACATTACAATATTTGAACGGATCTCGCTTTGTCTTTGCATTCTTCCGGGGGGATTGTGGGTTGTTCATGTGATATTTTTGACTGCATTGGTGTGTATGTTGTAATGTGCGACGTTGGGGGTGGGGGTGTTTGGTGGGTGTCCCCCTAACTTTTGCCTCCCCCATGTCGTAGATGCAGTACTCACCGGTATGTTCTGCGCCTACGTCGCTGTTGTTCGTAGAGGAGCAGAAAGACAAGGGAAGGTAGTATTTGGAGTTCCGGCTCCATGGAGTCCTCGTGGAGTGTGTTGAGGTGAGTGTCTTCCCATAGCAAAAGCTGTTTCCGCCGTGTTTTTATCCACGGTGAATCCGCCCCGGAAATGGTGGCGGATTGGTGTGTTGTAATAGTGTGGGCGGTACATTGTCTCCCGCCTGTCTGTTGGCCATGACCGCCACGCTGTTTGTCTGTACCGCCGTGGCGGGCAAAGTGTTAAAGTGGATGTCTTTGTTGGACGTTACCGCCAGGGTCGTAATTCCCTTTTTTTGTCCTCCGGCCTGTTTGCGGTATTTCCGCAGCTTTAACACCGTCCGACAGGGTCCTAATGACCACGATAGTAAGGTGTTTTATATGTCCTGACCGTGAAATATTGCTAACTTCATTTTTCACTGTTGCCAGGCCTGTCCCTCTCATACGTTAATATGGGGGCTACCTTTGAATATGATTAAAGTGTAGATTACCTTTGGGAGCAGATGGACATGTGGAGTTTGGGTACTCTGAGCTCACAATTTAAAAATACATCTTTTAGTAAAGTTGATTTTAAGATTGTGTGTTTGAAAATGCCACTTTTAGAAAGTAAGCATTTTCTTGCTTAAACCATTTCTGTGACTCTGCCTGTTTGTGGATTCCCTGTCGGGGTCAGTTTGTCAGTTGGGCTGGTTGCACCCCACATGAGACAGTGACACAAAGGGAGCTGGGGTGTAGTCTGCATTTCCTGATGAGCCATCTGTGCTCGGACGTGACCGCAATTTTCTGCAGAAACATTCACTTGACTCCTGACACCGCTGCCAGCAACACCCCCATGAACTGAGATGCAAGTGTTCCTGAGGTCCTATCCCTGCATGAACAGCTCTGTGGCTCACCAGAGGAGCAGGTAAGTGCCTATTGTGCACAATTTTTAAGTACTTCACCATCCTTTTCCTCCTCACAGCTACAACGTGCCCCAGTGTGGCAGTTAGACTTCTTGTGTGCCTTTTGTTTCAGTCTGTGTGGCATTAATGTGATGTGCAATGTGCAAGTATTATCACATGTTAAGTTCATCACTTTGTGTTTTGTGAGGTTTTTAGGGTTCTATATCATTCTTATGTTGGATGCACATAACTAGGCATCCAATGACATCTCTTTCTCCATGATTGCTGTAAATGTTGGACAACATGTTTTTGCAGCATGAGCTGAGTATGTATCAAGTATGAGTCATTTGAGAAGCATGTGAGCAATGTTTATAGTGCCACAGATCCTTCACCCTACATCTGACCTTGCGAAACAGTTGTCTGGAAAGTACATCATGACTCACTATGCCCTTCAGGTTGCCACACAAGACACATTGCTGATGGCCATATGATGTACTGTCATTCATGGGCGTGATGGAAATGTGAGCGTCATGTTGGTTCTGTATGCTCAGCCTGCAGACCAGAGCCTGTCAACTGTATCTCTCAGTGCAGGACATAGGCCAGACTGAGAGAAAGTCAATGTGAATATGCAACTGTGGCACTATGCCCACTCCCTGCAGACCTGCACATCCTGTCATGTAGCCAATATAAGACTCTAGTTGCAGCAGTTGCCTTGAATACCTTAGTCCATTGACTCAATTAGGAATGGTTACTGCAGTAAATCTCAGAACTAGTCCATATGTACATTTTGCTATCATTGTCAACATGTGTCTTTGACTCATGACAGGTCCCTTACTCCCACAGCTCTGTTGTCACCTTCATAAAAGTCACATTTGTCCTGTACAGGCTCATTGCACAAATGACACACCAACAGGACAGGCAGTAGGGCTTATTTACAAGCCCTGTGGCGCAGGACAGTGCAGCAAGTGTCTTGCTGCACCAACCTGCGCCAGTGGAAAAGGGCAGAAATGCACCATACCTACAAGATACAGAACATTTCTGTCCTTTCCCCCTGAACTGGTGCTCAGGTTGCTGCCTAGCCCCAACCAGGCACCCTTTCGCCATGGTGCAAGGATGCCTGTGTTGTGGGGATGATGATTGTTTTTGTGCAGGAAGGGACACCGTCCTGCTCAAAAACAATCAAGAGTGGTGTTTTCCTCTTTCTGTGTGTGCTGTGGAATGCAACACACATAGAAAGAGGAAAAACAGGGAGAAATAAGGATATTTCTCCCTGTTGCATCACTTCTATGCCACCTCTGAGGTGGAATAGGAATCTGCATTCCCAGACATGTAAATCTGGGGATGCATCAGATTCATTAATGCTTCATGGGGGTTGTGTGGGAACACCCCAAGCAACACCCATGGAACGCCCCTTTCATGCAGTTTTATGCATGAAAAGGGTGCATATTTACAAGGCCATGAAAAGACATGCAAGGTGGCACACTGCGCCGCTGGAGCATAAAACAAAGAATGATCTGGTGTCTCAGTGTACTGATAGGGCCTCAAAAATGAGGCCTAGTGAGTAGACTCCTGGTAGGCCATGACAAGTTGAGAAAATGTACATAAACTTAATCATACACCATAGCTGCTAGGCATCTGTTTATCTTTATTATGTTGCCATGTGCTCGACAAACCTCCTGAACTTTGATGATTGACCTTGTGTTCACAGCATTGGGCTGCAATCTGCTTATCGCTGTAATTTACTTGTTCTAACCGTAGTTCCGAGAATGTTTGTGCTTAATCAGTAACTGCCAGAACAGGTTCGTACAGGTCGTTGCCACCTCCTGCCAGCTGCATCTGTACCTTCTCCCACCACACGTGTATCCCTGAAATATTCTGAAGGTCGCAGAGGACATTGAATACACTAGGGGTGGAGTTGTCCTCTGACTAAGCAGTTTTGTGTGTATATAAGGTTGGGTGCCCCAGAGTGAATGGACAGCCTCCGTAGGATAGTCACTTGACTGTCCTGGGACTCTGTATTAGCTCGAGCTATAATCCATGTAATAAACTTCTCTTTATTCCTCCAGTTGGTGACTCCGCTTGATTTGTGTACTCTCTGCTAAACGGACCCTGAGGACTAGGGTGTCCCTCCACCGCTGGGAAGAAGACCCCGGGTGGGGATTCTATCTTTCCTGGTTCCTCAGTTGGTGCCCGAACAGGGACCAGAGTCAGGCATCCAGGGGACCGACCAGGTGACGGAGGACTCACAATTGGATTTCAAAGGGAGGCGCCCCACACTGGATTCTGAGCTTCGTTCTCTGTCGTGGACCTGCGGATCTCCACTGTGTGTCTTCTAGCCGGCTCGACTTATCCTGGCGCTGTCTGAATTCGGGTCTCTGTTTTCCGTGAACTACTGGAGTCCCCAACTGTCTTACTATAACAGAAGTGTCAGGTAAGGACGGGAGTTGAAAGATTCCTGTCTAAAAATAGGTCTGTGTGTATTGTATGGTTTCTATCGCTCTTTGCAAAGATCGACGTCAGTGGTAAGACTGACCTCAGTTGCCATTTTAGTATATAGGAAGCAAAGGGCATATTTGCCACTCATTTGGTGTATTCAAACCACTGGTGTAAGATTTCTTTTTTTTTTAAATACTGGAAGAATGCCAGCGTTCAGTTGTTTTAGGAAATTGTGTTGTTGTCTTTGCAGTACGGACTCCCGCCTGGAGGAAACATGCCCCGCTCCTCCAGCCGGGACTCCGAATCATGATATACATGTTAAATATGGCATATGTCCGATTATCTGGTCTGATATATGGAGAAAAAGAACCAAAGGTAGTTCTGATTTACAATGGCCTATTCACGGGACATTTGATAAAGATAAATTAGACTATTTACAGGAACGTTTGTTTGCGACAAAAAGTAGACCAGGGATGTTTGATTCACTACGGACTTGGCAGAAAGAAGCAGACCAAAGACGTAGGAAGGCAGAGAAAGAATTACAGAAACATAAGACCAGGACGGTGACTGAAAAGGTATATGATTCTGACGTAGCTGAACATCAACAGAAAATTTTAGAACATGACTGAAGGCTTCACTTACAAACTGATAAGTGTTACCCTTCCAGGACAGTAGTGGATAAGCCACAAGAGGAAGACCCCCTTTTAAACGATATGTTAGATAAACCCCGTTATATACTCCACCAATATATCCTACACGACATCCTCAACCTGCACCAGGTGACCCTATTGTGCCACCCCGGTTGGATCTCAGGCGAGTGCTCCGCCACCCACCACCAGCGCTCCTGTCACCAAACCTATAGAGGATACACCCCACCCGACTGTACACACCCTTCGACTGGCCCCCGTTTGGCCCACCCCTGACTCCTGTTTAGACACCACACATACCCCCCGTCCCAAGACCCCGCGAAAGTGCACCCTCCGCGGACACTTGTTCTCTAATTCACAAGAGGAAGATGTCATTGAAGAAATGACACTGAGGTGGATGACTAATTGGAATGACTATGGGGTCAGGGACATTGTCCACACTATGAAACAATGGTATAGTTTAGTTCAGTTACATGCAGCTACCCTTATGTGCAACATTATAATACAAGAATATGAGGATGATGGTTCCTCAGCTCCCGCGGGACTGCTGGACCTCCGAAAACGCGCCTCTACTGGGCTGCTATTTGGTTCTGGTCTACATGATTATGTTGTTACTCTTCTCGTATATAGGGACCGCCTGTGGACATGTAGCCCTTCTATAAGGGCATCCATGTTTCCCATGAGAGAGGTTCTGCCGGTTTGGCGAGAGCCGGTGATGGATAACTCTGGCCAAGTTATTACCGCAGGGCATTTTCAACAAATGTGGGTACACACCCCATGGAAAAGATCTGAAAAATATACCCTAAAAGCCGCCTTACCTGACCCCCGTAAGAATCCTGCAGGATATTATAAAGAACTGCAACAAATTATTGAATCCTGTACTATGACGTTGTCCGATATTGACATGTTAATGGCAGCAGTAGTCCCGCAGGAAGTATGGTCAAAAGTACGGAGGCACGACCATGCTGAACTAGGGGGCACGTGGGACCAATAGCAAGCAGCAGAAAGGGACAGGGTTGGGGGAGCGAAACCAGATCCACTTATATTGGCTCTCCCACTGTTTATTTTGGATTTAATGAAGACCATACTTGCACCACACAGGATAAATTGGGATAAATTGGCCGCCTGTAAAAAGAAAAAGGACGAGGGTGTTTCAGACTTTTATACAAGGTTTGAGGGTGTCTTTTCTTTTTTTTCTTTTTTCTTTTTTTTTTTAAGTTTCAAAAGTTTTATTAAGAATATATAAGGCGGTACATACAGCATATAAACAAACTGTTTAGCTTTCAAAACATTGTTTTTGTTCTTTTACCACAATTATTTCCATTGTGAGCATATATGCATGTACTGTCAGGCAAGTAAAAATTCCCAGTTGCGTAGTTGAGTTTTGTACCCTTATTTTGAAGAAAAAAGGAAAGCAGGTGGGGGGGGGTGGTAAGGGGATGAGGAGCGTGGATAGGGTTGTGTGGGGGGTGTTGATCTTGGTATAGGGGAGAGACGAAATAGTCATATGAAATGGGGAGGGGGAAAGAAGGGGAAGAAAGAGGAAGGGTAATCGCGGGGGGATGTAAGATGAAGAGACTCGGGGTAGGCAGGGGGTCTTTGTATCCTGAGACTAGCTTGTTCAGGCCGAAGAGTAAATCGTTCTGTACTTCTCCGTCTGTAGCAAGTTATTATCTAGGGGTAGATAGTATGTATGTTAGATATGGTGAGGTCGGTTAGAAAGTGTCTACGTCTTATATGAGTTGATTTCTCCATCCTTGTTTGTGTTAGGAAGCGGCTTGTATTACTATGTTAGGTAGTTCAGGGTCTCGGGAATATGTCAAAATTAGAGGCCTGTGGATTGATGGAGAGAGAGAAAAAAGAGAGAAAGGGGAGAGAAGAGCGTAGCTAGGGAGAGAGAGAAGGGACAGTAGGAGATTAAATGTGTTTCCGGGGTCTAGGATTCTCAGAGGGTGATTGGTAATTGATATTCCCTAATCATTGATCATTGAACATTGGTCATCCGTTGGTCATCCACCAGCCGCTTCATGGTCTCTTCAAGAATGGGCGCCAGACCTCCGCAAATTGTTCTGCTTGGTCCTGTAGGTTATAAATCACTCGTTCATGGGTAGCCGTTTGATACATGGCCGTCATCCATTCTATGGGTGTGGGGGCAATGCTAGATCTCCAGTGCCGGAGTATGCATATTTTGGCCGTGGCAAGCACCGTGTGGATTAATCGTTTATGTGCCCGCGATAGGGAGGGATACGGGCGAATGTCATGTAGAATGATAAATGCTGGTGGGGTCGGTTTTGGTATCTGTATGAAGTCCGATAAGGCGAGGCGTACCGCGTCCCATAGTGACTGTACCGTTGGGCAGTGGCAGAGAATATGGAGTTGGTCACAATATGGCTCTGTGCATCTCCAACAGTTCGCGTGCGGTATCAACCCTGCCCTGAAGAGTTTAACGGGGACCAGTACCACCCCTGAAGGATTTTAAATAGGCAAAATTTCAGGCGTGCTTCACGTACGCCCCTGTCGAGGGTTTCTAGTATGTCTGGCCATTCTTCGTCCGTGTAGGTTATCTCTAGTATATCCTGCCACTTTAAGCGTAGTCGTTCAAGTAAAGGCTGAGAGTAAAGGTGGTTAGTTAATTCGGCATAGAGGCCAGCCAAGGCGCCTTTTTGTCGGCCCCATTTCTGAAGATAGGTGACGATGGGTGAGGTTTTGAGCATCCACGGGGGGGTTCCTAATGTTCTCCGCATACAGTGTTTGAGCTGTAGATATCGCCACTCCTGGTTACTTTGGATACCGAATTCTTCCTGGAGGGAGGCGAATGTGCGCAAGCTATCTCCATCTATTATGTGAGATATATTGTGGATACCTGTCTCGGACCATTGGGGCCATCTGAGAATATTCCCTCCTATTTTAATGCTTTTATTCCCTGCTATGGGAGCCTGAGTATGCAGGGAGGGGTGTACTCCTAGTAGTCGGTGGGCTCTGCACCACGCTGTGTTTGTAGCCTTGAGGATGGGGTTAGCTAAGGGAACATGGTCAGCGTATGTTCCTCCCATCTCCGTATACTGTCCATATAGGAGTTTCTCTGTGATGACCCATTGCGGTGGATCGGCCATATCCGGAAGTGTATATATTAGCTGTGAGAGTTGTAGGGCCAGAGAGTATTGTTCTACCGAGGGTAGTCCGAATTCTCCGTAGGGCCGTCGTGCCAGTATTGTTGCAGGTTTCAGTCTTGGGCGTGAGGAGCCCCAGACGAAGGCCCTTATGGATGCGTCTATTAATCGGAGTGAGGAAAGAGGTATCTGTAGGGGGAGCATGCCTAGCACGTATGTGAAGCGTGGTAAGGTGACCATTCTGACCGCCTGTGTCCTGCCCCACATGGACAGGCCTAGTAGGGACCATTTGGCAAAGTCTTGTTTCATTTTAGATATAAGGGGGTCTATGTTGTCCCTGACCATATGTTCTAGACCTCGGTTAATGAACGTTCCTAAATATTTAAGGCGGGTTGGGGTCCATTTGAATTGGAGGCCATGTATCGCTGCCCCCGTCGTTATGCAGGATAATGGTAGTGCCTAACTTTTATCTCAGTTTACCCGATATCCGGATAGGGATGCAAAGTCTTCTATAGTGGAAAGTAGTGCTGGGAGCGAGGTTTCTAGATCGTTCATTGTTAACAGAATGTCGTCTGCGTAGAGATAGATTTTGGATATGCCCCCGGTGATATGGATCCCTTTTATTTGGTGAGAATTTCGTATGGTGGCAGCTAGGGGTTCCATGGCCAATAGAAATAGAAGTGGCGACAAGGGGCATCCCTGGCATGTGCCCCTTCCAATAGGGAATGGGTCTGACATGATGCCCCCACAGTTAACCTGTGCTGTGGGGTGGTCATATAATAAACGTACTTTAGAGATAAATTGTTCCCCCAGGCCAAAATGCTTCATGGTTGTGAATAGGTAGGACCACTCAATGCGGTCGAATGCTTTCTCCGCGTCTAGGGACAGGGCTAGGGCTTCGTCAGGTAATTGTATGGATTCTAACAGTGTATGGCAAAGAGTTCGCATATGATTTCTGGAGGTACGGCCTGGTACAAATCCTACTTGGGTATTGTGAATCAATGATGGTATCACCTTGCGGAGCCGCACTGCTAGAACACTGGCTAGGAGTTTGACATCCCCCTTCAAAAGGGAGATAGGACGGTAACTGCCGCAGAGAAGGGGGTCTCTCCCTGGCTTAGGCAAGATGACAATCGTGGCTTTATTGGATAGAGCGCCCAGGGAGCCTTCTTGACATGCTTCCGTCAGTGCTTCATGTACTGCGGTTATTGCCTCCTCCCCAGCCCATTTATAGAATTCCGCAGGGAATCCGTCCTCTCCTGGAGATTTATGGTAGGGGAGGCTTGTTATAACTTGGGTTATCTCTTCTTTGCTTATGTTACCGTCCAAGAGGGCCCTGCCTGCCTCAGACAGACGGGGTAGATTGGCCGCGGTAAGGAATATCTCCATTTGTGTTTGATCTGTCGTTGTTTCAGGAGTGTACAAATGTGGGTAGTACTTGGCGAACTCGTGTACAATGTCTTGTGGACGAGTTAGCACTGCTCCTGAAGAAGATGTTATGGCCGCAATGGCAGAGGCTGCCTCTCTTTGGTGGAGCTGCGCCGCTAGGAGGCAACCTGCTTTTTCCCCTTGTTCGTAATGGCGGCCTCGCAATTTTTGCAGTGCGTATTCCGCCTGAGATGTATAGAGTTTGTTGTGTGCCATGCGGGCCTGTTCTAAGGCGTGTCGCAGCCTAGGGGAGGGTTGGGCGGTATATTGTTTAGTGAGGTCCTGTATCGTGGTCTCTAAGGTGGTTTGGCGGGCTATTCTGTCTTTGTTGGCCAGTGCTGCGTCTCGCATCATATTCCCTCTTAGGGTTGCTTTTGCTGCCGCCCATAGGATCCTTTTTGAGGATACAGTGCCTGTATTCTCGGCCATGTATGTAGCTACATGAGCTTTTAATTGTTCCTTCCCTTGGGGAGAGCGGTATCTGTGTACAGCCAATCGCCATGGTTTACGACCAGAGAAGGAGAGTCCCACCTGGATCCGGATTAGTATTGGGAAGTGATCTGAGAGCCCGCTGTCTAGGATGCAGGTGTCTTGTATATGAGGGATTACAGTGTGTGATACTAAGAAATAATCCAGACGCGATTGGGTGCCATGGACGGTGGATAGGAAAGTATATTCCTTATCTTTCGGGTGTTGTATTCTCCAGCAGTCCACTAGACCGACGTCGGTGGTCAGGTCTGTCAGAAGCGCTCTGTCGTGATTGTTACATATATCAACAGGGCCTGTCCTATCCATTATGGCTTCTTGGACAAGATTCCAGTCTCCCCCGATTATGTATCGAGTAGTTCCGATTTCTGTCAGGAGGCGATTTAGCTGTAGAAGGAATGGGCGTTTTGGGCCGGTTGGTACGTAAATGGATCCCACGCATAAAACAGTGTCCCCTAGTTTTAGTTTAGCAAATATATACCTTCCTTCCGTATCATTCCAGGTTTTATTGATAGTGACCGGGAGGGATTTACGCACTAGTATCGCCACTCCACATTTGCGGGGCCCGTTACTTCCAGATTCCTGACTCGTTGGACGGCAGCTGAAGGCAACCCTCCCTACCAAATCCTGTTTAAGTTTACTGGATTCCAGGGTGTCAAGGTGAGTCTCTTGAATCAGAGCTATATCTGTTTTTTTGGATTGAAGATAGGACAGTATCTTTTTCCGCTTAACATAGCTCGTCATGCTGTGTACATTCCAAGAGAGTATACGTAATGGTCGCGTCGCTTGAGGGTGGGACTTCGACATCTTGGATAATTGTGAGTAAGCACCCTCGTTCCGGGGTTGGTGTTGGTGGGGGGGTGAGGGAGGGTGGGAGATATTGACATAGTTGTTGGAGTGGGAGTTGTGTTTCGATATGATACGGTGTTTTATTTTATACGGGGGTTAGCAGCTGGTGGAGGCCAAGGGAGTCCTCTGGAGAAGAAAGAGAAGAGAGAGGAGAGGGTGAAGGAAGAGATGCAATTTAAGTAGGACGCGAGCCAGATGGATGGGAAATATGAGGGGAAAAGAAGACAAGGAGAAATGAGAGGGAGAAGAAAAGAGGGAGAAGGAGGGGGAAGGGATGGATGCGTGTGCTGAAGTTGAAATTGAGAGTATAGCAAGAGAGCGTGCAATTGGGGGGAAGAAGTGGAGAAAGATAGGGATGAGGGAGGTTAGGAGTCCAACCTCCCTCCTTCGTTCGTTAGGTCTGTAAACGTCGGGACCGATTTCTCTCGGAGCTCTCGTGCCGTCTGGCGATCTCGATCAGGGGCGTGAGGGGGGAAACAGCAGACAGCCAGTTATCGATATGTCGTTGATAAGGAGGGGTGGGGGGGGGTACACAGCAGTGCTTATGTTTATGTATCGAGAAGTGGGTCTGTTCATCGGTGGTTAGTGGCTAGTGTATTAGTTATATAATTAAAGTGTATATTGGCAGAAGTTATGGTCGGTTAATAACTATAGTACCCGGGCGGCGCTGGAGAGGAGGGGGGGGTGTCGGGTGTTGATGGGGTATGGTGTTTAGGATGTTGTGCCTAGTACTTGATGTTGTATGGTATCGTAGGGTGTTTAGGAGTTCATAAGATAGGGTCGTAAATTAAAGTAGGGACTGGGCAGACAGAAAGACCGAGACCGGCTGGCGAGGGGGGGGACAGGGCGAAGGAGGGGGGGAAAGAGCTCAAACAGAGTATTACAGTTCTCGCGTTTGTAAGGGTACATAAAGATACCAATATACAATATAATATAATACTTCCTGAGCATTTCTTTTCAACTATAACACTGCCTTGTCTCGTCTCGCCTTACAACGTTTCAATGACATATTAGGTTGATCAACATTACATATCCTGGTATCTTATCACATTATCATGTTAGGAGCCATTATGCCAAGCGTCTCTCTATTAATCATAGGATAGGTAATGAGTGTAGCTGAGCCCCGGGTTACGCAAGGATAATGCGTATCTCATCCTATTACAAACTCCTTGCTGTGTATTATTACATCATAATACTGACCTACTAAGGTCTTACTTGGTATGTGCCACCATCATAGTCGTTCTGTTGTAGATGATAGTTTAGGATAGTAACAATGATTAGGATGGGGGTAGGTACGAACATCCGGGGAAAGGAATAGCTAATAGTTTATAATTTACATTGTGATGTTATAATGTGGTGTGGTGTGGTGTGGCAGTGTAGGATGTCATATTATTTCGCTTTGTTATGCGGTATTATGTTGTATTATGTCCTTGTGTTCTATTTTTTTTTTTTTGCCCATTTTCTTATTGTAGAATAAAATAAAGTCAAGTAATGGGAGCTTTGATATGTCTCAGGTTATATCGTATTGTGTGTCCCTGTATTGGAATTAATTTATCTTTACGTGGTCTAGTCCCATCCCTTGGGGTGATAATGGGGGCTAAACGGTTCTAATGTCAGCGCTGGTCGAGTGTGGTGTGTATTAGGAAGATTTCACATACTTTGTTGTTTAATACCGTGAGATATTTTGCAGTGTGTGGAATATAAGGTAAGTTCCATGATAGTTAGTTAGTGTTTATTTTTTGTTATCTGTTTAATGCCCCTGTTACCTTGTTACCTTGTTATAGGGTTATAGGGTTGGGACCGGGCCCTTATTCAACATACAGGGAGTTGGTGGGGTCTGATCCCTGTTCTAGTAATCATCATCTGTCGTGTACTGAGGGCAAATAACGATTTACTGGTAGTTTTCCATTATAGGGCCTCGGCTCTAGTCATGAAGAACATAGATTTTTCATGTATCTGGTTTTAACATTGATACTAGCAGTCTTAGACAATTACAATAGTAATACACATATGATCTGGAAAGGTACTCATCCTTCCGCGGAGTCTATAGTTGTTATTTTCGACTCTCTAGCGATAGTCCCACAAGTCGTCTTGTCACGTTACCTTCTCAAGAAGATCCAGTTGTAGGCTTTAAAGGGGAGCGGGATTTGTCTCTCTCCGAGAGTTGGGTGTGGGTTACTACTGCGTGTAAAATCTGACCCCTGTCATCATATGATCTGGTTAGTCTCTCCATGTCTCTACCTCTATGACTGGCTCCGGTGTCGTGTAGAGCCGTCTTCGCCTTTTCCATTCCCGAGTGGGGGGTTTCGGCCCTATCACTGCCTCCTACAATGTCATGCTCACTGTCTGTGTTGAGAGAGTCCATAGGCTGGGTTTGGAAAGAGTCAAGGAAGAGTCTCAATTCGTCGGGGTTATAAAAGTCCTTGGATACTCCATTTTTGGTAACCCACATTCTTGCAGGGTCAAAGAGACCGTATTTCATCTCTAGTTTGCGAAGCCGGGGTCGTAGGGCTAGGAAAGCCTTTCTACGTTCGTTGGTTTCCTTGGAGTAATCGGCGGTTATTCGGATCTCGTGCTGGTCTATTCGGAAAGGGCCGTGGTTGCGTGCTACTTGGAGTATTTGTCAGGTTTGATTATGCCGCAGCAAGCATGCGATGATTGGGCGGGGCCTTGAGGAGTTGTCAGAGCGTTTTGGGCCTATCCTGTGTGCCCGTTGGAATTCTAGCGGCGGGTCAAAGTCCAATGAAATCATTTTGGAAGAGTGGAGGTCAGAAAAGCCTGCATATCCGAGCCTTCTTCGTTTTCCGGGATCCCAAGTACGCGGATATTGTCTCTCCGGCTCCTGCCCTCCATGTCTGTTAGTTTGCTCCCGAGGTAGAGGAAGTCTTGTTCTCGCTCCTGAGACGTGTTGATCTGCGCCTCTAGTGATCCCATGCGTTGCTCTGCTCTAGCCCTGTCACTCTAGATTGAAAGCCTGCAATGTCAGATCGCATGGATTTGGTTTCTAGTGTCAATGAAGTTATAGAGGCGTCCATCCCCTCTATGCGGCGGCTGACGGTGGTGATCTCTTGTAGTATCCTGTCCATAGTTGTGGGTTGATCTTTATCAGACATCGTGGTGGACTCGTTTAAAGGTGGCGATGTTTGAGGGTTTATCTTTGTGGGGGTTAGGCGTTTGTGTTGTAGCGCTTCTGAGAATAATAGTTGTTGTGCAGGCTTGCTGACAGGTTTATGGTTCGGTTTGTTGCCGGGCATCGTCTCAATTGTCTGCAGAGTCTGGCCACGTGGGGCCCGAGTCTCCCTCCGTGGATTCCGATAAGGATATAGATGTTCTGTGCCAGCCTGGTCTCGAATTTATATTGTCTCTTCTCGTTTTTCTGGGTCTTTGGTTGCTGGTGATAGACTTGACTTCCCTCTCTTTCTTTCCCTCCTCCTGTCTCCGTGTCCACTTATTTATATCTTTTTTGCCCTCATTCTCTTTAGTGTATCCTCCTAGCGTTTTTTGTAAATGGCAGAGGCCTGTCAATGTCAATGTCTATGTCTATGGGGCAGAGAAGGTTATATTCAAGGAGTTGCCATGGGGTAGTTGTAGAGCCTACATTGGCCCTTATTGTTGGAGAGCTGTGACTTGTGTCTGCCAAGGTTGATTCTTCAGTGGTTGACGTTGAATAGCTGAGGGGGGGGGGGGGAAGGGGCTGATTTACTTTCCTCCAGGTCTTTCTGAGCAGGGGTATGTGTGGCTCTTCGGCTGTCCCCGTCAGTAGCCCGCGTTAAGTATAAGTATAAGTATAAGGGGCGATGAAGGCTTTGATTTCTTACACTGGTGCCAGTCCTCTCCCTTCTCCTGTATCTCTGTTCTCTTGGCTCCCTCTGGCTCTCCTCATCTCCGATGCCCCTCCAGTCGCTCACCCCTCTCGTCTCTTCGCCTCCACGTGCCTCCCGTCGTGCCCCTCTGCCCTCCTCAGTATTAGCTGTCTGGAGGGGGGGCGAGGGTTTATTATCCCAGTGGGAGGGTTTTGTTGTCCCTCTGTGATGGAAAAGAGGGGAGAAGTCGTGCCTCTGCCTCCGGTGATGCCGTTCTTATTTTGAAGAGACTTGATCCTACCTCTCTGGCTGGGTTTCTCTCCCGGCTGTCGAAGGGGCCGCACCCCTTTGCTGCATCTCCCCGTCTCCCTGTGGGGGGTCGAAGGTCCACGGGTGTTTGTTGGCGTTGTAGGGCGATGGATGCGGGTCGTCACGGCTCCTGCAGTCCCTGCGGCCTGTTCAGCTTGCTCCTTGCCGCTGCGGGCACGCCGTCCCCGGTCTTCCGAAGATGCGACTCCGCCCCTTTTGCCAGCCCTTATCGGCCTGGGGCGAGTCGCGAGTTTCCTGCCTTGCGTCCCGCTCCTACGGGGTCCCCGGACATGATTCCGTGTCGCCGCTGTTGTAGGGGTGGAGGGGCACCGGACCCGGTGTGTTGTCCGGCTGTCTTCTCGCCCCCGTCGCCCCTCCGGGATCGCCTCGGCACGGAGCTCTCGCTCTAAGCGGCCATCTTGTTTCGTGGCCCGGCCACGCCCCGAGGGTGTCTTTTCTGATTACAGCGCCCAAGACATGACTACTGAAGGGGGGATAATACTCTTTGTTGACAAATTCGTGGACAATTTATTACCAGACATAAAGGGAAAATTGAAATTGTGTGAAAGTACGTGGCCAGTCTCTACTGCCACTGGAATACTGACAATGGCCCAATATTATGAGAACAGGGAGATAGAAGAACAAGAAAAGAACGAGAAAAAAAACGAAGGAGTTGAAAACGAAGGTGTTATTTCAGCAGGCCTACCCTCAGCCCCGTCAACAGCAGTCCAGATCAAGGTCACAAGGACCTCCCAATGACAGAAGGCAGTCCCAACGCCCTCCCCATTCTTCCCTCTCCTACAATCAGTGCGCCTATTGCAAACAGGAGGGCCACAGGTAGAATGACTGCCCCAATAAGGACAACTCCACAAGCCGCCCCATGCCCCCACCACAACAGGACAACAGACCACGCGGTAGGTCTGGTCCTGCAGACATACCCCGCCAGCAGTCCCCTTCACGGTCCCACAGTACCTCCCACCCAAATTATTTTGATGCTTCATCCCAGCGTCAATATTTTAATGACAACTATGATGCGTATGAAGGTCAGGGGTCCTCCTTTGACTAGGACAGCCTTCGACAGAGGGGGGTGGGACCAGTTTCTATTCCTGTTAGGCAGAATGGCCCTTACGTTGAGGTACAATTAGACGGTACTCCACATGATTTTTTGGTAGATACTGGGGCCACCAAAAGTTCTGTTAAACAGGAAGAGGTCCAAGGGGTCCCTCTTTCTGGCAATATTAATGTCTCTATGGGTTTTTCTGGTGTTCCGGTGGCTAACCCCGTCTCCCAGCCGCTGCATGTTGCTATAGGTTCTTACACCATTAGCTCCCCTCTCATTCTTACTTCGGCCTGTAGTGAGAATTTATTGGGTTTGGACCTATTAAAGAAATTGTACGCCACCATTTATTGCTCTCCGGATGGAGTTAATGTCACTTTAGGTCCAAATATTTCCCCGTCACAATTTTTGTCAAAACCACTTCCACCCGAACTTCGAGATTTGCCAGACATTTTATGTGCCACACATAAGGACGATGTTGGATGTCTGGACATACCACCGTATGTCATACGCTTGAAAGCCAATGCCAAACTACCTCGTCTTCCCCAATACAAATTATCCCAACACATTGAACAACAACTCAAAAATATTGTGACCCAGTTGATTGATTTGGGTGTCATTGAAGAAACGCGTGGTAATGATTGTAACAGTCCTGTCCTTCCTGTTCATAAAAAATTATCTGATGGACTCCGATTTGTTATTGATTTACGGGCGGTCAATAAGATTGTAATACCCCAGTTCCCTGTTGTTCCTGACATTACGACATTATTAACAATGATACCTGCCTCCGCTACTTGGTTCTCTGTTATCGATCTTAAGAATGCATTCTTTAGCATTCCCATTCATCCAGATAGCAGACACATCTTTGGGTTTTCACTGGGTGGTCGCAGTTTACGGTTCTGTCGCGCTCCACAAGGCTATACTGAATCGCCTAGCATTTTTAGCCAGGCCCTCAAGGGTCAATTAGATACCCTTGTTTTTCCTTGCTCCTCGACGCTGGTTCAATATGTGGATGACCTTTTAAAAGCATCCACTTCAGAACAAAAGTGTAAAACAGATACTGTAGCCTTATTGAAACATCTTGCACACCATCACCATAAGGTCTCCCTCTCAAAATTGCAATATTGTAGCCAGGAGGTTATATACCTAGGACACCTCCTGTCTAAGGAGGGATGTACGTTGACGGCTGAGAGAATACAAGCTATACGAGACATACCGGTTCCAAGGACACAGAGAGAGGTTAGAGCCTTTATAGGTATTACCTACTTCTGTCGGCAATGGATTCCTAATTATTCTCTTTTGATAAAACCGTTTTTGCATCTCACCCACAAAGATTGTCCTGAAACAATTGAATGGAATGTCGATTTTCAGTTTGGTTTTGATGAATTGAAAAATACACTCTGCACAGCACCTGTACTGGGTACGCCTGATTATCGTAAAGATTTTCAGTTATATGTGAGCATGAGAAATGGATGTTCACTATCAGTGTTAACCCAAGAGCATGGCGGCAAACAACGCCCCTGTGCTTATTTTTCGGCCCTACTGGATCCAGTGGCCCTTGCACTCCCGAGTTGTCTACGGGCAGTAGCCGCTGCAGCGGTCGCAGTGCGCCAGTCGGCCGGGATAGTCATGGATTCACCCCTCACCCTGTTGGTCCCACACACTGTTGACGCACTATTAAACAAAACAAAAACACAGCATCTTACTAATGCACGATTAACTACTTATGAACTGACACTTTTAGCTAGTCATATAACATTAAAAAGGTGCAACACGCTCAATCCTGCCACTTTATTGCCAATTACTGAAAAAACAGAAGATTCTTATGATGACATACATGACTGCATTCTCCGGACGGAGGATGAAACAAAAGGGAGAGTGGACTTACAGGACACTCCACTGAAAGACTCTGATGGCATATTATACGTAGATGGCTCATGCATCAAGCTACCCGATGGCACTACCTCTGCAGCCTATGCAGTTACAACAGCTACCACTGTAGTTGAAACAGCTAGAATACCCCATAACTCTGCTCAGGCCACAGAATTAATAGCTCTAACACGAGCCTGTGAGTTAAGTAAAGGACTTAGGGGGTCATTCTGACCCTGGCGGTAAAAGGCACTTACCGCCACTCAGAAGACCGCCATCATACCGCCGTGGCCGCGGTAAACCGCCACGGTCATTCTGACCCACAACTGCCAAACCGCCAAAAACCCGACATCCACTGAAGCCCGCCTCATCAGCGGTCAGCGATAAACTGGAGATGACCAAACCTCCACCATCACGCCAACACAAACACGCCCATGCCATTACGACCCACGAATCCACGTGCCGGTCTTTCAACCGCGGTATTCCATTGGCGGTACACACCGCCGCGCTCAAAATACCCACACCTTTACAAAACACAGCCACATTGGACAATTCCAAATACACACACCTGATACACATACAAACACCACTCCCACACACCCATCACCATATAAAACACACACCCACATCACCCACAAACCCCCACAAAGCGAAATTCAGAGACAAGGCGCAATACACAGAGAGAGAGAGCACAGGGAACGCAAACTACAACACACACAGGAACCCAACATCATCACCCACACCACATCTACGCACAAAACACCACACACCACTACACTCATCACCACAAACACCACCCCACACCTCATCCACACCACCCCATGGCACCCCAAAGACACCCCAGGTTCACGGACCAAGAACTCAGGGTCATGGTGGAGGAAATAATCAGGGTAGAGCCCCAGCTCTTCGGCACACAGGTGCAGCACACCACAATAGCCAGGAAGGCGGAGCTATGGCAAAGGATCGTCGACAGGGTCAACGCTGTGGGACAGCATCCCAGAAATCGGGAAGACATCCGAAAGCGCTGGAACGACCTACGGGGGAAGGAGCGGGCAATGGTGTCAAGTTACAACATCGCTGTGCAGAAGACTGGCGGCGGACCCCCACCCACTCCACCCGAATTCACAGCATGGGAGCAAGAGGTCTTGAACATCCTGCATCCTGAGGGCCTCGCTGGAGTAGGCGGAGGAATGGACTCTGGTAAGTCTAATCTCAACTACTTCACCCACCCCAACCACCAGCATGCCAACCCACACCCCCACCCTCACCCCTAACCCCCCAGCACACATACTCCCTGTTAATGTCTCACCAGCACAACCCACCCAACCCAACCCAACCCAATCCCCTGAATGCCAGCACAAACCATGGACACCCAGCACCTAAGCATCACCACTGCACATACCCATCCCCCCCACAAACCACCCTCACAACTCCTCCCACATGGGACTGCCAGCACTGGGGGACAAGGGCACCCACAAATCACACGCCACGCACACACAAAATCAATAACCATATTCTTCTACCCCTGCAGGGCCCGAACGCCAACACACCGGCCAGAAGGGTCCAGATTTGTCCATCCCACCCCCAGAACAGGCCCCCAGTGATGACAGCAGCTCTGTCGACCTAGAACCTGATGACCAGCCCGGACCATCGGGGACCTCTGGACAGTCGGTTACCCTCAGTCAGCCCCAGGCCACAGCAGACCTACCCCCCTAAGGAAACACCAGCACAGCACAGCACCCACCCAGCTGGCCCATGCTTCTGTCTCCAGGACAGGTCAAGCAGCGGTGTGTCTACCAGTACAGGGCACCCAGGGTAACCCACAACCCCAACAACAACAGGGACCTGGGGGCACTGGTAGTGGGCACACCGTCCAGGGGACAGAGGCCCAGGAACAAAGAGGAACTGGGAGGGCTGCTGTGCGACAGAGGGAGGACAGGCCTAGGGAACCCACTGTCCAAGAGGCCCTCACCACCATCATGGGAGCGTACCACCACTCCCAAGAGACGATGGCGACGGTCCTGGCCAGGTTCCAGGAGATCCAGGCCATGCAGGAGGGCCAGTACATGGGGTTCCGGGAAGAACTGCGCACCATCAGTTCCGCAATGGGTACAATCGTGGTGGCACTCAACCAGATTGTCACCACATTGCGGGACCATGTGGCCCCCCAAAGGGCCCCTGCCACTAGCATGGAGGAAGAACAGCCCACCACCTCCGCCGGCGCTAGTGGTCAGGAGGCCCCGACACAACAGCAACGGCCCTCCCGGACCCCACCCCCTGCAGAACAAGAACCACCCCGCAAGAAAGGCCTGAGATCGAGGAAGAAGACAGAGTAGGATGTCATCATCATTATTAGCTTTATTTCGGTAAATATAAATACCATAAAAGCACATCACACAAAAAAGGAACGGCAAGCTACATGATAAACAATTTAAGTCATAAAAGATTGAAAAGGAGAGAAAAAAGAAAAAAGAAATATTTACACATAAGCAGTTCCCTCATGGAAAATCGCACCTTATAGTTATGTAAAAACACATTATAGGTAAAAGAATAAAATACAAGCCTGGCAAACCATATCAGATAAAAAGGACATTTCTATTTAAAAAATATCTAAGAAAAATAAAAACAGCAGGTAGGGAATGCATCTGAACCAATAAAAGTGATATGTGCATACAATGATAAATCCATCAATTGTTGTTTACCACATTCATTGTTAAATTTCCCTCTGCTTTTTTAAGCGTGTTCAGTCTGATACGCCAGATTGAGTCTAAATATTTTGACAAACAACAAACCACTAAAACCGATGAATCAGATTTAAAAATTCTCAAAGCTAGCAAGCAGTTTTTAAAACCCTTACTTCTGCACAGAGGAATAATCCAACGGGCTCTTTGTTTGGAGTATGCGGGGCATTGGAAGAGAATATGAGTTACTGATTCTTCTCTGGCACAGCCCATCGGACACATCTTAGAAGAACAACTAAAATTAGACCATTTATAAGTGAGGGAACGCAAAGGAAGAGAGCCCACCCTGAATCTAATGTATAATGAACGAGCAAACGGAGAAGATACTATATCCATATATTGTGCAAATTCATAATGGCATTTAAAATATAAAAAGTTTCCCGTCATGGATGATGACGAGACAGCGGACAATTGGGAAAGTTGAACGTGGAGCCAGAAAGCATCCTTTAGTGTCTGGGTTGCGTTCTTAGGGATAGATAATGGTTCCTTCCAATAGGACCCCAAACCAAGAAGCGAGAGGGTCCTTTCTACATATGCACACCACTTGATTTTGGAGCTAGTGTTGTTGGCCATCAAGTTAGCTAGCGCACATCTATAATGGACAAGAGAATCTGATGACCATAAGCGAATCCAGTACAACAGGGGCTTGAGTGCAACGATCTGGCTAATAGAAGGGAGATTTAGGTCCATGCGTATTGGGAGCAGTGGGGTACTGGAAGGAACTCTTAGCAATGACCTTAAGAAAGAGTTCTCCACTTTTATCAAATCATCCAGGCAACAGTGGCCCCACAGTTCAGCTCCATAGATTGCTCCCCCTCTTGCTTGTAGTTTATAAATTTCTACTGCGGGCGTCATGGCAAAGCTAGGAGATCTAGCTGCAAATCTTGCAATGCCACTCGCTCGCTGTTGCAATCGTAAAGTTGCCTTCTGGATGTGGCGCTGCCACTTGTGCGAGTCTTCTAGTTTCAGGCCTAAATAATCAAAATCGCTGACTCTTTCCAGCGCGGCACCCTCTAAATAGATAGGTCGTCTCATTCTGCCTTTCCTATCGCCAAACACCATGCACTTGGTTTTTAATCGGTTGATTTCGAGCCCATAATCATTGCAATAGTCAATGAATCTTGAAAGCAGGGTTGAAAGGCCTGTGGCTGTTTGAGAAACCAGCAGGGTGTCATCGGCAAAAAGAAGGCAGGGGATCTTCTGCCCTCCTATTTTAGGCGAGTCGTTAGAGCACTCCATAAGATAAGGGATGCATGCGTTTATGAAGAGAAGGAATAAGGTAGGGGCAAGAACACAACCTTGTCTTACACCTCGGGCAGTAAGGAATTTTTCTGTTAATTCACCTTGTGGGCCCCATCTAATTCTACCATAGTTGCCAGTGTAAAGATCCCTGATAATATTTAAAATAGAGCACGGGACTCCTATTTTAGACAGAACTTCCCACAGTTTGTGGCGGGGTACTAGATCAAAGGCCGATTTTAGATCTACAAATGCTACATATAGGTGGCCTAAGTCAACATCGACAACTTTCCATTTAATAGAAGTAAAACGAAATATCTGATCTAATGTGCTAATTTTTTCTCTGAAGCCCGCTTGTAGATGATTTAAGATTTGATTTTCAACTAGCCACTTGTTCAGCCTGCTCAACAACTGATAACAGAAAATTTTTTGAAGGTTGTCGAGGAGGCTGATGGGTCTATAATTACCCGGGTTGTTCCTCTCTCCTTTCTTATGGATGGGCACTATAATCGGCTCTTTCCATGAGTCAGGATAAATTCTGCTAGTCAAGATGGCATTAGAAAGTCTGTTAATATATGGGCCCCAGGTGTTCTGGTCCACTTTAAACATATCAGAGGGGATCCCGTCCATCCCAGGGGCTTTTGCTGCTTTCTGAGCTGCAATGGCCGACACAGTTTCGTTCAGTGTAAAAGGGGGCAAGAAAGCCATAGACTCGTCAAAAGTTGTTGGCTCCTCCGAAATTATGTCAGAAATATGACTTGCCAACAATGGTCCATACAATTCCTTAAAGTAGGAGAGCCAGATGTCAGGAGAAATATAAGACTCCAGGTGAGATGCGTGGTTCTGATCACCACAGGAAACTAGGAGCCAGAACCGTTTTGAATCATGGACGGTAGCTGCCTCAAGTAAATTGCTCCATAGCCCCTCTTCGTACTCGAATTTACTTTTGTTGCAAGTAGAAGCATAATGACGTCTAGCAATGATGATGCCTGATCTGTCCTTGGTCTTTAGCGCGATGGCCAAAGTATTTTTGGCCTCCCTACACCTCTTGTTGAACCATTTAGTATGTGGTCGAATACAGGAAATAGTCAGTGGCCTTGGACGTTTAGTAAACAGCTCTTTCAAAGTAGAAAAAAGGTCCAAATGAAGAGGCAATATTTCTAATGGAGCCAGAATAAGGTTGGTATCAAATAACTGGTGAGAAGAGGTTAGGGCACGCAATTTTCCTTGAAGCTTGTTTGATTGCACAAAGGAGTCCCACCTGACTGTACGCCTATTACTGGACAGCTCCATAGCAGTAGAGGAGACAGGGGGAAGTGCGACCCCTACTAGGAGAGAACTCTTGTATGTGATCTGGAGGGGAGCATGATCACTAGTATGGGGAAGACCCACCTCTAAGTCTAGAATATGGTGCCATAGTCTTAAGTCAAAGAGGATATAATCCAATTTGTTACTATATGAGCCCCTGAAGAAGGTTGGTCTGGCCGGAATGTCCGCTGGAAAGCGGCCATTACCCAAACGAAGGCCATGGGATATCATGAGGTCCACTATCTGTGAGGCCCTAACGCTTGGTTTATATGAATTTTGCTGGGTAGAATGAAAAGTCACAGGAGGAGGGATATTCCATACACTATCTTCAGACTGCATGACCTCTATGTGATCTGCATTAAGTTCAAGTAGAACGTTAAAGTCACCAGCTATTATGATATGATGTTTGAGGCGAAGGTCTGAGATTAAGATATTCAGTAGCTCGACAATGGGAGATCGGTGATTTGAGGGTCCCGGTCTGCTATAAATATTTAGACAAAGGACAGGAGTGCCTGAGGCTGGGTAGATAGCAACGGCCAAAATATCATGGGAATCCACATATATCTCCTTTGTACCACTCCCCTCTATAGATTTTACCCATGTGATTAAACCCCCTGCCGCCCTGCCAGCTAAAGATGGCTTAGCAGGCTTGAAAAAGGAACTATACCCTTGTTTGTATGTACAATGCGTTGCCCATGTTTCCTGGAACATGCAGACGTTAAAATTTCCAACGAGTGCCCCCCACTCAGTGTCAACAAGTTTGCTGTTAATGCCAGCCACATTCCAGGATAAAAGTTTTGCTGTGTGCTGGACACAAGAAATGTTTGAGTTCGTGGTAGTATCAACTTGGACGTAACTGGCAACGGGGTTCGCCTTGAATAAACTTGTGGTATTATTAATAGTTCCAGGTTGTGAGTCCGATAAAAGAAGAGAGGCTGGGCAGGGTGAATTAGATGGAAAGTTCATGGCTGCTGTGGCTGTGCAAAGGTTGGTGAAACATAGTCAGTCAATATCCGAGGTAGCCCCAGGATCATGGGTTAGTTGGGCCCTTGAAGCAGGGCCAAAACAGAACTTAGGGGCCAAATCAGGGAGTGGATCTCTCTGGACCTGATGGCCTATTGGTCTTATGTCTTGGGTAGTTGTAAAATGGTTCGGGGCCAAATTGGCTGATCTAGTGGAAGGATTCGCACGCATATAGCTAGCAATAGGACAGCTAGCTGAAAGAGTAATTGCTGAGGACTTCCTGCGTATAGACCGTGCTTCCATTTCCATGAGGCCTGCTGCCAAATGTGGGCTTTTAAGACTAAGTGTTATAAAGTCACTAAGACCAGAGAGACCAGGGGAACCATTAGATCGCTCGACAGATACAATGTCATCATGGATGATTGAGCCACAACCCCTGGTATGTCTCACCCAGTGCAAGACCTTGTTTGTTAGTGAGGCTTTGTCTTCTCTCACGTTTGGGGGCAAAGGTGGAACATTGCACATGTATATGTAGTTGTTGCTAATTAATTTATGATTGTGGTATAAAGCTTTGGTAGTATCCCATTTGAAGGGAACATTAGGAAGGAGAGGGGTAGTTCTTCCAAAAGAGGACGTAAGCTGTTTTGCAGGACACTGATCGTCTATGGGACCTGCAGCACAAGCTGGTGGCAGAAGAGGCCCGTTTGGAAAAACGCCTTTTGCAGGTGGATGCTTGGTAGGCAAAAGGTTTGAGTTAGGCTCGCTAATAGGGGAAGGATATTTGCTTTTAAGAAGGGTGGTGATCTCAAGCAATAATGCTCTCAACTCGCTAACTTCAGTCTTAAGGCTACACACCAATGTGAACAAATCATTTTGTAGAGGAGGACTCACTATACATGGCAGAGCTGAGACGGCTGGTTGCTGATTGTCCGAGTCAATGGATGCCAGCGGAGAAAAACGATTAGAGCATAAAATTGAAGGGTGAGGTGTGCAAGCTCTAAGAGCATCTACATCGGAATAGGGTGTAGGGAGGGCAATAGGATCTTGGCAAGGCAACGACTGTTGGAGTGGTTGGTGAGATGAGGCGACAGAATGAGAGTTAACAACAGTATGTGAACTAGATGTTAGAAATGGAATAAGCGTGCCAGATTTTGAGCCCTTTCGACTAGGCTTCTCCTTGTTATTTAGAATCTGTTCTACCTCTTCTATTAAATCATCTATTTCCTTGGCAACATGGCTAGTGTGGGGTAACATAGTCTTATTGATTTTGAGTATTTTGGATTTGCCAGAGCCTAAAGTCGGGCTGTCTTTGGCCTTACGCTTCCCCATTGGCGAATGGTACTATGTCACAATGTAGAGGAGAGATTGGAGTACTTCCCTATGCAGGAGGGACAATTGCCGTGCCTTAGGACCAAGAGAGGTGGCCCAGCCCGGCCTCCTTCGGCCTCTGACGGGCACGGACGGGCACGGACGGGCACGGACGGGCCCGCCCTTGGCCCGGGCTTCGCCCGGGCACGCCCGCGCGCGTCCCGCGAGCGGGAGCGCAAAGGAAGAATTTAAAGGGCTCCTGCCCTTGAGCTCTGGTGCTCCGATGTCAGCCCCCAGGTGAGGAGAGTCAAACCAATAGCGCAACCCGCGTCCCCGCGAGCGGGAGCGCAAAGGAAGAATTTAAAGGGCTCCTGCCCTTGAGCTCTGGTGCTCCGATGTCAGCCCCCAGGTGAGGAGAGTCAAACCAATAGCGCAACCCGCGTCCCCGCGAGCGGGAGCGCAAAGGAAGAATTTAAAGGGCTCCTGCCCTTGAGCTCTGGTGCTCCGATGTCAGCCCCCAGGTGAGGAGAGTCAAACCAATAGCGCAACCCGCGTCCCCCAAGTACTGTTTTCATCCGCTTCGTGGGATTTTTATCAATGCTTGTCCCCCGTCTGTTTACTCTTATCAGTTTCCTGAGGCCAAAGTACAGTTTTCATCCACTTTGTAGGACTTTTTTCAAAAGTTTTTGTCTTCACAGTGCTTGCACTCTGCTTGTTTACACTCTCTCCATGACTGCATGCATTTTTTTCTGTTGCTATTCAGCAAAAGCCACAAAACTCATGTTGTATACAAGCTGCTCTCAAGTGTTTTCGGGGAACGAAACATGACCGCTTCTGATTTGAGTATGAAACGTACAATGGGCATCTGTTCTGCAGCCTCACCATCCAGGTACGGGTTAAGTCCCGGGTGGGCGGGGCGTGCGGTGTATCCCGGCGTGCCTCCTTGCCCAGGCACTCAGGTGTCGCCCAGCCCTGTCAAGTAGGATGTCAAGACCCCCGCCATGCACGGAAACCCCCGGATGTCATCCCACTGTCCCACTTGTTTACTCTGTCCAACCTTGAACGGCCCCTGCTCCACCTTCCACAGGCATATGGACAATGGACCTGTAGGAACGACAGTCTGGACACTGCCATGGACATGCCTCCACCATCACCCTGTTTGAACTGTGCACCTATCTTAAAACTTTTTATTATTGCACATTAACCAACTGGATTCTGCTATCTATTTATTTAAACCAAATGTATTCGATATAACCAACAAAACATTCCTAGTTACATTGTGATGACAACATACCAGTGTCACACAGCGGTAGTCCATGGGGAAAAAAACCAGAGGGCACTCCGTGGGGATCAGATCACTGAAATAGGAAGTGATATACACAACTAAGTTACCATACATTGGGGTGAAAGGTCAGACAGTAGAGAACCACTACAGTTACAGATATAATACAATGCTGGAGTAGATTATTACCTGTGTGTCACTGGAAATACTGCAGTATCACTCTGTCCCTGTTGTCTGTGTCGTCCTCTTCGTCTTCCTCCTCTTCACTCTCCGCAGGCTCCACAGCGGCCACAACACCACCATCTGGACCATCCTCCTGCAGGAAAGGCACCTGGCGTCGCAAAGCCAGGTTGTGAAGCATGCAGCAGGCCACGATGATATGACACACCTTCCTTGGTGAGTAAATTAGGGATCCACCAGTCATATGCAGGCACCTAAACCTGGCCTTCAGGAGGCCGAAGGTCCGCTCAATCACCCTCCTAGTCCGCCCATGGGCCTCATTGTACCGTTCCTCTGCCCTGGTCCTGGGATTCCTCACTGGGGTCAATAGCCAAGGCAGGTTTGGGTAACCAGAGTCACCAATTAGCCACACATGGTGTCTCTGTAGCTGTTCCATCACATAAGGGATGCTGCTATTTCGCATGATGTACGCGTCATGCACTGACCCTGGGAACTTGGCATTTAAATGGGAGATGTACTGGTCAGCCAAACAGACCACCTGGACATTCATCGAATGATAATTTTTACGGTTCCTGTACGCCTGCTCATCGTCTTTTGGGGGAACCAAAGCCACATGGGTACCTCAATGGCACCAATGATATTGGGAATGTGTCCAAGGGCATAGAAATCACCCTTCACTGTAGGCAAGTCACCCACCTCAGGGAAAATGATGTAGCTCCGCATGTATTTCATCAGGGTAGACAACACTCTGGACAACACCTTTGAAAACATAGGCTGAGACATCCCAGATGAAATGGCCACGGTAGTTTGAAATGATCCACTTGCCAAAAAATGCAGTACTGACAGCACCTGTACTAGAGGCGGAATCCCAGTGGGTTGGCGGATGGGTGACATCAGGTCTGGCTCCAGCTGGGCACACAGTTCCTGTATACAGTAGTGGCACGGTTGAGTCTGTAGGTGAGTATGACGTGTCTTTCTTCCATTGTCGACAGGTCCACCAGCGGTCTGTACACGGGAAGATTCCTCCGTCTCCTCGCAAGTCCCAGCGGACGATGCCTAGGAAGGATAACATGGAGCACAGAGTCAAGCAACCCACAGGTAAGTGCCCACAGCATGCCCAGTACACGTATCTCTTGGGATTGAATGGCTAGTATGATTGTCGGTCCAAGGCCTAGCCATGTGTGACGCAGTAGGAATGAAGCCATGTGGGCCCTTGAAATGGCGGCTGCCTGACCTGTGAAGTGTGACAATGTGAAGTGAGGTAATTGCGCAAGCGTGGCACACCGTGGCGGTAGGCGGTCGCAGTCCGCGGCGCAAAGCCGCATTGGACAACATTGAACCTTATGGGTTTCAGGAGCCAATGGCGTTGAGCGCCGGCGGTCGCGGTATGTGCCGCCGCGGTACGCACCGCCGTGGTACGCACCGCCGCGGCACGCGCCGCGGCACGCACCGCCGCGGCCGTAACCGCCATTTTCTCTCTGCTTGATCACACGAGACCTGAGCATCCACAGGAGAGGACCTATAATGCAAGTGCTGCTGTGACCTCGGTCTGGAAGTGACAATGGCTGCTGCGACTGGGGAAAGGGCCCCCGCCTTTAGTTCCGAGGAGTTGGAGAAGCTCGTGGACGGGGTCCTCCCCCAGTATGCGCTACTCTACAGGCCTCCAGACCAACAGGTGAGTACACGGGGGCAATGCATAGTGCCCAATGCCTGGGCTGAGTGGGGAGGATGTACGATGGAGGGGAGGGCAGCGAATGACGAATGCATGGCACGACAGATGAGAGCATGTGCCACATGGCAAGGTTGGGGAGGGGGGCCACTCACATCGAGCATGCAGAAAGGTGATGATGTTTCTCTTCCCCCCCTGTACATGTCACATAGGTCAGCGCCCATCAGAAGATTGACATTTGGTGTGCCATCGCCAAGGACGTCCGGGCCCTGGGGGTCCACACCAGAAGGGGCACCCACTGCCGCAAGAGGTGGGAGGACATCCGCCGCGGGAGCAGGAAGACCGCGGAGGCTCTGCTGGGGATGGCCTCCCAACCTAGGAGGGGTGCCAGTCGTACCTTGACCCCCCTGATGTCCCGGATCCTGGTGGTGGCCTACCCTGATTTAGATGGGCGCTTGAGGACATCACAGCAGACACAAGGGGGTGAGTACCAGCACATTCAGCTATTTTGCGCGCAGTGGAGGTGCCTGGGTGGGGGAGGAGGGCTGTGGGTATCCCTAGGCCAAGGCGATTTCTGTAGGATAGGCCCGTCCGTGAAGTATGGTCCTGTGCCCCCGCCCCCACCTCTGTAGGGTGCCTAGTAACGCGATTCATGGACCAGTGTATACTGTGTGGGCAGTTGTCGCCCATAGGCTTGTAGGGCATGTCCCATTGAATGAGTAGTGTACCCCAAGTGCGCAGCGTAGTGCAGGGGGCTTCTGTGTCTGTCCTCTCCGCCAACGGTGTCCCCAATGCATGCACTTAACTTGTCTTTATGTTTTCCACCCCCCCCCATTTTCTTTGTTTTTCTGTGAATGTGTGCATTAGCATCATCAGGCGGAGGAGAAGTGGCATCGGCGCAAGAGGGAGCTGCATCTCACATGGCCCCGGAGGGCCATGCAACGGACTCCGACATGACCAGTGAGACGGAGGGCGAGGGGGGCTCCACCACGGGGACCCGTGGAGACGGCAGCGACACCGACACGTCCTCGGAAGGGAGCTCCCTTGCGGTGGCGGCAACATCCGTGCCCACCGCAGAAACAGGTACAGCTGCCACCCAGCGCACCAGCTCCGCCCTCCCAGCAGCCCCTCGGCCTTCGGCCCGTGCCCGCAAGGCCAGGAAGCCGGCCATCTCCTTCGCCCCAGGCACCTCAGGCCCTGCCCCAGTCACCCCTGCTGCCCTCAGTGAGGAGGTCATTGACCTCCTGAGGACCATCATTGTTAGGCAGTCTACCCTTTTGAATGCCATCCAGGGTGTGGAGAGGGAGGTGCATCAAAGCAATGCATACCTGGAGGGCCTTCATTCGGGTCAGGCTGCCCATCAACGATCGTTCAATGCTCTGGCCTCAGCACTAACGGCAGCGATTGTCCCTGTCTCCAGCCTCCCTCTTCTGACTCCCTCCACCCAGTCCCACTCCCCTGTTCCTCTGCCTATCCCATCCACACCTACAGACCAGCCTGCACACACCTCAACACCCAACGGCAGCTCATCCAGACATAAGCACCACAGGACACACAAGCATTCACCCAAGCAATATCCAGATGCAGACATGCCAACAGCCACTACCTCCTCTGTGTCCCCCACCTCCTCGTCTCCCTCCTCCCTCCCTGTGACATCTCCACACACACCTGCAAGCACACCACCATCAGCCATTGCACCCATCACCAGCACACCCTCCACACCAGTCCGCACACGTGCAGTCACCACCCCCACTGCCATGTACACGTCCCCTGTGTCCTCTCCCAGTGTGTCTGTCAGCTCCGCTTCCCAACCACACAAACGCAGGCAGGCACCCAAACAACAGCCATCCACCTCACGTCAGCCTCCTGCCCAAGCACCTGCACCCAAAGACAGCACACTTGACTCTCCTACAAACACATCCTCTTCCTCCACTCCCATACCCACTCCAGCCACCCTTCCCATGGCTCCAAAGAAAATTTTCCTCTCTAAAGTGGACCTCTTTTCCTCACCTGACCCACCCCCTCCATCCCGTAAGAGTTCCACAAACACCTCAGCCACCACCAGCCCAGCAACTCCAAAGAACGTAGTGCCTGGTTTTTGGAGTCCGCCCTTTCCTTGGGCTGGGACATCGTCCAGCAGCAAAGGCACAGCCAGCCCCCCCGCCGGGAAGAGGACCAAAAAACTGAAGGGCAGGCACGACAGGCCTGATACGCCTGCCCCCAAGGAGGGTAGCCTTGCACCGTCACCTGCCACATCGGATAAGGGAGCCAAGGGCCACGGACAATCTGCCAAGGAGGGCAAGGGCAGCAAGGAGCAAAAGGCAGGGAGCAGCCGACCTGGCCATGAGGGCCCCACCAGCCCCATTCCGGGGGTATCGAAGGAGAGCCAGGGCCCCAGGACTCCATCACAGGAGGGCCCCGCAACGGAAAGGTCCGATGCAGAGTGAGTGGCAAGTATTGGCCAGGTGTGGTTCACTGGAAACACAAGACAGGCACCGCTGAACGGGCCCCGCCGTGGGGAGCACCGCTGAACAGGGCCCCGCCGTGAGGAGCACCGCTGAACGGGCCCTGCCGTGGGGAGCACCACTGAACAGGGCCCCGCCGTGAGGAGCACCGCTGAACAGGGCCCCGCCGTGAGGAGCACCGCTGAACAGGGCCCCGCCGTGAGGAGCACCGCTGAACAGGGCCCCGCCGTGAGTAGCACCGCTGAACAGGGCCCGCCGTGACCAGAACCGCTGAACAGGGCCCCGCCGTGAGGAGCACCGCTGAACAGGGCCCCGCCGTGACCAGAACCGCTGAACAGGGCCCCGCCGTGAGGATCACCGCAGAACAGGGCCCCGCCGTGACCAGAACCGCAGAACAGGGCCCCGCCGTGAGTAGCACCGCTGAACAGGGCCCCGCCGTGACCAGAACCGCTGAACAGGGCCCCGCCGTGACCAGAACCGCTGAACAGGGCCCCGCCGTGAGCAGCACTGCTGAACAGGGCCCCGCCGTGACCAGAACCGCTGAACAGGGCCCCGCCGTGAGAAGCACCGCTCCGCTGGGCCCTTCCTGTCAGGCACCGCTCCGCTGGGCCCTTCATCTCAAGCACCGCTCCGCTGGGCCCTTCATCTCAAGCACCGCTCCGCTGGGGCCTTCATCTCAAGCACCGCTCCGCTGGGGCCTTCATCTCAAGCACCGCTCCGCTGGGGCCTTCATCTCAAGCCCCGCTCCGCTGGGGCCTTCATCTCAAGCACCGCTCCCCTGGGCCCTTCCTGTCAAGCACCGCTCCGCTGGGGCCTTCATCTAAAGCACCGCTCCGCTGGGCCCTTCCTGTCAAGCACCGCTCCGCTGGGCCCTTCATCTCAAGCACCGCTCCGCTGGGGCCTTCATCTCAAGCACCGCTCCGCTGGGCCCTTCCTGTCAAGCACCGCTCCGCTGGGCCCTTCATCTCAAGCACCGCTCCGCTGGGCCCTTCCTGTCAAGCACCGCTCTGCTGGGCACCGCCGTCTCAAGCACCGCTCCGCTGGGCCCTTCATCTCAAGCACCGCTCCGCTGGGCCCTTCATCTCAAGCACCGCTCCGCTGGGCCCTTCCTGTCAAGCACCGCTCCGCTGGGCCCTTCATCTCAAGCACCGCTCCGCTGGGCCCTTCCTGTCAAGCACCGCTCCGCTGGGCCCTTCATCTCAAGCACCGCTCCGCTGGGCCCTTCATCTCAAGCACCGCTCCGCTGGGCACCGCCGTCTCAAGCACCGCTCCGCTGGGGCCTTCATCTCAAGCACCGCTCCGCTGGGGCCTTCATCTCAAGCACCGCTCCGCTGGGCCCTTCATCTCAAGCACCGCTCCGCTGGGGCCTTCATCTCAAGCACCGCTCCGCTGGGCCCTTCCTGTCAAGCACCGCTCCGCTGGGCCCTTCATCTCAAGCACCGCTCCGCTGGGCCCTTCCTGTCAAGCACCGCTCCGCTGGGCCCTTCATCTCAAGCACCGCTCCGCTGGGCCCTTCATCTCAAGCACCGCTCCGCTGGGCACCGCCGTCTCAAGCACCGCTCCGCTGGGGCCTTCCTGTCAAGCACCGCTCCGCTGGGCTCTTCATCTCAAGCACCGCTCCGCTGGGGCCTTCATCTCAAGCACCGCTCCGCTGGGCCCTTCCTGTCAAGCACCGCTCCGCTGGGGCCTTCATCTCAAGCACCGCTCCGCTGGGCCCTTCCTGTCAAGCACCGCTCCGCTGGGCCCTTCATATCAAGCACCGCTCCGCTGGACCCTTCATCTCAAGCACCGCTCCGCTGGGCACCGCCGTCTTAAGCACTGCTCCGCTGGGCCCTTCCTGTCAAGCAACGCTCCGCTGGGCCCTTCATCTCAAGCACCGCTGGCCCATTGGCAGTCCCGGTTCTGTGTCGGGCAGGCCTTCACGACGCACTCTGCCCACCATGCCTCCTCCATGACCAGTGGTCTCTGTAATCCACCTGATGGACTGTGGCTTTGCACTCCCCAGGATGGCACAGTGGGCAATCCACCCACTATAGAGACTTGTGAGACTGTGGTTTTTCACTCCCCAGGATGGCACAGTGGGCAATCCACCCACTGTGGAGACTTGTGAGACTGTGGCTTTGCACTCCCCAGGATGGCACAGTGGGCAATCCACCCACTGTAGAGACTTGTGAGACTGTGGCTTTGCACTCCCCAGGATGGCACAGTGGGCAATCCACCCACTGTAGAGACTTGTGAGACTGTGGCTTTGCACTCCCAGGATGGCACAGTGGGCAATCCACCCACTGTAGGGACTTGTGAGACTGTGGCTTTGCACTCCCCAGGATGGCACAGTGGGCATGGAGGCCCTTCGTGGATCTGGCATCAAGGACTCATGTGGCTGAGGTGCCCCCCCTTCCCTTCCCCCTGAGGTGCCTGTCTTCTTATTTTAGTGATGCCCCAGCAGTGTTCTCTCCAATGGACTGGATCTCGTGTGTGGGTTTTGCCCATGTGTTGCTGCACATTGGCCCACAGACATTTGGACTTTGATTGACTGGGCCGGACTTTTGCTGCTTGTCTGGATAGAGTTCTAGATGTGTATTCATTCTTCAGATATTGCTAAGGTCGCTATACTTTATTGTTGCAATAATATGGTTCTACTTTTACATTCATTGGCTTTTGTCTTTGTTTTGGGGGGGTTGGGGGTGTCACTCTGACTTTTTTATCTGCATAGGTGTGTAGGTATTTCGGTGGGGGTGAGGGTGGGGGTGGGTGTGTGGCGTATGTGTGTGCCCGTAACCTTTCCTCCTCCCCCCTCCCCTGTGTCGTAGGTGCAGTACTCACCGTTGTCATCTGCGGCGAGGTTCGTGATCCTGGAAGAAGAGCAGGAAGGCAATGGCTGGGAGGATGTGGAGTTCGGGTTCCATGCTGTCCCGATTCCGCGTGGAGTGTGTCGAGGTAAGCGTTTTCCATTGGAGATGTCTGTTTCCGCCGTGTTTTTATCGGCGGGGCTCCCGCCCCGGAAAAGGTGCCGGATTTGTGGGTCGTGATAGGGTGGGCGGTACATTGTCTGCCGCCTGCCTGTTGGCGGTGACCGCCGCGCTGTTTGTTTGTACCGCCGTGGCGGTCGGAGTGTTAAAGCGGCGGCCTGTGTTGGCGGTTCCCGCCAGGGTCAGAATTCATATTTTTCGGCCGCCAGCCTGTTGGCGGGTTGGCCGCCACTTTAACACTGACCGCCAGGGTCAGAATGAGGGCCTTAATGTGAATGTTTACACGGACAGCCAGTATGCATTTGGCGTAGCACACAATTTTGGTCGCTTGTGGGCAGAACGTGGATTCCTCACCTCACATGGGACACGTACTCAACATGGGACCCTTATAACTAACTTACTTTCTGCCCTGGCATTGCCCAAAACAATGGCTATCATGAAGTGTAGTGCACACAAAAAGGTGACAGATGAAACTGGATGGGGCAACGCCCTAGCCGATCAGACAGCAAAAGATACAGCGTATGCAAAGACAGGACACATGTATGTGGTAGATAGTACAGAGAAGGTTCGTCCCCATGAAATATTTGGGAACACGGTAGAGAGTGTCAGGAAGATACAGGATGAGGCAACTGAACAGGAGAAAAGGAATGGGAAGAGGAGAAGGCCAAGTTAGATGAAAATACGCTGTGCTAGACAGATCTGTCACAGAGGGAAAGATGGATGTTACCCGATGCATTCGTTCTGCCAGTAGTGACTATGGCCCATGGTCCTGCACACGTTAGTGCGAAAAGCATCTGTAATTTGCTTGATCCGGGTTGGTCTAATAAAAATATCAGAAGAGTAGCTGACCAACTGGTTCAATCCTGCATGATTTGTTTACAACATAACATAGGGAAGGGTGCCTCAGTCCCCGCTGGGCATTTTTCACCACCAACGTATCCCTTTGAAGTACTACAAATGGATTATATTGAGATGGAAAGGTGTAACAACTTGAAATATGTCCTAGTTGTGGTCTGTATGTTTAGTAAGTGGGTAGAAGCTTACCCTACTAAAGATAATACTGCCCTTACTACCGCAAAGGTACTTCTGAAGGAGTTCTTCCCACGGTTTGGGGTCCCAAGGTGTGTCTGGTCAGATAATGGGAGTCATTTTGTAGGGCAGGTGATGAAAAGGGTGTGTGAAGGGTTGGGCCTCCTCCAGAAGTTTCATGTAGATAACCACCCCCAGTCAGCAGGACTAGTTGAAAAATATAATGGCACACTTAAATTGAAGATGTCAAAGATATGCGCAGAACGCGGTATACGGTGGCCGGACGCGTTTCTCCTGGCTTTAATGTCTGTCAGCATGACGCCTCACTCTAGATCAGGGTTGTCACCCCATGAGATAGTGATGGGAAGGCCAGCAAATGTCTGGGGGGTCCCTCGACCTCACAAGTACTCAGAACCAGAACATCTTGTTTTGATGGACTATTTAAATGAACTCACTAATTCTTTGCGTTCTATTCACCAACAGGTGCGTGAAGCACTCCCATCTGTATCCACTGATCCAGGTCACAAGATACTACCTGGCGACTGGGTTCTCACAAAGAATTTCCAGTGGAAAAAGGGTCTCGAACCTCGATGGAAAGGTCCGCTACAGGTCCGTCTTGCTACTCGAACAGCAGTTAAAGTCGAGGGAGCTAAGAATTGGATACATGCATCCCACTGTAAGAAAGTACCCCTACTCGTACCCTCTGATGAAATAAAAAGTGGTGACCACCCGACGACTGAGGACCATTTCAGCAACACTATGCTGAGTGATAAAAAACAGAACGACAGTGCGCTGCAGGAGGTTCCCTCAGATTTAAGTCACACTGAACAATTGTTTCCTGACCATACCATACCACAGTCCACAAGATACGATTTCTGCCCACGAAAATAAGAAAATGAACAATGAACTGATTGCTTGTCCCCTGTACTAAGTCTGACGATAGCTGCAGGGCCGTGATTTTGTCTGTCGGGGCGGACCAGAGTGTGTCAATAGGACTGCTGGTATCACCCTACAGTGAAGCAACCACCAGTCACAGGCAGCACTTAGGTCGGACTGAACTGCTAGTGGGACAAGCAATAAAGAGAAATGGGTGTTATACAAGAAGACAAGAGGAAAAAGAAGAAAATAAGTAATTTAAAAAGACTATTAGGCCCACGTATCGCTTGTCTCACCATAACAATACTATTTTTGGTACTTCTGTCCTGCATTGGGTGGGTAATACATGATTCTGATTCAGAGGTCTCACCAACTACGCCACCGCCTTCAGAACACAGCCATGTTTCCTTACCACCCCATGAGGAAGGACGACTTAAGGAATATGAAAACAATACCTTCATATCTATGTTACATCAACATCAGCTGGCTGTAAATAGAACAAATTGTTGGATATGTGGCTTGCTACCGAGTTCCATGCATAGAAGGTTGCCATATATTTCATTCCCTTTTTCTTTTGATGGCTCCTGCAGTGCCTGGTATGAACTATCAGCCATTTGGGCTACCTCAATGGATGCTACTAATTCCGGACTATTGGTCACCCACCTATACCGGTTATGCTGGCCCACTGGAACAAGAGTTTATGGAACAAAGGAAGAAAAGTCAGAATATGCTGACCGACGAAATAGGTCTACTGACATATATTTTGTATCCTTTAATACCACACCCCGGATTGGCCGAAGATTTTTTGTAACACAGGTCAAGGCTCCACTTTGTTTTCAGAAAAGTGGTAATAGAAGTGTAGGTGCCAGTAACTGTAATGCTACAGTAATATTGAACGGAACTAATTGGCCTACCATGATACCATCACGAAACTCGTATTTTGTTTGTGGTAATAATGCCTACACCTCCTTGGTACCCACCAGGACCGGCACGTGTTACATTGCTTGGTTACTACCACCAACTTACACAGCTGGCCCTCAACACCACAGGACTCGGAGAGGGGTAATATCGGCAGAAGATACCTCAGCACAAGAAGCATTTGACTACTTTAAAGGAGTCCTTCCATTTTGGGGCCCTATGATGAACAGTAGGGATATCAGACATCTCACACGAGTCGTGGAAGCAACAATAAATGAAACAGCAGGAGCTCTGAGTAACATCACTGCAGAGCTCGCTGCTGACCGCCTTGTTACTCTTCAAAACAGAATGGTTCTTGACATCATCTTGGCGGACCGTGGTGGAGTTTGTACTTTGATCGGATCGAGCTGCTGCGTTTATATGCCAGACAATGCCCCTTTAGTGTATAAAGCTATTCAAAGGTTGCATATGATAGCTTCCACAATACACCAAGACGAAGGAACATGGGGCCAGATGTAGCAAACTTTTGCGAGTCGCAAATGGCCTGAATCGCTATTTGCGACCCCGCAAAATCGGAAATGGGATGCAAAAATCCCATTTCCGAGTCGCAAAATGCGATGCGAGCCGGTACTGACTCGCAAAATTTGCGAACCCATTTTGCGACCTGCTAATAGGAAGTCGCAATTTGCGAGTCGCAAACCATATGCAATAGCAACTCGCAAATTGCGACTAGTCACAAAATGCCCATTTTGCACGTCCAATTTACCACTAACTCAGAGCAGGTGGTAACCATTACCAAAGTATAAAAGGAGACCCAGGAGGCATCTGGGTTTCTCAAGATGGCGGAGATATACCTGATAGCAGTGAGGAGGAGAGCCCACGCAGCCCAGCAGAGGAGGAGGAGTTGCCAGAGACAGGAGAAGATTTACAGAACAAGGCAGACACTCTTCCAGCAAACTGAGGAGGAAATATATGACAAATACAGACTTAGCAGCGCAGCTATACTAGATTTACTCAAACCACAGCTAGAACGCCAGACTGTGCGCGGCTGCGCCATCCCTACGCATGTGCAAGTGCTATGCTCACTGCACCTCTTGGCCTCGGGGAGCTATCAGGGGGTCATTGCTGTTGCAGGTGGGGTATCCCAAAGTGCACTATCAAGGTTCCTCAGGGCATTCCTAGATGCCTTACTCACACACATGTCCCAATACATATACCTACCCAGGAATGAGGCAGAAATTAACAGCACCAAGTTAGACTTTTAACGGATTGCCAACTTTCCCCATGTCATAGGGTGTGTAGATGGGACACATATTCAAATATGCCCTCCTGCAAACCTGGAATATCTGTTCCGCAATAGGAAGTGTACCCACTCACTCAATATTCAGGCTGTTTGTGACGCCCATTATGTCATCACTGACATGGTTGCTAAATTTCCAGGCAGTACTCATGACTCCCACATTACTAGGCACAGTGGGATACACCAACGCCTGGAACGTGGGGAGTTCGGAGACGGATACCTCCTAGGTAGAGCTGCATACACCTTGTAGACATGCACACAGATCAATGTACAAACCAACCATGACTTGCTAACAGTTTACGTTTTGTGCCCAACAGGTGACAGTGCATATGCACTACGGCCATGGATACTGACTCCGTACCTAACACCCAGCAATGAATGTGAGAGGCGATACAACAGTGCACATAAGAGGACCAGGAACATTGTAGAAAGAACCTTTGGACTGCTGTATACCCCCATAACGGCTTTCAAAATAGTTGTCGCATGTGCTATCCTGCACAACATTGCCACCCGAAGTGGCCTACCTCTCACCCCTGCAGACCCAGATTCGGAGGATGATGAGCAAGAGCAACATCATCGCCATCATGGGGATAGGAGCATCGCAAATCAAGGCAGACTGAGACGGGAACACATTGCAACCCAATACTTTGGAAGGTACGTGCCAACTTCTACCATACTCACCAATAGAACAAACACTCCATGTGTTAAGTGTAACAAACAAATGATTTAATATGTGCAAAAAACCCAAACTATATACAAGAAAATACTGTTCAGGGACGTCAAAAGTCCACCTGGCATGGGACACATTGCCATCATCTGCCCCAACATCAGGGACAGTGTTTAGCTCACAGCCTACGGCGGGCTCGGCCAGCCTGGCTGGTAACAGGTGGCTCAGCACTGCTCTGCCTTCTACTCCCACTCTGTAGCACCCTGGTGTCAACAGCAGAGACACTGCTGACAGTGGAGCCCTCCTCACTGTCTTGTGGGGTGTCACCTGTACCCCTGGACACCTGCCGTGCCTCCATGAGGTCTATTGCATGGGTGATCCGGCCCAGTCCCCGTGCCACATCACCCGCAAAGTGGCCCATGTCAACCTGGAGGCTGACTGTTCTCCTAGACAGCCCAGTTGTGTTCACTGCCAGTCTGACGATAGAGGAGGCCATCCTGTTCAGCCTTTGCAGCAGCTGGCGGTCCCTGCGCCGCGCACCCTCACTCTGCGTTAGCAGTCCAGCCACCAGTTCGCGCATTGACAGGGCTAGGTCACCAGTGTTGTTCCCAATGACCTCCAGTTGTGCATGCACCTGCTGCATGCTGTTGGCATGGTTCCTCTCGAAGCGTTGCAAAACCCTACTAATCCGCCCTAACTGTTGATTTTGCAGTCGCTGACCCCGTAGCAGTTGTGCCTCCGTTGGTGTTGTGGATGGAAGCCCTGACTCTGCCTGCTGCCCTGCTCTCATCATCCTGCGTCGCCTGCGCAGCGGTGGAGGCCCTGTGATGACTGATGTGGCACTCTGGCTTATAGCTGGTGCAGGCTCCAAGACCACTGTTGCAACAGGTGTTGCCAGAGAGGGGATGGTGATGGTGGTGCAGGTGGGAGTGGTGGCTGGTCCTGTTGTCTCCTCTCGGGCTGGCTGACCATTGGCACCTGGCTGCTTTGACTGGTGGGGGTGTCTTGTGGGAGACCTGTGGGACATGGGGAAAACACTGTCAGTGTCTACTATCAGTTAACAACTTCCTAATAAACAATAGCCTATGAACTGCCTACTTGACTACATTGCCCATAACGCATCATTCTGGTGTTTGCTACTCTGAAATGGAGCTATCTTGGTTGTGCATGCCCCTGTGTACATGGTGGGTGGGGGTATGGCATTGATGGGGGTACAGGCATATCACATGGTACTCACTGGTTGATGGTCCAGGCTCAGAGGTGTCCAGTTTTCCAAATCCAGTTACAGCCTCTGGCTCCAGGGTCTCCTCAACCCTTTCCTCCAGGGGTGTGGGTGGTGGTATGGTAGATGGTCCCACTCATGTGCCTCTCATCTCCCGGAGCCTTTCTGCCACCCTCTTCTTGGTACGGGAGCGGAGGTCGTACCATCTCTTCTTTAGTTCGTCCACACTCCTGTGGCTTACCCCCAGGGAGTTTACCTTCTCCTGGATTTCCTGCCAAATTTGTTTTTTGTCAGAGTCTGGCACATTGAGGGCTGCCTTGCCAAACAGCTCCTCATGGTGCTGACAGCACTCATCCGTTAGCACCTCCAGCTCCTTCTCTGCAAACTTTAGCTTTCTCTTCCTGGGAGTGTCAGCCATGGTTGCTGGTGCTCTGTTAGCTATGCTGCAGTTAAAAAGGGTGTGGTCCTCCCTCCTCCCAGGTGTATTTGTAGACTTCCTGGCTGTGATGTCATTATCATGTGCCAGGAAGTGTTTTCCTGAGTGTTCTGGAGTGGTTTCTGGAGTGTTCTGCAGCACCTGCTTTCAATTTTCAGCACAGTCGCAATTTGCGACACCCACTCGCAAATTGCGAGTCAGTTTTTTGCGCGGTCGCAAAAAGCGACCTCGCAAACAGCGGACTCGCTATTTGCGGTGCGACTCCGGGTGCGAGTCGCAATTTGTTTGCGCACTTTCTACCTGCATTGCAGTTAGCGACACGCAATTTGCGAGTCGCACATACTCGCAAATTGCGAGTCGCTAATTTTTTCCTACCTACATCTGGCCCATGGTCCTTAACAGACTGGTTTTGGGGTTTGATTTCCCAATGGGGCTGGAAGATACTAATATTCCTTTTTGTGCTCGCTGCTGTATTCCTCACCTGTTGTCTTTGTGTACAGTGCCTACCTGCTTTGTGCGGTTGCTGCATGGCATCCCTTGCCCCCTGGCCTGTTCGCCCCCCTCAACACACGGCTATGCTGTCCCTTGAGCAGGAGATAAAAGACCTTATGTCCATTAACACAGACACTGAATGACGTTCAAACTTGCCTCACAATGGCAAAAGGAGGGATTGAGAAAATGTACATAAACTTAATCATACACCATAGCTGCTAGGCATCTGTTTATCTTTATTATGTTGCCATGTGCTCGACAAACCTCCTGAACTTTGATGATTGATCTTGTGTTCACAGCCTTGGGCTGCAATCTGCTTATCGCTGCAATTTACATGTTCTAACCGTAGTTCCGAGAATATTTGTGCTTAATCAGTAACTGCCAGAACAGGTTCGTACATGTCGTTGCCACCTCCTGCCAGCTGCATCTGTACCTTCTCCCACCACAGGTGTATCCCTGAAATATTCTGAAGGCCGCAGAGGACCTTGAATACGCTAGGGGTGGAGTTGTCCTCTGACTAAACAGTTTTGTGTGTATATAAGGTTGGGTGCCCCAGAGTGAAGGGGCAGCCTCCGTAGGATAGTCACTTGACTGTCCTGGGACTCTGTATTAGCTCGAGCTATAATCCATGTAATAAACTTCTCTTTATTCCTCCAGTTGGTGACTCCGCTTGATTTGTGTACTCTCTGCTAAACGGACCCTGAGGACTAGGGTGTCCCTCCACCGCTGGGAAGAAGACCCTGGGTGGGGATTCTATCTTTCCTGGTTCCTCAAAGTGACGCAGTGGCCTGGTTACATAGCAGAAATTGTACAATGCATATATTTGTATGTTGGATGCCATCTCTGCAGTTTAGTCACATATGTCCAAAGGAGTGTTCTGTGGTACCGGTACATTCCACAGAAACCCACCCTGAAGTGGCATGAGTCTGCATTTGGTAGGCCACATGTCCACACATGCACAGGGAAGACACGTTCTGTACCCACCATGCCAGCCCTTTCACTTGAGTGTTAGGGTGAAGACTGTACTATGGTAGTTGGTTCTGGGGACTTTATTCAGTGAATCGATCTTGTAGAGTCTAAATGTGTTGGTCCAGTCAGGCCCAAGGTGTTTACCCTTCAGAAGCCACATTGGTGTGTAGTGTTTCATAATGGCTCACATCACAGTACATGTTGCTGGAACATAGGCTACCTGATGTCAATAGGCCTAATTGGTCATTGTAGGCCATGAGCAGGGAAGTGGGTTAGTCTGCAGATGAATACAAAAGTATATAGTCATGTTCCTTTACTTATTGGCATGTGTGCTTTACACTTGTGGTGTGTTGACAAATTGACCATGTTTTTCTTGGTGTTTCTGACATGTGTGTGACACAACCATTTGGGCAAAAACGTGTGTTTGTAATTGCTTGATTAGTCTCTTGCATTCATACAGTTCAACGCCTATCAGAAGTAGGAGATTTGGAGAGCCATCGCCCAGAAGGTGCAGACCCTGGTGGTACACAGCCTATGGAGCAACCACTGTCGCAAGATGTGGGAGGACCTGAGACGCCAGATAACTGAGGTCCAGCTGCAGCTGTCCTCGCAACGCGGGCTGGGAGCACGTCAGACCATGACCCCCCTTAAGGGCCTGCATTCTGGAGGTAGAATACCAAAATCTTGACGGGTGTTTGATGGGAGCACAGCAGCCATAAAGGGGTGAAGTCAGGGCATATTCCTGTCTGGCACATAGCCAAGTTGATGTGTTAGGTCCTGACATTTCCCCCTGACAATTGGGGATGGGCCGTGTGTGACACACTAGATGAGCAACTTTTTGTGTAGATTTGTAATGTGGTGCATACTGATGTGTCTTGCCCATCAGCCCAGGGATCTAGGGCACAACTGGGTACAACCCACAAACACTTTGCTCCCCAGGGACAAGATATGACTGTGTACATTGATCAATAAAGTAAAGTTTGTTGTAATGGGTGTAAAACCTATGCTACAGACCACTACTCCTCAGTGTTAGAGGCCAAAGAAAAAGAAGTGATGAATTACTGTCCTCAGCCATGTGTCTGGTCAAGTGAGTAAATTAGCATCTGCCCCCATGAGGCAATTTGTTTTCAGTGTGTGGTGAGTGCTGGTGCCTCACTATTGCCTATTATGTAAAGGTGGCCATCATACATGTGACAGGACATGCATTGTTCTTTGGAAGCAGCAACAGATCAGAACTTTCCCTTGGTAAGTGGGGAATGTCCATTGACATGATTTATGTGACACCACTGTTGCCAAGATTCTTTGTGCCTAAATGTTAGGATGTGGCCCTTTCTCTTTTGGCAAAATGAGTACACTTCTGTTTCATGCATCCTCTACCTGTGTTCATGGGATGACTTCTGTATTCCCTCACATAGATATGTATGCCAACATGTGTTTGGAATTGGACAAATGCAATTGGGTTATATTGCATGTGAGGCCACAGACTGGAGTGTGTCATCATTGATTGTTGGCTCACACATACCCTCACCCATCATTGAATGTAATTTGGCGTGTACAGCTGCAGTAGCAATGAGGGACATGGCAGGTAAGACCAGAGTTTTTTACCCACAATGTGCATTTCCATGGCATTGTTGTGTTCTGTTAAAGGAAATTTATATAGCGCTTGTGCACCCAAGAAGGATTCATGGTGCTAGAACAGAGTACAAACAGCTTTGAGTGACCTGTAGACCTGTCTAAAAAAACAAATGGTTTTGAGTTACCTGTAGGCCCATCTAAAAAGCAAAGTTTTCAGCAAAGATCTAAATTTTTATGTAATTAGAGGAAGTCCTTATCTCTAAAGGGAAGGAATTTTACAGTTTTAGGGCCATCACTGCAAATCTAGAACCACCAAGTCTCATTCTGAAAAAAGTTAGGAACCTCAAGGAGGTTTTGGTGGGAAGATCTGAGATTACGCTTAGGAAGATATTTCTGAATTTTAGCCAATACCAATAGAGGGTACCTCTTATGGAGGGCTTTAAAGATTAGACATCCAACTTTAAAGATGATGCTCTGTGCTATGGGGAGCCAATTAAGTTTTTCCAGAAGAATAGTGATGTGACATGATCTAGCCTGAAGCCACACCAGCCTAGCTGCTTGTTTGTAGACCATTTGTAGGTGTTGAGTTTGTTTTTGTGGAAGTCCCAAATGCAGAGAATTGGCATAGTTGACCCGCGACATCACCAAAGCAATAATAATCTGAATGAGATCATCATATGTGAAATATTTCCTGTTACCTTTTTTATTTTTCAAAGCTGAAAGCGACAGCACTGATCTGGGGCTTCATAGAGAGATTCTCATCCACCAATATCCCAACACTATTGGTTGATTTTTTGGGCATCAGACGAAATCCACTTCTATAGTTTATTGTTGATTTATACAATCTCGGTTTTATCTGAGTTGAGCTTTAAATTAAAAAGGCTCATCCAGTTGTAGATGTAGAGCATTGTCTGTTTGAAAAACTCCCTAGAGTTCAAGGTGTCCACAATACTAAAGATCAATTGCAATCATCCGCAGAATTATAAATTCTTATGCTTTGTTTCTGAAGAGAATGGCTCAAGGGGCGGATATATACAATAAATAAGTGAGGAGATAGTGAGGAACCCTGCGATACCCCACAATTTCACTTCATCTTGGAGGAATGGAAAGGAACAAGAATAACTGATTGAGACCCTATAAGTAAAGAAAGATCTCACCACCTAAATGCTGGGCCATGCAGACTGGCGGCACTGATACACTCAAGAAGGATATCATGATCTACTGTATCAAAAATCACTAATAGATCTAATAATACTAACACCTGGGCAATGTCTTTATCTGCACTTTCCCTTAAGTCATCTAGCACGGATGGAAGAACAGTCTCAGTTGAATGGGAGGCCTAAAGCCTGCCTGATGAGAATCTAAAAATGCAGAACTGTCAAGGAAGGAACATATAAATTGGTTGTCGTAAGTTTCAAGTAACTTGGCTAAATATGGCAGTAATGAGATGGGACTTCAGAAGAGAGGGATCTTCACCAGATTTCTTTAGCAAGGGAATTACTATTGCCTCCTTAAACTAGTGGGATACCGTGCCTTGGCTCAGCGATAAGTTAAGCAAGGAGGTCACCACATCTGGCAGTCGAGCGAAAATGAATTTTTTAATTCGGGGAGGGCAAATATCATCAGGTGAGTCGGATTTAACTTTGGCCATCAGCTTTAAAAGATTATCTGTAGAGACTAGGGGAAATGTATCAAGAGTAATGGAGTTTCAATTGTCTGCCGAAGGTGCTTTAAGGAATGCTATCCTTAATTATCTGTATTTTGTCAATGAAGAACTGATTCAGATCGTCACACAATTTCTGCGAAGGAACCACAGGGGAATTAACATGATCTTAATTTGCAAACTCTTGAGATTATATCAAGTATTTCTTTCAACTATTTTCAGAATTTAGGATTTTATTGGAGAGATACTGGGATTTAGCTCCAAGATTGCTCTTTTATAGGATTTTATTGATAAAATAAAGCACTCTTTCTTTTCGGGGAGATACACCCTACAACATTTCCAATCTGCTTGGTGCAGCTCCAGCTTGGCTTACTTTAAATCCTCCCTAAACCAGTTGGATGCATCATGGCATCTAAATGGTCTTTTTTTATGTTGCAGGCAAAAGCATCACCGGATATTCTGAGCCATCTACTTAAGCTCTCCACTGACTCATTTGCAGTCTCCTAAATAGTTGGTATAGATTGCACCAGTGATTCAACTAAATTCTCCAAATCAACACCTTTCCAATTTCGTGGGTAAGGTGATGGGCAGCGGGAAAGTTTATTTGGTTTAGTAATGTATATATCAAATTCAATTAAATGGTGATCTGACCAACTACAGGGAAAAACTCTGAGATTGGTAGTTGTGACCCTTAATGACCAGACATTGTTAAGCGTATGACCCTTAATGAGTGTCGGCGTGGCTATGTTTTGAGTTAAATTCAGGCCTTTGAAAGCATCAACAAGGTTAGATGAAGCATAACCAGCTTTTCCTTCCTCAATCCAAATATTAAAGTCCCCCAACAGCAGAATATTAGCGCAATCTACTGCTAGAGCGGCTAGAGAATCTGCTAAGGGTGATGAAAAAAGAGACATTGGCCCCGGGGGCCTATTCATGAGCATACAAATAAGTGGAGAATGAGACAAATTAAATTTTATCCCTATATTTTCAGCTATTGAGACGGGTAAAGATGAGAGTTTAGTGAAGGACAAATGCTTTTTGATGATAGCAGCCACTCCTCTACCTTTCTTCCCCGAAGTCTATTATAGGAAAGGATATAGAAGTCCTCTGGAAGCACCACTAAAACGTCTGGTGCAGAGTCTGTTAAGAACAATATGGTCAGGAGTCAGTGTTTATTATATAAAAGATTTCTAACTGGTGTTTAATTAGGGAGCGGGTATTAAGGTACTTAATTGACAACTCTGTCATCAACAAATCTTGCTCCCTCCCTACTCTGCTCTCAATAGCAGTAAACAGTGGTTGGGAACACACCCTCTGAGTATTACCTGGTAACTCAGGTCTCAGTATACCCAATGTGTCCAGGTTTTGCAGAAGAGGAGCCTCAAGTTGATAGGTAGTGGAGGCCCAAGATTTCATATCATCTGCACTATAATTTATATTTTTCCCATAATGACTGGCCCCTGACCCTGAACGGACACGCAAGGTGCATACGGGCTTGTCTTAGGTGCGCCTTCAGCATGCCAGTGGCGCACTTGCTGCGTGCCAGCTCTGCCACCACCTTCTGTGGTTATTGGAGCTCTAACAGACTCCGCCCACTTACTGTGGGATTGTTCCCTCCCAGCCAATAGCAGCCCAGAATAGCAGATCTAACTAGTGTGAAAAATGAGCCATAAAATGCCCGCACAAACAGTAAAAGAGTGAATCTAAAAGCTGGTAAGGATTAAAAAATAGCTGTGTTGAAACATATCACTAACAACAACACCTCTAAGCATTGATGTGGCCTTATGTGCAAATGTGCACTGCACATGTGTAATGGGTAAGGTTTGTTACCTGACTGTTGGCATGCATCATGGAGTTATGTTGGAATCACATGTGGTTGGGTATAACCATTCATTCACGGACATCTAGGTTTGCGGGACCAAAATGGGGACAGTGATGTAGCTTTCCACTGAGCAACATGCTGGGGGCTTTCTACAAGTACTTGCAAATTTCTGGGCTCCAGCATACAAAGGACTAATGGCTTCTACTGATGCAATCAGAGTATGTCATTGTAATTGGTGCCAGACAGTAGTGGTGACTTCCCTGGGACTTGCTTATTCATTGTGTTGAGGATTTTAGAGATATATCTCCCTGATAATTTGCACATTTTTTTGACACAGTACATTTCCATGCCAAATGTAGACTTTTTTCTGAGCAATATTAATAATATGTCCTTGATTCCATTAGGACAAATTACACATGGTGGAGTGTGCATTGTTGATATATTTACAGTGTGACATGAGAATATTTCCATGACACCTTCTTCAGGCCACTGTACTTCTGTCAGCAACATGGCAAGATTTTGAAGCATTATTTCTCATTGTTGTGTTATTGTATATGTGACAAACGGAAGTCTGCATGACCTTGTGTGGGATCTGTGGGAATGAACTTGACATTGGCCTACTAGTATATGACAACAAGTAACTGAGGTATGTTCCATGAGGCAAACCATTGAAGGCGATGTGGTCCCTACTTGTTCAATGGTTACTGTGTTGCACAACTTCACCCAAGCAATAGTTGCTGTCTGAGATCATGATTTTCCTGTGGGCAACTGTTGACAGTTCATGTGGCTTGCAGACATATAGGGGGTGATTCTAAGCTTGGCGGGCGGCGGTACCAAGCGGGAACCGCCAGAAGACCGTACCGCGGTCAAAAGACCACGGTGGTCATTCTGGGTTTCCCACTGGGCTGGCGGGCGACCGCCGAAAGTCCGCCCGCCAGCCCAGCGGGAAACACCCTTCCCACGAGGACGCCGGCTCAGAATGGAGCCGGCGGAGTGGGAAGGTGCGACGGGTGCAGTTGCACCCGTCGAGAATTTCAGTGTCTGCAAAGCAGACACTGAAATTCTTTGTGGGGCCCTCTTACGGGGGCCCCTGCAGTGCCCATGCCATTGGCATGGGCACTGCAGGGGCCCCCAGGAGCCCCACGACACCCCATACCGCCATCCTGTTCCTGACGGGCGAACCGCCAGGAACAGGATGGCGGTATGCGGTGTCAGAATCCCCATGGCGGCGCAGCAAGCTGCGCCGCCATGGCGGATTCCCATGGGCAGCGGAAAGTCGGCGGTACACCGCCAGCTTTCCGCTTCTGGCCGCGGCTGTACCGACACGGTCAGAATGCCAGCCGGTGCACCGCCAGCCTGTTGGCGGTGCTACCGCCAACCTCCGCCCTGGCGGTATTTACCGCCAGGGTCAGAATGACCCCCATTGTATGGTGCATGTAGGAGCCACTTTGATACAGTTTTTTGCTGGGGCCTAATTGACGTCATGGTACTGTTTGCTAAACAGTGTTGTTGTTCAAGTTTGATCAGGAACATGTGGTGACTCTTATCCTCTTTGGATTTGTAACATCAGCCCAGGGAAAGTGAAGGAGACAGGGCACAACCAAGTGGGGAAGCATCTGGTCACGGTACATCCCGTCATGACACCACCAACATGGAAGGACCCACTGGCCCGAAGGGTGAGGGGACTGCCATGGAGGAGACATGATCAACCTCCCCATCATCAGATTCTACCTCCAGTGTCCACTCCTTAGAGGTGGTGGGCCCATCAGCACCTGCTCCTGTACCATCTTTGTCTGCCACCCTCCCTATTGCTTCCCACCCAGTTGGCCATGCCCACTCACCCAAGAGGGTGGGTGTCTCCTTTGCACCAGGCACCTCAGCCCAAGCTTGTGTTACCCCTTCTGCCCTGAGTAAGGAGGCAAATGACCTCCTGAGGAGTATCTCTGTGGGGCAGACTGCCATTGTGAATGCCATCCAGGGGTTGGCAAGCCAACTTCAGCAGACCAATGCTTTCCTGAAAGGCATTCATAGTGACACGTCTGGCCTACAGATTTCTTTTCAAGCTCTGGCCTCCTCACTGATGGAAGCCATCCACCCCCCACATTCTTTCACCCTCTACCTCTCTCTTCCCAATCCAAATTCCTCTACCTGTTCCAAGCACACAAACACATTAACACGCACCCACCTCAACACACACAAGCAGCACACTTCGACACAAACACCACAAGACACACTGGCACTCAGGCACTCAACATTCACTCAGAGACACCAAATCAGCCACCACTTCACCAAACACCTCCACCACCCCCACCGACCAGACACCACATCGGCAAACCAACAGTCACCACCACAACACCAAGTGATGCATCCAGCACACCCACCTTATACCCAGACAACCCCTCACAACCTACTGACCCGTATACCTCAGACACCATATTCCCAGACACTAGCACAACACTTACAGATACATCCACCACGTCAACCAAACCTGAGGACACCACCCCAACACACTCAGACACATCCAACACATCAATCATACCTGCAGACACCAACCCAACAAACACAGACACCTCTGCCACATCCACCATACCCACAATCACCACCCGAACAGACACACACACATCCATCACTCCTACATCAGCCAGCACCTCCACCTCCCAGCCCCAAGACATGCAAACACCCACTTTCACACATGCACCAGACACAACCCAAACAGAAGCATACCTCACACACGCACACACCCAAGGCATCTACACCAACACACAAGATGTCCACTCCCTCAACCTCTGACTCCCCAACCCCTCCTGATGATCCAATCCATTTTCCAAGTGAGTTTCCTTTTCGAGCATGCCCTTTCCCCTGTTTCCTCCAGTTCAGATCCCAAACCCAAAAGAACCCCACCCATATCCCAACCCATCCTTTCCACATCCAAGTCCTCCCTGTCACACCTGCCCCCACAATCACCCATACTCCCAAAAAGAAGCCCACCCCTCCAAAGAAAAAGACCCCATCCCAAACTTAAACTCAGCCATCCTAAATCTGACCCCACCGCACTCAAAGATGATTCCTGAGATGCTTCCTTCCCACTTGATGCCCCTTCCTGTGGAGGTTCCCTGGCAGTGACTGGAGTCAAGTGTGGGCACAGTAACGTGCATGGACATATATGGACTGGACAATGGCCTTTGCCCTTAAGCAATGAAATCCAATAAATCCAAGTTGTTGCTATTTTGGGGACACATTTGTCCTGCCATTAGTTTTCTACCTTTATGTTGTTCCTGTGTAATGTGTGTTATATGCCTACAGTTGTGTGTGTTTCACCCTGATTGCTGATCCATTTGCTGTTGTTTACAATATCTGACTTTGCGAGCAGTGCTGATGTCCCCCAAGACAAAGGTAGATGTTAACTGTATGGATATGTATTTGTTAATCCAATTGGAGTGTCATTGTATTGTGTTATGTTTGCTATGGCAAGTAGTTCATCTTGTGTAGGCCAATTTCAGCATATATAGTGTTAGAACTATCCCTCTGATATGGATTATACATTTGTCTTATGTGCGGACACTCAGATTTTGTTTGTCCACATATGGAGGGTATTCAATTGTGCTAGCTTCCTTTGCATTTGACTGACCATGTGTCCATTTTTTGTGTGTACCTTGCAGCCAATTTATTTAGATGTATGGCTACGATGTTGCTGTTGTATGTGCTTTCTGGTCTTGCACTTACACATTATGCAGATAGGCATGTCACTTAGCTCAAATATTGTTTGTCCCTGAGATACCTGGAGGGCCAGTTCCCGTGCAAATGTTTTTAGGGGCATGTGCAAAGTGTAATGTGTCCCAGGGCACCATCCTTCCATGAGTGCTCATGATGCTGCCATCTCTATTGTGCAGGTATTGTTTGCATTGTGAGCTTTGGATATGTGTCTCTCAAAATATTGTGCATTCCATTGACCTTTCATTGAGCTGCAATGTGGGTGATGTGTGGGTCCATTGCAGGGCTGTTTCATGGAAGGGGTATTTGCGTTAAATGACACATCCATACATATGTGTCTTCAATCTCACGACAGTCCATGGCATGTGTGCAATATGAGGGTGTCAGATGAATTATGTGTGATGTTGCTGTGGTGTTGCTGTTGTATGACACAATGTTCAGTACACTTCACTGTCACTGTGACTTAGATGAGCAGGTATGTATTTTTGTGGAGTGTAGAGGTGCAGTGTCAGTGACCTGCTTAAAGGGAGTGTATGTGGCTGTGAAAGTGTCATTCTTTGTGAATGATCCCGACTGTGAGCACAATGATAGGTGTACTTGGTGCCCTTAGCGTGAGTCGCATATCATGTGGATGGCGGTGCGATGATCTGTTGTGAAGCACAATGACACTGGTAGGTGTGTGTTCTTACTGTTGGTTGTGTCCATAGCAGCGTGGATTTTGGGCTCCATAGATGAGCAGCGGCAGGATGTTTGTGATGGGCTCCATGGCACAGTATGTTTAACACTGCCTAAAGGTGAGTTGCTCCCTTTATACTCTCCGTTTCTGTCTGTTGAAACATGGTGGTTGGACCGCCACGATCACGTTGGTGGTGTGCAGCATCATACTGTGTCTGGAGGAATAACTGGCTCTGTTGGCCTGTTTGGCCTGCCTCGTCACTGTGACGGTCGGTGTGGCCTGGTGGTGCTGTCTGGGTCATGGACATCATTTAGAATTCCCCATGGGTCGCAGCTGCGACCCCTAGCTTGCTTGCACCCGTCTTTGGGGTGCAGAAAACCCCTAGACACCAGGGATAAAATCATTTTTTTTTAAAATATATGTGGGGAGCGACCCCTTAGGCAAGAGTCGCTCCCTGGGGGACCAAATCATTTTTAGACCATTTCTGCCCCCACGGGGGCAGAAACCACTAGACACCAGGGATTTTTTTTATACTTACACATAAGGGGAGCGGCCCCTTGGGCAAGGGCCACTCCGCAGGGAGACAAAATATTCTTAGGCCTTTTCTGCCCCCGGGGAGCAGATCGGCCTAATATAATTAGACACCAGGGATATATATTTTTTATTTACTTTATGTTTTTATGTAAGGTGGAGCAACCCCTTAGGCAAGGGTCGCTCCCCTGGGGGGCAAATTGTATTTAGGCCATTTCTGCCCTCCTTGGGGGCAGATCGGCCTATTTTTGTTAGGCCAATCTGCCCCCAAGGGGGGAAGAAACCACTAGACACCAGGGATTGGTGTGTGTGTGTGTTTTGTTTCGAGGGGGCAGCCCCTTGGGCAAGGGTCACTCCCCATGGGGGCACATTACTGTTGGCCATATCTGCCCCCCTTTAGGGGTAGATCGGCCTATTTTTGGAAGGCCCATCTGCCCCCAAGGTGGGCAGAAAACCCACCAGAGTCCAGGGAAGATTTTTTTTTCAAAATATGAGGATGGGGGTATGGCCATACCCCCACCACAAATCAATGTGGCCAAAGTTGTTCTGCCCACCAGTGGGCAGATTGGGCAATTACCCCCGATCCACACCCCCGGGGGGCAGAAAGTCTACTAGATGCCAGGGAATTAAAAAAAAATTGTGGGGAGGTGGCTACCAATCAGTATGGGCTGGCTATGCCCCCACCCCAACTGAAAGGGGTAACAGTATTTCAGCTCTCCCCAGACACTAAAACATCTTACCCCACGGCAAGCAAGAGGACATTTGATTATTTTGGATTTTGATTTTACATTTGGGCTATGAGAGCTTGGTAACTCTAAAAATTGTCCCACTTGGAATGGTGAGGGCTGTACTTTTTTGACTTTGGGATGCTGCTATGTTGAAAAATCCACAAGACCTAGACACATCTGAAAACTACACATCTGGTTGATTCCAGGGTGGTGTGCTTCACATGCACCCCACACCATTTTCTTACACACAATGCCCTGCAAACTTCCAACTTTGCTGGAAATCACACATTTACCCACATTTTTGTGATGGAACCTTCTGGAATCTGCAGGAATGCACAAAATTCCTATCACCCAACATTGTCTCATCTATACCGATAAAAATTCTGCTGCACTTGTCAGCCTAAAAATGATTTTTTTCAAACTGCCTTTTTGGACCCTCTTTGGTTCCCCCTCAATTTCGACATGTTTTTGGCTCTTCCCTGTCACAGGCATTTGGCCCACCTACACAAGTGAGGTATCATTTTTACTGGGAGACTGAGGGGAACGTTGGGTAGTAGGAATTGTGTCCCGGTGCGGTGATTCCACTCAGAAATGTGGGAAAAATGTGATGTTTTAGCTAAATTTGAGTTTTGCTGAGGATTCTGGGTAAGAAAACATTGAGGGATCCACGCAAGTCACCACTCCCTGGACTCCCTCTTGTGTCTGGTTTTCAGAAATGTCTGGGTTTGGTAGGTTCCCCTAGATGGCTGCTGAGTCCAGGACCAAAAACGCAGGTGCCCCTCCCCTCCAAAAACAGGTAGTTTTGTATTTGATCATTTTGATGTGTCCAGATAGTGTTTTGGCTCATTTCCTGTTGCGAGCACTAGATCTACCCACACAAGTGAGGTACCAAATGTGTGGCTCCACTCAGATTCCAGAACTTTCTGTCACTAAAATGTGAGGAAAAGGTGTTATTTGGGCCAACTTTTGAGGTTTGCAAAGGATTCTGGGTAACAGAACCTAGTGAGAGCCCCACAAGGCACCCCCCAGTGCCGACTGGGCTACAGGCCAAAATCCACAGCTAGGCACTTTTCAGAAAACAGCTCTGTTTTCTTTGGAAAAATGTGATGTGTCCACTTTGTGTTTTGGGGCATTTCCTGTCGCAGGCGCTAGGCCTACCCACACAAGTGAGGTACCATTTTTATCGGGAGACTCAGGGGAACACAGGGTGGAAGGAAATTTGTGGCTCCTCTCAGATTCCAGAACTTTCTGTCACTGAAATGAGAGGAAAAAGTGTTTTTTTGGGCCAAATTTTGAGGTTTACAAAGGATTCTGGGTAACAGAACGTGGTGAGAGCCCCACAAGTCACCCCATCTTGGATTCCCTAGGTGTCTAGTTTTAAAAAATGCATAGGTTTGGTAGGTTTCCCTATGTGCCGGCTGAACTAGAGGCCAAAATCCACAGCTAGGCACTTTGCAAAAAACAGCTCTGGTGTTTTTTGGGAAAATGTGATGTGTTCATGTTGTGTCTTGGGGCGTTTCCTGTCGCGAGCATTAGGCCTACCCATGCAAGTGAGGTACCATTTTTATCGGGAGACTTGGTGGAACACATGATAGCAAAACAAGTGTTATTGCCCCTTGTCTTTGTCTACATTTTTTCCTTCCAAATGTAAGACAGGGTGTAAAAAAGACATCTATTTGGGAAATGGCCTGTAATTCATATGCTAGTAATGGTACCCCGAAATTCAGAGATGTGCAAATAACCACTGCTTCTCAATACCTCATCTTGTGCCAATTTTGGAAATACAAAGGTTTTCTTGATACCTATTTTTCACTCTTTATGTTTCAGCAAATGAATTGCTAAATATCTGGTATAGAATGAAAACCCATTGCAAGGTGCAGCTCATTTATTGGCTCTGGATACCTAGGGATCTTGATGAACCTACAAGCCCTATATATCCCCACAACCAGAAGAGTCCAGCAGCCGTAACGGCATGTTGCTTTCAAACATCTGACATCGCAGGAAAAAGTTACAGAGTAAAACGTGGAGAAAAATGGCTGTTTTTTTCACCTCAATTTCAATATTTGTTCAATTCAGCTGTTATTTTATGTAAGAAAACCCTACACAAATGACCCCTTGCTGAATTCAGAGTTTTGACAACTTTTCAGAAATGTTTAGCTTTCTGGGATCCAGTATTGGTTTCACACCCATTTCTGTCACTAACTGGAAGGAGGCTGAAAGCACAATAAATAGTAAAAATGGGGTATGTCCCAGTAAAATGCCAAACTTGTGTTGAAAAATTGGGTTTTCTGATTCAAGTCTGCCTGTTCGTGAAAGCAGGGAAGATGGTGATTTTAGCACCAAAAAAACAAGCCTCCTTCTGCAGCCCATTTTTCCATTTTTTTTTAAAAACAACATTTTTGCTGTATTTTGGCTAATTTCTTGGTCTCCTTCAGGAGAACCCACAAACTCTGGGTACCTCTAGAATCCATAGGATGTGGGGAAAAAAGGACACAAATTTGGCGTGGGTAGCTTATGTGGATAAAAAGTTATGAGGGCCTAAGCGCAACTCCCCCAAATAGCCAAAACAAGGCCTGGAACCTGAGGGGGAAAAGGCCTGGCAACGAAGGGGTTAAAATATTTAGTGTTACTTGTAAATATTCGTGATGCGAGGATAGTGATGCGCAACATCAGGCACGTCAACTCATTCAAGGGGCGTGTGCCGAGTGGAGCATGTGAATATGCCAGTTGATTTCACATTTTAAGTGGTTTATTGAATAATTGTTATGTTTGTGAAAGAGTGTGATGCACAGCATCATTCAAGTTGGCCCTTTCAATTTGAGCACATCCCGAGCTAATCGCATGTTGAGCGGTTACCTGTTTACTGTTAAATGGTTCAGCTCATGCGGCTTCAGAGACACTTTCTGATTGTTCTCTGCCTTGGGTGCTTCACAACGAGGTGGGGCAGAGGAACTATGACAAAGGAAGTACTTTGCTTTCTTAATCTCATGAGATTTGAGCAGCCATTTTAGTTTGGGGAGTTTTTATTATGAACCAGTGAATCTTATATCGGGGTGATATTTGCAATATAGTCATAAATAACAAAAGTGTTAAAGAATTCTAAAACAGATTATTATTCTGATAATTGGTGGTGTTGATTGTAGGAGGTTTTTTGGGAGAGTTTACATATTTTTGTGTTGACAAGGTAGGAAAGGGCTTTTTATTGTTTAGCAGAAGCATGGATTCAGAGCAAGGGAGTAACTCCAAGTCAACATATGCTTTTGTTACTGAAGAGATTATCAGAAGGCTAATCTATACTGAGATCCAGTCTCAAGTAAAGGAGACATTGGATAAATTAATGAATGAAAGGAGAAGGAAATATATTACCTCAGGAAATTTGTTTTATTCCTTGTTTGAGGAAGAGGATAGCAGAGGCAAAAGGTTACATAAGACAAAACACATTGAGAGTGAGGATAACATTAAAAAAGAAAGGATGGATTAAACTCCATCAAGGAGAGAGGTGCCCTTGGCAGCACAGAAGGGAAATGTGTCCTAAGCAACACACAAGATGATGAGTTTGCAGATATGGAAATGTGTCACTTGAATATGACTGACAATGAGAAAGATCTTGATGCATCCATATTTGAATTAGAACAGGATGATGAGTTTAGTACTGAGGCACTTTTGGAAGAAGGAACTTCTAGTAGAGATTATAGCAAAAAACCCTAGGAGAAATGTTTTCTCCATACGATATTAGACACTCAAGAAGTCCTGAATGGTGGCCTATGGAACATGTCAGTAAGTTTATTAACCAGCGACTGAGAAAGCCATTAGAAAAATAAGTAAGAAGTGTTTTAGAGCGTGTTCCAGGAGAGTGATTGAGGAGGAACTTTGTCTGATGCCTAGTCTAGACCCTGAATTGATCTCCTTTTTGTTTAGGCTGGGAAGTGATTGTAGTAAGGGACTCAATGCCAAGATATGTTGCTGTATGTTTTGGGGCCTACAGCAAGGATATTAGGTATGGCAGAGGAAGCTCATTTAAATAATACAACTATGGATCTTGCGCTCCTGTGTGGTTGGAATCAGAGAGCAATTATCTTGTTGGGTAATGCTATTGCTGTTTTTTTAACAGAGAGATGAAAGGCAGTGCTTTTAAAAAAAATAAGTCCAAAACTGGGTGATCTGTCTGAAAAGGAACCCAGGGAGGAAGTAAAAGGCCTCCTGTTTCACCAAGGTTTGGTTAAGAGTGTAGTCAAATATGTTTCTACCTTTGCAGCCCGACACAAAGCCCAGCAGAATATGAAGAAGTTGTTTTGGAGAAGCGTTTTTGGTATGGCCATTAGAAGGAAACTGTCCACTGGCCTGGGGTTTCAAAAGTCCAATAGAATCAGCAATACAAATGATATGGCAGTGGTTACCAAGCCCCATAATCCTTCTAACCAAGTAGGGGTAGAAGGGAGAGGCTCGAGAGGATGTGTTCAGAGTTACGCAGGATCCCAAGATGAGCACGGGGACTCCTTTTTGGTTTTTCCCAGGGAAAAGTGGCTGGTTCTTTAGAGGAAGTTGTGGAAAAATGGAGAGTTGTATCTCAAGACCCTTGGTTTTTAAAAAGGTACAAGGTTTCGAAATAGTTTTTACAGAAATTCCACATCAAATGGAGGAGCCAAGGGAGCTCACTTTTGCAGAGGAACAAAATATGGGTGTGTATTCAGAAATAAAGGCAATGCTTCAGAAAAGGGTGATTAAGGAAATATCAAAGAGTGAGAAAAAGTATGTGAGCAATACCTTTTTGATGAAGAAAAAAGAAAAAGGATGGAGATCGGTCACAAAACTCAGAGAGTTGAAAAGGTTTCTTATTTACAGACATTTCAAGATGGAAGAAATTCATTTGTTGAGGGATTTATCACTGAAAAATGATTGGCTTGTCAAGCTAGACCTAAAGGATGCTTGCTTTACAATGCCAGAGGAGACAGAAAGTCAGAGATTCTGCAATTCAGGTGGAGTAAATGACTCTATCAGTTTCAATGGCTATTATTCGGTTTGTCTTCAGCACCTTGTTGTTTCACTGAGGTGATGAGGACAGTAATTACTTTTTTGAGAGAGAGCAGAGTCCGATTTGTTGTTTATCTGGAAGACATTTTGTTAATGTCTCAGAATTGAGAGGATTTGAAGATCCACTTAGTGCTTACGAAAACTCTTTAGAAAGATTTAGATTTTTAATAAACAGGGAGAAGCCAATTTTGATTCCTTCTCAAAGGATAGAATTTTTTGGGTTTCCGGATCGATTCAATAAATGTGGTTCTGCAGCTTTCCGTGCAGAAAATAAAATAGATATAGAAGGCAATTGCTCTGGTGTTGTGGAAGGAGAAGGTAACTTTGAGGGTTTCAGCTCATTTGTGAGGTCTTTAATCATTTTCCATCCAAGCAATGTTTCCTGGATCTTTAAATTATTAGGCTCTACAGAAGGTAAGGAGATTTCACCACAGAAGGGTCTCTGGTATGGAGACAAGATAGTTTTGGACAAAGAGGCGAAGGAGGAGTTGATATGGTGGTTGGACAATATGGAAGCTTAGAATAGGAAAGCAATTTTTGGATGCACTCCAAATTTTGTGCTGGAAACAGATGCAAACCCGAAGGGCTGGGGAGTACACTTAGGAAATCAGCAAACAGGTGGGATATGGTCAGAAGGAAAGCGGAAGCAACATTTAAAATGCTTAGAAATAATGGCAGGCTTGTATGCCCTGCAGAGTTTCAAAGATATGTTAAAGGGTCAATCACTGTTAATGAGGATGAACAATATTTCAGCAGTGTCTTCCATCAATCGTCTAGGAGGTAGCAGGTCCCCGAATTTATCAGATTTAGCAAGGGGTCTTTGGTATTTTTGATTGATGCACAAGGTGAAGGCGGGGAATTTACCAGGAAATTTGTATGTGGCAACAGATTGGAGTGCTCAGAATTTTCAGGATTACAGCGATTGGAAATTGAACCTAGAGTTTTTCAGGAAGATAGACATGGTCTGGCGTCCGCTGCAGGTGGATCTTTTCGTGAGCAGATTAACCTGTCAATCCAGAACTATTTTAGGTGGTTACCCAATCCTGGGGCATCAGCAGTGGATGCTTTTTAGCAGAGAAACAAGTTAAGAGGGTATGCTTTTCCACCTTTTGCTATGATTCAGTGAGTGCTTTTTAAAGTCAGGTCAGAAAAATGTCAGTTGGTGTTAGTGACTCCTTTTTGGGTGTCTCATGTGTGGTTACCAACCGTTATGGAGTTGGTATTCGAGATTCCTTTTATGATTCCAGCAGTAGAGGGTTTGCTAACCAACGCGGAAGGAGAGTAACATCCTATGGTGCAGAGCAGGGTGTTAAACCTTCTTGTTTGGAGAGTGCAAGGAGATCTGAATGTTGCAAAGGGCTTTCAAACAAAGCAGTTAAATTGTTGGATGAGTCTTGGGCTCCAGGAACAAGAAGAAGCTACAAAGGAATTTGGAGACTTTTGGTATGTTGGTGCATTGAACAGAATTTGGATCCCGTGGAGGCCTCTATTGTAGCGGTAGTTCATTTTTTAGTTGAGCAATTTGAAAAAGGTTTGAGCAACAGGACTCTAAATTGTAATAGATCTGCTATTTCAACTGGACATGTATCAGTGGATGGTTAGTCTGTAGGTAGGAGTGGCTTAGTTTGTAGGGTTATGAAGAGTATGAGGCTGAGGAGGCCTCCTACATCTTGATATGAGAAACTTTGGGATGTGAATTTAGTTTTGTATTTATTTCAATCATGGGCAAGCAATAAGTATTTAGATCTGAAAAGATTCACTGCAAAGTTGGCTGTAATACTGTGTGTCATTTCATGTAGAAGAGTTTCAGATGTGAAAGCTTTGGCGGTAAGTAGCAGGATTTGTAGACCAGACGGGGTATATTTTGAAATTTGGGAATGGACTAAGACATTAACTGAGTCTGTATTTTATCCAAGTTTTTGAGAATGTAAGAAACTATGGGGCTCATTTACAAGTCCCCTCACCACACACCATATTTAAAAACTGGCGCAATAGGACCATTGCGCCACTTTGTAAACCATTGCCCCACATTATACCTGCACCACGTATAGCATATGCAACTGAGGCATTCCCCCACAAGGAGGCCCTTAGGAATGGCGAAGTGATATCTTGTAGATTTCAGTGCGTCATTCTAGCATCATTTTATAATGCCTGCTCAGGTAAGGCATTAAAGTGATGCTGTGCTTTGTTCTATGGGCCTCCCCGTGCTTTTCTGGACTAGCATCAACATTTTTTATGTTAGTCCAGCAAAGCTCCACAACTGCATTACAAATTCTGATGCAGCTGTGCTAATGAGCGCCATGGTGTGCTGTATTATAAATACAGTGCTGCCATGGTGTCGTTATGGGGGACGTGCTAACGCGTCCCAATCTTCATAATTTACTCACTCTGGGACTCGTTTAGGCCGATGTATCTTTTGACCCTGATTGAAGTCTCCTTAGAACGAGATAGCTACTCAACATGTCAATCAACAGATCAATAACCTCGTCAATAATCACAATAGCAGATCAATCAGGTTGAACGAATGACGTCAATAATTTTGAGACACACCATGACCTCTCAGTCATGAATAAACACACAGAATTTAGTATGATTTATGATATTTATTCCCTATTGATTACAATTCTATCAGCAAGTTTATTAGTCTCAATACCAGAAAACTCATCAGCAATGTCATAATATGGCAACTCGAATAAGATTTCATCAAAGCGAAGATCATGAACATTAGAACATAGCACGACGTCAACATGGATTAATCTTAGCGGAGTATCATTTGTGCGATATTCAACAAAGCACAGATTGAGTCATTTGTCTATTTGCGTCATTCAGTGAACTCCTTAACTAACCTCGAATTAGCATCAGCATGTTGGACTTCATGCAAAACAATTTAGCAACATCAATTTGGAAAACATCTAACTATGGTCTCTGTCAAAAGAAGCAGTTGGTACCTAGAAAGGAAAGGCAAACAGACAATTACATTTGCATCATTATATAGTTACCCTCCATAATGAGTCAGCATACAGAGTCAGTCTTCGTCATCAGGACATCAGTTGATTCGCCATCAGCCAAGAAACACAGCAAAGTTCAGCAAGGCAGGGTAAAAGGGGTACTTCCCTCATAAAGAGGTAAAGTATAAAACGGGCAAGGTAAGTAGGATAAGAATGATTCAAAGAATCATACAGCAAAGTCTTTAGGCAGAGTGACAAAGTGTTTAGATAACAGCAAGAATGGCTTCTCCGGAACTCTCTTCTCCTTGTGTCAAAGGATTTTTATCCCTTTTCTGTTTTACAGTCCCCTAATTCCCAATTCGGTAAATTTTGGCTCACCACTATCTTCATCCAATGGTTCACCAGTCGTGCCATCAAAACCATCACCTCATAAAAGTTCTCACGTAGTTTATTGGTTCTTGTGATTGACGTCTCCAACGGGCAGAATGTCCAGTATGATTTCATGTTCTTGTGGTCCTCTCACATCCCCAGTCAGTAGTCCCATTGTCTATACCAGTTTAGGCGACCTTGGGCCAGATGTAGGTATGCTTTTGCGCCTCGCAAACGGCGAAAAACGCCATTTGCGAGGCGCAATAGCCCTCAAGCGATGCAGAAACACATTTTGCGAGTCGGAACCGACTCGCAAAATGTGTTTCCGACTCGCAAATAGGAAGGGATGTTCCCTTCCTATTTGCGACTCGCACCGTGATGTAAGTTGATTTGCGACCGCGAAAGCGGTCGCAAAACAACTCACAGTTACCATCCACTTGAAGTGGATGGTAACTCATTCGCAAACGGGAACCACTGCCTGCTCTGAAAAAACCGAAACAAAAGGTTTCGGTATTTTTTTCTAAGTGCAGCTCGTTTTCCTTTGAGGAAAACGGGCTGCAGATAGAAAAAAAAAACTGCTTTATTTAAAAGCAGTCACGGACATGGTGGTCTGCTTTCTCCAGCAGGCCACCATCCCCGTGAGTGCCCAGACTCGCTATGGGGTCGCAAACTGCGACCCCATAGCGAGTCGCAGAAGGTGTCTGAGACACCTACCTACATCTGGCCCCTTGTACCTGTTGCAAGTTTACACTGTTGCATTCGGCAAAAATGTCTCCTTGAGCAAGTCGAGTTTCATGAGAACGGATCCACTACGGTTACATACTTCCTCTAGCTTTTGGAAAAAGTACGAGTAAATGTCCTTCAGCAAGTCAGCACACTGCCTATTAGAAAAAACACATTTAATATGAAACTGGCCAGCTAGGCCTCGACTGAGGCTAACTAAGGCCTAATGATTAATTAGCAAAACCTTAACACATATAACCCGTAATACTAGTTCAAAATCATACATTATTACATTAGTTCTTCATTATTAGTCAATTTCATTAAGCATCGTATACATTGAAGACCACTCCCCGTGGGCACATTTCAAACACACGTTTAATGAAAATACATTAATAAATTTTTTATGCGGCATTATTAGGCATTAGTTCATATACATTTCATGTTAGTTTTCATTATAAGAGCTACACTCCCACAGGTACAGGGCTGCGCAAGCAAATTGGCGCATTATGAGAGATGCGCCATTTTGTAGTAAATGAGGCCTTAAATGTGGTGGACTGTTTAAAGACATATAAGAGTACTGTAATGGAATTCAGAAGGTATCGAGAGGAACAACTTTTAGTATCTTTTGCAAAACCTCATGGTGCAGTTACAAATGCTACCATTGCAAGATGGGTTAAATGGGTAATTGAGCAGGCAGGAGTTCACATTATTCATTGCGAGGGGCAATGTCAAGTAAAGCTATTAGAGGAGATTGTAAAGGCAACTGATTGGTTTAATGCAAATACTTTTACAAAGCATTATTTTGCACCTGTGGAACATATGGCAAATGTGTTGTTGAAGGGTCAACATGTGTAATGATAGCCTGCAGTCTTGTAGTGAAATGGCGACTCTCCAAATGTAATGTAGTTAGAATCTAGATTTCCTTAAAAACACAGAGGCTAACATTACCAATCCCACCACAACCCCAATAATTAAAACAAGGGGGTGTGATTTTCAAGTTATATGTTGTTTTGAATAGTTAAATGTTTAATTGAATTTTAACAATTACGTTTTTTATTGTATTTGTCAATAAGAATAAGAATTTGATAAATGTGGGGTGTTTTACTGATGACATTTCATTTTTTAGATTCTCAATAAAAAAAGTCAGATGTCAAGAAGAAGATGTTTTGATGGAGATCGCACCTCATCATCAGTTTGCAGCTGTTAAAGGAGGAAGAGAGTTCTGAGAAGGGACTATTCATTTCCCATGGTGTATTGATTCTAGATTGTTTATATTGTAATGTTTGATTGTTTTTAAAGGTGCTGCATGATTGGCATTGAAAGAGTTAAATGCAAAATGTTAGCCTACGTGTCTTAAATAAAATCTATATTATTTCCATTACATTTGGAAAGTCGCCATTCCCATGTAGGACATCCTTTAATTGCCAGATAGGGCTATAGAAGAGTTAATCAGATCCACCTACACTTGACAGACACTATTAGAGCTCTCTGTCCTTTCTAAGAGGCAGCGGCAGGCAGAAAACTGCAGGGTTGACATATCCACTTACTATACTGTACCCAGGTGCAAAGTAGGTACTTTGGTACTTTAATGTGCAAACGGAGTACATCTGCGTGTAACTTGCCCACCCAGCTAACCTGCCAGAACTTTTCACTCATTAACAGGGCTGTAATACTTTTAACGGGACAGCACAGCACTGATACATTTTCAGCATGCCTAATATTCTGGTATTAGGTGGGCACTTGCATCTCTAATAGGGGCTGACCTACTTTAAAGAAGAAGAACCCCAGTACATTTAAAGAACCTAACTGCTCAGAAAAGCAGCGGTACAAGAGATGGGACTTCGGCAAAGCTTATCAGCACAACTGCTACAGTTGTACCATAATCCCTGGGGTGGGATAGCTTACTGTTAATTACGTCCAACAGATAATGTTGGCAGGGTGGCTTTGGCTTTAATGGGACGGGCATATTACAACAAGATAACCCTATCTCTTCTCTGTAGGGTTTCTGTATTTCTTTTCAAACTGAAAGCACATTTATAAACACAGCTATTAAATTTTTAATGGGCAGTATGCATATTAAAAGCTGGGGATGATATACTTTCCGCGTAAGGGTACGGACTTTTCTCAGCGTGGGTGCTCAGTTTATATAATTGGATTCTCTCAAGAAAGTTCTCCTTACAATAAATGTGAGTGCTTGATAAGCATGTCAAGCAGTTGTTTTTTCACTGCAGAAACTTGATTGGTCTCCTTGTTCAAATGAACTGTGGATGAGCCCTCATGAAGTAAAAACAACCAGAATGTAAACGTAGAGTTTTGTAAGGAATCCTGTGCTTATCTTGGTAATATGGTACAAGTGATAGAGCGGTCCGTACTAATAATTTTACCTGTGTTCGGACGCTCTTTAGGCCGATGAATCTTTTGACTAAGTGGGACTCTCTGTACTCTATATCGATCAATTTCCTTAAATCAATAATTAATAACGAACATAAGCAATACCTTGATCAACATAACACTTGACAATTATTCCAGAATACATTTCGGCGAACCCTGACCTTTCAGTCAGGAATAACCACACCAGTTTATTCAAAGTTAGTGAATTTTATTTCCCTATATTAACAAAGCTAGTACAATATAGATGTGTCTCAACACCAAATGATAAACATAAATGAACATTAATAGCTGTCCATAGCGGCGAAACAGGTGCAATCTATGTAGCATTTGAATCACAAGGCATTCGATAATAGCAATGCAAATCACTAATACGATAATCTGTAGTGAACTAATTGCATACATTTAGTCAGCATAACAAGATCTCAAATTGCATCGTGCGACATATGGAATCCTCGTCTAACCTCAAATTAGCATCGGCATGTGGGACTTCATGCAAAAACAATTTAGCAACATTAATTTAGAAAACTCCTAACTAGGACTCTTATCAAAATCAGCAGTTGGTTACCTAAAGGAAACACAATGCAATTTTACAATTTCCTTTCATATTTACCAATTACGATCAGCAATCAAGGAAGTCTTCGTCTCACAGGTACCGTTTCTCGATCAGCATGGGACGGGGCAAAAGGGGCAGGGGTGGACGGGGCAATTGCCTCACGGCGGCAAAATAAAACTACTACTTCATGCAAGGGATCAAAGTTAGAGTCTCTAGGGCAAGAATCATTAAAGTCTCTTTCTCTCGATTAGAGAAAGCATCAAAGTCTCTTTCAAAATGGCGTCGCAGCAAAGTGGGCCATAATAGCTACGGAATGACGCGATGTCGGGCAATAGCTGGTAATGGCTGATAATAGCTGCAATGGCTACACTCTTCTCGTGCACCTGGTTTAAATAGACAACAGTTCAAATCCAGTAGGGTCTTCCATTAGAGGGTTCATAGGTTAGCTTCAAATTGTCCAATCAAAAAGGACAGTTCTCAAGCTTTTACTTAAGCATACATTATCCTTGGAGATGGGTACGCAAGTTGCAACATTTTATACCAATTAACTCACTTTCAGAGCTTCCATTGTCCGCACCTGCAGATCGACCTTGGAGTAAAGAGAAAATATGCCAGGCTGGCACGAAACCTTAAGATAAGCATGTGAACGGTCTCAGTGGAAAAGTACAGCTTCAAGCAAAAGTACACGTTTAATAGCACATTGGAAAAATACGAGCATCTAAACCGTGAGACCAGGCCACTAGGCCAAAGCCTCCACTAAAGTAATGCTAAGCTAAAACATTTCAAACAAGCAAATCATAGCACACGTTTATGATTATGTCGGATTAGTGCAATTCTAATACACCACGTTATTTAAAGCACGCTTATAAATGTTGGCAAACTACTCTAAGGGCACATTTTGTCCCCGTACAATCTTTATTAGTTCGGTTAAAGTCACACATGATTATTTTACACTACGTTTACGTGTTAATAAATGTAAAACCTTCATTTTCTGCTTCATCAATCCCTCCTCTGATGACTACGCGTCATCACACCAAATCATGCCCACAAATTTTATTCCATTAAAATTCTGTCAGTTCTCTTTTCCTTTTAGTTCCCCTAGTTTGCGCTTTGTATTCTTCTGCCATTCTTTTCATAATTTTCTCTTCTTTTCTTCTCTTAATTCTTTCCATAATCATTATTATTCCCCTTTTTATTCCCCAAATTCCAAATATGCAAATTATCACTATTAAAATTCCCTCTATTATTTTTAACAATATTCCATTCCAAATTCCCCCAATCCAATGTCCCACTGAAACAATACCTTTTCCAACCTTCTCCCACACTCCTGGTTCTTTCAATTCCTTCAAATCTGCACTCTCTTTTGTTAGATTAGCAAGCATAGTTTTAATTTTTACACTATTGTCAGGAATATATGTACAACAGTGTCGTGCACCAAGCATTTTGCAAACGCCACCATCCTTTGCTAAAAGAATGTCTAAAGCAAGCCTATTTTGAAGAGTCATAGCTCTTTCCGCTGCAAGTTCAGCATCTATCAGGATTATAGCACCTGAAAACTTCGTCAACATGTTATCCACTATAGTAGACAACTTTCTTATTTTGATGGAATTCAACACGACTCCCAACAAAGGAATCATGGCTCCAAATATATCTCCTACCACAGCAGCTGCGGTCTCTCTTTTCTGGATACGATGGGATCCAGGTGTCTTTTGAATCATCGATAGGTCATCCAGTTGATAAACCTTTGGGAACACTATACCCAAATAACATCTCCCCCACCATCCCTTTGGAAGACGATAATAGGCATTATACCCACAAATGTAATATACACCTGGAATGACAGGGTCAAGTCCGTCCATCATGAATGTCCATTTGGCCTTAAAGATAAACGTATGTTTACACTCACTCGCTCCTACAAAAATGTTGTCATAATAAGATTCACCTCGATATATACAAAATTTCCCTACATGCCAAGCATCTAAAGCATCGTCATGAACTACATATGCCCATTCAGGAACGGAATACCTTCTGTTCGGTATCCTTTTCCTTTTCAATTTTGCCTCTCTTTTCGATTCTGCCTCGCTGGTACTTTCCTCCTTGGCCAAGTCTTTTCCTTCACTTGAGGATGGTACCACAACAGTCACTTCCTTTCTTTTCTCTTTCACTCTTGGCCTTTCTCCGTCGTTCAAACTTTCTTTAGTCCTTTCTTTTATTGGTGATATACTTAGTCTCCTCTTTGCACCGTGTCCATTTGATGGACCTGCGATCTTTTCTGTGGAAGCTTGAACTTTTTCGTTCTGTTCTGCCTTGTCCCCTCCTTCTGGGGAATCAATCACGTTCTCTTTTTCTTTTTCTGTATCGTCTGCTTCTGGGAAAGCCCTCCTCTGATCCGGCTCCCCTGCTTTTTCACCTTTCTCGAGCCCTTCGTCACCGTTACTTTCGTCAGGCTCTTTATCACTTTCAGCTGCTTCAGGTTCCTTGTCACCTTCAGTTGCTTCAGGCTCTTTGCTACCCTCAGCTGCTTCAGGCTCTTTGTCACCTTCAGCTGCTTCGTCGCTGTCTGAACTTTCTCCTTGGTTTCCCCCAAGCGAGTTGGTCTCTTCGTCCTCAGAGAATATCTCTCTCTCTCCCGTTTCTGCCTGTTCGCTTTCAGTTCGGTTTTGCTCTGTCTCAGCACTCAGCACTGTTTTGTCAGGCACTGGTAATTTCAGCGCTTCAACTTCCTCATCTGTGGGACACAACACTTTCTTTGTGTGACTGGCGTGAATCCAGTTGGGAACCCCCGCACACTTCACAGCGGTAGTTGTCGTCAGGATCACTTGGAAAGGGCCTTTCCAACGGGATTCCAGACACGACTTTCTCACGTGCTTCTTTACCACGACCCAGTCACCTGCTTTCAGTGCGTGTCCTGGACCTTGGATCGGTGACAAGGTGGTCGCTTCCACCTGGTGAGAGAAAGAGCGAACCACGTAAGCCAGACCCTTGCAGTAGTCTAACACCATATCATCTGTAATATTCAAAAGCGCGTTTGCGGGAACTGCAGGAAGTCTCATAGCCCTGCCCATGAGAATTTCGTGCGGAGACAATCCAGTCTTTCTATCAGGGGTGTTTCTCATTGACATTAGCACTAAGGGCAATGCGTCAGGCCATTTCAAATTTGTCGATGCACATATTTTCGCCATTCTTGATTTCAGTGTACCATTCATTTGCTCCACCAGTCCTGAGGCTTCAGGGCGATAGCTACAATGTAGTTTTTGCTCAATGTTCAGCGCTTCGCAAAGTAACTTTATCACCTCGTTATTGAAGTGACTTCCCCTATCTGATTCTAAAGAGATCGGGAATCCGAAACGTGGTATTAACTCCCTCAACAATAGCTTTGCAACTGTAAGGCTGTCATTTCTACGTGTGGGGTATGCCTCAATCCAATGACTAAAAATGCACACAATCACCAACACGTACTTCAGACCTCCATGCACAGGCATCTCAATGAAGTCCATCTGCATACGACTAAAAGGCCCGCTTGCCCTACCAATGTGGCTCGCGTTCACAACTGTTCCCTTTCCTGGGTTCATCTGCTGGCAAGTGACACATCGATGGCAAACTGCTTCTGCAGCTTGACGAAATATGGGGTTAAACCAATCAGTTTTGAACAATCTTATCATGGCATCTCTCCCTAGGTGAGCCTGCCCATGATAGAACAGCGCAAGCTGTGATAAGAGACTGTTTGGCAAAACAAATTTTCCCTCATTTGAAACCCATAACTCGTCTGGTCTCTTTATACATTGTGATTTAATCCAGGAATCTCTTTCATCCTCCCTGACATTATTTTGTAATGCTTTTAATTCATCTATTGTATCTACGACCTTCAAGGCAAATGCTTCAGCTGGTTCTAGTTCTGGCTCACTTATTGAATTCCATTCGTCCCTGAGTAATATACAGTTCAAGGCACAAAATCTCGCGACTTGATCCGCATATGCATTTCCCAGAGAAACATAGTCCTGTCCTTTCGTGTGAGCACTACACTTTACCACTGCAACTTCGGCTGGCATTTGAATGGCGTGTAACAATTCCCTTATCCTCTCCCCGTTCTTCACTGGGGATCCTGAAGAAGTCAGGAAACCTCTCTGTGACCATAGTTGTCCAAAGTCATGCACAATCCCAAACCCGTATTGACTATCAGTGTAAATGGTGACTTTCATCAATGCAGACAATTGACATGCTCTGGTAAGGGCTACAAGTTCTGCTACTTGTGCAGAATAGACTCCTTGAAGCCATCCCGCTTCCAAGACACCTGTTACAGTACATACAGCATATCCTGCTTTCAAAATCCCCATCCCGTCTCTTAGACATGAACCATCAACAAAAAGAATTTGGTCATTTTCATCAAGCTTAGTATCCTTAATGTCCGGTCGAGGTTTTGTGCAAAATTCAGTCACCTGAAGGCAGTCATGCTCGACGTCTTCAGCGTTCTCAATTTCAGCATTTTCTCCAGGGAGCAAGGTTGCTGGATTCAACGTAGTGCACCTTTTCAGCTGCACATTCGGTGAACCCAGAATTATCGTTTCATACCTTGTGGGTCTTGCTCCAGTCATGTGTTGCGTTCGGGAGCGGGTCAAAAGTATCTCAACTGAGTGAGGGACCATGACTGTTACTGGGTGTCCCATCACTATTCCTTCACTCTGAGTGAGGCTGATACCAACTGCTGCTACGGCGCGCAAACACCCTGGGAGTGCTGCTGCGACCGGATCCAAAGTAGCTGAAAAATACGCTACTGGTCTGTTTACGCCACCATGGGCTTGAGTCAAGACAGACAAAGAACATGCATCACGTTCGTGGCAAAACAATGTGAAAGGCTTTGTGTAATCAGGCATACCTAAAGCTGGAGCCCTGCACATGCACTCTTTCAATTCAACAAAAGCATCCATCTCATCTCCTTTCAACTCAATTTGATCCAAAGCATCCTTCTGGGTCAGTTTCAGTAAAGGCTTTGCTATAGTCGAGAAGTTGGGAATCCACTGGCGACAGTAGCCCACCATTCCCAAAAACTTCCTCACCTCCCTCCTTGTCTTTGGTGGACTCATTTGAAGTACGCTTGTTATTCTTTCCTTCATTATTCTCCGTGACCCTTTCTCTATTTGGTGACCCAAGTATTTCACTTTCTTCTGACAGAACTGCAATTTGGAAGGAGACACCTTATGTCCATTCCTTCCCAAATGATTCAACAGAGCAATGGTATCGGCTGTGCAGCCACTTTCTGTCTTTGATGCAACCAGTAAGTCATCAATGTACTGTACTAGGGTTGACTCGAATGGCAATTCTAATGCTTCCAAATCTTTCTTTAGAATCTGATTGAAGATTGACGGTGACTCAGAAAACCCTTGAGGAATTCGACACCAACTGTACACTCTGTCTAGGAATTTGAAACAAAAGAGAAATTGGCTGTCCTCATGAAGAGGCACCGAGAAGAACGCTTGTGACAAATCGATGACTGAGAACCACTCAGCATCGCAAGGGACTTGAAACATTATCACAGCTGGATTCGGTACGACAGGGCAGCACTTGACTATGATGTCATTTATTTTTCTCAAGTCCTGCACAAGTCGGACCTTTCCACTTGGCTTTATTAGTCCCATTATTGGTGAATTACATGGACTGCTTAACACTTCTTTCAGTACCCCCTGTTTTACAAATTCGTCAATAAGTTGAGCAACTTTCATGAGGGTGTCTTGTGCCATGTGGTATTGTGGGGTCTGGGGAAAGATTGCATTGGGCTTTACAGTCACTTTCACTGGTTCCACTCCTTTCATCAATCCCACCTCTTTCCCTGTCATGTCCCACACTTCCTTTCCGACTGTCCCCCGTAATTCGGCTGGAATATCTTCTTCAGTTATCATCGGGAAAAGACAAATCAGAGGATACTCCTCATCTACAGTTTCCATCTCATCCCCCTCTACACTGTCCTCTTCTTCCCCATCACTGCTCGTCTGTATTGTTATTCCTTAGTTCGAACACATGATCGAACAACCCAATTTGCACAATAGGTCTCTCCCTAATAGTGCTATCGGGCTTGAGTCACATACCACAAACTGATGCACCCCTTGATAGTTACCGATGCTGACTGGTACCGGATCTGTTATTGGATTCGTCAGGTGCCTGTTTGCTACTCCCACCACTTGAACTGTCCTCCCTGAGAGTGGCAAATTTGGTACTTCACTGCTCTTAACAGTTGAACGTGTGGCTCCTGTGTCAACCAAGAATGAAACACGATGACCCATTACTCTTCCCTCTACGTACGGACCCTTTTGATCAACTTCCAAGGATGCTGCAAGCACACAATCTCCTTCTTCTTCTGAACTTTCACTCTCCCATACATTGTTTATTCCACTCTCACTGTGTAGTGGGAACTGTTGCACGGTGCCATCTGTACTCATTACCTGACCCGAGACCTGTGGAGGAACCATCACTTGCTGCTGACTCATTGGTGCCAAAGGTATTTGCATTTGCCGATTAGGTACCATGGGAAACTGCTGTTGCATTGGCTGCATTTGCGTCATCTGCATACGAGGCATCTGCATCTGCTGCGGCTGCATAGGTTGTAATCCCTGCAACTGATTTACGGTCTGAAAATTTGGGTTTGGACCTCTCATTTTCGGTCCCCTCATTGTCTGAAATGCATTGACATCATTGTTTTGCTGACTAACACCTGCACCTGCACCTGCACCTTCCTGCACCACCATCGGGCACTCGCGTTTCCAATGACCGACGATCCCGCACACGTGACACGGCATCACCTTCTTCATTGCCTGCACACCATTCACAACAGTGTTCAAATCCGGACCATTATTCACAAAACCTCTTCTGCCTCTGCCTCTCGCCTGTGGCTGAAACGCCATGGTTCCCTGCAACTGCGGCTGCGGTTGCGGTACCTGTTGTTGGAACCCTTGCAACCCTTGCAGAACTTGCAAACCTGTCTGAGCTGCCTTAAGCTGCATCATCATCACCTTCTCTTTCAACTTTTTCTGTTTCACTTCAATTTCGTCGCTACAGTATTTCGCATAATTCAAGACTTCGTCAATCGGTTTAGACTGCCAGCAAATCAAATGCGACTTTATCATCTGACTTATCTCTGGCCTCAGCCCTTCCACAAATCTAAACACAAAATGAAGCATGTCCTTCGCCTCTATTGTTTCCGTGCCACTGTAGTTCTTAAACGCCTTCAACAACCTCTCATAGTAACTATGAATCGATTCTTTAGCCTCTTGGGCAGTTCGATCAATCTTCTGCCAATCCACATTTTTCGCGGCAACCTTCGTCTTCAAATGCTCAATCACCTTATAGTACAAGCTCATCACCATAGGTGATGGTGCACCCGTCTCCCTGTCTCTCTCTGGTTCACTTGTCGGCCAACCTACAGCTCTTTTGCAATCCTCCCACAAATCTGCCGGAACCACAATCTCAAAGAGAGTGTTCAGGTCTTCCCAGAGACATTTTGCAAGCTTCACAAACCTATCAGTCTGTTGATACCATTCGATCGGTTTCTCTCTCAGTTTGGGAAAATCGTCCGTAAAAGACTGAATATCGCTTCTGTGCCATGGTACATGTATTAATTTCCCCCCTGCTGTCTCCCTCATTGGTAACATGGTTACTGTCTCGCTGCTTTGTGGTCTTTTCTCATTATGCTCTGTAGCACTGTCCCTCCTCTTTTCCTTTCTCTTTACCCACCTGCTTTCCCACTTGTCTAAGCACCTCCACACTTGTGCACTCTGCAGCAATTCTCTAAGGTGCGCCTTCATGCCTGCTGACCTCATGTGTTCAAAATCTGTGGCCCCAAAATCCAGCCTGTAGCTCCTGCTCAAATGTTTTGTCTTGTCTATGTCAACCCCATTTTTGTCGGCTATTTCCTGCAAGCTTTTATGTATCTTGTTCACTTCCTTCGTAATCTTTGGACATAGATACCTCAACTCTTCTTCCGAGTAGGACTCTAACCTATTCACACCCATAGTCCCTTCCACCAATTCTTGTGCTTCCATGTTTAACCTCATCCTATTCAGATAATCTTCTCCTTTCCCACTGGCTGAGCCCTGTGTGGAATTCAAACTGTTGAACCACTGTGTCAGCTGTTGCGCATTTACCCCCATCAGTGTAGCGTTCACATCGACTGCCATTGATCGTTGCGGCAACTTTTCAGTGTTCGATGTTAGAGGTATTATCAGGGGGGGGCTCGACCTCACCAGTGTTGACTGAGCACACATGGGACTAAACTCCATCAAGGACCCAGATCCATTTGGCTGAGCCGCTATCGGAGTTATCCCTGGAGTGTTTTCTATGCACCTCCTTTCGGTCCCATTCTGCAGCATTGATCCCTGACCGCTCATACCTAAGTTAGGCTGACTATACAAAGGTACCGGTGGACCTACAGTAATGGGTAGTGATATCGCATCTGGGTTTTGTCCATTTCCCATGTTCTGAGGCATGTTCATTCCCACACCATAGGTCATCATTGCCGGCATGCCCATCTGACTCCCCCTCATTTGAGCATGTGCGTTTCCCCCCTGCATCTGCTTTTGGGGCATCAAAAACTGAGTTGATTCAGCTTGTGCCAATGTCTGGTTGTGACCATTCTGTACTCCCCTTACGGTTTGTTCTAGAATCATTCCTCCACTGTTGTCACTGCTGTAGTACCCTGGCATCTGCGGCTGATAATTTTCTGCTGGTTTCAACATGGGCACATCTGGATATATTCTCCTAACCTGCGGTATCTGCAGGGTGAACAATAAACTCGGGTCCTTAGATCCCGATGACGCTCCTGAACTCTGGGTTTCACTGTTCTGTACCGGTGCCGGAGGGGCAGAACTGGTACTTGGACCTTGTCCATTCTCCGCATAAGGTGGTGGACGGTCGTTCAGCAATTGCATTATTAACTCCTCATCCTCTAACTCCTCTTCTCTTCTCAACTTTTCCTCGTCCTCTCTATCCTTGGAACACTTCCTGTCTGTCTTACAGGTAGCTTTCTTACCTGCCTCCCCTTCTTCCTTAGTAATTGCGGGAAACAATTTTATCCCCTGCAATACATCTGACCTCCACACCTTCTGTGCATTATCCCACCTAGCATCCGCTAGTGTCTTTTCTACCTTTCTCATCCTGGTCTCAAACTTCTTCTGCTGTTGCTGTCTGGCCATTAGTTCCCAAATCGCTAGAGCCTCAAACTGGGCTTGCCTTGGAGGCACCTTCATGTCGTACATCGTGAATCTCAAATTCTCTAGAATCCTTATATTGAATGTCCCATGTATCGGGAACGCTACGCTCCCATGTTTTTCTGTCAGCTTGTGCCATTGCTTTAGCCAAAGACACGGAGCTACCCCCTTCTCTTCCATTACAATGTATGCTGGTGTACCTTCGGGCGGCGTCTCCTCTCCTACGCTCGCTTTAATGTAAGACTCCCCCTTCATCGCACTCCTAAATGCTTTAAAGAATTTCATTTTCTCGTCTTTTATTTCACAAAGTTTGTAATCAATAGGTGACTTTAATTCCCGGAATACTCTTCGCTTGCCTTTCCCCTTCCAATCGAGTCCCACGGACTGCGTCCAATCCGTGCGCGACCCTTCTCTGCAACCAACCTATCCCAGCGCGGCTCCTAGTGACGTCACACTCACACACACTGCGGCTGACAAAGCCTCGCGGCTAGTCTTCCTTCACTCAGCTCCTCTCGTAACAACTTCTTGCATGTATCGCGAGCTACCAAAAACTAAAACAGATCTGTCGGTTTACTACAGGAAGGGTAACACAATCGCTTCAGGACCTTAGGGATTTTTCACTAGCCTCTGCAGTTATTCCATCTTTCTCGGTCCCCACGTTCGCAAGCAAATCTGACCCGCAGACCTACTCTCAACTTGTCAATGATCTGTTCTAGTGCACTTAGAATCTTGTCAAAGCCCGAAGTCGAAGTTTCTTTCACTCCCTTACACACGTACCGACTCGTTGACCACGCCCGATCAACCTACTAAACTGCCCAGACCACAACATAGAACAACATACTCCGGAGTCTCTTGACCTCGCAGGGCCCGTCTCAACAACAACAACCACGTGGACCTTTTTATGCACAAAGCGCCACATGCACATGAAGTTTGACGACTTCCCTACTCTCACACTCGGAGTCGCACCTCCGCTATTTCTATGAAGTTCGACGACTTCTCTACTTCTACACTCGGAGTCGCACCTCCGCTATCTTCTAAAAAGAAAAATCCTCGCAACCTTTTCACACACCCTGCGGCAATAAGCTGTGCAAGCGCAAAACCCTAACTTCACTCATACCATCACTAGTACCGCCAACGCCGAATCCACACCTCCATTCTCTCCATTCGCAAGCTCCGAGATCCCGGGAAAGTCGCGGTGGACCTAGCCCATCATCATTCTGTCAATCTATTTTATCCAAGAAAAATCTTCTCGAGTGGGGTCTCAAAATGCGTAACCGTTAATTCAACACCATGTACTTTAAGAGTACAGGGTCCCAAAAGACGAAACCATCCTCTGCTACCATCTACTGATAGAGCGGTCCGTACTAATAATTTTACCTGTGTTCGGACGCTCTTTAGGCCGATGAATCTTTTGACTAAGTGGGACTCTCTGTACTCTATATCGATCAATTTCCTTAAATCAATAATTAATAACGAACATAAGCAATACCTTGATCAACATAACACTTGACAATTAATCCAGAATACATTTCGGCGAACCCTGACCTTTCAGTCAGGAATAACCACACCAGTTTATTCAAAGTTAGTGAATTTTATTTCCCTATATTTACAAAGCTAGCACAATATAGATGTGTCTCAACACCAAATGATAAACATAAATGAACATTAATAGCTGTCCATAGCGGCGAAACAGGTGCAATCTATGTAGCATTTGAATCACAAGGCATTCGATAATAGCAATGCAAATCACTAATACGATAATCTGTAGTGAACTAATTGCATACATTTAGTCAGCATAACAAGATCTCAAATTGCATCGTGCGACATATGGAATCCTCGTCTAACCTCAAATTAGCATCGGCATGTGGGACTTCATGCAAAAACAATTTAGCAACATTAATTTAGAAAACTCCTAACTAGGACTCTTATCAAAATCAGCAGTTGGTTACCTAAAGGAAACACAATGCAATTTTACAATTTCCTTTCATATTTACCAATTACGATCAGCAATCAAGGAAGTCTTCGTCTCACAGGTACCGTTTCTCGATCAGCATGGGACAGGGCAAAAGGGGCAGGGGTGGACGGGGCAATTGCCTCACGGCGGCAAAATAAAACTACTACTTCATGCAAGGGATCAAAGTTAGAGTCTCTAGGGCAAGAATCATTAAAGTCTCTTTCTCTCGATTAGAGAAAGCATCAAAGTCTCTTTCAAAATGGCGTCGCAGCAAAGTGGGCCATAATAGCTACGGAATGACGCGATGTCGGGCAATAGCTGGTAATGGCTGATAATAGCTGCAATGGCTACTTTCTTCTTGTGCACCTGGTTTAAATAGACAACAGTTCAAATCCAGTAGGGTCTTCCATTGGAGGGTTCATAGGTTAGCTTCAAATTGTCCAATCAAAAACAACAGTTCTCAAGCTTTTACTTAAGCATACATTATCCTTGGAGATGGGTACGCAAGTTGCAACATTTTATACCAATTAACTCACTTTCAGAGCTTCCATTGTCCGCACCTGCAGATCGACCTTGGAGTAAAGAGAAAATATGCCAGGCTGGCACGAAACCTTAAGATAAGCATGTGAACGGTCTCAGTGGAAAAGTACAGCTTCAAGCAAAAGTACACGTTTAATAGCACATTGGAAAAATACGAGCATCTAAACCGTGAGACCAGGCCACTAGGCCAAAGCCTCCACTAAAGTAATGCTAAGCTAAAACATTTCAAACAAGCAAATCATAGCACACGTTTATGATTATGTCGGATTAGTGCAATTCTAATACACCACGTTACATAAAGCACGCTTATAAATGTTGGCAAACTACTCTAAGGGCACATTTTGTCCCCGTACAATCTTTATTAGTTCGGTTAAAGTCACACATGATTATTTTACACTACGTTTACGTGTTAATAAATGTAAAACCTTCATTTTCTGCTTCATCACAAGCAGATATTTTTATTGAAGAAAACATGCATATGAGATATGTGCAGAAATATGTAAAATGTTGAGATAAACACAATACATTTCACTCACGAGTTTATCTTAGCATCATGAGCGCTACTGATGTGACCTCCCTGTCAAACGCAGAATCCATCGGATGCAGTGAACATAGAAGTAAAGTTAACGCACACGCTACCAGAGAAACTGATGCTCCTGCCAAATCCAGTACTCCCCCTATGTTACACTCCCCTTGGTCGGCCCAGATGAGCCTTCTACTCCAGACACGGGGGTTGTGGTTGCATTCTGCCACTGAAACAGTCACCTCACAGACAAGGAAAAATGTCAGTAGCAAGATTAGCACCCAGGAAATTACTTCCTGGTTTTCCCACAGTTATGGAGGGGGAAGGAAGGAGCCCTGTTCTACGTGCGTGTGTGGAATTGTGCCTCAATGGGGGTGTCGATGGTACACTGAGCCTTTCAGCTTTTCAGGCACATCCATTTTGATATGTAAAGTGCCAGCAATCGCAGTGGGATGGGATCACTTTGCTCTTTAAAACTGCTGGTTAAATGCTGCCGCAAGAAACTTTTGCCAGGTACGCTGCACCATTTTGAATTCATTTCAGTGCTTGAAATTGAAAAATAGAAGTGCAGGTACTCAGTTTGGAGCTCTGAGCATACAGTGACAAAATAATAACAATAATCAGGGATAAGAAAAATGCAGTGCACATTTTAGAAACCCCATCCACCCACCCACTTGGTGCACAGTGAAGTTCATATAGTTTCACAGAATTAATTATCACGTTTTGAGGTACAGCTGAATTGCAGCAAATAATTAGCAATTTGAAAGGCTAATGAAGTTACAAAGTGGGTCAAATAAAGGAGGTTTCTCCTTACAGGGTTCTGGGAACAAAAAGGTTCAATTAACTCAGCCTGTGGTTAGGTCTGATCTGTTTCCCACAGGTTTCTGATGTAATCAGGACACTTCAAGGAAACTACACCGCACTGCGCAAAGTACAATTTTCAATGAGAAATTGCCAAAGGTTTACACAATCCCAGATACGAAGCTGACGCCAGTGTCACATGTTTTTTTTCGATTGACCTTTTTCAGTTTGAACCGTCTGTAAATGCAAGCAAACTTCATCAGGAACTGTGTACATAATCCGCGGATTCTAGGAGTTTACCCGTGATTGTTTCGAAGAGTTCACATTTTTTAGATCACTTGTAAGTGCACGCGCTCGGGGCAGGGGTGGGGGTGTGCACTTACAGAACGCAAAACTTGACATGTGTGTTCGTGATTGTCAAGGGCGCAATGAATAACCCACTTTTCCAGTTTAAGCAGGGTTGCTACTGGAACAGATTAAATAGTGTTATGGCCCTTCTTAACTTTCATCTCTATCATGGTCATCACAGATCAGATGGAGAAACTAATACATTCTGCCAAAATAAACTACAATAACATATCTGCGGGAGGAGGACCTAAATAAAACAAGCATTTGCATTGCAATAGGTCTCGCATTTACGAGAGTTAGAGCTATTGGCACTGTAAACGAATAATTGGACTTTTCTTGCCACATAAAATGGTCAATCCTGCTTCATAATTTGGTCCTTTTCTGCCACATAATTCCATTGGCCCGACATATAACTAATGCACTTCCATTTACCTTCTTCCTCTATCTGTAGCAAAAATTTAAAAGGTTGCCATTTTGCATTCTAATTTAAATCTACCATGCTAATTCTAGTAGAATACCACTTCCACCACCCCACCATCAGAGTTGCTAGCTGGCTAACACAATCCCCCCCCAAAAAATACACAAGACAGCCACAGAGGAGTAACGAGAGAAAAAACTAGAAGTGTCACCAAAACATATCAAGAGTGTTCAAACAGTCATGGTGAAATAAGGATGTTATGCTGGCCTAAAGCATGGTCATAACTACAATAAGGAGAAATTAATAAAACATATACAATCATCATGTAAATCCCCAAAAATATTTATCAGGAATACATTTTTGGCATTAGTATGTAATGCTCAAAACAGCCCATAGAGGGCACCACTACGCACCCATATATATTCAAAATGCCACATGATTCCACTACACAAATGCACTCTGTACCGCACAATTCCACACTGCTCAATTCCACGGGTAACAGTTAAAATACAAGCCATAAATTTCCACTCCACACCATATACATCCTCTACACTCCAAAACAAAAGACATAGGTAAAAGGTATTGGCATTTACAAATGCCTACAGCTCTAACTCTCGCAAATGGGAGACCTATTGCATTGCAAATGCTTGTTTTTAATGCACTTCAACTGCTGGTTGTAACTGATTTGCAAAGGGAAATATATTCACTTGCACGCCTTTCCTTTCAGGTTCACCTTGCTGTGGGGGAGGAGCCCGTGGTACTCCCACTGACATCTTCCCAAACAGCAATTTTTTTTTCTTAACAGCTCCTCCTATATTTAATGGTCACGGGCTGTTTTAAAGAAAAACAAATCCCTATTTTGGAAAGCAACTGCAGGGACAGAGGTCTGTTGTACCTCACAGGCCTGTATCGGCAACTAATCAAAAGAGGGTAGCAAATTGCAATGTAACCAATTAGTACATAGGCCAAGCCCCCAATTACATTCCCATTTGCAAACCAGTTGATGTGCAAATTGTGCATACCTGATTTGTGAATCTAAATGATGCATCTGTCTCAATGCATGTTGTAGACTAGAGCTCTATGATGAATTATTGACTGCTCTCAGTTAATAGTAATGTTTACGCACATCAGCGGTTCCTTTTCAAAGGATGTATGCTCTTGTAATCTGTTATCAGCCTTTATTAGAAACCAGTATAATGTAAATCAGTAGAAGAATGTTACTTATCCACTGTGTATTCAGTAGTTTACATTGTAGAGTGTCTAAGAAATGGCGCTGCTAGATAAAAAGAAGAAATATTTTCCTTATTCCGTTTTGTTCTCAGGAAGAAATTGAGCGCTCTGCATGCCATAGTGTATCAATTACTGAATGGAAGAACCAATATGAGTTCACATTGGTGTTATAGTGCACAAAAGTGTAAGATAAATCAATTTGGTGTGCATAGCGAATGATTATATGGGATTAACCTGTAAAAGCCATAATTGCAGTGCTGTGTCTAAGAAGATCTGAGCATTCAGAACAAAATGTGCCAAAAAGTGACCTAAGCGTTCTTTCCAGAACCTCAGTGTGTGAATGAGTGCAGGGCTGCTGAATCCCTTGGCCTTGCCCTCGTCTCCCTGGGAGCTCTGCTTCCTCAATAGCATGGCATAAAATGGACTGGTGGTCATGTGGTTCACTGATGAGATCATCAGGCAAGGGGACACCAGCTGTGCTATTATTAGGAGCTTGCACAAATGTACAGCAGATGTTCTCAAACTCTGTTCAGGGCTTTTCACATTCCACACATGGAGGAATGTGGAGAAAGAGCAGCTTTCTGGAAAGCTTTATGTTTTCCATGTCGCAACGCATCTTTCCGTGTATGAACTGTGTCTCAATAAACAATGGCTGCGTGCCTTCCTTTTGCTGAGAACTCAGTTACAAGACTTGTAAGGCAAGCGCTGACAGTGCCAATTGGTTTGGCTAATGAAATAGTACTTGCAAAATCCCAACTGGTTTACAACAGGTAAAACAAGGAACTGCATGCAGGCACACTCGATTTCACAAGAGAAAATGTGACAGCCTGATTTACAGCCTTGTTTGAAGCGAAGCAAATGTAAACTGAAGGTTCACTGAACACGAGCAGGCAACGAAAAAAAAAAATAAGTTTGGAATGCAATGGTCTCGTGTTTGCTCGAGTTAGAGTTGTAAATTAATGCCATCGGAAAAGTGCATTAGTCAAAAAGCCAAAAAAAAAGCATTTGGAATGCAATGGTCTTGTGTTTGCTCAGATAGAGCTCTTAGTGTTGTAAATTACTGACTGGACTTTTCTTGCCACACAGACTGAAAATAACAAGAGGAACCAAGCAAGAGCAAGCTGGTCCTGGAAAAGCCCCCCTCTGATGTTGGTTTATGTTTACAGAGGGAGCTGGTGGGGAGGAGGGACTGAACACAAACCAACAGTGCAAGACAAACAGGCCAATACTGAAAGAAAAAGTCCCCTTCAGAAGAGATAAACAGGACATAGCGTAATTATAAAGTAGTATGGGGTGCTCCCAAAGAGAAAAAGGCAGGACAAAGAGGCAGCACTGACCACTAGCAAGCAAGGATTTTTGAATGACAGTGGAACCACCAAATGAAATCACTGGAAACCCAGTATAGGTATACTTAAAAAGTATGTAACACCTTGAACGCTGCGCTCAACCTAAAAACAGCCTGTAAGGAAATGGCTCCTTGGAATGGTTACCCCCTGACTTTTTGCCTTTGCTGATGCTAAGTTATGATTGAAAGAGTGCTGGGGCCCTGCTAACCAGGCCCCAGCACCAGTGTTCTTTCCCTAAACTGTACCTTTGCTTCCACAATTGGCACAGACCTGGCACTCAGATAGGTCCCTTGTAAATGGTACCCCTGGTACCAAGGGCTCTGATGCCAAAGAAGGTCTCTAAGGGCTGCAGCATGTTTTATGCCAGCCTTGGGACCCCTCACTCAGCACGTGCACACTGCCTCACAGCTTGTGTGTGCTGGTGGGGAGAAAATGACTAAGTCGACATGACACTCCCCTCAGAGTGCCATGACAACCTCACACTGCCTGTGGCATAGGTAAGTCACCTCTCTAGCATGCCTCACAACCCTAAGGCAGGGTGCACTATACCACAGGTGAGGGCATATGTGCATGAGCACTATGCCCCTACAGTGTCTAAGCAAAACCTTAGACATTGTAAGTGTAGGGTAGCCATAAGAGTATATTGTCTGGGAGTTTGTCAAACACAAACTCCACAGTTCCATAATGGCTACACTGGAATCTGGGAAGTTTGGTATCAAACTTCTCAGCACAATAAATGCACACTGATGCCAGTGTGGAATTTATTGTAACATGCACCCATAGGGCATCTTAGAGATGCCCCCTGAATACCAATCAGACTTCTAGTGTGGGGCTGACCAGTTTCTGCCAGCCTGCCACAACCAGACGAGTTGCTGGCCACATGGGTAGAGTGCCTTTGTCACTCTGTGGCCAGGAACAAAGCCTGTACTAGGTGGAGGTGCTTTTCACCTCCCCCTGCAAGAACTGTAACACCTGGCGGTGAGCCTCAAAGACTCACCCCTTTTGTTACAGCGCCACAGAGCATCCCAGCTAGTGGAGATGCCTGCCCCTCCAACCACTGCCCCCACTTTTGGCGGCAAGGCTGGAGGAGACAATTAGAAAAACAAGGAGGAGTCACCCACCAGTCAGGACAGCCCCTAAGGTGCCCTGAGCTGAGGTGAGCCCTGCCTTTAGAAATCCTCCATCTTAGTTTTGGAGGATTCCCCCAATAGGATTAGGGATGTGCCCCCATCCTCACTGGGAGGAGGCACAAAGAGGGTATAGCCAACCTCCAGGACAGTAGCCATTGGCTACTGCCCTCCCAGACCTGAACACATCCCTAAATTTAGTATTTAGGGGCACCCAAGAGCCCAGGAAATCAGATTCCTGCAACCTGACACAAGAAGTAGGACTACTGACCTACAAGCCCTGCAGACGACGGAAGACGACAACTGCTTTGGCTCCAGCCCTACCGGCCTGTCTCCTGACTCGAAAACCTGCAACCAGCGACGCATCCAACAGGGACCAGCAACCTTTGAAGCCTCAGAGGACTTCCCTGAATCCCAGGACCAAGAAACTCCTGTGAGCAGCGGCTCTGCTCAACAACCAGCAATAAACTTGCAACTTTTCTACAACTTCAAAGACTTCACTCTTCCCGCCGGAAGCGTGAGACTTCACACTCTGCACCCGACGCCCCCGGCTCGAGATCCAGAGAACCAACACCACAGGGAGGACTCCCCAGTGACTGCGACCCCGTGAGTAGCTGAAGACAACCCTCCTGGACCCCCACAGTGACACCTGCAGAGAAAGTCCAGAGGCTCCCCCTGACCGTGACTGCCTGTAACAAGGGATCCGACGCCTGGACCAAGCACTGCACCCGCGGTCCCCAGGACCAGAAGGAACTGAACCTCAGTGCAGTAGTGACCCCCAGGCGACCCTCTGCCTAGCCCAGGTGGTGGCTGGCCCAAGAAGCCCCCCTGTGCCCTGCCTGTTTTGCACACTGCACCCAGCTGCCCCTGTGCCGCTGAGGGTGTGTTTTGTGTGCCTACTTGTGTCCCTCCCTGTGCTCTACTAAACCCCCCTGGTCTGCCCCTGAGGATGCAGATACTTACCTGCTGGCAGACTGGAACTAGAGCATCCCTGTTCTCCGTAGGCGCCTAAGTGTTGTGGGCATCTCTTTGACCTCTGCACCTGACTGATCCTGAGCTGCTGGTGTGGTAACTTTGGGGTTGCCTTGAACCCCCAACAGTGGGCTGCCTATGCCCAGGAACTGAGACTTGTAAGTGTCTTACTTACCTCACAATCTAACCAATACTTACCTCCCCCAGGAACTGTTGATTTTTGCACTGTCTACTTTTAAAATAGCTTATTGCCATTTTAACAAAAACTGTATATGTTATTGCTCTAATTCAAAGTTCCTAACTTACCTGTGTGGAGTACCTTGCATTTTATGTATTTACTTCAAATACTGAAAGATATTTTTCCATATAAAAACTATTGGCCTGGAGTTAAGTCTTTGAGTGTGTGTTCCTCATTTATTGCCTGTGGGTATACAACACATGCTTAACACTACCCTCTGATAAGCCTACTGCTCGACCACAGTCCTACAAAATAGAGTATTAGAATTTTGCCACTATCTTACCTCTAAGGGGAACCCTTGGACTCTGTGCACACTATCTCTTACTTTGAGATAGTATATACAGAGCCAACTTCCTACACAGCCTAAAACGTTTTTTTGCACCATTTTTGGTAAAATGCCAATAGGGTTACAATAGCCATGGCACTTCATAGGAAGTGTTGGAGTTGCTCTCTTTACTTACACGTTTCTTGCCATATATGGGTCAAAGTGGGGGGTATTTAATTTTTCCGGCTACTCCCTTGGTGATTATGCATGTGGGAGGTCCGTGTGGGCCGGCATGTAGCACTTGAAAACGATTAAAATGAGCCCGTAAAAACGAAGACCCCTTTCTTTCACAGGCAAATTACATGTCACATATTTTACGTTTTTAATAACCATTCTTATCAAAATCAGGAAACATCACTAACAACGCAGTCAATGCAACTCTATGCATTGACCACGCTGCCATTCCCATACATATGCCTTTACTACCGCATGTGTGTGGCAATGACATAGACAGCAGCGACCAGAGGAGAGGGGAGTTAGTGGAGCCAGGTTTTGGGCGGTGGGGTTGTTTTTAGGACAGGGTGGGGTAGGTGTTAGGGTTCAGAGTGGGGGGTCGTGGTAGTTTTTAGGAGAGGGTGGGTTTTAGGGATTAGGGCAGGGGGAGGAGTAGTTTTTAGGACAGGGCAGGGTAGGTTTTAGGGTTTAGTGTGGAGTCCGGGTAGTTTTTGGGACAGGACAGGGTAGATTTTTGTAGAGGGTAGATTTTACGGTTTAGAGCGTGGTTGGGGTAGTTTTTAGGACAGGGTGGGGTAGGTTTTTATGGCAGGGTAGATTTTAGGGTTTAGTGCGGGATGGGGAGCTTTTAGGACAGGGCGGGGTAGGTTTTAGGTCTCAGGGTAGGGGGTCGGGGTAGATTTTAGGACAGGGAGGGGTATTTTTAAGGACAGAGTAAGATTTAGGGTTAGGGTGGGGTAGGGGTAGTTTTTAGGACAGGGCGGGGTAGGTTTTAGGACAGGGCAGGGCAGGGTAGCTTTTAGGGGTTAGGGTCGGGGATGGGGGTCGGAGTGTTTTTAGGACAGGGTAGGTTTTAGGGTTTAGAGCGGGGTTTGGTTTAGTTGTTAGGACAGGGCGGGGTAGGTTTCAGGTTTCAGGGTGGGAGTCGGGTAGGACAGGGTTGGATTTATTGTTTAGGGTGGCAGTTGGGGTAGTTTGTGCGACAGGGCAGGGTTGCTTTTAGGACAGGGCACAGTAGCTTTTAGGGTTTAAGGTGGGGTGGGGGCGGGAAAGTTTGTAGGATAGGGCAGGGTATGTTTTAGGCTGTAGGGTGGGTGTCGGGGCAGTTTTTAAGACAGGATGGAGTAGGTTTTAGGCAGGGTAGACTTTAGGGTTTAGGGCAGGGGTTGGCATAGTTTATAGGATAGGGCGGGTTATGTTTTCGGAGAGAGCAGGGTAGCTTTTAGGGTTGAGGGCGGGGCGGGTTGGGTGGTTTTTAGGACAGGGAAGGGTAGGTTTTAGGTTTCGGGGGTTGGAGTAGTTTTTAGGACAGGGAGGGGTAGTTTTTAGGACAGGGTAGGATTTATGGTATAGGGTGTGGGTGGGGTAGTTTTTAGGACAGGGCAGGTTAAGTTTTAGGACAGAGTAGGGTAGCTTTTAGGGTTTAAGGTGGGGGTCAGGGAAGTTTGTAGGACAGGGCAGGGTAGATTTTAGGGTTTAGGATGGGGTTTGGGTGGTTTCTAGGACCAGATGGGGTAGGGTTTAGGACAGTGCAGAGTAAGTTTTAGGGTTTAGGGCAGGACTAGTTTTTAGGACAGGGTGGGGTAGGTGTTAGGGTTAATGGTGGGGATTGGGGGCAAGGGTAGTTTTTAGGACAGGATGGGGTAGTTTTTAGGACAGGTAGGTTTTAGGGTTTAGGGTGGGGTTGGGGTGTTTTGTTAGGACAGGGTGCAGTAGGTTTTAGGTCAGGGCAGAGTAACTTTTAGGGTTTAGGGCAGGGCGGAGTAGTTTTTAGGACAGGACGGGGTAGGTGTTAGGATTCAGGGTGGGGGCGAGGGGCCAGGGTAGTTTTTAACACAGGATGGGGTAGTTTTTAGGACGGATAGGTTTTAGGGTTTAGGGTGTGGGATCATGGTTGTTTTTAGGACAGGGAGGGATAGTTTTAAGGACAGGGTAGGATTTAGGGTTTAGGGTGGGGGTTTGGGGTAGTTTTTAGGGTAGGGTGGGGTAGGTTTTAGGACAGGGCAGAGTAGCTTTTAGGGTTTAGGGAGGGGGTTCGGTAATTTTAATGACAGGGTGGGGTAGGCTTCAGGGCAGGGTAGCTTTTAGGGTTTAGTGCTGGGGGGCCAGGGTAGTTTTTATGACAGGGCACAGCAGGTTTTAGGTTCCAGGGTGGGGGGGTCAGGGTAGTTTTTAGTACAAGGATGGATAGTTTTATGGACAGGGTAGCATTTAGGGTTTAGGGTGGGGATTTAGATAGTTTTTAGGATAGGGCAGGGTAGGTTTTAGGACAGGACAGGGTAGCTTTTAGGGTTTAGGGAGGAGGTGAGGGGGTCGGGGTAGTTTGTAGGACAGGGCACTGTAGGTTATAGTGTTTAGGGTGTGGGGTCAGGGTAGATTTTAGGACAGAATGGGGTTGTTTTTAGGACAGGGTTGGGTTTAGGGTTTAAGGCCAGGTGGGGGATTGGGGTAGTTTTTATGTCAGGGCGGGATAGGTTTTAGGACAGGGCAGGGTATGGTGAGAGCTTTAGGGCTCTGGGCAGGGGGTGGAAGCAGAAGTTTTAAGGGCTTGGACCGGTGGAGTATGGTGTCAGGTGTAGGGAGCAGGGCGGGGGAGAATTTTCCACACATGTTCCTTTATCAAACATGCTTTTACAACGAAATTCGTTGTAAAGGCATGAGTGGTAAAGGCATGCATGGTAAGGACGTGGTTGTTGTAGAGACCACTTTGTAAAGGCATGCATGATAGACGCCTGCGTAGTTCCATCATTCATCCATCGAAATCAACACATTTTATTCATATTCAAGGATTCAAAACATATACAGAAGCTCTACTGAGATTAGAAATAAAAAACATAGTGAAATTCATTTTCTAGTTACTTGTATCTAACGCAAATTGACAAGAAACAAATATACTGTGGGGGTCATTCCGACCCTGGCGGTCCGTTGGAGGATGCACCGCCAACAGGCTGGCGGTGCATCAAGGGCAATTCTTACCGCCGCAGTCAGAAAAGGGAAACCAGCGGTTTCCCGCCGGTTTTCCTCTGCCCCTGTGAATCCTCCACGGCGGCGCTGCAAGCAGCGCCGCCATGGGGATTCCGACCCCCTTCCCGCCAGCCTGGTTCTGGCGGTTTTCACTGCCAGAACCTGGCTGGCGGGAACGGGTGTCTTGGGGCCCCCTAACAGGGCCCAACATTGATTTTCAGTGTCTGCCTAGCAGACACTGAAAATCGCGACGCGTGCAACTGCACCCATCGCATACCAGCAACTCCGCCTGCTCCATTCGGAGCCGGCTTCCTCGTTGCTGGTGCTTTCCCGCTGGGCGGGCGGGCGGACTTTTGGCGGTCGCCCGCCCGCCCAGCGGGAAAGTCAGAATTACTGCAGCGGTCATTTGACCGCGCTGCGGTTTTCTGGCGGGGAAACTTTGGCGGGCGGCCTCCGCCGCCCGCCGAAGTTAGAATGACCCCCTGTGTGTGTTACCAATTACATGAGTGCCAAAGACAAATTATTGCAACGGTAAAGAGGCTTGTGTAAAACAGCTTTCAGGTTCACAGTGGTGAGGCCTATGTTTCCAGCTTACCTGGTCATGCTCAGACTGCTATGCCACTGCGAGACTGACTAGTCTGGAATGGATTATCAGCAGCATGCATGCTGGCTGCTGTGCTGCTGTGCAAATCAGAAGAGGAGGCAGCAGGTGCCATTCCCACCCTTTTTGAAAATCATTACAGGGTAGGTTGGGGTTAGTGATGCTTGCAGACTCCATCCCAGCCTGTGACAGAATGGAAAGAGGTGTTGCAGTCTTAAAAGTGATTAACATGCAGCCCCGGAATGTATATTGATGCTGCCTTACACGCCTTTGGCTACTTGAAAATATGACACTCCCCTGCGTCATAAGTGTGTGGTTTCTTGAGTCTACCAAAAATTGCAGGTCAGGACTGCTGCTAGATTGGCCCTTGCCAGCTTACATATAAAACAAAAAGGTAAGAATGCATTTTAGAACATGCACACTAGCACGTGTCCCTCTCTAGATAGTGCCCAGCTGCCTAACCCCTGTGTCAGCCAGGACATCAGGAGGCAGCCAGGCATTGAGGGCAGTACTCAGCATAGGCTTAACCCGTAAGCAGTAGTCTTTTTCTTGTATTAATTATGTGAATTGTAATTTCTTTTAGCAATTGCCATCTTCATAGTTTAGAAATCTGGGTGGGCGGCGCCCCGATGCTGTGTACTAGCAACCCCCACTGTGCAACAGACACCACATTTATTCACTACAAAAAAGCACATGGAATCTTGGGACAAAATGTTATCATCTTTTCATGCAAATAATAAGCTTTTATTTAGAGAAAATAAGTATATATATATATATATATTCAAACCGAAAATTGTATTATTGCATTGTGGTGTCCTAGTTTCTTTCTAAAGTTATGGAACTATAAGATGATTTGAGCAACCTCACTGACCTGGTCAGTGAACTGCTCTGCCTCTGCATAGTGAGTGTAAGTGGGAGCCCGTCCTTACTCAAACTCTGACCTCTGTCAGAAGTTCGAGGCCCTCCTCCACCCGCAGGCTTTTGCCTGCGCCTCATCCCTGTTGCCTAGTGGGAGAGCTCTACTCTTCTGCTGAGCTGCCCTCTGCCTCTTTTCTCTTTTCTCCTCCTTTTTATTCATTGTGCTGTTTTTGTGCCTTTCGCTTTGGTGCTTTGCTCCTTCTCTGCCTCTTTCCCTTTTCTCCTCCTTTTTTTTAGTGTGCTGTCTCTAATTTGCTTTCTCTGCTTCTTTTCTTCATTTTTCTCCTCACTCCTCTCGTTCTCTCTCTATCGCATTCTCCCCACTGCTGTTGCCCATGGGGCCCCGTCCCCTCTTCTCTTGCATTCTCCCTGCCGCTGCTGGCCCCATGGCCCTGCGGCCTCGCCCCCCCTTTTTCACACCGTCCCCGCTCATGCCTCCCAGCTGTCCTCTCCTACCCCCTCCCTACTTAATGGTGGCCGCTGTGTGGTAGGAAGAGCAACCTCACTGACCTGGTCAGTGAACTGCTCTGCCTCCGCATAGCTCCACCCGTAAGTGGAACCCCGTCCTGACTCGAACTCTGACCTCTGTCAGAAGTTTGAGGCCCTCCTCCATCCGCAGGCTTCTGCCTGCGCCTCATCCTTGGTGCCTAGTGGGAGAGCTCTGCTCTTCTGCTGGGCTGCCCTCTGCCCCTTTTCTCTTTTCTCACCCTTTTTCACGCTGTTCCCGCTCCCACCTCCCAGCTGTCCTCTACTCCCCCCTCCCTACTTAATGACGACTGCTGTGCGGTCGGAAGAGCAACCTCACTGACCTGATCAGTGAACTGCTCTGCCTCCGCATAGCTCCACCTGTAAGTGGCAGCCTGTCCTGACTCGAACTCTGACCTCTGTCAGAAGTTCGAGGCCATCCTCTACCAGCATGCTTCTGCCTGCGCCACATCCCTGGTGCATAGTTGGAGAGCTCTGCTCTTCTGCTGGGCTGCCATCTGCCTCTTTTCTTTTTGATCCTCCTTTTTATAAAGTGTGCTGTTTTTGTGCCTTTCACTTCAGCGCTTTCCTCCTTCTCTGCCTCTTTCCCTTTTCTTCTCCTTTTTATTTTAGTGTGCTGTCTCTGTGCCTTTTTTGTTTTCTGTGCTTCTTCTCCTCGTTTTTATCCCCACTCCTCTCATTCTCTCTCTCTCTCTCTCTCTCTCTCTCTCTCTATCTCTCTCTCTCTCTCTCTCTCTCTCTCTCCCTTCTCTCACATTCTCCCTGCCGCTGCTGCCCCTGCAGCCCCACCCCCCTCCTTTCACGCATTGTCCCCACTGCTGCTGCCCCGGTGGCCCACCCTCCTCCTGTCTGTGGCCCGCCCCCCTTTTTTGTGCTGTTCACGCTCCCACCTCACAGCTGTTCTCCCCCCTACTTAATCGCAGCTGCTGGCGTGCCAAAGGCGCACCCATGGCAAGCCCATCTGAGCCTGTCCGCGACCCGACTGTGCCCAGCGCCAGGACCCATGGACCTCTCACCCACCACCGCTACACGCCAGCAGCACGCATCGCACTCAACCCAGGACACGACAACAATTGCAAGCAGGCATCTCCAAGCAACACCAAGGGACCCTTTACCTGTCGCCATTTCAAATTTACCAGCCTCCATCACTCAAGCCCACCCCGAGGACCCACAAAGCAGAACACAGCCTCAGACATACCCTGATCAACACTCGCTTCATCCACAGGCACACAATCAAACTCTCGAACTTCATCAACATCACATCCCCGGACATCACCTTCTTCACAGAAACATGGCTCAACCCCTACTCGGCTCCAGACATCACCATCGCCATTTCAGACAGCTACAAGATCATCTGCAAAGACCTCACAAGCCACCCGGGGAGGCATTGCCATTGTCCACAAGGAGTCCCTACGCCTATCCACCAGCACCAAAGACTCCACAACCAACATGGAACTCCTCCAATTCCAGATTGGAGCCAACCCTAACACCACTCTGTGGGGCACCCTCATCTACAGGCTGCCAGGCCCCCGCCCCCCATTCTGCAACACCATCGCTGACCTAGCCACCACCCATGCTCTTACATCCAAGGTCTACATCCTACTGGGGGACCTCAACTTCCACCTGAAAAACCCAAACAACAACAACTCCACCACCCTGATCGAAAGCCTCGCGATCCTCAGACTCAAGCAACTCGTCACCACACCCACTCACTCGGCTGGTCACACACTGGACCACAATTGTTTCCGCAAGCAACCACGTCTCTGTCAGCCACACCACAAAACTCCAATGGACAGACCACTGCTGCATTCACTTCACCTTCAACAAACCCATTGGTTGCCACCACGCTATTCAACTTCTGAAGAAATTGGAACAAGGTCACAGAAGCCCAGCTCACCACCAGCCTCAAATACCCCGAAAGCCGACGACGACATCAACACTTTCCGCACACAACTTCCACAAATGGATCACCAACTGTGCCAACACCCTCGCCGCCCTCAAGACACCCCACTACAGAAGCATGCCAAGATAGCAAACTGGTTCACGCCTGCCCTCAAAGAATTGAAGCAGGTCTGCAGATATCTAGAGGGGAAATGGCACACCGACAAGACCCCCGCAAATCACAAAATCTTCAAAAACGCTGCCAATCATCACCACCAGCTCATTAGGACCACCAAAAGACTTGCCCTGCAACAATGCTTAAAAAAAACGCCCACTACAGCAAGGAACTTTTCACCATCATCAAAGAGTTCACCAACCTCAACTCCAACTCCACCGACATCCCCCCGTCGCAAGAGCTCTGCGAAAACCTCACCAACTACTTCCATCGCAAGATCGCAGACATTTATGACAGCTTCACCACCAAGGGCCCCCCCACGACTCTCACCACCAGCCCGTTGACCGAAAGGTCACCACACCCCCCAACCCTCCTCCGCTGGAACAACATCACCGACACAGAGACCCGCAACATCATGGCAACCATCCACTCAGGAGCACCTATCGATCCCTGCCCTCACCACATCTTCAACAAAGCCAGCGGCATCATCGCACCCAAGCTCCAGCATCAACCGCTCCTTCGAAACTGCCACCTTCCCAGAGAGTTGAATACATGCCAAGATCAAACCTCAACTGAAGAAACCCACTGCTGATCTGACAGACCTCAAGAACTACCGGCCCACATTCCTGCTCCCCTTTCCGACCAAAGTAATTGAGATGGTAGTCAACAAACAACTCACCGCCTTCCTGGAAGCCAACAACATCCTGGACCCCTCTCACTCAGGATTCAGAAGCAACATAGCACCGGGACTGCCCTCCTCGCCGCCACAGACGACATCCGCACCCTCCTCGACCAAAGCAAGACCGTCACCCGCATTCACCTGGACCTTTCTGCTGTCTTCAACACAGTCTCAAGTGACACACTATGCACCCACCTCCACGACGTCGGCATCTGAAACTCAGCACTGCAGTGGCTCTCCTCGTTCCTCACCGCCAGAAACCAGAAGGTCCGACTCCCCCCCCTTTCTCCCGGTAGCCACCAAAATCAGCTGCGGCGTCCCCCCAGGATCCTTGCTGAGTCCTACCATTTTCAAACTCTACATGACCTCACTAGCCACCATCATCAGAAGCCACGCACTCAACATCATCTCCTACGCTGGCGACACTCAGCTGATAGTCTCCCTCACCAACAACCCGACCACTGCCAAAAACAATTTCCTCAAAGGAAAGAAAGCAGTCGCTGCCTGGATGAAATATAGGTGCCTCAAACTGAACTCAGACAAAACAGAAGTCCTCATCCTCAGCTCCACACCCTCTGCCTGGAACCAGTCCTGGTGGCCCACTGCCCTCAGAAACGTCCACACCCTGCGCATGCTTTGAAACATCTACAAGTGGATCCCCACCGAAGCCAGAAGGACATTCACGCAGGCCCTTGTTAGCAGCCCTCTCAGCTACGGCAATGCACTCTACACCGGAACCACCGCCAATACCGAAATAAAGACTATAACGCATCCAGAACGCCTCCGCCCGTCTCATCAAGAACACCCCACAACACAGCCACACCTCCACCCTTCTAAGAGACCTATAGTGGCTGCCTATCGACAAGAGAATCATCTTCAAGCTCCTGACCCACACCTACAAGGCACTACATGACACCAGACCAGCCTACCTCAACCTTCTAGACTCCCGCCAGACAACTCCGCTCTGCCGACCAGGCCCTCGCCAACATCCCCCTCATCCGGAAAACCAAAGCTGTAGGAGGATCCTTCTCCCACATCGCCGCCAAGACCTGGAACACACTCCCTATCCACCTCAGGCAATCTTCCACCCTGTCTCAGTTCAGGAAGAACTTCTAGACCTGGCTCTTCTACTGATCCTCAGCACCCCCCCACTCACTCCAGTGCCTTGAGACCCTCAAGGGTGAGTAGCCATGCTTTATAAATCCCTGATTGATTGATTGATTTGAAACAAAATATTTAGTAAAGGTCTTAATGTATGCTATTTGTGTCTTTCATTCACTGTGAAGCCTAGCACTGATAAACTATAAAATGAATCATGATATACTAGGGGAATTTCATGTTTTGTAACTGATTGAGCGTTGGAGGTATGTGGGTGCCATGCTTCTAGAAGAGAGGTTATTTGTTCTGTACTTAAAAAAAAGCTAATATATAGGAAAAGTCAAAGTATTGAATATTCACTTTAACGTATCACTTTTGACAATCACCAGCTTCAGACTACACTCAATGACTTATTTATATATTTGATAAAAAGACAACCCAGTGATAAAGTTGTTATTAAATAGATGGGAAATTCTTTGGAAAGTTGCTTTTAGCCTGCCTGGGTCTGTTAGTGGCTAATTTGCATTAGCTCTCTGGCCAATGGCCAGCCTTTTTGCCTGAATGAGGTGTCAATGAGGGGTAAACACTGCCCCTAGAGTAGAGACAATGACCTGGGAGTGTGGAGGTGTTTTCTTTCCATGGCAGGAAGACCAGACAGGGTCCAAGAACTAGAATTACTTCAAAGGAAGCTGTCCTTTCACAAGTGAAAGTCAAGTGACACCTGTGAAGTCTTTGTCTTCATAGTCAGGCTGGCACCAAACTAGATGTCAGGAAAGCTACTCACAGAACCAGTTTTGAGTGACAGCATAGAAAGGGACTTCATATTACCCCACCACGTCTCTGGGTGGTCACACGCCCTCTGCAGAAGGAGAGAAGAATTTCCCCATCTCGGGATTTTGGGAATAGGGTCTACTGTGGGATTGTTCGCAAAAGGGCAAACAGGAACTGCTGAAATAGTAGGTGGGGTTGCCCCATGGATCTTTCACCCCAATGGTTAGGGAATGCACAGTGGTCACCCCCAACCACCAATGTAGGGAATGAGTGTGGCAATGCCAGACATCTCCTCAGAGCCCTTTCTGAGTATGTAGAAGATCCAAAGAGGACAGCACTTGCTTTCTGTGACCTGAAAGGAGCACTGAAGGACTGCACCTGCTCCCTTTTGTACCCAGGGCAAAGAAGTGGACACCCAGCATCAGTTGACTGACCTGTGTGGTTACAGGAACACAACAAGCTGTAATAAGCATTTTTTCTGAATTGACCAGCTAAACAGCTGGTAACTGGACCTGGAATGACTTTGCCATTGGCCTTTCCCTGGCACCTTGGGAATTTCTAGTTGCTTCCCCATAGGTCCTGGGAGCCTTGCAATGTACTCTTGGGGTCGTTTAGGCAACAGAAGAAAGTTTGGAAACTTTTGAAAACATTTCCTCCAGAGCTCTAGAACGTCAGTGTGACCTGCCAGAAAAAGTTCCTGAGTGGTGTTTTCCTGGCATTGGATTGATTTTATGCTACTTACTGATCAAGAGTCCTAGCACCTCTAAAACAACTGCTAAGACCCATGCTACAAAACAATTCAGTGGAAAACCTACAAAGCTCCATAGGTCCAGGGGGCCACCCGGCTTAAAATATCCAGCCTTTGCTTCCATGGCAGTGGCTACAATCTGAGTGGCAGGCAGTTCACGGAGGGTTTTAAATCTCAAAAAGTGACAAAGTCTCTTTCTGCAAAGGAACTTTGAGGAAATTACAATGCTTTTGTTTAAAAACATTACAAAGTCCCTTTCTGAAACATTTTCAAACTTTAAAAGTTACAGACTTTTAACGTGGACAAATCTAAATGTTGTATTTGACTAACGTTGCATCACATTTGGTCTCAAATAACACCTCGGTCACAGTCTACTGCTTCCGTAGACTCTCATTGTTACTTTGTGTTTTTTGGCACTATTTTTATTTAAAACTTTACAAATTAATTTCTCTGGTTACCCTTACTGGATTTTTGTCGCTTTCTGTTATTTTGTTTATTAAAATGCTCTCTTTTTTCTGATTTGGTTTGAGATTTTTATTGCTTGGTATTTGACTTTAGTTCTGTTATGCTGAGCCTGTCTGCTCTGTGCCTTAGCTACTAGGGGGTTGAGCTCAGATTAATTTAGCCACTTTGAGGGTTCAGACTAACAAGAAGTGTTATTATTCCTTAAGGTGGGCATTCGCACATCCCAAATGAAAATCTACTTTCTTATACAAGGGTTCCCCATGGTCCACCCCTTCTGTGTCCTGCTGTACATTCATTAAAATCAGAGGTCAGGTGCATGTATCACAAATGAAGCTCCTCCTCTTATCTACTTACCTACAACCATGCCATCCTCAATGCCCATAAAGAGTACCATTTTAATTGAATTGTATTAGCTGGCAATAGACAGAATTACTCTTTACTAAGATTAATAAGCTCTCAGAATCTAACTTATTTTCCCTTCAGATCCCTCTGTCTCAAAGTCTCTGCATGAACCTGACCATCTACTTTGCCAATAAGGCCATTCAGATTCAATCCTCTATAATGAACCACAAAAGACATCAATACTAGGTCTGTGCGAAGCTCATAGAGTGAATGGTCAGAGTTGTGCTTGGCCAACCGTTTGCGCTGATTGGTGTGAGTAGCGCGCTCCGGGTTGCGAAGCCAGTGTGATGAGCACCACACTGTCGCATGAGTACACAGCCATCTTGTTTTTCCTGTTCTGTTGTTGAGTAGCTATTTTAGTCATTTTTTAGACACATTATTTTGAGCAATCTAGGCCTACTGTTGTGCACTTTCACACAGTTACATTTTATTCAGCATCACTTTGTTTTTCTAGCATTAGCCACAATTGGGGTGTTGTTCTATTTTCTCTACCCTATTGTTCTTTTACTTAGGAAAGCATTAAGTTCTTCCCACAGCATTTATTTTACTTTTTACTTTCCTCAAGGCTGAAGTCAGATAGGGTTGCTGACAAAAATGTTAAGCTGTGTCTCCAACTTTCACAGAAACATACATTTCCTCCTGTGGGGACCTTTTCTTAGAACATCAACTGTTTTATCATAAAAACACGTCTCTGTCCTATACATGTGAAAGGGAGATTTTAGCCAGCTCACTACAACTGCATGCTGACCGCTGAATGTCTTCGCTACAGCTGCTTGCTTAGACTGCCGGACCCCTGGCCCTATATGGGGATGGTGTCTTTTCAGACAACAGGCTTCCTTGCTCTGGTATGGGGTTGATGTCTTCCCATGAGGGAAAACTGAAGGGTGGTTTAGGGCTTATCACGCTGTGCTCTAACATAGCTGTTAGAAATGGGGTCTTTGGTTGACAGTCAGGTTACCCCCTGTTCAAGCAAGGACCCTCACTCTAGTTAGGATAAAAGAGAATCACCCTCAGCTAACCCCTGCTTACCCCCTTGGTAGCTTGGCAGAGCAGTAGGCTTAACCTCAGAGTGCTGGGCGTAAAGTATTTGTACCAACACACACAGTAACTTAATGAAAACACTACAAAATGACACAACACCAGTTTAGAAAAATAGGAAATATTTATCTAGACAAAACAAGACCAAAACGACAAAAATCCAACATACACAAGTCAAGTTATGATTTTTTAAAGGTTTAAAATAAAAAGAGTCTTTAGGTAGTTGTAACAACACACTAGCGCTGCTAGCGTGTAAATGTACCTGGTTTGCGTCAAAAATAACCCCGCACGGGCGGTGTGCGTCGAAAGTAACCCTGCACGGCTGTGTGCGTCGAAAACAACTCGGCACGGCGGTGCGTGTTGAAAAAGCCAGCCACACGACGATCCGAAAGTCCCGCGGCGCAGGGTGCGATCTCTCAGCCTCCGTCAGCGATGCTGCGCGTCGTTTCTCCTGCTCCGGGCGTCGGTTTTTCGGTCGCGTTTCCTGCGGCGTCGTTTCTCAGCTGCGGAACCGGCGTCGCGTCGTTTTCTCAGCCGCGATCGGATTCGCGTCGATCTTTTCTCCGCACGGCGCTCGGTGCGTGTATTTTTGTCCTTAGGCTGCCAGCCTCTCCTTTCAGGGTCCCAGGGACTGGAAGGGCACCACAGAGCAGAGTAGGGGTCTCTCCAGAGACTCCAGGTGCTGGCAGGAAGAAGTCTTTGCTATCCCTGAGACTTCAACAACAGGAGGCAAGCTCTACATCAAGCCCTTGGAGATTTCTTCTTCAAGATGGAAGGCACACAAAGTCCAGTCTTTGCCCTCTTACTCTGGCAGAAGCAGCACTGCAGGAAAGCTCCACAAAGCACAGTCACAGGCAGGGCAGCACGTTTTCCACAGCTATCAGCTCTTCTCCAGGCAGAGGTTCCCCTTGGATCCAGAAGTGTTTCTAAAGTTTGTAAGTTTGGGTGCCCTTCTTATACCCATTTTAGTCTTTGAAGTCACCTTCCTTCAAAGGGGACTCACACCTTCTTGTGAAATCCTGCCTTGCCCAGGCAAGGCCTCAGACACACACCAGGGGGTTGGAGACAGCATTGTCAGAGGCAGGCACAGTCCTTTCAGATGAGAGTGACCACTCCACCCCTCCCTCCTAGCAGAGATGGCTAATCAGGAAATGCAGATTACACCCCAGCTCCCTTTGTGTCACTGTCTGGTGTGAGGTGAAAAACAACCCAACTGTCAAACTGACCCAGACAGGGAATCCACAAACAAGGCAGAGTCACAGAATGGTTTAAGCAAGAAAATGCTCACTTTCTAAAAGTGGCATTTCCAAACTCACAATCTTAAAATCAACTTTACTAAAAGATGTATTTTTAAATTGTGAGTTCAGGGATCCCAAACTCCACATGTCCATCTACTCTCTAGGGGAATCTACACTTTAATCATATTTAAAGGTAGCCCCCATATTATCCTATGAGAGAGACAGACCTTGCAACAGTGAAAACGAAATTGGCAGTATTTCACTGTTAGGACATATAAACCACATTACTATATGTCCTACCTTATCCATACACTGCACCCTGCCCTTGGGGCTACCTCGGGCCTACCTTAGGGGTGCCTTACATGTAAGGAAAGGGAAGGTTTAGACCTGGCAAGTGGGTACACTTGCCAAGTCGAATTTACAGTGTAAAATTACACATACAGACACTGCAGTGGCAGGTCTGAGACATGATTACAGAGCTACTTATGTGGGTGGCACAACCAGTGCTGCAGGCCCACTAGTAGCATTTGATTTACAGGCCCTGGCACCTCTAGTGCACCTTACTAGGGACTTACTAGTAATTCAAATATGGCAATCATGGATAAACCACTTACATACAATTTAAACAGGAGCACTTGCACTTTAGCACTGGTTAGCAGTGGTAAAGTGCCCAGAGTAACAAAAACAGTAAAATCAGAGTCCAGCACACATCAACAACCTGGGGAACAGAGGCAAAAAGTTAAGGGAGACCACGCCAAGGATGAAAAGTCTAACACGTGTCCCCCCCAGCTAAAAGTGGGGAGCAACTACCCAACCTCATGGGAGTTCTCATCACTAAGGCGGAAGAACCTGGACAGACCATCAGCATTGGCGTGCTCTGTACCGGGTCGATGTTCCACCGTAAAGTCCATCCCCTGTAGGGAAATGGACCACCTCAACAGTTTTGGATTCTCACCCCTCATCTGCATTAACCATCTGAGGGGTCTGTGGTCGGTCTGAACTCGGAAGTGAGTCCCAAACAAGTAGGGTCTTAGCTTCTTCAGTGCCCAGACCACAGCAAACGCTTCACGTTCTATGGCACTCCACCTACGTTCCCTGGGTAGTAACCTCCTGCTAATGAAGGCTACGGGTTGATCTAGGCCCTCTTCATTCAGCTGTGAGAGTACTGCTCCAATACCATGCTCTGAGGCGTCTGTTTGCACAACAAACTCCGTGGAGTAGTCAGGTGCCTTCAGCACAGGTGCTGTGCACATGGCAGCCTTCAGGGCATCAAAAGCGTTCTGGCAGGCCTCTGTCCAGATCACTTTCTTGGGTTGCTTCTTAGAAGTCAACTCAGTTAAGGGGGTAACAATGGTACCATATCCCTTAACAAACCTCCGGTAGTATCCTGTGAGACCTAAAAAGGCTCTCACTTCAGTCTGGGTCTTGGGAGGCTCCCAAGCCAGAATCGTGTCAATCTTAGGCTGTAGGGGTGCCACCTGGCCACTCCCCACCTGGTGTCCTAAGTACACAACAGAACCCTGCCCTATTTGGCACTTGCTCGCCTTAATAGTGAGGCCTGCCTTCTGCAGGGCCTCTAACACTCTCCAGAGGTGTTGCAGGTGTTCCTCCCATGTGGAACTAAACACAGCAATGTCATCCAGGTAGGCGGCACTGAACTCATCCAGTCCTGCCAACACCTGGTTGACCAACCTCTGAAAGGTGGCAGGGGCATTCTTCATCCCAAAGGGCATCACATTGAAGTGGAAGTGCCCATCTGGGGTAGAGAATGCTGACCTCTCCTTTGCCCCTTCAGTTAAGGCAATCTGCCAGTACCCAGATGTTAAATCAAACGTACTGAGGTACTTGGCAGCTCCTAACCGATCAATGAGCTCATCAGCTCGGGGGATGGGGTGTGCGTCAGTCTTGCTGACCGCATTGAGACCCCGGTAGTCCACACAGAACCTAAGTTCTGGAGTGGCACCAGGAGCAGTAGCCTTTGGGACCAAGACCACTGGGCTGGCCCAAGGACTGCTGGAGTGCTCAATAACCCTTAGGGCTAACATCTTGGAGACTTCCTCTTTAATGCAAGCCCTCACCCTGTCAGTCACCCTGTAAACCTTATGTTTAACAGGTGTACTGTCCCCAGTGTCCACATCATGTGTGCACAGGTGTGTGACTCCTGGGATCAGGGAAAACAGTGAGGCGAACTGTCCCAGCACGTGGCGACAGTCCCTCTGCTGTTCCTCAGTCAGGGAGGGGGAGAGGATCACTCCCTCCACAGACCCATCTTTCTCTCCTGCAGACAGGAGGTCAGGAAGAGGCTCACTCTCTTCCTCCACCCCGTCATCTGTCGCTAGGAGCATGGATAGCTCAGTTCGCTCAAAGTGTGGTTTGAGGCGGTTGACATGTAGGACCCTTAAGGGGTTCCTGGGGGATTGCAAGTCTACCAGATAGGTGACTTCACTCTTTCTTTCCACCACCTCAAAAGGCCCAGTCCACTTATCTTGGAGAGCCCTAGGCTCCACTGGTGCCATGACCCACACTTTTTGCCCAGGCTGAAACTCAACCAGAGTGGCATTCTGGTCGTACCACCGTTTCATATCCTCCTGGCTTGCTTCCAGGTTCTCCTGAGCGAGACTCCTGAAGCGGGCAGTCTGGTTTCTTAGTGCCAGCATGTAGCTAAATACATCCTGGGGTGGTTTACTAGGAGCTTCCTCCAAAGCCTCCTTCACCAGACTGAGCGGTCCCCTCACAGGGTGGCCATAGATGAGCTCAAAGGGGCTAAAGCCAAGTCCCTTTTGAGGCACCTCCCTGTAAGCGAACAGAAGGCATGGCAAGAGGACGTCCCACTTACGCCTCAAGGGCTCTGACAGGCCCTGGATCATGCCTTTCAAGGTGCGGTTGAATCTCTCAACCAGACCATTACTTTGGGGGTGGTAAGGGGTGGTGAACTTGTAGGTTACCCCACACACCTTCCACAGAGACTTCATATACGTGGATATGAAGTTTGTACCTCTATCAGATACCACCTCCTTGGGGAACCCCATGCGGGTAAAAACCCCCATCAAGGCACGTCCCACCACGGGGGCAGTGACCGTCCTTAGAGGAATAGCTTCTGGGTACCGTGTGGCGTGGTCCACCAAGACCAGGATGAACCTGTTGCCCATGGCTGTCTTGGGATCCAGAGGCCCCACAATGTCAATTCCTACCCTTTCAAAGGGAGTACTGACTACCGGTAAAGGTTGGAGGGGAGCTTTGCATTTCCCCCCACTCTTGCCACTTGCCTGACAAGTCTGACAAGATCTACAATAAGCAGCTGACTGCTTGTTCATCAAGGGCCAGTAAAAGTGGGAGACAAGCCTCTTATAGGTCTTGTCCTGCCCTAGATGTCCTGCCAAAGGCACATCATGAGCCAAACCCAGTAGGAAGGTCCTGAAGCCCTGGGGTACCACCAGCATACGAGCTGACCCCGGCTCAGGAACCTTAGGCTCACTATACAGGAGGCCATCCTCCCAATAAATCAGGTGAGTACCTGGCGCCTGGCCAGCCGCCTGGGCTGCAGCCTGCTGCCGCAGTCCCTCAAGAGTAGGGCACTCCTTCTGCGCCGTGCAGAATACTTCCCTGGTGGGTCCCCCTTCCTGCTGCCACTGCGACAGCTCAGGGACCTCCCCCAGTTCAGCCACCTGTTCCCCTGTAGGTTCCGGGGCATCACCCTCAGGCTCTGCCTCCTCCCGGACCGTGGGAACTTCTGGGGCGGGTTTCCCGCGCCTCCTGCCTTTCCCCTTCTTGGCGGTCCCCTGGGCCACTGTTTCAGGCTCCAGGGGCTCTTGACTACCCTGATTGGCTGCCATAGACAGGGTGGATACGCATACCCACCCAGGCAGACCCAACATCTCCAAGTGAGACCTGTGTTCCACCTCCTTCCAAGGGGAATCTTCCAGGTCGTTGCCTAGCAAACAATCAACAGGCATGGTTGGACTCACAGCTACTTTCCAGGAACCTGAGACCCCCCCCCCATTCAAAGGGAACCTGCGCCACTCTGCAGAGGCGCTCAGAATTGTCTACTGCAACTACTTGGTGAAGTACCCGGGGATCAATCTGCTCTTCAGACACCAGGTGACTCCTCACTGTAGTCACACTGGCTCCTGTGTCTCTTAGAGCTTCCACCCTCTGTCCATTGATGGTCACCCATTGCCTGTACTTCTTAGTGTTATCAGGCACTAGGTTTCTCTGGACCATCTCACTGTCCCCTAGTGAGACAAGGGTCATTTCTGCTGGTTCCCACCCACCTGAAACCAACTCCTCCCCAAGCGCTACACTGGCCAAACCCTGGGACGGTGCACCAGTGGGTGCCGGTGTACTTTTGGGGCATTTGGGGTCCCCCCTCACATGACCCACCTGGTCACATGAATAGCACTTACGTAGGGGACCACCTGTCACTGGCTTCCCTTTGGAAAACCATGACTTCTTTTCACTGGGGGGTTGGGAATCCTTACCCTGGGAATCAGTTTGGGGCCCTTTAGAGAACTCATCCTGTTTGCCCTTACCCCCCCCTTTCTTCTGAGAGGGACCCTGCCCACCCTTGGCGTGGTCTCCCCCATACCTCTTCTGGACCCTGGTGCTCTCCCAGCGGTCCGCTTCCTGTGCAAGCTTCCTGGGGTCAGTCAGCTTGCTGTCAATGAGGTGCTGGCGCAGCTCTGGAAAACATAAACTGTACAAGTGCTCCCAAGCAATTAAATTGTAAAGCCCCTCATATGTGTTTACCTTACTGCCCTTCACCCAACCATCCAGTGACCTGCAACAAGAATCAACACATTCCAACCATGTTTGGGATTCCTTTCTCTTGTAGGACCTAAACTTCTCCTTGTACTGCTCAGGGGTGAGACCATACCTGGTAAGTAAGGCCTCCTTCATGGCAGGGTAGGTGAGACTCTGAGCATCCCCTAAGGCCGTCAGTGTGTCCCTCCCCTCTGCCTCAAAATGCTTCCACAGGGCTGCCCCCCAATGAGCTTCAGGGACCAGGTTCATGTGGAGAGCTGACTCATAACCCTTGAACCACAAGTAGATATCATCCTCCCTCTTATAATCCCTTACAAGGTCTTTTGGGATGTGTACCCTTCTCTCAGGCTGCACTGTAGAATTGCTGCCACCATCCTTACTGGACTGACTCCTCTGATCAATCTCTTTTAAACTGAGCTCATGAGCCATGTTTATCTTCCTTTCCTCAAGGGCCAGCTTCCTCTGTTCCACCTCTAGACTGAGCTTTCTCAGCTCCAATTGGTACTCCCTCTCTGCCTGTCTGTCCTGTAACTCTCCAGGTGTCAGACTCTTGGAGGACACACTGCTACCTGCCCTGGAGATTCTCCCCTGAGACATAGCAGGCCCACCCACTACATCAGTGTGAGTGACTTGCAACTCCTCTTCCCCCTCTGGCTCCTCATCCGTGTGCCCCTCAGCTGCTTTGGCTGTCACCCAGGCCCTCAGCGCCTTTTGCAGCTCATCCTTCTTGGATGAGCTCTTAATGGGACAGCCAACATTACTACAAAACTGCTTCAACTGAGCCACTTTGTAGCTCTCCAATTTCTCCAAGTCAAAAGCAGCTTCAGCTAGGGCATCTCCAGACTGAGACATGATGAGAGGTTAAAAAAATATGCACCGTTCCAAAAACAGAAAAGCAAGTTCTCAAATGAAGTTCCAGAAAAGTCAATCACGGGATCAGCGAAAAAAAAAAGAAACTGAATGCAGAGAAAAAAACAGTCCAAGTAAAAAACAAAAAAAATCACAAGACTAGTAGTATGTGGTCACGTAGTGGTCTGAGATCAAAACAGTAGTGTACACTTAATTACTGTATGTCAAGTACAAATACAAGTCCAATCCCGACCGCTGGTCACCAATGTTAGAAATGGGGTCTTTGGTTGACAGTCAGGTTACCCCCTGTTCAAGCAAGGACCCTCACTCTAGTTAGGATAAAAGAGAATCACCCTCAGCTAACCCCTGCTTACCCCCTTGGTAGCTTGGCAGAGCAGTAGGCTTAACCTCAGAGTGCTGGGCGTAAAGTATTTGTACCAACACACACAGTAACTTAATGAAAACACTACAAAATGACACAACACCAGTTTAGAAAAATAGGAAATATTTATCTAGACAAAACAAGACCAAAACGACAAAAATCCAACATACACAAGTCAAGTTATGATTTTTTAAAGGTTTAAAATAAAAAGAGTCTTTAGGTAGTTGTAACAACACACTAGCGCTGCTAGCGTGTAAATGTACCTGGTTTGCGTCAAAAATAACCCCGCACGGGCGGTGTGCGTCGAAAGTAACCCTGCACGGCTGTGTGCGTCGAAAACAACTCGGCACGGCGGTGCGTGTTGAAAAAGCCAGCCACACGACGATCCGAAAGTCCCGCGGCGCAGGGTGCGATCTCTCAGCCTCCGTCAGCGATGCTGCGCGTCGTTTCTCCTGCTCCGGGCGTCGGTTTTTCGGTCGCGTTTCCTGCGGCGTCGTTTCTCAGCTGCGGAACCGGCGTCGCGTCGTTTTCTCAGCCGCAATCGGATTCGCGTCGATCTTTTCTCCGCACGGCGCTCGGTGCGTGTATTTTTGTCCTTAGGCTGCCAGCCTCTCCTTTCAGGGTCCCAGGGACTGGAAGGGCACCACAGAGCAGAGTAGGGGTCTCTCCAGAGACTCCAGGTGCTGGCAGGAAGAAGTCTTTGCTATCCCTGAGACTTCAACAACAGGAGGCAAGCTCTACATCAAGCCCTTGGAGATTTCTTCTTCAAGATGGAAGGCACACAAAGTCCACTCTTTGCCCTCTTACTCTGGCAGAAGCAGCACTGCAGGAAAGCTCCACAAAGCACAGTCACAGGCAGGGCAGCACGTTTTCCACAGCTATCAGCTCTTCTCCAGGCAGAGGTTCCCCTTGGATCCAGAAGTGTTTCTAAAGTTTGTAAGTTTGGGTGCCCTTCTTATACCCATTTTAGTCTTTGAAGTCACCTTCCTTCAAAGGGGACTCACACCTTCTTGTGAAATCCTGCCTTGCCCAGGCAAGGCCTCAGACACACACCAGGGGGTTGGAGACAGCATTGTCAGAGGCAGGCACAGTCCTTTCAGATGAGAGTGACCACTCCACCCCTCCCTCCTAGCAGAGATGGCTAATCAGGAAATGCAGATTACACCCCAGCTCCCTTTGTGTCACTGTCTGGTGTGAGGTGAAAAACAACCCAACTGTCAAACTGACCCAGACAGGGAATCCACAAACAAGGCAGAGTCACAGAATGGTTTAAGCAAGAAAATGCTCACTTTCTAAAAGTGGCATTTCCAAACTCACAATCTTAAAATCAACTTTACTAAAAGATGTATTTTTAAATTGTGAGTTCAGGGATCCCAAACTCCACATGTCCATCTACTCTCTAGGGGAATCTACACTTTAATCATATTTAAAGGTAGCCCCCATATTATCCTATGAGAGAGACAGACCTTGCAACAGTGAAAACGAAATTGGCAGTATTTCACTGTTAGGACATATAAACCACATTACTATATGTCCTACCTTATCCATACACTGCACCCTGCCCTTGGGGCTACCTCGGGCCTACCTTAGGGGTGCCTTACATGTAAGGAAAGGGAAGGTTTAGACCTGGCAAGTGGGTACACTTGCCAAGTCGAATTTACAGTGTAAAATTACACATACAGACACTGCAGTGGCAGGTCTGAGACATGATTACAGAGCTACTTATGTGGGTGGCACAACCAGTGCTGCAGGCCCACTAGTAGCATTTGATTTACAGGCCCTGGCACCTCTAGTGCACCTTACTAGGGACTTACTAGTAATTCAAATATGGCAATCATGGATAAACCACTTACATACAATTTAAACAGGAGCACTTGCACTTTAGCACTGGTTAGCAGTGGTAAAGTGCCCAGAGTAACAAAAACAGTAAAATCAGAGTCCAGCACACATCAACAACCTGGGGAACAGAGGCAAAAAGTTAAGGGAGACCACGCCAAGGATGAAAAGTCGAACAATAGCTTAGTTAGGAAATATATTTATATTGTTCCTAGTGACACTGTGGTGAGACTGTTTTTGAATTTCACTTTTCTAGTCACAATTTTGCTTCTATCATGTTTTACCATCCTAGTTATTGCAGTACATGCCATTTTATCTAAGATGTAGTTATTTCAATAAACATTATTGAACTATACTCTGTATTTGTTTGTCTTTGCCTGTGTGAGACTAATGTATCTGAGAGAAAGGGATGAGATTTGTTCGACCACGATTCCCCTGAGGAGTCCTTTCTGACATGCACTCGGTTACCACAATCATCCTCACTCTCGGGTGGAGATGAGGTACTGTTAGGTGGTCGGAAAACCTGGATTGGGCCGACAGTTGTCACATGATGTGGAATTGTACACAGTACCACACAATTCAGGTGATTCTGCCACCCAAATCCATTAGTCTCATTAGGATAATGGGAACCTACGCGACACTGTGGATGGAACTGGGCCTACTTTTTAATCCAATCTCTATATTTTTTTTTGCATTCCCTAACTTCCTCAGTTCTTCTTCTGGATTCCTTCTCTTTCCTGTTTTTTTTTTAAATTCCCACTCAGCACCGTGGCAGAGCGTGTGAGAGGTGGCACTAGTACAGAGGGTGCACCAGCTAACTGCACACCCTGTGGTTGCTAGCACCACCAGGGGGTGCAGCCCTGCACCAACTTCAGCAAGGAGGAGGTGGCTGCAGTGTTTTTGTCTGCAACGCCACCTACCCTCCATGCTGGCAGCAGGCTGCAGGTCCGGGATTGGTTACAGCCTGCCGGAGCATGGGCTGCTGTGGAGGAGGGTACCCTTTTGCATGCACATGTGCACTGGAGTTCAGCACACCAAGGTGCAGCTGGCACACCGCTGGGCCGACATCCCTGACCAGGAGCAGAACCTGGTGGACCTGCTGGGTGTCCAGATTGCAAGACTTGATGAGTACGAGTACAATCCTATTTTTTTTTCAAATAGCATGCTGCTCACAGTCAGAGGTAAGTTAAGTTCACATAACTTTACAAATATTATGTGATCCAATTTGAGTGAGCCAAGTGCTTGGTGCTACCTAGTTCTGCTCGTTGCTGTAGGCATTTGCGTGGGTTGGATATCTAAGAAGTCATGAAGACTCCCGTGTCCTCCTGTCACTAAGATAGTGGAACTGTGGTAGTAGCAGTAATAAAATCAGTGAGTTAGCATTCTCTGTGTCTTTCTTTTTATGAAGCTCATACAGTCCCAAGCAATCTCCCAGTGATGTGTAGCATGCACCTATGCATTGAAAAGGAAACTGACTGAGTTGGCCCATCAAAGCAAATGCGTTAGTATTTCCAGATGTAGTTTAGGAAATTTGGAATGGGGTTTAGGTAAGGTTTCAGAAATTAGGAATAAGTCAACTCAATAATGTAGGTGATCTGATTTGGAAAAGTACAATGTCAATATGTTACTTCATTTGCCTTTGCCTGTCAAAATATTTTCCAGGAAATTGACTATACTTCTAATCTATGTTTGTTATCTTCATATTTCTTACATCAGCCCCCATGGGCAAGAAGAGGACATAAGAGGGTTGGGCCGAGGACAATCACCACCAGTGCTGCGGCAGGTGACAGTACCACTGCCACCAACAGTGAAGGTGCTGCGGCTGACCCTCTGCTGGCCCCAGTAAGTTCTTGTTAATATTATTTAGTTCTCTAACTTTTACCTTTGAGCTCATGTTTAAATGATGAGAGAGTAGCTGTGGTTATGGTGATCCCCCCAATGTTGGGTTATATGTATTATTTATTGTCCCAGCAGTTTTGATGACAGTGCAGCATGGAAGGAAAGTAGTATGACTATGATCCCATTGGATTTGCCAACCAAAACCATATGTTCTTCATTGACCAATTTATTCTACCCGTTCATTGCACTTCAAATGACTCACAATCAGCAATATATCTCTCCCCCTCCATTACGGTTGGCTTGACTACTTGCTAACATTGGCGGTCATTATGAACCAGGAGGGAAAAACTGCGCCAACACGCCGGCGGTGCAGACCGCCAAATAAAGAAGCATAGAAGAAACAGCCAGCGGCCCATCCACTCACGGCCATTTTGGTAGCATCGCTGATGATGACGGAGACCATCTTCAGCCCAGCAGAAAGGCCCAACCTCACCAACAGATAATGAAACACCACTCCGCCAGCAGTTCCGGGGCGAGAACCACCACCATGCAAAGCCTAGCAGAAATGACACATATAAAGGGAAACACTCACCGAAGGCACAAAGAACATGCCACCGCCGACATGGAGCGAGAGTAGGAAATACTCCTTGCCATATTTCTCCAGGACCATGACTGCCGATGAAGACAACAACGGTAAGCACTGCAGCCTTGCACACATGGGAGGAAAGGGCACAATTACATACACCCCCACCCCCTCACACTGCAATGAAGACCCAACCCCTCCCACCACCCAAAGCCATACTTACCCTAACAAAATGTACTTACCAGACACAAGCCAACAGATACCTGCATCAATGCACACCCCTGTGCACACCACTCCCCCAAAGTGAAATGCTGCAAAACGGGTTAACAGAGCACCAACACGTCTGCTGGCAACAGAATGTATTCCCAACAAAATCCAATTTATACAAACAAGGCCATTGGCCAGTCCATTTCAAAGTCCCGGAAGGGCAAATATAGCCCACACTTGACCCCTCTGATGGAAAAGAAAAGTCCACTGACAAGGGGCATCTATGGGGCAGCCAGGCACCTCAGGTTTTAGGGGAAGGTGGTGGTGGGAGTGGTGACTCCGGTTTGGTATGGGGGTCTTGGTCGTAGGCTCTGGAGGTGGAGAGGGTTTGGGCTTGCACTGGGGGTTGCAGAGGGAGCAGGGCAACACGGGCCTTCTTCCTTACTGGGGAAGGAGGCACAAGAATGGGTATGACAGACTGGGGAGGACGTGGATGAGGAAGGAATGGGTTTCTGGAGGCCAAGGGAATATTTGGGCACAAGACCGGGTCGGCCAGTGGGTTCGAACAGGTCACCACAGGAGAGGAAAAGCTTTCAAGGAGCAGCTGGAGCGGTCTTGGAGACATGGTTGGGAGTGGAAGTTGTGGGGGTGGTGGTGGTATGAAGTGTAGGTTTCCTGTGCTTGGATGCAGGTGCCTGTACAGTATGCCGATGTTTGGTGGGCGTGTGTGGAGTTGATGTCTATGAACATTTCTGTGTCCTGGGAGGAGGTGGGGTGGACACAGTAGGGAAGGTGGATGTTGCTGTATCGGCCTTGGAATGTTGGGTGAGTGCCTGCATGTGGTGGGATGTGTGGTGCTTGCGTTTGCCAGTCTGCTTCTTGGGTGTTGATTTGGGTGCATGGCTGTCTGCATGTGTGCTTGGGATGGGAGAAGGAAGTGAGGTGCTGGAAGAGGTAGAGGTGGTGGGAGGGGGGGTGAACAGAGCAGGGACACTGGCTGCCGTCAAAGAGGAGGCAAGAGCCTGAGAAGATCTCTGTAGGCCAGACATGGCACTGTGAATTCCTTCCAGGAATGCATTGCATTGCTACATCTCTGATGCCAGCCCCTGGATGGCATTCACAATGGTTGTCTGACCTACAGAGATGCTCCTCAGGAGGTCAATAGCCCCCTCAGTGAGGGCAGCAGGGCTAACAGAGCAGGAGATGAGGTGCCTGGAGCGAAGGAGACGCCCACCCTCCTGGGTGAGCGGGCACAGGATACTCAGTGGTGAGATACTAGGAGGGCAGTGATGGTATGAGGGGTGGCGGAAGATGAAAAAGAATTGGTGGGCCCAGTAGGGTCCACCACCACCAGGGAGCTGGCATGGGAAGAGGTGTCAGAGTGACCACCTCCAGTGGTATTTGCCTCCCCGTGGTACTCCCCTTGCCCTCCAACCCACTGGTCCCCTTGGTGTCAGTGGACTCTGCCTCCTAGGAACCGTGGGCTGCAGCATACCCACTCATCAGTGCCTCAGCTCCCTCGCCAGATGATGCTAAAGCACACAAGGACACAAGAGCACAGAAGGGGTGGGGGGACAAAAAAAGAAAGAAGTATGTCATATCGAGGTCAAACAGACCCGTTTGCACACAAATACCCTCACACATCTCAGACACTAACCCCCAGCAGACACAATATTTGACATGAATGTGCCCCTGACTGGTAGGCACGATCCCACAGTATACTACATGACCACCCTGGCCCTCTACTCTGATATACTTTACAATGGGATACAATGAGAGACGATGGCGAGACCACAAATCTGCAAATCAATGAGGCTACATCTAAACCAATAGCCCAAACAGGGGACCCCTCACAGGCCTACAGTCCAAGCCATATCTACCTAAGGACACAGTCCAACAGACGTAGAGGGGGGCAGGACAGCAGGCACTCACCTGTCTATGTGCCTGGCACTACACTGCATGCACCCCATGGCACCTAACTATACTCAGCACAGTAGCATCACAATAGTGTTGGTACTCACCCCCTTGTGGCTGCTGTGCTGCCTTCAAGCGCCCATCCAAATTAGGATAGGCCACTGCCAGTATATGGCCCATTAGGGGGGTCAGGGTCCGACGGGCACCTCTCCCACATTGGGAGGCCATCACCAGCTGGGCCTCTCCGGTCTTCCTGGCCCAGAACCGCAGGTCCTTCCACTGCTTCCTGCAGTGGGTGCTCCACCAGTTGTAGACCTCCTGGGTCCGCACTTCCTTTCTTCTGATGGGCGCTGACCTGCATGGGAGTAAAGAAACAGATGTCAGTGTGGGTGCCCCGTACACAAATGCCATGCCAATTCAACCTGACATGGCCCATTGAGACACACATATTGACAATAGCCTAGCAAATAACTGCCAGACACATTACGGGCAAGCATCCACAAAGCCAACAAAAATGCCTACACGCATCAGCTACCTTCACACACATTCATGGATATCAAATAGCAACTTACCTCTGATCGCCCATACAGCTTTGCATACAGGTGCAGGACCCCGTCCACCAGCTTGTCCAGCTCCTCCGCAGTGAAGGCCGGGGCCCGTTCCCCTGTAGCACATGCCATCTTGAGGACCAAAGTCAGGACACTGCAGCTCACGCAGTGGAGTTCCGTCCCTCTCGAGGTGCAGGAGTTAAGTGGCAAGGGCAAATGAAAATGACGGTATTTCCCACGGCAGTGTGCACCAAAACCACCAGTGGTGATCGTGATTGGCCCTGCTTCCCCATAGACGCCAATGATATCCAATCAATAGGTGCATGGCGGTGATCACCGCCTACCGCCATGACGACTAACGCCAGTGGAATTAAGTCACCTCCTGCACTACACTACCTGCATGGCAGGGGGCTGCTATTTTGGTGCAACCACCACTCCTTCATTGTCTGTCCGGGGTCCTAATCCATGGCTTCATTCCTTCTCCCATTCGTCGAAAACTGGTATGATCATTGATCCTCCTCATAGAATCATAGTGGGAAGCAGGACTACACTGTGATGCAATGACACATACACACCTCACCAGACATTACCCTGACAGGATTACCATATTCTCTGCATCTGTGTGAGGGACAATAGTGTTGCATGTACAAGATGAATGGTGGAACAATGTTATTGAAGTGTTTGTCGCAACTCAATGTGTCTCTCTTCCACCCCCATGGGTACAGACCTATGTGGCGAGGGAGGGCCCCATCTGTTTACAGACCCCTGGTTGATCTAGCCACCATGGAGGAACGTCACATCATCATCACTTACCGCCTGAATCGAGCCACAATCCTGGAACTCTGTGCACAAATGGAGCCTGCTCTGATGCCAGCTAATATGAATCCCCATACCATACCTACAACTGTGCAGGTACTATCTGTGCTATATTTTCTGGCCACAGGCTCATTCCAAGTCCCAGTGGGCGTGGCAGCCAGGATATCTCAGCCAATGTTCAGCAAAATCCTGTCTAATTTTTCTCATTTTCTTTGTGCAACACCTGCAAAGTTATGTCTAGTTTCCCCAAAGGGCTGATCTCACCTCCATCAAATCTGGATTGTATGCTTTTGCAAATATCCCCCATGTGATAGGTGCCATTGAAGGTACCCTCATAGCCCTCATACCCCCAAGAGTAAATGAACAGGTGTTCAGAAATCGTAAAAGCTTTCACTCCATGAATGTCCAATTGGTGTGTACTGCTGATCAGACCATTACTCATGTCAATGCAAGGTTCCCAGGATCAGTCCATGACACCTTTGTCCTGAGAAAAAGCAGTGTGCCACACGTGATGGGATAACTACAGTGGGGCAGAGAGCTTGGCTCATAGGTGAGTGTGTATGACACTGGATTAGTTAGATAACTGACAGGCAGGCTGTATGCAAGTAGAAAGTGTGTGTTTCAACCCTCTTTCACCCACTTTTCCAGGGGATTCTGGCTCCCCAAACATGCAATGAATCCTGACACCTGTGAGGAATCCTAGGACAGATGCGGAAATCCATTATAAGGCACATGGTCGCACTAGACATGTCATTGAGCAGACCATAGGACTCCCGAAGGCAAGATTTCGCTGCCTCCATCTCTCTGGATGATCCCTGTGCTATGTGCCTGACAAGGTGTGCCAGATAGTGGGGACCTGCTGCATGCTGCAAAAACTGGCTTTGAGGAAAGCTATCACACTACTGGATGAGGAGGATGCTGTTGCACCACCCCTGCCACTTCAGAGGATGGATGAGAGTGATGGGGAAGAGGAGGGGTAAGACATCAACTCCAAGACCCAGCTAATCCGTCATTACTTCCATTGACTCTCAGGTACTGTTCTATGATGCCCGTGGGTCTACTGCATTGTTCCAGGGTGACTCATGTGCAAAGTGCTGTGGTGTCCCTTAACAGTGATGTGTAAACTTCATGTATGAAGGGGGAGATGTGTGATACAGCAATGGAATGCACAGTGTGACATACTTCAAACACTGCAGTCTGTTGTACCCCCTCAAGCAATGTAAATGGCATTATGATGGTAACTGACTAATATATTCACATTTCCATTTGAGTGGTCATATTAATGAAGGACAGATATTTTTAGTGCACAAGTGTACTTATTCTCAGACAAGACATCCATGAGGGATGGGACAGTGGAAGGGAGTGAGTACATGGTGAACAATATCCTAGGTACATTTCCAATGCTGTTGGTAGCACAGGGGCATAGTCCCTGGGGCCATTGGAAGATGGTGATATGGCAGTGGCATGTCAACAAGGTAGCTCAGTGGCCCACAAAGGGGACAGTTCAGGGCAAAGTCACTTCCTGGCAGTGGGCTTGGTCTTGGCTGGTGTTTCACAGGGATGTCTGGGTCTGAAGCCATGTTTGCAAGGGGGAAGCTGGGCTGCAGGGGAAGGGGTGCTGGTGTCCTGTGAGTCCTCTGGCAGTGCCACCAGTCCATTAGCAGCTGTGGATGTGGATAGCAGGACATTGTCCTGACTAGTGGAAAGGGACTGCAGGTGAGTGGTGGACACAGGCTGACTGTGGTACTGGCACTGCAGCACCCCTGTAATGGAGGCCATGGTAGCATTGAGTTGTTTCCTTTGCTCCATGGCCTCCTGATGGTGTACTATATGCAGCCTCTTATTGTCCTCCAGTGTGGCCATGATCTGGGCTCTCCTGTCCTGGGAATGGTGGTATGCTCCCAGGACCTCAGAAATGGCCTCCTGGGCAGCAGCATCCCTCCTTGGGCAACCCCCCTGACCCACTGCTCCCCACCCACTGGCCGTGGCCCCCTGCAGCTGTGTCCCCTGCACTGGCCTGGCAGACCCACTTGCACTGGGCCCTTCATTATCGTGCCTGGTAGTGGGTGGAGACTCGGGCCTCTGTACTTGGGGCAGCCAGTCCGTGGCCTGGAGACACTGGTGTGGGGTGTTGTGCCAGAGCTGATGGCAGTGGCTAAGTGGTGGGTGTGTCAGTGGTGTCCTGGGTGGGGCTTCTGGAGGGTGACTGTCCACGGCTGTGGGATGGCCCAGGGATTTCCTCTGTGTCCAGGCATCCCTCTGCACTCTCCTGAGTGAGGCTTTCATCTGGAGGTGGAAGACTGGCACTCCTTGACATCTCTGTCTGGGTGGCAAGGGTGGTGGTGCCTGTGTGTGAGAGAATGGGTGTCCTGCACTTACTTGTCCCTTACAGCACTGCTTAGGAGTAATTGGTGGTTCCATTCCCATGTGGTAGCATGCTGGGTCCCTTCGTGTTCTTTTGGATGCATTTCGTGAGGGGGTGTTGCATTCTGGGTGTTGAAGTGCCCGTGCCATTTCATGCTTGGGTTGGTGACTGTGCACAGGGGGCTGGATGGTGATCGGCAGGGGTTGTGGGCATGCAGGGTACATGTGTAGGAGTGTCTGGGTATTGTGGGCTGGGTAGGGAATGGTGACATGGTGGTAGTGAGAGGAATGGGGTGCTACACGCAATCCAGGTGTAGTTCACTTACCTGAGTCCAGTCCTCCATGGAGTCCAGTGAGGCCCTCTGTGTGCGGGATTGCCAAGACCTTCTCCTCCCAGTCGGTGTATTCGGGGGGAGGAGATGGGGGACCAACGCCAGTCCTCTGTATGGCGATGTTGTGTCATGATGACATGGAACACACCTTCCCCCGCAGGTCATTCCATCTCTTCCTGATGTCCTCTCTTGTGCGTGGATAGATTCCCACAGCATTGACCTTGTTGGCAAACCTCTGCCGTAGCTCCATCTTCTTGGCCAAGGGTCTCTGCTGCACCTGTGCCCCAAATAGATGCAGCTCGACCCTAAGTATTTCCTCCACCATGGTCCTCAGCTCCCTGTTGGTGAGGTGGGGGTGCATGGGGGTGCTATGGTGTGTGTTGTGGGTGTGTTGGTGAAGGTGCTATTGTGTGGTTGTGTGTGTGGTCTGTGATGGTGTGTATGCTGTGTTTGATTTGTGGTGATGTTTTGTGTGTGTGACTTGTGTGCTGGTTGTTTGAGTGTATGTGTGTTGTGGTGTCGATTTCTGTGGTGCTGTTGGCATTGCAAAGGATTGTGGGTTGTGTATGTGTGTGTTTTATGTTGGCATGGATGTGTGTCAGGTGTGTGCTATACATATTTGCCAATGTGTGCTTCTGTTGTTGATGGGTCCCATTTCTGAGCGCTGCGGTCGTTCCCGCCAATGGTTGTTCGACATCCACTGTCCGCCGTTCTGATTAGTGCATCATTGCTTGGTGGGCGGGGGTGCGTATGTATGGTGGTGGTGGGGTGCTATGTCCTGACTTTCAGCCGTCGTTGGCCTGGCGGTGGGTGGAAGTTGTCATTTTTTTGGCGGATTGTGTTTTTGCCATCAATATTCAGCAGTGTGCAGTCCACTGCCACTGGAGGTCTTTTGTTCACAGTCAGCACCGTGGTCGGCAGTGATTGCTGCCAAGTTCATAATGAGGGCCATAGATATTTTACATGGGATAGAAGATACTGCAAACTGAACTTTAGTCATATATTGTGGTTGAATTTTGTTACAAATAAAAAAGGGGAAAGTGTATCTGGTATCTAAAATGTGTAATGTTTTTTCTAGCTGCACAGACCACCTGTGTCGGGGCCAGCACCAGTGCACCAGACGATGCAGCAGCAGCTGAAGTGGGAGTCTCAGGATGGCAGCAGGGATGGGTTGTGGTAAGTCACATTGCTTAGTTATTTACAATTACTAGTATACCCACTGTATTTGTTAAGCAAGGCACAACCCATCCATCATCATTCATGATCTCCTTGCCCATAGCATTTCGCGATCCATGGGCCATGACCCCGTCTAACTGCAGCATGGTTCAATTACAAAGCTTTCATTGGAATGCAAACAGGGATGAAAACAAGGTGTCTATCCCTTCCCTCCCAGTGCCCACTCAGTCACCTCCTGATACCGCACTTATTAATTTGTTTCTAACGGCCGCATGTAGCAAGCTATTTGCACGTCGCAAACAGAAAATTTAGCTGTTTGCGACGTGCAAAAAGCACATAGCAATGCACAAACCCCATTTTGCGATTCGGTAACCTGGTTACCAAATTGCAAAACGGGTTTGTGACTCGCAATTAGGAAGGGGTGTTCCCTTCTTCATTACGAGTCGCAGTGCAATGTAGGATTGGTTTATGACTGCAAACAAAGTCGCAAACCAATCACATTTTGCATCTTTTTCAAATGGGTGGTAATCCATTCGCAAAAGGGAAGGGTTCCCCATGGGAGCCCTTCCCCGTTGTGAATGGCACTGTAAACATTTTGAAATGAAAACGTTTCATTTTTCGTTTTTGCAATGCATCTCATTTTCCTTTAAGGAAAACGGGCTGCATTGCAAAAAAATAAACTGCTTTATTAAAAAGCAGTCACAGACATGGTGGTCTGCTCTCCGCAACAGGCCACCATCCCTGTGAGGGCCGCAATTTGCAATGGGGTCACAAATTGCGACCTACCTCATGATTATTCATGAGGTGGGCATTTGCGACCCCCTTGCGAATCGCAGATGGTGTGAGGGACACCATCCAACATTGGGATTTGCAAATCTGAATGTTGCTACATGTGGCCCTTAGTTCTGTCCCAGCCTACCAAAAATATTGAAAAAAATAAATTTTTGGCATGTGCCGCATGTTATGGGGAAAGTGGTTCACATGGCTTCCATAATGGATTCAACTACAGAGACCGACTCAGCCTTAGCTTAGCCACATCATCAGTGCCCCCCCCCCACTATTCTATAGCAAAATCTTTACCATACCTATCTGGCATTTTCCCTGTACCTTACCATGCTGCGGCATACTAAGTCAAGTTTCCTTTCCTTACTGCCTAGCGAATGTATTCGATTAAAATAATTTGTACTTGAGGGCGAAGCCAGGTAGTAAAGTGGTAGTAAGTATTGAAATTTTGTGTTTTGTAGATGGGATACTGTGTGGTGAACATGTCCAATAAAATGTTAAGTATCCTGTTCCTTTCCCTGTTTGGCAGTGCATCATCTTTCCCACCGTCTGTTTACGGCAGACAGGATTTTTATTATCGCATGTTATAGATGATGTTTGTGACATATTATTCATCTACCACTTTGGAGTCAGGGTAGAACTGAAGGGCATTTGGAGAAGAGCAGGACCATTGGAATCAAAGATATTTTTTTGTCTATTGCTGCTGCCCCAGCAGCAGACAGCAGAGAGTAGCACATTTGTACACGATGCACTAGCTAGCACGCCTCAAGTCATTTATCACAGCAAGAATAGAATACTTGTACTCCATAGTGGATGTAGCCTTACTCATTAACCAGCGTTATTTTTCTTTTTTCCACACAAAGTGTCTGTGTGTTTTGCTTTTTTTGAACATCCATTGCAAGAAGAAAAAAACTCAGTTTTTTTCATCTTATGCTGCCTCCTTTTAGCCAGTCAGTGCTTTTATGTGAGGTATGTGCTGGTAAAATCATATCCCAGTGACTTTCCTAATCACATCACAAATTCCAATGGCCTTAGGGGACCACCAATGTAATTATTCTGTGCCACTATATCATTTTAAACAATTGTTTGCATAGAGCATTCAGCATTCATTACAATTTGTATTTTTATTTTTTTTCTTGATATTGCTATATTGCTCCTGTAGCTGGTCTACTAAAACCACTGACCCTGCAGGAGGGTCCAGGTCCGATGGCAGAGGTTGATGGCCACCAAGGCCCAGTACCAAAGGCTGGTGGACGAGGAAGGTGAGGCACATGCCCCTTTCAGGAAAATGACTACCCATTAGGCGCTAAACATTGCAATTCATGGAAATCAGGTTATTAGTTGAACACCCTCCCTCACTGTCTGCCACCACATAAATTATCAATCATTACTCACAATCACTCAATAATATATCATCAACCATTCACGGTGGTAGGTACACAATTGTATCACTGATGAAAGAAACACATTAGAATTTGGTTTTGACAGTCTTAATCAATGATCTTCGGCAGCCCTGCTAGGTGATGCAAAAAAAGAGTAGGCATGAGAGGGAGGAAGGCATTGTCTCCAGTGTCTTAAAGGAATTGTGGAGGCTTCTTCATGGCACTCTTGTCCAATTTCAATCCGGCCATCCATGTGACTAAAAAATGGTGGGGCAGCATAACTCAGACACAAATATAATGTCCCACTAGTTATTTTTTTGTGCAGAGAAAGGAGTTCATAGATAAATAAATAAAAAGTATCACTTCATGGACATGCTAAACATCCCCTTACAAACCTTTTCACTTGTGATCTAGCCCTGGCCACCAAAAATCTATTTGTACTTTCTGCTTCATGGCTGATATTCCCCCATGACCTTTGTGTAATACAGAGAGTATTTCTCACCGCAAATTATTGGGAACTGTCAATCTGTTGCATCTTCTTAATATTCCATCTATGCCTGACAACTCTGGCCATACATATTTGTAATCGGCCATTACATCCATTTGTTCCACTCTATCTTCCAATTATTTGATACTTGTTTAATGATTTTCTGACATATATCATCTTTCTCTACCTCAGACTTCCATTCCTGCTCTGTTATTGCTTTAAGACTTGCAATCTGTACATCGGAAACCAAAAACTCTTCTTCAGTTTCACAATGCTCCCCGTGCATGGGTAATCATGATTAAAAATCAGCATTTACATTTTTCACTCAAGGTATATATTTCACTGTAAACATGTATTCTTGTAATCTGGATAACCATTTTGATATTCTTGTGGCTCTTACTGCACCTTTAGTTGTAAATACAACAATTAAAGGGTTCTGGTCAGTCCATAATTCAAAATCAGTGTCCCATGCAAAATTCCTAAAATGTTGTATACCTCACTAACATGCTGTCGTTTCTTTCTCAATAGTAGAATAATTTAGTTCTGCCCCCTTCAACATTATAGATGAAAATGCAATTACTTTCTCATTCCCATTTTTTTTCTGCAGGAGTACAGCACCTAATCAATGTATGCTAGCATATCAATTTATCTTGTGGATCATATGGTGATAATGCTACTGCACTGATGATGCACCTCTTGATTATTTTTAAAGCATTTTGAAATTCTATTGACCATTACACCCTTTTTTCATTAAGTCCCTCATAGGTTTTACCCTGTCTGCAAAATGGTCCACAAATTCTGGATAAAATTCTGCCAAACCTAAGAATGAACGTAATTGTTTTTTGTCTGTTGGATTTAGGGCTTTTTCTACAGCTTCGACTAGTTTACACTTGGGTTTGATTCCTTATCTTGAGAGTGTATCTCCTAAATACCCCACCTCTTGAACTGCACATTTGCTTTTGTTTAGTTTGAACGTGAATCCAGTTTCATCTAGGTTCATTAACCTGAAAAAACCTTACTTGTATGAAACCTATTAACAAATTTTGCATTACTCATTGGAAAACAGCTGATGCAGAAGCTAATCCCAAGGGCATCCTTTTAAAATGAAATGCCCCTTCAGGTGTGATAAATGAAGTTAAATGGCGAGAATGTTTGTGCAACAAAATCTGATGCTTAGCATTGGACAAATCAATCATTGAAAAGTAGTGTTCTTTTGTTACTCCTGATAACAATTCTCCCATATTAGGCAAAGAGTGGCTGTCAAGCCATATACAATTATTCAAGTCCCTCTAGTGAACACACATTCTGATCTCTCCATTTAGTTTCCACACAATAACAATTGGACTTAGCAAGTCTGATGATTCTATTCCTCACTTCATGGACTACCAGTGAAATACTTTCCTTCAGTATAATTTTGTGAACAACTTTTTTTAGACATCTTAAATTTTGCCAAAAAAGTCTAGGGAATTTGCGTGACCATGTGACAACCTTATCAACTGTTGACAATAATACTTGGTCTCCTTTGTTAGGGTCCAACCTAGCAACAATCTTCCCTTTTCTACCACCTATACTACACATATTGCACTTATATTTTTGAACGATAGTTCAGTTATAAAAAATCCTCCACTATACCCTTCTGGTTCAATGTGTGTTTCATTTATGCTCATGCATCCCAATTTCTCCCAAAGGTCCATGCTAAAAAATGTGTAAGAAGAACAAGAATCAGTCCACATACATTTGTCCTTTCCACAAATGTTTACTTGACATTTTGGTAGTCGATATTATGCATTTGATGATTCTAAATGGAATGCATTTACCACTTCTGTGACCATCAAAACTTCCACATCTTCATCAGAATCTAAACCTTTTTCTAAACATGTTTTACTAACCCTTTCTTGATCACCAACATTCCCCCAATTAACTTTGTTACTACTTCCTTCACTTTTACACACCCTAGCAAAGTGACCTAACTTTTTACATTTTTGACATTTCATTTTCATTGCTGGACAATTTTTTGCTGATACCAGGCGTTCCATACTGCCACACCGGTAACACATTTTCTTGACACTTTCATTATAAACCTGTTTCTTTCCTTCTTCTTTGGATTTGTTCTTATTTCCCATGCCTTTTATCTTGCATACACTCTCACAAGATTTCAATTCCAGCAGAAACTCAGAACTACTTTCAGCTCTCCTAGCTGCTACAATAGCTTTTTCTAATGTTGATTCTTTCATACCTAATAACTTCTCTTGAGTCTTCAAATTGTTTTCTCGATTGATTAATTGATCTCATATTATTTCATCTTGTAAACCTTTGAACGTACATGTAACAGCTAAATTGAGTAATGCAGTCAGTCACATATTGATCTACTGACTCATTCACACCTTGTGCCCGTGAACAAGATTTGTGCCTTTCCACTACCACACTCACCTTTCAGCCAAACACTCATACTCATCATCCGACTCTTCATCCATATCTGAACTCTCATCCCTACTATGTTCCCTACTATGTTCTACATTTTTAACACCTAGTAAAGTTTTCACCACATTTCTGCCCTCAACTCCTAAGCTATGTTTTAACAGCGCTACTTTTCTCTTTGCTATAAATGCACAACCATCAATTGCCTCCAAGTACGTCTCAAATGCTTCCCACCAGTCCTCCCATACCATTATAGGATTCCGAGGGCTATCAATAAATTTAGGTGGGTGTAAAACCAATTGCATTTTCACTATAACATATATATTAAAGTGTGAATTTAAAATAATAAATTAACACAAATAAAGTTGTCACTGTTGACTTATTTATTTATTGCGAGAGCAAAGCATCTGGGACACGAGATGTCTAGGTCATCCGGCGAGATGCCGTCTGTGGAGTAAGTGTGACTTTAAGGGGCAACTCCCCTTCTCATGTTCCAAGACTAGAGGCTAACCGCCTCTCCTCTACTGGGCTTGACCTATCAGTACATCCAGGTAGGCCCCGTGTGCATTTTAATATAATTGCTCACTGAGTAGCACGCCCTACTAGCCTCTTAAATATTAGAGATCCCTGACCCTGAAGAATGCCACAGACCGTTCACGGCTCTTAGAGAGGGCAGAAACATGTTGGTCTCATTTTAACCTCTAAGACATTTTGAATCATTATATTCAAATAGGTCTCTAATTGTTCCTTTTAATCTTACCAACAAACACCTCGATTAAACTACTACATCAATAGGTGATTTGTTAAGTAATTTTTGCATCTTTTTCAATCTTTCAACTGGATCCCTCGATTTATCCAGACAGTTAAATTTCAGCACTCCCTCAGAGTCCATTTAACAATGAGGTTGAGTCGGCCCAGGTAGTATCATCTTACCTGTGTGGGCTAGGTGGTCATATGATGAAGCATGACACTATAATGTGTTAGAGACCACCTAGTCCGTAAAGGAAACTCCCTCATCCACCTCTCAATTAACTTAGCTGCTTCTGCTGTGTCCCATGTCCATGTAGGACACAGCTGAACCGGCTTTCCACTCCTAACCAAAATAGGCTAATAGAGATTGGTCCTTCACATCCCCCACACACTTTGTGGTAAAGTTATTTCTTCTTCAACCGAATGAACTGTTTTCTTCTGTACTTCGTTTTCCAATTCTTATAGATGCATTAGTCCCTCCTTCATGCCTTGTTCATGCCAGCCATAGTCCTCTTTCACTTTTTACTGTTGATGTCAACAGTCCTTCTTTCATTTTTTTTCCCAACACTTCGTTCCGCCTTTAATCTGGTGCAGATCACTTAAAGGAAACAGCTGCCATTGTTAGGTGAAATTCCTCATGTTAGCCCAACCTTTCTTTGTGTACTGCTTCACAGCTGATTTCCAAACGTGTGTAAAAAAAAAACTTTGCATGCTCAATAACGTTGCACATTTTCATAAATAACACGCAAGCGTAGTTTATAGGTTGCTTAGCACTTTCAGCCGCCAAGCGCCTTTGCTTCTCGCTCCTAGTGCGCCTCGCGTGTGCCAGGTTCTTAATAATACGCTTGTTGGCTTTGTCCACATGCGCCTCGCGTATGCCTAGTTCTTAACAATACGCCCGTTGGTTTCATCCACATGCACCTTGTGTATTCCAAGTTCTTAACAATGCGCTAGTTGGTTTTATCCCCAATCGTAAAGTACCCTCACTGCTGCTCACCAACAAACTCAATCCTGTACCCAAAGTCAGTGCAGCTTCAGTTCTACATTTGCATGGTAATAAAGCAGTGCTTCAATTTCACCTGACCCAGTGCAGTTTCTGTCCTTGCCTCTCACCCACAAAGTCAATTCCACACCAAAAGTTATCAGTACGGCTACAGTTTTGTACTCTCATGACACAATGCAGCTTTTTGATTTCACTCTCTCTGTGCCGCAGTGCTAATAATTTGTAATTCAACACTCCTCACGCCACATACAGCATCAGTATTTTACAGCCGTAAAACAAAGTCATCCATCAAATAAATGTACCTTCACCCTGTACTACACAAGTCACAAGTCACATCAACTGCCAGCAACCTCCATCGACTGTCGACTTTCGCAAGGCGGCAATGGATATTCTCTTCTGTCTGGCCTGTTTGTTCCTCACTGACATCCCATCCTCGTCGCCAATAAAACATCCTTCCACCTTGTTAGACTTGGCTTCCTTGGAATGGTCTCCCCTAACTTTTTGCCTCTACTTCCCAGGATGTTTCTGTGTGCTGGACTCTGTTTTTCCTGTTTTGTTTGCTCTGGACACTTTACTACTGCTGACCAGTGCTAAAGTGTAAGTGTTCCCTGTATAAAGTATATGTGTACATTGGCTTATCCATGATTGGCATATTTGGTATACTAGTAAGTCCCTAGTAAAGTGCCCTGGAGGTGCCCAGGGCCTGTTAATCAAATGCTACTAGTGGGCCTGCAGCACTGGTTGTGCCACATAAATTAGTAGTCCTGTAAACATGGTTCAGGACTGCCACTGCAGTTTTAAACTGTCAATTCGACTTGGCAAGTGTACCCACTTGCCAGGCCTAAACCTTCCCCTTTTATACATGCAAGACACTCCTAAGGTAGTCCCTAGGAAGCCCCATGGGCGGGGTGCAGTGTATGTTAAAGGTGGGACATGTACTTAAGTGTTTTACATGTCTTGACAGTGAAATACTGCCAAATTCAGTTTTTCACTGTTGCAAGGCCTATTTCTCCCACAGGTTAACATGGAGACTGTCTTTAAATATCCTTAAAGCACAGATTCCCTTTGGCAGCAGACAGACACATGGTTTGGGGTCTCTGAACTCACAATTTAAAAATATATCTTTTAGTGAAGTTGTTTTTTGGATTGTGTGTTGGAAAATGCACTTTTAGAAAGTTGGCATTTTTTTGCTTAAACCATTCTGTGACTCTGCTTGTTTGTGGATTTTCTGTCTGGTCAGTTTGACAGTTGGGCTGTTTGCACCTCTCCTCTAGGCAGTGACACACAGGGAGCTGGGGTGTAGCCTGCACATCTTGATGGGCCATCTGGACTGAGGGGAGGAGAGGAGTGGTCACTTACACCTGAAAGGGCTGTGCCTGCCTCACAGAATGCAGTCTCCAACCCCCTGTCTGGGGCCTGGCCTGGGCAAGGCAGGATTTTGAAAACAACAGAGACTTCTCTTTGAAATAGGCCTACTTCAAAGGCAGAAAGGGGTATAAGAAGAGCACCCAAAACCCCTGAAAATAAAATTACGTCTGGAACCAAGAGGAACCTCTGCCAAGGAGAAGATCTGGAGAAGCTGGAGGAGGAGTACTGCCCCCTTGCCTGTGACTGTGCTTTGCTGGTTTGGCCTGCAGTAGCTGCTTCTGCCTGAAGAGAGGACAAAGACTGACTTTTGTGTGACTTCCCACTGGCGAAGAATCTCCAAGTACTTGAAGTGAGCTTGCCTCCTGTTGTTGAAGTCTCAGGGACATCAAAGACATCTCTATTCCAGCACCTGGACTTTCTGCTGAGAGCCCCGCACTGCCAAGTGGTGCCCTAACCTGTCTCTGGGCCCTTGTAAGGTGAAGCTGGTAGAAAAGGACAGACATCCATGCAAAGACTGACATGCGGGGAACCTTTTGAGGTACCACCTGCCTCGCTGGTGATAAATGAAGCACTGCCAGCCTGTGGTTAAAATCGATGCTCCACCTGCATTGCAGCTGATGCCACCCACCGCCACGGCGACGGCCACCAACATACCGTCGCCGTGGCTACTGTCCGTCCATGCAATTATGACCGTAGCCGGAATTCCACCAGAAGGATGAATTGGTCATAGTGGCGGACGGCGGTAAGGTGGCGATGCTGCCAGCAGAAGCACCACACCAGGAAAACACCACCTACTGTATCATGTTTCATGATACCGCTTGGAGGTGTTTCGCTGGCAAACGCTGCTGCTGGCAGCAGCGCCGCGTCCTGTCTCCTGCCGGAGGACCCTCCGCAAACAGGTAAGTCGGGTTCTCCGACAGGAGATGGGGTTGGGGGGTGTTGTGTGCATGTGTGGGGGGGTGTGACTGTGTATGAATGCGTGCATGCGTATGCAATGCCAGTGTGTGCATGAGTGTGTGCGTGTGTACGTGCATGTTGTGTCATGATTTGCGTGTGTGCCTGGATGTATGTTTATGAGTTTTGCAGTGAGTCTGTATGTATGTAAGCATGCGTGGGTGAATGCGTGTGTGTATGGGTGTGTATTTATGTGTGTATATGTGGGGAAGGGGAGTCAGGAGGTGGAGGGTGTGGGAGGACTCTGGGGAGAGGGAGGGTGGCGGGAGAGACCCCTATCAGTGCCAGGGAAGGAATTGACGGCACAGAAACCACAGAAACCATGGCGGTGGGCGGGGTCATACTGCCATGGGTAGCCTAGTGACGGTCGGTATGTTGACTTGGTGGTTTGGCTTTGGCATAATATTAGAGGTAGGTTCTGCCAGCCTGTTGGCGGTAATACCTCCACTATAGCACCGACCGCCAGGGTCGTAATGACCCCCTAAGACTTTTTATTCCCTCATAACAACATTGGCGGTGAGTGGCACTTACTGCCATGCTGACTGCAGCCAACATACCGCGACTGTGGCGGTATACCGCGACTGCGGCGGTACACCGCTCCCAGTATTATGACCCACACATAGAAATCCACCACTATACAGACACACACACAAGTCCGTCAGCCCAAAGGTCAGTGATAAATTGGCAGTACCAAAACCCACACCGTTACGCCAACAGAAATACGCCCACAGCATCATGACCCACAACACCGCGACGGTCATTCAACCACGGTAAACCATTGGCGGTACACACTGCCAAGCTCAAACTACACACACACACACATACAAAACTACACCACATTGGACAATTCAAACTACACACACCTGACACACATACACATACACACACCACACCAACACCACTATCAAACACACACACACACTACCCACAACCCTTTACGACACAAAGATTTTGACAACTGAGAGAGAGACAAGCCAGGAGCCCCCACTGAATCTGAGCCACAAAACACCATCACCCATACACCATTCACGCACCTCACAGCACACACCCCAACACATCACCCCACACACCCTCACAGATACCACTCACACTACATCCATGGCACCACAAAGACACCCCAGGTTCTCAGATGAGGAGCTAAGGGTCATGGTGGAGGAAATCATCCGCGTAGAACCTGTAGGAGGCTGGACTGGCTTGTAGTGAGTACCAAGGGGTACTTACACCTTGCACCAGACCCAGGTATCCCTTATTAGTGTAGAGGGGTGTCTAGCAGCTTAGGCTGATAGAAAAGGTAGCTTAGCAGAGCAGCTTAGGCTGAACTAGGAGACGAGTGAAGCTCCTACAGTACCACTAGTGTCATATGCACAATATCATAAGAAAACACAATACACAGATATACTAAAAATAAAGGTACTTTATTTTTATGACAATATGCCAAAGTATCTCAGTGAGTACCCTCAGTATGAGGATAGCAAATATACACAAGATATATGTACACAATACCAAAATATGCAGTAATAGCAATAGAAAACAGTGCAAACAATGTATAGTCACAATAGAATGCAATGGGAGCACATAGGGATAGGGGCAACACAAACCATATACTCTAGAAGTGGAATGCGAACCACGAAGGGAACCCAAACCTATGTGAGCTCGTAGAGGGTCGCTGGGACTGTATGAAAACAGTGAGGGTTAGGAAAATAGCCCACCCCAAGACCCTGAAAAGTGGGTGCAAAGTGCACCTAAGTTCCCCAGAGAGCACAGAAGTCGTGATAGGGGAATCCTGCAAGAAACAACAACACCAGCAATGCAACAATGATGGATTTCCTGACGAGAGTACCTGTGGAACAAGGGGACCAAGTCCAAGAGTCACGATCAAGTCGGGAGTGGGCAGATGCCCAGGAAATGCCAGCTGTGGGTGCAAAGAAGCTGCCACCGGATGGTAGAAGCTGTGGATTCAGCAAGAACGACAAGGGCTAGAAACTTCCCCTTTGGAGGATGGATGTCCCACGTCGTGTAGAGTCGTGCAGAAGTGTTTCCGTGTAGAAAGACCGCAAACAAGCCTTGCTAGCTGCAAGGGTCGCAGTTAGGGTTTTTGGATGCTGCTGTGGCCCAGGAGGGACCAGGATGTCGCCAATTGCGTGAGGAGACAGAGGAGGCACCCAGCAAGACAAGGAGCCCACTCAGAAGCAAGCAGCACCCACAGAAGTGCCAGAACAGGCACTACGAAGTGGAGTGAACCGGAGCTCACCCAAAGTTGCACAAGAGGGTCCCACGAAGCCGGAGGACAACTCAGGAGGTCGTGCAATGCAGGTTAGAGTGCCGGGGACCCAGGCTTGGCTGTGCACAAAGGAAATCCTCGAAGAGTGCACAGGAGCCGGAGTAGCTGCAAAACACGCGGTTCCCAGCAATGCAGTCTAGCGTGGGGAGGCAAGGACTTACCTCTACCAAACTTGGACTGAAGAGTCACTGGACTGTGGGAGTCACTTGGACAGAGTTGCTGAGTTCAAGGGACCTCGCTCGTCGTGCTGAGAGGAGACCCAGAGGACCGGTGATGCAGTTATTTGGTGCCTGCGGTTGCAGGGGGAAGATTCCGTCGACCCACTGGAGATTTCTTCTGAGCTTCTAGTGCAGAGAGGAGGCAGACTACCCCCACAGCATGCACCACCAGGAAAACAGTCGAGAAGGCGGCAGGATCAGCGTTACAAGGTCGCAGTAGTCGTCTTTGCTACTTTGTTGCAGTTTTGCAGGCTTCCAGCTCGGTCAGCAGTCGATTCCTTGGCAGAAGGTGAAGAGAGAGATGCAGAGGAACTCTGATGAGCTCTTGCATTCGTTATCTAAAGAATTCCCCAAAGCAGAGACCCTAAATAGCCAGAAAAGGAGGTTTGGCTACCTAGGAGAGAGGATAGTCTAGCAACACCTGAAGGAGCCTATCAGAAGGAGTCTCTGACATCACCTGCTGGCCCTGGCCACTCAGAGCAGTCCAGTGTGCCAGCAGCACCTCTGTTTCCAAGATGGCAGAGGTCTGGAGCACACTGGAGGAGCTCTGGGCACCTCCCAGGGGAGGTGCAGGTCAGGGGAGTGGTCACTCCCCTTCCCTTTGTCCAGTTTCGTGCCAGAGCAGGGCTGGGGAATCCCTGAACCGGTGTAGACTGGCTTATGCAGAAATGGGCACCATCTGTGCCCATGAAAGCATTTCCAGAGGCTGGGGGAGGCTACTCCTCCTCTGCCTTAACACCTTTTTCCAAAGGGAGAGGGTGTAACACCCTCTCTCTGAGGAAGTCCTTTGTTCTGCCTTCCTGGGCCAAGCCTGGCTGGACCCCAGGAGGGCAGAAACCTGTCTGAGGGGTTGGCAGCAGCAGCAGCTGCAGTGAAACCCCTGAAAAGGCAGTTTGACAGTACCCAGGTCTGTGCTAGAGACCCGGGGAATCATGGGATTGTCTCCCCAATACCAGGATGGCATTGGGGGGGCAATTCCATGATCTTAGACATGTTACATGGCCATGTTCGGAGTTACCATTGTGAAGCTACACATAGGTAGTGACCTATGTGTAGTGCATGCGTGTAATGGTGTCCCCGCACTCACAAAGTCTGGGGAATTGGCCCTGAACAATGTGGGGGCAGCTTGGCTAGTGCCAGGGTGCCCACACACTAAGTAACTTAGCACCCAACCTTTACCAGGTAAAGGTTAGACATATAGGTGACTTATAAATTACTTAAGTGCAGTGTAAAATGGCTGTGAAATAACGTGGACGTTATTTCACTCAGGCTGCAGTGGCAGGCCTGTGTAAGAATTGTCAGAGCTCCCTATGGGTGGCAAAAGAAATGCTGCAGCCCATAGGGATCTCCTGGAACCCCAATACCCTGGGTACCTCAGTACCATATACTAGGGAATTATAAGGGTGTTCCAGTATGCCAATGTAAATTGGTTAAATTGGTCACTAGCCTGTTAGTGACAATTTGGAAAGAAATGAGAGAGCATAATGACTGAGGTTCTGATTAGCAGAGCCTCAGTGAGACAGTTAGTCATAACACAGGTAACACATACAGGGCACACTTATGAGCACTGGGGCCCTGGCTGGCAGGGTCCCAGTGACACATACAACTAAAACAACATATATACAGTGAAATATGGGGGTAACATGCCAGGCAAGATGGTACTTTCCTACAGAACCACAACAATTCGGATCACAGGTGCAGCAGACATCTATTGCAAGGAAGATGGAGCTATGGCAGAGAGTCGTGGACAGGGTCACCGCCATGGGACAGCACCCAAGAACAAGGAATGACATCAGGAAGAGGTGGAACGACCTATGGGGGAAGGTACGTTCCGTGGTTGCAAGACACCAGATAGCTGTACAGAGAACTGGCGGTGGACCACCACCTCCTCCCCCACAACTAACAATATGGGAGGAGCAAGTCATGGCGATCATGCATCCTGAGGGCCGGGCAGGAGTAGCAGGAGGACTGGACTCTGGTAAGTCAAATCCTTACTACTTTATCCCCCACCCTACCTACATGCCATCACAAACAACAACCCCTAACCTCACCTCAATGACCCCACTACCTCACACATACCCCACCATCACAACCCACCCATCTCATTACCAAGCCCTTCATGCAACAACAGTGCATGGACCCCATCACAGACCTGCATGGGCACCCATCACCACAGCATGCACACTAGTGACAAGCACTTAGCCAAACCAATCACAACTCACACAAGTCAAAGCTGCCTTGCTAATAACAACCATAGAGGGAAACATACCCATGCACAAGATGGCACACGCAGAAACAATAACACTGCATTTACATCCCCACAGAACCCCCACTCAACATCACCAGAGAGGAGGTGCCAGCCACATCCAGTCCCCCCCCAGAAGAGGCCCACAGTGATAACAGCAGCTCTGCACGCCTGGATCACGATGACCAACCTGGCCCATCAAGGACATCTGGACAGTCGGTTATCCAGGTACAGTCCCAACCCACCACAGAGCCTCCCCCTGAGGAAACACCATCACAGCACCCACCCAGTGGGCCCATCCTTCTGTCCCTAGGACACATCAATCAGAAGTGTGTCCACCACTACAGGGACAGTGGGCACACAGTTCAGGGAACAGAGGCACAGAACAACAGGGAAGCTGGGAGGACTACTGTATGACAGGTGGAGGACAGGCCCAGGGAACCGATTCTCGACGAGGCACTCACCAACATCCTGGGACCATACCACCATTCCCAGAAGACCATGGGCCAGATACTGGCCAAGTTGCAGGAGACCCAGTGGCTGCAAGAGGGACAGTACCTGGGGATCAGGGAGGACCTGAGGGACATCCACTCCACCCTGGTCACCATTGCATGGGAGCTGGCAGACAAGGCCAACACCACGAGGGAGGCAGTGGCACACCAACGGGCCCTTGACACTAGCCACACCGAAGAACAGCCCTCCACCTCCGCTGACGCTAGTGGACAGGAGGCCCCGCCACAAGAACAACAGGCCACCAGCACCCCACCCCCTGCAGAAGGAGAACCAACCCGCAAATTGTCCCTGCGATCCAGGCACAAGCCACAGAACAATGCCAAGACACCCACCAGTAAATAAGACTCTCCTGATTGTCACCCTTCTGTCCCATTCTGTCACCCTGTCCACCTTGAAATGCCATTGCTCCCTTTCCTATGCCCCCTTGGACAATGCACTTGTGATACAAATAGACTGGACTCTACACTGGACTTTCCTCCATCAGCAACCCAGCCCATTGCAATACCCCCTCCACTTATTAGCACCTAAATAAACACCCTTTGAACAAATTGAAGTATGGAGTCTGTCAATTGCTTGACATATGTATTAGTTTCACAAACTGTAAACATTTCAATTCAAATTAACTGTAATATTTACATAGGTATGACCTGTAGTGGGCAGCAGTAAACACACCAGGAGCCAGAGTGGGGCACTGATATCTGAAAATAGAGATGCCAAAGGGTACAGTAAGTAGCTATGAAAATAGCGAAATCAGACTGCCATGTTCAATGTCAAACACAAAACTGCAATGGAAGGAGAAGTTACAGTGTCTTACCTGTGTGTCACTGGAAGCACTGTTGAATTAGTGTAGTTCTGTTGTCCACATCTTCTTCCTCTGCCTCCTCTTCGTCACTGTCCACAGCCTCCACCGCTGCCACATGACCATCCCCAGGCTCATCCTCCTGCAGAAAAGGTACCTGGCGTCTCAAGGCCAGGTTGTGCAACATGCAACACGCAGCGATGATCTGGCACACCTTCTTGGGAAAGTAGTACAGGGATCCACATGTCAGATGGAGGCACCGGAATCTGACCTTCAGGAGGCCAATGGTTCGCTCAATGATCCTCCTTGTTCGCCCATGTGCCTCATTGTACCGTTCCTCTGCCCTTGTCCTGGCATTTCTCACTGGGGTCAGTAGCCATGAGAGGTTGGGGTAACAGAGGTTGGGGTAACCAGATACCTGTTAGCCACACACTCACCCTTACATCAACTGGGTGGGGACCATGGGCTCACCTATTAGCCACACTCGGTGGCTCTGGAGTTGAGACATCACATATGGGAGGCTGCTATTCCTGAATATAAAGGCATCATGCACAGAGCCAGGATACTTTGCATTGACATGGGAGATGTACTGGTCCGCCAAACACACCATCTGCACATTCAGAGAGTGAAAGCTTTTTCTATTTCGGAACACTTGTTCGTTTCTCCGGGGGGGGGGGAGGCAAATGCAATATGTGTCCCATCAATGGCACCAATGATTTTGCGGATATGTCCCAGTGCATAGAAGTCAGTCACTGTGGCCAAATCCTCCACCTGGAGGAATACGATGTAGCTACGCATGTGTTTCAGCAGGGCAGACAACACTCTGGTCAGCATGTTTGAGAACATAGGTTGTGACATCTCTGATGCCATGGCCACTGTCGCTTGGAAGGAACAACTTTCCACAAAAATGGAGCACTGACAGGACCTGCACTAGAGGGGAATACCTGTGGGGTGGCGGATAGCAGATATCAGGTATGGCTCCAATTGGGCACACAGTTCTTGGATTGTGGACCCATCAAGTCTGTAGGTCAGGATAATGTGCCTGTTCTCCATTGTCTCCAGGTCCACCAGGGGTCTGTACACGGGGGATGTCTCCATCTCCTATTAATCCTCAGTTTTTGAACTCTAGGGTGAAAAACAGTGAGCAGAAGGTCATATTCACACATCTTTCAACATTAATGTGCAATTTTTGCTTTACAGAAACAGTATGTGAACTCGTAAGTCAGTTGAAGTGCCAATGTCTGCTGTGACGCAGTTAGGTGCCATGGCCTTTGCCCACCTGAAATGGCGGCTGCCTGACCTGTGAGGAGGAACAAGTGGAAATTAAGTAATTCTGCTGGCGTTGTGCGCCGTTGTGGTCGGCGGTTGACGACCGCAGTGCAACACTGCATTGGTTATCATTGGGCTGTATGGGTTCCAAGAGCCAATGGCGATGTACAGCGGCGGTGACGGTATGCACCGCCATTTTCTCTCTGTTCACTCACTTGCTACCTGACCTTCAACAGGAGAGGACCTACACTGCAAGTGCTGCTGTGACCTGTGTCCGGAAACGACAATGGCTCGGTGTCTGGGGAAGGGGCCCCTGCCTTCACTTTGGAGGAGTTGGAGAGATTTGTGGATGGGGTCCTACCCCAGTACCCTTTACTCTATGGTCCTCCAGACAAACAGGTGAGTGCACTGTGAGCATGATGCGTGGGGCATGAATGTATGCATTGGTGTGTGTGTGTGTAAGCCTCGTGTAGGCGGGGGTCTGAGGGGTCCTGGGCAGAGTGCTGCATGTATGGTGGTCAATGTATGTGCGTAAGGGGATGGGGATATGGTGGGTCATGAGTATAACAGTCTGGATGGTATGACTAATGCCTTTTCTGCTGTTTTTTTTCTGCAGGTCAGCGCCCATCAGAAAAAGGGTAATTGTTGTGCCATTGCCAAGGAGGTGCGGAGGTGCGAATGTGCTGTGGTAGTCTTTGACAGGCGAAGCACCCATTGCTGCAAATGGTGGGAGGACCTGCGCCGCTGGGCAAGGAAGACGGTGGAGGACCTGCTGGGGCTGGCCTCCCAACGAAGAAGGGGTGCCTGTTGTACCCTGACCCTCCTGATGTTCCGCATCCTAGCGGTGGCCTATCGCCTATCTGGAGTTGGATGGGTGCTTGAAAGCATCACAGCACCCACAAGGGGGTGAGTACAGATTCAGAATCATGACTTTGCATGCATTAAAGTATTACTTTGGTGGGGGAATTGGGCTGTTGGTGCCCCTAGGCCAGGGTGGGCATGGCAGGGTATGTTCAATGATGGGAAAACTCAAATGCACTACCACCCCAATAATGTTAGTGGGCATCTACTACTGGGCAGGGTCCTGTGTGTTTCAGGTGTGCAGCTAATGGCGTTAGGCATTGTACCCCATGGGCTAGTGATTAGCATTGTAATTGGCAGTGCATGGCCTAGTGCATAGGGCTGTTCCCTGTGAGTTGTGTACGTCAACAGAAGTGTTGTTGCTGGCATTGACCAAGTGTATCCTCTGTCTCTCCCCCCTTTTTGTTTTGTCACCCTGTCCTTGTGTGCATTAGCATCATCTGGCGGAGGATGAGAGGCACTGGTGACGGAGGGAGCTGCATCCCACATGGGCCTGGAGGCTGAATCCACCGACGGTGAGGGCACCAGTGGGACGGAGGGCAAGGGGAGCACCACGACGGAGACAGGAGGGGACAGTACCGAAAGCGACACCTCCTCCAATGACAGCTACCTAGCGGTGGCGGACACCTCTGTGCCCAACTACAGGTACATCCGCCACCCCCGTACCAGCACTCCCTCCCAGCAGCATTTCAGCGTGCTTCCCATGCCCGCTCACCCAGGAAGGTGGGCATCTCCTTCGCCCTAGGCACCTCAGGCCCAGCCCCAGTCAGTCCTGCTGTCCTCAGTGAGGATGCTATTGACCTCCTGAGATCCCTCTCTGTCGGGCAGTCAACCATACTGAATGCCATCCAGGGTATAGCAGGGCATTTGCAACAAACAAATGCATACCGGGAGGGCATTCACTCTGGCGTGGCGGCCCAACAGAGAGCATTGCAGGCTCTGGCTAACTCACTGATGGCAGCCATTGTCCCTGTCTCCAGCCTCCCCCTCCAACTTCTCTACCCAGTCCCAATCCCCTCAACCCCAGCCTATCCTAAGTACACCTTCAGACCAGCAATCATCCAAATCAACACACAGAAGTGGCTCAGGCAAACACAAGCAAAACACTTAATCTCACAGGCACTCACACAAGCACCATCCACATGCAGACACACCAACATCCACTGCCTCAACTGTGTCTCCCTCCTCCTCCACGTCCACCTCCCTTCCAGTAGCGTCTCCACTCACATCTGCATGCACTACATCCTCATCCACTACCTCCATCACCAGCACACCTATCACAACACGCCCCTCACTGACAGTCACCACCCCTACATCCATGCACATGTCCCCTGTGTCCTCTACCACTGTGTCTGTGCCCCCTCCTCTCAAAGTACACAAACGCAAGCACTCAGACACGCAACAGCCATCCACCTCACAACAGCATCCAGCCCATGCACCTTCACCCAAACAGAGCAGACTGACACCTCCTACAACCACTCCCTCTTCCTCCACTCCCAAACCTTCACCCTCTTCCCTCCCCAGTGTCCCTAAGATGCTTTTCCTTGCCAACATTGACCTATTCCATACTTCCCCTGTCCTTCACCTCGGGCCAGAGTGTCCAGAACCCAGCCCAGCACCTCAGCCACCCAGTCCACGGCCACTGTGTTTTCTGCAGCAACTGCAGGTGTGAGAGGCTCCAAGGATGCACCCGTCAGCCCAGCCAGTGTGCCAGCACCATCTGCCAAGGCCAAGAAGGGTCTGCCACCTAGCAAGGGCAAGGAGGGAACACCAGCCAGCAAGGGGAAGTAGGCACCACCAGCCAGCAAGGGCAAGAAAAATACACCAGCTGGCAGAAGCAAGGAGGCACCACCATCTGCCACGGGCAGGAAGGGGTACACAACACCAGCCATGGCACTTCAGCTGTCCGAGGCTGCAAGTGAAGGCCTGGAGGCTACCACCACCACTGTCAGCAGCGCCACCTTCACCGCAGCCAGCACCGCCACCTGCACCGCCACATGCACGGCCACCAGCAGCACCACTGCCAGCAGCAGCAGCTCCAGCGGGCCGCCGTCTGAGGCTGCAGGTGAAGGCCTGGAGGCTACTACCACCACTTCCAGCACCACCACCTGCAGCACAACTGGAATCCACTGAGCAGCCGTCACCGCCGTATGTAGTGGTGACTACATGGGCTGGCCCCTATAACACCTGTCGGTGTGACACCGAGGTGAGAGACTGTGACCTTGCCCCATCCAGGATGAAGCACACTGGGCACAAGGCCCGCCCCAGAACCAGTGGAAGAAGACATCCACTCAGCCCCTCCTTGCCAGGATGAAGCACACTGGGTCCAAAGCCCCCTCCAGAACCAGTGGAAGAAGGCATCCACTCAGCCCCTCCTTGCCAGGATGAAGCACACTGGGCCCAAGGCCCCCTCCAGAATCACTGGAAGAAGTCATCCACCCAGCCCCTCCTTGCTAGGATGAAGCACACTGGGCACAAGGCCCCCTCCAGAACCAGTGGAAGAAGGCATCCACTCATCCCCTCCTTGCCAGGATGAAGCACACTGGACACAAGACCCCCTCCAGAACCAGTGGAAGAAGGCACTCCCCAGAACCAAGCAGTAGGTAAGTCACCCACTTGAGAGACTGTGGCTTTGCCCTCCTAAGGACCAAGCAGTGGGCAAACCACCCACTTGAGAGACTGTGGCTTTGTACTCCCCAGGACCAAGCAGTGGGCAAACCACCCACTTGAGAGACTGTGGCTTTGCACTCCCCAGGACCAAGCAATGGGCATGGAGCCTCCTCCAGGCCAGTGGCGTTGTACCATCTTCAGGCTGAGGTGCACCCCCATTCCCCATCCCCCTGAGGTGCCTGTGTGTTTTCGATCTGATGCCCCTGCAGTGTTCTCTCCGTATTGAGGCAGGAGTAAAGTGTGGCTTTAGCCCATGTGTTATGGCCCAGTGGGCCACGGACATTTTGGAGTGGGCAGTGTCCCTCCTTTTGTATATATTGTATATACTGTTTATTGTTTAAGGACGTATATATCTAAAACTATGCTATTACACTTATTTTACTCCATTCCTTTTGTCCTTGCATTATTCCTGAGGGTTAAGGGGTGTATATGTAATGTTATTGCATCTGTTTGTGTGTATGGTGTTGGGGGTGGGGGTGTTGCGTGTTGCATGTGTGTGTCATTCTCTTGTTCCTTCCCCCTCCCTTGTGTGCTAGGTGCAGTACTCACCGTGGTCGTCTTCGCCGGCATTCGTGTTCCTGGTGTATGAGAAGGTACACCAGCATTGGAAAAAAGTGCAGCTCAGGCTCCATGGCGTCGTGGTTCTTCCTTGAGTGTCGAGAGGTGAATCATTTCCCTTCAGTTATCTGTTTCTGCCGTGCTTTTGATGGCGTTGGCACCGCCCTGCAAAAACTGGCGGATAGGAGTGTTGTAATGCTGTGGGTGGTAGAATGTCTTCTGCCTGGCTGTTGGCAGTTGCCATCGCGGAATTTGTTCCTACCACCTTGGCTGTCGGTGTGTTAAAGTGGCTGTTTGTGTTGGCATTTTCCGCTGTGGTCATGATTCAATTTTTTTTACCGCCAGCCTGTTGGTGGTGTTACCGTCGATTTATCACCGACCGCCAGGGTTGTAATGAGGGCCTTATTCTTTTTAAAATTCAATTCTTGACTTGTGTATGTTGGATTTTTGTCATTTTGGCCTTGTTTTGCTTAGATGAGTATTATCTATTTTTCTAAGCCTGTGTTGTGTCATTTTGTGGTGTTTTCAGTGAGTTACTGTGTGTGTTGGTACAAATACGTTACACATTGCTTCTTATGTTAAGCCTTCCTGCCCGTGCCACGCTACCAAGTGGTGAGTGGGGGTTAACTGAGGGTGATTCTCCTTTACTATGACTAGTGTGAGGGTCCTTGCTTGGACAGGGAGTAACCCGACTGCCAAGCTAAGACCCCATTTATAACACTCATTAAATCATGAGCTTCACCACTTAGGTATTTTATGTCTTTTATTCTACCATGAAGCTCAATGACCAGATCCCAAGCTCCAGGTCAGTACAACTGCCTGGCGCTTCAAACACAATGTTCCATGTTCTATGTTCTCCTAAAACATAGTAATTTTAAATAGATGTCATAACAACTTGCCATGCACTTAGATTATGGGCCTCATTACGACCCTGGCGTCCCGCAGTAAGCTGGTGGTAACACCGCCAACAGGCTGGCGGTGTTCCGCCAGCTATTATGACCCTGGCGCATTAGCCACTGCCATACTGCCGGCCCCTCCAACATACCGCCAGGCTTCTGCCATAATCCCCAGGGCAGAGGTGCTGGGGGACTTGGGGTGCCCCTGGGGGCCTCTGCACAGCCCATGAATTTCAGAAAGTGAAATGCGCGACGGGTGCTGCTGCACCCACTGCACATCAACATTGCCGCCGGCTCAATTACGAGCCGGCAGCAATGTTGATGTGACTTTTCCGGTGTTACGGTGCTGGTGGTATACTGGCGCCTGCTGCTTCGGCGGTCTTTGAGATAGACCGCCGAAGTTGTAAAGAGGGCCTATGTATCATACATGTGAAATATACAACACACTGATTGCTAGTACTGAGGCTACTAGCTGGTTGTCCCATTTAATGACTAGACCACATAGCAAAATAAATGAATATTGCAAATTTAACAAACATAGAGAAAAGGTACTAAACTATGTAGCATTTTCCCTTTACAAAAGGTGAAAAATGAAATGCAAAAAAATTACTTGACCCCTACTGAAACTCGAGGCCACCCACCACAGTGATATTTAAACATCAAATAAAAGTACAAATACTGTTTCATGGCATATCAAACAAACAACTCCTTTATACAATAGTGTTTGAACTAACTTGTGTGATATCACAAAAACAAAGTTCTTAAATTCAAATGTATATATCCAGCAGACAAAAAGAGTGATACTTCCACCTCGTAACTCAAATGAAAAGTGACAAGGAGATGGACAAAGCACTGGGAAGACCCTGCTGGACAGGAGCAGGAAGTTGGAGTCTCAGGGGCACTTCCTTCCTGTTGGGAAAAAAAAGTTTAAAAAAAAGCTTCTTGCACTAAAAAACAGTCTGTTGGAGAAGAAACTCCAATCAAAAACATATTTTTGAGTAGATTTAGCTGCTTCTCAAAATAATAATCTTGAAGTGCGCTTGCAAGTGGCACTATAATGGCGCTGTTTTGGCCAGAAGCCACGCAAGCAGGCGCAAAATCTCACACGCATGGCTAGTGGCCCAAAAAGGTTGTGCCACTTGCGAGCAGGCACAAAATACAAATTTCGCACGTGTGAACAGAAAAAAAGAATTCTGCTTCGTGGTGGACTTTTGGGAACTCTGAGCTACTCCACATAGTGCGGAATGCCCGAATTCCAAAAACTCTGCTAGCGGAGTTCATCGCTGAGGCCTAATTTATTCATTAAACCTTTTTACACTTGTAAATTATCTAATGTTTAAAATATTTCTTCAGAGATCAGACAGCAAACTATTAGGAAATGCAAATCAGGCTCTAATGCAGACCCAATCTCCATCAAGGTATTACAACAAGGTCCCTCTAAGCCTTGACAAAATCATATGAGAGATTATCAACCTTTCCGTCCAAATTTGGAAAAGTTCCAGTAGAAATGAAGGAAGGCATAGTTAAGCTGATTCTAAAAATATATATCCTGGACACCCAATGACCATCCAACTATAGACCAATCACCCTTCTTCCGGCTTTCACAAAGCGAAAGCTTTGTGGCCACACAATTGTCTACCTTTTTAGAAGAAAAACAAATCCTTAATGAACCTAAACTTGTTTTCACTCCAACAGAGGCCATGAATTGATCATGCCTCATATTCACAAAGATGTGAAGCCTTTCTGCTCTCTCCCTGCACAGGTGCACTGTGTCCAGTTTAGCGCCAATGCTGGCACCCTTGCACCAGAGTAGAAGGGTGCCTGCATTACAGGCAGAATTGTTGGGGAGAACGGGGCACCTTCCTGCACAAAAATAATTCTTAGAGGCATTTTCCTATTTCTTTGTATGCAGTAGAATGCAGCACACATGAAAAGAGGAAATAATAAGGAGAAATAAAATATATCTCCTTCTGACACCTCTCTCCAGAAGTTATAGCATTTTGACACATTCCCAGGTTTACAAGTCTTTGTAAATCTTGGAATGTGCCCAAATCTCAGTGTGGATGCATGAAAACTTCCATGCTCCACCCATGGAATGCCTCTCAAGTTGAAATGAAACATAATGCCTTGCATTACATTTCTTCACAAAGCCATGCAAGGGCACACAAATCAGGCCTCACATCTCTTTAAAGATATAACTGAAGTATTTGTGTCATCCTTGACATGCAAGACTCTGCAGAGCAAGACAGAATTCATAGATACATTTCATCACCGCAAACCTAGGTAGTCACAACGTTCAAAGCTGGAGGAGCTTATAAGTCTTGAAACGTGAATAGGCCAAATAGGAAAGGGTAAAGCCTCTGGGGGTCTAAATTCTTCTGGAATTCTATGTGGCTTTCTCACAAGTTTTTACCACCGATCTTCTTAGATCTTTTTAACTCTTTTGACTCTCTGGGCAAGTTGCCATGCTCAAGTGGGGTAAAATTAATATTGTCATCTTCCCTAAAAAAGTAAGCATCCAACACACTGCGGTTCCTACTAGATGATATCCTTGATCAATGGAGTCTCAAAGTTTTTTATTCAGCTATTGGGCAATAGATATATCCACTGTGATCTCTGATTTGGTTGATCACAATCAGCATCAGGTTATACTTGGACGTGATACAACCTCAAATGTTAACATGGCAATAGCAGCCCTGAAGGGAGCTTCAGTTATAGGGCTCCTGTTGGGCTCCCATTGGATTGATTATGCTAAATGCCGAAAAGGCATTTGATTGTGTCTCTAGCCTGTTTCTCTGGCTCGTTATGACTACCTCTGGCTTTGGTTCTCGGTTATATTGCAGGCGCAGCAACTGTACATGGGACTGAAGGCTAGGGTTCTTTCTGCCATTAGCCTTTCAGACCCTATTGAAATTATCAGAGGTACCCAGGGGGGTGCCTATTTCACGCCAGCTCTTTGTGTTATACATCAAGCTGTCTATCCATGCTTACAACTTGCTGATTCCATTAGTACACTTCATCTACACTGTCTGGATCTCAAAGTTCTTGCTTATACAGATGGCATGGCTATTTAAACCTCCACCCTGCTGCCGCAATAACTGAGGTTGAGTCAGTGGTGATGGAATTTGGTCTTGTGTCAGGGTATAGGCTCAACTCCAAAAAAGGCAGGTTTTACCAAGTATTACCAAGCTGGCCCAAGACAGGAAATGAGTGCACTCTGCAACATTCCTGGGAGTAGAACTGATTCTGCCTGTGGAAGAAATCATCAAGCTAAACTTCGGTAAAATTTATAAACAGTCCAGAGAGGCTTTTAACAAAGGGAGCAGACTACGTGTGGGCTTGATTGAGAGGTGTAACTTTATGAAAACGATTTTCCTACCTCAATACCTCTCTCTGTTTAGTTGTATATCCTTTTATCTACCAAGAGTTATGTTTATTGAAATCGAAGCTTGGCAGAAATTTATATAGAGTTACAAAAAAAACTGTTGTAACATGTATCTCCAACTACACTGGGAAAGAGGTGGCATGTCTGTAGCAGCTTTACGGGTATACTATTATGCCGCTTTCATGTCACAACTCACTATGGTCGTGGACTGGGAACGTGGTCTCTGGTTTTAATCCTCCCAGAGTACTTGCTGTGGGTGCATATTATTGTGGCACATACAAGTATTATTGACAATGTGTACTTTAAGAGGACTAGATACAAGACCCTTTGTGTTTACCATTGAATCTGGACTTCTCTTAAAATATATATTTTCTCTCATCACCCTTTTTAATCAATATACCCATTTGGGTTTTAATCTGAATATGCCACTGCTTGTCCATCATAGTTTTCTTGAATGTTGGGTCGACTCTTAACTTTTTACTTTGAGACACTGGTTTGAAGATGATACACTTTTATATTATGAGACCGTTTAGCAATGATTCTCCCTTCACTGTATGATATTTTTTAGGTATTTAAAACTCTGTTTTTTTGTTGAGTTTAAAAAAGAACAGATATGCTGTTCTTAGAATAATATTCTCAATTACCTCATGAGAAACCTTTATAAGGGCCTCTAAAATGATTTTCTCACAGAAGAATGAGTGGAGGGCTGATTAATCGCAACTCAGGGTGGATACGTGGAGTAGATAGCTAACGGTCATGGTGACTCACGATGATATCAAGCACAGTAATACCTTTACATAGAGAGTCATAGAGTCTGTAGGTGAATGGAAGGGAACACCCATGCTCCACCTATGGAATACCTTCCCAGAGCAGACTAACACAAGACAGCGACTTCCACTGCCTTCCATTACCCTAGATCTGCTATGCTACACAGAACCATGCAGGGTGGCTCTGCCTTCCATGGTACATCTCATTTAAGGTCTTGAGTTGCCCTTGTGTCGCCTTGCATGAAGCAAGGGCAAGTCAAGCTCTTGATATGTGTGGCCTGGAGTGCATAGTAGCATATCAGAAACTATGATACAGGCCGGTAATACAATGAAAGTACTAAACAAAAAGGATCCAACGCCAAGTTAAAAAAAGAGTAGATTTTAATAAATGAAGCAAGACTAAAATTACAAAAATCTAATCAGTGGAACTGAAAATATGCAATTTTTAAGGTTTATGTGAAAATAGCACCAAAAATCCCAAAGCATCTCTCATGGATATCTGGTTGTGCTAGACCAGGAGAAAGTCACAAGTTCAGGCTGACCACAATGCAGTGCGGGTCTCATACAGTGACCAAGTTAGTCCTGCGGAAAAGTTACCTTCTCAGTTTAGCAAGTTCCATGTGCGGTGGAAGGGGCCGTGAGGACTATAACAGCATTGCAGACATTTGTTAATGTTGAGCAAAGAGCAGGATGTAGCGCGAAGATACTGTTGCTGTCACAGTCAGACTGGAGCTTCATGGTGATGCCCCCCTCAAGTGGTTGATTCTGTAGAGCGAAGAGTTGATGAAACTTCACATGGGTGAGAGCGACAAGGGTTTGGTACAGACAGGCCTGTACGCGGTTGTGAAGAGCCTAAAAACATTGATTAAGCTTCACTGAGGCTTCACCAAGGGTCCAGCACCCGAAGGGCATCACATGGAGTCGGGGCTGGCTATAATAGGACCTGGGTGCTGGTTCAGGTGGTTGAGAGCCTGTTATATACCTGTGGCTCTGAACAGAGGGCCAGCAGACTAGAAATTGGAATCACTCTGGGAGTCCTGTGTGCAGGTCCAATTGCTCTAACTCAGGCTGGAGAGCAGGAATCCAGCAAGGCATCATTCTGGCAGAGTGGCATCCCTTTTAGCAGCACAGCAGTCTTCCTAGCAGAGTCTCAACTGATACAGAAGTATATTGAAGAGTTAATGTCGGAGGTCCAATATTTTTGCCAACTGCCTCCTTTGAAGTGGGAAAAGTTTCTAGAGGTTTCACATTGAAGTCCACGGGCATCCAGCCTTCCCTGCTCTGGCTCCAGGCTTACAGGGGTATGCACCTATTTGTGTGGAGGTAGGGGACAGCCTATTCATGTGTAAGTACAGCTATGCCCAGCTTTGGCATCCCATTCTGCCAGTGATTGCCCATCCAGGCACACCTAAGCTCTCTATTATATGTAGCTGTCTCGGAGGAATATACAAAGTCCAACTGTCAACTACACCCAGTCATGTGGCCCAGAAACAGGATGTATGCACTGAATGGCTAAGGCAGGAAAATGCCAACTTTCTAAAAGTGGCATTTTCAAAATTGTAATTTAAAATCCGATTTTACCATGAGAGGAATTTTCACTTCCCTTACAAAGACACCAAATGTGAACTGTTTACCTCTTGTAAAATGTAAATGTAAAATTTCATGTCCCATTTTCTAAATATATTATATCCAGCTCTGTGGTCTGTTTAGGGCCGACCTGAAAAGCGACATATGTATTTAAAAAGAAACCTTTGAACCTGGCAAAATGTTTATTTTGCCAGTTGAAATGGCAGTATAAACTGCACACACATGCTGCAATTGCAGACCTGAGGCATGTTCAAAGGATTATTTAAGTGGGTGGCATAATCAGTGCTACAGGCCTTCTAGTAGCATTTAATTTAGAGGTCATGGGTACATGTAGAACCACTTAACTAGAGACTTTCAAGTACATTAAATATGTTAATTGGGTGTAAACTAGTTCTACCATGTTTTAAAGAGAGAGCACAAGCACTTTGGCACTAGTTAGCAGTGGTAAAGTGCACATAGTCCTATCGCCAACAAAATGAATGAAAAAAAGTGGAGGGTAAAGGCAAAAAGTTTGCTGGCGACTGTGCAGAGAGAGCCAGGTCCAACACGCTCACAAATGTCACATGTAGAAGACAGACACATAGGTAATCATACTAAGTTGCAAGAGTTGCCTTAGGTTATCCTCACTCATGACACAGAACACTTCAGTACCTTCACATGTGTTACACATTCACTATGATACAAGATTTGATGTATTTTAAGAACAAACATAATGGTTGACATGTTTATGATCAAAATGTTATGCAATTTGCATAGATGGTAAGTGAGGGAACATGGACTCTCCATCTACCTCAACTACATCAATTGTATTAGAATTCATAGGCATCTGAAAGCAAAATTGCCCTAAACATTGTGTAAAATGTTACATCTGATCAAATTTTACAACTCATTTTGGAAATCAATGTGAAAGTTAGTGTTCCAGTGCGGGGTAGTGTGTGGAGCTTCAATTAGCACTATGCTCACATAAAGCATTTAATACCTCTCATCCATCATAATGCATCCCTGTGGTGTGAATTTTTTTTATGTAGGTGTATTTGTGAATTAAACATATTTCTCAGAAACAATGTTGGCCAAGGATATTGGGTCTCCTTTACTAGGCTCTTGTGCCAGCCCTGCATAATTTGTTTTGACGCAGTGGCGGCGCAAGAACAACTCCATACCTACAAAGTGATGCTAGAGACCTCCTGCATCACTTTTTAGCCCACTATTTTATTTTCTCACAGCGTCGGATCTGGCTGTGTAAGATACCGACAATAATATGCAAGGTAGGCGTTCCTCCTCAAAAACATTATGCAGGACTGTCGCAGCCATATTTACAAGCTTTTGGGAAAGTGACGCTCCCTTTGCAAAAGTCGTGCAAAGAATGCAATGCGTCAAAAAAATAATCCCTGGTCAGACCAGGTTTAAAAATGACGTATTGGCACAAATACATAAAGAGAACAGATCCCAATCAGCCCGGCAAGTTCTTGGACACCAAGGACCTACTCCTTCTTCAGCTTGGAGCACTAAGGAGACCATTACAACCACCACAATCACCACCACCTCCACTATCACCACCACAATCACCTCCCCCTGCACCACAGAGACAGTGCAGGAGAAGAGAGCGCATACATGGGCAGTGTACCTTACTGATTGGACTCAGGGAGGAAGAGGTAATCCTCTATTACCATCTGTGGAGGAAGTTCATTGTACAGCTGCTACACCGCTTTGTGCCCAGACTGCAGGCAATGGTTGACAGAGTCACCAAGATCCTATCATAGACCAAGCTCCTGTCCATGCTTCATATGCTGGCCTGCAGCCTGAGTGGCACGAGTTTCACAGCCACCATTCTTAGTATTCCTCCCTTCTATCTTGGATGCCATTATCCGGCTCACACCCCGCCACATCCTCTTCCCCAACACCAAGCAACTGCAGCAGGAAATCAAACAAGGTTTCTATGCCATCACTGGCTTTCTACATGTGCTGGGTGCCATTGACTGCACACATGTTCCTCCTGCCACAAATGCCCACCTATCTCACAAGAGGAAGCATACCCAGTCATCAATGTACTGCCCATTGTTAACCATTGTGGGTTGATCTTAAATGTGGTAGCAAAATACCCTGGCAGTATGCATGATGCCTTCATATTCCGGCAGTCCATCATCAACCAATAATTCCAGGATGGACAATATGGAAATAGCCTAAATATAGGCAAGCAAACAGCAAGTACTTAACAGACACAATAACAAATAGATATGGGGACACAATACACAGATCATTGTCTGCCTACACAGATAGGGATTGGAGGATGAGGGCCGTTACACATACATGAACCATGCTACAGTTTACATATGCAATGTAAATCACATTGATATAAATGTGAATACATCTCAAGGCAGTTTTGCAGGCAATGTATGATGTAAAGGCACACAGTCATGCATGGCATGCAGGAAGTCTGCCCAATATCTCTGTGCACAAGGAAGGTATACCATGGTCACTGAGGGGTGTTTGCATGCAACACACATGTGCCATCAGCCCTGTTATACCTCACAAGCTACGGACTAGCTGTAAGCTGACAAACCGTGGCCTATGGGCAGGTGACATGTAACTGTGCAAATGTAAAATAATATTCAAAATCATTCCCATCTCACATGTGTGATGTGTAAGGCTACACACATTCATCACTCACCATGCCGCTGAGGCAGCAGCCTTGGCTGGAAGGTGCTTCCACACAAACAAATACAATCCAGAAAGCAAAGAAAGAACCCCTACAACCCCTGATATAAGTGTGAATTTATACTCGCTTGTCAACTTTTGTGCAAGTTTAGTGTGAAGGAACCAGAAAGTGCAGGACGCCCTAAGTATTGTGTACCAGTTCACCTTCTCAGAGACGTTGTACAGTGTAGGACGTTGTGTAGCTGGACTGCAGAGGACCAACCACAATTCTTCACAATGCATGTGTTGTGTGCACAAAATGGGCACAATACCATCACACATGTACACAATGTTCCCCACTGTGACATGTAACCATGGATTGGAAATGGCAGTTGTGACATCATGTTCCTCGTTTGGTTTGTGGGAGTGCATACTGTGTAGATGGCATCATGTCAACTGCCCTTGACGATATTGGGCAATCAAAGGCATTGGCAAATATAATGTATGCCAACACCAACATCTGGGGATGACCATGGACCAATGCATGTGTCTGAGTCAGCCATGTCCGGTATGTTACCACCTACCTAGGCTGGACCTACAAAAAGATATACATCCACATTCTGTCTCTCCATACTTGTAGTGTGAACACATATCATTGAGTGGACTAGAGCAATGGGAATCAGCCACCACCAAAATCTGTTGCAGAAATATGACAGTCAGGATGTTGAATTGTATGATGTATCTGCTTATGCACTGCATTTGACATCACATAGAGTGAGTGAACAGGCCCCTGTAAACGTCAGTACACTGGCATGATTGACACATCATGTGGTCATAACTGGGAGAAGTGCATGACAATACCATTACGCACAACAGACATGGACAGGACCGTTTGCAAATATACCAAGCCTAAACAATGAAACTGCCCCTTTTTTACATTTCAGCTGACCAGGATATGAGATCAAGCAGTGGGTGATGACACCATTTGCCAACCTACAGACTGAGCCAGAAAAGGCCTATAACCAGGCACACATCCGGACATGAAACATAGTTGAGCAGACCTTTGGCCAGCTCCAGATCCGGTTATATTGTCTGAACATTTCTGGAGGTAGGCTGTTGTATTATCCAATCCCCCCAAGGTGTGCTACACTGCACAATATATATGAAGTAAAAAACCTCAGTTGCTCATGTCTCATGTAGATGAGGCATGATGTATGAGATGATGTGCATAGTTCTGACAAACAGACTATCATACATCTATATAGGTTACAAATGTGTGTATCTGATTTCAAAATGTTAAGGTTAGGGGATGGACAAGACATGTATGTTTAGTGTCTTTGACAATGCAGCAATGACATTTGCCAATGTCTGTGAAGTGAGGGTACAAGGATGTCTAGCTAGTGTTGTATGTAGCATAGCCATGTACATGTGATGAAAATACTAAAGCAGAGGCATTGCTAGTCCTGGCTGAGTGTGTTCTGTGAGTCATTTGGGTGCACAGTGCCATTAGGCTCATCTATCCTACTCTTGGAGTACTGAGTCATTTGAAGGCCTTGAACAATGTGCATGGATGTCTAGTTTCATGATATGTGTGTACATGTCAGCCTGCCCTACCAATGTCTGTCATTGAGCTATGTCAAATGAGCTATTTCATTTGTTTCAACCATAAGCATTCTATGACCATTTACAAGTCATGTTTAATGTGCAGAATGTGACCACAGTGTTCATTTTTCAACAATCATAGTGCTATGTCTCATGTTATGTCTTGCTGGAGGACCTGATCCTTACACCACTGGAGAGGGTGAGAGCATCAGCAACACTGATGCTGCCATTGAGTGTCATTCTGTATGTGTGATGTTGTATGCTGTGTGAAATGCCATTTCAAAGTGCATGTTACCAAATTCAGACTCAATATGTTATACATGAATATGGACAGTAAGGTAGAGGTTGTGTCCAGTATGTGCATTTGCATCTGACTAATGTCAAGGAGAATCTGATTGCTATCACTGAGGGCCCACAGATTTGCTGGTATGAACAAAGAGCAATGACCACAGTGCCAGTATTTGTGAACATATGTGGTGGTTGGTTCATAGGTGAACATGGCAGGGGATGGTATACCTAACAAATGCATTTTAGATTCACAGATAGGTTGTTGTTACTCACAGTGCATTTTATGTCCAATGTATATGATTAGCCAACACAGGGGGGATGAGTCACAACATAGTGTTGACAGTAGGGACATGCACTTGATTTACAGGATTCTACAAATCTATGCATGGTAGCATCCTGCCAAAGGAACGTTACCTAAAATCATGTTCTTCCAGGACTGAGGGACTTGTGAATAAGGCCCTAAGTGTAATAGGACAGAGGTCAGAGGTCAACATTCTACACTTGAACTGCAGTTGAATTGGCCACACATGTGGTGTGGAGCCCCATACTCAATGATATGTCGATCAACATTGCTATCCCCTGTGAACTTCCAAGATCTGGCAATATGTGTTGGACCAGAGCAATGTCTGTGCAGCATTGTCATACAACATGACAATGCCCACTCCATCTTCCGATAGTGCTGGGCATTATAGGCGGTCATTACAACATTGGCGGTAAAAGCCGCTTACCGCCGTGCAGAAGACCGCCAACACACTGCCGCGGCCGCGTAATTCTGCCACAGCTATTATGACCCACAGTTCAGAATCTGCCAAAATTCAGACAACCACACAAGTCCGCCACACCAAAGGTCATTGAGAAACTGGCGAAAACAAAACCTCCACCGTCAGGCCGACAGAAATAGGCCCACACTATCAGGACACACAAATCCACACGGCGGTCTTTCAACCACGGTATTCCATTGGCGGTACACACCGCCGCGCTCAAAATACACACACATATACAAAACACTACCACATTGGACAATTTGAAATGCACACACCTGATACACATACACACACCACTCCCACACATCCAATACAATATAAAACACACACCCACATCACCCACAAACCCCGACGACCAAAAATTACGAAAGAAGGCCAGAGAGAGACACCACCAGCAAGAACAACAGCATCCACAGGCACACAATACCATCACCCACAGAACTTCCACGCACCTCACACAACACACCACTACATATCAGCACACTTATCACCACACACTCCACCCCACACATCACCTACACCACCCCATGGCACGGCAAAGACACCCCAGGTTCTTGGAGGAGGAGCTCAGGGTCATGGTGGAGGAAATCGTCCGGGTAGAGCCACAGCTCAGGAGCACAGGTGCAGCACACCTCAATTGCAAAGGAAGATGGAGCTATGGTGAAGAATAGTGGACAGGGTCAACGCAGTGGGACAGCACCCAAGAAATCGGGAGGACATCAGGAAGAGGTGGAACGACCTATGGGGGAAGGTGCGTTCCGTGGTCTCAAGACACCACCAGGCGGTTCAGCGGACTGGCGGCGGACCCCCACCTCCTCCCCCACAACTAACAACATGGGAGGAGCAGGTCTTGGCGATTCTGCATCCTGAGGGCCTCGCAGAGTAGGTGGAGGAATGGACTCTGGTAAGATAAATCTTAATCATTACATCCCCCACCCTACCTGCCTGCTATCACATACCCCACCCTCACCCTCACCCCCAGCACCCCAACTCCTCACATATGTCCCTACATCACAAACCACCAATCCCAACACCATGCCCTGCATGCAACAACAAAGCATGGACACCTATCACTAAAGCATGCCCACTGCACATACCCATACAACCCCCTAAACCATCATCACACAAGGTCCCACACAGGAATGCAAGCATTGGGGTACACGGTCACCCACCCATTGCACATCATGACACACACAGATGTAATAACCATCCTTTTATACCCCTGCAGGACCCCTACCCAACATCACCGGACAGGAGGGTCCACACATGCCCACACCACCAACAGAAGAGGCTCACAGTGATGACAGCACCTCTGTCCAACTGGATCTAGATGACCAGCCCGGCCCATCGGGGACCTGGGGACAGTCGGTTCCCCTCACAAAGTCACAGGCCACCACAGACCTTCCCGCCTCTGGAAATACCAGCACAGCACCCACCCAGCGGGCCCATACCTCCGTCCCCAGGACACGTCAATCAGCTGTGTGTCCACCACTACACGGAACCCAGGCTAACCCACCACCCCAACAACAACAGGGACCTGGCGGCAGTGGTAGTGGGCACACGGTCCAGGGGATGGAGGCCCAGGAACACAGGGGAACTGGGAGGGCTGCTGTGCGACAGGGGGCGGACAGGCCAAGGGAACCGACTCTCCACGAGGCCCTCTCCTCCATCATGGGAGCCTACCACCACTCCCAGGAGATGATGGCAACGGTACTGACCAAGTTTCAGGAGACCCAGCGCCTGCAGGAGGAACAGTATATGGGCTTCAGGGAGGAGCTCAGAACCATCAGCTCCACCCTAGGCACCATCGTAGGGGTGCTGAAGGAAGTACTCAACACCAGGAGGGACACTGTGGCACTACAGGGGGCCCCTGACACTAGCATGGACGATGAACTGCCCACCACCTCCGCCGGCGCTAGTGGACAGGACGCCCCACCACAGGACCACCACACCAGCACCCCACCCCCTGCAGAGGGAGAACCACCCCGCAAACGGTCCCTGAGATCCAGGACAAAGACAGAGCACGATGCCAAGACCCCCGCCACTTCCTATGCCCATTTGGGCAATGCACCTGTGAGACTAAAAGACTGGACTCTGCCATGGACATTCCTCCACATTCACCCCGCACCATTTCACTACCCCCTCCAAATTGAGCACTTAAATAAACACACTTAAAGCACAAAACAATCTGGAGTCTGTCTGTGATTTCAAAATAGTGTATTATCAATTGCAGTGACAAAATGCTCTTTCAATTATAATGTCAACATACCTATGTCACACAGCTCTAGTCCATGAGGAATCTAGGCAGATGTCACACAGTGGGACCCACATCTGTGAAATCGTAAGGGAAAGTGACAAATCAGTGACCATACACTGGGTGAAAACGACAGACAGTAGAGAGGTAGTAGTGTTAAAGTACATGTAGTAGGCAGGTCTGTACTCTTACCTGTGTCTCAGTGGAAATATTGCTGGATCACTGAGTCCCTGTTGTTCATGTCTTCTTCCTCTGCATACTCGTCTTCACTGTCCACAGGCTCCACAGCTGCAACAACACCGCCATCTGGATCATCCTCCTGCAGAAAAGGCACCTGTCGTCGCAAAGCCAAGTTGTGAAGCATACAGCAGGCCACGATAATCTGGCACACCTTCTTTGGTGAGTAGAATAGGGATCCACCTGTCATATGGAGGCACCTGAACCTGGCCTTCAGGAGGCTTAAGGTCCGCTCGATAACCCTCCAACTTCGCCCATGAGCCTCATTGTAGCATTCCTCTGCCCTTGTCTTGGGATTCCTCACTGGGGTCAGTAGCCATGACAGGTTGGGGTAACCAGAGTCACCTGAAATGGTGAGGGACAACTGCTAGACACGCACTAACCTGGAGGGATATCCCCAGACTCAGACAACCATTCCCACTGACTTGCCTCCAGGTGCTCACCTAATAGCCACACACGGTGCCTTTGGAGTTGATCCATCACATAAGGGATGCTGCTATTCCGCAGGAGGTAGGCGTCCTGCACTGAGCCAGGGAACCTGGCATTCACATGGGGGATGTACTGGTCTGCCAAACATACCATCTGTACATTAATAGAAATGATAACTCTTCCAGTTTCTGTACATCTGTTCACTCCTGTGGGGGGGGGACCTAAGCCACATGGGTCCCATCAAAGGCACCTATGATGTTGGGGATGTGTCCCAGGGCATAGAAATCCCCTTTCATTGTAGGCAAATCCTCTACCTGGGGGAAACGATGTAGCTCTGCATGTGTTTCAGAAGGGCAGACAACACTCTGGACAATACGTTGGAAAACATAGGCTGGGACATGCCTGATGCTATGACCACTGTTGTTTGAAAACACCCACTTGCAAGGCAATGGAGCACTGACAGCACCTGCACTTGAGGGGGGATTCCTGTGGGATGGCGGATTGCTGACATCAGGTCTGGCTCTAACTGGGTACACAGTTCCTGGATTGTGGCACGGTCAAGCCTGTATGTGATAATCACATGTCGCTCCTCCATTGTCGACAGGTCCACCAACGGTCGGTACACCGGAGGATGCCGCCATCGCCTCACATGTCCCAGCGGACGGCGCCTATGAAGGACAACAGCGAGCACAGAGTCAAACAACTCAGAGGTACTTACCCACAGTTTACCCAGAACACCAATCATACACAAAAGGTGGTCTGTATGTGTGTTGAGTCTAGGCCTAGGTATGTGTGAGGCTGTTGGAAATGAAGCCATGTGGGCCCCTGAAATGGCGGCTGCCTGACCTCTAATGTGGGACAATGGGATGTGAGGTAACTGCGCTGGCGTTGTACACCGTCGCAGTAGGCGGTCGAAGACCACGGCGCAATGCTGCATTGGTTAACATTGGACCCTATGGGTCCCAGGAGCCAATGACGATGTAAGCCGGCGGTGACGGTACGCACCGCCGCGGACGTGACCGCCATTTTCTATCTGTTCAATCACTCGATACCTGATCTTCGACAGGAGAGGGCGTACACTGCAAGTGCTGCTGTGACCTCAGTCTGGGAGAGACAATGGCTCGAGTGTCTGGGGAAAGGGCCCCTGCCTTCACATCGGAGGAGTTGGAAAAGCTCGTGGATGGGGTACTCCCCCAGTACACGCTACTCTACGGTCCTCCAGATAAACAGGTAAGTACACAGGGAGCATGTTGTATGGGCTATGCCTGTGTGGAGAGGGCTGGATGTAAGAAGAAAGGGGGGAGAGTGCTGCGTGCATGAAAGACGGTGAATGCATGTGCCACATGGCAAGGGTAGGGATGGGGGCCAATCACTTTGACGGTGCAGCTGGTAATAACTTCTCTTTTTTCCCTGTACATTTCATGTAGGTCAGCGCCCACCAGAAAAAAGATATTTGGCGTGCCATCGCCAAGGACGTCTGGACCCTGGGGGTCTACCACAGACGGAGCACCCACTGCCGTAAAAGATGGGAGGACATTCGCCGCTGGAGCAAGAAGACGGCAGAGGCTCAGCTGGGGATGGCCTCCCAACGTGGGAGGGGTGCCCATCGCACCATGACCCCCCTGATGTTCAGGATCCTGGCGGTGGCCTACTTGGAGTTGGATGGGCGTTTGAGGGCATCACAGCAGCCACAAGGGGGTGAGTACACTCTCATTCTGGTGACTTTGAGCGCAGTGGAGGTGTCTGGGTGGGGGAGGTGGGCTGTGGGTTTCCCTAGGCCAGGGTGAGTTCCGTAGGCAAGGCCCCTCCGTAAGGCAGGCCATGTGGCACCCCACCCCACCTCTGTAGAGTGCCAAGTACACCTACTCATGCCCCTGTGTCATTTATGTGTGCAGATGTCTCCAGCGACACAGACTCATCCTCTGATGGGAGCTCCTTTGTGGTGGCGGAAACATCTGTGCTCCCCGCATCTACAGGCACAGCCGCCACCCCCCCTACCAGCACCACCCTCCCAGCAGCCCCTCAGCATTTGCCCCATGCCCGATCACCCAGGAGGGTGGGCATCACCTTTGCCCCAGGCACCTCAGGCCCTGCCCCAGTCACCCCTGCTGCCCTCAGTGAGGAGGCCATTGACCTCCTCAGGTCCCTCACTGTGGGGCAGTCTACCATTTTGAATGCCATCCAGGGTGTAGAGAGGCAGTTGCAACAAACCAATGCATTCCTGGAGGGCATTCATTCTGGTCAGGGGGCCCTTCAGCGAGCTTTTCAGACTCTGGCCTCAGCACTGATGGCAGCCATTGTCCCCGTCTCTAGCCTCCTCCCTCCAACTTCCTCCACCCCGACCCAATCCCCTGTACCTCAGCCTATCCCAAGCACACCTACAGACCAACATGCACACACCTCAACACACAAGGGAAGCTCAGGCAAACATAAGCACCACACATCCCACAGGCACTCACGCAAGCATCACACACAGGCAGACACACCAACATCCACTGTCTCCCCCTCCTCATCTCCCTCCTCCCTCCCAGTCTCGTCTACACTCACACCTGCATGCACTACCTCTACAGCCACTACATCCCTCTCCAGCACACCCACCACACCCAGCTCACGTGCAGTCACCACCCTCACTACCATTCACACGTCCCCTGTGTCCTTTCCCAGTGTGTCTGTGACGCCCCCTCCCAAGATACACAAACGCAGGCACACACCCACCCAACAGCCATCCACCTCACTACAGCCTCCAGCGCATGCACCTTCAACCAAAGTCACCAAACGTACACCTCCTTCAACCACCACCTCTTCCTCCACTCCCAAACCTCCTCCAGCTACCCGTCCCAGTGTGTCCCAAAAACTTTTTCTGTCCAACCTTGACCTCTTTCTCACACCTCCCCCACCCCGTCCGTCTCATAGGTCCCGAACTAGCACCTCAGCCACAACATCTCTGTGGTGCCTGTAGTCACCAGAATCTGGAGTGCATCGGCCACCAGGGCAGCCAGTGTGGCACAGAGCCACAGCACAGACAGTCCCCCACCTGTGAAGCATCAGAAGTTGGCCAGTGCCCGGCAGGAGAGGAGGAAGACTCCAGCCACCAAAGCCGCTCCCAGGGGTCCGGGTGAGAGTGAGTGTGGAGTCAGCTGTGACACCTTCCAAGGTGGGGAAGGGCCACAAGAAACCCGGCAAGTCTGGGAAGAGCAGCACAGCGGAGAAGACTGCCATCATCCCCGATGCCCAGGAGCCCACCTCCAACACAAGCCCAGCTGCCCAGGACAGGACCGCCAGCACTAGCCCAGCTGCCCAGGAGGCCACCGCCAGCACCAGCCCAGCTGCCCAGGAGGCCACCGCCAGCACCAGCCCAGCTGCCCAGGAGGCCACCGCCAGCACCAGCCCAGCTGCCTAGGAGGCCACCGCCAGCACCAGCCCACCTGCCCAGGAGGCCACTGCCAGCACCAGCCCACAAGCCCAGCTGCCCAGGACAGGACCGCCAGCACCAGCCCACCTGCCCAGGAGGCCAGCACCAGCCCAGCTGCCCAGGAGGCCACCGCCAGCACTAGCCCCACTGGGCCATGAAGGACCGCCAGCAAAAGCCCCGCTGGACCATGAAGGACTGCCAGCAAAAGCCCCGCTGGGCCATGAAGGACCGCCAGCAAAAGCCCCGCTGGGCCATGAAGGACCGCCAGCAGCTGAGACCCTGCAATGGAGACCGCCATCTCAAGCACTGCTGAACAGGGCACCGCCGCCTCAAGCACCGCTGAACAGGACACCGCCATCTCAAGCACTGCTGAACAGGGCACCGCCATCTCAAGCACCGCTGAACAGGGCACCGCCATCTCAAGCACCGCTGCACAGGGCACTGCCGCCTCAAGCACCGCTGCACGGGGCACTGCCGTCTCAAGCACCGCTGGCCGATGAGCGGCAAGGGCACTGACGCAACTGAGTCTGTCACGGAGTGAATGATGCACTATGGGCACCAAGCCCCCTCCAGAACCAGTGGAGAAAAGCATCCACTACCCCAATCCTTGGCAGGATGAAGCACTCTGGGCACCAAGCCCCCTCCAGAACCAGTGGAGAAAAGCATCCACTACACCAATCCTTGGCAAGATGAAGCACTCTGGGCACCAAGCCCCCTCCAGAACCAGTGGAGAAAAGCATCCACTACACCAATCCTTGGCAGGATGAAGCACTCTGGGCACCATGCCCCCTCCAGACCCAGTGGAGACTGTCCTCCACTTGTGAGACTGTGGCTTTGCACTCCCCAGGATATGGCAGTGGGCAACCCACCCACTGTAGAGACTTGAGAGACTGTGGCTTTGCACTCCCCAGGATTGAATAGTGGGCAAACCACCCACTGTAGAGACTTGAGAGACTGTGGTTTGCACTCCCCAGGATATGGCAGTGGGCAAACCACCCACTGTAGGGACTTGAGAGACTGTGGCTTTGCACTCCCCAGGATATGGCAGTGGGCAACCCACCCACTGTAGAGACTTGAGAGACTGTGGCTTTGCACTCCCCAGGATTAAATAGTGAGCAAACCACCCACTGTAGAGACTTGAGAGACTGTGGCTTTGCACTCCCCAGGATATGGCAGTGGGCAACCCACCCACTGGAGAGACTTGAGAGACCATGGCTTTGCAGTCCCCAGGATTGAACAGTGGTCATGTGGCCCCCTCGTGGATTTGGTGTTGTGCACTCAAGCGGCTGAGGTGCCCCCCCTTTCCCTCCCCCTGAGGTGCCTGTTTAGTTGCACTCTGATGCCCCTGCAGTGTTCTCTCCGTCATGGTCGGGGATCTTGTGTGGGCCTCGCCCATACCGTGTGGTCCCAGTGTTCCACGGACTTTCTTAGAGCACTACCTAGACTACTATGCTTGGTATATATTATGTACATGGTGTATATATATATATTTCTGCCTACTTGCTTTTAATATATTACAATGGTTACACTCATTTTCTATTGTCTTTGCATTCTTCTGGGGGGTTTGGTGGGTGTAACTGTGATGTATTGATATGCATTAGTGTGTGTGTTGTAGTGGGTGAGGGTGGGGGTGTGGGTGTTGCGTGTGTGTGTCCCTGTTTTTTCTCTCCCCCATCCCCTGTGCCGTAGGTGCAGTACTCACCGTGGTCTTCGCCTCCAGCGTTCGTGCTCCTGGTAGAGGAGCAGGAAGACTATTGCAGTGAGAATTTGGAGTTCCGGGTCCATGGCGTCCTAATTCCTCGTGGGGTGTGTAGAGGTGAGCGTTTTCCCTTCGGGATTCCTGTTTCCGCTGTGTTTTTATCTGCAGTGAATCCGCCCCGGAAAAGGTGGCAGATTGGCCTGTCATAATAGTATGGGCGGTCCATTGTCTCCCACCTGTCTGTTGGCGGTGACCACCGTGCTTTTTGTTTGTACCGCCGTGGCGGTCGGAGTGTTAAAGTGGCTGTCTTTGTTGGCGGTTTCCGCCACGGTCTTAATTGCAAATATTTTACCGCCGGCCTGTTGGCGGTCTTACCGCCGCTTTAACACCGACCGCCAGGGTTGTAATGACCACCATAGTCTCCTAAACGTACTGCAAACAGGATCATACAATTAACAGCATTAGCCATTGTCATCCCAACATCCCTATGCAGATGAGATGTAGGGCAGGCATGCACACACCGATCTAATGGTTGTGCTGAGTGCTGGTGTTCAGTATGGTGGCATACATATCAGACACGCATGTACAAGTAATGGGTTGCATAGTGGGACACATCCAGTTACTTGGGAAGTATGCAAGAAGTCCTAGCACAGCCCATCATGTACTGACAGGAGTTGATATAGGAGTTGTTTCATACAGCTCTGTGTGATGTGAGTGAGCTATCCACCCTCCAATATCACGTATGATACCTGGCCCATGTAGATTCTATGTGGCAATGAGTCCAGATATGTGCCCTTGCCATATCTGGCACATAATGTTGTGAAACAATACATGTAACTTGGAGTCTTTGTTCAAATTACATTAGCTAATGCCAATGGAATCAACGGCATTGCAGGATGCAGAAGGGACACTGATGATCAATTCAACATGATGAGTGTGCCATAGCATGGTCACAAAATAGCATTGTTCCTAAGATATTCACTTCTGACATCGTCATGCCAAGATGTCGCAAGATGGGGCATTGCTATTATGCAACATTAGCTTAGCCTGGGTACCTTGACCATAATAAATTAGGAAATGGTGGATATTGTGCAGATATATGTTCACTTTGACCTTCAAGATGTATTTAAGATTTCTGTAGGGCAACATGTGATGTCTGAAGATGGTATTTTCATGGCATGGTTGATGTTCATTTTGCAACTTATCTTCTGTATGACATGTTTTCTTTATGATTACACAGGGAACTTGACCCCAGCCCAGAAGAAAAAGCATGAGCAGAGGGAGGAAAGGTATCACCACATCTGACAAATGCATAATGCCTTTAAAAGGATGGCAAATTCCTTTGAAAAGGAAGAAGCATTGGGGTCCTGGAGTGCCTTTCTCCAAGGGGTTTCCATGTTGGAAGCAGCAATGAACAGCAAGGCTCAGGCCGCATACAAGACTGGGTCTGTGGAAGCAGGTCTATCAACCTCCACCACCAGTCACACAGCCTAACCTGTATCCCATGGCACACAAGAAGTACTGTCAAATGACTTTGTGACTTTGAGCAGGACACGTGGAAGGAAATGGCTGCTTTGAAATACTGTGTCGCCAGCCTTGAGTATAAAATGGACACCATGTTCGTACTGCTCCGGGAAATACAGCAGGCAGGATACAAACCATGAGAAGCAGGATGAGCCAAATGGACCCTTTCATCCGTTCCACTTGTAGATATTTGTTTTTATTGTTTGGGTTTTTAGATAGCTTAGTTTAGATAAGTTAGTGTAGTGTAGGTTAGTTGTAGTACATTATAGTTTTCAATATGGTGGGTACATTTTAAGGGGTTTGGTTTTATTAAGTGTTTTTCATGTTTGGGGGCATGTGTTTCTAGGAAGATAAAAAAATACAAAAAATATAAAAACTGCAAATAAATATATTTGTTTAGGCCTAGATGTTTAGTTTATGTATAGCTGTAGTTATTGTTGTCCTTGTCAACAGATGTGTATTAATGGGGGTGGGGGCTGTTGTTTATGTGCATACTTGTGACTTAGATCTACAATACAACATTGCCATATTGACATGTTGTTATATTTGGTTGCACTATCCCTGTGCAGGATGAAGTGTAATAAATGGCTTTCATAATCAGTGTAACATTTTTTCCATCACAACACATACACAACCTGGACATACGTCAATCACCAGGGCTATATACCAACATGTACATATGCAGCACATAGGATAGAAGGCGTGTCTAATTACTGTGCCTGTGGATGTGTGGGGACACATATGCTCTACCATGTAACTCTTTCTAGGGCAAAGTGACGCAAAGGAGTGACTGGCACTGCCTTGCATTACTCCAGATTAACATTGCCACGCAGAACCATGCAAGTTTGCTCTGTGTACATTGTTATGCCTCCCCTGGGAAAGAGTACCGTTTGATGCATTCCTAGGTTTCCTAGTGTTAGTAAAAAAGTGCCTGTGGCTGTGTCATCACAACACCTCTTGCAGACTGTCAAACCTACCCTTCCCACACAACTGAGACATCAGAGACTAGAAAGCCAGTCAATACCATTCCTGGGGTGACATCATGGTGATGTTTCTTGCAGAAACACTTCGCAACTGCCATTTCCTATTGCCAAAACACATGTGCGCTGCATCTCACAGCACACACTAAAATGGCACCTTAGCTAACATTACTCAGACATGCGCAGGAACCAACATCACCCCGCACATAAACAACACGTCCTCATAAGGCACCCACTTCTCCATCATGCTGCAACAATGCCTGCCTGGGTGTAGGGAAAACTAATTTGTGTAGCTGCTGGGGGAATCGCAGGGTGGTTCTGGATAACAGGAAACATGGCACTACCCTGTGTAACTAACCTGGTGCAGTGTGGAGCCACACATATTGACGCTGATAAGAACTGTGCCACTAGAGAACATATGCAGTACAGATTGCAATTAGTAGAACACAACACATACAGGCTGAGCCCACAACAACTTTGACACAACCATGTGAGCTACATAGGAATGGGGAAACAATCACACAAAGACAACATATGGTGTATGTCTCTGAGCATCACGGAACACAATCTCACATTGATAGGCGGGGGATGGCGCATGGGCAATTCTGTCCTTGGTAAGACTGCTAGTGCAGTTCACCCTCCACGGTTGGCAGTATGAGTTACACACTGGGATGGTGGGTGGAAATCCGTCTCCCCATGTCAGCTCTTTGGGGCAGCTACCACAACATTGTTGCAGGATCAAATAGAGCCAGCGCCAATCTTGGAGTACATTGGGTGTGACAGCATATGCTGCACTTGTCACTGCAAATCAGGCAGTGGAAAGCGCAAAGGGTTTGGCCATGGGGCCCCCTGCACTGCCCATGCCAGGTGATGGGATGTGCAGAGTCACCTGGGGCACACCAACCCACATTACCAACAACCTTTGCATGGGGTTTGGACCACCATGCAAAGGCTAGCAGTCAAGCGGTAACATACACGGAGAGTAGCGCTGATTGTAATGCTGGGCTGGTGTCACAAGACAGGTGGCATTGCCAGACTGTAAGCTGCCGGCAACCTGCCAATGCCAGGCCATTGGTCCATGGGGCATTCCCCATGGTTAACATGTGCCACTTCCACCTGGCCTGTTGGCGGTGGTCATATTGCCAATGGCTGTCTGGTAGTCATAGGACTGCCAGACTTGTAATGAGGGTCCATATGTGCACGAGTACAACTAGCTGCAAAATCTCCATCTAACTAGCTCGAGGCCCTGATCAAAGTTGAAAATGAGTCAACTGGCTTTGTCCATAATTAGGTGGCATCAGCCACTGTCATGTAGAAAATGATGTTTAGATCAACAAATAATACCTGTGCTGGCCATCTTTGGGTCCATCCCTGTGCCAGTGTTCAATTAATTAGCTGCACTGCCACAATGCTGCATCCCATGCACCATAGTGCAGGTTTGGCTGCATTGAAGGGGAGACATTAGAGAATGTAGGAGGAACAACTTCCAGCACAGCCAGAAACTGAAATGGCAATCTGCTAGATCCATGTGTGCTCTGGAATGTAGCACACATACACATACATCAACATGAGGAGCAATCAAAGGAAACTACAATACTGCACCTTGGTAATGCCATCCCTGGGGTATGTAAGGTTTTGGTGCGGCCCTGGTGTGTGAAGAACACGTAAAACTGGGACAGAGGCAAACTGCAATGTGTGTTGGTGTTCCTTCAACACTGCAACACCCATTGCAAGTCTCTACCATACAAACTTATGCATAAGAAGGGGCCACAATAGTAAGATGGTGTCAAGCCACCAAAAGGCTTCACACCTTGTAAATATGACGCAGCCTATTCCGCCACCTGAGCTTCTCTTTATGTGACACCCAGGTGGGGCAAAGGGCTGATAAATTACACCCATAATGTACAAGAACAATGTCTGGGGTGTAAGTTGTCACTGAGCCTCCAACAGCAAATAAATGACATGACATGTCAAGTGCCATAACATAGGAAGACTGATTTTACACCATCTCATTGCAGAGGATGATGGCTCTCCTGCTGATCAGCCTGTCCTGGAGTTTTCCGATGACCTGGATGACGAGATGACAACCATCAGACTCTCCAGGATGTCCTGTATCCCTCCAGACACCACCTCTAGTTGCAGGGAGGACAACCAATTTAGCAGCCATCCCAGATGCCCCACCCAACACCAAAAATGCACAACCTGCCAGTACAGACACAGCACAGAACGCCGAGGACCCAGGGACAAGCTTCCAGAGGACAGTGGTAGGAGTCGAGAGGGAGCTGGCCAAGCAGGTTCGGGTATAGGTGGAGACTGTGGCAGCCAGCCGAGAGGGAATGCGCATGTGCCTCGCGGCAGCTAATAAACACACAGCAGCTAACCAAGGCACACACTCCCCACTGTGTGGAGTCCACCAGTGTCTGAAGGACATAACTGCTACCATGAGGGAGATGCTACAACAAATGCCCTCCATTCAGCATGAAGTGGCCTCCCTCAGGGCATACACAGCTGCCTACCACAGGGATGTTGCTGCTATCCTGAAAAATCAGCAGTTCCTCCTTGCTGCAGTGATGCCATATGTTATACCACAAATGGCAGCTGCCGGGAATTGGGACTCCACATCTTCAACCACTGAAGAGTGTGTGGCCCCCTCTACCTCCCTACCACCACCACCAATGGCACAGGAGACACCACACACATCGAAGGATGAAGATGTGGAACAGATCACCTTTACTCGGATGAGTGCGCAGTACCACCAGTCTATGCCACCTGGGCAGTGTTCTCCTTAGGTCTGTGCTAAAGATCATGCCAGTGTTGTCACAGTAGGATATGTGCACTCTTCACCCACACACTGTTAACCTGTCTGCTATGGACTGTCATTATCTCTCATTTACCAATCGGCAATTATTGTTCCTCCACACTTATCAACACTACCCTGAAGCATGTCCCATAACATGTCCGTCAACCTTGGACTTGTATCGTATCACAAATATCTGGATTTCACAACTGGGGTCACCGACCTGGATAGTGTAAATATCTCACTACAACACTTCCACTGGTAAATAAACACCTTGTAAACAATTAGCATGTCTGCGTCTATTGGGATCCATCGACTCAGTTAAATGACTGTAATGTGTGACTCCATGTCATTGGTCACAGAATATCAGTTCATGAGTGCAGGACTGTTGGGGTACAAAGCTACACACAAGGATCCTAACATGACAAATGTGCATGCTGGTCTCATCACCTACAAGCAATTCACTGAGTATGTCACAAATGAAGGACACATATATGGTACCCTCACCATATATACGGCAGGTATGGCTGAAAAGCAAGTCCAGGGAAATTTCGTCAGCTGTGAGTACCAGAAGAACTCATTGGTGTGGTGCAGAGATAGCTAACCTAATCAGTGATGACCACCGGTCAGTCTTGCAGGACAGAGTTCCAACTGTGGCTGTTGTCAGATGTGTCATAGTTCCCACCATTCCTATTACCAGACCTCTACACTGACAGCTGAAGTACCAGACCTACCTGTCCAAAACAAAGTATACATGGTCATCATGAGTGATGGGTACACTGGATGGCAGATGCATCGACTGGTAGATGTGATGTTGCAGTCAATATGACAGCTCCGTAGTCAATAGTGATAACCATGGTAAATGAGGCTTTTGTAGGCAGGACAGATTCCCTAGGCCATTTCCCCAATGTGGGCAGTACATTCATGGGGAGAATCCTGAGACTCACACTAATTGCACAAACTGTTTGCAATGCTAACAAGATATTTATTATAAAAATGATCTTCTCAAAAACAACTAAAACCTACCCTTCCTAAACTAACCTATACTAACTATACTTATACAACTAAATCTATCTAACCTTTGCTAAACTTAACTTACACACAAAACACCACACTCTAAACATTGCCCCTCACCCCTCTTAAGAAACAAGAAATAAGTAGGGCAACAAGTACTATAACTATACATATACTAACTAATCCTATGGCTTAACCAAATATATATATTTTTTGTAATTTGTTTTATTTTATTTTTTTCCATAAAAACACATGTAAATCCCAACATGACACCTGACCACTCCTAATAACCCACCAATAAAAACCTAAGAATAGAAACCCACCCCCCAACTACACTTATCCTAACTAATGGCTTTACTACACTAACCTACCACTAACTACAGAAAACCCAAACTAAAATAATGGTTCGACTTTAAAAGGGAGGGGAAGAAACTGGAGGTAGTCTATCACAGTCCAAGTTCATATACGTGACTTCTTAACCTTCTTTTTAATGTACTTGAGGAGATTGTGGTCCTCCAACTTGTCCAAACGCTGGAGTATCAGGCTGATGTCCCAACGTGAGTACAGTTCCAATTGTGAGGGCCCAGCTGCTGATGGAAAAACTGGTGCGGGGTGGCAACGACTGGTGCTGCAGATGTGGATGGGGTGGGTGCAGCTGGGAGCCCCTGCATCGTTGATGTTCCTGCTCCCTCCTATGTCTTCTGTGGGTGAGTGGGTACCCTGTGTGGGAATGCACGCCATTCCCCAGATGCTTTTTTGGAATGAAAACGGCTTGTGATGCGGCAGCAACCTGTGGTGGTAGCGTTTGGACTTCTGGTTGAACTGAAGCCTTTCATCATTGGTCATGTTGGCAGCTAAAAATGAGGACAAGCAACCATCAGTAACAGCATTCGGTGGAGTATGTACAGATCTGTAATTTGCACTGCTACAGCTGATTACACATACAGTCCTGCACACATGCCTCAATTTTTTTTAATGCACATCATCTGCTTCTGTATCCAACCATACATCACCAGCATCTTGTACATGTAAGTGGGATGATGTCAATCCATTTTAAATCAAGAGGGGCCACAGCTTACAGGCACTAACAATGGACCGCTCAAAATCACTCATATCTACACTTTGAGCATCACATGTCTCAACAAGTTTGGATTTCCTGTCTCCCTGAGCACAAGGTGGTTTGGGCAAGCAATCCATCAGTTCAACACCTCTTGTGATGTCCCAAGGCCTGAGCACTCATCATGGCGTATAGGAGTGGCCAATTGTTAGGGGGGAAGCCAACTACAAAGCTGGTATCCTATATTGTAGTACATCTACGTTCATGTGTCCAGGTGTAAAACCTGGCCTGAGCCTACATAACGGTTCCAGCTGCATTTCCCATGCTGTGGCTATTTGCAGAACTGATGATATCTTGATATGAGAAAGGTTGGGCAAACCCTGACCTGCACAATCAGTGTTGTCAAGACATTACAGCACTGGAGCCCCCTACCCTGTGCCATGTAGTGCTACATGTATTCAATAGCATGCACATGGTGACTGTATAGATACCCTGAAGGCCACATCAATTGTGTCACAGGTTTGTGCTCTGCAACTGTATCCGGGAGAGGCTCATATCATCAGCAGATGCATGTCAGATATCCTCACAGCGCCAGCTACACACACAGCAATGCCTTCTTATGCAGCTGTGATATGACCTACATCAGTAACAGTTTACAAGGTGGGTGCACCATATTGGTTACACTGCTGACATCTGGTGTTAGGAGATTAATAGACTTTGACCTGAAACATCCTGAGTGGAGTTATCCACACATTGTGTATACTGATTACTGCAGTTCAGGACATTATGGCTCCTTGCTGTACCACCACTTCATCTTCCCTGGACGGTACTGTGGCACCTGTGGTATGTGTATGTCTCCTACAGAATCCCCCTAGAGAGTAATGCAGTTGGAACCCAACATCTGTGCCATCTTGTCATCAAGTGTGAGCTATGTGTGGCATACATTACGGATAATGGTGCTGTGACAAGGTTGTTTACAACAGGCATGCTATGTACATATACAGCTGGCCTGTGACCTATGATGCCAAACATCCATAAATATGTGGTCAGCCATTACTAATCCTTTTACACACAATTCCATGCCAGCACATGTTGCCCTTAGAACCACATGCTAGCTAATCTCTTTGCACAACCCCACAACATACATGATGGGAATGTGACAGAGCACTATGGTGATGGACAGTACTCTGCCAAATTCACAATGCAGTGATGCGCCGTCTTGAATAGGGGAGGGCACATCACTGTGTTGAAACCTACGCCGGCGCTAAATCTTGCTTACAGTACTTGAGTCAGGAACCCTTACCCCATGGTGCTTAGCTGGCTGCGTTGAGGGGAAGATAGTCCTTGTGCGTGCAGGGACACCTTCCTACAAAAACAAAATCTTCAAAGAGATTTGCAATTTCGATGTGTGCTGCCAAATGTGGCACCCATTGAAAGAGCAAAGTATTGAATGCACAGCATATGTTAGCTCATTGTGGCCTGCTAAAGCCACACCTTGGTGTGTTTTCAGAATTTGCTGCAGCCTCTAGTGTAAGGAAATGTGTAGATCTGGGACACCATCTAATTGCTATGGGTGTTGCTATGGCATAGCCACTGCAACACCCATTGTACACTCCTTCCACGCAAAGTTCTGAGTGTGAAGGGGCTGTATTGACAAGTTAATGTGAAGCTACAAAATGTGTCCTAAGGTCACCATGTAAACACGGTGCAGGGCATAGCGTCCCTGGAGCCTCTCAAATATAGAAGCTCCAGTGGTGCTTGGGCCTCTTACACATGTCCGATGATGTCACCATCCATCCTCCTATGATCCTTTTGATCATTGGCCTAGAAAACTACATCATTACATTCCACTCTTCTGACTGACTCACACCAAACCCTGGAGTAGCTAACAGGTGACACAATGTGGCCCTTACTGGATGCATTGTGGTCTTGAAATCTCACCACCTCTCCGATGGCGTAAGGGGCAGGTCCACCAGTAAGACATGAATGTGGAACATTGCTTGGTGTAAATCCTAGTTAATGCAAATGGACAACATAGTTCAGTGTATTAGGCGGACTCTGATACACAATGCACAGGTCAAATGGAACTGCCACTAGTCTGCACCCAGTGCATGGTCAGTCTCCTTAACATGGCCTTGCATAATGACACCAAAGGTCAATATGACAACAGTATTGCATCACCTATTGTATCTATACTGTCCTTGTGGGCCTTTGTGCACCCCTTACTCACATCCATGTGTGTACGTAGTCATTATTAAGTCACAGCATGATGGCAGTGTGGGCCAACATCATGAATACATGTGAAGTCCAATTATGCACTCAGCAGGCGATGCTACAAATCACCAAAACTTCTGCTGAGTACATAGGGGCCCTTCTCAAACATTTCTATGCACAAATATCTGAGGTCTGGATTTTGCACTCCCTAACTACATTTTACACACCCTTTCATGCCTGTTTCATGGCACAGGCATCACTCCTGGCTGTATAATTAGGAAGTCAAACTGGGCATGCATCACTACACTTGTGGCCATATATATGGAAGTTGCGCAGCACCTAGTGCTGGGCCTGTTGAAGTGAGGGCCCTAGCGCATGCCTGATACCACCATATGTATGCCATCTCCAATAGACTGCGCACCAGGGTGATAGTTAGGGGGAGTAGTGTCAAAATTGTTTGGCAGTAGTCTGGTGATTTGCAGGATTAGCATAATTATTTTGCTAAGCACCCAGGGCCCATTGATCATGATGGGAGCTTATTTTTAACACCTGGAAAGAGCAGGCATGAGGAACTCTGCCACAAATGGGGTGCAGCAGACTCATTGACTTCTTTTTGTAATTTAGAGGGCCCCTTTGTGCCAGAACTGTCCCCTTGCACACATTTTGGCTGCACAGCCATGATGTGTGTCAAGCCTTGCCGAAGTGGTGCAATGCATGCATTGTGCCACTTTGTGAATACTACGTGGGGTAAATGGTAGGTTAGCGCCACCTTACAGTCAATCATATAACACTATGGCAGCACCAATGTTGTGGTCGGGCACTTATATACATGCCCCTTCGAGATGGTTATGCAGGTGTCATCATACATGTGCCCTACATTGGCTAAATTGTATGACATTTGATTTGCAGGCCTCAAGTCGGGCAGAGACTCCTCATACTGGTTGCATACTACATGTTCAAAACCATTACAAGCAGCACTCTGACTTATCTGTACCTGTCGGTCAAATGCTAAATGCAGCTGATTGTATGGCAACGGGAGACTTGCCAACAGTTCTACCACTTTCTAGTCCCAAATGATCTAGCAGATCCTGCTCCGATGCTTGAACTGTTGCTCATTGCATCCTGTCTTGATTGTCCTTGCTAAATGGTAAACAACCTTGCCCCTCAGCAGCCGCCTTGCCTCGGTGGGGTAGCCCAGGATCACCCGGCCACCCAGCTGCAGCATGAGAGCCAGGTAATGGGCCACCAACCAGATGGACCCCTCCTGTTCATCAGGCAACATTCTCCCCATCCTTCCCTTCCCAGACATTACAGAAGGGTACAGAACATCACTCAAAATAAATATTAAAGGAAACTTAAACCCAACACCTACCCCAAACTCCCCAAACTACCTCAACAACTAAACTAGCCCAGACAAAAAAAAAAAAAAAATACAATGACGAAAACAGTACACTATTAATACAAATAACAAGTAAATAAACAGTTTATACTCCAAAAACACAGGGCACAGCACAAGGGACACAACAAGACCTCACCACAAATCCACCATCACCTGCAAAACACAACCACACACAGTCACAGGGGAACAGACTGTGAAGTGAAAGTAAAACTACACTAACGGTACCATGCTTGCAGGCAGGATATCCTTGTACATCACTTCCTGGGTGTGTGTGTCACGTTTTTAGCGGCATGTGTGTTTTTTTGACGCATGAGAGTCATGCGTCGATTTGTCTTCATGGTGCACTGAGAATAGTGGAAACGTTGAATTGCCGCTCAGGGCCCAGGTGTCATTTTTGCAACATTGTGGTGCGGTGTTGATGCATTAGCATATTTTTTTTTAACGAATATTAAAATACTGTCATTTTTTCCATTGTAGCCCTTCAATGCACACTGATTCATTTCACATGTTACATGGGCTGTTATACTATGTGGTATATGTTTTTTGGCTACATGTGGAAGTCTACGCATGAATGTCATTGCGCTGTCATTGGTATTTGCAATCAATACGTGCATTCATGACTCAGCTGTAGGCACTCACTCATACTTTGTGCATATGTGCATGTGTCCTACACTGTGTCCACATGTATTTGGCACTTGTGTGCTATGTGTTCACATATGTGTATGACTAGTGAGTAGCAGGTGGAGTACATAGTTATGTCTGTGGGCCATACATGTCTAAATACCTAAAACCATTTTTATTTAGGCCCTGTGTGATATGCATGCTAAGGCATGTGTCAACCAATACATTTTGTATTCAGAGTATACAGTGGACTGGGACTGCATTGACATCACGTATCCCTGTCAAGTTGAGTGTGCATGTGTGTCTGCTCACTGGTTACTTATTGTACCTAACTAGTTATAGGGCAGCTACACATGTGCCATAGATTTTCCTATGCATCTTAGTTGCTGCAGATGTTTTGGACACATGTGTTGGTGAACAATGCTATATGCCATGTGTCTGTATGGACATGTGTTGTGTTGTTTGTGTCATACATCACGACATTGCTGTGTCAAGGGGATGTGCAAGCTCACATTGACATCTTCCAGCATAGACAGAAGTTGTTCTTTTAACTATTATCTGTGTAGTCACATCACTGGCACTTTTGTTCTGTATATCAGTACACAAATAATGGGTACATTTATACTCTCACAGGTTATGTGACACCTCTGCATTTGTGTTGCAGCTAGGTTAGCTTTTGTACTAAATCCATTCACATTACCATGGGCTGGCACATTATGGTGGTACATGTGTGCAGAGTTCTTTGGCATGTGTGTGCCTGCCTCCATATGTATTTTCTGACCTGTGAACATCATGTCAGTCATGACTGTCACATATAATGAGTACCACTATGTTACAGTGTTGCGGTGTGGCATAGATGTCAAGCCTGCCCATCCACATCAATATGTGAGTTTGTGTGGCAACACAAACCAATGGTTGCATGTGAAGGTGCAGGTTAATGGTGAACCACTTTATTCTGCTCCCTGTGCACATGCATCAAGCATCTGACATTATCAGACATTGATGTTGTCAGAGCAGTGGTGCATGGGTGTTATATCCTAATAGCCGTGAGTTAGAACCTGGAGAGGTTCTTAGAATGGTGGGGCAGAGCTGTGAGCGCGAGCTGTGAGCGCGAGCAGAGGACGTTGTGGAGATGAAAGGGGAGGCTGGGACGTTATCTGAAGAGGAATCTTTTTATGGAATAAAGCTCGTTAAATATCTTCCTGGTCTGTGGATTATCTTCGATTTAACACTGGCGACGAAGGTGGCTGACCCTGCATGTTAATAATTCCAGTAACATCTCAACTCCGGATTTTGAAAACAGCGGTTCGTTTTCATTCATCACCGCTATTTTTGGCACTCTGCCAAGACAAGAATACACTGTGTCGGATTTCGATACTCCAGGCGGATTGTATGTTTTTTTTCTTCAAGACATTCCTTCATTGGTTTCAGCACGATGGAGCAGTTTTGGGCTAAATTTGGATCGCGTTTCTCGTGATGCTGTTGCCACTCTCATTGGCATTCTTCTAGATAACGTGATTTCTATATTTTTTTCGTATTTTGTTTTATAAAACATCATTTTTTTTCCCTGTCTATGTGACAATAATGTTGCTCTTCTAACAACTGAGAGACACCATTTCTGTTGTTTACACGCTATCTCCTAGCAACCGAGAGACGCCATTATCACACTGGCTCTCAATTTTCACTGTGCTCTCAATTTCAAAGGAACTGTTACGAGAGATGTTTATATTACTTCTGAGTGACACTGTTACTACTTGGAAAAAGTAGTTTAGGAAAAAAATATATATATTTTGCGGCTGTTTTGACTACAGACACTGTTGTGTTGTTAATATCATATCTTTAAGTTTTCTCTAAGAATGTATTTATGCTTCTTTCAAAATTAGTCTAAATGTAGGTTCTAGGTTCATTTCACACAATGTAGTGTGTGTGTTATTTTTTTACTTATATGCTCGCATGTTATTAAGTTTGTTTTACACTATTTTTTTTCACTGTATTTTAATATTTAAATATCATTAAGTATTGGTGTACTGCAGTATATCTTACATACTAAAAATGCAGAATGTTTCCTCCCCACCTTTCTTTCTTTCCACTCCTGGTGAACCCCCAATCAAATGGGCAAAGTGGAAAAAGGTTTTCGAGAGATACTCCAGAGTGTGTGGTACCTCGTTGAGCAATGAAAGAAGAACTGCTCTACTTCTTCATTGTTTGGGGACAGAAGGTCAAGAAGTTTTTGACCATCTTCCTGATCTTCTGGACAATGAAGCAATTAATTTAAGTGAATATGAGGTATGCATTAGAAAACTGGATTCTTGACTATTCTTGAACCGAATTGGGTTAATGAGTTGTTGGGGGTAAAAGGAAAGAAGTTTTTTGATGAAGGGTGGAAAGTCAGGGAACGGGAGAAATCTTTGATGAGTAAATGTAACTTTGATAAGAAGAACTCGGTGAAGAAAACTGTCGTAAATGTTGGTGATTGGGTTATGGTCAAGAATCCAGTTTTGAGAGGTTGTGGAAAGAAACTTTCCTCTCCAATGGAGGTTGTGAAACTTTTCACTAATGCTGTAAAACTTGGTGACGGTCGAATTTGGAATTTGAATAGAATTGTTAAGCTTCACAGTAACACTGCGAATTTGGAAACTCTGGAGGGACCGCAAGATGAAATCTCTCATTCTGCTGATGAGATGAAACTAAGAAGATCTGAGAGGAACATCAAGATACCTCCACATTTAAAAGACTATGGCCCTCATTACGAGCCTGGCGGTCTGTGACCGCCAGGCTCGCGGTTGGCGGGAGCACCGCCGACAGCCCGGCGGTGCCCCGCAGGGCATTCTGACCGCGGCGCTTTGGCCGCGGTCAGTGCAGGAAAACCGGCGGTCTCCCGCCGGTTTTCCGCTGCCCGTTGGAATCCTCCAAGGCGGCGCAGCTTGCTGCGCCGCCGAGGGGATTCCGACCCCCCCTACCGCCATCCAGTTCCCGGCGGTCCGCCCGCTGGGAACCTGATGGCGGTAGGGGGGGTCGCGGGGCCCCTGGGGGCCCCTGCAGTGCCCATGCCACTGGCATGGGCACTGCAGGGGCCCCCGTAAGAGGGCCCCTAAATGTATTTCACTGTCTGCTGCGCAGACAGTGAAATACGCGACGGGTGCAACTGCACCCGTCGCACAGCTTCCACTCCGCCGGCTCGATTCCGAGCCGGCTTCATCGTGGAAGCCTCTTTCCCGCTGGGCTGGCGGGCAGCCTGAAGGCGGCCGCCCGCCAGCCCAGCGGGAATGTCAGAATTACCGCCGCGGTCTTTCGACCGCGGAACGGTAATCTGACGGCGGGACTTTGGCGGGCGGCCTCCGCCGCCCGCCAAGGTCAGAATGAGGGCCTATGTTTTAAAAGGACCAAAAGAGTGGAATTCAAACACTATGGATGTGAGGAAGTGAATGAGACCGAGGAGAAATATCAGGACTCCTTCCCACTTAAGAAACTATGTGAGGATGTAAAAAAAAAAAAAAAAATTAAAAAAAAAAATAATAATATATATGCTAGCTTTTTGTTTCTCTTATATTTTTTTTAAATGTTTCAGTATATATGTAGTGATTGTTATCTTAAAGTTTTTTGTATCTTTTCTTTACTCATACTGTTATTTGGTCATCAATGAAAGGGGAGAGATGTGTTATATCCTAATAGCCGTGAGATAGAACCTGGAGAGGTTCTTAGAATGGTGGGGCAGAGCTGTGAGCGCGAGCTGTGAGTGCGAGCAGAGGACGTTGTGGAGATGAAAGGGGAGGCTGGGACGTTATCTGAAGAGGAATCTTTTTATGGAATAAAGATCGTTAAATATCTTCCTGGTCTGTGGATTATCTTCGATTTAACAATGGGTTTATTGAGCTGGTATCTCTACCATTTATGATAGCTGGTTTCCAGCCTGCGCATACTTTCTAGTAGATGGAGACATGCCAAATGTGGACATACAGACCTGGTTGTGATTAATACCAGTGCAGTACTAGATGTTAGCCTTCCCCACTCAGGTACAGAGCTCGTGTGCTTACACATGTAGGAGATGTATGGATGTTTTGGAGTCCAAAGTTGTGTCCATGTTCAGCCTGATTAGGGGTTGCATAACTATTGTGACATAAAGGTTGGACAAATTAAATGGTTCAGATGGACTTGTATGTTACTGTCTCCTGTTCTGGTACCATGCAAAGGGCAATTACCATGGTATGGGGGTGGCAAACATGTGTGGCTCATGTACTAACATGACCACCCTCTCTGTGCATCCCCAGACGTTGCCTTCCTGACCGAGACCTGGATGAACCCTTCCTCAGTGCCTGAAATCACCATAGCCATCCCGGATGGCTACAAGATCACCTGCAGGGACTGCACCAACAGACCAGGAGGAGGCCTCGCCATTGTCCACAGAAATACCCTCAGAATCACGACCAGTACCGAAGACACCCTCAGCACCGCCGAACACCTGCACTTTCAGATCCACACTGATCCAAACACCACCCTCAGAGGGACCCTTGTTTACAGACCCACCGGCCCCCGACAGCAGTTGCATCATGCACTCATTCGGCTGTCTATGTTGGCGGTTTCCGCCATGGTCGTGATTCCATTTTTTTTTTCCCGCCGGCCTATTGGCGGTCTTACCACCGCTTTAACACCGACCGCCAGGGTTGTAATGAGGGCCTATATGACATGCCACTCTATGACACGCCGCTCTGCTCTATTCTACCACACCCTACTGCACTCTATGCCACTCCACTCTACAACATTCTACTCAACTTCCTGATATTCTACAACATGACACACACTCCATTCTATAACATGCCATTCCATTCTGACACATTAATCCACTCTATCCTACAACTTCCACTCTACTGCACTCCACACCATTCTACTGTACGACAGAACACTCCACTGTATGACACACCACTCTACAGCATGACATTTTGCTCCACTCTACTCTACATCACTTCATTCTACTCCACCCCACTGTACGACACTTTACTTCAGTCTACACCACTGTAGGATACTCCACTCTTTGCCTCTCCACTCTAAAACACTCTACAACACTCTATGCCACTCTACACAACTCCCTCTATATTACTCCATGTAACTTTACACCACTCTACTCTACTCCCCTACTCCAATCTATGTAATTTCACTCTATATTATTCACTCAATTACACACCACTCTACTCCTCTCTGTGACACTCCAATCTACGATAGGTCACTCAAATCTACAACACTCCACTCCACTCAATGACATGTCACTCCTGTGTACATCACTCCTCTCTTCACCCTCCATTCAAAGACATGTTATGACACACCACTGTAGGATACACCACTCCACTCTAGTCTATGACACGCCACTCTATGCCCCAATAGTTTATGCCACTTTACCCCTTTCTACTCCACTCTACTCTACAACATTATACTCCACTTTATTCCCCTCCACTCTATGACTTTCTACTCCACTCTAAAACACTGTGGCGGTCATTCCTACATTGGCGGGCGGCGGGAACCGCCGAATGACCGCACCGCGGTCAAAAGACCGCGGCAGCCATTCTGGCTTTCCCGCTGGGCCGGCGGGCGACCGCCAGAAGGCCGCCCGCCGGCCCAGCAGGAAACCCCCTTCTACGAGGATGCCGGCTCCGAATGGAGCCAGCGGAGTCGAAGGGGTGCGAGGGGTGCAGTGGCACCCGTCGCGATTTTCAGTGTCTGCTTTGCAGACACTGAAAATCTCAGTGGGGCCCTGTTAGGTGGCCCCTGCAGTGCCCATGCCAGTGGCATGGCCACTGCAGGGGCCCCCAGGGGCCCCACGACACCCGTTACCGCCATCCTGTTCCTGGCGGTGAAAACCGCCAGGAACAGGATGGCGGTAAGGGGGTCGGAATCCCCATGGCAGCGCTGCAAGCAGCGCCGCCATGGAGGATTCCCTGGGCCAGGGGTAAACCGGCGGGAAACCGCCGGTTGCCCTTTTCTGACCGCGGCTTTACCTCCGCGGTCAGAATGGCCAAGGAAGCACCGCCAGCCTGTTGGCGGTGCTTCCGTCATTTTAGCCCTGGCAGTCGCCGACCGCCAGGGTTAGAATGACCCCCTGTATGATATGACACTCTATGACAAGCCACTGCACTTTGCTCTAAGACATGCCACACTACTATACATCACTGCATTCTGCAACACTGTACTCCATTCTATGCCTCTACACTCTGTGGCACTCTATTCCACTCTGTGACACTGTACATTATGCCACTCCACTCCACTGTATGACACTCTATTCCACTTCTTTCTATGACTGGCCACTCCACTCTACGACATGCCACTCAGCTCCATGCCACTCCACTCCACTCTACAGTATGCCACTCCCCTGTACATCACTCCAGTCACCCCCTCCATGCTATCACATGCTTTGACACACCACTCTATGTCACACCATTCTACTTTATGACACCCAACTCCACTCTGCAGCACTCTACTTTACAACATTCTACTCCACTCTATGCCCCACTAGTTTATGCCACTCTACTTCACTCTACAACATGCCCCTTGTTCCACTCAACTGTGCGACATGCACTCCACGCGGAAACATTACTCCACTCTGGGGTATGCCAGTCCACTATATTCCATTCCAACTACTCCACTTTTTGACATTTTTCTGCACTCAGTGTCACTCTGCACCACTCTATGACACTCCACGCTACACCACTTCACTTTATGACACTCCACTGTACTGCACTCTATGACACTCAACTCCACGATAAGACACTGTTTGCCCTTCCACGCTACAAAACTGTTCTCCACTCTATACCACTCTACAAGAATCTATTCAACTCTACTACACTCTGAGAAACTCCCTCTATGCCACTCCACACTACTTTGCTCTACTCTACTCTATGACCCAATGATCAACTCTACTCCACTTTACTCCCCCACCACACTATAAGCCACTCTACCCTCTGTACAACACTCAATGATACTCCACTCCACTCTATAACACACCACTACACTGTACAACACACCATTCTACTTTATATCACTCTTTTCTATGCCCCCTCACTTTAAGACACTCTACAACAGGCCACTCTAGGACACGACACTCCACTCTATGCCATTCCACTGTACTCTACGACATGCCACACTTCTCTCCACTCCACTCTTCATGCCTCCACTCTAAGGCCACTCCATTCTACCCTTCTCCACTCTACTCCATGGCACGCTATACCACAGCACTCTATACCATAACACTCTATGACACACCACTTCACGCCAGTCCTCTCAATGTTACTCCACTGTCGAGCACTATGCAACAATCTACGACACTACATACTACGTCACTCTACTCTGCTGTACTCTATGATATTCCACTCAATGACTCTCAGTTTCAACAAAACTCCACACCATGATTTGAAACACATTTGTGTTTAAAAGATGACATTGTATGAAAAAAACAAAGATTAAGGCTGAGTTATAGTATTAACTTTTTTGTATACAAAAGCAATTTAAACTACACAAACATTGGAAATTATAAAGCTATAATTGTTACTTAATGCTATAATTTGTGCCCTGTCTACATTTACTATAACTCACACACCTCCATACATAGGACCTCATTACAACCTCGGCGGTCTTGCTGCGGGAGCCAGAATACCGCCATTGCCGGCGGTATTCCTGGCTCCCTATTATGACTTTTCCGCTGGGCCAGCGGACGGTAACAGTGTTACCGTCGCTGGCCCAGCGGAAAAGTCACATCAACATTGCTGCCGGCTCGTAATAGAGCCGGCGGCAATGCTGATGTGCAGCGGGTGCAGTAGCACCCGTCGCGCATTTCACTGCCCGAAATTCGGGCAGTGAAATGCGCGACGGGGCTATGCCTGGGGGCCCCTGCACTGCCCATGCCAAGTGCATGGGCAGTGCAGGGGCCCCCAGGGGCACCCCAAGTCCCCTAACTGCCAGCCTTTCCATGGCGGTGTTTACCGCCACGGACAGGCTGGCGGTCGGGGACTCATAATCCCCAGGGCAGAGGTGCTTGCACCGCTGCCCTGGGGATTATGACCGCCAGGCGGAAGCCTGGCGGTATGTTGGAGGGGCCGGCGGTATGGCCGTGGCTATTGCGCCACGGTCATAATAGCTGGCAGAACACCGCCAGCCTGTTGGCGGTGTTACCGCCAGCTTACCGCCGGCCGCCAGGGTTGTAATGACCCCCATAGTTTTTTACACTTGCTAGCGGACTACATTAAATATACCTTGCTCTTTCCCCATGCACTGATTAGACCCTTTTATATTACATACTTGTAGCATTTTAAATGATAGCATTCATAACAAGACATCTTAAGTGACATAATTCATGAGAACAGGGTGCATGGTAGAGGACAGAGCTTATACGGAATGTAGTGCAGCTAGAAGGATTACAAAAGTTATTGTATGTGTAGAGTTTAAGTTTGTTTTGCATACCAAAGATTTCCTAACTATAACTTATCCTTAGATAAATAGCTAGATAGATAGATAGATAGATAGATAGATAGATAGATAGATAGATAGATAGATAGATAGATAGATAGATAGATAGATAGATAGATCACAAGTAAACAGCAGCCAGATAGAGCAAAGATTGTTTCAACCCCAAAGGATACCTTGACTCAAAACAAATGACATATCGAAGAAAGAAGTCACTCAAACAGATGGATTCACCAAAGAACAAAAATATATGTCCACTGCAACATTTCAACTTCCTCAGGTGGTACAAGAATGTTTGCTTAGTGGCTGCACAGCTGATACTGCTGGATTTTTAAAAAGCAAAATGAGTGAAGATTCATTTGTAATGTTGAATCAATACGGTCTTGAGATCACTTGAGATAGCAATAATCAGGTGGCATTTTCATTAATCTTCAGTTCATCTGGATGCAGTGATTTTAACTGGTACATCGAGATGTTTTTTCTGGAGTCCAGGACCTGATTCTCAAAGGTAAACTTAGGCCCATATTTATTTATACATTTTAAGCGCCACATTTACGTAATTTTTTATGCAAAAACGGCGCAAACGTAAAAAAATTCAATTGTATTTTGTAAGTTTGCACCACTTTGGCATCAAAAAGCAGTGCAAATGTAGCGCAAAAATATATAAATATGGGCTTTAGACTTTTGGTCCAAGATTAGACCAAAAGTGTAAGCTTACAACTTTTTTGGATTTACAGAGGGAAGTTACGAGTAGTATCTTTACGTCTGCACCTGGGCAGAATTTTCACACTCAGGGTGGAGATTCCACCCTGAGTGCAGAGATTCCGCCCTGAGTGCTGAGATTCAGCCTTGAGTGCAGACTTAAAGATACTCCTCATAACTTACCTTTGTGACTCCTCAAAAGTCTAAGTTTACTTGTATGAATTGGGCTGCAGTAGTTCTTCCTTTAAATTTTATACCACAGGGAAAATCCACTAATCTTATAGCAAATGGTCCACAAAGTTAACATGATAGGCTACAGGCTGGTCAAGTTTTTTTTATTAATTATGTTTTGTGATTTCTGAATTATGTGTGGAGGTCATTCACAGTTTGTCCTTCAAACTGCTTTTTACAGCTTTGGTCTTGGCACTGATTCACTTAAATAATGCATGTTGAGCAACATATGAGATGCTGTTTCAATCCATAGGTTCTTCTTGTACCAGAACGTGTTACTAATGAGGTTTGTAAAAGGTATTAATTTGTAATGCACCTTTTATCATCACAACAAATAACCCCTGCATTTGATACAGCTTGCTTGAATTCAGCTATCACAATGAGAGATCATAAACTGGGTAATGACTGGCACTTTAGGGAAAAAATGTTTGTAATTTTCCACATGTGGATAATAAGGGAAAGGTTTTGCATTATACTTTTGTAGTTAGGCTCTGATGGGTGATATCACACATGGGTTTGTTCAGTTTTGTTTCTGCTGTTGGTATTCCAGGTAAGTGTTTCCCTAGGAACTATCAATTCTTAACATATCACACAGTGAAGTGGGTTAAAGTTGCAGCTAATCACCCATGCATCCTTACAATGCTAATATAAAAACATGGAAAAGAAATGTAGATAATGTTCTCTTGATTTGGCTGGAATTCAGGGAAGCGGCAGAAGATTTCTGTGTATGGCTGAATAGTGTAGACTGATTCCTTAGATTCACAAGTACCATAAGCAACACGGAACTGAACTTCCTTGACTTAAGAATTTTTACATTTGAAGGGAATTTGCACGAAGAGGTTTATTATAAAACGACACACAGAAACAATCTGTTGCTATACAGGAGTTTTTATCCAAAGGGACTGCATCCTCCCGGTGGGTCAAATCCTACTTCTGAGAAGGAACTGCAATCAGAAAATGGACCATAAAGGACATGCAAAAATCCTCGCCAGGAAACTGTGTGAGAGAGGTTACCCCAAGAAGGTAATAACCATTGCAGACAAGAGGGCACGCAATAGTGACAGAGATTCCTTACTTGAATCACGCACAAAGGAAATACAAAACAAATTAATATGCATCACTACTTACACCCTCCTCCATCATGAGGTACAAAATATCATCTGGAAACACTTTTGAGGAGACGTTTGAGAGCAGGAGGACTAAATCTGAAACCACCCATGTTTTGGTTCAAATGGGCAAATGGTATACAGGATCAGGTGATACACACACGACTGCAGAGGATGCAGATGGTAGAAACACAAGGGGCACTCTGGAATCTTCACAGACTATTGGGATATTTTCCCTGTGATGAGTGCAATAGCTGCCACCTAATGGAGAGCAAAATATCCCTGAACTTAGGGCTTAAAAAGCCGTGGGAACTAAGAAGTTTCTCTAATTGTAAAACAAAAACTGTGGTTTATATAAGGAATTGCCTATGTGGACTGAGATATGTACGGGTGACCACAAAATCAGTAAAAATACGCATTAACAAATATAGGAGCACATTTAGGTGTAAAAAACTACAACGAAGATGATGCACCACTTTATAGAGGCAGGACATAGAGTTGATGATTTCAAATGGTTGGTAATAGTACACGTAAGGGGGACAGACAAGAACGTAGCACAAACATTTTTCCGCATTGAACAGAGATGAGTGTTTCACCTCCGCTCTAATGTGTGGGGACTTAACAATGAAATCCCTTGGAATCAGATGAATGAGGTGTAAGCAAGAGTAATCTGTGGCCTATCCACATACAATATGCATAATATTACAGAAGAAGAGACGCAGCATACAGAACTATTCCCCAGTAGAGACATACAACTATGGTCACTGGGCTTAAGGCTAGAACTGTGTTGGGCCCAGGTGTCCAGCCTGCAGGTATAATAGGCTCATGCGTAAGATATCTATTGCAGTGTGAATACAGGTATGTAAGGTAGAGAGACCCATTTGACAATGGACGGTATTCTGCTGGCAATTATCTCGTCAAATGGCGGTTCAAGAAACAACTGGCTTTTTAGTGCATCATAACAAAATTGTAATTGGGATAAGAATATACCTATTGCAAAAATAATTGCTAACAAACCTTTGGTGTAGAGCCAAAGAAAACACTTAATCCAGCGTTAATTTTGCCACACAACGGCGGAGAACACTCTGTCAAGGAAGAAAAGCGCCATGGCAAGAAGGCATTGCTTTTCTTATTTTCCCAAGCAAAACCTCACCTTGTTTTGTTTTGGAAAATAAATAAAAAAAAATAATTTGCTATGCAGCTCCATCATGTTGACTGAGCTGTCTGTCAACTTACAATGCATTGACAGGAACCACTATCACTGCGATTTCTGCCAGTACTAAGGATGTCCCCTGGGGCAGCAGACATCTCATAAGTTGGCATGTGTGAACTCCATCAGGGCAAAGGAGTAATTTACTCCATCACCCTGATGGAGTAACACCCCGTTCATCAAACTCTAATTCCACCCAGTGAATTATGTGTTCATTTCTGGTCGGAGAGAGTAATTAAAATCCATGTTATCCAATCCAATACCTTGACAAATCCAACACAAAGAAGAAAACATTCCACATGTATGTAGGTCAGCAAAAAGGCATAGCAGGATCCCAGGTTATGTGAGGTCATAGTAAAGGTAGGTGATGTCTCAGTTGTTTCCCTAATTTAGTGTATTTCTCACAAGAACGAGTTTTGTGTGTACTATGTGAAAGTTGGTGTCCTGTTCTGTCTGTCTTGGTTCATATGCACACAAGGTGCACTCTCATGTACAAAATGATTCCGCTATACTGTTATCAAACTATGTCCACTCACTTTCTGTAAATTGTGGGGTGAACTTTGCTTGTGTATTGCACATGGCTCTAGAAAACAACATGGGACATATTTATTAAGCAAAACAGCACTGCAGCCATGCAGCCAAAGTTGCTGCGCTTTGTTGCATAAAGGTTTCACAACATTTGCACCATATCTACTAAGATATGGTGCTGTTTTTCTCTCCCTCAGCATCAACGCATTTTGAGCTGGCATGTGCCCACACACACATCCTTTCACTATTAGGCAACTTTGCTTTCTGTCAAGCATAGGTATTATCCTTAATGGGGACCCTTCTAGTACAACAAATACAGCTTAATAGATTCCCCACTGTGTATTTATGCTGTACAGTGTAGCACACATGAAAAGTTTGAAAAACATAGGTGCATATTTATACTTGGCTTCCGCCGTTTAGCGTCATTTAGTTGACACTGAAATGGTGCAAAATTAACTCCATATTTATATTTTGACGCTAGACCTGTCTGTTGTCAAAATATAGGAGTTCGTGAAATCTTGTGGATGAGGCAAACTACCTTGCGCTAATTAGATGCAAGGTAGGCGTTCCTGTCCACAACTTGACGCTACCCCCCACCGCCATATTTACACTCCGGTGCAGAAACAACATGCACGGAGTAGGCGGACCCAAATAATGGTGCTAAGCCTTCTTAGCACCATTATTTAACACCTGGGTCAGACCACATGTTAGTGTACCTGTGGACCCATTTCCATGGCTAAACACCATGGAATGGGCTCACAGATGGCCACTCCAAGCCCCAGGAACCCCCCCACCCACACCAGAGGGTTGCCATAGGATGGGGACCCCATCCTGGGTAAGTATAGGTAAGTATTAATTTTTGTACTTTTCTGTGCCATTGGGCCCCTTATATGGGGCCCCCTGCCTAGGACTGGGTGTTATTGCTTTGCCCAGGGGACACTGGTCCCCTGGGCTGGCCAATGGGGCGGTGGGCATGACTCCTATCTTTACTTAGACAGGAGTCATGTTTGGGTGGTAGGGTGTCAGAAAATTATGCTAGGCTGGTTAGCGGCGTATTTATTGCCACTAACTGACCTAGCATCATTTCTGACCCACTAACACCTTTCCCCTCTCCCCATCCCCCCCGGCTAGCATCTTTTCTTCAGACACTATTCTGTCCTATGCAACACCGTGCACCATTCCATTAATATGGCGCCTGCCTGGCGCTCTGGAATTGCGCTAGCAGGTGCTATGGATTTTTCCGCAAAACTACCTTAGTGCAGTTTTGTGGCAAAATCCATAAATATCGGCCTTAGACACTTTTAAAAGTTGCTCAACATTTATGTCTGCCTCGAGAAGGTGTAATTTTTTCTGTCACACATCACAGTCTATAAATATTTGTAGGTAGGGATTTGCATCAAAACCCATGGGTGGTTGCATGGGAAAGCCCATGTACCATATACAATCAACCTCTTGGGCACAAATTAGGAAAAATACAACACATTATTAATTTGTATTACTTTAGGTAACTTTACAATGCAAATCATATGAGTTGATAATTCCCATTAAAGTACTTTGTGCTGAGTTTGCATGTATGTTATGTTAAGTTATGTTATGTATATTAGTAAAGCACACAACTCACTCAGAGGGTTTCCTGGATCTGAAGCAGGAGCTGTATTGGGAGAGCCAAGGTTATGGTCAGGTGGAGAGCCAGGTGTTGAGTTTCTTGAGGAGTTAAGAATGGAGGGGAAGGAGGCTCTGATGTGCATGGACAGGTCATTTAAGCCTTTAGGAGCAAGGTCGAAGGCATGATTGCTGGGTCTGGTTCTGTGTATGAAGGGGATGTGTGTGATTAGAAGTCTGGCTAAGCAGAGGTGTTTGGTAGGTTGGTGGATGTTTATGTGGCTGTTGAGGCATGTGGCGCCAATGTTGTGTAAGACTTGCGTGCATGAGGAGTTTGAAGAGTACTCATTTGTGGATATGGAGACAGTGGAGATCTTGAGATGTGTGGTAATGTGAGTGTTGAAGGGAGGTTGACTGTGAGACTGGCCACTGAGGGGCATGTTTATACTTTTTGGTGCAAAACTGCACTAACGCGGTTTTGCATCAAAAAGTTTTGCACCGGCTTGCACCATTCTTGAGTGCCAGCCGGGCACCATATTTATGGAATGGTGCAAGCCGGCGCAAAGGGTAGGCTAGCGTAAAAAAAAAAAATGATGTTAGCCGGGTGAGGGTAGCAGTTTTGGAGAAGGCGGTTTTGCACCAAAAAATGATGTTAGGCAGGTTAGAGTAAAATAAAATGGCTCTAACCAGCCTTGCGTCATTTTCTGACTCAAAACCATCCATACCACATGACTCCTGTCTTAGGAAAGACAGGAGTCATGCTCACTACCCCAGTGGCCAGCACGGCCATTGCACCCAGTGCTATGTAGGGAGGTCCATTTCTGGGCCCCCAATGGCACTTTAGAAAAAATACTTACCTATTCTTACCTATATTTACCTGAGATGGGATCCCTCATCTTTCGCTGTCCCTCTAGTGGGGGTAGTGGTGTCCCTGGGGCCAGGGGAGTGCACCTGTGGGCTTATTCCATAGTGTTCCACCATGGAAACAGGCCCACAGGTCCCCTAATGCCTGCCCTGACCCAGGCGTTAAATAATGTTGCAAAACAGGCTTTGCACCATTATTTTACCCCCTCCTCTCCCGTGCATGATTTTAGCATGGGGGGATAAATATGGCGCTAAGGCCATAGAGTCATTTGTGCACAGGAATGTCTAACTTGCATCTCATTGATTCCACTTCCAAAAAATGACTCTAACTCCATAACCTTAGCACTAGATGGGTCTAGCACCAAAGTATAAACATGGATTTAGTTTTGCACCAAATTTGTGTGAAACAAATGACGTAGATTTGGCACAAAACATGTATAAATATGCCTCTGAGTTTTTTTATGGTCTGGAGTCCTATGGTCAGTTGAACATTGATTCCAGCATTGTTTTGTGATGTAGTACAGCTTGCTAGTTGAGAGGGGTTGGTTGATAGCTCTAGAAATAAACACATTGAGTGTGTGGAAGTTGGGGATGGAGACTGCGTTTACTTGGCCAGTCATGGTGAGTTGATTGTTAATTACTATTCCAAAGTTCTCTTTTGTGGGTTGCCGGGAGGGGTGTCGGTCTGCGTTTAGCAGGTCAGCAGGTGGAGTCCCAGAGTGAGGTGTCTTTGTCTAAGATAGCTATATTTGTCTTGTCTGCATTGAGATTGAGGCAGTTGTTTTTATTCCTCCAGTGACTTTGTTCATGCAGTCTGAGAAATTGGTCCGGGTGTTTGGCGTTGTGTTGAAGAAGGAGAGTGTGACCTGGGTGTCATCAGCATAAAATATATGTGTTGATACCATGGGTGTGGATGATGCTGGTGAGTCGGGGCACGTAGGCTGAGTGAGAATCCTTAGGGAACTCAGCAGATGAAGTTGATGGCGTCCAAGGAGAAGGATGCAAGGCTGATTGACTAAGTACATCCTTTCAATAAGTAGTAAATCCAGCAAAGTGTGGGACCTTGGATGCTGGCTTTGTGCAGTTGTTGGACAAGGATGGGGTGGGAGATGATGTCAAAGGTGGCAGAAAGATTCAGTAGGATGAGAGTCACAGTGTCACCTCTGTCCATGATCATACTGATGCCATCTGTGTGGTGATGAGGATAATCTCAGTACTGTGTTTCAGCCCTAATCCGAATTGAGTGGTGTTGATGAGGAGGTGGTTGTCAGTGGGCAGGGGGCAAGGTGTTTGTCTATCATCTTTTTCATTTCTTTTGCTGGATATAGTAGTAGAGAAATAAGCTAGTTGATACTAGCAGCATAGGGTCTACTGAGGGCTTCTTAAGGAGGTGGAGTACTGTGGATTGATTTCAGGGATCCAGGTAGGAAGCTGTGATGATTGAGGTCATTCAGGATCTAGGTAAGGGCTGCACTGATGGGGTTCAGTCCTTCGATGAAGGTGTGATAAGGGAAGAAGTCAGAAGGTATTAAAGAGTGTATGGAATGCATGGTCCTTGTGGTTTCTTGAGTGATGAGGGTGGGCCAGGTGGTCAGGGTGGTCTCTAGGGTATTGGCAAAGATGGTCAGGAGAGCTGAGAGGGTGTAAAGGTCCAGATTGGGCTTGACGTTTTCATGCATGCATGTGATATTGTTACTCAGGAATAGGGACAGCAGGATGCAGAGGTCCTGAGAGGTGATTATGCTGGTGGAGCTTACTGCCAGAGAGGTGAAGTCTTTCAGTATGGCACCGAATTCTTTGGCACTATTGTGCTGTTTTCCATGCAGTTGTTGAGCGTGGAGCATTTAGTAGTTCTGATTTGCTGATGGTAGCATCTGAGGGTGGATTTGTAAGTGCCCTTGTCGATGGCGTCTTGACTTTGTCTCTATCTGTATTGTGAGCATGCAACTACCCATGGGTTTTGATGCAAATCCCCAACTACAAAGAATTGCAGACAGATATTTGCACCAAAAGCCTGTCCCTCCTTGCGCCAGCCAAAGGGAGAAGAAATGTTCTAATTGTTTCACAATTTTCACACTTTTCATGTGAGCTGCATTATGCATTACACCTGAAAAGTAGGAAGCACAAAAAAGCATTGTTTTTGGACTAAAACGGAGCCCTTCCAGCACGAAATGCATGATTATTACAAGGCAAATATTCTTGCACTAAGGCACAAGGGTGTCTGCATTGGTGCACAGCAGGCAAAAGTACACTAGCCCAGGAAGAGTGCAGAACAGTGCATCTTAGTAGATAAGGTGCTTTTCTGCTCTCTCCCTTTCATGCAACGCAGAGCAGCAAATTTACCTACTTTGATATGTTTACGTACTCGATGTAAATCTAGTCCCAAGTACCAGAGCATTTCTTTTTGGTTCTCTAAACTGACCATATATAACTCGTTTCAATAAGGTATACAAGCAATATGCCTGATTCAGGGGTCTGCTAGAGCTCTCTTGGTGAAGACAAAATGTAACAGACTCATGACGACATGCACCACGTTACTGCTTGATCAGTATAGGGAAAGGTGCAGAAGACATTGTGACGCGAAGGGTTAATTAGCTTGAGCAGTGTAGATGAGTGTGATGCCTGCTTACACCCCGAACAACGTGGAAAAGTTCATGATATTATTTTCAAGCTTGTTTGTGTAGAAGACTCCGTCTCAACCTTGAGAACGAGAGTACAGGGAGAAGATGGAATGAAAACAAAGGCTGGGGAAGGGCAGAGCAGCCAAGTGCTGATAACATAGCTAGAAAATACCAGAAAGAGATAGAATCCAAGCTTCGAGTTATTTAAGCACTGAAGTGCGGGGGAGGGATTTGAAGCTCGCAGATGGAGTTGTGAAAACTGTCACCTTCAGACCCAGAGCTGCCTCCCTGTTGTGCTGTTCAGAGACCGTGACGCACGAGGGGGAGAGAGGTCCAAGCGGGCGGTAGAGGGCTTCCCAGCATTTCGTGGACTAAGTTAAGTTCCACCCATGGATGAAAGGCCTTTGTTTCTCTGCTCTATTATTATGGTTGATTATTATGCTTGCACTGTGTTTATAATCTGAAGTATTCAGCTTGTTTATATTTTGCTTTCTAAACATCGTAGTGTGAGCCTGCTACAGTAATTGAAACATACATTTTGGTATGCAGTTAAGCAAAGCTAATCTGAAGAATTCAGCTCGTTTATATTTTGCTTTCTGAACATCGTAGTGTGAGCCTGCTGCAGTAATTGAAACATGCATTTTGGTGTGCAGTAAATCAAAGCTTATCTGAAGTATTCATCTTGTTTATATTTTACTTCCTGAACATCGTAGTGTAACACATTTTGGTATACAGTTATCAAAGCTTATATCTGTCAATGAACTCTTATCTTATATATATGCGTAGATGCTCTTTGTAGTGTACTCATATATAAATAGATGCTTTTCATTGCTATTCTTATTCTACTATTGTTGATGTGCTAAATACATATATTCACCTGAAATTCTAGTAAAGCTAAATTGTATTCATAATTGGCGTGTGGTCCTTCATGGAGCGTCCTTATTGACTCATACCGACCAGGTGTCAACCAGTCACCTGGATAAGACACTGCTATAACCAATCAGATTTGTTTATTATGGAGCTCTGCAAATAATTTACAAGCAGGGTTCCAGTTACATGTTAATGGCACTGTTTGCCCTGTTAGGTTTACCACACAAGCTTACCAAAAAATAACAGAGAACAGGTTGCGAGCCCCATATTTACCTTGCCGGCAGTTCTGCAATGGTGGTTCTTTCTAGTTGCTTATGCCTACAATTTGGAGTAAAAAAAACATGCCAAAAATTAGGTCCTGTTTTAGCACCAGCTCATGTTCTTGCAAATGCAAGGGCTTCACTTTCTGATTTCTGCTGCACGCCCACACTGAATCTGGTACGTCCAGCATTCTGGCTCAGCTGAGAGTCAGAGTCTTTATTGAGGAAAATCTGTTTATATCAAGGGAGAGCTGTTCGTCTTGGAGTCTTTACTGAGGAAGAGCAGTTCGAGTCGCAAAGATGTGTCTTGGCTTGTCGGCTCCTCTTACGTCCTAAAAGAGTTAGCATTTCCCAAAACACAGTATTCTTTATGACGCATTACATGAAAGAGAATATTTTATTCTCTCATATAGGATGCTAATATAATTTTCCTCCCAAAGAAATCGGATTACACTCATACCAAGACGTTTCTAAGAAGCAAAGTACCCAAGAATACAAGAAGGAAAGTACTCACCAGTAGATTGCTGCAGAAGTCATCGTTCTTCATCAAGTTTCGTTGAAGTCTTTGCATGGTCACGTAAGTAACCACTAAAAAAACAAAAAAGTGACATTTGTTGTTAAATGTAAGAAGGAAATGAGAAATCATTATATACATTTTATATTGTTATTAACAGTTGAACAACTCTTAACTCAATAAGAGAAAAAGACGCATGAATATGTTCCCTGGAACCTACACTTGATAAGAAGAGGAGCTATTGCTTAGTATCTTAAGGATAGGTAAATTAGTAACAATCCGTTTGCAATATATTTTAAAGGTGTGCATAAAATTTGAAAGACATAGGATAGGAAGAGAAAAGTGAGTAAGGCATATTATGTTGTATCTTACATTTCCCTAAAGACTCTTGCAAGAATTTCTGTCTATAAACACTAATGAAAAAACCTAAATAAGAAACAACACACCAAGGCGAGTGAGTGAGAGAGGGAACCTGAAGATAAGAAAAGGCATTTTATTCTTTTATCACTTTCACCCCCCCCCCTTCCTGGGGCTTCCTTGTCACCATATTATTTGGAGGTCAGGAGAGGACCTAGAAAGGGCTTTAGGAATAATCAGCGTTCTTCTCCTGGACAAATTACCGGTAAGAATTACTGATAGTACTTGACAATAACTGAAATGATGAAACTACACTACCCACTGTAAGATAAGAGGCAACCATGAATCATCAGCAGCAAACACACTTATTAACAATATCAGGCTTTAAACATTCAGGAACGACAAACATACCACAGGCATAGTCCATTTAACATCAAAGTCATGCTTCCAGAAAAAGTCTCTTTAGGCCTGATTTGGATGTTGGCGGATGGGTTACTCTGTCCCAATTGTGACGGATATATCGTCCGCTGAAATCTAAATGCAATAGTTCCTAATTTGACAGAAGTCTTGCAGAGGGTTTCAAGTACCCCTATTAGCTCCTTTCAAAATCACTATGTTTCCAGAACTCTTGAAATGTTGTTTTTCCTGGTAACAACACCAACGGAATGTGACATAATTATTGCACACCATGCTGCACAACGAGATTCATTCAGTAATATGCGTGCTTCTTTGGAATTCCACAGCTCTCTAGAAAACACAGTCTCTTTACTCTTCCAGCACCACAGACAAGAGGATAATGTGCTTTTCTAGCACGACAGACAACAGGATAACGTGCTTTTCCATGAGCTAGCGTTCCTTTAAGTGTTTACATTCATGAGGCTGCTTGATCAGCATGGTTCAAATTCTAAATTGGATACAGTAGGGAGCAGAGCCTCAAATTACTTGAGAAACCAGGTCAGATTCTTATGCCCAATGTAAGAACATCTTGTTTTTATGTGTTTAATATAGTTTTGTAATAATTTAATGAAGTTGTGTATAATATTTTTAATATAGTTATATATAATATATATTTTTAGAGTTTACTATTACAAGTTTGTGGTATCATAATAATATTTGATTTAATTTGTTCTAGTATAGTTGGTAAATTTTTATATGAAATGTATTTTTTCAAATTTAAGTTGACATTTTCAATTTTATAGCTGGGTTTTGGGTTTGCAGGGGATTAGGGTATGAAGTTCCTTAATATGTAAATGATTAGTTTGAACGTATAACTGATTTTGTCATTTAATATATATATATAAATATATATATATATATATATATATATATATACATATATATATATATATATATATATGCATATATATATATATATATATATATAATTGATCATTATTCAAGTAAATGAATTATTTGGTTAATTGTTTTTACTATTTGTTAATTTTTCATTAATTATTTGGTTGACTAGTGCAGTTATTTTTTAATTATGTTAATTCATTTTATATTTATTAATTCTATTTTTTTTTCTTCATTTTAATAGCTTGTTGGTGTTCGCTTTAAGTTAGTAAGGTGGGGAATGTTTATTGGAAAATACATTTATTTATACATTGATTTATTAATTTTAATTAATTGTTATTAGCAGTTTTTTGATTGTATGCTATAATAATGTTTTTCTAAAAATGATTACATTCATTCTTTACTGTGGTCATTCTAAGTATATATTTTTATTTTATGTTCATAAATGTATTAATGTTTATACAATACTAAATATCTCTTTTATAAGTGCAATGTTGTTCATATAACATTTATAGCTAACATAGACTGCAACAGTTCAAATTTGAAGCCCTTCCCTGTTTTCTGATTCTATTGGGGTACTTTGTTGTCATAATGCTTGACTTTATATGCAAAGTATGTAAAATCATTATTTGTGTCAACAGCTTTTTAAATTATATTTTTGGAACCAATATTTTCTTCCTTGATAGTCCATCATACAACCACTTGAAAGCCTCATCTCTAGTCAACTCTTCTTTCACCTGGAGTGCAATGGCTTCCTCAGTGTTATTCAATAAAATTGGGACTGCACCAAAACCACCGAAAATAACAGAGGAATTCCTATCAGCTTGCAAACAAGGTCTCCAGTGGGCCTTGTTGCTACTTGACCTCTCTGTCACATTCGACAGTATTGACCTTAAGGTGCTCATAGACAGGCTGGTAATCACAGTTAGCATTTTCAGTTCAGTGCTAATATGGTTCACTCCTTCCCACAAAACTGTGAAAAAACTGGGTTATTGCCTTCCAAGAACACTCAACATCCATTGAGGTGTTCCTCATTTTTCAACTTTGTCTCTCATTCTATTCAATGCCTATATAGCCCCCTTAGCAGAGATTTCGAGTACTGCATGTGTCCAGATTTTCATAAAGTTAGGCCACAGCTGTGAATACTTTCTCAAGCTATCACGGGGTCTTTCTCATATTCACTGGTAAATGCAAAAGAACTGCTATGCTTTAATGATTATAGACCAAAAGTATGCTCCTTGGTTCAGTCAGACCTTCAATCCTTATTGCCTGGCCGGTTGACTTGGGTTTCCCCCAAAGATGATTAATCGAGCAAGCAAGCAAGCATCCTCCCCAAAGACAAGGACAGTGTGCAAAAAAGTATTCTTAATCATTCATCATCAGATGGGGAGCTTACCTCTGCTACACTGTTCACAGAAAAGTTGATTGATTTTCACAGTGATCATGCCCGTCTGTAATGGACTCTGCACTGGTCCCCTCTCACTTCGAGTAACAAACTCTAATGAGTTCAAAACTATGCTGCCCGACTGATATATATTTTTGAACTCCATTATCATGTTACCTCTGCTCTTATATCTATCCATTGGCTCCCTTAGCAAAAAAAAGTCAATTTTCCCAAAACTCTGACATTTCCACAAGGCAATAAATTGTTTCATTCCAAACAGTACCTTCAAACTTGTTTTTCTCTAGCAACCATCCTGGAATCACAGGTCGGACTGACAGCGAAGACCTTTGACACCCTACCAATTCCAACGTAAATGGTTTTGCCTCTGCACCTTTCTTTATCAAGTAGCTCCCTCAGGAACTCCTTACCTAAACCATCTTAAATTTGAAAGGATCACTTCAAATTCAGAAAGTCTTCAAGTAAGCACCTTTTCACCTTGGTTTATGGAAAATGCCTTCTTCCCAGTGACGGCAAATAAACTAAATCCTAGTCCACTAGTCATACTCCTGTGACTGGTCCAATATAAAACCCAGATGCAGACTATATTCAAGATTTTATTATTGTATTATCTTTTCATCCTTTATGGGTCTAATATCGACTTGGACATATAATTCCCTTGTCTACTCTGGACATTTTCAGGGCGACACATGATTTCATTGTATGTGCGTTCCTACTTAGAAGTACATAACAAATACTCTAAATAAATACATTCAGGTATTTCATTGGTGTTTTCAGAAGATCTACGTCGTTTGGCCAGCATTTGCAATCGGATGGCGATGCTACAAGCTACCAGCAGATGTAAGGATTGATTGCTCTTGGTTTGTGCAATGTGATTGTACTGCTGTCTTTTCGAGAGATGATCACTAATATCAGCATTTACATTTTATGATGTGTTTAGATTGTGGCAGCTTCCGGGTCTTAGTTTGATAGGGTTGCCACCTTCTCTGACCACTGCTAGTTTTAGGTGCTAATTACTCATGTGAAAATGATTCCCATTCGACTCAACATTGTGATTTGTGATTCTCTCTCATGCAGATTCACTACTCTGTAATTCAGGGACATTTTCTGCAAGCAATTTTTCCGTTTGTGGATTTAACAGATAGTAAATTTGTATGTGAAAAAAGTGCATGAAGAAAGCTTTGTAATTGCAGTGAGTGAAATGAACACATGAACGATTGTACTAATTCGTACTACATGACTCATTATCGAGGCAGAGTGTATTAATCTGATACGTTCATGATTTGGCAAAGTCTACATTATACAAGGTAGGGGCTTACAGAGTTGCAAAGTTTCTTCTTGCCACTTTCATATAGTGGCCATAAAATGTATCCAGAATAGACCAATGTCTTGAGGTTTTATAGTGATTTAGCTTTTAGTTGACAACTGGACTTTTACAATGTTTTTATATGTGAGTGAGTGTGTTCTGACATACCATTCTTTCACAGGTGATAAGTCACTGGTAAGGCAATGCTCTGCGAGACACACACTCATATGCAACATTTTCATAATTCATGAATGCATCACTGTTTTAGACCATTTATGAGAGCAAGGTATCCAGTTTCCTCACTAACCTACAATTGCAAGAGGTAAATGGTGATGAAGCATAGGTGATGGGAAAGCAGGAAACTTCCCATACCTCATGTAACCCTACTGCACTTATGAAACTCTGAGGCCTATTCTTGAAGGCATTTGAGTCCTTAAAGTAGTACACCTCGAGTACCCTTTTACATACTCCTACATGTGTTTGTAAATTGGCCCTAGATTGTCTAAAATATTAATAAAATGACTGTCCCATATACAAATAGAATACATGAAAAAGAGGACAGCTTATTCTTCTGAATTTGATTTTCTTGGCCTAGGGACTCTGTGCACTTTACCACCGCTAACAAGTGCTAAAGTTCTTGTGCTCACAGCCTAAAACAGTTAAGAACTGGTGTTAGATTTGGCATCCTCGGTGTGTTCTCCCTTAACTTTTTGCATCTGTTTCCCAGGTTGTTGATGTGGGCTGGACTCTGTTTTTGTTGCTCTGGGCACTTTACCACCTCAATCCAATGCTAAAGTGCAGATGCTCCTATACAAAATGTGTATGTATTTGGTTTATCCATGATTGGCCAATTTCATTTAGTGGTAAGTCCCTAGTACAGTGCACTAGAGGTGCACAGGGCCTGTAAATCAAAAGCTACTAGTGGGCCTGCAGCACTGTTTGTGCCACCCACATTGGTAGCCTTGTAATCATGTCTCAGACCGGCCACTGCAGTGTCTGTGTGTGCAGTTTTAAACTGCCAATTCGACTTGGCCAGTGTACCCACTTGCCAGGCCCAAACCTTCCCTTTTCTTTCATGTAAGACACCCATAAGGTAGGCCTTAGGTAGGCTCATGGGCAGGGTGCATTGTTTTTTTAAGGTAGGACGTATACTAATGTGTTTTATATGTCCCAACAGTGAAATACTGCTAAATTCAGTTTTCACTGTTGCAAAGCCTATCCCTCTCATAGGTTAACATGGGGGCTGCCTTTAAATATGATTAAAGCATAGATTCCCTTTGGGAGTGGATAGACTTGTGGAGATTGGGGTTTCTGAGATCACAATTTAAAAATACATCTTTTAGTGAAGTTGATTTTAAGATTGTGTGTTTGAAAAATGCCACTTTTAAAAAGTGAGCATTTTCTTGCTTAAACCATGCTGTGACTCTGCCTGTTTGTGGATTCCCTGTCTGGGTCAGTTTGACAGTTGGGCTGTTTGGACCTCTCTCTGGACAGTGACACAAAGGGAGCTGGGGTGTAGCCTGCAAATCCCGATGAGCCATCTGTGCTAGTAGGGTGGGGAGGAGTGGTCACTCACACCTGAAAGGGCTGTGCCTGCCCTCACAGAATGCAGACTCCAACCCCCTGGTGTGTGTCTAGGGCCTGGCCTGGACAAGGCAGGGTTTCACAAACAAGAGAGACTTTCCTTTGACGTAAGCCTACTTCAAAGGCCAAATTGGGAATAAGAAGGGCACCCAGAACCACAGACTGTAGATCACTTCTGGAAATCAAGAGGAACCTTTGCCTGGAGAAGAGAGGAAGAGCTGAGGAGAAGTGCTGCCCTTCCTGTGACTGTGCTCTGTGGAGCTATCTTGCAGTTGCTGCTTCTGCCTGGTGAAAGGGGACAAAGACTCAACTTTGTTATGCATTCTTGACTGTGAAGAAATCTCCAAGGCTTTTCCTGAGCTTGTCTCCTGTTGTTGAAGTCTCAGGACCATTAAAGACTTCTCCTGCCAGCACCTAGACTCTCTGCTGAGACTCCTGCCCTGCCAAGTTGTGCCCTATCCAGTTCCTGGCACCTTGACAGGTGAAGCTGGCAGACCAAGATTGAAAATCCACACACAGACCACCGTATGGGGAGATTTCAGAAGCAAACTCCGAGAGCGGCTAAAGAAATGTCGCACCACCGGCTCCGCCCCTGAAATCGACACACTGTCGGCAGCACGGGTGGAAGATCGACGCACGCGGCTGGAAAAATGATGCACTGCATCGCTAACGGAGGCTGGTAACATCGCAACCCACACAGCGCGGTTTTGCTAACACCGTGCGGCAGGGTTATCGCCGCAAACCTTGCTGGGTGTGGAAAAACGATGCAACGCCTGCTGGGACCCGAGTGCTGCCACAATCGATGCATCGCTCTCCTGCTGAGAGGAAAAACGACACACGCCAACCCGACCGGAGAAGGAGAAACGCTGCACGGTCTCGCTTGCGGGTGAGAAATCAACGCACCGCTTACCTTTTTCGACGCACACTCGCCCATGAGTGTTATTTTGATGTTACCCAGGTACTTTTCAATGCTAACAGTGTTTCATCTGTTTACAAAAGGATTTAAGACTTTTTTGCTTTTAAAATGAATATCTTGACTTGTGTATGTTGGATCTTTGTCGTTTTGGTCTTGTTTTGTTTAGATAAATATTTTCTATTTTTCTAAACCTGTGTTGTGCCATTTTGTAGAGTTTTCATTAAGTTACTGTGTGTGTTGGTATGAATACTTTACACCTAGAACTCTGAAGTTAAGCCTGCCTGCTTGTACTAAGCTACCAAGGGGGTGAGCGGGGGTTAGCTGAGAGTGATTCTCCTTTACCCTGACTAGAGTGAGGGTCTTTGCTTGGACAGGGGGTAACCTGACTGCCAGCCAACAACCCCATTTCTAACAATTGGTTTATAACTGATTGACATATTTAATTTACGTATAAATCCTATTAAAGTAGTATATTATATACCTAGCTCTGGTAAATTAAATTCTAGTAATGGTGCTGTAGCACTTATTGTGCCACTCACTTAAGTAGCCCTTTCCAGCATGTCTCAGGCTTGCCATTGTAGCCTGCCAGCAGTTTTAGAATGCCAATTTTTCTAGGCAAAATAACTACTTTATCAAGCCTAAAACTCCCTTGTTTAATACAAATAAAGTACCCCTACAGTATCCCCTAGTCAGCCTACAGGGCAGGATGCATTGTAAATATAATGTTGGGCATGTATTTTCAAGTTTTACATGCCCTGGTTGTGAACAACCTCACAGATTTGCTTTTTGCTACTGTGAGGCCTACCTCTCCCATAGGATAACAATGGGTTACTTTTCTACATGTAATAGGTGCTCATGAATGATTGGGAGAAGGTAGGAAAGTCATGTTTGGTGCCTGAAGAATTATAATTTGAAATCCACTTTGTTGGTAAACTTAGATTTGAAGTCACAATTTTTAAACTGCCACTTTTAAATAGTTGGCATTTTTCTGCCCTAACCATATGCTGCCTGCAGTCTGCTCTTGGGTCACATGGCTTGGTGTGAGTGGCAGTTGGCCTTTGTATATTTCTCCCAAACAGCCTCACAATAGTGGGATTTGGTGTCTCATCTCTGGATGGGCCAACTCAGGCAGTACGGGGAAGGGGAGCTGTTCACAGCCATACTTGCCCTTCAATAGGTTGTGCCATGCTCTTATACAAAGACATTCATACTAGCCTATTGTGCCTTCAAACAGACTGAGACGAGGGCAGGGAGTCAGAAAATTCTAGATACATCTTTAAGGATAAGCCTCCAGAAATTTCTTCCACTTCAAAGTGGGCACCAGGTATAAAAAGGTTAAGTGCAGATCCACTCTCTAGTTCTCTTTCTGGATATGCAAAGGACTCTCAGAGGAATGCCTGTTGTTGTGGCCTGCTGTGTACTGAGGAAGACTACCCTGCTACACCAAAAGGAATTGCTTTGCTGCCTGTGCTCACAGAAGTCTTTCCTGCTGCTTGAGACCCGATCTTCTTCTTGAACCCAGGACTTTCAGACTGACTCCAATGGATGGTTGGCTGGCTTCCCTATCAGAGCCTCAGGGACAGTAAAGGCTTCACCCATCTTGAACCCACACCTGGACCTAGCCTGAGTGAGTCTTGACTCTCCAACTGGTTCCCTTCCAGTCCTGAACTCTTGGAAGTAGTGTTAAAGTTGCTCACATGGTCCAAAACCAAAACTTGGAAATCAGAACGTTTTTGCAAGAAAAGTTCTCTGAGAACCAAGAAGAGACAGGGACCTACCAGCTCATCAATGTGTGCAAGGTGCATCGCCGGTCGGCCCGAACTTTGCAGCAGCTCCCGCTAAGTTCTTCCCCTCAGCAGCAAATCCTGTTCAGCAGCTCCTCACGGAAAGGGTATCAGGCCTCGTGGAGCCCTTTCAGGCTACGTCCTGCTACTTCATCCCACTAAAGATTTTCAACTTCAGAAAAAAGACTAAGGGCCTGATTTAGAGTTTGGCGGATGGGTTACTATGTTGCAAACGTGATGGATATCCCATCTGTCGTATTACGATGTTCATAGGATATAATGCATCATAATACGGCGGACGGGGTATCCGTCATGTTTGTGAGAGAGTAACTCCATCCATCAAACTCTAAATGAGGCCCTAGGTTCTTTCATAGGAATCTTCACTGTGACCTTATTCACTGTCTTCCCCAGGATGATGCCTCCTCTTCAGACACCGCCAGCTGTCTTGCCCTGCCAAACTTTCTTCCATAAAATTATTTAAGTTCGAAAGTAAGCGAGGACCGGACTCAGTCCACTTTGTGTATCCATAGCGCGCTATATTGCTAGTGGCCATAACTTTCAACTTTGCCATACAACAAGATGTCTGCGGTTGGCCCTTTGATCTTTTAGGTGCTATTTTCCACTTTAAACTTTTAAAAAATCATGCCTGCAGTAGCTGCCGAAACTACAGTGCCCGTGGACTGGGTGGCTGAGGGGCTAGCCTGGGTTCTGCCCACCCTGGCCAACGTGAAGGACGGGGGGATAGGGAAGAGGTCAACGGCAGAGAGGAAAAGCTTCTTAGGGACACTGGGGCAGGAAGAGGGTGAAGGTTTGGGAGTGGAGGAAGAGGGAGTGGTTGTAGGAGGTGTCTGTCTGCTGTGTTTGGGTGCAGCTGCATGGACTGGATGCTGGTGTGAGGTGGATGGCTGTTGGGTGTCTGAGTGCTTGCGTTTGTGTACTTTGGGAGGAGGGGGCACAGACACAGTGGGAGAGGACAAAGGGGACGTGTGCAAGGATTTGGGGGTGGTGACTGCCAGTGACAGGCGTGTAGTGATAGGTGTGATGGTGATGGAGGCAGTGGGTGTGGATGTAGTGCATGCAGGTGTGAGAAGAGATGCTACTGGGAGGGACGAAGACGACGAGGTGGAGGGAAACACAGTGGAGGCAGTGGATGTTGGTGTGTTTGCATCTGGATGGTGTTTGTGTGAGTGCATGTGGGATGATATGTGGTGCTTGTGTTTGCCTGAGCCACTCTTGTGTGTTGTCTTGGGTGCATGCTGGTCTGAATGTGTGCTTGGGATAGGTTGGGGTTCAGGGGAATGGGACTGGGCACAGGAAGTTAGAAGGGGGAGGCTAGAGACAGGAACAATGGCTGCAATCAGGGAGGAGGCCAGAGCATGGAATGCCCTCCAGGAATGCATTTGTATGTTGCAAATGCCCTGCCAGCCCCTGGATGTCATTCACAATGGTTGACTGCCCAACAGAGATGGATCGCAGGAGGTCAATAGCCTCCTCACTCAGGGCAGCAGGGGTCACTGAGGCAGGGCCTGAGGTGCTTGGGGCGAAGGAGATGCCCACCCTCCTGGGTGAGCGAGCATAGGAAACTCGCTGAGGGGCTGCTGTGAGGGCAGTGTTGGTACCGGGGTGGCGGCTATACCTGTAGTTGGGGTGGCCACAGAGCTGTCCGCCACCACTAGTAAGCTTCCATCAGAGGAGGTATCACTTTCAGAACTGTCCCTTCCTGTCTCTGCCGTGGTGCTCCCTTCACCCTCTGTCCCACTGGTGCCCTCACCGTCGGTGGATTCAGCCTCATGGGCCCTGTGGGATGCAGCTCCCTCCGTCGCCGGTGCCTCTGCTCCTCTGCCAGATGATGCTAAAGCACATAAGGACAGGATGACAAAACAAAAAGAGGCGGAAAAGACAGAGGATACACTTGGTCAATGGCAGCAACAACACCACTGTTGGCGTACACAACACACAGGGAACAGCCCTACGCACTAGGCAATGCATTACCAGCCACAATGCTAGTCACCATGCAATTGACAGTAATACCTAACGCTAGCGTACCTGAGACCCACAGAGGCCTGCCCAGTAGTGGATGCCCACTAGCTTGGTTGGAGTTGGAGTTCATCAGCCCCTGCCCAACAAGGAACCTACCCTGCAATGTCCGGCCTGGCCGAGGGGGTCCAACAGGCCCACATCCCCCACCCGGAGACCCCACCACCACGCACAAGTAGTATATTGGGAAACTGTACTCACCCCCTTGTGGCTGCTGTGATGGCCTCAAGCGTCCATACAGCTCCAGATAGGCCAACGCCAGTATGCAGAACATCAGGGGAGGTCAGGGTTCAACGGGCACCCCTTCCTCGTTGGGCAGCCATCCCCAGCTGGGCCTCCGCCATCTTCCGTGCCCAGCTTCTCAGGTTCTTCCACCGTTGATAACAGTTGGTGCTCCGCCTGCCGTAGACCCTCAGGGTCCGTACATCCTTGGCGATGGCACGCCATATACCCTTTTTCTGATGGGTGCTGACCTGCAGAGGAAATACACATAGAAAAAGGGTATCAGTCATACCGTCCGGCCTGTTACACTAATGGTCCACCATATCCCTCCCATCCCCTTAGGCACATACATTGCCTACCATACATGCAGCACGCTGCCCAGGACCCCTCAACCACCCCCCCCTTACACAAGGCCCTCACGTACAGCACTCCATGCATTCATGCCCCATGCATCGGGCTCAGAGTGTACTCACCTGTTGGTCTGGAGGCCAATACAGCATTCGGTACTGGGGTAGGACCCCATCCACCAGTCTCTCCAACTCTGCAGCGGTGAAGGCAGGGGCCCTTTCCCCAGTGACAAGAGCCATGGTCGGTTCCAGACACAGGTCACAGCAGCATTTGCAGTGTAGGTCCTCTCCTGTTGAATGTCAGGTAGCAAGTGAGTGAAGAGATAGAAAATGGCATCACGTTTACGGCAGTGCATACCGTCACCGCCGGCGTGCATCACCATTGGCTACTGTAACCCATAGGGCCCAATGAGAACCAATGAGGAGTTGCACTGCAGTACTCGACTGCCTCCCGCAATGGCACACAATGTCAGTCAATCAATCAATCAATCAATATATTTGTAGAGCGCACTGCCCACCCTTCCTGAAAGCCAGCGGGTCTTTGGTCTGTCGTAGGAGCAAAGGAAGGGTGTTCCAAGTCTTGGCGGCGAGGTGGGAGAAGGATCTACCTCCTGTGGTTGTTCTTCGGATGCGGGGACGGTGGCGAGAGGGAGGTCGGCTGAACGGAGTTGGCGGGACGGGGTGTAGAAGGTGAGTCGTCTGTTGAGGTAGGCTGGACCGGTGTTGTGGAGCACCTTGTGTGCATGGGTGAGGAGCTTGAAGGTTATCCTTTTGTTGACGGGGAGCCAGTGCAGGTCTCTCAGGTGGGGAGTGATGTGGCGGGGTGCGTCGAGGATCAGGCATGCAGAGGCGTTTTGTATGTGTTGCAGTCGTTTGAGGAGTTTGGCCGGGGCTCCTGCGTAGAGGGTGTTTCCGTAGTCAACTTTGCTGCTGACGAAGGCCTGGTGACTGTTCTTCTTGTATCTGTGGGGATCCATCTGTAGATCTTGCAGAGCATGTGGAGGGTGTTGAAGCACGATCAGATCACGGCGCTGACTTGTTGGTAATGGAGAGTCGAGGATGATGCCCAGGTTGCATACGTGGTTGGTGGGTGTCGGGCTGCTCCCAGAGCGGCCGGCCACCACTTGTCGTCCCAGGCTGAGAGGTTGGCGCTGAGGATGAGGACTTCTGTCTTATCTGAGTTCAACTTCAGTTTGCTGTTCCTCATCCATTCGGTGACAACCTTCATTCCTTCATGGAGGTTGGATTTGGCGGTGAGGGGGTCCTTTGTGAGGGAGAGGATCAGTTGGGTGTCGTCGGAGATGATGTTGAGGTTGTGTAGCCGGGTGACATGGGCGAGCCGGGCCATGTATACGTTGAATAGTGTAGTGCTGAGGGACGATCCTTGGGGGACGCCGCAGGTGATCTTGGAGGCTTCCGATCAGAAAGAGGGAGGTGGATACTCTTTGTTCTGCCGCACAGGAAGGAGGTGGTCCACTCCAGAGTTTTGTCCCGGATCCCTGCATTGTGGAGGCATGTGCGTAGGGTGTGGTGGCAGACGGTGTCGAAGGCGGCAGAGAGGTCCAGGAGGATGAGGGCCACGGTTACACCATTGGCAAGCAGGGCCCTGATGTCATCGGTGGCGGCGATGAGGCCAGTTTCGGTACTGTGGTTGCTGCGGAGCCCTGACTAGGATGGGTCCAGGATGTTGTTTTCTTCCAGGTAGTGGGTCAGTTGTCTGTTGACGATCTTCTCAATGACCTTGGCCGGGAATGGGAGCAGGGAGATAGGACGTAAATTCTTGAGGTCTCTCAGGTCGGCCATGGGTTTCTTAAGTAGGGGATTGATCTCACCATGCTTCCAGCTCTCGGGGTAGGTCGCGGTCTTAAAGGAGATGTTGATGGCTTTGGGGAGGAAGGGTGCGATGGTGGCGCTTGCTTTGTTAAAGATGTGGTGCGGGTATGGGTCTGACGGTAATCCAGAGTGGATAGTGCTCATGGTTTTGATTGTGTCGTCTACGTTCACATTGGCCCAGACGAGCAGGGGGTTGTAGTTGAAGGTGGGTGGAGAGTCTGAGGAGTCGGTGGTTGACGGGGTGGTCTGGCTGTTGAAGCTGTCATGGATGTCTGTGATCTTGTGGTGGAAGAAGGTGGCGAGGGAGTTGCACAGTTCTTGTGATGGTGGGATGTCGTTTGTGCTGGAGCTGGGGTTGGAGAGTTCCTTCATGATGTTGAAGAGCTCCTTGCTGTTGTGTGCCTTGTTGTCAAGGCCGTCTTTGAAGGCGGTTCTCTTGGCAGATCTGATGAGGGGATTGTGTTTGCGGATGGCGTTCTTGAAGGCAGCATAGTTGTCCGGTGTCTGTTCGTGGAGCCATTTTCTCTCCAGTTTCCGGCAGGTGTGCTTGGAGGCTCGAAGGTCCGAGATGAACCAGCTGGCTCTCTTGTTGGTGCCTCTGTTGGAGGGTTTATTGAGCGGGTGAGAGTGTTGGCGCAGTCATCGATCCAGCGCCAGAGGCTGCAGGCTGCGAGGTCGGGATTGGTGGGTTTGGTGGGTGGTTTTCGGGCAAGGCTGGTGTTCAGCTGGTCTTGGCTGACTTTGCTCTAGTTGCGGTGGGGGATCTGTTGGGTGCAGTGGTGCGCGGTGGTTTTCCGGAAGGTGAAGTGGATGCAGCAGTGGTCGGTCCATGGAAGTTCGGTGGTGTGGCTGAAGGTGACGTGGGGGCTGACGGAGAAGATGTTGTCCAGCGTGTGGCCGGCGTAGTGTGTTGGTGTAGTGACGAGTTGTCTGAGTCCGAGGGTGGCAAGGTTGTCGATTAGGGTGGTGGAGTTGGAGTCGTTGTTGTTCAGGTCGCCGAGGAGGATGTAGTCGGTAGAGGCTAGGGCGAGCCTGCTCACAAGGTCGGCGATGGAGTCGCAGAACTGGGGGCGTGGTCCGGGGGATCTGTAGATGAGAGTTCCTCTGAGGGTGGTGCTGGGGTTGGTGTGGATCTGGAAGTGCAGGTGTTCGGTTGTGCTGAGGGTGTCGTCGGTACAGGTCGTGACCCTGATGGTGTTCTTGTGGACGATGACGATTCTGCCTCCGAATCCGTTGGTGCGATCTCTGCGGGTGATCTTGTAGCCATCCAGAATGGCTATGCTGATGTCTGGGACCAAGGAGGCGATCATCCAGGTCTCCGTCAGGAAGGCAACATCCGGGGTGGAGGTGTCAAGCAGGTCCCAGAGATCGACGGCGTGTTTGCATGCGGAGCGGGTGTTTAGTAGAATGCATTGGAGGTACTTGCGGTCTGATTCAGTGGGTGGTTTGGCGGTTAGGAGGCTGGTGAAGCTGCAGTTCTGGCAGGTGAAGGGTCCCTGGGTATGCTTAGGGGAGGCCAGGAAGCAGGCATGTGATCGTCCGGTGTTGAGTGCGAGGAGGGTGCTGGTGGTGTAGTGGCGTTGATTGCCGTGGCGGTCTTGGGGACCAAAGGTCCTGGCATTGGGTGCGGTCCGGATGTGGACGGGCGCAGACGGGCTTGCAGCGGCTGTCATTTAAGGGGAGGTGGGAGGGGCAGATGGGAGGTGGGAGCGGGGCGGCGAATGGGTGAGCAGGGGGGGGCCACAGGGACGCAGCGGCTGGAAACAGAGAATTCAACCAGAGGGAGGGGGGAGAAACAAAAAACCTGGAGCAGCGGCAGACAGGCACAAGGTGCAGGGGAGCGACCTGCCTGAGAGCAGGGTCAGGGGTCGCTCCCTTCACTGTGCAGCGGCTGCTATATAAGGGGAGGTGGGAGCGGAGTGGCGAATGGGTGAGCGGGGGCGGAGCTGCAGGGACGCAGTGGCGGGGGAAAAGGAAAAAAAAAAATGGCGGGGAGAAATGAACAACCTGGAGCAGTGGCAGACAGGCACAAGGTGCAGCGGAGCAACCTGACTGAGAGCAGGGTCAAGGGTTACTCCCTTCACCGTGCAGCAGCTGCCATATAAGGGAAGGTGGGAGGGACCCAGCGGCAGGAAACAGAGATGAGCAAATCATACTGGTGGCAGGAAATATTATATTAAAGTGTTATTTTTATCTTGCTACATTGTTGCCATTACCTGAAATTGAAATGGATGGATGGATGGGTGGTCGAGCATGACTGCCTTGATGTGACTGAATTGCACACCAAGCCAAGACCTGATATCAAAGAAGAATCCCAAAGCCTGATTATGTATTGTTTGTGGATTGCTCTCCTTGAGAGATGATAGGGGAAATCTGAGAGCTGCTTATCCTGGCTGCACCGTACAGGGTGTAGTCAAAACCGACTGGCTGTGTGACGTGACTTCTGCCAAAGTGGCTGACTTGGTCACTCTTACTAGAGCATGCTATGTTTCAGACCAATTGAAAGTTACTATCTAGACTGATGGTCAGTATGGGTCCATTACCTTGTGCAGTTGTGGTCACAGAGGGTATTTATGACATCTTCTGTGTCTCTTATCAGGAATGTGAGAAATGTGGGGAAACTGATCTAGGCCTTGCAAATGCCTCCTGTGATAGTAGTTAATTATGTGCACAGCACACAGGAGCAGAAAATTATTATGTCACTGCCAGAAATCGGTATGCTAATGAAGTTGCCAGATACTGTCCTCATGGGTCCTGTGCATTCAAATGGAGACTAATCAAATTAATCTGAAAGTGAGACCACCCTGAACCTATCGTTACCCATTGCTGATATGTGGGAGGAGGTACAGAGACAGCAGGAAGGAGCACCAGAGAGTGAGCAGCTAGGATGGGTCAGAAGAACGAGTTACTTACCTTCGGTAACGACTTTTCTGGTGAATACATTAGCTACCTGTGGATTCCTCACCTAATGAATACTCCCATGGCGCCAGCATTCGACGGAAATCTTCTTCCTAGCTTCTGCACGTCGACGAGAACGTCACATTAGCCCACGCGACGCCGTCTGACGTCATACAGGCAATAAGAGGTCCTCGCCGACGTGCCGACGTCAGTACCAACATTTTTTACGTGCATGAGAACAATAACCCAATGCAATGAAAGAGCAAGGCAACATCCCATAACATTGTAAATCACACAACATTGCAATAAAATGGCTATAGATTTAATATAACTCTCTTTTTTTTTTTATTTTTAAACAAACAAATATATACTAATCATGTATATACACAAAGATATATATATATATATATATATATATATATATATATATATATATATATATATATATATATATGTATATATACAAATATCCATATATACAAAATCTATTGCAGTCTTGAAGACCAATAGGAGCGCACTCAAGGATTACTTGGTAAGACCAAAAAGGCAACGGGGAGGCGGGTGGGACCGTGAGGAATCCACAGGTAGCTAATGTATCCACCAGAAAAGTTGTTACCGAAGGTAAGTAACTCGTTCTTCTGATGGATACAACTACCTGTGGATTCCTCACCTAATGAATAGAGTCCCAAAGCAGTACCACGCCCGGTGATGAGTGCCTAAATGGTCAAACAAAGAAATCCTGCAGCACTGACCGTGCAAAATGGCCGTCCCTTCTGACCTCAGAGTCCAAACAGTAATGCTTCGCAAAAGTGTGAAGGGACGACCAAGTTGCGGCCTTGCAGATGTCGACCACAGGAACACCTCTGGCCAAGGCCGAAGTGGCCGACTTAGCTCTGGTAGAATGAGCTCTAATGCCATCAGGAGGATCCTTCTTTGCTAAAGAGTAACAGATTTTAATGCAAAGAACAACCCACCTGGAGAGTGTTCTCTTGTGGACTGCCTTTCCTCTCCTCTTGCCCACGTATCCGATGAACAGCTGATCCTCCAGCCTGAAGTCCTTCGTTCTATCAATGTAGAAGCTTAACGCCCTCTTTGGGTCCAAGCGATGTAGTCTCTCTTCCTCCTTTGAAGGATGAGGCGGAGGATAGAACGTGGACAAAGTAATTGTCTGGGCCAAGTGGAAGGGTGAAACAACCTTCGGGAGGAAAGCAGCCTTGGTCCTCCACACCACCTTATCCCCATAAAAGTTTGTATAAGGGGGTTTTACCGATAAGGCCTGCAACTCACTCACTCTCCTTGCAGATGTTATAGCCACCAAGAAGACTGTCTTAATAACTAAATACCTTAAGGGGAAAGAATGCATAGGTTCAAAAGGGGACCCCATAAGGAAAGTCAGGACCAAGGACAAATCCCATTGAGGCATAACGAATGGTTTTGGAGGATATTTATTTAGAAGACCTTTCAAGAATCTGAGAACAATAGGGGATTTAAATAACGATGGTTGGTCTGGAAGACAAATGAAGGCTGACAAGGCAGACAAATAACCTTTAATGGTAGCCACTGCACAACCTTTCTGCGCTAGAGACAGAGCAAAAGACAAAACATCTGACGGATGAGCATGTAAGGGATCAATCTGTCTCTCTCCACACCACATAACAAATTTAGACCACCTATTAGCGTAGATAGATTTAGTGGAGTGTCGCCTGGCCGCTAATATAACATCCACTACATCAGGCGGGAGAGAGAAGGAACTCAGGTTGCCCCGCTCAATCTCCAGGCATGTAGGTGCAGACTCTGGAGGTTGGGGTGTAAAACCTGCCCCTGCGACTGCGATAGGAGGTCTGCCCTGAGAGGGAGACGAGCGGAGGGCACAGTGAGAGTTGGAGAAGGTCGGAGTACCACACCCTCCTTGGCCAATCCGGAGCTATTAAGATGACTTGGGCCCGGTCTTGGCGAATCTTCCTCAACACCCGAGGACTCAAGGGTATGGGGGGAAACGCGTAAAGGAACTGACCGCAACAGGTTATCTGAAAAGCGCCCCCCAACGCTCCATGCATCGGATACTGGAGGCTGCAGAATAACGGACAATGTGCGTTCTCCAGAGTGGCAAACAAATCTATCCGTGGAAACCCCCACATCTGGAAGATTAAACGGACTTGATCTGGATGGAGACGCCACTCGTGGTCGGCCGAGAAATGGTGACTGAGACTGTCCGCATGTACATTCAAGACCCCGGCCAGATGATTTGCTACCAAGCAAATCTGATGGTCCGTTGCCCAGGACCATAGTCGAAGAGCTTTTCTGCAGAGAAGGTACGACCCTACTCCTCCCTGTTTGTTTATGTACCACATCGCGGTAGTATTGTCCGTCAGGACCTGTACCGACTGACCACGAAGGGATGGGAGGAAGGCCTTGAGAGCCAGACGTACAGCACGCAACTCCAAAAGATTGATATGAAAAATCTGTTCCTCTGGAGACCAAAGCCCTTTGATCTCCAGATCTCCCAGATGAGCTCCCCACCCTAGAGTGGAAGCATCCATTATGACCGTGGTCACTGGTGGTGACTGCGCGAACGGCTTTCCTTGTGAAAGATTGTTGCCCGTAATCCACCACTTCAAGTCCACAGCAGCATCTCCGGAGATCTTGACAGCACCTTCTAGATCTCCTTTGTGTTGAGACCACTGCCTTCGGAGGCACCACTGAAGAGCCCTCATATGCCAGCGAGCATGCGTGACCAACAGTATGCAGGAGGCAAACAGACCAATCAGACGAAGGACCTTGAGGACTGGAACTACCGCTCCATTTCGAAACATTGGAACCAACTCCTGAATATCTTGAATCCGCTGAGGCGGAGGAAAGGCTCGATTCAATGTTGTATCCAGTACTGCCCCTATGAACAGGAGGCGCTGAGAGGGCTCCAGGTGAGATTTGGGCACGTTCACCGAAAAGCCCAGGTCGAACAACAACTGGGTTGTTGACTGCAGATGATGCGACACAAGCTCCGGAGACTTGGCTTTGATCAACCAGTCGTCCAAGTAAGGGAATACTGCTATCCCCTTCCTTCTGAGCTCTGCCGCAACCACTGACATCACCTTCGTGAAGACTCGAGGTGCTGAAGTAAGACCAAACGGGAGGACCGCAAACTGATAGTGCTGCGACCCTACCACAAACCGGAGATACTTCCTGTGCGACTTGAGTATCAGGATATGAAAATAAGCATCCTGCAAGTCGACAGACACCATCCAATCTTCTTTGTTCAACGCCAAAAGCACCTGAGCTAGGGTCAGCATCTTGAACTTTTCCTGTTTGAGGAACCAATTCAAGATCCTCAGATCCAGGATTGGTCTCAACCGACCATCCTTCTTGGGAATCAGGAAGTACCTTGAGTAACAACCTCGACCCCTTTCCTGCTCTGGGACTAACTCCACCGCGCCCTTTGAAAGGAGGACTTGAACCTCCTGTTCTAACAACAGGAGGTGTTCTTCTGAACAATAAGATGGGCGGGGCGGGATGGGGGGCGGAAACTCCCAAAAGGGAAGGGTGTAGCCTTTTCCCACAATACTGATAACCCAAGTGTCCGATGTAATAGTCTCCCACTTGTGGAGAAAATGCCGTAACCTCCCCCCTACAGGAGAGGAGTGAGTGGTAAAAGGTGGAAGCCTAAGGCTGCTTTCCCTGCTGCACCCCTCCAGAGGACGAGGAAGAGGCAGAGTGCTGCTGAGAGGCTCCTCTGGTGCGGGCCCTACCCCTCCCTCTAAATGATCTATAGGGGAGGGAAGAGGTGGGTTGCTGGAATCTCCCCCGAAAGGAAGAGGAGGAAGAGCCATGCCCAAATCCACAAAACCTCCTGAAAAATCTGGAGGAGGCAGAAGAAGAAGGGGCTTGCAGCCCTAATGATTTGGCTGTGGCCCTGCTTTCTTTAAATCTCTCCAAGGCCGAATCTGCTTTGGCTCCAAACAGTTTGTCCCCATCAAACGGGAGGTCCAACAGGGTCGACTGCACGTCCGCAGAAAACCCTGAGTTACGGAGCCAGGCCTGCCTCCTTGCCACCACAGCCGTGCCCATTGCCCTAGCCACCAAGTCGGTCGTGTCCAGCCCAGACTGGATAATCTGGGTTGCGGCAGCCTGGGCTTCCGAGACAACTTTCAAGAGCCCCTGGGGAAGCTCCGTAAATGAAGATGAAATATCGTCCATGAGAGCATGGATGTATCTCCCCAGAATGCAAGTCGGGTTGGTGGCCTTCAACGCCAAACTACAAGAAGAAAATATCTTCTTGGATTGTGCATCCAGCTTTTTAGAGTCTCTGTCTCCTGGTACAGTTGGGAAAGATCCAGGCGCTGACCTAGAGGAACAGCAGGCTTGCACCACCAAGCTCTCCGGCGTAGGGTGTCTAGACAGAAAGCCACGGTCAGATGGTGCAGCTCGATATCTCCTGGCCACAGCCCTATGAACAGCCGAGGAAGATACTGGCTTCTTCCACACCTCTAACACCGGATCAAGCAAAGCCTCATTAAATGGCAAGAGAGGCTCCGCTGCAGCAGAGGCCGGATGCAGTACCTCAGTCAGTAAATTCTGCTTCGCCTCTGCCACCGGCAAAGGCAGGTCCAGAAAGTTAGCCGCCTTCCTCACCACAGGGTGAAAGGTAGCAGCCTCCTCCGTATATTCTGCTGGAGATGAAAGGTCCCACCCACTGGCTGTATCCAGACCATGCAGTCCATCACCAGAGTCCTCAACCTCTCCTTCCTCCAAGACTCGTTGGTATTCCTGCTCTTCCAAAAGACGGCGAGCACGCCTCCTCGAATGTAGTCTTTCCTCGATACGCGGAGTCGACATGGCCTCTGCCGAAGTCGAAGATCGGCGCCGATCTCCAGAACCATCCGACGCCGCGTCCGGCGCCACAGGCAGCTTCGGCGCCGAGGAAGGAGCCGGACGAAGAAATCTTGGAGTCTCCGATGGACCCGCCGGAGTCACAGGACGAAATCCTGATGTCGACGGGATGGAAACCTCCAGGGCCAAAACCTCTGGAGCCACCGGAGCGGCCACCGGAGCGGCCACCGGCGCCGAGCCCACATTCCCTAAAGGGAGAAAGGGCATAAAGGGTGCCGGCCGTAGAGGCGCAGGATCACCCAATGAAAAGGCCAAGGGCCCCGAAGGACCAGCCGGAGCACCTCCTGGAGCCATCTGTTGAAAGATGGTATACATCGCATTCAGAAATGCGGTATTATCGGCTCCAGGGGCGGGAAAAGCTGGATACTGGGGTGCCTGGATAGAAGGCGACCCCGGCGCCAGCCTCGACGTCCGCGACGCCGGAGACATCACAAGAGGCTGCATCACCTCAACCACAGACGCCAGTCCAGGCGAAGTCGGTGACGTCGGAGAGGGCAACGGCGTCGATGGATGTGGCGTGACCGTGGGACTGACCTCCCAAGTCTTCCGACGCCGAGCCGAAGGCGACCTCGAACGAGACTCCTTGCTGGAATGACGCCGTGAATCTCTACGGCGCCGGGAGTCTCGATGACGCCGATGAGACCTTGGCGAAGAAGACTTCTTATGATGTTTCTTCTCCTTTCTCTTCGACTTCGCCATGAATAGTTTAGCCTCACGTTCTTTCAGGGCCTTCGGATTCATGTGCTGACATGAATCACAAGTTGCGACGTCGTGGTCGGAGCTTAAACACCATAGACAGTCGGAGTGAGGATCAGTAACGGACATCTTGCCGCCACACTCTCGACAGGACTTGAAACCCGACTTCCTCTGAGACATTATTACCGCAGAGAAAATCCACGCAGCAGAAAATACACTGTAACTATGAAAGTAACAGTAGCTCCCTCGAAGATAACCGTTTGGAATGCACTGAAAAAAGGGAACTGACGTCGGCACGTCAGCGAGGACCTCTTATTGCCTGTATGATGTCAGACGGCATCGCGTGGGCTAATGTGACGTCCTCATCGACGTGCAGAAGCTAGGAAGAAGATTTCCGTCGAATGCTGGCGCCATGGGAGTATTCATTAGGTGAGGAATCCACAGGTAGTTGTATCCATAAGAACAGGTTGTGCAGGATTAGGATAAGACTTGAGTTTTTGAAGATGACAACCTGTTTTCACAGACTGTCTATTGTCACTCTTAGTCACACATTTTCAGGGTCCCACACACATAGGGAGGGATGCCATGGTGCAGTTGTTCAAGCAGAACTGATTTGAATCACATTTTAGGGTGATGGCCAAGATTCTTTGCCACCCTTGCGTCACATGCCAAAAATTGGATAAGGGCAGGAGAAAAGCTGTGAAGCATGCTGGGGGATCAGGAGGTCCCTTCAGTTGCATACAGGTAGACTTTATTGAATGTAATATGTTTTAGATATGGTGTGCATCTTCTACTGCTGGGTGGAAGCGTACCCGAATAGGAGGAATGACAGTCTCATTGCAGCCAGGTTACTACTGTGTGAATTGATTCCCTGGTTTGGATTTACAGTTTCTGTTGAGTCAGATGGTTGAACTCATTTCAGTAATGAGGTCATGAGAATGCTGTGTGTGGCCTTACAGGAGGAACAGAAGCTGCATTGTACTTAACAGCCTGAAGAATCCGGAATAGTTGAGCACATAAATGGCACTCTTCTTGCTAAAGTATGTGCGTCTACATCTCTTAAGTGGCCGGATGTTCTTCCTCTAGTGTTGATGAGTCTCCGATGTATACCTGACCAGAGGACAGGATTATTGCAACATGATATCTTCATGGGGAGAGCCATGAGGCTGCCTGCTGGGCCAGCTAATGCACTTGGGAATATTTATGATAATATAATTCACAACTCTTTCAAGGGACTGCCTGATGTGATGCGTTCTGTCTCTCACCAGAGTAAAGCAGCAACTGCCCTTTCAAGCCAAGAGTATTGCCAAGACCTCAGTTCCAGAGACTGCGTTTGGAGGAAGAAGCACTTCTCAAGGTTGTGCCAAGATATCATGTTGTGCTTGGAACCCCATTGATGTGGCCCCTTCCAGATCATCCTAGTCACTAACATAGCTGTCAAATGTGATGGACTCACTAGTGGGGTGCATGCCTACCACATTCAGCAAGTAAGACATAGTGATGAAGTAGTGGTGGCAACAATCACTGGTTTGCAAAGTCAAACTTTGATTTTCCCTGAAGGAGCAGAGGGAGATGAGAAGTGGACCCGAGTGTTTCAAAGTTGACAAGTGCTTCAAAGTCCAGAAGCATCTCAGAGTCAAACTGAGGCAATTGAAAGGTCTGTGGTGAGAGAGTTAAAGGTAACCACAGTGAACCTTTGAATGTGAGTTCTGCTCCAGGAGATGGACCTGATCGTACTGACTACAAAAGAGTTATAGCTAAGAACTGAACTTTATTGAATATTGATCTTTGCCTAAGGCCACGGCTCCGGCAGAAGGGTAGGGTTAATATTTTAGATGAAGACAACTGTACATAAAGACATGAAGCAGCACAGTTTTTCAACTTTGCACTAGTGGAAATGACAAATGGAAATAATCCTTTGCTTTCAATTGTCGTTTTCTTAAGGTCTGACTGTTGAGAAACAATGATGAGTCTTTCAAACAACCAACGTAGAGTAACTGTGGCTGTAGTGTTGATTGTCATTATTATTTTTATGATTTAATTACTAATAAGTTTGAATTCCCTTGTAAATACTAGTCCTATCAAGTCTAACCTCATACCCACTCCTACTGCTTCACACCCTGTAGAGAAGCATGAATTTGATTTTAGGATTTTGCACAAGGATGCTTCAGTGGGAGATTTTCCCTCAAATGTCTTTTTCAAATAGTTACATGAATATACTAACTTAATGCAGGCTAAGGACTGCTTATGTTTGCACTCACCCACGTCTCTGAGACCTACCACCATGGTCCCCTCCCCTGTAGCATTTCATGTAGTATAATCCTTTGTTTGTTGTATCATCAAGATCATTTTGAATGGAATTTTTTCAAATTATGATTTGGTCCTGTCAGAAGTGCCTCTGTACAAACATTTGAATTCCCACTCTAATAAGAACTCTGTTGATGACTGATAGGAGAGCAGCAATTGAGGAGAGGACGGAGATAGGGAAAGGTACTGGGAGTTTAGACTGGAAACAAAAAAGTAAGCTGTGTTTCACTAGAAGAGAGGACAATGTTTCTAATTTTCAAAGAATGAGCTAGATTGAGTGTCCTCAAAGGTTTGAAGTCCTGGGTTACAAAGATCAGCTATTTGCAGGGAATGATCCTATCATTCCTGGAGTTAATTATGTGTGCAGAGCAAATGCTTATTTTAAACTCCCTCTAATTGGATGGGAGGTTGTTATTCAACTTTAGTATAATAATTTGGGTAATTAAGAAGTTGGATTTTTGGATAAAGGTAAGCATTTGTAGTAGTGCTTCCCAGATAGTAGGTGATATGTTTGGCACTATGATTCCTTCTGACGTTATTGTTTTTAATGATGATAGACTCTTATCCCACAGTGCTCTAGATGCAAAATTGATAACCATTAGAGCTATTGTTCTGCAGAGTAGCTTGCTTTAGATATTCTACTCACAAAGAAGACCGGAGTCTGTAAAATGCTTCTGTACTTTTGTTCCAGAGAAGAGCAAAGAGATCATAAATATACAAAGCATATTACTGGAGTGTCACCAAATATGAAGGAATTGAAGAGATTGCCAATTGGGAAAGGATTTTCTGCTGTAGGTAGCTGTCTGAGTAGCATTGTTGGTGGACCTTTGGTTTCTACATTAAGGTCCATATTGATTATCTGTGTTTGAGTAGTATGCGTATTCGCCTTGGTGAAGAGGTTTGAGATGATGAAGGCAAAAAACACACCCACAGAGCGTAAGGTTAAGAGGAGGAAGATGGAAGAATTAGAGTTTGAGAATGAACTATATAGGATTTACGATGATCAGAGGGGAATGGGGAACTCCAAGTGTAAGCCACAACATGTTTCATGGGTCTAGGATGGTCATGGGGTGTTAACCTGAAATGTGTGATGGCTATTCTAGCTATCAGAGGGGTGACTGGAGCAGCAGAAATGTACGGGTACATAATCATTACTAATTATATGTTAACCTGTGTGTTAAAATATTAAATTTGTGTGTTAACAAATGGCGGTATACATATACATATGTATACGTGCACACAAAAAGAATTCACATCAATATATATTCACAGTGTAATAATTAATTGATGCTCAGTCAATGTTAATCAAATGCCTTTCTAACACTGCCTAACTACAGATAAGCCTCAACTATCCAAAGGTTTTCCATTGTAACTCTAATGTTAATTCCAAAAAGATTTTGCATTTCTTTCCTTTTGTGGCAGATGCCATACAATTTATGTTGTTAGAAGAACAGCTGTTGTTTGCTTTAGAAATTTTAACTTAGACATGAATTGCATAATTATTATGATTTGCACTGTATGATAGGATGGGAAAGAGCCTTTACTCTAGGCAAATTGGGCTGTTGCTATCTTCAAGGTTGTGCAGCTGTGAGAGTTATTAATTGAGCTATTATTTGACGATAGAAATGTAGGGAGTTTGCCTGCCCCAGAGGATAAGGAAATCTGATTGGCTCCAAGGATGGGGAGACAGGGGAACATGTTTCAAAGAGTATGCAACGGGTCTTTTATTTTTGTATTTTGAAAATAGATTAGCAGATCCTGACCTAACCTCGCTGAGGGAAAACCTTTCCCTAAGTGTGCTGATGCTACTATTTTGTTTCTTAAGCTTGTCTCCTGAAAATGTCTGCCTAGTTCCAATTAACCTTAATTTGATTTAATTGGGACTGATACCTTCCACTTAGAGTTTCCCTTCACAATTTGTGATGCTTTATTTGGAATAGAGAAGTTTGTTTATGGAATCAATACCTGCATTGTTCTGCATCCTTTGCATTGTGATGATTTGTATTGCTATCTACATTATATACAGCTTCAGGCTGAATAATCAGTCTGATATCCATGCTTACTTGATAAATTGATTTCATGAATGACAAATGTTTCTACCAATGATTAATCTGCTAATAAATGTCATGGTTTGGACACCATCTTCTTTGTCGTTCCAACGGAGCTCAATTGGTTTCACTGTGAAGAAATTGTGTGCTAATGTCAGCTCTTCCAATACACTTCCAGTCAATATTCCAAGTCCACATGGCCAGTGTTACAACTGCCTTGAGGATGACACTGGAGCATACATGCAAAGAAGAGCACACTAGTTTAAGTCTAACAGAGAATCTGCAGATTTGATAGCATGTTGGGTCATAGAGGGCACTTGCAGGAGGGTGTATTTGTACAGATTGTGAATGCACACTACACACACTGCAGTGCTGTGTGGCCCAGCATATAGTAAAGCTGAAGTATGTTGTAGATCCACAACAAGTGTTGAAAGTACCTAACTTGTTTTTAGGTCTGACATGACAGTTTTAGTTGTGTAATAGTGCTCCCATAAAGAACCTTAAAATAGTCAAATGAAAGGGGTTTTCATTGAACCCCTGTAGCTATTGGCTGCTGCGTGCATCAACCTTATTTTAGATCAGTCAACCGGACGGACTTTTTAGAGTGTGGCAATGGTCAACTACCTTTAGCCATTGGTTCACTGGATGTGCTGCACAACAAACTTCATCAGAGCACACTGCTTCTCTACATAAAAGGACCCAGCCTATCTCTATCACTGAATATTCTGCCTAATTTCAGATGACCAAGAATCAAATCCCTGGCGTAATGACCAATTGTAAGTGCTCAGTTGCTTTGAATCTAAGTTTATCATTATAGAAGCACTATTGTATTGTATTGTATTGTATTATTGTATTAAATTATTTATAGAGCACATTCCGGCGGGAGCATCGAAGCGCTATGCAAACCTTAAATGCAAAAAAGGTGAATACAGAAAAAAACTGCTAATTAGTTTGCGAAGAGCCAGGTTTTCAGGCACTTCCTGAAGGCCAAATGATTCCGTATTTGTCACAACGGAAGCGGCAAACCATTCCAGAGCCTGGATGCTTGCACTGAAAAAGCACGATCTCCCCATCTTGCTTTTTTGCAGCATGGGACCTTGATCATAAATCTAGAAGCTGATCTCAGAAGTCTCGGAGGTTGATAAAACGAAAAAGTAGTTTTTAAATAATCACATCCTAATGACTGAAGTGCTTTATGCGTAAGGCAAAATGTCTTAAACATAATTCTCTTCCTGTGTGGGAGCCAATGGAGGGATTCCACACACCTAGAAGCAGAGGCAAAATGGGGCATATTTAAAGTTAGGCGGGCCGCCGCATTCTGGATAGACTGTAATTTATCGAGAGAGGACTTATTAGCATGAAGCAGTAAAGAATTACAGTAATCTAGTCTAGAGGTGACCAACGCCAAAACCACCGGGCGTCTAAGGTCTTCCTCCAGAAGGTGAAGAATTTTCTTGAGGGTTTTTGGTGTCCAAAAACAAACCTTAACCAGCTGATTGATCTGTGGTTTAAAAGACAGTAAATCATGAAACATAATACCCAAATTTTTGGCGGCTGATACCGGTGAAGGGCAGCCCCCGCACACGGGTGGCCACAATTTATTATCCCAAGGGGACTCTTTACCCCCCAAGTACATGATCACTGTTTTGTCCCCATTAAGTTTCAACCAGTTGCAGGTCATCCATTTATTAATAGCTGTCATACAGCAGTGAACATTTTCCTTTGAGTCCTTCACATTATGTGAAATAGGCACAATCAGCTGAGTATCATCTGCATACGAGACAATCTGAGCCCCAAATGAACGCACCAGATTAGCTAATGGCGACATATAAAGATTAAAAAGTGTCGGACGAAGGGAGGAACCCTGCGGGACGCCGCAGGGTATTTGGAAAGGAGAGGCCTTATAATCCCTGCATGCTACCGTTGTGGTTCGTCCGACAAAAAGAACTAAGGATCTGCAAGGCCTTCCCTCTTACTCCAACTTGGGCAAGCCTGTTACATAGAATAGAGTGAGAAATGGTGTTAAAAGCTGCAGAGAGATCTAATAAAACCAAAAACGACCCCTCACCCCCCTCACCTCTTCTCCGGATCATATCTGAGGTGTAAATCAGTGCCGTTTCCGTACTATGATCTCCCCGAAAACCATGCTGTGAGGGGTCTAATCCCCCATTCTCCTGTAGAAAAGCAGACAGCTTCTGATTAAGATGTTTTTCAAATATTTTAGAAATTCCTGGTAGTAATGAAATAGGGCGGAGATTGGACAGATCTGTCACATCTTTCCCTACTTTTTTAATGAGTGGAAAGACGGTGGCCTGCTTCCAGATAGCTGGAAAGATTCCTTCCTGGAGAATCTCTGCATACACCGGTTCCAATGCCTCGCCCATCATCTGGGGGGCTAGCTTAAGTACCCGAGGAGGACAAAGATCTGTAGGTGCCCCTGATTTAAGGGTCAGAAGACAATCTCTAATTACATTTACGGAGAGCGGCTGAAAAATATCTAAAGTGTTCAGAGGTTTAACCATACATACGGAACCTATGTTCACATCCTCTGTCCCAAAAGGGAATGAGGGACTAAAATTATTTAGCAGATTGATGATTTTGTGATGGAAGAAGTTAGCCACTGACTGACAGAATTGCTGTGAGTTCCCTAAGGAGGTAACTGCTACAGGCGGAGTGGTTAAAGTACGCACTGTCTTAAAAAGTTCCCTCGGGCATTTAAGGCCCCCCTAATCTTTTTGGAAAAATAAGTCATTTTAGCTAGCTTTATGTCTGTTTTATAATTCTTCAAGGATTCCCTCAGAGACCCTTTTTCAAGAGGGGATTTATTCAAAAGCCATTTTCTCTCTTGCTTACGATAATTTCTTTGTATGATTTTCAGTTCCTCAGAGAACCAGGGGGCAGAATAAGTCTGATTGCCATTAAAATTAGATATAATCCGGGGAGCAAGCTCATCAATGGCCCTTTCCAGGCCGTATTCAAAACTCTCTAGTTTAGAGCCACCTAATGTCTCCGCCATGCCCCAGCCTGTTTTCAAGGCCTGAGGGAAATTGTTTTTATTAATCTTAAACCATGGTATTTTTTGAAGTCACCTAGAACCAGGGCATTCTTGACTAGCAGCAATGGTTCGACCATAGATGGCCATGCTGCCAGAAAGCTATTTTTGGGGCCAGGATGTCTATACAACAGCAAGCCTTCAAAGTCCTATTAGCCTTCAAAGTCCTATTATATGCATAACAAACAACTGGTGTTTTTCTTTACCTGTATTTTCTCTCATTACCGGTAAATGTAAATAGCCTAAGTGCCCACATGCTGTTGGGCATTAACGTTTGTATTATTTGCTATTTTTCTCATTAGAACACTGCAATTTGAGGGGTCTATTGTTTGAACAATGGAGTGGCTCAGGAAAAATAATGAGGTTTAGACCATTTGCTCCAAAATTCCAGTATTTGTCTTTTTGTTTCTTCCTTTTAAATGCAGAACATTCTACCCTCTCACTGGGTGGACTTTTCTAATTGCATAATAGTGCTTCTGCCTTGGGCTATACCTCTTGCTAAAGGACCTGTCACTCGTCAAAGGTCCTTGCCCGTGGCTTGGGCCTATAACTCAGGTCTATGGCTCTTAGCAACTCGTATAGCCTCAGCCAACAAGCTACAATGTTATATTATGCAACTTTGCATTACCTTCATGTCTCTTGCTGTTGTTAATTCAAGAATGTTTGCTTGGTTTACTACACTGAACATGAAACATGGGATGAATAACAAGATGTGGCTGGGTGCATGAGGCACGGCAAGCTCTTCTTCCCTTATGAATGTTACTACAGCCACATTTCTGCCTGCATTGGCATTTTGTGAGATGACTGCTCATACCGATTTGTGTGGTGGAAGATTAAACTCTCATATATTCAGCTAAGTAGAGAACAAAGATGCAAACCTTACCTCCTGCACATAGACAATTTTGGCTTAATATTCTACCATGTGTGCTGCGGATTTAGATATAAATCTGTCAGATCGTGGGTGTCTATTCAACAATGCAAGTGATACCCACAAAATGTGGGTGGCTTGAAAGATAAGATAATGTAATGTGACTTCCAATTATATATTTAATTTCTGTCTCCATTTAAAGACAAATTACTTAAGTTTTCCTTGAACTTTTTCATCTTTCATACAACTCGTGCACGCTTTTCAGAAAACGGCATTTAGCTGGTAATATCAATTAGGTGATTTTGCAGAATTGATATTTTAATTTTTAAAGACTGATTCTAAGAATCTTCTTGCAATATGGTGCAAGGGTGCCTATGTTATGGGCAGTATTGTTTCTTGCAAAAAAACAATCCACAGAGGCAAATTCCCATTTCAATGTGTGATATAGAATGCATCACACATAGAAAAATGAGGTAATGAAACCTAAATGTATTTCTCCCTGTTACACTTCTCTGTTATTATCCTTTTTTCATAGATTACTTTTATTATTCCACACACCAGGAGCATCTGATCCTTTTTTCACCGAATTCTGTTGACCCTAGATCATCCAATATTTTCTCTAAATGGGATGCCCACTTTTTTCCCCTTTTTTTCTTTTGTCCTGTTCCGGATTGACATTCTTGCTCATCTAAACAAATTCTTACCCTGATGGTGACTTGTTAAATTATTTGGGTCGAAATGTCATTCATTCTTCCGACAAGCGGAAAAGAAAGATAGCATCCATATTATCAGATTGCTGGGATTTGTTCCCATTATATAAAACCATATGCCATTCCTTTGTTGTATCTTTTCCGTCAACACACGCCTTGTACAGTTTTTCATTATATTCACTGTGTGATCACTTGATTACTGAGCACAGAGCACTGATATCATTGAAATATGAACAATTTGGAATCAAATACATCCGATTAGTTTGATTAAAAGTGGGCTTCTTATTTTTGTTTCTTTTGAACATCATTATTGATTATTTGGATGCTTATAAGTCATATACGTTCCTCTTTGAACCACTGGCTGTGTATTTTTACAGTATTGACCTTGGTTCTAGGTGCTATTTGTGCTGCCCCTGTTGTAATAGTTACCCAAGCAGAACAGAGTGTAAGGAGCCCAGGAAGGGGAGTGTTACGGTGAAAGGAATAGAAAACCTCAAGATCCCCAACAGAAGTGACCTTTTTAGGCCAGGGGGGCTGAAGAAATGCTCCTGGTGACTAGAGCTTGATTAATTCAATCCCTCCTTAATTCAATCACACTTTAGGTCTCTGTGTCATAGGCAGGGCCAATGTAATTATGCAGCAGGGGTGAAACAAACTATGTGGCTGGGTTAAGTAAATTATGCAGCAAGAAAACTCGTCATGTGGCTCTTTGTGGCACATTTTGTGACAGTATCATTAAGCTATTTTTCATTTGTACAATAGTAACACTCTCAAGTCTGTGGTTTTTCCTCTTAGCATTAGTTTAACACCTAAATGCAACAATCAGAAAAAAAAAAAAATTGCCATTTCTTGGTAAATGGCGTGTAAACATGTGGGAGTGTTGTCAGTAACTTTTGATCCATTCGTACAAGAACCAAAAAAGGTTGTGTTAAAGTCAGCAAGTTATGCTGAACTTGATGGAATATATGGCAAATTCGGCAAATCCAAGATGAAGTGGAAAATGTCATCACCACACAATCATACAATTGCAGTTGCCCTGGTCATAAGTATCTTTTCATCCAATCAAGTGTAACTCATAGCATAGTGATGAAGGTCTCTGGTGTCTCCCTGAAGGTTAAATGTGCCAGTCCAGCTGTCATCATGATCATGTGTCTGCATGAAGGTACTCTCAACTGCAAGTGATTTTAAGGATCTCAATGATAAAGAAAAAATCATAGCATAAATATTGCAAAAATGTAACCTCATTTTTGGTAATGGTAGAAGAGTTAGCTTGGAGTCACCTACTAAGCTTCACTGATTTCCACTTTTCTTTCAAATGTCATAGCCGTTTTCACAAAGCTCAATAGAAGGTCTCATATTTTAACCATTAACCCCTTCGCTGCCAGGCCTTTTCCCCCTCAGGTGCCAGGGCTTCTTTGGCTATTTGGGGCAGATCTCGCTTAGGCCCTCATAAAGTTTTCACCACATAAGCTACCCATGCCAAATTTGCGTTCTTTTTTTCCAACATCTTAGGGTTTCTAGAGGTACCCAGAGTTTATGGGTTCCACAGAGGAGACCAAGAAATGAGCCAAAATACAGCAAACATTTCATTTAAAAACAAAAACAATGGGGAAAAAGGGCTGCAGAAGAAGGCTTGTGTTTCTTTCTCTGAAAATGGCATCAACGAAGTGTTTGTGGTGTTAAAATCACCATCTTCCCAGCTTTCAGGAACAGGCAGACTTGAATCAGAAAACCACATTTTCAACACAATTTTGGCATTTTACTTGGACATACCCCATTTTTACTATTGTTTGTGCTTTTAGCCTCCTTCCAGTTAGTGATAGAAATAGGTGTGAAACCAATGCTGGATACCGGAAAGCTAAACATTTCTGAATAGTTGACAAAATTCTAAATTCACCAAGAAGTCATTTCCTACAGAAAATAACAGCTGAAATAAAAAAATATTTAAATTGAGGTAACATTTTACTCTGTAACATTTTTTGCGATGTCAGATTTTCAAAAGTAATATACTGTTATGTCTGCTAGACTCGTCTGGTTGTGAGGATATATTGGGCTTGTAGGTTCATCATGAACCCTAGGTACCCAGAGCCATTAAAGGAGCTACACCTTGCAATGGGTTTTCATTGTATACCTGGTATACGGCAATACATTTCGTGAAATGTAAAGAGTGAAAAAAAGGTATCAAGGAAACCATTGTATTTCCAAAATGGGCACAAGATAAGGTGTTGAGAAGCAGTGGTTATTTGCACATGTCTGAATTCCGGGGTGGCCATACTAGCATGTGAATTATAGGGCATTTCTCAAATAGACACACTGTCTTACATTTGGGAGGACAAAATGTAGAGAAAGACAAGGGGCAATAACACTTGTTCTGCTACTCTGTGTTCCTTCACGTCTCCTGATGAAAATGGTACCTCACTTGCGTGGGTAGGCCTAATGCTTGCGACAGGAAACGCAACATGGACACATCACATTTTTACATTGAAAACAGACCTGTTTTTGCAAAGTGCCAAGCTGTGAATTTTGGCTTCTAGCTCAGCCGACACCTAGAAAAACCTACCAAACCTGTGCACTTTTGAAAACTATACACCTGGGGAAATCCAAGATGGGGTAACATGTGGGACTCTCACCAGGTTCTGTTACCCAGAATCCTTTGCAAACAACAAAATTTGGCAAAAAAACACTTTTTCCACACATTTCGTGACAGAAAGTTCTGGAATCTGAGAGGAGCTACAAATTTCCTTCTACCCAGCATTCCCCCAAGAATCGCTATAAAAATGATACCTCACTGGTGTGGGTAGGCCTGGTGCCCGCGACAGGAAATGCCCCAAAACACAACATGGACACATCACATTTTCCCAAAATAAACGGACCTGTTTTTCCAAATTGCCTAGCTGTGGATTTTGGTCTCTAGCTCAGTCGGCACCTAGGAAAACCTGACAAAACTGTGCATTTTTGAAAACTAGACACCTAGTAGAATCCAAGATGGGATGATATGTAGGGCTCTCACAAGATTCTGTTACCCAGAATCCTTTGCAAACCTCAAAACTTGGCAAAAAAACACTTTTTCCAAACATTTCGGTGACAGAAGTTCTGGAATTTGAGAGGAGTCACAAAATTCCTTCCACCCAGCGTTCCCCCAAGTCTCCTGAAAAAAATTGTCCCTCACTGATGTGGGTTGGCCTATTGCCGGCGACAGGAAATGTCCCAAAACACTATGTGGACACATCAAAATTATCAAATACAAAACTACCTGTTTTGGGGGGGGGGGGGGGGGGGGGGAGGAACCTGCATTTTTGGTCCTGGGCTCAGCATCTATATAGGGAAACCTGGTAAACCCAACCATTTCTGAAAACTAGACACCCAAGGGAGTGCAGAGAGGTGTGACTTGCATGGACCCCAGAATGTTTTCTTACCCAGAATTCTCAGCAAACCTCAAATTTTGCTAAAAAATTAAATTTTCCCCACATTTCTGTGTGGTATGACTGCACCGGCGCAGATTTCCTACCACCCAAAGTTCCCCTTAGTCTCCCGGTAAAAATGATACCTCACTTGTGTAGGTGGGCCAAGTGCCTGTGACAGGGAAGAGCCAAAAACATGTTGAAAATGAGGGGGAGCCAAAGCGGGTCCAAAAGGGCAGTTTCAAAAAAAAGTTTTTAGGCTGAAAAGTGGGGCAGAATTTTTGTCAGTATAGATGCAACAATGTCAGGTGGTAGGAATTTTGTGGACTCATGTAGATTCTGGAAGGTTCCATCACAAAAATGTGGAAAAATGTGTGATTTCCAGCAAAGTTGGAGGTTTGTAGGGCATTGTGGGTAAGAAAATGGTGCAGGGTACATGTGAAGCACACCACCCTAGACTCACCCAGATATTTGGTTTTCAAATGTGTCTAGGTCTCGTAGATTTTTCTACATGGCAGCGTCCCAAATTCCAAAAAGTGTATCCCTCACCATTCCAAGTGGGACGATTTTGAGAGTAAGACAAGCTCTCATGGCCCAAATGTAAACCCAAAACCCAAAATAATCAAATGTCCTCTTGCCTGCTGAGAGATAAGATCTTTTAGTGGGCAGGGGGGGAGCTGTAAGACTGTTACCTCCTTCAGTTGTGGTGGGGCATGACCATGCCCATACTGATTGGTAGCTACCACCCCACTATTTTTTTTATTTTTTTTATTCCCTGGCATCTATTAGGTTTTCTGCCCCCCCGGGTAGTGAATTGGTGGCAATTGCTCCGGTGGGCAGAACAACTATGTCCACATTTAATTGGGGTGGGGGTATAGCCATACCCCCACTATCTGTTTTTTTTTTTTTTTTAATCTTCCCTGATCTCTGCTGGGCTTGCTGCCCCCCTTGAGGGCACATGGGCCTTCCAAAAATAGGCCAATCTGCCCCCAAGGGGGCAGAATTGGCCAACAATAATGTGCCCCCATGGGGAGCGACACTTGCCCAAGGTGCTGCCCCCCCAAACAACACACACACCAATTCCTGGTGCCTAAGTGGTTTCTGCCCCCTCACCCCCAGGGGCAGACCAGCCTAATAGAAATAGGCCGATCTGCCCTCAAGGGTGGAAGAAATGGCCTAAAATAAAATTGCCCCTTAGGGGAGCGACCCTTGCCTAAGGCGGTCGCTCCCTATCTGTAAACAATTTTCTAAAAAAAATCCCTGGTGCCCAGTGGTTTCTGCCCCCCTTGGAGGCAGATCAGCCCAATTAAAATAGGCCAATCTGCCCCCTGGGGGGCAGAATTGGCCCACAAACATTTGCCCCCAAGGAAGCTACCCTTGCCTAAAGGATCGCTCCCCTTTAGAGAAATTGTAAAAATAAATCCCTGGTGTCTAGTGGTTTCTGCCCGGCCTAATAAAAATAGGCCGAAATGGCCTAAAAATAATTTGCCCCCCAGGTGAGCAACCCTAAGGGTTTGCTCCCCCCTGTAAAAGAAAAAAAAGTACTCAATTCCCGGTGTCTAATGGTTTCTGGGGGGCAGAAAAAAGGCCTTAAAATTGCTCCCCTAGGAAGTGACCCTTGCCCAAGGGGGCGCTCCCCTTATTCATAAATATATTTTAAAAACTCCCTGGAGTCTAGTGGGCATTTCTAAGGCCTTTCCTTTCTTTTCATGCGTCTGCTTGCCCCCACCAACAGGTCGGAAGAGAAATGCTTTGCATTTCTCTCCGGATCACGCTGGAAGCTCAACTTCCAGCTTGATGTAAGGTGACCTCTGATGAGGTCAGTGTGTGGTTTGCGCACTGACATCATCAGATGTCACTGGGGGGGAGTCCGGGGTAGAAGGGAGAGCGATTCCCCCTCCATCCCTGCCCTGGGGGTGGGTGGGAGGCTCCCCCCATGAGCATGGTGCAGGACGAGCTGGTCTCGTCTTCGGCACACTACGACTGTGGCCGAGGACAAGACCAGCTCGTACCAGGAACCAGAGGGGTTAAGGTCAATGACTCAGCCGGAAGGGAAGAGTTCTACTTCTCATGCTGCTTGTGAAGAGTGTATGCCTAGTGAAGTGATCAATCACATGAGGTCTCAAAAATAATGTCTACAGTAAATGAAATTTCTATAGTTTAGCAAAAATATAATAAAATGTTTTGGTAAAGAGAGAATCATTTTGTTATAGTTATCTATGAAGGTCCATTCAATTCCATCTGTAGGTCAAATGCAATAGGTATATTTTCACGAAACTCAATCAAGAGTGTTTTGTGGACTAATGGTCAAAGCCTCTAAATTTAGTTTCAAGTTTCAAATCATACATTTGTGTATGTTGTGCTTTTCTTTGGTCACATTGGACCCAATTAGGAGTTGTACGGTACTGGCAGATGCAGACACTGCGCAGGTAATATTGCAGCCAGTAGTTATGAGTTAGACCCCTTGGAATTGGCAATAATTATGCAGGCACAGAATTACCATTAATACTTCTGTATGGCATTCCATATTCTGAGACCTCTATCAACCTGGGCTAAGCAAGTAGTATTTTTTAAGGAGCTCTAATTATAATTTCCTATTGACTGTTTTTAGATGGGAAGATAAAAGTGATTTACTGAGGTTTACATTGTGTTGTGGCCTACCCCCGTTCTAGGCTCTAAGGAACTGATGCACAAAGATAAACGCACACTTTTGAGTATGTTTACATTTGCTTGGTATTCATAAAGGGATCTTTACGAGTGTGAAGTCTCTGCACATAAAACGCCCTATCTTTTTATGTGCAGAGACTCCGCACTCAAAAAGATACTGCCTATAAATCCCCTTGTGAATAGCAAACAATTGTAAACTTACACAAAAGTGTAAGTTTACCTTTGTGAATCAAGCCCTTCTTCTCTGCCATGAGACAAAATGCATGACTTCAATATTTACACCTAAAACTATGATGTCATTAAATATCAACACATCCTCAAACCAAAATTTCTCTGATAATATTAATGGCAATGTGATATATAAGCAGACCTGTAATATCATTAGTGACATTTATAGTTGCATCTGTTACATTGTCGGTGAAGGCATGACTGTATATTTGGTGTGTGGGGTATGGCTTGCATGGCTACAGTTCCATTTATGAATTACTAAGCTAATCACAACTGCGGAATATCAGTGTTTTTTAGTTTGCATTCATAAGCATAACTGTGCTTTGTGTTTTTATATGAATGTATCTAAATATAATTCAATTAAAAGCGATCTTAGCACTTGTCTGAAGGGCAGATACACTTGTGTTTGAAACTGGGTAGTTGGTTGACTGGGGTGTTAACCTTAGTAAAGAAGCAACCACAACCCTATTCAAGGTAAGTGTAATTAAAACCCTCGATTAACCTGTATTCTCCCTCTGGTAGCTTGGCACAGAGCAGTCAAGCTTAATTTAGAGGCAGTGTGTTAAGTATTGGTGCAACACTTCAAATAGTAAAACTGTGAAAACACCACACAGAAGGATCCCACATCAGGTTAGAAAAACAGAGCAAAATTTAGTAAACGAAACAAGACCAAACTGACAAAAAGTCAAAAAGTAGAAATTAAGACATGAATGTTTAAGGAATAAACAGCAAAATGGCGCTTAGAAGCAAGAAGCGCCAACCAGAGACCCAGCCTGGGACAAAGTCAAAAGTTCAGGCCAACTGTAATGGAGTGCAGCTCCGCTCCAGGGACCCCGTTGGGTCCACTGAACTAAAGTACCTTAAAATCCTGGTGAGGGAGTGTTGCATCACTTCCGAACCACAGCTTGGACAAGATGTGACGTAGTTCCCCATGCAGCAGTGGCAATGAGTCAGCTCTGATATGCAGTGGAGTTTGGATGCAGGAGCCGGCTTTGTCAATATCAGAGCGATGCGTTGATTTCAATGAGCGCAGTGACTGCAATGGGGAGTTTGGCATCATCGTCAAAGCTATCGTTGACGGGGACGCATGGACCTTGTGTTGAAGAAAATGCCATAGTGCTGGTTCTGAATGTGGTGCACCGGTTCAGTCTATGTAAAGTCAGCGATGCATCAATTTTTCCCACACAACAGGGGATGCAGTGGTTCTGCTGCAGCAAAACACCTTACCCCTACTTCCAAGGGTCCAGGAGTGATGTGGTACCACTTGGCAGGGCAGACTCACAGATGGCATATTTTCAGGTGTAGAAGCAGATTGATTAGAAGTTGTTTATGTCCCTGAGAATTCAGATCAGGAGACTAGGCAGCTGGTCATTGGAGTCACTCTGGGTTCAAATGATGCAGGTCCAGTCCTTCTCACCAGGCAGGAGAACAGCAGGCAGCAGGCAGCACAGCATGGCAGAAGTTCAGCAAAGCAGCAGTCCAGCAGAGTGACAGTCCTTCAACAGCACACAAGTCCTTCTTCCTGGCAGAGAAGTCACCGGCCAGAAGTGTAGTTGATGGTGTCAGAGGTCCATATTTATACTCAGTTTGGCCTCTGAAGTGGGGGAGACTTCCAGGACAGGCCTTTGAAGTGCACAGAGGTCCTGCCCTTCCTGACCTGGCCCCAGACTCAGGAAAGGGGGTTATGCATTCCTCTGTGTGGGGACTAGACACAGCCTATTCAGGTGTAAGTATGGGGCTGTGGCCAGTTCCTCCCTCCCATCCTGTCAGGATGGCCCATCAAATCACACTTAAGCTCCCAATGTATGTCACTGTCTAGGGAAATATACAAAGCCCAGCTGTCACCCACCCCAGACAAGGGATCAGAGACAGGAAGTTAGCACCAAATGGCTAAAGTAAGACAATGCAAACTTTCTAAAACTGGCATTTTCAGAATTACAATTTATAATCTGACTTTACTATAAGTTGTGATTTTAAATTGTGATTCCTGAGACAGCACAATTGAGAAAAAAATCTCTTCCAGATTGTGATTTACACTTATGAGATGTAGTAAAGTAATACCAATGCTATCCCATGGGAGAGATAGTTTGAGCAGCAGTGAAAAAGGACTTTGGTAGTTTTTCACTACTGGGACATGTAAAACTTAAAAGTAAGAGTCCTGCCATTTAAATCCATTGCGCCCTGCCATCTTTGTTGTATAGGGGCCTAACTTAGAGGTGACTTTTATGTTAAAAAGGGAAGGTTTGGGCTGAACGTACAGGCTCTGCAATGGGAGGCCTGGGACATAGGTAAAAGGCTACTTAAGTGGATGGCACTATCAGTAGTGCAAGCCCTCAAGTAGTACTTAATTTACAGGCCCTGGGCACATGCAGTACCACTTTACTAGGGACTTATAAGTAAATTAAATATGCCGCTTGGGGATACGCCAATATTAACATGTTTAGAGAAGACAGCACAAGCATTTTAGCACTGGTTAGCAGTGGTAATGTATACAGAGTCCTAAAGGTGGCAAAAACGAGGTTGGAAAAGTGGGGAATGTACGCAAACGTTTGGGGTAAGACCACCATAAGGCTGTCAAGTCTAACAAATTGTCATTGCCTTGGGTGAGCATAGACAGACACTTGCTCTGCTGTGCTGAATTTGCCATGATAGGTTCATATTGTCAGCACCTTTCATGACCTCTCTCAAGGCTGATAATTTTTTGGATGCTGCCTAAAGCATACAAGCCTATTGATCTATTTGAAAAGGTCTAGATTTTTGTTCAAGACCAGATGCTAACATTATGCATTTAGCTCCTTAATGCCACACCTATAGCCCCTTGAAATACAATCAAACATTAGAATATAAACAATCTAGAATCAGAACATCATGGAATATAAATAGTCCCTTCTCAGAACTCTCTTGCTCTTTTTAAAGCTGTTCATGTTTCAGATAAGATTTTTTTGGGTTAAGTAGTGCTTGCCTATAGCAGTTATTTTAAAGAGCTTCTAATTTACAGAAGCATTTTTAAGATGTAGAATTCTCAGTTATGAATAGATTCTGAATGAAGCGTATTTTAAAATATATTATGACGATATCATAGGATTTTTTTTATATATTCTTAAAATAGATGAATTGCTTAAAATATTTAGGGCCTGATTACGATTCCGGCGGGCGGCAGAGGCCGCCCGCCAGAATTCCGCCCTCCATAATACCGCTCCGCGGTCAGAAGACCGCGGAGGGTATTATGAGTTTTTCCCTGGGCTGGCGGGCGGTCTCCAAAAGACCGCCCGCCAGCCCAGGGAAAAACTCCCTTCCCACGAGGATGCCGGCTCGTAATAGAGCCGGCGGAGTGGGAAGGTGCGACGGGTGCTGTTGCACCCGTCGCGTATTTCACTGTCTGCAAGGCAGACAGTGAAATACATTTTGGGGCCCTCTTACGGGGGCCCCTGCAGTGCCCATGCTGTTGGCATGGGCACTGCAGGGGCCCCCAGTGGTCCCGCGACTCCCCCTCCCGCCATCCGGTTCCCGGCGGGAGAACCGCCAGGAACTGGATGGCGGGAGGGGGAGTCGGAATCCCCAAGCCGGCGCAGCAAGCTGCGCCGGCTTGGAGGATTCCTTGGGGGCAGCGGGAAACCGGCGGGAGACCGCCGGTTTCCCTTCTCTGACCGCGGCTAAGCCGCCGCGGTCAGAATGCCCCGCGGGGCACCGCCGGCCTGTCGGCGGTGCCACCGCGTCCCGCGGCCCTGGCGGAAGTAATCCGCCAGGATCGTAATGACCACCTTAGTGTTACTTGTAGATAATTGTGATGCAAGGAGAGCAGCAACATCAGGCACATCAACTCATTCAAGGGGCTTGTGCCGAGCAGAGAATGTGAAAATACCGTTTAATTTAACATTTTTAAGTGGGTTATTGAATGTTTGTTAGGTTTGTGGAAGAGCGTGACGCACGGCATCATACAAGTTGGCCCTTCACCTGTGAGCACATGCCGAGCTAATCGCTTAACGAGCAGTAACCTATTTACTGTTAAACGCTTTGACTCATGCAGCTTCAGAAATGCATTTCGATCGTTCTCTGTATTTTTTTGTTGACAAGGTAGAAAAGTGCTGTTTATTGTTTAGCAGAAGGATGTATTCAGAGCAAGGGAGTTATTCTCAGTCAAGCTATTGTTACTGACGAGATTATTAGATGAGAGATGCAGTTTCAAGTAAAAGAGACATTGAATAAACTAATAAATGAAAGGAAAAGGAAATATATTACATCAGGAGATGAGTTTTATTCCTTGCCTGAGGAAGAGGATAGCAGAGGTAAAAGGTTACATGAGATAAAACACATTGAGTGTGATGATAACATCAAAAAAAGAAATGATGAATTAAACTCCATCAAGATGAGAGGTGCCCTTGGCAACACAAAAGAGAAATGTGTCCTTAGCGACACACAAAATGATGAGTTTGCAGATATTGAAATGGGTCTCTTGAATTGGACTGGCAATAAGAAAGATCTTGAAGAATATATATTTGAGTTAGAAAGAATGATGAGTTTAGTGCTGAGGCACTTTTGGAAGAAGGACCTTCTAGTAAGATGGTTGCAAAAAAAACCCTAGTAGAAGAAATCTTTTCTCTGTACGATATTAAACACCCAAGAAGTGCTGAATGGTGGCCTGTGGATCCGGTCAGTAAGTTTATTAAGCAGTGACTTGGGAAGCCATTAGAAAAAGAAGTAAGAAGGGTTTTGAGAGTAGAGTGTTCCAGGCCAGTGATTAAGGAGTTTGATGCCTAGTCTAGACCTTGAGTTGATCTCTTTTTTTGTTTAGGCTGGGAAGAGATCCTGGAAAGGGACACAAGCATTCCACATCAAAAGCAGGAGCTAAGGGAGCTCACATTTGCAGAGGAACAAAATATGGTTGTGGATTCAGAAATAAAGGCAATGCTTCAGAAAGGGGCAATCAAGGAAATAGCAGGGAGGGAAAAAACGTAGGGAGCAATATCTTTTTGGTGAAAAAAAAACAAAAAAGGATAGAGACAAGTCATAAATCTCAGATAGTTGAACAGGTTTCTCATTTGCAGACATTTCAAGATGGAAGGAATTCATTTGTTGAGGGATTTACTACTGAAAAACGATTGACTTGTCAAGCTAGACCTAAAATATGTTTACTTTACAATTCCAATGCGGACAGAAAGTCAGAGATTTCTTCCATCAGGTGGAGGAAATGACTATGACAGTTTCAATGTCTATCATTTGGTTTGTCTTCAGCACCTTGGTGTTTCACTGAGGTGACGAGGACAGTGATTACTTTTTTGAGAGAGAGCTGAGTTCGGTTAATTGTTTACTTGAATACCATTTTGTTAATGTCTCAGAATTTAGAGGATTTGAAGATCCACTTAGTGCTAGCAAAAACTCTTTTGGAAGATTTAAATTTAATAAACAGGGAGAAGTCAATTTTAATTCCTTTCCAAAGGATATAATTTGCAGGTTTCTGGATCGATTCAATAAATGTGGTTTTACAGCTTCCAGTAAGGAAAATAAAGTTGATAAAGAAGGCAATTTTTCTGGTGTTGTGGAAGGAGAAGGTAACTTTGAAGGATTTACCTTGTTTGTGGGGTCTTTTATCGTCTACCATCCAAGCAATTTTTCCTGGATCTTTACATCATCAGACTCTACAGAGGGTAAAGAGATTTGCATTACAGAAGGGTCTCTGGTATGGAGATGAGATAGCTCTGAACAAAGAGGCGAAGGAGGAGTTGATTTGGTGGTTGGACAATATGGAAGCTTGGAACAGAAAAGCAATGTTTGGATGCCGTCCAAATTTTGTGCTGGAAACAGATGCAAGCCTGAAGGGCTGGGGATCAGGTTTAGGGAATCAGCAAACAGGTGGATTATGGTCAGAAGGAGAGATGAAGCAACATATAAAACGATTAGAAATAATGACAGGCTTTTATGCCCTGCAGAGTTGCAAAAGGGACATGAAAAGGTCAATCAGTGTTAATGTGGATGAACAATATTTCAGCGGTGTCTTACATCAATCTTCTAGAAAAGCAGGTCCCAGGATTTATCCGTTTTAGCAAGGGGTCTTTGGTATTTTTGTTTGGAACACAAGGTGAAGGCGGAAAATATACCAGGATTTTTTTATGTGGCAGCAGATTGGAGTGCTCAGAATTTTCACGATTCCAGCAACTGGAAATTGAATCCAGAGTATTTCAGGAATATAAATGTGGTCTGGGGTCCGCTGGAGGAGGATCTTATTGTGAGCAGGTTTACTTGTCAAATCCAGAACTATTTTAGTAGGTTACCCATTCCTGGAACATCCGCAGTGGACGCTTTTCAACATAGATGGAACAAGTTAAGAGTGTATGCTTTCCCACCTTTTACTATGACTCAGAGAGTGCTTCTAGAAAGTCAGGTAAAAGAAATGTCAGTTGGTGTTAGTGACTCCATTTAATACCTTTGGTTCTAGCTAACATCTCACTAATCCTGGGTAAAGGAAACTGATCCACCACAATATTTTTGTTGAAATCCCTAAAGTCGACACATAATCTCAATTTTCCATTTTTCTTTTTAACTACCACCAAGGGCGCAACAAACTCTGCAGACTCTACAGGTTCAATAATACCATCCGTCTGCAACTTGAGTAATTCCTCCTCTACCTGTTCTCTTACAGAAACTGGAATGCATCTGACTTTGTGAAAACACAGGATGGCATTTGCTTTCATTTGTATCTTGTGTTGGAAACCATTAAGCTTCCCTATGTTCCCTGAGAAAACCATCAGAATTTTTTTTGCAATCTTTTCTATAAAAACTGCATCTTGTTGGGCCACGGATACAGGAGTTGAACTACTGGGATCCAAAATCATACCAAGTTCACCTTGATCCTTCTACCCAAGCACCGATGGGCCTGTGTCAGACACGTCCACTTTGCAAAGTGCTTGCTTATGTTTGAATTTAATTAACAGTTTTTTGTAACCCACTACATTAATCAACTCACCCGTGAGTTGATGAAGTAATATCTGACCTTTCGAACAAATTTCCTAAAATGGGTTCAAAACATTGCTGCCACACCTCTTTGTTGACAATAGTGTAGGGAGAACCCGAATCAGCAACAACAGAAATGTTTACACCTTCAATAGAAATTTGACACAAAGGTCTACTACTGTTACTGTTTATATTTTGTACATTTTCAACAACATTCAAAATGCATACATTTGAATCAGGATACTCTGAAGAACTGTTTTTATCCAAATCGCACTCTTTCACACATTTCACATATATGTCTCGACCCACCATTTTTCTTTTACCACACACTTTTGCAAAATGCCCCAATACCCCACAACTTGCGCATTTCTGATTATGAGCAGGACATTTCTTGTCATTAGCAAAATGATATTTGCTCCCACACCTGAAACAAGATCTCTTGTCTTTCACATTTGCGTCCTCTTTCTCTTTACGTGAAGATCCGCCTAACTTATTATATACTTTGTTGCTTTTCTTCACCAAATTTATCGTAGCATTATCATCTAATTTAGAAAACGGCTTATCCTCATTGCGCAAAACAGCCTTAGCACATCTTTCTGTTAATTCAGCACTTTTAACCATTTCAATAACTTCCTGTAACAATGCTTCCCCTCTTGCCCAAAGTTTCTCTTGAATGTGAGGGTTCGCTGTGTGCATAATAATTTGGTCTCTAATAAAATCATCATGAATTTTTACAAATTTGCATGAAAGTGCCACATTTTTGAAGCGCAGCCACATAATCCTCCACTGATTCTTCCAGTTGTTGCTTCCTAATGAACAATTTGAACCGATCCACAGCTATGCACACAGTTGGTTTAAAATACTCAGTAAGGTCCTCATGTGCGTGACTAAACACATCGCCTTGATCCGGTGCTCTAATTTTTTTATGTATACTGTTGTGAATCTTTAAGCCTTTTGCGCCCAAACAATGTAACAAAATGTTCTTTTTCTTCTCCAGTGTAAGTTCCTCTTCGTCTTCAAACGTTGAAATATAATTCTCAAAATATTCTCTCCACTCTTCCCATTTTAATGTAGGTTCTCCATTTTTAGGAATGAAAGGTTCAGGCGCTGTGAGATTCCATATATTACCGGAAGCCATTATACCCTCCTCCTTTTCTTTTTTTTTTTTTAAACACAGGCACAAAAAAAACTGTAATAAATTCTGCTTCCTTATTTAAGTATTTTTTTTTGTAAATAACCATAAACTGTAGAACATGTAATGTAATTACACTGAGAGCACAACAACCATAAAACAATGTTTGTGTCCATGCATGTCGTAACTGTATCCAATAAGCTTGCAGATCCATGAAGAAAGCATGGCGTTGAGGAGCGCGAGGAAAAAAAAATGATTGACTCACTTACACGCCAAAGAATGTAGGATAAAAGGCTGCAACGCGCGTGCAAGTAGAAGAAAGGCTTGCATGCGAATGCGCAAGAGAATGTAGAACACAAAAGGTTGATACGCACGTGCGTATATGCGCGTGCCGATAATGCAGTCAGTTGAGCGTCATACCCGTGTGCTTGAAGTTGTCCAAGCCGCAACGTAAATGCTGGCCAAAGGGGCACAAATGATGGAAAAACTTAAAGTATCCTACCGCGAATATTTACACTTCCGCCCACACAGTAATCCAGCCAATGTCGCAGAACGATCTTTACTTAAATCCGGAAGTCAACATGAAATCCAAGGTTTGAAGACGTGCAGATCCGTAGTCGGGGTCGCTCGTCACCAAAATTATGGAGAATGACCCACGCAAGTAAGTTCAAACGTGGACTTTATTTCAATAAAATGAAAAGACCCCGAAAAACAGCAAAGCGGTCCGTTCAACACCGCCCTCTCAACCGTCTCCTTCAACAGCCCCTAGAATCCCGAGTTGCTGTGCTCGAACCCAGTGACACAACAATAGAAGGAATGCCAATGTCACTAGGCACGAGCATCACAACAATATACTTTAAGCATAAGGGTACAGACTCTTCTCAGCGTGGGAGCTCAATTTATATAATTGGATTCTCTCAGGAAAGGTCTCCTTAGGACTGTACCATAACCTCTCAACATAGGATTGTATCAATTCAGGGTACTGTTACTTTTCTATCAGCTGCTATTCTTTTAGTAGAGGCCCAGATTAGACGTTGTTTATGTTGGTGCTCTTCCAACAGTCTTCAGAGGGAGAAATGGTTAATTTGTGCCTCCCCCTTGTAACTCACAGCCTTTGCCATAGACTTTTTATCTCCAAACAACATGATCACAGCTTACAGTGAATAGGACTTTTTACGAGATGGGTGTAGCTTTAAATGCAGTGATAATGAGTGTTGCAGTCATGGCGTCCATGAAGTGAACGCAAATGGTGATGGTTACTTGCTTTTGTGCTGTGTGCAAAAATGTCCTTTTTATTTTAATTTACGACATTCGTTCTGGCCTCATAGAGGTACAGCAGTCTTTACCTAAAACTAACTGAGAGGGATATGCTGGAAGATAAGAGAGTGGGCCAAGATAAGAGGGGGAGTAAAAGAAGGACCATACAGCTAGTACAGAGAGATGGGTGTAAAATAGAAAAGAGAACACAGAAAAGTAGTCACACCTGATAAATACAAACTGCATACTCTATTAATTCTTGGTGCCCACCCTTGGCACTGATGCTGACTCGGACAATATCCTGCTGTCCTGGTTTAATGGTGGGAAATCCTTGACATACTGTGGCCATTTTTATAACATTCTGTGATAATTGAGCTGTACTTGGCACACTGTTGTTGTTTGTAACATGATTGCATTTCTCTGTTGCATAATGATTAGGCCAGGCATGTCGGAGAACCTTAACCCCTTCTGTGCCGCAGACGTAGTGGTTACGTCCCGCGGCACAGTGCTGCTGTGCCGAGGACGTAACCACTACGTCCTCGGCACACAGCCCAGAGGGAGCGCTCTCGCTCCCTCTGTGTGCTTCCCCCCACCCCCCAAAGTCAGGGATGGAAGGGGAAGCCCTTCCCCTTCCACCCCCGACCCCCCCACCCCACCCATAATGATGTCAGCGCGCGATCGCGCGCTGACTTCATTATGGGGTTCTCGCCGCACAGGAAGCCATTTGCTTCCTGTGCGGCGAGCGGAGAAGAGGTGAGTTCCTCTTCCCGGTGGGTGGGGGGTTTGAGCTAAAGAGGCACCGGGGGAAAGGAAAGGATTTCCTTTCCCCCGGTGTCTCTTTGAGCATTCCTGCTGCCCGATCGCATTGCGATCGGGCAGCAGGAATGCCTACTAGACACCACGGATTTCTTTTTTTTTGTTTACTTACCTGTTTCTTGTTGGCGGGGAGCGGCCCCTTGGGCAAGGGTCGCTCCCCTTTGGGGGGCAATTAGTTACGGCCATTTCTGCCCCCCTTGGGGGCAGATTGGCCTATTTTTTAGGCGGATCTGCCCCCAAGGGGGGCAGAAAACACTAGATCACCAGGGTGTTATATATTTATGTGCATTTTATGTGGGGGGGGTGCCCCCTTGGGCAAGGGGCGCCCCCCCCCAAGGGGGCAGAGAACTGTTGGCCTTTTCTGCCCCCCTTGGGGGCAAATCGGCCTATTTTTTTTAGGTCCATCTGCCCCCAAGGGGGGCAGAAGCCACTTAGGCACCAGGGATTGTGTGTGTAGTGGATGGGGGGGGCGTCCCCTTGGGCAAGGGTCGCTCCCCTTTGGGGGGCATGTCTTTTAGGGCCATTTCTGTCCCCCTTGAGGGCAGATCAGCCTATTATTTTTAGGCTGATCTGCCCCAAGGGGGGCAGAAACCACTAGAACGCCAGGGATTTTTTTTAATGTGTTTATTTTTGTGGGGGGGCGTCCCCTTGGGCACGGGGCGCCCCCCCCAAGGGGGGCATTGACCTATTGGCCATTTCTGCCCCCCCTGGGGGCAGATTGGCCTATTATGTTAGGCCCACCTGCCCCCAAGGGGGGCAGAAGCCACTTAGACAACAGGGATAGTGTGTGTGTGTGTGTGTGTGTTATTGGATGGGGGGGGGGCCTTGGGCAAGGGTCGTCCCCCACTTTGGGGGCACATGTACCCAGGCCATTTCTGCACCCCTTGGAGACAGATCAGCCTATTATTTTTAGGCTGGTCTGCCCCCAAGGTGGGCAGAAACCACTAGAACGCCAGGGTTTTTTTTTTATTTGTTTATTTTTGTGGGGGGGCGTCCCCTTGGTCACGGGGTGCCCCCCCAAGGGGGGCATTGACCTGTTGGCCATTTCTACACCCCCTGGGGGCAGATGGGCCTATTATGTTAGGCCCACCTGCCCCCAAGGGGGGCAGAAGCCACTTAGACACCAGGGATAGTGTGTGTGTGTGTGTGTGTGTGTTAGTGGATGGGGGGGGCCTTGGACAAGGGTCGCCCCCCACTTTGGGGGCACATGTACCCAGGCCATTTCTGCACCCCTTGGAGACAGATCAGCCTATTATTTTTAGGCTGGTCTGCCCCCAAGGGGGGCAGAAACCACTAGAACGCCAGGTTTTTTTTTTTATTTGTTTTTTTTTGTGGGGGGGGTGTCCCCTTGGTCACGGGGCGCCCCCCCAAGGGGGGCATTGACCTGTTGGCCATTTCTGCCCCCCCTGGGGGCAGATGGGCCTATTTTTGTAGGCCCACCTGCCCCCATGGAGGGCAGAAGCCACTTAGACACCAGGGATAGTGTGTGTGTGTGTGTGTTAGTGGATGGGGGGGGGGCCTTGGGCAAGGGTCGCCCCCCACTTTGGGGGCACATGTACCCAGGCCATTTCTGCATCCCTTGGAGACAGATCAGCCTATTATTTTTAGGCTGGTCTGCCCCCAAGGTGGGCAGAAATCACTAGAACGCCAGGGTTTTTTTTTTATTTGTTTATTTTTGTGGGGGGGCGTCCCCTTGGTCATGGGGCGCCCCCCCCAAGGGGGGCATTGACCTGTTGGCCATTTCTGCCCCCCCCTGGGGGCAGATGGGCCTATTTTTGTAGGCCCACCTGCCCCCAAGGGGGGCAGAAGCCACTTAGACACCAGGGATAGTGTGTGTGTGTGTTAGTGGATGGGGGGGGGGCCTTGGGCAAGGGTCGCCCGCCACTTTGGGGGCACATGTACCCAGGCCATTTCTGCACCCCTTGGAGACAGATCAGCCTATTATTTTTAGGCTGGTCTGCCCCCAAGGTGGGCAGAAACCACTAGAACGCCAGGGTTTTTTTTAAATTTGTTTTTTTTTGTGGGGGGGCGTCCCCTTGGTCACGGGGCGCGCCCCCAAGGGGGGCATTGACCTGTTGGCCATTTCTACACCCCCTGGGGGCAGATGGGCCTATTTTCTTAGGCCCACCTGCCCCCAAGGGGGGCAGAAGCCACTTAGGCACCAGGGATAGTGTTGTGTGTGTTTTTTTGTTTTTTTGTTTGTTTGACAAGGGTCGCTCTCCATGGGGACACACTACTAAAGGTATTTTCTGGCTTCCTTGGGGCAGACAGGCCTATTCTTTTAGTAGGCCCATCTGCCCCTATGGCAGAATCCACTTAGGCACCAATTTCTAAATGTTTGATGGTGGGGTGTTTGTCAACTGAAGAAGTCTTTGCATTTGTGATAAAAAATGTTTTCCTCCTTTTTGTTCTAGTTCAAAGCTTTTGCTTTATTTGCTGTGGCTCCTTGCGGTTTTGGCGGTGGTTGACCTGCAGTTTGCACAGTTGCATGTTTTAGGTAAGTAAAAACAATTTACTCCAAAGGAGTATTGTTGCAATGCATGAATGACATGTTTGTAGGGGGTGTACTAAATGCAGGATTGTGTGTGAAATTGTCCTTAGGTTTGTGCACAATGATATTTGTTTTGTCTTATTTCTAATTTGCCTTTCTTTCTTTATTTTTAGTGGGATATCATTGGTGATTGCTGTGTAGTTGCTGGTGAATCAAGCTTTTTCAGGCAAGTGAGCGGTGTAGTTTGTGAGTTTATAACTCTTACTAACAAAGCTACACTTTGTTACTTGTCTTACACAGTGCTGGTTGTTGGTGGTGAATTTGTCCAGTTAATTTTAGCAGGAGAGATAATGGCTAGCCGCAGGATGACCGCTCAGCAGGTGGTTGGTATGCTTTTTGAGTCACAGTCTGATCATGACTATGAGACGGACTCTGCATCTGAGGCAGAGGAGGAAGTCAGAGATTCTGGCAGTGATGTTTCTGTTGGAGGGGAATCTTCTGATGATGAAGCCACACTCAGTGCAGATGAAGGGCCTGTTTTAGAGGAGGACATTGATGTGCCAATAGTGCAGCAACCTGGGGCTGAAAGGTTTCCCGTTATAAGACCTGATGTCTGGGTTGCCCCAAACATGGAGCAGCCAGAGTTGCCTGCCTTTACTGGTCTCCCGGGGTGTAACGCCAATACAGAGAACTTTATGCCTATCAATTTCTTTGAGTTATTCATGGATGATATGTTTTTGGAAGAGATTGTTGAGCAGACTAATTTGTATGCGGAGCAGCATTTGAGGTACAACGCTGCTAGACTTAGGCCACACTCTAGAGCTGCCCAGTGGATTCCCACAAATTTGGAGGAGTTAAAAAAGTTTTTGGGTTTGACTTTTTTGATGGGGTTGATAAGGAAGCCGTCACTGGCTTCGTATTGGTCTACTAGTCCCTTGATGGCAACAGCTATATTTCCAGCGACCATGAGTCGTAATCGGTATTTGCTTCTTCTTAGGATGCTGCATTTTGTTGACAATGCATTAGCCTTGCCACAAGATCACCCAGATTCTGACCGTCTTTTTAAGATTAGGCCTGTACTTGATCATTTTGTAGATCGGTTTTCGGAGGTCTATGTTCCAGGCAAAGAGTTAAGTGTGGACGAGTCTTTGGTCCTCTTCAAGGGTCGTTTGGTTTTTAGGCAGTACATTCCTAGCAAAAGGGCACGATATGGAATTAAATTGTATATGGTGTATGAAAGTAGGACAGGATATGTGTATAGTTTCCGTGTGTACACTGGTAGGGATTCCAATATTGACCCCCCTGGTTGTCCTCCCACTTTTGGAGTTACTGAGAAAATTGTGTGGGATCTTGGTAGACGACTGTTCAACAAAGGTCACCATTTGTATGTAGATAACTTCTACACTGGTGTGCAATTGTTCAAGGAATTGTTTAGAGTGGACACAGTTGCTTGTGGCACAATCCGTTCTAACCGGAAAGGCTATCCAAGGGAGCTTGTCTGTAAAAAACTTGAGAGAGGACAGTGCTGTGCCTTGCGGAACGAGGAGCTGCTAGCTTTGAAATTTTCAGACAAGAGGGATGTCTACATGCTAAGTACCATCCATGATGAGAGTACTTCCCCTGTGACTGTTTGGGGCCAGGTTGCTGAAGTGCGCAAACCTGTGTGCATTTTAGATTATAATAAGCACATGGGAGGTGTAGATAGAGTTGACCAGAGGTTGGAACCTTATACTGCTATTCGTAAGTCTTACGTTTGGTATAAGAAGTTAGCACTTCACCTCTTCCACTTAGCAACCTTCAATGCTTTTATTGTGTTTAGGGATAGGTCTCCAGAGTCAAAGATGACATTTGTGAAATTTCAGGAGTCAGTGATAGAGAGCCTTATTGTGGTGGAACAGGCCAGAGTTCCTAGAGAAGCAGTGGTGGAGGATGTGGCTAGATTGAAAGATCGCCACTTTGCTGAGCACATTCCTCCCACGCCCAAAAAAGACTTTCCAGCTAAGAAATGTAGAGTGTGTTTTCGAAGAGGTATCCGGAGGGAGACTCAAATGTACTGCCCAGATTGTCCTTCAAAGCCTGGGCTGTGTGTCGGTGCTTGTTTTAAGAATTACCACACCCAGAAGAATTTCTGGGAACAACCATGAGTGTAAACTCATGTCTGTTTTGTATTTTCATGTGTTTAGTTTCATGGTTAGCATTTCTGTCATGTTCTTAGTTAGAGCTTTTGTGTTTGTAGTTTTTTAATTCTTTCTACTTAGTTAGGGGTGCCTCTGTTAAAAAAAAAAAAAAAAAATGATGCCATTGTGTGTGGAGTGGGGCTTGGCTGAGAGTGTACATATTGACTTGCTGTTGGCTACTGCAATACACTGCCAGCCAAACACCAGTCCACACACTCCCATCAGCTGGTGTGATTGTTGTATCAGGCATGTGGGCGTATGTAAGTGATGGGCCCTTGAGTGGCGCTGTCTGTCGATGTGAGTGTTGTAATGTGCTGGGCCCATGGCTGGCGGTGTGAATGGCCTTGTGTGTGTTATGTATGAAAGTTGTGTGAATGGACTGTAAAGCGGTTGGTGCCTTGTCGCGGCTTTACAGCTCACGAGCTGTGAGTTATTGGTTCAGTTTTTTGCCTTTCAGTTACTAACCGTGGATTTCATTTTTGTGAAAGCTCTTCTGTTAGTAAAATTTGATCCACTGAACCATCACTCACCCTCGTGCCAAATCCAACCAGTATGTGTGGTAAAAATGAAAAAACCTGCTCCGCTGTAATCAGGCGTCACAGCACACCTGTGACACGCTAGGTGCCTCAGGTGGGACCCCAATGATGAAGCATGCCACCAACTTGGTTGGTGGGTGAGGGGTCTTTTTCACATAACCTAAGTGTGTTTCTTTTCAAAATTTTAGTGTTTGGCACATCACGGACGTATGTGGGCACATCAAAACGATATATTACAAAACTACCTGTGTTTGGGGGGGAGAGGGCACCTATGTTTTTGGTCCTGTGTGCGGCCTTCATCTAGGGAAACCTACCAAACCCAGACATTTTTTAAAACTAGACACCCCAAGGAGTCCAGGGAGGTGCAGCTTGCGTGGATCCCCCAACATTTTCTTACCCAGACTCCTCTGTAAACCTCAAAATGTGCTTAAAAAAGCATATTTTCCTTACTTTTCTTCGTAAGATCACCACTCCAGCACAAAATTCCTACTCCCCAGTGTTCCCCTCAGTCTCCCAAGTAAAATGACACCTCACTTATGTGGGTCCCCAAAGCAGAGTCAGTCTAAAGATGTATAAAAGAATATGTCCTTATAAACTTGCTGTGCTATCCCCTCTATCTCTACAAGTTTTGGGCCTTATTCTGTTGCAGGCACCTGGCCCACCCACACAAGTGAGGTATCATTTTTATCGGGAGACTTGGGGGAACGCTGGGTGTAAGGAAATTTGTGGCTCCACTCAGATTCCAGAACTTTCTGTCACCGAAATGTGTGGAAAATGTGTTTTTTTAGACAGAATTTGAGGTTTGCAAAGGATTCTGGGTAACAGAACCTGGTCAGAGCCCCGCAAGTCACCCCATCTTGGATTCCCCTACGTCTCTAGGTTTCAAAAATGCACAGGTTTGGTAGGTTTCCCTAGGTGCCGGCTGAGCTAGAGGCCAAAATCTACAGGTAGGCACTGTTTTCAATGAAAAAATGTGATGTGTCCACGTTGCGTTTTGGGGTGTCTGCTGTCGCGGGCGCTAGGCCTACCCACACAAGTGAGGTATCATTTTTATCGGGAGACGTGGGGGAACGCTGGGTGGAAGGAAATTTGTGGCTCCTTTCAGATTCCAGAACTTTCTGCCACAGAAATGTTAGGAACATGTGTTTTTTTAGCCAAATTTTGAGGTTTGCAAAGGATTCTGGGTAACAGAACATGGTCCGAGCCACACAAGTTACCCCATCTTGGATTCCCCTTGGTCTCTAGTTTTCAGAAATGCACAGGTTTGGTAGGTTTCCCTAGGTGGCGGCTGAGCTACAAGCCAAAATCTACAGGTAGGCACTTTGCAAAAAAAACCTCTGTTTTCCTTCAAAAATTTGGCTGTGTCCACGTTGCGCTTTGGGGCATTTCCTGTCACGGGCGCTAGGCCTACGCACACAAGTGAGGTATCATTTTTATCGGGAGACGTGGGGGAACGCTGGGTGGAAGGAAATTCGTGGCTCCTCTCAGATTCCAGAACTTTCTGCCACAGAAATGTGAGGAACATGTGTTTTTTAGCCAAATTTTGAGATTTGCAAAGGATTCTGGGTAACAGAACCTGGTCCGAGCCACACAAGTCACCCCATCTTGGATTCCCCTAGGGCTCTAGTTTTCAGAAATGCACAGGTTTGGTAGGTTTCCCTAGGTGGCGGCTGAGCTACAGGCCAAAATCTACAGGTAGGCACTTTGCAAAAAACACCTCTGTTTTCCTTCAAAAATTTGGCTGTGTCCACGTTGCGCTTTGGGGCATTTCCTGTCACGGGCGCTAGGCCTACGCACACAAGTGAGGTATCATTTTTATCGGGAGACGTGGGGGAACGCTGGGTGGAAGGAAATTCGTGGCTCCTCTCAGATTCCAGAAATTTCTGCCACAGAAATGTGAGGAACATGTGTTTTTTTAGCCAAATTTTGAGGTTTGCAAAGGATTCTGGGTAACAGAACCTGGTCCGAGCCACACAAGTCACCCCATCTTGGATTCCCCTTGGTCTCTAGTTTTCAGAAATGCACAGGTTTGGTAGGTTTCCCTAGGTGGCGGCTGAGCTACCAGCCAAAATCTACAGGTAGGCACTTTGCAAAAAACACCTCTGTTTTCCTTCACAAATTTGGATGTGTCCACGTTGCGCTTTGGGGCGTTTCCTGTCGCAGGCGCTAGGCCTACCCACACAAGTGAGGTATCATTTTTATCGGGAGACGTGGGGGAACGCTGGGTGGAAGGAAATTCGTGGCTCCTCTCAGATTCCAGAACTTTCTGCCACAGAAATGTGAGGAACATGTGTTTTTTTAGCCAAATTTTGAGGTTTGCAAAGAATTCTGGGTAACAGAACCTGGTCCGAGCCGCACAAGTCACCCCATCTTGGATTCCCCTTGGTCTCTAGTTTTCAGAAATGCACAGGTTTGGTAGGTTTCCCTAGGTGGCGGCTGAGCTACAAGCCAAAATCTACAGGTAGGCACTTTGCAAAAAACACCTCTGTTTTCCTTCAAAAATTTGGCTGTGTCCACGTTGCGCTTTGGGGCATTTCCTGTCACGGGCGCTAGGCCTACGCACACAAGTGAGGTATCATTTTTATCGGGAGACGTGGGGGAACGCTGGGTGGAAGGAAATTTGTGGCTCCTCTCAAATTCCAGAACTTGATGCCACAGAAATGTGAGGAACATGTGTTTTTTTAGCCAAATATTGAGGTTTGCAAAGGATTCTGGGTAACAGAACCTGGTCCGAGACACACAAGTCACCCCACCTTGGATTCCCCTAGGTCTCCAGTTTTCAGAAATGCACAGGTTTGGTAGGTTTCCCTAGGTGGCGGCTGAGCTACAGGCCAAAATCTACAGGTAGGCACTTTGGAAAAAACACCTCTGTTTTCCTTCACAAATTTGGATGTGTCCACGTTGCGCTGTGGGGCGTTTCCTGTTGCGGGCGCAAGGCCTACCCACACAAGTGAGGTATCATTTTTATCGGGAGACATGGGGGAACGCTGGGTGGAAGGAAATTTGTGGCTCCTCTCAGATTCCAGAACTTTCTGCCACAGAAATGTTAGGAACATGTGTTTTTTTTAGCCAAATTTTGAGGTTTGCAAAGGATTCTGGGTAACAGAACCTGGTCCGAGCCGCACAAGTCACCCCACCTTGGATTCCCCTAGGTCTCTAGTTTTCAGAAATGCACAGGTTTGGTAGGTTTCCCCAGGTGGCGGCTGAGCTACAGGCCAAAATCTACAGGTAGTCACTTTGCAAAAAACACCTCTGTTTTCCTTCACAAATTTGGATGTGTCCATGTTGCGCTTTGGGGCGCTTCCTGTCGCGGCCGCTAGGCCTACCCACACAAGTGAGGTATCATTTTTATCGGGAGACGTGGGGGAACGCTGGGTGGAAGGAAATTTGTGGCTCCTCTCAGATTCCAGAACTTTCTGCCACAGAAATGTTAGGAACATGTGTTTTTTTTAGCCAAATTTTGAGGTTTGCAAAGGATTCTGGGTAACAGAACCTGGTCCGAGCCACACAAGTCACCCCACCTTGGATTCCCCTAGGTCTCCAGTTTTCAGAAATGCACAGGTTTGGTAGGTTTCCCTAGGTGGCGGCTGAGCTACAGGCCAAAATCTACAGGTAGGCACTTTGGAAAAAACACCTCTGTTTTCCTTCACAAATTTGGATGTGTCCACGTTGCGCTGTGGGGCGTTTCCTGTTGCGGGCGCAAGGCCTACCCACACAAGTGAGGTATCATTTTTATCGGGAGACGTGGGGGAACGCTGGGTGGAAGGAAATTTGTGGCTCCTCTCAGATTCCAGAACTTTCTGCCACAGAAATGTTAGGAACATGTGTTTTTTTAGCCAAATTTTGAGGTTTGCAAAGGATTCTGGGTAACGGAACCTGGTCCGAGCCACACAAGTCACGCCATCTTGGATTCCCCTAGGTCTCTAGTTTTCAGAAATGCACAGGTTTGGTATGTTTCCCTAGGTGGCGGCTGAGCTACAGGCCAAAATCTACAGGTAGTCACTTTGCAAAAAACACCTCTGTTTTCCTTCAAAAATTTGGCTCTGTCCACGTTGCGCTTTGGGGCATTTCCTGTCACGGGCGCTAGGCCTACGCACACAAGTGAGGTATCATTTTTATCGGGAGACGTGGGGGAACGCTGGGTGGAAGGAAATTCGTGGCTCCTCTCAGATTCCAGAACTTTCTGCCACAGAAATGTGAGGAACATGTGTTTTTTTTAGCCAAATTTTGAGATTTGCAAAGGATTCTGGGTAACAGAACCTGGTCCGAGCCACACAAGTCACCCCATCTTGGATTCCCCTAGGTCTCTAGTTTTAAGAAATGCACAGGTTTGGTGGGTTTCCCTAGGTGGCGGCTGAGCTACAGGCCAAAATCTACAGGTAGGCACTTTGCAAAAAACACCTCTGTTTTCCTTCACAAATTTGGATGTGTCCACGTTGCGCTTTGGGGCGTTTCCTGTCGCGGGCGCTAGGCCTACCCACACAAGTGAGGTATCATTTTTATCGGGAGACGTGGGGGAACGCTGGGTGGAAGGAAATTTGTGGCTCCTCTCAGATTCCAGTACTTTCTGCCACAGAAATTTTAGGAACATGTGTTTTTTTAGCCAAATTTTGAGGTTTGCAAAGGATTCTGGGTAACAGAACCTGGTCCGAGCCACACAAGTCACGCCATCTTGGATTCCCCTCGGTCTCTAGTTTTCAGAAATGCACAGGTTTGGTAGGTTTCCCTAGGTGGCGGCTGAGCTACAGGCCAAAATCTACAGGTAGTCACTTTGCAAAAAACACCTCTGTTTTCCTTCACAAATTTGGATGTGTCCACGTTGCGCTTTGGGGCGTTTCCTGTCGCGGTCGCTAGGCCTACCCACACAAGTGAGGTATCATTTTTATCGGGAGACGTGGGGGAACGCTGGGTGGAAGGAAATTTGTGGCTCCTCTCAGATTCCAGAACTTTCTGCCACAGAAATGTTAGGAACATGTGTTTTTTTAGCCAAATTTTGAGGTTTGCAAAGGATTCTGGGTAACGGAACCTGGTCCGAGCCACACAAGTCACGCCATCTTGGATTCCCCTAGGTCTCTAGTTTTCAGAAATGCACAGGTTTGGTAGGTTTCCCTAGGTGGCGGCTGAGCTACAGGCCAAAATCTACAGGTAGTCACTTTGCAAAAAACACCTCTGTTTTCCTTCACAAATTTGGATGTGTCCACGTTGCGCTTTGGGGTGTTTCCTGTCGCGGGCGCTAGGCCTACCCACACAAGTGAGGTATCATTTTTATCGGGAGACGTGGGGGAACGCTGGGTGGAAGGAAATTTGTGGCTCCTCTCAGATTCCAGAACTTTCTGCCACAGAAATTTTAGGAACATGTGTTTTTTTAGCCAAATTTTGAGGTTTGCAAAGGATTCTGGGTAACAGAACCTGGTCCGAGCCACACATGTCATGCCATCTTGGATTCCCCTAGGTCTCTAGTTTTCAGAAATGCACAGGTTTGGTAGGTTTCCCCAGGTGGACGCTGAGCTACAGGCCAAAATCTACAGGTAGTCACTTTGCAAAAAACACCTCTGTTTTCCTTCACAAATTTGGATGTGTCCACGTTGCGCTTTGGGGCGTTTCCTGTCGCGGTCGCTAGGCCTACCCACACAAGTGAGGTATCATTTTTATCGGGAGACGTGGGGGAACGCTGGGTGGAAGGAAATTTGTGGCTCCTCTCAGATTCCAGAACTTTCTGCCACAGAAATTTTAGGAACATGTGTTTTTTTAGCCAAATTTTGAGGTTTGCAAAGGATTCTGGGTAACGGAACCTGGTCCGAGCCACACAAGTCACACCATCTTGGATTCCCCTAGGTCTCTAGTTTTCAGAAATGCAAAGGTTTGGTAGGTTTCCCTAGGTGGCGGCTGAGCTACAGGCCAAAATCTACAGGTAGTCACTTTGCAAAAAACACCTCTGTTTTCCTTCACAAATTTGGATGTGTCCACGTTGCGCTTTGGGGTGTTTCCTGTCGCGGCCGCTAGGCCTACCCACACAAGTGAGGTATCATTTTTATCGGGAGACGTGGGGGAACGCTGGGTGGAAGGAAATTTGTGGCTCCTCTCAGATTCCAGAACTTTCTGCCACAGAAATTTTAGGAACATGTGTTTTTTTAGCCAAATTTTGAGGTTTGCAAAGGATTCTGGGTAACAGAACCTGGTCCGAGCCACACAAGTCACCCCACCTTGAATTCCCCTAGGTCTCTAGTTTTCAGAAATGCACAGGTTTGGTAGGTTTCCCCAGGTGGACGCTGAGCTACAGGCCAAAATCTACAGGTAGTCACTTTGCAAAAAACACCTCTGTTTTCCTTCACAAATTTGGATGTGTCCACGTTGCGCTTTGGGGCGTTTCCTGTCGCGGTCGCTAGGCCTACCCACACAAGTGAGGTATCATTTTTATCGGGAGACGTGGGGGAACGCTGGGTGGAAGGAAATTTGTGGCTCCTCTCAGATTCCAGAACTTTCTACCACAGAAATTTTAGGAACATGTGTTTTTTTAGCCAAATTTTGAGGTTTGCAAAGGATTCTGGGTAACGGAACCTGGTCCGAGCCACACAAGTCACACCATCTTGGATTCCCCTAGGTCTCTAGTTTTCAGAAATGCAAAGGTTTGGTAGGTTTCCCTAGGTGGCGGCTGAGCTACAGGCCAAAATCTACAGGTAGTCACTTTGCAAAAAACACCTCTGTTTTCCTTCACAAATTTGGATGTGTCCACGTTGCGCTTTGGGGTGTTTCCTGTCGCGGCCGCTAGGCCTACCCACACAAGTGAGGTATCATTTTTATCGGGAGACGTGGGGGAACGCTGGGTGGAAGGAAATTTGTGGCTCCTCTCAGATTCCAGAACTTTCTGCACAGAAATGTTAGGAACATGTGTTTTTTTAGCCAAATTTTGAGGTTTGCAAAGGATTCTGGGTAACAGAACCTGGTCCGAGCCGCACAAGTCACCCCACCTTGGATTCCCCTAGGTCTCTAGTTTTCAGAAATGCACAGGTTTGGTAGGTTTCCCCAGGTGGCGGCTGAGCTACAGGCCAAAATCTACAGGTAGTCACTTTGCAAAAAACACCTCTGTTTTCCTTCACAAATTTGGATGTGTCCATGTTGCGCTTTGGGGCGCCTCCTGTCGCGGCCGCTAGGCCTACCCACACAAGTGAGGTATCATTTTTATCGGGAGACGTGGGGGAACGCTGGGTGGAAGGAAATTTGTGGCTCCTCTCAGATTCCAGAACTTTCTGCCACAGAAATGTTAGGAACATGTGTTTTTTTAGCCAAATTTTGAGGTTTGCAAAGGATTCTGGGTAACAGAACCTGGTCCGAGCCACACAAGTCACCCCACCTTGGATTCCCCTAGGTCTCCAGTTTTCAGAAATGCACAGGTTTGGTAGGTTTCCCTAGGTGGCGGCTGAGCTACAGGCCAAAATCTACAGGTAGGCACTTTGGAAAAAACACCTCTGTTTTCCTTCACAAATTTGGATGTGTCCACGTTGCGCTGTGGGGCGTTTCCTGTTGCGGGCGCAAGGCCTACCCACACAAGTGAGGTATCATTTTTATCGGGAGACGTGGGGGAACGCTGGGTGGAAGGAAATTTGTGGCTCCTCTCAGATTCCAGAACTTTCTGCCACAGAAATGTTAGGAACATGTGTTTTTTTTAGCCAAATTTTGAGGTTTGCAAAGGATTCTGGGTAACAGAACCTGGTCCGAGCCGCACAAGTCACCCCACCTTGGATTCCCCTAGGTCTCTAGTTTTCAGAAATGCACAGGTTTGGTAGGTTTCCCCAGGTGGCGGCTGAGCTACAGGCCAAAATCTACAGGTAGTCACTTTGCAAAAAACACCTCTGTTTTCCTTCACAAATTTGGATGTGTCCATGTTGCGCTTTGGGGCGCTTCCTGTCGCGGCCGCTAGGCCTACCCACACAAGTGAGGTATCATTTTTATCGGGAGACGTGGGGGAACGCTGGGTGGAAGGAAATTTGTGGCTCCTCTCAGATTCCAGAACTTTCTGCCACAGAAATGTTAGGAACATGTGTTTTTTTAGCCAAATTTTGAGGTTTGCAAAGGATTCTGGGTAACAGAACCTGGTCCGAGCCACACAAGTCACCCCACCTTGGATTCCCCTAGGTCTCCAGTTTTCAGAAATGCACAGGTTTGGTAGGTTTCCCTAGGTGGCGGCTGAGCTACAGGCCAAAATCTACAGGTAGGCACTTTGGAAAAAACACCTCTGTTTTCCTTCACAAATTTGGATGTGTCCACGTTGCGCTGTGGGGCGTTTCCTGTTGCGGGCGCAAGGCCTACCCACACAAGTGAGGTATCATTTTTATCGGGAGACGTGGGGGAACGCTGGGTGGAAGGAAATTTGTGGCTCCTCTCAGATTCCACAACTTTCTGCCACAGAAATGTTAGGAACATGTGTTTTTTTTAGCCAAATTTTGAGGTTTGCAAAGGATTCTGGGTAACAGAACCTGGTCCGAGCCACACAAGTCACCCCATCTTGGATTCCCCTAGGTCTCTAGTTTTCAGAAATGCACAGGTTTGGTAGGTTTCCCTATGTGGCAGCTGAGCTACAGGCCAAAATCTACAGGTAGTCACTTTGCAAAAAACAACTCTGTTTTCCTTCACAAATTTGGATGTGTCCACGTTGCGCTTTGGGGCGTTTCCTGTCGCGGGCGCTAGGCCTACCCACACAAGTGAGGTATCATTTTTATCGGGAGACGTGGGGGAACGCTGGGTGGAAGGAAATTTGTGGCTCCTCTCAGATTCCAGAACTTTCTGCCACAGAAATGTTAGGAACATGTGTTTTTTTAGCCAAATTTTGAGGTTTGCAAAGGATTCTGGGTAACAGAACCTGGTCCGAGCCACACAAGTCACCCCACCTTGAATTCCCCTAGGTCTCTAGTTTTCAGAAATGCACAGGTTTGGTAGGTTTCCCTAGGTGGCGGCTGAGCTACAGGCCAAAATCTACAGGTAGGCACTTTGCAAAAAACACCTCTGTTTTCCTTCACAAATTTGGATGTGTCCACGTTGCGCTTTGGGGCGTTTCCTGTCGCGGGCGCTAGGCCTACCCACACAAGTGAGGTATCATTTTTATCGGGAGACGTGGGGGAACGCTGGGTGGAAGGAAATTTGTGGCTCCTCTCAGATTCCAGAACTTTCTGCCACAGAAATGTTAGGAACATGTGTTTTTTTAGCCAAATTTTGAGGTTTGCAAAGGATTCTGGGTAACAGAACCTGGTCCGAGCCACACAAGTCACCCCATCTTGGATTCCCCTAGGTCTCTAGTTTTCAGCAATGCACAGGTTTGGTAGGTTTCCCTAGGTGGCGGCTGAGCTACAGGCCAAAATCTACAGGTAGTCACTTTGCAAAAAACACCTCTGTTTTCCTTCACAAATTTGGATGTGTCCACGTTGCGCTTTGGGGCGTTCCCTGACGCGGCCGCTAGGCCTACCCACACAAGTGAGGTATCATTTTTATCAGGAGACGTGGGGCAACGCTGGGTGGAAGGAAATTTGTGGCTCCTCTCAGATTCCAGAACTTTCTGCCACAGAAATGTTAGAAACATGTGTTTTTTTAGCCAAATTTTGAGGTTTGCAAAGGATTCTGGGTAACAGAACCTGGTCCGAGCCACACAAGTCACCCCACCTTGAATTCCCCTAGGTCTCTAGTTTTTAGAAATGCACAGGTTTGGTAGGTTTCCCTAGGTGGCGGCTGAGCTACAGGCCAAAATCTACAGGTAGGCACTTTGCAAAAAACACCTCTGTTTTCCTTCACAAATTTGGATGTGTCCACGTTGCGCTTTGGGGCGTTTCCTGTCGCGGGCGCTAGGCCTACCCACACAAGTGAGGTATCATTTTTATCGGGAGACGTGGGGGAACGCTGGGTGAAGGAAATTTGTGGCTCCTCTCAGATTCCAGAACTTTCTGCCACAGAAATTTTAGGAACATGTGTTTTTTTAGCCAAATTTTGAGGTTTGCAAAGGATTCTGGATAACAGATCCTGGTCCGAGCCACACAAGTCACCCCATCTTGGATTCCCCTAGGTCTCTAGTTTTCAGAAATGCAAAGGTTTGGTAGGTTTCCCTAGGTGGCGGCTGAGCTACAGGCCAAAATCTACAGGTAGTCACTTTGCAAAAAACACCTCTGTTTTCCTTCACAAATTTGGATGTGTCCACGTTGCGCTTTGGTGTGTTTCCTGTCGCGGCCGCTAGGCCTACCCACACAAGTGAAGTATCATTTTTATCGGGAGACGTGGGGGAACGCTGGGTGGAAGGAAATTTGTGGCTCCTCTCAGATTCCAGAACTTTCTGCCACAGAAATTTTAGGAACATGTGTTTTTTTAGCCAAATTTTGAGGTTTGCAAAGGATTCTGGGTAACAGAACCTGGTCCGAGCCACACAAGTCACGCCATCTTGGATTCCCCTAGGTCTCTAGTTTTCAGAAATGCATAGGTTTGGTAGGTTTCCCCAGGTGGACGCTGAGCTACAGGCCAAAATCTACAGGTAGTCACTTTGCAAAAAACACCTCTGTTTTCCTTCACAAATTTGGATGTGTCCACGTTGCGCTTTGGGGCGTTTCCTGTCGCGGTCGCTAGGCCTACCCACACAAGTGAGGTATCATTTTTATCGGGAGACGTGGGGGAACGCTGGGTGGAAGGAAATTTGTGGCTCCTCTCAGATTCCAGAACTTTCTGCCACAGAAATTTTAGGAACATGTGTTTTTTTAGCCAAATTTTGAGGTTTGCAAAGGATTCTGGGAAACGGAACCTGGTCCGAGCCACACAAGTCACACCATCTTGGATTCCCCTAGGTCTCTAGTTTTCAGAAATGCAAAGGTTTGGTAGGTTTCCCTAGGTGGCGGCTGAGCTACAGGCCAAAATCTACAGGTAGTCACTTTGCAAAAAACACCTCTGTTTTCCTTCACAAATTTGGATGTGTCCACGTTTCGCTTTGGGGTGTTTCCTGTCGCGGCCGCTAGGCCTACCCACACAAGTGAGGTATCATTTTTATCGGGAGACGAGGGGGAACGCTGGGTGGAATGAAATTTGTGGCTCCTCTCAGATTCCAGAACTTTCTGCACAGAAATGTTAGGAACATGTGTTTTTTTAGCCAAATTTTGAGGTTTGCAAAGGATTCTGGGTAACAGAACCTGGTCCGAGCCGCACAAGTCACCCCACCTTGGATTCCCCTAGGTCTCTAGTTTTCAGAAATGCACAGGTTTGGTAGGTTGCCCCAGGTGGCGGCTGAGCTACAGGCCAAAATCTACAGGTAGTCACTTTGCAAAAAACACCTCTGTTTTCCTTCACAAATTTGGATGTGTCCATGTTGCGCTTTGGGGCGTCCCCTGTCGCGGCCGCTAGGCCTACCCACACAAGTGAGGTATCATTTTTATCGGGAGACGTGGGGGAACGCTGGGTGGAAGGAAATTTGTGGCTCCTCTCAGATTCCAGAACTTTCTGCCACAGAAATGTTAGGAACATGTGTTTTTTTAGCCAAATTTTGAGGTTTGCAAAGGATTCTGGGTAACAGAACCTGGTCCGAGCCACACAAGTCACCCCACCTTGGATTCCCCTAGGTCTCCAGTTTTCAGAAATGCACAGGTTTGGTAGGTTTCCCTAGGTGGCGGCTGAGCTACAGGCCAAAATCTACAGGTAGGCACTTTGGAAAAAACACCTCTGTTTTCCTTCACAAATTTGGATGTGTCCACGTTGCGCTTTGGGGCGTTTCCTGTTGCGGGCGCTAGGCCTACCCACACAAGTGAGGTATCATTTTTATCGGGAGACGTGGGGGAACGCTGGGTGGAAGGAAATTTGTGGCTCCTCTCAGATTCCAGAACTTTCTGCCACAGAAATGTTAGGAACATGTGTTTTTTTTAGCCAAATTTTGAGGTTTGCAAAGGATTCTGGGTAACAGAACCTGGTCCGAGCCACACAAGTCACCCCATCTTGGATTCCCCTAGGTCTCTAGTTTTCAGAAATGCACAGGTTTGGTAGGTTTCCCTATGTGGCAGCTGAGCTACAGGCCAAAATCTACAGGTAGTCACTTTGCAAAAAACAACTCTGTTTTCCTTCACAAATTTGGATGTGTCCACGTTGCGCTTTGGGGCGTTTCCTGTCGCGGGCGCTAGGCCTACCCACACAAGTGAGGTATCATTTTTATCGGGAGACGTGGGGGAACGCTGGGTGGAAGGAAATTTGTGGCTCCTCTCAGATTCCAGAACTTTCTGCCACAGAAATGTTAGGAACATGTGTTTTTTTAGCCAAATTTTGAGGTTTGCAAAGGATTCTGGGTAACAGAACCTGGTCCGAGCCACACAAGTCACCCCACCTTGAATTCCCCTAGGTCTCTAGTTTTCAGAAATGCACAGGTTTGGTAGGTTTCCCTAGGTGGCGGCTGAGCTACAGGCCAAAATCTACAGGTAGGCACTTTGCAAAAAACACCTCTGTTTTCCTTCACAAATTTGGATGTGTCCACGTTGCGCTTTGGGGCGTTTCCTGTCGCGGGCGCTAGGCCTACCCACACAAGTGAGGTATCATTTTTATCGGGAGACGTGGGGGAACGCTGCGTGGAAGGAAATTTGTGGCTCCTCTCAGATTCCAGAACTTTCTGCCACAGAAATGTTAGGAACATGTGTATTTTTAGCCAAATTTTGAGGTTTGCAAAGGATTCTGGGTAACAGAACCTGGTCCGAGCCACACAAGTCACCCCATCTTGGATTCCCCTAGGTCTCTAGTTTTCAGAAATGCACAGCTTTGGTAGGTTTCCCTAGGTGGCGGCTGAGCTACAGGCCAAAATCTACAGGTAGTCACTTTGCAAAAAACACCTCTGTTTTCCTTCACAAATTTGGATGTGTCCACGTTGCGCTTTGGGGCGTCCCCTGACGCGGCCGCTAGGCCTACCCACACAAGTGAGGTATCATTTTTATCAGGAGACGTGGGGGAACGCTGGGTGGAAGGAAATTTGTGGCTCCTCTCAGATTCCAGAACTTTCTGCCACAGAAATGTTAGAAACATGTGTTTTTTTAGCCAAATTTTGAGGTTTGCAAAGGATTCTGGGTAACAGAACCTGGTCCGAGCCACACAAGTCACCCCACCTTGAATTCCCCTAGGTCTCTAGTTTTTAGAAATGCACAGGTTTGGTAGGTTTCCCTAGGTGGCGGCTGAGCTACAGGCCAAAATCTACAGGTAGGCACTTTGCAAAAAACACCTCTGTTTTCCTTCACAAATTTGGATGTGTCCACGTTGCGCTTTGGGGCGTTTCCTGTCGCGGGCGCTAGGCCTACCCACACAAGTGAGGTATCATTTTTATCGGGAGACGTGGGGGAACGCTGGGTGAAGGAAATTTGTGGCTCCTCTCAGATTCCAGAACTTTCTGCCACAGAAATTTTAGGAACATGTGTTTTTTTAGCCAAATTTTGAGGTTTGCAAAGGATTCTGGATAACAGATCCTGGTCCGAGCCACACAAGTCACCCCATCTTGGATTCCCCTAGGTCTCTAGTTTTCAGAATTGCACAGGTTTGGTAGGTTTCCCTAGGTGGCGGCTGAGCCACAGGCCAAAATCTACAGGTAGGCACTTTGCAAAAAACTCCTCTGTTTTCCGTCACAAATTTGGATGTGTCCACGTTGCGCTTTGGGGCATTTCCTGTCACGGGCACTAGGCCTACTCACACAAGTGAGATATCATTTTTATCGGGAGACGTGGGGGAACGCTGGGTGGAAGGAAATTCGTGGCTCCTCTCAGATTCCAGAACTTTCTGCCACAGAAATGGTAGGAACATGTGTTTTTTTAGCCAAATTTTGAGGTTTGCAAAGGATTCTGGGTAACAGAACCTGGTCCGAGCCACACAAGTCACCCCATCATGAATTCCCCTAGGTCTCTAGTTTTCAGAAATGCACAGGTTTGGTAGGTTTCCCTAGGTGGCGGCTGAGCTACAAGCCAAAATCTACAGGTAGGCACTTTGCAAAAAACACCTCTGTTTTCCTTCACAAATTTGGATGTGTCCACGTTGCGCTTTGGGGCGTTTCCTGTCGCGGGCGCTAGGCCTACCCTCACAAGTGAGGTATCATTTTTATCGGGAGACGTGGGGGAACGCTGGGTGGAAGGAAATTTGTGGCTCCTCTCAGATTCCAGAACTTTCTGCCACAGAAATGTGAGGAACATGTGTTTTTTTAGCCACATTTTGAGGTTTGCAAAGGATTCTGGGTAATAGAACCTGGTCCGAGCCACACAAGTCACCCCATCTTGGATTCCCCTAGGTCTCTAGTTTTCAGAAATACACAGGTTTGGTAGGTTTCCCTAGGTGGCAGCTGAGCTAGAGGCCAAAATCTACAGGTAGTCACTTTGCTAAAAACAGCTCTGTTTTTGTGAAGTGTCCACGTTGTGTTTTGGGGCATATCCTGTCGCGGGCGCTAGGCCTACCCACACAAGTGAGGTATCATTTTTAGAGGGAGACTTGGGGGAACATAGAATAGCAAAACAAGTGTTATTGTCCCTTGTCTTTCTCTACATTTTTCCCTTCCAAATGTAAGACAGTGTGTAAAAAAGACGTCTATTTGAGAAATGCCCTGTAATTCACATGCTAGTATGGGCCCCCCTGAATTCAGAGATGTGCAAATAACCACTGCTTCTCAACACCTTATTTTGTGCCCATTTTGGAAATACAAAGGTTTTCTTGATAGCTATTTTTTACTCTTTATATTTCAGCAAATGAAAATGAAAACCCACTGCAGGGTGCAGGTCATTTATTGGCTCTGGGTACCTAGAGTTCTTGATGAACCTACAAGCCCTATATATCCCCGCAACCAGAAGAGTCCAGCAGACGTAACGGTATATTGATTTCAAAAATCTAACATTGCAGGTAAAAGTTATAGAGTAAAACGTAGAGAAAAAGTGATGTTTTTTTCACCTCAATTTCAATATTTTTCTTTTTCAGTTGTTATTTTCTGTAGGAAACCCTTGTAGGATCTACACAATTTAGCCCTTGCTGAATTCAGAATTTTGTCTACTTTTCAGAAATGTTGTGGTTTCTGGGATCCAGCGTTGGTTTCATGCCCATTTCTGTCACTGACTGGAAGGAGGCTGAAAGCACAAAAAATCGTAAAAATGAGGTATGTCCCAGAAAAATGCCAAAATTGTGTTGAAAAATTGGGTTTTCTGATTCAAGTCTGCCTGTTCCTGAAATCTGGGAAGCTGGTGATTTTATCACCGCAAACCCTTTGTTGATGCCCTTTTCAGGGAAAAAAACACAAACCTTCTTCTGCAGCCCATTTTTCAATTTTTTTTGAAAAAAACTAAATTTTCACTGTTTTTTGGCTAATTTCTTGGCCTCCTTCTGGGGAACCCACAAAGTCTGGGTACCTCTAGAATCCCTAGGATGTTGGAAAAAAAGGACGCAAATTTGGCGTGGGTAGTTTATGTGAACAAAAAGTTATGAGGGGCTAAGCGCGAACTGCTCCAAATAGCCAAAAAAAGGCTCGGCACAGGAGGGGGAAAAGGCCTGGCAGCGAAGGGGTTAACCAATTTTAACCATGGGTGACACAATACTAACTGTAACTCTCATAATGATGGTGAGAATGCTCTCTATGTGATTAGCATTCCTTGTATTGGATGACGACAACGAATTAGTGAATGAGGGGGATTTTTAAAGCACACGACTGCTCCAAGGATGTTCCCTGCACTCATGAATCACAAAGCTATGGAAGAAGGGGCGTAAAGGTGACCCGTCCGGGTTCCTTGTGTTAGACGGGGGCCCTCAACTCCCAAAGTTATGCTATTGCTGGCCTTGCAGAATTTGTGCATTGGGAAGGTCTAAGAAATAGGTAAACGTTCGGGAAAAGTCACTCTGCTTTTCCGACCCGAGCATGCCACCTGTAGTGTAGAGGCCCCAACCCTTCAGGGGGACCCACTGAGCCGAAGAGCAATAAATATCTGTGTGATCTTGGAATCGATAGGGTCCCTCATCACATTTTTCGGGGGGCACCATCATTCCGTGTCACTGTAAGAAAGCACAGGAAATCGAGCTTTATGGAAGGCTGGTTCATGGGAGACTGAGCAAAGAAAGTGGGGGAGCCGATTCCATTCCAACCCTGCCACCACCATGAAGGAAACATGAAGAAACCTTGACATGGTAACTAGCAGAGCAGCTGCCGAGCGTAGGAGACTGGAAGGATGCTAATGCTTAGCTCTTGTAATTAAAACTTGAATAAGCATGAAAGGCAGGTTTCCATGTGTGACAACAGTAAATGTGAGTGCTTAATTAAAATGTCCTTTCACCGTAGAAACTTGATTGGCCTCTTTGTTCAAACGAATTGTGGATGAGCCCTCATGAAGTAAAAACACCAGAATGTAAAAGTAGAGTTCTGTAAGGAATCCTGTGCTTATCTTGGTAATATGGTACAAGCAGATGTTTATATTGAAGAAAACATGCATGTGAAATATGTACAGAAATATGTAAAATTTTGAGACAAACACAATACATTTCAATCCCGAGTTTATCTTAGCATCATGAGTGCTATTGATGTGACCTCCCGGTCAAAAGCAGAATCCATCGGATGCAGTGAACATAGAAGTAAAGTCGACGCACACGCCACCAGATAAGCTGCTGCTCCTGTCAAATCCAGTACTCCCCCTATGTTACACTGCCCTTGGTCAGCCCAGATGTGTCTTCCACTCCAGTCACGGGAGTTGTGGTTTCATTCTGCTACTGAAACAGTCACCTCAAAGACAAGGACAAATGGCAGCTGCAAGATTAGCACCAGGAAGTTACTTCCCGGTTTTCCCACAGTTACGGAGGTGGAAGGAATGTTCTACATGCTTGTGGGGAATCATGCCCCAATGGGGGTGTCGCTAGAACACTCAGCCTTTCAGCTTTCCAGGCACATCCACCTTTTTGTTTTAAGTGCCAGGCAATCGCAGTGGGATGGGATCAACTTGCTATTTAAAACTGCTGGTAAAATGCGGCCACAAGACACTTTTGTCAGGCACACTGCGCCATTTTGAAATCATTTATTGACAGTTTGCAGCTCTAAGCGTAGAGTGAAAAAATAATAATAATAATTATAAAATAATAATCCTGGATGAGAAAAATACAGTGCAAATTTCAGAAACACTATCCATCCACTTGGTCCACAGGAAAGTTTATAGAGTTTCACAGAATGAAGTATCACGTTTTGTGGTGCAGCAGAATTGCAGCAAGTAAGTAGCAAGTAATTAGAAGTTTGAAGGGTCAATGGAGTTAAAACGTGGGTCGAATAAACAGGGTTTCTGGGGACTAAGCTGTTCAATTAACTGAGCCTATGGTTAAGTCTGATCTGTTTCCCACAGGTTTCTGATGTAATCAGGACACTTCAAGGAAATTATACCGCACTGTGCAAAGTACAAATTTCAATGAGTCAATGCCAAAGGTTTACACAATGCCAGATACGAAGTTGATGCATGTGTCAATATGCTTTTTTCGATTGACCTTTTCCAGTCTCAACCGTCTGTTACCAAATACAAGCAAACTTCATCAAGAAGGGTGTACATAATAAGTGGATGCTATGAGTTTAACCCTGAATGTTTCAAAGGGCCCACATTTTTTAGATCACTTGCAAGTGTACGTGCACAAGCTTGGGTGGGGGGGTCGCTTACAGAACACAAGACAATAAAGATTTCTAGCTTACGCGTCAAGAATTTTCAATTCTATTAAGGACACGGAGGCGAGGATTATGCTTTCTCTTTCTTTACTGACTTAAACAGCAGCCAATCACAAACAAGTTAAACAAAAAACTAAACATCCCATGATGCTCTATTCAATGTCACATGGTCCAATCACCTATCGCGACCTCTGTCCATATAACACCTGACCCTCGATGTCACTTCCTCTTTCTTTGGTCAAGTCAGATATAGTTCACATTGAAAACGAAACTTCTTACATCCAGTTGCAACCCAGGAAACGGGAAGATCTTCCTCTATCGAATAACACGAGCTTGAAGACTCCAACTTGAATGGGGAAACAGTCCCAGGACAAGAACGGACTCCGTCTTACAACAAACTGAGGAGTTCAGGCATTCTTCTGAACGGAACGAGTCTTTACAAAGATCCTGGACTCAGGAGTTCTTCTGATCAGAACCTATGAAATAAAACAGGGAGGTAATATTCTCCCCCAAAATATTTTTCATACTTAATATTCATATCACTGGTATCCAATGGGAGGGACTAATAGACAATAATCACATCAGTTAACAATTCTGTTCAATAATAACATTTCTATGGGTGGGATAAACCTCGCCTCCGTGTCCTTAATAGAATTGAAAATTCTTGACGCGTAAGCTAGACATTTTTTTATTCTATGTCAGGACCGGAGGCTCCGATTATGCTAGTTTAAAGCTGTCCCATTACTACAGATGCTACATCCATCACAGGCTTGTGATAAAATTTACGAAACGTATTCTCTGAAGACCAATTCGCAGCTCTCATAATGTCTTCTATATGAGAACCTAAGGCATAAGACTTAGATGCCATAGCTCCTCTAGGAGAATGAGCTCCGAATATTTTGGTATCTATACCAGCTTCATTCATTAACCATCTCATCCATCTAGCTAAGGTAGCTGATGTAACTGGTTTAAATGGTTTTTGCAATGAAATCAATAATTGTCGGAGGGCAACATGGCGTCGGCGTTAGCGTAACTGCGTTCTCGCAGTCCCGCGCAGAGGGGAGCCGAAGGTACAGCGGCCGCGGCGGCCGCAGCAGAGCGGCCGAAACAAGCAGCGGATTTAGCCCGTTTCCCTCTCCCGTAGTGGTGCCCACCGGGGGGAGCTGAAGGTGCAACCGCAGCGGCGGTCGCGGCTGAGCGGCCAAACAGACGGCAGATTCAAGCCGAGTTCGGCCTGTTTTCTTCTCTCTCTCCCCTGCAGTTCAGCCACCGGGGGGCAGAGGGTACAGCGGCCGTGGCGGCTGCGGCGGAGCGGCCGAACAAGTGGCAGAATCGGGCCGAATTCGGCTCGTTGTTTTCTCTTTTCTTTTTCCCCTGCACGGATGAAGTGAGGAGTTCCAGGCTACATAAAGCCAGCGGCGCTCGGGTAAGACTGCCGACCACCGCGTAAACATTGACAGACTTCTGTAAAGAAGCATGCGACTCCTCAGACGTATGGGGTTGAAAAGTCTTTTGCTGGAGATCCATAGTAGCAGTGGCAAGGAGTAAGGGGCAAAGACTATCAGGATCAAAACTCTGCTTTCACCCAGAGGAGCAGAGGGGTGAATAGTGCTGAGAGACTGCTGAGAGACTGTGAAATCACTAGGAGAAAAACAAGAGAAAAGCAGACAGGACGAGAGCCCTGGTGAAAAGCAGGAGAAAGCAGACAGGAGGAGAGCCCAGGTGTACCCCATTTCTGCAGTAAGAACAAAAAAAAATACAAAACGGTGGACAGAGGGGGGAGGTTAAAAAAAGGAGAACGAATATCTGAGATCTCTGATGTTGGCATTAGGCGCACAAAATAATTCAGGTCTGTGTTTATATACCCCCTTATGGCTTTGGAAAAACCTGACAAAACAAATAATTGCGGATGCAGCCTTAGTGACGTCTGGGGTAATAGGACTATTTAGGCTGCTGGCACATGCACTGAAGATCAAGATGCCTCCCAAACCCACCCGGAATCTTGGAGAAAAGACTGAAGGTGTGAAAGTGACACAGGTCGGTCAAGGCAAAGGAGAGCTAAGGGGAGCAAACAAACGCCTGACGGCAATTATAGCTAAACCAGCCGTGGAAAATATGTTGAGTTTGGGGAGAGGCGTTAAGACAAGTGATAACATTACCACCCCCGACTGAAATCAAGGTCAAGGGCAAAAGCCAATCTACTATCATGACTTTTCTTGCAGGGAGAGCACAGGATATGCGGTCTGCACATATAACCCCCCCATCTGAAAGTAAGGTGGTAGGGATAGAATCTCTTCCGAGCAGCAGCAGTATGAACGGGTGTACTATGAACAACGATCCCCCTGTGAACTTTAGACAAGGCATGGAGAGTATGCCAGAGCTGGAAGACAATCATAGGGAGGCAAGAGGGAAGTAGTTCGGCCCTTCTACCTAAAATAAGCAGCTTCAAGCACAACAATATGACTGGTCTGAGCGATTGGAACATCAGGATGGTGAAGGAGGTGCATCTATATTAAGACCTGTAACAGAAGGAGAGAACTTACACAAGATTCTCGTAAAGACTAAAAATTCGGGCAAAAAAGCAGGAAAAGACCCCCAATCCGTGGAATGGGGCAAGGACAATAGTGATAAATTTTACTCTCTGACAGAAGAGTCCGATCTCAGCAGTGGCGATCACAGTCTTGGTGGGTCTGAGGATAGTGAAACATCGGAGACTGAAGACAAAACCTCAAGCAATGAACCTACAGTGCGACAGCTGCGCCGACAGCGGAAATCGGTTAAAACACGACCTTGCTCCCAGGGGTCTCCAGAAAACCCGCCATCCACGGGCAGTAGGACTTTAAAATGGGACTATTCTGGCATTGGATTCGCGGATTCTTCATCTATAACTAACCAGGGCTCAGCTAATGGCAATAAGGAATCAGATACGGGTCCCTCCACTTATAGCCCATCTGTAATGGGGGCTGAGGCAGGAATGCTGCAGTCAATTTATAGCTCAATCAAAGAGTTGCAAACAGAAACTAGGATTGAAAGTCGACGTGCAAGGATTGCCACAAAGAGACTACAGGGAACAGTTCGCAAAGTTGCAAAATCATGCACAGAAATTGAGACTAAGCTGTCTTCAATGGAAGAAAGGATCGTGGCGGTCGAGGAGGATGTTGTTAATTTTAAAGAACAGAACACTATGAGAGACGAACAATTGACGGATGTAATGTGGAAATTGGAAGATTTTGAGAATAGACAAAGAAGGAATAATCTCCGAATTTTGGGCATACCGGAAGGGCTAGAAGGAAGCAATATACGGACATATATGATCAACTTTTTGCGTGGTGCTTTCCCGGAATTGGGGAACTGGAACTGGGAGAATGAATTGCAGCGTGTACACAGATTCCCGCTAAATCGGCGGGAGGGGGGCCAACGCACGGACTCTAAATATCCTAGAGCAGTTTTAGCTTATTTTGGGAATTATTTATTGCGACAGGAGATTTTGGATAAAACCCGTCCAAATACCCCTCGCCCTGATTTCTGTCATGCCACTGTTGAACGGAGATGGCGGCTCCGACAACTTATTAAACCAGTTTTAGATAAAGGTGGGGAGGCGTATTTGCTGGCCCCTGCTCGCCTAAAAATAATATTGAATGGGAAAACAGAAGTATTCACTTCGGAAATTAAAGCAAAAAAATATGTGATGGGGGGTCAGATAGCAAAATAGAGTTACTTGGAAAGCAAAAGTGCTCCGGTAACTGGTGGGTGGGCTCGCACATACACAACGCCAATATTCAGGCCATGAGTGATCTGATTGCTCTACAGGATGGTGGGCGAGTCTTGGGGAGGAAGGTAACACGGGAGGGGGATGGAAGAGACTGGTCTGGGGAGGGGAGGGGAGGGAGGAGGGGTAGAGGATGGGGAGGGGGGAAGGAGGGAGGGATTGGGGATGAGGAGAAGGAGGAGAGGAAAGGGGGGAAAGGATAGAAAACGAGGGAGTAAAATGGAAAGGAATGGAAGTAGGAATGCAACAAGGGAAGCAACAGAAGCAGGGGCAGGGAAAAAACAGAAGGAGGGGAACAAACCGAGAGGAAAATTCAAGAGAAAGTGCAGTTAGATGCAAAAACTTGGGAGAACAAAAAGAGAAAGAAAGGGAACCTAAAATAGTAAATGGCTAGACTTCGAATTGCTTCAATTAATATATGTGGGTTAAATGACCCTCGTAAAAGAAGTAGAGTAGCGGAGGAACTTAAAACTTTTAAGGCAGACATCTACTGTTTACAGGAGACACATGTGGAATATAAAAATGCTGGAATTCTGGGTATACTCGGTATGAAAGTAATTGCTCGATCAGAACAAGAGGCTAGAACTAAAGGGTGGCGATATTAGATCGGACTAATAAATTAAATTTTACTAGGCAGAAGGCGGATAGGGGAGGGAGATGGGTAATTGTAGAATGTAGTTTTGGGCATGGTAGCTTTACACTTTGTTCTGTATATGGCGCGGTTACGGATGACCCAATAGTCTTAGATACTCTCGCTATAGAATTAACAGGATGGGCTCCCCCGTATATTCTAAGTGGTGACTGCAATTTTAATGGTTCTTGGGAGGGATTACAGGATGTTTTAGCGCCTACAAAGAAGTACCAGGGGCGGAAACCTCGAGTATATAATGCAATGGTCGCCATTCAGAAAGAACTAGGATTAGTAGATGCATGGGTGAGATTATGCAAGCCAGACCCTGGATATACCTATTACTCGGCCCCTCATGCGAAAGTAGCACGACTTGACTACTTTTTGATCTCTCCTGTATTATTGAACCAGGGTAAGATGGAGTTATATCCGCGGGTCGTATCAGATCATAATCCCTTAGTACTAGAATTGGAATTGGATGGGTTAGAATTAAAGGGTAGGAGATGGACATTTGAAAGAGGGCTTCTTAAGGACCCGGAATATTGCACGTATATGAGCAAGTGTATAGCCAAATTCTTGGGGTTTAACCAAGGGACAGCTCCGGTAGAGATAGTTTGGGATACTTTAAAAGCCGGAATACGTGATGAAACATTGAGTTTTAGCATGAAAAAGCAAAAAAAAAAACAAAGCAGAATAAAAGATCTTCAAATGAAATTAAGGGTGTTAGAAAGACAGTTGGTTATTGCGATAGAAACTCGGGGTGATTTAAAAAAGGCCCAGGAGGAAGTTGTTATAGCTAAAGCAGCAATTAACGAGACTATGACCCAAAGAATAGCGGAGAAATATCTAGCGCAACGCTCACTAGGATAAGAGTATGGAGAGAAATCCGGGCGTCTATTAGCAATACGGGCAAGCCAGAAAACAGCATCCGGGATTATTAGAGAGATTTAAGATTCGCAAGGACAAATGATTGTAGAAGTGGATGAAATTAGGAATGTTTTCCACAGATACTATACGGAATTATATGATGACACATCTATATATTCAGAGGAAGAAATGTTGACATTTTTAAGCCCCATTAAAGGCAATAAACTAGCGGAGAGTAATATTTTATATCTAGGGGAACAGATAGATATCTCGGAAATTGACAAAGCATTGGGTGATCTAGCCACTGGAAAAGCCACAGGCCCTGATTCAATTCCTTTAGAGTTTTATAAAACATTTAAAGCCATATTGCTTCCGGTAATGATTGAACTGTTTATTCAAGTACAGAATGGAGGGGCAATCCCTCCATCGTGGGATATGGCTAATATAGTAATGTTTTTGAAGAAAGGGAAACCCGCATCAAACCCGGCGTCATACCGGCCAATTACATTAATTAATAGTGACACTAAAATATATTCAAAGATATTAGCCGCTCGATTATCTCTTGTGATTAGGAAGATAGTTTTCCCTAGACAGCATGGGTTTGTGCCAGGAAGGGATACCACCGATCATATTCGAAGAGTTATTGCACTCTTGGACGCTACGGAAGTAGCTGAGGAGCCGATGGCAGTGGCATTATTAGATGCGGAAAAGGCATTTGATCGGGTGAACTGGAAGTATTTATGGCATGTAATGGAGCATTATGGGCTAGGGAAGAAATTTATCGCAGCAATAAGGGCCCTATATAGATCACCGGCAGTGAAAATACAACTAATGGGGGGACAATCGGAGAGTGTCCAGGTTAAGAGAGGTACTAGACAGGGATGTCCATGTTCTCCGCTCCTGTTTGCTGTATATATAGATCCCTTGCTCAGACAGATTGAAGAAAATAATAAGATTCCACCGATTCATAGTCAGGGATGGGATATAAAAGTTTTAGCTTATGCAGATGATATAGCTATATTAACTCCCACCCCTGACCCGGCATTGAGAGAGGTTGAAAAGGTGTCGATGAAGTTCGGAAGATTTTCTGGATATCTTCTAAACAGAGCTAAAACGCAGATACTGATTAATCAATATACAAGCACTCAGGATACTCGAAGGGTGGATCACGCAGTATATCTGGGCATAGATATTACGCCACAAGTAGGAGAAATTGTTAATTTAAATCTGGATCCCATACTTGCTAAAGCAAGACAAGATATGTGCAGATGGAACAATCTACATTTAACCATTATGGGGAGGTGTAATATGGTAAAAATGATTTTCCTCTCCAAGATGCTGTATTTGTTTCGGGCTGTACCACTGAGCTTTACTAATCCCAGACTTAAAGAGATAGATAGAGTGGTTATGAGATTCATCTGGGCATATGGTAAGTGTAGAAGAGCAAGTAAATTCATGTCTCTTTCTCGAGAAAGAGGGGGGTGGTCTCTACCGAATATAAAATTATACCAAATGGCAGCAGCCTTCCAGTATATGCGCCCTTTATGGGGTTCTAGGAAAGAAGGGATTCCGGAAGAAGATTGTCCTAACATATATGAGCTGCAGATAGGAGCAGCAGCTAATGGGTGTCTGGTAACATTCCACGAGCCCGGGTACTACAAGAAAACTCGATATAAGGTATTGGAGGCGGCTTATAAGTGCTGGCGGTCATGGTATAAAAAGAAAGGATTTGGCAGATTTAATTGTTATACCATGATTGAAAAGAACCCATCACTCCCCGAAATATTTAAGGATAAATGTATGACAAGCTGGGCCTCTGTAGGTATAGTGAGGCTCGGGAATCTCTTTGATAATTTTGGGGTCAAGGCATTTGGTGATTTACAGAAGTGCTATGGTTTAGAGCGCAGGGATTTTTTAAAATACTTACAGATACAAGATTTTCTTCTAAGGAAAACAGGAGGTGTGCAGGGATTTAGAAGTGTTCAATTACTGGACGATATTTTGGCTAATCCTAATATATCAATTAGGTCAATCTACCGATCACTAATGTCAGAACAGCCCGATGACCTAGAGAAGAATAGTGAAAAGTGGAGCAAGAAACTGGAAGACGGGAGTAAGATCTTTTTAAGGTCATTAGAATTGGGACACACTATCCTACTTTCCTCCTCCCTCCAAGCGCAACATTATAAAACCGTGTTTGATCTGTATCATACTCCAGCTCATCTTGTCAAATGGGGCAGCTTATTGGGAACAAGCTGTCCAAGATGTGGGACATATGGAATAGATATTGTACACATGATGGCTACATGCGGGGAATTAAAGGCTTTGAAGGAGGGCATTCAGTCTGTATTGAAAGAAGTCTTGGGATATGATTTAGTCCTTACCCCCGAGGCAATGGTCTTAGGGGTTATTGGTGAAACGGATAATCTATATGGAGCATTTATTTTTGTGGCCATGGCAGTATTTCGATTGTGTATATCATCCGCTTGGCTTAATGCGCGACCTCCGTCCTGGCAGCAATGGCTGGACAGATTATTGTCTGTATATTATCTGGAGATAGCATTGTATGAACGTAAAGGGAAACAGGCGAGGAGGAAAGGGAAAGCAATATGGGGGGCATTTCAGGATTGGATTTTGGCCCATAAGACCGCGGCGGTCATTCTGGGTTTCCCACTGGGCTGGCGGGCGACCGCCGAAAGTCCGCCCGCCAGCCCAGCGGGAAACACCCTTCCCACGAGGACGCCGGCTCAGAATTGAGCCGGCGGAGTGGGAAGGTGCGACGGGTGCAGTTGCACCCGTCGCGAATTTCAGTGTCTGCTAGGCAGACACTGAAATTCTTTTTGGGGCCCTCTTACGGGGGCCCCTGCAGTGCCCATGCCATTGGCATGGGCACTGCAGGGGCCCCCAGGGGCCCCGCGGCACCCCCTACCGCCATCCTGTTCCCGGCGGGAGAACCGCCAGGAACAGGATGGCGGTAGGGGGTGTCAGAATCCCCATGGCGACGGAGCGCGCTCCGCCTCCATGGAGGATTCTCAAGGGCAGCGGAAAGTCGGCGGGACACCGTCGACTTTCCGTTCTGGCCGCGGCTGAACCGCCGCGGTCAGAATGCCCAGCGGTGCACCGCCAGCCTGTTGGCGGTGCTACCGCGGTCGTTCGCCCTGGCGGTTTTTACCGCCAGGGTTAGAATGACCCCCTAAATGTTTAAATCAAAATGGTATGTCACCATTTAAGAGATGGACATTTTTTTTTTTTTTTTTTTTTTGCTCCCTAAGGTCTATCCCCTGCTGGGCTAAATTTGTTTAGTTTTTCTTCTTTTTCTCATTTGTATTTGTTGTATGATACCTTTCCAAGTAAAAAAAAAAAAAAAAAAAAAAGAAATCAATAATTGTCCGTTAACATCTTGTCTAAAACCTTCTGTGACATTTTCATATTCTTTTAAACAATGAACAACGCATAACTTAGAATTATCAGGATACATTGGATATGTTACTGACCTGTAATTCATTTTAGTCCTTCTAGATATTGTGAAGGTCACTCCATTTGATGAGTATACTCTGCCAGATAAATCTAACGCTCTGACATCTGAAACCCTTTTACAGCAAATGAGACATAACAACATGGTTAATTTGGCCGAAAGTTGTTTGCGAGATAAATCTTTATTAGCAGGCCAGGAATCCAGGAATCTTAAGACAACATTAACGTCCCATAATACTGAGTACTTTGCCCGAGGCTGTTTAGATAAACGAATGCCCCTTAGTAATTTACATATTAAAGGGTGTTCACCTACAGGTTTACCCCCAAACGGGATATGTCCCGCTGAAATGGCTGATCTAAAATTATTAATTGTCCGGTAAGCTAAACCAGAACTGGCTAGTTCTGCTAGAAAGTTAATGATTAACTCGATATGCGCTTCCATCGGATTGGAACCTCTTCCAATACACCAATTACTCCATCTGCACCAGGCTGAATCGTATCTTTTATGGGTACTACCCGCCCAGGCTTGTTTAATGAAGTCCTCAGCCTGTTGCGAAAGACCTGAGGAACTCCATCTTGACCTGAAATCATCCATGCTAACAGAACCAGTTTTCCTGACGAGATCATTGGATGTTGATGGCCCTCCGGATTCAGAAGAAGATTCCGACGAGGAGGAATGAGAAGAGGAGAGGCACAAGCTAAATTCAGCGCTACTGGGAACCACGGTTGTGCTCTCCAGAAGGGAGTCACTAACACGATCTGAGTTTTCTGTCTCTGGACTTGAGACAACACCCTGGCAATCATAAGAAACGGTGGAAACGCATAACCTCGAAACTGAGACCAGTCCTGAAGAAATGCATCCGTCTTCATTGCACAGGGATCTGGTCGCCAACTGAAGAATTTTGAAATCTGGAAATTTAGGCGGGAAGCAAACAGATCTACATCGCAATTACCCCACTCTTTGATTATCTGGGAAAAAATAATTGGATCCAGTTTCCAGTCTCTGGAGTCTGTCAGATATCTGGAGTTCCAGTCCGCAACTATGTTCTGGTCTCCAGGGAGGTATTCCGCAATGACCACTATGCATTGTGTCAGGCAGAAATGCCAAAACTCCTTGGCAATCTCTGCCAGGATTCTGGATTTCGTTCCCCCCAATTTGTTGACATACCTCACTGCTGAGACATTGTCCATTCGTAGGAGTATGCAACAATCTGTCTTCTGGGGGGAGAGACTCTTTATTGCAAAGGAACCTGCCAGAAGTTCCAGGCAATTGATGTGTAGGGTCTGTTCCCATTCTGACCATCTGCCTCCCGTCACTAGAGAGTTGCAACGTGCTCCCCAACCCCAACGGCTGGCATCGGATTCAATCACCACGTTCGGATGAGACCCGAAAATCGCTCTGCCGTTCCAGGCTTCCATATGTTGTAGCCACCACTGTATCTCTGATTTTACTTCCACAGTCAATGGGATCTGTTCTGAATAGCTCAGACCTTGTTGTAGGTGTCTGATCTTGAGTCTCTGAAGGGCTCTGTAATGTAAGGGGGCTGGAAATATTGCCTGAATGGAAGAGGCTAACAACCCCACTACTCTGGCTATGTTCCGTAAGGAAACCGTCGACCTGGTCAAAAGGGACCTCAATTCCCTCTTGATGTTGCAAATCTTTTGAGAAGGAAGAAGAAGTTGACATGAGATTGAGTTTATCCGAAACCCCAGGAAATCTATCACTTGTGTCGGACTCAACAATGATTTCTGCGCATTGATAAGGAAATCTAAATCTTGCAGAATATTGATGGTCCAATTCAAATGCGACAGCAGGGTCTGGGGGGCTTGAGCCATCAAGAGTATATCGTCCAGATAAATGATCAAACGGACGCCCTTGGATCTTAGCCATTCCATGACCGGTCTCATCAGCTTCGTGAAGCACCAAGACGCTGATGACAGGCCGCAGGGGAGCGCCAGAAATTCTAGGCACTGACCCTTCCATTGAAATTGAAGGAACCTCCTGTGTGGAAGGAAGATTGGGATTGACAGATAGGCATCTTTTAGGTCTAGACGAACCATCCAGTCCCCTTCTAAAAGAAGGTCCCTTAGCATATGAATGCCCTCCATTTTGAAATGTCGATATAGTATCCATTGGTTGAAGTCCTTTAAATTCAAGACTAGGCGGTGACCTCCCCCTTTTTTGTCCACCACAAAAATAGGGCTGATAAAACCGTAAGGATGAGGGGTGGAATACTGTACTGCGCCTTTTTCTAATAAGGCCTGGACTTCTTTGTCTATAAAAGCCTGATTTTCTAGGGAAAAACACATCTGAAGCGGAGGGTTGATCTGATTGGGAGTACTGACAAACTCTAGGTGAAAACCCAAAACCGATTGGAGAACCCAAGGATCTCCGGTTATCTTTCTCCAATTTTTTATAAACAATGCCACTCTGCCCCCAAGAGTGACCTGAGAAAAAGGAATAATGCTCACCTGAGAAATTAGAGTGCTGAATGGCACCTTGTTGCCCTCTGCGAGGGCCTCTGCGGAAACGTTGGCGTCCTCCTCTGTGGCGAGTGTGATAGAAAGTGGTGTCTTGTTCTCCATACCAACCACCTCTGCCCCTGGGGTAATAATTCTGGGGACTGATATCTGAACCTCGGCCGGCCATGCGTCCGCCGTAACGACCGGCCCTGATAAAAAGGCCTCGTTTAAATACTTTTTTAAGCGACATTTGGGCCTTATCGAGAGATGAAAAAGTGGAGCAGAACTTGGCTAACTCTTTAATAAAAGACGAACCAAATAGAAGGCCATCAGCTCAAGGACCCGCTTCCGAAGATGCTAGATCAGATAGTTTTGGGTCAATGCGCATCAATATAGACTTCCTATGTTCAGAGGAGATAGCGCAGTTAGTGTTCCCTAACTGACAAATAGCTCTTTGAGCCCAAACATGTCTGTGTCCACCGGGGGGCTTGATTCTTTGGCCACGTACGCCATTTCGAGAATCTTAGTCAAGGGGCCATAAAGGTCCAAAAGTTTATCTTGGCAGTTCCGCCATGATCTATCTAATCCTTTCTTAGGATCTTTGGCGAACTTTTTCATAAATGTGACCATGGTTGGGTCTATTTCCGGAGTCTCTGAGACTCTCCCTTCTAAATCTGGTCTGGGGCATTCTGACTTTAGGCGAGAGCGAACTTCTTTGTCAAAACCTTTTCTGATATTAGTTTGCACATATTGGGCTACCTCGGGAGGAGGAATCCAATTCGAAGCTCTGGGGTGTATGATTTCCGAAGGGTCGAAATCAAGCACTAGTGAAAGAGGGATGACTTTTTTAGCTTTCTTACTAGGCACTGGGGACTCTGAATCGTCTGAATCCTCGGAAGATGAATTTTTATCTGATGAGGAAGGAGAGAAGGTAGTATCCTTTTTTGAGCTGTAATTATGCTCTCCACTGTGCTTTTTACGCAGTTTCTCAAAGGCATCCGCATGAAGGTCACTAAGAGCAGGGGAAGACTCTTCCACATTTTTTGCTTTTCCTTTTGCCTTTTTTCCCTCCTGGTGTGGGGCTTGGCCTTGCACCCATCCTTGAGAGCGTGCGTAGTCAAACAATTCCCCTGAGAATGGGCCTAGAGCTTTTACCAGCGCGTCATTAACTGATTGCTGTACCCTAGTATCCAGGGCCTCTACTAAATCCACTTCTAATTGGCTCCTCAATTCTTCAGTGTAATATTCACTGTCTTGATCATTCCACATTTGAACTCAATAGGTATTAAGGCAGATGTAAAAATCTGTTTGTCTACACCTACTAAGTGTGGGAATCAAATAAATATTCCAAGTATCAAGGGGGAGTGCAAATACCCCAAAGCAGGCAAAGAAACAGATTGTGCCCACAATAAAACGTGGAGGGAGCTGCCTGCAGGCACTCTAGGCAGAAGCCTAATTTAAATTTTACAACCCTCGTTCCTTATCTTGAGAACGGGGCGTCAGGGAGCATTACATTTTAAGTTGCAGAGGGAAGGAAACAGATGGCCGTCTGCACGCGTCTCAACTCGTCGAGCCGATCGTTCTGAGACACGGAGGATCGGCTCTGGAACAAGTTGAGCGCGCGCGCGTGTACCGGCAATAAATATAGAAGAAAGACTGCGTGGGACACGCAGTGCACTCCCGCTCCCACTCCACAAATCGGGCATTAAAATACAGCAAAAAATGCCGAAAACGGAAGCGCAAAGGTGCGCAAATACACATATAGAGGCGCACTAAATCGCGGCGCCAACATTTTGAGAAATAATCAAATACAATCGAAAATATACATTTACAATGTTGAATAAAGATAAAATGCACTTATCTGCTGCGAAGCAGCAAAGAAAGAGGGAGTGACATCGAGGGTCAGGTGTTATATGGACAGAGGTCGCGATAGGTGATTGGACCATGTGACATTGAATAGAGCATCATGGGATGTTTAGTTTCTTGTTTAACTTGTTTGTGATTGGCTGCTGTTTAAGTCAGTAAAGAAAGAGAAAGCATAATCGGAGCCTCCGGTCCTGACATAGAATTGACGTGTGTTCGTGATCATAAAGGGCGTAGTGGACATCTAGCTTAAGCAGGAGTGCTACTGGAACAGATTAAATGGTGTTATGGCCCTTTTTAACTTTCATCTCTGGCATGGTCATCGCAGGTCAGAATGAGAAACGAATCCATTCTGCAAGAATAAACTACAATAACATATCTGCAGGCAGAGGACCAAAAGAAGAAGCCGTATTAAATGATTTATTGCACCATTTATTTACACAGTGCACCTACGTGTTTAATAGCCATGGCACTTCATTGGAAGTGTTGAAGTTGCTCACTTTACTTACACGTTTATATTGGGGGGTATTTCATTTTTCCGGCTACTTCCTTGATGATTATGCATGTGGGAGGTCCGTTTGGGCCGGCATGCACCACATGAAAAAGAATAAAAAGAGCCTATAAAAATGAAGACCCCTTTTTTTCACGGGCAAATCACACATCACATATTTGACATTTTAAATAACTGTTCTTATTGAAATCGGGAAACATAATTAACTATGGGGTCACAGCAACGCTATGCATGGACCATGCTGCTGTTAGTTATCAAAGGTATGCGTTTTCGATGCTGGAGTAGTTTTTAGGACAGGGTAGGTTTTAGGGTTTAGGGCGGGGGTTTTAGGTGTTTTTTAGGACAGAACGGGAAAAGTTTTAGTACAGAGCAGGGTAACTTTTATAGTTTAGGGTGGGATCAGAGTAGTTTTTGGGACAGGGCAGGCTAGGGTTTAGGGTGGGGTTGCTTTTTCGAGAGGGGAGGGTAGGTTTTAGGACAGGCGAGGGTAGTTTTTGGGGTTTAGGGTAAAGGCAGGGGTCAGGGTAGTTTTTACGACAAGGCGGTGTAGGGTTCCATGTCTCGGCAGGTGGCCGGGGTAGTTTTTCAGGACAGGGTGGGGTAGTCTTTAGGACAGGGTAGGTCTTACAGTTTAGGGCTGGGTCGGGGTAGTTTTTAGGACAGTGAGGGGTAGGTTTTAGGACAGGGCAGGGTAGCTTTTAGGGCTTAGGGCAGGAGAGGAGTAGTTCTTAGGACATGGCAGGGTAGGTTTTAGGGTTTAGGGTGGGGGTCGGGGTAGTTTTTAGGACAGGATGGGATAGGTTTTATCACAGGGTAGGTTTTAGGGTGGGGAATTTGGGTAGTTTTTAGGAGACGGCAGGGTAGGCTTTAGGACAGTGCAGGGTAGCTATTAGGGCTTAGGGCAGGAAGGGGTAGTTTTTAGGACAGGGCAGGGTAGGTTTTACAGTGGGGTTGGGGTAGATTTTAGGAAATGGTGGAGTATGTTTTAGGGGAAGGTAGCTTTTAGGGTATAGGGTGGGGGGCTCGGGGTCAGGGACATTTTTAGGTCAGGGCAGGGTAGGTTTTCGGTTTCAGGGTGGGGGTTGGAGTCGTTTTTGGGACAGGGAGGGGTAGTTTTCAGCTCAGGGTAGGATTTAGGGTTTAGGGTGGGGGGGTCGGGTAGCTTTTAGGGCGGGGTGGGGTAGGTTTTAGGACAGGGCAGGGTAGCTTTTAGGGTTTCAGGAGGGGGTGGGGAGTGGGATAGTTTGTAGGACAGGACAGAGTAGGTTTTAGGGTTTAGGGCAGGGGGTCAGGATAGTATTTAGGACAGGGTGGGGTAGTTTTTAGGACAGGGTAGAGTTTACGGTTTAGGGCCGGGTGGGGGGTCAAGGTAGTTTTTAGGACAGGGTGGGTAGGTTTTAGGACAGGGCAGGATAGGGGAAGGGCATTAGGGCTCAGGGCAGGGGGTGGAAGCAGCAATTTTAATTTAAGGGCTTGGGCGAATGGAGTATGGTGTCAGGTGTAGGGGGCAGGGAGGGGGAGAATTTATCATGCATGTTCTTTTACCAAGAATGCTTTTACAATGAAATTCGTTGTAAAGGCATGCATGGTAAAGACATGCAAGATAAAGACGTGGTTGTTGTAGAGACCACGTTGTAAGGGCATGCGTGATATTCACATGCGTTATTCCATCATACATCCATCAAAATCAACTTATTTTATTTATATTCAAGGGTTCAAAACTCATACAAAAGCTGTACTGAGATTAAATATAAAAAAACGTAGTGAAAGTCGTTTTCCAGTTACTTGTATGTAACGCAAATTGACAAGAAACAAATACACTTTGGGTGTTACCGATTACATAAGTGCCAAAGACAAATAACTGTAAAGGTAACAGCTTTCAGGTTCGCAGAGGTGAGGCATACGTTCCCGACTTACCTGTTCATGCTCAGACTGCTCCGCAACCGAGAGACTGACTGGTCTGGAATGGATTATCAGCAGCATGCATGCTGACCGCTGTGCTGCTTTGCAAATCAGAAGAGAAGACAGCAGGTGCCATTTCCACCCTTTTTGCAAATCATCACAGGATATGATTGGGGTTAGTGATGCTTGCAGGCCCCATCCCAGACAGTGACAGTTTGGAAATGGGAATTGCAGTCTTAAAAGTGATTAACAAACAGCCCTGGAAAGTATAGTGCTTCTGCCTTACCTGCCTGGGGCTACTTGAAAATATGACGCTCCCCTGCATCTTAAGAGTGTGGTTTCTTGAGACCCCCGAAAATTGCAGAGCAGGACTGCTGCTAGATTGGCCCTTGCCAGCTTACATATAAAACAAAAAGGTAAGAATGCATTTTGGAACCTGCACATTAGCACATGTCCCTCTCTCGAGAGTGCCCCGCTGCCTGACTCCTGTGTCTGCCAGTACATCAGGAGGCAGCCAGGCACTGAGGGCAGCACTTGGCACAGGCTTTAATCGAGGGCCTTAGTCTTTGTTTGTATTAAGATTTGTTATATGAATTGTAATTTCTTTTAGCAATTACCATCTTCATAGTTTAGAAATCTGGGTGGGCAGAGCCCAAATGCTGTGTACTAGCACCCTCACTGGGCAACAGACACCAAATGTATTTACTGGAAAAAAGGCACATGGAATTTCTGGACTATAAATTAGCTCCTTTTCTTGCAAATAATAAGCTTTTATTTGGAGAAAATAAGAGCATTTATTCAAACCGAAAATTGTATTTCATGGTGAAGTGCCCTAGTTTCTTTCCAAAGTTATGGAACTATAAGATGATTTGAAATAAAATATTTAGTATAGGTCTTAATGTATGGTGTTTGTGTCTTTCATTCACTCTGAAGCCTAGCACTGATAAACTATAAAATAAACCATGATATGCAAAGGGAATTTCATGTTTCGTAACTGATTGAGCTTTGGAGGTATGCAAGTGCCATGCTTCCGGGAGAGAGTTTAGTTGTTCTGTATTTAAAAAAGCTTTAAAAAATCTAGCATATAGGAAAAGTCAAAGTATAGAATATACACTTTAACCTATAACGTTTGACAATCAACAGCTTCAGACTACATTCAATGACTTATTATATATTTGATAAAAATCTAATCCAGTGACAAAGTTGTTATTAAATAGATGGGAAATGTATCTTTAGAAAGTTGCATTTAGCCTGCCTGAATCTGTTAGTGGCTAATTTGCTTTAGCTCTCTGGCCAATGGTCAGCCTTTTTTGTTCGAATGAGGTGTCAATGAGGTGTAAACACTGCCCCTAGAGTAGAGACAATGGCCTGGGAGTGTGGAGGTGTATTCTTTCCATGACAGAAGGACCAGACAGGGTCCGGGAACTTAAATTACCCCAAAGGAAGCTTTCACAAGTAAAACTCAAGTGATACCTACAAAAGGCCCAGTCTTTGTTTCCATAGTCAGGCTGGCACCAAAATAAATGTCAGGAAAGCTACTCACAGAACCTGTTTTGAGTAACAGCATAGTTAGGGACTTCTCATTACCCAGCCATGTCTTTGGGTGCTCACACAGCCTCTGCAGAAGGAGAGAAGAATTTCCCCATCTTGGATTTTGGGAATAGGGTCCACTGTGGGATTGTTTGCTATAGGGCAAACAGGAACGGCTGAAATAGTAGGTGGGGTTGCCCAAGGATCTTTCACCCCAGTGGTTAGGGAGTGCCCAGGGGTCACCTCCACCCACTAATGAAGGGAAAGGGAATAAATGTGACAATCCAATACATCTCCTCTGAACTCTTTCTGAATATGTAGAAGATCCAAAGAGGACATGGCTTGCTGTCTGTGACCTGAAAGGAGCACTGAAGGACTGGACCTGCTCCCTCTTGTACCCAGGACAAAGAAGTGGACCCCAAGCATCAATTGGCTGACCCGTGTGGCTAGAGGAATGCAAGTTGCAAGAGGCCTTTTTTCTAAATTGACCAACTAAACAGCCAGTATCTGGGCCTGGAATGACTTCGCTGTTGGTCTCTCACTGGCACCATGGGAATTTCTAATTGCTTCCCCATAGGTCCTGGGAGCTTAGAAATGTACTGTTGGGGCTGTTTGGGCACCAGAAGAAAGTTTGGAAACTTAAAAACATTTCCTCTAGAGCACTAGAACCTCAGTGTGACCTGCAAGCAAAACTACCTGAGTGGCATTTCCCTGGCATTGGATTGATTTTCTGCTACTTTCTGTTCAAGAGTCCTAGCACCTCTAAGAAAAATGCTCAGTCCCATTCTATAAAACAATTTAGTGGAAAACCTACAAAGCTCAATAGCTCCAGCGGGGCCAACCTGCTTCAAACATCCAGCCTTTGCTTCCATGGCAGTGGCTACAATCTGAGTGGCAGGCAGCTCATGGAGGGCTTTTCATCTCAAAAAGTGACAAAGTCCCTTTCTATGAAGGAAATTTGAGGAAATGTCAATGCTTTAGTTAAAAAATATGACATACTCCCTTTCTGAAACATTTTCAAACTTTACAACTTCCAGACTTTTAACGTGGACAAATCCAAATGTTGTATTTGACCAAGGTTGCATCATATTTGGCCTTAAATCATACCTGGGTCACAGTCTACTGCTTCCAAAGACTGTCATTGCTGCTTTATGTTTTTTGGCACTATTTGTATTTAAAACTTTGCAAATTAATTTCTCTGGTTACTCTTTTTGGATGTTTTGATATTTTGTTTATTAAAATGCTCTCTTTTTCTGTTTTGGTTTGGGATTTTTATTGTTTGGTATTTGACTGTATTATTGTTATGGTGAGCCTGTCTACTCTGTGCCATAGCTACTAAGGGGTTGAGTTCAGATTAATTTAGCCACTTTGAGGGTTCATCCTAACTAGAAGTGTTATTATTCCTTGAGGTGGGCAGTCGCCCATCTCAAATAAAATTCTACTTTCTTATACAAAGGTTCCCCACGGTCCACCCCTTCTGCGTCCTACTGTACATTCATTAAAATCATAGCTCAGGTGCATGGATCACAAATGGAGCTCTTTCTCTTATTTACCTACCTCAACCATGCCATCCTCGATGCCTGGAAAGAATACTATTCTAACTGAATTGTGTTAGCTGGCAATAAACAGAATTACTCTTTACCAAGATTAATAAGCTCTCAGAGTCTAACTTATTTTCCCTTCAGGTCCCTCTGTCTCAAAGTCTCCGCATGAACCTGATCATCTACTTTGCCAATAAGGTCATTCATTTTCAATCCTATATAATAACCCTCAGAAGACATTAATACTAGGCCTGTGCGGAGCTCATAGACTGAACAGGCAGAGTTGTGCTTGGCCGCCCATTCGCGCTGATTGGTGTGAGTAGCGCACTCCGTGTTGCGAAGCGAGTGTGATGAGCACCACATGGTTGCATGAGCACACGCCCATCTTGTTTTGCCTATTCTGTGGATGGTGCAGACTTATTTTTAAATCTAATCTCTGTTTTAGCAATCCTTACTTTAGCCCACTTACCCTCCTCTGTTTTACATTTATTGCATTAGTGTATGTATTTGTTTTTATGCATTTTACGTTTTTGTATCTTTTTTATTTTTGGGGGCTCTTTGTCCTTTTTTGCATTCCCCTAACTTCTTCAGTTCTTCTTCTGGATTCTTCTCTTTCCTGTCTTTTTTTAAAAATTCCCCTCAGCACCATGGCAGAGTGTGCGAGAAGCAGCACCAGTGCAGACGGTGCACCAGCTAACTGCACACACTGCAGTTGCTAGCACCACCAGGGGGTGCAGCACTGCACCAATCTCAGCAAGGAGGAGGAGGCTGCACTGTTTTCGTCTGCAACGCCATCTACCCTCCATGCTGGCAGCAGGCCCAGGATTGGTTACGGCCTATCAGGAGCATCCGCTGCTGTGGTGGAGGGTATGCTTTTGCATGCACAGGCGTATTGGGGTTCAGCGCACCCAGGAGAAGCTGACACACTGCTGGGCCGACATCCCTAACCAAGAGCAGGACCTGCTTGGAATCCCGGTTCCGAGGCTTGGTGAGTAATTACTAATTTTGTTGTTTCCTACTTTTTTTTTTTCAAATAGCATGCCATTCACACTCGGAGTTAAGTTAAGTTTGCATACCTTTACAAATATTATGCGATTCAATTTGAGTGAGCCAGGTGTTCAGTGCTACCTAGTTCTGCTTGTTGCTGTAGGAGCCTGCGTGGGCTGAATTTTAAGAAGTGATGAAGACTCCCCTGCCTCCTGTCACTAAGATAGTGGTAATGTGGTAGTAGCAGTAGTAATATCAGTAAGTTAGCACTCTCTGTGTCTTTCTTTTTATGTAGCTCATACAGTCCCAAGCAATCTCCCAGTAATGTGCAGTATGCATCTATGCATTAAAAAGGAAAATTGACTGAGTTGGCCATTCAAAGGGGGTTTGCGAAGCAAAGATCAATTGTTGCAATGTATTAGTATTTCAAAATGTCATTTAGGACATTTTGAATAGATTTTAGGTAAGGTTTCAGAAATTAGGAATAAGTCACCTCGATAATATAGAAGATATGATTTAGAAAAGTACAATGTCAATATGTTACTTTGTTTGCCTTTGCCTGCCAAAATATTTACTAGGAAATTAACTATACAGCTAATCTATGTTTGATATCTTCTTTATTTCTTACATCAGCACTCAAGGGAAAGAAGAGAACGTCAGAGAGCCTGCCACCACCAGTGCCTCAGCAGGTGAAAGTACCACTGCCACCATCAGTGCCAGGGCCGCAGCTGTCGCTCTGCTGGCCCCAGTAAGTTCTTGTTATTATTATTTAGCTCTCTAGCGTTTACCTTTGAGCTCATTCTCAAATGACAAGAGAGTAGCCAAGGTTATGGTGATCCCCACCAAAGGTGTATTGTATGTATTATTTATTGTCCTAGTAGTTTCGATGACAGTGCAGCATGGAAGGAAAGTAGTATGATGATGATCCCATTACATTTCCCAACCAAAACCATATGTCCTTCATTGACCAATTTATTCTACCCATTCATTGCACTTCAAATGACTCACAATTGTTAATATATCTCTGCCCCTCCATTGCGATTGCCTTGACTACTTGCTAACATTGTGAACCAACAAAATGCCCAAAGTGATATTTTAGATGGGAGAGAAGATACTGCGAACTGAACTTTAGTCATGCATTGAGTTTGTATTCTGTTAAAAAGAAAAAAAAAAGGGGAAGTGTATCTGGCATCTAAAATGTGTAATGTTTCTTTCTAGCTGCACACACCACCAGTGTCGGGGCCAGCAACAGTGCACAACACGATGCAGCAGCAGCTGAAGTGGGAGTCTCATGATAGCTCCAGGTGATAAGTCACTTGCTTGGTTATTGACAATTAATAGCATGCTCACTGTATTTGTTAAGCAAGGCAGATCCCACCCACAATCATTCATGATCTCCTTGCCAACAGCATTTTGTGATCTATGGGCCATGACCACACCTAACCTCAGCATGGTTCAATTACAGAGCTTTAATTGGCATACAAACGAGGATGAAAACAGGTGTCTTTCCCTTTCCCCCAGTGCCTACTCAGTCACCTCCTAGTACCACACTCCTTAATTTGTTTCTAAGTTCTATCTCAGCCTGCCAAAAACATTGAAAAAAACATTTTTAGCATGTGCCGCATGTTACAAGGCAAGTTGTTCATATGGCTTCCATAATGGATGTATGTCTGTTCACATTTTCCCTTTTGACATTTATCAACTTTCTCTTTCAACTACAGTAACTTACTCAGGCTTAGCTTAGCCACATCATCAGTGCCCCCCCACTAATCTGTAGCAAAATCTTTATCATACCTACACAGCATTTTCCCTGTACCTTACCCTGCTGCAGCAGACTAAGGTGGTAACTACAACCCTGGCGGATGGTATTAAAGTGGCAGTAAGACCGGCAACAGGCCGGCGGTAAAAAATTTGCAATTACAACCATGGCGGAAACCGCCAACAAAGACAGCCACTTTAACACTCCTACCGCCACGGCAGTACAAACAAACAGCACGGCGGTCACGGCCAACAGACAGGCGGGAGACAATGTACCGCCCACACTATTACAACCCACCAATCTGCCACCTTTTCCGAGGCGGATTCACCGCAGATAAAAACACGGCAGAAACATGAATTCTGAAGGGAAAACGCTCACCTCTACACACCCCACGAGGAACGAGGACACCATGGACCTGGAACTCCAAATTCTACCTGCGATAGTCTTCCTGCTCCTCTACCAGGAGCACGAACGCCGGCGGCGAAGACCACGGTGAGTACTGCACCTACGACACAGGGGAGGGGGGAGGGAAAATACAGGGACACACACACGCAACACCCCCACCCTCACCCACTACAACACACACACTAATGCATATTAATACATCACAGTTACACCCCCCAACCCCCCAGGAAGAATGCGAAGAAAATAGAAAATGAGTGTAACCATTGTAATATATTAAAATCAAGTATGCAAAAATATATATATATACACCAGTTACAAAATATATACCAAACATAGTAGTCCAGGTAGTGCTCCAATTAAGTCCGTGGAACACTGGGCCCACAAGGTATGGGCGAGGCCCACACAAGATCCCCGACCATGACGGAGAGAACACTGCAGGGGCATCAGAGAGCAACTAAACAGGCACCTCAGGGGGAGGGAAAGGGGGGGCACCTCAGCCGGTTGAGTGCACGACGCCAAATCCACGAGGGGGCCACATGCCCACTGTTCAGTCCTGGGGAGTGCAAAGCCACAGTCTCTCAAGTCTCTACAGTGGGTGGCTTGCCCACTGTTCCATCCTTGGGAGTGCAAAGCCACAGTCTCTCAGGTCTCTACAGTGGGTGGCTTGCCCACTGTTTCATCCTGGGGAGTGCAAAGCCACAGTCTCTCAAGTCTCTACAGTGGGTGGCTTTCCCACTGTTCCATCCTGGGGAGTGCAAAGCCACAGTCTCTCAAGTCTAAACAGTGGGTGGGTTGCCCACTGTTCCATCCTGGGGAGTGCAAAGCCACAGTCTCTCAAGTGGATAACAGTCTCCACTGGTTCTGGAGGGGGCATGGTGCCCAGAGTGCTTCATTCTGCCCGTGACGGACTAAGTAGCGTCAGTGCCCTTGGTGCTCATGGGCCAGCGGTGCCCTGTTCAGCGGTGCTTGAGACGGCGGTGCCCTGTTCAACAGTGCTTGAGGCGGCGGTGCCCTGTTCAGCGGTGGTTGAGGTGGCGGTGCCCTGTTCCGCAGTGCTTGAGGCGGCGGTGCCTTGTTCAGCGGTGCTTGAGGCAGCGGTGCCCTGTTCAGCGGTGCTTGAGGCGGCGGTGCCCTGTTCAGCGGTGCTTGAGACGGCGGTGACCTGTTCAGCGGTGCTTGAGGCGGCCGTGCCCTGTTAAGTGGTGCTTGAGGCGGCTGTGCCCTGTTCAGCGGTGCTTGAGACGGCGGTGCCCTGTTCAGCAGTGCTTGAGACGTGGTGCCCTGTTCAGCGGTGCTTGAGACGGTGGTGTGCTGTTCAGCGGTGCTTGAGGCGGCGGTGCCCTGTTCAGCGGTGCTTGAGGCTGCGGTGCCCTGTTCAGCAGTACTTGAGACGTGGTGCCTTGTTCAGCGGTGCTTGAGACGGTGGTGTGCTGTTCAGCGGTGCTTGAGGCGGCGGTGCCATGTTCAGCGGTGCTTGAGGCGGCTGGGCCCTGTTCAGCGGTGCTTGAGACGGCGGTCTCCATTGCAGGGACTCAGCTACTGGCGGACCTTCATGGCCCAGCGTGGCTTTTGCTGGCGGTCCTTCATGGCCCAGCGGGGCTTGTGCTGGCGGTCCTTCATTGCCCAGCGGGGCTTTTGCTGGCAGTCCTTCATGGCCCATCGGGGCTTTTGCTGGTGGTCCTTCATGGACCAGCGGGGCTTGTGCTGGCGGTGGCCTCCTGGGCAGCTGGGCTTGTGCTGGCGGTGGCCTCCTGGGCAGCTGGGCTGGTGCTGGCCTCCTGGGCAGCTGGGCTTGTGCTGGCAGTGGCCTCCTGGGCAGCTGGCTGGTGCTGGCGGTGGCCTCCTGGGCAGCTGGGCTGGTGCTGGCGGTGGCCTCCTGGGCAGCTGTGCTGGTGCTGGCGGTTGCCTCCTGGGCAGCTGGGGTGGTGCTGGCGGTGGCCTCCCTGGCAGCTGGGATTATGTTGGCGGTTGCCTCCTGGGCAGCTGGGATGATGGCGGTCTTCTCCGCAGTGCTGCTCTTCCCAGACTTGCTGACGTTCTTGTGGCCCGTCCCCACCTTGGAAGGTGTCGCACCTGACTCCACACTCCCACCAGTACCCCTGGGAGCGGCTTTGGTGGCTGGAGTCTTCCCCCTCTCACGCCGGGCACTGGCCAACTTCTGATGCTTCACAGGTGGGGGACTGTCTGTGCTGTGGCTCCGTGCCCCACTGGCTGCCCTGGTGGCCAGTGCACTCCATATTCCGGTGACTACAGGCACCACTGGTCCCGGATATGTTGTGGCTGAGGTGCTAGTTCGGGACCTATGAGACGGATGGGGTGGGGGAGGTGTGGGAAAGAGGTCAAGGTTGGACAGGAAAAGTTTTTTTGACACACTGGGATGGGTAGCTGGAGGGGGTTTGGGAGTGGAGGAAGAGGTTGTGGTTGTAGGAGGTGTTTGTTTGCTGACTTTGGGTGAAGGTGCATGCCCTGGAGGCTGTCGTGAGGTGGATGGCTGTTGGATGGGTGTGTGCCTGTGTTTGTGTATCTTCGGAGGGGGCGACACAGACACACTGGGAGAGGACACAGGGGACGTGTGAATGGTAGTGGGGGTGGTGACTGCATGTGAACCGGGTGTGGTGGTGGGTGTGCTGGAGAGGGACGTAGTGGCTGCAGAGATAGTGCATGCAGGTGTGAGTGTAGACGAGACAGGAAGGGAGGAGGGAGAGGAGGAGGAGGGGGACACAGTGGAGCCAGTGGATGTTGGTGTGTCTGCATGTGTGTGATGCTTGTGTGAGTGCCTGTGGGATGTGTGGTGCTTATGTTTGCCTGAGCTTCCCTTGTAGGTGTGCTTGGGATAGGCTGAGGTACAGGGGATTGGCTCGGGGTGGAGGAAGTTAGAGGGGGGAGGCTAGACACAGGGACAATGGCTGCCATCAGTGCTGAGGCCAGAGTCTGAAAAGCTCGCTGAAGGGCCGCCTGACCAGAATAAATGCCCTCCAGGAATGCATTGGTTTGTCGCAACTGCCTTTCTACACCCTGGATGGCATTCAAAATGGTAGACTGCCCAACAGTGAGGGACCTGAGGAGGTCAATGGCCTCCTCACTGAGGGCAGCAGGGGTGACTGGGGCAGGGCCTGAGGTGCCTGGGGCGAAGGTGATGCCCACCCTCCCGGGTGAGCGGGCACGGGGCGAAGGCTGAGGGGCTGCTGGGAGGGCGGTGCTGGAAAGGGGCTCCCATCAGAGGACGAGTCCGTGTCACTGGTCTCAGCTCCTGTCCCCGCCGTGGAGCTCCCCTCGTCCTCCGTCCTACTGGTGAAGTCTGATTCCGTAGTGTGGCCCTCCATGGCCATGTGGGATGCAGCCCGCTGGTTCTCCGGTGCCACTGCTCCTCCGCCTGATGGTGCTAATGCACACAAGAACAGGGAGACCACAAAAAGGGGGGGACAACAGAAGAAAGACATGTTGAGTGCATGCATTACCGCTACCGTTGGCAGACACGACAGACACAGAAGCTCCCTGCACTACTCCGCGCTCTTGGGCTCCACTGTTCAATTCCTGGGAAATGGCCTACAAGGCTATGGATGACATCTACACACATAGATGACACAGGAGTATGACTAGGTGTAGTTGTCACTCTACAGAGGTGGGGTGGGGTGCCACATGGCCTGCCTTATGGAGGGACCTTGTCTACGGAATTCGCCCTGGCCTAGGTAAACTCACAGCCCACCTCCCCCACCCAGACCACTCGGCTGCACGCAAAGTCAGCAGAATGAGAGTGTACTCACCCCCTTGTGGCTGCAGTGATGCCCTCAAGCGCCCATCCAACTCCGGGTACGCCACCGCCAGGATCCTGAACATCAGGGGGGTCATGGTGCGACGGGCACCCCTCCCACGTTGGGAGGCCATCCACAGCTGAGCCTCTGCCGTCTTCCTGCTCCAGCGGTGAATGTCCTCTTATCTTTTCCAGCAATGGGTGCTCCGTCTGTGGTAGACCCCCAGGGTCCGGACGTCCTTGGCGATGGCACACCAAATATGTTTTTTCTGGTGGGCGCTGACCTACATGATTTGTACAGGGGGAAGAGAAAGTTATTACCAACTGCACCGTCAAAGTGATTGGCCCCCATCCCTACCCTTGCCATGTGGCACATGCACTCACCGTCGTTTCATGCACGCCGCACTCTACCCCCTTCCTTCTTACATCCACCCCTCTCCACACAGGCATAGCCCATACATCATGCTCCCAGTGTACTTACCTGTTTGTCTGGAGGACCATAGAGTAGCGTGTACTGGGGGAGGACCCCGTCCACGAGTTTCTCCAACTCCTCCGATGTGAAGGCAGGGGCCCTTTCCCCAGACACTCGAGCCATTGTCTCTTCCAGACCGAGGTCACAGCAGCACTTGCAGTGTAGGTCCTCTCCTGTCGAAGATCAGGTATCGAGTGATTGTACAGATAGAAAATGGCGGTCACGTCCGCGGCGGTGCTTAGCGTCACTGCTGGCGTACATCGTCATTGGCTCCTGGGACACATAGGGTCCAATGTTAACCAATGCAGCATTGCGCTGCGGTCTTTGACCGCCTACCGCGACGGTGTACAACACCAGCGCAGTTACCTCACATCCCATTGTCCCACTTTAGAGGTCAGGCAGCCGCCATTTCAGGGGCCCACATGGCTTCATTTTCAACTGCGTCACACATACCCAGGCCCAGACTCAACACACATGTGCTCGCTGTTGTCCTTCATAGGCACCGTCTGCTGGGACATGTGAGGAGATGGCGGCATCCTTCGGTGTACCGACCGTTGGTGGACCTGTCGACAATGGAGGAAAGACATGTGATAATCACATACAGGCTTGACCGTGCCACAATCCAGGAACTATGTACCCAGTTGGAGCCAGACCCCATGTCAGCTATCCGCCATCCCACATGAATCCCCCCTCAAGTGCAGGTGCTGTCAGTCCTCCATTTCCTTACAAGTGGGTCATTACAAACAACAGTGGCCATAGCATCAGGGATGTGCCAGCCTATGTTTTCCAACGTGTTGTCCAGAGTGTTGTCTGCCCTGCTGAAACACATGCAGAGCTACATCGTTTTCCCTCAGGTGGAGGATTTGCCTACAGTGAAAGGTGATTTCTATGTCCTGGGACATATCCCCAACATCATAGGTGCCATTGATGGGACCCATGTGGCTTTGGTACCCCCCCACAGGAGTGAACAGATGTACAGAAACCAGAAGAGTTATCATTCGATGAATGTACAGATGGTATGTTTGGCAGACCAGTACATCTCCAATGTGAATGCCATGTTCCCTGGCTCAGTGCATGACACTTACATCCTGCGGAATAGCAGCATCCCTTATGTGATGGGTCAACTCCAGAGGCACTGTGTGTGGCTATTAGGTGAGCACCTGGAAGCTAGCCATGGGAATGGTTGTCTGGGGATATCTCTCCAGTGTGTGTCTAACAGTTGTCCCTCGCCATTTGCAGGTGAGTCTGGTTACCCCAACCTGTCATGGCTACTGACTCCAGTCAGGAATCCCAGGACAAGGGCAGAGGAAGGCTACAATGAGGCCCATGGGCGAACTAGGAGGGTAATCGAGCGGACCTTCGGCCTCCTGAAGGCCAGGTTCAGGTGCCTCCATATGACAGGTGGTTCCCTATTCTACTCACCAAAGAAGGTGTGCCAGATCATCGTGGCCTGCTATATGCTTCATAACTTGGCTTTGCGACGACAGGTGCCCTTTCTGCAGGAGGATGGTCCAGATGGCGGTGTTGTTGCAGCTGTGGAGCCTGTGGACAGTGAAGATGAGGAAGCAGAGGAAGAAGACATGGACAACAGGGACTCAGTGATCCAGCAATATTTCCAGTGAAACACAGGTAAGAATGCAAACCTGCCTACTACATGTACTTAAACACTACTACCTCTACTGTCTGTCGTTTTCACCCAGTGTATGGTCACTGAGTTGTCACTTTCCGTTACGATTTCACAGATGTGGGTCCCACTGTGTGACATCTGATTTGATTCATCATGGACTAGATCTGTGTGACATAGGTATGTTGCCATCACCAATGAAAAAGCTTTTTGCCACAGTTATTGCTAATACAGTATTCCGAAATCACAGACAGACTCCAGATTTTTTTGTGCTTTAAGGGTGTTTATTTAAGTGCTCAATATTGGAGGGGGTGGTAATATGGTGAGGGGTGATGGCAGAGGAATGTCCATGGCAGAGTCCAGTCTATTAGTCTCACAGGTGCATTGCCCAAATGGCCATAGGAAGTGGAGCTAGGGCAGTTTAAGTATGGACAGGGTAACAAAGTGGGACTGTAGGATGACTATCAGGGTGGTCTCATTTCTTGGCGGGGGTCTTGGCATCGTTCTCTGTCTTTGTCCTGGATCTCAGGGACCATTTGCGAGGTGGTTTTCCATCTGCAGGGGGTGGGGTGCTGCTGTGGTGGTCCTGTGGCGGTGCCTCCTGTCCACTAGCGCCGGCAGAGGTGGTGGGCAGTTCATCGTCCAGGCTAGTGTCAGGGGCCCCTTGTAGTGCCACAGTGTCCCTCCTGGTGTTGAGTACTTCATTCAGCACCCCTACGATGGTGCCCAGGGTGGAATTGATGGTTCTGAGTTTCTCCCTGAACCCCAAATACTGTTCCTCCTGCAGCCGCTGGGTCTCCTGAAACTTGGCCAGTACCGTTGCCATCATCTCCTGGGAGTGGTGGTAGGCTCCCATGATGGAGGAGAGGGCCTCGTGGAGAGTGGGTTCCCTGGGCCTGTCCGCCCCCTGTCGCACAGCAGCCCTCCCAGTTCCCCTGTGTTCCTGGGCCTCCGTCCCCTGGACCGTGTGCCAACTACCACTGCCCCCAGGTCCCTGTTGTTGTTGGGGTGGTGGGTTAGCCTGGGTTCCCTGTAGTGGTGAACACACTGTTGATTGACGTGTCCTGGGGACGGAGGTATGGGCCAGCTGGGTGGGTGCTGTGCTGTTGTTTCCAGAGGGGGGAAGCTCTGTAGTGGCCTGTGACTGGGTGTAGGGAACCGACTGTCCCGAGGTCCCCGATGGGCCGGGCTGGTCATCTAGATCCAGTTGGACAGAGGTGCTGTCATCACTGTGGGCCTCTTCTCTTGGTGGTGTGGACATGTGTGAACCCTCCTGTCCGGTGACGTTGGGTAGGGGTCCTGCAGGGGTATAAAAGCATGATTATTGCATCTGTGTGTGTCAAGGTGTGAAATGGGTGGGTGACTGTGTATCCCAGTGCTAACATTCCTGTGTGGGACCTTGTGTGATGATGGTTTAGGGGGGTGTATGTGTATGTGCAGTGGGCATGCTTTAGTGATGGGTGTCCATGCTTTGGTGTTGCATGCAGGGCTTGGTGTTGGGATGGGTGGTTTGTGATAGTGGGACATTTGTGAGGAGTAGGAGTGATGGGGGTGAGGGTGAGGGTGGGGGTATGTGCTGGCATGCAGGTAGGGTGGGGGATGTAATAGTAAAGCTTTGACTTACCAGAGTACATTCCTCCAGCTACTCCTGCGAGGCCCTCAGGATGCAGAATCGCCAAGACCTGCTCCTCCCATGTTGTTAGTTGTGGGGGAGGAGGTGGGGGTCCGCCGCCAGTCCGCTGAACCGCCAGGTAGTGTCTGGAGACCACGGAACGCACCTTCCCCCGTAGGTCGTTCCACCTCTTCCTGATGTCCTCCCGATTTCTTGGGTGTTGTCCCACTGCGTTGACCCTGTCCACTATTCTTCACCATAGATCCATCTTCTTTGCAATGGAGGTGTGCTGCACCTGTGATCCGAATAGCTGTGGCTCTACCCGGACGATTTCCTCCACCATGACCCTGAGCTCCTCCTCCAAGAACCTGGGGTGTCTTTGCCGCGCCATGGGGTGGTGTAGGTGATGTGTGGGGTGGTGTCTGGGGTGATAAGTGTGCTGATATGGAGTGGGGTGTTGTGTGAGGTGCGTGGAAGTTATGTGGGTGATGGTGTTGTGTGCCTGTGGATGCTAGTGTTGTTGATGGTGGTGTCTCTCTCTATCTTTCATTTGTGATTTGTGGTCGTAAGGGTTTGTGGGTAATGTGGGTGTGTGTTTTATATTGTATTGAGTGTGTGGAAATGGTGTGTGTATGTGTATCAGGTGTGTGAATTTCTAATTGTCCAATGTGGCTGTGTTTTGGAGATGTGTGTGTATTTTGAGCGCGTGGATTTGTGGGTCGTGATAGTGTGGGTGTATTTCTGTTGCCGTGATGGTGGAGGTTTTGTTTTCGCCAGTTTATCACTGACCTTTGGTGTGGCAGCCCTGTGTGAGTGTCTGAATTTTGGCGGATTCCGAACTGTGGGTCATTATAGCTGTGGCGGAATTCCGCGGCCGCAGCGGTGTGGTGGCGGTCTTCTGCACGGCGGTAAGCGGCTTTTACCGCCAATGTCATAATGAGGGCCTTAGTGTAATGTGGCATTATTGCAGTTTGAATTAGTAATTGGTCACTTAGATAATAATTAACAATAATTTATCAAACTCTTTTAAAGTCAAACCACACCACCGTACTATACAATTAAATCAGCAATGCAAAGCACAAACATTAACTGAGTTGGAAAAGTTTTACAACAATACATATCCTCCTATGGTATCAAATCTTAACCCACATATACAATTTATGCAGAAATAAAACATAAAATACAAACAATAGCCAACATTTTTAATGTTATCAATGCCATCGCTGCCCTAAATGACGTTTTGAAAAACATATACCACAAAAATATTTATTTAATGCACTGAGTAAAACATCCTTCCTCCTTAAATCACAAGCTTTGCCACTTAGGTATATATTGTCCTTTATTTTAGCATGAAGCTCAATGACCAGGACGCATGCTCCGGGTCAGCACAACTGCCTGGTGCTTCAAATACAGTGTTCTATGTTCCACATTCTCCTAAAACATTGTCATAGTAACTAGTTGTCATAACCACTTTAAGATGCACTTAGATTATATAACATAAATATGAAATATGCAACATATCTCCCTTAACATAGACAAAAAGTAAATTCATGAATGTGACTGAAACATTCATAATTACACATTTAACACAAAGACATACAATTGTTGCATCTTGTGGTAGATGAAAATTACATATGTAACTATATACATATATGATAAGCATTTAAATTGAATCCTTAAATATCTTTTGAATCATTCTTTACTCCTACATATAGGTTCTTCTTCGATTTGCCCTTTTTCACACTCTATACATCTTCTGCTTGCTTGTTCCTTTATAGTGTCATCCATTTTATCATATCATACCTCTTTTTTACAAATACTGAGTTGCTTCCGTATCACTGCACCATGTTAGAGTCCTTAAATTTCATATTTTGGCATCATCCAACATTACAGAAAATCTCATTACTTTTTTATTCTTCCTTGAATCTGACCATTTTGATTCACCCTTTTAATATTCATAAAAGCTTCTTACTTTTATAAAAGTCATCAATTTTTAATCTCAAATTATCACATTCCACATCACCATCCTTCTTGGAACTATACTTCTGCTGTTTCTTTTCTAATCTTCCTTCATAAGTTCCTTATCAAGCTTTAAAATGTTCCCTTCGTTCATCCAAGCTGGCACAGCTACTGCACTAGCTTTTTTGCCCCCCTCAACAACATGAACGTTTTTTCACCCGTTAAAGAATGTGGAGTGGTACAATAATTCCACATCATTTTCTTAATCTCTTCTTTCCAGTCCAATCTGCTCTCCGGAGAGAATTATATATTTTCTTCTACCACCCTACCAAATCTCTCAACAAGACCATTTTCACATGGATGGTTCATTAGCTGTCTTTTTGTGAACAATGCGACTTTGCTCCAATATTTCCTCAAATTCCTTCACTACAAATCTGGGTCCATTATCAAAAATTAACTCCTCAGGATATCCTTCTCTTATAAATATTTCCTTGCAAAATCCTATAACTACCTTTGCCTCTACCTCCCTGACAAAGGTAACTTCTGGCCACTTAGAATAGTAATCCATCAAAACAAAAGCAAATCTTGTATCCATCCTACTGTTTCAAATGGACCACTCACATGAATTCCCACTCTTTGTCATTCTAGTTCTTGGTGTTCCATAGCTATCACTGGTGATTCTTTTATAAAATGAGATGTATCACTGCATGCGCATGCTAAACATTCTATACAAACCTTTCCACTTGCGATCTAGCCCTGGCCGCCAACAATCTAATCGAACTTTCCTCTTCATGGCTGATATTCCCCCATGACCTTCGTGTAATACAGAGAGCATTTTGTACTGCAAATTCTTGGGAACTGTCAATCTGTCGCCTCTTCTTAGTATTTCATCTATGCATGACAACTGTGGGCATACATATTTGTAATCAGCCATTACATCAATTTTGTTCCATTCTATCTTCCAATCATTTGGTAAATGTTCAATGACTTTCTGACATATCTCATCTTTCTTTACCTCAGACTTCCATTCCTGCTCTGATATTGCTTTAAGACTTATATTCTCTACATCGGAAACCAACAATTCTTCTTCAATTTCACAATGCTCCCAATGCATGGGTAATCGTGATAAAAAAAACAGTATTTACTTTTCTCACTCCAGGTACATATTTCACTGTAAATATGTATTCTTGTAATCTGAATAACCATTTTGCTCTTCTTGGTGTGGCCCTTACTGCACCTTTAGTTGTAAACACTTCAAGAAAAGGCTTGTGATCAGTCCATAATTTAAGAACAGTGCCCCATGCAAAATTCTTAGAATGTTGTATACCCCACCAACATGTTGTGGTTTCTTTCTCGATAGTGGAATAATTTAGTTCTGCCCCCTTTAACATTATAAATGCAAACACAACTACTATCTCATGCCCATTTTTTTCTCTGCATGAGTACAGCACCTAATCCATGTATGCTAGCATCAGTTTCAAATATAGATTTATCTTATGGATCATATGGTGATAATGCTACTGCATTGATGAGGCACCTGTTGATTTCATTCAAAACATTTTGACATTCTATTGACCATTCAAATTTCCACCCTTTTTCATTAACTCCCTCATAGGTTTTACTCTGTCTGCAAAATGGTCAACAAATTTTGCATACATTTATTTCAAGCCTAAGAATGAACGTAATTGTTCTTTGTCTATAGGATTTTGGGCTTTTTTTATAGCCTCCACTAGTTGGCACTTGGGTTTGATTCCTTGCCTGGATAATATATCTCCTAAATATTCCACCTCTTTAAAAGCAAATTTGCATTTGTTTAGGTTGACCGTTAATCCAGTTTCATCCAGTTTAGTTAAAAACTTTTGTAAAACCTCATCATGACCTTTTTTATCAATACCCCATACCAGCACATCATCCTGGAAGAACCTCCTAACAAATTTTGCATTACTCATTGAAAAACAGATGATGCAGAAGCTTATCCGAATGGCTTCCTTTTAAAATGAAATGTCCCTTCAGGTGTGATAAATGAAGTTAAATGCTGAGAACTTTTGTGCAAGAAAATCTGATGATAATCGTTGGACAAATCAATCATTGAAAAGTAGTGTCCTTTTGTTACTCCTGATAACAATTCTCCCATTTTAGGCAAAGGGTGGCTGTCAACCCATACACAATTATTGAAGTCCCTCAAGTCTACACACATTCTTATCTTTCCATTTGGTTTACACACAATAACAATTGGACTTAACCAATCTCATGATTCTATTGGTTCAATTATGTTATCTTTGCATAACCTTTCCAATTCCTCTTTCAAAGGATCCTTCAAAGTCATAGGTGTATTCCTCACTATGTGGACTACCAGTGAAATACTTTCCTTCAGTATAATTTTGTGAACAAGTTGTTTTAGATATCCTACATTTTGCCCAAAAAGTGTAGGGAATTTGTGTGACCATGTGACAACCTCATCAACTGTTGACAGTAATACTTGGTCTTCTTCTTTAGGATCTAGTTTCAACCTAGCAATAATCTCTCCTTTACTACCACATACACTACACATATTGCACTTTTATTTTTGAACAATAATTCAGTTATAAGACATTGTATGATAGGTATTTTGCCTCCAGCAAACCCTTCTGTTTCAAAGTGTGTTTCATTTCAGCTCATGCATCCCAATTTCTCCCAAATCTCCATGCTAATCAATGTGTAAAGAGAACAAAAATCCTTCCACATACATATGTCCTTTCTACAAATGTTTACTTGATATTTTAGAGTTTGATATAATGCATTTGATGATTCCAAATGTAATGCATTTACCCCTCTGGTACCAACAAAACTTACACATCCTCATCAAAATCCAAACTTTTTTTCCAAACATATCTTACTAACCCTTTCTTGATCACCATCATTCACCCATTTAACATTGTTACTACTAACTTCACTTTTACACACCCTAGCAAAGTGACCTAACTTTTTACATTTATGACATTTCATTTTCATTGCCGGACAATTACTTGCTGATGCCATGTGTTTCATACTGCCACACCGGTAACATGCTTTCTTTCTACTTTCATTATAAACTTGTTTCTTTCCTTCTTTGGATTTATATTTATTACCCATTTTTTATATCGTGCGTACACTCTCACAAGATTTGAATTCCTCCACAAACTTAGAAGTACTTAAACTCTCTTAGCTGCAACAATAGCTTTTTCTAATGTTGGTTCTTTCATACCTAATAACTTCCCTTACATTTTTAAATTATTTGCTTGATTGATTAACTGAGCTTGTATTATTTAATCTTGCAAACCTTTGAACTTACTTGTAACAGCTTAATTGCATAATATAGTCACATATTGATCTACTGACTCATTCACACCTTGTGCCCGCAAAAAAAGTTTGTGCCTTTCCACTACCACACTCACCTTCCGGCCAAAATGTTCTTCTAATGCTTTCATTGAACACTTACACTCATCATCCGAACTCTCCCCCCTACTATGTTCCCTACTATGTTGTGCATTTCTAACACCTGGCAATGTTTTTAGCAATTTTCTGCCCTCAACTCCTAAGCTATGCTTTAACATCGCTACTTTTCTCTTTGCTTTAAATGCACAACCATCAATTGCCTCCAAGTATGTCTCAAATGCTTCCCACCATCTCTTCCCATAACATTATGGGATTCCCAGGGCTATCTAAAAATATAGGTGTTGGTGAAACTGATTGCATTTTCACTATAATATAAATATGTTCAATTGTTAATTTAATTTAAATAAAGTTGTCACTGTTGACTTTTTTCTTCTTCAACCAAATGAACTGTTTTGTTTAGTACTTCGTTTTTCAATTTTTATAGATGCATTAGCCCCTTCTTCATGACAGCCATAGTCCTCTTTCAATGTTTACTGTTGATGTCAATAGTCCTTCTTTTTTTCATTTTTTTTCCAACACTTCATTCTGCCTTTAATCTGGTGCAGATCAAGTAGAAGAAACTGCTGCCATTGTTAGGTGAAATTCCTCATGTTAGCCCAACCTTTCTTTGTGTACTGCTTCACAGCTGATGTCCAAACGTGAGTGAAAAAACTTTGCTTGTCTCAATAACAGTGCACGTTTTCATAAATAACACGCAAGGGTAGTTTATAGGTTGCTAAACACTTTCAGCTGCCACACACCTTTGCCTCTCGCTCCTAGTGCGCCTCGTGTATGAGAAGTTCTTAACAATGCGCCCGTTGGTTTTATCCAAATGCGACTCGCTTATGGCAAGTTCTTAACAATGCACCCGTTGGTTTTATCCACAATCTTAAAGTACCCTCACTGCCGCTCACCAACGAAGTCAATTCTGCACCAAAGTTAGTGCAACTTCAGTTCTACATTTGCTTGGTAATGAAGCAGTCCTTCAATTTCACCCGAACCAGTGCCATTTCTGTCATTGCCGCTCACCCACAAAGTCCATCCCACACCAAATGTTGCCAGTACGGCTACAGTTTTATACTCTCATGACACAATGCGGCATTTTGATTTCACTCTCTCTGTGAAAGAGTGCTAATAATTTGTAATGTAACACTTGTCACACCACATCCAGCATCAGTGTTTTACAGCCATAAAACGAAGTCAGCCATAAAAAAAATATACCTTCTCCCTCTACAACACAAGTCACAGGTCACATCAACTGCAAGAAACCTCCGTCGACTTTCTCAAGCAGGCAATGGATAATCTCTTCACTTTCTGTACTGGGCTGGTCATTCCTCACTGACATCCCATCCTCGTCTCAATAAAATGTCCTTCCTCCTTAAGTCACAAGCTTGATCACTTAGGTATTTTATGCCCTTTATTCTAGCATGAAGATCAATGACCAGCCCCCATGCTCCAAGTCAGCACAACTGCCTGGTGCTTCAAACACAATGGCCTGAATTTATACTTTCTGGTGCAAAATTGTGGGAACGCAGTTTTGCACCAAAAAGTAGAGTGCCGGCTTGTGTCATTTAACAATGCCAGCCGGGCACCGTATTAATAGTAGGGTGCAAGCTGGTGCTAAACTTGGGCTAAAGTCTTAAAAAGAGATGCTAGCCGGGTGGGGGTGGTGGTAGGAAAAGAGGGGGTGTGCGTTAGAAAATGACGCTAGTCTGGTTAGTGGCAAAAGAAATGCCTCCCACAATACAAGCACCATTTCCTGGTGCACAACTCCAAAAAACATGACTTCTGTATTAGGAAAGACAGGAGTCAACGCCCACCACCCCAGTGGCCAGCACAGGGGGCATGTGTCCCCTGGACATGGCCATTGCAACTTATGCCATGGATGGGGCCCCAAGTTAGGGGCTACGATGCCAATTAAAGACAAATACTTACCTGGACTTATCTGGGATGGGGTCCCCCATGCTCCGGTGTCCCTCTTCTGGGGGTGGGGCTGTTCCTGGTTCTTGGGGAGGGCACCTGTGGACCCATTCCATGGAGTTTAACCATGGAAATGGATTCACAGGTGCCCTAATGCCTGGTCTCACCCAGACGTTAAATATTGGTGCTAAGCAAGCTTAGCACTATTATTCAGCCCCACCTCCCACCTCAACTCCAATTAACAAATGTCACCAAGCTGGCCCAAGGTAGGAGATGGGTACAGTCTGCAACATACCTCGGAGTAGAACTCATTCTGCCTGTGGAGGAAATCATCAAGCTAAGCTTTGGTAAAATTTATAAACAGTCCATAGTGGATTTTAACAAACGGAGCAGAATACATGTGGGCTTGATTGGGAGGTGTAACTTTATAAAAATGATTTTCCTACCTCAAAATGATTTTCCTATCTCAATATCTATACCTGTTTAGTTGTATTCCCCTTTGTCTACCAAGAGTTTTGTTTAATAAAATCGAAGCTTGGCAGAAATATATATAGGGTTACAAAAAACCTGTTGTAACATGTATCTCCAACTACCCTGGGAAAGAGGTGGCATGTCTGAACCAGCTTTATGGGTATATTATTTTGCCCCTTTCATGTCACAACTAACTATGGTCGTGGGCTGGGTACGCGATCTCTGGTTTTAATCTTCCCAGAGTACTTGCCCTGGGTGCATATTATTGTGCCACGTACAAGTATTATAGACAATGTGTACTTTAAGAGGACTAAATTCAAGACCTTTCAGGTTTACCATTGAATCTGGACTTCTCTTAAAAATATATATTTACTGTCATCACCCGTTTTAATCAATATACCCATTTGGGTTATAATCTGAATATGCCACTGAGTGTCCATCATAGTTTTCTTGAGTGTTGGGTGAACTCTCAACTTTTTACTTTGAGGCTGGCTTGATGATGACACACTTTTTTCTTATGAGACCCTTTCGCAATGCTTCTCCCTTCACCATATGATATTTTTTAAGTATTTGCAACTCTGGCATTTTTGATTGAGTTTAAAAACAGAACAGATATGCTGTTCTTGGAATAATATTCTCAATTACCCCATGATTAATGGGATCTTTCATTTTGACGTTGTCTGGGATTATAAGCTAATGATACAGTGGCACTCACCTCTGATCCCATCCAATATTGCAGGGATATATTTTGTTGCCATTTCTTTGACTAGATTGGTGCGATATTGGTTATTTAGGGAGGCTCCTAGCCCAAATGAGTGGTGGCATGGATTTTTAAACATTTGTTCTTTTGAAATGTTCACTGAAGACAATGGCAAACTCAAAACTAGATGAAATCAGATTTGACATTTACTTAGGGCATGGATGACCAACTGGTCATGAAAGGCTATTACCGTAATGTTTTGTTTTTTATGGATTTTTTGATGACTCTCCACTTTATGATCTCTTTGTAACCGTTCCCCTGAATGATTCGGATTGTCATATGCCTTTGATTGGTACCCTTTTTTGCTATGAGTGTGTATATGGTGATGGTTTTACAATAAAAAAGAGCAGGCATGAATGGGCCATATGTACTACGATATGGCGCATTCAAGCACCAATGCAGGCACACTTGCAGCATGCTACAAGGATGTCTGGTTACAAACATGATTGTGTTTGTGCAGGAAGGGACACCTTTCCACACAAAACAATCCTCTAAGCTTTTTCCTCTTTCTATGTGTGCTGCAGAGTGCAGCACACATAGAATGAGAAATAAACAAAGAGATATATCCATAGTTCTCATTGTAACACCTCCCCTGGGAAGGCTTACCATTTTTATGCATTCCCAGTTTACTAGGGGTAGCAAATCTGGGAATGCTCCAGGTGTATAGGTGAATGTGTGGGAACACCCATACTCCACCTATAGAATGCCTTCCCAGAGCAGAGTAACACAAAGCAGCGACTTGCACTGCCTTCCGTTACTCTATGTTTACTTTGCTACACAGAGCCATGCTAGTTGGCTCTGCATTCCATAGTACATCTCACTTAAGGGCTTGAGTTACCCTTCTGTCACCTTGTGTGAAGCAAGAGCAAGACAAGTCCTTGAGAAGTGTGGCCTGGAGTGTTTAGTACCATATCAAAAACTATGATACAGGCCCACAATCAATGTACCAGTTACCTGTGGTTCCTTGTGTGCTGCCATGCTATGCATCTTACATACCTCCACCAAATTGGAAGGTTGCCTGCATTGCAGAATTATATGGGTGTGGAATTGTGCTGTACCTTCAGTAAGAGATTGGGTTACTGGTTGAAGGAAGTGAAACCCTTTTTAAGCAGGATCCACAATCCTTGTCAGGGTGAAGTCATAAGTAAACCTAAACTAACCTGTGATCTCAACCCTCTGGTAGTTGGCATAGAGCAGTGAGGCTTAACATAGAGGCAATGTGTGAAGTACTTCTGCAACCCTTCAAACAGTAATACAATAAAAGCACTACAGAAAAAGGATCCAACAGCAAGTACAAAAATAGAGTAGATTTTAATAAATGAAGCAAGACTAAAATCACAAAAATCTAATCAGTAGAACTGAAAATATGGAATTTTAATGATTTATATGAAAATACCCCCAAAAACGCAAAGAGCTTCTCACAGCTATCTGGTCGTGTGAGACCAGGAGGAAGTCACAAGTTTGGGATGACCACAAATCAGTGTGGATCAGATACAGTGACCAAGTTAGTCCTGCTGAAAAGTTTCCTTCTCAGTCCAGCACAACAAGTTCCATTTGTGGTAGAGGGGGCCGTGAAGACCAGAAAAGCATTGCAGACATTTCTCAATGTAGAGCAAAAATCAGGCTGTAGTGCGAATATACTGTTGTTGTCACAGTCAGACCAGAGCTTTGCAGTGATGCCCCCTCGAGTGGTTGATGCTGTAGCACGAAGAGTTGATGGAACTTCGCATGGGTGAGCTGTGTGACTAACAAGGTTTTGGTACAAAGAGCCTAAAAACATTGAAACAGCTTCACTGAGGCCTTACCAAGGGTCCAGCACCTGAGGGGCATCACTTGGTGTCAGGGGCTGGCTCCAATAGGATCTGGGTACTGGTTCAGCTAGTTGGGATCCTATTATGTACCTTTGGTTCTGAACAGGAGGCCGGCAGACAAGCCCTTGGAATCATTCTGGGAGTCCTGGGTGCAGGTCCAATTTCTCTAACTCAGGCTGGGTAGCAGGAATCCAGCAAGGAAACAGTCCAGCAGAGTGGCAGACCTTTTAGCAGCACATTATTCCTTATCCTGGCAGAGTCTCAACTGATCCAGAAGTGTATTGAAGAGTTTGTGTCTGAGGTCCAATATTTCTGCCAACCGCCTCATTTGAAGTGGGAAAAGCTTTTAGAGGTTTCACTTTGAAGTCTACAGGCATCCAGCCTTTTTCTGCCCTGGCTCCAGACTTACAGTAGATATGCAGCCCTTTGTGTGGAGGCAGGACACAGCCTATTCAAGTGTAAGCACAGGAATGCCTAGCTCTGCTGTCCAATTCTGCCACTGATGGCCCATTCAGGCACACCTAAGCTCTCTATTATGTGCGGCTGTCTAGGAGGAATACATAAAGTTCAACTGCCAGCCACACCCAGTCATGTGACCCAGAAACAGGCTGCAGGCGCTGAATGGCTAAGGCAGGAAAATACCAACTTTCTAAAAGTGGCATTTTCAAAATTGTAATTTGAAATCCGATTTTATCATGAGACGATTTTTCACTTCCCTTCCAAAGACACCAAATGTGAACCGTTTACCTGTTCCCGTTTGGAAGTTACAGCTTATTAAATGTAATGAGATTACTCCTATGTTATCCTATGAAAGAGGTAAGCCTTGTAATATTGAAAAACAAATTTAAGAGTTATTCACTACCAGAATATGTGAAACGTAAAATCACATATCCCATTTTCTAAATATAATATATCCTGCACTGAGGGCTGTTTAGGGCCTACCCGAAAGGTGACATATGTATTTAAAAAGGAAGCTTTGAACCTGGCAAAATGTTTATTTTGCCAGGTTGAAATGGCAGTGCAAAACTGCACACACAGGCTGCAATGACAAACCTGAGACATGTTTAAAGGGTTACTTGAGTGGGTGGCATAATCAGAGACGTACAAGTACATTAAATATGTTAATTGGGTGTAAACCAATTCTAGCATGTTTTAAAGAGAAAGCACACGTACTTTAGCACTGGTGAGCAGTAGTAAAGTACAAATAGTTCTAGCACCGAAAAAATGTATTAGAAAAAGTGGAGGGTAAAGGCAATACATTTGGGGGTGACCATGCAGAAAGAGCCAGGTCAAACACCTTCACAAATGGCACATGTGGAAGACAGGCACGAAGGCCATCATACTGAGTTGCAAGAGTTGGCTTAGGTTATACTCACTCATGACACAGAACACTTCAGTACCTTCATATGTGTCACACATCCACTATGGCACAAGATTGGATGTGTTTTTTAAGAACAAACATAATGGTTGACATAAAATGTTTTGCAATTGGCATAGATGGTAAGTGAGGGAACATGGGCTCTCTATTTAATTCAACTACATAAATTTTAATTAGAATTCATAGGCATCTGAAAGTCAAATTACCCTAAAAATTGTGCAAAATGTTACATCTGATAACATTTTGCAACTCCTTTTGCAAATCAATGTGAAAGTTAGTGCTCCAGTGCAGGTAAGTATGTGGAGCTTCAGTTAGCACTATGCACTCATAAAGGCTTTAATGCCTATCGCCCATCATGATACATCCCTGTGGTGTGAAGAATTGAATATGTAGGAAATATAGGTGTATTTGTGAATCCGGGTGTGTTATTGTTAGAAATTTGTGTAGTTGGCAATAATTCAAACGTATTTCTTTATATATATTTTCTATTTATTTGCAAGGCTCTTGCGCTGCATCATTTTGTTTGATGCAGTGGCGGCGCAAGAACCACTCCATATCTACAAAGTGATGCTAGAGGCCTCTTCCGTCAATTTTTAACCCACTGTTTCATTTTCACACAGCGTCGGATCTGGCTGTGTCAGATACTGACAATGATATGCGAGGTAGGCGTTCCTCCTTTAAAAAAATCATGCATGACTGTGGCAGCCGTATTTACAAGCTTTTTAGAAAATTAAGCACCCTTTGCAAAAGTTGCACAAAGTCTGCAATGCATCAAAAAAATAACGCCTGGTCAGACCACACTTAAAAATGACGCATTGGCATAGGTACATAAATAGAACACATCCGCGTCAACCTGCAACCTCTAGGACACCATGGACCTTCTCCTACTTCAGCTTGGAGAACTAGGAGACCATCACAACCACCACCACCACCTCCACCATCCCTATCACAATCACCACAGCTGCACCACAGAGGCAGTGCAGGAGAAGAGATCGCATATATTGCCAGCATAACTCACTGATTGGACTCAGAGAGGAAAAGGTAATCATCTTTCATCATCTGTAGAGGAAGTCCATCACACACCTTATATACCTCATTGTGCCTAGACTGCAGGTAACTGTTGACAGGGTCACCAAGATCCCATCACAGACCAAGTTCCTGGCTGTGCTTCACATGCCATCATTCTTAGCATTCCTTCCCTCTATCTTGAATGTCATTGTCTGGCTCACACCCGCCACTTTCTCTTCCCCAACACCCAGAAACTGAAGCAGGAAATTAGACAAGATTTCTATGCCATCACTGGCTTTCCATATATGCTGTGTGCCATGGCCTGCACGCATGTTCCTCCTGCTACAAATGCCCACCTATGCCACAACAGAAAGCATACCCACTCCATCAATGTACAGGCCATTGTTGACCATTGTGAGTTGATCCTAAATGTGGTGGCCCAATACCCTGGCAGTGTGCATGATGCCTTTATATTCCCTCAGCCCACCATCAACCAGTGATTCCAGGGTAGACAATATGGAAATGGTCTACTTGTAGGTAAGCAAAGAGCAAGTACCTATTAGACACAATAACAAATAGATATGGGGACACAATACACAGATCATTGTCTGCCTACACAGATAGGGACTGCAAGATGAGGGCCGTTACATGTAAGTGCACCATGCTTCAGTATACATATGCAATGTAAATCACCCCAACATATATGCGAATACATCTCAAGTCAGTTTTGCAGGCATTGTATGATGCAAAGGCACACAGCCATGCATGGCAGGCAGGATGTCTGCCCAACATCTCTGTGTACAAGGGAGGTATACCGTGTCCACTGAGGGATGTTTGCATGCAACACACATGGTCATCACCTCTGTTACGGCTCACAAGCAAGGGACTAGGTGTAAGCTGACAGACCGTCGCCCATGGGCAGGTGACATGTAACTGTACAAATGTAAAATAATGTTCAAAATCACTCTCATCTCACATGTGTGATGTGTAATGCTACACACATTCATCACTCACCATGCTAATAAGGCAGCAGCCTTGGCTGGAAGGTGCTTTCACACACACAAATGCTATCCTGAAAGCAAAGAAGAATCCCTACAGCCCCTGATGCAAGTGTATATTTGTACTCGCTAGTCAACTTTTGTACAAGTCTAGTTTGAAGGGACCAGAAAGTGCAGGAGGCCCTAAGTACTGTGTACCAGTTCCCCTTCTCAGAGACTTGTACAGTGCAGGAAGTTGTGTCACTGGAATGCAGAGGACCACCCACAAATCTCCACAATCCATGTGTTGGGTGCACAAATTGGGCACAATGCAATCACACTTGCACACAATGTTCCCGACTGTGACATGCAACCATGGATTGGGAAATGGCAGGTGTGACGTCATGTCCCTTGTTTGGTATGTGGAGTGCATAATGTGTAGAAAGCATCATGTGAACTGCCCTAGACAATATTGGGCAATCAAAGGCATGGGTAAATATAATGTAAGCCAACACCAACATCTGGTGATGACCATAGACCCATGCATGTGTCTGAGTCAGCCATGTCAGGTTTGTTACCACCTACCTAGAGTGCACCTACCAAAAAGATTCACATTTGCATTCTGTCTCTCCACACCTGTAGTGCGAACACATGCCATTGAGTGGACTTGAGCAATGGGAATCAGCCACCACCAAAATCTGCTGCAGAAAATCCCTTCCCCGGATACGCGTCGCGGGAGCCCTCAATGAAGATTTCTATGTTCAGACTTAGACAATTTTCAGAGATGAAAATCCTTAGACCGGACCGTACCTGAATCTTGATCCGATGTCCCTGGAGCCCTCTTCGGATACACTGCTTGGGAGGTTCCGGTCAACTTTCTACTTTCAGACTTAGGCGGTCACTATGAACACAGTGGGAAAGACCGCCGACCGCTGTGTCGGCAGTGAACAGAATCCCGCCGTTGGCAGTGAATGGAAACCCGCCATAAAATGATCGAAAATCCCAAACCCACCAAAAATTCCCACACCACCACTCCCCGCCAGGACACTGTCGGCAGGAATCCCGGCCCACCCCACACCGCCACCGCCAAGCACACCCACATCCCACCCTCCAAATAATGATGCACAAATCACCTCGGCGGACAGTGGAGGCCGGACGACCATTGGCTGCTGCGACCGCCACGGGCGCCAAGTGGACTCAACAGCAACAAGTGCACACATTGGATAGGCGTATCACCCACACACCTGACACACATCCAGAAACCCATAAAACATCCACAGACGCACCCTACAATCCCTTTTAACAAAACCAGGACAAGAAGAAGGAGAGCACCAGAGCACACATCGACCCACAGAGGAGCACCCTTACCCCAGTCCCAACGCCATCCACCACACTCACCATGTCCCCCCCAAAAATCCATGCTTCACTGAAAGGGAGCTAGGGACCATGGTGGATGAGATCTTGAAGGTGGAGCCACAAATATTCAGGGCTGAGGTGCAACACACACCCATCGCCACTCAGCTGTGGCAGACCATTGTCAACAGGGTGAATGCAGTGGGACACCATTGACGCACCAGGGATGACATCCGGAAGAGATGGAACGACCTGCGGGGGAAGGTCAGGGCCATGACATCTAGGCACCACATCGCAGTGCAGAAGACTGGGGGGGCACCACCAACACCACCGACTACACCGACTGGGAGGAGAAGGACCTTGCCATCCTGCACCCAGAGGGACTCACTGGACGCACTGGAGGAATGGACTCAGGTAAGTCATCTACAATTACCCTATATACACTACAACTGCAATGTATGCACCACCCCACCCCACACACACACACCTGGACCTACACCCCACCCAGCCAGTACCCACAACATCGACCACCCTGCATTACCCACAACCCAGTAACAGGCCCACATCACTCCCGCTGTGCACAGCCACCCAACCCTGCACGTACCCACAATGGAACAATACCCCCACCACAATGCAACCCCACCACTGGCGCTAAATGCTATGTCAACCTCACAAAGGCACCCTGGAAGGCCACTGAAATTAACATCAGCACAATAAAAGCACAGTCCTGTACATCTCAAATCTACATGCATATGTAACAGACATGAGTATGTCCCCCAACAGGCACCACCACCCATGCAACCCTAACAGACGGGACAAGGAGTGCCACAGCCCTCCAGGGAGACAGAGACACCTCACAAGACCTTGGCGAAGGATCCCTGGACACTGATGAGCAGGCAGGCCCCTCACACAGTCCTGGATTCTCACCATGCAGCAGCCCCACCCAGGAAACCACTGTCACCCCTAACATGCAGTCAAGACCAGCAGGCCAGGGGAGGCGTACCCACACCAGTGTACCCCGGGCACAGACTGGTGTAACACAGCTAAAGAGGGCACTGTCTCCCACTCCCAACATGCAGGAAGGCGAGGGCCCCAGTACAAGTGGCACGTCAAGACCTGTGCAGGGGACACAGGCACAGGGGGCGAGGGCAAGTTCAAGTGTCCCAGTGGGCTAGGGGGGAGGGCACAGGATGGATGCAGCAGCCCAGGACATTATTGCACAGGTATTGGGGGCCTACCAATATACCCAAGACAGGTTGGCACAGATTGTGTCCACCCTGGAGCAAAGTCAGAGGATGCAGCAGCAACAACAGCAACAGGCCATGGAGCAGTGGAAAGAGCACAATGACCACCATTGCTGGAGCACTGCTGCAGTTGGTAGAAAAACAGTCTGACACCCACACCGGACAAGAGGCTCCCACAACAGCCCTGGACAACCAGCATCAGAGGACCAAAGCAGCAGAAACATCACAGGAAATACCATCCCAGGAAACAAAAGGGCTAACCATGCCACCTCAAGAAGCTCCACAGCAAGCACCCAAACGCACTCTTAGGCCAAGATATGGCACTGGAATCCCAGCTAAGAACAAGGCCCCCTCCAACAATTGTACTGTTCGACAAAATAGACCCATCTAAACCATCCAACAGGGCTGCCACCAAGTTGGTTTTGAGGACACTAAACCCTTACGACTCCCATCACTGTATATAGCACAATTCACTCAATTCTACCAATAAAATACATTTCACACCTGTAGCACCGTCCCCTGTCTTAAATTGTGAACAAAGTGGAGTAAGGATGTAACTGGCAGAGAACAACTTTATTGTCAATTTGTGCTTGATGGTGGTACTGTGTGCGGAAATGGTGGCATAGGAGGGAATGCATATATTTTCTGTCAGTACCATGCAGAAGTGGTCCATGTAACGCCTATCATGACCAATCCCCCCTATATGACAGACCACGCTTACAGTATTAGTCACTAACCCCAATGACAGGCTTAAGTCCCACACAGTTATTGGAAATAGAGTTGTATCAGTTGGTTCCTGGACCTTCCCCATCCTCACCATCACTCTCCTCACCTCTCTGAGGTAGCTGATCAGGACCTATAGCACCCTCCACCTCCAAGAGGGGGATTGAATGTCTCACTGCCACGTTGTGCAGCATGCAGCAGGCCACCACTATTCTACACACCTTATCAGGGCCATAGGCCAGGGAACCCCCAGATATATGTAGACACCAGAATCTAGCCTTCAGGAGACCTATAGTATGCTTTATTACCCTACTAGTACGTCCATGGGCCTCATTGTATTTCCTATCTGCATCCGACCTGGGATTCCTCACTGGTGTCAAGAGCCAATGCAAATTTGGATAGCCAGAATCACCTACAAAATGGTTCAATACAGACTCATCATTCTTGTGTCCCTTAGTCAGACAGGCTGGTTTTCAACAATGTGTCAGCTATTGACAGGCAAACTTACATATGATCCACCCTCTGTCCTCTTGTAGCTTTTCCATCTTCTGTGGCACACTACTGTTCCTCAACACAAATGAATCATGGACTGAACCTGGAAACATGGCATTCACATGGGAAATGTACTGGTCTGCAGTACACCCCAATTGGATGTTCATGGAGTGAAAGTTCTTCCTGTTTCTGTACACCTGTTCACTCACTCTTGGGGGGATGATGGGTATGTGGGTGCCATTGATGGCACTGATGGCACCTATGACATGGGGAATGTTTGCAAAGGCATAGAAGTCAGACTTGATGGCAGGGAGGTCAGTACTTTGGGGAAAACGCACATAGGATTGCAGATGTTGTACAAATGCATTCAGAAATCTTGTCAGTACCTGGCTGAACATTGGCTGTGAGAAACCAGCACCCATGCCCACTGTCACTTGAAATGAGCCTGTGGCCAGGAAATAGAGTGCGGAGAGCACCTGCACCTCAGTTGGAATGGCATGCTGATTACGATTTCCTGGAGTTAGTGCAGGGTCCAGTAATGCACAAAGGTCCTGAATAGTTGCACATGTGAGTCTGTAAGTGATTATGATCTGACGCTCCACCATGGTCCCCATATCCACAAGTGGTCTGTACACCGATGGTGCCCTTCCTCGCCACAAGGGTCGGTACCTACGAGGGGTTACAAAAAGGAGTGATGTAGACACATATATAGGCACACTTCTCAACATTTCTGCACTGCATTGTTCATTGTAGTGTCTCTACAATAACTGCTACCTGACAGATATATATGTAGATCACTGGGAGGAAACAGAGTGATTTATGTGTGCTACTATTTGGAATGGATAGATGCCTGGGTGCTTCATATGGCTAGCAGGCCCTGCATTGTGAGTAGTAGGTGATGGCAAAATGTCTGCCCACTGTAGCTCTGCCCTTTCGTTGTGGAAGTGACCTCATACCGCTAGCGGTTGACGTCACATCATAAGGCGGTGTTGATCGCTGTTTGCACCCTCATTGGCTAACATGGATGCCAATAGAGATCCCTGGCATATCATGATCGCTGCCGGCGGTGACGGTACATACTGCCGCGGAACGTACGTGCGTTCATCATCGTTTGATCACTTGACTCCCTGATCTTGTGCGGACAGGTGCTCTACTCTGTGTACTGCTGTGGCCTGCCTCTGGCTATGGATGTGCCACGTGGTGCAGGTGAAAGGACCCCAGCCTTCACCCAGGAAGAATTGGAGAAGCTAGTGGACGGGGTCCTGCCCCTGTACGGCAATCTCTACCCACGGCCAGAGGTACAGGTGAGTCTGGGTTTGGAGGGCACTGTGTGTGTAATGGGTGGTGTGGATTGCAATATGTGTGCTCCTCTGAGCCTGAATGGCCCATGGTGCATGGAATGCTGCATGCAACTGTCCAGTATGTCTGAGAGTACTGTCCGTCCCATGTTGGACAATTTGCCAGCTGTTCCTATCGTGCATGTGCCTGACCTCTGTTTTCCATTTCTGTGTCACCCTTCTAGGTCAACGCCCACCAGAAGACGGCACATTGGCATGCAATCGCCAAGGAGGTGCGGACCCTGGGGATCTACAACCGGCGGAGCACCCACTGTCGAAAGAGGTGGGAGGACCTGCGGCGCTGGGCGCGAAAGATCAGTGAGGCCCAGCTGGGGAATTCCTCCCAATGTGGAAGGGGTGCCCGTCGGGCACTGACCACCCTCATGAGAAAGATCCTGGCGGTGGCGTACCCAGATCTGGATGGGCGCTTGAAGGCTGCACAGCAGTCACAAGGGGGTGAGTACTCATTGACCATACTTCAGTCTGGAAGGATGTCTGGGAGTGCATTAGAGCACATGCTGCTCAGAGCAGGGAATTTGACTGGAGTCCATCTACTGTATGTTCCCCAAAGGGTGTAGAGGTGTCCCTGTCAGGTTTCACCTACATCAGCTTCAAAAGTATTTCAGGGGATGGGTGTAGAGCAGTATCCTGGTCAGTAGTCAGGGGCATGGCCATGGGCATAGTGTATGGTGCTGCCCGTTGGGTGTATTTGCTGGGTGGGTGTATGTCTGACCATTCTGTATCTGCATTCAGCTATTTACAAGTGTCTCTCCTGTTTTGTCTCCCCATCCCTGTTCTCTTGTGTTGGTTTGGTACAGCATCAACATCAGGCGAGGGAGCTGAGGTACCGGCAAATGGGGAGGCAGTGGCCCACGGATCCTCTGAGGCAACGGACGCCCAGGGGACCAGTGGGTGGGAGGGCGAGGGGACTTCGACAGGGGAGGCTACTACCACATAAGGTAGTGACTCTGAGACCTCCTCCGACGGGGTCCCCCCGGCGGTGGCGGACCCTGGTGCACACACCACTACCCTGAGATCTTCCATAAACCCCCATACCATCACCACCCTCCCTTCGGCTCCCCACCGAGTTGCCTGTGCCTACCCACCCAGAAAGGTGGGCGTCTCCTTTGCCCAAGGCACCTCCTCCCCTGCCCCAGTCAGCCCTGCTGCCCTCACAGAGGAGGATATTGACCTCCTGAGAACCATCTCTGTAGGGCAGACAACCATCGTCAATGCCATCCAGGGGCTAGCATCAGAGGTGCAGCAGACCAATGTCTCTCTGGATGGCATTCACAGTGCTGTGTCTGCCCTACAGAGATCTTTTCAGGCTCTGGCCTCCTCTTGGATGGCAGCCAGTTTCCCTGGCCATTCGGTCCTCCCTCCAACCTCCTCTACCCCTTCCAGCACCCCACTCCCTTCACCCGTCCAAAGCACACAATCAGACACGCTGACAGGCACATCAGCACACAAGAAGCACAATTCAAAACACAAGCACCACACCTCCCACCACAAGCATTCACACAGCCAACAGACAACTTCACACACAACAATGTCCACTTCCCCCTATGTGCCCACCTCTTCTGCCTCCCTGTCTGTCCCCTCTACATCCACACCCTCATGCACTGCACCTTCACTCACTGTTACTGCTCCTTTTCCTGCACTCACCACAATCGCAGACAGCCATACATGCACCCCATACACCACACCTGCACTCATCACCTCTACTGTAGTCGACACATGTAGCACACTCACCAGACTTGCAGACACCCACACAACATACATCCACACTAGCTGTCTGTCTTCTCCCACTGTATCCACCCCACCACCTCCCAAGACACACAAACGCATCAAGATACCCACCCATCAGACCTCCACCACACGACAGCATACTGAGCAGTCACCTGCACCCACTGCATGCACCCCTACACCCCATACATCCACTCCCTCTGCCTCCACTCCCAAGCCCTCATCCACGCCCACCCCAATTGCTCCAAAGAACCTTTTCCTCTCCGTGCTGACCTCTTCCAACCCACTGGCCCACCCCGTCTTATCCCCAAACGTTCCCAACTCCTTGCCCTTTCCGCTCCTTCCACATCACAGCACACCCTGGTCCACCCTTCACATTCCCGTGCCCATTCCCCAGAGAAGAAGAAGGCCCGGTCTGAGCCTAGGCCATCCAGCTCCACCTGAGCCAAACAGCCCCCACCCCTTCAAAGGAGAAGCCCACCCCCCCTCCACCCTCCACAAGAAAGTCAAAGCCCACCCCTGTCAAAAATCCCCACCCCCATCACCCCCTGCCCCCCTTCCATGAGGTGCTTAGATCCCCATATGGTGCCCCGTTCTGTGGAGTACCCAGCACTTGTAGGAGTCGGGTGTGGGCTGTTGTGGCCCATGACAATTGAGAATTTACGGACTGGCCATTGGCCCCGCTTGCACTGTTTGGCTCAGTGAGCTTCTTATTAAAGTTTCTGTGTGGCCTGTGTTTGGGCTGCACGCAGTTACACCCTGGTGTGGGGCTTTTGTTTATTCTTGGGTCAAGTTGCACTTGCCTTCGGTCGGGTACGTCCCTCTTGGTGTGGGGTGTATGACTTGTGCTGCTGGGAAGGGTTGGGGGGCGTTGCCTGATGGGTGGAGTGGGTGGGTATGTAACTGTGCCCTTTCCTACCTTGTTTCGTAGGTCGCAGTACTTACCGTCGTCGTCTTCGTCGGTGGTCTCGGTCGTGTAGGTATATGGCAAGGAGCAGGGCTGGCATGATCTGCAGCTCTCTACCCATGGCTGCCACTGCACGTTCTGTGGGACTCCGGTGCGTGGTTCCTTATATTTGGTTAATTTCTGCCTGGCTTTGTGTGGCCATTCGGAACTGGCGGCGGAATGGTGGTTCATAATTTGATGGGCGGGTTAGGCCTTTCCGACGGCCTGTGGACAGACTCTGCCGTCATCGGCGGGACTCCTCTCCTGGCGGTGGGTGGTTCGCGGGATGCGTGTGTTTCGTTTGGATCATTATTTGGCGGTCCGGACCGCTCCTCTGTTGGCGGTTTCTACCGCCACCGCCGGCGTAGCGAAACCGACCGCCATGTTCTTATTAGGGCCTTAGTCACTTTTTCTGAGATTTTCTTCAGTGGGATGAACCTGCAAGTCAGGCTGGGTCGCCGATGAGGCAAGCCGGCTAAAGTTGCTGCAGCGGGTCAGTCCCTTTTTGGAGCTTTTCCCCAAAAGTTCTCCAATCTTGAGAGCTCTGAGTTGCTCCTTGTGGGTGGGGACTACAACTCCCAGAATGCACCTGGCTCAAACTCCAAAGCACCCACTGGACAGTGGTCAGCTGATCAGTTTCTTCAGGATTCGATGCAGGGGACTCCGGTTAGCTATTTTTTACCTGTAGCCAACAGGGATTCCCTCCTTGAACCAGTTGAAGCCAGACAAAGTCCTTCTTGTGGTGAAGCCCGAGTATGCAGCTGGTGCAGTCCTTCAGAGTACAGTGTCCAAGTGCAGGTCAGGGGTCCAGCAGGACAGTCCTTCTTCTTCTGATGTTCTTCCCTATATGGATCGGGCAGGGATCTGAGGTGTGGGTACAGCTCCTTGCTCCTGGGTGAAAAACATGGGTGTCCTGGTTCTCCAATCAGATGCAGGTTCTTTCCCCCTGTGATGATCCCAATCAATCCCAGAAAGCAATATTCTTCAAAACTCCATCATGGCTGAAAATGATTTTTGGAGGTTACATCTGGCAGGACCCACCCACTGGTGTGGCTAAAAATCTTAAACCCACCCGTCTCCTGCCCTCTCCTAATCTAATCAAGAGGGCACCTAATTGTCTGGGGTTGCAGGATGTGCGGGAACTGCTAGGTTGCTCCAAATGTCCTTCCCTGCCTTTGAAGACCAGTTTGGCAACCCTCCACCCTTCCTGCTTCCCCATCTGCTGGGGTAGTTCTCCTCTCCCAGACACATCCTTTGTGTTCAGCCCAGGCCACTTCACACCTCTTCAAGGCAGCCTGGCCAGGTTTCCAGAGGCTGGCTAATCAGAGAAGGGTACTACAGAGCTGAAGTTGGCAACTTTTCAGGTAGAATTTAAAACTCTTTACCTGAACTAGTTATATTAAGTCCAACAATTTTAAGGTGTGGGATTTATTAAAACAATTAATTTTATGCCACACTTGGTATCTGACACTTAAGGGGACCTTGTTGATTAAGATAAAGTCTCCCCATTTTGGCCTATGGAGGCCATTCACTACAGTGAGAGAAAAACAAATTTGGCTGTTTTACATCACCAGGGCTAATCAAACTATTTTTGTAAGGTACCTGGCACCCAGCATTAGGGGCACATAGGGTACACCTTAGGGGTGACCTATATATAAAAGTAAGGTAGTTTAAGACTTTGGAAGTACTTTTAATTCCAAAGTCGAATTTGCATTTAACTTTAATTTAAAAGTAGCCAGCAAGGCAAGTCTGCCTTTAAAATGACCTTGGGCACTCCAGCAGTGCACCTGTGGGTGCACTACTTATGCTGGGGTCCCTAAACCTCTAAACCTACATGCCCTACCCTATACTAGGGACTTATAGGTAGGTTGACATAGCCAATTATAATTAGCCTAATTTACATAATCATTTTACACATAGCACAGGCCCTGGGACTGGTTAGTAGTACCAGAGTCAGGAAAACACCCAGCAAAAAGTGAAAAATGGGGTCAAAAAGTTAGGGGACCTCTGCAATCAGCCCTGTTTTCTCATACATGAAAATACCATTACACATGACACACATGGGCAGGATTTTTGCAAATATAGCAATATAGACTGAGCAAGAAAAGGCCTATAATCAGGCACACATCCGGAACATACGGAACATAGTTGAACTGGCCTTTGGCCTGCTGCTCAAGGCCCAGTTTCATTGCCTGGACATTTCTGGAGGTAGACTGTTGTATTTCCCAACCCTAACCCACTCCCAGGTCTGCAAAAGTATTTTGGCATGTGCTATACTGCACAAATATAAGAAGTAAAAACCTTCAGTTGCTATTGTCTCATGTATGAGGCATGATGTTTGAGACTATATACGTAGTTCTGACATGCAGGCTGTCTTACATCTGCATAGGTTACACATGTGTATCTGATTTCGAAATGGTGAGGTTAGGGGATGGACAAGACATGTATGTTCAGTGTCTATGACAATGTACTTTAGCAATGACATGTGCCAATGTCTGTGAAATGAGGGTACAAGGATGTCTAACTTGTGCCGTATGTAGCATAGTCATGTACATGTGATGAAAATACTAAGGCAGAGGTATTGCTAGTCCTGGTTGAGTGTGCTCTATGAGTCATTTAGGTGCACAGTGTAATTAGTCTCAGCTAGCCTTGAAAACTCTTGGGGTAGTGAGTCATTTCAAAGCCTTGAACAAAGTGCTCAAGACATGTATGTATAGTTTCATCATATTTCTGTACATGTCAGCCTGGCCTACCAATGTATGTCATTGAGACACGTCAAATGAGCTATTTCAGTTGTGACAATCAGAAGTGTTGTATGGCCATTTTCAAGTCATTTGTAATGTGCAGTATTTGACCACAGTATTCATTTTTCAAAATTCACAGTGCCATGTCTCATGTTATATCTTACAGGGAGACCTGAGCCTTACACCACTGGAGAGGTTGAGAGCTTCAGCAACACTGATGCTATAATTGAGTGTCATCCTGTATGTCTAATAGGAAGTGCAAGGATTGTGTGTGATGTTGTATGCTGTGTGCAATGCCATGTTCAAAGTGCATGCATCCAAATTCAAACTCCAGATGTTATACATGAATATGGACCGTAAGGTAGAGCTTGTGTCCAGGATGTGCATTTGCATCTGACTAATGTCAAGGAGGATGTTATTGCTATCATTTAGGACCCACATGTTTGCTGGTATGAACAAAGACCAGTGACCCCAGTGCCAGGATCTGTGAACATATGTGGTGGTTGGTTCACAGATGAACATGGCAGGGATTGGTAAATCTAACAAATACATTCCAGATGTACAGACAGTGCAATCTATGACTAATGTATGTGGGCAGCCCTCACAGGGGGGAAGAGCCACAGCACAGTGATGACAATAGGGGCATGCACCAGTTTTACAGGGTTCTACAAATCTATCACTGGACCCTTTAATGAAGTAAGGAGTAGGGGGTTGGGTCCGAGAGTGAAGGCCGGTTTTTACCAGCACAATTGAGGTTCAGATGCGTTCCCACAGTTCTTGGTGTGACGCATATTACACCCGGCCCTTTGAGATAAGGCTCGGGTATTTGAGAACATGAGAAGGACCCTTTTGAGTCAGAAGGTGGAATTAGATACTTCTAGCATACACAGGAGGTGGGCACGGGGGTGCCTGAATGAGAGCTGGTCATTTCCGGTACAAGAGTGAGACGAGGTCAATTGTACAGACCATGGAAGTCTTCCTCTTGACAACTGGTCCTTCGATATACCATACTGAGTATGTAAGGGCCTGAACGGGACCCAAGAGGGTTGGTGGGCGGAATAAGAATGCCTTTGATATACGTCTTTTTATCATAAAATACAACTATTTCCTGCAATGAATGACAATGTGTTTATCTCTATGCAGTGTGTGACTACAGGGTAGTGCTCCCACCCGGCGCTGATAAATGCGAGTAATAATGAAAACTCAGTGAGTCAGAATCATTTAGCTACCTCCAAATAACCCACCTGTCTGTTGTGGTTTTTGAACCTTGGGTGATGGCCAGATTTCACGGCGGACCTTTAAAACTTGTTATGACCACCTATATATATAAAAATAATATAGGGAACCATGTGCACACGTTAAATAACTAGCCAACACTATATGGTGGATGGGATATAAAATAAATAAATAATTTAGATACCTCTCTCTCCCTAACATATAAGGGTCAGGAAATATGTTTATCTGTATTTGTATATGTTTTTATTTTGCAGATAACAGAGAGTGTTAACTTCTCCTAAATACATGGATGATTAGAATCCTGATCAAAGGACAGGTAGGGGAATATATGTAACGGGGCAGGACGAAGGTCCTGATGAAGGTCGAGTGACCCTATGTGGCAACATCAAAACAGCCGAAACATGTTGACCCTTCACAGACACTGGGGTGTACAGGTAATTAGTTCCTGATAACACCACCATTGATTATTTTTAACCCTGCCCAGGCGGCACTGAAATAAATTGCATAGAGTGACTGGCCTGAAACAGTTTTACACTCTGTCATTCGTCTTTGGTCCCAGTATTTTTCTGTTGTCTTTGTTTGATGTGTGCTTTCATGTTTCCCTACCCTTTCTGCTCCACTCCGATTGGGCATTTCTCGGAGTGTGGTAGCAGGGCCCTATGATGAAGCATGCCACAAGTTGTGGGTGAGGGCTGTTTTTTTACCGTCTGGTGATTACCCCTAGGGGGTTTCTTACACCGGTTGTCTTTCTGTCCTCTAGTGTTAGTTATTTAGTTAGTGGGAGGCCAGGCAGGAAAGCATTTCCTCTCACCCCTTCATAGTGTAACGTCTACAAATCTATGCAAGGTGGCATCATGTAGTTCACAGAATATGTTCCTGCTGTGAGTGCCACAGGAACGTTGCAGAAAATCATGTTCTTCCAGGACTGAGAGACTTGTCAATAAGGCCCTAAGTGTAATAGGACAGAGGTCAACATTCCACACTTGGAACTGCAGTTGAATTGGCAACTCATATGGTGTGATGCCCCATACTCATTGTTGGATGGATCAACATTGCTATCCCGTCAACTTCCTAGATCTGGCAATATGTGTTGGACCTGAGCAATGTCTGTGCAGCATTGTTATATGACATGACAGTGCACGCTGCATCTTCAAATAGTCCCGGCCATTATAGTCTCCTAAATGTACTGCAAACAGGATCATACAATGAACAGCATTAGACACTGCCTTCTCAAGATCCCTGTGCAGATGAGATGTAGGGCATGCATGCACACACCTGTCAACTGGTTGTGCTGAGTGCTGGTGTGCAGCAAGGTGGCATGAATATTAGACACATATGTGCAAGTCATGGGCTGAATAGTGTGACACATCCAGTTACTTGGGCAGTACCAAGGATGTCCTGGCACAGCCCACCATGTACTGACAGGAGTTGATATATAAGTTGTTTCATTCTCTGTATGATGTGAGGGAGCTATCCACTTTCCAATATCACACATGATACCTGGCCTATGTAGATTCTATGTGGTAATATGTCCAGATATGTGTCCTTGCTATATCAGGTACATTATGTTGTAAAACAATACATGCAACCTGCAGTCCTTGCTCAAATTGCATTGCCTAATCCCAATGGAACCAAGGGCATTGTAGGATGCAGAAGGGAGATTGATGATCAATTCAACATGATGAGTGTGCCATACCATGGTCACATAACAGCATTGTTCCTAAGATACTCACTTCTGACATGGTCATGCCAAGATGTCCCAAGGCGGGGCATTGCTATTATGCAATATTAGCTTAGCCTTGGTGCCTTGACCATAATAAATTGGGAAATGGTGGATATTGTGCAGGTATATGTTCATTTTGACCTTCAAGATGTATTTGAGATTTGTGTAGTGCTATATTTGATGTCTGAAGATGGAACACATGGAATTTACCAAGTTATCCTTTGTACGGCATGTTTTATTTATGATTACACAGGGAACATGACCCCAGCCCAGAAGAAAAAACATGAGCTGAGGGAGGAAAGGTATCTCCATATCCGACAAATGCACAAGGCCTATAAATGTTTGGAAAAGACCTTTGAAAAAGAAGAAGCATCAGGGTCCTGGACTGCCTTTCCCCAAGGGGTTTCTATGTTGGCAACAATGACCAGCAATGCTCGAGCTGCAGACAAGTGTGGGTCTGAGGGACCAGGTCCATCACCCTCCACCACCAGTCACACAGCTCAACCTGTATCCCAAGGCACACAAGAAGTACTGTCAAATTACTTTGAGCAGAGCACAAGGAAGGAAATGGCTGCTTTGAAATACTGTGTCGCCAGCCTTGAGTATAAAATGGACACAATGCTCATCCTGCTCTGAGAAATAAAGCAGGTGGGACATAAACCATGAGAAGCAGGATGAGCCAAAGGGACCCTTTCTTCCCTTCCCCTTGTAGATATTTCTTTTTATTGTTTGGGTTTTTAGATAGCTTAGTTCAGATAAGTTAGTGTAGTGTAGGTTAGTTGTAGTACATTATAGTTGTCAGCAGGGTAGTTCAATTTTAAGGGGTTTGGTTTTATTAGGTGTTTTTAATGGGTGGGAGTATGTGTTTCTGGGATGATAAAAAATACAAAAAATACAACAAATATGCAAAATATACAAAAAATATAAAAACTGCAAAGAAATGTGTTTAAGCCTAGATGTTTAATTAGCTTATGAATAGCTGCAGTTATTTTTGTCCCTGTTAGCAGATCTAATTTAAGGAGGGTAGGTTAGTTGAGATAGTTGTAGGCATTAATTAGTATTAGGTAGTGTATGTTAGGTTAGAATAGTTGGGTTGGTAGATTAGGTAGTTTTAGTGTCATTTTTATGGTTTCAATACATTTTGTTGTACCCTACATTAGAGTCTCCATCATGATTTACTATCTAAGAGTTAGCATGTCTCCTCTGCCTATGTTAAGTACATGCCTTTGGCTTTGCTGCCAGTATTTGGCAACATGTGTGATTTTCTGTCTAGACGTTAGCATGTCTACTAAGCTTGTGTTAGGTACATGCCCTTGGCTTTGCTGCCAGTTTTTGGCAACATGTGTGAATTCCCCTATGGGCAAGCAACTGTTAGGTTGGCCTTGGAATCACATAAGCTATCTACAGACATTGTTGAGCAGTGCATGTGACAATCTAGATGTGAATTGATATACATCACAAAGCAGATATTCATATTCAGTTGATATGTGGAGGTAAATCATGGGACATGCGATGGTGGAGTGCTGTTGTCATTGTACTCACCCTAAATCTGGGATTTGTTACTCCCACTCTTATGCCTGCCCCTCACACATATTCACACTTGCATCATTTGGTTGTCACAGCAATGTGGCTTTGTTGCTAAGATCCATATGTAGGAGTGTGAGTCACATCAGCTTAGACAACGACTACATGATACCTGTTGCACTACACGCTTGGGGGCCTCATAAACTGCTTGATAGTCAACCTACATATCATATTCATCAAATATGTTGCACTCAGTCTGTGTGACTTTGTTTGTGGCTCCAATTCACACATGTTCCTATGGCAAGTAGTCAGTGTATTTGCTTCACACAATGCAACGTCCAAATATGTCATGATTCAGACACACATACAATACACAGGTTGTAGTTAGTGGTTGTATTTACAGGTGCACATTTATGTGATGTACTGATGTGGATTTCATGGGGCAGAAAACCCAACAGATGGATCAAGCCATTAGATGTCCAAATGGAGTCCATGAGGAGAAAATGTCATAGAACATGTGTAGGAGAGGAGTGCTCAAGTGAGGAGGGGGACCACATTTTAATAAGGATGGATTGGCCACTGTTAGAAATGGGGTCTTTGGTTGGCAGTCAGGTTACCCCCTGTCCAAGCAAAGACCCTCACTCTAGTCAGGGTAAGTCAGACACAATCCAAATTATCCTGTGCCCACCCTCTGGTAGCTTGGCACTGAGCAGTCAGGCTTAACTTAGAAGGCAATGTGTAAAGTATTTGTGCAATAAATCATACAGTAACACAATATAGTACCACAAAAATACACCACACAGTGTTTAGAAAAATCTATAATATTTATCGGAATAAATGGAAGTCAAAAAGATTAAAGTTGAAATAAGCAAATAAAGGGATATTACTGAAAGTGATATCAAGTGTCTTTAGAGTTCAAAGATTACTGTAAAAGCAATAACAAGTGTCTTAAGTTCTCCTAGAAACAACAAGTGTCTCTTGCAGGGCAAAGTACCTGGTTTGTGTTGAAAAATCCTCGCAAGGGACCGCAGAGGAGGAGATGCGTGGAAAACGGTGAGTGTGCGTCTGTTTCGCCCCTTCTCACACGGACTTGCGTCGTTATTTTCCATGCGGGGGAAGATGTTGCATCGATTTCCGGCACGCGGACTTGGATCCTCTTCGGGTTGCGGGGTTTTCAGACGCCCCGGGGACGATGCGTGGAATCCTGGGCTTGCAGAGCGAAGTCACAGCGGCTGCGTTGATTCCGGTAGGCGATGCGTGAATTTTCTTCCGCATGGCAGGCGATGCGTCGATTCTGTCAGGTCGTGTCATTCTGAGTCGGTTTGCGTCGATCCAGTAGGGCTGTGAGTTGAAGTTCCGGTCGCGTCGCTGGCGCTGCGTCGATCTTCTGTTGCGAAGTCGGGCTGCGTCATTCCGGACTCGGTGTGCGGTGAAATTTTCACCGCGAGCAGGCTGTGCGTCGTTCTTGGCAGGCGGTGCGTCGAATTTTCGTCGCACGGGGATTTCAACTGCAGGAGAGAAGTCTTTTTGTTCCTGAGGCTTCAGGGACCAGGAGGCAAGCTCTATCCAAGCCCTTGGAGAGCACTTCTGCAGCAAAGCAAAAGAGCAGCAAGACAGAAGGGCAACAGCATGGCAGCAGTCCTCTTTAGACAGCAGTCAGGTGAGTCCTTTAGGCAGCCAGGCAGTTCTTCTTGTCAGGGTGCAGGTTCTGGTGCAGGTTTCTTCTCCAGGAAGTGTCTGCAGTGGTAAGGCAGAGGCCCTGTTTTTATACCCAAATGTGCCTTTGAAGTGGGGGAGACTTCAAAGAGTGGCTTAGAAGTGCACCAGGTCCCCTTTCAGTTCAATCCTGTCTGCCAGGGTCCCAGTAGGGGGTGTGGCAGCCCGTTGTGTGAGAGCAGGCCCTCCACCCTTCCAGCTCAGGAAGACCCATTCAAAATGCAGATGTATGCAAGTGAGGCTGAGTATCCTACGTTTGGGGTGTGAGATTTAAGTGCAGAGAAATGCTCACTTTCTAAAAGTGGCACTTCTAAAATAGTAATATTAAATCTAACTTCACCAGTCATCAGGACTTTCTATTACCATTCTGGCCATACTAAATATGACCTTCCTACCCCTTTCAGATCAGCAGCTACCACTCAAACACTGCATGAGGGCAGCCCCAATGTTAGCCTACGAAGGGAGCAGGCCTCACAGCAGTGTAAAAACGAATTTAGGAGTTTTACACTACCAGGACATGTAAACTACACAGGTACATGTCCTGCCTTTTGCCTACACAGAACCCTGCCCTATGGCTTACCTAGGGCATATCTTAGGGGTGTCTTATATGTAGAAAAAGGGGAGGTTTAAGCTTGGCAAGTACTTGTAAATGCCAAGTCGAATTGGCAGTGAAACTGCACACACAGGCCTTGCAAGAGCAGGCCTGAGACAAGGTTAAGGGGCTACTTCAGTGGGTGGCACAATCAGTTCTGCAGGCCCACTAATAGCATTTAATCTACAGGCCCTGGGCACATTTAGTGCACTCTACTAGAGACTTATAAGTAAATTAAAAAGTCAAATTTGGTATGATCCAAGGTTACCATGTTTAAAGGGAGAGAGCATTTGCATTTTGCACTGGTTAGCAGTGGTAAAGTGTGCAGAGTCTAAAAACCAGCAAAAACAGTGCCCAAAAAGTGGAGGGAGGCAGGCAAAAAGTTAGGGGTGACCACCGTAAGGCTGTCAGGTCTAACAGCCACATGACAGTCCACAAATTTGAGAGGTCAACAAAGGGAGAGCCAAATTGAGGTCAGTGTCAGTTTTTTGTACACTGGCATGATCTTAAGCAAAGTTAAAAAGAGAAAGTGGGCATGTGCCACAGAGAAATACTGTGCAGTTTTTCTGGTGAAAGATGTGTGTTCCACATCTTCACTGATTTATGTGGTACCTCCAGTGGTTGGGGGTATGGTAGGTATTGAAGTAGAGGGAGGCACACACACATCAGGGGCAGAAGATATGGCTCCAATGTCCACTGCAGCTCTCATCTGTGGCAACACATAAGGCAGCGCAGCAGCAAGGAGAAACTGTTGATTTTGCAACACAGCAGCAACGGCATGGTGGTAGGACTCATTGTGGCGATTAGGGAGTCCTGCTTCCGCTCCATGGACTCCAAGATGTTTTGGATTGTCCCCAGCCTGTTAGCAACCTCACTGGTGCCGCTTTGGGAGGGCATTTGCTCATGCCTCTGCCTCATGATACCATCAATGTCAGCCAGGGACTGCTGGAGGCCACAGAGCTGAGAGTAGGTGCCTCGTATGACAGCTGAATTGTCCTTATTCAGTTTAAGGCACCTATGGACTGCCTCTAGGATGTCCGCCATGGTCTCCAACCTCGCCAGTACCTGACCTGTCAGTTCCTGCTGGACTCCTACCACAGTTTGTTGGAATTCAAGTTGTAGGCCCTGGGAGACCATGGCTGTGGGTGGGCTGCCAGATGGTGTATGTTGGATGTTGTCCACTTCAACTGGAGACCTAGCAACACTGTCAAGCTTCCCTGCGACCAGTGATGGTGTCTGTATGGCATCCAGGATTTGCTGGAGGGTGTCAGGTTGTATGATATGCAGCTGGTCATCCACATCATCAGCAAAGTCCTAGACAGTCAGCTGGCCAGGAGGTAAGGGTTCATCCTCTGCAATCCTCTGCATTCTACAGCACACATAGCAAGAGGAAGATGCTGTGAATGATTGTTTATGTGCAAGAAGGTGTCTCTTCCTGTATATAAGCAATCATCCCTGCAATGCAGGCACCCTTGCACTATGGTGCAAGGGTATGTGTGTTGATGCTAGGCAGCAGTTTGTGCACGAGTGCTGAGGAAAGTACAGGGATGCGTTGTTTTTAGATAAATACAACGCAACCCTGCACTTTCAAAATGATACAGTGCAAGCTGCCTTGCTGTGCCACACTGCGTCATATCCCCCCTCGTACATGAGGCCCTCTTTTCAATAGTGATGTGTAGTACATCTGTTGGGTGTTGATGTGCCGTTTCACCGTATTTCCATTATAAATGGCAGTATCTCTGCATTGTTCTCAAGCAACTACTCTGAAGGGATGGGCCCTGTCGTACTGGTTAGTTTAACTCACTGACATTCCCACCAATTCATCATTATCAGAATTGTTTATTTGCAGAGTGTCACATGTCATGTGACTCAGGCCCACGCCATTGTATGTGTACATGCCTCCTTTGATTACCCACATTTGGTTCCTGGGACATGGGTAACTGCCAAACAGTGATCCTACACAGATCATACATTCATTCTCACATGCCTACCAAACGTGTATTATACATGACTATATCCAGTGGTCATCCTCTTGCTTTGTTATATAATTGGTATTGTTGTGGTCTCACACTGCATGTTTGTAGTGGTGTAATTAGTGATAAGTACCTACATCTGAATCCCACATCAGTAGGCCCATCAACTTCAGTATGGGTTCTTTGATGGGGCCTATCATTTTTGTTCGCTTTTACATGTGGCACCATGAGACAATGTTACTTCAGACTCCATCCTGGCACGTGCTACATGTCCCCCCTGGTCAACATGACATGTAGGTTGTAGTCCCAACAAAGGGCTGTTTTCTCCCATCTCTTCCAAGGTCTGCCGCAAGCATTGCACAGTCAGACCCAGTAGTGCATGTGTATTTGTGTAGCTACAATGCAGTACACATGTCCATTCCCACCTCCCCAGTATGCACAGTATCCATATTCAAAGTAAATATCATTTTGCCAAGCACAATCAGCACCTACCATGCAGAACCGTAGCAGTAGGCCACAATATGCACACATCATCATTAGTTTGTACACACATGGTCCTGTGGTGTGCATTTCTTACATTCCTCCCTCCAATTGATTAGTTACAAGAAGTTCCTGTGGTCCCTTCCATGGCATCTATGCACTCAGCCTGCCCACCATATCAGCTGTGAGCAATATGGTTTAATGCAGAGTACTATCAATGTGCCTCTTGCCATGTCCCTATATGTCCATACCTCTTACTGCCAACACCTGGCCCACATCTCAGTTGATTTGTTTCTCCTGTGACACAACCATTCCATTCTGAGGATTTACTATTTAGATTAGTATGCATAGGTCCAAGTGAGACTGAGTAGCTAAATGGTGCTGGGTGTCCTGCATTGTAACAGTCAGGTTGTGCAAAGTAGCAGTCTGCATGCTTGTTGTATTGTTCCAGTCCATGTGTTTTGAAGTGCATTGTGAGATTTGTGTTTTTTGTGAGTACTGGCGTACACTGCCTTGCAAGCACCAAAATACAAAGTGAGGTAAACATGGACTGTTGCTGCACTTCACACAATGAATAGAGTGAGGTGACACTTCAGGACTGGGCTGTGCAAATTGTGGAGGTCAGTGTGCATTCCATGTTTTTGCTGTTTAACCATAGTGTCACAGAATGCTATCCTTTGGCCTGCAGACAGTGTTTTTAAGCACTAGGACATAGCTGCCTGAATCAGCCTCATTAACAACCTTCAAAAGGTTTTTTGTAAACATGTCCTGGATAGACTAATAGATTGGATTGATGACAAATGCACCCTTTCTCACCTTAATGCAGAATTTAGACCTAAAACCAGCTCCATTGACCTGGAGTGAAAGTTGTGATGTTGGGTTGAGTTGTTGGGCGTGAGATACCTAGGGTTTATTTAGTCAAAAAATTAAAACTATAACCTTGTATTTATCTGTTATGTGCAACACTTGTAGGTGTATAATGATTTTTTTGCAATACGTATAATATGTCTATATATTGTTCTGATTATTATCCTTTTTAAGGCTCCTTGATATATATAAGTTGGTATAAGAGCAAAGCTAGGTATGTCCTAGTGAGTTGTAATTCTTAAGAGAGACATTTATGTTTCTCTTTTTGTAACATTAGTTTTACATAATTAAACCTCTCTAACATTGTACTGTATATGTAACCGGACTGTTGTGGCTGTTGTCTAACAGTCTACTTAATATTTGCATGAGTGTAATGTAAGAGTATGTGTGTTCAAATACAGATATGGCTGCCTGCCATCTTGCGGCTGAACCCTAGGCTGAGCAGAATTCCTCCTCCCCCTGTGACTCACTCCAGAGGCTTCTGCTGACTTCTGGAGAACAGCAGAGCTCTGGGTTCGTCAGCTGGGTGAGAGGAACTTTGCGGTGGGGAAGATGCATGCCTGGCCAGATCCCAGCGCAGCACAGCCACTTCCTGAGCAGCCACCTTGCCATCTTGCTGCCTCACAGAATAGGTCTCAGCGTGGTGGCCCAAGATGGGGCCTATTAGCTCTGCCTAATGCCATGGTGTCCTTCCCATACCACAGCGGTCTGCTGCCACTGCCTTTGCAACCGGGACCAGGAGGGCCTGGGCCCAAAGCCACCTGATCGACCGCTTACTTGTGACCCACATGCAACCTGCTGGCGAGTGCACACTCTAGACTCAGAGTGCCCCAACTGCTTTCCTTTGAAGTCCCAGCTCTCAGAGCAGTCCAGGTGCTGCCCATTACTACCTGGAGACCACCTGCTCCCTCCTGGGTTAGGATCACCCTGCTAGCTTGTGCAGCTGTAGGCTTCCACATCTAAGAGGAAAAAGGATTTGGCAACCTTGAGGTGATCTCCCTGGCTGCAAATGGAATTATAATCTGTCAGACTGATCTGAGACCTACACTAGCCCAGGAGAGACCTCAATCCACAGTACTGCGGGGCTACTACACTGAATTGTACATGCTGGTGAGACCCCTGGATCAAGTTTCCTTACCTCTCATCACAACCTGGTAACCTTTTAACACTGCCTCCCCCAAACATGAGGCACATTGCTGGACTTCCTTAATGAGGCATAGTGATAACTTAGTGTACTCTACTGTGTAACAGCAGAAGCTCCTGGCCCCCAGCTAACGGAAGCATTGCTCTCCTACATTTTTCCCTTTGGACCTGTTGAGGTTAGCTGTAATCATTTGCTACTGCCCATACAGCCTTGTGGAGACATTAACTGGCTGCAGTGACATTATGCCATGAGGTAAATCCTCCAGAGACCACTTGGTGGTATCCTGTGGTCTAAAACTTCCTCACACTCTATGACAGACAAGGGGTCTTCATTGTCACCATCTGGGGCTCTTCTAATCACCAAGGACTACATGGCTCAATTCCTCAACGATATTAAACAGGAGATTAGCTCCTTAAAGGTGGACTTCAAAACCTGCATACAGAATCTCTAGAGAGACACGCACAATGGACTCCTGCACAAAAGACCAAGAGATGTTTAAGCAACGGGTGATAGACCTGCAAGACCGACATGTGGAGCTTTAGGCCAAGCAAGAAGACCTTGAAGACTGCAGTCGTAGATATAACCTTTTTATCTGTGGTATCCCACGGGGCACAGAAGAGAGATGACATCCTGGCCTTCACTAGGGATTTACTTTAGGTGATCTGGGGAGGAGAAGTGGACCGACCACTGACTATGGATCGCACTCATCGTGTCTCCACTATGACGGACAGGCCTAATACTGCCCCCGACATCCACACAAGAATACATTTCTTTCAAAATAGGAGGCAATCTAAGAGTAGGTCGAAGTAAAGCAGACCTAGACCCAGATTTACGGTGGCCGAGCGCCATTCCAATGCCACATTAGCATCATTTTGTTTACGCTAATGTGGTGTTGGAAGAAAAAAAACGCTGCGCCATCTTTACTAAGTGGCCGATGCCTGCATTGCACCACTTTGTAACCCGTTGTGCCACATTATGCCTGTGCCAGGCACAATGTAGGCAAGGGGGATGTTCCAGCACTAGATGGGCCATAAAAATGGGGCACAGGAATCTATGAGATTCCTTTGTGCCATTTTTATCAGCATTTTTAACACCTGCTAAGTGCAGGTGTTAAAAAGAGGCTGCCATTGTGTTCAATGGGCCTCTGGGTGCTTTGTAGGATTAGCATCAACATTTTTTATGCTAGTCCTGCAAAGCTCCGGACAAGCATAAAAAATGATGATGCTAGTCCCCCTGACTACCGTCAGGGTGGAGCCAAGGGGCACAAGAAAAATGCCACTGCACAAGGTGTAGTGCCCCTTCTCATAAATCTGTGCCCTAGCCTTTAGAGGCCAAACTCCGGGAGATGTCTATCAGGTACCAATGGTCCCATCCTCTTGGTCTGATATTCTAGCTCAATGGCAAGCAACGCCATTTGCACGCACAATCTGACTCTCAATGCACTCTGGGTCTCCCTGAGAATTCCCCAAAGAGTGAGTCTCACCTACCACCTCCAGAGGAGAGAGATCGATGGTGTCCATCTTGGACTACTGTTGGATGAAGGACTTGAGATCGCCAACTGAAAGCAAAAGCCTTACAAGAAGCAAAAGATGACATAATCTCTCACCTACAGAATATGAAGTAGGAAGTGGCTCAGTGGAATTGCCAAGAGAACTAAGTGCTGTCGCAGTCGATTTCAGCAGTTTCACAATTACTGACCAGAGTATCACACCAAGCTGTTGTTCACTCTGCCTGTGTTGTGTTGGACATGACCCTTTTTGCAGGATCATTCCCTAACCTTTTGCCTCCTTCCTCCTATTTTTTTCTGACCAGTTTTTGTGGGCTTTGGGACACTGGGCTAGTACTGCTAACCAGTACGAAAGTGCAAATACTCTCTGACTAAATTGTATTAGTGATTGGTCTATCCATGATTGGCATATTTGATTTACTAGTAAGTCCCTAATAAAGTGCACTAGAGGTGCCCAGGCCCTGTAATCAAATGCTACTAGTCGGCCTGCAGCACTGATTTTGCTACCCACATGAGTAGCCCCTTAAACATGTGTCAGATCTGCCACAGCTGTGTTTGTGAGTGCAGTTTTGCACTGTCAATTCAACCTGGCAAGTGTACCCACTTACCAGGATGAAACCTTCCCTTCACCTACACGTATGTCACCCCTAAGGTGGGCCCTATGTAGCTCCATTGGCAAGGTGTAGCGTATTTAAAAGGTAGGACATGTACTGTTGTGTTTTCCAAGTTCTGATAGTGAAATACTCCCATATACGTTTTTCACTATTGGAAGGCCCATCTCTCCCATAGGTTAACATGGGGGTTGTCTTTAAATATATTTTTAGTGCAGTTTCCTTTTGGGAGCAGATTGAGATCTGGAGTTTGGGGTCTCTGAACTCACAATTTAAAAATACATATTGTGATAAAGTTAGATTGTCTGTTTCAAAATGCCACTTTTAGAAAGTGTGTATGTTCTTGCTTAACCATTCTGTGCCTCTGCTTGGCTGCTGAATACACGTCTGGGTCAGACTGACAGTTGGGCTGTTTGTGGATTCACTATAGAAGGTGACACAAAGGAGTTGAGGTATGTCCTGCATATCCTGATGAGTCTTCCTTGGCTAGAGTGGGAGGGAGGAGCTGACACCTGCACTTGAAAGGGCTGTGTCTGCCCTCACACAATACAGTCTCAAGCCCCATAGTGTGGGCATGGGGCAGGACAAGAAAGAGGCAGGGTCCTGTGCACTACATAGACTTTCCTTTGAAGTTTGCCTACTTCAAAGGCAGAAATTAGTATAAGTAGTGGACCCAAAACCCCAGAATTTTTTATTACTTCGAATCAAGAGGAACCTCTGCTAAGGAGAAGAGCTTGATGCCTAAGGAGGACCTGCTACTCTGCCTGTTGCCTTGTTGTGCTGGACTGCTGCTGCTGCTTCTACCTTAAACGGGAAAGGACTGGACTTTGCTTGCTGAAATCCAGCTTGGGAAGTTTCTCCAAGGATTTAAACTGAACTTGCCCCCTGGTCTGAAGTCTCAAGAGCATCAAAGACTTTATCTGTCAGTGCCTGGGCTCTTCTGCTGAGAGTCCTGACTTACTAAGTGGTGTCAAATACAGTCCCTGGGACCCTAGAAGTGGAAGCTGGTACCCTGCAGAGGAAACTTCACGCACGGCTGTGTGCGCATCTGAAATATCGCCACAGTGCCTGTCCCGGGGCTGAAAATTAGATGCAGGCCCGCGGAGCCCGGGTGGGAGTAAGCAACATGTGAATGACACAACAAACAACCAATGGATGAAGAGAGGTGGCTGAATGTCCCTATATATGGCCGAGAGCTAGCGCCGCACATTCGGGACCACGATGGCCCAGTTTCCCACAGCCATGAATGATTACATATTAGGATTCCTGCAGTATTATACTGGGATGTGATAATTAACTGCGTTCATCACACGAGATTGCCTAGACCACGATAAGAGTACCGTTGAACACAGGCCGTACCTGACTTTAAGCCCTGATGAAGTCCGTGAGAGGGATCTCTCATTGGACGAAACACGTGTTGGCTGTGGAGGCTAATTGTACATGATTTCAAGGACATTTCCCTATTATGATTGAACTGCTTCAAGAAATAAATTTATCCTGAACCAGAGCCTGGCGTGATTGCCTTTCACACAGAGGATTTATTACATCACCATACTCTTAAAATTTTTACTCTTGTGAGTGCTCTGACAGCTGTTTGTTGTTACTGTCAGTTTCCTTTGAAACAATGGAGGAGTCAGGAAGATCCTCCTGTCATGAGCACCATGACATAAATAATCTGTGAACTCGACTGCATGGACTTACTGTGAGCGCCCGTTACCTATGACCTTCTTCCTAGCGGCTATTTTCTAATTCTGAAAATTAGATGCAGTGCCTGCCTCGCAGCTAGAGAATCGAAGCAGCACCCTTCGCACAGCGCATCAGAATTTTTCCCGCATCCACCCTGGGCATCAAAATCTTCAACAACACTGCACAAACCTGAGACTGCTTGTCCGGAAATCAACGCATCTCTTCCTGTGAAGAAAGAATCAATGCATCGCTTGACCAGCAGAGAAAGGAATCAATGCATGGCTTTCCTTGCGAGTAAGGAATCAAAGTATTGCTTGCTTTTCCAACTCACCCTCACCTGTGCCGCTTTATTTTTGACCCATGTCAGGTACTTCATGCTAAAACAACACATCCATTGATTTCTATGGATTGACTCTTTTTACTTTAAAAATTAATATCTTTGCTTGTGTATATTGGACTGTTGTCATTTTAATAAACTTTTTTTATTTTGATAAATATTGGCTATTTTTCTTATGTTCTTTGGAGTCCTTTTGTGGTGTTTTCACTGTGTTATTGTGTGTGGTTGTACAAATACTTTACACATTGCCTCTGAGATAAGCCCAACTACTGGTGCCAAGCTACCAAGGGGAGAGCAGGGGTTATCCTAGCTAGGTATCTCCCTTACCCTAACAAGAGTGCAGGTCCCTACTTGGACAGTGTGCAAACTGACTCCCAATTAAAGACCTCATTTCTAACACTTTTTTTTTTCTTTTAGCAGATCCTTATGTCTCAGAGCTGAACTTTCATGCACCTGCATAACATCCCTGCCCTCCTTCTGTCTCTCGACAGGAGAAGGCGTTTGACAGGGTCAGCTGGGCCTTTCACCATACTGCCCTTTTTAAAATTGGCCTAGGGCCTGTGATGATTAGCAAAATCAAGGCTTCTATACCACTCGGCCTACCAAAGTCAGAGAAAATGGCCAAACTACTACTTCTATTCCTCTCTGGCGGGGCACACACCAGGGATGTCCTCTGTCCCTCTTCTATTTACCTTAGGAGTTGAACCCTTGGTGATTTGCCTCCGTCAGACCTCTGCCATCTCTGGCATTCCTTTCAGAGGACAAGATCATAAAGTGCTACTGTATGTGGACGACTTGTTATTGACTCTTTCAAATCCTGAGACAACTCTACCAGTGGCTATTCAGGCGCTCTGTTAATTTGAACTTGTCTCTGAATATAAAATTAATATGTCCAAATTACAGGCCCTTAACCCCACTTACCTACACAGCACCTCTCTGCCTTGCAGAGACTAGCTCCTTTCCAGTGGGCCACAAAATCTATTTGTTATCTGGGGCTCAATATCATGAATTCCTTACATACCTGGGCTTATGCTAATTAGTCTCATTATCAGACGGTAATCTTAGAAGACCTGAGCAGGTAAAAACCTCTACACATTCCATGGTTAGGACGGATTAACATAATTAAACATAATTAAAATGAACGTTCTACCCCGCATGCTCTATTTGTTTCAGGCCCTCTTCACCTCCATCCCAAAAGAGGACATCCGTCGATTGCAGAAGGACATACATGCCTTTATATGGAAGGGCAAACTACCCTGCATATCCAACAACATACTTATGCCCCCTATGGACTGAGGTGATTTAGCATGCCATATTTTGCTAGACTACTACCGAGCTGCACATTTACAATTTATCTCTGAGTGGGTGGTCAGAGAGAGCAAAAAACATTGGCTACACATGCATCGAGCTGTAGCTGCTGACCTCTTTGGGACTTAACTTGGTTGGACAAACTTGACTGCCCTATGGCTGATATCTGGCAACACCCATTAGAACAGTGCTGGAGGTCCAGGATAGGACTGCATTAGCCTATGGCCTTACCTTGTTTCCCTTGCCGAATACCCCTCTTGCATGCAACCCGGGGTTTACACCGGGACAACCTCTGGGATCCCTTCTGGCATGGGATAAGGCGGAGAGCAGAATACTGGGAGATTTATTCCAGGGCCCTTAAAATCATTTGAACTATGTGAAACCAAATTTGATATACCGGGCAAACACAGACATAAGTATTTGAGCTCTGTAACTTGGCACTCCACTCCTCTAGCGTAGAGGGAACGACTTGCTCACTCACACTTTTTGAACTCTTGATGTGTCACTATGAGAGCACTTAGCAGCTGGTCTCCAAGACCTGCAGTGCTCTCCAACACTCTTTCTTGATTCCCACACACCCATACCAGACAAAGTGGTAGTCAGAAGCAAGCATGCCAAGATCGGCCCACTCCTGAAGAAACCAATGGCTGACTCTCTGGACCTCAAGAATTACCACCCCATTTCTCTGCTGCCCCATTTCTTTTGATGCCAAGATCATCGAAAAGGCCATCAACACTCAGCTCCGTAAGCACATTGAAGGCAATAACATCCTGGCCATCTCCTAATGAGGTTTCAGGAGCAAGCGCAGCAGGGAGACCACCATTCTCGCCGCCACAGGTGACATCCACTCACTCCTTGACCGTGGCCATACAGCAGACCTCATCCTAGTAGATCTATCAGCCACTTTCGACATAGTTTCTCACCTCACCCTCTGTTCGAGACTCGACTCAACATCCGCGGAAAGGCCCTACAATGGATAAGTTCCTTCCTGTCTGGCAGAACCCAGAAAGTCAGACTCCTGCCTTACCTATCAGAGCCTAGGGAGAACAGCTGCAAAGGGCTCTTCCCTGAGCCCCACACTCTTCAGCATCTACATGGCTCTGCTCGCATCCATCATCAGGAATCATAGGCTGAACATCATCCCCTGCGCTGATGACAACCAGCTGATCATCTCTCTGACCGAAAACCCCACATGGAAGGTGTCGCCTCCAGGATGAAGGATAGCTGCCTCAAGAAAAAATCTGATCCGCCTCTTGGGACACTACAAACAATCCTGGAATGACTCCTGATGGTCATCAACTCTCGGAACCCACCCACCACCAGAGACCATGCACGCAACCTTGGCTTCATCCTGGACTCACTTCTCACCATGACCCGCCATGTCAACTCAGCTGCATCCTCTTGCAAATGGATCCCTAAGGACCGCTGCAGAACCATGACCCATGCCCTGGTTAACAGCAGACTCAACTTTGGCAACACCCTCAACGCCGGCACCACCAGGAAGAACCTGAAGAAACTTCAGCACATCCGAAACGCCTCTGCCAGGCTCATCCTGGACATTCTCTGCCGTGAACAAATCTCTAATCACCTAAGAGACCTCCACTGGCCTCCTATCGAGAAAGGGATTAACTTGAACTCCTTGTGCACGCATACAAGACACTCCATGACCTAGGCTCTGCCTACCTCAACCACAACATCAAGTTCTACTCCCCCACCAGACCTCTCCGCTCCGCTTAACAAGCACTAGCAACCGTACCCAGCATACGGGAGACCTCGGCTGGTGGAAGATACTTCACCTTCCTCGCAGCAAAGAGCTGGAACACTGTTCCCTTACACTTGAGGCAGTCACCATTGCTGCATTGGTTCAGGAAGGACCTTAAAAGTTGTCTCTTCAATTGAAACTCAGAGGACAAACCCCCTCAGCCCCTTGAGACCTTATGGATGTGTAGCTATGCGTTATAAACCTTGATTTGATTTGATTTGAGACACAGAAATCATATAGAAGCAGTGGGAACTACTGTGGTGGGAGGTTCCAAAAACTCATTTGTAGTGTTCTGTACCAGGAATCCATCTATACGTTGATGCTTCAATGGTATTATGCCCCAATCTGCCTTCATACAATGTTCCCATCCACCTCCACTACCTGCTGGCGATGTGGGACCACAGGCGGCACCTTCAATCACATTTGGTGGTCATGCTTGCTACTCACCCTTTATTGGAAAGAGGTACTACGCCATATTAAAAGCACACTGGGTTTCCCAATACCAGTAGACTACCACGTGATTATTTTAGGCAAATGCCCAAATGCGCTCAAAGCCCTAACACATGCGGTCTGGTACCTAATTCATCATGTAACAGGTGCCGCCAGTTGATCGCCTTGGCCTGGAAATCCCCTTCTCCTCCTCCTATTGCTACTTGGTTCACCAGTGTGAGAGAACAGGGCTGATTGCAGAGGCCTGCTAACTTTTTGCCCCCATTTTCCTCTTTTTGCTGGTGTTTTCCTGACTCTGGTGGTGCCCTGGGTACTGCTAACCAGTCCCAGGGCCTGTGCACAGTGTAAACTCAGTATGCAAATTAGGCTAATTATAATTGTCTAAGCCAACCTATCGATAAGTCCCTAGTATATGGTAGGGCATGTAGGTTTAGGGACCCCAGCATAGGTAATGCACCCATACGTGCACTGCTGAGGTGCCCATTGTCATTTTAAAGGCAGGGCCGCCTTGTTGGCTGCTTTTAAATTAAAGTTTCATGCAAATTTGACTTTGGAATTAAAAGTAGTTCCAAAGTCTTAAACTACCTTATTTTTACATATAAGTCACCCCTAAGGTGTGCCCTATGTGCCCCTAGGGCTGGATGCCATGTAACTATAAGCAGGGAGCTTATAAACATAGTTTTATAAGCCCTGATGAAGTAAAACAGCCAAATTAGTTTTCCCTCATTGTAGTGAATCGTCTCCAGAGGTTAGAATGGGGAGACTTTATTTTAATTTTTAAAGTCCCCTTAAGTAACAGATACCAGAAGTTTGGTATCAAATTAATTGTTATAATAAATCCCACAACTTCCAGTTGTGGGATTTTAATATAACTTGTTCAGGTAGAGTTGCCAACTTCAGCCATGCATTGTTTTTGCTGCTGTGCTCTGATTGGCCAGCCTCTGGCAGCCTGGCCAGGCTGCCTTGATGAGGTGTGAAGTGGCCTGGCTCCAAACAAAGAGATGTGCCTGGGGGAGGAGGTCTCCCCTCAGCAGATGGTGAAGCAAGAAGGGGGAGGGCTGCCAAACTGGTCTTCAAAGGCAAAGAAGGACATTTGGAGCAACTCAGCAACACCCTCACATCCTGCAAACCTAGACAATTAGGTGCCCCCTTGATTAGATTAGGAGAGGGCAGGAGAGGGGTGTGTTTAGGATTTGTAGCCACACCAGTGGGTGGGCTCAGCCAGATGTAACCTCCAAAAATCACTTTCAGCCATGATGGATTTTTGAGGAATGTTGCTCCCTGGGATTGATTTTTGCCATACTTCCCAGGAAGTGGTCATCACAGGGAGAAGGACCCTACCCCTGATTGGAGAACCAGGACCCCCCTATTTTTCACCCAGAAGCAAGGATAAAACTGGCAGACCTGCACCCACACCTCAGTTCCCTACCAGATCCCTTTCAGATTCCAACAAGGAAGAACTACAGGAGAAGAAGGACTGCCCTGCTGGACCCCTGACCTGCACCTGGACACTGCACTCAGGAGGTCTGCACCAGCTGCACACTTGGGCTTCACCACTAAAAGGACTTTACCTGTCTTCTACTGCTTCAAGAAGGGATTCCCTGTTTGCTACAGGTACAAAGGAGCTGCCCAGAGTCCCCTGCATCACGTCCTGCAAGCAGAGCCCAGGTGACCAGCGTCCAGTGGCCATTTGAGGATTCTGACCAGGTCCATTCTGGGAATTATAGTCCCAACTCCCAAGGAGCAATTCAGAGCTTCTGGAACCTTGGATCAAGTTGTGGACACTTTAAGGACACAAAAAGGACCTCTGGAAGAAGATCCAGAAGTTTGTAGATGTTTGGAGCAACTCCATAAGTTGAAGAGGTGCATTGTGGGAGTTGTCGTCCCAGACCCCAAGAGGCACACCAGAGCCTCTGAACCCTTGGCTGGTCCTGTGGACCACTTTCCTGAATCAAACACTTCTGATAGTAAGTGTGGCAATGTTACCTCATGGGTGGCCTGAACTCTGGACTTTGTTCCTTTCCAGTGTGACCTTTTTTAACCCTTTGAGCGCTAGTTGCTTCTATGCGCTAGAAAGCATTAATTCTTTAAAAAATTAATATCTCCGGTTCCCCTTATCAGATTTTATTCGTTTTGGTGTCATTTTAAAGATGAAAATATTTCCTATTTTTATAAAGTGATTTGGGATTTTTGAACTGTTTCCTGTGTTTTATTTAATTACTGTTTTGTAATATTTGAATGCTTTATGCTTTGTCTTCTAAGTTAAGCCTTGTCGCTCGTTGCCAAGCTACCAAGCGTTGAGCTAGGTTTAATTTACTGAGACCTAACTGGACCTAATTGGAGGTTAGTGGCCTATTGCTAAGTGTAGGTACTTGCCTGCCCTCACCAATAACCCATTTTCCAACATTTGTGGTGCGCAGTGGTGGGATCCTGTACCTGTGTTCAGTATCACGTTACAGGTTTAAGTAAAGCAAATTAAAAATCCTTTAAATTGTCCTAGTGTAAAAATTGTTTGTAATTTTTAATTTGGATTAATTTCAATTATTGAATTTTTGTGATTTTTCTAAATTCTTGTTTCCAATTTTTGCAAAAAGTTTTTGTTGACACAAAACTAGGGAACCATGGAGTGCGATCTGGCTAGCCTACCCACACTGACAGAAGTCCAGCTTAGGGGATTGTGCACTGCGAGGGGGTTGCCTGCAACCACTGACCTCAGGAAGCATGTCCTGATTAAATCCCTGACAGCATGGGCTGAGGCCCAAGAAGTAGGCCCAGAGGAAGCTCTAAAGGAGGAAGAAGCAGGGGAGGATGTTAACTCCAATCATTCAGGGCAGGGAGGACATCTGAGCCTAGGTGAGGAGGAGGAAGACCGGTCCTCACTGCACACAGTCACTAGGGTCATACCCAAAGCTAGTTGGGGGAAGGGGGTCCCTTCAGGAGGAGAGAACCTGTCCCTCAGGGAAAGAGAGCTGGAGGCCCAGCTAGCATTTATAGCTTTGGAGGCAGACGAGCTGGCCCTAGAAAAGAAAAAGTGGGCAAGGGAAGAGAAAAGAGATGGTGACAGCGACAGAGAAGCTGAGGTATCCATGGGTGGGGGGGTTTGCCCCAGATTACCCAAGGGGGTGGTTCCTGCCTATGTAGAGGGGGATGACATAGATAAGTGGCTGGGGGCCTTTGAGAGGGCCCTCCAGATGAGGAGAGTTAAGCCTTAATACTGGGGTTCACTTTTATGGGAGTTGGTCCCCAACTCAGGGAGGGATAGGCTTCTGATCTTGAGTGGGGAGAAGGCAGGTTCATATCCTAGTATGAAGAGGTGCTTAACCAAGAAGTTTGGTCTGACTCCAGAGCAGTATAGGATGAAGTTCAGGGACACCCAGAAGGTCAATACCCAGTCTTGGGTTGACTTTATAGACACCTCACTTAAGGCACTAGAGGGCTGGATTCATGGTAACAAAGTAAATACTTATGAGCGGTTATACAATCTGATCATGAGAGAGCACATCTTGACCAATTGTATCCAAGAAAGGTTACGCCAGCACCTAGTGGAATCTAAGCTAACCAACCCTAGAGAGCTGGGGGAGGCAGCTGATGAGTGGTTGAGAACCAGGGTGGTTGTCAAGTCCCAGAGGGGAGACTCCAAGAAGGGGGAGTCAGGTCCCCAAAAACCTACGGGGGGAGGAGGTAAGTCCACCACAGAGACTCCCTCTGTACCCCAGAACACTAAGAAGGAGGAGAGTAAATCCCATTCCCACTCTGACAAGCAGAGACAGGGAGACCCAGGGTTAAAAAAGCTCTTGGACAGTAAGGCTTGCTTTGACTGTCAGCAGACAGGTCACTTCAGAGGAGATGCAGCCTGTCCAAAGAAGGTGGTTAGCACTGGGCTGTCCAGTGAAGGCATGGAGGAGGACTCCTCAGATGATGAAGGCCTCCTAGCATTGGGCTGGGAGACAGGCCAGATGGTAAGCTGGTGATCCCGGACAATTAGGTGCCCCCTTGATTAGATTAGGAGAGGGCAGGAGAGGGGTGTGTTTAGGATTTTTAGCCACACCAGTGGGTGGGCTCAGCCAGATGTAACCTCCAAAAGTCACTTTCAGCCATGATGGATTTTTGAGGAATGTTGCTCCCTGGGATTGATTTTAGCCACACTTCCAGGAAGTGGTCATCACAGGGGGAAGGACCCTGCCCCTGATTGGAGAACCCAGAACCCCTGTTTTTCACCCAGGAGCAAGGATAAAACTGGCAGACCTGCACCCACACCTCAGTTCCCTACCAGATCCCTGTCAGATTCCAACAAGGAAGAACTACAGGAGAAGAAGGACTGCCCTGCTGGACCCCTGACCTGCACCTGGACACTGCACTCTGGAGGACTGCACTAGCTGCACACTTGGGCATCACCACTAAAAGGACTTTGCATATCTTCTACTGCTTCAAGAAGGGACTCCCTGTTTGCTACAGGTACAAAGGAGCTGCCCAGAGTCCCCTGCATCAACTCCTGCAAGCAGAGCCCAGCTGACCAGCGTCCAGTGGGCATTTGAGGATTCTGACCAGGTGCAATCTGGGAATTGTAGTCCCAACTCCCAAGGAGCAACTCAGAGCTTCTGGAACCTTGGATCAAGTTGTGGACACTTTAAGGACACAAAAAGGACCTCTGGAAGAAGATTCAGAAGTTTGGAGACATTTGGAGCAACTCCATAATTTGAAGAGGTTTATTGTGGGAGTTGTCGTCCCAGACCCCAAGAGGCACACCAGAGCCTCTGAACCATTGGCTGGTGCTGTGGACCACTTTCCTGAATCAAACACTTCTGAAAGTAAGTGTGACAGTGTTACCTCATGGGTGGCCTGAACTCTGGACTTTGTTCCTTTCCAGTGTGACCTTTTTAACCCTTTGAGCGCTACTTGCTTCTATGAGCTAGAAAGCATTAATTCTTTAAAAAATTCGTATCTCCGGTTCCCCTTATACAATTTTATTCGTTTTGGTGTCATTTTAAAGATACAAATATTCCCTATTGTTATAAATTGATTTAGTATTTTTAAACTGTTCCCTGTGTTTTATTTAATTACGGTTTTGTGATATTTGAATGCTTTATGCTTTGTCTCCTAAGTTAAGCCTTGTCGCTCGTTGCCAAGCTACCAAGAGTTTAGCTAGGTTTAATTTACTGAGACCTAACTGGGCCTAAGTGGAGGTAAGTGGCCTATTGCTAAGTGTAGGTACTTACCTGCCCTTACCAATAACCCATTTTCCAACAACCAGGCTTTGGCAGACAGTGGCAATGGAACACCTATCACATAAACTCTCCTTTACGGATGAGAAATTTACCAGACTCTGGCAACCCTTCCTGGATTACTTCTCATGGTTGGAGGATCTTTGCTTCCAGACGCCCAGGCTTTGCGTCCTGCAACTATTTGATTAAATCATCAGTACTGCTTCACTTTTTTTACATGACGCCCCCTGTCCCTGCTCTGATATTAGAGTCTTTTACAGTCAGCCCCGACGCCTCCACACTATGCCTCTTTCTCCCTCTAGGCCTAAACCCATGCAATCACATCAGCTCTCTCCTTGTCCCCCCAGGTTACTTATGACATTGTTTGTGTTCTCACCGTTTTCCAGGATGGTGTGGGAATGGGGTCTTGGAATGCAGAGCTGTGGGCATAATATTCTTACACGTCTTTCATTAGCCATGGGCCCCTTAACCAATTGTAACTCAATGTCAAAGCCTTTATTCCTAGGCACCCTCCTTAGGGGAAACCACAACCTACTATACTGCACCAACAGTTTGATAATGGATGACAAATGCATATGTTCCACTTAGTGCATCAACTGGGCTTAGCTCCTTGTGATATGGTTGGCTCATATTAATTTTTTCTATGACTGTAAATACTATCAGCCCTATTCTGTACCCAGTGTATGTTATTTTCTGTTTCATAGACACTGTCATGGACTTTGGTTCTTTTTATGACATGTAATTTGTTCTTATACCATTTGAAAAAATGCAATAAACAAATATTGAGCAAATTCAGATCATGTTGACTAGGCACATCATTGGTCAAGCTGCAAGTTGTAAGTCATTTGCAAATAGCTTACCTTAACTTTAAGCTATAATCTTGAGGTGTAATTTTCAACATAACCATCTAAAGCACTCATCTAAATGAGGAAATATGTATACAAACAAACAATATTGTGTATATCTTACTTACCACTAACCAACTAACACTACCATACCTATCCTAATGTAAAATCTAATCTATCTGATCTAAATCTACTAACAACTTATCTATGTCTAACACAAAACATAATAAACATCAGCCCTCACCCTCTTAAAATACATCAAAAAATGTTCACCTACACATTAAACATTATACCACTCCCACAAAATATCTAAGCTATATACAACTACATAAAAATCTTACCTTACCTAATACTAATTTCCACTATACATAAACCACATCTATTTAAATACTAACCATACCTATCTTCAATAATATGCTAAACATAACAAGAAGGATAATATGAATGGCGGGAGAAAGAAGAAAAGTCTGTACCTAGCCTATTTTCTGGACAGGCCTACAGGCACCCCTGCCACAATCTGTTTTTCTCAATCATGAGAGCAGTCATTTTCAAAACCTGTCCTGTGAGGGTGTTTGTGTGCTTCTGTTGCTTTTTCATCTATTTCATCATTGTCTGCACAAGTTTCCTTGCTTTGTGGTGTTTCATTTTCAGGGCAGCTGTAGTGGCTTCACCATAAATCCTTTTGGAGCTGGCCTTCCCTCTATGAGGTATATCTGTGCTGGTTGACATCATAGGCTTTGGTGTGCTTGGTTGGTGGGCCCACATGATGTTTGCCTTTTTCTCCTCAAAAAATGTTCCCATTCTCTGAAATGCCTTTACCACTTTCCTGCTTTTTTCAAAACACAGTTTGCATGTCCCAAATTTTGTTTCATTTTCAGCATTTATATTGGCTACACATGAAGAAAATAAAAACACTCATGTATTGGTCATACAATGCAAAGTTTGAGCTCAATATTATTGTTCATCATGGTATTTATACACATGCATTCCCTGCTTTACAATTTAATGAACACTTGAAAATCACTTACTGGTGATGGCAGAACACATCTAATTTCAATGGACAGGTAAATTTACATCTTGGTAAACTCAATCGAGGGAACCTACATGTCTATACCATTGTTGCTAATCATCTACACATATATCTGTTCAAAATTAATGCACATGACCTGCAGTATGCATGTGTGTGGTCCACGATCACACAGGCCACATAAAAACTTTTGACAGTCAATCAACATTTGCTGCATCAACTGCCATTGGCATGTATTTTGTGGACCGCCCATTGTTACACCAAATGAAGTGTACTTCATTACTAGATAAGCATGTGTTTGTACAAGAGAATGGCATCAAAGGCCTTATACTGTATACAAAGAATGTGACATATCATGGTCATGAAGTCAAGTTGCTTGTGTGCATTGTATCACAGCAAGATACCATAAAAGGTAAATACTTAAAACATATATGCACCTTTTTCTAGTTCTCCTTGCAATGCTTACTGTGTGCAGCCTTGTACCAACACAGGCACCCGTGCACAATGGTGAAGGTTGTTTGCGTCACAGAGATCATGATTTTTGGGGGAGAAAGGGACATCTTTCTGCCCACAAAAGCATCTGAGGTATAGTTTAATGTCTATGTGTGTTGTGGAACGCAGCATACATAGCAAGAGGAAGTCATCATAATATTGTAACATATTTCACCGTGTTAAGGCCTACCTGGGATGGCTTAGGAGTTTCAAATATTTCCAAGCTAAATGTCAAAGTGGCAAATAACATTGTTGAATGTGTAGGAACAACAATGCTCCATCCTGCTCCACCCATGTACCTCCTTCTCAGTGCAATGTAATGCAAGGTGGCACCTTGTGCTGTCTTGCATTATTACTCCAGATTTAATAGAGCTACACAGTAAAATTGATTTAAGTGCTTGTGTTGCCTTGCATTGCCTTTGGTAATGCAACCTAGGGCAAGACCATGCTACAGGTGAGGCATAATTACTCACCATTAACAGTTTACTACCTCACATACATCTAGCAAAATCAAAAAAACATAAGTAGATGTGTGTGTAAATGCCCATGCATCCAACCACGGCATGTCAGCCTATTGCTGATGTAATAAGGGTAGTATATCTTACATTTTGGAAATTTTATACGCCTGCAATAGAGGCATTACAAGGATACATATTTGAAATTATTCTCATATTTTCATATTTCTACGTGTGCTACATTCTGCAGCACTATTTTCAAGACGGACAAGCCGCTAACGGTGGTTTTTGTGCAGTTAGGTATCCATTGCTACTCAAAAATCATCTTGTGTGTAGCACAGGCACAAATGCAACATGATGTTACGGTGCCTGGTTTGGCAGGTGGCAGTAGGCTGCACTCGTTGCAGCAGTGCTTTTAGAGACCATGAATGCCACACATCTTTCAAAAAATCATGCATTCCTGCACTCTCTCTGTGACACTATGCATCTCAGCAAGTTGAACTGCAAAGTTGTCTTGCATCACTTTGTTTCAAATCTAGACCTATGTACCTTAGCAGAGTGCACATTAATGGAGATATTGGTAGTGTGGGAAGGACATATTAGTATGTGACACACACAATTAGTCACAATTGTTGTGGGATGCTATTAATTGGCAGTGGATTTCCCGCTTGCGTACATTTAGGTCCTACAGCACAACCATGTTTTCTAAACTTCATATGTCATGACAGACCGGCTTTAGTAAACTAAAAGCCTTTACAGTTGATGTCATGCCAATTTAAAAATCTGCACTGCACACATAGATAGGGTTGGTGCACCCAAAATCCTACTAAGGAGGTCATTCACAGTGCTTTTGAGTACACAACACACACATAGCTAGGCAAAGTGAGTTAGCAGTGCTCAATGCACATAAATATTTATGTAACATGAGAATTAATAATCGTACGTACCTCAACTACTATGGTAATAATTACATGTTTACATGGCCCTACGAGACTATGCTTGATACCATATACCTTATGTGTTTTATTTAGTTAATTAGAGTAAACATATTCTTTATAGCTATCACATTCTGTGAAACACAGGGGGCATGTTGAGGGTTTTACTGATTTTCCACATATACACCAACACACATTACCTCTTCTGCTATGTGTTCTACAGCATGTATCATGGAGTCTGGACAAGTATCACTGACCACCTATTTAAATAAGACACTGTGAGACAACATTAGCAATACCACTGTGATGGCATTAGGAGGTGTGATGCGCTTATATATACCTAAGTTGATGCATCTTAGATGAATCAGCTCATCTATCATTATATATTCTCAGATTACACATCTATGCTTTGCTCATGCCTCACCTGTCTGCCGTGACAAAGGAACTCCTCCTCACACTTTTACTACACCAATCATTAAATTAAGTGATCTATAGCTGACTGTATGGACTATTGCACATAATTAGCACGTGTCTTGGTTTTAATAGCTATAAACACAACAACGTGACTTTGTATTTCTTGTGCTAAACCGACTGAAAGCTCATTATGAAAATACATTTGAAACCAAATCCTCTCTTCTAGACTAGCCTGCCACTGAGTGAACAATTTCAGAAATAGATTCCTCGTCCTCTTCATCCTCAGATGACATTGGACATTCCGAGACCAATTGGAGATGCGTTTTTACAAATATATTGTGCAGAATTGCACATACCAAAATCATTGTGCACACAATGGGGGTGCGTAAAGGCTCCTCCAGCCAGACTGTTCAAAATGACGGAAACATGATTTACAGACACTGAAAATCCACTCCAGGTTTTACATAACGCTGCATTGAATTTCTTCTGTCCCTCAGTCTCAGTTTTTGGAACCTTGGTCATCATCCTTGGCTGAAGGCCATAGCCTTGATCAACTGATCAAAGGGAAAGGAAAACATATTAGGAGGAGTTGACGACTTAACGATGCATAATAGATAAATGATAGCTGTGGAAACAGTGTACACCAACTATACGACTTTATCTTACTGTTTCTTAATTTAACGCGAACATAGTTGGGAATAAGTGAGGTTTGACACATATTCCTGTACGGAAGTCAGTTTTACAGTGTACAATCAACATTTTGTGATCATCCAAAGTTAAATGTCAGAATCGGACTGGAAAATGTTGACCTTCTTGATAAATTGATGATATATTAATAGAGGGAGTGTCACAAATTTGACTTAGTGTTGTGTCTTATATATTTTCTACACATGATATATAGTATGATGTGTCTTTTGGTACCAGAGAGAGAGAGAGAGAGACACAATCTTAGGGAAACCTACATTATATTAGGTTAAATACATCCCAAGACATACATTCAGAGATATTTAATTTACTCTAGGGCATGTAAACATATACGAAAACACTCTATTACCATGATGGAACCATCGACCATTATTATTCATGCTACATATTCCTTAGATTGACTTTGTTCCTACTGCAGCCCTATGGTTATGTATGCTATATTTTGGAACTTTCATATCTAATACTTAGAACATGAGTAAACCAATGTAGGCAATAGGTTCTTAGAAAATGTGATGGTTGATGAACTTGCAGACATATACAGACGTGCCCATAACTATTTGTATGTGTCTGTGTGTAAATGGCTCTTAATTGAGTAGGAACATGGTTTGGCTTGGCACTCAGAAAAATGTTATATTATTAAAAGGGTGCAAAGGAAACCTTTGTTTTGCCCTTGTGTCTCTCAGTGTGACAACAGGAAAAATCTAAGAGTTCAATGTTATTTAGCACACCAGACAAGGCCACAGTAGTGTGGCTTTGAGTGGGTTTATACATAACTTTCATGCAAGGAGCAACCTTCTGACTTACATTAAATTTCAGGCTGTTGGGCATTCCAGGGGTGGATCATGGCATTCACATGCATGAACTCAATGTTTCCCACACATTGCCAGATTGAAGGTAACTATTAACTATGTCAATGTATGCCAATAGATTGGATCTTAGACCCAGGCAAAACATTGTGACACATTTTGTATTCCTAGTTACCTCCTCTCTCAACATGTACTACCATGTGCAGAGTACTTGTAAAGAAGACAAAGGATTTAAAGCCTATTTTGTCATTATGATTTCATCCCTTCCTTCCAATGAACAGTTTGCAGCCCATAACACAGACAACCTTGCATCATAGTGCAACAGTGTCTCTGTTATTGGAAAACTAGACAAGGTGCCCCATCGAATGGATAATCTAAGAATGTGCTATAGCTTTGGAGATATCTTGAATGTTTCCTCTCTCAATTTGACGCAACACACACACAGCAACTTTGTTTGCAGGGCTGCTGTGCATTAGGGTTTAGTATATCTGACCACCCAGTGAAACCCAATTGGCTGTTTGCTTTCTTTATACCCACTATGTGTAACTTGTGGTATATTTGATGGTATATTTAGGCATGTTCAATTGTATTACTGAACCACTTAGGAATATTTAGGTGTGCAATTTCACTTAACATTAAGTAGGCATTTTCATATGTTCCATTCTGGAAATGCTAATTTATGGTTGAGCATCTGAATACATATGTATCATGGGCACTTTCAGGGTACATGGCCAGGACATTAGTGAAGACTCTATTATGGTCCACAATTACGTACACATTGATTGAACAGCTCTGTTTCTGTTTGCCTAAAATGTGTGCAGTAGCTGAAGGTGGCACCAACTCCACTTGGGTGCAATCAATTGCACCAAGGACAGCAATGTTATAAAATACTTGCTTGGTGGCTAGTTGTTGTTGGCTTGTTTTGGGAAATATCGGGAACTGTGGAGTGATCTTTCTTAATGATGACATTCAACACAGATGGCAGAAATGTGAAAAGGCACTCTGTGATGTGCCATCCAAATTGCAAAGGGCCTTTTGGAAAGACCCAGAACCCAACTGCTATAAATTTCTCATGTGGTGGGATAGCATTTGTACTTCCTGTTGATGGTTGAAGGCATGATGAACTCTTTTTCAAACAACTCCTAATTGCTCCTCTTCATGAGTATGCATAGCTGGATCATCTCCTCCTCACTGAGATGAACAAGTGTGACCCTTTATCTAAATATGTGCTCCTTCCTCCTTCACTGTTGCTGTTGCTGTCTCACACCAACTCCCAATTGCAAAATGACTACTTCCATGGCGAAGATGAGCTTGCCAGAGAGCTTTGGGTTGGAGATTTTTTTATACTGATGGCCCTGCATTGTTGCATGCACCTGCGTTGGGCATGTGTAGCATTCTGAAATGTTTTAATTGTTGTGTTACATTGAGTGACAATGCATAACTCAGTGATATGCTTGTAAAACCCACTGGGCTAAAGCTGTGTTGAATTTTGCATGGAAATGCCTACCTTACATACATTATTTCTTGATCAGGCAGGCCGATGCAGGGTAGTACTTGCACTGCACAAGTTCCTAAAAATGACGCAGGGAAAGCCATTGTGCTGCCTTGTATGGCTTTGTGCAATGCAAGGGCAAAGCAAGGGCTTGGTAAATGTGAAGAGTAGCAGGAACAAACCTATTTTACCGCCATTAGAAATATATAAGTGCAAAAGCCTGATAATACTGGTTTATAGGGCAACTATTAAGGGCCACTACAAGCTACAACTTGAGGAAAATCGAGTTGCAGTTACCTACTAGGCCTACCCCCCGACAAGTCTTCATTATTTGTCTTATGAGGTACTATGTCTTAAATATGTAGAGGAATATATCAAATTAGCACTATTGTTCTTTGACGAGCAATATGGGGAGAAATCATAGCCCATTTCTTTAGTGAGTGATATGGGCCATATGATCCCCTAGCTCAAAAACATCAAAGACCTACTGAAAACCTTGGTAGACTTGGTAGACTTAAGATGTTTACATTACTTCACTTGATAAATAAAGGGGCCTCTGAAAGGGTGAGAAAGATCCATATACTGCTCACTATTGGAGAAGAGAGGGGGCAAGAAATGGGAAAACACACTCTATAAGATTATGATTCGTACCTGATTCTGGTCAATAGCCATTGCCATAGGAGATATTGCTCTTGACAAGATTTTGTTTCGGCTCAATAAGAAGCCATCTCTGTTTCCCTTAGGGCCAATGTGGTTCCTCATGAGTAATGATTTGCCCCTATGAAGAAACCTCTGTTCAGACATGAATGCAATTTGTTTTCTTCTACAAATTGTACAAGCCATTTATAGGGCAATATTTATCATCTGTTCTTAAAACATACTGATTTTATAAGTATAAGCCAACCCTGTGGTATGTTATTTTACGGGGTGGTCCTTAAAGTCTGTAATACGTCATCGTAAATCAATGTTGTAAAAAAAAATGCTTTAATTATTTATGTAACATAACTTTATACTGTTATTCAGTTTATATTCATTTTCATCTGAGCTTTCACTATTATTTAACAATAATTAAATAACATCTATCAATTGATTGAGTCTTGGATTCAAATTCTATACCTAAGCATGTGATGTCTTACTGATTTTCTACCTAATGGCAGCTGCGGCTCCTCTGTTATGGTGGAGGAGCGTCGCTCCACTCCTCAGCACCAGCAAATGCAAAATAAAAAGATAATTTCTTTTTTGTATCATTTTATTTTTCATTCCTTGACTGAGCCATTCGAGTGGAGTGAGGGGCTGGGTTGGGCCTTAGCTGAAAGAAGGAGGAGTGATGGGCATTGTTAGTGCACATGTTGGTTTAGCCGGCCATCTTAGTAGGGCCAAACTGACATGCACATTCACATTTCTCCTACCCAGCTATGTTGAACAACCAGGTGGAGAAAAGGCACAGGCTCCCTGTCCGTGAGCGAGTCTTAAATCATCCAGCTTAGGCCAATCCTGTTGCTGCTCTCGTGCTGGGTAATAGCATGAGAGCATCGTCTGGATTGGGTGGGGATTCTGAGATCCTGTCCTGTATGGCTGCCAGGAGCAGAAGAGGACTAAGGTGGCCAGCAGTGGGACCGGGAGCGGCAGGTAAGTGTTTTTTTTTTTTAATTATTGTTTCCCCGCCATGCTGCTCCACCACTTTCTGTTGCCAGCAGCCTCCACTGTCTAAAAGGAGCCAGGTCAAAAACTGTGTCTTCTGAAGTTTGCATGCAAATTGAAAGGATGGATGGGCAGGAATCGGCTGCAGATCAACTTTATAAAACAGAAGTCTTGGTTGTCAGAGGCTGCCCCACTTTATGTTCCTTTCATTTTTGTCCAAACTCTTTTAGACCTTTTTGCCTCCAAGTAGAGCCATCAAAGTCTAGGGATCAAGGCTATACTGATTTAGGGATGTCTCCCAAGTCTCTGCAGTCATCTGTTAATGCATCTTCAGACCTGCCAAATCATATCGTGCCACTGTGTGTCACATGAATTTGGCTCTATTCAGGAGGAGTCAAAATCACACAGTGGCAGTCATGGGTAACTGGAAACCACTGAAAAGTCTGAATTTCCAGCTCCTCTTTGGTAGCTGACTGCAGGCGATGTCCATTAAGAGGTGTGAAAACACCCCAGGACATTGGTTGAAGCCCTAGCAACCCTTCTTTTTATTTTATAGGAGAAGGGAGGAGGTTGATGGGAGTAAGGCACAGGGGCAGACATGCCTCAAAACCAAGCTCTCAACATAAAGCCACGCCCCTAGAAGGCCATGCCCCTTTTCACACATCAAATTTTATGTACAAGTTGGCAGGTCTGCATCTTCTATCACCACATACTCAGACCCACCCTTCCTCTCGCTCCTTTGGGCAGAGGAGCAACTATTTAAGTGTTTGTATTTAGGCATAAATAAAACTCTTCCACCATGTCAGCAAATGGTCCAAAACTAAGCTGCCAGGCACACTATCTCAGTTCCTCACTTTGCTAAAGTTTAACTGATACTTGCCCAGCTCCACTGGTTTGCTGTTCTTGTAAGGTACCCTTTAACGTACTTTGTATAATGCACAAATGCTTTTGGGAGCAGCCCCTTTCTTTCTTGCTACACAATTATCAAATATTATCAGTCATGTCTCCTGTGGACATCCTACATACAACTCTTGAAAATACTCTGGTTCTTTAAATTGTCCTACAGTTGCTCATCTTTCTCTATTCTTGAACCTTGTCTTTGAAATACATTACCACTCAGTAATAAAAGCAATACTTCTCACGTTATCTTCAGGAAAAGCTCAGCACTCTACTATTCCCCCAACAATGACACATCCCAGTTCAGTCTGTAGTCAAAGAATGTGAGGGTGTATCAGCGATTTTTGCTCATTCCTTAGCATGTCATGTGGCCTATATATTCCTTAACTTAACTTTTGCTATCTGAGCAGTATTGTTCTCATTTTCTTTATAGAGGTCACTCACTTTTAACATTTATTAATTTTTTAAGTGCTGTTAGTCAAAGCTACTCCTCCCATTTCCTGCTTGTTTATGACACACAGCATGATTTTCACTTCTGTGTTTTCAGGACATTGCTCCCATGTGTAATAATAAGAGTCCTCTAGGAAAAGTGCTTTTCCTTTAGAACAAACTCCCTTCTGATGTTCCAGATGATGCAATCTAAATTTATGAGTAAACTACTAGTGAAATGCAATTTTTCATACTGTTACAGCACCCTTAAGTGTTTACTGCTTAAATCTACTGCCCATCACATTGTAAATATCAGGGTATGTTAAGTCATCACTTTGCAAACCTTATGAAATTATGATATTTGAACATTTGCTAGTTGTCACTCACTAATTCTTAGGGCATACTTAGATGTGCCATCCATCTCTTTATACTATTTAGAGCATGTTGGCATTTACCCACCATTATTTAGAACTCACTGCCGGAGGTGGGGGTGAGAGAGTCTTTAGTGCAAAGGAAAGAAATGGAGCTGGGCAACAGACACAATATCGGTGATGTAGCCCTACCAAGCCCCTGTGATTTCTTTTGCTCACAGTTGCACTACCTTTTTTTACATATAGCTCACTAGATGGGCATGAAGACTGATTTACCTTACTATGCGGAAGTTATCTGTCCAAAAAGAGGCCAGGTATTGAATGTGTGTTCTTTATTTGTACAGGCAACTGTATGTCTGGTGATCTGTGTTACAGCCCTGTTACCCGCCGGCCCAGCGGGAAACTCAAAATAGGGTTTGCGGTGTTTAGCCCGCAATGGTGGTAATAGGTGCGCGATGAGTTTGGCGGCCGGCCTCCTCCGCCCGCCAAACTCATAATGAGGCCCACGGTGTCTTACACCCTGCAACGTAACTGCACAGAGAATACCTAATGCAACTTGTGGTTGTTATGACAAATAGGTGTAAAATGTATCATAGAAATACAATACACAATAAATAAGTACCCTCTGCTAGGCATTTTAAGAAATATTTAAGACAGTTCAGTATGCCAATTCAAAAGCGTGTTCTGTTGGTTAAAGAAACAGGTGTAACATCACATACATAGATTCTAAGTATCGTTTGACAAATTTGTCAACTAATAAGTGTGATTTGGATAGTTGTACTGCAGTTTTCCATAAGGACTGCCCATAATCTTAACCAAGTGCATATTGTAGCGAAGCAGTTCACACAAACGTCATGGGCAGTCACTGCAAATCAACCCAGTAGAAAACAATATTTAACATAGAGTAAACAGCAAGTATCAATCTTTAAAATCAGGAGATGTATGGATGTCCAACAGTGACATTTAAATGCAGGGCTATGAAAAGATATCCCATAGTTGGTAGTAGTGCAATCATGCCAAAAGGCTTAAATGGCGAATGCCACTTGGGGATTCCTAATCCACAATGGAAACCTTCTTATGTTTATCAATCCTCTTTAAATTGGTCAAGCTGATTGTAATTGTAGCTAAAAATGTAATTGTTATCATCTCAGATTAGCACATCCTTCATTCTCTCCTGAAACACCTTGTCAAATTTTTCATTCTGAGGTACAGTCATTATGTTTTTCAAGTCTCCAACTTTACCTATTAAAAAGATGACAAAGCATGTTAGACAGTAATTGTCATCAAAGAAAGCATAACCACAAAAGAACAGAAGGAAATAGACTGGCTGCAAGTGGATTCTACCTGCTTGTATTTTTTTATGTTTTTTATTTTCATAACAAATGAATGAAATTAGTAATAAGATAGGATGTTTTATAAAATACCCAGAAATGAGGATTATGAAGGGTAGACTAATTTTGGAATGATATTTATTTCCACTTACATTATAAGGGAAATATTATTAGAGAGACAAAGTTATGTTATTGGCATTTGTGTAGCACAAAGTCTACCATTATGATGGTTTCAAAGCACTGTTGGCAGTTTAATGTCTTTTTAAATGAATCTAGGTTTATGAATAAAGGCTGTAGACTGAACCAACTTGTGATGATCTCTTACAACTATTGTGTTCTGGTTAATTACTAATTAAATGGCTATGTCTTAGTCATTGAACCACGGTTTGTCTAGTTGTGGTGTTTCCGCATTAAGGTTGTTGGGTTTTAAAAGTTTCTTAGACACATTCTAGGTGCACACGGACTGGATACTGGTATATATAGTTATATATCTCTATGTGTCTGTGGAATTCTCTGGATGTTTACGTTTTGCCCAATGTGTTTGATTGCCTATTTTTAAGTTTGAAAGATGTATTGTATTTGTACTGACCAAACTACAAAGCCTGTTATTATTTTGACCATCAATATAAAAAAGGAATTAAATTGACAGTAAGACTAATGTGCTGTAAACATTTCCATATATAGTTTTTGAAAATTAAATATTATAGAAAGCCATAAACTCAATATGTTTAGAAATTCAAGTTATCAATGATTTGACGATAATGATGACAGCAAGGAAAAAGAAAAGTGATCTTCTAGCTGATAAAGGCTGAATATGTGGAAAGACATACATTAAACTAATGAAGAGTTATCCGAATAAGTACAGAATAGAAAATAAATAGAACGTTAACTAGAATCCTATGAGATTAAATCTGAAAACAAAACTAGGAATCAAAGCAGCACCTTTATTTAATTAATTGGATAATGGAAACCACAATTTATACTGTTTCATAGACATTCTCAAGGAATCAAGCTTCTAAGTACCCAGTCTGTGGTTATAGCAAACATTATTCCCCAAGCCGTAGGTGTAATTCTATCACAGGACTTTCAGTTTGAATTATGACTTGACCAGTTACAGAAATTAAAATGTCAAACAGTTTGCTCAATAAACTATTGTGATTAAAATAATGGTGAGGCCCTCAAGAAACAGATTAGTAGCTGAAAAAGGAATCTGAAAGTTACAAATATTTAACATTCTGTTACATGCTCTTCTCCAGAAAGTGTGTGTATTAGTACTGTAGGACAACATAGGCAGGTAAGTACCACTGTGTGTACCACTGTGTGTATTAGAAAACCAGCATATATCATAAACCACATTCCATTTTGTATAATAGAACAGGTGTATTAAACAAACTATTGTAGATTGTGTATAAGGTTCGGGTCAAACTAGCCGAATGAGAGGAAGAACAGATCTTAGCCTATATTTTATTCAAGACTCTTGTAGGCAACGGAAGTTGTAATTCAGATATCAAGGCTAAATCCTTATGGGTCATTGAGTGAGAGCTGGAGTCTCAAAAATATGAAAGACCCCAAATCAGCTTTAAGAGCATTAGAAAACTTATCATAATAAGTGAGTATATTTTCAGAAAGATTATATGTATGCACTAGTCCTGAAAAGGAAATTATATTGTTAACCTGCAGAATTGAAGAAGCTAAGAATATTCCTCTATAAAGCTATGTTTTCCTGTGGTTTCATCTGTGGAGGATCCTAATAGATACAAATTGAAGTCAGACGATGATATCTGCCGTGTCGGCTGTGACGCCCCTGCTTATATAGCTCTCGAGTAGAACCACTCGATCAGTGTTTCTCAACCTTTTGACTTCTGTGGACCCCCACTTTGTCATTACTGGAACCCGCGGACCCCAATGAATCATTATTGAAATCCGGGGACCCCCACGCTTAGTCATTACTGAAAGCTGGGGACCTAATCTATTAATATTATTTAATTTTTTAAGCAGTCGCAGACCCCCTGAGGAGGCGTTGCGGACCCCTCTGGGTCCCCGGACCACAGGTTGGGAACCACTGCACTAGATTATTAGCGTCACTGAGTTTAAGTTTGGGGTGAAGGTAGGTGTTTACCAGAACTATCTCTGCTGTGGGCGCACTCGTCATGGCGGCAATTGACACAATGTTGATGGAGGAGCAGGTGGAGTGCAAAGGGATGACTCTAACCAATAGTGCTAAAGAAACGTAAGTGGCCAGGCCACCTTGCTGGTGTCCATACTGTGTCTTCCTGGTTGCTGGGGTGATGAAGCACATATAGCCCTGCAAATGGAATGGTTCATCCAGCCAAGTTTCCTTCATTAGTGTAATGTAAAAAATGCTGATGTATTTGATGAAGTCGGGATCCAGATCTTTGGAAAGGAGGGCGTTTATGTTCCATGAGCACATGTGGAGGATCACCTTTGACGATGTAGAGCCCAGCTTTTTGTCTGAGGTTTGCCTATTGCAGTTATTGATTGTTTTTGAAAACCACCTTAGATCATTATTGTTTGAAAAAAAGTTGGCTGAGACAAACAGTTTTTGGGGCCGAAAGTCACCAATAGCAGTCGTGGAAGAACTTGAGGACACAGGAGAACAGCCCCGAGCGATCCTAACTATGGAGCATTTTTCCTACATTGGGGGCCTGATTCAAAGGCAGGATCTGGTGATAGCAAAGGAGTTGGGTAGCCAACCTCACAGTGCGTGGTAATATTGATACCCCAGTGTTTGAAGGTTGTGGTTTCTCCTAGGATTGTTTGGGTGATGAAGCTTGTCTTCCATGTGGCTTTATTGGATTCAGGAGCAGTGGTGTTAGTTGGGTGAAGAAATTCTACTGCTAGGAGGTCAGTTTAATTGAAGCCGCTTGTGGAGGGAATATGTGAAAGTAGCCGAAGAATATACCCCCTGTTCAAAAGATCACCAGATCCTTAGATTTGTAGTGAGGATTAAAACTTAATGAGTTGGTGGTTGAGGGATCTGGTAGAGTTTTGAGTTTCTGCGGTGGATGCAGAGGGTTCCCTGGGGGGAGGCTCCTCCCAGATATCAGCAATTGGTTGGCCTGTTGGTTGTGGAGTTCCCCACTTGTGCATGGTGTGTGGGGCTAGAAGGTATAATAGTTGCTCCCAAGACCTGTGGAGGAGGGGCCATTAGCCGGGCCGGGGACGGAATGGGGGTAGTTGCTTGTGTAAGTTGTCTGTGACTTCCTGTAGATGAAGATTGGAGTTCCCTGGTGTTGACCACCCCTTCTGCAGGCCAGGGGTGTTCGCTTTTGGAAGCGTTCTTCTGCTTGGTAGCCAAATTTGAGGATGGGACCACAGAGATAGTTGTTAGAGCAGGTGACCTGAGAGACGTAGCTTCGTTGGGAGCCCAGATGTCAGGTAGTGGTAATTTGGGGGCAGCTTCCAGGATCGCTCCATTCCCTGCGATTCGCTTCTTCCGGCCGTTCCTCCGCTGAGTACTTCTCTGCTTGGCATTGAGTTTCACCATGGCATTGCTATCCTCAGGGTTGCCAGTTGAGGGTATACCCCTTGAAGGCTCGGGTACGGTTACTGTTGGAGTCAAATTGCAAGAGTTTGGGATTGCAGGAGTCTCTTGGATGGGGCCATTTGCCCTGTCATTGCTTTTTGTTCCCAGGCCGATGGTTGTGGTCTTGAGTGGATCCAAGTGAATCTTTCCCAGGACTTGTGTGAAAAGGTCAGATGAGGGATGCAAGTGTGGTTGCTGACTGGAGGCTCCCATCTTTAGAGATGCACAGAGGTTGGTTAGCATCAAATGTAATGTGGCTAGTTTGTCTATTATGGTGCCACATGAGCAGCTTGTGGGAAGGTTCATGGAGTTTCTTGTGAATGCACGAAGAGGGATTTGAGGTTGCCTAATTTCTCAGCAATGCCTGCTACGAATACTGTCACGGTGTTGAGCATAATTAGCTGTACGTCCGTTTTGTCAGATTGATAGTGGAGTGCTTCAACTAGAAGCTGCATGGTGTTAAACAGGGAGGCCCAGGCGCTGTCCGTATGTGGATTGAGGCGATTTGTAGCAGGGTCCTGTCCAGTTGTTGATGGGGCGCTTGTGTCTGTGCTCGCTCTAGTCCTTGCGCCGTCATTGGGAGACGGTTGACTAAGAGGTGGAATGGCCACGTTGTTTCTTGCTTCATCATCTGGAGAATGCTGGCTGGGTTCTCAGGTAAGTCGAGTGGCAGAACAGGAGTCTTGGGAGTATGCAACAAGCATATCTTCCCACTCTTGAGTGTGTAGGTAGGATAGAGTTTCTTTGTCCAGCCCTGTGTTAAGGCCCTCTGTTTTCGTATTTGCTGGGAGAGATGAAGGGGAGGGGGCCTGAGATCCATCATTTGTTGCGATTCCCTGGCAGGCAGCATCAGAGGCCATCAAAGGTATGGCCAGAGCGTCTGTGGGCAGCTCTCCCACCTTGTTGATAAAAACGGGCTGCACCGCTTTCAGTCCACAGAGAGCTAGATGAATTTGGTGGGCCGCGCTATGTTGGGGGAAAGCCCACCATGAATTCTCTGGAGTCTGCCTGGCTCCTCATGCACCTCTGACCTGAGGAATTTTGCAGGTTGCCCCAGAGGAGTCAAGGTTGTACTAGTTGCGGGAGGCTGAGTAGGGGTTGGGCTTGATGAAGGCCCCCATTCTGACAGAGTTGTTTTGTGATGGAGAGCTTTCTGCTGTGTTTGTAAGGATCAACTGGATTAATGGTGGCTGTAGCCCCTGTGTGTCATTGCTATTGAATAGGAGGACAGGTCTGCCATTTTTTAGAAGGGAGAACCTAGTGTAGATTTTAGGTTGGGAGTTAGTGATGCAACGTTTTTTGGCGTTTTCCAGGCTGTTTCTGGGTTACAGACTGTACCCAGCATAAGGTCTGGAGATGGGTTGCTCTTCTACTCCTTCCTGGTCTGGCTCTGACTCAATCTCAATGAGGAGTGAGGCATTCTGTGCCTCTTGTTGGCAATCCGGAGCTTGAGGTCTCCTCCACCTTTTTCCCAGTGTGGTTTTGCTAGGGGGCTTCTTTCTTGTTTTGCCTAACCGCATGGTCATATGGTCTCCTTCCAGCTCTTCCTTCTCTTTTTGCCTCCTATGATGCCCGTGGGTTTCTGCTGATGGGGTGATTGTGGTAGTGATTGTGGTAATGGAAGTGGAAGTGGTAGCATGGAGGAGTTGACGGTCGCCTGTTGAACTCTCACTCGTGAGGACACTGGGCTTTGCTGAGGTAGAGTCAGATGCAAGTTGAAGATTATGGAGGTATCAATGCTGGTGCTGCTGATGCAGCTGGCTTGGCAAGTGGGGCTCACCGGGCCTCCGCAAGCCACACCCACCCTAGGAGGGCCGCTTTCGTAGATGCTGGGGCACACCCTTAGCATTGACGGAGTACAGTCACCACACTTGCCTGTCTCCTGGCTCCTGCACACTGAAGAGTAGATCTAATTGGTCCAGGTATTGCCCCCTGGCAGATGGGTTCGGTTTGCTTCAGGATTGCAGCGTCTAGCCTGGGGTGGGAGGGTCCTAATGAAGGGGATGAGGAGGCCTGTTTTGCCTGTTTAGCTGCGAGAGCCCCTGGGGGGGCAGAACGGACGAAAAGGCGGTCAGGGCAAGGCCGGGTAGTCCGACCCGCACCGACCCTCCTTGCCGCCCTCTCCCCTCTGCCTGACCCTGCCTGTTTGTCTGCACCCCCTACGGGTGGGGGGGCTCAGGAGGATCAGGGAGGTCATGTGCTCAGGAGCTGAGGGCTCTGAGGCCCAGGGGGGTGCAGACAGCAAGACGTGAGGCAAGACGCAAGGCAGGGGTGAAGGGTGGGCCTCCAGCCACAAGATGGTTACAAGAAAGGCAGGAGAGCGAGTGGGGGATGGGAGAGCAGAACTGAGTGGGGGGAGCCGAGTGGGAGGAACCGGGGGGGCAGGAGGAGGGAGATATGGTGCAGATGCCGATAGCAGCAGGACAGCAAGCCAGACAGTGGAGACGAGTGGGTGAAGCCTGCGCCTGGCCGGTCCTGCTCGCCCTGCAACCACAAACCTCAAACACCACCTGCATCAACACAACCAGCCCCGGCCTAGCCCAGTCCAAGCAGCCTAACCCTGACACCTCTCCTACTCCCTTCCCCCGCACACTGCACGCCGCTGCGACCACTCCTCCTCCTCACCATCACCTCCTTTCCTCTCAGCGCCAGTGCCAGTGCCTCACGCTACCTCACGCTGCCTCTCAGCCCCCTCGCCTTACCTCCCCTCCTCTCCTGTCATGTCCCGCCCTGTCCACGGCACCCGGCAGGGAAAGGCACGGACACGAACATGCACACGGATGCCCAGCAGTGCTCCTCGCGCTCCTGGCTCGGCTCGGCGGCTCTCGTTTCCGGTTCAGATGAAAACCTCCTTGCGTCACCCGGAACTGCTTGTAAAATATTGCTAATAAATATAGATTGCAAATATTTATTCAAATTTTAGCCTTAGGTTTAGAAAAGGCTGTCCTGCAGAGTATAGGCACAGAACAGTCGAGAGCTGTAATAGGCAGAGTCATACCATATTACTCTATAATATACACAACAATTTTAAATATTATTCATAGCTCCTCAAAACTCATAGATCACATAGCTGCTGTAATACAAGATGCGGAAAAAGCATTTGATATGTTTAATTGGAAACTCCTTCTCAGATAATTCATTTGAATGGTTTTGTTAATTAATTTTTAAAAATCTTTATATACTTTACTATTCGCCAACATCTTATCAGTAATGGTATTCAATCCACTTATTTTCAATTAAATAGTGGTACTAAACAAGGGAGTTCTCTTTCTTCCATTCTTGCTCTGCACCAAATGTGTATTTTAGAAAGTATCAGAAGGTCAACTGTGTATTCTGTAATCACTTTTGAGGAACAAAATATTAAATGTACTGCTCACATGGATTATTTTGTGCTCTTTAAGTCAAACTCAAAGTATTTTTCGCCATTATGTAGAGTAGTGAGACATTATACCTTTAAGCAAAATTTGTGTGTAAGAGCCATTTCTGATATCTGATTTGACAAGGAATTCTAATTAAATAACATGCCTTAGTATTCTAATTCCATTAGAGAAATACTACATATTAATGCAAACGACTTTCAAACCAAAGTTTTGAATCTAAAAGATAGGTTGTCTCCATTGATGATTCTTCTTATTGTTATTAAGTTTTAACTTCTAAAATTGATAGCATTCTTTCTAATTAATTATGGGAAAAAGCAATAATTTTAGGTTCTCTTCAAATAAAGTCAAAAAATCAAAACAAAACAGACATGTTAATTTTCCAGACATTACTAAATACCATGCTGCATTTGGTTTAAATCAAGACTGATTCTTCTCAAAGACTCAGATAGTCGGTTTTCAAACTTATGCTCCAGATTATTTTGCAGAAATACATCTGTTAATTTTTTAAACATGTTATTTTAATGTTGCATCCCCCAAGACCTGGATTTCTGCCCCTTTTCTACATAATTTTACTCTAGTAAAGTGTCAGCTTATGGATATAGCTTCCTATTTTGTTGATTTATTTTTAGCCCTAAATGGTAAAACAAGCTGCCAACATTTAAGAATTGGACTCGCCTCCAGCAGCATCATATTTTTCAACCACAGCCTCTACCGCAATTGAACTATTATTACTGAGCATAATCACATATACATTTTTTGTATACTTTATTTATAATTCAGTTTTCTTTCTTTTTCAGGTCTCCACTCCTCTTGTAGAATCCCAGCTGTCTTCAAGTACATCCCTAAGTTTCTCCGTGTGGGTATTTTGCTTTCTGCTCCTGCAGTACCCTGTATATTTTTCTAGGGGAGTTGATGTCAGTTAATTTTGTGTTTTTATTCTTCTTTCCTAACGATGAATGTTCATTTCTCATTCCTTCTTTTACTTTTATTTTTTACATTTTCTTCATGAAGTAATATTCTTATCAACAACAAATTTACTGCACTACCCTTTTGCCCTTCCACGCTGGTGTTCAGCTAATTATTTCCAACAAGGACTGTTTTTTCTGGTTTCTGTTCATTTTGTAATGCTTTTCTGTCAGGATGTTTTTCCTTCTCTGTCTATCCTATTTGTTGTGAATGGTTGTTCTTTCTTTTTTCTGTTCTTTTTTTTCTCTGCTAGAACTATTTTACCTCAATATTTGTGTGAGAGAATTATTACTTGACATGTGTATTCAGTTCTATGTCTGATTTGAGGATAGTCACCTGGAAGGTTAAAGGCATCAAAACTAGTTTAAAAGACAAAGGGCTGTATTTATAGGCCCCTAGCACCACAGGAGCGTCACTTCTAGTGATGCTCCTGTGGCGCTAAGCACAGCGCTGTATTTACAAGGTGGCGTTAAAAAAGCCCCTTCCCACACAGCACTGTGCGTGGAAGGGGCATGCAATTGGTGTTGCTGTGGGTGTGCATGAACATGTAAGTTCAAAAAGGACATTGGAAGAAATTGTGTTTGACTGGCTCCCCTAAATTAGGTGACTGGTTTGGTGCTATGTCAGATTAGCTGCGCTCCATGGCAGACTTGGCACAGATGCTGTAGTCAACAGTACCACATTCTATCCGTCTTCGAATGTATTTATATATTTACTACTTAATTAAGAGTTTCAGGAATTGTCAGTTTCCCCTCATAGTCACTACAGGTTGCTGCTAAAAAGGCATTGTGAAGTTTAAGATTGTAGAAAGAGAAAAAGAAATGGGTGGTCTAGCAGAATGTGAGCAGCGATGAGCTTAACAGTTATACCTTAACAAATTCCTCTTCGGTCATGGGATGTTCAGTGGTGTGGCAAATATAGGTAATACATTACATTCCATTCCATCCGTTTCATTGCTTCAAAGTAATTAGAAGTACATTTACATTGGGAATTTTTACTTCAGTTGTCCCTGAAAATGGCATAATTTTAGGTAAGTTCTACATACCCTCCAACACACACACACACACCTAGTTCCTGTAAGACTCGTACTCCAGTTGTCCTCTTTCTGGAAACACCAATAAAACCTTGCAATTATTTTCATTGTGAACGATTATCATTTTAGGTGGTCCTTAACTGAATTGGTTTAGTTTTTTAGTTCTTTTTTAACATCATTTCCTTATTTAAGGCTCTCTGATTCAGCCTCAATCCCAAACCCAAACTTCATGATAATGCTAGACTTGGTGCTGTCATTGCATTAAAGCAAACTTGACAACTTTACCTACATGCAATATGTCATGACAAAAAAGGTTTTGGGGGGGTTTCCCAGCAGAATGTTTTTCCACGAGGAAGTTTTTCTATAACACATACGTTTGAGATGCTTTTTCTTAAGCAAAAACCTTGTTGCTGGACTTTCAGTCCACTATTTTTAAAAAACAAATGCAACTTTTTTTATTTACAAAGTGGCCAAAAACAACTTTTCGAATTTTGTATACCACTAGAAAAAAAACATTTTTGCCACTGAGATCTTTTTACGTTTGTCACATGCTTATTTTAGTTTAAAAACTTCACTCCCTTGTTTGCACCACCACATTAGTGACTTAGGCCGTCTTTGTGAGGCAACAACAAGACGATAAATGGGCCCAAATTTGCTAATATATTGCACCACTCCTAGCACACTTGCAAAACAGCATCAGACACATATGACCATATGTACGAAAAGATTTAGCTATCTTAACAGACTGAATAACATTTTCAGCCCACTAAGAAATGCTAATTTGCCTTTTCATACGTAGAAAGGCAGACGGGGAATTGCAAAATGTGTTTTCTACCCAGTAGCAATCACATTTAACGATTCCATAACTAGGAAATTACAAAAATGGGATTTCCAATTTTGTGATTTCCTTAGAACATGTACAAAGGTAACCATGTCCAGTTTAAAAAAATTCACCCAATATGTATTTTTTAAACTGCCATGCAGCGTGCACCTGCCCCTAGGGCATTTATGTGCTTTAAATGAGCAGCACTTTTTTTGGGGTGTATTGCATCAAGGGGACTGGAGGCCCATAGACACCCTTGGCTTTACAAAACTATTTGTACCTATGGGCCTTTTGGCCCATAGGAATGAATAGTGTAGCATTTCTTGAATAAAAATTTCCTAAATGCAATGTACAAAGATACTGATTTCCTAAGAGCGATTCCTACATTGTAGGAATTGTTATCGGGAGATCACTATTAGCCGTTTGTGTGCCCAGGATGAGGAGTGTCGTCCAAGGCGCCGGTTCCCTGTAGCCTTGGACGAGATCACCTCGTCCTGCTGTGGGCAGCCTGGGGGGAGCGCTAGCGCTCCCCCCGATGGCCAGGCACACCCCTCCCCTAGGCAAGGATGGAAGGGGACTCGCTTCCCCTTCCACCCCCGCCCCCGCCCCCGTGGCGTCTGATGACGTCAGCGCGCTTTGGCGCGCTGACCTCATCAGAGGCCTTCCCTCTGGCCCTGGAAGTTCCGCTTCCAGCGCCGATCGAAGGAGAAATGCAAAGCATTTCTCCTCTGATCACATGGAGGGGGCAGAGAAGCCTGAAAGGAGAGGAAAGGCGTTTCCCCTCCTTTCAGGCTTCTCTGAGCATTTCTGCTGCCCGATCGAAACGCCACTAGACACCAGGGATTTTTTTTTATTTTTTTTTACTTATTTGAAATAAGGGGAGCGGCCCCTTGGGCAAGGGCCGCTCCTCGGCGGGGGCAATTTATTTCTTGGCATTTCTGCCCCGGGGGGGGGCAGAAAACCACTAGACACCAGGGATAATATTTTTTGGTTTACTTTTATTTTTTTATGTTTGGGGAGCGACCCCTTAGGCAAGGGTCGCTCCCGGGGGACCAAATTATTATTAGGCCATTTCTGCCCCCCCTTGAGGCAGATCGGCCTAATATAATTAGGCAAGTCTGCCCCCGGGGGGGGGGCAGAAACCTCTAGACACCAGGGATATATATATATATTTTTATTTGTTTTATGTTTTTATGTATGGGGAGCGACCCCTTAGACAAGGGTCGCTCCCCTGGGTGGCAAACTGTATATAGGCCATTTCTGCCCCCCTTGGGGACAGATCAGACTATTTATGTTAGGCCAATCTTCCCCTAAAGGGGGCAGAAACCTCTAGACACCACAGATTGGTGTGTGTGTGTATGTGTGTGTTTTGTTTGGAGGGGGCAGCCTCTTGGGCAAGGGTCTCTCCCCATGGGGGCACATTACTGTTGGCCATAACTGCCCCCCTTGGGGGCAGATTGGCCTATTTTGGAAGGCCCGTCTGCCCCCAAGGGGGGGTAGAAAGCCCACCAGAGACCAGGGAAGTTTTTTTTTCAAACCACCCCAAATAAATGGGGCCAAAGTTGTTCTGCCCACCAGTGGGCAGATTGGGCAATTACCCCCGATCCACACCCCGGGGGGGACAGAAAGCCTACTAGATGCCAGGGAATAAAAGAAATAAAAGAAAATAGTGGGGTGGTGGCTACCAACCAGTATGGGCCTGGTTATCCCCCACCCCCCCGAACTGAAGGGGCTAACAGTCTTTCAGCTCTTCCCCGCACACTAAAACATCTTATCCCATGGCAAGCAAGAGGACATTTGATTAATTTTGGTTTTTGTTTTACATTTGGGCCCTGAGAGCTTGGTAACTCTCAAAATCGTCCCACTTGAAATGGTGAGGGCTGCACTTTTTTTTACTTTGGGACGCTGCCATGTAGAAAAATCCACAAGACCTAGACACGTCTGAAAACTAAACATCTAGTTGATTCCAGGGTGGTGTGCTTCACATGCACCCCGCACCATTTCCTTTCACACAATGCCCTGCAAACCTGCAACTTTGCTGGAAAGCACACATTTTTCCCACATTTTTGTGATGGAACCTTCCGGAATCTGCAGTAATCCACAAAATTCCTACTACCCAGCATTGTCTCATCTATACCGATAAAGTTTCTGCTGCACTTGTCAGCCTAAAAAAGTTTTTTTCAAACTGCCCTTTTGGACCCACTTTGGTTCCCCCTCAATTTCGATGTGTTTTTGGCTCTTCCCTGTCACAAACACTTGGCCCACCTACACAAGTGAGGTATCATTTTTACCGGGAGACTCAGGGGAATGCTGGGTGGTAGGAAATTAGTCCTGGTGCAGTGATCCCACACAGAAATGTGGGAAAAAAATGATTTTTTAGCTAAATTTGCGGTTTGCTGAGGATTCCGGGTAAGAAAATATTGGGGGATCCACACAAGTCACACCTCCCTTGACTCCCTCGGTGTCTAGTTTTCAGAAATGTCTGGGTTTGGTAGGTTTCCCTAGATGGCTGCTGAGCCCAGGACAAAAAACGCAGTTGCCCCCGCAAAAACAGGTAGTTTTCTATTTGATAATTTTGATGTGTCCATGTTGTGTTTTGGGGCATTTCCTGTCGTGGGCACTAGGCCTACCACACAGAAGTGAGGTACCATTTTTATCAGGAGACTTGGGGGGACGCTGGGTGGAAGGACATTTGTGGCTCCTCTCAGATTCTAGAAGTTTCTGTCACCGAAATGTGAGGAAAAAGTGTTTTTTTAGCCACCTTTGGAGGTTTGCAAAGGATTCCATTTCCTGCCCCTTCAAGTCACTCTCACAGCTTTCTGATTCCTCCCTTTGTGACGCTTTGCAGTGTCTTTTGTTCGCAGTAATTGCTTGAGGCAGAAAAATATTTGCAAGCCCTCAAAAATAAGTGCTGGTACCCTGCCCTGGAAACCGCCAGCTCAATTAAGCACTGATGCAGGCTGTGCACGATACCTGGTAGTCTTTTTATACACATGGGATAACACAAGCAGCAGGTCAATCTAGTTGATGTGGCGTTGAGCTATTTGCAAAAAATATATACAGGTTTCAAAGAGGGCACAATTTGGGAGCGATCCCTTTGCACATTGAACTCTAGTTGCTCCCTCTGTTCTCGCACACTGGGTTTTATCCATTAATTGCCAGTTCACTACAGGCAAATGATTGTCCTTTGTACAGAAATTCACAGATCTTGCATTATGTGAAGGTAAAAAAAATTATTGAAATTGTGCATTGCCTTATTCCGCATAATTTTCACCTGTAAGAGACTGGTTCAAGCAGGAATGTTTTGCTGATAGACATTTACCGCTTACACAAGTCTCTGGTCCGTATAACCTGAGATGTTTTAAAATAAACAAATAATAATCTGGCATGTGTAATTTAAGCTGGTGCTCATGTGAAGCGTTCCAATGCCCTTAGGCGAGTTTAAGTTACACAAAATTGCAGAAATAAAGCAAGGCATGCAAACCAGATTTTAAGGCATGAGTATAATTTTGCATAATGTTATGAAATTCTGAAAAAATATGCAATTCCAACCATACCTAGTGTTGACAAGAACGACAGATAAGAATCTAATTAATGGATAGTGCTAAAAATGTCTGAAACTCTTCGCAACAACTATAGGCACAGCTGTACAATAAATATATAAGGGATAAAGTACACCCTGTCATACATTATAAGGTTACTGCAAGTCACCAAGGAGCTCTATAACCAAGTAGAGGAATGAGGCTGAAAGCAGAGTTCCTTTATTTATAAGGTTACCAAACTTCGAGGTGACTTTCAATATCTTTATAGTGTGCACAAGGGGATGCTTTACCCCATATAATACATGGTGACACCATCACCTTTCCCATTTTCCCATCATCACCACTTAAAACCTTGGTACATAGCTCTTTCATATGAAAGAGAGAGCATGTTTACAAACATGAAGAGTAAAAATAAAACCTCCAGTGCAAAACTAAACACATCAAAAACCTGTTAGTTAATTGTTGCAGACAGATATTATCAACCCTACCCATAAGACAAAAGGAGATATGCAGATAACAGCTAAAAACTAACAGACACACACCTCCACCAGGGCACAGAGCAAGGGAACACAAACATCTCTGTAAGACAGACACAAATATTGAATACAGGGGATGTTACTACATATCCTTGGCTTGAGATTTGCGACAAAGAGCTAGCAAAGAAATGGATTGAGAAAAAGAGTTGTGTAGCTCTAGCAAGGTAATTCGCACTATTACAAATTCCTGACAACTCTCAGTCCCACGAGGCAATGCAATTTAAAAAAATGGTAGCACTTTACAAGTAATGAATAGCAAGTCCAATCCATCTGTACTGAGGTTTGTACCTAATCTCGCATCCCTGTCAATAATAGAATGGCCCCCTCAAAGCTGGATTTAAACAAAGCCATGTATATTCATATACCACGGATGTTCTTCTAAAAGTAGATTTACTGGGTTAATACCTTTGCGAAGAAATCGTCATTGGTTGTGCTGGAAAATATCTTCTGGTAACCATGCATAGTCATGAATATATGTACACTTAGGACTTCTTTAGGAGAAAGCACAAGAAGACGACAATTTCAATATATTAGATCAAGTGTTCCAGGCATTCACTATAATTATAGAACTTTATGAAAAACATGACAGTTTTCACTTTTACCAACATAGGCTCAGATTTATTTAAGCTTTGTGCTGGTGTGAAGGCATGCAAATTGATTAAAAGTTTCACAAGGGCATTTACTATAGTACGTGTAAGGTGACGTTTTCTCAATGCAGAAACCCCTTTGGACTGCTTCAGTCCCTTGGAGATCAGGAGCGGTGTTACTGAGGCATATCAACGTAAATAACCATAGATTTTGATGCTAAGTCTAATCAAATATGATAGACAGTGTTTTGCATCAGAAACGAACTCCTCCTTGAACCAGACGTTTACAAGCGGAAATGTGTTTATTTCTCAAAACAACCTATACACTGTGTGTGTGCTGCAGAGAAACATCCAAGTGCAATGCATGTGACTCTTCTGAGATTAAAAACACACAACAGGAGTACGGGGTTCATCTATTACTATAAGGAGCTACCCGAAGGTGCACCAGTAGTGCCCTAGGTTCCGCGTGGTCCTCTATTGGAGGAGGTACAGTGTGGTGATAGAGAGCTGTGGGAGATAGAAAGGGATGGAGGGGGAATTTCCTTTACAGACTAGGTGCTCTCACACACTATATAGTGTCATGCTTCATCATATGACCACCTCGCCCCACCCGGGTAGGACAGTGCCACCTGGGCGGACTCAACCTTGCTGTTAAAAGAACAGGAGGGAGTGCGTAAATCAATTCTGGGTCTGAAAAGATCGGGATCCAGCTAAAATAGGGAATAAAAACACCTAAACAGATACCTGTGTCAAATTTAATGGTAGGGTCTGTTTGGTGTGGTTAAAAACGTAGATTGGGACACCTCTGTGAGAGCAAGGACTCACAGGGTCATGTCACGCCGCGGCCGCAAGCACAGGCCGCCGCGGCGCAGTACTCTCTGAATACCGCGGTCCTCAGGCAAGCCACGGGGGAAGCCGCGGCTTGCAGGCGGATCGCGGGAGAAGCCTCGACGCAGGTCAGAGGTCGCGGGACTCGACGCGCTCCCTTCTTTTGCCTCGCACATCAAGGGCAGACGCGGCAGGGGAAGAGACTCGGAGTCGGGTCTCGAACCTGCCGCGTACAGCGCATTTAGTGCGCTGAACATAATTAAGGTGCATTTACATAATCCTTTACATGCAGAAACCCTCTTGGCACCTACTTACCAGTTACAAGGGCAAAAGCCGATTGCATGCACATGAATTCTTTTTATGCATACTTCCTCCTTTCCCAGCATGCTGTTCACATCCTCTCTTCCCTGCATGCATTGCTTTCCTTTTTCTAGGCACATATTTCCTATCATTTAACATGACCTGTTCCCCAATCCAAGATGGTGGTATTTCTGCTTCCTGTTTTTTCACTTCCTGTGTATGGGTATATAGGTGGACTTTAACCTCTTTCTCATTGCGTTGCAACACTCCTTTGGTGATAGTCACACTCCGGCTGGTTTCTTCCTATGAATCCAGTATTTCCTGACCTATCTTCGTTTCCAGTCTTCCTGTACCCTCGGATCTTCAGCTCTAACGCCTTGGTGTCCTCCTTCTGTTTCAGGGAGTTCCTGTTGGAGGTTTTTTACCCTATTGGGGTTTTTCCTCTGGGACTCCTTCTGGAGGGCACGGACTGTAGTGGCTTGCTATTGTCAACAGCACCGTGGCTACCGGAAGGGGTCGCCCCTACCTCGGCCAGAGCAGAACCTGCCGGAACTGGGGTCGTTCCCCAACCCTCCTCAACTTCGACGGTAAGCCCATTGAAAACCATGACAGATTGCAACGCCCAAAAATCCAGTTGCAGTCCGGAACCATGGATAATCCAGTGGCAAATACGGAACCCACGAGTCAGACCCTGCTCATGACGATACAACAACAGGCTCAAGAACTCCAACAGCTACGTACTGAAAATACCGTCTATCGACAAGCCTTTGCATCCAGGACCACTGATGTACCCTCAGTAGCTGCCACTACACCTCGTTTCTCCGGGGATCCTAACAAATTAAGAGAATTCCTGGATGCCTTGACGGTTTATTTTGCCTTTCGCCCCTCGCAATTTGTACAAGACAAGACCAAGGTGGGGTATTTGATTAGCGCCTTATCGGGGCCAGCATTGGCTTGGGCCACACCTTTAGTGACAAGAAATTATCCTTGCCTGTCTAATTATTCCACCTTTGTCACTACTTTTAAACAGATGTTTGAGCGCCCTGGACTCGAGGCTTCAGCAGAAGAAGCTCTTTGCGAAATCCAACAAGGGAATCAAGATGTATTACAATACATCACCCGTTTCAGACAATTAGCAGCAGAAACATCCTGGGTGGAACGTACCTTGGTGACACTGTTCCGCAGAGGTCTCAGAGAGGACATTAAGGACGAACTGGTGCACTCTGCTAGAATAGAGAACCTTAAAGGATTGATAGATCAGACTCTGATGATAGAATATCGGTTGAACGAACGAAGAATGGAGAAAAAGAAGAGTCGTTTGCCATCTCACTCAGTGACGTCTCGCACCTTCTCTCATCGTACCGAGGAAGTCCGTCCTGAACCTAAGGGGACTACCGAAGAAGAGCCAATGCAAATTGATGCGGCTCGAGGACCTTTATCAGCAAGTGAAAGAGAACATAGACGAAGGAAGGGGCTTTGTCTATATTGTGGTGCAGCTGGTCACCTAATTCGCACCTGCCCCATTCGTCCAACCAAGCCTGTGGGAAACGCCAACTCCCGTCCTCAGTGAGAAGGGTGAGGACGGGATATCATGAAATACCTTCCATTTGTTCTTCCAGGGAGGAAGGAACTGCTCTTTTTCTTTTACCAGTTATCCTTCATTTAACTGATGGCCGGGAAGAAAGAACCTTGGCTTTATTGGACTGCGGAGCCAGTGGCATCTATTTAGATGAAGCATGGGCCAAAGAACGACAGATAGCACAAATACCTAAGGAAGTACCAGAACAAGTACACACGGTGGATGGATCACTCTTGGCCTCAGGACCTGTACAATATACCACCCCTACCTTCTGTCTACAGTTTGGGAAACACCAAGAAAATCTTTCGTTTGATTTAATTTCATCACCACACCACATCATGATCCTGGGAATTCCATGGCTCACACGGCACAACCCTTACATCAGCTGGGAAACAAGAACTATTTCTTTATCCTCGCACTTTTGCCAACACCACTGCTATCTCGCAGGGGATTATTGGTCCCCAAAAGGTCTCTTAGCAGCACCCCCTAAGGTGGGATGCTCTATTAACGTCCTACAGGGAGTTCCCAGGCATTATCAGGCATATGCCGATGTATTCCAGAAGCCAGAAAAACCTGAACTGCCACCCCATAGAGAATACGATTGCGCCATTCCTTTAGAACCAGATACAGTGGTTCCTTTCGGGCAAATGTACTCTCTCACAGAACCTGAGAAGCAGATTCTTAAAGAATACCTTGATGAGAACCTACAGAGCGGGTTGATTGCTCCCTCTTCTTCACCTGCAGGGGCTCCTCTCTTCTTTGTGCCTAAGACGACTAAAGATTTGCGTCCCTGTATTGATTTCAGAGGATTAAATAAGATCACTATTAAAGATCGGTACCCGTTACCCCTCATTAAGGACATCCTAGAAGCAGTCAGAGGGGCAAAGAAATTCACCAAGCTGGATCTCAGAGGAGCCTACCATCTTCTAAGAACTAAAAAGGGTGATGAATGGAAGACCGCTTTTAGAACACCCTTTGGTCACTACGAATATCGAGTAATGCCATTCGGACTCACCAATGCCCCTTCCTTTTTTCAAAGGTTCATGGATTCCATCTTTTCCGATCTTTTGCAACAAACAGTGGTGGTGTATCTCGACGGCATTTTAATCTTTTCTGTTCATTCAGAGGAAAACTCTAAGCATGTTCGCCAAGTTTTAGAGAGACTCCGACAACACCATTTATTCTGCAAACCTGAAAAGTGCGAGTTGGATCAGACGGAAGTAAAATACTTGGGATATTGCATTAACCAAACTGGAGTCGCCATGGATTCAGACAAGGTGCAAGCTATATTGAACTGCCCATCTCCTTCTTCCATCAAGGAGACTCAGGGGGTCATTCTGACCCTGGTGGTAAATACCGCCAGGGCGGAGGTTGGCGGTAGCACCGCCAACAGGCTGGCGGTGCTCCGCCGGGCATTCTGACCGCGGCGGTTCAGCCGCGGCCAGAAGCAGAAAGCCGGCGGTGTACCGCCGACTTTCCGCTGCCCATGGGAATCCGCCATGGGGATTCTGACACCCCATACCGCCATCCTGTTCCTGGCGGTTCGCCCGCCAGGAACAGGATGGCGGTATGGGGTGTCGTGGGGCCCCCGTAAGAGGGCCCCACAAAGAATTTCAGTGTCTGCTTTGCAGACACTGAAATTCGCGACGGGTGCAACTGCACCCGTCGCACCTTCCCACTCCGCCGGCTCCATTCTGAGCCGGCTTCCTCGTGGGAAGAGTGTTTCCCGCTGGGCTGGCGGGCGGACTTTCGGCGGTCGCCCGCCAGCCCAGTGGGAAACCCAGAATGACCGCCGCGGTCCGGTCTTCTGGCGGTTCCCGCTTGGCGGGAGGCTACCGCCGCCCGCCAAGCTTAGAATCAGGGCCTCAGTGTTTTTTGGGATTAGCCAATTTCTATCGACAATTCATAGCAGACTTTGCCCAGAGAACTAGCTACATTACTCAAACCCTTAAAAAAGATCATCTAAAGAAGGGCTTTTGTTGGACACAAGACGCAGAGTTAGCCTTTCAGGATTTAAAGAAAGCCTTTATTCAAGCCCCTATTCTATGACACCCAGACACCAGCAAACAATTCATTGTTATCGCAGATGCCTCAGAAAGAGCCATTGGGGCTGCCTTACTGCAAAAACAAGACGATGATGATTTAGAACATCCCGTATTCTACCTGTCACACATTTTATCCAATTCAGAGCGAACTATTCCGTGTTAGAACGTGAATTACTCGCCTTAAAGACCGCATGCACAGAATGGAGACACTTTCTGATGGGCTCAAAAGAACCTTTTGAAGCCCGGACAGACCACAGAAATCTACAGTGCTTAAGAAACTTTCAATGTCAGAACAGCCGGCTCGATGGGCTTTCTTTTTCAGCCAATATGACTTCTATATCACTTACATCCCTGGTTCTCAGAACTTCCTGGCGGATGCCTTGTCCCGACGTTACCCTGAGTGCAGCGATTCTACTGTACAGAACCTATTTGACAATAACAAGATCATTGTGGTAGTACAGACATTTTTAGACCAAGTCAAGTCCGAATATGCCCGTCTAGAAGAGACAGAGCTGAATAAGTTGCGTCCGCAACTGCATGTAGATCAAGGCTATTATTATCATGATAAGGCCCTGTTCTTACCCACTAAAATAGGACAGAGTGAAGCCTTACGTATGTGCCATGATTCCCCCATCGCAGGTCATCGAGGAATGAAAGCTACCCAAGAACTTCTGCTTCGCTCCTTTTGGTGGCCAACTCTCAAGACAGATACTGAGGAATATGTATCATCTTGTCCTATATGTGCTCAAGCCAAGACACCCCGTACTAAACCAGTAGGATTACTTCGCCCACTACCAGTTCCCCCAGGTCCATGGCATACTATCTCCACAGATTTCATGTGCTCATTACCCTCTTCAATGGGAAATCACGTAGTAATGGTAACCGTGGACTCCTTCACCAAGATGGCTCACTTCACGGCCTTAAGAAAGTTACCAATGGCAAAAGAATTAGGTCAATCTTTACACAAGAAATCTTTCGACTTCATGGATTACCTCAGGTCATTATATCGGATAGGGGTCCTCAATATATCTCTTGATTCTGGAATCAATTCTGTAAGACAGTGGGAATCAAAGTGGCCTTATCATCTGGGTTCCATCCTCAAACCAACGGACAGACAGAACGACTCAATCAAGGTCTCGAACAATATTTACGTAGCTTCTGCAATGCTACACAGAGTAATTGGGCTACCTATTTACCGCTTGCAGAATTCTCCTATAACAACTCCATACACAGCGCCTCGAAGGTCTCTCCCTTCTATGGCTCCTACGGTTTCCATCCCAAGGCCTTTCCAACTCCCCTGAGAGATAATTCCAATCTTCCTGCCATTTCCTCCTATGTTCGACAGCTACAGGTGTCCAACGTGTTATCCATTCCAACCTTGTGGCCACTAAGTTCCGCATGAAAAGGATAGCAGATAGGAGACGCTGTGTGGCTCCTCAATATCAGGTCCATGATAAAGTCTGGCTCTCCTCTAGATTCCTACCTCTCCGACTCACTCAGAACAAATTCAAACCCGGCTTTTATGGTCCCTTCCTAATTCTCAAAAAGATTAACCCTGTGTCTGTGCATCTTCGCCTGCCTCGGACGTGAAAAATTCACCCTGTGTTCCATGTCTCTCAACTTAAACCTTACCTTCCTGATCCTTTTCACAAGCAATTCTCCTGCCCCCTCCTCTGTTGGTTGATAATGTGCCCGAGTACGAGGTCCAGGAAATCTGTGACTCTCGGTTTTTCCATGGGCGCCTCCAATATCTTATTCATTGGAAGGGCTATCCTCTGAGTGAGTGTTCCTGGGAGGATGCCCCTTCAGTTCATGCCCCTCTTTTGGTCCGTCGCTTTTTTCAACTCTTCCCTCACAAACCTGGGGCTTCGGGGAGGGGACCTACTGTCACGCCGCGGCTGCAAGCACGGGCCGCCGCGGCGCAGCACTCTCTGAATACCGCGGTCCTCAGGCAAGCCACGGGGGAAGCCGCGGCTTGTAGGCGGATCGCGGGAGAAGCCACGATGCAGGTCAGGGGTCGCAGCACTCGCCGCGCTCCCTTCTTTTGCCTCGCACATCAAGGGCAGACGCGGCAGGGGAAGAGACTCGGAGTCGGGTCTCGAACCTGCCGCGTACAGCGCATTTAGTGCGCTGAACATAATTAAGGTGCATTTACATAATCCTTTACATGCAGAAACCCTCTTGGCACCTACTTACCGGTTACAAGGGCAAAAGCCGATTGCATGCACATGAATTCTTTTTATGCATGCTTCCTCCTTTCCCAGCATGCTGTTCACGTCCTCTCTTCCCTGCATGCATTGCTTTCCTTTTTCTAGGCACATATTTCCTATCATTTAACATGACCTGTTCCCCAATCCAAGATGGTGGTATTTCTACTTCCTGTTTTTTCACTTCCTGTCTATGGGTATATAAGGGGACTTTAACCTCTTTCTCATTGCATTGCAACACTCCTTTGGTGATAGTCACGCTCCGGCTGGTTTCTTCCTATTAATCCAGTATTTCCTGACCTATCTTCGTTTCCAGTCTTCCTGTACCCTCGGATCTTCAGCTCTAACGCCTTGGTGTCCTCCTTCTGTTTCAGGGAGTTCCTGTTGGAGGTTTTTTACCCTATTGGGGTTTTTTCTCTGGGACTCCTTCTGGAGGGCACGGACTGTAGTGGCTTGCTATTGTCAACAGCACCGTGGCTACCGGAAGGGGTCGCCCCTACCTCGGCCAGAGCAGAACCTGCCGGAACCGGGGTCGTTCCCCAACTCTCCTCAACTTCGACGGTAAGCCCATTGAAAACCGTGACAGGTCACCTATCTAAAATTGATAGCCGACATGTTTCTGCCCTCAGTGGTGAGCCTAGGAAGGTCTTGGGGCGTTCGTCAGGGCAAAGCATCCCTTAAACTCGCACTAGGAGTGGAAATAGAAGATGAAGGAAAACGGCCTACCTTGCCAAGGGGCTACCTTGAGGGGGCCTGTTGAATATGAAGCAGATAGAAAATGAAGGCAACATTGTGACACAGCACACAGCAAACCAACAACACACGTGGAAAAATGCTCATGCATGGAACAATGACACTCAGTAAGGGCAAAAACCATGCACATGTGACGTCTTAAATAATAATAACATTATGCGTGGTAAGTAGGAGATCTTACCCTATCCCTAGAGGCTACTGGCCTCTGGTATCCGGGAGGGGGAGTGTCCCCTTATAGTCAGACACTAAGGTTAAAAAGGCGTGAATCAAGGGGGGCATAGTAAGGTATACATTAATATATAAAGAGGATGACCTCTGGAAAGAAAATAATGCTGGTTACAGAAAGTCAAACTGTAATTAAGTACAGGTAATGATAGCATATTAGCTGGAAGGAGAAAGAAAGGGGAAGAGGAGGAGGTTTTGAAGGAAAGGCTTAAGGGAAAGAGAGCACAGAAGAATCTTATCTGTATGCCCAGGGCGTAGTTCAGTCACTCACTACATCAAAGGGGGCGCTCGCTGTGCGCCTAAACCGTCCTCTCCCTGGACCGCTTGGATAAAGAGGCCAGGGGGAGACGGGCTTATATTCAAGAAAAACAACCCAATCAGGGGACAGGTGAGGCCAATCACCGCCGCGGCCCGTGGTCTCATCGTCGGAATGACGTGAAGGCCGGAAGTTAAGGTTTCGTGTACGAGCCGGCAGAGCCGACTCGTCTCTGTTTTGCTTCCAGGAGGAAAAGGGGAAGCAGCCTCTCCCCGCAGTAAGGAGCGTTGCGTGGTAGCGCGAGAATGCTGGTGCCGCTGGGAAATGTGGTTCCCAGCGGTCTACCGAGGCGCCGCGCCAGTGCTAGATGCGGGACTCACGGGGTCGCTGGTAGAGGAAGTCCCAGCGGCCCGTAAGCTAATGAAGAAAGAGGAAATGAAAAGGAAATAAAATAAAATAAGACTGAAAATGAAAGAGAAAAAAGAGAAAAATAGAGGAAGGCAAAAAAACAACAAAACAACACCAAAAGACAGAAAAGAAAGGATGATGGAAAATGAGAGCGGTGGGGCGGCGGTAGGAGGGAGGGGTTGGGGGGGAAGGAAGAAAAGGAAAAAAGAAAGAAAGGGAAAAAAGAGGAAGGGAGAAGGACGGGGGGAGGGAAAGGGAAAAAAGAGAGGGGGGTTGGTACGGATGGGGGATGACAAATAAGAAAGAAAGGAAAGGGGAAGAAAACAAAAGAGAAGGGGGTAAGCTAGGGAGTCAAGCAAGCAAGAAAAGTGTATTGGGCCTATTTGTAAAGGGCAAACCAGGGTATCTCGTCGTTCAGACCAACTGTGTCTGTACGTAATCTCCATACCTAGAGTTGTTCTGCTCGAAACAGTTTCTGTGGCAAGTTGAATTTTGAGGGGGGCATTTACTCTAGGACGGTCCAGGAAAGATCATCCAGGGAACGATTCTTCCGGAGGAAGTGGGCGGTCAGTTTAGTGGCGTCACGTCTACAACGGATCGTGCTCCGGTGTTCGCAGATCCTTGTGCTGACCTTTCTGGTGGTCATACCCACGTATTTGAGCTGGCAAGGGCATCTGATTAGGTAAATCACATTCTTGCTATTGCAGTTGGTGAGAGATTTTTGCACCCATGGGGTTTTGAGGTCTAGGTTTATCGTAGTGGATTTTTGAGTCAGATGACAAACACTACAGTTGCCACAGGGGTAATGGCCTGCTGGAGGTGGTAGGTGCCAGAGTGTAGTCTGTTTGGGATGGGATCTCTCTTTCAGTCTTGTATGAACCACCATATCCCGTATGTTGGAGGCTCTCTTATAGGCATGTAATGGCTGCCGTAATGGTAGGCCCCCAGATGTGAGGATCTTCCAATCTTCTTTGATGATCTTCTGAATCCTGTTGGATAGAGGGCTAAAGGTGGTGACACATACAATCGGTTCTGTACCTGGTTTCACTGTCCGGGGCTGCAATAACTGGTCCCTGTTATTATTGCGTGCCCTTTTACGGGCCCTACAAACCAGGTGTGCTGAGAGATTGATTTACGCACTCCCTCCTGTTCTTTTAACAGCGAGGTTGAGTCCGCCCAGGTGGCACTGTCCTACCTGGGTGGGGTGAGGTGGTCATATGATGAAGCATGACACTATATAGTGTGTGAGACCACCTAGTCCGTAAAGGAAATTCCCCCTCTATCCCTTTCTATCTCCCACAGCTCTCCATCACCACACTGTACCTCCTCCAATAGAGGACCACGCGGAACCTAGGGCACTACTGGTGCACCTTCGGGTAGCTCCTCGTAGTAATAGATGAACCCTGTACTCCTGTTGTGTGTTTTTAGTTATATAGGGAGCTGAGTACGGTAGCGTTCCAATCCCTTTTCTCCCACATACACTCTCTCGTTGTGTATTGATAGTTGAGCAGCCTGTTGGCTGCGAGAGTTCCTCTCAGTGAGTATTCTATGATCATTTTTCCAGAGGTTCAGAACTAAGGTTTTATTCACACCCTTACCCTCACCCTTACCCTCACCCTCTTCCTGCTTCTCTCCCCCCCTACTATCATCCCCCCCAAGCAGGATGGCAGAAGGCCTGTCCTTTAATAATGAGGAAGTAACGGCAATTCTTTCAGCCCCCTCTCTCCTTGGCGACACAGCGCTCTCCAAAAGTCTGTCCCAATTGGGAGACTGGGACACACTAGTTCAACTAAAACGTTTGCATGTAAAAACCATCCTCCACGGAGCCGTTCTAACGGAATACCTCCGTAGCAACACAGCACCTAATGGGCTCTTGGTTACCAATGAACCACGCATATTTTTAGATGATCTTGAGTTCAGGAAGGACTGGGCCTTAATAGCATGGAAGTGCACACGTGATTGGCTCATCCACATTATAAAAACAGCGACCAGGTTGTCTGAGACCCTACTAATTCAGATAAAAACAAGTGAAAATAACTAGTCAGGGTTGAGCATTCTCTCCTTCAAAAAGAAACTAGAAGAGGTGAATAAAAATATGAACGAATACAAAGAATACCTCACCCAGCAAAAGATATCAAAATTTCAGAAAGATCTGAACCGCTTTTCTCTTGAAAAGGTGTATCCTTACACCAAACCTGATTATGTAGCCAAAAATAACAATAGTATGTCTGAGACTTCATCAGGCAGCAACACCAGTTTGAAAATGACAGTGAGTCCTCCGTTAACACACGGCAACGCCGCGGCCGACGCGGCCCACGCCGGGGCAGATGGAGCTACCCACCGATGCTCCCCCCGGGCCCTCCGTATACCAACCAACAATGGGGGTGGCCTGCACAGTACAGCCCCCCAGTACAGTACCAAGCACCCTTCTTCCAACACCCTGCACAATGGTCCCTCCCCGATCCACCACCGCCTTTTTTAGATAGAGGCCACGGGAGGGGAAAAGGGAAAAAGAAAGAGGTGCAGTGGCACCCAAGAGAAGACACCCCATAGAATCTGCTGTCAAGAGAGCCCACCCTAGGGACGAGCAAAACACAATAGATAACCACACAGACACCAAGAACAACATTATAAATCTGAGCAACCGGGCACTGAGTGAGCTCGAAACTCAAGCACTAAACAAAGGCCTAAACTTTGTACCTACACCACAAATCGACCTGTTCAAAACCAGAACAGAATTAGCGGGGTTCTTCCGCAAAATCCGCCTTAAGACCTTTTTCCTAGGCAAAGAGTTTGAAGCTCCAGAAAAAAACACAGGACTACGTCCTAAATCCGTCTTCTGCCCGACAGCAGGACAAATGCCACCTGAGGTCATGGCATTCAAAAAGACAGTGGGCCTCATTATGACCCTGGCGGGCGGCGGAGGCCGCCCGCCAGGATCCCGCCCTCCAAATTACCGCGCCGCGGTCAAAAGACCGCGGCGGGTATTACGAGTTTTCCCCTGGGCTGGCGGGCGGTTCCAGTTAAACCGCCCGCCAGCCCAGGGGAAAACGACCTTCCCACGAGGATGTCGTAATCGAGCCGGCGGAGTGGGAAGGTGCGACGGGTGCTACTGCACCCGTCGCGTATTTCACTGTCTGCAAGGCAGACAGTGAAATACATTTTGGGGCCCTCTTACGGGGGCCCCTGCCGTGCCCATGCCATTGGCATGGGCACGGCAGGGGCCCCCAGGGGCCCCGCGACCCCCCCTACCGCCATCCTGTTCATGGCGGCTTTCCCGCCATGAACTGGATGGCGGTAGGGGGGGTCAGAATCCCCATGGCTGCGGAGCGCGCTCCGCAGCCATGGAGGATTCCAATGAGCAGCGGAAAGTCAGCGGGAGACCGCTGACTTTCCGCTTCTGACCGCGGCTGAACCGCCGCGGTCAGAATGCTCATTGGAGCACCGCCAGCCTGTCGGCGGTGCTCCCGTGGTCGGTGGCCCTGGCGGCCACCGGCCGCCAGGGTCAGAATGACCCTCAGTGTCTCTCAAGATCAGTGGACTCACTAAGACATCGAACAAGGTATATTATAACATGAGCAAGGAGGAGCTCAAGGCCTTGAATTGCCTGACATCTGACCCCACCATTATTATAAAACCAGCCGACAAAGGCGGAGCTGCGGTAATTTTACCTAAAAGGATGTACAGAGATGAATGTGAGCGTCTTCTGGGCAATACCCAGCATTACAAACGTCTGTCTCGAGACCCTACGCCTGACATTCAAGAGGATATTTCCTTCATGGTGGCTAAAGGTATGGAAAACAACTGGCTCACTGAGCACGAGGCAGCCTTTCTAGTACAGGCTAACCCAAAGATCCCTTATTTCTACATCCCGCCCAAAATGCATAAAGAAAGGATCCCCCCTCTAGGCAGACCTATAGTGTCCGGGGTCGGCTCAATTTTAGAGCCCCTCTCTAAGGTTGTAGACTTCTTCCTGCAACCACTAGTGAAAAGAATTCCAACCTACCTTAAGGATACCTCCGATGTGCTGTTACTGCTTGAGTCGGTATCTTTTGACAAGACCAAAGAACTCTTAATCACACTAGACGTGGAATCCCTATATACAAACATCCCCCAGGAGCCCACACTGGGAGTGATCAGCAATCTGCTCCAAGCTCACAGTAGAGAGTCACTTACGCCTCCTGAGTTCATACTGGACCTCGCGCATTTAGCACTTACTAGGAACTACTTTAACTTTGAGGACAGTTTCTTCCTACAGACACAAGGTACCTCAATGGGGAGCACTTTCGCCCCTAGTCTGGTTTGCCTCTACGTTGACGACTTCGAGAGACATGTGGCCCTCCACGAAGACAACCCATACCGACAGCAGATAAAACTCTGGAAGCGTTATATAGACGACATCCTTCTGATTTAGACGGGAAATAAAGAAGAAGCTCTCGCCTTCTCTGTTTGGCTAAATGGGGCCAACCCCTTCCTTAACTTCACCATGAACATAGGTGATAACAAGCTTCCTTTCCTAGACCTACTCATTTTTTAACACAACGGTTGTTTGGGAACGGAGGTATATTACAAACCAACGGACCGTAACAACCTGCTACAATTCCAGAGTTTCCACCCATGGGCCCTGAAGGACAAGCTCCCTGTAGGACAATTTCTGCGAGTACGACAGAACTGTTCCTCTGTAGCAGACTACCACAAGCATGCGGACAAATTAGCCACTAAGCTAAAAGCCAAGGATTACCCAGATTACATCAGAATCTCTTCTGAAATTGTCAAAGCATAAGGAATTGCACTGTAAGGAGACAAATCCAATGCTACACCGCGCATACTCACCACTGCTCCATTGTATGACACTGTGGGGTTTATTTACAACGGCTTGCACCGCACTGCATCACCTTTTGTGACTCACCTGCAGGCCCATATCTACAAGGCCGCGCAAAGTTACTTTGTGTGGCTTTTCATGGTATTGTAGATGAGGAGTAAGTCAACGCAGCGCAAGTCTCTGCATTGTCTTATTTTGCGTCTAAGAGGCATTTTATGGGTGTTGCTCTAGGTGTTCTCACAAAACAGTCATGGATTTTTATACATTCCCAGATTCACAAGATTTTGTAAACCTGGAAATACGTCCTCGTTTTTATATCTTTCTATGTGTGCTGCATTCTGCGTCACACATAGTAAGAAGAAATCACCTCAAGTAATTGTTTAAGTGCAGGAAGTAATCCCTTCCTGCACAAAAACAATCATTCCTACAACTCACACACCCTTGCAGCATGGTGCAAGGGTGTCTGCGTTGGCACATGGCAGCCAATTGTGCGTCAGCACAGGCGAAAAGACCAGGAATACACTGAATCCCATAGATATGGCGCATTCCTGCCTTTTTCTTTTGACACAGGGCAGCGCAGCAAGAATCCATGCGAGGAGCCACAAATTTCCTTCCACCCAATGTTCCCCCAAGTCTCCCGATAAAAATAGTACCTCACTTGTGTGGGTAGGCCTAGTGCCCGTGACAGGAAATGCCCCAAAACACTACATGGACACATCACATTTTCCCAAAGAAAACAGAGCTGTTTTTTGCAAAGTGCCTAGCTGTGGATTTTGGCCTCTAGCTCATTCGGCACCTAGGTAAACCTACCAAACCTATGCATTTTTTTAAACTGACACCTAGGGGAATCTAAGATGGGGTGACTTCTGGGGCTCTCACCAGGTTCGGTTACCCAGAATCCTTTGCAAACATCAAAATCTGGCCAAAACAAAAACACTTTTTCCTCACATTTCGGTGACAGAAAGTTCTGGAATCTGATAGAAGCCACAAATTTCCTTCCACCCAGCGTTTCCCCAAGTCTCCTGATAAAAATGGTAGCTTAGTTGTGTGGGTAGGCCTAGTGCCCGCAACAGGAAATGCCCCAAAATACAACGTGGACACATCACATTTTCCCAAAGAAAACTGACCTGTTTTTTGCAAAGTGCCTGGCTGTGGATTTTGGCCTTTATCTCAGCTGGCACCTATGGAAACCTACCAAACCTGTGCATTTTATAAAACTAGACACCGAGGGAAACCAAGATGGGGTGACTTGTGGGGCTCTCACCAGGTTCTGTTACCCAGAATACTTTGCAAATCCTAAAATTTGGCTAGAAAAACACTTTTTCCTCACATTTCGGTGACAGAAAGTTCTGGATCCTGAGAGGAGCCACAAATTTACTTCCACACAGCATTCCCCCAAGTCTCCCGATAAAAATGATACCTCACTTGTGTGTGTGACCCAGGTGCCTGCAACAGAAAAAGACCAAAAACCTGTAGAGATTGAGGGGATAGCACAGCGAATTGATAAGCACATATTTTGCTTTTATACATCTTTAGGCTAACTCTGCCTTTGAGACCCACACAAGTGAGGTATCAATACTTGGGAGACTGAGGGGTAGGAAATTTGTGCCGGAGCAGTGATCCTACAAAGAAAAGTGAGGAAAATCTGCTTTTTTAATCAAATTTAGAGACTTTCAGAGGAGTCTGGGTAAGAAAATGTTGGGAGACGCACGCAAGCCACACCTCCCTGGACTCCTTGGAGTGTCTAGTTTTAAAAATTGCCTAGATGAAGGCCGCACACTGGACCAAAAACATAAGTGCCCCCTTTCCCCCCAAACACAGGTAGTTTTGTAATAGATCATTTTGATATGTCCACGTACTTCTGTGATGTTCCAGGCACTAAAATTGTGAAAAGAAATGCACTTAGGTTATGTTAAAAAGACCCCTAACCCACCAACCAAGTTGGTGGCATGCTTCATCGTCTGGGTCCTACCTGAGACACTTCGCGTGTCACAGATGTGCTGCGATGCCTGATTACAGCAGAGCAGGTTTTGTCATTTTTACCACACATTCTGGTTGGATTTGGCACGAGGGTGAGTGATTGTTCAGTAGATCAAATATTATTAACAAAAGATTTTACAAAAATGAAATGCACTGTTAATAACTGAAAGGCCAAAAAACTGAACCAATGACTCACAACTTGTGAGCTGTAAAGCCATGACAAGGCACCAACTGCTTTACAGTTCATTCACACTCCTTTCATACATGACATGCACAAGACCATTCACACTGCCAGCCACGGGCCCAGCACATTACTACACTTGCATCAACAGACAGCGCCATTCAAGAGCCCATCACTTTCATACGCCCACATGCCTGACACAGCAATCACACCAGCTGATGGGAGTGTGTGGACTGACGTTTGTCTGGCACCGCCAGCCAAGCGCCACTCCACACACACCACCAGCCAAGTGCCATCCCATGCACACTGCCAGCCAAGCACCACTCCACGCACGCCGCCAGCCAAGCACCACTCCATGCACACCGCCAGCCAAGCGCCACTCACACCACCAGCCAATCGCCACTCCACGCACACTGCCAGCCAAGCACCACACCACACACACCGCCAGCCAAGCGTCACTCCACACACACCACCAGCCAAGCGCCACTCCACGCACACTACCATCACTTCTGTTTGTTTTTCAACAACAAAGAAACCACTAGCTAATTATAAATAAGAACAAAACTACAAACACAAAAGCTCTAACTCAAAACATGACAGAAATGTGAAACTGAACATATGAAAATATAGAACAGGCAGTTGACGCTGACAGTGTTTCCCAGACCTTTTTTTTTTTGGTATGGTAACTCCTGAAACAGCCGGCCACACACAGCCCAGGAGTTGAAGGGAAATTGGGGCAGTACATCTGGCTCTCCCTCAGGATACCTCTTTGGGCACAGTCTCTACATTTTTTAGTGGGCAAGTCTTTTTTGGGAGTGGGAGGAATGTAATCAGGAAAGTGGCAATCTTTCAATCTAGCCACATCCTCCATCACTGCTACTCTAGGAACTCTTGCCTGTTCCACCACAATAAGGCTCTCTATCACTGATTTAACAAATTTCTTCCTTGACTCAGGTGAGCAATCCTTGAACACAATAAAAGCATTAAAAGTTGTCAAATGAAATAAATGTATGGCCAACTTTTTATACTACACGTAAGACTTACGAAGAGCAGTGTAAGGTTCCAACCTCTGATTTACTCTATCAACACCACCCACGTGCTTATTGTAGTCCAAAATGCACGAAGGTTTGCGCATTGGGGCAACCTGACCCCAAACAGTCACAGGGAAGGTACTCTCATCATGGATGGTTGTTAGCATGTACACATCCCTCCTGTCTGAAAATGTCAGAGCTAGCAGCTCATCATTCCGCAAGACACTGCACTGTCCCCTCTCAAGTGTGTTACAGACAAGCTCCCTTGGATAGCCTTTCCGGTTAGAACGGATTGTGCCACAAGCAACAGTGTCCACTCTGAAAAACTGCACTCCAGTGTAGAAATTATCTATGTACAAATGGTGACCTTTGTTAAACAGTCGTCTACCAAGTTCCCACACAATTGTCTTGCTAACTCCAAAAGTGGGCGGGCAACCAGGGGAGTCAATACTGGAATCCCTACCAGTGTGGACCCGGAAATTATACACATATCCTGTACTACTTTCTCACAGCATATACAATTTATTTCAATACTGTGCCTTCTTTCTAGGAATGTACTGCTTAAAAAAGAAATGCCCCTTGAACAGGACCAAAGACTCGTCCACACACAGGGCCAGATGTAGGAAGCCTTTTGCGCCTCGCAAATGGCGAAAAACGCAGTTTGCGAGGCGCAAAAGGCCTTACGCGATGCAGAGTCACATTTTGCGAGTCGGTACCGACTCGCAAAATGTGATTCCGACTCGCAAATAGGAAGGGGTGTTCCCTTCCTATTTGCGACCGCATTGCGATGTTGAGTTTCTTTGTGACCGCGAAAGCGGTCGCAAACCAACTTGCAGTTACCATCCACTTGAAGTGGATGGTAACTCATTCGCAAGAGGGAAGGGGTCCCCATGGGACCCCTTCCCCTTTGTGAATGACAAAAAAAAGTATTTTTCAGAGCAGGCAGTGGTCCTATGGACCACTGCCTACTCTGAAAAAAACGAAACTAAATGGTTTCGGTATTTTTTCTTTTTGCAGCTCGTTTTCCTTTAAGGAAAACGGGCTGCAAATAGAAGAAAAAAAAAACTGCTTTATTTAAAAGCAGTCACAGACATGGTGGTCTGCTGTCTCCAGCAGGCCACCATCCCTGTGAGTGCCTAGACTCGCTATGGGGTCGCAAACTGCGACCCACCTCATTAATATTCATGAGGTGGGTCTTTGCGACCCCATAGCGAGTCGTAGAAGGTGTCTGAGACACCTTTCTGCATACCAGTTTGCGAGTTGCAATTTGCGAGCCGGAATGACTCGCAATTTGCAAGTCGCAAATTATTTTGTACCTACATCTGGCCCTTATTTCTTTGCCTGGAACATACACCTCTGAAAAGCGATCTAGAAAATGATCAAGGACAGGCCTAACCTTAAAAAGACGGCCACAATCAAGGTGATCCCCAGGCAAGGCTAAAGCATTGTCAACAAAATGCAGCATCCGAAGAAGAAGCAAATAGCGATTACAAGTCACGGTTGCAGGAAATATAGCCGTTGCCATCAAGGGACTAGTAGACCAATAAGAAGTCAGTAAGGGCTTCCTTATCAACCCCATCAAAAAAGTCAAACCTAAGAACTTTTTTTATCTCTTCCAGATTTGTGGGAACCCACTTGGTAGCTCTAGACAGAGGCCTAAGTCTGGCAGCATTGTCTCTCAAATACTGCTCTGCATACAAATTAGTCTGCTAAACAATCCCTTCCAAAAATGCATTGTCCATAAACAACTCAAAGAAATTGACAGGCAAACGTTTTCGGTATATACTCTACACCCTGGAAGACCAGGAAAGGCAGGCAACTGTGGCTGCTCCATGTTTGGGGCAACCCAGGTGTTAGGCCTTCCAAAGGGAAACCTTTCAGCCTCAGCCTGCTGCACTATTGGCACATCAGTGTCCTCCTCTAAAACAGGCCCTTTTGCAGGGCCTCCTCATCAGAAGATTTCTCTCAGACAGAAAACTCACTGCCAGAATCTCTCACTTCCTCCTCTGCCTCAGATGCAGAGTCATTCTCATAATCATGGTCAGAAGATGACTCAAAAAGCATGCCGACAACCTGCTGAGTGGTCACTCTGCGGCTAGCCATGATCCTTTCTCACAACAAATGGATTGCCAACGACAACCAGCACTTTCTAAAACAAGTAAAAAACAAAGGGCCTCATTCCGACCCTGGTGGTCATGGACCGCCAGGGCCGGGGACGGAGGAAGCACCGCCAACAGGCTGGCGGTGCTTCTTGGGCAATTCTGACCGCGGTGGTAAAGCTGTGGTCAGAAAAGGGCAACCGGCGGTTTCCAGCCGGTTTACCCCTGCCCCAAAGAATCCTCCATGGCGGCGCTGCTCGCAGCACCGCCATGGGGAATCCGACCCCCTTCCCGCCATCCTGGTCCTGGCGGTAAAAACCGCCAGGAACAGGATGGCGGGAACGGGTGTTGTGGGGCCCCCTAAGAGGGCCCCAAAATGATTTTCAGTGTCTGCCTAGCAGACACTGAAAATCGCGACGGGTGCCACTGCACCCGTCGCACACCTTCAACTCCGCCGGCTCCATTCGGAGCCGGCTTCATTGTTGAAGGGGCTTTCTCGCTGGGCCGGCGGGCGGCCTTCAGCGGGAAAGTCAGAATGACCGCCGCGGTCATTTGACCGCGGTACGGTCTTCTGGCGGAATGACCCCCAAAGTGTTATGTACTAAAAACTATACCAGTCACTTGCCTGTAAAAACTAGACTCACCAGCAACTACTCTGCACAGACACAGCAATCACCAATGATATCCCACTAAAAAGAAAAAAAAATAATAATAATTAGACATGAGACAACACAATTATCATTGTGCACAAATCTAAGGACAGTTTCACACACAATCCTGCATTTAGTATACCACCTACAAACATGTCTTTCATGCATGTCAACAATACTCCTTTGGAGTAAATTGCTTTTACTTACCTAAAACATGCAACTACACAAACCGCAGGTCAACTACTGCCAAAACCACAAAGATCCACAGCAAAGGAAGCAAAAGCTTTGAAATAGAAGAAAAAGAAGAAATAAACTGTTATAATCACAAATACAAATACTTTGCCAGTTGATAAACACCCCGTTATCAATAATTTACAAATTTTCCCTGGTGCCTAAGTCGCTTCTGCCCCGGGGGCAGAAATGTCCATCAGTAATGTGCCCCCTTTGGGGGGCAACTCTTGCCAAAGGGGCTGTCCCCCACACAAAACACACACACAAGATCCCCGGTGCCTATGTGGATTCTGCCCCCCCCCCTGGGGGGGCAGATAGGCCTAAAGAAATAGGCAGATGGGAGCAGAAATGGCCAACAGTTCTGTGCCCCCTTTAAGGGGGCACCCCCCAGCACAAAAAAACACAACGGGAAACAAAAAAAAATCCCTTTGGGGCAGATGGGCCTAAAAAAAAATAGGCTGATCTGCCCCTGGGGGGCAGAAATGGTTAACACTAACGCTGTGAGCGCGCTGACTTCATCAGATTGCTGAAGCGGGGAAGATTGGGGGTGGAAGGGGACGAGCTGGTCTCATCCCCAGCACACGGGAATCAGGTGCGAGGACGAGACTAGCTCGTACTGGGCACCCAAGAGGATAAAAGAAGCACCTTGTTTTCTGGAACACCAAAGAAAGGTGAACCGAATTACACCACACTTGGCATAAAACTAGAACTACAATCAGGAAAATGCTTTTCTTGCCCTAGCGTAAATCTGTTCAGTATTTTTTTAGATAACTGCAACACAAAAAAAATGTGGCTTCAAATGATCATTCTCTTTATACCTGAACTACTAGTTCATGGACATTCTGTGAAACTAAGTTTGAGTAGGGCATGCTGACCTGTTTGTTAAAATAAAAACAAATAACACTGAAGGTGGAAGTATTTCTACTATCATCCGATGTGGGTTTATGAACCCAAACCAGGGTTTGTGAACCTGAGCACTCTGATTGTCTGGTCCTAACAATAACATTTCCATTCTGGCTGGCAATATGTAAGGAAGGTCTCTATCCTCATATCATGGAGAAAAATAAAAGTGAGCATCAGGAATCAGAAACAATCCCCACATATCTTGGCCCATGTGGGTGTCTATAAAATAAACATGGATATTTTTATCTCATCGAGTTTATCATATCCACATGAAGATCGTGGACCCCAGGAAATACTTGTGGGCTGCAGACCTTTAGGCATATCTGGACCCTAGATGGATCCTAGAGTTCATAAACACATCTCAGCATCTGCAAAATTGCAACACTACTGAAAAAGGATTGTCACTAAAGAGACCAAGTGCCTCACCCAACAACAGTCTCTACACAAGCAAATGGAGGGCACCTAGTAGATTAGGCTGTATGGCGTATGCCCAACCTTTGCAACACAATGCCAAAGATTTTGTACAGTAGGCATTAGTTGGTGAGGATATGGATACACTATATCATCAAAAATCCAGAAATGCCACAAGAAAATTGTTGTTAAGAGACAGTGATGGTTTCTTCTGCTCATTAGATTAGGGCATGCATTTAAATGGACCTCGAAAAGGCACTTAAAACACAGTTAAAATGAGATTTTGGTTATGAAACAAAACTGAACAACTCTGAAAATGTTCTTTCTTTCCCTTGCTATGCAAATGTTCAAAGCCTCACTCATAACATCACTGGTGACTTTTCAAATGACATAACTGAAGTCATCACTGAAGTTTCAAAAGACATCGTAGGTGATAATGATGAATCAACACATGACCTCACTAGTGACATAATCAATGATGTCTGTCTTGTAGACACTTATGATTTCACAAAAGGGTTCCACAATGATAATGATTCATACATGATGAGCATTTTTAAAAGCACAAATTAATAGCTTTAATGCTCTCATATCATCCACAAGTACTACCACATATGCAGATTACTTTGTTGCCATACACAAGTTATGATAAAGGTTCCCTGTTTTTCATTTTTACTAGTATTTATAGCTAAATACAAACAGAAAAACATGTATTTTTCTGTGTGTATTTATGTATTAATGTGGGTACAAATTGTGACTAAGCTGTTTTTGAGTGATTTTAAATGCTGACAATCATGACTGCCAGGCAAATAACTGTGTAGAGTGACACTCAAGGGTTGAAAAGGGAAGAAACTTAATAATGAGGCTTAAATTGTGAAAGATATGCACAAGGTCGACACTAAAACATGCATGTTTTCATATAAGTGTATTGATGTATCATCTGTGGATGTTCATATCATTCAAACCTGTGAGGCATTCAAGTAAGCGTGTACATTTACTGGTTAAATAAATGTTGAAATACACCAGTTTTGACTTCATTTTTTTACAAACTCAAAATAAAAATAGAGATAAATACAGATAAAATTATCAAAAATAAATAAATATGGATAACTATAGACAGAAATGCCAAAAAAATAAATTCCATAAAACCTGAAGCCCTAATTATGATTTACATTGCTGGGGCTCAATGTTTCTATTTCAACTTACACTCAACCAACCTTAAAGTGAATCATTACCTTAGATAATATAATTCAAGACCATCCTGCACTCATTTAAATGCTGTAAATAAAAGGGGCTAGATCACAACATGTTTTTGACTAGCATTGTTTCATATCCCTGGTGGTAAGTAAGCCATTGCTTGAGCAAACACCTTTTACCTTTGCATATAAAAGCAGATTAGTGGAGTTGGTAATGTACAATTAGAATTTGTTATTTGACACTGTGGTGTTGTGATTATCTGTTGCTGTTTGTTCTGTTGGGGTTTTCCTCTCTGATATTGGATTGTGTTTTTGTGTTGAATTCTGTTTTGAAAATGTTTCCTTTGTACCTACTTATGTCTTTGTAATGTTGCTAATTTCTTTGTATTATATGTATGTGCTCTGTTCTATTGTTAACTTTGGAGATGTCATCAATGACTGCTATATTTCCACAGGTAGCATATTCTTTTAAAGTTCCAGTGGCAAACAACTATTTACCACTTTCGAAGGTGGTGACATTTAACTGTCAAGCTGTTCAACTATTTAAGCCACCTAGCATCCCAAAACTATGCCAGACACATTCCTTAAATTAGCACTTCCATTCCTTATTTTATGCAGTAATGTCCCAGGTGGTACTATATTTAAGCCATATTTCTGTGCTACCTCCAGGTAACACTGTACGTAAACATAGGCTAATGGTTAACAGGTAAAATATAAAAGATGGCTTTAAATGGTCAGACCAGAACATATACCATACTTTAGGCCCCATTATCTATGTGGAAATAACTTAAACTCTGCCTCTAACTGCCTTATAATAAATGTGAACTTCCAACATAGTCTGATCATTTCCTGATATCTCATGCAAACTCAGTACATTTATGATTTATGCTTTTTTAAACAAACAAATCCTTCTATCGCTTCGGAGGGACTTATTCTTTCCACCCTAAGTTCAGTGCACACAGCTCATAGTGAGGTCAACCATCACTTTGCGCCCAGTGTGCACATTATCCTTTTGTATATACTATATAGTAAATGCACTCTGTATTCTCCACAAATAGTGTAGGATGTCAAGCCTTCTCCCATCCCTATTGCTGCAAAATGTTAGGTTATATCACTGCTCATAGACCTATGCATTGTGGCCTTATATTAGTTCTTGTTTCTGCTTTACCTGTCACAATCTGCAACATTCTACTATCCCATACAGTGATGTTACCAATTATGTCTTTGCTGATACCATGAGTTAGCTTATCAGTTGTTAGAAATGGGTCTTTGATTGGCAGTCAGGTTACCCCCTGTCCAAGCAAAGACCCTCACTCTAGTCAGGGTGAAGGAGAATCGCCCTCAGCTAACCCCCGCTCACTCCCTTGGTAGCTTGGCACGAGCAGGCAGGCTTAGCTTCAGAGTTCTAGGTGTAAAGTAGTTGTACCACCACACACAGTAACTTAATGAAAACACTACAAAATGACACAAAACAGGTTTAGAAAAAATAGGAAATATTTATCTAAACAAAACAAGACCAAAACGACAAAAATCCAACATACATAAGTCAAGTTAATAATTTTAAAAGCAAAAGAGTCTTAAATCCTTTTGTAAACAGGTAAAATACGGTTAGCGTCAAAATAACAGGCACGGGCAAGTGTGTGTTGAAAAAGGTAAGCAGTGCGTCGATTTCTCACCGCAAACGAGACCTTGCATCATTTCTCCTTCTCCGGTCGGGTCGGTGTGCGTCGTTTTTCCTCTCCGCACGAGAGCGATGCATCGATCCGGGCAGCACTAGGGTACGGGTAGGCATAGCGTTGTTTTTCCATGCCCAGCAAGGTTTGTGTCGAAAATCCGACCGCATAGTATCTGAAAAACTGCGAAGTGTGGGTTGCGACTTATCAGTCTCCGTCAGTGGTGTTGTACGTTGTTTCTCCAGCCAAGCGCGTCGATCTTCCAGTCACGCTGCAAGTGGAGCGTTGATTTCAGCCACGAAGCTGACGGTGCGTCGTTTCTTCAGGGGCGTCTCGGAGGTTGCGTCGGAAATGTCCCGATACGGTGGTCTGTGCATGGATTTTCAATCTTGGTCTGCCAGCTTCACCTGTCAAGGCCTCAGGAACTGGAAAGGGCACCATTTGGTGGGGCAGGAGTCTCAGCAGAGAGTCCAGGTGCTGGCATGGGAAGTCTTTGATGGCCCTAAGACTTAAACAACAGGAGGCAAGCTCAAGAAAAGCCCTTGGAGATTTCTTCACAAGCAGGAATGCATAACAAAGTCCAGTCTTTGTCCCCTTTCACCAGGCAGAAGGAGCAACTGCAGGATAGCTCCACAAAGCACAGTCACAGGCAAGGCAGCACTTCTCCTCAGCTCTTCTGCTCTTCTCCAGGCAGAGGTTCCTATTGATTTCCAGAAGTGATCTAAAGTCTATGGTTTTGGGTGCCCTTCTTATACCCATTTTGACCTTTGAAGTAGGCTTACTTCAACAAAAAGTCTCTCTTGTTTGTGAAATCCTGCCTTGCCCAGGATAGACCTCAGACACACACCAGGGGGTTGGAGACTGCATTGTGTGAGGGCAGCCACAACCCTTTCAGGTGTGAGTGACCACTCCTACCTACCCTCCCTCCTAGCACAGATGGCTCATCAGGATATGCAGGCTAAACCCCAGCTCCCTTTGTGTCACTGTCTAGAGAGAGTTGCAAACAGCCCAACTGTCAAACTGACCCAGACTGGGAATCCACAAACAGGCAAAGTCACAGAATGATTTGAGCAAGAAAATGCTCACTTTCTAAAAGGGGCATTTTCAAACACACAATCTTAAAATGAACTTTATCAAAAGATGTATTTTTAAATAGTGAGCTCAGAGACCCCAAACTCCACATGTCTAGCCGCTTCCAAAGGGAATCTACGCTTTAATCATATTTAAAGGCAGCCCCCATGTTAGCCTATAAGAGGGATAGGCCTTGCACCAGTGAAAACTGTATTCAGCAGTATTTCACTGTTAGGACATATAAAAACACGTTAGTATATGTCCTACCTTAACTATACACTGCACCCTGCCCATGGGGCTACCTAGGGCCTACCTTAGGGGTGTCTTACATGTAAGAAAAGGTAAGGTTTAGGCCTGGCAAGTGGGTACACTTGCCAAGTCGAATTGGCAGTTTAAAACTGCCCACCAGACACTGCAGTGCCAGGTCTGAGCCATGTTTACAGGGCTACTAATGTGGGTGGCATAACCAGTGCTGCAGGCCCACTAGTAGCATTTGATTTACAGGCCCTGGGCACCTCTAGTGCACTGTACTAGGGACGTACTAGTAAATCAAATGTACCAATCATGGAGATCCAATTACATACACATTTTATATAGAAACACTTGCACTTTAGCACTGGCAGTGGTAAAGCGCCCAGAGTAACAAAAACAGCAACAACAGAGTCCAACACACATCAACAACCTGGGAAACAGAGTAAAAAAGTTAGGGGAGACCACACCAAGGATGCCAGGTCTAACACGTGTCCTCCCCAGCTGAAAGTGTGGAGCAACTACCCAACCTCATGGGAGTTCTCATCACTAAGGTGGAAGAATCTGGACAGACCATTAGCATTGGCGTGTTCTGTATCAAGGCGGTGTTCCACCTCAAAGTCCATCCCCTGTAGGGAAATGGACCACCTCATCAGTTTTGGATTCTCACCCCTCATCTGCATTAACCATCTGAGGGGCCTGTAGTCGGTCTGAATCCGGAAGTGAGTCCCAAACAAGTAGGGTCTGAGCTTCTTCAGCGCCCAGACCACAGCAAAAGCCTCATGTTCTATGGCACTCCACCTACATTCCCTGGGAAGTAACCTCCTGCTAATGAAGGCTGCAGGTTGATCTAGGCCCTGTTCATTAAGCTGTGAGAGTACTGCTCCAATACCATGCTCTGAGGCATCTGTTTGCACAACAAAGTCCTTGAAGTAGTCAGGTGCCTTCAGCACAGGTGCTATGCAAATGGCAGCCTTCAGGGCATCAAAAGCGGTCTGGCAAGCCTCTGTCCACATCACCTTCTTTGGTTGCTTCTTAGAAGTCAACTCAGTCAAGGGGGTATCAATAGTAATATACCCCTTGACAAACCTCCTGCAGTAGCCAGTGAGGCCTAAAAAGGCTTCCACCTCAGTCTGGGTTTTGGGAGGCTCCCAAACCGGAATGGTGTCAATTTTTGTCTGTAGGGGTGCCACCTAGCCACTCCCTAACTGGTGTCCCAAGTACACCACCGAACCCTGTCCTATTTGGCACTTGCTTGCCTTAATAGTGAGGCCTGCCTTTTGCAGGGCCTCCAACACTCTGCAGAGGTGTTGCAGATGTTTCTCCCATGTGGAACTAAACACAGCAATGTCATTCAGGTAGGTGGCACTGAACTCATCCAGTCCAGCCATCATCTGGTTGACCAACCTCTGAAAGGCGTCAGGGGCATCATTCTTCCCAAAAGGCATCACCTTAAACTGAAAGTGCCAATCTGAGGTAGAAAATGCAGATCTCTCCTTGGCCCCCCTCAGTCAAGGCAATCTGCCAACACCCAGATGTTAAATCAAACATGCTGAGGTAGGTGGCATCTCCAAACCGATCTATGAGCTCATCAGCTTGGGGGTTGGGGTGTGTGTCAGTCTTACTGAATGCATTGAGTCCCTGGTAGTCCACACAGAACCGGAGTTCTGGAGTGGCACCAGGTGCAGCAGCCTTTGGGACCAATACCACAGGGCTGGCCAAAGGACTGCTGGAATGCTCAATAACCCCTAGGGTTAACATTTTGGATACCTCATCCTTAATGATAGCCCTGACCTTGTTAGTCACCCTCTAAACTTTCTGTTTAATGGGTGTACTGTCCCCAGTGTCCACATCATCTGTACACATGTGTGTGAGCCGTGGGATCAAGGAAAACAGGGAGGCGAACTGTCCCAACACCTGGCGACAGTCCCTCTGCTGCTCTGAAGTCAGGGAGTGGGAGAGGATCACTCCCTCCATGGACCCATCTTTTCCTCCTGCAGACAGGAGGTCAGGAAGAGGCTCAGTCTCCTCCTCTACCCCATCATCTGTTGCAAGGAGCATGGACAGGTCAGTCCGCTCAAAGTGTGGTTTTAGTTGGTTAATAAGCAAGACCCTTAAAGTGTTCCTGGGAGTCTGCAAGTCCACCAGATAGGTGACTTCACTTTTGCACTCCACCTCCTCAAAAGGCCCAGTCTACTTTTCATGGAGTACCTAGGCTCCACTGGTGCCATCAACCACACTTTTTGTCCAGGTTGAAACTCGACCAGAGTGGCATTCTGGTCATACCATAGTTTTTATATCCTCCTGGCTTGCTTCCAGGTTCTCCTGTGCGAGACTCCTGAAGCGGGCAGTCTGGTTTCTCAGAGCCAGCATGTAGCTAAATACATCCTGGAGGGGTTTACTAGGAGCTTTTTTCAAAAGCCTCCTTCACCAGACTTAAAGGTCCCCTCAAAGAGAGGCCATAGATCAGCTCAAAGGGACTAAACCGAAGTCCCTTTTGAGGCACCTCCCCATAGGCGAACAGAAGGCATGGCAAGAGGACGTCCCACTTCCACCTCAAGGGCTCTGACAGGCTCATAATAATGCCTTTCAAAGTGGGGGTGAATCGGTCAACCAGACCATTGCTTTGGGGGTAGTAAGGTATGGTGAACTTGTAGGTTACCCCACACTCCTTCCACAGAGACTTCATAAATGGAGATATGAAGTGGGTACCCCTATCAGATACCACTTCTTTGGGGAACCCTATGCAGGTAAAAACCCCCATCAATGCACGACCCACCACAGGGGAAGGGATTAACCTCAGAGGAATGGCTTCTGTTTACCGGATGGCATGGTCCACCAAGACCAGGATAAACCTGTTGCCCATGGCTGTCTTGGGATCCAGAGGCCCCACAATGTCAATACCAACCATTTAAAAGAGGGTACTAACAATAGGAAAAGGTTGGGGGAGAGCCTTACATTTCACCCCGCACTTGCCTGACAAGTTTGGCAAGACCTACAATGAGAATCTGAGTGCCTGCGCATTAGAGGCCAGTAGAAGTGGGTGACAAGCCTCTCAAAGGTCTTGTCCTGCCCCAATTGTCCTGCTAAAGGCACATCATGAGCCAACCCCAGTAGGAAGGCCTTGGAGCACTGGGGTACCACCAGCACACAGGCTGACCCAGGCTCAGGAACCTTAGGCTTACTATGCAGGAGGTCATCCTCCCAGTAGATCAGGTGAGATCCTGGCTCCTTGCCAGCCGCCTGGTCTGCAGCCTGCTGCCGCAAACCCTCTGGAGTGGGGCATGTCGTCTGTGCTACATAGAATGCTTACCTGATAGGCCCCCCTTCCTGCTGCCACTGCAACAGCTCAGGGACCGCCCCCAGTTCAGCCACATGTTCCCCTGTAGGCTCCGGGGGGTCACCCTCAGGCTCCTCCTCCTCCCGGACCATGGGAACTGCTGGGGCCAGTTTCCTGTGCCCCTTGCCCTTCCTCTTTTCGGCGGTCCCTGGGGCCACTGTTTCAGGCTCCAGGGGCTGTTGACCACCCTGACCGGCTGCCGTTGACCTGGTAAATACGCATACACACCCAGGCAGACCCAACATCTCCAAGTGTGACCTCTGTTCCACATCCTTCCAAGGGGAATCCTCCAGGTCATTGTCAAGCAAACAATCTACAGGCATGGTTGGACTCACAGCTACTTTCAAGGAACCTGAGACCCCCCCCCACTCCATTCAAAAGGAACCTGCACCACTCTGGCGCTCTGAGTTGTCCACTGCAATTACTTGGTGAAGTACGTGGGGATCAATTTTCCTCAATGTAGTCACACTGGCTCCTGTTTCTCTCAGAGCCTCCACCATCTGACCACTGATGGTCACCCACTGCCTGTACTTCTTAGTGTTCGTAGGCACTAGGGTTCTCTGGACCATCCCACTGTCCCCTAGTGAGACAAGGGTCATCTCAGCTGGCTCCCACCCACCTGGAACCAACTCCTCCCCAAGAGCTACAATAGCCAAACCCTGGGACTGCGCACCAGTGGGTGCCGACGTACTCTTGGGGCATCTTTACCCTGGAAATCGGATTGGGGCCCTTTAGAGAACTCCCCCTATTTACCCTTACCACCCCCTTTCTTTTGAGAGGGACCCTGCCCAACCTTGGCGTAGTCTCCCCTATACCTCTTTTGGACCCTGGTGCTCTCTCAGCCGTCCACAACCTGTGCAATCTTCCTGGGATCAGTCAGCTTGCTGTCAATTAGGTGCTAGCGCAGCTCTGGAAAACATAAACTGTTCAAGTGCTCCGAAGTAATCAAATTGTAAAGCCCCTCATACGTTGTTACCTTACTGCCCTTCACCCAACCACCCAGTGACCTGCAGAATGAATCAATACATTCCAACCATGTTTGGGGTTCCTTCCTCTTATAGGACCTGAACATTTCCTTATACTGCTCAGGGGTGAGACCATATCTTTTGAGTAGGGCATGCTTCATGACAGAGTAGGTGAGCCCCTGAGAATCCCCTAAGGAAGTCAGAGTATCCCTCCCCTCTACCTCAAAGTACTTCCACAGACAGCCCCCCCCAATGAGCTTCAGGGACCAGATTCATGTAGAGAGCAGACTCATACCCCTTGAACCACAAGTATATGTCATCCTCCCTCTTGTAATCTTTCACTAGGTCTTTTAGAATGTGTACCCTTCTCTCAGGCTGCACTGTACTGTTTCTGCCACCATCTCTACTGGACTGACTCGTCTGATCTATCTCTCTCAAGCTAAGCTCATGAGCCAACAGTATCTTCTTTTCCTCAATGACCATCCTTCTCTCTTCCATCTCGCTTTGCATCCTACACTTTTCAAGCTCCAACTGGTGAGCCCTCTCTGCCTGTCTGTCCTGTAACTCTTCAGGTATCAGACCCTTGGAGGATACACTGTCACCTGCCCTGGAGACTCTCTCCCTGGACATAACAGGCCCCCCAACAATACCATTGTATTGCACCTCTTTCTCCTCCTCCTCTGTGTAGCCCTCAGCTTCTTTGGCTCCTCCTTCTTGGTGGAGCCCTTAATGGGACAGGAAAAATCTTCACAGAACTGCTTCAACTGAGCCACAGTATAGCTCTCTAGTTTCCCTAGGTCAAAAGCAGCTCCAGCAGATGCATCTCCAGATTGGGACATGATAAAAAGTAAACAAAGTGCAAAGTTCCAAAGGCAGAAGCAAGTTCCTAATGAAGTTCAAGAAAAGTCAACCAAGGGATCAGCAAAAAATATGGAAGTAGAACAAAAAAGAGTCCCACAGACAAAAAGCAAAAATCACAAGACAAGTAGTAAGTGGTCATGTAGTGGTCTCCACTGAAAACAGTAGTGTACACTTAATCACTGCATGTCAAGTACAAATGCAAGTCAAATCCCATTGCTGCTGCCAATGTTAGAAATTGGGTCTTTGGTTGGTAGTCAGGTTGCCCCCTGTCCAAACAAGGACCCTCACTCTAGTCAGGGTAAAGGAGAATCACCCTCAGCTAATCCCCGCTCACCCCCTTGGCAGCTTGGCACGAGCAGGCAGGCTTAACTTCAGAGTTCTAGGTGTAAAGTATTTGTATCAACACACACAGTAACTTAATGAAAACACTACAAAATGACACAACACAGGTTTAGAAAAATAGGAATTATTTATCTAAACAAAACAAGACCAAAACGACAAAAATCCAACATACACAAGTCAAGTTATTAATTTTAAAAGCAAAAGAGTCTTAAATCCTTTTGTAAACAGGTAAAACACTGTTAGCATTGAAAAGTACCTGGGAAGCGTCAAAATAACACGCACGGGCGAGTGTGCATCGAAAAAGGTAAGCGAGGCATCTAGTTCTCACCCTCAAGCGAGACCGTGCGTCGTTCCTCCTTCTTCAGTCGGGTCGGCATGCGTTGTTTTTCCTCTCCGCAGGAGAGCGATGCATCGATCCGGGCAGCACTCGGGTCCGGGCAGGCGTTGCATTGTTTTTCCGCACCCAGCAAGGTTTGCTTTGAAAATCCAGCCGCATGGTATCTGAAAAACTGAGCAGTGTGGGTTGCGACTTTTCAGCCTCTGTCAGTGGTGTTGTGCGTCGTTTCTCCACTCACATGCGTTGATCTTCCATCCGTGATGCAATTGGGGGGGGCGATTTCAGCCGCGAAGCCGGTGGTGCGTTGTTTCTTCAGGCGTGTCTCGGAGGTTGTGTTGGAAATTTTCCCGCACGGCTGTCTGTGCATGGATTTTAAATCTTGGTCTGCCAGCTTCACCTGTCAAGGCCCCAGGAACTGGACAGGGCACCACTTGGCAGGGCAGGAGTCTCAGCAGAGAGTCCAGGTGCTGGCAGGGGAAGTCTTTGATGACCCTGAGACATCAACAACAGGAGGCAAGCTCAGCACAAGCCCTTGGAGATTTCTTCACAAGCAGGAATGCACAACAAAGTCCAGTCTTTGTCCCCCTGCACGGGCAGAAGCAGCAACTGTAGGATAGCTCCACAAAAGCACAGTCACAGGCAGGGCAGCACTTCTCCTCAGCTCTTCTCCAGGCAAAGGTTCCTCTTGATTTCCAGAAGTGATCTAAAGTCTGTGGTGTTGGGTGCCCTTCTTATACCCATTTTGGCCTTTGAAGGAGGCTTACTTCAACGGAAAGTCTCTCTTGTTTGTGAAATCCTGCCTTGCCCAGGCCAGGCCTCAGACACACACCAAGGGGTTGGAGACTGCATTGTGTGAGGGCAGGCACAGCCCTTTCAGGTGTGAGTGACCACTCCTACCCTCCCTCCTAGCACAGATGGCTCATCAGGATATGCAGGCTAAACCCCAGCTCCCTTTGTGTCACTGTCTAGAGAGAGTTGCAAACAGCCCAACTGTCAAACTGACCCAGACTGGGAATCCATAAGCAGGCAAAGTCACAGAATGGTTTAAGCAAGAAAATGCTCACTTTCTAAAATCGGCATTTTCAAACACACAATCTTAAAATCAACATTACTAAAATATGTTTTTTTTAATTGTGAGCTCAGAGACCCCAAACTCCACATGTCTCTCTGCTCCCAAAGGGAATCTACGCTTTAATGATATTGAAAGGCTGCCCCCATGTTAACCTATGAGAGGGATAGGCCTTGCACCAGTGAAAACCAAATTTAGCAGTATTTCAATTTTAGGACATATAAAACACATTAGTATATGTCCTACCTTAAACATACACTGCACCCTGCCCAAGAGACTACCAGGGCCTACCTTAGGGGTGTCTTATATGTAAGAAAAGGGAAGGTTTACGCCTGGCAAGTGGGTATATTTTCCAAGTCGAATTGGCAGTTTAAAACTGCATACACAGACACTGCAGTAGCAGGCCTGAGCCATGTTTATAGAGCTACTAATGTGGGTGGCACAACCTGTGATGCAGGCCCACTGGTAGCGTTTGATTTACAGGCCCTGGGCCCCTCTAGTGCACTGTACTAGGGACTTACTAGTAAATCAAATATACCAATCATGGAGATCCAATTACATACACATTTTATATAGTAACACTTGCACTTTAGCACTGGATAGCAGTGGTAAAGCACCCAGAGTAACAAAAACAGCAAAAACAGAGTCCAGCATACATCAACAACTTAGGAAGAGAGACAAAAGGTTAGGGGAGACAACGCCAAGTTTGCTAAGTCTAACATCAGTGATATAATTAATGGAGTCATTTGAGATATGATCAGTTAGGTTTATGGCAAACAATACTATAGGGGTAGCAGGGAAATTACCCTCTTAGGCAACCTGTTTCAATCGGGGAAAACCTAGCCTCACAATCAGATATAAATGTTTATCAAGGGAAGTTCCCTCATCTACCTAGGACAGTCCTAGTTGGGAATTTCATAAGTTAACACACTGGACTTTTAGCAATGTCATTTCAAAAGATCTTCCGAGCAGGGGGTCCTGGTATAGTTTACAAAGAGACATCAGGAAGTGCTGCATAAAAGGCTAGTTTGGGCATGGGGATTTGTCTAAACATTTGACCCAGAGCTGTTGCCAATTTTGCTTAGTATGCACTAGATAAAAATCACCACAGCTCATATGAATACAAGTGAAAAAAACAGTAGATGACATCTGCATGCTACTTGTCTGGAGAAGGGCAGAAGGTTCCGGGATTGCCTTCTATGCTTGCTTTTGAAGTGCTCCCAAGAATATGACAAACTGGCCTAATATTGTCCCAGTGCCAAAAATGCTGATTAAGGGAACCTTGGGGGAAGGAGCATTAGATCAGTGGGGACTAGGAACTGTGCTGGAAGCTTAACTGGAGTCTGAGCCTCTCTCTGAATTCTGTTGCCTGTAGCTCTAGAAGGCTCTCCCAACTAAAAAGAAGCTTTAAGAGTGACCTGCGAAAGGTTATCCAGAATCTGAATAATTTAGACTCCTTGGCTATTGTGGGAGCTAGGGTAAAAAGATTTGTCTCCACCATGGCTCTGGGGCTGGAGTACTCTGAGATAAATGCTTGGAAGATTGGAAGCATTTACAGGAAACCTGATTGGATAGTAACTGACCCTGCATGAGCCTTCCCAGCTTCTGTGGAGCAGAAGTGTTGGTAAAAATTTCTCATTTTGGTACAGGGGTGGCCTTCATTTGTCACTTATAACCCAATTGTGCATATGAGTATGTTCTGAATTAACAAACTTTAAAAACATAATCTCTCTGGTTCCCTTAATCCAATGTTTTGTAAGACACCCAAGGGACAAGCATATATCTATGAAGCGCCAAAGGAAATTCCTAAAATACAGCTTTGGATTGCTGCCATTGCAGCTTAATTTATTTCTGTGGCAGAGAAGCATAGGCCCTAACCGATGACTACTATTCAGCGAGGGGGTAGAGGACTTGCTCCTTCTAATATGAACCAGTAAGGATCTGCCACAGGACTGGAAATCACTTTGAAAACTCACTCTTAATCAAAGAGGAATCTGTACATGAAAGCAGGCCCTGCTATCCTGTTTTGCCCCAACCAATCCACAACTAAACTGTAGCCTAGTGAAGTTCCTCAGAAAGGTAGAAAGGAAAATGGCAGCCCTACCATAATCGTTGAGTTTCCTCAATTCTTCTAGGTCTCCTTACCTTACGGATTGCATGTAATCTTCACTTAACTAATCTTTAACACAGTACTCTTAGCCCTCCCTATTCTACATTAGCAGAAACTCGCCGGTGGAGTATAACTGACACCCGCTTCTTTTGTACACTCTTTTCTCCTGGCAACAATCATGTATTACTTCTGCCATTCTTTGGGATTTGCACAGCTACCCCCAACCCGTTGATAACTGTACATCTACTCAATCTTTCTACCACTCTTTGTGAATTTGCACAACACCATTCAAATGTTTAAATAGACAATTTGCCGGGTTTTCATTTCAGAGCCAACAAGAACTTAAACTGGCACCCATATAGACTGGCCCTGCGTCTCACAGTCTCTACACTCCCTTGCACTTTTTGTCTCAAAGGACCCACCTGTGTATTTAGTCTGTCCTCCAAGTTATAACTCTGCAAAGTTGTACATCATAGTCTGTACAGGTCCTGGCCTAAAAGATAAGTGACTGGCATGGCTGGCCTAGCACACCGATGACAAATTTTCGGAATCAGCACATAGAGTTTGCTACTGGGTTTGCTCTAGAGGATAACGATTAAACAGTGAAAACAGAGAATTTGACATTGCATTGTTATTTTTAAGTGTCTAAATGTTCTGGTATTTTTACCATTAACTTTTGTATTTATGGTTTTAACTACTTATGCAATGGCTTTAATTAACCATGCAATATTATGAAACTAAACTAACCTAATTAATCCAATGTTAACATTTGTGTGCCATTTTTATTTATTGAATTATTTTGCTAAATTTGTTTGGGAGGTATATTGCAGTTACTTGACCTGAATATTGTTTTGTGCTGTTTATAAATTCAATGCACTGTATGTACAAGAATGTAAGCCAAGTTTTTTCCAATGAAACAATGTTTTGGCCTTCTAAGGTACTAGGGGCCAGATGTAGGTACGTTGGGTTTTGCGACTCGTAAATTGCGAGTCAGAGCGACTCGCAAAACCTTATGCACAACAATGTCCCTGACACTGTTTGCTACTCGCAAGGGGGTCGCAAATGCCCACCCCATGAATATTCATGAGGTGGGTCCCAATTTGCGACCCCTTGAGAATCGCGACACTCACAGGGATGGTGGCCTGCTGGAGAAAGCAGACCACCATGTCTGTGACTGCTTTTAAATAAAGCATTTTTTTTTGTAATGCAGCCTGTTTTCCTTAAAGGAAAACGAGATGCATTACAAAACTAAAAATGACACGTTTTCGTTTCATTTTTTCAGAGCAGGCAGTGGTCCATAGGACCACTGCCTGCTCTGGAAAAATGTTTTTAATGCCATTTGAAATGGTTGCTAACTGCGATTGTTTTGCGACCGCGTTCGCGGTCACAAAACAATACAACATAGCGCTGTGACTCGCAATTAGGAAGGGCACACCCCTTCCTATTGCGACTCGCAATTCCATTTTGCGATTCGGTAACCAGGTTACCGAATGGCAAAAGGGGGTTTGGGCATCGCAATGTGCTTTTTGCACATCGCAAACAGCAGAATTCGCTGTTTGCGACGTGCAAAAAGTTTAGTACATCTGACCCTAGATTCCTAATTTCCTATGGTCATTCCCTTAATCTAGTAATGCAGAATCTCATACTGGTATTTAGTGGCTGACAGTTATGAGACATGTGTCCAGTAACTAACTTACAATTATACCAGCTGATAATTAATAGGCCCTTTATCAGATTCTGGGGGAAATTATTTTTATTTTTGATTGACTTTTTTCATTTTTAATAGAATAATTGTTTATTAGGATCTATTTTGAATACATGTTTGTATCTTGATTTTTGGGAACATTGATGTGGATTTATGTTTGCCTTGTTGGCCTTTCAGTCAGAGATACCAAGGTAATGTGCAAGAAAAAGGAGATAAAGATGGGCAACAGAGTCAAAATAGATGACAAGGAGACAGACCTCCAGGCTTCGGTGGAGGTGCTGTAAGTACGGAGAAGGATGTGTAGAATATATAGAAAAAAGATCTATACAAGGAAGTCAAACTACATTGTCCTGGGATAAGAATAGTGTGTCATTCACAGACTGGAGTATGAGGAAACGAGCTGAGAGACAAGGGAAGTTGAAATTGGATGCTGTGGAGGAGAAATAACAGATGCTGATAAGAAAAATATAGCCTCACCCCTTTTGTCCTGGAAGACATAAAAAACGTGTTAGAGATGAAAAAGAGTCTATCCTGGCTTATGAGGGTAACCAGAGGATCCTGAAACAAGAGGCCAGGTGGGCATCAGGCCCTAGTGCTGGTGGTGGCAGCTGCAGAGTGCTGAATGGAGCATCAGTTTTGGGGAAGTCAAAACCCGAATTACCCAATGATATGGTACTTATCTATGTGGCCAGCATTGCACAGTGAGTTGTTCATGTAAAGTGGCATAAGCTTAACATGAGAAAAGAAAGGGGACCGTACCATTGGAAATGTTGCCTATTGAAGAGAAGGTTGTAGTTCTTACCCTAGAAAAGGCACATCAAAATCAGTCAGTACACTTGACTAGAATTCTGTAAAGAAAGTTGGGTTGTCCCATGATTAGACCATACCAAAGAGTTATTGCAGGCCTAAATTAATATGGATGCCTTCTTTTTAGGCTGAGCCCGCAAGTGCTCTGACTTGTTGTAATCTATCTGTGGGCTTTTAACCATGCCCACCGCACGCCCATCACTATCATTTGTTCATGGGCTTGCCTTTCAAAAATCTTTTGTTATCATTGGTAAATGCTATACCTTTGTCCCTCCTTGGGGCAGTTTTGTTACCGCCTTGGCCATTGACCATGTTACATGGATAATTGCATTTTTGCCAACACATTTAACTGTGAGCAATGCACTTTTCCTTTTGGATCTCTCCTTCGTGCTCATGCTCATGGCGGCCGTGGCGCTTTGAATCAGCTCACTTATTTCAACTGTTTTACTTTTCATTTTCAATTTATGTGGCAAGAAAAGTCCAGTTGGGAATTTTCAACGCTAATAGCTCTAACTCATTCCTCTTTGCCAATACTTGTTTTGTTACAGCACCTGATGCAGCCTTATGGGGTTCAAGTACAAAACACACTGGCTCATTCATTGTCTCGGAAAGAATAGCAACAAGCCAGTGAGCATGCCTTGATGTACTCTTTTAAAAATCCTCTTCTTGAATACCACGGGTCCTCACAAGAGCCTGTGTGAGGAACCATTCAAAATGTGCACAGTTGAAGGAGCTGACATTACAACTTGAGCAGGGAAACTATTGTGGTGCAGCCTTTCCTGTCACGTGACCTACGACTAAATTTACATACCCATAATTTCATGTCAATTCTGAGTCCTACTGCTGTTTCTTTTTGTGGGAACAAGTGTTTTATCAATGCACCAGATTACAACAACTACCATAAATTGGTTGTATTTTAAAAGGTTTTCTAAAATGAACTTAGTAAACTAAATCACCTGTACAGTCTGTACAGTCTGTGGAACGGTGTTTCCTGGCACCACAGATGGTGGCCAGAAATGTTTACTCTGGTTTCTCTTCAAACCACATAAATCTTTCTCCTTTTACTAAAGATTTCCGTGGAGTGGACATTTCATTTAAGAGTTTCACTTAATTTTTGAAAGCCCGGCCAAGTGCAGGGTTACCCTTATTTAGTAAACAACAGTATAACTATATAGTAGAAAGATTGATTATTTACTTGTTCCTTAAGTGCAACAGTTTTTTACCCGTCAACTCATTTGTTAGCTGTCAACGCACTTCTAGGGAGTGATTCCTACTGTGACACGATTAACCTATAGCCCTGTTATGACATATAAGAAGGATGCATGCTGCATAAAGAACTCCATATCATCTGAAAGGATCCACTATCATGTGGAGAGCAGTGATATATAACAACAGGTAAGGAAGGATCACAAACACAGACACCCACATGTACTTAACACAGCCACACCACGTGAAGGACAGGAAGAACCATGGACACTTTGCTCAAAGAATAAGATCACAAACCACTACAAGTGTCCACTGGTTGACTACTGAGTATATTTCACACACATTAGACCAAACCATCAATAGCTCTGCCATGTCAATGGCCTATTGTATGAGCATGTAAAGAAAGTCACACCTAGACACATCCCTACCTCATTCATGGTATGGAAGACTCAGGCATAATCCACATCAAATGACAACCAAGTGGCGCCAACCACACCTACATCCCATCTACACATGCCTGACATACCTGTAGGCTGCACATACATCTGTCAAATGCATCAAATTGCACACATCGTAAGGCTAATGTACCTGCCATTATAGACAATGGGGCAGAATCATGAGAAATGGTGACACAACTACTCAACTGACAATTCACATGCCACATTTAGCGCCCCATAATCAATCAATCAATCAAACTTTTTAAGTGCGCTACTCACCCGGTAGGGTCTCAAGGCACTGGGGGGGGTGGGGTTACTGCTCAAAAAGTCAAGTTTTGAGGTGATTTCTGAAAGTTAGGAGGTACTGGGTCTTGCGTAGGTTGGTAGGGAGGGAGTTCCAGGTCTTGGCAGCTCGGTGGGAGAAGGATCTGCCACCGGAGGCGGTGCGTTGGATGCGGGGGACTGTTGCGAGGTCAGCAGAACGGAGCTGTCGAGTTAGGTTGTGGAAGTTGATGTGTTCGTTGAGGTAGGCCGGTCCAGTGTCGTGGAGAGCTTTGTGAGCGTGGATTAGGATTTTGAAGATGATCCTTTTGTTGATGGGCAGCCAGTGTAGGGATCTGAGGTGGGCGGAGATGTGTTTGTGGCGAGGGAGGTTGAGGGTGAGACGTGCTGCTGCGTTCTGGATGCTCTGGAGTTTTCTCTGAAGTTTGGCTGTGGTCCCTGCGTAGAGGTCGTTGCCGTAGTCCAGTCTGCTGCTTATGAGGGCCTGGGTGACCTTTCTTCTTGTTTCTAGGAGAATCCATTTGAAAGTCTTGCCTAGCATGCGGAGAGTGTTGAAGCAGGAGGATGATATGGCATTGATTTGCTGAGTCATGGAGAGAGAGGAGTCCAGTATGATGCCGAGATTGCGTGCGTGGGTGGTGAGTGTTGGGGGTGGTCCTAGGATGGTGGGCCACCATGAGTCGTTCCATGCTGTCTTGTTGGGACCGAAGATGATGATCTCGTTTTTTTCAGAGTTCAGTTTGAGGTTGCTTGCTGTCATCCAGTTGGCGATGGCGAGGAATCCGGTGTGTAGGTTATTCTAGGCAGTAGATGGGTTCCTTGTGAGGGAGATGATGAGCTGGGTGTCATCAGCGTATGAAATTATGTTGAGGCCGTGTGGGGTGGATGATGATGGCGAGTGGAGCCATGTAGATATTGAAAAGGGTGGGGCTAAGGGAGGATACTTGGGGGACCCCACAGATGGTCTTGGTGGCAGGAGACCGGAAAGGAGGGAGGCAAACTCTTTGGGTTCTTTCGGAGAGGAAGGAGGTGAGCCAGTCCAGGGCTTTTTGGCGAATTCCGGCATCGAAGAGGCGTGTGCGAAGGGTTTGGTGGCATACGGTGTTGAATGCTGCGGAGAGGTCTAAAAGGATGAGGGCGACAGTTTCGCCCTTGTCCAATCTGGTCCTGATGTCATCTGTGCAGGCGATGAGGGCGGTCGCGTGCTGTGGTTTTTGCGGAATCCAAACTGGGAGACGTTGAGTATGTTGTTGTCCTCCAGGAAGTGAGGTAGTTGTTCGTTTACTATCTTCTCTATGACCTTTGCGGGGAAGGGGAGTAGAGAGATAGGACGGTAGTTTGTGAGGTCTTCAGGGGCTGCTTTGGGTTTTTTGAGTAGAGCATTGACTTCGGCGTGTTTCCAAATATCCAGAAAGGTTGAGGTCTCAAAGGAGCTGTTGATGATGGCTCGGAGCTGGGGAGCGATGATTTTGTTGGCTTTGTTGAGGATGTGGTGGGGGCAGGGGTCTGTAGGGGAGCCTGAGTGATTTTGCTAGTTTCTTTATTGTTGGTGGGGGTCCAGGATTTCAGTACGTTGGTGCAGCAGGGAGCTGTGGTGTTGGATGTGTCAGTGGTGGTGATGTTGGGAGACGCCAATGTGAAGCTTTTGTGTATGTCTACGATCTTGCGGTGGAAGTAGTTGGAGAGGGAGTTGCAGAGGTCTTGGGAGTGTGGAGGGTCGTGGCACAGGATTTTGGTTTGGTGAGTTCTTTAATGATGGCAAAAAGTTCATTGCTGTTGTGCGCGTTGTCGTTTATGTGTTCTTTGTAGAAGGATCGTTTGGTGGTCCCGGATGAGGTGGTGATGTTTGCGCATGGCTGATTTGAGGGTGGAGAAGTTGCTCACTGAAGGTTCTTGGCGCCAGGCTTTCTCGATTTTCTGGCATTTTTGTTTGGAAGATTGAAGTTCTGCGGTGAACCAGGGGGCTCTCTTGTTGTTGCGGGTGATGTTGGGTTTTTTGAGTGGGGCGAGGGAGTCTTTGCATGCTTCTAGCCATCAAGTGAGGTTGAGGGCGGCGGTGTTGCGGTCGTTGGTACTAGGAGGTGGGGCTTGTGCGAGGTTGGAGATCAGTTCTTCCTTGGAGATCTTGTTCCACTTGTGGTAGGGGAATAACACCATCATGCCTGTACTGTAGACTAACAATAGTACACCATGATGCAGATTCACTGCTAAACTGAAATGTACATGCATGCCATAGTAGACCCCTGTAGGAGTATGGAGGACATGACTGCACATAGATGCACTGTACTAAGTGACCTTACAGAAATATAGCAGGGCCCCCTCCTAAAGTTTGCACTGTGCATGTGTAGTAAGTCTGGCAGAAAATCCAATTACTCAAAAGATAGGACATACACTGATACCAAATGTGATCATTATGCTAAAATATGATACACACCCTTGGACACCTGGATACTCATCCTGAGTTTGTTGTCCGGCAGAGGCCACTTGTTAAACTTCCACCACAGTTAGACCGCCGTTGTGGTCTAAACTCTGCTGGCCTAATTAGGAGTTCACTGCTGGGCCTCTCAGTGGAAACACAATATTCCATACGCCGACCCAGCTGGGAAGAGGGCCAAAACATTGCAGCCGGTTTACAAGTGATCCGGCTGCAATGTGGTACTATGGTGGGTGCAGCAGCACCGGTAGTGGTTATTACTGCATGTAATTTGTGCATTAGAAAGTGCTACAGAACTGTCCATGTGTGACACGGCACTGCCCATGTCAAGTGCATGGCCAGTGCAGAGGCCTCCAAGGGGCACCTGACACCCCATTCTGTCAGCCCTTGCATGGCTGTGGAACCGCCATGCAAAGGCATGGCAGATTTGGGAGTCCAAATCCGGAGGTCTGCGCTGCTTGCAGAGCTGCCCTGGCAGATTAAGAGTGCTGGGACTGCCAGGCAGCTGGCTGGTGGCAACCAGGCAATGCTGGCGGTCCACACTTGGTGGGTCCACCATGGTCATAATGTGGAGGTCATACTGCCACGACCGCAGCTGTCCAACTGCCACTGTGAGTCTGGCATACTTGAGAACACCAGATATGTAATGAGGGCCAAGATGGTTGTCACAACCATAATCTGCCCCTAAAGCTCAGATTTATACTTGCTTTGCACTGAACTAGCGTAATTATTTTTGTGCTAATTATAATATATTAATAATTATTATAATAGCGCCAAGGTTTTGGAGATAAAGTCATTTTTTGCTAGCGGGAAACTACCTTGTGTCAATGAGGTGCAAGGTAGGCATTCCTGGGCAAAAAAGGACTCTAAGGCCCAGGTGCATTATTTATCCCCTTGTGCAAAAGTGGTGCACGGGAGGGAGGCAGGCCTAAATAATGGCACTAAGCTTGCTCAGCGCCATTATTTAACGCCTGGGTCAGGGCAGGTGTTAGGGGCCCTGTGGGCCTATTTCCATGGTGGAACACCATGAAATAAGTCCACAGGTGCCCTCACCAGGCTCCAGGGACACCCCGACCCACACTATAGGGACAGCGGAGGGTGGGACCCCATCCCAGGTAAGTACAGGTAAATAGAGGTGAGTATTATTTTATTTTTTTAAGTGCCATTGGGGGACCTGAAATGGGTCCCCCTACAGGGCACTGGGTGAAATGGCCATACCGTGGGGACCCTTGTCCCCTGTGCTGGCCATTGGGGTGCTGGGCATGACTCCTGCATTTTCTAAGACAGGAGTCATGTGGTATGGTAGGTTTAGCATCAAGAAATGATGCTAGGCTGGTTAGAGTCATCTTTTGTGCCTCTAACCAGCCTAACGTCATTTGTTGGTGCAAAACCCCCCCTCTCCATGACGTTAGCCCACCTTTTGCACCAGATTGCTCCATTCCATAAATAAGACACCCGGCCGGCGTCTTGGAATATGCTAGCTGGCGTTAAACCTTTTCACGCAAAACTGCGTTAGCCCAGTTTTGGGTGAAATAGTGTAAATTTGGGCCTAAGTGTTGCACTGCATGTGTAATGCCACATGCCTACATCAACGGAATAGGCTAGCTTTGTAGGGCAACTATGCTGGCTACCCATCTGACACCACTGTGCTGCAAGGAGGTGGTAGCCTTCATCTAATATGAGGACACTGCAAATAAAATGGACTTCACATAACATGTTACAAACATGATGAGCACACGTATTGGGATAAAGATGGCCATGTACAGGTCCTTGAGTCAGTACCCAAAAATGACACGTACATCAACACAGTCAAATTGAAACATAATACAAGATCTGGAACATGCACAACATCACAAACACCTCTGAGTCACCACTCAAACTGCAACAAACTACTGCCATGGAATACTCATGGTCACTCTCAACTCTTCACTAAATTTCTCCCTCTTATCTTTGCAGCTGACCAAGATTATGGCATACAGCCATGGTTCATGGCCCCATTTGCAAATACAAATGAACAGGGTGCCTGTAATGAAGCACACCGGAAGACACACAATGTGGTGGAGAGGAGCTTTGGCTTTCTCAAATCCAGGTTCAGGTGCTTGGACTTGACAGGAGGAAGCCTCCTCTATGCACCCCCACTGGTATGCAAGATCATACTGGTATGTGATATCCTACACAACATGGGTGTCAGAAATAATATCCCTTGGAATGGACAAGTAGGTGTCAACAATGAGGAGGAGGAGGATGATGAGGGTGAGGACCTTGAGGGGGACCTATGAAACACAGTGGAAGGAGTCCGCAGGAGACAGACGATTGTTGACAATTTTTATACATAGTCAATTAAAAAATACTCTGTGAACACCTCAAATAAATTTTGTTCAACAACACAATTCTTGGTCTCCTCACTGTCCAATACATATATTTTTGGAATGTCAATCTAACCTCAGGGAATATGTCAGAAACACAGAAACAACAAGTATGGTGCACCCATCTTTGTTGTTGTAGGGGGTTCTACAGACTCCATCTCACGTATCAGTGATGCCCAAATCCCTGGTGTTGGAAATGGCCTTTTTGTAGGATCACCCCCAAACTGTTTGCCTTCCTCTTCCTCTTTTTCTGACCTCATTTCTGCTGGCTTTAGGGATCTGCGCACTTTACCACTGCTAACCAGTGGTAAAGTGCACATACTCTCTCCTTAAAACATGGTGACATTGGCTCATACCCAATTGGCTTAGTTAATTTACTTGTAAGTCCCTAGTCAAGTGCACTACATGTGCCCATGGCCTGCAACTTAAGTGCTACTAGTGGGCTGCAGCACTGGTTGTGCCACCCACATAAGTAGCCCCCTAACCATGTCTCAGGCCTGCCTCTGCAGTGGCTGTATGTGTAGTTTCACTGCCACTTCAACATGGCATTTAAAAGGACTTGCCAAGCCTTAAACCCACCCTTTTCCACATATAAGTCACCCCTAAGGTAGGCCCTAGGTAGCTCATAGGGCAGGGTGCTATTTAGGTAAAAGGCAGGACATGAACATCTGTGTTCTATATGTTCTGGTAGTGTAAAACTCCTAAATTTGTTTTTACACTGCTGTGAGGCCTGCTCCTTTCGTAGGATAGCATTGGGGCTACCCTCATATACTGTTTAAGTGGTAGATCCGGCTCTGAAAGGAGTTGCCAGGTCATATTTAGTATGGCCAGAATGGTGATACAAAATTCTGCTTAATGGTGAAATTGGATTTTATATTGCTATTTTAGAAATGCTACTTTTAGAAAATGAGCATTTCTCTACACTTAAATTCTTCTGTGCCTTCCAATCCACTTCTGGCTAGGTTTAGTTGACAGCTCCCTTGTGCATTAACTCAGACAACCCCAAACACAGGATGCTCAGTCAAACTTGCATACATCTGCATACTGAATGGGTCTTCCTGGGCTGGGAGGGTGGAGGGCCTGCGCTTACATGTCAAAGGACAGTAGCCTGCCCTCACACAAAGGACTGCCACATCCTCTACGAGGACTCCCCTACTTCAAATGCACATTTGGGTATTTAAGCTGGGTCTCTGACCCTATCAACTCAGACACTTCTGAGGCAGACACTCTACTTCATCAGACACTTCCTGACAAGACACTCTTGTCACAGACACTTCCTGGGGAAGAGAAACTGAATCAGAACCTGCAACCTGCCAGGAAAACTGCCTGGCTGCCCAAAGGACTCACCTGACTGCTTTCTGTGAAGGACTGTTGCCTTGCTGTTGTCCTGCTACCTTTCTGCTCTTTGGCTGTGCTGAGAAGTGCTCTCCAAGGGCTTAGATAGAGCGTGCCTCCTGTTCCCTGAAGTCGCAGGACCAAAAATAATTCATCTCCACAAGAAGAACTCCCTGTGTGGTGAAAATCGACGCCAGCCTGCCAGAAATGACGCACAGCCTACATAGCGGGGACAAATTCACTGCACGCCGAACTGGAACGACGCAGCCCGACTTCGCAACAAGAAGATTGATGCAGCGCCAGAAATTTGATGCACGGCCCACTCGATTGACGCACAGCCGGGCCAGTACGTTGCAGCCCGTCTTCCAGAGAGGAATCGACGTAGCGCCTGACATGCAGTAGAAATTTCCATGCAATGCCCACTGGATCGACGCAGCCACTGTGACTTCATCCTGCAAGCACCGGACTTCAACGCATCATCCCTGGGGCGTCCGAAATCCCCACAAACCGAAGAGGATCCAAGACCGAGCGCCGGAAATTGACGCAAAACCTTCCCTGTGTGAAAAATAAATGCAAACCAGGTACTTTGTGCTTGCAAGAGACATTAGTTGCTTTTAAGAGTCTAAAGACACTTCATATCACTTTACAGTGATATTTCAATATATACTTATTGCACCTTAATCGTTTTGACCTGAATCTTATCAGATAAATATTATGGCCCTCATTATGACATTGGCGGTATATCCCACTTATTGCCACGCTGACTGCCGCCAACATACCACCACTGCGGGGGATATCCGTTAACCATATTATGACACACACACACTAATCTGTCATTATTCGGGCAGCAAAAAAACGATGGATTAAACCCAGATCTGTGACTGGGGGTGAGTGTTTGCATTGTCAGCACTCCGTCCATCATCCTTTTGTGTTGCTAATGTCGCCCTAAGCGGGAAGGGTATGCCCAGACGTGGGTCCCGTGCTTCCCATGCCACTGGATTCAAGCTAGCCTGGCTGATGAGGGGTGAAACCCTGAAACCGGTCCCAGGATGCTTGTTTCCAGTCCAGGGAAGACCTGGCCTGGCAGTTCGGGCTGGACTGTTCCCATGGGGAACAGGGTCAAGACTGATTTGCATATGGCTGGGTCCAAACTGGAATGGCATGGGCAGCAAAAAAACGATGGATTAAACCCAGATCTGTGACTGGGGGTGAGTGTTTGCATTGTCAGCACTCCGTCCGTCATCCTTTTGTGTTGCTAATGTCGCCCTAAGTGGGAAGGGTATGCCCAGACGTGGGTCCTGTGCTTCCCATGCCACTGGATTCAAGCTAGCCTGGCTGATGAGGGGTGAAACCCTGAAACCGGTCCCAGGATGCTTGTTTCCAGTCCAGGGAAGACCTGGCCTGGCAGTTCGGGCTGGACTGTTCCCATGGGGAACAGGGTCAAGACTGATTTGCATATGGCTGGGTCCAAACTGGAATGGCATGGGCAGCAAAAAAACGATGGATTAAACCCAGATCTGTGACTGGGGGTGAGTGTTTGCATTGTCAGCACTCCGTCCATCATCCTTTTGTGTTGCTACTATTCGCCCACAGACAGAAATCTGCCACACCAAAGGTCAGTGATAAACTGGCAGTATCAAAACCCACTACGGCGGTAAACCATTGGCGGTATATACCGTTGTGCTCAAAATACACACACTCAAACAAAACCAACACATTGCACAATTCAAACAACACACACCTGACACCCATACACACACCACACACACACACCCACACCACTATAAAACACACACCCACATTACCCACAACCCTTTGCCATTACAAACCATTGGCACTAGACCGATACCAAGACCACAGACAAAACCAGAGCCACACACTACCTACACCTATACACCACGCACGCTCCTCACATCACACACCCCTACACATCACTTACACACCCTCACCTACACAACTCACACAACACCCATGGCCCCACAAAGACACCCCAAATTCTCGGAGGAGGAGCTAAGGGTCATGGTGGAAGAAATCATCAGGGTAGATCCACAGGTATTTGGAGCACAGGTGCAGCAGATATTGATAGGTAGGAAGATGGAGCTATGGCAGAGAATCGTGGACATGGTCAACGCCGTGGGACAGCACCCAAGAACCAGGAATGACATCAGGAAGAGTTGGAACGACCTACGGGGAAGGTATGTTTCATTGCAGCAAAACACCAACTCTCTGTACAACAGAGGACTGGCGGTGGACCCCCAGCCCCTCCCCCACAACTAAAAACATGGGAGGAGCAAGTCTTGGCAATTATGCATCCTGAGGGCCTGGCCGGAGTAGGAGGAGGACTGGACTCTTATAAGTCAGCTCTATACTACTACTACCCCCCTACCTGCATGACATCACGTACCCCCTCCCTCACCCTCACCCTTCACTCCCATCACATCACCACGTCCCACACCCCCCACCATCACATCTCACTCATCCCTATAACAAGCCCTGCATGCCATACCAATGCATGGACACCACTCACAGACCTGCATGGACACCTACGACTAGGCATGCACACTAGAGAGAATCAGCTAGCCCACCACATACCAACTTACACAAGTGAAAGCTGCCAGGGCAAATACAACCAAAGAGGGCAAGCCACTGATGCACAATATGTCACACACAGAAACAATAACACAGCATTTACATCCCCACAGGTATCCCAGCCAATGTCAACAGAGAGGAGGTGCCAGCAATATCCAGTCCCCCAAATGAAGAGGCCCACAGTGATGACAGCAACTTTGGTAGCCTGGATCTGGATGACCAACCAGGCCCATCGGGACCTCTGGACAGTCGGTTGCCCAATCCCAGTCACAGACAACCACAGAGCCTCCCCCATCTGGAAACACCACCACAGCAATCACCCAGCATAAGGTTCAGGGGACAGAGGCACAGGACAACAGGGAAACTGGGAGGACTGCTGTGCGCCGGGGGATGACAGGCCCAAGGAACTGACTCTCCAGGAGGAACTTGCAGAGATCCTGGGAGCCTACCAACATTCCCAGGACACGATGGGCCAGATCCTGGACAATGTGCAAGAGAACAGGCGGCTGCAGGAGGGACAGTACCAGGGGATCAGGGAGCACTTGCAGGCCATCAACACCAACCTGGTCTCCATAGCAGGGGTGCTAGCAGAAATGGACAATATTATGAGGGAGGCAGTCTCACAACAGCGGGCCCCTGCCACTAGCCAGAATTCTGAACTGCCTTCCACCTCCGCTGCTGCTAGTGGACAGGAGGCCCCACCACAGGACCAACAGGCCACCAGCACCCTTCCCCCTGCTAAAGGAGAACCACCCCTCAAACATTCCCTGCGATCCAGGCAGAAGCATAGACTGTTGCCAAGACCCCGCCAGGAAATGAGACTCTCCTGATTGTCACCCTTGTGTCCTACTCTGTCACCCTGTCCAACTTGAACTGCCATTGCTCCCTTTCCTATGTTCCCATGGACATTGCACCTGTGCCACAAATAGACTGGAACAATACCCTGGAAATTCCTCTACCATCACCCATCCCATTGCACTTGCCCCTCAATATCTTAGCACTTAAATAAACACCCTTGAAAAAATAGAAGTATGGAGTGTGTTTACGTTTAACCATGTACAAACAAACTGTACAGTAAATGAGCACATATGAAAGTACTGTAGTTGGCTGCAGTGATCACACCAGGAGCTATTGTGAGGCACCAACATCTGGAAAATGAATTGTCAAAGGGAACAGTAAGTGGGCATAGAAGTGGGAAATAACAGCATGTCAGTGCCAAACAATTTCAAAATAATGACAATGAAATGTGAAGTAACACTGTCTTACCTGTGTGTCATTGGAAATATTGTCTGATCACTGCTGTTCTGTTGTCCTCATCCTCTGCCTCCTTATCCTCACTGTCCACAGGGTTCACTGCTGCCACACGGGCATCTCCAGCCTCTTCCTCCTGCAGAAAAGGTACATGCTGTCTCAAGGCAAGATTGTGCAACATGCCACTTTTATCTGGCAGACCTTCTTGGGTGAGTAGCACAGGGATCCACCTGTCAGATGGAGGCACTGAAACCTGGCCTTCAGGAGGCCAGAGGTTCTTTCTATTATCCTTCTGGTTCACCCATGTGCCTCATTATAACGTTCTTCTGCCACACCCTGTGCCTCTGTAGTTGGGACATCACATTTGGGATGCTGCTATTCCTGAGGACAAAGGCATCATGCACCGACCCAGCATACTTTGAATTGACAAGGGAAATGTACTGGTCCGCCAAGCACACCATCTGTACATTCATTGAGTGAAAACTATTGAGATTTCTGTACACCTGTTCATTTTGATGGGGGGAGAAATGCAATATGTGTTCCATCAATCACACAAATTATGTTTAGGATATGTCCCTTTGCATAGAAGTGAGCCTTCACTGTGGCCAAATCTTCCACCGGGGGAAATACAATGTAGCTGCACATGTGTTTAATCAGGGCAGGCAACACTCTGGTCAGCATTATTGAGAACATTGGCTGTGACATCCCTGCTTCCAAGCCCACTGTTACTTGGAGAGAACCAGTTGCCAGGAAATGGAGAACTGATAGAACTTGCACAAGAGGGGGGGATCCCAGTGGGCTGACGGATAGCCAATATCAGGTCAGGCTCCAATTGGGCACACAGCTCTGTGATTGTGGACCTGTCAAGTCTATAGGTGAGGATGATGTGCCTGTCCTCCATTGTTGCCAAGTCCACAATAGGTCTGTACATGGGGGTATGTCACCATGTCCTATTCATCCGCAGCTGTAGGAATCTATGGGGCAAAAGAGTGAGGAGCCGGTCACAAACTGAACAATGGGGCTACAACAGTACATGCATGCTGTAAAATTGTAATGGGTCAGTGAGAATTGTCCTGTATGTCCAAAATTAAACATTGACACAGTAATTATCCAGGGCCTGCCCCCATCCCCCCTGAAATGGTGTCCACCTGTCCTGTGTGGAGGGACAGGTGGAAGTGAGCTAATTCCGCTGACAGTGTGCGCCGTTGCGGGAGGCGGTCGGGAACTGCCGTGCAACACCTCATTGGTTATAATTGAGCCCTACAGGGGTACAGTGGCCAATGGTGATGTATGCCGGCGGTGACGGTATGCCCCGCCGCGGATGTGACCACCATTTTATATCAGATTCCTCACTTGCTACCTGACCTTCAACAGAAGAGGACCTACACTGCATGTGCTGCTGTGACCTGTGTCTGCAACCTATCATGGCCCTTGTGATTGGGGAAAGGGCCTATAGGAAAGTACCATCTTTCTTGGCATGTTGCCCCCATTTTTACCTATATGTCAGTATGTTTTTGCCTGCCTCACTGGGATCCTGCTGGTCAGGACCTAGTGCTCATAGTTTATGGTCTAATGTGTGTGTTGTGAATAGTGCTTGACTGTGTCACTGATGCTCTGCTAACCAGAACCTCAGTGCTTATGCTCTCCCTGCTTTTAAATTTGTCACTATAGGCTAGTGACTTAATTTGCCAATTGCAATTGGCACATGGACCCCCCTTATAAGTCCCTGGTATATGGTACCTAGGTACCCAGGGCATAGGGATTCCAGGAGATCCTTATGGGCTGCAGCATTTTTTTTACCACCCATAAGGAGCTCAGACAAGCCCTTCCACAGGCCTGCCATTGCAGCCTGTGTGAAATAGTGCACACACGGGCCCATATTTATACTTTTTGACGCTAAACTGCGCTAACGCAGTTTAGCGTCAAAAAATTTAGCGCCGTCTAACGCCATTCTGAAGCGCCATGCGGGCGCCGTATTTATGGAATGGCGTTAGCCGGCGCAAGCAGACCGGCGCTGCCTGGTGTGCGTGGAAAAAACCACGTAGACCAGGCAGCGCCGGCGTTGGGCAAAAATGACGTTAGGGCGTCTTAAAATGGGGCAAGTCAGGTTGAGGCAAAAAAATCGCCACAACCCGATTTGCGCCATTTTTTTACGACGCCCAGACGCCATTTCATGACTCCTGTCTTAGTAAAGACAGGAGTCATGCCCCCTTGCCCAATGGCCATGCCCAGGGGACTTGTGTCCCCTGGGCATGGTCATTGGGCATAGTGGCATGTAGGGGGGCACAAATAAGGCCCCCCTATGCCACCCAAAAAAAATAAAAAAATATAAAAAATTATACTTACCTGAACTTACCTGAATGTCCCTGGGGTGGGTCCCTCCATCCTTGGGTGTCCTCCTGGGGTGGGCAGGGGTGGCAGGGGAGGTCCCTGGGGGCAGGGGAGGGCACCTGTGGGCTCATTTTGAGCCCACAGGCCCCTTAACGCCTACCCTGACCCAGGCGTTAAATAGTGGCGCAAATGCGGGGTTTTTTGACCCGCCAACTCCCGGGCGTGATTTTTGCCCGGGAGTATAAATACGACGCATTTGCGTCGCCGTCATTTTTTTAGACAGGAACGCCTTCCTTGCATCTCATTAACGCAAGGAAGGCGTTCACGCAAAAAAATGACGCTATTTGCCAATACTTTGGCGCTAGACGCGTCTAACGCCAAAGTATAAATATGGCGTTAGTTTTGCGCCGAATTTGCGTCGAAAAAAACGACGCAAATTCGGCGCAAACGGAGTATAAATACGGGCCACTATTTCACAGCCATTTTCACTGCACTTAAGTAACTTCTAAGTCACCTATATGTCTAACCTTCATTTACTGAAGGTTAGGTGCAAAGTTACTAAGTGTGAGGGCACCCTTGCACTAGCAAGGGAGCACCCACATAGTTCAGGGCCAATTCCCAGGACTTTGTGAGTGTGGGGACACCATTACACACGTGCACTACATATAGGTCAATACCTATATGTAGCTTCACAATGCTAACTCCAAATATGGCCATGCAAGGTGTCTAAGATCATGGAATTGTCCCCCATTCCAAATCTGGTATTGGGGAGACAATTCCATGCATCATAGGGGCTCTACTATGGACCCCCAGTACTGCCAAACCACTCTCTGAGGCTTGCAATGCAGCTACAGCTGCTGCCACCTCACAGACAGGGTTCTGCCCTCCTGGGGTCTGTGCAGCTCAGTCCCAGGAAGGCAGAACAAAACATTTCCTTCGGGAGCAGGGTGTTACACCCTCTCCCTTTGGAAATAGGTGTTACAGGCTGGGGAGGGGTAGCCACCCCCAGCCTCTGGAAATGCTTTGAAGGGCACAGATGGTGCCCTCCTTGCATAAGCCAGTCTACACCGGTTCAGGGACCCCCAGTCCCTGCTCTGGCACGAAACTGGACAAAGGAAAGGGGATTGACCACTCCCCTGTCCATCATCACCCCAGGGGTGGTGCCCAGAGCTCCTCCAGTGTGTCCCAGAATTCAGCCATCCTGCTTTGCAAGGTGTTGGGACACTCTGGAGGCCTCTGAGTGGCCAGTGCCAGCAGGTGACGTCAGAGACCCCTCCTGATAGGTCACATACCTCATAAGGTAGCCAATCCCCCTCTCAGGGCTATTTAGGGTCTCTCTTGTGGGTTTCTACTCATATTCTACTTGCAAGTTTCAAGCAGGAATCCTCTGCAACTACTACTTCATCCTCTGACCTCGGATCGACCGCAGACTGCTCCAAGAACCGCTGTAACAGCAACAAAGTATCTAGAAGGGCTACTTTTCCTCTGCAGCTTCAGCTCCAGCCAGCAACTGCATCAGTTTCCATGGTGTGCACGCTCTGGGGACTCCCTGTCTTCTCCCTGCACCAGAAAGACCGAGGAAATCTCCCATGAAGTGACAAAGTCACTTCCCTGCTCACGCAGGCACCTTCTAAATTGACGACCGTTTCCCTTGGACTCCTCTCCTGGTGACGAACGTGGTCCTTGGAACACAGAGGGTGGACCCTATCGGCACAGACTGTCCTGAGGTCCTGCAGTCCCAACTTGGAGGAGGTAAGACCTTGCCTTCTCCAGAACGACAGTACCCCTGTGCACCACACCTTCTTCACCTCCTGAGGCCTCTGTGCACTATTTGCAAAATTCCTTCATGCACAGCCTGGCCCAGTTCCCCAGCACTCTGTCCTGCGATGCTCAACCCACTGAGTTGTTCTCCGGCGGTGTGGGACCTTCCTTTGTAGTGCTGCACCAACTGCATTTTGCACCTCCTTTGTCCCCGTGTCCTGGGACTCCCGTGGGTGCTATCTGGTGTTCTGAGGGCTCTCTTAAGTGCTGAGAGACCCCTCTTCCTCCTCTTTTAGAGTTGAGGTCCCCAGGTCCCTCCTGGTTCCAGGTAGCGCCACTTTGACGCAAAATGCTACTTTGCTGGAACCAAGGCTTGTTGGAAGAATCCAGTGCCATATCTCACCTGCATCCAACTTCTCTTCGTGGGACATCCAGTGCAGCATGCAGGAACCCACTGACATTTTTCTGGGGTGCATTTCTGCAGTCCTCGTCCAACTGGGGACTCTTCTTTTGCACCCTCTTCTGGGTTGGCAGGGACTCCTGTCCTTCCTGGAACTTCTTTCGACTTCTGCACTTGGTCTCCTTCCCTTGCAGGTCTTCCGGTCCAGGAATCCACCACTTGTTGTTTGCAGTCTTGCTTGGTTCTTGCAATAACTCTAATCATGACTTGTACCATGTCCTAAGGAAACTTGCAGTACTTTACTCCTGCTTTTCTGGGCTCTGGGGTGGGGTAATTTACTTACCTTTACTGCATTCTTACTCTCCCAGCGATTCTCTACACACTGCACTTGTCTAGGGGGGAATTCGTAATTTGCATTCCACTTTCTTAGTATATGGTTTGTGTTGCCCCTAGACCTATTTTCCCCATTACATTCTATAGTATTTCCTATGGTTTGCACTATCCTATGTCTAATTACTTACCCTATTTTGGTGTCTAGTTTATATATTGTGTATAATACTTACCTCCAAAAGGAGTATTGCCCCTAAGATATTTTTGGCCTTGTGTCACCCAAATAAACTACCTTCATTCTTAGTGACACTGAGTATTGTCTTTACTTGTGTATAAGTACTGTATAACTATAAGTGGGTATTGCAGGAGCTTTTGCATGTCACCTAGTTCAGTCTAAGCTGCTCTGCTATAGCTACCTCTATCAGCCTAAGCTGCTAGAACACTACTACATTTCACTAATAAGGGATAACTGGACCTGGTGTAAGGTGTAAGTACCTAAGGTACCCACTACAAACCAGGCCAGCCTCCTACAACAGGGCTCCTGCCTTCACTTCTGTGGAGTTGGAGAGACTGGTGGAAGGGGTCCTACCCCAGTACAGAGTGCTGTATGGGCCTCCAGATCAACAGGTGAGTACACTGTGGGCACAATGCATGTGCCATGAATGCAAGTAATGGTATGTGAAGGTATCGTGTGAGGGGGGTGGGTGGATGTCCCCTGGGCAGCGTACAGGTTGTGTGCTGAGCCATGTGTGTGTAAATGGTGATGTGAAGGGGTATGGTGGGCCATAAGTGTAACAGGCAGGACTGTCTGACTAAAACTATTTTCCTGTGTGTATTGCCTCTGCAGGTCAGCGCCCATCAAAAGAAAGGTATATGGTGTGCCATCTCCAAGGAAGTGCGGACCCTGGGGTTCTATGGCAGACGGAGCACCCACTGTCAGAAACGGTGGGAGGACCTGAGATGCTGGCCATGGAAGATGACGGAGGCCCAGCTGGGGATGGCCTCCCAAAGAGGAAAGGGTGCCCGTCGAACCCTGACCCCCCTGATGGCCCGCATACTGGTGGGGGCCTATCCTGAGCTTGATGGGCGCTTAAGGGCATCACAGCAGCCACAAGGGGGTGAGTACAGTGCCCATCATTATAACTTATGCATGGTAGGGTGATTCCTGGGTGGGGGGGTGTATGTCAGTGGTTGCCGCTAGGCCAGGCCTGACATTGCAGAATAGGTCCCTTGGGGGCATATTTATACTCCGTTTGCGCCGAATGTGCGTCAAAAATTTTGACGCACTTTCAGCGCAAACGTTGCCCCATATTTAAACCCTGACGCCCGATCCGGCGCACCAGGAAAATGGCGCTATGTGCGCCAGTTTTTGGAAGCGGCACCCCGCCCTGCATTAATGACATGCAGGGTAGGCGTTCCCGTCCAAAAACAGACGCACATAGCGGTGCGTGGTATTTATGCTCCAGGGCAAAAATCACTCCCGCGCGGCAGGCGGCGCAAAAAAATGGCGCAAAGCACGAATAGCGTGAAATTTTAACGCCTGGGTCAGGGCAGGCGTTAAAATGGGGCAAACACACTTGTACTTAATCAGAACAAGCAGCCACAACAACAACAGCAGGGACCCCAAAGACAGCGCAGAAGGCAGGAGAGGATATTCCACCCACGATCAACCCTGCATGGCCTCAGGGAACGAGACATCATCCAGAGGTACCGGTTGAACTGGCAGGCCATTCAGCAGCTGCTGACAAATATTGAACAGCAATTGGCCCCCACTTTAGTGACTCCACGCACTATCCCAACCGAAACAAAGCTGCTTGCCGTACTTCACCTGCTGGCAAGTGGCTAGTTTCAGACAACTGGTGCCCTGGTTGGTGGAATCTCACAACCATCTTTCTCCGCATTCCTGCCTAAAGTACTGGATGCCATCATTGGACTGACACCCCGCCACATCTGCTTCCCTAACACAGTGCAGAAGCAGCAGGAAACAAAACAGGGGTTCTACGCCATCAGTGGCTTTCCGCACGTCCTTGGTGCAATCGACTGCACACACGTACGCCTTGTGCCACCTGCTGCGAGTGAACACCTCTACCGCAACAGGAAGCACACACATTCTATCAACGTGCAGGCCATAGTCGATCACCAAGGACTGATCAGCAACATTGTGGCTAAATATCCTGGGAGTGTACATGACGCATTCATCTTCCGTCACTCCACCATCAACCAACACTTCTAGGATGGACGGTATGGCAATGGACTACTTGTTGGTAAGGACAAAAATCTACTTATATACTCACTGCACAGAAACCCTCTAGGATAAACAACACATACACCACAATAGCAACACCTAGACAGGAACACACTGAGGTACTCACATCACTAGCCATGTGTCACAAGTCACCATTGAACCTCTCACACATTTGAATTTACTCCACAGCTTAGTGTGAAGACATTCATGACTGTGGTTGCCTAAATGTCACCTTGCAAATTGGAAGTCTCACAATAACCTGTACACTAATACAATGCATAACTTTTAAGGGATGGGATGGCCTGGCTATGTTCATATGAACGTTTCTAATACCCTTTCATGTTTCAACTCTGCATGGAACTATCATCACACCCCCAGTGAGGACACACGGACACCTGTGTCACAAGTCACAAAGCAAGGGAGGGCACACTGTACTTGAGAAACCAATACATCCTGCTGACAAACAGTTAGACAACAAACACTTGCTCAGCCAAGGAAAAAAAACAATGCCAAAGTTTCCACCAACAACCATAGGTTGTCACATTAGTACACAAAATAGTCACAGACAACACAACACAACTACTGCCATCAAAGATACGTACAACAGTGCCTCCTACATCTAATTGATACCATTCTGTGTTTCTCTTTCAGGTGATCAGGGGTATGGCATCCAGCCTTGGCTAATGACACCATATGGGAACCCAAATACTGCTGCTGAGCGGGCATACAATGACGCCCACAAGAGGAAACGCAGCATTGTGGAGAGGACCTTTGGGATCCTAAAGTCCAGGTTCCGCTGCCTTGACATCACTGGCGGAAGCCTACTATACTCCCCAGAGATGGTCTGCAAAATCATACTCACTTGTGCCATATTACACAATATTTGTGTACAAAGGAACATTCCCCTCCTTGAACCGGACCCAGACATGCCTGAGGATGATGATGAGGAGGATGCTGGCCTGCAACAGGAGGGGGAACAACCTAACACCGCAGCAGGAGTGCGTAGGCGCCAACAGCTTGTGAACAATTTTTTTACTTAAGTTATTATAATCACTTGTATTCCACACTTGTAAATAAACACAGATAACAAACACCACATCATGCTTTGGCCTATTCATTTCTGACCACCTTTAGTTTGAAATAGCTGAAGATGAATGTCGTCTCATTGATCAAGAATGCCATTAAAATTCATCACACCAAAAATAAACATCACAACTGTATGCACAGAGGGTAGGATGTGACATGTTACATTACCATACACAGAGCCCAACAAGAGTACAAATGTGACAATTACACATGCCGGATCCAAACAACTGAAACAGTCTCTCATCCAGCCCAAAATTGGAGATCATTTGAAAGTCACATCACACGTGTTCAGAGACAGGGTGGGACCATCCATGTGTACGTGAACATGTCATCAATGGCTTCTCTCAAGTGTATGATGTGAGCAATACACAATTGCAACAACATCAGCTGCCACTAACTCAGGAGGAGACCTTGAAGTTACAGTGACAACATACACACAGACAGGTCATACTGGATCCACACTCCCACACACATGTACACATATGTCATACAACCAACCTAATATTTGAAAGTAGACCATCACAGTTGTGTCCCAGTTTGAACCTAGCAGGAAGATTGTAACATGACACTAAACCAGTTTATGCAGAAAGGGACACAGACAAGCAAAACAATCTTCGCATTATCACATCGTGAACGCTGAGAGTCTTGCAAACTTAGGGGGTCATTCTGACCCTGGTGGTAATTACCGCCATGGCGGAGGTCGGCGGTAGCACCGCCAACAGGCTGGCGGTGCACCGATGGGCATTCTGACCGCGGCGGTTCAGCCGCGGCCAGAAACGGGAAGTCGGCGGTGTACCGCCGACTTCCCGCTGCCCTTGAGAATCCGCCATGGCGGCGGAGCGCGCTCCGATGCCATGGGGATTCTGACACCCCCTACCGCCATCATGTTCCTGGCGGGTCTCCCGCCAGAAACAGGATGGCGGTAGGGGGTGCCGCGGGGCCCCTGGGGGCCCCTGCAGTACCCATGCCAGTGGCATGGGCACTGCAGGGGCCCCCGTAAGAAGGCCCCACAAAGAATTTCAGTGTCTGCTTTGCAGACACTGAAATTCGCGACGGGTGCAACTGCACCCGTCGCACCTTCCCACTCCGCTGGCTCCATTCTGAGCCGGCGTCCTCGTGGGAAGGGTGTTTCCCGCTGGGCTGGCGGGCGGACTTTTGGCGGTCGCCCGCCAGCCCAGTGGGAAAGCCAGAATGACCGCCGCGGTCTTTCGGCGGGAACCGCTTGGCGGGCGGCGACCGCCGACCGCCGCGGTCAGAATGACCCCCTTAGTCATATGAAAATGGTATGCAACTTAGCTCCAAATCATCATTACTGCAAACGTCAAATGGGCTAATGAGATGAATGAATGGTCAACAGTCATTCATACTATATGGCCTTACATTCGCCCGCTGCTGCAGGTTTGCCAGGATATGATAAAAATACTCCATGGATACAGTAGCTATTCTGGATGGTCAAATCCTAGGGTGCTGGGGGCCTAACTCCACCTCTACCACCCCCAAAACATACAAGAATCATGTACTTGTGAACTAAACACATGCATAAGGCACATGTGTGGCCTCCATGTCACAAGTCCTACACAAATATGAAACACAAAATCATAATGGGACATGGTCAGCCCCATAAAAACTGAAAGTGACTCTCCCACTCCCTGTTAGGACTACAGATAAAAGCATCCCCATCATAAAGGTGGGGACATTTTGGAGACGGAATACATAATGGTATCAAAAACATCATTTCAAAATAGCCATCAGCAATTACACCAAATATGTTGTCAAATATGGTCAATACATTAGTTAACGTATCCCAAACATCACAGTGTGAAGGCCGTCTATACATAAAAGTACGGACATTTGTCATATACAAACACAAATGTGTCTCACATCGCACCGTTTGACCATGACAAATCACCTTTCCAAAGCTAAACACATGAAGACATTTGGATACATTTGCTCCATATTCTACGCATACAGCACGGCCGTCATAATTTGTTCACGTACATGAGTGCACACAATGCAGAGTCAGATACAAATGTATCCAAAAGTGTCTTGATATTTCACCTTCAAATTATTATTTACATCCACAATATTTTTGACTCTGCATCATGTGCACTACTGTACGTGTAAAAAAAAACACGCCCATGATGTATGCGTGGTGAAATTGACGCTACATGGACAATATGTTGGTCATTTCCTGTACAGTATTAATTATTAATATTCATATCATATTTTTTCACTCCGCATCATGTGCACCACTGTACGTGTAAAAAAAACGACGCCCATGATGTATGCGTGGTGAAATTGACGCTACATGCACAATATGTTGGTCATTTCATGTACAGTATTAATTATTAATATTCATATCATATTTTTTCACTCCGCATCATGTGCACCACTGTACGTGTAAAAAAAACGACGCCCATGATGTATGCGTGGTGAAATTGATGCTACATGCACAATATGTTGGTCATTTCATGTACAGTATTAATTATGAATATTCATAACATATTTTTTCACTCCGCATCATGTGCACCACTGTACGTGTAAAAAAAACGACGCCCATGATGTATGCGTGGTGAAATTGACGCTACATGCACAATATATTGGTCATTTCATGTACAGTATTAATTATTAATATTCATATTTTTTCACTCCGCATCATGTGCACTGTAATGCGTCATAAAAAATTGACGCACAACTGTGTATGCGTGAAAATATGACGCAAAACGGGAAAATAAAAACGGCGGCCATTTTATGCAGGAAGTGATGTAATAGGATATCCTGTTTACAAAATCTGTACTGGGAGGTAACTTTCACTTTCACTTTGCAGTCTCAGATTTCTCTAGACTGTGTGGTTGTGTGAAAGGTGTTATTGTGTGTTTTACTGCTCTAGTGTCCTGTGTGCCTTGTATTTTGTCTTAGTGTCAATCTATTATTGTTGTATCACATTGTCTCAGTCTGTTTAGTGTTATTTTGTCTATACCTGTGATAGTTTGTATTGTCTGTGGGAGTCTGTTGTGGGTAGCATAGTTTGGGGGGTTAGTTGGGCTATTTTTCTACTTCTCCTTTTTCTTTCACACCTCTACCTTTCCCCATTTCCCCCTTTATATTTTATATTTTGTTGGTACATTCTTATCCCTCTCAATATGTCAGGTAGGCCTCGCCTGTCCAGGATGGGGGAAGACGAATTGGGGGGGTTCATATGGCTCGTAAGCCATTTCCTCCCACTAATGCTGGAAGCTGGGGGCCGTGTGATACAGGGGTATCACACGGAGGCCAGGAAAATCCGGTGGGAGAAGGTGCGCCATCACCTGGTCCGGGTCTATGGGAGTCTCAGGAATGTTCACCAACTCAAGCACCGCTGGGCAGATCTGATCACCAGGGAACAGGACCTGCTGGACCACCTGGGACTCCAGATTGGTGGCCATGTTGGTGAGTAAAAAACAATTACATGGGAATGACAGAAATCGGTGTGTGAACATGTGATGATTGTTAGCGAATCTGCAAAATAAGTAGCTGAGTGTGTGTAATGCCAGGGAAACCTAGGCCCATGGTTATACACATTAATCCCCATTCTTGCAACACATGTACACGCAATGACAGCTCTATAAATTCAACATCTATTTGTATTATGCTAAGTCGCCCCCTCTCTGCGTCCCAAAATGTTTCAAATGCTGCGCTACAAAGGTATACATATGTGTCCTAATGTGTATTTGTTGCAGAATGTGTATGAAGACCTATGCTACCAGTCCGATGGATCATTTTTGCAACACATACCAGATGCCTGTAGCTGCATGTAATGTAGTGTTGCCTTTGTGTCAGAAAAGCAACACGTGAACGGCTCCATTTGTACTCCACTGGTCATAATAGCCAGTGAGTACGTCATGTAGAAACAACATACCTACAGATGCAGACGCCATAGCTAGACAGAAAATTGGAAACACATGATGATGCTATACATGTGTGTTGCCGTCACGTCACATGAAGTTAGTCATGTTGTTCACACATATGTCACATGTGTGTCTGGTTGCTGTCTGTTGACCCTGTCCAAATAGCCTGTTTAATTGTGAGTGGTCATGCAGTCCTCATGGAAACAGTTTTGGAATGTCTCTCGGGGATGCACATGCTGAGATGTATGGATAACATTATTGTTGGGGCATACTAATGGAGGATTAACTTGGACGACACCTGACTGTCCTGACCACTGCATGAGTGTAGTAGGGTGTGACACTGGAGCAGGAGACTCATCCAATGTTAATGTTGAATACAAAGTGATCCATGCAGGATGAGCATGTGTGAAAGTCTATCATTACCATGTCATTTTCACACAGTGTCATTGTAACAGAAATCTTTTGTCCGTTCACCCAGTCTGAGTATAATCTTTGTTTCATGCTTTACAGGTGGACCAGCCCCGTACACCGTGGGAGAGGTGGCCCATTTTGACGACCCCGATACCTACAGTGAGTGTCGCCTGAGTGCTATTTACATTGTTTGGTAATGACGCATGATGGATTACTGTGTGTTCAAGAGAATTCATGATTTGATGTGCTGGCCGTTCATTGGCTTTGTTCTTTTAGTGTGATATCAAATTAGAATTATGTTTCTGCAAAGCAATACGTAGTCATCTCTCAGATTGAGGGGCTGTAGCCCATTCAATTATGGCGGCAATTGGGAATGGTATGACTCATTTCGAATAGACTGGTCAATGTTAGATTTGGTCAGGGACTTGCCATGAACTGAGTCTGCATATCAGACTGACAGTCTCCCAGATAGCTTAGGCACATGGCATTGATGACAAGTGCTTCTTCCTAGTTGAGGATGGACTGTGTACACTGTAGGTTGGATCTTCCATGGGCATGTACTTCCACAAGGTGAACTCGAAGTGTGTGTGACTTGAGTGCAATGCCCTAGGTGTTCAGTTGAATCATGTGAATGGGTGTATTACCTCCCCTGTGTGTGTTGTTAAACATGCCTCACTAATAGTATGTTATGTTGGGCTAAGTCATAACATTTTGACATGTGTGGACCTGGGATGTGACAAGGTTGGGCTGACTACAACGTGTTGCTAGCCCTTCATAGGTGTTGTGTGTGAAGGCACATAATTGTTGCACTTTCTGTACACTCCTGGGTGTGCATTGAACATGGGATTGTTGGTTGTTCTTCCCACACCACCCACAAAGACTGGGATGTTACTGTGAAACAGGGTACCTCGGACTGTAGCAACCAGTATGTTACACGTACTTAACACCTTTAGTGACTTGAGTTAGTACCTTGGGCCAGAGTGAGAAAAATGTCTACACGTTGCAAATGGCATAAATATCTGTGTGGGATTTGCAAACGTCTGTTTCCTAATCCAAAATGTCTTTGGTGGTCATGTACATATGAGTAAAATGCTTTTCAAAATTGATATAATGAAGGGTTTTACCAGACCTACTTGCAAATCACAGTGGTAGGCAATCCCATTTGCAACCGAGTACGTGGTTGCAAAGTGAGTAGCTGTTATCATCCACTTGAAGTGGATGGTAACCACCTTGCTGACTGGAAGGGGTCCTCATTGTAAAGCTTCAGCCTTTGTGAGTGGACTAAAAGAATCCTGCGCAAAAAAGCCAGTGGTCTAAGGGACCAATAATTACCGTGAAAATTTCCAAGTACAATTGTTGTGATTTAAAAATAATTGCAGCTCATTTTTCTTTCCGGTAAACGGCCTACACTTGGGGAGAAATAACTTGCTTAATTTAAAAACAGTCACGTCTATGGAGTTCTGCTGGTCCCAGCAGGCCACCATCCCCGTGAGTGCCCATGTTGCTAAGGTGGGGCAACTTGGAACCCACATCATTGATGTTCATGAGGTGGGTTTTAGGGACCCCATAGCGACTCGCAGACGGTGTCAGAGACACCGTTCTGCTTTGCAATTTGCTAGTTGATTTTCCTAAATTCCTACATCTGACACCTAGTGTGGACACATGATTCTGGGCCAGGGGTTCAATCTTAGCACACAACTAATTAAAAATGCTATTGAGTGAGGAGTGTGAGTGTAATCACATAGAATGACATATGTACTGAAGTCAGTATGCGGAAGAGCTGGTGCCATAATGTCAAATGCCTTAGGTATGATTTGGATGAGTAGTTTAGGGTGATGTCATCCATCATGTAGAGACATGGATATGCTAGGTGTGATATGACCTTAGGGATGCATGATTCACATGTACTTCCTCTGAGCATTTCCGTGAACTATGTTGTAACAATTGCTGCATACAATATATTTCTAGTAATGGACAAATGAGCCATTGGGGATTCAACCCACTGTAAATTCAATGCTCAATATTTCCCTTTTCTCTTCACAGCTGCAAACCTGAGTGCCGCAGAGCGCAACCATTTTGAGCACAGGGCAATGAGGTACAGGCACATCCTGCAGGTGCAGTGTGGGTATCGGAGGATGGCCCGCAGATACAATTCCGATCGGGCCTCCGGGGCGTGGTATGCCACACCACAGGCTCCACCAACGGTGCCACCTACAACCACCAGGTCTGCCCAAGGGGACCCAGCGACGGACCAGCCATCTTCCTCAAGACCTGGACCCAGCCGTGTGTTGGGAGCAGGGCTGTCCCGTGGCCACTCCACTCCAGCGACAATCTCCACCTCCACCGGCACGCAGACCAGCAGTGACCCTCCAATTGACCCTGCAGCCTTCCAGGCATTGTCTAGGAAACTGGACAGGTTAATTCAAAAGGTGGACAACCTGACGGAGGACATGGCGGAGGTTAAAAAGAAGGTGCGCTCCATCCGGCGCACACTTCAGAGGGCAAATCTTTAGTTATTTTGCCCTCCTGAACTTTTACCCCTCCCCTCTCCCCTCTTTCCTCTTTTCATACTGTTAGTTGGGTTTGGGGGGTTAGTTATAGGATAAGTATAGGTAATTAGCTTAGTTAGTGTTAGGTAAGAGGGTGGGGGGTCCTTATACTTTCTATCTAATATTTTTGTGTGGGTGGGTGGGTGGGGGGCAATGTTGGGATTCCTGTTTAATAAAAAAAAAAAAATAAGAAAAAAATATAAATATATAAAAAAAAAAATACAAAAAAATATATGTTTGTTTAGGATAGTATAGTATGTGTGTAGGTTAGTAAGTGTTGTCCTGCATGTGTCTTGTCTCTTAATGGTGGGTGGGGGGTTGATGTTTAGATTGTTTCGTTACATGTGTAGAGTAAGTTTAGCTTAGGTTAGTTAGGGACAGTTGTGGGTTAGTAGTAGTCAGGTTAGATTAGTGTAGGTTTACCTTTCCCTTAGTTGCCTCTTTTATTACTACTTTTAAATAAAAAATTTGTTAACCCTTTACCTGATGCGTTAGGTGCTACCTTTTCATGGCCTTGACATCAGTGTAGCAGAAATGTTAAGTATGACATTTGTGTTCCATGCTCCCTATCCCCAGGCTTATGAGGTTTAACATGCCAGCTACCCGTGTGCTAACTTGGTAAGTATCCACCATGTTGGAGAGCCACCATTGGTAGTGTGCATTGATCATCAAGGTTTGGGGTTGGTATGTATCCTCCTTCACAAAGAGTGCTTCCAGACTTGTTATTGTAGGTAAATAGATAGGTCGGACAGCATTGTGAAGTTCAGGGAGAGCTTTATAGATGATGATTTGTTCACACTCTTGTCTTGTTGCTATCATTGCTGACCTACATCATGTGTGTACTGATTCAGCATGACTTTCCTTCATGGAAGTATACGCCGTAAGGGTGATTGATGCAGTGTAATTTGTTTATCATTCCTTTCATTCTACAGCATAATTTCAAATTTTAGTATTGCATGGTGCCTACATTTCTCAGCCACCATTAGTTGTGTAGAATAGCTATAGATGGTGCATCATTCTGTCCAACACAGCATGATTGTGTGTGCTTAGTCCCTTCATCAGTTATTTTCCTCAGTATAGTAAAGCTATGATGCAATCCTGGCCACTGCACAGATGATTCAGTATACATGAAATCAGGACAGTAGTATAGAGAATGGACATGGTTTCCACACAGCCACTTTGGAGTTATCTACTGCAAAGTTGGATTTTGAAATGACACAGAGACACAATAGGTGTGCAAGTGATATTTATTTATAAGTGGTGTTGTGCAAAATGTCCATTCACCATGTTTGCTGACTCCTTTCTGGTGCATTATTACATGGTGATCCTACAGAAGGGGTGTGGATGATGCTCCTGACATGCTGGGGTGATGTCACAGACAGTGCAGAGGAACATGAAATGCCAAATGGTAGGAGAGAAACATTCACTGGCAAGGTGGACAAGTCATACAGTGGATTGCCGAACAGTCATTGAGGTTAGTTGTAGTGAGACTGGCATGTGTCAAAACGTAGGACCTTGGTCAGAGTAGGGCATGGTGCAGGGACTAGGGCTTCCGGGTACTCTTGCGTGTGAAGGTTATCTGTTCCATGTCTTCTTCTTCTGATGTGTGTGTTGCCTGGTGTGTCCTTGTTGTTGTTGGTTGTGAAGGGGCAACACACACCTCAGTGTTAGAAGACATGGAGGCAGACATCCCAGGGGGCTGATCCCTGTTGAGTAAGGAAGGGCAGTACTGCAGCAAGGAGGGCCTGCTGGTTTTTCAGAATGGCAGCCACATCCCGATGGTAGGTAGCCAGGTCGGCCCTGAGGGGTTCTATGTTGCATTCGTGCACACGTTGAGTGGCTTGCAGTTTGAGTTGTTGTGTCAACTGGATGACAGCTGTGCCAATTTCCTTCAGTGTTTTTTAAATGTCCTCCAAGAGAAAATTTCTGGCTTGCATTGCAGCTGCCTGATCAGCAGTTGACAACATGCACGAACGCACCCCCTCAAGGCTGGCTGCCATATTTTGCATCCCCACCCGCACCTCCTTGGCCAGCTCCCGCTGGACCCCAACAACAGTTCTTTGGAAGCTGGTGCCAGTGTCGTCAGAGTCCTCAGCTGTGTTGGAGCTGGCAGGTCTTACAATTGGGGTGGCGGGTGGTTCTCCTGTGGTGGCTGCTTCTTCTGTGCTCCTCCTTGTGACTGAAGGTGGGGTTTGGAGGCTTTCAAGGACCATGTCAATGGTCTCTTGTGGGAGGTTGATGGTGTCGTCATCCATGTCATCAGGGAACAGGATCCGTGTTCCTCTGCAATGAAACAGGGTACAATTAGTGTGTCTGTGTTGTGACAATTTTGTAGTAAGATACAAGCCTTTGGATGCCTTAACATTGTACTCTGTGTTTGTCTAGGTATCTGCTGTCCGTCATAGGGCATTGTTGTAGGCCTATGGCCCACCTGTGTGTCACATGTTTGATATGGATCTTTCAGACATGTCTGCCAGGTCGCCTCTAGGTGTTGCTTTGTAATTATTTAGGAATAGGTGTTTTTTTCTCCTACTCCTCACTCGGTGTTTCACTATTGTTATGGAGGGACATTTTGTAGGGTGGGCTCTCATTATCCAACATGTGATTCTTGGCTTTCTAGGCAGCAGGATAGCTAATGGTGTGGGGGACTAAGTTTGACCCACTTGAAAATAACTCTGTCACCCAGATATTCAATTTAGCTAAGACTAACTAGCAGTGCCTCTGGTCTCCCACATCAAAGGAATGTTTAGACATCCGAGCGCATGACATCTTTGGAACTTCTCAGGGAAGTGGTGGTCACTCAGGTCCTACACATTTGTATCTTTTCCGGTAGGTTCCCATACACAAATGACATAGACAGTATTAGTTTGATATGAAGTTTCATTGTACAACTGACTTGTAGGAATTTAGGTGTGAGCCCCATTTACACAAACAATACACACTGTTAGAATTGAAATAGTCCGCAGGAGAGTAATACATTAGTACACAGCTTCCATGGTGCCTAACTGTTTCTACTCTCCCCCTGCATGTTCTATGTATAGCACAGCTTGTTAAGTTTGGAGGTTGCCTGTCAGAATCACAGGGGAGACATCATCCCTCATATCAGAGGAATGGGCTAGGATCTGGCTGTGCATCAGCAGCAAGGCAGGCAGCATCTAGTTGTTATTTTCTGTTTGGAAACTCCCCCATGCGTGTCTTGGGACAAGGGAGTGAATGTAAAAGACATATGTCATGGTGATGACAAAGTTTCCCTAAGCAGGAATGCCAAACCTTGACCCCTACCACATCTATCAGCAACGTACCAGACGGTATCCTTGACTGGGGCACAGAGTGAATATGTTCTGGCAAACTCCAGTGCAGAAGTAGGCAAAACAGTGTGATTTGACTAATTGACAACACCTTAGGACTGACTATTTGCTACATTAACTGATAGGAAGGGCAATGAGAATCATTTAGTGCAAGTGGGGTTCAAGAAAGAAGACATGAGAAGAAGAGAAAGTGGATAGAGGAGGCTCCAGGAGGAGTTAGGCAGGGCCTCGAGACTCATGGCCGGGACCAATCCTAGGTAAGTGGAGGCTGACACAGGAGGGAGGGAACCTACACACTAAAGTGGGAGAAAAGAAGACAGCACTTGCCTTAGTTATTCAATTAAGTCTTTTGCTTTAGAGGTCTGCTACGTCATCATAACCCTGAAGACAGCTGCTCACAAAAATTTCCCCTGATAGGCAGTGACACATAGCTGAACTTGTAAAGCACATTGAAGCATCACAACCACTGCCAGTTTTAATAAATTACCAAAGCGAACTGTTAGAAATTGGGTTTCTGGTTTGGCAGTGGTATGCACCCTGTCCAAGCAGGAATCACAATCCTACTCAGGATAAGTCAGATACACACTCTAAATTAACTTGTGCTCACCCTCTGGTAACTTGAGAAAGAGCAGGCAATGTGTAAAGTATTTGTGCAATGCTTTAAACAGTAACACAGAGAAAACACCATAAAAAGACTCCACACCAAGTTAGAAAAATAGATTATATTTTTTATGAACAAAACAAGACCAAAATGACTAAAAAACAATAAGTAAAAGTTGAGATATGAATTTTTAAGGATGAAAAAATTATAGTGCTTAAAAACATAAAGCAACAACTGAGATTATCTGGTAGCACTGGGCCAGAGCAATACCAAGAGTTCAGTCAGACTGTGATGGAGCGCAGGCCGGCTACAGGGATCATGCAAGGAACACTAAACAGTGCCTAAATCCTGGTTGCAACAGTGTAATGCGGGGTGCAGCCAAGTGATGCGTCACTGTTGACCCTGCAGTTGAGGTGATGCATCACTTTTCTCCCTGCAATCAGGGTGATCAATCGGTTCTGAAGGTGAAGCACCAGTTCCAAGGTGACACGGTTCAGAGGCTGATGTGCTGGGTTTCTCCACCAGTTGAGGTGAAATGTTGACTGTCTCTCTGCAGTGGCTGCAATGCAGTGGGCCCGATGCAGCGGTTCTGAGGGGAATGCTTTGGTTCTGAGTGCATTGTGTGGGTGTGGGTTCCCCACAACACAAAGGCAAAGATGTGCCGGTTCAGATAAAGTTGCATGGATTCTGGCAGTTGCATCACTTTTTACCAACTTTCAAGGGCCCAGGACTTGGTTGGCACCACTTGGCAGGTAAGACTTTCAGCAAGCAAAGTCCAGGTGCTGGAGGTGATGATGAGTCGAAGACTTGTGTCACTGAGACTTCAGGAGAACAGGAGACAAGCCAGCAAGCCCTTGAAATCACTCTGGGTTTAAGTGAGATGGGTTCAGTCCTTCCTCAGCAGGGCAGGGGGCAGCAGGGCAGAATAGCAGAATAGCAGAAAAGCAGTTCTTCCAGAGCAGAAGTCCAAAGTGGGAGTCCTTGTAGCAGTATGTGTATTATGAGACTATGTTGAAGAATTTGGATCTCTATGTATGGTTTTTATGATATTAAAGCTCAATATAAATTTCCTCTCTGGTGGTTTGTGCCTTAACAAATATAGGGCCATATTTATACTTTTCGACGCACAACTGCGCCAACGCAGATGTGCGTCAAAAAATCTAACGCCGGCTAACGCCATTCTGAAGCGCCATGCGGGCGCCGTATTTATTCAATGACGTTAGCCGGCGTTAGCCGTCGGCGCTGCCTGGTGTGCGTAAAAAAAAATGACGTACACCAGGCAGCGCCGGCGTAGGGGAATATGGAGCTTGGGCGCCAAAAAATGGGGCAAGTCAGGCTGAGGCAAAATTATCGCCTCAACCCGATTTGCGCCATTTTTTCCGACTCCCAACCCCCATTGAAATGACTCCTGTCTTAGCAAAGACAGGAGTCATGCCCCCTTGCCCAATGGCCATGCCCAGGGGACTTCTGTCCCCTGGGCATGGTCATTGGGCATAGTGGCATGTGGGGGGCACAAATCAGGGCCCCCTATGCCACAAAAAAAATAATATATATACTTATCTGAACTTACCTTATGTTCCCTGGGATGGGTCCCTCCATCCTTAGGCGTCCTCCTGGGGTGGGCAAGGGTGACAGGGGGGGTCCCTGGGGGCATGGGAGGGCACCTCTGGGCTCCTTCCGAGCCCACAGGTCCCTTAACGCCTGCCCTGACCAGGCGCTGAAAAACGACGCAAAAGCGGCTGGACGTCATTTTTTTTGACCCACCCACTCCCGGGCGACATTTTTGCCCGGGAGTGTAAATACGGCGCACATCTCGGAGTCACTTTTTTAGACGGGAACGCCTACCTTGCATATCATTAACGCAAAGTAGGTGTCCACGCAAAAAAATGACGCAAACTCCATGGACTTTGGCGCTAGACGCATCTAATGTCAGAGTATAAATATGGAGTTAGTTTTGCGTCGGAATTGCGTCAAAAAAACGATGCAATTCCGGCGCAAACAGAGTATAAATATGCCCCCCAGTACCCTATCAACTTTGGTAGGGGGAAATACATTGAGTGGATGTATATTGCGAGTGACCGATTGTATACATTGTATACCATTCTGATTCCAAGGGGAGTTTTCTTATTATACTGATTGTAGTGCCCTGTTTCCTTTGGTTGAAAGGCCCCTCTCATTTTTTCCATAGTGATTATAGCATCACAGCAGTCCTTCTTCCTTGCAGAAGTCTTCACAGGTCCAGTAGGGTACTGAGTTGGTAGGGTCAGAGGTCCAGTACCTATAGCTAGTTGTGCCTTTGAAGTGGGGTAATCTAAAAGAAGGGTGTTTGAAGTGCACAGAGGTACTTTCTTCCTGCCTTGGCTCCAGACTAAATACAGGGAGTTATGCAGCCCTTTGTGTTGAAGCAGGTCACTGTCTATTAGTTGTACATGTCAGTTCCTCCTTCCCATCCTGCCCAGGATGGCCTATAAAGATGTTAATGGCCGATCAGTCAAAACTAAGCTTCCTCTGTGTGTGGCTGTCTAGAGGGAGTGCGCAAAGTCAAGTTGTCACCTACCCAGATGTGTATTGGGGACAGGCTGCATGTACACCGGGCTAAGAGCAGAAAAATGACAACTTTCTAAAAGTTGCATTTTCAAAATCGTACAATAAATCCGACTTTACCAATAAAGAGATGTTATTATTTTATTATTACAAGTCCATAGGTACTAAACATGATATATCAACTCCTTCTCAATTAGGGAATACAGCTTATCAAGTGTAATAAGGAACCCCCGATGTTAACCTATGAGAGGGATAGGCCTCACAGAAGTGAAAAATTAATTTGGGAGTTTTTCACTACCAGGACCTGTACAACTTAAAAGTATATGTCCTACCTTTTATTACATAGCACCCTGCCCTATGGGCTACCTAGGGTCTACCTTTCGGGTGACTTATACGTAATAAAAGGCAGGTTTAAGGATTTTCAAGAGGTTTTAAAAGCCAAGTCAATGTGGCAGTGTAATTGCACATACAGGCTCTAAAATGGCAGGCCTGAGACATGCTTAAGGGCTACTTGAGTGGGTGGCACAAGCAGTGCTGCAGGCACACTAGTAGCATTTCATTTACAGGCCCTGGGCACATGTAGTGCACTGTATAGGGACTTATAAGTACATTAAATATGCCAATTAGATATATGCCATCGTGTTTTGGGGAGAGAGCACATGTGCTCAGAGTCCTAAGGCTAACAAAAACAAATTCAGAAAAACGTGGAGGGTAAAAGGCAAAAGGTTTGGGGGTGTCCCTGTAGAGAGGGCCATTTCCAACATGGAACACATCATTCCCTCAACCCTGAGACCTGCTACAGGAGCAGTTGAGTCATCATCCAACTCTTGTGGAAGAAGGACTCTGCAGTGACCCATCCTCTCAAATTTTCCACCTTATCACCCTATTCCCAGAGGAGGGCCTGTGATCTTGCTTGCTAGGGCCTCCTGATTTTTCCATGCAGCCCCCTGTATCGGATCCTGGGATCTGCCAACTGCCAGCAAACTTTGTAGAACTCTAGTTTTTTAATTTTATTCGGGCCCACAAGGTTTCCCTTCAAGTCCGAATAGAAAAAAAGAATATCAGACCATCAGTTCTAAATAAGGCGTGCAGTCGGATTTTCTTACACCAACTTCCCCTACTATGTCATACTGTCAGCCATTCAGTGGTGGAGGCAGAAGAGTCACCACCGTTGGAAACTTGATGGTCTGCCCAACTGATAATAGAGCAGATTGATTGAGGGTTTGACAGAGTACTCCACCATATTTGTGGCAGATAACCCATTCTGCCGGAATCTAAATTGGTCGCAATGGACTACATGCCTGCACTGTAATGGATGGACTGCACTGAGCTCTTCTTCAGTGCTTTAGAAACCAGTCATTACACTTGACTGTGGATCTCCCTCATGTCAATAGTTAAGAAATAGGTCTGGTTTGAAGCCTTCCATTTTCAGAAAAAGACGACTACAAATTCTAAAAAACTCTCTCCTACTACCAATGAAAATAGGAGCAGGTCATGCCTAACATTTTGGCATGTTCGAAGGTCCAACTTGAAGTGGCTTCTGTGGATGTAGGTTACTTTTACACTTCGCTTTCATGATAGTATCCCTCTTTTCCATGAGCCAGGCAGCGGTTGCTGCTGACGCAGAATGCAACCTATGAGCTGCAGGATTTGATGTTCTGACAACATCTTCATCATTGCCATCATCATCTTTATTGATAAGTTCAGGTTCTTCTGTAACAGTAATACTCATCTTTCTAGGGTACTCTTCCCTTAGGAATTCATATTTATTTTTCATGTGGGGCTATGGGCCCTCAAATTCATGATGTTTGTCTGACTTTTAATACCACACAGTTTTGTGGAAAAGTGTTCAGCCTGCCAAGTGTTCCATATTCAGCCTATAAGAAAGAATAGAACTGTGGAAGAGAGCTTATTTACAAAGAAAAACTCACAATTTCTGGTCAAGCTAGACTAGGTTTCCTTTTTGCATATAGTAGGTTTAGAATGTTGTACGGAATGGGGTGGGCAATGACAACACAGAACACATGCACTTCCTAATCCACATTAACAACAACTCCACCCTCAGAGGTACACTAATCTACAGACCACCAGGACCACGCCCAGCCTTCTGCGACACCATCGCCGACACCATCAGCTCGCACGCCCTCACCTCCACAGACTACATCATCCTCGGTGATTTCAACTTTCACTTGGAGAACCTTCAAGACCACAACTCAACCTCCCTCATAGACAACCTCACCAACCTCGGACTCAAACAACTGGTCACCGCACCCACTCCCACAGCAGGACACACGCTCAACGCAATTTTCACCTCAAGCCAACACATAGCCTACACCCACACCACCGAACTCCACTAGACTGGCCACCAATGCGTCCACTTCTTCTTCACAAAACCTCCCACACACCACCATCAACACACCACACCCTACTGCATGTGGGACAAGAGCCCCACAGAACGCCTGAACTCCCAACTGGCTCACTACCTCCCCCCCACATCAACAAACCAAACGTAGGAGCACACAACTTCTCTAAATGGATCACTACCTGCGCAGACACACTAGCCCCCCTCAGAAAACACATCGCCACCCGCAACATCAAGAACGCCCCATGGTTCACCCCCGAACTCCAAGACTCCAAGCGCAAATGCCGCCAAGCGGAGAAAATATGGCGACAAGAACCCTCTACAACCAACTTTTCCACCCTCAAAACAACCATTTGCACCCATCACCAACTCATACGCACCACCAAAAGAGATCACTACAAGACACGCCTTGACAACAACTCCCAAAACAGCAAAGAACTCTTCACCATCATTAAAGAGCTAGCCAAACCCAAAGCTAGCAACAGAGACCCCACACACACACAGCCCCTATGTGATGCCCTCTCCAACCACTTCCACCACAAAATCCTGGACATCCACAACAGCTTCATACCACACACACCACACACACCCAACTCAACCCCCACTCATGACACCCCCACCACACTCACCACCTGGGCCCCCACCACACATGAAGAAACCGAAAAAAACATGAACTCCATCCACTCCGGATCCCCCTCTAACCCCTGTCCTCATCGCATCTACAACAAAGCCAGCCCAACCATCGCCCCCATACTCCGCGACATAATCAACTCCTCTTTCGACTCTGCCACCTACCCAGACCCCTGGAAGCACGCAGAAATCCCCACTCTCCTAAAAAAAAAACAAAGCCGACCCGGAGGTCCTCTCCAATTATCGCCCCATCTCCCTCCTCCCTTTACCCTCCAAGGTTGCTGAGAAACTAGTCAACGCCCGCCTATCCCACTTTCTCGAAGAAAACAACACTCTTGACCCCACACAATCTGGGTTCCGCAAGAACCACAGCACGGAAACCGTCCTCCTCGCATGCACTGACGACATCAGGACCAAAGTCGACAAAGGCAAGACCGTCTCACTCATCCTCCTTGACCTCTCCGCAGCCTTTGACACTGTCTGCCACCACACACTCCGCACATGCCTCCACAACACAGGAATTTACCACAAAGCCTTAGACTGGCTCACCTCCTTCCTCACTGACCGGACCCAAAGAGTCCGCCTTCCACCTTTCCACTCCACCACTACCAAGATCATCTGCGGAGTCCCCCAAGGGTCCTCCCTCAGCCCCACACTCTTCAACATTTACATGATCCCCCTAGCCAACATCCTCCGACCAGAACAGAATCACTATCCTCTCCTACGCAGACGACACCCAACTCATCCACTCCCTCACCCGCAACCCCACCACCGTTAAAACCAACCTACACGCTGCTCTCCTCAACACCGCCAACTGGATGACAACTAACCACCTCCAGCTTAATTCCAACAAAACCGAGATCATCATCTTTGGCCCCAACAAAACCATATGGGACGACTCCTGGTGGCCCACCGCCCTAGGCCCCGCACCCACCCCCGCAAGCCACCCACACAACCTCGGCATCATCCTGGACCCCTCCCTCTCCATGGCACAGCAAATCAATGCACTAACCTCCTCCTGCTTCCACACACTCTAAAAAAATCCTTCAAATGGATTCCCCCAGAGACCAGGAAGACAGTCACCCATGCACTCATCAGCAGCAGACTAGACTACGGTAACGCCCTCTACCCCGGCACCACACTCAAACTCAAACGCAAACTCCAGAGAATCCAGAACACAGCCGCACGCCTCGTCCTTGGCCTCCCCCGCTCACCACACCTCAAATCCCTTCACTGGCTCCCCATGGACAAGAGAATCACTTTCAAGATCCTCATCCACGTACACAAATCCCTCCACAACACCGGCCTGACCTACCTCAACGAAAGAGTGAACTTCCACACTCCCACTCCACACAACCTCTGATCAGCCGACCTCGCACTAGCTACAGTCCAGTACATCCAACGAACCACCACAGGAGGCAGGGCCTTCTCTTACCTCGCCCCCACAACCTGGGACTCCCTCCCAACCAACCTCCGCAAAACCAAAGACCTCCTACTCTTCAGAAAAAACCTCAAGACATGGTTGTTCGAACAGTAACCCCCCCGCACCCTCCCATAAGCACCTTGAGACCCTCACAGGTGAGTAGCGCGCTCTATAAATATTTTTGATTGATTGATTGATTGATGTTGCTACTTTTGGTGGTATACAAAAAGGCTGAAAAGGGATGATTTACACATGCATAGAGCTTGTTTGGGCAAAAATTTCCTCTGCATGATAATGGACATTTACCCCTGCCCTGAATGCCCAAATGTGTGGTTATCTGAATCCCTAACGCTGATTTTTCTTGTCATACGGAAACATGGACCATGCATCTCTGTTGTAACATAGGCCTATCTTACAGATTGCTGTATTTTTGGACCGGAAGGGGGAACAGAATGCTACCCTCGTAGTGGGGGAAGGCTACAGCCTTCACCAAGAGTTAAGCAGCAGGAGTGTGGTGGTGGCAGCACACTGTATAGTGATCAATAGAAGTTAACCTGTGTCACTGTGGTTAGGCCTACATGCTCACCACCTTTTTAAAGTTCTGCTGTTGTGTGAGAACTCCCCTTGACCTATTTAAGTTACATGTAGAATGGTACATAGCGAAGGAGTGCTGATTGTTCTGGATGTATGTGTGCCTGGGAAGGGTGCAATACAGGTATAAAGCAGTGCTGTGCAGTACAATACATGGAGGTTGAAGTGTTGTGCAGTGTGCGCATTGTAAGGTTGTGTGTTGGCAATATGGGGGTCATTCTGACCCTGGCGGTCTTGGACCGCCAGGGTCACGACTGACGGAAGCACCGCCAACAGGCTGGCGGTGTTTCAAATGGCATTCTGACCGCGGCGGTAAAGCCGCGGTCGCCCTGCCGGGGCCGGCGGTATTCCGCCGTTTTTGCCCTGGCTGGGAGAATCCGCCAGGGCAGCGCTGCCCTGGGGATTCTGACCCCCGTACCGCCAGCCTGTTTCTGGCGGTTTTCACCGCCAGGAAGAGGCTGGCGGTAAGGGGTGTCCTGGGGCCCCTGCACTGCCCATGCCAGTGGCATGGGCAGTGCGGGCCCCCTAACAGGGCCCCGGCCAGCTTTTCACTGTCTGCCTAGCAGACAGTGAAAAGCGCGACGGGTGCAACTGCACCCGTCGCACCGCCGCAACATCGCCGGCTCCATTCGGAGCCGGCTCCTGTGTAGCGGCCTCATTCCCGCTGGGCCGGCGGGCGCTAACTTGGTTAGCGCCTGCCGGCCCAGCGGGAATGTTGGAATGGGGACCGCAGAAATTTGCCCGCATGGTGGCCAAATGGCGGTTTCCGCCTGGCGGGCGGCTGGAATCACCCCCTATGTGTGTTTGAGCGTAGCACTCGATGGGACAGTACAGAAAGCCTACAGTACTGAACAAGGCATGTACCAAAAGTGTGTGCTGAATATGTTTCTGGTTTTGAGGGCACAATACATGGAGGGAACAGTATGGGACAGTGTATGTGCTGTGTATGTACACTGAGTATAGTGTGCCTGCAATGATACATTGCATAGAGGACCCTGGGTTCAGTTTTGGGAAACCCAAACCTGCCTGGTGAAAACAGGAGTAGAGGAATACCTCTAGACAGATTTGTGATTTGCTGTATTTCTGTAAGCTGGATGGGACATACTGGAGAAGGGAGAGAGACTTCCTGTACACATCAAAGGGTGTTTCTGATTCAGTGGGAGATCACAAGGAACAGGGCTGTACACATCTCATAAAGGAGATGGGGCTCATAAGGAAATCATAAAGAGTAGGGCTGGGTGGCTGAGATAAACCTTTGATGCACAAATCAATGTGGATTCATCCAGGTATGAATTCTAGACACACCAACGGTCTGTGTTGCAGGACTATCAGCTTCGGAGATTCTTCTACTATGACACACAGCATTTTCAGAGGAAGAGGAGAGAAGAAAAATGTCCAACTCAAAAGAAGCAGAACATCAAAATAAAACTTCAAAGACCCAGACTCTAAATCACATTTGGTGACTGGAAATGGACTATAAGAAAGGGAGGTTGAAACCCCAAAAAGGTGTCATTTGCCAAGCAGCCAAGTATGGTGTGTGAGGAGAAGCAGCACTGCAAGACTTCTGCCTGTGTCCAGGACTGGGGGCCAAGGCCTGCTATCTTCCCGCTGAGTGAGGGAACATCAACCATGGAAGCCAAGACCACCTGATCTGGAGCCTGGAGTACCAGTGCATGCTTGCTTTCCAAGACCAGTATGCCATGAGAGGAGGAGAAGAGCCTTGGAGGAAGCAAGGTCCAACTGGGAGCCCAGCAAGTGAACTCTGGGTATGAGATGTGAGGAAGCAGCTGCTGCACCAATCAGGTGATTGCCTGTGTGCAGATTCCAGTCTAAGACTGCCATATGCCAGGAGAGGGACGTTGTGAACATGAAGAAGCAGAGTGCCATGTGGGGCAAGGGAAGTTTGAGAGGCGCCGGCTGTGGTGACCTCATATGCCAAGAGGGGCCACTTTGTATGTTGTGCCGGATATGAAGTGTGAAGCCGGTGCGCAGCCTAGTGGTGACCCCATATGCTAGGAGGGCCTCTGTGGTATGGACTACTATGTGGTAAGGGCTGGCGTCTTGGCCAGTAGAGCTGCAGCAAGCCCATATGCAAAGAGGGGGCTGTGATGCCCAGGTTGTTGCAAGGATCGACTTGTCACCCAAGAACTCTGAGTTGTGATCCATACAACACCTCAAAGCATCAAGGTCTGAGCCTGGTTTGCCCCTGTGTACTGAGGAGAACACTGTGGTGCATCTCCACCCCACCGGGACAGCCAGGAGCATCAGAATCCAATGCACCCCCTTTTGGTAAGCACAAGGCTTACCGTGCTGGAGGAGCACCAGGGCACCTCCAATATCTGCTGGAGCCTGCCAAGTATGCTCAAGAGAGAGCTCACCTGCAGCCAACTTTCTGAACAGGACTGAAGCAGGGTGAGGGCTCGAGGTAGTGCCCTCACTGGAGCATTACAAGCTTCCTTGATGCTGAAGCAGATAAGACTGGGCCAATCAGGCCCCACGTGACTCTCTGGTAAGGGTGACATGGTGCTAAGACATTTTTGACTATTTTGCTAAAAGTCTGACTGGACACGGACTCTTGAGTTAAGGCCTACTAGTGAGAATTATCTAGATACGGCCATCAGTGAATGAGAAATAACCCCTACCACATCATTAAGAGCGGGTGGGACAGGGATTTGATAGAGAAACACTAGAGTCCCCACCTCAAGTAGAAATGTGTCATTGTCCATATATGTCTTAATATTGCTTTGAATGTGTGGAGTTAGAAATAAAATACTTGGTTTTATTTCAAAAACAGGTGCTACTCTACACTGAAATGAACAATGACAGGTCCATTTTCCTTACTTTCTCCTGTGCTTTCCGGAACTATCACAGCTTGGCTCAGGGGGTAAATTTATGTCACCTTCATAATCAGGGTGACATGAAGAAGCTGAGAATGGGAGCCTTCTTTTTCTTGTAGAAAGAGATGGTGAAGACTTTGCATATGAGAAAACAGCAAGCACAATGTCTGGCTATATAGCAAGTGCAACACCTGCTGTGCTGTGAACACAAATTCCTGGTATGCTGCAACCTTAGGAGGTTCAGATGTAGCAGAGCATTGTCTTTGTTCTTTACAAGGAGATTATGTTCACTACGACAATTGTAATTCTGACTGATTAGTGTCACCCATGATATGATTGCAGTTAACAGAACACTGAGATATGGGCTTTGGTGATAGAACCATGCATCCAAGAGTGATAGTAATGTTATTCTGAGCAGACAATTATATAGAAGATGCACATCATTGTGTACCTTCACAAAAAAAGATGAGTTTTTGTTGGCAGTGCTCTGTTCAGTAGTGACAGACTTCTCTTTGTTGGTCAATTGGGGCTTAATTTACAAAGATTTTGCACCACCGTATGTTAGAAATAGGGTTTCTGGTTGGCTAGGGTATGCACCTAAGCCGGGCAGAACCCACCCACTCTAATCAGGGCAAGGGAGTCACACGTCATCCCCTTGGTAGCTTGGCACAAGCAGTGAGGCCTATCCCTGAGGCAATATGTAAAGCGTTTGCACAACACACACAACACATGTGATGCACTATCCCCATCACAAAGGTAACACAACACTCGGTTTTATGAAAGTAAACTGTGTTGTACACAAAATCATTATTAGACCAAATACAAAATGTCAGTAATAACCTGCTACTCAAGCAGTTGTCAGAAAGTTACACAATAGTTGCTCTGCAGAACGAGCAGTAGCCACACATAACACAAAGGTTACTTATTATTCTGCAACATAAGCAGTAGTAAGAAATCACATAACTAAAGAAATGCACTTGTCATAGAAATATAATACAAGCCCATATCAGGAACATTATAAAACATATGGCTAGTAATAAAAACAAATCAGCATAGAATGTCCATAAAAGGAACATCAGCACATATATGGCACATCATCAAAAGAGACAGGAAAACATATTAATCAATAATGTCCATACTAGGAACTTTGAAATCATATGTCCATTCATCCACAGTACCTGTTTAATGATGGCGAGGCACCTATAGTGCCATAAAGAACAAAACGAGGGACCCCAGCACTCCCCCGCATCCAAAAGAGGGCCTTGCGGTAATTTTGGGGGAGGGAAGGTGACACGCACCCCCTCCTGTTTTTATATTGGTCCCCTCCTTGGCCTTGTGATCTCTGGGCCCCCCCCCGGGCCGCAACCGGCCATACAGGGAGGAGCCAAAGCCAGCACAACAATGGGGGCAAAGACAAGGGACCTGGCAGTGTGTGGTGCCTCTGGCGAGGCTTCTGCCCCGCCCGTGGTCTCTAAGGCCAAAATCAGGGCTCAGCTGGGGCAGGGGCAGCCTCCGATGAGGCTTCCTTTCCCCTCTGCCTGTTCAACTAACAACTAGGGGCCCAGTGGGGCGGAGAGACTACGATGAGGCTTCCTTCCCCGCCCGTCTCCTTCCTGACAAGCACAGAGCCCGCCCGGGCCACATCAGAGGGCGGGCACCAGAGTGGGTGCTGCTTGCGCTCCAGGGGCAATCCTTAGAGCGTACCTCGCCTCCGGGCACGCTAGGAGGATACTTCCTCTAATTTCCCTTTTTTTGGTGCCCCTGGGGCATAGGACAGATCGCGATTCCGACACGCTCTGTTTCACAAAGGTGCCCGGGTCACGGAGGTGAATCCTTTCATGGTGACGTGCTACGAGTGCAGGGGCAATCAAAGCGCTGGATCATTTACAGCCACAGCATTTCCAAGCGCACAACAAACAGAAAGAAAGCGCTTTCAAGGCGCTGAAGATAAATGTTGCAAGGCACTCTCCAGGCGCTATGGGTTTCAGGTGAAGCACTCCTCATGTGCCTCAGCCACCAGGAAAAATGCTCAAGAGGCGCTAGGCAGGTCGTTTGCAGGGGTCTCAGGCCATAGCACCAAGCCCCTGGGGGACCACAGAAAATAATGGAGCACAGGGCAGCAGAGTCCATCAGCAGGTCAGCACATAGGGTTGCAGGCAGTTGGCAGTTCCTCCAAATGACCCAGCAGGTCACAGGTCAGCACAGCAGCAGCAGTCCAAGGCGATTCCTGGTGAGTCCCTCCGGCAGCATTCTGTGTCTAGTTACAAGTATGTTTCAGTTCCAAAAGTGTCTACAAATTGTGAGGAAAATTCCCCTGCACTTATACTCAATTTTGCAAGGGTTTCACAAAGAAGGGGAGAGAAGGTTCCAACCAGTTACAACTGGTTCTGGGAGTGCCCCCTCCCTTCCTACAGCACAGGCTCCGAACATCAGTTGGGGGTAAACGACCCTTTTGTGTGAGGCCAAGGCACAGCCTTTGCAAATGCATGTGTGCCCCGCCTCTCCCTTCTGTCAGCCCAGGAAGACTATTCAAAATGCAGATGAACCTCTGGGACACCTCCACCTTCCCTTTGTACAGGCTGTCTGAAAATTATGCACAAAGCCCAACTGGCACTCTGCCCAGACGTGGAGTGAAGTCAAGCTGCAAAACACCTGAGTCATAAGCACAGAAAAATGCTCACTTTCTAGAAGTTGCATTTCTGTAATAGTAATAAAAAATCCACTTACACCAGTAAGCAGCATTTCTCACTACCATTACAACCATACCAAGCATGCCTATGCTACCCCTCATAAATCAGACAATACCCCCTAGACATAAGGAAAGGCATTTCCAATGCATTCCTGTGAGAAGGCAGCACACACAGGAGTGAGAAACCAAATGTGTTGTTAGTCACTACCAGGAAAGGCCACGCAACCAGGCACATGCCCTGCCTTCTACTTACATAGCTCCCTGCCCATAGGGCTATCTAAGGCCTACCTTAGGGGTGACTTACATGTAGTAAAAAGGGGAGCTCTGGACCTGTCAAGTAGATTTAGATGCCAGGTCCCTGTGGCAGACAACTGCACACAGGCCTTGTGCTGGCAGGCCTGAGACAGGTTTAAAAGGCCACTTCTGTGGGTGGCTCAAGCAGCGCTGCAGGTCCACTAGTAGCATTTAGGTTACGTGCCCTGGGTATAGCGATAACACTGTACAAGGGACTTACAGGTAAACTAAATATGCCAATTAGGTATAAGCTAATCATACCAACGTTAGAAGTGAGAGCACCTGCACTTTAACACTGATCAGCAGTGGTAAAGTGCTCAGAGTCCTAGAGACAACAGCGAGAGGTCAGAAAAAATAGGAGGAAAGAGGCAAAAAGTCAGGGGATGTACCTGCCAAAAGGGCCAGGTCCAATACATAAGCATTGTTTTTTCTGATGCTGCAGCAGCGCTAAATTAACTTCAAATCTACAATGTGGTGCTTGAGGCCTATAGTGTCACTTTTTCTGGGCTAGCATCATTTCTCTTCAGCGTCTTATCTGGCTGCATCTCATACCAACAATTATGCAATGTAAGTGTTCCCTTCTAAAAAAAAATGATGGTAGTTTACTCTCACTGTATTTACAAGCTTTTCAAAAAATGATGCGTGCTAGGAAAGGTCGTGCTAAATCTGACTAGTGTCAAAATTTGAATGCCTTGTCAGACCAGGTGTTAAAATGACTCAGGCACAGTTATATAAGGAAAACATATACAAAACACTCTGGCACTCTGGAGGACAACATGGACTTACTCCTGCTACAACTTGGGTCACCAAGGAGACCAGTGCAACCACCAACATCACCACCACATCATCCAGCACCGCCACAGTCACCACCACTCAAATCACAGAGGCAGGGCAGGAGGAGAGAGCATATCTCCCACCAGCAGGCATCTCCAATTGCCTTCAGGGAGGAGGAAATGATCACCTTCTACCGGCTGCGCTGGGAGAAAATCAAATAACTACTTTGCCTCATTGTGCCACTACTGCAGCCAATGGTTGAGCGGTCCACCACCATCCCCACACTGACCAGTCTCCTGGCTGTGCTTCACCTCTTTGCATCTGGATCCTTTCAGATCACAGCAGCATGAGTGGGTGGAGTATTGCAGCCCTACATGTCTGCATTCCTGCCCTCTGTTCTGGATGCAGTCATCCATCTCAAACCCCAACACATCCTCTTCCCCAACACCCAGTACCATAGCAGTTGGAAATAAAACAGGGCTTCTGCAAAATTTCTGGACCTCCACATGTCCTTAGATCCATGAACTGCACCCATGGGCTAAATATACACACTAAACAGGACATGTGTACCACAACCAGAAGCACACACGCTCGATGAATGTGCAGCCCATCGTCGATCATCGCAGCTTAATCAAAATGTGCTGGCCAAATACCCAGGCAGTGTCCATGATGCATACATCTTCTGCAATTCCATCATCAATCCCAGATTTCAGGATGGACAATATGGTAATGCCTGCTTGTAGGTAATCAAACAGCAAATACCGAACAGACACAAGAACAAATTGATATGGGGGTCACAATACACAGATCACTGTCTGCCTGCACGATGAGACCAGTCACACACATGCACTCTGCTTCTGTGCACATATCTAATGCAAATCCCCTTGACTTACAGGTAAAGACATCTCAAGTCACTTTTGCATACATTGCATGATGTAAAGGCTCACACAGCCATGCATGGCAGACAGGAAATTTGCTCTACATCTCTGTGTACATGGGAGGTGGTCACATGCAACACATGTGGTACATCAGTCATGACATGCCTCAAACATTAGGGATTAGGGGCCTCAGTTACCAGGCCTTTGCACCACTTTGTTCCACCATAGCAAATGTGCCAGTTCATATATACAAGACCATGCAAAGCCACTTTGCGTGGCTGATCATAGCCTTGTAAATATGGACAACTTACATGCATAACACTGTGTGAAAGGGCTGTTCCATAGGTGTTGATTGGGGTATACCCACACAACACCCACGGAAGACAAAGCTAACTGACATATTCACAGATTTACAAGTCTGGGTATGTAGAACAATTTTACACCATCTCAGGGGTGGCGTAAGAGTGATACAATGGGGAGAAATATCTTCATAACTCCCCGTATCTTCCTCTTCGTAGTTGTGCTTCAAGAGGGAAATACCTCTTGTGATGGTTTATGTGCAGGAAGGTGTTCCTTCATGCCCAAAAACAATCATCCACACAATGCAGGTACCCTTGCACCATGGTGCAAGGCTGCCTGCTTGGTACAGGGCAGCAATTTGTGCATCAGTGCAGGGGGAAAGGACAAAAAGGTACCACATCTTGTAGATATGGTGCATTCCTGGCCTTCCCTGGTGATGCATGGCAGCACAGCAAGGCACTTGCTGTGCTACGATGTGCCATGGGCCTCAAAAATGAGGTCCAAGTGCTAGATTAAAAACCATCGCCCATGGCCAGATGACATGTAACTGTACAAATGTCTAATGCTATGTCCAATAACTCACATATCACATGAGTGAAGTGTAATGCTACACACAAACATCACTCATGGTACTGAGGCAGCAGCCTTAACTGGAAGGTGCTCCTGCATACACAAATTCAATCCTGAAAGCTAAGAGGTACAGCTACAACCCCTGATGAAAGGGTGAATGTGTACTCACGAGGCAACGTGTGTGATAATCCAGTTGTACGAACCTCAAATTTGCAGGAGGACCAAAGTAATGTGTACCAGTTCCCCTTCTTAGAGACTTAGGCCCTCATTATGACTTTGACGGTCTCTTCCTAAGACCGCTGAAGCCACGGGCGCCAGAGGACCGCCATTGCTGGCTGTCTTCCTACCGCCATATTACGACTTCTGACGGATTTCTGCCACAATTTGGGCAGAAATCCATCAGCAGTTGTGCTGGCAGTCAGCGGCGCAAAGGCGGTTCAACAGCCATCACTGCCACGCCAAAAGGACTCTGCCCACCATATTCCGAGCAGTAATATGGCTTGGTGGTGTCCTGATGGCGGGGCGCTGCTGGCGATGGAAGCACCAGGTCCCATTCCCTGGTGGATAACCTCCTCGCCGGACAAGTTAAGTCGATCGTCCGAGAGTGGAGGAGGGTGGGAGGGTTGAGGGTGTTGTGTGTTCGTATGTGAGTGAGTGTATGTCTGTGTGTGTGAATGTAAGTGTGAATGCGTCCGTGAATGCGTGTGTGATTGTTGAAGTGAGTGCGTGTTGGTATGATTGTGTGAATGCGTGTCTGTTGGTGTGAGTGAATGAGTGTATGTATGCGTGTGGGTGAATGCGTGTATGTAAGTGTTAGTGAATGCGTGTATGTGGGGTGCATGTGGGTGTGTATGCGGGCATGGTGGTGCTGTCATGGAAGGAGACGTGGGGGTCATGTAATTGAAGGGGGGGCTGGCGGTTGTCTGCCAACAGCAGTAAAGGAATTCCCAGGTTGCCGGCAGCCTTTCCGCCAGGGTTTTCGTGGCAGTGCTTCTGCCGCGGAAACTCTGGCAGAAACGGGACTCGTAATATCGCCGGCAGTCTTCGGAGGACCACCGGTCCGGAAGCGCTGTCCTCCGGCCCAGCTGACCTTCCGCCCTGGTGGTACCAGCAGAGATGTGGTGCTTTGGGAGAGGCCAAACTGGCACACTCGTAATGTGGTGGTCTTCACCGCCGGCCCGTCATGATGAGGGCCTTGGTACAGTGCAGGAAGTTGTGGAGCTGGATTGCAGATGACTGCACACAAATCTGCAGGATACATGTTTCATGCACAAATTGGGTACAATTCTGTCACCCGTGAAAACAATGTGACAACACTGTGACATGCAAACATGGATTGGGAAGTGGCAGTTGCCACATCATCCCATTCAGTTGAGATGTGTGAGGTCATACTGTGTAGGTGCCATCATGTCAACTGTTGTGAACAATGTAGGGCAATAAAAGGCATGGGCAAATGTAATGTAGGGTAATACCAACATCTGGGAAGGAGCATGGACCAATACATCTCTGCGTCAACCATGTCTGGCATGTCACCAAAAATCTAGGCTGGACATACAAAAAATATTCACAGCCACATTCTGTCCTACCCAACATCGAGTGGCAACATAAAAACTTGAGTGGGCTAGAGTGATGGGAATTAGACACCATCCAACTCTGCTGCACAACAAAGTCAGTCAAGTTGATTTGTATTATGTATCTGCCCATACACTGCATTGGACCTTACATACAGTGAGCGAACAGGCCCATGGAAATGGCACTAAACTGGCATGATTTGCATATCATGTATTCAGAATTGGAAGAAGTGCATGACAATACAAATACACATGACACACATGAGCAGGATGTATACAAATGCAGTAAACCAAAGCAATTGCACTTTTTTTCCTTTAACATTTCAGCTAACTTAGGTTACAGCCATGGGTAATGACACATTTTGCAAATCCACAAACAGAGGCAGAGAGGGCCTACAACTGGGCACATTTTCGGACCAGGAACTTTGTGGAGAGGCGCTTTGGCTTGCTAAAAGTCCACTTTTACTGCCTTGATGCATCAGGTGGGTGACTGCTGTATTCCCCACCCATGGTCTGCAAGAAGATCCTGGCATGTGCCATTTTGCGCAGTATATATGTGAAAACCAATGTCTCCTTGGATGGGGAGCAGAAGGGAAGAGGAGGAGAATGACATGCCAAATGACCCGGAAATACGGAACACTGCTGCCGGTGCACGGCAATGTGCCCACATTGTGCAGCATTTCTTTACCTGAAAATGTAAGGAGGAAGGCATTACTGCCAAACATGTGAATAAATAATTCTATACAACATATGTCTTGGAGTGTTTGGGACAGTCCCATCTCCAAAAAAAACTACATCCAGTAAACAATGAGTTGGCACATATTTAGTGTAAACACTGTCATCATCCTGTAAGTACCAGACATAATACACTGACCTCAGAAACGTGTGGCGTGTAATGTTTGCATTTGAATTGCCTGCCAAAAAAGCATGTTTTACTGAAAACAGTCATATCTGCTATTGAACTGTTGTTCCAAAAGGAAAACAGATAGATAGGAATCACTACATGATGGATCAGGGCAACACTTGCCAAGGTCTGTAAATAATAGTCAGGAACTGCAACAGTTGATCAGTGTGATATATATGTCAAATCAATGGGTGAAAGATTCATAACACTGCTGACAACTCACAACATCCACATCTTTTGCACTCACATGTTTGACAAATAGTAAGTGTATCACAGAGAACAGTACATCTGCATGTGTAGTAGTGTCAGGCAAATCAGTGAACTTTCTGCATGTATGCTAATCAATATATTAGCATGTCTCATTCAGTTGGCAATAGGTCTGAGTACATCAGGACTTTGAATGACTTGCATATGTATGTGGGACCATTAACTGTAAAGACCATTACTCCAAACCACCCCTACTCACTGTGCAGCTGACAAATGATAGAGTCTGTAGCTGCTAGTGACTGCGCTTCACAAACACACCCACATGAAAGCCCAGAAGAGTCCACATCATGGCCTAAACAGGACCTGCTACATTGTGGGGGGACTTCCAGAGAACCCCAGCATTACTCCTGGAGTCAGGATAGGTTTTGGGACCATTTACCCGAATGCCCACCAATGGCCAATAAACCAATACAACTGTGCTGCGTATTGCCAAACACATGTGCAGGCCATAAACGCACATGGCCCAATGACAAAAAGGAGCAGGAACAGCTGGAGGATGAGTATGTGGAAGATGGGGAGCAAGCACAAAATGTAACATCAATAGCAGCAACATTGCTGAGTTAACACAAATTAGTCATATGTGTAGTACATGCAAGTGCCTCACACAATGTCAGAAGACCTTGATAACAAGAAAGAGTTTACCTATGTAAGATAACACATAGCATCACAACCAGTGCATGGCCGAATTATCTGTCTAGCCACAGAGTGAGAATGCCATCTAGTTTGCATATACTACATATATTTAGTGAGTGAAAGTGGTGCCAACTGACCCTGGATGAACCTTGGGTCTGCTAACCAAGCCTAGGACCACTACTCTGATTAAAAGGCATATGGTATATCGGCACAAGCACAATTTTCAATTACAGACTCCTGTAAGCCCCTAGTATATAAGAGGGCAAGGTTGAATGCAACTTCATATAAGTCCCTTGTAGATAACAGGGCAAGGTTGAATCCAACTACCTATACATCCCTAGTAGATAATAGGGCAAGGCTCAAACCAACTATCTATAAGCCCCTAGTAGATAACAGGGCAAGGTTGAGTCCAACTACCTGAACTTCCCTAGTAGATAATAGAGCAAGGTTGAATCCAACTACCTATAAGTCCCCATTAGATAATAGGGCAGGGAAGTTTTGATTGTCTGCTGTATGCCAAATGTAGTGCCAGGTGCAGATACAATATCCTGTGGCAAACTGGCAGTGTGTCTCCTGATGGGAGGCCACTGGACGGGGGAACATGAACAAATTGCACCATTCACACATCCATACACATGTGTGTGCTATGAGGCTTATTTGAACACCCCTTGCACCAGCAGAGAGTCACTTTTTGAGACGTTCAAGTGGCGCTGTGCCATACTCCATATTTCCAAGGTGGCATTAAGCCACTTTTTATGGCTTAAAGCGACATTGTAAATATGGGCTGCCCCAACATATTTTTCTGTGGCAAAGTTGTGTGCAATGGGTGTTGCTGTGGGCGTACTCACACAACACCCATTGCTTTTTGACACTGCCCCAGATTTACAAGGAAAAGTAAGAGGTGGCGTTAGAGTGGCAGAACAAGGGGAAATACTTTTTTTACTCCTCGTTTTTTGCTCTTTCTCTGTGTGCTGCATTCTGCAGCACACATAAAAGGAGCAATACACCATTAATGATTGTTTTTGTGCAGGAAGGTACCCCTTCCTACACAAAAACAATCACCCCTGCAACGCAGGCATCCTTGCACCATGGGCAATTTACTCAATGGGTGGTTTGAGGGGAATATTGGCGCTCAAACAGCACTAATATTTTCAATTGGTAACTATCCAACAAAGTTCTTGCATATTGCTCCTAGGCAGTGCTCTTTGGGGGGTAGAGCTCACCCAAACCCTCTGACATTCACATTCCTAAACTGTGACCAAAGACGAATACAATAAAGGCACACGCCTAATTATTTGTAGACAATTTCAACTCTGGCGTTATTCTCCTTCTGATGTTCATTTCAAAACAATATATTGGGCCTGATTACAACTTTGGAGGAGGTGTTAATCCGTCCCAAATGGGACGGATATACCACCAGCCGTATTACGAGTTCCATAGGATATAATGGACTCGTAATATGGCTGGTGGTATATCCTTCACTTTACTGTCACTTTTGGGACGGATTAACACCTCCTCCAAAGTTGTAATCAGGCCCATTGTCCCCTTTTGGTCTCCATCATCTAACATCAATAAAGGTCCAATCCAAGAATGTAGTTATTTATTGTGATTCCATCAGTGTTTTCCAACAGCAACACTTCAATCCCAACAGCCAACAGCCAACATCCAACACGTGTTTCGTCTCTGGGATGTGTCCCCACGACTTCCCCAGGGCATCAACTTGATGCTTCCGCCATTCATCATGTGCATGACTAACTTCTCACTCCCTATGTCCGAAACCCATTCCTCTATAAGAAACTCGTCTACAGTACACACGCTGTATCCATGGTGTAAGTTTACCTGCATAGGCCCTAGGCAGCTGATTTAGTGCCTCACAAGGGAAAACACAGGGATACGCTGTATTCTGGAAAATACCATGTATCCCTGCATTTTGGAAATGATGCAGCTTGGCCTGGCAAAATTGCTTGCGGCACCACAAAGTGCCATTTCCTCAGAAATTAGCCCCTAAGTATCACAACACTTGACTGCACCAGACACTGTAACCCCCCCCCCCTTGCTTGACAGCCTGCTATTTGCACTTTGGAATGCAGCAAATATTTTCCAACATCTGTGCAGTTCTAAATGTGGGTGTGCAGGCCACATACCATGGCTAGTCCATGGCATCCCTGGGGGTAAACTAAGCAATGGACTCAGGTGCCAACACATAGTTGCCACATTTGGCAACGCTCTGAAGGTGTTATCTCCACGAAATATGGCCTATGCGTGGTCTGATCCTTGTAATGCATGTACATTCACCCATGTACACTTTCTATACATGCATGGGACACATAGAAAGAGAGGACTGTTCACAGGCAACACCGCAACCCATTTTACCAGAAAAATGATTTCCACATGACACCATACACATAAACATATCTGAATCATTGCTTCAAAAAAATCCATGCTTTGTCCCAATGCATGTATTTTCAGTCAACACTTATGCCAAAAATTGACACATGGCATGCACGTGTCGGAACTTCCTCATGGTGCTTTGTCGTGCGTCCTGCAAAATCCACTCATAGGTGTGGTGCGGCAAAAAAAGATGCAGCAGCCGAAAACTTGCCGCAGCAGCCCAAGAAGTGGTGCAATGGCTCATCCATGTTGCAAACCTAGAAGAATAAGTTACTTACCTTCGGTAACGCTTTTTCTGGTGGATACAGTAACTACCTGTGGATTCCTCACCAAAATAATTTTCCCCTCGCGCCAGCCTTCGACGGAAATTTCTTCTAGCTCTGCACGTCGACGATGACGTCACAATCGCCTGACTCCACGCGACGCCACATGACGTCATCTAGGCAATAAGAAGTCGACGTGCAGACGTCAGTTATCACCATTTTTTACTTGCCATAGAGGCGAACAGGTTAAACCTAAAGAGCACACACTAATCCAGAATAGACGAAAATAAAACATTTAATATAATAAAATATATATCACAGTTATGAATGCTCAATTCGAGATAGAAATAAATAAATATATATATGTACAATTCCAGTCCAAAATGTCCTTTTCACTATCTTAGATTGCAAAGGAAAAGTATATACAATGAATACAACCATATGCATGTGAAAGCTATATACATATATATACAAGTCCAAGGATGCGCACTCAAAGAGATCCTGGTTTGACCAGTCAGGCAACGGGGAGGTGGGTGGGACAATGAGGAATCCACAGGTAGTTACTGTATCCACCAGAAAAAGCGTTACGGAAGGTAAATAACTTATTCTTCTGATGGATATACCTACCTGTGGATTCCTCACCAAAAGAATAGAGTCCCCAAGCAGTATAACCTCCGGTGGTGGGTGCCCGAATGGTAAAACCAAGAAACCTTGCAGCACCGAGCGAGCAAAATGGCCATCCCTCCTGACCTCAGAGTCCAAACAGTAATGCTTGGCAAAAGTATGGAGGGATGCCCAGGTCGCTGCCCTGCAGATGTCAGCCACAGGAACACCTCCAGCCAAAGCCGATGAAGCTGCTTTGGCCCTGGTGGAATGGGCGCGAAGCCCCACAGGTGGATCTCTCTTCGCCAAAGAATAGCAGATCTTAATACATAGAATGACCCACCTGGATAGCGTTCTCTTGTGGACCGCTCTACCTTTCCTCTTCCCCACGTATCCAACGAAGAGCTGTTCATCCTGTCTGAACTCTTTTGTCCTGGCGACGTAGAAGCTCAGTGCTCTTCGCGGATCCAGCCGGTGGAGCCTCTCTTCCTCCTTGGATGGGTGAGGTGGAGGGTAAAAGGAAGAGAGAGTAATTGACTGCCCCAGGTGAAAGGGTGTAACAACCTTCGGTAGGAAAGCCGCCTTGGTCCTCAACACCACTTTGTCCTTGAAGAAGGAAAGGAATGGGGTTTCTACCGTTAGAGCCTGAAGCTCACTAACCCTTCTGGCAGATGTTATTGCCACCAGGAAAACAGTTTTAAATACTAGAAACCGTAAAGAACAAGAGTGCATGGGTTCAAACGGGGCCCCCATAAGAAAAGTTAAAACCAAGTTAAGGTCCCACTGAGGCATAACGAATGGCGTGGGCGGATACTTATTAGTGAGTCCCTTTAGAAACTTTAAAACAATTGGTGATTTAAAGAAGGATGGTTGATCAGGAAGGCACAGAAAAGCAGATAGTGTAGACAGATAACCCTTAACAGTGGCAACTGAAAAACCTTTCTGTGCCAAATAGAGCGCAAATGACAAAATGTCAGATAAACCAGCTCTTAAAGGATCTAAACTATTCTCTCCACACCAGCTTGTAAACTTAGCCCAACGATTTGCATAGATTGACTTGGTAGAGTGTCGCCTGGCCGATAGAATAACTTCCACCACATCTGGATGGAGAGAAAAGGAACTCAGATTTCCCCGTTCAATCTCCAGGCATGAAGATGCAGGCTCTGGAGGTTGGGGTGTAGAATCTGCCCCTGCGACTGCGAGAGGAGGTCCACCCTGCAAGGGAGACGGAGCGGAGGGCACTGAGAGAGTTGGAGTAGGTCCGAATACCACACCTTTCTCGGCCAATCCGGAGCTATTAAGATGACTTGAGCTCGGTCCTGGTGGATTTTCCTGAGAACTCGAGAAATCAAAGGTATGGGGGGAAACGCGTAAAGCAACTGGCCCTTCCAGGACATCTAAAACGCGTCCCCCAGAGCTCCTTGCACCGGATACTGGAGGCTGCAAAACAGTGGGCACTGCACATTCTCTCGAGTTGCAAACAGATCTATTTGTGGATATCCCCACATCTGGAAGATATACAGAACTAGATCTGGATAAAGACGCCACTCGTGGTCGACCGAGATGCGTCGACTGAGAATGTCTGCACGCACATTCAGGACTCCGGCCAAATGATGTGCAATCAAGCAGATCTTGTGGTCCTGAAGCCAGGACCAGAGTTGAAGAGCTTCTCTGCAGAGAAGATACGACCCCACTCCTCCCTGTTTGTTTATATACCACATCGCGGTCGTGTTGTCCGTTAGAACCTGGACTGACTGACCGCGAATGGAAGGGAGAAAGGCCTTGAGTGTCAGCCGTACTGCCCGCAATTCTAACAGATTGATGGGTAATTTCTGTTCTACTGGAGACCAAAGGCCTTTGATCTCCAGGTCCCCCAGATGAGCTCCCCACCCTAGAGTGGAAGCATCCGTTACCACTGAGGCCACTGGTGGGGGTAGCGAGAACGGCCTTCCTTGAGACAGGTTGTCGACCGCTGCCCACCATTGAAGATCCACTGCAGTGTCTCTGGAGATCTTTATCGAGTCCTCGAGATCCCCTTTGTGCTGAAACCACTGCCTGCGGACGCACCACTGGAGAGCCCTCATGTGCCAGCGTGCATGAGTGACCAACAGTATGCAAGAAGCAAACAGACCGAGCAGACGAAGGACTTTGAGGATTAGAACTACTGCTCCATTTCTAAACATTGGAACCAAAGCCTGTATGTCCTGAACCCGCTGTGGCGGAGGAAAGGCCTGATTCAATGTCGTGTCCAATACTGCCCCTATGAACAGGAGGCGTTGAGAGGGCTCCAGGTGAGACTTGGGTACATTGACTGAAAACCCCAGGTCGTACAACAATTGAGTCGTCGACTGGAGATGGCACCGCACGAGCTCTGGAGTACTGGCTTTGATCAACCAATCGTCCAGATAGGGAAACACAGCGATCCCTTTTCTTCTGAGCTCTGCCGCTACCACCGCCATCACCTTCGTGAAGACTCGAGGTGCTGAAGTAAGACCAAACGGGAGGACCGCAAACTGATAATGTTGTGATCCCACCACAAAACAGAGATACTTCCTGTGCGATCTGAGGATCGGAATATGAAAATACGCGTCCTGCAAATCGACCGACACCATCCAGTCTCCTTCGTTCAACGCCAAAAGAACCTGTGAGAGGGTCAGCATTTTGAACTTTTCCTGTTTGAGGAACCAATTCAAAATCCTCAAGTCCAAAATCGGTCTCAGCCGACCATCCTTCTTGTGAATCAGAAAGTATCATGAATAGCACCCCTGACCCCTCTCTTGCTCGGGAACCAACTCTATTGCACCTTTTTGTAATAGGGATAATACCTCCTGCTGTAACAGGAGAAAATGGTCTTCCGAACAGAAGGATGGGCGAGGAGGGAGGGTGGGAGGAAATTCCCGAAAGGGAAGAGCGTACCCCCTCTTCACAATGTCGATGACCCAGGAGTCTGATGTTATGACCTCCCACATTGTCAGAAAAAGGGTAAGTCTCCCCCCTACTGGGGACGAATGGACAGGGAATGGTGGAGGACTACGGCTGCTTTCCTTGCTGCACCCCTCCCGAGGAAGAGGAAGAGGTAGAGTGCTGCAAGGTGGCTCCTCTCGTACGGACTCTGCCCCTGCCCCTGAAGGATCTGTAAGGCAGGGTAGAAGCAGTTTGTTGTGGTCCTTGCAGTCTTCCTCAAAAGGAACCATGACCAAATCCTTTAAATCTCCGAAAGCCTCTAAAGGTGGATGAGGCCGACGACTGGAGTCCCAAGGATCTAGCTGTCGCTCTGCTCTCTTTAAAAAACGTTCTAAGGCTGAGTCAGCCTTAGAACCGAAGAGCTTTTCCCCATCAAACATAAGATCAAGGAGCGTAGCCTGCACGTCCGTCGAGAAGCCCGATGATCTAAGCCAAGACTGCCTCCTAGAGACTATGGTCGTGACCATAGCCCTAGCCACCGAGTCCGAAGTGTCCAAACCAGACTGGATTACTTGCGTCGCAGCCGCTTGAGCATCCGAAAAGAGTTGCAGCATCTCCTGTGACACATTAGGATGGCCCTTTGCCTCTTCCATAAGGGCATGTATGTAACGTCCCAGTATGCATGTGGCATTGGAAGATTTCAGGGCCATACTGCACAATGAAAATGTCTTTTTAGCAGTATGGTCCATCTTTTTCGACTCTCTATCAGCAGGAACCCCAGGAAACGAGCCAGGCGAGGATCTGGAGGAACATGAAACTTGGACCACAAGGATCTCCGGAGTTGGTTGCCTGGAAAAAAACACCGGATCCCCAGGCGCCGTCCTGTAACGACGAGCCACCGCTCTGTTGACCGCAGCGGTGGATACAGGTTTCATCCAAATATCCTTAATAGGGTCCAGCAGAGCCTCATTGAATGGAAGAAGAGGCTCAGCAGAAGCAGATGTCGGATGGAGGACCTCTGTCAATAAATTTCTCTTAACCTCCGCGGTAGGAAGAGTAATATCCCAAAAGTCCGCAGCCTTACGAATGACCTTATGGAAAGAAGCTGCTTCCTCTGTGATCTCTCCAGGAGAAGCTAGATCCCATTCCGGGGTAGTGTCAAGGCCACTAGCCGAGTCCAGACCCTGAAAGTCACCTGAGGGCTCTACAACTTCTCCTTCCTCCAGGTTTTGCTTCGCGTACTCCTCCTCTTCCAAGAGACGAAGGGCCAGGCGCCTTGATCTAAGTCTGGACTCCAAGCCTGGAGTCGATAAGGCGTCAGCCGACGCCGAAGATCTCCGTCGGCGCCGAACCTCGGATTCGTCCGAAGCCGGAGGATCCGGCTCCACAGCGTTCTTGGACGTCGATGGGATCCGAGGCGAATCCGACGGCGCCGTAACAGGTGTAGCCATCCTGATCGACGTCGTAGGCATTTTTGCCGCTTCAGACGCAGCAGACATAAACGGGGTGAACGGCGCCGACTTGAAAGACACTGGAACACCCAAGTCGTAGGCCAAAGGACCAGACGGACCTGCATGACTTCCACCCGGCGCCATGGAAGCAAAAATGTTAAACATAGCGTTCAAAAACGCTGCAGGATCCGATCCCGGAGTCGGGAAAGCCGGGTACTGTTGCTGCTGCACCGGCGCCGGCAAAGCTGCCGAAGAGGGTCCAGGTAACTCCTGGCCAGGAGAACCTTCAGGCCTCTGGGGAGGCTCGACCTCAAAGACCGACCCAGGTGATGTCGGGGTCGCCGGAGGTGGAGGGGTGACGGTCGGGCTTATCTCCCACGTCGGACGACGGCGAGTCGACGGAGAAGCCGATCTAGACCTGGACCGTCCTTTGCTCGATCGGCGCCGAGATCCATGACGACTCAGAGAGCCACTATGGTGATGACGAGACCTAGAGGATCTCGACGAAGACTCCCTCCTATGATGCCTCTCTTTCTTCTTCTTGGACCGGGCCAAGAATAACTTTGCCTCTCTTTCTTTGAGTGCCTTAGGGTTCATGCGCTGGCACGAACCGCATGCCTCGACCTCATGATCGGAACTAAGGCACCAGAGGCAGTTTTCGTGGGGGTCGGTAACCGACATCCGACCCCCGCATTGGTTACAAGGTTTAAAGCCGGATTTTCTAGGCTGCGACATCGTAACAGTCCGTTGGTAACAGTAGCTCCCTGAGAGCCTCGAAGAAACAACCGTTATTCGGGCACGGAAAAAAGGGAACTGACGTCTGCACGTCGACTTCTTATTGCCTAGATGACGTCATGTGGCGTCGCGTGGAGTCGGGCGATTGTGACGTCATCGTCGACGTGCAGAGCTAGAAGAAATTTCCGTCGAAGGCTGGCGCGAGGGGAGAATTATTTTGGTGAGGAATCCACAGGTAGGTGTATCCATCAGAAAATGCAAAGTTACTTTACTTTCTCTTGAAAAGCACAGTCTTTTTGTCTGTGGTTGAGATAGGTTGTGTGTTGTTGGAGCTGTGTTGAGGATTGCTGGTGGAGGAGTCCTTTGTGCTGTCTTATGTCGGTTGTGTACCTGACGTCAGTTTTGTCATGTCTATTAGTCTTTTGTATTGTTTTGAGTGTATTGATGAGTGTTTGTCTTTTGAGTAGTTTAGTCTGTTGGGGTAGTTGGGGCAGTTTGGGCTTTTTTGTGTTAATAGTTTCATTTTGGCTTTGTGTGCGGACATGTCGGGGAAGAGAAAGGTCTGTGGGATGAGTACGGAGGAGTTTGGTGAGTTTATCTGGTCAGTCACTCATTATCTCTCGAACATGCTGGCCATGGGCAGCCGTGTCATTCAGGGCTGTGGGATGGAAGCACAGAAGCAGCACTGGGGGAAGGTCCAGTTTTACCTGCTGTGGATCTCAACCGGACGGCCCACCAGCAGAAGTATCGGTGGGCTGACATCGTGGCACAAGTGCATGACCTACTGGACTACCTCAGGCCAAGGTCGGTGGAACGGTTGGTAAGTACACAATCTTTGTGAGTGATTCCTGTATTGTATTATCAGTTGTATCTCTGGTTCTCATAGGGCCTACTTTACTAAGTTAGGACACAGGGCAGCAAGCCGTGTTGCTGCACCAAACACTGACAAGTGAAGTAATGCACCGTTATCATGACATAGGGCACATTCTTTTCCTTGTCCCCTGTGCCAACCCAGCAAATGCTGATGGTCAACAATGCAGGCACCCTTGTGTCATGGTGCAAGTGTACATGTTTGCCAGGGACGATTGTACATGTACAGGAAGGGACACCTTCCTGCCCATATACAATCTTCAATGGTGTTGTCTTTTGTCTATGTGTGCGGCAGACAGCAGTACACATAGGATGTGCAAACACATGGATAAATAAGCTATTTCAATTCCATTGGACTACTGTTTTGCTCCCCTTGAGGTGGCGTATGACTCTGGTACATTACCAGCCTTGTACTCATGGCTAGGCACACTGTGCTACAGAAACTCACTAGACATGTTGCTCTGGTGGTGTAAGACTTGTCCTGCTAATTGTGGCCCATTGTGTCAGTGGTTGATAAACATCAGGTTTCACATGCCATCACACCCCAAATAAGACATTTCAGAGTCAAGACATGACACAAAGGTATCAAAATACTGGGAGATCCTGTATCCACCCTAGCATACCTATCAAACACTTTCCTGTTAACACCATGGTTCACATGTCAGCTCATGTGCTGTGTGCAGCCTGAGGATGTAGGCACATTTCTAAAACATGACTGCTGCCCGTGCTCATGCCAACATGTTTTGCCTTGGGCGATGTCCCTTAGCATTAGGAATGCAATTTTGGGACACTTCAGTGGATCATGTCTCATGTACATGACGCAGGATGTATGTGACTCTGTACATAGTCATAACATGTGGAATGCCAAACACAAGTATATCTCATATACACGTCTGTGCTGAAAAACAAGGTATTGTTTTACTGATGGAGAAAACATAGATGTGCATTGTCTGTGGCCATGCAGCAATGACATCTGAGGATGTCTGTCAAATGAGGGGACAAGGATGTCTAACTACTGTTGTATGTTGCATGGTCATGGACTTGTGATAATAAGAGGGACTGGAGGTATTGGGAGTCATGGCTGAGTGTGTGTTATGAGTCATGTAGGCCCTGAGTGCCATTACACTCAGCTTGCCTTGAAAAATATTGGGCTAGTAAGTAATTTAAAGCTGAAAATGTACCTGAGTCATATATGTATCATAACATCCCATATGTGCACATGTCAGCCTTGCCTACTACACTATGACATTGAGACATGTACAATGGCTTAATTGAGTTGTCAGAACCATAATGCTTTTATAGGCATTGGCAAGTCATGTGTAATGTGCAATACCTGACTACAGTGTTCATTGTGCAACACTCACAGTGCTATATCTCATGTTATTTCTTGCAGGTGAACCCGAGCCACACATCAGGGGAGAGGTGGGCAGCTTCCATGACCCCAATGCTACCAGTGAGTGTCATCCTGTATGTCTAATAGCTAGTGCAAGTATTGTGTGTATTGTTGTATGCTGTGTGTGTGAGAAAACAGGGCTGATTGCAGAGGCCCCCTAACTTTTTGCCCCCATTTTTCACTTTTTGCTGGTGTTTTCCTGACTCTGATGGTGCCCTGGGTACTGCTAACCAGTCCCAGGGCCTGTGCTCTGTGTAAAATCAATATGCAAATTAGGCTAATTATAATTGGCTAAGTTAACCTACCTATAAGTCCCTAGTATATGGTAGGGCATGTAGGTTTAGGGACCACAGTATAGGTAGTGCACCCATAGGTGCCCTGCTGAGGTGCCCAGTGTCATTTTAAAGGCAGGCCTGCCTTGCTGGCTGCTTTTAAATTAAAGTTATATGCAAATTCGACTTTGGAATTAAAAGCAGTTCCAAAGTCTTAAACTACCTTATTTTTACATATAAGTCACCCCTAAGGTGTGCCCTATGTGCCCCTAGGGCTGGGTGCCATGTAACTATAAGCAGTGACCTTATAAAAATAGTTTTATAAGCCCTGGTGAAGTAAAAACAGCCAAATGTGTTTTTCCCTCATTGTAGTAAATGGCCTTCATAGGCTAGAATGGGGAGACTTTATTTTAATTTTTAAAGTCCCCTTACATGATGGATACCAAAAGTTTGGTATCAAATTAATTGTTATAATAAATCCCACAACTTCCAGTTGTGGGATTTAATATAACTTGTTCAGGTAAAGAGTTTTAAACTTTACCTGAAAAGTTGCCAATTTCAGCCCTGCATTGTTTTTGCTGCTGTGCTCTGATTGGCCAGCCTCTAGCAGCCTGGCCAGGCTGCCTTGATGAGGTGTGAAGTGGCCTGGCTTCACACAAAGGAAGGTGCCTGTGGGAGGGAATCTCCCCTCAGCAGATGGTGAGGCAGGAAGGGGGAGGGCTGCCAAACTGGTCTTCAAAGGCAGAGAAGGACATTTGGAGCAACCAGCAACACCCCAACATCCTGCAACCCCAGACAACTAGGTGCCCCCTTGATTAGATTAGGAGAGGGCAGGAGAGGGGTGTATTTATGTTTTTTTGCCACACCAGTGGGTGGGCTCAGCCAGATGTAACCTCCAAAAATCAGATTCAGATATGATGGATTTTTGTAGAATGTTGCCTACTGGGATAGATTTTTGCCACACTTCCCAGGAAGTGGTCATCACAGGGGGAAGGTCCCTGCACCTGATTGGAGAACCAGGATCCCCCTGCTTTTCACCCAGGAGCAAGGATAAAACTGGCAGACCTGCACCCACACCTCAGTTCCCTACCACATCCAACAAGGAAGAACTACAGAAGAAGGACTGCCCTGCTGGAACCCTGGCCTGCACCTGGAACCTGCACGCAGAAGGACTGCACCAGCTGCACACTTGGGCTTCACCACAAGAAGGACTTTGCCTGGCTTCAACTGGTTCAAGGAGGGACTCCCTGTTTGCAGGTGAAAAATTGCTAACCAGAGTCCCCTGCACCAACTCCTGAAGAAAGCGACCAGCTGACCACTGTCCAGTGGCCAAAAAGGAGTTTGTGCCAGGTGCATTTTGGGAATTGTAGTCCGCACCCCCAAGGACCATCTCAGAACTTCTGGACCCTCGGGGTGAGCTGTGGACCTCAAAAGAACCTTAAAAGGACATCTGGGAGAAGCCCCAGAAGTTTGGAGAAGTTTGGAGAACTTTTGGAAAAAAGCTCCATAGAGGGACCGACCTGCCGCAGCAACTCTAGCCGGCTTGCCTCAACTGCGACCCGGCCTGATTTGCTGGTTTGTCCCGGTAAAGAAAATCTCAGAAAAAGAGACTAAGTCCGAAGGTACAAAAGTTGACCGGGACCTCCCAGCCAGCGTATCCGAGGAGGGCTCCAGGGACGTCGGATCAAGATCCAGGTTTACCCCGGTCGAAGGATTTTTACCTCAAAAAAACGACTAAGTCCGAAGGTAAAAATCTCCACCGAGGATTCCCGTGAGGCGTATCCGGAGAAGGGCTCCAGAAGGTCGGATTGGACTGGCAGGTTCGTCCCGCTGAAGAAAATCTTCGAAAAAGAGACTAAGTGTGAAGGTAAACTTTTAACCGAGGCCTCCCGCGGCCTGTAGCCGAGCAGGGCTCCATCGCGGTCGGCCTTAAACTGCGACTTTGCCCCGGTCGAGGTGCACCCAGATGACCCGATTGGTGCTTTTTGTTTCTAGGCGCTAAAAAAACAATAATTCTTTAAAAATTCATATCTCCGGTTCCCCTTATCTGATTTTATTCGTTTTTGTGTCATTTTAAAGATAAAAATATAAACTATTTTTATAAATTGGTTTTGGATTTCTAAACTGTTTCCTGTGTTTTATTTAATTACTGTTTTGTGATATTTGAATGCTTTACACTCTGTCTCCTAAGTTAAGCCTTGACGCTCGTTGCCAAGCTACCAAGGGTTGAGCTGGGTTTCATTTACTGAGACCTAACTGGACCTAAGTGGAGGTTAGTGGCCTATTGCTAAGTGTAGGTACCTACCTGCCCTTACCAATAACCCATTTTCCAACAGTGTGCAATGCCATGTACAAAGTGCATTAATACAAAGTCAAACTCCATAGGCTATTCATGTTTATGGACAGTAAGGGTAAGGTTAACCCCTGGATGTGCATTTGCATCTAATGTGAAGGAGGTTCCGATTGTAGTCGCTGGGAACCCACAAAGTTGCTGGTATGGGCAAAGATAAATGACCACATTGCCCGGACCTGTAATCATGTGTGGTAGTGGACTCATGAGGTAAGGCACTGTATACCTGATAAAAGATTTTCAGATGCACATATAGGCTGTTGTTACTCACGGTGCAATCCATGCCTGATGTGGCTGGCTAGCTCACACATAGGGCTTATTTACCAGCCCTATGGTGCAGTCTGACGCAGCAAGTGTCTTGCTGTGCCACGTGCGCCACTGAGGAAGGGCAGAAATGCAGCGTTTCTACAAGATACAGGGCATTTCTGTCCTCTTTCCCTGTGCTTGCACACAAATTGGGGCCTAGCGCTAATACAGGCACTCTTCCACCATGGTGCAAGGATGCCTGCATTGTGGGGATGGTTGTTTTTGTGCAAGAATGGATACCTTCCTGCACAGAAACTATCACAAGAGGTGTCTTCCTCTTACTATGTGTGCTCCTTTCTGCAGCACACATGGAACGGGGAAAATGGTGAAAAATAAATATATTTCTCCACATTGTCTCACTTCCACGCCACCTCAGAGGTTGCGTTGGAATATGATGCATCCCCAGACTTGGGAACTCTGGGAATGCATCAGATTCCTTGACATTCCATGGGTGTTTCGTGGGAACTCACGCATCAGCACCCATGGAACGCTCCTTTCACACTGTTTCATGTGTGAAAGGAGCCCATATTGACAAGGCCATGAAAAGCCATGCTAGGTGGCTTGACATGGCCTTGTAAATATGGGCTGCCACACTGTGCCACTGGAGCCTCTATGAAAAAGAGGCTTCGGTGGTACAGTGGGTGGGTAGGGCCTAGGAAATGAGGCCCATTGTGTATGATTCCAAAGACAGTGCTAACAATGAGAACATGTGCCTGAGGTACAGGCACCAACACATCTATGCAGGCTGGCAACGTGGGGTTCTCAAAATATGATGCTGCTGTATGTGCCACACACCGCAATAAATCATGTATGCCCAGGACTGAGAACTGTGTGATACGGGCCCTAAGGTGAACAGGACAGTGGTCAACATAACACACTTGGAATTGCTGTTGATTTGACCACTTATAAGTTGTGATGCCGCATACTTAGGGTGTATGTATTAGCATTGCTATTCCCTCTCTGCCTCAGAGATCGGGAAATGTGTGTTAGACTAGAGGGATGTCCATACAACAGTTTAAGACCCCATGCCAATTCATCTTCAGATAGTGCTGGCTTAAATAGTCTACAGGACGTAATAGAAACTGGTTCATACAATGATCTGCATTTTCCATTGCTGTTCCAAAATCACTGTGCAGATGTGATGTAGGGTATGCGTGCCCCCATCAATCAAATGGGTGTGCTATGTGCTGGTGTGCAGCAAGGTGACATGAATTTTGGACACATAGGTAAAGGCAGTGGGATGCATAATGGCACTCATGCAGTTGCTCAGGGATATACTAGGAGTCATGGCACAGCCTACCATGCACTGACATGAGTGGATATGGGAGTAGTATCATCCATCTCTGGGTGATGTGGTTGTATATTCACCCTTCAGACTCACACATGATACCTGGCAAATGTAGATTCCATGCAGCAATGTGTCCAGATATGTGTCCTTGCCATATCAGGCCCATAATGTTGCTAGACATGCCATATGAATCACAGTCCTTTCTCAGATGACTTTGATAAATGATAATGGATCCAAGGGCATTGGAGTATGCAGAAGGGGCATTGATGAGCATTGCAATATGATGGATGTGCAATGCCATGGTTACAATACAAAATTTTATATAACTATAGTCAACGAAGACATGGTAATTCACAGATGTCTCAAGCCGGTGCATTGCTAGTGTGTGACAGTAGCTTAGGCTTGGTACCTTGACCATAATCGATATGGAGAAGAGGTCTATTGAGCAGCTTAATGTTTGTTTTGCCCTTCCAGATGTTCTTGTGATATGATGTGTATCATGTGATGATTACAGATTGTGTATACATGTCATGCTTCGTTTGCCAAATAAAATATAGTCTGACATGTTTTCTTACTGTTTACTCAGGTAACATGAGCCCATCCCAGTGGGTGATTTTAGGGGTGATAATGTTTTAGAAAAATAACAAAAATACAGAAAAATCCTTGCCTACAGATGTGTTTTAAGGGGGCTGGAGGTTGGTGTTTGTCATGTGGCATTATGGGGCATATTTGAAGAAAGTGGCAGTGCAGCCAGTTCAGCGCCACTTTCCTTGCGCCCCTTAACATCCCCCTACCGCCACCATGTGTGCACTGTATCTAAGATACGGCACACCATGGCACAGGGTAGGGGGCAATAGCATCATTTTTTATTAACACTATGGAGGTACTCTGCAGGAGTATCACCAAAATATTGGCACTTCTCCTGCAGAGTACAGAGGGGCCCATTATAAATAATAAAAGCCCCCTTTTAACCCCTGCTCTGAGCAGGGGTTAAAAGTGCCGTAAAAAATGATGCAAGGAAATCTCTTAGATTTCTGTGCGCCATATTTTAGGTCCCCCTAAAGGGGGAACGCCCCCATTGTATACATTATGCCTGGTGCATGCATAATGTAGCGCAAAGGGTTACAAAGTGGCACAATATATGCATTGCGCCACTTTGTAAATATGGCACGAGGATTTTGGCCTCGTTGGGCCACATTAGGATAAAAAATGTGGTGCAAGGCGGCGCTAGAGGCTTATAAATATTCCCCTAAATGTATAGGATAAGTTAAGATAAGTTGTTAGTTGTGGATGAAAAAGGATAACGTAGTGAAGGTTAGGTTAGGGTAGTTATGTTAGGTAGTTTATGGAGTTTTAGTTGAATGTTATTAGTCTTATTAAAATTGATGTTTCCTACCTTATGGTCTCCATTATGGTTTCTAACTAGGATTTAGCATGTCTGCACAGGTTGTGTTGGAGACATGCCTTTGGCTTCACAAGCAGTATTTTGCTATGTGTGATAAGGTGTATTGCTTATGGGCAAGTCAGTGTCATGTTGGCAATGGGATCTTATCAGTCATCCTCAAACAGTATTAATGATTGTAAGTGCCAATCTTGATGTTAAGTAATACACATCCCAAAACAGGTATTCCTGTGCATTTGCTCTGTCATAGGAATACATGATGATTACATTGGTGGAATGTTGTTCTTTTAACCATCACCCTAATTCATGGCTTTGTTACTCACACACTTATGCCTGCCCCACACAGACTTGAATGTGCATCATTTGGTTGTCACATCAATGTTGACTTATTGATAACATTCTTAGTTAGACCAGCCATTTGTGGTGTGAGTTACATCAGCTGTCACAATGACTGGATGCTACCTGTTGCAATAAATGCTTTCGAGACGCAGGAACTGTTTGTTTATCAATGTATTTATCATATTCCCCAAGTATGTTTGCTCAGTCTTTGTGGCTTTGTCTTGGACTGCAATTCACATGTATCCCTTTGGGAAGTAGTTAGTGTGCTTGCCTCACACAATGCACCATTTTCAACTTAGTCCTGACTCAAATACACAGATGCCGGGAAAGTTTGACTAGGTGATTTTATTTACGTGTGTGAATATTTTGTAGGTAGACAGGACCAGTTCATGGGACAACAACAACAATAAGTGTATAGGGCCAGTGGATGTCCAGACAGAGTATATGGGGTTGAACATGTCATGGGACATGTGTTGAAGAGGAGTGCTGCAGTGAGGAGGAAGAGGACCACATTGACATTAGGGAAGATTGGCCACAATAAAAGTCCACATATGTGAGAGGTCAACAGTGAGAGATTTCAATTGAGTATGGTGCCAGGTGTTTGGACACTGGCATGATCGTTGGCACAGAGCAAAGGAGAAGGAGCCATATGCCACAGAGAAAAGCTACCAGGCAGTTTTCCTGGTGAAAGATGTTATTTCCACATCTTAATCCTCCGATGTATGTGCCCTCCCGTGAATGAGGTGTTGTAGGTGCTGAGGTGCAGGGAGGCACACACACATATGGAGCTGAAGATTTGGGTGCTGTGTCCACAGTAGCTCTCATCTGTTGGAACACATGAGGCAGCATGTGTCAGGAAAACTATTGTCAGCTTTGTTAAGTTCTTCCCTCATCAAAAACGATTCCCCTTTTCCTTGTGCCCACGTTGGTTGCAGCGGCGTCCTCACTCCCATTGGCTCTTGCGGAGGCTATTCTCAGAACTAGCTACTTCAGGTCTAACTGCCACTTAAGATGGTGGCCGCAAATCCTTGTGAGGTCAGCGCTCTAGTGTTTCTACCTTAGTCTTGTGCTGAAGCTTCCCTCCAGCTGGTTCCCTCTGGGGGCCCTGCATTTCAAATGTCACCCTGAGGAGAATGAGCAGTGTTCCTGAGGCACTTGTTTCATAGAGAATTCTTCCAGTTTTGAGTAATTAATTATTTTTCTTGTTATGTTGTGCTTCTTCCAACAACCGGCTATCTGCTTTCTGAGGAGAATTTGTTTTCATAACAGAACTTCACGCAACTGCAGTAAGGAATCCTTTTGTATGATTTCCAGACTTGCCAATATAAATATGTACATATATATATTCAAGAACTCTTTGCTTTGCAGACTTGTCAGTCTTAGAGACAAACCTCAGTGCTCAGACTAATTCCTAGAGACTGTGATTGAGAAAACTGAACCTTGAGAAGGGGTTTTCGTTTCCTGAAAAGGCATTAGTAGTTTGTATATTTGTGAACTGTTGAACTGTTCTCCAGAGAACCTTGGAAACCTCTGACTCCTGGAGGAAAGGAGATATTAAGTTAACATTGTTCTCTTAGAGAGAGGCTAGTCTCTCAAAAGAGCCAGGTTAGGTGAACGATAGAATTGAGTGAATATGAATGACTGAACAGTTGAATGCACAGTAGGAATGTATTTATCTATGCTCTTATCACCTGACTGCAGGTCCTTCCTTTAAAGAAATCCCAATAAGAAGAAAGTTGCAGGTTTTCAAGGACACACACTGAATATCTTATCTTCAAGTGAGAAACACAGGCTGGAACTGGATCTGGAGGCGCACTCTCTTTTTCTATTCCCATTCCCCTTTCCCCCTAGCAGATGCAGGGTTCAGATATGCATCTGTTGGTGGGAGTTGGGTAAAAGGCATCTGCTCCTGTGGAAGTTTGATTTATTGGGTAATCTCCTGACAGAATAGCAGCAAGGAGGGCCTGCATTATCTGCAACACTGAAACAAAGTCTTGGCGAAGGGCAGCCAAGATTGTAATGAGGGAGTCCTGCTTCCGCTCCGTGGACTCCAAGACATTTTGGCCCATAATTAAGAAAAATTATGTCAAAAAATGTAACCGCAGCTAACGCCATTCTATAGCAACATCTGTGCACCCAATTTAAGAAAAGACTTACAATGGCGCTAAGAAATGGTTAGCGTCATAGGAAATAATGCTAGCCGTGGCTGGAAGGCGTTAGGAAAAATGGTGCTAGAGGACTGAAAATGATACTAGACTGATTAGCGGCAAAAAATCTGCTGCTAGTCAGCCTAGTGTCATTTTTTTACGCACAATCAGCCAAAAAATGACTTCTGCCTAAGTACAGACAGAAGTCATTACCACAACCCCAATACCCACCACAAGGGACTAGTGTCCCCTGGACAACCCCAACAGACCCACTGCTAGCCAGGGGGCCCCATGTGAGGGGCCCACAGTGGCACACAACAGTTACGCATGTTAACTTACCTGGGATGGGCTCCCTCCACCTGTAGCATCCCCGTGGTGCGCGTGGTGGTGATGCTGGGAGTTGGGGTGGGCATCTATGTGTCCAAAATAGTGCCACCATGGTGGACTCCATGGTGTTTCCATTGGCAAATGTTTCTCACATCCTTTTAACACCTGGTCTGACCAGGCGTTAAAATTTGACGTTATTCTCCCTTTGTGTCTTTTTATGGCTCCACTTCGTAGGTGCGCGTCATTTTAGAGTTGGGATTTAAATATGGCGCAGGGGGACGCCTACCTTGCATATCATTGTCGCTATGCGATGCAAGGTGGGTTGACACTTCCTAAAAATGACACTAACTCCTATGTTTTGACGCTAGATGGGTCTCGCGTCAAAAATATAAATATGGAGTTAAGTTAGTGCCGCTTTAGCGTCAAAATAAATTACGCTAATGCAGCACTAACTTTTCATAAATATGAGCTTTTTTTATTGTCCCCAGCCTGTTATCAACATCACTGGTAGCACTTTGACTAGGCTTTTGCTCATGCCTCAACCTTATGATACCATTGATGTCAGCCAGGGACTGCTGGAGTCCAGGTAGCTGAGAGTCAGTGCCTCATACAGAAGACGAGTTGTCCTCATTTATACTGAGGCACCTCAGGACTGCCTCTAAGGTACCGCCCCAGTCTCCACCCCCACCAGCACCGTATCAGCCAGCTCATGCTGGACTCCTAATGCAGTTTTTTGGAATGTAAGTTCTGGGTCCTGGGAGTCCAAGGCTGTGGTTGAGCTGGCAAGTGGTGCATGTTGGCTGTTGGGTGGATTTTCTGGAGACCCTGCAACTCTGTCTAGCCTCCCTGCGACCGGAGATGGTATCTTGATGGCACTCAGGATTTTCTGGAGGATATCCGGATGTATGGTTTGCAGCTGGTCATTCACAGCATCGAAGAAGTTCAGGGCAGACAGCTGGACAGGAGATATGGTGTCATCCTGTGCAATGAAATGGAGGTAAGATAATGTTGATCTCTGAATAATGTTGAGCTGAGTGATCAGGTTTGTAATCAAGGTTTCCAAGGGGGAACTCTAAAGGCCTATTTTTAAAGGCCCTAGCCGCACACTGCATAACTGAAGTGTCATTGATGTTGATGCTTTAGTGGAACGGTGTGCAGGCCCATAATTGACATGCCCACACCACACCAACTTGTGTTGCTTGTTATGGCCCTGTAATTGTGTGCCCCTTCCGCTCATTACACTGCATACAAGGTGAGTTTCTTGGGTGCTGCTGCGGGTGTTCCCTCGCAACACCCATTGAATCAATAGAAATGTGATGCATTCCCAGATTTAGATATCTGGAAATGCATGAGATTCTTACCCAACCTCATGGATGGCATTGCAGTGGTACAATCAGACATTTTGGTCCACATTTTTTCATATTTCAATGTTTGCAACATTAAGCAGCACACATAGTAATTAGAAGTCTACATTCATGATTGTTCTAGTTCAAGAACATGTCCCTTTCAGCACATGTGCACTCATCCCTGAAATGCAGGCACCCCTACACCATGGTGCAAGGGTGCCTATGTTGGAGCTAGGCAGCATGCATTACGCAGTAATGGAGGAAAGTAGAGGTATGTATTGCATTTTGGTAACTACCACGTATCTATGCACTTTCTAAATGATGCAGCGTAGCATTGCGAGCTGGTTTGCAGCACCACGTTCACATTATTTCCTCGTACATGGGGCCCAGAGTTCGACAGAGTTGTGTCGTAGACATATTGAACATGGGTACTGATGCACAGTTTTCCTAGATTTGCGTAGCTAAGGGATTGATCTCACAGGCACTGTGTACCATCTCTGAGAAGATGGGCTTCTATACTACTGTGTATTTTGGCTCACTCACATCCTGATGTGTATTGTTGATCTGCAGTCTCCACATCATATGACTCAGGCCCACATCATTATATGTGTCCAGGCCTCCTCAAATTAACCACCTTTGTGTCCAGGTACACATGTAAGTGGCACACAGTGATCCTACTCAACTTATAAATTCTTTCTCACATGGCTATGACAGATCGATCATGCATGTCCATATCCAGTGGGACTACATGTTGTTTTGTTACAGACAGCAATTGTTGGAGACTCAACCCACACTGTAGTGGTGTAGTGACTGGTGGCAAGTCTTTAAATCTGAAACCTACATCAGTGGGCCCGCGCACTCCAGCCTAAGTTCCTCCATGGGTGCCATGATTTGTGGTGGTTAGGTGTTTATTGGTACACCTTTGTCAAATCCCTACTTGGCCTCCTCCAAATTCTACATGTGGCACCATGAGATGTAGTTGCATCATTGTCCTTTCTGGCATGTGCCACATGCTCCCCATGGTCCACATGACAGGTAAGTTGTGGCCCCTGAAGGAGGCTGGCCTGGTTTGTAGTGGGTACCTAAGGTAGTTACACTTTATACCAGGTCCAATTGTCCCTTATTAGTGAAATGTAGTCAGTGTCTAGAAGCCAGGCTGTCTAGAGGTAGCTGTAGGCAGAGCAGCCAAGGCTGAACTAGGGGTCATGCAAAACTCTTGCAATACCACTGTAGTCACACAGTACTCACACACATGAAAGAAAATAATCAGTATTACAAAAATGAAGGTACTTTATTTTAGTCACACAATGCCAAAAATACTTAGGAGACTATACTCTCTTAGGAGGTAAGTAAATTACACAATATATACACTAGTAACCAAAAACAGGCAAGTACACAGTAGGAAAACAGCGCAAATAGTGAAAAGCACACAGGTTTCAATGGGCCGGGGGAACACAAACCATATACTAAAATAGTGGAATGCGAAAGTCGGGTTCCCACCTAGGCAAGTGTAGTGTGAGGAGGGGGCGGGCAGTGTAAGAAAACACCAAAGGTAAGTAAAATAAACCACCCCAGAGCCCAGGAAAGCAGGAGTAAAACGCAGCAAGTTTCCTAAAATACACCAGAAGTCATGATAGAAGATAATGCAAGAACCAGAAGAGACTGCAAGACACCAACAATGGATTCCTGGACCTGAAGACCTGTGGACGAAGGGGACCAAGTCCAAGAAGCACTGAAGAGTCCGGGGAGAACAGGAGCCCCTGCTAACCCGGATGAAGGTGGAAAAGAAGAACCACCGGTGAGAAGACAAAGTCAGTATTGCACCAAAGAAGAGAGATGTGGATTGCTGCTTGGTGCAGAAGATATCCCACACTGGATGAATGAATGGAGGCTGGTTTGCGTCATTGGATTCCTCCAACAAGCCTTGGCTCATGCAAAACACACAGTTGGTGAAAAGTGGCACAGCCCGGGACCAGGAGGGACCTGGTGGCCTCTACCCAGGTGAAAGAGACAGAGGAGGCTGTCAGCAACTCAGAAAACTCTCAGAAGACCAGGCAGCATGCACAGGAGTCCCACAGCATGGGGACAAAAAAGGTGCAAATGGTGGTCCATACAGCACTACACAAAGGGATCCCACGCCGCTGGAGAACCACTCAGGGGGCTGTGAGTCACAGGATGGAGTGCTGGGGATGTGGGCTGTGCATGAAGTACTTCTTGGAAGGTCGCACACAAGCCCTGGCAACTGCAAAACACACAGTGCACAGGGTACTGTCTGGCGTGGGAAGGCAAGCTCTTATCTCCAGCAAATTTGGACAGTTGGACCATTGGACAGTCAGGGTAATTTTAGTCCACTACCTGTGTTCCAGGATCCATGCTCGTCATCAGGAGAGGGGACCCACAGCACCGGTCATTGCTGCAGAGAGGTGCCTTCTGAAGCAGGGAAGTGAGTCCACCACTCTACAGGAGATTCCATTGGTTCTTCTGGTGCAGGCTGAAGGCAGGCAGTCCTCTGAGGATGCACGACCTGGAAACTGTTGCAGTTGCTGGCAAAAGCTGAAGTTACAATGTTGCTGAAGTCATCTTTGCTTCTTTGTTGCAGTTTTGTAGAGTTCATGGAGCAGTCAGAGGTTGATCCATCAGTAGAACATGAAGTAAAGAATGCTGAGGAGTCCTGGTGGAGTCTTGCAATCTGAATCTGAAGAAACACTCAGAGGAGAGACCCTATATAGCCCTGAAAGGAGATTGGTCACCTACCCAGGTAAGCACCTATCGGGAGGGGTCTTTGACGTCACCTGCTGGCATTGGCCATTCAGATGCTCCCAGAGTGCCCCACCACCTTGGAATCCAAGATGGAAAAACCCAGGGACACTCTGGAGGAGCTCTGGGCACCACCCCTGGGGTGTTAAGGGACAGGGGAGTGGTCACTTCCCTTTCCTTTGTCCAGTTTCGCACCAGAGCAGGGACTGGGGGTCACCAATTGTGCCCTTCAAAGCATTACCAGAGGCTCTGGGAGGATACCCCTCCCATGCCTGTACCAACTATTTCCAAAGGGAGAGGGTGAAACACCTGTCTCCTAAAGGAAATGCTTTGGGCTGCTCAACCCCCAGGAGGACAGAATCCTGTCTCTGTGGTGGCAGCAGCTGGGGCTGCAGTGAAAACTTCAGAAGGCTAATATGGCAGTACTGGAGGTCCATTGTGGAGCCACCAGAGTGCATGGAATTGTGCAACCAATACTGGAATCACAATTGGGGTACAATTCCCAGTTGTTAGACACCTTACATGGCCATATTCGGAGTTATCATTGTGAAGTTGAGATAGATATTGACCTATGTCCAGTGCACACTTAAAGTGGCATCCCCATACTCACAAAGTCTGGGAATATGGACCTGGGTGACGTGGGGGCACCTCTGCTAGTGCAGGGGTGCCGTCACACACAGGTACTTTGCACCCAGTCTTCAGCGTCTAAAAGCTGACATATAGGTGACTTATAAGTGACCTGGTGCAGTGAAAATGGCTGTGAAAAGGTGTATTCACTATTTCACACAGGCTGCAAAGGCTGTCCTGTAGAAGCCTTCGTATGAGCTCCTTATGGGTGGCAAAAGAAATGCTACAGCCCATAAGGATCCCCTTGAATCCCAATGCCCTGGGTACCTAGGTACCATATACTAGGGACTTATAAGGGGGGTCCAGTATGCCAATTTGGAGTGAAATACTGGGTTGCTAGTATGTAAGTACAAATTTGGAACTAGAGAGAGCACAAGCACTGCAGTTCTGGTTAGCAAGACTCCATTGACACAGTTAAGCACAATGACAAAAACAGTGAAACAGACTGACAAGTAGCCTACAAACCATGAGCACTGGGGTCCTGGCTAGCAGGCTCCCAGTGACACAGTTAAAACACACTGACAAAGACTGACAAACAGGCCAAAAATGGGGCTAACCATGGTATAAAGAATCTACCTTCCTACATACCCCCCCAAAGAAGGACAATAAGGCTAACCTTGTACAGTTGAGACTTTATTGTCTAAGTGGTGATAAGTGGAGATTAGATCTGCAATAGAGTGGTTACTCCCTTTATCATCTGCTGTATGGTTACTTCCCTGTTGGGAGGTAAACCGCGATGTTTGGAGATTTTTACCTAGAAAACAGTGCAAGTGCGTACTATGAGATTCTCTTTAAGAGGTTTAAAGTGGGGCAGTGTGACTGTCCCTGTGACCCTTTATCAAGACAGGGGTGCTGTGCTAAGTATTGCAGTGCTATACAAGATGCTGTCTCAGCAGGGCCAGAACAGGACTAAAAGTTTGACCCCATGGCTCTAAGAGAGAACAGGGTTGTTGTTCCTCTTGGGTTGAATCAGGACAGGGCTGCTCTCCTAAAGGCTCCACATAAGGGCAGGACTGCTTTCCTATGTCTTTAGAGGTATTGCAGGGCTGTTGCACTAAAATTTCCCTGGGAGGGCTAAAGGGTTGCTTCAAATTTTCTGGTTTAGTGGTTCCACAGAGAGGGACTGTTACCTCTGGAAGTTTAGCTGTGGCCTCCCTTGGTACAGGTTTCACCCCAGGAGAGGTTTCTCCCACCACAGGAATGGTATTCTTAGTGGTAGGGTGGGGGAGGGATATTTTGATACCCTTTTTACCTGTGTGGTGAGGAGGATCCTGAGGTTTCAGGTTTCCTTTTCTTCCTTGCTTTTTCATTTTACTTGAAATGAGAGGAAGCAATTCCTCAGGGATACCCAGCATGGATGCATGGGTCCTAAACTGTACCTCAGCCTAACCTGAGACCTCTGGGTCATTACCTAAGAGACAGTCTACAAGTAAGCTAGGTGATACCACCACATGTTTTGGGCCAGGAACTCCACCCCAATTAAGTTGCACTACAACTAAGGGGAGAGACTGAATGGAGTTGTTGACATCAGCAACTTGGTACTTCTGTGCAAGGAGGTGTTGTGCAGGTGACACCAGGTTTTCAATCACCAAAGTGATACTGGCACCTGTGTCCCTGTAGGCCTGGGCCTCAAAACCATTCATTTCCATTGACTGTACTTGTCCATATTAAGGGGACAAGCAACCAAGGTGGCAAGGTCAATGCCACCAAGTGAGACAGAAACGGTATTGGGGGTTTCTACACCTACCCCAGTTTCTATAATAGACCCAAAAGTGAGCCCAACTGCAACTTTTGTTTGACTATTGCCAGTAGTCCCACCACTGTTACTACTACTACTAGGGGTACAAGAAGTTGAAGTGGACATATTAGTGGTGGTAGGTTCAGGGTCTTTACCTGGACAGGACTTATCCCCTGGCCTACGGCCTTTACCTTTGCACACACAGCACCAAGGCTTTTTATTGTGTGCAGAGTGGGAAGAAAAATAGGTTTTATTCCCACCCCAGAAGAGTGGTGTGGATCTGAAGAAGGATCTTTATGTTTATGTTCATCCCCATGCTTGTCCTGAGATTTTTCACTATATTTCTTCTTTTTTTTTTGTTACTCACTGTATGGGCTTTTCTGCTAACTCTTATTCTGACCCATTTGTCTGCCTTCTTTCCCAATTCTTAGGGAGAGGTCAGATCTGAGTCCACGAGATACTGGTGCAACAAATCAGACACACAACTATTCAATACATGCTCTTTCAAAATCAGATTATATAGACCCTGGTAATCAGACACTTTGCTTCCATGTAACCAACCTTCGAAAGCTTTCACAGAACAGTCCACAAAGTCAACCCAATCTTGTGAAGATTCTTTTTGGTTTCCCTGAACCTAATTCTGTACTGCTCTGTGGTGATCCCAAAACCACCAATGAGTGCATTTTTTAGAATGTTGTAATTGTCTGAGTCCTCCTCCCTAGCAGTGAGGAGCCTGCCTCTCAGTTTATCAGAGAAGGACAACCAAAGAACAGCAGCCCACTGTCTATGAGGGACCCTCTGAACTTTACAGGCCCTCTCAAGTACTGCAAACTACTTTTGAATATCATTCCTCTCCTTGTATGGGGGATCAATTTTGTGTAAGTTTCTGGAGTTAATTGTGTCATCCCTGACTGTGAGAAGGTAGCCTCTTTCTAGCCTTGTTACCCCCACTTTTGGCCTGTTTGTGAGTGTATGTCAGGGTGTTTGTCACTGTTTTCACTGTCTCACTGGGATCCTGATAGCCAGGCCTCAGTGCTCATAGTGAAAACACTATGTTTTCAGTATGTTTGTTATGTGTCACTGGGATCCTGCTGGTCAGGACCCCAGTGCTCATAGGTTTGTGGCCTATATGTATGTGTCACTGGGACCCTGTCACACAGGGCCCCAGTGCTCATAGGTGTGCATGTATATGTTCCCTGTGTGGTGCCTAACTGTCTCACTGAGGCTCTGCTAACCAGAACCTCAGTGGTTATGCTCTCTCATTTCTTTCCAAATTGTCACTAACAGGCTAGTGACCAATTTTACCAATTTACATTGGCTTACTGGAACACCCTTATAATTCCCTAGTATATGGTACTGAGGTACCCAGGGTATTGGGGTTCCAGGAGATCCCTATGGGCTGCAGCATTTCTTTTGCCACCCATAGGGAGCTCTGACAATTCTTACACAGGCCTGCCACTGCAGCCTGAGTGAAATAACGTCCACGTTATTTCACAGCCATTTTACACTGCACTTAAGTAACTTATAAGTCACCTATATGTCTAACCTTTACCTGGTAAAGGTTAGGTGCAAAGTTACTTAGTGTGTGGGCACCCTGGCACTAGCCAAGGTGCCCCCACATTGTTCAGAGCCAATTCACTGAACTTTGTGAGTGCGGGGACACCATTACACGCGTGCACTACATATAGGTCACTACCTATATGTAGCTTCACCATGGTAACTCCGAATATGGCCATGTAACATGTCTATGATCATGGAATGGCCCCCTCTATGCCATCCTGGCATAGTTGGCACAATCCCATGATCCCAGTGGTCTGTAGCACAGACCCTGGTACTGCCAAACTGCCCTTCCTGGGGTTTCACTGCAGCTGCTGCTGCTGCCAACCCCTCAGACAGGCATCTGCCCTCCTGGGGTCCAGCCAGGCCTGGCCCAGGATGGCAGAACAAAGAACTTCCTCTGAGAGAGGGTGTGACACCCTCTCCCTTTGGAAAATGATGTGAAGGCAGGGGAGGAGTAGCCTCCCCAGCCTCTGGAAATGCTTTCTTGGGCACAGATGTGCCCAATTCTGCATAAGCCAGTCTACACCGGTTCAGGGACCCCTTAGCCCCTGCTCTGGTGCGAAACTGGACAAAGGAAAGGGGAGTGACCACTCCCCTGACCTGCACCTCCCCTGGGAGGTGTCCAGAGCTCCTCCAGTGTGCTCCAGACCTCTGCCATCTTGGAAACAGAGGTGCTGCTGGCACACTGGACTGCTCTGAGTGGCCAGTGCCACCAGGTGACGTCAGAGACTCCTGCTGATAGGCTCCTTCAGGTGTTAGTAGCCTTTCCTCTCTCCTAGGTAGCCAAACCCTCTTTTCTGGCTATTTAGGGTCTCTGTCTCTGGGGAAACTTTAGATAACGAATGCATGAGCTCAGCCGAGTTCCTCTGCATCTCCCTCTTCACCTTCTGATAAGGAATCGACCGCTGACCGCGCTGGAAGCCTGCAAACCTGCAACATAGTAGCAAAGACGACTACTGCAACTCTGTAACGCTGATCCTGCCGCCTTCTCGACTGTTTTCCTGCTTGTGCATGCTGTGGGGGTAGTCTGCCTCCTCTCTGCACCAGAAGCTCCGAAGAAATCTCCCGTGGGTCGACGGAATCTTCCCCCTGCAACCGCAGGCACCAAAAAGCTGCATTACCGGTCCCTTGGGTCTCCTCTCAGCACGACGAGCGAGGTCCCTCGAATCCAGCGACACCGTCCAAGTGACTCCCACAGTCCAGTGACTCTTCAGCCCAAGTTTGGTGGAGGTAAGTCCTTGCCTCACCTCGCTGGGCTGCATTGCTGGGAACCGCGACTTTGCAAGCTACTCCGGCCCCTGTGCACTTCCGGCGGAAATCCTTCGTGCACAGCCCAGCCTGGGTCCACGGCACTCTAACCTGCATTGCACGACTTTCTAAGTTGGTCTCCGGCGACGTGGGACTCCTTTGTGCAACTTCGGCGAGCACCGTTTCACGCATCCTCGTAGTGCCTGTTTCTGGCACTTCTCCGGGTGCTACCTGCTTCAGTGAGGGCTCTTTGTCTTGCTCGATGTCCCCTCTCTCTGCAGGTCCAATTTGCGACCTCCTGGTCCCTCCTGGGCCCCAGCAGCGTCCAAAAACGCCAAACGCACGATTTGCGTGTAGCAAGGCTTGTTGGCGTCCATCCGGTGGGAAAACACTTCTGCACGACTCTCCAAGGCGTGGGGGATCCATCCTCCAAAGGGGAAGTCTCTAGCCCTTGTAGTTCCTGCAGTATTCACAGTTCTTCAGCCTAGTAAGAGCTTCTTTGCACCAACTGCTGGCATGTCTTGGGCATCTGCCCATCTCCGAGCTGCTTGTGACTTTTGGACTTGGTCCCCTTGTTCCACAGGTACCCTCAGTCAGGAATCCATCGTTGTTGCATTGCTGATTTGTGTTTTCCTTGCATTTTCCCTCTAACACGACTATTTTGTCCTTAGGGGAACTTTAGTGCACTTTGCACTCACTTTTCAGGGTCTTGGGGAGGGTTATTTTTCTAACTCTCACTATTTTCTAATAGTCCCAGCGACCCTCTACAAGGTCACATAGGTTTGGGGTCCATTCGTGGTTCACATTCCACTTTTGGAGTATATGGTTTGTGTTGCCCCTATCCCTATGTTTCCCCATTGCATCCTATTGTAACTATACATTGTTTGCACTGTTTTCTAAGACTATACTGCATATTTTTGCTATTGTGTATATATATCTTGTGTATATTTCCTATCCTCTCACTGAGGGTACACTCTAAGATACTTTGGCACATTGTCATAAAAATAAAGTACCTTTATTTTTAGTATAACTGTGTATTGTGTTTTCTTATGATATTGTGCATATGACACTAAGTGGTACTGTAGTAGCTTCACACGTCTCCTAGTTCAGCCTAAGCTGCTCTGCTAAGCTACCATTATCTATCAGCCTAAGCTGCTAGACACCCTATACACTAATAAGGGATAACTGGGCCTGGTGCAAGGTGCAAGTACCCCTTGGTACTCACTACAAGCCAGTCCAGCCTCCTACATTGGTTGTGCAGCGGTGGGATAAGTGCTTGAGACTACTTACCACTCTTGTCATTGTACTTTTCATAAGAGAAAAATATACAAAACAAGGTCAGTGTATATACACATAGCCAAAAAGTTTTGCATTTCCTCTTTTCACTCTTTTCTAAGTGCTGAAAAGTACTTCTAAACTTTCAAAAAGTTCTTAAAAGTTTAAAAAGTTTTTTTCTGTCTTTCCAAAAAGTTCTGGAAACTTTTTTCTCTTTTTCTATCACTTTAACTCTCTCTAAAAATGTCTGGCACAGGCCAAAAAGTTGAACTGTCCAAACTTGCATATGATCACCTTAGCTGGAAAGGAGCAAGGAGTCTCTGCATAGAGAGAGGTTTGAGTATAGGGAAGAATCCTTCCTTAGAACTGTTAATTAATATGCTTAGAGTACAGGATAAGGCCATAAGTGCCCAATCTGTAGAAAAAGTAGCTAATGGTTCTCAATCTCATCCAGGGACTCCCCCAGGAAAAGGTTCAGGAAAGAAACTTCTCAGCCTGCCCATTACTAGACAGTCTAGCATAGTTGGTACAGAGGTTGAATCACATCATACTGATGATGTGCTCTCACATTATGCTGGTAGCCAAGCTGTTAGGGTGCCCCTTGTAAGGGACAGGTCTCCTTCTGTTCATTCCCATCATACCTCTGTATCTAGAAATGTCCCTCCCACCCACCCTGATGACAGATTGTTAGAAAGGGAGCTCAATAGATTGAGAGTGGAACAAACCAGACTGAAGCTCAAGAAGCAACAGCTGGATTTGGATAGACAGTCTTTAGAAATAGAGAGGGAAAGACAGAAGTTGGGTTTAGATACCCATGGTGGCAGCAGCAGTATTCCCCATAGTCATCCTGCAAAAGAGCATGATTCCAGGAATCTGCACAAGATAGTTCCCCCTTATAAGGAGGGGGATGACATTAACAAGTGGTTTGCTGCACTTGAGAGGGCCTGTGCTGTACAGGATGTCCCTCAAAAGCAGTGGGCTGCTATCCTATGGCTATCATTTAGTGGAAAAGGTAGGGATAGGCTCCTTACTGTGAAAGAAAATGATGCTAATAATTTCCAAGTTCTTAAGAATGCACTCCTGGATGGTTATGGCTTAACCACTGAACAGTACAGGATAAAGTTCAGAGAGACCAAAAAGGAGTCTTCACAAGACTGGGTTGATTTCATTGACCAGGCAGTGAAGGCCTTGGAGGGGTGGTTACATGGCAGTAAAGTTACTGATTATGAAAGCCTGTATAACACAATCCTGAGAGAGCATATACTTAATAATTGTGTGTCTGATTTGTTGCACCAGTACCTGGTAGACTCTGATCTGACCTCTCCCCAAGAATTGGGAAAGAAGGCAGACAAATGGGTCAGAACAAGGGTGAACAGAAAAGTTCATACAGGGGGTGACAAAGATGGCAATAAGAAGAAAGATGGTGAAAAATCTCAAGATAAGCATGGGGATAAGGGTAAAACCAAAGATCCCACTTCAAATCTTAAACACTCTTCAGAGGGTGGGGATAAAACAAATGCTTCCTCTTCTTCCCAACCTGCACACATTAAAAAGCCTTGGTGCTTTGTGTGTAAAAACAGAGGCCATAGGCCAGGGGATAAGTCCTGTCCAGGTAAACCCCCTGAGCCTACCACCACTAATACATCAAGCTCTAGTGCCCCTAGCAGTAGTGGTACTAGTGGTGGGACTGCTGGCAACAGTCAAGTTAAGGGTGTAGTTGGGTTCACTTTTGGGTCCATAGTAGAAACTGGGGTAGTCACTCCCAAGACAGTTTCTGTCACACCTAGTGGCATTGGCCTTGCCACACTGGCTGCTTGTCCCCTTACAATGGATAAGTACAGGCAGACAGTTTCAATAAATGGTGTTGAGGCCTTGGCCTACAGGGACACAGGTGCCAGTTTCACTTTGGTGACTGAAAACCTAGTGCACCCTGATCAACACATCATTGGACAACAGTATAAGATTATTGATGTCCATAACTCCACTAAGTTTCTTCCCTTAGCTATAATTCAGTTTAGTTGGAGTGGAGTTACTGGCCCTAAGCAGGTGGTGGTATCACCTAGCTTGCCTGTAGACTGTCTCTTAGGTAATGACCTAGAGGCCTCAGGTTGGGCTGATGTAGAGTTTTATGCCCATGCAGCCATGCTGGGCATCCCTGAGGAATTGTTCCCTCTCATTTCTACTGAAATGAAAAAGCAAAGGAGAGAAGGCCTGAAAATTCAGGATCCCTCTCCATCAACAGGTAAAAAGGGTATCACAGTATCCCCTAACCACCCTACCATTCAGGATACCATTCCTGTGGTGGGAGAAACCTCTCCTGGGGTGGCACCTGTTCCAAGGGAATCATCAGCTGGCAAAGCTGGACTCCCTGAGGTAGAAGTACCTCTCTGTGGGATAACTAACATTGGTGACAAAAAGAGCACCATTTTAGTTAACATGGAGCATCCCTCCAACCCTCCCAGAGAAACTTTAGTGCAGAAACCCTGCACTGCCTCACAACACTTAGGACAGCATCCCTGCCCTAGTGTGGAGCTCATAGGACAGCATCCCTGCCCTGCTCCAACTCAAGAGAAACAGCATCCCTGTTCTCTCTTCCAGCCAAATGGACAAAGTTTTTGCCCAGCTATGGCTTTATTGAGACAGCATCCCTGTCTGGCATTTCCATCACTACAAATAGGTTCAGTGGACAAATCCCACTGCTCTAAACTAAAACTTACTGATAGAAACTCTGAAAATACATCTTCACATTGTTGCTTAGCTAAAAAACTTCAAACAGGGTGGTTTACATCCCCACAGGGAAGTAACCATATAGTGGATGATAAAGGGAGTAACCAGTCTATTGCAGAGCTACTCTCTACTTATCACCACTTAGACAATAAAGTCTCAACTGGCCAAGGTTAGCCTTATTGTCCTTCGTTTGGGGGGGGGTTGTGTGAGAAGGTAGCCTCTTTCTAGCCTTGTTACCCCCACTTTTGGCCTGTTTGTGAGTGTATGTCAGGGTGTTTGTCACTGTTTTCACTGTCTCACTGGGATCCTGATAGCCAGGCCTCAGTGCTCATAGTGAAAACACTATGTTTTCAGTATGTTTGTTATGTGTCACTGGGATCCTGCTGGTCAGGACCCCAGTGCTCATAGGTTTGTGGCCTATATGTATGTGTCACTGGGACCCTGTCACACAGGGCCCCAGTGCTCATAGGTGTGCATGTATATGTTCCCTGTGTGGTGCCTAACTGTCTCACTGAGGCTCTGCTAACCAGAACCTCAGTGGTTATGCTCTCTCATTTCTTTCCAAATTGTCACTAACAGGCTAGTGACCAATTTTACCAATTTACATTGGCTTACTGGAACACCCTTATAATTCCCTAGTATATGGTACTGAGGTACCCAGGGTATTGGGGTTCCAGGAGATCCCTATGGGCTGCAGCATTTCTTTTGCCACCCATAGGGAGCTCTGACAATTCTTACACAGGCCTGCCACTGCAGCCTGAGTGAAATAACGTCCACGTTATTTCACAGCCATTTTACACTGCACTTAAGTAACTTATAAGTCACCTATATGTCTAACCTTTACCTGGTAAAGGTTAGGTGCAAAGTTACTTAGTGTGTGGGCACCCTGGCACTAGCCAAGGTGCCCCCACATTGTTCAGAGCCAATTCACTGAACTTTGTGAGTGCGGGGACACCATTACACGCGTGCACTACATATAGGTCACTACCTATATGTAGCTTCACCATGGTAACTCCGAATATGGCCATGTAACATGTCTATGATCATGGAATGGCCCCCTCTATGCCATCCTGGCATAGTTGGCACAATCCCATGATCCCAGTGGTCTGTAGCACAGACCCTGGTACTGCCAAACTGCCCTTCCTGGGGTTTCACTGCAGCTGCTGCTGCTGCCAACCCCTCAGACAGGCATCTGCCCTCCTGGGGTCCAGCCAGGCCTGGCCCAGGATGGCAGAACAAAGAACTTCCTCTGAGAGAGGGTGTGACACCCTCTCCCTTTGGAAAATGGTGTGAAGGCAGGGGAGGAGTAGCCTCCCCCAGCCTCTGGAAATGCTTTCTTGGGCACAGATGTGCCCAATTCTGCATAAGCCAGTCTACACCGGTTCAGGGACCCCTTAGCCCCTGCTCTGGTGCGAAACTGGACAAAGGAAAGGGGAGTGACCACTCCCCTGACCTGCACCTCCCCTGGGAGGTGTCCAGAGCTCCTCCAGTGTGCTCCAGACCTCTGCCATCTTGGAAACAGAGGTGCTGCTGGCACACTGGACTGCTCTGAGTGGCCAGTGCCACCAGGTGACGTCAGAGACTCCTGCTGATAGGCTCCTTCAGGTGTTAGTAGCCTTTCCTCTCTCCTAGGTAGCCAAACCCTCTTTTCTGGCTATTTAGGGTCTCTGTCTCTGGGGAAACTTTAGATAACGAATGCATGAGCTCAGCCGAGTTCCTCTGCATCTCCCTCTTCACCTTCTGATAAGGAATCGACCGCTGACCGCGCTGGAAGCCTGCAAACCTGCAACATAGTAGCAAAGACGACTACTGCAACTCTGTAACGCTGATCCTGCCGCCTTCTCGACTGTTTTCCTGCTTGTGCATGCTGTGGGGGTAGTCTGCCTCCTCTCTGCACCAGAAGCTCCGAAGAAATCTCCCGTGGGTCGACGGAATCTTCCACCTGCAACCGCAGGCACCAAAAAGCTGCATTACCGGTCCCTTGGGTCTCCTCTCAGCATGACGATCGAGGTCCCTCGAATCCAGCGACACCGTCCAAGTGACTCCCACAGTCCAGTGACTCTTCAGCCCAAGTTTGGTGGAGGTAAGTCCTTGCCTCACCTCGCTGGGCTGCATTGCTGGGAACCGCGACTTTGCAAGCTACTCCGGCCCCTGTGCACTTCCAGCGGAAATCCTTCGTGCACAGCCAAGCCTGGGTCCACGGCACTCTAACCTGCATTGCACGACTTTCTAAGTTGGTCTCCGGCGACGTGGGACTCCTTTGTGCAACTTCGGCGAGCACCGTTTCACGCATCCTCGTAGTGCCTGTTTCTGGCACTTCTCCGGGTGCTACCTGCTTCAGTGAGGGCTCTTTGTCTTGCTCGACATCCCCTCTCTCTGCAGGTCCAATTTGCGACCTCCTGGTCCCTCCTGGGCCCCAGCAGCGTCCAAAAACGCCAAACGCACGATTTGCGTGTAGCAAGGCTTGTTGGCGTCCATCCGGCGGGAAAACACTTCTGCACGACTCTCCAAGGCGTGGGGGATCCATCCTCCAAAGGGAAGGTCTCTAGCCCTTGTCGTTCCTGCAGTATTCACAGTTCTTCAGCCTAGTAAGAGCTTCTTTGCACCAACTGCTGGCATTTCTTGGGCATCTGCCCATCTCCGAGCTGCTTGTGACTTTTGGACTTGGTCCCCTTGTTCCACAGGTACCCTCAGTCAGGAATCCATCGTTGTTGCATTGCTGATTTGTGTTTTCCTTGCATTTTCCCTCTAACACGACTATTTTGTCCTTAGGGGAACTTTAGTGCACTTTGCACTCACTTTTCAGGGTCTTGGGGAGGGTTATTTTTCTAACTCTCACTATTTTCTAATAGTCCCAGCGACCCTCTACAAGGTCACATAGGTTTGGGGTCCATTCGTGGTTCACATTCCACTTTTGGAGTATATGGTTTGTGTTGCCCCTATCCCTATGTTTCCCCATTGCATCCTATTGTAACTATACATTGTTTGCACTGTTTTCTAAGACTATACTGCATATTTTTGCTATTGTGTATATATATCTTGTGTATATTTCCTATCCTCTCACTGAGGGTACACTCTAAGATACTTTGGCACATTGTCATAAAAATAAAGTACCTTTATTTTTAGTATAACTGTGTATTGTGTTTTCTTATGATATTGTGCATATGACACTAAGTGGTACTGTAGTAGCTTCACACGTCTCCTAGTTCAGCCTAAGCTGCTCTGCTAAGCTACCATTATCTATCAGCCTAAGCTGCTAGACACCCTATACACTAATAAGGGATAACTGGGCCTGGTGCAAGGTGCAAGTACCCCTTGGTACTCACTACAAGCCAGTCCAGCCTCCTACACTGACCTCATAACTTCTAAAACTACTGCTGTTGCTGTCACCATGGGGAACTAACTCCAACCCCTGTCTTTCCCTTTCCACAGCTAGGGCTTCCCAATCTAAGGCCTACTGTTGCTGTTGCAGCCTCAGTCAGCCCTCCTGTAGAAAGGTGGCTTTCTTCTAGCATGGGTACCCCCATTGTTGGCCTGTTTGTCAGTGTGTTTTTCCTGTCCCACTGGGATCCTGCTAGTCAGGATCCCATTGCTCATAGCTTGTGTCCTACATGTGTTGTCAGCCTGCTTGACTGTGTCACTGGAGTTCTGCTAACCAGAACTCCAGTGCTTATGCTCTCTCTGTGTACCAAATTGTCACTATAGTTTAGTGACCCCATATTCCAATTCAGATTGGCACACTGGACCTCCCTTATAAATGCCTAGTATATGGTACCTAGGTACCAAGGGCATTAGGGTTCCAGGAAATCCGTATGGGCTGCAGCACTTCTTTTGACACCCATAAGGAGCTCATACACTCCTTTCTTCAGTACTGCCACTGTAGCCTGAGTGAAATAGTGCACACACTATTTCACAACCATTTTCACTGCACCACGTAACTTTTAAGTCACCTACATGTCTAGCCTTCAGTTACTGAAGGCTAGGTGCAAAGTTACTGTGTGTGATGGCAACCTTGCACTAGCAAAGGTGCCCCCATGTTGTCCAGGACCAATTTACCGGACTTCGTGAGTGCGGGCACACCATTATAAGCATGCACTAAATATATGTCAATACATATATGCAACTTCACAATGGTAACTCTGAATATGGCCATGTGAGGTGTCTAAGATTGTGAAATTGAACCCCCAATCCAAATCTGGTATTCCATGCACCCTGGGGCTCCACCATGGGCCCCCAGTACTGCCAAACCAGCTCTCTGAGGTTTCCACGACAGCCCCAGCTGCTGCCACCTCACAGACAGGTTTATGCCCTCCTGGGGATTCAGCAGCTCAAGCCCAGGAAGGCAGAAACATGCATTTCATTTAGGAGAGGGGTGTTACACCCTCTCCCATTGGAAATATGTGTTACAGGCATAGGAGGGGTATCCTCCCAGAGCCTCTGGAAATGCTTTGAAGGGCACAAACGGTGCCCTCCTTGCACAATCCAGTCTGCACCAGTTCAGGGACCCCCAGTCCGTGCTCTACGCGAAACTGGACAAAGGAAAGGGGAGTGACCACTCCCCTGTCTATCACCACCCCAGGGGTGGTGCCCAGAGCTCCTTCAGAGTGTCCCTGGAATTAGCCATCTTGGATTCCAAGGTGTGGGGGCCCTCTGGGAGCATCTGAGTGGCCAGTGCCAGCAGGTGACATCAGAAACCCCTCCTGATAGGTGCATACCTGGGTGGGTAGCCAATCCCCTTCTCAGGGCTATTTAGGGTCTCTACCCTGGGTTTTTCCTCAGATTCAGTTTGCAAGACTCCACCAGGACTCCTCAGCATCCTCTGCTTCAGCTTCTGACCATCGGATCAACCGCAGACTGCTCCAGGAACCGCTGTGACTGCAACAAAGTATCCAGGAAGGCGACTGTGACCCTGCAATGTCAGGTCCAGCCAGCAACTGCAACAGTTTCCAGGTGGTGCATGTTCTGAGGACTGCCTCTCTTCATTCTGCAGCAGAAGAACCGAAGGAATCTATCGTGGAGTGACAGAGTAACTTCCCTGCTTCAGCAGGCACCTCATTGCAAAGACAACTGGTACTCTGGAACTTCTCTTCTGTCAACAAGCATGATCCCTGGAACACAGGTGGTGGACCAAAGTGATCCTGACTGTCCAAAGGTCCAGCTGTCCAAATATGGTGGAGGTAAGAGCTTGCCTCCCCGTGCCAGACAGTACCCCTGTGCACTGTGTCTTCTGCAGCTCCTTGGGCTTCTGTGCACTTCTTTCAAAAGTTCTTTGTGCACAGTGTAGCTCAGGTCCCCAGCACTCTATCCTGCGACGCTCAGCTCCCTGAGTTGTTCTCCATTGGCGTTGGATCCCTTTGTGTAGTGTTGCAATGACCGCACTTTGCAACTCCTTTATCCCTGTGTCCTGAGACTCTAGTGGGTGCTGCCTGGTCTTCTGGGGGCTCTCTGAAGTGCTGAGAACCCCCTCTGTCTCCTCAGTCCAAGTCGAGACCCCCAGGCCTCTTTGACACAAAACACGTTCTTGCATAAACCAAGGCCTGTTGGTGGAATCCAGAGACGAAAACAGCCTGCATCCAACGACTCGTCGTGGGACATCTCTTGCACCAAGCAGGAACCCACAGTTGTCTTCTTTGGTGCATTTAGTACTTTTCTTCTAACTGGAGAATATACTTTTGCACCTTTACCCAGGTTGGCAGGGGCTCCTGTTCTTCTAGGACTCTTCATCGACTTCTGGACTAGGGGCCAGATTTATACTTTTTGACGCAAAACTGCACTAATGCAGTTTTGCGTCAAAAAGTTTAGCGCTGTCTAGCGCCATTTCTTAATACCACCTGTGCATTATATTTATACTATGACGCTGGGTGGCACTAATGGTAGGTTAGAGTCATTTTTCCTGACGCTAATCATTGTGCCTTGTCGTAAGGCAAAATGATGTTAACACAGGAAAAATTACTCTAATCCAGTTTACGACATGTAAACACATCGCAAAATGGAAATGCGCCATTTTTGCCTTCAATAGCATCAAAAAGAGACGCAAACGGAGCAAACAGTGCAAAGGAGAGGCAAGATGGATCCACAAAGCCAGGAGAGACCCCAGACAACCAGGAACCAGTCAGGAGGACACAGACAAGACCCAGGGGAGAGACAAGAAGAACAGGAAGTGTTGCTTCAGCGCAGAGGAGCATGAAATACTGGTGAGAGAGGTGATGGAGCACCAGCATCAACTCTTCATCACCTCTAAATTGTCAATTGGAAGGAGAGAGGCAATTTGGCAGCAGATTGTGGACAAGATTAACAGTGTGGCAGAGGTCAGGAGAATGGTCACAGAGTGCAAGAAATGCTGCCATGACTGCAAGCGGAGGACGAAGGAGAAAATGGCAAGGAAGAGGAAGGCAGCACTGCAGACCGGAGGGGGGAGTCCAGCACCACAGGAGGACGTGGACGAGATGGAGGAGATGGTTGTAGCCGTCATCCCTTGGGAAATCATCCTCGCAGGACAGAGCAGACTACCAGGAAACAACACATATGCAGGGTAAGTTGCATGGGGGACAACAATACCAAAATGTAAAGTGCAAGAAGGGGGAGGCACACACCTACTACACAATGCATGGCAGCCCTGCAAATCAGGCAGTGGAAAGGGCAAAGAGGCAGGGCATGGAGCTCCTTGCACTGCCCATGCCAGGTGAATGGGCTGTGCAGGGGCATCCAGGGGCACAGCACAACACAACACCAACAACCTTTGCATGGGGAAACACCGCCATGCCAAGGCTGGCGGAAATTCTGAAGCAGACCAGGAGGGTAGGGTAAAATGTAAAACTTGTCTGTTGTCACAGGACAGCTGGTATTGTCAGAATGTAAAGTAGAGGACAATGCCCAGTCTCAGGCCATTGGCTCAAGCGGCATTCCCCATTGACAACATTTGCCACAACTACCTATGCTGTTTGCGCTGGTCAATTAGGAAATGGCAGTCAGGAGCCCATGGAACAAACACACTCGAAATGAGGGTTCAGTATGACTATGTGATCAATCCCCATCAATCCCTATCCAAGTGCAACTCCTGTCACCTTGTCATGTCCATAGACTCAATAACCATCAGGCACTGTCACATACATAATGATGTACACAGCAGTAATCTCATACCCATGCTGGCCATTCCTGGGTTTTACCCTGTGCTTGTGTCACAATAGCTGCAATGCCGCCATGCAACATCTCAAGTATCACAGTGCAAAGACAACTTCATTGAGGGGGAGGACATATATGTGGAGGAAGGCAAACACACCTGCACAGTCACAAGAGGAAACAGAACTCTGCCAGGTCCATCAGTGCAATGCAATGTAGCACATATACGCAAACATCAACATGAGAAACTACCAATGGTAACACATGCATTATCTCATGGAAATGCCATGCATGGTATGGTGCTAGGTCTCAGCACCGCAAAGGTGTATGTGAAAAAAGAAAGACTGGGACAGGGCCATATTGTCATGTGTGGTGCTGTGGCATCAGCACACCAACGTTCATTGCAATGCCTCACCTTGCAAATGGAAGCATAAGGAGGGTTGATGAGGACAAGAAGGTGTCAATCTACAACTTGGACAGAACCCACACTTAGAAGATGTGATGCAGACAACTGCCCAAACTGTCCTTCACTACATGCGACATGCAGGTGGGGCATAGGTCTGAGATACTGCAAACATTAATGACAGGAACAATGCATGGGAACTAGGATAACAATGTACCACCAATAGGAAGTCAGTAATGTCAGATTACAACTGGCACAACACAGACACACTAATTGTACAATATCTCACTGCAGAGGACCTTGGCTCTCCTGTGGATTTGCCTGTCCTGGACTACCCTGATGACCTGGATGACCAGCTGACAACTATAAGCCAGGAAACCATCCAAGATGTCCTGGGAACCCTCCAGACACCACTTCCAGTAACAAAGGAGGAGCATTCATGTAGAAGCCATCCCAGAGGACCTACCCACCACTCCAATAGTATGACCTGCCAGCTCAAACACAGCTGAGGACTCTGATGACACAGGGACCACCTTTGAGAGGACAGTAGTGGGAGTACAGTAGGAGCTGGCCAAGCAGGTGCAGGTGGGGATGCAAACTATGGCAGCCAGGTTTGAGGGGATGCTCATGTGAATGATAACGCCCACTGAACAGACAGCAGCCAAACAAGGCACACAATCCCCACTGCATGGAGTCCAACAGTGTGTGAGGGACTAACCACTGCCATGAGGAGTTGCCACAACACCTGCCCTCCCAATCTTACTGCTGCATGCATGACAAGAAGCAGGACTCCATGCACTAGGAACTGGCCTCCCTCAGGGCTGACATGGCTGCCTACCACAGGGATGTTGCTGCCAAACTCAATAATCAGCAGCTTCTCCTTGCTGCAGTGATGCCATATATAATTCCACAGATAGCAGCTGCCAGGAATTTGGTGTCCACTTCTCCAACCAATGAAGTGTGTGTGGTGCCCCCTCAAACCCACCACCACCACCTTCAAGGGCAGAGGAGACAACACACACATCAGAGGATGAGGATGTGGAACAGATCATCTTCACCCCTAGAAGTATCTGGTAGCACCAGCCCATGCCACATGGGCAGTGATTTCCCTTTGTTCTGTGCCTGACAACAAGCTACATTTGGTGACATGCACTCTTCACCGATACACTGTTAACCTTTCCACTATGGACTGCAATTGTCTCTCACTACTCCATTGGCAATTTGTGTTCCCCTGCACTGAACGACACTTCACCTTAGTATGTCAAATGACATGTCCCTCAACCTTGCACTTATGTTGTGTCACAATAGAATGGTTTACATTAATGGGGTCACAGACCTGGACTATGTAAATATTGCACTACAGCACTTTAAAATAAACAGCACCTACACAACCACTTTGTCTCAGTGTAATGTGACACATCTACTTTGCTGGAGATTTGTGATGCATGTAACATGTCCATGGACACAGAGTGTCAATACAAGAGTGCAGAAATAATGTGGGCAGATATCTACGTACAAGGTATCTACATGATGAACGTCAATGCTGGCCACATCCCCTACAAGCAAGTCACTGTGTATGTGACATTTGTTTTAAAACATACATGCCTCACCCACTAAATACAGCAGGAATGGCTGTGTAAGAGTGCTTGGCCAATAACGTCAGCTGGGAGTACAAGTAAAGCCCATTGGTGTGAAATGTTTATACTTGACCTCATCTGAAATTGGCACTATTCAGTTTAGCAGTGTTGACATGAACTTCAGGCTGCAGGCAGATGTCCCATAGTGCCCAACATCCCGACATAGGATCCAAACAATTACAGCTTAAAAAGCACACCTACCTGTCCAATACATGGGAACCATAGTCACTTTGATTGGTGGGTACAATGGATGGCAGATGTATTGAGATTTAGATTTGTTGTAGTAGCCAATGTGTTAGCTCAGTTGGAAGTTGGAATTAACGTGTCAAGAGAGGGATGGGGATGCAGGATGGGATCCACAGGCCAACAGACAATTGGCACTGTACACTCATGCAAAGACCCTGAGCCCTAAGCATATGACACACGCAGTAAGGGAGTACCTATATTTTTATTAACTATGTATGGAACTGAACGTAAAACTATGTAACACACCTACACTAACCTAATCTATCCTAACTATACATTACCCATAACTATACATTATCCTAACTAGCCTATGGTAAGCTTACTTACCACATTTAAAAACACACTCTAACATTTAACATGTGACCCCCGCTCCCTTTATATGACGAGACACATGCAGGACTTCATATACTAACCTAAACATATACTACCTAATCCTAAACACACATATATATATATATATATATATTTTTTTTTTTTTAATGTAATTTTTTTTATATACACAAAAGCCCCAATATTAACCCCCCACATACCCACCCACAAACTAACATGTAATAATATGAACCCCCACCAAAACCTACTTATCCTATCTAAACAACTACCCTACTCTAACCTATCACTCAACCACTTAAACCCACTACAAAACATGATGAGGAATGAGGACGGAGGGGACTGAACTAGGGGTGAGGGGAGGCAAAAGTTCAGAGGTTGCCCCTCCTGAGTGTCTTCTTGATGGCCTTCAGTCTCTTTGTATTCCTGCCAACATCCTTATGTATGGTGTCCAGGTTTTTGAGGACCTTTTTCATGTCCCTCTGGAGCCCCCTTATTGCCGATATGTCAATTGCAGCAGGCATGGTGGGGTATGGTGCTGATGTTAATGGTGTAACAGGTGGGGCAGATGTCAAAGTGGTGGCTGTGGTCCCCTGTGTAGGTATGGTGCTGGCCACACTCTTTGTGGCCAATGCGGGTCCCCCTTGGCTGAATACCCACTAATCCCCTGTGGCTCGCTCTCTTTGATAGTGCCATACCCTCTTGCGGTACCCAAACTCAACATCCAAGATGTAGTGATATTGCAATGCCCGCTTTTGGAGCTCCCTGAGTTCCACAACATCCATGTTGGCAGCTGTAAAAAGGAGACAGGCAACCACTAGTGTCATCATTGTCTGATGCATGTACAGATGATAATCTAACACTCTGTCTTGATTTGCACATGCAGTTTGAATCACAGTCCAGATAATACAATGCCCCTTATGAATGTAATGGTAACACTGCCTACATATCATGTCATTTACACCAAAGCAAAGCAAAACAATAGGAGGACCAAATAAAGTGATCTGTGCATTGATTTAATGCAATGTGTCACAATGCAAAGGCAGCAACTACTTCACATGGGCCAGGCCCACTAATCTTTATCATCTGAGTCAACTTCAAAGCACACAAGACCAGTGACTGGTAGATGTAATTGGCAGGATAGTATGCAGTTGGTAATCATAAGGGGTCAGTGTTGTTTGGGACACATGCACGCTTGAATGGGATGACTGTCATTAACATTGTGACCATCACATTTACCTACATATATGTTGATCCCCTACCCCTGTGCCTCAGGGGTGATGGGCATGCAATATATCATCACAACTGTCGAGGGCAACCACGAAGGCATGTCCACTTATACATGGATTTAGTGAATGGAACACATGTGAGGAGGGCTGCCACCTAGGAATAAGGGATCCATAGGTCATATACAGCTATATTCATCTGTCCAGGTGTGGACACCCATCAACACCTGTTCTGCCAACACAATTCCCAAAACACCCACATTGATGCCAGGGCACATCTTTCCTTGACCTGCAGGCATGCCTATTACATACCACAGAAGTGTCATGTAAATGGAGTACAACTTATGGGGCTACATGCTGGGGGACAGTTACCCATACAGACCTACATGTACATTACTATACAGGAATACACCAATTTGTGTTGAAAACTGATGCATCACTGTGTTGTGAGAATGAGAGTATGACCCAGTGCCAATATACTGACACTGGTGCACTTCCAAGTCACATGTGGGACTACACGTGGCTACTAATCGCCTTGTTCACAAGTTGCTGTCTATTGTGCAACACACGACTCCCAAGATATGACTCTCTTTCTGTGAATGTGTAACCCCTGCACAGAACACTATGTCAACATCCAGCTGAGTAAGATATCAGATCACGTACCAGCTCATCATATCTTGCAATGAGTGCAGCACACAAGAGTCACTCACATAACAGCTAAAATCACTACACCGAACAGACATCATTACACTTACTGGATATGTCTGGGTCCTGAAATCTTGCCACTTTCCCGATGGTATACGGGCATATCCACCTCTAAGACATGGAAAGGAAATATATGTTTGATGGTATATCACTGTACATACGTGTGGACAACATATCACAGTGTATAACATTTTACATGAGTGAGCTGGTGATCCTGCATGAAGAAAGTACAACAGACATACCACTGCAAACTCATATTGACACTGACGGTCCGGTGAGTGATAGCCACACATCTGCACACATGCACTGGGCCTAACAATCATGTAGTGCTATACCCTACTACAACCATATGTGGCTAATCCATTTCAGATTGTCCTCAATGGCATGATTTGTCTTTGGGTGAAAATTTAAATGGCATTTCCCTGGTGCACTGCAATACAAGTGATTCAGGTATTGTGGCTTGTGCATCAAGGGACACTGAGTTACTGTGTGATGGGCATGTGGCTCAATTTTCTGTCTGCAATTATCATGTGTTCAGAGGTCCATGATAGATGTGGCACAGTTGTATGTAGGTAACAAATGCCCCTTTGCAAGTGCCCCCTATGCCGAGTATGTCTCCTTTGCCAACATAATGGCAGGGATCATTTGTGTATAATGATGACAATGTAGCGCTAAACATGGATTGCCCACTTTGCTGTCCGGATCCAGTGAAATGTGGTATGCTGACAGTGTCTTACCTGACCATCATTGACAGAATGCATGGGCACCGGTATTTCCATAGCACCTGAAATGTGTGACTAAGGGCCGCATGTACGAAGATCAGGTTTTGTGAGTTGCAAATTGGGAGACTTAGCAACTCGCAATTTGCGAGTAGGATAATCTGATGTATAACACTGTCAATGACACTGTTTACAATTCACAAATGGGACAGCAACAGACCTACCTCATGAATATTCATGAGGTAGGTCTCATTTTGCAAATCCATTGGGAATGGCGGCACTCACAGGGATAGTGGCCTGCTGTGCTCAGAAGACCACCATGTCTGTGACTGCTTTTAAACAAAGCTGTCTTTTCTTTTTTGAAATGCAGCATTATTTCATTAAGGGTAAACAGAATGCATTTCAAAAACAAATATTATAACTTTTATTTTCTTCTTTTTAAAGCAGGCAGTGGTCCATGGGACCACTGCCTGCTCTGCAACAATGCATTTGCATGCATTCCCAAAGGGGATGGGGTCCCATGGGGACCTATTCCCTTTTGCAAATGGGTTAGCCCAAGGTTGAAACAGGTGGTAACTGCAATTGTTTTGTGATGGCATTCGTGGTCACGAAACAATCATACTTCGGACTGCGACTCGCAAATAGGAAAGGAACACCCCTTCCTAAATGCCACTAGCTGACCCTGTTTTGTGATTCGGCAATGTGTTTGCAGAATGGCAAAATTGGGTATGTGCATTGGCAAAAACATTTTTTCTTGACGCAAATGCACCAATTCTGAAAACTAGGCCGTTTGCGACAATAAAAAAGAGCTTCGTACATTTAGCCCTAAGTGATAGTTGTACATGACTCAACAAACCTCAGGCCTACATTGTTAACATGTATAGACATGTGGACTCCATCTCAGTAATGGGACACTAACACTTTGTTCTGCTTGCATTCAACCTGTCCACAAACATTGCATGCAGCATGTCAATACATTTGCTACTGTCACTCAGGAGCATTCTACTGTACACATTTGTCAATGTGATATTCACCAACGGGGCCACCGATCACCACACCCAGGTGGTCCAGCAGTTCCTGCTGGCTGGCCACCAGGTCAGCCCAGCGATGCTTTAGCTGGTGCTCATTCCAGCTGGTATGGTACCCCCTCTTGAGGTGGTAGAGCACCTTGCCCCACCGCAGCCGCCTCGCCTCTGTGTGATACCCCTGTGTAGGAGGCTGGCCTGGCTTGTAGTGGGTACCAATGGTACTTACACCTTATACTAGGTCCAGTTATCCCTTATTAGTAGAGCAGTAGTGTTCTAGCAGCTTAGGCTGATTGAGGTAGCTATAGCAGAGCAGCTTAGGCTGAACTAAGAGGCAAGCAAAGCTCATGCAATACCACTTATATCATATAGGCACTATGGGGGTCATTCTGACCCTGGCGGTCCGAGACCGCCAGGGCAAAAACGACTAAAGCACCGCCAACAGGCTGGCGGTGCTTTTTTCCCTATTCTGACCGTGGCATTAGGAGCCGGCTCCTGTGTTGCGGCCTCATTCCCGCTGGGCCGGCGGGCGCAAACTTGGTTTGCACCCGCCGGCCCAGCGGGAATGTCGGAATGGGGGCCGCGTGAGTGCGGCCGCATTGGCGGGCGCATGGCGGTTTCCGCCTGACGGGCGGCGGTAGCCGCCCGCCAAGGTCGGAATGACCCCCTATATCATAAGAAAGACAATACTCATAGTTACTAAAAATAAAGGTACTTTATTTTAGTGACAATGTGCCAAAAATATCTCAGTGGATATGCTCCCTTAGGAGGTAAGTAACATACACAAAATATACACAAATAACCAAATCAGGTAAGTAAAACAGTCAGAAAGTAGTGCAAACACTGTAAAACACAATAGGATGCAATAGGCCTGGGGCAACACAAACCATATACTAAGTATGTGGAATGCGAACCATAAATGCACTCCTAGGCAAGTGTAGTGTGTAGAGGGTTACTGGGAGTGTGAGAAAACACTAAGGGAGTAAAGGAGACCCCACCCCAGGACCCAGGAAAGTAGGAGTAAAGTACTACTATTTCCCCAAAAACACACAAGTCGTGATAAAGGATTTTGCAAGGACCACAACAGACTGCAAAGCACTGAAGATGGATTCCTGGACCTGAAGATCTATAAAGGAAGGGGACCAAGTCCAAGAGTCGCTGAAGTGTCCGGGGGGTAGGAGCCCACTAATCCCCGGATGAAGGTGCAAAATGGCTGCCTCCGGTTGGAAGAAGATGCTGGTTTTGCACCAAAAAAAGGAGGTAGGAGGTTCTGCTTTGTGCAGAAGATGTCCCACAGTATGCTGGTGGATGCAGAGTTGTTTCCTTGGCAAAATACCACAAACAAGCCTTGCTACCTGCAAGAGTCGCAAGTGGGAGAAAAAGGGTGCTGCCCGGGCCCAGGAAGGACCAGGATGTCGCCACTCAGAAGAGGAGACAGAGGGGGCCCTCAGCAATGTAGAGAGCCCACTGGAAGGAGGGAAGCACCAACAGGAGTCCTTGAACACGGGTTCAAGAACACTGAACACAGCAGTCATCTCAACACTGCAAAGAGAGGTCCCACGACACCGGAGATAAACTCAGGGAGCTGAGCATCTCAGGACAGAGTGCTGGGGGCCTAGGCTCGGATGTGCATGCAGGATTTCTTGGAAATGTGCACAGAAGCCCTTGTAGCTGCAGATCACACAGTGCACAGGATTACTGTCTGCGGAGGGGAGGCAAGGATTTACCTCCTCCAAATTTGGACAGTTATACGGCTGGACAGTCAGGGTCACTTGGGTCCAACACCTGTATTCCAGGGGCCATCCTCGTCAGGATGAGAGGGGTCCCAGAGTACCAGTGAGGCTATAGTTTGGTACCTGCTGGAGCAGGGGGAAGATTCAGTTGACCCACTGGAGATTTCTTCCTGGCTTCAAGTGCAGGATGAAGGCAGGCAGCCCCCAGAACATGCACCACCAGGAAACAGTTGAGAAAGCCGGCAGGATTAGTCGCTACAATGTCACTAGCAGTCTTCTTGCTACTTTGTTGAAGTTTTGCAGGCGTCCTGGAGCAGTCAGCGGTCGATCCTTGGGAGAAGTCGAAGAGAGAAGTGCAGAGGAGTCCTGTTGGATTCTTGCAAGTCTTATTCTGAAGAGAAGCACACAGGAGAGACCCTATATAGCCCTCAGAGGAGGATTGGCTACCTAGCCAGGTATGCACCGACCAGGAGGGGTCTCTGATGTCACCTGCTGGCACTGACCGCTCAGAGGCCTCCAGGGTGTCCCCACACCTCTGAAAACAAGATGGCAGAGGTCTGAGACAAACTGGAGGAGCTCTGGGCACCACCCCTAGGGTGGTGATGAACAGGAGTGGTCACTCCCCTTTCCTTTGTCCAGTTTCGCTCCAGAGCAGGGACTGGGGTTCCCTAAACTGGTGTATACTGGCTTATGAAAGGAGGGCACCATCTGTGCCCTTCAAAGTATTTCCAGAGGCTGGGGGAAGCTACCCCTCCCCAGCCTGTAACACCTATTTCCAAAGGGAGAGGGTGTAACACTCTGCTCTCAGAGTAAATGCTTTGTACTGCCTTCCTGGGACTGGGCTTCCCAGACCCCTGGAGGGCAGAAGCCTGTCTGTGAGGTGGCACCAGATGTAGCTGCAGTGCAAGCCTCCGAGAGCTGGTTTGGCAGTACTGGGGGCCCATAGTGGAGCCCCCAGGATGCATGAAATTGACTCCCCAATACCAGATTTGGAATGGGGGACAATTCCATGATCTTAGACATGTTACATGGCCATATGCGGAGCTACCATTGTGAAGCTACATATAGGTATTGATCTATATGTAGTGCACGCGTGTAATGGTGTCCCCTCACTCACAAAGTCTGGGGAAATGGCCCTGAACTATGTGGGGGCACCTTTGCTAGTGCAAGGTTGCCCTCACACTTAGTAACTTTGCACCTAACCTTCAGCAAGTGAAGTTTAGACATATAGCTGACTTATAAGTTACTTAAGTGCAGTGAAAATGGCTGTGAAATAGCGTGTGCGTAATTTCACGCAGGCTGCAGTGGCAGTCCTGTGTAAGGGTTTGTCTGAGCTCCCTATGGGTGGCAAAAGAAATGCTGCAGCCCATATGGATCTCCTGGAACCCCAAGGCCCTGGGTACCTTGGTAGCATATACTAGGGACTTATAAGGGGGTCCTGTATGCCAATTGGAATTGGTGAATGTAGTCACTAGCCTATAGTGACAAATTTAAAGGCAGAGAGAGTATGAGCACTGAGGTTCTGATTAGCAGAGCCTCAGTGACCCAGTTAGGTACTACACAGGCATACACATTTAGACCACAAACTATGAGCACTGGGGTCCTGGCTAGCAGGATCCCAGTGAGAAAGGCAAAAAAATACTGACATACATGTAAGATTGGGGGTAACATTCCAAGAAAGGTGGTACTTTCCTACACCCTGTATCACCCGCCCACCCATCTCCAGCATCATGGGTAGGAAGTGGCATACCAGCCACACAAATCCCCCAAGCTCCTCCTCCCCATGCATGTCAGCCTCGCCCTTCCTGACATGTCCCTCAAAAACAAATCCAAACAGTAAATGTAGAAAAAAAGAGGAAAAGAAATGAAAATAAAGGAAACTTACAGCCTAAATCTAAGAACCCCAACTAACCCAACTATTCTAACCCCCAGACGGACACCCGACAGTACAGATACAATATGAAAAACACTAAACTACACAAAATCACATACACTGGTACAAGAAACAAACATATTTCACAAAAGACACAACAAGAGAGACACCACAAGATACAATAAATGCAATCGACACACCAGCAACACCGAGATACAGCCACACAGTCAACAAATTGCACAGACTGTAGAGTGAAAGTACACCCACTGTACCATGCCTGTAAACAGGATTTCCTATTACATCACTTCCTGTCCTTGCAACACATTTTCCATAATGCGTATATTTTTTTGACGCATACGATGTTTGCGTGAAGATTTTTGAAGCATCACCTACATGTGCGGCAAAATACCACTCATTACCTGTATACTTCAATTTCAATGGATATTGGCAGGAGTGTGGTGCGCAAATGAAATTCACTCTAAAAGCCCATGAATGGTTAGTTTGCGCTTGCGGGAGTTTTCAACGCATTTGCATCAAAATTTGGACTCTATCTGTGATTGTGCGATTTTCTAATATTTAACATGCATGCAGGCTGTCTCAACATGAAGATAGGATGGTATGGCCTGCAGTGTGTAATATAGTGTTGGGTCACATGTGCTAGGTGGTAGAGCATGCACCTTTGTGTTTTGGGTATGAATGATCTGTAACAACGATGTGTGTGTTTCTGAAGGAACGGCATGCAATACTTTGGACGTCATGCAAATGTATGAATGTGTGCCAAATGTGTATCTACATCTGATGGCAATCAGTGATCTACAACAGTCATGGTATGTGTTTGTAACATGTGTTAACTCATGTGATGTGTGTAGTTGTTTCACTTAGGGGAAATTACATTTCACATGACAAACAAAACTCAGGTATTATTCAGGATGGCTGATGAGTGCTATGTAGGATATGTTACCCCTCATATGTCATTAATTGTTGGTTACAACTTCATGGTGACTTGTATGTGGATTACACAAATGTCTGACATGTGTACATGTGTTTTACGTTCTGTGTTTGAGACACTGTGCCTTAATTCCACCCATAAAATGTTTGGTACACGTCAGTTTGACTCATTACAATTACCTATGTTACTTGTTTTGCTGCTGCCCTGGCTGCATGTGTTCACATATTTTCAGATCTACATTCCACGGAAGTGTCCAGTTCAAGTGTGTGGGCATGTGTACCCTGTGTCAGAGTTGGGCTCCATGGTGTCACAATTTCGGGCGGGTCTAGTCAGTTGTTAGGGGTACCCCTTCAGTTCACAGAGAATCTCGCAAGGAGGAAGTAGAAGAGCAGACAAAGGAATACAAGGGGAAAAGACAGCTATGGTAAGGTGGAAAAAACAGGAAATTGAAGGCAGAGCAACCTTAGTGTGAACAAACATGGAACGGATTATTAATGGACAAACACGTTGGGGTTATCACTAAGGTTGTACACAGGGTAGGGCTCAGAACTTCCCACAGCAACAGGGAACGTCAATGCCTCTGTGCAGATTACTCTTACAGATACTCACCACGCAAGCCCCATAGAAAGGAGGCAGTAGAAGTGATTCTGTCTCTGGACTCTTAGGGCACAAGCAAGGATTGTACTTACATACACGGGACTAGCCCTTGTGGGTCCAGCTGGAGACACAGTGGCAATTCCTGGAAAACAGCCATAGTACACTGTCACTGTTAGGCCCTAAAGACTAAATGCAACACTAGACAAAGGATGGGGGCTGGATTTGCCTCCTGGAAACCAGGTGCCACCCCAAGTACAAAGGAAAACACTTCTACACAGGTGAGGACTGATAGTTCACTTACCAGACACTATAACCCAAGAGGAAACAGAAACAGAAGGAACAAACTAGGAGGCAAAGCCAGGGACAGGGAACAGGCTCAGGCTGACGCAAAGGCAGGAACAGGACTGGGAAACAGAAAGCTGGAGCAAGCAAGAACAGGGCTGGGAAACAGAAAGCAGGCTCTGGCTGAAACAAACCAGAACAAAGCTAAGAAACAGGGAGCAGACTCTGACTGGAACAAGCGGGAACAGGGCTGGGAAAACAGAGAGCAGATTCAGGCTGAATCTGGACTATAACACAATCCAACAAGGGGTCTGGAACACAAAGGAATCATACTCCAATGCATGACGAGGAGCTTCAGGGAATGGCAGCTTATTAGCAGTTCCAGGTAGCAGCAAGCCCGGGGCAGAGTCACATGGCTGGGCTGCACAAGAGAGGTCACTGGTGTGTACAGCTTCAATCTTTCACAAGTCCTGGAGGAGGAGAGAATCCAGTATAAAGGGACAACTGGACGTTTCCAATAGGAAGCAATGGACAGAAGATTACAGGTCATACGACTACCAGGGAGTGCATTATGGGACCTGAAGTCCATGGGATCTAATTTAGTTCTTCTATAGCATGCCATATCGAAAAGGGAAGCAAACAGGAGTCAGAAAGGGACTCCGGGTAAGTGTTAATGATGATTCCCAGGCTACAGATAGTCTGTTTACAGAGCCCACTACAGATGGAACGACAGAGACTTAACAAATGGCAGTGGCAGTACTGATTTCCAGGGATGGACTGAGCATGGCATGTGTTGTGAACATTGCTTGTCATACCTGGGACACTCATGCTATCCATTTTCACAAATGATGCCCCCCTTGTCACACAAACTCCTTGCAGAGATTACAAGTGTCACACTTAGTAATGTCAGGGGTCTGTTCATACATTTCTGTACATCTGATATTTCACATCCACTGCCTCATGTATGGGGTGCTTATTTACCTTATGATTGGAGATGTCATAGTTGTGTGTCATGTGCTACAGTAGGCCATGTTGGCAACGTGGATGTGACTCATATGTTGTGGTCCATTGATTGTGTCCTTCATATGTGAAATTCAAGAGATGAGTATTTCTTATATGTGTGTGATGTTTGCTGTACAATCATACGCATCACATGTGATATTGCATCAGAAGTAGTCAGATTTGTCTTTGTAACATGGTCCCTGAGGTAATACTCAAATTCCTAAGGTACATGTGATGGAGAATGAAGAAACCAGAGTAGCATTGTGTGATCAAGTAAAGTGTTTATTTACATATCTTAACAAGGTGGGAAGAGTGGCTATTAAAAGAAAAAGTTGTGTACAATTTGCTGTCTGCGGTGAATTCCTGCAGCTGAGTTCTGCTATCCCCCCTCATTTTCCCTGCCACCATCCTCCTCTTCCTCAGGCAGTTCTTAATCCGGCTCATAAAATGAGATGTTCCTCTTCACACAAATGTTGTGTAGGATAGCACAGGTGAGTATAATTCTACACACAATGTGTGGGACATATAGGAGGCTGCCTCCTGTGATGTCCAGGCACCTGAATCTGGACTGCAGGACTCCAAAGGTCCTTTCCACAATGGTGCATGTCCTCAGATGTGCCTCGTTAAAGGCACGCTCTGCTGCTGTGCTTGGGTTGGGGAATGAGGTCATGATCCATGGCTAGATCCTGTAACCCTGATCCACTGCAAATGATAATAGGAGTGAGTATTTTGTTAGTGGTTGCAACAGGAATGTTATGTAGGATGGCAGTTGATATCTTGTGTTGTCTGTGACTCATATATGTTTGTGGAATTGTGGGATCCTGGGCTTCTGTGAGGTTTTATCTGCACTGGGTTGTTTGACATGACAACTTGTGTTTGGCTCATTGACCTGGGATCTATGATTTGGTTTCTGAACTGTTAGTCAGTAAGTATATACCATGCGTTGTGTAGTGTCCAACATGTTTTAGTGTGCTTTCACTGGAGGGGACATGATACATCAACACACACACAATGGATCCAGATGTGGTGGTAACATGGTTGCACTACATGGCCTGGACATCCCATCCAATTAGACATATGTCATTGCAGATGAAATGCGACACTGAGGCCCTTTGATTTGGGTAGATGACAATGCACAACATATCTCCATAGGTTGGCAGCACTGGGCAGTTCAGTATTGACAAAGCACAATTGTCCCATGAGTGACTTGTTTCTAGGCAAACCTTTGTGTTTCCTTCTGCCAGTAGCTCATGTGCAACCGTGCCCCTACACTACCGAACTTGGTATCCCAGGAGTAATGTATGATGTTGGGACTGCCTCAATATTTCTGTGTCACCTACATGTGAGTCAGCATCATCATGCTGTGTGTCTCATGGTGTTTTACCTGCTACCACACACATTGCACACCCATTCCACGCTACATACTATTTGGGAGGGTGGCAGATTGACTATGTAGCTTAATGTAATTGAAAATGGTCATCTTCCAAGTTGTACTTACAGTGTACTTACAGCTGCTTCTGCTGCGCGTTGGGGAAGCTGATGTGGCGGGTGTGAGGGAGATTATGGCATTTAACACCTTGGGCAAGAAGGTCAAGAATGAGGGCTGTGATACCCCAGCGACCAGGGCACTCGTTGTCTGGAAGGAGCCACTTGCCAACATATGCAGGACAGCTAGCAGCTTGGTCACCAGTGGTATGTTGTGTGGTGTCTGCAGGTTAGCTATTAGTTGTAGCTCAATATGGCACAGCAGCTATTGTATGGCTTGCCAGTTGAGCTGATAGCTCCGAATGATGACCTGTTCTCTGAGGCCATGGAGGGTTGTCCTTTTTCTGAAAAGTTTCTCTTGCCTTCTGTGTTGCCTTTGTGGGCGTCGTTAGGGTGGTGGTGGCTGCCGCAGTTGGTCCTGTGCTCAGCGTTGTCTTGCAAGCTGCATCATTAGCACTTCCATGTTGTCCTGTTGGTCTGTAATGTTGATTGTGTGTGTGTTTGCCTCATTTTAATGCCTGCCCTGACACTGGCGTAACATTTTGACACAAATCGGGTTTAGTGCAATTTTTCAGGTCCGCCTCCCACCCGTACATCATTTTTGCCCTGTTGGATAAATATGGCGCTAGGGAGTTTGAATCATTTTTTGGATGGGAATGCCTACCTTGCATCTCATTGACGCAAGGCGGTTTCACGCATCCTTAAAATGATATTAACTTCCTATTTTTTACGCTAGACGGGTCTCGCATCAAAATATAAATATGGAGTTAAGTCTGCGCTGGATTTGCGTCAATAAAGATGACACAAACCCAGCGCAAACAGAGTATAAATATGGGCCTAGGTCTCCTATCTCCACAGGACTTGAGGTCCAGGATCCATTGTTGGTTTCTAGCAGTCTTGCTTGGCTCTTACATAATCCTTTACCACGCCTTCTAGTGTGTTCCGAGGAAACTTGCAGTACTTTACTCCTGTTTTCCTTGGCTCTGGGGTGGGGTATTTTACTTACCTTTGGTGTTTTCTCACACTCCCAGGGCCCCTCTATACAGTACACTTGCCGAGGGGGGAATCCAACATTCGCATTCCACTATTTTAATATGTGCTTTGTGTTTCCCCTAGGCCCATTGCAATCTATTGTGTTTTTCACTGTTTGCACTATTCTATGACTGTTTACTTACCTGATTTTTGTTACTAGTATATATATTGTGTATAAGACTTACCTCCAGTAGGAGTATTGCCTCTAAGATATTTTTGGCCTTATTTTTGTAACACTGAGTATTGTCTTTCATGTGTGTGAGTACTGTGTGACTACAGTGGTGTTGCAAGAGCTTTGCATGTCTCCCAGTTCATCCTTGGCTGCTCTGCCTACAGCTACCTCTAGACAGCATGGCTTCCAGACCCTGACTACTTTTCACTAATAAGGGATAACTGGACTGGTATAAGGTGAAAGTACTTTTGGGTCCCACTACAAACCAGGCCAGCCTCCTACATTGGTGGTGCAGCGGTAACCCATAGGGCAGGGTGCTGTGTAGACAAAAGGCAGGACATGTACCTGTGTAGTTTACATGTATTGGTAGTGTAAAACTCCTAAATTTGCTTTGCACTGCTGCGAGGCCTGCTCCTTTCATAGGCTAACATTAGGGCTATCCTTATATACTGTTTGAGTGGTAGATTCTGATCTGAAAGGAGTAACAAGGTCATATCTAGTATGGCCAGAGTGGTAATACAAAATCCTGCTGACTGATGAAGTTGGATTTAATATTACTATTTTAAAAATGCCACTTTTTGAAAGTGAGCATTTCTCTGCACTTAAATCCTTCTGTGCCTTACAATCCACGTCTGGCTAGGTTTGTCAGCTCCCTTGTGCATTCACTCAGACAAACCCCAAACAAAGGATGCTCAGTCACACTTGTACAAATCTGCATTTTTAATGGTTCTTCCAGGGCTGGGAGGGTGGAGGGCCTGACACTTACATGTCAAAGGACAGTAGCCTGCCCTCACACAAAGGACTGCCACACCCCCTACTGGGACCCTGGCGGAAAGGATGGAAATGAAGGGGACCTTGTACACTTCTAAGCCACTCTTTGAAGTCTCCCCCACTTCAAAGGCACATTTGGGTATTCAAACAGGGCCTCTGCCCCTACCAACTCAGGCACTTCCTGGAGAAGAAACCCTGAACTAGAACCTGCAACCTGCCAAGAAGAACTGCCTGGCTGCCGAAAGGACTCACCTGACTGCTTTCTGGGAAGGACTGCTGCCTTGCTGTTGCCCTGCTGCCTTGCTGCTCTGTGGCTGTGCTCAGAAGTGCTAGCCAAGGGCTTGGATAGAGCTTTCCTCCTGTTCCCTGAAGCCCAGGACCAAAAACACTTTATTTCTGCAAAAAGAACTCCCTGTGCGGCAAAAATCAATGCACAGCCTGCATAAAATGACGCACAGCCTGCATCGCGTAAAAAATTCACCGCACGCCGAACCGGAATGACGCAGTCTGATCGACGCAAAGCCAATCCGGAACAACTCAGACCGACTTCCTGAGAGGAATCAACGCAGCACATGCCGTGTGGTAGAAATTTCCATGCAACGCCCACCGGATCGACACGGCCCCTGTGACTTCATCCTGGAAGTGCCGGATCTCAACGCATCGTCCCCGGGGCATCCGAAATCCCCACAACCCGAAGAGGATGCAATTCCGTGCGCCAGAAATCGACGCAAAGCCTTCCCTGCATGGAAAATAAACAAAGCATCGCCGTGTACGGCCCAAGAAATCGACGCAGACCTCCCTGTTTTCCACGTATTGCCTCCCCTGCGGTTCATTGCGGGGAATATGAATGCAAACCAGGTACTTTGTGCTTGCAAGAGACATTTGTTGCTGTTAAGAGACTAGAGACACTATGGGGGTCATTCTGACCCTGGCGGTAAATACCGCCAGGGCGGAGGTTGGCGGTAGCACCGCCAACAGGCTGGCGGTGCTCCGCCGGACATTCTGACCGCGGCGGTACAGCCGCGGCCAGAAGCGGAAAGCCGGCAGTGTACCGCCGACTTTCCGCTGCCCATGGGAATCCACCATGACACCCCATACCGCCATCCTGTTCCTGGCGGTTCGGCATGGGCACTGCAGGGGCCCCCGTAAGAGGGCACCACAATGAATTTCAGTGTCTGCTTTGCAGACACTGAAATTCGCGACGGGTGCAACTGCACCCGTCGCACCTTCCCACTCCGCCGGCTCCATTCTGAGCCGGCGTCCTCGTGGGAAGGGTGTTTCCCGCTGGGCTGGCGGTCGGACTTTCGGCGGTCGCCCGCCAGCCCAGTGGGAAACCCAGAATGACCGCCGCGGTCTTTTGACCGCGGTACGGTCTTCTGGCGGTTCCCGCTTGGCTTAGAATCATGGCCTATATATCATTTTTACAGTGATATCTTAACATATACTTATTACATCTTAATTGATTTGACCTGCATCTTATCAGATAAATATTATCTATTTTTCTCAACACTGTGGTGAATTTTTGTGGTGTTCTACTGTGTTATTGCAAACTTTATTGCACACATACTTTACACATTGCCTTCTAATTTAAGCCTGACTGCTCAGATCCAAGCTACCAGTGGGTGGGCACAGGATAATTTGGATTGTGTGTGACTTACCCTGACTAGAGTGAGGGTACTTGCTTGGACAGGGGTTATCCTGACTGCCAACCAAAGAACCCATTTCTAACACATGTGAACACCGTAAGCAACACCCATTGTAAGACCATCTCATGCAGTGTTATCTTGAAAGCTGTCCATATATTCAAGGCCAGGAAAAGGTGGCTTTGGTGGCCTTGCACATATGGGCTGGCACACTGCGCCTCTGGAGCATCAATTAAAATTGACACTCTGGTGGCACAGTGTGCCGCTAGTGCTTGGTAAATGAGGCCCACAGTAAGGTAAACGTAGAGTGATGCTGCCCTTCACACAATGAAGAAAGTGATGTGAAGGTTGTGGCCTGGGATGTGCTAATTGTGTGAAGTCAGTGCAAATTGCATCTCTTTGCTGTTTAACCATAAGTGCACCAGCATACTACTCTATAGCCTGCAGACAGTGCACTCTGGTGCAGGGACATCACTGACCCCCCTTTTGATGTTGCATAGTGACCACATTGCACCCCATGCGACTTACTCTGTGGTTGTTGTTTTTCCTCCTATGCTGCACTGTCATGTCCTTGGACTCCGGTCACCAACTCCTCAAGGATGACAGCTGCCACATCTTCTCCAGGTCATCTAACTCCTCCTGGAGTGCTGGACTTCTACCTCTGGTCTGCAATGCTGCCTTGCGCTCGTTGGCCAGTTTCTCCTGTGTTCTCCATTAGCAATCATGCAAGCACTTCTTACAGTCGATGACTCCTCTTGACCTCTGCCACACTGTTGACTTTGTCCACTATGAGCTGCCATATGGTCTCTTTCCCACTAATGGAAATTTTGAGGTGACGAATAGCTGTTGATGCTGCGACACCTCACGGATCAAGATGTTGTTTTTCTCCTCAGTGACCTGCACTTCCTGTTCCTCTTCCTCTTCTCCTGGGAGTCTGTCTGGATATCCTGGCTGGTACTGGGGTTGTTGGGGTTGTCCTGAGATGTCTGGCCGTCAGGGTTTTCCATTTCTTCTACTGCAGTGTCCCCTGTTTGTATTTATTTTGTAAATCGGCATTTTGTGGGTGTTTTTCTGACACCTTTAGGAGCGGCGTTGCATCATTTCTTGTAAATGAGGCCCTTGGTTTCTTGATGGTTATTAAAGATTTCGGTATCCTAAAATATATAGGGGGTCATTCCGACCCTGGCGGGCCGGGGACGGAGGAAGCACCGCCAACAGGCTGGCGGTGCTTCAGGGGCAATTCTTACCGCCGCGGTCAGAAAAGGGGAACCAGCGGTTTCCCGCCGGTTTTCCCCTGCCCCAGGGAATCCTCCACGGCGGCGCTGCAAGCAGCGCCGCCATGGGGATTCCGACCCCCTTCCCGCCAGCCTGTTCCTGGCGGTTTACACCGCCAGGAAGAGGCTGGCGGGAACGGGAGTCGCGGGGCCCCTGGGGGCCCCTGCAGTGCCCATGCCACTGGCATGGGCACTGCAGGGGCCCCCTAACAGGGCCCCATTCAGATTTTCAGTGTCTGCAAAGTAGACACTGAAAATCGCGACGGGTGCCACTGCACCCGTCGCACACCAGCAACTCCGCCGGCTCCATTCGGAGCCGGCTTCATCGTTGCTGGGGCTTTCCCGCTGGGCAGGCGGGCGGCCTTTTGGCGGTCGCCCGCCCGCCCAGCGGGAAAGTCAGAATGACCGCTGCGGTCATTTGACTGCGGTGCGGTCTTCTGGCGGTCTCCGCCCGGCGGGCAGCGCCCGCCGCCCGCCGGGGTCGGAATGACCCCCATAGACTCCTCTGTCACATTCTCTTCTGGAGGCAATAAAATATAAGAAGGGGGACTGTCAGACATGAACATTTTGGTGATTGTAAAACATTTTGCCATAGAATACCATATGTGTAAACTAGATGGTAGACTGGTTCCTAAGTTCGACAAATATCTATCATAAAAATCTTATACTACAGTAATATTTAAAAATGTTTTTCAATACTTTAACTGCCTTGATTGATCCCGCGATATGCAACCCCCACACTCACAGAGTCCTTTCATAAAGAGATTATTTCTGGTGATCCGCTTGAGCACAGAGGAAATATATGACATCTATGGATTCATTAATTTTAAAAAATAACAATGACAAGTATTAAAACATGTCAAATAAAAAATATTACCTAGTGTTCCTCAAAGATCCGTGCTTTTCTTCTCCGGCCCATATGCATACATGTACCTCACTGCGGTGCGTTGACAGTTCGCCATGCATCCTTTGCAATGGAGAACATCTCTAAGTGTGCTCTTACACCTATTCACTATTGCAATACCGATGTACTGGTGAAAAAGAAATCCTCCATACAAAAGGAGTGCTGTTTACAACTCCTAATATCTTTAGTGTGGGTCGAACCAAAATGTGAAGGGTCCAATTAATAAACAATATAGGGAGGCACGCTCACCCACTGCCTTTCCCTTTATGTGTTATGTATTGATAAAACGTGATCCTGCACGCAGCTAAAAGTCTCTCTATACATAACTAGATTTGCTTCAATTGTGACACTGGACTCGCTTACACTTCAATAGATCCATTTTATAAGACTGTGGTCAAAGGTAAACTTCAGATTGTGCATGCATACACCCTCTGCAGTTCTTGCAATTTGTAACTAGTTCATATTTTAAAACTGGTCAGAACAAGATAGGCAGGTAATACTGATAAGTGTGTGACCTGCATTATACATGGCAGCTGTTCAGTAGACACTGTGTAGTTACAAACAACCTTCCTGAAAGCAACAGAGAAGAGGTAGTCTTTTATGGCACTTTGGAACTTCTTAAAATGTATGCTCTGTGCAAAATCTGCAGATGTGCACGATTTTGGAAAAGAAAATGGAGGAATGATCTGCAAACAGACGGACATCTTTTCTATGATCTAAATATTGGAACATAGAAATGTACCTGGAAAACTTTCAGAGATTAGATTTTGCATTCACCTCGACTGACCTAACAGATTTACTGCCTGCATGCAGAGTTTACTTAAGATTGGTATCCAGGTATGACTCTTTACACACGATTGATCGCATTCTCCTGACTTTAATGAAAAAACGGAGGTAAAGAAAGAGGTATTCTTACATAACTTTGAAATATTTTTGGGAAAAGGCACAACAAAACGTTTTTCTCACACCTGGAGAAAAACAGCCAGTTTCACCGTCAGATGTAAATATAAATTCATTGTGATTGGATGTACAACAAACTAAACAAGGAAGTGTCCATGGCCCTCATTATGAATCTGGCGGTAATCACCGTCGACCGCCGGGCTGGCGGTGAACAAAAGACTGCCAGTGGAGGTAGACTGCACACCGCCGAATAATGATGCCAAAAACACAGTCTGCCCAAAAATCAACAACCTCCACTCACCGCCAGGGCCAATGAAGGGGGAAACTTAGGACACAGCACCCCACCACCGCCATCCCTACAAATCCCTGCCCACCAAATAATGATGCACAAATCAGCGCGGCAGACAGTGGATGTCGAACGGCTATTGGTGGTAATGACGGCCGTGCTCAGAAATGGGAACCGCCAACAACAGAAGCACACATTGGCAATTTTGAAAAACACACAGCTGACACACATCAACACCATTATAAAACACACTCACACACAACCCACAATCCTTTGCAATGCCAACAGCATCACAGAAAACCACACCACAACACACAGACAAACAACCACCACACAAGTAACACACAACACACCAACCACAACACATGCCATGGCACCCCCTAAGCACCATGGAGCTGCAGACCATGGTGGACGAACTACTCCGGGTCGAGCCCCAGCTGTTTGGGGCACAGGTGAATCAGACGCCCATGGTCAAGAAGATGGAGCTATGGCAGAAGATAGTCAACAAGGTCAACGGAGAAGGAATCCATCCATGCACAAGGGATGACATCAAGAAGAGTTGGAACGACTTGCGGGGGAAGGTGCGTTCCATGGCATCACAACACAACATCGTCGTACAGAAGACTGGCGTTGGTTCCCCACCTCGTCCTCCCCGAATACACCGACTGGGAGGAGAGGGTCATGGCCATCCTGCACCCAAAGGGCTTCACTGGACTCCCTGGAGGACTGGACTCGGGTAAGTCATCTACACCTGCAATGCATGTATCACCCCATCCCTCTCACTACCACCATGCAACATCCCCTACCCAGCCCACAGCACCTACACACACCTACCCATGTCCCCTGCATGCCCACAACCCCCCATACAAACCACTATCCACCCCCCTGTGCACAGACACCAACCCAGGCATGAAATGGCAGAAGCACCACAACACCCAGAATGTACCACTCCCCCTCACCAAGGCCCATATTTATACTTTTTGACGCAAAACTGCGCCAACGCAGTTTTGCGTCAAAAAAATTAGCGCCGGCTAACGCCATTCTGAAGCACCATGCGGGCGCCGTATTTATTGAATGACGTTAGCCGGCGTTAGCCGCCGGCGCTGTCTGGTGTGCGTTAAAAAAAACGACGTACACCAGGCAGCGCCGGCGTAGGGGGAAAATGGCGTATGGGCGTCCACAAATGGTGCAAGTCAGGCTGAGGCAAAAAAATCGCCACAACCCGATTTGCGCCATTTTTTTCCGACGCCCATCCCCCATTGAAATGACTCCTGTCTTAGCAAAGACAGTAGTCATGCCCCCTTGCCCAATGGCCATGCCCAGGGGACTTCTGTCCCCTGGGCATGGTCATTGGGCATAGTGGCATGTAGGGGGGCACAAATCAGGCCCCCCTATGCCACCAATTTTTTAAAAAAAGAATACCTACCTGGAATTACCTTAATGTCCATGGGGTGGGTCCCTCCAGCCTTGGGTGTCCTCCTGGGGTGGGCAAGGGTGGCAGGGGGTGTCCCTGGGGGCAGGGGAGGGCACCTCTGGTCTCATTCTGAGCCCACAGGTCCCTTAACGCCTGCCCTGACCCAGGCGCTAAAATCCAGCGCAAATGCGGGTTTTTTAGACCCGCCCACTCCCGGGCGTCATTTTTGCCCGGGAGTATAAATCCGACGCAATAGCATCGGAGTCATTTTTTAAGATGGGTACGCCTACCTTGCATATCATTAACGCAATGAAGGTGTTCACGCAAAAAAATGACGCTAACTTCATGAACTTTGGCGCTAGACGCGTCTAACGCCAACGTATAAATATGGAGTTAGTTTTGCGTCGAATTTGCGTCGAAAAAAACGACGCAAATTCGGCGCAAACGGAGTATAAATATGCCCCCAAATGCATCCAAAAGAACACCAAGGGACCCTGCCTGCCACCACATAGGAATGGAACCACCAATAACTGCAAGGAACATGAAAGTGCAGCAAACCCAAATGCCATTACTCCACCTGAAGACGAAGACCCCACTCAGGAGAGTGCAGAGGGATGTCTGGACACAGAGGAGAACCCTGGCCCATCCCACAGCCCTGGACACTCAACCCCGAGTAGCCCACCCTAGGACACCACTGACACCCTTACCACTCAGCCACCACCATCAGCTCTGGTCCAACACCCCCACACCAGTGTCCCCAGGCCTCGGACTGTCTTTCCACAAGTACAGAGTCCAGAGTCTCCACCTACCACCAGGCAGGATGATGATGGGCCCAGTGTAAGTAGGATGGCCAGACCTGTGCTGGGGACACAGGTAAAGGGGGCTATGGCCATTGGGATGGGAGCAGTGGGTCAGGGGGGTGTGCTAAGGAGGGTTGCAGCTGCTAAACAGGCTATTGCTGAGGTCCTGGGAGAATACAACCATTCCCAGCACAGGATGGCCCAGATCCTGGCCATGCTGGAGGAGAATCAGAGGCTGCATGTAGCACACCATCACGAGGCCATGGAGAAATGGAAACACCTCAATGCTACCATGGCCACCATTGCAGGGGTGCTGCAGCGCCAGTACAACAGCCCTTCAACTGCAGCCCAGCTTCCCCCTCGCAAACGTGCCCTCAGACATCCCTGTGAAACATCAGCCAAGACCAAGCCCACCGCCAGGAAGTGACTCTGTCCTGAACTGTCTCCCTTTCGTGCCACTGAGCTACCTTGTCGACATGCCACTGCCATTTCACCACCTTCCAATGGCCCCTTGGAATATTCCCCCGTGCAACCAACAGCTGTGGAAATGTACCAGAGTATTTTGTACACCATGTGCCCGCTCCCTTGCACTGTCCCCTCAGTCATGGATGTGTTTTGTGTCAATAAAAAAACACCTGTGCCCTCAAAATATCTGTCCTTCATTTATATGTGCAAACAAATGCAAATGTCAATATAGTGGGCAGTTTACATCTTTAATGCTGTTTTTTTGCAGGAGGGGGTCTAACAGACTGCAATGTTCCAAGTTTGTCACACTGCACATTCCTTTGCTGCACCACACATCTCCTTCTTCAAACATGAAGTTTATATATCACTGATAAAGAACACCACAGCACTTTGACCATAAGTCACAATAAAACAATGCAGTAAATCCAAGGGTAACATAGAACACTACCTTAGAGTCACGGGGAGTACAGCCAGATTAGCTGGGTCCTGGAGTTGATGTCTTCCCCCTCCTCTTCCCCATCACTCTCATCCATCCTCTGAGGTGGCAGGGGTGGTTGGACAGCATCCACCTCATCCAGTAGTGGAATAGCTTTCCTCAGAGCCAAGTTGTGCAGCATGCAGCCAGCCACCACTATCTGATGCACCTTGTCAGGGGCATAGCACATGGACCCTCCAGAGAGATGAAGGCAGCAAAATCTTGCCTTAAGGAGTCCTATGGTTCTCTCAATAACCCTCCTAGTGTGACCATGTGCCTCATTATTATGGGTTTCTGCATCTGTCCTGTGATTCCTCAGAAGTGTCAGGAGCCATTGCATGTTTGGATAGCCAGAATCCCCTGCAAAAGTGGGCAAAAGGGGGTTGAAACACACACAATCTACTTGCATGCAGCCTGCCTGTCAGCTATGTAACTGATCCACTATCATACACACTCACCTATGAAAAAAGCTCTGTCCCCCTGCAGTTGTCACATCATGGGTGGCACACTGCTGTTTCTCAGGACAAAGGAGTCATGGACTGATCCTGGGAACCTTGCATTGACATGAGTAAAGGACTGATCAGCTGTACACACCAATTGGACATTTTTGGAGGGAAAGTTTTTACGATTTCTGAACACCTGTTCATTTACTCTTGGGGGTATGAGGGCTAGGTGGGTACCATCAATGGCACCTATCACATGGGGAATGTTTGCAAATGCATAAAATCCAGATTTGATGGAGGTGAGATCCGCCCTTTTGGGAAACTGGATATAACTCTTCAGGTGTTGAAAGAAGAAATCCAGAAATTTTGAGAGGACGTGGCTGAACATTGGCTGAGATACACTGGCTGCCATGCCCACTGTCATTTGGAATGAGCCTGTTTGCCAGAAAATGTAGCACAGATAGTACCTGCACAGTTGTAGGGATGGCCTGGGTATTCCTATTAGCTGGCATCAGCACAGGCTCCATTTGTGCACAGAGTTCCAGGATAGTGGTACGATTCAGGCAGTAAGTGATGATGATGTGACGTTCCTCCATAGTGGCCACATCGACCAGGGGTCAGGAAACAGATGGTGTGCTCCCTCGCCACATGGGTCTGTACCTATGGGGGGGAGAGAAACACATTGATTTGCCACATACACTTTAGTCACAATATTCTGCAATTCAACTTGTACATGCAACCCCATTGCCCCTCACACAGATGCAGAGAACATGGTAATCCTGTCTGGGTATTGCCTGGTGTCGTGTGTGTTCTGCATTGCATCACAGTGTAGGCACTCTTCCCACTATGATTCCATTAGGATGATCACTCATCATTCCATTACTTGACGAAGGGTAGAGGGACTGGAGCAATGGATTAGGACCCTGGACAGACTAGAAAGGCGTGGTGTGTGCAAAATGGCAGCCCCCTGCCCTAGAGGTAGTGTAGTATAGTATAGGAGGTGAAAACATTTCCTCTGGCATCAGTCGTCATGGCGGTAGGCGGTGTTCCCCGGTGTGCACCTCTTCATTGTATAGCATTGGGTCTATGGGGGGCCAATCATGATCACTGCCAGCGGTGACGGTGCACACCGCCACAGTAAATACCACCATTTTGTCATGCCCTTGCCACTTGACTCATACCCCTCGAGAAGAGCGGAACTCCACTGCGTGAGCTGCTGTGTTCTGACTCTGGGGCTAGTAGTGTCATGTGTCACAGAGGAACAGGCCCCAACCTTCACCACAGAGGAGCTTGAGAAGCTGGTGGACGGGGTCTTACCTCTGTATGTGAAGGTGTATGGGAGACCAGAGGCTCAGGTAAGTTGCTATTACTCCTCCTTGAATGTGTGTGAATGTGGAGGATGCCTGTAGGCATTGTTGGTGGATGTGTGGATACTTACCCGTGATGTGTCTGGCAGTTGTCATCTTGGCTATTGTCAATATGTGTGTCTCCATGAACCATGTGAGGTAGAACTGGCATGGCATTTGTGTATGGGGAACACACACTGAGGTCTGTGTGCCCCATGCAGGTCAGCGCCCATCAGAAGAAAGGAATGTGGCAAGCCAACACCAGCGAAGTGTTTAGCCAGGGGGTCTACAACCTGCGGAGCACCCACTGCAGGTGGGAGTACCTGCAGCGCTGGGCCAGGAAGACCGGAGAGGCCCAGCTGGCGATGGCCTCCCAACGAGGGAGTGGTGCCTATCGGACCTTGACCCCCCTAATGGCCTGCATACTGGCAGTGGCCTATCCCGAATTGGATGGGTACTAGAAGGCAGCACAGCAGCCACAAGGGGGTGAGTGCCTACACTAATGTGATGCTACTATGCTCAGTGTATTTAGGTGCCATGGGGTGCATGCAGTGTAGTGGCAGGTCCATAGACAGGTGTGTCCCTGCAGTCGTTTCGTGCACCCCTCTCTGTCCGCGGGATAGTGTCCTTAGATAGATATGGTTGGGAATATAGTCCTGTGAGGGGTCCCCTGTTTGGGCTATTGGTTCAGCCTCATGGATTGGCAGATTTGTTGTCTGCCAACACCTCTCATTGTGGCCCATTGCAAAGTGTTATGGAGTAAAGTGCCAGGATGGTTATGTAGTGTACTGTGGGATGTTGCCTAGCAGTCAGGAGCACATTCAGGTGGATAATTCTGTCAGCTGGGGGTTAGTGCATTAGATGGGTGGGAGTGTATGTGAGCCAAGAGGTATTTTTGATCTAGATTTGACCTACTTGTTTCTTGTTTTGTCCCCGCCCCGTGCTCTTGTGTCCTTGTGTGCTTTAGCATTATCTGGTGAGGAGCTGAGGCACCAGCAAGTGGGGATGCTGCAGCCTGTGGTTCCCAGGAGTCAGAGTCCACTGATGCCAAGGGGACCAGTGGGTTGGAGGGTGAGGGGAGTACCAAGGGGGAGGCAACTACCACTAGAGGTAGTGACTCCTACACTTCTTCCGATTTCAGCTCCCTGGTGGTGGTGGAGCCTACTGGACCAAGCCATTCCTTAACATCTTCCACCACCCCCCATACCATCACCGGCCTCACAGTAGCTCCCCAGCGTGTGGCCTGTGCCAGCTCACCTAGGAGGGTGGGTGTCTCCTTCACCCCAGGCACCTCATCTCCTGCACCTGTTAGCCCTGCTGCCCTCACTGAGGAGGCTATTGACCTCCTGAGAAGCATCTCTGTTGGTCAGACAACCATTGTGAATGCCATCCAGGGGGCTGGCATCCCAGATGCAGCAATGCAATGCATTCCTGGAAGGCATTCACTGTGCCATGTCTGGCCTCCAGTTATCTTTTCAGGCTCTTTGATGGCAGCCAGGGTCCTTGGTCTTTCCGTCCCCCCTCCCACAACCTCTACCCCTTACAGTACCCCACTCCCTTCTCCATCCCAAGCACACATCCAGACAGCAGACACCCAAGAAGCATGCAGACAAACACAGGCACACCACGTCTCACTACATGCAGGCACACACCCAACATTCCAAGGCAGATACAGCAACATCCACCTTCCCTACTGTGTCCACCCCCCCTTCTCCCAGGACACAGAAACTCTCCGAGACATCCACTCCACACACATCCACCAAACATGGGCATACTGTACAGGCACCTGCATCCAAGCTCAGCAGCCCTACACCTCATACCTCCACTCCCTCATCCTCCACTCCCAAACCTGGTTCCAAAACCCCTCCAGCTGCACCTTGTAAGCTTTCCCTCTCCCATGTTGACCTGTTCAAACCTACTGGTCCACCCCGTGTTGTCCCTAAACGTTCCCTTGGCCTCCTGAAACCCACTGCTTCCTCATCCAAGTCCTCCGCAGTCCACCCTACATATTCCTGTGTCCCTTCCCCAGAGAAGAAGAAGGCTTGTGTTGCCCTGGTTCCTCTGCCCCGCCTGGGCCAGGCCCACTCCTCCTCCTCCCAAGGGCAAGCCCAAAACCTCTCCACCTCCAGAGCCTACGCCCGACCACCCCTTCCAATCCTGAGTCCCCAATCCCGCCATCTCCTGCCCCTGAACCCTGAGGTGCCGGGCTGCCGCATTAATGCCCCTTCTCAGTGGAATGTTCCTTACATTGTGGAAGTCAGCGTGGGCTATCTTCACCCTTCTGGGACTTTGTACTGGCCACTGGCCTTTTGTAAATAGCTTTTTAAATATTTAAATTTGCTTCCCAGCAGACATGTTGGTGCTAAATTGAGCTGTTGTGCAGTGTTTCACTGTGGGGCTGTGGTGTGCAAAGGTGTGTGCATTGGTGCAGGTATTTGTTGGTCTGTGTCTGGTAAGTACATTTTGTAAGGATGTATATGGCTTGGGGTGGTGGGAGGAGTTGGATATGCGTTGAAGTGTGAGTGGGGTGGGTGGGTGTCTAACTGTGCCCTTTCCTCTCTTTTGTGGTAGGCTGGGGGACTTACCGTCTTCGTCGGCGGTCAGGTCAGGTCCTGAAGGTATATGGCAAGAAGAAGCACTGGCATTATTTTCAACTCTCGCTCCATGTCAGCGTCGGCGTGTTCTGTGGGTCTCCGGTGAGTGTTTCCCTTTCATATGGGTGGTTTCCCCCAGGCTTTGAGTGGCGGTTGTTCCCGCCCCGGAACAGATGGCGGTGTGGTGTTCATAATATGCTGGTCGGGTTGGGCCCTTCCGCCAGCCTGGAGGTGGCCTTTGCCGTTGTCGGTGGTGCTTCCAAGATGGTGGTGGATGGTTGGGCCGCTGGCTGTTCCTCCTTTATTTCATTATTTGGTTGTGGCCTGTTGGTGGTAGTTACCGCCACCGTCGGTGGTGCGGTCATTATCACCACGTTCAAAATAACCACCTATTTGCCTGACTGCTGACCAAATAGTACAACATCTCTGTGGTTTACCAAGCAAGCTGCCCGCAAAATATTACATAATCTCTGATGTTTAACTGGCTGTAGACTAAATAGCAGACATGATGTATAGTCAGTGTTGCCAGATCAAAGGCCTTCTAAAACCCAAAGCTTTTGAACGACCAGCCCAACGTAAGCCCAAAATGAACCGGTCCCAGCCTAAACAGTAGCCCGAACTTTTAACACTGAACTAATGCAATCGTAGGCTGAAGAAAACATTTTAAAGCATCAAATGTGCAAAAAGGTTTCAGATAAAATGGTTTAAGTAACACCCAAACTGTAGGTAATAATTTTTTTGATTAAACTGCCCTGCAAAGCTTGCATTGCACAGCTCAGTTGTAAACCCCCTTGCAGTACGAGTCAAAAACAATAAGTCTTTGTCATCACAAACCTTCATGTGATTCCATCCAGTGCTTAATATGTGCTTGTTGTTTTCGGTGCAGAGCACCGTCACTTATTTTTGAAGGCCAGCATTTATTTTTGTGCCTCAAGTATTTACTGCAAGCAAAAGACACACATGGCAAAGATAGTTGAAGGGGCAAGGATTGGCTTTAAATGGATTGAAGAGGCCCGAGATGGCTTCAGGGTTACGCTGCCTCAGTATTCCTTGTTCGCACATTTAAGTGCAGCAGCTGCAAGTTTAAGAGGAGGGCTTTGGACACAGGCACCTTTTTATTTTCAAATTAAACACTGATTCCATCAATGAAACCAGTAGCTGCTCAGAACCAAAGCCCTGTTTACATTTGCAGATTAACCAGTTGTGTGCAATTTTTATAATAGATCCCCTCCACCGACCCACACCATTTTGACCACTGTGAGTGCATGTGATTGTGTGGCAGCTGGAGAAGAAGAGCACAGCCACAAGGGTGACGAGAGTGACGCAGGCAACTTAAGGCAAGGAAAGCCAAAATTAAAACAATCAAATTAAATCAATTTATGGGCTTGGTCATGACTATTTAACTACGATTAGGAATTAAATTGCATGGAGGCATGGCACAGCACACCTACCTTATCTTGTCTTCTGCACGTCGGTGTCGGGGGCTTGGGCAGCAGGGAGCAGGTTGTTGGACTTGGCACTTGGCCCTTGGCGACACCTAGCGTCCTGGGGAAGTGGTGCTCACACAACAGGAACAGGGAGTCTCAGTCGGCTTTGTGAGTATGAGACGATGAGTGAGATGATCGACCTGGGCCCCAATCTCTCACTCTGAGCAGGGCACACACAAGTTGGCGTCTGCCATGCACCAGCGCTACCCATGCATCGCTGCAACCGCACACAAGAGAGGGCCCACACGTGCACCATTGCAGCTTTTAAACTGCACTGTGGGGGCAGACCAATAATTTTTGGCAGGGCCGTCAATTGGCAGTGTTTTCGCACACTACTAGATTGACGGCTCTCTGCCCCAGCACCATGGCCATTAAGGATGGACGGCAGATGCACCACCACCACCAATTTAGGGTACATTGGGCATGCAAGGTGCATGGACCGGTGCACTAGACAACCAAGCAACATGATATTTATCATCACTAGTAGCAGTTCACAGCCACCCACACACATGCTGCTGCCAGATGCTGCACGTGTTGTAGTACATATACAGTATAAATAATTTGTATCCTTTTTCCACAATCCTCCAGACTACACTCCACACTGACTGACAGCCCACACTGTCCAATCAATGCTGCATTCACTCTGCAAATTATGCACTCATTTGCTTTCACTCAGCAGGGGTAGCCCTGTCCTGCCTACCGCTGCCAGCCACACACAGGCATGATTGATTGAGTGAGTCCATTTAATATATATTTCTATTCTTCTCACGTGAGGGTTGGTGGTGGTTGTGACATGGTGGGCCACAGCCCGTGTGGGCATTGCTGACTTGCTGGGCAACGTTTGTGTGGCTGCCTGAGACTAGTGAGTGCACATCTAAGGCTGGCTGCTGCTGGAGGCACCACCCCACAAACAATTGTCAGCACAACAGGCTGATTTGTGATGTTTTGCCTCTTCATATGCCTAAATTTCACAGCACCATGTTTATAACTATCTTAATACCTTTTTAGGTTAAGTATAGCAGTGCGCAAGCGCTGATTTTCTGACGTATTGGTATCTTTGTGGGCTTTTAACCATGCCCACCTCACGATCCCTTTCATTCGTTTGTGGACTTGCCTTTCAAAAATCCTTTGATGACATTGGTAAATGCTTTACGTTTGTCCCTCTTAGAAGCAGTTGTGTTACCGCTTTGGGGAACGACCTTGTTACCTGGATAATTGTACGTTTGCCAATACATTTGAGTGCAAGTGAACTTCTTTTTCTTTTTGTGTCTCTCCTTCCCACTCACGGCGGCTGTGGCACTTTAAATTGACTTGCATATGTCAACTGTTTAACTTTTCATTTTCAATTTATGTGGCAAAAAAGTCCAGTTAGGAATTTACAATGCTGATAGCGCTAGCTAGAGCAAATGGGAGACCCATTGCATTGTGAATGCTTGTTATACATGTAAGGCACACCTAAGGTGGGCCCTAGTTAGCCTCATGGGTAGGGTGCAGTATATGTTAAAGGTGGGGCATGTACTGATGTGTTTTACATGTCCTAACAGTGAAATACTGCTGAATTCTTTTTCACTAATGCAAGGCCTATCCCTCTCATAGTTTAATATGGGGGCTGCCTTAAATAACTTTTAAGTGCAGTTTCCTATTGGGAGCAGATATAGATTTAGAGTTTGGGGTCTCTGAACTCACAATTTAAAAATACATATTTTGGTAAAGTTGGATTTTAGATTGTCAGTTTGAAAATGCCACTTATAGAAAGTGGGCATTTTCTTGCTTAACCATTCTGTGACTCTGTCTGCTTGTTTATTCCCTCTCTGGATCAGACTGACAGTTGGGTTGTTTGTAAATCTCCACTAGACAGTGACACATTAGGAGCTGGGTGTAGCCTGCATATTCTTAGGGGCCATCTGGGCTAGAATGGATGGAGGAGTGGTCATTTACACCTGAAAGGGCTGTGCCTGCCCTCTCACAATGCAGTCTTCAACCCCCTGATGTGTATCTGGGGACAAGTCTGGGCGAGGCAGAATCTTGTGAACAACAGAGACTTTCCTTTGAAGTTTGCCTACTTCAAAGGCAGAAAGGGGTTATAAACAGTGGACCCAAATCCCCAGATTTTCAGATTACTTCTGGAACCAAGAGGAACCTCTGCCAAGGAGAAGAGCTGAAGAGCTGAGGAGGACTACTGGCCCGTTTGCCTATGACTATGCTTTGCTGGTTTGGCCTGCAGTTGCTGCTTCTGACTGAAAGAGGACAAAAAATGTACTCTGTGGAATATTCCAGCTTGTGAATGTTCTCCAAGGGCTTGGACTGGGCTTGCCTCCTGTTTTGAAGTCCCAGGGCCATCAAAGACTTCCTCTGCCAGCACCTGGATTCTCTGCTGAGAAGCCTACCGTGCCAAGTGCTGCCCTATGCAGTCCCTGGGCCCTTGAATGGTGAATCTGGTGGAACCAAGATGAAAATCCATGTACCGTAGCCATGTGGGGAAAATTTCAATGCACCACCTGCAACGTGCCTGTAAAAGTGACATGCCACCTGGCTTGCGGCTGAAATCAACCGCTGGGAAATCGATGCATCACCTGCATCGCAGCTGGAGAAACGACGCAATTCCCGTTTGCAGCTGCTAAAATTGACACAAACCCCATGCAGCGTGGTTTTCCGTCACCATGCAGCTGGATTTCACACGCATCATTGTTGGGTGTAAAAATCAATGTGAACCTGTGCAGATTAGAGGTGCCCTGTCTGGAAATTGATGCATCGCTCTCTTACGGTGGAGAAAAACAATGCTTTGCCTACCCGAACAGAGAAAAAACAATGCACAGCCTCACTTGCGAGTAAGGAATTGATGAATCGCTGACTTTTCTGATTCACGCTCGCCTGTGCAGCTTTATTTTTGACACAAACCAGGTACTTTGTGTGACAACAACTTTTCCATTGTTTTCTATGAAGTAAGATTCTATTATTGTGAAAATTCATAACTTATACTTGTGTATGTTGGATTTTTGTTGTTTTGGTCTTGTTTGAATAAGATAAATATTGGCTATCTTTCTAAACTGGTGTGGTGTCCATTTTATAGTGTTTTCACTGTGTTACTGTGTGATTTGGTACAAATACCTTTCAAATTGACTTTGAGATAAGCCTGAGTCATTGTGCCACGCTACCAAAGGGGTGAGCAGGGGTTATTCTAGGTGTGTAATACCCTGACTAGAGTGAGGGTCCCTGCTTGGACAGAGTGCAAACTTATTGCCAACCAGAGACCCCATTTCTGACAAGCACGTTACCAAGACTTTTACTACTGTGATGTTCTAAACACTCAAATTGTGAAAAGAAACACCCTTAGGTTTTGTTAAAAAGATTCCTCACCCATTAAACCAGTTAGTGTCATGCTTCATCATTGGGGTCCCACCCAAGACACTTCGGGGGTGATTCTAACTCTGGCGGGCGGCGGAGGCCGCCTGCCAGAGTTCCCCCCTCCAGAATATCGCACCGTGGTCGTAAGACCGCTGCAGTGATTCTGGGTTTTCTACTGGGCTGGCGGGCGACCGCCAAAAGGCCGCCCGCCAGCCCAGTGGATAACAACCTTTCCACGAGGACGCCGGCTCTGAATGGAGCCGGCAGAGTGGGAAGGTGCGACGGGTGCAGTTGCACCCGTCGCGAATTTCACTGTCTGCAATGCAGACAGTGAAATTCAAAGTGGGGCCCTCTTACGGGGGCCCCTGCAGTGCCCATGCCATTGGCATGGGCACTGCAGGGGCCCCCAGGGGCCCCACGACACCCCATACCGCCATCCTATTCCTGGCGGCAGAGCCGCCAGGAACAGGATGGCGGTATGGGGTGTCAGAATCCCCATGGCGGCGCATGGAGGATTCTTTTGGGCAGCGGAAAACCGGCGGGAGACCGCCGGTTTTCCTCTTCTGACCGTGGCCAAACCGCCGCGGTCAGAATGCCCTGCGGGGCACCGCCAGCCTGTTGGCGGTGCTCCCGCCAACCCTGGCCACGGCGGTCCATGACCGCCGGGGTCAGAATGACCCCCTTCATGTCTAGGGTGTGCTTCGTCCCTTGATTACAGCAGAGCAGGTTTTTTTGTTTTTTTATTTTACCACACATACTGGTTTTAATTTGGCACAAGGGTGAGTGATGGTTCAAAAGATCAAATTTTCTTAACAGGAGACTTCACAAAAATGAAATGCTCTATTAATAACTGAAAGGCCAAAAAACTGAACCAATGATTCACAGCTTGTGAGCTGTAAAGCCTCTAGAAGGCACTAACAGCTTTACAGGCCATTCACACACCTTTCATACATGACATGCACAAGACCATTCACGACGCCAGCTGCAGGCCCAGCACATTACAAAACTCAGATTAACAGACAGCATCATTCAAGGGCCCATCACTTTCTTATGCCCACATGCTGACACAGCAATCACACCAGCTGATGAAGTCTATATGGACTGGCATTTGGCTAGCAGTGTTTTTGTAGTGACCAACAACAAGTCACTATTTACACCACCAGCCAAGCGGCAGCTCACACACATCACCAGCACACTGCCAGCCAAGCAACACTCCAGGCACATCACCCACCAAGCGCCACTCCAAGCACATTGCCAGCCAAGCACCACTCCACGGACACAGCCAGCCAAGCATCACTCCATGCACACCGCCAACCGAGCGCCACTCCGAGCACACTGCTAACCAAGCGCCACTCAACACACACCACCATCACATTTTTTAACAAAAAAGAAAACATTATTTATAAGTAAGTACAGAACTACAAATACAAAAGCTCTAAACAAATACAGGACAGTAATGCCAATTGTGAAACTGAACAAAAATTATAAAACAATACAGAACAGGCAGTTTACTTTTATGCTCATGGTAGTTCCCAATAATTCTTATGGGTGTGGTACATTCGGAAACAAGTGGCACACATAGTCCAGGTTTAGAAGGACAGTTGGGTCAGTACATATGAGTCTCCCTCTGCATACCTCTTTGGGAATAGCCTCTATGGCCTATATTTATGAAAAATGGCCCACAACTGCACTAACACCATTCCTTAAATCAATGCATGTGCCATATTTAAAAAATGATGCACAATAGCACTAAGGAATGGTTTGCATCACAAACAAAGATGCTAGCCAGTGGGGGATGGCGTTAGGTGAAATGGCACTAGTGGGTCAGAAATTATGTTAGGCTGGTTACTAATCGGCCTAGCTTCATTTTTTGACGCACAAGCTGTAATACCCCAGAGACCAGCAGCGTCCCCCTCGCGGTCCAGGCTCAGATCAGCGGTCTGTGTTTCAGGCAGCCGTTTCTGCAGCGGGCTGCTTTTTGGGCCACAACCTGCTTTTTGGGCCGCGGCGTGGTCTGGAAGTCTTCTCTTGGGCTCTGGGTCACGCTGCGCTCATTCCTGGCCTCCATACTTTTGCTCACCTGAATTTATGGAATTCTTTTTTCTTCTTTTCTTTTTCTTTTTTCTTTTTTTCTCCTTCCTTGGCCATATCTTCTTCTTCCCAGGAGTCTGTGTTTCCTTCCTTGCATTGCTCACCACCTATTCTACTATGGCTATTTTTCCATTCACCTGTCTTTGGCTTTTCCCAATCCAAGATGGTGCCTTTAGCTCTTCCTGTATGTCACTTCCTGTTTGTCAGTATATAAGCACAGAAGGTCTTCTGTTTCTTGTGTTGCAAACACTTCCGTCCTGGTGGTGCTCCTCGCTCCCATGTCTTGTGATTTTGGACCACATCTGTTTTTGCCTGATTTTTCTTGTGTTTTTCTTTTTTCCTTTTGCCTTTTTTCAGGAGTTCCTATGCTCTGAGATTTTTTTCCCACTATTATTTTTTTTCCTCTGGGACTCCTTCTCGAGGTTATGACCTGCTTGGCGTGATACTGTTAGCAGCACTGTGGCTACTGGAAAGGGTCGCCATAACCTTGGCCAAGCCAGAATAAGCAAGAAACCAGGTGGTACCCCGAGACTGGCAGATTACAGTGGTAAGAAGCGTGCAAATCGTGACCCAAGCAGCCAGAAAATGACTCCTGTCTGACTATGGATGTCACGATTCACCCTGGGCTTACCGTCTGTATTGGAGAGGGATGGTGTGCGGCCCCGGTTCCTGCAAGTCCTGCTCTGACCGAGGTAGGGGCGACCCCTTCCGGTAGCCACAGTGCTGTTGACAATAGTACACCACCACAGTCGTGCCCTCCAGAAGGAGTCCCAGAGGAAAAACCCCAAGGGGAAAAAACCTCCAACAGGAACTCCCTGGAACAGAAGGAGGACACAAGGATTGAGTACTCAGGAACCTGGAAATACTGGAAGGCTGAAGAAAAAACAGGAACAACTGGCGTCCAAGCGAAGATCAGCCGGAGCGTGACCACCACAGCAGAAGTGTTGCAACGCAATGAGAAGAAGAAATGATTCCCCTTATATACCCCTAGACAGGAAGTGATGGACAGGAAGAAGTAACACCATCATTTTGGATTGGGAAGGGCCTATAGCAATAGATAGGAAAATACACCATAGTAAAGAAGGGAACAGATGCACGCATGGAAAAGGGAGGTGCAAGGTATGTTGGGAAGAAGAAGGCATGGCTCAAAAACCATGCAGGAGGAAAGGAAGGCCCTGAAAACGGGTAACCAGTAAGTGATGCTGGGGGGGGCACAGACACCCCACAACAATTCTTGCGCCGCGTGCTCTGCGCGGCAAGGACCGAGGCCCAATTCTGGGCCTCCGGCCTCGCCGCATCCACAAAACCGCGACCTTTGACACGGGCTGCGGCTTCACCCGCGGCCCGGCCGGGAGACTCCGCGGGCCGCGGCGGCGCAACAGTAGGTCCCACCCGAGGCCCCAGGTTTGTGAGGGAAAAGACGGAAAAAACGACGGATCAGAAGAGGGGCATGAACCGAAGGTGCGTCTTCCCAGGAACATTCACTCATAGGGTAGCCCTTCCAATGAATGAGGTATTGGAGACGAACACGGAAGACCAGAGAGTCACAGATTGCCTGGACCTCGTATTCAGGCACGTTGTCAATCAGTTGAGGAGGAGGACAGGTGAATTGTCTGTGAAAAGGATCAGGGACATGGGGTTTAAGCTGAGATACATGGAATACAGGATGTATTTTCCAAGTCTGAGGCAAACGAAGATGAACAGAAACAGGGTTAACCTTTTGAAGGATCAGGAATGGACCATAATACCGGGGTTTGATTTATTTTGGGTTAGTCGAGGAGGTAAGAATTTAGAGGAAAGCCAGACTTTATCATTGATCTAATAATGCGGGGCCTCACAACATTTCTTGTCAGCCATTCTTTTCATGCGTGTCTTTGTGGCTAAAAGATTCGAATGGATGACACATTGGATACCACGTAGTTGCCGGACATATGAGGTAATGGCAGGGAGAGTAGATGTTTCTTTCAGAGGAATAGGAAAGGCTTTCGGATGGAATCCATAAGAACAATAAAAAGGAGAGACTTTCGAGGCACTGTGTACCGAATTGTTGTATGAGAATTCAGCAAGTGATAGGTACGTAGACCAGTTGCTCTGTGTAGCATTACTAAAACTACGTAAGTATTGTTCAAGGTATGCTGGGAAGGAGAAGGCATGGCTCAAGAACCATGCAGGAGGAAAGGAAGGCCCTGAAAACGGGTAACCGGTAAGTGATGCTAGGGGGGGTGCGCAGACACCCCACAACAACTCTCGCGCCACGCGTTGTGTGCGGCGAGGACCGAGGCCCAATTCTGGGCCTCCGGCCTCGCCGCATCCAGAAAACAGCGCGCGGGCGGAGAAAAGGGCTGCTGCGGGCCCAGCAACCATTGACACGGGCCGCGGCTTCCCCCGCAGCCCGGCTGGGAGAGGCCGCGGGCCACGGCGGCGCTGCAATAGACTGCGGTCATTACCACCACCCCAGTGCCCACCAGAGGGGATCAGTGTCCGCTGGGCAAGCCTTACATATCCAGTGCCAGGCAGGGTGCCCCATGTAAGCGGCCCCTAATTGCACACCACACACAAACACTTACAACCTACTTGGGATGGGCTCTCTCCTCCTGTAGTGTCCCTGTGGTGTGGGTGGTGGTTTTGCTGGGGCTTGGGGTGGGTATCTTTGTTCCCATTCCATGGTGTTTTCCCATGGAAATGGGCCTACCTGCACTTTAATGCCTGGACCGACCAGGCGTTAAATAATGGCGCTAAGCGGGCTTAGCGCATTAATTAGGTCCGCCTCCCACCCACACGTGGTTTCTGCGCCGGGAGTTAAATATGGTGCTGGTGGGCTAGCGTCATTTTTAGGATGGGAATGCCTACCTTGCATCTCATTGACGTAAGGTGGGTTCGCTCATCCTAAAAATGGAGTTAACTCCAATATTTTGACGCTAGACGGGTTTAGCGTCAAAATATAAATATGGAGTAAAGTTATCACCACTTTAGCACCAAAAAAAAATTCACTAAGGTGACGCTAAGCTTCCATAAATATCAACCTACATTTCTTAGTGGGAAAGTCTTTTTTGGGCATGGGAGGAATGTGATCAGGAAAGTCACATCATCCACCACTGCTTCTCTAGGAACTTGCCTCTTCCACTACAACAAGGCTCTACATCACAGACTCCTGTAACTTAACAACGGTCATCTTTGACTCTGGGGAACAATCCTTGAACACACAAAAAAGCATTAAAAGCTTCATAGCTAACTTTTTATACCAAGCATAAGCCTTACAATCAGCAGTCTGTGTTTCCAACCTCTGATCTACTCTATCTACACCACCCATGTGCTTATTGTAGTCTAAAATGCATGCCGGTTTGCGCACTTCAGCAACCTGACCCCAAACAGTCACAGCGGAAGTACACTCATCGTGGATGGTAGTCAGCCTGTAGATATCCCTCCTGTCTGCAAATTTCACAGCTAGCAGTTCATCATTATGCAAGGCATTGCATTGTCCCCTCTCAAGTTTTTACCAACCAGCTCCCTCGGATAGCCTTTATGGTTAGAGCGGATTGTGCCACAAGCAACAGTGTCCACTTTGAACAATTTCCTGAACAATTGCACTCCAGTGTAGAAGTTATCTGGGTACAAATGGTGACCTTTGCTAAACAGTCGCCTTCCAAGTTCCGAAATTATTTTCTCACTAACTCTAAAAGTAGACGAAGAGCCAGGAGGGTCAATACAGGAATCCCTACCAGTGTAGACCCAAAAATTATAAATATATTCTGTACTACTCTCAGCCAGCATATACATCTTAATTCCATAATGTGCCCTCTTTCTAGGAAAGTACTGCCTAAAAACCAAACGGCCCTTGAACAGGACCAAAGACTCGTCCACAGCTATTTCTTTCCCTGGAACACAGATCTCTGAAAAACGATCTACAAAGTGATCAAGGACAGGCCAAATCTGAATAAGACAGTCAGAATCAGGGGGATTGTGTGGCAATGCCAAATCATTATCAACAAAATGCAGCATCCAAAAAAGGAGCAAATACCGATTACCACTCATGGCTCCAGGATATATAGCCGCTGCCATCAAGGGACTAGTAGACCAATATGAAGACAGTGACTGCTTTCTTATAAGCCCCATCAAAAAAAGTTAAACCCAAGAACTTCTTCATCTCTTCCAGATTTGTGGGAATCCACCAGGTATCTCTCAAGTGTGCCTAGGTCTGGCACTGTTGTCCCTCAGATACTGTTCAGTATACAAATTAGTCTGCTCAACAATCTCTTCCAAAAATACATTGTCCATAAACAACTTAAAGAAATTGATAGGCAAAAGGTTTTCCGTATTCACTCTACACCCTGGGAGACCAATAAAGACAGGCAACACCCAGCTGCTCCATGTTTGGGGCAACCCACAGTTTAGGTCTTCCAGTGGGAAGCCTTTCAGCCTCAGGCTGCTGCCCTATTGGCTCATCAGTGTCCTCCTCTAACACAAGCACTTCATCCGCATTGAGAGTGTCTTCAACATCAGATGGTTCCTCTCGAACAGAATATTCACTGCCAGAATCTTGCACTTCCTTCTCTGCCTCAGATGCAGAGTCAGTCCCATTATCATGGTCAGAAGACGACTCAAAAAGCATACCAACAACCTCCTGAGTGGTCATCCTGCAGCTAGCCATGGTTCTGCCTAATAAAAGTAACTTGACAAATGTGCCAACAACAACCAGCCCTGGGCAAAATAAGTAATAAACAAAGTGTGGCTTTATCACAAAAACCTATGTAATCAAAAACAATACCACTCACTTGTCTGAAAAAGCTAGACTCATTAGCAACTACTCTGCACAGACACAGCAAGCACCAATGATATCCCACTAAAAAGGAAAAAAATACACATAAGACTACACAAATATCATCATGCACAATTCTAAGGACAATTTCTCACACAATCCTGTATTAAGTACACAATTTACAAAAAAGTCATTCATGTATGGTGACAATACTAATTTGGAGTAAATATTTTTTCTTACCCAACATATGCAATTATGCAAACTGCAGTTCAACCACTGCCAAAACTGCAAGGAGTTACAACATAGGAATCAAAAGCTTTGATCTAGAACAAAAAGGAGAAATAAAACATAATAATCACTAATGCAAATACTTTGCCATTCGATAAACACCCTGCCTCCAAACATTTAGAAATTTCCCCTGGTGTCCAGTGGTTTCTGCCCCCTTTGGGGGCAAATGGGCTTAACATAAAGAGGCTGATCAGCTTCGAAGGGGGGCAGAAATTACCAAGAGTTATGTGCCCCCTTTGAGGAACTACCCTTACCCAATGGGCCTGTGAGAGAGGGCTTCTTTTTGACATGGTTGTCCCCCCAATGTTTGCCTGATGTTGATGTGTTCTAGAAATTGTAGTGCCCAGGCCATTGGCACAATTGCATACACCCTTAACTACCAATATAAGTTCCTAGTAAGTGGGTACCTATGTTCCCAGGGCATGGGCTACGAGGGGTAAGCTCCTGAGGGCAGCAGCACTAATAGTGCCACCTTCTAGGGCCATGCATCCAGATGTACCCAGCACTGCCATGATAGGCTGTGTGTCCTTGTGCAAACATAAAATACAAACTCAACATGGCACACCGCCTGTGTGCCCTGGCCACCATACACTGCATTTACTATGAGTAAGTCACCCCTCTGGCAGGCCTTACAGCCCTAAGGCAGGGTGCTCCATGTTATTTGCAAGGGTATAGCTACATGAGAAATATGCTCCCACTATGTCCCTGCCAAACCTGGGATATACTGCGTGAACAGAACAGCCATTTTAATACGTGTGCTGGACACTGGTCACCTCAAGATTCCCAGCTACATGATGGCCACTCTGAACCCTGGTTTGTTTGGTATCAAACAACTCAGAATGAAAAATCAAACTGGTGCCAGTATTAAATTTATCTCTAAATGTACCCAGGGGCCACCTTAGAGGTGCCCCCTGCAAAAAGCTAACTATCCTGGCATGGTTGCTGACTGGTCTTATCCAGCAGCCACCTCCAGACAGCCAATATACAAACTGTGGGGGAGAGGCCTGCCTCTCTGGTTTCTAAGACAATGCCCTTCCTGGGTGGAAGAGCTAACGTCCCCTCCCTCAGGAATGTGCACTGTACTGGCAGTGAGCTTCATAGGGCTCACCATCCTTGAAACTCATCCCACAGGCCTACTGCTAGCAGCAGCTGGCATCCCCATTTGCAAACCCCCACTTTTGGTGAGAGCAAAGGCGGGAAACCTAACAAAGGGTAGGAGGACTAGCCTCACCTGGAATGCACCAGCCATAAGGTGTTGCTTGCGAGGTGGCCCCTCAAATTCAGTTTCCTCCGTTTTGAAATGGAGGAAGATAGCCAATTAGGTTTAGGGAAGTGACTCTTCCCACAGGAAGTGGTCACTATAGTGAGTGTAGCCACCCTAAGGTAATGTCCCATTGGACGCTACCAGGTTCCCCCTAAAATGCCCACTACATTCAGTATTTAGTGAGCACACCTAGACCAAGAAATCAGATTTGAAAGGACAAAGAAGACCAGCACCAGAGAAGATCTAAAGCAAGAGAGCTGTGGTCCTGCTGCATCAAAAAAGGCACCAAACCCTGCCTGCTTCACCCAGGACCAGAAAATCGCCACTGCGGAGGACCTGGACACTGGAGTGACCCTAAGAAACCTAGGGGACCTCCAGGCTTCACAAATCACTCCAGATCTCCCATCAACAACCAAGCTAGAACCAACAAGTCAGTGAGGGTTACTTCACTGACCGGCCAATATCTCCGTAACTGGAAGTTGCAGCCAGTCCCAACAACACACTGACAGCAGCCCAGACAAGATCTACAAGTGTGCCAACTTTAGTGGCACTGTGCCCTCCAGTGGTTGGGTCGTGCTAATACTCCAGGTGCTAGCCAGCGCACGTTAGACTCCTTGAAAATCAGCTCCCCTAGAGCTGTAACTGGGCCAGGAGGAAGCCCCAATCAAGAGACTTCAGGAACATACTGGACCTCCCACGAGAGTGCCACAGTTGTCCTGTGAGCCACTCTAAAAAAAACTTACCTCCACCTCCAAAGGGCTCCATTGCGCACAGCTCCTGGATCACCAACTCGCCCTGCATCCGGCCACCCTGCACCTTGCAAAAAGGAACCAGCTGCGCTCCATGGGTCCTAACCCCTTGCAACCTCGACAGCCCAAGGGGACCCCAAGGCACCGCTTTCGGTTTACAAACCATCTCCTTTTCCAGGTGGCCCCTCCAAGTGGCCCTGTGCCTGTGCCAAGAGACTTTCCAGCTCTGCTCCCGACGGAACCAGGAGCAGCTTGAGGTTCTCCATCTGGCACAAGGTGCCCACCAACTGCTTTGACTATCCTGAAAAAGAAGAGACTGGTAACCCAACCGTATGATTTTTAATTCATTTTTGAAAGTGACTGCCTATTTTATTCCTATGGTGCATAATCACTCACTGAAAAACTAACTTTATTAAAACTTTGAAAAATCATAACTCAACAAGTACTTAACATATCTTGACCATCTTGGTCTTAAACATTATGTAAAAATCTGAAGTATTTTTATAAAATTGGCCTCAAGTTATTCCTTGAGTGTGTGTGGTGCATGATTGACACTGTGAGTACAACAAATGCTTAGCATTTCTCCAAGATTAGCCTAATTTCTTGACCAAGCTACCTCAAAAATTAGAACATTAGGTGATCTAGCTTTTGCCCCTGGAAACCAATGTGAGGTTTCCTGGACCCCTATACAGTGCACCTAGTTTTGTGCACTACATAGAGGGCCCGCCTCCTATAGGACCACCCCCCTACAAACAAACAAAAAATCTGTGCTGTCTAAGTAGCTTCTGATGGGCCTAAAACAAATAAGCCAATCTGTCCCAAGAAGGGCAGAAATGGGCAACAGCTATATGACCCCTCTTTGGAGCCACCCTTGCTCAAGGGGCCGCCCCCCCACCACAAACATAAAAAACTATCCCTGGTGTCTTTGTGGCTTCTGCCCCCGTTGGAGGCAGATGGGCCTAAAAAAGTAGACTGATCAGCCCCAATTGGTGCAGAAATGGCCAACAGTTTTATGCCTCCTTTGTGGAGCGACCCTTCCAAAAAGCTTTGAGGAGCGACTCTTGCCCAAGTGGCCTCTAGTGATATCAGGGCGGGGTGCATGCTGACATCATTAGATGTCCGTGGGGGGCTTCCACTGCGATCCCTGCCCAGGGGTGTGAGTGGGTGGCTCACGGGGAGCATTAGCACTCCCCCCATGGGTCAGTGCCCGCACATAATGATTACATTTGTGGTACAGCAGAACTGTGCCACCAGACATAAACATTATGTCCAGGGCACCCAGGGCATTAATACTCAAATAAGACATGTACAAATCAAACAGAAGCTTCAGGATATGGCACACAGATATTTTGTGCTACAGTCAGTATTTGTTTGTCAGCAAAGACTACTGAGTGTGGTTTTAAAGCATATAACATGCATGGTTTATGAACTCATGAGATGCATTGTTTCTTTTACTGTTTATGATGCTCCCTTTGATAATTATTTAGGACTGGGTTATTTTGGCCTTCTTTTGGAAGGCCTTGTGCTACATTTAGGCTTTGATTTATGGGGAACTGTATTTCTAATCTGACAACACAGCAGAAGTCAACAAGCAGCAGCAACCAGCAAATGCAGACAAATATTTAGTATCTGGGCCTTGGAATTCAGTAGGTAATTGGTATTTGGGGCACTTGCAGGAGATAAATTGGCGTGAGACTTTGCAGAATGGGGAAGAGAACGCAGGAATTGGTAAATAATGAATCTGGGTAATTTACAGGATGACTTCAATCTGCTGACTGTGAATGAACATACTTTTGCATATTATTCACCCAACAGAATAAGTTTAGGAAAATGGACCCATATTTATGAAAAATGTTGCACAACTTTGCTGGCGCAGTTGGGCGTCTTATTTTTAACGTGAGCTAATGCAGTTCCCTAACACCATCCGTGTGCTATATTTTTAAAATTACGCATGATGGCGCTAAAGAATGGCTAGAGTCTCAAAAAAAGACGCTAGCTGGTGATGGATGGCATTAGGGGAAATGGCACTAGTAGGTCAAAAATGACGTTAGGCTGATTAGCAGCAAAATATCTGCCGCCAGTCAGCCTAGCATCATTTTTTGATGCGCAAGCAAACAAAATATTACTCCTGTCTAAGTATAGAAAGGAGTCATTACCACTACCCCAATGCCCACCACAAGGGACCAGTGTCCCCAGGGCAAGCCCAAAATACCCAATGCCAGCCAGGGGGTCCTATGTAAGGGGCCCCAGTGGCATACCACACACATACACATACACTTACCTGCAACTTACCTGTCATGGGCTCCCTCCTCCTGTAGAGACCCTGTGGTGTGGGTGGGGGTTGGGCTGGGCATCTTTGTGCCCATCCTATGGTGTTTTCCCATGGAAATGGGCCTGATTGCACACAAACGCCTGGTCTGACCAGGCATTAAATAAAATAATGTTGCTAAGTGGGCTTAGTGCCACTATTTAGGCCAGCCTGACACTTGTATGCCATTTCAGCGCCTGATGCTAAATATGGTGCTGGGGGGCAAGCGACATTTTTAGGTAGAGAACGCCTGCCTTGTATCTCATTAACGCAAGGTGGGTTGGCACTTCTTAGAAATGGCGCTAACTCCCATATTTTGACGCTCAACAGGTCTAGCGTCAAAACATAAATATGGAGTTTAGTTAGCACCGTTTTAGCATCAAAATGAATGATGCCACGGCAACGCTAACCTTCCATAAATATTGGCCTCAATGATTAGTGGTTCCACCTCATTAGTGGCCCCTTTAGCCACACTGGCATTTAGTCACTTGCCCAATGCATCTTGGGAATTGTAGTTTCGATTTTAACATGCTAAGCAGTGTTTTAAGTGGGCAAGGTCCTATCCCTACTGAGCCCTCATTTCTGTACTTGACAGTGCTGTTACAGCAAAAGAAATCTGGAAGCCAAAAAAATCTGTGTGACGTACTTGGAGCCTGTAACTGACTAACATCATTGTGGAGTAGGGCTGGGGAAGGTAGCAGCAGGATGAGGAATATGAAAAGTAGAAGAATAATGTTCAAGAGGTGGACCACTAGGAAGGCTACAACAACCAGAGGTATGAGGACAAGAGGAAGCAGACCCAGGGAGACGTAATCTATGAGAACCAGGGTTACCAATGCTAGAGGGGACCACAAACAAAAAGATGATGAGAAACAGGACAAGGAAAAACAGGGCTAGGAGTACCAGGACCAGAGTGAGAGGATCAGGAAGGCCAGGAGAATATGGGACAGGGACAGGGGACTCAGTGGACAAGGGCCAGGAGGAACAAAAGGGCCAGACGTAAAAGGAACAGAAGGCCCTGGACCATAACAACAAGGAGTACTATGAGGGCCTGTGAACACTGACCAGGACCAGAGGGATGAGGACAACCAGTGCCTGGAGTATCAGTCCCAAGTAGACAGCCCATAGAGGAGCCTTACCAGGAGGCCAGTGGAAAGAAGGACCAGAGAAAAGAGGGCCAGGACTACAGACATCAAGGATGACCAAGGAGCCAGAAGCAAAATGATCAGAACCAGGAAGACCACAACACAAAAGAACCGGGGCTAGCAAGACCTGGAGACCCTAGATTAGAATAACCAGGTGTGTTATAAAGGACAACAAAGTCTAGGTTCAGTGGGACCAGGATCAGATGGTCCAGGAGTGTCAAGCTCAGGGGGATCCTGAACCAGGGTGACAAGACCTATATAAACCAGGGTAAACAGCAACATAGGAACTAGGTGGGCCAGAGGGATGAGGAAGACCAAACTCAATAGTGTAATTATTAGGAGGACCATATTAGAGGGGCTTATGGTCAGATGGACAATAACACAGAAGAATAGGCAAACCTGGAGACTAGGAGGACTAGTAGGAGTAGAATGGGGCAGAAGGACTGGAGACTAGGAGGGCTAGGGAAACCAAGGCCATTGGAAGTAGAACCATAAGACCCATTACATGAGGACCAGACAATGCAGTACAAGAACTAAAACCAGGGCCACATGGACCAAAGTGACCAGATCGGAAGGCTTAGGACCAGGCAAACAAGGGGACTAGATAAACCAGGCTAGCTGGACCAGGGGGACTGATGGATGAAAATTACAGTGAGGAGAATGAAACAGTCCAGGACTGGGGTCCTGTGAATCAGGAGCCCTAGGATCCAAAAGACTAGGTGCAGGAGTTCATAGAAACGACAACCAGTCAAACCAGGAAATACATGACCAAGAAGTTCTTAGAGTAGCATGAATCAGAAGTCAAGGAACATCAGAACTAGGAAAGGCTAGGATGCTCTATGACAGGACAAGTTTTTGCAAAGCCATGCAGGAAAGGCAGCAAGAGGATGATGGCTAGGAGGATCAGAACCAGACTGAAGATGACTACGAAGATCACGACTTGAAGGGAAATGTCCATCATGTCCGACATACTAAGATAAGCAGGACAGGAATTAGGAAGACTGAGGGGGGCAGTACCAAGGGAATCCAGAAGACCAGAGCAAGAGGACTTTGTAAACTAAAAGGATCATGACCAGGAGGTCTGGAAACTGTGCTAAGAGGGTCATTAAGATCAGGACCGAGGGGACCAGGGCTTGCATTATCATGCAGGACAGAGTAATCATTACAAGTAGAAAGACCATGGTGAGGCGGAACTGAGGGAAGAAGGCCAACCAGCATCTGGAAGACCAAGTCTAATGGACAGTGGTGGGCAGGAGGATCTGAACCAAAAGGACCAGGCTCAGGAGAACTCAAACAAGGAGAACCTGGATGTCCCAGGACCTGTATCAATGGCTACAGTACCAGTAGGGGTAAATTGACAAGGGGCAGATCCAGGAGAACAAAGACAACCCAAACCAGGAGGACAAAGACTATGATTGTCAGGACTTGAGAAACAAGATTGTCCAGGCTTGTAGTACGAGGGCTAGGACGTTGACAGTGAGAAAACCCAGGACCAGGTGACTATGACCAAGAGATCCACAAAGGAACAGGGCCAAAAGGGACAAGACTTGGGAAACCGGGTAGGGCCATGATGGCCAAAAGGTAAAATTTATGGTAAGTCAATAGGATGAGAAGGACAAGGACAACCAGGACCAATGAAGACCAAGACTAAGATAGCAACTGGATCAGGTCCGGGAGAACCCAAACTATAAGGAACAGGACCAAGAGGTTCATAGACAAAGGGCACAAGATTTCAAGAAGGACAAAGACCATGAAAAAAAGAATAGCATGACCTTGACCAGGAGTGGTAAGTAGCTGAGACCAGGAACTCAGGCAGCCAGAGTCAGAAAGACAAGTTCTAAGAGGACCAGGAAGCAAAGGTCTAAGACAACCAGGACAGTCAGGGAAAAGAGGATCAGAACCTTCAGTACCCAGACCAGGAAGACCATGGTGAAGAGGAAAAGGAGGATCAGCACCAGGGACATCAGGGCCAAGATGATCACAGTATAGTGGTCCAGGCCCCAAGGGTAGGGACAGGATGGCTAGGAAGATGAGCAACCAGGTGGCCAGGCCCAGGATGTCCGGATAAAGAAAGATCATGATGCGTTTGTGTAGCAGCATGCGGACAAGCAACAGGAAGACCAGGGCCAAGAGTATCAGGACCAGATCCAGAAATACAAGATCCAGGCCAATAGGACTGGGGTCAGCACAAACAAGGAAGATGAGGGGGATCAAAATACCCAGAGGACCAGAGCCAGGTGGATCAGGAGTAAAGCAAGGAGGCTTAGCAGGATCAGCAACAATAGGACCAGGACAGGCCTAGAAGTATCTGGGGGACTATTACCATAGGACCAGGGCCCAGAATACCAACTGGATCAGAAAGACCAGGACATAGAGGTAGCAGGACCAGAGTGAGGAATATCAGGAGGACCTGAACGGCCAGAGCCAGAAAGTTTGGAGGGCTGGATCTGGATGTCTGGGAGGACCAGGAGCAAACTGATGAGGCTCAGAAGGACCCAAATAAATGGCACCAGAAACAAGAGGGCCCAGACCGTTGGCTGAAGTGCCAGAAGGACCATGAGGACAAGGTGCAGAGCCAGGAGGATGAGGGTGATCCAGAGCGAGAAGACAAGATCTAGGAAGGCACCGTCCAAGAGAGCCAGGACACAAGAGGCCAGGTAGACCAAGGGGGGGGGGCAGAAGGACCAAGAACTGTACTGGAAGTCAGATGAGTAGGGTGAGAAGGATCAGAAGGACCAGGTTAAATGGAAGAGGGTCAATAAGATAAAGAAAGTAAAATGAGCTACAAGAAGGGGCCTGAGAGGACCAGGATAGCCAAAAGGACCAAATCCAAGAGGATTAGGCATACAAAGGCTCAAATAAGGATGACCAGAAGCAAAAGGAGTAAGTGTAGTGGACACAAAACCAGGAAGAGAATAAGGACTGTGAGGACCAGGAATAGTAAGAGCATTGCTAGGCAAACCAGACTGAGAGTGAGGAAAACTAGGAGAACAGGGCCTGAATAATAAAGAGGAGATGTCCAGGCAACCAGAGCCAGGAGGACTAGAGCTAAGAGGAACAGGGTGATGAGGACCACAACCAGAGGGAAAAGGAAGCTCACTTCACAGAAGCCTAGGTGTATCAAGACTTGCTATATCAGCATAAGTAGAACTAGGATGAGGAGGAAAAAGAGGACCAGGACATGGAAGGCCAGGATGACAGGAGCTATGATGACCAAGCTAGTTGCTAAGAATGTCTATGAACAGGATGCCCTGAAGAAGGAGGGTCAAGATAAAATGGACAAATTAGTCCAAGATGACATCGAGCAGGAGGACCAAGTCCAAGAGTATCATCACAAGCTGGAGACTGATAACTAGTCAGGAGTAGGTGGACTTTGGTCATTAAGAACAGGGGACAGATGGAGGAGGATTATGTGGTCTACTAGGATCAAACTCAACAGGACCAGGAAAAAGACTAAGAGGAGGACCAGAGAACCCAAAATCAAGAGACCAGGACCTGAAGTTCCAAATGGTACAGGAGTACTAGCAACTGGGCTATTAGGACCAGGTTGGTGAGGATCAGGACAAGCAGGAATACCAGAGAAACAAGGACCAATGGGACCAGACAAGGACCAAAATGACCAGGCCCAGCCCATGAGTACCTAATAAGGAGGACCATGACCAGTGGAGGCAGTACCAGGTGGACCACAAGTACCAGGGCAAGGAGAGTCATGATGGCCTAAACCAGGAAGATGGGTAATGCCAGCTCTAGAAGAACCAGGACAACAGGGCTAGGAGAATAAGTACCCAGCAGACCAGCCAGATCAGGATGAGGATCAGTAGTACCAGGATCAGGAGGCCCACAAAGGACTAATACAAGGATGAGTCAGGAGAAGGGACAGGTAGACCAGGGTTAGAAAGGACTATAACCAGGACCCCAAATTCAGGAAACCAGTACCAGGGTGACCAGAACTAGTTAGACCAAGGGCAGGATGAGAACCAGGAGGTCCAAACAACCCAGAAAAGGAAGACTTGGAATAGGACTAGGAGGAGGACTAGAAGGACTTGGAAGTGAAGGAAGGAGAACAGGAGCAGGAGGACACCAATGTGAATCCAGGCTACATGTATTAAGATATCCCTTTTGTAAACAGTTCTATTCATGTTTCTTATACTGACAATCCCTATAAACCCCACCTCTGTAATCTACATATAGCACTTTTAAGTATTTGCTGAAAAATAAGTGCATGCCAAGTGAATAAAAAGTTGGGACCGTTACACTCTGACCTCTGAGTGTAGAAGATGTGGTCTGATGTGGACACAGTTTACCAGGAGGGCAGGATCTGAGGGCATAGGGACTGAAACTTGGCAGAGGAGGTGGTTGGTAGATGGATGGAAATGAGTGCAGAAGAATGTCAGAAAGGGTTTGAGAAACTCAGATGAGTGAAGTCATGAAATATGGCTAATGGCTAACAAAGGGGTCAAAGGAATATGGCAATCAGCAAAGGGAAGCTCAAGATCATAAGAAGGCTCTGATGAGATGAAGATAGGGTGATGGAAGTTCCAGATAAATCGCCTCAGATGACCCAAAGAGGGATTCTGTGTGACCACCGGATCTTTGAGCTGACATTCCATGTGTGTGTATATGAGGTGGGTATGTAGCAATAGCCAGATTTACTAGGAAGTCACGCACTGCAAGGCAGCAAGGCAACCTGCTGTGCTGCATTGCATGACAGGGAAAGAGCTATTCAGATATGATGTGTTTCTGCTCTCTCCTTGCGCGGGTGCGCTATGAGCTGCCTAGCACCAATGCAGCACCCTTGCGCCATGGTGAAAGGGTGCCTGCATTACGAGTAGGATTGTTTTTGTGCAGGAAGGCACACCTTCCTGCACAAAAACAATCCTTTGAGGCATTTTCCTCTTTGTATGTGTGTGTGGCAAAATGAAGTACCCATAGAGAGAGGAAATAACTAGGAGCAGTAGAGATATTTCTCCTTGTTACTCCTCGCTTGGGAAGGCATACCATTTTGATGCAATCCCAGGCTCACTCACTTTAGCAAATCTGGGATTTGTGTCAAAATCTATGGGTGGGTGCATCGGAGAGCCCATCTGCCCATGGAACACCGCAACACAGGGTAACAAACGGCAACAGTTTGCACTGCCTTGAGTTACTCTGGATTCACGGAGCCACACAGAGCCATGCAAGGTTTCTTTGCATCACTTTGCATGACTTAGTAAATCATATTTAAGGGCTTGTGTTACCTTGTGTCTTCTTGCGTGACTCCTGGGCAACACAAGATCTTAGTAAATCTGCCACTAGGTGCATAGTAGTGAGAGTCTTTGTGTGATGAAAGTCTTAGTGCATGGACTAGTGGGTTTCATTTAACATTACAGGGAGAGTAGATACAGCTTCCTTACAAAGTGGGCATGTATTGACTGCATCCCTGTGAATTGAGGGTGGAGATCCTGAACTGAAGTGAGGAAGAATGATGAAAAGACTACCTAAAGAAATCTGTGAAAAGATTTTTTAGCAAAGAGCTGCTGATAAGTTCTTTCTAGTGATAAAATAGGGTAGATGGTAGAAAAGAGGGGTAGGTCACATGTTTCTCTTGTTAAATGTGTCAACATTTCTAAACAGGGCTGCCCCTTTGTCTGTGCCTGATGACTACTCAGAAAGGCCGATGACAGCCAGGTGCTAACATCCCATGCTTCACGGAGCTCTTGTTCTGTATACGTTTGCTTGAAGCCAGCAATATTGCTACTGCTGTGAAAGCCATTACATAGCACAAAGGCTTGTCTCTGAGCGACCACCAGAAAATGGTATTGGAAAGAGAAACACCCCAAATCAGATTTGAACCCTCAGCAGTGGCTCCACAATCCAGGTCTGGAAAATGAGTATTAAAGTGAAACTGTGAAATGATCCATCAGTAGGTCACAAGAATGGAGGTAACAAAATGTCTCTGTTTATTCAGGGTCTTGTTTCAACCAAAACTTGTAATAAAGTAAATGAATAAAAATCTCTGTGAGTTTTTTTCTTCTGTTTCTTTGATACCTATATGTCTTTTCCAATTCCAATGACATTCAGTTCAATTGATTATAGTACCATTCCTTTACTCATAGTGTCTCAGTCGAATGCTTCCTCTGAGGACCCAACAGGGTAGGGGCCTTTGATGGAAGGACTTTATACCATCTAACCTATTTAATGTAAAATCTGGCTGTATGATACAGGAAAAAGTATAATTAACCTATCACCCTGAGAGAAAACACCCAATGTGTGGTAGCATTCGTTTCTTTTTTTTTTTTCAAAAGTAAACCCCTGCTTTGGTAGTTTGTTTTTGAAAAAAAAAATGTTATTAAAAGTTTGCTAGCTGGCCATTATGTATGACTTTACTGCCCTTCAAATGATTCATGCATTGACAGGAACCACCATGACAGTAGTTCCTCTCAAAGTAGAGAGATGCCCACAGACCTATCGTACGACTCTAAATTCAGCATTTGTAGGTCCCTCTACATGTCAGAGATATTGTCCTCTGCCATCCGGACGGTGTTAACTCCATCCTCGAAACTCTAAATCAGGCTTGTAATTTTTCTTACTTCTGTCCTGTGATTGGAATAAGGCCTCTCAATGATACTGTGTTGGTTACTTCAATAAGGGACCTATTTCTATTTTGATAAAAGTCACTGTAAATATTAGATGGCATTAGTTTACTGAGATACAACATTTCCATTTCTGTTTTTTCTTTTACAAATCATTGTCTTAAGGTGTTTAGTCTAATTTGTCTTAATTGAACTGAACCAGAAATAATAATTGCAGAATGCACTGCTTTGCTGCAGACAAAGAGGTGTTCTCATAACATGGAGCCTTTTTGGTAATGTTACATCTGGCCCTTGTACATTCCCATGCCTTTATGAGTATGAGCGAACACATAGCTTTAGAGGGGCAAACAGCCTTAACTAATCTTCCAATGGTTTTAATCATCTTTATCATTGGTCACCTCTGCAATTATATGTAAAGGAGTAGGATAATATGTGGAGCAAAGGACAGCTCCATAACGGGACTCATTATGACTTCAGCGGTCTTTTTCTAAGATCGCCGAAGCCACTGCTGCCAACAGACCGCCAGTGGGTGCCGTCTGAAGACCGCCATATTTTGACTTAGGTAGGATTTCTGTCTGTTTACAGGCAGAAATCCAACCCCGTCGGCCTGGCTGACAGATTAAGAGAGGTGGTTCCAGAGTTGCTACGTCAACAAGACTCCGCCCACCGTATTACGATATGTGATACAGCGTGGCGGAGTCCTGTCATCGGTGCAGTTCTGGCGGTGGAAAACGCCAGGACCCATCCCCTCCCAGAGACCACCTCGCAGGAAAAGGTAAGTTGATCGTCCGAAAGGGGGGGGTGCCCGAAAGGGGTAGAGGGGTGTATTGTGTGAATGTGAGTGTGTATGAATGCAAGGGTGGGGAAGGGGGTGTCGGTCTATGTGTGTGTGAATCCTGGGGGAAAGAGGGTGTATGTCTGAGTGCGTGCATGCAAGTGAATGTGTATGTCTAATTGGGTGCATGTGAGTGAATGGGTGTGTATTTGAGTGAGTGGATGAGAGTGTGTGGGGGTGTATATAAGTGTATGTGTGGGTGAGTCAAGGTGCGTGTATATAGGTGTGTGGTCATGAGGGGATGTGTCTGCCCGTGACAGGAATGGAGATTCCTGTCACCGGGTGCATGAACGCCAGCATTTTTGTGGCCGTGCGACTTCCACGAAAATGCTGGTGGTCTACAGTCGCAATACCGATGGCAGCATTGCGGCTACCTCCTACGCAATACGCCAGTACGGGTGGCGTTTGGGCGGTTTGGCTTCGGCGAAACTGCTGATGTTGTGATGTGGTGGTCTTCACCGCCGGCCTGGTGGCGAACCAACTGCCACTGCTGCAATGGTGGTCAGGTGACCGCCAAAAGCATAAATGAACACATATGGCTTGAGCCACTCTGTAATGGAATGGCATTCTGTGCCATGTCTGTCAAAATAACTTGGAAACTTTCAAACATTTGGGTCCTGTAGACCTATAAATTAGTGCCTCCATGTATGAAAGTTTTAGCAGTAAGGACCTCATATCTCAAAATCACTAGGTTTGTGACCATAAAAGTATTTATTATTATGTACAGATATTCTTTTTATCAGTGGGAAATTTCTTTTGATTAGCAAAAGGACTTTTGCAATTTTTTCTGAATTGAGAATAGGAGGATTCATGAAAGGACTTTCCTCCCTCTCCTTTCCGATTTAGTAAGAAATGTATTGATAGTTTGTAACTGCAATTGGTGTTGCAAACTATATGAGCCAAAGACCCCCGAGTTGGGGGGTAACTAATTTGTGAAAGGTACGGAGTCCACCTAGGACTGGATATTGGCTGCCTCAGGTGGAGACACGTTTTCCAAAACCATGCTTGTTTAAATCAGCACTGGTTCCTTTAATGTACATAGGCTGCATGGGAAAAAATAATTTTCCATTTTGGAAAGCAGTAATAGATGGTGTGCTGTTCCTTACAATCACAGACAATCACAGAGGGTTGCAAATCGCCAATGAATACTAACTGAGCAGGTCGTTCTGCAATTCAGTATTTCATGAACCGACTGAACAGTAAATAGGTTGGTTTGCAAAGTACTCTTACATTCGCACAAAGTATGAGTGAAAGTTTCAACCACTTTTTCAGAAATAACTAATAATACATCAGAACCCTAACTTTTATAAGGAGATGGATGCCAATTGTGTTCACTCCTTATTTTAAATTCTACCTGGTGTAAGTACCTGTCGAAATCTACATAAGGCACAATAAAACAAAATTGAAGCTTTGTAAACAGCAGCTGGGTAAATAGTGATGTTCACCTGATATTTGCAGAGCTACTGGTATGTTGTACATACTGTCAACTGTTTATCAACCATCTCAATACTAAAATTTCTTTTCAAGTTATTTCCAAGGCTACCCGCAATATAGTACATCATTTATGCTATTTATTGAGATTGAAATTTCTTTTCTATGTTCCAGGCTACTGGTCAAATAATATATAATTTCTGAAATTTAACCAGCAGGCACTTAACTCAATAAGTTTATCTGCTATTTGCATCGCTACTGGCCTAATTGTATGTCTGCTGTTTTGCCAGTTGCTGGTTAATGAGTGAAGTGTTTTTGTTTGCTTGACTGCTGGCCAAATAGTATAGAAACATGTGCTATTTATTCAGTGGTCAGGTAAATATTGAAGTGTCCTCGTTATTTGCATGGCTACCAAGCAAACACTGCATTATCTCTATGTAGGAAGTTGGCTCTGTATGTACTATTTCAAAGTAAGAAATAGCATGCGCAGAGTTCAAGGGTTTCCCTTAGAGGTAAGATACTGGCAAAAATAGATAATTCCAATGCTCTATTTTGTGGTAGTGTGGTCGAGCAGTAGGCTTATCAGAGGGTAGTGTTAAGCATTTGTTGTACACTCACAGGAAATAAATGAGGAACACACACTCAAAGACAATTCCAGGCCAATAGGTTTTTATATAGAAAAATATATTTTCTTAGTTTATTTTCAGAACCACAGGTTCAAGATTTACAAACAATACTTTAAATGAAAGGTAATTCACTCAGGTATCTTAGGGACTTTGAATCATCACAATAGCATGTACAGTTTTGGCAAAAATGGCAATAAGCTATTTTAAAAGTGGACACAGTGCAAAAATCAATAGTTCCTGGTGGAGGTAAGTATTTGTTAGGTTCACAGGTAAGTAAAGCACTTACAGTGTTCAAAGTTGGGTCCAAGGTAGCCCACCATTGGGGGTTCAAGGCAACCCCAGAGTTACCACACCAGCAGCTCAGGGCCAGTCAGGTGCAGAGGTCAAAGTGGTGCCCAAAACGCATAGGCTTCAATGGAAATAGGGGTGCCCTGGTTCCAGTCTGCCAGCAGGTAAGTACCTGCGACTTCGGAGGGCAGACCAGGGGGGTTTTGTAGGGCACCGGGGGGGACAAGAGCAGGCACAGAAATTACACCCTCAGTGGCCCAGGGGCTGCTGGGTGCCGTGTGCAAACAGGTGTCGGGTTTGCAATTGTTTTCAATGGGAGACCTAGGGGTCTCTTCAGCGATGCATGCAGGCAAGGGGGAGCTCCTCGGGGTAGCCACCACCTGGGCTAGGAAGGGGGCCTCCTGGGGGTCGCTCCTGCACTGGAGTTCGGTTCCTTCAGGTCCTGGGGGCTGCGGGTGCAGTGTCTTTACCAGGTGTCGGGTTCCTTGAATCAGGCAGTCGCGGTCAGGGGGAGCCTCTGGATTCCCTCTGCAGGCGTCACTGTGGGGGCTCAGGGGGGTCAACTCTGGCTACTCATGGGCTCGCAGTCGCCGGGGAGTCCTCCCTGTAGAGTTAGTTTTCCGCAGGTTGAGCCGGGGGCGTGGCGTGCAGAGTGGAAAGTCTCACGCTTCCGGCGGGAAACGTGTGGTCTTTAAAAGTTGCTTCTTTGTTGCAAAGTTGCAGTTTCTTTGGAGTTTCTTTCACTGTCCTCGGGAGTTCTTGGTCCTTTTAGATGCAGGGTAGTCCTCTGAGGCTTCAAAGGTCACTGGTCCCTGGGGGGACGCGTCGCTGTTGCAGTTTTTCTCGAAGTGGGGAGACAGGCCGGTAGGGCTGGGGCAAAAGCAGTTGGTGTCTCTGTCTTCTCTGCAGGGCTTCAGGTCAGCAGTCCTTCTTCATCTTCAGGTTGCAGGAATCTAGTTTCCTAGGTTCTGGGGAGCCCCTAAATACTGAATTTAGGGGTGTGTTTAGGTCTGGGAGGGCAGTAGCCAATGGCTACTGTCCTTGAGGGTGGCTATACCCTCTCTGTGCCTCCTCCCTGAGGCGAGGGGGGCACATCCCTATTCCTATTGGGGGAATCCTCCAAAATCAAGATGGAGGGTTTCTAAAGGCAGGGGTCACCTCAGCTCAGGACACCTTGGGGGCTGTCCTGACTGGTGGGTGATTCCTCCTTGTTTTTCTCATTATCTCACCTGGACTTGCCGCCAAAAATGGGGGCTGTGTCCAGGGGGCGGGCATCTCCACTAGCTGGAGTGCCCTGGGGCATTGTAACACGAAGCCTGAGCCTTTGAGGCTCACTGCTAGGTGTTACAGTTCCTGCAGGGGGGACGTGTGAAGCACCTCCACCCAGAGCAGGCTTTTGTTTCTGTCCTCAGAGAGCACAAAGGCCCTCACTACATGGGGTCAGAAACTCGTCTCTCAGCATCAGGCTGGCACAGACCAGTCAGTCCTACACTGAACAATTGGGTAAAACACAGGGGGCATCTCTAAGATGTCCTCTGTGTGCATTTTTTAATAAATCCAACACTGGCATCAGTGTGGGTTTATTGTTCTGAGAAGTTTGATACCAAACTTTCCAGTATTCAGTGTAGCTATTATGGAGCTGTGGAGTTTGTTTTTGACAAACTCCCAGACCATATACTTAATATGGTCACAACTGTACTTACAATGTCTAAGAATAGACTTAGACACTGTAGGGGCATATTGCTCATGCAGCTATGCCCTCACATGTGGTATAGTGCACCCTGCCTTAGGGCTGTAAGGCCTGCTAGAGGGGTGACTTACCTATGCCACAGGCAGTATTTTATGTGCATGGCATCCTGAGGGGGATGCCATGTCGACTTTGCCTTTTTCTCCCCACCAACACACACAATCTGCAATGGCAGTGTGCATGTGTTAGGTGAGGGGTCCCTTAGGGTGGCACAACATATGCTGCAGCCCCTAGGGACCTTCCCTGGTCACAGGGCCCTTGGTACCACTGGTACCTTTTACAAGGGACTTATCTGTGTGCCAGGGGTGTGCCAATTGTGGAAACAATGGTACATTTTAGGTGAAAGAACACTGGTACTGGGGCCTGGTTAGCAGGGTCCCAGCACACTTCTCAGTCAAGTCAGCATCAGTATCAGGCAAAAAGTGGGGGGTAATTGCAACAGGGAGCCATTTCCTTACACAAGCCCCACCCCCCCCAGCCCACAGGCCAGGAGACCCAGCCAAAGCTTGGAGAGTCTTCCTAGTCTGTCAGGCGAGGAAGAGTAGAGGAAATAGGCTGGTTTGTTGCAGGGCCTACTCTGCCTTACATCCTCCTGTTCAGGTAATTCCCTCTGGAGAACTGACCCACTTCCACAGTGATAGGACCTAGTCTGAATTGCCTCTGTTCTGTGCTTTTAATGTCTTCACCCATTCTCTCTATTGTGGGGTTAGAGGTATCCACCTCTGCTAATCTTATCTTAGCCAGGGTCACCCCTAGCTTACCCAAAGAGGTTACCCAGAGCTGGAGTAACCCCACCATGACCAACAGGGTCAGGGGGCCTAACTTGCTATTTGGCATGGGGTCAGACCACCATGCCAAGGATAGTGCAGCCATAAAGGCTAACACCCAGCAGAGGCCACTGACAGCTGTCAGTGCCCAGAACCACACCTTTAGCTCTTCACCTGCAAGGGAAGGAGCTAAGTTACAGGCTTCTTTGGGTTCAGGGTGCCTGTCTGCTGTGTAAGAGTGGGGGGTTACTACATCTTGTAGTAAACACCCTTCTTCCACTCTTTCTTCTGTTAACTGAGGAGCCACACACTCAGGTTTAACAGTTGCCTGACTAGCCAGGACTTCTTGTGGGTCAGGTTGGACTTTACCAGTGCCATTTCTGGAGTTCTCCCCTACTGGATCAGAATCTCCTTGGCTTGCTGGAACCTTGGCTAAAGGTTGTCCACCTTTCCTACTCTGTTGTTCTTTATTTTTCTATTGGGGCCTACTAGCAGTTACTGCAGGGGTAGCAACTCCAGAATCCTTGGGAGAGGGCTGGCACTGGACCAGTTCCTCTCTTGGGCTCTGACTAACCTCTAGGTAGTCATTTCCAAGGAGACAATCAAGGGGGAGGTCTGTACTGACTACCACCCTTCTCCAGCTAAAGGTCCCACCCACTTCTATTGACACAAAAGCTACAGGCCTATCAGTGACCCTGTCTGGGCTAACTCTTACTCTGGCAGTCTCACCTGGGCTGTACTGGTTTGAGAACACCAGCCTGTCATGCACAATAGTGTGACTGGCACAAGTGTCTCTCAGGGCAGTGGCTGGGATTCCATTCACCAGTAGGTGGTGGAAGTGTCTACTTCCCTCTGGAATCTCCAACTCACCTGTTGGGCCCTTTTTCCATTTGAAGGCTATGAAGACCTCCTCATCTAAGGAGTCATCCCCAATGGCTACACTGGTCACCCCTGGGATTTTGCTAGGGGGTTTGTTTTTAGGACAAGAAGTGTCCTTGGTGTGGTGCCCTGTCTGTCTACAGTTTTGGCACCAAGCCTTAGTGGCATCCCAATTCTTAACTTGGTACCCACCTTTGTTTTTGGTTGTGTCTTGGGGCCCACCCACCTGGTCTGGTTTTTGGGGGCCTACAGAGGACTCTTTTTCTTTATTTCTAGTGTCACCCACTTTCTCCTGGGGAGGCTTTGTAACCCCCTTTCTTTTGATCACCCCCAGTGGAAGTTTTGGTTACCCTAGTCTTGGCCCAGTGGTCTGCCTTCTTTCCCAATTCTTGGGGAGAAATTGGACCTAGGTCTACCAGATACTGATGCAACTTTTCATTGAAGCAGTTACTTAAAATGTGTTCTTTCATAAACAAATTATAAAGCCCAACATAGTCATGCACTTCATTTCGGGAAACATCCTTTTTTAGGACTTTTTTATTACGAAAGTCGTGGTTAACGAAAGCGTAACAACGTTTTTTTTAACCACGACTTCGTATTTTTGTGCCTTAACTACGTATGCTCTGAACAACGAACATGCGTGGTTAAGGTACAAAGAAGGGAGTTGGCGAAGGTAAGTGGTGGGTTTAGGTTTTGGGGTGGGGTTGGGGAGGTGGGGCGTTTTTGGTTTTGGGGAGGGGGGTGGGGGGTCAGGGGGTTTTAGGTTTTGGGGTGGGGTTGGGGGGGTGGGGCGTTTTTGGTTTTGGGGAGGGGGTGGGGGTTAGGGGGTTTTAAGTTTTGGGGTGGGGTTGGGGGGGTGGGGCGTTTTTGGTTTTGGGGAGGGGGTGGGCGGTTAGGGGGTTTTAGGTTTTGGGGTGGGGTTGGGGGGGTGGGGCGTTTTTGGTTTTGGGGAGTGGGTGGGTGGTCAGGGGGTTTTAGGTTTTAGGGTGGGGCTGGGGATTGGGGCGTTTTTGGTTTTGGGGAGTGGGTGGGGTGTCAGCGGGTTTTAGGTTTTGGGGTGGGGTTGGGGGGGTGGGGTGAGGGATGTAGGGTGAATGGTGCCTATTGCTAATGATTTTATCAGGAATGCCATTACAACGAAATATCGTTGTTAAGGCATTCGTGGTAAAATCATTAGTAGTAAGGACGAGGTCGGTGTTCCGACCTCGTTGTTAAGGTTAGAAGTTGTTTTTAATTCGGTGTTCCGTCATATAATCCTTCATTTCCAGTTCCCCAACCATCCAGTGTTTTCACTGAGTAGTCTACAAAATCAACCCAGGTCTGGCTTGAGGATTTTTGAGCCCCCCTGAACCTAATCCTGTACTCCTCAGTTGAGAATCCAAAGCCCTCAATCAGGGTAGCCTTCATGAGGTCATAGGATTCTGCATCTTTTCCAGAGAGTGTGAGGAACCTATCCCTACACTTTCCAATGAACATTTCCCAAAGGAGAGCACCCCAGTGAGATTTGTTCACTTTTCTGGTTGCACAAGCCCTCTCAAAAGCTGTGAACCATTTGGTGATGTCATCACCATCTTCATATTTAGTTACAATCCCTTTGGGGATTTTTAGCATGTCAGGAGTATCTCTGACCCTATTTAAATTGCTGCCACCATTGATGGGGGGCTAAGCCCATCTCTTGTCTTTCCCTTTCTATGGCTAGGAGGTGTCTCTCCAAAGCCAATCTTTTGGCCATCCTGGCTAGCAGGAGGTCATCTTCATTGAGACTGCTCTCAATACTTCCAGAGCTGTTGAACTCTCCTGTGAGAGAAGCAACATCTCTGACTATCACTTCTGGAGTCAGGGTTGGAGAAACCCTGGGCTCCCTATCTAGGACTGGAGGTGGGAAGTCCTCCACATCACTAGTGTCCCCCTCTGTAAGAACATCATCAGAGGGGTTGTTTTTAGCAAACTCTGCCAAAAGCTCCTGGAGCTGTACTTTGGTAAGGTTTGAACCAGTTTTTATCTTTTTGATTTTGCAGAGAGACCTTAACTCTGACATCCTAAGATGCAGGTAAGGGGTGAGGTTGAGTTCCACCACCATCTCTTCTGCAGCAGACATTTTGTTTCTAAAAGTTGGAATACTTTTTAAGAATCTAAAACTATCTCTAGAACTTAATCCAAACTTTTACAAAACTTTTAAACTCTAAAAGAAATGCTAACAGGGACTAACACAAGGCCCTAGCAGGACTTTTAAAAATTTAGAAAAATAGCTCAAATTTCAAAAATCTGGTTCTAATGATTTTTTTTTTAATTTAGTCGTGTGATCAGGTATTGGCTGAGTAGTCCAGCAAATGCAAAGTCTTAGACCCCACCGCTGATCCACCAATGTAGGCAGTTGGCTCTGTATGTACTATTTCAAAGTAAGAAATAGCATGTGCAGAGTCCAAGGGTTCCCCATAGAGGTAAGATAGTGGCAAAAAGAGATAATTACAATGCTCTATTTTGTGGTAGTGTGGTCAAGCAGTAGGCTTATCAGAGGGTAGTGTTAAGCATTTGTTGTACACACACAGGCAATAAATGAGGAACACACACTCAAAGACAATTCCAGGCCAATAGGTTTTTATATAGAAAAATATATTTTCTTAGTTTATCTTAAGAACCACAGGTTCAAGATTTACAAACAATACTTTAAATGAAAGGTATTTCACTCAGGTATCTTAGGAACTTTGAATCATCACAATAGCATGTACAGTTTTGAAAAAAATGGCAATAGGCTATTTTAAAATTGGACACAGTGCAAAAATCAACAGTTCCTGGGGGAGGTAAGTATTTGTTAGGTTCACAGGTAAGTAAAGCACTTACAGGGTTCAAAGTTGGGTCCAAGGTAGCTCACCGTTGGGGATTCAAGGCAACCCCAAAGTTACCACACCAGCAGCTCAAGGCCGGTCGGGTGCAGAGGTCAAAGTGGTGCCCAAAACGCATAGGCTTCAATAGAAAAAGGGGTGCCCCGGTTCCAGTCTGCCAGCAGGTAAGTACCCGCGACTTCGGAGGGCAGACCAGGGGGGTTTTGTAGGGCACCGGGGGGGACACGAGCAGGCACAGAAAGTATGCCCTCAGTGGCACAGGGGCGGCCGGGTGCCGTGTGCAAACAGGCGTTGGGTTTGCAATACGTTTCAATGGGAGACCTAGGGGTCTCTTCAGCGATGCAGGCAGGCAAGGGGGGGGGGGCTCCTCGGGGTAGCCACCACCTGGGCTAGGAAGAGGGCCTCCTGGGGGTCGCTCCTGCACTGGAGTTCGGTTCCTTCTGGTCCTGGGGGCTGCGGTGCAGTGTCTTTACCAGGCGTTGGGTTCCTTCAAGCAGGCAGTCGCGGTCAGGGGGAGCCTCTGGATTCCCTCTGCAGGCGTCGCTGTGGAGGTTCAGGGGGGTCAACTCTGGCTACTCATGGGCTCGCAGTCGCCGGGGAGTCCTCTCTGTAGAGTTAGTTTTCCGCAGGTCGAGCCGGGGGCGTCGGGTGCAGAGTGGAAAGTCTCACGCTTCCGGCGGGAAACGTGCGGTCTTTAAAAGTTGCTTCTTTGTTGCAAAGTTGCAGTTTCTTTGGAACAGGGCCGCTGTCCTCAGGAGTTCTTGGTACTTTTAGATGCAGGGTAGTCCTCTGAGGCTTCAGAGGTCGCTGGACCCTGGGGGGACGCGTCGCTGTGGCAGTTTTTCTCGAAGTGGGGAGACAGGCCGGTAGGGCTGGGGCCAAAGCAGTTGGTGTCTCCGTCTTCTCTGCAGGGCTTCAGGTCAGCAGTCCTTCTTCGTCTTGAGGTTACAGGAATCTAGTTTCCTAGGTTCTGGGGAGCCCCTAAATACTGAATTTAGGGGTGTGTTTAGGTCTGGGAGGGCAGTAGCTACTGTCCTTGAGGGTGGCTACACCCTTTTTGTGCCTCCTCCCTGAGGGGAGGGGGCACATCCCTATTCCTATTGGGGGAATCCTCCAAAATCAAGATGGAGGATTTCTAAAGGCAGGGGTCACCTCAGCTCAGGACACCCTGGGGGCTGTCCTGACTGGTGGGTGACTCCTCCTTGTTTTTCTCATTATCTCTCCTGGACTTGCCGCCAAAAGTGGGGGCTGTGTCCAGGGGCGGGCATCTCCACTAGCTGGAGTGCCCTGGGGCATTGTAACACAAAGCCTGTGCCTTTGAGGCTCACTGCTAGGTGTTACAGTTCCTGCTCCACCCAGAGCAGGCTTTTGTTTCTGTCCTCAGAGAGCACAAAGGCCCTCACTACATGGGGTCAGAAACTCGTCTCTCAGCAGCAGGCTGGCACAGACCAGTCAGTCCTGCACTGCACTGAACAATTGGGTAAAATACAGGGGGCATCTCTAAGATGCCCTCTGTGTGCATTTGTTAATAAATCCAACACTGGCATCAGTGTGGGTTTATTATTCTGAGAAGTTTGATCCCAAACTTCCCAGTATTCAGTGTAGCCATTATGGAGCTGTGGAGTTCATTTTTGACAAACTCCCAGACCATATACTTAATATGGCCACAACTGTACTTACAATGTCTAAGAATAGACTTAGACACTTAGGGGCATATTGCTCATGCAGCTATGCCCTCACCTGTGGTATAGTGCATCCTGCCTTAGGGCTGTAAGGCCTGCTAGAGGGGTGACTTACCTATGCCACAGGCAGTATTTTGTGTGCATGGCATCCTGAGGGGGATGCAATGTCGACTTTGCCTTTTTCTCCCCACCAACACACACAATTTGCAATGGCAGTGTGCATGTGTTAGGTGAGGGGTCCCTTAGGGTGGCACAACATATGCTGCAGCCCTTAGGGACCTTCCCTGGTCACAGGGCCCTTGGTACCACTGGTACCTTTTACAAGGGACTTATCGGTGTGCCAGGGGTGTGTCAATTGTGGAAACAATGGTACATTTTAGGTGAAAGAACACTGGTGCTGGGGCCTGGTTAGCAGGGTCCCAGCACACTTCTCAGTCAAGTCAGCATCAGTATCAGGAGAAAAGTCGGGGGTAATTGCAACAGGGAGCCATTTCCTTACACTCTATCATTTGGTTAGCAGCTGGGCAAATAGTGAAGTTTTCCAGCTATAACCACAGCATCCAGCTGAACAGTGCAGAATCTCTACTATTCAGCCAGCAGCTAGGTAAATATTTATGCTTGCTATTTGCACTGCTGCCGGATGAATGGTGCAGAAACTCTACTGTTTAACCCACTGCTGGGTAAATAGGGAAGTTGTTTTGCTGTTTGCACACTGTCAGCTGGACAGTGAAGAATTTCTACTATTTAGTCAGCTGCCAGAAAAATACCTGTTTTCCTCCTTTTTGTACACTCGCCAGCCGGGCGGTGCAGAATCTCAACTATCTAACCAGTGGTTGAGTAAATAGTGAAGTTTATGTGTTATTTGCATTGCCAGCAGCCAAACAGGTCATAATCTCTACTATTTAGCTAACAGTTAGGTAAACAATTAAGCTTTCTGCTGTATACATGGCTCCCAGCCAAGAAATGCAGAATTTCTTAAATTTAGCCTGTGGTCAGGTATGAAGTGAAGTTTTTCTGTTGTTTGCATAGGCATCAGCCAAACAGTGCAGAACCTTTAGAGGCATATTTACAATGAGTTTAGGCGACTATTGCGTCATTTATTTTTACTCAGCTGAACCGCATTATGTGCTCCATATTTACAAATTGATACATTAGCCATAATGCATCACTCTTCGCTGTCCTGTGTCATTTTTTTCCTGTTTACAACTGGCTGCAGCAGGTAACATTAAACATTTGGAAAGTGGGCACTTCCATGTAAAAACCACCACATAATCAACACATCGATATTTCAGTTCATGGGAAAGTGATGCATCGTTGGCAAATGACTCGCAGAGTTCAAAATATGTCAAAATTCCTGCACATCGAAAACACAGGTGTAAAAATGACACTTTTGCAGTGGCACATAAACAGATCATACCCAAAGCAGTTTGTCAAGCTGAACTATGGCATGGAGCTACACATCATGCAGCTAGGAGCACCAAGAAGACCACCACTACCTCCACCACAGAGGCAGCGTTAGAGAAGGATGCATGTCTACTGCCAGAGGACTACCCTCATTGGCCTCAGGGAGGATGAGGTCATCATCTACTACAGGCTCAGGAGGGAGTCCATAATATAGCTCCTGAACTAGGCTTCACCAAGGCTGAAGCCAACATCCCAGAGGTGCACTAACATCCCTCCGCAGACCAAGCTGATGGCAGCATTCCACATGCTGGCATCTATCTCATTCCAAACCACCACAGCCAAAGTGGCAGGAATCTCACAGCCATCATTTTCCGCATTCCTACGCTTCATCCAGGATGCCGTCATAAGCCTAACACCCCATTATATCATGTTCCCAAACAGATTACAGAAACAACTGGAAAACAAACAAGGCTTCTATGCCATTACTGGATTCCCACATGTGTTCGGGGCAGTGGACTGCACACATGTGCAACTTGTGCCTCCTGCTGCTACATCCCACCGGTACTGCAATAGGAAGTACATATATTCCATTAACGTGTAAGGAATAGTGGACAATCTGGGGATATTCAGCAATGTGCTGGCAAAATACCCTGGAAGTGCTCATGATGCCTAAGTCTTCAGGCTGTCCATCGTCAATGAGCACATTTAGAATGGGAGATATAGGAATGACCTACTGGTTGGCAAGTACATCTGAACCACATGACCAACCTCATGACAGTAAATTATGTATGATATAATAGCCATCTTTGTGTTGGGTGACTGGGAAGGTGCATATTTAGGAGTTGTCAGCCTCATACTTGCATCATACAACATGGCACATGTGCAATACAACCCTGCAGGTCACACATATCAAGACCTGCTAAGCCACTCTGTGTGTCTCAAACTGGTGAAAAGATCCTTGCCAATGAAACACTTTAAAAAATGCTCTGTTCCAACACAATGTGCAAGGAAGGGCAACCATGTCCGCTGTCTGTGTCTCCACAGGTAATTCCCCTGGTCATGAGGCATGTCATATATCCAATACCAGTGAAACTGAGTAAGTGTCAAATATTTTGCCATCTCCTGGTCAGGTGTCCCACACAAATTTACTTCAGCCATTATATACACTCTTGCCATCCTATGTGTAAGGTCCATTGTGTAGCACACAGACCTACTTTATCAGTCCTCCAAGGGTTCAGACTGTACAGCAAGGTAGACCCTCATGCACAAAGTACATCTCACAGGAAATGCAGCCACACATTCACCGTCTTGCTAATGTGCCTGTCTTGGTGCCATGCTGCCCATTGTGTACAAGTGCAACCTGCAAAAGCAGAGCATTGCTGTATGTCCAGATATATGTCCCACACTGCCCTTACTCAGAGAGGCAGCGCAGTCTTGATAGTTTACCTGTAGAACTGTGCAGCACAAGACTTCCATGAATCTCTTCCCTTGTGTTTTGTCAACATAGTGGACACACTGCACTGCCATGATGTCCCACATTGACATACACTTGCAAATCTATCTATGGCAGTAGCAACTGAACAACATTGACAACTACTGTCACTTAGAAATAGATGTCAATGAATGCATTTGTGGTAGGAGCTTCTAGCATTTTCTGTACTTGCTCTGTATTTCGTTTGCTGCAGATCGAATTTCATTCAGACCTGTGATTTAATTGTAATTGTGCCCTCTTTTGTGCCCCGCTTTGTTTTCTCTGCAGTTCTTGCTGCCTTTGTTTCCCCCTCCGGCTCTTGCCCGTTCCCGTCCCTGCTGCTGCGTCCCCTGTGGCCCCGCCCCCTCGTGCTCCAATTGGTCTACCCCCTCCCTCCTCCCAGCTGCTCCTCCCTCCCCTTCTTAATTGCGGCTGCTGTGCGGCCGTGCACCAGAGGCACGCCGGAGGAACGCTAGAGGCAAGCCTGTCTGCGCCTGTCCGCGCCAGGACCGTGCCCAGCGCCAGGACCCCTGGTCCCCAAGACCACCATAGCCAGCAATGCCATTACACTGCCAGCACCCTCCACGCATTCAACACCGGACGAGCACACGCCTGCTTCCAGGCCTCCCCTGAGCACACCCAAGGACCCTTTACCTGCAACCTCACCAGCCTCAAAATCGCCAAACCTCCTGCTGAACCTGACCACAACTACCTCCGATGCATCCTACTAAACACCCCCTCCACACGCAAACACGCCGTCGAACTCTGAGACCTGCTCGACACCTCCACCCCGGACATCGCCTTCCTCACAGAGACCTGGATGAACGCCTCCTCGGCCCCAGACATGGCCGTAGCCATTCCGGATGGCTACAAGATCACCCGCAGGGATCGCACCAACAGAGTTGGAGATGGAATCACTATCGTCCACAAGAACACCATCAGGGTCACGACCCATACCGACGACACCCTCAGCACTGCCGAACACCTGCACTTCCAGATCCACACCAACCCCAACACCACCCTCAGAAGAACCCTCATCGACAAATCCCCTCGGACCACGGCCTCAGTTCTGCGACTCCATCGCCGACTTCGTCAGCAGGCACGCCCTAGCCTCCGCCGACTACGCCCTCCTCGGCGATCTGAACTTTCACCTGGAGAAATACAATGACCCCAACTCCACCACCCTAATCAACAACCTTGCCACACTCGGACTCAGACAACTAGTCAGTACCCCAACACACTCCGCTGACCACACGCTGGACCCCATCTTCTCCACTAGCCCCCATGTCACCTTCAGCCACACCACCGAACTCCCATGGACCGACCACCGCTGCATCCACTTCACCTTCCAGAAACCCACCACGCACCACCGCACCCAACAGATCCCCCACCGCAACTGGAGCAAAATCAGCCAAGACCAGCTGAACACCAGCCTCGCCCGAAAACCACCCACCGAACCCCCCAATTCCGAGCTCGCTGCCTGCAACCTCTGGCGCTGGATCGACGACTGCGCCAACACACTTGCCCCGCTCAATAAACCTTCCGACAGAAGTGCCAACAAGAAAGCCAGCTGGTTCACCTCGGACCTTCAAGCCTCTAAGCAAACCTGCCGGAAACTGGAGAGAAAATGACTCCTCGAACAGACACCGGACAACCATATCACCTTCAAGAACGCCATCCGCAATCACCATCACCTCATCAGAACTGCCAAGAAAGACCTTCTGGACAACAACACACACAACAGCAAGGAGCTCTTCAACATCGTGAATGAACTTTTTCAACCCCAGCTCAAGCACAAACGACATCCCACCTTCACAAGACCTGTGCAACTCCCTCACCACCTTCTTCCACCACAAGCTCACAGACATCCATGACAGCCTCAACAACCAGACCACCCCGCCAATCACCGACTCCTCAGACTCTCCACCCACCTTCAACTACGACCCCCTGCTCGTCTGGGCCAACGTGAATGAAGACGACACAATCAAAACAATGAGCACTGTCGACTCTGGATCTCCGTCAGACCCATGCCCGCACCACATCTTTAACAAAGCAAGCGCCACCATCGCACCCCACTGCCGCAAAGTCATCAACATCTCCTTCGAGACCGCGACCTGCCCCGAGAGCTGGAAGCATGCTGAGATCAAACCCCTACTCCAAAAACCCATGGCGGACCCGAGAGACCTCAAGAACGTCCGTCCCATCTCCCAGCTCCCATTCCCAGCCAAGGTCATCGAGAAGATCGTCAACAGACAACTGACCCACTACCTCGAAGAAAACAACATCTTGGACCCATCCCAGTCAGGGTTCCACAGCAACCACAGCACCAAAACCGCCCTCATCGCCGCCACCGACGACATCAGAGCCTTGCTCGACAACGGCGAAACCACGGCCCTCATCCTCCTCGACCTCTCGGCCGCCTTCGACACCATCTGCCACCACATCCTACGCACACACCTCCACAACTTAGGGATCCGGGACAAAGCTCTAGAGTGGACCACCTCCTTCCTCTCTGGCAGAACCCAGAGTGTCTGCCTCCCCCCTTTCCACTCCGAAGCCTCCAAGATCATCTGGGGCATTCCCCAAGGATCATCCCTCAGCCCTACACTATTCAACTTCTACATGGCCCCGCTCACCCACATCGCCCGGCTACTCAACCTCAACATCATCTCCTATGCTGACGACACCCAACTGATTCTCTCCCTCACCAAGGACCCCCTCACCACCAAATCCAACCTCCACGAAGGAATGAAGGCCGTCACCGAATGGATGAGAAACAGCAAACTGAAGTTGAACTCAGACAAGACAGAGGTCCTCATCCTCGTCGCCAACCCCTCAGCCTCGGACGACTCCTGGTGTCTGACCGATCTGGGAGCAGCCCCAACACCCACCAACCAAGCACGCAACCTGGACGCCATCCTCGACTCAACTCTCTCCATGACCAAGCAAGTCAGCGCCGTCTCATCATCCTGCTTCAACAACCTCCGCAAGCTCTGCAAGATCTACAGATGGATCCCCACAGATACAAGAAGAACAGTCACCCAAGCCCTCGTCATCAGCAAACTTGACTACGGAAACGCCCTCTACACAGGATCCCCAGCCAAACTCTTCAAACGACTGCAACGCATACAAAACGTCTCTGCACGCCTGATCCTCGATGCCCACTACCACAGCCACATCACTCCCCTTCTGAGAGACCTACACTGGTTCCCCTTCAACAAAAGGATAGCCTTCAAGCTCCTCACCCACGCACACAAGGCACTCCACAACACCGGTCCAGCTTACCTCAACAGACGACTCACCTTCTACACCCCGTCCCACCAACTCCGCTCAGCCAACCTCGCCCTCGCCACCGTCCTCTGCATCCGGAGAGCGAACACTGGAGGCAGATCCTTCTCGCACCTCGCCGCCAAGACCTGGAACACCCTTCCCTTGCTCCCGCCACAGACCGAAGACCTGCTGACTTTCAGGAAGTGGCTCAAAACCTGGCTATTTGAGCAGTATCAGCATCCCCTTTGCCCCACTCAGCGCATTGAGACTCTCTCGGGTGGTAGTGTGCTCTACAAATAGACTGATTGATTGATTGATTGACCGCATCATCTGCACTGGGGAAATATTGCAAATCCAGACATATAGTAGGTCATAAATGCCATGAGTAGTCACAAACCAGCACAACAGAGAATTGTGAGAGAAGTGTCTCCTGAATGGCTAACTGATACCAGTAAAGACACACCACATTCATGGCATTGGCGTTCACAAGTTTTACAAATAGTAGTGTATCACAGAGGCCAGTATACTTGTATGTGTATTACAGTGTAAGTCATACCAAAAATGAAAGGGTGTGTATACCAAAAAATGTCAGTGCAAGTCCCATACTGGGGGAAATGTGTATGAGTCATTCAGGACACATAACAGATAGATACTTGAAAGTGGCCCCATCAACCATTGTGATTATTGACTGATTGTTCCTCTCCCCATTTGCACATATCCAGACGGAGGACCAGTGGAGCTGCAATCAAGCACTTAGCAGGACCCGGTCTGTAGTAGCACAGACTTTTGCAGTTCTTAAGTCCCGATTTGGCTGACTGGACATGTCCTGGGGGAGATTGCTCTACTCCCCTCCATGGTAGGTAAAATCATACTTCTGTGCTGCATATTGCACAATATATATGTATGCACCAATGTTCCATGAGATGAGGGTAATGAGGACCATGAAGGCCTGTGTGAGGATGATGAAAATGATGAGGACCAAGTCCAAAATATACCTAAAATTGCTGGGACACAGCAGAGAAACAAAGTAGTCCAGATTTGTTTTGCTGATGCATGAGTCACATTGATGGACCCCAAATATGGACTTTATGAAAAAAGTGTTCCAATATGGCAATAGAATTATGAACACTACCATTGTGTAAGCTATCTTACTTCATAGTCTCTGTAATTATGAAAACACTCACATCTCACCATATAGGCCTTCATTATGAAATTGGCGGTGAGTCATAAAGTGGCGGTAATACCACCAACAGGCTGGCGGTAATTACAGCCAAATTATGACCATGGCAGAGATAACTCCCATAAACAGACAATGTACCACACCAAAAGCGAAGGCGTTTACAGCCCTCACCACTGCGGTAGCAGTCAACAGCCAGGCGGAAGACAAAGTACTGCCCACCATATCATGACACAGGAAACCACCACGATTTCTAAGGCGGTACCAACTCCATCAAAAGCCTGGCGCAAACACATCACAGAAGACGAAAGACTCACCATCAGAGACACAGAGAAGGACAAAGCTGCAATGGAACCGGAACTGCAAGTCTTCCCCATGCTCATCTACGCCATGCTCCTCCTGGAGCACCAATGCCGCCGAAGACGACGATGATGAGCACAGATGCCTAGCACACAAGGGAAGGAGGGAGGAAAAGGAGAGTGACACACACACACACAACACACCATACACACAAACAGCTGCAGATGAAAAACAATGGCACACAACACATGTCATAATAATGCAAGGACAACAAGAATGCAGTAATGGGAATGTATTGATTGTGAACAGCTACCAAATGAACAAACTGTATGAAAACAGATATGTACAAATGTACACAAAGGGCCAGTGCCCAGTCCAAAGTACTAAAGGCCCACATGGCTACACGGCACAGTTCAAGGCCCAACTCAATTCCTGACATCATACGGACAGAACTCTATAGGGGCATCAGTTTGCAAGTGGGCAGGCACCTCAGGGGGATGGGGGCACCTCAGCCGGATACGGCAACATGCCCACTAGTTCTGGAGGGGGCTCCATGCCCATTTCTCTCTGCTGGGGAGTGCAAGGTCACAGTCTCTCAGGTGGTTGACTTCCCCACTGCTTCTGGAGAGGGATACATGCCCATTTCTCTCTGCTGGGGAGTGCAAGGTCACAGTCTCTCAGGTGGCTGACTTGCCCACTGCTTCTGGAGGGGGCTCCATGCCTATTTCTCTCTGCGAGGGAGTGCAAGGTCACAGTCTCTCAGGTGGGGAACATGCCCACTGCTTCTGGAGGGGGCTCCATGCCCATTTCTCTCTGCTGGGGAGTGCAAGGTCACAGTCTCTCAGGTGGGGAACATGCCCACTACTTCAGGAGGGGGCCACTTGTACAGCAGTCCCTGGAGGGTAGCCTACATGCCCTCCGCTGGTGGTGAGGGCTGCACTGTCTCATCTTGAAGTGAGGGCTGCACTCTGTCAGCAGGTGAAGGTTCCTTCTGGGCAGCCTCTACTGGAGGTGAGGGCTGCACTGTCTCAGCCGGAGAAGGTGCCTCCTGGGCAGCCTCTCCAGGAGGAGTGAGCTGCACTTCCTCAGCTGGCGATGAGCGCTCCGTGACCACTGGTGGTGGTGGTATTACACTGACAGCCTCTGTTGGAGTCGATGGCTTCTTCCACTTCATGGAAGGAGGTGTGGGATCCTTATCCTTCCTGGCAGGGGTTGAAGGCTTCATCCCCTTCATGGCAGGATATGTGGGCTCCTTAGCCTTCCTGGCAGGAGTCGAGGGCTCCTTCCCCTTCATGGCAGGAGTTGAGGGTTTCTTCCCTTTCATGGCAGGAGGTGTGGGATCCTTAACCTTCCTGGCTGGGGGAGTGGGAATCTTCACTGTCTTGCCACCATGACTAGGAGGCGCCTCCACTGTCTGCGTGGGCTGAGGGGCTAGGCTGGGTCATTGGGACCCTGCTCCTATGGGCAGGATGGGGAGGAGGAGGGGGAGGGAAGAGGTCAATTTGGGCAAGGAAAAGCTTCTTAGGGATGGTGGGGCGGGATGAGGGAGGATGGATGGGAGTGGTTGTTGGAGGTGTATGTCTGCTGGACTTGGGTGCAGGTGCCTGGGCAGTGTGCTGATGTGAGGTGGATGACTGTTGGGTGTCTGAGTGCTTTCATTTGTGTCCTTTAGGAGGGGGGACAGACAGGGTACGAGAGGACACATGGGTCGTGTGGATGGATGTAGTGAGGTGTGTGTGCTGCTTGGTGTGGTGATGGTGGTGGTGGATGTTGATGCAGTGCAAGCAGGTGTGTGTGTTGACGTGACTGTGAGGGTGGTGGAGGAGGAGGGGGGAGACAGTGGAGGCAGTGGATGTGGTTGTGTCTGCAACTGTCAGGTGTTTGCGTGAGTGCTTGTGGGATGAAGTGTGGTGCCTCTGTTTGACTGTGCCACTCATGTGTTTTGTCTTGTGTGCATGCTCGTCTGTATATGTGCATGGGATGGGTTGGGGTTGAGGAGACTGGGACTGGGAAGTGGTAGTTGGAGGGGGGACGCTAGGAACAGGGACAATGGCTGCCATTAGAGAGGAGGCCGGAGCCTGACTCGATCTCTGTTGGGCTGCCAATCCACCTCGAATGCCCTCCAGGAATATATTGCATTGCTGCATCTGGAATGCCAGCCCCTGGATGGCATTCACAATAGTTAACTGCCCTACAGAGATGGATCTCAGGAGGTCAATAGCCTCCTCACTCAGGGCAGCAGGGCTCACTGGGGAGGGCCTGAGGTGCCTGGGGCGAAGGAGATGCCCACCCTCTTGGGTGAGAGGGCAAGGTCAACTCACTGAAGGGTTTCTGGGAGGGCGGTGCTGGTAGGGGGTGGTGACTCTACTTGCAGCTGGGGTGATCACAGAGGTGTCTGCCACCACCAGGGAGCTTCCATCGGAGGAGGTATCTGAGTCTGTGTTGTCACCTCGAGTCTCCGCCTTGGTGCTCCCCTCGCCCTCCATCCTAGCGGTTCCCTTGATATTGGTGGACTCTGCCTCCAGGGTCCTGTTGGGTGCAGCTCCCTCGGTCGCCGCTGCCCCTACTCCTCCGTCAGATTATGCTAATGCACGCATGGACAGGATGACAGAGAAAAAAGGAGGGGAGAGAGAGAAAGGAAACACTGGGTCATTTACTGCACCAACACCACAGTTGGCATACACAGCACCATCACACACAGTGATCAGGATTTAGCACCATGCATTGTACTGCCAGTGATTTGGCTAGATGCCACAGCAAGATGAGGGCCACACACCGCCAACTGCACCCCTCCTGGTATCCACAAAGCACTGACTGACATGGAATGCCAACAAGCTAGGTTACCTGCATTTGCCATAAACCCATTACCCTTGAGCTGGATCACGCTGTAATGTCTGACCTGGCATTAAGGAGCACCCACTAACTCACACCCACCACCCAGATCCCATGCCACCTATAATTATAGTTGTAACGCCCACTGTACTCACCCCCTTGTGGCTGCTGTGATGTCCTCAAGCGCCCATCCAGCTCTTGGTAGGCCACTGCCAGTATGCGGGCCAGCAGTTGGGTCAGGTTCTGACGGGCACCCCTTTCTCACTGGGAGGCCATCCCCAGCTGGGCCTCCGCGGCCTTCCGTGCCCAGCGTCTCAGGTCCTCCCACCGTTTCCGACAGTGGGTGCTCTGCCTGCCATAGACCCCCAGGGTCCGCACATCCTTAGTGATGACACACCATAATCCCTTCTGTTGGTTGGCGCTGACCTGCAGAGGTAATACAGACAGGAGGACACCATTACACATACAATACAGTCTGTCACACAAATGGCTTACCAATCCTGTTTCCATCACCATTGAAACACACATCGCACGGCGCCCACCATGTACACCAACACAAGACATCCCCCCGATGACATGATGCTTGCCCACACATCTCCATGTATCCTTCACACATGCCTCATGTCCAAGGTGTACTCACCTATTGGCCCATAGAGCAGTCCATACTGGGGTAGGACCCCATCCACCAATCACTCCAACTCCTCTGCAGTGAAGGCAGGGGCCCTTTCCCCAGTCACATGGGCCATGGTAGGTTCCAGACACAGGTCACAGCAGGACACGCAGTCTAGGTGTCCTGCTGTTGAAGGTCAGGAAACAAGTGAGGAATCTGATGGAAAATGGCAATCATGTCTGCAGCGGTGTACACCGTCACCGCCGGCGCTGATCCTCATTGGCCACTGTACTCCATAGAGACCCACATTATCCAATGAGGAATTGCACGGCCGTGCAAGACCCCCTTCCACCACGATGCCCAGCGTCGGCAGAGTTACCTCACTTCCACCTGTCCCTACAAACAGGACAGGAGGTCACCATTTCCTGGTGGTGGACAATGATCAAATCAACCTTAACTGAGTCACAGCCTAGATTAGCACATACCCCACCATTCCCAGTGTCCCATCACATAAATGCACTATGTACACTGAGGTGGTGGTTCCATTGTTCAAATTGTGATAGCCTACTCACTCTTGTGTCCCTTAGATACCTACAGCTGCAGATGAATAGGAGGAGGAGACAAACCCTGTGTACAGACTCCTTGTGGACTTGGCTACACTGGAGGACAGGCACATTATACTCACCTATAGACTGGACAGGGCCACAATCACAGAGCTGTGTGCCCAATTGGAACCTGACCTGATCTCAGCTATCCGTCATCCCACAGGGATCCCCCCTCTTCTGCAAGTGCTATCAGTGCAGTGTGTGGGATGGAGTGGAGCGATGGGAGTGAAGGTGAGGGGGTGTGATGGCATGCAGGTATGGGAGGTGATAAGTAGTAACTATTGACTCACCATTGTCCAGTCCTCCAGCTACTCCAACGGGTCCCTCAGGATGCAGTAATGCCAAGACTTGCTCCTCCCAAGCTGTGAGCTGTGTGGGGAGGAGGTGGGGGTCCACCACCAGTCCTCTGTATGGTGAGCTGGTGCCTTGGTGCCACGGAACGTACCTTCCCCTGTAGGTCGTTCCACCTCTTCCTGATGTCGTCCCTTGTTATTGGGTGCTGTCCCATGGCATTCACCCTGTTCAAGATTCTCCGCCATAGCTCAATCTTCCTGGAAATGGATATCTGCTGTACCTGTGCTCCAAACAGCTGTGGCTCTACCCTGACTACTTCCTCCACCATGACCCTTAACTCTTCATAAGTGAAACAGGGGTGCCTTAGTGGGGACATTAATGTTGTGTGGTGTGTGTTGGTAAGAGTGTGTCAAGTAATGTGGTTGAGTGTGTGATGTGGGGTGCATGATGAATGTATGGGTGTATGTGGTGTGTGTGTCTAGCTGTCTCTGTGCTGTTTGTGTCAATCTCCGGCAGTAATTGTTGTTCGTAGAGGGCTGTGGGTAATGTGGGTGTGTGTTTTATGGTGCTGTGAGTGGGGGTGTATGGTGTGTATATGAGTGTCAGGTCTGTGTTTTGATATTGGCCAATGTGGTGTTGTTCTGTATTTGGGTGTCCATTCTGAGCTCGGCGATATGTACCGCCAATGGTTTACCGCCATTGAATGTCCGCAGTGGTGATTCATGGGTCATGATGTGGTGGATGTTGTTTTGTTGGTATAATGGAATGCTGTTGGTACCGACAGTTTACCACTGACCTTTGGGCTGGCAGATTTGTGTATGTGCAGTATTCTGTCAAATTGGTGTGTGTGTCATAATATGAGGAATGGCTATTCGCCACTGTGGCTGTATGTTGGCAGCCGTCACCATGGCGGTAAGCAAGATTTACCGCCAATGTTAAAATGAGGGACATAGTGATTTGCTCATGACAAAGGTATGTTGGAATGTGTAACAAACACTTTATGGGAACATCTTGTGTTTAAAAAAATGTGTGCATGACAACAATCTGTGTTAAATGCATGTTCATTGAGAAGATAGACACCAAAAAAAGACAGCAATTTGGCACTGTTTGGACATGTACATAGCAAATTCATCATGTCAGCTTGCATAACTCACATAAATACAGAATTCTCAAGTGTGGCGGTGCAGAATTGCCTACTTAGGTCCAATACTGCCCCCCCCTTGCCCTACGAGGCAAAGATGCAATTGGAACAAGCAGGGACATATGTTACCATGTTGGTGTGTCTCACTCATATACAAAAAATGAGGTCACTCCTACAGCTACATTTATGTGTGTTGGTAAAAACATGACACAAAGAGTTAGAAAATTAAACAATTGCTTTGAAGCAATGACTATATGCAAGGTAAATCCTGCCCAGGTATCATACACGGATGAGTTCCAGGTCATAGTGGCAGAATGTGTCATTAAACGCCCAGATGGCCATCTTGTGTGAATGCATACCTGTATCCCAAGATCAAGTAACCCCTGAATATACAATAATATTGTGATGCATGCCAATATAAAATATATACCTCCTCGGAATAAACAGACTTGTTTTGGCTACCCAAGCTGGCCTTGTGATCACCAAAATAAAGGCAAAGAATTAAGGCAAACACTAATGTGCATTGGCACTGGACATGTGCCACACATATTTTTCCAGATCCAATCCTATACAGCAGATATGTGTGTACCAGAACATTATATGGTGGTTGTTGGTTATTACTCTATGGTAACTGTTAATTTGCACATATCAACATGTGTGATGTATGCCTATCCACATCCATTACATATCAAGACCATTAATCTGTCCTCTGGACGACACATACACTGTAAACTGGCTGAACCAACCAGCATATGTCATTCCCTGAGTGGGTAATGCATCCATAACACATCCTAGGATAGTAATATACAGATATGAGCCTATTAACCAAATGGTGTATCACTACTTTTGGACCTCATGGAGCACAAGCCCCTCAAGCATATCTATGAGACCACATAAAGTCATTTTGTTTGGCTCATCAAGGCCTCATAGCTATGGAGTAAATCTATGCACTCCGATAGGCCAGCTTGGTTTACTCTGTGTCATAGGGTGTTGCAGAGGTCTTGCGAGGGGGATTTGCAAGGCAACACCAATAGATATTCGGGCTGAATCAATTTTACTCAAGAATGTAAACCTGGTGCCCTAGAACAGGCTTATGTCTTCCCCCAGTCTGACAACATGTGGCTTTACAGTTCTTCCTGCACCTTCCTGAACATGAAGCATCCATGGAGTGTTTTTGCTTGCTCTATGTGTGTTGTAGAATGCAGCACACATAAAGCAGAAAAGACATGGAGATTATAAACATTTCTCCTTGTTACGCCTCTTCTGGTGAGGCATAAGGTTTTTGCGCTGCACCATGTTTACATGAGTCTGATCATCTGAGTCAGTGTCAAACTCCATGGGTGTTGCATGTGAACACCCACCGCAGGGCCCATCAACATCTGAGGCAGAGTAAGACAACACAGTGCTTTGGGATGCCTTACCTTAATTGATATGTATGAGATTATGCAAAGCCACGCAGGGTGACTTTGCATTCCATCATAAATATGATTGAGAGTCCTGCACCACTGGAACATCTAGAAAAGTATGCTCCTGTAGGGTGGGACACTTGTACACCTCTCCAGATCATCCAAAGCTACATATGCTGTGAGTTTATAGCTGAGTCTCCTTTGATCATACATGATATTGCTTCAATAACTCAAAGGGGCACGTATGTTTTATGGTTAGAATGCCATGCTACAGCCTAACTATGTTGAGAAAAAGAAGCATGCCACAGAGGCATGTTAACAGTGCGCTGGCATTAGCCCACACAGACTATGTGGTGCATGGCAGCCCCAGCGGTGCTTATTGCCCCACCAGCACTATTCAGGTAGTGTTGTCACAAGGCATTCCAGGTCATTACTGACTCACAACTGTGTGTGCAAAACTCTATGTATGTTACAGGTGAACCCACTCACAGGTAATAATGTCAAAATGTTTGACAGTCTGTTTAGGGCACATCTTTCTATTTCTCATACGTATTGGTGTGCAGATGTTCCCAATTTCTCAATGTGCCCATACAGGGCATGGATGGACAGAGCTTATTTATTATGCATCATTGACATGTATGAGCTCACTGAAGGCAAGTGACAAACATGGCTGCTGTCTGATGTGTAGAGCATTGTCATGAACAGCATGTATAGATATGAGAAAGGGACAGCTAATGTAATACCTTTCACATTGTGTTATGTCAAATTATTAGGTTCAGAGACCCATTAAAGGCAGGCACCCTTGCACCATTTAGCAAGGAGTGATCTATGTGTACTTGGTCTACACTGTACACCTGATTCCTGATTTGGCACATCATATATGTGAACACTTCAACCTGCCTTAGCTATGTGTATCATTAAGCTATGTCAATGGTGCCATATGCTTAATGTTCAATGTGCAGACTTGAATAGACAATTGCTAATTCAATGTACTGTGCTTCTTTTGTCCATAGTGTATGTGTTCTACATTCACAGTGCAATGTATCATGTTATGTCTTATAGGTCTATACTTCTTTTACTTCCTAACATTGGTGTCCTTCATCATGGGATACCTCCTGCTGTCTCCCTTACCTAGGGCTCATGATGCACCCCTCCCTTCACTGGGAATGTGCTCCCCAATCCTCCTAAGGGATCCTGTGCGTTTCCAAGGCAACCCCATAAGCCTCCAACTAATTGTCAATATCATCCTCCATAGAAAATGTAGGCACACAATCTTTGGGGCTGTGGACCCTCTGGTCTCCACTGGGCATTGGGGTATCACTGTCATCATTACTGCTGGTCTTGTTTTGCTTTATGGTCCTGTTCCTTCAGACTCACAAACGTTTCTTCTCCCCCATCGGTCTGTCAGACTTCTCGTCTAGGACTCTTCTCCTATCCTCCAAGGCCCTCATGCTTGCAGTGTCCTTCTTGACTCCCTCCAATTTCAATCTGTCCAGCTGCAGCTTAAGCTCCTTCTCAGTCTACCTGTCTTCTAGTTCCTTAAGGCACAGGCTACAGCAAGACACATTGCTCCCTCCTCTGGCTGGGGGACTCCACTCCTGGGAGTAGGTTGTTCTTGTCCTCCTCAGGGTACTGCAGCTCCGGACCTGTGGTCAGGCCCTCTTCCCCCTCCTCTTCCTCTACTAAGTCTACCTCTTCCTCTTCTGGACTATCCTCTTCCTGCTCCTCTGGGTGGTCGGCATCCTTCTGACTTCCTCAAAGGCTTGGATGGCTACATGGAGGTCCACCTTTGTGGCTTTCCTTCCCACATTCAGCAACCTCTCCTTGCAAAGCCTTTGCAGCACTGTCTTGCTGAGATTATCAACATTGTTTAGCTCCATGCCATTGTGACAAAAAGGATGTGAGGAAAACTTAGATGTAAAAAAAGAAAAAATCCTCAAATCAAAATCTAAGGAGAATTTATAGAAAAAAACTTGAAATTGATGTCAGATTACTTTTTGCTATTTTTGATTTTACACAAATAACTGAGTTACACTGCACAAATACAAGTACTTGATAACACAACCCAACACCAATGTAAGAAATTGGGTTATTTCTTGAGGGGGTGGAAACCCTACTCAAGCAACAACAACAATCCTTCTCAAGGTGAACTACAGAAGTCACTGGATTAACCTGCACTTTACCCTCTGGTAGCTTGGCACAAAAGCAGTAAGGCGTATGTTAGAGGCACGCAAACAGTAATAAAGGGAAACCACAACACAAGAAAAATCCCAAACAAATTTAAAAATATACATACATTCTAATAAATACAAAGATGCCAACATTAATTAAATCAAATCAGTAGAACCAGAGTTAGGATTATTTTAAGTTTTCAGTAAAAAAGAGCACTTAAACAATAAAAGCACTAAGGGGCATATTTATACTATGTTTGGACTGAATTAGAGTCATTTTTTTACTCTAATTCGGTGCAAAACGAACTCCATAATTATACTTTGGTGCTAGACCCATCTACCGCCACATTTATGGAGTTAAAGTCATGTTTTTGACGTGGAAACCAACCTTGCCTTAATAAGATGCAAGGGAGGTGTTCCGGTGCAAAAAATGACTTTATGTCCTTAATGGCATATTTATACTCCCGTGCAGAAATGGTGCAAGGGAGGGAGAAGGGGTCAAAAAATGGGGCAAAGCTTGCTTTGCCCCATTTTTAAATGCCCGGGTCAGGGCAGGCATTAGGTGACCTGTTGGCCTATTTCCATTTTGGAACACCATGGAATAAGCCCACAGGTGCCCTCCCGAGGCCCCAGGTACATGCCCACCCACACCAGAGGTACAGTGGAGGATACGGGACCCCATCCCAGGTAAGTACAGGTAAGTATTTTATTTTATTTTTTAAAGTGCCATAGGGGGCCCTGAAATGGGCCCCCGTACATGGCACAGGGTGCAATGGCCATGCCCAGGGGACCCTGGTCCCCTCTGCTGGCCATTGGGGTGGTGGGCATGACTCCTGTCTTTTCTAAGACAGGAGTCATGTGGTATGGATGGTTTTGTGCCAGAAAATGACTCTAGGGAGGTTAGAGTATTTTTTTTTTTACTCTAACCTGCCTAATGTCATTTTTTTTTTACACTAGCCTACCCTTTGCACTGGCTTACACCGTTCGATAAATATGGTGCCCGGCTGGGGCACAGAAATGGTGCAAGCTGGTGTTAAACCTTTTGGTGCAAAACTGCATTAGTGCAGTTTTGCACCAAAAAGTATAAATCAGAGCCTAACTGTGGGTATCTGGTTGTGTGATAAATGGGCAAAGTCAAATGGTAGAGCCGACTGCGATGGAGGAAGGGCCAGGGACACAAGATGGATTGGGGTTGGTCTCAGCTTATCTTCGGTCTTGGAATTTTTTTTGAGAAAACGTCCAGCGAGACAAGGCAGCCGGTGATGTGTGAGGTGGAGGGTCGTCGTCGGGAAGTTGTTGGATGGAGTTGCAGTGAAGAATTATTCCTTCAGGCTTTTCACTTTTTTTAAATTGAAAAATCTCCAGCAGGGTCCCAACTTTTAGGATTTAGAATACGGCGCATCCCTGTGTTTTCCTCAGGGCTGGCTCTAAATCAGCTGCCTAGTACCAATGCAGCCACCCTTTTGCCATGGTGCAAGGATGTCTGCGTTGCAATGGTGATTGTTTATATGCAGGAAGGGAAACCTTCCTGCAAGAAACAATAATTATTGGTGATTTGCTCTATCTATATGTGCTGCCGAATGCAGCACACATTGAAGGAACAAAAAAATGAGGAGAAAGAAAAGTATTCCTCCTCATTGTCCCACTTTAATGCCACCCCTGGGGAGGAGAAACTTTCTGGCGCTGCCTCAAGTGTACGTTTCCTTGTAAATCAGGGGCAGTATCAAAAAGCAATGGGTGTTGTGTGGGTATGCCTACAGCAACACCTATTGCATGCCCCTTTGCCACAGAAACTCAGAAACTGCGTAGAGTCATTTACAAGGCTGATTTAAGCCAGGAAAAGTGTCTTAACACCACCTTGTAAATATGAAGCAGGGAACAGCACCACTGGAACATTGCAAAAAGTGACATTCCGGTGGTGCAAGGGGCTTGTAAACCAGCCCCTATGTGTGCTGCATTCTGCAACACACATAGAATGAGCAAAACACCATTAATGATTGTTGTTGTGCAGGAAGGTACTCCTTCCTGCACAAAAACAATCACCTCCACAATGTAGGCATCCTTGCACCATGGTGCAAGCATGCCTGTGTTGGCTGTACGCAGCTTATTTAGCACCTGCACAAGGGAAAACACAGGTTTGTGCTATATTCTGGTAAATACAATATATCCTGCATGTTGGAAATGACTCTGTTTTATGCTGCAAATTGCTCGCGGCACCGGGCTGCGCCATTTTCTCATAAATGAGGCCCTAAGTATCACAACACTTGCCTGCACCAGACACTGTAACCGAACAATCCCTTGCTTGACAGCGTGTTGTCTGCACTTTGGGAGGCAACACATATTGTCTGACATCTGAGCAGTTCTAAATGTGGGTTTGCGGGCCACATTCCATGGCGAGTCCATGGCATCCATGGGGGTAACCTAAGGAATGGACTTAGGTGCCAACACGCAGTTGGCACATGGGGGAACCCTCTGAAGGTGTCATGTCCACAATTCATAGGAAATGTGGCCTATGAGTGGTCTGATCCTTGTAATACATGCACTTTCACCCATGTACACTTTCCATACATACATTGGACACATGGAGAGAGAGTCAACACAGCAATCCACATGACTGTAAAACTTATTTCCACATGACACCATACATATATACACATATTAAAGTGATATCATAAAAGAACATAGACGCATTGTCCCAATGCGTGTGTTTTTTAACCCATTGCATCTTCCAAAATATGATGCTTTCCATGCAAGGGATTGGAACTTCCTCATGGTGCATCGGCATGCGTCATTAAAAATCCACGCATTGGTGCGTAGCGCCAAAAAAACCAATCCATTGGCTTAAAACATGCCACATCAGCACAGTGATTGATGTAATGGATCAGCTAAGCTGCAAACCAGTAACTGCAAAGTTGTTCTCACTTTCTCTTACAGTCACAGTCTTTTTCTCTGTGGCTGAGAGAGGTTGTGTGTTGTTGGAGCTGTGTTGAGGAGTGCTGGTGGAGGAGTCTTTTGTATTGTCTTCTCTCTCTGTAGTATCCCTAATGTCTGTTTTTCCTGTCTATTTGTCTATTGCATTGTTATAGGAGGCTGGCCCTCTATGTAGTGTGCAAAATGTTGTAAACTGTGCAGAGGGTCCGGGCAACCACATGTTGGTTTACAGGGGTAAAAACTAGATCACCTAATGCTCTAATTTTTATGGTAGCTTTGTCAAGCAGTTAGACTAATCTTGCAGAAGTGCAAAGCATTTGTTGTACTCACAGTATCAATAAAGCAAGATACACACTCAAAAGAATAACTCAAGACCAATTTACAAAAATACTTCACATTTGTATAACATTTTTAAGACCAGGATCATCAAAATTGGGTAAGTACTATTTAAGCTTGGATTTTTTAAAATGTTAGAAATTTTTTAAGTTCTGCGCGTCATTATGCACCATAGGAATCAATGGGAAAATACTTTAAAAATGCACATAAAATCAGGCAGTGCGTTTACCAATGTTTTCTCTTGATTGTAGGTCGAGGTCATTGGTGGGCCCTGTGGACCAGCTGGAGAAGTGCAGGTGGCTCCTGGTTTCAGCGGGAGCAGCTGCAGAATGTCGTAGGAGCTGGTGCAAGGCCACTTGGAAAAGCACTGCACAGGTGGACTTCAAGGTGACTCCAGTGGGTCCCTTTGGACTGTTGAGGTTGCAATAAATGGGGGACCCTTAGGGCACAGCTGGATCTTCAATACAGGGCATAGGGCGGCCGGGTGCACAGCAAATCAGGGAGCCAGGAGCTGAGCACAAAGCTGCCCTTGGAAGCAGGAGGTAGGTCACATTTAGGGCTGCTTGCAGGTCAGCAAGGGCACTCTGGTTCGAGGTCCTGGTGTTTTCTGAAGTCCCTCAACTGGGGCTTCTTCCTGGTCCTTTTTCAGTACAGAGTGGACTGTCCTTCTGGGTGTCTGATGTTGAGTGACTAGTACCTGGGGCTATTGCACAGTACGACCAGTGGAGATAACAGTGCCACCAAACTTGGCATACTGGAAGGTTTTGTCCTCATGGTCCGTCAGGTGAAATGTGGTCTGGGTGCGGCATCCAGTTCCTTGTTCAGCTGCCAGTCAGTGAACTGGACTTCACTGGTCTTTTGGTCTTTGCTGCAGGAGAGTGATGCCTTCACTCTGAAGGGAGATCTTTGGCAATTTTTAGAAGAGAGGACGTCCTCAGGGGGGTGGTAGAGTCCGTCCTACATCTTAGCAACCCCTCAGAGGCGATGGTTCAGTCCTGGATGCAGCAGGCAGTTTTAGTGCCTTCTTCTTGGTGCAGCAGGACTTCAGTTCTTGAGCCTTGGGTCTTCTTTGTTGCTGGTCTACTTTTGTCCTTGGAATCTAAGGCCCAGATTTATATTTTTTGACGCAAACCTGCGTTAGCGCAGGTTTGCATCAAAAAGTATAGCGCCGGATAGAGCCATTCCAGGACGCCAGTTGGGTGCCATATTTAAGGAAAGGTGCAAGCTGGCACTAAGGCCCGATTAGCGTCAAAATAAATTATGCTAACCGGGTAGGGGAGGCGAAGGGATAACTGGAGGTTGTGCGGCAAAGAATGGAGGTAGTCAGGTCAGAGTAACAAAAATGACTCTAACCTGACTAGCGTCATTTTTTTTACGCACAACCCCCATGAACATGACTCCTGTGTTAGTAAAGACAGGAATCAGGCCCCCAGCCCAATGGCCATGTAGGGGGGCTGAAGGTAAACACCCCATGGCACTTTTAAAAACAAAACCAAATATACTTACCTGGGATGGGTCCCCCCATCCTTAGGTGTCCTCCAGGTGTGGGTGGGGCAGTCCCTGGGTGCCCATGGTATATGACCACGGAAAATGGCCCACAGGTCTCCTAATGCCTGCCCTGTCCCAGGCATTAAATAACGGTGGTAAGCATGCATAGAACCATTATTTAAGGTCCTCCTCCTCCTGTGCATGATTTTTGCATGGGAGGATAAATAAGGCGCAAGGGCCTTAGAGTAATTTTTTGCCCAGGAATGCCTACCTTGCATCTCATTGACGCAAGGTAGTTTTCCGCAGGCAAAAAATGATGTTAACTCCAATATTTTGGCGCTAGACGAGTTTAGCATCAAAATATAAATATGGAGTTAAGTGTGCGCCAGATTTGCATAAACAAAATGATGCAAATCTGGGGCAAACCGAGTATTAATATGCCCCTAAATCTTTTGTCTACGGGTGCCCACTAACCACTGTATTTAGTGGGTGTTTAGGGGAGTACCTAGTAGTGACCAATGGGTCATCTACCTTAGGATGGCTAGACTCACTAAGCTAATTGAGTGCAAACGAGTTCAAATATGGGGCTAAGTGACCACTTCCTGTGGCCAGAGGTCACTTCCCAAAACAACAGATGATGGACAGAATGCAGAACAAATCAAACATCCACCCCCAGTCACAGATCTGGGTTTAATCCATTAGTTTGTTTGCCTGCCATTCCAATCCAGTCTTGGACCCAGCCATATGCAAATCAGTCTTGACCCTGTTCCCCATGAGAACAGGCCAGGTTCTCCTTGGACCAGAAACAGGCATCCTTGGACCAGTTTCAGGGTATCACCCTTCTTTAGCCAGGCTAGCTCGAAACTGGTGACATAGTAAGCACGGGACCCACGTCTTGAGTTGGGTTATTTTTAGTTTTTAGGGGTGGGGTAGTTTAGGTTTTAGAGGGATTCAGGGGTCACAGTAGTTTTAGGGGCAGGGTGGGGGGGTCGGGGTATTTTTAGTTTTTAGGGGCTGAGATAAGGGTCGGGTAGTTTAGGTTTTAGGATGGTGGGGGTGGCACAGTAGTTTTAGGGGCGGGGTGGGAGATCAGGGTATTTTTAGTGTTTTGGGGTGGGGTCATGCGAGTTTAAGTTTTAGAGGGGTGGGGGGGTCGTGGCAGTCAGGTAAGTGGGGCTGGGGCCATTTGGGGGGTGGGGGTGTTGGGGTATTTTTAGTTTTTAGGGGCGGGTGGGGGTGTGGGGTAGTTTAGGTTTTAGGGGAGGTGGGGGTGGAAGTAGTTTTAGAGGTGGGGTGGGGGGTTGGGGTAGTTTAGGTTTTATTTAGTTGGGGTCTCTGTAGTTTTAGGGGTGGGGTCGGGGGGGTCGGGTATTTTTAGTTTTTAGGGGCGGGGTAGTTTAGGTTTTGGGGGGTCATGGTACCTTTAGTGGTGGTATAGTGGGTCAGGTATTTTTAGTTTTTTGAGGTAGTTTTAGGGGTGGGGGTAGTTTAGGTTTAAGGGGGGTGGGGGTTGTGTTAGGTTTAGGGGCAGAGGTGGGGGGTCAGGGTATTTTTAGTTTTTAGGGGTGAGGTGGGGAGTCAGGGTAGTTTAGATTTTAGGGGGTGGAGGGACGCTGTAGTTTTAGGGGTGGGGTAGTTTAAGTTTTGGGGTGGAAGTCAGGGTAGAATTGTTTTTAGGGGTGGGGATTGGGGTACGATTGTTTTAGGGGTGGGGAGGTGCATGCTGGAATCGCGCATGCCTTTACCAAGATTGCTTTTACAATGAAAAATTGTTGTTAAGGCATTCGTGGTAAAGGCATTCGTGGTAACAACATGGTTGTTGTTCCAACCGCATTGTTTAGGCATGCGTGGTTCCAGCATTCGTGTTTCTGACTTATATTCCCCATGGCTATGGTAACCTTTAGGACTGAGTAGTAGGGCAAAAAGAAGTGGTTGTGTCCTTATCCATCCCAGTATATTGCCTGCCTGGAAATCACTTGGGGCATCGCCCCTGGGCTGAAGTAGAACGGAAGAACCATGTAGCAATGCTTGGAAACCCAGAATGGGCATGTGCCAAGATTAGGGCACAGAGCAAACTTCAGAAGGAAACAGGAGAGCTGGATCCTGAAATAGTGGACCAGCCAGACAAGAGAAAAGGCAAGAAGACTGGGAAGCCAGCTTCACAACAGATCGTAGGACTAGGAAATGTCAGTGGTACCCACAGGGTGTATTGGGAGAAGAGGTTCCTGTACACTGAAGCCAGAGACCTCAAGCCTGGTGCAACCAGGAGGGTGGTAGTGCCCCAGCAGTTCAAAGAAAGTCTCTTTACTCTAGCCCATGACATTCCCCTAACTGGGCATCTGGGCCAAAATACAACTTGGAGTAGGTTAGTTGACCACGTTCATTGGTGAAGAATGTCACAAAAAGTGAAGTACGTTTGTCAGCCCTGCACTACCTGCCAAGCCAGTGACAAGACAGTTCGATACTTGAAGGCCCCCTTAATGCCACTACCTGTGTTGGGGTACCCTTTGAATGGGTACGGGGTGACATTGCTGGCCCCCTTGACCCTTAAATGGCTTAATGACATGGATACATACTAGTTGTAGTGGATCATGCCACTAGGTATCCTGAGGCTATACCCTTTAGAACCATTACTGCTCAGGCAGTTACAAAATCTCTCCTGGGTATTTTTACCAGGGTAGGGTTCCCTAAGGAGGCAGTATCAGGCAGGAGTTCAAACATCATGTCTGCATACCTAAAACACTTGTGGAAGGAATGTGGTGTGACGTATAAGTTCACCACCCCATACCCTCCTCAATCAAATGGGTTGGTTGGAAGATTTAACTGAGCCCTAAAAGGCATGATTGGAGGACTCCCCGAAAATCTCAGAAGGAGATGGGATGTCCTGCTTCCTTGCCTGCTGTTTGTATTCTGCAGCAGACATAGAAAGAGGTAAAACTTGGTAAGTAATAAAAGTACTTCTCCCATTACATCCTTCTTAAGCCACCCCTGATTTGGCGTAGAAATCTGTTGAATTTGCAGCCTTGTAAATCTATGAATGCATCAACTTCCTTTGGGTTCCATGGGTATTGCATGAGAACACCCCATGCAACACGCATGCAATATCCATTTGATGCACTGTTATGTCTGAAAGATGTCCGTATTTACAAGGCCATGAAAAGCAATGCAAGTTGGCTTTACATGGCCTTGTAAATATGGGCTGGCACACTGCGTTACTGGAGCTTCATTGGAAATTGACACTCTGGTGGTGCAGTGTGCCACTAGTGCCTCGTAAATGAGGCCCAAAGTGAGGTAAACATAGAATTCTGCTGCACTTCAGACAATGAAGACAGTGAGGCGATGGTTGTGGCCTTGGATGTACTAATTGTGTGAAATCCATGCAGGTTCCATCTCTTTGCTGCTTCACCATGAGTGTGACAGTCTACTACACTATGGCCTGCAAACAGTGCATTTTTGATCTGGGACATGCCTCCCTCCTTTTTCAAATTGCATAGTGACCACTTTGCCCCCCACTACAACTTACCCTGTGTTTGTTGTAGTTCGTTACATGCTGCACTGGCATCTCCTTGGACTCCAATCACCAGCTCCCCAGGGATGACAGCTGCCACCATCTCCTGCCTGTTATCTAGCTCCTCCTGGGGCGCTGGACTTCCACCAACAGTCTGCAATGCTGCCTTGCAGTTGCTGGCCGGTTTCTCCTTTGTTCTGAGCTTGCAATAATGCCAGCTCTTCTTACAGTCAATGACTGTCCTTTTGACTTCTGCCACACTATTGACTTTGTCCACTATAAACTGCCATATGGCCTCTTTCCTCACTAATGGCAATTTGTAGGTGATGAATAGCTGTTGTTGATGCCACAACACCTCACGGATCAAGATATTGTTTTCCTCCTCACCGAAACTGCACTTCCTCTCCCACTTCCCCTTCTCCTGGGAGTCTGTCTGGACATTCAGGCTTGTACTTAGGTTGTTGTGGTCATTCTGGGGTGACAGGTCTACAGGGGTCTCCATTTCTGCTTCTGCAGTGTCTCCTGTTGTAGTTTTGTATGAAGCAGCACTTTGGGGGTGTTTTATTTACGCTTATAGGTGCAAAAGTGATGCTAGGCTAGCTAGCATCAGATTACATTCCACAAATCAGGCTAGCATCACTTTTGCAGCATTAGCGTCATTTTAGTTTATGACGCGGCGCACAAGCTAGCATCATTATTTTATGGTGCCCAGATCCTAACACCATGTAGTGCCATTTTGTAAAGGCTAGTGTCAGGCTCCTTTGTGTGTCCTGGAGGCAGCCATTTGAAGTGTAAGTGGGCCAATAAACAGATCATCCCCAGTCATCCTGGCAGGTTGGCCAATCTTTCCAACCCGTAGTCCCCGTTTGTCTCACTGTCTTGGTGGAATATGTAACCAAAGCCCTACAACTAAGCTATTCACTGCCATGTGACACAAGACACTGGCAGCAGGCACCAAATATTTAGGACAAGAAAATGTCAACCTTTTAAACATGGCATTTTCAAAATTGTGACTTAAAATCAAATTTAATCTTTGGAGAGGATTTTAAATTGCAGTTCATTGAGTCCAAACTTGACAACCTAATCTGCTCTCACTCAAAAGCTAGCACTTATTGAACCCCATGGTATCCAATGAGAGAGATAGGCCTTACAGAAGTGAAAAACTAATTTAGGTATTTTGTACCATCAGACCTTGTAAAACATAAGAAAACATAAATACAATGGACCCTGCCCTACAGGCTGTCTAGGGCCTACCTTAGAGGTGACTCATATGTATCAAAAGGGAAGTTTTAGGTCTGGCAAAAGGTCTGATTTGTCAGGTTGAATTTGCATTTTAAAGCTGTACTAAAGGCTGCAATGGCAAGGCTGAGAAATGTTTTAAAGTGTTACTTTAGTGGGTGGCACAATGAGTGCTGCAGACACTAGCAGCATTTAATTTCAAGGCCCTATGTTCATGTAGTACAATATCCTATGAACATGCAAGAAATTCAATTTGCCAACCAGTTATAGGCCATGTTTTAGGGAAAGAGCACAAGCACTTTAGAACTGGTTAGCAGTGGTGAAGCGTACAGAGTCCTAATACCAAAAAACATGAGGGAGGAAGGAAAGAAAACTGGGAGCAGAGCACACCAAGGATGTCAGGTCTAACATAACTGATAAAGAGTACTGAACCAGTTAAATTTAGAGTTAAACCTGATGCCATTTCCCTTCAGAACTAAATAATATGAACTTTCAAGGGAAGCAGAGGGAGGAAGTAAACCTGTTATGGAGAAAATGAATGATCAGGGAATCTTACAAGAAGTGCTTGGTAGCCCTAGCAACTCTCCTGTGATGGCAATAAGGAAACCCAGTAGGAAATGGTGCACGGTGCAGGTCCTTGGAAAAACTAATAGAATTGTTATTCTTTGTTGTCCAGTGGTACCAAATCCAGCAGTGATATTGTTTCCAATTCCTTCGGATGTAGTTTGATACACAGTTATTGATTTGTGCCAAGTGTTCTTCTCAATTCCTCTTCAAGAGTAAAGCCAGTTCCTCTTTGTGTTTCAATTACAAAATAAAGTTCTTGTGTGATGCTGAATTCCACAAGGGTATACCGAAAGTCCTTCAAACTTTAGCCACATTCTGATAGGAAATCTGGAAAATTTGAGATTGTCATATAAGTCAAACTTAGGCCCATATTTATACTTTTTGATGCAAACCTGTGTTAGCGCAGGTTTGCGTCAAAAAGTCTAACACCGGCTAGCGCCATTTCTGGACGCCAGCCGGGCGTCATATTTAAGCTATGATGCTAGCCGGCGCTAAGGCCCGGTTAGTGTAAAAAATGTTGACGCTAACCGGATGGGGAAGTGTAGGGAAAACTGGAGGTTGGTCATTAAAGAATAAAATGACTCTAACCTGACTAGCATAATTTTTTGGATGCACAACCCCCATGGACTCGACTCCTGTCTTAGTAAAGACAGGAGTCATGCCCCCCTGCCCAATGGCCGTGCCCAGGGGACTTATGTCCCCTGGGCATGGCCATTGGGCACAGTGCCATGTAGGAGGGCCCAATTTAGGCCCTCTATGGCACTTTAGCAAAAAATTCAAAAAACGTACCTGGACTTACCTGGGATGGGTTCCCCCATCCTTAGGTGTCCTCCAAGTGTGGGGGTGGGTGGGGGTGTCCCTAAGTGTGGATGCGGGTGGGTGGGGGTGTCCCTGAGGGTAGGGAAGGGCACCTGTGGGCGGTTTCCATGGTCTCTGACAACAGGTCCCCTAACGCCTGACCTGACCCAGTCGTTAAATAATGGCTCTAAGCAGGCTTAGGGCATTATTTAAGGCCCTCCTCCTCCTGTGTGTGATTTTTGCATAGGAGGATAAATAATGCGCTAGGGCCTTTGAGGCATTTTTTGCGAGGCAATGCCTACCTTGCATCTCATTGATGCAAGGTAGGTTTCCACAGTAAAAAAATGACGCTAACTCCATAACTTTGGCGCTAGATGGTCTAGCGCCAAAGTATAAATATGGAGTCAGGTTTGTGTCGAATTAGCGTAAAAAAATGATGGTAATTCGACACAGGGTATAAATATGGATCTTAGTACAATATATAGTTGATTTATTGGTCGCATCACAGATAAAACAGGGCTATGGACTAGACGCAATTGCTTTCTGAAGGAAAATCTGAAAAGCATGAGATTTTCCTGCAATTCAGTCCCAGTACAGTATGTAGATGATTTGTTGCATCCACAACAGAAAAAGACTATAAACTGTACATACTTGCTCTATTAAATAATTTAGCTGACAGTGGTCATAAAGGTTCTCAATAGGTTTTAAATGGCCAGATGATCTTCCTCTTGTTTTGATGAGCATCTGGTGTGCTCCTGACAAAAAGGCTGGTATCATCTCATGAGGTGATCATGAGCAGAGCAATGAGATTGGCCTATATTCCTTTTGTTGCACTAGTTTCAGTAACTGATGACATCATGCTAGATAACTGCCAAATTCTGAAGAAAAATCTGGAAAATTTGAGATTGCCCTGTGGCTCAATCCTAGTACAGATTATAGATGATTTATTGGTTGCATCAAGGACAAAAGAGGATTATACACTGGACCCAATTACTTTCCTGAAGTAAACTCTGGAATGTTTGAGATTGCCCAGTAACTCAATCCTAGTACAGCATATAGATAATGTTTTGCATCAGGGACAAAAGAGGAATACCCTTGACACAGTTGCTCTACTGAGTTATTTAGCTGTCAGTGGTCAGGGCCTGATTTAGGGCCTGATTTAGATCTTGGCGCCAATGGTTCCACCGTCACTTTTTCAACAGATTACCAGTCCACCTACTAGGCGGTCTCCCCCGCTACTTAGATGTTGGTGGTTCAACAGATGAAAGACTGTCGGAGTGCCGCAGACTTCACCAGATATGTTTACCAGGGTCAACTTCACAATAGGCAAAAGTGGCTGTTGAAGGGTGGACTGCCAGTTTATCCACCCGGCCAATCACAATGCACCTTTCCGCCGACAGGACTGTGGCGGGGAAACCTCCACACCTGAGTTTCGAAGGAATATGAGACAGAAACTCACCATTTCTTGCTTTTCCACTTCCTTTTCTGCCATGGAACCGATCTTTCAAGTACTGCTTCTGCTGCTTGATTGCAAACAAAATCAGCACTGTGATGGCTGGAATCAATGGTTATCTCCACTTTTACCTGCTACCTTTTGACTTGTCTGCGAACATTTGCACTGGACTCATGCATTTCTTAAATCTCTCTTACAAGCAATAGCAAGCCAATGTGCACTGCTTATATGTGTCATTTTGACGTTTAAGAAATGTAAAGAAACACACCTGTATGATTACATTGTTTTCCTAAATTTGGTGCAAGCTGCCTTCAAAAATTGGGCACTTTGACAAAATACAATATCAATCGAAAAATAAAAAAGTCACTATACATGTGTTTTATTGCATTTCGAAAATTGTCAAATTAAAAACACATGCATTACACAATATTGGGAAGTGCAACGTAACACAATGTGAAAATTGCACTAGACAAGGTGTAACCTTTGCCTTATTAATTACCTGTTAAATGAATGTCAGTTCTTAATTTGAATCATTCAGCATATTCATCCATGTAACATTTCCCCTTGTTTGGTGAAAGTAATGTATTGTATCCAAATTCAAAAGTCTCTTTTTTTTTTAGGTTTAATACATATGTGTTTATTGTAGGCAGTAATCAAGATAAAATGAACCCACCTGTAGTAACACTTCAAAAATAATCTCAAACATCTATTTTTTGCTGCAAGTTTCGATTATCATTAAGAATGGCTGCGCCTAAATACAAATAACCTTTACATACTATTTTAACCAGGGAATGCACTTAACAAAGAGAACATCAAAAAATGTGTTTTTCCTGTCATAATGGTAAATAAAAACATGTACTTCACATTTTAGTCAGGGACATTACTAGGAAACAAACAATTGCCAAGGAAAATGAATGATAGGACAAACCTTTAAAGATCAAAAATCTAAATTATGGTTTACTAAACCAATGCAATACGTCTCAAATTAAAATTATAAATAAATGGCATTTTAATGAGTATGAATGTCCAGTGCACTGTTCTGTTGTAGCACTAAGCTTGCCTCCTAAACAACTGCCAAGAGGAACCTCCTCAGGAAGGGGCATCTAGCAGGGACAGAACAGGCACCTCAATGAACTATCTCCAGAGGGGTGGCTTTGGTGTTGGGAGGGCTGGTTTCCGGTTTGGGAGGGGTAGGTTTGGCTTTGAGAAAGGTGGTTCAGGGTATCGGAGGGGTGGCCTTGCATTTGGGAGGGGTGGTTTGGGCTTAAGGAGGGGTCAAGGCAAGGGTAAATAAATCACCTTAATGGGGAAAACTAGTAGGATAGCCAGCAAAGAGTTGGGTTTGGGAGGTAGAGGGAGTGGATGATGTGCATGTATCTGTTGAGGTTGCAGTTGCCTGTGGGTCTGGTGTGTATATGTTTGGGTATGTTTTTCTTCGTAGATGTATGTTGTTCGGGTGAGTGTGGGTGTTTGTGTTTTGTGGGTGTTGTTTCTAATATGGGTGTGTGTGGATGGGTGTGCTGTTGAGGTGCTGTGTGTGGTTGTGGTGCTTGTGGATGTGGTGGTGCGTGTGCATGTGGTAGTGGATGTGGTGTCTGTGGCTATGCTGATTGTGGTTGTGTGATGGTGGGTGTTAGACTTTTCATCCTTGGCTTGGTCTCCCTTAACTTTTTGCCTCTGTTCCCCAGGTTGTTGATGTGTGCTGGACTCTGATTTTACTGTTTTTGTTACTCTGGGCACTTTACCACTGCTAACCAATGCTAAAGTGCAAGTGCTCCTTTCCAAAATATGTATGTAATTGGCTTATCCATGATTGGCATATTTGATTTATTAGTAAGTCCCAAGTACAGTGCACTAGAGGTGCCCAGGGCTTGTAAATCAATTGCTACTAGTGAGCCAGCAACACTGGTTGTGCCACCCACATAAGTAGCTCTGTAATCATGTCTCAGACCTGCCATTGCAATGTCTGTGTGTGCAGTTTTAACTGTAAATTCGACTTGGCAAGTGTACCCACTTGCCAGGCCTAAACCTTCCCTTTTCTTACATGTCAGACACCCCTAAGATAGGCCCTAGGTAGCCCAAATGGCAGGGTGTAGTGTATGGTTAAGGTAGGACACATTGTAATGTGTTTTATATGTCCTGACAGTGAAATATTGCTAAATTTGTTTTTCACTGTTGCAAGGCCTGTCCTCCCATAGGTTATTATGGGGGATACCTTTAAATATGATTAAAGTGTAGATTCCCTTTGGGAGCGGATGGACATATAGAGTTTGGAGTCTCTGAGCTCACAATTTAAAAATATATCTTTTAGTGAAGTTGATTTTAAGATTGTGTGTTTGAAAATGGGACTTTTAGACAATGAGCATTTTCTTGCTTATACCATTTCTGTGACTCTGCCTGTTTGTGGATTCCCTGTCTGGGTCAGTTTGACAGTTGGGCTGGTTGCACCGCACACTAGACAGTGACACAAAGGGAGCTGGGGTTTAGTCTGCATTTCCTGATGAGCCATCTGTGCTAGGAGGGAGGAGAGGAGTAGTCACTTACACCTGAAAGGGCTGTGTCTGTCCTCACACAATGCAGTCTCCAACCCCCTGGTGAGTGTCTGTGGCCTGGCCTGGCCTGGGCAAGGCAGGATTTCACATTCACAAGAGACTTTGCTTTGAAGTAGGCCTACTTCAGAGGAGAAATTGGGTATAAGAAGGGCACCCAAAACCACAGACTTTAGAAACACTCCTGGAAACAAGAGGAACCTCTGCCTGGAGAAGAGCTGAAGAGCTGAGGAAGAAGAGCTGCCCTGCCTGTGACTGATCTTTGTGGAGCTATCCTGCAGCTGCTGCTTCTCCCAGAGTAAGAGGGCAAAAACTGGACTTTGTGTACCTTCCATCTTGAGAAAAAATCTCCAAGGGCTTGATCTAGAGTTTGCTCCTGTTGTTTGAAGTCTCAGGGACAGCAAATACATCTGTTTGCCAGCACCTGGAGTCTCTGGAGAGAGTCCTACTCTGCCCTGTGGTGCCCAACCAGTTCCTGGGACTCTGAAAGGAGAAGCTGGCAGCCTAAAGACAAGGAAATCCACACACAGAGTGCCATGCGGGGAAAAGATCACCGCAACTCCGATCTGCGGCTGAAGATACAATGTGCCGCCGGCTCCGCGGCTGAGAATCGACGCTTGCAGGAACCGCGACTGAAGAATCAATGCACGGAGCAGGAGAAACGACGAGCAGCATCGCTGGTGGAGGCTGGGAGATCACAGCCCACGCTGTGGGGTTTTCGGATCATCATGCGGCTGGATTTCCGACTCAAGTACTGCTGGGTGTGGAAAAACAACACAAGGCCTTCCCGGACCCGAGAGTGCTGACCGTATCAACGCATCGCTCTCCTGCGGAGAGAAGAAACGACACGCCCGACCCGGCAAAAGGAGAAACGACTCAAGGTCCCGCTCATGAGTGGAATCAACGCATCACAAGCCCTTTTTCACGCTGACAGCGTTAGTGTGTGTTTGAAACTACTTAAAGACTCTTTTTGATTTTTAATTGATAACTTGACGTGTGTATTGTGGATTTTTGTCGTTTTAGATAAACATTTCCTATTTTTCTAAACTGGTGTGTCATTTTGTAGTGTTTTCATTAAGTTACTATGGGGGTCATTACAACATTGGCGGGAAAAGCCGCTTACCGCCATGCAGAAGACCGCCAACACACCGCCGCAGCCGCGGAATTCCGCCACAGCTATTATGACCCACATCTCGAAATCTGACAAAATTCAGACACCCACACAAGTCCGTCACACCAAAGGTCAATGATAAACTGGCGAAAACAAATCCTCCACCATCACGCCAACAGAAATACGCCCACGCTATCACGACACACGAATCCACGCGGCGGTCTTTCAACCGCGGTATTCCATTGGCGGTACACACCACCACACTCAAAATACACACACTTCTACAAAACACCACCACATTGGACAGTTCGAAATACACACACCTGATACACTTACACACACCACTCCCACACACCCATTACAATATAAAACACACACCCACATCACCCACAAACCCCTACGACCACTATTACAGAGAGAAGGCCAGAGAGACACCACCATCCACAAACTTGCAGCCACAGGCACTCAACACCATCACACACAACTTCCACGCACAAAACACCACACACCACTACATATTACCACACTTATCACCACACACACCACCCCACGCATCACCTACACCACCCCATGGCACGGCAAAGACACCCCAGGTTCTCGGAGGAGGAGCTCAGGGTCATGGTGGAGGAAATCGTCCGGGTAGAGCCACAGCTATTTGGAGCACAGGTGCAGCACACCTCAATTGCAAGGAAGATGGAGCTATGGAGAAGAATAGTCGACAGGGTCAACGCAGTGGGACAACACCCAAGAAATCAGGACGACATCAGGAAGAGGTTGAATGACCTACGGGGGAAGGTGCGTTCTGTGGTCTCAGACACCACCTGGCGGTCCAGCGGACTCGCGGCGGACCCCCACCTCCTCACCCACAACTAACAACATGGGAGGAGCAGGTCTTGGCGATTCTGCATCCTGAGGGCCTCGCAGGAGTCGGTGGAGGAGGACTCTGGTAAGTCAATCCTTTAACTACCATATCCCCACCTTACCTGCATGCTATCACATACCCCCACCCCTATCACTCCAACTCCTCACAAATGTACCAATATCACAAAGCAAACATCCCAACACCAAGCCCTGCATGCAACAACAACGCATGGACACCCATCACTAAAGCATGCCCACTGCACATACCCAAACACCCACCTAAACCAGCATCAAACAAGCCCCCACACAGGAATGCAAGCACTGGGGTACACGCTCACCCACCCATTGCACACCATGACACACACAGATGCAATAATCATGCTTTTACACCCCTGCAGGACCACTACCCAACGTCACCAGACAGGAGGCTCCAGACATCTCCACCCCACCCACAGAAGAGGCCCACAGTGATGACAGCAGCTTTGTCCAACTGGATCTAGATGATCAGCCCGGACCATCGTGGGCCTTGGGGCAGACGGTTCCCCTCACACAGGCACAGGCCACCACAGACATTCCCCACTCTGGTAACACCAGCACAGCACCCACCCAGCGGACCCATACCTCCGTCCCCAGGACACGTCAATCAGCTGTGTGTCCACCACTACAGGGAACCCAGGATAACCCACCACACCAACAACAACAGGGACCTGGGGGCAGTGGTAGTGGGCACACGGTCCAGGCGACGGAGGCCCAGGAACACAGGGGAACTGGGAGGGCTGCTGTGCGACAGGGGGCGGACAGGCCAAGGGAACCCACTCTCCACGAGGCCCTGTCCTCCATCATGGGAGCATACCACCACTCCCAGGAGACGATGGCAACGGTCCTGGACAAGTTTCAGGAGACCCAGCACATGCAGGAGGAACAGTATTTGGGGTTCAGGGAGGAACTCAGAACCATCAGCTCCGCCCTGGGCACCATCGTAGGGGTGCTGAAGGAAATACTCAACACCAGGAGGGACACTGTGGCACTCCAAGGGGCCCCTGACACTAGCATGGACGATGAACTGCCCACCATCTCTGCTGGCGCTAGTGGACAGGAAGCATCGCCACAGGACCACCACACCAGCACCCCACCCCCTGCAGATGGAGAACCACCTCGCAAGCGGTCCCTGAGATCCAGGAACAAGACAGAGCACGATGCCAACACCCCCGCCAAGAAATGAGACCACCCTGATTGTCAACCCACTGTCCCACTTTGACACCCTGTCCATATTGGAACTGCCCCAGCTCCACTTCCTATGCCCATATGGACAATGCACCTATGAGACAAATAGACTGGACTCTGCCATGGACACTCCTCCGCCATCGCCCCATACCATTTAACTTCACCCTCCAATCTTTTGTATGTAGATAAACACACCTAAAGCACCAAAAGATCTGGAGTCTGTCTGTGATTTTGAAATAGTGTATTTGCAATTACAGTGACAACATTTCCAGGAATTGGTAATGTCAACATACCTATGTCACACAGCTCTAGTCCATGAGGAATCTAAGCTGATGACACGTTGGGACTCACACCTGTGAAACCGTAAGGGAAAGTGACAACTCACTGACCATACACTGGGTGAAATCGACAGACGGGATAGAGGTAGAAGTGTAAAAGCACATGTGGTAGGCAGGAATGTATTCTCACCTGTGTTTCATTTGAAATATTGCTGGATGACTGAGTCCCTGTTGTCAATGTCTTCTTCCTCTGCTTCCTCCTCATCACTGTCCACAGGCTCCACAGCTGCCACAACACCGCCATCTGGACCATCCTCCTGCAGAAAAGGCACCTGTCGTCGCAAAGCCAAGTTGTGAAGCATACAGCAGACCACGATGATCTGGCACACCTTCTTTGGTGAGTAGAATAGGGATCCACCTGTCATATGGATGCACCTAAACCTGGGCCTCATTGTAGCGTTCCTCTGCCCTGGTCCTGGGATTCCTCACTGGGGTCAGTAGCCATGACAGGTTGGGGTAACCAGAGTCACCTAATAACCACACCCGGTGCCTCTATAGTTGACCCATCACATAAGGGATGCTGCTATTCCGCATGATATATGCGTCATGCACTGAGCCAGGGAACATGGCATTCACAGGGGAGATGTACTGGTCTGCCAAACATACCATCTGTAAATTTATGGAATGATAACTCTTCCGGTTCCTGTACACCTGTTCACTCCTGTGGGGGGTGACCAAAGCCACATGGGTCCCATCAATGGCACCTACGATGTTGGGGATATGTCCAAGGGCATAGAAATCACCTTTCACTGTAGGCAAGTCCTCCACCTGAGGGAACACGATGTAGCAGCGCATGTGTTTCAGCAGGGCAGACAACACTCTGGACAATACGTTGGAAAACATAGGCTGGGACATCCCTGATGCCATGGCCACAGTTGTTTGAAATGACCCACTTGCAAGGAAATGGAGCACTGACAGCACCTGCACTTCAGGGGGGATGCCTGTGGGATGGCGGATTGCTGACATCAGGTCTGGCTCCAACTGGGTACACAGTTCCTGGATTGTGGCACGGTTAAACCTGTAGGTGATAATCACATTTCTTTCCTCCATTGTCGACAGGTCCACCAGCGGTCGGTACACCGGAGGATTCCGCCATCTCGTCACATGTCCCAGCGGACGGTGCCTATGAAGGAAAACAGCGACCACAGAGTCAAACAACTCAGAGGTATGTACCCACAGTCTACACAGAACACGATTCATACACAAAATCTGGCCTGTATGTGTGTTGAGAGTAGGCCTAGGTATGTGTGAAGCAGTTGGTAATTAGGCCATGTGGGCCCCTGAAATTGCGGCTGCCTGACCTCTAAAGCAGGACAATGGGATGTGAGATAACTGCACTGGCGTTGTACACCGTTGCGGTAGGCGGTCGAAGACCGCGGCGCAATGCTGCATTGGTTAACATTGGACCCTATGGGTACCAGGAACCAATGACGATGTACACCGGCGGTGATGGTACGCACCGCCGCGGACGTGTCCGCCGCGGACGTGACTGCCATTTTCTATCTGTTTAATCACTCAATACCTGATCTTCGACAGGAGAGGACCTACACTGCAAGTGCTGCTGTGACCTCGGTCTGGAAGGGACAATGGCTCGTGCGTCTGGTGAAAGGGCCCCTGCCTTCACATCGAAGGAGTTGGAGAAGCTAGTCGACGGGGTCCTCCACCAGTACACGCTACTCTACGGGCCTCCAGACCAACAGGTAAGTACACAGGGAGCATGTTGTATGGGCTATGCCTGTGCGGAGAGGGCTGGTTGTAAGAAGGAAGGGGGCAGAGTCCTGCATGCATGAAAGACGGTGGGTGCATGTGCCACATGGAAAGGGTAGGGGTGGGGGCCAATCACTTTGACGGTGCAGTTGGTAATGACTTCTCTTCTTCCACTGTGAATTTCATGTAGGTCAGCGCCCACCAGAAGAACGATATTTGGCGTGCCATCGCCAATGACGTCCGGATCCTGGGGGTCCACCACAGACGGAGCACCCACTGCCGGAAGAGACAGGGAGGACATTCGCCGCTGGAGCAAGAAGACGGCAGAGGCTCAGCTGGGGATGTACTCCCAACATGGGAGGGGTGCCCGTCGAACCATGACCCCCCCTGATGTTCCGAATCGTGGCGGGGGCCTACCCTGAGTTGGATGGGCGCTTGAGGGCATCACAGCAGACACAAGGGGGTCAGTACACTCTCATCCAGCTGACTTTGCGTGCAGTGGAGGTGTCTGGGTGGGGGAGGAGGGCTGTGGGTTTCCCTAGCCAGGGTGAATTCCGTAGGCTAGGCCTCTTCGTAAGGCATGGCCCTGTGGCCCCCCACCCCACCTCTGTAGAGTGCCAAGTACAGCTATTCATGCCCCTGTGTCATCTATGTGTGCAGGTATCGTCCATACCCTTGTAGGCCATTTCCCAGGAATTGCACTGTAGAGCCCAAGTGCGCGGCATAGTGCAGGAGGCTGCTGTGTCTGTCTTGTCCGCCAACAGTAGCGGTAAGCCATGGATTCAACCTGTCTTTCTTCTGTTCCCCCCCTCCCTTTTTTTGCGGTCTCCCTGTTCTTGTGTGCATTAGCATCATCAGGTGGAAGAGCAGTGGCACCGGAGCACGAGGGAGCTGCATCCCACATGGGCATGGAGGCCCACACTTCGGACTCGGAATACACCAGTGGGACGGAGGGCGAGGGGAGCACCACGGCGGTCACAGGATCTTCAACCAGCGGCACGGACTCGTCCTCTGATGGGAGTTCCCATGTGGTGGCGGCAACATCTGTGCCCCCCACTTCAACAGGTACAGCCGCTACCCCCTCTACCAGCACCGCCCTCCCAGCAGCCCCTCAGCCTTCGCCCCGTGCCCACTCACCCAGGAGGGTGGGCATCTCCTTCGCCCCAGGCACTTCAGCCCCTGCCCCTGTCACCTCTGCTGCCCTCAGTGAGGAGGCCATTGATATCCTCAGGTCCCTCACTGTTGGGCAGTCTACCATTTTGAATGCCATCCAGGGTGTAGAAAGGGAGTTGCAACACACAAATGCATTCCTGGAGGGCATTCATTCTGGTCAGGCTGCCCTTCTTCGAACCGTTCAAACTCTGGCCTCAGCACTGATGGAAGCCATTGTCCCTGTGTCTAGCCTCTCCCCTCCAACTTCCTCCACCCAGACCCAATCCCCTGTACCTCTGCCTATCCCAAGCACACCATCAGACCAGCCTGCACACACCTGACCACACAAGGGAAGTTCAGGCAAACATAATCACCACACATCCCACAGGCACTCACGCAAGCATCACACACATACAGACACACCAACATCGACTGCCTCCACTGTGTCCCCCTCCTCCTCATCTCCCTCCTCCCTCCCAGTCTCATCTACACTCACACCTGCATGCACTACCACTACAGCCACTACGTCCCGCACCAGCACACCCACCACCACACCCCGCTCACGTGCACTCACCACCCCCACTACCATGCACACGTCCCCTGTGTCCTCTCCCAGTGTGTCTGTGACGCCCCCTCCCAAGATACACAAACGCAGCCACACACCCACCCAACAGCCATCCACCTCACGACAGCCTCCAGCGCATGCACCTGCACCCAAATCCACAAAACTTACACCTCCTACAACCACCACCTCTTCCTCCACTCCCAAACCCCCTCCAGCTACCCGTCCCAGTGTCTCCAAAAATCTTTTCCTGTCCACCCTCAACCTATTTCCCACCCCCCATCCAACTCATAGGTCCCGTACTAGCACCTCAGCCACAAAATCACCGGGACCAGTGGTGCCTGTTGTGACAGGCATGTGGAGTGCACCGGCCACCAGGCCAGCCAGTGTATCACGGAGCCAGAGCACTGCCAGTCCCCCCCCTGTGAAGCACCAGAAGTTGGCCAGTGCCCGGCGGGAGAGGGGGAAGACTCCAGCCACCCACGCCACTCACAGGGGTCCTGGGGGGAGTGTGGACTCAGCTGTGACTCCTCCCAAGGTGGGGAAGGGCCAGAAGAAAGCCGCATAGTCTGGAAGGAGCAGCATGGCGGAGAAGACCGTCATCATCCCAGCTGCCCAGGAGGGCCCCGCCAGCCACAGCCCAGCTGCCCAGGAGGGCCCCGCCAGCCACAGCCCAGCTGCCCAGGAGGACCCCGCCAGCCACAGCCCAGCTGGGCATTGAAGGACCGCCAGCCCAGCTGGGCAATGAATGACCGCCAAGTCAACCACCGCTGAACAGGGCAAAGACCGCTGAACAGGGCAAGCACCGCCAACTCAAGCACCGCTGAACAGGGCAAGGACCGCTGAACAGGGCAAGCACCGCCAACTCAAGCACCGCTGAACAGGGCATGGACCGCTGAACAGGGCAAGCACCGCCAACTCAAGCACCGCTAGCCCATGAGCGGCAGGGGCAGTGACGCAACAGGGACCGTCACGGGGTGAGTGATGTACTCTGGGCACCAGTCCCCCTCCAGAACCAGTGGAGACATGCATCCACTCCATCTGTCCTGCACAGGATGAAGCACTCTGGGCACCAGTCCCCCTCCAGAACTAGTGGAAACATGCATCCACTCCATCTGTCCTGCACAGGATGAAGCACTCTGGGCACAAAGCCCCCTCCAGAACCAGTGGAGACTGTTATCGACTTGAGAAACTGTGGCTTTGCACTCCCCAGGATGGTACAGTGGGCAAACCACCCACTGGAGAGACTTGAGAGACTGTGGCTTTGCACTCCCCAGGATGCATTAATGGGCATGGAGCCCCCTCGTGGATCTGGCGTCGTGCACTCATCCGGCTGAGGTGCCCCCCCCTTCCCTTCACCCTGAGGTGCCTGTTGTTTTTCTATCTGATGCCCCTGCAGTGTTCTCTCCATCATGTTCGGGTATCTTGTGTGGGCCTCACCCATGCATTTTGGGCCCAGTAGTCCACGGACTATGAATGGTGTATTACCTGGACTACTATTCATGGTGTATATTTTGTTAATAGTGTATATATGTATATTTTTGCTTACTCTATTTTGATATATTACAATGGTTACACTCATTTCCTTTTGTCTTTGCATTCTTCCGGGGGGTTTGGGGGGGCGTTACTGTAATGTTTGGATATGCATTGGTGTGTGTGTTGTAGTGGGTGAGGGTGGGGGTGGGGGTTGGGGTGTTGCGTGTGTGTGTCCGTGTTTTTTGCCTCCCCCTCCCCTATGTCGTAAGTGCAGTACTGACCGTGGTCTTCGCCGCCGGCGTTGGTGCTCCTGGTACAGGAGCAGGAAGACTATTGCAGGAAGAATATGGAGTTCCGGCTCCATGGTGCCCTCCTTCCTTGTGGAGTGGGTACAGGTGAGCGTTTTTCATTCGAAATGCCTGTTCCCGCCGTGTTTTTAACTGTGGTGAATCCGTCCCGGAAAAGGTGGCGGATTGGCCTGTCATAATAGTGTGGGCGGTGCATTGTCTCCCACCTGTCTGTTGGCAGTGACCGCTTCGCTGTTTGTCTGTATCGCCGTGGCGGTCGGAGTGTTAAAGTGGCTGTCTTTGTTGGCGGTTTCCGCCACGGTCGTAATTCAAAATTTTTTACCGCCGGCCTATTGGCGGTCCTACCGCCGCTTTAACACCGTCCGCCAGGGTTGTAATGACCACCCATGTGTGTTGGTACAAATGCTTTACACCTAGCACTCTGAAGTTGAGCCTACTGCTCTGCCAAGCTACCAAGGGGGTAAGCGGGGGTTAGCCAAGGGCGATTCTCTTTTACCCTGACTAGAGTGAGGGTCCTTGGTTGAGCAGGGGGTAACCTGACTGTCAACCAAAGACCCCTAGACTTGCAGGAGTGGAGTACTCTCTGTAGGCTTGCTCCTGGTCTGGGGTATAGGTATCCTCTATTGCAGATGGTTGGCCACAGACTCTGGGTGTAAGTCCTACGATGAACTGCATTAAAATCATATTGAAAGAGTCTAGATTATAAATGAATGACTTTTGAGCTACATATGAAGCAACCTGAAAGGAAATAATTTTAGAAATAATGCTATTATTAGACATTTCAGTGTTTGTGGCACTTTACAAACACATTAGAAATTACACTCATAGAAACTACAAACAAAATAAAACATCTAAATAGATGTCCTGTAAAGTAAAACTTACTTAGGAAGGGTGCATGTGATATACCACACAGTCTAAGCAACTCAGTAGAGAGGGAAAATGTGAAGGAAATCATTCAAAAGCCTAACATGCTAATAGTCAGACTATTGTACAACTTGGTAGGATTTCTGACATTATTCATCTTGTCAACTTTGATAAGGACCTTTAATATCACTACAAAGTAGGTTCTGCTTTCAACATGACCTGTAAGAAAAGCTTTAAATCAACAACTACTTATGAGACTAATCGCATCAATTCAAAGTACTGACGAGCAAGAGACCACATACAGGCCCATATTTATACTTTTTGACGCAAAACTGCGCTAATGCAGTTTTGCGCCCAAAACAATTATCACCGGCTAACGCCATTCTGAAGCGCCATGCGGGCGCCGTATTTATTGAATGACGTTAGCCGGCGTTAGCCGCCGGCGCGTCTGGTGTGCGTTAAAAAAAACGACGTACACCAGGCAGCGCCGGCATAGGGGGATATGGGGCTTGGGCGTCAAGAAATGGGGCAAGTCAGGTTGAGGCAATTTTTTCGCCTCAACCCGATTTGCGCCATTTTTTTTCCACTCCCAACCCCCATAGAAATGACTCCTGTCTTAGCAAAGACAGGAGTCATGCCCCCTTGCCCAATGGCCATGCCCAGGGGACTTCTGTCCCCTGGGCATGGTCATTGGGCATAGTGGCATGTAGGGGGGCACAAATCAGGCCCCCCTATGCCACAATTTTTTTTTTTTTTTTAACTTACCTGAACTTACCTTAATGTCCCTAGGATGGGTCCCTCCAGCCTTGGGTGTCCTCCTGGGGTGGGCAAGGGTGACAGGGGGTGTCCTTGGGGGCATGGGAGGGGACCTCTGGGCTCGTTCAGAGCCCACAGGTCCCTTAACGCCTGCCTTTTGCAGGCGCAAAAAAACGGCGCAAAAGCGGGCGTACGTCATTTTTTTTGACCCGCCCACTCCCGGGCGTGAATTTTGCCCGGGAGTATAAATCCGACGCACATGCCTCGGAGTCGATTTTTTAGACGGGAACGCCTACCTTGCATATAATTAACGCAAAGTAGGTGTCCACGCTAAAAAATGACGCTAACTCCATGGACTTTGGCGCTAGATGCGTCTAACCCCAAAGTATAAATATGGAGTTAGTTTTGCGTCGGAATTGCGTAAAAAAAAACGACGCAATTCCGGCGCAAACGGAGTATAAATATGCCCCACAATATTTGAAATCATGCCATTTTCATTCATTGCATCAATTGGGGTTTGTCTAATGCAATAGACCTTAACACATATGCATATATGTTAGAAAAGAGAGAAGAGAGAACGAGAAACATCACAGTGCAAACAGGTTTTCCAGATACCGAAACAAGGCATTGTTGTAGTTGTAATTTCAACTTGACATTATCAACATTTTGAAAAGTGTTATTTGAACATTCCTGGTTAAATATAAGCTGTGTAGATGTAAACACACACATATATAAAATAATATGATTTGAGAAATATGTTGATAGCTGGAGAAACACTTGCAATCACTATACATTCATGTTCTAATGGATGGAGTTTGGATCATGTTATCTTAAGAAGAACAACATACATTCAAACAAACAAGGAGGCAATTGCAAAAAAATTATCAATGAAGAACAACACATGTATTGCCCATACATATTGCACAGTAGTGAAACAAGAGATAGTACTATACTGGAACTGTTTTGATGATGACATTATATTTGTGAACTTTAAATTTGGGTTTATCTGTTTTACAAAGCTGGAAATACATTATCAACAGCTAACTTAAGATCAAATACTTTATTTCTGTTTCTTGGGCCATTGAGAAGGGCAACTTACCAGTCTCCATTTCACCAGGAATTCCAGTCAATTCTTATTGGATTGGAGAGCTGTAGTGGGCGTTTAAGGTGTGACCATGGCGTTTCTTGAGTTTTTCACTTTTTGCAAGGAGTCAGAACTTCAGTCCGTCTGGTTAAACATTTCATAAGATAACCACACGGAGTTCAGATGAGATCAGATTCTCATTTCTGTCAGCTGGACGAGTCAGGAATAACTTTTGTGATGCCACAGAAACCTTGCTTGATGGCAGAAAAACTTAGCACAAAAAAATATTATGATTGTGTGTGAGACAGAAGAACTATACATTAGTCTCTGCTTTCCCAAGTTCTTTTCATTCTTTTCATTCCTTGTTAACTTATGTCTGATTCCCACATCCATCTCTCCTCCTTCCTCACACTCCCTATTGTTTTTCCTTCTCGCCCCCATCTTTCCCGGTTTACACCTCCATCTGCTTCCTTCCTTCTTCTCCACTATTATTCCAGTCCTGAGGAAGTGAGGAAGGGGAAGGGGAGGAGCCAGACCCGGGAGAACCGCGAGGAGCCAGGAGCAGCACCGCGGCATCTGTGCCCACCCCCATTGCTCGTGTCCGTAGGGACCATTTGGGTCCGTTTGGGACCCTGGCACAGCTGCAAACGGACGCGAAAGAGGAGAAGATGCAGAATACCACAAGGCTGCAAGGGGCCAGGGAGTTGTATCACGGTATCACAGCGTCCTGCGCCCTTTGGGACCTGGCACAGCTGCAGAGCTGCAGAGAGAAAGTGAAGAGATGAAGTAGGCTCACACTCATGCCTCACACCTGCTTCACGCCTGCCTGTGCACACTGCCTACTGACTGATGCTCTGTGGTTCCCCAGGAGGGGCAGGTGGTGGGTAATGGGGCCGGTGGTAAGGCAGTAAAGATTGAGGGAGCAGTGGCAGTAGTGGAGAGAGACAGTGGCAGCGCAGCACAGTGGGGGTGGTGGGGTGAGCACCCTGGTTTGCCCTGGTGCACCCTGGTTCACCTGCTTAATCAGTTAATTAATGCTTGCTCATTTATAATTAAGCAACTAGTGAGCTCGACTTTTCAGTCCAGCCCTTGTGCTTTCCGATAGTTCTGCTAGCCCCTGCTAGCCCCATAAGTAGCTCCATCCATCCAGAATCCCGAGATTTTCACCTGGGCCCGGAAAAACTGTAAAATCTGCAACCAGTGTTGATCAAGAAGAGACAAGGAGTCCTGGGAGAACTAAAGTAGGGCCTGGACGGTAAGGCTCAGAGCTGCGGGTCTCTGAGGTTAAGTGGAAGTGGCTGACTCACAGGCCACCAGCATCCCACCACCTGCAGAAGGTGAACCAGCCCAAAAACGTTCCCTGCAATCCAGACAGAAGCCAGAGACACATGCCAAGACCCCCGCCAGGAAATGAGACTCTCCTGATTGTCCCCCCTGTGTCCCACACAGTCACCCTGTCCACCTTGAACGGCCATTGATCCCCTTCCTATGCCCACTTGGACAATGCACCTGTGCTACAAACAGACTCGACTTTCCTCCATCATCACCCTATTCCATTGTACTTTTCCCCATATGTTAGCACGTCAATAAACACCTTTTGATAAAAAATTGATTTTGAGTATGTCATGTATTTCAAATATGTATTGATTGAAACAGGAACAACCAGTGCAAAAGAACTGTACATAGAATGAGGAAAGAATTAATGACCTGTAGCTGGCTGTTGTGATAACACCTTACACTGGGAGTATTTGTCAAATCACCAACATCTGCAAAATGAATACCCAGAGGGAACAGTAAGTGAGCATAGAAGTGGGTAATGCCAGCATGCCAATGCCACACAGAATACAACCAAAGTCATTGAAATGTAAAGTTACACTGTCTCACCTGTGTGTCATTGGAAGTACTGACGGATTACAGTTGTTCTGTTGTCCTCATCCACATCCTCTGCTTCCTCATCCTCACTATCCACAGGCTCAACTGCTGCCACAGGGGCATCTCCAGTCTCCTCCTCCTGCAGAAAAGGGACATGGTATCTGAGGGCCAGGTTGTGTAACATGCAGCATGCCACTAATATCTGGCAGACCTTCTTGGGTGAGTAGCACAGGGATCCATCTGTTAGATGGAGGCACCGGAACCTGGCCTTCAGGAGGCCAAAGGTTCTCTCAATAATCTTTCTGGTTCACCCATGTGCCTCATTATAACATTCTTCTGCCCTTGAGCTGGCATTCCTCACAGGGGTCAGCAGCCACGATAGGTTTGAGTAACCAGAGTCACCTGCAAATATTGAAGGACAACATTTAGCCACACACTATCCTATATGGCCCACACCATACCCATACACCAACATATACAGGATGGGAACCAGGGCTCACCTATTAGCCACACCCTGTGCCTCTGTAGTTAGGACATCACATTTGAGATGCTGCTATTCCTCAGGACAGAGGCATCATACACCAACCCAGGGTACTTAACATTGAAGTGGGAGATGTACTGGTCCACCAAGCACAACATCTGCACGTTCATAGAGTGGAAACTCTTATGATTCCTGAACACCTGTTCATTCTGGAGGGGGGACAAATGCAATATGTGTTCCGTCAATTGCCCCAATTATACTGGGGATATGTCCCATTGCATAAAATTCGGTCTTCACAGTGGCCAGATCCTCAACCTGGGGGAATGCAATGTAGTTGCACATGTGTTTTATAAGGGCTGATAATACTCTTGTCAGCACTATTAAGAACATTGGCTGTGACATTCCTGCTGCCAAGCCCACTGCCACATGGAAAGCACCAGTTGCCAGGAAATGGAGCCCTGATACAACTTGCACAAGAGAGGGGATCCCAGTGGGGTGACGGATAGCAGATATCAGGCCAGGCTCCAATTGGGCACACAGCTCTGTGATTGTGGCCCTGTCCAGTCTATAGGTGAGTATTTTGAGCCTGTCCTCCAGTGTAGCCAAGTCCACTAGGGGTCTCTATACGGGGGTATGTCTCCATCTCCTATTCATCTGCAGTGGTAGGAATCTAAGGGACAAAAGAGATGAGGAGCCTGTCACAAACTGAACAATGGAGCCACAACAGTCGTTTGCAATCTGTATACATGAAATGGGTCAGTGCGTTCTGTCTAGTATGTTCCTATTTCTCCTGTGACGCAGCATTATTCCAAAGGCCTGCCCCCCCTGAAATGGTGTCTGCCTGTCTTGTGTGGAGGGACAGGTGGAAGTGAGGTAATGCCGCTGACGTTGTGCGCTGTGGCAGGAGGCGGTTGTGAACCGCCGTGCAATTCCTCATTGGTTAATATTGGGCCCTATGGGGTACAGTGGCCAATGGGGATCTACAACGGCGTTGATGGTATGCACCGCCGCGGACGTGACTGCCATTTTCTATCTGATTCCTCACTTGTTTCCTGACCTTCCATAGGAGAGGACCTACACTGCATGTGCTTCTGTGACCTGTTTCTGGAACCTACCATGGCCAGTGTGACCGAGGAAAGGGCCCCGCCTTCACTTCTGAGGAGTTGGAGAGACTGGAGAATGGGGTCCTACCCCAGTACGGACTGCTGTATGGGCCTCCAGACCAACAGGTGAGCACACTGTGGGCACGATGCATGTGCCATGGATGCATGGAGATGTGTGTGAAGGCATTGTGTAAGGGGGGGATTATCTGTTAGCAGTGTACATATTATGAGCTGGGCTATGTATGTGCTAATGGTGATGGAAAGGGGTATGGTGGGCCATGTGTGTGACAGGTTAGACTGTTTGTCTAATGGTGTTCTCCTGTCGGTATTTCCTCTGTGAGTCAGTGCCCATCAAAAGAAGGGTATATGGCATTCATCGCCAAGGAGGTGCGGACCCTGGGGTTTTATGGCAGGCGGAGCACCCACTGTCACAAATAGTGGGAGGACCTGAGACGCTGGGCATGGACAAACGCGGAGGCCCAGCTGGGGATGACCTCCCAACGAGGAAGGGGTTCCCGTTGAACCCTGACCCCCCTGATGCCCTGCATACTGGCGGTGGCCTATCCAGAGGTGGATGGGCACTTGAGGGCAATATAGCAGCCACAAGGGGGTGAGAACAGTGGCTATCATTACAACTTACACCGGGTGGTGGTTGTATGTCAGTGGGTGCCCCTAGGCCAGGCCAGACATAGCAGCTCTGGATGCTAAGGGTCTGAAGGGAAAATACTGCCTACCTAGCTTGTTAACATCCACTGCTTGTCAGGGCTGCATTGGTCCCAGGTGTGCTGCCTGTGGCGGTGTGCGCTCCTCTTCATGCCTTGGTGGCTAGCAATATCACTGGTAGTGCAATGCATAGTGTGTAGGCCTGTGTGTGAGGATGCTGTGTACGCCAATGGTGGTGTTGGTGCAGTCAATGACCCAGTGTATCCTTTGTCTCTCCCTCCCTTTTCTTATTTTGTCATCATGTCCTTATATGCATTAGCATCATCTTGCAGAGGAGCAGAGGCACTGGTGACAGAGGTAGCTGTATCCCACAAGACCCAGGATGCAGAGTTCACCGACGCTGAGGGTACCAGTGGGACGGAAGGCAAGGGGAGCACCATGGTGAAGACTGGAGGGGACAATACTGACTCAGGTACCTCCTCCGATGGGAGCTCCCTGGTGGTGGGGGACGCCTCTGTGACCACCCCAGCTACAGGTACTACCGCCGTCCCCATACCAGCATTGCCCTCTCAGCAGCCCCTCAGTGAGTTGCCCGTGCCAGCTCACCCAGGAGGAGGGGCATCTCCTCCACCCCAGGCACCGTAGGCCCTGCCCCAGTGAGTCCTGCTACCCTGAGTGACGAGGCTATTGACCTCCTGAGATCCATCTCTATAGGGAAAACAACCATTGTGAAAGCAATCCAGGGGCTGGCAGCCCAGATGGAACAATCTAATGCATTCCTGGAGGGCATTCCCACTGGATTGACAGCCCAACAGAGATCGATTCAGGCCCTGGCCTCCTCTCTGAAGGCAGCCATTGTCCCTGTTTCTACCGTCCCCCCTCCAACTACCACTTCCCAGTCCCATTCTCCTCAACCCTAACTCATCACAAGAATACAGCCAGATGAGCATGAACTGAGGACTGGGCAGTGTCCCTTTTTTGTACATTTGTACATATCTGTTGCATTACATTTTCAATTTTGTGGTGATCTTATTATAATCACTTTAGTCAATTCCTGTTGTCCTTGGATTATTCAGCCGATTGACTGGGGAAAATTGTTTTCTTGTGCAGCTGGTTGTGTGTATGGTGTGGGATGTGTGTGGTACGTGTGTGTGTCACTCTCGTTTTCCTCCCCCCCCTCCCTTGTGTGCTGGGTGGCTGTACTCACCTTCTTCGTCTTCGTCGGTGTTGGTGGTGGAGCCTAACGTAAAAGATCATCTGGAATACTTGCAGTTCTGGTTCCATGGCGGCGTGGTTCTTCCCTGTGTCTCCAATGGTGAGTACTTTCACTTCTGTGATGTGTTTCCACCAGGCATTTTATGGCATTGGTACCGCCCCAGAAAAGGGTTGTGTTGTCATAATATGGTGAGTGCAACTTTGTCTTCTGCCTGGCTGTAGGCGGCTACAGCCGTGGTGACTATTGTATCCGTCTGGCTGTCGGTGTGGTACAATGGCTGTCTTTCAGAGATCTAACTACCATGGTCATAATTCGGCAATAGTTACTGCCAGCCTGTTGCCATTATTACCGCCACTTTATTACCGACTGCCAGGGTCATAATGAGGGCCATAATCACGTTAAGCGGGTATGCAGAATCCACTTTGCAAAATGAAATTCATATGCAGGGTTAGGAAAATGTATTGATCCATGTTCGGAGGGCATGGTAAATGTGAAATGTTATGAATTAAGAACATTGTGTGGGAATACATCATGTAACAGATTAACTCTGTGAACCATTGTATTGTTATCCATGTTTTATACTTTTAAGGTTTTAAGCCAAATAAATAATTTTACAAATATATATATAAAAAAAGTCTTCTTGACGTATGATCTGCAAGACCTTCTCCTCCCAGGGAAATAGTTTTAATGGGGGCTGGGAGAACCACCACCACCAGCCCTCTGCTAATCTAGGTGATGCTTGGAGACCAGGGAATTCACTCTTCCCCACAGGACATTCCATCTAATGACTTCATCCACCTTGACTGGCAATTCTCCCTCTGTAAAATTGGATGATAAGGAAGTTAAATTAAATGTAAATGGGGATCTGTATAAAATAGTGTTCTGCAGTGCAATGGCAAAGGATGATGGTCTTGAATGGAGTGTGTTTTATAGTGGGTTATACAGGTGGTCACAATTAGGCAATAGCAATCAGGTATGTGGTGTTAGCATCCATCCAATCTCCACAGCCACTGTACATTGTTGAACGAGTCCAGCGCTGAATTCCGCTGTCATGGATCCGCCGCTGGTACCCCATCAGCACAACTGATGCATTTAAATACAGTCAGTGCAATTCTGTCATCCTGACGATGAAGCAGTACTATTTGCCAGCACTGGACTCTGCTGCATTGGCAACGGGTAACCGCATATGCAGCAGACTCCCCTCTATCGGCACAGAGAGAGGATCAAAAACCATAGATCTAAATACTGAGGTCAGAACTCAGTCAACCTGACTCATTGCTTGGAACTGCCACTGCAGCAAGACAGCGGTAGTTCTATCAAGATCTAAATCAGGCCAAAAGTGTACTCAAGAAGGATGCAGTATTGTTAAAAAGAAGGCATTTATCTCGGACTGCATTTGATCTAGTAGCTCTACGTATTCCTGGTTTCATGTATTCAGTTGCAGCTGTTTGTACTGCTGTTTAACAAAGTCAAGAAATAGTGATGGGTCACACTTTAATTGTGTAAGTTCCACACTCTGTTAATATCCCAAACAGTTGATTGGCTAGATACAAGCAAGTAAATTAAGATGTGCAATTCACTGATCCCAGCAACACTGCTTCTGATTCCAGACAAAGGTTGCGAAGGCAGGGAAACTGATAAAAATGACGATGAGGATGATAAAAGTAAGCATGATTGCATCGTGATTACTGAATTATGCACCAAATTAAGACCAAATACTAAAAAAGCTCCCTTGGAAATGGCTGATTTGACTATGTTTGTTGACGGTTTTTGTTTGAAATTCCAATATGAAACATTGAATGTTCCCTATGCAGTATGTTCCATTTCTGAAATTCTTGAAACATCTTACCTGCCAAATGTGAGCTCAGCTCAAGTAGCAGAGTTGATTGCACTGCAAGAGCTTACTGCCTGTCAGAAAATGTAAATGTGAAAAGTCTCTATATGTTTGATCTCTTTAAAGGAATTCAGCGACCAAAATAAATTGCTGTAGTCAAGTGTGTTGCCCATTAGGCTAGAAAAGTGTTGGTTACTCTTGGAAATACTTATGCTGATCAGGTAGCACTTAGGATAAAAAAGTGGTCCAGGAATCAGAAGATGATGAATGAAGAATATGTACTATACATAATGAAGAAAATGTGAATTGTTTCTTTTTAAAGCCAATTCAGACTTCTTTGAGTGAGTTGAGAGATTTTCAGATGGAAGCTACTGAGAATGAGAAAAGGAAATCGGCGAAAGTGGGTTACGAGAAAAAGCATCAGAATTTGTATGTTACTTCTGAAAATAAGTACATTCTTCCTGATGCTATGTTATATCCCATAATGAGGTATTTGAAAGTGAATCAGAAAAAAAACACAATGAAAGGTTTTAAAGACTGTAAATATCAAACCTTCAAACCTTCTAGTTTAAATAAATGAAGAAAAAAAGTTTACGAGCATAAACGGAAAGACCTTTTTAAAACAAGAGAAGATCAATTTGATATTTCCTTTAGTTATTATTTTGAAAGAAATAACAAAACATAAGTCTATTATTGTTTTAATACAAATGTTGTTTAGCATTTGGCTTTTTGAGCCTTAAGATACATTTTTAGTCTGAATGGAAAATGAAGTACAGCAAATGCTGGAAAACTATTGCTTTAACTGTTTTAAGAACAATATTAATATGATGTTGTCCTTATTATTTGTGATGTGACACATCTATACAAGAGTAGAATTAACTACAGTACATTATGTAATGAAGCATAGCACATTTAGGGCCTCATTATGAGCATGGCGGGATTTCCCTCCGTGTTCAGGCTGGCGGCCTAAACACAGACTGCCAGCCTGTAGAGGACCCCGCCGGACTAATAATGAACATTTCTCTGGACCGGTGGCAGAAACATTGTTTCTGCCAGCCGTCCCAGCAGAATGCTGGGTCTGGATATTGCCAACGGCTCCAATGTAGCAGTGCGGCGAGTGCAGCAGCACCCGTCGTGCATATCACTGCCCGTAAATCAGGCAATGACATGCGCGACAGTGCTGCGCACGGGGGCCCCCGCGCAGCCCATGTCAAGTGCATGGGCAGTGCAGGGTCCCCCATTCTGCCACCCTTTTCTTGATAGGGGAATCCGCCAGGGAAAGGCGGATGGACACAGGTTCTTTATCCGGCAGGCAGCGCTGCTTGCAGCTGCCTGGCGGTGGCGGAGTTCCGCCTGTGGTGGTCCCGCAATGAACATAATATGGTGGTGGCGGTAATTACCAGCACCCCCGGCACAACGGCCCGGACCGCCTATGTTCATAATGACCACCTTAATCACAGTAGTATTCTGACTTTATGAAGGTCAGGAATCACTTTAGTGGTACTTTTCTCCCTTCTTCTGCCCATGAGGGTGTCACATATCCACTTTAATGTTCAGTGTTTGTTAGATATTCAATTATTGTCTCCTTGCTTGTTGGATTTCAATATGTCATTGGAGGATGTCACTATCTCAGAGAATGAAGAATCCAACAATGGTATTAAATATGGTGCATTTTTTAAAATGATTGCAATAATTAAGCATGAAACAAAAAATGTTTAACAGGGGTATGTTTGTGGTTTGAGTGAACCGGAACCTGAATATATTAAAGAACATAATGAGAAAAGAAGAAGGATTGTGATACATTGGAACGAAGAAAAGACTATAAGAGAACAAATTAAGGAAGAGAAAGAATTTAGATTTTCAAATTTACATCCAGAAATTAGAATGGAGCAAGAAGGATAAGTGAAATGTGGATGGTGCGTAGGCAACCCCTTAAAGGTGTCAGGGTTAAATATGTGGAAGAGAATAAGTGTGAAAGTAGTTTCATAATAATTGTTGATTATTTGTTTGGTGGGGAGTAGATTTTGGGAAGAATGCATTATGTGTGTGGTATTTTAACCTGCTGCGAAATTGGGTTGGATATTTTTATCTGGCTTTAGTGTTTACTAGTATTTATCATATGAGTGATTTTGGTTTATGGAGGGTGAGGCAAGGATTTGAACAGATCGTTTTGGTTTTATTAGGTGCTATTATTCCCCACTAGGACACTGGAGCACTGGCTGAAAGAAATTCTGAATTAACTGCTATTAGAGCTATGGTAATGCAGAACTGGAGAGCATTGGATACATTTCTTGCAAAGGAAGAAGTTGTTTGGAAAGAACTAAGGCGGTCATTATGAACATAGGCAGTCCGGGCTGCCATATTATGTACATTGCGGGACCGCACAAGCGGAACTCCGCCACCGCCAGGCTACCGCTGCCAGGCAGCCTGACGATGGCGGAGTTCCTTATCCGTCGGGGCAGCGATGCAAGCAGTGCTGCCCGCCAGATAAAGAACCTGTGTCCACCAGCCTTTCCCTGGTGGTTGCCCCCGCCAGGAAAAGGCTGGTGGAATGGGGGCCCCTGCACTGCCCATGCACTTGGCATAGGCAGTGCAGGGGCCTCCGTACACAGCCCTGTTGCGCATGCCACTGCCCGATTTATGGGCAGTGATGTGTGAGACGGGTGCTGCTGCACCCGCCGCACTGCTACATTGATGACGGCTCCATGTGAAGCCGTCGGCAATGTCCAGGCTCAGTATTCCGCAATTCCAGAATGTTGATTATTCGGCCGGCGGGATCCTCTATGGGCTGGTGGTCTGTGTTTAGACCGTAAGCCTGAACACGGCAGGAAATCCCACTGTGTTCATAATAAGGCCCTAAATGTTAAGAGATTTTGCGCTTTCATCCCTGATACCAGTCCTAGTACTAACTCTTATATTCCATTTTAATTTATGTTTCTTGCAAACTTCAATCCTTTGAAAAGCACGGCTTATTGGAAGCTGTAGAATTCTACAATAGTGAAATAAGAAAGTGTTTTAGTAAGGTTGGTGAATGGATTGATAATTTGGTTGGGGGAACTTTACACTTTATATAAACCCCAATAATAAATATAATAATTTGTGCAATTATATTGTTTCTTAAGTTACTATTTTATGAGTGTCTCATAAAAAATTTCAAATACAGGAATAAAGAGATCAATAAAGAAGAAATGATATGAAAATTATGAGATGGAGAATATCAAGGATTGTGTCTCTGCAGCCAGTTAAAGATGGTGGAGGAGAGTTCCAGGAAGAAGCAGAAAGTAATCCATACTCAATGAATTCCTGATTAATAAAGTTTTATTAATTGTTTTACTGAGTATTTAGATGGGGAATGTGTTAGATTATTTTTCAGGGTTTCTATTTTGTACATGAAAAATAATTATTACTGTGTCTTTTTATTAATAAATGTATATATTTCAACGAATATACATAATTGCAACTGAAACATAATTCTTTGGATGTGTAGAAATGTGTTTATTAATGTTTTTTAGTTATGCTATGTTTTTATGTAAAAAACAATTTTCTGGAAGATGAATGCTAATTTTGTCACTCACTCCTGCTTCCTCCACCTGCTGAATTCCTCTTGCCACAGGCTTTGCAGAGCACACAGCTCACCTGATAACACATTGGTTATTTCCACTGCCGTGGCTGTCCTGCTGATGTTGAACTTGCTATCGTGCAGATGTAAGGTTGCAACAAAATATTCTAATTTGTTTGTTTTAAACTGAATCCATCCTCTGACAGAGGAATCCTATTGTCAATATTTCATATTTGTTAGAACATCTCTGGATGGCATTAACATACAGGGTGTTAAAAACGAGTTTACTTAAAACTGGGATGTTGCTTGTGTGCTAAGGTAATTATGTGTATTTTTTTTTCATTTTCAGATTTGCTATAAACTGATAATTCTGTTCAATCCATGATAATTTTGGAGTTTCTTTAATTTGCTGTGCAGTAATTTGTGCAGAGGAGCCCCCGTATTTTAGGGATGAGCCAGAGATTTTGTAGATTTCCTGTTCTATGAGGGGCGCTGTCTCTCTGATTTTGCTGCTCATTTGAGACTTAGAATATTTCAGATTTTATATACTCTGTCTAACTTGCATTTGAGAGCTTTCTAGACATGGACTCTGTTTCGTTTTTGATTTATTGTATTATAACTTCAACTTTTTATTAATCTAGGACACAATTATTGAGTGGGCCTTCTTACTTATTGAGCTGCTTTAATCTGCTAACTTGATGTTTGGGGAGGTGCCTTGATGCACACCCAAATCTGTGGGTGAAACACATATGGTAAGAATTCTGGGGAGGCAAATGTATGTGGTGTCTAAATTTTGGTTTGAGGTTTTGCTACCACAATCCCTTTTAGTTTGTGTGGAGAAATGAGCCACAAAGGAGGACCTTGTTGCTTTCATTTGACCTATATTTGTCAAAACATATGTGATGTTATAGGCAGGATGTGCGTTGTTAAAGTTGTGGATTGAAGGATGCCAATTCCTGTCTTCATAAACGTGTTGACACATGATGCAGTGACTAGATGGAAGTCTGTTGTCAAAACAGAGCTTTGAACTATGGTAAGTAGGCTTTCTGGAAGTTGGAAAAAAGGGGAAACCTTTGCTTTAAAGGAATCGTTGATCAGTGGGAGTAAAGCATCACTCCCTAGAATGGATTTGGTATGGAGGAATCTAAGTACCGGTGACAGGCCAGACAATTGTCTCCTGTAGCAAAAAAATAGCAGCCTCATCAAACATTAGTCTCGCAATATATGAAATGTAAATTGCAAGACACCAATGAGTTTCTTAAGCTTAAGAGAACTTGCAAAATCTATTTAAGGTACAGATGGTGATAGTATATGTCATGTAATAGATGGGTGTTTGTTAGAACTGCCATCTTTAGGTTTGTCTTACCCCAGATTTCTTGCTTTTCACCTCTGGTTTTTGCTGTATCTTTTTGTTGGCCTAGGATTCTGAGCACCTTATCACTGCTGACCAGTGCTAAAGTGTATGTGCTTCTCCCTTAAAACATGATAACATTGGTGTATCAACAACTGGCATACTTAATTTACTTGTAAGCCCATTGTAAAGTGGTGTACCATATATCCAGGGCCTGTAAATTAAATGTTACTAGTGGGCCTGCAACAGTGATTGTGCCACCCGCTTAAGTAGCCCTGTAAATATGTCACAGGTCTGCCATTGTAGAGCCTGTGTATGCAGTTTCACTGTCACTTGGACTTGGCATTTAAAACCTCTTCCCAAGCCTTAAACGTCCCTTTTATTAAATATGTCACTCCAATGGTAAGCCCTCAGTAACCATAAGGGCAGGGTGCTAAGTAAATAAAAGGCAGGGCATGTACCTTTATGTTTCACATGTCCTGGTAGTGACTGACAAACAGCTTATTTTGTTGTCACTTCAGTGAGGCCTGTTCCTCTCATAGACTAGCATTGGGAAGTTCTTATAATCCTTTTAAGCTGTAGTTCCTGATAAGAAAGGAGTAGACACATCATGTTTCATATCCTTGGAATGGTAATGATAAATCCTCTTTAATGGTAAAATCAGATTTAACATTACAATTTTACAAATGCCACTTTTAGAAAGTAGGCATTCATCTGATCTTACTGCTCTATGTGCCTGACAGCCTGTCTCCAATACACGTTTGGACTGGGTTGGGTGACAGTTACATTGGTGCATTCCCTCCAGACAGCCACAACACAAGACACTCAACTGCATCTGTTTTTATCTGCATTCTGATGGGTCTTCCTGGGCAAAGAGGATTGTAGGCATCCACACTTATACTTCAAAGGGAAGTGGCCGCACCCCACACAAAGGACTGACTACCCACCACAGGTAGCCTGGCAGACAGGGCTGGTCCTTATGCACTTCAGAGATTACCTTTGAAGTCATCACCCACATCAAAGGCATTTTGGGGTATAGGGATTGGGTCTCCCACTTCCTAAAATCAGATCAGTACTGGACTTGGGAAGGACTCTGCTGGAATAAAGACTGCTGTGTTGTAAAGATTGACACTCTGCCTGGACTGACTGTTACAAGGAACTGCTTCTCTGTATTGCTGAGCTGCCCTGCTGCCTGCCAATGTCTGACCTGCTGAGGACAAGGACTGGACCCATCCAGCTGAACAAGTGTCTCCAAGGGGTTGTTGGCTTGCCCTCTGTTCTTCTGCAGTCTCAGGGACACCAATGACTGATCACAACTCTCCTGGTGCTGCTGAACTCTGCCATCTGTGAGTTCTACACTTGCCTGAGGTGCCCCATCTAGTCCTTGACATCAGAAGTGGGTTTTCTGCACCTTTTTCCACTTGAGACCAATGCATATAGGGCTTTGTGCTGACCGGAACCGCCGCATTGCCTCCTGATGCTGAAGCAGCAGCTGCTAGACAACCTTGGCTCAATGAACTATGACGCTCAATACCGACAGACAGTGCGTCTCGACATCGACGCAGGGCCTGCTTTGCAAAGAGGTTAAACACCAAAGCTTCTCTCAACGGCGCGGATTGGCACCAACACTCACCTCCATCATCAGATCGACGATGATGCAGCACTTATTCAACCCCGCACCTCGAGACTTTGATGCTGATACTTTGCTCCATCCAAGATACTTTGTTAGCGGAACCTGTCTGCGTCCATTAGCCGGCCTGCCCTCCATCATAGTCAGCGTGAACTTTGGATTTACCTCGGTCCCTCATGACTTCGAGTAACTTTTAGCGCTATTGACTTCTAAGCACTGTTTTCACATCTAATCTTTTAATTAAAAATGAATATCTTGAATTCTACTACGTGCATTTTGCTCTTGTTTTACTCAAACAAATGTTATATTTTGTTCTAAACCTGTGTGGAGTCTATTTGTGGAGTTTTCATTGTGTGACTGTGTGTGTGTGTTTTGCACAAATAACTTACACATTCCCTCTTAAGTTAATCCTGCCTGCTCTGTGCCGAGCTGCCAGAGGGTGAACACAGGTTCATTTACATTGTGTATCTGACTTACCCTGACAAGAGTGGTGGTTCCTGCTTTGTCAGGATGTATACTCTGACAACCATTAATCACATTTCTAACAGTGTTTTTAACCTTGCACAGAGGTATTAAATTGGCCCATGTCAGGATGATCATCCTGTTTTGTTTTTGCAATCTGAGGCTTGCATTCTTCTTATTTCAATAACAAAAGCAGAACTATAAATCCAAGAAAACAAAGAAAAACAAATTGGGTGCTCATACACCTGATTTGATAACACTGCTCTCAGCCATTTGATTTGACTCCAAAGCCTGTCTTAAATGTCTGTCTATAAGGAGATGATATAAAAGATAGGCCCCACATCGCTATTGTTTATTTGTCGTGTCTTCAAAGCTGGTGATCAAAAGGTGTGATGGCTTCAGGATGGAAAGCCTTCACAGGAATGGGCAGAGATTGACCACTGACTCCCACAAACTTTGATGAACCTACCAGCTGTTAAATAGAAGTATCTAAGGCAGTGGGAGGTAGGTATGGTGGACAGTAATAGTATGATTGGCCTTCTAGCAACTGCAGCCTTTTCTACAATGATCAAATATGTATAACATAACAGGAGGCAGGAGGCTGGTGGTGCTAGCTTCCCACTCCTGGCCCGTCTGGCTGCAGCTTAAACTTTTGCTGAATTTTAAGGTGTCTTTCTCCTGAAGGTGAGATCATGATGTATGGAGCAAGAGAGTCCTAGCCTGCTGTGGCAGAGGAAGGTGGTGGTGCTATGTCACTACCCACTTGTAATATCGTATTACAAGTGAGGAAAACACAATTTCCTTATTGCAGATATAATGATCAGAAGAAGCCTGTGGTTAGAAGACAAAATCCATAATTTCATAGGAAGATAAGAAAAACGTATTGGTATATAGCATTCCAGTCCCTGGGAACCAGAAACGAGAAGGAGCTACAACCCCACCAATTTATTTTGAATTTTGAGATCACCACCTTCAAGGTTCCCAAAGAAAGGAGCATTCTTGATGTCTCATAAGGAATTATTCTGTCAACCAGGTAATGAGGACCAGAGTGATAGAAATCTGTGCATCAGCACAAGTCTTTTTAAACCTTACTTCTTCCTTGGTAACCAGTGCAACTTTTTCAGATAAGGGCGGATGTGTTTTTTTATTGGGATTTTCAGACGAAGCTGAGATATGGAATTCTGGACCAGAAGGTGTCTATCAAGAAGATAAGCAGGAAGAGCCCAATATAAAGAATTTACATAGTCCAGCTGTGATGTGATAAGAGTCTGTCACCATTTTCTGCTGCATCTGTGGAAGCAGATAGAGAAATGTCTTTAAAACTTTCAGAAGTCCAAAGCAGGCCCCTAAAACACCAGCCACCAGAGGACCAATAGAGACAGAAATGTCAAACTTTACCCCCAGATTCTGTAATATGGTAGCAGAGGCGGGTGGAGGTGGCAGACCACTCCGGCAACAATCATCATCCCAAATGGAACGGGTGGACCAAAAAGCAGAATTTCTGTTTTACTAGTGTTGCATTGTAAGTTACTAGAGCAAATTCACTGGAATATCACTGTAAGACAAGCCTTACATTTACTAAAAGCATTGGGTACGTTTCTATCTAGGATAAGTAGAAGTTGAGTGTTTCCAGTGTAAGACACTATTTGAACGCCGTAGGATTCAACAAGTGCAGCCAATCTAGCCAAATAAACATTGAACAGTGTTGAGCTTAGTGCCAAACCCTGAGGGACACCAAAACCTAAGGGTTTAGGCTCTAAGGCATAAGGAGTCATCCACAATAATTGGCTTCTTCTCAACAGCATGTAGTTCTACCTTCTGTGGACTGCGATCATGCATGATTGATCTGCGTAGATAGGGCTGGCTGTAGCAGGCAAATTCAGAGACTGAGTTGTGAGCATCTATTGCACCTCCTGGGACATCTTTATCTCTCTACTTGCTTCTAGGAAAAAAAGTAACTGTAAGCTTATTGTGTTCTGCTTCTTTCTTCATGCTACACCTAATAGGTAATTTTAGGACAACACATACATTGGCAACAAGAATTGAAAGTCACTGTTTGCTATTAAGACAAAGGATGCTTCAAGGAAGAGTTCATTGTGATACCCATTTAGTGGACTCATCACAGGATAGCTACACTATTACGAATCTACCATTGGGAGGCTACCAAGTACCATTTCCATGACTGAAATGGGAAAATCATCTTATAGGGTTTGTAGCAGTGAAGAAATATCATTGTAAATGTAGAACTATGGAAATGCTAGTGGCAGTGGTGTAACAAAACTTGAGAGGGCCTCCCCCTGCGGACTCAGTCAGGAGGTCTCAGGCCAGACTACTGTGCTGGTGAGGTTCCTGGAGCTCGGGGGTGGGGTGCCTTTGTTAGGCCACTGGAGGATGGCTGTCTGAGATGATGGCTGTCAGCTAGGTCTGCCACCACTCAGCCACCCAGAATTGTGAATTTGGGGATCTTTGGTAAACTACTGTGATGAGCAATAGCCGATTACTACCCGTACAAACTGGAGCAAAAGGCCCGACAAAACAGGGCTCAAGGGACTGAATTTATTTTATTCTGCTTATATCATCTAATAGTATACTGCTTTCTTATTGGCTCACCCAAATGCTGATTGTATTATAGTAGTCTCGGAGGAGAAGGGTAAACGTCATTGGGAGGTGACGGCCAGAACATGTGCCCCACCCGCTGCTGTTTACCTTTAGGCTAAAAATAGGCGAACCGTTTGCCTTGAAAGTACTTGTCAAGTCATTTCTCCAGGTTTTAAAGAACTCAGGCAACCAGTGAAACCTGCATGAAGTATTGTCGGTTCACTCGGGCCCTTCAGGAACCAGGTACTGCTGTAACGTCACTGGAATGTTATCAACTGCCTTTTTTGTCTCCTGAAGGCTGATATAGGGTTAAAGACTCAGAGAACACGTAAATCGCACTCAATAATTCAATTATCCAGTGTTTAAACTTCATAAAAATATAAGATAATATCCGTTGTAGTAAATTAACAGAGGAAGGCAGTGTTATGTTCCTATCTAATTCCATGTACTGGAAGAATGTTACTAATTTGTGCCTCGAGAATCATAATTTACGCAAAATATCACTGCAAGAAACAGAACAGAATTTAGGGTACAAGTAAGTTGGACATTCTGCTTGGCATTTCAGTCTTTGGTGACAAATCTTGCAGTTAGAGTGTCCCTTGATGTTATGTATTTCTGTGCCACGCTAGTCATCATGGAGAGGCTGAACTGTGTACAAATACTGCTCCTGGTGGGGCGCCTGGACCCCTTCACCTACTTGCATACATTATCCTGCAATTAGCTGGAGAGCGCCGTACCTCTTCTTAAAGATATAACTGAGAGGTCATTTGAGGATCCCATACACGTGTTCCTACTGAACTTTGCGCAGCTCTGATTTCCACATTGTTGTTTCACAAAACGTATTGAGATCTAGTGAAGATGAAATTAGGTCTAGTTAAATATTACACAGTCTTGGATGAGGTGAGTTTGGAAACGGTCCTGGAAAGCATTTCCCTGCAGTAAAGCCAGCTCATAAAAAATTGCATAACAATCATTTCTAGGCTTTTTAAGATCTGTATACAACGCCCAGAGAAACTTTCACATGAGAAATCATAACGAACTGCTGCGTTTTCGAGGCTGCGGAAAAACAACATAAAAACCGAGCCTGCAGGAATAAGGTATTGGCATCCTCTTTTAGCAAATCCTGAAGTGATTTGCATACGTTTATATATGGACCAGCAAATAAAGAGGAAATACTATCTATAACTTGGAATAATCTATAGATTTTGAAGTAACTTGTTTTTTTCTTTCAGTTAGTCTACGCTATGGCCAGTTTCTTCATCTATTGGCTTGTAGAAATCCATGTTCTATTTTGTGGCTCATCCTAGAACATGTTCTAGGTATATTGGCTCATTTTGTCATTGATCTACACGGTACTAAAAAGTTTCCCTATAAAAATAAACATGTGATTTGATAAAGCATTTGCTCTAAGAATAGCAAGATGTATTTATAGATTTGTGTATTTTTTACTGGATTGCCTACATTGCACCAGTATTTGCACAATACATAGGTGCTAAACAACGTAGTACCTGTCAGTCAGTTCACAAGTCGCTAACAAATGTCGGTGAGCAATTTCACCAGCATGGATGCTATCCGTGGAATTTGGAAACGTTGGTGCAAAAATTGCATCATACTGGTGCGGTTCATCTAATCGGGCCTATATATTTAACAAAAGATAAATGTATTACATTTTATGTTTGTGTGTCTTAGACTGTTTAGCAACGGTATTGGAACTGTTTTAGATTTTGACATATTGTAACCACATGGTGCACTCAAATCCGGTTACATTTAAACTCCTTTCAATGGCTGCAAACAAAATAAACATTTCTCAGATGTATTTGAGTATTATTTGTGCTAATCTGTTACTTAATAAATGGAAGTAGTTTACATACTTTGCCTGGTTATATTTTTAGTTGGGGTCGCACAATGTTAACAGTTAAGAAATCCCAGTGTATGTGATTGCTTCAAATGCCTAACTTTTGACACTTAAGTATTCCTGTTATACCTGGCATCCTTTGAGTGGTTTCCTCTGACTTTTTGCCTTCAGACCTCCTGTGTTGATGACCTCGTTTTTGCTGACTTTAGGACTCTGGGCACTTTACCATTGCTAACAAGTGCTAAACTGCATGTGATCTCTCTTTCAAACGTGGTAACATTAGCTTATCCACAAATGGTCATATTAAATTTTCCTTTAAGTCCCTAGTAAAGTGCACTACATGTGCCCAGGACCTGTAAATTACATGCTACTAGTAGGTCTGCAGGAGCAATTGTGTCACCCACTTAAAGTAGCCCTTTAAACATGTCCCAAACCTGCCATTGCAGACCCTATGAGTGCAATTTTAAACTACGGTGATAACCTGGCGAATTAACCCTCTTGCCAGGCCCAAACATTCCTTTTTAATATTTTAAAGTCACTCCTGGTATAGGCCCTGGACAGGCCAAGGGCAGGGTGCAATATATTAAAAAGCAAGACATGTACTATCTCTCCCAATTGATAACACTGGGATTATCATATTACATTTTATAAGTGTAACTTCCAATTGGGAAGAGATGGGACCACCAACGTTGGTGTTTCTGGAATCACAATTTATGGTGATGGCAGATTTGAAATTGTAATTCTTAAAATGCCACTTTTAGAAAGTTGGCATTTTCGTTCTTTAACCATTGGTGCCTTTTGGCTGCCTCTGAATCCATGCCTGGGGTGGGTTACAGCTGGGCTTTGTGCATTCCCTCTAGACAGCCACACAGAAAAGAAGCTTAGTTGTGACTGATGGGCCATCTGCATCCTTATGGGCCACCCTGGGCAGGATGGGAGGGCGGAGCAGACACACCTGAGTCAACTGTGTTGTGTTCCCAAACAAAGGGCTGCATACCCCCCCCTCTAGTGCGTCTCTGTGGACTTCAAAGGCATCTCTTTGAAATCTCCCTCACTTCAAAGGCACCGCTGGGAATAAGATTTGGACTTCTGACACTACCACTTCAGTACAGTTGTAGAGCTGTGGATAGTCTGCCATGAAGAATGACTGCTGTGCTGCTGAAAGGACACCAATCTGCTGGACTGCAAGATGTACTCCCACTCTGCTTTACTGACCTGCATGCCTGTGAGTGAGAAGGACTGGCCCTGCATCTCTCCAAACTAGAATCAGAGTGACTCCAAAGGCTTACTGCATTTCCTCCTGGTTTCTGAAGTTTCAGGGATGTAAAAGGCTTCCAACTCACCTGTGCAATACCTGGAACCTGCCAGCTGTGAGTCATGCCCTGCCAAGTGGTGCTAATCCAGTACTGGAACCTTGGAAGTGGGTATGGAGTGCTGTTTCAATCAAAATCAATGAATCAATACCATTGCGGCTCCCGGAACTGGTAGTGCGTTTGACCTCATTTGGCTCATTTACAATGATTTATAAAGGGACACGTTTGTAGGTCGATGAACCTTTTGGCTGCGCTTAGAGTAGTTCCCACCAGGAGACCCGGTACCAATGCAAATCAATAGCAGTAACAATCAATAACATCAATAATCATAGGAGGCTTTAATTTCCACACACCATTACCTTTTAGTCATGAATAACCACACCTTTATGTAAAAGTTTGAATGTTTATTTCCCTATATTAACAAAGCCAATGTCACATAACTTAGGGCCTGATTCTAACCTTGGCGGACGGCGGAGGCCGTCCGCCAAGGTTCCGCCGCCAAATGACCGCACCGCGGTCACAAGACCGCGGCGACCATTCTAACATTTCCTCTGGGCCGGCGGGCGCTCTCCAAAAGAGCGCCCGCCAGCCCAGAGGAAATGCCCCTGCAACGAGGACGCCGGCTCAGAATTGAGCCGGCGTAGTTGCAGGGGTGCGACGGGTGCAGTTGCACCCGTCGCGTATTTCAGTGTCTGCATGGCAGACACTGAAATACTTTGCAGGGCCCTCTTACGGGGGCCCCTGCAGTGCCCATGCCATGGGCACTGCAGGGGCCCCCAGGGCCCCCGCGGCACCCCCTACCGCCATCCTGTTCCTGGCGGGAGACCCGCCAGGAACAGGATGGCGGTAGGGGGTGTCAGAATCCCCATGGCTGCGGAGCGCGCTCCGCAGCCATGGAGGATTCCCCCGAGCAGCGGAAAGTCGGCGGGAGACCGCCGACTTTCCGCTTCTGACCGCGGCTGAACCGCCGCGGTCAGAATGCTCGTGGGAGCACCGCCAGCCTGTTGGCGGTGCTCCCGTGGTCGGGTGGCCGCCAGGGTCAGAATGACCCCCTTAGTCTCAAAATCAAATGGTAAGCATACACAAACAATACTGGCTGACCAAATCTCCTAAAGAATAGGAAATAGCAAAGCTTGGACCACTACACATTCTAAGATTACAGTACAAATCAATAGCAAGAATAACTGCGCAAACGAAATGGCATACATTTAGATTCAGCAAAAAAAATACATCAACTGTTATTACGTGTAGCAAGCATCATCAGTGAGTACCCTAACTAACCTTCAGAATAGAATAGCATGTTTGTACTTCATGCAAAACAATTTAGTCAACACAAATTCGGAAAACATCTAACTATGGCTCTGTCAAAATTAGCGGTTGGTACCTAGGTACAAAAGCAAATAGACATAACAATCAGTAACATTGTCTTATACCTTGCCTCAGTATGGTTCAGCAAGCTCTGACAGTCCTAGGCAATTGACAATCAGTTAGGTCAGCAAGGCATCAGAATTCAGCATTAAAGTTCAGGAAAGCAAAGTCTCTTCATGCAGTTCGGAAAAGTAATACCTAAACACTCAAGACAGTTAAGAATACTATTGTGGAATGGCCTTTCTTCTCTCCGTGCAGTCTGGCTAAGTTAGATTTCTAAAACTACTTTCCACATTGCTATTGGTCACAGAATCATATGTTTACGTTTAGTCCAATGAAAGTAGAACCCCAAATCTAAAAATTTACTAGTACACGGTTCACATGTCTATGATTGGCTCCTCTTCTCCTGTTCCTCTCGTTGGGCTTGTCAGGTATCAATATTTTATCAGCTTATACTCCAGTCAGTGCATCCATTGTGTTCTCTTGGGAAGGTCGTCTTTACACACACTAAGTTATACAATGTATCCCTAACTAGCACTGCATATTCTAGCAAGCAGTTCTCATGGGAAAGAATTTCAGCTACTAGCATTTGGTCAGGACAGTGGAAAATCACAATTTAATTCTCTAAGCAGCCATTTTATAGTGCGCCTCAGAAAATGTAGCTTGACATGAGGCTGTGCAACTAAGCCCAACACCTCGCTAAGTTCAGACCTACGATAAACAAAGCAAATGCATAATACATAACCTTTAATGTGACATACTACTACATTAATGCAAACATTAGCACAACATTTTACATTAATAATCCAATAATAAGTACACTTCATGAACATTGACGGCCACTCAAGTAGGCGCAATTTCAAATGCATGTATTATTTCTCTACGTTAACTCATTTTCTATGCAAATTCAACGTTTAGAATACATGATTATTCACTAGTAAAATTCAGCGTTAACAATACCGGCACAGCTCCTTCAACACCAATGCATCATCACTACTGCCCAGATCGTGGACATTGCATCGCGGATTGTGCAGCGCATCGTCTCCATTTCTGAAGAATCTCTGACTTTGCGCGGCTCGCATCTGACAGATCCTCTACACCCTACTGACCACTCCTCACATCTCCCTCAATGTTGACGCAAACAAGGTACTTTTGCAGCAGGACAAGGCTGGTCCCTGTATCGGACCTGTGCTCTATTGCTGTTGGCCCGAACTTTCAGATTTTACCCAGTTTAGTGTGGCCAGATAGCCCCGGTTTGCACTTTCTGCTTTTAAGCACTACATTTCACTTTATTCTTTAAAATGCATATCTCAAATTCAACTTATTGGATTTTGTTTTTTTGGTCTTGTTTTACTCAATAAATTAAACTTTCTTTTTCTAATCAGGTATGGTATCTTTTTGCTTGGTGTTTTGACTGTTTCACTGTTTGAAGTGTTGCACAAATATTTTACACATTTTGCCTCTTAAGTTAAGGTGACTGTTCCGTGCCAAGCTACCATGGGGGTTAATTGAGGGTGTGTTTGTGACTTACTTTGACTAAAATTGTGGTTCTCACTTGGACAGGGTGCTTACTTCTGCCAACCAGAAATCCAATTTTCAAGAGTTCCTTTGAAGATTAGACATAAACCTTTCAAATCAGTAGAATATAAATCCAATTGTTACATCTATTTATTTTCTTAAATTCCCCTATTCAGTGCGCCTTTTGGACATCTGACATATTTAATATTATCACTTCAAGGAAATGATTGCGTGGTATGCCAAACACTCAGATTATTTGTTATTGTCACTTGGAAGGGACAAGATAAAACAATGAAAGCAATTCTAATTGCAAATTAATAAATATGTTATATACTTTATATACAATGTCACTCTCTGTCTCTACCCCTGGAACCTATTAAAATGGCCTTAGACTTGCCCAATCCATGCAGTTCAATTCAGGAATTAATGCCCCACCATTTCCAAAGTTCACCACCATCCCCTGCCCTCATACAGTCCTTTCATATTATGAGTGAGAATTTACTAGGAAAGGACAGGCAAAATTAAAAGTTACACAGAGCTCAAACACCATTGACAGCAGAGCTAGACGGATTTCACAGATTCAGACAGCAGAGCTAATGCTTAGATTACAGTCCTTGTAGGCTCAGACAGAAGACAGTTTACACCAAACATTGAGGCACAGGGCTAAGGGCCTCATTCTGACCCTGGCGGACGGCGGAGGCCGTCCGCCAGGGTACCGCCGCTGAATGACCGCACCGCGGTCAAAAGACCGCGGCGGCCATTCAGACATTTCCTCTGGGCCGGCGGGCGCTCTCCAAAAGAGCGCCCGCCGGCCCAGAGGAAATGCCCCTGCAACGAGGACGCCGGCTCAGAATTGAGCCGGCGTAGTTGCAGGGGTGCGACGGGTGCAGTTGCACCCGTCGCGTATTTCAGTGTCTGCTTAGCAGACACTGAAATACTTTTCGGGGCCCTCTTACGGGGGCCCCTGCCGTGCCCATGCCATTGGCATGGGCACGGCAGGGGCCCCCAGGGGCCCCGCGGCACCCCCTACCGCCATCCTGTTCCTGGCGGGCGAACCGCCAGGAACAGGATGGCGGTAGGGGGTGTCAGAATCCCCCATGGCGGCGCAGCAAGCTGCGCCGCCATGGGGGATTCTAAGGGCAGCGGTAAACCGGCGGGAGACCACCGGTTTGCCTCTTCTGACCGCGGCCGAACCGCCGCGGTCAGAATGCCCTGCGGGGCACCGCCGGCCTGTCGCCGGTGCTCCCGCCGACCCTGGCCCCGGCGGTCTTAGACCGCCGGGGTCAGAATGACCCCCTATGTCACTAATATTGGTAACTTCCTAGACAGCTTTTTTGATGTAAGCAATTAAATACTTTTTTACAACAGAATTACTGACATGCCTGAAAGGACTCTGGCACCAAGGAGATAAGAAGAAACACCCCTATTGTAATTTGAAGTTTTCCTTTTAGACTGTTGTGAGGTGAAGTTACCACTTTATGGATCAATTCTTTTTTATTGGTTTTAAGCAAGTGCACATACACGCGCCTTCACCCACCGGCTATGTGGAACCACCTGGCTACTAGCCACTCTTTCAGCTACGTGTGAATATGCTCCTGATTGCCCCTCTTAGCTTAATTGTTAGGAATAACCTTAAATGTTAAACAAGGAAACTAACCTTTCTTCTGATTCCGTAACCAAAGTCCTTCTGCTGCCTTAGATCATTCAGTTGAAACTTTAGTCAAACCCATTCACCTAAGAAAAGATCCAAAAGATTATGAACATCTGTAATCAATCATTCATTCCATGTTGTTCCACTGGAAGTCCCTCAGGTTCAGGGCAAGGTGAATCTGTAATGCATAACAATATAGGGAACCTGGGACTGGTTATATCAATGAACTCTGTCAAAAGAGTGCCAAGCATGGATTCCACAGTGTTCCAAACAACTTGCCTTTCCCATCAAGTGCCATGTATATATTCATCATGCTTATCAGCTCCCATAGCCAATAGATCCAAGACCTTTTGACAATATATGTCATCTCAGCATCTGTTTTGCCACACCTAGCAATAGGTAAATTACGTGTCACCTCTGAGTCCTTAATGGATACATGAGCTTGTCAGCAATGCCTAAAATATCATATGTTGGGAGTCTGATGATTAAGTTATTGAACATTAAATTAATTTACAATACTTCCTTCCAAGATCTTTTGAGTTTAGGTAAATGCCATTGGAAGAACGCAAGAAGCTTTCACAATTCCTCCGAAATTCACTTCTCCTCGAGGTTTCACAAGCATGTATCCTTTCATGGATGTAATACCACTAAGAGGCTATCTTATTTAATGTTCCAATGTTGAATGAGCTAATGAGCTATTCATACTCACCCATGCTCCTAACCAAGCTCTTTCAACTCTTTAACTGACAAGGATCTACCTAGCCTCAAGTCCCATCTCCATTGTTCAGAGGTCCTACTGCATTGGGGATCTGCCATGAGGAATTCATAAATCTCAGCTAGCATATGATTTTTGTCTGCCTTCATGAATTACCACTTTTCATTTTGAGATAGTGGTCTGGTGGTCTATGCTTCAAGCGCATTGTGTTACTCAAGCCTGAATTTCAGATACTTCAGTTTTTCATACTCTGACACCCCATAGTCAGCCTCAATTTAGGCAAAAGTTTTAAGATCTTCATTATCATAGAAATGTTCACCATTTTCCATCCCCAATCTTGCAAGGCTACGTACTGGCCCCGGTCAAGAACAATAGTGAAATCAAGGTTACCTATTAACATTGTAAGCAGGGATTGTAAGGATGAAAGGCCTTTCTTCATCATGGTATCCCAGAAAGTCATTGTGTCCATTGTGACAGGGGAGGAAAAAAGCCCCCACATTTTGATTTCTTTGGGCAGTGATGCTGATTTCCAAATATAGGCCCTCATTCCAACCCTGGCGGTCATCGACCGCCAGGGTGGAGGGAGACGAAAGCACCGTCAACAGGCTGGCGGTGCTTCCAGGGCCATTCTGACCGCGGCTGTAAAGCCGCGGTCAGAAAAGGGGTTCCGGCGGTTTCCCGACGGATTTCCCCTGGCCCGGAGAAGCAGCGCCGCCATGGGGATTCCGACCCCCTTCCCGCCAGCCTGTTTCTGGCGGTTTACACCGCCAGAAACAGGATGGCGGGAACGGGTGTCATGGGGCCCCTGGGGGCCCCTGCACTGCCCATGCCACTGGCATGGGCAGTGCAGGGGTCCCCTAACAGGGCCCCACAAGGATTTTCACTGTCTGCATTGCAGACAGTGAAAATCGCGACGGGTGCAACTGCACCCGTCGCACCCCTGCAACTCCGCCGGCTCCATTCGGAGCCGGCTTCATTGTTGCAGGGCCTTTCCCGCTGGGCCGGCGGGTGATCTTTTGGCAGTCGCCCGCCGGCCCAGACCGCGGAGCGGCCATTTGGCAGTTCCCGCATTTGGCGGTTCCCGCCGCCCGCCAGGGTCAGAATGACCCTCATAGTCTCCAGCAACTTATTGGTCAATGAATGATTTTCACTTCCCCTGCTTTTCTACTTGAGCATATATCATAGTCGGGCTGTGCAATAATAGTTAAGTATAGTTGGCATGCTGAGTTTCTTCTTTTCTGATGAGCTAAAGTTTTCCCTTGCAGCTATTCTAGGCTTCTTCCCTTGTTGGAGTTTCTCTGGGGCACCCCTAGGTGGCTGAAGATGCAGGGTCTAAGCCAAGTAAACATATCTAGGTAAAGCTGTTGTTTTGGCAGCCAAAATTCTGTTGAGCCACACCAGGCCATCTCTTGGACCTGGCCCCTTTTTTGCAGGGTCATCCCAAAACTTTTTGCTTCCTTCCTCCTATTTTTTCTGAACTGTTTATGTTGGCTTTAGGACTCTGGGCACTTTACCACAGCTCACAAATGCTAAACTGCATATGTTCTCTGTGTAAATTGTGATTCTGATTGGTTTTCCATGATTGGCACATTTGATTTACTGGTTAGTCCCTAGTGAAGTGCACGAGAGGTGCACAGGGCCTGTAAATCAAATGCTACTTGTGGGCCTGCAGCACTGATTGTGCCACCCACATGAGTAGCCCTGTAAACATGTCTCAGATCTACCTTTGCAGTGTCTGTGTGTAGTTTTAACCTGCTATGTCGACCTAGCAAGTGCAGCAACACAAAAGGATGATGGATGGAGTGCTGACAATACAAACACTCACCCCCAGTCACAGATCTGGGTTTAATCCATTGTTCTTTTGCTTACCATGCCACCCCAGGTGGGACCCAGTCATATGCAAATCAGTTTTGACCCTGTTCCTCATGGGAACAGTCCAGCCCGAACTGCCAAGCCAGGTCCTCCCTGGACCAGAAACAAGCATCCTGGGACCGGTTTCAGGGTATCACCGCTCATCAGCCAGGCTAGCTTGAATCCAGTGGCACAGTGAGCATGGGACCCACATCTGGGCATACCATTCCCACTTAGGGCAACTTTAATAACACAAATGAATGGTGGACAGGGTTTAATCCATTGTTCTTTTGCTCACCATGCCACCCCAGTTTGGACCCAGCCACATGGAAATCAGTCTTGACCCTGTTCCTAATGGGAACAGTCCAGCCCAAACAAGACCTGGCAAGTGCACCCCCATTTGGCAGGCCCCACCCTTCCCTTTTAGTACACATAAGGTACCACTAAGGTAGGCCCTAGATAGGCCCGTTGGTAGGATGAAGTGTATTTAAAAGGCAGGACATGTACTGGTGTGTTTTACATGTCCTGATAGTGAAATACTATTAAATTAATTTTTTATTATTGTAAGGCCTATCTCTCCCATAGGGTAACATGGGGATTGCCTTTAAATACCTTTTAAGTGTAATTTTCCAGGGGGAGCAGATAGAGATATAGAGTTGGGGATCTCTGAACTCACAGTTTAACAATACATCTTCTGGTAAAGATGTAGTTTAGATTATGAGTTTGAAAATGGCACTTTTAGAAAGTGGACATTGTTTTTCTTAAACCATTCTGTGCTTCTGCTTGGCTGCTGAATCCACGTCTGGGTCAAACTGACAGTTGGGCTGTTTGTGAAATCACTCTAGACAGTAACACAAACGGAGCTGATGTGTGTCCTGTATATCCTGATGGATCTTCCTGGGCTAGAGTAGGTCGAATTAGCTGACACTTGCACTCGAAAGGGCTGTGACTGACCTCACACAATACAGTCTCCCACCTCCTAGGGAGTGGCAAGGGCAAGGCAAGGAACACTCCAAAGACTTTCCTTTCAAATTTGTCTACTTTAAAGGCAGAAATAATTATAAGTACTAGACTGCTGACCCCACAACTTTACATTATTTCTGAATCAAGAGGAACCTCTACCAAGGATCTGAAGAGCTGTGAGGAGGCGTACTTCCCCTTTGCTGCGTGTGCTTTGCTGGGTTGGTCTGCAATTGCTGCTTCTGACTTAGAGAGGACAGAGACTGGACTCTGCTTTGAATCCTGCTTATAAAGTTTCTCCAAGGGATAGTCTGATCTTGCCTCCTGTATGAAATCACAGACTTCATCTGTGGGCACCTGGGTTCTCTTGCTGAGACCCCTGACTTGCCAAGTGGTGCCACATCCAGTCCCTTGGCCCTTGGAGTGTGAGCTGGTAACCTGCCGGGTAAAATCCACACACCACTGTGTGTGCATCAGAAAAATCAACACACCACCTGTCCTGTGGCTGAAACTCCAACGCCTGCCTCGTGGCTAGAGAATCAATGTAGAGCCTGCTGTCAACACAGCCTCTTCGCACATTGTGCTGGAAATTTTCACACATTGACCCTGGCCATCAAAAATTCAACATCACTGCACGGACCTGAGGCTGCCTGTCTGTAATTTGATGCATCCCTTCCCAGTGAGAAAATAATCGACACATCACTTACTTGACAGGGAAAGAATCGACACACAGCCTCATTTGTGAGTAAGGAATCACTTGCTTTTCTGATGCACCCTCGCCCTTGTGGCTTTATTTTTGACCCATACCAGGTGCTTTGTGCTAAAACAATGCATCTATTGATTCTTATGGATTAAGACTCTTTTTTAACTTTAAAACATTATGGCCCTCATTAAGACATTGGCGGTAACTGCTGCCTACCACCACGGCGGCAGCCGTCAACATACCATCGCCGTGGCTACCAGCCGCCCACTCGCATTATGACCCTCGTCAGAATTCCGCCAGACGGCTGGTGGAATACCGCCGACGGTCATGGCGGCAGATGGCGGTATGGTGGCGCTGCTGTCAGCAGCGATGCCACGCCAGCAAAACACCACCTACAGTGTCATGAGCAATGATACGGCCTGGAGGTGTTTTGCTGGCGGACGCTGCTGCTGACAGCAGCGTCGCTTCCCGTCTCCAGCCTGAGGACCCCCTGCATCAGGTAAGTTGCGTTCTCTGACAGAAGAGGGGGTTGGGGTGTTTTCTCTGTGTGTGTGTGGGGGAGTGTTGTGTGTGGGGGGTATCTGTTTATGAATGCATGCATGCGCGTGTGAGTCGCGTTGAATAAGTACGTGAAAGCCTGAATGTGACTATATGTGCATGGGGAGGGGAGCAGGGCAGATCCCTGTCAGTGCCAGGGAATTCCTTCCTTGAGGTAAACCGCCAATGTCATAATTTGGGAAAAGGTACCACCGGCCTGTTGGTAGTACCTTTCCCCAAATTACCGCCGACCGCTAGAGTTCTAATGATGGCCTATATCTTTACTTGTGTATGTTGGAATTATGTTGATTTGGTCTTGTTTGATTTAGATACATTTTTGCTATTGTCTAAACTGGTATGGAGTCCTTTTGTGGTGTTTTCACTGTGTTACTGTATGTGTTTGTGTAAATACCTTACACATTGCCTTTGAGATAAGCCTGATTGCTTGTGCCAAGGTACCAAAGGGGTGGGCAGGGGTTATCTGAGCTGGGTATCTCCCTTACCCTGACTAGAGTGAGGGTCCCTACTTGGGCAGGGTGTAAGCTGACTGACAACTAGAGACCCTATTTCTAACAACACCCAAGTGCCACATTTAAAGATCTGTCTATAGGATGAGTAAGTTAATTGTACTTTTCATGTGCTGCCTTATAGAAAGAGCATGATATTGTAAGTCCCAAGTATGGGTTATGATTTTAAGCCCTTTCAAATTGAAACCTCTTCTTCAACGGATGTCTCCATTCTACAGGGGTACACACATTGAGAATCAAGGATTTCTGCAGATTTATTCTAAAAAGAACATGGTGATACAATCTCCCAATATCCTTCAAAAATGGCAATGAGATAACTGGGTTCATTAAAGCAACTAACACATCATCACCATAAATCCCCTTGATTTCATTCTGGTATCTCATTCAGGTTGCCGGTATGTCCATACTGACGGCAAAGAGGGCAGGTGATGGGGGCAACCCTGGTTAATGCTTCTCCAGACAGAGATATCTCCATTGACAAAAATCCTGGTTATTGTATCTCTACAGCAGCTGAGGATCAATGTGCATAATCTGCCACGTCAGCCACACACCTCCAATACTTTCTTGAGAAATGGCCAATGTACCCTGTTGAATGTTTTTTCAGCATCAACTTCCAGGAGTAAAGCTATTTTTCATATTCTTTTTACATTGTCCATTGCATGGAGAAGGTGTTTGTCTGAGCAGTTTCTCCCTGGTATGAAAACTGTTTTACATGGGTTAATTAAGCTTCACATACAGGGCCTAGTCTGTTCACCATGATCTCCATTAAAAGTTTGACATCTTTGTTAAATAAGGGTAATGACAAGAAAGAGGAGCAGGAGACCTTTCCCCATTTGGTTAAGACTACTAATTATACTTCCTCTATTGGATCAGCTGTTAATTTTCAATCCCTAAATGAGTTATACAGGTGAGTTAGAATTGGGCAATCATTCAAAGTAATACCTCTGCTCCAGCACCCCGGTATTACTCTATAGTCATAACCCTTTGTCCACCATTCCTACAAGGGTCTAGAATAAGATGCTGGATAAAGGAACAGGGCCTTTTTTCACTTTGATAGATTGATTGTATGAGTGGCGGGCACCCCTAAATTCTGTTCCCCCTTCAGCTCCTTCCATAATATTATGGGGTTTGAAATGGAGCCAAATATGTTGAAGATTTAATAAAATATTCCTGTGAATCTGTTTGGTCATGGGGTTTTGAAGATTATGATTTTGAGATGCAAGCAGTCACATCATCTATCATAGCACACTTAAATATTGAGCACAAGAATATTGTGGCACACTAATAACAGGGCCAACATATTGAGTGACACAATATCAAAAGGGTTGTGCACAGTGGGTAGTAGAGATTTACTATTCTTAACTCCACATCTTTGTACCTTTACAATATATATGTTTCACCAAGGTACAAATATGTAGGGAAAGGTACAGAAAATCTGTAAATACTTACCTTTAGGTATTTTGTCCCTCAATTTTTTGTCCATGGTATAAGTGTCCCACTGAACTTGATATTCAGGAGCCATAACCTTCATCTATGATGATGAGGTTATCAAATGAGGCAGCTTGTGTGTCTGTGAGCTATGTTAGAACTGCACTTTAAAGGTATTTTGCAGCCACCTCTCAGTCTCCCTGCTTCACCACGTACAACCAACTGTTGAAATCTGTAAAAGTTATTTAATTTCTGTATCCTCATTAGTCATTACCCATGCACTTGTTTTGATGGTTGCCACCCTGTCATCTGCCATTATAGCTCCAAGAGTTTACAGGCAAAAACCTTCCCTGCTATTTTCACCCATGTTGTAATATGTTTGCTTCAGCCTGAGCAGCGTGTGCTCTGCTCTTTTGATGTATATTGCTTTAAGTGAGGCTCAGACTGCTACTAATTTGCTCCAGATCAACGGTACCTCTGTTAGACCTGCCAGTCTTTGGCCTTCCCCCAAACATTTTGCACTCTCCCCTCCTGTTTGCTGAAATTTGCTTTTGTTGGCTATAGGACTGTGCGCTTTACCAATGCTAACCAGTGGTAGTCGGTTTGTGCTCAATCCTTAAAGAATTATAAAATTGGCCTAAACCTGAGTGGCACCTTTAATTTACATTTAATCCTGATAAAGTGGTACTACATATACCCAGGGCCTGTATATTAAATGCTATTGGTAAGCCTGCAGCACTCATTGTCTCACCCATTTAAGTGGTACGTTAAATATGCCTCAGGCCTACCTGTATGTGGTTTTAAACTGTCAGTTCAACCTGGCAAATAAACCTTTTGACAAACCAAAGCCTCCTTTTTTAATACATATAAGTCATCCCTAAAGAAGGCCCTAAACAGCTAACCATGGGATGAGGAACGTTGCATTTAAAAAGGTAGGACATGTGTTTTCAAGTTGTACAGACCCTGGTAGTGAAAAACTCTCAGATTCAATTTTTACTACTGGGAGGATTATCTCTCCCATAGGATGAATTTGGATTACCTCATTACATTTAATAAGTGATAGCTTTTGATTGGGAACAGGTAAAAGAATCATGTTTGGTCACAAACGATTTGTAATTTAAAATCCTCCCGAATGGCAAAGTCAGATTTTAAGTAACAATTCTGAAAATAACACTTTTAGAAATTTGTCATTTTTCTTGTCCTAACCATTTGGTGCCTGCAGCCTGTATTCTAGTTCACACGACTGTGAATAGCTGCAGTTGGCCTACGTATATTCCTCTCAGACAGTAATACAAAGGGGACAAGATGTTGGCAGGATGGGCCATCATGTCAGGATAAAAGGGTGGAGCTGTTCCCTGCCCCACTTAGATTTCTAAAGATTGCCTCCAGCACATTGACAAAGGGACTTTACACCAGGCTTTTGTCATCCTAGACTTCTTGGAGCTTTAACAGGGGAAGGAAGGAATGTTCCATGTGTATCTGTGGGGTAGTCTAGAAGTTTATTTTATTTTTTATTTATTTAAAACATTTATAAAGCACAGATGTCATCTGAAAGGTATCCTGGAGCTAAAACCTATAACGGACATCCTAAATGCGACCAGAAAATAATCGGAATCATTGGGGAAAGAGCCAGGTTTTCAAGGCCCTCCTGAAACATAAATGATCAGATGAGTGTCTGATAAAAGAGGGAGCTGATTCCAGAGTTGGACTGTCTTTATAAGGAATGTGGGTCCAGCCTGTTGAGTCTTCTTAAAGTTGGCAACACAATCAAGATTGACTGATAATAAGCGGAAACATCTCCCTGGTATAAATTTCTGAAAGCTGTTTGGGGAATACATAGGGCCATGACCCTGGAGGGACTTAAACACTATACAGAGAGCTTTAAAAGTGACCCTCGCCTTGCAGCTACTACCTGAACTCGATACAGTTTGTGTAGTTGATAATTAGGGGCTCCAAGAATGAGTGCATTGCAGTAGTCTAATGTACTCAAGATCACACTACGTACAACCATAGATTTAACAGATGATGGCAGTAGGGGGAGGATTTTCTGCAGGCCCTGTATAGTCAGAAACACATCCCAGCTGCTCAAGTGACATGAGATTCCAGAGTTAAATTTTCACCCATATATTACGGACAGTGTCCACAGGGGAAAGCTCAGCTTGAGTAGGTAAAGGCTGTAACCCAGTTGGCAGATTCAATGGAGCTTTATTGGCAGAGCAACACAGAATCTCAGTTTTGTCTCCTGTAAATTTCAATGAGTTGGCATTAAGCCAGATGGCAATCTCTCTCATACAGTTATGAAAGGTTGTAATTTCAGCCTGATGGTCTCTATCCAATGGCAAGATTAATTGTGTATTGTCCACAATTCACTACCCGGATGATATAGGCTTTGTTAAGAGCCACCAAGTGTCTCATGTAAAGATTAAACAAAATAGGACTAAGAGCAGACCCCTGGAGGACACCTTGTTTCACCTCTCTAAAAGCAGACCTATAAGGTAGATGATCAAGAGCCTGGCTGCGTTCTGATAGACAGCTCAATGCAAAACCATTTTTTCCGGCTGTAGAAAGTCTGTCTAGGAGGATATTATGTTCTACCGTATCGAAGGCGGCAGAAAGGTCTAATAAAATCAGAATAGCTGATGTGCCACCATTGATTAGCATAAGCAGCTCAACCATTATAATAAATATTGCAAGAGTATTGCATAGTTCCTGACACGGGGCTGAATTTTTTCCACACATACTGGATTGGATAATTCCAGCATAATCTCAAATATTGTTTTTAACATTATTGGGGCCAGTTAAAAAGGGTGAGGCATAAAAATCTGCTTTAGCTACATTAATTGCTTTCTCATATTTCTGTAAGGAAGCTTTTTTGAGGGCTTTAGCCTTCGTCCTTTCAAGAACTATGCCATTTTCTCTCAGCTGGTTAACGTACCAACTTTAGTTGTTTTAGGGAAGGCTTATACCAAGGGGCGGAGGGACGATTACACTTTCTCCTAACTTGCAAAGGGATCTCAAAGTCAAGGAGTTCATGAATGTTTGCTTCCATTACTCCTTAGTTTTCACCCACAGGTTTGTCTTGATCAAAAAAGGAAGTAAGGTAGGGTAGCTCCTTATGAAAAGGAGTTGCCAAGTTTATGCCATGCCCTACTGATGTTTTGAGAGTGTAGTGCCGCAAATAAATTTGGAGTCATTTCCATTTCAAAGACGTTGTTTTATTCATGAAGAAACTTTTTTCAGAACGCCACGACAGCCGCCCGTTCCAATGCCTCCCCACATTTCAAGCATTCCATCCTACTTACATTACAACACATTGTTCCCCTTTTTTAATAAAACAAAAAAAAACAGAAAAACAAAATATACAACAATTTTACATCACAAAATCTTCCAAATATTCAGGAATTCTGTGACTCCTCTGAGTTCTCCTAAACTGTGTGAACCCCCCAACAGAAAAACAAAATATACAATACATTTACATCACAAAATCTCCCAAATATGCAGGAATTCTGTGACTCCTCTGAGTTCTCCTAAACTGGGTGAACCCCCCATCAACTCTTGCATCCACTCCACTATTGGCCACTCCACTGTTGGTCTCTGCAGTAACCCTACTACCACTATTATGGATCAAGGACTCATCATCCATCAACATATAACTACTGCAACCTGCATCCTCATTACCACTGTTAACCTCTGCACCACCACACTTCTCCCTAATCCGAACAGCATCAGCACCTCCATACTTAGCCACCTTCCTCAAATTCCACTTTTCTCCGTTCTCCAGTATCACAAAAAAATTATGCACCTCTCTCACCTTGAATGGTCCCTGAAAATTCCTCCACCTGCCTGCTTTGACCCTAATTTTCACCCAATCACCTTTAAAAATCCTGTTACCACCTCGCAAACAAGAAGTTCCACTCCTTCTCTCCTCTTACTCCTTTCCAACCTTACTATTCCTAGGACCCAACTGCCCCCAAACCAAACAGTCATCCAATAAAATTCTCATCCACTCCGGTAACAGTCTTGTTCCTGCCTTTCTCCTTCTCATCAGCTCAAAAGGAACCTCACCTGTGACAGTATTCCTTGTAGTACGATGAGCCCAAACCATGTCAGACACCATTGACTCCACATTTTTACCATTCACCAGCGCCATTTGTATTGCTCCCTTCACCAAACGATTCGCCCTCTCAACAATGCCATTGGCCCGGGGATTATACAGACTCGTGTGAGAATGCTTTATACCAGAACTATCCAAGAAATTTTTCATCTCTGTTGATACATTATCCGTGATAATCCTGCACGGACATCCTTCTTCTCTAAAGATCGTATCTAAGACCTTAATAGTAGACCTTGTGGTGATATCCTTCATAAATTTTACCACCAACCATTTGGAGTGAACATCCACCATAACCATGGCAAACATCAACGGAGTACTCAAATGTGCCAACGGTCCTATGAAGTCCACACACACACTGTGCCACACCACTCCTGGATTCTCAATGACACTTCTACAGGATTGCCTGCCAACCCTCAATCTCTTCTCGCTGTTTTTACACATGATGCACTTCTCCACCCATTCCTCCACAGCACCATCCATTCCTGGCCACCAAAAATTCTCTCTTAATCTCTTCTTGGTTAACGTCTGACCCAAATGTCCTTCATGGGTCAACCTAAATAATTCAAATCTCAAACACAAAAGCAGAATGAACTTGTCCCCTCTCAACAGCAATACATCTTCACATGCCGATAATTCATCCAATACCTTCAAGTATGGACGCAAAGCTGAACTTACACAACTCTCTCTCTTCGCACCGCTCTTCACCAATCCAACAACTTCACTTAAAACAACATCATCCTTCAAACTTGACACCCATTTGTCCTTTGAAATGGCCCCTTGCAAACACTCGCACACATCTTCAACACTTGCTACTACTTCGCCACCATTCATACCTTCCAAATCCATTCTGCGGAAATCCTGAACAAGCAAATGAGACAAACAATCTGCCTGCACATTCCGCCAGCCTGAAATATGTTCTACACGCACATGTACTCCTGCAAGAGTGAGGCCAACCAAGCTAGCCTTGCAGAGCCATTCCCAGCACCACCTGCTGCCAACAACTTGACCAAAGGTTTATGATCAGTGCGCAACATAACTGTTGTACCCCAAATAAAGGTGCGAAAATATTCTAAAGACTAAACAGCAGCCAAGGCTTCTCTCTCTATAACCGAATAGTTCCTTTCACTAGAGGTGAGCTTTCTCGAAGCAATTGGTACTGCTCGTTCTCCTCCAACATGATGCTGAGATAATACAGTGCCTAACTTCACCGCACTTGCATCCACAGTGACAACAGACTTCCAGTTGACATCAAATTGTACCAAAACTTCAGCATTATACAGTTCTTTCTTGATGGTGTTAAAACAGAGTGTTTGTGCATCACCCCAAACAAAGCTAACGTTTTTCTTAAGTAACTTCCTTAAATCCTCAGTTTTGTCAGCAAAGATTTTAATACCTTTTGAATAATATTCTATTAGACCCATAAAAGATCTTTGTTACTTGGTGGAGGAGCATCTCTGATGGCTCTTAATAAATCTCTTTTTGGTCTTACTCCTTCTTCGGACAAAGTATGCCCCAAATACTCAAGCTCTTCCACCAAGAACTTACATTTTTCTCTCCTGAGAGTCTATAAAACACTTGCCTCAATGCAACATTATGGTGGTCATTCTGACCCTGGCGGTCTTTGACCGCCAGGGCGGAGGACCGCGGGAGCACCGCCGACAGGCCGGCGGTGCTCCAATGGGGATTCCGACCGCGGCGGTAAAGCCGCGGTCGGACCGGCACCACTGGCGGGGTCCCGCCAGTGTACCGCCGCCCCATTGAATCCTCCGCGGCGGCGCAGCTTGCTGCACCGCCGCGGGGATTCCGACCCCCCCTACCGCCATCCAGATCCCGGCGGTCGGACCGCCGGGATCCGGATGGCGGTAGGGGGGGTCGCGGGGCCCCTGGGGGCCCCTGCAGTGCCCATGCCACTGGCATGGGCATTGCAGGGGCCCCCGTAAGAGGGCCCCTACATGTATTTCACTGTCTGCTGCGCAGACACTGAAATACGCGACGGGTGCAACTGCACCCGTCGCACAGCTTCCACTCCGCCGGCTCGATTCCGAGCCGGCTTCATCGTGGAAGCCTCTTTCCCGCTGGGCTGGCGGGCGGTCTGAAGGCGACCGCCCGCCAGCCCAGCGGGAAAGTCAGAATTACCGCCGCGGTCTTTCGACCGCGGAACGGTAATCTGACGGCGGGACTTTGGCGGGCGGCCTCCGACGCCCGCCAAGGTCAGAATGAGGGCCTATGTCTTTGGATAGTTTCCCCAAATACAAGAATATCTTCTTGGAAGAAAATGACATTGTCCACCCCTTTGAAAACAGATGACATCATTCTTTGAAACACACTGTCAGCATATAATAAACCAAAAGGCATCCTGTTAAATTGAAAAGTGCCCTCCAATGTTATAAAAATGTATTTGCGACGAGGATGAGATAATCAATGTAGTGCCGCATATAAACTTGGAGTCATTTCCATTTCAAATACGTAGTTTTATTCACGAAGAAATGGCTACGTGGCTTCCCTTCACCAGCCAGTCCAATAACTGACTTTTTTCAGAACACCACGACAGCTTCCCATTCCAGTGCCTCCCCACATTCCAAGCATTCCATCCTACTTACATTACAACACATCAGTCTCTGTTTTGTTAGCAAAACTTGATGTTGTTACATGGAGGACAAAAGTCACCAAGGCATGATTTGTCCAACAAAGTGGGATAATATCCAACATAGAGACCAACATTTCTGGGGCAAAAATAAGGTCTAGCATATGGCCACTGGTCTGAGTAGGGCCAGAAACCATATGTTGAAGACCGAAAGCATTGCAAGAACCACATAAATCTTTATATGCAGTAGATGGGGTAGATCCTCTGCCCATATTCTAAATTCCCCTAACACAAATAAATTAGAATGAGCCAGTGCTACATTTGCAGTTATCTCAGTTACAGGGTGTAGGTGGGGAGATGTGGAACCAATAACACAGCATTTCTGAGAACACACAGCCATTCTTGGTCTTCATGGGGAAACCTAGGATATCAAGTCCCAGGATTTCATTCAACGTTAGAGACACCAGCAACTTTTAAAAATCATTCCTACTTCCCTCCTCTTATTAATGTGTGGCTTATGAAGGATACTGTATCCTATTGAGCAGGCCAAGCCCAGGACAACATTAGAATCAGAAGAGGTCAATGTTTCAGTCAAGAAGAGTATATCAAAATTCTCACAGGATACCAGAAGGTTAAGCTCAGCTGAGTGTTTCATTAGAGATCTAACATTAGGTAGAACACAATTTAAAGGAGAGGACTCCGCAGATCCAGGGAGTTGAGTGGTTTCTCCCACTTAAAAGGCTGACACCGGGTATAAATACTGGATCCTAAGACCCATTCTTCAGTTCACCCCTGAGCCTGCAGAGGACACTCATAAGGACTGCTTTATATTCTAGAGGCTTGTCCTACTGCTTGAGGCCTGATTTGTACCTCAGGAAACTGCCTTGCTGCTACCAGATGACAGCACTGCTGCTAGAAGCCTGCCTTGTACCCTCAGAGGACTGCCCTGCTGCTTGAGGTCTCCTTTGCTGCTTGAACCCAGGACTATAAAAGTGAATCCAACGGCAAGTTTGCTGGCCTCCTGTGAGAGATACATGGACATAACAACCTCCACATGCCTTGTATATTGTGCCTGGTTTCTGCTTGGAATGAGTCTTGACCCCTCAAGTGGTCCCCAACCAGTCATGGACCCTTGTAAAAAGTGCTAAAAGTGTTTCTCCAACCAAAACCTGAAACTTAGGACTCAGGATTATGTTCACTAAAATGTGGCCTGTGAACTAACCAGAGACCAGGATCTACCTGCTCGACTAGCCACCCAAGCTGCATTGGCAGCTCCGCAATTCATTCAGCATCGTCCTGATCATGACGCCTCCTTCTCGGACTTCAAGGGGCTGCCCTGGCTGCTGAACTTTACCTTCTCAGGAACTTTTCTTAATAATTTCTAAGTCCAAAGGTAATCCGAGACGGGGCCCAATCCACCTTGTGTAGCTGAACTGTGGTCCATCGCGGTCGGCCTTAACTGTTACTTTTGCCCCTATCTCATGCAACCAGATTCCTGTTGTTACTTTGTTCTTTTTGGCACTATTTTTCACTTAAAACTTTAAAAATTGATAACTGTGGTTCTACTGATTGGAACTAATTTGTTTTGGTGTTGTTTAATTTATTTAAATGTTTATCTTTTTTTTCGGACATGTCTTGCGTTTTCATTTTCTTACTGTTTGTGTGCTGAGTAAATATTTAGCATAATGTCTCTAAGTTAAGCCTGACTGCTTTTGTGTAAAGCTACCAGTGGGTTAAACACATGTTAATTGAGTGACTTTTGGGGCTCATACTGACAAGGATTGTGGGTGCTAAAACCAAAAAACACAATTTGGTACAGCCTCTATCCTTTTAAGAACCAACTCCAATTCTCTAATTTACTTTTCAAGCTATGCCTGTTTCCTTTCCTATCTCAATTGCTGGCAGTGACATTAACATCCCTCAGGCAAATGCCTTTAGTGTATCCCAAAGTGTTGTATCCTTATCTCCTGCACATCATTCTCTTTGACAAATGCTAACAGTTACTCTGTTAGTTGCGTCTTTTTACTTTCACTTTGTACTTTCTCTGTGTCCCTACTTCTCTAAGAAGATTCGGGCCCCCAGGAATCTAAGTTACCTGATGAAACAGAACATGGCCCGATATTACCCTCATCCCAATCTCTGCTTCTTCTATTCTATCCAGTAGGTGTGAAGAATCCAGGAAATTATGTAGCCTAGCATATGATTATGATTTGTGTGCTGCTGAGAAGTATGAAGAATCTCTTCTTTCTGTCTGTTGACCTATGTCCTTAAGCCAGGTTTTGCAACCCCAGAAGAACTCTCTGAAGGTTTAGTTTCCATGACCAGGTTAATACTTCAACCTAGTATAAGATCCCTGCCTGGGGATTGCATTATATGTTCTACCTCTAATTGTAATAACTTTTCTTGACTCTTATTAGGAGTGTATAGGGATGCCACTATTTTATTGGCAAAGTCCCTTCCAATGGAGTGTGTTTTTGCAATATACTGCAAAATATTGTTACTGAATTTATAGTCTACTAAGAAAACATTAGTAGTTCCACCTCACTCCTGCCTTCCAAGCAGACCACTCACTTCAAATAAAGAAAACATTAGTCCCAGATAAACGCAAAATACAACAACCCAACCATATCCTAAAAACAGCACTTCACCCTCCCACCAATGCTCCCTCCCTCCTATTTCAACATAGAAGATATTACCTGAAATTCTATTGTATATGTCCTGGAAGCCACTAAAAGACATAACACCTGCATACCAGATTTTATGGCCAACATCACATCGCCTACCATCTCCACTCATTAAAACCATCATACTTCCTTTAGACATTAATTAACCCCTTCGCTGCCAGGCCTTTTCCCCCTCCTGTGCCGAGCCTTTTTTTGGCTATTTGGGGCAGTTCGCACTTAGGCCCTCATAACTTTTTGTTCACATAAGCTACCCACGCCAAATTTGCGTCCTTTTTTCCAACATCCTAGGGATTCTAGAGGTACCCAGACTTTGTGGGTTCCCCAGAAGGAGGCCAAGAAATTAGCCAAAATACAGTGAAAATTTCTTTTTTTCAAAAAAATGGGGAAAAGGGGCTGCAGAAGAAGGCTTGTGGTTTTTTCCCTGAAAATGGCATCAACAAAGGGTTTCCCACCTTTCAGGAACAGGCAGACTTGAATCAGAAAACCCAATTTTTCAGCACAATTTTGGCATTTTACTGGGACATACCCCATTTTTACGATTTGTTGTGCTTTCGGCCTCCTTCCAGTCAGTGACAGAAATGGGCATGAAACCAATGCTGGATCCCAGAAACCGCAACATTTCTGAAAAGTAGACAAAATTCTGAATTCAGCAAGGGGTAATTTGTGTAGATCCTACAAGGGTTTCGTACAGCAAATAACAACTGAAAAAATAAATATTGAAATTGAGGTGAAAAAATCTGCAATTTTTCTCTACGTTTTACTCTGTAACTTTTTCCTGCAATGTCAGATTTTTGAAAGCAATATACCGTTACGTCTGATGGACTCCTCTGGTTGCGGGGATATATAGGGCTTGTAGGTTCATCAAGAACTCTAGGAACCCAGAGCCAATAAATGACCTGCACGCTGCAGTGGGTTTTCATTCTATACCGGGTATACAGCAATTAATTTGCTGAAATATAAAGAGCAAAAATAGCTATCAAGAAAACCTTTGTATTTCCAAAATGGGCACAAGATAAGGTGTTGAGGAGCAGTGGTTATTTGCACATCTCTGAATTCCGGGGTGCCCATACTAGCATGTGAATTACAGGGCATTTCTCAAATAGACGTCTTTTTTACACACTGTCTCACATTTGGAAGGAAAAAATGTAGAGAAAGACAAGGGGCAATATACTTGTTTTCCTATTCTATATTCCCCCAAGTCTCCCGATAAAAATTATACCTCACTTGTGTGGGTAGGCCTAGCGCCCGCGACAGGATATGCCTCAAAACACAACGTGGACACATCACATTTTCAGAAAGAAAAAAGAGCTGTTTTTTTACAAAGTGCCTAGCTGTGGATTTTGGCCTCTAGCTCAGCCGGCACCTGTGGAAACCTAGCAAACCTGTGCATTTTTGAAAATTAGACACCTAGGGGAATCCAAGATGGGTTGACTTGTGGGGCTCTGACCAGGTTCTGTTACCCAGAATCCTTTGCAAACCTCAAAATCTGGCAAAAAAAAAACACGTTTTCCTGTAATTTCGGTGACAGAAAGTTCTGGAATCCGAGAGGAGCCACAAATTTCCTTCCACCCAGCGTTCCCCCAAGTGTCCTGATAAAAATGGTACCTCACTTGTGTGGGTAGGCCTAGCACCCGCGACAGTATATGCCCCAAAAAATGACGTGGACACATCACATTTTCAGAAAGAAAACAGAGCTGTTTTTTACTAAGTGCCTAGCTGTGGATTTTGGCCTCTAGCTCAGCCGGCACCTGTGGAAACCTAGCAAACCTGCGCATTTTTGAAAACTAGACACCTAGGGGAATCCAAGATGGGGTGACATGTGGGGCTCTGACCAGGTTCTGTTACCCAGAATTCTTTGCAAACCTCACAATTTGGCTAAAAAAACACTTTTTTCTGTCATTTCGGTGACAGAAAGTTCTGGAATCTGAGAGGAGCCACAAATTTCCTTCCACCCAGCATTCCCCCAAGTCTCTTGATAAAAATGGTACCTCACTTGTGTGGGTAGGCCTAGCGCCCGCGACAGGATATGCCCCAAAACACAACGTGGACAGATCCCATTTTTTCACAGAAAACAGAGCTGTTTTTTGCAAAGTGCCTACCTGTAGATTTTGGCCTCTAGCTAAGCCGGCACCTAGGGAAACCTACCAAACCTGTGCATTTTTAAAAACTAGAGACCTAGGGGAATCCAAGATGGGGTGACTTGTGGGGCTCTGACCAGGTTCTGTTACCCAGAATCCTTTGCAAACCTCAACATTTTGCTAAAAAAACACATTTTCCTCACATTATGGTGACAGAAAGTTCTGGAATCTGAGAGGAGCCACAAATTTCCTACCACCCAGCGTTCCCCCAAGTCTCCTGCTAAAAATGATACCTCACTTGTGTGGGTAGGCCTAGCGCCCGTGACAGGAAATGCCCCAAAGCACAACGTGGACACATCCCATTTTTTCACAGAAAACAGAGCTGTTTTTTGCAAAGTGCCTACCTGTAGATTTTGGCCTCTAGCTCAGCCGGCACCTAAGGAAACCTACCAAACTTGTGCATTTTTTAAAACTAGAGACCTAGGGGAATCCAAGATGGGGTGACTTGTGGGGCTCTGATCAGGTTCTGTTACCCAGAATCCTTTGCAAACCTCAAAATTTGGCTAAAAAAACACATTTTCCTCACATTTCAGTGACAGAAAGTTCTGGAATCTGAGAGGAACCACAAATCTCCTTCCACCCAGTGTTCCCCCAAGTCTCCTGCTAAAAATGATACCTCACTTGTGTGGGTGGGCCAGGTGCCTGCAACAGACTAAGGCCCAGAACTTGTAGAGATAGAGGGGATAGCACAGCGAGTTTATAAGGACATATTCTTCTTTTATGCATCTTTAGGCTGACTCTGCTTTGGGGACGCACATAAGTGAGGTGTCATTTTACTTGGGAGACTGAGGGGAACACTGGGGAGTAGGAATTTTGTGCTGGAGCGGTGATCCTACTAAGAAAAGTCAGGAAAATATGCTTTTTTAAGGGGGATCCACGCAAGCCACACCTCCCTGGACTCCTTGGGGTGTCTAGTTTTAAAAAATTTCTGGGTTTGGTAGGTTTCCCTAGATGAAGGCCACACCCAGGACTAAAAACATAGGTGTCCCCTCTCCCCTAAACACAGGTAGTTTTGTAATATATCATTTTGATGTGTCCACATACGTCTGTGATGTGCCAAACACTAAAATTGTGAAAGGAAACGCACTTAGGTTGTGTGAAAAAGACCCCACACCCACCAACCAATTTGGTGGCATGCTTCATCATCGGGGTCCCACCCGAGGCACCTAGCGTGTCACAGGTGTGCTGCGACGCCTGATTACAGCGGAGCAGGTTTTGACATTTTTACCACACATACTGGTTGGATTTGGCACGAGGGTGAGTGATGGTTCAGTGGATCAAATTTTATTAACAAGAGATTTCACAAAAATGAAATGCACTGTTAATAACTGAAAGGCAAAAAACTGAACCAATGACTCACAGCTCGTGAGCTGTAAAGCCGCGACAAGGCACCAACCGCTTTACAGTCCATTCACACACCTTTCATACATGACACGCACAAGACCATTCACACCGCCAACCACGGGCCCAGCACATTACAACACTCACATCGACAGACAGCGCCACGCAAGGGCCCATCACTTACATACACCCACATGCCTGATACAACAATCACACCAGCTGATGGGAGTGTGTGGACTGGTGTTTGGCTGGCAGTGTGTTGCAGTAGCCAATAGCAAGTCAATATGTACACTATCTACACCCTCAGCCAAGCCCCACTCCACACACAATGGCATCATTTTATTTTTATTTTTTTTATTTAAACAGAGGAACCCCTAACTAAGTAGAAATAATTACAAAACTACAAACACAAAAGCTCTAACTAACTACATGGCGGCAATGCTAACCATGAAACTGAACACATGAAAATACAAAACAGACATGAGTTTACACTCATGGTTGTTCCCAGTAATTCTTCTGGGTGTGGTAATTCTTAAAACAACCACCCACACACAGCCCAGGCTTTGAAGGACAATCTGGGTAGTACATTCGAGTCTCCCTCCGGATACCTCTTCGAAAACACACTCTGCATTTCTTAGCTGGAAAGTCTTTTTTGGGTGTGGGATGAATGTGCTCAGCAAAGTGGCGATCTTTCAATCTAGCCACATCCTCCACCACTGCTTCTCTAGGAACTCTAACCTGTTCCACCACAATAAGGCTCTCTATCTCTGACTCCTGAAATATTACAAATGTCATCTTTGACCCTGGAGACCTATCCCTAAACACAATAAATGCATTAAAGGTTGCTATGTGAAAGAGGTGAATTGATAACTTCTTATACCAAACGTAAGACTTACGAATAGCAGTATAAGGTTCCAACCTCTGATCAACTCTATCTACACCTCCCATGTGGTTATTATAATCTAAAATGCACACAGGTTTGCGCACTTCAGAAATCTGGCCTCAAACAGTCACGGGGGAAGTACTCTCATCATGGATGGTACTTAGCATGTAGACATCACTCTTTCCGGTTACAAAGAATTGGGCCACAAGCAACAGTGTCCACTTTAAACAATTCCTTGAACAACTGCACTCCAGTGTAGAAGTTATCTACATACATATGGTGACCTTTGTTCAACAGTCGTCTACCAAAATCCCACACAATTGTCTCTGTGGCTCCAAAAGTGGCTGGACAACCAGGGGGTTCAATATTGGAATCCCTACCAGTGTAGACACGGAAACTATATACATATCTTGTACTACTTTCAGACAGCATATACAATTTAATTCCATATTGTGCCCTTTTGCTAGGAATGTACTGCCTAAAAACCAAACGACCCTTGAAGAGGACCAAAGACTCGTCCACACTTATCTCTTTGCCTGGAACATAAATCCCTGAAAACCAATCTACAAAATGATCAAGGACAGGCCTAATCTTAAAAAGATGGTCAGAATCTGGGTGATCTCGTGGCAAGGCTCCTTCATTGTCAACAAAATGCAGCATCCTAAGAAGAAGCAAATACCGATTACAACTCATGGTCGCAGGAAATATAGCTGTTGCCATCAGGGGACTAGTAGACCAATAAGAAGCCAGTGACGGCTTCCTTATCAACCCCATCAAAAAAGACAAAAACTTTTTTATCTCCTCCAAATTTGTAGGAATCCACTGGGCAGCTCTAGAGTGTGGCCTAAGTCTAGCAGCATTGTCCCTCAAATGCTGCTCCGCATACAAATTAGTCTGCTCAACAATCTCTTCCAAAAACACATCATCCATGAATAACTCAAAGAAATTGATAGGCAAAAAGTTCTCTGTATGGGCGCTACACCCCAGGAGACCAGTAAAGGCAGGCAACTCTGGCTGCTCCATGTTTGGGGCAACCCAGAGATCAGGTCTTATAACGGGAAACCTTTCAGCCCCAGGTTGCTGCACTAATGGCACATCAATGTCCTCCTCTAAAACAGGCCCTTCATCTGCACTGAGTGTGGCTTCCTCATCAGAAGATTCCTCTCCAACAGAAACATCACTGCCAGAATCTCTCACTTCCTCCTCTGCCTCAGATGCAGAGTCCGTCTCATAATCATGATCAGACAATGACTCAAAAAGCATACCAACCACCTGCTGAGCGGTCATCCTGCGGCTAGCCATGATCTTTCCTACTAAAATTAACTGGACAAATTCACCACCAACAACCAGCACTGTTTGCCCAAGGGGGGCAGAAATGGTCAACAGGTCAATGCCCCCGCACAAAAATAAACATATAAAAAAAAATCCCTGGCGTTCTAGTTGTTTCTGCCCCCCTTGGGGGCAGATCAGCCTAAAAATAATTGGCCGATCTGTCCTCAAGGGGTGCAGAAATGGCCTTGGTACTTGTGCCCCCAAAGGGGGGGCGACCCTTGCCCGAGGGCCCCCCATCCACTAATACACACACACACTATCCCTGGTGTCTAAGTGGCTTCTGCCCCCCTTGGGGGCAGATGGGCCTAAAAAAATATGCCCTTCTGCCCCCAAGGGGGGCAGAAATGGCCAACAGGTCAATGCCCCCCTTGGGGGGGCGCCCCTGGCCCAAGGGGAAGCCCCCCCACAAAAATAAACAAATAAAAAAAAATCCCTGGCGTTCTAGTGGTTTCTCAGCCTAAAAATAATAGGCCGATCTGTCTCCAAGGGGTGCAGAAATGGCCTTGGTACATGTGCCCCCAAAGGGGGGGTGACCCTTGCCCAAGGCCCCCCCCCATCCACTAACACACACACACACTATCCCTGGTGTCTAAGTGGCTTCTGCCCCCCTTGGGGGCAGATGGGCCTAAAAAATTAGGTCCATCTGCCCCCAAGGGGAGCAGAAATAGGCAACAGCTCAATGCCCCCCTTGGGGGGGGCGCCCCTTGCCCAAGGGGATGCCCCCTCACAAAAATAAACAAATAAAAAAAAATCCCTGGCGTTCTAGTGGTGGCCCTAAAAGACATGCCCCCCATAGGCGATCTACCCTTGCCCAAGGGGCTGCCCCCCATCCACTAAACACACAATCCCTGGTGCCTAAGTGGCTTCTGCCCCCCTTGGGGGCAGATAGACCTAAACAAAAATAGGCCGATCTGCCCCCAAGGGGGGCAGAAAAGGCCAACAGTTCTATGCCCCCTTGGGGGGGTACCCCTTGCCCAAGGGGGCAACCCCCACATAAATAAACAAAAATAAAAACATCCCTGGTGTTCCAGTGGTTTCTGCCCCCCTTGGGGGCAGATCAGCTGAAAATAGTCGGCCAATCTGCCCCCAAGGGGGGCAGAAATGGCCGTAAATAATTTGCCCCCAAAAGGGGAGCGACCCTTGCCCAAGGGGCCGCTCCCCGACACTCAAAACACATCATAACAAAAAATTCCTGCGCAACAGGCACCCTGTAATGAAGTCCGCGCTGACTTCATTATGGGGGGGGTGGGGGTGGAAGGGGAAGGGCTTCCCCTTCCATCCCTGCCTTTGGGGGGGTGGGGGGAAGCACACAGAGGGAGCGAGAGCGCTCCCTCTGGGCTGTGTGGCGAGGACGTAATGGTTATGCCCTCGGCACAGCAGCACTGTGCCGCAGGACGTAACCATTACGTCCGCGGCACAGAACCGGTTAAAACTGAGGAACAAAGCGAGATTACGGTCCTGTGTCTGCCTCACATGTTTATGAGGCAGTTGTGGTGTGGTTCCTGAATTTGTGCCATGTTCTTTACATCTTGGCCAGAAAACCTCGGACCTTCCCATCTGTATGCCCAACTTATTCCAAATGGGACTGGCCCATGTAGCCAGGGCTGAACTTTCCAGGCAATATGCGCTTGTTGCTGGTTGTGGTTTGTTTAAAGGCTTCAAGTCACCCTCACATATATTTCTCAATCTTCATCCACTTTGGGGGATCTTGTGCAGTTGGAGACCAATACACAATATGAGAGACATGGTTGGCCAGGTAAGACGTTCCCATATGGGGCAGTTGAAGTGCCCCTGCCTCAGTACTTATGTACAATTTGGATATGGTGAGTTGAGGTCTGTCGCTGCTCCACACAAATCTATTTGAATCAATGATAAGTATGAAAGAGGGCAAAATATTTGTGGGCATCATCTTCATGATGTAATGAACTTCAGTACTTTCAAACTTTTCACTGCCTGGACCCCCTCCCATAGTAATATCAGAAAGTGAGACCATTTAGCAAAGTCAGAGAGCATCTTGGTCAGCAAAGGATTGATGTTGTCCTCAAACATGTGTATCATGCCACTGCTTGAGAGGACCCCTGCATATTTCATCTGTCACACCAGGGGCCACTCACTAGAGTTCACAGGAACTTCCCACTTCTTCATGAGGTTAATCCTTAATATCAAATGTAATGACGGGGACAGATGACTTACCTTGGGGGAAGGATGGTAGGGGAAAGGGAGAGAAAGATGGAGGGAGAGAGATGGAGAGTGATATTGCTGATGTACCTTAAGTTCTTGTTGAAAAAATGATTGGAGGATGTTGACCCTTTCGAGCAGGACCCTTAAAGTTTTATTTTTTAGTCACACAGGCTCTCTGTGACAAAAGAAGATAATCACTTTAGGCAACCATACATGAATGCTTTAAAACAGCTTGAGCATGCTTTTCTTGTCCTATTCAGTTATCCCTAAACCCGTTTACAGAGACCATCACTAAGTTTACCCTTTTACTCACTGTAAGGTTAAATTAAACTTACGCAAGACATTGCTCACTTTCAAAATAATGTTTAATTAGAGAGTTATTTGGTTGTGAGTCCTGGAGAACATGTCAAGCAAGAATTACTGCAAGAAATCCAAGTCGATTTTGGAAGTCCTTTAAACACCGGCCCCTGCACTAAATGCTAATGACATAGGCCCTCATTACAACCCTGGCGGTCGGTGTTAAAGTAGCGGTAATACCTCCAACTGGCAGAAGGTAACAAAAATGGAATCATGACCACGGCGGAAACTGCCAACAGATACAGCCACTTTAACACTCCGACCGCCACTGCGGTAGCAACAAACACCGCAGCGGTAACTGCCAACAGCCAGGCAGAAGACAATGTACCGCCCACCCCATTACAACACGCTCATCCGCCCGCTTTTCTGGGGCGGTACAAACGCCATCAAAAGCACGTGGAAATAGTACTTTGAAGGGAAACCACTCACCTCTTGATACTCAAGTAAGAACCAGGACGCCATGGAGCCCGAGCTGCAGTTCTTTCCCATGCTGGTGTTTCTGCTCATATACCAGGAGTACCAATGGCGGCAGGGACAATGACCATGGTGAGTACTGCACCTAGCACATAGGGGTGAGGGGGAGGAAAAAGAGAGTGGCACACACATGCACAAGCAACACCAAACACATGCACCAACATTACATATACACCTCCTAACCCCCTGGAGTAACACAAGGACAAAGGTAATTGAGTCAAATGAGTGTTATATTAGAAATACTTAGAAATACGTTAATAATTCAAAACCAGCATTTACAAAATATACATTATGAACAAAAGGCAGGACAATGTCCACTTAAAATGTCCGGGCCCACTGGGCCAAAGCACTTAGGCCAAGCCCACACTTGACTCCTGCCTCAATATGGAGAGAACACTGCAGGGGCATCAGGTCAAAAACACACAGGCACCTCAGGGGGACAGGGAAGGGGGGGCACCTCAGCTGGAAGATGGTACAACACCACTGCTCCTGGAGGGATCTCCATGCCCACAGCGATGTCCTGGGGAGTTCAAAGCCACCGTCTGTCAAGTGGGTTGTTTGCCCACTGCTTGGTCCTGGGGAGTGCAAAGCCACAGTATCTCAAGTGGGTGGTTTGCCCACTGCTTGGTCCTGGGGAGTGCAAGGCCACAGTCTCTCAAGTGGGTGGTTTGCCCACCGCTTGGTCCTGGGGAGTACAAAGCCACAGTCTCTCAAGTGGGTGGCTTTCCCAATGCTTGGTCCTGGGGAGTGCAAGGCCACATTCTCTCTAGTGGGTGCCGGTTTTCCACTGGTTCTGGAGGGGGCTTGGTGCCCAGTGTGCTTCATCCTGCCAAGGATAGGGTGAGTGGATGCCTTCTTCCACTGATTCTGGAGGGGGCTTGGTTCCCAGTGTGCTTCATCCTGCCAAGGATAGGGTGAGTGGATGCCTTCTTCCACTGGTTCTGGAGGGAGCTTGGTGCCCAGTGATGCAGCACATGTGGTGTGCAAGGTCACAGTCACTCACCTGAGTGTCAGATCCACACCATTTTCTGTGGGCAGGATGCATGACACACCATGAATACACGACTACAGTTCATCCGCTGACGAGGACGGCTGTACAGTGGTTGCAGTGCCGGTGCAGGTGGCAGTGCTGCCAGTGGTGGGGGAGGCTCCAGCCCTTCCCCTGCAGCCTCGGACGGCTGCCCACTGGGGCTACTGTTGCTGGTGGCGGTGCTGCTGTCCATGGTGCAGGTGGCAGTGCTGGCCGCGGGGCAGCTGTCGGTGGTGGCCGCGGTGCAGATGGCGGTGGTGGCCGCGGTACAGGTGGCGTTGCTGCCAGTGGAGGGGTTAGGCTCCAGCCCTTCCCCTGCAGCCTCGGACGGCTGAAGTGTCCTGCCTGGTGTTCTGTGCCCCTTCCTGCCCTCTGAAGATGGTAGTGCCTCCTTGCTTCCGCCAGCTGGAGTCTTGGCCTTGCTGGCTGGTTGTTCCTCCTTCTCCTTGCTGGATGCTCACCTCTTTTTGCCCTTTCCTGGTGGCAGAACCTTTTTGTCCTCAGCAGGTGTCGGTGGTGCACTGGCTGGGCTGACGGGTGCCTCCTTAGAGCCTCTCTGAGCTCCAGAAACCACAGCGAACATGGACTTGGTGGTTGAGGTGCTGGCCTGGGTTCTGGCCACCCTAGCCTGAGGTGAAGGACGTTAGGAGGGAGGGGTAGGGAATAGGTCAATGCTGGCGAGGAACAGCTTCTTAGGGACACTGGGGCGAGAAGAGGGTGAAGGTTTGGGAGTGGAGGAAGAAGGAGTGGTTGGAGGAGGTGTCAGTCTGCTGTGTTTGGGTGCAGGTGCATGAGCTAGATGCTGTTGTGAGGTGGATGGCTGTTGGGTGGGTGTGTGTTTGTGTTTCTGTACTTTAGGAGGAGGAGTCACAGACACAGTGCGAGAAGACACAGAGGACGTGTGCATGGATGTGGGGGTGGTGACTGCCAGTGAGGGGCATATAGTGATAGGCGCGCTGGTGATGGCGGTAGTCGGCGTACATTACCATTGGCTGCTGGAACCCATAGGGCTCAATGATAACCAATGCAAAGTTGCGCGGCGGTTATCGACCGCCAACCGCAACGGCACACAACACCAGCGGAATTACCTCATTTCCACTTGTCTCTCCTCAGAGGTCAGACAGACGCCATTTCAGGGGGGCACAGATGATGGCAAATAACTGCGTCACAGCAGACATTGGCACATCAACTGATTTTCAAATTCACATACTGTTTCTGTAAAGGAAGAAATGCATTTTTATTGCAACATATGTGTGAATATGACCCTCTGCTCACTATTTTCCACCATAGAGTTCAACCGCTGAGGATGAATAAGAGATGGAAACATCCCCTGTGTACAGACCGCTTGTGGACCTGGTGACTATGGAGGACAGGCACATAGGGCCTGATTCAGACCTTGGCGGACGGCGGAGGCCTTCCGCCAAGGTCCCGCCGACAAATGACCGCACAGCGGTCAAAAGACCGCGGCGGCCATTCAAACATTTCCGCTGGGCCGGCGGGCGCTCTCCACAAGAGCGCCCGCCGGCCCAGCGGAAATGCCCCTGCAACGAGGACGCCGGCTCAGAATTGAGCCGGCGTAGTTGCAGGGGTGCGACGGGTGCAGTTGCACCCGTCGCGTATTTCAGTGTCTGCAAAGCAGACACTGAAATACTTTGCGGGGCCCTCTTACGGGGGCCCCTGCAGTGCCCATGCCATTGGCATGGGCACTGCAGGGGCTCCCAGGGGCCACGCGGCACCCCCTACCGCCATCCTGTTCATGACGGGTTTCCCGCCATGAACAGGATGGCGGTAGGGGGTGTCTGAATCCCCATGGCGGCGGAGCGCGCTCCGCCGCCATGGAGGATTCAATGGGGCAGCGGTAAACCGGCGGGAGACCGCCGGTTTACCCTTTCTGACCGCGGCTGAACCGCCGCGGTCAGAATGCCCTTGGGAGCACCGCCAGCCTGTTGGCGGTGCTCCCGTGGTCGGTGACCCTGGCGGTCACCGGCCGCCAGGGTCAGAACGACCCCCATAATCCTTACCTACCGACTTGATCAGGCCACATTCCAAGAACTGTGTGCCCAATTGGAGCTAGACCTGATTTCAGCTATCCCCCACTCCACACGTACCCCCCCCTAGTGCAGGTCCTGTCAGTGCTCCATTTTCTGGCAAGTGATTCTTTCCAAACAGTGGCCATGGCATCAGGGATGTCTCAGCCAATGTTCTCCAATGTGTGAACCAGAATGTTGTCTGCCCTGCTGAAACACATGTGCAGCTACATTGTATTCCCCCAGGTGGAGAATTTGGGCACAGTGAAAGCTGACTTTTATGCCCTGGGACATATCGCCAACATCATTGGTGCCATTGATGGTACACATGTAGCATTTGCCGCCCCCCCATTCCCCGGAGAAATGAGCAAGTGTTCAGGAATAGAAAAAGCTATCACTCTCTGAATGCGCAGATGATGTGTTTGGCGGACCAGTACATCTCCCATGTGAATGACAAGTATCCTGGCTCTGTGCATGACGCCTTTATCTTGAGGAATAGCAGCATCCCATATGTGATGGCTCACCTCCAGAGGCACCGGGTGTGGCTAATAGGTGAGCCAAAGGACCCCAACCAGTATACGTTGGTGTATGGGTATGGGGTTGTCCCTAAGGCTGAGTGTGTGGCTAACAGGTATCCCTCAATATTTGCAGGTGACTCTGGTTACCCCAACCTCTCATGGCTACTGACCCCAGTGAGGAATGCCAGGACAAGGGCAGAGGAATGTTACAATGAGGCACATGGACGAACAAGGATTCGGGAGCCTCCATCTGACTGGTGCATCCCTGTACTACTCACCCAAGAAGGTGTGCCAGATCATCGTTGCATGTTGCACAACCTGACCTTGAGATGCCAGGTGCCTTTTCTGCAGGAGGATGAGCCTGAAGATGGTCTTGTGGCAACGGTGGAGCCTGTGGAAAGTGAGGAAGAGGAGGCAGAGGATGAAGATGTGGACAACAGAAGTTCTCTCATACAGCAGTACTTCCAGTGACACACAGGTAAGACACTGTAACTTCACTTTACATTGCAGTTTTCTGTTGGGCATTGGACATGGCAGCATGATTTCCCTATGTCTATGGCCACTTACTGTACCATTTGGCATCTCTATTTTCAGATCTCTGGGCCTCACTCTGGCTCCTGGTGTGTTTACTGCTGCCCAATACAGGTCATACCAAAGTATATATAACTGTACATATGAATTGAAATGTTTACAGATTGTTGGACTGATACATATTTCAATCAATTGACAGACTCCAGACTTGTATTTGTTCCAAGGGTGTTTATTTAAGTGCTAAGAGGTTGAGGGGGATGTGCAATGGGCTGGGGTGATGGTGGCGGAATGTCCAGTTAGAGTCCAGTCTCTTTGTATCAGAGGTGCATTGTCCAGTGGGGCATAGGAAAGGGAGCAAAGGCAGTTCAAGGTGGACAGGGTAACAGAGTGGGACACAAAGGTGACATTCGGGAGAGTCATTTATCCTGGTGGGGGTCTTGGCAATGTTCTCTGGCTTCTGCCTGGATTGCAGAGACCGTTTGTGGGGTGGTTCTCTTTCTGCATGGGGTGGGGTGTTGGCGGCCTGTTGTTCCAGTGGCGGGGCGTCCTGTCCACTAGCGCCAGCGGAGGTGGAGGGCTGTTCTTCAGTGTGGCTAGTGTCAGGGGCCACTGCCTCCCTTATGGTGTTGGCCATGTCAGCCAGCACCCCTGCAATGGTGACCAGGATGGTGTGGATGTGTTTGAGGTCCTCCCAGATCCCCAGGTACTGTCCCTCCTGCAGCCGCTGGGTCTCCTGCAGCTTGGCCACTATCTGGCCCAAGGTCTCCTGGGAATGGTGGCATGCTCCCAGGATTCCTGCAAGTGCCTTGTGGAGAGTGGGTTTCCTGGGCCTGCCCTCCCCCTGTCACACAACAGTCCTCCCAGCTTCCCTGTTGTCCTGTGCCTCTGTTCCCTGAACCGTGTGCCCACTGCCACTGACCCCAGGTCCCTAATTGTTACACTTTACTCTATGGTCCTCCAGACAAAGAGGTGAGTACACTGTGAGCATGATGCGTGGGCCATGATTGTATGGAGTGCTGTGTGTTTCAGCCTTATGTAGGGGGGGCTGAGGGGTCTTGGGTAGAGTGCTGCATGTATGGTGGTCAATGTCTGTGCGTAAGAGGTGGGGATGGGTATGGTGGGCCATGAGTATGACAGTCCGGATGGTATAACTAATCCTTTTTCTGCTGTCTTTTCCCTGCAGGTCAGCACCCATCAGAAAAAGGGTATTTGGCGTGCCATCGCCAAGGAGGTGCGGACCCTGGGGTCTTTGAAAGGGGGAGCACCCACTGCTGCATACGGTGGGAGGACCTGCGCCGCTGGGCAAGGAAGACGGCGGAGGCCCAGCTGTGCCTGGCCTCCCTACGAGGAAGGGGTGCCCGCCGTATCCTGACCCCCCTGATGTTCCGCATCCTGGCGGTGGCCTATCCAGAGTTGGATGGGCGCTTGAAGGCATCACAGTAGCCACAAGAGGGTAAGATTCCTGACTTTGCGCACGTTAAGGTTTCACCTGGGTGGGGGATGTGGTCTGTGGGTGCCCCTAGGCCAGGAGCGAACACAGCAGGGTAGGTCCCTTGTTTGGCAGGCTCTGAAGCACTCCAACCCCAATAGTCTTAGTGGCCATCTACTACTGGGCAGGGTCCTGTGGGTTTCAGGTGTGCAGCTAATGGCGTTAGGCATTATACCCTATGGGCTGGTGAATAGCTGTGTAACTGGTAGCGCATGGCCTAGTGCATAGGGTCAATGCTGGCATTGACCAAGTATATCCTCTGTCTCTCCCCTCTTTTTGTTTTGTCACCCTTTCCTTGTGTGCATTAGCATCATCTGGCAGAGGAGCAGAGGCACTGGCGACGGAGGGAGCTGGATCCCACATGGGTCTGGAGGCCAAATCCACCGACGGTGGGACGGAGGGCAAGGGGAGCACCACGACAGAGACAGGAGGGAACACTACAGACAGCAACTCCTCCTCTGATGGAAGCTCTCTGGTTTTGGCGGACACCTCTGTGCCCACCCCAACAACAGGTACAGCCGCCACGCCCGTATCAGCACTGCCCTCCCAGCAGCCCCTCAGCATGTTTCCCGTGCCCGCTCACCCAGGAGAGTGGGCATCTCCTTTGCCGCAGGCACCTCAGGCCCTGCCCCAGTCAGCCCTGCTGCCCTTAGTGAGGATGCTATTGACCTTCTGAGGTCCCTCACTGTTGGGCAGTCAACCATACTGAATGCCATCCAGGGTGTTGAGAGGCATTTGCAGCAAACAAATGCATACCTGGAGGGCATTCACTCTGGCGTGGCGGCCCATCAGAGAGCATTTCAGGATCTGGCCTCAGCACTGATGGCAGCCATTGTCCCTGTCTCCAGCCTCCCCCCTCCAACTTCCTCTACCCAGTCCCAATCCCCTCAACCCCAGCCTATCCCAAGCACACCTTCAGACCAGCAATCACCCAAATCAACACATAGACATGGCGCAGGCAAACACAAGCACCACACTTCATCTCACAGGCACTCACACAAGCACCATCCCCATGCAGACACACCAACATCCACTGCTCTACTGTGTCCCCCTCCTCCTCCTCGTCCACCTCCTCCCAGTAGCGTCCCCACTCACACCTGCATGCACTACATCCTCATCCACTACCTCCATCATCAGCACGCCTATCACTACACACCCCTCACTGGCAGTCAGTCACCACCCCCTCATCCATGCACACGTCCCCTGTGTTTTCTCCCACTGTGTCTGTGACCCCTCCTCCCAAAATACACAAACGCAAGCACACACCCACCCAACAGACATTCACCTCACAACAGCATCCAGCTCATGCACCTGCACCTGCACCTGCACCTGCACCTAAACACAGCAGACTGACACCTCCTACAACTACTTCCTCTTCCTCTTCCTCCACTCCCAAACCTTCACCCTTTTGCCGCCCCAAAGTCCCTAAGAAGCTTTTCATATCCAACACTGACCTGTTCCCTACTCCTCTCCCCCCGTCCTTCACCTCGGGCCAGGGTGGCCAGATCCCAGCCCAGCACCTCAGATACCAAGTCCACGTCCGCTGTGGTTTCTGCAGCTGTCAGAGGCTGTAAGGGGGCACCCGTCATGCCAGCCAGTATGCCACCAACCCCTGCCAAGGACAAGAAGATTCCGCCACCTGGCAAGGTCAAGAAGGGGACAGCATCCAGCAAGGAGAAGGAGCCACAACCACCCAGCAAGGCCACGTCAAAGACTCCAGCTGGCAGACCTAAGGTGACATCACCATCTGCCAAGGGCAGTAATGGGCACAGAACATCAGCCAAGGCACTTCAGCTGTCCAAGCCTGCAGGTGAAGGCCTGGTGGCTACCAGCACAACCACCAGCACCATCACCTTCACTGCGGCCAGCCCGCCACCTGCACCGCTGCAAGCACCACCACCTGCACCGCCACCTGCACCGCTGCAAGCACCACTAATGTCAGCAGCAGCAGCCCCAGTGGGAAGCTGTCTGAGGGTGCTGGAGAAGGGCTGGAGCCTCCCCTCACCACTGGCAGCACCGACACCTGTACCGCGGCCAGCACCGCCACCAGCACCGCCGCAAGCCCCACCGCATGCACCGCCACCTGCATCGCTGAAAGTAGCACCACTGCCAGCAGCAGCAGCCCCAGGAGGCAGCCATCCGAGGCTAGAAGGGAAGGGCTGGATCCTCCCCCTACCACTGGCAGCACCCCAACCAGCAACAGCACACTGGGCACCAAGCCAACACCAGAACCAGTGGAAGAAGGCATCCACTCACCCTATCCTAGGCAAGATGAAGCACACTGGGACCAAGCCCCCTCCAGGACCAGTGGAAGAAGGCATCCACTCACCCTATCCTTGGCAAGATGAAGCACACTGGGTACAATCCCCCTCCAGAACCAGTGTAGGAAGGCAACCACTCACCCTATCCTTGGCAGGATGAAGCACACTGGGCACAACGCCCCCTCCAGAACCAGTGGAAGAAGGCATCCACTTACCCTATCCTCGGCAGGATGAAGCACACTGGGCACAAAGCCCCCTCCAGAACCAGTGGAAGAAGGCATCCACTCACCCAATCCTCGGCAGGATGAAGAACACTGGGCACCAAGCCCCCTCCAGAACCAGTGTAGGAAGGCATCCACTCACCCTATCCTCTGCAGGATGCAGCACACTAGGCACCAAGTCCCCTCCAGAACCAATGGAAGAAGGCATCTACTCACCCTATCCTCTGCAGGATGAAGCACACTGGGCACCAAGCCCCCTCCAGGACCAGTGGAAGAAGGCATCCACTCACCCTATCCTTGGCAGGATGAAGCACACTGGGCACAATCCCCCTCCAGAACCAGTGTAGGAAGGCAACCACTCACCCTATCCTTGGCAGGATGAAGCACACTGGGCACAACGCCCCCTCCAGAACCAGTGGAAGAAGGCATCCACTTATCCTATCCTTGGCAGGATGAAGCACACTGGGCATCCTGGGCACAAAGCCACATACCCACTTGAGAGACTGTGGCATTGCACTCCCCAGGACCAAGCAGTGGGCAAACCACCCACTTGAGAGACTGTGGCTTCGCACTCCCCAGAACCAAGCAGTGGGCAAACCACCCACTTGAGAGACTGTGGCCTTGCACTCCCCAGGAGCAAGCAGTGGGCAAACCACCTACTTGAGAGACTGTGGCCTTGCACTCCCCAGGACCAAGCAGTGGGCAAACCACACACTTGAAAGACAGTGGCTTTGCACTCTCCATGACCAAGCAATGGGCATGGAGACCACTCCAGGAGCAGTGGCGTTGTCCTATCTTCCGGCTGAGGTGCCCCCCCTTCCCCATCCCCTTGAGGTGCCTGTATGTTTTCAACCTGATGCCCCTGCAGTGTTCTCTCAGTATTGAGGCAGGAGTCAAGTGTGGGCTTGGCCTATGTGTTTTGGCCCAATGGGCCACTGACATTTTGAGTGGACATTGTCCTGCCTTTTGTAAATATTGTATATTTTGTAAATACTGTTTTTTAGTTCTAAACATATTTATAACTATTTCTAATCTAACACTTATTTGACTCAATACCTTTTGTCCTTGTGTTATTCCTGGGGGTTACGGGGTGTATATGTAATGTTATTGCATCTGTTTGTGTGTATGGTTTTAGGGAGTGAGGGTGGGGGTGTGGGTGTTGCGTGTTGCGTGTGTGTGTCACTCTCTTTTTCCTCCCCCCTTTCCCTGTGTGCTAGGTGCAGTACTGACTGTGGTCATCGTCGCCGGTGTTGGTACTCCTGGTATATGAGCAGATACACCAGCATGGGAAAGACGTGCAGCTCGGGCTCCATGGTGTCTTGGTTCTTCCTTGAGTGTCGAGAGGTGAGTCGAATCCCTTCAGAACACTGTTTCTACTGTGCTTTTGATGGCGTTGGTACAGCCCCGGAAATGGTGGCGGATTGGTCTCTCATAATATAGTGGGCGGTACATTGTCTTCTGCCTGGCTGTTGGCGATTACCGCTGCTGTGCTTGTTGCTACCGCCGTGGTGGTCGGAGTGTTAAAGAAGCTGTCTGTGTTGGCGGTTTACGCCGTGGTCATGATTCCATTTTTTTTTACTGCCGGCCTGTTGGTGTGTTACCGCCGCATTACCACCGACCGCCAGGGTTGTAATGAGGGCCTATGTGTTGATCTGCGAAGTTTGAACAAAAATATAATGGTGGATCAATATCATCTACCAAAGATTAATGAATTGTTTGCTAACACAAGGGGGATGAGTTGGTTTTCCACACGTGGTTTGAAATCAGCTTATCATTAAATAAAGTTGCACCCGGATAGTAGAAAGTTAACAACATTCATTACTCCTTTCGGATGTTTTCGATTTTTAAGGGTACCTTTTGGATCAGCTTCTGCTGCAGCGATGTTTCAAAGAATAATGAGTGATCTGTTATTAGATATCAGTGGAGTTATGTTTTTCCAAGATGATGTGCTGATAATAGGAAAGACAAAGGAAGAACATGATGAGAAGTTACATATGGTTTTAGATGTATTTGAAAAGAAAGGTTAACAGTGGAATGTGGAAAATGTAAGATAACTATGAGAGAAGTGAAATGTTTAGGACATGAGATCAGTGAGGAGGGAATAAAGCAAACGCAAGAGTTAGTGGAAGCAATTGTGAAGGCACATCCTCCCCAAAATAAGGACGAAGTGAGAGCTTTTGTGGGCTTGGTGGAGTTTCATTTGAAATTCATAAAGAATCTTTCAGAAAAAACGTATATAATTTGACAACTGTTGGAAAATGGAGTCAGGTTTGAATGGTCTGAGGGTTGTCAGGAAGAATTTGAGAAGTTTAAAGTAGAAATTAGTAATGCTCCATTTTTAAAGGGATTTGATCTGTTAAGTAAGATATTTATCACTACAGATGCCAGTACCAAAGGTTTAGGTGCTGTTTTCTCTCAAAGGAATAAAGAGAATGAGGAATGGATTGTTGGTTTTGCATCGAGGGTGTTAACCAAGGCGGAAGAAAAATATTCTGTGATTGTGAAGGAGATGCTTTCTTGTACTTTGGGTGTGGACCACTTCTGAGAGTATATTTTGGGGCTAAGAGTGTGTGTGAGGACAGATCATAAACCTTTGGCTAAAGTTCTCACCAGGAGGGGCTACAAAATGCGTTACCCGGACTAGCAAGGATGTCTGTAAAATTGTTAAATTTTGATTACGAGGTACAATACATACCAGGCGTGAGGAATAGAGTAGCAGATTCTTTGAGTTGCATGCAAATACCTGCTAACCTAAGGAATGAAGGTGATGAGGAAGTAGAGGAGGATGAGCAGGTTGTGTTATTATTCAATGACGGACAAGATGGAGTCAATGAGCATGAATGGAAGGAAGCCATGGGAACAGACAGGGAATTGCAAAGAATGTGGTCATATGTGTGTTCAGGGTGGCCAAACTAGAAACAACTTAGTCACTGTGAAAGTAGTTATTGAAAAGTTTGTAATGAGCTTAATGAGTAACAGGGCATATTATTGAGGTGTGGTAAGTTTGTGCCACTGGTGACTTTACGTGCAAAGATATTGGGAGTATGTCATGAAGGACATTTAGGTATTGCCAAAACTGAGGCGAGGATAAAGAATATGTATTGGTGGCCCGGGTTAGATGGTGATGTGGAAAAATTAGTGGGAAAATGTGTTAACTGTGAGAATGCTGATAAAACACAGAAGACTTTTAAACCTCCATTTTGTCCAGTACCTTGTCCAAATATGCCATGGGAGAAAGTGGGAGTTGATATTATGGGACCAATTAAGAATGATGTGTGTGGAAAGAAACATATCATAGTGGTAATGGATCATTTCTCTAAGTGGCCAGAGGTGAAGGTTACAGATAAAGCTCAAAGTGACGATGTGATACGGTTTTTGGATAAAATATTTATGAAAGAAGGTTTACCGAGGTGTGAGATCTCAGACAATGGTCCTCAATTTATTGCAGATACGTTTATAAAGTTTTGGGAAAGGAATGGCGTTACCCACAAATTGACGTTGGTGTATCATCCTGAAGTCAATGGTCTAGTGGAACGTTTTAATCGGTGATAAAAGGAACAATTCAATTGGCTGCTAGTAGTGGAATTAATTGGGAAAAGGAAGTAAACAGGATGGTTTTGGCGAATATAATAACTCCCAGCTGTAGTACAGGAAAAAGCCCTTTTGTAATAATGAGAACCCATTAGTAAGGGAAGTGCATGGATTCGGAAGAGTAGAGTCTCAGAATGGTTTCCAGAAAATGTTACAAAAAATTGGATAGGAAACAGAATGTGAAAATGGTACCAGCTGAAGTGGGTGCATGGGTCAAAGTGAAAAAAGAAGGGAAAGTACGTAAAGGTGAAAGCAGGTTCAGCGAACCATTGAAAGTTTGTGAATTGTATTGCAACTCAGCACATTTCAGTGATGGAAAGGTGTGGCATTTGGGCCAGTTGTGTAAATGTAAGTTGGGAGGTGATGTAGAGAGGAAGAGAAATTATGATTGGATGGAGGATGTCTGTGAAGAACGGAACAGTGGAAGAGAGGTGGAGCTTAGTGAACTGAAGGTGGTGAGTGATCAAAGTGAAGAGTATGCTGAAAGTAGGAGGGGTAGACATGGCAGGCAGATAAGAATGCCAATGAAGCTAACAGATTTGTACATTACAAAATGTAGATAGTGTGAATACATATATATAGTAAAATACAAGTTAATAAAAGAAAAAAAAACTAAATTCAAGGGGGAAGATGTGTAGTGATGTTAGTCAATATGTAAGGATATTTATTTAGAGTCACTATGTAAGGATATATATGTAGAGTAAGTTTTCCTTTACATGTTATAGTTCTTATTTGGAATGTAGGGGTTAGAATGCGACTGGAAGACAGTTGAAGTGGTTGAAGATGAAGGGCGGAGGTTATACAGTGTGCGGGGATGTTATATGAAATATTGCAAAAGTTTGTGAATATAAGTTGGCTGAAGACGTTACTACACATGCTAGTTTTCTGCCTCTAGACAGCGCCTATTATGCAGTGAAGGGACTGCATTGTGCATTGCCGTAAGGAATGCTATCGAGCATTCCATGCGCTTTCATTCATCAGCATGTTTATTCTTTGCGACTGCCAAATCATTCGTTAAGAGGTCTGTTGCCTTTCAGCTGCAAACACATCTTTTCGGAGGCACTGGAGTGCTCACATTCAGCACATAGACTCACCCATGCGCGTTCTCTTCTGGCAAGTGGTATTTTGACATCAAAATCCTCCAGTAGGGGGGCTATGGAGGGGGGCTACGGTGACGGTGAGCAAAATGGGATTATTGTCAGACAATACCCCTGAGTAAAACGACAGAGTGAAAGAGTAGATGTAGTAGGGAACTGTGTGCCCGAAAGAAATCATTTCTAGAGGATGTGTTGCATATTGGTGAAATAAAAGTGTATTATTTTCTTGCAAAAATGAGCTGCGCTCTAGAAATCTACTAAACTATGACCCCCATGAGGTCTAACAATTGTGCTCTGTCCCCTGTATTGGGTCTGTCAGATGGACCACTCAAATGCTTAATTTGTCAATAAAAACGTGCCGGTGCCCAAAGCCCTCCTCTTAAACATGCAGCTCCTGCAATTAAATGTGCGAATACAAAATACTGAGGCAGCGTAATCCTGAAGCCATCTCAGGCCTCTTCAATCCATTTACCACCACTCCCTGTCCCTTCAGCTCACTCTTGCAGCTTTCTGCTTTCTCCAATTGTGACGCTTTTTCGTTTTTCTCTTCCTCAGTCTTTCCTATATGTGTCTTTTGCTCGCAGTAGATGCTTGAGGCAGAAAAATAAGTTCCAGCCCTGTAGAATAAGTGCCGGCCCTCAAGAATAAGTGCTGGTGCTCCGTACTGGAAACAACAAGCACAAATTAAGCACTAGACCAGTCCTATCAACATTCAGATCCATGAGTGCGAATGTCCGCCTTCTGGTGGCAAAGGTGATTCAAGATATTTTTCTGCTTGACAAAACTAATTATTATGATCACGTTCAGGGACACAGTATGCTAGGTTAGTTCTGCACGTGGCATTCCTCTTATATTACAAGTAAAACAATTTAGGAAGAGAATACTGTGATCAGAGGTCCGACTCTCAGGTAGATTAAGTCATTACAGATTCTCATGAAAAGGGGTGGGGGGTAGACGAGGGGAGAGGTTGATCCCGAAGCTGATCAGAGGTGCTGCAATACATGGCGGGGGCTTGGTTGATGTGTAATGTCACTCCCTTGGCTCTTACTTAGACCAGAGAAAACACTTCTAGGTGTGCTCTTCAAAGCCGGACCCCCGAATCACTCGCACAGGCTGAGTAAAAATATATCAGTATCCTGATGTGGTGGATCATTTTCCAAAGTTTTATTTATTGCCTACATTGGCATGGGGACCAAGAGTGTGTTGGAGTGCAGCAACAACTGGTCTGAAGAAGTGTTGCCTTCCCCTTCTCCACCTCCACAGCTGCCTGTTATCCACATCAGAAGAATATTAGCAGACCTGCAGCCAGTTCACAGGGGTGATGATGGCCCTGGGCCCTCAATGTGTTCCTATCGGATCCACATCCGTGGGGCATATTTGGCCTCCAAGTCGTTTGTGTCAGGAGGCACTTACACATCTAATTAAAGCTAAAGTATACTGGTACGTATTCAATTTGTGTCCGCTTTTTGAGGACGCAATTTTATGATTTAGTTGGGTATTCACGATGGTTGAAGATAAAGCAAGTTCACTGAATTGTTTAGTATTTTGTTGACTTCTCAATAAGGTCCGTCAAAGGAGATCTCGATTAGGCCTTGGGAATTTTGTGTTAGTTTTTCTGCATTAAATTGCTGAATACATTTGCGTATTTATGAGTAATTTGACCCAAAAAACCTAGTGCACGAGCACAGGAATAACAAACTTAGCTAGTGCCAGAGGCTGCTGTTATTTGAGTTCCGTTGCATTTATCTCTATTTTCTTAGCACTAAGTACTTCCTTGATCATTTTTGGATATGTTTTTGCATTTTGCAGTAAGAAAAGTAGTTAAGCGCAATCTTGCATAATTCTGCTGCAATCGTGCATAAATACGCTAGAACAAATTACATGAATACTGGCCACCCCAATCTCTCTTAGCTATCTGTGTAAATAAGGTACATGTCTTCAGTCTCCGTTCCATGCAACGCAGCACAGCAAATTGTCTTGCTGTTTTACATTGCATGAAATATTGCAAAATCTGCCCGCTAGCTTCTAGCAAGGTAGCTGAAGCCCACAGTATTTTCTACCATTCCCCAAGCAGGGCAAGCCAGCACATCAACTTCTGTGTAGTTCTCTGGACTGTTCCTTTGTTGGTCGATCATGCGACAGTTTTTATTTTCTCTTGGAGTCTATTTGGGTGCTTGGGTTTATTTTGTGACTCTCTTCAATGTTTAATGTCTGTTCTCCCTGACCACAGCAGTGAATCACACAGGTCCTCACCTGTTGGAACCACTGTGTTAGACCTGACAACCTTAATGTGGTCACCCCTAACTTTTTTCATGCCTCCCTCCACTCTTGGATACTGTTTTTGCTGGTTTTAGACTCTGCACACTTTACCACTGCAAACCAGTGCTAAAGTGCATATGTTCTCTCCCTTTAAACATGATAACATTGGATCATACCCAATTGGATTATTTAATTGACTTATAAGTCCCTAGTAAAGTGTACTATATGTGCCAGGGGCCTGTAGATTAAATGCTACTAGCGGGCCTGCAGCACTGATTGTGCACCCACTTAGGTAGCCCCTTAACCATGTATCAGGCCAGCCATTGCAAGGCCTATGTGTGCAGTTTCACTGCCAATTTGACTTGGGATTTAAAAGTACTTGCCAAGCCTTAAACTCCCCTTTTTCTACATATAAATCACCCCTAAGGTAATCCCCAGGTAACCCATAGGGCAGGGTGCTGTGTAGACAAATGACAGGACATGTACCTGTGTAGTTTACATGTCCTGGTAGTGTAAAACTCCTAAATTAGTTTTTGCACTGCTGTGAGGTTTGTTCTTTTCATAGGCTAACATTAGGACTACTCTCATATACTGAGTGGTATCTGCTGATCTGAAAGGAGTAGGGAGGTCATATTTAGTATGGCCAGAATGGTAATAAAAAATCCTACTGACTGGTGAAGTTCGATTTAATATCACTATTTTACAAATGCCACTTTTAGAAAGTGAGCATTTCTCTGCGCTTAAATCCTTCTGTGCCTTACAATCCATGCCTGGCTAGGTTCAGTTGACAGCTGCCTTGTGCATTCACTCAGACAAACCCCAAACACAGGATGCTCAGCCTCACTTGCATACATTTGCATTTCGAATGGGTCTTCCTGGGCTGGGAGGGTGGAGGGCCTGACACTTACATGTCAAAAGACAGTAGCCTGCTCTCACACAAAGGACTGCCACAGCCCCTACTGGGACCCTGGCACACAGGATTGAACTGAAAGGGGATCTTGTGCACTTCTAAGCCACTCTTTGAAGTCTCCCCCAATTCAAAGGCACATTTGGATATTTAAACAGGGCCTCTGCCCCTACCAACTCAGACACTTCCAAGAGAAGAGAACCTGAACCAGAACCTGCCAAGACTGCCAAAAAGAACTGCCTGGCTGCCCAAAGGACTCACCTGACTGCTTTCTTTGAAGGACTGCTGCCTTGCTCTTGCCCTGCTGCCTTGCTGATCTCTGGCTGAACTGAGAAGTGCTCTGAAAGGGCTTGGATAGAGCTGGCCTCCTGTTCCTTGAAGTCTCAGAACCAAAAAGACTTCATCTCTACAAGAGGAACTCCCTGTGCGGCGGAAATTGACCCAAAGCCGGCAGAAAATGATGCACAGCCTGCATTGCGGTGAAAAATTCACTGCATGCCGAACCAGAATGACACAGCCCGACTTTGCAAGGAGAAGATCGATGAAGAGCCAGCGTAGCGGGCGGAAATTCGACGCATTGCCCACTAGATCGACCCACATCCGAGCCGGAACGACGCAGCCCGACTTCCAGAGAGGAATCGACGCAGGGCCTGCCATGCGGTAGACATTTCCACGCAACACCCACTGGATTGACGCAACCCTGTGACTTCGTCCTGTCAGTGCCGGATTTCAACGCATCATCACCAGGGTGTCCAAAAACCCCGCAACCCGAAGAGGACCCAAGACTGCGCGCCGGAAAACTATGCAAAGCCTTCCCTGCATGAAAAAATAAATGACGCATCGCGTCAACACACACCTCCCTGTTTTCCACATATCTCCTCCTCTGTGAAGATTTTGAACTCAAACCAGGTACTTTGTTCTTGCAAGAGACATTTATTGCTTTTAAGAGACTAAAGACACTTTATATCATTTTTAAGGTGATATCTCAAAATAAACGTATTGCATTTTAATCGTTTTGTCCTTCATCTTATCGGATAAATATTATATATTTTTCTAAACACTGTGTGGTGTATTTTTGTGGTGCTCTACTGTGTTATTGCATGATTTATTGCATAAATACGTTACAAGTTGCCTTCTAAGTTAAGCCTGACTGCTCAGTGCCAAGCTACCAGAGGGTGGGCACAGGATAATTTGGATTGTGTGTGACTTACCCTAACTAGAGTGAGGGTCCTTGTTTGGACAGGAGGTAACCTGACTGCCAACCAAAGACCCCATTTCTAACATTGGTGATCAGCTGTGAGGATAGGACTTGTGTTTTTGCAGTGACATACAATAGCTAAGTGTTTACTACCTATCCACAGTTGAAGGTCAACTTGATTTTTTATCTTTTTCTGCAATTTTGTTTTTTTACCTGACATTCTTAACTAAATCCTCACTCAACATGTCTCTGGCTGGGTTTCAAGCAAGAGATGAAGATTTTGATCTAGCCATGCTGGAGACCTACACTGTTAAAAAGCTGAAGGGGTTCTGCAAGGATATCAGAGTAATCACCCAAGGTGCCTCCGGAAAAGAGGAATTCCAAATAGCACTGAGGGCCTGAGCAGAAGCCCAATCAGAGGAGGAGGTTGAGGAGGAGGGTCCAGAGGATGCCCCCTCAGAAGATGTTTTGCCATCAGTGGAGGATGTTACCACTGTAACTGCCAATCCAGGGAACAGTGTCTCTGACCGTGGCCTGACCACAGAGGAAAGGAGGGAGAAGAGAGAATTTCAGTTGCAATTGGCAAAGTTAAACATGGAAGCAGAGAGAAGGAAAGCTCAAAGAGCAGCAGAGGCTAGTGTAGCGCTTGGGGGGGAGATAGTTCCAGTTAGTTTTGGGGAGCAGATAGAGGTGTCCTTAGTATCTCTGGGAGATAAAGAAATGGTGCCAAAAGCCCACATGCCTGCCAATACTTCCAAGTATAGGCAGTGGGTCACCATTGATGGGCAAAGGTTAGAGGCTCTGCGTGACACAGGAGCCAGTATGACTACTGTCAAGAGTCAGCTGATGTCAGCAGAGCAGATAGTCCCTAATACATTCCACCATGTCATAGTCGCTGACAATCACACGAGTCACCTACCAGTGGCTCTGGTTCCCTTTGAGCGGGGGGCCCTGGTACTCTGAAGGTAGCTGTGAACCCTGCCATGCCAATAGAATGTCTATTAGGCAATGATCTTGAGCATACTGCCTGGAAAGAGGTAGAGCTCAGATCCCACCTGGAGATGTTAGGTTGCCGGAGTGGGTCTGCATGACCACAAGGTCCAGGGCTGCCCGGCAAGGGAGTCAAGGGCGTCTGGAGCCTGGGACAATGGCCCAGACAGCTGCTCAGAGGAAGGGCAAGAGTCCCGGGAAACCCACCTCAGAGATTCCCACGGTGGTGGACCGGGTCCAGAGGAGGAGGCCCCTGAGACAACAGGAGAGGATATTGCTGACCTGGGTAACCTGCCTGAACCTGCTGGCTGGCAAGTAGAGGGTGAGCCAACCAGGGAAGAATTCTCCAAGGCACAGAAAGAGTGCTCTAGTCTTGAGGGTCTGAGACAACAGGCTGCGGAACAAGCAGCAGGTGAAGCCTCTGGTTTGCACCATATCTACTGGGAGAATGATCTCCTTTATAGTGAGCGTAAGGCTCCGGCCATTGGGGTAGCACGTGTGCTGGTGGTCCCTGTGTTACCGGGCCTTCCTACTGGGTCTGGCTCACGATATCTCCCTGGCAGGACAAGGCCAAGACAAGACCTTTGCCAGGCTTGTCACCCACTTCCATTGGCCTGGAATGGGGGTACCCTCAGATAGTTTCTGCAGGGCCTGCCCCACCTGCCAGGCTAGTGGGAAGACAGGGAAAAGACTTAAAGCCCCCCTGATCCCACTCCCCATCGTTGGCACCCCCTTTGAAAGGGTGGGCATCAACGTCATTGGTCCCTTGGCCCCCAAATCTGCCTTAGCCAACAGGTTTATCCTGGTTTTGGTGGACCATGCCACCCGCTACCCAGAGGCAATCCCTCTGAGAACAGTGACTGCACCAGTGGTGACGAGAGCCCTGATGGGAATATTTACCCCTGTGGGGTTCTCAAAGGAAGTTGTGTCTGACAAAGGCACAAACTTCATGTCCGCGTACATAAAGTCCATGTGGGATGAGTGTGGGGTAACCTACCGGTTTACCACCCCTTACCATCCTCAATCCAATGGGCTTGTTGAGAGATTCAACAAGACCCTAAAGGGCATATTCACTGGCCTACCTGAGGCCATGAGGCATAAGTGGGACATCCTCTTGCCATGCCTTCTCTTTGCTTATAGGGAGGTGCCCCAGAAAGGGGTGGTTTTCAGCCCCTTTGAGCTTCTATATGGTCACCCTGTCAGGGGACCACTAAGCATAGTGAAAGAGGGCTGGGAGAAAGCTCCCAAGACACCTCCCCAGGATGTGGTCAGTTACATGCTGGCCCTCCACAACCAAACCCAGTGCTTCTGGAAGCAGGCCAAAAGTAATCTTGAGGGCAGTCAAGAGGTGATGAAGGAGTGGTATGACCGGAAGGCCACTCTGGTTGAATTCTCACCTGGAGACAAAGTTTAGGTAATGGAGCCAGTAGAGCCTAGAGATCTCCAGGAACGCTAGACTGGCCCATTTGAGATCAAGGAGTGGAAAGGGGAGGCCACTTACCTAGTGGACCTCAAGTCCCCTAGACACCCCCTAAGGGTTCTCCACCACAACCAACTCAAGCCTCATTTTGAGAGGTCTGAGGTCAGTATGCTCCTTTTGACAGATGAGGGCATGGAAGAGGAGAGTGAGCCTCTTCCGACCTCCTCTCTGCCAAAGACGGTGATGGGTCAGTGGAAGGTATCAATCTGTCTAGAGTGAGGGTTCTTGCTTGGACAGGGGGTAACCTGACTGCCAACCAAAGACCCCATTTATAACACACTGCATAAGCTGCCATGCGAGTGAGAGCTCCCGGGTGGAGCATTACTGCTTCTGCATGGGAAGGTCTCTCCTCCAAGGCTGGTGCTCTCACCAGTTCCCTGCACAGTGTCTAGTCTTCGTGGCTGCATATGATGTCCCTTCTGCGCTGATGATCCAAAAGGGGCTCACCTTCCACCTGCATCGCACTCCATATTTGTTGTACATCATGTGGGGCTTTGACAGGTCTTCTCACCTCTGGGTGTGCTTTGCCCTACTCTTGATTGCCTTAGACGCTGCAGATTCCCCCACTGTTGCACATCTCTTCTTCTAAGCCTCTACTGCATCATCAACATGTTCTGTGTCTCTGAGGTATAGTCTTCCCCCTCAGGCCACTGTTTCTCAAATCGCAGCTGCCATCTTGCCTGCCCCCCTATTGTGGTATCACAACCTTGCTGATAAGTCTCTGGCCAGGGCACCCTCAGGATCATCAATCAGGGGTCAGGAAGCCCTTGTCCTCACCTCCGTTAAGGAAAGACCAGGATGTTTCTCCTTTACACCATCTTGGCTGCAACCTCCAAAACCACCTATTTAGAAAAATATATTTTTAGAAATAAATATTTTAGCCTACTCTAGTCAGCATTTAGTTTAATCTATTTATGGTAGCTTGAGTGGTTTGAAGAGTACAGCTTTTAGCAATAGAGATAAGAAGCGCATATGCCATCCTTAATCAATATCCTGGAATCCTCCAGGGGCTAAGCTCTCTTGCACAATAACCTCACCCATTTTATGACTAAAATAAGCTAGGAAAAGGTGTCACTTATTTCAAGCTCTATTGGAATTGGCATTTCCATATCACTGTGCAGTTTTTAAATATTTTTGCTTCTGAGCCCAATTTGCGTGACGATCATTTGTGCACAACAGCCTATATTGATAGTATCTCATCTGTGGCCAGTCACTGCACTAGTCCCCTTGCCTCTGAAACACTATGCATGCCATTGGTTGTGCTCATAGGGCTCAGGGCACAGACCCAGGCCTGCTCTGAGCACAGCGCCAGATCGACAACTATGGAAAGAGCCAAACTCCTATTCACCTGTTAGTTGCCACAGAAACCACATCAGATTTTCAATTTTCTGAGATGGGTTTTATGATCTTCAGTGATTTGAGTAACAACTTGCATTTACAGTGCTGTGAAAAAGCAAGACTCTGACACTAAACGCTAAAAAAAAACAATGCATTGTTAGATAGTTACAAACTATACCCATAGTTTTAATTCATAAAATAGGGTGATGCAGTGTTGCAGTGATTTCCATATAGAACAGTGGGGCTTTATGTTTGTGCATACTGGAGGTTTTTGTGCCCACTAGTTGAGGGAAATGATGCTAATCTCCCCTTTGATAATTATCAAGGTGGTACGTCCGGTGACGTGGAACCGGCGTTAATAAACGGCCAAGGGAAGTTTCCCTCGTGGCCAGTAACAAGTGATAAGTGTCACGTGTTAATTCCTCAGTACTCTATATAACGTACTTGGGCCCATGTTTATACTTTTTGACGCAAATCAGCACCAGGGCAGATTAGCTTCAAAAAGTTTACCGCCGGCTAACGCCAGTTCAACGCGCCAGGCCGGGTGCCTCATTCATGGAATGACGTTAGCCGGCGCTGCGGCCTGGTTAGCGTCAAAATAAATTACAGTAACCGGGCAGTGGAGGCGAAGGGAAGACTTGTGGTTGTGCGCCAAAGAATGGGGCAAGTCAAGTTAGAATCAAAAATATGGGCTCTAACCTGACTTGCACCATTTTTGACGCACAACCCCCACAAATGGCTCCTGTCTTAGCAAAGACAGGAGTCATGCCCCCCTGCCTAATGGCCTTGCCCAGAGGACTTCTGTCCCCTGGGCATGGCCATTGGGCACAGTGGCATGTAGGGGGGCCCAAGTTAGGCCTCCCTATGCAACTTTAAAAAAAAACAAATTATACTTACCTGCATTCACCATGGATGGGTCCCCCCATCCATGGGTGTCCTCCAGGGGCACAAATCAGGCTGTGCGCCATGTTTAATGGCCCCCTCCTCCTGTGTGTCATTTTGACACCAGAGGATAAATAAGGCGCACATGCCTTAGAGTCATTTTTTGCACGGGAACGCCTACCGTGCATGTCATTACTGCGAGATAGGTTTCCACGTCCAAAAAATGACTCAAACTCCATAACTTTGGCGCTGGACGGGTCTAGCGCCAAAGTATAAATATGGAGTTAAGTTTGCGCTGAACTTGCACCCAAATAATTTACACAAATCCGGCGCAAACAGAGTATAAATATGGGCCTTGGTGTGGTGAAGTGCCATGACGTTTCAGACACAACAGAGGCCACACTTGTGTCAAGGAGAAAATATGGGCAAGGCGTGTCACATGTGGGATTCTTTGGTTCATAAAAATGCTCTGGTATACATTTTTGTTTGATTTTGTGTATCTTAAGAGTGTTAAGAATGCTCAATAGGATCTATGCATATATTTAGAAATTTAAGGTCCGGTGGGGGTAGATCGAATTTCTAGTGTTTTGATAGGTGGCAAGTATTTTGTTTTTTTGGTGCCATCTTCTATTAATTCATGTGTCTGCTTTTACGAGTACATGATAAAGTGCACAGGCAAGTAAATGTAGAATTTCCAACCTGTCAATAAACATTGTTTTTGGTGGTGTGAATTTAAGATTCTAACTATTGGACTTATAGTAGACATCTACGAGGTGTTTGTGAACACTGAAATCAACGTTTGTAAGTTTGGTTAGACCTGTATTTACCTAGGTTCTATTGACACTAAACACCAGTCTTGTTTTAAACAGATTTGTACGGTTTTACACAACAAATGATGTCGGCCACAACTAACGATCCCGGTAAGTTGGTTTATTTTGTTTGCACTGTGTGTATATATTCAGGTCATGAGTGATAAGCATTATGGGGTGTATAATTTTGTTAGTGTATATACTCAAAACTGGCTAATTTCAGTGTGTTAACTCAGAACTGGTGATGGTTATGCCATTAATGTTTGCACATCCGAAGCAAGACATTCAAGCCCAGATTTATACTTTTTGATGCAAAACAGTGCAAATGCAGTTTTATGTCAAAAAGCTTAGCGCTGGCTAGTGCCATTTTTAGCACCATCTGTGCATCATATTTATACCACGATGGAAGACGGCGCTAAAAACTGGCTAGAGTCAACATTTTTGACAATAACCACTGCGCCTTGTCATAAGGGAAAATGACTTTAATGCCGCAAAAATGACTCTAACCTGGTTTACCACACGTTAATTTGTCGCAAAACGGATATGCACAATTTTTAACCGCATAAGGGTCAACTTCAGTCTCTAATGGAGAAAACATTGCAAAGGTTAGGCAAAATGGACCCAGAAAGCCAGGAGAGACCACAGGGTGACCCCATTCAACCAGGAACCATCCAGGACACTCACAAGTCCCAAGGGAGGGAGAAGAAAATGTGCAAGTGTGGTATTAGTGCAGAGGAGCATGAAATACTTGTTAGGGGATGACGGAGCACCAACATCAACTCTTCATCTCCTCCAAATTGCTGATTGGCAGGGGAGAGGCAATATGGCAGCAGACAGTTGGCAAGCTCAACAGTGTGGCAGAGGTGAGGAGAACCGTAACTGAGTGCAAGAAACGCTGGCATGATTTCAAGTGAAGGACAAAGGAGAAACTGGCTAGGAACAGTAAGGCAGCACTGCAAACTGGAGTTGGAAGTCCAGCACCACAAGAGGACCCGGACGAGATAGAGGAGATGGTTGCAGTGGTCATCCCGGAGGAACTGGTCACTGGAATCGCAGGACTGGACAGCGCTGACGACCAGGAACCACCACAAATGCAGGGTAAGTTGCATGGGGGAAATTAATGCTAAATTGTCAAGTGCAAGAAGGGGAAGGCACATAAGACACACTCAATGCATGTCAAAGGAGCGCAGAGGGACACATTGCACATGAATCAAGTTGCACCATGCAGACATAAGCAACACATGTACATTCGCCTTGGTAGTGCAATGCACCACAACACATACACAACCTGGACATATGTCAATCACCAGGGCTAAATACCTAAATGTACATATGCAGCACATAGAATGGAAGGCATGTCGAATGACTGTGCCTCTGGTTGTGTCATCACAACATCCCTTGCATATAGTCAAACAAACCCTACCAACACGACCAAGACATCAAAGACTAGGAAGTCAGAACCAGAGGCAATACCATTCCTGGGGGTTACATCATGGTGGTGTTCCTTGCAGTAACACCTTGCAACTGCCTTGTCTCATTGCCAATACGCATGTTTGCTGCATCTTACAGCACACAATTCATTGCAGCCTTTCCCAACAGTACCCAGACATGTTCCGGTAGAACCACCACCCCGCACATTAACAACACATCCTCATAAGGCAGCCACCACTCCATAATGCAGTCAGAATGCCCATCTGGGTGCAGGGAAAAGTAATCTGGGCAGGCGCTGGGGGAATAGCAGGGTGGTCCTGTATAACAGGAAACATTCCACTACCCAGTGTAACTAAATTGGTGTAGTGTGGAGCCACACATTTTGACGCTGATCAGAACTGTGCCACTAGAAAAAATATGTACTATAAATTTTAATCTGTGGGTCAAAACAAATACAGGCTAAGCCCACAACTATTCTGACGCAACCATCTGAGGCACACAGGAATGGGGAAATAACCACACAAATACAACATATGGTGTATGACTGTGAACATAATGGTGTATAATTTCACATTGACGAGTGAGGGATGGTGCATGGACAAGTCTGGTGTTGGTAAGACTGCCAATGCAGTGAACCCTTTGCTGTTGGCAGTATGAGTTACACGTTGGGATGGTGGGTAGAAATCTGTCTGCTCATGGTAGCTCTGTGTTCATTGTTGATGGATCAAATAGAGTCAGTGCCAGTCTTGGGGTGCATTGGGTGTGACAGGACATGCTGCTCTTAGCCCTGCAAATCAGGCAGTGAAAAGCGCAAAGGGGCTGGGAATGGGGCCCCCTGCACTGTCCATGCCAGGTGCATGGGCTGTCCCGGTGCACCCAGGGGCACACCAAACCACATCACCGCCAACCTTTGCTTGGGGGTTTCGACACAATGCAAAGGCTGGTGGGAATGCAGAAACATACCTGAAGGGTAGCGCTGATCGTAATACTGGTCTGGTGTCACAAGACAGGTGGTATTGCCAGTCTGTAAGCTGCTGGCAACCTGCCAGTGCCAGGCCATTGGCACTTGGAGCATTCCTCATGGACAACATGTGCCATTACCACCTGCGCTTTTGGGGGTGGTCACACAGACAATGGCAGTCAGGTGGTCATAGGGCTACCCAACTTGTAATGAGGGCCCATGTATGCACCAGTATGACTACCTGCAAAATCACCATCCAACTAGCTTGAGGCCCTGACCTACGTTCAACTTTAGTCAACTGGCTATGTCCATTCATTATTTTACCATCAGGCACTGTCACGTAGAAAATGATGCACACAGCATCAAATGATACCCATGCTGGTAATCCCTGGGTCCACCCCTGTGCCTGTGTCAGTTTAGCTACACTGCCACAATGGTGCATCTCTTGCATCATAGTGCAAGGATGGCTGTATTGAGGGGGAGATCATAGTTGTGTAGGAAGGGGCACCTTCCAGCACAGACTGAAACTGAAATGAAAATCTGCTAGGTCCATGTGTGCTGTGCAAAGTAGCACACATATACGTACATCAACATGAGGAGCAATCAAAGGAAACAACAGCATAGTGTCGGCAATGCCATCCCTGGGGTGGTGTAAGGTTTCAGTACTGGCCGGGTGTATGTGAAACATGTAAGACTGGGATAGGGGCATATTGAAATGTGTGTTGCTGTGGCTTGACCATTGCAACAATCATTGCAAAGCCCATACCATGCAAATGGATGCATATGAAGGGCCCACGAGAACAAGATGGTGTTGAGCCACCAAAAGGATTTACTTCACACCTATTAGACATGACGCAAGCAATTGTGCCACCAGAGCTTCCCCTCATGTGACACTCAAGTGGGGCATAGGGCTGATAGACTGCAACCATGATGTACACGAACATTGTTTGGGAAGTAAGATGACAATGAGCCTCCAATAGCAAGTTATTGATGACATGCCAACTACCACAACATTGATAGCTTGATTTTACACCATCTCATTGCAGAGGATGATGGCTTTCCTGCTGATCTGTCTGTCCTGGAGTACCCCGATGACCTGGATGACCAGCTGACAACCATCAGCCAAGAGACGTTCCAAGAAGTCCTGGTATCCCTCCAGACACCACCTCCACTTGCAAGGAGGACAAATAATGTTGCAGCCATCCCAGATGCTCCACCCAATACCCCAATAGTACAACCTGCCAGCACTGACACTGCTGAGAACTCCAAGGACCCAGGGACCAGCTTTGAGAGGACAGTGGTGGGAGTCCAGCAAGAGCTGGCCAATCAGGTGTGGGTGGGGATGGAGACTGTCGCAGCCAGCCTAGAGAGAATGTGCACGTGCCTCATTACAGCCAATGAATATACAGCAGCCAAACAAGACACACACTCCCCACTGCATGGAGTCCAGCAGTGTCTGAGGGATATAGCTGCTGCCGTGAGGGAGAGGCCACAACAACTGACCTCCCAAACTGGCAGCAGCGTGATTAAGAACAAGATGGACTCCAAGCACTGGGAAGTGGCTCCCTCAGAGATTCCACATCTTCAACCGCTGAAGTGTGTGTGGCCCCCTCTGCCTCCCCAACACCACCATCAAGGAAAGAGGAGACACCACACACATCAGAAGATGAAGATGTGGAACAGATCCAATTCACTCGTAAGAGTTCCCGGCAGCACCACCCCATGCCACATTTGGCAGTGTTATCCTTTGTCCTGTGCTTGAGATCATGCCAGTGTTAGCACAGTTTGATATGTGTACTATTCATCCACACATTGTTGACCTGTCTGCTAAGGAATGACAATTACTCTCAGTTACCAATTGGCAATTGTTGTTCCTCCACACTTTCTGACATTTCACCCAAGCATGTCCCATGAGACGTCCCACAACCCCAGACTTGTATTGTGTCACAATTGTATGGATTTCACAAATGGGGTCACTGACCTGGACATTGTAAGTATTGCACTACAACACTTGTAAATAAACACCTTCTACACACTCAGCATGTCTTCGTGTATTGTGATCCATCTACTACGCTTAGTAATTGTGATGTGTGTATTCATGGCATTCGTCACAGAATATCAGTACAAGAGTGCAGGACGGTGGGGGCACACAGCTACATACAAGGTGCCTGACATGACAAATGTTTATGTTGGTCTGATCCCCTACAAGCAATTCACTGAGTATTTCACAAATGAAGAACACATGTATGCTTTACTCACCATATACGGCAGGAATGACTGTGAAACAGTTCTAGGGCAATATCGTCAGCTGGGAGTACTAGTAGAAGACATTGGTTTGATACAGAGATATGTAACCTCATTTGGGATTGATGGTCAGTTAAGAAGGGTAGAGTTCCAATGTAGGCTGTTGTCAGATGTGCCGTAGTTCCCGACATTCCTAAACAGGACCCCAACACTGACAGATGAAGTACCACACCTACCTGTCCAATGCAAAGTAAACATAGTCATCTTGAGTGGTGGATACACTGGTTGACAGATGCATGGACAAGCAGACCTGTTGTTGCTGCCAATGTGACAGCTCAGTTGTCAATAGATGATGCACATGTCAAGAGATGTATTTGGAGGCAGGACAGAATCCCTAGGCTAACACGCAATTTGCACTGTGCACTCATGGGAAGACCCTGAGACACAAGCATATAACACAAAATGTATAGGAGTATGCAAACATGTTTATTACAATTTCAACTAACCCAAAAAAATATATATATCCTAACCTAACCTATTCTAACTATACTTATCCAACAACTACAGCTTTGTACCCTATGCTACACTTAACTTACACATTGAACACCACGCTCTATACATTGGCCTCCTACCCCCCTTAAGTTACAAGACACATGCAGGACAACATATACTAATACTACACATATACTAACTAATACTAAACAAATAGATATATTTTTGTATTTTGTTTTGTATTTTTTTGTTTTTTCTTTTTTTTAAAGAAAACACATAGATCCCCAGCAAGAGCCCCCACCCACCCAATAATTAACACATAATAAGTTAAAAAAACACCGCCCAAATACACTTATCCTTTCTAATCTACATAACTACACTAACCTAACACTAACCCCCTAAAACCCACAATAAAATAGATTATAACATCATAAGGGAGGGGACAGAACTTGGAGGTGGCAGATCACTTCAGAGTAAAAGTTTTGCCTTCTTTAGTTTTTTTAATGTATTTTAACATATTATTATTAGCGACAACCTCTTTCTCCAAGCTTTCCAAACGTTTTAGTACAAGGGACACATCCCTATGGAGATCTTGCAGCAACTGTGTCACAATCTCAACAGGTGGTGTGGGCTGTTGCGCTGTTGTGGTTACTGTTGCAGCTGATGTTGTTGGTGTGGTGCCAACTGTGCCCCCCTGCACTGCTGAAGAGCTTGGAGTCTGCTGAACCTTCTTAGGTAGTACAGGGCCCCTTGCAGGAATGCCTACCATTCCCCTATTTTTTTCTCTGAACGGAAGCTGTGAGCCATGCATCTGAACCCAGACTCCACTGCCCTCTTCTGATAAGCACACTGCTCATCATTGGTCATGTTGGCAGCTGTAAAATGGAGACAAGCAACCATCAGTGTCTGTACAGATTAGCAGTTTACACTCTCTACAGGTAATTACACATGCACTCCAACTCACACGCCAGAAAAGATAATGGATCTGATAAATGTAACATCAACGCTGCCTTTGCATCATATTTTTGATGCTAAAGCAACACAAACCTATAAAATGAACCAAAATTTTGGAAGTGTGCACCGCGTTTGCATAAAAATGATGCAAAGGCGGCACTAACTTTACATAGATCAGGCCCAAACTTCCTCATCATCTGTGTCTATTTCCAACCATATATCATCAGTAACTTGGACATGTCATTGGGAGCATGGATGCTGTTGGTGACCATAACGGGTCAGAGCTGATAGGTACAAATGCAAGCCTGATACACATGACTGTCACCTACACTGTGAACATCACATCTACCTACAAGTTTGGTATTCCTCTCTCCTGAGCCTAAGGGGGGATGGCCATGCTATACATCATCTCAGCTGTCCTGGTCATCCACCAAGGCCTGCCCACTCATACATGGAGTCAAGGAGTGGACCATATGTTAGGAGGGCTGCCAACTGTATCCATTGGTCAATCACATTTACATTCATGTGTCCAGGTGAAGACACCCAACAATACTGGATCTGCCATTACTATTCCTTTCACACCGACTACCATGACAGCACACATATGGCCTTGACCTGCATGAAAGCCAATTACTTTCCGCAAAAGTGAAACATACATGGAGTGCCAAAGACGGAGTGCCATGCTGGGGGACAATTTCCAGCCCAGTCCTCCACCTTCATGACAATACAGGGATGCACCAAATTAGGATGAATATGGTACATCCCTGTGTTGTGAGAAAGATGGAGTGTTTCACTGCCAATTTTCTCGCAGGGTTGCACTCTGTCATTCTTTGTTACATATGGCCCTACATGTGGCTTGTCACCACCTTGTATAGACAATGCTGCCCATTGTGCACCATGAGCCTCACAAGACATGACTCTCTGGTGGTGCTTGGGGATCCTTAAAATGGGTCATGATGTCACCATCCAGCCTACGTTGATATCTGATCATTGGACAGCTTATCACATCTGGCATTGAATTCAACACACATGACTCACTCACACCAAATCCTGGATTACTTCACAGGACACACATTATTACACTTACTAGATACATCTGGGTCTTCGAAATGCGCCACTTTACCAATCGTGTAGGTGGCTGGTCCACCTGTAAGACATAAATGGTGAACCATGCTTAGTGTCAAATCATAGTCACTGCGAGTGGACAACAAATCTCAGTGTGAACTAGTTGAGAGGAGTGAGCTAGTCATCCTAGTGGAAATAAGTGCAACAGACACACCACTACGATCACACAATGACACAGACACTAAGGTGAGTTAGAGCCACACATATGAACACTAGCACTGAGACTCCTGTAGTGCTACACTCTGCAACATTCATATGTGGCATTGTCATGCAGCTGTCTGTGGGCACGACACCTCCATTGCCAAATGGGACTGTTTGATCATGTATTTTCTATCTGAGGGCCATGCTATGGTTGTAGCAGTGGCAGGACCATTGTTACACCCATGACATTTCTACCTACAACAGATTTAAGTAACAACTATGTCATCATCATAGCTCACAGACATGCTACTACCCTGGGGTTGTGTGGGTATTGCAAGGTGTTGGGAATTTACATTACACACTCTGCAATGAACAAAGTTACATGTGTGTGCTATGACAAGACAGACACTTTTAAGGAATTGCTATGGTTGTGGACTCATGTGCAGTTGCTTTGTCTACCTGTTCATTGACTGCATTGTGACATGCATGTATTGCAAATAGTGGTTGGGCTGCCATTGTTGCCATTGTACACTATTGTCAATCCAGTGAGGGAGAAGTACATGAGCATAGACATAGCGTTCAACACAGACACACTTGCTCTGTGGTCAGAGGATGCATCTGGAGTTGCAGGTTAGTGAGTGATGTGGCAGAGATGGAGCTGATGCAGTGCAGCCTTATACTGTCAGTGAGGAGTTGTAGGCCAGTGGAACAGACTCTGCACATGTGTGTGGTATGGGAGCGGTAGAAGCAGTCTGTGACAGAACATGAACTGGAACATGGAACTGCCAGTAGTCTCTTCCCAATTCATGTTCAATCTCCCTTACATGGTCTTGCCCAATGACACAAAGGGATCAATAGGACAACAGTGGTGCAGCACCTGGGACTTGAGTTATGAAAAGTGAGCGCCGCCTTTGCGTCATTTTCAAATGCATATGCAACGCTAATTTCCAAATATTGTGTTTGATGTTAATTTTGTGCTGCTAATGTGTCACACCATGATGCACGGGTGGTGCTACCCTCTCATAATTCCGGCCCTAGTGCTGCCCCACATGATGTGTGCCCCTTAGCACAACTCTGACAACACCATGTGTGGGCCGTCTATACAAAATGGCACAAAATGGTATAAGGGGGAGTTGTGTAGTAAAAACATGACACTACACTGGCGCTTTGCAAGACTTATAACTCAGGAACTCAAGTCTGTCCTGCAAAGCACCTCGTAGCGCTTTGTGATAGAAATGTGGCTCAACTGAAAGTTTGCAATGATCATGCATTAATTAATTCATGACTGATGTGCAATGTAGTCTAATGGTATCAAATGTCCCATATTCATTGCCCCCTAAGACGGGTAAACCCCCTTTGCTAACATAATAGCTGGGGTAGGGGTCATGTGCGTAAAATATTGACAAAGTTGTGCTATGCATGCATTGCGCCACTTTGTTGACACAATCCAGGGAAAATATGGTAGGCTGGCGGTGCCCTGGCACTTTATACATGAAACTATGCCGGAGCACAGGTGGCGCTATGCGCTCTGAAATGTGTGCCTTCATGATGGTTGTGCAGGGCTCATCAAACATCTGACCTGCATTGGTATCATTGTTGGACATGTGAACTCCAGGCCTGAATTGGGGCAGACACCCTTCATACTGGTTGTATACAACCTGTCCACAAGCATTGTATGCAGCTCCCCAACTCATCTGCTACTGTCATTTAAGAGCAGTGAACAGTCAATAGTATGCCAATGGGAGACTCACCAACAGTTCGGTCGATCTAGATCCACAGGTGATCGATCAGATCCTGCTCCCTGGCCACCAGATCTGCACAGCTATGCTTCAGCTCATGCTGATTCCTGCCGGTTTTGTAAATGTACTTCAGGTGGTGGAGCACCTTGCCTCACCGCAGCCGCCTGGCCTCAGTCTGGTAGCCAAGGATCACCCGGCCACCCATGTCAAGTATCATTGGCAGGTAGTGTGATACCAGCCATACAAAATCACCAAGCTCATCTGCTGACATTATGGTCATCCTCCCCTTTCCAGACATGTCGACTGATGGTCAGAGTTGACCCCAATAAGTATGAAAAATAAACAAAAGGAAATTTAACCCCACTAACTTATCCCAACAATACCAAATAACTAACAACCCTGGACAGACACCCCACAATACAAATACAAAACTGGACAAAAACTAAGTTTTTTCAGTTATGCGTGTTTTAATTTGACACATTTGACATTTGCATAGTTATTTTTAGATGCATAACGTGCGTCGTTTATATTGACGCATGACGGTTATGCGTGGATTTCAGAGAAAGCTGCATTAAGAGGAGTGTGAACGTAGAATTCACGCAAAGGGCCCATGTGTCACTTTCTTTGCATTTGCGGATGTTTCAGATGCATTTACATCATATTTTTTGGCTCATTTCCGGATTGCGTGTTTTTTTGCATTGTCTTTAGATGGACCTTGATTCACCATACATATGACATGGGCTGTGCTGCAAAGTGTCATATAGGGTCTGGCAACATGTTGTAGTCCATACAACAATGAGGTAAGGGTGTGGTTGGTCAGTTACACCAATGTGTGTGTTATGGAGTCAACAGCATGCAAATTGTTGCACGTCGTGCATATATATACAAGTGTGACAACAGTGTGCCCACATATATTTGGCATTCAGTACAACGCAATAGTTCTGAAATTTGATTGTGTATTGTGTATTGTGGATTTACAATGCTGACAGGACGAAGTCACAGGGGCTGCATCGATTCAGTGGGCGTTGTGAGGAAATTTCTACTGCATGGCAGGTGCTACGTCAGTTCCTCTCTGGAAGTCGGGCTGTGTCGTTCCGGCTCGGCAGTGCGTCGATCCAGTGAGCCGTGCGTCGAATTTCCAGTCGCTACGCTGGCGCTACGTTGATCTTTTCATTGCAAACTCGGGCTGTGTCGTTCCGGTTCGGCGTGCGGTGAATGTTTCACCGCGGTGCAGACTGTACGTCGTTTCTGGCAGGCTGTGCATCGATTTTCACAGCACAAGGAGTCCTTCTTGTAGAGATGAAGGGACACATGTACCAATGTTTGGTTTTGCGAGTCGCAAATTGCGACTCAGAGCAACTCACAATTTGAGAGTCGCAAAACCGAATGTTGGATAGTGTCAAGGACACTATTAGCGATTCGCAAGGGGGTCGCAAATGCCCACCTCATGATTACTCACGAAGTAGGTCGCAATTTGCAACCCCCTTGGGAATGGCGGCCCTCACAGGGACTGCTTTTAAATAAAGCAGCTTTTTTTTTTTTTTTTAAATGAAATACGTTTTCCTTAAAGGAAAACAAGATGCATTTCAAATTAAAAAAATGAAACGTTTTAGTTTAATTTTTTCAGAGAATTTTCACTGACATTCACAAAGGGGAAGGGGTCCCATTGGACCCCTTCCCGTTTGCGGATCGGTTAGCACTAGTGTGACACTGGTGCTAACTGCGATTGTTTTGTGACCGCATTTGCGGTCACAAAACAATCATACATGGGACTGCGAGTCGCAGTTAGGAAGGGAACACCCCTTCCTAATTGCGAGTCGCAATCCCTTTTTGCGATTCAGTAAAAAGTTTACCGAATCGCAAAAATGGGTTTGTACATGAGGAAGTGCATTTTGCATGTCACAAACAGCAAGATTCGCTGTTTGCGACGTAAAAAAGCCTTCGTACATGTCGGCCAAAGTCTTTTTGGTCCTGAGACTTCAGAGAACTGGAGGCAAGCTCTATCCAAGCCCTTGGAGAGCACTTCTCACCCCAGCCAGACAGCAGCACAGCAGCAGGGCAACAGCAAGGGAGCAGTCCTTCACAGAAAGCAGTCAGCAGAAAGCAGTCAGGTGAGTCCTTTGGGCAGCCAGGCAGTTCGCCTTTGCAGGATGCAGGTTCTGGTTCTCTTCTCCAGAAAGTGTCTTGTCAGGTAGAGTGTCTACCTCAGAAGTGTCTGAGTTGGGAGGGGAAGAGGCCCTGTTTAAATACCCAAATGTGCCTTTGAAGTGGGGGAGACTTCAAGGAGTGGGTTAGAAGTGCACAAGGTCCCCTTTCAGTTCAATCCTGTCTGCCAGGGTCCCAGTAGGGGGTGTGGCAGTCTTTTCTGTGAGGGCAGGCTGCTGTCCTTTGACATTTGTCAGGCCCTCCACTGTCCCAGGCCAGGAAGACCCATTCAAAATGCAGATGTATGCGAGTGAGGCCGAGTATCCTGTGTTTGGGATGTGTCTGGGTGAATGCACAAGGGAGCTGTCACCTAAACCCAGCCAAACATGGATTGTAAGACACAGAAGGATTTAAGTGCAGAGAAATGCTCACTTTCTAAAAGTGGAATTTCTGAAATAGTAATATTAAATCCAACTTCACCAGTCAGCAGGATTTTGTATCACCATTCTGGCCATACTAAATATGACCTTCCTATTCCTTTCAGATCAGCAGCTACCACTCAAACAATATATGAGTTTAGCCACAATGTTAGCCTATGAAGGGAGCAAGCCTCACAGCAGTGTAAAAACGAATTTAGGAGTTTTACACTACCAGAACATGTAAACCACACAGGTACATGTCCTGCTTTTTGCCTGCACAGCACTCTGCCCTATGGGTTACCTAGGGCATACCTTAGGGGTGACTTATATGTGGAAAAAGGGGAGTTTTATGCTTGGCAAGTACTTTTAAATGCCAAGTCGAATTGGCAGTGAAACTGCACACACAGGCCTTGCATTGGCAGGCCTGAGACAAGGTTAAGGAGCTACTTAAGTGGGTGGCACAATCAGTGCTGCAGGCCAGCTAGTAGCATTTAATCTACAGGCCCTGGGCACAGATAGTGCACTTTACTAGGGATTTATAAGTAAATTAAATAATCCAATTGAGAATGATCTAATGTTATCATATTTAAATGGAGAGAGCATATGCACTTTAGCCCTGGTTAGCAGTGGTAAAGTGTGCAGAGTCTTAAAACCAGCAAAAAAGTGGAGGGAGGTAGGCACAAAGTTAGGGGTGACAACCCTAAGGCTGTCAGGTCTAACAGACACACTCTGCCTACATTCCACCCAGAATATGGTCTGATAAAAAATTTTGGATTTCACTCATTGCATTTTCCAATGGAAGTTGTTTTTGTATGGTGGATCTGCAGCCCTAGCTGCATATGTTCTCATCCATACTAATGTGCATACCACTGACGTTTCCGTGCAATGAGTGAGGTCATGTTTACCTTGTGTCAAGGTTGTGCCCCATGGCAGTGGCAGGACCGATTACCATGGATAGATAGTGCAGGCTCAACTTCTTCCATTGGTTAATATCCCTGGGCAAATGATGACTATAGTTACAAATGATGCCCCCTCCCTCGTCACACATGTTTCATGTAGCCATTACAACTCTCACACTAAGTTGTGCCAGTCTTCATTTCCAACATGACTTAATTTCCATTTTTGGACATCCCCAACCTCAGGTGTGGACCCCTTGCATACATCCTATTGGGACAGGATGTAGTTGGGTGAGATGATGAGCTATTGATTAGCAAGTTGGCAACTTGAATGTACAAAATATGTTGTGGTCCATGGATTGTGTCCTTCAGTTGTCACATAATAGTGATAAGGCTGCAAGTGATGTGTGTGATGGCAGTACAATTTAAAACATCACATACAATGTCCCAACATCACTTGTTACATTAGTAACTGTTACATAGGTTAGACTGACATTTCTATGGTATATGTAGTGGAGAATGAATTGATGTGAGAAAGCCTCTTTCTAGCATGGTTACCCTAATTTTTGGCCTGTTTGTCGGTGTGTTTTTACTGACTCACTGAGATCCTGCTAGTCAGGACCCCAGTGCTCATAGTTTGTGGCCTATGTGTGTTATCAGTATGCTTAACTGTGTCACTGGAGTTCTGCTAACCAGACGCTTTTGTACCAAATTTGTCACAATAGTTTAGTGACTCGATATTCCAATTCTCATTGGCACACTGGAATCCCCCTGTATAAGCTCCTAGTATATGGTACCTAGGTACCCAGGGCATAGGGGTTCCAGGAGATACTTATGGGCTGCAGCATTTCTTTTGCCACCCATAAGGAACTCATACAAGCCGTTCTTCAGGACTGCCACTGCAGCCTGAGTGAAATAGTGCACACACTATTTCACAGCCATTTTCACTGCACCAGTTAACTTATAAGTCACCTATATGTCTAACCATCATTTACTGAAGGCTAGCTGCAAAGTTACTGTGTAAAGGCACCCTTGAACTAGCAAAGGTGCCCCTGGACTTCATGGGTTCGGGGACACCATTATAAGCGTGCATTACATATATGTTAATACATATAGGTATCTCCACAATGGTAACTCCGAATATGGCCATTTGAGGTGTCTAAGATTGTGAAATTGAACTCCCAATCCTAATCTGGTATTGGGGGCCAATACCATGCACCCTGGAGGCTCCACCATGGAACCACAGTACTGCCAAACCTGCTCTCAGAGGTTTCTACTGCAGCACCAGCTGCTGCCACCTCACAGACAGGTTTCTGCCTGCCTAGGGGTTGAGCAGCTCGATCTCAGGAAAACAGAACAATGCATTTCCTTTAGGAGAGGGGTGTTATACCCTTTCCCATTGGACATAGGTGTTACAGCCTCTGGAAATGCTTTGAAGAGCACAAACGGTGCCCTGCTTGCATATTCCTGTCTACACCGGTTCAGGGACCCACAGTCCCTGCTCTGGCACAAAACTGGACAGGGGAGTGACCACTCCCCTGTCCATCACCACCCCAGGGATGGTGCCCAGAGCTGCTCCAGAGGTGCCCAGAGCTGCTCCTTAGCCATCTTGAATTCCAATGTGGTGGGGACCTTCTGGGAGCATCTGAGTGGCCAGTGACAGCAGGTGACATCAGAAACCCCTCCTGATCGATGCATACCTGTGTAGGTAGCCAATCCCCCTCTCAGAGCTATTTAGGGTCTCTCCTCTGGGTGCTTCCTCAGATTCGGTTTGCAAGATTCCTCTAGGACTCTTCTGCATCCTCTGATTCAGCTTCTGACCGTCGGATCAACCGCAGACTGCTCCAGAAACTGCTGTAGCTGCAACAAAATATCCAGGAATACTCCTGTGACCTGCAACTTCAGCTCCAGCCAGCAATTGCAACATTTTCCAAGGTGTGCACGCTCTGAGAACTGCCTGTCTTCACCCTGCACCAGAAGAACTGAAGGAATCTCCCGTGGAATGATGGAGTCACTTCCGTGCTTCAGCAGGCACCTCTCTACCACAACAACCGGTACTCTGGGACTCCTCATCTGTCAACGAATGTGATCTCTGGAACACAGGTGGTGGACCGAAGTGACCCTGAGTGTCCAAAGGTCCAGCTGTCCAAATTTGGTGGATGTAAGAGCTTGCCTCTCCGTGCATCTACAGTACCCCTATGCACCGCGTCTTCTGCAGTTCCTTGGGCTTCTGTGCACTTGTTCCAAAAGTTCTTCATGCACAGTGTAGCCCAGGTCCCCAGCACTCCATCGTGTTACGCACAGCTCTCTGAGTTGTTCTCCGGCAGGTGGGATCTTCCTGTGTAGTTCTGCGATGACCGTACTTTGCAACTCCTTTGTCCTCGTGTCCTGGGACTCCCGTGGGTGCTGCCTGGTCTTCTGAGGGCTCTCTGAAGGGCTGCGAGCCCCTTCTGTCTCCTCAGTCTGAGTTGAGACCCCAGGTTCCTCCTGGGTCCGGGCACCTCCTCTTTGACACAAGCTGCGTACTTGCCTAAACCAAGGCTTGTTGGTGGAATCCAGTGACACAAACAGCCTGCAGCCAACAACTCCACGTGGGACTTCTCTTGCACCAAGCAGGAACCTGCAGCTATCTTCTTTGGTGCATTTCTGTACTTTTCTTCCAACTGGAGAATCCACTTTTGCACCTTCTTCCACGTGAGCAGGGGCTCCTGTTCTTCCTGGACTCTTCTTCGACTTTTGGACTTGGTCTCCTCTCTCCACATGTCTTCAGGTCCAGGAATCCATTGTTGGTTGCTTCCAGTCTTGCTTGCTTCTTGCATAATTCTTCATCAGGACTTGTAGTGTGCTCAGAGGAAACTTGCTTTACTTTACTCCTGCTTTTCTAGGCTCTGGGGTGGGATACTTTACTTACCTTTGGTGTTTTTTCACACTCCCAGCACCCCTCTACACACTATACTTGCCTAGGGGAGAATTCGACATTCGTATTTCACTATTTTAGTATATGGTTTGTGTTGCTCCTAGGACTATTGCAATCTATTCTATTTTCTACTGTTTGCCCTATTCTATGACTGTTTACTTACCTGATTTTGGTTACTAGTGTATATATTGTGTATAATACTTACCTCCAGAAGGCGTATTGCCTCTAAGATATTTTTGGTTGTGTCACCAAAATAAAGTACCTTAATTTTTGGTAACACTGAGTATTGTCTTTTATTGTGTAGAAGTACTTTGTGTCTATAGTGGTATTGCAAGAGCTTTGCATGTCTCCTAGACCAGACCTGCTACAGCTACCCCTAGAGAGCCTAAGCTGATAACACTGCCTACATTTCACTGATAAGGGATTACTGGACCTGGTATAAGGTGTAAGTACCTTAGGTACCCAGTACAAACCAGGGCAGCCTCCTAAAATAGACCAAAGCAGGATTGGTTGTATATGTAAAGTGTTTATTTACAAATTTAACGTGGTGATTTCAGTGGTTCTTATGTGTAAAAGTTGTCAATAATATGCTGTCACCGACGTACCCCAGTAGCTGTGTTGTGCTGTTCCCCCTCCATATCGTCAGCACCATCCTCCTCCTCAGGCAAGTCAGCAACCTAGTCGGACATTGGCATGTTCATTTGCACACATGTTGTGCTGGATGGCACATGTCCTGCATTTCTGGATGCCAAATGTCATTTCCACCACATTGTGTCTCTGACGGTGTCCCTCATTGTAGGCACAATCTGCTGCTGTGTTTAGGTTTGTAAATGGTGTCATCACCCACGACTGTATGCCATAACCCTGATCTGCTGCAAAGGATAAAAGATGTAAATTGTTTTTAAAGCTTGCAGCAGGTTTGTTATGTAGCATGGTAGTTGTCAGTTGGAGTTGTTTGCGACTCGGACATTTACCAGCACTGTGTTGTTGAACATGACAATCTTGGAAACTGGCTCAAGGACCAGGGACATATCATTTGGATTCCTAACTGATGCTCAGTATGTATGTACCATGTGTTGTGTAGTGCATCTTTGTAGCATTGTGCCTTCACTACAGGGAACATGATACATCCTTGCAACACGCAACACAATCGAGTCAGATGTAGTGACAACATGGTAGCGCCCTACAAAGCCTGAACATCCCAGCCATTTTGACATGTGTCAGTACAGATCAAGTGCAACACTTAGGCTCATTTTAATGAGTAAGTCACAGTGCACAACACAGCTCCAAAATTGGCAGCGCTGCATCATTTTCATTCTGCAGCAATGCACCATGTGTAATATGTTACAAAGCAACCCTTTGTTGTCCCTTGTGCCGGCACCTAATATGCAACCGTACACCAACACTGCCAACCTTGCATTAGGGTGCTTGGCTGGCTGCCCTGTGGAGGTGGATATATCTGTGCAGGAAGAGACCCTTCCTGTACATATACTATTTTCATGGGCAATTAGCTCTTTCTGTGTATGCAGCAGTATGCTGCACGCATAGGTGGCATATTCATATGAGGTTAAATCACAGCCTATTTCCTTATTGCAATCTGCAAATGCCACCCGTGGGTTGGTGTTTGATGTTGGCACTGCCTCAGGTTTTAGGTGACACCTACATCTGAGTCAGCGTCATCATGCTATGTATCTTGTGTGACACACCTACGGCAAAACACATTGCACGCCCCTACCATGCAAACTGCTGCATGGGAGGGGGTCCTATTTTCAATGTGGCTTCAAATCACAAAAGAGTGGTCATCCACCAACTTGTACATACAGTGCAGGCCATGACAATGGCACTAGGAGCTCTTCTATGTGTCCCTTAGTGAACTTGGGTGGCAGCTGATGTTTGTGCCAGCCATCAGGTGTCCAAGGGTGTGTTTCCCATTGTTTCTGGATGATCAACATTACTACCAGTGTCTCTCCTATCTTCCAATACATGAATCAGCATTTATATTGTCAACACATGCACATGCACAGTGCAGGCTATGGGATGGGGCTCAGCTACTTTGCAAATGTGTCCCTTAGCACAGTCCATGTAAGGTCAGTGATGTCCTAAATACTCATACAGGATCCCACTATAGCATCCATGATCTGCACTGTCTAACAGTGACTCTGCCTCATGGTGGGCCATTTATTGTTTACGGTACAGACGTGATGGAGTTGTGGGTCAGTAAGTAGTGCATATGAGGTGGCACTACAGTAGGTTTGGTGCCACTTCTCACAAATCTGGCATGTGGTATGTGATTGCTGTTAATTTGGTATTCCTATGGGTGTGACCCAATGCATCAGGTAGATGTATAAGCACACTACAGGTAAGTCAGGTATGTGTTGATTAGATGTGGTTGGCATTGGCACCAGTTGTCTGGCATTGGATGTTTGTTCTGGCAGAGACTTGCACAGCATGATTTAAAGAGTCTGTGCCTATGTGTGACTTTTGTTACATGATCATGGAGAATGCCATTGACATTGATGTGCTATCCTTTGTTTGGTGTAATGTGTGTGTGAAGTGTATGTCGTAGCCAAGCTGTGGGCACATGTAGTGGTTTGTAGACATCTTCTGTTAGCAAAGGGTACATAGCTCCACCTGTCCTTCATGTGGTGTGCCTGTCAAGTTGTGGGTGTGTTACGTACATGTGGATGTATGTGTTTGTGCTGTGCACTGATTGTGCTGTACTGCAGCATGATGCATATGTATTGTTACCTGCACATCTGTGTTACCTTGGCCATGAGCGTTGGAGTGTTGTATGTCTTATGTGTCCTACCGGGTTGGTGTGTTGTGTGTATACTGCTAGGTTTGTTGACTTACCCACAAGTAATCCATTGCCATATTGGCCATCCTGGAAGTATTCGTTGATCCTGCTGTGCCTGAATATGTGGGCATAATGGACGCTACCAGGATACTTGGCTAGAATGTTTGTAAATAGTCCATGGTGCTCCACTATGTCCTGCATATTTATTGAATGCATATGCTTTCGGTTTCTGTATAAATTTTCTTTTGCTGCGGGTGGGACAAGTTGCACATGGATGCAGTCTATTGCACCAAGCACATGCGGAAAGCCAGCAAACTGGTAAGTTCCCTGTTTAATCTCCTGCTGCATTTGCTGGGTGTTGGGGAAGCACATGTGGTGGGGTGTAAGAGAGATGATTGCATCTAACACCTTCGGCAGGAAGACCGAGAAAGACGGCTGTGATACACCAGCAACCAGTGCACTCATTGTCTGGAATGAGCCACTTGCCAGCATATACAGGACAGTTAGCAGCTTTGTGACAGGTGGTATATTATGTGGTGTCTGCAGGCTGACTGTAATCTGTGGCTCAATGTGGTGCAGCAGGATTAGTATGGCTTGCCAATTGAATTGCTATGTCCTAATGAGGTTTTGTTCCCTGAGGCCAAGGAGGGTGTGTTGCCTTTGTGGGTGGCGTAGTGGTGGTTGCTGCAGTAGTGGTGGTTGCTGTTGTTGTTGTCCTCTGCGTCATCTCCCGAGCTGGAGCAGTAACACTTCCATCTTGTCCTGTAGGTTGCCAATGTTCCTTCTGTGTGCTTTCCATAATTAGTGGTGTGTGGGCCTCAGTTTAATGCCTGGACTGACCCAAATCGTAATTTTTTCAGTCCGCCTCCCACCCGTATGTCATTTTTGCACAGGTGGATAAATATGGCACTAGGATCAGTTTTTGGATGGGAACACCTAACTGTCATCTTATTGACGCAAGGTGGTTTCACGCATACAGAAAATGACGTTAACTCCAGTATTTTGACAGGTATAGTGTCAAAGTATAAATATGGAGTTAAGTTTGCACTGAAATTGTGTAAAAAAATGATGCTATTTCAGCGCAACCTGAGTATAAATATGGGCCTTAAGGTATGATTTATGAAAAGTTAGCGCCACCTTTGCGTCAAATTTTTGATGCAAAGGAGGAGCTAACTTTCTATAAATCAGGTCCTTAATTTAGGGGACTGTCATATGCAAAACACAGTTACAATTCGGTGCAGTCCTGGTGTATGGATCCAGCCACCTAGGATACCAATGCCAAAGCGGAGAAATTGCCAGTTGGGGTGATTAGACCATCAGAAAAACAAAGGCACACAATGAAAGTCAATTCATATTGACTGGATTTCATTGTGTGCCTTGGTATTTTTCTGATGGTGGATGTTGAGCTGATGGCTAGACTCAAAAATATGCAGGATGGCTCAGTGAGGTAATCAGTTATTGCTGAGATATGAAGTGATTTGTAGACCATGAGTTTCAGCAAAGTACCCTCTGCCTTCCATCCACTTCCATTTGAGCACTGAATGAATTATTCAGCAGAATACAAATGCGGTTAATTTAGTGGCCCGCCACACCCTCTCCCGCTTTTAGTTTTAATGTTATTAAAGAGCGAGTGACATGAATGGAATCGTATGATCATATCACTCTATCATCTGTTATTGCTGCAGTCTCGCTCTGAGCATTATACCGGCTGCATGAGAATGGAGGGGCCCCCCTTCAGCAGCAGAAGCTGCAAACCTTTTCTCAACGAAAGGATAAAAATTATGTTTATTATTCTTTTGTTGTGAAAGAGTTGGGGCCTTATGGGATGACCTGGACAAGGGGAGTGCCCTGTGCACTCCCCTCAGTACACATGTATGTTTGGCTGGGTGTCTTGGGACGGCCAAACACATGCACAGTGTGCTCTCTCCAGCCTGGCACTGGGTTGCTGGGCTGTAGAGAGCAGGCACAGGCTCCCAGTCTGCCTGGGAGTGCCCTGGCTAGGCGCTTCCAGACAATCCTAATGCTGCTCTGAGCAGCATCAGGATTAGCGCAGGGCAGGCTGGGAGTTAGTGCCACCTGTGAGGAAGAAGGAGCGGCAGTGCGGCACAGAGCAGAGGTAAGTTTTTTTAAAATTGATTTTTTAAAATTGTTTATTAATGGTCACCACTGCTAGTCTTTCAGGTCAAGTCTAGATAGCCCGCATGCGCTGGTTGCAAAACCTGTTTGATGGAGTATAGGCGTTTGCTCCCTCCTGCCACTGCCCTCTGCTTACCATAGGTTGAAGGCAGTGTTGCTCTTGTTTTGCTTCCTCCTAACTGGCTTGGCAGCTGATACGTTACTTCCTGTACTTGGCTTAGGAGCACTTGCAAAGTTCAGTTAAATTACGCCTGGAATGTTTTTCTCTTGTTTGGACAGACTATTTTTTTTTGGTTTCTTGCCTCTCGTGTTTGTCAGTAAGCACTTGTATTCACGCATGTGGTTCTTTTTCTGCATTTGCCCTTCACTTGGTCTTTACTTTACACGATCAGTAATTACGAGTAGTTGTGTCGTGTGTGTTTTGTACATTTGTTGTGGGTTTATGTAGCATGAAATCAACCCAGTAATGAATCCTCAACAGCGGCTCCCCCCGCACAGCATGAGAGCCGATACTACAATATTCACTGCACTCTGGAAATCTCACCCCATAATGTTTTGCAGGCATTACTTTTACAACACATGTGTGCCCATTACTCAGCCTGTGGTGGTCCTAGGGCAATGGGACCACCACCAAAACACCCAGAATGATGTACTCTTTCTGTCCAGGGACCCAATAGGTTAAAGGGGGCCCAAAAATCATAATCTCTTCCACCATACAATGCATATTTAAACTCTTTTAGAGCTGGAACGTTTGAAGCTGTGAAGAGTTTAGTTCTAAAGTCCTTGTTTGTAATAATGTTTTGACAGCTTTTCTTGGCCTGCAAATGTGTAATGCACTATGCTCTCCAAGGGCTGAAAGATAATGATTGCCCCAAAGCACTACTAACTCAGCATGCTCTACAGAGACATCTAGCCACAACCAGCGGTATTATAATGCACCTGCTAATGCACACACATTTATTTATGGTAAAGGTTTAATGTATGCATGGAATCTTACCCCATAGTGTTTTGTAGGCATTTCTTTTACAATACATTTTTGCCCGTAACTCAGACTGTGGTTGTCCTAGGGCAATGGGACCACCACCAAAACATTCAGAAAAATGCTCTTTCTGTCCAGGCCATCTTGTGGGTCACAGAAGGTTAGAGTGGGACACAAAAATCATAACCTCTTCCAACATTCAATGCATGTAGCTGGAACATTTGTTTTTACAGCTGAGAGAAGTTTGTTTTATAAGGTCCTTGTTTGTAATAATATTCTGACACCCTTTTTCGGCCTGAAAATGTACAATGTATTATGCTTTCCATGGGCTGAAGGATGTTAATTGCCCCAAGGCACTACTAGCTCAGTAGGCTCCACAAGGACATCTAGCCACGACCAGTGGTATTGCACCTTCTGCTAATGCACAAACACCGGTTATTTCAGATACATGTTTAATGAATGCATAGAAACTCAACCCATAATGCTTTGCAGGCATTCCTATTACAACACATTTTTGGCCATAACAATGGGCTCTTTCCAGGACGACTTGTAGGTCACACTAGGTTAGAGAGGGCCCAAATATCATGACATCTTTCACCATGCAATGCGTATTTAACTTTTCTTAGAGTTGGAATTTTTGTATTTAGAGCTGAGAGGAGTTGGTGTTCTATGATCCTTGTTTGTAATAGTATTCTGACAGCCTTGCTTGGCCTGCAAATGTATGCTGCGTTTGTGTCATTATTCCATGCAAAACTAACTCCATATTTATAGTTTGACCTGTCTAACATCAAAATATTAGAGTTTGAATCACTTTTCAGATGCATGAACATACCTTGCATCAATGAGATGCAAGGTAGGCATTCCCATTAAAAAAATGGTGTTAACCCCATAGACCCATATTTATCCCCCGTGTAAAAATACCACACGGGTGGGAGGAGGGGCTAAATAGGGGTGCAAAGCTTGCTTTGTACCATTATTCAACACATGGGTCAGACCAGGAGTTAGGGGACCTGTGGACCAATTTCCATGGTTAAACACCTTAAGCACAAAGGCAGTTTTGCGGCAAAAAGTATAGCGCTGGCTTGTGCCATTCCACACTGCCAGCCGAGCATCATGTTAAATCAATGGTGCAAACTGGTGCTAAACTTGGGCCTGCGTCATAAAAAAAGACGCCAACCAGGTGAGGTGGCGGTAGGGAAGGAGGGGGTTGTGCGTCAAAAAATTACTCTAGCCTGGTTAGAGGTAAAAAATGCCTCTAACCACTAACCAGAATAGCACCATTTCCTGGCACACAACCACCAAAAACATAACTCCTGTCTTAGAAGACAGGAGTCATGCCCGCCACCCCAATAGCCAGCACAGGGGACAAGTGTCCCCTGTGCATGGCCATTGCACCCTGTGCTATGCGGGGGACCCCAAGTTATGGCCACCCGATGGCAATTAAAAAAAAAAAACTTACCTGGGCTTACCTAGGATGGGGCCCCCCATCTTCTGGTGTCCCTCCGGTGGGGGTGTTCCTGGGGCTTCATGAGGGCACCTGTGGACCCATTCCATGGTGTTTAACCATGGAAATGGGTCCACAGGTCCCATAATGCCTGATCTGACCCAGGCGTTAAATAATGGAATGGTGCTAAGCAAGCTTAGCACCATTATTTAGCCCCTCCTACAACCGGTGCATCATTGTAGCATGGGGGATAAATACTGGGCTATGGGGATAGCACCATTTTTTGGATGGGAACGCCTATCTTGCATCTCATTGACGCAAGGCAGGTTAACTCATCCAAAAAATGGTGCAAACTCCTCTATTTTGACGTTAGGCATGTCTAACGTCAAAATATAAATATGGAGTTAAGTTTCCACCAAATTTGCTTAAAAATGATGCAAATTCAGTGCAAAAAGAGTATAAATATGGGTCAGTGTTTTTTCACAAACTACATCCTCAAACAACTTAATTTTCAACATTTATAGGTTAGGTATCAGAGCTCAAGATGTCCACTTTAAACCTTCCTGCCCATCAACTATTTGGAGCAACAGAAGGGGAATTTTATATGAAATAGGAAGCATGGAAAGAATATTTCAATAAGTACGTATCTAATTTAGATGATGAACAGTTCACACCGAGAGAAAAAAGAACATATTATTTCACTGTTTGAGTCCTGGTATGGGGAAGTTAAAGTGTACAACCATATAGATAAAAATAAAAAAATCTGGTGATGAGGGAGATTCTCCTACATTCTGGATGACCTGGATGCTTATTTCTCACCTACAGTGTGTGCAACTATCAAGCGATACAATTTTGTCCACAGGAAATAAGGGGAAAAAAAAATGAGAAGTAGGTAGCAACCCTAAAGAAACAGGGGTTGACGTGCAGCTTTGGTAATTTGCAGAATGAACTGGTTAGAGACCAGGTTATTATGCAACATAATAATCCTGGCACCCAAGACCGTTTATGGGTCATGGAAGATTTCACCCTCTAAGAGGTTGTTTCTCTACTGTATCAAAGGATGAACTTACTACTAGGTGTGCTAAGGCAGTAATGTCTACTAACAATGTTGGAGATGCAGGAAATGTGTTAAATTAGTTAATAAGAAAACAGATAGTAAATCTGACCAGGATAGTTTTAAGAAAAAAGATGTCATCTCGAGAAATTCGAGTGGATGCACAATGGAGGATTTGAAACGGAAATGCTAACATTGTGGTAGTCCAAACCACTTAGCGCATGATAAAAAGTGTCCCTGTACCACTTTGCACCAAAATTTGTTCAAAATGCAATGTAAAAGGCCATTTTGCAAGAACATGCTATAACTCTAGATATAACAATGTTTTTTTGAGGATTCTAACAGAGAAAAAAATCAGTTTGAGTCAGAAAAAGAGGAGATGCAAGTATTAAGTGTGCATGATAAAGTTTTGGAAGTCAGTGGCTAATGCAGGAAGAAACCTTTGTGTGGGGTTACTGTTGGAGGAGTAAAGATTAATCTTGTAGCTGACTTCGGATCCCCATATACGACCATCAACAAACAAGCATGGTGTGACCCTTTTACCAATGTACTGGGAATGAAGTTAATACAACCAGATATCAAACCAGTAAACGTCACAGGTGTTGTAAGGATCCCTTATTATCCAGGTTGGACATCCCTATTTTAGTTTAGTTTCACGGATTGTGCTTTTTACACTGAAACATATTTTATTCATATTTATAGCCAACTTGCTTGTGGCAATTGTTTTATATATTTTATCTGCTGCCTCCTATAGGGAGGCAGAGTTCATACTACACATTTCATCAGCCATTTTACAACATGTAATTTGTACCTTTGTCCAAGGCTGCCATGTACAGTGAATTATATGCTAGGTTGTATTGCCAGCCCAGGAGCCAGTTTCTATCCTCGAGACATAGCATTACATCAGGCTTGTTCTCTGAACACTGTATGTGTTGTTATATAAACAACACATAGGCCCAGGAAGGTAAAGGGCATTCCGGTCAAGTCCATCCTGGGACATGTACCGCATGACAGACAGCTGACTCTTTAGCTCTCCAAGAGGATTGTGATTCAGACAACCAGCAGTTCCCTGCTCTTCCATTCTGGTACGGGGCTGGGGCTAATCCCTTAGAGCGGGCAAGGCAGAATAGTTACAACCACTATTCTCTCATATCTAAATATAGGGGCATATTTAAGTGTGAAATCTTGTTCAGCGTCACAGATCTTGATGGTCCTGGAACAGTGACGGCATAAACATCTTTTGACATAAATGAAGAATGAGCCTTTGTTGATTCCAGTTACCAATACAAATACAAGAAATGTCCATAATGTTAATCTGCAATTTAAGAATTCAACACAAATTGATGGTATTGTCAATGCGAACTACTTTCAAATACATCTACCACTCCTCTCTCACCTGCAATGGCTCCAGTTTTTGCACAGACTGCTTCTGGTTATGTTGCCGATATAGATGATTTTTCTTCAACTTCTTCAGCATCAACTATTGCCTCAGCACACAGTATACATACGATTTTTAACTATCTTAATTACACTTATCTGATTTATCCATGGTATTACCTGTAGATTATATTGGCATAGCTTTTTTTCTCCTATGCATTGGATTTGATATTTTCTTATTTTTGGCAATACATGGGCATTACCCCAATGAACGCTCTGCTGCTGCTGTTGAACTGCTGGATGAGGTTTTAAAGCCTTATTTGTCTTCCCATTAAGTGCAAAGAAACTTGTCCATAGGGAACATTTCTGCTGTTCCAGTTCCTGGTGGAACTGTCTGGGATAAATTTCCACATGATATATTTGGTCCTAATTAAATTATATAGATTCCATGGGCCATATTTATACTTTTTGACGCAAAACTGTGCCAGCGCAGTTTTGCATCAAAAATATTACCGCCGGCTAAGGCCATTTTGGTGCGCCGTGCGGGCGTCAAATTTATACTTTGACGCACGGCGGGGCAAACCACAGGTGGGAGTCATTATTTTTCACGCACACCGCAGCGCCAAGTCGTAATGCAAAACGACGTTAACGCGGCGGAAATGACTGTGGGTCGATTTACTACTCGCAAACCGGATATGAGCCGTTTTTTGATGCAATAGTGTAAAAAAAAAACACGAACACTGCCATTTCACCAGGGGAGAGCCAAAATGGATCCCAGATGCCACAACAGACCCCAGGAAGATTACATCAGACCAGGAACCAGCCAGGAGGAGCCACACATGAACCAGGACACTTATAAGAAGAAAACAAAGTGTTGCTTCAGTGCAGAGGAGCAGGAAATTCTGGTTAAAGAGGTGACGGAACACCAGCACCAACTGTTTGTCACCTCAAAGTTGCCAATCAGTAGGAGAGAGGCTATATTGCAACAAATTGTCGACAAGATTAACAGTGTGGCTGAAGTATGCAGAACAGTCATCAAGTGCAAGAAACGCTGGCATGACTGCAAGCGCAGGACCAAGGAAAAGATGGCCAGGAACAGGAAGGCAGCACTGCAGACTGGAGATGGGAGTCCAGTACACCAGGAGGCCCTGGACCACATGGAGGAGATGGTCGCAGCCATCATCCCAGAGGAGATCGTCACAGGGATTCAAGGACAGGACAGCGCAGACTACCGGGAGACAACGCACATGCAGGGTAAGTCGCATGGGGAATTAAAATGCAATAATGTTAACCGTAAGCAGGGGGGATACCGACCACAAAATGCATGGAAGTCATTTTATACATGGAGTGGCATGGGTAAAGGGGCACGGCATGGGGGCATGGCCCGTTCTGAGAAGACCTGGGGCACACCGTTACACAACACCAACAACAGTCCCATGGGGGCATGCTGTCATGCCAACAATGGAGCCACGCCAGGAGGGAAGGCCACAACGTCAAACTGACATCCCAGCACACGTCAGACACCTTGCCCCCTACATGAACTAGGGCCCTCTTAACAACCTCTAGCCATACCGACAACTGAGATGTAACAGTGACAACAGTTGCCACTACCACCTCCGCTCTGTGTGCAGCTCAAGTAGAAAATGGCAGTAACCTCCCCATGGATCATACACACCTAAATTAGGGAGTGAGGATGACAACTTCAACAATCCCCAGAAACAAGACAAAGGCCCCAGTACTGTCAAATGTCAATGCCCATAGTTGTCGCAAACATCAGCCAATGTAAACAACAATAGGAGCTACACAGCACTAAGGACACACCCATGCTGCATATGTCAGGGTCCATCCTGTGCCTGGGTAACAATGCAACATCCCAAATGTCATACTGCTCAGACAACAGCATTGAGGGGGGGACACATGTAACTGGTCACTGAAATACACCTGCACAGTCAGAGGAGAAAATAGGACACTGATACGATTATCAAGGCACATTACCAATGCCAACATCCATATCGTATCATAACATTGCTATGCATAGGATATGCCACATGTCAAATACATTTAAGTGGATTTAAGTGGATGTGAAAGATCAGAGATTGTGGCAGGTCCAGATTGTTAAGTGTGCTGCCAGGGCCATCAGAACACCCACAGCCAGTAAAAGGTCTCACCATGAGAATGGATGTAGACGGAGGCTTGAGTAGGACAAGAAGGTGGCAATTCTCTATTTGGCCTAAACCAACACCTAGAGGCGATGATGCTGACAAGTCTAACAACTCAATAACATACATGTGACATGCAGGTGGGCCATAGGCCTGGAAGAATGCCCATCTGAAGGACTGGAGCAATTAACACGAAACAAGATCACAAAGTGAATTCATCAAAAGGCAGGCATGTCACATCAAAATTCCCACAACACAGACACATTAATTGTACCCTGTTTCATTGCAGAGGAAGATGGATCTCCTGCAGATATGCCTGTCCCAGATTTCCCTGATGACATGGATGACGAGCCGATAAACATTCCCCAGGAGACTATCCAAAAGGTCCTTGAAACCCTCCAGACCCCACCTTCAGTCACAAGGAGGAGCACAGAACAAGCAGCCATCGCAGAGAATCCACCCACCACCCCAATTGTAAGACCTGCCAGATCCAATACAGCTGAGGACTCAGTCGACACTGGCACCAACTTTGAGAGAACTGTAGTTGGAGTACAGAGGGAGCTGGCCAAGGAGGTGCGGGTGGGGATGCAAAATATGGAAGCCAGCCTAGAGGGGGTGCGTTCGTGCATGATGTCATCTGCAGATCAGGCAGCAGCTATGCAAGCCCTAACATCTATCTTGCAGGAACTGCAGAAAACCCAGAAGGAAATCAGCACAGCTGTAATACAGTTGACCCAACACCTACAACAGCAATCCTGTCAATGCGTGCACGAATGCAACATTGAACCCACTCAGGGCCGACCAGGCTGACGACCATCGTGATGTGGCTGCTATTCTCAAGAACCAGCAGATACTCATTGAGGCAGTACTAGTCCTTAAGACCTTCACAGGGAGCAGCAACCGGGATGTCTGACTCCACGTCTTCTAACACTGAGGTGTGTGTTGCCCCTTCACAACCAACAACAACAAGGACAGAGGAGGCAACACACACATCAGAAGAAGAAGACATGGAACAGATCACATTCACAAGGAAAATGACCCAGAAGCACTAGTCCCTGCCACATGGCCAACAATTACCAAGGTCCTGCACTTTGTAAATTGCCAGTCTTGCAACAACTGTACTCAAGCACTGTTCTGGAAACCACTATATATCTTGTCACCCAGCCCAGTGATTGTCTCTCTCCTACTCATTGGCAAATTCTGTCCCTCTGCACTGTCTGAAACATGTTCATGGAGTTAGCGTCATTTTTTTGCGTGAACACCTTCCTTGCGTTAATGATATGCAAGGTAGGCGTTCCCGTCTTAAAAAATGACTCCGATGCATATGCGTCGGATTTATACTCCCGGGCAAAAATGACGCCCGAGAGTGGGCGGGTCTAAAAAACCCGCATTAGCGCCGGATTTTAGCGCCTGGGTCAGGGCAGGCGTTAAGGGACCTGTGGGCTCAGAATGAGCCCAGAGGTGCCCTCCCCTGCCGCCAGGGACACCCCCTGCAACCCTTGCCTACCCCAGGAGGACACCCAAGGATGGAGGGACCCACCCCAGGGACATTAAGGTAAGTCCAGGTAAGTATTTAAAAAAAAATGGTGGCATAGGGGGGCCTGATTTGTGCCCCCCTACATGCCACTATGCCCAATGACCATACCAGGGGACATAAGTCCCCTGGGCATGGCCATTGGGCAAGGGGGCATGACTCCTGTCTTTGCTAAGACAGGAGTCATTTCAATGGGGGATGGGCGTCGTAAAAAAATGGCGCAAATCGGGTTGTGGCGATTTTTTTGCCTCAGCCTGACTTGCACCATTTGTGGACACCCATACGCCATTTTCCCCCTACGCCGGCGCTGCCTAGTGTACGTCGTTTTTTTTAACGCACACCAGACAGCGCCGGCGGCTAACGCCGGCTAACGTCATTCAATAAATACGGCGCCCGCATGGCGCTTCAGAATGGCGTTAGCCGGCGCTAATTTTTTTGACGCAAAACTGAGTTCTGCCAGTTATCAGCTAAGAATCATGCTGCATATCCTCCGCCAAGACCTGGGCTACAAATGTCAGTGTACGGAAAGCAAAACTAAAGCCACATGGTCTGCAAGTTGTAACTAGACTTGCCAGTATAGTACCAGTATAGTACCAAGTGCCAAACCTGAGTGTGTATACTAGGTTCCAACCAAACAGTCACTTATTCACATGTATGTGTAACATACTGGTAGCATCAGTACTAGGTACCCCATTCACAAACCCATGCCCCTGTTTGAGGGTGGGGGGGTGGATAAACAACTATCAATTTCCAACAACATGTACACCCAGGAGTGTATAGAAAACTCCACACTTGTTTGGCTCTACACACACACACCACAGGTAAGGTCTATCAACAATTAGGAGTCAGCAAACCCTAGACCAATCATAGGGCCACACATGTCAGGAAATGCAGAACTTGGTACACAACATATACTTCCAGTAAGGCCTGACTTACATCAGACACAGAGTTGCAAGAACACCCATGATCATGAATTGCATGCACACCCAGGCCATTGCACTCAAGTTCCACATACTTGGAGCACTACATGTGGAAGTACATGCAGCTAGGAGGTTCTACCTACAGTTTCATAATTACGTTGGTAAATAGGGAAGCAGAAGTCTATTGGAAAGCAATTTGCTGTACCAATCTTGGAGAATGTGGGTCTGACAGGCTGACTAAATCGGAGCTGACTTCCAGTGCGACTCTTGTTGATACAAGTGTCATCCACATGACTAACCCCAGTACTCACAGTGGGGCCTACAGGAATGGCCTACAATCCCTACATAATACCGTTGGATATGCATTGGCCAACTCAAAACATGTGAGAAACTGAAATCCCACTCATGGAACAAGAGAAAATATTGCCCAACGCATCACACCTTGCTATGCGTTCAACACACACGAGTCCATAAACAGCAAACACAACACATAACAGACATATCAACACTTACTAGAGTGGTCGGGGTCCTCAAATGTCACCACCTCTCCCACAGTGTAGGGTGCCGGTCCACCTGTAAGGTATGGAAGGAAGAAATGTGCTCAAAATCTGTGCACAGCGCAACAATTTCATAAACATATACTATGTGTAGGCTGAATAAGGAAATGGCAGCCATTCAAACATGATGGTACTGCATCTGATATATCACGGCCAACTTGTACATAGCATGGGTCTCCTGTGACAGTTACACACATATCTGCACACATACATTAGCCCTAACTATCATGTGGTTGCAAACATGCCCCGTAATTGGTGACCAGAAAAAAATATGGAGTGTAATCGTCTCATAATGTGCATCCAAGAGAGACATCCAAAGCCTGGTTACTTGAGGACTGCATAACCAGTCAAACATGCCTTGTGGCCATGACACATTAATGACACATAGGTACAATGTACAGAGGGAGGGGCAGGGACATTTGTAAGCCCTCCTGTTGTTACATTTGATTCAATTGATGTGGCCCAGCTATGGTGATTTGCACCAACCATGGAGATGTGAAGCCATGTGCATACCTTTGGACTGCCATCCATATTTGGAATGTGGCACAACTAACTCCAACAAACATTCTAAGATGTTAGCTGAGGGCACCTTACACCTTTTCACAATATTTTCAAATCCAGATCTGACATGTATCCAAACAGATCAAGGAACACAATAATCCCAAACATTCATAGTACTTCCATGAACGCTTTCCTTCCACACTCACCAGACTCACGTGAGACATATGTCTGAGCCACTTTGCTATTATCAATTGACGTGAAGGCAGCACTCATTTTCAGCTTCATGTAGTGATTTTAAAGTCAGTCTAGCTATTGCGTCAACAAAGTTAGCCAATATGTTGGTACATCTTTTCTTCTCTGTCAATAGTACCCTATATAGACATGATTGGCTCCTATTTTGTTTGGTTGTCTGACACAAAAGCCGCACCAATTTACTTCATGGAAAAGTATCCTGTAAGTTTGCTGAGCACGTGCTACCTGACAGCTAGCAATTGCGATCCTTACCATAGTGCATCAATTATCCCTGTATGTTTCCCCAGCATTACACACAGTCAGCAAGTTAGCTGGCAGACATAGTACAAATCCTCTTATGTCACTACAGAGCATTTAATCATGCACATTTACATGATTAGTACTCACCAACAGTGCCACCGATCACGATTCCCAGGTGGTCCTAGAGATCCTGCTCCCTGGTGATGAGGTCAGCCCACCGGTGCTTCAGCTGGTGGTCACTCCTCTGGCTGGCATACACACGCTGCAGGTGATGCAGCACCTTGCCCCACTGGATTCTGCGTGCCTCTGTTGGATACCCCTGTATCACCCTGCCCGCTGCCTCGATCATGAGTGGCAAGAAATGGCACACAAGCCATATGAACCTCCCCAACTCCTCTTCACCCATTCTGCCAAGACGTGGCCTACCAGACATAGTGGAAAAGTGAAAGGGAATAGGGGTAAAAGAAATAGAAAGGGGAAAAGGGGGAAAGTAGAGGTACAAATACAGATGAAAAGTAAACTTAACCACTAAAAGAGCCCGACTATCCCCAAACTAACACTACCCACAACAGACTCCCACAAACAACAAAAACACAAGATAAATGGACAAATGTACACAAAACACAGTAGTACAGTATACACCAACAATATTTATTTCATAAATGGACAATACAGATAGCACACAGGACAAAAAAGCACAAAATCTCAGGACACCACTCTCTACACAGCCACACAGTCTAGAAGGATCATAGACTGCAAAGTGAAAGTGAAAGTACACCCACTGTACATGATCTGTAAACAGGATATCCTATTACATCACTTCCTGTATGAAATGTCTGCCCTTTTTCACGTTATGCGTAATTTTGTGTCCACCAAAACTGTATTTGCGTCATTTTTTTTAACGCACAGGAGTGAAAATTAGCCCACATCCACATAATAGTACATGGCCTGAACAAATATCTGGATGTGGGCTAATTTTCACTCCTGTGCGTCAAAAGAAATGACGCAAATACAGTTTTGGTAGACAAAAAATTACGCATAACGCTAGGGATGTCAAAATTTCAGTGTATTAACTGGTTTTGGGCAATTTTTCTGTTTTTTTGTTATGTTACATTTGGGACACATCAGAGATAGGCTGATTGAACATACTATCGTGTTGGTGGTGTATGTTCACATGTGTGACATCATACTGCAGCGGACCATGATCCGCTACTCTCTTCACTGTATTTTTACGGTTGGCTGATGCAATAGTTGGTCATAAGTGTGGCCTACATATATGTGTTGCACAAATTGTGCATGTTTGGCATAAGGAGAGGATAGCAATGTGACGCACATATGTACAATACCTAAATGCCTTTGGCTCAAAGTGTGTGCTTTGGCAACTAATGTATTTGTTGACCAAGTGTGTGTGTATCACATGAAGCATTATTGCACATACGCTTGTATGAATGTGACGTCCATGTGTCCAATCCTTAGATGCAAGTCATTGTGGAAATGAGAGAGGGCATGTGTTAGTCATACATGTAACAACATCCGTAATGTGGACTTCCAAGATTTAGGGTAATGTAGACACCACATGTGACATAACATGCACCAGATAGATGGCAGACGCTTGTTCATGTCAATGGTCCACATTTTCAACATCCTATGTCCTAGAGTATTGGTAACAGCTTCCTAGGCACTAGTAGGTGAATCCCACAGTGAGTCATACACATGCATTGAGGAAGTGGGTACCAGGTTGTTTGCACAGACAGACAAGGGTGAATCTCAAATGTATGATGACACCACAGCTAAGGCCATAGAAGTGAGCCCCAACTATATAGTGGCTGTGGTGGACCAGCATACAAGACAGCACGTGTCCACATATTTCCAGTGATCAATTGCACATAGGTGTCTTGTACATGTGTGTGGTCCAATTATGACCCTGTATATTGTTTGGGGTGTAATTTGTCACAGTTCGGTCCAGGACTCATCATGAGTCAGTGGCAGCTATTCCTGTATCTACTGAGTATCCTTGGTTGATCAATGTGAGTAAAGTGGATGAGGACATGTGAACCTACATGGGGATGGTCCCCCCCTGTCAATAAAGACGTGTAATGAGACAGTCAACAGGGCAACCTTGGTGTGCTGAGTGAGATAATGTCTCAGGTGTCATGTTCCGGCAGGTGTCATTACAACATTTGTACACAGGTTAGCCTCTGCAATTGACACTTCATTTGGGAACATCTTAGCCTCTGTTCTGATTATTATCGCAGCTATTCACCACACACGGCCCATCAATATGTTGTGAGCACTGCGATTCTGTGTGTGAACTGTCATGGTCCTGACGTGTGTATTTTTCATGGACATTATCAGAGGTTGCTGGTTCTGCTGAAAGCCCCGTACCCAATCCCTGCCTACGGCCCTGGGACACTGTCACACTTTGTCATCCATGCATAAATGAGACCCAGATAAGGGATGGGCCATGAATTTTGGTTTTCCCAGAGGATTTTACTCAAATGGTACAGTTAAAAGGCAGATGATGCTATACAATGTATTTGGGTATGCATTGACAAAGCCCATGCCCAATACCCCCTGATGAATGAGAGGTTTGCTAACGAAAGTGTGGTACATATGTAGACACAGGGATACTTTAGTGTGACGCACAGACAGATGCCAGTCAGGCTGACAGAATGCAGGGTGATTCAGGATGCAGCAATTTGACAGGTTATATAATCAGTGGTCTGACTCAGACTGTTTGGAGGACGAACTAGACAGTTGACATGTCAAACTGTGTATGTCCTGTGTTTTTGAAGGTGATAAATGAACCCAAGGGCTGTGTTACACAGCTTAATTAGTATCAATGCTTAACCGTATAATTGACAAAATGGCAACTCCTATGCTATTCCAAGCATCAGCAGGGGCAGTGCTTTTTGAAATGGGTGGTGTGCATGGAGGTGATCACAGGTGTGGGCTGCATCTGTTTCTCACCACTCCTGTAGGTGAGATTTGCATTCTAAGGGCCAACAGACATTTTCACACGGAAAGCAATCTACAGGTGCTAACAGGGCTTTGAAACTAGAAGACAGTGTATAAATTAACCTGACGTCCATGCAGTCAGGTGTTCTATGACAATGGCATACCATAGGAAAGGGTGTAGCACACTGGATTGCTAATGTTGGTCTGTGTGTGTAGAGGAGGGAATTTCAGGGTACACATCTTAGTATTCCAGGAACCTCTTCCGACAGGTGGGTTGTGACGAAGTACAGGGGTATGTCAGGAGTTAGGAAATGGGCTGACATGTACATGGAATGTCATGTGTGCAATGCTGCTCATATGTGTGGCACTTGCGCTGTCTATGTTCTGCTTCTATAGAACTCTGGTCACAGATAGTCCTTGCAAATATTGGATGCAGTTGGACTTACTGCTGTCAAGGGTCTGGTCAGACATTCCTGTTACTGATGCAAAAGTACATTGACTGCCTCATGTATGAGGCTTGTTTTCCCCTTATTGAGTGATGGTGCCTTAGTTGTGTGCCATATGCTGCGTTGGACCTTGATTTCAACATGTATGTGTGAAATAGGTGTGGTCCTCTGCTATTGGCCTTCAAAGGAGAAATGTACATGATAGATGTCATTTACAGTGTGTGTGTATGTGACCATTGTATGTTAGGCATCACATTAGCTCTGGGATTTTCAGTGTCCTAATCAGTATATCAGCAATGCTCCATGAGGCAACACTCTTATTCTGATAAGTAGAGATGAAGGTGTGCAAAAATGAATAGCCAGACCATGATATGGTGATTATTATAGGTGTTTATTTAAATTAGTTAACTAAAGTGGTGAAGGTGATTATATTTAAAAGAAATTGTTGACGATATGTTGCCGTCTGCGTATACCAGCGGCCGTGTTCTGTAGTTCCCCCTCATGTTGCAGGCCAGCATCTTCCTCCTCTTCAAGCATGTGTGGCTCTAGTTCCAGGAGGGGAATGTTCCTTTTGATGCAAATGTTGTGCAATATTGCACATGTTAGGATGATCTTACAGACCATCTCCTGGGAATATAGGAGGCTACCACCAGTGATGTCGAGGCACCGGAACCTTGACTTGAGGATGCCGAAGGTCCTCTCGAATATGGTGCGTGTCCTCCTATGTGCGTGGTTGTAGGCACGCTCTGAGGCAGTACTCGGGTTGCCAATCCATGGCTGGATGCCATACCCCTGATCAGCTGCAAGAGAAAATGAATGGGATCATGTTGATGTAGCTGGCCCCATTGAAATCACCTTGCATGGCAGTAGTTGTCTTGTGTTGTCTGTGACTCTTTTGTGTTATAATGTAGCATCCTAGGCTTGTAGGATGTACCATCTGCATTGTGTTGTTTCTTGGCTGAATGAGGGTTTGCCTGCTGACCATTTGTTAGCAGTATGTTTTGGGATTTGCAATACAGTGTGCCCTCCCTAGCATTGTGACTTGTGATACAGGTGTCTGTGTGTCTTCACTGGGGGTGAGATGATAGTTCCATACACAGGTTAAAATTGACAGTGTTGTTAACACGTTCAAATCAATGTACCCTGGACGTCCCATACCTTTAGACTTATGCAATGGATTAATGTAAACGTCATTGGGACACTTACATTTTGCAAGGTGACACTTAGGCAACCCACTCCACACGTTATGATCTTTGACATCTTAACATTAGGCTGCACAGTAATTTCAGATGTGTGACAGGTTCACTGCAGACCTAAGAAACATGGCTAGCGATCTCATGACCTCAGTGTGTTCCTGTTCGCCTGTTGCTGTTGTGGTGTATGTGTTGTGTGTCCTAGAGGGTTGCTGTGCAGTGTGTATATAAGTAGGTTTTTGTACTTACCAACAAGTAGTCCATTGCCATACCGTCCATCCTGGAAGTGTTCATTGATGGTGCAGTGACGGAAGATGAATGAGTCATGTACACTCCCAGGATATTTAGCCACGATGTTGGTGATCAATCCCTGGTGATCGACAATGGCCTGCACGTTGATGGAATGTGTGTGCTTCCTGTTGCAGTAGAGGTGTTCAGTTGCAGCAGGTGGCACAAGGCGTACATGTGTGCAGTCGATTGCACCTAGGACATGTGGGAAGCCACTGATGAGGTAGAACCCTGGTTTTGTTTCCTGCTGCTTCTGCAGTGTGTTAGTAAAGCAGATGTGGCGGGGTGTAAGTCCAATGATGGCATCCAGTACTTTGGGCAAAAAGGCGGAGAATGATGGTTGTGATATTCCGGCATCCAGGGCACCAGTTGTTTGAAAAGAGCCACTTGCCAGCATATGAATTACGGCAAGCAGCTTGGTTTCTGTTGGGATGGTGCGGGGTGTCAGCAAAGTGGGAGCCAACTGCGGTTCAATGTTGCGCACCAGCTGCTGAATGGCCTGCCAGTTCAACCTGTACCTCTGGATGATGTTGTGTTCCCTGAGGCCATGAAGGGTTGGTCTGGGGCGGAATATCCTCTACTGCCTTCTGCCCTGCTGGTGTTGTTGTAGCTGCTGTTGTTGCTGCTGGGCTCTGCGTCTGCGTGCACGCTGGATTAGAATCACCTCCATGTCTCCCTGTTGCTGCTCTGCTGCTCTGCTGCTCTGCTGTTGCTTCTGTGTGTTCTGATTAAATACAGGTGTGTTTGCCCCATTTTAACGCCTGCCCTGACCCAGGCGTTAATTTTTGACGCAAATCAGGCTGTGTGTCATTTTCCGGCTCCGCCTCCCGGCCGTGCGTCATTTTAGCCCGAATGCATAAATACGATGCACGCCGTTTAAGTCATTTTTGGGACGGGAACGCCTACCTTGCATTTGATTAATGCAAGGCGGGTTGCCGCATCCAAAAAATGACGCAGACGGCGGAATTTTGGCATCCGCGGGCTCGGGCGTCAAAGTTTAAATACGGGGCAACGTTTGTGCTGAATGTGCGTCAAAAATTTGACGCACATTCGGCGCAGACGGAGTATAAATATGCCCCCATGTGTTTCTAAATTTTCCATGAATCACATTGTTACACCTGGAGTTGCTTCTGCTGACTGGGATGTTAAAGCAGTTGATTCTATATGTTTTGAGCTTCAATATTAAACTGTGTTTGAAATTGAAGATATGTCCATAAACTGAGCAAATTATGGCCAAGTGTTCTGTTACCGTTATTATGGACATCATTATTTACATAGAACTACTATCCCACGGACAGTTTTTGAATTACACACAATGGGAACATTGTACAACACAACCAGTAGTGAGTATAGAAAGATTTATCTATTTTTATGGGCATGATCCTTCCAGTTCTGAGTGATATTGTTCCCAGTTGGCCATAAAAGCTATGATTATTGGAAAAAGACAATTGACTTAAAAACAGCTTGGAGAACGAAAGATTGGGAGGTACAGTGCATGGAAGCCTTATTTAAAGCATGTTTGATTCCATTGCAAATGATTATCTTGAACAACACTGTTCAGCAAACAACTTGCCTTGGGTTAACAAAAGTAAAATAAATTAATGTGCCCAGTATTCCCTTAGTAGCTAAATGTGACAATTGACAAAAGGTTCTAAATCCTCAGAAGACCAGCTGAATAATGTGGTTCTGAATGGTACATTTAATTTAACACTTTCAAGTCCCAGTGAGTGGTTATTGTGGCTAGTGGACACAAATGGTTGTCATGCATGTTTTATTAACTCCACGCAGTGTTTTAGAGAAAGCAGACCAGACTCTCATTACATCACCACACAACATTCAGGTATAAGAAATACATATTGGGAGTCATTCCGACCCTGGCGGTAAAAACCGCCAGGGCCGTGACCGAAGGAAAGCACCGCCAACAGGCTGGCGGTGCTTTCCTGCCCATTCTGACCGCGGCGGTAAAGCTGCGGTCAGAAAAGGGGATCCGGCGGTTTCACACCGGATTTCCCCTGGCTGGGCTGAACCTCCATGGCGGCGCTGCAAGCAGCGCCGCCATGGAGATTCCGACCCCCTTCCCGCCAGCCTGTTCCTGGCGGTTTTTACCACCAGGAACAGGATGGTGGGAACGGGTGTCGTGGGGCCCCTGGGGGCCCCTGCACTGCCCATGCCACTGGCATGGGCAGTGCAGGGGCCCCCTAACAGGGCCCCAGCATGATTTTCACTGTCTGCATAGCAGACAGTGAAAATCGCAACGGGTGCAAATGCACCCGTCGCACCCCTGCAACACCGCCGGCTCCATTCCATTCGGAGCCGGCTTCTGTGTTGCAGGGCCTTTCCCGCTGGCCCAGCGGGAAAGTCTGAATGGCCTCCGCGGTCTTCTGACCGCGGAGCGGCCAATTGGCGGTTTCCGCTTGGCGGACGGTGCCCGCCACCCGCCAATATTGGAATGACCCCCATAGTGTGGGTAAATTATGTCAGTAATGGTTGCAACAATCCTTGTTAACAGCTGTTAAGGAACAGATCTCTCTCCTTTCCAAGGACACAGATTTACAAGACTTCTTCTTAAGTCCTAGAAAACCATGCTCTAAATTATTTCTTTATGCAATATGCAACGAAATATGGAAGTTTTCACAAATGGAAGCTGCTGCTCGTTTAAGGCAAATCAATAAGGAAAATGTAGAGAAAGCATTGCCCGTTGTTGATAATGGTATGAACACACTGTCCACTTGCATATGCACATCAAACAATATTGTGTCTTCTGTTAATGGCATTATGCAAAAGGACATGTCATTTTACAACAGGGGCAAAATCAATTTAGCTCCTATCTGCAGCTGAATTGGACTTTACAGGTTCTTAAGTTGAACCGAGTGCCCTGGAAACATGTGAAGTCCAAAGAGTTATTTGCTGCATTCAACCTTCCATGGAAACAACAGATAATGGTGAAAAAGGAAGCTAGTTACACGTTGCGTAATATAGAAGAGCTAGAAAAGTTGCATTTTACAGTACCTGAAATACCATCATCAGTTTGGTTAATACATGGGGTGATATCCCTGTAATAGCCACATTTCAAGTCACCTCATGCTTGAAACATTTTCCTATCGGCAATGATGTGTGGGAACTGCCTTTCGATTTCAAATGCACGAGTGGGGAAGCCAATGTGAGACTTTTGTAAGCCATACAATTATTTTTAAACAGGTGGCAGTGCTTGCGCATGCAACACAACAGCAGCTAAATTAGCATGCTACTTGAAGGATATTTTTATCTCAGCGATTCACCTGGTATTTCACTTACTCTTGAAAGAGAGTTACTTGGTGCTGAGTGATCAAGGCTGTTGTGGGATGAGAACAGGTGTCCCGTATATGATTCCTGCTTTTCAAATAGTGAGCTGCTGTGGAAATGTACTTTGTCCTCCCATACAAGAGATAGAGATAGCAAACCTGTGACCTCACATTGCTACTTCTAATGTCAGTTTCAACAAGCTGAACAAACTAAAGGCACTGCTGTTTTTTCAAAAACATGTGGCACTCACATCTTCCCCAGAAACCTATAACCTACAAGTGGCAAGGTCATCAGCTGAGATATAATCCCTTTTAAATACTAACTCACCAAGATACTTCAATGAATTGGTGAGTTGCATTTTTAAGGCACATAATACCGCAGGGGCTATAGACATTTTTAAAGGCCATTGGATCTGTATTTATAAGTACATTACACACTATTTTTAGGATTATACCATCAGCCATTCACTCACTTTTTTTTAGTGTTTTTGGAGGTTTCCCAATTGTAGTGGCATTAATTGGTGGCATCTTGCTGTTGCTATTTTTGATTTGAAACTTCTGCCCCAACTCAACCAACAGAGGGTCTGATTTAGATCTTGGCAGAATAGTTACGTTTCTCCATCACAACGGTGACAGCTATCCCATCCGCCAAATATTAATCCTATTATCCTATGTGTTTATGTAGCCTGATCCTTTTAAAAGGCTACTAAAATGTGCACTCCTAATCTGGCAAGGGGAGGGTGTTGTAAGTATCCTTTAGTACCTGGGTTGGTCACCCCTATTTTAGCTTACTTCCACAGTTTGTGCCTTTCACAATAATATACATTTTATTTATGTTTTATTCATATTTTTAGCAAGCTTGCCTTTAGCAATTGTTTTATTTATGAAATCAATTGCTTCTTCTAGGAAGGCAGAGTTCCCACTGTGCGAATTTACAACATGTAAGCTGTACCTTTGTCCAAGGCTGCCATGTATGATACATGATATGCAAAGTTGTCTTGCCAGCCCAGGAGCCAGTTTCTATCCTCGAGACACAGCATTATGTTTGGCCTGTTCTCTGAACACTATATTGGTCATTACATAAACAACACTTAGGCCCAAAGAGGGTGGAACGCATTCCGGTCATGAGCTTTGCTGATCCTGGCCCTAATTCTTCAGCTTCCCGAGAGGATTGCCATCCAGTCAACAGGCAGACCCTTGCTATTCTATTCAGGTCTGGGGCTGGAGCTCATCCCTTAGGTCTGGCCAGGTCGAAGGGTTACAACTACTTTACTATCATATCTAAACATAGGGTTTTGGAAGGAATCTCTAGACTCTAGAATTGCAAAAAAATGGTGGGGTCGTTCATCTTCTCCACTTTGGGTGTAATGTTGATTACTGTCGTCTGCTTTATCTTCCTTATTATTGCAGCACATGCTTGTTACATGCACTTGGTTCAATAAATGCATTGAGATCCACTTTGCATTTTTTGCCTTGCCCTGGCATACATGAGTAACTGAGGAACAGAGTAAAAAGGATATGATCTGCTTTCACAACTTCCCTGAGGAGTCAGAGTTTCATGTTCAAGTTGCTACAAATTGCCTTTCACCCTGACAGGCTTGGGTGAGCCACTGCAAGCTAGCTGGAGTTAGACCGACAGCTTCCAGGTGATAGCGGTTGTACTTAGTTTACCATAATGGGTGGTACTGCCGTACTAAGCACACAGGGGCATATTTATACTCCGTTTGCGCCGGAATTGTGTCGTTTTTTTTAACGCAATTTCGACGCAAAACTAACTCCATATTTATACTTTGGCGTTAGACGCGTCTAGCGCCAAAGTCCATGGAGTTAGCGTCATTTTTTAGCGTGGACACCTACTTTGCGTTAATTATATGCAAGGTAGGCGTTCCCGTCTAAAAAATCGACTCCGAGGCATGTGCGTCGGATTTATACTCCCGGGCAAAAATCACGCCCGGGAGTGGGCGGGTCAAAAAAAATGACGTACGGCCGCTTTTGCGCCGTTTTTTTGCGCCTGCAAAAGGCAGGCGTTAAGGGACCTGTGGGCTCTGAAGGAGCCCAGAGGTGCCCTCCCATGCCCCCAGGGACACCCCCTGTCACCCTTGCCCACCGCAGGAGGACACCCAAGGATGGAGGGACCCATCCCAGGGACATTAAGGTAAGTTCAGGTAAGTGTTTTTTTTCATTTTTTTTGGTGGCATAGGGGGGCCTGATTTGTGCCCCCCTACATGCCACTATGCCCAATGACCACGCCCAGGGGACATAAGTCCCCTGGGCATGGCCATTGGGCAAGGGGGCATGACTCCTGTCTTTGCTAAGACAGGAGTCATTTCTATGGGGGTTGGGAGTCGGAAAAAATGGCGCAAATCGGGTTGAGGCGAAAAAATTGCCTCAACCTGACTTGCCCCATTTCTTGACGCCCAAGCTCCATTTTCCCCTACGCCGGCGCTGCCTGGTGTATGTTGTTTTTTTTAACGCACACCAGACGGCGCCGGCGGCTAACGCCGGCTAACGTCATTCAATAAATACGGAGCCCGCATGGCGCTTCAGAATGGCGTTAGCCGGCGCTAATTTTTTTGACGCAAAACCGCGTTAGCGCAGTTTTGCGTCAAAAAGTATAAATATGGGCCACAGTCTTTTTACCAAAATAGAAACTGCATAACACAGGCAAAGCTATTAAATTACTGGGGTTTCGGAAGGAACATTTTATATTGAAAGGGAAATCTGCAATTTGTGAAAATGTACGTTTCTGAACATGGTCCTTCACTGTTAATATAATGGAAATGAGGTGACTTGGGAATATTCCTAGATCCCAAAAGTCCTGAACATGTATTGATTGTGGGGGATGAATGTCAGTTATTGAAAAAGATCACTGAAGAGTTTCCTACAGTGTTGTTAGGTAAAATTTGAGAATTAAAGGGTTTTGCGTACAAGGTTATGCTAAGAAAAAAATGGACAACCCAAGCTCCATAAAGTCTGCAATATTCCATGAACTGTAAAGGAAGAGGTTAAAGAAGGTAGAAAGTAATGGCATTATTGAACATATTGAATCATCTGATTGGATTGCACCTCTTATGATAGCTAGGAATGCTAATTGTAAAATCAGGTTAAGTGTTGCCCTGAGAGACCTTAACAGGAAGATATTTTCCAAGCAGTTTCCCTTGCCTCGCATTAATGAACTATTGTTGTTAACTAAGAACAGGAATGGATTTTCAACAATCAATTTAACTTCAGCCTACCGTCAGGTATCCTTACACACTGACAGTAAATCACAGACATATTCAACACACCAGTAGGATGCTACCAAGTTAAAAAGGGTACCTTTTGGTTTGGCTTCAGCTGCAGCCATGTTTCAACTTCTAATTTACAAACTATTTATTAAAGTACGCAATGTAACTTTTTTTTTCCTGGACAACATTTTCTTCATGGGGGAGAGGAGAGAAGAACATGATAAAACTTTGAGGCGGGTCTTAAGTGTTTTGGAAGAACATGGGTTGATAGCAGAATCAACTAAAAGCGAGTCTGGCAAAAAGAAAGTCACATACTAAGGCCCATATTTATACTTTTTGCCGCACAACTGCGCAAACGCAGTTTTGCAGCAAAAAGAGTAGCGCTGGCTTGCGTCATTCCAAAGCGCCAGTCGGGTGCCAAATTTATGGAATGCCGCAAGCCGGCACTCAAGTTGAGCTAGCGTCAGAAAAAATTAGGTTAGCCGGTTGGGGGTGACGGTACGGGTGAAGGGGATTTTGCCTAAAAAAATGAGAAATGCAGTTAACCAGCCTAGCGTCATTTCCTGATGCAAAACCATTCATACCACATGACTCCTGTCTTATAAAAGGCAGGAGTCATGCCCACCACGCCAATGGCCAGCACAGGGGACCAGGGTCCCCTGGGCATGGCCTTTGCACCCAGTGCCATGCAAGGGGTCCCATGCTAGGGCCCCCAATGGCACTTACATTTTTTATAAATACTTACCTATACTTACCCTGCTTACCTAGGATGGGGTCCCCCATCCTCTGGTGTGGGTACAAGTGTTCCTGGGGCTTGGGGTAGGCACCTGTGAGCCCATTTCATAGTGCTTCACCAGGTAAATGGGTCTACAGGTCCCCTAGTGTATGATCTAAACCAGGTGTTAAATAATGGTGCAAAGCAAGCATTGCACCATTCTTAGCCCCTCCTCCCACCTGTCCGTCATTTTAGCACGGAGGAATAAATATGGGGCTATGGGGAGAGCACCATTTTGTAGATAGGAACACCTACCTTGCATGTCATTGACACAAGGTAGGTACACACATCCAAAAAATATTGCAAACTCCTATATTTTGACGTTAGACTTGTCTAACGTCAAAATATAAACATGGAGTTAGATTTGCGCTGAATTCGCGTAAAAAGGAATGACGCAAATTAGGTGTAAACATAGTATAAATATATCCCTTAGTGCACGAAATACGTTGCAAAGGCATTGCACTTAAGAAGAACTAGCTGAAGCCTTAGAGAAGCCCATCCATCTCGCAATAAGCACAAAGGCCATCATTATAACCCTGGCGGTCGGTGATAAAGCGGCAGTAACACCACCAACAGGCCAGCTTAAAAAAAATGGGATCACGACCACGGTGGAAACCGCCAACACAGACAGCCACTTTAACACACTGACCACCACGGCGGTAGCAACATACACCGAGGCGGTCACCGCCAACAGACAGGTGGAAGACAATGTGCTGCCCACCCCATTATAACCCGCCAATCCGCCAGCTTTTCCAGGGCAGAACCAACGTCATCAAAAGCACGGCAGAAACAGTGTTTGGAAGGGAAGCTACTCAACTCTCAGCAATCAACGAAAAACCAGGACGCCATGGATCCCGAGTGACAGGTCCTGCCCATGATGGTCTACCTCCTCATACAGGAGGAATATCAAAGGTGACGGCGACGACCACAGTGAGTACTGTACCTAGCACACAGCAGAGGGGGGAAGGAAAAAGAGAATGACACACACACACGCAACACACAACACCCCCACCCCCACCCTCACCCACAACACCATACACACAAACACATGTAACAACATTACATTTACACCCCTTAACCCCCTGTAAGAACGCAAGGACAAAAGGAATAGAGTTCAATCAGTGATATATTAGAAATAGGCAGACATACGTAACTAATAAAAAAACAGTGTTTAAAAAAACTTACAAACATATAGAAGGCCGTATTTTGTCCTTTGCAAATGTCCGTGGGACAAAAATCATGGGCCAAGCCCACGCTTGACTCCTGCCTTAATACAGAGAGAACACTGTAGGGGCATCAGGTCGAAAACACACAGGCACCTCAGGGGGACGGGGAAGGGAGGGGCACCTCAGCCGGAAGATGGAATAAGGCCACTGCTCCTCGAGGGGGCTCCATGCCCACAGCGATGTCCTGGGGAGTGCAAAGCCACAATCTCTCAAGTCAGTGGGTTGCCCACTGCTTGGTCATGGGGCGTGCACAGCCACAGTCTCTCAAGTGGGTGGGTTGCCCACTGCTTGGTCCTAGGGAGTGCAAAGCCACAGTCTCTCAAGTGGGTGGGTTACCCACTGCTTGGTCCTCGGGAGTGCAAAGCCACAGTCTCTCAAGTGGGTGGCTTCTCCACTGGTTCTGGATGGGGCAGCGTGCTTCATCCTTCCAAGGATAGGGTGAGTGGATGCATATCTTCACTTGTTCTGGAGGGGGCTTTGTGCCCAGTGTGCTTCATCCTGCCAAGGATAGGGTGAGTGGATGCATATCCCCACTGGTTCTGGAGGGGGCTTTGTGCCCAGTGATGCAGCACTTGGGGTGTGGCAGTTCACATTCCCTCACCTGGGTGTCTGAGGCATGAGATTTGCAGGGGCGAGGTAGCATGATACTCCATGGAGGCACGGCCAGACTCCATCAAACTAGTGGTAGTGCCGGTGCTGGTGGGAGTGCTGCCAGTGGTGGTGGGAGGCTCCAGCCCGTCTCCTGCAGCCTCGGACGGACGCACTCTGGGGCTGCTGCTGCTGGTAGTGGTCATACTGTCAGCAGTGCAGGTGGTGGTGCTGCCTGTGGTGCAGGTGCGGGTGCTGCCAGTGGTGGAGGGAGGCACCAGTACATCTCCTGCAGCCTCGGACGGCTGCCCACTGGGTCTGCTGCTGCTGACAGTAGTGGTGGCAGCAGCGGTGCAGGTGGCAGTGCAGGTGGCGTGCAGGTGGTGGTGCAGGTATCGGTGCATGCAGCGGGGATGCTGGTGGTGCTGGCCGCGGTACAGGTGGCGGGGCTGTCGGTTCTGATGGTGGCCACCAGGCCCTCACCTGGAGCCTCCGAGGCCTGAAGTGCCTTGGCTTTGCTTTTCTGCCCCTTCCTCACCTTGGCAGATGCTGCTGGGACCTTGGCTCTGGCAGCTGGAGTTTTGGAGGAGGCCTTGCTGGGTGAGTCGTGCTCCTTGCCCTTGCTGCATGCTGTCCCCTTTTTCACCTTGGCAGGTGGTGGAATGGTTTGGTCCTTTGCAGGGGCCGGTGGCACACTGGCTGGCCTGACGGGTGCCCCCTTTGATCCTCTGGGAGTTGCAGGTACCACAGCGGATGCCGACTTGGTGGCTGAGCTGCTGGCCTGGGTTCTGGACACCCTGGCCCAAGGGGAAGGACGGGGGAGAGGGGTAGGGAACAGGTCAAAGTTTGCCAGGAAAAGATTTTTAGACACACAGGGACGGGAAGATGGAGAGGGTTTGGGAGTGGAGGAAGAGGGAGTGGTTGTAGGAGGTGTCTGTCTGCTGAGTTTGGGTGAAGGTGCACGGGCTGGCTGCTGTTGTGAGGTGGATGGCTGTTGGGTGGGTGGGTGCTTGCGTTTGTGTACTTTGGGAGGAGGTGTCACAGACACAGTGGAAGAGGAGACAGGGGACGTGCGCATGGTTGTGGGGGTGGTGACTGCTCGTGAGGGGCGTGTTGTGATAGGTGTGCTGGTGATGGAGGTAGTGGATGAAGATGTAGTGCATGCAGGTGTGAGTGGAGATGCTACTGGGTTGGAGGTGGATGAGGAGGAGGAGGGGAACACAGTGGAGGCAGTGGATGTTGGTGTGTCTGCATGGCGATGGTGCTTGTGTGAGTGCCTGTGAGATGAAGTGTGGTGCTTGTGTTTGCCTGAGCCATGTTTGTGTGGTGATTTGGGTGAATGCTTGTCCGAAGGTGTGCTTGGGATTGGCTGGGGTTGAGTGGATTGGGTCTGGGTAGAGGAAGTTGGAGGGGGAAGGCTAGACACAGAGACAATGGCTGCCATCAGTGCGGAGGCCAAAGCCTGAAATGCTCTCTGTTGGGCCACCACGCCAGAGTGAATGCCCTCCAGGTATGCATTTGTTTGTTGCAAATTCCTCTCGACACCCTGGATGGCATTCAGTATGGTTGACTGCCCAACAGTGAGGGTTCTCAGGAGGTCAATAGCCTCCTCACTGAGGGCAGCAGGGCTGACTGGGGCAGGGCCTGAGGTGCCTGGGCCGAAGGAGATGCCCACCCTTCTGTGTGAGCAGGCACGGGAAACACACTGAGAGGGCTGCTGGGAGGGCAGTGCTGGTAGGGGGGTGGCGGCTGTACCTGTTGTTAGGGTGGGCACAGAGGTGTCCGCAACCGCCAGGGAGCTTCCATAGGAGGAGGAGTCGCTGTCTGTGGTCTCCCCTCCTGTCCCCGTCGTGGTGCTCATCTCACCCTCTGTCCCACTGGTACCCTCACACTCTGTGGATTCGGCCTCCAGGCCCATGTGGGATGCAGCTCCCTCCTTCGCCGGTGCCTCTGCTCCTCCGCCAGATGATGCTAATGCACGTAATGACAAGGTGACAAAACAAAAAGGGGGGGAGAGACAAAGGAAACACTTGGTCAATGCCAGCAACACGACTACCGTTGGCATACACAACACACAGGGAGCAGCCCTATGCACTAGGCCATGCCCAACCATTTACTAAGACAGTCACCAGCCCATGGGGTACAATGCCTAACGCCATCATCTGCACACTAGAAGCCCACAGGACCCTGCACAGTAGTAGATGCGAACTTTCACTATTGGGGTAGGAGTGCTCCAGAGCCTGCCCAACAAGGGACCTACCCTGCCATGTTGGCCCTTGCCTAACACATCCCCCACCCAGGTAACTCCTAACACGTGCAAAGTCAGGTTTCAGATTCTGTACTCACCCCCTCGTGGCTGCTGTGATGCCTTCAAGCGCCCATCCAAGTCCAGATAGGCCACCACCAGGATGCAGAACATGAGGGGGGTCATGGTGCGACAGGCACCCCTTCCTCGTTGGGAGGCCAGCCCCAGCTGGGCCTCTGCTGTCTTCTTTGACAAGCAGCACAGGTCCTCCCACCTCTTGCAGCAGTGGGTGCTCCGCCTGTCAAAGACCCCCAGGGTCCGCACCTCCGTGGCGATGGCACACCAAATACCCTTTTTCTGGTGGGCACTGACCTGGAGGGAAAAGACAACAGAAAAGGGAATTATTCACCCGTCCAGACCGTCAGACTCATTGCCCACCAGATCTCACCCATTCCCTGACGCACATACATTAACCGCCTTACATGCTGCACTCAAGCCAGGACGCCTGTTCACCCCCCTACATCCATACATTCATGGCCCACGCATCATGCTCACAGTGTACTTACCTGTTTGTCTGGAGGACCATAGAGTGAACTATACTGGGGTAGGACCCCATCCACCAGTTTCTCCAACTCATCCGCAGTGAAGGCGGGGGCCCTTTCCACAGACACTGTAGCCATTGTCGCTTCCAGACGCAGGTCACAGCAGCACTTGCAGTGTAGGTTCTCTCCTGTTGAAGGTCAGGTAGCAAGTGAGTGAACAGATAGAAAATGGCGGTGACATCCGTGGCGGTGCGTACCATCACTGCCGGCGTACATCGCCATTGGCTCCTGGAACCCATAGAGCCCAATGATAACCAATGCGATTTTGTGCGGCGGTCATCGACCACTTACCGCGACGGCGCACAACGTGAGCGCAATTAACTCATTTCCACTTGTCTCTCCACACAGGTCAGGCAGCCGCCATTTCAGGGAGGCACCAGGCATGGCACCTAACTGCATTACAGTAGACATTGGCACATCAACTGACTCTCGAGTTCACATACTGTTTCTGTAAAGTAAACAAATCATCATGAGTGCAATAGATGTGTAAATATGATCCTCTGCTCACCGTTCTCTTCCATAGGCTTCGACCGCTGAGGCAGAATAGGAGATGGTGGCATCCTCCGGTGTACAGACTCCTGGTGGACCTTGCAACTATGGAGGACAGACACAGTGGCCCTCATCACAACCCTGGTGGTAAATCCCGCTTACCGCCGTGCTGAAGGCTGCCAACATACCGTGGTGGCGGCGGAGGTATTACGACCCACATCTCAAAATCCGCCACAATACAAACACTCACACAAATCCGCCACACCAAAGGTCAGTGATAAACTGGCAATATCAAAACCTATACTGTCACGCCAACAAGAATACGCCCACACTATCACGACCCACAAATCAACGAGGCGGTCTTTCAACCGTGGTAATCCATTGGCGGTACACACCGCCGCTCTCAAAAAACACACATATGTACAAAACACAACTACATTGGAAAATTCGAAATACACACACATGTTACACATACACATACCACACCCACACACTCACAACACTATAAAACACACACCCACATTACCCACATTACCCACAAACCCTTTACACTGATTTTTTTTTTAAAAAGATGAGTGAGAGAGAATAGCAAACACAACACCAGCATCCACAGGCACACAACACCATCACTCATACAACATCCACGCACCTCACACAACACACCCCAACACAACACATCACACAGCACAACAAACAGCACCTCACACATCACCCACACAACATCATGGCACCTCAAAGACACCCCAGGTTTTCAGAGGAGGAGCTCAGGGACATGGTGGAGAAAATCATCCGGGTAGAGCCACAGCTTTTCGGATCACAGGTGCAGCACACCTCCATTGCTAGGAAGATGGAGCTATGGCAGAGAATCGTCGACAGGGTCAACGCAGTGGGGCAGCATCCAAGAACACGGGATGACATCAAGAAGAGGTGGAATGACCTACGGGGGAAGGTGCGTTAAGTGCTATCCAGACACCAGAATGCTGTACAGAGGACTGGCGGTGGACCCCCACCTCCTCCCCCACAACTAACAACATGGGAGGAACAAGCCTTGGCAATACTGCATCCGGAGGGCCTCGCAGGAGTAGCAGGAGGGCTGGACTCTGGTAAGTTATATCTTATTTACCATATCCCCCCACCCCACCTGCATGCCATCACATACCCCCACTCTCACCCTCACCCTATCACTCCAACACCTCACATATGCACCGCTATCACAACCCACACATCCCAATACCAAGGCCATGCATGCAACACCTATGCATGGACCCCCATCACCAAAGCATGTCCAGTACAGATACCCACACAGACCCCACACCAACAATCACAAAAGGGCAAACACAATAATGCAAGCACAGGAGTAGAGAGTACCTCACCCAATGCAGAAGATGGCACACACAGATACTAAAACTATGCATTTACACCCCAACAAGACCCATACCCAACGTCACCAGACAGGCGGTGCCAGACATATCCAGTCCCCTCACAGAAGAAACCCACAATGATGACAACAATTCTGCACGCCTGGATCAAGATGACCAGCCCGGCCCATCAGGGACCTCTGGATAGTCGCTTCCCCTGCCACTGTCACAAGCCACCTCAGACCCTCCCCCCTCAGGAAACACCACCACAGCACCCACCCAGCAGGCCCATGCCACTGTCCACAGGACACGTCAATCAGCAGTGTGTCCACCACTACAGGAACCCAAGGCAAGCGCACCAACCCAAGACAATTAGGGATCTGGGGTCAGTGGCAGTGGGCACACAGTTCAGGGGACAGAGGCACAGGACAACAGGGAAGCTGGGAGGACTGCTGTGCGACAGGGGGAGGACAGGCCCAGGGAACCGACCCTCCACGAGGCACTCTCCAACATTATGGGAGCATACCACCATTCACAGGAGACCAAGGGCACCGATCAGGCCAAGTTTCAGGAGAGTCAGCGGCTGCAGGAGGAACACTACGTTGGGATCAGGGAGGACTTGAAGTCCATTAACACCACCCTGATCACCATTGCAGGGGTGCTGGCAGACGTGGCCAACACCATGAGGGACACAGTAGCTCACAAACGGGCCCCTGACACTAGCCTGGATGATGAACAGCCCTCCACCTTCGCCGGCGCTAGTGGACAGGAGGCACCACCACAGGAAAAACAGGCCACCAGCACCCCACCCTCTGCAGAAGGAGAACCACCCCGCAAACAGTCCCTGAGATCCAGGAACAAGACAGAGAACATTGCCAAGACCCCCGCCAGAAAATAATACCCTCCTGAATGTCACCCTTGTGTCCCACTTTGTCACCCTGTCCACCTTCAACTGCCATTGCTCCCCTTCCTATGCCCCTATGGACAATCCACCTGTGAGACCAAGAGACTGAACTCCACAATGAACATTCCTCCACATCACCCCAGCCCATTGCACCCCCCCTCACGTATTAGCACAGAAGTAAACACCCTTGAATCACAAATCAATCTGGAGTCAGTCTGTACTTTCACAAATGTGTAATTGCAACCTCTCAGAAATATAGCAATGTCAATGTACATGTTGACATACCAATGTTACACAGTTGTTGGCAAGCAGTAGACATAGCAGAGGGCACAAAGTGGGACCCAGATCTGTGAAATGGAAAGCCAAAGTGACATGTCAGGGTCCATACACAGAGGTGAAAAGGCAGGTTTATGCTAGGTCCTACAATAGTATGAGATGTGGGAAGCAGTTCCATCCTTTTACCTGTGTCTCACTGGAAGTATTGCATGATGATGTTGTTACGGTTGTCTACATCTTCTTCTGCTTCCTCTTCTTCACTGTCCACAGGCTCCACAGCTGCCACAAGACCACCATCAGGCCCATCCTCCTGCAGAAAAGGTACCTGGTGTCGCATAGCCAGGATGTGCAACATACAGCATGCCACGATGATCTGGCACACCTTCTTCGGTGAGTAGAATAGGGATCCACCTGTCAGATGGAGGCACCGAATCTGGCCTTCAGGAGGCCTAAGGTGCGCTCTATTATCCTCCTAGTTCGCCCGTGTGCCTTATTGTAGCGTTCCTCTGCTCTTGTCCTGGGATTCCTCACTGGGGTCAGTAGCCATGACAGGTTGGGGTAACCAGAGTCACCTGCAAATATCGAGGGACAACTGTTAGACATCCTCTAAACAGTAGGGAATCTCCCATACCCAGACACCTAATTAAACTGTGTGGGGACCTTGGTCTCACCTATTAGCCACACACGGTGCCTCTGGAGTTGCCCCATCACATAAGGGATGCTGCTATTCCTCAAAATGTAAGTGTCACGCACAGAGCCTGGATATTTGTCATTCACATGGGAGATGTACTGGTCTGCCAAACACACCACCTGCACATTCATTGAATGGTAGCTTTTCTGGCTTCTGTACACCTGTTCATTCCTGCAGGGGGGTGCAAATGCCACATGTGTACCATCAATGGCACCAATGATGTTGGGGATATGTCCCAGGGCATAAAAGTCACCTTTCACTGTGGGCAAATCCTCCACCTGAGGGAAAACGATGTAGCTGCTCATGTGTTTCAGCAGGGCAGATAAGACTCTGGACAACACGTTAGAGAACATTGGCTGTAACATCCCTGATGCCATGGCTACTGTTGTTTGAAAAGACCCACTTGCCAGGAAATGGAGCACTGACAGGACCTGTACTAGAGAGGGGATTCCTGTGGGATGGCGGATAGATGACATCAGGTCTGGCTCCAACTGGGCACACAGTTCCTGGGTTGTTGCACAATCAAGTCTGTAAGTGATAATGATGTGTCTGTCTTCCATTGTCGACAGGTCCACCAGGGGTCTGTACACCGGAGGATGCTGCCATCTCCTCACCTGCCCCAGCGGATGTGCCCTAGGGAGGAGAACAGTGAGCAGAGGGTCATACACCACATAGATTTCACAAGGCTGTTTAGCACAATCGTTAAATTATCTCGATGTGCCTTTGTCTGTCCTGGCCTAAATAGGTGTGACGCAGTTAGTTGGCCTAGCATCTGGCCCCCTGAAATAGCTGCTGCCTGACCTGTAAGGTGGGACAAGGGGAAATGAGGTAACTGCGCTGGCGTTATGCAGCGTTGCGGTAGGCGGTCGAAGACCGCTGCGCAATTCAGCATTGGTTATCATTGGGCCTTATGGGTTCCAGGAGCCAATGACGATGTACGCCAGTGTTGACGGTACGCACTGCCGTGGACGTGACCACCATTTTCTATCTGTTCACCCACTTGATGCCTGACCTTCAACAGGAGAGGACCTACAATGCAAGTGCTGCTGTGACATGCGTCTGGAAGCGACAATGGCTACAGTGTCTGGGGAAAGGGCCCCTGTCTTCACTGTGGAGGAGTTGGAGAAAGTGGTGGATGGGGTCCTCCCCCAGTACACGCTACTGTACAGTCTTGCAGACAAACAGGTGAGTGAACCGTGTGCATGGTGGATGGGACATAATTGTATGAAGTGTTGTGGATGGAAGAGACAGTGGGGGGGGACAGGCCAGCATGTGAGGATGGTGAGTGTATGTTTTTATGGGACAGGATGGGAGGTTTGTGTCCAATGTGTGAGAAGAACTGTACGGGAAAGTAACATCCTTTTTAACTTCACTCTTCCTCTAGGTCAGCACCCACCAGAAGAAGGGTATTTGGCGTGCCATCGCCAAGGAAGTGTGCACCCTGGGGGTCTACCATAGACGGAGCACCCACTGCCGGAAAAGATGGGAGGACCTGCACCACTGGAGCAAGAAGATGGCAGAGGCCCAGCTGAGGATGGCCTCCCAACGTGGAAGGGGTGCCCGTCACACCATGACCCCCCTGATGAACCGGATCCTGGCGGTGGCATCTCCTGAGTTGGATGGGCGCTTGAGGGCATCACAGCAGCCACAAGGGGGTGAGTACACTCTCATTCAACTGACTCTGTGCGCTTGACGAGGTTTCTGGGTGGGGGAGGTGGGCTGTGGGTTCCCCTAGGCCAGGGCTGACGCGCAAAAGTAGATCCCTTGATTTGTAGGCTCATTCCCACTCCAACCCCAAAGGTGGTATTTGCCCTCTACACCTAGTCAGGCTCCCATGGGTTCCAGCTGTGCATGAAATGGGGCTAGACAGAGTCCCCCATAGGCATGTGCTTTTCCCCTTCCTTGTTAGTTCATGTCATGGCTTAGTGCATAGGGCTGCTCCCTGTGTGTTGTGTCCGCCAACGGGAGTGGTGTTGCAGGCATTGACCATGTGTCTCCTCTGTCTTTCCCTCCCTTTTTCTTGTCACCCTGTCCTTGTGTGCATTAGCATCATCTGGCGGAGGAGCAGTGGCACTGGAGCAGGAGGGAGCTGCATCCCACATGGCCCTGGAGGGTGAAGTAACGGAGTCAGAAGGCACCAGTGTGACGGAGGGCGAGGGGAGCTCCACGACGTGGACAGGAGGAGACACCAGCGACAGCAACTCCTCCTCTGATGGGAGCTACTTTGCAGTGGCGGGCACCTCTGTGCCCATCGCATCAACAGGTACAGCCGCCACCCCCCTACCAGCACCGCCCTCCCAGCAGCCCCTCATCGAGTTTCCCATGCCCGCTCACCCAGGAGTGTGGGCATCTCCTTCGCCCCAGACACCTCAGGCCCTGCCCCAGTCAGCCCTGCTGCCCTCAGTGAGGAGGCTATTAACCTCCTGAGATCCCTCACTGTTGGGCAATCAACCATTTTGAATGCCATCCAGGCTGTTGAGAGGCATTTGCAGCAAACAAATGCATACTTGGAGGGCATTCATTCTGGCATAGCGGCCCAACAGATAGCATTTCAGGCTCTGGCCTCAGCACTGATGGCAGCCATTGTCCCTGTGTCCAGCCTCCCCTCTCCAACTTCCTCCACCCAGACTCAATCCCCTGTACCTCAGCCTATCCCAAGCACACCATCAGACCAGCATGCACACAACATAAGCACCACACATCCCACAGACACTCACAGAAGCACCATCCCCATACTGACACACCAACATCCACTGCCTCCACTGTTTCCCCCTAATCCACATCCTATTCCTTCCTCCCTGTCTCGTCTCCACTCATACCTGCATGCACTACATCTCCATCCACTACCTCCATCACCAGCACGCCCATCACCACACACCGCTCACGTGAAACCACCACCCCCACTACCATGCACACATCCTGTGTCATCTCCCAGTGTGTCTGTGAGCCCTCCTCCCAAAGTACACAAATGCAGGCACACACCCACCCAACAGCCATCCACCTCACAACAGCCTCCGGCCCATGCACCTTCACCCAAATTCAGCAGACGTACACCTTCTACAACCACTAGCTCTTCCTCCACTCCCAAACCCCCTCCATCTTCCCGTCCCAGTGTGTCTAAGAAACTCTTCCTGGCTAACATTGACCTCTTCCCTACACCTCCATCCCCGTCCTTCCCCTAGGGCCAGGTACCAGCCCAGCACCTCAGCCACCAAATCATCTAGCACAGTGGTCTCAGCAAGTCCTGTCACATCGCAGGCGGCACCCAACAGGACTGCCAGTGTGCCACCTAGCGAGGCCAAGGATCAGCCCATTCTGCCACCTGCCAAGGTGAAGAAGGTGCCCACATGTCAGAGGGAGAAGCCGCACCAACCATCAAGCAAGGGCTCCTCCAAGCCAAAAGGGGACAGTGCCAAGGGATCAGCAGTGACATGAAAGGTGGGGAAGGGACACAAGGCGAAGAGCAAGTCAGAACAGGGCACGGAGGCTCCGGCTGAGGGACCAGAGTCACCCCTTCTGTCAACCAGAACATCAAACTGTACGGCGGTGGACACCGCCACCTGCACCGCCACCTGCACGTCTGCTGCCTTAGCAACAGTCCCCAGCATCATCCCCAGTGGGCAGCCATCTGAGGCTGCAGGAGACGTCCTGCTGTGTCCCTCCACAGGTGCTGACACATGCACCACCGCCAGCACCTCCGCCACAGACACCGCCGCAACCAAAGCCACCAGCCCTGCGACGTGCTCAGACACTGCCACCACAGCTGACATGGCTATCATCCCCAGTGGGCAGCCGTCCGAGGCTGCAGGAGACATCCTGGACTCTGCACAGCATACATGAGGCATGACACCCAGCACCATTTGTACCTGCATGTGGCAGGTGAAGTCGCAGCAGGGGGGAGTGTGTCTCTGCCTCCATGGAGTATCATGCTACCTGTTCCCAGGCAATCTCGTGGCACACACACCCAGGTGAGGGAATGGGACCTGCCACACTGCATGTGAAGCACTCTGGGCACAATGCCCCCTCCAGAACCAGTGGAGAATCACATCCAGTACATAATCCTTTGCAGGATGAAGCACTCTGGGCACAAAGCCCCCTCCAGAACCAGTGGAGAATCACATCCACTCACCTAATCTTTGGCAGGATGAAGCACTCTGGGCACAATGCCCCCTCCAGAACCAGTGGAGAATCACATCCACTTGAGAGACTCGGGCTTTGCACTCCCCAGGATAAAACAGTGGGCAGTGCACCCACTTGAGAGACTTGAGAGACTGTGACTTTGCACTCTCCAGGATAAAGCAGTGGGCAAACCACCCACTGGAGAGACTTGAGAGACTGTGGCTTTGCACTCCCCAGGATAAAGCAGTGGGCAAACCACCCACTTGAGAAACTTGAGAGACTGTGGCTTTGCATTCCCCAGGATTAAGCAGTGGGCAAACCACCCACTGGAGAGACTTGCGAGACTGTGGCTTTGCACTCCCCAGGACCAAACTGTGGGCATGGAGCCCCCTCGTGGAGCAGTGGTGTCGTCCGTTCATCTGGCTGAGGTGTCTCCCTCCCCCTCCCCCTGAGGTGCCTGTTTATTTTCGATCTGATGCCCCTGCAGTGTTCTCTCCGTTTCGAGTCAGGTATCTTGTGTGGGCTTCACCCATGCATTTTGGGACCACTGGTCCACGGACAATGATTTCATTAATATCCGGACTTGTGTAGTTGGTGTACATATTTGTATATACTGATATTTTAATTTGGCCTGTCTGATTTTTCAATGATTACACTCGTTACAATAATTTCATTTGGTCCTTGCGTTCTTCCAGGGGGAGACGGGGTGTAATTGTAATGCTGTATTGTATTGTAATAGTATTTATATATTGCTTACTACCCCTGACAAGGCATTGAAGTGCTTTTCGGCGAGTAGCACGCTACTTCGGAACCCAACAGCCTTGGGATGAGTAAAGGGGGATGGAGGAGGGAAAGAGTCTGTGGAAGGTTTAGGGAGATCATAGTAGCAGGGTGAGATAAATGAGGGAGAATTTAGTAGGGTTGTTTGGGAGGTCATGGTAGTAGAGTGAGGTTTGGTGAGTTAGATGTGGAAGCGGAGGGAAGAGCTTAGGCAGAGTTATTTAGAAGATTAAGGGCCATATTTATACTTTTTGACGCCAAACTGCGCTAACGCAGTTTTGCGTCAAAAAAATTTGCGCGGGCTAACGCCATTCTGAAGCACCATGCGGGCACCGTATTTAATCAATGACGTTAGCCGGCGTTAGCCGACGGCGCTGCCTGGTGTGCGTGGAAAAAAACAACGTACACCAGGCAGCGCCGGCGTACGGGGATATGGAGCTTGGGCGTCAAAAAATGGGGCAAGTCAGGCTGAGGCTAATTTTTCGCCTCAACCCGATTTGCGCCGTTTTTTTCGACTCCCAACCCCCATAGAAATGACTCCTGTCTTAGCAAAGGCAGGAGTCATGCCCCCTTGCCCAATGGGCATAGTGGCATATAGGGGGGCACAAATCAGGCCTAACGCCAAAGTATAAATATGGAGTTAGTTTTGCGCCAGAATTGCGTAAAAAAAAACGACGCAATTCCGGCGCAAACAGAGTATAAATATGCCCCTAAAGTAGTAGAATGGATTTGGAATGAGTCACAGTGGGAATGGAGGATAGATTGACAGAGACATGACATATGATGATGGGTAGATAAGTGTGATAAGATGAGAGCAGGGATTCATAGATATCTAGTATAACAACCCGCTCACGAGCAATGCAATGACCCACGAACATGCCAAGCACAGAACACCATACACACATACATACATATATATATATGTATATATATATATGCATATATATATACATACACACATACATACACACATGAATACACACACATATGCACACATATATGTATATACAATACATAATTAGAACCATGGGTAAATATACTTAGTCAAACAGGTTTAAAGAGTGTGTGTGTATTTTATTGTTATGACATAGTAGCAATAAATAATTTCTAAAGAACTATACATAACTAGAAATAGACACATAGGGCCTGATTCTAATGTTGGCGGGCGGCGGGAGCCGCCCGCCAAGCTACCGCCGCTGAATGACCGCACCGCGGTCAAAAGACCGCGGCGGCCATTTAGACATTTCCTCTGGGCCGGCGGGCGCTCTCCAAAAGAGCGCCCGCCGGCCCAGAGGAAATGCCCCTGCAACAAGGACGCCGGCTCAGAATTGAGCCGGCGGAGTTGCAGGGGTGCGACGGGTGCAGTTTGCACCCGTCGCGTATTTCAGTGTCTGCTTAGCAGACACTGAAATACTTTGCGGGGCCCTCTTATGGGGGCCCCTGCCGTGCCCATGCCATTGGCATGGGCACGGCAGGGACCCCCAGGGGCCCCGCAGCACCCCCTACCGCCATCCGCCCGCCAGGAACAGGATGGCGGTAGGGGGTGTCAGAATCCCCCATGGCGGCGCGGCAAGCTGCGCCGCCATGGGGGATTCAAAGGGCAGCGGTAAACCGGCGGGAGACCGCCGGTTTGCCTCTTCTGACCGCGGCCGAAGCGCCGTGGTCAGAATGCCCTGCGGGGCACCGCCGGCCTGTCGGCGGTGCTCCCGCCGACCCTGGCCCCGGCGGTCTAAGAATGACCCCCATAATCAGAAAAAATATTTATCAACATAGGCATATGCAGTCCATACTTTTTTGAATATGGTGGTTATGAAGGAAAGAGTCAACTCTTGAGTAGTTTTCTGAAGACAAGAAAGTTATCTGTGGCTCTTATAGTTGGGGGTAATGAATTCCATGGTTTGGCTGCTGAACGGAGAAGGATGTACCACCTATAGTCTTTTTCTTGTATGGTGGTGTTTTAAGGCGGGTGCCAATCTTGAGCAGAGGTTTCTTTGTTGGATGTATTTGGTTATTTTGTTTCTGATAAAAAGCGGTCCTGTTCCATGTATAGCTTTGTGGGTGATACAAAGCAGCTTGAAATTACATCTTCTGGCAACGGATAACCAGTGTAGTGCTTTCAAGGCAGGGGAGATGTGGGCTTGCGGCTTTACATGTAATAGTAGCTTGGCTGCAGAGTTCTGAATACGTTGTAGTTTTTTCATAATAGACAGAGATGATCCATGGTAGAGGCCATTGGCATAATCCAGTTTAGATAGTACAAGCAAGATAGTACCTTGCACCTTGTGTGGAAATCCAAGGTGGGGGAAGTAGCGTCGTAGAGTCTTCAAGGTGATGAAGCTTGTTCATTCTAATTTGTCCACTTGGGCTTTGATAGTTAACTTGGAATCCATGGTGATTCCAAGGTTTTTAACTTCCTTGGATAATTCAGGAGGTGGGCCGAGATCGTCAGGCCAGACGCACAGAGGGTCATAACTTTTTAAGTCACCACATATGAGTATTTCTGTTTTGGAGGGATTTAGTTTGAGATGGTTCCAGATCATCCACTGATCAACGGCTCTGAGGCAACGGAAGAATTCTGAGTTTTGAATGTTTTTGGGGCATTCTAATTTAAGTAGTATTTGTTGGTCATCTGCATAGTTTTAGCATGTGAGATGGAAATCATTGATCAGTTCTGGTAATGATATCATGTAGATGTTGAAAAGCAAAGGTGAGATGATTGATCCTTGGGGGACCCCTGCTTTTGTGGGGTAGGGTTTGGACGAGAAGGGGGGTGAGTAGATGATATAAGATCTTTTTTGAAGATAGGAAGTAATCCAGTTGAGAGCAGTCCCTTGTATGCCGGCTTCGTGGAGTCTTTGAATTAGGGTGTCATGGTCAAGGCAGCCGAGAGGTCCAAGAGAAGTAGTGCTGCAACTTCATTGCTGTCAACTGTGTTTTTAAGATCAACCCAGATTGCTATGAGTGCCGATTCAGTGCCTCTTCCTGGGTGGAATCCAGTTTGGAAGTCTGAAAGTATAGAATTGTCTTCAATGAATTGTGACATGCGGACGAATGCTGCTCTTTCTATCAATTTGCCCAGGAAAGGTCCATTTGTCATTGGTCTGTAGTTGTGGGGGTCTTGTGGGTCTAGGTTTGTTTTCTTTAATAATGGTCGTATGTGTGCCTTTTTCTGGTCTACAGGAAAAGTTCCTGTAGTTAAAGAGATGTTGATGATTCTTCTTACAGGTGTGGCAGCAGAAGTAGATAGAAGAATGTTCTTGAAGATCTGTGGTGGGCAAGGGTCAGAAGGGCAACCGGAAGGTCTGCTTGCTTTGACCAAATCCATAAATTCACCTTGGGATATTTGTTGGAAGGACTGTAGATGCTGGGTTGGTTTATTCTTAGAGGGATGTTGATGCATGTATTTGTGTGTATGGTGTTATGGGTGAGGGTGGGGGTGCAGGTGTTGCATGTGTGTGTCACTCTCTTTTCCCTCCTCCCCTCCCCTGTGTGCTAGGTGCAGTACTCACCATAGTCGTCGCCAGCGTCTTTGCTGCTCCTGATACAAGAGGAGGTAAAGCAATATGGACAGGACCTGTAACTCGGGCTCCATGGCGTCCTCGTTGGGGGTTGAAAGGTGAGTGGTTTCCATTCCACAGACTGTTTCTGCCGTGCTTTTGATGGCATTGGTACCGCCCGGGAAAAGGTGGCGGATAGGCCTCTTGTAATACAGTGGGCGGAACCTTGTCTTCCGCCTGGCTGTTGGCGGTTACCGCCGCGGTGTTAGCAGTTTCCGCCATGGTCGTGATCTCATTTTTGTACCGCCGGCCTGTTGGCAGTATTACCGCCGCTTTAACACCGACCACCAGGGTTGTAATGAGGGCCATTATCATTACCTACAGACTTGATCGTGCCACAATCCAAGACGTGTGCCCAAATGGAGCCAGACCTGATGTCAGCTATCCGCCAGCCCACAGGTATTCCCCCTCTAGTGCAGGCCCTGTCAGTGCTCCATTTCCTTGCAAGTGGTTCCTTCCAAACAACATTGACCGTGGCATCAGGGATTTTCTCAGTCAATATTCTCCACCGTGTTGACCAGAGTGTTGTCTGCCCTGCTGAAACACATGCACAGCTACATCGTGTTCCCCCAGGTGGAGGATTTGGCCACAGTGAAGGCTGACTTTTATATCCTGGGACATATCCCCAACATCATTGGTGCCATTGATGCTACACATGTGGCATTTGTCACCCCCCATGAGAAATAAACAGGTTTACAGGAATAGAAAAAGCTTTCACTCTCTGAATGTGCAGATGGTGTGTTTGGCGGACCAGTACATCTCCCATGTGAATGCCAAATATCCTGGCTCTGTGCATGATGCCTTTATCTTGAGGAATAGCAGCATCCCATATGTGATGGGCCAACTCAAGAGTGTGGGAAAGTACCATTGTGTCTGGCATGTTACCCCCATTTTTACTTGTGTGTCAGTTTGTTTTTGCCTGTGTCACTGGGATCCTGCTAGCCAGGACCCCAGTGCTCATAGTTTGTGGCCTATATGTGTTCCCTGTATGGTGCCTAACTGTACCACTGCTAACCAGAATCTCAGTGTTTATGTTCTCTCTGCTGTTAAAATTGTCACTGCAGGCTAGTGACTATTTTCACCAATTCTGATTGGCACACTGGAACACCCTTGTAATTCCCTAGTATAAGGTACCTAGCTACCCAGGGTATTGGGGTGCCAGGAGATCCCTATGGGCTGCAGCATTTGTTTTGCCACCCACCAATTCTTACACAGGACTGCCACTGCAGCCTCAGTGAAATAACATCCATGTCATTTCACAGCCATTTTACACTGCACTTAAGTAACTTATAAGTAACCTATATGTCTAACCCTCACTTGGTGAAGGTTAGGTGCAAAGTTACTATGTGTGAGGGCACCCTGGCACTAGCCAAGGAGCCCTCACATTGTTCAGGGCAATTTCCCCAGAATTTGTGAGTGCGGGGACACCATTACACGCATGCACTACATATAGGTCAATACCTATATGTAGCTTCACAATGGTAACTCCGAACATGGCCATGTAACATGTCTAAGATCATGGAATTGTCCCCCCAAGCCAAATCTGGTATTGGGGTGCCAATCCCATGCATCCCCGGGGCTCCAGCCTGGACCCCGGGATCCTGCCAAACTAGCTCTCTGGGGTTTTCTCTGCAGCTACCGCTGCTGCCAACCCTCAGACATGTTTCTGCCCTCCTGGGGTCTGGGCAGTCCAGTCCCAGGAAGGCAGAAGAAAGGATTTCCTCTGAGAGAGAGTGTTACACCCTCTACCTTTGGAAATAGGTGTTAAGGGCTGGGGAGGAGTAGCCTCCCCCAGCCTCTGTAAATGCTTTGAAGGGCACAGATAGTGCCCTCTTTACATAAGCCAGTCTACACCAGTTCAGGGAGCCCCCAGCCCCTGCTCTGGCATGAAACTGGACAAAGGAAAGGGGAGTGACCACTCACCTGTCCATCACCACCCCAGGGGTGGTGCTCGGAGCTCCTCCAGTGTGTTCCAGACCTCTGCCATCTTGAATGCAGAGGTGTGAGGGCACAATGGAGGCCTCTTAGTGGCCAGTGCCAGCAGGTGATGTCAGAGACCCCTCCTGATAGGCTCTTACCTGGTTAGGTAGCCAATCCTCCTCTGAGGGCTATTTAGGGTCTCTCATGTGGGTTTCTCTTCAGATAACGAATGCAAGAGCTCACCAGAGTTCCTCTGCATCTCTCTCTTCGACTTCTGCCAAGCATCGACCGCTTACTGCTCCAGGAGGCCTGCAAAACCACAACAAAGTAGCAAGAAGACTACCAGCAACATTGTAGTGCCTAATCCTGCTGGCTTTCTCGACTGTTTCCTGGTGGTGCATGCTCTGAGGGTTGTCTGCCTTCACCCTGCACTGGAAGCCAAGAAGAAATCTCCCATGGGCGACGGAATCTTCACCCTGCTAATGCAGGCACCAAACTTCTGCATCACCAGTCGTCTGGTTCCCCTCTCTTCTTGACCAGTGTGGTCCCTGGAACACAGGAGCTGGATCCAAGTGACCCCGACAGTCCAGTGGTCCTTCTGCCCAAATTTGGTGGAGGTAAGTCCTTGCCTCCCCACCCCAGACAGTAATCCTGTGTACTGCGTGATCTGCAGCTGCTAGGGCTTCTGTGCACTTTTGCAAGACTTCCTTTGTGCACAGCACAGCCCAGGTCCTCAGCACTCCGTCTTGTATTGCTCAACTCGCTGAGTTGACCTCCGGCTTCGTGGGACCCTCTTTTGTTGTGTTGAGATGACTGCCATGCTCAGATTTCTTGAATGCCTGTTCAAGTGCTTCTGCCAGTGCTGTCTGCTTCTGCGTGGGCTCTCTCTGTTGCTGAGCACCCCCTCTGTCCCCTCCTTCAAGGGGCGACCTCCTGTCCTTCCTGGGCCCTGGCAGAACCCATTATCTTCAACTGTGACTCTAGCAGCTAGCAAGGCTTGTTTGCAGTCTTTCTGCGTGGAAATAATTCGGTATCCTCCAGCCGTCAGTTGTTGTGCCACTGCCTCCCTCATGGTCTTGCCCATGTCAGCCAGCACCCCTGCAATGGTGACCAGGGTGGTGTATATTTTTGGTAGGTCCTCCTTGATACCCAGGTACTGTCCCTCCTGCAGCCGCTGGGTCTCCTGGAACTTGGCCAGTATCTGGCCCATGGTCTCCTGGGAATGGTGGTATGCCCCCAGGACGTTGAAGAGTGCCTCGTGGAGAGTGGGTTCCCTGGGCCTGTTCTCCCTCTGTCTCCCAGCTTCCCTGTTGTCCTGTGCCTCTGTCCCCGGAACTGTGTGCCCACTGCCACTGACCCCAGGTCCCTGATCGTCCTGTGTTTGTGGGGTTGCCTGGGGTCCCTATGGTGATGGACACACTGCTGATTGACGTGTCCTGGGGACAGTGGCATGAGCCCACTGGGTGGGTGCTGTGCTGGTGTTTCCTGAGGAGGGAGGCTCTGTGGTGGGTTGGTGCTGTGGCAGGGGGACCGACTGTCTGGAGGTTCCGGATGGGCCAGGTTGGTCATCCTTATCCAGGCGTGCAGAGCTGCTGTTGTCACTGTGGGCCTCTTCCTGTGGGGGACTGGATGTGGCTGGCACCTCCTCTCCGGTGACGTGGAGTATGGATCCTGTGGGAATGCAAATGCATTGTTAATGTGTCTGCGTGTGCCATCTTGTGCATGGGTGTGTTTCCCTGTATGATTGTGATTTCCCTGTCATCTTGGCCTTATGTGAGTGGTGATTTTGTGGTCTGGGTGAGTCTCTCTACTGGGCATGCTGTGATGATGGGTGTCCATGCAGGTCTGTGATGGGTGTCCATGCATTGTTGTTGCATGCAGGGCTTGGTATTGGGATGGGTGGATTGTGTTAGTAGGGTATATGTGAGGTGGTGGAGTGATGGGGGTGCGGGTAGGGGTAGGAATTTGTGATGGTATGCAGGTAGGCTGGGGGGATAAAGTAGTTAAGATTTGACTTACCAGAATCCAGTCCTCCTGCTACTCCTGCGAGGCCCTCAGGATGCATGATCACCAAGACTTGCTCCTCCCATGCTGTTAATTGTGGGGGTGGAAGTGGGGGTCCACCGCCAGTCCTCTGTACAGCTATCTGGTGTCTTGCAACCACGGAACACACCTTCCTCTGTAGGTCACTCCACCTCTTCCTGATGTCATCCCTTGTTCTTGGGTGCTGTCCCACGGCATTGACCCTGTACACTATTCTCCGCCATAGCTCCATCTTCCTTGCAATGGACGTCTGCTGCACCTGTGATCTGAATAGCTGTGGCTCTACCCGGATGATTTCCTCCACCATGACCCTTAGCTCCTCCTCAGAAAACCTGGGGTGTCTTTGGGTGCCATGGATGTGGTGTGAGTGAAATGTGTGAGGGTGTGATGTGTGGGGTGATGTGTTGGGGTGTAGGCTGTCATGTGCGTGAATGGTGTATGGGTGATGGTGTTCTGTGGCTCTTATTGAGTGGGTGCTCCTGGCTTGTCTCTCTGTGCTAGATATCTATTTTTTTGCTGAAAGGGGTTGTGGATAATGTGGGTGTGTATTTTATATTGGATTGGTGTGTGTATGTGTGTCAGGTGTGTGTAGTTTGAATTGTTCAATGTGGTGTAGTTTTGTAAGTGTGTGTGTATTTTGAGCGCGGCGGTGTGTACCGCCAATGGTTTACCTCAGGTGAAAGTCCACTGCAGTGATTCGTGGGTCGTGATACTGTGGACGTATTCCTGTTGGCGTAACGGTGTGGGTTTTGCTATTGCCAGTTTATCACTGACCTTTGGTGTGGCGGACTTATGTGGGTGTCTATATAGTGGCGGAATTCTCAGTGTGGGTCATAATAGACATGGCGGTATAGCGCTGCGGGCACGGTATGTTGGTGGTCATCAGCACACAGTTGTCACCGCCACAGTTGTAATGAGGGCCAAAGTGTGAGCTTTTGTAGGATCAGCAGAATTTAATCCTAAACATGTATACAACTTTTCAAGTACAATGTTCCCAATCAGGTAATTGTTAAAGAACGGATGTAAGTTTATTTAGTGCCCAGAGTGCCAGGAGGCATTTGAGGGCATCAAGAAGAATATTAGCAAAACTATAATGCGGTTTCTTCTTTGGTAATAGAACTGCATGTTTAGGATGGCAAATTGTGGGAGACTGAGGCCCAGATTTATACTTTTTTCCACTGCATTAGTTTCATGTTTTGATGCAAAAGTGGCACAAATTTATAAAATACAATTGTATTTTGTAAGTTTGCACTGCTTTTGTGTAAAAAGATTACGCTAATGGGGTGCAAAAAAAGTATAAATCAGGGCCTGAGCCCTATCTACACCATTAGTAACTGTCGGCCTAACTCCTGGCTAGTTAACAGTGACTTGCAAGAGTATCAGACCTACTGGGGTGAAAGGTGATTATGGTAACCTGTACATGACACTCTGACTCCCCAGTGAAGCCATGAAAAAAAAGATCTTACCACTTTCATACTGTTACTCAGGCATGCAAGATAAGTTTTCAATACATTTATTAGAACAATTGCAAACTAGCATATAATGTGTGAGCTGCAATAATTAGACAGATGACACAGGTAGGTAATCATTATTATGACCAATGTAAAGAAGAAAAACAATCCAATCATGATGTATGTGGTTCTAGATGTTCTAGAGGTTCTTACACAACTGTATGTCTACACTGAGATCATAGCAGGTGCTCCCATCCTGTCGGATTGATCTAGGGGATTTGCTCTAACACCATTCCTGATCAGTGTCTGGAGTGAGTCTGCGATGTAGATGGCAGTCCCCTCAGAGGCTGGCAATTCAGTGCCAACCAAGCTGCCTACCACAAAGCATGTGCCCCAGATTAGTTGTGGGTAGAATACCCTCTGCCCTTCTGGGTCACTACATCTCTTATATAATAAACCATGCTCGGATGTAAGTACAGTTTCGATCCAAAGCTATGTCTATGTGATAGTAGCTGTTTCTTGAAGTGGTAACACAAACCAGCATATCATGTGAAGAGTTCTTTAGCCTTGGACAGAATGTACTGATTATATGTTGTGCAAAGGCTAACAAAATAAGCAGCATGCTCCTCGCTTTCCTAAACTAAAGCTTGCTGATAAACAAATATGTTAAAAGCATCACCAAAAGCAACCTTACTGAAACGGAAACAAAGAGAACACTAAAATGAGCTAAACAGGGGTGGCCAGCCCTCATGTCAAAACACCTTTTTAAGTGGGGAGGAGTCCAAATGTGAGAACAATTTTAAAACCACAGATGTAATTGGGAAAGGCTAGGGGCTGTAGTGTCTCAGGATGATGGGAACATTATGGACCATGTTGTTGCTTTTCCATACTGGGCATTAACAACTATGGAAGAAAGATATATTATTATAGAGAGAGAAACCTTAGGGTGTGTGTGGGGCCTCCAACATTTCCGGCAATTTATTTGAGGATCTAAGGTGGTGCCATACAGCAATCAAAAACCTTTGTATAAAGTAGTAACCACTCAAGGTCTTAACAATGCTTCGCCAAGAATTATTAGGTTGTCAATGTACCTGCTGGATTACTGTTATGAGGTACAGTATGTGCCTGGGGTACGTAACAAAGTTGCTGATTTCTTGAGTGGACTTCCTTTACCCTTCAAAAAGACCTTAACAATGAGTGGGATGACTGTTTGATGGCAGCATTGGAGAGCACAAATTTGATTGGTGTGAGTGCAGAAGCACTTGTTACCGAGACAAAGTCAGACAAGACTTTGGTAAAGATTATTGATATGGTCAAAAAAAGTTGGCCAGAGAAAAAAGCTCTAGCATGTAAATTAGCAGCTTAATAGGAAATCAGGAATTACATTTCTATTGAGGGTGATTTAGTGCTCAGGAAGGGATGTTTGATTCTGCTGTATTCTTTACAGCAACAAATTACTACTTGGTGACATGAAGTTCACCTGGGCCTAGTAAAAACAAAATATAGAGTAAAGCTCCCAAAACACCTTGGGAACGAGTAGGAGTAGATATTTTTGGTCCCATGCAAAGTGGAGAGACCAGGATGAAATATGCTATTGTGGTGGTTGACCATTCTTCCAAATAGCCAGACAAATTGGTGGGTGTTGTGGATGCCAAGGGTGTAGTAGAGTTTTTAGAGGAAATATTTAATAGAGAAGTTTTATTTAAAAATATTATCAGCAATAATGGTGGCCAGTTTGTGTCAGGTGTTTAAGGAGTTTGTAGAGAGTTTGTAGAGAGGGTGTCTATAAATCACAGACCCACATCTCTTTATCACCCTGAAGGGAACAGTTGTGTGGAACATTTTAATCATGTCAGGAGGTTAGAGGAGAAACCTCTTCACAAGAATGAATTTCTGAAGAAATAATCTCACAAGATGTCAAATCCAGAGTTCATTCCTTCCAAGTTAACAACAAGGATAATAATGTAAAAAAAAGTTTGCTAGGCCAGGGAGCAGAATAATTAAACCTGCATACTTGAATGATTTTATGAAATAGTAGTGATCCTTTTAGCACCTTCCCTTTCAGAGTAGCTTTGGACATCATTCACATCAGGGGTTCAAAATTTGCATAGGAAGTGTTTCTATGATAGTTTTGTATAGTTCGTTTATGAATAATTATTTTTAGGTCCTTATATTAGTATTAAGGAAATATATATACCTCTATCTTGAACAATTGTTTTGGTATCACATGTACAGTGATATTTTTATTGTTAAGGGGGGTGTTGTGTCGAGTATTCGTTTTTGGCTGTGGTCTAGGCTCCATAGCCAGACTTGGCAGCCATGGGAGTTGAGGCTGGGGAGGAAGGCAGAGCACAGCGGGCACAGTTCAGGGTTTGACATGGGGTCAGCAGGGCCTAAAGAGGTATCCTTTCCCTTTATCATATATGTATACAGCTCTGAGGGATGGGGACCCCAGGCCTAAAGACACTCTAGGAGGTGGCCACATGCCCCCCTCCCCCTTATATTTAGGAATGGCCCCAGAGTATGGAGTCCCCAGGGCCTAACAAGGCTTGTGGAGGTGGGCTGTGTGCCTGCCTTCCCTGCTAATTAAAAAAGCATTGGCAAAGCCAATAGGTCTCGGCAGTGGGCGAGCTTTGGGCGTTGTCAAAATGTTTTAGCCATGTGTAGTGTAGAATGGCATTTCATGGAGTGGCAGTGTGTGGAGCGGCATTGCGCGGAGAGACTGTGGTGTTGCGTGGCTTTGTATGGCATTGCATGGTGTAGATTGGAGTGCTGTAAAGTGGAGTGCAGTTGGATGGAGTGGTGTTGCGTAAGGCTGAGTGGCATTGCGTAGAGGTAAGTGGCGTGGCATAGAGAGGAGTGCAGTTGTCTGGAGTGGCATTGCATAGAATGGAGTGGCACCGCATGGAGCAGAGTGGTGTTGCGCGCAGCGCAGTGGCATGGCATAGAGTTGCATGGCATAGAGTGGCGTGGCATAGAGTGGTGATGCGTAGAGTCGTGTAGAGTGGAGAGGTAGTGCGTGGAGTGATGTAAAGTGGAGTGCAGTTGCATGGAGTGGCATTGAGTAGAGTGGAGTGGTGTTGCGTACAACAGAGTGCAGTTGCATGGAGTGGCATAAAGTGGTGTTGCATAGCATGCAGTTGCAATGCGTAGAGTGGTGCTCCATGACCTTAGTGGCCTCATGTGAGTCGAGAGGCGTTGCATAGAGTGGTGCTGCCTAGAGTGGCATCAGAGTAGAGTGGCATTGCATAGAGCAGAGTGGCATCAGAGTAGAGTGGCGTTGCATAGAGCAGAGTGATGTTGTGTCGAGTGGTGTTGCATAGAGCGTAGTGGTGTTGTGTGGAGTGACGTTGCGTAGGGCGGAGTGGCATTGCATAGATTGGAGTGGGGCAGCATAGAGTGGAGTGCAGTGGCATTGAGTGCATTTGCATTGAGTGCAGTTGTGTGCGCTATAAATATAGAACAAAAAGTGTGCATGTGCGCAAAAGTGCTTTTACAGAAATAGGAATCAGTACAAGTCACAATATTGGCACTCTGAGATTTCATCAGGGCAGGAAGGCGACAGGTCATGCTGTGCTGCACACATTAAGGTGCCCTATCAGAAAATACATTTATAAGCAGATGTGATCTGTTGTCCAAATTAGCATCCATTTCAAAGGAAAGAAGTAATGATAAATGGAGGGGGCAAGCAGCGATAAGGGAGGCGGTCCATACAAAATTATTCACCACATGACCACTCACCCTTAGCCATTAAGAAGTACAAAATGTGTGCAGATGCACAGTGCAGTGAAAAATAATTTGAGTGCAAATCAACAAACCTTAGTAGCATAAATTCCCAGAAGCACAAGCAACTGTGAAACAAAACACTGTAGTTGACATCAAAAAATTAATTGACTAAAATAATTGGCATGCATCACAAAGGTGTAGTTTCTCTGGAAGCTTTCTAGCGCTCTTTAGCTTTTTGCGCACTCAACGAAATCTCCCAATGAATAATTAAATATTAAGAAGCATTGTCTCGCATTTTTCAAATTTAGAAAGAAAGAGGAGGTCAGCTTGTGTTGTCGCTCTGGGTGATGAATCATTACAGCATTTACATGGTGGCCTCAGTTCTTCGGCAAACAGCCTGCCTCACACCGATCCTCCAGCAGAGATAGCATATCAGCTACATCTCATAAACACAGCTGCCCTCGGCTCTGCGCATCCTGTTTAAATTAAACAAACAAGGATTGCAAGCTGAGAAAAAGCAGAACCATGGGCACAGCAGAATAGGCAAAGTAACTTCTTGGTGAGAGGAAGACGCTGCCTACAGGGAACAGCGACAGGAGGGGGGGTGGAAGAGAGGTAAACTACGAAAGAAGAGGGGGGGATGCGAACAATGGGAGGCATTATGTAACTTATTTGGAGAGAAAGAGAAGGTGCTGTTTGCCATGAGGACAGAGAGCCGTGGTGGCGAAGAGCTTTATTTATATGCAAGGCGGCTTCTCTCTGGGCCGTTTCTAAGTTTGTGGTTTAGAAAAGCAACCGAAAAAAACATACCCAAGCCACTTAATATGTAATGAATCTATTGAACAGCATCATGTGCATATCTCCTTTGTGAAGGAACAGATAGTGCCATAAACATGGCCGGATGAGCCCGCCTTGCCATGTCCCTCAGTTCCGGATTTCAGTACTTACAACGCGCCTCTGTCAAAATCCACAAAAGCAACACTTGCAGGGGTGGGGTTGATATAAAAAAAACGATGCTGCTTTGAATGCACAGAAATCTTCAAATGCGCAAAGAGACTAAAATCGCTTAGAAGTAGTTAACCCAGAAACAAGGCACTTCATGAAAACCTTGACAACTTTAGACACGTAGTAAGGCTGGAGGATATTTCCGGCCTGCTGAAAGAATGTAAATTAGTCAGTCATGCACCCGGACTGCCAGTCACACTAACATTCAATCAATCACTTTGAAGTCAGACAAGAAAAAAGGCGCTCTCAGAAAACAGCGTCTGACATTTGCTCTCCATCGTTTAATTTTAATGCACCGCAAATGTGACCAGATAACACTCAGAGAACCACGAGCACTCCTCTTAAGTGCTCCAGATGGAAATCTAAAGTAGTTCCTAAACAGAGGACATAAATTGTGACCAGTGTGTTTATACAGTAGTTGGTCGGTGCGCTCGGGAGGGCTCAAGAAAGCAAAAGGCATGACAAATGCACACCCAGGACAAATCGTAAAAATCAATGGGTGAGTGATGCTGGAGCCAGCCAATTGCTACCCTGTGGGTGGGCTGAAGCCCCCAAACTGGATACATCATGTCTCTTTTCGAGACAGCGCATGTGCGTGCCTAGAGGCGAGACCTAAAAAGGTCCTGGGGGATGGGGTCCCCAGGACCTTCAAAGGCTCAGGGAGGGGTCCACATGGCCCCCATCCCTCTTAATTAAAAATGTCTCCATGGCCTAATGAGGCTCAGTGAGTGGGGCCATGCACCCCCTCCTACTCAATTAAAAAAAGGCCTCGGAGATAGAGTCCCCAGGGCCAAATAAGGCTCAGGCGGGGTGCCTTGCAGTCCCCCTCCTCTTAATTGAACAAATGCCTTGGAGCAACCTCCTGCTGCGCACAGCCAAAGGCTATGTTCAGGGGTTGGCCACACTGCCTGGCAACACAATCCAGGCCTTGCTGGCTGAAGGCCATGTGCAGTATAGGGTTGGCTTTAAGCGGGGGTTGAATTTACATATGGTAATTAAATATTAGTTTATGTAAAAATAAAACCCAGACATTCATTGAAAAAGAACAAAGGTTAAAATAATGTTATAGTTAGGTGTGATAAAAAGATCAGTTTAAAAAAAAACAAAAAAGTAGAAATTTACTGAAAAAACAAAAGTTAAAGTAACATTATTGCTAGGCGCATTAACATTTTGAATAAAAAAAAAACACAGAAATATACCAGCTAACTATAACTTGCGTCCCACCATGCACTGCACATGCACGTTTTATGACATCAATGATGACATCACTGATTCCATCACTGATGACATAAGCCAATCTTCTTTTGTACACATTGCTCTATAAATAGGTAGTCCATTGTAGCTATGAAAGGAAGTGCAAAATAGCTCAGAAGAATATGAGATGTCTTTACTGCTATCATACATACAACCACCCTAGCTAGAGCAAGCCTGTGTTATTTGAAACATTAACCCTATACTATACACTTCATGGGTAGCTGAGTTCATGTTGCCACACAGATGAAGGGGTAACTGCAGACAGTGTTCAATCTGTATACAACTGTTTGGAGGAAACCAAGGGGCATATTTATACTCGGTTTGTGCTAAATTAGCATAATTTCTTTTTACACAAATTCAGCTCAAACCTAACTCCATATTTATACTTTGGCGCTAGACATGTCTAGCGCCAAAGTTATGGAGTTAACGTAATTTTCTAGACGTGGAAACCTACCACGCATCAATGAGATGCAAGGTAGGTGTTCCCATGCAGAAAACGGCTCTATGGCCCTTGCGCCATATTTATGCCCTGTGCTAAAATCATGCACAGGGGGATGGGGGTCTTAATTAATGGCACTAAGCTTGCTTAGCGCCATTATTTAACGCCTGGGTATGGGCAGGCGTTAGGGGACCTGTGGGCCTATTCCATGGTCAGAGTTCATGGAAAGAGCCCATAGGTGCCCTTCCCTGGCACCAGGGATACCCCCACCCACCCTCACCGACACCAGGAAGACACCTAAGGATGGGGGGACCCCATCACAGGTAAGTAGAGGTAAGTAGAGGTGAGTATATTTAAATTTTTTTTAAGTGCCATAGGGGGGGCCTAACTTGGGCCCCCCTACATGGCACTGAACTCAATGGCCATGGCCAGGGGACATATGTCTACTGGGCATGGCCATTGGCCTGGGAGGCATGACTCCTGACTTTACTTAGACAGGAGTCATGTCCATGGGGGTTGTGTGCCGAAATATGGCGCTAATCAGGTTAGAGTCATTTTCTGGACTCTAACCTGACCAGCGCTATTCTTTGACACACAATCTCCAGTTTTCCCTACACCTTCCCCACCCGGTTATTTGACGCTAACCAGGCCTTACTGCCAGCTAACGTCATCCCATAAATATGATGCCCCGCTGGCATCTTGGGGTGGCGCTAGCCGGCTGTATACTTTTTGACGCTAAGCTGCGTTAGTGCAGTTTTGCATCAAAAAATATAAATCAGGGTCCAAGTTCCTCTAGATACTTTAGCCCCGTTCCATAACTGATGTCCTACTACAGACAGTCTTTACCTGTGTTTTAACCCGTGTCAGTCACTGAACCTACATTGAGAACTTAAATGGATACGAGTAGAAAAGTGGGTGCTGTGAACACTGTTTACTATATGGAGAGAGTTTAAATTGTACCACGTTGTTTGCAGAAAGTGAAACTCTCTTGAGTATTACACCACAGAATATTACAAAGTATCAACTAAGAACGATGTACACTCTGTTCAAAACTTGTCCAAAGATTGGCTATTCACTTAAAATAAACAATGTCTGAAGGTGCTAAAGATCAAACTACCTGCAGTCTTCATACTATTTTGCAAACTTTACAGAAAGACCATTTTCTGAAGCAATAGAAGTACATATACATAGCTTAATACCTGAGGCACATATGTTACATAGAAAATTGTCATGCTGATAAGATCCTATTTAATAACTCATGGCTGCTCTCAATACTTAGGCCTTGATTTAAGCCAAAGTGTTTAATATATATATCTAGATCTATAGCTATATATATATATAAATAAATGTATATATATATATATATTTTTTTTTTTCTTATTATATATATTGTTTGTTAAACACAAATTAACTGCAGATTTTTAATACAAATGTTTTTAGCCTATGGGACTTCCACTAGGCCTAGAGCCCTGCCACCTACATGTTTTTTACCTTATTGTCAGGACAGCAGACTGAGTTCCAGAGACCTAAAATGGCTATGGCTACATCTCTGATCATGTGACGGCAGCTAATCAGATCTTATCTTAAGATCTGCCAGCTCTGTGCTTCCTCCACAGCATGAAATATACAAAGTTTGGCGTGCTCATTTCTCAAAAACTACTGAACAGATTTACACCAAGTCAGAAAAACCAGGCCCTTTGAGCCCAGATCTAACTTTCTGCCAAATGTGGAGTGATTAGGCACAACAGATGATTGCTGTATTGCTGATCAATTTTGCTATGGGGAAATTATTATGGAAAACTTGTTTTGGGACCACCCCCTCTTTCTCCTGGCCCCTGCTTGATGGGCCATTCCAAACCTTTACAGGAAGGAGCGGAGGTAAATGAAACGTTTTTTGTTAAGTTTTCTAAAGATTCGTCAAACAGTGTCAACGTAATCAGCACACCCCAAAAAAAAATTCCTATGTAAACCTGGTCCTCCTACCGCCACTGGATATGTATCTTTGTGTACATATTACATTAGTGCTGTTTGCTTAATTTGCCCTCAATTTGTTAGACATTTGGCATGATCATCTCACTCATAGTATTTTCATAATTGTGGTTTTAGACGGTGGCGTGCAGTACCTGGTCAGAGGCCAGGAAGCCCGCTGCACATGCATGAGGGACGTGTGCAGACGGTGTCAGCTGGCCATGGATGATGAAGCAGAGCACTTGCCCAAAAGCCAAGCCTCTCTCTGTTCCATGACAAACGCATGCAGCCAAAGGTTGTGCACAGCCAACTTCAGGAGCAAGTGTCAAATACACATCACTAGGCCATACTTAGTGGCTTTTGACACCTGTGTACAGAAGGAAGAATGACCTGGCCAGACAGCAGGCCCTGCACTCCCGTGCACACTGTGCACAGCTCTAGACCACATTCAGCAGTGCAAAGACATAGGCTATATTAGTCAGTCTCACACATATGGTGAGGTACAGGACAAGGCCAGAGGCCAGAGGCCAGGACTTGTGTCTCACTTTTGCTGTGCCCTGTCTGGGTTGAATTGCCATGAAGTGTATGCTGCAGGGCCTGGCAAGAGCCCTGGGCCTGATTCTCATCTCATACTGTTCACAGCAAAATGCCATGCACAGCGGTGATCGGACACCCATTGAGGGTGTGGCACAGGGCTCGGTTGCAAAACCTTAAGGCTGAACTGTGAGGATTGCACCCCTTTGGAGTATGTGGTGACTCTGGCCAGGTCCTGCATCCTACTTTTGATGCATAGCAGGGATCAGATACCTGCAGAGGCTGGGCACAGGGCCTAGCTAGAGGCCAGGCCCTGCATCCCACTGCGCCTCACATGGCTGAAGGGTTTGTGTATCTAGGGTCTTCCAGCCACAGAGTGGGATGCAGTAACCAATGAAATGTCTCCAAAGGCATGCTATGGAGCCACATCACCAGTTTCTTACACCATGGTTCCAAACTGGCCTAAAACATGGACATTTCAAAATGTAGCAATACAGCCCAGAGTTTCAAGAACCTTTAAGCCAGTGGTCTTCAAACCTTTCGATATCAAGACTCCTTGAGTTAAAATAATTTTAGTCTGGCGTCCCCTAACCTTCTGAATAAGCTAAAGTTTCATGGTTTTTGAAGGCTAATAGGATATGGAGAAAGGGAATGTACTTCAAAATATCTTAACAACAATGTCATTCAGTTTTCTTTTCTGTACAGTGTGAGAAAACAGGCTTTTTACAGATTCCCCCAACGTTTGCCTCCATTTTGTACTATTACCTATTGGTTTTTGACTTTGAGAGTGCACAGAGGCCTGCTGTCCAGATCTCAGTGACAGTGTTCTTTACTTTTCAAAATGGGATGTTTAATTGGGTGTCCCCAATGGACATTTGCTAACTTACTTGTAAATTCCTAGTATATGGTAACCAGGTACCCAGAACATGTCAGTCTGGTTGTCCGCACAAAAGCTGCATTGCTAGTTGTGCCACTCTGTGTGTGACGAATTGAGAACAAAATTTTCCCTGCCATTGCCGAATGAATGGGCTGTGCATGCTCTGCACACACAACTTTGCCATTACCACTAATGTCAAAGTGCACTAGCCCCTTAACTGTATATATGTCTCCTCTACGGAAGACCCAGGAAGCCTTATGACAAGGAACTGCATTTAGTTATTATATTGTTTTATATGTCTGTACAGCAAAGCCCTAAATTGTTGGTGTTTGCTAAGAACAGTTAAGTAGAATTATAAGTAAATGGCCGTGTTAATGTTGGCACTCCAATGCGTCTTGCTCCTGACAGAGGCTATCTAACTATACCAAATAAGGTATCAAATTAAAGGGGAGGTTAAATGTGACTTAATAGTGGACTCCACATTTATATCAAATGTAATGCTGGCAACATTTGCGAAAGTTGCCATCCTTTGACCCACCTAGTCCAGTCACTTTACAGAGGCACTGAGACAGGTTTCTCCCTGCCTGGGGACACGTGTGAACAGCTCCCAGGCCAGGAAAAAGGTTGTTTTCATGCTGCGGGTGTGGCTCACTCCCACTGGATGGGCTGCAAAGGGTGTTAGCTCAAAAAGCAGGCATCAAAGGTGAATCTGCCTTTGAAGGGCCGCAACAACAACACTCCTGCGCAGGAAGCCTTTTGTTTTGCCTAGACAAGGGAGAGCCAGGGCTAAGGATGGAAAAAACAGTTTCAGAATAGTATTCCGTGGGTGTGCAGCCCATGGTAGCCACAGCCCCAGAAATGGGCTACCAAAGTCCTTACACTCAAGGAAGACTTCAGCCATTTTGTTTGTGGCATGAAAGATGCACTCTGGGATAGCCAGATGCTGTACATCACCAGAACTGTGTCACCAGATAGGAGAGGAACAACTAGTACATTGACTGCTTAGGGGAATTTACTGGAATATAATGGTCACCCCTGGCACCTGAGACTTCAGTACTCACTGATTCTGGAACAAAAATGAGAAGACCACTTTGCACCCATTGGAAGCGCAAAAACATGTTGTGCTGTCAGAGCAACTGCAGTTGTTTCACTTGTGTCTAGCAGAGTTTGGACTCTGTTCTATGTGCCTGGCACAGGGAAGAGTTGATTCACAGTCCCAATCTAAAGCAGGGACTACAAGGCTCAGTTGGCTGCCCCCCCCGGAATGGCACTGGGGACTTTAAAGCTTGAAGTTTTGCCACTGCCGGACGCTGGGCACTTCAACTGACAGTTTGGGAGTAGCCAGAAGCTACATCTGAGTCTGCTGGAACTGCAGGTGTTAGTTGTGACCATATTGTCTACCCAAGGGACACTAGCCCCCACCAAAGATTTGCACTGTTACCACAGTGTTGCAGGAATGAAAAGTCTGAATAAGCATCCCTTCAACCCTGCATAGAGGGTTTTGTGGGACCCGAGGATCCATTTTCGGAGTCACCCCCACTCACCTGTGGACTGAGGACTCGACCGGACTTCACACCTGTGGCCTGCATCCCTCATCATCAGAACCACTCCATAGAAATCAACAGCGGTTGTCCTGTAGAATTTAGAACTCACTCTGAAAATGCTTTGGTGGCCAGGCAACTGTCCAAATAATTATTTTACATCTCCTAGACCTCTATCCTGTTGGATTTGTCACCCAACCTGAATTGGAGTTGCCAAACTCAGTGTTACAAACGCTTACAAACTTTTCAAAAGGTTTCAAAGTTTTGCCTTGCCATTGCTTGTTTGCTGTTGATGTCAAGGTTTTTAAATGCATTAAGAAATCATTTCGCTGGAGCCCTTCAATAATTTCTGGTCACCCAGGACTCTAAAAAGGCATAAAAATAAGCTCTATATTTATAAATTGTTGTGTCTCTTTCTTTTTGGTGACTTTCTTATTCTGTTGTTTGTTGCTGTAAAAGGCTTTGCACATTGTTCCTTTGCTAAGTCTTGCTGCTCTGTGCCATAGTTTCCAAAGGATTGAGCTGAAGATTAAGTAAATAACTCTGACTGGATCCAAGGAGATAAATGAGAGTGTACTGCATCATAAGGCACCAATCTTACCATGTAGTACAGCCATTTTCCTAGATAAGTAAGTAATAATGTAAAACATTTCTGAGAATAAGAATATCCTACAATGAGGTTTGGGCTGTTGTTTTGTGTTTGAGGAAAGCTTGACATTTCGGTAGCCATTGCTTTACCTCTTGTTTATTTTTTATGGGGTATGGAGTGTGTTAGACCTAGCATGCTTGGCGTGGTCTCCCCTGTCTTTTTTGCCTCTGCTTCCTATTTTTTGACTGGACTGTGTTTTTGCTGTTTTTGTTACTCTGGGCACTTTACCACTGCTGACCAGTGCTAAAGTGCAAGTGCTCCCTGTGTAAATTATATGTGTAATTGACTTTTCCATGATTGGCATATTTGATTTACTATTAAGTCCCTAGTAAAGTGCACTAAAGGTACCCAGGTTCTGTATATCAAATGCTACTAGTGAGCCTGCTGCCCCGACCTAGTTCCCAGGTTACAGATTCTCAGCCCCCAGGTGAAAAGAAACCATGGGTCTCTACAGGGAAACCTGCAGACAGGGGTCCCGCAAGTGCTATGCATGTGATCAGGTGGGTCACATGAGGGGGGATCCCAAACGTCACAGACACCCCCTTGTATTCAAAATCCTTATTGAACCATATTCTGCCTCTGTTGTCTTTGCCTGTATGAGACCCATTGGTAATTGAGAGAAAGTGAAGGGATCTGATCGACCACGAGTCCCCTGCGGAGTCTTCCTGTCATGTGCCCTGTTGCGACAATCATTTCGGCCAGAAATGAGGTGCTGCTAGTTAGCCGGAGAACCCGGATTAGGCTGATAGGCGTCAAGTGGTGTGGAATTCTACTTAGTAGCCATAACCCATATGATCCTGTCTCCCAAATCCAGTAGCCTCATTACCACAATGAGAACCTTCTTGACATGGTGCCATCAACGTTTGGTCAGGCACTAATATAAGTATCTCTGTCAAATCTAAGGCTAAAGACACATCAATACTATATACAGAGACGTCCGTGGTATTGAGGATTTCCTCCTCAGCTACATATGTAGTACCTATTTTGAGCTGTAGGTTGTTCAAGCTTGAACCTTAAAAGTTACAATCCTCACTAGGTGTCCTTATCTCTGAACATATATCTGCCATTAAAATGGCGAACCAACAACGGGTAGCAATTGCAGTAAATATGCGACCACCCCTTACTGCACATTTATTGGCACATGGCCTAATGGCCCAGGAGGGTCCAGTCACATTTGTTGCTGAGGCTCATCCAGCCTATAGAACAGACATTTTTTATTCTTGGGTCACCTTTCCAGCAGTGGATGGGAACACAAATACATTTCACCACTATACACTGGCAAACATACCTGCACAGTGCAGAGCATATACATATTTAGAAATACCTTCATCTTATCAAGACCATAACAACTGTCTTGATGGTGCCCTACCAGATACAATATTACATGTTAGGTTAGGTCTTCTGAGCAATGATGGCCCGACCTGGCCTTTAATGGTCACATATACACCACACCCTGATGCAGCAACCTCACCGGTAGCTGAGATTCGCCTCCTATATACAGAGCTCACAACAATATACAGATTATTAGTACAGTTTGTCGTATTAACCCAGCACGTGCTGCCCCAGTGCAACAACATGCAGTCACGCCAGGCATTAACCCTATGACTGTACATTTGATCATGGGTAAGGTACCCACCAAGCGGTAGGAAATTCTGTTTTGGTTAGTTCAAAAAATAAATGCACTGGAAGCAGTTTTACCTCATACAGGACCTGAAGATAAACATAGAATTCTCACTATGTGCTTGCCTTTTGGGATGGTTCTCATAGTTGATAACCACAGTACATGGGGCTTGGCATTTGCCACCCTCTATACTATTGCGCAAGGTACACCAACACTTGCCAATCTTCCAGAGGTGTTAAAACAAATTCAAGATGAGTACAGGGCTGCCCGGCCCTTGTTTTGGGGATGCAATTAATGGGCAATTTCACCACAGTATCTTCAATCATATTAGGTAATCTTAAAGGGAAAGCAGTTGCACTAGCAGTGCGCATGCGGCTCCGTGATGTTCCACAGGATCAAGAACGGGAGCTACCAAAGATTATCGCCAAGACCTATTCTAGTACTGGTCGAGATAGTCTGGGGGCTAGACCTATTAAACCACAAGTTCAAGGGAGATCTAATAATGAAACTACCAAGCAAGCACTTGAAGGTTCCAAAAAACGCTGGGGAAAAAGAAAGGGGGGAATCTCCTCATGCGTAGACCCCCACAAAATAGGCATAACCTTAGAAATAGGGATAACATAAAAACACCTGATAGATACCAATATACTGATACACGCCAATTTCGTTCCTTTCAGGACTCACCGGAAAAACGCAGTGAGAGAGGTGGGCGTTCAGAGCATCGAACTGAGGATGTGAAACCAAGAAACAACTCACAATGCTCGTCTGAAGTTTCAGTTAAAAAAGAAGAGAAACATCCCCAATAAAAAACCCCAATTTAAAAAGAAACAAGTGGCAGTAGATACAATTTGACATGCCACTCAAGAAGAGGGATTTACTAAAGAACAAGAAGTGGGCACTGGCACTGCTCGAAAGTGCAGCATAGGTCACAATAGTCCGCCAGGATCTTCAAGAGCATCTAGAAGTGAAAGCAACTGATGAGTTCTTACAAGTTGAGACTGCGGGAAAGAGGGTCTCAACACCCAATAGGGTGTACAGAGTAACTATTCAGATAGAAGGGGGACACTGAACGCACAATTGATGCTATCTTTTGGGACCGCGTCATCTCTATTTATGATATTTTGCTGGCTGAGAAAAAGTTTGGCTGCCAGGAACTCATCCACAATCTCCCTCATGGAGAAGATGAAATTGATAAATCTCTCTCACCCCTTGTTCCCAGAAAGCTTGTTGAAATGCATGCCATTGATTGGGCATTGGCACAGGCACCTGCGTTATATCGCAACCACGTAGGATGGGACAAAGAATCCCCCTGCCACGTAATACCAATAAAATCCCAATTCCAACCGCAACCTCAATATCCTACCAAATATGATGATAAAGCACTTCTGAGGGAAATCCTCAATCAATTGGAGTCCCAGGGTGTCATTGAACCCTCAGACTCATCCATGAATAATCCATTATTTCCAGTTGCTAAACCAGACCATTCATATAGAATAGTCTTAGACTACAGACTTCTCAATAGTCACACAAAAACATTTGCTAATCAAAATGCACACAGCACAGCATTTATGAATAATATAGTGTGCAAAAAACACAAGACGACCCTGGATATATCCTACTGTTTTTTCTGCCAAAACATAGCACCTGAAAGTAGGGACCTAACAAGTTTTAGCGCCCTTGGCTCTCAAAAAAATTCTGCAGACTCCCACAGGGGTACAAGAACAGCCCAGGACTGTTCTCAGCTAGTGTTACATCTATTTCACACAACATTGACCCTGAGGCGTTGTCATATGTGGATGACATTTATCTCACAGACAATGACCTCATGCAACATTTAAGACACATACCACATTGTTGTAGGATTTGTCGAAATCGGGCACAAATTCAACTTCAAAAAAACAAAAATAACCGTCCTTAGTGTCCTGTTTCTGGGATACAAATTGTCAGATGAAGGCAGGAGCCTGCCGGCCAAATTGTTAAGAAAATGCGCACAACTACAACATCCAAATACAATAAAAAAGCTCCAGTCAGTGTTGGGCTTTTTTAGCTTTGGCAGAACATGCATTCCAGATTATGCACAACGCATCAAACCATTGTACGATTTAATACGTCCTGATTTTACTGGAAAATTTTGGACAATCGAACACATATGCTTTCTAAAAGCTTTGCAAAAAGATATGTTTGAAGCAAAACACTTGCATACAAGGGACATAAAAAAACATCTGGTCATCAGAGTAATTGCTGGTGCCACAGGCTTCACCTATGTGACATTCAATGAGGGTGAAACCTTCACAATTTCATTTAAATCACACTTATATTCCACAGCTGAACAACGCTTTGCTCCTACTGAGAAAATCCTCCCTGCTGTCCAGATGGCAGTCCTTAAAGAGATACCTCTGGCTCAGGGGAAGCACATTATTGTTGTCTTCCCCGTTCCAGGTCTAGAGGCTTTTACCAAAGCAAGCGTCCCTAATGCTAAAGAACTACATCCACATTGGATTCAATGGGCAACGTCTCTGATAGCCACTGATGTTAATCATGTCTTTGACTCCAAATTACAGACCCAAGAATTCTTACAAGATGAACTTGAGTATCCAGTTTCAGTAAGTACATTGCTTATCGAACAATATCATGACATTTTGTACACTAATGGTTCAGCCCAACCAGTGATAGGAACAAAACATCAATACTACGCTGCTTGCGCAGTCATGAGTAGTTACATGAAGGATGACTATTTCCATTCACAAAATACTTACGCGCAGACTGTAGGAGATTGCACTGCACAACTTGCAGAGCTCAAGGCTCTGGTGATGGCACTGGAACATACAGATCCTGAGCAGATGACGTTGATTGTCTGTGATTCGCACTATTGTGTCCAGTCCTTCAATGAACATCTGCACTACTGGCGCCAAAATGGGTTCAGAGATTCAAAAGGCGACACCGTTAAATACAGACTTCTGTGGTGGAAAGTAGCAGATCTTAAGGAAACGCTATCCAAAGTTCATGTTGTAGATACACTAGGACATCAGCGTGTTGGAATACACGTTGAAGGCAATACTGTGGCTGATGAAGCAGCCAAATCAGTAGTAGCTATGACGTCTGTTGCTGCAGTAACTCGTTCTAAGCTAAAAGTAGATAATGAAAAACTGGCAGCTGTGGCAGCTTTGGCTGATAGCACTCCATTTCCTAAAGCATATCCTGCTAAATATTCCTACCAGATGGCAAGCTTGTTTGATACACAGGTAACAATACTAGGTGTGGGAGTTTGAATAATTCCCAAAAAAGAACTAAGACCTGCGTTAGTAAAAGCAGCGCATGAGGAAGTTGCTTCTGCCCATGCTGGTGTGGCGGCTACAATTTCAATAGCACTATCATGATATTGGTGGCCAGGTCTATATACAGATACCAAGTAGTATGTCCTTTGTTGTGACATCTGCCAGCAAATAAAAGAGCCCACCATGAAATGCCCACTGCAGACACCCCTCCTAATTTGTACTTGGACCATTGTGGTCCCCTGACACCAAATAGTGCATACAAATATATTCTAGTCACTGTTGACTCATGCTGCAGATTTCTGTGGGTTTGGCCACAATGCTTGGCTGACACGCGACCTGTTATTAAAGATTTGCGAGTCTTTATCAGTACATATGCTGTTGCGGCTTTCTACTCGGACGGGGGCGCTACTTTTGCCTCAAGGGCTTACAGGGACGCCATGGCTTTGTTAGGGGTCCAACTGCATTACTCTGCTCCATTTTATCCCTAGGGAAATAGTGTTGTGGAGCGGCAAACCTGAGTTTTAAAGCAATCCTTAACAACTAAAGTATTAGGCATGGGTTGTAGCTGGCCTATGGAGTCCAGAGAGCACTTAACAATCTGCCTAGAAGGTCCCTGGGTGGGCATGACACGGAATGCTGCTGCCTCAGCTGGAGCACAGGCTTTGGAACACAAATGCTCTCTGGCTTTCCTTGGATACGATTTAGATATTTTACCACCTGCGGAAGACGGACGTCTTCTGGCTTCAATTGTCCCAGATGTAATTGGCGATTTCCAAAGTGACACTGACTATTGACTTTGGCTTGTTCAAATTGTCCTTTTCCTGCCTCTGTGTCTCTTAACTTGTCACTATTGACATTTAAGTTTTTTTTTGCGTAAGAGTTATTAGATTTTTTTCTCTCCTTAAGCTTTTAAACCACCTTTGACCGGCAAAGGGAGGGTATTATATAGCTATTTTAGCCATATTTTAGACACAGTGTTTTATGCTAACTAGGCCTGCCGCTGTGCACTTTAACCCTGTTACATTTTATTCAGCATTGCTTTATTTTTATAGCAATAGCAACATTTGTGGTGCTGTTTTATTTTCTTTATCTCATTGTACTTTCGCCTAGGAAGCATTACGTTCTTGTTAGGACATTTATTTCACTCTGTGCTTTCTCCAAGGACACAATCAGATAGGGTTGCCAACAAACGTGGTATGCTGGGTCTCCAATATTCACAGAAAATGCACAATCATATGTGGGGACCATTTCTTAGAATGTCTGCTGTTTTAATATAAAAACACCCCTTTGTCCCAGACACGTTAGTGGGAGATTCCAGTCAGACGACCACGACTGCATGCTGATTGCTTCACTGCAGCACATGGGGACATTGTCTCTCTAGACTACAGGCTTCTTCCTCTAGATATGAGGGATGATGTACCCCCAGGGGGAAAACCCAAAGGGCAGATTAGGCCTATTACACTGTGCTCAGACATTGTGTAGGTAGGAGATCTATATAAATCACTCCTAGTGACAGTATGGTAGGACTATTCTTGTATTTTACTCTGTTCGTCACCTGCTTGTTTTTATTGTGTTTTATCATCCTAGTTATTGCGATACATGCCTTTTTATCTAAGATGCAGTTATTTTAATAAAACCTTATTGAACCATATTCTGCTTCTGTTGTCTTTGCCGATATGAGACCCATTGGTAACTGAGAGAAAGGGAAGGGATCTGATCGACCACGATTCCCCTGCGGAGTCTTCCTGTCATGCGCCCGGTTGCCACAATCATCTCGGCCAGAGATGAGGCGCTGCTAGTTAGAACCCAGATTAGGCTGGCATGGATCATGTGGTGTGGAATTCTACTTAGTAGCCACAATCCATGTGATCCTGTCTCCCAAATCCAGTAGCCTCATTACCATTATGAGAACATACGCGACAAGATGGTCCAGAGGACACTCGTGCCTGAGGACACTAAGAAATACAGGCAGTGGGTGACAATCAATGGACAGAGGGTAGAGGATCTGAGAGACACAGTAGTCAGTGTGACTACTGTGACCTGGTGTCTGAAGAGCAGGTAGTCCCCATGCACTTCACCAAGTAGTTGAGGTAGACAACTCAGACCACCTGTGCAGAATGGCATAGGTTCCCTTTGAATGGGGGGGGTCTCAGGTTCCTTGAGGGTAGCTGTGAGTCCAACTATGCCTGTAAAATGTCTGCTTGGCAATGACCTGGAGGATTCTCCTTGGAAGGAGGTGGAACACAGGTCTCACTTGGAGATGCTGGGTCGGCCTGTGTGGGTGTGTGTGTCAACTCAGTCAATGGCAGCCCGTCAGGGTGATCAGGAAGCCCTGGAGCCTGAAATAGTGGCCCAGTTGTCTGCCAGAAGGAGGAAGGGCAAGGGGCATGTTAAACATGCTCCAGAAGTTTCCACATTCCAGGAGGAGGCTGAATCTGAGTGGGATGTGCCGGAACCTACAGGGGAACAGATGGCTGGACTGGGGGAGGTCCCTGAGCTGACTCAGTGGCAGCAGGAAGGGGGACCCACCAGGGAAGCATTCTGTGAGGCACAGAAGACATGCCCTGCTGTGGAGGGTTTGCTGCAGCAGGCTGCAGACCAGGTGTCTGGCAAGAAGTCTGGTTCAGACTTGATTAATTGCGAGTATGGCCTCCTGGGGTGGCCCGTGTGCTGGTGGTACCCCAGTGCTTCAGAGACTTCCTACTGGGTTCGGCTCATGATGTGCCTTTAGCTAGACATTTGGGGCAGGACAAGACCCTTGAGAGGCTTGTCACCCAGGCACTCAGATGCGCATTGTAGGTCTTGCCAAACTTGTCAGGCAAGTGGCAAGAGTGAGGGGAAATGTAAGGCTCCCCTCCAACCATTTCCTGTTGTCAGCACCCCCTTTGAAAGGGTTGTTATTGACATTGTGGGGGCTCTGGATCCCAAGGCACCCATGGGCAACAGGTTTATCCTGGTCTTGGTTGACCGTGCCGCCAGGTACCCAGAAGCCATGTCTTTGAGATCAGTCACTGCCCCTGTGGTGGGATGTGCATTGATGGTTTTTTTTACCCACATTGGTTTCCCCCAGGAGGTTGCATCTGATAGTACCAACTTCATATCTACATAGATGAAGGTTCTGTTGAAGGAGTGTAGGGTAACCTACAAGTTTACCACTCCTTACCATCTCCAAGGAAAGGCTCTGGTTGAGAGCTTCAACTGCACCTTGAAGGGCATGATTATAGGCCTATCATAGCCCTTGAGGCGTAAGTGGGACATCCTCTTGCCATGCCTTCTGTTTGCCTACATGGTGGTGTCACAAAATGGTCTTGGATTTATCCCTTTTGAGTTGTTGAATGGCCACCCTGTCAGGGGACCTTTGAGTCTGATTAGGAAAGGCTTGGAGAAAGCCTCCAGTAAACCCCCCAAGGATGTTTTCAGTTACATACTGACTTTTAGAACCAGACTGCCTGCTTCATAAAGCTCGCTCAAGAGAACCTGGAAGCAAGCAGGAAGATGTGAAACAGAGGTATGATCAGAATGCCACTCTGGTTGAGTTTCGTCCTGGACAAAAAATGTAGGTGATGGCCCCAGTGGAGCTAACGCTCTCCAAGGCAAATGGACTGGGCCTTTTGAGGTAGTTTAGCACAAGAATGATGTCAACTATCCGGTCAACTTGCGGACTCCTAGGAACCCTTTGAGGGTCCCACATGTGAACCACCTCAAGCCTCACTTTGAGAGGACAGAGGTGACTATGCTCTTGGCAACGGATGAAGGGGTAGAGGAAGAGAGTGAGCCTCTTCCTGACCTGTCTGCCAAAAAGAAAGATGGTTCAGTGGAGGGTCTGAACCCCTCCCCTTCACTGACTCTAGATCAATAGAGGGACTGTCACCAAGTGTGGGATAGTTTGCCTCTCTCTTTTCCTTGATCCCTGGGGTCACACATGTGTGCACACATGATGTGGACACTGGGGACAGCCCCCTGTGAAACATAAAGTTTACAGGGTGACTGACAAGGTTAGAGACAGCATTAAGGATGACATATCCAAAATGTTAGCGCGTGGGGTTATTGAGTTTTCCAGTAGCCCTTTGGTCTTGGTTCCATAGGCTGCTGCTCCCGGCGCAACTTCAGAACTCAGGTTCTGTGTGGATCACCAGGTACTCAATGCGGTCATGAAGACTGATGTGCACCCCATTCCCCAAGCTGATGAGCTCATTGATCAGGAAGGGGCTGCCAAATATATCATCACATTTGACTTAACACCTAGATATTGGTAGATTGCTCTGACCGAGGGGGCCAAGGAGATATTTGCATTTACTACCCCAGATATGCACTACCAGTTTAGGGTGATGCTCCTGCCATCTTTCAGAGGCTGGCTAACCAGGTGATGGCTGGATAGCTGGATTGGAGAATTTCAGTGCAGCCTACCTGGATGACTTTGCTGTGTTCAGCTCCACTTGGGAGGAACACTTGCAGCACCTTTGCAATGTGTTAGAGGCCCTGCAGAGGGCAGGCCTCACTATTAAGGCATGTAAGTGCCAAATAGAGCAGGCTTCTATGGTGTACTTGGGGCACCAGGTGGGCGTGGCCAGGGGGCTTCTCTACAGCCAAAGATTGATACCATACTGGCTTGAGAGTCTCCCAAGATCCAGACTGAGGTGAGAGCCTTTTAAGGTCTCACAGGTTACTATAGGAGGTTTGTTAAGGTGTATGGCACCATTGTTGCTCCCTTAACAGAATTCCAAGAAACAACCAAAGAAAGTGACCTGAACTGAGGCTTGCCAGACAGCGTTTGATGCCCTGAAGGCAGCCATGTGCTTGTCACTCGGGCTGAAGGCCCCTGACTTCTCTAAAGAATTTGCCATGCAGACTGATGCTTCAGAGCATGGTGTGTGAACAGTGTTGTCAGAGCTAAATGGAGAGGGCCTAGATCAGCCTGTAGCCTTCATCAGGAGGAGGTTGCTTCCCCGTGAAAGTATGTGGAGTGCAATTGAGCGTAAAGCTTTTGCTGTCGTCCAGGCACTGAAGAAGCTGAGATCCTAATTGTTTGGGACTCACTTCCAGGTTCAGACAGCCCTTAGGCCCCTCAGGTGGTTAATGCAGATGAGGAGTGAGAACCCAAAACTGTTGAGGTGGTCTATCTCCCTACATGCAATGGACTTTACAATGGAACATCGCCCTGGAACAGAACACACCAATGGTGATGGTCTGTCCAGATTTGTCCACCTTACTGAAGAAAACTCCTATGAGGTTGAGTTGGGTATGGTAGTTCTCCCCACTTTCAGCTGGGAGGGACACGTGATAGACCTGGCATGCTTGGTGTAGTCTCCCCTGTCTTTTTTGCCTCGTCTTCCTATTTTTTGACTGTGTGCTGGACTCTGTTTTTGCTGTTTTTGTTACTCTGGGCACTTTACCACTGCTGATCAGTGCTAAAGTGCAAGAGCTCCCTGTGTAAATTATATGTGTAATTGGGTTTTCCATGATTGGCATATTTGATTTACTAGTAAGTCCCTAGTAAAGTGCAGTAGAGGTGCCCAGGTTCTGTAAATCAAATTCTTGTAGTGGGCCTGCAGCACTGACTGTGCCACTCACATGAATAGCCCTGTGAACATGGCTCAGACCTGCCACTGCAGTGTCTGCGTCTGCAGCTTTAAGCTGCCAATTCGACCTGGCAAGTGTACCCACTTGCCAGGCCCAAACTTTCACTTATTATACATCTGAGGCACCTCTAATGTATGCCCAGGGTAGCCCCATGTGCAGGGTGCTGTGTATGTTAAAGGTGCGACATGTACTGATGTGTTTTATGTGTACTAAAGGTGAAATACTACTGGAAGCTGCCTTTAAATATATGTGCAGTTTCCCTTTGGGAGCAGATAGAGATGTGGGGTTTAGGGGCTCTGAACTCACAATTTAAAAGTAAATCTTTGGGTAAAGTTGTTTTTTAAATTGTCTGTTTGAAAATGCCACATTTAGAAAGTGGACATTTTCTTGCTTAACCCATTCTGTGACTCTGCCTGCTTGTGTATTACCTGTCTGGGTCAGACTGACAGTTGGGCTGTTTGTGAATCCCTTCTAGACAGTGTTGCAAAGGGAGATGGGGTGTAGCCTGCATAACCTGATGGGCCATCTGGGCCAGAGTGGAGGGAGGAGTGGTCACTTACACCTGAATGGGCTGTGTTTGACCTTACACAATCCATTCTCCAACCCCCTGGTGTGAGCCTGGAGTCAGTCATGGGCAAGGCAGGATTTTGTGAACAACAAAGACTTTCCTTTGAAGTTTGCCTTCTTCAAATGCAAAAATGGGTATAAGTAGTGGACCCCAAACCCCACATTTTCAGATTACTTATGGAACCAAGAGGAACCCCTGCCAAGGAGAAGAGCTAAAAAGCTGGAAGAGGAGTACTGGCCCTTTGCCTCTGATTGTGCTTTGCTGGGTTGGCCCGCATGGCTGGAGAAACAATGCAACACCTGCTTGCTGCTGCTGAAAATGACGCAAACGCCATGCAGCGCAGTTTTCCAACACTGTGCAGCCGGATTTCGCACACATCGTCTCTGGGCATCAAAATCGTTGTGAACCTGCACGGACCCAAGGTGTCCTGTCCGGAAATCGACGCATTGCTCTCTTACAGGAGAGAGAAGCTATTCATCGCCTACACCATCAGAGAAGAAACAATGCATGGCCTCACTTGCGAGTAAAGAATCCACGCATCGCTGACTTTTCTGATGCACGCTCGCCTGTGCGGCTTTATTTTTGATGCAAACCAGGTACTTTGTGTAGAAACCACGTTTCCATTGTTTGCTATGGAGCAAGACTATTTTCACTTTAAACATTCATAACTTGACTTGTGAATGTTGGATTTTTGTAGTTTTGGTCTTGTTTGATTTACATAAATATTACCTATTTTCCTAAACTGGTGAGATGTTCATTTTGTAGTGTTTTCACTGTATTACTGTGTGTGTTGATACAAATACTTTACACTTTGCCTCTGAGATAAGCCTGACTGCTTGTGCCAAGCTACCAAGGAAGTAAGCAGGCGTTATCCTAGGCATTTATTTCCCTTACCTTAACTAGAGTGAGGGTCCCTTCTTGGACAGAGTACATACTGACTGCCAACCAAAGACCCCATTTCTAACAGGGTGTGTCTGGTGTATGTACGTGAGGGTATGTGTAGAAAAGCTTCCTTGTTGTGACTGTACTGTATGAATGAAGTTTGCACTGATGCTGTCAATGCAGTATGCTTTTCCTTCCTCTAATCTCACCCTGATACTGTCAGAGAAGCTAGCACAGATGAAGCTTGATGTAGCGCTGCCAATTTCTTGCATGGTTTTTGTGCATTTCTGAACACAGAGTTCCTAACTCCTGCCCTGCCATGTTTCCCACGCCACTGCATGATTAGCTGTTCTGGTCCAGGTTTTGTTTGCATTCTGGGAATTTTAGGCTGATTTAGCCCATTATAAAACCAGTACTAAAAGTCACAGAATACTGGATACAAACAAAAAACTGCACTGGCCCAGATACACAGGCATATACCAAGGAACCTTACCAACTATACATGACATCCTCATCTCTTGTCACTGCTTCCTCCATTATCACTGCCCCTTAAATCTGTTACTGCTTCTGTCTTCCTCCACTGTCCTTATTTCCTGCTGTCTCACTTTTCTACTGCCACCACTTCTGTCACTCTACCCCCCAGCCAACCACAGCTCCCTCTATTGTTAATGTATTCAAGCTGGTGCCTCTGAAAGACTGGTGCTCGGGTGCAGCTAGCCCTGCCAAGCAAATGTCTTTTCTCTCTAGCACCACCATAAAATCTGAGGCCTGCAGAGAGATACGTTTTTCGGTAGTGCTCTGTTGAGTTGTGGTGTTCCCTTTGTCTTATAGAACATAAACACTGACTATTTCAGCTTTTTACCAATCAGCCCACCAACCTTTCTTCTAAATTCAGCAACAGCAGTCTGCTTTAAGAGTATATAATCCACCTCTTAAAACAAGCTCAAAAGCTGAAGGAAAGAAGCCTAAAACAAGCTTTAACCACAAAATAAAGGTGACAAGTATATCATTGTACTGTGTGTGCTAGGCATGTTTTGGACTTCTTTTTAGTAATAGTTGAGCATGCTTAAGGATCTATCACAAGCAGAGAAAAAAAGGCATATATGTTTTGTTGCTGAGCTGTCGCCACCCCACTCCTTAAAGCGAGGATGCACCCCCCTAGAGGTCTGCTCCCAACTCTTTGAAGACAACTGCTACAAGCAAACCCCTAATCCCAAACAATAACAATCACTTTGTTTTGTTTCCAAAGTGAAGTTCGTAAAAAGATATAGGGTTTGAAATACTGGTTTTGGTACGGCAGTACCCTTAAAGACCTCCATCCGCGATCTCACAAGAATGCCTGAGCACTATAGCACTGCTTCTATTAGTGCCATGGAGGATCCACGGACCCTAAAACACCAAGAAAACAGAATGGAGCCATCCATCTGATTGGGTTAACAATTTGCATTTTGTAAAATTCAAGCTCATTGTTTCTACAAACAAGGAGGACACCTTTTGGAAAGTATAATTTTGACATCCTCGCTCTGCAGAGAACAACAGTTTTAGAATATGTGTATCTTTTGCAAGAAAGTAGAAAAAGCTTAAGAAAGTGAGCAACCAAAGTGAAAATGGTAAAAATTGCAGCACAGCACATCTCTCTGAAAATGGAGAAAATGCTGTTTAAGTTGCAACAACTTGAAATTCTATGGAAAACTCAGGAAGAGGGTCACTCACCTCAACTTTCTTCACTCACCCAAGGAGAGGGTGACGCCATCTTTTGAAGACAGAAACAATTCGTATATGAAAATAGTTAAGAGTGATAGAGGATCTCAAAGTTCAGTTTTTTCAGTGCCCACCGCAGCAACTATGGGGCATAGTTAAGAGCCCCTAGCGCCATTTTAACACCACATTTGCATAATCTTTTTTCGCTAATGTGGCGTTAGAAGGCCAAAAACATTGCGCCATATTTGCCATGCCACTTTGTAGCCTTTTGCGCTACATTATGCCTGCTCCAGGCATGTTGTATGCAAAGGAGGCATAATAATGTCATTGGAACAATTATGGGAGTAGGAGCTGTTGAATTGAGTTGCCCAGTTATCTCAGTAGATTAAATAATGTAGTAAACACCAATTCGGCTTCTACATACGCTCAGAGCTGGTGCTAAAAGAGGGCATGTCATTGAATACAATGGACTCTGCAGGAGTAGCGCCAACATTTTTGCACTACACCTGCAGAGTACATCAATAGCGTCCCAAAAAAATGACGTTATTGCCCCCTACCCTGCGGCATGGTGTGCCGTATTTTAAATACAGCGCACACATGGTGGTGGAAGGGGGCTTGAAAGGGCACACAAAAAGTGCCCTTATGTTTGTTGAAGGATTACCCATGTAAAGCAGTGTTAAATAGGCTAGCACAGCAGTATCAACAGCCACCTTTCATCAGTTCATGAGACCCATGTGCCCTGGATCTATTCCAGTTTGTTTTTGTTCTCGCAGCTGAATAGTGGGTTTTATTAATTCAATTACATATGGCAATACTTAAAAGGAGTCCATTGAGATTGATATATGGATAGGTGGTATGTGTTGTGGCATGCTGTGATACTGTGTTCATCTGACTTGCCTTACCAATAGGGTGTCATTCATGTTAGAATTGCTTAAGCTGAACTCGATGGGCTAAGTGATCTTCTGTAACCCCTTTCCACTCAAAAAAGCAGAACAGGATATGGGACAATTTGCTTACAGTTCAGGGTTTTCAGAGAAATGGTGGTTGGGGGGATAGGATATTGCCTTCAGAGTATATAAGGGCCTATATGCAGCTACGTTTGACACAATATTGAGATTTCCCATGCTATATTACGTAACATGGCCATGCAACCTTTAGCCTTTCACTTATTATGTTGTTGGGATACCAATGGGACTAGGAGCTGTTGAATTGAGTTGCCCAGTTATCTCAGTGGATTAAATAATGTAGTAAACACCAATTTGGCTTCTACATATGCAGTGAGGATATCCATACTACGAAGAATCTTATACAGCAGATACATCGGTGTATGCGGTCAGGGCTAAGATGCCATAAATATTTTCTCACTTACGTTACTTATTCTAGAGGAGAATTGGTCTTCCTTGAAATATCATTCAATTTCTATGGTTCTTATCAGTGACCATGAAGAAGAAAACTGGTTATTTCTGGAGTACTATGTGGAGGAAATACATTGCCTGTGAAATCATGTGGCGCTAATGAAGACGCTAAAAGGTTCATGTCAGCACAAGGAAACTATTATCATCATTTAGTTGTTGTGGGAACTTGAAAGAGAGACATTAAGGTGGTCATTACAACCCTGGCGATCGGTGTTAAAGTGGCGGTAAGACCACCAACAGGCCGGCGGTAACATATTTGCAATTATGACTGTGGCGGAAACCGCTAACAAAGACAGCCACTTTAACACTCCGACCGCCACGGCGGTACAAACAAACATCGCGACGGCCACCGCCAACAGACAGGCCGGAGACAATGTACCGCCCACACTATTATGGCAGGCCAATCTGCCACCTTTTCCGGGGCGGATTCACCGCGGATAAAAACACGGCAGAAACAGGAATTCCAAAGGAAAAACGCTCACCTCTACACACCCCACGAGGAACGAGGACGCCATGGATCCGGAACTCCAAATTCTACCTGCGATAGTCTTCCTGCTCCTCTACCAGGAGCACGAACGCCGGTGGTGAAGACCAGGGGGAGTACTGCACCTACGACACAGGGGAGGGGGGAGGGAAAAAACAGGGACAACACTCAACACCCCCACCCTCACCCACCACAACACACACACTAATGCATATCAATACATCACAGTTACACCCCCCAACCCCCCGGAAGAATGTAAAGACAATAGAAAATGAGTGTAACCATTGCAATATGTTAAAACCAAGTAGGCAGAAACATATATATACACCATGTACAAAATATATACCAAGCATAGTAGTCCAGGTAGTGCTCTAATAAAGTCAGTGGAACACTGGGACCACACGGTATGGGCGAGGCCCACACAATATCCCCGACCATGACGGAGAGAACACTGCAGGGGCATCAGAGAGCAACTAAACAGGCACCTCAGGGGGAGGGAAAGGGGGGGCACCTCAGCCGCTTCAGTGCACAGCGCCAAATCCACGAGGGGGCCACATGCCCACTGTTCAATCCTGGGGAGTGCAAAGCCACAGTCTCACAAGTCTTTCCAGTGGGTGGTTTGCCCACTGTTCAATCCTGGGGAGTGCAAAGCCACAGTCTCACAAGTCTCTCCACTGGGTGGTTTGGCCACTGTTCAATCCTGGGGAGTGCAAAGCCACAGTCTCACAAGTCTCTACAGTGGGTGGTTTGCCCACTGTTCAATCCTGGGGAGTGCAAAGCCACAGTCTCACAAGTCTCTACAGTGGGTGGTTTGCCCACTGTTCAATCCTGGGGAGTGCAAAGCCACAGTCTCTCAAGTGGATGACAGTCTCCACTGGTTCTGGAGGAGGCTCTGTGCCCAGAGTGCTTCATCCTGCCAAGGACAGAGGTAGTGGATGTGATACTCCAATGGTTCTGGAGGGGGCCTTGTGCCCAGAGTGCATCATCCTGCCAAGGACAGAGGTAGTGGATGTGATACTCCACTGGTTCTGGAGGGGGCTTTGTGCCCAGAGTGCTTCATCCTGCTAAGGACAGAGGTAGTGGATGACAGTCTTGTTTGGTTCTGGAGGGGGCCTTGTGCACAGAGTGCTTCATCCTGCCAAGGACAGAGGTAGTGGATGTGATACTCCATTGGTTCTGGAGGGGGCCTTGTGCCCAGAGTGCTTCATCCTTCCAAGGACAGAGGTAGTGGATGTGATACTCTACTAGTTCTGGAGGGGGCTTTGTGCCTAGAGTGCTTCATCCTGCTAAGGACAGAGGTAGTGGATGACAGTCTCCACTGGTTCTGGAGGGGGCTTTGTGCCCATAATGCTTCATCCTGCCAAGGACTGAGGTAGTGGATGACAGTCTCCATTGGTTCTGGAGGGGGCATGGTGCCCAGAGTGCATCATTCACCCCGTGACGGACTAAGTTGCGTCAGTGCCCTTGCTGCTCATGGGCCAGCGGTGCTTGAGACGGCGGTGCCCTGTTCAGCGGTGCTTGAGATGGTGGTGCCCTGTTCAGCGGTGCTTGAGACGGCAGTGCCCTGTTCAGCGGTGCTTGAGACGGCGGTGCCCTGATCAGCGGCGCTTGAGACGGTGGTGCCCTGTTCAGCGGTGCTTGAGACGGCGGTGCCATGTTCAGCTGTGCTTGAGATGGCAGTGCCCTGTGCAGCGGTGCTTGAGGCGGCAGTCTCCATTGCAGGGACTCAGCTGCTGGCGGTCCTTCATGGCCCAGCGTGGCTTTTGCTGGTGGTGGCCTCCTGGGCAGATGGGCTTGTGCTGGCGGGGCTGTCCTGGGCAGCTGGGCTTGTGCTGGTGGTCCTGTCCTGGGCAGCTGGGCTTGTGCTGGTGGTGGCGGTCCTGTCCTGGGCAGCTGGGCTTGTACTGGCAGGCCTGTCCTGGGCAGCTGGGCTTGTGCTGGCGGTCCTGTCCTGGGCAGCTGGGCTTGTGCTGGTGGTCCTGTCCTGGGCAGCTGGGCTTGTGCTGGCGGTCCTGTCCTGGGCAGCTGGGCTTGTGCTGGCGGGCCTATCCTGGGCAGCTGGGATGATGGCGGTCTTCTCCGCCGTGCTGCTCTTCCCAGACTTTCCTGGTTTCTTGTGGCCCTTCCCCACCTTAGAGGGTGTCACAGCTGAGTCCACACTCCCACCGGGACCCCTGGGAGTGGCTTTGGTGGCTGGAGTCTTCCCCCTCTCCCGCCGGGCACTGGCCAACTTCTGATGCTTCACAGGTGGGGGACTGCCTGTGCTGTGGCTCCGTGCCACACTGGCTGCCCTGGTGGATGGTGCACTCCATATTACGGTGACTACAGGCACCACTGGTCGCGGAGATGTTGTGGCTGAGGTGATAGTTGGGTCCCTAGGAGACGGACGGGGTGGGGGAGGTGTGGGAAAGAGGTCAAGGTTGGACAGGAAAAGTTTTTTTGACACACTGGGACGGGTAGCTGGAGGGGGTTTGGGAGTGGAGGAAGAGGTGGTGGTTGTAGGAGGTGTTCGTTTGCTGACTTTGGGTGAAGGTGCATGCGCTGGAGGCTGTCGTGAGGTGGATGGCTGTTGGGTGGGTGTGTGGCTGCGTTTGTGTACCTTGGGAGGTGGGCTCACAGACACACTGGGAGAGGACACAGGGGATGTGTGAATGGTAGTGGGGATGGTGACTGCACGTGAGCTGGGTGTGGTGATGGGTGTGCTGGTGATGGAGGTAGTGGCTGACGATGTAGTGCATGCAGGTGTGAGTGGAGACAAGACTGGGAGGGAGGAGGGGGACACAGTGGAGGCAGTGGCTGTTGCTAAGTCTGCATGTGTCTGATGCTTGCGTGAGTGCCTGTGGGATGTGGGGTGCTTATGTTTGCCTGAGCTTCCCTTGTGTGTTGAGGTGTGTGCATGCTGGTCTGAGGGTGTGCTTGGGATAGGCTGAGGTACAGGGGTGTGGGTCTGGGTGGAGGAAGTTGGAGGGGGGAGGCTAGACACAGGGACAATGGCTGCCATCAGTGCTGAGGCCAGAGTCTGAAAAGCTCACTGAAGGGCTGCCTGACCAGAATGAATGCCCTCCAGGAATGCATTTGTTTGTTGCAACTCCCTTTCTACACCCTGGATGGCATTCAAAATGGTAGACTGCCCAACAGTGAGGGACCTGAGGAGGTCAATGGCCTCCTCCCTGAGGGCAGCAGGGGTGACTGGGGCAGGGTCTGAGGTACCTGGGGCGAAGGTGATGCCCACACTCCCAGGGGAGCGGGCACGGGGTGAAGGCTGAGGGGCTGCTGGGAGGGCGGTGGTGGAAGGCGGGGTAGCGGCTGTACCTGTAGATGGGGGGGCACAGATGTTGCCACCACCACAAGGGAGCTCCCATCAGAGGACGAGTCTGTGTCACTGGTCTCAGCTCCTTTCCCCGCCGTGGAGCTCCCCTCACCCTCCGTCCCACTGGGGAAGTCTAAGTCCTTAGTGTGGCCCTGAATGGCCATGTGGGATGCAGCCCACTGGTGCTCCAGTGCCACTGCTCCTCCGCCTGATGATGCTAATGCACACAAGAACAGGGAGACCACAAAAAGGGGGGGGACAACAGAAGAAAGACATTTTGAGTGCATGCATTACCACTACCGTTGGCGGACACGACAGACACGGAAGCCCCCTGCACTACTCCGCGCTCTTGGGCTCCACTGTTCAATTCCTGGGAAATGCCCTACAAGGCTATGGACGACATCTGCACACATAGATGACACAGGGGCATGACTAGGTGTACTTGGCACTCTACAGAGGTGGGGTGGGGTGCCACATGGTCTGCCTTACGGAGGGACCTTGCCTACGGAACTCGCCCTGGCCTAGGGAAACCCACAGCCCACCTCCCCCACCCAGACCCCTCCACTGCGCGCAAAGTCAGCAGAATGACAGTGTACTCACCCCCTTGTGTCTGCTGTGATGCCCTCAAGCGCCCATCCAACTCCGGGTAGGCCACCGCCAGGATCCTGAACATCAGGGGGTCATGGTCCGACGGGCACCCCTCCCACGTTGGGAGGCCATCCCCAGCTGAGCCTCCACCATCTTCTAGCTCCAGCGGCGAATGTCCTCCCATCTTTTCCGGCAGTGGGTGCTCCGTCTGTGGTAGACCCCCAGGGTCCGGACGTTCTTGGCGATGGCACGCCAAATATGTTTTTTCTGGTGGGCGCTGACCTACATGAAATGTACAGGGGGAAGAGAACGTTATTACCAACTGCACCGTCAAAGTGATTGGCCCCCATCCCTACCCTTGCAATGTGGCACATGCATTCACCATCGTTTCATGCACGCCGCACTCTCCCCCCTTCCTTCTTACATCCAGCCCTCTCCACACAGGCATAGCCCATACAGCGTGCTCCCAGTGTACTTACCTGTTTGTCTGGAGGACCGTAGAGTAGCGTGTACTGGGGGAGGACCCTATCCACGAGTTTCTCCAACTCCTCTGATGTGAAGGCAGGGGCCCTTTCCCCAGACACTCGAGCCATTGTCTCTTCCAGACTAAGGTCACAGCAGCACTTACAGTGTAGGTCCTCTTCTGTCAAAGATCAGGTATCGAGTGATTGAACAGATAGAAAATGGCGGTCACGTCCGCGGTGGTGCGTACCATCACCGCCGGCATACATCGTCATTGGCTCCTGGGACCCATATGGTCCAATGCTAACCAATGCAGCATTGCGCCGCGGTCCTCGACCGCCTACCGCGACGGTGTACAACGCCAGCGCAGTTACCTCACATCCCATTGTCCCACTTTAGAGCTCAGGCAGCCGCCATTTCAGGGGCCCACATGGATTAATTTTCAACTGCGTCACACATACCTAGGCCTAGACTCAAAACACATACAAGCCACCTTTTGTGTATGAATGGTGTTCTGTGTAAACTGTGGGTACGTACCTCTGAGTTGTTTGACTCAGTGCTCGCTGTTGTCCTTCATAAGCACCGTCCGCTGGGACATGTGAGGAGATGGCAGCATCCTCCGGTGTGCCGACCGTTGGTGGACCTGTTGACAATGGAGGAGCAACTTGTGATTATCACATACAGGCTTGACCGTGCCACAATCCAGGAACTGTGTACCCAGTTGGAGCCAGACCTGATGTCAGCAATCCGCCATCCTACAGGAATCCCCCCTCAAGTGCACGTGCTGTCAGTGCTCCATTTCCTTGCAAGTGGGTCATTTCAAACAACAGTGGCCATAGCATCAGGGATGTCCCAGCCTATGTTTTCCAACGTGTTGTCCAGAGTGTGTCTGCCCTGCTGAAACACATGCAGAGCTACATCGTTTTCCCTCAGGTGGAGGATTTGCCAACAGTGAAAGGTGATTTCTATGCCCTGGGACATATCCCCAACATTATAGGTGCCATTGATGGGACCCATGTGGCTTTGGTCCCCCCCCACAGGAGTGAACAGATGTACAGAAACAGGAATAGTTATCATTCAATGATTGTACAGATGGTATGTTTGGCCGACCAGTACATCTCCCATGTGAATGCCATGTTCCCTGGCTCAGTGCATGACACCTGCATCCTACAGAATAGCAGCATTCCTTATGTGATGGGGCAACTCCAGAGGCACCGTGTGTGGCTATTAGGTGAGCACCTGGGAGTAAGACAGTGGGAATGGTTGTCTGGGTCTGGGGATATCCCTACAGGTTAGTGCGTGTCTAACAGTTGTCCCTCACCATTTGCAGGTGACTCTGGTTACCCCAACCTGTCATGGCTACTGACCCCAGTGAGGAATCCCAGGACAAGGACAGAGGAACACTACAATGAGGCCCATGGGCGAACTAGGAGGGTGATCGAGCGGACCTTCAGCCTCCTGAAGGCCAGGTTCCGGTGCCTCCATATGACAGGTGGATTCCTATTCTACTCACCAAAGAAGGTGTGCCAGATCATCGTGGCCTGCTGTATGCTTCACAACTTGGCTTTGCGACGACAGGTGCCTTATCTGCAGGAGGATGGTCCAGATGGCGGTGTTGTGGCAGCTGTGGAGCCTGTGGACAGTGAAGACGAGGAAGCACAGGAAGAAGACATGGACAACAGGGATTCAGTGATCCAGCAATATTTCCAGTAAGACACAGGTAAGAATACAGACCTGCCTACTACATGTACTTTAACACTACTACCTCTCTACTGTCTGTCCTTTTCACCCAGTGTGTTGGCACTGAGTTGTCACTTTCCCTTACGATTTCACAGATGTGGGTCCCACTGTGTGACATCTGCTTAGATTCCTCATGGGCTAGAGCTGTGCGACATAGGTATGTTGACATTACAATTGTAAGAACATTTTGTCACTGTAATTGCTAATACACTATTTCGAAATCACCGACAGACTCCAGATTGTTTTGTGCTTTAAGTGTGTTTATTTAAGTGCTCAATATTGGAGGGGGTAGTAAAATGGTGAGGGGTGATGGCGGAGGAATGTCCATGGCAGAGACCAGTCCATTAGTCTTACAGGTGCATTGCCCATATGGGCATAGCAAGTGGAGCTGGGGCAGTTTAAGTATGGACAGGGTGACAAAGTGGGACAGTAGGATGACAATCAGGGTGGTCTCATTTCTTGGCGGGGGTCTTGGCATCGTGCTCTGTCTTTGTCCTGGATCTCAGGGCCCGTTTGCGGGGTGGTTCGCCCTCTGCAGGGGGTGGTGTGCTGGTGTGGTGGCGCTGTGGCGGGGCGTCCTGTCCACTAGCGCCGGCGGAGGTGGTGGGTAGTTCATCGTCCATGCTAGTGTCAGGGGCCCCTTGTAGTGCCACAGTGTGTGTGGTGCCCTTCTGACAACCACCGATACCCATTAAACTCTGTCTATGTCTTTGAGATTCCTGCTGTAAATATAATTATCATAAGCTTTTTACCCCTTTCTCTATGAGAAATCCCCTAAATCTCAGCACCTGATGTCCAAATATATTTTGTCATTTTGGAATGAGAAAAGATGATTTTACAAAGCACCGAGGAGCTGTGGATTAAATTTTGGGAGAGTAGCTAATGGTGAATTTTAAAGTATATTAGTCAACTAACATTAACCTAGTTTTGAAACTTGACAGGATTTAATACATCTGAACAATTAATATTCCTTCAAAAGGATGTATCCAGCAGGTGCAGTGAAATGCTTCTATTACTTTCTGGTAATGGCATTACTTTGAGTCCTACTCCGTTGCTTTAATTAATTTCAGCCTTCTGTATCCCCCAGACACCAATCCCAACAAGAACCACAAAATAAAACGCTCTGCCATATCTCCTGTACGTTAATCAAGCTCACAACCAACCCAATTGTCAGTGGTTGTGCTCTTGGAGGGCAGGAGAGAGTATGAACTAAAGCGAGTGAGTAGGACTCAGAGTAATTCCAATACCAGAAAATAATAGAAGCATTACTCTTATGTCCCTTCCGTGCTTGAATTAATTACAGTTGAGATTTAGCAAGCATATCACAAGCGCAACTGACAGAGGCAAAGACACAGGCCCTCATTCCGACCCTGGCGGTTTCAAACCGCCAGGGTGGAGGACCGCGGGAGCACCGCCGACAGGCCGGCGGTGCTCCAATGGGCATTCCGACCGCGGCGGTAAAGCCGCGGTCGGACCGGCAACACTGGCGGTCTCCGGCCAGTGTACCGCCGCCCATAGGAATCCTCCAAGGCGGCGCAGCTAGCTGCGCCGCCGAGGGGATTCCGACCCCCCCTACCGCCATCCAGTTCCCGGCGGTTCTCCCGCCGGGAACCGGATGGCGGTAGGGGGGGTCGCGGGGCCCCTGGGGGCCCCTGCAGTGCCCATGCCACTGGCATGGGCACTGCAGGGGCCCCCGTAAGAGGGCCCCTAAATGTATTTCACTGTCTGCTTCGCAGACAGTGAAATATGCGACGGGTGCAACTGCACCCGTCGCACAGCTTCCACTCCGCCGGCTCGATTCCGAGCCGGCTTCATCGTGGAAGCCTCTTTCCCGCTGGGCTGGCGGGCGGCCTGAAGGCGGCCGCCCGCCAGCCCAGCGGGAAAGTCAGAATCACCGGCGCGGTCTTTCGACCGCGGAACGGTATTCTGGCGGCCCCCGACAGGCCGGCGGCGACCGCCGCCGGCCAATGTCGGAATGAGGGCCACAGAACCAGGCTTTATTAAACAGAATACAAACAATCCGCTATTACTTCATAAAGGAGAGCACTCTGTAATCAAAAACACCATTGATGCATGAGACTTTGAAAAAGCCTGTAATGCTTTGCAAAGGAAGAAACATCAGACCAAGGCCCTCATTCTGACCCTGGCGGATTGAATCCGCCAGGGCCGAGGGCAGCGAATGCACCGCCAACAGGCTGGCGGTGCATTCATGGGCATTCTGACCGCGGCGGTAACGCCGCGGTCAGAAACGGGAAACCAGCGGTCTCCCGCCGGTTTCCCGCTGCCCATGGGAATCCTCCATGGCGGCGCAGCAAGCTGCGCCGCCATGGGGATTCCGACCCCCTTCCCGCCAGCCTGGTTCTGGCGGTTTACACCGCCAGAACCTGGCTGGCGGGAACGGGTGTCGTGGGGCCCCCTAACAGGGCCCCACATTGCTTTTCAGTGTCTGCTTAGCAGACACTGAAAAGCGCGACGGGTGCCACAGCACCCGTCGCACACCTTCCACTCCGCCGGCTCCATTCGGAGCCGGCATCCTCGTGGAAGGCGCTTTCCCGCTGGGCTGGCGGGCGATCTTTTTCAGATCGCCCGCCGGCCCAGCGGGAAAGTAGAAATGCCCCCCGCGGTCTTCTGACCGCGGGGCGGTGTTTGGGCGGTTTCCGCCCGGCGGGCGGCGTCCGCCGCCCGTCCGGGTCGGAATGAGGCCCCATGTGTCTGTCCTACACATCTCAGTTATTGAAGCACCTTGCAATGCTGCCACTTTGGGAAACATACTATGGGCCTGATTCTAACTTTGGAGGACGGTGTTAAACCGTCCCAAAAGTGGCGGATATACCACCTACCGTATTACGAGTTCCATAGGATATAATGGACTCGTAATACGGTAGTTGGTATATCCGCCACTTTTGGGACGGTTTAACACCGTCCTCCAAAGTTAGAATCAGGCCCTATGTGTAGACCTGCCCTGCACCCCTTTAGGCAGGACCTCACCTTCAGCCTTATATGCTTTAATAATTAGGGATCTGATCCACCTGCTTAAAGTTACAACTGTAGGGACCAGATGTACAATCCTGTTTTGCACGTTGCAAACAGTGAATTTCGCTGTTTGCGACTTGCAAAAAGCACTTTGCGTTGCCCAATTCCCATTTTGCGAGTCAGTAACCTAGTTACCAACTTGCAAAACGGGACTGCGAGTCGCAATTAGGAAGGGGTGTTCCACTTGCTAATTGCGAGTCACAGCGAGATGCTGTATTGCTTTGTGACCGCAAACGCGGTCGCAAAGCAATCGCAGTTACCACCAGTGTCACACTGGTGGTAACCCAATCGCAAAAGGGAAGGGGTCCGCATGGGACCCCTTCCCCTTTGTGAATGGCATGGAAAAAAAAAATTCAGAGCAGGCAGTGCAGTGGTCCTATGGACCACTGCCTGCTCTGAAAAAATGAAACAAAAACGTTTCATTTTTTCATTTTGTCATGTATCTCATTTTCCTTTAAGGGAAACGGGCTGCATTACAAAAAAAAAAAAAAAACTGCTTTATTTAAAAGCAGTCACAGACATGGTGGTCTGCTGTCTCCAACAGGCCACCATCCCTGTGAGTGCTGCCACTCGCAAGGGGGTCGCAAATTGCGACCCACCTCATTAATATTAATGAGGTGGGCCTTTGCGACCCACTTGTGAGTCGCAGATGGTGTCAGAGACACAATCCTACATTCTGGATTGCGATTTACAAATTGCAAGTCGGTCTGACTAGCAATTTGTAACTCGCAATCCAGAATTTTTGTACATCTGGCCCTAGGTTTCTTGCCTTTCTCGCAGATCCAAAATTCACAAACAAAGCTTCAGTTTGTCTAAAAGTGCGGAACCCTTTCTAGGAAGATCAGAAGAGCCCTCATAACATTGAAGGGATGCAACCTACTTTCCTCTTCTGAGGAAGGAGAAGGAAAAAACTCAGAGTGAATAACCTCTGGTTGTTTGTGAATGGAGGAACTGACCTTGGGAACAAGAGAAGGAATCGGGACCAAAACCACCCTGTACTGAAAAAAGTCTACAGATGGGGAATTCGCAAGACAAAGCCCCTAGCTCTAGCAATCTTCTTGCCTATGTGAGTGCTAAAAGAAAAAACATGTTTTAAGGATCAGGGACTGAACATCATTGAGTGATACTGCTTTAAGTGTTGCACAAATATTTTACACATTATCTCCTAAGTTAGGCCTGCCTGCCAAGCTACCAGAGGGTGACCACAAGTTAATTTATGGTGTGTAACTGACTTACGCCGACTAGGATTGTTGTCCCTACTTGGACAGGATGCATACCTTTGCCAACAGGAGACCCAATTTCTAACACAGATCCAGAACCGGGATACCCCAAAGCTGAACCAACCAATCAAACATCTGAGTGAGGAGATAAAAGTTCAGAGATGAGGGAAGTTTCCTGCTGGGATCATCCTCTGTCAGGTTGGACATCCCCTGATTATGAATCACTGTTAGGGAAATTAGAAAGTTCTGTGACTAAGAGAACATCCTGGAAGCAATCACATTGCATTCTCTAGATCTGGTACCTCCTTGTGTTTGATATGAGCCATTTGCTATGACATTGTCTGTTCGGTTCAACTTGTTTATTCCTTGATTAGGGACTTGAAAAACAGGAGTGGTCAAAAAACTGCCTCTAGCTCCCTCTAGATAGATGATCTACTGGTCTCTGCTAATGGTCAGAAGCCATGCCCCTGATGAGAGTCCATCCACCCCCCCCACCCGGATAGGCTAGCATCCGTCGTGATTATCATTGAACAGGAGGATAAAGAGAAAACCCAATCTCAAAACTGAGAGTACTCTTCCACCATGCTAGCTCTTCTTTCACATTCTGAGATACAAAAATCCTGAGAAAGAGATCCTGAGAGCATGGATCCCAAGTCTCTAGAATCCAAAACGTCAACCTGTTTAGGTGGAACCTCGCAAAGGCGGCAAGAAAAATTGTTAAAGCCAGATCTCCCTGGACTCTCAGCCATAGAGAAGCCTTTGGCACCCATAAATACATAATGTAATCTTAGAGTATGAGAATTAAACAGGATGGCAACCGAACCATTCCCATTCAAGTCAGGAAACGTTCCCCCATCCCCCCATTAACACCAAATCTTGAGCTGCCTTTAGATTGTATTTTCCCCTATAGTAACCCATGGTTTTGGAGCACTTCCAGAACCCTGGTAGTATGTGACACAAAAAGACTTTTGGATAGAGCTTTCACCAACCAATCATCCAGATACGGGTGAACAAAAATTCTCTCTGCAGTATAGTGACCAGAGGTGGCAGAACTTTGGTGAACACTCTTGGAGAGGACTTAAGGCCAGAGGGAAGAACTTGAAATTGGTAGTGATCATTTTCTACTGCAAAGAGCAGGTACTTTTGATGAGCACCCTGAGGGGAGCATGCAAATAGGCATTATAGACTGTAATGTTACTATCCAGAAAAGGACTGATCCTACCCGGAATTTACTTATGTTATATCTTGGATGGGCTTGAACGCCCCTGACTTCTTCTGATCCAAAAAATGATGTAGTACGCACCAATTCCCCTCTCTGCTTGAGGCACCCTAGAAAATCGCTCTTTTCCTTAATAAAGGTTCAATCCCCTCCAGAAGAGCGAGACGTTTGAGACCCACTTTCGGAAAATTAGTGATCTTCATTTCTGCAGCAGGAGGGCTTTGTAGAAACTCTTTGGCATAACCTTTGCTGATAATTTCCAGAAACCAGGCGTCCAAAACATGATTTTTCCAGCTTTCCAAAAAGTTGTGCATTTTTCTACCAGCTGGCTATAGTTTGGATGCTGAAGGGTGATACCCTGAATCCGGTCCCATGATGCTTGTTTCCAGTCCAGGGAGGACCTGGCTTGGCAGTTCAGGCTGGACTGTTCCCATTAGGAACAGGGTGAAGACTGATTTGCATATGCCTGGGTCCAAACTGGGGTGGCATGGTGAGCAAAAGAACAATGGATTAAACCCACATCTGTGACTGGGGGTGAGTGTCTGCATTGTTCAGCACTCTGTCCATCATTCTTTTGTGTTGCTATAGTTTGGATGCAACTTACTAGTCAGGCTGTCTTTTTGGGCAGAGCCTTCTTACTCTTCTCCTTTTTAAGAGAAAAGGATCTTGGTTTGTATTTCCTTGTACGAAAGGCAGATGATTTATGCTCCTTTTGAAGAGAAGTGGAGGCCCACTTGTGCCAAAATGTTTTGAATACAGATTTCCCCTTATTCAGGAGGGCATGTTTGCAGTCTTTAAATGCTTTTGACATCAGGGAATGCGGTTTTTCACCAAACAGCGTTTTACCTTAAAAAGGTACTTTTAGAAGGTAAGACTTTTTACCTTTCTCGTCCTTCCATTCCCTTATTCATAAACCCTGTCTGGTTCCTATGAGTCCTGCAGCTGACAGTTCCGTCATTCTGATCACATGTGAGGATATGTCACCTAACAACTGTGCCCACTCCTCCATACCTGCTAGCAGCTCCGAAATTTAAAACCTTTCTGAGTGGCTGCTGCCAGTTTGCTAAAGTCCTTGATTACTGACTAGGCAGTATATGCTGTATATATGGTAGCTTTCAGGGCCAGAGTATCTGCCAAGAAAGCCTATCTTCAGACCCGAGTAAACCTTTCTATCAGAGGGGTCAGAAAGAGAACAGTCCTTGGGATTAATCAAAGTCCGACCAATCAAGTTGTCTAACATAGTATCCACTTTAATGTTATGAGGTAGAATGCCTTCACCCTCAAGTGAATACACGTTTTGTAAGATACAAGCAACCACAATCTTTTCCAAAACTTTCCATTCCCCCACATCAAGGCCCATATTTATACTTTTTTAGCGCCGCATTTGCGCCGCTTTTTGACGCAAAAAACAGGGCAAACTTACAAAATACAATTGTATTTTGAAAGTTTGCGCCACTTCTGCATCACAAAATGACCCAAACGTGGTGCTAAAAAAGTATAAATATGGGCCCAAGTCTTTAATGGATGCATGAAAGGGCATAGCCAAAACACATGGTTTTACACCAGGGAAAATGACCTTTTCTCCTTCATCCACACAAAAAGAAGGGAATCCCAAATTGTCCCAGACAGAATGCCACACATCTCCTCTCTCCTATGGCTTTTACCTGATGAGGTAGAGTGTATATCAGAATCAAAATCCAAAGAATCTGTTACTGTGCTTACTCTTGGCCAAAGCCTGTGATACTGCAGCCTCAATCATGTCCTGCACCTCAATTTACAACATGAGAGGTGGCACACCAGAAACGGAATCCCCTCTTAATATGATTTAATAACATGCTTCCTCTTAGCAGGTTCCTACCCTGGCATCTCTGCAGACCGAAGTGCATACAGAACCTGAAAGGAAAGACCCATTCTTCTCTCAAAATGCCCTTGTTTTGCTGGCTAACTGCAAACAATGAGAAACTGATAAACAATAGAAAAGTGTCCCAACAAGACCTTGCAGTCTTTACAGTTGCATGCCCAGGATCAATGCCGGCTTTAACACTGGTGGTGTCCAGTGCAATAGTCATTTTTGGCATCCCCTCATGACCTCCTTCTCAGTTTTCCTCACTACCATTGGGAAAAAGTGCCCTTCATCTCTCCATAGCCCACTCACATACATTTCATTTGTTTTAAAGCACTGGTAAAAGCTGTCTCTACCAATAAGAATGTAAATCTGCCCAAAGTAACTTTTTTTGCAACATTAGGAATGGAGAATCAAAGACTGGTGGAAAAAACATAACATCCTAAAATATTTTATGTAGTTTGCATGCAGTTCGTTGATAGCAGTTCTTAACAGTCACTATTCTATATTAGAGTTGTATCTTATAAACTGCAGTAACAAAAAACCTCTGTGACAGACGGTATCTAAAACTGAAGCTAAAAAAGCAGGATACAGGGCAGGGAGAGGGACTTTATATTGTGCAGTCGTGTCTCGCGGGTGTTAAAGGGGGTGGTGCAGCGCACGTGGGGAGAGCAGTGGGGTGGTGGGGGAATATTAATAAAATGAAAAAATAAAAATAAACTTAGCCGATGCTCAGAGCAGTGTCAGAATTGGCTGGGAGGGCCAAGCCAGGGCACTCCCAGGCAGACTGGGAGCCTGTGCCGGCTCTCTGCAGCCTAGCAACTACGTTGTTGGATTTGAGAGAGCCTACTGCGCATGTGTGTTGGCCGGCCAGAGACGACCGTCCAAACACACATGGCGCTCTGAGGGGGAGAGCTGTGCACTCTCCCTCAAACTTGTCACCCCTGTGGCCCCACCCCTTTACAAGGAAACAATAATAAATACAGTTTATTATTGTTTCCTTGAAAAGATTTTGCAGCTGCTGCTGCTGGCGGGGGGCAATGCTCCTCCGCCCTAATGGAGGAGCCGCCCCTGATATTGTGTGGTTGTTTTTGAGATTGGTGTCTGGGTGACAGAGAGGACTCAACTGTACTGAATTCAAGCGAGGGAGGGACATACGGATAAAGCATATTTATAAGCGCATTTGTATACGGATATTAGTCAAACATGAAATATATTTACAAACATATTTCTGTGGATGATTGGTCAGTTTTTTTACTGGCAACTAATGGTTTTGCCATTTTCAGATGCTATCTAATACATTTCTCTAATTTCACCATTTCCAGTACATGGTCTTCCTTATTTGCACTGATACAAGTTATTTCTGAATCATGCTGTCTCGCTGTCTATTACAAGCAAATCCTCCCAAAAACGTATAAGGACTCTTAGTATTCATATAAACTGTTGCACACTAACATTCACTCCTACAAACAGTCCCACACACATTTTGATTTATTATTAAACCTAAAGACCTTGGTTCCAAGTTGTTCTGAGTTTCTGCTGGCATCTGTGCAAACTCGTGTTCAAACAGGGTTCTAAATTTCAAGTTGAGTAATTTTTATCACAGCTGGTAATTAATAGGTGGATTAAATACCTCACACTTTGTTAAATTTCAACATGTCCTACTAGAATGTAGCAGGGAAAAGTGTAACGTATAAAGTATTTTGCGTACCATGCAGATTTTGGTGTGTTTATCATCACAACATGCATAATATTTCCTCAAAAACCCAGAATAGGTGCTATTTATTGCACATTGAATCTCACAGACTCACACAGACAGTATTAACACTGACTCTCGGGCACAACATACACACACACACTCTTATACATATATAAAAAACTTTTGCACACAGACACAGCTGCATAAACCCAGATAAACACAAACACCCAGGATACAGATTTAATAGCACTCTGCCCCTGGTGGGAGGGATTAACTATCCAAAACAAATTAGGATTTTTGTTGGAAAGTTCCCCAAAGTAACACAGAGTTACAGTATGTGCTACTTTGTGCTAATTTGCATCAATGGGGGATTCCATGGGTAGTTCATGGGAGTTCCAATCAACGGTAGATCCTCCGTTGTGGCAGAGGAGCACCACTCCCTTGCCAGCAGAGGCATACGGAAAATAAAATGATAATAGCAGTTTTATTATAATTTTATTTTTCATCAGGAGCCAAGTCTTGGGGCCAGGGCCATTCACAGAATGGTGTGGGAGTGGTGGGCACTGCTGTCAGTACACATCAGTTTGGCTTTCCGTCTTAAGATGGCCAAACCGACATGCGCACCAACATCTCTCCAACCCAGCTGCGTTGCTAGGTGGAGAACAGCAGCAGACACAGGCTCCTGGTCCCCGATGGAGCACAAAACCATCCCACTGCTCTCATGGGTATAATCAGCATGAGAGCAGTGTCTGGATTGGCTGTAGGGGAGTCTGGGAGTCTAAGCCTGTGCACAGCAGAAGAGCGAAGAGTGGCGATTGGCAGGTAAATTCTCTTCTTGTTGTTTTTTTTTATGTTTTATTATTGGCCCCTGCGCTGCCCCACTACTTTTCCCTGACGCCAGCCGCTGCTGGTTCCAATGCAACTATCCTTGGGTTTTGTAGCAAATCCCAATCTAATAACATTCGTTCACATGGAATTTTTCCCAAAACTTTCACTTCTTAGAGGTAGGCCTAATGAGGAGAAATGTTTTCATTTCTCCTTTTTTTCTAACTTTGCATGTTTCCTGCATGATGCAGCACACATAGAAAGTAGGACATGTCTTAAAGAATAGTTTCATACTGGAAGGGTCCCTTTCCAGTACAAATCCTATGCTTTAGAGAATGCACACACCCTTGGAAGATGGCTAAAGGCAGTGCTCGTTGGCAGTTGGCAGTCCAAAGTGCACCAGTGCTGGGGAAAGAAAGAATGTGCCATATCTTAGTAAATATGCATATTTTCTCTTTCTCTTTGATGCCAAATAACACAGCAACTTCAGTTGCTGTGCTGCGTTGCATCAAATTTGAGTAAATCTCCACAATTACTAACATTTGATTCAACTGCTATGGTGCATTGAATAAACTCCTGGTTTGTTTTCAATAGAAAATCCCAGTTTAACTCTGGATTTAACCTGTCGCAAATCATTAACCAAAGTTAAAGAGGGCAGCTAGAGGGAAGGTGTAAGTGAGGGTTTCAATCTCAGATTGCCGAAGCTTTATAGCTTTCTGGTTTCTGGCGGTTTCTTCTCGAGGGTGAAGGAGTGTCACCCCCCCTCCTGCTGTGAGCCACAGAGGAAGAAATAAAATGGCAATGAGAAGATTTCATTGCCATTTTATTTTTACTGACGCAGTGAACATTGCAGCCGTGCCAACAGAGAGACATGCAGAGTGAGTCTTTGGTAGCAGGGGGCTGAAGCAAAGCTGACCTGGATTCTCCAAAGTGCGCATGTGATAACGTGTCCCAGCTTGGATAATTTACTTAAAATGGGACTCATTTTAGGCCAATGAATCTTTTGACCCTGATTGGAGACTCCTCAGGACGAGATATCTATTTATCATCCCAACTGATAAATCAATAATCAAATCGATATGCACAATATCTAATCAATAAAACTAATCATTGATATTTAATAAGCATGAAACTCCCCATGACCTTTTGGCCATTGAATAACCACACAAATCTAGTAAGATTTTGGATATTTATTCCCTATTTGTTACAACCTACTAGCATATTCATTAGTCTCAATACCAATAAGCACATCAATAAAACTACAATATAGCAACTGGAATAAGATTTTATCAATGCAAAGATCATGAACATTAGCACAAAACACGAAGTCAACATAAATTAAACTTTAGCAAAGTATTATTAGTACATTATTCAACAAAGCAAAGATTCAGGCATTTTTCTATTTGCCCCGATTTTGGTGAACTCCTTAACTAACCTCTAATTAGCATCAGCATGTTGGGCTTCATGCAAAACAATTTAGTAACATGAATTTAGAAAACATCTAACTATGGCCTCTGTCAAAAGAGCAGTTGGTACCTAGAAAGAAAAGGCAAACAGACAATTACAATTCATCATCAGATAGTTACCCATCCAAATGGGGCAGCATACAGTGATAGTCTTCGTCTCAGGACAGCAGTCGATTCGCCATCAGCCAGGATAAGCAGGTAAGGCTCAGCAAGGTATAGCAAAGGGCTCTTCCCTCATAAGGAGGAGAAGTGCAAATCAGGCAAGGGGTACGGTGAGGATGGTTTAGGGCATCAAACAGCTACTGGCAAAGTCTCTTCAGGAGTAAGGACAAGTAACAGCATCAAAGTGGCGGGGAGGCCGGCTAAGAATAGCTGATTTCTCCTTGTGTCACGCCGTTATATTAAACTTGTTGAACAAGTCTCCAATTTCCAATTGAGCAATATTTGGTGCATCGTTATCTCTGTCCAATAATCCGTTGCTCACCTTACTAGAAGTTTCACCTAAGACAGTTCTCATGCAGTTTATTGGCTCCTGTGATTGACGTCTTCAACAGGTAGAATGTCAGGTAGGAAAAGTTACACTAGTCACTCCAGTCAGTAATTCCATTGTCTTCCCTTGGTTTAGGCGACCTTGTACCTTTTTCAAATTACACTGTTGCATTCAGTAAGAATGTCTCCTTGAGCAAGTCGGGTCTCATGAGAAATAATTTACTACAGTTACACACACATCTCTAGCTTCTGGAAAAGTACAGCTTTGTGTCCTTCAGGAAAACAGCACATTGCACGTTATAAAACATAGTTAATATGAGACTAGGCAGCTAGGCTCAGACCCTTGCTAACTAAGGCCTAGTGATTAATTTAGCAAAACCCTAATACATAACTCTTAACGCTAATACAAAATCATACGCTAGTACAATATTTAATTAATCATTTGTCAGTTTAATTAATCATCGTATAGAGTGGTGGCCACTCCCCGTCGGCACATTTCAAACGCATATATTAGTACTGTATTAACACATTTTCTAAGCGGCTTTATTATACAATATTTTGCAAGCTTTTCATGTTAATATTGATGATAAAAGTCACACTCCAACAATCCCTCCTCTGATGACTCATCACACAAATCCCTTTCCTTCACAATTTATTCATCTTCTAAGTTCTTTCATCTCAATTTCTTCCCCCACCTTTGCCTTTCCATATTTTGCTCTGAGCATTTTCTCCCTTTTCTTTTCTTCCCTCCTCGCATTATGTTTTGCCAATTTCGCTCTAATTATTTTACTAATTTTGCATGATAGCCATAATCCAAATAAACAAGCTAAAACAATCAATGTTCCCTGTATGATTTTTGCCAATATCCCATGCCAAATATTACTAAACCAACTTCCCACCTTAGCAAGCCCCTTTACAACTTTTTCCCAGACACCAGGCTCCTTCAATTCCTTCAAATCTGTACCATCTCTTGTTAGGTTAGTAAGCATACTTCTAATCTCATTACTATTGTCAGGTATGTAGGCACAACAATGTCGCTCATTAAGCATCTTACAGACTCCGCCATTTTTCGCTAAAAGATTGTCTAAAGCAAGCCTGTTTTGAAGAGTCATAGCCCTCTCTGCAGCCAGTTCAGTATCCATCAGGAGTAGAGCTCCTGTAAAATTTGGCAGCATGTTATCCACAATAGTAGACAACTTTTGAATCTTTATTGAATTCAAGATAACTCCCACTGAAGGAATTATTGCTCCAAATATGTCTCCTACTACACCAGCAGCAGTCTCTCTCCTTTGTCTAGTACGATGAAATTCAGACAATTTCGGAAACTTCTTCAAACCCTCTAACTGATATATCTTTGGGAAAACTATCCCCAAATCACATGTCCCATACCATTTCTTTGGAAGACGATAATAAGCATTGAGTCCACATATATAATAGATCCCAGGGATCGCTGGATCCTGTCCATTTAACATGAACGTCCAATTACTCTGAAACAAAAACACATGCTTACACTCACTCGTTCCCACAAACACATTATCATAATATGACTTAGGTCGCGTTATGCAAAGCTTTCCTATGTGTAGTGCATCTAAAGCTAATTTCTCTTGTTCCCTAACTGCACTATAGCTCTCACTACTAATAAAGAAACGTTGTTGTATTCCCTTCTCTAACTTCCCTTTCAAAGCTCTTCTCCTATCTTCTTTGTGATCTAAAAATCTTTTCTCTACAGGTGTAAGAAAACATGTCAGGTTATTACGGTATGCATAAGATGTACTAATAGCTAAAGTCGCTTCAAAGAATCCTTTAACTAATTTTATGGCATAATACTTCGCTACACTATTCAGATCCTCTATGATAGGCACATAAGAAAACAGAAGATCATGATTAGAGTAAAAGTACTGTGGGCCATATTTATACTTTTTGACGCAAAACTGCGCTTACGCAGTTTTGCGTCAAAAAAATTAGCGCCGGCTAACGCCATTCTGAAGCACCATGCGGGCGCCGTATTTAATCAATGACGTTAGCCGGCGTTAGCCGCCGGCGCTGCCTGGTGTGCGTGAAAAAAAAACGACGTACACCAGGCAGCGCCGGCGTAGGGGGATATGGAGCTTGGGGGTCAAAAAAAGGGGCAAGTCAGGCTGAGGCAAATTTTTCGCCTCAACCCGATTTGCGCCGTTTTTTTCGATTCCCAACCCCCATAGAAATGACTCCTGTCTTAGCAAAGACAGGAGTCATGCCCCCTTGCCCAATGGCCATGCCCAGGGGACTTCTGTCCCCTGGGCATGGTCATTGGGCATAGTGGCATGTAGGGGGGCACAAATCAGGCCCCCCTATGCCACAAAAAAACCAAAAAAAACAACCTACCTGAACTTACCTTAATGTCCCTGGGATGGGTCCCTCCAGCCTTGGGTGTCCTCCTGGGGTGGGCAAGGGTGACAGGGGGTGTCCCTGGGGGCATGGGAGGGCACCTCTGGGCTCCTTCAGAGCCCACAGGTCCCTTAACGCCTGCCTTTTCCAGGCGCTAAAAAACAGCGCAAAAGCGGCCGTACGTCATTTTTTTTGACCCGCCCACTCCCGGGCGTGAATTTTGCCCGGGAGCGTAAATACGGCGCACATGCCTCGGAGTTGATTTTTTAGACGGGAACGCCTACCTTGCATGTCATTAACGCAAAGTAGGTGTCCACGCTAAAAAATGACACAAACTCCATGGACTTTGGCGCTAGACGCGTCTAACGCCAAAGTATAAATATGGAGTTAGTTTTGCGCCGGAATTGCGTAAAAAAAAACTACGCAATTCCGGCGCAAACAGAGTATAAATATGCCCCAGTATCTCTTCCTGGTTATAGAATCGGGTTAGTAACAGACTACAGCTTATCCCATAGGTTAAAGGTAAACTATGATAGGTAACTCCCTCTTGCACCGAAACAGGAATTTGTGTACACACATAACAATTTTTTGCATCCATAGTGTCAACATACTCACTCAGCAAGCGATAGAAAACATTAGTAGATAGTTCCCCTTCCGTGTTAGTTCCCTCATGCAAATATCTTGTGTCTTGCTTAAACCTCTCCAAAGCTGTTAGTGAAGCAGTGGTCTCAGGAATTGTAGCATTGTTAGTTTTGTCATTATCTAACAAAGGCTTCCCCACAATCAGAACTATAATAAATATCACACACACAATACCCAGAACAACACCCAAATATTTATAAAGCCTACTTCCCCTATCCTCATTTCTAGTGTTAGCCATGATCCGTAAAGAATCAGAAAGCAGAGTGCTATAAGTGTAAACAACCAACCGAGGATGGTTTAAAGCATTTCTCTTTTTTTTCTTTTTTTTTTTCTTTTTCTGCAAAAGCTAAGCAAAGTCTCTCTTTAGCAAGTATTTACAGGTTTTTATTCCCTCCCAGGATCCTTGTCAATTCAGGTTAGAAGCTTATCAAAATTAGTTTTCAAAAGTCTATTGAGGTTAACAGTGTCACATCCGGTAACTTATCAGTCTCTTTTCTCAGCTTCCTTTTAGCTCAATTTCACCTTAACACAGTCTCTTTTCTTTCTGGCCAAACTCAGGTACCATAGTATTGACCTGGGACTTCTCGATCAAAGCAGAATGCCAAGAACTCTTGTTGCCACTCAGCTGATGTTGCATATGCCCATTCGGGACCTGCGTACCTTCTGTTTGCTACTCTCTTTCTTTTCAATTTACATTCGCCCTGTAATTCTCCTTCACTGAGATCTTCTTTCCTTGTAGTATCAACTTCTTCCTCTATCGTTTCATCAACCACCACCTTTACTTTTGTCACTTGCGACTCTGGCCACTTATCTCATTTCAGTGTCTTCTTGCTCTTTGATTTTTCTTGTGGCAGCTCGTGGCCCTCCTCTGACTCTATGGTGCTTTCTCTTGATGGACCTGCAATTTTCTTAGGAGTCTGAACACTCTGACTTTCTCCTGTCCCAACTCCTTCACCTTCTGGGTCTCTCAGGGGCCATATCTGGGCTTCAAACCCATATCCGTCTGCTTCTGGGAGAACCTCTCTTTGGGGGGAAACAACCTGAACAACTACGTTTGAAGTACTACTTGCTTTAACAACGAATCTTGAAGAACTACTGGGTATTAACAACGAAGTTTTGAACAACTACTGGTTTAACAACGATTTTACCTTAACAACTAATGCCAGAACAACGAATTTTAAGGTAAGTGAATTATTTTTTTATTAATTTTAAGGTGAGTTTTGTGTTTTGTTTTTTATTTGTTTAGGGTTTAATTATTATATGTTTAATTTTTTTAAGTATATTGTGTGGATTAAGTAATGGATTCTATGGGTTGTGGGTGTTATGGGTGGGGTATTGTATTAATACTCAGGTATTATTTTAAGTACTTTTGTTTTTTTATATCTTGTAATTTATGTTGTGGGTTTAGGGGCGGGATATATGGGATGTAGGGGTTATGGGTGGGGAAGTGTATTAGTACTCAGGTATTAATTTAAGTACTTGTGTTTTTTTATATCTTGTAATTTATGTTGTGGGTTTAGGGTCGGGATATATGGGTTGTAGGGGTTATGGGTGGGGAAGTGTATTAAAACTCAGGTATTATTTTAAGTACTTGTGTTTTTTATATGTTGTAATTTATGTTGTAAGTTTAGGGGTGGGATATATGGGATGTAGGGGTTATGGGTGGGGAAGTGTATTAATACTCGGGTATTAATATAAGTACTTGTGTTTTTTTATATGGTGTAATTTATGTTGTGGGTTTAGGGGCGGGATATATGGGATGTAGGGGTTATGGGTGGGGCAGTGAATTAATCCTGAGGTATTAATTTAAGTACTTGTGTTTTTTTATATGGTGTAATTTATGTTGTGGGTTTAGGGGTGGGATATATGGGATGTAGGGGTTATGGGTGGGTCAGTGTATTAATACTCAGGTATTAATTTGAGTAGTTGTGTTTTTTATATGTTGTAATTTTTGTTGTGGGTTTAGGGGTGGGATATATGGGATGTAGGGGTTATGGGTGGGGAAGTTTATTAATACTCAGGTATTATTTTAAGTACTTGTGTTTTTTATATGTTGTAATTTATGTCGTAGGTTTAGGGGCGGGATATGTGGGATGTAGGGGTTATGGGTGGGGAAGTGTATTAATACTCTGGTATTAATTTAAGTACTTGTGTTTTTTATATGGTGTAATTTATGCTGTGGGTTTAGGAGCGGGATATATGGGATGTAGGGGTTATGGGTGGGGAAGTGAATTAATACTGAGGTATTAATTTAAGTACTTGTGTTTTTTTATATCGTGTAATTTATGTTGTGGGTTTAGGGGTGGGATATGTGGGATGTAGGGGTTATGGGTGGGTCAGTGTATTAATACTCAGGTATTAATTTGAGTAGTTGTGTTTTTTTATATGGTGTAATTTATGTTGTGGGTTTAGGGGTGGGATATGTGGGATGTAGGGGTTATGGGTGGGTCAGTGTATTAATACTCAGTTATTAATTTGAGTACTTGTGTTTTTTTATATGTTGTAAGTTATGTTGTGGGTTTAGGGGCGGGATATGTGGGATGTAGGGGTTATGGGTGGGGAAGTGTACTAATACTCAGGTATTAATTTAAGTACTTGCGTTTTTTATATGTTGTAATTTATGTTGTTGGTTTAGGGGCGGGATATGTGGGATGTAGGGGTTATGGGTGGAGAAGTGTATTAATACTCAGGTATTAATTTAAGTACTTGTGTTGTTTATATGTTGTAATTTATGTTGTGGGTTTAGGTGCGGGATATGTGGGATGTAGGGGTTATGGGTGGGGAAGTGTATTAATACTCAAGTATTAATTTAAGTACTTGTGTTTTTTTATATGTTGTAATTTATGTAGTGGGTTTAGGTGCGGGATATATGGGATGTTGGGGTTATGGGTGGGGAAGTGTATTAATACTTAGGTATTATTTTAAGTACTTGTGTTTTTTTATATGTTGTAATTTATGTTGTGGGTTTAGGGGTGGGATATATGGGATGTAGGGGTTATGGGTGGGGAAGTGTATTAATACTTAGGTATTATTTTGAGTAATTCTATATTTTTATATGTTGTGATTTATGTTGTAGGTTTAGGGGCGGGATATATGGGATGTAGGGGTGATGGGTGGGGAAGTGTATTAATAATCAGGTATTAATTTAAGTTATTGTATTTTATTAAAATTTGGCATTTATGTTGTGGGTTTAGGGGTGGGATATATGGGATCTAGGAGTTATGGGTGGGAAGTATATTAGTAGTCTGGTATTATTTATTGTGTTTGGTTAATTGTTTATTATTTTTTATTGAAAGTATATTTAGAATTAGGGGTGGGATATAGGGGATGTAGGGTTTATGGTTGGGGTTTTGTTTTTATGATGAGTTTTTTTTTTCTATGTTTGAGTTTTTTTTTATTTATTTATTATTATTTTTTGGGGATGCAATTTGGTTTATTGGTTGATTATGATTTTGAAATGTATTGATAGTTTATAATTTTTTTATTATGGGTGAATTTTTTTTGTTATATTTTTAGGTATTGTATTTTGTTTTGTTGTTATTGAAGGTATAAAAATAATTTTGTTTAAAAATAGTTATGTTTAAGAATTTATATTTGATTTTTTAATAGTATAGTAGTTGGTATAGTAGATTTTGGAATATAATAATGTTATATTTTTTTATTTTAATTATTTATTAGATTTTTATTTTTTTTGTGATTTTTAAAATTTGTTAACATTTTTTATATTTTTTATTGTGATTATTTTTTTTTAGGTGATGTAATTAACATTATTAATATTTTGTATTATTTTTTGGGATGTCTAATTTTATATATATATTAATTTGTTTCAATATTATTTCAAAAACATAATTAATGAAATAATTATTTGTAGATTATATATAGATTTTTGAGGTGTTAGAAATGTTTGCATGTGCAAAAAAAAAAAAAATCATGCAAATTTAATTTTTAAAAAATTAAAATACCATTCATTTTTTAAAAATATTTTTTATTTTCAACATAATCAAGTTTAAAAAATGCAAAAAAATGTTTTTAATTATAATTTGATATTTACAGATTTATAGAAATGTTTTACTTATTTATTTATATTTCTTTATCTATTTTCTGTGGTATTTTCTTATTTTCCCAATTATAGTCTATGAGTGAAATAGTCCGTTTTCTATTTTTAGTGCTCTTCCATGTTTACGTTGTTTGACGTCTTCTGTATTCAGTCGGAGGAGCGTCGCGGTCAAGATATGACGGAAGCGGAGACCTCGTTCAGGTAAGTGGGATTATAATTTTTTTTACAGTATGTAGTAGGGTATTTTTATTACGGAAATAGTTGTCGGAGGTAGTTATAAGGTAGGTAGTAGATTTTCGATGTTTGTTATGTTTCTTATGTTTAATTATTTGTTTTCGTATATTTTTGTATACGATAGTGGTTTCGTAAAAGTAAACAAATTTGTTTAGCAGTGTTATATCTTACAAATGATTATACTGCTTTTGTAGTAGTTGGGAAGAATTGTATTTTTTTTGATAACTTTAGTTTTGGGATTTCTGAGCGAGTCAGTTGTTCGGTTTATGAAAAAGAAATGTAGTTCATTGTAATAGGTTTTGCAATTAATTTTTTCTTTTGTGTTAGTAGTATCCTTTATATTGTTTTCATGTCTTTTTCTTGACAGTTAATGTTTTAATTAATGATGTGGCTTTGGTTAGTATGTGATTAATTTCTTTACTTTTTTTTGGTAAAAAAAGTATATTTGGTATTTTAAGCTTTTAAGATATTTTTCGAATTTCTGGTTTGGTGAAGTATTATATTTTATTTCTTTGATTGTTTGTATAGTATATAGAGTTGGTTTTGTTATCACCCATTTAATATGAATATTTTTTAATTGTTTTTGGATGATTAATGTTTTTTGTTTTTTTTCTCAGTATGAGATGCTGTTTTCTATATTAATGAAGAAGATTTATTCAGCATCACGTGTTTGGATAAAGACATGAAAACGTCAAAGGTAGGAACAATTTTTGTTGTGTACATTTAGTGTAAAAGAAAATTGAAAAATGCCAATTTAATTGATGGTGTTTTTTTTTTTTAGAACTGGCAAGTCATTTTTTAGTAGGTTAGTGGTTGTTAGTAATGTAGAATATATGCTAGACTGTTGAGGTAGTCTGATGGTGTTATTGTATCAAATTGTTGTATTTTTGCCAAAATTCTTTCGGTCATTTCTTTGCTTTTTTTACTTGTGCGTGGGTTCACGCTACCTGACAGTGATTGAGCAAGTCTCATTTCTTGGAAACTTTGTTCCTTTTTCAAAATGTCCATGAAATGATACAGGTTTGGGTGGGGTTTACCTATTACTTTATTGAAGGCGTTGTGCCATCCTTCTATGGCATTATTAGTTTTTGCACCACCTTCTAAACAGGTTTGGTAGCAGTTCCACCATTCTATTGGAAATCTTGGTTTTCGTCTGCGACCAGATCTGTTTAGGTGTCCAATCCAGGTTTGTTCGAAGTAATTTAGTATGGGTTCTAATTTGTCTTCATTTTGTGTATAATAGTTAGACTCTGTTATTGCATTGTAATACTCATCTACTTTTGTAGGTGGTACAAAGCATAATCCTGTGAGTTTTTTAAATTCAAATTTTAGTATGCAATCTGAGAAATATTCTCTACTTAGGGATGATTTTTGTATTCTATGCCAATATGCTTGTGAAAAGTGGAAAAAGCATCCTTGAATTTGGGTTTGTGGATATATTTTTAGTATTGTATTTCTCATTGATAATTCGAAATCTAGTATTACTTTTCTAGGTGTTTTATTTGATGTTTTGTTTTTGATTGTTGATAAAAATTCACTGTAAGTAGAGGAATGTTTATCAGGCAGTAATGCATACACTAGGGGGATTGTAGTGTTATTTTTTGTGGCATGTATGGTGTAAATTTGAGTGAATGGATGGGGTGTAGATTTAAAGGTTCCATCCATCATCCAAATTTCACTATTTTGTAGGATTAGTAAATTGCATGTTGTGCTGAATATTAAAATTCTTTTTTGAGGGTTTTCGTTGTCGTGAATGAGGAAAGTTTCTTTGGAGAAGGTAATTGTTAGTTCTGGGGGGATGTTAATGTCTTCATAGGTTTGTGGAGTTATATGTTGGGGATTACTTGCCAGTCTTTGTCGTTGAAATATTCTCCTAAGGTTTGGTACAGATGGCATGTTACCGGAAATCTGTATTGGAATATTTTGTACTACCTCCCTTATAACCTGTCCGCAGGAGTCATTGGAGGTGTGTGCAATGTTTTTTATTTTCTGTATGTTTTCTCTTATCTCAATTTCTATTGCAGAGGCAGAGTGGTTGTGATCTGTTGTTTTAACAACGGTGTTTTCTAGAGTTACAGCTCTGCCTTTACAATGTGAAGAGTAGAATTGTACACACCTCCAATGGCTCCTGAGGTTGACAACCTTGTCTCTGCAATAAAGATAACCTTCATACTTTAGTAGCTGGATTCCGGTTCTTGAGGTTATGTAACTTGCTTCTCCTTGCGATGCCATTTGTGAAATATCTGTAAATAATATAAAAGAAATAGGTTAAAAGAAGTTTGCAGTTTTAATTATTAAATTTGTGGTGGATTTAGTTTACCACTTAGTAAGTTAATTAATATATAATGTGTCCTATTTGTGTTTGGTGTAGGTGGTTTGTTATGTTTTATATTTGGTGATTGTGTGTTATTTATTGAGGTAAGTAATTTTTGCTTTTAGATTTGTATTTGTGGGTCTATTGTGTTCCTAGTTTTTGTTATGAGGTAAGTAGTTAGTGGAGTTGTAATAGTATATTATTTGATAATCATTCTGCAGCACCTATGTTAATGTAAGTATCTAGTGAAGTTGCTTTGATTATTTTTTAATGTTTTGAGTATTTTAATGTGATATGAGGTAAGTAGTTGGTGGAGTAGGAATAGTAATTTTCGTGCTATTTATTGTGTAGCAGGTGCTGTGATGTAAGTATGTGGTGGAGTTGTTATAGTAAATTTTGGGAAACATCCTTTATTATGATGTTTTATTTACGAAGTCGTGGTTAACTAAAGTGTAACAATGCTTTTCTTAACAATGAATACGTTATTTTGTGAGTTAACTATGTATGTTCTGAATAATGAACATGTGTGGTTAAGGTACAAAGAAGGGAGTTGGTGAAGGAGGATTATGCAGCTGACAAGGGGTTTAATAAGGTTAGTGGGGGGTTTTAGGTTATGGGGAGGGGGTGGGGGTTAGGGGGTTTTAGGTTTTTTGGGTGGGGTTGGGGGTGGGGCGTTTTTGGTTTTGGGGAGGGGGTTGGGGTGAGGGGGTTTTAGGTTTTGGGGTGGGTTTGGGGGGTGGTGTGTTTTTGGTTTTGGGGAGGGGGTGGAGGGTCAGGGGGTTTTAGGTTTTGGGGTGGGTTTGGGGGGGTGGGGCGTTTTTGGTTTTGGGGAAGTGGTGGAGGGTGAGGGTGTTTTAGGTTTTGGGGTGGGGTTGGGGGGGTGGGGTGTTTTTGGTTTTGGGGAAGTGGTGGAGCGTGAGGGGGTTTTAGGTTTTGGGGTGGGGTTAGGGGGGTGGGGCGTTTTTGGTTTTGGGGAGTGGGTGTGGGGATAGGGGGTTTTAGGTTTTGGGGTGGGGTTGGGGCATTTTTGGTTTTGGGGAGGGGGTTGGGGATAGGGGGTTTTAGGTTTTGGGGTGGGGTGGGGTTAGGGGGGTGGGGCGTTTTTGGTTTTGGGGAGTGGGTGTGGGGATAGGGGGTTTTAGGTTTTGGGGTGGGGTTGGGGGTGGGGCGTTTTTGGTTTTGGGGAGGCGGTGGAGGGGTAGCGGGTTTTTGGTTTTGGGGTGGGGTTTGGGCATTTTTGGTTTTGGGGAGGGGGTTGGGGTGAGGGGGTTTTAGGTTTTGGGGTGGGGTTGGGGGGGTGGGGCGTTTTTGGTTTTGGGGATGGGTGGGGGGTCAGGAGGTTTTAGGTTTGTGGGCGGGTTTGGGGGTGGGGTGTTTTTGGTTTTGGGGAGGAGGTGGGGGTTAGGGGGTTTTAGGTTTTGGGGTGGGGTTGGGGGGTGGGGCGTTTTTGGTTTTGGGGAGGGGTGGGGGGTCAGGGGGTTTTAGGTTTTGGGGTGTGGTTGGGGTGGTGGGGTGAGGGATGTAGGGTGAATGATGTCTATTAGTAATGCTTTTATCAAGAATGCTTTTAGAATGAAATATTGTTGTTAAGGCATTTGTGGTAAAATTATTAGTAGTAAGAACAAGGTTGGTGTTCTGTGCTTGTTGTTAAGGCACTAGTTGTTTTGGAAGTTGGTGTTTTGTTGTAAAATTTATTTATGTTTATTGTTCAGCAGCTGTTAAGAGGTAAGTGTTTGGTGGAGTTGTAATAGTTATTTTTTTTAAATAATATATGTACTGTGTTTGCGAGGTGTTTTTAATTTTATTGAATGTATGTGTGTTTGGTGTTAAGTTAAGGGGTATTTGAATAAGAATGTTTGTTTAGTTTTATTTAACTAGAAAATCTGGTTGTATGTTATAATGAAAATATTATACTTACTTTGAGTTATTTTTCTTATTTTAGATGTTATTTTGTTAAAAATTGATTTATTTCACTTTATTATGTCTTCTGGTGTTATTTTGGGTTCTTGGAGTCTGTAAGAAATAAGAAAGAGTGTATTATTTAGTTTATTCTTTTGTTTTATTAATTATTTAGTTTTTTTGATTTAGAAGTAATTTTTTTAGTAGGTTTGAAATTTGGTGAATAATATTAGTTTTTTTGTAAAATGTATTAGGTGAATTAATTCCTTTTTTTAAACTAATTTGTAGTTTTAATATTTAATATATAATTTTTTATTATATTATGGTATTCGTTATTTAACAATTTTTTAATGCAATTCTTTATGGTTTAGTGAAATTGTTTTTGTATAATGGTAATGGTTTACCTTTGATGGTGAAGGTGTGGTGTTTATCTTTTTGGTCAGGTTCTTGATATTTATGCCTGTAACATAATAGTACACAAGGTATATTAATTATATATTATTTTAGCTGTGGTATAGGTTAGTAAATTTCTTTATATTTATTTATGGATATTTTACCTTGTTATCTCAGTAGATGGCGGTGTTGGATAAATTATATTTTAATTATTTTCCGTAGTGAGATGCTCGTCTTCTCTGTAGGTTGTTCGGTGTAGTAATGTGTAGAAAATGGAGGTCGTTGGTATTTATATGTGTTTTTGTAAGTATTGTTTTATTTGTATATTGAATGTGTTTTGGATGTGTTTTTTATTGTGAATTCATTTGTGATGTTAGATACAAATAATTGTGGAGTGTATTTGTTTTGTAGTTTGTATTTTTTTTATGTTCGTTCTCGTTTGTTCAGTAGAGGAAGTACTTCCTGGGTCATGTAGAAGGTGTTGTAGGACTATCGTTTTATATAGATTTTTTTTTAGTGTTGTGTTTGTTTTATAATTATTTAAGTATTATTTATTTTGATTTAAAACGGTGTTTATATGTTTTGGATTTTTGTGATGTTTTATTTTTTGTATGTAGGAAATATATTGTTATTTTCGATTTCGTTTTTTTTTACGTAGTATTGTAGTGCTTTTAACATTTTATTTATTAATCGTTACTGTTTAGTTGTGATATAAATTATTAATATTTTTCATTGTTTGGAGTTCATTTTCAATCTATTAGGTGTTTAGGTGTTTTCGGTGTTGGGTAGTGTTTGTTTGGGTATTCGTTGATTGGCTAGTCGTTTGTTTGGGTAGTAGTTATTTTAGGATTCGTTGTTTAAGTATTCGTTGTTTGGGTAATAGTTTGTTTGGGTATTAGTTATTTGGGATTTAGGTAATTATTTTTTTGGGTAGTCATTGTTTAGGTAGTAGTTATTTTGGGAGTCGTTGTTTAGGTAGTCGTGGTTTAAATAGTAGTCGTTTAGTGGAATGTTCGTGATTTAGTGGTTTTCGTAGTCGTTAAATAGGTGTTCATTGTTCAGGAATAATTTAGTTAATGTTTGTTTTCGTTGTTTAGACTTCGTTGTACAATAATTCGTTTTATAGGTTTTTTCGGTGTTGGGAAGTCATTGTTTAAGTAGTAGTTGTTTAGGTAGTAGTGGTTTAGTGTCATATTCCTCTTTGGGTCGGTCCTCCTGGCACCTCAGTTGAGATAGGCTCAGTGTCACCCCTTTGGGTCTCGTCTCTTACTCAAGTGACCAACCCGTCCTCAACGGGCTCTCCTTCTGTCTCAGTCCCCCTTTGATTACTCTCCGGCCCTGAGACTTCCTTTTCTGTAGCTGTTATTTACGACAATTCAATTTCCTCATCAGTTGGGTACGTCACCTTTTTCGTGTGACTGGCATGGATCCAGTTTGGAATTCCCGCACATTTCACAGTAGTAGTAGTTGTCAGTGTTACATGATATGGCCCCTTCCAACGTGACTCCAAACACGACTTCCTCACGTGTTTCTTGATGACAACCCAGTCACCAGCTTTCAGATTGTGACCTATATCATTTATCAGTGGCAATGTGGTAGCTTCCACCTGGTGAGAGAAAGAGCGGACCCCGTCAGCCAGACCCTTGCAGTAGTCCAACACCATATCATCCGTGATATTCACAAGAGCATTTGCAGGCACTGCAGGCAGTCTCATAGCTCGGCCCATGAGAATTTCATGAGGAGACAGTCCTGTTTTCTTTTTGGGTGTATTTCTAATTGCCATCAGCACTAAGGGCAACGCATCAGGCCACTTCAAATTTGTAGCTGCACACATCTTTGCCATTCTCGACCTCAGGGTACCATTCATCTGCTCCACTAGTCCTGAGGTTTCAGGGCGGTAACTACAATGCAACTTTTGCTCAATGTTCAATGCTGCACACAAGAGCTTAACCACCTCCTTGTTGAAGTGACTTCCTCTATTTGATTCTAAAGAGATTGAAAACCCGAACCGTGGAATCAATTCCCTAAGCAACAGCCTTCCTACCGTAAGGCTGTCATTTCTGCGTGTAGGGTTAGCTTCAATCCAGTGACTAAAGATACACACAATCACCAACACATATCTCAGACCTCCACACACAGGCATCTCAATAAAATCCAATTGCATTCTGCTAAATGGACCTCCTGCTCTCCCAATGTGGCTCAAATTCACCACTGTCCCTTTCCCCGCATTCATCTGCTGACAGATGATACACCTGTGACAAATCACTTCTGGGGCTTGTCTGAACTTTGGGTTAAACCAGTCAATTTTGAACAACCTGATCATGGCATCTCTCCCAATATGTGCTTGTCCATGGTAAAACCTTGCAAACTGTGACAGAAGACTGTTCGGTAAAACCATCTTCCCCTCATCTGAAACCCACAAATCATCTGGTCTCTGTACACATTGCATCTTAACCCAAGTGCGTTTCTTATCTCTGCTGGCACGTCCCTGCAACAGTTTCAATTCCTCCAACGTGTCAACCACCCTCAATGCATAACCTGTGCATGTCTCATTTTCTGTTTCAGTTAACAATTCCCATTGATCCTTGAATGATATACAGTTCAATGCGCAAAACCTCGCAACTTGATCCGCATATCCATTTCCCATTGAAACAAAGTCTTGTGACTTCACATGAGCACTGCATTTTACCACGGCAATTTCCTGAGGTAACTGAATCACGTGCAACAACTCCCTAATTCTTTCACCATTTTTCACAGGAGAACCAGAAGAGGTCGGGAAACCCCTTTGGGACCATAGCTGACCAAAGTCATAAACAATTCCAAATCCGTATCTGCTGTCGGTATAGATACTAACTTTCATTTTGTCAGTGGCATGACATGTCCTGGTAAGAGCGACCAATTCAGCCTCTTGAGCAGACTATACTCTTTCAAGCCAGGAGGTCTCTAGGATACCAGTGATTGTACACACAGCGTATCCGTCTCTCAGTACTCCTACTGAGTCTCTCAAACATGAGCCATCAACAAAGATAATGTAGTCATTTTCTTCCAATTGGGTATCTTTAATATCAGGTCTCAGTGTGGTGCACATTTCTGTTACCTCAAGACAATCATGTTCTACATCATCAACATTCTCATTTCTGTATTCTCATTTGGGAGCAAAGTTGCCAGGTTCAGCACTGTGCATCTTTTCAAAGTCAAGTTCGGTGATCCCAATATAATGGTTTTATATTTTGTCAATCTTGCATTTGTCATGTACTGCGTTTTGGTACGGGTTAACAAATTCTCAACTGAGTGTGGGACCACAACTGTTAAAGGATGTCCCATCACTATGCCTTCACACTGTGTGAGGCTTTGACCAACCTCTGCTACTGCACGCAGACAACCTGGTAAAGCTGCTGCGACTGGGTCCAAGGTAGCTGAAAAATATGCTACTGGTCGGTTTGCACCTCCATGGACCTGTGTCAGGACAGACAAAAAACATGCATCACGTTCATGACAAAACAGGACAAAAGGCTTAGTGTAATCAGTCATGCCTAAAGCTGGAGCCCTGCACATACACTACCTCAGCTCGATGAATGCTTTCATCTCTTTCTCCGTAATAGCTATGGTATCTGGGTCATCCTTAACCTCCTTAACCGTCAATCTTACTAATGGCTTGGAGATAACTGAGAAATTCAGGATCAACTGACGACAGTAGCCCACCATTCCCAGAAACATCCTAACATCTCTCCGTGTTGTTCGGGGACTCATCTGCAATATGGCGGTCACTCTTTCCTTGGATATTTTCCTCGACCCCTTCTCAATTAGATGACCTAGGTATTTCACCTCCTTCTGACAATATTGCAGCTTCTTTGGGGACACCTTATGCCCATTCTTTCCCAAGTGGTTTAGTTAGGCAATGGTATCATATTTACAATCATCTATTGTTTTGGATGCAATCAACAAATCATCAATGTACTGCACTAGAGTCGATTGAAAAGGCAATTTCAATGACTCCAAATCTTTCTTCAATATCTGATTGAAGATGGAAGGTGATTCCGAAAACCCTTGGGGGATTCGACACCAACTGTAAACCTTGTCCAAGAATTTAAAACTGAAAAGAAATTGGCTGTCCTCATGAAGAGGCACAGAAAAGAATGCTTGGGACAAATCAATGGAACCTGGAACATGATCACAGCTGGATTTGGTACCACTGGACAACACTTCACCACTATGTCATTGATCTTTCTCAAATCTTGGACAATTCGAACTTTCCCACAAGGCTTTCTCAGTCCCATTATGGGTGAATTACATGGACTCCTTATCACTTCTTTCAGGACCCCTTGTTTCACGAAGTCAGCAATTATGTGCGTTACCTGTATGAGGACATCTTGCGCCATGTGGTACTGCGGTACCTGGGGAAACACAGCATTTGGTTTCACACTGACCTTAACTGGTTCTACTCCTTTTATCAGTCCCACTTCCTTTCCTGTCAAATCCCATTCCTTCTCTGTTACCGTACCCTGCAAGTCTGCTGGCAGATCAGTCACTGTGAACATTGGGAAGAAGCTTATCAGGGGGTACTCCTCATCTGTGGTCTCCGTCTCAGGCTCTGAAATCTGTCCGTCATCCCCTTCATCATCACTGTTTGTCTGCACCTCAATCCCTTCATTGGAACAGGTGATGGAACACCTCGTCTTGCACAGTAGGGCCCGTATTTATACTTTTTGACGCTAAACTGTGCTAACGCAGTTTAGAGTCAAAAATGTTTGCGCCGGCTAACGCCATTCTGAAGCGCCATGCGTGCGCCGTATTTATTGAATGGCGTTAGCCGGCGCTAGCAGACCGGCGCTGCCTGGTGTGCGTGGAAAAAAACCACGTACACCAGGCAGCGCCGGCGTAGGGAAAAATGGCGTTAGGGCGTCTTAAAAATGGTGCAAGTCAGGTTGACGCAAAAAAATCGCCTCCACCCGATTTGCGCCATTTTTTACGACGCCCAGACGCCATTTACATGACTCCTGTCTTAGTAAAGACAGGAGTCATGCCCCCTTGCCCAATGGCCATGCCCAGGGGACTTCTGTCCCCTGGGCATGGTCATTGGGCATTGTGGCATGTAGGGGGGCACAAATCAGGCCCCCCTATGCCAAAAAAAAAATTAAAAAATAAATTAATTATACTTACCTGAACTTACCTGAATGTCCCTGGGATGGGTCCCTCCATCCTTGGGTGTCCTCCTGGGGTGGGCAAGGGTGGCAGGGGGGTCCCTGGGGGCATGGGAGGGCAGCTGTGGGCTCATTTTGAGCCCACAGGTCCCTTAACGCCTGCCCTGACCCAGGCGCTAAAATCCGGCGCAAATGCGGGGTTTTTTGCCCAGCCCACTCCTGGGCGTGATTTTTGCCCGGGAGTATAAATACGACGCATTTGCGTCGCAGTCATTTTTTTAGACGGGAACGCCTACCTTGCATCTCATTAACGCAAGGAAGGCGTTCACGCAAAAAAATGACGCTCTTTCCTCATACTTTGGCGCTAGACGCGTCTAACGCCAAAGTATAAATATGGCGTTAGTTTTGCACCGAATTTGCGCCGAAAAAAACGACGCAAATTTGGCGCAAACGGAGTATAAATATGCCCCTAAGTCTCTTCTCGGTAGGGATACGGGACTTGAGTCACAAACCACAAATCTGTGCAATCCCTGAAAGGTACCAATCTCAACCTGAACCAGATCAGTAATCGGGTTAGTCAGGAGCTGATTTGCTACTCCTACTACCTTTATCGTACGTCCCAAAAGTGGCAACTTTGGAACCTCTGCACTTCAGACTGTAGAGCGTGTAGCTCCTATGTCAACCAAGAATGAAACTTTGTGACCCATCACTTTCCCTTGCACATAGGGCCCTCTCTGATCTACTTCTAGGGACGCTGCATGTCTACACTCCTCATTATCTGAACTCTCATCTGACCAGTCATCGTTTATTCCATTCTCACCACGCAATGGGAACTGTTGTACTGCACTATTTTGACTCATTCCTTGACCTGTGACCTGTTGAGGAAGCATCACCTGTTGCTGTCCCATTGGTGCCAAGGACAACTGCATTTGCCGTCTAGGTACCACGGGAATCTGCAGTTGCACTTGCTGCATCTGCACTGGTTGTACACGTGGCATCTGCACTTGTTGCATGGGTTGGAGACCCTGCATCTGAACCATGTTATTCTGGAAGTTCGGATGAAGACCTCTCATTCTTGGTCCTTTAACATTTTGGAATGCATTGACATCATTGCTTTGTTGAACAACACCCTCCTGCACCATCATCGGGCACTCCCGCTTCCAGTGTTCGACGCCCCCCAAGCATGACACGGTAACACCTTCTTCATCCTCTGTACATCATTTTGAACCACTACAGTATTCAAATCTGGGCCACGATTCACAAAACCTCCTCGACCTCTGCCTTTCGCTTGCGTCTCAAACACACCGTTTCCTTGCAGCTGTTGCACCATCTGTTGCAACCCATGTCCCTGCATCCCTGCCTTGATTTGCATCATCATCACTTTCTCCTTCAACTTTCTCTGCTTCAACTCAATTTCGTCACTCCAGTGTTTCGCATATTGCAACACCTCATCAATCTGCTTCGCTTGCCAACAGATCAAATGATTCTTGATCATCTGGCTAATCTCTGGTCTCAATCCCTCAACAAACCTGAACACAAGGTGATTCATGTCCTTTGCCTATATGACCTCTGTACCACTGTAGTGCTTGAACGCTTTCAACAACCTCTCATAGTAGGCATGTATTGACTCTGGCTTTCTGTGCCGTTCGATCAATCTTTTGCCAATCAATATTTTGCGGCGACACCTTCTGCTTCAAAAACTCAATCACCTTATAGTAGTACCTCATTACATCGGGAGACGGTGCTCCTGTCGTTCTGTCCCTTGCCGGTTCTGCTGTCGGCCAATCAACACTCCTCTTGCATTCAATCCGCAAGTCAGCTGGAACTATAATCTCAAACTGCGTGTTCAAGTCTTCCCAAAGACACTTCGCAAGCTTCACAAACCTGTCTGTCTGCTGATACCACTCTATCGGCTTCTCCCTCAACCTGGGGAAGTCATTTGTAAAAGACAAAATGTCACCTCTGGACCATGGTACGTGGACAAGAACCCCTCCAGCTGTCTCTCTCATGGGGTACGCTTTTATTGTACCAGTGTCTGGCACTGATTTCTCCGGCTGCTGCTCTGAGCAGTCGCTTTTCCTTTTATCTCTTTTCTTTGCCCATCTGCCTTCCCACTTCTCTAAGGCTCCCCAGACCTGTGTGCTCTGCAGAATTTCTTTAAGGTGCCTTCATTCCAGTAGACCTCATGTGATCAAAATCTTTAGGTTCGAAGTCTAACCTGTAACTCCTCTTCAAATGTTTAGTATTGTCTAGGTCTATATCGTATTTATCTGCCAGGTTTGCCAGTCTCTGGTGTACTTTGCTCACTTCTTTAGTTATCTTTGGGCACAGATACCTCAACTCTGCTTCAGTGTACGACTCTAGTCTGTTCACTCCCACGCTCCCTTCTACTAGCTCGGCTACTTCCATGCCCAACCTCACAAAATTCAGGTACTCCTCTCTTTCCGATCGCTCTCCTGTTGCAGGAGTAGTCTGTGGTGTGTTTAACGTATCTAAACTTTCATTCAGTTGTTGCGCTGTTAACCCTTGCAATGAGATATTCCCAGCCTGCATCATCGATGTCTGTGGTACATTCACACTTGAGATCTGCAGTCAGCAGTCCCAAACCTGATTGTCTCATGGTATCTGGAGGAACCCCTACCGGACTGAAGTCTAACAGTGATCTAGATCTGTCCACTGGAGTTATTCCTTGAGGGCTTCCTGTGAACCCTCCTCTTGTCACCTCTTGGGTCATGACTCCTTGATTGCATACCCCAGGCTTCGCCTGTGCATACAATGGTACTGGTGGACCAACTGTAATGGGTAAGGATATGACGGCTGGTGACTGCCTGCTCCCCAAAACCTGTGGAGCATTAGCTCCCATATTCCGATTCATTATCGGTTCTGTAGCTAACTGCAGTCCTGTGCCTGAGGCATGATTCGGAATCATCTGTTGCTGTGTTGGGGAAGTAAAAGTGGAGTTGGCTCAATCTGCACTAATTTTGGTCTTGTATATGCCGGATCTGATGGCACCATCAGACTTGTAGTTGTCTCCAATATTGGGACATCAGGATAAAGCCTCTGAACAGGTGGCGGCTGCAACTGTGTCTGCATCTCTGGAGCAGTAGACACACTGACGCTATTCTGTACTGGACCTTGCATCGCAACTGTATTTGCCTGTGCTGTATTTGTGGTTCCCTGATTCTGTGTTGAATTTACAGGACCTGCACTTGTACTTGGTTTATTATCATCTTTGGCATATGGCGGTGGTCGATCATTCAGCAACTGATTAAGGAACTTATCATCTTCTGAGTCATCTGCCTCCACCCAGGACTTTTTAGTCTCCCTTTCTTTGCTAGACCCCTTATCCGTCTTGCAAGTGGCTTTTCTTCCTTGTGTGCCGGCTTCTTGAGTTACTGCCGGAAACATCCTTACTCCATCTATTATCTTCCTTCTCCACATCCTGTGCTCACTATCCCACCTAGCCTCCGCTAGTGTCTTTTTTGCCTTCCACATTCTCCTCTCAAATGTTTGTTGCCGTTGATGTATGTCCATCAACTCCCAAATTTCTAATGCCTCAAACTGTGCTGGCCTCGGAGGCGGCTTTTGTTCAGTTAATGCCTTCCGCATATTCTCTAAGATCATTATATTGAACGATCCGTTCTCCGGAAACGCCAAACTCCCATCCTTTTCTGTTAATTTGCACCATTGTTTTAGCCAAAGACATAGCGCGACTCCCCTCTCCTCCATCACGGCATAAGCAGGAGTATCCTCTGGTGGTGTAGACTCCCCCACACTCGCGGTAATGTACACATCTCCCCTCAAAGCACTCCTTAGAGCTTTGAAGAACTTCATTTTTACGTCTTTTATTTTGTTCACAATTGAATCAGGAAGTGACTTTAATCCCCAGAACTCTCTTCGCCTACCTTCTCAACCAATTGCCTCTCACGGACGGCTGCCAATCCGTGCGCTACCCTTCTCACTAACCGACCTATCCCAGCGCGGCTCCAATGACGTCACACTCACACACCCTGTGGCTGACAAAGTCTTGCGGCTTGTCTTCCTCACTCTCGATTCGCACAAAACTAATACAATATATTGTGAGCACTAACAAAACTCAAATTTGACGGTTTACAACAGGAAGGGTAATGCAATTGCTTCAGAAATTTACACAGATTTCACTTTAAGCCTCAGCTGCTACTCTCGCCTTCTCGGCTCCCGCATTCGCAAGCAATTTACTCTCGACTTGTCAATGGTTCATCCTAGTGCACTTTAGAACTCCCCAAATATCCATCGAAGTTTTCATTCACTCACTTTGACTCAAACTCGACTCGTCAACCACGCCCGATTGACCTATTAAACCGTGCAAATTACAACATAAACCATCAATATACTCCGGAGTCTTAGACCTCGCAGGGTCCGAACATCATCAACAGCCATGTGGACAATTTTTTAGCACAAAGCGCCACACTCACATGAAGTTCGCCAACTTCCCTACTCTCATACTCCGGAGTATGCCCACTCCTACTAAAACACCACCTGGGCTGAAATTCTCACAAACTTCACAATTCACCTGCGGTATGCATAAGCTGTGCAAGCAAAAACCCTACGTCACTCACTCTATCACTAGAATGCCGAGAACATATCCTACTTAATTCAGCAAGCTCTGAGATTCCGGGAAAGTCATTTGGGACTTAGGGGCACATCATCTCTCCAATTTGCATTATCACAGAAACAATTTTCAAACAATGGTCCCTCGTCCTAGGGCCCCAAAGGGCCTAAACCGTCCTCAGCTACCAGAACTGATAACGCGCCCCAGCTTAGATAATTTACTTTAAATGGGACTCGTTTTAGGCCAATGAATCTTTTGACCCTGATTGGAGACTCCTCAGGACAAGATATCTATTTATCCTCCAAACTGAAAAATCAATAATCAAATCGATATGCACAATATCTAATGAATAAAACTAATCATTGATATTTAATTAGAAAGAAACACACCATGACCTTTCGTCCATTGAATAACCACACAAATCTAGTAAGATTTTGGATATTTATTCCCTGTTTGTTACAACCTAATGCATATTCCTTAGTCTCAATACCAATAAGCACATCAATAAAACTTCAATATGGCAACTGGAATAAGATTTTGTCAATGAAAAGATCATGAACATTAGCACAAAACACGAAGTCAACATGAATTAATCTTTAGCAAAGTATTATTAGTACATTATTCAACAAAGCAAAGATTGAGGCATTTGTCTATTTGCCCCGATTTTGGTGAACTCTTTAACTAACCTCTAATTAGCATCAGCATGTTGGGCTTCATGCAAAACAATTTAGTAACATGAATTTAGAAAACATCTAACTATGGCCTCTGTCAAAAGAGCAGTTGGTACCTAGAAAGAAAAGGCAAACAGACAATTACAATTCATCATCAGATAGTTACCCATCCAAATGGGGCGGCATCCAGTGACAGTCTTCGTCCTCAGGACAGCAGTGGATTCACCATCAGCCAGGATAAGCAGGTATAGCATAGGGCTCTTCCCTCATAAGGAGGAGAAGTACAAATCAGGCAAGGGGTACGGCGAGGATGGTTTAGGGCATCAAACCGCTAAAGGCAAAGTCTCTTCAGGAGTACAGACAAGTAACAGCATCAAAGTGGCGGGGAGGACGGCTAAGAATGGCTGGTTTCTCCTTGTGTCACGCCATTATATTAAACTTGTCGAACAAGTCTCTAATTTCCAATTGGGCAATATTTGGTGCATTGTTATCTCTGTCCAATAATCCGTTGCTCACCTTACTAGAATTTTCACCTAAGGCAGTTCCCATGCAGTTTATCGGCTCCTGTGATTGACGTCTACAACGGGTAGAATGTCAGGTATGAAAAGTTACACTAGTCACTCCAGTCAGTAGTTCCATTGTCTTCCCTTGGTTTAGGTAACCTTGTACCTTTTGCAAATTACACTGTTGCATTCGGCAAGAATGTCTCCTTGAGCAAGTCGGGTCTCATGAGAAAGAATTTACTACGGTTACACACGCATCTCTAGCTTCTGGAAGAGTACAGCTTTGTGTCCTTCAGGAAAACAGCACATTGCACGTTAGAAAACATAGTTAATATGAGACCAGGCAGCTAGGCCCAGACCCTTGCTAACTAAGGCCTAGTGATTAATTTAGCAAAACCCTAATACATAACTCTGAACGCTAATACAAAATCATACCTTAGTACAATATTTAATTTATCATTTGTCAGTTTCATTAATCATGGTATAGAGTGGTGGCCACCCCCGTGGGCACATTTCAAACGCGTATATTAGTACTGTATTAACACATTTTCTATGCGGCTTTATTATACATTATTTTGCAAGCTTTTCCTGTTAATATTGATTTAAAAAGTCACACTCTAAACACATGTCACTTTGGCAGGGCAAAGTGACATGCACACTTTGAAGCTCTCCACCCAGCTGTCTTAAGACAGTTTGGTGGAGACCAAGCACAGGCCTCCATGGCCTGAAGGAAGGTCCAGCCAGCCCGCTCCATCCAATCCAGGTGCTTCCCTCATGTTGGTAACAACAGCAGAGCAGCGTCTGGATTGGCTAGGGAAGCTCTTCATGCATCGGAGAAGAAAAAGAATACCCAGGAGGATGCGGAGCCCATGGGTAAGTGCTTTTTTATTTCATTTAATTTAACGTTTAATGCATGTAGGTGTAGTGGTTGTGTTGTATTTTGGAGTTATGTTATGTTTTTGTTTTGGCTTTCGGAGGGAGGGAGGATTTTATTTTGATCTTTTCGAGGGAGGGGTAGTTTGCTTTGGGGTTTTGGAGGGATTGGTGGTTTACTTTGGGGTTTTGGAGGGAGGGGTTGATTTATATTGTTTGCTTTGAAAGTAGTGGGGCCCTTCACTCGCCCCACCACTTTCAGAGTCTACCAGCCACCCCTGCTAACACCACATTACATTCTGACCTCTTTGACAAGATTTGTTGTTCCTCACATTCCGTTTTTGTATGGACTCAAAAATGCCGGCACGAAAAAAGTTGCTTACTAAAAAGACAGTGTGGTTTCAAGTATCTCACATGACATAGGCGCCAAGTGTCAGTTATTCACCGTTGACAGTACATCACTGCAAACAAAAATGCAGTACTTAAATGTGAACTAAGGAAACAAAATCAAATGTACTGTGTTGGGTCACAACAGAGAAAGCCTATTCTTTTTAAATCTGAAACAGGCTCTACTGTCCATCTTCCTTCTCTGATTTCCTGGGTCCCCCTTAGCTTCTCTTTCTAAATATAGTGTGTGTCGTAAATGTAGTATTGTATTTTCTTTGTAACATCCAGCAGTTGATTAGATGAGAAGGAACCCTGCCCCCACCCTTCTGGATAAGGTTACTGGATGAGCCCATGTCCCCAAGGCAGCAGTACTCCAGGCCGGAGTTTTAGTTTAATCAATCTAATGCATTTTGATTGTTGTAGTCCCGCTTCACTCCAACCTAAATAAACTCAGAAACCTGAACATGAAGTTTTCTATAAGAAAAGCTTAAGACTGAAAAATTGCATTCTTGGTGTCATAGAGACATCTCGTAACCTTACCTCTGGAGCGCAGGGTGCTCCCCATCCATGCCTTGCAGCCCAGGAGCTGAACGGGCTTCTTTACATCCTTTCATCCACTTTACGTGCCTGCAGCACTACACAAGAGGTATAAACAAAGCCATAGTTCAAATCTACATTATTCAGGGTACTCAGCTCCATATTTATGATGACCTATAGGGAAGAACATTTCAGCGGATGTAAGCAAAGAATCGTTGTTTCTGCCTCTGATCAGTACATGGCCATGAAACTATACTACTTCCTTCCCAATTATTTATGGGTTTTGACTTTTGTGAGCACAAGACATTCTCAAACAACATAGGGTGGGACAGATTACATTTTATGAGCTGAATGTTTATGAGTTTGAGATCATAGTGACATATCCAGGTGCAAACACCTCTCACCCTCTCTTTTAACATGGAAAATCTTTTTTCGTCTGCTGATGCAGCTAAATCTGTAGGTTGTTGGTATTGGAAGATAACTGCAGTCATAGTTACCTCATCATACTGATTATAGATATGATGAAAATATTGAGTATGAACGGGCAGAGTAGGGAGGAGAGACAGGAAATAAAGTTCCCCACTTTAAAACTGTATTTCCTTCTCAGTAGGAATCAGCTCAGCTGCTCAATTAATTTATCCAAAACCAAGAACATTTGCTGAGCTATTCATATGCAAATATAAAGCTATGCTTGGTCATATATTTTACCTGTTCATGTGGGCCTATACTTGATCATGTGACATACAAGTTCATCACACGAGACAAGGCTGTACTAGGTAAATGAGGCTGTCCTTCCTGTATGAGACTGCACCTGTGCTTGTGGAGACACCAGTTACACTCGGCAGGCTTTGCTCTTTGCCTTCAAAGGCTGCACGCCTGCCACATTTTGGAGGTATGACAGTTAATTTGTGGTTGGTCAGAACGCTTGTTATTGTATTAATCGTACATTTGTTACAGCTGTGTATCTTCAATGACATCACTTAATGTTATAGTCTGTAATACACTCCGCATCAAACTTCACGCGATATCACTTTTTGTGATTTTATCTGGGTCAAGGGTCCAGTTGTGCCCATCCTATGATTCCAATGGGTGTCTAACTGTGTGATGTTTCTTCCACTTCTCCCGGTATTTCGGGAATAAACACGTGTAATTTGAATTTAACACTATTTAGTTAAAAATGACTCATCAGTAAACACATTATGTGAATGTTGGCATCGTGGGGATGTCTGGTTTCAATCTTTACTAAAAAAGCACCAGCTAACTATACCAACTCAGACTATATTTCACCTTGGCATACATAGCACAATCCAAGTAGTTGAGCTTGGATCATTGTCATGCTCAAGATGCATTGATATTTATGTGTTCATTTTTTCTGGAATCAACTGGCTTATGAATCCGCGTTTTTTTGAGGACCTCAGAAATCCTTAGTGATAATATTGAACATAACTACGAACCTTATCCCATTTGCACCTCAAAATTATATATGGATTATATTTATTTATCAACAGCTTGGGCAACTGGTTAATACATATATATTATTTTCTGGATTGTGTGTTGAAATATTGTTAGTAAAAATATCAGACTATAAATATCATGGCCTAATTATAATTCGCAAAAAACATGGTTCTATTGGGTGCAGATTTTCAATTATTAACTCCACTGTTATGATACTTTTGTAAACGATATTTAAGACACATGAGAAAATGTGAATATTGAGTGCTCCATTGAAGACAATGGAGTGCTCCGGGCTTCTAATGGCAGGTGTAATCACCATGCTCCAACACTCCAATAATTGTCTTTCATAGCAACATCTATGAACAAAGGCTTAATGGAGCCAGGCTCTGCAAGGCCTTTGTTTTACTAATCACACCGTTCTGCTCTGATGGTGCGGAATGTTCTAATACCCTTATAGCTCGCCTATACTGGCCATCAAAGGCCCTCTCCCTTGGTGCAGGACTAATGCCTGAATGGGCCTTTAATGGCCGGTATAGCCCAAGCCCACTATGGTGGGCTCTAAGGCTACATTGTATGGCGCTTGGCAGCCTAATTGTGTGCCAGTTCTAGGGAAAGAGCTGGATAGTGCCATATATTAGTAGATACTTTCTTGCTATGTCCCTGTCAAGCAATGCAGCACAAGAACTTTGAATGCTGCACTGCTTTGTGTGACAGTTTTGTAAATCTTTGCCTGCCTTTGTAAGAGGTGGAAACTGCAATCTCAGACCTAAAGCCAAGGGCTAGCAGCCCTTGCTGACACTGTTCACAATCTGTGTCGGCTGGGCTAAACAGAAAACAGATGCCCTTGAATTTATGATGTTTCCTGGAGCAATGGCTGTCCATTCTAAGTACGACAGAGAAGGGGTCCTATTTGTAGTGTTAAGCTCTAGGTCCTTGAATAGGTGCACTTTTGATACTTACATTTGGTGTGAACAATGTCACTGGAATTTGCATGAGGATACGTGGAGCATTATGCAAATGTATATCCAAAAAGAAATGCTGTGCCTAAACCAACCATCATATTACATAAAATATAAATATATGAACAAAAGGCACACTATCATAATATAAAAACACTAATAAAAAACATAAATCTTGTACATGTATATTATACATAAACAGTCACAGGCAAAAGGACATATAACATACATCATAGAGCATAGGCTGAACATGACATGCTGTTGTTTATATACACACAATAACATATTTTATTTTTATTTTACATATAAAACTGGAATTGGATTCAAATTAGACCTTGAAGTTTTGCCTTAGACCTGGCCAGACTATTTGTTACAAAATGTAAATGTTTTCTGCAAAAATATAATTAAATAACAGCAAGCGTAGTTCTGAGTGACACGTGCATTGCAGGTGGTTGGTTTTGCACCCATTACCTACTATTGCCTGTGTAATGGGCAAAAACTTGTGAAAACAGCATGTGCAACAGTTTGTTACAACAGTATCCTATATACCACGCGGTTTTAAAAATACAAAGCACTCCTGGTAATACCTTAAACAAATTGCATGAAAAAGCCTTGGACTGAGTGCTTGTTGTGAGAAAACCTTTGCTGTAATACAGGTCATGCAGCAGAGAGAGATAGAAAGGCCACTTTGCCCTCACAACTTCCAGTGCTAAGCGAATCATGAGTTATATTAGGACATAATAAGGCCTGATCACAAAGGTAAACTTATACTTTTGTGTAAGTTTAATTTTATTTTGGTATTCATTAACTATTAATTTTATTTTACCAATAGTAATTTTTTAACTGAAGAGATTCCACATTCGGGGCAGAGAACTCCACAGATAAAAAGATAGGAAAGGACTATCTTATTTGTGTAGAATCTCTGCCAAGAGTGCAGAGTCTCCTGTGGTAACTAGATTTGTCTATGTTGGTAGCCATGTGAGGATGTATTCATGGAATTCTGAATACATCATCACTGGAATCTGTAAGGAGTCAGTTGATAGCTGGTTCAGGTGGAGGAAGATAATGAATCCACTGGCTTGGATGGAGTTAATGAATTTAGACGTGAAATAAAAGAATCGTTTGTCAACTGAAGTCGCCTCTGTATTGATGATACTTCTACATTTTGGCGACAAGCGATGTGCAATGTGACACACTAGAGGAAGGAAACTCAGTTTACAGACATCGACAATGAAGTAAGCCTTAAGGCAGCAGATCCACCTGTAGAGCAGTGAAGTTCTTAAAATAATATGTCATCGGAAAAAAGGGTAAAGTTATGTACATTTTATATAAACCAAGCGGTGAACATGCTGTGCAGCTCAAGCTTTCAGCGAATAACTGCAAAGAGGCCCTCACGCTTTGCAGCTTGCGCATTGTGACTGGTGTCGAACACTGTCTAACGCCATTCCAACGCGCCAGGTGGGTGCCTTATTTATGGATTGACATTAGCCAGTGCTGCGGGCTGGTTAGAGTAAAAAAAAAATACTCTAACCAGGCAGCGCAGGCGCAGGGAAGAATGGGGGTTGTGTGTCAAAAAAGGGTGTAAGTCAGGCTAGAGTAAAAAATCATGGCTCTAACTGGACTTGCGCCATTTTTTGACGCACAACCCCCATTGAAATGACTCCTATCTTAGGAAAGACAGGAGTCATGCCCCCATGCTCAATGGCCATGCCCAAGGGACTTATGTCCCCTGGGCATGGTCATTGGGCACACTGGCATGTAGGAGGGCCGAAGTTAAGCCCCCCTATGGCACTTAAAAAAAAAAAATTACCTCTACTTACCTGGGATGGGTCCCCCCTATCCATGGGTGTCCACCAGGGGTGGGCGAGGGTGGCAGGGGGTGTCCCTGGGGGCAGGGAAGGGCACCTGTGGACTGCTTCCATGGCCAGAGACCATGGAAATGATCCCACAGGTCCCTAAACGCCTGCCTTCACCCAGGCATTAAACAATGGTTCAAATCAGGCTGTGCGCCATTTTTTAAGGCCCGCCCCTCCTGTGCGTCAAAATGACGCTGGAGTATAAATAAGGCGCACATGCCTTAAAGTCATTTTTTGGACGGGAACGCCTACCTTGCATGTCATTTTTACGCATCCAGAAAATGACCCACACTGCTGAATTTTGACCTTCACGGGGTCGGGCGTCAAAGTATAAATGTGGTGTTTGGGTTTGCGCCAAGTTTGCATCAAAATTTTTTACACAAATTCGGCGCAAACAGAGTATAAATATGCCCCTTATTATTCAGGTTCTCACTGCCTCCAGTGATTAAGCAAGGTAGTGATGTGTTCCTGAGCACCACAAAATCATGGGCACTACAATTTTTATTTGTGGAGAAAGATCATATAGTGAATGATGCAGAATGTTCTGGCTGCTCCATTCTTTTTAGTTTTGCTAGGTGATCCCCCAGTACATTGGCAGAAATGGAAGAAAGTATTCATCAACTATGCCAAAGTATGTGGGACATCACTTAGTGCCAAAAGGAAAATGTCTTTATTGATGCATTGTTTGGGTACAGAAGGACAGGAAGTATTTGAAAATCTTCCTGATTTATGGGATAATGATGCAGCGGGCCTTAATGAATACGAAAATTGTATAAAACAGCAAGATTTACACTACTTGCCCAAAGTGAGTACAGTACTTGAACGCTATCAATTTTGGAAGAGAATGCAGCACCAGGGTGAGTTAGTGGAACAGTATATAACTGAATTGCATAAACTAGCTTCGACATTAGCATTTGGTAATTCACATGAAGAGTGATTAACAGATCAGTTTATGTTAGGATGCTCACTAGAGTAAACAAAGGAAAAGATGTACTCAAACACAAAAAGGTAGCAGGCATGTGTCCCTGCCTGCTACCTTTTTGTGTTTGAGTTCAGGATAGTACCCTAAGCAGGTTGGGGTTATAGGGTACCCCCTTTTAACATGTGGTAGAAAGGCAACCCCTCTTTGAATGAGGTGTTGGTAATTGTGAAAACGAACGAACACTCAAAAAAGTGTGTAGATGTTCTTCGCGATGCCATCACAGATAAAGTATATGGTGATAAGGAAGAAAATGTTGTGATAAAAAGAGTACAAGTCAGTGCGGTGGTGTGTAAAGTAAAAACCCTAGGTAGCATAAATCCAAAGAAAATGTTTACAGAAAATGATTTATGTGCGGGAATATTGGACAGTTGGCAAACAATAAAGATCGTCTGGCTTGGAAAATAGTGTGCAAAACATTCACTTTGCCAAGTGTTGTAGGTCATAACAGGGTACAAAGAAGGTAAGGTAGGTTGAATGTGAAGAGGATGTATGTGATGTAGAATCAGTGAGTGAGATACAGAGTTTGCAAACAAAACATGGGTCCCCTAATGGTCCAATGGAAATGATTTTGGTAACTGGTCAGAAGGTTAACACTTTGTTTGACTCGGGTGCTAAAATAACATTAATACCCAAAACATTTTATGACCAATGCTTGAAAGGTAAAGTCAAGTTGATGAAACCAGACATTAAACCTAAATTATAAGGAGGGGAAGAAATTAAATTCCTAGGTTATTTCTGTGGAACCATCGAATTTGAAGAAAGATTAATGCCAGTGAAAATATATATGTCTATTAAAGAAGACGCATTGATTAGTTGGTTTCACCAATGTGACCTATATGTGTATTTAAATCCAAATGAAAGTCTCCAGTTAGACTCAGAGAGATTCCCAAAGTTGCGAGTGTGTCTGAAGATGGGATTGTATGCGTGAATGCATTTCCAGAGTTGTTTAGAAACAATTTGGGCTGTCTCAAGAATTACATTCATGAGATCAAGCTTAAATCTAATGCTCAACCTAAGGTTGCATAATTGAGAGAGGTCCCAATAGAGTCAAAGAAAAGATGAGGGAAGAAATTTTAAAGTTGGTTAAGGATGGCATTATCCAAGAAGTTGAAGCCTCGGAATGGGTAGTACCTGTAGTAATGGCACAGAAAGCCAATGGAGAGGGCAGAATATGTGTTAACTTAAGGGAATTAAACTAGTGAGTGATTGCGGGTCATTGCCAACTTCTGAATATTAGGGAAATGCTATGCTTACTGAATGGTGCCAATCATTTCTTCACACTTGGGGGCATATTTATACTCCGTTTGCGCCGAATTTGCGTCGTTTTTTTAGACGCAAATTCGACGCAAAACTAACTCCATATTTATACTTTGGCGTTAGACACGTCTAGCGCCAAAGTCCATGGAGTTAGCGTAATTTTTTTGCGTGAACACCTTCCTTGCGTTAATGATATGCAAGGTAGGCGTTCCCGTCTTAAAAAATGACTCCGATGCTATTGCGTCGGATTTAAACTCCCGGGCAAAAATGACGCCCGGGAGTGGGCGGGTCTAAAAAACCTGCATTAGCGCTGGATATTAGCGCCTGGGTGAGGGCAGGCGTTAAGGGACCTGTGGGCTCAGAATGAGCCCAGAGGTGCCCTCCCCTGCCCCCAGGGACACCCCCTGCCACCGTTGCCCACCCCAGGAGGACACCCAAGGATGGAGGGACCCACCCCAGGGACATTAAGGTAAGTCCAGGTAGGTATTTTTTTTAATTTTTTTTTTGTGGCATAGGGGGGCCTGATTTGTGCCCCCCTACATGCCACTATGCCCAATGACCATGCCCAGGGGACAGAAGTCCCCTGGGCATGGCCATTGGGCAAGTGGGCATGACTCCTGTCTTTGCTAAGACAGGAGTCATTTCAATGGGGGATGGGCGTCGTAAAAAAATGGGGCAAATCGGGTTGTGGTGATTTTTTTGCCTCAGCCTGACTTGCACCATTTGTGAACGCCCATACGCCATTTTCCCCCTACGCCGGCGCTGCCTGGTGTACGTAGTTTTTTTTAACGCACACCAGACAGCGTCGGCGGCTAACGCCGGCTAACGTCATTCAATAAACACGGCGCCCGCATGGTGCTTCAGAATGGCGTTAGCCGGCGCTAATTTTTTTGACACAAAACTGCGTTGGCGCAGTTTTGCGTCAAAAAGTATAAATATGGGCCTTGATCTAAAATCAGCATACTATCAGATAAGGATATATCCCTCATCTCAAGATCTCACCACATTTGTCACACCGTTTGGTACATTCAGCTTTCTCACGATGCCATGTGGCTTAATATCAGCAGCCTCAGTATTTCAGAGAGCAATGGAGAAAATGTTGTGTGGAATTAAAGAGGTGAAGATGTATCAAGATGATCTCCTAGTGTTTGGGGCTGATTTGTGTGAACATGACGAGAGATTGGAGGGGGTTCTGGGCAGACTGCAGAAGAGTGGTTTCTGAAAAGTGTAAAATGAATATGTCTAAAATTGAGCATTTAGGTCATGAAATATGGGAAAGGGGTATTTGACCTAGAGCTGGATTAGTATATACTATCAAGAATTTGCCCGCACCCAAAGCAAGGATGAGGGAGTAAAATTATTGGGAATGGCAGAGTTTTACAACACGTTTGTGCCCCAGTTCACAGAAAGGACAGAAAATTTGAGGAGGTTGTTAAGTAAAGGAAAATAATTTGGTTGGTGTGAACAATTTGAGAATGAATTACAAGACATCAAGAAAAGTCTGGAGAATGCATCAGGTTTATGCAGTTTTGACACGGATGATAAGATCATAATAATGACAGATGCAAGTTCTAGCGGGCTAGGTGCTGTATTGATGCAAAAATTGAACTGGGAAACTAGAACTATACTTTTCATATCAACAGGTTTGAGAGGAGCTGAACGTAAATACTCAGTAGTGGAAAAGGAGGCCTTGGGAGTATACTGGTCTGTGAGGAAGTTAAGGACAGTTCTGTGGCAACGCAAATATGAAATAATTAACTAATCGTAGGCCTCTCAGTGAGTTATTTATGAAAAAAAGGATCGATATAGTGTCTCATAGGATTCGTGAATGGGTTGTAGCTGTGCAAGAGTTTGAGTAGGAGGTGTTGTACATGCCTGGAGTATTGAATATACAAGCGTACTGTCTCTTGTGGCTCTGTGGGGTACAGAATGGTGAAGAAACGGATGTTTGGGACAAAGGTGATGTAAATTATTTTGCAGGTGAAGACTTTGAAGAGAAAGTTAATGTATGTGTGGTAATAAACTCAGTAATTCAAGAGTCAGAATGGAAAGATGAAATATTAAAAGATGATATTTTACAGAAAGTCATGAAAATGATACATAATGGATGGTGTACCAAACAACAGTGTGAAGAGGATTTGCTAGGTTTCTGGGAGGTGAGAAATGAAATGTCTGTTGTGGAAGGGTTGTTGGTGAGGGGCAGCAAACTTATTCCGTCTCACAGTTTGAGAAAACAATTGGTGGGTCATGCTCATGCCAGTCACATGGGCATAAAACAAAAGAGAGGGTTAGGACTTGTTACTGGTGGCCAACTATGGATGTCATGGTAGAAAAAGAGGTGAGAAATTCTCATGGGTGTGTCCAATCTGACAATAAATTGAAGTACAGGACACAACCAATGGTCATAAGAGAAGAAGCTGCAGGATCTTGGGTACACATAGCATTGGGCATACCCAGCCCAGTCAAATTAAAATCTGTTGATCAATATGTTATTGTTTGTATTCTTATGTATTTCAGGTGCCAGGAAGGTAAAATAGTGAACTCTGTTGAGTCGAAAGATGCAATTTGTTTCCTAAAAGAGCTTTTTGTGAGGGAAAGTTTTCCATCCTCTATACTCACAGATAAAGGGGTTCTATTCCCCTTCGAGTCAGTGGAGCTGTTCTTGAGGGAGCGAGGTAATATTCATGAAAAGGTGGCATAATGTCATCCTGCATCCAATGGTGTTGTGTAGTGCTTCATTAAAGTGTTAAAGGAAAGTTTGCAACTGACACAAGAACTTGGCATAGGTTGGGAGAGTGACATTAAAAAGAAGGTACAAGAATATCGCATGACACCACATTCTACCACAGGAATACTTCCATTTCAATTATTCAGATGCAGATTACCATGCAATGAAGTAGCTACTGGATGGGTGTGAGAGAAAATAAAGAAATAGATAAGCTGATGGATAATATAGAAGGCTGGAGAGGAAACAAAACTATGATGTGTGTAAGGCCGTAAAAGACACATCTGTTAAATTGGGAGATTGGGTAAAAATTAAGTCTCCAAGGAAATAGAAGAGTTCTTCAAAAATCAAAGGACAGTTTAAGGTTATAAAATTATTTAACCCCTTCGCTGCCAGGCCTTTCCCCCCTCCTGTGCCAGGCCTTTTTTTGCCTATTTGGAATAGTTCTCGCTTAGGCCCTCATATCTTTTGGTCCACATAAGCTACCCACGCCAAATTTGCGTCCTTTTTTTCCAACATCCTAGGGATTCTATAGGTACCCAGACTTTGTGGGATCCCCTGAAGGAGGCCAAGAAATTAGCCAAAATACAGTAAAAATTTAGATTTAAAAAAAAAAATGGGAAAAAGGGGCTGCAGAAGAAGGCTTGTGTTTTTTTCCCTGAAAATGGCATCAACAAAATCACCAGCTTCCCAGCTTTCAGGAACAGGCAGACTTGAATCAGAAAACCCAATTTGTCAACACAATTTTGGCATTTTACTGGGGCATACCCCATTTTTACGATTTTTTGTGCTTTCAGCCTCCTTCCAGTCAGAAGCCAATGTTGGATCCCAGAAACCTAAACAGTTCTGAAAAGTAAATTGAATTCAGCAAGGGGTAATTTGTGTATATCCTACAAGGGATTCCTAAAGAAAATAACAACTGAAAACAAAAATATCGAAATTGAGGTAAAAAACAGAAACTTTTCTCTACGTTTTACTCTGTAACTTTTTCCTGCAATGTCAGATTTTTGAAAGCAATATAATGTTAAGTCTGCTGGACTCTTCTCGTTGGGGGATATATAGGGCTTGTAGGTTCATCAAGAACCCTAGGTACACAGGCCAATAAATGAGCTGCACCCTGCAGTGGGTCTTCATTCTATACCGGGTATACAGCAATTCATTTGCTGAAATATAAAGAGTGAAAAATAGCCATAAAGAAAACCTTTGCATTTCCAAAATGGGCACAAGATAAGGTGTTGAGGAGCAGTGGTTATTTGCACATCTCTGAATTCCGGGGTGCCCATACTAGCATGTGAATTACAGGACATTTCTCAAATGGACGTCTTTTTTACACACTCTCCTATATTTGGAAGGAAAAAATGTAGAGAAAGAAAAGGGGCAATAACACTTGTTTTGCTATTCTATGTTCCCCCAAGTCTCCCGATAAAAATGATACCTCACTTGTGTGGGTAGGCCTAGCGCCCACAAAAGGAAATGGCCCAAAACACAACGTGGGCACATCATATTTTTTGACAGAAAACAGAGGTGTTTTTTACAAAGTGCCTACCTGTGGATTTTGGCCTCTAGCTCAGCCGGCACCTGGGGAAACCTAGCAAACCAGCACATTTTTGAAAACTAGACACCTAGGGGAATCCAAGATGGGGTGACATGTGGGGCTCTGACCAGGTTCTGTTACCCAGAATCCTTTGCAAACCTCAAAATATAGCCAAAAAAACACTTTTTCCTCACATTTCGGTGACAGAAAGTTCTGGAATCAGAAAGGATCCACAAATTCCACCTTCCACCCAGCATTCTCCCAAGTTTCCTGATAAAAATGGTACCTCACTTGTGTGGGTAGGCCTAGCGCCCACGAAAGTAAATGGCTCAAAACACAACGTGGACACATCAAAATTATCAAATACAAAACTGCCTGTTTTTGCAGGGGGCGTCTGTGTATTTGGGCTGGGCTCAGGAGCCTTCTAGGGAAACCTACCAAACCCAGACATTTCTGAAAACTAGACACCTGAGGGAGTCCAGTGAGGTGTGACTTGCGTGGATCCCCCAATGTTTTCTTACCCAGAATCCTCAGCAAACCTCAAATTTAGCTAACAAATCACATTTTTCCCACATTTCTGTTTGGGATCACCACACTGGGACACATTTCATACCACCCAATGTTCCCCTCAGTCTCCCTGTAAAAATTATACCTCATTTGTGTAGGTGGACCAAGTGCATGTGAAAGGGAAGAGCCAAAAACATGTCGATATTGAGGGGGAACAAAGGGGGTCCAAAAGGGCAGTTTGCAAAAAAACATTTTTAGGCTGACAGCAGAATTTTTATCGGTATAGATGAGAAATTGCTGGGTGGTAGGAATTTTGTGGATTTCTACAGATTCCGGAAGGTTCCATTACAAAAACGTGGGAAAAATGTGTGATTTCCAGCAAAGTTGGAAGTTTGCAGGGGATAGTGGGTACAAAATGGTGCGGGGTGCATGTGAAACACACCAGTCTGGAATCACCCAGATGTTTAGTTTTCAGATGTGTCGAGGTCTTGTGGATTTTTCTACATGGCAGCGTCCCAAAGTCCATAAAGTGCAGCCCTCACCATTGCATGTGGGACGATTTTGAGAGTAAGCCAAGTTCTCATGGCCCAAATGCAAAAAACTAAAAAGCAAAATAATCAAATGCCTTCTTGCTTGCTGTGGGATAAGATGCTTTAGAGTGCGGGGGAGAGCTGAAAGACTGTTACCCCCTTCAGTTGAGGTGGGGGCGTAACCAGGCCCATACTGGTTGGTAGCCCCAACCCCAATATTTTTTGTTTTTTAAAAATTCCCTGGCATCTAGTAGACTTTCTGCCCCCCCCGGGGTGTGGATCAGGGGTAATTGCCCCATCTCCCCAATAGTGGGCAGAACAACTTTGGCCCCATTTATTTGGGGTGGGGGTATGGCCATACACCCACCCTCTTATTTTTGGAGAAAAAAAAACTTCCCTGGCCTCTGGTTGGCTTTCTGCCCCCCCCCTTGGGGCAGATGGGCCTTCCAAAAATAGGCCCATCTGCCCCCAATGGGGGGCAGATATGGCCAACAGTAACGTGCTCCCATGGGAAGCAACCCTTACCCAAGGGGCTGCCTCCCTAAAGAAAACACATGCATACACACACACACCAATCCCTGGTGCCTAAGTGGTTTCTGCCCCCATGGGGGCAGATTGGTCTAACAAAAATTGGCCGATCTGCCCCCAAGGGGGGCAGAAATGGTCTAAATACAATTTGCCCCCCAGGGGAGCGACCCTTGCCTAATGGGTCGCTCCCCATCTCTAAAAAAACAAACAATTTTTTTTTAGCCCTGGAGCCTAGAGGTTTCTGGCCCCCTGGGGGCAGATCGGCCTAATAACAATAGGCTGACCTTCCCCCGGGGGGGGGACAGAAATAGACTAAAATAAATTTACCGCCCCAGGTAGCGACCCTTGCCTACGGGGTCATCTCCCCTTGCGTGACATTGGCGCAAAAAAAAAGATCCCCGGTGCCTTGCATTTCTCTTCCGATCGCGAGGAGGCCTCTGTGAGTGTCAGCGATGTGCGCTGATGTCACAGGGGGAGGGCGGGGGGGGGGTCAGGGGTCGAAGGGGAAGGGATTCCTCTTCCATCCACGACCGGGGTGTTGGTGGGGGGCCCATGGGGAGAGCGCTAGCGCTCCCCCCTGTTCCCGGGTGCAGGACGTGGTGATCTCGTCCAAGGCACCTGGGAACCGGTGCCTTGGACGAGATCACCTCGACCAAGGCACCGTACCAGTTAAAAATGCAATGAAAATAAGTGACCACAAAATGTGGAACTTTAATATAGTAGCGAAATGTGCTTACTATAAACCAAGTAGTGGTGGTTTATCCGTGTTGAATTTGGAAAGAAATGCCGAGGTGAGACCAAAGACAAATGTGAGAAAACCTGTACAGTTAAAAAACTATAGGGGTTATTCTAACTTTGGAGGAGTGTTAATCCGTCCCAAAAGTGACGGTAAAGTGACGGATATACCACCAGCCGTATTACGAGTTCCATAGGATATAATGGACTCGTAATACGGCTGGTGGTAAATCCGTCACTTTTCCGTCACTTTTGGGACGGATTAACACCTCCTCCAAAGTTAGAATAACCCCCTATGTGTAATCAGCTCCAGATAGAAATGTCAAAGTGAGACCAAGGAGAAATATGGTAAAACCAATACATTTGCAAGCCTATTTTTAATCAGCTCCAGCACTAGTTTGGACAAATAGTTTGTATATTATTTTTACACTAGATTTATTGTTATAGTAGTACATTTCATATGATGTTTATTACTGTGGGTATGGGGTGAGGGAAGCGATGTGGTAACTAGATGTTTCTATGTTGGTAACCATGTGATGATGTATTCGTGGAATTCGGAATACATAATCACTGGAATCTGTAAGGAGTCAGTTGACAGGTGGCTCAGGTTAAAGAAGGCAACAAATATGCTGGTTTGGATGGGTTTAATGAATTTGAATGTGAAATAAAAGAATTGTTTGTCAACTGATGTCACCTCCGTATTGATGATACCTCTACATCTCAGCAGTCGTAAAATTACTATTTCTAAAATGAAACTTGCAGTTTATCAATACCAAAGAAATAGTAAATTTACACAACATGTAATCTTACCTTTGTGAATGAGGCCTTACATATTTATGTTGTGTTGTGCAATATTTAAACTTCATTGGCCCCTGGAGAGGGTGTTAAGCTCTGCTAATTGCACATCCTGCAATTATTGTCCCCAGCTGACGATGCCAATTTACTGCGAGGCGAAGAGCAAGTAATAGCTGTCATTTCCTGACAGTATATGAGCAAGAATGCTATTAGCCCACTTTCCTCTCATTTCATCCAAGGCATGGGGTAAACGAGATCGCTGTCCACTGAACCTAGAATTTGGCAAAACAGTAGTAGTTAGTGGCAGTATTTTAAGAATTCTGCTCAGCTGAGACAATGTCAGTGTTACATACAGAGTGCTGAAATAGTTCAACAATTACAAATTCATCACAACTTCCTAACTATCCAGAAAGAAGAAATGTAAACAAAAATGAAATTTTGGGTCTGATACCACATGGGTGACCTTTGCAGAAAACAGTAAACAATCTGACATTGCTATTAAACAAATTATGTGTTCTTATTTCAGACCCTAGTGGCATTCTGGTAGACGAGAGCAAAACAGGTATCGAGAAGTACAAGGGACATAATTTCACAGCGTCGATGTTTGTACGAGAACACATAGACACTTTGGAAGAATTTGAAGTTAGAGACGATGATGTAATCTTAGCCGGGTACCCAAAATCAGGTAAGGTAAAGCTCCCTTTTAAACCAAATACAGCATTTACAAGGACCTGTCACTGGGGGCTTCATGAAGTATGAAGGTGAACTTTAATCTCCAAGTTATCCCATTTTATCTTGGTCAGATTTGCTATTTAAGAGAATTGCTATCACCTGACAAAAGTGTCTTCTGAAATACAAGTTTTCTTTTTTGTAAAACATTTCTTTATATTTTTTGTAACAAGTTATACAATTGAAACACTATCAGTTAATTAGTCATCATATGCACATAGTGTGTACCCAATCGAGAAACAACACAATCATCGCATACAGTCACCCTAAAACACCTCCAGTGCATCTCATATTCCCTCCTTCAGGCTTTGGAACAGATTTACTGGTCACATAAGCCTTGATTACACTGTATAGAGTCTGCGGTTGACCACTACTGGGCTTAAGGAGAATGTCTCTGTCTTGGAACCATTCAAACCATATTTTATAATGTTTTTGTGGGCATCCTCTGACTGCACAAATAGGTCTCTCAAAGCTCAATCAATGCTCCAGTTCCCCTCTCAGTGCCCATCCAGCAATTGAGGTTATGTGTGTGGGAGCAAAAATCTCTAATTCATATGAAGCACAGGTTGTACAGCAACTTTTCAATACTCGGAGTGGTGTAGTCCCTATGGTGCTCCCCTATTGGAACCATCACTTTAATCAGAAGGGCCCATAAAACAATGATGAAACATTCTTATAAGAATGACAGACAAAGGGTCTTTTTTTAATACTTTACATAAGCAAAAAATGTCAAAATACAGATAAAGTGAAATTGGTAAATTTGCAGCAGAGCATATAAATCATAAGTAAAATAAATCAGTACAGTTCAATATGAAATCCAGCATAGATTCACCTTCTAAGGCAGGGAATAGGGGGGTCTCTTTTGCTAGTGAAATTCACACTCTTATATAGGGCTTTAAACAAAAGGGTTCATACCTTCGGTGAGAATACATGATTCAGTGAGTTTAAACTAATAGGAAATATTCTAATAGAAACATTTCTTCACAGAATATATTCAGATATTTTCCCACCATTAGTAAATTAAGGTTTGACCACTCTCACAGTCTTGTCTGTACATTCAAGCTGATACAATTTTTAACATAACCAATGACAGTAAGATTTCTCATCAATTCAGTACACTCAGACTCATATAAAACTAGTGATGCTTTATTTAGAACCGGAATCAACAATAGTAATCATGTGGTACATGATGAGGTTTAAGCAGGATGGAAGACTATGTAAACACAGGGTTTCTTGTCTCCTTTTTCTTTATCTGTTCTTACCCTTTTTTCAATTCATCTTCAAAAATCCTCTCACCTAGGTTAATTTAGCAGGTTACTTCATGCAAGCTATGATAAGTAGACTTTTGATAGTCATAGGGATAGGAAATTTCATCATATACTTATGCTGGTCCCTTGATTTTTACCATTTCTAAGTATGAGAAATATGTTTAGTAGCCCATATATACAAATTCTCTCCATTGACAACAGGTACATTTTCTAATGGTTCATCAAATTCAGAATAAAACAGTTTAATCATATTTTGCTGGTAAAAAAAGTTTTAGGAAAACAGAACATTGGAAGGAATAGGGTATAGGGAGGTCAAAGTAGGCTGCTCCTTCAGCTGCTGAAGCAGGAATATAAGAACATATCTTGCGATCCTCAACTTGCATGACCTTCACATATTTGGACAACATCTGATAATATATATTATAACTATACACATTCTTATGCTGTGGGGGATGTGAAATGTCACTCTCACGCGATGGAGGGCTAGTTCTAGGGGCAAGGGTGCGATTACATGGATTAGGAGTGTAATCCCCTCACAGCAACTAAACATCTAACAACCATCCAAACATAAAACTGAAATGGCACCTGCCATAATTACAGATATAATTTTGCAGCATGACTGCACAATGGTGAACTTAATTCAAATCAAGGAAATCCTTAGATAAACGAGTTAGTCCTCAAGATTCTATCCTATTTTCTAAAACTGGTCCTGAAATCTATTGGGATTTGTATTCTGCCTAAGAGGCTAGCATCTTTTAACCGTTTCCCTAACTCTAGTTGTATGGCATACAGGATCTTTGTAACTCTGTCAGAGAGGTTTGTCTGAGTCTGTTAGACAGGCATGGTCAAACTTCATCTTGACAAAGGACATCAAGTCTGGATCTGAGTACTTTCAATTCACCTTTCTTTCTTTCTGAGGTATCTTTGTAGTATTTGACTCCAAGTCAAAGTCATGAACGTCTGTTTGTTCTTGTTCTTCTAACTCATATAGAAGCATATTTATACTTGTTATGCCCCGAATTTGCGTCATTTTTTTTTCTCGCAAATTCGGTGCAAAACTAATTCCATATTTATACTTTGGCGCTAGACCTGTCTAGCGCCAAATTTATGGAGTTAAAGTAATTTTTGGGGATGTGGAAACCTACTTTGTGTCAATAAAATGTAAAGTTAGCATTCCCATTAAAAAAATTACTCTATGACCCTAACACTTTATTTATCTTCCCATGCAAAAATCACGCACGGGGGGAAGGAGGGGTCAAAAATGGTGCAAAGCTTGCTTTGCACTATTTTTTAACGCCTGGGTCAGGACAGGCATTAGGGGACCTCTGGGCCTATTTCCATGGTGGAAAACCATGGAATAAGCCCACAGGTGCCCTTCCCAGGCCACAGGGACACTCCCATTCACACCAGAGGACAACAGAGGATGAGGAACTCCATCCCAGGTAAGTATAGGTAAGTACAAGTAAGTATATATTTTTTTTAAAGTGCCATTGTGGGCCTTGAAATGGGCCTCCTTACATGGCACTGGGTGCACTGGCCATGCCCAGGGGACCCTGGCCCCCTGTGCTGGCCATTGGGGTGGTGGGCATGACTACTGTCTTTTCTAAGACAGGAGTCATGTGGTATGGATGGTTTTGTATCAGAAAATGACTCTAGGCAGGTTAGAGTCATTATTTGTTTACTCTAACCTGCCTAACAACATTTTTTGGTGCAAAACCCCCTTCTTCCATACCACCAGCTCCATCCGACTAATGTTTTTTTACGCTAGCATACCCTTTGCATCCAACTAAATATGGTGCCCAGCTGGTGCACAGAAATGGTGCAAGCCGGTGCTAAACGTTTTGGCGCAAAACTGCGTTAGTGTAGTTTTACACCAAAAAGTATAAATCAGGGACTAACTTCCCTAATCGTCTCTGGTCTTTTCTTATTTGTCAACAGTCGCTTTCTGAGAGTTGTTGTCCTTGGGAAACCTTCTTTGGAAATGCTCAAGATTACTGGCTCAAAAGGGAGGAATTCCCTTTCTACAGTGGAGTCTCTTTGTTCAGATCAAGTCTCTGTTTCTGTGATAGACTATTGCAGCTGATTAGTTTCAGCTTTTGATGATTCGCATTGCTGGAATGGCAACATCCACATCATTCTCCAATTTTGCAGGTTGTTTATCTGATGGGGATGGTGGATTCCCAGTCTGGCCCTCCTTCTCCTCTTTCAAAACTTGGGACACCTCAAATCAGGGGTGACCAGAGGAACTGGCAGATGCTGGTTTTACTTCTTCTCCTTCGTGCGTTGCCCTCCTACTATGTGACACATGTATCTAATTCAGAAGACCAGCACATTTGACAGCAGTATTTTTAACAAGGATTGCTTGGTAGGATCAACGCCAGAGCTCTTCCAGGCAGGACTTGCGGACATGTTTCTGGATGTGGATCCAATCACCAGGTTTCAACTCATACCCGGAAGAGTCTTGTTTTGCTGGAGTAGCAAGGTCGACATTATGAGAGACAGAAAGCACCACATCAGACACTCCTTTGCAGTACTTGAGAACCATGTCATCTGTGAAATTCACAGGGACTGCTTCTGGAACAAGGGGTATACACATGGCTCTCATGCATCATACAGCAATAACCCAGCTCTTTTGTATGGTTTACTTGAAATATTCATTAACACTAAAGGAAAGGCATCTGGTAATTTAAGTGATGTAGAAGCACAAGCATTAGCCAATTTAGCTTTGACAAACTCCTCCAGTCTCTTTACTATTCCTGATGCTTCGGGTCTACAGCTACAGTGAAATCTGTGGTCAATTTCTAGAGATTATAGCTATGTATATCAATTGCATTATATCACCTTTGAAGTGGGTTCCTTCATCGAATTCAAGATGAACTGGTATTCCCAAACACAGTATTAATTACTGCAACAGTAGTTTGGCAACTGTTGGAGTATTACATCTTTGGGTGGGATAAGCCTCAACCCAACATGAAAAGAAATAAACAATTAAGAGGATATACCTCAGCTGATTGCATCAAGACATTTTCATGAAATCGATTTGAAGGTGATTAAATGGACCATCAGATTTTCCAATGTGACTTATAGTCACTGAAACTTTTTTGTCCATATTTTGTTTCTGGCAGATTATACATCGCATGCAGAAATCTTTTGCTATCATTCTGAACCAAGGGTTAAACCAGTGAGCAAAATAGGTAAACACCATGTGTCTCAGCCCACATGAGTAAGACCATTCAATGATGCACCATTGCTGGTAAAAGGGAGGCTGGGAGAACTGGCTTTCCTTCATTTGATTCCCAAATATCAAAGCATCTTTCATACATTCCATTCTCAACTATTTGGAGTTGTCTCCCTCCTGGGCAGCATGTTGCAATTCTCTTAACTCATTGAAAGTGTGAATAGAAGTCATTAACATATTTGTCACTTTTTCTTCCTTTATGTTACATGGTTTGTCTAAGTGAAAGGTAATAGACTCAAGAGCACAGTATCAAGTGACTTCATCGCATAGTGGTTGCCACTTTCGACACAATAATTTACGCTCTTGTCTGCAGCACATTTTATGATAGCAATGTCTTTAGGCAATTGGAGATTATTCAACAGATTTGAAACATGTGGTCTATTGTGGATGGGGGTACCAGTCGAATTCAAAAATCACCTCCGTGACTATAAATGACCAAAGTCATGCACAACTCCAAGCCCATGCTGGCTATCAGTGTAAATGGTGACTCGCAAACTTTCTTAAGAATGGAAGGCTCTGGTAAGGGCTATTGATTCAGGAAATTGTGCAGAAGTTACATGGCACAAGTAGGATGCTTCCACTGCCCCACTCAAAGTACATGTAGCAGAAGCAGCTCTTAAGATACCACTTCGATCTCTCAGACACGATCCATTCACAATAAGGGTATGGCCCAAATTTGTAAGGGGAACATCAAATATGTCTGACCATGGTTTTTGAGTACAACTCAGTTACATAATTGTAATCATGGTCAAAGTCATTCTCATCATCTCCCTGTGGCACTGGTAATAGAGAAGCTGTATTTAGTGTGTTAGATATCTGGATGGAAACAATTTCGACTGCCAAAATGATTTTCTCATAGCAGTTAGGTGGCTATTAGTCAAGTGCTGCAGTCTGGTACAAATCATAAGAATTTTAACGCAATGTGGGACCATCACAACCAAGGGCTAGCCCATCACAATCCCCTCTGTTTGCTGATTGCTAAGGCTAACTGCTGCCACCACTTTGAGACAAACACTGAATGAGGAGTAACTGAAAAATACCTGAAGGGACATTTAGGACCATATTTAAACTTTTTCACGCAAAACTGCGCTAACACAGTTTTGTTTGAAAAGGTTTACCAGTGGCTAGCGCCATTCCAAAACTTATTTATAGAATGGTGCAATCCAGCGCAAAGGGTGGGCTAGTGTCAAGGAAAAGTACTCTAGCCGGGTGGGGGTGGCGGTATGGGAGAAGGGGGTTTTGCACCAAGAAATTACATTAGGCTGGTTAGAGTAAAAAATGATGACTCTAACCAGTCCAGTGTCATTTCTTGACGCAAAACCTACCATACCACATGACTCCTGTCTTATAAAAGACAGGAGTCATGCCCACCAACCCAATGGGCAGCACAGGGGATATGGGTCCCCTGGACATGACCATTGCACCCAGTGCCATGTTGGGGGGGGGGCATTTCAGGGCCCCCAATGGCATTTTAAAAAATAATGCAAAATACTTACTTCTACTTACCTATTCTTACCTTGGATGGGGTCCTCCATCATCCGCTGTCCTGCTGTCACTCTGGTGTGGGTGGGAGTGCTTTAGGGCCTGAGGTGAGCACTTGTGGACTTATTCCATGGTGTTCCACCATGGAAATAGGCCCACAGGTCCCCTAATGCCTGCCCTGACCCAGGCTGTTAATAATGGCTCTATGCAAGCTTAGCACCATTATTCAGGCCCGCCTCCCGCCCATGCACCATTTTTACCCGGGAGGATAAATAAGGCGCCTGGGCCTTAGAGTCATTTTTTCCTGGGAATGCCTACCTTGCATCTCATTGATGAAAGGTAGTTTCCCGCTAGCAAAAAATGACGGGTCCAGCACCAAAGTCTAAATATGGAGTTAGGTTTGGGCTAAATTAGCGTAAAAAAAAAATTCTAATTCAGCACAAATCTAGAATAAATCTGGGCCCAAGTGTCTCTGTGGGCTTCTTTTAGAACAGACAGTGCACACCCGTCTCTTCGTGACAAAAGAGCATGCAATCTTTCTTTAAGTCTAGCATTCCAGGAGCAGGTGCAGTGCAGAGTAAATTATTAAGCTCCTGGAAGGCTTCCATGCTTTCATCATCCTTTGGTACAGGGTCGTTGTCATCAGCATGCATCAACTTTATCAAAGGTTTCGCCAACAAGGAAAAGAGTGGGGTCCATTGTAGCCAACCATGCCCAAAAACATTCTCACCTCTCTCTGTGTAGTTGGGAACTTCATTTTAAGGATGGTCTATATACATTCGTTAGACGCTCACCTCACTCCCACTGCCATTGGGTGTCCTAGGTACATGATAACATGCTGACAGTATGTCAACCCTTAGGTGAACCCTTATGTCTTTCCCAGCTAAATGATCGAGAAAATCATTAGTGTCCAGTTTGCAAGCTTCTTTTGTCACTCAGACAATCATGAGATTGTCTATATCCTGAATTAGGGTCACGTTGCATGGTAACGGTAAGGACTCTAAGGCCCATATTTATACTTTATGACACAAAACTGCGCTGGTGCAGTTTTGTGTCAAAAATATTACCGCTGGCTAACGCCATTTCTGTGCGCCGTGCGGGCGTCAAATTTATACTTTGAGCCCGGCGGCGCAAACCACAGGTGTAAGTCATTTTTTTTTTACGCACACCGCAGCGTCATGTCGTAAAGCAAAACAACGTTAATGCGGCGGAAATGACTGTAGGTCAATTTACGACACCGCAAACCAGATATGCAGCGTTTTTTGACGCATTAGCATCAAAATTCCCCACAAACACAGCCATTTCAGCAGTGGAGAGCCAAAATGGACCCCAGATGCCTGTACAGACCCCAGGAAGATGACAACAGACCAGGAACCAGCCAGGAGGACCCACACAAGACCCAGGACAGTTTTAAGAAGAAAAGAAAGTGTTGCTTCAGTGCAGAAGAGCAGGACATTCTGGTAAAAGAGGTGAAGGAACACCAGCACCAACTGTTTGTCACCTCAAAGTTGCCAATCAGTAGGAGAGAGGCAATATGGCAAAAAAAATTGACAGGATTAACAGTGTGGCAGAAGTACGCAGAACAGTCATTGAGTGCAAGAAACTCTGGCATGACTGCAAGTGCAGGACCAAGGAAAAAATGGCCAGGAACAGGAAGGCAGCACTGCAGACTGGAGGTGGGAGTCCAGCACACCAGGAGGCCCTGGACCACATGGAGGAGATGGTCACAGCCGTCATTCCTGAGGAGATCGTCACAGGGACTCAACTACAGGACAGCGCAGACTACCGGGAGACAACGCACGTGTAGGGTAAGTCGCATGTGGAATTAAAATGCACTAATGTTAACTGCAACCGGGCGGGATACGGACCACAAAATGCATGGAAGTCATCAAATACATGGAGTGGCATGGGTAAAGGGGTATGGCATGTGGGCATGGCCTGCACAGAGAGAAGCTGGGGCACACCATTACACTACACCAACAACAGTCCCATGGGGGCATGCTGCCATGCCACAGATGGAGCAAAGGTAAAGCCACGCCAGGAGGGAAGGGCACAACGTCAAACTGACATCCCGACACATGTCAGCCACTATACCCCCTACAATTACTAGGGCCCTATTAACAACATCTAGTCATACCGACAACTGGAATGTAACAGTGACAACAGTTGCCACTACCACCTCCGCTCTGTGTGCTGGTCAAGTAGCCAATGGCAGTAACGTTCCATGGATCATACACACCGAAATTAGAAGGTTGAGGATGACAACTTCAACAATCCCCTGAAACAAGACAAATGTTCCAGTCCTGTCAATTGTGAATGCCCATAGTTGCCGCAAACATCAGCCAATGTCATCGGCATTAGGAGCTATACAGCACTAAAGTCACACCCATGCTGCATATGTCAAGGTCCATCCTGTGCTTGAATCACAAGGCAACATCCCAAATGTCATACTGCTCAGACAACAGCATTGGGGGGAGGACACATGTAACTGGTCACTGACATACACCTGCACAGTCAGAGGAGGAAATAGGACACTGCTACGACTATCAGGGCAATCCAGTGTACCACACATTCCCCAACATCAGCTGTACACATTACCAATGCTAACATCCATATCGTGCCATAACAATGCTATGCATAGGATACGCTACATTTCAACTACATATAAGTGGATGTGAAAGATCAGAGACTGGGGCAGGTCCAGATTGTTAAGTGTGCTGTTAGTGCCATTAGAACACCCACAGCCAGTGAAAGGTCTCACCATGAGAATGGATGTAGACGGAGGCTTGAGTAGGACAAGAAGGTGGCAATTCATTATTTGGCCTAAAACAACACTAGATGAGATGATGCTGACAAGTCTAATAACTTAATACAATACATGTGACATGAAGGTGGGCCATAGGCCTGGGAGAATGCCCATCTGAAAGACTGGAGCAATGAACAGGAAACAAGATCACAATGTGAATTCCTCACAAGGCAGGCATGTCACATCACAAATGCCACAACACAGACACACTAATTGTACCCCATTTCTTTGCAGAGGACGATGGATCTCCTGTGGATATGCCTGTCCAGGAATACCCTGATGACATGGATGATGAGCTGACAAACATCCCCCAGCAGACCATCCAAGATGTCCTAGGAACGCTCCAGACCCCACCTTCAGTCACAAGGGGAGCACAGAACAAGCAGCCATCGCAGAGGATCCACCCCCCACCCCAATTGTAGGACCTGCCAGCTCCAATACAGCTGAGGACTCAGACAACACAGGCACCAGCTTTGAGAGAACTGTAGTTGGAGTACAGCGGGAGCTGGCCAATGAGGTGTGGGTGGGGATGCAAACTATGGCAGCCAGCCTAGAGGGGGTGTGTTCGTGCATGATGTCAACTGAAGAACAGGCAGCAGCAATGCAAGGGCAAACAACTATCTTGCAGGAAGTAGAAAAAAGGCTGAAGGAAATCAGCACAGCTGTAATACAGTTGACTCAACACCTACAACAGCAATCCTGTCAACGCGTGCACAAATGCAACATTGAACCCCTCAGGGCCGACCTGGCTGCCTACCATTGTGATGTGGCTGCTATTCTTAAGAATCAGAAGATCCTCCTTGCAGCAGTACTGCCCTTAAGACCTTCACAGGTAGCAGCGACCGGGATGTCTGACTCCACGTCTTCTAACACTGGGGTGTGTGTTGCCCTTTCACAACCACCACCACCAAGAACAGTGGAGGCAACACACACATCAGAAGAAGAAGACATGGAACAGATCACCTTCACACAGAAAAGTACCCGGAAGCACTAGTCCCTGCCACATGGCCAACTATTACCAAGGTCCAGCGCTTTGTAACATGCCAGTCTTACAACAACTGTACTCAATGATTGTTCTGCAAAGCACTGTTAATCTTGTCATCCTGCCCAGTGATTGTCTCTCACTTACTCATTGGCAAATCCTGTCCATCTGCACTGTCTGACACATCACCCCAGCATGTCAAAAGCATTTTCCTTTTGCACTTGAGTAGGATCGCAATGCAAGATGTCACTATAATGGACTCACAATCATGGACAATGTACATATAGCACTACAGCACTTTTCAATAAATAGCACTTACACAACCACTTTGTCTCTGTGTAATGTGACACATCAACTGTGCAGTAGATCACTGAAATGTGCCTCCGGTCAAATTACGTAGCTTGTCAATAACACTGTCCTGAAATTATGTAGTCAGATAACTTTGCACAGTGGCCAGGATTGCATCATACTCTGCCCTTCCTGAGGGCTATATCTGATGAAGTAAGAAAACATACACCATCATGCTGTGTTGGACAGAATAATGCTTCCTCAAGGGATATCTAAGTCAGCAAATAGTGGCAGCTAAATGTTGTCACCAGGCAATACTAACACATATAACAGTGCCCACAAATCTAAGCAAACACTACAAAAACTGCATGAATGAAGGTGTCTGAGTTTCCATCCAAATTAGTAATCATGCTGAACAGTGTCACAAATGATGTCTGTGAGTCATGAAGACGATACTACAAGAGTGCTTACGACCACTCACCTTATAAGGGTGTCCGTAAACATCACACTACAGTCAGACCTAAAACAGTTCCCCCAATACCAAATCTGGAAGCACTGTTTGTGACTTTAAAAACATTCTTATTGACAAGAACACATTGGGATCCATATTAACTGTGATTGGTGGAATCTTTGCAAGGTAGCTCTGGGGAAGCTGCCAATCTTACAGCTCAGTTGGGATTTGTTTGTAGCATAGGACACAAATGTAATAGAACAAAATTCATGTACACTTATGCCAAGGCCCTGATCAACAAGCATTTAACACATACTGTAAAGGGTTCACTATATATTTATTAAACGGTAATAATAGAAGAGGAAACTCGGGGAAAAGTCTTACCTACCCTAATCTACCCTAACTACTCATTACCCACAACTGCCCCTAAGCTAAACTTACTTATCACATGTAACAAAACGTTCTAAACATCAACCCCCCTTATGAGACGGGACACATGGAGGAAAGCAGATACTAACCTAAACACATACTATACTATCCTAAACAAATATATATTTTTTGGTATTTTTTGATATTTTTAAAAAAATGTTTTTTGTTTTTTTTTGTAAACACACAAGAACCCCAACATAGCCCACCCACACACTCAAAAAGAAAAAATAGAAATAATCAGGACCCCCCACCCACTAACTAAACTAACAGCCTATACTAACCTAACACTAAGCCCCCTAACCCACTAAGTATAAGAACAAGGAAAGAGGAGGGAGGGGAGGGAATCATGTCCATTTTTAAAAGTCTAGAGTTTGGCACTCCGGAGGGTCCGCTTTATGGACCGCACACGCCTGTTCATGGGCGAACATCCCGCTGCAGGTGATCAATTTTCCGGAGGACACAGTCCATTTTTCTTTCCATTGCCTAAAAAGCTGCAGGGTCAACTGTAGCAGCTGGGGCAGTCTGGGTAGCAGCTGAGGATGTCTGGGGGCGTGTAGAGTCTATGCCTGTGGGCTGCCCTGAAGGTGTTCCACTGCTAGGGCCTGGAGCAACTGCAGACGTTGGGACAACAGTCCCAGCTGGGGGTGGTGCCACCTGGGTGGAAGTGGTGGTTGTGCTGGTGGCGGCTGTGGTGGGCAAAGTAGGGCCACCCTGTGGGAAAGCCCTCCATGCTCCGGAGGCCCGTTCGTTCCGGTATCTTCGGGCCATCCGTCTGAACCCCGACTCTACCAGCAGGATATGCTGGTACCTCATAGCCCGTCTCAGGACCTCACGGACCTGGATGGGTGTCATGTTCGCAGCTGTGAAGACAAAGGCAAACAATTTACATTAAGAACTGCATTCTGTGAAATGGCACAAGAAGTAAAGCAGACAGTACATCTACTGTCCTTGTAACAGCTCATATCATCATACAGATCATTGAATGTACGTGAGGAAGTACATGGCAGGGCAGCCTACAAAGGTCATATCACACATAGCACATCCAAACCCTACAAGATGGGTAACAACTGGCATTAATTTGGCATCAGAGTTCTGCCAGTTGTCAGCTAACAATCATGCTGCACATCCTCCGCCAATGCTAGGGCCAGGGCTGCAAATGTCAGTGTACGGGATGGAAATCTAAAGCCACATGATCTGCAAATTGTAAATGGACTTGCTAGTATAGCACTCATGTGCTACACCTGAGTGTGTATACTAGGTTCCGACCAAACATTCACTGATTTATATGTCTGTGTAACATGCTGGTATCATCAGTCCTAGGTACACTATTCACAAACCCATGCCTGTGTTTGAGGGTGGGGGGGTTGACAAACAACTAACAATTCAAAACAATATGGACACCCAGGAGTCTATAGAAAGCTGGACATGTGTTTGGCTCAACACACACACCACAGGTAAGGTGTATCTACAAATAGGGGACAGCAAAAGCAGACCTTTGTACACATCATATACTTCCAGTAAGGCATGACTTACAACAGACACAGAGTTGCAAGAACACCCATGATCATGATTTGCATGCACACCTAGGCCATTGCACTCAAGTGCCACATACTTGTAGCACTACATGTGGATCTACATGCTGCTAGGAAGTTCAAGCTACAGTTTAATAAGTAGTTTGGTGAATAGGGAAGCAGATGTCTGTGGGTAAGCATTTTGCAGTCCCAATCTGTGAGAATGTGGGTCTGACAGACAGACTAAATCTGAGATGAGTTCCAGTGCGACTCTTGTTGATACAAGTATTATCCAAATGACTCACCCCAGTTCTCATTGTGGGGCCCACAGGAATGACCTAGAATCCCTAGATAAGACAATAGGATAAGCATTGGCCAACTAAAAAATGTTGAGAAAATGAAATCCCACTCATGAAACAAGACAAATGATGGGCCAGCGCTTCATACCTTGCTATGTGTTCAACACATAGGAGTCCATCACACATCACCAGCAAACACAACACATAACAGGCATATCAACACTTACTGGAGTTGTCGGGGTCCTCAAATGAAGCCACCTCTCCTACAGTGTAGGGTGCCGGTCCACCTGTAAGGCATGGAAGGAAGAAATGTGCTCAAAATCTGTGCACTGACCAACAATTCCAAAGACAAAAACTATGTGTAAGATGACATAAGTAAATAAAGCCATTCAGACATGATGATACTGCATCCGATATAGCACGGCTAACATGTACATAGCATGGGTCTCCTGTGACAATTACACACATATCTGCACACATGCAGTGGCCCTAACTATCATGTGGTGGCAAACATGCTCCTTCATTAGTGAGCAGAAATAATAATGGAGGGTAATTGTTTCATCATGTGCACCAAGAGAGACATCCAAAGTTACTTGAGGACTGCATTAGCAGTCAAAAAGCCTATGTGGCCATGACACATTTATGACACATAAGTACAATGTACAGAGGGCCAGGGACTTTTGTAAGCCCTCATGTTGTTACAGCTTCTTCATTTGATGTGGCCCAGCAATGGTGATTTGCACCAAACATAGAGATATGAACCCATGTGCATACCTTTGGACTGCCATCCCTAATTCGAATGTGGCACTACAAACTCCAAATACCAGTGTAAGATGTTAGCTGAGGGCACCTTACACCTTTTCCCGATGTTTTCAAATCCAGATCTGACATGTATCCAAAATGATGAAGGACCGCAATAAACCCTAACATTCATAGAACTTCCAAAAACGCTTTCCTTACACACTCACCAGACACACATGAGACATATGTCTGGGCCACATTGCTATCATCAATTGACGTGAAGCCAGCACTCATTTTCTGCATCATGTAGTGTTTCTAAAGTCAGTCTAGCTATTGCGTCAACAAAGGTTGCCAATATTTTAGTAAATCTATACTTCACTGCCAAATGTGACATGATTGGCTCCTATTTTGTGTTGCTGTCTGACACAAAGGCGGCACCAAATTACATTAAGCAAAAGTATTCTGTAAGTTTGCAGAGCACTTGCTTCCTGACAGCTAGCAATTGTGGTCCTTCACATAGTCCATCAATGACCCTGTATGTTTCGCAGCATTCCACACAGTAAGCAACTTAGCCGGCAGATATTGTACAAATCATCTGATCTCACTACAAAGCTTTTAATTGTGCAGATTTACATGATTTGTACTCACCAACAGGGCCACCAATCACTATTCTCAGGTGGTCCAGCAGATCTTGCGCCCTGGTGATGAGGTCAGCCCAGCGGTGCTTCAGCTGGTGGTCATTCCTCTGGCTCCCATACACCTGCTGCAAGTGATGCAGCACCTTTCCCCACCGGACTCGTTGCGTCTCAGTTGATACCCCTGTATCAACCTGCCCCCTGCCTCGATCATTAGTGGGAGGAAATGACACACCAGCCATATAAACCCCCCAAGCTCCTCCTCACCCATCCTGCCAAGACGTGGCCTACCCAACATCTCAGCAACGAAAAGGGGAATAGGGGATAAAGAAGAAGAAAGGAGAAAAGGGGGAAGTAGAAGTACAAAAAATAAGTAAACTTAACAACTAAATGAGCCCAACTATTCCCAAACTAGCACTACCCACAACAGACTCCCACAAACAACAAATACAATACAATACCGGACAATTGTAAACAAAACACACTCAGACAGTATACAACAATATTTATTTCACAAAGTAACAAGTAATGTTGCACACAGGACACAAAAGCACAAAATCACTGGACAACACTCTGAAAACAGCCACACAGTCTAGAAGAATTGCAGACTGCAAAGTGAAAGTGAAAGTGAACCCACTGTACATAATCTGTAAACAGGATATCCTATTACATCACTTCCTGCATAAAATGGCCACCGTTTTTATCGTTATGTGTGATATTTTTTCACGCATACAGAGTGTGCATCATATTTTTCGACGCACAGAAGAGAAAATTAGGCCGCATCCAAATAATTATAAATAGTCTTTACAATTATTTGGATGCGGCCTAATTTTCACTCCTGTGCATCGAAAAATATGACGCACAATCTGTATGCGTGAAAATTTCAGGGCATGAACTGGTTTTGGGTATTTTTTCCATTTTAATGTAAAGTTACATTTGGGACACAACTGAGATAGGCTGATTGCACCCACTTTGGTGTTGATGGTGTATGTTCAAATGTGAGACATCATACTGCAGCGGACCATGACCCGCTACTTCCTTAACAAGATTTTGACGCTTGGCTGACGCACTAGATGGCCATGTGTGTGGCCTACATATCTGTATTGCACAATTTGGGCATGTTGGCATCAGGAGAGGATTGCAAGGTGACGCACATTAGTACAATACCTCGATGCCTATGGCTCAATGTGTGTGCAGTGGCTAGTAATGTATTAGTTGACCCAGTGTTTGTGCATCACAAGATGCATTATTGCAAATATGCTTGTATGAATGTGAAGTCAATGTGTCCAAACCTTAGATGCAAGTCATTGTGGAAATGAGGGAGGGCATGTGGTAATCATACATGTAGCAACATCTGTTGTCTGCACTTTCAAGATTTTGGGTAACGTAGACACCACAAATGACAAAGCATGCACCAGATAGATGGCAGACGCTTGTTCATGTCAATGGTCCGCAAGTTGCCCATCCCATGTCCTAGATTTTTGGTAACTGCTTCCTAGGCACTTTTTGGTGAACCCACAGTGAGTCAGGCACATGCATAGATGAAGTGGGTACCATGTCCTTGGCACAGACAGCCAAAGGTGAACAACAAATGTAATATGACGCCACAGTTGTGGTCATATGACGGAGCCACAACTCTCCAGTGGCTGTGGTGGACCAGCAGACGAGGCAGCACATGTCCACATTTTTCCAGTGATCAATTGCACAGAGGTGTCTTGTTCATGTGTGTGGTCCAATGCTGATCCTGTATATTTTTAGGGGTGTATGTTGTCACAGTTACGTCCAGGTCTCATTATGAGTCAGTGGCAGGTATTCCTGTATCTACTGAGTATCCTTCAGAGATCATTGTGAGTAAAGTCGATGAGGACATGAGTACCTACATGGGGATGGTCCCTCCCTGTCACTGAAGACGTGTAATGAGACTGTCAACAGGGCAACCTTGATGTGCTGAGTGAGATAATGTCTCAGGTGTCATGTTGCAGCAGGTGTCATTACAACATTTGTACACAGATTGGCCTCTAAAATTCCCACTGCATCTGGGAACATTATAGCCTCTGTGCTGATTATTCTTGCAGCTATTCACCATGCACGGCCCCTCAATATGTTGTGGGCAATGTGATTCAGCGTGTGAACTGTCAGGGTCCTAACATGTGTGGACTTTTCATGGACATTATCAGAGGTAGCTGGTTCTGCTGGAGGCACCGTACCCAATCCCTGCATACGGCCCTGGTACACTGTCACACTTTGTCGTTCATGCATACATGAGACCCAGACAAGGGATGGGCCATGATTTTGATATTCAAAGACAATTTAACAAATATGGTACAATTAAAAGGCAGATGATGCTATACAATGTATTTGGGTATGCATTGATGAAGCACATGACAAAATACCCTCTGAGGAATATGAGGTTTGGTAAAGCAAGTGTGGTACATATGTAGCCACAAGGAATCTTTAGGGTAACACACAGACAGGTGCCAGTCAGGCTGACAGGATGCAGGGTATATCTGGATCCAGCAATTTCACAAGTTACATAATCAGTGGTCTGACTAAGACTGGTCGGAGGAAGAACAAGAAAGTTGACATGGAAAACTGTGTATGTCCTTTGTTTTTGAAGGTGACACATGAACCCAAGGGCTGTGTTACACAGATTAATTACTAGTAATGCATAACGGTGTATTTGACAAAATGGCAACTTCTATGCTGTTCCAGGCATTAGCAGGGACAATGCATGTTCAGATGGATGGTGTTCATGGAGGTGTTTACAGGTGTGTGCTGCATCTGTTTCTCACAAGTCCTGTATGTGAGTATTGAATTCAAATGACCAACAGTACCTTTCACATGGGAAACAATCTACAGGTGCTAACAGGGCTTAGTAACTACAAGCCAGTGTATTAATTGACCTGACGTCCATGCAGTCAGATGTACTATGACAATGGCATAACATAGGAAAGGGTGTAGCACACAGGATTACTATTGTTTGTCTATGTGTGTAGAGGAGGGAATATCGGGGTACACATAATACTGTTCCAGGGACCTCTTCAGACAGGTGGGTTTGACCAGGAGCATGGGTGTGTCGGGAGTTAGGCAATGGGCTGACATGTACATGGAATGTCATGTGCGCAATGCTTGTCATATGTGTGGCACTTGTGCTGTCTATGTTCTGCTTATATGGAATTCTAGTCACAGATAGTCCTTGCAAAGATTGGATGCAGTTGGACTTACTGCTGTCAAGGGTCTGGTCATACATTCCTGTTGCCAATGCAATATCACATCAACTGCCTCATGTATGAGGCTTGTTTTCCCCTTATTGAGTGATGGTGTCTTAGTTGTGTGCCATATGCTGCGATGAGCCATGTTTCCAACATGTATGTGTGAAATAGGTGTGGTCCTCTGCTATTGCCCTTCAAAGGTGAAATGTACAGGATACAAGTCATTTACAGTGTTTGTGTATGTGACTGTTGCATAATACGCATCACAATTGCTCTGGGAGTTGTTGTGTCCTGATCGGTATATCAGCTATGCTCCATGAGGCTACACTCTTATTCTGATAGTTAGAGATAAAGGTGATAAAAAATGATTAGCCACACCATGATATGGTGATTATTATCTGTGTTTATTTACATTAGTTAATACAGTGGTGATGGTAATTATTTTTAAAAGAAATTGTTCATGATATGTTGGCGCCTACGCAGTCCAGCAGCCGTGTTTTGTTGTTCCCCCTCATGTTGCAGGCCACCATCCTCCTCTTCCTCCTCTTCAGGCATGTGTGGCTCTGGTTCCAAAAGGGGAAGTTTCCTTTGTATGCAAATGTTGTGCAGGATGGCACATGTTAGAATGATCTTACAGACCATTTCAGGGGAATATAGGAGGCTACCACCAGTGATGTCAAGGCACTTAAATCTCTACTTGAGGATGCCGAAGGTCCTTTCGACTATGCTGCATGTCCTCCTATGTGCCTCATTGTAGGCACACTCTGCTACAGTGCTTGGGTTGCCAAATGGTGTCATTATCCATTGCTGGATCCCATACCCCTGATCAGCTGAAAGAGAAAATGATTGCGATCATGTTGATGTAGCTTGCCCCATTAATATCACCTTGCATGGCAGTATTTGTCTTGTGTTGTCTGTGACTGTTTTGTGTTATTGTGCTGCTTCATAGGCTTCTAAAATGTACTATCTGCATTGGGTTGTTTCCTAGGTTGAACGAGTGTTTGGCTGCTGACCGGTTGTCAGCAGTATGTTTTGGGATTTGCAGTACAGTGTGCACTCCCTAGCATTGTGACTTGTGATGCAGGTGTCCCTGTGTCTTCGCTGGGGGTGAGATGATAGTTCCATACACAGATTCATTTTGACAGTGTTGTTAATATATTCAGATCTATGTACCCTGGACATCCCATACTTTTAGACTTATGCAATGGATTAATTTAAACATAATTGAGACGCTTACATTTTACAAGGTGACAAACAGGAAAACCACTCCAAACGTTGTGATCATTGACGTCTTAACATTAGACTGTACACTAATTTCAGATGTGTGACAGGTTCAATGCTGACCTATGAAACATGGCTAGCGATGTCACGTCCTCAGTGTGTTCCTGTCGACATGTTGCTGTTGCGGTGTATGTGTTGTGTGTCCTAGAGGGTTGCTGCGCAGTGTGTATATAAGTAGGTTTTTGTACTTAACAACAAGTAGTCCATTGCCATATTGTCAATCCTGGAAGTGTTGATTGATGGTAGAGTGACGGAAGATGAATGAGTCATGGACACTCCCAGGATATTTTGCCACGATGTTGCTGATCAATCCCTGGTGATCGACAATGGCCTGCACATTGATGGAATGTGTGTGCTTCCTGTTGCAGTAGAGGTGTTCAGTTGCAGCAGGTGGCACAAGGTGTACATGTGTGCAGTCGATTGCACCAAGGACGTTTGGGAAGCCACTGATGAGGTAGAACCCCGGTTTTGTTTCCTGCTACTTCTGCAGTGTGTTAGGGAAGCAGATGTGGCGGGGTGTAAGTCCAATGATGGCATCCAGTACTTTGGGCAAAAAGGCGGAGAATGATGGTTGTGATATTCCGGCAACCAGAGCACCAGTTGTTTGAAAAGAGCCACTTGCCAGCTTGTAAAGTACGGCAAGCAGCTTGGTTTCTGTTGGGATGGTGCGGGGTGTCAGTAAGGTGGGTGCCAACTGTGGCTCTATGTTGCACAGCAGCTGCTGAATGGCTTGCCAGTTCAACCAGTACCTCTGGATGATGTCATGTTCCCTGAGGCCATGAGGGTTGTTCTGGTGCGGAATATCCTCTCCTGCCTTCTGTGCTGCCTTTGGGGTCCCTGCTGGTGTTGTGGTAGCTGCTGTTGTTGCTGGGCTCTGCGTCTGCGTGCACGCTGGATGGGAAGCACCTCCATGTATCCCTTTTGCTGCTCTGCTGTTGCTTCTGTGTGTTCTGATTAAATCCAGGTGTGTTTGCCCCATTTTAACGCCTGCCCTGACCCAGGTGTTAATTTTTGACACAAATCAGGCTGTGCGTCATTTTCCGGCCTCCCAGCCGTGCAGCATTTTTGCCAGAAAGCATAAATATGACGCACGGCCGTTTAAGTAATTTTTTGGACAGGAACGCCTACCTTGCATATGATTAATGCAAGGCGGGTTGCCGCATCCAAAAAATGATGCACACGGCGGGATTTTGACATCTGCGGGCTCGGGCGTCACAGTTTAAATATGGGGCAAGGTTTGTGCCGATTGTGCGTCAAAATTTTTGACGCACATTCGGCGTAGACAGAGTATACATATGCCCCTAAGTTCCTTTAAAATCTATGAATAAAGTAGAAGGGATTCTCTGAAAACCCTTGTGGGGCACAATACCACACAGGGGTCTTCTAATGTAACCGAAAAGAGAAGAGAAACTGGGTTTCTTTGTGCAACGGGACAGAGAAAAATGCTCGACAAAGATTGAAGACCGTGAACCACTCCGCATCTGGGTGAATTTGGAAGAAGATCACAGCTTGGTTCAGTCCCACAGGATAACATGGAACAACAATCTGGTTAATCTTATGGCGGTCTTGAACAATTCTCCATTTTTTGTTTGATTTCTGTATTGTCGAAATTGGAGAATTACATGAGCTTCCAATACGTTTCTTCAAAATTTCTTCCTCTAGTGTGTTTTCATTGACATAGGTAATCCCTTTAATTGCTTCTTGAGTCATTTTGTATGGGATAGGATAAGGGAAAACAACATTAGGTCATGGAGTAATCTTGAGGGGTTTAGCACCCATAGCTGGCAACTTTTAAGATTGCCTATGTGTTTGGTGAAAGAAAGGTGCGTATTTTAGCTGACACTGGGGTCTGAATAGTGGGTGAGACAGAAGTCTCTGTATAGCTTGGTGGCTCACAAGGCTCCACTGAGGATACTGCAGTCACTGTAATACTCTTGCAGTGCTGGTGTGGTAGCACTCGGCATACCTGGAGTTGTGGCATTTTATGGGGGTGATCTAACATTACGCAATTTTTCTATGAAAGTGTCTTCTTCCTCACTTTCTGTATCTGTTCAAGTTTGTCTTTAACCTTTTCCTTATCTTTCTTTTTCAGGAAAGGATTTACTCCTATTGTTTCGATAACCTCCTCTATCTACTTTCTCTGCCTTTCCTCGTACTGCTCCTATTTTCATGAATGAGCCCTACTCTTAATTTTAAGTTCAAACTTCTTTCTCTGTTTTTCATGTGCCCTAGGCGCCCAAAGATTTAGGGCCTCAATTCTGTGGCTGTAGATTGTGTTTTCAACTCATACATGTTTTGCCTTAAATTCTATATACGGGGAATGTGGACAATTCTACCCAAAGGAAATCTATGGTCCCCATTTCTAGATGTATATTTGTACCATTGAATAAGCCACATGCACATACGTAATCCTTACTTGCTGTCAATTTTCATAGTAGGGTTGACCTAGGGGAAGAAATTTATCTTCTTTATTTCTATCCTTTTCCTTTTTTTTTTTTTTACAAAGGATTCCCCATTTTAACCACATTTGCAAGCAATCCTAGTTCAGACTTTCCATTTTTTCACCCTGACAAACACTGTAATTCTTCCACCAATCCCAGCGCATATTTTTCAAAGGTCACCCTGTCACAGTGCAGCTTCACTATCCACCAGTTAATTGCAGCATGGCATGCTGATGATGCAACACTCCAATTGTGCAGATATTTCTTTAAACTGTTTACTTAATTTGCCTGCTCCAAGTACACAAAGGTTTTCTACAAAGACGAGAATTCTACTTACTCTGGCGCTACACTGAGCTCTGGATCTTCGAAAGTCACAACCCAGCATGCCCATTCCCTGTGCACTAAGCAATAAGTAACCACTGAGCTCTGTTAATGTACCCACACATGAAAGTTAGGTTTCTAATTTGGTGTAACTGATAGCGCCTCACAGTACACCTCTCCTAACAGGCAAGTTTACCAATTCAATATTTTTAGCTTGAGATACCTCTAATCAAAATTCATAAAAAGTCATCAGGACCACAATCAATATAACTCCATTAATCTAACAATAAAGCCACTCTATAGTTATCCTCAATTATTCTCAATTGCATCACTCTTGCTGGATGCTTAATACAATTCCCAACATGCACTGTGCTGCTTGCTTCATTCCCTTATGTGGTATGCAGTCCCTATTGATACTCATGTCATTTTACAGTCAGCCACCTCATCTCTCTGGAACCAGGATCACATTTAGATTGGTCAATTTAAATCTTGAGGCAAATCATCTGGACCATGAAGGTACCGTACCTGGTTCTACAGCCAATTTATATCAAGTTATAGGCTGTCTCCAATTGCAACCATTACCTCTGCTACCAAATCTGTGGGTGAAAAAATCTCTAATTCACATCAAACACATGATACACACTAACTTTCTGGTACTCGGAGCAGAGTAGTCAAGATACAGACTTTTGTTCTCCACGATTGGAACCTTCGCTTTAATCAGAAAGGCCCATATAACAATACTGAAACATTCTCTCAAAAATAACAGACAAAAAATCTCTTTTGAATGCTTTCTATAAACATTTATTGCCAAAATACAGATAAAGTGTCATTGGTAAATTAGCAGTCAATAAATCAATCAATCAATCAATCAATATATTTATAAAGCGCACTACGTACCTGTTAGGGTTTCAAGGCGCTGAAGGGGAAGTTGAGCTGCTACTGGTCGAAGAGCCAGGTCTTGAGGAGTCTTCTGAAGGTGAGTAGGTCCTGGGTTAGTCGCAGGTTTGTTGGGAGAGTGTTCCATGTTTTGGCGGCGAGGTAGGAGAAGGATCTGCCTCCGGATGTCTTTCGGTGGATGCGGGGGACGGTGGCAAGTGCGAGGTCTGCAGAGTGGAGCTGTCGGGTGGGGGTGTAGAAGTTGAGTCTGTTGTTGAGGTAAGCAGGTCCGGTGTTGTGGAGTGCTTTGTGTGTGTGGGTGAGGAGTTTGAATGTGATCCTCTTGTCGACGGGGAGCCAGTGGAGTTCTCTCAGGTGGGGGCTGATGTTGTTGCGGCGAGGTACGTTGACGATCAGTCAGACGGATGCGTTTTGGATGCGTTGGAGGCGCCGCAGGTGTTTTTTCGGGATGCCTGTGTATAGTGCGTTGCCGTAGTCTAGCCTGCTGCTGACGAGGGCCTGTGTTACTGTTTTTCTTGTGTCTGTTGGGATCCACTTGTAGATCCTGCGGAGCACGCGGACAGTGTTGTAGCAGTAGCAGGAGGAGGAGACTGCGTTGACCTGTTTTGACATGGAGAGGGAGGAGTCGAGGATGAAGCCCAGATTGCGTGCGTGGTCGGTTGGTGTTGGTGGGGTTCCTAGTGATGTTGGCCACCAGGAGTCGTCCCAGGCGGAGGGGTTGGGTTCGAGGATGAGGACCTCCGTCTTGTCTGAGTTCAGTTTCAGGCAGCTGTTTCTCATCCATTCGGCAACGGCCTGCATTCCCTCGTGGAGGTTGGACTTGGCAGTGTGCGGGTCCTTGGTGAGGGAGAGGATGAGCTGGGTGTCGTCGGCGTAGGAGATGATGTTGAGGTTGTATTGGCGGGCTACTTGGGCGAGGGGTGCCATGTAGATGTTGAATAATGTTGGGCTGAGGGATGAGCCCTGGGGTGCACCGCAGATGATTTTGGTGGCTTTGGAGCAGAAGGGGGGGAGGCAGACTCTCTGGGTTCTGTCGGAGAGGAAGGATGTAGTCCACTCGAGGGCTTTCTCTTGTATTCCGTCTTCAAAGAGGCGGGTTCTCAGAGTGTGATGGCATACCGTGTCGAAGGCGGCTGATAGGTCCAGGAGGATGAAGGCTGATGTTTCGTCGTTGTCCATTTGGAATCTGATGTCATCTGTGGCGGCGAGGAGCGTGGTCTCGGTCTGTGATTTTGTCAGAAGCCAGACTGGGAGGGGTCCAGGATGTCGTTGCTTTCGAGGTGGCGAGTCAGTTGTGCGCTGACGATTTTCTCGATGACCTTTGCAGGGAACAGGAGTAGGGAGATGGGTCGGAAGTTCTTAAGGTCCTGGGGGTCTGCTTTGGGTTTCTTAAGGAGGGGGTTGATTTTGGGGTGTTTCCAGCTTTCAGGGAATGTTGCTGTTTCGAAGGAGATGTTGATGACCTTCCGTAGTTGGGGAGCGATGGCTGCGTCTGCTTTGTTGTACACGTGGTGAGGGCATGGGTCTGACGGTGATCCGGAGTGGATGGAGTTCATGAATTTGCGTGTCTCGGTGTCACTGACGTTGGTCCAGGCGGTTAGGCGATCGGAGCGGGTGGTAGCGGGGGTGGTGTCTGGCGTGGTGGGGGTGGCTGTGGTGTTGAAGCTGTTGTGGATGTTGGTGATCTTTTGGTGGAAGAAGGTGGCCAGAGAGTCGCAGAGCTCTTGTGAGGGTGGAATGTCATTGACGTTGGCACTGGGGTTGGAGAGTTCTATCACGATGCTGAAGAGCTCTTTGCTGTCATGTGCGTTTTTATCAAGGCGGTCTTCGAAGGAGGATCTTTTGGCTAGTCTGATTAGTTGGTGGTGTCTGCAGGTGGCGTCTTTGTGGGCCGTGAGGCTGTCAGGTGTGTGTTCGGCGAGCCTTTTATTCTTAAGTTTCCAGCAAATGCGCTTGGAGGTCTGGAGCTCTTCGGTGAACCAGGTGGCTTTCTTGGTGGCTTGGTTGTTGGTGGTCTTCTTGAGTGGTGTGAGGGAGTTGGTGCAGTTGTTTATCCACTGTCTGAGGGTGTGGGCGGGGGTGTCTGGGTCGGTGGGGTCGTTAGGCGGCTTCTGAGCAAGGGCGCTGGTCAGCTGGTCTTGGGTGACTTTGCTCCAATGGCGGCGGGTGGCTGTAGGGTACAGTGGTGCTTGACCTGTTTCTGGAAGGTGAAGTGGATGCAGTGATGGTCAGTCCAGTGGAGTTTGATGGTGTGGTTGAAGGTGATGTGGGTGCTTGTGGAGAAGATGGGGTCAAGCGTGTGGCCGGCTGCGTGGGTGGGTGTGGTGATGAGTTGTCTGAGGCCGAGGTTGTTGAGGTTGTCGATCAGGGTGGTGGAGTTGACGTCGTTGTTGTTCTCGAGGTGGAAGTTAAGGTCCCCAAGGAGGATGTAGTCTGTAGAGGCGAGTGCGTGGGCGCTGGTGAGGTCAGAGATGGAGTCGCTGAAGGGTGCCCGTGGTCCGGGGGGTCTGTAGACGAGCGTTTCTCTGAGGTTGGTGTTGGGGTCGGTGTGTATTTGGAAGTGCAGATGTTCGGCGGTCTTGAGGGTGTCGTCCGTGTGGGTGAGGACCTTGAGGGTGGCCTTGTGGGTGATGGCTATTCCTCCTCCGATTCCGTTTGTGCGATCCCTGCGGGTGATCTTGTAGCCCTCTGGCTATGGCGATGTCGGGTGCCGAGGAGTTGTTCCACCAGGTTTCGGTAAGGAAGGCCACATCCGGGGCTGAGGTGTCAAGCAAAGTATATAAGTCATAAGTAAAAAACTCAATACAGTTCAATATGAAATCTGGTATAGATTCACCTTACAAGGCCAGGAATAGGCGGGTTCTCTTTTGCTAGTGAAATTCACACTCTTATGTAGGGCTTTAAACAAAGGTGTTCATACATTCAGTGAGAATACATGATTCAGTGAGTTTAAGCTAATGGAAAACATTCTAAATTAAACATTTCTTTACAGAATACATTCAAAGATGTTCCCACTATTAGTATATTAAGGTTCAACCATTCTCACAGTCTTGTCTGTACAGTTAGGCGGATACAAAGTTTAACATAAAAAGGGACAGTAAGATCCATCTTTTTTTTAGTACATTCATGAAACTTTTCTGAGAACACTTTCTGCAGACTTGTCTGAAACTAGTAATGTTTTATTCAGAACTGGAATCGAAGATAGTAATCATGTGGTAAATGATGATGTTTAAGCAAGAAGGAAGAGTGTCTAAACAAGGTCCAATAATATCATCAGCTCACAGGTAGCTTGGCGCGGAGCATGCAGGCTTATCTACAGAGGCAATGTCTAAAGCATGTTTGTGACATACTCACACAGCAACACAGTGAATACACCACAAGAGACTCCTTACAGGGTTATACAAAAATAGCTTTCTATATTATGAATAACACCATAAGAAGACCAAAACAACATAAATCATATATATACTTTTGGAGATATGCTAATCTCACCCTTAAATGCATGCAACACATACGTACTTCTCCTGGTGTGCAATTTTAAAGTATCACATTAGATACAGCAAATAAATATCACATAACTATCACTTTAATTGCATGTAACACATAAGTACTTTCCCAGGTATGCAAATTTAAGTACACCATTTGATGCATCAAGTAAACATTGGGGACAGATCCACCTGTGCTTCTGTAGTGCTGCTGTCAGAGCAGCCGCCTTGAGAACTGGGGGGGCGGGTTCCAGCCTCAGCATCGATGCAACATCCTGTGATTCTGGGCAAATCGCCTGGATACCCTCACAGGTAATAAGCTGCGCTATATAAATCTATCCATTTCATTGGGAATCTTTACAGTAATTTCTTCCACCTTACATAGTAAAAAAGATTCCGGCAGGCCTACACCACTGTCGGGGTCCTCCCGCAGAGGCTTTACCCCACAAGGAAAGAAAGAACAATTCCCTCGAGCTCCTGTATGAGGTAAAAAGAGGGGGGCACAAGTTTAAGGAGCATGTAAGAGACCTTGCTCGGTCCCTCAAAACTGTGCACTTGATCCAGCTGCACAGAAGCCAGTGGAGCAGGTTTAGGGTCCCAGTACCTAGTTAATCCAGAACTTGCAGGGGGATGACAGCCACCCTTGTACAATCTGTGCCATGGAGGGGGAGGTCCATAAAGGAACAGGCTGTGTGGTGTTGGGCCATACAGGCAGGCCAGAGGTATCTCCTTCTCGGGCACAGGCAAGGCGTGACACCAGTTCACAGCTTAGGATCGGATGGTGTGTTTGCTCGATGATCTCATTGGTGGAGTCTCTCTGGGTCGCTGGTCAATCTTCTGGCCCACAAAGCTGGGGCTTCGGTTGTCGTTGCGGCGTTTCTCTCCCATTGGAAAGTGAGCCATTGGGGGGAGTACAAGATGCTGGAGGCACACGCTGCTCTAGAAAAAGAGAAAGCTCTCAACATGTATTAATGAAGGGTGAGATGCCTCACACATGCTGGCTTTGGAAAAAGGCAAGGCAAGGAGAGGTTGGGCATGGCTCCTTCATCAGAACACAGCTGCCGGACTCACAAGTGACAGATTCCTATGGCAGAGGTGCTTAGGTGCAATCTTTGATGGACTAGAGATTGCAACGGGGGCAAACCAGCAATCTCTTGGAGAACACTTGATGAGGGGCACGAAAGTAGGAAGCAGGCTGCAGGCCAGCTCATTAAGATAAGTTGCAGAGTGGCAGTCCTTCCTGCAGCCCAGCAATCAGCAGGCAGCAGGTCAATACAGCAAAGCAGTTAGCAGGAATTGTGGTTTCTCCTAGCAGCACAGCAGTCCTCCTGGCAATGTGCAGCTGTAGAGTCAGCAGCGTCTGATTAGATGGGGTCAGAGCAGTACATATGCCCAAAAGTGCTTTTGATGTAGCAAGTGACTTCAAATGAACTCTCTGAAGTACACAAGGATCCCTTTCAACCCAGCCCCAGCTCCAGACTGCCAGTAGGGGGTAAATTAACCCTTTGTCTGAGGGCAGCACACAGCCCGTTCAAATGTAAATGTTAACCAAATCTCCCTCTCCCTGCCCAGGAACCCTATCAGTATGCAGAAGAATGTAGATGTATCCCCTGTCAATCCCAGTCCTTCCTGTGTTTTGGCTGTCTAGAGAGAATGCACAAAGTGTAGCTGTCACCCAATCCCAGATGTGTATTGAAGACAGGCTACAAAGCACACAGACTTGTAAGCACAGAGAAAAGCCCACTTTCTAAAAGGCGCCTTTTTAAAACAGTATGAAGGATTTATCATTATTACCATTATAAATATATCAAACATATCAAACATGACAAAGCTACTCCTCTTGATCAGGAATTATCATTTAAAAGTGTATAAGGGAATTTCCAATGCTTACCTATGAGAGGAGCAGACCTCACAGAAGTGTTAAATGAAATAGGCTGTTTGTCGCTAAGAGGACATGCAAAACATAAAAGTACATGTCCTAACTTTTACTTACACAGCACCCTGTCCATAGGGCTACATAGGGCCTACCTTAGGGGCAAGCTACGTGTAATAAAAGGGGAGTTTAAGGCTTGACAAGTAGTTTCAAATGCCAAGTCGAAGTGGCAGTAGACTGCACACACAGGCAGTTTTGAAAGGCCACTTCTGTGGGTAGCGCAATCAGTGCTGTGGGCCCACTAGTAGCGTTTAATTTACAGGCTCATGGTTTTTGGTATATGCTATACCACATTACAAGGGATTTACAATAAATTAAATTTGCCAAACAGGTGTAAACCACTTATACCATGTTTAGAGAAGAACGCACATGAACTTTAGCACTGGTTAGCAGTGATGAAGTGCTCAGAGTTCCAAAGCCAACAAAAAGGTTAGCAAAATAGGAGGAGGAAAGTAAAATGTTTGGGGTAACCCTGCAAAAAGGGCCATTTTCAACACATGTGAAGTATTAGTTGTCTTTATCCTGTAAGGAAACATGCTTTTTGCAGATTTCCTCAACTTTTCGCCTTATTTGGACTATCAGCTGCTGGTCTTTCGCCGACTCGGAGAGTGCACTGAGGCCTGCTAACCAGACCTCAGTACCGGTATTTTAACTCTATATAAATTACATGCTGAATTGGATACACCCAATTGGCAAGGCCTGACTAGCTTATAAGTCTCTACTATATGGTACCATGGGCATGTCATTGTTAGTGTGACATGGCACAAGTTGACCCTCAGCCTACTACTGCAGACTGGAAGGACATTGTTTTTACTGGCAGTTTGACTTTGCCATTTAAAACAATGGCAAAGCCACCCTATCCCTTAACATTGTATGCAAGTCTCCCCTAAGAAAGGCCTATGGAGTCTTATGGCAGGGAGCTGTATTTTGTAAGGTAGGACATGTTTTATGATATGTCTTAGCAGCACTTCCAAATTGTCATTTTGCTGTGGGTAAAGTTGGTAGCCCCATTTGCTAGTACAGCGTTACAGGGTGGCACCCCAACCCGGATAACTTTTAACTGGGACTACCAAACTGGGTCATGTAAGGTATCAAACTAATCATGGCATTCAAGCTGACTTGATAGTCAGGTCGAAATTAATGTCACTTTTAAAGTTAAGCAATTTAAGCTGCCATTCCCAGGCTAGGAATAAAGGCTTTTGCTGCACTGCAAAGTGTCACTCCTCTCCCACCGGATGGCTGCCCAGGGGGTTAGCCCAAAAGGGTAGCTTCAAAGGTGAAGACGCCTTTGAAGGGCTGCTGTGATAACACTACGGGGCAGGATGCCTTTTGTTTCCTGCAGTTCACAACCGGTTTTGCAGGTGTGTACACCCCCATGGTCACCACACCTCTGGGAGTGGGGTACCAAGGTCCTCACAGTCCAGGAAGACTACTGCCACATTGTTGTGGCACGAATGTTGCACCCTGGTATTGCCAGAGGCCATACATCACCGGAACTGTGTCACCAGAGAGAAGGGGACAAACTAGCCCATTGGCTAGTGACCGCGTTGTCCCCTCAGGCACATTGATGGGATTTGATAGGCACCCCTGGCACTCAACACTTCATTACTCACTGGACTTGGAAGGAAGACATGAAGAAGACCACTTTGCAACCACAGGAAGTGCACAAACAGAGGCTGAAATATCGGAGTGACTGCACTTACTGCACTTTGGGCTACCAGAGTTTGGACCCTGTTTTGCGAGCCTGGCTGGGAGAAAAGTTGATTCCCTGCCCCTGTCTGAAGCAATGACTCTAAAGGTCAGTTGTCTGACCTCCCAGAGTGGCACTAGGTACATTAAGGCTGGAAGAGACCAAGTTGCATCTCTCGTAGCCACTGCAGAAGTTGTACTGATAGCGGACGCCGGGCTCCTCAAAGGACAATTCGGAGTGTATGTTGTGACTGGATTAATTGACCAAGAGTTACCCTAGCCTCCACCAAAGATTTGCACCGTGACTGGTGTGTTCCAAAAGGCAAAGGACTGCATTGGCAGCCCTTACACCCCTGCATAGAGGCACCACCTATAGGAGGCTGGCCTGGTTTGTAGTGGGTACCTTGGGTAATTACTCCTTACACCCTGTCCAGTTATCGCTTATTTCTGAAATGTAGTAGTTCTATCAGCTTAGGCTGATAGAGGTAGCTATAGCAGAGCAGCTTAGGCTCAACTAGGAAACATGCAAAGCTCCTGCAATACTACTTATAGTTACACAGTACTTACACATAAGTAAATTCAATACTCAGTGTTACCAAAAATAAAGGTAGTTTATTTGGGTGACAAAAGGCTAAACATATCTTAGAGGCAATACTCCTTCTGGAGGTAAGTATTATACACAATATAAACACTAGACACCAAAATAAGGTAAGTAATTAGACATAGGATAGAGCAAACAATAGGAAATGCTATAGAATGCAATGGGAGAAAATAGGTGTAGGGGCAACACAAACCATATACCTAGAAAGTGGAATGCGAACCACGAATTCTCCCTAGACAAGTGTAGTGTGTAGCGAATCATGGGGAGAGTAAGAATACAGTAAAGGTAAGTAAACTACCCCACCCCAGAGCCCAGGAAGGTAGGAGTAAAGTACTGCAAGTTTCCTTAGGACACACTACAAGTCATGATTAGAGTCACTGCAAGAACCAAGCAAGACTGCAAACAACAAATGAGGGATTCCTGTACCTGAAGACCTGCGAAAGAAGGAGACCAAGTCCAGAAGTTGGAAAAAGTTTCAGGAAGGACAGGAACCCCTGCCAACCTAGAAGAGGGTGCAAGAGAAGAGTCCCCGGTTGGACGAAGACTGCAGAAATGCATCCAAGGATGATGTCAGCGGGTTCCTACATGATGCAATGGATGTCCCACGAAGAGATGTTGGATGCAGGTGAGTTTTGGTGCTGGGTTCGTCCAACAAACCTTGGTTCCAGCAAAGTTGCGTTTTGCACCAAAGTGGCGCTGTCTGGACCAAGGAGAGACCTGGGGGCCTCAACTCTTCATGAGGAGGAAGAGGGGGCTCTCAGCACTTGAGAGAGCCCTCAGAAGATCAGACAGCACCCACAGGAGTTCCAGGACATGGAGACAAAAGTGGTGCAAAATGCTGTTGGTGCAGCACTACAAAGGAAGGTCCCATGCCTCAGGAGAACAGCTCAGCGAGTTGAGCATCACAGGATAGAGTGCTAAGGACCTGGGCCAGGCTGTGCACATAGAAATTTTGCAAATAGTGCACAGAGGCCTCAGGAGGTGAAGAAGACATGGTGCACAGGGGTACCGTCGTACTCGGGGAAGGCAAGGTCTTACCTCCTCCATATTGGGACAGCGGGACCTCAAGACAGTCTGTCAAAGGGGTCCCCCACCTGTATTCCACAGAGCACGCTATTCACCAGGAGAGGAGTCCAAGAGAACCTGTCATCGACATCGCTTGAGCAGGGAAGTGACTCTGTCACTCCACGGGAGATTTCTTCAGTCCTTCTGGTGCAGGGTGAAGACAGGGAGTCCCCAGAGCATGCACACCATGGAAACTGTTGCAGTTGCTGGCTGGAGCTGAAGTTGCAGAGGAAAACTAGCCCTTCTGGATACTTTGTTGCTGTTACAGCGGTTCCTGGAGCAGTCTGCAGTTGATCTGAGGTCAGAAGATGCAGTAGTAGTTGCAGAGGATTCCTGCTGGAAACGTGCATGTAGAATCTGAAGAGAAACCCACGGGAGAGACCCTAAATAGCCCTGAGAGGTGGAATGGCTACCTTATCAGGTATGGGCCTATCAGGATGAGTCCCTGACGTCACCAGCTGGTACTGGCCACTCAGAGGCCTCCACAGTGTCCCCACACCTTGGAAAACAAGATGGCTGAAGTCTGGGACACACTGGAAGAGCTCTGGCACCACCCCTGGGGTGGTGATGGACAGGGGAGAGGTCACCCCCTTTCCTTTGTCCAGTTTTGCGCCAGAGGAGGGACTGGGGGTCCCTGAACTGGTGTAGACTGCTTATGCAATGAGGACACCATCTGTGCCCTTCAAAGCATTTCCAGCAGCTTGGGGAGGCTACCCCTCCCAAGCCTGTACCACCTATTTCCAAAGGGAGAGGGTGTAACACCCCTCTCCCAAAGGAAATCCTTTGTTCTGCCTTCCTGGGCTTGAGCTTCTCAAGCAACTGGAGGGCAGAAACATTTCTAAGAGGTGGCAGCAGCGGGGGCTGCCTGAAAAACCTTGGAAGCCTGGAATGGCAATACTGGGGGTCCTCTAAGGAGCCTCCAGAGTGCATGGAATCATACAACCGATGCTTGCAAAAGCCTTGGTGTATGATTCCAACATGTTTGATACCAAATATGCCTATGTTTGGAGTTACCATTATGTAGCTGGACTTAGGTAGTGACTTATGTCCAGTAGACGTGTAAAATAGCATCCCCGTTCTCACAAAGTCTGGGAATATGGTCCTTGAGGTTGTGGGACCACCTCTGGTAGTGCAGTGGTGCCCTCACACACAGGTACTTTGCCTCCTGCCCTCAGGGCTGGAGGGCATGCTATACGGGTGACTTACAAGTGACCTGGTGTAGTGTAAATGGCAGTGAAAGTTTGCATGCGCATTTTCATGCAGGCTGCAATGGCAGTCGTGCAGAAGCCTTTGCATGGGCTCCCTTTGGGTGGCAAAATATATGCTGCAGCCCATAGGGATCCCCTGGAACCTTACTACCCTCTGTACCCAGGTACCAGATACTAGGGACTTATAAGGGGGCACAAGTATGCCAATTGTGGGTGAAATACTGAGTTAACAGTATGCAACAACCATACTTTAAGGGAGAGAGCATAACTACTTGGGTTCTGATTAGCAACATCCCAGTAGACAGTCAAACACACTGACAAATAAGCCAAACGTGGGGATAACCAAGCTAGAAAAGGCTACTTTCCTACTCTTAGTTCTGATGGTTCGGACTTTCAAGGCAATATAGCACTTCTGAGAGCAATGAGCCAATTCTACTCCCGTAACCGGGTTGAAGCACTGGTTCTCTACACGCTGACATGACATGAAATGCATCAATTTCTGTGTTGCATGTCTCTTGGTCCACTTCTAGAGAGCCAGGCACAGGAGTAAGGCTGAAGACTTTGATGTCCCTGAGTCTCAAGCAACAGCAAGCAAGCCAACGATCCCTTGGAGATCCCTTGTGGTGCATGGCAGAGTGCAACTCTCCCTCAGCAGGATCAGAGAGCAGCAGGCAGTAGGACAATAGAGCAAAAAAACAGTCCTTCCAGATCAGTGGTCCAGCAGAGTAACAATCCTTGGTGCAGCACAACAATTCTTCTGACAGAGTCCAGATGTAGGTCCAGAAGTGCCTGATTTGGTGGGCCCAGAGACCCAGTACATATACCCAAATATGTCTTTGAAGTGGGGAGACTTCAAAGATTGACTTTGAAGTGCATCAGTATCACTTTCAACCCACTCCTGTTTGCCAGGATATCTGTAGGGTTAAACAATCCTTTGTGTGGGTTCAGGCCACTACCCTTCTTGCAGATGAAGGGCCATTGGAATGCAGATGTATTTAGATGGGTACTCAGCCAACCAAGCCTTCCTGTACTTGTGACTGCCTGGAGGGAATGCTCAAAGTGTAACTGTCACCAGCCCAGACGTGTATTGAAGACAGGCTATAAACAACACAGAGCAGTAAGAGCAGAGAAATGCCTCCTTTCTAATAGTATTAAGAATGCACAGGGCTATCCAGCATTCCCCCATAGAACTGGGTAAAGACAATTGTCAAGAATACAAATGTTACAAATATTCCTAGAGGGACATTTATATTCTCGACAATTACTTTCTAAAAGTGGCATTTTTAAAATAGTAATGTTAAATCTGACTTTACCAGTAAAGAGGATTCAGCATAACCATTCCAAAGATATAAAACATAAAGCAGCTACTCCTTTCTAATCAGTCATTACAGCTGAAAGATATAAGGAATTCACAATAGTCAATGAGCAGAGTAGGGCTCACAGTAGTGAAAACTAAACTGGGAGCTTTTCACTACAAGGGCATGTAAAACTTAAAAGTACATGCCCTGCCTTTTACTTACACAGCACCCTGCCCTATGGGCTACCTAGGGCCTACCTTACAGGTGACTTAGGTGTAATAAACAAGGAGTCTAAGGATTGGCAAAGGGTTTTAAGTGCCAAGTCAAAGTGGGAGTAAAACTGCACACACGGGCCATTCAATACAGGCCTGAGGAATGGTTAAGGGGCTATGTGTGTGGGTGGCACAACCATTGATGCTTGCCCACTAGTAGCATTTAATTTACATGCCCTGGGCACAGGTTCTGCACTTTAATAGGGACATATAAGTACATCAAATATGCCAATTGGGTATGAACCAATATTGGCATGTTTAAGGACGAGAGCACAAGCACTTTAACACTGGTCAGCCGTGACAAAGTGTGCAGAGTCCTAAAACCAACAACAACAAGGACATACAAATGGCGGGAGAAAGGTAACAAGTTGGAGGAAGACCACCCTAAGGCGGTCAGGTCTAACAGGCATGTTTACAAGGCTACTATAGTGGGTGGCACAATCAGTGCTGCAGACTCACTAGTAGCTTTTAATTTATAGGCCATGGGCTCTTATAGTGCAGTTTACTAGAGACTTACAAGTAAGTTAAAGATTCCAATTGTGAATAAGCCAATATTACTGAGTTAAGTGCACAGCACCAGCACTTTAGCACTGGTCAGCAGTGGAAAAGTGCCCAGAATCCTAAATCCTAAAGCCAACAAATATGAATTCAGCAAAAAGTAGAAGAAAAAGACAAAAAGTCTGGAGATGACCTTGCAGAAAGGGCCAGGTCCAACACCAACCCACCTGTGGACCAAGGACTCAACCAGACTTTATCGCCATACACTGCAGCGCATTAGGAGCATATTTGAGCATCCTTACCTGCATCTCTCCGCATCAGGATCACTCCATTGTCATCTATGGTGGTCTTCCTGTGAAGTTGGGATCTTCCTCTAAAAATGCTCTGGTGGCCAGTTAGCTGCCCAAAGTATCCATTCTGGCTCCTTACACCTCTGTCCTGTTGGACTTGATCACCCAACTCGGGCCATAGTTGTCAAACTAACTCTTTCAAACTTTTCAAATGTGTCCAAACGTTTTGTTGGCCAATGCTTGTTTGCAGTTGATTTAATTTAATTTATTTATTGCTTCTAAAATCTGCAACTCCGGAACACTCTAGTGGATTTTAATGATCGAGGTCTCTAAAAATTCATAACAATATTGTGTATTTTTTATAATTAGTATCTTGTTTCTTTTGTGTCATGTGACTATCTCGTTCTGTTGTTTGGTGCTGTTCAATACTTTGCAAATTGTTCCTTTGCTAAGCCTTATTGCCTGCAGCCACAACTACCTAGAGCTTGATGTTAAGTAAACGAACCTGACTGGACCCAAGATAGTATTTGCTAGTGTACTGCATGATAAAGCTACCTGGCCATATCATACAGAACATGCAAATCCTCACCTATCCCATAACAAAATCACCATATTACAAAGCTGTAATGTATTGGAAATAATTATATAATGATATCAATGACATATCACACAAATAATTTTATTTCAAAGATTTTGAGCATCAGAGGTTTTCTGTATTAAAACAAATGACAACCCTGGTCGTATAAAGCAGCATCGTACCCACAACAGCGGTATCACATTAATCTGATCACAGATGGCACACAGGACACCCTCATTCTGTATGATTAAGATAGACCAAATAACTTAAGCATCACTGGTCAAAGTTTCCAAATTACACCTCTTCTGTTTCCGGAGCATTGCGCAAAATCAGTGCTGCAGTGACCATACATCTTCCTTCACAACTACATCTACCCCTAGCCATAACTACATTGCAGCGTTAAGGAAACACTCTTACTTCTGGTGCATAAACTTGGCACTGCAGTGATCATTACAGCTTCCCTTACAACTGCCTTTTTCAGCTCTGCCAAGTGTCACTCATGAAGGGTTAGACTAACTCATTCTGGGAAAATCCTTGCATTACCGCCAGGTCCCACAGTGCTCATGCATATCAGCTGGTTTAGTTGACAGTAAGTTCTGCTGTCTGACCACAGCCACTCTCACTTTAGGCTTCTTCCTGCTCCTTACTGCCCCATGAAGTCAATGAGGTAGATGGTTAGGGCTCTGTGCTGGTGCCCCCCCAATTGTGGCCACCATATGGATTGGATCTGACGAAGTCTTCATCCACAGGAACGCAGTGTGATTGGTGCTTCTCAAGCATTTTCTCACTTCCTCCACTGACTTCTCCGGCTTCTGTGTTACAGCACTGTTGGTTAAAGGCCAAAGTCATGTCAGGCCAGTTTGCCTATTGGACTGCTGACACTTGGCCCACTGAGCACGCCTCCGGTCCCACAGCTGTGGCTACAGCTATGAACAGCATGTGGTTTAAGGCCTGAGAGAAAGCTGCCGAGTTGTAGGGGACTGTCAATTCAGTGTCACACTGTATTCACCATGACTCAACATTAATGTAGCAGAGAATGCAATAACCAGCCCTCCTTGTTGAATTTAGGACTTTGACAAAGCATGCACATGAGGTGAGACTAATGAGGCAGAGGCCCACCACTCTGCACAAGAACCAAAAATGTGGTTTCACTGCGTTTTATTTTTACATGGTTCTTTTTGGCTGAGAGACACTCTCTTTGGGAATCAACAGAGGAGATTAAGGGCCTGATATAGAACTTGGTGGATGGAATACTCTGGCTCAAATGTGACGGATTTCCCATCCACCATATTACGATCTCCATAGGATGTAATGGGATCGTAATACGGCGGATGGTGTAGCCGGCATGTTTGTTACTGAATATTCCATCAGACAAGTGCTAAATCAGGCCCCAAGTCTCAGGAGTTAAAGAAGGATGGTGAGAAGGGTGACCTAGACAGATAAGACAAAAACATGGGGGGAAGAAACAGGAAGAGAGGAGAGTGGAAAGGAAAAAAGATGGATGAAACTTGGAGAGATCTGTACTGCTTTGTGACCACTGCAACAGTAAAGCACTGCCGTAGAAGACTGCAAGATGTGACTTGCTGGAGCAAGAACCAGACTGGGCAGGTAATTGAGTCTCTGACTGGTACCGACAATAAGAGTGCATCACAGAATTTCTTCTGCATTATGTTCTTTGCATCTTGCAAAACAAAAGCTATGACTTGCATTTGAGATGATTGGAGGGGGCGTTATTAGCAAAGCAGTTAATTAATACCCATGAAACACCAGCAGCAGAGGCAGTCACCTCTTTCCCCTCTGCTACCTCCCCAGTCTCTTCAGCAGGTGCGGCTTGTGTGAGGGAAATGGGGCATGGCAGCGTAGAGAGGTTGGGTGGAAGGCACAATTAAAAAGAAAAAAAAAACGTACCATATTGCTGCGCCGCACCGCTCCATCCGCTCTACTCTGTTGCTGTAGGCACAGGCTCCCTGCTGCTGGTGGGCGGACGACGCTCCTCTGCCCTAGCAGAGGAGCTGCCCATGCTCCTCTCTTGCTTCCCTTGGCCTTAAATTAAATTGAAGAGCCTGAAATGCAGAACGTCTTCAGCAAATTGCTTCTTTTTAGCAACAGACCACATAAGGGAAACTGCGGATCCCAGAATGCATTTTCAATGTTGGGTAAAATGCCAATGATTGAGGTATTCAATATCTGTATGGTGAGCTGTGATCCTGTTATGTTAACTACTAGTAAAGTGGGCTTGTTGGGAACTGTCTGCCACCTCTTAGTGCAGTGATAGCATTCAATTCTGATGGTTATTTTCTGAACAAAGGGGCAAATTTATATTCCCCTATCCCCACCTTGTGCCACATGAGTGTCATTAGTTTTTACGTTAATGTGGCCCAACGAGGCCGAAATCCCTGGGCTGTATTAACCCTTTGTGATACATTAGGTCTGGATCAGGCATAATGTAGGCAAAGGGGCGTTCCCCTGTTAGGTAGGATGCAAAAATGGTGCAAGGAAATCTATGAGATTTCCTTGCACCATTTTTTACGGCACGGCTAACGCCTGCTTAAAGCAGGCATTAAAAGGGGGCTTCCATTATTTAGAATGGGACCCTATGTACTCTGCAGGAGTAATGCTAACATTTTGGAGCTACTCCTGCATAGCACATCAATAGCGTCATAAAGAGTCATGAAAAATTACGCTATTGCCCCCTTGCCTGTGCCATGGTGCCGAGTGTTTTAAATACGGTGCACACATGGTGGCGGTGTGGGGGCGCGTTAAGGGGCGTAGGGAAAGTGGTGCTGCAGTCAGTGCAGCGCCAGTTTCCATAAATCTGCCCCTAAGTTTAATACACGCATTCTATTGTTCGTATTCTGAGATGGAGACAGTAGAATTCAGTTGGAGATCTTGCATAAAATATTTAGGAGTGATGCAGTTGAGACCAGACTATGAAACTGGACAAAAGCGGTAATTTCTGGATCTAATTTCATTGAATAGAAATGCAACTATTTCCTGCTCGAGATAAAGTGTGGGTCATAATGTCACACATATAGAGTGGAATGTCACACATTAGTATCCCTAAAACAAACAAATGCCACTCATAAGCATCCTGAAAACTGGCCAGCAATACTCTTGTCCCCCTCTTACTACATTTTAGCGCTAAGGAAAAAAACTAAACGGCTCTAGGAAGAAATTAAAAACAGCTAAGCATGTGTGAAAAGGTTGAAGGGTAAGTCAGCGAGCTGCATCAGGAGTTATGAGGAGTTATGAGGATTGTAGAACCCTATAAAATGAGGGAGTGACGGAACTTTATAAATATTTGCCAGAAAGTAGTGAAAGAAAGAAAGTACCGCACTTCTATTTTTGAGAAGAAGAAAACACCACAATGTTGTCCTGGAATGTAGCAGGTGGATGAGAATGCCCAAATATTTAGAAATAATTTATTTCCTAACTGTACATAAAATGGCTTTAGGGCGGACGGGGGAGCGCTATTTTTACCAATAATTTACTAAACTTGCGATTTAAAAGCACCTGCTGAGAAGTTCATTTTACATTCAGCCTTCAGGAAGTAATTAAAACGTCAAGATAACTCTTCTGATTAATGTTCTAACAAGAGAGACAACAGCGTTTTAGCTACTGGCAGTTTTGACTCACCTTAATGTAGTAAAGAGGGTTAATGCGCCTGCTGTAAAAAATAGGTCTGTAGATTATGTGGATAGCTGAGTGGATTAGCAAAGCCAGTTTTTACAAGCTCTTTAAAACAAACGAAATTTATGTGAGAGAGAGGTGAACACTTTTTTGCCGGCTGGTAGTGAGGGGATCCGAGGAGGTGGTTGTTAACGTCAAACCTTAATAAGTAAACTTACAAGGGGACGTGAATAGGTCGATGGACTCGCAATTAAGAAGTTCTTACCATAGCTCCAGTACATAATCAATAATCAATACACAATAATCAATGAGCGTAAGTAATCAATAAAATCAATAATCAATGGAGTCAGTAAATGTCACGCACTATGACTTTTTCAGCCATGAATAACCAAACCTTTAGTAAAAGTTTAGTAAGTTTATTTCCCTATATTAACAATGCTAAAGTCATGTAGATTAATCTGAAAACCAAATGAAACACATATAAAAACAGCATTGGTTGTCCAAAGCAGCGAAAGAAACGAAATCTAATCAAAGCTTGAATCCCAACACATTCTAGAGCTACGGTGCAAATCAATAGCAGAGACAGTTGCAAAATACATGGAATTCAGCAAGGTAATTAATCAATCAATAGTTCCTGTAATTGTCAGTCATTTTGTGAGGACCCTTAACTAACCTCAGATTAGCATCAGCATATTGGGCTTCATGCAAACAATTTAGAAACACAATTTTGGAAAACATCTAGCTATGGATCTATCAAGACAGCGCAGTTGGTACCTAGAAAGAAAAGGCATAAGATGCATAACAGTCACAGTTTATCATTATATACCTATCCTCAGTATGGGTCAGCAAAGCAGAATCAGTCTTTGTCCCCAGGTCATCAGTTGATCAGTTGATCAGCAAGCATCAGGCTCTCAGTCATATATGAGCCCAATGTCGGTACGAATCTTGAATCTCTCCTAAAGTCTCTTCTCTTCAAAGTCACAATAATTCTCAGGATCTGAATAATCTGCTCTCCGTTGCATTGTTACATCAAAGTCACCCATATGATCCCTTAATTCCCCATTGGTCAGCTAATCGTATGTTCATACTTTACCCAATAATATTTCTATACCAAATCTATGAATTCTAATATTTCACTATTCACATGCAGTTGATTGGTCCACTTTACGATGTTCTCATCATCGGGCTTGTCAGGTAACAATATTGTTGCATCTTCAGCTCCAGTCAGTATCTTTATTGTTCTTGTCCTGGGAAAGTATGTCTCACATACATTACAAATAAATTGTTACACTAGCGGGAACATCATCTCCTTGCAGTCAGTTCTCATGAAAAGCTTCTGTTAAGTACTTTTAACAAGACAATGGACATTTCACAGTTTAATTCACTCTGTCAGCATTTTTATTAACCGCTAAGAAATACAGCTTCTGCATGAGGCCTGGCAAAATAGGCCAAGACACTTGCTAAGTTAAGGCCTACAATTTATAAAGCTAAAGCATACTTTACAACCCTTAATATGACATATTACTGCATTAGTCTAGAACATTTTCAACATTTCATATGTATAAATCATTAATTTGTACAATTTGTGAACATTGATGGCCATTCTTCGAGGTCACATTTTCAAATGCATGCATTATTTTTCTACATTATTTCATTTTCTACATAAACTTATTATTCAAAATATATAAACACTCATTAATACATTTTATTAAAGACACCTGCGCTAGCTAGCAAGTTTTTTGGGGGCACCAAAAAAAGATTGCTGCACCGAGCGCCACCAAGGCTGAAGCCGACCTGGCTTGGAGCAACTTTTAGTAACTCACCAACAGTCAGAGTAAGCCTGCACTGGCAGACGTCCTTTTCCAAGTGGTCTCTGGAGAAGGACTGGCAGAAACCTCCTGCCAAGTAGTGAGCCCCTCCTTTTCTTGAGTAGGTATATTCTGGAATTAAAAGTGATAAATACACTTTATAGGGCGAGGTGTATAACTGGAGATGGTGGAAGGAGGAAGATACCATCATCATCATCAAATCATTTTATTCGGTTAGAAAAATGTCAACCATAAAAACATATAAATAAACAGCACATCGCATATCTCTCAATTCTCATAACCCCCAATTTTTTTTTTTTTTAAACAATTAAAAAGACAATTACATTAAAAATTACAGTACTCAATTGATGTATCCATAAAAAAGAAAAAATGTATAAAAACACTAACAAAAGTTAAAAATCTCATGTTACAGCTCCCTTTGAAAAGGAGCCAATCCCTTGCCACACCAACGCATCAGAAGTCTTACACAACCACATAAAGGCTGGGCGGTATTGTACAAAACCCCTGTCCCTCAAGAGGGGGACTAAGTAGCGCTTCCTAAACGGTGCATAAAACTCACAAAACATAATAAAATGAATTAAGGTCTGTGGGGATACACCATCACACCAACACAGTTTTCTGAAATTTTGGTCAAACTGCCCTAGCGGGAAACACAGATTGTTTCTAATTACTCTCAAATGGAATTGCGTGATAAGGGTCCTTTCCCATACATTTTTAACCTCCATGAGGTAGGTCTATGGACCCTCCCCCATCTTTGTCATAATAAAGTCCCTCACTGATTTTTTCCTAAGATCTACCTCCTCCTTCTTGGCCCCTAAGATTTTTTTAAAGTTCTCCTTCACCCACCGTTTGTCTGAGCTGGATAAATCCTCTGATGCATTAAAAATATCTGAACGTCCCAATACACTGGCTACCTTTCTTATATAAGCCAACCAGGGAATTTCCTTTGTGTGCTCGCACAGCAACCAATCCTGCAGGATTTCCCTGTTAAGGGATACATATTCATTAGTCCAAATTGAAATCCACAACAAAAGAGGAGCTATTTTAATGGTATCTTCTATAAATTCCAAATCCAACTCAACATGCAAGCAAAACCCAGGAATGTTTTGGCCCACCCCTAGTAACCTTCTACGAAAACGAATTTCCTCAATCGCAGGGGCCCTATTTTCCGTATAGCCCCAAAGTAGGGCCCCATAAATCAGAACTAGAAGGCATTTACGCCTATAGACCTCGAGCAAGGGCTTAATCGGCTTATTGCCCACCCTAGCAGCAAATTCAAATGTGGGGCCCACAGTGGAGTTAAAAAGCCTCCCTCTCTTAGAGATACATGGTTTCCAGGTGCCCTTATCATCAAAGTTCACCCCTAGATAAGGGAAGTCCTGTCCTTTTCCAATTACCTGCTCCTTTATTTTCAGTGCACCCACCCTTCTCAGTGGCTTTCCATAGACCATAAAATGTGATTTGCTGCAGTTTATCTCTAAGTCTAAGGCTGACATAAACATTTCATAAGCTTTAACTGCCTCACGTAGTCCATTCATGGTATCGGCCATAAGAAATGCATTGTCCGCGTAAATCAGTACTGGGAGACTTTTGCCATTGATGTTAGGAGTTTTCTTACATTTTTCAACTAAAAAAATCATACAGCCCATTTGAATATAACAAAAAAAGCGTAGGGGCCAAGACACACCCCTGTCGCACGCCCCTATTTTGTTCAAACGTTTCCGAGCTTTACCTATGCTGCCCAACCCTCACATTTGCATTAGTTCCTGAGTGGAGATAACAGAGCAACTCCACAATGTGGGAATCCATGCCCAACTGCATTAGCCTGTCCCAAAGCTTACTGCAATTGACTTTATCAAAGTTGCAGATTAAATCCATAAAGGCAAGATACAGGGTACCCCTCTTAGCCTGTGTATATTTGCCAATCAGCATAAGCAGGTTTAGGCACTGCTCCAGGGTGCCTAACCCTTCCCTAAAGCCATACTGAACCCTACTCAAGAGTGTGTTTTCAGACATCCAAACTTCAATACCCCATAATATAATCCGACCCAGAATTTTTGCTGAGCAGTCAAGTAATGAGATCGGACGGCACGACTTTGGGTCATTACGACTGCCCTTTTTATAGACAGGTACTATACATGCTGATCTCCAAGTAGCCGGGATTCCTACACTAACTGCTGCATTAAGGACATTCAGCAAAATAGGTGCCCAAAGCTGTGGGCAATATTTGTATATATCCATAGGGACAGTATAGGGGCCCGGGGCTTTATGGCTAGCGCTACGTTGCAGCACCTCCTGTACCTCCTCAAGGTTAAATCTAATAGCTAAGTCTAGGGAGTGTCCAAACCGATTGCCCTTTAGGTCCCCTATAAGGCCCCCCGAAAAATCCCACAAAAGTGGGCCACCCAAGACTCAGGGGCGATATTACAGCCCAAACCCTCAGATGTTTCTGTCTCAAAAGTGCCCCTGTTGACCACCTTCCAGAACAGGCCTGGGTTCTTTTCTATTGATGCACGTTCAAAATCATCCCAGGCCCGCTCCTTAAGCTGTTGTTTCCTAGCCCTTAAAACAGATTTAAAGTGGGCCCTTGCATCTCTTACAAGAACGTTGTCTCCTGGTTGTTCCTTTAATGCCTTCCTCAGAGATTTCTTAGCCTCATAGCAGGTCTTACTGAACCAACCACCTTGTTGCTTACACAGAGGCTGGACAGCTGTGATCATCCCTTCTTTGATAGCTTCATTAACTTTGAATATGGCATCCATGACTTCCCCTGGATTGGAGGAGTCAGCCAAGAGAGATACCTAAAATCAGGTTTACATTTTTAACCACCACCTTCTCTGTTACTTGCTGAATATTAACCTGTTTCCAGCCATGTCGTCTACCCTGATCTTTGGGTCTCACCAAGACTGGCCCACCCCACACTAATTTCCACATAGTCCCAGGAAAATTAAAAGAAACCCTGAGGGGATTATGGTCACTAAAATGCTGCACTACTACTTCACCATCCTTGATCGTATTCCTTATGGGTGGGGACACAAAAATATAGTCAATTGTTGTTCCCGCCCCCCTACATACAAAAATAGGGGCCTGAGGTGTACCCACCACTTCCAGGTCGCAGATGTTCAAAAGACCCAAACTCCTTGATCAGAGCCCCACCCCTCACATCGTGTGATCCCTCAGCTGAGTACATCTCATAGTCCTGGTCAAAGTGGTTTGTCGTAGAACTATGACTCGCTAGTCTGGCATTCAAATCCCCTGACACCACAGCACAGAAATCCAGCTCAAACCCCTCCAATCTACACTTCAATTTCTGCAAAACAGAAAAAAGGACCTCGATTTGGCAACCAGAGTCCCAAACAGCATTGTAGAAATTAACCAATACAACATTACATTTATTTGAGAAAACTACCCAGGTAATTAAAAAGCCCTGATGTTTACAGGTAATTTGATAGACTCTCGCTATTTTGGAAAATTGAATTAGGTTGACTAAGCCCCCTTTAGGGCGACCACCTTGTGACCTGACAGCTGGGACTGCAAATCTTTGAAAACCATCCCACTCGGCCAGCCCATCCGACCAGGTCTCTTGGAGTAAGATACATTTATTTCTCCTCCCACATGCTGCTCTCTCATACTCCCTACATTTCCATATACCTGCAGCTCTGCCTCTCCTCAATAGACATCCTTTTCAGAATAAACTGTCCCTTGCAGGCCTGCTCCATGCTAGCATTTGCAGCTTTTGACAGTAAGCCACAAGCTGAGTCTACTCCCACTAATATTAATGCACTGTGTGCGTTGCACCTTTTTGGAGACAGTCCCTCTGCTCTGCAAGATATTTGTGACTCATTTACAGCGCTAAAAGGAGGCTGGCTGCAACGAAAAGCACAACATTGCACTGTGAGGAGCCTCTTTGTGCATGCACGTTCTAACTATACCAGGGCCTCCTTTTTAGGTTATACGTTTTTGTGCCTAGGTTTTATCTCGTGTAAAGTTGATGCATTTTGCAGTTTTTGCTAGTGTTGCATTTTTTGGTATACGTCAATAGCATTTCCCGAAGTGGTTTTGTGGTTGGTATTGCCGGTTCTATTTTTTTCTTTTCTTTTTTTTTTAACAAAAAAAGAGATGCTGGTCTACATATGCTAGCTTTCCATTATGGCTCTTTTTCTAACTTCGTATTTGTGTCTACATTGTGAAATAAGATTTTGCATTTGTAATATGGTTTGCAATGAATTTTTGAATGCACCGTTTTATGTGTATCACGCCCAGGAAATGTTCTCTCTCTAATTTGGGACCTTCCTCATGCATTTGCTCTTCAGACATATGTTAGAATTACATCAAATCATGTATGTGCACTCATGTTACAGAGAACATATCAAATACACATTACCAGCAATCTAGTGTAATGGTGATGGTCATAAAAGTATTTTTGAATTTTTGCAATATATCACATTTGAGGAGAAACTGAAACCATTTTAATTTGTTTTGCAGGAAACATTTTCACTCAGCAGGTAATGAGTTTGATTTATAATGAAGGTCACCGCAACGGAATAGAAAATATTCCAAATATGGAAAGAGTTCCATGGATAGAGTATGTCCTAAAGAATCGTGATTACACCAAATATCCTTCGCCGCGACTATTTTCCACCAATCTTCCTTATTGTTTGGTGCCTAAGGACCTCAGACGCAAAAGAGGAAAGGTTTGTTACTTCAAAGTATATCTCAGTTGCTCAGTACTTTCAAACATGAGGGATATCAGAAGAAAGATGAGTAACAAAGCAACTAGTTTGATTTCCTTTTTTTTCCTTTTTATTTGAAAAGCTTCCACATATGCTTCTTATTCAGCTTCTCTAGTCTGCTTAAATGGGACAGTGAGAAATTCTATCAAAATAGGAATGTGTCTTCACTTGCGTGTCTTGCGTTCAGTCTTTTCATAAAGTTAGTGACGTTGATTGAAGTGAATTCATTATTTCCTTTGCCATGGCATGTTTCCTATGCCTTTCTAAAGTTTAACATATGTGAACCTGTTCCTTGATGATGGAAAACTATTGTTGAATTATTTCTTCTATAACTATCGGCTGTGTCCAATGTGTTTTCAACGTCTGCCACTCCTGCTGTTTGTTTCCTGTGATGTGCTGGTGGTCTGTCCTGAAAATTATTACCCTTAGGTATGTAGTTAAACATGTAGCAGTTGCCTATGGTTAACTGGCAAGAAAAAGCTACTGCTGATAGGTTAATTACCTTCTTTTACCCATTGTTACAAACATTCTGGAACAAAGTTCTCCTGCTTGCTATTAAAGGGTTTTTGGGTAGATAGTGGGTAGTGCACCGCACAGTGTTGTAAATGAACTAGAAATTAGTTTATGAAATATGTCCCATAGTTCTTCTAAACAGTCACCACTTCGCTCAGCTAGTTGGAGCAGCTGGGCACAAGACAACAGCATGTGCCTTATCATCAAAAAACAAAACAAGGGGCGTGGCCATTTCAGCTGAAAAATTAGAAGCGTTATGGCGGAGCTCTGTCACTGTGTCTGGTCGTGGAGCATTATGAAAGTCACCCATGAGAAAATGTTTAGCCCAGGGTGGTGGTGAAAGAGAGGGGGAAGGGTCCAGCATTGCTGTGAGTATGAAGGGAAAATCTGTGAAGATTGAACGCTACATTACTGGGGCTCCAAGCATGGTTGCTGTGAATTGTCCAAGATGGTATCCACAGACTAGGTCCGAGGTGAGGATTAGCTTGTGTAGGCCATGAGAACTGCCACTGGCTTACAAGGGCGTTTAACAATCAAGGGAGAGAAACAGCACCCCAGGGTTTTGGTGACCTCCATCCTTTTTTTCTTCCACCATCCTGTTTTCTGAACCTGGTTCTGTTGGTTTTTAGGACTCTGTGCACCATACAGCTGCTAACCAGTATTATTGTGATTGTGTTCTCCCTTTAAAACATGGCACAATTGACTTACACCTGATTGGTACAAATAATTGACGTGTAAGTCCCTTGTATATGGGTACCCAGGACCTGTACGATGCTACTAGTGGGCAGATGCAATCATTGTGCTATCCTTTTAAGTGGACTTTTAAAACATGTCTCAGGCCTGCCATTACATCCTATAGTGCAGTATTAAACTGACTATTTAACCAGGAGACTTGGCAAAATAAAACAGGCCTAAACCTCCATTTTTAATACATGACAGCCACCCCTAATATAGGACCTAAACAGCCCATTAGGCAAGGTGCATTGTATTTAAAAAGTGGGATATGCGTTTTTAAGTTTTGCATGTTTTGGAAGTAAAAAACGCCTACATTTGTTTTTGTCTACTGTGAGGCCTACCTCTCCCATAGGATAACTTTGAGTTATCATATTGCATTTAATAGGTACTGACCTTTGATTGGGAGCATGTAGAAATGTCATGTTTGATCGCAATTACATCTTGATTAAAATCTTAAAAATGCCACTTCCAGAAAGTTGACAATTTCTGCCCTAAAGTTTCTAGGGCCTTCTACAAATTCCCAGTTTGCCCGGGCCTTTTAATTGCTACCCCATCAGGAATGCATATTGTGCCAAGAAAGTGAATAATAGGAGCTGGGAGAAGGGCATCCTGCCAGGAAGGGAGGGGCAGAGCTCTTCCCCACTTACATTTCAATGGACGTCCTCCTGGGCCACTCATCAGTTCACTCCTGGACCTGTTGACATTGCAAAAGAAGGACTGCCTTGTTCCCCAGAGGACTGCCCTGCTGTTTGAAGCTGCTTGCCCTGCTCTTCAGAGGACTGCCCTGCGGCTTGAGGCCTACCCTGCTCTCTGAGAAGGAAGACTTGACCTGCTCCCTTAATCCCAAACAAATCTAAGTTAATCTGAGGGCCAGTTGACTGACCTTCTGTTCTGAGCTACAGTGACACAACAAGCTTCAGAGCCAACTGTCTAGCTGACCTGCTGCAACTGACCCTGCCTGTACCTGCAGCTGGACCTGTAGCTGGACCTGCAGCTGGACTTGCCTGAGCTCTTCTGGCCTCTGATGGAGTGAGCTTCTAACCCTCAAGTGGTGCCCCCCAAGATTATAGACCCTTGGCTAGCATTAGTTGAGCTCCTTCTGAAGTTTTGAGCTCTGCACTCTAGACTTGGAGAAGGTAACCTTTTCAGCTGGACTTACCTGGTCCCTGTATCCGGCATACACTCCATCATAGTTGGCTGAATTTGTGACTTTCCAGATACCCAGAGTTAGTGCTTTCTGCTTCCCTATGCTATATATACGTAGTCCTTTAAAAGTGTCCATCTCCGGTTCTATTTATTGGGCTTTTGTTGTTTTGGTTTCATTTTATTTATTAGCATAGTCGAGCATTTCCTAAATTGGTCTGGTCTTTTTTCCCGTGTTGTGTCTTGACTTTATTACTGTTTATCTGTTGCTTAAAAACTTAACAAAGCAGCTCTAAGTTAGCCCTGATTGCTTTTCTGCCAAGCTGCCAGAGGGATAAGCACAGGTTAATTTAATGATTTTTGGGGATAACACTGAGTAGAAGTGTGGTTGTTGCTTGAGATGAGTCTTCATCTCCTACAACTAAAACCCAATTTCTTACAGAGGTCAATGTGAAATATGAAAGGAAGGCTGTTACTGAACTTGACCTTGAATTGTCCAGCAGAGAAACATGAGGCAGCAAAAAGGGGTAGAACGGATCAGTAGCAAACACATTGAGAAGGCTTCCTATGAGCTCCCATAAGATCATAAGGGCAGAGAAATAAACAGGAGGAGCATAATTCAAATCCATATGGAGGATGTCTCTCCCATCCTGAAAAATAAAAAACTCTGACATACATTAAAAGTGGCAGACCTAGAGAATGAGGATGTGTGTAATAGGAAAGTAACTCAGAAATTAAACAGATATCTACAGGAAGCCCGATGTGGATGTGACGGGAGGAGGGAAACTGAAACAGGTGTGGTTTAACCAAATAATGAGCATCTATTTTTCAAAGTGAAACAATATACTTGGGCTTGATACTAAGACTGAGTGTCTGATTACTCGCACCAAGCTGTGAACACTTTTACTCTGTGGTCCAGTTCAGAGCTGGTGTTTCCAGCAGGTTACATGATACAGGGTATTCTTTAGTAAAGTAAGGAATGAGCACAATTAACATTGTGGGACACTGTGAGAAGTAACATAGGCCCATATTTATACTTTTTGACGCAAAACTGCGCTAACGCAGTTTTGCGTCAAAACAATTAGCGCCGGCTAACGCCATTCTGAAGCGCCATGCGGGCGCCGTATTTATTGAATGACGTTAGCCGGCGTTAGCCGCCGGCGCCGTCTGGTGTGCGTTAAAAAAAACGACGTACACCAGGCAGCGCCGGCGTAGGGGGATATGGGGCTTGGGCGTCAAGAAATGGGGCAAGTCAGGTTGAGGCAATTTTTTCGCCTCAACCCGATTTGCGCCATTTTTTTTTCACTCCCAACCCCCATAGAAATGACTCCTGTCTTAGCAAAGACGGGAGTCATGCCCCCTTGCCCAATGGCCATGCCCAGGGGACTTCTGTCCCCTGGGCATGGTCATTGGGCATAGTGGCATGTAGGGGGGCACAATCAGGCCCCCCTATGCCACAAAAAAATAAAAATACTTACCTGAACTTACCTTAATGTCCCTGGGATGGGTCCCTCCAGCCTTGGGTGTCCTACTGGGTGGCCAAGGGTGACAGGGGGTGTCCCTGGGGGCATGGGAGGGCACCTCTGGGCTCCTTCAGAGCCCACAGGTCCCTTAACGCCTGCCTTTTGCAGGCGCTAAAAAACGGCGCAAAAGCGGCCGTACGTCATTTTTTTTGACCCGTCCACTCCCGGGCGTGAATTTTGCCCGGGAATATAAATCCGACGCACATGCCTCGGAGTCGATTTTTTAGACGGGAACGCCTACCTTGCATATAATTAACGCAAAGTAGGTGTCCACGCTAAAAAATGACGCAAACTCCGTGGACTTTGGCGCTAGACGCGTCTAACGCCAAAGTATAAATATGGAGTTAGTTTTGCGTCGAAATTGCGTAAAAAAAAAGAGTTACTAAAAGTATTTAAATAGGAGGAACTAAGTCAAGAACTGAAAAGTGATGGATTAAAATATGCAAGACCATTGAGCTGATGGTGCAAAAGATTGGAGAACTGCAACAGGACGTTGATGCCTTGGATTCAGGTGGTAGACATGGAATCCAAAACAGATTATTTTTAACTGAACAACACAGTAGCAGGGAATCAAATGCAGCAAATGAAGAATTGGCTGGGACTGACACTTCTAACAGCGGAAGACCTGGAAAACAGATCCAGGTGAGAAAATGTGCATCTCGGAGGCCTGAAAGAAGGAATAGAGCGCACTGTTATGAAAACCTTTGTGGAAAACATAAGCTCAACATTGTTGGATGATATGCATGTGAGTGCTAAATAAGACGGACAGGTGAATGGGGTCCTTTAGAGTTTAGTGGGTGGAAAAGGCTGCCCCCCAAACTCCCACAGTTAGGTTGCTGCCAGTGCGACTGTCTTCTCACAAGCCGAATTCGGAGTTCCCTAATGGGTCAGAGGGCGGAAACTGTGTTTCTGCCTGCTGGCGCAGCAGGGAACAGCCCACAACATTTGTGCCGGCTCATAATTGAGCGGGCTGCAATGTTGCGGAGTGTAGGGTGCAACAGCACCCGTCGCGCTTTTCACTGCCTTGGCCCCCTGTACCCTGACACCTCCATGTAAAAGCTGGCAGAGAGGGGCATCGTAATCTCCAGGGTGGCGCTGCATGCAACGCTGCCCTGGCAGATTAGGACTGCCAGCACCGTTAGTCTCCCCAATAGAGGGAAACTGGTGGTCCGACTGTGACCCAACCTCCACGGTCATAATGTGGTGGTCTGACCAATACTAAAGCAGTCGGACCACCACTTTGGCAGTGGTCAGACCGCCAGCTCAGCCCTGGTGGTCTGAAGACCACCAAGGTTGTAATTAGGGCCTTAGATTCTACATGCTAAGGAATGCCAGAGGGAAAGATATAAGAGAATCTTGGAACCCAACTCATTGACTTTTTGCAGAATAGGTGTCCATCAAGGATGCAGGAGTGAAAATGTAGAGGGCAGTGTTGTGGGGAGCAATGCAGAAATGGACCTTTCTCTAACTGAACCACATCAGGTTCAAATAGGAAAAGGCATATGGGTTATACTGAGGAGGACAAGAGGAAGACACTTTGCTTGGTGAGAAATGTTAAAAATATGATTGTTAATTGGTTCAACGTTTGTAAGTTTATGGGGCATGGAAAACATTTAAATGACAAAATTAACATCACTTTGGGATCTGATTTTTTTGTTGGTGGAATGTGTACTCCATCATAACTGTAACGGAATATACACACCGCCAACATAATGGTCTGTACACCCAATTTAAGTGCGGGCAGGCCATAGACTTCACTACGGCCATGACTACTCCATCACCTCCATAACCAAACCTTTCAGACGGAGTAAGGACATATTGCAATATTTTTACTGTCCATCACCAGAGGGACAGTAAAATGTAAATATTGCTCCCCCGCCATATGGGATAACATGTCGACCATTATTTTATTTTTTCATTTTGTAAAAGTAAATACTGTTTTGGGATTTTAACAGAATCCTGTACCAAACAGCAATATGTATTAACAGGAACCACTGTGACAGCTATTCCTGCAATGTTTTATAAATGGCCACCAGCTTGGCAGACATTTATAAATTTGGGGGGCCTCCCTCCACCAGGGGAGCAAAGTAATTTACTCCACGTTTCTTGCTGAACAATGGACATTCCACCATAATATAAATGTGCCCCTTAATATCAAAGATTTAAATTCACCAATCAAGAGAAGCTAAATATGGAGCTACTTGAAAGCCTCACAGCCAGATATCATACACTTCTAGGAAAAAATGCACTTAAAGAGAAGTGACCACAACAGGATGCAATGTAGATTGTACCCCAATGTTTATTATTCATCCGCAGAGTCTAAACAAAACAGAGTGGTACATTTTCTGAAGGATAATCCCCCGTTTAGATATGAAGACACAAAAAATAGATAAAGAAGACTGATATTTGATACTAAGGTGTTTATTATGTCACAAACTAGAAAATAAGGCAGGCTGTAAGCCACAAGACTCCCACAACTTACATGAGGATAGAGTGTGTAGATTAAAGATCAGTCCTGTGCAACAGAAAGGATTAGTTTATTTGTGAATTGCACAGCCTTTTTCCCCATGAATGAACACACACAAACATCCACACTATATTTTGTTTAAACTCTATTGAAAGATAATGCCCTAATCTAGTGCAGAGCATGTAGATATGTGTTACATAACACTATTCATAATTACTATGACTAAATAGGCAATTAAACAGTATATTGAAAAGAATTGCAACATGTTAGATGGTATTCATTAAATGAGAGCAATGAAAATGACACAACCCTTCCCTGTCTAGCTCCTCATTAAATATTTTTAGCACCAAAGTGCCCGTGTGAATTTCCTGGGTGGCCTCTAACATGCATAGCTTTGCTGGATAACAGAGTTGGTTCCAACCAACTATTTTACATTGAGAAGGTGGTTGTTTTGCTCTACCGCGGCATTCTGATGTAGGAAAAGCACAGATAAGGCCAGCTCCCAGAACTGGCAGCCATCAGTTAGGAGATTTGCAGTACAGAGCTTAATGGAGTTTCCCATAGAAAGCTGAAAGTGTTTTTCATTAAAATGCTTTTGTATCCGACCTAAGCACCCTTTTCTTGTTAATTTGAACATTCTAAACCTTGTTATTAATGATGTAAAATGCAAGCATCAGCATATAAATACTGTTGCTGATTTACAATAAAAAAAAAAATTATAACCTTACAGAGATCACAGAAGTACACGTATAAGCAATTGATGCACTAGCAATCTATAACAAAGAAAATATTATATTGATTAGACATGTGCAAGTAATACCAAATGAACCACACAGTTATAAATGAAAAATGTGCATACAAATACTTAAATGAAATGTGATGGGAGCAAATAAGCAGAAAATGCAAAGTATGTGTCATCCTTGGATTGATAAGCAACAATTCTGGTGAATATCTGTGCATGCCAATCTATGTGCATAGATAAATGAAAATCTGAGCAAAAAACTACTGCCTAATTCCACTATACAGCATATACAGAATTAATTCAAAAGCAATTAGAAACCAAAAAGCTGGCTGAAGATGGCTATTTCAGCAAACAGCAGCAGCTACTCAAAGTGCTTGATTTACTGAGTTCATTTAATTTTGAAACTGATTCCACAGTAAAAGGAGAAGCTTTCAAATCTGCAGCATTAAAATTAAAATCCACTGGTGGTGGTGATGACGATCAGCAGGTTACACTCAGATAACAGCAAACTTGGGATGTTTGAACAAATTGAATAACTAGCCAGCCGTAGATGATGGTGATGCCAGGATGTGGTTAAAAATGTGATCCATGGTAGCAGCAGGAGAGTATGCTATCAAAGACAGAGATTTGCAGCTGCAGCAATTTAATGTTTTAATTCATTTGTGAAGTGACACCAGCCACATCCAATAATGATGAGGATGGTAGATCCACAAAAGTCAATTGCAGCAAATGATGATTCAAAGTAAGCAACTTTGCTGATTGGCAGCTAACTGCATTGCAAAAAGCCTTATGTTCTCCAATTGGCTGAATCAAAACAGGAAGCAAATTGTGTTGTTCCTGAGAAATAGTCAAGATGATGTACTAAAAACAATGAAAGCAATGAAATATAGGGCCTCATTTGCAATGTAATTGTTGGAAAATTGGTTATTGGTAAGGGCAGGTAGGTACCTACACTTAGCAATAGGCCACTAACCTCCACTAAGGTCCAGTTAGGTCTCAGTAAATTAACCCCAGCTCAACCCTTGGTAGCTTGGCAACGAGCGTCAAGGCTTAACTGAGGAGACAGAGTGTAAAGCATTCAAATATCACAAAACAGTAATTACATAAAACACAGGAAACAGTTTAAAAATCCAAAACCAATTTATAAAAATAGATTATATTTTTATCTTTAAAATGACACCAAAATGAATAAATTCAGATAAGGGGAACCAGAGATATGAATTTTTAAAGAATTTTTTTTTTTTTAGCACCTAGAAACAAAAAGCGCTAATCGGGTCATCTGGTTGCACCTCGACCGGGGCAAAGTCAAAGTTTCAGGCCGACCGTGATGGAGCCCTGCTCGGCTACAGGCCGCGGGAGGCCTCGGTTAAAAGTTTACCTTCACACTTAGGGGGTCATTCTGACCTCGGTGGTAAAAGGCGCTTATCGCCAGTCAGAAGACCGCCATAACACCGCCGCGGCCGCGGTAAACCGCCACGGTCATTCTGACCCGCAACTGGCAAACCACCAAAAACCCGACATCCACAAAAGTCCGCCACACCAAAGGTCAGCGAAAAACTGTACAATAGCGACTGAAGGACAGAGAGAGACAGCACTGCTTAGAGTATACCATCACACAGAGGCAAATCACAACATCACCCACACAATTCCCACGCACAAAACACCATACACCACCACACACACCACACTCTACAACACATACAACATCCCTCACCTCGTCCACACCACCCCATGGCACCCCAAAGACACCCCAGGTTCTCTGACGCAGAACTCAGGGTCATGGTGGAGGAAATAGTTTGTGTAGAGCCCCAGCTCTTTGGGGCACAGGTGCAGCACACCACAATTGCTAGGAAGCTGGAGCTATGGCAAAGGATAGTCGACAGGGTCAACGCTGTGGGACAGCATCCACGCAATCGGGATGACATAAGGAAGCGATGGAACGACCTACGGGGGAAGGTGCATTCCATGGTATCAAGGCACAACATTGCGGTGCAGAAGACTGGCGGCGGACCCCCACCTACTCCCCCAGATTTCACAGCATGGGAGGAGGAAGTCTTGCACATCCTGCATCCAGAGGGCCTCGCAGGAGTTGCTGGAGGAATGGACTCTGGTAAGTCAAACCTTAAATACTTCTTCCCACCCCCTCCCCACCTGCATCCCAAATCATACCCCCACCCTCACCCCCATCACACCTACTCCTTGCAAATGGCTCACCATCACAACCCACCCATCCCAACACCAAGCCCTGCATGCCACCACAAAGCATGGACACCCATCACCAAAGCATGCCCACTGCACACAAACATCACCCCCACAAGCCACCCTCAGAAAAGCATCCACAAGGGAATGCCTGCACTTGGGTACACGGCCACCCACCCATTACACGAAATGCAACACACAGAAGCAATAACCATACCCTTATACCCCTGCAGGACCCGAACGCCACCACACCACCACGGAGGGTCCAGAGATGTCCATCCCACCCCCAGAAGAGGCCCCCAGTGATGACAGCAGCTCTGTCTCCCTGCACCCAGATGACCAGCCCGGCTGTGAGAAGCACCGCTGAACAGGGCCCCGCCAAGACAAGCACCGCTCCGCTGGGCCCTTCATCTCAAGCACCGCTCCCCTGCGCCCTTCCTGTCAAGCACCCCTCCGCTGGGCCCTTCCTGTCAAGCACCGCTCCGCTGGGCCCTTCCTCTCAAGCACCGCTTCGCTGGGCCCTTCCTCTCAAGCACCGCTCCGCTGGGCCCTTCATCTCAAGCACCGCTGGCCCATTGGCAGTGCCGGTTCTGTGTCGAGCAGGGCTTCACGAAGCACTCTGGCCACCATGCCTCCTCCATGACCAGTGGAGTCTGTAATCCACCTGATGGACTGTGGCTTTGCACTCCCCAGGATGTAACAGTGGGCAAGCCACTGACTGTTATCCACTTGAGAGACTGTGGCTTTGCACTCCCCAGGATGTAACAGTGGTCAACCCACCCACTGTATAGACTTGAGAGACTGTGGCTTTGCACTCCCCAGGATGGTACAGTGGGCATGGAGGCCCCTTGTGGATCTGGCGTCGTGGACTCATGTGGCTGAGGTGCCCCCCCTTCCCTTCCCCCTGAGGTGCCTGTAGTTTTATCATCTGATGCCCCAGCAGTGTTCTCTCCAATGGAATATGGTCTTGTGTGTGGGCTTTGCCCATGTGTTTGTGCGCATTGGCACACGAACGATGGAACTTTGGCAAAATGTGCAGGACTTATAGCCTATGTATATATTTTTAACTATGTTCTTTATTTAATATGTATATTTCACATTTCATATTTCACATTACTTCATTTGAGCTATAATATACTTCTATTTTAATGATCATTTTATTTTGTCTTTGCTTTATTCCGGGGGGTTTGGGGGTGTCACTCTGACTTGTTGCTCTGCATTGGTGTGTAGGTATTTGGGGGGGGTGTGGGGGGGTGGGTGTATCGCGTATGTGTGTGCCCGTAACCTTTCCACCTCCCCGCTCCCCAGTGTCGTAGGTGCAGTACTCACCATTGTCGTCTGCGCCGGCGTTCGTGCTCCTGGTAGAAGAGCAGGTAGACAATAGCTGGTAGGATGTTTAATTCGGGTTCCATGCTGTCCAGATTCTTCGTGGAGTGTGTAGAGGTGAGCGTTTTCCCGTTCGTAGTCTGTTTCCGCCGTGTTTTTATCGGCGGGGCTCCCGCCCTGGAAAAGGTGGCGGATTGGTGAGTTGTGATAGGGTGGGCGGTACATTGTGTGCCGCCTGCCTGTTGGCGGTGACCGCTGCGCTGTTTGTGTGTCCCGCAGTGGCGGTCGGAGTGTTAAAGTGGCGGGCTGTGTTGACGGTTCCCGCCAGTGTCAGAATTCCATTTTTTTGCCCGCCTGCCTGTTGGCAGGTTGGCTGCCGCTTTAACACCGACCGCCAGGGTTGGAATGACCCCCTTAGTCTCTTTTTCGAAGATTTTCTTCAGCGGGACGAACCTGCCAGTCCAGTCTGACCTCCTGGAGTCCTTCTCCGGATACACAATGCTGGAATACTCAGTGGAGATTTTTACCTTCGGAGTTAGTCATTTTTTCGAGGTGAAAATCCATCGACCAGGGTAAACCTGGATCTTGATCCGACGTCCATGGAGCCCTCCTCGTATACGCTGGCTGGGAGGTCCCGGTCAACTTTTTACCTTCGGACTTAGTCTCTTTTTCGAAGATTTTCTTCAGCGGGACGAACCTGCCAGTCCAGTCCGACCTTCTGGAGTCCTTCTCCGGATACACAATGCTGGAATACTCAGTGGAGATTTTTACCTTCGGACATAGTCATTTTTTCGAGGTGAAAATCCATCGACCAGGGTAAACCTGGATCTTGATCTGACGTCCATGGAGCCCTCCTCGTATACGCTGGCTGGGAGGTCCCGGTCAACTTTTTACCTTCGGACTTAGTCTCTTTTTCGGAGATTTTCTTTACCGGGACGAACCAGCAAATCAGGCCGGGTCGCGGTTGAGGCAAGCCGGCTAGAGTTGCCGCAGCGGGTCGGTCCCTCTATGGAGCTTTTTTACAAAAGTTGTCCAAACTTCTCCAAACTTCTGGGGCTTCTCCCAGATGTCCTTTTAAGGTTCTTTTGGGGTCCACAGCTCACCCCAAGGGTCCAGAAGTTCTGAGATGGTCCTTGGGGGGTGCGGACTACAACTCCCAGAATGCACCTGGCGCAAGCTCCTTTTTGGCCAATGGACAGTGGTCAGCTGGTCGCTTTCTTCAGGAGTTGGTGCAGGGGACTCTGGATAGCAATGTTTCACCTGTAGCAAACAGGGAGTCCCTCCTTGAACCAGTTGAAGCCAGGCAAAGCCAGGTACAGGCCAGGGGTCCAGCAGGGCAGTCCTTCTTCTCCTTTGGTTCTTCCTTGTTGGAATCTGATGGGGATCTGAGGTGTGGGTGCAGGTCTGCCAGTTTTATCCTTGCTCATGGTTGAAAAGCAGGGGGGTCCTGGTTCTCCAATCAGGTGCAGGGTCCTTCCCCCTGTGATGACCACTTTCTGGGAAGTGTGGCAAAAATCAATCCCAGGAGGCAACATTCTCCAAAAATCCATCATGACTGAATCTGATTTTTGGAGGTTACATCTGGCTGAGCCCACCCACTGGTTTGGCTAAAAATCATAAACACACCCCTCTCCTGGCCTCTCCTAATCTAATCAAGGGGGCACCTAGTTGTCTGGGGTTGCAGGATGTGGGGGTGTTGCTGGTTGCCTCGAATGTCCTTCTCTGCCTTTGAAGACCAGTTTGGCAGCCCTCCCCCTTCCTGCCTCACCATCTGCTGAGGGGAGATTCCCTCCCACAGGCACATTCCTTTGTGTGAAGCCAGGCCACTTCACACCTCATCAAGGTAGCTTGGCCAAGCTGCTAGAGGCTGGCCAATCAGAGCACAGCAGCAGAAACAATGCAGGGCTGAAATTGGCAACTTTGTCAGGTAAAGCTTAAAACTCTTTACCTGAACAAGTTATATTAAATCCCACAACTGGAAGTTGTGGGATTTATTACAACAATTAATTTGATACCACATACTTGGTATGCATCATTTAAGGAGACTTTAAAATTTAAAATAAAGTCTCCCCATTCTAGCCATTTGCTACAATGAGGGAAAAACAAATTTGGCTGTTTTTACCTCACCAGGGCTTATAAAACTATCTTTATAAAGTCCCTGCTTATAGTTACATGGCACCCAGCCCTAGGGGCACATAGGGCACACCTTAGGGGTGACTTATATGTAAAAATAAGGTAGTTTAAGACTTTGGAACTACTTTTAATTCCAAAGTCGAATTTGCATATACCTTTAATTTAAAAGCAGCCAGCAAGGCAGGCCTGCCTTTAAAATGACACTGGGCACCTCAGCAGTGCACCTATGGGTGCATTACCTATGCTGTGGTCCCTAAACCTACATGCCCTACCATATACTAGGGACTTATAGGTAGGTTAACTTAGCAAATCATAATTAGCCTAATTTGCATATCCATTTTACACAGAGACCTGGCCCTGGGACTGGTAAGCAGTACCCAGGGCACAGCCAAGAGTCAGTAACCACCAGTACCTGTCCAAAAAGTGTGGGGGTGACCAGGGCAAAAAGGAGGACTTTCCTACAGTATTTGTGTAGCGCGGTGCAGCAAGCAGTTTTGCTGTGTCAAACTGCGTCAGTTCCAGAATGCAGAGACGGGCGTATTTACAAGAATACGGTTCATCACTGTGTTCTCCCCTATACCGGCACTAAATCATCTGCCTAGCACCAAAGCAATACAAAAAATTAGGCAAAACCCACTAACCCTTTGACCTGGGTAAATAAACAATAATAATGATATGTGGTCACTACAAGGGGGAAATAAACCTAGACTCCCACGATAAATTATTTATAATTATATTCAATGCATCCAGTCTCCTTGGACTAATTTAAGCTTTTTTATTTCTTTTATAAACTCAATTAATGCCATCCAAAAAAAAACAACATACAATATTTCTCATTAAAGAATGTATAGCAATAGGTGCTCATATATTAATAAACACAGTGAAAGTGAATATTGTGGACAAAAGTGATGGTGTTATATACAATATATACAAAATATGTGGTTAAAATCAAAGTGAACTTCCACAGGCCTCGTCAATCAAGGGGTCCTGAAGTCACTTGGACACATGTAATGTCAATCCACATTCAATTTATGTTGATGTTTCGATCCTATATATAGATATGAATCAACAACGGGTCATCATCAGGACTGGGAATCATTCTATGTAGTAGCACCTAGTAGTTGAAATTATTGATTATCATTTCTTGATAGAGTCATCTTCATTATTAGTGATTCTGCACAGTAAAGATTATTCATTAAAGCCTCAAAATGGGCTCTTCAACAGGAATATAGTCTCTCCCTTAATTCCTTTATCTCCTCAAAAGAAAGAGTCCCAGCAATAATGGCGGCTGATGTTCAATTTAAAGCTTTTTCAGCATATTATCCCGCGCAGCGGAGGTAATTCAATTGCGACCAGGTCCACTACTAGGTGCTACTATATAGAATGATTCCCAGTGCTGATGATGACCCGTTGTTGAAAGGACCTGGTGTGACAATTGGCAATGCTATTCAATAAGATTCTCGGAATGTGCAGTATTTGAATCATTTCTTGAGGGCACAGAACCTAATATGAAAACCTATTAAAAAGATAGTGAAGAGACAGGGATATTGACAGCAAATCTCTTTTAACTCTGTGTGATGGCTCATGGGGTGAAAACTCCTGTATAACAGGAGATGGTGTTGAACTTTCAGCAAGATATTCCCCAAGCACCATCAACAAAATAATAATCAACACGGTAAGCCACAAAAGAAATTATATTCCAACAAAGATCTAAATTTAGGAAACTGTGAGGAGATATGTCTATTACAACCCCATCAATACTATCAACTAATTGTAGGTGTTGGTACAGGTGTTTTTCCACATTCTGACTACTGGGGGTAGAAGTACCACTTGACACCAGGGATTCTGCCTTTCAGCAGCTCTTTGGGCAAGGGCTAGTGCATTCCCCACCAAGTGAAATACAGTATTTATGACCTCGGGTGGTTAGCTCCAAATCTTCCCTGCAGGAGGGACTGAGAGCCCATTTGGCACAAGGGAGTTCTGGATGGTGGCATAAAAGGGGATGCTACAGAATAGTTGAATAGTGGCTAAGTACTTAGTTCACACTTCCCATGTCTATATCACGTAAAGAGTTCAGATTTTTAACATAGTAGACAGTCCTTAAAGGGGTGCCAAAATGGTATACACTCAGCCACTCAGATTGTAATATTGTCTACTGGAGACCAGTTGACAAGTAATACTACAAACTTCACAATACCACGGCACATCCTAATATATTAATAAAGTCCAAATGAAAATGAGGAGTCTTGCGTAGTCACATTTCAATGTTCAAAATTCCTTTATTCTTCCATAGATCTAAATTAACAGTCAGAAGCAGCTAATCCCATGTAACAACAGCCGGCACATGTTTTGTCAAATTGACTTTTTCAAGGCATACAATGTGTGTGTTAAGACACTACCCAAAATGCTGAGCAGATCCATATATGTGAGATAAGCATCATATGCACGACAGGAATTTGACTCTTAAATAAATATGTATTTCCAGTCAAGAGATACACCCGACCATGAAAAGTCGGATAAAAGAACTCCTACTCCTGTCGCATAGTCCTTAGAGTGTCCATGCTGGTAGCACTCTAAGCATTTGGGCACTGTGTGAAGATTTATATATTAAAATTACATTTACAAAAAATAACTTAGCACATTAAAAATCAATGCATGAAAGCAAAAAATATATACGTCCACATAACATTGCTGACCTAGACCACTAGAGTAATAATCCTGCTCTTTTTCTTATCCTCCATATTGCCTGGAGATATCAGCCAAGACTCATTGCTATATTGGCACTACAATCTGTTCTCAGGATACAATATGCCTCTTTATGCTGCTCGGTGCCTAGCAAAATATATGGGGATGAATTATACTTTTTGGTGCAAAACTGCGGGATCGCACCAAAAAGTATAGCGCCATTATTTAGCCCTCCTCCCACCCGTGTGTCATTTTAGCACAGGGGTAGATATGGGGCTATGGGGATAACACCATTTTTTAGATGGGAACGCCTACCTTGCATCTCATTGGTGCAAGGTAGGTTCACTTACCCAAAAAAATGGTGCAAACTCCCATATTTTGACGTTAGACGTGTCTAACATCAAAATATAAATATACAGTTAAGTTTGCGCCGAATTTGCGTAAAAACAAATTACGCAATTTCGGTGCAAAAGAAGTATAAATATGGGCCATAGTGGTCTAAGCCATTGCCATGTAGGTTTTACTTATGCAAGACTAACAAATAACAAATGTTCTACATTTTCAACACAATAATCACAAAGTAGATATTTAGTTATATTTGGTTGTTTACAATTTCACTTCACAGTAAAAACACTAATCAACAGTGTTCCCACCCTCATATGATTACTCCAGTAATGGCCCAAACAAATATAACCCAACTATTGTTTGATAAACTGAAGCCAGGGCATTATTAATCTTCTTTTATGGGCCAAAACTTCAGAAACAATTAGCCTAAAGGGGCCCTGTACTAGTACAAACCATAACCTTATCCAATAAAGCAAAACCTTCAGTCTTCCCACATCCACAATCATCTATAATCCAGTATCAGAAAATAGTGGGACAGACGGTGTACTATTTGGAAGTTTGAATAAACATTTCATTAAGTTATTCACTTTTGCTGTTAAACCTTGTAAATTCCTCATTCCCTATAGTTTTGCTCCATTCAAAGAGGCATTACCTAGTTTGTTTACGCCCCGTGCCTCAAGCTCTGTAGGGGGTGTGCGCCTCCTGAGGTCACACACTAAAGAAGGAGATTCTGTCAGAAACAAACATTATTTTAATATGCTAAGGAGATATCAAAGGCAGAAATGAGTACAAGTATTGGACTGTTGCCCCCACAATTTTAGAACACTTCCCGATCAAGAGGAACCTCTGCCAAGGAGAAGAGCTGTGAGGAGGAGTACTGCCCCTTTGCTGTGTGTGCTCTGCTAGGTTGGCCTGCAGTTACTGCTTCTGCCTTAGAGAGGACAAAGCCTAGATTTTGCTGTGTATCCTGCTCGTGAAGATTCTCCAAGGGCTTGGACTGAGCTTGCCTCCTTCTAAGAAGTCTCAGGGACATGAAAGCATCTGCCAGCACTCGGGCTCTCTTGCTGAGGCCTCCTGACTTGCCAAGTGGTGCCACATCCAGTCCCTGGGCCCCTGGAAGGAGAAGATGGCGGAATCAGAGAGAAAATCAATGCACCAGAGCCATGCAGCAGAAATATCTACTTAGCGCCTGCACCTCAGCTGAAAAATCAAAGCAGCGCCAGTGAAATCAACGCATCACCCATTCAGTGTACATTCACCGCTGCTGTGCATCTGGATTTTCCATGGATCCTTTCTGGGCGTCAAATCTTCAACATCACCACACAGACCCGAGGCTGCTTGTCCAGAAACAAATGCATCCCTTCCTTGAGAGGAAAGAATCGACGCATCATTTAACCTGCGGAGAAAGATTTAACGTATAGCCTTACTTGTGAGTGCGGAATCAACGCATCGCTTACTTTTCTGATGCACACTCGCCTGTGCGGCTTTATTTTTGATGCAGACCAGGTACTTTTTGCTAAAACAACGCAGCCACTGATTTCTATGGGTTAAGACTCTTCTTAGTTTAAAAATACATATCTTTGCTTGTGTATGTTGGATTTTTTGTTGTTTTGGTCTTGTTTGATTTAGATAAATACTGGATATTTTTCTAAACTGGTGTGGATTATTTTTGTGGTGTTTTCACCGTGTTACTGTGTGTTTGTGCAAATACTTTACACATTGCCTCTAGGATAAGCCTAACTGCTGGTGCCAAGTTACCATGGGGGTGAGCAGGGGTTATCTGAGCTGCGTATCTTCCTTACCCTGACTAGAGTGAGGCTCCCTACCTGGACAGGGTGTAAACTGACTGCCAACTAGAGACCCCATTTCTAACAGGACCCAATTTAATCTGCCTATGCCCCGGGATATATCCCAACACTAAACTACTAAATGAATCAGAATGCCTGCTATTTGACCAACTCCTTACCTTAGGTATCACAGGGATCCTCTGCAACTGGAAAGGTTTCAAGGCCATCTCTTATCATACTTGGGGGGCTGGGTTTGTTTTCTCAGAAGTGCAGACAATATTATCCTTTTTATAAAAAAATATTTCTTTATTTGCATTTTCATCTTTAGCTCAACAATATTTCAACAATGACCATAAGAACCCTAATGAAGTCATCAACAGTTAGGAGCATGTACAACAACAAACAGTTACACAGTTATCTCAAAAGGAGCAATTCCCTCATTGATTGGCCAGATATCACATAATGTATTGAGGTTTCCCAGTGGAAAGTTGACTTGCAAAGTGCTGGTTTGTTAAGAGTAGCCTTCGTCTGGGATACGTGGGTTAAAGTTGCTCCATCCTTTGCTGTGTGTCTCGCAGATTACGTCTGTGTTACACATAGTGAACAGAGACAAAATGCAGGACCTAAAATCCAATTAAACAAGCTCACTGGGTACTCGGGGACATTGGGCAAGGCATGCTGCTCTATGGCTTAATCTTTCTGGGATGAAAGAGAAAAGAAAGAAAAAGGAAGGAGGAAAATCAGCAAATGAGGAGAAGGGAAGGAAAGAGGAATGGACATTTGGGGGAGGAGGCGGGCAGCCTACAAGTGCTCTGTTATTGGGAATGGGGTTCTCGTAACTAATTATAAGGTGAAAGGGCCCTCCCCTGTGTGTCAGCACCCAGGGCACCTGGTAGACGTGGCACCATTAGCATTGTCTCCCCTAAATTTTTGCCTCTACTTCCCAGGTTGCTTTTGTGTGCTGGACTCTGTTTTTGCTGTTTTTGTTTGCCCTGGACACTTTACCACTGCTGACCAGTGTTCCCTGTATAAATTGTTTGTGTACATTGGCTTATCCATGATTGGCAAACCAGTGAGCCCCTAGTAAAGTGCACTAGAGGTGCTCAGGGAGTGTAAATCTAATGCGACTAGTGGGCCTGCAGCACTAGGTGTGCCACCCACATTAGTAGCCCTGTAAACATGGCTCAGACCTGCCCCTGCAGTGTCTGTGTGTGCATTTTTAAACTGCCAATTCGACTTGGCAAGTGTACACACTTGCCAGGCCAAAACCGCTCCTTTTTATGCATGTAAGGCACCCCTAGGTTAGGCCCTAGGCAGCCCCAGTGGAAGGGTGGGTGCAGTATATTTTAAAGGTGGGACATGTACTTAGGTGTTTTACATGTCCTGACAGTGAAATACTTGTATTCAAAAATCCTTTGGCCTATTGGCAGTCACTTCCTATCTTAATACTCGTCCTGCCAACCAGTATGATCATAATCAGATGCTCTTAGAAATGATTGATATTATTTTGTCCAAAAATCATTTCTTACACAATACCAGGTGGTTTCAACAAATGCAAGGGACAGCGATGGGTTCTAAATTTGCCCCATCGTATGCCTGTCTCTTTATGGGCTGGTTGAAGATACATGCATGGGGTAAACATGCCTCCCCCTGGACTGAATTTATTGTATTTTGGGGGAGGTATATTGACGATATTATCCTGATTTGGAATGGCTCTATTGAACAACTTACTCTTTATCATGCCTTCCTCAATGACAATCCCTACAATGTGAAACTTAGCCTCCACTATAGCAGGGACTGTATTGACTTTTTGGACATAAGATTTTTCATACACAATAACTCTGTACAAAGTACTCTTTTTAGGAAATCTACATCTTGCAACAGTCTCTTACACGCGACTAGTGCACATCCACCTTCTGTTATTAATAATATTCCCTTTGGTGAGATGACACACATGCGAAGAAATTGTAGCACTGATGATCTATTTTGTGAACAAATCGGATGTCTTAAACAGAGGTTCGTTAACAGAGGCTATAATCACCAGACCCTTTGTAAAGCTGAACAGCGTATTATGAGCATATCAAGAAAGGATACTCTGTCTGCAAAACTCAAAGGAAATAACAAAAAACATGTTGAATGCCTGTCCTTTGTGACCAGATATACGGTTTATAGCCAGGGTATTTATAAAATACTTAAACGCCATTGGCATCTGCTTATGGACCTTCAGGGACTTAAAGGATCCCTTTCTAGGTCACCCCAGATCATGTACAGAAGAGGTAGGACATTGAGGGACCACCTCTGTCCCAGTTATGTCACTGCACCTATCACATCTACATGGCTTCCCACACCACCTTTGGGCTTTTACACATGTCGCGAATGCAATGTATGTGCTTTTGGTCTGGACAAAACCAGTGCCTTTTGTTACAATAATACTGGGACCTTTACCATCAAGAATTTTATCAATTGTAACACTAAATTTGTGATCTATATTTTGAAGTGTGCATGCAACAAAATATATGTGGGTAGCACCATAAGACCTCTTAAACATCGAATACAGGAGCATATACGTGCTATCAAGAACAATGACAGCAGGTACCCGCTGTCATTACACATGACACTGGTCCACTCACATGATGATTTAATTTCATTTAATGGAATTGACCACATCCCACCTAACCCCAGAGGGGGAAATAGAGAGTTGCAATTACGCAAAAGGGAGGCAGCATGGATCTGTCGTTTACGAACAGTTGAACTGGGACATAATACAGACCACGAATTTCATTATTATTTATGACAATTTTGCCACACTATGCACAGACTCACTTTCTCACAATATTTTTCTCTTGATCTTTTGAATGATATATTTCACTGGTTTTCTTATACTGATTCTATGTATTGTCAGCCTTTGTGCTTATTCTATGTTGAATTGATTCTTTTCACACACTGGCCCAGGGCCTCTAATCGAAGTTAATAATATTTGAAATGTCAACTTTTATGTTTATTTGATTTGGTGTCTCTGTATACTTATCTGCTTAATATATGTAAATAGACAAATCTGATGTCAATTTGTGACATAAGGGTTATTCGGTCTCCAAATACAGTAATTCTATTATAATTGATGATTTAATTACTACTTTCATTGTTCATTTTGCTACCATTATATATGTTATTTTACTATTATATATTCCTTTTCACCGTTTTTGGCATGGTGCGGGATCTCTCATTATTATTTAGCTATTGCCTGTTTTCCCCCTCTTTCTGTACATTTCACCTTTTACTATACTTCCTATTTTCACCTTATTTTCATTTAATTTTCATTGCATTTTCATTCTTCATGCTCACTAATTTTCACCATTTTTAATCTGGTCTTGCGTTGCGTTTTACAATAACATTCGCAATATATTTCATTTTGTTATATATTTTACTTATTTTCTTTCCCATTTCAAAATGGCCGCTATATATTACCTTAGTATAATACTTAGTATGATGTTGGCCGCTGACAGTCTGTTTTTTGTGTTGCCACATTTTTTCCCGTCTACGGCGGGATTATAAATACATGGTATTTTCCGTCCCACACTTTTAGATACTCTGATACCGTACACGGGTGTATTCTATTGACTGGCAGCACACGACCGGGCCCGTCTCATGTTTCCTTGTTCCTTTTGCCACCGGCCCTAATACTCGCTCCAACTACTTTATGAGACATTTGGTTCTAAAACTCAAGTAAGGTTGGAACAGCTGTTTTTTCGACCTACGCGGTCATTGCAACATCTTTTTACAATTATCCTTGACCTTATCGCTGACTCCCCATCTGAACTACCTATACCATTTACTGATTATTTCCCAATCTCGTTTGGGTTTGATCTGAATTAACCTGAACGTATAAACTTCAGCTCATCTATACTTTCTAAATCCAATAATTGTTCGACGTACATATCGGCATCAGCGTTTCTTTTTAACTTTTCAGAATCTTTCCACATTTGTGCTAATATGCACACTATGGATAACGATATTCTTCCAATTGGAATACTTTCTTTGGTACGTGTGCTTCTTTTGATACTCATTATTTTTCTCTCTCCCCTTTTTTTGATATCAACCAATTCTTTTACTTATTGACACTTTGTGGTTGGTAATGGCACTTTCGCTTTATTCGATGGGAAATATCTTCACTTTTTCTAATTTCTATAATGTGATTGCATGGGCTCCTCATCTCACTTTATTATATTTAGTGCACATTTGATTATGACATACTCTTAGGACCGTTTTTCTTTTACTCATTTTTCCCTTGCTGGTTCTATTTACTACATAACACTTGGCATCGATCTGACCTATGATATTGTTCTCTTAGAAATATTATTTTTCTTTACAACTTTGTTTGTAACTTTAAAATGTATTATCATATGTTTATATAATAAGAACTTGTATGTTAATTTGTTGTGTCTTTACTAGTTCATATATGTTATTATGTTATGTCATTTCTCCTATGGTTATATGTTGTATTGCAGCCCTGAAGAAGCCCATGTCTAAAGGGCGAAACGCGTTGGGTGTTTGTCCTCATGAATCTATTGGTGTATCATGCTTCTTATATCAAGTAAAGTCTTGTGGAAGAAACCAACAGATCCTTTGTATTATTATTTGCCTGATTACATTGGACTCTCGGCACTTATTGTTATTTTATCTGACACTTTGAAGTGGTGCACCCCGTATTGTGTTTACTTCACCAAGTAGTTGCAGTGGACAACTCAGAGTGCCTGTGCAGAGTGACGCAGGTTCCTTTTAAATGGGGGGCCTGAGGTTCCTTGAAGGTAGATGTGAGTCCAACCATGCCTGTAGATTAGTGGCTTGGCAATGACCTGGAGGATTCCGCTTGGCAGGAGGTGGAAAGCAGGTCTCACTTGGAAATGTTGGGTCTGCCTGGGTGGGTATGTGTGTGTCTACTTGGTCGATGGCAGACAGTCAGGGTGATCAGGAGACCCTGGAGCCTGAAAGAATGACCCAGGTATCTGCCAGAAGGAGGAAGGGCAAGGGGCGTGGGAAACCGGCCCCAGAAGATCCCACGGTCCTGGAGGAGGCTGAACCTGAGGGGGAGGCCTTGGAGCCTACAGGGACCATGTGGCTCAACTGGGCGAGGTCCCTGAGCTGTCACAGTGGCAGCAGGAAGGGGGGCCCACCAGGGAAGCATTCTGTGAGGCACAGAGAGTATGCCCCAGCCTGGAGGGTTTGCGGCAGCAGATTGCAACCCAGGCATCTGGCAAGTAGCCTGGATCCCATTTCATTTACGAGGAGGATTGTCTCCTGTATAGAGAGCCTAAGGTTCCTGAGCCTGGGTCAGTCCGTGTGCTGGAGGTACCCCAGTGTTTCAGAGCCTTGCTACAGGGTCTGGCTCATGACGTGCCTTTAGCTGGTCATTTGGGGAAGGACAAGAACTTTAAGCAGTTTTTCACCCATTTCTATTGGCCCAAAGTGTGCAGGCACTCTGATGCTCACTGTAGGTCTTGCCCAACTTGTCAGTTAAGTGGCAAGAGTGGGGGGAAATGCAAGACTCCCCTCCAAACTTTCCCTGTGATTAGTAACCCCTTTGAAAGGGTCGGTATTGACATTGTGGGGCCTCTGGATCTCAAGACAGCCATGGGCAACAGGTTTATCCTGGTCTTGGTGGACCATGCCATCTGGTACCCGGAAGCCATTCCTTTGAGATCGATCACTGCCCCTCCGGCAGGCCGTGCATTGATGGGGGTTATCATCTGCATGGGATTCCCCAAGGTGGTGGTATCCAATAGGGGTACCGACTTCATATCAACTTATATGAAGTCGCTGTGGAAGGTGTGTGGGGTAACGTACAAGTTCACCACACCCTATCGCCCCCAACACAATGGTTTGGTTGAGAGATTCAACCGCACCTTGAAGGGCATGATTAAGGGCCTGCCAGAGCCCTTGAAATGTAAGTGGGACGTCCTCTTGCCATGCCTTCTGTTCGCTTGCCGGGAGGTGCCTCAAAAGGGCTTGGCTTTAGTCCTTTTGAGCTGTTGCATGGCCACCGTGTGAGAGGACCTTTGAGTCTAGTAGAGGAGGCTTTGGAGCCAGCCCATAGTAAACATCCCCAGGATATATTCAGTAACATGCTGGCTCAGAGAAACCAGACTACCCACTTCAGGAGTCTCACACAGGACACCTGGAAGCAAGCCAGGAAGACATGAAACGCTGGTATTATCAGAATGCCACTCTGGTCGAGTTTCAACCTGGTCATAAAGTGTGGGTGATGGCACCAGTGGAGCCTAGGGCGCTCCAGGACAACTGGACTCAGCCATTTGAGGTGGTGGAGTGCAAGAGTGACGTCACCTACCTGGTGGACTTATGGGCTACCAGGAACCCTTTGAGGGTCCTGCATGTGAACTGGCTCAAACCACACTTTGAGCGGATTGAATTGTCCATGCTCCTAGCAACAGATAACGGGGTGGAGGAGGAGAGCAAGTCTCTTCCTGAACTCCTGTCTGCTGAAGAAAATGATGGGTCTGTGGAGGAAGTGAACTTCTCCCCCTCCCGAACCCCAGAGCAGCAGAGGGACTATTGCCAGGTGTTGGGTCAGTTGCCTCACTGTTCTTCCTGATCCCAGGGGTCACACACTTGTATACACACGATGATGACACTGGGGACAGTCCTCCTGTTAAACACATGGTTTACAGAGTGACTGACAGGGTTAGGGTTAACATTAAAGATGAAGGGCCTGATTTATGAAAAGTTAACGCCTCCTTTATGTCATTTTTTTATTCAAAAGCGGTGCAAACTTACAAAATATAATTACATTTTGTAAGTTTGCGCTGCTTTTGCGTAAACAAATGACGTAAAGGCGGTGCTAACTTTTCATAAATCAGGCCTGAACTTTCTAAAATGTTAGCTTTGGGGGTTATTGAGTTTTCCAGCAGCCCTTGGGACAGACCTGTGGTTTTGATCTCAAAGCCTGCTGCTCCTGATGCCACTCCAGAACTCTGGTTCTTTGTGGATTACCGGGGACTCAATGCGGTCACCAAGACTGACACGCACCCCATCCCCAGAGCTGATGAGCACATTGACCGGTTGGGAGCTGCCAAATACCTAAGTCCGTTTGATCTTACCTCTGGGTATTAGCAGATTGCCCTAACTGAGGGGGCTAAGGAGAGGTCTGCATTCTCCAAACCAGATGGGTACTACCAGTTTAGGGTGATGCCCTTTGGGATGAAGAATGCCCCTGCCACCTTTCAGAAGTTGGTCAACTACATGTTGGCTGGACTGGAAGATTTCAGTACCACCTACCTGGATGACATTGCTGTCTTCAGTTCCACCTGGGAGGAACACTTGCAACACCTCTGTAAAGTGTTGGAGGCCCTGCAGAAGTCAGGCCTCACTATTAAGGCAAGCCAGTGCCAAATAGGGCAGGTTTCTGCAGTGTACTTGGGACACCAGGTTGGGAGTGGCCAAGTGGCACCCCTACAGTCTAAGATTGAAACCATTCTGGCTTGGGAGCCTCCCAAGGCCCAGACTGAGGTGAGAGCCTCTTTAGGTCTCATTGGGTACTATAGGAGGTTTGTCAAGGGGTGTGGCACAATTGTTGCTCCCTTGACTGAGCTAACTTCCAAAAAGCAGCCCAGAAATGTGATCTGGAAAGAGTCTTGTCAGACAGCTTTTAATGCCCTGAAGGCTGCCATGTGCACGACACCTGTGCTGAAGGCACCTGACTATTCCAAGGAATTTGTTGTGCAAACAGACACTTTCAAGCATGGTATTGGAGCAGTACTCTCACAGCTTAATCAAGACGGCCTAGATCAACCTGTAGCGTTCATTATCAGGAGGTTACTTCCCAGGGAATGTAGGTTGAATACAATTGAGCTTGAAGCTTTTGCTGTGAGCTGGGCAGTGAATAAGCTAAGACCCTCCTTGTTTGGGACTTGCTTCTGGGTACAGACAGACCACAGACCCCTCAGATGGTTAATGCCGATGAGGGGTGAGAATTTCAAATTGTTGAGGTGGTCCATCTCCCTACAGAGAATAGACTTTACGGTGGAACACCGCCCTGGCACCGACCACGGGAATGCTGATGGACTGTCCAGATTCTTCTGCCTTAGTGATGCGAGCTCCCATGAGGTTGGGTCAAATGTTTGACTTGGCATTGCGGCTTAGGCTCTCATTATTCCAATGAGACTACTGGATTTGAGCGGCAGAATCGCCTGTGGAGTGTAACCCACTACAGGTGACACCTGTCGCCCCAATTTGATTTTGCTCCAGCTAACAGTGTCTCATCTCTACCCAAGAGCAGGGATGATTGGGCAACCGAGTGCATGACACAATTGACTCCTCAGGGAAATCATGGTCACTCAGATCGCATCCGTTTCTCTCAGTTACAATAGTCTCACACATACAAAGACATTCAGAGGGAGTATATGTTTCAATAAGGTTTTTAATGAAGCAACTGCATCTTAGATAATAAAGCATGTACTGCAATAACCAGGACGATAAATCGTGACAGGATTACAATTGTGACAAAGAGAGTGAAGCATAGAAATAATGCTACCACATTGTAACTAAAGTCAATAGACTAATTCCTACCTAGGCTATATTAGAGCACAGCATGTTAAGCTCTAGTTCTGGCCTTCAGGTTCCCCTGCGAAGATGTCATCCCCCATATCGGAGCAGGGCCTGAAGTCTGCATAAGCAGCTGTAGCAAAGCATTCAGCAATCAGCATACAGGTCATCTGGCTGGAATCTCCCTCTAAGTTATATGGGACAGAGAAGTGTTTTTATAATAAAACAGCTGATGTTCTGAGAACATGTCCCTACGTAAGGATGTGTATGTTTCTATGAATACCAGAGACAAAGCGTTAGAATGTTTACCAGCAACCTATCTTACTGCAGCCTTGAGAGAGGCACAGAGTGAAAGAAATGTCTTGCTTAAGAACGCAGTGCTGACCTAGGCAAAGAATAGCTAGATAGAGAGAAATAAAACAAGACCACAAATATGGCTAATGTTAAAATAATAAACCGAGCTGAATAAAGTATATCTAGGGTAAAGTGCACAGCTGCAGGCCTGGTCTTGCTAAAATAGTGTGCATGGAGCTATTACTAAAATGGTTACACAACTCCCTCCCCTTGCCGGTATATAGGTGGTTCAGAGCCTAATTATATATAAAAGCTACTAAAATTCAACCAAAGATATATATATATCTAATGGCAACTTCCAAAATGACTCTGACTCTCAAAATTCAGACTTTTTTACGCCACAAGCTAAATTTTAAAATTGTCCTTTCAAATATGCAAAATTTAGCTTGTGGAGTAAAAAAGTCTGAATTTTGAGAGTCAGAGTCATTTTGGAAGTTGCCATTAGAATCCAGGACAATTGAAGACAGGAAATCTTCCACTTCGGCAGGTGCTAAAGTAGGAAACTCATCGCCAAGAAGAACCAAAAAGCATTTGAGTTCCAAAGCCTGAGTGTCAGCAAGGCAGCAGCATTCCGTGGTGTGCCCAATAATGAGATCAGAGCTGCATCCTCTATGAAGGGAAACTCATAAGCACCTTCCTGTAGCAATCAATCAATCAATCAGACATTTGTAAAGTGCACTACTCCTCTGTGAGGGTCTCAAGGTGCTGAGGAGGGGGGGAGAAGGGAGGGGGAGGTGCTGCTACTGCTCGAACAGCCAGGTCTTGAGAAGTTTCCTGAAGGTAAGGAGGTCTTTGGTTTGGCGTAGGTGGGTGGAAAGAGAGTTCCACCTTTTGGCAGCAAGGTGCAATAATAATCTACCACCGGTTGAAGTTCTGCGGATGCGTGGGATGATTGCAAGGGCGAGTTTGGCGGAGCATAGATGCCGGGTCGGGGTGTAGGAGAGCTGTCTATTCAGGTATTCTGGTCCAGTGTTGTGCAGTGCTTTGTGAGTGTGGGTGAGGAGTTTGAAGGTGATTTTCTTGTTGACTGGGAGCCAGTGTAGGTTTCTCAGGTGGTACGTGATGTGGCAGGGGCGGGGGATGTCCAGGATGAGGCGTGCAGAGGCATTCTGGATACGTTGCAGCCTTTTCTGGAGTTTGCCCGTTCCTGCTTAGAGGGCATTGCCTTAGTCCAGTTTGCTGCTTACGAGGGCTTGGGTGACTGTTCTTCTGATTTCTGTGGGTATCCATTTGTAGATCTTTCAGAGCATGCAGAGGGTGTTGAAGCAGGAGGAGGAGATGGCGTTGACTTGCTGGGTCATGGATAATGAGCGGCCCAAGATGAATCCTAGGATACGTGCATCGTCAGTGGGAGCTGGAGCGGCTCCGAGAGTGGCAGGCCACTAGGAGTCATCCTATGTGGAGGGGGTGGAGCCAAAGATGAGGACTTCCATCTAGTCGGAATTGAGTTTGAGGCAGCTGCTCTTCATCCATTTGGTGATGGTCTTCATTCCTTCATGGAGGTTGGTCTTGGTGGAGTCCTTGGTGAGGGAGAGGATCAGCTGGGTGTCGTCGGTGTATGAGATGATGTTGAGGTTGTGTGGTCAGGCGATGTTAGTGAGCGGGGCCATGTAGACGTTGAAGAGGGTCGGGCAGAGGGATGAACCCTGGATACGCCGCAGATGATTTCGGTGGCCTCCGAGCAGAATGGGGGGAGGCGGACTCTCTGTGTCCTACCCGTGAGAAAGGAGGTGACCCAGTACAGGGCTCTGTCACGGATTCCTGCATTGCTGAGGCGTGAGCATAAGGTGTGGTGGCAGACGGTGTCGAACTTGGCCGAGAGGTCCAGGAGGATAAGGGCTGCGGTTTTGCTGCTGTCCAGTATGGGTCTGATATCCTCGGTGGCGGCACTGAGGGTGGTTTTGGTACTGTGGTTGCTGCGTAATCTGGATTGGAAAGGGTCCAGGGTGCAGTTCCCCTTGAGGAAGTGGGTTAGTTGTCTGTTGACAACCTTCGCAATGCCTTTTGCTGGGAAGGGGAGCAGGGAGATAGGCTGGAAGTTCTTGAGGTCCTTTGGATCCACCTTGGGTTTTTTGAGGAGGGCGTTGATCTCGGCGTGTTTCCAGCTCTCAGGGCAGGTGGCAGACTCAAAGGAGCTGTTGATGATCTTCCGTAGTTGGGGTGTGATGACAGAGCTTGCTTTTTTGAGGATGTGGTGAGGGCAGGGGTCAGATGGGGAGCCAGTTTGGATGGTGTTCATGATTTCGATGTTGTCGTTCTCATTGACGGGAGACCAGGAGAGCAGGAGGTTGGTCGGAGGTGAATCTGTGGTGTTGGTGGTTGCCTGGGGGGTCTGGTTGCTGAAGCTGTCATAGATGTCTTCAATCTTGCAGTGGAAGTAGGAGGCTAGGGAGTCGCAGAGGTCTTGGGATGGCGGGATGTCATTGGCGTTGGAGCTGAGGTTGGAGAATTCCTTGATGACGAAGAGCTCCTTGTGGCTGTGTGCGTTGTTGTTGATTTGGTCTTTACAGGTGGTTCTCTTGGCAGCTCGGATGAGTTGGTGGTGTCTGTGGATATTGTTTTTGAAGGCTGTGTGGTTGTCAAGAGTCTGATCTTGGTGCCACTTTCTTTCAAGTCTTCGGCAGGTTTGCTTAGATTCATGGAGGTAGGCGGTAAACCAACAGGCCTTTTTGTTGATGCATCTGTTGGAGGGATTCTTGATTGGGGCGAGAGTATTGGCACAGGTGTCGACCCTTTGCCTGAAGTTGTGGGCAGCTGCATCAGTGTCTATTGGTGTTGAAGGGTGGGTTCCGGGAGAGGGTCGAGATAAGTTGGTCTTTGGTGACCTTGTTCCAGCTGCGGTAGGGGCTCCGTTGTGGGTGGTGGTGTGTTGTGGGTTTCCTGTAGGAGAAGTGGATGCAGTGGTAATCTGTCCAGTGGAGTTCAGTGGTGTGGCTGAAGGAGACGTGATTGCTGGCGGAGAAAATAGGATTCAGTGTGTGTCCTGCAGAGAGGGTCAATTTTGTGACGAGCTGTTTGAGGTTGAGGTTGGAGAGGTTATAGAGCAGGATGGTGGTGTTGTTGTAGTTGGTGTTCTCGAGGTTGAAGTTTAAGTCCCCGAGGAGTATGTAGTCAGTGGATGCGAGAGCGTGCGTGCTGATGATGTCGGTGATGGAGTCACTGAACTGCTGTTGGGGCCGAGGGGGGGCCTTAGATGAGGGTCCCTTGGAGAATAGTGTTAGGGTCAGTGTGGATCTGGAAGTGCAGGTGTTCGGCAGTGCTGAGGGTGTCTTCGGTGCTGGACGTGATCCTGAGGGTGTTCTTGTGGATGATGGCAATGCCTCCTCCTGGTTTGTTGGAGAGGGACCTGCGAATGATCTTGTAGCCATCCGGGATGGCTATGCAAATGTCAGGCGCTGAGGAGGGGTTCATCCAGGTCTTGGTAAGGAAGGCGACATTGGGGGAGGTTGAGTCGAGTAGATTCCATAGCTCTACTGAGTGGTTGTGGACAGAGCGGGTGTTGAGGAGGATACATCTGAGATGGTTGCGTCCTGCCTTGGTGGGTGGGTTATTGGCGTGGAGGCTGATGAAGGTGCAGTTCTGGCAGGAGAAGGGTCCGCGGGTGGTCTGCAGGGAGGCTTGAAGGCAGGCGGGAGAGTGGCTGGTGTTGAGGGCGCAGAGGGTGTCGGCGGCGTAGTGAAGACGTGCGGAGGATGGGATCCAGACGTTCTGGCGCTGGGCGCCAGTGGCGCAGCCGCACAGCGGCCACCATTAAGTAGGGAGGTGAGGGGGAGGAGAGGACAGCTGGGAGGTGGGAGCGGGGACAAAAAATTGTGTGAAAAAGCGGGTGGTGCTGCAAAAAAGGGGGTGGTGCAGCAGCGGCAGGAGTGCAGTGCGAGATAGAGAGGAGGGGGCGGACCACAGGGGCAGCATCGGCGGGGAGAGAGAGAGGTGGAGAGCTAAGGTGAGAGAGAGAGAGCAGAGTGAGAGAAAAACGAGGAGGAGTGTAGCGCAAAGCAAAAGGGGCACAAAGGGACAGAAGTGGAGCACAAAGCAAAAGGGGCATGAGGGACAGGACGGAAGCACGAAGCAAAAGGAGCACAAAGGGACACAAGTGAAGCGTGAAGTAAAAGGAGCACAAAGGGACAGAAGTGAAGCGTGACGCAAAAGGAGCACAAAGGGACAGAAGTGAAACAGAACAGAGAGCAAAGCAGCGAAAAGGAGGAGAGAGGCTGAAGGTAGCCTGGTAGGAAAGTAGAGCTCTCCCACTAGACAGCAGGGATGAGGTGCAGGCAGAAGCCTGTGGGAGGGGGAGGGCCTCGAACTCCTGACTGGGGTCAGGAGTTTAGAGGAGCCAGGGAGAGGGCTCTACTTACAAGGTGGAACCACAGGAGGCAGAGCAGCTCACTGACCAAGTCAGCAAACGCACCCTCAATGCACATGTTTAGTAATGAGCCCTCAGTGAGAACATCAATAGATCAGTGTCCAATGAAAGCAAGCACTGCGTAGAAAGACAAACTTTCAGTGCATGTTCGAACGAGCACCAGAGCCACCAAAACACAGGCTGCACACAATGCAAAACTGGTCTAATTGACAGAGACTAGTCACACTCCAATTGCTCCACAAGTGTTGCTCCGAAGTACTGCATCATGCGTTCACGACACAGCTGCGCTGATGAGAAAGCTTTCATTCCTCCTTGTTGCAGCAGGACACCCATTGCGCAGAAAAAGTAGCAATAGCAAAATGCCACCTATCATAGCCAAAGTCACTGGAAATATTTCAGAATATAGAGTGGATGGCTGTTAGTATTAAACCAAATATAGAGGAGAAGGGGTGAACGTAACCAGAACCAACAGCTTTAAAGAAATTTGCGATTCCAGTAGTACTGGACGCATTAAATATTCATCCCACAAGCTCACCAAAGTGTCTCGGAAAGTTAGTACTTAAACTTAAAAGGGGCTGTATCTCTGTTGATGACCTTGCCACCTGAAGGATGTAGGTCTCACGTGCAAATCTGAGTGCCACATTTTTTTGGAACATTAAAGCCTTGAGTCTACTCAACTTGTCAAAATTCACATTTGAAGTAGCAATATGAGGCCAAATGTCAGCTACTTCTCTTTGTCTTGTGGGAGGAAAGATTATGTTCCTGCAGCATGCAACAATCTTAGAGACCGAAACAACATAAACTATTCTGGCTCGCACTCCACAACAGTTTTCACTATCGAGGAGAACATAGCTGCTGTTTGAAAGCACTTGGAACGCAGGTCTAATTAAGGGGACTGGAACTCCCTTCAGATAACAAGCCAAAGTTTGCTGCAGAAGCGTTGCATGTCACGTGCAAGTACAGTTGTTTACAAACCATTGAATGACTGACAGAAGTCTTGCATTCACTACCACTGAGAAAGACCTCTTTCATGCCACTGAGACATTTGTCTGAGAAGGGCAGCTCCCACAAATCATGGATGCAACTACCTTCCAGCCTACATTTGCCTACTGTAATGTGATTTAAACAGGATGTGAATTGGAGTGTTGGAATAGGCAGATTAATGACCCTGTGCATTAACCATTCAGCAGATGGTATTTCAGCCACAGTAAAAGGCAACTTCTCCAACTTTTTGATATGACATAAATTGCTTCTTTCTTAGCCATTAGTTGTTGCGTTAAATTAAATGTGGAAAATTTGACCCTTGCGCTAACGTGTTGCAGAGAAAGTGACCTGTCTTCAATGTTTGAAGTGTCCAGCCCAACTGTATAATGGACCTTAGTTGACTCTGTCCATGGCGTAAAGAAGATATATCACTTTGCACTATGTCTAGTGCAGAAGAGACAATATTATTTAAGGTGTATATCCGGTCGGACATAGTATTAATCTCATTATCTACAACAGCTAATGCCTTCTGTAAGTTTTCCTGGTCTATTTGCCTTAACCAGGCAACAGCTTCTTGTTAGGAAAGCTTCCAAATTTCATTATATACTGCATATAAGAAATGCTTTCTGTGTTTTCTGGAGCCTAACAAGAAGTTCTATAAGTCAGTGTTATTAGGCAGGAGACTGAGGTGTTCTCTAACAGCATCTAGTGAGGAGCTCCTCAACCATTGCTAGCATAGTTTCCCCATACTGTATGTTGTTACTATATTTGTATGTTCGGATGACACATAACAAGGGTCCGGCCTACTAAGTCTAAAACCCCCCGTGGAGTTTATAAACCATTTATGACACCCATTGGTATCTATTGGTCACAATAACCACTTGCCAGGACATGACAGTGAAGCATTAAACGTGCCATTCTGGACCCATTCATCAAGCTGATCGTCAGTTGTATTTATATGTTTTTGCAATTTGTAAAATTTTGCAGGTGCAGGAATACTGGGCGCATTCAAATCCTTAATCTTTGCTAAGCCTAAACAACTAGTTTGTTGTACACTTTCATTTAAAAAGATCATTTGAACAGGTATCAGGCATACTCTAAATAAAGTTTCCTTCCCCCTTATTTGCCAATTTCTAGGTCCCCACACACTTTTTAATTCAATCGACTTCAGCCAATATTCATAGCCTTCTATAGCCAACCGGGAAACAAAGGAATCATAATAAATGAATTTCATATCTGTTAACAATATGTATACATTTTCTATTGCTGGCAATTTAAAATACTATGACTTAGCATTTTTAACATTGTGCCCAGAAAAATATGCAAATTTTTCAGAATATGTCTTAGAACGCCTTTGTGGTGGAGTCTGGTAATGCTCCCATTGTGTGTAATTGAAGATTGTCTTTGGGGTACTTGCTTTGTGAATTAAATGGTAATATAATACCATAATATTTACATATCACCATAATTCTCTTTAGATTGATAAACGTCTTCACTTTCAAATACAGTATAATACTGCAATTCACTCATCATAGAATCAACTGTTTTCGCATCCCAGTCATCAGAAACAACTCCGGGTATTATTTCTTCATTCATTGAAAGTGTAAACACATATGGTATTTGAGTGACCTCAAATGTTACTTTATCCCAAACAATCCCATCAGGAATTGGTATAGAGGAAATGTTCACGAAAGACAAGTCTCTGCGGACCTTGTGAGAAGAAAATGACCAAGTATCAATAGAAAGAATGTTATAACAAAACCAATCCAAAGGAGGAAAGGTTATACGGTCAGGGAAAGCCATAGATAGTTCCATCTGAAAACAAAGTAATTTGTTTTAAGCCAGTTTATCAGCTTACGTGTTTTTGATAGTTCATATGTAGAAGAGCCATCCGTCAGTGATGAGGTATTGTTTGTTGTAAGAGATGTTAGTGTAACTAATGTAAGATCATTTTCCACCCTCCACAAGCTCGGAGAGGTGTTTGTGTCACTGCTTAAAACTTGTAGAGGGACTTCTTGACCAGTGGTGAGAGGGATTCAGGAACTACTGGCTGTTCCTCTTGAACTGCTGTGCAGGATCGGCCACATGGTGTAACTTGATATTGTCAATAGAAAGAAAGCGGTTTTCTTTAGCACCAGCCAACAGTGTTAGAATGACAGTTCTGGTACCATGCATTCCCAAGACAGGGACTGGTGCACAATAAGAAGGACCAAACTTCTTTTTCACAGCAACCTTTGCACGTACTAGATCCCCAACTTTAGGAATCCAGGCAGTCGGCGTTATTGGTACATCCTTTATTCCTGTGGAGGCAGCACTGGCAGAAGCGTTGTCATCACGGAACTATTGTAATTCCTGTAAAACAGTGACACGTTCATTTATCAAAGGGTGTTTCTGCCGCCTCCACACCAAGACCATCAAGATCTGGAACATACATTCGAGTTTCAAACAGGCACTCGTATGAATTCCGACCCCCTAGGGACCTTCTAGGAAGATTGTTAAGTGCCCTCAGGACTCCATACAGGTGGTTATGCCAACTATGACCCATACCTAAGACACTGGCTGTTAAGGACTGCTTTAAATCACGGTTTCGTTGCTCCACCTCACTACTTCCCTTGGGATAAAATGGAGACGAGTAATGGAGTTATACCCCTAATGAAGCCATGGCGTCCCTGAATGACCTTGAGGTGAAAGCAGGCCCTGGTCCGAGTCGAAAGCCACAACTGCATATGTACCGATAAAGACTTTCAAATCTTTAATAATAGGCTGAGCGTCAGCCGAGCATTGTGGCCACACCCATAGAAATGTGGAGCAGGAGTCAACAGCGACTAAGATGTATTTGTATGCACTGTCAGGTGTTAGCGGACCACAATGGTCCAATTACACACATTGTAAAGGTTTGTTGGAAATTAGACAGGGAGTCTGCGGTGGGCGTTTGATGGTGGAACCCTTAATTTGTTGTCAGATGTCACAACAAAGGACATACTGCTTGGCCTGTTTGTATAGACCTGGCCACCAATAACGTGCTTGCAACAATGATATTGCAGCCACCACACCAGCATGGGCAGATGCTACACCCTTATGCGCTGCTGTAATCAACTCTAACCTTATGTCTTTGTTGAGAATTACTCAAACCGCCATGCCTGGTATCTTTACTTCCGCATAGAGGCAGCCTCCCATTCTGTAGGAATATTTAGCAGGAAATGCTTTTGGATAGGGCCTGCCTTCAGCCATCGTTTTCATGGCAGCCCATATGTCATCGTCCGGGTTTGTTCCATAATGGGTTACTGCAGCAACAGAATCCATAGCGACGGCTGATTTGGCGGCTTCATCAGCCAGTGTATTTCCAGCAATATGTTTTCCAACACGCTGGTGTCCAAGTGTATGTACAACATGGACATTTGGTAGTGTTTCCTTTGATCCTCTACTTTCCCCCACAGAAGTCTGTGTTTGATGGTGTTGCCTTTAGAATCTCTGAAGCCATTCTGGTGCCAGTAATGTAGGTATTCATTGAAGGACTGGACACAGTAGTACGAATCACAAACAATCAGTGTGAGCTGTGCAGGATCCTTATGTTCCAGTGCCATCACCAGAACTTTTAGCTCTGCTAATTGTACTGTGCAATCCCCTAGGGATAGCGTTTATGTATGTTGGGGACAAAATGTATTATCCTCCATATAGCCACTTAAGACTGCTCAAGCAGCGGAGTACTGATGTTTTATGCCAATTGCAGTTTGCGCTGAGCCATCGGTGTACATGACTCTTTGATATTGATCAATAGGCAGTGTATTTGCTGGAACTGGGTATTCTAGTTCATATTGCCAAAATTCTTGAGTTCATAATTTTGGGTAAAAAATTGAGTCTACATCAGTGGCCGTCAAAGACATTACCCATTAAATCCAATGTGGATCTAATGCTTTAGCATTTGGAACGCTAGCTTTGGTAACAGCCTCAAGGTCTGTGTTAGAAATTGGGTTTCTGGTTGGCTAGGATAAGCACCTAAGCCAGGCAGAACCCACCCACTATAGTCACAGCAAGGGAGTTGCACATCCAAGATAACCCCTGCTCACCCCCCTTGGTCCCTTGGTAGCTTGGCACGAGCAGTCAGGTCTCACAACACAACAAAGTAAACACAACATTGAGCAATGTAAAAATAAACTGTATTGCACAAAACATAATTAGACCAAACATTTCATGTCAGCAATACCCTGCTACCTTAGCAGTTGTCAGAACGTTACACAAGTTACTAATACTCTGCAAGAATAAGCAGTTGTCACATTAGAGCATGTAAGTACTAAGGATTCTGCAACATAAGCAGTAGTGAGGAATCACAATAAAGAAATATATGTGCTTGTCATGACCATATCATAAATATCCATAAAAGGAACATTAGAGAACATGTGGCAAGCCATAAAAATCACATATTAGCAGATTATGCCCATAAAAGGAACATTAGCAACCACATATGAAAACATTATAAAAATAGGCAGGGAACATATAACCCCCCTATGTCCATATCAGAACGAATATGTCCCCAAAAATACCTTTTTTATGAAGAAGGAGGCACTTCCAGTGCCAAGAGGCTCAATAGGGCAGCTCCCGGCGCTCCTATGAGCAAAACGGGGGCCTCGAGTTGATCAAGAGGGGGTGGTACTCACCCTCTCTGTGTTCTCTGATCGGGGCCCCTTTGGGGACCCACGATTCTGGGGATTCCCTCCCAGGGGAGGAACAGAATTAAAACACCACCATGGGGGAAAGGAAGAGAGACCTGGTGGCGTGGGGGCCTCTGGTGAGGCTTCCTCCCGCCCGCGATCTCTACTGCTGGACAAAAGAGGCGGGGATGCACGGGGCTCGGCAGCCTGGGACCACTTTCTCGTGATCCGGCTGCAGTGGAGGAATCCCAGCTCCTCTCTCCTCTTCCGAGGGGCGGGCCCCAAGCCCTCTGGAGCTTCCGTGCCACCCGATCAGTTTCCTTCTTCTGTGGCAATGGCTCACATGTGGAGCAGTTCCAGCGAGTGCCCCGGGAGCACTCTTTCAGTGCTCATGTGCCCAGGGGCACGATATGAGCGCACTCGCTCCAACAGGTTAGTACACAGGGTGCACGTTGAATGGGCTATGCCTGTGTTGAGTGGGTTGTATGTAAGGTGGTGGGGAGGGGAGCGAAAGATGAGAGCATGTGCCACATGGCAAGGTTGGGGAGGGGGGGCCACTCACATTGACCAGGCAGAAAACTGATGCGATTTCCTTTACCACCCTGTACATGTCACATAGGTCAGCGCCCATCAGAAGATCGACATTTGGCGTGCCATCGCCAAGGACGCCGGGACCCTGGGGGTCCACAACAGACGGGGCACCCACTGCCGAAAGAGGTGGGAGGACATCCGCTGCGGGACCAGAAAGACCGCTGAGTCTCTGCTGGGGATGGCCTCCCAACGTAGGAGGGGTGCCAGCCGCCAATTGACCCCCCTGATGTCCCGGATCCTGGCGGTGGCCTACCCCGATTTGGATGGGCACGTGAGGACATCACAGCAGACACAAGGGGGTGAGTATCAGCACGTTCTGCTATCATTGCGCGCAGTGAAGGTGTCTGGGTGGGGGAGGAGGGCTGTGGCTATCTCCAGGCCAGGGCGCATTCTGTAGGCTAGACCCCTCTGTTAGCCACGGCCCTGTGCCCCCGCCCCCCACCTCTGTAGGGTGACAAGTACAGCTATCCATGGTCCGGGCTCACCCATGTGTGCATTTGTCGTCCATAGACCTGTAGGCCTAGTCACAATAACTGAGTAGTGTACCCCCATTGCGCGGCCTAGTTCAGGGGGCTTCTGTGTCTGTCCTCTCCGACAACGGTGTTGCCAATGCATGCACTCAACCTGCCTTCATTTCTCCCCCCCCCTTTTCTTTGTCTTCCTGTTCATGTGTGCATTAGCATCATCAGGCGGAGGAGAAGTGGCATCGGCGCACGAGGGAACTGCATCTCACATGGCCCCGGAGGGCCATACAACAGACTCCGAGTACACCAGTGAGACGGAGGGCGAGGGGAGCTCCACAACGGGGACCCGTGGAGACGTCAGCGACACCGACACGTCCTCGGAAGGGAGCTCCCTAGCGGTGCCGGCAACATCCGTGCCCACCGCCACAACAGGTACAGCCGCCACCCAGCGCACCAGCCCCTCAGCCATCGCTCCGTGCCCGCTCGCCCAGGAAGGCGGGCATCTCCTTCGCCCCAGGCACCTCAGGCCCTGCCCCAGTTACCCCTGCTGCCCTCAGTGAGGAGGTCATTGACCTCCTCAGGACACTCATTGTTGGGCAGTCTACCCTTTTGAATGCCATCCAGGGTGTAGAAAGGGAAGTGCATCGGAGCAATGCATACCTGGAGGGCATTAATTCGGGTCAGGCTGCCCATCAGCGATCGTTCAACGCTCTGGCCTCAGCACTGACGGCAGCCATTGTCCCTGTTTCCTGCCTCCCTCTTCTGACTCCCTCCACCCAGTCCCAGTCTCCTGTTCCTCTGCCTATCCCATCCACACCATCAGACAAGCTGCACACACCTCTACATCCAGACATAAGCACCACAGATCACACAAGCATTCACCCAAGCAACATCCAGATGCAGACATGCCAACAGTCACTACCACCTCTGTGTCCCCCACCTCCTCATCTCCTCATCTCCCTCCTCCCTCCCTGTGACTTCTCCACTCACACCTGCATGCACACCACCATCAGCCAGTACTTTCATCACCAGCACACCATCCATTACAGTCGGCACACGTGCAGTCACCACCCCCACTGCCAGTTACACGTCCCCTGTGTCCTCTCCCAGTGTGTCTGTCACCCCCTCTTCCAAAGCACACAAACGCAGGCAGCCACCCACCCAACAGCCATCCACCTCACGACAGCCTCCGTCACAGGCACCTGCACCCAAAGACAGCACACTTGACTCTCCTACAACCACATCCTCTTCCTCCACTTCCTCCACTCCCAAACCCACTACACCTACCCGTCCCTGTCCTTCCAAAGTCCTTTTCCTTTCCAACCTTGAGCTCGTTCCAATCACTGACCCACCCCCTCCATCTGGTAAGAGTAAAAAAAGCACCTCAGCCACCACCAGCCCTGCATCTACTGTGACCAAAGTGCAGGGCTATTGGAGTCCACCAGATCCTAGGGCAGGAACATCGGCCAGCAGCAAGGGGACAGCCAGCCCACCCCCTGGGAAGAGGACAAAAAAGAAAAAGGCCCGGCGCGACAAGACTGAGACGGCTGCCACCAAAGACAATAGACTTGCCCCGTCACCTGCCACATCATCCAAGGGAGGCAAGGGCCACAGAGCTTCAGCGAAGGACGGCAAGGGCAGCAGGGCGGAGAAGTCAGGCAGCAGGCGAGCTGCCCAGGAGGCCCCCACCAGCCCCATTCCGGGTGTGACGGACGACACCCACGGGCCCAGGACTCCATCACAGGAGGGCGCCGCGACCGCAAGTTCGGATGGTGAATGACCGCTGAACAGGGCCCCGCCGGGACAAGAACTGCTGAACAGGGCCCCGCCGTGACAAGAACCGCTGAACAGGGCCCCGCCGGGATGAGCACCACTGAACAGGGCCCCGCCGGGAGGAGCACTGCTGAACAGGGCCCCGCCGGGACGAGCACCGCTGAACAGGGCCCCGCTGGGAGGAGCACCATTGAACAGGGCCCCGCCGGGAGGAGCACCGCTCCGCTGGGCCCTTCCTGTCAAGCACCGCTCCGCTGGGCCCTTCCTGTCAAGCACCGCTCCGCTGGGCACCGCCGTCTCAAGCACCGCTCCGCTGGGCCCTTCCTCTCAAGCACTGCTCCGCTGGGCACCGCCGTCTCAAGCACCGCTCCGCTGGGCCCTTCCTGTCAAGCACAGCTCCGCTGGGCCCTTCATCTCAAGCACCGCTCCGCTGGGCACCGTAGTCTCAAGCACCGCTCCGCTGGGCCCTTCATCTCAAGCACAGCTCCACTGGGCACCGCCGTCTCAAGCACCGCTCCCCTGGGCCCTTCCTGTCAAGCACCACTCCGCTGGGCCCTTCATCTCAAGCACCGCTCCGCTGGGCACCGCCGTCTCAAGCACCGCTCCGCTGGGCACCGCCGTCTCAAGCACCGCTCCGCTGGGCCCTTCCTGTCAAGCACCGCTCCGCTGGGCCCTTCCTGTCAAGCACCGCTCCGCTGGGCCCTTCATCTCAAGCACCGCTCCGCTGGGCACCGCCGTCTCAAGCACCGCTCCGCTGGGCCCTTCCTGTCAAGCACCGCTCCGCTGGGCACCGCCGTCTCAAGCACCGCTCCGCTGGGCCCTTCCTGTCAAGCACCGCTCCGCTGGGCCCTTCATCTCAAGTACCGCTCCGCTGGGCGCCGCCGTCTCAAACACCGCTCCGCTGGGCACCGCCGTCTCAAGCACCGCTCCGCTGGGCCCTTTCTGTCAAGCACCGCTCCGCTGGGCCCTTCATCTCAAGCACCGTTGCTCTGGGCCCTTCATCTCAAGCACCGCTCCGCTGGGCACCGCCGTCTCAAGCACCGCTGGCCCATTGACAGTGCCGGTTCTGTGTCGAGCAGGGCTTCACGAAGCACTCTGGGCACCATGCCTCCTCCATTAACAGTGGAGTCGGTAATCCATCTGATGGACTGTGGCTTGGCACTCCCCAGGATGGAACAGTGAGCAAGCCACCCACTGTAGAGACTTGTGAGACTGTCGCTTTGCACTCCCCAGGATGGCACAGTGGGTAAGCCACCCACTGTAGAGACTTGTGAGACTGTGGCTTTGCACTCCCCAGGATGGGACAGTGAGCATGGAGGCCCCTCGTGGATCTGGCGTCGTGGACTCATGTGGCTGAGGTGCCCCCCCTTCCCTTCCCCCTGAGGTGCCTGTAGTTTTATCATCTGATGCCCCAGCAGTGCTCTCTCCAATGGTATCTGGTCTCCTGTGTGGGCTTTGCCCATGTGTTTGTGCACATTGACCCACGGACTATGGAACTTTGACGGAATGTGCAGGAGTTTTTGCCTATGTATATGTTGTTGAATATGTTCATTCCTTATTTTTGTATCTGTTATATGGCATATTTCCCATACCTTCAATGGAGCTATTTATACATATATTTTATAGATCATTTTAATTGTGTCTTTGTATTATTCCGGGGGGTTTGTGTGGTGTCACTCTGACTTGTTGCTCGGCATTGGGGTGTAGGTATTTGTGGTGGGGGGGTGGGTGTATGGTGCATGTGTGTGCCCGTAAGCTTTCCTCCTCCCCCCTCGCCTGTGTCGTAGGTACAGTACTCACCGTTGTCGTCTGCGCCGGCGTTCGTACTCCTGGTAGATGAGCAGGTAGACAATAGCTGGTAGGATGTGTAATTCGGGTTCCATGCTGTCCTCCTTCCTCGTGGAGTGTATATAGGTGAGCGTTTTCCCGTTCGTAGTCTGTTTCCGCCGTGTTTTTATCGGCGGGGCTCCCGCCCCGGAAAAGGTGGCGGATTGGTGAGTTGTGATAGGGTGGGCGGTACATTGTCTGCCGCCTGCCTGTTGGCAGTGACCGCCGCGCTGTTTGTCTGTCCCGCCGTGGCGGTCGGAGTGTTAAAGTGGCGGGCTGTGTTGGCGGTTCCCGCCAGGGTCAGAATTCCATTTTTTTGACCGCCTGCCTGTTGGCGGGTTGGCCGCTGCTTTATCACCGACCGCCAGGGTCAGAATGACCCCCTAAGTCCTTAGTACAATTCCTATTGTTTTCCAGGGAATGTTTCAGATTACCTTTTGTCCTCATGTAAAGATGCAATGTTTGTTCTGAAAAATTATTCTAGAAGGTTCTTGTATTTCTAGACTGTACGTGATATTTCATGAAAAGCTTTGATGAAACATTGTATTAACCCATTCTTGATTTTTTCCAGGTACCTAGATTTCTTGAGGCTTAGTTAGGGCCTTGTTCTAGGCCATTCATGTTTCTTCAGTCTAAGTGTTATTTCATGTTCAGAGTATCATTGAACCCTAGACTCAACAGAGTGTTATTTCATGTTCAGAGTATCATTGAACCCTAGACTCGACAGAGTGTTATTTCATGTTCAGAGTATCATTGAACCCTAGACTCGACAGAGTGTTATTTCATGTTCAGAGTATCTTTGAACCCTAAATCCAACAGAGTGTTATTCAATGCTCAGAGTATAGGATTATTTAAGAATACAGATAGTTCCAAACAAAGTCTATTGAAAATCAATGTGATTATAATTAGATATTGTGTTGTTTAACCTTTTGTTTTCTACAGGTCTCCTTCCCAGCTGTTCCCTACCTAATCCCCTTTTCCCCACTTGGACTCTCTTTGGCTCTGTGATATTTCTATCAGATTTTTGGAGCTGTCTTGTGGTGGACATGTTGGGAACGTGCGCAGGACCCGAGGATCTGGTATCCCTGACAGAATAGTGAGCCCACAAATCTATTATCCTCCTGATTTGCGTGTGTTCTCAGCATGGCCACATTGGACAAGCTAGTCAAAGTTATCACGCAGCTCCAAGCAGAGGTAGTGCCATCAAAGGATACAGCAACCAACTTAGCTGAGAGAGTGAGTCAGTTGCAGGAAAGAGTGGGAAAGATGGAGCAAGGTCCTTTGGGTGTGGGTTGGCTTAGTCCTCCTCCTCCAGGTACAGGAGGTAATTCTCCAACTAACATTTCTCTCAACATTCCCTCATCCATTCCTCTGGCTCCTCCAGAACAGTTCTCAGGTGATCCTTTGAAAGCGCAATCCTTTTTGATGCAAGTAGAATTGCATTTTACCTGTCGACCAAGTGTTTTCCCTGATGCCCAATCCAGGGTGGCCTTCTTGCTATCTTATCTGACTGGCGATGCAGCCACCTGGGCAATTCCTCTTGTGCATAAAGACAGTTCTTTGCTCTATAACTGGAGAAATTTTGTTTGTGAGTTTGAATGAGTGTTTGATCGAAGAACAGTGACATTGTCGGAAGATCGTGAACTATTAGACTTGCAACAAGGTAACCAAGATCTAGTTTCCTACTTAGCTAATTTTAATCAGCTGGTAGCCTAGACATCCTGGCCTGAAGAAAAGCAAGCAGCCTCGTTCTACCAAGGACTCAAGGAAAAGTTAAAAGACATTCTTGCCCAGATAGACCTGCAGCCTACAGATTGTTAAGATCTATTAGACCTTGTTTTGAGGCTGGTTCATCATCTTGCAGAACGAAGGGGAACACGCAAATAAACTGAGAAATATTCCTGGCGTGTTCATGATCATAGAGAATCACAAGTTCAGAAAGAGAACAATGAGGAAACAATGGAAATTGGAACTATCAGGCGGTCCTTAACGAATGAAGAGAAAGACCTACCCCGGAAAAAGAGACAATGCTTGTATTGTGGCCAGGAGGGTCATTTTGGTAAAGAGTGTCCAGTAAAACCAAAGAGCAAATTGGCCATTGCCAAAAAGGTTATGACAAACATAAATATTGAACAGGAAAAACTAAAATCCCCAGAGTGCAAGGAAGGGTTAGTCTTGGGAGTTACCACAGACCCTTCTCAGGAAGAGACACAACCGTTAAGAAAATCCTGGTATTTGAAATTGGGTCTAGAAATTCAAGTAGAAGAACTCATCTACCTAAGAGAAGCTTTAGTGGACTCAGGAGCTACTGAGAATTTCATAGACACTCAATTGGTGGAAGCATGGGGGATCCTGTGTGAGAAAAAGAAAACACCGGGGCTAGTGGAAACCACAGATGGCAAGCTCCTAACTTGAGGTCCAGTGACTCTACAGACCTTGCCCTTGTCAATAATTTGTGATGGACAAACTCATGACACAAAACACGTCGAGTTGGTAACCTTTGATGTTATTCACGCTCCTCAGTATGGAATCATCCTCGGAATGCCCTGCTTGAGTTACCATAATCCTCAGATAGATTGGGAGGAGAGTAAGATAATATTCCAGTCATCTCTTTGTAAGACAAGATGTCTTAAAACGTTGAATGTTCTAAATCTGAGTGAATCTCAATTAGCTATAATCGCTACAAAGGAAATGACATTGCCTTCACAAAACGTATCATGTACTGGTGTGGTGGGAGCAAGAAAGAACGGAGAGCCTTTCTTGTGGTCCCCAGAAGCCGATAAGGCCATTTCAGTTTCAAAGGAAGTAATTTCCAGTACTCCTATCTTGACTCGTTCAAGGGCTGAAAGTCTCATTGTCACAGAAAGCTGTCTCCAGACATCCAGTGGTATAGATCCTCAGCAAGCCCACGTAGCCAAGGATGCTGAAAAAGAAGACTTCTCCACCGTCCCAGTCTTGACATCCCTATTTTGACCATCCAGTCATAGTAGAAGCAGGTGCTTCAGATAGAACAAGTGGTGGCGTGTTGTCGCAACGCAATAAAGACAATCGCAAAGAGTCTACCTCGTTGCCTATAGTCCAACCTTCCAGAGCTATCATTGCTCCAGACAAAGTCCTATGCATCATAAAAACCGAAGATTTCTTTGAAGACATCCGTAATTCCTTCACAATTGAGAAATGGCAGGCATGGGCTCAAGCAGATCCCAAAAGATCAATCAAGCAAGGACTACCTTTCCATGACGCTCATTTGTTCGTGCCCACTACCAATCTTCGAAGTTAGTATTTCATTGGTTGCATGCTATACCTCTGGCAGATCATCCAGGTACTCCTAAAACTCTTGAATTAATCCAACGCTACTTTTGGTGGCCTACTCTGACAAAGACATCAAAACAATGGTAAATAACTGCAAAGTCTGTGCTCGCATCAAGACAAGCCATTCAAAACCGAAAGGTTTGTTGCATTGGCTCCTAACTCCATGTCGACCTTGGGAACACATCTCTTTAGACTTCATTACAGGACTACCAGTGGTTCAGCAACACTCAGTAATCCTTGTGGTGGTAGATAGTCTCGCGAAATATGGACATTTCATTGCCTGTAAGAAACTGCCCACCTCCAGTGAACAGGCAACCATCTTACTGAATAGAGTGGTCCGTTATCACGGGCTGCCGAAAATGATTCTCTCCGATCGAGGGCCGCTATTTGCCTCCAATTTCTGGAACACGTGGTGCAAAACGCTTCAAGTCACGTCCACACTATCTACTAGCCATCATCCTCAAACAGATGGTCAAACTGAGAGACTGAATCAGACATTGAAGCAAAATCTGCGTGCTTACGCTGAGAAAGCAATTCATTCCTGGTCATTAATGCTCTGGTTAGCTGAGTTAGCCTACAATAACGTATTTCACACCTCCACTGGTGTTACACCCTTTTTTGGTTTGTTTGGCTATCATCCTGACACTTTGCCCATCATGATTCCTCAAGAAAGTTCTCTTATACCAGCTGTGTCGGAAACGATTCAACACCTCCACCAAACCCAGAAACTGATTCAACAGCATTTAGAAAAAGGTAAACAAAAATACAAAAAGCACTACGACAAGAAACATTGTGAAGGACCTCAGTACCAACCAGGTGATAAAGTGTGGCTTTCTACAAGACATGTGGGTGGTCATTACGACCATGGCGGTCTGAGACCGACAGGGCTAAAGTGGCGTCCGTACCGCCAACAGGCTGGTGGTACGGAGACCCATATTATGACCACGGCGGTAGCGCCGTGGTCGCACCGCCAGGACTGGCGGTTTCCCGCCGTTTTAGCCACAGCGGTGATAATCCGCCAGGGCAGCGCTGCAAGCAGAGCTGCCCTGGGGATTATGACTTCCCTGCCGCCAGCTTGTTTCTGGCGGTTTGCACCGCCAGGAAGAGGCTGGCGATAAGGGGCCCCCTAACAGGGCCCGTGCAGCTTTTCACTGTCTGCATAGCAGACAGTGAAAAGCGTGACGGCTGCTACTGCACCCGTCGCACGGCCGCAACACCGCCGGCTCCATTAGGAGCCGGCTCCTATGTTGCGGCCGCTTCCCCGCTGGCCCGGCGGGCGTAAACTAGGTTTCTGCCCGCCGGCCCATCAGGGATATTGTAATGGGGACCGCGGGAGTGCGGCCGCATTGGCGGCTGCACGGCGGTTAACGCCGCCAGCCAATGTTGTAATGACCCCCATAGACTTTAATAAAAGCACATGTTTAATCCCAAATTCATAGGTCCTTACACTGTCCTCCAGCAAATGAATCCAGTGACCAATAAACTTAAGTTGCCCCGGTCACTGCATATTCATCCAGTGTTCCATAATTCCCTCCTGAAAAAAGCAGTCCAGAATGTACACTCACAACCAGCTCCAGTTCTAGTACAGGGGGAAGTGGAATATGAAGTCAAACAGGTGTTGGATTCCAAACTTCGAGGTTGTAACCTGTGGTATCTGATCTCTTGGGAAGGTTACGGTCCTGAAAGTAACTCATGGGTTTCCACATCTGATGTTCATGCTCCATGACTAGTGAGACGTTTTCATTGTCTTAACCCAGGCAAACCAGGCCCTAGAGCGCTTTTGGGAGAGGGGAGTACTGTCAACATCAGGGCAGTGCGCGCTCTACTGGCGGTTAAAATTCTAAAACCCAGCCTTTATGCAAGAGCATAATTCATGCATCGTGTTTATATGCAGTATGTTAACCTTTTGCATTGCAGACTTTAACCTTGAAAAACACTATTAATGATGTTTGCAATAACTGTTCTTTTCCAAGGTATTGCGGCAGACCTACTGAGTGTGTTAGAGTGTGATCCCTTTCTAGGACCTTCCAGAAGCTTTCTCTGCAGCATGACTGAGTGTGGTTGTGGGCTGGGCCAGACTCTATATAAGGGAGCAAGCCCAGCTCCACGTGCTCACTATTTCAGAGGTCCCGTTGCAGAGCAGCAGCAATTTCCTGAGCTCCTGTTCCGGAGGCCTACCTTGACGATCCAGGCCTGCCCCCGCATTCTTTTGGTGATCCTTGAGCAGGGTGGTAAGACGGAGGTCGGGCTGGGCCCCGACCCCATTCTCAAAGACTCTTGAGTTTTGGGCCTTCCCGTGAAACTTTCAGAGTATGCGATTCATTTACAGCATGTAAGTCTTGGTATTCAGATCGGAAAAGCCTTGCGCGATAATTTCATGGCATTTGCATATTCTTGTTGGAATCGGCAGTGTGCGCGATTCATTTACTGCATGTAAATCTTGGTGTTCAGATCAGCAAAGGCTTGTGCGATCATTTCATGTCATTTGCATATTCTTGTTTGAATCGGCAGTGTGCGCGATTCATTTACTGCATGTAGATCTTGGTGTTCAGATCGGCAAAGGCTTGTGCGATCATTTCATGTCATTTGCATATTCTTGTTTGAATCGGCAGTGTGCGTGATTCATTTACTTCATGTAAATCTTGGTGTTCAGATCGGCAAAGGCTAGCGCGATAATTTCTTGTCATTTGCATATTCTTGTTTGAATCGGCAGTGTGTGCGATTCATTCCCACATTTAAACCTTGATGTTCAGATCGCTTACAGAGTGCGCAATCATTTTATGGCATTTGCATATTCTTGTTGGAAAGTGGCAGTGTGCGAGATTCATTTCCCGCATTTAAACCTTGATGTTCAGATCGCTTACAGTGTACGCTATCATTTCATGGCATTTGCATATTCTTGTTGGGAACGGCAGTGTGCACGATTCATTGCCGCATTTAACCTTGATGTTCAGATCGCTTACAGAGTGCGCAACCATTTCATGGCATTTGCATATACTTGTTGGAACCGGCAGTGTGCGAGATTCATTTCCCGCATTTAAAACCTTGGTGTTCAGATTGCTTACAGTGTGCGCGATCATTTCATGCCAATTAAAACTTTGATGTCTAGTGTTTCCTGAAGTGCACACAATTATCCAGGGCCTTTGAATTTCCTGCAAAGATGCTAAATTCAAGATGTTACATTCTTTGTGCATATTAAGGCCCTCACTACAACATTGGCGGTAAATCCCGCTTTCTGCCGTGCAGAAGCCCGCCAACACACCGCCGCGGCCGCGGAACTCCACTACAGCTATTACGACCAACAGCTCCGAATCCGCCAAAATCCGGACACCCACACAAGTCTGCCACACCAAAGGTAAGTGATAAACTGGCGATAACAAAACCTCCACCGTCACGCCAACAAGAATACGCCCACACTATCACGACCCACGAATCCACGCTGCGGTCTGTCAACCGCGGTAAACCATTGGCTGTACACACCGCCGCACTCAAAATACACACACATATACAAAACACCACCACATTGGACAATTCGAAATACACACACCTGATACACATACACCCACCACTCCCACACACCCAATAGAATATAAAACACACACCCACATTACCCACAAACCCTTACAATTAAAGATTTTTAAGAAGCAGAGAGACAGAAAAGCAAAGACCACACCAGCATCCAGAAGCACACAACAACATCACTCATACACATCCACGCACAAAACACCACACACCCCAAAAAATCACCCCACACATCACAACAGACACCACCTCACACATCACCCACACCACCCCATGGCACCGCAAAGACACCCCAGGTTTTCTGAGGAGGAGCTCAGGGTCATGGTGGAGGAAATCATCCAGGTAGAGCCACAGCTATTCCGATCACAGGTGCAGCACACCTCCATAGCTAGGAACATGGATCTATGGTGCAGAATCATGGACAGGGTCAACGCAGTGGGACAGCACCCGAGAACACGGGATGACATCAGGAAGAGGTGGAACGACCTACGGGGGAAGGTGCGTGCCGTGGTCTAAAGACACCACATTGCAGTTCAGAGGACTGACGGCGGACCCCCACCTCCTCCCCAACAACTAACAACATGGGAGGAGCAGGTCTTGGCTATACTGCATCCTGAGGGCCTCGCAGGGGTAGCTGGAGGAATGGACTCTGGTAAGACAAATCTTTAACTACCATAGCGCCCACCCTAACTGCATGCTATCACATACCCCCACCCTCACCCTCACCCCATCACTCCAACTCCTCACATATGTCCCACTATCACAAACCACACATCCCAACATCAAGCCCTGCATGCAACAACAAAGCATGGACACCCATCACCAAAGCATGTCCACTACAGATACCCCAAAACAATTATCACGCAAGGTCCTACACAACAATGTAAGCACTGGGGTACGGGGTCACCCACCTATTGCACACCATGGCACACATAGATGCAATAATCATGCCTTTACACCCCTGCAGGACCCCTACCCAACGTCACGGGACAGGGGGTTCCAGACATGTCCACCTCCCCCACAGAAGAGGCACACAGTGATGACAGCAGCTCTGTCCAACTGGATCTAGATGACCAGCCCGGCCCATCTGGGACCTCGGGACAGTCAGTTCCCCTGACACAGTCACAGGCCACCACAGAGCCTCCCCCTCAGGAAACACCAGCACAGCATCCACCCAGCGGGCCCATACCTCTGTCCCCAGGACACGTCAAGCAGCAGTGTGTCCACCACTACAGGGAACCCAGGCAAACCGACCACCCCAAGAACAGCAGGGAGCTGGGGGCAGTGGCAGTGGGCACACGGTTCAGGGGACAGAGGCCCAGGAAAACCGGGGAACTGGGAGGTCTGCTGTGCGACAGGGGGAGGACAAGCCCAGGGAACCCACTCTCCACGAGGCCCTCTCCAACATCATGGGAGCGTACTATCATTCCCAGGAGACGATGGCAACGGTACTGGCCAAGCTTCAGGAGACCCAGTGGCTGCAGGAGGAACAGTATTTGGGGTTCAGGGAGGAACTCAAGTCCATCAACACCACCCTGGGCACCATTGTAGGGGTGCTGAAGGACCTTGTGAACACCAGGAGGGACACTGTGGCACAACAAGGAGCCCCTGACACTAGCCTGGACGATGAACTGCCCACCACCTCCGCAGGTGCTAGTGGACAGGAGGCACCGCCACAGGACCACAACACCAGAACCACCCCGCAAGCGGTCCCTGAGATCCAGGACAAAGACAGAGAACAATGCCAAGACCCCCGGCAAGAAATTAGACCACCCTGAATATCATCCTTCTGTCCCACTTTGTCACCTTGTTAATCCTTAAACTGCCCTAGCTCCACTTCCTATGCCCCTTTGGACAATGCACCTGTGAGACAAATAGACTGGACTCTGCCATGGACATTCCTCCACCATCACCCCTATCCATTTTACAACCCCCTCCACTATTTAGCACTTAAATAAACACCCTTGAATCACAAAACAATCTGGATTCAGTCTGTGCTTTCACAAATGTGTATTTGCAATAACTGAGGAAAATACCAATGTCCATTCTAATGTCTACATACCTATGTCACACAGCTCTAGTCCATGAGGTAACATAGCAGAGGTCACACAGAGGGACCCACATCTGTGAAATTGAAAGGCAAAGTGACAAAGCAGGGTCCATACACTGGGTGAAAGTGACAGACAGATGATAGGTCGAACAAGTTTATCAGATGTAGGAGGCAGTGATGTCTTCTTACCTGTGTCTCACTGTAAGTATTGCTGGATCACGGTGTTTCTGTTGTCTATGTCCTCTTCTTCTGCCTCCTCTTCTTCACTGTCCACAGCTGCCACAAGACCTCCTTCTGGACCATCCTCCTGCAGAAAAGGCACCTGTTGTTGCAAAGCCAAGCTGTGCAGCATACAGCAGGCCACGATGATCTGGCACACCTTCTTTGGTGAGTAGTATAGGGAACCACCTGTCATATGGAGGCACCAGAACCTGGCCTTCAGGAGGCTGAAGGTCCTTTCAATCACTTTCCTAGTTCGCCCATGTGCCTCATTGTATTGTTCCTCTGCCCTTGTCCTGGGATTTCTCCCTGGTGTCAGTAGCCATGACAAATGTCGAGGGACAACTGTTAGACACACACTAACCCTTAGGGACCACCCCAGACCCAGACAACTATTCACACGGTATAGGATCCTTGTCCTCACCTAATAGCCACACACAGTGCCTCTGGAGTTTCCCCATCACATAACGGATGCTGCTATTCCTCAGAATGTAAGCGTCATGCACTGAGCCAGGAAACTTGGCATTCACATGGGAGATGTACTGGTCGGCCAAACACACCATCTGCACATTCATTGAATGGTAGCTCTTCCGGTTTCTGTACACCTGTTTACTCCTGCGGGGGCGGGGACCAAGGCCACATGTGTCCCATCAATGGCACCTATGATGTTGGGGATATGTCCCAGGGCATAGAAGTCACCTTTCACTGTAGGCAAATCCTCCACCTGAGGAAACACGACGTAGCTGCGCATGTGTTTCAGCAGGGCAGACAACACTCTGGACAACACGTTGGAGAACATAGGCTGGGACTTCCCTGATGCTATGGACACTGTTGTTTGAAAAGACCCACTTGCCAGGAAATTGAGTACTGACAGGACCTGCATTAGAGGGGGGATTCCAGTGGGAGGCGGATAGCTGACATCAGGTGACTCCAACTGGGTACACAGTTCCTGGAGTGTGGCACGATCAAGTCTGTAGGTGACTATTACATGTTGCTCTTCCATTGTCGACAGGTCCACCAGCGGTCTGTACACCGGAGGATGCCGCTATCTCCTCACCTGCCCCAGCGGACGTGCCCTATGGATGAGAACAGTGAGCACAGAGTCAGCCAACACTAAGGTAGTAAAAACACAATTTTATTGCACACATTTGTCAATACGCTATGTGCCTGTCTCTGTGTGTATGCAAGGCCTAGATATGTGTGATGCATTTAAAATTAATGCCATGTGGCCCCCTGAAATAGCCGCTGCCTGGCCTGTAATGTGGGACAAGGGGAAATGAGGTAACTGCAATGGCATTGTGCACCGTTGCGGTAGGCGGTCGAAGACTACGGCGCAATCCTGCATTGGTTAACATTGGACCCTATGGGTCCCAGGAGCCAATGACGATGTATGCCGGCAGTGACGGTACGCACCGCCATGGACGTGACTGCCATTTTCTGTCTGTTCACTCACTTGATACCTGATCTTCGACAGGAGAGTACCTACACTGCAAGTGCTGCTGTGACCTCAGTCTGGAAGCGACGATGGCTCATGTGTCTGGGGAAAGGGCCCCTGCCTTCACATCGGAGGAGTTGGAGAAACTAGTGGATGGGGTCGTCCCCCAGTACACGCTACTCTACGTTCCTCCAGACAAACAGGTGAGTACACTGTGAGCATGCTGTATGGGAAATGCCTGTTTGGAGTGGTGGGGATGGAAGATGGGGTGGGGGTAAGGCCTGCATGATCGGACGGTGTGTGTATGTGCGTCAGGGCAAGGGTGGGAACATGGGCCAATTACTGTGACGGTCCGAACGCTTAAAGTTTTTCCTTTTCCCCTGTACTATTCCTCTAGGTCAGCGCCCACCAGAAGAAGGATATTTGGCGTGCCATCACCAAGGACGTCCGGACCCTGGGGGTCCACCACAGACGGAGCACCCACTGCCGGAAAAGATGGGAGGACATTCGCCACTGGAGCAAGAAGACGGCGGAGGCCCAGCTGGGGATGGCCTCCCAACGTGGGAGGGGTGCCCGTTGCACCATGACCCCCCTAATGTTCCGGATTCTGGCAGTGGCAAATCCAGAGTTGGATGGGAGCTTGAGGGCATCACAGCAGACACAAGGGGGTAAGTACCGTCACATCCATCTGACTCTGCGCGCATTGGAGGTGTTTGGGTGGGGGAGCTGGGCAGTGGGTTCCCTTAGACTAGGGCAAGCTTTGTAGGCAAGGACCCTTTGTGAGGCAGGCTAAGTGACCCCAAACCCATCAGTGGTAAGAGCCATCAACACCTAGTCAGTGTCCTGTGACTTCCAGGTATGCAGCAATCGGGCATAGGCCATGTACCCCATGTCCCTGTGATTAATTAGGGAACTCTAGTTGCATGGCGTAGTGCCGAGGGCTGCTGTGTCTGTAGTGTCCGCCAACGGTAGCGGTATGACATGCACTGAACATGTCTTTCTTCTTTCTTCCCCACCCTTTTTGTGGTCTCCCTGTTCTTGTGTGTATTAGCATCATCAGGCGGAGCAGCTGTGCCACCGGAGTAGGAGGGAGCTGCATCCCACATGGCCCTGGAGGGTGAAGTAATGGAGTCAGAAGTCACCAGTGGGACGGAGGGCGAGGGGAGCTCCACAACGGGGACAGGAGTAGAGACCAGCGACACTGACTCCTCCTCTGATGGGAGCTCCCTTGCGGTGGTGGGTCCCTCTGTGCCCACCGCATCTACAGGCACAGCCACCAACCCCCTACCAGCACCGCCCTCCCAGCAGCCCCTCTGCATGTGTCCCGTGGCCGCTCACCCAGGAGGGTGGGCATCTCCTTTGCCCCAGGCATCTCAGGCCCTGCCCCAGTCAGCCCTGCAGCCCTCAGTGAGGAGGCTATTGACCTTGTGAGATCCCTCACTGTTGGGCAGCCTACCATTCTGAATGCTATCCAGGGTGTAGAGAGGCAGTTTCAACAGACAAATGCATACCTGGAGGGCATTCATTCTGGCCAGGCAGCCCAACAGCGAGCATTTCAGGCTCTGGCCTCTGCACTGATGGCAGCCATTGTTCCAGTGTCCAGCCTCCCCCCTCCAACTTCCTCAACCCATACCCAATCCCCAGTACCTCAGCCTATCCCAAGCACACCATCAGACCATAAGGCACACACCTCAACACACAAGGGTGGCTCTGGCAAACATAAGCACCACACATCTCACAAGCACTCACACAAGCATATTACCCATGCACACATGGCAACATCCACTGCATCCACTGTGTCCCCCTCCTCCACGTCTCCCTCCTTCCTCCCTGTCACGTCTCCACTTACACCTGCATGTACTACATCTTCAGCCACTACCTCCATCATGAGCATACCCATCACCACACACCACTCACGTGCACTCACCACCCCCACTACCATTCAAACATCCCGTGTCCTCTACCAGTGTGCCTGTGAGCCCTCCTCCTAAAGTACACAAACGCAGTCACACATCCACCCAACAGCCATCCACCTCATGCTAGCCTCTAGCCCATGCACCTTCACCCAAAGTCAGCAAACGAACACCTCCTACAACCACTACTTCTTCCTCCACTCACAAAACCCCTCCATCTACCCATCCCAGTGTGTCTAAAAAACGTTTCCTCTTAAATGTTGACCTCTTCCCTACACCTCCCCCCACTGTCCGTCCCCTAGGGCCCCCCTTTCCAGGTCCCAACCCAGCACCTCAGCCACCACATCACCGGGCACAATGGTACCCGGATTTTGGAGTGCGCCAAGCAACAGGGCTGCCAGTGTCCCAAGGAGCGAGGCCAAGGACATTCCCCCACCTCCGAAACAGAAAAAGTTGCCTACATCCCGGAGGGAGAAGGCCAAGACACCTGCCACCAAGAGCTTAGGCAAGACAATTGTGGGGAGTGGCAAGACAGCTGCGCCACCATCCAAGGTGGGGAAGGGCCTGAAGAAGAAAGGCAAGTCAACGTCACCGCCAACCTGCATGGCTGACAAGACCGGCACCACCACATGCCCGCCACCACGGACACCGCCGCCAGCAGCCCAGATACTGAGCCCTTCGCCAGCACCGCAGACACTGTGCCCTTCAGCAGCACCGCAGTCAGTGAGCCCGCCTCCAGCACCGCCGCTACTGACACCACCGCCAGCACCGCGGTCAGTGAGCCCGGCACCAGCACCGCCGCTACTAACACTCCCGCCAGCACCGCGGTCAGTGAGCCAGCCACTAGCACTGTGGTCAGTGAGCCAGCCACCAGCATGGCAGTCAGTGAGCCAGCCACCAGCACGGCAGTCAGTGAGCCAGCCACCAGCACCGAAGTCAGTGAGGCCACCACCAGCACCGCCGCCAAAATGACCGCCGCGAGCACCGCCGCTAATGACACCGCCGCTAGCACCGCCAGCGTACCCGCCACAACCTGAGCCAGTGGCACCACCGCAGACATGGCTGCCATCCCCAGTGGTCATCCGTATCTGCTGGCGGTTAGTTACAGGGGCCTGGGCAGCTTCCATGTTGCTCCACCGTCAGTGGACTGTCACATCCAATACCTCAGTCCTTGGCAGGATGAAGCACTCTGGGCACAAAGCCCCCTCCAGAACCATTGGAGAAAGGCATCCACTATCTCTGTCCTTGGCAGGATAAAGCACTCTGGGCACAAAGCCCCCTCCAGAACCAGACTGTTATCCACTTGAGAGACTGTGGCCTTGCACTCCCCAGGATAAAGCAGTGGGCAAACCACCCACTGGAGAGACTTGAGAGACTGTGGCTTTGCACTCCCCAGGATAAAGCAGTGGGCAAACCACCCACTGGAGAGACTTGAGGGACTGTGGCTTTGCACTCCCCAGGATAAAGCAGTGGGCAAACCACCCACTGGAGAGACTTGAGAGACTGTGGCTTTGCACTCCCCAGGATACATCAATGGGCATGGAGCCCCCTCGTGGAGGTGGCGTCATGCACTCATCCGGCTGAGGTGCCCCCCCTTCCCCCTGAGGTGCCTGTTTTATTTCGATCTGATGCCCCTGCAGTGTTCTCTCCGTTTCGATCGGGTATCTTGTGTGGGCCTCGCTCATGCATTTTGGGCCCAGTGGTCCACGGACTATGTAGGTGCAGTACCTGGACATGAAATCTGGGTGTACATATTTGTTTATAGTATATATATATTTTGGACTAATGGATTTTTATTGATTACAGCGGTTACACTCATTTCCTTTTGTCCTTGCGTTCTTCCAGGGGGGCTTGGGGGGTGTAAATGTAATGTTGCAGCATGTATTTGTGTGTATGTTGTTGTGGGTGAGGGTGGGGGTGGGGGTGTTGCGTGTTGCATGTGTGTGTCACTCTCTTTTCCCTCCCCCTGCCCCCCTCCCCTGTGTCATAGGTGCAGTACTCGCCGCCGTCGGTCGTGCTTCTGGTAGAGGAGCAGGAAGACTAACGCAGGGAGTATTTGGAGTTCAGGCTTCATGATGTTCTGGTTCCTCGTGGGTTGTGTAGAGATGAGTGTTTCCCCTTCCAAGTCCTGTTTCCGCCGTGTTTTTGTTCATGTTGCATCCGCCACGGAAAAGGTGGCGGATTGGCCTGTCATAATAGTGTGGGCGGTACATTGTCTTCCGCCTGTCTGTTGGCAGTGACCACCATGCTGTTTGTTTGTACCGCCGTGGCGGTCGGAGTGTTAAAGTGGCTGTCTATGTTGGCGGTTTCTGCCATGGTCATGATTTCATTTTTTTTACTGCCGGCCTGTTGGCGGTCTCACCGCCGCTTTATCACCGATCGCAAGGGTTGTAATGAGGGCCTAAGTCCTTAGTACAATCCCTATTGTTTTCCAGGGAATGTTTCAGATTACCTTTTGTCCTCATGTAAAGATGCAATGTTTGTTCTCAAACATTATTCTAGAAGGTTCTTGTATTTCTAAACTGTATGTGATATTTCATGAAAAGCTCATATGAAACATTGTATTAACCCATTCTTGATTTTTTCCAGGTACCTAGATTTCTTGAGGCCTAGTTAGAGCCTAGTTCTAGGCCATTCATGTTTCTTCAGTCTAAGTGTTATTTCATGTTCAGAGTATCATTGAACCCTAGACTCAACAGAGTGTTATTTCATGTTCAGTGATATTTCTATCAGAGTTTTGGAGCTGTCTTGTGGTGGACATGTTGGGAACATGCGCAGGCCCCGAGGATCTGGTCTCCCTGACAGATTTCAATATACGAAACTGCACTCCTCGTACTGTGGGTAGTTGCAGGGGCTAGGGGCCAGGCCACCCTGCCCCTGAAGACAGAAGAGAGGAGGTGGGGAGCACAAGGCTAGCAGGCCCAAAAACAGGCCAGCACAAGGGATGCAGATGATGGCAGCTCCTCCTAGTGACCAGGCAGGTCACAGGTCAGCACAGCAGCAGCAGTCCATGGTGGTTCCATGGTGGTTCCTGGTGAGTCCATTCAGCATTGTCCTGTGTCCAGTTTCAGGAGAGTCTCTGGAGTCTTAAGAATGACTAAATTGTGGGGAAAATTCCCCTGTACTTATACTCAGTTTACAGTGTGTTTTACAATGAGGAGGAAAGAGGGTTTCAACCAGTTACAACTGGTTCTGGGAGTGCCCCTTCTCTCCTCCAGCACAGGCTCCAAACATCAGTGGGGGGGAAACAACCCTATTGTGTGAGGCCAGGGCACATCATTTACAAATTCAGGTGTGCCCGCCGCTCCCTTCTCTCAGCCCAGGAAGACCATACAATATGTAGATGCACCTCTGTGACACCTCCACCATCCCTGTGTACAGGCTGTCTGAAAAGTATGCACTAAGCCCAACTGTCACTCTGCCCAGACGTGGATTGGAGTTAAACACCAGTGTCATAAGCACAGAGAAATGCTCACTTTCTAGAAGTGGCATTTTTGTAATAGTAATACAAAATACACCTACACCAGTAGGTAGCATTTCTTACCTCCATTACAATCATACCAAACATGCCTGCGCTACCCCTCATAAATTAGACAATACCACTTACACATAAGGCAGGGCATTTCCAATGCAATCCTATGAGAAGGCAGCACTCACAGCAGTGAGAAACCAAATAGGCTGTTTGTCACTACCAGAAAAGGCCACATTACTAGGCACGTGTCCTGCCCTCTACATACATGGCACCCTACCCATAGGGCTAGCTAGGACGTACCTTAGGGGTGACTTACATGTAGTTAAAGGGGAGTTCTGAGCCTGGCTAGTAAATTTAGATGCCAGGTCCCTGTGGCAGAAAACTGCGCACACAGGCCCTGCGCTAGCAGGCCTGAGACAGGTTTGAAAGGCTACTTCAGTGGGTGGCGCAAGTAGTGCTGCAGGCCCACTAGTAGCATTTAATTTTCAGGCCCTGGGTATAGGGATATCACTTTACAAGGGACTTATAGGTAAATTAAATATACCAATTAGAAATAAGCCAGTCATACCAATTTTACAAGGAAGAGCACATGCACTTTAGCACTGATTGGCAGTGAAAAGGTGCTCAGTCATAACGTCAACCAACAAGGGTCAGAAAAATAAGGAGGAAAAAGGCAAAATGTTTGGGAAATGACCCTGTAAAAGGGCCAGCACTAACAGGCTGGAATTGGAGAGATGACAATAATGCATTTCCCCTGGGCTAGTGACCTTTCTTTAATGACAGCCATCTGAACAGCAGTGGGAATTTTCTCAGTGGGAGCAAAGCGTTGTTCTGCTAATGAATACAAATGTGATTTGTATGCAATCAGGACTGTCTGAACCTCATTGAAAGTTGCATAGGTGAAACCAATGGCACCAGCAATTATCTGATGACCAGATGTGTTTTGTTGTCCCTTCTATGTAAATGTTGTGCTGCAAGCATGTCTGTTTGCAAAGCTCTGAGAATGCCTGTGTGTCATATAAGGGTTTTATGCATGACGCATAATGAGGAATGTAAGTTCTGCCAAACTTTAGGTAGCCCAATAGGGATTGTAGTTTTCTAATTGTATTTGGAGGTTGTAACGGTACACATTTTTCCTAGAATTGTGGCGCTAGGCTCTCTCTTCACTTGATAGCTTATATCCCAGAAACAGGATGCTAAGGAAGGCTATTTTAGTTTTTTTTAAATTTAATTTGTAGCCGAACTCAGCAAATCCCACAACAATGCGGGATACCATCCTTAAATGTTGCAGCAATTCATCATCCATGAGGTAAATATCAACTACATCGGACAATGCTTCAGGGTCTATGTCATGCAATATTGAAGTCACATGAGCTGCGAACAGTCCTGGACTGTTCTTGTACCCCTGGGGTAAACAACAGAATTTTTTTCTGGGAGCCTAGGGCGCTGAAACTTTTAAGTCTCTACTCTCGGGCGCTATTTTTTGGCAGAAGGAACCATTGGAAATGTCCAGTGTTGTTTTTTATTTTTTACGCACTATGTTGTTCATGAGTGCTATGCTATGTGAGTTTTGTATAGCGTATGTGTATGTATGACTGGTTAAAAGTCTGTAGTCTAAGACTATTCTGTACGAATGGTCTGGTTTATCTACTGGGAATGAGGGATTATTCATTGGTGAGACACAGGGTTCAATTACGCCCTGATACTCCAGTTGTGTGAGGATTTCCCTCGCGGGTGCTTTAGCATCATGTTTTATTGGATACTGGGGTTGATTTTTTTATAGGGATTACATGGTAGGGGGAATCTTTATCCCATCCAATGCGGTTGTGATATAACGAGGGTGCCTGCCCCAATGCCCAATCGATGGCAAAGGATTCTGCAAGCTCCCCGGGAACAAGGGGCGAGAAAGAAGATTTGATCATCTTCCCCATAAGGGCAGGTATAGACAAGTTAAGGTGGCCAATCTCTTTCAGCCAGTAGAATATCATATATGTTTACGACGGGGTCTCAAAAGAGTGCATCGATTGTGCACTCAATGTCTCCTTCTAACTGTAGGATACTTTTTATGGCTTTTTTAGCTGAAATAAAACAAAGAACTGACAGTGACTAAACTGTATTGTTACTTTGTACACCCTATCAGGAATGAAGACACGCATGTTCGCAGTCTCTACTTGTAGGAAGTCATCAGTTGCTTTCACCTCCAGATGCTCTAGGAGATTCTGGCGAACTATTGTGACCTCTGCCGTGCTGTCTAATAGCACTAATGCCCACCTCTTGTTCTTCAATATAGTCCTCTTCTTGAGTGACATTTTGGACTGCAACTGCTGCCACCTTTTTCTTTTTGAATTGGGGTTTTTGTTGTGGAAGTTTCTCTTCTTTTTTTACAGAACCTTCTGTAGAAAGTTGTGATTCCTGTCTCGGTTTCACATACTCAGTTGTTTGCACTGACCATCCACCTCTCTCACTGTGTTTTTCCGGTGAGTCCTGAAAGGAACAAGATTGGCATGTATCAGTATATTGCTATCAGGTGTTTTTATATTATCCCCATTTCTGAGATTATATCTATTCTGTGAGGACTCCGTATGCGGAGATTCTCCCCTTTCTTTTTTAGATGTCTGTTGTTTTTTATCTCAACGTTTCTTAGTACCCTCAGGAGCTTGCTTGTTAGAATCTTTATTAGCTTTACCTTGGATTTGTGGTTTTGTTGGTCTGGCCCCCAGACTATCTTGACCAATACTAGAGTAGGTCTCTGCGATAAGCTTTAACACCTCACATTCTTGATCCTGTGATCCGGGAGCCACATGAGCGACGCTAGTGCAACTGCTTCCCCTTTAAGGTTACTTTCATATAACTGAGAAAACTGTGGCAAAGTTGCCCATTAGTTGCATCCCCAAGTCCAGGGCCAGGGCAGCCCCGTATTCATCTTGAATTTGTCTCAACAGTTCCGGTAAATTGGCAAGTGTCGGTGTACCCTGTGTGGTAGTATAGAGAGTGGCAAATACCGTGCCCCATGTATTACAATTATCTATGGTGGGAACCATCCCAAATGGCAAGCATGTAGTTAATATTCTGTGTTTATCCTGAGGTCCTGTATGGGGAAATACTGCTTCCAGCGCATTTATTTTTTGAGCTAACCAAAACGGAATCTCGTCTCATTTGGCGGGTACTTTACCCATGATCGAATATACAGTTGCAGTATTAATGCCTGGTGTTATTGCATGTGGTTGCACTAGTGCAGCACATGCTGGGTTTGTATTTAATGTTTGCCTTACTCACTGTACTAAACGTCTGTATATTGCCATCAGATCAGCATATAGGCAAAAGACTTCAGCTACCGTTAAGTATGCTGCAGCAGGGTGAGGTTTATAAGTGGCCAATAAAGGCCAGATAGGACCATCATTACTTAGAGGACCTAACCTAACGTGTACAATTGTGTGGGGTAAGGTGCCATCAAGCCAACTATTATGTTCTTGGTAAGATAGAGGTATTTCTAGAAATGCATGTGCTCTGTATTGTGCAGGTACGTGTGCAGGTGTATAGTGATGAAATGTATTAGTGTTCCCATCAACTGCTGGCAATGTGACCCAGGAATAAAAAAATTCTGTTCTATAGGCTGGGTGAGCCTCAACAACAAACGTGACTGGACCCCCCTCGGTCGGTAGGCCATGTGCCAATAAATGTGCAGGAATGGGTGGTCGCATATTGACTGCAATTGCTACCTCTTGTGGATTCGCCATAATAAATTATAAATTTAGTTCAGAGATAAGCACACCAGATGGGGATTATCCTTTTAATGGTTCACGCTTGAACAACCTACAGCATTAGTTTGGTACTTCCCTCTTAGCTGAGGAGGAAAATCCTCAATACCACAGATGTCTCCTCTGTATATAGTACTGAGGTGTCTTTGTATGTGGTGTGACAGAGATACTCAGGAGGACCCGAAAATTAGAGCCTGACCAAACGTTGGAGGCGCCATGTTATGTAGCTCTCATTATTCTAATGAAAATACTGGATTTGAGCGGCAGAATCGCCTGCGGGGTGGGAGACTGAGTCTTACCCACTACAGGTGACACCTGTCGCCCCAATCCGGGTTTTGCTCCGGCTAACTAGCAGTGTCTCATCTCTACCCAAAAGCAGGAATGATTGGGCTGCCGAGCGCATTGATTCCTCAGGGAAAACGTGGTCACTCAGATCGCATCCGTTTTTATCAGTTACATTGGTCTCACATATACAAGGACAATCAGAGGCAGTATATGTTTCAATAAGGTTTTTAATGAAGCAACTGCATCTTAGATGATAAAGCATGTACTGTAATAACCCGGATGATAAAGCATGACAGGATTAAAATTGTGACAAGGAGAGTGAAGCATAGAAATAATGCTACCATATTGTCACTAGACTCAATAGACTAATTCCTACCTAGGTTATATTAGAGCACAGCATGTTAAGCTCTAGTTCTGCCCTTCAGGTTTCCCTGGGAAGGCGTCATCCCCCATACCCGTGCAAAGGCCTGAAGTCTGCATAAGCAGCTTTAGTGAAGCGTTCAGCAATCAACATATAGTCGTGGTCATCAGGCTGGAATCTCCCTCTAACGAGTATGGGATAGAGAAGTGTTTTTATAATAAAACAGCAGATGTTCTGTGAAATGTCCCTACGTAAGTATGTGTATGTGAAAATGTCCCTACGTAAGTATGTGTATGTTTCTATGAATACCAGAGACAAAGCGTTACCACGTTTACCAGCAACCTATCTTACTGCAACCTTGAGAGAAGCACAGAGTGAAAGAAATGTCTTGCGTAAGAACGCAGTGCTCAAAAGACCGCAAATGTGGCTATTGTTAAAATAATAAATAAAGCTGAATAAAATATATGTTATGTTATGTTATTTTTATTTGTACCGCGCACAGCTGCCCCAGCAAAGGGGCGTCCCGGCGCTTTGAGAAGGTAAACACAACACAGCACTAAAAGCGGGCAAAAGAAGACAAAACACAACAGATAAGCTTAGACAAATAAAAAGGTCTTAATAGCCCGCCTAAACTGAAGGAGCTCATCAATGGCCCGAATTTGTGGAGGAAGAGAATTCCACCAACTCGCTGCCAGGACTCGAAAAGAGCGGCCCCCAATTCTGCTCAGCTTAAAGCGCGGAACCACTGCTAAGTTCTGGCCTAACGATCTAAGAGTGCGAGAGGGAACATAAGGAATCAGCAATTTCTCCATGATTTGCGGGGAAGTACCCTTTAAGATTTTAAATGCAAAACAGAGAACCTTAAATCTAATCCTCTGCTGCACAGGGAGCCAGTGGAGAGAGCGCAGAGTATTGGACACCGAACATCGCCTGGGGAGACCAGTCACCAGTCGGGCCGCAGCGTTTTGAACCCGCTGGAGCCGCCGAAATTCTGACTGGTTTATCCCCGCCAGTAGGGAGTTGGCATAGTCCAACCTAGACAGCACTGATGCTTGAACCACCAGCTGTCTTGTAGGTGCATCAAAGAATTTGAGGATAGGTCGAAGTCCTCTGATGATGCCATAGCAAGAAGCCGCCACCTTCTTGGTATGACAGATGAAACTCAGAGAAGAATCAAACCATACCCCCAAGTTTTTTATCTCTGCCGCTGGGAGGGGAGTCACACCCAACTCCGAAGGCCACCATTTATCATCCCACAAAACCACCTGTTTACCAACCACCATAATCTCCGTCTTTTTGGTGTTTAACTGGAGACAGTTGGATTTCATCCAGTTAGCCACTTCCCGCAGACCATCACAAAACCTGGGAGCCTCCAGGTCTGAGTCCCCACTCAGTGTGACCGCCAGCTGCGTATCATCTGCGTAGGATACCATGGTTAGGCCCCACCGCTTGACGACCGCAGCCAACGGTCTCACATACAGATTGAAAAGGGTGGAACTCAGTGAAGACCCCTGTGGGACTCCCTGGTCTAACGGGTAGAGTGACGACTTACCGGGCGGGATCGCCACCTGGAATGACCTATCCATAAGGAAGGAACGAAACCAGTGCAAGGCGGAGCCAGAAACGCCCACCTCCTCAAGACGCCGAATCAGAATTCCGTGCGAGACCGTGTCGAAGGCGGCACTAAGATCTAATAACAACAGTGCCGCCGTCCGACCGGAATCCATCACGGAGCGCAGATGCTCGACCATCGAGAGGAGGGCCGTCTCCGTACTATGACCCGCACGGAACCCGTTCTGGGTGGGATCAAGAATGTTAAACCTACCAAGGTGGTCTGTAAGAGTGGCATTCACATGGGCCTCTGCTATTTTCGTGGCCCAAGGAAGAAGGGAGATAGGGCGGTAGCTTTCAGGTTTAAGGGGGTCAAGGGTCGCCTTCTTCAGAATTGGCGTAACTACTGCCTGCTTCCATCTAACGGGAACCACTCCAGAAGAAAGAGACAGGTTGATCAAGGACAGTACCGGGGAGCGGCAAACCGGTGCCAGAGTCTTAAGTTGGGCGGGTTTCAACGGGTCAGCCGGAGAGCCAGACTTAATTTTGGTGCTGAGATAGTCAAACATCTCCAGAGATAAGGGGGGTAAGATGGAAAGACATTCCCCCTCACCTAAGGTGCGACCAACCTGCTCTAGCATCAGGGAACCCGTTGGGAAAGTGCGATAGATGGCTTGCACTTTTTCATGAAAGAAAGAGGCCAAACCCTCACAATGTGAATCCGAGCATATTTCCCCTGCAATTACTCTCTTCGCCATCAGGTCCTTTAATACTTTAAAAATAAGTTTCGATGGATTGGTAGAATTCTGAAACTGTTGAGCATAAAAGGAGGCACGAGTTTGACACACTGCCCTGTGATAAATCTTGATTTTAGCAAGATAACATATTTTCAGATCAGAGTCATATGACTTCCTCCATAATCTTTCGGCCTGTCTACAGACCCTCTTAAGAGATGCCAAGGAAGTGGCATACCAAGGGCTCGGCTCCTTCCGGTGACACTTAGACCAACACATAGGAATCAGAGAATCGAGGGCACCAGAAATCCACTCACAGAAGGAGTCGTATCCACAATCGACCTCAGTGAGCGGACCTAAAGGAGCCTTCTCGAGCTGATGATAAAAATCCTCCAGACTTAATTTGTTCCAGTGTCGTTTAAGAACAAATCTATCCTGAGATACAAAAGGAGAGTCAGACAGAGAGCATGCCATTTTCACCAGCATGTGGTCTGTCCAGACCAACTGAGAGGAACCAAGAACTCTGAGACCTTCTAAATTTGTGAAGAACGGGTCAAGAATATGACCACCTTTATGTGTGGGGAAGGTAATCATCTGCGAGAGCTGTAAAGCCTCAAGATCCGCCAAAAAGCTCCTAATAGTAGGTAAGGAAGGACAGTCCAAATGGAGATTAAGATCTCCCACAACATTAAAATTTGCGCATCCTAGTGCCTCTATGCTAATATACTCAGGAAGAGTAGCCCTAAAAACAGAATCACAGCCCGGAGGCCGGTAAATTAATAACCCAGAGAAGGTAAACTGATGACTAAACGCTATTTTAAATAGGGCACCCTCATACCCCAAAAGTTCAGCGGCTTTCCACTGACAGGGATAACGCCGTTTGGTGGCCATCGCAATACCTCCACCTCTAGTCGTACGATTTAAAGTAAAAATAGCATATTCTGGGGGAAAAGCTAAGTTAGTTATCGAGGAGTCAGAGTCCTGGAGCCACGTTTCCGTCAGAAAAAGCACATCCGGCGAACCATCAGCAAGAAGGTCGTAAATCTCCTGATACTGCTTTACCACAGATCTGACGTTTAAGCTCCAGATACTCAAGTCCCGTTGTCCTATCCTCTTTACAGCAGGCCCTAAGGAGCGTATAAGGGAGGGGGGTTCCAATGACCATACACCGCACCTACAGTGATATGGGCCACACAACGGGCCTACAGGCGAACACTCGCAACGTGTACATTGATCCCGAAGGGCCAGTAAATCGGACCTACTATAGGTTCTCAAACGAACAGTCATGATTACCAGGTCCAGAGTTCTGCCACGAGCCGCGCTTCCTTATCTAGGGTAAAGTGCACAGCTGCAGGCCTGGTCATGCTAAAATCGCATGCATGGAGCTATAACTAAAATGGCTTCACAACAGCATCATTAGCATGGTCTCCCCTAACTTTTTGCCTCTACTTCCCAAGTTGCTTCTGTTTGCTGTTTTTGTTTGCTCTGGACACTTTACCACTGCTGACCAGTGCTAAAGTGTAAGTGTTCCCTGTATAAATTGTATGTGTACATTGGTTTATCCATGATTGGCATATTTGATTTACTAGTAAATCCCTAGTAAAGTGCACTAGAGGTGCCCAGGGCCTGTAATTCAAATGCTACTAGTGGGCCTGTAGCACTAGTTGTGCCACCCACATCAGTAGCCCTTTAAGCATGGCTCAGACCTGCCACTGCAGTGTCTGTGTGTGCAGTTTTAAACTGCCATTTTAACTTGCCAAGTGTACCCACTTGCCAGGCCTAAACCCCCCCTGCAGGGTGCAGTATATGTTAAAGGTGGAACATGTACTTAAAAGGTGTTTTACATGTCCTGACAGTGAAATACTGCCAGCTTCGGTTTTTACTGTTGCAAGGCCTTTCTCTCACATAGGTTAACATGGGGGCTGCCTTTAAATGGGATTAAAGCGAAGATTCCCTTTGGAAGCAGATACAAATACGGAGTTAGGGTCTCTGAACTCACAATTTCAAAATACATCTTTTAGTGAAGTTGGTTTTTAGATTGTGTGTTTGAAAGTGCCACATTTAGAAACTGGGTATTTTCTTGCTTAAACCATTCTGTGACTCTGTCTGTTTGTGGATCCCCTGTCTGGGTCTGTTTGACAGTTGGGCTGTTTGCACCTCTCCTCTAGACAGTGACACAAAGTGAGCTGGGGTGTAGCCTGCCTATCCTGATGGGCCATCTGGGCTGAGGGTAGGAGAGGAGTGGTCACTTACACCAGAAAGGGCTGTGCCTGCCCTCACACAATGCAGTCTCCAAACCCCTGGTGTGTGTCTGGGGCCTGGCTGGGCAAGACAGGATCTTGAAAACAACAGGGACTTCTCTTTGAAGTAGGCCTACTTCAGAGGCAGAAAGGGGTATTAGAGCACCCAAAACCCCTGAAAATTAGATTAATTCTGGAACCAAGAGGAACCTCTCCCCGGGAGAAGAGCTGGAGAAGCTGGGAGGAGTACTGCCCCTTTGCCTCTGACTGTGCTTTGCTTGGTTGGCCTGCAGTAGCTGCTTCTGCCTGAGAGAGGACAGACTGACTTTTGAGTGACTTCCCACTGGTGAAGAATCTCCAAGGGCTTGAAGTGAGCTTGCCTCCTGTTGTTGAAGTCTCAGGGACATCAAAGACTTATCTCTGCCAGCACCTGGACTTTCTGAGAGTCCTGCCAAGTGGTGTCCTAACCTGTCTCTGGGCCTGGGTGGTGAAGCTGGTGGAAAAGGACAGAAATATATGCAAAGACTACCGTCCAGAGAAACTTTCGATGCACCACCTGCCTTGCGGCTGATAAGCTACACGCTGACTGCCTTGCGGCTTATATCAATGCTTTACCTGCATTGCAGCAAGGAGATTGATGCAACGTGGCTGGAGAAATGACACGCAACACCCTCAGCGGCTGCTGTTAACGAGGCAAGCCCCCATGCAGCGCAGTTTTTTGACACCGTGCGACCGGATTGCAAAGCAACATCACTGGGCACGGAAAATCAATGCAAAGCCTGCCTGGGCCCGAGGTGCCCGTCCGGGATTGACTCATCACTCTCTTGTGGGAGAGAAGAAACGGCGCAAGCCAACCCGACCGGAGGAGGAACGATGCACGGTCTCATTTGCGAGTGAGTAATTGACTCATTGCTGGTTTTTTTTGACACACGCTCGTCCGTGCAGCTTAATTTTGATGGTACCAAAGTACTTTTGTGCAGTAACAGAATTCTCACTGTTTTCTAATGTTTAAGACTCTTATTATTTAAAAAATTCATATTTTGACATGTGTGTGTTGGATTTTTGTTGTTTTGCTCTTGTTTTGTTTAGATAAATAGAACCACTTTCCTCGGGGCAAATCCATTAAAAACATATGTGTGAGACTTCAGGGCTGTCTCTAAACTAATACAAAAAATGGAAAAAAACACGCTCTGAACAACAATATAAAGAATATGTACAATACCATAAAATACTATTGACAGAGTAAGGTAAGCTGGAGTAGAAAAGATGCCAACACCAGAGACATATATGATAGTCAGATACATTATACAAGGTTCCTTCACCAGTGTTTAACAGTTATACTTACATCATCAAGTTCCCAGCATGCAACAAATAATTAAGTGCATTGTACAAGAGAGAAGAATACTCACTGCTTGCCACAACATTATTCCATGACTTATATCCTTGCTACTGCTATCATATAGGGGTTTAAAATACTGCACAATTGATACTGTGCACTTGAGAAAGACATAATTGTCCCATCAAATATGCAAATAACGCAAAACGTAACCCTGATGCAAAAGATGGCACCGAAACCACCTACCTTCCTTTTACTACGAATGCACACGGTACCACAAATAACTTCTTAAGGTATCGAAAACTGCATGGATGGGAGCTTGCTGCAGGCAATGTTTGTTTTAATATCAGGAAAATTAACTGTAAAAACCGACCCAGTAGACCAATAATCCAACCCACAAACAGCCAAAATACTGGTCCACACTCTAGCCTGTCAGACCAGCCCTTCTGGCACTGCAAGATTGCCCGATAGGCCAGTCCAACCTTGTTTTCATACTGGGACATTCCAGGGACCCGCTGCTTTTTAAAGTGCCCACAATGCTAGAGCGTGACTCTTATACAAAGACTGCACAAGGGAGAGTGGAAGTCTCATGCAAGCTGTTGTTTTATAAAACCTCCAGCCAGGTCCTCAAAGAAAGTATTGAAAAGTACAAAAGATTTGCAAAATCAGAACTCTTGGGAAATGCAGGAGTTGATACTAGGCAGCTGCCAGCCCTGTCACTACAGATTGTCATTGTTGGACCTTTTTGGTCTTTATACTTCTTATGCAGGTTGCATCTCACTCAGATGTTTTTAATAATTGTGAGAAAGGGCTCGTCACCATTTTGATGCATGAGCTACTGCCATGATAGGATCGGCAGTGGCAGCACTTATATGATGTGGAAACTGGGTGTGTGGGAAATCCTGGCATTAGTTACCAACATAGGCATTCTTACTTAATTAAAAAGTCTTCTTTGAGCTCTGTGATTTAGACTTAAAGAATGGTTATTCTTGAAGAAATCTGGAAAGCCAAAGCTTCCCTATGATCACTAGTGCTGCTGACTTCTTTAGATCTAGTGTACAGCTCTTCCCAGAGGTTTTCATGAGGTTATTTAGCACATGATCAATCTTCAAAGGACAATTGCAGTCATAGTGCCAGATTTAAGAAAAGTGGCGCTACATTACATGTAGTGTCATTCTTGGGGCCCCTTGCGCCCCCCCTACAGCCACCATGTGTGCGCTGTATTAAAAATACAGTGCACCATGGCACAGGGTAGGGGGTAACAGCTTCAGAATTTCTGCCACTATTGATGTACCATTCATGGTTACCGCCAAATCTTTGGGGCTAGCCCTGAACACTACACAGGGGCCCATTGAAAACAATGGCATGCCCCCTTTTAACGCCTGCTCTGATATTTTAGATTTCTTTGCACCATTTTGTGCCCCCCCCGGAGGGGGCCGCCACCTTTTCATACATTATGCCTGGAGTAGGCATAATGTGGCACAAGGGGTTACAAAGTGGGGCAATGCATGCATTCCCCACTTTGTAAATATGGTGCGGTGATTTTGGCCTTGTTGGGCCACATTAGAGTAAAAAAAATACGCTAATGTGGCATAAGAAGACACTAGGGGCTCTTAAATCTGCCCCATATTTCTTTAGAGACAGTCCTACATTCGCCCTTTTTACGAAAATAACCTTTGTATACGAAAATCTTTGGCGGGCTTAAGACAAATCAATTAATTGTTTTTTTTCAAGACAGAAAATGCTCATTCCCATGTACTGTGTAAACAAAAAACACTTTACACGTTTCAGGATAGTTAGACGCTACATGACTATGTGCAGATTCTCTGTTTCATATATTATGTATATTTCGCAATACAACTGTAAGCTTGGACTGTTTTTTGAAATTTTACAGCCATCACCAAAATATTTATACACAGCTCAAATAAATGCATATTGAATATAGCACGTAGCATATGCATATCTCTTTGCAGTTCAGACCTTTGCCGAACGTGCTTATCCCTGGTCTTATTGCTTTTTAAAATGTTGAGATTCACCTCTGTATTTCATGTTCCGCTATTTTATGTAGTCAACCCCTATTTTGTCCTTTGAATTGAACCTCGGAAATATATTGATAACTGTTTCATTATGACCTTCCAACTCCAAATTGTTCCACAGGCGAGGTAGATGAACCGACATTTCAGATGCATATGCTCAAGTTAGAAGGGGAAATCTGGCATTAATTTACTTTTGCTAAAAAGAACAGCTATTTACATTATTCTTTAATATGTGTTGTTGCAGGTTATCTACGTAACCAGAAACCCAAAAGATGTTTTAACTTCCTTTTACTATTTTGAAAAGTTGATACCTTCACTGACACCATCACCAACTTTTGAGCACTTCATGGAGAAAGCTTTGAACGGGGAAGGTAATTTTTAGTTAATTAATTTTTACTTTGTGATGACATTTATCTGATTTAAATATTCATGCAGGTGTTACCCACTCTTAACAGAACTCATTTTTCAAACCAGAGGAGATGTACCTAACTGGCATCATTTAAAATGTTTATTATGAGGAGCAGGAGATTGTAAATGGGGTCTTCTGAGTCGTGGTGCTAAAGTATAGGTATTGCATCAGTCTAAGGCAGACCCTTTTCCCATGTTCTCAGTTCTCAGACTGGTACCTCAACAAACAATTCAAAAAGCAGTCCAGGTCCCTGAGGACTGTAAGTGACTCAGTTTACACTGTTAAGTTAGTGCTTCGGGACTCATAGTTGTCAACCTGACTTCTTAAATTATCATAATCTGATCAATTTTGTTTTGAGGATGCATTACATTCAGATCTGTTATACTGTTCAAGGTGTTCTCCAAGTTCCAGACTCAGATTGCAATGCTAGTGATGAATGCTAAGTGAGTTGTCCAGAGCATGCAGTCCAAAGACACTGCACTCGCAAATAAAAGGAGGAGTCTGACAGTCTCCGCTGACTAGATCCCAAAAGACAATGCCATAACAGAAATTGGAACTGGAATATACCACTGTGACTCTCCTGGTAGATCAGTGCTTAATTGTGCAGGTGTGACTCACCGCACTCATTGTTGGGGACTGACACATATTTTTCCCGATTTGACTTTCACCTGAAGAAAAAGAGAGAAAACTAAAAAAATGTGAATAAAGGAGAAAGAGAACACGAAAGATGAAAAATAGTGACAAAGAAAGAAAGCAAGGATGAAAACGATCCAGAAAGAGTGAAATAAATAGGCAGGGACTGTCTGGTCGTGGGGGAAACAGGCATGAGCTGTAACAAAGACTTCACAGTCTTGGGACCCGATTCACAAAGATAAACTTACACTTCAGGGCTAAGTTTACTTTTGTGAATTGGGCCCTTAGACTTCAGGTCTAAATTTAGACTTAAAGTCTAAGTTTACCTTTGTGAATTAGGCAACTCTGATATTCGAAAGTGGTAGCGGTTGGCATCTGAGCAAACTTCAGACCACAGCTCTTAGTCTATAATTAATTAAGTACTGCGGTAGGCATGGGTGAGCATCTAAGTTTTATTCAAAGTAGGTGTCAGGGACAAGTATATTTACAGTTATCAGAGGTGCAATGAAGACTTTTAACAATATTTAATGTATTAGGAATATTTACACCATCAACAGTTTAATGTTCACAAAGTTTGAACACATCTCAAGTATTTCTCTTCACTGTTAATTAAGGTTTTTGGCCCATTTTTAAGGAAACTTAGCACCGCCTTTGCACCATTAATTCTTCCGCAAAAGTGGCGCTAACCTAGCTCCATATTTATATATATATTAATGCTAAATATGGCAAATAACAAAATATCACCCCACCTTGCATAGTTTAGTGAATATGATAAGCTAGGTAGGCATTCCCTCCCTGGCGCTAGCCCTCCAGTGTTATATTTATTGTCCGACGCAAAAATGATGCACATTAAGGAACCGGTTCCAAAAAATGACGCAAAGTCCAATTAGTATCAAAATTTAACGCCTGGTCAGACAAGGCACTAAAATGAGGCCCACACACTACTACATAAGGAAAACAGAAGGACTATTGGCAACCCCCTGGACAACATGGAATTGTTAATGCTCCAGCTTGGCACACGCCACAGATGACAGCGATGACAACAGGTCCTACCAGCACCACCACAGCAATCCCAAACACCAACACAGCAGCCACAAAAGCAGCGCAGAAGGCAGGAGAGGATATTTAGACAGCACACAACCATCCTTGCACTAAGGGAACACAATGTCATCAGGACCTACCGTCTGAAGCGGGAGACCATTGTATGCCTGCTGCACCACATTGCACTAGACATCACTGCAATGGTGGAAAGTGCAACAATTATTCCACCCATGACCAAACTCCTGGCTGTCCTCCATATGCTGGCATCAGGAACGTTCCAGACAACTGGCGCACAAGTAGGTGGCATCTCCCACCTATCCTTCTCGGGTTTCCTTCCAAAGGTTCTGGATGCAATCATACAACTCACACCTCACCACATCTGCTTCCCCAGCACCCAGCAACTGCAGCAGGAGATCAAGCAAGGTTCCTACCAAATTGCTGGGTTCCTGCATGTGCTGGGTGCAATGGACTGCACCCATGTCCAACTTGTACCACCTGTTGCAACAGAACATCTCTACAGGAACGGCAAACACACCCATTCTTTGAATGTGCAGGCCATTGTGGACCACTGTGAGCTCTTCACAAAAATCCTAGCCAAATATCCCGGCAGCGTCCATGATCCCTACATATTCTGGCACTCCACCATCAATGAGCTGTTCCAGGATTGACAATATGGCAATGGCCTTCTCCTAGGTAAGCCACCATAACAATCATTACACAGACAACACACCAAACTAGTAGGACAAACAATACATACACTACACTAACCACACATGGACAGGGGAACACAGATGTACTGACATCAATACATATGCCACATTACACTGCATTCAATGCACATCACACACACACACATACACCCATATATACATAATACAGCCACAACCTGACTGGCACACCACGTGAAGGACAGGTGGAGCTATGTCCCCTTTAAATACAGAAGCTGGGCCCAAACCACTACAAGTGTTCACATGATTGACAACTAAATACAGATCCTACACACATTACACCAAACAGGGAATAGCTCAGTGATGTGAATGCCATTGGCCATGTCAATGTGAAGGATGTCACATATAAGCACAGCTCCACATTTGTCATGGTGTAGAAGCCTCCGGTGACACCAATATCAAATGCCATCCAAGTGTGGTCATCACCAACCACATATCATCCAAACATACCAGATGTACCCATTGTTTCCACCTTCACCTGTTTGGTGCATTGTGCTGCAAACATAGAAATGCAACATCATCAGCCATGAAAGACCAAGGCCCTCATTACAACCTCGGCGGTCTTCCCAGAAGACCGCAGAGGCTGCGGGCGCCAAAATACCACAATTGCTGGCGGTATGTCTGGCTCCCTATTTTGACTTTTCCGCTGGGCCAGCGGAAAAGTGACATCAACATTGCTGCCGGCTCGTAATAGAGCCGGCGGCAATGCTGATGTGCACCGGGTGCAGTTGCACCTGTCGCACATTTCACTGCCTGAAATCCGGGCAGTGAAAAGCACGATGAGGCTATGCCTGGGGGCACCTGCACTGCCCATGCCAATTGCATGGACAGTGCAGGGGACCCCAGGGGCAACCCGAGTCCCCTTACCGCCAGCCTATACCGCCATGGGCAGGCTGGTGGTAAGGGTAGTCAAAATCCCCAGGGCAGCACTGCTTGCAGATTGCGGATTACGACCGCCTGGACCGCCATGGCGTTTTACCGCTGGTCCCGGCAGTGTTACCACGGCGGTACCACCACGGTCAAAATGTGGTGTCCAGTACCACCAGCCTATAGTCTTGCTGGTCACCGACCGCCAGGGTTATAATAAGGGCCTAAGTGTAGGGATGGGCACCTCACAGCACTCCTACAATCATATCTGGTAAATCCACAACTCCCTAACATGATACCAGGGTATCAACAGGGCACTGTAGGAGCAGGACTACTGACAATGTACTGGGAGAGGCCAGAGATGCTTGTGAATGAGGGGACATGGGACTTAGCAGGACTGGTCATGCGATGCAGGGCATTGCAGAAAAACACATCATTTCCTCTCCGGTCACACAGGTGTCTGAAAATGCATGCCAGTATCACTAAACAAACCATACAACGCGACACATTGTGCCCATGATCCACATGCAGATACGCATGGCAGCAAGCAAATGCCACCAACTAAACTGTGTGCAAAGGAGCTTTTCCAAGGGAAAAGGAGAGGCACTCACATGCTACACACAGTTCACAACACCTGTGTCATGGCACACCATACACAAAAAAGGTTCAAATTCCCAGAACATCACTCATCTGCAGGTCTGAAGTGAGGGGACTGAGGGACACATGTCAGGAAAGTGGCGCAGCATCAACAGCAGTGACACTGTAACTGGAGCCCCTTGCCGCACCCTGTTGTCACCATTTAGGCCCCTTATACAATAAATGGCGCACCAAGGTGCAGAGTAGGTGCAATAGTGTCAAGATAATGGATGTCATAGTTGGACTCTGTAGGAGTATTGAGGACATACTTGACCATTTCATGCACAATACATAGGGACTCATTCTAAACTATGGTGTTCCCCCTCCTAATGCCTGCTCTGTGCAGGTGTTGAAAGTGCCTGTGATAAATCATGTCTAGGAACCTTTGGGAATCATCTGTGCCTATTTTGTGAATCACACATGTGTACACATGCTGGCTGGCACAGGCATAATCTGCCACAAAGGGTCAATAAGTGTTGCACTGCATGCGTAGTGCCACATGGTAACATGTTGGCCTGTGTTTTGCCTTGTAGGACTACCACAGTGTCAATACAAATGACACTATTGTTTTGAGAAGAAGTGGTATGTTCCACTAACATTAGGACACAACCTCAAACCTGAACAACACAACACTTCATTTGCATGGTTGAACTATCAGGTCAGATTTAATATGACAATCACCAGGATCCTGATCCACAACCCATGATAGCAATGTCCACCACCACACACAAATGCAACCATTCTGCAAAACGGGAACAAACACAATACCAGATGTACGCCTATGTCACCACTCTACCTAAAAATAACATCTGGGATTGCAAATATGGCACCACAAATATGCATGACAGACACATGTTCTCACATTCCTTTGGAGCTGACTGAGGTTATGGCATCCAGCCATGAGTGATGACTCCTTTTGGCAACCCGGCAACGGAGGAAGAGTTGACATACAATGAAGGGCACAGAAGGACATGAAATGTGGTGAAGAGGACTTTTGGGCTCCTGAAGTCAAGGTTCAGGTTTCTTGCCCTGACAGGAGGAAGCCTCGTGTATGCACCATCCCTGGTATGCAAGACCATGCTTGTATGTGCAATCCTGCATAACATATATATTCAGACTAACGTCCCCTGGGATGAACTGGTGGATATCCCAAATGAGGAGGAGGTTGACAATGGTGCAGCACAGGTGGAGGGGGAACAATAAAAAAACTGCTGCAGGAGTTTGCAGGAGGCAACAAATTGTACTGACCTTTGATAAATAGACACTGTACAACAAAAATCACCCTGACAATATGACTATTAAATAATTTTGCACCAGATTGTCCATGGTGTACTCATTCTCTGCTACATATACCATTGGAAAGTTGCTCATACTTCAGAGAGCAGGTAAAAAAAACACAACGGTTACAAAGATGTTGGAACATAGATTGTGATGTAAGAGGGTCTAGTGCCTCCATGCCGCACATCACGCTCATGTGGCTGCAAAGGCCTAGATCCATTCACCAGAAATACTAAGTGGTGTAATGTAGGCATAGCGTCAGTTCTGACCCCTTGCACCACATCATGGCAAGATGTATGTAAGGGGGGCATACATACGGAAGGGGCAGTAACAAAATGGTGTACTTGAAAATAAGGAAGTAAACTGTGTCACATCTCAGGTGGGTAGCTGTAAAGCCTGAACTAAGCAGGTGTGACAAGGGGGAACACTATTGGTACCAATGGACCATCATGGAATATTCAGGGTAAGTGACAATAGTTTTAGCCTAACCCTGCACAGTTTATCAATGATGTTACATACTGTGAGCGCTATTGGCCCCAACTCTGCCACATGGTGTGCTGCCTCACAAATATAGCACACACATGTTGACTGTGGATTGCGCTAAGGGTCGCAAGAAGAGTGGAGCAGCAATGGGTGTGATCCATTCTCCACCCATATGCCCCATAGCCAGGAATGATCAATAAAATGGGGGAATGCACCACCACATGAATGTGTGTGTGGAATGTAGGCATAGTCTGTAGCACTTCCAATGTGCATTCTGACACACATGTCACACAATTGTATCATCTTGACATAGACCTGCAGCTAATCTGGAAATACATGTGAAGACCTAGGTAGGAAAGGGTTAGCAATTACCTACAATGATTGATATGTGTCTGCAAGGTAACCCAGTATAGTCTGTGTGATACAATCACACACCACATATGAAAATACACCTCTCATTGACACTCACATGCCAGACCAAGAGAAATTGACCTAGTGGGACCAATATCATAAAAATGTCTATGTCTGCCACATGCCAATCTGGTTTGGGATACGCTCATGGTGAAAGTGAGATAGGCTGTGGAATGCAGATGTGACTGCATGCCCATGTACACCAAAGGATGTGGAAGAACAGCTGAGAGGCTCCCTCGTACACATGGAGATAAAACATGGGGAGGTCCCATTGAAACTACACAAAAGCTATGGCTGGTGTACTGTCATTTGTGAGTAGAAGACATGTAATCTAGCAAAGCCTAGAAATAGGAAGGAAACTATCACGTAGCCAGTAAAAGAAGATGTGTACATCTTAAAATTACACAAGTCACATATAGCATCCTGTCCATGCATGGCCAGACAATGGGCAAGCAGCCTAAAGAATGGCAGCAATGTAGGACCAAATCTTTTCCAAACAAGATATGCTGGTAATGTTGGAGAAGGTACACACATAGATCAATATTGACTGTGCAACACAATAATGTTACCAAGTGATCACCCGACATATTTTCATAGAGGATGACTAGGTCAGTACATAACCCATTCATGTTTGCAACAGCAACAACAATGAAGTTGTCCATCGCACAACATTCTAACAGAAGGCAGTGACAGATGACATCATCTGTCCCCTGGGTCAATAGATCACCTAACCAAGCTGCATATGGAAAATACAAACAATGTATAAACATTTGTGTCAGACCATGCCAAAAGATGAGACATGTCCTACACGAACAAGCAGCAGTCCCCTGTACATGATAGGGCAAGCCTGACATCAAGTGCTACAAAGGAAAAAAGTAATGCTAGGTCCTGGGATCACATTTGTGCAGGTGTCTGTCTGCAGGGGGCTGTGCATTGTGCTGCTGAAGAGCTATCATGAAGATGGTAGATACCCACCCAACACCCCCTAACTCCCATGCAGAGGTCACATTGACTCATGACATAGTCAGGGGCCTGATTGCATGTGCAAAGTGGGGTGAGCTGAGTCGTGCACCGTCAACCAGTGTCAAAACATGCAACCATGGGTCTCTGTGGGCACACAAAGTCCCACAGGAGCAGTGATGACTAGGGTGCCATCATTGCCTGACTGCAACCCTGCTACACACTTGTATGCCGTTGTATGTAACAGTCATAACAAACGCTTAGGTCAATTGTATGTACCAAGTTTGTGGCTTGCACACATATGTCTGAATTCTCAGCACACATGTACCACTTCAATGGTACAGGCCTGGTATTGTGAATTGGCGTATGCACAAAAGTCAACTTTCCACTAATGAATATGTATTTGTATCACATGATCATGCATAGACCTAAATGGCCTTCAGATATGTTCCCATATAGGGAAACATAGGTGGCACTGATATGGCTACACAGCCATGAAACTATGGCCTACATTTGTCCGTGCTGGAAGACAGATTTGTGTGGTATCAAATCACATTAACACACTGCTTTGCCATTCATTACACATAGTACACTACACATGTTATTAGACACACAAGTCACATAACAACCTTCCTTGACACATGTGAGTACACCATCTCCTGCATCATAGATGCATGGGGAACCATTTGTTACATGTGTAGCATAGAATCATGAACCACACACCACACCAATGAATGGATACACATGCACTCACATTGCCATGGGTTACATGAAATCAACCCAGCTGTAGTCCACTGCATCCTCTGAGTACAATTTGTCAAGGGTATCACATGCATAAACCTGTATTGAACATAGCCCATCATATCTAAAGTGTTGTTGTCAAATGTACATTTAGAAATCAGACATGACAATATGGTAGCCCCACAATTATGTGTTACATTACATATGTAAACTCTCAGTAACCATGTGGTAACATGTTTGTGGAAAAAGTATACCAAAACATGCACATATGCAAATGGTATCAGTCATCTTTTGCATTTTACACACACATACAAACATATAGTAACACATTGCAATGTTACTGTTACAATATGAATGCACATGCACACACACCTAGTCATACCATACTGACTACATACATGCATATCCCCTGTAACAAGGTATGTGAATCTGGGTGACTGTCAGCCTTTCCAACAAAATCCACCCATTCCTGTCATGCGTCAAAATGTTTGACGCAAACAGCAATACTCCACACTATACCATTCAAACAAATGACGCCTGACCCCCGTGCATCAATCGCAAGTCGACATGCCTTGGCAGCCTTCATGGAGAGGAATAGCACGCATGACCGTCATGCATAAAAATAAAATGAAACATATCAGAAAATGTGACGCACATGCCCAGGAAGTGATAAAAAAGGACCTCCTTGCTGCATAGATGGTATTGTGATTTCACTTAAACTTTTACTTTACAGTCTTTTTGTATGTGATTGTGAGAGGGTGTGTGGAGCTGGTGCTGGTCAAGGAGTGGTGGTTTTTGAGAGTTTTGAGCTGTTTCCTATTGCTGTGATGTGCATTTTGTAATTTTGCTGCGTCTTGTGTAGTGTTTTTGTCCTGTCTTTGTAATTGTATTGTTGGGTATTTGTCTTGGGGTAGCATAGTCTGTTGGGGTATTTGGGTTTAGGTGGGGTAGTGTTTTATTATGTTTGGGGCTATTGTAATTACAGTGGAGGGAAACTTCAATATGTCGGGTAAGGGGAGAGCACAAAGGATGAGTGGAGCTGAACTGGGTGGGTTCATTTGGCTGACAAAACACTACCTCCCCTTGATGTTGAGATTGGGTAGCCGGGTCATCCAGGGCTACTCAACAGAGCCATGTAAGCTGCAGTGGGGCAAAATGCTCCACCACCTCCGCCAGATAATTGGAGTTGTGCGCACCAACCACCAAATAAAACACTGTTGGGAAGACCTCATAGCACGAGAGCGAGATCTACTGGATCGTCTGATGATTCTGATTGGGGGATCAGTTGGTAAGTATCTATTTTGCATTGCAACATCCTCATTTGCATGTGCATGACAGGGGGACATAAGGTTGACTGCAGCATTTTTTTGTCAAGGGTCAGGACAGGAAGATTTGTGTTTAAGCAAATGGGATTTAAGGGACCTTAGCTATTCACAGGGGTGTAGACTACTTGCACATTCCTCTTTGTGTACATTGTATATCCCCTATACCCCATAAAGTGTCAAATATCAGACAACATTGTACAATGTTGCAAGGGTACATGTTTCATAAGCACAAAAGTACATGTCCATCATGGTCATTACAACTGTGTAAATGGGGTAAGTTAAGTTGAAGTGATAGGAAATATGACACAGGAGTATTGTCAGTCATCAGTGTGTGTGCCAAGAGTCATTAATGTGCAGTGACATGACATTTACAGATATGTAAGCAGGAGTGAATGTCTCAGGATGCTTCATCTGTGCGTAAGTTTTGTTATAGGTAATGTTGCCAGTGGAGGCAACTACTACTTAACCATATTGTAAAATATTTGACAGGTGCAAGCATTGTGGCAGTGTGAAAGGCTGGTGCCACATGATGGCAGAACCAGGCATGAGGAATGGAAGCAGTGTATTCCTGCTGTAGGTGGCACCCAAAAGATTTAGACTCAACATCAACTCGGTTGCACTGTTCCTTCATGGGAGTCAACTTATATGTCTGCCTAGTGCTGGGTGATTACATGACTGTTCCCTTGTCATCAAGTAGCCAATTTCCACTTTGCACGTGCAGCATATTCATGTATGGTACAAACATGCCAAGTGCAACCATACTGACAGAGTTTCCAACATCAGTGTCCTGACATACACCATGGGTGCCATATGTTACATATGACACACACATGATGGAGGTATGTGTTGGTGCTATGTGTATAAAGACAGGCAAGCATCTGAGCGGTTGGCTGCTTCTTCACATAGACAACTACAAGAATCAATATTTTAGCCAACGGGAAGTATCCTGTCCCCCTATATTGTTATACATATGTATCTGAAACATGTACATATGTCTGCCAGCAAAATCTGTGCATGTTCTTGTGTGATTACTATGTGCCACATCAGCAACACTGAGCTGCGCTGAATATGTAACACAGGCCTGCCCGAGATTACGGGGCAGCCTGCATCTGCGCCTGCACCAGCACATAACTCTGCAGCCTGCGCCAAAGCAAGGCATACTTGGACCACAGTGCAAGTGTGTTTGAGTTGAGAGGGGTATTTATGTGCAGATAGGTATCCCCTCCTGGTCATAAACATTTTACAATGGTGATATGTTGCTTCTATGTGTGTTGCATAATGCAGCCCACATAGTAGTGCCAAGACATCCATGATGTTATTTTCTTAATGTGCAGGAAGAGACACCTAGGTGCAGACAAGCAAACAACCATGGCATTTTTGTCTCTACTGTGTGTGCCTTCAAATGGCGCATACATATAAGAAGCAAGAAACAAGGACGTATAAATGCAGTCCTCAACACTTTGCTATGCTGTTATTAGTCTCTTGGCGCCTCCAACAATTAAGATGTCTTCAACATCTGGGGCAGCGTCAAAAGCAATGGGTCATACAATGGGATGGTCACTGCAGCAACCATTGCATGCCCACTGCTGCAGAATGCTGTGTCATGCTGCCCCACATGTATGTGGAGGCGTTACGCAACAAACAGCTGCATAACAGATCCTTGTACCTATGGTGCAGTGAGAAGCACCACAGGGGCGCCAGGGAAAGTGACACTCTGGTGGTGCCAGGCCCACAATTATCTGACCCTTTGTCTTACAGACAGAATTATAATGTCTGGCAGTTGTTCAGTCCTAACACAGAGTTGACTTGCTTACTGAGCTTAACAAGTTGAATGTGTAACAATTGTCCATGCACATAGATGTTCAAAAATCACTAAGCTATGTGTTCCTATCATGTCTTGCAGGTGGACCTCCATGCTACACAATTGGAGAGGTGACTCAGTTTGAAGACCCCAATACAGCCAGTAAGTGTCACCTTGTGCGCCCAAGTGTCATTCCTGGGTATTGTGTGAGAAGGTATGATGTGTGTAATGCAATGTTGAAATGGCATGTGTGACCAATGAAATTATATCATATGCGTTAGGATATAGACATCATGTCTGATGCAATGTGGAGGACGTAGAGTACATAGATTGTTGCACAAATGCCAACCTGTGCTGCAATGGAATTATGTCCACATACAGTGATGTCAGTCATGTTATGTGTTGTAGATGCTCTTTATCTGATTAGCATGGCTGTTGCCAACATATTTGTCACAGCATTTTTTACAGCACTGTGTGCCACACATTGCTTTGAGTTACTCAAGAAATGGTACAGATGATGTACATGTGTTGAGGTCACTAGGGGGCTTATGTAGGAGACACTTGAATAACTAGTGCATTACTACTCTTCAGATCTTAAGTGAGTCAGCGGCTGTGCAAGTAGCCTTATTTTGCTGGGAACCAGTCAGTTGAGTACACAATGAGATACAACTCTGCTCCAGATGGATGTGAGACATGTCTACGGATTGTTGTAAACTAGATGTGTGCAGATATACCAACATGATCTAGCCATCTTGATAAATGTGAGTAAGCTTGGTCACATCACTTGTGTATAGAATGTGGATGCTGAGTGTATACCTGGTACTTAGGAAATGTTAGACATGCATGTGCACAGGTAGTTCAATAAGAAGGAATACTGTAGCTGCACAGTGCAATGCCACTCTTTCTGTGCCCCTTAGAGCACCCATATAGCCACCAGGTGTGCACAGCATAATATATTTTGCACACCAAACCACAAGGTAGGGGGCAATAGGTACAAAAGCTGTAGACAATATAGATGTACTGTTCAGGGTTAGGGCAAACTATATGGGCACTAACCCTGAACTGTACATAGGGGACCATTGTAAGCCATGGTGTGCCCCTTGTAACGGCTGCTCTGAGCAGGTGTTAACCCAAGGACAAATGATTGATGCATTGGCATTCTCTAGAATTCCCAGGGCCAATTTTTCCTGTCTCCCTACCAGGTGAACCCCACCTTGCATCCATGATGCCTGCCAAAGGGTTGATGTAGTGCAAGGGATATAAAAGTGGTGGAATGCATGCATTGCACAACTTTGTGATTAAGGCACAGGGATTTGGGACTTGTTGGGCCACTTGATCCTCACTAGTATGATGACACAAATGTTGCACAAGGAGGCAGCAATCCACTTACCTCCGGCCCTAATGGTCATCAATGGATAGCCGTTAACACAGTGACATGTACATGATACCGTAGATGGCTGGTAGGAAGTTTAGTCTGGAATTGGAGATTTACATTGTTGTGGAATGTCTGGTGGACAGCATGTGTCATCTGAGGATGCTGTGCACATTGCATGTTTGTTCTACCTCTACCCAGTGCAGTATTTGATGCCATGTTCTCTTTATGTTTTAGCTGCCAATATGACCACAGCACAGAAGTGTGCTTTTGAAAAGAGGGTAGAGTGTTTCCGCCACATCATGGAGGTACAGACAGGGTACCGGAAGATTCCCAGGAGGTATTGGCGTGAAAAATCTTGGGGGGCTTGGCTTGCCTTTCAACATGGGGCATCTCTAAAACAGGCTGCAACTGTGCAGGGCAGGGTCAGAGGGGCCTCAGCTGGTCCAAACCCCTCCACATCATCAGCACCTCTGCCCACTCAGCCACCGCAACAGCCACCTGTAGCAGCCACTTCCTACGACTTCGAGGCGGACATGAGTAGTAACATTTCAGCCATAATGGTAAGATTGAACCAGCTAGAAAAGGACAATGCTAGGAATTACAGGTTGCTGAAGTTCTGTAAAAAAAGCTGAAAAAGCCCTGAACATGCTGATGCACAGTCTCCCAGTTCTTTCCCTTCTCTCGTTGTATATTGTTATCAGTTTTAGTGGGTTGTAGGCGGGTAGTGATAGGTTAGTTAAATAGATTAGGTTAGTTGTAAGATAGAGTCAGTATAGTTGGGGGTGGGTTTTAGTATTGTTTTTTGTTTTGGGGGGTTGGGAGAAGGGTTCTGTGTTTATTTAAAAAATACCAAAAAGGTATTAAAAAAAATATACATATTTGTTTAGGATACAGGTTAAGTTACTTCTATGTAGCCTTAGTTTATGTTGTCCTACTCGTATCTTGTCTCTTAAGGGGGGTGGAGGGACAATTTTAAGTGTGTGGCAGTAAGGCCCATATTTATGCTCAGATTGTGCCGAATAAGCATAATTTATTTTACGCTAATTCAGCGCAAAGCTAACTCCTTATTTATACTTTGGCGCTACCTGTCACTGATCAAATTTGCCTCTTCTGTTCCACACATATTAGTTGCACTGGTGCTTGCACCAGGAAAAATTCCAGATACTTTTTTCTGACCCATTAATGCCATTTGTCAACTTGCATGGATATTTGTTCATTGCATGCTTGTAAGGCTCAATAAATTGGGTGTAGTCCACAACACCTTCATTCACCTTTTTCATGTTAGAGTCCTAGTGTGTGGCACTGTGTCTGACAGTAAGCCACACATGTAATTAGGTTCTGTTCTCATTGACGTAGCTTCACACATTGCATACATTTAGATGAGTTGATGGATCACATTAAAAGTTGACATAATACATGTGTATATAGAGATTTATTTACATGTGCAAATGTATATTCCAATGCAATACAATGTCCAGTTCACAGACCTCATGGGAGATCCTGAGCCATTTGTTGTACATTCAGAGTCCAGGGGTGAGGAACATGTCATGAGACATGGGTAAGAGAAGGGTACATTAGTGAGGAGATGTCCAAATTGACCATAGGTAGGAATTAAGATAATGACAGACTATAGCAGATAAGTCAACCGTGGTTGAGTGAAGAGGGCACATTGCCAGCTGGCACAACACTGGCATGATCTTAAGCACAGAACTAAGGAGATACTATCCATGCAGCACAGACTGGTGCTACTGGGTTGTTTTCCGTGTGAATGTTGTTCCTTCCACATCTTCATCTTCTGATGTGTGTGATGCCTCCTGTGCCTTGGATGGTGCTGTTGTAGAAGTTGAGGGGGGCCACATACACATCGGGGGATAGCGATGTGGAATCAAAGGTCCCGGCAGCTGCCATTTGAGGGAACACATAAGACATGACTGCAGCAAGGAGGCACTGCTGATTTCTCAACATAGCAGCAATATCACAGTGGTAGGCAGCCATCTTTTCCCTGAAGGAGGCCACTTCCTGGTATATGGACTCCAGGGTATTTTGTAGAGCCCCCAGCCTTCTGTCTATCATGCTGTTGCCACTTTGGGAGGGCAATTGTTGAAGCCTCTGCCTCATGGCAGCAGCAATGTCGGCCAGAGACTGCTGGAATCCACACAGCAGGGAGTGGGAGCCTTTGATGGCAGCTGAGTTGTCCTTATTTGGACTGAGGCACATCTGCAATCCCCTTAGGCTGCCTGCCATGGTCTCCATCCCCACCCGCACCTGCTTGGCCAGCTCTCGGTGGACTCCTACCACTGTCCTCTGAAAGGTGATGTCTGGGTCCTTGGGGTCCTTGGCAGGACTGGTTGGTGCTGTATTCACAGTTGGGTGGTTTATGTGAAGACCCCGCAATGCTGTGTCTCCTCCCTGCAACTGGAGGTGGTGTCTGGAGGGCACCATGACATCTGGAGAGTCTATTCATTGATGATCGTCAGCTGGTCATCCATGTCATTTGTAAAATCCAGGACAAGCAGGTTTGCAGGAGGTAAGTCATCATCCTCTTCAATGCGATAGTGAAATGTCAACTTGGACCTTAGTGGCTGTTGACATGGCTCATCATTTACTTGCTACTGGAGGCTCAGTGACATGTTACAGCCCCTAGGTTGTAGTTGGTAATTATGTGTTGTATTGTGCATCTCACATGGGGCAACTTTTCAAGGTATTTTGTGCATTGATCTCACACCACCATATTTCTCTCAGGCCCCTTGCCCCTCCCACTGACACCATGGTAGCACTTAATTTACCTTCCTATTCACCATGGTGGACATTTCCACAGTTGAGTAATGTGTGTTGTCACTCTTTTGGTGCTTTACTGTATTGGCACCATGAATGGTGGCACTAGTGCAGCAAAGCACAGATATGTCCATTGCTTACAATGCTTGTGTTATTTTGTCATCTGCCTTTAGCAGGTCACACAAATGTGCTAATTGGATGGCACGGTACAACCATTATGGATTGTCTGCCCCACTAGTTCGTCCCTCACTACATTTGGGTCAATTTCTTGCATAAAGCATATCTGCCACAGGCATATTTTGGTGTAAGGATGTACAATGTGGATCAATGCATGCATTTTGAGACTTTGTTGGTGTGGTACAACCTTGCTACATGGAGAAATTGAAGCTGGGTGTACAGCAGCACAAATGATGATCACAGACATGCCTCATATGTTTTATGAGTTCACTTATGTGCCCATTCCCAAATGGTCCATGGAGTTGTGTGAGATTTGTTGTTGGGCCACCCTGTGCGGGTTCTGTTCCACATGTTCCACACAGAGGCCCTGATTTTTCCTTTAGTGGTGCAGCTTGGTGCAGTGGCAATAATAGTTGCACCACACTGCACCACTTCTTGAAATGCAGGGATGCGCCGTGTTTTCTGGAATATGGCACACACCTGCCTTTCCCCCCAGCGCCTGCTCAGAGTTGTTCCCCCTGCACCAACGTAGACATCCTTGCACCATAGTGCAAGGATGCCTGCGTTGAGGGGATAGATTGTTTATATGCATGCAGGAAGGTGTCCCTTCCTGCACATCAACAATTTAAAATGGCAAGGTGGCATTTTTATGTGTGCTGCAGGATGCAGCACACATGAGAATGGCAATGACACGAAGAGGATGGAAAGCATTTTGCCTTGTTACGTCAGCCTGACACCACCCTTTGGGTAGTGATGACTTTATTCACAGTCTCTGGTGAACATGATGTCGGATCTGGGGCAACAACAATATGCAATGGGTGTTGTTGTGGCACAGCCACACTGAATGCACGCCCCTTCCAGGTAAAGTGCTCCATGTGTAGAGGCCATATTTGCATGGTGGTGTTAAACCACAGTAAGTGACTTAAGACCACGTTGTGTATACGTCGGCGTGCATAGCGCCACCAGAGTGTCACTAAAAGTGAGGCTTGGATGGCGATATGGCCTTTTGATTCGGGCTCTATGTGTCCCAATGTGACCCTTTTGCATGCATTGAGTGTGTCTTATGTGCTTCTCTCTTCTGCCATTTGTGAGATTCCAGATAGTCATCCCCTGCAACTTACCCTGCATTTGTGGTAGTTCTTGGTAGTCTGCGCTGTCCTGTCCTGCGATTCCAGTGACCAGCTCCTCCGGGATAACCGCTGCCACCATCCCCTCCAGCTCATCCAGGTCCTTTCTGTTTTTCAGTGAATCTCTAGTTTTTATTTTTTACACAAAGTAATATCATATTACCATACCTAAGTATACCTCAGCAGACCTTGCGCTCAAACACCCCCCCATGGACCACCAACACCCCCCCCCACTGCCATTCACAGCTATACTCAGTGGAAGATTGACCACAGGGCCTCCACCAGCTCCCGGCAACCAAATGGTCAACCACCACACATTCTTTATCCGGTCTCGAGGTACTCTAATAGGACCACCTGTGAGAAAGTAGCCTCTTTCTAGCCTTGTTACCCCCACTTTTGGCCTGTTTGTGAGTGTATGTCAGGGTGTTTTCCCTGTCTCACTGGGATCCTGCTAGCCAGGGCCCAGTGCTCATAGTGAAAACCCTATGTTTTCAGTATGTTTGTTATGTGTCACTGGGACCCTGCTAGTCAGGACCCCAGTGCTCATAAGTTTGTGGCCTATATGTATGTGTTCCCTGTGTGGTGCCTAACTGTCTCACTGAGGCTCTGCTAACCAGAACCTCAGTGGTTATGCTCTCTCTTTACAAATTGTCACTAACAGGCTAGAGACCAATTTCACCAATTTACATTGGCATACTGGAACACCCTTATAATTCCCTAGTATATGGTACTGAGGTACCCAGGGTATTGGGGTTCCAGGAGATCCCTATGGGCTGCAGCATTTCTTTTGCCACCCATAGGGAGCTCTGACAATTCTTACACAGGCCTGCCACTGCAGCCTGAGTGAAATAACGTCACGTTATTTCACAGACATTTACCACTGCACTTAAGTAACTTATAAGTCACCTATATGTCTAACCTTTACCTGGTAAAGGTTGGGTGCTAAGTTACTTAGTGTGTGGGCACCCTGGCACTAGCCAAGGTGCCCCCACATTGTTCAGGGAAAATTCCCCGGACTTTGTGAGTGCGGGGACACCATTGCACGCAGGCAATACACATAGGTCACTACCTATGTGTAGCTTCACAATGGTAACTCCGAACATGGCCATGTAACATGTCTAAGATCATGGAATTGCCCCCCCAATGCCATCCTGGTATTGGGGAGACAATTCCATGATCCCCAGAGTCTCTAGCTCAGACCTGGGTACTGCCAAACTACCTTTCCCGGGGTTTCACTGCAGCTGCTGCTGCTGCCAACCCCTCAGACAGGTTTCTGCCCTCCTGGGGTCCAGCCAGGCTTGGCCCAGGAAGGCAGAACAAAGGACTTCCTCAGAGAGAGGGTGTTACACCCTCTCCCTTTGGAAAAAGGTGTCAGGGCTGGGGAGGAGTAGCCTCCCCCAGCCTCTGGAAATGCTTTGATGGGCACAGATGGTGCCCATCTCTGCATAAGCCAGTCTGCACCGGTTCAGGGATCCCTCAGCCCAGCTCTGGCGCGAAACTGGACAAAGGAAAGGGGAGTGACCACTCCCCTGACCTGCACCGGAGGTGCCCAGAGCTCCTCCAGTGTGCTCCAGACCTCTGCCATCTTGGAAACAGAGGTGCTGCTGGCACACTGGACTGCTCTGAGTGGCCAGTGCCAGCAGGTGACGTCAGAGACTCCTTCTGATAGGCTCCTTCAGGTGTTGCTAGCCTATCCTCTCTCCTAAGTAGCCAAACCTCCTTTTCTGGCTATTTAGGGTCTCTGCTTTGGGGAATTCCTTAGATAACGAATGCAAGAGCTCATCAGAGTTCCTCTTCATCTCTCTCTTCACCTTCTGTTTTCCTGGTGGTGCATACTGTGGGGGTAGTCTGCCTCCTTTCTGCACTAGAAGCTCCGAAGAAATCTCCCGTGGGTTGACAGAATCTTCCCCCTGCAACCGCAGGCACCAAAGAACTGCATCACCGGTCCTCTGGGTCTCCTCTCAGCACGACGAGCGAGGTCCCTTGAACTCAGCAACTCTGTCAAAGTGACTCCCACAGTCCAGTGACTCTTCAGTCCAAGTTTGGTGGAGGTAAGTCCTTGCCTCCCCACGCTAGACTGCATTGCTGGGAACCGCGTGTTTTGCAGCTACTCCGGCTCCTGTGCACTCTCCGAGGATTTCCTTTGTGCACAGCCAAGCCTGGGTCCCCGGCACTCTAACCTGCATTGCACGACCTCCTTAGTTGTCCTCCGGCTTTGTGGGACCCTTTTGTGCAACTTCTGGTGAGCTCCGGTTCACTCCACTTTGTAGTGCCTGTTCCGGCACTTCTGCGGGTGCTGCTTGCTTCTGAATGGGCTCTTTGTCTTGCTGGACGCCCCCTCTGTCTCCTCACACAATTGGCGACATCCTGATCCCTCCTGGGCCACAGCAGCATCCACAAACCCTAACTGCGACCCTTGCAGCTAGCAAGGCTTGTTTGTGGTATTTCTGCGGGAAAACACTTATGCACGACTCTTCACGACGTAGGACATCCATCCTCCAAAGGAGAAGTTTCTAGCCCTTGTCGTTCTTGCAGAATCCATAGCTTCTACCATCCAGTGGCAGCTTCTTTGCACCCACAGCTGGCATTTCCTGGGCATCTGCCCACTCCCGACTTGATCGTGACTTTTGGACTTGGTCCCCTTGTTCCACAGGTACTCTCGTCAGGAAATCCATCGTTGTTGCATTGCTGGTGTTGGTCTTTCCTGCAGAATTCCCCTATCACGACTTCTGTGCTCTTTGGGGAACTTAGGTGCACTTGGCACCCACTTTTCAGGGTCTTGGGGTGGGCTATTTTTCTAACCCTCAATGTTTTCTTACAGTCCCAGCGGCCCTCTACAAGGTCACATAGGTTTGGGGTCCATTCGTGGTTCGCATTCCACTTCTAGAGTATATGGTTTGTGTTGCCCCTATCCCTATGTGCCCCCATTGCATTCTATTGTGACTATACATTGTTTGCACTGTTTTCTATTGCTATTACTGCATATTTTGGTATTGTGTACATATATCTTGTGTATATTTGCTATCCTCATACTGAGGGTACTCACTGAGATACTTTGGCATATTGTCATAAAAATAAAGTACCTTTATTTTTAGTATATCTGTGTATTGTGTTTTCTTATGATATTGTGCATATGACACTAGTGGTACTGTAGGATCTTCACTCGTCTCCTAGTTCAGCCTAAGCTGCTCTGCTAAGCTACCTTTTCTATCAGCCTAAGCTGCTAGACACCCCTCTACACTAATAAGGGATACCTGGGCCTGGTGCAAGGTGTAAGTACCCCTTGGTACTCACTACAAGCCAGTCCAGCCTCCTACACCACCCCTGTAAGGGCCAGGGGGGTCACGGTGCTCCTACCCTGTCACCTTGTACCTTATTTTTTATTTATAAACTCAGGACAAGGGGATTGAGTCCCCTTGTCCTCAGAATGGAGGCTGTAGCATTTCTATTAATGTTGCAGCTGGTCATTCAAAACCCTTGTCCATACCCAGATATCACTAATGTTTTGACTTTAAAAATAGATGAACAGATTTACACCAAATCACAAAAGGCAAGCCTTCTGAGTGAAGATCTTGCTTTCTTACACATTTGGTGCAATTCTGCCCACTGTTTTCCCTCTATCGCTCTCTATAATTCCGACGGTATATTTCGTCTGGAAAATTCATTTTGCGACTCCCATTTTTCTTGGCTATCGCTTGATGGATCATCCTGAAACTTTTCAGGAAGGAGCAGAGGTAGATGAACATCATTTGGAAAGTTTTCTAAACACTCTTCAAATGGCACCAAAGTTATTGGCAAAACAGAAATTAGTCTTCAAATGGAAACTTTGATCTATGTATAATTATACAGTGGAGACACATTTTGTTTTTCAATAACTTTGGTACTGTTATACATATCTGCCAAAGCTTAAAAATAATACACTCACTTTGGGTTCCTTAGAGTATATTTCGTTCAGTTCCATCAAGTAGAGGCCAGATAAAGGAGGGGATCACAAAAGTTCCATTATCCCTTTTAATTCCCTCATAATGGTTTGCTCTTCAATAGAGAAAAAATGACTGAATGGAATTTTCATAAAATTAGTAGTGAAAGTAGTGCTTGAGTGAAATATGACAAGATTACATTTTAGAGACATCTGGATCATAAAATCACTAATCCCTCATGGACTGGCAAACCCATTAAGGAATTGTGACACACTCTTTGAAAATATAAAGGCACCTCATTGGATGCCAAATCTTTTTTCTCCCTGGAATATTGTAGATTTGCAGATGCTCGTACCCAAAACAGTGCACTGAGCACCGCATTGGGAAAAATAAAATGAAAAAGGGAAGAAGCAGGCAGAGAAATGTATGACGGAATACTGAATGGCTTTGCAACGAATGGCTTTTTAACTCAAGCGTTATAACAAAAATGTCTTTACAATGCTCCCTCCTGCAGCCCCAGGGACCGCCACCTCCCCAGGGCATATCTCTAAAACTAACATCAGGTGCCACCTGGACCCCCACTGCTCCAGAGACCTCCACTTCCCTGGGCCTAAAAAGATTATGGCCCTCATTATGACACTGACGGGCAGCGGATGCCGCTGCAAATGTCTTACCGGCATCAGGCAACAAAGGCGGCCTGAACCCCACCAGCCATGTTTTGAGTTCCCCGCTGGGCCGGCGGGTGGAAACAGTGTTTAAGCCTGCCAGCTCAGTGGGGATCAGGAGCTTAAAACTGCAGCCGGCTCCTAATGGAGCAATGTAGTGGTGCAGCAGCACCTGTTGCACATTCCACTGCCCATAATCCAGGCAGTAAAATGCGCGATGGGGCTGTGCATGGGGGACCCGAGTCGCCCATTCCGCCAGCCTTGCCATGGACAGGCTGGCGGATGGGGACTCGTAATCCCTAGGTAGTGCTGCTTGCAGCGCTGCACTGGCGGATTACAACCGCCGGGACCGCCAGGCTGACAGCAGCCTGCTGGAGTTGGCTGTTGGATTGTGGCAGCTCCACCACGGTCATAATGTGGCAGTCAGACCACCGGCAGTCCGACTGCCACCGTGACCCTGTTGGTCTGGTGACTGCCAGGGTCCTAATGGCCACTGATGTGTACAGGGGGTGCCTGGTCCCAAGACAGCACCAGGGACCACCCCCTCCCTGGGTCAGAAATCCACAGCCCCCACCTCTCCAGGGCACATAATTTGAAACGGGTAGTGGGTTTGTTGCAAACCCATGGGCCCCAGGGACAACTGTCCCCTGGGGCTATTGACGTTGGAGGGGGGTGCCACGCGCCCCCCCTCGAGGAAGCGTTAGTGGTCCTGGGGACTGCCACCCCAGGATACAGCTGTTTGCTGTGACTTGGTGGGAGCTTTGACAGATCCCACCAAGTCACAGCAAACACTCCACTCGCAGTGATGGAGAGTTGTCAAAAAGCTCTCCCTGACTGCGAGCAAAGGGTTTCCTCTGTTTCCTTACCTGTGAGATGCAGTTAAACAAAGGAAGCATTCACCTCAGAGAAGGGGAGCTGCATTAGCAGCTCCCTCTCTGTGTCAGCAATGCCGACTTCCACAGGAGGTGGGGAGCCAGCTGGGACCGTGGGGGCTTTCAGGCTTCAACCACAATCCCCAACATTGGGATAGGGTGCCCTGAGGCTGGGCCCCGGGAGTTGGGGTCCTCAGGAAGGAGTTGGGCCCTGGGGAGGGGTGCATGCTCCCCCCTCCCCGTTAACAATTTACATATTTATGCTGGGCCCTAGGAAATAGGGTCCCCAGGGCCAAGATCAGCCTAGGGAGGGGGGCTGCATGCCCCCTCCCAAGAAAAAATAAATAATTAGGCCTGGCTTCCAGGGATGGGGACCCAGATTGGCCTGAGGAGGGAGCCGCATGGCCCCCCTCCCCTAAAAAACAATAAAATATTTAGCCTGGGGGAAGGGGTCCTCGGGCCGAGATCAGTCTGGGCAGGGGGGCGGCACACCTCTTCCCCACAAATAAAAATATTTAGGCCACTGCATGGAAGATGGGGTCACTGGGGCACAGGTCAACCTAGGGAGGGGGGCAGCGTTGCCCCCTCCCCCCCAAAAAAAATATTTAGGCCTGACCTCCGGGGATGGGGACACCAGGACTGAGTTAGGCCTGGGGAGGGGGTTAAGTGGCCCCCCTCCCCAAAAAACAATTAAATATTTACATCAGGTCATGGGGTATGGGGTCTCGGGCCGAGACTGGCCTGGGGAGGGGGGACGTTTGTCCCTCCAAAAGAAAATTAAATATTTAGGCCGCACCCTAGGGCATGGGTTCCCTGGGGGCTGAGATCGGCCTGAGGAGGGGGGCTGTGTGGCCAGGCTCTGGGGGATGTGGTCCCAGGACCAAAATCGGTTGGGGGAGGGGTGTATGCAGACCTGTGGCCAATTACCGCTATGCATGGCCAAAGGCTGTGTGCAGCATGAGGTTGGGAGGTTAGGGGTGTTGGCTGCAGGCCCGGCCTCTAGTCCCCACTGCACACGGCCGAAGGCTGTGCACAGCGCAAGATTGGGTGATTATAGCAGTCGGTTGCAGGGCCTTGCCGCAGGCCATGCACAGTGTGGGGTTGGGTGGCCAACAACTGCCACACACGGCCAGAGGCCGTGCACAGTGGTGGTTGGATTAACATATAGTAATGAAAATTACTTCACATAAAAAAAATCGAAATTCGTTGAAAAAACAAAGGTTACAGGGACGTTATAGTTAGGAAATAGAATTAAAATACAATAGAAAATCAATTAAAGAAACCAAAGCTCACAGGGACGTTATAGTTATGCTCACTTTTTAAACGCAGAAAACCATAGAAATTCACCTGTTATAGTTAGAGTTATTTCAGGTAAATGTATCTCACGCCCTAAAGTAATTATAACTAGCTTCCTCACCATGCACTGCTAAATACACCACAAATTACAGCATCCATAACATCTTTGATAACATCACTGATAATGTTACATTAACATTTGCAGTAAAACTATTGAAGAGAAAACTAAGCATGATGGGGGGGCAAGTTATAGTTACCTTAGTGCGCGAGTTATAGTTACTTGAAACAACTATAACCGTTGAATTTCTATGGTTTTGTTCATTTAAAAAGTGAGCCTAACTATAACATCCCTGTAACCTATGTTTTTTAATTGAAAATATATATATATATATATATATATATATATATATATATATATACATACATACATATATGTGTGTGTGTGTATGTGTGTGTGTATATATATATACATATATGTATACATGTGTATGTATATATATATATGTATATGACTATATATATATATACATATATACATTATATATATATAGACATGCATGTTTACCTTTGTGAAAAGGCATCTATAGTAAAGGCCCACAACTAAAGGCTCTATGAAGTACTGGTTGGCAGGCAAAGGAGAATTGGGTGCAAAGCCTGGCCAGAGGCAAGGCACTGCAGGCATCCTGGCTGCAGGCAACCCAAGGCTGTGAGCAGCAGTGGTTGGTCTTCCGTGGTGGGTTGGGTGCAAGCCCTGCACTGTGATTGCTGGTTGTCTTTGAGTTTAGTACCTGTGGAGGGTGGATCACAGGGCGTGGGTGTCATTGCATGTGACCAACACCCCCTGCACAAGTCCTTCAGACGAGCACAGTGGGGGCTCAGGAGTTGGATGTCCACTAAGGGGCCAGGCCCTCTGACCAACACCACCCTCTGCACCAGGCACAAGCCTACGTGCAGCAAAAGCCTACACGCAACCTGCTCACATGGTAACCTTTGAAGGGTTCGGCACAGGAAATTTTGTATATTTAAAAAAAGTGCAAAAGAGAAATAATGTTTAGTGGTGAATATTGCACCTCAATGTATGTTTAAAACAAACTGAGAATTTCACCTTTTCACCTACAAAACAGCACTTGCATTGCAGTTATGGTTAAGGAATAAAACTCCAAAAACAGAAATTTAGAAGTTATGGTTAGGAGTACAATTTATAACTCGCATAATAGCCATGCAAATACATAACTTGCACATCAAATAAAATTCATATGACTTTGCAATATTTATACCAAATAGCACCACCTAATTATGATATGTAATTAAATAATAACACAATCAAATCAGTTAATGATATTGCATTAAATGACATTCCTGTCGAAGTGGTATGGGTAATGTGCTATGTAATAAATATCTAACAAGATTTACAACATTTTTAATTGCACCTGTTTCATTAAAGGTGTGGTCAGGAACACTGATCTGACTGAAAGAAATCAGTGAGCAACATCCTGAAATAGCCCTGAAAAACACCTGGTATGGTGTACAGCACACAATGTACACATAACTTACATCTCTTCCAAGCTCTGTATAACCCTTGATTGAATAGTTTATTAAAAAATAAACCTGTCTACAGAGGGTGTGGCCACGCCTGTGACCAAGAGGGCTGACTGGCTGTGAAGCTCTGACACCGACGGCTAATAATGTCAGGTTTCGGAGCCTCTTCATCATCCTAACCAATCGGCGCAAGTGGTGCCACTGCCCAGAGCATGGCAGTCCCTACTGGCCCCTGCTGGGATGGCAGCGAACTGGGCCCTATACCCCCGGTAGCTCAGCCCAATACTCAGAGGCTGTGTAGTGACGAGTGACAGGGGTCATGGGCGAAACTGAGGCCGAAGCTCCCGAAAGTCACTGGGCTGCCTAATTACCGGGAGAGTTGTGGGATGTGGAGGGGCTGCAGATTGTTTGCAGCCAGCATGTCGCTAGAGAAGAGGAGTTGATGGGCCCATGGGTGGCACCGCCTGGGTGAGCACGCTGCACCATGTAGGGATGCTGAAGTCATCCATAGGCCTTCCGGTGAGTTTGTGATGCCGCTGGCTAGGGGCCCAGTGGGGATGGACCCAGATAACAGAAACTTGCAATTGGCATTGGTGGGGTGATTTCTCCATTTGGCGGCCTGACTGTGCATTTCTGTGAGGCTCTGCACCTCGGGTCTGTGTAGGGACCTGGGGGCCAACCTTCACTAGGGTGTTAAGGCTCCTGTTAGTGCTAGGATTGGGGGGGCTGCAAGTGGCCTAGATGATCGGCGAGCCATGCCACCCCAAACTTCTGTGCACTTGGTTTGTCCAGTTACTAACTTGAAGATGGCTGCAATCTGATGATAGTAGCCTCCTCTAGCCCACGGCGGTAAGGAGTGCTCTGATATATAATAGTACTTTTGCCCCCTCCTCTCATCACTTGTGCCTTTGACTCGGGTGGCACCCATGCCAGGAGGGACCTCTGGGCCTTACTTGCTGCTGCTGTCTCCCACCTACCTGCTTTGCCTGCTGTTTTCCCGGCTGTACTACACTCCTGCAGATGGGGAACGAGCTCAGAGAACCTGCGACGGTAATGTGCAATATCAGAAAAGGGCTGGTTGATGACTTTCTGCATTGGTCATCCCCCTGCGGCGAAATGGGTAGGGGCAACCTGAAACAGCCCATGCTTGACTTCTACCAGCCTGTGGCCATATGGCACCAAACTCCCTCTCAGGCACACCCAATGATCCAGCTGGTTTGTTGTGGAACAAGCTCACAAATCCCTCAGTCCTTGCCCGCCACCTGGCACCCCTGCACCCTCTAATCACTTGCAGGCTTAACTACAGGGACAAGGACACAGCACTGCAACTGGAACGAGAAAGGGGCACACTTCAATTCTAGGGTTTGCCCATTTCCTTGTTCCCTGACTTCATATAGCGTTGCAGGAAGTAAGATGTAAATTTGCGGACACTAAGAATATTCTCCACAAGCAGGGACTGAACTATGGAATACTATACCTGGCCGGATTGTGAGTTGAGGCCAATGGAAAGACTCTGATCTTTGCCGTCCCTGCAAAGGTCATAGACTTCTGCAAACAGTACAGCCTGGGCAAGGACTAATCGCACAGCACTAGGCATTGTGTCCCCCTTCAGCAACACCTGCAGACACTGCTCGCTCTCTGCCTGACTGATTCACAACTGCCCATTGTTGTTGTGTGCCATGTACTGTATGCCTGCTTGATGTCTATCTTTCTGAAAAACAGCATTGCTGACTTGACAATTTTCCGTTGTGGTTGTGAGGGACTATTAAGTTGAAACCTGAATTTCTCACTTGCATTCAGGTATCACTTTTCACCCATGCCCTGGTTGCCGAGGTGTTGCTCACCTCCAAGTTGTATACTGTGCTGCTAACATTTGGTGTTTGAAAATGGCCCTCTCTAAAGGGTCTAACCAAACATTTTGCCTTCCTCCTCCTTTTTGTAGGAGGCTGGACTGGCTTGTAGTGAGTACCAAGGGGTACTTACACCTTGCACCAGGCCCAGGTATCCCTTATTAGTGTAGAGGGGTGTCTAGCAGCTTAGGCTGATAGAAAAGGTAGCTTAGCAGAGCAGCTTAGGCTGAACTAGGAGACGAGTGAAGCTCCTACAGTACCACTGGTGTCATATGCACAATATCATAAGAAAACACAATACACAGATATACTAAAAATAAAGGTACTTTATTTTTATGACAATATGCCAAATTATCTCAGTGAGTACCCTCAGTATGAGGATAGCAAATATACACAAGATATATGTACACAATACCAAAATATGCAGTAATAGCAATAGAAAACACTGTAAACAATGTATAGTCACAATAGAATGCAATGGGGGCACATAGGGATAGGGGCAACACAAACCATATACTCTAGAAGTGGAATGCGAACCACGAATGGACCCCAAACCTATGTGACCTTGTAGAGGGCCGCTGGGACTGTAAGAAAACAGTGAGGGCTGGAAAAATAGCCCACCCCAAGACCCTGAAAAGTGGGTGCAAAGTGCACCTAAGTTCCCCAAAGAGCACAGAAGTCGTGATAGGGGAATTCTGCAAGGAAGACCAACACCAGCAATGCAACAACGATGGATTTCCTGACGAGAGTACCTGTGGAACAAGGGGACCAAGTCCAAGAGTCACGATCAAGTCGGGAGTGGGCAGATGCCCAGGAAATGCCAGCTGTGGGTGCAAAGAAGCTGCCACCAGATGGTAGAAGCTGTGGATTCTGCAAGAACGACAAGGGCTAGAAACTTCCCCTTTGGAGGATGGATGTCCTACGTTGTGAAGAGTCGTGCAGAGGTGTTTCCGAACAGAAAGACCGCAAACAAGCCTTGCTAGCTGCAAAGGTTGCAGTTAGGGTTTTTGGATGCTGCTGTGGCCCAGGAGGGACCAGGATGTCACCAATTGCGTAAGGAGACAGAGGGGGCGTCCAGCAAGACAAAGAGCCCACTCAGAAGCAAGAAGCACCCGCAGAAGTGCCGGAACAGGCACTACGAAGTGGAGTGAACTGGAGCTCACCCGAAGTCATGAAAGAGGGTCCCACGACGCCGGAGGACAACTCAGGAGGTCGTGCACTGCAGGTTAGAGTGGTGGTGGGGACCCAGGCTTGGCTGTGCACAAAGGAAATCCTGGAAGAGTGCACAGGAGCCGGAGTAGCTGCAAAACACGCGGTTCCCAGCAATGCAGTCTAGCGTGGGGAGGCAAGGACTTACCTCCACCAAACTTGGACTGAAGAGTCACTGGACTGTGGGAGTCACTTGGACAGAGTTGCTGAGTTCAAGGGACCTCGCTCGTCGTGCTGAGGGGAGACCCAGAGGACCGGTGATGCAGTTCTTTGGTGCCTGCGGTTGCAGGGGGAAGATTCCGTCGACCCACGGGAGATTTCTTTGGAGCTTCTAGTGCAGAGAGGAGGCAGACTACCCCCACAGCATGCACCACCAGGAAAACAGTCGAGAAGGCAGCAGGATCAGCGTTACAAGGTCGCAGTAGTCGTCTTTGCTACTTTGTTGCAGTTTTGCAGGCTTCCAGCGCGGTCAGCAGTCGATTCCTTGGCAGAAGGTGAAGAGAGAGATGCAGAGGAACTCTGATGAGCTCTTGCATTCGTTATCTAAGGAATTCCCCAAAGCAGAGACCCTAAATAGCCAGAAAAGGAGGTGTGGCTACTTAGGAGAGATGATAGGCTAGCAACACCTGGAAGAGCCTATCAGAAGGAGTCTCTGATGTCACCTGCTGGCACTGGCCACTCAGAGCAGTCCAGTGTGCCAGCAGCACCTCTGTTTCCAAGATGGCAGAGGTCTGGAACACACTGGAGGAGCTCTGGGCACCTCCCAGGGGAGGTGCAGGTCAGGGGAGTGGTCACTCCCCTTTCCTTTGTCCAGTTTCGCGCCAGAGCAGGGCTGAGGGATCCCTGAACCGGTGTAGACTGGCTTATGCAGAGATGGGCACCATCTGTGTCCATCAAAAGCATTTCCAGAGGCTGGGGGAGGCTACTCCTCCCCAGCCCTGACACCTTTTTCCAAAGGGAGAGGGTGTAACACCCTCTCTCTGAGGAAGTCCTTTGTTCTGCCTTCCTGGGCCAAGCCTGGCTGGACCCCAGGAGGGCAGAAACCTGGCTGGACCCCAGGAGAGCAGCAGCTGCAGTGAACCCCCAGGAAAGGTAGTTTGGCAGTACCCGGGTCTGAGCTAGAGACTCGGGGGATCATGGAATTGTCTGGCATTGGGGTGAAAATTCCATGATCCTAGACATGTTACATGGCCATGTTCGGAGTTACCATTGTGACGCTATACATATGTCGTGACATATGTATAGTGCATGCGTGTAATGGTGTCCCCGCACTCACAAAGTCCGGGGAATTTGCCCTGAACAATGTGGGAGCACCTTGGCTAGTGCCAGGGTGCCCACACACTAAGTAACTTAGCACCCAACCTTTACCAGGTAAAGGTCAGACATATAGGTGACTTATAAGTTACTTAAGTGCAGTGGTAAATGGCTGTGAAATAACGTGGACGTTATTTCACTCAGGCTGCAAAGGCAGACCTGTGTAAGAATTGTCAGATCTCCCTATGGGTGGCACAAGAAATGCTGCAGCCCATAGGGATCTCCTGGAACCCCAATACCCTGGGTACCTGAGTACCATATACTAGGGAATTATAAGGGTGTTCTAGTATGCCAATGTAAATTGGTGAAATTGGTCACTAGCCTGTTAGTGACAATTTGGAAAGAAAATGAGAGAGCATAACCACTGAGGTTCTGGATAGCAGAGCCTCAGTGAGACAGTTAGTCATAACACAGGTAACACATACAGGGCACACTTATGAGCACTGGGGCCCTGGCTGGCAGGGTCCCAGTGACACATACACTAACACAACATATATACAGTGAAATATGGGGGTAACATGCCAGGCAAGATGGTACTTTCCTACACTTTTTTTCTGACCCCCTTTTTGTTGGCTTTAGGACCCTCAACACTTTACCATTACTAACCAATGCTAAAGTGCATGTGAGCGCTCCCCTAAACATAGCAACACCGGTTCCTACCCAATTGGCATATTTAATTTACCTATAAGTCCCTAGTAAAGTGCTCTACATGTGCCCAGGCCTGTAAATCAAATAGTACTATTCAGCCTGCAGCACTGATTGTGCCACCCACATAAGTAGCCCTTTAAACATGTCTCAGGCCTGACATTGCTAGGCCTGTGGGTGCAGTTTTACTGCCACTTCCACTTGGCATTTGAAACTACTTGCCAAGCCTTAAATTCCCCTTTTTCTATACATACGTCACCTTTGAAGTAGGCCATTGGAATCCCATAGGGCAGGGTGCTATGCACATGAAAGGCAGGACACGTACTTATGTGTTTTACATGTCCTGGTAGTGAAAAACTGACCAATTCATTTTCCACCTCTCATAGATTAGCATTAGACCTGCCCTAATATATTTTGAGTGGTAGATTCTGAACTGGAAGGAGTGGTCCTGTCATGTTTAGTATGGCTAGAATGGTGATAGAAACTCTTACTTACTCGTGATGTTGGATTTAATATTTGAATGGGTCTCCCTGGGCAGGAAGGGTGGACTCGCAACTGGAAATCTGACGCAGTGCCTTCCTCGTGGCTGTAAAATCACTGCAGCGTCTCCCGGACAGAGGGACCACCTGCTCTTTTCTACCAGCATGTCCAGGATATTCATCATCCCTGGGGGTTCAAATATTCCCGCATCACCATGAGGAACTAAGGCTGCACTCCTGGAAATCAATGCCTCACCTTGTGGCATGGAAAGAAACAACGCATCATCTGTGCAGCACCAGAAAATCCAATGCAGTGCATTATTTTTTAATACATCTCCTCCTCTGCGGCCCCCATGCAACGTTATTTGTGATGCTTCCCAGGTACAGTGTGTTACAAAGATACAACCACTGATTACTAAGGATTAAGGGGGTCATTCCAACTTTGGCGGGCGGCGGAGGCCGCCCGCCAAAGTTCCCCTGCCAGAAGACCATACCGCGGTCAGAAGACCGCGGCGGTCATTCTGAGTTTCCCGCTGGGCTGGCGGGCGACCGCCAGAAGGCCGCCCGCCCGCCCAGCGGGAAACCCCCTTCCACGAGGATGCCGGCTCCGAATGGAGCCGGCGGAGTGGAAGGGGTGCGACGGGTGCAGTTGCACCCGTCGCGATTTTCAGTGTCTGCCAAGCAGACACTGAAAATCAATGTGGGGCCTGTTAGGGGGCCCCTGCAGTGCCCATGCCAGTGGAATGGGCACTGCAGGGGCCCCCAGGGGCCCCACAACACCCGTTCCCGCCAGCCAGGTTCTGGCGGTGAAAACCGCCAGAACCAGGCTGGCAGGAAGGGGGTCGGAATCCCCATGGCGGCGTTGCCTGCAGTGCCGCCGTGGAGGATTCCCTGGGGCAACGGGAAGCCGGCGGGAAACCGCTGGCTTCCCTTTTCTGACCGCGGCTTTACCGCTGCGGTCAGAATGCCCCCGGAAGCACCGCCAGCCTGTTGGCGGTGCTTCCGCGGTCGTTGGCCCTGGCGGTCCATGACCGCCAGGATCAGAATGACCCCCTAAGACCCTTTTAAACCTTTAAAAAGTGTTATTTCAACTTGTGCTTATTGAATTTATGTTGTTTTGACCTTATTTTATTCAGAAAAATATAATTATTTCTAAACCTGTGTGGTGTATTTTTGTGGTGTTTTCACTGTGTTACTGTATGAGTTATTGCACAAAGGCACATTGCCTTCTAAGTTAAGCCTGCCTGCTTTGTGCCAAGCTACAAGAGGTAGAGCACATGATAATTTGTGTAGTGTTGTGACTTATCCAGACTAGTATTGAGGCTTGATATGGGATACTAGACGTCTCAACAATCCACTAAGGGCAAATAGGTGCTCTCTTGTCTAACGTGACATGACATTAAAGTGGCACTTCTACAGGAAGCCTACCCCTCTCCCCGAGATGCTTTTACCTCATCATGGGACCTAGCACGTTTTTTTCATAATCCAGCTCTTGCTCACACAAGGTGTGAACACTAATACACAAGAGTGCCCCATTCACTGCCAGCTTTATAGATGCTAATGAGAGATATGTTATTGTTTCAAGCATCATGGCCGGAAAGCGTGTGCTATTGGCTAATGTCTAGGCCCCTAACATAGATGCCCCTGACATTTATCTGAGCTTCTCCAGGATATTATCAATACCAACACCCTTATGGGTCCATGGCAGTTAGGCAATGCTGCGTCCTTACGATATAGGTTCTACTCTGCACCTCACGAGGTGTGGATGAGAATCGGCTACTGACTTCTGCCTGCCCTTATTAAGATGATAGTACTCTCTCGCTTCCTATATTTAGTCATGAACATACTAATCCACTTAATTAACAACTTGAGGAGCCCTTTTTCCGGTTTATAAAACGGTATGTAGGCCCCTGATTAAATGGGATACCTTGAGACTTCCAAAGGAGGCTGGAAGGTTTTGGTACGCCAGATTTGCAGTTGTGTTTTCATACAGCGCAGTGTCGCTTTGCATTCTATTGGTATCATTTGCATGTCCATCTACCCTATGCGAGATTGGAGAGACGGCAAGCGTGACACGTCCTTTTGCCCTCTATACCTCGAAATGGCATCCCAACAGACCCCTTCAATATCCGAATTCTATCCACCATCACATGGGCATTGAGGAAACTCCACCGTCATCTTAGTGGCAGTATACTATAATCGCCTGCCCTTCAATTGATGTGTAACACTTTGCTAGGCCTCGTGCAAAAAAAGCTTGTTCAACGTACTTTATATAACATACTCTATATCTTGCATACCATTGGGGATCTATTCCCAGATGGCCATGTCATCACACACTCAGACAATGTCCCCTTTGGGGATGCCACACATATGGACAATTTCATACTCCAGCGTTTGCACAACACGCTATGTGCTTGGCTGCCATCCTATCCACTAGTGCCAGATGACTTCCCGCCACTGACATTATTTATCACCTCCATGGAGGGGAAATGACTGGTCTCCAGACTGCACTAGCCATTCGTTGACTTAAAACTGGAGTATGACAGATGGGTCAGGGTAGCATGGAAGCTTGATCTGGGCCATCCACTGCCTGATAAGACCTGGCCCTATTGTTACCGCCAACCTAATCTTATTTCCCCTAATCATAGGCACAAACTGTTGCATTATACATTTCTACATTGAGATTACACTACACCTTGCGGCCTGGGTAGAATCAACCCCACACAGTCATCCCAATGGCCTAAATGCAGAGCATATGATGCTGATTTTATTCACCTGACATGGACCAGCCCACATATAAAGGTGTATAGGGCAAAAGTACTCTTCCTGATATCTACCATGATTGAAATCGTCCTAGTACCCAATCCCTCGGTGGTACTCCTCGGCTATGGTAAAGATATCCCAACAGGTGTATGCAAATTCACCACCATAGCGCTATTGCTTCAGGAACGTGAGTTAGCACAACACTGGGGTAGCAACCACACCCCCACTGGAGTAAAATGGCTGAAAACCGTGATATATTGTGACATTACTAGTGAATTATATGCCTCATTCCTACTATCAATGTCCAGCCCCATGATATCTAGTTGCCATTGCACGATTACTTACTGACGGTCAACTCTGATGTGAATGATTGAATAAAAAGTTTGTGTTGGTGCCCACATGCCTTGTATGCCAAAGTATCTGTGACCCACTCATAGGACTGGTTTACCCACCACCAAATCCCTCCTTGGTGACTAATCCCCTGTCAAATGTGAATGTTTACAGTATTGATGCTGTTTATGCCTGACTACTGATATGCTATCACTACTTGATTTCTGTCTGCTTGTTGTGTAGACGTCTCCTGCTAGTTGATGTGCTAGTTGACAACAAACATGAACATAAAGTTGTATTTTAAAAAAACAGTCTACAAAGAGCAAATCATGGAGCTGGTGGATATGGTGTGCATTATACCTTTGAAACTTTGAGCATTAACTTTGCAATTTCAAACAAGAAATACTTTTTTTAACACCCTTAGTTCAAAATTGTGCAAAAGTAAAAATGCATTTGTGTGGTGGTAAATTCCAGATTTACCTATGTACACAGCAAGAGCAAAGTTAGTAAAAATAGTTATCTTTTATTATTTTCATTAGTTTTTGCTGGTTCCTGGTTTGAACATGTCAGAGGCTGGTACACACATAAGGAGGATTTCAATTTCCTGTTAATTTCTTATGAGGATATGGTAAAGGTGAGCTTGATGTTACAGAGTTTATCATAATTTTTAATGTTTTTATTACCTTTGTTTAAAATCTATGATAGTATTTAGTTCAATATTAATAAATACTTTATTTCGGCTATAGGCCATAAAAGCAATAAATCATAAAACATCAATATATTAACAATTTAAGACAGTGATCTGTATAGCTCATAGCACATAAAACCTTCCAATTCCAGGGCCCACTGTACATTAAGGGTATTTGAGTTCTCTCTCTACTATACTCCTAGGAACAAGGAACAATAGATGTTAGGGTACTGTGGAGTAGCAAAATTCATAAGATCCAATACACTTTTAAAGCACATCTGTTTTTTTTGCAATTTGTGCAGTAATCTTAGTAGCTATACTCTTAAATCATTCTCTCAATGCCTTCTAATTCCATGGCCCTTTATTCTTACAGTTATGTAGGGTCTCTCTCTACTGTACTCATAGGTTTGAGTGACAAAACATCCAATCCCTCTATGTGCAAGTATATGGGTTCACTCTCTCCTAGTCTCCTAGAGTCAAGGGCACTAGATCTTAAAGTGCTATAGTATAATACTGTACATACGATCCCTTACATTTTAAAATGCATCAATAGGTTTCACAATCAAAATGATCTAAATAACTATGATCTAAATACATTCTCATAAAACCTTCCCATTCCATGCCCCTCTAAACCCCTGAGGTATAGGAGTTCACACTCTTCTATACGCCTAGGCTCAAATATTAGTAGATCTTAAAGTGCTATAGTATCATGAGATTCATATGAGCCCATATATTTTAAAACATATCAGTAGGTTACAAAGTGTATACAATGATCTAAATAGCTATACCACTGGGCCTTACAGGGTTCGGGTCTGCAGAGAGCAGGATTAGGTATCCATTTTAATCTAAGTTTCCATGCCCAATACATGAACCGGGAAACCACAAATGTGTAAATACATCTCGGGTTTCAGTTTTCATGACCCTCATAATATCCCAGTGATGTTTTGCACCCATAGCTCTACATAAGGGCAGTGTCCATTTTTTTCAGGGTCACTCATACAGTGGACAAAAGAAGAAAAAGTGCGCTTCAGTCTCATTTTTATAGGAACAATAGGAGCACTGGGCAGACATACTTGTGGCCTTATCCCACTTTACGGTAAAAATGTAAATTAGCACTTGTATAGCACACTACTCACCCGTTAGGGTCTCAAGGCGCTGTACTCATACCGCTATGGAACCACTCCTGGCTTTTCCCTGTGAGGCACCCACTCCTAAGCACCCTCAGGGTGAAGCCAGGCATCCAAGCGCTGTTGGGGCCGTTGTGGAGATTAAGCAAGCTATTGCCCAGAGTTGCAGAGTGGGACCCATGAATTAGATTAGGCACCGAGGCGAGAATTATCTGGTCAAGGGGAATTGAGCCCAAGACCTGCCGAAGCAGGAGTTGAACCCTGGTCTTGAGCCAGAGCTCTGCTTCAGGGTCTGCCGCTCTAACCATTGAGCCACACTTATCCACAGTATAGGATCTCAGTGGCAGCACCCCACATCTGAATAGGACATAGAGCCACTTCGCCTGAGCAGGAAATATTCTATTCAGGTAGGGTTCAAAGTGTGGTATGCATTTGTGCAGTAAAAAAAAAGCCCTTCATTTTGATTACTCTAGGTCCCTATAGTTATGTACTGCCAGTATTCTTCTTTCAGTTTCTGGCTAACACTTCTTCTGATTGAACCAGGGTCTTCCCACAATTCACCCATATTAAGTAGTTTACTAAGGTTTCTACATGTTCTACATGTTCTACATGTTTTAACCAAGGCGTTCGCGTATGAGTTCAAGAGCTACTAATTCTGCGAGTGAAGATCTATAATGGGAAGATCCCCTGATGACCAAACCCTGATCCAGTATAGAAGGGGTTTCAAGGAGGTTATTGTTGTATACTATTGAGGCCTAATTCATATCTCATGAGAAGAAGGAGTACACTTTGTGGGACGTTAAAGAGGGCCTTAAAAAACTTGTTCTCCATTTGCTGCAGTATGTTGGTATTCGAATATCCCCATATTTCTGCCCCGTTAATAGAGGCAGTCGCAGCTGTGGCTTTGTATACTTTTAATGCTGGCTATACCGGACCCCCATCTAATGCCTTATATCTTCTAGTAAGGACATTGATCTTCAATAGAGTGTGGTCTTACATTTCTCCAGTTGGGGCTTCCATCCCATTTTTTCAGAGAGCCTTACTCCTAGGTAGTCAAAGTTTTCAACTTGTTCCAGCCTGTGCTTGCCTAATTTCATATTGCCTTTAAAAGACTGGTGTGGTTTTATAGCCACAAACTTTGACTTTGACGGGTTGAGCTCTAGGCCTCTTTCTATGCAGAAATCAGTAAAAGAGTCCAGCTCTTGCTGGAGGCCCATTGGTGTTCTTGATTGATTCTTGATATAAGGAGAGTATCATCTGCAAACATAAGAATTGGGACGGGTACTCCCGCAAGTTTAGGTGCATCATGCCTGCATTTTGATAGCCACTTCACTGCTCCATTTATATAGAGACTAAAGAAGGTTGGGGCAAGGACACATCCTCGTCTAACTCTCCTATTAATGGGGATATTAGGTGTAAGGTCATCCCCCTGTTCCATTTAACCATGATGTAAGTATCCTTATGTAAAATTCTCACTAACCATACATGGTCCTTGGTTGACCCGTATGATTCTAGGACCTCCCAGAGTTTGTCCCTTGGAACCAAGTCAAAAGCCACTCGGATAGCTAAAAAGGCCATATATAGATGGTCACGCTTCAATGTACTTTCCAACATACTATCATAAAGCGGAAGGCCTGGTCCACCTTTCCTGAAGCCCGCCTGGGCGTCTTGGAGAATTGCATTATCATTAAGCCAGGACTAGAGCCTCATCAACACCTGCCTACATAATATTTTCAGGCTTATGGGTCTATAATTAGATGGTTTGTCTCTTTTCCCCTTTTTGTATATGGGGATTATGACTGCTCCTTGCCAAGATGGCGGAATACCCTCCCCCATCAATATGGCGTTGCTCAGGGCGTTAAGGAACGGAGCACAGACCTCAAGTTGGGAGATATAAAGGTCACCTGGGATACCATCTAACCCAGGAGCCTTTCCCCTTTTGACCTGTCTCATAGCATTATGTGTTTCAGCTAGAGTAAAGCTCACTACCTCTCTTCCCATACCCTTGATTACACTATCACCTAGGGCTATGTCATTTCTACTGCCAGCCAAACTTTTACCGCATGTCACAGCAGTTTTCATTGATCCCTTCTCCTTATCTGCGTATAAACTCTCGAAATGGGTGACCCATTTCTAAGGTGGAACAGTCAATTCCATGTGATTATCAATAGTGCGAGTTCCCAGTGAAACTAACTTCCCAAAGGCTTTCTCATCCCCTCGTTGCGGAGCATCTGCTATTTCTGCCCACTTTTCGATTGCCCAAGCTTTTCTAGCCTTTAGCTGAACAGTTTTGTAGTTCTTTCTAGCATTTCGTATTTGCTCCTGGCCTTCCTCCTTAAGAGTACTCAGTAAGCTGCCTTTGGCAATTCTGAATTCTTTAGTGTACCAAGCAGGTAGTTTTTTTTCCTTGCTATCAACTTGTTTGGCTTCTTTTACAAAGAACCTGCTGAGTAGATCCATCAGATGTGTATGGAGATCAGAGAAGATTCCCCCCTCGCTCCCTCAGTTATTGCCTTGGTTGATATATTCTCAAAGACTTTATAAATAAGTGTTAAAGCAATTTTATTATTCAGTATCGCTGGCCATTTTATGTTCCTCAGGTTATTGGAGGTCTGAAGCATATCGACTTTTGTTACTGGGTTTAAATTTGGGTTATCAAGTGGGGGTCAGGCTCATCCTGAGACTTACAGCATGGTAGTCTCTGTCCATTCTTACCACAATTTCCATATCTATTAGGAAAGGGCAAAGGAGCTGATCTAAGAAAAAGTAGTCAACGTTACTTATTGTTAGGCCCCTTTGAAATGTTGGGCGTTCGGGAAAATCAGATTTGGTTTTGCCGTTTACTACACTCAAGCTTTGAGTCAAAATCAGATCAGCCATTTGTAGGGCAACGTTTGATGGCTTTTTCCCCTTAACCTTAAGGGGACTAGGTTTTGCCGATATATAGGATGAATAGATCTCCCTTCTTTCCAATTCATCTGTTATTGTGGTATTGCAATCCCCTGCTATTATTATCAGCAAATTCCCCTGGAATTTATCTAATAAATTCAAAAGTTGATCCACCACGGGGGAAAAGCTGGTGGGCGGTATAGATCTTAGATATATTTTTACAATAGCTATAGCTTTTGTTTAACAATAGATTAAATTTCAGATTTCAAGGTCTAATAAATCTCTGCTCTCAGATTAAATTACTTTGACGGAAGGGAACAGGTCCAAACGGAGCCAGGCCAGTAGGCCTCCCAAAGCCCTCCCCAAAGAAGAGGCCTCTACACTATGGGGGTCATTACAATCCTGGCGGTACAAGACCACCAGGGCTGTAATAATGGAAGCACTGTCAAGAGGCTGGCGGTGCTTCCCAGGCCATTACGACAGCGGCGGAAGCGCTGCGGTTGCACCGCTGGGGCCGGCGGTTTCCCGACACAATGGCCCCGGTGATAGTAATCCGCCAGGGGAGCGCTGCTAGCAGCGCTGCCCAGGGGATTACGAGTCCCCCTATCACCAGCGTTTTCCTAACGGTTTGAACCGCCAGGAAAAGGCTGGCGGGACGGGGAGTCGCAGGGCCCCTGCACTGCCCATGCCACTGACAGGGCCCCGTGCAGCTTTTCACTGTCTGCATAGCAGACAGTGAAAAGCGTGACGGGTGCAGCCGCAACACCGCCAGCTCCATTTGGAGCCAGCTCCTGTGTTGCAGCCGAAATCCCCAGCGGGGTTCTCCAAATGGCCGCGGCGGGGGTGCGGCCACATTGGCAGGCGCCCGGCGGTCCGATCTTGGCAGGCAGCTTCAGCCACCCACCAAGGTCGTAATGAGGGCCTATATGTTATAAACCCAGATCTATGTACTGGTTCTGTTTCCCTAGTCTCCTGAAGGAGTATTAGGTGGTGCTGATCTATAAAGCATCCCCATTCTAGGTCTGAGAGTTTAGCTCTTAGTCCGGCTATATTCCAGGACAGTAGTTTTATTTGATCCCCCCATGGCAAATGTTTCTCTGGTCTTTGTATTAGATCCTCAGTGGCCTGCTCTTCCCTAGTTATGTCCCCCCACATAGTTGGGGTTTCCACATGATGTTCTCAGGAGTGTTAGTTAACCATATCAGGATTTTCCCCTCTGTGTGGTCCTGTTCCACATCTATACTCCTGTTGAGGGGCACTATCTTCCTTCCATTTTCCTTTAGTAAATCAATCTTGTCCAGGTCCGCTTCCTGGCCCGAACACGGGTAATGTATGTGATGGGAAGATGTGAGCGCACAGATTATGGCGTTAGATGGTGGGCTGTTCTCATTTGGGTCATATAGTTTAAGGGTTATTTGGGAGGGTATGGTGGTTCGATATCTTTGGTCAAGAGCTATTAAGCCGTGCACTAGATGTTTTGACCTTAACCCCAGTCTTATTGTGTCACAGTTGTTATTACTATTAAGGCGATTCGCAAGAACAACGTCTTCTCTAATAACCGACCTACAGCCTTTCATGTGCCTTATCCAATGAATTGCTTTGTTAATAAGCATTTCTTGCATTTCCCTCTTATCAGTTGTTCGTTTGGGGAAATTAACCATGAAGATGTCATGTGTCTTCCCACGCGTAGCGTTTGGGCCTCTACCTCCATTTGTGACAACCTGGTTGCTTGGAGATCCTGCTCTACAAATTTTCAAGGTATTTGAGTGTGACTCAGACACTAAATTTACACAATGATATTGATATTGACTGTCCTTGTGAGTCATGGAGCTAGGGGGGAGCGTTCCTACTCTTTTCTGTCTAAGTTCGTTAGTACTATTGATTGCAGTCACAAGGGAAGATAGTCTTGGGGCAATATGCTGTTGCACCCCACCTGGGTCTGATCTTTTATGTAATTCTTCCAGTGTATTATTTATTACCCCTGCCAGTACATTGAGATAATCCAATTTAGTGTGTAAGTCTTTTGCTAGTCGCCCCATACACTCTTGGAGGCTTACTATTTCACCCTTGAGGGAATTAGTTGTTCGCCTATGATGTTACTACCTATGGTAGATGGAGCATTAGATGTATCTGGAGTCCTTGAGCCAGTAGGTTCCATCACCTGAGTGCCCAGTATCTCATATCTATCTGAACAACCCATACTTGGTATAGATGAAGTTATTAACATTTCTTTGTCCTCAATGGGAATATTTTTGGCTATTTCAGGTTCTTTCATAGGTATTATTTTAAGTACAAGGGGGTGCTGGGTAGTAGTTTCGCTACATTTGATCTTAGAGGATGTAGGACTTCCAATGTTAAATTGCTTAAGGAACGGTCCAATGCCCTTATAGATGTGTTCTTTTACCGACTTTTTCTGTGTCGGCCCTTTGATCGCCTTATCTGGGCATTTGTCTGTGTATACAAGCAACCCTTCGACTTCCTCGATTAGTTCATCAATTTATGCTAATGTACAGTTCTCTGCTGAATGTCTCAAAATCTTCTTTCTGGCGCCCCCTGTTCCCTAAGAGCTGTCTTTTGCCTTCCACTTCACCATAACGTCAGTACTTAATCAGTCTTGGGATTCTCGAGCGATTACTCGACCTAATTGGATTTAGTAGAAACAGGAGCACGGGTTAAATTACAGACACCCGGGAATGTAACATTAAAAGAAAAACACCAGCAAGGCCTACTTGATGATAGGTGTTAGGGGGGATGGCCCAGCCCAGCCTCCTTCAGGATCCGATGGGCATGTACGGGCAAGCTCTTGGCCCGGGCTTTGCCCGGGTGCGGCCCGCACGCGTCCCACGCTGCAGTTGTCTACCTAGCACTATATAGAGCTAGTTGGTGTGGCGAGTGGAAGCAGCTGTTGCGGAAAATGGTCACCACCTGGGGATGGAGAGCAGTCTGGGACACGTAGCCCCCCTCGAAGTGTTTAGCACGCCCCACGCTGCGGTTGTCTCCCTGGCACTATATAGCGCTTGTTGGAGTGATGAGTGGGAGCAGCTGTTGTGGAAAATGGCCGCCTCCTGGGCCCAGAAACCAGTCTGGGACATGTAGTCCCCCTCTGAGTGTTTAGCGCGTCCCATTCTGTGGTTGCCTCCCTAGCGCTATATAGTGCTCGTTAGTGTGATGAGTGGGAGCCGCTGTTGCGGAAAATGGCAGCCTCCTGGGGCTAGAGAGCAGTCTGGGACACGTAATCCCCCTCGAAGTGTTTAGCGCATCCTGCGCTGCGGTTGTCTCCCTAGCGCTATATAGCGCTCGCTAGTGTGAAGACTGGGAGCAGCTGTTGCGGAAAATGGCCACCTCCTGGGGCCAGGGAGCAGTCTGGGACACATAGGGGGTCATTACAACATTGGTGGCAAAAGACGCTTACCGCCGTGCAGAAGACCGCCAACACATCGCTGTGGAATTCTGCCACGGTCATTATGACCCACAGTTCGGAATCCGCCAAAATCCAGACACCCACACAAGTCCGCCACACCAAAGGTCAGTGATAAACTGGCGATAACAAAACCTCCACCATCACGCCAACAGGAATACGCCCACACGATCACGACCCATGAATCCACGCGGCGGTCTTTCAACCGATGTATTCCATTGGCGGTACACACCACCACGCTCAAAATACACACGCATTTACAAAACACTACCACATTGGACAATTCAAAATACACACACATGATACACATTCACACACCACTCCCACACATCCAATACAATATAAAACACACACCCACATCACCCACAGACCCTTACATCAACAATTGCGACTGAAGGCCAGAGAGAGACACCACCATCTACAAACTAGCATCCACAGGCACTCAACACCATCACTCACACAACATCCAAACAAAACACACCTATAAATATCACCCCACATATCACAACACACACCACCACACACATCACCCACACCACCCCATGGCACCGCAAAGACACCCCAGGTTCTCGGAGGAGGAGCTCAGGGTCATGGTGGAGGAAATCATCCGGATAGAACCAAAGCTATTCGGAACACAGGTTCAGCACACCACCATCGCTGGGAAGACGGAGCTATGGCGAAGAATCGTGGACAGGGTCAACGCAGTGGGACAGCACCCAAGAACTAGTGATGACATCAGGAAGAGGTGGAATGACCTACGAGGGAAGGTGCGTTCTGTGGTCTCAAGACACCACATTTGCGATTCAGAGGACTGGCGGCGGACCCCCACCTCCTCCCCCACAACTAACAACATGGGAGGAGCAGGTCTTGGCTATACTGCATCCTGAGGGCCTCGCAGGAGTAGCAGGAGGAATGGACTCTGGTAAGTCAAACCTTTAACTACTTCATCCCCCACCCACATGCATGCTATCACATACTCCCACCCTTGCCCTCACCCCATCACTCCAACTCATCACGTAGGTCCCAAAATCACAAACCACACATCCCAAACCCAAGCCCTGCATGTAACACCAAAGCATGGACACCCATCACCAAAGCATGGCCACTGCACATACCCATACACCCCCCTAAACCATTATCACACAAGGTCCTACACAGGAATGCAAGCACTGGGGTACAGGGTCACCCACCCATTGCACACCATGGCACACATAGATGCAATAATCATGCCTTTACACCCCTACAGGACCCCTACCCAACATCACCCGACAGGAGGGTCCAGATATGTCCACTCCAGCCACAGAAGAGGCCCACAGTGATGACAGCAGCTCTGTCCAACTGGATCAAGATGACCAGCCCGGCCGATCTGGGACCTCGGGACAGTCGGTTCCCTCACACTGGCACAGGCCACTACAGAGCTTCCCCCCTCTGGAAACACCAGCACAGCACCCACCCAGCGGGCCCATACCTCTGTCCAGGACACGTCAAGCAGCAGTGTGTCCACTACTACAGGGAACCCAGGCTAACCCACCACCCCAACAACACCATGGACCTTGGGGCAGTGGTAGTGGGCACACGGTTCAGGGGACAGAGGCACAGGAACACAGGGGAACTGGGAGGGCTGCTGTGCGACAGGGGGAGGACAGGCCCAGGGAACCCACTCTCCACGAGGCCCTCTCCAACATCATGGGAGCCTACCACCATTCCAAGAAGACGATGGCAATGGTACTGGCCAAGTTTCAGGAGACCCAGCGGCTGCAGGAGGAACAGTATTTGGGGTTCAGGGAGGAACTCAAATCCATCAATTCCACCCTGGACACCATTGTAGGGGTGCTGAAGGAACTCATGAACACTAGGAGGGACACTGTGGCACAACAAGGGGCGCCTGACACTAGCCTGGACGATGAACTGCCCACCACCTCCGCCGGCGCTAGTAGACAGGAGGCACCGCCACGGGACCAACAGGCCACCAGCACCCCACCCCCTGCAGATGGAGAACCACCAGATCCTGAGATCCAGGACAAAGACAGAGAACAATGCCAAGACCCCCGCCAAGAAATGAGACCACCTTGATTGTCATCCTTCTGTCCCACTTTGTCACCCTGTCCTTACTTAAACTGCCCCAGCTCCACTTCCTATGCCCCTTTGGACAATGCACCTGTGAGACTAATAGACTGGACTCTGCCATGGACATTCCTCCACCATCACCTCTGACCATTTTACAACCCCTCCACTATTGAGCACTTAAATAAACACCCTTAAATCACAAAACAATCAGGAGTATGTCTGTGATTTCGGAATACTGTATTAGCAATAACTGTGTCAAAAAGCTTTTTCATTGGTGATAGCAACATACCTGGGTCCCACATCTGTGAAATCGTAAGGGAAAGTGACAACTCAGTGACCATACACTGGGTGAAAATGACAGACAGGTGAGAGGTAGTAGAATTAAATCAGATGTAGCAGCCAGTGTTGTCTTCTTACCTGTGTCTCACTGGAGGTATTGCAGGATCACTGTGTTCCTGTTGTCTATGTCCTCTTCTTCTGCTTCCTCGCCTTCACTGTCCACAGGCTCCACAGCTGCCACAACACCTCCATCTGGACCATCCTCCTGCAGAAAAGGCACCTGTCATCGCAAACCCAAGTTGAGAAACATACAGCAGGCCACGATGATCTGGCACACCTTCTTTGGTGAGTAGAATATGGAACCACCTGTCATATGGAGGCACTGGAACCTGGCCTTCAGGGGGCCGAAGGTCCGCTCTATAATCCTCCTAGTTCACCCATGGGCCTCATTGTAGCGTTCCTCTTCCCTTGTCCTTCCTCACTGGGGTCAGTAGCAGTGACAGGTTGGGGTAACCAGAGTCACCTGCAAATGTCGAGGGACAACTGATAGACATCCCCAGACCCAGACACCTAGTCACACTGTATTGGGTCCATGTCCTCACCTAATAGTCACACACGGTGCCTCTGGAGTTGCCCCATCACATAAGGGATGCTGCTATTCCTCAAAATGTAAGCATCATGCACTGAGCCAGGAAATTTGGCATTCACATGGGAGATGTACTGGTCTGCCAAACACACCATCAACACATTCATCGAATGGTAACTCTTCCGGTTTCTGTACACCTGTTCACTCCTGAGTGGGGGGACCAAGGCCACATGTGTCCCATCAATGGCACCTATGATGTTGGGGATATGTCCCAGGGCATAGAAATCACCTTTCACTGTAGGCAAATCCTCCACCTGAGGGAAAACTATGTAGCTCCGCATGTGTTTCAGCAGGGCAGACAACACTCTGGACAACACGTTGGAAAACATAGGCTGGGACATCCCTGATGCTATGGCCACTGTAGTTTGAAGAGACCCAAGTCTGTTGTTGATGATCACATGTCGCTCCTCCATTGTCAACAGGTCCACCAGTGGTCTGTACACCGGAGGATGCCGCCATCTCCTCACATGCCCCAGCAGACAGTGCCTATGGAAGAGAACAGCAAGCAGAGAGTCAACCAACTCTGAGGTACGCAAACACAGCTTACTCTGAAAATATTAGCAAATCGACATATGCCTGTATGAGTGTTTAGGCAAGGCCTAGATATGTGTGACGCAGTCCAAAATAATGCCATGTGGCCCCGTGAAATAGCGCCTGCCTGACCTGTAAAGTGGGACAAGGGGATATGAAATAACTGCGCTGGCGTTGTACATCGTTGCGGTAGGCGGTTGAAGACCGCGGCGCAATCCTGCATTGGTTAACATTGGACCCTATGGGTCCCAGGAGCCAATGACGATGTACTCTGGCGGTGACGGTACACACCTCCACGGACGTGACCGCCACTTTCTCTCTGTTTAATCACTTGATACCTGATCTTCGACAGGTGAGGACCTACACTGCAAGTGCTGCTGTGACCTCAGTCTGGAAGAGACAATGGCTCGTGTGTCTGGGGAAAGGGCCCCTGCCTTCATCACAGAGGAGTTGGACAAACTAGTGGATGGGGTCCTCCCCCAGTACACGCTACTCTACAGTCCTCCAGACAAACAGGTAAGTACACTGTGAGCATGCTGTATGGGCAATGCCTGTGTGGAGTGGTGTGGATGAAAGATAGGGGGAGGTGAGAATGAGGCGTGCATGAAACGACAGTGAGTGCATGCGCGTCATGGCAAGGGTAGGGATGTGGGCCAATGACTGTGACGATGCGGACGGATATATCTTCTCCTTTTCCCCTGTACTATTCCTGTAGGTCAGCGCCCACCAGAAGAAGGACATTTGGCGTGCCATCGCCAGGAAGTCCGGACCCTGGGGGTCTACCACAGACAGAGCACCCACTGCCGTAAAAGATGGGAGGACATTCACCACTGGAGCAAGAAGACAGCGGACGCCCAGCTGGATATGGCCTCCCAACGTGAGAGGGGTGCCCGTCGCACCATGACCCCCCTGATGTTCAAGATCCTGGCGGTGGCATACCCGGAGTTGGATGGGCGCTTGAGGGCATCACAGCAGCCACAAAGGGGTGAGTACACTCTCATTCTGCTGATTCAGTGCGCATTGGAGGTGTCTGGGTGGGGGAGGTGGGCTGTGGGTTCCCCTAGGCCAGGGTGACTTTAGTAGGCAAGGTCCCTTCTTAAGGCAGGCCTTGTGACATCCCACCCCACCTGTGTACAGTGCCAACTACACCTAGTCAGGCTCCTGTGACAACCATGTGTGCAGCAATCGGGCATAGCCTTGTAACCCATGTCCCTGGGATTGATTAGGGAACTCCAAGTGCACGGCGTAGTGCAGGGGGCTTCTGTGTCTGTAGTGTCAGCCAACGGTAGCGGTATTGTATGCACTCAACATGTCTTTCTTCTGTCTCCCCCCCCTTTTTGTGGCCTCCCTGTTTTTGTGTGCATTAGCATCATCAGGTGGAAGAGCAGTGGCACCGGAGCAGGAGGGAGCTGCATCCCACATGGCCCTGGAGGGCGACACAATGGAGTCTGAATTCACCAGTGGGACGGAGGGCGAGGGGAGCTCCACGGCGGGGACAGGAGCTGAGACCAGCGATACGGACTCTTCCTCTGATGGGAGCTCCCTTGCAGTGGTGGGCACCTCTGTGCCCACCGCATCTACTGGTACAGCCGCCACCCCCCACCAGCACCGCCGTCCCAGCAGCCCCTCAGCGTGTGTCCTGTGCCCGCTCACCCAGGAGGGTGGGCATCTCCTTCACCCCAGGCACCTCAGCCCCTGCCCCTGTCACCCCTGCTGCCCTCAGTGAGGAGGCCATTGACCTCCTCAGGTCCCTCACTGTTGGGCAGTCTACCATTTTGAATGCCATCCAGGGTGTACAGAGGCAGTTGCAACAAACCAATGAATTCCTGGGGGGCATTCATTCTGGTCAGGCAGCCCATCAGCGAGCTTTTCAGGCTCTGGCCTCAGCACTAATGGCAGCCATTGTCCCTGTCTCTAGCCTCCCCACTCCAACTTCCTCCACCCAGACCCAGACCCAAACCCCTGTACCTCAGCCTATCCCAAGCACACCATCAGACCAGCATGCACACACCTCAACACACAAGGGAAGCTCTGGCAAACATAAGCACCACACATCCCACAGGCACTCATGCAAGCATCATACACATGCAGACACACCAACATCCACTGCTTCCACTGTGTCCCCCCTCCTCCACGTCTCCCTCCTCCCTCCCTGTCTCGTCTCCACTCACACCTGCATGCACTACATCCTCAGCCACTACATCCATCACCAGCACACCCACCACTACACCCCGCTCACGTGCAGTCACCACCCCCACTACCATTCACACATCCCCTGTGTCCTCTACCAGTGTGTCTGTGAGCCCTCCTCCCAAACTACACAAACGCAGTCACACACCCACCCAACAGCCATCCACCTCACGACAGCCTCCAGCCCATGCACCTTCACCCAAAGTCACCAAACGTACACCTCCTAAAACCACTACCTCTTCCTCCACTCCCAAACCCCCTTCATCTACCCGTCCCAGTGTTCCCCAAAAACTTTTCCTGTCCAACCTTGACCTCTTCCCCTCATCTCCCCCAACCCTTCAGTCTCCTAGGGCCCGCCTCTCCAGGTCCCAACCCAGCACCTCAGCCACAACATCTGCAGGACCAGTGGTGCCAGTAGTAACCGGCTTCTGGAGCGCGCCAGGCTGCAGGGCAGCCAGTGTGGCAAGGAGCCAGAGCACAGACAGTCCCCCACCTGTAAAGCACAAAAAGTTGGCCAGTGCCCGACGGGAGAGAGGAAAGAAATCAGCCACCAAAGCCGCTTTCAGGGGTACAGTTGGGAGTGTGGAGACAGCTGCGCCACCATCCAAGGTGGGGAAGGGGCACAGTAAAACCGGCAAGTCTGGGAAAATCTGCACGGCGGACAAGACCGCCACCAGCACCGCTGCCCAGGACACCACCAGCACCGCTGCCCAGGACACCACTGCCACCAGCACCGCTGCCCAGGACACCGCCGCCACCAGCACCGCAGGCCAGTGAGCGGCAAAGATTCCAACGCTACTGAGGCCACCACGAGCTGGATGAAGCACTCTGGGCACAAAGCCCCCTCCAGAACCAGTGGAGAAAGACATCCACTACCTCAGTCCTTGGCAGGATGAAGCACTCTGGGCACAAAGCCCCCTCAGAACCAGTGGAGTATCACATTCACTACCTCAGTCCTTGGCAGGATGAAGCACTCTGGGCACAAAGCCCCCTCCAGAACCAGTGGAGTATCACATCCACTACCTCAGTCCTTGGCAGGATGAAGCACCCTGGGCACAAAGCCCCCTCCAGAAACCAGTGGAGAATGTTATCCACTTGAGAGACTGTGGCTTTGCACTCCCCAGGATTGAACAGTGGGCAAACCACCCATTGTAGAGACTTGAGAGACTGTGGCTTTGCACTCCCCATGATTGAACAGTGGGCAAACCACCCACTGTAGAGAATTGATAGACTGTGGCTTTGCACTCCCCAGGATTGAACAGTGGGCAAACCACCCACTGGAGAGACCTGAGAGACTGTGGCTTTGCACTCCCCAGGATTGAACAGTGGGGAAACCACCCACTGTAGAGACCTGATGGACTGTGGCTTTGCAATCCCCAGGATTGAACAGTGGGCAAACCACCCACTGTAGAGACTTGAGAGACTGTGGCTTTGCACTCCCCAGGATTGAACTGTGGGCAAACCACCCACTGGAGAGACTTGAGAGACTGTGGCTTTGCACTCCCCAGGATTGAACAGTGGGCATGGAGCCCCCTCGTGGATCTGGCGTCGTGCACTCATCCGGCTGAGGTGCCCCACTTCCCTTCCCCCTGAGGTGCCTGTTTTATTTCTATCTGATGCCCCAGCAGTGTTCTCTCCGTCTTGTTCGGGTATTGAGTGTGGGCCTCGCCCAAGCCTTTTGGGCCCAGGGGGACACGGACTATAATAGTGGAATACCTTGGACTTGTATTATTGGTGTATATATTTGTTTATAGTGTAAATATCTTTATTTATGTATATATTTTTGATTACTGTCTTTGGATATATTACAATCATTCGACTAATTTCCTTGTTTCCTTGCATTCTTCCAGGAGGGGTTGGTTGTTGTTAATGCAATGTATCAACATGTACTTGTGTGTGTGTTGTTGTGGGTGAGGGTGGGGTGGGAGTGTTGTGTGTTGTGTGTGTGTGTCACTGTTTTTTCCCTCCCCTGTGTCGTGGGTGCAGTACTCACCGTGGTCTTCGCCGCCGGCGTTCGTGCTCCTGGTAGAGGAGCAGGAAGATAAAGGCTGGAAGAATCTGAAGTTCCGGTTCCATGGTGTCCTGGTTCCTCATGGGATGTGTAGAGGTGAGCGTTTCCCCTTCCAAATCCTGTTTCTGCTGTGTTTTTGTCCACTGTGAATCCGCCCCGGAAAAGTTGGCTGATTGGCCTGTTGTAATTCTGTGGGCGGTACATTGTCCTCCACCTGTCTGTTGGCAGTTACCGCCGGGGTGTTTGTTTGTACCGCCTTGGAGGTCAGAGTGTTAAATTGGCTATCTATGTTGGCGTTTTCCACCACGGTCGTAATTCAATTTTTTTTCCCGCCGGCCTGTTGGTGGTTTTACCGCCGCTCTAACACCGACCGTCATGGTTGTAATGACCACCATAGTACCCCTAGAAGTGTTTAGCACGTCCCATGATGTGGTTGTCTCCCTAGCGCTATATAGCAATCGTTGGTGTGATGAGTGGGAGTAGCTGTTGCGGAAAATGGCTGCCTCCTGGGGCCAGAGAGCAGTCTAAGACACGTGGTCCCCTTCCAAGTGTTTAGTGCGTCCCGCTGTTTGCTGTGGTTGTTACATCCACAGCATCGTGGCATGTCTAGGATATGAAAATAGATATTTATTTGAAAAAGTACAGGCCAGATTTTCAAGGCCCAAGCTCCTCCTTGCGCCACATTAGTGTCATTTCTTTAATTTAGTGTAATTTGTGAATGCACGCGCAAATGTTTTTTAAGAGCAGGCAGTGGTCCCACGGCCCACTGCCTACTCTTAAAAAATGAAAAGAAAACTTTTCATTGTTCATTTTTAAACCCTGCCGTTTTCCTTTAAGGAAAACGGGCTGCATTTAAAAAAAAAAAAAAATGCTCTATTGAAAAGCAATCACAGATGTGGTGGTCTGCTGAGCCTAGCAGGCAATCATCCCTGTGATTGTAGCCATTTGCAATGGCTCGCAAATTGTGAACTACCTTATGAATATTAATACGGTAAGTCCATTTGCGAGCCCTTGCGAATCGCAGTATGAAACTCCTGGAGTTTCATACATTCCAATAGCGATTACTTAATTGCGATTCGCTAAAAATCGCAATTAGGTAATCGCTATTGTGAAGAATGATACATCTGGCCCTGTGTGTTTTATGGCACCAAAAACCATATATATGGTTTTGGTGCTATTTATTTATAGACCATACTCTCTATAGAACCCCAAGAATTTCTCAAGGAGCCTAAATAATCCAGAGGCAGTTAATAATGAAGTTTCATTAGCAAACAATAGACACAGGGCCTCATTATGACCCTGGCGGGCGGCGGAGGCCGCCCGCCAGGATCCCGCCCTCCAAATTACCGCGCCGCGGTCAAAAGACCGCGGCGGGTATTACGAGTTTTCCCCTGGGCTGGCGGGCGGTTCCAGTTAAACCGCCCGCCAGCCCAGGGGAAAACGACCTTCCCACGAGGATGCCGGCTCGTAATCGAGCCGGCGGAGTGGGAAGGTGCGACGGGTGCTACTGCACCCGTCGCGTATTTCACTGTCTGCAAGGCAGACAGTGAAATACATTTTGGGGCCCTCTTACGGGGGCCCCGCGACCCCCCCTACCGCCATCCTGTTCATGGCGGCTTTCCCGCCATGAACTGGATGGCGGTAGGGGGGGTCAGAATCCTCATGGCTGCGGAGCGCGCTCCGCAGCCATGGAGGATTCCAATGAGCAGCGGAAAGTCAGCGGGAGACCGCTGACTTTCCGCTTCTGACCGCGGCTGAACCGCCGCGGTCAGAATGCTCATTGGAGCACCGCCAGCCTGTCGGCGGTGCTCCCGTGGTCGGTGGCCCTGGCGGCCACCGGCCGCCAGGGTCAGAATGACCCTCACAGGGTCTTTGCGCCACCCAATTTAGGGTTTCACAATCATATGAATAGGGGATGCAAGCACTTATAAAAAGTAAAAAGAGTGTGGGGGCCAACACACAGCCCTGTCTCATCCCTTTCTATATTGGAAGATCTCCCGTTAGTTTCCCGTTCATTCTCCACCTTATTCTGGCAAAGCTCTCGGAATACAATTCCCGGATCAACTTTAACAGAGGGCCAGGAACTTCAGTTTTACCCAGAATCTCTCATAATTTATGATAGGGAACTAGTTCAAAGGTGGACTTAAGGTCTACAAAGGCAACAAAAAGTCTCCCAGCGTCCAGGTCCACCGTTTTCCACTTGATTGTGAGAAAACGGAAGATCCGATCCACTGTACTTGTCTTCTGCCTGAAGCCTGTCTGCAGATGGCTTAGGGTATCATTTTCTTCTATCCAATCCCTGAGCCTGCCCAAGACTTGGTAGGAAAATATTTTGTACAAATTGTCTAGCAGATTTACGGTCTATAATTACCCGGGACCGACTTCTCTCCTTTTTAATGGGTTGGAACAATTATTGAACCTTTCCAGGAATGGTGGGAGGGTTTCTGCCCTCCAAGATAGAGTTTGACACACTGTTTATGTATGGGCCCTAAACTTTCAAGTCAGATTTAAACAGGTCAGATGGTATTCGGTCGAGCCCAGGCACCTTTCCTGATTTTTGGGCCATGATAGCTAGCTCTGTTTCCCTTAAGGTGAACGGTGTAATCACACCTGCACATGCTGTATCGATTGCATTTACACTCTCTATACCAATTGAAAAAATGGGCTCATGTCTGTAAAGTGCAGTGAGGTAAAGAGTCCATTTATCAGTGGACATGTGACAGTCAGGTCTAAAATGCCCATTTCCCCCTTTTTGAGAGACCAAAGTCCAAAACCGCTTAGTGTTATTTTCCTTTGCTGCTGATAACAATTCTTGCCATGTTGCCTCCTTCCACTGTATCTTACTGGTCTTTATTGCAGCGGCATACTCATACCGCTCCAGACTTGTCTTATTGCTTCCAAAAGTCTACACTTGGCCTTTTTAAATAAATCATTGAACCATCCATTGTGTTTGCCTGCTTTAAACTGTTTGATCCCCTTGATAACTCTAGAAAATAGCTCTTTCAGAGAAGAAAACAGTTCAGCATTGGTAGCCATGAACTGATTAGGTGTATGTGTGCTAGATGTAATGGCTGGTTGTTTGGTGGAGACTAAGTCATGCATTTTTGTCACTAAATTGCTTGAACTCCTAAAAGTTTCCCATTTTATGGCACGCTTGTTTGGCACCACTAAAGGGAGCATAGCTGCATGCTCTTGTTAAATGTCTCCTTTGCCAAAAATCCACCGTTCACACACTACCAAAATAGGGGAATGGTCACTATTACGTTGGTTTCCCACCCTAAGGTCCTTGATCTCCTGCCAAAAACTTACATCAATAAGCACATTGGCCCTTATTACAACCATGGCGGTCGGTGTTAAAGTGGCAGTAATACCGCCAACAGGCCAGCGGTAAAAAAAATGGGATCATGACCACAGTGGAAACCGCCAACACAGACAGCCACTTTAACACTCCGACAGCCACAGCGGTAGCAACAAACACAGCGGCGGTCACCGCCACCAGACAGGCGCAAGTCAATGTACCACCCACTCCATTACAACCCGCCAATCTGCCAGCTTTTCCAGGGCGGTACCAACGCCATCAAAAGCACAGCGGAAACAGTGTTTGGAAGGGAAGCAACTCACCTCTCGATACTCAATGAAGAACCAGGATGCCATGGAGCCCGAGTTACAAGTCCTGCCCATGCTGGTCTACCTCCTCATGTCCCAGGAATATCAAAGGCGGTGGCGGCGACCACGGTGAGTACTGCACCTAGTACACAGGGGAGGGGGGAGGAAAAAGAGAGTGACACACACACGCAACAACCCCACCCTCACCCTCACCCCGAACACCATCCACACAAACACATGCAACAACATTACATATCCACCCTGTAATCCTCAGGAATAACGCAAGGACAAAAGGAATAGAGGCAATTCAGTACTATATTAGAAATAGGCAGATATACGTCACAATTATGAAAACAGTATTTACAAATATTTACAATATGTACATAAGCCCGTACATTGTCCTTTCCAAATGTCTGTGGGCCACTGGGCCAAAAATCATGGGCCAAGCCCACACTTGTCTCCTGCCTCAATACGGAGAGAACACTGCAGGGGCATCAGGTCATAAACACACAGGCACCTCAGGGGGTTGGGGAAGGGGGGGCACCTCACCCGGAAGATGGAATAATGCCACTGCTCCTGGAGGGATGTCCTGGGTAGTGGAAAGCCACAGTCTCTCAAGTGAGTGGTCTGTCCACTGCTTGGTCCTGGGGAGTGCAAAGTCACAGTCTTTCAAGTCTCTCAAGTGGGTGGTTTGCCCACTGCTTGGTCCTGGGGAGTGCAAAGCCACAGTATCTCAAGTGGGTGGTATGCCCACTGCTTGCTCCTGGGGAGTGCAAAGCCACAGTTTCTCAAGTCTCTCAAGTGGGTGGTTTGCCCACTGCTTGCTCCTGGGGAGTGCAAAGCCACAGTCTCTTAAGTGGGTGGTTTGCCCACTGCTTGCTCCTGGGGAGTGCAAAGCCACAGTCTCTGGAGTGGATGTCTTCTCCACTGGTTCTGGAGGGGGCTTTGTGCCCAGTGTGCTTCATCCTGCCAATAAAGGGTGAGTGGATGCATCCTCTACTGGTTCTGAAGGGGACTTTGTGCCCAGTGTGCTTCATCCTGCCAAAGAAAGGGTGAGTGGATGCATATCTCCACTGGTTCTGGAGGGGGCCTTGTGCCCAGTGTACTTCATCCTGCCAAGGAAAGGGTGAGTCGATGCATATCTCCACTGGTTCAGGAGGGGTCCTTGTGCCCAGTGATGCAGCACTTGGGGTGTGGCAGTTCACATTCCCTCACCTGGGTGTCTGAGGCACGAGATTTGCAGGGACGAGGTAGCATGATAGACCATGGAGGCAGGGCTAGACTCCATCCTGCGGTGCTTAAGGCTGAAAACTGGTGGTAGTGCTGGTGGGGGTGCTGCCAGTGGTGGTGGGAGGCTCTAGCCCGTCTCCTGCAGCCCCGGAGGGACGCACACTGGGGCTGCTGCTGCTGGTAGTGGTCCTACTGTCAGCGGTGCAGGTGATGGTGCTTGCGGCGGGGATGCTGGCAGTGCTGCCCCCGATGCAGGTGCCGGTGCTGCCAGAGGTGGAGGAAGGCACCAGCCCTTCTCCTGCAGCCTCGGACGGCTGGCCACTGGGGATGCTGCTGCTAACAGTAGTGGTGGCAGCGGCAGTGCAGGTGGCGGTGCAGGTGGCGGTGCTTGCGGTGGTGCTTGCGGCAGGGATGCTGGCGGTGCTGCTTGCGGTGCGGGGCAGGTGGCGGGGCTGACGGTTCTGATGGTAGCCACCAGGCCCTCACCTGCAGCCTCCAATGCCTGAAGTGCCTTGCCTTGGGATTTCTGCCCCCTCCTCACTTTGGCAGATGATGTTGTGACCTTGGCTTTGGCAGCTGGAGTTTTGGAGGAGGCCTTTCTGGGTGGGTCGTGCTCCTTGCCCTTGCTCCATGCTGTCCCCTTCTTCACCTTGGCAGGTGGCAAAATGGTTTGGTCCTTTGCAGGGGTCAGTGGCACACTAGCTGGCCTGACGGGTGCCCCCTTTGAGCCTCTGGCAGTTGCAGGTACCACAGCGGATGCCGACTTGGTGGCTGAGGTGCTGGCCTGGGTTCTGGACACCCTGGCCCGAGGGGAAGGACAGGGGGGAGGGGGAGTGAACAGGTTAATGTTTGCAGGAAAGGTTTTTTAGACACACAGGGGCGGGAAGATGGCGAGGGTTTGCGAGTGGAGGAAGAGGGAGTGGTTGTAGGAGGTGTCTCTCTGCTGAGTTTGGGTGAAGGTGCATGGGCTGGATGCTGTTGTGAGGTGGATGGCTGTTGGGTTGGTGGGTGCTTGCGTTTGTGTACTTTGAGAGGAGGGGTCACAGACAAACTGGGAGAGGACACAGGGGACGTGTGCATGCTTGTGGGGGTGGTGACTGCTCGTAAGGGGTGTGTTGTGATGGGCATGCTGGTGATAGAGGTAGTAGATGAGAATGTAGTGCATCCATGCGTGAGTGGAGACATTACTGGGAGGGAGGTGTACGAAGAAGAGGAGGGGGACACAGTGGAGGCAGTGGATGTTGGTGTGTCTGAATGGATATGATGCTTGTGTGGGTGCCTGTGAGATGAAGTGTGGTGCTTATGTTTGCCTGAGCCAATTTTGTGTGGTAATTTGGGTGAATGCTGGTCTGAAGGTGTGCTTAGGATAGGCTGTGGTTGAGGGGATTGTGTCTGGGTAGAGGATGTTGAAGGGGGGAGGCTAGACACAGGGACAAGGGCTGCCATCAGTGCAGAGGCCAGAGCCTGAAATGCTCTCTGTTGGGCCACCACACCAGAGTGAATGCCCTCCAGGTATGCATTTGTTTGTTGCAAATGCCTTTCGACACCCTGGATGGCATTCAGTATGGTTGACTGCCCAACAGTGAGGGATCTCAGGAGGTCAATAGGCTCCTCACTGAGGGCAGCAGGGCTGATTGGGGCAGGGCCTGAGTTGCCTGGGGTGAAGGAGATGCCCACCCTCCTGGGTGAGCGGGCATGGGATACATGCTGAGGGGCTGCTGGGAGGTCGGTGCTGGTAAAGGGGGTGGCAGCTGTACCTGTTGTTGGGGTGGGCACAGAGGTGTCTGCGACCGCCAGGGAGCCTCCATTGGAGGAAGAGTCGCTGTCTGTGGTGTCCCCTCCTGTCCCTGTTGTGGGGCTACCCTCGCCCTTTGTCCCACTGGTGCCCTTACCGTCTGTGAATTCGACCTCCAGGCCCATGTGGGATGCAGCTCCCTCCATCGCCGGTGCCTCTGCTCCTCCGCCAGATGATACTAATGCACATAAGGACAAGGTGACAAAACAAAAAGGGGGGGAAGAGACAAAGGATACACTTGGTCAATGCCAGCAATACCACTACCGTTGGCGTACGGAGCAGCCATATGCACTAGGACATGCCCAACCATTTACTAAGACAGTCACCAGCCCATGGGGTAAAATGCCTAACGCCATCATCTGCACACCAGATACCCACAGCACCCTGCCCAGTAGTAAATGCCCAATAGCACTATGGGGTAGGAGTGCTCCAGAGCCTGCCCAACAAGGGACCTACCCTGCCATGTTCGCCCTGGCCTAGGGTCACCCACAGCCCACGTCCCCCACCCAGGTACCTCCTAATGCGCAAAGTCAGGCTTCAGATTCAGTACTCACCCCCTTGTGGCTGCTGTGATGCCATCAAGGGCCCATCCAACTCTGAATAGGCCACCGCCAGGATGCGGAACATCAGGGGGGTCATGGTGCAATTGGCACCCTTTCCTTGTTGGGAGGCCAGCCCCAGCTGGGCCTCCGCCGTCTTCTTTGCCCAGCGGCGCAGGTCTTCCCACCTCTTGCGGCAGTGGGTGCTCGGCCTGTCAAAGTCCCCCAGGGTCCGCACCTCCTTGGTGATGGCACGCCAAGTACCCTTTTTCTGGTGGGCACTGACCTGCAGGGAAAAGACAGCAGAAAAGGGAATTAGTCACCCGTCCGGACCATCAGACTCCTTGCCCACCAGATCCCACCTATCCCCTGGCGCACATACATTGACCATAATACATGCTGTACTCTGGCCAGGACGCCTCTGCCCCCCCCCCAGCATGTGGCTTACACATACAGCAATCCCTACATTCATGGCCCACGCATCATGCTCACAGTGTACTCACCTGTTTGTCTGGAGGACCGTAGTGTAACGTGTGCTGAGGTAGAATCCCCATCCACCAGTTTCTCCAGCTCCTCCGCAATGAAGGCAGGGGCCCTTTCCCCGACACATGAGCCATGGTCGGTTCCAGACACAGGTCACAGCAGCACTTGCAGTGTAGGTCCTCTCCTGTTGAAGGTCAGGTAGCAAGTGAGTGAACAGATAGAAAATGGCGGTGACGTCTGCTGTGATGCGTACCGTCACAGCTGGCGTTCATCAACCATTGGCTCCTGGAACCCATAGGGCCCAATGATAACCAATGCGATTTTGCGCTGTGGTCATCGACTGCCTACCGCGACGACGCACAACGCAAGTGCAATTACCTCCTTTCCCCTTGTCCCTCCTCACAGGTCAGACAGCCGCCATTTCAGGGGGGCACAGGCCATGGCACCTAAATGTGTCACAGCAGACATTGGCACAGCAACTGATCGTCGGATTCACATTTTGTTTCTTTAAAGTAAACAAATCTTCATTAGTGCAATAGATGTGTGAATATGACCCTCTGCTCACCGTTCTCTTCCATAGGCTTCAACCGCTGAGGCAGAATCCTCCGGTATACAGACCCCTGGTGGACCTTGCGACAATGGAGGACAGACACATTATCATTACCTACAGACTTGATCATGCCACATCCAAGAACTGTGTGCCCAATTGGAGCCAGACCTGATGTCAGCTATCCCACAGGTATCCCCCCTCTAGTGCAGGTCCTGTCAGTGCTCCATTTCCTGGCAAGTGGTTCCTTCCAAACAACAGTGGCCATGGCAACAGGGATGTCTCAGCCAATGTTCTCTAATGAGTTGCCCAGAGTGTTTTCTGCCGTCCTGAAACACATATGCAGCTAAATCGTGTTCCCCCAAGTGGAGGATTTGGCCACAGAGAAGGCTGACTTTTATGCCCTGGGACATACCCCCAACATCATTGGTGCCATTGATGGTACACATGTGGCGTTTGTCCCCACCCCGGAGAAATGAACAGGTTTACAGGAATAGAAAAAGCTATCACTCTATGAATGTGCAGATGGTGTGTTTGGCGGACCAATGCATCTCCCATGTGAATGCCAAATATCCTGGCTCTGTGCATGACACCTTTATCTTGAGGAATAGCAGCATCCCATATGTGATGGGCCAACTCCAGAGGCACCGGGTGTGGCTAATAGGTGAGCCAAAGGTCCCCACACACTATGAGTAGGTGTCTGGGTATGGGGTTGTCCGTTTGGGTTAGTGTGTGTCTAACAGTTGTCCCTCGATATTTGCAGGTGACTCTGGTTACCCCAACCTCTCATGGCTACTGACCCCAGTGAGGAATGCCAGGACAAGGGCAGAGGAGCGTTACAATGAGGCACATGGGCGTACAAGGAGGATTATAGAAAGGACCTTCTGCCTCCTGAAGGCCAGGTTCCGGTGACTCCATCTGACAGGTGGATCCCTGTACTACTCACCCAAGAAGGTGTGCCAGATCATCGTTGCATGTTGCATGTTGCACAACCTGGCCTTGAGACACCAGGTGCCTTTTCTGCAGGAGGATGTGCCTGGAGATGGTCTTGAGGCAGCGGTGGAGCCTGTGGACAGTGAGGAAGAGGAGGCAGAGGAAGAAGATGTTGACAACAGAACCAATATAATTCAGCAGTACTTCCAGTGACACACAGGTAAGACACTGTAACTTCACTTTACATTTCAGTTATCTGTTGGACATTGTACAAGGCAGCCTCTTTCCCTATGTCTATGGCCACTGACTGTACCCTTTGGCATCACCATTTTCAGATCTCTTTGGCCCACTCTGGCTCCTGCTATGTGTACTGCTGCCCACCAAAGGTCATCCTAAAGTATATTTCACTGTACATTTGAGTTGCAATGCTTTGATAATGTTGTACTAATACATTTGTGAATCATTTGACAGACTACAGATTGGTATTTTTTTCAAGGGTGTTTATTTAGGTGCTCATAAGTAGAGTGGTGTGTGCCAGGGGCTGGGCTGATGGTGGATGAAAGTTCAGGGTAGAGTCCAGTCTCTTGGTATCACAGGTGCATTGTACAATGGGGCATGGGAAGGGGAGTAATGGCAGTTCAAGGTGGACAGGGTGATAGTGTGGGTCAGAAGGGTGACAATCAGGAGAGTCGTATTTCCTGGCGGGGGTATTGGCAATGTTCTCTGGCTTCTTCCTGGATTGCAGGGACCGTTTGTAGGGTGGTTCTCCTTCTGCAGGGGGTGGGGTGCTGGTGGCCTTTTGGTCCTGTCCACTAGGCCTTTGGGCCTCCTGTCCACTAGCGCCGGCAGAGGTGGAAGGCTGTTCCACGGCTTGGCTAGTGTCAGGCGCCAATTGTTGTGCCACTGCCTCCCTCATGGTCTTGCCAATGTCAGCCAGCATCCCAGCAATGGTGACCAGGATGATGTAGATTTTTGTTAAGTCCCTCCTGATCCCCAGGTACTGTCCTTCCTGCAGCCACTGGGTCTCCTTCAACTTGGCCAGTATCTGGCCCATGGTCTCCAAGGAATGGTGGTATGCTCCCAGGATGTTGGAGAGTGCCTTGTGGAGAGTGGGTTCCCTTGGCCTGTCCTGCCCCTGCGCACAGCAGTCCTCCCAGCTTCCCTGTTGTCCTGTGACTCTGTCCCCTGAACCGTGTGCCCACTGCCACTGACCCCAGGTCCCTGATTGTCCTGTGTTTGTGGGGTTGCCTGGGGTCCCTGTAGTGGTGGACACACTGCTGATTGACGTGTCCTGAGGACAGTGGCATGGGCCCACTGGGTAGGTGCTGTGCTGGTGTTTCCTGAGGGGGAGGCTCTGTGGTGGGTTGGGACTGTGGCAGGGGAACCGACTGTCTGGAGGTCCCTGATGGGCTAGGTTGGTCATCCTGATCCAGGCATGCAGAGCTGCTGTTGTCACTGTGGGCTTCTTCGGGGGGGACTGGATGTAGCTGGCACCTCCTCTCCAGTGACATTGAGTATGGGTACTGTGGGGATGCAAATGCATTGTTAATGTATCTGCATGTGCCATCTTGTGCATGGGTGTGTTTCCCTGTATGATTGTGATTTCCCTGTCAGCTTGCCCTTGTGTGAGTGGTGATTTTGTGGGCTGGGTGAGTCTCTCTACTGGGCATGCGGTGGTGATGGGTGTCGATGCAAGTCTGTGATGGGTGTTCATGCATTGGTGTAGCATGCAGGGCTTGGTATTGGGATGGGAGGGTTGTGATGCTGGGGTGTATGTGAGGTGGTGGATTGATGGGGTGAGGGTATGGGTAGGAGTTTGTGATGGCATGCAGGTGGGGTGGGGGGATAAAGTAGTTAAGATTTGACTTACCAGAGTCCAGTCCACCTGCTACTACTGCGAGACCCTCAGGATGCATGATCGCTAAGACTTGCTCCTTCCATATTGTTAGTTGTGGGGGAGGAGCTGGGGGTCCACTGCCAGTCCTCTGTACTGCTACCTGGTGTCTTGCTACCACGGAACGCACCTTCCCCCGTAGGTTGTTCCACCTCTTCCTGATGTCATCCCTGGTTCTTGGGTGCTGTCCCACGGCGTTGACCACGTCCATGATTCTCCTCCATAGCTCCATCTTCCTTGCAATGGACGTCTGCTGCACCTGTGATCCGAACAGCTGTGGCTCTACCTGGATGATTTCCTCCATCATGACCCTGAGCTCCTCCTCAGAAAACCTGGGGTGTCTTTGAGGTGCCATGGATGTGGTGCGAGTGATATGTGTGAGGATGTGTGGGGTGATGTGTTGGGGTGTATGCTGTGATGTGTGTGGATGGTGTATAGGTGATGGTGTTCTGTGCCTCTGATTGAGTGGGTGCTCCAGGCTTGTCTCTCTCTGCTTGCTATCTTTTTTTTTGCTGTAAGGGGTTGTGGGTAATGTGGGTCTGTGTTTTATAGTGCTGTGGGTGTGTGGGTGTGGTATGTGTATGTGTGTCAGCTGTGTGTAGTTTGAATCGTCCAATGTGGTATAGTTTTGTAAGTGTGTGTGTATTTTGAGCGCAGTGGTGTGTACCGCCAATGGTTTACCATGGTTGAAAGACTGCCGCGGTTATTCGTGGGTCCTGATAATGCGGGCGTATTCCTGTTGGTGTAACGGTGGGGGTTTTGCTATCGCCAGTTTATCACTGACCTTTGGTGTGGTGGACTTGTTTGGGTGTCTGTATTGTGGCGGAATTTTCAGTGTGGGTCATAATACTCGTGGCAGAATACTGCCGCGATCACAGTATGTTGGCGGCCATCAACATGGAGGTAGGTGGCATTTACCGCCAGGGTTGTAATGAAGGCCCTAAACAATGAGGCTACTGTAAGTCTCTCAGAAAAAAGTTTGATTTGCTGGAGTGTTTGAGGGAAAGCACCCATTTCCTGGCCGTAGACCATGCGTTATCATAAAGTCAATGACCTGCAGAACGCTAATGCTAAATTTAGGCTGTTTTCTCAACATAGAGAACGCTGGAATTCCCTACATAGAGTCCTCCACCTGCGTTAATTCAAAGAGAAGAGAGTTCAACTCTATGGACAAGTTAAAATCTCCAGCTACAATAACAAAATGTGAGGGAAGTAATTCTGCCACAAGAGCACTTAACAAGCTAATAATATTAGCAGTTTGACTAGGGGAGCCTGGTCTATTATAGATGTTAACACACAGAAGCAGGGGTCCATGCTTTAACTTGATTGAAGCTGCCAGTATATCAGCTGAATCAACATGAGTTTCCTTTCGTTTCACCCACCTGGGAGATTTTTATCCACGTAGTGAGGCCTCCACCTGCTCTCCCAGCAGCGAAAGGGCTAGCCTTCTTGCAAAATATGACATATCCCTCCCTGTGGACATTTGTGGCAGCCCATGTTTATTGGAATAAACAGATACTAAAGCTCTCAATAAACAACCCCACTCAACATCGTCAATCTTGTTTCGTATACCAGCTACATTCCATGTAATTGGTGCAGGATGGAAGGACCCAGGTCCCACGTGCTTTCTACATGAGACCTTGGAGCTAGAAGTTAAAGTTAATCTCCTAGTAGGTAGCTTCTGCCATATTTAAATTTTCAGCTTTATCGTGCCTCCTAGAAATAGTCAATTCCGGGTATGCTTTTAATCCCATTAGGGAATTACCACCCTCAGGTAATGAATTGGTGTTCGGGGGGCTGATGCTCACCACAGTCAATCAATGTCTGAGAGATCATCTGCTTGCATTGTTCTTGGTGATCTCTATTTTTTGGTTGAATTTGCATCCTCCCTCCTAGTGTCCATGGAGTACACCCTCAGAGGTGAAACTAGATCCACAGTTCCCTTAATAGATGTCCCCTTGTTTAGGGTGGTGGATGCCCCCTTGGCCAAAGTGTCTTGCTAAGGCCGAGAGTTTTTAAAAACAATGTTTAACCATTTCGCAATAGATTACGTGCCACCAAGATATCAAACCTTTTACCAGCTTGGGGCTGGATAACATTAACTCAATAGTGTCCCAGCACCCTGTCTTCTCTGTATAGCGCTTGGCAGAAATAATATCTGAATATATGATGGAGCCACATTGTCTAACGTGCCTTATCCAGTGGGGGACTTTATTCTGTAGCAACAGGCTATCTTCTCGTGTGCTTGGTGGTAATAAGAACTTTACACATATAAATTGGATAAGCGCTATTGTGATTGTTAATAAAAGGCTGCCCACTAAAGGAGTTCCATGCCGCTCCCACGCGAGGGTGAGACTGTGGCAAAGGGCTACTATAATTGTTAACCCTGGGGCCGTTATTAGAACTGCCGAAGGGTGCTCTCTCCATATTGGCTACCCTAATAGAGCCTTCATTCGCTACATTCTTGTGTTCAACAAGAGTAGGCAGGGTGTGTTTCGAACCTTCTCTTTGGGGGCTCTCCTTGTCCCTTGTCATTTCAATTGGTCGGCCATTGGGCAGGGGGGCATGACTCCTGTCTTTGCGAAGACAGGAGTCACTTCCATAGGGGTTGTGCGTCAAAAAATGACTCTAGTCAGTTTAGTCTTTTTTTTTACTCTAACCTGACTTGCACCATTCTTTGACGCACAACCCCCAGTCTTCCCTACGCCTCCGCTGCCCGGTTAGAGTAATTTATTTTGACGCTAACCAGGCTGCAGCGCCGGCTACCATCATTCCTTAAATATGACACCCGGCTGGCATGTTGGAATGGCGGTAACCGGCATTAAACTTTTTGACGCAAACCTGGGCATGTGCAGGTTGGCATCAAAAAGTATAAATGTGGGCCTTAGTGTCTCCCTTCTCTTTATCTTTCAGCACGGGTTCTACTTCTTCAATTAAGATATCAATTTAGTTAGTGGCACAGTTGGAAGACCTGTCGAAAGTTTGGGGGATTTTAGATAAAGCAGCGCCCACCACCGGGCTCCCTTGTGCTTTGTGCTTCCCCATCCTCTAGCCTATATTGGGAGCAGCAATAACGTTATCAGAGAAGAAGCAGTCATTTTATGGAAGTACAATCCCCACCTTAAATCCAAGAGGGTTGGCCCAGGCCCACCTCTGTCTGCCTCGGACGGGCACCGATAAGCCTGCCCTTGGCCCAGGCACGTCCCGTGCTGTGGGAAACCCAAGGAGCTCTTAAGCGCTCGTCTTGACTGCTGGTGCTGCTTCCTGGTGACACCCCCTGATCTGGGGCCTTCTGGGACAGTGAGTCCCCAGTGCAAAGCGTGTCCCATGCTGCGGAAAACCCAGGGTGCTCTTAAGCGCTCGTCGTGGCCGCTGGTGCTGTTCCTGGTGCTGCTCCCTGACCTGAGGCCTTCTGGGACAGCGAGTCCCTGGTGTAAAGCACGTCCTGCGCTGCGGGAAACCCAAGGTGCTCTTAAGTGCTCCTCATGGCTGCTGGTACTGCTTTCTGGTGCTGCTCCCTGACCTGAGGCCTTCTCGGACAGCGAGTCCCCGGTGCAAGCGCGTGCCGCACTGTGGGAAACCCAAGGCATTCTTAAGTGCTTGTCGTGGCTGCTGGTGCTGTTCCTGGTGCTGCTGCCTGACCTGGGGGCTTCTGGGACAGCAAGTCCCCAGTGCAAAGCGTGTTTCTCAATAGACCATGCACTGCGCCACTTTGCGACCCCATTATGCCTGAGCCAGGCATAATAAATGGAAGTAGTGCGTTCCGCCGTTTGGCTTCATTTTTAACGCCTTCTCAAAGCAGGCGTTGACAAGGCGCATCTATTGAAGTGAATGGGCCTCCTTGCACTTTGCTGCAGTAGCAAAAACATTTTTGACGCTAGTGCAGCAAAGCACCACAATAGCTGTAAAAATGTTGACGTTATTGGCCTAACGTGCGTCATGGTGCGCCGTATTGTATATACACCGCACCCATGGTGTCGTTAGGTGGCGGTGAGGGGGGTTGCAAAAAATCTGACCCATAAGTACTGATGCGCCAGATTCTTATAAATCTGAGCCTATGTTTTTGTCAACACCTCAAACTGATTCCTCACTTGTTCTGCACTGGGCTCAAATGAGAAAATAAGCAGCTATCATAATGAACACCAGTTTGGAGCTTACTGGCTGAACAAAATGAATGGAAATTTCCAAAATAGTTTGATTTTTGCATTGAGTCGTCCACCCCTCAGCTTCAAATACAAATTAACAACCACAAAATAATTTGCAAGATGACTGAACCTCTGCATAATATTTAATATTCATGAGCATTTTGTAAGCAAGTACATGCCTCACCTATGTCGGCTATGCGATGACGGAATTTGAATAGTGAAAGAAAGCTATGTGAGATCATGTAAGCTCTTGGACAGATGGTTAAAATGGCAATTTCAAGGTAAAAAAACATTGTGAAAATCCTGATTTCTCACGGATGCTCTTGCATAGTACACCTAAAATCTGCAGTTCTCCCGAGAAAAATGTGTTTTGTTCATGAAGAAGCTATTATGTCACACCACATTCATTGCTCACAACCCGCTATATCTTGCATCACTTGTAAAATTTATGTTTATATTTGACCTTGTACAGCTTCCTAATGGACATATACCTTAGATTAGGTGACCAGGTTAGTAAGAAAATGCTCATCTGAAAACCATCACGCTCTTCTGAGCACAAAATCGGATTAAAAACTAACACCAAGGACACACCCATGGAGAACACCAGAAAAGCGTAAAGAGATTGCACCAGAAATGAGTCAAATACAATGGATCAGAACAAAATACATTTGTATAGGAAGATTACAAAAGACTAGAAGGAAATGTTAACAATAGTAGAAAGCAAACTTTGGAGGAAGTCAAAAAGTCATCAATATCAACACAGAAAACATATTAACAAACTAGGAGGCTCATTTACAAGCCCCTCATGCTGTTGTAGCGAAATGTTTTCTGATGCTACGATGGCACAGAACAGTCCCCCACCCCACGCCATATTTACAAACTTGTGCGATGGTACCTTTGGGCCAGTTTGCAAACCCTTGCGCCACAATATACCTGCAGCAGTTATAATGTATGCAAGGGAGGCCTTCACCTGGAATGATGCCCTTAGGAATGGCGCAGTGTAATCTACAAGGTTTTACTGAGTCATTTTAGCATAATTTTTTAACGCCTGCTCAGGGCAGGCATTAAAGTGCGATTTTGCTTCATTCTATGGGCCTCCCCGTGCTTTGCTGGACAAGCGTCAAAAGTTTTGACACTAGTCCAGCAAAGCACCACAACTGTGTCAGAAATTCTGACGCAGCTGTGCACCATGGTGCGCTGTATCCTAAATACAGAGCTACCATGGTGCTTTTAGAGGGAGGCAGAGTGGCGCAAGCAAACTGGCGCATCATGAGCGTTGCGCCAGTTTGTAGTAAATGAGGCCATGGGTGCTTAGGACACATCTCCAACAATTCTATCCCCCACATGTATCCAAATGAAAGAGAATGACACGATTATTTGGAATCCTGTAAATCGTGTATTAACACTTTAATGTATCGATTATGATTGCTAAGTTTTTAACATTGTATATTGCATACTTGGTAGGTTTTTGGTGTTAAGTATCTAGCCAATGACCGAAAAGAGATGCGTTTGAAGACTTTCCGAAACATTAGATACTTTTCCAAGATTCGTAGATCAAGTTGCGAATAATTCGACAAAGATGGATCATGGATTCAGAAGTGTCTTCCTCCCAAACCTTTGTGTATGTAAATTAGTGTAAATTATGATGCATTTTCAGTAGCTTGATTCATAGCACTTTACCATATCCCCAGTCACTAGCTGTCTCAATGTTGCTTTAATTGTCCATCTCTATTGCAACGCGGTATGGGTAAGAAAACCTTACTTGTTAATACCCCGCTGGTACTGGGGGTGCCCTCGGCCCCCCTGTATGTCCATATTTACCATCAACTCAGGTTTTATTTTTTTAATTGTCCATGCAAAAACAATGGAAAATTACAATATTTCTTTGTTATTAGAAGGGTGCTTTCACTCTTATTGAAAATAAGTAACTCCTGTCCAAATTAAGAAATGTCTTTACCTTCTTTCAGGACCTTCGCTCTGTTGTTCTGAAAATATGCCAGTTTGTAGGACGGCAGTTAAGTGATCATGAAATTTATATTGTCCTACAAAAATCTGCATTCAAGAATATGAAATCAGACCCTAATGCAAACTATGAATTCCTGGATCGAAAAATTGTGGACAAAAACCGAGGGAACTTTGTCCGCAAAGGTAAGACTTACTAACATGATATAAAATTACAACGTAAGCTAAAATATTGACAGGAACGCTCAAGGGGCCATTTTTAAAAGTATTAAGGAGAAGCTTTTGGAGCATGAAATTACATCAAGTACCCAAATTGGTAAAACTATTTTAATCAAAGGAAATAGAAAAAAAAATTGCCAATTCGCTGTATGTGTTATTTGTTGGAAAGTCCATCTCCCCTTCTGTGCCCAGGACATAATGGTTACGTCCTGAGGCACAGTGCTCGTGCGCCCAGGACGTAACCATTACGTCCTGGGCACAGAGCCCAGAGGGAGCGCTAGCACTCCCTCTGTGGGGTTCCCCCCAACCCCCCGAAGGCAGCAATGGAAGGGGAAGGCCTTCCCCTTCCACCCCGACCCCCCCATCCCCCTGTGACATCAGCGCGCGCACAATTGTCACAGAGGGCCTCTTTCATTGCGCTGGAAGCTCAGCTTCCAGCGTGATTGGAAGAGAAATGCAAAAGCATTTCTCTTCCGATCACATGGAGGAGGCCGAGAGACTTCAAAGGGAAGGAAAGTTATTTCCTTCCCTTTGAAGTCTCTCTCAGCATTTTGGCTCAAAACGCCCACTAGACACCAGGGATTTTATTTTTTTAAATGAAATTGGCATGAGGGTCGCTCACGGGGGGGCATTTTTTTATAGGCCTTTTCGGCCCCCCCTGGGTGCAGATCAGCCTATATTTAGGCCGATCTGCCCCCAGGGGGGGCAGTAACCTCTAGGCACCAGGGATCATTGTTTTTTGTTTTTTTGTTCTTTTTGTTTTGTTTTGTATTTTTGAGGTGGGGAGCGACCCCTTAGGCAAGGGTCGCTCCCTGAGGGGGCAAGTTATATTTAGGCCGTTTCTGCCAGATTAGCCTATTTTTATGAGGCCAATCTGCTCCCAAGGGGGACAGAAACCACTATACACCAGGGAGTTTTTTTTTTCCACGAATTTCACGCAAGGGGAGCGACCCCTTAGGCAAGGGTCGCTCCCGGGGGGCAAATTTATTTTAGGCCGTTTCTGCCCCCCTGGGGGGCAGATCAGCCAATTTTAATATGGGACAGAAACCACTAGGCACCAGGGATTTTTTGTTGTTGTTGTTGTTTTACAGATGGGGAGCGACCCCTTAGGCAAGGGTCGCTCCCCTGGAGGGGCAAATTGTATTTAGGCCAGGCAGATCGGCCAATTTTAGGTCAATCTGCCCCCACGGGGGCAGAAACCACTAGGCACCGGGGATATTTTTTTTTGCGCCAACGTCACGCAAGGGGAGCGACCCCATAGGCAAGGGTCGCTCCCGGGGGGCTGGGGTGGCGGGGGCATATTTATTTTACGCCATTTCTGCCCCCACTGGGGGCAGATCGGGCTATTGTTATTAGGCCGATCTGCCCCCGGGTGGGCAGAAACCTCTAGGCGACAGGGCAAATTTATTTTTGTGTTTTTTTTTTATTTATTTTTTTTAGAGATGGGGAGCGACCCATTAGGCAAGGGTCGTTCCCCTGGGGGTAAAATTGTATTTAGACCATTTCTGCCCCCTTGGGGGCTGATTAGTGGATTTTGGGTCAATCTGCCCCCAAGGGGGGCAGAAACCACTAGGCACCAGGGATCTTTTTTTTTGCGCCAATATCACGCAGGGGGAGCGATCCCATAGGCAAGGGTCGCTCCGGGGGGGGGGGGAAATTTATTTTAGGCCATTTCTGCCCCCCCCCCCGGAGGCAGAAACCTCTAGGCACCAGGGCTAAGGTTTTTTTTGTGTTTTTTTTTGTTTGTTCTTTTAGAGATGGGGAGCGACCCATTAGGCAAGGGTCGCTCCCGTGGGGGGGGGGGCAAATTGTATTTAGACCATTTCTGCCGATTTTAGGTCAATCTGCCCCCAAGGGGGGCAGAAACAACTAGGCACTGGGGATCTTTTTTTTTGCACCCCTGGGGGGTTGGGAGGGCATATTTATTTTAGGCCATTTCTGCCCCCCCCCCCCCTGGGGCCGGCTGAGTGTTTTGGGCCATTTCCTTTCGTGGGCGCTAGGCCTACCCACACAAGTGAGGTATCATTTTTATCGGGAGACTTGGTGGAATGCTGGGTGGAAGGAAATTTGTGGCTCCTTTCAGATTCCAGAACTTTCTGTCACCGAAATGTGAAGAAAATGCGTTTTTTTAGCCAAATTGTGAGGTTTGCAAAGGATTCTGGGTAACAGAACCTGGTCAGAGCCCCACAAGTCACCCCATCATGGATTCCCCTAGGTCTCTAGTTTTAACAAATGCACAGGTTTAGTAGGTTTCCCTAGGTGCCGGCTGAGCTAGAGGCCAAAATCTACAGGTAGGCACTTTGCAAAAAACACCTCTGTTTTCTGTCAAAAAATGGGATGTGTCCACGTTGTGTTTTGGGACATTTCCTGTTGCGGGCGCTAGGCCTACCCACACAAGTGAGGTATAATTTTTATCAGGAGACTTGGGGGAAAGCTGGGTGGAAGGAAATTTGTGGCTCCTCTCAGATTCCAGAACTTTCTGTCACCGAAATGTGAGGAAAATGTGTTTTTTTAGCCAAATTTTGAGGTTTGCAAAGGATTCTGGGTAACAGAACCTGGTCAGAGCCCCACAAGTCACCCCATCTTGGATTCCCCTAGGTCTCTAGTTTTAAAAAATGCACAGGTTTAGTAGGTTTCCCTAGGTGCCGGCTGAACTACAGGCCAAAATCCACAGGTAGGCACTTTGCCAAAAACACCTCTGTTTTCTGTGAAAAAATGTGATGTGTCCACGTTGTATTTTGAGCCATTTCCTTTCGTGGGCGCTAGGCCTACCCACACAAGTGAGGTACCATTTTTATGGGGATACTTGGAGGAACACAGAATAGCAAAACAAGTGTTATTGCCCCTTGTCTTTCTCTAAATGTTTTCCTTCCAAATGTAAGGCAGTGTGTAAAAAAGACGTCTATTTGAGAAATGCCCTGTAATTCACATGCTAGTATGGGCACACCGGAATTCTCAACACCTTATCTTGTGGCCATTTTGGAAATACAAAGGTTTTCTTGATACCTATTTTTCACTTTTTATATTTCAGCAAATGAATTGCTGTATACCTGGTATAGAATAAAAACCCATTGCAAGGTGCAGCTCATTTATTGGCTCTGGGTTCCTAGAGTTCTTGATGAACCTACAAGCCCTATATATCCCCACAACCAGAAGAGTCCAGCTGACGTAATGGTATATTGCTTTAAAGAATCTGACATCTCAGGAAAAAGTTACAGAGTAAAACGTGGAGAAAAATTGCTGTTTTTTTACCTCAATTTCAATATTCTTTTATTTGAGCTGTTATTTTCTGTAGGAAACACTTATAGGATGTACACAAATGACCCCTTGCTGAATTCAGAATATTGTCTACTTTCCAGAAATGTTTAGCTGTCTGGGTTACAGCATTGGTTTCTCACCCATTTTGGTAACTAACTGGAAGGAGGCTGAAAGCACAATTTTTTTAAAAAATGGGGTATGTTCCAGTAAAATGCCAAAATTGTTTTAAAAAATTGGGTTTTCTGATTCAAATCTGTCTGTTCCTGAAAGATGGGAAGCTGGCGATTTTAGCACCGCAAACCCTTTGTTGATGCCTTTTTCAGGGGAAAAAAACACAAGCCTTCTTCTGCAGCCCCTTTTTTTAAAAAAAATGAAATTTTCACTGTATTTTGGCTAATTTCTTGGCCTCCTTCTGGGGAGCCCACAAAGTCTGGGTACCTCTAGAATCCCTAGGATGTTGGAAAAAAAGGACGCAAATTTTGCGTGGGTAGCTTATGTGAACAAAAAGTTATGAGGGCCTAAGCGCGAACTGCCACAAATAGCCAAAAAAAGGATCGCCACAGGAGGGGGAAAAGGCCTGGCAGCAAAGGGGTTACACAAGTGCACCATGGATACAAATTTAGAAATGTTTTTGTTCATAACTCCTTTTCGTCTTTTGAAGTGATTTATGCAATACTATAATATTTCTGACTAATTGACATCAAACTGGGAAGCCAACTAAAAACACAAGTTGCTACTATACAGTGCAGCTTGTGGTCATATTAATGACTCTCATTTACATCAACTAGGAGTTGAATTAATGGTGAATTGACTGCTCAGTGCCTGGACAGCCCGGAGGCTCAAGCCAGAAAGCATAATAATTCTGAGTGGAGGGGTGGGAGAAGGAGTGCTTCAACAAATAGAGTAAAAAATTCCAACACAGCTGAGTCTTCTTGCTGCATTAGAGTGCTTGATTCATCAAAGTATACAAAGGTTATAAATATACAACTTTCAGTGGAAATTAGAAAAAAACACAATGCAAGAAGTGATTTGCTGATTTGCTTTTATCTGTCATTCTCCCAGATGTGGTAGGCGTCTCAGTAAAAATAAATTTTCAGCAGCTCAGTTTTCAGCATTAATGTAGGATTTAGGGCTACCTGCTAAAGGGGTGAGTTGGAGCCTCAGTAAAATTCCATTTTCAGCAGCTCAGTTTTCAGAATTAATGTAGGAATTAGGGTTACCTGTTGATTATGTGTGTTGGAAAGTTGTTTATTAGTAGGTGAAGATAGGCACCTACAGCTAGTAATAACCCCACATCATGAATAAGATTCCAGTCAAGTTCTCAATAAATTAATCCTTGCTCAACCTTTGGTGGCTTGGCTGCAAGCAGACAGGCTTAACTTTGGAGGCAGGTTTGTAAAGCATTTAAGAAGACTAATACAGTAAATAAGTAAGACACAACACACAATAATAATCCAACACAAATTTATAAAAAATAATACATTTTGTCATGATTAAAATCACACCAAAATCCAATATAGGGAACCAGAGATATGAACTTTTAAAGATTAAAAGTAAACCTAGCGCTTAGAAGCAAATAGCATTCAAAGGGTTAAAAAGGTCGCTCTGGACCAGAACTAAGTCAAGAGTTCAGGCCACCCATGATGTAACAATTTTACACCAACTTCCAGAAGTGTTTCTTGATGCAGGGATGTAGTCCACAGCACCAGCCAAGGGTTTAGGAGCTCTGGTTTGCCTCTCGGGGTCTGGGACTACAACTTCCACGATGCACCTGGTCAAGCCAAGTAAAATCCAGGTGAAGCTTGTCAGTTGGTTTTGATCTTGTTGTTGATGTTGCAAGTAGACCTTCCAGCACTTTTCGACCTATGGCTGACCAGGGAGTCCTCTCCTTATCCTTTCAGCTAGGCAAAGTCCTTTTGTTGTGCAGCCTTGTGAGTGCATCAGGTGCAGGCCTTATGCATGCAGTCCTCTCTTGTGCATTTCAAAGGTCCCGCAGAGCGGTCCTACTTCTCTGGATGTTTCTTTTGGGTCTTTGGGGGTCCACAACACCAGCCAAGAGTCCATAAGCACTGGAGGTTTTGGACTACAATTCCTACAATGCACCTGCTCAACTCCTTTAACGTCTAGGGGAAGCTGGTCAGCTGGGTTTGCCTTGGTGGAGTTGATGCAGGTGACTTCTTGAAGCTCTTTTCTGCCTGTTGCTTTCAGGGAGTCCACTCCTTAATCTTTTGAAGCAAAGCAAAGTCCTCTTTTGTGAGGCTCAGAGTATGCAGCAAGTGCAGTCTGTCCTTTTGAGTGTAGTTCTCTCTTGGTGCTGACAAGGAGTTCAGCAGGGCAGTCCTTCTTCTTTTCATATTTCTAGGCAGCGATCTGAGTTGTTGGCAGCTCTCCCATATTAATCCACATTGTTTCTGGGCTGACAGGCAGGGGGGCACCCCTGACCAATGGGGTACAGGGTGCCACCCTCTGTGATGACAACTTCCTTAGAAGCGTGGCATATTTTTGCCCCAGAAAGCACTGTTACCTAAAAATCCAAAATGGAGAAAATCTTTCCAGTAGGTTCAGGCCAGGCTATCCCAAAACACAGGTCTGGCTAACTTTTCCCTACACTCCCCTTCCAGCCCCTCTCCTAATCTAATTGGAGAGGCTCCCATCTGGACAGGGTGCAGAAAGTGGGGTGTGCCTGGCTCCTGTACAATCTGCCCCTCTCCTTTTCAAGACCAGTTTAGCTACCCAGCCCCCTTCCTTTCCTGGCATCTGCAGCAGCAGATCTCCTCCCACCAGATGGTCTCTTTGTCTCAGCGCAGGGGTGATTTTAGGTAACGTTAGGAAAGCAGTACTAAAATTACTTTCCTGCACTAGACTTCAACTTTGCCAAGGTGTTGGATTTTAGTGTAACTATTATTTTGACACTTTGAATCATGGTTCTAGCCCATTTCTGTCAAAAGTTAGATTTTCTTAAAGTTTAATAAAGCCTTCTCATGTCAGCCATTGGAGTTAGCAGTGCTACAATGGGGGAAAATGAAATTGACAGTTTTTCCCTCCCCAGTGCATGAAAAACATCTGTTTAAAATGTCCCTGCTTATTACAACAATGAATCCTACCCTTGGGCCACCTAGGGCAGACCTAAGGTAGTTTAAGACTTTGAAAGTACTTTTAATTCCAAAGCTGGATTTGGATGCAGTTCTATTTTAAAAGCAGCACGCAATGCAGGGCTGACTCTCAAATTACAGCAGACACCACGGCATTGCACCCATAAGTGCTATAAGCCTATAAGGGTCTCTAAAGCTACATGCTCTACTATATACAAGGACTTACAGGTAGGTTGTCAGAGCTAATTGAAATTATGCCTAATTACCACATATCTTTTAAATAGAACATTGATCCCGGGTCTGGTTAGCAGAGCCCAGGGCGCAATCAGAGTCAGAAAACACCAGTATCAGTCAAACAATGGGGGCAAAAACTGGGAGGACCTTGCAAAAAGCCTTGTTTTCTCACAGGGTGGAAAAACAATCAAGCAACAACCACAGTTCTTGTCAGTGTGAAAAAACAAGCAAACACCATTTTAGCCTGTGGTTAACCTCTAATAGCTTGGCACAAAAACCAACTGCTGTATGTTTATAAAGAACAACCGAAAACAATGACTACTGTATGCAAATAAAGAACACAAGAAAACTGAACATCAAGGAATTTGTTATTAATTACTTTGGAGTGCTTGAGATCTCCTTTTCTTGGCACAAAAACAGTCAGGCTTTAATAGAGGCAATGTGTAAATCATTTATGCAGCACATAAGTAGTAATAAAGTCAAAGCACAACACTAGACAAATCCCACAACTTAGAAAAATAGAGTAAAATGTAATAAAGTATTTGACAACAAAACTACAAAAACTCAATCATTTGAGCCAGAGATATGTAATTTCAATGGTTTAGGTAAAAATACTGCTTGAGAGCACCAAGCTCCAACTGTGGTTATCTGGTCATGCCTGACCTGGACAAAGTCACAGATTCACGCTGACCACAATGGAGTGCAGACCAGATACAGAGACCGAGTTAGTTCTGCTGAGAAATGTACCTTAAATCTTGGTTGCAGAGCACTGTGCCATACTGCGGCGGTCCAGAGAAGAAATGTGAGGTCTATGTCAAAGATGTGTTGCGCAACAGTGGTTCCGATGAACTGCCAGAGCTGTGATGCAGTCTTGCATCGAGGATGTGTTGAATAGCAGTGGTTTTGACGAACTACAAGGGTTGCGATGTGGGCTTGAGTTGAGCTGATGTCTTGCTTCATCGGTACTGATGAGAAGCTGCAAGGTATGCATCAAAGATGCATCGCACTGTGGTGGTTCCAATGATCTGTGCAAGCTGCGATGCAGGCTTATGTTGAACCATGCATCACTCTGTGTCATTTCCAATGAGGTGCTGTAAAGAGCTGCACCAGGTTTGCATCTTGCTGCATCGGTCCTGATGAAAACACAGCTAGGCTGGCAGAACACATTTAGCCTACTTCCAAGGGTCCAGGACTGGAGGGGCACCACTTGGGGGGGAGGATTCACAGCAGGTAGAGTCCATGTGCTGGGTTCAAGTTGATTGGAACCTTTTCTGTCTCCGAGACACTGATCAGGAGGCCAAACACACAGCCCTTGGAGTCACTGTGGTGGTCCTAGGTTCAAGATGCTCATCCAGTGTTTCTCACTCAGGCAGCAGGGCCAAAGGGCAGTCCTTCTTGCAGCAGATCACCATAGCAGTCCTTCTTCTAAGTCTTCCACAGGACCAGAAGTGTACTGAAGAGTTGGGTCTGATAGGGTCTGACGAGATGGTCCTATATAGTTGAGACAAGAAAATTACAACTTTCGAAATGTGGCATTTTCAGAATTGTATCCTAAAAAACAACTTTACCATTAAAATGGGTTTTAAAATGCAATTCCTTAGAGCTCAAACTCGCCTTTCCAACCTGCTTCCAAATGAAAGTTATCACTTATTAAATGTATTAAGGTAACTGTCAGGAACTGTCGGGGGGTATTGGCTAGACTGGTGGCATGGACGACAAAAAAGTTATAATACTGGCATAGAGCTGCCCAAGACCACACAGCAAGTCAGAGGGGATAGGGGATCCAAAGGGAAGCTCTATTTAAGGGAATAAGAGAGATAAGACTTACAAAGAACAGGCATTCAAGAAGCAATGTGGCACCCAGACTAACTAACACCCCAGGATGAAAGTGCAAGACATCTATGTAGGAAAGTACCCTCTTTTTGGCATGTTACCCCCAATTTCTACCTGATGTCAGTGTATTTGACTGTGTCACTGGGATCCTGCTTACAAGGACCCCAGTGCTTATGCTCTGTAGCCTCTCAATTTTGGTAACCCAGTATCTCATACCAAATTGGCATACTGGTCACCCCTTATAAGTCCCTAGTATATGGTACTTAGGTACTCAGGGCATTGGGGTTCCAGGTGATCCCTATGGGCTTCAGCATTACTTTTGCCACCTATAGTGAGCTCATGCAAAGGCTTCTACAGGACTGCCATTGCAGCCTGCATGAAATGGTGCATGCACATTTCACTGCGATTTACACTGCATCAGGTCACTTATAATTCACCTATATGTAAAGCCTTCCAACCCTGAACGCTAGGTACAAAGTACCTGTGTGTCAGGTCACCCCTGCACTAACAAAGGTGCCCCCATGTCATCCAGGACCATTTTCCCGGGCTTCGTGAGTACGGGGACGCCATTTTACGCGTGCACTGAACATAGGTCAATACCTATGTCCAGCTGTACAATGGTAATACCGAATATGGCCATGTAAGGCGTCTAACACTTTGGAATTATACCCCAATACTGATTCTAGTATTGGTTGTAGAATTCCATGCACTCTGGGGCCCCACAGTGGACGCCCAGTATTGCCAAACCAGCCTTATAAGGATTTTCAGGCAGCCACAGCTATTGCCACCTCACATACGGATTTCTGCCCTCCTGTTGCTGAAACAGCTCGAGCCCAGAAAGACAGAACAAAACATTTCCTTTAGGAGAGGGGTGTTACACCCTCTCTCTTTGGAAATAGGCGTTACAGGCATGGGAGGGGTAGCCTCCCAGAGCCTCTGGAAATGCTTTGAAGAGCACATTGGGTGCCTCCTTGCATAATCCAGTCTACGCTGGTTCAGGGACTCCCAGTCCCTGCTCTGGTGCAAAACTTGACAAAGGGAATGGGAATGACCACTCCCCTGTCCATCACCACTCCAGGGGTTGCGCCCAGAGCTCCTCCAGAGTGTCCCTGGGTTTTGCCATCATCTATACCAAGGTGGTGGGGCACTCTGGGAGCATCAGAGTGGCCAGTGCCAGTAGGTGACATCAGAGCCCTCCCCTGATAGGTGCTTGCCTGTGTATCTGACCAATCCCCCTTTCATGGCTATTTAGTGTCTCTACTCTGGGAATTTCCTCAGATTCGGATTGCAAGAATCCAGAAAGAGTCCTCTGCATCCCTTACTTAACCTTCTACCGATGAAACTGCATCTGGACTCCCCAGGAACTCTATAAACTGCAACAGAGAAGCAAAGACGACTTCTGCAACATAGTACCTTCAGCTCCTGCCAGCAACTGCAACTGTTTCCAGGTCATGCATCCTCCAAAGAATGCCTGTCTTCAGCCTGCACCAGAAAAATGAAGGAATCTCCCTTGAAGTGAAGGAGTCACTTCCCTGCTACAGCAGGCACCCCTTCTGCAGCGATGACCACTTGCGTGGGTCCCGTCTCCTGACGAAGTGCGTGGATCCAGCAACACGGGTGGTAGGCTGAAAGTGGTCCCAATGGTCCCAAGGTCCAGCTGTCCAACTTTTGTGGAGGTAAGAGCCTGCCTCCCCACACAAGACAGTACCCCTATGCACCGCGTGTTTTGCAGTTGCCAAGGCTTGTGTGTGATCTTCCATAAAGTTCTTCGTGCACAGCACAGCTCCAGCACTCCTTCCTGAAATGCACAGCTTTCTGAGTGGTTCTCCAATGGCATGGGATCCCTTTGTTTAGTGCTGCATGGGCCTCCATTTGCACCTTCTTTGTCCCCTTGCTGTGGGACTCCTGTGCATTCTGCCTGGTTTTCTGAGGGTTCTCTGACTTGCTGAGAGCCCTCTCTGTCTCCCTCTCTTGGGTAGAGTCCACCAGGTGCCTCCTGGTCCCACCCAGCGCTATTTTCTGCTAACTGCATGTTTGCGTGTGCCAAGGCTTGTTGGCAGGATCCAGCGATGCAAAGCAGACTGCAATCGTCTATCCAGCATGGGACATCATCTGCACAAACCAGGAACCCACATCCATCTACTTGAGTGCAGTACTGACTGTTCTTCTTCACCGGTGGTTCTTCTTTTGCACCTTTATCCGGGTTAGCAGGGGCTCCTGTTCTCCCTGGTCTCTTTAGTGCTTCTTGGACTTGGTGCCCTTCTTCCATAGGTCTTCAGGTCCAGGAATCCATTGTTTGTGTCTTGCAGACTCTTCTGGTTCTTGCATAATCTTCTATCATGTGCTCTTGTGAGTTCTAGGAAACTGACAGTGATTTACTCCTTCCCTGGGCCCTGGGTTGAGTTCTATTACTTACCTTTGGTGTTTTCTTACACTCACAATGCCCCGCTCCACACTACACTTGCCTAGGTGGGAAACCGACTTACGCATTCCACTATTTTAGTATATGGTTTGTGTTCCCCCAGGCCCATTTCTACCTATTGTGATTTTCACGTTATTATCTAGCTCCGGTCTGGGGCATTCCGCCTTGAGTCTGGAGCGCACCTCTTTATCAAAACCTTTCCTTAAGTTAGCGTGAACGTAGAGTGCTACCTCAGGAGTTGGAAGCCAACTCGAAGATCTAGGATGTATAATCTCTGAAGGGTTAAAATCTAAAATTTGAGGTGTAGAAGAGGTAGTTTTTGATTTCTTACTAAGGTTTAGAGTGGTAATGTCATCAGAATCCAGAACATCGGAGTCCCCTGATGAAGAGGAATTGCGTTGGGAGCTATAATTGTGATCCGCGCTTCTTTTCTTGCGCAATTTTTCAAACATGTCGGCATGCAACTCTCCAACAGGATCCTCCTATGAGATATTCTTAGATTTTGATTTTGTAGGAACAGGGGTAGTATTGCCTTCGGAGGAGGGGGAGGGGTCCCCGGTCCTCCAGCCCTGTGCTTGGGCATATTCTAATAATTGGCCTGGAAAGGGGCCAAGAGCTCTAGCCAGAGCATCATTAATCGACTGTTGTACTCTTGAATCTAGAGCTTCAACCAAATCTATCTCTAGTTGGTTGCCGGTATCCTCAGGGTAGAACCCTCCATCCTGGTCACTCCATTGAGCCATAATGAATAAACTATAAAACCAGGAGACAAGAATAATAACAGGGGGAGTGATAAAACCCCAGCAGGTGCACTAGTAGGGGAATATTATATATATACACTTAAAACCTATCTAATGGGAGATAAGCATATATATATGCAGCAATGGTAAATCACTGAGAAGGATGCCTGCAGAATATTAATAATATCACTCTAGGCCCAGCCTTTGTAAGATATTTTACAACCCAGTAAGTGCTCTTCTTAACTGGGCGTTGGGGAGGAAGTGAGCAGTTGCTCTAGACAAACTCCAATGCCTCACGCGCTATCAGAAGACGAACCGATCTCATGTAGAATCAAAGTGGAATGAGATCGGTTCGTCAATGACGCACGCGTTTGGCAACACCGGTTGCCATAGAAAACAGACTGCGTGTCTAACACGCAGTCCTCTCCCGGGTTCCCTACATAAGGGAAAATCTAATTAAATTAAACACTCGGCTGGAAGCCGAAAAGAAATGTGCAGCCTGCTCTGCAAAGTTAGACCAGAAAAATCAATAAACAAGAGAATTCCCTCTGCGAGGGAAAATCAATAAAACACTTAACTCGGCAGGAAGCTGGTTGTCAGTTAACAACAGTCGCTCTTGACAGAAAATCAATAAACATAATTAACTCGGTAAGAAGCCGAAACCAAAGGATTAATACAAACAGTAAGGCGGGCGGACTCGCAACGCCTGTAAAATTAAACACTTTTAAACTTCAATACCACAATCTAAAAGGTAATAAATTTAAGATAAAGTGAAAAGTTACTTATCTGCTGCGAAGCAGCAAAGAAAGAGGATATGACGTTCAAGGTTATGGACTTTATGGACTAAGGTCACGATGGTTGATTGGTGCATGTGACTTATACACTAGAGCACATTGGGAAATGTTGTTTTTTGTTTAAACGTGTTTTAATTGGCTGCTGTGAATTTTCAGTAAAGAAAGAGAAAGCATAATCCGAGCCTCCGGTCCTGATATAGAATTGACAGGATGCAAGGCAAGCTTTCCGCTTGCAGTTTGCCATTTTCTCAGGCGCAGAGCAACCAAGCTCATCAGGAGAAACAAGCATTTACAATGCATCGGGTCTCGCGTTTGCTCGTGTTAGAGCTGATCGCGTTGTAAACTCCTAACCCGACTTTTCACCTATCGGGCAAAAGTGCATTTATGTACGTAACCCGAAAAAGTGAAATCAAGTACGTAAAGCGATAGACTTCTGCCAAGCGAGATCGGGCTCGTAAATTAGAGGAAAAAAAAGTCCACGAGCCCGATGGAAAACAGCGAACCTCGCACGTTTTCTGTACTTGGTCGCTGCGCTGGAAGAGGGCTAGCCACCGGAAAAGGCATGCCATATGCGTGCCTTCGACTAATGAAAGCAAGGGGATTTTATTAGGGAAGCCCACCAACCAATAAAAAACACTGATGTGAAGTTGAAAGGGCTCCGAGCCCTTTTATAAATACAAAAGAGTCTCCCTGCGAAACGCATGCGCGAGCGCATGCAACGCAGGCTCGAGCCTAAAAAAGGAAAGAGCAAGAGGGCAAGAAATAATTGAAAAATGAGTGAAACACCAAAAAATGATGATGAATTATGCCTTGGTGTTTATAATAGCAAAGCTGCGAAAGGAAGCTCCCCCTGCTTGCTCTACAATCATTTACTGTGGTGTTTTTTTTGCTACCAGCGGCGGGCGAGGAACAGAGAGAATAATGCATGAGCTGCACTGAGATATTTCCATGGGGATATCCTGCTGACATCACTGGCTGTGAAAGCGAAGCACTAGAAGCTTTAAAGCAGTGGTTCCCAAACTGCGGCCCGGGCAAAAACAAAAGGTCACACGAGGGGCTCCATTGGGGGAACTGAGAGGCAGCAGTCCTCCTTGAGTTTAGCCTTAACTTGAGGCAAGTGTGGGGGTGGGGAGAGCGTGGAAAAATTAACGTACTCTTCTTCGGCAGGCATTTTAGGGGCATATTTATACTCTGTTTGCGCCGGATTTGCGTCGTTTTTTTTTACTCAAATCCGACGCAAAGCTAACTCCATATTTATACTTTGGCGTTAGAACCGTCTAGCGCCAAAGATCTTGGAGTTTGCGTCATTTTTTTGCGTGGACACCTACCTTGCGTTAATTATATGCAAGGTAGGCGTTCCCTTCTAAAAAATGACTCTAAGGCATGTGCGCCTTATTTAAACTCCCGTGCAAAAATGACGCACGGGAGTGGGCGGGCCTTAAAAAATGACGTCCAGCTGCTTTTGCGTCATTTTTTAACGCCTGGTCAGGGCAGGCGTTAAGGGACCTGTGGGCTCGGAAGGAGCCCAGAGGTGCCCTCCCATGCCCCCAGGGACACCCCCTGCCACCCTTGCCCACCCCAGGAGGACGCCCACGGATGGAGGGACCCATCCCAGGGAACTTAAAGTAAGTTCAGGTAAGTATTTTTTTCGTAATTTTTTTGTGGCATAGGGGGGCCTGATTTGTGCCGGCTAACGTCATTCAATAAATAAGGCACCCGCATGGTGCTTTGGAATGGCGTTAGCCGGCGTTAAATTTTTTGACGCACAACTGCGTTGGCGCAGTTGTGCGTCAAAAAGTATAAATATGGGCCTCAGTGTCTACGGGTGTTCCTACAATTTAAGAGAACGCACCAAATAAAGCGCTGCTTGCTGATGAAATGGTTTGAAACCTCTAACTCAGGAAGAGGTAGAATTGATTCCATGTCCAACCGCTGATCAGATTATATTTTATTTATGAACCAATAGATGGTTTTCGAGTCCAGTTTCCATGCTTTGCAAATGGAGCATGAGAGGGCATTGTTTGTGGAACTGTTGCTTTCAAGTGTAGGTTTTTTTGTTTTCTAAGTTGTATTAATGAATGTCCTGTCTTTTGGAGATAAAAGAATATTGTATGTTATTTATTTTAAATGTATGGGTTTAAATAACAGAACTTGGCTTAAGGACATCGGTGTTCTTTGCAAGAGACCAGCAATAAGAAAAAATGCAGCGCGATCATGCTGAAATTGAGAACGGAAAAACTGAGCGTGTTCGCGCTATGTAACCCCCAGCGCAATCGCGCTGTGTGGAAAATAAACAGATAAAGTAGTCTGGAAACCAGGCTGGAAAGATCAAGCCTCGAATGGTTTCAGTAGTTTACCGATGCTATGTAGGAGGGCCAAACACCGGCAAAGGCATGACTTATGCATGTCTTTTTCAAATGAAAGGAAGCAGATTTTAAAAGGTGTAGGAAAGTACCATTTTGCCTGGCATGTTACCCCCATTTTTACATGTATGTAAGTTTGTTTTTGCCTGTCTCACTGGGATCCTGCTAGCCAGGACCCCAGTGCTCATAGCTTGTGGCCGGAATGTGTATACCTGTGTAGTGACTGTGCCACTGAGGCTCTGCTAATTAGAACCTGCTCTCTCTGCCTTTAAATTTGTCACTATAGGCTAGTGACCCCTTTTACCAATTTCAATTGGCACACTGGAACACCCTTATAATTCCCTAGTATATGGTACCTAGGTACCCATGGTTTTGGGGTTCAAGGAGATCCCTATGGGCTGCAGCATTTCTTTTGCCACCCATAGGGAGCTCAGACAAACCTTTACACAGTACTGCAAATGCAGCTTGAGTGAAATAACCCACACATTATTTCACAGCCATTTTCACTGCACTTAAGTAACTTATAAGTCACCTATATGTCTAACCATCACTTGGTGAAGGTTAGGTGCAAAGTTACTAAGTGTGAGGGCACCCTTTCACTAGCAAAGGTGCCCCCACATCCTTCAGGGCATTTTCCCTGAATTTGGTGAGTGCGGGGACACCATTACATATGTGCACTACATATAGGTCTGTACCTATATGTAGCTTCACAATGGTAACTCTGAATATGGCCATGTAACATGTAGACGATGATGGAATTGTCCCCCATGCAAAATCTGGTATTGGGGAGCCAATTCCATGCATCCCCGGGGCTCCACTATGGACCCCGGGTACTGCCAAACCAGCTCTCTGGGGTTTTCTCTGCAGCTACCGCTGCTGCCACCCCACAGACAGGGTTCTGCTCTCCTGTGGTCTGGTCAGCCCAGTCCCAGGAAGGCAGAACAAGGAATTTCATCTAAGAGAGGCTGTTACACCGTCTCTCTTTGGAAATAGGTGTTTAAGGCTGGGGAGGGGTAACCTCTCCCAGCCTCTGGAAATGCTTTGAAGGGCACAGATGGTTCCCTCCTTGCATAAGCCAGTCTACACCGGTTAAAGGGAACCCCCAGTCCCTGCTCTGGTTCAAAATTGAACAAAGGAAAGGGGAGTGACCACTCCCCTGTCCATCACCACCCCAGGGTTGGTGCCCAGAGCTCCTCCAGTGTGTCCCAGACCTCTGCCATCTTGTTTCCAGAGGTGTGAGGGCACTCTGGAGGCCTCTGAGTGGCCAGTGCCAGCAGGTGACATCAGAGGCCCCTCCTGATAGGTGCTTACCTGACTATGTGGCCAATCCTCCTCTGAGGGCTACTTAGGGTCTCTCTGGTGGGCTTTTCCTCAGATAACGACTTGCAAGAATTCACCAGAGTTCCTCTGCACCTCTCTCTTCGACTTTTGCCAAGGATCGACCACTGACTAATACAGGGCGCCTGCAAAACTGCAACAAAGTAGCAAGAAGACTACCAGCGACATTGTAGCGCCTAATCCTGCCGGCTTTCCCGACTATTTCCTGGTGGTGCATGCTTTGGGGGCTCCCTGCCTTCATTCTGCACTGGAAGCCATGAAGAAATCTCCTGTGGGTCGACGGAATCTTCCCCCGTTTCAGCAGGCAAAAAACGTCAGCTTCACTGGTACTCTGGGACCTCTCTCATCCTGACGAGCGTGGCCCCTGGAACACAGATGGTAGACCCAAGTGACCCAGACTGTCCAGTGGTCCAACTGTCCAAATTTGGATTAGGTAAGTCCTTGCCTCCCCTCTCCAGACAGTAATCCAGTGCACTGCATGAACTGCAGCCACAAGGGCTTCTGTGCACATCTCTACAAAATCCTGCATGCACAGCCAAGCCTAGGTCCCCAGCACTCTGTCCTGTGATGCTCAGCTCCCTGAGTTGATCTCCGGTGTTGTGGGACCTCCTTTTGCAGTGTTGAGATAACCACCATGTTCAGACTTCTTGCACCTGTGTTCAAGGACTTCTGCGGCTGCTTCCTGCTTGTACATGGGCTCTCTATGTTGCTGAGGGCCCCCTCTGTCTCCTCACCCATGTGGTGACACCCTGATCTTTCCTGGGCCCAGACAGCACCCTTTTTCTCTAAATGTGATTCTTGCAGCTAGCAAGGCTTATTTGCATTATTTTGACAAGGAAACAACTCTGCGTCCTCCAGCATGCCGTGGGACATCGTCTCCACAAAGGAGAAGTTACTAGCATATTTTGTTGTCACAGAATCTTCAGCTTCTTCCATCCAGAGGCAGCCAATTTGCACCCTCATCCAGGGTTTAATGGGATCCTGCTGGCCCACTGGACACTTTCACGACTCTTTGACTTTGTCCCCTTCCTTTGCAGGTCCTCAGGTCCAGGAATCCATCTTCAGTGCTTTGCAATCTGTTGTGGTCTTTGTAAAATCCCATATCATGACTTTAGTGTGTTTCTGGGGAAATAGTAGTACTTTACTCCTATTTTCCAGGGTCTTAGGGTGGGTTATCTCGGACACCCTAGTGTTTTCTTATGCTCCCAGTGACCCTCTACACACTACACTCGCCTAGGGGTCCATTCATGGTTCACATTCCACTTTCTTAGTATATGGTTTGTGTTACCCCTAGGCCTATTGCATCCTATTGTATTCTACAGTGTTTGCACTATTTTCTGACTGTGTTACTTACCTGGTTTTGGTTTGTGTGTATATTTTGTGTATTTTACTTACCTCCTAAGGGAGTATATCATCTGAGATATTTTTGGCACATTGTCACTAAAATAAAGTACCTTTATTTTTAGTAACTCTGAGTATTGTCTTTCTTATGGTATAGTACCTATATGATATAAGTGGTATAGTAGGAGCTTTGCATGTCTCCTAGCCTAAGCTGCTCTGATATAGCTACCTCTATCAGCCTAACCTGCTAGAACACTACTAATCTACTAATAAGGGATAACTGGACCTGGCACAATGTGTAAGTACCATTGGTACACACTATAAGCCAGGGCAGCCTCCTACATTGGTGGTGCAGCGGTGGGATACGTACTTGTAACTGCTTTACAACTTTGTCATTGGTGCTTTTCATAAGAAAACCATATTCTAAATACCTAGAAATATACACAATTAACCTTAACAGTCTTACTTTCCTTATAAAAACTTTCTAAAATGTTTCAGAAAAGTTTGAAAAAGTTTTTCTCTTTTCTTTAAAAGTTTTCTAAACTTTTTCTGTCTTCCCTAAACTCTTTCTTTCCACTATGCCTGTAGTAGAGGCCACTCCCAAAGTTGTGCAGACAACCTATGCCAATTTAAACTTTAAAGGTTTGAGGGGTCTCTGTATAGAAAGGAGTTTAGGGATTGGTAAGTACCCTACCCAAGAGCTCCTTCTCAGCCTTCTCCTTGAAAGTGCCCAGAATCAGACTGGCCAAACCCAGGATCAGGAGGTAGAGGAGGGGGGGTACCCAGGGAGAATCAGGGGAGGGCCCTGAAAACTCTGGGGAGGGTACTTCCAAAGACCTTCCAGTTATCAGGCCACCTAGTGAAGCTGGTAGTGGGAGGGGGCCACACATCAGTAGGGAACCTTTCACTCCAAAAGGCCAGGTCACTAGTGTTCAGGGGGTTAGGGAAAGGTCCACTTCTGCTAATTATCACATTACCTCTGTGTGAGAGAATTCCCAAACCTCCCACCCTGAGGATAATACCCTAGAAAGGGAACTTAGAAAGCTGAGGTTGGACGAGGCCAGACGGAAGCTAAGATAGCAGCAGTTAGCCTTAGACAGGGTATCCCTAGATGTAGAGAGGGAAAGACAGAAGTTGGGGTTCGTTCCCCACGGTGGCAGCAGCAGCAATCTTGATAGTCATCCGGTTAAAGAAACAGATTCCAGAAACCTGCACAATATTGTTCCCCATTACAAGAAGGGGGATGACATAAACAGGTGGTTTTCTGCACTTGAGAGGGCCTGTATGGTACAGTTGGTCCCTCAAAGGCAATGGTCTGCAATATTGTGGCTATCTTTCACTGGCAAAGGTAGGGACAGACTCCTTACTGTCAGGGAGAGTGATGGCAACAATTATAAAGTTTTGAAAGATGCACTCTTAGATGGATTTGGCTTAACGACTGAACAATACAGGATAAAGTTCAGAGATACCAGAAAAGAGTCCTCTCAAGACTGGACAGACTTTGTAGACTGTTCAGTGAAGGCCTTGGAGGGATGGTTATATGGCAGTAAGGTGACTGACTATGAAAGCATATGTAATCTTATTCTGAGAGAGCATATTTTGAATAATTGTGTGTCTGTCTTGTTGAATCAGTACTTTGTAGACTCAGATCTGACCTCTCCCCAAGAATTGGGAAAGAAGGCAGACAAATGAGTCAGAACAGGAGTGAGCAGAAAAGCACATACAGGTGGTGACAAGGATGGTAAGAAGGCTAGTAATTCTACAGGCAAGGGTGGGGAAAAAGACAAAAAGAGTTCAGAGTCTTCATCAGGCCCACAAAAATCCTCTGGGAGAGGTGAGTCCAAATCCTCTTTACACAATCAAAAGAAGCCATGGTGTTATTTATGTAAAAGTAAAGGCCATTGGGCAAGTGATTCCACTTGTCCAAAGAAAAACACCAAGGCTCCCACTACCACAACCTCAACTGCATCCACTAGTGCCCCTAGTAATAGCAGTGTTGGTGGGAAGAACACTACAAATAGCCAATCAAAGGGTGTAGCTGGTCTTACCATTGGTAATGAAGTTGGGGTTGGTCTTGTTAGGGAGACCACGGAGGCTGTTTTAGTCTCTGATGGTTGCTTGTCCCCTTAATATTGGTAAGTACCAGCAACTACCCCTAATAAATTGTGTTGAGGTTGAGGCCTACAGGGACACAGGAGCCAGTGTCACCATGGTTCCCCCTAAACAACACCTCCTTGGTCAGAAGTACCAAGTGACTGATGCTCATAACAACACTCTTAGCCACCCCATGAATCTCAACTGGGGGGGGGGTTACTGGTACAAAGAAAGTTGTGGTAGCCACTGATTTACCTGTAGACTGCAAACTAGGTAATGATTTGGAGACATCAGCTTGGCCTGAAGTGGAGTTGGAGGCTCATGCAGCAATGCTGGGCATTCCAGGGCATATCTTTGCTCTCACATGGGCTCAGGCCCAGAAGCAAGGAGGACAGGGAAGCTTGGATCCTGGAAAAATGGACCAAATGCTCCTAAAAGCTAGGGATAGAAAGGGTAAATCCTTGCCCACTATCCTTCTCTCTCCAGATGATTCCCCTTTTGAGGAATCCTCTCCCTGGTATAGGTCCTCTCCCTGTGCAGAACCTATACCAGATGAGCTGGCAGCAGACACTCCTGAGCTTTTGGGTGCAGGGGGGCCTGCTGGGGAAGAGCTGAGTGTGGTACAGCAAACTTGTCCCACACTAGAGGGTTTAAGACAGCAAGCTATCAAACAGCAGAATGGGGATACCAGCAATAGCCATAAGTCTATTGGGAAGACAACCTGCTCTATACTGAGTCAAGGGACCCTAAACCTGGAGCTGCCAGGAGATTGGTCATCCCTTTGCATTATAGGGAGTTTCTTCTGACTTTGGCTCATGATATTCCTTTGGCTGGGCATTTGGGCCAAAGTGAGATTTGAGACAGACGTGTTCCATTGTTTCACTGGCCTCATATGTCAGAGGACACCAAGGAGTTGTGTCACTCCTGTGTGACCTGCCAAGCCATTGGCAAGACTGGTAGCACACTTAAGCGCCCCTTAATTCCCCCTTAATTCCCCTCCCAGTGGTTGGGGTGCCCTTTGAAAGGGTAGTGGTTGACATTGTTGGCCCCCTTGACCCTCCAACAGCTAAGGGAAATAGATTTATCCTTGTGGTAGTGGACCATTCCACTGGGTATCCTGAAGCTATACCCTTAAGGACAACTACAGCTCCTGCAGTGGCAAAGGCCCTCCTGGGAATATTTTCCAGAGCTGGCTTCCGTAAGGAAGCGGTATCAGACAGAGGAAGTAACTTCATGTCTACATACCTCAAATCTATGTGGAAGGAGTGTGGTGTTACTTACAAGTTCACTACTCCTTATCATCCACAAACAAATGGATTGGTTGAGAGGTTTAATAAAACTCTCCAAGGCATGATCATGGAACTCCCTGAAAAACTCAGGAGGAGATGGGATGTCCTGTTGCCATGCCTCCTTTTTGCTTATTGGGAGGTACCCCAAAAAGGAGTGGGCTTCAGCCCCTTTGAACTCCTCTTTGGACACCCTTTAAGAGATACCCTTGCTCTTGTGAAGGAGGGTTGGGAACAACCTTTAAAAGCTCACAAACAGGACATTGTGGATTGTGTACTTGGCCTCAGATCAAAGATGGCTGAGTACATGAAAAAGGCCAGTAAAAACATTCAGGCCAGCCAAGAGCTCCAAAAGCAATGGCATGACCAGAAGGCTATCCTAACTCAGTACCATCCAGGACAGAAGGATGGGTATTGGAGCATGTGGCCCTAAGAGCACTCCTGGACAAATGGAATGGACCTCATCTCATTGTGGAAAAGAAAAGTGAGGTCACCCTATTGGTAGACCTGGGCACTGCCAGAAGCCCCCTTAGGGTGCTTCATGTCAATCGCCTGAAACCTTACTATGACAGGGCTGACTTAACCCTGCTCATGGCCACAGATGAGGGGCAGGAGGAAGAGAGTGACCCTCTCCCTGACCTCTTCTCCACCACTGAAGCTGATGGCTAAGTGAAGGGAGTTGTATTGGTAGATTGCCTTACTGCTGAGCAGAAGGACAACTGCATAAATCTCCTTGATCAGTTTTCTGACCTCTTATCACTGATTCCAGGTACAACTACCTGGTGTGAGCATACAATTGATACTGGAGACAGTTTACCTGTCAAAAGTAAAATGTATAGACAGCCTGACCATGTCGGAGACTGTATTAAATAAGAGGTTCAGAAAATGTTAGATTTGGGAGTGATTGAACCTTCTGAAAGTCCCTGGGCCAGCCCAGTGGTGCTTGTCCCCAAACCTCATAGTAAAGATGGTAAAAAAGGAATTTAGGGTTTGTGTGGACTATAGGGGTCTCAATAAAGTAATCAAAACTGATGTTCACCCCATACCCAGGGCAGATGAGCTAATAGATACACTGACTTCTGCCAAGTATCTAAGCATGTTTGACTTAACTGCAGGGTATTGGCAGATTAAGTTGTCAGAAGATGCTAAACCCAAAACAGCATTTTCAACCATTGGAGGGCACTATCAGTTCACTGTTATGCCCTTTGGATTGAAAAATGCACCTGCTACTTTTCAGAGGTTGGTGAATACAATCCTCCAAGGATTGGAAGCCTTTAGTGCAGCATATCTGGACGATATTGCTGTCTTCAGCTCCACTTGGGATGATCACCTAGTCCACCTGTGAAAAGTTTTGGAGACATTGCAAAAGGCAGGCCTCCCTATCAAGGACTCAAAGTGCCAGATAGGGCAGGGGAAAGTGTTAGGTGGGGAACAGATTGCACTACTGCAGGGGAAGATCCAAACCATTATGGAACGGGCTCTCCCTGCAACTCAAACCCAAGTGAGAGCCTTTCTAGGCCTCACACGGTACTATAGGAGGTTCATAAAGAATTATGGCACTATAGCTGCCCATTTCAATTAACTCACACCCAAAAAAATGCCTAAAAAGGTATTATGGACAGTTAGCTGTCAAAAGGCTTTTGATGAGCTCAAACAGGCCATGTGCTCTGCATCTATCCTAAAAAGCCCTTTTACTCCAAAACATTCGTAGTTCAAACTGACGCTTCTGAACTAGGGGTACGGACAGTTCTATCACAGCTTAACACTGAGGGCCAGGATCAACTTCTTGCTTTTATCAGCAGGAGGTTAACCCCTAGAGAAAAGCGCTGGTCTGCCATAGAGAGGGAAGAAGCTGAGACCATGCCTCTTTGGTACTCACTTCATAGTTCAGACAGACCACAAACCTCTCTTATGGTTAAAACAAATGAAAGGTGAAAACCCTAAATTGTTGAGGTGGTCCATCTCCCTACATGGAATAGACTGTACAGTGGAACATAGACCTGGGAGTAGCCACTACAATGCAGATGGACTCTCCACATATTTCCACTTAGATAATGAAGAATCATCTGGGCAAGGTTAGCCTTACTGTTGCTCGTTTAGGGGTGGGGTTGTGTAGGAAAGTACCATCTTGCCTGGCATATTACCCCAAAATTTCTGTCTGATATCAGTGTGTTTGACTATCACTCGGATCCTGATAACCAGGACCCCAGTGCTTATGCTCTCTCTCCTCTCAGTTTTGTCACTGCAAACTGGTAACCCAGTATATCATCACAAATTGGCATATTGGTCACCCCTTACAAGTCTGTAGTATATGGTACTTAGGTACCCAGGGCATTGGGGTTCCAGGAGATCCCTATGGGCTACAGCATTACTTTTGCCACCAATAGGGACCCCATGCAAAGGCTTCTACAAGACTGCCATAGCAGCCTGCGTGAAATGGTGCATGCACCCTTTCACTGCCATTTACACTGAACCACGTCACTTATAAGTCACCTATGTGTCAGACCTTCCAACACTGAAGGCTAGGTGTAAAGTACTTGTGTGTGAGGAAATCCCTGCACTAGTAGAGGTGCTCCCATGTCATCCAGGACCATTTTCCCAGACTTTGTGAGTGCGGGATGCCATTTTACGCCTGCACTGGACATAGGTCAATACCTATGTCCAGCTACACAATGGTAACTTCGAAAATGGCCATGTAAGGTGTCTAACATCTTGGAATTATACCCCAATACTGATTCTGGTATTGATTGTATAATTCCATGCACTCTGGGGGCTCCACAATGGACACCCAGTACTGCCATTACAGCCTTCTGAGGTTTTCCAGGCAGCATCAGTTGTTGCCACCTCACAGACAGGTTTCTGCCCTCCTGTTGCTCAAGCAGCATGAGCCCAGGAAGGCAGAACAAAGCATTTCATTTGGGAGAGGGGGGGTTACACCCTCTCCCTATGGAATTACGTGTTACAGGCATGGGAGGGGTAGCCCCCCAGAGCCTCTAGAAATGCTTTGAAGGGCACAGATGGTGCCCTCCTTGCATAATCCAGTCTACACCAGTTCAGGGACCCCCAGTCCCTGCTCTGGCATGAAACTGGACAAAGGAAAGGGGAGTGACCACTCCCCTGTCCATTACCACCCCAGGGGTGGTGCCGGGAGATCCTCCACAATGTCCCTGGGTTTTGCCATCTTGAATTTCAAGGAGGTGGGGCTCTCTGGGAGCTTCTGAGTGGCCAGTGCCAGCAGGAGATGTCAGAGCCCTCCCTTGATAGGTGCTTACCTGTGTATCAGACCAATCCCCCTTTCAGGGCTTTTTAGGGCCTCTGGGTGTTTCCTCAGATTTGGATTGCAAGACTCCATCAGGAATCCTCTGCATCCCTTACTTCACCTTATGCCGATGAAACTGCATCTGGACCCTCCAGGAACTCTACAAACTGCAACAAAGAAGCAAATACGACTTCTGCAACATGGTATCTTCAGATCCTGCCAGCAACTGCAACTGTTTCCAGGTCATGCATCTTCGGAGGACTGCCTGTCTTCAGCCTGCACCAGAAGAACGAAGGAATCTCCCCTGAAGTGAAGCAGTCACTTCCCTGCTTCAGCGCCCCCCCTTTACAGCAGCAACCCGTGGCATGGGTCCTCTCTCCTGATGAACTGCATGGATCCAGGAACATGGGTGGTGGACTGAAGTGGTCCCGAGGTCCAGCTGTCCAACTTTGGTGGAGGTAAGAGCTTGCCTCCCCATGCAAGACAGTACCCCAGTGCAAAGCGTTTTTTGCAGTTGCCAAGGCTTGTGTGCGACCTTCTACAAAGTTCTTCATGCACAGTACAGCTCCAGCTCCCAGCATTTCTTCCTGTGACGCACAGCTTCCTGAGTAATGTTCCGGTGGCGTGGGATCCCTTTGTCTAGTGCTGCATGGGCCTCCATTTGCACCTTCTTTGTCCCAGTGCTGTGGAACTCTTGTGTGTGCTGCCTGATCTTCTGAGGGCTCTCTGAGTTTCTGAGAGCACCCTCTGCCTCCCCCTCCTGAGTAGAGGCCAGCAGGTCCCTCCTGGTCCTGGGCAGCGCCATTTTCCGCCAACCACTTGCTTTGCATGTGCCAAGGCTTGTTGGTGGAATCCAGTAACGTAAACCAGACTGCAATCACCCATCCAGCGTGGAACATCATCTGCACCAACCAGGAACCCGCATCCGTCTTCTTGGGTGCAGTACTGACTATTCTTCTTCACTGATGGTTCTTCTGTTGCACCTTCATCCGGGTTAGCAGGGGCTCCTGTTCTCCCTCAACTCTGCAGTGCTTCTTGGACTTAGTCCCCTTCTTCCATAGGTCTTTAGGTCCAAGAATCCATCATTGGTGTCTTGTAGTCTCTTCTGGTTTTTGCATAATCTTCTATAACGTGTTCTTGTGTGTTCTAGGAGACTTACTTTGATTTACTCCTGGTTTCCTGGTCTGTGGGGTGGGTTCTATTACTTACCTTTGGTGTTTCCTTGCACTCACAGTGCTCCTCTACACACTACACTTGCCTAGGTGGGAAACCGACTTTGGCATTCCACTAATTTAGTATATGGTTTTTGTTCCTCCAGGCCCATTTCTACCTATTATGATTTTCACTGTTTGCACTGTTTTCTAACAGTTTTTACAGCTATTACTGCATTCTAGTGTATATACTGTGTATATCACTTACCTCCTAAGGGAGTATAGTCTGTAAGGTATTTTTGACATTTGTATCACCAAAATAAAGTACCTTTATTTTTGTAACACTGAGTATTTTCTTTCATGAGTTTAAGTACTGTGGGACTTTAGTGGTATTGCATGCGCTTTGCATGTCTCATAGATAAGACTTGGCTGCTCAGCTACAGCTACCCCTAGACAGCCTAGCTTCTGGACACTGACTACATTTCACTAATAAGGGATAACTGGACCTGTCATAAGGTGTACGTACCTTTGGTACCTACAACAAACAAGACCAGCCTCCTACAATCTATATATATAACAGCATAAACAATAAAGGGAATATAGTGTAAAACACTTGGGAGCTTCACACATTAAGACTGAAGCTCAGTAAGTTCCTCAACCCCCTTCGCTGTTACAGATTCTGACTTCTAATACCCATATTATGATAGACATGCAAAGACAGGGTCTGTGGAGCTGATGCCTATGTTGATGTTATAAAAGTAATTGAAAGGCAATGCTCACAGTAGAGAAGAAACAACTTCTAGGTTGTCAGCTGTGCCCACAAATCTTGATGATCAAATAGGAACACGCCAGGCGGTAACAGCAAGGGTTCAGAACTAAATACAACCACAATAGACAAGGAGCTAGCAAGGAGGAGTGCTTACCAGGAAGGAAGGGAAAACAAGGGCACTCATGGCAGAAAGCAAGTAACAAACATTCAAGGAAACTAAAAGCAAGAAAGCAGGACAACAGCAAACTAGGAACTGGAACAAAGAAATGGAACGTAAGGTGAGGACTGGGAAAAGGAAAACACAGAAGGAGAGGCTACAAGGGACAGCAAGAAGTGCTGGTGCAGGAATCAAGGAAATAAGGAAAAACAGCAGGCAGAAATAGATCAAGGAACAAGGAATAGCTGAGGCTCAGGAGTCAAGTAGCACTTCAAGGAGTGCTAGTGCAGGAACAAGGATTTGCTAAGGCTCAGAAGACAAGGTGGCAACTGCGGGGAGTGCTAGTTTAGGAATAAGCATTTCCTACAGCTCAGGAACAAGGATAGCTACAGCGCAGGAACAGAATGAGTAATAACTATGGCTCAGGAACTGGAACAATGAATAACCATGGCTCAGGAACTCAGGAGCAATAAAAACAAAAGCTCAGGAAACAATAGGAGGACTAGCTAAGGCTCTGGAAGAGAAAAAAAGAAGAACCATGGCTCAGACACATCAGGAAACAAGGGTCAGTCTCACTGGAAAACAGCTACAATGACCAACACAGGGGGTGAAAGGAGCTGAGGCTTGAAATAACTCACATTAATTACATGCATCAGGTGTGAGCAGACTAGCAGCAGCCAGTCGCAGTTGTTCTGATTTCCTCTACCCACCCTTGGCCTGTAGGGATGGAGACAAAACAGTGAGCAGGGGATTTCAGGTTATGGAGTTCCAAGCATGAGTTGACTGGCTTCAACAAAACCCAGCATAGATTTTGAATGGATGGTAATTTGCAAATGGCATCCAAATTGCTGGAAGTCAGGATATGCATGCAGGGGAATGTCTGGAAGCTTATTAGAGCATTGGAAAGTCCTACAATAAGGCCCCCTGGTGATGGGCACGAGAGCGCAGGGAGCGAATCGTGACAGTAACCCAATTCTTTTCCATGGAAGAGGTAGACTTTGCAGTAGTGAGCAATTATTTTAAGAGTTCTTCACTCCCAGGACATGTAAAAGTCAAAAGTGCATGTACCACCTTTTAAAAACACAGCACATTGGCCTTAGGAGTGTTTAGAGCCTAACCTAGGGGTGACATATGTATAATAAAGGAAGGTTTAGGCCTTACAAGGTCTAAACTACAAACACACACTGCAGCAATGTCAGGCCAGAGACATGTTTAAAGGACTACTTAAGTGGGTGGCACACCCAGTGCCCCAGGTCAAACAGTAGCATTTAATATACAGATCTGGATGCCTGTAGTACCACTTTACTATGTACCTACAGGTAAATTTAAGGTGTCAGTTGGGTGGAAGTCAATAATACCATGCTGTAGGGAGCCAGCACAAACATTTTTAGCAATGGTTAGCTGTAGTAAAGCAAACAGAGACCTAAGGATTGCAAAAACAACACCAGCAAAAATAGGAGGATTGAAGGCAAAATGGGAAAAACCACATCAAGGATATCAGGTAACAAATACAGTTTTGTTCCTTCCAAAGGCCTGTGATAAGAGCATTTTAGAGTCTAGAATTCTGAACCCCCGGGGGCCTATGTTGGTCAGTGCTCTTCAAATCCTGAAACAGGCAATCTAACTGACCCTCAACATTAGCTTTACTCTTTCATTTTAATTCAACTATACGACTGAGCTTGAAATCTGTAGTTTTCCTATTATAGTAAATTCAGCCTTCCAAAATCAATAATATCTAAAATCCCTGTCTTTTTCACCCCATTCTGATGTTTTGAAGCCAAGTGAAGGCCTTTCATAACACTCTAGAATGTAATTTCCAAAAAATGCAAAAACAGCTGTTTGTGGACAAAGGAACATATGGTCATATTTACCCACCTCACTAACTTTTGACCATTTTGTAGCAGGAGTTTAACACAAGGCCTGGGTGGCCAATCCAGTGATGTGCATAGGCTGCAAACGGGCAGTTCCCTGCAAATGACTAAATCCCCTGCTGGTGAGGTTGGCCAAAGGGCCTGACTTGTTGCCAGGCTTTGCACCTTACTGTCCCCAGCGGCCTTCAGCCATGTGCCACTGGTAGTTGGCCTTCGGCCAGAGTCTGCACTAACCCCCCAACCACCCCAGGAGTGGCCAACCCCTAGCCGTGCTTTGCCATCAGCCTACACATAGTACAGGCCTTACAACCAATTCCCCCGCGGGCAGCAAAAACTCCCTTCCTGGCCAACCCCCCCAGTAATAGAGCCCCCATAAACCCCAAACACACTTTTGCATTTTTGGCTTTTATCGCAGTTCTACAATACCTCTACAGTACCACCTCACAAGTGACACTCAGAGGTACAGCGGGACAGTGCAAGCTTCACATGTTACTGCTTACATAGTCCCGTGGTACCCCATGGGGTCAAGTGGGAGGTCTGGATTGGTCCTGGAGGAGTCCCACAGGAGGCCACACTGGTCCCGCTGCAGTACTGCAGGACCAGCAGCATAAATGTTTTTGAATCATTGTTGCACACAGGAGGGGTCACTCTGGGATGTTCCTGAAAGGTCTGGGGGTCAGTCTACCCTCACCCTGCCCCTTGTATGTTTTTTTTCTAAACAGAGGGCATGGAGACCAAACTTCTGAGTCCAGGGATGGAAGTCACAACATTTCTGTTTAAGTTGCAGCCAGGTAATCACATCCCTGGGTTTCAGGGGACAGGTCATGGTCCCATGGAACCTAAAGGTCCAATGGGAAACGAAGCCCTCTTGGTCAATGCTTATTTTTTAAATTTGTGCAAATATCACTATATTCTCAGGCTTCATTTCCCTAAAGTGGCTGAACCAAATCAAAAAAGTACATTTTCTGAGTAAAGAGCTAGCTTTCTGCTAGATTTAGGTGGTCATTACAACCCTGGCGGACGATGATAAAGCGGCGGTAAGACCGGCAACAGGCCGGCGGAAAAATGTTTGCAATTACGACCGTGATGGAAACCGCCAACAAAGACAGCCATTTTAACACTCCGACTGCCACGGCGGTACAAACAAACAGCTTGGCGGTCACCGCCAACAGACAGGCGGAGGACAAAGTACCACCCACACTATTATGACAGGCCAATCCGACACCTTTTCCGGGGTGGATTCACCGCAGATAAAAACACGGCAGAAACAGGAATTCCGAAGGAAAAACGCTCACCTCTACTCACCCCACGAGGAACGAGGACACCATGGACCCGGAACTCCAAATTCTACCTGCGATAGTCTTCCTGCTCCTCTACCAGGAGCACGAATGACGGCGGCGAAGACCACGGTGAGTACTGCACCTACGACACAGGGGAGGGGAGGGAAAAAACAGGGACACACACACACACAACACATAACACCCCCACCCCCACCCACTACAACACACACACTAATGCATATTAATACATCACAGTTACACCCCTCCAAACCCCCTGGAAGAATGCAAAGACAATAGAAAATGAGTGTAACCATTGTAATATATTAAAATCAAGTAGGCAGAAATATATATATATATACACCATTGACAAAATATATACCAAGCATAGTAGTCCAGGTAGTGCTCCAATTAAGTCTGTGGAACACTGGGACCACACGGTAAGGGCGAGGCCCACACACGATCCCCGACCATGACGGAGAGAACACTGCAGGGGCATCAGAGAGCAAGAAAACAGGCACCTCAGGGGTAGGGAAGGGGGGGCACCTCAGCCGCTTGAGTGCACGACGCCAAATCCACGAGGGGGCCACATGCCCACTGTTCCATCCTGGGGAGTGTAAAGCCACAGTCTCTCAAGTCTCTACATTGGGTGGGTTGCCCACTGCTTCATCCTGGGGAGTGCTAAGCCACAGTCTCTCAAGTCTCTACAGTGGGTGGGTTGCCCACTGCTTCATCCTGGGGAGTGCTAAGCCACAGTCTCTCAAGTCTCTACAGTGGGTGGCTTGCCCACTGTTCCATCCTGGGGAGTGCAAAGCCACAGTCTCTCAAGTCTCTACAGTGGGTGGGTTGCCCACTGTTCAATCCTAGGGAGTGCAAAGCCACAAAGTCTCTACAGTGGGTGGCTTGCCCACTGTTCCATCCTGGTGAGTGCAACGCCACAGTCTCTCAAGTCTCTACAGTGGGTGGCTTGCCCACTGTTCCATCCTGGGGAGTGCAAAGCCACAGTCTCTCAAGTGGATAACAGTTTCCAATGGTTCTGGAGGGGGCCTTGTGCCCAGAGTGCTTCATCCTGCTAAGGACAGAGGTAGTGGATGACAGTCTCCACTGGTTCTGGGGGGGGCCTTGTGCCCAGAGTGCTTCATCCTGCTAAAGACAGAGGTAGTGGATAACAGTCTCCACTGGTTCTGGAGGGGGCCTTGTGCCCAGAGTGCTTCATCCTGCTAAGGACAGAGGTAGTGGATGAAAGTCTCCACTGGTTCTGGAGGGGGCCTTGTGCCCAGAGTGCTTCATCCTGCTAGGGACAGAGGTAGTGGATAACAGTCTCCACTGGTTCTGGAGGGGGCCTTGTGCCCAGAGTGCTTCACCCTGCCAAGGACAGAGGTAGTGGATGACAGTCTCCACTGGTTCTGGGGGGGGCCTTGTGCCCAGAGTGCTTCATCCTGCTAAAGACAGAGGTAGTGGATAACAGTCTCCACTGGTTCTGGAGGGGGCCTTGTGCCCAGAGTACTTCATCCTGCTAAGGACAGAGGTAGTGGATGACAGTCTCCACTGGTTCTGGAGAGGGCATGGTGCCCAGAGTGCTTCATCCTGCTAAGGACAGAGGTAGTGGATGACAGTCTCCACTGGTTCTGGAGGGGGCATGGTGCCCAGAGTGCTTCATCCTGCTAAGGACAGAGGTAGTGGATGACAGTCTCCACTGGTTCTGGAGGGGGCATGGTGCCCAGAGTGCTTCATCCTGCTAAAGACAGAGGTAGTGGATAACAGTCTCCACTGGTTCTGGAGGGGGCCTTGTGCCCAGAGTACTTCATCCTGCTAAGGACAGAGGTAGTGGATGACAGTCTCCACTGGTTCTGGAGAGGGCATGGTGCCCAGAGTGCTTCATCCTGCTAAGGACAGAGGTAGTGGATGACAGTCTCCACTGGTTCTGGAGGGGGCATGGTGCCCAGAGTGCTTCATCCTGCTAAAGACAGAGGTAGTGGATAACAGTCTCCACTGGTTCTGGAGGGGGCCTTGTGCCCAGAGTACTTCATCCTGCTAAGGACAGAGGTAGTGGATGACAGTCTCCACTGGTTCTGGGGGGGGCCTTGTGCCCAGAGTGCTTCATCCTGCTAAAGACAGAGGTAGTGGATAACAGTCTCCACTGGTTCTGGAGGGGGCCTTGTGCCCAGAGTACTTCATCCTGCTAAGGACAGAGGTAGTGGATGACAGTCTCCACTGGTTCTGGAGAGGGCATGGTGCCCAGAGTGCTTCATCCTGCTAAGGACAGAGGTAGTGGATGACAGTCTCCACTGGTTCTGGAGGGGGCATGGTGCCCAGAGTGCTTCATCCTGCTAAGGACAGAGGTAGTGGATGACAGTCTCCACTGGTTCTGGAGGGGGCATGGTGCCCAGAGTGCTTCATCCTGCTAAGTACAGAGGTAGTGGATGACAGTCTCCACTGGTTCTGGAGGGGGCATGGTGCCCAGAGTGCTTCATCCTGCCAAGGACAGAGGTAGTGGATGCATCTCTCCACTGGTTCTGGAGGGGACATGGTGCCCAGAGTGCTTCATTCACCCCGTAACGGACTCAGTAGCGTCAGTGCCCTTGGCGCTCATGGGCCAGCGGTGCTTGAGACGGCGTTGCCCTGTTCAGCGGTGCTTGAGACGGCGGTGCCCTGTTCAGCTGTGCTTGAGACGGCGGTGCCCTGTTCAGCGGTGCATGAGACGGCGGTGCCCTGTTTAGCGGTGCTTGAGACGGCGGTGCCCTGTTCAGCAGTGCTTGAGACGGCGGTGCCCTGTTCAGCGGTGCATGAGACAGCTGTGCCCTGTTCAGTGGTGCTTGAGATGGCGGTGCCCTGTTCTGCGGTGCTTGAGACGGCGGTGCCCTGTTCAGCGGTGCTTGAGACGGCGGTCTCCATTGCAGGGACTCAGCTGCTGGCGGTCCTTCATGGCCCAGCAGGGCTTTTGCTGGCGGTCCTTCATGGCCCAGCGGGGCTTTTGCGTTTGGTCCTTCAAGGCCTAGCGGGGCTTTTACTGGCAGTCCTTCATGGCCCAGCGGGGCTTTTTGCGGGCGGTCCTTCAAGGCCCAGCGGGGCTTTTACTGGCGGTGGCCTCCTGGGCAGCTGGGCTTGTGCTGGCTGTGGCCTCCTGGGCAGCTGGGCTTGTGCTGGCGGTGGCCTCCTGGGCAGCTGGGCTGGTGCTGGCGGTGGCCTCCTGGGCAGCGGGGATGATGGCGGTCTTCTCCGCCATGCTGCTCTTCCCAGACTTGCCGGGTTTCTTGTGGCCCTTCCCCACCTTGGAAGGTGTCACAGCTGACTCCACACTCCCACCGGGACCCCTGGGAGGGGTTTGGTGGCTGGAGTCTTCCCCCTCTCCCGCCGGGCACTGGCAAACTTCTGATGCTTGACATGTGGGGAACTGTCTGTGCTGTGGCTCCGTGCCACACTGGCTGCCCTGGTGGCCGGTGCACTCCTTATTCCGGTGACTACAGGCACCACTGGTCCCGGATATGTTGTGGCTGAGGTGCTAGTTCAGGCACTAGGAGACGGACCGGGTGGGGGAGGTGTGGGAAAGAGGTCAAGGTTGGACAGGAAACATTTTTTGGACACACTGGGACGGGTAGCTGGAGAGGGTTTGGGAGTGGAGGAAGAGGTGGTTGTTGTAGGAGGTGTTCGTTTTCTGACTTTGGGTGAAGGTGCATGCGCTGGAAGCTGTCGTGAGGTGGATGGCTGTTGGGTGGGTGTGTGCCTGCATTTGTGTATCTTGGGAGGGGGCGTCGCAGACACACTGGGAGAGGACACAGGGGGCGTGTGAATGGTAGTGGGGATGGTGACTGCACGTGAGCGGGGTGTGGTGGTGGGTGTGCAGGGATGTAGTGGCTGTAGAGGTAGTGCGTGCAGGTGTGAATGTAGACGAGACAGGGAGGGAGAAGGGAGACGAGGAGGAGGGGGACTCAGTGGATGCAGTGGATGTTGGTATGTCTGCATGTGTGTGATGCTTGCGTGAGTGCCTGTGAGATATGTGGTGCTTATGTTTGCCTGAACTTCCCTTGTGTGTTGACGTGTGTGCATGCTGGTCTGTAGGTGTGCTTGGGATAGGCTGAGGTAGAGGGGATTGGGTCTGGGTGGAGGAAGTTGGAGGGGGGGCTAGACACAGGGACAAGGGCTGCCATCAGTGCTGAGGCCAGAGTCTGAAAAGCTTGCTGAAGGGCCGCCTGACTAGAATGAATGCCCTCCAGGAATGCATTGGTTTGTTGCAACTGCCTTTCCACACCCTGGATGGCATTCAAAATGGTAGACTGCCCAACAGTGAGGGACCTGTGGAAGTCAATGGCCTCCTCACTGAGGGCAGCAGGGGTGACTGGGGCAGGGCCTGAGGTGCCTCGGGCGAAGGTGATGCCCACCCTCCCGGGTGAGCGGGCACGGGCGAAGGCTGAGGGGCTGCTGGGAGGGCGGTGCTGGAAGGAGGGGTGGCGGCTGTACCTGTAGATGGGGGTGGCACAGATGGTGCCGCCACCACTAGGGAGCTCCCATCAGAGGACGTGTCCGTGTCACTGGTCTCAGCTCCTGTCCCCGCTGTGGAGCTCCCCTCGCCCTCCGTCCCACTGGTGAAGTCCGATTCTGTAGTGTGGCCCTCCCTGGCCATGTGGGATGCAGCCCCCCTGGTGCTCCAGTGCCACTGCTCCTCCGCCTGATGATGCTAATGCACACAAGAACAGGGAGACCACAAAAAGGGGGGGATGACAGAAGAAAGACATGTTGAGTGCATGCATTACCGCTACCGTTGGCGGACACAACAGACACAGAATCCCCCTGCACTGCGCTGCGCTCTTGGGCTCCACTGTTCAATTCCTGGGAAATGGCCTACAAGGCTATGGACGACATCTGCACACATAGATGACACAGGGGCATGACTAGGTGTACTTGGCACTCGACAGAGGTGGGGTGCCACATGGCCTGCCTTACGGAGGGACCTTGCATAAGGAACTCGCCCTGGCCTAGGGAACCCCACAGCCCACCTCCCCCACCCAGACACCTCCACTGCACGCAAAGTCAGCAGAATGCAAGTGTACTCACCCCCTTGTGGCTGCTGTGATGCCCTCAAGCGCCCATCCAACTCTGGGTACGCCACCGCCAGGATCCTGAACATCAGGGGGTTCATGGGGCGACGGGCACCCCTCCCACGTTGGGAGGCCATCCCCAGCTGAGCCTCCGCCGTCTTCTTGCTCCAGCGGCGAATGTACTCCCATCTTTTCCGGCAGTGGGTGCTCCGTCTGTGGTAGACCCCCAGGGTCCAGACGTCCTTAGCGATGGCACGCCAAATATGTTTTTTCTGGTGGGCGCTGACCTACATGTATTGTACAGGGGGAAGAGAAAGTTATTACCAACTGCACCGTCAAAATGATTGGCCCCCATCCCTACCCTTGCCATGTGGCACATGCATTCACAGTCATTAATGCACGCCGCACTCTCCCCCCTTCCTTCTTACATCCAGCCCTCTCCACACAGGCATAGCCCATACATCAAGCTCCCTGTGTACTTACCTGTTTGTCAGGAGGACCGTAGAGTAGCGCCTACTGGGGGAGGACCCCGTCCACAAGTTTCTCCAAATCCTCTGATGTGAATGCAAAGGCCCTTTCCCCAGACACTCGAGCCATTGTTTCTTCCAGACCGAGGTCACAGCAGCACTTGCAGTGTAGGTCCTCTCCTGTCGAAGATCAGATATCGAGTGATTGAAGTGATAGAAAATGGCGGTCACGTCCGCGGTGGTGCGTACCGTCATAGCCGGCGTACATCGTCATCGAGTCCACTTTTTGATTATGAATGGTGTTCTGTGTAAGCTGTGAGTAGTTTGACTCTGTGCTCGCTGTTGTCCTGCATAGGCACCGTCCGCTGGGATATGTGAGGAGATGGCGGCATCCTCCGGTGTACAGACCTTTGGTGGACCTGTCGACAATGGAGGAAAGACATGTGATAATCACCTACAGGCTTGACCGTGCCACAATCCAGGAACTGTGTACCCAGTTGGAGCCAGACCTGATGTCAGCTATCCGCCATCCCACAGGAATCCCCCTCAAGTGCAGGTGCTGTCAGTGCTCCATTTCCTTGCAAGTGGGTCATTTCAAACAACAGTGACCCTAGCATGAGGGATGCCCCAGCCTATGTTTTCCAACGTGTTGTCCAGAGTGTTGTCTGCCGTGCTGAAACACATGCGGAGCTACATCGTTTTCCCTCAGGTGGAGGATTTGCCTACAGTGAAAGGTGATTTCTATGCCCTGGGACATATCCCCAACATCATAGGTGCCATTGATGGGACACATATGGCTTTGGTACCCCCCCACAGGAATAAACAGGTGTACAGAAACCGGAAGAGTTATCATTCGATGAATGTACAGATGGTATGTTTGGCAGACCAGTACATCTCCCATGTGAATGCCATGTTCCCTGGCTCAGTGTATGACGCCTACATCCTGCAGAATAGCAGCATCCCTTATGTGATGGGTCAACTCCAGAGGCACCATGTGTGGCTATTAGGTGAGCACCTGGAAGCTAGTCAGTGGGAATGGTTGTCTGGGTCTGGGGATATCCCTACAGGTTAGTGTGTGTCTAACAGTTGTCCCTCGCCATTTGCAGGTGACTCTGGTTACCCCAACCTGTCATGGCTATTGACCCCAGTGAGGAATCCCAGGACAAGGGCAGAGGAACGCTACAATGAGGCCCATGGGTGAACTAGGAGGGTGATCGAGCGGACCTTCGGCCTCCTGAAGGCCAGGTTCCGGTGCCTCCATATGACAGGTGGATTCCTATTTTACTCACCGAAGAAGGTGTGCCAGATCATTGTGGCCTGCTGTATGCTTCATAACTTGGCTTTGGGACGACAGGTGCCTTTTCTGCAGGAGGATGGTCCAGGTGGAGGTATTGTGGCAGCTGTGGAGCCTGTGGACAGTGAAGACGAGGAAGCAGATGAAGAAGACATGAACAACAGGGACTCAGTAATCCAGCAATATTTCCAGTGAGAGTACAGGTAAGAGTACAGACTTGCCTACTACATGTACTTAAACATGTACTTAAACACTACTGCCTCTCTACTGTCTGTCGTTTTCACCCAGTGTATGGTCACTGAGTTGTCACTTTCCCTTACGATTTCACAGATGTGGGTCCCACTGTGTGACATCTGTTTTGATTCCTCATGGACTAGAGCTGTGTGACATAGGTATGTTGACATTACCAATGAAAAAAGCTTTTTGCCACAGTTATTGCTAATGCAGTATTCCAAAATCACAGACAGACTCCAGATTGTTTTGTGCTTTAAGGGTGTTTATTTAAGTGCTCAATATTGGAGGGGGTAGTAAAATGGTGAGGGGTGATGGTGGAGGAATGTCCATGGCAGAGTTCAGTCTACTAGTCTCACAGGTCCATTGCCCATATGGGCATAGGAAGTGGAGCTGGGGCAGTTTAAGTATGGACAGGGTGACAAAGTGGGACAGTAGGATGACAATCAGGGTGGTCTAATTTCTTGACGGGGATCTTGGCATCATTCTCTGTCTTGTTCCTGGATCTAAGGGACCGTTTGTGAGGTGGTTCTCCCTCTGCAGGGGGTGGGGTGCTGGTGTGGTGGTCCTGTGGCGGGTGTCCTGTCCACTAGCGCCGGCGGAGGTGGTGGGCAGTTCATCATCCAGGCTAGTGTCAGGGGCCCCTTGTAGTGCCACAGTGTCCCTCGTGGGGTTCACGAGTTCATTCAGCACCCCTACGATGGTGCCGAGGGTGGAATTGATGGTTCTGAGTTCCTCCCTGAAGCCCACATACTGTTCCTCCTGCAGGCGCTGGGTCTCCTGAAACTTGGCCAGTACCGTTGCCATCATCTCCTGGGAGTGGTGGTAGGCTCCCATGACGGAGGAGAGGGCCTCGTGGAGAGTAGGTTCCCTTGGCCTGTCCATCCCCGGTCGCACAGCAGCCCTCCCAGTTCCCCTGTGTTCCTGGGCCTCCGTCCCCTGGACCGTGTGCCCACTACCACTGCCCCCAGGTTCCTGTTGTTGTTGGGGTGGTGGGTTAATCTGGATTCCCTGTAGTGGTAGACACACAGCTGATTGACGTGTCCTGGGGACGGAGGTATGGGCCTGCTGGGTGGGTGCTGTGCTGGTGTTTCCAGAGGGGGGAAGCTCTGTAGTGGCCTGTGACTGTGTCAGGGGAACCGACTGTCCAGAGGTCCCCGATGGGCCAGGCTGGTCATCTAGATCCAGTTGGACAGAGCTGCTGTCATCACTGTGGGCCTGTTCTGTTGGTGGTGTGGACATGTGTGGACCCTCCTCTCCGGTGACGTTGGGTAGGGGTCCTGCAGGGGTATAAAAGGATGGTTATTACATCTGTGTGTGTCATGGTGTGCAATGGGTGGGTGACAGTGTACCCCAGTGCTTGCATTCCTGTGTGGGACCTCGTGTGATGATGGTTTAGGGGGGTGTATGGGTATGTGCAGTGGGCATGCTTTAGTGATGGGTGCCCATGCTTTGTTGTTGCATACAGGGCTTGGTGTTGGGATGGGTGGTTTGTGATGTTGGGACATTTGTGAGGAGTTGGAGTGCTGGGGGTGAGGGTGGGGGTATGTGATGGCATGCAGGTAGGGTGGAGGATGTAATAGTTAAGATTTGACTTACTAGAGTCCATTCCTCCACCTACTCCTGCGAGGCCCTCAGGATGCAGAATCGCCAAGACCTGCTCCTCCCATGTTGTTAGTTGTGAGGGAGGAGGTGGGGGTCCGCCGCCAGTCCGCTGAACCGCCAGGTGGTGTCTTCAGACCACGGAACGCACCTTCCCCCGTAGGTCGTTCCACCTCTTCCTGATGTCCTCCCGATTTCTTGGGTGTTGTCCCACTGCGTTGACCCTGTCCACTATTCTTCATCATAGCTCCATCTTCCTTGCAATTGAGGTGTGCTGCACCTGTGATCCGAATAGCTGTGGCTCTACCCGGACGATTTCCTCCTCCGAGAAACTGGGGTGTCTTTGCCGTGCCATGGGGTGGTGTAGGTGATCTGTGGGGCGGTGTGTGGGGTGATAAGTGTGCTTATATGTAGTGGGGTGTTGTGTGAGGTGCGTGGAAGTTATGAGGGTGATGGTGTTGTGTGCCTGTGGATGATAGTGTTCCTGCTCGTGCTGTCTCTCTCTGGCTTTCGTTCGTGAATTGTTGTCGTAAGGGTTTGTGGGTGATGTGGGGGTGTGTTTTATATTGTATTGGGTGTGTGGGAGTGGTGTGTATATGTGTATCAGGTGTGTGTATTTGGAATTGTCCAATGTGGATGTGTTTTGTACGAGTGTGTGTATTTTGAGCGCAGTGGTGTGTAACTCCAATGGAATACCACGGTTGAAAGACCGCCGCGTGGATTTGTGGGTTGTGATAGCGTGGGCGTATTTCTGTTGGCGTGACGGTGGAGGTTTTGTTTTCGTCAGTTTATCGCTGACCTTTGGTGTGGCGGACTTGTGTGGGTGTCTAGATTTTGGCAGATTCCGAACTGTGGGTCATAATAGCTGTGTCAGAATTCCACGGCGGTGTGTTGGCGGTCTTCTGCAAGGCGGTAAGCGGGATTTACCGCCAATGTTTTAATGAGGGCCTTAGTGTAATTCCATTCAGCTGTTCAGTGAAATTATTGGTGTTCATGTAAAGTTGTACACAACTCGTGCCCTAAGGTACCGGTGGCGGCATGAATTAGAATTACCTTAGGGCATGAGTTATAGTTACTTGAAATACCTCTAACTATAACTGTTGAATTTCTATGGTTTTGTACATTTGAAATGTGAGCCTAACTGTAACGCCCCTGTAATCTTTGTTTTTTCAAGTAAATTTCCATGTTTTTTTAATTGTTGTAGGAGGCTGGCCTAGTTTGTAGTGGATACCTTGGGTACTTACACCTTGCACCAGGTCCAGTTATCCCTTATTAGTGAAATGTAGTAGTGTTCTAGCAGCTTAGGCTGATAGAGGTAGCTATAGCAGATTAGCTTAGGCTGAACTAGGAGAGATGCAAAGCTCCTGCAATACCACTTATAGTTACACAGTACTTATACACAAGTAAAGACAATACTCAGTGTTACAAATATATCTTAGAGGCAATACTCCTTCTGGAGGTAAGTATTATACACAATATATAGACTAGACACCAAAATAAGGTAAGTATTTAGTCATAAGATAGGGCAAACAATAGGAAATGCTATAGAATGCAATGGGAGAAAATAGGTCTAGGGGCAACACAAACCATATACTAAGAAAGTGGAATGCGAATCACAAATTCCCCCCAGACAAGTGTAGTGTGTGCAGAATCACTAGGAGAGTAAGCATACAGCAAAGGTAAGTAAATTACCCCACCCCGGAGCCCAGAAAAGCAGGAATAAAGTACTACTAGTTTCTTTAGGACACACTACACCCCGTGATTGGAATTATTGCAAGAACCAACCAATTCTGCAAACAACAAACAGTGGATTCCTGAACCTGAAGACCTGCATAAGATGGAGACCAAGTCCAGAAGTCGACGGACGTTCCAGGAAGGACAGAAGCCCTTGCCAACCCAGAAGAGGGTGCCAAAGAAGAGTCCCCAGTTGGACGAAGACTGCAGAAATGCACCCTAGGAAGATGCCAGCGGGTTCCTGCATGATGCAAAGGATGTCCCAAGTCGTGATGTTGGATGCAGGCTAGTTTTGGCGCTGGATTCCGCTGGAATCCTACAACAAGCCTTGGTTCCGGCAAAGTCACATTTTCCATCAACTAGGTGCTATCTGTACCCAGGGGGGACCTGGGGGCCTCAACTCTGTGTGAGGAGGAAGAGGGGGCTCTAAGCACTTCAGAGAGCCCTCTGAGCACCAGATAGCACCCACTGGAGTCCTAAGATACCGGGACAAAGGAGGTGCAAAATGTGGTTGGTTGCCGCACTACAAAGGAAGGTCCCACGCCGCCGGAGATCAAATCAGCGAGTGGAGCATCACAGGATATAGTGCTAGGGACGTGGGCCAGGCTGTGCATGAAGGAATTTTGCAAATAGAGCACAGAGGCCTCAGGAGGTGAAGAAGATGCGGTGCACAGGGGTACTATCATTCTGGGGAAATGTAAGGACTTACCTCCTCCGAATTGCGACAGCAGGACCCCAGGACAGTCTTTGTCGATGGGGTCCACCCTCTGTGTTCCAAGGAGCAGGCTCGTCACTGTGAGAGGAGTCCAAGAGAACCGGTCGTCGACTTAGAAAGTGCGTGCGTGAGCAGGGGAGTGACTTAGTCACCCCACGGGAGATTTATTTGGTCCTTCTGGTGCAGGATGAAGACAGGGAGTCCTCAGAGCGTGCACACTATGGAAACTGTTGCAGTTGCTGGCTGGAGCTGAAGTTCCTGAAGAAAAGTACCCCTTCTGGATAACTTGTTGCTGTTACAGCGGTTCCTGAAGCAGGCTGCGGTTGATCCGAGGTCAGAGGATGAAGTAGTAGTTGCAGAGGATTCCTTCTGGAAACGTGCAAGTTGAATCTGAAGAGAACCCACAGGAGAGACCCTAAATAGCCCTGAGAGGGGGATTGGCTCCCTTATCAGGTAAGGACCTATCAGGAGGGATCTCTAACATCACCTGCTGGCACTGGCCACTCGGAGCCCTCCAGAGTGCCCCCACACCTTGCAAAGCAAGATGGCTGAACTCTGGGACACACTGGAGGAGCTCTGGGCACACCACCCCTAGGGTGATGATGGATAGGGGAGTGGTCACTCCCCTTTCCTTTGTCAAGTTTCACACAAGAACAAGGGACAAGGGGTCCCTGAACCAGTGTAGACTGGCTTATGCAAGGAGGGTACCATCTGTGCCCTTCAAAGCATTTCCAGAGGCTCTGAGAGGCTACCCCTCCCCAGCCGGTAACACCTATTTCCAAAGGGAGAGGGTGTAACACCCTGCTCCCAAAGGAAATGCTTTGTTCTGCCTTCCTGGGACTGAGCTGCTCAGACCCTAGGAGGGCAGAACCCTATCTTTGAGGTGGCAGTAGCTGTAGCTACAGTGCAAGCATCAGAGAGCTGGTTTGACAGACCTGGAGATCCATAGCGGAGCCCTCAGGATGCATGGACTTGGCTCCCCAATACCAGATTTGGAATGAGGGGACAATTCCATGATCTTAGACACCTTACATGGCCATATTCGGAGTTACCATTGTGAAGCTACATATAGGTATTGACCTATATGTAGTGCATGCGTGTAATGGCGTCCCCACACTCACAACGTCCCGGGAAATGGCCTTGAAGTATGTGGGGGCACCTTTGCTAGAGCAAGGGTGCCCTCACTCTTAGTAGCTTTGCACTTAACCTTCAGTAAGTGAAGGTTAGGCATATAGGTGACTTATAAGTTACTTAAGTGCAGTGAAAATGGCTATGAAATAACGTGTGCGCTATTTCACGCAGACTGCAGTGGCAGTCCTGTGAAAGGGTTTGTCTGAGCTCCTTATGGGTGGCAAAAGAAATGCTGCAGCCATAAGGATCTCCTGGAACACCAATGCCTTGGGTACCTAGGTACCATATAATAGAAACTTATAAGGGGGGGCAGTGTGCCATTTGAAATTGGTAAATGAAGTCACTAGCCTATAGTCACAAATTTAAAAGCAGAGAGAGCATAAGCACTGAGGTTCTGATTAGCAGAGCCTCAGTGACACAGGTAAGCACTATACAGACACACACATTAGGCCATAAACTCTGAGCACTGGGGTCCTGACCAGCAGGATCCAAGTGAGAGGGGCAAAAACATACTGACATACAGGTAAAAATGGGGGTAACATGCAATGAAAGATGGTACTTTCCTACAATTGTATTTCAAAACTATAACGTCCCTTGAACCTTTGTTTTTTTTAAACTGAATATATTTATATGTATGTATCAATCTATCTAAGTATAGTGAGTATATATATATATATATATATATATATATATATATATATATCCACAACAGCAGACATACAAAGGTCTATGTATAATGCACACTCAGAATGTCCCTTGGGCATGATTTCAGAATGTTGTTAATGGTGTTATAATTTTGTGTTTCCTTCGGACAACGTAGCCACTGACATTCAGATAGATACAGAACTGGCTGAGTGCAATGAAGGAGTGTGGGACTGCCTGTCACTGTCTTAAATAATCAGCATGGTAACCCAGTGTCTCATGGATACAATGTGTATGGAGATATCAGAGACATTACTTCCTGTCGCTAGGATTTAGTTATTGAGTGTTTTCATAATGGCTGGTGTCTGTCATTATTTGATAGCATTATCCCGAAGGAAGAGGTATAGGATTTTCTCTCCAAAACAGATTAAACCTTATAATCCTAGAATCACTCATTTTGTGAATTATATTTAAAGTGATTAAATATGTGAAGGCTACCAACAACCCTCAATGGATGAAGATCGATGCACAGTAATTGTAGACAGTACTACCGATTTCTTATTGTATTTTTACTTATATTTTTTGGTTGTTGTCCTGTTTCCATGCTAATGGAAAAGTCTGTATTTAAGCTATTTTGATTGGAAGACATGTGCATGTGATCAAGGCTTATGAAGCAGGAAATCAAGAACTAAGAGAAAGGGATTTTCAGAGGAATACACTGATAGATATGGGATTTGAAACAGACATTTTGCCCTCAATTATCCCCAGGAAACCGACTTGATGTTTTCTACAAGTTGATGGTAGAACAATTGAATTGGCTAAGAAAGGAATAGCTAAATGACCCAAAAAAGAGTAATCTTTCAATGAAATTTGGAAAGATAACCTCGATTTGAGAAACAATTCCTTCTTGATCATCAAACCTTCAAATAGGGGAAGTAAGGTTGTGCTGATGGACCGAAATACACATCTATCAGTAGCCATAAGATAGCTTAGTAATACTGTGCAATATAGGTGTCTCCTGACAAATTCTACGAAGAAATTGAAGAAAGAATACCATCTGAAATTAAGGACATGGTTAGACCATATCCTCTTATGTGCGATTAGTACCAATATTCGTGGGTGGAAAATGTGAGAATTGTCCCCTTTCATCTCTTTGCAAAGATACCCAAAGATACATAAAAGTATAGAGAACACACCAGGAAGACCCATTGTAACTTCAATTGGTTCCCTTCTGGAAAATAGCTTGCAAAATTTGGATTTGTTTTTGCAGGAGTATGTCATAAATTTGCCCTCGTATTTAAAGGACTCAACAGATCTTCTGAGAAAACGGGATCATATTCCATGGGAACACCAATATATAATGGTCACAGTAGACGTAACAGCACTATACACTTCCATATATCATGATATGGGTATTCGGGCGTGTGAATATTTTTTGAGAGATCGACCTCTTCAACTGTTTGACCATACTCAAATATTATTGGAGATGCTGAGGTATTGGCTTACACATAATGTGTTCATTTTCAAATTCAATTTACAGCAACAGGATACATCAGTAGGCACCTCTTTCACCCCACCATTGCAAATTTGTTCATGGGGTGGTGGGAGTAGGAGGTGGCCTGGGCTGTAGAGAATGAGAACACTATCCAAAAGATCACACTATCGGTCAGATTTATAGATGATGTTTTCATCTTATGGAAAGGGGATAAAACTAACTTGAACTCCTTTTTGGATAAATTAAACCATAAAGACCTCAATCTCCAGTTTACAAAGACTTGGAGCCGGACCCATTGTGATTCAGTTGATAATGAAAATACATATGAAACCAACTGCTGAAAATGTTCTGTTACATGTGAATAGTGGCCATACAAATGCCCTCAAATGGAGTATTCCATATAGTCAAATGTTGAGGGGTAAGAGGATATGTTCGATTGATGAACAATTTCTTAAGTAAATAGGTGATACGCTCAAATGGTTGAATGGGAGAGGTTATCCTAAGAGTGTACTAGAAAATGCAAAAAGAAGAGCCAGTGAGAAAAGGAGAGAACAACTCTCATAACCACAATGCACTGCTGAGAAAGAAAAGGACAATAAAGTAAAGAGACTTTTTTTGGAATATATCATGGCACAATCCAGTATTAAGAAAATATTGCAAAAAGACTGGCATGTGTTAAATAAGAATTAACATTTGAGAAACATTGAGCGGATTGGACCCCGGATAACATCAAAGAAAAATAAATCACTGGGCGATCTGTTGACGTCTAGCTATTTTGTTAGTGGCAAATGTGATAAAGATTGGTTATGCAATAATATGAAAGGCTCTTTGGCATATATATAGGTGATGATGGACCAGTATGCTCTGGTAGATATTTGGAGAGACTTACTTGGTCATTTGCGCAGCTTTACTTTCCATAATAAGAAGTTTAGGCATCACTCTAGGATAGATTTTATTTTACTTGCTAAAACTCTGAAGGCATGTGTGGTGGATGTGCAACTTATCCCAGCCCATTTATTGAACCATGCTGCAGTTATGGTAGCTTTGAAGGGTGATGGACCCCGGTCGGTAAAGAGGTGGACGTTAGATCGCTTTCTACTAAGTAACATGGAGGTGGTAGAATGCCTGTCTAGGGAAACCAGATGGTTTTTTGAAGAAAATCAGAATTCTGCAGCACCCAATGTGGTGTGGGACTCATACAAAGCTTTTCTTAGGGGGGTTTTGATCTCTATTTCTGCCCGGAGAAATAAGGAGTACAGATTAGGCATTCTGACTATTGAGAGAGAATTAGAGAGTATAGAGGAAAAATTGGTTGAGGCTCATTTGGATGGGAGAAGTGAAGGTTCAATTATGATAGAATTGGTTACTAAGTGAGCAGCCCTTTCAGCATTGATAGAGACACAGGAGAAATGGGAAGCAAGTAAATTCGCTAATTTTGAGTACGGGGAGTGTGCAGGGAAATTATTGGAATGGAAAACTAAATCCGACCTTATTAGAAATCAGATGTCAGAGATAAGAGACCCTGGCACAGGGGTGGTTGAAACAGACTCTTTAGCGATCCAAAGAGCATTCCAGGTTTTTTTTGAAGCGTTATATAAAGAAGATTTACCAGAGGTGTTAGGTGAGGCAATGCCAAAGGTAGAAGAATTAATATCAGGGAAACTGGATGAGGTTGGGGTGTCTCTTCTGGAGGAGGAGTTTTCAGAGGCAGAGTTACTACAGGCTATTACAAAAGCAAAAAAAAAAGGAAAGGCAGTGGGCCCTGATGGCTTACCTGCAGAGCTTTATGTAAAACTCAGTAGTATCTTATCTTCTCTGCTCAAAGATCTTTTTAATGGAATTTGGAGGGGAGAATCCCAATTGCCAGGGTCCTTGAATGAAGCAATAATAACTGTCATGTTAAAACCTGGGAAAGACACTTCGCTCTGTGAAAGATACAGACCAATTTCCCTATTGAATAATGATTATAACATTTTTACAAGTATACTTGCCAGCAGTTTAGGGGAGGGGATCGTGCCCCTGATGCATGAAGATCATAAGGGGTTCCTAAAAAACAGGTATATGTACCAATTATCTCATGAATTAATTGGGGCAATTGATATGGTATCAGTATCAGGTCTCCCTTTGGCAGTTGTTACTGTTGATGCTACTAAGGCGTTTGACAGAGTAAACTGGGGCTATTTAAATTATATTTTAGGACAGCTGAACTTCGGGCCTTGGTTCTTAGGACTTGTAAAAAGTATTTACGCCAATCCATTGGCTAGAATTTTGATAAATGGGAGTTTAACCTCCCCATTCTCTATTACGAGAGGGACTAAACAGGGCTGTCCTTTATCTCCTCTGCTCTTTGATGTGTACATAAAGCCACTTGCTTGCATGATTAAAAAGGATGCTCTAATAAAACCTTTTGTTTATAAGGGATGGGAGAAGTAGATATCTATGTATGCTGATGATATTATAATCTACACTACGGATCTTCCTGCGGCGTTAGATAGAGTGGAAGCGGTAATACGAAAATTTGGCCAGGTATCGGAGTATCAAATTAATGTGTCAAAGACGGAGATCATGACATGGAACATGAATATTTGTCATAAGTTAATGAAAGAGGAGATAAAGTATCTTGGAGTTAAGATATCACAGGATTTGGAGAAAATGTTGTTGATAAATTTGAAACTTTTGACCCATCAGATAGATAAACTGTTATTAAGTTGGGTACATCTTCCTTTGACTCTATACGGGAGAGCAAATTTAGTAAAAAAGTTTATTCTCCCGAAGCTCACCTTTCTTTTTGATATGATCCCGCTGGAATTTGCGGAGAAAAGAATACAGGATATACAATCGAAGATTGATAGTTTTATTTGGGCTTATAAGGGAATCAGGATTGCCAGGAAGAAGCTTCGCAGAGGGTATAATAAGGGAGAGATTGCCCTCCCGGATATTCACTTATATGTATGGGCATTCCAGTTTAAAAATGTAAAAGATCTATTACTAGCAGAGGAGGTCTCTCCTCAGAAGAAGGCTATGTTGCGGAGCGAAGGGATAGGGGAGCGGGATTTCTTGTATAAATTTGGCCACCCAAGGTTCTATAAAAAAGTACGGCCGAAACTACTAAAAGCTGTGGCTTCTTTGTGGGCTAGAATAAGGAAAATCACTGATCTATCGTATTATAGCACCCATGCTCCCATTTGGGATTCCCCCGGAACTCCGGAATGTTTGAAAGACGCCTTAGCTCGCCCCTTGAAGGAGGCAGGTATCATGGAATGGGGACAAGTATTACAGGATGGGGCGGTGAAACCTTGGGGAACTTTTGTCTGTAGCCACTGTTCATTGTCTAGGTTTAAATACTATCAATTAAGCGCATGGGTAAGATCTTTAAGAATAACGGAAAAAGAGACTAATGAGTTAGTGGAGTTGCTACATAAGAATCAGCCATGTAAGAAAGAAGCTGCTGTTTATTATAGAATATTCTCACAGTGTTTGGATAGCTTAGACGACTAACAGCATTTTCCAGGCTCTCTATGGGAGGAGGTGGTGAGTAAAGAGGAGACTAATACACTATGGGCAGGTTCCTGGCAGTGTCTTTATAGAGTGGTCAAGGCTGCTGCTCTTAGAAAAAATCATCTATTTGTTTTGCATAGAGCATATTATACCCCAAAGAAGCTAAGTAAAATTAATAAAAAAGCCCGGGCAGCTTGTAAAAAGTGTGGGTTAGTGGGGGCAGACGATGTTCAGATCCTGATGTTATGTTCTCGGATTTCAGAGTTCTGGGGGGATGTGTTTGAGACTTTATCTTCTGTGATCCAGGTTCCATTGGTCGCCTCCCCAGCCCTAGTTTTATTTGGCGACACCTTAGAACCGATAAATCTTTCAAGTGCTCATAGGAACCTGTTATTTTACTTAATACTTTTGGCAAGGCGGGAGGTTTGCAGGCATTGGATTTCTTATACTCCCCCAAGTTGGTGGGAAAGGGTGGATGCTGTAATGAAAATCTGTCAATTAGATCTTTGCAGAACTGGATCTAAGGATGTTGAAGAATTATGGCAGTCTTGGGTGAATTGGTTTTCTCCAAGCACTAGTTTTTGAGCAAATTGTCCTATGTTTATTTTTTTTCAAGGAGAGGGTGGCATACAATCATTGCCACCCTCCCTTGTTATGAGTCTTCTGGATGAGGCTGACCTTTTGCCTGATCCATAAGGGATTAGAGCATACATCGGGTCTGCCCGTAATAGAAGTACTACAAGAAATATGAGGACAAAAAAAATATGAAAGGCTTTGCTAAATGCAGCTCTTGCGAAGCTTGAATTGCAAGAGCTATCGAACTTTTGAGATTCAAATGGTTACAATTGATGACAGAATTACTTGCAATAAGGCACATGTACTATATGTCTTAAAATGTGGGGAGTACATTTAAGAAGTTGAAAATAAGAATTTTGCAGCATATGAGGGCAATCCTCAATGGAGATAAGAATTACCACATGGTTAGCCACTTAGAGCAACATCATGAGCGTTCACTGACAACTTTCCGTTACTATGGAATTGAACAAATTAGGGTATATATAAGAGGTGGCAACAGGGAGAAGGAATTATGAAGGCAAGAATCACAACTTATTTTGTCTTTGGGGACAGAGCCCCCATATGGTCACAACTCAGATGCTGAACTATATGTTCATTTATGATTAGACACCTCTACCTACTGGCTGCCTTTCTGTCTTAGCTTTTCTGTAACATAGCTTGATGGATTATGTATGATGATAACCATCAATATGATTCTTTCTTTTCTCAATTCAGATGTATAGGAATCTTTCTGTATATGTTGAACTATGAATTATTAGGGATATACCAGAGCACTATATAAGCACTATATAAAGCAACTCATCTCCTTCCTCCTTTGGATTAATTGCAATTGATGAGAATTTGAGACACACTCCTTCTATCCCCGAACAGGGAGGTTCATGAACGTTTAAGATTTGTAAGGAATTATGAGTTTCCAGGAACATACTTGAACATTATGTATAGCACTTTGGGCCTCACTACAACTTTGGCAGTCGTAGGACGAGATGTTGGTGGTGGCGGTCGTACCACCAAAAGGCTGGCAGAGAAGACTGCTAAATTAAGACCATGGTGGCATTCCCAATAGAATACAGCCAAAGCGCCGCCGGTACCACCATGGCAGTGTGGCCCCCACGGACGATGTTAGGCACCTGCAAGCCAGCAGAGAGCACCTTCTCGCTGGACAGATTACGAGGTTGAACACCTTCAAGGTTTTTGCCACGGTCGCATCACCACAGAAAACCAGGCGGAAACGAACGGCATACAAGGAGACACTCACCTTCAGGAAGCCATACTCGCCCAGAACTGCCATGGAACCAGAACTATATGTCATCCCACTGCTTCAAAGATTTTGGAATCAGCGACAACAGCAACCCTAAGTACACACACTTACCTGTCACTTACCTGTATATTGTCAATCTATGTACACTTACAAAACATACATTCAGGAAGGGGGTGTGAGGGCGACACTCACACATAATAGCACACTGACACATACACTCACATACAGTCACACACAGAACCGCACATACACAACAATTGTGCAGCCTTAACCACACACACCCACACACACATACACAGGTCACATACACATATTTGTATGCACACAGGCCCACCCCCTCACAGTACCACACAACACCTCACAATTACAACACAACCTCATCATCTCCAATCTCCTGGCAGATACCTACATTGGAAAGTACCCAGAGACACACCACACATAAATCACAACGTACCACCAACAGAGAATAAACATACACAACAATACTACTTACTGATGGACTTACACAGAACATCGTAGTCAATATACCATGAACAAAACACACACACAGTCAAAGCACACAAAGCCACACAACGCACCAACAACCACATGTCAACACAAGCACCACTCAATACCAACACAACAAAATGTCTTGAACACACAAATGTCCATCACACAACACACACCCCTACAAAAGCACTGCACAGAACCGTACATACTGGCTAAACAATACAAGTAGAACAAGCACCACCCACACACACACAAGTAGTACAAACACACAACTAATGTCAGCCAGGAAGAACTCCATACTAAGGAAAGAAATGCATAACAAAGATGCATCCAGTAAACTAACAACAGGTTGGTACTGATATAATAAAATCATAAAGTGATGTGCAACACAAAGGCCTTAGGTCAGTCTAAATGTTTAACAGTATTGATGCACAGAATGCACAGATGTATGCCCCAACTTGACTCCTGACTGCCATGTAACCTTTACAGGTAGGGCCATCAAGGGTGCATGCATACAACTCAGGTGTTATTTAGGTTTCTGGGGAGGACCTTTGTGATCTGGCTTGGGAGGGGGAGTTTAGGCTTAGTTTCAGGTTGAGGGGAGAGTTGGGCTCTGTTGGAGGGGAGGACTTCTTGGCAGGGGAGGGGCATGAGTACTTTCAGGGGCAACAGGGGAGGTCTTGGAGGTGGAAGGCCGGACTTGAGAAGGGACACAGAATGTTTAGGGGTGGGAGAGGAGTGGGGGAAAGGGCAAACTCAGAAAGGAAAGTTTTTTTACACACACGGGTACGGTCATGGCAAAAGGGTTAGGGTGTGGAGGGAGAGGGAGTGGTTGTCTTAGGTGTTGGTGTGGATGTCTTGGGTGCATGTTTGTGTGTGGTGGGTGTCTGTTGGATGGGTGAGTGAGAGTGCTTATGTGTCTTGGGATAAGAGGGGGTAGAGATGGTGGTGGGTGCAGTGGTGGGTGGGGGACTGTCTGTTGGGGTGGTGACTGAAGGTATGGTCGATGTGCTGCCTATAGCAGTGTCAGTGGTTGTGGTGTCTGCGGGTGTGGTGACAGGGGGATGTCTGAGGGTATGCTGTGGTACTGCCTGTGGGTAGGATTGGTGTAGTGGCTGTACCTGTGATTATTGGTGTGGTGTCTGCATGTGTGCTGTCAGTGATTCTGGGGGTGGTGGGAGTGTCAGGACAGGTTGTGACTGCTGCTGTGTGTGCATCTGAATGTTGTTTGTGTGCATGCTGGTGGTGTGTCTTGTGGTGGTTATGTTTATCTGAGCTCCCCTTGGATGTTAATGTGGATGTATGCTGGTCTGTCTGTGTGCTTTGGGTGGGTGGGGGAAGAGGGCCTTGGGATTGGGAAGAGGAAAGTGGAGGGGGACAGGCTGCCGTCAGTGTGGAGGTCAGAGCCTGAAAGGATTTCTGTAGGCCAGCCAGTGCACCGTGAATGCCCTCCAGGAATGCATTACTCTGTTGGATCTGAGTTGTAAGTCCCTGATTGGCATTCAGAATTGTCGACTGACCCACAGTGATAGACCTCAGGAGGTCAAGAGCCTCCTCACTGAGGGCAGCATTGTGCACAGAACTGTTATGTACATAGTCTATTGTTTAGAAAATGCACAATCAATGTCTGATTTGTACTTATGAATAGACAATGTGATGTATGTGTTCCACTGTGGCCTATACTTTATCTTTGTCAATCACAAATTTGCAGATTGGCTGTTTGGCTCATCCTCATTTGGCAATCTCATACAGTGTCACAGGCAGATGAGATTTACAGACTGACATGAGATGTGCACATGGCACTGTTTAGCATGAGATTTGTGATGTGTAAGTTCAATGCCCAGACTGTCAGGACAGTGGTTTGGAAGTGTCCGTTTCCACAAAATAAAACCTGTTTGGTATTGGAGGTGGCTCAGATGGTGCCATGAGTGTGTCCATTTGTGTATAGCACATGCCATAATGTGGTATCCAGACACTTTACCATCATTATGTTTTGTATTGTATGTGACAAACTTGTGCATAGCTGTCAGTGTGGTTCCTCACTGCAGACCAATATGCATGTATCTGAAGACTGACATAGGTGAGTAGCAAGCCTATGGATACCTGATCATGGTAAGTGGAAGGTTCCATGCCTAGGGAGATTGGTACTGACCTCTCTCTGTTTCATGGGGTATGGTCCTTTGGAAGGTTAAGGTATAGGTATGTGGTAAGACTTTAGATGATGATGCATTGAACCAATCTGTCAACCTCCTGGGATGGTGTTAGACTGACATGTACCTAACTTCTGTATTCTGTGGGTTGGTAGTGAATGACACCTAAACTGAAACACTGAACTCCACAGCAAGACTTCACAATTTACTGATTGCCATTCTCCAAATAAATATGTGGAGATGTACAATACAGGTGGCGTGTGTCATGTCTATGTTACAATCCCAATGCCATATGTATCATGGTTGTCCAGTACATGTATGATGACCATACCAAAGGAAACAAATTGGAGAGGAACATATTGGTATAATAGTTGTCATACATGACAGTTGTATATGGTTGAGACATCAGATTTACACAGGATCTGTGGTTAAGTGGTATTTATTGGGGAGTGCAGGACAAAATGAGCGATTTGAAATAGAAAAGTTAACAGTGAACGGTTCAGTCACGTGGATTGAAATCATCAGGATAGCTGCTGTACCATTTGGAAACACAATCCAGTGCCCTTGAACCATAAGAAAATGGAGTTAGGTATCGGTACAGTCAACAGGGTGTATCAGTGGTACACAGGGGGATCCAATCAGGAAAGGTTCACTGCCTGGCAGAGGGTTTAGTCTTGGCATCTGGTCCTCCTGGATGTCTGGGTGGAAGTCCACATTTGCGGGAGATTCTTCTGCTACAGAGGGTGGGGTGCCTGATGCATTCCCTCCCCCTGGCAGGGCCTCAATTCCACTAGCAGCCAAAGATGTTGAGGGGCCTGATGCCTCATTGCTAGTGGAAGAGGCCTGATGTTGGGTGGAACCTCTACTCAGGGTAGTGTTCATGTCCCCCAGCACCTCAGCAATGGAAGCCAGGTTGGTATTTTGGGGCTGCCACTGCTACATGTCTTCCTGGCTGTTCCCCTCTGCAGCTGTCTGATCTCCCCCATCACGGTCAGTACCTGGCCCATCATGCCTTGGGAATTTTAAGAGGCTCCCAAGAGTTAGGAGATGGTCTCCTGGTCAGTTATGTCCCTTGAAGCCCCCATCCTCTGGCCCAGACCATCCCTCCCACGCACCCGATCCCCACGTACCTGTGCCCCTGGCACAATGTGCCCATTCCCACTGGTGGCAGGACAATCATTGTCAGGGGTGACATTAGGAGACTCAGGTACCTACACTGAAGGGTACACAGACTGCCTTTGGGACACAGGTTTGGGGGAGAATGGTTGCCTGTGATGTAGTTGCAACAGGGCTGGGAGGAGTCATTGTGGACAGGGTGAGGCTGACAGTTGTTGATTGACCAGGTGTCCCTGATGGGCCAGCTTCATCCTCAGTGTCCAGACATCTATGGGTGTTTTCCTCACTGGGGCCTATATCCAGAGGGGTAGAGTCAGTCTCTGGTGTCCTCTCCATGTTGGCGATGGCAAGGTTACCTGTAGGAGAAGTGGAATACACAGTTGATATAAGTGATGCAACTAGTGATGTATAAATTAGACAACTAAACATGGTATGTGAGAGGCACACACTGCCTTTACATGACCCCCTGAAATGACAATGACAGCTGCTACACAATCTGGGTTAGTGCAATCTGGGACATAGAGATTTGCAATTGAGTACAACATGCTCCAAGCTCTTGGAGTATGTTGGTGTCTTGATGTCTCCTAATGCCCTCATACTGTGTCTGAGTAAAGATGACAATGTACATTTCTCTCCTAGTAAGCTGTTTGGCATCATTGAGTCAACTAGAAGCTGAACAATGCACAATGGTGTCAGAGCTGGCGCACAGTGTAGGTGTTACAATATGACCTGGGCCTCTGTCTGGATGTACTGCATGTGTGTCCAGTTTGCTATTTAAGTGCCCCCCCAGGTGAGTATTTGATGTCATTAGGGAGCTTTTCTCAGAGACCAGTTTGGTTTGGGACACAGCTGCAGCTGTGATTCAATTGTAATGGTTCTGGTAGCGAGCCATTACTTAGCTGCCATTGCCACGGACTGTTAAATGGTGGACCATTCTGGATGGACTGCTTTGATTGTTAGTTTCACATGCAAGACATTTCAAATGTAGTGCACTGTTCTGGTTTTGTTAATGGTGGAACAGTGACTTCTGGGAGTTGTGGTGCTGTCAGTTCCCAGGACCTCACATGCCCTTCCCAAACACTGTGGCGCAAGGTGAGTTTACTTGGCATGGCAGTGAGGGGTATTTGAAGATTTGGAAAGAGGGGTGGTGGATGGTTTGGTCATTGGGATGGGGAAAAAGAGTGAGCATGCAAGACAAAACTGTTTCTCCTCCCATAATGTGAACTGTAGAGGAGGAGGTGGGGGCCCTTCGCCAGTCTTGAGGTCCACCAGCTGGTGCCTGGATGCCAAGGAACATACCTTCCCTTTGAGGTCATTCAACCTCTTCCTGATGTCCTCCCTTGTGCCTGGGTAACTGCCTACAGCATTCACCCTGTTGACTATCCTTTGCCACAAATCCATTTTTCTGGCTATTGATGTTTGCTGGACCTGTGCTCTGAACAGATATGGCTCTACCCTGTCAATTTCGTCCACCATGACCCTCAATTCATCATCAGTGAAACATGGTTTTTTTTGTGGGGATATGGTAGTGGTGGTAAAGACAGTGAGGTAGTGAAAGAAGGATGAAAAATGTTTGTGATGAGATGTGGCTGCTTTATTGTGAGTGGGTGACGGTTGTTGTGTATTGTGTGGTTTTGAAAAATGTGTGCTGTGTATGTTGTGCCAGTGTGGGATGTATACTAAGGGGCATATTTATACTCCATTTGCGCCGAATTAGCGTCGGTTTTTTCGACGCAAATTCGGCGCAAAACTAACGCCATATTTATACTTTGGCGTTAGACGCGTCTAGCGCCAAAGTATGAGGAAAGAGCGTCATTTTTTTGCGTGAACGCCTTCCTTGCGTTAATGAGATGCAAGGTAGGCGTTCCCATCTAAAAAAATTACTGCGCCGCAAATGCGTCGTATTTATACTCCCGGGCAAAAATGACCCCCGGGAGTGGGCGGGGCAAAAAACCCCGCATTTGCGCCGGATTTTAGCGCCTGGGTCAGGGCAGGCGTTAAGGGACCTGTGGGCTCAAAATGAGCCCACAGCTGCCCTCCCATGCCCCCAGGGACCCCCCCTGCCACCCTTGCCCACCCCAGGAGGACACCCAAGGATGGAGGGACCCACCCCAGGGACATTCAGGTAAGTTCAGGTAAGTATATATATATTTTTTTAATATTTTTTTTTGGCATAGGGGGGCCTGATTTGTGCCCCCCTACATGCCTCAATGCCCAATGACCATGCCCAGGGGACATAAGTCCCCTGGGCATGGCCATTGGGCAAGGGGGCATGACTCCTGTCTTTACTAAGACAGGAGTCATGTAAATGGCGTCTGGGCGTCGTTAAAAATGGCGCAAATCGGGTGGAGGCGATTTTTTGCGTCAACCTGACTTGCACCATTTTTAAGACCCCCTAGCGCCATTTTTCCCAACGCCGGCGCTGCCTGGTGTACGTGGTTTTTTTCCACGCACACCAGGCAGCGCCGGTCTGCTTGCGCCGGCTAACGCCATTCAATAAATCCAGCGCCCGCATGGCGCTTCAGAATGGCGTTAGCCGGCGCAAAATATTTTGAAGCTAAACTGCGTTAGCGCAGTTTAGCGTCAAAAAGTATAAATACGGGCCTAAGTGTAATGTGTATGGGTGCCTATTGTTTGTTCAGCTAGATATATTTATTTGCTAGCGTCTGGCTGTAAGGGGTGTTCTGGTTGCAAAGGATTGTGGGTTTTGTTGAGGTGTGTTATATAATGCAGTGTGTAGGTGTGTTGGATGTGTGAATGTGTGTCAGGTATGGGGTATTTGGACTTTCCAATGTGCTGTAGTGTTCTGACTGATGTGAGTTCAGACCGCCGCGGTTCGCACCGCCAATGGTTTTCCGCCATGGAAGAACCGCTCTTATGATTTGTGGATTGTAATTTGATTGGGTGATTTTTTGTTGGATTGGCAGTGCTGGTAGTCGGACAGCCTTTTTTCCATCCACTGGTGTCCTGGCGCTTTTGGGAAATTGGCTGTTTTTTGGCAGTCTGTGCTGTGTGCCTCTTAATACGGCAGTCGGATTACTGCCAACATGGTGGTCTTTTGGCGGCTGCCACCATGGCAGTCTTACCATCAGACCACAGTGATGTGTTGTACTATGTTTGTATAATTGTATTGTTATGTTTGTACTGTATGTGGGATTTATGTATTGTTAGGATGGCTATGTTATGTTTCCTTACAGGTTACAAAGTAGAAGCGCAACATTTGCAGTTATTTGTAATGCTTTTTTTAAAGAAAAATAATTTGATTTGATTTAGCCCAACAATATTTTTTAATTTCCTTCTATTTTTTTTAGTTCCTTGAGTGGGGTTTACTTTGAATTTTACAGTTTTTTTATGGTTTCCAGTGACTGTGGATTAGTTCTGTGGATTTAATTTGTACATTTCATTTTTGTATTTTTTGTGTGGTTTCTTTTTTCTTTACAAGGTTCCTCTTCGAATAGCCTCCTCCCCTTTCATATCTTAAAAGAACTCAGAGTGCATAGAGACAAATTACATTTCAAATGTTACATTGTGAAAGAACTAGGGACACTACATGTCAGAAATAACAACAGACCTGAAAAGATCTGATTTATCACTATTTACTTTCCAATATTTTTATATTGTGGAACTTTGGTTGACTCTGTGCAGTTTAACATTATAATAACAATTGCAAAGTCTTTTTAATGTGGATGCATTCAAAGGAATGTTGATAATTTGGTCCAATCTTTGTCATCAGTTGCACAGAGCAAAATACAACTTACCCACCAGGGGGATGCCTCAAACTCAACAGCACAAAAAAAGAAATTCTGAAGACCACACAGTTTCTACTAAGGAGTGATACCATTAGAAGAAGAAACAGACATGTGTAGTCATTATGTTCGGCAGGTTTAGATTCCCTTCCTGGTGATCACTATCCATGTGCAATCCTTGCATTAATTATGATCCAGAAATTGGGATTTACTCATATAATGCATAAATCTCATTTATATGCATCAAAAAGAACAACATTGTTACGGAATGTGAACTTAGGTTATCTTAAACAGTTGGAATGTTTTCAGAAGGAATATAGAAAGACAGTGGCTGTCATGCTCTAAGAAACATGATGTAATGGTTTGTTTTTTGCATGTTATCTGGCAAAAAGCAAGTGTTACAATTCTTTAATGTGCACAGGATGACTTCAAGGATGACCACAATTATCATAAGCTGTAAAAGTACACCCAAAACTCATACATCACATCAATACCTTTATGGCCTGAACAGATTTAGGCCAGATTAAACTAGTAAGGCCTCTAAACAAAAGGTCGAGCAATTTTTCAATTTTATTTAAAGGAGATGAAATCCTTTGGATGAAGAGAACAGTGGAAAATTCCTGAAACTGTTTCAAATGGTTGGAAAATATTATCTATCCATGAGTGACAATTTATCATGGCCACAGTCTTAAAGAAATGTTCACCATATGATCCATTGCAGCCAAAATTACAACAAATTATTGATTGGCAGATGAAAGAATACACTTTGAGATGTATTCAAAAACCAGCCAATTTTAGGGTCTCATTACAAGTTTGGCAATCGGACCGCCATGTTGGCGGTCCTGAAAAGACCACCACGTTGGCAGCCTTCTCTACTGCCCTAGTACGAGCTGCACAGGCAGGAATGCCAAGCAAAAAAGGCAGATCGCCAGGGGTGCAGCTGCCTGGATATAGGTGGTCTGAACTCTAGTGACATCAGGATTGTGGCCAACCACAGAGGATATTACAATCATATAGTTGCCATGGTGGTCCCTTTGTGGAGGTCAGCCAATGGAGGTAAGGCCCACTGCAGTTTGCAGTCATCAAAGAAACAGACAACTGCACATTGGATGATTCCAAAAACAACACAGCTGACACACACTGGCTGAGTAGACACGCCAGCAAGGCATATTATAAAGCACACAAAACACAGACCCCTTCACAGACCATAATCCTTTGAATTTACACAGCAAGACAAAGAAGCCCGAGCATCTTTCATTCCGTAGATTATGTAGATTAGGCACCCCTTGTCACAGTGAAAAAAATCCCCATTGCTCTGAAGATGAGTTGAGTGTTAAGTGTAATGGTGGATGAAATCATAAGAGTAGAGCCGCAATTGTTTGGAGCCCAAGTCCAGCACACTCCTCTCAGAAGGAAAATAGAAATGTGGGACAGGATCTTTGACACAGTGAATGTTGTAGGCACCACCCTGCACACAAAAGAGGACATTAACAAGAGGTGGAAGGGCCTCAGGGGCAAGGTCCATTCCCTGGTCTCCAGGTACCAGATGTAGGCCAAGAAGGCTGGTGGTGGCCCTCTCAGTGCCCCATTAATACTCTTTTCCTGGGAGGGGAAGGCCTTGGCCATCCTGTATCCTGAGGGCTTGATGGGAATAGCTGGGGGAGTGGAGTCTGATAAGTTACAAATGTCACAAAAAAGCAATGTAATGCATGCCCACAGCTCACCTTTACCAACTGTCTTGTTCATGTACCTCACCAACATTCAATATCCAGAATATCTGAGTTTAAACACTGCCAATGTGTATCATTGGCCCCAATATTACAGTTATCAAAGCCCGTCACATGCCATATGTCCAAATAGGGCCAGGAAATCTCACCATATCAGAAACACATTCAGAGATCCATGGTATGTCCCAAAATGACAATGGATGCTAAACATAAATGCAGCCTGCATACTGATATGTAAAACACAACAGTTGTCAAATATTGGGGAGTAGTGAGAGTGGCCTGACTGGAACTCCCAAGAGGCACTGTTTCTGTAATTCTAACCACCAGCCCAGTATTCTCTTGTCCAAAGACCCCTATTTATTAACTCACAAATGAAGTTTACTCACCTGGGGGGGATAACATTTCTATAGAGCGTATAGTAGAGGGGGTGACTGAACTGTAACTCCCACCATGCCCTGTTTCAGCAACTCCAACAAGCAGCACAGTGTTCTTTTGTCCAAAGACCCCTGATTATCAACTCACAAATGGGGTGTGCTCACCTGGGGGGGAGAACATTGGTTAAGTGTGTGTAGTAGAGAGAGTGACCTGACTGCAAAGCACAATAGACCATGTTCCAATAACGCCAACCATCAGCATAGTGGTCACATGCCCCAATGCATCTGTTTGTCAACTCTCAAATGAAGTTTACTTACCTGGGGGAATAACATTTTTGTAGTGTGTGTAGTACAGGGTTTGGCCTGATTGCAACTCCCAGTAGGCCCTGTTTCAGCAACTCCAACCACCAGCCCGGTGTTCTCCTGTCCATAGACCCCTGTTTGTTGACTCACAAATTAAGTTTACTCACCTGGGGGGACAAGATTCGTATAGTGTGTGTAGTAGAGGGAGTGACCAGACTGCAACTCCCAGCAGGCCCTGTTTCAGCAATTCCAGCTACCAGCACAGTGTTGTCTTGTCCAAAGATGCCAGTTTGTCTTCTCACAAAGGAAGTGTAGTCACCTGGTAATGATCAAATTAAAGAGGTGTCTGTCTACCTAGCTTGAGTTGATAATCCAAGATGAAACTATTGAGGACAGGAAGGACACCATACACAGTCTGTGCAGCAAATATTCCTAAGGTCTCAAGATATACCACCAGATTGGCAGCAGTAGCAAACACATAGACACAGCACTGTGCACATGATGAGTCCAGTCACACAGGTAATGAATTCCTGGGTCTGCCCCCATCCCACTGAACTAGGCCTCCAAATGGTCAAAGCCATATCTTGCCTGTCCACTGTGTTGGCTGCACTGGTGGCAAGATGTCATTTTAGGCCATTCTCCCAAGTGCAACTGATCTGCACATCTCAGCAGCTGCTTGAGTCAAAAGGAGTTGGTATGCTTTCACAAGTCATATCAATTCACCCAACACCATGGCTACTTGCCACTATTGGATTAACTACAACTTAACATTGTACAAGGTCTGTGCTTACTATAACTCAAAACCGTTGGAGGTAGATGTTACAATACAACCAGCAATGTACATTTTACATCAACAGGTGGATCTGCCACTGGGCACACAGAGGACACAGAACAGACTGCCACTAAGCCCTCAGTGATAACGACACTGCTGGACATCTGGATGTGAAGGACGGTTCTGACCCATATGGGCAACATGGTCAGAAGGCAACAGGGAGTCTCAGTGTGCCCATAACATCCCCTCCCAGCTGTGTTGCTTCTACATCCCAGGCAACAATTAGCCACCCAACCTGTGTCCCAAGCACAGTGTCTACCATCTCGTGCCCCCAGTCCTGGATGCTGAGTTGCAGCGCACTTCAGACAATGAGGTTTCAGGGACAAGTTGGAGAGGGCACCGTATGGCAAGGGCACCGGCTGGGGGGGGGTGCATTGGAGGGATGCTGTGGGCCAGTGGGGTGAGGCCACTAGGGCTGCTGTTAGCCAGGACACCACCAGCCACGCCTTGGGGGTCTAGGTATTGACAAACTCACGGAAATCAAGCAGCTACAGAAGGACATGTATAGAGACATGCAGGGACAGATGGATGCCCACAATACTAACATGGCCTCCCTAAGAGGCTTGTTATGGGACATTCACACCACCTTGACCAGGGCATTTCAACACCAGTCTACCCCTTACTTTGGCTCATTTACATCAGGCCCATCAACATTGGTGCCAGCCATTGGAAGGGAGACCCTGCCAGAGGATCAACAAGCCCCAGATACCCCTGCTTCTGTAGCAGCAGATCCCCTACACACGCGTGGGGACGTTCAGCAAAGAATCCGGGAGGTGCGGCTGGCAATACACCCAATATTGCCAGTAATAACCTTCTTTCTTAAGGACCTGTTTTGTGTGTTACACATTCACCCTGGATTGATTCTGAACCACCTGCCACTTCCAATGGAAGGAGTACTCTGGACTTTGGAGTCCCAGTGGCGTGACATCTACTCTAATGATTTAATTCACCATGACTGACACCTTCAAATTCGATTGTATGCTTTCTGTTAGTCATACCTTCACAATGAAATCAACCTTCACTGATTCTTTGTCTGCTGATTTTGATTTTATATGCAGCCATGTAGATATGTCAGACCATGATAACCATAGAATGATGATCTAAGCTACTTGTTCAAGATGGGATATGTTGTATATACGCAGTGTCTAGCTCAGGATTACAACCCTCCCACACAAACACATACATACAAGTGTCTGCTCAAACAAAAAGTATTACAGTGTTCAGCACATAGGCTGTCAATATGACTGGACTATTGGAAATCAAAAGTAATTTACTCATACTGAGTAAATAAACATATTGACAGGTATGTACCCCAAGACCATGGAATGAAGGGATTTGTATGACATTGTCCTGTAGAATAGACAAACATTGATGTGGTTGATGTCACCTGCTTGGCCTCATCACATACCACACCAAAGTAATTCAACATCACATAATCCAAGATGGAGACAGATGGCAGTACAACAGTCCCTGATCACAGGCCCATCATAATCCAATGCCCATGCATCTGGTGGTATGACACATACATATGTCGGTGTTGTGCCGCAGGCAGTGTGGCAAACAATAATGAAACACATCTGCAGTCACATACAGGTTGTTAAAAATAGGGTCTTTGGTTGGCAGTCAGGCTATCCCCTGTCCAAGCAAGGACCCTCACTCTAATATGGGTAAGTCACACACAATCCAAATTATCCTGTGCCCACCCTCTGGTAGCATGGCACTGAGCAGTCAGGCTTAACTGAGAAGGTATTGTGTAAAGTATTTATGCAATAAGTAATGCAATAACAAAGAACACCACAAAAATACACCATCTGTGTTTAGAAAAATACATAGGGGGTCATTCTGACCTCCGCAGGCGGCGGAAGCCGCCCGCCTGGCGGGAACCGCCAGAAGACCGTATCGCGGTCGAAAGACCGCAGCGGTCATTCTGAGTTTCCCGCTGGGCTGGCGGGCGACCGCCAGAAGGCCGTCCGCCAGCCCAGCGGGAAACCCCCTTCCATGAGGATGCCGGCTCCGAATGGAGCCGGCGGAGTGGAAGGGGTGCGACGGGTGCAGTTGCACCCGTCGCGATTTTCAGTGTCTGCTTGGCAGACACTGAAAATCTTGGTGGGGCCCTGTTAGGGGGCCCCTGCAGTGCCCATGCCATTGGCATGGGCACTGCAGGGGCCCCCAGGGGCCCCACGACACCCGTTACCGCCAGCCAGGTTCTGGCGGTCAAAACCGCCAGAGCCAGGCTGGCGGTAAGGGGGTCAGAATCCCCATGGCGGCGCTGCTTGCAGCGCCGCCATGGAGGATTCCCTTGGGCAGCGGGAAACCGGCGGCACACCGCCAGTTTCCCGTTTCTGACTGCGGCTGTACCGCTGCGGTCAGAATGCCCATGGGAGCACCGTCAGCCTGTTGGCGGTGCTCCCGCGGTCGTTGGCCCTGGCGGTCCATGACCGCCAGGGTCAGAATGACCCCCATAATATTTATCTGATAAGATGCAGGTCAAAACATTTAAAATACAAAAAGCATATCTTGAGATATCACTGTAAAAATGATATAACGTTTCTTTAGTCTCTTAAAAGCAATATATGTCTCTTGCAAGCACAAAGTACCTGGTTTGCGTTCAAAATCTCCGCTAAGAACCACAGAGGAGGAGATGCGTGGAAAACAGGGAGGTGTGCATTAATTTCTCGGTCCGCACGTGGTGATGCCTCATTTATTTTCCATGCAGAGATGGCTGTGCATCGATTTCCAACGCTCAGTCATGGATCCTCCTCGGGTTGCGGGGTTTTCGGAAGCCCCGGTGTCGTAGTTTGGACTCTTGCTCTGGGCAAGACTGCTGGTCTCAGGATGACAGTACTTTTGTTTGTAGGTGACTAAGGGGGTCATTCTGACCTCGGGGCAGTGGTAGTGGGCACACCGTCCAGGGGACAGAGGCCCAGGAACACAGGGGAACTGGGAGGGCTGCTGTGCGACAGGGGGGGGACAGGCCCAGGGAACCGACTCTCCAAGAGGCCCTCTCCTCCATCATGGGAGCTTACCACCACTCCCAGGAGACGATGACGACGGTACTGGCCCGGTTCCAGGAGATCCAGGCACTGTAGGAGGAACGGTACATGGGGTTCAGAGAGGAACTGAGGAACATCGGTTCCGCAATGGGGACCATCGTCGTGGCCCTTAACCAGATAGTCGCCACATTGCGGGACCATGTGGCACCTCAAAGGGCCCCTGTCACTAGCCCAGGCCAGGAACAGCCTACCACCTCCGCCGGCGCTAGTGGACAGAAGGCCCCCACACAACAACAGGCCACCAGAACCCCACCTCCTGCAGAAGAAGAACCACCCCGCAAGCAGAACCTAAGATCTCACAAGAAGACAGAGTAGGATTGCAAGACCCCCGCCAGCCTAAGATACCCCCTGATGTCATCCCACTGTCCCACATTGTCACCCTGTCCAACCTTTAACTGCCCCTGCTCCATCCTTCCACAGGCATATGGACAATGCACCTGTGCGACTGAGAACTGGACTCTGCCATGGACATTACTCCAACCCCACCCATCACCGTTTTACAATCATGTACCTATATGTAGCACTTAAAATAAATCACTTATTGCACTTAAAATAACAGGAGTCTGCTTGTATTCTTAACAAATGTATTACACATAACGGTGCAATAATGTCCAGTTACTTTGTGATGACAACATACCAAATTCAATAAGCTTTAGTCCATGGGCAAACAAAGCTGAAGTCAGGCAGTGGGTCATACAGCTCTGAAAAGGGAAGGGAAAGTCACAAATCAGTTAACAGGAACTGGGGGGAAACACAGACAGTGGAGATGCATGAGGCCTTAAGTAAATGTAAAATGGCGTGGGTGATTCTTACCTGTGTGCTACTGAAAATATTGTTGTATGACTGTATCCCTGTTGTCCGTGTCGTCCCCGTTGTCTTCCTCCTCTTCACTCTCCACAGGCTCCACAGCTGCTACAACACCACCATCTGGACCATCCTCCTGCAGAAAAGGCACCTGGCGTCGCAAAGCAAGATTGTGAAGCAAACAGCAAGCCACGATGATATGGCACACCTTCTTTGGTGAGTACATTAGGGATCCCCCTGTCATATGCAGGCACCTAAACCTGGCCTTCAGGACCCCGAAGGTCCTTTCTATGATCCTCCTAGTTCGCCCATGGGCCTCATTGTACCGTTCCTCTGCCCTGGTCCGGGGATTCCTCACTGGGGTCAGTAGCCACGACAGGTTGGGGTATCCAGAGTCACCAATTAGCCACACGCGGTGTCTCTGTAGCTGTTCCATCACATAAGGGATGCTGCTATTTCGCATGACATACGCGTCATGCACTGACCCAGGGAACTTGGCATTTACCTCTGAGATGTACTGGTCAGCCAAACAGACCACCTGGACATTCATCGAATGATAACTTTTTCTGTTTCTGTACACCTGCTCACTTTCTTTGGGGGGAACCAAAGCCACATGGGTCCCATCAATGGCACCAATGATGTTGGGGATATGTCCAAGGGCATAGAAATCACCCTTCACTGTAGCCAATTCGCCCACCTCAGGGAAAATAATGTAGCTCCGCATGTATTTCATCAGGGCAGACAACACTCTGGACAAAACCTTAGAAAACATAGGCTGAGACATCCCAGATGATATGGCCACCGTTGTCTGAAAAGACCCACTTGCCAAAAAATGGAGTACTGACAGAACCTGCACCAGAGGGGGAATCCCTGTGGGTTGGCGGATGGGGGACATCAGGTCTGGCTCCAGCTGGGCACATAGTTCATGTATAGTTGCTCTGTCAAGCCTGTATGTAAGTATGATATGTCGTTCTTCCATTGTCGACAGGTCCACCAGCGGTCGGTACACGGGAGGATTCATCCTTCTCCTCGCAAGTCCCAGCGGACGGTGCCTAGGAAGGACAACATGGAGCACAGAGTCAAGCAACCCACAGGTTCGTTCACACAGCTTGCACAGTACACGAATCGCTATGCATTGAAAGGCTTGTATGAGTGGCAATGCAAGGCCTAGGCCTGTGTGACGCAGTAGAAATTATGCCATGTGGGCCCTTGAAATGGCGGCTGCCTGACCTGTGAAGTGTGACAGTGGGATGTGAGGTCACTGCGCTGGCGTGGCACACCGTGGCGGAAGGCGGTCGAAGACCGCGGCGCAAAGCAGCATTGGTTAACATTGAACCCTATGGGTCTCAGGAGCCAATGACGATGTGCGCCGGCGGTCGCGGTACGCACTGCCGCGGTACGCACCGCCGCGGGCGTGACCGCCATTTTCTAACTGCTTAATCACTCGAGACCTGATCATCCACAGGAGAGGACCTATACTGCAAGTGCTGCTGTGACCTCAGTCTGGGAGATACAATGGCTGCTGCGACTGGGGAAAGGGCCCCTGCCTTCACTTCCGAAGAATTGGAGAAACTTGTTGATGGGGTCCTCCCCCAGTATGCGCTACTCTACGGTCCTCCAGACCAACAGGTTAGTACACAGGGTGCACGTTGAATGGGCTATGCCTGTGTTGAGTGGGGTGTATGTAAGATGGTGAGGAGGGGAGCGAATGAGGAGTGCAACGCACGAAAGATGAGAGCATGTGCCACATGGCAAGGTTGGGGAGGGGGGGGCCACTCACATTGACCAGGCAGAAAACTGATGCGATTTCCTTTACCACCCTGTACATGTCACATAGGTCAGCGGCCATCAGAAGATCGACATTTGGCGTGCCATCGCCAAGGACGTCCGGACCCTGGGGGTCCACAACAGACGGGGCACCCGCTGCCGAAAGAGGTGGGAAGACATCCGCCGCGGGACAAGAAAGACCGCTGAGTCTCTGCTGGGGATGGCCTCCCAACGTAGGAGGGGTACCAGCCGCCAATTGACCCCCCTGATGTCCCGGATCCTGGCGGTGGCCTACCCCGATTTGGATGGGCGCGTGAGGACATCACAGCAGACACAAGGGGGTGAGTATCAGCACATTCTGCTATCTTTGCGCGCAGTGAAGGTGTCTGGGTGGGGGAGAAGGGCTGTGGCTATCTCTCGGCCAGGGCGCATTCTGTAGGCTAGGCCCCTCCGTTAGACACGGCCCTGTTCCCCCGCCCCCCACCTCTGTAGGGTGCCAAGTACAGCTATCCATGGTCCGGCCTCACCCATGTGTGCATTTGTCGTCCATAGACCTGTAGGCCTAGTCACAATAACTGAGTAGTGTACCACGATTGCGCGGCCTAGTGCAGGGGGCTTCTGTGTCTGTCCTCTCCGACAACGGTGTTGCCAATGCATGCACTCAACCTGTCATTTCTCCCCCCCCCATTTTCTTTGTCTTCCTGTTCATGTGTGCATTAGCATCATCAGGCGGAGGAGAAGTGGCATCGGCACACGAGGGAGCTGCATCTCACATGGCCCCGGAGGGCCATACAACAGACTCCGAGTACACCAGTGAGACGGAGGGCGAGTGGAGCTCCACAACGGGGACCCGTGGGGACGTCAGCTTCACCGACACGTCCTCGGAAGGGAGCTCCCTAGCGGTGGCGGCAACATCCGTGCCCACTGCCACAACAGGTACAGCCGCCACCCAGCGTACCAGCCCCGCCTTCCCAGCAGCCCCTCAGCCTTCGCTCCGTGCCCGCTCGCCCAGGAAGGCGGGCATCTCCTTCGCCCCAGGCACCTCAGGCCCTGCCCCAGTTACCCCTGCTGCCCTCAGTGAGGAGGTCATTGACCTCCTCAGGACACTCATTGTTGCGCAGTCTACCCTTTTGAATGCCATCCAGGGTGTAGAAAGAGAGGTGCATCGGAGCAATGCATACCTGGAGGGCATTCATTCGGGTCAGGCTGCCCATCAGCGATCGTTCAACACTCTGGCCTCAGCACTGACGGCAGCCATTGTCCCTGTCTCCAGCCTCCCTCTTCTGACTCCCTCCACCCAGTCCCAGTCTCCTGTTCCTCTGCCTATCCCATCCACACCATCAGACCAGCCTGCACACACCTCTACACCCAAGGGCAGCTCATCCAGACATAAGCACCACAGATCCCACAAGCATTCACCCAAGCAACATCCAGATGCAGACATGCCAACAGTCACTACCACCTCTGTGTCCCCCACCTCCTCATCTCCCTCCTCCCTCCCTGTGACGTCTCCACTCACACCTGCATGCACACCACCATCAGCCAGTACTTCCATCAGCAGCACACCCTCCATTACAGTCCGCACACGTGCAGTCACCACCCCCACTGCCATTTACACGTCCCCTGTGTCCTCTCCCAGTGTGTCTGTCACCCCCTCTTCCAAACAACACAAACGCAGGCAGCCACCCACCCAACAGCCATCCACCTCACGACAGCCTCCGTCACAAGCACCTGCACCCAAAGACAGCACACTTGACTCTCCTACAACCACATCCTCTTCCTCCACTCCCATACCCACTACACCTACCCGTCCCTGTCCTTCCCAAGTCCTTTTCCTTTCCAACCTTGAGCTCGTTCCAATCACTGACCCACCCCCTCCATCTGGTAAGAGTAAAAAAAGCACCTCAGCCACCACCAGCCCTGCATCTACTGTGACCATAGTGCAGGGCTATTGGAGTCCACCAGCTCCTGGGGCAGGAACATCGGCCAGCAGCAAGGGGACAGCCAGCCCACCCCCTGGGAAGAGGAAAAAAATAAAATAAGGGCCAGCGCGACAAGACTGAGACGGCTGCCACAAAGGACAGTAGCCTTGCCCCGTCACCTGCCACATCATCAAAGGGAGGCAAGGGCCACAGAGCTTCAGCGAAGGAGGGCAAGGGCAGCAGGGCGGAGAAGTCAGGCAGCAGGCGAGCTGCCCAGGAGGGCCCCACCAGCCCCATTCCGGTTGTGACGGACGACACCCACGGGCCCAGGACTCCATCACAGGAGGGCCCCGCGACCGCAAGGTCGGCTGGCGACTGAGCGGGAAGTCTTGGCCAGGTCTGGCTCCCTAGAAACACGGGAGAAGAACCGCTGAACAGGAGGGCCCGCCGTGACAAGAACCGCTGAACAGGGGCCTGCCGTGACAAGAACCGCTGAACAGGGGCCCGCCGGGAGAAGCACCGCTGAACAGGGGCCCGCCGGGAGAAGAACCGCTGAACAGGGGCCCGCCGGGAGAAGCACCGCTGAACAGGGGCCCGCCGGCAGAAGAACCGCTGAACAGGGGCCCGCCGTGACAAGAACCGCTGAACAGGGGCCCGCCGTGACAAGAACCGCTGAACAGGGGCCCGCCGGGAGAAGCACCGCTGAACAGGACCCGCCGGGAGAAGAACCGCTGAACAGGGGCCCGCCGTGACAAGAACCGCTGAACAGGGGCCCGCCGGGAGAAGCACCGCTGAACAGGGGCCCGCCGGGAGAAGAACCGCTGAACAGGGGCCCGCCGGGAGAAGCACCGCTGAACAGGGGCCCGCCGGGAGAGGAGAACCGCTGAACAGGGGCCAGCCGGGAGAAGAACCGCCGAACAGTGGCCCGCCGTGACAAGAACCGCTGAACAGGGGCCCGCCGTGACAAGAACCGCTGAACAGGGCCCTTCCTGTCAAGCACCGCTCCGCTGGGCCCTTCATCCCAAGCACCGCTCTGCTGGGCCAATCATCTCAAGCACCGCTCCGTTGGGCCCTTCCTGTCAAGCACCGCTCCGCTGGGCCATTCATCTCAGCACCGCTCCGCTGGGCCCTTCATCTCAAGCACCGCTCCGCTGGGCCATTCATCTCAAGCACCGCTCCGCTGGGCCCTTCCTGTCAAGCACCGCTCCGCTGGGCCCTTCATCTCAAGCACCACTCCGCTGGGCCCTTCATCTCAAGCACCGCTCCGCTGGGCCCATTCATCTCAAGCACCGCTCCGCTGGGCCCTTCCTGTCAAGCACCGCTCCGCTGGGCCATTCATCTCAAGCACCGCTCCGCTGGGCCCTTCATCTCAAGCACTGCTCCGCTGGGCCGCGCCATCTCAAGCACCGCTCCGCTGTGCCCTTCCTGTCAAGCACCGCTCCGCTGGGCCCTTCATCTCAAGCACCGCTCCGCTGGGCCCTTCATCTCAAGCACCGCTCTGCTGGGCCCATTCATCTCAAGCACCGCTCCGCTGGGCCCTTCCTGTCAAGCACCGCTCCGCTGGGCCCTTCATCTCAAGCACAGCTCCGCTGGGCCCCGCCGTCTCTGCACCGCTCCGCTGGGCCCTTCATCTCAAGCACCGCTCCGCTGGGCCCTTCATCTCAAGCACCGCTCCGCTGGGCCCCACCGTCTCTGCACCGCTCCGCTGGGCCCTTCATCTCAAGCACCGCTCCGCTGGGCCCTTCATCTAAAGCACAGATCTGCTGGGCCCCGCCGTCTCTGCACCGCTCCGCTGGGCCCTTCCTGTCAAGCACCGCTCCGCTGGGCCCTTCATCTCAAGCACCGCTCCGCTGGGCAACGCCGTCTCAAGCACCGCTGGCCCATTGACAGTGCCGGTTCTCTGTCGAGCAGGGCTTCACGAAGCACTCTGGGCACCATGCCTCCTCCATTAACAGTAGAGGCGGTAATCCATCTGATGGACTGTGGCTTGGCACTTCCCAGGATGGAACAGTGGGCAAGCCACCCACTGTAGAGACTTGAGAGACTGTGGCTTTGCACTCCCCAGGATGGCACAGTGGGCAAGCCACCCACTGTAAAGACTTGTGAGACTGTGGCTTTGCACTCCCCAGGATGGGACAGTGGGCATGGAGGCCCCTCGTGGATCTGGCGTCATGGACTCATGTGGCTGAGGTGCCCCCCCTTCCCTTCCCCCTGAGGTGCCTGTAGTTTTATCATCTGATGCCCCAGCAGTGTTCTCTCCAATGGTATCTGGTCTCCTGTGTGGGCTTTGCCCATGTGTTTGTGCACATTGGCCCACGGACTATGGAACTTTGACAGAATGTGCAGGACTTGTTGCCTATGTATATATTGTTGACTATGTTCATTCCTTATTTTGTATCTTTCATATAGCATATTTCCCATGACTTCAATGGAGCTATTTATACATATATTTTATAGATCATTTTAATTGTGTCTTTGCATTATTCCGGTGGGTTTGGGGGGTGTCACTCTGACTTGTTGCTCTGCATTGGGGTGTAGGTATTTGGGCGGGGGGTGTATGGCGCATGTGTGTGCCCGTAAGCTTTCCTCCTCCCCCCTCCCCTGTGTCGTAGCTGCAGTACTCACCGTTGTCGTCTGCGCCGGCGTTCGTACTCTTGGTAGATGAGCAGGTAGACAATAGCTGGTAGGATGTTTAATTCGGGTTCCATGCTGTTCTCCTTTCTCGTGGAGTGTGTAGAGGTGAGCGTTTTCCCGTTCGTAGTCTGTTTCCGCCGTGTTTTTATCGGCGGGGCTCCCGCCCCGGAAAAGGTGGCGGATTGGTGAGTTGTGATAGGGTGGGCGGTACATTGTCTCCCACCTGCCTGTTGGCGGTGACCGCCGCCCTGTTTGTCTGTCCCGCCGTGGCGGTCGGGAGTGCTAAAGTGGCGGCCTGTGTTGGCGGTTCCCGCCAGGGTCAGAATTCCTTTTTTTTGACCGCCTACCTGTTGGCGGGTTGGCCGCTGCTTTATCACCGACCGCCAGGGTTGGAATGACCCCCTAAGTCTCTTCCTACAACTAGTTGTAACTGTTGTCCAAACCTTACCAGCTCACTAGCAGTACCTCACCAGAAACACAATAGTAAAAGGTGATTTGTAGCAATCGCTTACACATGGACTCAAAGTACGATATCTCAGGGTTGTCGTGGTTAAACAGAAATTACCCTTTTCTCACAGATTTATTATGTCTCATGCAAACAAAAGGCAATAACACAGATGCAGTGAAGTTATAATAGTTTTTATTCAACATAACTGCAATTTGTGATAAGTTGCATGAACTGCAATGATTAGGATAATGAATATACCAAGAAAAAGTATTGTGAAGAAGAGAGTCATTGTTATAAAGACCCCCACCATTGTGCAATATATGAAAGAAATATATGTATATGTATAAGATGGAATAAACCCTAATACCCTAAGGAGAATAGGTCTAACCTCCTACCTAAAAGGAGAACTGGGTTCGTTAAACCTAATCTGCCAAAGCCGTGTCCCTGAGAGGAGCCCCCAACCCTCGTTCCCTTGGAATGAGGTCTCTATCTCAGACTCTGCAGGGACACAAAGACTGGGTCAGCGTCAAGATGACTGCAGCATCGGTATCAGCGATGGTGGCGATGCCCTCTGGTCGGAATCCCTCTGATTATCTGTCTAAAGTGTGATGTATTTATACAGATCTAAAAGGTCCCCTGACGTAGGTGTAATTCAAAACAATTGATAACAGGCATGCTTGGGACGGCAATTAATATCAACAATCCCTCGAAAGTATAGAGAGGGAAAATCCCTAAGTGTGAACATTTACTGTTTGTTTGTCTTTCGTGCTTGATCTTGACGCCTTGGCGCAGTGACACTGATAATAAGACTCATAACAAGTGGCCTAACTATAAACAAGGCCGCCATCTTAAAGGAAATAAATAATTAAATGGACTAAGACAGAGCAAGCTAAGTAGGTTAAAAGTCACTAGGTGACGGGGGCAGGAGTTTACAAGCCCACGGCTAAGCTAACTCCTGTTATCCTGTTAAAACAAACTAGGATTCACTACACCGGGGATGATGCATTGAAATTCGGAGCTGACAGGACGAAGTCACAGGGTCTGCGTCGATCCAGTGGGCATTGTGGGGAAATTTATACCGCACGGCAGGCGCTGTGTTGATTCCTCTCAGGAAGTCAGGCTGCGTCTTTTCTGGCTCAGCTGTGCGTCGATCCAGTGGGCTGAGCATCGAATTTCCGGTTGCGATGCTGGCGCTGAGTCGATCTTCTCCTTGCGAAGTCAGGCTGCATCGTTTCGGTTTGGCGCGCAGTGAACTTTTCACTGCGATGGAGACTGCGTCATTTCTGGCAGGCTGTGCTCAAGAGTTCTTCTTGCATAGATGAGGTCTTTTTGGTCCTGAGACTTCAGGGAACAGGAGGAAAGCTCTATCCAAGCCCGTGGAGAGAACTTCTCAGCACAGCCAGAGAGCTGCAAGGCAGCAGGGCAACAGCAAGGCAGCAGTCCTTCACAGAAAGCAGTCAGGTGAGTTATTAGGGCAGCCAGGCAATTCTTCTTGGCAGGTTGCAGGTTCTGGTTCATGTTCACTTCTCCAGGAAGTGTCTGTGACAAGAGTGTCTTGTCAAAAAGTGTCTGAATTGGTATGGTCAGAGACCCTGCTTAAATACCCAAATGTGCCTTTGAAGTGGGGTAGACTTCAAAGAGTGGCTCAGAAGTCCACAAGGTCCCTTTTCAGTTCCATCATGTCTGCCAGGGTCCCAGTAGGGAGTGTGGCAGTCCTTTGTGTGAGGGCAGGCTACTGTCCTTCGACATGTAAGTGTCATGCCCTCCACCCTCGCAGCCCAGGAAGACCCATTCAATATGCAGATGTATGCAAGTGAGACCGAGCATCCTGTGTTTGGGGTTTGTCTGAGGGAATGCACAAGGGAGGTTTCAACTGAACCTATCCAGACCTGGACTGGATTGTAAGGCACAGAAGGATTTAAATGCAGAGAAATTCTCACTTTCTAAAAGTGGCATTTTTCAAATAGTAATATAAAATCCAACTTTACCCGTCAGCAGGAATTTGTATTACCATTCTGGCCATACTAAATATGACCTTTCTACTCCTTTCAGATCAACAGGTACCACTCAAACAGTATGTGAGGGTAGCCCTAAAGGAGCAGGCCTCACAGCAGTGCAAAAATGAATTTAGGAGTTTTACCCTACCAGGACATGTAAACTACACATGTACATGTCTTGCCTTTTGTCTACACAGCACCCTGCCCTATGGGTTACCTAGGGCCTACCTTGGGGTGACTTATATGTAGAAAAAGGGGAGTTTTAGGCTTGGCAAGTACTTTTTAAATGCCAAGTTGAATTGGCAGTGAAACTGCACACATGGGCCTTGCAATGTCAGGCCTGAGACATGGTTAAGGGGCTACTTAAGTCGGTGGTACAATCAGTGCTGCAGGCCCACTAGTAGCATTTATCTACACGCCCTGGGCACATATAGTGCACTTTACTAGGGTCTTATAAGTTAATTAAATAATCCAATTGGGTATGATCTAATGTTATCATGTTTAAAGGGAGAGAGCATATGCATCTTAGCAATGGTTAGCAGTGGTAAAGTGTGCAGAGTCTAAAAAACAACATAAACAGTATCCAAAAAGTCAAGGGGGCAGGCATAAAGTTAGGAGTGACCACCCTAAGTCTGTCAGGTCTAACATGTGTCCCCCCAGCTGAAAGTGGGGAGAGCTACCTAACCTCCTAGGAGCTCTCATCCCTAAGACAGAAGTATTTGGAGAGGCCATCAGCTTTGGTGGGGTCAATACCCGGGCCATGCTCTACTGTAATGTCCATCCCCTGTAGGGAAATGGACCACCTCAAGAGTTTAGGATTTTCTCCCCTCATCTGCATGAGCCATCTGAGGGGCTTGTGGTCTGTCTGAACCCTGAAGTGAGTCCCAAACAGGTATGGTCTTCAGAGTCCAGACCACAGCAAATGCTTCTCTCTCAATAGCAGTCCACCTATGGTAATAGTCTTCTGCTAATAAAGACTACTGGTTGGTCTAGCCCTCTCCATTTAGCTGTGCAAGAACAGCCCCTATGCCATGCTCTGAAGCATCTGTCTGCACGTTAAATTGCTGGCATTAATCAGAGGCCTTGGCATGGATTAGTGCTACCGGGTACTCTTACGGGTGAAGGTGATCTGTTCCACGTCTTCATCTTCTGATGTGTGTGTCGTCTCCTCTGCCCATGGTGGTGGTGGGTTTGAGGGGCAACACACACTTCAGTGTTTGAAGACGTGGAGTCAGAAATCCTGGTAGCTGACAATTGTGGGGCTATTAAGGGCAGTACTGCAGCAAGGAGGAGCTGCTGGTTCTTAAGTATAGCAGCTAATTCACTGTGGTAGGCAGCCAGGTCGGCCCTGAGGGGGTCAATATTGCATTTGTGCGCGCATTGAAAGGTTTGGTGTGCGAGGTGTTGCGTCAACTCCCTTACTGCTGTGCTGATTTCCTTCACACTTTGTTGAAGTTCTTGCAAGATAGATGTTCGCCCTTGCATAGCTGCTGCCTGTCCTGCAGATGACATCATGCACGAATGCACCCCCTCTAGGCTGGCTGTCGTATTTTGAATCCCCACCCACACCTCCTTGGCCAGCTCCTGCTGTACTCCAACTACAGTCCTCTCAAAGCTGGTGCCAGTGTCGTCAGAGTCCTCATCTGGTTTGGAGCTGGCAGGTCGTACAGTTGGGGTGGTGGGTGGGTCCTCTGTGAAGGCTGCCACTTCTGTGCTCCTGCCGACTGGAGGTGGGGTCTGGAGGGTTCCAAGGACATCTTGGAGGGTCTGCTGGCTGATGTTTGTCAGCTCGCCATCCATGTCATCAGGGAATTCCAGGACAAGCATATCCCCAGGAGAGCCATCGTCCTCTGCAATGAGATATTGTACAATTAGTGTGTCTGTGTTGTGGCATTTGTAATGTGACGTGCCTGACTTCCTATTAGTTCCACTTTGTGGTCTTGGTTCCTGTTCATTGTTCCTGTCATTAAGATTAGCATTCTCCCAGGTCTATGCCCCACCTGCATGTCACATGTAGTGTGGGCAGCTTGGGGAATTGTCTGCATCACATTCTCTAGGTGTAGGTTCTGCCCAAATTGTATGTTGCCACCTTATTGTACAACTCAACCCTCCGTCTCCTTCCATTATCATGGTGTGGCCTTGTACTGGCTGTGGGTGTTCTGATGGCACTTGCACCACACTTAACAATCTGGAACTGACCCAGTCTCTGATATTTCACACCCAGCTATATGTTGCTGAGACCTAGCATATACTATGTATATCATTGGCATGCCACAATATAGGTGTCATCATTGGTAGCGTGTAATGTTGGTGTTGGGGAATGTGTGCTACATTGGATTGCACTGATGGTCCTAGCAGTGTTCCATTAACTTTTATGACTGTGCCGGTGTGTTTAACTAGCTAGACACATATATCCTCCCCCTCAATGAAGTTGTCTTAGCACTATGACAGTTGGGATGTTGCATGGTGGCATTGCAGCTATTGTGACCCAGGCAGAGGGTAGACCCTGACATGTGCAGCATGTCTATGACATGACTGCTGTGTACCTCATAATGTTTATGGCAATGGCGGATGTTTGTAGCGACTATGGACATGAGCATTTGACAGGATTACCACATTTTTATTGATGACAGGGAACTGATAACATCGTCATCCTGAACCCTTTAATTTGGGTGTGTTTGATCCATGGGCACATAACTGCCATTAGCTACTTGACCGGCACACACAGCAGAGGTGGTAGTGGCAACTGTTGTCAATGTTAGCTTCCACTTGCAAATATGGCCTGAGACTGTTAAATGAGCCCTAGTTCATGTAGCAAGAATACCAGCTGTCGTGTGACAGCAGGCCAGTTTTGCGTTGTACCCTACCCTCCTGGACTAGCTTTGCTTTTCCATCATCCTTGGCATGGCAGCATACCCCCATGCAAAGGTTGTTGGTGTAGTGTTGTGCTGTGCCCCAGGTTTGTCTAGCACAGCCCATGGCCCCGTGCCGTGCCCCTTTGCCCTTTCCACTCCTGGATTATCATGGCTTACATGAATTGTGTAGTGGGTATGTCCCCCCCCTTGCAGTTTACAATTATGCATTTTGGTTCCCCATGCGACATACTCTGCATCTGTGTTGTTTCCTAGTAGTCTGCACTGTCCTGTCCTTGAATCCCTGTGATGATCTCCTCAGGGATGACGGCTGCCACCATCTCCTCCATGTGGTCCAAGGCCTCCTGCGGTGCTGGACTCCCACCTCCAGTCTGCAGTGCTGCCTTCCTGTTCCTTGCCATCTTTTCCTTGGTCCTGCGCTCGCAGTCATGCCAGCGTTTCTTGCACTTGGTGACTGTTCTCCGTACTTCTGCCACACTGTTGATCTTATCGACAATTTGTTGTCAAATTGCCTCTCTCCTACCAATTGGCAATTTAGAGGTGACAAAAAGTTGGTGCTGGTGTTCTGTCACCTCTTTTACCAGTATTTCCTGCTCCTCTGCACTGAACTGACACTTCATTTTCTTCTTTCCCTCTCCTGGGTCTTGTGTGGGTCCTCCTGGCTGGTTCATGGTCGGTTGTCATCTTCCTGGGTCTCTCATAGCTTCTGGAATCGATTTTGTGGCTCCTTTGCACATTTCTGCAGTGTTTGCGCTGCTTTTTGACGCTATTGTGTCCAAAAATGGCTCGTATCCGGTTTGCGACGTCGTGAACCGGATCAAAGTAATTTTCACTGCGTTAACGTAATTTTTCTTTACGATGTGGCGCATTGCTTTGAGTAAAACAAAATGACTGTCACCAGTGGTTTGCGCCGCCGTGCGTCAAAGTATAAATTTGACGCCCGGGTGGCGCAATACAATGGCATTAGCCGGTGTTAAAAAAATTTATGCAAAACTGCGCCGGTGCAGTTTTGCGTCAAAAAGTATAAATATGGGCCTTAGTTTCCTACATGGCACTGACGCACTTCATCCTATTTTACTCAAACAAATAAACTGCTGCTGGGTGTGAATACTCGGCTTGAGTGCTTTGAAGCATTCAAATTTAGGAGACAGATGTATGAAGTTTCTGAATGCCGATTTACAAACTGAAATGAAAACTGTTTCAGAATTTTGAAATCCATTTTTGGTATGTACCATACAAGCACATACTTATTTTACGATTAGGTCTGATTCGCATTAACAATGTAAATATTCTTAAATATTGCAACTGTAATTTGCAAATACATTCACAAATTGCGATTTGGTACTGCTTGATGGCTTTCCAGTGCAGAAGTGCTGAAACACACATACAGGGAAAGCCTGAGGAAAACAGAGTAAGGCATGCATTTTGGGGGATTTCGGACATCCATCTCCCAAATTTGACACCATGTCAAGGGAAGAGGCAGAGAAAGATGGCTGGGAGAGAAAAAGAAAACTGAAATTCAGTTGGAAGTAGTAGTACTTACTCACTGATGAGTCTTGCTCATAATGATGTGCTTTTTGTAAAAAGCCCATTTTCTGTGCGTGATTCCTAGAAAAAGACACAGTAGGAAATGCATTGAGGAAAAAATACATTTGGGTGAAGTAAGTCTGAGTACAATAGAGGAGATCTGCAAATGGTTGTAAGATCTGAGATCAAGAACAAAAAAAACAAGCATTTGCAATGCAATGGGTCTCATGTTTGCTCGAGCTAGAGCAATTAGCATTGTAAACTCCTAACAGGACTTTTCTTGCCACATAAATTGAAAATGAAAAGTAAAACACTTTCACATAACTAACCAGACTTTTCTTGCCATATAAACTGAAAAGTTAAAGTTTCACGTAAGCGAACCAATGGCCGCCATTAGCGCAAAGCAAACACACAAAGGGAAATAAAAGTTCACTCGTAGTAAAACCTATCGCCAAAAGTGCAATTATCCATGTAACCCGAAAACGTGTAATAATCTACGTAATCGGCAAAAGTGCAATTACCTATGTAACAGGATGGATGTCATGCAAAGTGCTAGACTACTGGCCAGCGAGATCACGCTGCGGAATAAAGATAAAAAGTAGTCCAAAAAACGTATGGAAAACATCGAGCCTCGTATGTTTTCAGTAGTTGGTCGATGCACTCGAGGAGGGCTAAACACCAGAAAAGGCATGATGTATGCATGCCTTTTACTAAGGAAAGCAAGCAGATTTTAAAAGGGAAGCCCACAAGCCAATGAAAGAGACTAACGTGACATGGGTGTGGTTTGAAACCCAAAGAGAGATTACAACACGGGACGGAGCGCTTTGTGCTCCCCTCTAAAAATGGCAAATTGGCTAACCTAGGCACATGGCATAGGTGAAGGACCCTTAACTCAGCCATCACCAACACCACTTGGTCTTTAATTGAGACTAATTTACAGCCTGAGATCATTGGTGGTAAAACAAATATTGATATTTCAATACTGCCCTCTGCATCTAGAGATAAGTAGAAAATAACAGTATTTACACTTAAACTTCAAAATAAAAACATTATTATTAGGTAGAAATATAAAATATACCACATCCAGGCCAGACTAATTTTTCATTTTATCTTTGTATTACAATATGGGAGATGTAGTATATTCAATTAAGCATTCAAATACACATACATGCTGACCTTTTTATTTTTAAAGACATACTTAATTACATATAAAAGAAAGTACATTAGAAGTTGAAATAGTTACAAAGTTATTTTTTACTTACCAAAAAAATCACGGTTTCTTTAAAAATCAGCAAAGGTAACAGTTATTGCTTTATAACAGATTGGTACAATCAAGCTGTTTATCAAATGGATTAAGTTTTAAATTGATAAACAGAAGTTTATGAACTTTATGCACTGAATCTGATTTTGAACCCTTATAAGAATTCTATAAATCAATGTGAGGGCCAGATTATGAACTAGGGTCTTATAAAGGGCAGTGCTTGTGGCAGGGCTCTTCCTCAACAATTTAATAGATTTTAGCATTCAGTTTTAGAATTTCACTGTACTTGCACTATAGGGAAATTCCCACTTCAGGGTGCTGCCACAATCTTCTGAAGTGGAGGTAGCATTCTAGGCTTTGTACAACCAATTACTGTCCAGCAGACAGGCTATTTAAAGATAGGGCCAGTGCGCCCACACCAAAGGCAAACTCGTTTGCACCTATCCATGTCTGTCCAGGATCAGGGGCCAGTCAATATGGCCAAATCAAGTCCTATGCACCAGATGACCTGCGAGAGCTAAACAAGTTAGGAGCGAGAATTACCCCCCAGCTGGCCTCTGAGTTAGAAACACTGGGGTTATTAATAGCCCCCTCACATACTACTGAAGCCAACAGATATAAACCCTCTAGAAACCTTTCATGTCACAGTTCAAGGGGTTAAGTAGGGAACCCTTGGCACATAAAATTTAAATAGGGTATTTAACAATTCACTGCCTAAAGAAGCACAGGGCGAAAGTATATGATTATCTAACAAGCCTTATGCTTATGCCTGGAACACAATTGTGTTGGACAAGGATTGGGACACACTGGTGCAGGGCACATATCACACACATACCTAGAAGTCATTTTGGGGTCAATATTCATTGCCAAATAAATGCTGGCACCACAATGATGTAACATTCACACTTGTCAACTCTATCCATGTGTGCACATGGCAAGAGGACCTGTACCTGTGATGCTGTGCTTCATGTTGTTTATGTGAGTCAGTATGAGCATGTGGGACTGCAATTGGATTGGCTGGTTTAGGTGGAGGGTGCTGGAGTGGGTGATGTGGTTATGTCAGATTGTGTGCCACTTTAATTTTAATATGGGTCTGATGTTGTTGTGTATGCTTAGTTGTGTGTTGTGTTGCTGTATGTAACATTCAGGTGATTGTTGTTGTGTGGTGGTCGTTGTCATGATGTGTGTAGTTGTGTTTTTGTGTGAGTGTCCTGTTGTGTAGATGAGTGGGTAGTTGTGTTGGTTGTCTTGGTTGTGTTTTCTCTGGGTGTAGTGTCAAAGTATGTGTATGTTGTGTCATGAATGCATGCAATGTGTGTTTTTGGCATGTATGTATTGTGTTGTGGTGGATTGGCCCAGAATAATAGTGTGTATATACTGTGTTGTGTAATGTGTAGTGCAGGAGCCCACATGTGGCTAAGGTACCGTGTGTGCGTGTCTTACCTCTCTTCAATAGCCACTGCCATTGCACGATGTCCATTAGGTCCTGCAACGCAATCACTCCATCAGCAATCACGGACAGTACACCAACTGCAGGACTGTAACATCTAAATATGGTCAGCGTGAACCCGCCAGTCTGGTGCATTACATCTAAATAAGATGGTTAGAACACCTTCTACTTGACGGTGCACTACTGTCAAAATCTGAATCAGGCATTTAGCCTGGAGCGAGTAACCATGGCTGCCAGAGCTTAAGTACGTGCAGAATGACAAGCTGCAGACATGGAGGCCAGAGGTGCCCAAAGTGATTCAGTCATTAAAAAAGAAGGAAGCAGGAACACAAAACTGAAAGACACAAAGGGGGTCATTCTGACCCCGGTGGGCGGCGGTCGCCGCCCGCCTGGTGGGAACCGCCATTTGGCCGCACCGCGGTCAAAAGACCGCTGGTGCAATTCCAACTTTCCCGCTGGGCCGGCGGGAACGAGGCCTGCAACACTGAAGCCGGCTCCGAATGGAGCCGGCGGTGTTGCAGGCGTGCGACGGGTGCAGTTGCACCCGTCGCGCTTTTCACTGTCTGCTACGCAGACAGTGAAAAGCTTCTGAGGCCCTGTTAGGGGGCCCCTGGACACCCGTTACCGCCAGCCTCTTTCTGGTGGTGACAACCGCCAGAAACAGGCTGGCGGTAAGGGGGTCAGAATCCCCATGGCGGCGCTGCTTGCAGCGCCGCCATGGTGGATTCGCCCAGCCGGGGTAAATCCGTCGGGAAACCGCCGGACCCGGTTTTCTGACCGTGGCTTTACCGCCGCGGTCAGAATGGGCAGGGAAGCACCGCCAGCACCGTCATTCGCAGTGCAACTTCATATTAATGAGAATGTTAATCCTCAGCTCAAAGACATGGACAAATTGCATTTCATTTACAAGAAGCTGTTGAAAAAGAGCTTGAACCCTTACTAAAGCTTGAAATCATTCAGAGATCTACTGGTCCACCTCCATTGGGTTTGTGAGAAATTAGGTTGTTGGTTCACTGGGGTCTGAGCCCTGGTCAAACAACCGCCACAATCCCTTGCAGGGTGAACCACAACAAGTCCCTGATTTAACCTGTGCTTAAACCTGGGTAGCTAGGCATGAAAAGCAGTCTGGCCAAACTTACAGGCAATGTGTTAACTATTTATGCAGTACACAAACAGGAACACAACAAAATAAAAATCCTAAACCACTTTAGACAAATTGAGAAACCTGTAATAAATAATTTGACACCAAAACCATGAACATCCAATTAGTAGAACCAGAGTTCTCAATTTGGAAAGTTTACGTTTCAAAATATCAAGTCCTCAGTTTTGCATTATGGCCACCTGGGTACATACAGCATCACAACCATGGATCCTGGAATGGATGGAGACATCTTGGGGTTCAAGACTCACTCAGGCTGGGTCCAGGTGCAGGTGTAAGATGGTGGGAGCCTGTTATGTCCCTGTCGCTCAGAACAGGAGATTAGCCAACCTAGCCCTTGGAGTCACTTGGAGTCCTAGGTGGGGCAGTCTAATGCAGGGCTCTACAGCTGGGCTGGCTTCTGAAGGTTCCAAGCAGGCTCCATGGGGCAAAGCAGTTCATCCAGGTACAGCAATAGTCTGGCAGAGTGCACAGCAGGTCACAGGAGCAGTCAGTCATCTGAGAGTCCTTCCTCAGATCCAGTAGTGAACTGAGAAGCAGGGCTGAGGGCCTTATTTTGATACCATGGTGCCCTGACCCTAGAAATGTGGTGGTTTCTAGAAAGGTTTTCTGAAGTTCTGGGAATTTTCTGCCTCCCCTGCCCTGGCTCCTAGCTGGCAACACTGACAATAGAGGCTTGTTAAGCCTATTGTGTGGTGGCAGAGCCCAGTCTATTGGGTTGGAAGTGGGGCTGTGCTCCACCACCCATCAGGTCAGTAAATTGCCCATTCAGGCTCTGCTAATCCCCCTGTTTTGTGACTGTGACCTAAGGCAGGTTACAGGCACAGAGGGATAAAAGAAGGAAAATGGCAACTTTTTAAAAGTGAAATTTTCAAACTTCTAATGATAAATCATAGACACCAAGCATTACATATCTACTAAGGCTGGACGGAGCTCACGTAGTTTGACTCTGTGAAAGTCATCAAAAATCTCTGTGCTATTCTGTGGAGTTCCTTGGGCAGGCAGAGTTGTTATCCACCCATGGAAATTGCCTGCTAATCTCTCACCTGGACTAAACCACCTCTTAGTTTGGCTTTTAGAAAGTTGGACTGGACATTTTTGTAGATGTCTCACTTGTTGTGGCTGCTCCTGACCTCACAGTCCAACGTGAAGCCCCAGCACTGCCTTGGGCAGGCTGAGGGCACCTGGCCTTCTGGAACTGACAGGTAGTGGTTCCCTCAATTACGTGGCCACACCCCTCCACTCTGGTGCATTGGCAGCAGTGCGTGGCATTCCCATCTGTCAAGGAAGCCTTCTGCTGCAGAGCACAGCAGCTGGGTGTGCGCTGTGCCAGGTGCAGGTGTCCTGGGATAGCTTAGACCTCAGCAGGATTCGCAAGTCGTCAATGGTGAAAGCTTTGGGAGAGGACACCAGGGGACCAGACTCGGGTTCAGTCAGTGACATTATGTAGCTGACCATTTCCTTTACTACGTCTTTTTAAATGGGTAAGAAATAATCTGACATTCTTTAGTAACAGGTGTGTGTGTGTGTGCATGTGTGTGTGCGTGTGTTTGTGTGTGTGTGTGTTTTGAGCATTAAATGTATTGCTTACTAAAGATCTATTGAACCACTTAGTGGATGCCTTTTTTAGTGGCTTTGAATTTTGTGCCATGAAGATAGCCTTCTGCTAAGTGAATTACTTCTTCGTGCCCTTCTTCACATACTGCTTTCTAGACTGACGAGAATTTCAGAGGAGACATTCCTATTTGTTGTATGCTGAAAAGACTAGCATGTGTTCTATGCAAGTATATCGTTGTCTCCTTTCTCCAGCATCTGGAGCTTCCTGTCCAGCGCCATATCTCACATTGGTCTACTGTAGCTGGACTCCACAGTTCAATATGTTTGGCAGACAAGCGGCTGATTCATGCCTTCTGGAGCAATGGAGCAACGTCTTCCAGTTCAGCGCTGTTTTCTTCTGGGAGGGACATTTTTATAACCAATTGCAGTGCTTTATTGAGAATATGGCTAGAAAGTAGGGTTGAGTGCAAGCAAGACAGTGAACTCTGTTCCAGTGACTTTTTTTGCCGAACTCTGCACTCCAAGCGGAGGGTGGAGTCGCAAAAACTCAGAGAACTCTACGGCGGATTGGAGTTTTCCACCCAACCCTAATACCTACCACCTCTGGTTTAGGAATTACAACTTATTCATTTTAATAAGAAGTCCCCACTATTACCCTGTGGGAACAGTGGGCCTTTCAGTACAGACAAAACAAATTTGGGAGTTTTTCCATACTAGGCAATGTAAAATTAAAAAGTACACGTCCTACCTTTTAATTACACAGCGCCCTGCCCTGTGGGCTACCTAGGGCCTACCTTAGTGGTGGGGTATATATAATAAAGGGGAAATTTAAGGCTTACCAAGCAGTTTTAAATGCCAACTCTACATCACAGTAGGACACTGCCTTCAGGCTGCAACGTCAGGCATGGTACAAGTTTTAAGGTGCTACTTAATTGGGTGGTACAATAAGTGCTGCAGGCCCACTGGTAGTATTTAATTTACCAGCTCTGGGTATATAGCATACCATTATGTTAAATAGGCCAATCAGGTTCACACCAATCAAACCATGTTTAGGGGAGTGAGCACATGCAATTAATTACTGGTTAGCATTGGTAAAGTACACAGAGTCCTAAGGACAACAGAGCAAAAATCCAACTAAGATGGAGACAAGCAAGCAAAAAGTTTGGAGGAAGACCACCCTAAGGCTGACAAGACTAATATGTGTACCCCCCAGCTCAACATGGGGAGAACTACTCAACCTCCTGGCAGTTCTCATCACTAAGGCATAAGAACCTGGATAGAACATCAGCATTAGCGTGGTCTGACCCAGGTCTGTGTTCCACCATAAAGTCCATTTTCTGTAGGGAGGTGGACCACCTCAACAATTTTGGATTCTCACCCCTCATCTGCATTAGCCACCTGAGGGGCATGTGGTCTATCTGAATCTTGAAGTGAGTCCCAAACATGTATGTTTTCAGCTTCTTCAGTCCCCAGACCACAGCAGAGGCTTCTCTCTCAATAGCACTCCACCTCTGGTCCCTCGGAAGTAACCTGATAAAGACGAAGGTTAGAGGTTGGTCTAAGCCATCATCATTAAGCTGTGAAAGTGCTATCCCTATGCCATACTATGAAGCAGGTATTGCGCCACTTTGTAAAGTTGGGACAGCGTTGTTGACCTTCCAACGCCACATTAGCATAAAAAATGATGCTAATGTGGCATTGGAATGGCACTAGGCCTTCTTAAGGAAGGAAATGAGACACCAGCCACTACGATCACCACCTTTGCCTGCAGGACGCAGACCACCAGTTTCAAACCTCACAGAATTTCCTGAAAAGTCTGAGGAACCTACAGCACCAAGGGAAACACCACAACCTGCATTAAGGGAAAGGCAAATGAGCAGAAGGATTTTATAGTGGTGTTACAGTGCTTCGATTTAAAGATCTTCCAGTCGTATAAACCTAATGATGCAGCAGAAATTTTAGATTTGTTTGGCGGCTGAGAGGCCTCCTTATTATCAGTGCAACACCCGCAAAATAAAAATATGAAAAGTGTTAGTGAAAAGGCAGTGGGGAGTAATAAAAACATCAGTTCCAGCAGACATCCCTTGCAAGGAAGATGGAGCTATGGCGCAGAATTGTCAACAGGGTCAACGCAGTGGGATAGCATCCAAGAACTAGGGATGACATCAGAAAGAGGTGGAACGACCTATGAGGGAAGGTGCGTTCCGTGGTATCCAGACACCAGATTGCTGTACAGAGGACTGGCGGTGGATCCTCACCTCCTTCCCCAAAACTAACAATATAAGAGGAGCAACTCCTGAGGGCCTCGCAGGAGTAGCAGGAGAACTGGACTCTGGTAAGGCAAATCTTTACTGCCTTATCCCCCCACCCCACCTGCATGCCATCACATACCGCCACCATTACCGTCACACCCATCACCCCAACAACCCACAGATACCCCACCAACACAACCCACACATCCCAAAACCAAGCCCTGCATGTAACACCAATGCATGGACACCCGTCACCCAAGCATGTCCACTACAGAGACTCACTCACGCCCCAAAATCACCAATCACACAAAGACCAAGCCAATAATGCAAGCACTGGAGTAGAGGGTCAACCACCCATTGCACATGATGGCAAACAATGATACAATAATTATGCTTTTACACCCCAACAGGACCCAACGTCACCGGACAGGAGGTGCCAGACATATCCAGTCCCCCCACAGAAGAGGCCCACATTGATGACAGCAGCTCTGCACGCCTGGATCAAGATGACCAGCCCGGCCCGTCTGGGACCTCGGGACAGTCAGTTCCCCGACACTGTCACAAGCCACCACAGAGCCTCCCCCCTCAGGAAACACCAGCACAGCACACACCCAGCAGGCCCATCCCTCTGTCCCCAGGACACATCAATCAGCAGTGTGTCCACCACTACAGGAATCCCAGGCAAACCCACCAACCCAAGAAAATCAGGGACCTGGGGGCAGTGGCAGTTGACAACCGGTTCAGGAGACAGAGGCACAGGATAACAGGGAAACTGGGAGGACTGCTGTGTGACAGGGGGAGGACAGGCCCAGGGAACCCACTCTCCACGAGGCACTCTCCAACATCATGGGAGCTTACCATCATTCCCAGGAGACGATGGCAAAAGTACTGTCCAAGTTTCAGGAGACCCACCGGCTGCAGGAGGAACACTACCTTGGGATCAAGGAGGACTTGAAGTCCATTAACACCACCCTGGTCACCATTGCAGGGGTGCTGGCAGACCTTGTCAACACCAGGAGGGACACAGCGGCACAACAAGGGGCCCCTGACACTAGCCTGGATGATGAACAGCCCTCCACCTCCACCGGCGCTAGTGGACAGGAGGCACCACTACAGGAACAACAGGACACCAGCATCCCACCCCCTGCAGAAGGAGAACCACCCCACAAACTGTCCCTGAGATCCAGGAACAAGACAGAGAACATTGCCACAAGGCGGTGAGCACACTCTCATTCAGCTGACTCTGCGCACATTACGAGGCCAGGGTGAACTTAGTAGGCAAGATCCCTTGTGAGGCAGGCTACGTGGCACCCCAACCCCACCAGTGGTAAGAGCCATCTATACCTAGTCAGGCTCCTGTGACTTCCAGGTGTCCAGCAATTGGTATTAGGCATCGTACCCCATGGTCGGCTGAAATTTCTAGGAACTGTTAGTGCATGGCATAGTGCAGAGGGCTGCTCCATGTGTGTTGTGTCCGCCAACGGTAGTGGTGTTGCATGCACTGAACATGTCTTTCTTCTGTCTTTCACCCCCCTTTTTGTGGTCTCCCTGTTCTTGTGTGTAATAGCATCATCAGGCAGAGGAGCATTGGCTCCGGAGCAGGAGGGAGCTGCAACCCACTTGGCCATGGAGGGCGAAACAAGGAAGTCTGAAGCCACCAGTGGGATGGAGGGCGAGGGGAGCTCCACGGCGGGGACAGGAGCAGACAACAGTGACAGTGACTCCTCCTCTGATGGGAGCTCCATCACGGTGGCGGGCACTTCTGTGCCCACCGCATCAACAGGTACAGCCACCACCCCCTCTACCAGTACTGCCCTCCCAGCAGCCCCTCAGCGTGTGTCCCGTGCCCGCTCACCCAGGAGGGTGGGCATCTCCTTTGCCCCAGGCACCTCAGGCCCTGCCCCAGTCAGCCCTGCTGCCCTCAGTGAGGAGGCTATTGACCTCCTGAGATACCTCACTGTTGGACAATCTACCATTGTGAATGCAATCCAGGGTGTAGAGAGGCATTTGCAACATACAAATGCATACCTGGCGGGCATTCATTCTGGGCAGGCAGCCCAACAGAGAGCATTTCAGGCTCTGGCCTCAGCACTGATGGCAGCCATTGTCCCTGTGTCCAGCCTCCCCCCTCCAACTTCCTCCACCCAGACCCCATCCCCTGTACCCCAGCCTATCCCAAGCACATCAACAGACCAGCATGCACACTCATCAACACACAAGAGTGTCTCAGGCAAACATAAGCACCACACATCCCACAGGCACTCACACAAGCACCATCCCCATGCAGACACAGCAACATCCACTGCCTCCACTGTGTTCCCCTCCTCCACGTCCTCCTCCTCCCTCCCTGTCTCGTCTCCACTCACACCTGCATGCACTACATCCTCAGCCACTGCCTCCATCACCAGCACGCCCATCACCACTCACCACTCATGTGCATTCACCACCCCCACTACCATTCACACATCCCCAGTGTCCTCTCCCAGTGTGTCAGTGAGCCCTCCTCCCAAAGTACAGAAACGCAGGCACACACCCACCCAACAGCCATCTACCTCACCTCCGGCCCATGCACCTTAACCCAAATTCAGCAGAGGCACACCTCCGACAACCACTACCTCTACCTCGACTCCCAAACCCCCTCCATCTTCCTGTCCTAGTGTGTCTAAAAAACTTTTCCTGGCAAACCTTGACCTCTTTCCTTCACCTCCCCCCCAAGTCCTTCCCCTAGGCCAGGCTTTCCAGGTTCCAGCCCAGCACCTCAGCCACCAAATCCCCAGCACAATGGTGCCAGCAACTGCGGGGTCATCGAGTGTGCCACACATCAGGGCTGCCTGTGTGCCACGTAGCAAGTGCAAGGACATTCTGCCACCTGCCAATGTGAAAAAGTTGCCCACATCCCAGAGGGAGAAGCCGAAAGTATCAGCCACCAAGGGCTCAGCAAAAAACAAAGGGGATAGTGGCAAGACAACTGCGGCACCATCAAAGCTGTGTTCTGTTTCTGCCGTGCTGTTGATAGCGTTGGTTCCGCCCCGGGAAAGGTGGTGGATAGGCCTCTTGTGATACAGTGGGCGGTACTTTGTCTCCCGCCTGTCTGTTGCCGGTGTCCGCTGCGCTGTTTGTTTCTACTGCCGTGGCGGTCGGAGTGTTAAAGTGGCTGTCTATGTTGGCGGTTTCCGCCACGGTCGTAATCCCATTTTTTTTCCGCCGGCCTGTTGGCGGTATTACCGCCGCTTTAACACCGACCACCAGGGTTGTAATGAGAGCCATATTCTCCAAATTGTAAAAACATTTGCTTGAATTTCTTTTGTACAATTATTGGTAAAACAAACAATAGTGAATTATGATGAGGCTGATATAAAGGTTAAATGTATGTACTGTAAAAGCAAAAGGGTTGTCTTGTATTTTATACAAATTGTTATTTATAAATTTACCTTAAAAATAATGAGTAGTGATGTCTGCACATTATGATCTTCTTCCTGTCCTCCTGTGGACCGTGAAGCATCTTGAGGTAGATGGGGTAGTGGATATGGACCTTCTGCTTGAAAATCTATTTCTGTATTGCATCAACAGGGGCGCAGTCCCGTTCTAGGAGCTTTGTTACATAAAATTGCATCGGTTGCTATCATTTTACAGAATGTTTGAGGGCTATTTTGCAGTCCTCCACCACTCTTATGGAGGAAGCAAAATCTTCCTTTAAGAAGTCCAAATGTTCACTCTACTAGAAAACATGTTTGTTTGTGAGCAGTGCTTTATTATCACCCACTCTGAGTGCTTGGGTTTAGAAATGAACTTAAAATACAAGACCCTAAAGCATAGGAACTCACACCTATAATAGAACAATTATATATCAATATTTCTTACAATGCACCCAGGCTTCATATGTGTAAACATTTATTAAACCACTTACCATGGATACACCCATCATCAAAGTTTTCTCTAGATAAACCACAGTAAATCCCACTAAGGGCCTGAATAAGAGTTTGGCAGTCCATGCACTGCCATGGCAGTGGCGGCAGTCCGACAGCCATCAGCTTGGTGGTCAGACCACTGTATTACGATGTTGGTGGGCCTATGGAGTAAATACTGCTTTGGACCAACCAGCACCGTAGGGCAGCGCAGACAGCTGTGGTGACAAGGCAGGGCAAACAGGGCAGCAGAACAAGTGTTTCTGCCGAACTCATTATGATGTTGCACACCACCAATGTGACCATGGCAGTCCAACCACCATTCTCAAGGTGGCGGAAACGAAGCAACTCACTTCCAGGCAGCGTTAAACATCCTGTGCCGCCATGGAGCCCTCCACACACATTCTGCTGTTGCTGCTGCCACTGCTCATTGAAGGTGCCCAAAATCCATGCCCCCATGGACACAACGGGCGGTAAGTACACACACCTACTTGTGTCATTAACCATATCAACAGATCATCGCGCCGTCGTCCACATGACATAGGGCTCACGCTACAAGCACCAAGTACACGTGTCATTATGTCCACAGTCAGAGTCATTCACAAAGAAGGGCACATTCACAGCAATTAAACACCCCCTTTGTGCTGGTCACTGACACTGCAATGCCACAATACACAAAACACATGTCTGACCATCTCAGGCACAGGGTCAGTGAAGTGTTCACAACATTGTGTCACACAACAGCAACATCACATCTACCAATACAACTGACACCCTCACATTGTACACATGTCATGACGTTTCTTCAGATTGAACACACATATATATGGATGTGTCATGGAACACAAACACCCCTCCCATGAAACAATCCTGCAATGGACCCACATATCACCCAAATTGAAACACAATGGAAGAACAATGGGATGCACAATAGTTAGAGAGACAAATAGCCAATGCTTACTATGCAAACAGTTCCTGCACAATAAGGATGGGGGCATCAGAAGCACTTGCATAGGAACTGGCCCTTCGGGTATCTAAGGGAGAAACAATCGTAGAGCCAAGTGGCATGCCATCTACAAAATGTGGAAGTACAAGTCAAGAAAGAAAATACAACTGCACCAGCGTGGGCCATACATCTAGAAGAAGTAGCTGTAAGGAACACACAGCAACATGGATACATGCACAGTCAAATGCAAAGGAAGCGAGCACAATTGAACACCCTCTATGTCTGAACAAACAAAACTCAAGCTCACACATAAGACAAATGTACAGTGCATATCAGGATATTTGACCACAGAAGATGAAGTACTTACCATACCATACCAAACATAGCATAATGCAATGACATCCCAATTTTGGATTAATACCCACATGTTCATACAGTCAACATCTACCATTGTCTTGGGTGACACCAGCACTGCCCATAAAGTCAGATATTGCAAACAACAGCGAATCGATCAGCAATCAGGGTGAAACACACTCAACTGTAGGCATACAACACAAGTTACTCAGGAACAACATAACAGTAGATAAGAATATGCAGGACAAATGTGTACCCAAAAAACAACTTCTTGGGTTTAATAACTCAGAACGAATAAGAGCAAAGGCCATTGGTCAGACCATATAGATATGTTCATGCACATCACTGTCTCCACACTTGACTCCAATCACTGCCAAGAATTTTCCACAGGAAGGGGCATCAAGTGGGCAGGCAGGCCCTCAGGGATCATCCTGAGGTAGGATGGGGTCAGATTTGGGATGGATGGGTTTGAGTTTGGAAAGGGGGGTGCTTTTTCTTTGAATGAGTGAGCTTCTTCTTGGGGGAAGGGGTATGGGTGCTAGCAGAGGGGGCAAGAGTTGCAGGGGAGGACTTGGATTTGGAAGGGATGGATTGGGTTGTGGGTGAGGGACTCTTGGGTTTGGGAGGATGGGTGAAGGGAATAGGGGAAATGGCAAGCTCGAAAAAAGGAAACTTTCCTTGGGAACAAGGGGACAATCTGCAGAAGGGATTGGGGATGTAAAGGTTGAGGGAGTTATCTGGTGTGTGGTTTAGATGTCTTGGGTGTGTGAGGTATGCTTCTGATCGGGTGGTGTCTGTTGCAAATGTGAGTGTGGGTGTTTGCTTGTCTTGGCGGGGCTGGGAGATGGAGCTGCTGGATGATGGAGTGGTGGATGTATATGTCCGTGTTGTGGTGATGTTTGTGGGTATGTTAGATCTTGTGGATGATTGTGTGTCTGTTTTGGTGGTGTCTGCAAGTTTGCTGGATGTGGTGGATGTTTGTGTCTCTGTTGCTGTAGTGTCTGTGGGTATGCTGGTAGTGGTGGACATATCTGTGGGTGTTGTGGTGGTGTCTGCCCGTATGGTGGATGTGGTGGACGTGTCTGTGTGTGTTGTGCTAGTGTCTGCAGGTATGGTGGGTGTAGTGGATGTGTCACTGGCAGTGGTGGTGGTGTCTTTGAGTATGCTGGATGTGGTGTGTGAGTATGTGGGCGTGGTTAGGGGTGTCTGGGGAAGTGGTGGCTGATGTTGTGTTGTAGGTGTCTGTTGAGTGTCTACATGCGGGTGTGTTGTCTTTGTGTCAATGTGTGCTGCTTATGTGTGTTGAGGTGAGTGTGTGCGGATGTGTCAGTGTGCTTTGGACAGGTAGGGGAATAGGAGATTTGGATTAGGAAGAGGGAGGTGGAGGAGGGGAGGAATGTGGGGGGGTTGACTGGCTGCCATCAGTGAGGAGGCCAAAGCCTGAAAAGATCTCTGTAGGTCAGGGTTGTATGACAGAACCACACATGACAGAACCACACATGGCTTAACAACACGGCCAGCACCACAACCGCAGCTTTACCACGCATGCCTTTATCACGCGTGCCTTTACAACAAATATTGTTGTAAAAACATGCTTAGTAAAGGTATATGTGGTAATGCCATGGGTGGTTGTGTAAATCAATCCCCTCAACCCCCTCACCACTCCCCAAACCATACAATCTACCCTGTCCTGAAAACTACCCCATCCTGTCCCAAAAAGTACCCCAAACCCCCACCCTAAACCCTAAAACCTACCCTGCCCTATCCTAAAAAGTACCCTGACCCCCACCCCTGCCCTAACCACTAAAACCTACCCTGTCTGTCCTAATACCAACCCCACCCTGCACTAAAAACTATCCCAACCTACTGCTCTAAACCCTAAAACATACCTTGTCCAATAAATGACCCCACCCTGTCTGAAAAACTTCCCAGAGCCCCCGCTCTAAACCCTAAAACCTACCTTGTCCTAATAACTACCACACTCTATCCTCAAAACCACTCCAACTCCCTGCCCCCACCCTAAACCCTAAAACCTATCCTGCCCTAAAAACGACCCCACACTGTCCTCAAAACCACCCCAACTCCCTGAACCCACCCTAAACCCTAACACCTACCCTGCCCTAAAAACGACCAACACTGTCCTAAAAACGACCCCAACACCGACACCACCCTAAACCCTAAAACCTACCCTGTCCTAAAAAGTACCCTGGCCCCGCCCTAAACCCTAAAACCTACCCTCTCCTAAAAACTACTCCACCTTGTCCTAAAAACTACCCTGACCCCTGCCCCACCCTAAACCCTAAAACCTACCCTGTCCTAAAAACTACCCCACCCTGTCCTACAAACTACCCTGACCCCGCCCTAAACCCTTAAACCTACCATGTCCTAAAAATGATCCCACCCTGTTCTGAAAGCAACCTCGGTCCCCCACCCCACCCTAAACCCTAAAACCTACCCTGCACTGTCCTAAAAACTACCTTGAACCCTCCCCCACCCTGAACTCTAGAACCTTCCCTGCCCTGTCCTGAAATCTACCCTCAACCCATGCCCTGCACCCTCAATCCTACCCTGTCCTAAAAACTACCACATCCTGTCCTAAATACTACCTCTATCCCAAACCCCCACTCCCACCCTCTACCCTAAAACCGACCCCACCCTGATGTAAAAGATATCCCGACCCTTGCCCCACCCTGAACCCTAAAACTTACACCACCATGTCCTAAAAACTACCCGGCCCTTCGCCCTCAACTTTAAAACCCGGCCCCACTTAGCTAGCTGTTTTTCTCTGCCGGCTATTCCTACTGTGTGTCTGAACCACTCATATGCACAGTGCCTTAACCATGCATTTGCGTTGTTCAGACACATGCATGGTTCAGACAAGCACGGTAACACTTTAATGGCTACGCTACACATTGCTCTGACTGTGTATAAAAAGCTGTTTCCTGTAGGCCAGACATGGCCCTTTGAATGCCTTCCAGGAAATCATTGGTCTGCTGAAGTTGGTTGGCCAACCCCTGGTTGGCATTACCCAATGGCAGTCTGCCCCACAGAGATGCTCTTCAGGAGGTCAATAGCCTACTCACTCAGGGCAGCAGGGTTAACAGGGGCTGGGGATAAAGGTGCCTGTGGCAAAGGAGACATCCCTTTTGGGAAAACAGGCATCTGGGTGGGGAGCAACAGGGAAGGTGGCAATGGAACAGGGGGTGGCGGACAAAGTTGGTACAGGAGTTGGTCCTGATGGGTCCACCAACACTAGGGAGTGGCCACTAAAGGTAGAATCTGATGATCTTGCCTCCTCAGGGACACTCCCCTCACCTTCCAGGACACTGGCTCCTTCTGTGTCAGTGGTGTCATGACCGGCGGTACCGTGGCCAACTGCTTTCCCACTTGGTTGTGCCTTGTCTCCTTTGTTTACCTGAGCTGATGCTGCAAATTCAAAGAGGAAAAGAATCACCAGATGTTTCTGATCACACAAACAACAGCTGTGATTAGCAAACATTACCATGACATCAAGTAGGCCCCAGATACAAACTACATCAATGTGCCTTCCACATGTACTAAACCATATGCATGCATGCCATCTGAACTGTCAACAGTTGCCCACAGAAAAATCAGCATCTCAGACAACTACAATTGCATGACTGAAGTTGGGCAATCACAGTAATCATGGAACAAGCAGGAGACCATATCACCTTCAATGCTTTGCCTCATGGAGCATACCTCAGTTACCTGTTGTCATACAATAGTAGCCCAATGCCAACTTCATTCCCACAGATCCCACACAAGGTCATGCAGACATCTATTTGTCACATACCCAATAACACAACAATAAGAAATGATGCACCTAAAACCTGCCATGTTGCTCACAGCAGTACAGTAGCCTGGGGAAGCTAACTCGTAAATACTCATGTTACACTGGAAATATATCAACAATGCACACTTCAACATGTGAAATGTATCCTAATGGAGTCTTGGAACTATTAATAATGTTGCTCAGATATGCTGCACATTTCACATGGAATTGTACACTGTAGGCAAACTGTGCTGAATGTCAGGGAGAAATGTCCCTAAAATCCACAACACAATGAATCAGCAAGCCTCAGGAAAATCACCACTACAATTACATACCCTGATTGCATTAGTAGACGCCATTAATCCGTTGTATGTTAGAGAGACACATAGATGTGCAAGTACTTGTGGAAGGCCCTCAACATGTTGCCCAGTGGGAGGCTACATCACTGTTTCTATTTTGGTCCTGCGAACCCACATGTCTGCGGATGAATGGATGTACCCAACAACATATGATTCCAATGTACCTACAAGTCACTACATGATCCATGCCAACAGTCAGGTAACAAATCTTCCCCATTACACATGTGCAGTGCACTTTTCCACATGATGTCACATCAATGACATGGAAATGCACACTGTTTATAAAAACTCTGGTCCTATCCATCATGTCCCTCATTGCTACTGCAGTTGTACATGCCAAATCACATGCTATGATGCTATTATGGGTGAGGGTATGTGTCAGCCAACAATCAATCCAAACACACAAATCGTGTCAATAGACATTCCCCACTTACCAAGAAAAAGTATTGATCTGTAGTTGACCCAAAGAACAATGTATGCTCTGTCACATGTATAATGCCCATCTTCACATTACAGACAGTAGTGATGAACCAGCACTTGTCACACACTGGCGACAAGTAGCCTCTGGGGGGGCAGTTGCCAATTTACTCGTTTGACCAGACACATGGCTGAGGACAGTGATCCATTGCTTCTTTTCCTTTGGCCTGTAACACTGAGGAGTAGTGGTCTGTAGCATAGAATTTACACCCACAATAACAACAAACATGACTTCATTGATCCATGTACACATCCATGTGTTGTCCCTGAAGAGCAAATTGTTTGTGGATTGTTCAGAATTGTGTCCTAGGTCACTGGGCCAATAGGCAAGGTACATCAGTATGCATCACATTACATATCTACACAAGCATTTACTCATCTACTGTGTCACATGTTGTGGGAAACTTGCACCTCGTTGCAGTACCCCCCTCCACCTTTTGCCTGGTTTCGGCTTGCAACTTGGACTAGAGTACACTGGCATCCTGCTAACCAGTTTCCCACTGTTCTTTCCCTAAAACATTGTAAAAGTAATTGGATACACCTTTAGCCACTACTATAAGTCCCTTGTAAAAGGAACTAAGGTACCCAGGGCATCGGGTACTATGTGAAGGCCTCTGAGGGCAGCAGCACCGATTGTGCCACCCTCTTGGGCCATGCATCCAGATGCAGCTTGCACTGCCATAGCAGGCTGAGTGTTCTGGTGCAAATCTAATGCACAAACTCGACTGGGCACACTACCTGTGTGCCCTGTCCACCATACACTGCATTTACTATGGGTAAGACACCCCTCTAGCAGGCCTTACAGCCCTAAGGCAGGGTGCCCAATATTATATGTGAGGGTATAGCTGCATGAGCAGTATGCCCCCACTGTGTCCCTGCCAAACCTGGGACATAGTAAGTGAATAGAGCAGCCATTTTAATGTATGTGCTGGACACCGGTCAACACAGGTTTCCCAGCTACATAATGGCTACTCTGAACCCTTGGTTGTTTGGTATCAAACAATCCAGAATGTTAAAACCAAACTGGTACCAGTACTGGATTTATTATAAAATGTACCAAGGGGTCACCTTAGAGGTACCCCCTGCAAAACCTAATCAACCTGGCATGGTTACGCCTGGTTCCAGCCAGCCTGCCAAATCCAGACAGCCAATCTACAAACTTGGGGGGAGAGACCTGTCTCTCTGGTTTGTAAAACAATGCCCTTCCTGGGTGGAGGAGCTAACACTCCCGACCCCAGGATGTGCACTGCCTTGGCAGTGAGCTTCAAAGGGCTACCACCCTTGAAACTCGATCCCCAGGCCTGCAGCTAGCAGCAGATGGCCTCCCCCATTGCAAACCCCTACTTTTGGAGGGAGCAAAGGTGGGAAACCACACAAAGGGTAGGAGGAGTGGCCTCACCTAGCATGCATCACCCCTAAGGCGTTGAATGCGAAGTGGACCCTCAAATTCAGTTTCCTTCATTCTGGAATGGAGGAAAATAGCCAATCAGGTTTAGGGAAGTGACCCTTCCCACAGGAAGTGTTCATTGTGGTGGGTGCAGCCACCAAAGTTTAAGTGTTCCATTGGACACTATCAGGTTCCCTCTACAACACCCACTAAATTCAGTATTTAGTGGGCTCCCCTAGACAAAGAAATCAGATTGGAGAAGACAAAGAAGACCAGTACCAAAGAAGATCCAAAGAAAGAGAACTGTGGACCTGCTGTACAAGAAAAGGCGCTAATCCATGCCTGATGAACCCAGGACCTGAAAACCGCTGCCTCAGAGGAACTGGACACTTGACTGACCCCAAGAAACCCAGGCGACCTCCAGGCTTCAAGAATCGCCCCAGATTTCCCTTCTGAGTGGAGGCACCACTCAAAAAAACAAGCAAGAACCAGCAAGTCAGTGAAGGTTACTTCACTGACTGGCCAATATCTCTGCAACCGGAAATCACAGCCAGACCTGATGACACACCAACAACCACCTAGATGTGACCTATAAGTGTGCCAAGTTTGGTGGCACTATGCCTTCCAGTGGTCAAGTTACGCCAATACCCTGGGTACTGGCCAGCTGATACCCGACAACAAGTAAAGCACCTCCCTCAGAGCTGAAAAAGGATCAGGAGGAAGACCCAGTTGAGGTACTTCAGGAACACGCTGGACCTACAACCAGAGTGCCCCCATTGTCCTGTAAGCAGCCCTCAATGAGACTCACCTCCAGCTCCAAAGGACTCAGTTGTGCACAGCTCCATGATCTCCAACTCGCCCTGCATCCGGCCACCCTGCACCCTGCAATGAGGAACCAGCTGTGCTCCACGGTTCCCCACCCTGTGTGACCTCAACAGCCCAAGGGGACCCCAAGGCACCAACTTTAAATATGCAAAGCAGCTCCTTTTCCAAGTGGCCCCTCCAGGTGGCCCTGTGCCTGTGCCAAGAGACTTGCCAATGCTGCTCCCACCAGAACCGGGATCTGCCCGAGGATCTCCAGCTGGTGCACGATGCCCACCAACTGCTGTGACCATCCTGCAAAAGAAGAGACTGGTAACCCAACTGTACGATTTTTAATGCATTTTTTTAAAGTGACTGCCTATTAATTCCTATGGTGTGTAATTACGGACAGAAGGATCAACTTTATTCAAACTTTAAAAAGTCATATCTCAAAAATTACTTAACGTATCTTAAAGAAAAGATCTTGGTCTTAAAATTTTTATAAAAGTCTAGAGTATTTTTATAAATTCTGGTCTTGAGTTTTTCTTTGATTGTGTGTGGTGCATGATTGGATTTGTGAGTATAGCAAATACTTAGGCCCGTATTTATACTTTTTGACGCTAAACTGCGCTAACGCAGTTTAGCGTCAAAAAGTTTTGCGCCGGCTAACGCCATTCTGAAGCGCCATGCGGGCGCCGTATTTATTGAATGGCGTTAGCCGGCGCAAGCAGACCGGCGCTGCCTGGTGTGCGTGGAAAAAAACCACGTACACCAGGCAGCGCCGGCGTAGGGAAAAATGGCGTTAGGGCGTCTTAAAAATGGCGTAAGTCAGGTTGACGCTAAAAAATCGTCTTAACCCGATTTGCGCCATTTTTAACGACGCCCAGACGCCATTTACATGACTCCTGTCTTAGTAAAGACAGGAGTCATGCCCCCTTGCCCAATGGCCATGCCCAGGGGACTTATGTCCCCTGGGCATGGTCATTGGGCATAGTGGCATGTAGGGGGGCACAAATAAGGCCCCCCTATGCCACCCAAAAAAAAAAAAAAAAAAAACTTTATACGTACCTGAACTTACCTGAATGTCCCTGGGATGGGTCCCTCCATCCTTGGGTGTCCTCCTGGGGTGGGCAAGGGTGGCAGGGGGGGTCCCTGGGGGCAGGGGAGGGCACCTGCGGGCTCATTTTGAGCCCACAGGCCCCTTAACGCCTACCCTGACCCAGGCGTTAAAAAGTGGCGCAAATGCGGGGTTTTTTGACCCGACCACTCCCGGGCGTGATTTTTGCCCGGGAGTATAAATACGACGCATTTGCGTCGCCGTCATTTTTTTAGACGGGAACGCCTTCCTTGCATCTCATTAACGCAAGGAAGGCGTTCACGCAAAAAAATGACGCTATTTGCCCATACTTTGGCGCTAGACGCGTCTAACGCCAAAGTATAAATATGGCGTTAGTTTTGCGCCGAATTTGCGTCGAAAAAAACGACGCTAATTCGGCGCAAACGGAGTATAAATATGCCCCTTAGCAATTCTCCTGGATTGGCCTGATTACTCGACCTGTTACCTTAACAATTGGAGCATTAGGTGGTCTAATTTTTACCTCCGGAAACCAACATGTGGTTGCCTGGACCCCCTGCACAGTGTGCCTAGTTTTGCACACTACTTAGAGGGCCAGCCTCCTACACACATGACTTATCCCTTATCGTCATGGGGGATGTCAGAACCTAACACTTGTCAATGTGACAGGCAACAATATGCCCTGTACTCCCCCACTTGTGGCTTCTCTGCTCCTCTCAAACTCTCATCGAGATCAGGGTACACCATCACCAGCATGCGGGCCATTAGTGAGGACATGGTCTGAGGTTTGCCCCACCCATGTTGGGAGGATAGCCCCCAGCTGGACCTCTGCGATCTTCAGGGCCCAGTGTCTCAGGTCCTCCCACCTCTTGCGATAGTGGGCACTTTGCCGCCTGTGGACCTGAGGTTCTGCACCTTCTAGGCAATGGTTCTCCATATCTCCTCCTTCCTCTGGGTGTTTATTTTATGGATGCCAGAGACAAATCAAGCGATTGCAATCACAAGTTTTTCCCAAAATGGTTGTGTCACACACGTGTCAGAGACACAAAGCAAAACATGGTAATTTTGTCAACACACCAGAAGTGTAAAGCACACAAACCAATAATTACAGGGACATGACTACAAACATTTGTATCCATCTGCAGACTAACCCACTACCCTGCTTGTTGCTTACAATGACTAAGCAGGCATACCCACATCAGGTAACCCATGCTCCTGCAACATGTACTGTGATGTGAGCCATAATGAAACACTACAAATGTGTGGCTTCTGAAGGGTAAACTCCTTAGGCCTGAATGGACCAACACATTCACACTCTGTGAGATTGACTCACTGCATAGAGTCCCTACAGGCAACCTACATAGAGCAGACTTCACCCTTACACATGAGTGACAATGAAGAGGCAGACATGGTGAGTACAGAAAGTGTCTTCTGTGTGCAAGTGTGGACATGTGGCCTGCCAAATGAAGACTCATGCCACTTTGGGGGGGTGGGGTTCTGTGGTATGTACCTATACTACAGAACACTCCTTTGGACATGTGTCTAACCAACAGAGATGGCATCCAACATACAAAGGTATGCATTGTACAATTTTTGCTACATGATCAAGCTACTGACTCACATGTCATGGCCTCTCAGGAATCTACACACTGCCTGCACTGTGGGACTGTTATCCATGCAATAAGCATGTACAGGATAATTATGACTTATGTGAAGGTGACAACAGAGCTGTGGGAGTAAGAGACCTGTCATGGGTCAAAGACACTCATTGACGATGATGCTAATTGCACATATAGATTACTTCTAGGATGTACCTCTGCACCCTTCCAAATCTCATCAATGGACTGAGGCATTTAGTGCACGGTTTGCCACAAGATCATGGACATTGTCCACATGACAGGATCTGCTGGTTTACGGGTCGAGGGCACAGTGCCACAGTTGCATAGCCAAAGTGACTCTCCCACAGCTCTGACCATGTCCGATACTGGGAGATACATTTGACAAGCACTGGTCTTTGCAGGCTGAGCATACAGGACCTACATGACATGCACATTGCCGTCACATCCATGCATGACAATACATAACGTGGTCATTAGCAATGTGGCATGTGGTTTGTGTGGCAACCGGAAAGGCAGAGTGAATCATGCTTTGCCTTCCAGGCAACAATTTAGCAAGGCCAAATGTGGGTTGAAAGATCTGTGGCACTATACCCATTGCTTACAACAGTGGTTCCCACCCTTTTGACTCCAGAGGACCCTCACTGAATCACTACTGGAAGCCGGGGACCCCGAAGCAATTTATATGATTTAAATTTCAAATATTAAAACAGTAATTCACAAAAATACAAAAACAAGTACACCAAACAAATGTTTAAATCACTAAAGACATAACTATTTTATATTGAAAAAATATGCAAAAATTTAAAAATGTGAATGGGATGGTTGGTGCTGCATCTCAGAGAATAAGTTTTCAATGTTTTTTTTTTTAGGAAAGCTGAAACATCAGTTCAGATTCTATATTACCACAAATGATTTCTGCTTTTATTTTTCAGGTACATAAGATCTGAGAAAGCTTTTTTACATAAATATGTGAGGAGAAAGAAAGTATAACCATAAGGGCCTCTCATCTCTCCATAGCCTCTCTGTCACATGTAATTCATTTGTTCTGTAGCACCTCTCAAACAAGGGTAGGGTGTCGGAACATTTTACAGGGGACTACAAGGTGTAGGATTCCCAGGTCTTCTACACTGATAGGCATTTTCTAAGAGTGCTTAGATTGGAGAAGCACAAACTCAGGATTCAGAATATAACACAGTGGTTAGTGTTGACTTTATTAATAAGAATGTATTTTGATGCAAGCAAACCTTTTTTAGCAGCATAAGGATAATGAAAGACTGGTAAAAAACAACCTTCTAACGTGTGCCATGCAGTTTGCATGCATCTCTTTGATGACAGTTCATAGCTCACTGTGCTAGATTACAATTGTAACTTATGAACTGCGCAGTAACAAAAGAATCTCTGTAACAAAAGAAGTAACCCACTGTGCTATACACATTAAATACTGTTTTTTGCATCATATATGCTCTGTGAAGCAGGCATGGTAACCATCTGCGCTAACTTAGATGAGTCAAAATTGCCACTAGACGAAACTCCCATCTCTTTCCAGCAGGTACATAAATCATCAGATTTATCTTGACACTTTTATTTTTGCCCGAAAGCAGCTGGATGTACAAGGAACTTTGCTTTGCTTTTAAAACTGCTGCATAAAGGAAGTAATAAATATAAAATCACACATGTGTTTCTGTGGAGAGGCTCCAGCTGGAGAAGTGCCTTCCTGCCGGCCCAGGCATGCGGACCCCTGGGAATGTGTCACAGACCCCTGGGGTGCCACGGACCACAGGTTGGGAACCACTAGCCTACAAGATCCTCAAATGACCCAGACAAGATCCATACGCAGCTCATGCTGTCATGACCATACATGTTGTCCAACATTTACAACCACCATAAAGAAAGAAATGTCATTGGATGGCAGTAAAGTATCCTTGCTAGTTCTGTGCATTCAACACAAGGAGGATATAGGACCCCATAAAACATAACACAACACAATGTTAATGTACACAACATATAGTACTGATCACCAATACCTGCACCATGTGCATCCCATTGATGCCACACAGACTGCAACAACAGGCACACACGAAGTCTAACTGGCACACAAGGGCACATTGTAGCCTGTAAGGAAGTAAAGGATGATGTTGAACAGAGTCAATTGTACATTTGAGGTACTGACCTGATCCTCTGGTGAGCCATACAGCTGTCCATACAAGAGAAAAACCTCATTCACAAACCTCTCCAGCTCCTTTGGAGAGAAGGCAAGGACCCTATCACCTGTTGGATTTGGCATAATTGCTCCCAGAGGCGGCACACAGCAATTCAGTTAGTGGAGGTGTTGCTGCCAGCAGTGTCAAGAGTAAACTGAGTGGATTTGCACAACATGGCGGTCACGTCCACCACGTACGCAGTTATCACCGCAGACGGACACAGACATTGGGCCATGACCGCCACAGGCAATAACGTCAGCCTATGTCTATGTTTGCTGAGGTTGAAAGCACCTACCGGGCAGACAACTTCCACCTCCAGTCACGGGTGGTTCATAATGTCCAGTGAAGTAGGTCACGCATCTGCCATTTTGGTGGTCTGAAATACTGTGTATGGCTTTGTAAACTGCATCACACCTACAATATGGTGGTCATTACAACATTGGCAGTAAAAGCTGCTTACCGCAGTGCAGAAGACCGCCAACACACCGCTGCGGCTGCGGAATTCCACCACGGTCATTATGACCCACAGCTCGGAATCTGCCAAAATCCAGACACCCACACAAGTCCGCCATACCAAAGGTCAGTGATAAACTGGCGATAACAAAACCAACACCGTCACGCCAACAGGAATACGCCCACACTATCACGACCCACGAATCCACGCGGCGGTCTTTCAACTGCGGTATTCCATTGGCGGTTCACACCGCCGCGCTCAAAATACACACACATATACAAAACACAACCACATTGGACATTTCGAAATACACACACCTGATACACATACACACACCACTCCCACACACCCAATACAATATAAAACACACACCCACATCACTCACAAACCCTTACGACTACAATTGCGACTGAAGGCCAGAGAGAGACACCACCATCTACAAACTAGCATCCACAGGCACTCCACACCATCACTCACACAAAATCCACGCACCTCACACAACACACCTCTAAATATCACCCCACACATCACAACACACACCACCTCACACATCACCCACACCACCCCTGGGCAAAGCAAAGACAACCCAGGTTCTCTGAGGAGGAGGTCAGGGTCATGGTGGAGGAAATCATCCGGGCAGAACCACAGCTATTCGGATCACAGGTGCAGAACACCACCATAGCTAGGAAGATGGAGCTATGGCGAAGAATCGTGGACAGGGTCAACGCATTGGGACAGCACCCAAGAACTAGGGATGACATCAGGAAGAGATGGAACGACCTCCGGGGGAAGGTGCGTTCCGTGGTCTCAAGACACCAAATCGCGGTTCAGAGGACTGGCGGCGGACCCCCACCTCCTCCCCCACAACTAACAACATGGGAGGAGCAGGTCTTGGCTATACTGCATCCTGAGGGCCTCGCAGGAGTAGCTGGAGGAATTGACTCTGGTAAGTCAAATCTTAACTATTACATGCCGCACCCACCTGCATGCTATCACATACCCCCACCCTCGCGCTCGCCCTCATCACTCCAACTCCTCACGTATGTCCCAATATCACAAACCACACATCCCAAACACAAGCCCTGCATGTAACACCAAAGCACGGACACCCATCACCAATGCATGGCCACTACACATACCCATACACCCCCCTAAACAATTATCACACAAGGTCCAACACAGGAATGCAAGCACTGGGGCACATGGTCACCCACCCATTGCACACCATGGCACACACAGATGCAATAGTCATGCCTTTACACCCCTGCAGGGCCCCTACCTAATATCACCAGACAGGAGGGTCCAGATATGTCCACCCACCCACAGAAGAGGCCCACAGTGATGACAGCAGCTCTGTCCAACTGGATCTAGATGACCAGCCCGGCCCATCTGGGACCTTGGGACAGTCGGTTCCCCTCACACTGGCACAGGCCACTACAGAGCTTGCCCCCTTTGGAAACATCAGAGCAGCACCCACCCAGCGGGCCCATACCTCTGTCCCCAGGACACGTCAATCAGCAGTGTGTCCACCACTACAGGGAACCCAGGCTAACCCACCAACCCAACAACACCACGGACCTGGGGGCAGTGGAAGTGGGCACACGATTCAGGGGACAGAGGCCCAGGAACACAGGGGAACTGGGAGGGCTGCTGTGCGACAGGGGGAGGACAGGCCCAGGGAATCCACTCTCCACGAGGCCCTCTCCAACATCATGGAAGCCTACCACCAATCCCAGGAGACGATGGCAACGGTACTGGCCAAGTTTCAGGAGACCCAGTGGCTGCAGGAGGAACAGTTTTTGGGTTTCAGGGAGGGACTCAAATCCATCAATTCCACCCTGGGCACCATTGTAGGGGTGCTGAAGGAACTCGTGAACACCAGGAGGGACACTGTGGCACAACAAGGGGCCCCTGACACTAGCCTGGACGATGAACTGCCCACCACCTCTGCCGGCGCTAGTGGACAGGAGGCACCACTACAGGACCACCACACCAGCACCCCACCCCCTGCAGATGGAGAACCACCCCGCAAGCGGTCCCTGAGATCCAGGACAAAGACAGAGAACAATGCCAAGACCCCCGCCAAGAAATGAGATCAACCTGATCATCCTTCTGTCAAACTTTGTCACCCTGTCCATACTTAAACTGCCCCAGCTCCACTTCCTATGCCCCTTTGGACAATACACCTGTGAGACTAATAGACTGGACTCTGCCATGGACATTCCTCCACCATCACCCCTGACCATTTTACAACCCCCTCCACTATTGAGCACTTAAATAAACACCCTGAAATCACAAAACAATCTGGAGTCAGTCTGTGCTTTCGAAAATGTGTATTTGCAATAACAGTGGATAAATGCTATCTCAAATGTAATGTCAACATACCTATGTCACACAGCTCTAGTCCATGCGGAAACAAAGCAGATGTCACACAGTGGGACCCACATCTGTGAAATCGTAAGGGAAAGTGACAACTCAGTGACCATACACTGGGTGAAAATGACAGACAGATGAGGTTAGTAGAATTAAATCAGTTGTAGCAGGCTCTGTTGTCTTTTTACCTGTGTCTCACTGGAAGTATTGCAGGATCACTGTGTTCCTGTTGTCTATGTCCTCTTCTTCTGCTTCCTCATCTTCACTGTCCACAGGCTCCACAGCTGCCACAACACCTCCATCTGTACCATCCTTCTGCAGAAAAGGCACCTGTCGTCGCAAAGCCAAGTTGTGAAGCATACAGCAGGCCATGATGATCTGGCACTCCTTCTTTGGTGAGTAGACTAGGAAACCACCTGTCATATGGAGGCACCGGAACCTGGCCTTCAGGAAGCGAAGGTCCTCTCTATAACCCTCCTAGTTCGCCCATGGGCCTCATTGTAGCATTCCTCTGCCCTTGTCCTGGGATTCCTCACTGGGGTCAGTAGCATTGACAGGTTAGGGTAACCAGAGTCACCTGCAAATGGCGAGGGACAACTGTTAGACACACACTAACTCATAGGGACATCCCCAGACAACTATTCACACTGTATTGTGTCCATGTCCTCACCTAATAGCCACCCACGGTGCCTCTGGAGTTGCCCCATCACATAAGGGATGCTGCTATTTCTCAAAATGTAAGTGCCATGCACTGAGCCAGGGAATTTGGCATTCACATGGGAGATGTACTGCTCTGCCAAACACACCATCTGCACATTCATCGAATGGTAACTCTTCCGGTTTCTGTACACCTGTTCACTCCTGCGGGGAGGACCAAGGCCACATGTGTCCCATCAATGGCCCCTATGATGTTGGGGATATTTCCCATGGCATAGAAATCACCTTTCACTGTAGGCAAATCCTCCACCTGAGGGAAAACGATGTAGCTCTGCATGTGTTTCAGCAGCGCAGGCAACACTCTGGACAACACGTTGGAAAACATCCCTGATGCAATGGCCACTGTAGTTTGAAATGACCCACTTGCTAGGAAATGGAGTACTTACAGCACCTGCACTTAGGGGGGATTCCTCTGGGATGGCGGATAGCTGACATCAGGTCTGGTTCCAACTGGGCACACAGTTCCTGGATTGTGGCACGATCAAGTCTGTAGGTGATGATCACATGTTGCTCCTCCATTGTCGACAGGTCCACCAGCAGTCTGTACACCGGAGGATGCCGCCATCTCCTCACATGCCCCAGCAGACGGTGCCTATGGAGGAAAACAGCGACCAGAGAGTGAACCAACTCTGAGGTACGTAAACACAGCTTACTCTGAAATATTAGCAAATCGATATATGCCTGTATGAGTGTTTAGGCAAGGCCTAGATATGTGTGACGCATTCTAAAATAATGCCATGTGGCCCCCTGCGGCTGCCTGACCTGTAAAGTGGGACAAGGGGATATGAGGTAACTGCACTGGCGTTGTACACCGTTGCGGTAGGCGGTCGAAGACAGCTGCACAATCCTGCATTGGTTAACTTTGGACCCTATGGGTCCCAGGAGCCAATGACGATGTACGCCGGCGGTGACGGAACGCACCGCCGCGGACGTGACCGCCATTTCCTCTCTGTTCAGCCACTTGATACCTGATCTTCGACAGGAGAGGATCTACACTGCAAGTGCTGCTGTGACCTCAGTCTGGAAGAGACAATGGCTCGTGTGTCTGGGGAAAGGGCCCCTGCCTTCAGCACAGAGGAGTTGGAGAAAGTTGTGGATGGGGTTCTCCCCCAGTACACGCTACTCTATGATCCTCCAGACAAACAGGTAAGTACACAGTGAGCATGCTGTATGGGCAATGCCTGTGTGGAGTGGTGTGGATGAAAGATAGGGGGGGATGAGAATGAGGCGTGCATGAAACGACGGTGAGTGCATGTGCGTCATGGGAAGGGTAGGGATGCAGGCTAATGACTGTGACGGTGCGGATGGTAATAACTTCTGTTTTTCCCCTGTACTATTCCTGTAGGTCAGCGCCCACCAGAAGAAGGACATTTGGCGTGCCATCGCCAAGGAAGTCCGGACCCTGGGGGTCTGCCACAGACGGAGCACCCACTGCCGGAAAAGATGGGAGGACATACGCTGCTGGAGCAAGAAGACGGCGGAGGCCCAGCTGGGGATGGCCTCCCAAGTGGGAGGGGTGTCCGTCGCACCATGACCCCTCTGATGTTCAGGATCCTGGCGGTGGCGTACCCGGAGTTGGATGGGCGCTTGAGGGCATCACAGCAGCCACAAGGGGGTGAGTACACTCTCATTCTGCCGATTCAGCGCACATTGTAGGTGTATGGATGGGGGAGGTGGGCTGTGGGTTCCCCTAGACTAGGGTGAGTTTAGTAGGCAAGGACCCTTCTTAAGGCAGGCCCTGTGGCACCCCACCCCACCTGTGTACAGTGCCAACTACACCTAGTCAGGCTCCTGTGACATCCATGTGTGCAGCAATCGGGCATAGCCTTGTAACCCATGTCTGCGGCGTAGTGCAGGGGGCTTCTGTGTCTGTAGTGTCCGCCAACGGTAGCAGTATTGCATGCACTCAACATGTCTTTCTTCTGTCTTCCCCCCCTTTTTGTGGTCTCCCTGTTCTTGTGTGCATTAGCATCATCAGGCGGAGGAGCAGTGGCACCTGAGCAGGAGGGAGCTGCATCCCACATGGCCCTGGAGGGCGACACTACGGAGTCTGAATTTACCAGTGGGATGGAGGGCGAGGGGAGCTCCACAGCGGGGACAGGAGCTGACACCAGCCATATAGACTCCTCCTCTGATGGGAGCTCCCTTGCGGTGGCGGGCCCATCTGTGCCCCTGCATCTACAGGTACAGCCGCCACCCCCCATACCAGAACCGCCCTCCCAGCAGCCCCTCAGCATTTGTCCCGTGCCCGCTCACCCAGGAGGGTGGGCATCTCCTTTGCCCCAGACAACTCAGGCCCTGCCCCTGTCAACCCTGCTGCCCTCGGTGAGGAGGCCATTGACCTCCTCAGGTCCCTCACTGTTGGGCAGTCTACCATTTTGAATGCCATCCAGGGTGTAGAGAGGCAGTTGCAACAAACCAATTCATACGTGGAGGGCATTCACTCTGGTCAGACAGCCCATCAGCGAGCTTTTCAGACTCTGGCCTCAGCACTGATGGCAGCCATTGTCCCTGTCTCTAGCCTCCCCCCTCCAACTTCCTCCACCCAGACCCAAACCCCTGTACCTCAGCTTATCCCAAGCACACGATCAGATCAGCATGCACACACCTCAACACACAAGGGAAGCTCTGGCAAACATAAGCACCACACATCCCACAGGCACTCATGCAAGCATCACACATATGCAGAGACACCAACATCCACTGCCTCCACTGTGTCCCCCTTCTACTCGTCTCCCTCCTCCCTCCCTGTTTCGTCTCCACTCACACCTGCATGCACTACATCCTCAGCCACCACGTCCATCATCAGCACACCCACCACCACACTCCGCTCACGTGCAGTCACCACCCCCACTACCATTCACACGTCCCATGTGTCCTCTCCAAGTGTGTCAGTGAGGCCACCTCCCAAGGTACACAAACGCAGCCACACACCCACCCAACAGCCATCCACCTCACAACAGCCTCCAGCCCATGCACCTTCACCCAAAGTCACCAAATGTACACCTCCTACAACCACTACCTTTTTCTCCACTCCCAAACCCCCTCCATCTACCCGTCCCAGTGTTCCTAAGAAACTTTTCCTGTCCAACCTTGACCTCTTTCCCTCACCTCCCCCACCCCTTCAGTCTCCTAGGGCCCGACTCTCCAGGTCCCAACCCAGCACCTCAGCCACAACATCTGCGGGACCAGTGGTACCAGTAGTAACAGCCTTCTGGAGTGCGCCAGGCAGCAGGGCAGCCAGTGTGGCAAGGAGCCAGAGCACGGAAAGTCCCCCACCTGTAAAGCATACAAAGTTGGGCAGTGCCCGCCGGGGGGGGGACGAAATCAGCCACCAAAGCCGCTCCCAGGGGTATAGTTGGGGGTGTGGAGACAGCTGCGCCACCATCCAAGGTGGGGAAGGGGCACAGTAAAACCGGCAAGTCTGGGAAGATCTGCACGGCGGGCAAGACCGCCACCACCCCTGCGGCCCAGGACACCACCGCCAGCAGAACCGCTGCCCAGGACACCACCGCCACCAGCCCCGAAGCCCAGGATACCGCCGCTAGCAGAACCGCTGACCAGGACACCGCTGCCAGCAGAACCGCTGCCCAGGACACCGCTGCCACCAGCCCAGCTGCCCAGGACACCGCCCCAGCAGCTCCGCTGCCCAGGACACCGCTGCCAGCAGAACCGCTGCCCAGGACACCGCCGCCAACAGCACCGCTGCCCAGGACACTGTCGCCACCAGCCCCGCTCCCCAGGACACCGCCGCCAGCAGAACCGCTGCCCAGGAAACGGCCGCCACCAGCCCAGCTGCCCAGGACACCGCCACCAGCAGCACCGCAGGCCAGTGAGCGCTAATGATTACGACGCTACTGTGGCTGCCACGGGCAGGATGAAGCACTCTGGGCACAAAGCCCCCTCCAGAACCAGTGGAGTATCACATCCACTCACACAGTCCTTGGCAGGATGAAGCACTCTGGGCACAAGGCCCCCTCCAGAACCAGTGGAGTATCACATCCACTCACACAGTCCTTCTCAGGATGAAGCACTCTGGGCACAAAGGCCTCTCCAGAATCCAGTGGAGAATGTTATCCACTTGAGAGACTGTGGCTTTGCACTCCCCAGGATTGAACAGTGGGCAAACCACCCACTGTAGAGACTTGAGAGACTGTGGCTCTGCACTCCCCAGGATTGAACAGTGGGCAAACCACCCACTGTAGAGACTTGAGAGACTGTGGCTTTGCACTCCCCAGGATATAGCAGTGGGCAAACCACCCACTGTAGAGACTTGAGAGACTGTGGCTTTGCACTCCCCAGGATTGAACAGTGGGCAAACCACCCACTGTAGAGACTTGAGAGACTGTGGCTTTGCACTCCCCAGGATACATCAATGGGCATGGAGCCCCCTCGTGGATCTGGCATCGTGCACTCATCCGGCTGAGGTGCTCCCCCTTCCCTTCCCCATGAGGTGCCTGTTTTATTTCTATCTGATGCCCCAGCAGTGTTCTCTCCATCTTGTTCGGGTACTGAGTGTGGGCCTCGCCCATGCCTTTTGGGCCCAGTGGTCCACGGACTATGATAGTGGAATACCTTGGATTTGGATTCTTGGTGTATATATTTGTTTATAGTGTGAATATCTTAATACATGTATATATTTTTGATTACTGTCTTCATATATATTACAATCATTCGACTCATTTCCTTTTGTCCTTGCATTCTTCCGGGGGTGGGGGGTGTAACTGTGATGAATCATGATGTATTAGTGTGTGTGTTGTCATGGGTGAGGGTGGGGGTGGGAGTGTTGCGTGCTGCGTGTGTGTGTCACTGTTTTTTCCTTCCCCCTCCCCTGTGTTGTAGGTGCAGTACTCACCGTGGTCTTCGCCGCCGGCGTTCGTGCTCCTGGTAGTGGAGCAGGAAGATAAAGGCTGGAAAAATCTGAAGTTCCGGTTCCATGGCGTTCTGGTTCCTCGTGGGATGTGTAGAGGTGAGCGTTTTCCCTTCCAAGTCCTGTTTCCGCCGTGTTTTTGTTCATGATGTATCCGCCCCGGAAAAGGTGGTGGATTGGTGGCTTGTAATAATGTGGGCGGTACATTGTCTTCCGCCTGTCTGTTGGCGGTTACAGCCGCGGTGTTTGTTTGTACCGCCTTGGCGGTCGGAGTGTTAAAGTGGCTGTCTATGTTGGCGGTTTCCGCCATGGTCGTAATTCCATTTATTTTTTTCTCCGGCCTGTTGGCGGTTTTACCGCCGCTTTAACACCGACCGCCAGGGTTGTAATGACCACCTATATTTGTTGTAGCATCACAAACATCCTTATTCTTTCTTGTTATCTAGGTCCTACTGCACAACCACCAGTGTGTTGTAGGGCACAGATGGCATATGATGGCAGTGCATGGTCCACTACTGCCGATGGTATTTTTGGTGGTCGGGAAATACAGTCGCATTTCAATGGGCAATTGTGTAGCAGATAGTTGTGTTTTGCCCAAATCCATGGTGGGTACTTTTGTGTTGACAACCATGGGGGACACATGTGACCCTTGTGCAGTTGCCAGCTGGGAAGTGTACAATGTGTCATGGCAATCCAGTCTGAAATGCTTTGTCACATGATATTGTTGGCATGCATCATGTATGTTGCTGTAGACACACTGACTAATGTTACAAATCATGTACTGTCACACATAGGTATACTGGGCGAGGGAGTATGCGACAACCTCCTGTCTACCGTCAACTGCCAGACCATCAGACCATGGAGCAATGCCACATAATCCATTTATACCACTCGGATAGGCAAACAATAGAGGATTCATGTCATCAGTTGGAGCCAGATCTAATGCCAGCTAAAAGCAATCCAACCTGCATACCACTCATTGTATTGTACAAGTCATGCCAGTATTGCACTTCCTGGCTACAGGGTCCTTCCAGCATACAGTGGCCCTATCTACTGGTATGCCCCAACCTATGTTCAGTCTGGCATTGAAGGATTTCTTCTCAACAATGTTGAAACACTTTGACAGCTATAACAGGTTCCCCCGACATGAGGTTTTAGCCAATGTGAAGGCTGACTTTTATGGTTTTGCCTGACTCCCACATGTGGTGGGGGCCATTGATGGCACACATATTTGCTTGGTGCTGCCACAAACCACTGAACAAGTGTATAGCAACAAAAAAAATATTCCATTCCATCAATGTGTAAGTTATCTGTTTTGGCAGATCTCCACATCTCAAAGGTGTGTGCCCGTTATCCTGTATCAGCCCATGATTCCTTCATAATGCTTAACAGCACCATACCCCAGCTGATCTCACAACTGCACCCAGAGAGGGTGGCTGGTTGTTAATTCGTGTCTTTCCTGATTGTGTGTGAACAATGTCAAGTGCTACAAACATGAAGTGAGTGACTCATTGTTGCACTTATGGCCCATTCCTTAATAGGAGACTCAGCATATCGATAACCGTCCCTGGTTGTTGATGCCACTGAGGATTCCAACTACGCCAGGGGAAGTCTGATCCAATGAGGCCTATGGAAGGATACAAAGAGCAGTGGAGCAGGCTTTTGGGCTTCTGAAGGCCAGATTTAGGTGTCTGGATGGACTGGTGGAGCCCTCCTCTACTCACCCAGGAAGGTGTGTCAGATCACTGTGGCATGCTGCATTCTCCACAACATCGCCCAGCGGAGGAATATCCCATACATCCCAGAGGAGCCACCAGGTGAGAATCCAGAAATACCAACTGAGGATGACAGTGGAGAAGAGGAAGGAGCTAACTTGCTAGAAGATCTCATCCACAGATACTTCTCATGAGTGAAGTATGTCATGTAATGTCATGACTGTGACTGTACAATGAACTGTAGTTGTGAGAATGTGGTGAGTGTTTTGGGTAGAGCTAGGGAGCTGATAGTTTGCAATAATAAGCCAAAGGCTGCTTGATAAGAAAGCTTTTGACACATTCCCACCTTGATGATGTTGCTTTGTTGTATCTGTTTCCTTGCAATGTACTTTGTTTTCCAGATGCTTGCTATTTGACTTGTGTCATATGTATGTTTTCAAGCCTATACTCTTTGTTTTGTTCATTGTACAGGTACCTTCAACATGACATCTTCATGTGGGCATTTCAGAGTTGTGACACTGGCAGGTATGTGATGCTGTTCTGACATACCAAGTGGACATGGATTGTTCCAGGTAATGTAGGTCACAGAGTTTGGGCATTTGAGACCTGTGCCAACACAGCTTGCACAGTTTTTGGGTGGAAGGTCAAAAGTGCCCATTGTAGTTGTTTTGTGTGCTATGGTGGGCCTGATGCATCATGTGTGTCATCATGTGGGCATAAAATATGTAGTCCTAAACCACAAGCAAGTAATTTTTTGCTTCACATTGGCTAAACACTCTTTTTGTATAACCTTTATGTAGCTGTAGATGTGTTTCATATTTGTAGGCCACAGTGACTATGCCACAACACTGACATATGTGTGTATCATACCACCAGATTCATGTGCATTATGTTATGATGGCCCTGTGATCAGGGACTGTTGTACTGGCATCCATATGTATATTTGTGTTATCTGATGTTGAATTACCTTGGTGTGGTATGTGATAAGGCCAAGCAGATTACAAAAACCATAACATTCTACAAGACAATGTCTGACAAATCCCTTTCTTCCATAGTCTGGGAGTCTGTACCTGTCGATATGTTCATTTACTCAGTATGAGTCAATAATTTTTGATTTCCAAGAATTCAGACATATTGTCAGCCTATGTGCTGAACACTTTAATAAAATGTTACACTTGTATGTATGTGTTTGTGTGGGAGGGTTGTAATCCTGAGCTAGATACTGGTGAATGAAATCATTGGAGTAGATGCCACACCACTGGGAGTCCAAAGTCCAGAGAATTCCTCCCATTAGACATGGTAGGTGGTTCACTTTCAGTCCAGAGAGAATGTGTAACACACAAAGGAGATCCTTAAGGAAGAGGGTTATTCCTGGCAGTGGTAGGTGTCTTGCCACCTGCACCTCCTTGATTCTTTGTTGAACACCCCCGCTTGCATAGGAAGGTTCTGCTTCTATAGAGGCAGAGGTGCCTGGGCCTTGTTGTTCCTCTGTCAGGCTTGCCTTCCAGTGGCTGGCACCGATACTGATGGGCCTGCTGTTGATGAGCTAAAGGAAGGGGTAGACGGGTGTTGAAAAGCCCTGCTCAGTGTGGTGTATATGCCCCTCACAACCCTGTTAGGGAGACCATGTTGGTATTCTGGGCCTCCATCTGTTGATACATGTCCCTATGCATGTCCCTCTGTAGCTGATTTATTTCTCAGACTTCAGTGAAGACCTAGCCTATTATGCCTTGTGACTCCTGATAGACACCCAAGACATTACTGATGGTATCCTAGCCAAGAGCAGCCCCAGTGGCCTCACCCCTCTTGGCCACAGCACCACTCCCACGCACCCAACCCCCACGGGCCTGTGCCCTTGCCACATGGTGCTCTCTCCATCTTGTTCCTGGACCCTCTTTGTCCGAAGAGTTGCACTGCAACTCAGGATCTAGGACTTGGGGCACAAGATGGTAGACACTGTGCTCGGATTACAGGTTGGAAGACGGATGGTTGCCTGGGATGTTGAAGCAACATGGCTGGGAGGTGACGTTGTGGGCACAGTAATGCTCACTGTTGCCATCTGACCAGGTTGCCTAGATGGGCCAGAACCATCCTCCATGTCCAGACATTGTCAATGAGTGCTTCATCCAGGGGCATAGTGGTAGCCCAGTGGCAGACCCGCCTGTGGATGTAAAACGTACATTGCTACTGGCTGTATTGTGACACATGCCTCCAATGGTTTAGAGTTACAGTAGGCAGAGACCTTGTACAAAATAAAGGTGTAGGAAATCCAATAATGGCAAGAAGCCATGGTATTGGGTGAATTGACATGACATGTGTGAAGCAAGCCAACTCATTTTGACTGAAGCAGCTGCTGAGATGTGCAGATCAGTTGTACTTTGGAGGATGGCCTGAAAATGACATCTTGCCACCAGTGCAACCAACACAGTAGATAGGCGAGATATGTTTTTCACCATTTGGAGACATTGATGAGTGGGATGCAGGCAGACCTAGGACTTTGTTGCAAATGTGACTGGAGTCATCATGTGCACAGTGCTGTGTCAATGTGTCTGCTGCCGCTGCCAATCTGGTGATACATCTTGAGACTTGAGGAATACTTGTTGCACACACTGGGTAAGGTGTCCTTCCTGTCCTCAATAGTTTCATCTTGATTTAGCAAGTCATGCTGGAGCTAGGTAGACAGACACATCTCTGATTTAAGCATGAACTGTGCTTGATCACTCCCAAGTGAGTGCACTTTATTTGTGAGTTGGCAAACTGGGGTTTTTGGAAACAAGAACATTGTGCTGGTGTTTGGAAACAGGGCCTGCTGGGAGTTGCAGTCAGGACAATCTCTGTACTACACACACTATACAAATATTATCCGTCAGGTGAGTAAACGTCATTGTGAGCTAACAAGCAGGGATCTTTGGACAAGAGAGCATGGCCTGATGGTTGGAATTGCTGAAACAAAGCCTGCTGGGAGTTGCAGTCAGGGCAATCCCTGTACTACACACACTATACAAATGCTATCTCCTCAGGTGAGCAAACCTAATTTGAGAGTTAACAAACAGGGGTCTTTAGACAGGAGAACACTAGGCTGGTGGTTGAAGTTGCTGAAATAGGACCTGCTGGGAGTTGTAGTCAGGTCAATCCCTGTACTACACACTCTAGACGGATGTGATCTCCCCAGGTGTGTGAACTTCATTTGAGAGTTTACAAACAGGAGTCTTTGGACAAGAGAACACTTGCCTGGTGGTTGGAGTTGTTGAATCAGGGCCTGCTAGGAGTTGCAGTCAGGTCAACCCCTGCACTACACACACTATACCAATGCTACCCCCCCAGGTGAGTACACTTAATTTGAGAGTTTCTAAACAGATGTATTGGAGCATTTGACCACTGTGCTAGTGGTTGCAGTTATGGGAACAGGGCCTATTGTGCTTTGCAGTCAAGTCACTCTCTGCCGCACACACTTGACCAATGTTATCCCCCTAGGTGAGTAAACTTTATTTAGGAGTTGACTGATGTGCTGGGGCAAATATCCACTGTGCTGGTGGTTGAAGTTACAGAAACGGGCCTGGTGGGAGTTGCAGTCAGGTCCCTCTCTCTACCACACACACTTGCCAAATGGTATCCCCCCAGGTGAGTGCATTTCATTTGTGAGTTACCAAACAGGAGCCATTGGACAAGAGAACACTGTGCTGGTGGTTGGAGTTGCTGAAATGGGGTCTGTTGGGAGTTGGAGTCAGTTCACTCTGTCTACTACACACACTTGACCGATGTTATTCCCCCAGTTGAGTACACTTCATTTATGAATTAATGAACGGGAGTCTTTGGACAAGAAAACACTGCCCTGATGGTTGGAGTTGCTGAAACAGTGCCTACTGGGAGTTGCTTTCAGGTCAATCCCTCCACTACACGCACTTGCCTAATGTTATCCCCCTAGATGAGTGAACTTCATTTGAGAGTTAACAAAAACAGTGCCTCCCGGAGTTGCAGTCAGGTCACTCTCACTTCTCCCCAATACATGACAATGGTTGTGTTTTACATATCTGTAGGCAGGCTGTATTTATGTTTGAGCATGCATTTTCATTTTGGGATATACCATGGATCCTTGAATGGGTTTCTGATATTGGGAGATTTCCAGGCCCCATTTGGACATATGCCACATGATGGGCCTTGGTAACTGTCATGTTGGATCCAATGATACACAATGACAGTGTTACAAGTCAGATACTCTGGATATTGAATGTTGGTGAGATACATGAACAAGACAGTGGGTAAAGGTGAGCTGTGAGCATGCATGACATTGCATTTTGGTGACTTTTTTTCTGCTTTTAACTCACAAGCCTCTATTCCCCCAGGTTTGTGTCAATCCCTCAGGATGCAGGATGGCTACGGCCTTCTCCTCCCAGGCAAAGAGTATTAATCGGGCACTGGAAGGGCCACCACCTGTCTTCTTGGTTTGCAGCTGGTGCCTGGAGAACAGGAAACCGACCTTGCCCCTAAGGTCATTTCACCTCTTGCGAATGTCCTCCTTTGCGTGCAGTGTGGTGCCTACAGCATTCGCTCTGTCAACGATCCTGTCCCACATTTCCATTTTCCTAATGAGAGGAGTGTGCTGGACTTGGGCTCCAAACAATTGTGGCTCTATTCTTATGATTTCATCCACTATGACTCTTAACTCATCTTCAGAGAAACAGGGATTTCTTTGAACGTGACATGGTGGACAAATAAAATTAAGGGAGACAGGGACTTACTTACCATGAGAAGTGCAGTAGGGTGTGAATGGACAAAAGTGTGTGAAAACGGGGGTGCCAAATCTATGTACTGTACAGAATTAAAGGTGCTCGGCTTCTTTGTCTTGTAGTGGAAACGCAAAGGATTGTGGTCTGTGAAGGGGTGTGTTTTATAGCATGCTTTGCAGGTCTGTCCACTTGGCTGTGTGTCAGTTGTGTTGTTTTTTAATTCATCCAATGTGCACTTGTCTGTTAATTTGCTGACCACGAACTGCTGTGGTTCTGACTGCCATTGGCTGACTGCCACGAAGGGACCGTCATGGCGACTGTGTGACTGTAATATGCTCGGTTGGTAGCCGGGGCGCTGACTGCACTTAAGTCCGGACCGACTATATCAAGGCCGCCGCGCTTCTGGCGGTCTGTCTCTTTTGCTTGGCAGTTGGTGGTCCTGCCTGTGTAACTTGTAATAGGGCAGTCTGAAAGACCACCAGTATGGCGGTCTTTTTAGGACCATCCACATGGCGATCTGGGATCCGACAGCCAAACTCATAATGAGGCCCTAAGTCTAAACATGTATGAGTTGTGTGTGCTGCCTGGGAAACATGCATCAAGGTATGTGATAATACAGGATGCATCACACACAAATTGTATGTTTAGAGAGATAATATTTTCATGATTACAATACAAATACTCATATGGAAATGGTGGGCATATTGTTACATATGTTCCATCTACACAGCCAATTAATTATAGGACATGGGCAATACAATAGAATTAAAACTAGTCTGCTTTAGGTCCAATTGTGTTACAGGAATATGCATTAATATCATTTTTTTCTAATATTGCATCTAAAAAATCAAAAAACATCTAGACAAGGCTCTTTGTGAAGCACCACCTGCCATGATAATTACACCCTGGTAACTCCCAGGAATTAACAGGTGATGGGAACAGAGTGCTTTCACATGAGTAGGTATGGCATACTTCTATTCGTATTTCTTCCAAGAAGGCGGTAACGCTCAGCAGTTAAGTTTCAAATAACCTGACTCAATTTATATACATCAAATATATCCTCATTTGTTTGTTCACAACGAGTAATCCTAACCATAAAAATCCTTTTCTGCCTTCTCCTTCTCCTCTGCAGCCCAGCAAGTACTCACATCTTCCTTCTCTTCATATGCAAAGCAGCTTCTGGGAAAGGGTCTGATGTTTTCCACAGCTGTGTATATAGGTTACACCTGATTACCATTTAATGTTAAATTGCACATGCAAAATCATAATTTTAACCATCATGTACAAATCGGAAAATCAGAGCTTTTCTGACAGCAAAATTGCATTTTTTTATTCACCAAACCTTTCTAGCGATTTGATAACATGTTTTAACATGTTACTGAATCTTACTGAATCTCTAATTGGGTTTGGGAATAAATAAAGAGTCGGTATGTGGAAGAGGTGTGTTGAGGGTGTCCCTTCGAGATACCGAATCTTTAAGCTATGTATTAATATTTTACAACCAAAATCCAGTTGCAAAACTTTAACATTTTACTACCTCCTTAAAGGATATTGTAAGTCATTCACAAATCTTTACAAAAACAGTTTTTTATGACAGGAAGTGCCTGCCACTGCCTGCTCATAAAAAAAGGTTTGAGAAATGTTTTCTTTTTTAAATCCATCTTGTTTTCCTTTCAGGTAAACAGCCTGCATTTTAAAAGTGCTTTATTTGGGAGAAAACACAGGATGCTGACCCCAGTAGGCCACAGTGCTTGTGAATGGAGCTAATCAAAGTCGGTCACATTGCAACACCTACCTCATGCATATTAATGAGGTTGGTTGAACTACGACCCACTCCAGATCAGTATTTTGAGAACAAAACTAAAAATACATATGTCCATTATCAAAATACCAATGGGTTCATTAGAAGTCAGTGTGCAAGCTGCGACTATGTCTTACAAATTCATTTTGTACATTACATTTAAGGAATCACAAATTGCAAATTGTTATTTGCAGCAACCTTTGATTCCTTACATGGAATCCTTGAACATTAAGACCTTTGTGACTAGTCATAGTTTATGAAGCCTTCATACATAACACTAACAAATTGCTAATAACAAATCCCTAATAACAATTTGCCATTTGTAGTTGCTAAATTATTGAGTCAGTATTTAGAATGTAGACATAATGGACTTTCATACATGAGAAAATCGGACTTTAGCAGTCGGTAACCAGTTTCCAACTGGTTACTGAATCAATCAACCTTCGTACATCTGGCCTTATTTCCTACGAACAGTATGCCATGGAGTGCTTTGAAAAACAAACAGAATATCTGAGGCCATACAAAATCCAAATTTGGACTCACAATGAGAGAAAAAGGGTCCTTGATCTGGTGCATGGTGTAAGACTTGGCCCTTTTTGCAGGGTCATCCCCAAAGTTTTTTCCTCCTTCCTCCTATTTATTCTGGCCAGTTTTTGTTGGCTTTAGGACTCTGGTTACTTAACCACTGCTAACCAGTGCTAAAGTGCGTGTGCTCTCTGTCTAAATTATATTGGATGGAGCTGTGGAGTTTGGGGTCTCTGAACTCACAATTTAAAAATACATATTTTGGTAAAGTTGGTTTTTAGATTTTGTGTTTGAAAATGCCACTTTTAGAAAGTGGGCATTTTCTTGCTTAACCATTCTGTGCCTCTGCTTGGCTACTGAATACACATCTTGGTCAGACTGACAGTTGGGCTGTTTGTGAATTCACTCTAGAAAGTGGCACAAAAGGAGCTGAGGTATGTCCTGCTTAGCTTAATGAGTCTTCCTGAGCTGGAGTGGGAGGGATGAGCTGTCACCTGTACTTGAAAGGGCTGTGTCTGTCCACTTACAATACAGTCTCCAACCCCCTGGTATCTGTCTGGGGCAGGGCAAGGAAAAGGCATGTTCTTGTGCACTACAAAGACTTTCCTTTGAGGTTTGCCTACTTCAATGGCATAAATGAGTATAAGTAGTGGGCCCAAACCTCAGACTTTTAGATTATTTCTGGATCAAGATGAACCCCTAACAAAGAGAAGAGCTTGATACTTAAGGAGGACCTGCCACTCTGCCTGTTGCTTTGCTGTGCTGTCCTGCTGCTTCTACCTGAGAGGGAAAGGACTGGACTTTGCTTTCTGAAATCCTGCTTCTGAAGTTTCTCCAAGGGATTGTACTGAGCTTGCCTCCAGGGAAGAAGTCTCGGGGACATCAAAGACTTCACCTGCCAGCACCTGGGTACTCCTTCTGAGGAACCTGACTTACCAAGTGGTGCCAATCCAGTTTCTGGGCCCTTGTAAGTAAATCCTGGTGACAAAAGAAGAAGATCCAGTCAACCCAACTCCGGACGACTCCTGAACAGGGCCGCTGTACAACACTGCACCACTGCCTGCAACCCGAAGCTGTGGTCCCTGCTGGAGTGCAATGACCCCAACCAAAACCACAGGCCTGACACCGCTGCAGCCTTGGTGAAGTTGTGCAACTGTTAGTCCCCAAGTGCCATGTCATAGACATCTGTGACACCCGACTCCACTGCAGCACCTGCAGCCCTGTGGCGTGACCGCTACCCTATGAGATCGTCCAACATGTCTTGACCCGCCTGATTCATCAACCCCACCGATCATCAGGAACCAACGCTGCCCCGGATCCACCGATGTTGCACCTACCCGACTCCGCGCAGCAGCTTGTTTCCTTGTTTACCAAAGTTACTGTACCTAGGGGTCCGTGCAACTCAGTGACTGGCACTGCCTTTCTCATGACAGGCGTCGGATTGTTGGGAACTACTCCGTCAACTACGTCACAATTGCCCTAGTTGGAGCTATAGTGTTTATAAGCGCTATATTGAAGTTTAATCTTTGAAAATTTGTATCTTTGCTCATGTATGCTGGATGTTTGTCGTTTCATTCTTGTTTTACTCAGATGAATATTGACTATTTTTCTAAGCGGGTGTAGAGTCCTTTTGTGATGTTTTCACTCTGTTACTGTGTGTGTTTGCACAAATACTTTACACATTGCCTCTGAGATAAGCCTGACTGCTTGTGCCAAGCTACCAAGGGGGTGAGCAGGCATCATCTGAGCTGACTAAAGTGAGGGTCCCTACTTAGATAGGGTGTAAACTCATTGCCAACTAGAGACTCCATTTCTAATGCATGTCAAAAATAATTATTTTCACAATTATAAGAAAAAATTATTTCTACTAGCCATATCTTTTCACACTTTTTTGAACCCCAACAATTCTGAGAACCTCATAAAGTGCTGTCCTTGTATGGAACCGTGTCTCCGTGGTGAAATTTTATTTGTCAGTATTCATAGGAGAACTTGTTTAAGCATGAAAATAAAAAGTAGACAACGTGATTGGAGATTTTCTTAATCAAAAATAAACTGTCCCGCTACAAAATGAAATAGTTTAATTTCAGTGAAAACATACAAGCATATTTGGGGGCAGTCGTGGCTGCCACTGAACTGGGGAGGTGGTGCAGAACGGGGCGAGGGAGGGTTAACAGCAAAAACAAAACAAAATAAAAACCACCTACCTTCTTGGGGAGACGCATTTGTCTCCCCTTCGTCCTCTTCCCAGCTGTACACAGGCTCCCAGCCAATCAGGATGCTGCTGTAACCAGCATGACAGCAGCATCGTGATTGGTCTTAGTGGCCTGCTTCGCCGCTCAGACTGGGAGTTGGAGCCTGTGCATTTTCTCCACTCGACTGTGCAATACAGCCGGGTAGAGAACATGCAAAGTGCGCATGTCGGTTTGGCCGACCTAACATGGCCGCCAAACAGACATGTGCACTTTGTGGTGCACATACCCCTCCTCCAGCCCTCCTCCTGCCCACTCCAGCCGGCCCCACCCCGCCCCTTACTCCCAGGAAAAATAAAATTAATAACATAGTGTTTTTGCCATTTTATTTATCTACAACCCAGTGAGGCGACGCTCGTCTGCCTTAGTGGAGGAGCCACCCCTGCATGGGGGTAATGAGTCACCATGGATATCGCATGGTGGCATTCTACATTTTTAGATGCATCTCATTCCACTTACATAGAGCTATGTTCAATGATGAGATGATGCCAGAATCAAGAGACCATGAAGAGGAAACATGATTAGGAAAGTTCAACTGTTCACAACTGCTGCAGTACTGACACTTTAAAATGAAGGCCGCTTGCCGGGCTGAAATATGAAAACTGTTAGGTGGCTAAACATCAAATGGGTGATCCTCAATGCTCAGAAATTGCAGAGCTGCTTGACTTTAAAATTGTACTGCAATCTATTTGCACGATGTGGCATAGATTTGCAAGTTTGTCTGTGAACTACGAAATCCCATAGAATCAGGAGTTAGTGTTTGGGCATGTTTTTGCACACCTTCATATTCTTATAAGATGTGGAAGCACATCATTTTTATTTATTACTTTGAAACATTATCACTGAATAAACTATTGTGACATTCAGCGCCAACTGGAGGACTACACGTAAGGTGTGAAAACATTCATTTAATTCTTTGCAGTGAAGGATTCCTTTTTTCATCAACCCTTTCACTTTTATGAGTGCAAGGGCCATATTTAGAATTTAGTAGAGCGAGAGCACAGCTGTAAATCGATGGTACTACCGCCCCACTGCACTCTTGTCTCTCCCCAACTATTTAGAGTCAAGGAATACCCAAGGTTGATGCCAGTAGACCCGCAGCTGGCTTCTTGGCTGTAAATCTCTGAACTGCAACCTGTCCACCAAGGAGCTACTAGGTCACAGTGACAAGTGTCACAACGTATTTAAAGCGGGGTGACTTTCACACATTTTCCTTGTTGACACAATCAGGAAAAAGAAAGAAAGAATGGTTCCAAGGTGCAGGACAAAACTCCTGGCATGTGGAGCATGGATGTCATATAGGGGGCACCAGTGGTCACAGCTGTGACCGCCAGCTTGCTGTTTGCACCCACTGGCACTTTCTCTGCGACCCCTGTTCTCAGAGGTGGCAATATCTGTGCCAGGAACACAGGGGCAGCTCACCCTTATGGACGTTGGCTGGGGTTCCACTTCCATGTTTTCAATTCGTTTTCTTAGTACACTAATAGTGAATAATACATTATTCACTTTTAGGCCCCGATTTATACTTTTTGGTGCAAAACTGCACTAACACAGATTTGCACCAAAATGTTTAGCACTGGCTTGCACCATTTCTGAGCACCGGCCGGGCACCATATTTATGGAATGATGCAAGCCAGTGCAAAGGGTAAACTAGCGTAAAAAAAAATGACGTTAGCCAGGTGAGGCTGGCAGTATGGAAGAAGGGGCTTTTGCACCAAAAAATGACCCTAGGAATGTTAGAGTAAAAAGAAATGACTCTAACCAGCCTAGCATAATTTTTTGACGTAAAACCAACCATACCACATGACTCCTGTCTTCAGAAAGACAGGAGTCATGTCCACCACCCCACTGACCAGCACAGGGGACCAGGGTCGCCTGGGCATGGCCATTGCACCCAGTGCCATGTAGGGGGCGCCATTTCAGGACCCCCAATGACACTTAAAAAAAAATACTTACCTGTACTTACCTATACTTACCTAGATGGGTCCCCATCCTCTGCTGTCCCTCTGATGTGGGTGGGGGTGTTCCTGGGGCCTGGGGAAGGCACCAGTGGGCTTATTCCATGGTGTTCCATCATCGAAATAGGCCCAAAGCTCCCCTAACGCCTGTCCTGACCCAGGCGTTAAATAATGGTGCAAAGCAAACTTTGCATGATTATTTGACCCCTCCTCCCCGTGCATGATTTTAGCACAGGGATAATATGGCGCTAAGGCCATAGAGTCATTTTTTTAACGGGAACACCTACTTTGCATCCTATTGACACAAAGTAGGTTTCCACGTCCAAAAAATCACTTTAACTCCATAAATTTGGTGCTAGACGGGTCTAGTGCCAAATTATAAATATGGAGTTAGTTTTGCACCGAATTTGCATTAAAAAAATTATGCAAATTCGGTGCAAAACAAGAATAAATATGCTCCTTAGTGTAATAAAATGTTTTAGTACTTTCCATATGACTCTGCTTGGTAGCTGAGGTAAGTAAAAGACACCCATGCTTGTGGGTGAAAGTGTTCTTATGTAGAGGTGAGTGTGTGTATGAGTGAATGTGTGTTTGTATAAGCATGTGTGTGTGTGAAAGTAAACCTGAAATGTCACTTCCGGTACCCTTGGCATTTTGGTGAATTGACATCCATGATGTTGAGCCCATTTTATTTGCTTGGAAAAGAGCATAACGTTCCCTTTGTGAGTTTGTTTTAACTAAACAAAACATATTTGGCCTCTTTAAGCATTGCACCCCTCAAAAAACCTTCACTGCTGTGAAGGAAGCCCCATCAGTGCTCCACTCACAGCACAGAGATGTCATCCAGGTAGACCTGGCTCTCCTAGAGTGGTCTGTCCTCCACCAGCGTAGCAGAGGTCATGGTCGCAACCCCATACCAGACTATTTGCCACAATCTAAATGGGACCCTAAAAACACTGCACGTTTTCACTTCACTCCTCACTACTGTCTTAACACAGGGACTAACACAATTTACATATACAAAAAAAGTGCAGTTTAACGACATACAATGATTATACAAAAATGTAAGTGTGAGAAAATTAGGATCCTGAAGTGAAGTTGGGAAAAAGCAGCACTATATATCCATGTCGTGATTTCTGCTTTATGTTTTTTACAGGTACCATTGGCGACTGGAAAAACGTTATGACTGTTGCACAGAGTGAAAGATTTGACAAGATATTTCAAGAGAAAATGAAGGATCTGCCTATAAAGTTTATGTGGGATATTAACGAAGACAAACAGTCTATATAGCTCAGTTCATCATTTCACTCAGTAAATTCTTCTGCTTTCTATTTTAAGGCATTTCAGTAACTCTATTACTCTATGTGAGTTTATTGAAAACTAAAATATGTTCTGTAGGCTCAAACCAAAAAACACATATTTTTAAAAGCACATGTTGCATGCGTTTCTACAAAGTGTATTTAGTCCCATGCATGTGTAGATATTCATTCCGAAATAAATGTATACCTAGAGTAAAGTTATATCTAATACTTGCATAATGTTTGAATACTCTTCAATATCTTAGGTGCGTCTTTGAAGGAAGTGAAATGTACAAAGGCGCAGTGTCACTAATATTAATGTGGATTTCTCAAATTGTTCTTAGATTGAATAATGTTTATTCATAGATGTGATGTCGTTTTCAGAAGAAAATAAAACCTAACCATTTGAATTATAAATAATGCAGCTGACAACATTAAAGAACAATTAGATATTATGTTGGCTCATAGACTTACCAAACTTGACATTTGCCTTAGGTAAATTTAATCTTGTACAATATTCTCATTTTGATGTTATGAAACGATAGAAAGACATGACTAAAGGTGCCTTTCAGAACTATCTTCAGTTGCTACTGCGACTCTTTCTGCTTTTCAAGTGACACAATTAAGTAGCATGCTCCTGGAAAATCATGCACTGATGACCTCTTGACCATGAATGCATGATATATGTGGCCTCTTTTTATGATATGTTTAAAATAATTTGTCAGAGTCCTGATGCAATGTTTTGCTGCATGTTATGTCCCAAATGCAGTGCTCTTTTTGTTGTTTTCTGAAACAACATTCTACTTTATTGTTTGACCTAATTTCTCCAAATAAATTGATGATGAAGCATGTCCTATTGTGTGAGTAAGGGTTTTTGACATTTTGAGGAATGACCAACAGCTGAGAATCTATACTGGTAACAAGTGAAATGATTTTTATTTGTACAACCCCATCCTTATGCCATTGGCCACTGCCCTCTGATTGGTCTTACACTTCCTTAGTCATGTTTTCATCTTCCTCACACCAGATGCCCCTTTCTTACCAAGACCCTTTATTTCTTATCTTCGACCACCTCAGGGGGAAGGGAAGCCACCAAGACCATCGCCAAAATATTGCTCTAAAAATGTGGCATTCGACAAGTGGATGGACATGCAGATATCACCAGGCCCATATTTCACCCAGCCCATGACCTTTCTGAAGTGTTCTGCCTGCCTGTCTTCAATGCTCCACACTAGCCTGCCTCCACTCAGCTAATACCGCAGAAACATTTCCCATGAAGACTGTATCTGCCCTGTCCCTGAAATTAAAATAGTTGCCAAACCTATTGACATTTCGCTCATTAAAAAACAGACCAGGGCATCAGCACTTCATTTCTCTCTTCGTACCAGAAAATAGGAACTCCTTCTGCGCCTGCCTGTGTGTCATCCTTGTTGATATTGAAAATGACCTGCAACCCTTCCAATACATACCATAACCACCTGACCAGCAGCATCAGAAAACATCTCTTTCATCCAGATCTTTGGTTCACCCTGTAGCCACAATGCTGCTCCTTTGCAGTCAAGGATTCTCAGTCATATCTGCATGTCCTTTATCACTCTGTTCATAATCCTAATCCTGTGATGCGGCTTTGATACCGCTCTCACAGCAAATGCCAGCTGTCTGCAAAATGTTCGTCTTGACACCACTTTGCTCATGAAGCTCAGATGGCCCAGTATCATTAGCATAAATCAAAACTCACACTTTTCTTTTACCCATGGCACCCAGCAGCATTTTCTTCCATCTCAACAACACCCCATACTGTCATATGTACTGCCCTGCTTGTTTTAATGGCTGCTGCTAAAACAGAAATATAATCTAAAAACATTTGTGTGCCTTCCAACTTGGTTTGCAGTATAATAAACTCCTAACATAAACTGTTAAGAGTAGTTGTACATGTTACAGTCCACACAGCTCGAGAGGATTCTTACCCTGTCAAATCAATTAAATATTACATACTTGAAATACTTTATTCCGGCGGTTTGCCATAGAAGCGTGCATATAATACATTATACAAACATTACAATAATAATAATGAAATACTGGGAAGATAGCAGGGTTTCACCGCTTTTATTGTTATCATATCCTCTTGTTCACACCAGTTTCCAGAATATAAAATGTGTGCATTTATTGAAAATCAACCAGGTACAACATGGCAATCTGAAACAATATTTCTGAATTATAATTCTAACCAGAGAAGCAAAACAAGAAATTATCTTCACTGTCAAGGTTTCAGGAGAAGTGACTTCTTAAGCTCATCATGCCCTAAGGACTGGCAGAGAGTCTTGATGGGCTCCAGTTTTGTTTTTGTTTCTTAGCCACTGCAGGACGACAAGTCTTCTCTAAGACTTTGACTGCATGGGGCCATCACCTGGCAATGCAGTCTACTTAATGCGGACCTACATGGAAACGGAATGTGGCAGGATCAACATTTCTGCAAGGAACCGGTTCTGGAGCACCTGCGTTGGCAGCCCTGAATCGTGCTTATGGAGCCTGAGTCACTGCCCGCATCCCCTGAATCTCTGCCAAGGGCACCAAAGACTCTGCCTACAGCAGCTAAGTCTCAGCTTTAGGTCGCTGTGACAGTTTGCCCTCATTCTAAAGCTCCAGGCTTTCCAGGATGTTATGAGAAAAGTGATGGACCAATAAGGGAGTGTGAATCGTGAGACACCAAGGGCCAGATTTACAAAGCCTAGCGCCTCTTAGCCCCACACTAGCATAATTTTTTATGCTAATGTGGTGTTTAGGTGGCCAATTTTAATGCTTGCTCAGGGCAAGCATTAACATGACGAGCCCATTACTTTCAATGGGCCTTCCTTTACTTTGCAGGATCAGCGCCACAATTTGTGGCGCTAATCATGCAAAGTACCAGAATAGCGTCATAAATTCTGGCGCTATTGTCCTAATGTGAGCCATGGTGTGCAGTATCGTAAATACGGAGCACACATGTTGTTGTTACGGAGGGACAGGGCGGTGCAAGAAAAGTGGTGCCTCACAGCTGATGCACCACTTTCTTGTAAATCTGGCCCCAAGAACGCTCACTAGGAATGTATCTTTTCCAGTCAATCAAAACCTAAAGACGGCTACAAAAAAAGTTATGCGGCACATATTTCTTGAACTTGATATTCAATTTGTCATTGCACAATAATTGGAAATGGCTCAAGAAGTAAACAATGCAATTATTCCGAGATTAATGACTTAAACTGTGAAAAATTGAAGAACGGGTGGGTGTTCACCATCTGATGTAATCTTAGAAGGAAAGTCATAAGAGTGATTTTATTGGTGATCAGAAAGGCACTGTAAACGTTGATCAGAGACGTGACTGGCACAGAATGAACTGAAAGAACATGAGAAGACAGCCAGACCTTGACAGTAGAAGTAAGGAACGAACTTTTAGAGCTAAAATGAATTAGGGCCTGATGTAGATTTTGGAGGATGGTCACTCCACCGCAACCATCACAATCATCCCATCTGCCTGATTACAAGTGCCATGATTGAAGGAGCGCAATTTCACAATTGCATAATTAATGCATTTCTATGCAAAATATAATTTACATTTCTAAATAACATGTGCATATTAATCATATTATTTGTACTAGTTGACTGCATTTAGCCATGAGCAGCACCTGAATTAATGTGTTAACATTAGCCACATTTTCTGTTGACATTTTGAATGTTTGACTTTACACATGAAAGCTGAAAGTATTTGGTATTTGTATTTGTTTTGCATGTTATGTGTTCTTCCATAGCAGATGCTGTATTTTTCTGAATGAATTTTTCGTTCGCTAGCAAATAGATATTTGTTCTCATGAAAGAAGAGATGATGCCCATGAGTGAGGGTGAATCATGGGAAGAACTCACTGTAGACAACAGTCTGTCCTGTGCCTGTCCTGTGTAAAAACTCAAAGACACAGCCACGCATGGATCATTTGCTAGACATGAGAAAGTGGGGAGCATTCCTTCTCCCAGCGTCTAGAGAGAACTGATTGGTTCCCGACAGTAGGAACAAGCTACGTTTTTGTCGAATTATAACAGTGTGTGTTCCTGAGATTAATTGGGAGATTCTACTGCTGACTTTGAACTGAGAAGACCCTTCTCAACTCTTCTGATCTGCACAGCCTGAGTGCAAAGGTTTTATGCCTAATCATTCATATTCTCCTTTTCAGAGACCTGTATTTGGATTTCTAAAGCAGACACTCTACCTCATTTGTCTAAATGAAAATGCCCTTTCCCGCAAACCATTCTAGCTAATTTAGATTTGGGATTTCCTTTTTGGAACACACTTTCTGTATCTGCTGTATTCTTTATGTAATTCTCACTAGTGTTCTATTTTTCCTTGTCCTGAAATATGGACTCTTTGACTAATTACATTTGTAACTGACAATTGCTTGAATTAACATTCCTAATGAATTAATGTCATTGCTTCATTCACATTTTTTAATAAATCCTTTTTGAAATAATTAAAATTCTCCTCTTTCAAATTATTGTGTGAGGTAAATCATGTAGTCAAAACATTTCTGTTACAAAACACCTAGCCGTTTCCATCCCACAGAGTATCTTGAAATAAGGTGAAAATGAGCCATTGTAGAAAAAATGTGTCAGCTATGACCATTACTATTCAATTTCAATTAGAGGATGGCAGCTCAACAGTAAAATCAGTGGAGATGATATGCTATGGTTCAGGCACCACTGGTAAAGTTTGAAGACTTGGAGTGGCTGCATTTGTTTTGAGCACAAAAAGGATAAGACATAACATGTTTCTGGTCATTTGCATGGAACCCAGGCCACCAAAAGGATTGTAACACCAGGCCCAGAGTGACTGTGATATCTCTATAACCATAGTTATAGTAGACACTAATAACCCAAAACTGAAGTTGGTTACTTCGAATAAACAAGGCCTGCTCTTCGGAGTACAAATTATCATGTGACATTAGTGGAGACTTGACAAGAAAATTTAGCAGTTCCTATTGGTTTAGTTGTTTCAAAACTTTAACTCTTTCCAAAAAGGACTGGACTCATCCACTTCCCTTGGAAGGAGATGTAATGGGCTGATCAAACACAGCAGAAACTTCAGGATACCTATGAAACTATGAAACAAACTATTTGCCAAAAGATTCTTGAACCTAGCAATGTCTTATTGTAAAAAGAATGCCCATTATCTAGCTTAATGGCCATTTTTACATTGCATATTGCGTAAGCACAGAGGATTTCTATTGTCTAATCGTATTTCAAAAGGTTCTCTGGCACCATTAAAAGATGTCTCCAAAATTAGGAGTGCGCACAACTTGCAGAGTTACCTAAAAACTCTGTGAAATTCTGTGGAATTCTGTGAGTGGCTGAATTCAGTGCAGCCTGCTGGTCGTGCTGATTTGTACTGCCAGGAATTTGTCCTGCTCTATCCAATCAAAGCAAATGGCAGCAGGGGTGCTACTTCTTTCTGTCACTCATGTAGACATTCTACTCAAGCTGCAGCTTTCTCAATGCCAGTTGCAGCTTTCTCGGCGTCAGCGATGGCAACCTTCCACTTCTGCCTGCATTGCAAAATCTCACCAGGAGGAGGGCTAATGCTCCATTTTCTTGCTCGCCATCTTAACGTTGAGGTGAGGAACTCAACTGGAATCCTATATCATTTCTTCTTTTTCAAATTCATATTTGTCAAATTTAAAGTCAGCTGATCTGGGTATTACCTCTTTGGAACAGATGAGGATTCATTAAGATAAATGACTGTTTAATGGTTCAATATGAATGCAATACTGCAGAGAAAGCATGATACTGAGAAGGCATCATAGAGAGGCTGGGGACATTAGTCTTAGAATTTTTACTGACTTCCTTGTCTTCCTCCATTGGTGACCAGTATCTTTCTGAAGAACAACGATTGTGGTTGAATTGAGAATAGAAGGAAATTGTTCTGGTGGCTGAAGTTAAATTTGGAATGTATTTATTTAGCCAAGGTATAGAAAAAAAGATCACTGTAAAATTGGGAGAGGCTATGAAATCAAAAGAAAGCAACTTCTAGTGGTCTCCAAAAGAAACCCATAGAGGCAAAGATATCTCTTTAATTGGTCTAGATGATAAACGAGTTCCATCCACAGTCAACTTCTGGAATGTTGTTAGAGATTCTTGGACTCTTGGAATTTTGTTCTTGATTCGCAGAATAATGGGTAATGAACATAACAGGCTCTTCAACTCAAGGGAACTGAAGTATTAGTACTCACTGCTTCCTTGGTCTTCAATGGAATGTATAAAGAAGCAGATGATGTTTGAAATACCTGTAGGAGTACCAATATGGGGAAGAACATTTTCACCTGTTCCTTGCAACTCACAAGGTATGGGTTTAGGCATCTCCCAAATACCACTGAGGGAGTACAGAATAAGCTTGGACCTTGTCCTTAACAATACCACAACACAAACACAGCCCAGACTTTCTATGCTTCTCCTTTGCAATAGGTGTAGGTAGAAGATGCAGATTTTCACCACGTGGAATTCTGCAGTGTCCAATAAAAACTCAGTGAGATTCCTTGGGATATTACGAGTGGTGGAATTTGGCATGTTGAGCTGCTCGCCCTGATTTTTTAGCGCCGGGAGCTTATACAGCACTGTAAAATCAGCACAAATGGCACCATGTGGCATGTCAGTGGGCACTGCTTCTTTTTGCTGCTCACACAGATTTTCTAATTGAGCACCAGCTTTCTGAATTCAAAAGGTAGCGACCTGCAGCGGCCGCCTGCATTGAGAAATTTAGCTGAGAAGTGATGTAGCTCTCAATTTTCTTGCTTGCCACCTTGATTTTGGAGAGTCGGCTGCGAGAAAAATCTCCTGCACTTGGAGGAATTTAGCCAGAATTCTGCGTTCCAAGTGGAGCACATGGTAGGCAAAACTCTGTAAACTTTGCCTGCTGAGTGGAGTTTATCACCCACCATTACTTTTCTCTCTTAGCCTACGGACCTCTGGCCAACCCAATCTGCATTGACTCTTGCAAAACAGAAGTACCACAAGTAACTTCTGCCTTTCATAAATGCAAAACTTGTAAAGAAAAGCAAGGCTGGTAGAATGCTGTGTACCATGTACCAGCATAGCTGCAACTTTTTCCCTCAACCTACAAATAAAACATGGTAATTTGTGTCCTCCCTACCCAAAAAGCTTCTGCTGGCAATTGACAGAACTGTGTAATGTAAGTGAAAACATCTATACTTCCTTGAGGGATATTACATAGAACCTCCTGAGCAGAAAATTCACCCTCTTGATGTTCACACATGTCTTTCAACTGTACAATTGTGTGCTGCACACAGCCATGCATGGATCATTTCTTGGACATGGGAGCATATCTGCTACCAGCATCTGGAAAGAACTGATAGCTTCCTGAGAGTGAGAACAAGCTACAACTTTGAGTAGGTATCAAGACAAGGGCTCAAAGGTGCCATCAATGGTGTTGCCTAGGATAAAGCTGTCCCAAAAAGGAATGTGTAACAGGCAAATATGAAAACTGTGCAGGGAGTAAGGCAAAATATACTGTAGTGAATCCCAAAGGACCATAATCTTTAAAGGAACCCTTAAAAAGTGAGGAGTACTGGAATATCAGTGATGTGAGTGATGTAAGTCACAAGAGTCTCTTTCAAGGCTGTATTCTTTCTACACTCTCACAATTGCCGGTCAGAATCGGTTCTAAAGGAGGAAAAACCAATGGCACAAAAAAAGGCAAGCGCAAAGTCTTGATTGAAGATGGATGAGGATAATTTGGAAGAAACCTTTTAAGGTTGCGCAAAATTGGGGCCAAGAGAAATCTAGCATACTGGGGTCCAACTGAAGGAAACATCCAGGAAAAATCTTCAGGAACAAAATCTTAACAAAAGGCAAGGAATGTAATGAAAACTAATCCAACTTTGTTGCAGCACATCTTCTCTCACTTGCAGCACCATCTTTGATTGACTGAATTGTTGGTAGCCATCTTGGAACAGGAAATACTGTATAAGGGATAGGTCACACACATACACACAGACACACACACACTTAATGTAATTATTTTTTTATAAATTTATGGTTCCATTATTTTTAATTTAAAATAGATTATTAAAATATTTTAAAATTAACTGATAAATAGATACTATTTTATTCACATTCATTTATATTTATTTAACTATTTACCATTATTTTCCATGGGGTTTTATTTTACATTCTTACTTCCATTATGTTCCATGGGAGAGGTTTTACAGCATCAATGGATGGCCATGTGTAATGATGGACTCGCTACTGTTTTTTTACGTAGTAACTTAGGGCCTTATTACAAGTCTGGTGGTCTGAAGACCACCAGCCTCGTGGTGACGGACTGACCTTCACAGCTGTGGCAGTCCGACTGCCACATTACGAGGTTGGCAGGCAGACCTGCCAACCTACTGTCACCCCTGCCAGGATCAGTGATCTGGTTGGGCTGACAGCGGTCCTGGTTGCAATCAGCCAGGGCAGCGCTGAACTCAGTGCCGTCTGATGGTTACAACCTCATTCTCCGCCAGCCTTTTCATGGCAGTCTACCCTCCACGAAAAGGCTGATGGAGAACAAGTGCAAGGGGCCACATGGGTGCCCCTGCCCAGCACCCTTAAAATGAGCACTGTTTGCTGTCCAGACAATGCACATTTTAAGAGTGCTGGTGCACCCTGCGTGCAGCAGCAGTGCCGCCTGCTCCATTATGAGCCAGGAACCATGCTGCCACAACTTTTCCACTAGGCTGACGGGCAGGAACCTCAGCCCAGCGGGAAACTTGTAATAGGGCCGGTGGGGAGATCACCACCTCAACAGCAGTCTCCTCACCAAGGGCCTGGGGATTGGGATTTCTCACTGCCAAACTCGTAATCAGGCCCTTAAACTCTGCGAATACCAAAAACTAGTAAGGGTACTCAAAAATGTAATCTTAGTAAAAAGTGTAAGTAAGCTTAGTGAATCAGGCCCTTAATTCTCAGTGACTTGCACTAGGAGATGTGTTTTGCATTCAGTAGGACTTAAACCTCCTGTACACCTTTCAACCACTAGCTCTGATACCGTGGGTGTTGAATAATGTCAGGCACGACCAAACGCAGAAGCTGATTCTAGTGGCCCCAGACTGAGGGCCCAAGTCACAACGGTAAACTTAGACCAAAAGTCTATATTTATGACTTTCCGTATTCACAAAGGTAAGTTACGAGTAGTATCTTTAAGTCCGCACCCAGAGTGGAATGTCCACACCTGGAGTGGAATCTCCACTCTTGGGGTAGATCTCCGTGTGCAGCTATTCCACCTGAGTGTAGAGATTCCATCCTGAGTGCAGACATAAAGAAACTACTTGTCACTTACCTTTGTGAATAAGGAAAAGTAGTAAAGTTAGACTTTTGACCAAAATTCTAACCTCACCTTTGTGAATCAGGCCCGAGTTTGCAGAGTCTGGTACTGCAAACTTTTACTGTGTATGCACCTCAATTGTTTTCACTGCTAGGGAGGACCTGCTGTCCTAACATCAAAAAATAGTTCCAAACTGAACCTCCACAATCTACACCTCCATGTGTGGAGCTGAGCGTTACCAGCTGAGGAATTCTGATCTTCATTCGGATGTTGTGAAAAGCTATCTGGCTAGAGGCTGCCCCTTCACCAAGTCTATGTATTCAGGCCTTTGGCCTAGATTTCCCACCTAATGTGAGAAGAAGTAAGTCAATCCCCTACAGGTGAAATTCAGTGATGTTCTGTTGTTTGTGTTGTCTCTGGGCCTGCAAGGGTTTACTGTGCTCACAGTAAATGCGTTTTTTATCAGCACTTTGGACAGACATTCATTTTGCTTATCAGTCTCCATTATTCATACCACAAGATGTGATGCTTTTCCAAAGGGTTTACCCATGCATCTCCTGCTCCCTTTATTGTGCCACAGTAGGAACTTACATGGTTCTGACCACTCTGATGTGTGCTAGCTTCCCTCCTTCCCACAGCTGTACTCTGAGGCTCTTGTGCCTTCCAACTATATCTGTATTGTCCATACTTCCGCCAGTTCTGTCAGTAAGCTGCAGGACTTGTCAGTTTAATCCCAGTATACTACCTATTGCCCTGAAAAGCTGCTGCTTAGAACTTCTGAATACCTTTTTTCTAAAAATGGTGCCACGCTCCCATATATGGAAGACTATTATGATCCAGGGAGAAGTGACACAGCTTAGACACCTGGTATGCTCTTAGGTTCATATTTATGAAGTGATTGTGCTGCCTTACCGTCATATTTTTTTACGCTAAAGCAGCACAAACATATTCCATATTTATATTTTAACACAAGACCCGTCTAGGGTAAAAATTTAGAAGTTGGCGTCATTTTAAGGGAGCGCAAAACCACCTTGCATCTCATTGCGACAATGAGATGCAAGGTAGGCGTTCCCTTCCCAAAAATGACGCAAACCCTCTAGCACTATATTTACCTCCTGACGCAAAAACAATGCAAACCAAGGGAGCGGACTTAAAAAATGGCGCTCACTCTGATTTGTGTCAAATGTTAATGCCTGGTCAGACCAGGTGTTAAAAAGAGACCCACATATCACCACTCAAGGAAAACACACAGAAGGAGCTTTTGAAACCTCCAGGACAACATGGAAGTAGTACTGCTCCAGCTTGGCACACACCGCAGACGTCAACGAAGACAGCATGTCCCTCCACCACCACTGCAGCAACCCCAAACACCACCACAGCAGCCACAAAGGCAGCACAGAAGGCTGGAGAGAATCTTCAGACAGCGCACAACCATCCTTGGACTCAGGTAACAAGATGTGATCCAGATGTACAGACTGAACCAGGAGTCCATTGTATTCCTGCTGCACCATATTGCACCACACACCACAGCAAGGGTGCAAACTCCCACTAACATTCCATCCATGACCAAACTCCTCACTGTCCTCCATATGCTGGCATCTGGATAATTTCAGATAACGGGTGCACAAGTGGCTGGTATCTCCCAGCCATCCTTCTCGGTCCTTCTACCTAAGATCCTGGATGCTATCATACGCCTTACACCCACCACATATGCTTCCCAAACACCCAGCATCTGCAGTGGGAGACCAAGCAAGGTTTCTATCAAATTGCTGGGTTTCTGAATGTTGTGGGTGCAACGGACTGCACTCATGTGCAACTGGTGCTGCCTGCAACAACGGAACACCTATATAGGAACCACAAGCAGACACATTCAGACAATGTGCAGGCCATCGTGGACCACTGTGGGCTCTTCACCAACATCCTTGCTAAATATCTCAGCAGCGTCCATGATGCATACATATTTCGCCATTGGACCATCAACGAGCGGTTCCAGGAAGGCCAATATGGCATTGGTCTACTAATGGGTAAGCCCCCATACCAATCATAACATACACAACACACCAACCATGTAGGACAAAAAATACAAACACCACACTAAATACACATGGGCAGGGCTACATAGATGTACAGGCAACAACACATATGCAACATTCCTCACTGCATACATGGCACTTCACAAACATACACCCACATGTACATAGCACAGCCACACCATGTGTGGAAAGGTGGAACCAAGTCTCCTTTGCATACAGAAGCTGCTCACAAAGCACTACAAGTGTCCACAGGTTGCCAACTAAATACAGATCATACACACACATTGCGCAAATAAAGAAGCACCCAGGCATGTCAATGGCATAGGCCATAGTCATTTTGAGAAAGTTGCACAGAGGCACAGTAGCACATAAATCATGGTGTGCAAGCCGCTGACAGAACCTAAACAAATGCCACCCAAATGGTGCCATAACCAACTACACATCATCAACACATACCTGGCATACCAGTAGTGTATACATACACATGTCTGCTGCATTGCGTCGCACTCATACGAATACAAAATTATCTGCCATTAAAGATCATGGGGCAGAATCATGAGAAATGGGACAGCACCTACCACAGTGCCACCTCACATGGGCTCCTACTGCCCCCTAACAACATCATGTCTGTTCCGTATACCAGAAACTGTTCTCCATGGTGCAGAGTTTGTGAAAAAACTGTAGCAATCATGGATGCAATAGTAGGACTCGGTCGGAGTATAGAGGACATACCTGACCTAACATGCTTCGTACTAAGGGACCCATGTGAAAACTAGCTGTGCCCCCTCCCCCAGCCTGCACTGTGCATGTGTAGAAAGTGTGAGAAATCATGTATTGGAAGCTAGGAGAAACTACTGCACTAAAGTACATCATCCTACTAATGTGTGACACACACCCTTGTACACTTGATGGCTGCCACAAGCATCATTTGTCACAAAGGGTCACAAAGTGTCACAGTACGTGCTTGGTAACATGAACGGCACAGTCTAGCTTTGTAGAGCAACAATGGTGTTTCAACATCTGACACCACTGTGGTGCAGGGAGTTGGTAGGTTCCATCTAACAATAGAAAACTGCTTCAAATATGGACTACACAACATATTTTCCTAATTTTTAAATATCATTTGGGGTCAACATTAAAGTTCCCAGGCCCTGGTGCCACTACCCAAGATTGTCATGTCCATCAACACAGTCTAATGAAACCATTTCACAATAAGAGGAACATACACTATACCACAAGCAAGTCTGAGTCACCACTCCAACTAAAACCAAAAACTGCCATGATATGTTCCAAACCACTATCAAGGTTTACCAACACACCTTCTCTCTTGCCTTTGCAGGTAATCAAGGGTACGGCATACAGCCACGGGTAATGACTCCATTTGCCAAGCCCACAACAGAGGAAGAGAGGACCTCCAACAAGGGACACAGGAAAACACGTAATGTGGTAGAGAGGACATTTGGGCTCCTGAAATCAAGGTTCAGGTGCCTGGCCCTGACAGGAGGAAGCATCTTGTATGCTCTAGCACTTGTTTGCAAAATAATTCTGGCATGTGCAATCCTCCAGAACATCTGTGTCAGAACAGGTATCCCCTGGGATGACCAAGTTGATGTCCCAAATGAGGAGGAGGATGATGATGGAACAGATAATTTGGAAGGGGAACAGCAGAACCCTCCTGCAGGAGTTCGCAGGAGACTCCACATTGTTGAGAACATGGTCACTATACTAAAAATATCACATTGTAAATTGCACAAATAAAATATTTTCTACCTGATTCTCCTTCGTCTACTCATTCTCCACTACATACACCAATGGAATGTGACTCAATCCTCAGTGAGCAGGTAAGAAACACAAAGGTGACAAGTATGGTAGCAACATAATTTGTGATGTAAGAGGGTCTACTGCCTCCATCTCACATATCAGTGACACGCAATTCATGGGCATGTGACTCCTAAAGGCCTAGATCCATGCAACACTACATATATTGTGCAGTCAAGTGGTCAAGGTGCTAATACATAGTCCATTCACCACAACAATACCATGCCGAACAAGTTATATGCAAGGGGGTGAAGACATAAGGTAGGGGATGTCAACAAATGGATATTAAGTAATGTATGAACAGAACACTGTCACAACTCATGGTGATTGCAGCTTTGCCTGCATGGTACATGTGTGACAAGGGTGGGACATCATTGGCAAATATGGATCTTCAGTAATTGTCCAGGGATTTTAACTAATGTCCGATGCTGAGCCTGCACAGTGTATTGATGGGATTGTGTCCTGGCACTACCTTTGGGTACAACCCTGACACATGGTGGACTGTACCACACGTATGGCACACACACTTTGGCTGTGGCGTGCACCAGACAAAATAAGCAGCTATGGGTGCAGAATCACTATCCAAACACATGACCCATTGTCAGGATCTAGGGATTTACTGGGACAATGCACCACCAAATATTTCTCTTGTTCGAATGTAGGCAGAGTGTCGTACATGAGCTGCACACTTGTCACACAGATCTGCTGTCTTGACACATCCCTAGATCAAGTCCAGATAAACATGTGAAGACTGATGTGGAGGTGTATGTCTAAGTTACTTGGTAGCAACAGGGTTTGCCAGTATCAACAATGTTTGACATGTGTCAGCATGTTTACCTAGTATGCTCTGTATAACAACATCATACAGCACATAGCAATACACACCACTCATTGTCACTCACATGACAGAAAAAAAGGGTAGGAAAGACCTCCGTTTTGCCCTGGTCACCCCCAAAACATTTTGGACAGGTACTGGTGGTTACTGACTCTTCGCTGTGCCCTGGGCACTGCTTACCAGTCCCAGGGCCAGTGCTCTGTGTAAAGTGGATATGCAAATTAGGCTAATTATAATTGGCAAAATGATCCTACCTATAAGTCTCTAGTATACGGTAGGGCATGAAGGTTTAGGGACCCCAGAATAGGTAATGCCCCCAAAGGTGCACTGCTGAGGTGCTCAGAGTCATTTTAAAGGCAGGCCTTCCTTGCTGGCTGCTTTTAAATTAAAGTTACATGCAAATTCGACTTTGGAAATTAAAAGTAGTTCCAAAGTCTTAAACTACCTTATTTTTACATATAAGTCCCCCCTAAGGTGTGCCCTATCTGCCCCTAGGGCTGGGTGCCATGTAACTATAAGCAGGGTCCTTATAAAAATAGTTCTATAAGCCCTGGTGAGGTAAAACAGCCAAATTTGTTTTCCCCTCATTGTAGTGAATGGCCTCCATAGGCTAGAATGGGGAGACTTTCTTTTAATTTTAAAAATCTCCTTAAGTAACAGATACCTGACGTTTGGTATCAAATTAATTGTTATAATAAATCACACAACTTCCATTTGTTGGATTTAATATAACTTGTTCATGTAAAGAGTTTTAAACTTTACCTGAAAAGTTCCCAACTTCAGCCCTGCAGTGTTTTTGCTGCTGTGCTCTGATTGGCCAGCCTCTGGCAGCCAGGCCAGGCTGCCTTGATGAGATGTGAAGTGGCCTGGCTCAGCACAAAGATATGTGCCTGGGGGAGGAGATCTCCCCTCAGCAGATGGTAAAGCAGGAAAGGGGAGGGCTGCCAAACTGGTCTTCAAAGGCAGAGAAGGACATTTGGAGCAACCCAGCAGCACCCTCACATCCTGCAAACCCAGACAATTAGGTGCCCACTTGATTAGATTTGGAGAGGGCAGGAGAGGGGTGTGTTTAGGATTTTTAGGCACACCAGTGGGTGGGCTCAGCCAGATGTAAACTCCAAAAATTACTTTCAGCCATGATGGATTTTTGAGGAATGTTGCTCCCTGGGATTGATTTTTGCCACACTTCCCAGGAAGTGGTCATCACAGGGGGAAGGACCCTGCCCCTGATTGGAGAACCAGGACCCCCTGTTTTTCACCCAGGAGCAAGGATAAAACTGGCAGAGCTGCACCCACACCTCAGATCCCCATCTGATTCCAACAAGGAAGAACTACAGGAGAATAAGGACTGCTCTGCTGGACCCCTGGCCTGCAACTGGACCCTGCACTCTGAAGGACTGCACCAGCTGCACACTTGGGCTTTGCCACAAGAAGGACTTTGCCTGGCTTCAACTGGTTCAAGGAGGTACTCCCTGTTTGCTACAGGTGAAAACTTGCAAATCAGAGTCCCCTGCACCAACTCCTGAAGAAACCAACCAGCTGACCACTGTCCAGTGGCCAAAAAGGAGTTTGCACCAGGTGCATTCTGGGAGTTGTAGTGCACACCCCCAAGGAGCATCTCAGAGCTTCTGGAACCTTGGGGTGAACTGTGGACCTCAAAAGAACCTTAAAAGAACATCTGGAAGAAGATCCAGAACTTTTATAGAACTTTAAAAAAAAAGCTCCATAGAGGGACCGACCCACTGTGGCAACTCTAGCCGCATGCCTCAACCACGACCCTGCCTGACTTGCAGGTTCTCAAATTGTTCCTAGATTGAATAATGTTTATTCATAGATGTGATGTCGTTTTCAGAAGAAAATGAAACCTAACCATTTGTATTATAAATAATGCAGCTGACAACATCAAACAACAATTGGATATTATGTTGGCTCATAAACTTATCGACCTTGGCATTTGCCTTGGGTAAATTTAATCTTTTACAATATTCTCATTTTGATGTTATAAAATCATGGAGAGACATGACTAATGGTGCCTTTCAGAACTATCTTCAGTTGCTACTGCGACTCTTTTTCTTCTTTTCAAGTGACACAATTAGGTAGTATGCCCCTGGAAAATCATGTACTGATGACCGATTGATCATGAATGCATTATATATGTGGCATCTTTTTGTGATATGTTTAAAATAATTTGTCAGAAACCTGATGCAATGTTTTGCGCCATGTTATGTCTCAAATGCAGTGCTCTTTTTGTTGTTTTCTGAAACAACATACTACTTTACTGCGTAATCTAAGTTCTCCAAATGAATTGATGATGAAGCATGTCCCATTGTGTGAGTGAGGGTTTGTGTCATTTTTAGGAATGACGAACAGCTAAGAATCTATACTGGTAACAAGTGAAATGGTTTGTGTTTGTACAACCCCATCCTTATGCCATCGCCCACTGCCCTCTGATTGGTCTTACACTTCCTTACGCATGTTCTCATCTTCCTCCCACTACGATGCCCCTTTCTTACCAAGACCCTCTATTTCTTCTCTTCGACCACCTAAGGGGCATGGAAAGCCACAAAGATCATCACCAAAATATTGCTCTAAAAAGATGGCATTCGACAAGTGAATGTACAGGCAGATATCAATAGGCCCATATTTCACCCAGCCCATGGCATTTCTTAAGTGTTCTGCCTGCCTGTCTTCAATGCTCCACACTAGCCTGCCTCCACTCAGCTCATACCGCAGAAGCATTTCCCATGAAGGCTGTATCTGCCCTGTCCCTGAAATTAAAATAGTTGCCAAACTTATTGACATTTCGCTCATTAAAAAACTGACCAGGGCATCAGCACTTCCTTTCTCCCTTTGTACCAGAAAATAGGAACTCCTTCTGCGCCTGCCTGTGTGTCATCCTTGTTGATATTGAAAATGACCTCCAACCCTTCCAATACATACCATAACCACCTGACCAGCAGCATCAGAAAACATCTCTATCATCCAGATCTTTGGTTCACCCTGTAGCCAAAATGCTGCTCCTTTGCAGTCAAGGATTCTCAGTCATATCTGCATGTCCTTTATCACTCTGTTCATAATCCTAATCCTGTGATGCGGCTTTGATACCGCTCTCACAGCAAATGCCAGCTGTCTGCAAAATGTTCGTCTTGACACCACTTTGCTCATGAAGCTCAGATGGCCCAGTATCATTAGCATAAATCAAAACTCACACTTTTCTTTTACCCATGGCACCCAGCAGCATTTTCTTCCATCTCAACAACACCCCATACTGTCATATGTACTGCCCTGCTTGTTTTAATGGCTGCTGCTAAAACAGAAATATAATCTAAAAACATTTGTGTGCCTTCCAACCTGGTTTGCCGTATAATAAACTCCTAACATAAACTGTTAAGAGTAGTTGTACATGTTACAGTCCACACAGCTGGAGAGGATTCTTACCCTGTCAAATCAATTAAATATTACATACTTGAAATACTTTATTCCGGTGGTTTACCATAGAAGCGTGCATATAATACATTATACAAAACATTACAATAATAATAATTGAATACTAGGAAGATAGCAGGGTTTCACCGCTTTTATTGATATCATATCCTCTTTTTCACACCAATTTCCAGAATATAAAATGTGTGCATTTATTGAAAATCAACCAGGTACAACATGGCAATCTGAAACAATATTTCTGAATTATAATTCTAACCAGAGAAGCAAAACAAGAAATTATCTTCACTGTCAAGGTTTCAGGAGAAGTGACTTTTTAAGATCACCATGCCCTGAAGACCTGCAGAGAGCCTTGATGGGCTCCAGTTTTTGTTTTGTTTCTTAGCCGCTGCAGGGCGACTAGTCTTCTCTAAGGCTTTTAATGCATGGGGCCATCACCTGGCAATGCGGTCTACTTAATGCGGACACACGTGAAAACTAAGGGCCATATTTATACTTTTTGCCGCAAAACTGCGCTAACGCAGTTTAGCGCCAAAAAAATTAGCGCCGGCTAACGCCATTCTGAAGCACCATGTGGGCGCCGTATTTATTGAATGGCGTTAGCCGGCGTTAGCCGACCGGCGCTGCCTGGTGTGCGTGAAAAAAAAACACGTACACCAGGCAGCGCCGGCGTAGGGAAAAATGGCGTTTGGGCGTCCAAAAATGGGGCAAGTCAGGCTGAGGCAAAAAACCGTCTTAACCTGATTTGCGCCATTATTTAACGACGCCCATCCTCCATTGAAATGACTCCTGTCTTAGCAAAGACAGGAGTCATGCCCCCTTGCCCAATGGCCATGCCCAGGGGACTTATGTCCCCTGGGCATGGTCATTGGGCATAGTGGCATGTAGGGGGGCACAAATCAGGCCCCCATATGCCACAATTTTTTAAAAAAAAAAATACTTACCTGGACTTACCTTAATGTCCCTGGGGTGGGTCCCTCCATCCTTGGGTGTCCTCCTGGGGTAGGCAAGGGTGGCAGGGGGTGTCCCTGGGGGCAGGGGAGGGCACATCTGGGCTCATTCTGAGCCCACAGGTCCCTTAACACCTGCCCTGACCCAGGCGCTAAAATCCGGCGCAAATGCGGGTTTTTTAGACCCGCCCACTCCCGGGCGTCATTTTTGCCCGGGAGTATAAATACGACGCAATAGCATCGCAGTCATTTTTTAAGACGGGAACGCCTACCTTGCATATCATTAACGCAAGGACGGTGTTCACGCAAAAAAATTACGCTAATTCCAGGAACTTTGGCGCTAGACGCGTCTAACGCCAAAGTATAAATATGGAGTTAGTTTTGCGTCGAATTTGCGTCAAAAAAAACGACGCAAATTCGGCGCAAACGGAGTATAAATATGCCCCTAAATGTGTCAGGAACAACATTTCTGCAAGGAACCGGTTCAGGAGCACCTGCGTTGACAGCCCTGAATCATGCTTATGGAGCCTGAGTCACCGACCACAACACCTCAATCTCTGCCATGGACACCAGAGGCTCTGCCTACAGCACCTAAATCTCAGCTCTGGGCCACTGTGACAGTTTGCCCTCCTGAAGCTCCAGGCTTTCCAGGATGTTGTGAGAAAAGTGATAAACCAATAAGGGAGTGTGAATTGTGAGACACCGAAGGCCAGATTTACAAGGCCCTAGCACCTCTTAGCGCCACACTAGTATCATTTTTTTTACACTAATGTGGAGCTAAGGAGGCCATTCTCCTTCGCCATATTTACAAAGTGGCGCAAAGCTTGCATTGTGCCACTTTGTAACCACTTGCACCTGTCTCAAGCATAATGTATGCAAGGGGAGGCGTTTCCCAGCAAGGAGGCCTGGAGACATGGAGGCCTGTAAAATGGTACAGTAAAATTTACATTTCACTGTGCCATTTTTTGCATCAATTTTAACGTCTGCTCAGAGCAGGCGTTAACATGATGCACAACATCACTTTCAATGGGCCTCCCTTTACTTTGTAGGATTAGCACCACAATCTATGGCACTAATCCTGCAAAGTACCACAATAGCGTAATAAATTCTGGCGCTATTGTCCTTTATGCGCCATGGTGCGCAGTATTGTAATTATGGCGCACACATGTAGTCGTTAAAGGGGCACGGGGACGCAAGAAAAGTGGCGCATCACAGCTGATGCGCCACTTTCTTGTAAAACTGACCCCAAGAATGCTCACTAGGAAAGGTATCTTTTCCAGTCACTCACAACAAGACGTCTACAACAAAAGTTATGAGTCACATATTTTTTTACCTTGATATTCAAATTGTCCTTGCACGATAATTGGAGACGGCTCAAGAAGTAAGCAATGTAATTATTCCGAAATGAATGACTTAAGCTGTGAAAAATGGAAGAATGGGTGGATGTTCTACATCTGAGGCTGAGGTAATTTAAGAGAGAAAGTCGTAAAAGTGATTTTATTGGTGATAAAGGTACGGTCAATGTTGATTAGAACGTTACTGGCACAGAATGAACTGAGAGAACATGAGAAGACAGCCAGACCTTGACAGTAGAAGTAAGGATTGAACTGTTAGCGCTAAAGTTCCTCAATGGTCTCTTTCATTTTGATCTTCAAATGAATTTGGGTCTGATGTAGGTTTTGGAGGAGGGTTACTCCACCACAACCATCACAATCATCCCATCTGCCTGATTACAAGTGCCATAATTGAAGGAGCGCAATTTCACAATTGCATAATTAATTCATTTCAATGCAAAATACAATTTACTTTTCTAAATAACGTACATAATAATTATATTATTTGTAGTAGGTGACTGCATTTAGCCATGAGCAGCACCTGAATTAATATGTTAAATAGTTAACATTAACCACTTTTTCTATTGACATTTTGAATGTTGACTTTACACATGAAGGTTGAAAGTCCTGCATATATTTGGTATTCATTTTGCAAGTTATATGTTTTTCCATTTGTAGGAGGCTGGCCTGGCTTATAGTGGGTACCTGATGGTACTTACACCCTGTGCCAGGTCCAGTTATCCCTTATTCGTAGATTAGTAGTGTTCTAGCAGCTTAGGCTGATAGATTTAGCTATAGCAGAGCAGTTTAAGCTGAACTAGGAGACATGCAAAGCTCCTACTATACCACTTATATCATATAGCACTCTATCCTTAAAATCATAATACTCAGAGTTACTGAAAAATAAAGGTACTTTATTTTAGTGACAATGTGCCAAAAATATCTCAGAAGAGGTACTCCCTTAGGAGGTAAGTGAAATACACAGAATATACACACAAACCAAAATCAGGTAAGTAAAACAGTTAGAAAGTAGTGCAAACACTGTAGAATACAATAGGATGCAATAGGCATAGGGGCAACACAAACTATATACTAAGAAAGTAGAATGCGAACCACGAGTGGACCCCTAGGCTAGTATAGTGTGTAGAGGGTCGCTGGGAGTGTAAGAAAAGACTAAGGGTGTCCAAGATACCCCACCCAAGACCCTGAAAAGTAGGAGTAAAGTGATACTACTTCCCCAGAAACACACTAAACCCGTGATAGGAGATTCTGCAAAGACCACAACAGACTGCAAAGCACTGAAGCTGGATTCCTGGTCCTGCGGACCAGTAAAGGAAGGGTCCAGGGGAGCAGGAGCCCACTAAACCCTGGATGAAGGTGCAAAATGGCTGCCTCCGGATGGAAGAAGCTGAAGATTCTGCAACAACGAAAGTTGCTAGGAATGTCTCCTTTGTGCAGAGATGTCCCACAGAGTGCTGGAGGATGCAGCATTGTTTCTTTGGAGAAAAAACACAAACAAGCCTTGCTAGCTGCAAAGGTTGCTGTTGAAGAAAAAGGGTGCTGCCCGGGCCCAGGAAGGACCAGGAGGTCGCCACTTGGAAGAGGAGACAGTGGGGGCCCTCGGCAACACAGAGAGCCCACGCACAAGAAGGCAGCACCCGCAGAAGTACTTGAACATTGGTTCAAGAAAACTGACCACGGCGGTCATCTCAACACTACAAAAGAGAGTCCCACGAAGCCGGAGGTCAACACAGCGAGTTGAGCAATGCAGGACGGAGTGCTGGGGACCTGGGCTAGGATGTGCACGAAGGATTCCTTGCAAACGTGCACAGAAGCCCTAGCAGCTGCAGTTCACGTGGTGCACAGGATTACTGTCTGGAGAGGGGAGGCAAAAATTACCTCCTCCAAATTTGGACAGTTGGACCACTGGACAGTCTGGGTCACTTGAGTCCACCATCTGTGTTCCAGGGGCCAGGCTCGTCAGGATAAGAGGGGTCCCAGAGTACTGGTGAAACTGAAGTTTTTGTGCTACTGGAGCAGGGGGAAGATTCCGTCGACCCACAGGAGATTTCTTCGTGGCTTCCAGTGCAGGATGAAGGCAGACAGCCCTCAGAGCATGCACCGCCGGGAAACAGTTGAGAAAGCCGGCAGGATTAGGAGCTACAATGTCACTGGTAGTCTTCTTGCTACTTTGTTGTAGTTTTGCAGGCATCCTGGAGCAGTCAGAGGTTGATCCTTGGCAGAAGTCGAAGAGGGAGATGCAGAGGAACTCTGGTGACTTCTTGCAAGTCGTTATCTGAGGAAAAGCCCACAGGAGAGACCCTAAATAGCCCTCAGAGGAGGATTGGCCACCTAGTGAGGTAAGCACCTATAAGGAGGGGTCTCTGACGTCACCTGCTGGCACTGGCCACTCAGGCCTCCATTGTGCCCTCACACCTCTGGATTCAAGATGGCAGAGGTCTGGGGCACACTGGAGGAGCTCTGGGCACCACCCCTGGGGTGGTGATGGACAGGGGAGTGGTCACTCCACTTTCCTTTGTCCAGTTTCATGCCAGAGCAGGCACTGGGGGTTCCCTGAACCAGTGTAGAATGGTTTATGCAAGGAGGGCACCATCAGTGCCCTTCAAAGCATTTCCAGAAGCTGGGGGAGGCTACTCCTCCTCAGCCCTTAACACCTATTTCCAAAGGGAGAGGGTGTAATACCCTCTCGCAGAGGAAATCCTTTGTTCTGCCTTCCTGGGACCGGGCTGCCCAGATCCCTGCAGGGCAGAACTCTGTCTTTGGGGTGGCAGCAGCGGTAGCTGCAGAGAAAACCCCAGAGAGCTGGTCCATGGTGGAGCCCTGGGGATGCATGGGATTGGCACCCCAATACCAGATTTGGCATGAGGGGACAATTCCATGATCTTAGACATGTTACATAGCCATATTCGGAGTTACCATTGTGAAGCAACATATAGGTATTGACCTATATGTAGTGCACGCGTGTAATGGTGTCTCCGCACTCACAAAGTCCGGGAAAATTGCCCTGAACTATGTGGGGGCACCTTGGCTAGTGCCACGGTGCCCTCACACTTAGTAACTTTGCACCTAACCTTCACCAAGTGAAGGTTAGACATATAGGTGACTTATAAGTTACTTAAGTGCAGTGTACAATGGCTGTGAAATAAGGTGTGCGTTATTTCACTCAGGCTGCAGTGGCAGTCCTGTGTAAGATTTGTCTGAGCTCCCTATTGGTGGCAAAACAAATGCTGCAACCCATAGGGATCTCCTGGAACCCCAATACCCTGGGTTCCTAGGCACCATATGCTAGGGAATTATAAGGGTGTTCCAGTGTGCCAATTAGAATTGGTGAAAATGGTCTCTAGCCTATAGTGACCTTTTAAAGGCAGAGAGAGCATAAGCACTGAGGTTCTGATTAGCAGAGCCTCAGTGACACAGTTAGACACTACACAGGTACACACATTCAAGCCACAAACTATGAGCACTGAGGTCCTGGCTAGCAGGATCCCAGTGAGACAGGCAAAAACAAACTTACATACATGTGGAAAATGGGGGTACCATGCCAGGCAAGATGGTACTTTCCTACACAACCCCTCCAAACGAGGGACAATAAGGCTAACCTTGCCCAGATGAGTCTTCATTGTCTAAGTGGAAATATCAGGAAAGTCCATCTGCATTGGAGTGGGTACTCCCAGGTCTATGTTCCACTGTATAGTCCATTCCCTGTAGGGAGATGGACCACCTCAACAATTTAGGGTTTTCACCTTGTATTTGTTTAAGCAATAATAGCTGTTTGTGGTCTGTCTGAACAATAAAGTGAGTACCAAACAGGTATGGTCTCAACTTTGTCTGTGCCCAGACCACAACAAAGGCCTCCCTCTCTATGGCAGACCAACGCTTTTCTCCAGGGTTCAACCTCCTGCTGATAAAAGCAACAGGTTAATCCTGGCCCTCAGTGTTAAGCTGTGATAGAACTGCTCCTACCCCTAATTCAGAAGCATCAGTCTGGACTATGAAAAGCCTTTTGACAGCTAGCTGTCCATAATACCTTTTTAGGCATCTTCTTGCTGGTGAGGTCATTAAGAGGGGCTGCAATGGAGCCATAATTCTTAATGGACCTCCTATAGTACCCTGTGAGGCCTAGGAAGGCTCTCATCTGGGTTTGAGTTGTAGGGGGAGCCCATTCCATAATGGTCTGAATTTTCCCCTGCAGTGGTGCAATCTGTTCCCCACCTACCAGGTGGCCCAGATAAACCACTTTCCCCAGCCCTATCTGGCACTTTGAAGCCTTGATAGTGAGGCCTGCCTTTTGCAGGGCCTCCAAAACTTTCCATAGGTGGACCATGTGATCATCCTAGGTGGAGCTAAATACAGCTATATCATCTAGATATGCTGCACTAAAAGCTACCAATCCTTGCAGGACTGTATTCACCAACCTCTCCAAAGTGGCAGGTGCATTTTTCAAACCAAAGGGCATAACAGTGAACTGATAGTGCCCTCCAATGGTGGAAAATGCTGTTTTGGGTTTAGTATCTTCTGACAACTTAATCTGCCAATACCCTGCAGTTAAGTCAAAACTGCTTAAATACTTGGCAGAAGCCAGTTTATCTATTAGCTCATCTTCCCTGAGTATAGGGTGAGCATCCGTTTTGGTTACTTGATTGAGACCCCTATAGTCAACACAAAACCTCATTTCCTTTTTACCATCTTTACTATGAGGTTTGGGGACAAGCACCACTGGGCTAGCCAATGGTCTTTCAGAAGGCTCAATCACTCCCAGATCTAAAATTTTCTGTACCTCTTGTTTTATGCAATCTCTGACATGGTCAGGCTGCCTATAAATCTTACTTTTGACAGGCAAGCTGTCTCCAGTGTTGCTTGTGTGGTCACACCAGGTAGTTGACCCGGTGATCAGTCAGAAGAGGACTGAAAACTGATCTAAGAGATTTATACAGTTGTCCTTCTGCTCAGCAGTAAGGCAATCTGCAAGCACCACTCCCTCCACTAAGACATTAGCTTCAGTGGTGGAGAAGAGGTCAGGGAGAGGGTCACTCTCTCCTTCCTGCCCCTCATCAGTTGCCATGATTAGGGTTAAGTCAGTCCTGTCATAATAAGGTTTCAGGTGATTGACATGGAGCACCCTAAGGGGACTCCTGGCAGTGCCCAGGTCTACAAAATCAGTGAGCTCACCTTTCTTTTCAACAATGAGATGGGGTCCACTCCATTTGTCCTGGAGTGCTCTTGGGGTCATAGGCTCCAACACCCACACCTTCTGTCCTGGGTGGTACTGGGTCAGGACAGCCTTCTTGTCATGCCATTGCTTTTGGAGCTCTTGGCTGGCCTGAAGGTTTTTACTGGCCTTTTTCATGTACTCAGCCATCCTAGATCTCGAGCCAAGTACATAATCGACAATGTCTTGCTTGGGAGCTTTTAAAGGTTGTTCCCCACCCTCCTTCACAAGAGCAAGGGGACCTCTTACAGGGTGCCCAAAGAGAAGTTCAAAGGGTCTAAAGCCCACTCCTTTTTGGGGTACCTCCCTATAAGCAAAAAGGAGTCATGGCAACAGGACATCCCATCTCTTTCTGAGTTTTTCAGGGAGTCCCATAATCATACCTTTGAAAGTTTTATTAAACCTCTCAACCAGACCATTTGTTTGTGGATGATAAGGAGTAATGAGCTTGTAAGTTACACCACTCTTCTTCCACATAGTTTTGAGGTATGCAGACATGGAGTTACTACCTCTGTCTGACACCACTTCCGTAGGGAAACCCAATTTGGAAAAGATTCCCAGGAGGGCTTTTGCCACTGCAGGAGCTGTAGAGGTCCTTAAGGGAATAGCTTCAGGATACCTAGTGGCATGGTCCACTACCACAAGGATAAGCCTATTGCCTGAAGCTGTTGAACGGTCAAGAGGGCCAACTACGTCAACCCCTACCCTTTCAAAGGGCACCCAACCACAGGTAGTGTAATTAAGGGGGCCTTAGGTGTGCCACCAGTCTTGCCACTGGCTTGGCAGGTCACACAGGAGCGACAAAACTCCTTAGTGTCCTCTGACATGTGAGGCCAGTAAAAGAATGGAACAAGTCTGTCCCAAGTTTTACTCTGGCCCAAATGCCCAGCCAAACGAATATCATGTGCCAAAGTCAGAAGAAACTCCCTATACTGCAAAGGGATGACCAATCTCCTGGCAGCTCCAGGTTTAGGGTCCCTTGACTCAGTGTAGAGGAGGTTATCTTCCGAGTAGACTTTGTGGCTATCAGTGATATCCTCATTCTGCTGTTTGACAGCTTGCTGTCTTAAACCCTCTAGTGTGGGACAGGTCTGCTGTGCCATACTCAGCTCTTCCCTAGCAGGCCCCCCTGTACCCAAAAGGTCAGCAGTGTCTGCTGCCAGCTCATCTGGTGTAGGTTCTGCACAGGGAGAGGATTCATCTTCCTCAAAAGGGGAATCTTCTGGAGAGGGAGGGATAATGGGCAAGGATTTACCCTTTCTACCCCTAGCTTTTTGGAGCACTTGGTCCATTGTTCCCTGTCCTCTTTGCTTCTGGGCCTGTGCCCTAGTGAGAGCAAGGATATGCCCTGGAATGCCCAGCATTGCTGCATGAGCCTCCAACTCCACTTCAGCCAAAGCTGATATCTCCAAATCATTGCCTAATAAGCAGTCTATAGGTAAACCAGTGACTACCACAACTTTCTTTGGACCAGTAACCCTCTCCCCAGTTGAGATTCACAACAGCCATGGGGTGGCTAAGAGTGTTGTTATGAGCACCAGTCACTTGGCACTGCTGACCATGTAGGTGTTGACCAGGGTGAACCAGTTTCTCAATCACCTTAGTGACACTGACTCCTGTATCCCTGTAGGCCTCAACCTTAACACCATTTATTAGGGGAAGTTGCTTGTACTTAACCATATTAAGAGGACAAGAAACTAAGGTGGCAAAGTCAATACCACCATCAGAGACTAAAACAGCCTCTGTGGTCTCCCTAACAAGACCAACCCCAACTACATTTCCAATGGTGCGCCCAACTATACCCTTTGATTGGCTATTTGGAGTAGACTTCCCACCACCACTGCTATTACTAGGGGCACTAGATGACGCAGTTGGGGTTGTGGTGGTGGGAGCCTGGGTGTTGTTCTTTGGACAAGTGGAATCACTTGCCCAATGGCCTTTACTCTTACATAAATAACACCATGGCTTCTTTCGATTGTTAGAAGAGGATTTGGACACACCTCCCCCAGAGGATTTTTGTGGGCTTGATGAAGACTCAGAATGCTTTTTATCTTTGTCCCCACCCTTGTCAGAAGAATTACCATCCTACTTCTTGCCATCATTGTCACCTCCTGTATGAGCTTTTCTCCTCACTTTGTTCTGGCCCATTTGTCTGCCTTCTTTCCCATTTCTTGGGGAGAGTTCAGATCTGAGTCTACCAAGTACTGATGCAACAAGTAAGACACACAATTATTCAAAATATGCTCTCAAAAAATAAGATTATATAGGCTTTCATAGTCAGTCACCTTACTGCCACGTAACCATCCCTCCAATGCCTTCACTGACCAGTCTACGAAGTCTGTCCAGTCTTGAGAGGACTCTTTTCTGGTATCTCTGAACTTTATCCTATATTGTTCAGTGGTTAAGCCAAATCCATCTAAGAGTGCCTCTTTCAAAACTTTGTAGTTGTTGGCATCACTTTCTCTGACAGTAAGGAGCCTATCCCTACTCTAACCAGTGAAAGATAGCCACAAGATAGCAGCCCACTGCCTTTGAGGGACCAACTGTACCATGCAGGCCCTCTCAAGTGCAGCAAACCACTTGTTAATGTCACCCCCTTCCTTGTAAGGAGGGACTAACTTATGCAGGTTCCTATAATCTTGTTCTCTTACAGGATTACTATCAAGGACACTGCTGCTGCCACCATGGGGCTCTGCCTTTCCCTCTCTACATCTAGAGATTCTCTGTCTAAGGCCAACTGCTGCTGTCTCAGCTTCAGTCTGGCCTATTCCAACCTCAGCTTTCTGAGTTCCCTCTCTATGGTGTTATCCTCAGGGTGAGAGGCTTGGGAATTCTAAGACACAGAGGAAATGTGGGAATTGGCAGAAGTGGACCTGTCTCTAACTGACTGGACTCTAGTTACCTGGCCTTTTGGAGTGAAAGGTGCCCCACTAATGTGTGACCCCCTCCCACTACCAGTGTCACTAGGTGGCCTGTTAGCTGGAAGGTCTTTGGATGAACCCTCCCCAGAGTCCTCAGGGCCCTCCCCTGATTCTTGCTGGGTACCCCGCTCCTCCACCTCATGATCCTGGGATGGGCCAGACTGGTTCTGGTCATTTTCTAGGAGAAGGCTAAGGAGAAGATCTTTAGTAGGGTTCTTACCAATGCTTAAACCTCTTTCTATGCAGAGACCCCTCAAACTTTTAAAGTTTAAACTACCATAGGTTGCCTGGACAACTGTGGGGGTAAGTCCTACTGCAGACATAGTTGTAAGAAAGGGTTTAGGACAGAGAGAAAAAAGTTTTAGAAACTTTTAAAGAAAGAGACATTTCTTTAAACTTTTCAAAACTTTTGAAAAGTTTGTAGAAACTTTGTAGAAAGTTTGTAGAAAGAGAGTTAAACTGTTTAGGTTAACTGCGTATAATTTTAAGTATTTGGAATATGTTTTTCCTATGAAAAGCACCAATGACAAAGTGTTAAAGCAGTTATAAGTACTTATCCCATTGCTGCACCACCAATGTAGGAGGCTGGACTGGCTTATAGTGTGTACCTGATGGTACTTACACCTTGTGCCATGTCCAGTTATCCCTTATTAGTAGATTAGTAGTGTTCTAGCAGCTTAGGCTGGTAGAGGTAGCTATAGCAGAGCAGCTTAGGCTGAACTAGGAGACATGCAAAGCTCCTACTATACCACTTATATCATATAGCACTATATCATAAGAATCACAACACTCAGAGTTACTAAAAATAAAGATACTTTATTTTAGTGACAATGTGTCAGAAATATCTCAGAGGATATACTCCCTTAGGAGCTAAGTAAAATACACAAAATATACACGCAAACCAAAATCAGGTAAGTAAACAGTTAGAAAAGTAGTGCACACACTGCAGAATACAATAGCCTGCAAGAGGCCTAGGGGCAACACAAACCATATACTAAGAAAGTGGAATGAAAACCACTTAGGGACCCCAGGCCTAGTGTAGTGTGTAGAGGGTCACTGGGAGTGTAAGAAAACACTAAGGGTGTCCAAGATACCCCACCCCAAGACCCTGAAAAGTAGGAGTAAAGTTACCCTTCTTCCCCAGAAACACACTGAAGTCGTGATAGGAGATTCTGAAAAGACCACAACTGACTGACTGAAAGCACTAAAGACGGATTCTGGACTTGAGGACCTGCAAAGGAAGGGGACCAAGTCCAAGATTCACGAAAGTGACCGGGGGTGCAGGAGCCTAGTAAACCCCGGATTAAGGGGCAAAATGGCTGCCTCCGGGTGGAAGAAGCTGAAGATTCTGCAACAACAGAAGATGCCAAGAACTTCTCCTTTGCACACATGATGTCCCACGGCGTGCTGGAGGATGCAGAGTTTTATCTACACAGAAAGACCGCAAACAACCCTTGCTAGCTGCAAAGGTCACAGTTGAAGAAAATGGGTGCTGCCCGGGCCCAGGAAGGACCAGGAGGTCAGCCCTTGGAGGGGGAGACAGAGGGGCCACTCAGCAACACAAAGAGCCCACGCAAAAGCAGGCAGCCCCCGCAGAAGTACTTGAACACAGGTTCAAGAAACTGAACACGGTGGTCTTCTCAACACTACAAAGGAGGGTGGTCAGCTCAGCGAGTTAAGCAATGCAGAACAGAGTGCTGGGGACCTGGGCTAAATTGTGCACCAAGGATTCCTTGCAAAAGTGCAGAGAAGCCCTAGCAGCTGCAGTTCACACAGTACACAGAATAACTGTCTGGCGTGGGAGGCAAGGACTTACCTCCACCAAATTTGGACAGATGGACCACTGGATTGTCGGGGTAACTTGGATCCAGCTCCTGTGTTCCAGCAACCTCGCTCGTCGTGATGAGAGGGGACCCAGAGGACCGGTGAAGCAGAAGTTTGGTGCCTGAGTTAGCAGGGGGAAGATTCCGTCGACCCACAGGAGATTTCTTCTTGGCTTTCAGTGCAGGGTGAAGGCAGGCAGCCCCCAGAGCATGCACCACCAGGAAACAGTAGAGAAAGCCAGCAGGATGAGGCGCTACAATGTCGCTAGTAGTCTTCTTGCTACTTTGTTGCAGTTTTGCAGGCGTCCTGGAGCAGTCAGTGGTCTATCCTTGGCATAAGTTGAAGAGGGGAGTTGCAGAATAACTCTGGTGAGCTCTTGCATTCGTTATCTAAAGATAAACCCACCGGAGAGACCCTAAATAGCCCTCAGAGGAGGATTGGCCACCTAGTCAGGTAAGCACTTATCAGGAGGGGTCTCTGATGTCACCTGCTGGCACTGGCAACTCAGAGGCCTCCATTGTGCCCTCACACCTCTGCATTCAAGATGGCAGAGGTCTGGGACACACTGGAGGAGCTCTGGGCACCACCCCTGGGGTGGTGATGGACAGGGAGTGGTCACTCCCCTTTCATTTGTCTAGTTTCGTGCCAGAGCAGGGGCTGTGGGGATCCCTGAACTGGTGTAGACTGGCTTATGCAAGGAGGGCACCATCTGTGCCCTTCAAAGCATTTCCAGAAGCTGGGGGAGGCTACTCCTCCCCAGCCCTTAACACCTACTTCCAAAGGGAGAGGGTGTAACACCCTCTCTCAGAGGAAATTCTTTGTTCTGCCTTCCTGGGACCGGGCTGCCCAGACCCCTGCAGGGCAGAACCCTGTCTGTGGGGTGGCAGCAGCGGTAGCTGCAGAGAAAACCCCAGAGAGCTGGTCCATGCTGGAGCCCTGGGGGTGCATGGGATTGGCACCCCAATACCAGATTTGGCATGGGGGGACAATTCCATGATCTTTGACATGTTACATGGCCATATTCGGAGTTACCATTGTGAAGCTACATATAGGTATTGACCTATATGTACTGCATGCGTGTAATGGGGTTCCCGCACTCACAAAGTCTGGGGAAATTGCCCTGAACTATGTGGGGGCAACTTGGCTAGTGCCAGGGTGCCCTCACACTTAGTAATTTTGCACCTAACCTTCACTAAGTGGGGGTTAGACATATAGGTGACTTATAAGTTACTTAAGTGCTTTGTAAAATGGCTGTGAAATAACGTGGACGTTATTTCACTGAGGCTGCTGTGGCAGTCCTGTGTAAGAATTGTCTGAGCTTCCTATGGGTGGCATAAGAAATGCTGCAGCCCATAGGGATTTCCTGGAACTCCAATACCCTTTGTACCTAGGTACCATATAGTAGGGAATTATAAGGGTGTTCCAGTGTGCCAATTAGAATTGGTAAAAATTGTCACTAGCCTGCAGTGACAATTTTAAAGGCAGAGAGAGCATAAGCACTGAGGTTCTGATTAGCAGAGCCTCAGTGACACAGTTAGGCACCACACAGGGAACACATTCAGGCCACAACTATGAGCACTGGGGTCCTGGCTAGCAGGATCCCAGTGATACATATAAAACACACTGACAAATAGGGTTTCCACTATGAGCACTGGGGTCCTGGCTAGCAGGGTCCCAGTGAGACAGTAAAAACACCCTGACATATACTCACAAACAGGGGGTAACAAGGCTAGAAATAGGCTTCCTTCCTACAATCATCGTCTCTGACAATCAGAAGTCTGTCTCTATCTGTGCCAGAGAAGGATAACCAAAGGATAGCAGCCCACTGTACATGAGGGACCCTCGGAACTTTACAGGCCCTCTCAAGTGCAGCAAACCACTTGTTGATGTCATCACCATCCTTGTAAGGAGGGATCACTTTGTGCAGATTTCTAGAATCAATTGAAGGTTCCCTAACATTTGTATTTCTAAAACTGCTGCTGCCACCATGGGGAACTAATCCCAAACCCTGCCTCTCTTTCTCCACAGCTAGGGATTCCCTGTGTAATGCCAACTGCTGCTGCATTTGCTTCAGTCTGGCCTCCTCTAACCTCAGCTTTCCGAGTTCCCTATCTAGGGACTGGTCCTCAGGGTTAGAATTATGTGAAGCCTCTGAAATAGAAGTAAGATGAGAGTGTGCAGAGGCAGACCTATCTCTAACAGGGGCCACTCTAGTGGCCTGGCCTCTAGGGGTGAAGGGTGCCCTACGTGAGTGTGAACCCTTATCACTACCAGTTATACTAAGGGGCTCTTTGCCAGATAGGTCTGTGGAAGAACCCTCCCCAGGATTGTCATCTTGGTTTCCTGAGCTTTCCTGGTTGGAGTTATCCTCCAACTCTTCCTCAGTGCTGATTCTCTGATCATCCTGTAGGAGATTTAAGAAGTACTCCTTATTGGGGTTCTTCCCAATTCCTAAATTTCTTTAATTGCAGAGCCTTTATAGTTTAAATTGTCATAGGAAGTCCGGACAGCTCTAGGGGTTGCTTCTACAGAAGACATATTGCAAGAAAAAAGTTTAGGAAAGTGAGTAAAGTGTTAGTAGAATAACAGAGCAAACTTTTTAGAGAAAACAAGTAAACTTTTCAGAACTTTGTAAAAACTTTTGCAAAGTGTGAAGAACTTTTAAGAAAGTTACAAAATTTTTACTAGGTATATATTATATATGCTCTAAGTATTGGAGAACGCTTTTCTTGTGAAAAGCACATGTAACAAAAGTGGTAAAGCAATTGCAAGTACTTACCTCACCGCTGCACCACCAATGTAGGAGGCTGACCTGGTTTGTAGTGGATACCTTGGGTACTTACACCTTATAGCAGGTCCAGTTATCCTTTATTAGTGAAATGTAGTAGTGTTCTAGCAGCTTAGGCTGTTAGCGGTAGCTATAACAGAGCAGCTTAGGCTGAACGAGGAGACATGCAAAGCTCATGCAATACCACTTACAGTTACACAGTACTTGTACACAAATAAAGACAATACTCAGTGTTACCAAAAATAAAGGTACTTATTTGGGTGACACAATACCAAAAATATCTTAGAGACAATACTCCTTCTGGAGGTAAGCTTTATACACAGTATATACACTAGACACCAAAATTAAACAATTAAATAGTCATAGAACAATGCAAACAGTAGGAAATCCTATAGAATGCAATGGGAGAAAATAAGTCTGGGGCAACACAAACCATATACTAAGCAAGTGGAATGTGAATCACAAATTCCTCCCTAGACATGTGTAGTGTGTGCAGAATCGCTGGGAGAGTAATAATACAGTAAAGGTAAGTAAATTACACTACCACAGAGCCCAGAAAAGCAGGAGTAAAGTACTGCAAATTTCCTTAGGACACACTACACTTCGTTTTTGGGATTTTGCAGCAGCCAACCAAGTCTGCAAAGAACAACTGCTGGATTGTTGGACCTGAGGACCTGAAAAGGAAGGGGACCAAGTCCAGAAGTTGAAAGAAGTTACAGGAAGGACAGGAGCCACTGCCAACCCAGAAGAGGGTGCAAAAGAAGAGTCCCTGGTTAGTCAAAGACTGCAGGAATGCACCCTAGGAAGATGCCAGCGGGTTCCTGCATGATGCAAAAGATGTCACACGGTGTGAAGATTGTTGCAGATGACATTTTGTGTTGGAAGGCGCCAACAAGCCTTGGCTACGACAAAAGTGAATTTGTTGTCAAAATGGCTCTGGATGGACCCAGGAGGGACCTGGGGGCCTCAACTCTTTGTTGGGAGGAAGAGGGGGTTCTCTGCACTTTAGAGAGCCCTCAGGATGCCAGCCAGCACCCCCAGAAGCCACAGGATCTGGGTTCAAAGGAGGTGCAAAATACGGTTGATGCAGCAAAACAAAAGAAGTTCCCATGCCGCAGGAGAACAACTCAGCGAGTTGAGCATAGCAGGATGGAGTGCTGGGGACCTGAGCCAGGCTGTGCATGAAGGAATTTTGCAAAGAGTGCACTGAGGCCTCAGGAGGTGAAGAAGACACAGTACACAGGGGTACCATTGGTCTCAGGGAAAGCAAGGTCTTACCTCCTCCAAATTGCGACAGCAGGACCTCAGGGCAGTCAATGTTGATGATGTCTACCCTCTGTGTCCTTAGGAGCATGCTCATCAGTGTGAGAGGAGTCCCAGGGTACCGATCTTCGTCTTGGAAGGTGCCTGCTTGAAGCAGGGGAGTGACTCCGTCACTCCTTGGGAGATTTCTTCGGTTCTTCTGGTGCAGGATGAAGACACGGAGTCCCCAGAGCATGCACACTGTGGAAACTGTTGCATTTGCTGACTTGGAGCTGAGAAACTTGTAGACACTTTGTTACAGTTACAGCATTTCTTGGAGCAGGCTGCGGTTGATCCAAGGTCAGAAGAGTATGAAGTTGTTGCAGAGGATTCCTGAAGGAAACTTGCAAGCAGAATCTGAGGAGAACTCATAGGAGAGACCTTAAATATCCCTGAGAGTGGGATTGGCTACCTGATCAGGTATGCACCTATCAGGAGGGGTCTCTGACATCACCTGCTGGCACTGGCCACTGTAAGTACAGAGAGAAAGTGCACACTCAGCCTCCCTACATAAGCTCAGAAGGGGCACCTACCAGTATGTGCACAATTGCACAATGGCATTTTCACATATATTCTGAGCCTGGCATTGCTTGCCTATATGTGCACAGTTGCACAGTGGTGTTTCCATGCTATACTGAGCCTAGCATGGCTTGCCAGTATGTGCAAACTTGCACATCGGTGTTTTCAGGTATATACTAAACCTGTCATGGCTTGCCCATATGTGCACACTTGCACATTGGTGTTTTCATTTATATACTGAGCTTAGCATGGCATTCCAGGATGTGCTCACTTGCATGTTGGTGTTTTCATAGGTAAACTGAGCCTGGTGCAATTTGTAAGTGTGTGCACACTTGCACATTAGGGTTTTTACATAGGTACTGAGCCTGACACAGCAAGCCTGTATGGGTGCACTTGCACCCTTGTGGTATTCTCAAAGCTTGTGTCCAACCTGCCCCAGCAAGCTTGTCCGTGCGCCAGGGCACATGTGCCCATGGAGTGAAGAATGCCCTTGTGTGTTTTCTCTACAATTGAGAGCTGCTCCTCACGTATGTTAATATGGGGAAAAGTCTGTAATTAATCCAAGCTGCAATAGGGGACTGCAGTTGAGCAGCCTCATCATGTTTACTACCATTAGATTCGCAATGACAAACCCTTTCCAATGGTAAAGGTGGTTTTGTCAGTAACACCTTGGAAATGCCAGTTCTAGAAAGTGGGCATTTCCATGTTCTAAAATCGCTTTTGTGTGTCTTTTCACTTCAAGCTTCATTTCAATGGGGACTAGGGGAAAACATATCTGTGCATTCCCTAGTGACAGCTATAAAATTTGGACAAATGAAAGGATAGACCTCTGCCATTTGAGGGGCTGGCTGGATAAATTGGAGGAAGAGGTTTTGGCACTTTGCCGCTCAGAGTCAGATCATGGCACCACTACAGATAAGGATCTACATTCCAGGTCCCCATTGCAGACAGGACTGATATTTGGGGGAGACATCTGTGCTTTAAAGGGTACCCTTTGAACCACCCCCAACTTTAAAGGCCCACTTCAGTATAAGTAGGGGGACCACACTTCAGCAATTCAGAGACACACTTGCAGGAGCACAGGATGAAGTCCCTGTACTGCGTGGTACATGCTACCAGAAGAATCTGTTCTGCACAGGAGTATTTACTTTCTTGGGAAGGGATTGCTCACCCTTTCTGTATCATGGCTGGCCTGGGCACACTGCTTGCTGCATAGTGAAGCTCTGAAGTGTGCTCTCCAAGAGCTTGTTGGCTTGCCCCCTGTTCTGCATGGAGGTCTCAGGGACATCAAAGATGTCCTGTGAGGGACCTATACCATCTACTGTGTCATCTGGAGAGCGGTGAACTCCTACGCGTCTACGTAAGCTGCTGGATTCCACCTGGTAGCAGCGGTGTGAGCATTGAACTAAGTATTGTACATGGAGACTGGATTGGCCTAGTGCAGAGCCTGCAAAGTACTGCCCTTATTCAAGGAGCATGGCCCTTCATCATAGGGCCATGTCATGAATAAGAGTTTGGTTGGGCATGAATAGATTACTGGTTGAGGAACCCCGTGTGGTCCATTGTTGTTGACTGTGCCACATTTCTCTGGGGGACCCCCAACTGCACGCGCATTGCGTACGGTGTCCATGTCACTGGTTGTGACCCTCAGAAGTGGAGGCGTTCCCGAGGCAGACCCACATTTTACTACATGCGGTACCGTTGAACTGGTGCCTCTGTGTGTGTAACCAGATTTGTCTCATTCCAGGGAGGCACGGGCTTTAATACATTTTCATCTGCAGCGGGATTGTCTGGTGTGACTTAAGCCATCGCACACCAGACATTGTGTCTCATTTCAGGGAGGCACGGCAGTGGTAACTTTTCATGTGCAGCCGGATTGTCTGGTGCAGCTCAAGTCATTGTGCACCAGATGTTGTGCCTCATTGCAGGGTGTCAGGGAAGTGGTAACTTTTCGGCCCATATTTATACTTTTTGACGCAAAACTGCGCTAACGCAGTTTTACGCCCAAAAAATTAGCGCCGGCTAACGCCATTCTGAAGCACCATGCGGGCGCCGTATTTATTGAATGGCGTTAGCCGGCGTTAGCCGGCGTTAGCCGACCGGCGCTGCCTGGTGTGCGTGAAAAAAACCCACGTACACCAGGCAGCGCCGGCGTAGGGAAAAATGGCGTTTGGGCGTCCAAAAATGGGCAAGTCAGGCTGAGGCAAAAAAATCGTCTTAACCCGATTTGCGCCATTTTTTTGTGGCGCCCAGACGCCATTAACATGACTCCTGTCTTAGCAAAGACAGGAGTCATGCCCCCTTGCCCAATGGCCATGCCCAGGGGACTTCTGTCCCCTGGGCATGGTCATTGGGCATAGTGGCATGTAGGGGGGCACATATCAGGCCCCCCTATGCCAATAACATTTTTTAGAAAAAATACTTACCACAACTTACCTTTTCTTCCCTGGGATGGGTCCCTCCATCCTTGGGTGTCCTCCTGGGGTGGGCAAGGGTGGCAGGGGGTGTCCCTGGGGGCTTGGGAGGGCACCTCTGGGCTCATTCTGAGCCCACAGGTCCCTTAACGCCTGCCCTGACCCAGGCGCTAAAATCCGGCGCAAATGCGGGTTTTTTAGTCCCGCCCACTCCCGGGCGTCTTTTTTGCCCGGGAGTATAAATCCGACGCAATAGCATCGGAGTCATTTTTTAAGACGGGAACGCCTACCTTGCATATCATTAACGCAAGGAAGGTGTTCACGCAAAAAAATGACGCTAATTCCAGGAACTTTGGCGCTAGACGCGTCTAACGCCAAAGTATAAATATGGAGTTAGTTTTGCGTCGAATTTGCGTCGAAAAAAAACGACGCAAATTCGGCGCAAACGGAGTATAAATATGCCCCTTCATGTGCAGCGGAATTGTCTGGTGCACTACATGTCATAGTGCACCAGACATTGTGCCTCATTCCAGGGAGGCAGGGCAGTGGTAACTTTTCATATGCAGCGGGATTGTCTGGTGCAACTCTAGTCATTGTGCACCAGATCTTGTGCTTCATTCCAGAGAGGAACAGAAGTGGTAACTTTTCATGTGCAGGGGCACTGTCTGGTGCGACTCAAGTCATCATCTACCAGACATAGCGCCTCATTCCAGGGAAGCGCGCAGTGTTAATTTTTCATGCGCAGCGGGGCTGTCTGGTGCGACTCAAGTCATTGCGCAGCAGACGTTGTGCCTCATTCCAGGTAGGCATGGCATTGGTTTCTTGTTGTGTCCAAACGAGATTGTCTGGTGTGACTCAAGTCATTGCACAGCAGACGTTGTGCCTCATTCCAGATAGGCATGGCATTGGTTTCTTGTTGTGTGCAAGCAAGATTTTCTGGTGTGACTCAAGTCATCGCGCACCAGATGATGGGCCTCGTCCATGGGAGGCCCCGCATTGAGCATTGTGCATCTGCATTCAGAAGTGTCTGGTGTGACTCAGGTCATCGTGCACCACACCTTGTGCCCATATCAGGAGGGCACAGAACTTGGTAAACTCTTTGTGTGCAATCAGCACGTACAGGGAGGTCTAAGTCATTGCACCCTAAATGTGGTGCCTCCTGTCCTGGGAGGTGCAGAATTGGTAGCTATCTGTGAAGTGGAGTGTCTGGCTTGGCAGGGTGCCACTGTGAACAATGTGTCCCAAAGCTACACTCCCCCTGTGCTTTGGTGACCGGGGCCCATGCTGGACTGCCCGTGTGGAGACTCTTCAGTGAACTTCCTGAGTGGGGAGCAAACCTCCAATGGCCAGCTGTTTCCTTTCAGGCCATTCTCTCCTTCTTCCCCCGTACCTTTGCCCTGGGATCCTGACTAAGTGTAACCACTGGCTGTGAATGGCCTAGTATCCGGAATAAGATGGCTTCATTCTAACTTTAAGGGGGCAGGAATTGGTTGGCGGGTGGAGGAATGTTCGGGTCCAAGAGGGGTCTGCAAGCTCATTTACACCTCACCTGCCAGTTGTCAGAGCACTGCACTAGGGTGCTGGAAGCAAGTGTGTGCGAGTGCTTGTAGGTGAGTGTGGCTGACATCTGTGGCACTGCATATCGGAGTGGAGTGAGTGTGTGGGAGTGAGTGTTAAGGTTTGATTTCACCGTGCGGCTGCATTGCCGTGCATGACATTTACTAAAATGGTTAATATTGACATTTACTGGTGCAGCCTCGGTCGCACTATTTCAAAAGTGCTATAGTGCTATAGGAGGGAAGTATTTGTTTTCTCACGTGTACATCGTGTTGATTTCGTATTAACAATTCTGGACCTCGTATTATTTCTGAATGTGATTTATGCCCAGATTTACATGACGTTTATGTGGTGTTAACTCATGTGTGTGTTGAATACAAACTTTATTTACATACACCTTGAATGAAGTCTTGTTTGTGATGCTCAGTGTACTTGTTGTGTGGACATGCCTCTGTGATAACCCTAACTGCTTTGTGCCAAGCTACCCAAGGAAGAGCGCAGGTTATAGATTAAGTGTAATTACCCACCCTTGACAGGAGTGGTAGGTTCTACCTGGGTAGGGCCCCACCTCAGCCAACCAGAACATGCTGCCTCCAACACCGTTTGACTAGGGTTTACACCCCAGTCAAGTAACAACCCAATTTCTAGCAGCTACATAGGCAGGTGACACAATAAGTGCTGCAGGTCAATCAATAGCATTTAATTTACAGGTCATGGGTACATTTTGCACCACTTTACTAGGCAGTTAAAAGTAAATTAAATTTGCCAATAAGGTGTAGGCCACGTGTATCATATTTTAAGGAGAGAGCACAAGCACATTAGTACTGGTTAGCAGTAGTAAAGTGCACGGAATCCTGAAGCCAACAAAAAATAATTTCAGCAAAAGCAACAGGGAAGTAGGGAAAATGTTTGGAGAATGACCACCCTAAGTCCGACATGTCTAAACTCTACCTAAACACCTTCCATTTAGTAGTAAATATTCCCCATTTTCCAACCACTTCCCTATCCCTCCCATATTGTCTTTTAAAATGGTGGCATATATATGAAGAGATTTCCGCAATCAGAGTGCAGATCTCCGCATAGGAAAGATAGGATATTTTGTAATGAGTAGCAATCCTGTCCAGCCAACCAAGAATATCACACACTTAGCTCATGCTGTGGTGGCCCAGACAGAGCCATAATGCAACTGGATGCCTCAGAGTATTATGGGAAGATAGTCTTTATACAGTGAAGCCTCAGATTTTCAACAAAGCGGCTACATTAGCTGGTAGTCACCCATTGCTACAGGAACTTCCTGCCACACCTGCAACATGATAATCTCTTAACACAGCACCTCAGAGTCAAGATCACAAAGAAGCAGCATTATCCTCTCTTCCATTGGCATTCAAAAGACACTAAAGCAGTGATGTCCAGACAGTCCTGCCAAACTGCCAAGAGAGCAGTAGATCAGGAGGACACACCAATGACTGCTTGGTCCTAGGAGTAAGATATCCTTTGAGAGACATGGATTAAAAATGCTGGTGCTCAGGCCTCTGCTTTAATTCAGGTGACAATTGCATTCTTGGGGCCATGGATCATGTCAAGACTGCGATACCCCAAACCTTTGTCCTCGAGGAAGACTTACCTCACTGGCTGCCAGGGCTCATGTTGAGGTCTTATCTCATGCTGGATTTCTAAACAAGTTAGAGGTATATTTGTCAACGAATTTGTGCCACCCGTGCACCGCGCAAGGGGGCACAACAGTGACCCAAACCTAAGTCAGCTTTATGAAGCCATGCAAGTCCTGCTTCCACTGCCCTGAGTGGCTTGATAACTTCGGAGTAATGAAACGCAGTGCAAATCATTGCATTGCGTTACTCTGCCCCAAGAAGGTGTCCCATGGATATAGAATTGGTGTTCCAATGCATCCAACCATGGATTGTGGCACATTCCCAGACTTACCATTACTGGTAGACCTGGAAATGTGTCAAGATGCTATGCCTCCCCAGATGAGGCGTGCAGAGAAATATCTTTATTTCTCCCTGTTTTATTTTTCTTTCTATGTGTATTGCATTCTGCAGCATGCATAGAAAGAGATAAATACCTCAGAGGATTGTTTTCGTGCAGGAAGGTGCCCCTTCCAGCACAAAAACAATCCTGTCTGCAACTCAGGCACTCTTGCACAATGGTACAAAGTTGCTTGAGTTGGCACTAGGGAGCCAAAGAGCGCCAGCAGAAGGAAAGGACAGGAATGAAGCATATGGGGTTAAATACAACGTATTCCACCCATTCACACAGCACAGCTCAGCAAGGTAGCTTGCTGCGCAAACATTTGATAAATATGCCCCTTGGAGTAGCAGTTTCTTATGGATGTGCAAATGTCTTACCCTCACACCACCCACATCCCATGAGAGAGTTAATTATTGTGATAAAACGTTTAAGAGCAAGATGGATACCCTAGCACAGCCCACGAGAAGAAATTGGGACATCTTTCTGCTATGCCTTTCTAGAGGTGCTAGAGAAGGCAGTGAATGCGATCCTATTTGAATATCCTTTTTTAAATATATTGTCGGTGCCTCACTTTTGTCCATATATCTTCGTTATGCACTAATTACACTTGTTCTCACACGGCTAATTGTACATCGAATGTAGCAGAGGTGCAACAGTGAACAGCTGCTCACAGACGCAGAGTAGCAGGTTGTCCATATAACTTCCATAGTGACCCCAGATCCAAGGTGAAGTACTGTAGGAGTATGAGAGAAACAATACTGCACTGCCCCAGGACGGTTTATGCAAAATGAACCAAGGCATCTTTGAGAACTTTGGCCCATATTTATACTCTGTTTGCGCTAATTCAGCACAAACTCAACTCATGATTTATACTTTCATGCTTGACCTATCTAGCGTAAAAATATGGAGTTAACGTCATTTTGAGGATGCGTGAAACCACCTTGCGTCAATGAGATGCAAGGTAGGCGTTCCCATCCAAAAAATGACTCGAAGCCCCTGGCGCCATATTTATCCAACAGGACAAAAATGACGCACGGGTGGGAGGCAGACCCAAAAAAGGACGTTAACTCCGATTTGCGTCAAATTTTAACGCCTGGATCAGAGCACCACTACTTAAGGAAAACACACACAAGCAACATTACAGACAAACAGGACAACATGGAGGTGCTACTGATGCAGCATGCAAGTCAACGCCGAGCACAGGACCAAAGACAGCAACCACCACTGCCCCAACACGGCCCACAAAGGCAACTCAGAAGGCAGGAGAGACTTTTCAGAAACAGGACAACCCTCCATGGCCACAGGGAACAGGACATCATTCAGAGCTATCGACTCAACTGCAAGCCATACTGCAGCTGCTGTGCCATATTGAGCCACAACTAACAGCTAGCCTGCAGACACCACACAACATACCACCTGTGACCAAGTTACTAGCTGTCCTACATATGTTGACAAGTGGCTCCTTCCAGACAATTGGTGGCCTGGTGGCTGGGGTATCACAGCCCTCATTCTCGGCTTTCCTGCCCAAGGTGTTAGATGCCATAATCTCCCTCACACCCCACCACATCAGCTTCCCCAACACCCAGCAGAAGCAGCAGCAGATAAAACAGGGGTTTTATCAAATCCATGGCTTCCTGCATGTGCTCAGTGCAATTGACTGGACCCATGTCTTGAACGTCCCACCTGCGGCAACGGAGCACCTATTCAGGAACAGAAAGCACACGCATTCTATCAATGTGCAAGCCATAGTTGACCACCAGGGACTGTTCACAAACATCTTGGCCAAGTATCCTGGGAGTGTCCATGATCCTTCATATTCTGGCACAGCAGGATCAATGAGCACTTCCAGGATGGACAATATGGCAATGGCCTACTTGTCGGTAAGTCTCCAAACCTAGCAATATACACACAGCACAACAACCCTGTAGGACACACAAGACATACACCACTACATCGACACATGGGCAGGGTGACGCTGAGGTATGACTCTGGTAGTTATGTTGTACACCCTGAGACAATGGGATACACACCCTTGAACAACTGACAGCTGGAACAAACATTAGCTGCCACTCTCGAGCACCAAGGGACCAATGTTAAAGCTCACAGAGACAATGACATGGCCTGCACTGTAAGTACAACTTGGAAGCTGAACTATTTACAATTACTTTAGGCCACATAGCCAATCGGCCACCCTCCCAAGCAGTATGTAGTGTGGAAGGGGTGTGCAATGTCTGTTGCAGCAGGTCTAACACCATGAGACACACAGCATGATTATGCTGACTCAGATGTAGGTGTCATGGAAATACTGAGGTAGTGCCAACATCAAACACCACCCAGGGGTGTCATTTGCAGGTTGCAATATGGAAGTGGACGGTGTTATGAACACATATTGATGTGCCACCAATGCAAACTGCACACTGCTGCACCCACTGAAAGAGCCAATTGTCCATCAAAACAATATGTAAAGGGAGATGTTCCTTCCTGCACAGATACATCCACCTCCACAATGCAGCTAGCCAGGTTCTTGGTGCATGGTCAGAAGCGTAGCTGCACTCAGGCATATGAGCAACTGACAAAGGGAACAAAAAAGGGTTGCCTAGAAACAAGTCATACTTGGGACAACCGTGCATTGCCAATACTGAACAGCTCAGTGCTGCTAAATTAGGGAGATGTGTTGTGCATTGTCACCTACCCAATTCAAAGGGCCTCAGTGTCGCATGCCATCTGCAATGACATATCTAAATGGATGGGATGTCCAAGCCATGTAGTGCAACCATGATACCACCACATCTGAACCCATTGTGTGTGTGGATATATCATGTACCCTCCAGTGAAAGCACACTGATACACATGGGACACTACACAACGCATGGTACATACATACTGACCAACAATTAGGAAATCAATTCATGTATCCCAGGTCCATGAGCCAAACACAAGTTGTCATGTCCAACAACCCAGTGCTGAGAAGAAGTCACAGAAGCCCAGGAACTCACATCATACCACAGACATATATGAGTCACAGACAACACAAAATGTCAACTGCCATGCTACATGACAATCCTGTTACAAGCACTAACAAAATACTCACTCCTATTATCTTTTGCAGCGGATCAGGTTATGGCATCCAGCCATGGATCATGACCCTATTCCCCAACCCAGGCACAGCAGCAGAGCGTGCCTATAATGAGGCACATCGGAGGACACTCACCATTGTGGAAAGGACTTTTGGCATCCTGAGTCCAGATTCAGGTGTCTGGACATCACAGAAGGAAGCCTCCTATATCCCCCACACATTGTGTGTAAAATTATACTGACTTGTGCTATCCTGCACAACATTTGTGTGAGGATGAACATCCCATTATATGAGCCGGACTAAGAACTGCCTTAGGAGGAGAAGGAGGAGGATGGTGGCAGGGAAAATGAGGGGGAACAGCAGAACACAGCTGCAGGAATGCGCCGCAGACAGCAAATCGTAGATTACTTTTTCACTTTATAGTCACTCTACACACCTTGTTAAGATATGAAAATAAACAGGTTACTTGATCACACAATCCTGCTCTGGTGTCTTCATTCTCCATCACATGTACCTTAGGAATGTGAGTATTACCTCAGGGAGCATGTCACAAATAGAGATCAGACAACTTCTGATGCAACATCACATGTGATGGGTCTGATTGTACAGCAACCATCACACACATAACAAATAGACTAATCACTTGAATCTCACAAATGAAGGACAATCAATCAATCCAAAAATTTGTAGAGCGCGCTACTCACCAGTGAGGGTCTCAGGGCGCTGGGGGGAGGAAATCAGGGGGGGGCAGGGAGGGTCACTGATCGAACAACCATGTCTTGAGGTTCTTTCTGAAAACCAGGAGGTCTTTGGTTTTGCGAAGGTCGGTGGGGAGGGAGTTCCAGGTTTTGGGGGCGAGGTAGGAGAAAGACCTGCCTCCTGTGGTGGTACGTTTGATGCGGGGGACTGTGGCTAGGGCGAGGTCGGCTGATCGGAGGTTGCGTGTGGGAGTGTGGAAGTTAACTCTTTCGTTGAGGTAGGTTGGGCCGGTGTTGTGGAGGGATTTGTGTGCGTGGATTGACACAATCAATGGACCACAACATATAAGTCACAACCACGTTGCCAACATGTGCAACTGTGGAACATGAAACACAACTATGACATCTCCTATTATAAGGTAAACTAGGGCCCCATACATGAGGCAGTGGATGTGAAATATCAGAAGGACAGGAATGTATGAATAGACCACTGACATTACTAAGTGTGACACTTGCAATGTCTACAAGGTGCTTGTGTGATAAGAGGGCTCATCATTTGTGACAATGTATAGCGTGATTGTCCTAGGTATGACATGCAATGTACACAACACTTGCCCTGCGCAGTCCATCCCTGGAAATCAGTCCTGCCACTGCCTTGGAGCCCAATCCTGACACAGGGTACACATGCCCACACACTTGGACTGGACACTTTTGTGGAAGTACATATGAAATAATGAGAACACATGCAGCTAGGGCAGCAGATCCACCACAGCAGCACAAGAAACATAGCTAATTGTAATGAGTGAAACTGATGTGTACAAAACATTATATGGGTGGAATTTAGGCTCAATGGCCCTCATTATGACATTGGTGGTAAGCGATAAAGTGGTGGTAATACCGCTAACAGGCTGGTAGTAATTACCGCCAAATTATGACCATGGCAGTGATAACTCCCATAGCCAATGTACCACACCAACTGCCAGGGCGTTAACACCACTAACCACAGTGGACCCGTCAACAGCCTGACGGAAGACAAAGTACCGCCAACCATATCATGACCCAGGAAACCGCCACAATTTCTGGGGTGGTACCAACGCCATCAAAAGCCTGGTGAAAACAGAACACAGAAGACCAAAGACTCACCTTCGGAGACACAGGGAAGAACAATGTCGCCACAGAACCGGAGCTGCAAGTCTTCCCGATGCTCATCTACGCCATGCTCCACATGGTACACCAATGCCGACGAAGACGACGACGGTGAGTGCAGCTGCCTAGCACACAAGGAAGAGAGGGAGGAAAAGGAGAGAGACACACACACACGACACACACCCAACACACACACACCAAACACAAAACCAGTTGCAGACGAAAAACAATGGCATACGACACATAGCATAACAATGCAAGGACATCAAGAATGAAGTAATGAGAATGTATTGATTGTAAACAGCTACCAAAAGAACCAATTGTATGAAAAACAGATATGTACAAATGTACACAAAGGGCCAATGCCCAGTCCAAAGTACTAAGGGCCCACATGGCCACAGGGCACAGTCCAAGGCCTATCTTGAAACCTGACTTCATCCGGATAGAACTCTGTGGGGGCATCAGTTTGCAAGTGGGCAGGCACCTCAGGGGGATGGGGATCGGGGGCACCTCAGCCAAATACGGGAACAAGCACACTGATTCTGGAGGGGGCTCCATGCCTATTTCTCTCTGCTGGGGAGTGCAAGGCCACAGTCTCTTGAGTAGGTGACTTTCCCCCTGCTTCTGGATGGGGCTCCATGCCCATTATCGTTTTCTGGGGAGTGCAAGGCCACAGTCTCTGGAGTGGGTGACTTTCCCACTGGTCCTGGAAGGGGCTCCATGCCCATTATCCTTTGCCGTGGAGTGCAAGGCCACAGTCTCTGGAATGGGTGACTTTCCCACTGGTTCTGGAGGGGGCCCCATGCCCATTATCCTTTGCCAGGGAGTGCAATGCCACAGTCTCTGGAGTGGGTGACTTTCCCACTGGTACTGGAGGGGCCTTGTTAGAAATGCCGTCTTTGGTTGGAAGTCAGGTTACATCCTGTCCAAGCAAGGACCCTAACTCTAGTTAGGGTAAAGGATAATCACCCTTAGCTAAGGCCCGCTCACCCCTTGCTAGCCTTACACAAGCAGGCAGGCTTAACTTCAGAGTTTAGGTGTAAAGTATTTGTACCAACACACACCGTACCTCAGTGAAAACACTTCAAAATGACACAACACAGGTTTAGAAAAATAGGTAATATTTATCTAAACAAACAAAACCAAAACGACAAAAATCCACCATACACAAGTCAAGTTATGAATTAAAAAGCAAAAAGAGTCTTAAATCCTTTAGAAAACAGTGCTAACACTGCTAGCAGGCAAAAGTACCAGGGTAGCATCAAAATAACACCGTATGGACAAGTGTGCGTTGGAAAAGGCCAGCGATGCATCGATTTCTCACTCTCAAGTGAGAACATGCGTTGTTCCTCCTCCGGTCAGGTCAGCGTGCGTCATTTTTTCTTTCCACAAGAGAGCGGTGCGTTGATCAGGACGTGGCACCTCGGTTCCGGGCAAGCTTTGCATTGGTTTTCCTCACCCAGCTAAGTTTGCATAAAAAATCCGGTTGCACGGTATCAGAAAGCTGCGCTACTTGGGATTGCGACGCTATCAGCCTCCGTTAGTGGGTGTTGCACGTCGTTTCTCCAACCGTGTGCATCAATTTTCCAGCTGCGATGCAGGTGGAGCTTTGATTTCAGCCGTGAAGCCGGCGGCGTGTCGTTTCTCAGCCGCATCTTGGCAGGTGTGTCGAAAATTTCCCCGCACTGCGGTATGTGCTTGGATTTTCAGTCTTTGTCTACCAGCTTCACCTTTCAAGGGCCCAGGAACTCGATAGGGCAACACTTGGCAGGGCCGGAGTCTCAGCAGAGAGTCCAGGTGCTAGCTGTGGAAGTCTTTGATGGCCCTGAGACGTCAACAACAGGAGGCAAGCTCAGGTCAAGACCTTGGAGATGTCTTCACAAGCAGGAATGCACAACAAAAGTCCAGTCTTCGTCCCCTTTCACAGGCAGAAGCAGCAACTACAGAATAGCTCCACAAAGCACAGTCAAGGCAGGGCAGCACTTCTCCTCAGCTCTATAGCTCTTCTCCTTGGCAGAGGTTCCGCATGATTTCCAGAAGTGATCTAACTTTTCAGGGGTTTGGGTGCTCTTCTTATACCCACTTCGGCCTTTGAAGTAGGCCTACTTCAAAGGAAATTCTCTCTTGTTTGTGAGATTCTGCCTTGCCCAGACACACACCAGGGGGTTGGAGACTGCATTGTGTGAGGGCAGGCACAGCCCTTTCAGGTGTAAGTGACCACTCCTCCTAGCACAGATGGCTCATCAGGATATGCAGGCTACACCCCAGCTCCCTTTGTGTCACTGTCTAGAGAGAGGTGCAAACAGCCCAACTGTCAAACTAACCCAGACAGGGAATCCACAAACAGACAAAGGTGGTCATTACAACCCTGGCGGTCGGTGTTAAAGCGGCGGTAAGACCGGCAACAGGCCGGCGGTAAAACATTTGCAATTACGACCGTGGGGTAAACCACCAACAAAGACAGCCACTTTAACACTCCGACTGCCACGGCGGTACAAACAAACAGCGCGGCGGTCACCGCCAACAGACAGGCGGGAGACAATGTGCCGCCCACACTATTATGACAGGCCAATCCGCCACCTTTTCCGGGGCGGATTCACCGCAGATAAAAACACGGCGGAAACAGGAATACCGAAGGGAAAACGCTCACCTTTACACACCCCACGAGGAACGAGGACGCCATGGACCCGGAACTCCAAATTCTCCCTGCAAGAGTCTTCCTGCTCCTCTACAAGGAGCACGAATGCCGGCAGTGAAGACCACGTGAGTACTGCACCTACGACACAGGGGAGGCAAAAAACAGGGATACACACACGCAACACCCCCACCCCCACCCTCACCCACTACAACACGCACACTAATGCATATCAATACATCACAGTTACACCCACCAACCCCCCTGGAAGAATGCAAAGACAATCGAAAATGAGTGTAACCATAGTAATATATTAAAAGCAAGTAGGCAGAAATATATATATAAACACCATGTACATAATATATACCAAGCATAGTAGTCCAGGTAGTGCTCTAAGAAAGTCCATGGACCACTGGGACCACACGGTATGGGCGAGGCCCACACAAGATCCCTGACCATGGCATAGAGAACACTGCAGGGGCATCAGAGAGCAACTAAACAGGCCCCTCAGGGGGAGGGAAAGGGGGGGCACCTCAGCCGCTTGACTGCACGATGCCAAATCCACAAGGGGGCCACATGCCCAGTGTTCATTCCTGGGGAGTGCAAAGCCACAGTCTCTCAAGTCTCTACAGTGGGTGGGTTGCCCACTGCCATATCCTGGGGAGTACAAAGCCACAGTCTCTCAAGTCTCTGAAGTGGGTGGTTTGCCCACTGCCATATCCTGGTGAGTGCAAAGCCACAGTCTCTCAAGTCTCTACAGTGGGTGGTTTGCCCACTGCCATATCCTGGGGAGTGCAAAGCCACAGTCTCTCAAGTCTCTACAGTGGGTGGTTTGCCCACTGCCATAGCCTGGGGAGTGCAAAGCCACAGTCTCTCAAGTCTCTACAGTGGGTGGATTGCCTACTGCCATATCCTGGGGAGTGCAAAGCCACAGTCTCACAAGTGGATGACAGTCTCCACTGGGTCTGGAGGGGGCATGGTGCCCAGAGTGCTTCATCCTGCCAAGTATTAGGGTAGTGAATGCATTTCTCCACTGGGTCTGGAGGGGGCATGGTGCCCAGAGTGCTTCATCCTGCCAAGGATTGGGGTAGTGGATGCTTTTCTCCACTGATTCTGGAAGGGGCTTGGTGCCCAGAGTGCTTAATCCTGCCAAGGATTGGGGTAAAGATGCTTTTCTCCACTGGTTCTGGAGGGGGCTTGGTGCCCAGAGTGCATCATTCACCCTGTGACAGACTCAGTTGCATCAGTGCCCTTGCCGGTCATGGGCCAGCGGTGCTTGAGACGGCGGTGCCCTGTTCAGCGGTGCATGAGATGGCGGTGCCCTGTGCAGCGGTGCTTGAGACGGCGGTGCTCTGTGGTGCTTGAGATGGCGGTGTTGCAGTGCCCTGTTCAGCAGTGCTTGAGATGGCGGTGCCCTGTGCAGCGGTGCTTGAGATGGCGGTGCCCTGTTCAGCGGTGCTTGAGATGGCGTGCCCTGTGCAGCGGTGCTTGAGATGGTGGTCTCCATTGCAGGGTCTCAGCTGCTGGCGGTCCTTCATGGCCCAGCAGGGCTTTTGCTGGCGGTCCTTCATGGCCCAGTGGGGCTTTTGCTGGCGGTCCTTCATGGCCCAGCGGGGCTTTTGCTAGTGATCCTTCAAGGCCCATCGGGGCTAGTGCTGGCGGTGGCCTCCTGGCCAGGTGGGCTGGTACTGGCGGTGGCCTCCTGGGCAGGTGGGCTGGTGCTGGCGGTGGCCTCCTGGACAGCTGGGCTGGTGCTGGTGGTGGCCTCCTGGGCAGCTGTGCTGGTGCTGGCCGTGGCCTCCTGGGCAGGTAGGCCGGTGCTGGTGGTGGCTTCCTGGGCAGCTGGGCTGGTGCTGGCGTTGGCCTCCTGGGCAGCTGTGCTGGTGCTGGCGGTGGCCCCCTGGGCAGGTGGGCTGGTGCTGGCAGTGGCCTCCTGGGCAGGTGGGCTGGTGCTGGCGGTGGCCAGCTGGGCTAGTGCTGGCGGTCCTGTCCTGGGCAGCTGGGCTTGTGCTGGAGGTGGGCTCCTGGGCATCGGGGATGATGGCAGTCTTCTCCGCTGTGCTGCTCTTCCCAGACTTGCCGGGTTTCTTGTGGCCCTTCCCCACCTTGGAAGGTGTCACAGCTGACTCCACACTCCCACCGGGACCCCTGGGAGCGGCGTTCGTGGCTGGAGTCTTCCCCCTCTCCCGCCGGGCACTGGCCAACTTCTGATGCTTCACCGGTGGGGGACTGTCTGTGCTGTGGCTCCGTGCCACACTGGCCGGGTAGCTGGAGGGGGTTTGGGAGTGGAGCAAGAGGTGGTGGTTGTAGGAAGTGGTGACTTTGGGTGAAGGTGCATGCACTGGAGGCATGAGGTGGATGGTTGTTGGGTGGGTGTGTGCCTGCGTCTGTGTATCTTGGGAGGGGGCGTCACAGACACACTGGGAGAGGACACAGGGGACGTGTGAATGGTAGTGTGTGTGGTGACTGCATGTGAGCGGGGTGTGGGGGTGGGTGTGCTGGAGAGGGACGTAGTGGCTGTAGAGGTAGTGCATGCAGGTGTGGGTGTAGACGAGACTGGGAGGGAGGAGGGAAACGAGGAGGAGGGGGACACAGTGGAGGCAGTGGATGTTGGTGTGTCTGCATGTGTGTGATGCATGTGTGAGTGCCTGTGGGATGTGTAGTGCTTATGTTTGCCTGAGCTTCCCTTGTGTGTTGACGTGTGTGCATGTTGGTCTGTAGGTGCGCTTGGGATAGGTTGAGGTACAGGGGATTGGGTCGGGTAGAGGAAGTTGGAAGGGGGAGGCTGGAGACGGGGACAATGGCTGCATTCAGTGCTGAGGCCGGAGACTGAAAAGCTCACTGAAGGACCGCCAGACCAGAATGAATGCCCTCCAGGAATGCATTGGTTTGTTGCAACTGCCTCTCTACACCCTGGATGGCATTCAAAATGGTAGACTGCCCAACAGTTAGGGACGTGAGGAGGTCAATGGCCTCCTCACTGAGGGCAGCAGGGGTGAGTGGGACAGGGCCTGAGGTGCCTGGGGTGAAGGTGATGCCCACCCTCCTGGGTGAGCGGGCACGGGGCAAAGGCTGAGGGGCTGCTGGGAGGGCGGTGCTGGTAGGGGGGTGGCTGCTGTACCTGTAGATGCGGGGGACACAGATGTTGCCGCCATCACAAGGGAGCTCCCATCAGAGGACGAGTCTGTGTCGCTGGTGTCAGCTCCTGTCCCCGCCGTGGAGCTCCCCTCGCCCTCCGTCCCACTGGTGACCTCTGAGTCCGTAGTCTCGCCCTCCAGGGCCATGTGGGATGCAGCTCCCTCGTGCTCCGGTGCCACTGCTCCTCCGCCTGATGATGCTAATGCACACAAGAACAGGGAGACCGCAAAAAGGGGGGGAAGACAGAAGAAAGACATGTTGAGTGCATGCATTACTGCTACCGTTGGCGGACACAACAGACACAGAAGCCCCCTGCACTACGCCGCGCTCTTGGGGTCCACTGTTCAATTCCTGGGAAATGGCCTACAAGGCTATGGACGACATCTGCACACATAGGTGACACAGGGGCATGAGTAGGTGTACTGGCACTCTACAGAGGTGGGGTGGGGTGCCACATTGCCTGCCTTACGGAGGGGCCTTGCCTACGGAACTCGCCCTGGCCTAGGGAAACCCACAGCTCACCTCCCCCCCCAGACAACCTCCACTGCACGCAAAGTCACCAGAATGAGAGTGTACTCACCCCCTTGTGGCTGCTGTGATGCCCTCAAGCGCCCATCCAACTCCGGGTAGGCCACCGCCAGCATCCTGAACATCAGCGGGGTAACGGGGAGTCATGGTGCGACGAGCACCCCTCCCACGTTGGGATGCCATCCCCAGCTGAGCCTCTGCCGGCTTCTTGCTCCAGCGGCAAATGTCCTCCCATCTTTTCCGGCAGTGGGTGCTCTGTCTGTGGTAGACCCCCAGGGTCCGGACGTCCTTGGCGATGGCACGCCAAATATCTTTTTTCTGGTGGGCGCTGACTTACATGAAATGTACAGGGGAAAAAGAAAAGTTATTACAAGCTGCACCGTCAAAGTGATTGGCCCCCATCCCTACCCTTGCCATGTGGCACATGCATTCACCGTCTTTCATGCACACAGCACTCTCCCCCCTTTCTTCTTACATCCATCCTCTCCACACAGGCATAGCCCATACAACATGCTCCCTGTGTACTTACCAGTTTGTCTGGAGGACCGTAGAGTAGAGTGTACTGGGGGAGGACCCCATCCATGAGCTTCTCCAACTCCTCCGATGTGAAGGCAGGGGCCCTTTCCCCAGACACTCGAGCCATTGTCTCTTCCAGACCGAGGTCACAGCAGCACTTGCAGTGTAGGTCCTCTCCTGTCGAAGATCAGGTATCGAGTGATTGAACAGATAGAAAATGGCGGTCACGTCCGCGGTGGTGCGTACCGTCACCGCCAGCGTACATCGTCATTGGCTCCTGGGACCCATAGAGTACAATGTTAACCAATGCAGCATTGCGCCGCGGTCTTCGACCGCCTACCGCGACGGTGAACAGCGCCAGCGCAATTACCTCACATCCCATTGTCCCACTTTACAGGTCAGGCAGCTGCCATTTCAGGGGCCCGCATGGCTTCATTTCCAACTGCGTCACACATACCTAGGCCTAGACTCAACACACATACAGGCCACCTTTTATGTATGATTGGTGTTCTGGGTAAACTGTGGGTACGTACCTCTGAGTTGTTTGACTCTGTGCTCGCTGTTGTCCTTCATAGGCACCGTCCGCTGGGACATGTGAGGAGATGGCGGCATCCACCGGTGTACCGACCGTTGGTGGACCTGTCGACAATGGAGGAGCGACGTGTGATTATCACATACAGGCTTGACCGTGCCACAATCTAGGAGCTGTGTACCCAGTTGGAGCCAGACCTGTTGTCAGCAATCCGCCATCCCACAGGAATCCCCCTTCAAGTGCAGGTGCTGTCAGTGCTCCATTTCCTTGCAAGTGGGTCATTTCAAACAACAGTGGCCATAGCATCAGGGATGTCCCAGCCTATGCTTTCCAACGTATTGTCCAGAGTGTTGTCTGCCCTTCTGAAACACATGCGGAGCTACATCGTTTTCCCTCAGGTGGAGGATTTGCCTACAGTGAAAGGTGATTTCTATGCCCTGGGACACATCCTCAACATCATAGGTGCCATTGATGGGACCCATGTGGCTTTGGTCCCCCCCCACAGGAGTGAACAGGTGTACAGAAACCGGAAGAGTTATCATTCTATGAATGTACAGGTGGTATGTTTGGCAGACCAGTACATCTCCCATGTGAATGCCAAGTTCTCTGGCTCAGTGCATGACGCCTACATCCTGCGTAATAGCAGCATTCCTTATGTGATGGGTCAACTCCAGAGGCACCGTGTGTGGCTATAAGGTGAGCACCTGGAGGCAAGTCAGTGGGAATGGTTGTCTGGGTCTGTGGATATCCCTCCAGGTTAGTCCGTGTCTAACAGTTGTCCCTCACCATTTGCAGGTGGCTCTGGTTACCCCAACCTGTCATGGCTAGTGACCCCAGTGAGGAATCCCAGGACAAGGACAAAGGAACGCTACAATGAGGCCCATGGGTGAACTAGGAGGGTGATCGAGCGGACCTTAAGCCTCCTTAAGGCCAGGTTCAGGTGCCTCCATATGACAGGTGGATCCCTATTCTACTCACCAAAGAAGGTGTGCCAGATCATCGTGGCCTGCTGTATGCTTCACAACTTGGCTTTGCGACGACAGGTGCCTTTTCTGCAGGAGGATGATCCAGATGGCGGTGTTGTTGCAGCTGTGGAGCCTGTGGACAGTGAAGACAAGGAAGCAGAGGAAGAAGACATGAACAACAGGGACTCAATGATCCAGCAATATTTCCAGTGAGACACAGGTAAGAGTACAGACCTGCCTACTACATGTACTTTAACACTACTATCTCTCTACTGTCTGTCGTTTTCACCCAGTGTATGGTCACTGAGTTGTCACCCACTGTGTAACATCTGCTTAGATTCCTCATGGACTAGAGCTGTGTGACATAGGTATGTTGACATTATAATTGAAAGAGCATTTTGTCACTGCAATTGATAATACACTATTTCGAAATCACAGACAGACTCCAGATTGTTTTGTGCTTTAAATGTGTTTATTTTAGTGCTCAATATTGGAGGGGGTAGTGAAATGGTGAGGGGTGATGGCGGAGGAATGTCCATGGCAGAGTCCAGTCTATTAGTCTCACAGGTGCATTGCCCAAATGGGCATAGGAAGTGGAGCTGGGGCAGTTTAAGGATGGACAGGGTGACAAAGTGGGACAGTAGGATGACAATCAGGGTGGTCTCATTTCTTGTCGGGGGTCTTGGCATCGTGCTCTGTCTTTGTCCTGGATCTCAGGGACCATTTCGGGGTGGTTCTCTCTCTGCAGGGGGTGGGGTGCTGGTGTGGTGGTCCTGTGGCGGGGCGTCCTGTCCACTAGCGCTGGCGGAGGTGGTGGGCAGTTCATCATCCATGTTAGTGTCAGGGGCCCCTTGTAGTGCCACAGTGTCCCTCCTGGTGTTGAGTACTTCCTTCAACACCCCTACGATGGTGCCCAGGGTGGAGCTGATGGTTCTGAGTTCCTCCCTGAAGCCCAAATACTGTTCTTCCTGCAGGCGCTGGGTCTCCTGAAACTTGGCCAGTACCGTTGCCATTGTCTCCTGGGAGTGGTGGTAAGCTCCCATGATGGAGGAGAGGGCCTCGTGGAGAGTGGGTTCCCTTGGCCTGTCCGCCCCCTGTCACACAGCAGCCCTCCCAGTTTCCCTGTGTTCCTGGGCCTCTGTCCCCTGGACCGCGTGCCCACTACCACTGCCCCCAGGTCCCTGTTGTTGTTGGGGTGGTGGGTTATCCTGGGTTCCCTGTAGTGGTGGACACACAGCTGATTGACGTGTCCTGGGGACGGAGGTATGGGCCCGCTGGGTGAGTGCTGTGCTGGTGTTTCCAGAGGGGGGAAGGTCTGTGGTGGCCTGTGCCAGTGTGAGGGGAACCGACTGGCCCGAGGTCCCCGATGGGCCGGGCTGGTCATCTAGATCCAGTTGGACAGAGGTGCTGTCATCACTGTGGGCTTCTTCTGTTGGTGGTGTGGGCATTGCTGGACCCTCCTGTCTGGTGACGTTGGATAGGGGTCCTGCAGGGGTATAAAAGGATGGTTATTACATCTGTGTGTGTCATGGTGTGCAATGGGTGGGTGACCGTGTACCCCAGAGCTTGCATTCCTGTGTGGGACCTTGTGTGATGATGGTTTAGGGGGTTGTATGGGTATGTGCAGGGGGCATGCTTTAGTGATGGGTGTCCCTGCTTTGTTGTTGCATGCAGGACTTGGTGTTGGGATGTGTGGTTTGTGATGTTGGGACATATGTGAGGAGTTGGGGTGCTGGGGGTGAGGGTGTGGGTGGGGGTGGGGGTATGTGATAGCATGCAGGTAGGGTGGGGGATGTAATAATTAAGATTTGTCTTACCAGAGTCCATTCCTCCAGCTACTCCTGCGAGGCCCTCAGGATGCAGAATCGCCAATACCTGCTCCTCCCATGTTGTTAGTTGTGGGGGAGGAGGTGGGGGTCTGCCGCCAGTCTTCTGAACCGCCTGGTGGTGTCTTGAGACCACGGAACACACCTTCCCCTGTAGGTCATTCCACCTCTTCCTGATGTCCTCCCGATTTCTTGGGTGCTGTCCCACTGTGTTGACCCTGTCCACTATTCTTTGCCATAGCTCCATCTTCCTTGCAATTGAGGTGTGCTGCACCTGTGCTCCGAATAGCTGTGGCTCTACCCGGACGATTTCCTCCACCATGACCTTGAGCTCCTCCTCCGAGAACCTGGGGTGTCTTTGCCGTGCCATGGGGTGGTGTAGGTGATGTGTGGGGTGGAGTGTGTGGTGATAAGTGTGCTGATATGTAGTGGTGTATTGTGTGAGGTGCGTGGAAGTTCTGTGGGTGATGGTGTTGTGTGCCTGTGGATGCTGTTGTTCTTGCTGGTGGTGTCTCTCTCTGGCCTTCTTTCAGAATTTGTGGTCGTGGGGGTTTGTGGTTGATGTGGGTGTGTGTTTTATATTGAAATGGGTGTGTGGGAGTGGTGTGTGTATGTGTATCAGGTGTGTGTATTTCGAATTGTCCAATGTGGTAGTGTTTTGTAAGAGTGTGTGTATTTTGAGCGCGGCGGTGTGTACCGCCAATGGAATACCGCTGTTGAAAGACCGCCACATGGATTTGTGTGTCATGATAGTGTGGCCGTATTTCTGTTGGCGTGACGGTGGAGGTTTTGTTTTCGACAGTTTCTCACTGACCTTTGGTGTGGCGGACTTGTGTGGGTGTCTGAATTTTGGCGGATTCCGAAATGTGGGTCATAATAGCTGTGGCGGAATTCCGCGGCCGCGGCGGTGTGTTGGCGGTCTTCTTCACGGCGGTAAGCAGCTTTTACCGCCAATTTTGTAATGACCGCCAGAGTCACAGAATGGTTTAAGCAAGAAAATGCCTACTTTCTAAAAGTGACATTTTCAAACACACAATCTCAAAACCAACTAAAAGATGTATTTTAGAATTGTGAGTTTAGAGACCCCAAACTCCACATGTCCACCTGCTCCCAAAGGGAATCTACACATTAATCATATTTAAAGGGGGCCCCCATGTTAACTTGTGAGAAAGAAAGGCCTTGCAACAGTGTAAAACTAATTTGGCCGAATTTCACAGTCAGGACATATACGGGGTCATTCTGACCTCGGCGGTAAAAGTCGCTTACCGCCGGCCAGAAGGCCGCCATAACACCGCCGCGGCCGCGGTAAACCGCCACGGTCATTCTGACCCGCAACTGGCAAACCGCCAAAAACCTGACATCCACAAAAATCCGCCACACCACAGGTCAGCGGGAAGCTGGCGATGACCAAACCTCCACCGTCACGCCAACAGAAATACGCCCATGCCATTCCGACCCACAAATCCCCGCAGCGGTCTTTCAACCGCGGTATTCCATTGGCGGTACACACCGCCGCGGTCAAAATACACACACCTTTACAAAACACATCCACATTGGATAATTCAAAATACACACACCTGAGACACATACACACACCACTCCCACACACCCAATCCAGTATAAAACACACACCCACATCACCCACAAACCCCTACGACCACAATTGCGAGTGAAGGACAGAGAGAGAGAGCACAGCATAGAGTTCACCATCACACAGAGGCAAATCACAACATCACCCACACACTTTCCACGCACAAAACACCATACACCACCACACTCACCACACTCTACAACACATACACCACCCCTCACCTCATCCACACCACCCCATGGCACCCCAAAGACACCCCAGGTTCTCTGACGCAGAACTCAGGGTCATGGTGGAGGAAATAGTTCGTGTAGAGCCCCAGCCCTTCGGGGCACAGGTGCAGCACACCACCATTGCCAGGAAGATGGAGCTATGGAGCAGAATAGTGGACAGGGTCAACGCAGTGGGACAGCATCCACGCAATCGGTACGACATCAGGAAGCGGTGGAACGACCTACGGGGGAAGGTGCGTTCCATGGTATCAAGGCACAACATTGCGGTGCAGAAGACTGGCGGCAGACCCCCACCTACTCCCCCAGAATTCACAGCATGGGAGGAGGAAGTCTTGCACATCCTGCATCCTGAGGGCCTCGCAGGAGTAGGCGGAGGAATGGACTCTGGTAAGTCAAATCTTCACTACTTCATTCCCCCCACCCCACCTGCATGCCAAATCATACCCCCACCCTCACCCCCAACCCCATCACACCAACCCCTTGCTAATGGCTCACCATCACAACCCACCTATCCCAAAACCTAGCCCTGCATGCCTCCCCAAAGCATGGACACCCATCCCCAAAGCATGCCCACTGCACACACCCATCACCCCCACAAGCCACCGTCACAAAAACCCCCACATGGGAATGCCAGCACTTGGGGACACGGCCACCCACCCATTACACGAAATGCCACACACAGAAGCAATAACCATACTCTTATACCCCTGCAGGACCCGAACGCCACCACACCGCCACAGAGGGTCCAGAGATGTTCATCCCACCCCCAGAAGAGGCCCCCAGTGATGACAGCAGCTCTGTCTCCCTGGATCCTGATGACCAGCCCGGCCCATCGGGGACCTCGGGACAGTCGGCTCCCCACAGACAGCCACAGGCTACACCAGACCTAACCCCCTCTGGGAACACCAGCACAGCTCCCACCCAGCGGGCCCATGCCTCTGTCTCCAGGACACGTCAATCAGCGGTGTGTCCACCACTACAGGGCACCCAGGTTGACCCACCACCCGAACAACAACAGGGACCTGGGGGCAGTGGTAGTGGGCACACCGTCCAGGGGACAGAGGCCCAGGGAAACAGGGGAACTGGGAGGGCTGCTGTGCGACAGGGGGGGGACAGGCCCAGGGAACCGACTCTCCAAGAGGCCCTCTCCTCCATCATGGGAGCATACCACCACTCCCAGGAGACGATGGCTACGGTACTGGCCAGGTTCCAGGAGATCCAGGTCATTCAGGAGCAACAGTACATGGGGTTCAGAGAGGAACTGAGGAACATTAGTTCCACAATGGGGACCATCGTCGTGGCCCTAACCCAGATAGTCACTACATTGCGGGACCATGTGGCACCACAAAGGGCCCCTGTCACTAGCCTGGACCAAGAACAGCCTACCACCTCCGCCGGCGCTAGTGGACGGGAGGCCCCCACACAACGACAGGCCACCAGAACCCCACCTCCTGCAGAAGAAGAACCACCCCGCAAGCGGAACCTGAGATCTCACAAGAAGACAGAGTAGGATTGCAAGACCCCCGCCAGCAAACGATACCCCCTGATGTCATCCCACTGTCCCACATTGTCACCCTGTCCAACCTTGAACTGCCCCTGCTCCGTCCTTCCACAGGCATATGGACAATGCACCTGTGCGACTGAGAACTGGACTCTGCCATGGACATTACTCCACCATCACCCATCCCCATTTTACAATCATGTTCCATAAATTTAGCACTTGAATTAAATCACTTTTTGCACCAAAAAAATCTGGAGTCTGCTTGTAATTTGAACAAATGTATTAGACATAACGGTGCCAAAATGTTCAGTTACATTGTGATGACAACATACCACTGTCACACAGCTGTAGTCCATGGGCAAACAAAGCAGAGGTCACGCAGTGGGGCCCACAGCTCTAAAAAAAAACGGAAGGGAAAGTCACAACTCAGTTAACAGGAACTGGGGTGGAACTCAGACAGTAGAGAGGCAGGAGACTTTAAGTAAATGTAAAATGGCGTGGTTGATTCGTACCTGTATGCTACTGAAAATACTGTTGTATCACTCTGTCCCTGTTGTCTGTGTCATCCCCGTCGTCCTCCTCCTCTTCACTCTCCACAGGCTCCACAGCTGCTACAACACCACCATCTGGACCATCCTCCTACAGGAAAGGCACCTGGCGTCGCAAAGCCAGGTTGTGAAGCATACAGGAGGCCACGATGATATGCCACACCTTCTTTAGTGAGTACATTAGGGATCCCCCTGTCATATGCAGGCACCTAAACCTGGCCTTCAGGAGGCCGAAGGTTCTTTCTATAATCCTAGTTCACCCATGGGCCTTATTGTAGCGTTCCTCTGCCCTTGTCCTGGGATTCCTCACTGGGGTAAGTAGCCACAACAGGTTGGGGTAACCAGAGTCACCTATTAGCCACACACGGTGTCTCTGTAGCTGTTCCATCACATAAGGGATGCTGCTATTTCGCATGATGTACGCGTCATGCACTGACCCAGGGAACTTGGCATTTACATGGGAGATGTACTGGTCAGCCAAACAGACCACCTGGACATTCATAGAATGATAACTTTTTCTGTTCCTGTACACCTGCTCACTGCCACTGGGGGGAACCAAGGCCACATGGGTCCCATCAATGGCACCAATGATGTTGGGGATATGTCCAAGGGCATAGAAATCACCCTTCACTGTAGCCAAATCGCCCACCTCAGGGAAAACAAATGTAGCTCGCATGTGTTTCAGCAGGGCAGACAACACTCTGGACAAAACCTTAGAAAACATAGGCTGAGACATCCCTGATGATATGGCCACTGTTGTTTGGAATGATCCACTTGCCAAAAAATGGCCTCCGCCGCCCGTCAGGGTTAGAATCACCCCCAATGTCTGCTGCGACTGGGGAAAGGGCCCCTGCCTTCACATCTGAGGAATTGGATAAACTCGTTGATGGGGTCCTCCCCCAGTATGCGCTACTCTACGGTCCTCCAGACCAACAGTTAAGTACACTGGGAGCACGTAGTATGGGCTATGCCTGTGTTGAGTGGGGTGGATGTAAGATGGTGGGGAGGGGAGCGTATGAGGATAGCAACGCACGACAGATGAGAGCATGTGCCACATGGCAAGGTTGGGGAGGGGGGGCCACTCACATCGACCATGCAGAAAAGTGATGATGTTTCTTTTTCCACCCTGTCCATGTCACATAGGTCAGCGCCCATCAGAAGATCAACATTTGGCGTGCCATCGTCAAGGACGTCCGGGACCTGGGGGTCCACAACAGACGGGGCACCCACTGCCGCAAGAGGTGGGAGGACATCCGCCGCGGGAGCAGAAAGACCGCCGAGGCTCTGCTGGGTATGGCCTCCCAACGTAGGAGGGGTGCCAGTCGTCAATTGACCCCCCTGATGTCCCGGATCCTGGCGGTGGCCTACCCCGATTTGGATGGGCACGTGAGGACATCACAGCAGACACAAGGGGGTGAGTATCAGCACATTCTGCTATATTAGCGCACAGTGGAGGTGTCTGGGTGGGGGAGGAGGGCTGTACAGCTATCCATGGCCCGGGCTCACCTATGTGTGCATTTGTCGTCCATAGACTTGTAGGCCAAGTCACAATAATTGAGTAGTGTACCCCGAGTGCGCGGCGTAGTGCAGGGGGCTTCTGTGTCTGTCCTCTCCGCCAACGGTGCCGCCAATGCATGCACTCAACATGTCTTTCTTTCTTCTCTCCCCCCTTTTTTTGGGTTTTCCTGCTCATGTGTGCATTAGCATCATCAGGCGGAGGAAAAGTGGCATCGGCGCACGAGGGAGCTGCATCTCACATGGGCCCGGAGGGCCCTGCAACCGACTCGGACTTAACCAGTGAGACGGAGGGCGAGGGGGGCTCCACAACGGGGACCCGTGGAGACGTCAGCGACACTGACACGTCCTCGGAAGGGAGCTCCCTTGTGGTGGCGGCACCATCCGTGCCCACCGCAAAAACAGGTACAGCCGCCACCCAGCGCACCAGCTCCGCCCTCCCAGCAGCCCCTCAGCTTTCGCCCCGTGCCCGCTCGGCCAGGAAGCCGGCCATCTCCTTCGCCCCTGGCACCTCAGGTCCTGCCCCAGTTACCCCTGCTGCCCTCAGTGAGGAGGTCATTGACCTCCTCCGGACGCTCATTGTTGGGCAGTCTACCCTTTTGAATGCCATCCAGGGGGTGGAAAGGGAGGTGCATCGGAGCAATGCATACCTGGAGGTCATTCATTCGGGTCAGGCTGCCCATCAGCGATCGTTCAACGCTCTGGCCTCAGCACTGACGGCAGCTATTGTCCCTGTGTCTAGCCTCCCCCCTCCAACTTCCTCAACCCAGTCCCACTCCCCTGTTCCTCTGCCTATCCCAGACACACCTACAGACCAGCCTGCACACACATCAACACCCGAGGGCAGCTCATCCAGACATAAGCACCACAGATCACACAAGCATTCACCCAAGCAACATCCCCATGCAGACACAGCGAACACCCACTGCCTCCAATGTGTCCCCCTCCTCCTCGTCTCCCTCCTCCCTCCCTGTGACGTCTCCACTCACACCTGCATGCACACCACCATCAGCCAGTACGTCCATCACCACCAGACCCACCAGAACAGTCCGCACACGTGCAGTCACCACCCCCACTACCATTTACACGTCCCCTGTGTCCTCTCCCAGTGTGTCTGTCACGCCCTCTTCCAAACCACACAAACGCAGGCAGCCACCCACCCAACAGCCATCCACCTCACGACAGCCTCCGTCACAAGCACCTGCACCCAAAGACAGCACACTTGATTCCCCTACAACCACATCCTCTTCCTCCACTCCCATACCCACTACAACTACCCGTCCCTGTCTTTCTAAATTGATTTTCCTTTCCAACCTTGACCTCTTTCCAACAACTGACCCACCCCCTCCATCTCGTAAGAGTCCAACCAGCACCTCAGCCACCACAAGCCCTGCACCTACTAGGACCATCGTTCAGGGCTATTGGAGTCCACCAGCTCCTAGGGCAGGAACATCGGCCAGCAGCAAGGGGACAGCCAGCCCACCCCCTGGGAAAAGAAGCAAAAAAGTGAAGGGCCGGCGCCACAGGCCTGAGACGGCTGCCCCCAAGGACACCAGCCTTGCACTGTCACCTGGCCCATCCACCAAGGGAGGCAAGGGCCCCAGAGATTCTTCCAAGGAGGGCAAGGGCCCCAGAGATACTTCCAACGAGGGCAAGGGCCCCAGAGATACTTCCAAGGGAGGCAAGGGCCCCAGAGATTCATCCAAGGAGGGCAAGGGCCCCAGAGATACTTCCAAGGGAGGCAAGGGCCCCAGAGATTCGTCCAAGGAGGGCAAGGGCAGCAGGGCGAAGAAGTCCGGCAGCAGGCGAGCTGCCCAGGAGGGCCCCACCAGCCCCATTTGGGGTGTGACGGAGGACACCCACGGGCCCAGGAGTCCAGCACAGGAGGGCCCCGCAAGCGATAGGTCGGATGGCGACTGAGCGGGAATGATTGCCCAGATCTGGTTCCCTAGGAACACAAGACAAGCACCGCTGAACAGGGCCCCACCGTGAGAAGCACCGATGAACAGGGCCCCGCCGTGAGAAGAACCACTGAACAGGGCCCCGCCGTGAGAAGAACCGCTGAACAGGGCCCCGCCGTGAGAAGCACCGCTCTGCTGGGCCCCGCCGTGAGAAGAACCGCTGAACAGGGCCCCGCCGTGAGAAGCACTGCTCCGCTGGGCCCCGCCGTGAGAAGCACCGCTCCCCTGGGCCCGCCGTGAGAAGAACCGCTGAACAGGGCCCCGCCGTGAGAAGAACCGCTGAACAGGGCCCCGCCGTGAGAAGCACCGCTCCGCCGGGCCCCGCCGTCTCTGCACTGCTCCGCTGGGCCCCGCCGTCTCTACACCGCTCCGCTGGGCCCTTCATCTCAAGCACCGCTCCGCTGGGCCCTTCCTCTCAAGCACCGCTCCGCTGGGCCCTTCATCTCAAGCACCGCTCCGCTGGGCCCTTCATCTCAAGCACCGCTCCACTGGGCCCCGCCGTCTCTGCACCGCTCCGCTGGGCCCTTCATCTCAAGCACCGCTCCGCTGGGCCCTTCCTCTCAAGCACGGCTCCGCTGGGCCCTTCCTCTCAAGCACCGCTCCGCTGGGCCCTTCATCTCAAGCACCGCTCCGCTGGGCCCTTCATCTCAAGCACCGCTCCGCTGGGCCCTCCATCTCAAGCACCGCTCCACTGGGCCCCGCCGTCTCAAGCACCGCTCCGCTGGGCCCTTCCTCTCAAGCACCGCTCCGCTGGGCCCTTCCTCTCAAGCACCGCTCCGCTGGGCTCTTCATCTCAAGCACCGCTCCGCTGGGCCCTTCATCTCAAGCACCGCTCCGCTGGGCCCTTCCTCTCAAGCACCGCTCCGCTGGGCCCTTCATCTCAAGCACCGCTCCGCTGGGCCCGCCGTCTCTGCACCGCTCCGCTGGGCCCTTCCTGTCAAGCACCGCTCCGCTGGGCCCTTTCTGTCAAGCACCGCTCCGCTGGGCCCTTCATCTCAAGCACCGCTCCGCTGGGCCCCGCCGTCTCTGCACCGCTCCGCTGGGCCCTTCCTCTCAAGCACCGCTCCGCTGGGCCCTTCATCTCAAGCACCGCTCCGCTGGGCCCTTCATCTCAAGCACCGCTCCACTGGGCCCCGCCGTCTCTGCACCGCTCCGCTGGGCCCTTCATCTCAAGCACCGCTCCGCTGGGCCCTTCCTCTCAAGCACGGCTCCGCTGGGCCCTTCCTCTCAAGCACCGCTCCGCTGGGCCCTTCATCTCAAGCACCGCTCCGCTGGGCCCTTCATCTCAAGCACCGCTCCGCTGGGCCCTCCATCTCAAGCACCGCTCCACTGGGCCCCGCCGTCTCAAGCACCGCTCCGCTGGGCCCTTCCTCTCAAGCACCGCTCCGCTGGGCCCTTCCTCTCAAGCACCGCTCCGCTGGGCTCTTCATCTCAAGCACCGCTCCGCTGGGCCCTTCATCTCAAGCACCGCTCCGCTGGGCCCTTCCTCTCAAGCACCGCTCCGCTGGGCCCTTCATCTCAAGCACCGCTCCGCTGGGCCCGCCGTCTCTGCACCGCTCCGCTGGGCCCTTCCTGTCAAGCACCGCTCCGCTGGGCCCTTTCTGTCAAGCACCGCTCCGCTGGGCCCTTCATCTCAAGCACCGCTCCGCTGGGCCCCGCCGTCTCTGCACCGCTCCGCTGGGCCCTTCCTCTCAAGCACCGCTCCGCTGGGCCCTTCCTGTCAAGCACCACTCCGCTGGGCCCTTCATCTCAAGCACCGCTCCGCTGGGCCCTTCATCTCAAGCACCGCTCCGCTGGGCCCCGCCGTGAGAAGAACCGCTGAACAGGGCCCCGCTGTGAGAAGCACTGCTCCGCTGGGCCCCGCCGTGAGAAGCACCGCTCCCCTGGGCCCGCCGTGAGAAGAACCGCTGAACAGGGCCCCGCCGTGAGAAGAACCGCTGAACAGGGCCCCGGCGTGAGAAGCACCGCTCCACTGGGCCCCGCTGTCTCTGCACTGCTCTGCTGGGCCCCGCCGTCTCTGCACCGCTCCGCTGGGCCCTTCATCTCAAGCACCGCTCCGCTGGGCCCTTCCTCTCAAGCACCGCTCCGCTGGGCCCTTCCTCTCAAGCACCGCTCCGCTGGGCCCTTCATCTCAAGCACCGCTCCGCTGGGCCCTTCATCTCAAGCACCGCTCCACTGGGCCCCGCCGTCTCTGCACCGCTCCGCTGGGCCCTTCCTCTCAAGCACCGCTCCGCTGGGCCCTTCCTCTCAAGCACGGCTCCGCTGGGCCCTTCCTCTCAAGCACCGCTCCGCTGGGCCCTTCATCTCAAGCACCGCTCCGCTGGGCCCTTCATCTCAAGCACCGCTCCGCTGGGCCCTTCATCTCAAGCACCGCTCCACTGGGCCCCGCCGTCTCAAGCACCGCTCCGCTGGGCCCTTCCTCTCAAGCACCGCTCCGCTGGGCCCTTCCTCTCAAGCACCGCTCCGCTGGGCTCTTCATCTCAAGCACCGCTCCGCTGGGCCCTTCATCTCAAGCACCGCTCCGCTGGGCCCTTCCTCTCAAGCACCGCTCCGCTGGGCCCTTCATCTCAAGCACCGCTCCGCTGGGCCCGCCGTCTCTGCACCGCTCCGCTGGGCCCTTCCTGTCAAGCACCGCTCCGCTGGGCCCTTTCTGTCAAGCACCGCTCCGCTGGGCCCTTCATCTCAAGCACCGCTCCGCTGGGCCCCGCTGTCTCTGCACCGCTCCGCTGGGCCCTTCCTCTCAAGCACCGCTCCGCTGGGCCCTTCCTGTCAAGCACCGCTCCGCTGGGCCCTTCATCTCAAGCACCGCTCCGCTGGGCCCTTCATCTCAAGCACCGCTCCGCTGGGCCCTTCCTCTCAAGCACCGCTCCGCTGGGCCCCGCCGTCTCTGCACCGCTCCGCTTGGCCCTTCCTCTCAAGCACCGCTCCGCTGGGGCCTTCATCTCAAGCACCGCTGGCCCATTGGCAGGGCCGGATCTGTGTCGGGCAGGGCTTCACGAAGCACTCTGGGCACCATGCCTCCTCCATAACCAGTGGAGTCTGTAATCCACCAGATGGACTGTGGCTTTGCACTCCCCAGGATGGTACAGTGGGCAATCCACCCACTGAAAAGACTTGTGAGACTGTGGCTTTGCACTCCCCAGGATGGTACAGTGGGCAATCCACCCACTGTAGAGACTTGTGAGACTGTGGCTTTGCACTCCCCAGGATGGTACAGTGGGCATGGAGGCCCCTCGTGGATCTGGCGTCGTGGACTCATGTGGCTGAGGTGCCCCCCCTTCCCTTCCCCCTGAGGTGCCTGTGGTTTTATTATCTGATGCCCCAGCAGTGTTCTCTCCAATGGAATCGGGTCTCGTGTGTGGGCTTTGCCTATGTGTTTATGCACATTGGCCCACGGACAATGGCATGTAGCCAATATGTGCCAGACTTTTGGACTATGTTCATATTCTTCATGTTGTGATTTATTTGTTTTAATAATCTAATATTTCACTTAAGTTCAAATATGCTTTAATATACTTCTATTTTAATGATCATTTTATTTTGTCTTTGAATTATTCCGGGGGGTTTGGGGGGTGTAAATCTGACTTGTTGCTCTGCATTGGTGTGTGGGGATTTGGGGGGGGGGGTGTTGCGTATGTGTGTGCCCGTAATCTTTTCTCCTCCCCCCTCCCCTGTGTCGTAGGTGCAGTACTCAGGAGACAATCGCTGGTAGGATGTTTAATTCGGGTTCCATGCTGTCCAGATTCCTCGTGGAGTGTATAGAGGTGAGCATTTTCCCGTTCGTGATCTGTTTCCGCCGTGTTTTTATCGGCGGGGCTCCCGCCCCGGAAAAGGTGGCGGATTGGTGGGTCGTGATAGGGTGGGCGGTACATTGTCTGCCGTCTGTCTGTTGCCGGTGACCGCCGCGCTGTTTGTTTGCCCCGCCGTGGCAGTCGGAGTGTTAAAGTGGCAGGCTGTGTTGGCGGTTCCCGCCAGGGTCAGAATTCCATTTTTTTTACCGCTTGCCTGTTGGCGGGTTGGTCGCCACTTTAACACCGACCGCCAGGGTTGGAATGACCCCCATAAACACATATGTACATGTCCCACCTTTAACATACACTGCACCCTGCCCATGGGGCTACCTAGGGCCTACCTTAGGGGTGTCTAACATGTAAGAAAAGAGAAGGTTTAGGCCTGGCAAGTGGGTACACTTGCAAAGTCGAATTGGCAGTTAAAAACTGCACACACAGACACTGCAGTGGCAGGTCTGAGCCATGTTTACAGAGCTACTAATGTGGGTGGCACAACCAGTGCTGCAGGCCCACTAGTAGCATTTGATTTACAGGCCCTGGGCACCTCTAGTTCACTGCACTAGGGACTTACCAGTAGATCAAATATGCCAATCATGGAAATCCAATTACACATATATTTTACATGGAGCACTTGTACTTTACCACTGGGTAGCAGTTGTAAAGTGCCCACTGTAACAAAAACAGCAAAAACAGAGTCCAGCACACATCAACAACCTGGGAAACAGAGGCAAAAAGGTAGGGGAGACCACGCCAAGGATGCCAAGTCTAACAGTGCTCCATGCCCATTATCCATAGCCAGGGAGTGCAAGGCCATAGTCTCTGGAGTAACTTTCCCACTGGTTCTGGAGGGGGCTCCATGCCCATTATCCTTTGCAGGGGAGTGCAAGGTCACAGTCTCTTGAGTGGATGACATGCCTACTTCTTCTGGAGCGGGTCCCTTATACAGCAGTCCCTGGAGGGTGGCCTACATGGCTTCCGCTGGTGGTGAGGGCTGGACTGTGTCATCTGGAGGTGAGGGCTGCACTTTGTCAGCAGGTGAAGGTGCCTCCTGGGCAGTCTCTGCTGGAGGTGAGGGCTGCACTGTTACCGCAGCTGCCAGTGAGGGCCCGTGACCACTGGTGGTGGTGAGGGAAGTGTCACCCTGACAGCCTCTGCTGGAGTCGAGGGCTTCTTCCCCTTCTTGACTGGAGTTGTGGAATCCTTAGCTTTCCTGGCAGGGGTTGAGGGCTTATTCCCCTTCATAGTAGGATGTGCGGGCTCCTTATCCTTCCTGGCAGGAGTCCAGGGTTTCCTCCCCTACATGGCAGGAGGTGCAGGCTCCTTACCCTTCATGCCAGGAGTTGAGGGCTTCTTCCCCTTCATGGCAGGAGATGTGGGATTCTTAACCTTTCTGGCTGGTGGAGTGGGATCCTTCACTGTCTTGCCATCACGAATAGGTAGTGCCTCCACTGTCCAGACTTTGGTTGAGGTGCTGGACTGGGTTATTGGGACCCTGCTCTTACGGGCAGGACGGTGGGGAGTGGGAGGGAAGAGGTCAAGTCGGGCAAGGAAAAGCTACTTAGAGGTTGTGGGGTGGGATGAGGGAGGAGGGATAGGAGTGGAGGTTGAGGGAGTGGTTGTTGGAGGTGTATGTCTGCTGGACTTGGGTGCCGGTGCACGGGCAGTGTGCTGATGTGAGGTGGATGGCTGTTGTGTGTCTGAGTGCTTGCGTTTGTGTCCTTTAGAAAGGGGGGACAGACAGGGTGGGAGAGGACCCAGGGGATGCGTGGATGGATGTAGTGGAGGTGTCTGCTAGTGAGGTCTGTGTGCTGCTTGGTGTGGTGATGCTGGTGGTGGATGTTGATGCAGTGCATGCAGGTGTGAGTATGGACATAACTGTGAGGGAGGTGGAGGAGGGGGAGAGAGTGGAGGCAGTGGATGTGGTTGTGTCTGCAACTGTCTGGTGTTTGTGTGAGTGCTTGTGGGATGAAGTGTAGTGCCTGTGTTTGACTGTGCCACTCATGTGTGTTGTCTTGTGTGCATGCTCATCTGTATGTGTGCATGGGATGGGTTGGGGTTGAGGAGACTAGGACTGGGAAGTGGTAGTTGGAGGAGGGTTGGTAGGAACAGGGACAATGGCTGCCATCAGAGAGGAGGCCAGAGCCTGAATCAATCTCTGTTGGGCCACCACTCCACTGTGGATGCCCTCCAGGAATGAATTGCATTGCTGCATCTGGGATGCCAGCCCCTGGATGGCATTCACCATAGTTGACTGCCCTACAGAGATGGATCTCAGGAGGTCAATAGCCTCCTCACTCAGGGCTGCAGGGCTCACTGGGGCAGGGCCTGAGGTGCCTGGTGCGAAGGAGATGCCCACCCTCCTGGACAGGCAACTCGCTGAGGGGCTATTAAGAGGACGGTGCTGGTACGGGGGGTGGCGGCTGTACCTGCAGCTGGGGTTGTCACAGAGGTGTCCGCCACCACCAGGGAGCTTCCATCGGAGGAGGTATCTGAGTGTGTGTTGTCACCTCCTATCTCTGCCATGGTACTCCCCTCACCCTCCATCCCACTGGTTCCCTTGGCGTGGGTGGACTCGGCCTCCAGGATCCTGTGGGATGCAGCTCCCACTGTTGCCGGTGCCCCTGCTCCTCCGCCAGATGATGCAAATGCACACATGGACAGGATGACAGAAGAAAAAAGAGGGGGAGAGAGAGAAAGGAAACACTGGGTCAATTACTGCACCAACACCACAGTTGGCATACACAGCACCGTCACACACAGGGATCAGGATTGAGCACTATGCATTGCACAGCTAGTTATTTGGCTAGATGCCACAGCAGGATGAGGGCCACATACCGCCAACTGCATCCCTCCTAGGACCCACAAAGCCCAACTGATATGGAATGCTAACAAGCTAGGATACCTGTATTTGCCATACACCCATTACCCTTGAGCTGGATCACGCTGCAATGTCTGGCCTGGCATTAAGGGGCACCCACTAACTGACACCCACCACCCGGATCTCATGCCACATACAAATTATTGTAGTAATGCCCACTGTGCTCACCCCCTTGTGGCTGTTGTGATGCCCTCAAGCGCCCATCCTGCTCTGGGTAGGCCACCACTAGTATTCAGGCCATCAGGGCAGTCAGGTTCTGATGTGCACCCCTTCCTCGTTGGGAGGTCATCCCCAACTGGGCCTCCGCGGTCTTCCGTGCCAGCGTCTCAGGTCTTCCCACCGTTTCTGACAGTCAGTGCTCCGTCTGCGGTAGACCCCCAGGGTTCACACGTCCTTGGTTATGGCATGTCACAATCCCTTCCTTTGGTGGGCGCTGACCTGCAGAGGTAATACAGACAGGAGGACACGATTACACATACAATCCAGGCTCTCACACATATGGCCCACCAATCCCGTTTCCATCACCATTGGCACACACATCGCCCGGTGCACACTATGGACACCTCCACAAGACATCCCCCATGACACGATGCTTGCAAACACATCAGTATGTATCCTCCACACATGCATTGTGTCCAAGCTGTACTCACCTGTTGGTCTGGAGGCCAATACAGCAGTCCTTACTGGGGTAGGACCCCATCTACCAATCGCTCCAACTCCTCCACAGTGAAGGGAGGGGCCCTTTCCTGATCACACGGGCCATAGTAGGTTCCAGACACAGGTCACAGCAGCACATGCAGTGTAGGTGTTCTGTCAGGAAACAAGTGGGGAATCTGATGGAAATTGGCAGTCACGTCCGTGGCATTGTACACCATCACTGCCGGCACAGATCCCCATTGGCCACTGTATTCCATAGAGCCCCATATTGTCCAATGAGGAATTGCACGGAGGTGCAAGACCGCCTTCTGCCACAACGTCCACGTCGGCAGAGATACCTCTCTTCCACCTGTCCCTAGATACAGGACAGATGGTTACCATTTCATGGTGGTGAACAACGAGCATATCAACCTTAACTGCGTCAAAGCCTAGATTAGCACATACCTTGGTACTTCCAGTATCCCATCACATAAAGGCACTATGGCCCTCATTACAACCCTGGCGGTCAGTGATAAAGCGGCGGTAAAACTGTCAATAGGCCGGCGGTAATAAATATGAAATTATGACCATCGCGGAAACCGCTCAGACAGACTTTAACACACCAACCACTAGGGCAAAACCAACAGGCACCACTGCGGTAACCGCCAACAGCCACCCGGAAGACAATATACCTCCCACAATAATGTGACCCACCTATCTGCCACCTTTACTGTGGCGGTACCAATGACATCAAAAGCCTGGTGGAAACACTGCACAGAAGGGAAACGACTCACCTCTGGACACTCAAGGAAGCCATAGAGCCTGAGTTGCATGTCTTCCCCATTCTCTTCTAACTTCTGCTCCACTACAAACACCAACGCCGGCGAAGATAACCACGGTGAGTACTGCCACCTAGCACAAAGGGGAGGGGGGAGGAAAAAGAGAGTGAGACACACACGCAACACCCCCACCCCCAACACCACACACACAGTCAGATGCACTAACATAACATATACACCCGTACCCCTCAGGAATAATGCAAGGACAACTACTATAGGTTCAAAAGGCTGTAATTAGATAAATATAGGTGAAATTCATGCATCCAAATCAAAAAGTATATACATATTTACAATGCAAGGGACACTGCCCAGTTGTCAGGGAGACCAGATCCTCGGGGCCTGATGACGTTCCCAACATGTCCACCACTAGACAGCTCCAAAGCTCCAATAGATATACCACAGAGCCTGAGAGAGTCCAAGTGGGGGAAAAAGGGATTAGGTAGGGAACAGCTGGGAAGGAGACCTGTAGGAAGCAAGAGGTTAAACAACAGAATGTCAAGATATAATCACATTGAATTTCAATAGACTATGGTTGTAAGAGTTCTTATACTGTTATCATGGAAAACCTACGAAATGACTATAAATAGACCTCAAGAAATCTAGATACCTGGCAAAATCAAGAATGGGTTAATACAATGTTTCATATGAGCTCTTCAGGAAATATCACATACTGTCTAGAATACAAGAACCTTCATCAATAATATTTCAGAATAAACATAGCATTTTTACATGAAGACAAAGGCTATCTGAACGTTCCCTGGAAACAACAGGAACTGTATTAGGAACTTCATATGCACAAAGAATGTCGCACTTTGAATTAAGCATTTCAAAGAAATACAAAAGCTCAGGATAAATGTGTGCACCTCAACAAACACGGCACACCAAAGTTTTCATGGTCATGAAATAATCGCACACACTGCTAATCTAAAAGCCAAGCGTTTTATGCCAGGGTTGAATCGCGCACTCTGCCGATTCGAACAAGAATATGCAAATGCCATGAAATGATCGCGCACACTGTTGCTGATCTGAATGCCAAGGTTTACATGTTAGAAATTAATTGCGCACTTTGCCGATTCGAACAAGAATTTGCAAATGCCATGAAATGATCGCGCACCCTGTTGCTGATCTGAATGCCAAGGTTTACATGTTAGAAATGAATTGCGCACTCTGCAGATTCGAACAAGAATATGCAAATGCCATGAAATGATCGCGCACACTGTTGCTGATCTGAATGCCGAGGTTTACATGTTAGAAATGAATCCCGCACACTGCCAATTCGAACAAGAATATGCAAATGCCATGAAATGATCGCGCACACTGTTGCCTATCTGAATGACAAGGTTTACATGTTAGAAATTAATCGCACACTCTGCCGATTCGAACAAGAATATGCAAATGCCATGAAATCACACTCATGCACACAGAGAGTTTCACAACTAGGCCCAAAACTCGAATGTCTTTGAGTACAGGGGTCGGGGGCCCGGCCCGACCTCCACCTTACCGTCCTGCTCAAGGATCACCAATATCATGAGGGCAGGTCTTGAATATCAAGGTAGGCCTCCGGAACAGGAGCTCAGGAAGTTGCTGCTGCTCTGCACCGGGACCTGCACGTGGAGCTGGGCTGGCTCCCTTATATAGAGTCAAGCCCACCCCACAAACCACACCCAGTCATGCTGCAGGGAAAGCTTCTAGAAGGTCCTAGAAAGGGACCACACCCTAACACACTCAGTAAGCCTGCAGCAATACCTTGCAGATGAACAGCTATTGCAAACATCATTAATATTGCTTTTCAAGGTTAAACTCTGCAATGCAAAAGGTTGACATACTGCATATCAACACAATGCATGAATTATGCTCTTGCATAAAGACTGGGTTTTTGCATTTTTGTCACCCATAGAGCGCGCACTGTCCTGATGCTGACACCAGTCCTCAATGTTCGTGAGCCTCAGGGCCACATCACAAAGTCCAAGGCCCAAACTCACTCATGCAAAAACACGGAGAGAACACTGCAGGGGCATCATGTCGAAAATAGATAGGCACCTCAGGGGGACAGGAAATTGGGGGGCACCTCACCCGGAAGATGGTACAATGCCACTGGTCCTGGAGGGGCCAACATGCCCTGTGCTCTGTCCTGGGGAGTGCAAGGCCACAGTCTTGCAAGTGGGTGACTTGCCCACTGCTTGGTCCTGGGGAGTGCAAGGCCACAGTCTCTCAAGTGGGTGATTTGCCCACTGCTTGGTCCTGGGGAGTGCAAAGCCACAGTCTCTTAAGTGGGTGATTTGCCCACTGCTTGGTCCTGGGAAGTGCAAGTTCACAGTCTGTCAAGTGGGTGATTTGCCCACTGACTTGTCATGGGGAGTGCAAGGCCACAGTCTCTCTGGTGGATGGCTTCTCCACTGGCTCTGGAGGGGGCATTGTGCCCAGTGTGCTTCATCCTGGAAAGGATGGGGTGAGTGGATGGCTTCTCCACTGGTTCTGGAGGGGGAATTGTGCCCATTGTGCTTTATCCTGGGAAGGATGGTGTGAGTGGATGGCTTCTCCACTTGTTCTGGAGGGAACATTGTGCCCTGTTATGCAGATCTTGGGGAATGCAAGGTCACAGTCTCTCACCTCGGAGTCAGACCCACAGGATTTGCAGGGGCCATGCCGCACAACAGCCCATGGATGCAGGACTACACACTGTCCGCCGGCGGTGACGACTGTTCAGTGGTGGGAGTGACGGTGCTGGTGGCAGTGCTGGCAGTGGTGGGGGGAGGCTCGATCACATCCCTTGCAGCCTCAGACGGCTGCCTACTGGGGCTGCTGCTGCTGTCAGTGGTGCTGGTGGCGGTGCTGGTGGCGGTGCTGGCGGTGGTGGGGAGAGGCTCCAGCCCATCCCCTGCAGCCTCGGATGGCTGAACCACCATGGTGGGTGGTGGGGGCTCTAACTGAGTCCCAGCACCAGGCCTCTTGTCCTTTTTGCCTGATGGTGCAGGCCCCTTGCCCTTCCTGCCAGAAGTTTGGGATGGCTCCTTGTTCCTCTTGGCAGCAGCTGGGGACTACTCCTTGCCCTTCCTTTTACCAGCTGGGGGTGCCTCCTTGCCCTTCCTTGCAGCACTTGGTGCAGGCACTCTATCAGTGTGGCTGTCTGGTGCCTGGGATCCTCTCCCACCTGGTGTAGCTGTGGAAACTACTGTGCCCTGAGACTGGGTGTCTGAGGTGCTTGGCTGGGTTCTGACCACCCTGGCCTGATGTGAGGGACAGGGGGAAGGCTAGGGAAGAGGTCAAAGATGGAGAGGAAAAGCTTCTTAGGGACATTGGGGCAGGAAGATGGAGATGGTTTGGGAGTGGAGGAAGAGGGAGTGGTTATAGGAAGTGTCTGCTGTGTTTGGGTGCAGGTGCATGGGCTGGATGCAGTTGTGAGGTGGATGGCTGTTGGGTGTCTGAGTGCTTGCATTTGTGTGCTTTGGGAGCGGGGAACAGACACAGTGGGAGAGGACACAGGGGACATGTGCATGGAGGTGGGGGTGGTGACTGCCAGTGACAGGCGTGTGTTGATAGGTGTGCTGGTGATGGGGGTAGTGGATGAGGATGTAATACATGCAGGTGTGAATGTAGATGCAATTGGGAGGGAGGTGGACGACGAGGATGAGGGGAGCACAGTGGAGGCAGTGGATATTGGTATGTCTGCATCAGGATGGTGTTTGTGTGAGTGTCTGTGGGATGAAGTGTGGTGCTTGTGTTTGCCATGTCCACTCTTGTTTATTGTCCTGGGTGCCTGCTCATCTGACTGTGTGCTTGGGATAGGTTGGGGTTGAGGGGAAGGGGATTGGATAGAGGAGGTTGGAGGGGAGAGGCTAGAAACAGGGACAATGGCTGCCACTAGAGAGGAGGCCAGAGCCTGGATTGATTTATGTTGGGCCACCATGCCAGTGTGAATGCCCTCCAGGAATGCCTGGGTGTCATTCAGAATGGTTGACTTCCCAAAAGAGATGGTTTGCAGGAGGGCAATAGCTTCCTCACTCAGGGCAGCAGGGCTGACTGGGGCAGGGTCTGAGGTGCCTGGGGCAAAGGAGATGCCCACCCTCCTGGGTGAGTGGGCACGGGAAACACGCTGAGGGGCTGCTGGGAGGGCGGTGCTGGTACGGGGGTGGCGGCTGTACCTGTAGCTGGGGTGGGCACAGAGGTGTCTGCCACCACCAGCGAGCTTCCATCGGAGAAGGAATCTGGGTCCGAACTGTCCCCTCCTGTCTCTGCTGTGGTACTCCCCTTGCCATCCCTCCCACTGGTGCCCTCACTGTTGGATTCGGCCTCCTGAGCCCTGCAGCATGCAGCTCCCTCCGCCACCGGTGCCTCAGCTCCTCCGCCAGATGATGCTAATGCACATAAGGACAGGGTGACAAAACAAAAAAGGAGGGGAAGAGACAAAGGATACACTTGGTCAATGGTGGCAACAACACCACGGTTGGCGTACACGACAAACACACACACACAGGGAACAGCCCTACCCACTATGCAATGCACTACCAGTCACAATGCTAGTCACCAGCTCATGGATAGGACCACCTAAAACCACTTGCAGCATACCTGAGACCCACAGGCCCCTGCCCAATAGCGGATGCCTACTAGCTTACCAGCTTGGTTGGAGGTATTTTACATCAGAACCCTGCCCAACGTCTGACCTACTCTGCAATGTCAGGTCTGGCCTAGGGGCACCCACAGGTGCACACCCACACCTGGATACCACCCCACCTTGCGCAAGTTGTATATTGCAGCACTCTACTCACCCCCTTGTGGATGCTGTGATGCCCCCAAGCGCCCATCCAGCTCCGTATAGGCCACCACCAGTATGCGGGCCATCAGGGGGAGCCAGGGTTCAACGGGCACCCCTTCCTCAATATGAGGCCATCCCCAGCTGGGCCTCCGCTGTCTTCCGTGGCCAGCATCTCAGGTCCACCCACCATTTGCGACAGTGGGTGCTCCGCCTGCCGTAGATGCCCAGTGTCCGCACGTCCTTGGCGATGGTGCGCCATATTCACTTTTTTTTATGGGAGCTGACCTGCAGGGAAATGGGCACAGGGAAAGATATTAGTCTGGCCGTCCTGCCTGTTACACTCATGGCCCACTATGCCCCATCCCATCCCCATTAGCACAGACATGGCCCAGCATACGTGGGACACAAGGGTGACAATCAGGAGAGTCTTATTTCCTGGCAGTGGTCTTGCAAATAGTCACTGGCTTCTACCTGGAACGCAGGGAATGTTTGCGAGTGGTTCACCTTCTGCAGGGGAGGGGTGCTGGTGGCCTGTTGGTCCTGTGGCGGGGCCTCCTGTCCACTAGCGACAGCGGAGGTGGAGGGCTGTTCATCGGTTTGGCTAGTGGCAGAGGCCCAGTGAGGTGCCCCTCCCTCCCTCATCATGTTGGCCATGTCTGCCAGCACCCCTGCAATGGAGACCAGGGTGGTGTTGATGTCCTTCAAGTCCTCCCTGATCCCCAGGTACAGTCCCTCCTGCAGCCGCATGTTCTCCTGCAACTTGTCCAGTGTCTGGCCCATTGTCTCCTGGGAATGGTGGTAAGCTCCCAAAATCGCGGTGAGTGCCTTCTGGAGAGTCGGTTCCCTGGGCCTGTCCTCCCCCTGTCACACAGCAGTCCTCCCAGCTTCCGTGTTGTCCTGTGCCTCTGCACCCCTGAACCGTGTGCCCACTGCCACTGACCCCAGGTCCCTGATCATCCTGTGTTTGTGGGGTGGCCTGGGGTCCCTGTAGTGGTGGACACACTTCTGATTGACGTGTCCTGGGGTCAGAGGTATGGGCCCGCGGGGTGGGTGCTGTGGTGGTGTTTCCTGAGGGGGAGGCTCTGTGGTGGTATGGGACTGTGCCTGGGTAACCGACTGTCCGGAGATCCCTTATGGGCCAGGTTGGTCATCCAGATCCAGGCGAGCAGAGCTGCTGTCATCACTGTGGGCCTCTTCTGTGGGGGGACTGGATGTTGCTGGCACCTCTTCTACAGTGACATTCGCTGGGGGACCTGTGGGGATGTAAATGCAGTGTTATTGTTTCTGCGTGTGACATCATGTGCATGGGTGTGTTGCCCTTAATAGTTGTTGTTTCCCTGGCCTTTGCATGAGTAGCTATTTGTGGGGCTAGGTGATTCTCTCCAGTGTGCATACAGCGGTGATAGGTGTCCATGCAGGTCTGTGAGGGGTGTCCATGCATTGGTGTTACATGCAGGGCTTGGTATTGGGATGAGTGGATTCTTATGGTGGGGTATGTGGTGAAGTAATGGGAGTGAGGATTCTGGTGGGGGTTTGTGATAGCATGCAGGTAGGGGGGGTGATAGTGATAGAGATTTGACTTACCAGAGTCCAGTCCTCCTCCTACTCCTGCCTGGCCCTCAGGATGCATGATTGCCAAAACTTGCTCCTCCCATGTTGTTAGTGGTGGGGGAGGAGGCAGGGGGTACACCGCCAGTCCTCTGTACAGCTAGTTGGTGTCTTGCTGCTGTGGAACGTTTCTTCCCCGTAGGTCGTTCCACCTCTTCCTGATGTCCCTTGTTCTGGGGTGCTGTCCCGCGGCATTGACCCTGTCCACTATTCTCCGCCAGAACCCCATCTTCCTAGCAATGGATGTCTGCTGCACCTGTGATCCAAATAGCTGTGGCTCTACCCAGATGATTTCCTCCACCATGACCCTCAGCTCCTCCTCAGAGAATCTGGGGTGTTGTTGTAGTGCCATGGGTGTAGTGTGAGTGGTGTGGGTGAGGGTGTGTGGGGTGATGTGTTGGGGTATGTGATGTATAGTGTGTGGGTGGTGTTTAGGTGATGATGTTATGTGGCTCTGGTTGTGTGTGTGCTCTTGCTGTCTCTCTCTGGTGGCAATTCTTTCTAGTCGTAAAGGGTTGTAGGTAGTGTGGGTGGGTGTTTTATATTGGTGTGGGTGTGTGGGTGTGGTGTGTGTAGTTTGAATTGTCCAATGTGGTGTAGTTTTGTTTGAGTGCGTGTATTTTGAGCACGGCGGTATGTACTGCCAATGGTTTACCACCACTGAATGTCCGCCGCAGTGGTTGTGGGTCTTAATGCAGTGGGCGCAGTTCTGTTGGCGTAATGGTGTGGGTTTTGCTACCGCCAGTTTATCACTGACCTTTGGGTTGGGGTACTTGTGTGTGTGGCTGTATACTAACGGATTAGTTTGTGTGTGTCATGATATGCTTGGCGGTTATCCGCAGCGGTGGCGTTAAGTTGGCAGAAGTCGGCATGGTGGTAAGCGGGATTTACCGCCAATGTCATAATGAGGGCCTATGTACACTGAGGTGGTGGTTCCATTGTTCAAATTGTGACAGCCCCACTTGTGTTCTTTAGATACCTACCGCTGCGGATAAATAGGAGGAGGAGACAAACCCCAGTGTGCAGACCCCTTGTGGACTGGGCTACACTGGAGGACAGGCACATTATACTCACCTATAGACTGGACAGAGCCACAATCACAGAGCTGTGTGCCCAATTGAATCCTGACCTGATAGCTGCTGTCTGTCATCCCACTGGGATCCCCCTTCTTGTGCAAGTGCTATCAGTGCTCCATTTCCTGGCAACTGGTTCTTTCCAAGTGACAGTGGGCTTGGCAGCAGGAATGTCACAGCCAATGTTTTCAATCGTGCTGGCAAGAGTTTTGTCTGCTCTGGTGAAACACATGTGCAGCTACATAGCTTTCCCCCAGGTGGAAGATTTGGCCTCTGTGAAGGCTGGATTCTATGCAATGGGACATATCCCCAATATTATTGGGGCGATTGATGGGACATATATAGCGTTTGCCCCCCCGCCAGAATGAACAGGTGTTCAGGAATCGTAAGAGTTTCCACTCATGAATGTGCAAATGGTGTGCCTGGCGGACCAGTATATCTCCCATGTCACTGCCAAGTATCCTGGGTCGTGCATGACGCCTTTGCCCTGAGGAATAACAGCATCCCAAATGTGAGGGCCCAAGTACAGAGGCACAGGGTGTGTCTAATAGGTGAGCCAGGGTCCCCACCCACTGTATGTCATTTTATACCTTCAGGTGTCATTCCCCATAGGATTGTGTAAGGCTAAATGTTGTCCCTCAATACTTGCAAGTGACTCTGGCTACCCAAACCTATCATGGCTGCTGACCCCTGTGAGGAATTCAAGGACAGGGGCTGAGGAACGTTAAAATGACTCACATGGACGAACCAGAAAGCTCATTGAGAGGACCTTCAGGCTCCTGAAGGCCAGGTTCAGGTGCCTCCATCTGACAGGTGAATACCTGTGCTACTCACCCAAGAAGGTCTGCCTGATAGTAGTGGCATGCTGCATGTTGCCCTCAGACGGCATGTACCTCTTCTGCAGGAGGAGGAGGCTGGAGATGCCCCTGTGGCAGCAGTGGACCCTGAGGACAGTGAGGATGAGGCGGCACAGGATGAGAATGAGGACAACCGAACATCAGTTATACGTCAATACTTCTAATGACACACAGGTGAGACAGTGCAACTGACCATTCCTCTGACTATTGATGTTTTCTGTGTGGCTGTAGCATGATGGCATTAACTTCCTTTGCATCTCAACTTACTGTCACCTATGACTTGTCATTTTACAGATGTTGGTGATATAACAACTGTGTACTGATGTGATGACTACAGACAGCTACAGTTCATTATTTCTATGCTCTCACAGTGTTCAAATCATTTGCACTAGATGTGACTGTTTCCATAAATGCACATTTTCAACACATAAAATACTAGTAGTCAAGTTGTGTTCAAGGGTGTTTATTGTGGTGCTATTAAATTTAGGGAAAAGTGCAATGGAAGGGGGTGATGTGGAGGAAAGTCCAGGGTACTATTCCAGTCTGTTTGTAGCACAGGTCCAGTGTCCAAGGGGCCATAGGGAGGGGAGCAAAGGCAGTTCAAAGTGGACAAGGTGACAGTGTGGGACACATGGGGAACAATCAGGAGAGTCTCGTTTCCTGGTGGTGGTCTTGGCAAGTGTCTCTGGCTTCTGTCTGGGTCGCAGGGAACGTTTGCGGGGTGGTTCACCTTCTGCAGGGGGAGGGGTGCTGGTGGCCTGTGGGTCCTGTGGCAGGGCCTCCTGCCCACTAGCTGCAGCGGAAGTTGAGGGCTGGTCAATGGACTGGCTAGTGGTAGGGGCCCGCTGCTGTGCTGTTCCTTCCCTCATGATTTTGGCCATGTCTGCCAGCACCACTGCTATGGAGATCAAGGTGATGTTGATGGGCAGCAAGTCCTCCCTGATCACCTGATACTGTTTCTCCTGTAGCCGCCTGTTCTCCTGCACGTTGTCCAGGATCTGGCCCATCGTGTCCTGGGAATGTTGGTAGGCTCCCAGGATCTCGGTGAGTGCCTCCTGGAGTGTTGGCTCCCTGGGTCTGTCCTCTCCCTGGTGCAAAGCGGTGTGGGTACGCTGGGTGGGTGCTGTGGTGTTGGATACTGATGGGGAGGCTCTGTGGTGGACCGTCAGTGGCTGGGGTGACAGACTGTCCAGTGGTCCCTGATGGGCCAGGTTGTTGGTCCAGATCCTGAAGTCCAGAGTTACTGTCATCACTGGGGGCATCTTCTGTTGGGAGAGTGGATAGTTGTGGCACCTCCTCTCCGCTGACATTGGCTGGGGCACCTGTAAGGGATGTGAATTATATATTATGCTTCATGTCTGTGGCATACTGTACATCCCTGGCTCCCCCTCTGTTGTTGCTGTTGCCCTGCCACCTTTGTTTGTGTATGGTGATGTGTTGTGGACTGTTAGTTTCCCTATGCTGTGCATGCTTTAGTGATTGGTGTCCATGCAGGGCTGGGAGGGCTGCCCATGCATAGGTATGGTATGCAGGATTTGGCATTGGGTTAGTCATATGTGTAGGTGCAGTGTGTGGGATGGAGTGGAGTGATGGGAGTGAGGGTGAGGGGGTGTGATGGTATGCAGGTATGGGGAGGTGATAAGTAGTAAATATTGACTCACCAGTGTCCACTCCTCCGGCTACTCCAGCGAGTCCCTCAGGATGCAGTATGCCAAGACTTGCTCCTCCCATGCTGTGAGCTGTGGGGAGGAGGTGGGGGTCCACTGCCAGTCATCTGTGTGGCGAGCTGGTGCCTTGCTGCCACGGAACGTACCTTCCCCCGTAGGTCATTCTACCTCTTCCTGATGTCGTCCCTTGTTCTTGGATGCTATCCAATGCCATTCACCCTGTTCACGATTCTCCGCCATAGCTCCATCTTCCCGGCAATGGATATTTGCTGTACCTGTGCTCCAAACAGCTGTGGCTCTACGCTGACAATTTCCTCCATCATGACCCTTAACTCCTCATCAGTGTTGTTCATTAAGGGTTGTGGGTGTGAGTTTTATGGTGCTGTAGGTGGGTGTTTGTGGTGTGTGTATGAGTGTCAGGTGTGTGTTCTTTGTATTGGCCAATGTAGTGTTGTTTTGTATGTGGGTGTCCATTCTGAGTGCAGCAGTATGTACCTCCAATGGTTTACCGCTAATGAATGTCCGCCATGGTGATTCGTGGGTCATGATGTGGTGGGCGTTGTTTTGTTGGCGTAACGGTATGGGTGTTGGTACAGCCACTTTAGCACTGACCTTTGGCTGGTGAATTGGTGTATGTGGCAGTATTCTGTCTGATTGGTGTGTGTGTGTCATAATATAGGGAACGGATATTCGCCACTGCGAGGGTAAGTTGACGGCCATCACCGTGGAGGTAAGCGGGATTTACCGCCAATGTCATAATGAGGGCCAGTGTGTCAAACAAAGTACGTACCACATATGTACAAATGTCAGACATTTGTGTAGTCCACACACAAGTCACCATGAACTCATTACCAACAATTAGAGACATTTGAAGGGTAACATATCCTACATAGCACCCATCAACCATCATCAACAATGCCTGAGTTGTGTTTGTCGTCTTAAATGTAATGTCCTCTAAGTCAAACAACTACACACATCACGTGAGTCAACACATTTCACAAACACATACCATGACTGTTGTAGATCACTTACTGCCAACAAATGTGGATACACAGTTGGCACACATTCATACATATGCATGACATCCAAAATTATTACATGCCGTACATTCAGAAACACACACATTGGTTTAACAGTCCACAAGCACCCAAATCCCAAAGTTGCATGCTCTACCATATGTGGCTATACACAATATTACACACTGCAGCCCATCCCAACCCATTTACATGTTGATACAGGGTGCATCCATGGTAAATAGAACAAAATCACGCAAACTCAAATAGAGTCAGAACATTTACACTAATGTGTCGAAAAGACCCGCAGATGCAATCATTCCATACATGGGCCCTTAACGTGAATTCCACCCTCGCACTACACTCATGCGCCTATCCTGTGAAATCAAAGTCTACAGGTAATGCGTCGTATATGGCTGCATATTACTACGTAGGTAATGCATCAAGTATAGTCACGCAAACATCCTATGCGTCAAAAAATACACGCATGATGTAAAACGTGTTGCAAGGGGACAGGAAGTGATGTAATGGGAAGTCCTGTTTACAGGCATGGTACCGTGGGTGTACTTTCACTTCACAGTCTGTGCATCTTTCAACTGTGTGGCTGTGTGTTGGTGTTGGTGGTGTGTTTTAGGCGATTATTGTATCTTGTGGTGTCTCTCTTGTTGTGTCTGTTATGAATTCTTACTTGTACCAGTGTCTGTGATATTGTGTAGTTTACTGTATTTCTCTTTGCACTTGTCCTGTGGGTGTCTGTCTGGGTATTAGATTAGTTGGGTTAGTTGGGGTTCATAAGTTTGGGCTGTAAGTTTCCTTTTTTCTAATTTTCTTTTTTTCCTATTTACTGTTTCATATTGTGCATGAGGGACATGTCAGAAAGGGCGAGGCTGACACGGATGGGGAAGGTGGAGCTTGGAGGCTTCATGTGGCTGGTGTGCCACTTCTTACCTATGATGCTCGAGATGGGGGGGCAGAGTGATATAGGGCTATCAGACTGAGGTGAGGCGGCTGCGGTGAGGCAAGGTGCTCCACCACCTGAGGAGGGTGTACCGTACCAGCCGTAATGAGTACCAGCTAAAGCATTGTTGGGCTGACCTGATTGCCAGAGTGCAGGATCTGCTGGACCACCTGTGCGTTGTGATCGTGGCCCTTTTGATGAGTATCCCATTGACATATGTGTACTGTAGAATGCTCCTGAGTGACAGTAGCAGATCTGGTGGCGTGCTGCATGCAATGCTTGTGGACAGGTTGAATGCAACCAGAATGAAGTGTTACTGTCCCAGTACTGCAGTGGAGTCCATATGTCTATACATTTTAACAATGCAGGTCAGAGGTTTGTTGAGTCATGCACGACTATCACTTAGTCACACATTTCAGGGGCCATGGCAACACCTGTGCTCTTGCATTCTGTCAGTGATGATAAGGCAAGACACCAGCAGCATACCATATTTCAATGGATCCTGACTGCAAATGGGCAATCCATGTATAGCGCAACATTGTCATTATTACACACACATGATCCCTGTCATTATGTTGGCAAAAGGGTCATACCCGCCTTAGGGGGCACTGGCAATGGGGCATATGTTACCAACAGACAACTTTGCCACATCTGTCATGGCCCACTGAACGCATGTTACTTGCAGACTAAAAATTGAGCCACATGTCCATCAAACAGTTACTCAGTGTGCCTTGAAGTACAGGCCACAATACCTGAGTCACTTGTATTGCAGTGCACCCAGGAAGTGCCATGGATTTATCACCTAAATCCAAATCATGCCATGGAGTACCATCTCAAATGGATTGCCCATATATGGTTGTTGTAGGGTATAGCACTACATAGGTCCAGTGCATGTGTGCAGATGTGTGGCTCTCAATCACCGGAGTGTCAGTGTCAATATGAGTTTGCAGTGGTATGTTGTTGTACTGTCTTCAAGCAGGATCACTAGCTCACTCATCTTAAATGTTACACACTGTGACATGTTGTCCACTCGTAGTGACAGTGATATGACACTGAGCATGTTTTTTCATCCATGTCTTACAGGTGGACCTCTCCCCTACACCATTGGAGAAGTGGCAAGATTTCAGGACCCAGATGTATCCAGAAAGTGTGATCATGTTTGTCCTGTATAGTGACTGCGGCTGTTGTGTGCGTGACTCTTGTGTGTTGCACTCAATGCTAGATATGATGAGCTGGCACATGTTAAGTTTTCAGAGTAGGCTGGATGGTGACACAGCGTCCCATGCAAGGGTTACCCATTCACAAACAAAGAGTCATATCTTGGGAGTCTTGTGCAGCACAATGGTCAGCAGCCGGTGAAAAAGGTGATTAGTAGCCACATGTAGGCTCATATGTGACTTGGAAGTGCACCACTGTCAGTATGTTGGCACTGGGTCATACCGTCAGTCACACAACACAGTGATGCATCAGTATTCAACACTAATTGGTGCATCCCTGTATTGTAATGTAAATGTAGGACTGGGTAGGTAACTGTCCCCCTCATGGTGCTCCATTAATTGTACTCCATTTATGTGACACTTATGTGGTGTGTATGCAGGTCAAGGCCAGATGTGTGCTGGCATCAATGTGGCGGTTTAGATAATTGTGTTGCCAGATCAGGTATTGGTGGGTGTCCACACCTGGACACATAAATGTAGATGTGAATGACCTATGGATACCTGCTTCCTAGGTGGCAGCCCTCCTCACATGTGGTCCATTCCCTGACTCCATGTGTAAGTGGACATGCCTTAGTGGTTAACTTTGACAGTTGTGATGATGGATTCCATGCCCATCCCCCCAGAGGCACAGAGGTAGGGGAGCAACATATTTGTAGGCAGATGTGATGGTCACAATGTAGATGACAGTCATCTCAATCAGGCTTGCATGTGTCCCAATCAACACTGACCCCTTATGATTAGCAACTGCATACCATTCTCCCACTGACATCTACTAGTCACTGGTGTTGTGTGGTTTAAAGTTCACTCAGATGATGAATATTTGAGGGCCTTGCCCATGTGCAGTTGTTGCTGACTTTACATTGTGACACATTGCACTAAATCAATGCACAGATTAGTTTTTTTTGGTTCCAACTCTTGTTGTGCATTGCTTTGGTGTCAATGACATGATGGGTAAGCAGCATTGCCGTTACATTCATAAGGGGCATTGTATTATCTGGAATGTGTTTTGGAGTGCATGTGCAAATCGAGGTAAAGTGTTAGAATATCATCTGTACATACATTATACAGTGCTGACACTGATGGTTGCCTGTCTCAGATTAAGAGCTGCCAAGAGGGACACTGAGGAACTCAGGGCGTTCCAGAAGAGGGCAGTGCACTATCGCCACATATTAGATGTGGAGTCTGGGTACAGCAGGATGGCACAACGCTATCGAAAGGAGCGAGCCACTGGGGAATGGCGGGCATTCAGCCTGGGGGGACCCACACTGCCCACAAAGATTGGACTGAGCACCACAGCTACACAGGGGGCCACAGCCGCCACTGTCACTTCTGCCCCACCAGCAACACCCTCTACATCAGCACCACAAACCACCATGCCTGCTGCAACGGACATGTCTTCAAAAAGGGACCTACAGAGTGACATTAAACAGGTCCTGAAGAAGCTGGACAGCTTAAAGAAGGAGGTGGACCGTAACACAAAGAGACCGAAGGCCACAAAGAGGACACTCAAGAGGGCCAACCTCTGAAATGATGCCTCCCATTCACCCCCAGTTCAGTCCCCTCCCTCATCATTCCTTATCAAATTTTTTAGTGGGTTTCAGGGAGCTAGTGATAGGTTAGATTAGGTTAGTTGTTTAGATAGGATAAGTAGGTTTGGGAGGGGTGGGTTTTCAAATTATTACATGTTAATTTGTGGGTGGGGGGTAATGTTGGGGCATTTGTGTTTTAATAAACAAAAAAACAAAAAACAAAAAAAAGAAACACAAAAAAATATATATTTGTTTAGGATTAGGTAGTATATGTTTAGGTTAGTATATGTCCTGCATGTGTCTCGTGAAATAAGGGGGGCGGGGGAACAATGTTTAGAGTGTGTTGTTAAATGTGGTAAGTAAATTTATCATAGGGTAGTTATGGCCAGTTGTGGGTGATGTACTAGTAAGATAGATTAGTTAGGATAGGCGTTTTTCCTAATTTTCTGTTCAGTTTTCTTCATATATAATAAAAGTCTGGGTACTCCCTTACTGGATATGTCATACGCTTGGGTCTCAGGGTCTTCCCATGAGTGTACAGTGAAAACTGTCTGTTGGCCTGGGGATTCTGTCCTGCATCCAGATCCCTCTCTTAACATGTTCATTCCAACTTAAAACTGAGCTGTCACATTGGCACCTACAACACAACTACTTGTCAATGCATCTGCCATCCAATGTACTCACCAGTCAAGGTGACTATGGTTCCCATGTATTGGACAGGTAGGTGTGGTTTTTAAGCAGTCATTGTTTGGGTCCTGTGTCAGAATGTTGGGCACACTGGGACGTCTGACTGCAGCCTGCAATTCATGTCAACACTGCTAAACTGAGCAGTGCCAATTTCAGATGAGGTTAAGTATATCTATTTCACACCAATGTGTATCACTGGTACTCCCAGCTGACGTTATTGCCCGAGCACTCTTACACAGCCATTCCTGCTGTATGTAGTGGGTGAGGCATAGATGTGTTCAACATATTTCACATACACAGTGACTTGCTCATAGGGGATATGTTGAGCATTGCCTTTCATCATGTAGGTACCTTGTGCGTAGATATGTGCCCCCAATATTTCTGCACTCTTGTACTGACACTCTGTGACTATGGACATGTTACATGCATCACAAATCTACAGCAAGGAAGATGTGTCACATTACACAGAGACAATGTGGTTGTGCAGGTGCTGTTTATTTACAAGTGCTGTGGTGCAATATTTACATTGTCCAGGTCTGTGACCCCATTAGTGCAAACCAATCTATTGTGACACAACACAAGTCCAAGGTTGAGGGACGTCATTGGACAAGCTTGTGTAAAGTGTTGTTCAGTGCAGGGGAACATGAATTGCCAATTGAGTAGTCAGAGACAATTGCAGTCCATAGTTGAAAGGTTAACAGTGTGTCGGCGAAGAGTGCATGTCACCAACTGTAGCAACACTGGCATGATGTCAAGCATAGGACAAAGGGAAATCACTGCCCATGTGGCATGGGCTGGTGCTACTGGGTACTCCTACGGTGAAGATGATCTGTTCCACATTTTCATCCTCTAATGTGTGTGTTGTCTCCTCTGCCCTTGGTGTGGTGGTGGGGTAGAGGGGGCCACACACACTTCAGAGGTTGGAGAAGAGGACACCAAATTCCTGGCAGCTGCCATTTGTGGAACTACATATGGCATCACTGCAGCAAGGAGGAGCTGCAGATTTTTTAGTATGGCAGCAACATCCCTGTGGTAGGCAGCCATGTCTGCCCTGAGGGAGGCCAGTTTACAGTGCATGGAGTTCTGCTTGTTGTCATGCATGCTGCCATAAGATTGGGAGGGCAGGTGTTGTGGCAACTCCCTCATGACAGTGGTTAGGTCCCACAGATTGTGTGCCTTGTTTGGCTTCTGTCTGTTCAGTGGCTGTTATGATACACGTGCGCATACCCTCAAGGCTGGCTGCCATACTTTGCATCCCCACCCGGACTTCCTTGGCCAGCTTCCGCTGGACTCCCACTACTGCCCTCTCAAAGCTGGTCACAGTGTCTTCGGAGTCCTCAGCTGTATTGGAGCAGGCAGGTCACACTATTGGGGTGGTGGGGGGGGGGCATCTGGGATGGCTGCTACATGAATGCTCCTCCTTGCGACTGGAGGTGGTGTCTGGAGGGTTCCCAGTACATCTTGGAGGGTTTCCTGGCTGATGGTTGGCAGCTGGTCATCCAGGTCATCAGGGTAGTCCAGAACAGGCAAATCCGCAGGAGAGCCAACGTCCTCTCCAATGGGATATTGTACAATTAGTGTGTCTGTGTTGTGGCAGTTGATATGTGACGTCACTGGCTTCCTATTGGTGGCTCATTGTCATCTTGGTTCCCATATATTGTTCCTGTACTTGATGTTTGCAGTCTCTCACCCCAATGCGCCACCTGCATGTCACATGTAGGGAAAGACATTTTGCCCAATTGTGTATGTCACATCTTCTAGGTGTGAGTTATGTCCTATTTGTCGGTTGCCACCTTCTTGTCCACATAAACCCCTCCCTATGCTTCCACTTGCATGGTGAGGCCTTGGCATTGGTGTTGATGTGCTGATGCCACAGCACCACACATGTCAATTTACCCTGTGTGAGAAAGTAGCCTCTTTCTAGCATGGTTACCCCCAATTTTGGCCTGTTTGTGAGTGTTTGTCAGTGTGTTTTTACTGTCTCACTGGGATCCTCCTAGCCCGGACCCCAGTGCTCATAGGTTGTGGCCTATGTGTGTGTAGTCAGTATGCTTAACTGTGTCACTGAAGTTCTGCTAACCAGAACTCCAGTGCTTATGCTCGCTCTACTTACCAAATTAGCCACTATAGTTTAGTGACTTCATACTCAAATTCCAATTGGCACACTGGACATCCCTTATAAGTCCCTAGTATGTGGTACCTGGGTACCCAGGGCATTGGGGTTCCAGGAGATCTTTATGGGCTGAAGCATTTTTTTTGCCACCCATAAGGAGCTCAGACAAACCTTTCTTCAGGACTGCCACTGCAGCCTGAGTGAAATAGGGCACACACTATTTACAGCCATTTTCACTGCACTTAAGTAACTTATAAGTCACCTATAGGTCTAACATTCATTTACTGAAGGCTAGGTGCAAAGTTACTAAGTGTGAGGGCACCCTTGCACTAGCACAGGTACCCCCACTCTGTCCGGGGCCAATTCCCCAGACTTTGTGAGTGCGGGGATACCATTACACGTGTGCACTACATATATGTCCAGACATATATGTAGTTTCACAATGATAAATCCGAATCTGGCCATGTGAGGTGTGTAAGATCATGGAATTGTCCCCATTCCAAATCTGGTATTGCGGGGCCAATCCCATGCATCCTTGGGGCTCCACCATGGACCCCCCCCCCCCAGTACTGCCAAACCAGCTCTCTGAGGTTTGCAATACAGCCCCAGCTACTGCCACCTCACAGACAGGTTTCTGCCCTCCTGGGGACTGAGCGTCTCAATCCCAGGAAGGCACAACAATGCATTTCCTTTAGGAGGAGGGTGTTACACCCTCTCCCTTTGAAAATAAGTGTTACAGGATTAGGAGGGGTAGCCTCCCAGAGCCTCTGGAAAAGCTTTTAAGGGCACAGATGGTACCCTCCTCGCATAAGCCAGTATACACCAGTTCCCGGACCTCCAGCTCCTGCTCTGGTGCGGAACTGGACAAAGGAAAGGGGAGTGACCACTCCCCTGTCCATCACCACCCCAGGGGTGGTGCCCACAGCTCCTTCAGTGTGTCTGTGGCATTAGCCATCTTGGATTCCAAGGTGTGAGAACACTCTGGAGACCTCTGAGTGGCCTGTGCCAGAAGGTGACATCGGAGACCCCTCCTGATAGGTGCATACCTTGGTAGGTCGCCAATCCCCCTCTCAAGGCTATTTAGGGTCTCTCCTCTGGGTGTTTTCTCAGATTTAACTTGCAGGACTCCTCCAGGAATCCTCTGTATCCTCTGCTTCAGCGTCTGACCGTCGGATCAACCGACGACTGCTCCAGGAACCACTGTAACTGCAGCAAAGTACCCAGGACGACTCCTGTGACCTGCAACTTCAGCTACAGCGAGCATTTGCAACAATTTCCAATGTGTGCATGCTCTGAGGACTCCCTGTCTTCATCCTGCACCAGAAGAACCAAAGGAATCTCCAGTGGAGTTATGGAGTCACTTCCCTGCTTCTGCAGGCACCCTTCTGCGATGACAACCGGCACTCTGGGACTCCTCTCCTGACGACAAGCGTGCTCCCTGGAACACAGGTGGTGGACCAACGTGACCTAGTCTGTCCTAAGGTCCAGCTGTCCAAATTTGGTGGAGGTAAGAGCTTGCCTTCCAATGCTTGTACAGTATCCCTGTGCACCACGTCATCTCAAGCTCCTTGGGCTTCTGTGCACTTATTCCAAGAATCCTGCATGCACAGTGTAGCACAGGTCCCCAGCACTCCATCCTGCGATGCACAACTAGCTGAGTTGTACTCCGGCGGCATGGGACCTTCTATTGTTGTGTTGAGACGGCCACACTTTGCATCTTCTTTGTCCCCATGTCCTGGGACTCCTGTGGGTGCTGCCTGGTCTTCTGTGGGCTCTCTACAGTGCTGAGAGCCCCCTCTGTCTCCTCAGTGTGAGTTGAGACCCCCAGATCCCTCCTTGGTCCAAGCAGCGCCAATTTGATGCTAACTGCGAACTTGCGTGAACCAAGGCTTGTTGGCAGAATCTAGCGATGCAAACTGCCTGCATCCAACAACTCGACGTGGGACATCTCTTGCACCATGCAGGAACCTGCAGCCATCTTCTTTGGTGCTCTTCTGTACTCTTCTTCTCACAGGAGAATCCACTTTTGGACCATCTTCTAGGTTGGCAGGGACTCCTGTCCTTCCTGGAATCTTCTGCAACTTCTGGACTTGGTCTACTCTCTTCACAGGTCTTCAGGTCCAGAAATCCACCGGTTGTTGATTGAAGTCTTCCTTGGTTTTTGCAAAATCTCTTATCATGACTTGTAGTGTGTCTTGAGGAAACTAGCAGTACTTTACTCCTACTTTCCTGGGCTCTGGGGTGGGGTACTTTACTTACCTTTGGTATTTTCTTACACTCCCAGCGCCCCTCTACACACTACACTTGCCTAGGGGGGAATTCGTGATTCGCATTCCACTTTCTTATTATATGGTTTGTGTTGCCCCAAGGCCTATTGCATTCTATTGTATTTTCTACTATTTGTACTATTCTATGACTGTTTATTTACCTGATGTTGGTTAATAGTGTATATATTGTGTATAATACTTACCTCCAGAAGGAATATTGTCTCTAAGATATTTTTGGCCTTGTGTCACTAAAATAAAGTACCTTTATTTTTGGTAACACTAAGTATTGTCTTTTATTGTGTATAAGTACTGTGTAACTATAGTGGCATTGCAGGAGCTTTGCATGTCTCCTAGTTCAACCTAACCTGCTCTGCTACAGCTACCTCTAGACAGCCTAAGCTGCTAGAACACTGCCTACATTTCACTAATAAGGGATAACTGGACCTGGTATAAGGTGTAAGTACCTTAGGTACCTAGTACAAACCAGGCCAGCCTCCTACACCCTGTCCCAGTCTTTCATGTTACACATACACCTATGAGGGCCAATGGCCTGGCACTGGGCAGTTTCCTGCAGTTTACATTCTGGCAATACCAGTTGTCCTGTGCCACCAGACCAGTTTTACCTTCAACGCTACCCTCCTGGTCTGTTTCAGCATTTCCAGCAGCCTTGTCATGGGAGTGAACACCCATGCAGAGGTTGTTGGTGTTGTGTTGTGGTGTGCCCTTGGGTGCCCTTGCACAGCCATGGGCAGTGCAGGGGGTCCCATGCCCTGGCTCTTTGCCCTTTCCACTGCGTGATTTTCTGGGCTGACATGCATTGTGTATAGGCTATGTGCCTTCCCCTTCTTGCACTTGACATTTTGGCATATTTTTCCCCCATGCAATTTACCCTGCATATGCACTGTTTCCTGGTAGTCTGCGCTGTCCTGTCCTGCGATACCAATGACGATTTCTTCCGGGATGACCGATGCAACCATCTCCTCCATCTCGTCCAGGTCCTCTTGTGGTGCTGGACTCCCACCTCCGGTCTGTAGTGCTACCTTCCTGTTCCTTGCCATTTTTATGGGCGAGCGCAAAGTGTTCCGTCCATTCTGTAATCTCTCTTTGGGCTTCAAACCACGCCCATGTCACGTCAGTCACTTACATTGGTTCGTGGGCTTGCCTTTTAAAATCCGCTTGCTTTCATTTGTGAAAGGCATGCATACGTCCTGCCTTTTCCAGTGTTTAGCCCACCTACACAGCACCGGTAAAGTACTAAAAACATACGAGGCTCGATGTTTTCATCCTGGGGTCTGGACTACTTTATCTGTTTATTTTCCACGCAGCGCAATCGCGCTGCGTTTTTTTCTTTACAACCCTAATACCTCTAACTCTAGCAAATGCGAGACCCATTGCATTGAAAATGCTTGTCTTCCCTTTTGCTTTTTCTGTTTCTCATTGTTTTTATGCAACATCATGTGTGTTAAAATAAGCCATTCTGCCTGTTGGTCGAGCGCAAGACACTTTTTAACTGACATACTCTGGCTGATGAAAGCGATAAGAGCCCCTATACGAGCAAGCTGTTAAGCCATGATTGATTGCTGCACCCTTCATTCGGAGTAGATTTATTTTCCATGCCGGCAATGCACATTGATACCTGAACCATGTGTTACAATAATCCTGCTTCCACATCCCACGCACACAGCATCTGCATTACCAGAGGAAAGGGATAAACACGCCATACAAATTTGTAAACACCACCCCCCTCCTCTGCCTTTAATGGAATGGTATGCAGCAGTTGCAGTCTGCATAATGCCTGCTTAAGTACATCATGTCGCTTCTGTAATGTTGCGTTCAGCTCGCTCTTGACTTGCTGGGTTTGGTGAACAGGAGTCTGCCTCCCAAACTTATTGGCAATTCAGAGTACCCAATTCAGTGTACTGGAAGCTTGAAATGCAATTCAGTGGTGCCCATGGATACTTGTAATCACACCAAGAAAGGGAAGCCCTGTGTTTAAAAGTGTCTTGAGAACAATATGTTTCAGTAGAACAACATGTTTAGAACAACACAGACATTTGTTCCAGATGAAAAAAAACATAATTTATTACCACTTACATTTCTTTAAAACAGCATGTATACGTACAAAGTATGATACGTAAATTACATAATTACTTTCTGTCAAGGAGGGGTGGGTGACGGAGCAATTTTGTGAAAAGGACTGGAAATAAAAAATTTAGGTTATGGTGCTGTGAACAAGTTTGCCTGAGTGAAAGATCACAATCGATTTGTGATCTTGTCTTGTTTTTACCCCTCCAGAAGTCTGTTAATTTTCACAATATCAGTATATCATTGAAATACTATAATTGGGAAGGATAAAAGCAACATTAATTTTTTACAAATAAATTTGTGACTTAAGTGAATATTTGCAAGTTTCAGTTCTTTTTGACATTCTGTGGTTTTGTTTCCAGTGTTGCTTCATGCAGATTCTATGGGTTTTGGTAACGGTTCCCTTTCCCCTTTCTTTTACTTCAATTTTTCCAGAGAATGGTGTTATAGAAATGTCTTCCCGCAATCTTCGCCTACGAGCAAGATATTCTAAAATGGAGTGATCTCAAAGTGGGAGTTGTTGTGATGGTGAACTATAACGCTGATAGTCCAGAGGAGCGAAGATTCTAGTTTGATGCCCAAATAAAAGCATTGAAAGTATTCTCAAGGACTAATAAAGAGGTGCATGCCAGAATTTTCATGAGGTAAGTTTTTTTCTCTGTTTTCCATCGAGATTTGTTGTTTTACATAATTTGTAATACAATGAAATTCCAATGTAATCTTTATTATCACCATATCTTTTTTTTAATTGGAGTTTTTTTAAGGAAATGTACAAAGGTGTAAAAGAGCTAATTGTGCACCAGCCAAAACACTGCGAAATTAAAAATATTGCTAAAATTAGATATTTTAAAAGCAAATTGCAGATGTGTTTTGTTTAACTTCATGAAAGCAGGTCTGTGCTAAACACTTCTGACTAATTAAAAGCAGAAGAGGCTATAAATTATAGATTTTTTTCTGAAGAAAAAAACATTATTCCTTACTTTAACAGCAATGCTGAGGATCAGTTAAACTAAAATCCCCCATCACAATGGAGGGGTCATTTAGAATTGTTGCAGCTGGGGCACCACTGTTTATGTACCTTGTTCTCACCCTGCCATATTTGTGTTCCACCCGCTTTTTACATCAAGCGCGCAAGCACTCTGACGTGTTGTAATCTATCTGTGGGCTTTTAACCACACCCACAGCACACCCATCACTATCACTCGTTCATGGTCTTACCCTTCAAAAATCCTTTGTTATTCGTAAATGCTTTACATTTGTTCCTCCTTTGGGCAGTTTTGTTACGGCCTTGGCCTTCAACCCTGTTACATGGATAATTGCACGATTGCCTATACGTTTGACTGCGAGCGAACACCTTTTTCTTTTTGGGTCTCTCCTTCGCGCTCATGCTCATGGCAGCCATGGCACTTTGAGTCGCCTCACTTATGTCAACTGTTTTATTTTTCATTTTCAAATTATGTGGCAAGAAAAGTCTAGTTAGGAGTTTAGAACACCAATAACTCTAACTCTAGCAAATGCAAGACCCACTGCATTGCAAATGCTTGTTTCCTTTGTCTTCCGCTTGCAGTCATGCCAGCGTTTCTTGCACTCAATGACAGTTCTCTGACCTCTGCCACACTGTTGATCTTGTCCACTATTTGCCTCCAAATTGCCTCTCTCCTTCCAAATGGCAATTTTGAGGTGATGAAGAGTTGCTCTTGGTGCTCCATCACCTCTCTCACCAGTATTTCATGCTCCTCTTCGCTGAAACAACACTTCCTCTTTTTCTTCACTCTCCCCTGAGTCTTGTCAATGTCCTCCTGGCTGGTTCCTGGTTGTCTGGGGTCTCCCTGGGGTCTCTCCTGGCTTTGTGGGTCCATCTTGCCTCTCCTTTGCACTGTTTGCTCTGTTAGCATCTCTTTTTGATGCTATTGCATGCAAAAATGGCACATTTCTGTTTTGCGATGTGTTTACATATCATAAACCGGATTAGAGTCATTTTTCCTCCGTTAACATAATTTTTCCTTAGGACAAGGTGCAATGGTTAGCGTCAGAAAAATGACTATAATCTATTTTTAGCGCCACCCAACGTCATCGTATAAATATGACGTCTGGGTAGTGTTAAAAAATGACGCAATCAGCACTAAACTTTTTGATGCAATACTAAGTTAGCGCACGGATCGCCTGATGGGTCATAGATTAGATGTTTGCTTCTTTTGTGGAACTATTCCTGACCTCTGCAATCAGCTTGGGGCAGCAGAATTAATTCATTCTGTGGATAGTTTGTTGAACAGATGTTTTTCAACACAAATCTCAGAAAGTCCTTCAAGAGTCCTTTAATGTTGCGAAGAAGTAATAGTAAAAAGATGTTTATCCTTTAGTCAAATAAGTGTCATCTGAAAAAGAACACGAATCAAAACTATTTTTTTGGGTGTTTCACAACATAGGGTGGGACATGTTGATCCGCTAGGGAGCTGCAGTGCCCTTGAGCGCATGCACTTCTCCACTGACCTACTTTTTTTGAGGGAGGTACAGCGAGTTAATTTCGTCACACCAGAGTGGTTACTATTGAACTGTCTGCAGCTCTAAATCCCACTTCAAGTTTTAACTAATCTAGTTTAATTTAGCGAAAGAGACACACCCGTAGAAATTATCTTCTCTTGTGAGAATATAAAAACACGCCTCGCTGGGGTCAAGTAAGAACCTGCCTTTGTATTAAATTATCTAGTTACCAATGCCATATTTTTTCGGTTTATTGAAAGGTTGATTGTGGATCGTAAAGAAGAAGCTTCAGTGGCTCCTGAAAACAACATAAAAAAGTGAGCGTACACGAAAAAGGTATTGAAATTCTGTTCTATATTCAGTAGTGATTTATGCACCTTGTTGAATGAATATGTTCTTTTCTTACAGTTAGTGGGAGCTAAGTTTAGCTTTTTCTTTTTCCACATTGTTCTCAATCGGATAAAAAAATAATTTTAACAGCAATTCATTACTGCAGCAAGGTCGACTCGTTTCATAGTTGCATACATTATATGATACTTTAGTGTTATCGTACTTACAAAAAATAGATTGTATTTCATAAAACATCCGAACTAAGAAAAACAAATTTGTGCATGCGTATATATGACATAGTTGGATTATAAAGAATGCACTGACGTTTTCACAGCCTGGCAAGTGCAATAACATTTTTCATCAGTCAGCTTGCCCAGTTGTCAGTAAAAGTACTGGTTGACATCTTAATCAGCATCAGGGTAATCCATGTGATACGTAAACGATGGTGCGAACATTTCTCCATTACTACTGCAGTCTGTGACACGTGGCTCTACTTGTTTTAAAAATCCTTGTTGTTATTTAAAAAAAATATTACTACAAATGTTGGCAGACTGTTGAGGCTATGGATTCAGATCAGGCCTGTAGGGTAATCAGAGCCCAACGGGTTGGCCTCACAGGTCTGCGTGTGAGCCGTTTTTTGACTGTTTGGGGCCTGTTTTTTGTTCTCCTAGGCCTGTTTTTACTGTAAATTTCCCTGATTTTTAAACAAACATTGCTTTCAGCAAGCTGAAATCCATGCAGTATTTTGACACTTATAGAGCGAATCTTTACAAATTCAAACTGCCTCATTTTGCAAACTTGGGTCACAGTATAATGAATTAATTGGGGCGAATTTTATTTTACTTCAGCAGTCATTTTTTTGTCTGTCTGACCCTGATTTAGATAATTTTAAAATGCTTTTTACATTATGAAGACATACTGTTGGCCCCTCTGCTGCATGCTGCAAACACATGAATAGAATACATTTCCTTTCAAGAGGATGCAAACAAAGCTGACAGTTTCATGTCAAAATATATATTCAGCAAAATAACGTCAAACAGAAATGTAAAATCAAGTGGTAACATTTACAAAGATATGTTACAGTCGGATCTTTCATTGACAGTAGATTATGACGTTTATGTCTACCATGACATGATTAGGGCTGGAACCCCTATTTATCTGTTCCAAAGAAATGCCTTGTGAGGAGGGTTATGCAGGTCCAAGTGATTAGCAGTGATTAGACACTGCCTATGTCATAAAGCATTGGTGAAGCCAATATGTTTGGCGTGTAACTTATATGAATATTTTTATTTTTGATAAACAATGTTGCATGTGAAGGATCCTGTTGTACAATGTTTTTGAATTGCATAGGGCATTACAATCAGACTAGGTTGTACGTTTTAGGTCTTGCTTGAGACAGTGCCTCTGCTGTCACATGTGAGACCCATTGTTAGCTTGTCATGGGATTGGTTCCCACACATTGCTTACCAATGGTTGGCTTCATCATCGTTCTTGTTTGCTTGCTTCTTATTTGTCAATACTTGCAGGCTTCATGTCCTCTTCTTCTATTTGACCCTCCCTTAGAGCATGGCCAAAGAACTTGGGTCCTTTTAGTGCTCACAATATGGGTGCTACCTTTAACTTTTTGTTGAGGCATTCCATAAGAGCGCTCATGTCTTTGTGCTGCTTGCCCCCTCCCTCTATCTGTGTTTCTGCTTGCCCACTCATGCTGTTCACATTGTAGCTTGCCATTCCCAAGTTCCTGCCACTGACCATGTTGGTGCTTGTGCCCACCCACTGTCTGTGTTGTTGATTGTCCCCTCCCACTCCCCACTATCTGTGCTGATGCTTGCCCCTCCCACCCTCCACGTTGTTGCTCGCACCCTTACCCCCATGCCTGCTCTTCCCTCCCTCCATGTTGTTGCTTGGGCCCTTACGCCCTCCATGTTGTTGCTTGCCCCTTCATTTGTCAGTGATGCAATTCCACTCAACCACACTAACTAAAAAAAAAAGCACCATGATGTGACCAGTGCTGGCCACCCCCCTTTTTGCACACCCTAGTTCCCTCTGTAATGCCTCCTGTCCTGCCCTCCTGCCAGCAATAAACATAAAGTGGTATAACATGGCCAGCACTGCTCTTGTCATAAAGCATTTGTTTTATTCATGCTTTCAGTCATGCTGCACAGCAGCCGCGCTGCTGTACAGCATGACTAAAAAACAATGAAAAAGCAAATAGCTCACATAGAGGAGACCTACTGGCTTTGGCAACGCTTGTTAAAAGTAAGTGTTATGTGGGTGAGCATTTTCTTAATTAAATAGTGAAAATCTAATATGACAAGGGTTATTTTTTAAAGTAGGGTTAAATTGTTAATGAGTGTTGAATTTGCTATAGCAAATTTGTTTAGAAGTCCTGATTATACACAGAGTGATTGTTGTGACAGTGTTGGTTTGTTGAAGGATTTCTGTTTCTGTATAAAGTGAGTCTTTGCAAAGCGTTATGTTTGGTGTCTGCAAGTTTGAAGGATTTTGTCTGAATATTGTTAGGCTGTGATATGTTTTTGAGTAGTATGTGTGGGTTGTACTAATGTAATGACAAGGTTAATTCTTTCCAAGGATATGCCATTGGAAAAATATTTCAAATGTATTGTGTTTGTAGGATTTGTCTTTCAGTTTCTCAAATTCAACTTGAACCTAACTTCCCTTTTTTTTTTTTACAAAATGACAACTCAGTATACGCATAAGATGTACATACTGCAGAGGTGGAAATACATGCATATGTGTATGCATGCTACAGAGCTGCAGAAGTAGGTGATGTCAAGTAGATTAGATTTAGAAAGTAGCTGTGTTAGATGCACTAAGCTAGGTATGGTAGATTTGATATGGTGGAGTAGGTATGGTGTGGTAGATAGATCGGCATTGTAGTTCAATATGTTAGGTTTGGTATAGAAGGAATGGCAGATTAGGTTAGGTAAGTATGGTAGGTTAAGTATGCTAGATTAGGTATAAAAGCTTTAATTATTATGGCTGGTCGGTATGATAGGTTAAATCTGATAGGTTACGAATGGTATGTATTGTAGGAAGGTGCAGTATATATTGTAAGTAAGTAGATATTGTTGGTAAGTAAGGTAAGCTATGTATGTTAGATATGGTTTACAGGTGTGTTTCGTATGTCTGATAGGGTAGCTACAGCTGCACTCTTAAAGAAACATTGGGCCAGATTTACTGAAAAGTGGCGCTGTGCTGCATCACTTTAGAAACACAGGGATGCACCTTATTTATTAGAATATGGTGCACTCCTGTATTTACCCCTACATTTGCACTAAATTTAGCTGCCAGCATTAATGCATGCATCCTTGTACCATTGTGGCATGCCCTCAGCAACACCCATTGCATGTCCCCTCCAGACAAATTGCTTCATGTGAAGGGGCGGTATTTACAAGGTTGCATTAAGCCATAAAAAATGGCTTCATGCCAGCTTGTAAATACGGCACAGGGCAAAGCCCTACCGGAGCATCACGTAAAGTGACGCTCTGGCGGAGTTAGGGGCTCATAAATATGCCCCTTGGCATAAGGAGTCGGATGGTACATTTCATTCTCAGTCATGAACCTTAAAGGCATTCACATGACTATATTGCAGAGTAGTTACTTTTGATATTGATGGAGTATTTTCATGGTACATTCAAAGCCTTTCTGCACACATTTTTACTTTGTGGACAAAAAACCTCGAAACCACCAAGATGTTATCATAACACAAAGAATAACAAAAAAGTACAAATGTAATTAGAGCATAGCAACATGTCTTTATGATAGGCTAAATCATCACTTACTAAGCAAAAACCCCGTAAATCAGAAATAAAAATGTTTTTGTCTTAGCAAAGTAAACACATCGAAGAACACACAATGCCTAATAAAGAGTCTACTTAATGCCCCATCACTGAACCTAATTGAAAAACTAGTGCAGCAAAGTAGCCATACATGAAATGGCATGGCTTTGATAAACTGCACATACTAGCACTGGCAAAACATGAAAAACAAAAGAAAACAATAGCTGAAGGGGTTTTGCCCCAAACCCACTCTCAATCTCTCCGTACTTCTTATTGTATGTTTTTGAAAATTTATGAAAACAGGTCATTGAACAGGGGAAGCTGTTTACAGCCTGAGCTGAAAAGAGACTAGAAGCCCCATCCCCAGCATAAATCACATCGCTTTATTTAACTGCATTGACTGCATTGATTTCTTGTACTGGAAAAGAGACACAAATAGGTGCAGGCTCAAAATTACCCTTTGTGTTCCTTTTTATGGATGATGAGCTGTACTAAAGTGCTACTAAGCAGTGATATGCAGTATGAATGAGATGGTTGAGTAAAAGGGGGATCCTCCTAGATCTGTATGGATCAGACAGGTGGCCTGTGAGTGAATAATTTCCTCAGGCAGAGGAGTGGGTAGATTTTGAGAGATTGAAGCCAAGTGAGTAAGGATTAAGCAGCTTGATTGCAGGGTGTAGGCTAAAATAGCCCATAGATTATCCAGGAAGATTTCTATGGTGTGGAACCATGGAAGAGTGATTAGGTGTGCAATTAGATTTATAAAAAAATGTTTGCAAGGGCTATAGGGATGCTTTAGTGTTTGTCCATGTATATTGTACTTAGACCGCAGTACAGGAAAATGGTTACGATTTTTCAATACATTAAGATATGTTGATGTGATAATGCACTTTTTGCGAAGATGAGCTTAGCACATAATAAGGCTAGCAATGGGCTTAAAGGAAATGAATAGCAAGGAGCATATTTATCAACTATTCACGCAACTCAGCAAGCGACCTTGCTGCATTGCACTGCGTGAAAGGGAGAGGGCAGAAATGCACTGTATTTACCATTACATGGCACATTCCTTCTCTCTGCATGGGCTGGTGCACAACGTTGTAGGCAGGATTGTTTTTGTGCAGGAAGCATCACCTTCCTGCACAAAAACAATTCTCAGGGGCATTTTCCTCTTTGTTACTGTGCTGAAGAATGCAGCACACTTAGAAAGAGTAACCAAAGAGGAGAAATAAAGGTATTCACCTTGTTGCACCTCTGGTGGGGAGTTGTACAATTCTGATGCATTCCCAGGTCTAGCAGTGCTGGTAAATCTGGGAATGTTTCAGGCTGCATGGGTGGATTTGTGGGAACACCCATGCTCCACCTACAACATGCCTTCCTGCTGCAGAGTAGCGCAAGGCAGTGAATTGTGCTGCCTTGTGTTATTCTAGATTTATCAAGCCATGCAAGACCAAGCAGGGTGGCCTTGCAAGGCATGGTGAATCCCAATTAGGTTTGCATCGCCCTTGCATCCCATTGCGTGGCCCACGGGTTGACGCAAATTCTTGTTAGCTATCTGCCTCAATCTTGTTTTTTGTATGCAGCCCAGTAATATTCAGGGAGTTGCAATGTTTGCTCTAAAGAGAAAAAGTATATAGTTTCCTTCAGAAGATGTGTGGTGGCAGACTTGCTAGGACAGAGATGCCCTTCATCTGCTGTTGCTGGCTTTCGAACATTGCTATTGTACAATAAAATTTAAACAAATGTCAGGAAATGCAGTCGTGCTCTTTGGGAATAAATGCATTGTGAAGTAAGGTTTATGTTAAGATGGCCCGGAGCTAGAGATGGTGAACTAATTCGACTGCGTAAGAGCCATCTAATTGTCTAACTAAAATGTTGTAAGCACTGAATAATTTGATGCATAACATCGCACTAGAATTAAGGATAATTCTTTCATTACTCTTATAAAGATTGTTCTCGTCACTGTCCAGCCTGATGAAAGCACTCAAGTACAGAGGTGTGTGTTGTACAAAGTGTCAAATTGCAGGAGCACACAATACTCATATGCTTTTTTTGCCAGTCATTAGAACTTTTTTGTCAGTCTGTAAATATGTAGATGTAAGCTTCTCTCCAAAAGAAAATGGTTAGGAACCATACAGTGGTAAAACCGATATTCGAGCGAATTATGAGAAATTTCCAAATTAGAAAAAAAAGTTTTAAATATGTTTCCTTTAGCCAAAAAAAACTTGGTAAGAGGTGGCTTGCTACGTTATTTTCAGAGGTATTAGTTTCTGGACAATCAGGACTGGGGTTAGCTTGAACGGGAGAAAAGCTTTTGGGGCATTGACAAAACCCATATAAGCTTCAAATATTTGTGTTTTTTATTGGTGCATAATGGAAAAGAGAAACTTTATGAGGCTGATAAGGATATCCTACTTCACCTTTTGAAGCCCCAGTAGGACTATTCTATTTAGGAGCTTGTAAGTAAACAGATTGTTCTGGATGAGGGCAATATACACAGCTAAAGAACAATTGAGAGAGTGTAGTTTAAACATTACCTATTTAGATGTGAAATGTTCATATTACCGACATTATATTAACAACATTATTCATAGAATTGTGATTAATACAGAAGAAAATGTATGCATAAACTAATATCGACATAAGAAATAATTGTTTGAATTACGAATTAAATATGTTAACACATACGAAGATTCCATTTATTAGAATTCATAAGTCTTAAGTTAGCGTGAGTCGAAAACTAGCTGTGTAACTCTCATATTAAAGCATATTTTTCTGTCTCTTCAGTGTGCTGATTCGTAAAGGCCATGACCCAGCATTTGTTCCTTCTTCTCCGCTTAATGTATCATTGACAGATGCATTCCCATCCGCCTCTTAGTTGCTTTTAGTATAAAATCGTAGGCTTGTAACAAGAGTACAGATACTTTCAAGGACATTGAATCGCGGTAAAGAGAACTTTTGACCTGAAGAACGTGCCAGAAAATGAAGTAACCCCAGATGTGCCACCTACGAAAAACGTCAATTATGAAGACCAATCAAAGTTTGGAGAATTATCGTAATATGACAAGTGCATTACTTAATGTATAATTTGATAGGTTACAGATAGTGGGGCGAAGTGATCATCCAATAGAATTTTGGGGGTATGTATTACGAAAAAGGGATAAAAACTCATGACACAGAAGACTCGAAAGACCTAGGTAGGGAATGATATCGATTGCATCCAGAAACTCTGTCACACTGTTTGGTGACTTGAGACTTAATAAAATCCCTAGTTGCCCCATCTTACTTTCCTCCTTATGAGGGAAGTGTCCCTGCTCTTACATTAGATAGTCTGACGACGAACTAACTGATGTCCTGAAGACGAAGACTGATCCTGTATGCTGACCTGTCCCGAGGAGGGTAATTATTAGCTGCTATTGAAATTCACTTATTTGCTTTTCCTTTCTAGGTACCAACTGCTGTGTATTTTGATTAGAGACCTTAGCTAGATGTTTTCCAAATTGATGTTCTAAATTGTTTTTTCATGAAGCCCAACATGCTGATGCTAATTAGTGGATAGACAAGGTATTCATCTTGACTGACATAACTGATGTGACTGACATGATACTATGCTGAACTAAACATTTATGAGGGGTTTACGTGTTAGAATTAATTAATCTTCATGTTATATTCATGTGTATGTGATCCTTGCATTAACACTATGTTATGACTATGCTCCTTCGTTTTGGTTTATGATGAATACGTTTTCTATTAGATTGTAATCAATAGGGAATAAAATCACTGAACTTCAATCAAGGTGTGGTTATTCATGACTGAAGAGGTCATGGTTGCGCCGAAGGTTTAATTCATGTTTAAGGTGAAATATATTGTGGTAATCTACATTGACAATATTATTGATGTGTTGATTGACTTATTGATCAGTTATCTCGTCTTACGGTGTCTCACCACTGGGTCCAAAGATTTATCGGCCTAAAACAAGTCCTAATGTGTATAAATTAACATAAAGGGACGCGTTAACACAATCTCCAGGGTATAGATAATACACCACTGCCTGTATCCCAAACAAATCCAGAAGCAGCTCGTTTAGCTCTTTTTCACAGCCTCCAAAATAATGCAGTTGTCACCCATTATGTAAATACCCGAGAGAATGTTCCTGCTAAAAGCAAAACCTACTTTTAGCTACAATTCTGCTGGGCATGAATACAGAGTTGATTAAGGTACTGGATATACAGGTGGCGGAGAAATTCCTAATTTATGAGTTGTGCCAGAAACGTATTGGGCGTCATACCTGCTCTCTTTGCAGAGCTGAATCCTGGGCATTCCAAATATCCAAGCTATGCACGTGTCAGAACTACCCAGAGTGCTGAAGACTTTAATACACAGCAGGCCTTGGTGTTCTAAAGTGCCAAGGGCATCACACATGGCAGAACTGTCCAGACGCCATTGCATTTTACGTGTGGCAGTTTAACGTCATGTTACCTTGAACGCCATATCTGTCTTCGCCGCGTGAAAACATTTCTCCTGATGACTGAATGAATAAATAAATAATAGGTTTATTGATCAGCTAATTAAAACATTTACAGTTAAAATCATAAAGACAGCATAGAAAAATTGGAGATGGCTCTTCCACTTACAGAAACATGAGGGCATTTCTATAGGTTGAAGTGCAATATGTGCCAAAAGCAGCATATCAAGTTTTGACACCCAAGAATTATTAACAGGCAGTTAAAAGTTTTATAGTTCAATGTGTGCAGATACCCACATAGTTCAATGTAATCTTACCAATTATCACAATTTAACATAAATTCTCAGGGGGTTGGTGATTGCGTTGAGAAAGTGCAAGCTTCCTGATATTCATAAACATGCTAACACTCATGTTATATGATTTGAGGGGGGGGCTGGCTACTATTCCCTCTACTCAGCTCATCCAACATAAATGGAGGCTGTGACATTAACATTTTCTTTTCAGCTGACACCATAAAGTTCATGAATCTTCCACTGGGTACTGGGGTACTGGGTCTTTTCCTTGAAGGTAGGCTATTTACTGCCTGCCTAGTCGTGCAGATGCCTTTTTTCATAAAGGGAAGCTTTCATAGTCTTCGTTCCTCCATTAACACCAAGCATGTGCATAAAGTATGGATTAAGTCATTTGTCATATAGTTGTACACTCAACATGCAGTCTCAACAGATGGTCTTATCCAATGAGGGGAGTTATGAAAAATGGTGAAATTGACCAGTCTGTAGCTCATCAGTTTCAGTTTTGCCTTAAGTCTGTAAGGTTTCCTCAGATAACTTTACAGTTTCAAGAAGTTATACATGGCAATCTCCATCCAGGAGGACTTTTTAACTATTGAATTTACTGCTTTGTTAAAAGCCCTCTGACTAAGGGATAATGACCATAATCGTTCAAGTTGCAACCCTTGCATAGCTGAGTTTATATATTCTTTTGCTTGACCTTTTCTGCACCAGATATGACTTTCCACAGAATGTTGTTTAGCATGCCTTCCTGTGCTCTTCTCATTTTGTAACATGTTTTTATTTAAGTGTCCAAGCTGGACATAACCTTTCTATACAGGCCAAATTCTAGCCTAAGATGCTCTGGCAATACGTGGTGTGTCCGCCAAATAGCCCACTGATTAATGACAAAAATCGAACTTTTGATGATTCCAACTGCCTCACCCAAAGGGCTTCGGAGCCAAATTCTAGGGTGGGAGCAAGGTTTGCGGTGTTGAACAGATGGACCGTTTGGGATGTTCTTTAGAGTACAAAACACAGATAGCACTGTTTTTTTTTTTATTTTTTATTATGGACCATTTGTGCACTAATAATGTGCCTCTTGCATCAAATATTACACCCAGATACTTACACTGAGTACTGGTTCCAGCCTATTGTTGTTCAAGATGACTATAGATGCTGTGGACCAACCTGTGCCAATAGACATGTTTTTGAGTTGGACTTCCAGGGTTTATGTTTTTGAATACTTCGCTGTGGTATTTATTAGCCTCTGTAGGCCTACCTTTGTATGACTTAACAAAACAACATCATCAACATAAATAATTTTGTGCTTATTGAAACCTTACACCTCTGGGGAATGAGAGTTAACCTTTTTGAGTATTTTTGTTAAACTTGCCAAGTATAAGTTAAAAAAGAACTGAGCAAGGAAACGGCCTTCAGTCCATTAATGGTAAATATTTTCCTAGAATTGTTGTTCCAGTCCCAAGCCTGATTCTTAACTATATGTTGAAATATAAAAGCTGTAAAGCCTTTAAAAGCACTGGTGCAATGCCGAATTGCTGGAGTTAGCGCCAGAGTAAATTGCAATGGGTGACGTCAAAATCGACCCGAAAGTCCACAAACCATTAATACAGGTTCTGACTTTGATTCCTTGCCTTATCAATTATTAGGGAGAGCATTAGGATATTGGTTGTTGTTCCTGAGTCCCTGATAAAGCCAGTTTGATTTGGGGGCACTAGTAAAGTTTTCTGTGCTCAGTTGGTAAGTTCAAATAATATCAGCAGTGCAAAATATTTTGCTTCACCTTCCAACAAGGCTGTCATCCTTTAGTTAGATAGTGAAGATTTTTTCTCAGCCTTGTAGATTGGAGTCAACATCGAGTCCTGCCTCCTATCAAGGATCACCTAGTGAAGAAGGACAGGTGCCTTGTCTCTGCATCCTGGCATAATTACTTTTGTGACTGCTTCCGGAGAGATTTTTTCTTGGTCAAAAGAAGGTTGTGCTGTGAAGGGAATGATGACCAGTTTCGCATCCTCTACGTCTTACTTTGCTGACAATGTCATTACACACCCAAATATTTCTTGCAGGTAGGCGACCAATACTCCTTCAGCTGTGTTCGATGATGCTAAAAGCTGTCTAATTGCCACTTCGTTGTTCACAAACCTCCAGATATCACATGCATTTTTTCTCCTTGTGGCTTCGAACAATTTCTGCCAATACAGGATTCTCTTTTTTTATAATTCTCAGCTTACATAAGCTGGTCATCTGGGCCAATGATGGGTGCTTTCTGAGGGATATCCTCAGGGCATTATTTCATTTCGTTTTTTGCAGTAGTCAGCTCTATTGATGGTTTCTTAGGGCAGACATATGTTTGATAATGTGTGGTTTTATGACGTGAGATTTTACAGGTAGACATGAGGCAGGAAATTTGGTCCACTGTTGTAATGGATCTGAGTTGTTCTTAACTATGCGCTCCTATAATGATCTTGCACAGGCTTTAATGCAGGCAATTGAGCTTACTGCCCATTTATGCTTCCTATAGTTTGGTTAGGTAACAGTGCCAATTTTGGGCTGTGCCTGACTGTGGAGAAGATAAGTTACATTTAAGTGTTTCCTGTGTGGTTGGTGATCACTTTCAAGCTAGATCTTAAAGTGTGCTACCATTTGATACAATTGTAGATTCACCAAGAAGTTATGAATAATTAAATATGCCTTCCCTAAATGGAAGTTTAATTCTGCTGAAACATGGCTACTTATTCAACCATTTAGGATCTTCAGGCCCAAGTGCTCATGTCTTCTTCCACGAAGGCAATGCCCTGCTTGTCCTTCCTAGATGGCCTGGTATTTAAAGGTGGTATTTGCCAAATTTGATTTTGGGTGGCCAGAGTTTGATCTTCTGATACTTTGTGTAACAAGTTCATATTGAAGTGCCCTATCATGAGCATATATGGTATATGTTTTTTTCCCATTTGTGCAGTGTTGGACCTGGCCCTCTTACAGGGTCATTCCCCAGACTTTTTGCTTTTTGCCTCCTTATTTTTCTGACCTTTGTTGGCTGACGTTTTGAGTCTGAGCACTTTTTCACTGCTAACCAGTGCTAAAGTGCATGTGCTCTCCCTTACAAAATTGGTATGATTGGATTATACCTAATTGGCATATTTAATTTACCTATAAGTCCCTTGTAAAGTGGTATCTCTATACCCAGGGCCTGGAAATTAAATGCTACTAGTGGGCCTGCAGCGATGCTTGCGCCATCCACTGAAGTAGCCTGTCAAACATATCTAAGGCATGCTAGCGCAGAGCCTGTGTGTGCAGTTTCCTGCCACAGGGACCTGGCATCTAAATTTACTTGCCAGGCCCAGAACTCCCCTTTTTACTACATGTAAGTCACCCCTAAGGTACGCCCTAGCTAGCCCTTTGGGCACATGCCATGTATGTAGAAGGCAGGACATGTGCCATGTTGCATGGCCTGTCCTGGTAGTGACAAACAGCCTAACTTGGTGTCTCACTGCTGTGAGTTCTGCCTCCTCATAGGATTGCATTGGAAATGCCGTGCCTCATGTGTAAGGGGTATTGTCTGATTTATGAGGGGTAGCGTAGGCATGTTTGGTATGGTTGTGATAGTGGTGAGAAATGCTGCTTACTGGCGTAGGTGTATTTTTTATTACTATCACAGAAATGCCACTTCTAGAAAGTGCGCATTTATCTGTGCTTATGACTTTGGTGTTTTGCAGCTTGCGTCCAATCCACGTCCTTGCAGACTGACAGTTGGGGCTTTATGCATACTTTTCAGACAGCCTGTACACAGGGAGGGTGGAGGTGACACAGAGGTGCATCTACATATTGTAAAGCCTTCCTGGGCTGAGAGAAGAGAGAGGCGGGCACACCTGCATTTGTAAAGACTGTGCCCTGGCCTCACACAATAGGGTTGTTAACCCCCCACTGATGTTTGGAGCCCGTTGCTGGAGGAGAGAAAGGGCACTCACAGAACCAGTTGTATCTGGTTGGAACCCCCTCTCCTGGCCATTGTAAAACACACTGTAAACCTAGTATAAGTACAGGGGAATTTTCCCCACAATTTAGATATCTTTTGGACATTCTTGGGACTCCAAGAACCTTACCTGGAGCTGGACGAAACGCTGTTGAAAGGACTCACCAGGACCACCTTGGACTGCTGCTGCTGTGCTGACCTGTGACCTGCTTGGTCACCAGGAGGAACTGCCACTGCCTGCACCCCCTTGTTGTGCTGACCTGCTGCTGGGTTCTCCAGCCCTGTGCCCCCCTTGCTCATCATTTATCTCCAGTGGCAGGGTGCTGTGGCCCCTGACCTCTGAAAAACTCTCCTCAGCACGAGGGGTGCTACCTCGGCTGTGCAGCGCCTTGATTAGCGCTCTTTTGTGCCTAGGAGATCACTTTTGCATGCTGGAAAGAAACACCGCTGCAGCCCGGGCTGCAGATTTAACTTTTGCGCTTTCTAAAGCGCCCTCTTTAGGTCCCCAAAGTCACCGCCACAGCCCGGGTGCCTGCTGTGCTCAAAGCGTGAGAATTGCGCTCTTTTTGGTGCCCCCGGGGCACAAGAAGAAACAAAGCAGGAGGAAACGTGCTCCTTTTGGTGCACCCGGGGCACGTGTGCTATTGGGAGTGCCCCCGGGGCACCAGCTGCCTCGGATCTCCAAAGAAATCTCTGCGGTGGCACAGGAACAACTTGTGACTCTCGCACACCACGTCAGGTGCGGGCGAGTACTGTCTCAGGCCCCCGGAAGGGTGGGAGCTCCATAGACCTGAATTGCAGGATGCGGGGAAGGCACAGGGAGCGCCCCCTTCCCCGGTCTCTGCGCTAGGAGCAGAAAGCTCCTCTTGTTGAAAACGGGCATTTTCAGTTGGGCTAAAATGGGGAAGGGAGACCTCAACGGAGGCCCCTTCCTCTCGCCCCCCTATTTGCTTGTTGGGCCTCGCCCGGCCCCCAACCCGAGGACAGGGTGTGAGAAGAAGTAATAGTAAAAAGATGTTTATCCTTTAGTCAAATAAGTGTCATCTGAAAAAGAACACGAATCAAAACTATTTTTTGGGTGTTTCACAACATAGGGTGGGACATGTTGATCCGCTAGGGAGCTGCAGTGCCCTTGAGCGCATGCACTTCTCCACTGACATACTTTTTTTGAGGGAGGTACAGCGAGTTAATTTCGTCACACCAGAGTGGTTACTATTGAACTGTCTGCAGCTCTAAATCCCACTTTAAGTCTTATCTAATCTAGTTTAATTTAGCGAAAGAGACACACCCGTAGAAATTATCTTCTCTTGTGAGAATATAAAAACACGCCTCGCTGGGGTCAAGTAAGAACCTGCCTTTGTATTAAATTATCTAGTTACCAATGCCATATTTTTTCGGTTTATTGAAAGGTTGATTGTGGATCGTAAAGAAGAAGCTTCAGTGGCTCCTGAAAACAACATAAAAAAGTGAGCGTACACGAAAAAGGTATTGAAATTCTGTTCTATATTCAGTAGTGATTTATGCACCTTGTTGAATGAATATGTTCTTTTCTTACAGTTAGTGGGAGCTAAGTTTAGCTTTTTCTTTTTCCACATTGTTCTCAATCGGATAAAAAAATAATTTTAACAGCAATTCATTACTGCAGCAAGGTCGACTCGTTTCATAGTTGCATACATTATATGATACTTACTTACAAAAAATAGATTGTATTTCATGAAACATCCGAACTAAGAAAAACAAATTTGTGCATGCGTATATATGACATAGTTGGATTATAAAGAATGCACTGACGTTTTCACAGCCTGGCAAGTGCAATAACATTTTTCATCAGTCAGCTTGCCCAGTTGTCAGTAAAAGTACTGGTTGACATCTTAATCAGCATCAGGGTAATCCATGTGATACGTAAACGATGGTGCGAACATTTCTCCATTACTACTGCAGTCTGTGACACGTGGCTCTACATGTTTTAAAAATCCTTGTTTTTATTTAAAAAAAATAATACTACAAATGTTGGCAGACTGTTGAGGCTATGGATTCAGATCAGGCCTGTAGGGTAATCAGAGCCCAACGGGTTGGCCTCACAGGTCTGCGTGTGAGCTGTTCTTTGACTGTTTGGGGCCTGTTTTTTGTTCTCCTACTCCTGTTTTTACTCAAAATTTCCCTGATTTTTAAACAAACATTGCTTTCAGCAAGCTGAAATCCATGCAGTATTTTGACACTTATAGAGCGAATCTTTACAAATTCAAACTGCCTCATTTTGCAAACTTGGGTCACAGTATACTGAATTAATTGGGGCGAATTTTATTTTAATTCAGCAGTCATTTTTTTGTCTGTCTGACCCTGAATTAGCAAATTATGAAGACACATACTGTTGACCCCTCTGCTGCATGCTGCAAGCACATTAATAGAATACATTTCCTCTCAAGAGGATGCAAACAAAGCTGACAGTTTCATGTCAAATTATATATTCAGCAAAATAACGTCAGACAGAAATGTAAAATCAAGTGGTAACATTTACAAAGATATGTTACCGTCGGATCTTTCATTGACAGTAGATTATGATGTTTATGTCTACCATGTCATGATTAGGTCTGGAACCCCTATTTATCTGTTCCAAAGAAATGACTTGTGAGGAGGGTTATGCAGGTCCAAGTGATTAGCAGTGATTAGACACTGCCTATGTCATAAAACATCGGTGAAGCCAATATGTTTGGCGTGTGACTTATATGAATATTTTTATTTTTGATAAAAAATGTTGCATGTGAAGGATCCTGTTGTACAATGTTTTTGAATTGCAGAGGCCATTACAATCAGACTAGGTTGTACGTTTTAGGTCTTGCTTGAGACAGTGCCTCTGCTGTCACATGTGAGACCCATTGTTAGCTTGTAATGGGATTGGTGCCCACACATTGCTCACCAATAGTTGGCTTCATCATCGTTCTTGTTTGCTTACTTCTTATTTGTCAATACTTGCAGGCTTCATGTCCTCTTCTTCTATTTGACCCTCCCTTAGAGCATGGCCAAAGAACTTGGGTCCTTTTAGTGCTCACAATGTGGGTGCTACCTTTTACTTTTTGTTGAGGCATTCCATAAGAGCGCTCATGTCTTTGTGCTGCTTGCCCCCTCCCTCTATCTGTGTTTCTGCTTGCCCACTCATGCTGTTCACATTGTAGCTTGCCATTCCCAAGTTCCTGCCACTGACCACGTTGGTGCTTGTGCCCACCCACTGTCTGTGTTGTTGATTGTCCCCTCCCACTCCCCACTATCTGTGCTGCTGCTTGCCCCTCCCACCCTCCACGTTGTTGCTCGCACCCTTACCCCCATGCCTGCTCTTCCCTCCCTCCATGTTGTTGCTTGGGCCCTTACGCCCTCCATGTTGTTGCTTGCCCCTTCCATTTGTCAATGATGCAATTCCACTCAACCACAATAACTAAAAAAAAAAGCACTATGATGTGACCAGTACTGGCCACCCCCCTTTTTGCACACCCTAGTTCCCTCTGTAATGCCTCCTGTCCTGCCCTCCTGCCAGCAATAAACAAAAAGTGGTATAACATGGCCAGCACTGCTCTTGTCATAAAGCATTTGTTTTATTCATGCTTTCAGTCATGCTGCACAGCAGCCGCGCTGCTGTACAGCATGACTAAAAAACAATGAAAAAGCAAATAGCTCACATAGAGGAGACCTACTGGCTTTGGCAACGCTTGTTAAAAGTAAGTGTTATGTGGGTGTTATGTGGGTGAGCATTTTCTTAATTAAATAGTGAAAATCTAATATGACAAGGGTTATTTAGTAGGGTTAAATTGTTAATGGGTGTTGAATTTGCTATAACAAATTTGTTTAGAGCTCCTGATTATATACAGAGTGATTGTTGTGACAGTGTTGGTTTGTTGAAGGATTTCTGTTTCTGTATAAAGTGAGTCTTTGCAAAGCGTTATGTTTGGTGTCTGCAAGTTTGAAGGATTTTGTCTGAATATTGTTAGGCTGTGAAATGTTTGTGAGTAGTATGTGTGGGTTGTACTAATGTAACCACAAGGTTAATTATTTTCAAGGATATGCCATTGGAAAAATATTTCAAATGTATTGTGTTTGTAGGATTTGTCTTTCAGTTTGTCAAATTCAACTTGAACCTAACTTCCCTTTTTTTTTACAAAATGACAACTCAGTATACGCATAAGATGTACATACTGCAGAGGTGGAAGTACATGCATATGTGTATGCATGCTACAGAGCTGCAGAAGTATGTGATGTCAAGTAGATTAGATTTAGGAAGTAGCTGTGTTAGATGCACTAAGCTAGGTATGGTAGATTTGATATGGTGGAGTAGGTATGGTGTGGTAGATAGATCGGCATTGTAGTTCAATATGTTAGGTTTGGTATAGAAGGAATGGCAAATTAGGTTAGGTAAGTATAGTAGGTTAAGTATGCTAGATTAGGTATAAAAGCTTTCATTATTATGGCTGGTCGGTATGATAGGTTAAATCTGATAGGTTACGAATGGTATGTATTGTAGGAAGGTGCAGTATATATTGTAAGTAAGTAGATATTGTTGGTAAGTAAGGTAAGGTATGTATGTTAGATATGGTTTAAAGGTGTGTAACGTATGTCTGATAGGGTAGCTACAGCTGCACTCTTAAAGAAACATTGGGCCAGATTTACTGAAAAGTGGCACTTTGCTGCATCACTTTAGAAACACAGGGATGCACCTTATTTATTAGAATACGGTGCACCCTTGTATTTCCCCCTGCACTTGCACTAAATTTAGCTGCCAGAATAATGCATGCATCCTTGTACCACCGTGGCATTCCCACAGCAACACCCATTGCGTGCCCCCTCCAGACAAAGTGCTTCATGTGAAGGGGCGGTATTTACAAGGTGGCATTAAGCCATAAAAAATGGCTTAACGCCAGCTTGAATATACGGCACAGGGCAAAGTGCAACCGGAGCATCACGTAAAGTGACGCTCTGGTGGAGTTAGGGGCTCATAAATATGCCCCATGGTATAAGGAGTCGGATGGTACATTTCATTCTCAGTCATGACCCTTAAAGGCATTCACATGACTATATTGCAGAGTAGTTACTTTTGATATTGATGGAGTATTTTCATGGTACATTTAAAGCCTTTGTGCACACATTTTTACTTTGTGGACAAAAAACCTCGAAACCACCAAGATGTTATCATAACACAAAGAATAACAAAAAAGTACAAATGTAATTAGAGCATAGCAACATGTCTTTATGAGAGGCTAAATCATCACTTACTAAGCAAAAACCCCGTAAATCAGAAATAAAAATGTTTTTGTCTTAGCAAAGTAAACACATCGAAGAACACACAATGCCTAATAAAGAGTCTACTTAATGCCCCATCACTGAACCTAATTGAAAAACTAGTGCAGCAAAGTAGCCATACATGAAATGGCATGGCTTTGATAAACTGCACATACTAGCACTGGCAAAACATGAAAAACAAAAGAAAACAATAGCTGAAGGGGTTTTGCCCCAAACCCACTCTCAATCTCTCCGTACTTCTTATTGTATGTTTTTGAAAATTTATGAAAACAGGTCATTGAACAGGGGAAGCTGTTTACAGCCTGAGCTGAAAAGAGACTAGAAGCCCCATCCCCAGCATAAATCACATCGCTTTATTTAACTGCATTGACTGCATTGATTTCTTGTACTGGAAAAGAGACACAAATAGGTGCAAGCTCAAAATTACCCTTTGTGTTCCTTTTTATGGATGATGAGCTGTACTAAAGTGCTACTAAGCAGTGATATGCAGTATGAATGAGATGGTTGAGTAAAAGGGGGATCCTCCTAGATCTGTATGGGATCAGACAGGTTGCCTGTGAGTGAATAATTTCCTCAGGCAGAGGAGTGGGTAGATTTTGAGAGATTGAAGCCAAGTGAGTAAGGATTAAGCAGCTTGATTGCAGGGTGTAGGCTAAAATAGCCCATAGATTATCCAGGAAGATTTCTATGGTGTGGAACCATGGAAGAGTGATTAGGTGTGCAATTAGATTTATAAAAAAATGTTTGCAAGGGCTATAGGGATGCTTTAGTGTTTGTCCATGTATATTGTACTTAGACCGCAGTACAGGAAAATGGATAAGATTTTTCAATACATTAAGATATGTTGATGTGATAATGCACTTTTTGCGAAGATGAGCTCAGCACATAATAAGGCTAGCAATGGGCTTAAAGGAAATGAATAGCAAGGAGCATATTTATCAACTATTCACGCAACTCAGCAAGCGACCTTGCTGCATTGCACTGCGTGAAAGGGAGAGGGCAAAAATGCACTGTATTTACCATTACATGGCACATTCCTTTTCTCTGCATGGGCTGGTGCACAACGTTGTAGGCAGGATTGTTTTTGTGCAGGAAGCATCACCTTCCTGCACAAAAACAATTCTCAGGGGCATTTTCCTCTTTGTTAGTGTGCTGAAGAATGCAGCACACTTAGAAGGAGGAACCAAAGAGGAGAAATAAAGGTGTTCAACTTGTTGCACCTCTGGTGGGGAGTTTTACAATTCTGATGCATTCCCAGGTCTACCAGTGCTGGTAAATCTGGGAATGTTTCGGGCTGCATGGGTGGATTTGTGGGAACACCCATGCTCCACCTATAACATGCCTTCCTGCTGCAGAGTAGCGCAAGGCAGTGAATTGTGCTGCCTTGTGTTATTCTAGATTTATCAAGCCATGCAGGACCAAGCAGGGTGGCCTTGCAAGGCATGGTGAATCCCAATTAGGTTTGCATCGCCCTTGCATCCCATTGCGTGGCACAAGGGTTGACGCAAATTCTTGTTAGCTATCTGCCTCAATCTTGTTTTTTGTATGCAGCCCAGTAATATTCAGGGAGTTGCAATGTTTGCTCTAAAGAGAAAACGTATATAGTTTCCTTCAGAAGATGTGTGGTGGCAGACTTGCTAGGACAGAGATGCCCTTCATCTGCTGTTGCTGGCTTTCGAACATTGCTATTGTACAATAAAATTTAAACAAATATCAAGAAATGCAGGGTGCTCTATTTGGGAATAAATGCATTGTGAAGTAAGGTTTATGTTAAGATGGCCCGGAGCTAGAGATGGTGAACTAATTCGACTGCGTAAGAGCCATCTAATTGTCTAACTAAAATATTGTAAGCACTGAATAATGTGATGCATAACATCGCGCTAGAATTAAGGATAATTCTTTCATTACTCTTATAAAGATTGTTCTCGTCACTGTCCAGCCTGATGAAAGCACTCAAGTACAGAGGTGTGTGTTGTACAAAGTGTCAAATTGCAGGAGCACACAATACTCATATGCTTTTTTTGCCAGGCATTAGAGCTTTTTTGTCAGTTTGTAAATATGTAGATGTAAGCTTCTATCCAAAAGAAAATGGTTAGGAACCATACAGTGGTAAAACTGATATTCGAGCGAATTATGAGAAATTTCCAAATGAGAAAATAAAGTTTTAAATATGTTTCCTTTAGCCAAAACAAACTTGGTAAGATGTGGCTTGCTACGTTATTTTCAGAGGTATTAGTTTCTGGACAATCAAGACTGGGGTTAGCTTGAACGGGAGAAAAGCTTTTGGGGCATTGACAAAACCCATATAAGCTTCAAATATTTGTGTTTTTTATTGGTGCATAATGGAAAAGAGGAACTTTATGAGGCTGATAAGGATATCCTACTTCACCTTTTGAAGCCCTAGTAGGACTATTCCATTTAGGAGCTTGTAAGTAAACAAATTGTTCTGGATGAGGGCAATATACACAGCTAGAGAACAATCTCCAGGGTATAAATAATACACCACTGCCTGTATTCCCAACAATCCAGAAGCAGCTCGTTTTGCTGTTTTCATAGCCTCCAAAATAATGCAGTTGTCATCCGTTATATAAATACCCGGGAGAATGTTCCTGCTAAAAGTAAAACCTACTTTTGGATACAATTCTCCTGGGCATGAACACAGAGTTGATTAAGGTACTGGATATACAGGTGGTAGAGAAATTCCTAATTTATGAGCTGTGCCAGAAACCTATTGTGTTTGTGCAACAGCCTACAGTTTTGGGCGTCATACCTGCTCTCTTGCAGAGCTGAATCCTGGGCATTCCAAATATCCAAGCTATGCACGTGTCAGAACTACCCAGAGTGCCGAAGACTCTAATACACAGCAGGCCTTGGTGTTCTAAAGTGCCAAGGGCATCACACATGGCAGAACTGTCCAGACGCCATTGCTGTTTACGTGTGGCAGTTTAACGTCATGTTACCTTGAACGCCACATCTGTCTTCGCCGCGTGAAAACATTTCTCCTGATGAATGAATGAATGAATAAATAATAGGTTTATTGATCAGCTAATTAAAACATGTACAGTTAAAATCATAAAGACAGCATAGAAAAATTGGAGATGGCTTTTCCACTTACAGAAACATGAGGAAATTTCTATAGGTTGAAGTGCAATGTGTGCCAAAAGCAGCATATCAAGTTTTGACACCCAAGAATTATTAACAGGCAGTTAAAACGTTTATAGTTACAATGTGTGCAGATACCCCCATAGTTCAATGTAATCTTACCAATTATCACAATTTAACATAAATTCTCAGGGGGTTGCTGATTGCGTTGAGAAAGTGCAAGCTTCCTGATATTCATAAACATGCTAACAATTATGTTATATGATTTGAGGGGGCCCCTGGCTACTATTCCCTCTACTCAGCTCATCCAACATAAATGGAGGCTGTGACATTAACATTTTCTTTTCAGCTGACACCATACAGTTCATGAATCTTCCACTGGGTACTGGGGTACTGGGTCTTTTCCTTGAAGGTAGGCTATTTACTGCCTGCCTAGTCGTGCAGATGCCTTTTTTCATAAAGGGAAGCTTTCATAGTCTTCGTTCCTCCATTAACACCAAGCATGTGCATAAAGTATGGATTAAGTCATTTGTCATATAGTTGTACACTCAACATGCAGTCTCAACAGATGGTCTTATCCAATGAGGGGAGTTATGAAAAATGGTGAAATTGACCAGTCTGTAGCTCATCAGTTTCAGTTTTGCCTTAAGTCTGTAAGGTTTCCTCAGATAACTTTACAGTTTCAAGAAGTTATACATGGCAATCTCCATCCAGGAGGACTTTTTAACTATTGAATTTACTGCTTTGTTAAAAGCCCTCTGACTAAGGGATAATGACCATAATCGTTCAAGTTGCAACCCTTGCATAGCTGAGTTTATATATTCTTTTGCTTGACCTTTTCTGCACCAGATATGACTTTCCACAGAATGTTGTTTAGCATGCCTTCCTGTGCTCTTCTCATTTTGTAACGTGTTTTTATTTAAGTGTCCAAGCTGGACATAACCTTTCTATACAGGCCAAATTCTAGCCTAAGATGCTCTGGCAATACGTGGTGTGTCCGCCAAAAAGCCCACTGATTAATGACAAAAATCGAACTTTTGATGATTCCAACTGCCTCACCCAAAGGGCTTCGGAGCCAAATTCTAGGGTGGGAGCAAGGTTTGCGGTGTTGACTTGTGCCAAAGGTTGAACAGATGGACCGTTTAGGGTGTTCTTTAGAGTACAAAACACAGATAGCACTGTATTGTTGTTTTTATTATGGACCATTTGTGCACTAATAATGTGCCTCTTGCATCAAATATTACACCCAGATACTTAAACTGAGTACTGGTTCCAGCCTATTGTTGTTCAAGATGACTATAGATGCTGTGGACCAACCTGTGCCAATAGACATGTTTTTTGAGTTGGACTTCCAGGGTTTATGTTTTTGAATACTTCGCTGTCGTATTTATTAGCCTCTGTAGGCCTACCTTTGTATGACTTAACAAAACAACATCATCAACATAAATCATTTTGGACTTATTGAAACTTTACACCTCTGGGGAATAAGAGTTAACCTTATTGAGTATTTTTGTTAAACTTGCCAAGTATAAGTTAAAAAAGAACTGAGCAAGGAAACGGCCTTAAGTCCATTAATGGCAAATATTTTCCTAGAATTGTTGTTCCAGTCCCAAGCCTGATTCTTAACTATGTGTTGAAATATAAAAGCTGTAAAGCCTTTAAAAGCACTGGTGCAATGCCGAATTGCTGGAGTTAGCGCCAGAGTAAATTGCACTGGACCACGTCAAAATCGACCCGAAAGTCCACACACCATTAATACAGGTTCTGACTTTGATTACTTGCGTTATCAATTATTAGGGAGAGCATTAGGATATTGGGTGTTGTTCCTGAGTCCCTGATAAAGCCAGTTTGATTTGGGGGCACTAGTAAAGTTTTCTGTGCTCGGTTGGGAAATTCAAATAATATCAGCAGTGCAAAATATTTAGCTTCACCTTCAAACAAGGCTGTCATCCTTTAGTTAGATAGTGAAGATTTTTTCTCAGCCTTGTAGATTGGAGTCAACATCGAGTCCTGCCACCTATCAAGGATCACCTAGTGAAGAAGGACAGGTGCCTTGTCTCTGCATCCTGGCATAATTACTTTTGTGACTGTTTCCGGAGAGATTTTTTCTTGGTCAAAAGAAGGTTGTGCTGTGAAGGGAATGATGACCAGTTTTGCATCCTCCATGTCTTATTTTGCTGACAATGCCATTACACACCAAAATATTTCTTGCAGGTAGGCGACCAATACTCCTTCAGCTGTGTTCGATGATGCTAAAAGCTGTCTAATTGCCACTTCGTTGTTCACAAACCTCCAGATATCACATGCATTTTTTCTCCTTGTGGCTTCGAACAATTTCAGCCAATACAGGACTCTCTTTTTTTATAATTCTCAGCTTACATAAACTGGTCATCCGGGCCAATGATGCGTGCTTCCTGCGTGATATCCTCAAGGCATGATTTCATTTCGTTTTCGCAGTAGTCAACTCTATTGATGGTTTCTTAGGGCAGACATATGTTTGATAATGTGTGGCTTTATGACGTGAGATTTTACAGGTAGACATGAGGCAGGAAATTTGGTCCATTGTTGTAATGGATCTGAGTTGTTCTTAATTATGCGCTCCTATAATGATCTTGCACAGGCTTTAATGCAGGCAATTGAGCTTACTGCCCATCTATGCTTTCTATAGTTTGGTTAGGTAACAGTGCCAATTTTGGGCTGTGCCTGACTGTGGAGAAGATAAGTTACATTTAAGTGTTTCCTGTGTGGTTGGTGATCACTTTCAAGCTCGATCTTAAAGTGTGCTACCATTTGATACAATTGTAGATTCACCAAGAAGTAATGAATAATTAAATATGCCTTCCCTAAATGGAAGTTTAATTTTGCTGGAACATGGCTACTTATTCAACCATTTAGGATCTTCAGGCCCAAGTGCTCATGTCTTCTTCCACGAAGGCAGTGCCCTGCTTGTCCTTCCTAGATGGCCTGGTATTTAAAGGTGGTATTTGCCAAACTTGATTTTGGGTGGCCAGAGTTTGATCTTCTGATACTTTGTGTAACAAGTTCATATTGAAGTGCCCTGTCAAGAGCATATATGGTATATGTTTTTTTTCCCATTTGTGCAGTGTTGGACCTGGCCCTCTTACAGGACATTCCCCAGACTTTTTGCTTTTTGCCTCCTTATTTTGCTGACCTTTGTTGGCTGACGTTTTGACTCTGAGCACTTTTTCACTGCTAACCAGTGCTAAAGTGCATGTGCTCTCCCTTACAAAATTGGTATGATTGGATTATACCTAATTGGCATATTTATTTTACCTATAAGTCCCTTGTAAAGTGGTATCTCTATACCCAGAGCCTGGAAATTAAATGCTACTAGTGGGCCTGCAGCGATGCTTGCGCCATCCACTGAAGTAGCCTGTCAAACATATCTAAGGCCTGCTAGCGCAGAGCCTGTGTGTGCAGTTTCCTGCCACAGGGACCTGTCATCTAAATTTACTTGCCAGGCCCAGAACTCCCCTTTTTACTACATGTAAGTCACCCCTAAGGTACACCCTAGCTAGCCCTTTGGGCAGGGTGCCATGTATGTAGAAGGCAGGACATGTGCCATGTTGCGTGGCCTGTCCTGGTAGTGACAAACAGCCTAACTTGGTGTCTCACTGCTGTGAGTTCTGCCTCCTCATAGGATTGCATTGGAAATGCCCTGCCTTATGTGTAAGGGGTATTGTCTGATTTATGAGGGGTAGCGTAGGCATGTTTGGTATGATTGTGATAGTGGTGAGAAATGCTGCTTACTGGCGTAGGTGTATTTTTTATTACTATCACAGAAATGCCACTTCTAGAAAGTGCACATTTATCTGTGCTTATGACTTTGGTGTTTTGCAGCTTGCCTCCAATCCACGTCCTTGCAGACTGACAGTTGGGGCTTTGTGCATACTTCTCAGACTGCCTAAACACAGGGAGGGTGGAGGTGTCACAGAGGTGCATCTACATATTGTAAGGCCTTCCTGGGCTGATAGAAAGGAGAGGCGGGCACACCTGCATTTGTAAAGGCTGTGCCCTGGCCTCACACAATAGGGTCATTTACCCCCCTCTGATGTTTGGAGCCTGTGCTGGAGGAGAGAAAGGGCACTCCCAGAACCAGTTGTATCTGGTTGGAACCCCCTCTCCTGGCCATTGTAAAACACACTGTAAACCTAGTATAAGTCAAGGGGAATTTTCCCCACAATTTAGATATCTTTTGGACATTCTTGGGACTCCAGGAATCTTACCTGGAGCTGGACGGAACGCTGTTGAAAGGACTCACCAGGACCACCTTGGACTGCTGCTGCTGTGCTGACCTGTGACCTGCTTGGTCACCAGGAGGAACTGCCACTGCCTGCACCCCCTTGTTGTGCTGACCTGCTGCTGGGTTCTCCAGCCCTGCGCCCCCCTTGTTCATCATTTATCTCCAGAGGCCGGATGCTGTGGCCCCTGACCTCTGAAAAACTCTCCTAAGCACGAGGGGTGCTACCTCGGCTGTGTAGCGCCTTGAGGAGCGCTCTTTTGTGCCTAGGAAGCGATCTTTCTAAAGAGCGCTTTTGCCTGCTGGAAAGAAACACCGCCGCAGCCCGGGCTGCAGATTTAACCTTTGCGCTTTCTAAAGCGCCCTTTTTAGGTCCCCAAAGTCACAGCCACAGCCCGGGTGCCTGCTGTGCTCAAAGTGTGAGGATTGCGCTCTTTTTGGTGCCCCCAGGGCACAAGAAGAAACAAAGCAGGTGCAAACGTGCTCCTTTTGGTGCCCCCGGAGCACGGTGTGCTATTGGGAGCACCCCCGGGGCACCAGCTTCCTCGGATGTCCAAAGAAATCACTGCGGCGGCCCGGGAACAACTTGTGACACTCGCACACCATGTCGGGTGCGGGCGAGTGCTGTCTCAGGCCCCCGGAGGTGTCGGAGCTCCATAGACCTGCATTGCAGGACGCGGGGAAGGCACAGGGAGCGCCCCCTTCCCCGGTCTCTGCGCTAGGAGCAGAACGCTCCTCTTGTTGAAAACGGGCATTTTCCGTCGGGCTAAAATGGGGAAGAGAGACCTCAACAGAGGCCCCTTCCTCTCGCCCCCCTATTTGCTTGTTGGGCCTCGCCCGGCCCCCATCCCGAGGACAGGGTGTGAGGAGGCCGAGGCTGGCCCCATCCAAATTGTGGGCCCCCAGAGGGGCCCATTTTACCCAGAGGAGAGGGTGCCGACCACCCTCCTCCCCCAGGAGCACCACGTGGTCCCCGTTGTGCACACAGGAGCGCCGAGCTCATGCTCTGCTAGGCACTGGGAGTGCCTCTTCATATCAATCAGGTACTGTGGGACACATATTTTACTCTAGTAGCGGGGTATGGACCATGGGGGACTCATAAGTTACCTACCTGCTTGTATGACAAAACATATATGTGCTGATGTTACTTTTAGGGGCATGTCTAGCGGATATGTACTTTTTATGACTTGTGATATGTTCTCTAATGTTCCATTTATGGGTATTTAGGAGTTATCCATGACAAGTGCAGAGAATTCTTACTGTAATTCCTGACTAATGCTTATGTTGCAGAATCCTGAGTACTTACGTGTTCTAATGTGACAACTGTGTAGTTTTGCAGAGTATTAGTAACTTGTGTAACATTCTGACAACTGCTAAGGTAGCAGGGTATTACTTACGTGTAATGTTGGTCTAATTATGTTTTGTGCAATGCAGATTATTTTTACATAGCTCAGTGTTTACTTTTTGGTGTACATTTTGCGTCACGTGTGTTGTGTGTGTTGTGCAAACGCTTTACACATTGCCTCTGGTATAGGCCTGACTGCTCGTGCCAAGCTACCAAGGGGGTGAGCAGGGGTTATCTTGGACGTGTAACTCCCTTGCCCTGACTAGAGTGGGTAGGTTCTACCTGGCTGAGGTGCATACCCTAGCCAACCAGAAACCCCATTTCTAACATGCAGTAATAAAGGACTTCAAAATTTAATGTATTGCTTTTTTCATTTTTGACTACGTAAGCATTTAGGGGCAGATTTAAGAGCCACTAGTGCCACACTAGCATAATTTCTTTACGCTAGTGTGGTCTAATGAGGCCAAAATCGCAGTGCTCAATTTACAAAGTGTGCAATGCTTGGAGGTGCTCCAACCAATGGAGGGCCTGTATGTTTGGTGTGTCTGCATGCAACTCTGCAAGATTTATGCAGCCATTCATTGCATTGATATGTTCTTTAGCTGGCACTACCTTCCCCATGGCCCATCCAGTGGCCTTCATCAATCAACATTCTCTCCCATTGAAACATTGAACAAACTGGGATAAAAGTTTAAAAGCAGAGCTTTTGTCACTGTCGGGGTCTTACTGACAGTTCCTCTCAATATTTTTGGATGACCAGTATGTTCCAGATGTCTCAGAATTTCCAGAAATGACTATGTGGGTTGAGAATACAAAGTTCCCATTGAGCGTAATTTCCCTGTAAGGGTGGCACTTCACAGAGGAGTATAAGGCTAGGATATCACATAGGAATCACATAAAACATATCAGTATGTTGTGACAGTCAGATAATGACACAGAATAACCTTAGTTTCACGTGGCAGAGGTGTGCCTTTATATATTGAGATGCTAAGGCCCACATTTATAGTTTTTGGTGCAAAACTGCTTTAATGCAGTTTTGCATCAAAAGCTTTATCGCCGGGTTGTTCCATTCTCAGACGCATGCCGGGGGTCATATTAATAGAAAGGCGCAAGCCGGCAGTAAGGCCCAGCTAGCGTCCTGAAAAACTATGCTAGCCAGGTGGGGGTGGCGGTAGGAAAGGAGGAGGTTGTGCCTCAAAAAATGACGCTAGTCTGGTTAGAGGCATAAAAATGCCTCTAACCAGACTAGCGCCATTTTCTGGCGCACAACCACCAAAAACATGACTCCTGTCTTAGGAAAGACAGGAGTCATGCTTACACCCCAATGGCCAGCACAGGGGACACATGTCCCCTGGGTATGGCCATTGCACCATGTGTCATGCAGGGGGCCCCAAGTTAGGGCCCCTGATGGCAAAAAAACATATTATAAAAATACTTACCTGACCTTACCTAGGATGGGCTCCTCCATCCTCCGGTGTCCCTCTGGTGGGGTTGGGGGTTTTCCTGGGGCTTGGGGAAGGCACTTGTGGACCTATTCCATGGTGTCTGACCATGGAAATGGCTCAACAGGGCCCCTAACGGCTGGTACGACCCAGGCGTTAAATAATGGTGCTAAGCAAGCTTTGCACCAATATTTACCCCACCTCCCACCCATGCATCATCTGAACATGGGGATTAATATAGAGCTATGGGGATAGCACAATTTTTGGGATGGGAACGCCTACCCTGCATCTGATTGACGCAAGGTAGATTCACTCACCCAAAAATGATGCAAACTCCTTTATTTTAACGTTAGACGTGTCTAACATTAAAATATAAATATGGAGTTGAGTTTGTGCCGAATTTGGGTAAAGAAAATGCACAAATTCGGTGCAAAACGAGTAGAAATATGCCCCTACATAATGCAATCAGCTGTAAGATGTTGCCCTTTTTCACATTTCTAGTTCACCTATTTTTACCCATAAACCTCACTTCCAATGTCTGTTGTATGTCAGAATAATATTTATAAAATTATTGCCTGAAACAAATATGTAGTCTTAAATATTGTTTACAATAATATCATCCCATTGGGTGTAGATTCTCTATTATTAACAGCAATATTACGCTATTTCTGTAGACAATATCTAAAACTAAATATTTAGGTCAGATTATATGCTGGCTATCATATTGTGGTAGCAAAACCCCAAAACTCAATTTTGTGCTTCATGTTTTATGTTGCTCGCATTCAGTATGATAGACTCTGATATTCAATTTCACACTTGAGAAGTGGTACTCCTTGGTGTTGTTGCTCAGCTTCCACCGGTGCACAGGAATTCAGAAAATATTTGTTCTCCTCGAACCAGCATTTTGGCTTGTTTTTGCTTCTTACAAAGACTCTCATTCTCATCTAAGACAGATGATGCAATCACTTGAAGCTTGTCATCATTCCTCTTGTGGCAAGAACTAAGCCTGCAAGGATCAGGGTAAAGTCTTTAGTGCATGAGACCTGCAGAAATAAGAGAAGGTGGTTTGCTATCTGAGCAAGCTGTCCATGACCAGAGGAAAGAAGTCAAGGACCAACCAGAACTAGCACTTGCTATTGGAACTGACTGATCCAGGCCAGAATCTATGAAGAAGATCAGTCTATCTGAATAAGAACAAAGGTCCAAAACCAAAGATCCTCAGATGAGCTTTAACTGTGAATTTATATGTATCCGTATATATGATTATAAAATAGCACACCTAGCCAAAAGGTACTGGAGTGCTGTAAGGGGCTAAAAGGGATAGTCAACATATGAATAGTAGATAGTTTGTAGAATGTGAAAGATCATAAGATAAGTCATCACCTCCTTCCTAAATTGCAGTGGCATTGGTGGAGTTCTGCTGTGTATGAGTCCATATGCTAGGTCATTGATTGAGAACACCTGTTGCCTTTTTTTCTTTTTTTGCACTTCTTCATGATATCCTGACTGTAGGTATGCCAAGAGCCACTTGAGATGCCAAGCTTGTCAGCGAGGTAGGCAGAGATGGTGGTTTTGTAGGTGATTCAGCTAGTTTTGAAGATGGTATGGGCTGACAAATGAGCTAGTACAATTACATCAGGGTATAGGTAGTGTAGTGTTATTTCCTCAGGCTTGCCAGCAGCTTCCTCCAGTTGGTGCTTTCCTTTAATAAGGTGTGAAAACTGCATTAGAAAAGAAACAATGGGCCATATTTACAAGCCCCTAGTGCCTCATTTCATTACCTTAGCGTAATTTTTAATGCTAATGTGGCGTTAATGAGGCATTTTTGCCACACCATACTTATAAAGTGGGGCACTGCTTGTATTGCACCACTTTTCCCCCTCTTGCGCAACATTATGCCTGCGTCAGGCATAATGTATGTAAGAGGGCGTTCCGAGGTTGGTAGGCCCACAAAAATGCTGCAGGGAAATCTACAATATTTCATTGTGCCATTTTTGGCATCATTTTTAATGGCTGCTGAGAGCAGGTGTTAAAATGATTCCCCCATAGTAACCTATGGGCCTTCCTGCAAATGTAGCACTAGCATCAAAATTCTTTACGCTACTGCAGCAAAGCTCCACATTAGCATAAAAAAGTCTGACGCTATTGGCCTCACAACCGCTACGGTGTGACATATTGTAAATACAGCACACCCATGGTGTTATTAGGTGGGATAGGGGTGATACAAGAAAACTGGCGCATCAGTGCTTAGGCCTTATAAAAGAAATACCTGGGTGACAGGTATGTGACTTTTCTGATCTCCTGCAGGGTAGCTGAGGAGGGTTCGGGTACTTCATTCACTTGAAGCAGACCATGGTAAGGCCTGGCCATTCGTAGTTAAGTGTAAAGGAAGACCTGGGAAAGAGAAGTCATTCTTCCCTGGGCCAACTGTAGCCAGTTTGGCACCAGATAGATCAATGGGAGGAGAAGCTGGTCCCAGAACCAGATTGGAGTGAGTTCAAGAAGAGGAGGGGGTCCGTTCATTTGACTAAACCCACCTCTGGCTGGACAGCAGAAACCTCTATGGGCAGAAGGATGATGATATGTTGATTTTTACGTAGAATAGTGCATTAAGGAATAGTGTGCTGTAAGGCAATTTGCTGCAAAAGTCAGGAGGTCTTCTGTTAGGATTTGTTTCTCACTGTATAGAAAGTGTCCAGAAGCCATTGCCAGTGAATCTTACAAAAGTGGCACTTCACTCTGAGCTCATCAGAGCACATCTGGACCTGTGGAAAAACAGAAGGGCCCTGGACCTGCTGTCTGTGACTTGTGTGGAGACCTGAAGGGCTGGACCTGCTCCCACCTGACAGTGAAGTGGGCTCCAAGAGTCAGTAGGCTGACCTCCTGTGTGGCTACAGTGACACAGCAAGCTAAAAGATCTTCCTAAACGAACAGCTGACCAGTCACAAATGGACCTGGATTGGACCCTGCTAGTGGCTTCCACTCAGTGTGAGTCCTGGCCACTAAGTAACTGAAGTCCTGGGGGCTTTAGATTTGACCAGGAAGAGCTGCTATCAAAAGTCTGAAAAGTTGTGACTTGGAAAATCTTTGGACTTCCAAGCCGTCCAGTGTAAGTGGGCCTTGCTGCAAAGGTGTTTAACTTTGATAGGTCTTCTTTGGACACTATTTTTAGATTTTCCCTGTGGAAGAATTTGAGATAAAAAGACACTCAGTCAAAAGGTAGAAACTTGACCTAATAAAGGCACAAAAAGTATATTCCTGACGAGAGGACTTTGGCGGCGGCAGTGACATTTTATTTATTTCTGCTTGTAGCTTTTACCACCAAAACCAACTGCTTCGATGTGACCTTGTCCAATGGCTATCCATTAGATTATAACATATATTTCCATTTCACAGACTAATTCAGGAGGTAAAATATTACACTGGGGTGACCCTGGGGTGACCCAAAATCGCACCTAATTCCTACTAAACCACAAACAGAGACATCTAATTGGAACTTTACTTTTTCTTGCTTTTTTCCACTAAAACTTTAAAATTCATATGTCTGGTTCATCTTGGTTGTGGGATGTTTATTGTGTTTTGACTTTTTAATTGGTTTGGTACTGCTAAATACTTTATGCCAGTGTTGTCCAACTATGACTCATGACCTACCAGTGGGCCATCAGCTGATTTCTGGAGATTCACAAAAGATCAATAAATAAAGATGCCTTTATATTTGGTATTTTTAGTGTCACATTTGCTGTGCATCAAAGACAGATTTCAAATGTTAGGCTATGTCTTCTGAAAAAGTGCTGCTTGTTCATTTAAAATTGGGATTAGTGTTTATTTTCCTTTCTCTGCAAAGTGAGAGGTGGTTTTAAAGTAAACTATAAAGCAATGTTGCTGGGGTACATGGAGAGTTAAAGGAGGGTTCGTATAATATAATTTTTTGTAGCGCACAAAACATTTAAATACATGTAAGTAAAATATACACAATTTTCAGATTATATTAGCAGTTAGGAAAGCAAAAATCAATCACATTTTTTGTAATTCTGAAGTGCGATGAAAAGACATTTGGGTTATGGGCAATGACATTCATTGAAACCCAATTTCCACACATTATCATTTATGTGCTATAAGATTGTCAGATTTACAAACAATTGCTGTTAGAGAAGAACCCCCCCAAAATGTAAGGGCTACGTTATTTTGGCATTTCATAGCATTTTGAAAGCATGTCTAGTATTAGAGGTAAACAATGCCCCTACTTCTTGTTCGTTAAAGTTAGGTGGGTCAAAAACCTTGTCACAAAAAATTGGTTTGTGGTCCAAACAAGCTTGGGAAGCACTGCTTTGCATACTTTTTCTTAAGTTAAGCCTGCCTTCTCTGTGCTATAGCTACCAGAGGTTGACTCCAGGTTCATTCATTTAACTTGTGTGTTTATGGTGACAGGATTTTTGGACATGTACTGCTAATGAAACCCTTTGAATAAGGAACATGTATCGGACTATTATGCTGTTCCACAGGGTTCATTACTGCTCCATTTGTTATTTACCATGAATGTAAAAATATTCAACAATACCATCTGGATGGAGGCATATGTGATGATATTAATCGTGTTTGACCAATGACTTTGTGTTTCACCACTGCGCATATTAGTTGCTCAATGTTCACCAGTAGCACATTATGGCGGTCATTCTGACCACGGCGGGCGGCGGTCGCCGCCCGCCATGCGGTCACCGCCGAATGACCGCACCGTGGTCAAAAGACCGCAGCGGCCATTCTGGCTTTCCCGCTGGGCCGGCGGGCGACCGCCAGAAGGCTGCCCGCCGGCCCAGCGGGAAATCCCCCTCAACAATGAAGCCAGCTCCGAATGGAGCCGGCGGAGTTGTAGGGGTGCGACAGGTGCAGTGGCACCTGTCGCGATTTTCAGTGTCTGCAAAGCAGACACTGAAAATCTTTATGGGGCCCTGTTAGGGGGCCCCTGCACTGCCCATGCCAGTGGCATGGGCAGTGCAGGGGCCCCCAGGGGCCCCACGACACCCGTTCCCGCCATCCTGTTCCTGGCGGTAAAAACCGCCAGGAACAGGATGGCCGGAAGGGGGTCGGAATCCCCATGGCAGCGCTGCAAGCAGCGCCGCCATGGAGGATTCCCTGGGCCAGGGGTAAACCGGCGGGAAACCGCTGGTTGCCCTTTTCTGACCGCGGCTTTACCGCCGCGGTCAGAATGGCCCAGGAAGCACCGCCAGCCTGTTGGCGGTGCTTCCGCGGTCCCCGGCCCTGGCGGACATGGACCGCCAGGGTCGGAATGACCCCCTATATGTTTTGTTCAGTTTAGCCGCCTATTGGCTTTGACATGGCATTAGCCATTACTTTCTGTATTCAGTTTAGCCGCCTATTGGCTTTGACATTGCATTAGCCATTACATTCTGTATTCTGCCTATTGGCTTTGACATGCTGTATTCAGTTTAGCTGCCTATTGGCTTTGACATGATATTAGACATTGCATTTTGTATTCAGCTTAGCTGCCTATTGGCTTTGACATGACATTAGACATTGCATTTGATATTTAGGTTAGCTGCATATTGCCTTTAACATGGAGTTAGACATTGCTGTTGAGAATCCAAGCTGTATTTTTCCAAGCTGTGTTTTTCCACAAGATGAACCAAGCTGTTTTCTTCACACTAGACTAGACCTGATAAGAGAGAGTACATTTGGTGTTTTTCCTTTCTGCTCAGGCTTGGGAAGAGGAGAAGTCTAGGAGATCTGGCCAGTCTCCAAAGGCTTGCATAGTTTTCCCGAGTCTGAGAGGAGGGGGCACGCTTTTGTAACAGATGACTCGGGCTTCAGAGAATTAGATGGGAATCTGCCTGACTTCGGGCTGGAACTTGGTGCCAGTTGCCAGTCTCCCGTGTGGGTAGATTATCCGGAGTCATCAACTTGCAGACCCCAGAAAGATGAAGCTGTAAATAGTTTCTCACACAGTGAAGTATTTGTTTTGCTTTGCATTCAATATCTTATCAATATCTTATATATATAACCTGCTGTGTACATTGCAACTGAGAAGTACTGTGATATATTTTGTTTTCATTGCTGTGGCGTGTGCTTGAAATCTATTAATTCTTCTCTCACGAACTTGTGGGTGGGAAGAATTAACAACAATAAAGGTCTTCTTTGAACTCAGAAGTGCATTCTTGATATGTTCTGTAAGCTCTGATATGAGATAAGTAGGAAAGCAGAACATTTTGGTACCAGAAGTGGGGTAGGGTCGAATTATAGATTTCTACGTGCACAATTTAAAAGTGTAATTGTTTTTTGTTGTGTAGAGAATTACAGAAGCACGGCAGACCATGTTTGAAAATGCATGTGTAGTTAAACTGCCTGATGGTGCTGTGAGAAATACGTTTTCTTTCTGTGATGAAGCATATTTAGAAAATGTGCCTTTTGGAAGCAATGATGATCCTTTTGTTTTTGACAGAAGGGTTTGGGAACTTTTATCTGCTTACAGAGAAATGCAGGAGAAATGTAGGCAGTTGGAACATGAAAATGAGAATTTATGTGAGCAAATTAGCCAGAATACATTAATGCAAGATAATGCTGAAAGTTATAAAACTGCTGTTTTAGAAGAATCTGTCTTTTCCCATTCCAGTAATGAGGGGGTTAAGACAGCTGTGAGCCACTCTGAGCCGTGTGAGCCAGGTTTTTTGGCAGTCAAAGTGCATTCCTTAACTGATAAAACGGAGAGAGCTCAGAATGTGATTTTCGAGTTACCGTTGCAAAATGAAGTAAAACGAAAGATTTTAAAGTTTCTTACTGTTTGCATTAAGCAAGAGACACGGAGTTTCATTATCTTGTTTGATTTTTGGAAACAGAATAGCCCTCATCTGAGTGAAATCCTAACACTTTGGTACAGAGTCACAAGGAAAAATTATATGCAGCTGCGCGCTTGTGATTTGGTAAATGAAATAATGCAGACTTTAGGTTTCTGCGCAGGGCAAGAGGGAAACACTGATTTACATGTAAATCAGGAACAGGGGAAGAAAAGAGTGCCCCTAGCTAGGATCATACACTGGATCTGGTACCTGCAAGACAGGGCTAGAGTACCACAGGTAAAAGAGTCACCAGTGAAATTGAGTGCACCATTTGAATTCGTGTTCACTGAGGATAAAAAGCATGTTTGTTTGACTAACGATTCATTGACTGAAATGTTGTTTTCTAGCACAGTAGAAGAAACAGTGTTGTACAATGTGTGTCAGATTTTAAAGCAAGAGCTACGTGAGATGTGTCATTTTTACACTGATTCTTGGTTCATTGCCAATAGTTTAGCCGTTTGGTTTTCCACATGGCTTGTACCTAACTGGTTCCATTCCCTTGCAGATGTTAATGAGAATAATTCAGAGAGAGAAGTGTTCACCCAGAATTCTGACTTAGTGGGGATGGCTAAGTGGGTGCTCCAGAAATGTGAACAGCTGGGAGAAAAAGCCACTTACAGGTGGGCAGAGATGAGAGGGATGCACATTCCCCTAGATTTGATAAAAACTGTGCAGCACGCACAAGAGAAATCTGTCCCACAAGCAGTCACAGAGAGAGGAAAGTTACCAGAACAGATATGGCAAATTGATCAGGTTTTAGGGGGAGTGATTGCTGCAGATTACCAAGGAGAAATCGAAATTATGCTGATAACTAGAAAAGATTCTGATTCATTTATACAAATTGGAGACAGAATGGCCCAACTTGGCAAAAGTGCAGTGAATGGAGGTTTGGTGAAGAATGAATCTGCCCCAGCCCTTCTGACAGTGCAAGAAAAGGGAAGTTGTAGTGCAGCAGATAAAAACCTCAGTGCTGAGGTGTGGGTTGAAGCCCCAAGTGACCCTCCAGAATCTGCAGAAATTATAACAAAGGGCCCCAAAAACGTCCTGCTGATTATAAAACAGGGAAAGAAAGAGGAAGGGTACATTTTAAATGACAAATGTTATTTGCAAGAAAAGTCATACTTTTTTCTTTTGCAGATCCTACCACGTTTCACCACTGTCCCTGAGTGTGCTGTGTGGCCCCCCTTCGGGTGTGTGCGTGTGGGGTCGGGGAAGGGACCGAACCCCCAACCTGAACCTGACTGAGTACAGTACAAGTACCATGGATCCATTTTGCGCAAATGGCGCCTTCAGTTCAAGTTCAACTTGTTTGATTGCATTCTTCCACTGGAACTAAGCAACCTCAACAGTTAACTGTCTGTGTTTTTTCGTGTGGAACTCTGACTTTCACTTACCTTCCAGCAAACCTTTCAAGTGGACCGTGCACCTTTCATGAGTAGAACTCATGCCACATCAAATTGCTATTCTAGAAACACTGTTGAATTAGAGACACTGTAATCTCATTCAGAGTATAAACGTTTCAGTCTTTTCTGTGTAGATGTATCCGATGTGAAAGGTTATGAGATCTATATGTTAATCCACTTTCATTGCTTTACAGGGATTGCTTTTATCATTCAAATTTGATTTGCTGATAATGTTTTTTTTTTTGTGCTGATGTTTTTTTGTTTGAAACAAGAGATGTGTGAAACAAAAATTCATTGGTCATAGGGTGGAATGTGATGATATTAATTGTGTTTGACCAATGACTTTGTGTTTCACCACTGCGCATATTAGTTGCTCAATGTTCACCAGTAGCACATTATGGGGGTCATTCCAACCCTGGCGGTCGGTGTTAAAGCGGCAGCCAACCCGCCAACAGGCTGGCGGTAAAAAAAATGGAATTCTGAACCTGGCGGGAACCGCCAACACAGACCGCCACTTTAACACTCCGACCGCCACGGCGGGACAAACAAACAGCGCGGCGGTGACCGCCAACAGACAGGCGGCAGACAATGTACCGCCCACCCTATCACGACCCACCAATCCACCACCTTTTCCGGGGCGGGAGCCCCGCCGATAAAAACACGGTGGAAACAGACTACGAATGGGAAAACGCTCACCTATACACACTCCACGAGGAATCTGGACAGCATGGAACCCGAATTAAACATCCTACCAGCCATTGTCTTCCTGCTTCTCTACCAGGAGCACGAACGCCGGCGCAGAAGACACCGGTGAGTACTGCACCTACGACACAGGGGAGGGGGGAGGAGAAAAGGTTACGGGCACACACATACACGACCCCCCCCCCCAAATCCTTACACACCAATGCAGAGCAACAAGTCAGAGTGACACCTCCCAAACCCCCCAGAATAATGCCAAGACAAACTAAAATGTTCATTAAAATTGAAGTATATTAAAGCGTATTTGAACTGAAGTGAAAAATGAAATTTATCAAATAAATATATTACAACATGAACAATATATCCATAGTCCAAAAGTCCGGCACATATTGCCTACATTCCATTGTTCGTGGGCCAATGTGCATAAACACATGGGCAAAGCCCACACACGAGACCCGTTTCCATTGGAGAGAACACTGCTGGGGCATCAGATGATAAAACCACAGGCACCTCAGGGGGAAGGGAATGGGGGGCCCTCAGCCACATGAGTCCACGACTCCAGATCCACGAGGGGCCTCCATGCCCACTGTTCCATCCTGGGGAGTGCAAAGCCGCAGTCTCTCAAGTCTCTACAGTGGGTGGGTTGCCCACTGTTACATCCTGGGGAGTGCAAAGCCACAGTCTCTCAAGTCTCTGCAGTGGGTGGGTTGCCCACTGTGCCATCCTGGGGAGTGCAAAGCCACAGTCTCTCAAGTCTATACAGTGGGTGGGTTGCCCACTGTGCCATCCTGGGGAGTGCAAAGCCACAGTCTTTCAAGTCTCTGCAGTGGGTGGTTTGCCCACTGTACCATCCGGGGGAGTGCAAAGCCAGAGTCCATCAGGTGGATTACAGACTCCACTGGTTATGGAGGAGGCATGTTGGCCAGAGTGCTTCGTGAAGCCCTGCCCGACACAGATCCGGCCCTGCCAATGGTCCAGCGGTGCTTGAGATGAAGGGCCCAGCGGAGCGGTTCAGAGACGGCGGTGCCCAGCGGAGTGGTGCTTGACAGGAAGGGCCCAGCGGAGCGGTGCAGAGACGGCGGTGCCCAGCGGAGCGGTGCTTGACAGGAAGGGCCCAGAGGAGCGGTGCAGAGACGGCGGTGCCCAGCGGAGCGGTGCTTGACAGGAAGGGCCCAGCGGAGCGGTGCTTGAGATGAAGGGCCCAGTGGAGCGGTGCTTGACAGGAAGGGCCCAGCGGAGCGGTGCTTGACAGGAAGGGCCAAGCAGAGCGGTGCAGAGACCGCGGTGCCCAGCGGAGCGGTGCTTGACAGGAAGGGCCCAGCAGAGCGGTGCTTGAGATGAAGGGCCCAGCGGAGCGGTTCAGAGACGGCGGTGCCCAGAGGAGCAGTGCTTGACAGGAAGGGCCCAGCGGAGCGGTGCAGAGACGGCGGTGCCCAGCGGAGCGGTGCTTGACAGGAAGGGCCCAGCGGAGCGGTGCAGAGACGGCGGTGCCCAGCGGAGCAGTGCTTTACAGGAAGGGCCCAGCGGAGCGGTGCTTGAGATGAAAGGCCCAGCGGAGCGGTGCTTCTCACGGCGGGGCCCTGTTCAGCGGTGCTTGTCTTGGCGGGGCCCTGTTCAGCAGTGCTTGTCTTGGCGAGGCCCTGTTCAGCGGTGCTTCTCACGGCGGGGCCCTGTTCAGCGGTGCTTCTCACGGCGGGGCCCTGTTCAGCGGTGCTTCTCACGGCGGGGCCCTGTTCAGCGGTGCTTCTCACGGCGGGGCCCTGTTCAGCGGTGCTTGTCTTGGCGGGGCCCTGTTCAGCGGTGCTTCTCACGGCGGGCCCTGTTCAGCGGTGCTTCTCACGGCGGGGCCCTGTTCAGCGGTGCTTCTCACGGCGGGGCCCTGTTCAGCGGTGCTTGTCTTGGCAGGGCCCTGTTCAGCGGTGCTTCTCACGGCTGGGCCCTGTTCAGTGGTGCTTCTCACGGCGGAGCCCTGTTCAGCGGTGCTTGTCTTGGCGGGGCCCTGTTCAGCGGTGCTTGTCTTGGCGGGGCCCTGTTCAGCGGTGCTTGTCTTGGCGGGGCCCTGTTCAGCGGTGCTTCTCACGGCGGGGCCCTGTTCAGCGGTGCTTCTCACGGCGGGGCCCTGTTCAGCGGTGCTTGTCTTGTGTTCCTAGGGAACCAGATCTGGCCAATAATTCCCGCTCAGTCGCCATCCGACCTTTCGCTTGCGGGGCCCTCCTGTGCTGGAGTCCTGGGCCCGTGGGTGTCCTCCGTCACACCCCAAATGGGGCTGGTGGGGCCCTCCTGGGCAGCTCGCCTGCTGCCGGACTTGTCCGCCCTGCTGCCCTTGCCCTCCTTGGCAGAAACTCTGGGGCCCTTGCCTCCCTTTCTGGATGGGCCAGGTGACGGTGCAAGGGTGGTGTCCTTGGGGGCAGCCGTCTCAGGCCTGTCGCGCCGGCCCTTCCCTTTTTTGGTTCTTTTCCCAGGGGGTGGGCTGGCTGTCCCCTTGCTGCTGGCCGATGTTCCTGCCCTAGGAGCTGGTGGACTCCAATAGCCCTGAACGATGGTCCTAGTAGGTGCAGGGCTTGTGGTGGCTGAGGTGCAGATTGGAGTCTTATGAGATGGAGGGGGTGGGTCAGTTGTTGGAAAGAGGTCAAGGTTGGAAAGGAAAATCAATTTAGACAGACAGGGATGGGTAGTTGTAGTGGGTATGGGAGTGGAGGAAGAGGATGTGGTTGTAGGAGAGTCAAGTGGGGTGTCTTTGGGTGCAGGTGCTTGTGCTGGAGGCTGTCGTGAGGTGGATGGCTGTTGGGTGGGTGACTGCCTGCGTTTGTGTGGTTTGGAAGAGGGGGTGACAGACACACTGGGAGAGGACACAGGGGACGTGTAAATGGCAGTGGGAGTGGTGACTGCACGTGTGCGGACTGTTCTGGTGGGTGTGGTGGTGATGGACGTACTGGCTGATGGTGGTGTGCATGCAGGTGTGAGTGGAGACGTCACAGGGAGGGAGGAGGGAGACGAGGAGAAGGGGGACACAGAGGAGGCAGTGGCTGTTGGCATGTCTGCATGTGGATGTTGCTTGGGTGAATGCTTGTGGGATCTGTGGTGCTCATGTCTGGATGAGCTGCCCTTGGGTGTTGAGGTGTGTGCAGGCTGGTCTGTAGGTGTGTCTGGGATAGGCAGAGGAACAGGGGAGTGGGACTGGGTTGAGGAAGTTGGAGGGGGGAGGCTAGACACAGGGACAATTGCTGCCGTCAGTGCTGAGGCCAGAGCGTTGAACGATCGCTGATGGGCAGCCTGACCCGAATGAATGCCCTCCAGGTATGCATTGCTCCGATGCACCTCCCTTTCTACACCCTGGATGGCATTCAAAAGGGTAGACTGCCCAACAATGAGCGTCCTCAGGAGGTCAATGATCTCTGCACTGAGGGCAGCAGGGGTAACTGGGGCAGGACCTGAGGTGCCAGGGGCGAAGGAGATGCCCGGCTTCCTGGCCGAGCGGGCACGGGGCGAACGCTGAGGGGCTGCTGGGAGGGCGGAGCTGGTGCGCTGGGTGGCGGCTGTACCTGTTGTTGCGGTGGGCACGGATGCTGCCGCCACCACAAGGGAGCTCCCTTCCGAGGACGTGTCGCTGACGTCTCCACGGGTCCCCGTTGTGGAGCTCCCCTCGCCCTCCGTCTCACTGGTGTACTCGGAGTCGGTTGCATGGCCCTCCGGGGCCATGTGAGATGCAGCTCCCTCGTGCGCCAATGCAACTTCTCCTCCGCCTGATGATGCTAATGCACACATGAACAGGAAAACCAAAAAAAAGGGGGGGGGGAGAAAGAAAGACATGTTGAGTGCATGCATTGGTGGCACCATTGGCGGAGAGGACAGACACAGAAGCCCCCTGCACTACGCCGCGCACTCGGGGTACACTACTCAATTATTGTGACTTGGCCTACAAGTCTATGGACGACAAATGCACACATAGGTGAGCCCGGACCATGGATAGCTGTACTTAGCACCCTACAGAGGTGGGGGGCGGGGGCACAGGGCCATGCCTAACGGAGGGGCCTAGCCTACAGAAACCGCCCTGGCCTAGAGATAGCCACAGCCCTCCTCCCCCACCCAGACACCTCCACTGTGCGCTAATATAGCAGAATGTGCTGATATTCACCCCCTTGTGTCTGCTGTGATGTCCTCACGTGCCCATCCAAATCGGGGTAGGCCACCGCCAGGATCCGGGACATCAGGGGGGTCAATTGCCGTGTGGCACCCCTCCTAGGTTGCGAGGCCATCCCCAGCAGAGCCTCGGCGGTCTTTCTGCTCCCGCAGCGGATGTCCTCCCACCTCTTGTGGCAGTGGGTGCCCCGTCTGTTGTGGACCCCCAGGGCCCAGACGTCCTTGGCGATGGCACGCCAAATGTCGATCTTCTGATGGGCGCTGACCTATGTGACATGGACAGGGTGGAACAAGAAATATCATCACTTTCCTGCATGGTCAATGTGAGTGGCCCCCCCTCCCCAACCTTGCCATGTGGCACATGCTCTCATCTGTCGTGCGTTGCACTCCTCATTCGCTCCCCTCCCCACCATCTTACATCCACCCCACTCAACACAGGCATAGCCCATACTACGTGCTCCCTGTGTACTTACCTGTTGGTCTGGAGGACCGTAGAGTAGCGCATACTGGGGGAGGACCCCATCCACAAGTTTCTCCAATTCCTCAGATGTGAAGGCAGGGGCCGTTTCCCCAGTCGCAGCAGCCATTGTATCTCCCAGACTGAGGTCACAGCAGCACTTGCAGTATAGGTCCTCTCCTGTGGATGATCAGGTCTCGAGTGATTAAGCAGTTAGAAAATGGCGGTCACGCCCGCGGCGGTGCTTACCGCGGCGGTGCGTACCGCGACCGCCGGCGCACATCGTCATTGGCTCCTGAGACCCATAGGGTTCAATGTTAACCAATGCTGCTTTGCGCCGCGGTCTTCGACCGCCTACCGCCACGGTGTGCCACGCCAGCGCATTGACCTCACATCCCATTGTCACACTTCACAGGTCAGGCAGCCGCCATTTCAAGGGCCCACATGGCTTAATTTCTACTGCGTCACACAGGCCTAGGCCTTGCATTGCCACTCATACAAGCCATTCAATGCATAGCGAATCGTGTACTGTGCAAGCTGTGGTTACGTACCTGTGGGTTGTGACTCTGTGCTCCATGTTGTCCTTCCTAGGCACCGTCCGCTGGGACTTGCGAGGAGATGGAGGAATCCTCCCGTGTACAGACCGCTGGTGGACCTGTCGACAATGGAAGAACGACATGTCATACTGACATGCAGACTTGACCGAGCCACTATACATGAACTGTGTGCCCAGCTGGAGCCAGACCTGATATCCCCCATTCACCAACCCACAGGGATTCCCCCTCTGGTGCAGGTTCTGTAAGTACTCAATTTTTTGGCAAGTGGATCATTCCAAACAACAGTGGCCATATCATCAGGGATGTCTCAGCCTATGTTTTCTAAGGTTTTGTCCAGAGTGTTGTCTGCCCTGATGAAATACATGCGGAGCTACATTGTTTTCCCTGAGGTGGGCGATTTGGCTACAGTGAAGGGTGATTTCTATGCCCTTGGACATATTCCCAAAATCATTGGTGCCATTGATGGGACCCATGTGGCTTTGGTTCCCCCCAGTGGAAGTGAGCAGGTGTACAGGAACAGAAAAAGTTATCATTCGATGAATGTCCAGGTGGTCTGTTTGGCTGACCAGTACATCTCCCATGTAAATGCCAAGTTCCCCGGGTTTGTGCATGACGCGTACATCATGCGAAATAGCAGCATCCCTTATGTGATGGAACAGCTACAGAGATACCGTGTGTGGCTAATAGGTGACTCTGGTTACCCCAACCTGTCGTGGCTACTTACCCCAGTGAGGAATCCCAGGACAAGGGCAGAGGAACGGTACAATGAGGCCCATGGGCGAACTAGGAGGATTATAGAAAGAACCTTCGGCCTCCTGAAGGCCAGGTTTAGGTGCCTGCATATGACAGGTGGATCCCTAATGTACTCACCAAAGAAGGTGTGCCATATCATTGTGGCCTGCTGTATGCTTCACAACCTGGCTTTGCGACGCCAGGTGCCTTTCCTGCAGGAGGATGGTCCAGATGGTGGTGTTGTAGCAGCTTTGGAGCCTGTGGAGAGTGAAGAGGAGGAAGACGACGGGTACGACACAGACAACAGGGACACAGTGATACAACAGTATTTTCAGTAGCACACAGGTACGAATCAACCACGCCATTTTACATTTACTTAAAGTCTCCTGCCTCTCTACTGTCTGAGTTCCCCCCCAGTTACTGTTAACTGAGTTGTGACTTTCCCTTCTGTTTTCAGAGCTGTGGGCCCCACTGCGTAACCTCTGCTTTGTTTGTTTGCCCATGGACTACAGCTGTGTGACAGTGGTATGTTGTCATCACAATGTAACTGAACATTTATGCACCCTTATGTCTAATACATTTGTTAAAAATACAAGCAGACTCCAGATTTTTTAAGTGCAATAAGTGAATTTATTAAAGTGCTAAAATTAGGAACATGAATGTAAAACGGTGATGGGTGATGGTGGAGTAATGTCCATGGCAGAGTCCAGTTCTCAGTCTCACAGGTGCATTGTCCATATGCCTGTGGAAGGATGGAGCAGGGGCAGTTCAAGGTTGGACAGGGTGACAATGTGGGACAGTGGGATGACATCAGGGGGTATCGTTTGCTGGTGGGGGTCTTGGCATCCTACTCTGTCTTCTTGTGAGATCTCAGGTTCCGCTTGCGGGGTGGTTCTTCTTCTGTAGGAGGTGGGGTTCTGGTGGCCTGTCGTTGTGTGGGAGCCTCCTGTCCACTAGCGCCGGCGGAGGTGGTAGGCTGTTCCCGGTCCAGGCAAGTGACAGGGGCCCTTTGTGGTGCCACATAGTCCCGCAATGTGGTGACTATCTGGTTTAGGGCCACGACGATGGTCCCCATTGCGGAACTAATGCTCCTCAGTTCCTCTCTGAACCCCATGTACTGTTGCTCCTGCATGACCTGGATCTCCTGGAACCTGGCCAGTACCGTAGCCATCATCCCCTGGGAGTGGTGGTATGCTCCCATGATGGAGGAGAGGGCCTCTTGGAGAGTCCGTTCCCTGGGCCTGTCCCCCCCGTCGCACAGCAGCCCTCCCAGTTCCCCTGTTTCCCTGGGCCTCTGTCCCCTGGACGGTGTGCCCACTACCACTGCCCCCAGGTCCCTGTTGTTGTTGGGGTGGTGGGTCAACCTGGGTGCCCTGTAGTGGTGGACACACCGCTGATTGACGTGTCCTGGAGACAGAGGCATGGGCCCGCTGGGTGGGAGCTGTGCTGGTGTTCCCAGAGGGGGTTAGGTCTGGTGTAGCCTGTGGCTGTCTGGGGGGAACCGACTGTCCCGAGGTCCCCGATGGGCCGGGCTGGTCATCTGGGTCCAGGGAGACAGAGCTGCTGTCATCACTGGGGGCCTCTTCTGGGGGTGGGATGGACATCTCTGGACCCTCCGTGGCGGTGTGGTGGCGTTCGGGTCCTGCAGGGGTTAAGAGTATGGTTATTGCTTCTGTGTGTGGCATTTCGTGTAATGGGTGGGTGGCCGTGTACCCCAGTGCTGGCATTCCGTTGTGGGGGCTTTTGTGACGGTGGCTTGTGGGGGAGATGGGTATGTGCAGTGGGCATGCTTTGGTGATGGGTGTCCATGCTTTGGGGACGCATGCAGGGCTAGGTTTTGGAATGGGTGGGTTGTGATGGTGAGCCATTTGCAAGGAGCTGGTGTGATGGGGGTGGGGGTGAGGGTGGGGGTATGATTTGGCATGCAGGTGGGGTGGGGGGAATGAAGTAGTGGAGATTTGACTTAGCAGAGTCCATTCCTCCGCCTACTCCTGCGAGGCCCTCAGGATGCAGGATGTGCAAGACTTCCTCCTCCCATGCTGTGAATTCTGGGGGAGTAGGTGGGGGTCCGCCGCCAGTCTTCTGCACCGCGATGTTGTGCCTTGATACCATGGAACGCACCTTCCCCCGTAGGTCGTTCCACCGCTTCCTGATGTTGTCCCGATTGCGTGGATGCTGTCCCACAGCGTTGACCCTGTCCACTATTCTTTGCCATAGCTCCATCTTCCTGGCAATGGTGGTGTGCTGCACCTGTGCCCCGAAGAGCTGGGGCTCTACACAAACTATTTCCTCCACCATGACCCTGAGTTCTGCGTCAGAGAACCTGGGGTGTCTTTGGGGTGCCATGGGGTGGTGTGGATGAGGTGAGGGGTGGTGTATGTGTTGTAGAGTGTGGTGAGTGTGGTGGTGTATGGTGTTTTGTGCGTGGAAATTGTGTGGGTGATGTTGTGATTTGCCTCTGTGTGATGGGCTACTCTATGCTGTGCTGTCTCTCTCTGTCCTTCAGTTGCAATAGTGGTCGTAAGGGTTTGTGGGTGATGTGAGTGTGTGTTTTATATTTAATTGGGTGTGTGGGAGTGGTGTGTGTATGTGTCTCAGGTGTGTATATTTTGATTTGTCCAATGTGGCTGGGTTTTGTAAAGGTGTGGGTATTTTGACCGCGGCGGTGTGTACCGCCAATGGAATACCATGGTTGAAAGACCGCTGCGGGGATTTGTGGGTCGGAATGGTATAGGTGTATTTCTGTTGGCATGACGGTGGAGGTTTGGTCATCGCCAGTTTCCCGCTGACCTTTGGTGTGGCGGACTTTTGTTGTTGTCGGGTTTTTGGCGGTTTGCCAGTTGCGGGTCAGAATGACCGTGGCGGTTTACCGCGACCGCGGCGGTGTTATGGCGGTCTTCTGACCGGCGGTAAGCGACTTTTACCGCCGAGGTCAGAATGACCCCCTATATGTTTTGTTCAGTTTAGCCGCCTATTGGCTTTGACATGGCATTAGCCATTACTTTCTGTATTCAGTTTAGCCGCCTATTGGCTTTGACATTGCATTAGCCATTACATTCTGTATTCTGCCTATTGGCTTTGACATGCTGTATTCAGTTTAGCTGCCTATTGGCTTTGACATGATATTAGACATTGCATTTTGTATTCAGCTTAGCTGCCTATTGGCTTTGATATTTAGGTTAGCTGCCTATTGCCTTTAACGTGGAGTTAGACATTGCTGTTGAGAATCCAAGCTGTATTTTTCCAAGCTGTGTTTTTCCACAAGATGAACCAAGCTGTTTTCTTCACACTAGACTAGACCTGATAAGAGAGAGTACATTTGGTGTTTTTCCTTTCTGCTCAGGCTTGGGAAGAGGAGAAGTCTAGGAGATCTGGCCAGTCTCCAAAGGCTTGCGTAGTTTTCCCGAGTCTGAGAGGAGGGGGCACGCTTTTGTAACGGATGACTCGGGCTTCAGAGAATTAGATGGGAATCTGCCTGACTTCGGGCTGGAACTTGGTGCCAGTTGCCAGTCTCCCGTGTGGGTAGATTATCCGGAGTCATCAACTTGCAGACCCCAGAAAGATGAAGCTGTAAATAGTTTCTCACACAGTGAAGTATTTGTTTTGCTTTGCATTCAATATCTTATCAATATCTTATATATATAACCTGCTGTGTACATTGCAACTGAGAAGTACTGTGATATATTTTGTTTTCATTGCTGTGGCGTGTGCTTGAAATCTATTAATTCGTCTCTCACGAACTTGTGGGTGGGAAGAATTAACAACAATAAAGGTCTTCTTTGAACTCAGAAGTGCATTCTTGATATGTTCTGTAAGCTCTGATACGAGATAAGTAGGAAAGCAGAACAGCATGCTATGTAATGTTGCTAATGTGTGGGGTAAAGCCTAGTGGACATGACTGCAACCCTTATAAAGCACAACCTGTTACAGTTGCTAACCTCCTGTCCTGAAATGTGTTTTCTGTATTGAAGGTTAAAACTAGTAATAATATAGTATTACAGTTCTTATGTGGGCTCAAAGACCATATCTGTAACTCATATGAAGCATTAATTGGTGGCAGAAATTTATTTGTCTTATCATCTGTATCTATTCATTCATATGTATTGTTTCAGTGTGTTAAGAGGAGAGAAACAGTCTCTATACTGATCTTTCATTTGGATGTGGCTGCATGAACACTGAAACATGCTGCAAACCTTGAGCATAACTGCCCAACTTTGCATGCACTGGTATCAAGGGTTAGTAAAATTGTATGTCAGATACACTTTACACGTATGGCCCTCTAGTTCAGAGCTATTGTATTTTCAGCACAGCTTGGTCCATTGGATCACACAAAACAAAAGCAGCATCTTTGATCCTGTGAGACCCTGACGAAGGGTCAGTTGCTGAGTTGAAACGTGTGTCAGAGACAGCAAAAATGTGTATTTGAATTCTCCTGTCATCAGAAACTTAGTGTAACTGTCCACACACTATTGGGATCGGGAGGAGCAGAGTATAGGTACAAAAGGGTAGAAAATTCGTCAGACATTACTGTCAACATTAAATTGTAAGGTGGTGCTGCTCTCATCTGATTATAGTCTACCTTGCTTAATGTTCTGTGTCTATAATTATTACAGTGCAATAAATCGATCACCACTGTAGACTCTTTGAAACCATCTGGGATCTGTGTCACTGAAATATAAATGTTATACATTTCCAAAAAGATATGGCCATTGTTTGCACTTAGAAGTCAGGTAATAGAGATTTGTGAACCTAATTAAAGCAGGTGAAGTGTCCACCTTTAAAGATAATATGATACATGAGATGTTCTGAGCAGTATTGGAGTATACATGTATTCCTTCTACGCATTGGTAGGTTTAATAAAGGTCTGGTGCCTTAGTTTTATCAATGTGTATTTTACATTATAAATCAGACAAATTATTTCTAAGATTATTGTTAATTACATCATTGGAGGGCCGAATCTGATCAGATCGATTTCTGATCCCACGTATAAATGCACTGATTCCCATTCATTCAGTCCTGTATGCCACTGACTTGCCCCCATTTTTGCCAGCTTCCCATAAGGATTGCCTTGTGCTGAAAAGGGCTCTTTTGGGTTTACAGTTTAAAGGAACAATCATTTCATAATGAAGGTCAGCAATCTACTTTTTAACCCTGTCAACTTCCAGATTAAGATTCAATTTAGGTTTACCTTTCAGCTTTTTCAAATCTATTTCAGCCTCTTTCTCTTCCAGTCTTTGCTTTTTATACAGAAAGCTGCTGTATCTAGTGATCTACACCCCACCACGATTTGTGTTGCTTGCTGACAATAAGATAGAATAGGGGAATAAGCTTTAGCAACAGCAGACATTCAGCTTACTTGCAGGTCGAAGCATGCTTGTCCAATCAGGACAAATTTATTTTACTTAATAGATTAATACTGATAGTAACCGTAAGGGACATTCCTAGTTGTCCCATATGGTGTTTGTATGTGCTTTTCTATGGCAGCAGACACCTTCTGACATAGGTAAGAATGGCCCTTTATGTTAATTCCAAGGACCATTCACTATAAGTCAAACAGGATAGATTTACCATTATTGTGCATAGCTAAGTAGTAGTAGACTCCTATCAACCAAATATAGGTGGCCATTATGAACATGGCGGTTAAGATCGCCAACCGCCGTGGCGGTGGTGAACAGAATCGCGCCGGTGGCGGCGATTGGAAACCCGCCATATAATGAACAAAAAACCCAACCCCGCTAAACATTCCAACACCACCACTCCCCGCCAGGACTCTGTCGGCGGGAATCCCGGCCCACCCCACCCTGCCACCGCCAAGCACACCCACAACCCGCCCTCCAAATAATGATGCACAAATCACCTCAGCGGACAGTGGAGGCCGGACGACCATTGGCGGCTGCGACCGCCACAAGCGGCAAGTGGGCCCAACAGCAACAAGTGCACACACCTGAAACACATCCAGAACACCATAAAACACCCCCAGACACACCCCATAATCCCTTGCAAGGAAACCACGACCAGAAGACTGAGAGCACCAGAGCCAGACAGAGAACGCCAGCAGACAGGACACACATAGCGACCCACACAGGAGCACCCAAACCCGGTACCCATTCCCGACGCCATCCACCACCCTCACCATGTCCCCCCCAGAAAAATCCATGCTTCACTGAAAGGGAGCTAAGGACGTGGTAGGTGATATCCTAAAAGTGGAGCTACAAATATTCGGCTCCGAGGTGCAGCACACACCCATCGCCCGGAAAATAGAGCTGTGGCGGACCATTGTCAACAGGGTGAATGCAGTGGGACACCATCCACGCAGCAGGGACGACATCTGCAAGAGAAGGAATGACCTGCGGAGGAAAGTCCGGGCCATGGCATCCAGGCACCACATCGCAGTGCAGAAGACTGGGGGAGGACCGCCACCCACACCACCCGACTACACAGACTGCGAGGAGAAGGTACTCGCCATCCTACTCCCAGAGGGACTCACTGGACTCACTGACGGAATGGACTCAGGTAAGTTGTCTACATTTACCCCATATATACCATACCTGTAATGCATGCACCACCCCACCCCACCCACACCCACCTAGACGCACACCCCACCCAGCCATTACCCACCACATCCACCACCCTGCATCCCCCACAACTCACTACAGGCCCACATCACTCCCGCTGTGCACAGCCATCCACCCCTGCACGTACCCACAATGGAATAATAACCACCACCACAATGTAACGCCACCACTGCCACCAAATGCAATGTCCACCTCACAAAGGCACCCCTGATAGCCACTGAAAGGCACACCAGCACAACATAGCACAGTTCTGTACACCTCAAACCCTCATGCCTATGTAACATACATTTCTATGTCCCCCAACAGGCACCACCACCCATGCAACCCTAATGGAGGGGACAAGGAGTGCCACAGCACTCCAGGGAGACAGAGGCACATCACAGGACACTGGTGAAAGATACCTGGACACTGATGAGCAGGCAGGCCCCTCACACAGCCCTGGATGCTCACCATGCAGCAGCCCCACCCAGGAAAACACTGTCACCCCTAACACCCAGTCAAGAACAGAAGGCCAGGGGAGGCGTACCCTCACCAGTGGACCCAGGGCACAAACAGGTGTGACACAGCAACAGAGGCCACAGTCTCCCACCCCCAACATGCAGGAAGACGAGGCCCCAGTAGTAGTGGCACGTCAAGACCTGCACAGGGGACACAGGCACAGGGGGCCAGGGCAAGGTCAAGTGCCCCAGTGGGTCAGGGGGCAGGGCACCGGATAGATGCAGCAGCCCAGAACATCATTGCAGAGGTATTGGGGGCATACCAACATACCCAAGACAGGTTGGCACAGATTCTTTCCACCCTGGAGCAAAGTCAAAGGATGCAGCTGGAACAACACCAACAGGCCACGGAGCAGTGGAAAGTACACAATGCCACAATGGCCACCACTGCTGGAGCACTGCTGCAGTTGGTAAACAAACCCTCAGACACCCACACTGGACAAGAGGCCCCCACAACACCCCTGGACAACCAACAACAGATGACCCAACCAACAGAAACTGCACAGGAAATACCCTCCCAGGAATCACAAGGCCCAACCATGCCACCCCAAGAAGCTCCACAGCAGGCGCCAAAACGAATCTCAGGCCAAGATATGGCACTAGAAACCCAGCTAAGAACAAGCCCCCCTCCAACAATTGACACTGCTATTACCGCCAAGCAACCATCCCACCCATTCACCAACTGCACTTAGCTGAGGGCTAAAAAAAGTAGTAAACTACAAATAGGAAACACCTATGACAACAAACAGGCCTGCCACCAAGTCGGTTTTGAGGACACCCAACCATTACGAATTCCATCACTGTACATAGCACATTCCACTGTATTCCACAACTTATCTCACCTGTTACACTGTCCCCTGTCTTCAATGTTGAATAAAGTGGAGTAAGGATGCAACAGGCAGGGATCAACGTTATTGTCAAATTGTGCATGGTGGTGGTAAAGTGTATTTCAAAATAGTCAAGAAGGAAATGCATTTATTGGCTGTCTGTACCATGCTGAACAGGTCCATGTTTCGCATATCATGGCCAATTCCCCTTAGATGACGTGGCACACTCACAGCATCATTCACTAACCACATAGATAGACTGAAGTCCCACACAGTTATTGGAAGTAGAGTTGTATGAGTTGGTTTCTGGAATTTACATCTTCCCCTTCCTCATCCTCACCATCACTCTCCTCACCTCTCTGAGGTAACTGATCAGGACCTATAGCATCATCCACCTCCAAAAGGAGGATTGAATGTCTCACTGCCACGTTGTGCAGCATGCAGCAGGCCACCACTATTCTACACACCTTATCAGGCCTATAGGCCAGGGAACCCCCAGAGATATGTAGGCACCGGAACCTAGCCTTCAGGAGACCTATAGTACGCTCTATCACCCTCCTAGTACGTCCATGGGCCTCATTGTATTTCCTCTCTGGATGAGGATTCCTCACTGGTGTCAGGAGCCAACGCAAGTTTGGATAGCCAGAATCACCTAGAGAAATGGTCAATACAGAGTCGTCATTGGAATGTCCTTAGTCAGACAGGCTGGTTTTCTGCAATGTGTCAGTTAGTGACAGGCACACTTACCTATGATCCACCATCTGTCCTCTTGTAGTAGTTCCATCTTTTGTGGCACACTACAGTTCCTCAAAACAAATGAATCATGGGCAGAACCCGGAAACATGGCATTCACATGGGATATGTACTGGTCTGCAGTACATATCAATTGGATGTTCATGGAGTGAAAGTTCTTCCTGTTTCTGTGCACCTGTTCACTCACTCGTGGGGGGATGATGGGAATGTGGGTTCCATCAATGGCACCAATAACATGGGGAATATTTGCAAAGGCATAGAAGTCAGACTTGATGGCAGGGAGGTCAGCACTTTGGGGGGATCACACATAGGATTGCAGATGTTGTACAAATGCATTCAGAAATCTGGTCAATACCTGGCTGAACATTGGCTGTGAGAAACCAGCACCCATACCCACTGTCACTTGAAAAGAGCCTGTGGCCATGTAATGGAGTGCGGAGAGCACCTGCACCTCAGTTGGAATGGCATGCTGATTACGATTTCGTGGAGTCAGTGCAAGATCCAGTAATGCACTTAGGTCCTGAATAGTTGCACGTGTGAGTCTGTAGGTGATTATAATCTGACGCTCCACCATGGTCCCCATATCCACAAGTGGTCTGTACACTGATGGTGCCCTGTGAGGGCTAAGAAAAAGGAGTCATGTGCACACAAACACTGGCATATTTGCTGAAAACATTCACTGCATTCTTCATAGTAGTGTCTGTACAAAAACTGCAACCTGGCAGACGTACATTTACATCACTAAGAGGGAACATAGTAAATCATGTGTGATTTTTTACTCTATGGATAGAGCCATAGGTGCTTCATATGGCCAGTAGGCCCAGCATTGTGAGTAAAATGAATTTCAAGATGCGTAGGTGATGGCAAAATGTCTGCCCAATATAGTTCTGCCCCTTCGTTGTGTAAGTGACCTAAGACTGCTAGCAGTTGACGTCACAGCGTACGGCGGTGTTGACCGCTGTTCGCACCCTCATTGGATAACATGGATGCCAATGGGGAATCCTGGCGTATCATGATTGCCGCCGGCAGTGATGGTGCATACCGCCACTGAACGTATGCCCGTTCATCATCGTTTGATCACTTGACTCCCTGATCCTGTGCAGACAAGTACTCCACTCTGTGTACTGCTGTGGCCTGCCTCTGGCTATGGATGTTCCACATGGTGCAGGGGAAAGGGCCCCGGCCTTCACCCAGGAAGAACTGGAGAAACTGGTAGAAGGTATCCTGCCCTTGTACGGCAGACTCTACGGCCGGCCAGAGGTACAGGTGAGTCTGGGTTTGGGGGGCGGTGTGTGTGTAATGGATGGAGTGGATTGCTCAGATGTGTGTTCCTGTGAGGCAGGATGGAGCTTGGTGCATGGAATGCTGCGTGCCACTGTCCTGCCTGTCTGGAAGTACTGTCTGTCCTATGTCTGACAATCTGCCAGATGTTGCCATTGTGCAGGTGCCTGACCTCTGAGTTTCATTTCTGTGTCTCCCTACTAGGTCAGCGGCCACTAGAAGAGGGCACATTGGCATGCCATCGCCAAGGAGGTACAGACCCTGGGGGTCTACAACCGGTGGAGCACCCACTGTCGTAAGAGGTGGGAGGACCTGCGGCGCTGGGCGAGGAAGATCAGTGAGGCCCAGCTGGGGAAGTCCTTCCAACGTGGAAGGGGTGCCCGTCGGGCACTGACCCCCCTCATGCCAAGGATCCTGGCAGTGGCATACCCAGACCTGGATGGGCGCTTGAAGGCTGCACCGCAGTCACAAGGGGGTGAGTACTCACAGGCCATACTTCAGCCTGGAAGGATGAGTGTGTGTGCGATAGGGCTCATGGTGCTTAGAGCAGAGTTTTTGACTGGTGCCCAGCTACTGTGTGCTCCCCAAAGGGTGTAGGGGTGTCCCTGTCAGGTTTCACCTACCTCAGCTCCAATACAATTTCAGGATATGGGTGTAGGTCAGTATACTGCTCAGTAGTCAGGGCCATGGTCATGGGCCTAGTGCACAGTGCTGCCTGTTGTGTGTGTCTGCTGGGTAGGTGTATGTCTGGCCATTGTGTATCAGCATTCAGCTAGTTACAAGTGTCTCTCCTGTTTTGTCTCCCCATCCCTGTTCTCTTGTGTTTGTCTGGTACAGCATCAACATCAGGCGAGGGAGCTGAGGCGCCGGCAAGTGGGGAGGCAGCGGCCCACGGATCCTCCGAGGCAGAGACAATGGATGCCCGGGGATCAGTGGGTGGGAGGGCGAGGGGACTTCCACAGGGGAGGCTACTACCACAGGGGGTAGTGACTCTGAAACCTCCTCCGATGGCGGTCCTCCGGCGGTGGCGTACACTAGTGGACAAAGCACGACCATGAGATCTTCCGCCACCCCCATACCATCAGCACCCTCCCTTCTGCTCCCCACCAAGTTGCCTGTGCCCGTCCACCCCGGAAGGTGGGCATCTCCTTCGCCCCAGGCACCTCCTCCCCTGCCCCAGTTAGTCCTGCTCCCCTCACAGAGGAGGCTATTGACCTCCTGAGAACCATATCTGTAGGGCAGACAGCCATTGTTAATGCCATCCAGGGGCTAGCATCAGAGGTGCAGCAGACAAATGCCTATCTGGATGGCATTCACGGTGCTGTGTCTGGCCTACAGAGATCTTTTCAGGCTCTGGCCTCCTCTTTGACGGCAGCCAGTTTCCCTGGCCATTCCGTCCCCCCTCCAACCTCCTCTACCCCTTCCAGCACCCCACTCCCTTCACCCGTCAAAGGCACACATTCAGACACGCATTCAAGCACCTCAACACACAAGAAACACACTTCCAAACACAAGCACCACACATACCACCACAAGCATTCACACAGCCAACAGACACCTGCACACACAACAACATCCACTTCCCCCAGTGTGCCCAAATCTTCCGCCTCCCTGTCTGTCCCCTCTACATGCACACCCTCATGCACTGCACCTTCTCTCACTGTTACTGCTCCTCTTCCTGCACTCACCACAATAGCAGGCAGCCATACATGCACCCCATACATCACACCTGCACTCACCACCTCCACTATAGTTGACACATGCAGCACACTCACCTGACTTGCAGACACTCACCCAAAATACATCCACACTAGCTGTCTGTCTTCTCCCACTGTGTCCACCCCCCACCTCCCAAAACACTCAACTGCAGCAAGACACCCACCCATCAGACATCCACCACACCACAGCATACTGAGAAGTCACCGGCACCCACTACACGCACACCCCATACATCAACTCCCTCTGCCTCCACTCCCACGCCCTCATCCACATCCACGCCAATTGCTCCCAAAAATCTTTTCCTCTCCTGTGCAGACCTGTTTGAACCCACTGGCCCACCCCGTCTTGTCCCAAAACGTGCCCACATCCTTGCTCTTTCCGCACCTTCCACATCGCAGCCCACCCTGGTCCAGCCTTCCCATTCCCTTCCCCATTCTCCAGTGAAGAAGAAGGCCCGCTCAGAGCCTAAGGCATCCAGCTCCACCGAGCCAAACAGCCCCCACCCCCTTCAAAGGAGAAGCCCACTCCCCCTCCAACCTCCTCCCACAAGTCTAAGTCGCACCCCCGCCGTAAACTCCCCCACCCCCATTCCGTGAGGTGCCTGGATCCCCCTATGGTGCCCCATTTTGTGGAGTACCCAGCACTTGTGGGAGTCATGTGTGGCCAGTTGTGGCCAAAGACAATTGATTATTGATGGACGGGCCATTGGCCCTGTTTGCATCATATAGCTCACTGAGCAAGTTAATAAAGTTTTGGTGTGGCCTGTGTTTGGGCTGCACGCAGTTCCACCCAGGTGTTTGTTTAAATGATTTATGTGTATGGGGCTACTGTATGTCCTATGGCTAAGTTGCAGTGGCTTCCGGTCAGGTATGTCCCTCTTGGTGTGGGGTGTCTGACTAGTGCTGCTGGGAATGGTTGGGGGTCGTAGCGGGGTGGGTGGAGTGGGTGGGTATGTAAGTTTGTCCTTTCCTCCCTTGTGTCATAGGTTGCGGTACTTACCATCGTTGTCTTCGTCGACGGTCTCGGTCATGTAGATATATGGCAAGGAACAAGGCTGGCGTGATCTGCAGCTCTCTGTCCATGGCTGCCACTGCACGTTTTGTGGTACTCCGGTGAGTGTTTCCTTCTATTTGTTTCATTTCCGCCTGGCTTTCTGTGGCGGTGGTTCTCGCCCCGGAACTGACGGAGGAATGGTGGTTCATAATTTGATGGGCGGGTTGGGCCTTTCCGACGGCCTGTGGGCGGACTCTGCCGTCGTCAGCAGGACTCCTTTCCTGGCGGTGGGTGGTGCGCGGGATGCAAGAGTTTTGTTTGGTTCATTATTTGGCGGTCCGGACTGCTCCTCTGTTGGCGGTTTCTACCACCACTGCCGGCGGTGCGGAACAGACCGCCATGTTCATAAAGAGGGCCATAGTCTGTGAATAGACAGCCTAGGTGTTTTTTTCTATTTGAATCATATGATGGCTTTTTAATTGTTTACACTACCACTCAAGAATGCTATAGAGACCAGTCTAAATGTATACACAATGAAGACTGTTGATTTTTTGAAAAAGCAATATTTCTCTTTTCAGTCCTTAAGAAGTTGCTCTTGTACCAAATTTGTATTACATTTTAAGGGGCCTTTAATAGATCACAAACAATATAAAGAAGTGATTAGGAATACTCCAAAAATTCTGCTATCATTCTGGGGATGCTATCATTCTGGGGATGGTCCTAATGATATAGTCATTTTAGTTAAATCTATTCGTGGAATCCGTAACCGAGCTTTTGAATCAAACACATCACACCATCCGTATGCCGATAATAGTCAATGTGACATGAAAATCTTTACCTTGGATTACTATAGTAGGCTAAATCTTTGAATACATTCAATCTTGGATGTCTTTTCCCACATGAAACTTCACTCCTAAAGACAGAGGTCTTATTGCCCTCCCCAGCACAGAGCTCCATTCCACTTCAGTCTTGACTGTGCTCTCCTTTAATATTCAATTGAAAACAGAAAATAATCAAATGGATCAAATGTCTTTGTTTTATCCTTGACAAAAAAATTATGTATGCCTTCAATATCAGATAAGTGCAATGACAAAAAAAGGTGCAATACCAGCTAACACAATTAAGATGCTTTGGAGGGGCTGAACCATTAATACCTACTGCTGCTGACTCCAGAAAAGAGGTGCTAGCAACGCTTGTAGCAAGGAGTTTACTATGGAAGTGTACTACCTGTCGGTATTTCAATATGTCAACTGGATCCTCTGAAAGCAATCTTGCATGCAACAACAACACTCATCAAAGGGGTAAATCATTTTGAGCACCTCACACCAACACTTACAAATCAGAACTGGTTTTCCCACCAGCGCTAGAAGTATTTTTGAATTCACTTGTAAAACTCAAAGAAGCCCAGCAGGAGAAGTCATGTGCAATACCAGTCACAAAAATCCATCCTCTCGGAGGTGTAGTTGATCCCAGAAATGTTCAGGATCCATGGTCCTCAGAACCTTCCAGGTTCATGAAACAAATGCACATTCTTTTTTCAGGAACTGGCCTTAACATTTTGAACTCTAGTCCCCTCCTCAATATGCACAAACCAATCTTTTAGGTCTTCAAAGGGGATCTCAAAATCCTAAGACTCCAGAAAAATGTTTAAGAATGAGACTACTAACAAAAAGGCAGACTGCGAACACTAATTGGAAATGTGATCTGAAATATATCACCTTCCCCTCTTTATGTATGGTATATTCTATAAATATGTACAAACAAATAATAAGTTAATGATACAATCTGCTGTTTTCCTGTTGGCATACCTTAAAGAAGGCATGTAAAATATATGTACTATAGCCATTTGTGGTATTAAAATGCTATTCGTAATGTAAACTAGGAACAACCTGGCAGTGCTTTATTATGAAATCCTCTCTTCAGCTCCTTCCTCATACAAAATAACCTCTAATAAATTCAAATCACTTGTCATGACCACCAGTGGCTTTATAGCAATACTTAAAAGAGATGAAAGTGATCCCACTTATCAGGTGCACTTATACATCCACATAATAATTGAAAATATTTTCTGACAAGCAAGTGTACTTTTTGTATGGTGCTTTGGCAAATAATGCACTAAAGGCCTAAATCCATAATTAGTAGTAGCACCCATGAATTATCCCAATCAAGTGAATCAAAGGCATTGTCATAGCTACAATTATTGATGCTTCTTCCTCATGCAAATATTTATTCTGAATTGTAACCCATGTAACTCTTGTCAATTTCTTTAAAATTGATATCCTTAACATGAAGGCATTTTGCTCTGGATTAACCCCAATCCTCAAATGGGAACTTTTTACAATAAATTTAATTAGATCATATCCCCACAAGAATCTCTCAACCACACTTCAAGTTATAAAGGGCTCTGAAGGTCCAAAAGGAATCGTACATCTGCTTTATGTTAAAAAGTAAAGCAGAATCTCAATAGAATGCTGAGAATGGCTTGGCGGTAGTATAGTAATTCTCTGACGCAAGCCAAGCTGAATTGTATAGAAAAGTCTTATCGAAAGATAGTCTGAGAGGACAAAATCACAGCAAAACAGAAATTTATGGGAAAAAGTTCTGTATCTCACAGGAAGAGAAATTCAAGGGACTTTTGGAAGCTGATGAACAGCTTAAATAGAGCCCCAAACGCTGTAAAAAAAAACACATCTCGCAGAAACAAGATTGGTTAACTTTCCATCCAAACACTTCAAACAATGTTCGAATTAAACTACAACCTCTAAGAATGTGTCAAAAAGTATAAATCCACCACAGTGACAATGAACTCCCTTTTAGATGACCACATGCTTAGTTTCTCTAAAGATCAAGTATGCAAATGCATCCAGAAGTGCAGACGTGACGGATCCCCTGGACCAAATTGTGTATCACAGGCATTGTGCTAAACCAACCCTGTCTTCTGCACACATAGACTGACGGTAGTCTTTAATTGTGCTGTGCAGCTAGAAAGTATCCCCAATTCATGGAAAGGTTCTATTATCGATCAAATGTTCAAAGAGGGTGACCTCTAACAACCCAAAAAATTACCCCCTCATTACACTTCAAAATACTGAGGCACAGTGCTTTGCAGGCCTTTTGCTAACTGAGTGAACACTTTGGGCAGAAGAAATAAAATCATCCTACAAAATCAAACTGGTTTTACATAAGGAAGAGGCATAGAAACATATGCTGGCGCTTTCTATAACAATTGACAAATTAACTTTAATCAAGGAAGCACTTTATCTATGTTTCGAGGACTTCCCACACAAGTTTCAAAAGCAGTACAGATGCTCTACACAGGCATTTGGAAAAGAGTGAGAAATGGGGGTGGGTTCTAGGATAGGAATATATGCAACTCTCAGGGCCTAAAAGAAGGATGTGTATTGGTGCCATATTTATTCAATCTATTTCTGGCAGACCGGACCCCAGCCCTGGATGAGGTAAATGCTTATGCCCCAAGGCTAGGGGATATTCATATTTCCAATCATGTGTACGCGGATGATGTAATCCTTCTTAGTCAAATGATAGTCTATCTACAACGTCTCATCAACAAACTATCCAGTTACTCAGCAAGCCATTGCATGTCAATAAACCATAAGAAAACCAAAGTCATGGTTGTCAGTAGTAGACTACAGAAAACATATCAATTATATTTACAATGCCACCAGCTGGAATTGGTGAAAACCTACAGATGCCTTGGCATCTTTTTCAATGATGAAGGCTCCTTTTATCAAAATAGACAGGAGCTACAGAGGAAGGGTAGTGCACTAGCCCTGTCATTTTTAACATTTCAGAGATCCTTGAATGGCCCAAGCTTCACACCTCTATTAAAGGTAATAGCAGTAAAATGAATCCTTAGCCTATCTTATGGAAGTGACACTCTTTGAGGCAAAGATACGGTGACCTTAATTTCAATTAATAAAAACGTAGACTCCTTGTTAGAAATGTGGTCTCTAGTTAGCAGAGGAATGCACTGTGTCCAAGTAGGGACCACAATCTTGGTCAGCAAATGTCAGATACACACTTTAAATTAACCTGTGCTCATCCTCTGGTAGCTTTGGCACAGGGCAGGCAGGCTTAATTCAAGCGGCAATGTGCAGAGTATTTGTGCAACACACACACCAACACAATGAAAACACAACACAGGTTTAGAAAAATAGAGCAAATTTAGCTGAGTAAAACAAGAACAAAACAACAAAAATGCAACCAGTAGAAGTTGAGATATGAATTTGTGAAGAATAAACCAAAAATAGTGTTTCAAAGTCAATAGCTCTAAAAGGTTACTTGAGGTCACTCTAGACTGGGGTAAATCCAAAGTTTAGGCCAACATCGTTGGAGGGCAGGCCAGCTACAGGACTCACACAGAGCCTACTGAAAGAGTACCTAGGATGGAGGAGGCGTTTGCATCGAAGACTGGATGCATCAGCTCCAATCCATGCAGTTGGGTAGATGCACTGAGCCTTGCAGCGATGGCCTCTGATCAGCACTGCTTAATTGTCAAGCCTTGCATCTGGGGTCCTGCATCATTGTCGAATCAGCACTGCGCCAGTGTCGAGCACTGCATCAGTTCCGAGCAGCGCAACGGCCCAGATACATCAATTCTTGCAGAAAAGCAGCTGCAAAATCCACTTCTGAGGCCTAGGACTAGGGTGGCACCTCAGGAAGGATAGGACTCACAGATGACAGAGTCCAGCAGCTGAAGCAGGATTACAGGCAGTCTTTGGTGTCCCTGAGACTGCAGGAGAATGGGGCAAGCCAGGAAGCCCTTGGAATCATTTTGAGTTCAAGTGAGATGGACCCAGTCCTTGTCCTCAGCAGGGGAGAGATCAGCAGGCAGCAGGAGCAGGTCAGCAAAGCAGTGAAGCAGTTCCTCAGAATAGTCAGTCAAGCAGAGTGGCAATCCGTGTAGCACAGCAGTCCTTATTCCTGGCAGTGTTCTTCACAGGTTCAGTAGTGATCTGATTTGGTAGGATGAAAGCCCCAGTACTTATACCCAAATGTGCCTTTGAAGTAGGGGTGACTTTAAGTCAGCTTCTTGAAGTTCACAGGTCCCCTTTGCATCGCAGCCCTGGCTCCAGACTATTAGTAGGGGGTAATCAGCCCTTTGTGTGGTATAGAGGAAACTGACTATTGAAGTGTAGTGTCAGCTTCCCCTCCCTCTTTCTACACAGGAAGATCTATCAGAATGTAGATGAATGCAGATGAGTTCTCTGTCACACTCCCCTTCCTGTGTTCGTTGCTGTCTAGAAGGAATTTACAAAGTGTAGCTGTTGCCTACCCCAGACATGTTTTACAGGCAGACTGCAAGGCACACCAAGCATTAAGAGCAGAGAAATGCCAATTTTGGAAAAGTGGAATTTCTAAAATAGTACTGTTGAATCCAACTTTATCATTGAAGAGGATTTACTATTAAAGAAGATTTCTCATTACCATTCCAAAGATATGAAACATGATGCAGCCACTATTTTCAGATTAGGAATTGCAGCTTGAAGGTGTATTAAGGAATTCCCAAGGCTGGCCTGTGAGTAGGTTAGGCCTCATAGCTGTAAAAAAAGACTTTGGGAGTTTTTTAATACCAGGACATGTAAAACGTAAAAGTACATGTCCTACCTTTAACTTACATAGCTCCCATCCCTATGTGCTATCAAGGACCTACCTTAGGGGTTATGTGTATGTGCTAAAATATAGGCTTGGCATGGGAATGTAAATGCCATGTTGAAGTGGCAGCAAAACTGTTTTTCCATTGATCGAGATCGTTTATCCTTCTGAGGATTATTTTCACAAATGAGCGTGGTGAGCTCTCTATCTTGGAATCTGTGAAGCCGGCTTTCGGCGCATGACTTTACTCTGCACGCTCTATGTGCCGATATGGGGGGCTTGGCCCGTCATTGCGTTTAACAAACTGCCTACCGCTGAGAGTATCTTTAAGAATATAAGGTACTTATTCCAAAGGAGGAAAGACTCAGCTGGGTCGAGTTTACAGCCTTCGATGTTATCGCTTTTCCCTTGATATATAGAACCATGTATCTAATAAATTGTTCCCTGGAATTACTTTGAATACATTAAAGGTTTGTGCCCTGAAGAAGGTGAACGACCTGCCTTTGGTCACTTGTCACTGAAACGTACATCTGCACTATCATCAAGGAATAAGATATTTGTGGTGATCAACATGGACTTTTTTTCACATTCTGCAATCAATTCATTTGTCTAAACATGTGTGAAGGACATAAGAACAAATTTGATAAATAAAGAACGACTTATGGACTTGAAAGTTAAGCCAATAAGAATAGTCATAATAGTGATTGAGGACACCCTCTGTAGGGCCTATCTATATTGTTGGATTATGTTATTGTCTGACAACTAATTTGTTGTGTTACCACTGGCAAAACCGAGTGGCCTGCCAGTCATGGTTATATTCTGTAGCCCTTCGGTTTTCACTCATGTTGGCCTTAATATAATATATCTGTTTGAGTCCCATCCTTTTTTTATATGGTATAAGTGAAGGATTGTGAATGTGATTTTATGTTTTAGTTTTGGTTAGTGTTCCAGGGTGCACATTATGGTGGTCTCATCAGTTTGTTATTTAATTTTATATATATAGATATTCAATAGTTACAATATTTAACTAAATGTATTACTGTGTTTGTCTATTTGATATATTGTTCTATGTCTCCCTATTATCAGTCTGTCATCCTAAGATCTCTCTGTTGGATGCATGGGATTCCTTGCTTGGCACCCATGGAGTCCTTGGGACATTTTTCTTCATTTTGACAGTCATTGTGGCAGCAAAACCGCATACACAGGTTCTGCAATGGAATGCCTGCCATGTTTAAGGGAGACTGACGTGGGTGGCACAATCAGTATTGCAGGCCCACTTGTACCATTTAATTTACAGGCAATGGGTATATGGTATACCACTTTAGAAGGGACTTCTAAGTAAATTAAATATGCCAATTGTGTATACAACAAAGTTACCATGATTAGGAGAGAAGAGCATGCATTTTAGCATTGGTCAGTAGTGGTTAAGTGCTCAGAATCCTCAGTCCAGCAAAAAGATACTGCAAGGATGTCAGGCAAACAGGCAAAAAGATTGTGGGACAAGTGGACTAGGCCTGTGCGGGGTGCTTTGCTCCGCTGGTTAAGCTTGGAGTGCGGAGTTATCCCCAAAAAAACTGCTAGTCCCGCCAGCAGAGTGTGGCTCACCCAGTGCACGCTTCAGGCCTCTTGTGCACCGGCCTGTCCCGTGCTCACCTCACACGGGGCAGGCCGGTGCACAGCAGGCCTGGCAGCAAAAGATTGTCGCCTAAGGCTGAGAGGTCTAACACTTCTCTTCTGTCTTCCTCCCAGCGCCTCCCCAGCCCAGAATTGAGTTTGTCTTAGTAAATCGATTGGCAATAAAGGGGGCATACATCAAAGTATGGAAGAGAATATAGTCCTCATTAGCAAACCCACTGAGTAAAGCCCTATGGTATGAAATAAAAAAAAGCCACACACTCCTGCTCACTCGTACCTAGTCTCCGCCATTGATGGCTTGGGAGTGCGATCATTATGGGACACAACTCTTTCCCAAGAGACTTTAAAAAAATCAATAAATGATATAATGCTGAAAATATCTGGAGGCTGGACGGCCCAGCCTCCAGGTAAGCTAAAAGAGTCCTTATCAGGCACCTCTTTGGACTTCTTCCCAGACTTGTCCACACTGTGCCTTGGCTTCAGAAAGTAGAACCATCAACATGCAGACTGCGCCACACAGGAGAGGAGAATATGGTCCATCTAGTCTGTACTTGCTCTGGTCTCATAAGTGAGAGGAGGGCTTCTGTGAGAGCACTTTTTAGCCAAAGAGGCATCCAATCCTCCAGGTAAGCGGTTATTGCATCTTTTGACCCTATTGACATAATTTTAAACTGCTGTTTTACAACATTTTTAAAGCGAGTTGCACACAAAATGAAGGACTGTGAACCTTGTTAATCTTTTTTCTAATACTAAGGGGCATATTTACGAGCCCCTAGTGCCACCTTAGCGCTGCCACAGGGTCATTTTTTGGACACTAAGGCGGCACTAAAGTGGCATTTTTCCTGTGCCATTTTTACAAAGGGTCACAATGCATGCATTGCACCACTTTGTAAACCCTTGCGCCACATTATAAATTATACATTTTAAATACAGCACACACAAGGTAGCGGTATAGGGTTGCTAAAGGGCGCAAGGAAAGTGGTGCTGCACCAGGTGCAGCACCTATTTTCTTAAATTTGCCTAATCATTTTTCTTGTTTTCATGTTTTTATGAAATGCGCTAGAGCAGCTATTAATGCTAAATTATTTTGATGAATGCTACAGTTTTTATTAACTTCGCATAATAAAAAATATCTACTTACTTACATACTGATCTGGATTAGTGAATGTTTTGAAAAAATATTGTAGCTTTATTGCTAAAATTAAGGACAACTTTCTATTATCATTCTTAACTGATGGTATGGAATGAAATTCGAAAAGTTACAACTGTATTTTTCTGTATTCTTTAATAAAAATAAATGTTAGTTCCATAAAGCCATGAGGCAACTTTGATCACTCAAATGCTTCTTCATCAAACACCCCCGAAATAATATTACCTCTAGCTTATGTATTCTGCAGTTATGTTGTTTACTGTTGAGAATGTTACTGAAGCTTCAGTAAGACAAAAAGTGAACAAAATGCCCGGGCCTAATTGTACCCCATTTGATCTTTATAGCATTAATCTCTTGTTATGGGTCCCAATGTCATATTTCATTTTAATTATATCCTTATAACAGGGACGTTTCAGGGTTTGTTGCATGGTTTAGATCCCCAAAGAGTTAACAGTCCAGTTGACAGTCCTAATCATCCACCTGTTCCAGTCAAGATACCGAACAGTAATATCTCAATTAGCTAACAAGGGAAAAATGAAGTAAAGAGGAATACACTAATAGCAATAGCATATCTCGTAGCAACCACTTGGTAATCTTTACAAATCAAAAATACAGTACAAAGACTTTAGAAAATGTTTTAATAAAACAAATAGATAAATGCAAAGCATAGGAATCAGTGGTATTAACAGCTTACATCTGAGGAAAACAGTAGCTAGCCCCAGTCCTGCCAAGATATGGCTGAGAGATGATTGACATGGATGAGAGTATATCAGCACTGTACAGATGATGCGGAAGATGGAGAACATCTGAGGAACAACAAGAGAATACTCAATGCTCAGGTATGGATGAAGAGATTGTGTCTTGAGGTGCCAGCATTTGCACATCAGCAAAAAATAGAGTTCTGTAAAGAATGAAGGAATAAAGAAAACAGGGGAAAAATGAACGGCTAAGAGGAAGAAGAAAAACAACAAAATGCATAGACAGAAGGCCGGGTAGTAAACTGGTACAGATGAGAAAGGCTGAAACAAACAATGGACGCTGCCAAGCACATACCTAGTGCCTGTGAGAGTATTATATTATGGTCAGAAGTCCCGCCCCTAACCCAGATGTGTAACCACACTAACTCATGCTAATTTCTAGGTTCCTGTCTTCCACAGTCTTCATGCCTGGCATCTTCTGAACTTATACGAGGCCTTAAATATTCAATACAGATCAGTGGACACTACATTCCATGCCCTTGCTTCCTTTCATGTCCAAATATTCTTAACAGAATGATACTTACATCATGGAAGGGGCTATTTTATCCCTGAGCCATAAAAAAGAGGGGAGGCCATTTTTCCTGATTGATTACATCATTATGCTGTTCTTTAGGTACTCTGACAATCATATGCATACATTTGTTGAGGATAATGCCATAGTATATATAGCCAGACTTTAGATGTTTAGTTTGGGTACTACTGACAGTACTTCTGGCTCTTTTTGAAAATGGAATCATATTCGTCCCAAAAAGGTAACTGTTAGAAATTGGGTCTCTAGTTGGCAGAGGTATGTACCCTGTCCAAGTAGGGACCACAATCCTAGTCAGAGTAAGCAACAACACAACCTAAATTATCCTGTGCTCACCCTGTGGTAACTTGGCACAGAGCAGGCAGGTTTAACTTAGAAGAAAATGTGTAAAGTATTTGTGCAATAACACATACAGTAACACAGTGAAAACACCACCAAAAGTACTCCACACCGGTTTAGCAAAATAGATACTATTTATCTGAAAAAAAGAAGACCAAAACAACAAAACATCAATGTTAGAAATGGGGTCTCTGGTTGGCAGACGTATACACCCTTGTCCAAGTAGGGACCACAATCCTAGTCAGGGTATGTCACACACAATCCAAATTATCCTGTGCCCATCCTCTGGTAGCTTGGCACTGAGCAGTCAGGCTTAACTTAGAAGGCAATGTGTAAAGTATTTGTGCAATAAATCATGCAATAACACAAGTGAAAACACCACAAAAATACACTACACAGGTTTAGAAAAATATAAGATGTTTAAAAGTAAAGTAAGTTCAAAATGATCAAGATTTGATAAGTACAAGTTGAAATATCACTTTTGCAATGATAAGAAGAGTCTTAAGTCTTTAAGAATCAACAAATGTCTCTTGTGTGCACAAAGTGCCTGGTATGCGTCAAAATTACACACACGAAGACCGCAGAGGAGCCGATGCGTGGAAAAAGGAAGGTGTGTGTTGTATTTCCTGATGCACAGAGATGATGCATCGATTCTTCCCAAGCTGCAAGGGCTTTGCATCGATTTCCAGCATGCAGTCCTGGATCCTCACTGTGATGCAGGGTCTTTGATGTCCAGGGATGATGCGTGGAAATCCTGGACGTGCAGGATGAGGTCACAGGTGCTGCATCGATCTGGTGTGGTGATGCGTCGGAGTTTCTGTCACACGGCAGGCGCTGCATCGATTCATCACGCAGCAAGTGAGGCTGCGCCATTCCAGCTCGGTGATGCGTCGATCTGGTAGGGCTGTGCATCGACGTCCGGTTTGCAACGCAGGCACTGCTTCACTTTACACTTGGGGAGCCGAGCTGCGTCGTTCCGGTTCGGCGATGCAATGATTCAAGAAGTTTCTTTGAAGAATAGAAGTTGTTTTGGCCCTGAGACTTCAGGAACAGGAGGCAAGCTCAATCCAAGCCCTTGCAGAGCACTTCTCAGCATAGCCAGTGGCCAGCAAGGCAGCAGGGCAACAGCAAGGCAGCAGTCCTTCACAGCAAAGCAGTCCAGGTGAGTCCTTTGGCCAGCCAGACAGTCCTCTTGGCAGGTTGCATGATCTGGTTCAGAGTGTCTGTCCCAGGAAGTGTCTTAGTTGGTGGGTCAGGGATCCAGGTTATATACCCAAAAGTGCCTTTGAAGTGGGGGAGACTTCAAAGAGTGATTCTGAAGTGCACAAGGTCCTCTTTCAGCACAGGTCTTCTGCCAGGGTCCCAGTAGGGGGTTTGGCAGTCCATTGTGTGAGGGCAGACCACTAGCCTTTGAAATGTAAGTGTCAGGCTCCTCCACTCTTCCAGCCAAGGAAAACCCATTCAGTATGCAGATGATTGCAGATGTGAATGAGTATCCTGTGTTTGTGGTTGTCTGGGTGAAATGCACAAGGGAGCTGTCAACCAGCCCAACCCAGACGTGGATTGGAGACAGGTTGTAAGGCACAGATGGATTTTTTTAATATAAAATCCAACCTCACAAATAAGCAGAAGTTTGTATTACCATTCTGACCACACTAAACATGACCTATTTACTCCTTTCCTAACAGAATCTACCACTCAAGCAGTATATGAGGGTCGTCCTAATGTTAGCCTATGAAAGGAGCAGGCCTCAGAGTAGTGGAAAACTAATTTAGGAGTTTTACACTACCAGGACATATAAAACACACATGTACATGTCCCGCCTTTTACCTACATAGCACCCTGCCCTATGGGTTACCTATGGCCTACCTTAGGGGTGCCTTATATGTAGAAATAGGGAAGTTTCAGGCTTGGCAAGTACTTTTAAATGCCAAGTCAAGTGGCAGTGAAACTGCACACACAATCCTTGCAATGGCAGACCTGAGACATGGTTAAAGGGCTACTTATGTGGGTGGCACAACCAGTGCTGCAGCCCCAATAGTAGCATTCAATCTAAAGGCCCTGGGCACATGTAGTGCACTTTACTGGGGACTTACACGTAGATCAAATATGCCTATTGAGTATGAACCAATGTTACCATGTTTTAAGGGAGAGAGTACATGCACTTTAGCACTGGTTAGCAGTTGTGGTGTGCAGAGTACTAAAACCAGCAAAAACAGTGTCAGAAAAGTAGAAGGAGGCAGGCAATAAATTGGGGGATGCCCACCCTAAGGCTGTCAGATCTAACATGTGCCCCCCCAGCTGAAAGTGGGGAGGGCTCCCCAACCTCATGGGAGGTCTCATTGCTAAGGCGGAAGTATCTGGAGAGACCATCAGCAATAGCGTGGTCAGTCCCCGGGCGATGCTCCACCGTAAAGTCCATCCCCTGTAGGGAAATGGACCCCCTCAAGAGTTTAGGATTTTCACCCCTCATCTGCATGAGCCATCTGTGGGTCCTCTGGTCTGTCTGAACCCGGAAGTGAGTCCCAAACAGGTATAGTCTCAGCTTCTTCAGTGCCCAGACCACAGCAAATGCTTCTCACTCCACCTCTGTTTCTGTGGTAATAGTCTTCTGCTAATAAAGACTACTGGTTGGTCTAGGCTCCCCATTCAGCTGTGCTAGGACCACTCCTATGCCATGCTCTGAAGCACCTGTCTGCACAATGAGTTCTTTGGATAGTCAGGGGCCTTGAGCACGGGTGCTGTGCACATGGCTTCCTTCAGGGAGTCAAAGGCTTTCTGACAAGCCTCTGTCCAATTCACCAACCTACGTTGCTTTTTGGATGTGAGTTCTGTTAAGGGGGCCACTATGGTGCTATAGCCCTTAACAAATCTGCGGTAATATAAAGAAGGCTCTCACCTATGTCTGGATCCTAGGTGGTTGCCAGGCCTTGATTGTTTCAATCTTGGCCTGGAGAGGCTGCACTTTGCCACCACCTACTGGGTGTTTCCTAATACACCACAGAACCCTGCCCAATGCAGCACTTACTGGCCTTGGTGGTCAGGCCTGCCTGTTGCAGGGCCTGAAGCACCTCCCTGAGGTGGAGCAGGTGTTCCTCCCAGCTGGAACTATAGACGGCAATGTCATCTATATAGGCTGCGCAGAACGCATCCTTGCCAGTTAGGACCCCGTTAACCAACCGTTGGAAGGTAGCGGTCATTTTTAAGTCCAAAGGGGATTACTTTGAACTGGTAATGACCCTCAGGAGAAGAAAAAGCAGATCTCTCTGTATCCCCCTCAGTCAAGGCGATCTGCCAGCACCCTGACGTGAGATCAAAGGTACTGAGGAACTTGGCAGCGCCTAGCCTGTCTACGAGCTCATCATCTTGCTGATGGGGTGAGCATCTGTCTTTGTGACACAGTTGAGGCCCCGGTAGTCCATGCAGAACCTAAACTCTGGCTTGGTACCAGGAGCGGCATCCTTGGGAACAAACACCACTGGGCTGGACAAGGGACTGCTGGACTTCTCAATCACCCCAAGAGCCAGCATCTTGGCAACTTCCTCCTTGATGCTAGCCCTTACCTTATCTGATACTCTGTAAATGGTATTCTTTACAAGGGGACTGTCTCCTGTGTCAATTTCATAGACACACAAGTGTGTGAGTCCAGGGGTGAGGGAGAACAGGGCAGAAAACGGTTCCAATAATTGGTAGCAGTCTCCTCCCTGAGCTAGGGTCAGGGAGTCAGAGGGATTGACACCCTCCCCTGATCCATTCCCTTCCTTGGCAGAGAGGAGTTCGGGGAAGGCTCACTCTCCTCTTCCATACCCTCGTCTGTCACCAGAAGCATGCTGTCCTCAGACCTCTCAAAATGAGGCATCAGTCTGTTCTGATGGAGCACCCTTATGTGGTTTCCAGGGGACTTGAGGTCTACTAAGTAAGTGGCCTCCCTCTTCCGCTCCTTGATCTCAAATGGGAGAGGCCAGCAGTCCTGGAGAGCTCTAGGCTCTACTGGCTCCATTACCCATACTTTGTCTCCAGGTGAGAATTCTACCAGGGTGGCCTTCTGGTCATACTATTGCTTCATCACCACTTGACTGGCCTCGAGATTGCTGTTGGCCTGCTTCCAGAAGCATTGCATCTGGTTGCCGAGGGCCAGCATGTAACTGACCACATCCTGGGGAGGGTTTCCTGGGAGCTTTCTCCCACCCCTCTTTCACTATGCTTAGAGGTGCCCTGACAGGGTACCCATAGAGATGTTCAAAGGGGCTGAACCCCACCCCTTTCTGGGGCACCTCTCTATAAGCAAAGAAAAGGCATGGCAAGAGGATGTGCCACTTACGCCTCATGGCCTCAGGTAGTCCTGTGATCATGCCCTTCAGGGTCTGGTTGAACCTTTCATCAAGACCACTGGACTGAGGATGGTACAGGATGGTGAACTGGTAGGTCACCACACACTCATCCCACATGTACTTTATGTACATTGAACATGAAGTTTGTGCCTCTGTCAGACACAATCTCTTTTGGGAACCCCACATGGTTAAATATCCCCATTAGAGCTCTGGTCACCACCGGTGCAGTCACTGTCCTCAGAGGGATCGCCTCTGGATAACGGGTGGCGTGGTCCTTCAAAACCAGGAGAAACCTGTTGCCTTGGACAATTTTGGGGTCCAAGGGACCAATCACTTTGATGTCCAATCTTTCAAAGGGAGTGCCAATGATGGGGCGTGGGACCAGGGGGGCCTTGAGCCTTTTCCCTGTCTTCCCACTAGCCTGGCAGGTTGGGAAGGACCTTCAGAAAGCATCTGAGGCCACCCGCATTCGGGGCCAATAAAAGTGGGTGACAAGCCTGGTGAAGGTCTTGTTTTGCTCCAAATGTCCTGCCAGTGGGATGTGTGAGCCTGAACCAATAGGAAGGCTCAGTAGCACTGGTGGACCACCAGCACATGTGCTGCCCCAGCTTCCAGTACCTAAGGCTCACTGTAAAGGCGATCATTTTCCCAAAACATATGGTAATCGCCAGAGGCTTCACCTTCTGCTTGGGCCACGGCCTGTCGCCTCAAACCCTCAAGAGTGGGGCACTCCTTCTGTGCTTTGCCGCATTCCTCCCTGGTTGGCCCACCCTCGACTTGCCAGCCAGAAAGCTCAGGCAGGTTACCCAGGGCAGCAATATCCTCCCCAGTTGGCTCAGGGGCCTTCTCCTCAGGGACCCTGTCAACCATAGTGGGAATTTCTGGGACAGGTTTCCCGCGCCCCTTGCCCCTCTCCATTGCAGCTGTCTGGGCCATAGTTCCAGGCTCCAGTTGCCCTTCACTCCCTTCCCAGGTAGGCATGGACCTTGTGGTCATACAGACCCACTCAGACATATCTAACATCTCCAGGTGAGACCTGAGCTCTACCTCCTTCCAGGTAGTGTGCTCAAGGTTGTTGCCTAAGAGACAATCTACAGGCATAGCAAGACTCACAGCTACTTTCAGAGTACCAGAGACCACCCTCCACTGAAACTGAACCAGAGCCACTGGTAGGTGACTCTCACGATTGTCACCGACTGTGACCTAGTAGAATGTATTTGGGATGACCGGCTCTGCTGACACCAGCTGACCCCTGACAGTAGTCATGCTGAGCCTCTACCCTTTGCCCATTAATGGTGACCCACTGGCTATGCTTTAAAGTATTTGCAGGCATGTAGGCTTTTGGCACCATCTCTGCATCTCCCAGGGACACTAGGGTTACCTCTATCTGTTCACTAAAGCTAACTGGGACTACCTCCTCCTCGAGCATTACACTTGCCAAGCCAGGTATCAGCCCTCCAGTGGGGGGCTGTGCTCTCTTTGGACACTTGGAGTCACCCTTGTAGTGACCATACTTGGTGCACTCTAAGCATTGGGGTACAAACCTCCCTTTCTTTTTGTCAGAGAACCCAGGCTTCTTTTCAGAATCAGGTGGGACTGGTTACCACCTTGGGAATTATTTTGGGGGCCTTTTGAGAACTCCTTATTTTTAAGTTTTTCTCCCTCCTCTTTTTTCTGATGGGAACCCTGACCACCTTTGTGGGTGTCCCGCCCAGCTACCTTTTTGGATATGCTGATGCTAGCCCAGAGGCCCGCTTCCTCAGCAAGCTTCCTAGGATCAATCAGCTTACTGTCAATCAGGTGCTGGCGCAACTCTGTAAAGAACACACTGAGCACATGCTCTCTCAGGATCAAATTATGCAACCCCACATAATAATTTACTTTATTGCCCGACACCCATCCATTCAGTGCCTTACTGGAAAAATCAAAAAAGACTACCCAAGTTTGTGTGGAGAGTTTGGTGACGTCCCTGAACCTATGACGGTACTTCTCAGGGGTCAGCCCAAACTTGGCAATCAAAATGAGCGGTTATGTGTTCTGATCCTTTAAGTCTAATGTGAGGAGTGTGTCCCTCCCAATAGCTGGAACATGTTTCCACAGACCACCTCCCCTCCATTGATCTTCAGAAACCTCATGGGCCCTTAGTGCAACTTCATATGCAGCAAACCATTTATCAATGTCATCTCCCACCACATAAGCTGGCACTGTTTCTCTGGGCATAAAAACCTTCTTTTCTCCAGCAGGTCCTGATGTATGCTGCCACCATCACTGCTGGACTCAGACTGCCTAGACTTGAGCTCCAGCTCTTTCAGACTCAGTTATTGAGCCAGGAGTAGTTTATTTTCAGTGGTGGCCCTGTCAGCCTCAGCTTGCTTGTCTTCTCTTTCAGCTTTCCTCTCCTCTGCCTCCATGTTTAACCTTGCCAATTGCAGTTGAAATCATCTCTCCTCCCTCCTTTCCTCTGCGGTCAGGCCATGACTAGAGACACTGCACCCTTGTTTAGCAGGGGGCACAATTCCAGGGCTAACATCCCCCACTGCTGGTGGCAATCCTCAGGAGAGTCCTCCTCTTGCTCTCCCAATTCAACATTTTCTTGTGAATGGGCTGCTGCCCAGGCCCTCGGCGCTTTTTGGTACTCCTCCTTCTTGGAGGCACCCCGGGTAGGTATTCCCATCTCCTTGCAGAACCCTTTCAGCTGGTTAATAGTGTATGTCTCCAGCTTGGCTAGGTCAAACTCTCCAGCTTCTCCTTGAGACCCAGCCAGAGACGTGTTGTTTGAGGATTACATTAAAATATCAAGTAGGAAACACAAAATTGCAGCAAAATAGAAAAAAATCAAGTTGGCCTTTCACTGTGTGTAGGTAGTGTGCACGCAGCTATTGTATTTTACTGCACAAACGCAAGTCTCATCTTCACCGTTGATCACCAATGTCTTCTCCTCCCCCTCCCACCTTCCATGGCCCACCCCCCACAATAGTGTGATTATTGTTTTATTTTTCACCTCCTGGCTCTTGGCCAGGGGGACAATGCTAATCCGCCATTGCAGAGGAGCCACCCTTGATATGTACCGAAAAGTACCTTTGAAGTGGAGGAAAACTTCAAAGAGTGGTTTTGAAGTGCACCAGTTCCCCTTTCAACCCAGTCCTGTCTGCCAGGAGATCTGTGAGGGGTTATCAGTCCTTTGTATGAGTACAGGCCACTGGCCTTTGAAATGTAAGTGAGAGACCCTCCACCTTTCCTGCCCAGGAAGACCCATCAGTATGCAGATGAATGCAGGATGCATTTCTAAAATAGTAATGTAGAATCCAACTTCACCAGTAAGTAGGATTCCACAGTACCATACCACCCATACTAAATATGACATCTATTCCCCTCAGATTATAAATTACAATTTAATAGCATATAAGGGGATTTCTAATGCTGGCTCATGAGAAGAGTAGGCTTCCCAGTAGTTAAAAACAACGTTGGGGGTTTTCACTACCAGGACATGTAAAACTTGCAAGCACATGTCCTGCCTTTTACTTACACAGCACCCTGCCCTATGAGTTACCTGGGGCCTACCTTGGGGGTGACATGTGTAAGAAAAAGGGAATTAAGGCTTGGCAAGTAGTTTTAAATGCCAACTCGAAGTGGCAGTGAAACCGCACACACAGGCCTTGCAGTGACAGGCCTGAGACATGGTTAAGGGGCTACCTATGTAGGTGGCACAATCAGTGTTGCAGGCCCACTAGTAGCATTTAATTTACAGGCTCTGTGCACATGTAACACACTTTACAGGGGACTTACAAATTATTAATTAAATATGTCAATTGAATATGTGCCAATGTTAACATGTTTTAGGGAGAGAGCTCATGCACTTTAGCACTGGTTAGCAGTGGTAAAGTGGGCAGATTCCTAAAGCCAACAAAAATGAGGTCAGAAAAAGAGGAGGAGGAAGACAAAAAGTTAGGGGTGACCCTTCGGAGAGGGCCATTTTCCATCACAGCCCCCTTCCAGCCTAAAGCCAGGGTAGACTTTTCGATGCTTAAGACAATGGAACTTGGATAATATATCACTACTGCAGGTTCACTTGCTAGTTCTATGCCTTTCTAACTCAGTTAGGTCCCTTTGTCTATACTCTCTAGAGCCACTGAACTGACCTGGGAGAACCCTTCTTCTCATCTGTGGACCCCATCTGTGAAGCACCTAACCTTAATTAGCTCAGTTGCATCCCAGTAGGCAGACTGTACCACCATATCCAACAATGTGATGTGGCCAATTCCACTCCTTGGGTCTGACTTCTGTCCTCAACCCGTGGAAACCTCTATCCACCAGGACAGTAACTAACAGAGGCCATTGACAGCTGTCAATGTCAAGAGCCTGGCCCCAGGCCATCCACTGTTAAGTGGAGGCCCTAAGCCGGGCCATTGGGTAAGCATCTCCTCCAGCCTTAGGGCTGGCAGGGAGTTCCCTATGGGCTCTTGACTTCTGAGGCATCTGATGGTGAGGGGCAGTATCCCCAGGGGTTTTGCACCCGACTTCTACCCTACCTTTCTCCAGTTCAGAGGTGGTATCCTGACACTGGCCAATCAAAGCAGGGTCTGTACCCTAAGGCTGAACAAGAGACAGGGGTAAGTCCTCCCTCACCTTGCCCCTCCATTTGGGACCCTGTATTCTCCATTTGGGAGTGGTACCCACTGAAACCTGAACTGGTAGGGTGCCTGTGGAGGCTGCTCCCCACAGCTCTCCTGACACAGAGGAGCTCTCATCAGTGGATGGTTCCTCGCTGCAGACCAGGTTATCCTGCATGGGTCCCCTGTGGGGTTATCCTGCATGGGTCCCCTGTGGGAACTGTCCAAGCTCTAGGGCTGGAAATAGGGCACCCTGGGCCTCTGCCCAACCCCCTTTCCTTCTACTTTTAGAAGGGACATAGGATCCTTTCCCCCCTTGCCATTTTAGGACCTGTCTGGACCACTGTGTACCTCCCTCACACTCTGTTGAGGGGAACTGGACCACACTCCCTAGGTTCACTTCCTAATGGCTCAGAGGTCAGCCTCCTTTGCAAGCGCCCTGGGGTCAGAGAGTTTACAATCAACAAGGTGTTGATGTAGCCCTGGAAAGCAGTGACTGAAGGTGTGCTCTCTGACAATCAAATTGCACAGCCCCTCAAAAGTGTTTACCATACTACCTTTCACCCAGCAATCCATTGCTCTGCAAAAGTAACACATAAAATCCCCCTAGGACTGCTGAGACAGATTCCCACTGTCCCTGAATCTCAACCTGCACTCTTCTAGGATGAAGCCATATCTCTTGACAAGGGTGTTTTTTGTGGAGGGATACCTGAGCCTATCTTACTCATCTAGAGTCAATAAGACAGGTATATACCTTCATAGGACAGTCCCCCAACCCTCTTCAGGGTTCCTGTGCACTTCTAGATTGACCTCATACACCTCAAACCACCTGTCTATGTCAGCCCCCTCTCTGAAGCCAGGCACCAAATCTCTGGGTGTGTTTAACGTTTTCTTCAGCACTGATCTTAGTAGTTTTGCTACCACCACTGAACTCTACTTGCTTTGCTTTTAAGTCCAGTTCCTTTAGACTCAGTTCATGAACCAACAAGATTTTTCTGTCTTCCAAGGCTCTAACAGCCCCAGCTCTACACACCACCACCAGGGCTTTGTCAGCCTCAGCTCATCTCTCCTCTGCAGCCAGTTGGGCCAGCTGCAGTATCAGGTCCCTCTCAGCCTGTCTGTCCTTCATTTCCTCAAGGGACAGAGTGTTGGAGGTGACACTGTTTACTGCATATGAATCAGCAGGGGACCCCCTCCCTGTTGGCTCACCTCTCTCCTCTGGTGTGTCATTATCCTTCTCCTCCTCATTATTCTTATAAGGGTTATCGTCCTTTTGGTCCTTTGCTGCATCCTTCAGCCAACGTGATTTCTAAAAAGCATACAGGGCATCCTGCAGGTTCTGCGCTGTGGGCACTTTTTCACAGCCAGCCCTCTATCCTTACAGAAATTCCTCAGCCAAGCCTTGCTGAGGGCTTCAATGGGGACAAGGTCCATCTCATTGTAGCCTTCTGGGAAGGAGAAATCCATGTCCAATCTGTTAAGGTATTACAGGTGCAACACAAAGAGTCCCAGGTTTATGAAGGAGCGGTAGGAATAAAATTTGGAAAAATAACCATTTGAGAGAAAAAGGAGAAAACAACTCGTAATGGCCTTTAAATGCGGATGGTAGTGTACACCAAGTCACTGTAAGGCACTGCACAAACACAAGTCCTATCCTCACCGCTGAACACCAATGTTAGAAATTAGATCTCGAAATGGCAGAGGTATACAGCCTGTCCAAGTAGGGACCACAATCCTGGTCAAGGTAAGCAACAACACAACCTAAATTATCCTCTGCTCACCCTCTGGTAGCTTTGCACATAGCAGGCAGGCTTCACTTAGAAGGCAATGTGTGAAGTATTTTTGCAATAACCCATACAGTAACACAGTAAAAACACCCCCAAAAATACTCCACACCAGTTTATGAAAATAGGCAATATTCATTTGAATATAATTTAAGACCAAAACAACAAAAATTCTATATGTACAAGTCAAGATCTCACTTTTTAAAGGTTTAATTGAGTCTCAATCCTTAAGAATCAGTGGTTGTATCCTTTTAACACACAGTACCTGGGATGCATCAAAAATTACAACGCAGAGGGGTCGCAGTGGTGGCGATGCGTCAAAAAGTTAAGCAATGTGTTGATGTTTGTGCCACAGCAAAGACAATGTGTTGTTTATTTCCAAGCTGCAAGGCGATGCGTCAGTTTTCTGGAGCTCACCCTTGGTTCCTCACTGCAATGTGGGGATATTTTGATGCCCAGGGATGATGCATGGAAAACTCAGAAGCCTATGATAGCCCTTTAGACTCCAGAACAGGAGGCAAGCTCAATCCAAGCCTTTGGAGAGCACTTGTGGAGGAAGGCAGTGTCCTTCCAGCAGAGTCAGGGGTCAGCAGGCAGCAGGGCAAAAAGCAGGACAGCATTCCTTACAGCAAAGCTGTCCAGATGATTCCTTTGGGCAGCCAGGCAGTCTCCCTGACAGAGTTTATCTGTAGGTCCAGAAGTGTCTGATTTGGAGTGGTCACAGACCCAGCATATATATCCAAAAGTGCCTTTGAAGTGGAGGAAAACTTCAAAGAGTGGTTTGGAGTGCACCAGTTCCCATTCAACCCAGTCCTGTCTGCCAGGAGATCTGTGAGTGTTGGGGGGGGGCATATCAGTCCTTTGTGTGAGGACAGGGCACTGGCCTTTGAGGTGCAAGTGAGAGCCCTTCCACCCTTCCACCCTTCCTACCCATGTTAGCGCTTCAGAGCCTTAATAAGTAAACTTACAAGGAGATGCGTTTAGGTCAATGAACCTTTGGGCCACGTTCGGGGACTTCCTAGGGTGAGGTATTCCCTTTGGCATCACAATCAATAGATCAATAACTCAATCAATAATCACAGTAACTAATAAACAAGCTAATCAATAACATCAACAAGAATCAATAAGATGAACACACCATGACCTTTCAGTCATGAATAACTACACCAATTAATAAAGGTTAAGATATTTATTTCCCTATTAGTTACACCCTAATATCATGTTTATTAGTCTCAATAGCAATAAGCACATCAGAACCCCTACCACTTGGCAATCAGAACAAAACTTAATCAAAGCATAGATAATGGACATTTAGAATTAAGAACATCATCAATATGGATCAACTTTAGCAGAGTCTCCTTAGTACATTATTCAACAAAGCAAGAGCTTAGTCATTTGTCTATTTGCATCCGATATTAGTGAACTCATTAACTAACCTCGAATTAGCATTAGCATGTTGGGCTTCATGCAAAACATTTAGTGAACACGAATTTAGGAAAACAACTAAGGCCTCTATCAAAATTCAGCAGTTGGTACCTAGAAAGAAAAGGCAAACAGACAAATTCACAATTTCCATCAGATAGTTACCCATCCAATGGTTCAGCAAACAGCATCACTCTTCGTGCTCAGGACATCAGTCGATTCACCATCAGCAAAGATAGGATGGGACAAAAGTCTCAGCATAGCATAGCTAAGGAATAGGAACTTCCTTCATATGGAGGAGAAGTAAGCAGCAGGCAAGAATGGGTAGAGGATAGTTTAAACTATCAGGAAAACTAACCAGCAAAGTCTCAAAGTATATGCAAAAATGGCAAAGAATGGCTGAACAGGAAAGGAAGAATGTCTTGAAAAGGCTGATTTCTCCTCTGGTTATGCAGTTATATCAAAACTGTCTAACAAGTCTCTAATTTCCCATTGGGCAATATTTGGTGCATCGTTATCTCCATCCAATAGTCCAATTTACGTTTCACCAGAATTTTCCACAAGTCACAGTTCTCATGTCGTTGATTGAACCAAGTTATTGTCGTCTTCATTAATTAGAATATCAGGTAAGAAAAGTTACACTTTACGTTCCAGTCAGTATCCCTATTGATTTCTCCTACTACAGGCGGCCTCGCACGTGTTACGAATTACACTGTTGCATTCAGCAGTTATGTCTCCTTGAGCAAGTCGGGTCCCATGAGAAAGAATTTACTACGGCTACACACACATCTCTAGTTTCTGGAAAAGTACAGCTTCGTGTGCTTCAGGAAAACAGCACATTGCACGTTAGAAAAATACAGTTTAATATGAGACCGGGCATCTAGGCCCAGACCATCGCTAACTAAGGCCTAGTAATTTAGTTAAGCAACTCCTAATACATGACGCTAATTATAATATGCTAATATAAATTCAAACATTAGTAGATAATTAGTTCATCATTAATCAGTTTCATTAGTCTTCGTATACATTGGTAGCCACTCCCCGTGGGCACGTTTCAAACACGTGCATTATTTTCTATGTTAACACATTTTCTATGCAACTTCATTAGACAATATATTGCAAGCTCTTCATGTTAATATTTATTTTAAAAGACACACTCCAACACCCAGGAAGACCCATCAGTATGCAGATGAATACAGATGCAGCTGAGTGTCTTGTGTTTATTGCTGTCAAGGGGAGCTGTCAACCGGCACAGACCAGACATGGATTGGAGACATGCTGTAAGGCACAGAGAGCAGAAAGTGCAGAGAAATGTCTACTTTCTAAAAGTGCATTTCTAAAATAGCAATATAGAGTCCAACTTCACCAGTATGTAGGATTTCTCAGTACCATTACAACCATAGCAAACATGACAGATCAAATCGCTCCAGATTAGAAATTACCACTTAAAAGCATATAAGGGAATTTCTAATGCTGGCCCATGAGAGGAGTGGGAATCCTAGTAGTGAAAAACAACTTTGGGGGGTTTTCACTACCAGGACATGTAAAACTTGTAAGTACATTCCTGGGCCTTTTACTTACATAGCAGCCTGTCCTATGTGTTACCTAGAGCCTACCATAGGGGTGACTTATGTGTAAGAAAAAGGGAATGTAAGGCTTGGCAAATAGTTTTAAATGTCAAGTCGAAGTGGCAGTGAAACTGCACACACAGGCCTTGTCCTCGAAGGCCTGAGGCATGGTTAAGGGGCTACTTATGTGGGTGACACAATCAGTGCTGCAGACCTACTAGTAGCATGGGCCCTGGGCACATGTACTGTGCTTTATTGGAGACTCTCAAGTAAATTAAATATGCCAATTGGGTATGAGCCATGCTTTAGGGAGAGAGCACATGCGTTTTAACACTGGTTAGCAGTGGTAAAGTGCCCAGAGTCCTAAAGCCAACAAAAATGAGGTCATAAACAGACGAAGAGGAAGGCAAAACATTTGGGGGTGACCTTTCGGAGAGGGCCATTTTCCAGTGGTCACTTATTGCTGAGGTTCTTTGACCTAAAAACTGCTTTGGATTTAGTAAATCACCCCTCACTTTGGGTATTCCAGTCAGAGATGTGGGTTGATTTTTCTTTGGTGAAGATAATCAGAAAAACTGCTTATTGACAATCATTTTTTAGATCGTTATGACACTGGAACCCAAAAAGGTTGATGTTTCAGCAAGGGCTCATTTGTGTACATTTCTCAAGGTTTCCCCAAATAAATAAATACAATTAGGACAAAATAGCCAGTGGTGCCAACGTTTTTGTCCTATATGCCATTATGTTCGATAGACCCATCTGGTGGAAGGGATGTATAGAGTTTGCAGGTTCTCTAAAGACACACGATACCCATAGAAAGCACCTGATCTGCAGCTTATAATTATTTTTTATAGTGTACCGGCCATGCAGAACTTTGCATGGTAACATATAAAGAATGAAAACTTGGTAACAAGGACATTTGTCTGAAATGAGCACAAGATATTGGGTTTAGGAACAGTGGGCAATTGTGCACCTTTGAATTTTGGGGTTACCCTTATTGTCATGTGGTTGAGAGGATAATTTGCTGAAAGTATTTTCTCTTGCATACTAGCTTACATTTGGAAGCCACAAATTTAGAGAAATCCAATTGTTGATAGCAAATGTTATACTATTCTTTCTTACACATGTCTCTCAATAAAAATGGTACACCACTTGTGGTTCTTGGCTGGGTAGCTGAGACACAACAGACCCCAAAACCTGAAGACATGGCATTGTACCAAAATAAATCAATGTGTTTTTTTTTTATAATGTGGGTAGCTGTGGATTTTGGGCCCTAGTTCAACCATCACCCACGGAAACCTTCCAAACGCAGACATTTCTGAAAACTAGACACTCAGGAAAGCTTAAGGTGTTGCAATTTGTGTGGATCCCGTTAAGTGTTTTTATTTACCCAGAAGTCATTGCAAACACCAATTTGCAATATGGATAGCTGTGTAATTTAGGCCTGGGCTTCGCAGCCACCCATAGACACCCTCCAAACTCCGACATTTCTGAAAACTAGACACCCAGGGGCATCCAGGTTGATCTGGCTGACATGGATCCCCTTAGATTTCTTAGCCACAAAGGCCAAACCTTAACTTCTTGATAAAAACAGTACCCCACGTGTAAGGGATTTGCACCAATGGCATAGCAGGCCCCAATGTGCAACATGGAAATTGCAACATTTCCTATCAATAAAATGACCTGATTTGATGATGGGGTAGCTGTGTAGTTTGGACCCAAGCTTACCTGCCAACAAGGACACCTACCAAACGCAGACATTTCAGAAAACTTGTCACTCAGGGGATTCTAGGGTTGTCTGACTTGCATGGACCTCCTACCTCGTCTTACATACAATGCTCTTCAATACTTAAACTTTGTTCAAAACATGCATTATCTTAACATGTCTGTTTGGGAATGCTGTAGAATTGTGTACATCCACAAAATTCCTCCCACCCAGCATTCCCACCCTTTTCATGATAAGAACGGTACCCCTCTTGTGTGGGCCTATGACAGGAAAGACCCTAAAACGCACCATTAACTGATCACATTTCACCATTCAAAAATGCCCCCTTTTTTTAGCAATGTGGGTAGCTGTGGATTTTGGGCTTGTGCTCGGCCTCCACCAAAGCAAATCTTCTACGCCCAAAACTTTCTGAAAACTAGGCAACCAGTGGAGTCCAGGCTGGTAGTGGCATGTGGGGATCTCTGAAACTTGTTTACACATGAGCCCTTCCATACCTCAATCCAAAAAAGCTAATTTTCCTCAGATTTATGTGAGGCAAAGTTCTGGAATTTTCGGGTATCCACACATTTCCTGCCACTCCGCATTGCCACACTTATGTGGTTAAAAAAGGTATCAAAAAACAACAAAGAGGGGCAAATGTGGGAGATTCGGAGGAAGTACTCCTGGTCCCGTGTGTAAAGCTCCCAACAGTCACTAAATCAAAAAAAGGGTACACACGGTTCCAAAAAAGCCAGAAGGTTTCTTTCACACTCAATGGTTCTGAATTCAATGGAAACCAAAAGTGGTTGAAGCAAGAGCCCTCACTCACCTTCCGGTGACATGCTTCATCATAGGGCCAAGCTCCTCGTCAGGCCGGCACTGCAATGCCTGACGGGCCCCACACGGGGGCTCTTTGCCGGAGATCTTTTGGAAGTGATGCACAACCGGTCAAAAATCGTGAAGGATTGGTGTTGAAAAAGTTAAAAATGACTAGAGGTAACAGATCTGCAAATTTATTCTAATACTGAAACCTCTGACATGATTAAAAACAATACACAGGAATATAGTAGATTAATGTCTACACTTCCCATATAAAAATAAAGTAGTATAATTACTAATTCTCGTAATCGAGAGTAGTAAAAAAGAAGTAACCACAGGGTCCCCTGTGTTACTCAATATCATAGGTCAACATGTTTCTCGTCTTTTTTTTTTTTTGTCAATAAATGATCTTAATGTGATTCTTCAGGACCATAGTACATACCTAATCCTTTAAGCATTTGGGACTTCCATAATACGGAAATCCAAAAACCCTCCAAATATTAAAGGTAGATCCTCATCGGAGAGACTTCAGGCTTAGAAAGCCACTATGGTTTAACGTGGAGTCAAGGGTACTGGACCACCTACGCCTGATGAAAGTCCCCGGAACTACGGTTAAAAAAGGTAACCTAGTTTTGTGGGTTGTCCAGCCCAAGTCCTAAGACAGCCTCAAATGAGACTATAACCAATGGCAATATGGAGCACTTTAAAAAAAACTCAGTTGTGCTCACTGAGTTGAATTGGAATGAATATAAACTCTCTGCTTTGATGTTTAAAGCTGAGAATAGGACATTTCTCAAGTTTGTGTAACAGACATAGGGAGGCCAACAGAGCTTCTCCCGTATTAGTCCACTAGTTACACTTGCGGCTGGTACCCTAAATATTCGGTGGGGCAATCACTGACAAGGGAGGCAGGCCGAACTGGGAGCAAGGAGATCGAAAGTTTTCTGATCCCCTAGTTAAACTGCTGTCACTAGCCTGAAGACTTCGACTCTTCGTCTCTCATTCTAATCAGCTGTCATCCCTCTTTCAGCACCAGATTTCCACTTCTTTCCTTCATTATTACCCGTCTCTCTTCATCTTCTCTCTCCTCCAAAGTTTTAATGCCTACCAATACACCACTAGTTACGTTCTCATTCTCTCCCACTGAAACCTGGGAGTCTGGGACTGCAGGTTCGTTGCATGTGCTCAAATAAAACCTCACAGCCTTCTGCAATTTTAGGCCAAACATGCTGACTTTAGCAATCTTTGCTTTTGAGAAGTAGAAAAGATCACGAGTTCAAGAATGTTACGCTTACCTTCACTTTCAAATCTGAGAATATATGTATCATAACTGCTGTTTAGTATATTCATAAGGACTCAAGAGTGACTAAATCTAATGGGTATGGCATTCAAGTGCTGACAAGTAATGGCTTACACTGTTCTATATTGTTTTTCCGGTAAACATTGCTTTGCAGATCCTTGAGGTTTACAGAGCGCGTGGGACTCGAAATTCAGACAAACAGAAAATTCGAGGCAATGCATTTCGCTGCAAATTCCTGTGGTGGAGAGCTTGTACATTCTTGTCCAGAACCCAAAGAAGGTCGACACCGATATAAACGTCTGAAATGTGGGCACTCTAGCCAACAAAATAAGTGATTTATTGCTCCCATGCTTCTTGTAAACACTACTACTATTCGTGACATTGCAAACACTTTGTGAGGAGAATGTCTTTTTAAGAGCGCACTTTTAGAAACTGACTGACTCGTATTGTAAGGAATTGACATGACGAGCATCCCTTGCTTCCAGACTTCATACTGCAAAAGCAAAACTACAACCCATGCATAGCCTGTCATAAAACAGTAAAAATGTACTTACCCATGAGCTGGCTCGCTTCCTCTGGTCCTAGTACGTTGCGCTGGTCTGCAGCAATTCTCCATACCAATCCAGACGCCGCTCTCAACCTGCTAATAATGTTAATCAGCGTGAGAGCAGCACCAAAATTGCCTGGAGCAGGCTGCTTTGATGCTCGCTCCTGTAGGAAGGGGGGGGGTGCCTGTGCCTGCTCTCCACCCAGCCATCTAAGACAGCTGGGTGGAGAGGTTTAAAGTGTGCTTGTCAAGCTGGGTTTCACAAGGCAGCAGGCCAAAGTGACATACACACGCTAAACTGGTGGATGAGCACAACTCTCCTAGTTCCAATCTGCAGGGGAATTCATTTTATTACCATTTTATTTTTCTCCTTTCTGGTGCTGGAAGGGGGGGGGGTGATACTCTTCTGCCCTAATAGAGGGACCGCTGATGATTTATTGCATGCGGTAAGGCTAAAGTGCATGTCTGATAAAGAATATTTGTCTTAAGCTATTCATTTTGGGGCTACTTGGTGTTTAATGTCTTTAACGATTACTAAACCATCATGAGAATTCTTTAAGATCCCAAGAGGGTGATGTGTAATAGAAGTCCATTACAGGAATGGCAAAAAAGAAGGCAAGCCACCCACTAAGCAGCACTGATTTAGTAGCTCTCTTGTCTTGTATGGTGCTTTTAATTGAGTTTACACTTTTTTGATTTTTAACGTAACTGCATGTGCACAAATACCAGATGGCAGAGCAAAAACAGGACTAGCTTAGATAAACATAGCTGATATGGGTGAAGTTCAGATTTTATATAAGAAGCTAAACCAGGAATAAGATTTTCCATTTTCTGTTTAGCATACAACAGTGATTTTTCACCCATGCTCTACAAACCCGCTGATAGTCCATGATACCCTCTCAATGACTTTTTAAAAATTAAATTATAGTAGATTAATAAAGTATAAAAGGAAGATTTTAAAACACTTTGTACATGTGAAGAAATGTGAACCTGGAGCCTAAACATTATGGTGGTATTCTTGGTTTGATTCGTGGTATTACTGCAAGTTGAGTAAACAGAATCTATTACAGGGGTCTCCAACATTTTCGGTAAGAATAACTACTTATACTGAGTGAAAACTACCCTGAGTTATGAGTAATATTAGCTTTGTAAACATTACTTCCTCAAGCAAGATTACACTGATGGCTATTTTATGCAAGATTACCATCACTGTTCACCTTGGAGCACTATGGGTAATACATAACAGCCATAGCTGTGATGCCACGTGCACCAAGAAAATAATATCATTAATATGTTTCCCCAATACCAAATGATTTATCACTCAGATTTGGGCTTTAAATATATTTTGGAAATTCATGTTTCTCCAAACATCCCTTATGAGTTCTGAAAATACACACATTTTAATCTCACGTACACGCTTTTCAATTTTGGTTACATATGTTAGTATCCAGGGGGCAAAGCATACACACGAAAGCTGCTTGCTGGTAGCTGAAGAGCTACCAGCAGCTCACAAACTACTTGTTGGAGAAATATGGTCTATTATGTACCATGATTGGTGGATTCCTTTCAAGCACCAGTAGGAGCAGACAAAAAGAGAGCATGCATTAGTAGTAAAAAAGACAAAGTAATATGCTTGAGTGCAGCATATTGCTGCATCTTAAAGAAATAAAATCATTTTTTTAAGTTCCAAGTTCTATTAAAATGTCAATTTTTGTACAAAATATGGTATTTCATAATTTGCGAAACTGATGGTTGTATACTTTTTTCTGTATTTTCCTATATTGTTTCGAGGTTCAAATTGTATTGTAGAAATTGGTTAAGTCGGGGTTCCCAGATTCCTATAATGATTTAATGGGGTCCTCAGAAACTAAATGGGTAAGAATCGTCGGGTTAGATTGCTTTTCTGCTCATTTGTTTCCTCTATAAAATCAAGTGGGCCCCATGCCATTGTTCAAAGTGGTATAATGGCATCCATTGTAGGGAAAGATTTGAGACCCTAAGAATCAAAAGGGGTGTCCAAAACAGTGGGTCAGCATTGTTTCCTATTTCTGCTGAGTAACTCCACTTTATGTGTGACACTATTGGTCCGTGTCTGGCTTTTTGTATCAAAAGCACTTTGCATTGGGACTTCTAGTTTTGCGTTTCTAAGTATGTGTATGGGTTTAGAAATTACAGAATGTACAGTGAAAAAGTGTTATACATAACATAGGTCTATTTGGCAAATATGGACTTTAACTTTATACTTTATACACAGTCAGTGATGCCAGTGGAAGATTGATTGAGCACAGAGAACCACCGTGATGTAAGTGACATAAACCAATGAAACTACAACGCATGAGAGAAAATACTGCAACTCCCAGTATCCCATTATTTTACATCACTTACCATTCCTTCAAAGCGCCACAGGGCTACTGCTTCCTGCAATATTAGTAATCACATTTAGAATTGTAAGCATAGAAAGGGGACAGAAAAAATTATCATCATTATAACTGGAAATGTTGAGCTGTAGGGACTGTTGTCACCCGTGGGATCATGCTCCCACCTGCTGTCTACCTTCCCCTCAGAGGGTTTCATGAAGGAGTCCATTTGCACGGAAACACTCGAGGAATCTAAAAGGCTTAGAGCATTTTCCTAAAGGAAGAAACAGGAACGAGCCCCATTATGGAATGTGGAGGTGGTAAGAAGGTACAAGTTATCATGCACAATTACTCATCTGGCCCCAGACACAATTGTCATAGGTCATATTAACAGTGACTTCTTTTCAGTTGGTCCTGCAGAAATCACTGAGATGAAAAGCAGCTGTGTGTGCCTTCATTGGCCAATCATATGCAGGAAGTCCTGACTCATCTTCCCGTCTTGGAGGCAAAATTATCATCCTCTGCAAAAGACCTAGACTTGCACAACTTGTTTTAGAGTTTGCAGTGAGCTGGTCACTGGTCCTGTCCTCTAAAGTCCAGCTTCTCGTGACTGTAAACTCCAGGGCCCCGAACAGCTGCAGCAAGACAACCGCCAAGATGTAATTACAACATGAGAACCAACTCAAAAGCTACTCTGGCAACAAGCACCTTGCCAGTTGCTGCAGTCATCAAATATCTCTTTAGGCCCTGTGGACTCCATCCCCAGGGCTTTTTCTTTCGCAAAGGAGAGAGGGCTCGAAAGGTCCCCCTCCCCGATTCTTATTAGGCCCTGGGGACCCCACCCCCAGGGACTTTTTTTTAAATAAAAGGGAGGAGGGCACACAGCCCCCTCCCCAAACCTTGCTAGGCCCTCTGGACCCCATCCTCAGGGCACTTTCTTAAAATGAAAGGGGTAAGGTCCATGCGCCCCACACTCGAAGCATTGTTAGACCCTTGTTACCCCATCCCCCAAGGGGTGTTTTTTTAATCTGAATGGGAGGAGGCAGCATGGCCCCCGACCCTTGTTAGGTCTTGAATACCCCATCCTCCAGGGCCACTACTAAAATTAAAGGGGAGGGAGCAATGTAGCCCACCTTCTCAAGCCTTTTCTGGCCCTGGGAACACCATCCCTTGTGGCCTACAATATTAAAAATGGGTGCTCACCATTGGTACCATGCGCTGATTAGTGGCTTCAAGGGGAGCTCCAGGTCTCCCACGGCCCCAGTCAGCCCCCTGCATGTAGCAGGAGCTGGCATTGCTCCCAGCCAGAGGAAGCAGCTACTAATGCTGCTGTTTCCGGGTGGGAGCAATATTTTGATCAATTTCCCTGCCCACAGAAAACAGATCAAAAGTTTGCCCCCAGTCAATGGGAGCATTTTTAAAGCTCCCACTCACTGGGAGCAGACTTTGTATTTGCCCTTGCATGGTGGGAGATTAAAAAATGCTCCCCCTAAGCAGGAGCAAACACAGGTTTCCCTGCTCATGCTGGTGTGCGCAGGGAAACAGCTAAGTCCTGGGGGGACTCCCTGGGAAATAGGATGTGAGCTGGCCCGAGGAAAGTGGTCTCCAGAGCTGTTAATGGCTCAGGGGTGGGGCCATGCGGTTCCTCCCCATTTTGCAAACATTCAGACCCCTGGATGGGCTCCCAGGGCCTCTAATGGCCTGGGGAGGGGAGCAGTGCAATCACCTCCCCATTTTGAGAAATTTCAGCCCTGAAGTTCAACTCGCTGGGACCTCTAATGTCCCAGGGAGGGGTGGTCATGCTGCCTCCCTCCCCATAATCAGTAGTTTTGGCCCTGGGATTGGTGCCCAGGTGCCTATAGAGGCTAGGGAGAGGACTGTGTGCCCTCCTTCCATTAATAAAGTAAAGTTTCCCTGTCTAACATTTTGTTTTGATCTAGTGTGAGTCCAGAAGGATTGTGTGATTTTTGCCTTTTTTGTGTGCTTTTGGCCCCCTGTTTCACCTCCCCCCCCCACATAGGGCCTAGGCAGTCAGGGTATCCCTACCTGTCCCCTTATTATTTTCTTCCCATGTTTAGGACAGTGGACTAAGTCCCTGAGTCCGGTAATGGCAACATTTTTCCTATGTTGCTGACAGCCAGAGTGCTCATTCGCTCTCTGTTGTCTGACTTCCGCCAGAGTGAATCAGCCCAAGGGAAAAAAGATCATTGAGGCAATCAGAATACTCTATTTTTTAAAATTGGGTTTGAGGGACTGCGGGAATGTGGGCAATAGCCTCTTGTTTGCCACAAGTGCCCTTCAGACGAGTCTGAACTGTAATATCCCATACAGTGAATTGCTAAGAGGCAAGAGGAACTGCAGTATGCCTGAGAGTTTAGAACAGGAGAGCAAGACAATGATTGATTGCAAGGTTGCAGGAAAGGGGATTTTCTAACAAAATCATACAAAAGTCTAATAGAAAAGTAGACAAGGTGTCCAGGGAAAACCTTTTACACCCTAACATGAAGTCATCTGTTAAAGAAAATGAAACATTGAGATTTATTACCACCTATTCCAGTCAGGCACATCATGTTTATAGGGTGCTCAGAAAATACTGGCACATGCTAGGAATGAATGGTGTGTTAATACTTATGTGGGTATTTCTTCCCAGATCGCATTCAGCAGTCAGTCATTGAAGGACAGTTTCAGTATCAACTAAATCACTTGCAAGAACCATAGTACTACTCAAATGAAAAGTCTTTTTCTGTTGTAAGATCTGCAAAGCATGTAGAAATAGCTCTAATACTGCCAGCATGATTATTCTCAACACAACTAAGGGGCATATTTATACTCTGTTTGCGTCGAATGTGCGTCAAACATTTTGACGCACAATCGGCGCAAACCCTGCCCCATATTTATACTTTGAAGCCCGACCCCGCGGGCGTCAAAATTCCACCATGTGCGTCATTTTTTGTAAGGGGGAACCAGCCTTGCGTTAATTATATGCAAGGTAGGCGTTCCCTTCTAAAAAATGACCTTAAGGCCTGTGCCCCTTATTTATACTCTGGCGTCATTTTGACGCACAGGAGGGGGTGGGCCTTAAAAAACGGCGCACAGCCTGATGTGCGCCGTTTTTTAACGCCTGGGTCAGGGCAGGCGTTAAGGTACCAGTGGGCTCGGAAGGAGCCCAGAGGTGCCCTCCCCTGCCCCCAGGGACACCCCCTGCCACCCTTGCCCACCCCAGGAGGACACCCAAGGATGGACGGACCCATCCCAGGGAAGTAAAGGTAAGTTCGGGTAAGTATTTTTTGCCGATTTGTTTTGTGGCATAGGGGGGCCTGATTTGGGCCCCCCTACATGCCACTATGCCCAATGACCATGCCCAGGGGACATAAGTCCCCTGGGCATGGCCATTGGGCAAGGGGGCATGACTCCTGTCTTTGCTAAGACAGGAGTCATGTCAATAGAGGTTGGGCGTAAAAAAAAACGGCGCAAATCCGGTTTGAGGCCTGAATTTTGCCTCAGACCTGACTTGCACCATTTTTTGACGCACAACCCCCATTTTCCCATACGCCAGCGCTGCCTGGTGTGAGTCATTTTTTTTGACGCACACCAATCCGCAGCGCTGGCTAACGTCATTCCATTAATAAGGCGCCCGCATGGCGCATTGGAATGGCGTTAGCCGGCTGTAAAATTTTTGACGCACAACTGCGTTGGCGCAGTTTTGCGTCAAAAAGTATAAATATGGGCCTACATTTTTTTGGATTTGCAAGTTTGTTACTTGCAACACTGAGTTTTGTATCTATTGGGAGCACTGTACACAAAGCAAAAACATATGTACTTGAACACATGAGAGCTATAAGGCATGTTGATCAACAGTATCCTGTCGCTAAGCACTTTGGGGAAGTACATTATGGCAATGAAAGATTACTCAGTTTTGCGGTCCTTGACACGATCTTGCCCAGTGTCAGAAGGGGGACCGTGAATACGTACTCTGCAAAATGGAGTCCAAGTACATATTGGACTTTGATCCATTAACCCCTTTTTGGCTGAATTCTGCGGAGAAAATGGCAGTACATTTAACTAAATCAGATACATTTTTATTAATTTGTTTTGATTAAACGCTTTCTGCATCCACCTTAGAAAATGTTAAAAAACTTTAATTTGATTTTTAACATGTTTTTAACCATCACATTGCTTGTTTTTTCAGTCAGGCTTGTTATACATTGCCCGGGATGGGCAGTAGTGGCAGTTTTGATGCTGTTCCATACATCAAGAACCTGTGAGGATGTGTTGGAGCATTTTTGATCCATTTGATATTCTGTGCTTTTTCTCAGGCCCTATTAACCCCTTCGCTGCCAGGCCTTTTCCCCCTCCTGTGCCAGGCCTTTTTTTGCATATTTGGGGCAGTTCGCGCTTAGGCCCTCATAACTTTTTGTCCACATAAGCTAACCAAGCCAAATTTGCGTCCTTTTTTTCCAACATCCTAGGGATTCTGAAAACTAGAGACCTAGGGGAATCCAAGATGGGGTGACTTGCGGGGCTCGGACCAGGTTCTGTTACCCAGAATCCTTTGCAAACCTCAAAATGTGGCTAAAAAAACACATGTTCCTCACATTTCTGTGGCAGAAAGTTCTGGAATCTGAGAGGAGCCACAAATTTCCTTCCACCCAGCATTCCCCCAAGTATCCCGATAAAAATGATACCTCCCTTGTGTGGGTAGGCCTAGCGCCCGCGACAGTAAACGCCCCAAAGCGCAACGTGGACTCATCCAAATTTTTTAAAGAAAACAGGAGGTGTTTTTTGCGAAGTGCCTACATGTAGATTTTGGCCTCTAGCTCAGCCGGCACCTAGGGAAACCTACCAAACCTGTGCATTTCTGAAAACTAGAGACCTAGGGGAATCCAAGGAGGGGTGACTTGCGGGGCTCGGACCAGGTTCTGTTACCCAGAATCCTTTGCAAACCTCAAAATTTGGCTAAATAAAACACATGTTCCTCATATTTCTGTGGCAGAAAGTTCTGGAATCTGAGAGGAGCCACAAATTTCCTTCCACCCAGCGGTCCCCCAAGTCTCCCGATAAAAATGATACCTCACTTGTGTGGGTAGGCCTAGCGCCCGCGACAGGAAATGCCCCAAAGCGCAACGTGGACACATCCCATTTTTAAAAAGAAAACAGTGCCTACCTGTGGATTTTGGCCTGTAGCTCAGCCAGCACCTAGGGAAACCTACCAACCCTGGACATTTTTGAAAACTAGAGACCAAGGGGAATCCAAGATGGGGTTACTTGTGGGGCTCGGACCAGGTTCTGTTACCCAGAATCCTTTGCAAACCTCAAAATTTGGCTAAAAAAACACATGTTCCTCACATTTCTGTGGCAGAAAGTTCTGGAATCTCAAAGGAGCCACAAATTTCCTTCCACCCAGCGTTCCCCTAAGTCTCTCGATAAAAATGGTACCTCACTTCTGTGGGCAGGCCTAGCGCCCACGAAAGGAAATGGCCCAAAACACAACGTGGACACAACATATTTTTTCACAGAAAACAGAGGTGTTTTTTGCAAAGTGCCTACCTGTGGAGTTTGGCCTCTAGCTCAGCCGGCCCGGGGGGGGGGGGCAGAAATGCCCTAAAATAAATTTGCCCCACCCCCAAACCCCCCCTGCCCGGGAACGACCCTTGCCTACGGGGTCGCTCCCCCTGCGTGACATTGGCGCCAAAAAACAAATCCCCGGTGCCTAGTGGTTTCTGCCCCCTTGGGGGCAGATTGACCTAAAATCGGCCAATCTGCCCCCAGGGGGGCAGAAATGGTCTAAATACAATTTGCCCCCCAGGGGAGCGACCCTTGCCTGATGGGTCGCTCCCCATCTCTAAAAAAAGAAACAAAAAAAAAAAATATATTAAAAATAATTTGCCCTGGCGCCTAGAGGTTTCTGCCCCCCCCGGGGGCAGAAATGGCCTAAAATAAATTTGCTCCCCCAACCCCCACCCCCCCCGGGAGCGACCCTTGCCTACGGGGTCGCTCCCCCTGCGTGACATTGGCGCCAAAAAACAAATCCCAGGTGCCTAGTGGTTTCTTCCCCCTTGGGGGCAGATTGACCTAAAATCGGCCAATCTGTCCCCAAGGGGGGCAGAAATGACCTAAATACAATTTGCCCCAGGGTAGCGACCCTTGCCTGATGGGTCGCTACCCATCTCTAAAAAAACAAACAAACAAAAAAAAAAAAACACACACAAAAAAAAAATTGCACTGGCGCCTAGAGGTTTCTGCCCCCCCCTTGGGGGCAGAAAAGGCCTTCCCAAAAACATGCCCCCCCTGGGAGCGACCCTTGCCCAAGGGGTCGCTCCCTTATGACAATATCACAAAAAAAAAAATCCCTGGTGTCTAGTGGGGTTTCAAAAGCCGGATTGCAAGCAATCCGGCTTTTGAAACCCTTGGAGAGACTTCAAAGGGAAGGAAATACATTTCCTTCCCTTTGAAGCCCCTCCGGGCCTCCCCCACGTAATTGAAAGAGAAATGCTCAGCATTTCTCTTTCAATCGCGCTGGAAGCTCTGTTTCCAGCGCGATGGGGGAGGCCCCTGTGACTAATCAGCGCGTGCTCGCGCGCTGACGTCACGGGGGGGTGGTGGGGGGGGGTCGGGGGTGGAAGGGGAAGGTCTTCCCCTTCCATCTCCGCCTTGGGGGGGAGGGGGGTGCACGGGGGGCACGCTAGCGCTCCCCCAAGTTCCCCTGTGCCTTGGACGAGATGATCTCGTCCAAGGCACAGGGGAACTGTAGCCTTGGACGAGATGATCTCGTCCAAGGCATAGAAGCGGTTAAGGTGCTCCTATTTATGTTGTTGTCATCATATATGAATCTTTAATGCTGCCATCATTGCAGGTATTGGGGTTGCTCATTTGGGCATAAGCGCTGGTGCCTACATGAGCCTGTATTACAGTGGTGTGATCCATGTAGATGACAGTCCCTGTTTGATTGTAGCCCAACTTGCAGACATTTGGTTATACTTAAAGATATTTGGACCATACTTGTGATCAGTAGGGACTTTGATCATCCATCGGAGGGCCTTTTTTAGGAGTATTTTACATACTTATATTAGGGAAAGTGCTCAACTACATACCTTTAGAGTGGAATAGAATGTCTTATATTCCAACATACGCCTAGCCCGCATGGGCCCTATTCTCTATATCCCCTCTGCATTACTTCTCCATTTGACAACATATGCAATCTGTAGGCAAATAGGCATGTCTGCCCTGCTGATTGGAAAGTTTATCAGTCATTTGCCACTGTACTCATCCCCAACGCAAAGTATTTTTTGGGATGTATATATACTGTAACAGCATTCAACCCTAGTATCTAACTATCATGCATTTTATGTAAATCCACGTATCATGGGTCTTCCTCAGTTCATTCTAAATTACATAGGTCATCACTTTTTATGATTGTTACCTCTATGAATTTATTTTTCCTTGACTCACTGTTGGTATTATTGTCTGGTTGGACTTCATTTCCTCTGAGCGAACCCAAAATTGGTTGACAATGGACCATTGGTATTTACTTGCCAATTTTGTTTATATAAATATCACATTTTTTCATGTACTTGGTGTTGCAGTATTGTACACTGGTGTTTAGCCTTGATGAAAACAACTTTACAAAATGGCAGTACCATTTGCAGCCAAAGGCATTGTATGAACGTGTCCTTCTTTTCTGTTTATGTTGTGGCTGTCCTATTTCATTAAGGGCTATGCTTCACTCGTATGACTTGTGAGAAAGGCTTTATGCTGAAACACATTAGGGAAGCTGTGTGCTAAATAAACTTCACTTTTGAGCATTGCAGGAGTGTCTGGGTGTATCACTCCTGAATTTTGTGAAGATACTTTTTTGGATTTTGTGAGGATGTCAGAACTTTACCCAGACCACTGCTCTTTGAGTATCTGCGAAGCCAGTAATTGCATTGCAAGAGAAAATATATATATTCACTTTAAAAAAACAAAGGTTACAGGGATGTTATAGTTAGGCTCACATTTTAAATGTTCCAAACCATAGACATTCACTAGTTATAGTTAGAGTTATCTCAAGTAACTTGTGTCCTAAGTTAACTATAACTCACGCCCCCCCCATGAACAGTTATCCGATCAACAATTTCACTGCAGATGTTACAGTGACATTATCAATGATGTTATCAAAGATCTCATGAGTGCCGTAATTTGTGGGGTAATTAGCAGGGCATGGTGATGGCGCAAGTTATAGTAAACTTAGGAAACGGGTTATAGTTACTTGAGATAACTCTGACTATAACTGGTATAGTTCTATGCGTTTGTACTAGTACATTCAGAACCAAAAATAATTCACCTGTAACCTTTGTTTTTTCAGTGAACTTCTATGTTTTTTTTAATGTAAAGCAATTTTCATTAGTATACAATAATCCAACCACTGCAGCCTTTGGCCCTGCGAGCCAAAGGTTTTCTGCAGGTCCTGTAGCCACACCCCTATAGCTGTCCAACTATGCACCGTGCACAGCTTTCAGCCATGTACAGTGGAGTTGGTGGCAGGGAGAGAGAGACAGTAATTGAGAGTTTCAGAGAGAGAGTAATTTAGGCTTTGATGAATGAGATACATAGAATGAGATATTGTATAGCAAATTAAAAAGAAAAGTGTATTTGTCTTTTAAACGAGAGAGATCCCCTTTCAGTATGAACCTTTAACTTTTGAAGTTTAAAATAAAATAAAGAAAAGACCACAGATGCACCTGGAGTAGAACCCTCAGCTTTCAGTGTGAGAGTCAGTGACCTTAACTATTACACCACAGGTGACATCTTACCCTCTTATTTCTAGACATACCTTTGATATTCAACCCACGCATGTGATAGGAAAGAAAATCAATGTTCCATCACAAGGAAGGTTTAACAGTCAAATCACTAGTGAATAAACAAACACACTGCCAAGCAATACTAAGATTTGAACCTTCAGCCTATTGAATGACAGCACAAAACATTGACCATTAGTCCAGAAATGACTCCATTACGCTCTCCATACAAATGTAACTATAGCATTCGTACCAAACATCTTGCCAGTTTGATGAGTTCAAGTCATTGAATGGAGAGATGATTACAATGACAATCTCTCTCTCTTCCATCCCATTATGGGATGAAGCGACAGAGAGAGAGTGACAGGACCACAGGGGAAGCCTCAAGGCTCCTGCGGTCCTAGCCGGCTCCCCTCGTCCTGTGGGAGCCGGCATTGCTCCCACAAGCAGGGAGCTGCTTTAAATAGCAGCTTCTTGTTTGTGGGAGAAATGCTTTCATCTGTTTGCCTGCATGCAGGGAAACAGATGAAAACTTATCTTTCTGCCAGCGGAAGCTGTTTAATAGCTCCTGTCATCAGAAAGCGGACTTTATTTGATTTTGCTTGGTGTTAACTGTCAACTCCCACAAAACAAACAGCTATGTCCCAGGGGTGGGCTACCCAGGAGATTGCAGGATCTGGTTCTCGGGGGTGGCGGTCCCAAGGGCCATCATTAACACCAAGAGGGGGTGTGTGCAGCACCCCTCTAACTTTAATAGCCTGGGGAGGTGGTGATCACCGGGGCTGCAGGGGGCCCCCGCATTAGATTAATTTGAGCCCATGGGAGTTGGAAGACCCCAAGGGTGCAATGGGGCATGCGCCCCCCTGCACTGTATTTTACTTGAGCTCCGGGAGGTAGTGGTCTGAGGGGCTGCAGAGGGAGGCCGTGCAGCTTCCCCGCATTAAATTTCAGTAAAGCCCTGAGGAGGTGGCAGTCCCCAGGGTGCGGGGAGCCATGCAGCCCCCTTGCTTATTAGAAATAATAAGCCCCAGGGAGGTGACGGTCCCGGGGGCAGTAATAAGCCCTGGAGGGGGGCCACATCCTTATTTTTATATGACCCTGGGACATGGCCCACCTGGGGGCTTTAAAAACTCAAGGGGCTTAATTAAGAGCCCCTACCGCCACTGAAGCATCACCTTTAGTGACACTCCAGGGGTGAATTGCACTGCACTGTATTTACTAGGTGCCTTAAGCCACTTTTTGTGGCTCAACGCCACCTTGTAAATACGCCTCCTTCACATGCAGCACTTTGCGTAGAAGGGGCATGCAATGGGTGTTGCTGTGGGCATGCCACAGCAACACCCATTGCATTTAGACGCTGTCCCAGATTTACAAGTTTTCGTAAACCTGAGGCAGCGACAAAATCTAACGCCACCCTAGGGGTGGCGTTAGCACGGCACAAAAATGCTTTCATTTCTCTTCATTTTTTGATCTCTCTATTTTTAAAACATTTTTACCATAAATTCACAGCAACGTCACAAATTTACAACAAAAATATTTTTTAAAGTGCCTTTTTGCCCTGGCGGAGTCCCTCTGGGACGCCAGCCGAAGATTTAAAGGATCAGAGTGTCCCTACCCTGGACACTTTTCCTTTTATTTGCATTTTTTGGTGGGACTCTGCTGAGTCACATTCCCAAGATGGCAGCCAGCACTTCCTGATTGATGTGTTGGCAGCCAATCAGAGCTCTGCAGCTCCGTGCATAAGCTCTTATTATTCGCAAAGTCGTTGGGGAAGATCCGCAACCCTAGATATACACATTTATTTTTCCTTTAATATCCCAAAAACTACTGAACAGATTTACACCAAATAAGCAAAAGCACAATCTGCATACCGAAAGCTAGCTTTCTGCCAAATTTTGTGTAACTCCATCCAGTGATTCGTGCGCAACAAGATAGGCCGGCACACTTTTTTGAAAAAAATGATGTGAAGATTCGTCAAATGGTACCAAAGATATAGGCAAGTCAAAAAATGCTTTTTCTTGGAAACATGGTCTTAACCATATCTACCTATTGGCGATAGCCAGTAGGTAGTTATACTTAAGGCCATTTGCTCCATAGATGGACCATTTTTGACTTAGCCAATAACCTTGGCGCCTTTTGACGAATCTTCATAAAATTATCAAAACTAATAAGATGATCGCTTTAGCTGTGCCTTGAAAGGTACAGAGTAAACCGTCAAGCATGGGCCGAGAAAAAGGGGGGTCCAAAAACACTTTTTCCCTATTCTGTGTGGGGATTTTGCATTCTTGGCTACAGCCTGAACCGCTGAATGGAATTACAACAAATGTAGCAGGAGCAAGAAGTGAATACTCTCACTCAGGAATTGCGGTAAAGAAATTTTACTGCATGCTGTTCATAACATGTTTCACCCTCCAAACAGGCTTGATCACATGAACATACTCTAATTGAAAGTGCATTTAAACAGTGTATGACCCAAAACATAAACAAAAGACTGCCCAATAGTCCTCTGTTCATGTTTTGGGTTTTACACTGTTTAAATGCGCTTTCAATTAGAGTATGTTCATGTGATCAAGCCCGTTCGGCAGGTAAAACGTGTTATGAACAGCGTGCAGTAAAATATTTTCACTGCAATTCCTGAGTGAGTGTATTCACCTCTTGCTGTTTGTTTATAGTTTTCCAGCCACTGGTTTGGCGCTCCACCCCTCAGGGGTCAGGACTCCGGCAGGAGCAATATACAAAGATGCTATATTAACATGTGTGTTAAATGTTTTAAAAAACTTAGAAATTCACTGAATAAACTAAAGGTTACAGGGACGTTACAGTTAAGTTGACAAAAAAAGAAATAGAAATCCAGCAGTTATAGTTATGTTTATACAGTAGTTCTCCTAGAAAGTAACTTTAGGCATCAAGTGGTAGTTTCTTAGCAAACCCTTGTTTTATATATATATATATATATTACACAGCAGCAGTCACCACTGTCTAGTTATAACTGGGACTAGATTTCCATAGGGAATTGATTTTTTCGTTTGCTAAGAACCTGGGAGTTGTTTAACGCATCTTCCCAAAATGTTTACAAATATTGTCATATACTTCAGCACCCTTGCGGAAATTGTCAAGCAGAGGCTAAAAAACAGGGAGGGTCCCAAAACACAATATCCCCATGCAATTTCCCCTAGGAACTTTAGACATAGCTGAAACTAATTACACCAAATTAGGCAGAAAGCTACATCTTAACCCAGCAAGTGTGCTTTTTCTGGTTTGATGTAAATCCATTGATAGTGTTTGACAAATTAAGGGTTAAAACTATAAATATCTTGAGATGCAGGAATGCCACGTGACTGGCAGATCAAAAGATAAGATTTGATTGGGTACCTCACATCAACAAATGTGTTTGGCAGCCATTTTAGCAGTCAGGCTCTCAGTCCCCCTGACCTGAAAAAAACATGCCATGGGGAGTTAGGGACACCCTGACTCCGTAGACCTTGTGGGGAGATCTCAGAGAGAACCCTCATGGCCAAATCCACCTTTTTTAGGTACAGCAGTAATGTTTTTTTAAAAAGGTTAGGCTCACACCCTTTTCTATTTGAATCACTCTGGTTTGGCCAGGGCCTGGGGTGTCACCGCATTATTTATAGAAGGAAAAAGGGGCACGCAGCCCCCCCCTTCAAGCCATCTAATGGTCCCAGAGACTCCATACTCCAGGGTCTGCTGCATAATTCTTTGGGGAAGGGGCATAGGGCCCCCTCTCCAAGCCATGTTAATGCCCTGGGACCCCATCAGCCAAGGCCTACCATATATTTATGTGGTGAGGGGGGCTTGGGGCCTCCCTCCCTGAGCCATGTAATGGCCCCTTCACCCAGGGCCCACTGCATAGTTATTTGGGGAGCCATGTTATAACCCCAAGGGCCCCATCCCCAGGCTCAACTTAAAACAGTATCTTAGGGACCCATCCCTCAGGACACTGTTGTTCCCTGCCCAGGAGGATCTGTGGTAGCAGAAATGTAAGTCCCTGCCTGAAATTGGTTATATTGGTGTTCTGCTTTCCTTCTTATCTCGTAATCAGAGCTTACAGAACATATCAAGAATGCACTTCTGAGTTCAAAGAAGACTTTTATTGTTGTTAATTCGTGAGAGACGAATTATTAGATTTCAAGCACAAAAAGTATTGCAGCAATGAAAACAAAATATATCACAGTACTTTTCAGTTGCAATGTCTACAGCAGGTTATATTTATAAGATATTGAATGCAAAGCAAAACAAATACTTCACCGTGTGAGAAACTGTTTACAGCTTCATCTTTCTGGGGTCTGCAAGTTGATGACTCCGGTCAACTGCGAGAAAGAGATTATCTACCCACACGGGAGACTGGCAACTGACGCCAAGTTCCAGTCCGAAGTCAGGCAGAAAAGAATCTAATTCTCTGAAGCCTGTGTCATCCGTTACAAAAGCGTGCCCCCTCCTCTCAGACTCGGGAAAACTACGCAAGCCTTTGGAGACTGGCCAGATCTCCTAGACTGCTCCTCTTCCCAAGCTTGAGCAGAAAGGAACAACACCAAATGTACCCTTCTCTTATCAGGTCTAGTCTACTGTGAGAAAAACATCTTGGTTCATCTTGTGCAAAAACACAGCTTGGAAAAATACAGCTTGGATTCTCAACTGCAATGTTTAACTCCACGTTAAAGGCAATAGGCAGCTAACCTAAATATCAAATGTAATGTCTAATATCACGTCAAAGCCAATAGGCAGCTAAGCTGGATACAGAATGGAAGGTCTAATATCATGTCCAAGCCAATAGGCAGCTGAGCTGAATAAAAAATGTAATGTATAATATCATGTCAAAGCCAATAGGCAACTGAACTGAATACAAAATGTAATATCTAATAGCATGTCAAAGCCAATAGGCAGCTAGACTGAATACAGCATGTCAAAGCCAATAGGCAGAATACAGAATGTAATGGCTAATGCAATGTCAAAGCCAATAGGCGGCTAAACTGGATACAGAAAGTAATGGCTAATGCCATGTCAATGCCAATAGGCGGCTAGGCTGAACAAAACATACAATGTGCTACTGGTGAACATTGAGCAACTAATATGCGCAGTGGTGAAACACAAAGTCATTGGTCAAACTTAATCAATAGCATCACAATTGGTAACATTTCAAGGTTTCTTGTTTTAAGCATTCCTTTCTTCTCATATTAACATCTCTACCTTGATCACAATTAATATTTAAGTGCTTGGTGCAGTTGGTTATCAATTATGGGATGCTGTTCAAAATATGGTGATAAAGAAAATCTCAAGCTCTCCAGGAAACAAGTTTTTACACTTTAGATTCATTGATTTTAGGGTATGACCTTTTCCTAAAAAATGCATCTGTGAGTTAACAGGTACTACTATTTTTTTGAGCTGGTTGCAGAACCCCCACAATAGTGTATGGAGTCTTGTCCTAGCAGTTGCTAAGTCATTTCAATATTTAAGATAGGCCTTTGCTCATCTCACCTCCCCCTGTTGACTCATTTTTATCATATATGGCTAAGACAATCAGGTCTCCCTCGAATGGGATCAGCAGTACCATTGTTTCAGCTTTAAATGTTAGATGTCTTGTACTGGATAAGCAGCTTTTGGCACAAGCCGATTTAAGACATGACAAAAATCATAGTTCTTGGTGGCAATGGGGCCTTTTTTATTCATTATTATGCCCCCCCCCCAATATGGGTGCTTAGGCTATCATTGTAGACTCTGTCAAAATACCTTAATTTTAAGGTAGATTCTGTTGTCCAACTGGGGCACTGTAGCTGCCATTACATCTTCCTAATTTTAAAACCTAGACCATCCTATAGAAGTCTTATATGTCTCTGTCTATTTTGTAGAATCTCCACAGTAGCACCATTTGTACAGTCTAGTCTGATTTCTGGAAATACTCTTTATATCAAGAATTTCAATACCCTTCTCTTTAAGCTACAGACTATAAGGAATGGTACCATCAACATGCTATCAGGCACTCATATGCTTGAGCATAACACAGAATAATATTTAGTGGCCTTCCGACCAAAAGATGTCTTCTGTGTGGTGTACGTGTTTAGGTGTTTCAATGTTCCACACTCCAACAGTGATAAATTAATCCTTTTTACCATCATACTCTTCAAGGTTTGAGTTACTCAACCTTTTGGCTGCCCCATAGTTTCAGAAAAAGGAAATAAGTGATATGCAGTGACTAAACTTTAATTCTTTGTCACAAGATATGTTGCTCTTTCGTGAAAATTGAAACCTGTGCTGCTCTCATCTCTAGCATAAGCTGCTTGTTTCTTTTTATGCTGTGACTTTAAGCACTGTGCCTTTCCCCCTCAATAGAAATTAACTTAAGTGCAGGCCGTTGTTCAGCTGCCACTCACTCAGGAACCATAGACAGTTATTTCTCCAATCAGTGGAATGAGATTGTGGCTACCAGGCAACCATGCATTAACACACACCAGAGGGTAAATGCTCTGTGTTTCTACTATTCTTCTGACTAGAAAGGTGGTAGGCAATCACAGAGCTGACTCACTAGACATGTTTCTTAGGTCGCAGCCTACCAGAAAGAGCAACTGTCTGCTTTGCTAAAGACATCTTGTGGTCTTTCAGAAAGTTGACCTTGCAATGCATTCCGCTTGTTAATTATCTTTGGATTCTTGCTATTTAACTCACAATTTCTGTCTTTCCATTTGCTGGTTTTATTTGCTTTAGGCTCTCCAGGTTCAGTTTGTTCCTCCCTTTTCTGAAACTGTGTTTTCTGTATTCTTCTTTCACAAACTTATTTTCTGTTAACAGGCCTTTAAATCTTGTTCTTGTCTCATCAAATGTGCTGTGCATGCAAAGACCGAGATCAAATGGAGGTGCTGTCTTCCATGGCGCTTGTTTAGTTTTCATTCTCTGACTTCAAAGTGAGAGGATTTATGTGACAATCTTGTCAGATACTGAGCTGTAGGAAAGTGTTTTTTCTAGCACCCAACAACATTTAAAAGAACTGTGTAAGTACTTCAGAATATTTCAGAATAATGAACACATAAATGCAACCCATTTTTTGTTATTTCTGAAGTGTGTTGGAAACAAATACTGTAATATGATCAAAACGAATTATTAAACTAGGTGATGCAATTTCCACACAATTTCGTCTGTGCACGTTATAGCTTTATTAGTAAAACTATAGGTCTGTGCAAATGCAGTGGTCATTTCAATTGAAAATGTGTTGTCTGTAATGGAAGTGTGCTACCACACCATGAATACTCCACTCTATGCCGCTACAATACTCTGCACCTCTCTACATCACTGCACTCAGTACCATGTATGTAAGCTTAGGAATAATGCACAGATGGTAGATGTTAGGTTTAATATTTGTGGTGAGATTTAAAGGTCTTCACTGCTGACCTATTCAAAGGTTTTGAACTGAGGAAATAACCTGACTCCTCTGGACATTTAAAAAAAAAGCTTATTCTTACCTGAGTGTCAAAGTATAAATCCATGACAAGGATCTACATATGAGGAGTCTAAATGTCACTGCACCTTCTCCTTCTTCTTGCAGCAAACTACTGACCGGGTATGCTAGCTGGCAGGGCAAAAGAGATACATATATGCAAGACTGGGGTGATCTGAAGCTTCCATGTCTCAGTACCACATGATTCCTCAACAACTGGAAGAATGATTAACATTTTATTTTATTTTAATTGCTTTTTTATCTTATTTTATTTGGACCTAAATTATACAGGTCTCCTAAGACATTTTCATAGCAAATGATAGCAGTATCTATTAATGGGACACCTGTTGTTATATGCCAGTGATTAACGTTAGAAGTTGATTATAAATGCAACACCATCCCTAAAAGGGTTGTATGCTGATGTAAGAGGATCACGTTGCCAACCAGTAATTTCTTTGTACAAACTGGGGTTAGTAATCTCGCCTCCATTTTATCTACAACTGATATACTAATCAGCCCCAGAGCAAAATGGCCATTTGGAGTGAGTATCAAAAACTCCTACTTCATCACTTTTCATGATGCAGATGTCTGGAACCCTCTGTGAATGGCTGAGAATGGAGGGATGAAGCACAACAGTCCCCACTCCTGATTTCACATTAATTGAATGAAGACTCTTTTTTAAAGCTACCTCTTTCTCCTAAAGGGGAAGGAAAATATGTAATTCAGTTTGTGGTACAGTACTAGCCTGCAGAGAGGGTTGAAGGAGGAAGAGTTGCTCTGTCCTAGAGTTTTTTTGTTTGGTAAATGTAGTAAGTAGAAATACAGATGCAGGAATGCCTATCCAAGACTTTTGTGGTGAGTGTTACACTTTTTTGGGGGATGGGGGAGTGAGAGCCCACAGTTTCTTCAAGTCTCGATTCACACAGAGTGAGTATCCTGTATTAACTGATTAAGAACTAATAATATCATTCAGTGCATTTCGTTTTCTATTCCCTCCACCACAACTACTTATCCTCACAACATAGCTCACTATTCACTCACTTGCCACACCAGCTACGTATCCATATAATTCTAGGGCTCATATCACAGCAGTTGTATTCGACTATATACTCACATATGTACCTGCCCTCGCTTTATTAATTCACCATTAGTCTTTTGCAACTTCCCTTTCTCACATCTCCAGGAGCATACCTCACAGTAGATCTCAAACACTCAATACATTCATCTGCTCAGTCATGTGAAACCTTTTCGATTCCCATGCCACAGCTTAGACACCCACATGATTACATCATATCTCAGAATTGGGCCTGTGCATACTGTGTTTCATGGAGATTGGTTCCTTTGTGTGTGAAACAGAATTGTGAGGCTTGGTGACATGAAATGCAACTCTTCTGTGCAGGTGTTGGCTTCTTCAATACCTGCATAACATGTAAAATGGTTTGACTTCTAAAAGCAGAAGCTATAAGCAAGTTAGAATACCCTATAAGAGATAGCTCTGTAGTCTAGTGCCTGTACCCCTTGGTACTGTAAGTCGTGGAGATAGGCTGCTGTTTAAGTTCTCAAATTATCAGATCAAAGCTACCCCAGTCGTAGCATTCTCCCGCTTCTGCCGATGCCCATATGTTTTGCCTGATTGCATGTTTGCTAGTATGTGATTTTTCTGTGTGTGTGTGTATCTGTATTGTCTGGATGTATGTGCTGTATTCACACATATTTGACCAACACAAACCCTTACAACAAAATGCAACAACCACCTGAAACAGACCATGCTTACTTTTTTCCCAGTACTTGTTTCAAGTTATTTTTTCTTTTGAAAATCATTGTGTAAATGAATAATATGAATTCTGTGCTATCGCATCAGATCAAAGCTGCTTAATTACTAGTAAAGGTTTAAAGTCAAAATACAGGTATATGACATTCAGATATTTGCAATTGCCCCTTTTGAAAGTAATAATATCCTGGATCTCGGTGAACTGTATCTTTAGAATCAGCAGGCATGTGTGCCGCTCTGCAAAAAGGGCTGCTATCACGTTGCCCTGCGGCTATGCATCTCTGCTTCCTTACTTCCTGGGTAAGAAGAACTGGACCTGCATCTTGAACCCAGGGCCACTAGATTTGCTCCAAGTGTTAGGTGGTTAGCCTCGGAACCTCAAGGACAAGAAAGGTGCCAAACAATTTGGTCCCAGAACCTGGACTGTGTCTAGTGTGAGTCCTACCCCCAAGTGATTCCATCACAGTCCTGGATCCTTGGAAGTGGACCTGAATTTGCTCTGCCAGTACAGCTGTGTTCCTATGAGCAGAACTGATGTAGTGCAACACAACTCCTCACAGATGCTTCAGAATCACCTGCTACACAACGCATCCCCAATGCAGGACTCTGCATCGCAGTCCACAGCCAAGTCAATACTGCCACTGCTGCAGTGCATCCTCTATGCAGGCTTTTGCATTGTAAGCCCCTCGTCAACTGCATCCTCGATGATAATACAGGATTCTGCATTGAACCATAGCTGAGTGATGTATCCATGACATTAAATCTCACAATGCTTAGCACATCAGAAGTTGAGGTTCTTTGATCAGCTGTTCTAACTGGGTCCCTGTATCCAACCTGCTCTCCATCGTGGTCTGCCTGAATTTGTGACCTTGGCCCAGTCCGGCATGACTAGATAACAATAATTGGTTGTTTTGGAGCACCAGCTTGCAAGATGGGTGGACCAATGTGAGGCTGTTGCAGCTGGAGAACAGAAAGCCATCAGCATCCTCCCCATCTATGCTGGAAGTCTTTTTTTTAAGGATCTGGCATGGGTGCAGCAGACCAAATTTTGTCCCATACCTTCAGCCATGTGTGAGGTAACAGCCATCTGCACCCTGGTAGTGCTGTTGCCAGCTGGGGCGCAAAGACCCGGACCTGCTCTCAGAGCAGGGGTGAGAGGTGATGGCATCTAGGCTTCCCCCAGCTGTCGGAGGTGAACTGGGTGGATGGCGTTGCCTCATGCTGGGTTGCAGGTCGAAGCAACCCACCTGGAGACTGACAATGTCAAGGGAAAGAGGAGGCCTGGTTCGTACAGATGTAAGGTCCAGCCATCCTGACTGGGACCATGCTATGTCTGAGATGGGACTGTGCTCACTCGCAGGGTAAGAGACAGTTTGCCGTTTTGCAATAATTCATGATGTGTGTCTCTTGCAGTGGGCTGGTCTCTCAGATGCTGGGCCAGGGGCGCAGTCGGAGGGGTGGCTGGGCCCTACCTTCCCCCCTTCATGGAGAAGATCCTTCTGCTTATTGCTTGATAATTTCCTTGTGGGAACTGCTGAGATTACCATGAGCAAGGATATATGGTTGTGCTTGCAAGAGGAGCGATTGTTCATCCCTCTATTAGTGGCATTGGGTCTGCTCGTGCATGCCCCCCATACCTTGGGATATGCTGGGGGTGAGGTGGGGCCTAGACACATCACTGGCAGTCCAGAGTCCTTTGTACTAGAACTAGGGTTACACCCTGATTTGTCCATTGCCTATGGCACTGGTCAATCCTGGGATCAATGATTTCTGCAGTGATGCTTTAGGAGGCTCACCTGTGACATCCCTTTGTGCTTCTTCCTTTGAAGTGGCAGTTATGCTCATGCCCCTCATACTTTAAGCGCCAACAGAAGTGAGGTGGGACCCAGGCACATTGGTGGTGAACTGGCATACTCTTCGCCTAACACTCCACTGCGCCCTACTCATTCCTTACCTGCCTCACTCTCCCATCCTGTATCCAACAGCTGCTAGCTCAACATTGATAAGGCAAATGGCATCAGACAAAACTTCAGTTTATTGCTCGTTGTAATCACTGGTCCCAAGTTGCTGAACTCAACTGGTCCGCCTTCTGAGGATCACACCGATGCTGATGACATGAGATACTTACTGATTATCATGCAGACCAGCCTGACTTCAATTGAGTCGTAAATGAATTTCCTGGGTGCTAAAATGGACAGCATTACGCGCAAACTAGAAAAGCACAATGGCCAGCTACAAGAAACTGAACAAGGTATCGCAAAGGCAGAAGATGCTCTGGCCTCCCGAGAGGATACGCTTCTAAATATGAACATGTGCTTAAAGTGGTCGTGGCCAAGAATGAAGATTTAGAAGCTCAGTCTTGTCAGTCTGAGCATTTCTTTGTCCACCAGCACTGGTAAACTGGAGGACTATATTGAGAGACTTTTAAGGGCAGATTTATGTAAAGTGGTACTGCACTGAGTGGAGCCCCACTATACCTGTGCCCCTTAGCGCCCCCCTACCGCCACTATGTGTGCACCCTATTTGAAATACAGTGCACCATGGCGCAGGGTAGGGGACAATAGCATCATTTTAGATGACGTTATTGATGTCCTCTGCAGGAGTAGCACCAAAATATTGGTGCTACTCCTGCAGAGTACATAGGGGCTCATTTAAAATGATGGAAGGCCCCTTTTAATGCCTGCTCGGAGCAGGCTTTAAAAGTGCCGTAAGAAATGGTGCAAGGAAATCTCATAGATTTCCTTGCTCCATTTTTTTGGCGCAGGCATAATGTAGCAAAAAGGGTTACAGAGTGGAGCAATGCATGCATTGTGCCACTCTGTAAATATGGAGCTGATTTTAGCCTCGTTGGGCCAAAATAACATTAAAAAACATGACGCTAATGTGGTGCAAGGTGGCGCTAGGTGACTATAAATATGTCCCCTACTTTCCTTCTTCAAAGCCGAACCATTCTCCCCCCTCTTTATTGCCAGAAGACCGCCAGTGCTGGCTGTCTTCTGCCCACCATATTATGGGTACTGCTGGATTACCGCCACATTTTTGGTGGAAATCCAGCATTAGTCGTGCTGGCAGGCGGAGGCACTTGGGCGGTTCTACCACCGGCCCTGCGCCACCAGAAGGACTCTGCCCACCGTATTATGTGCTATAATACTGCCTGAGTGTGTACTGATGGCAGGGCGCTGCCGGAGGTGAAAGCGCCCTGGCCAGGTAAGTTGATCGTCCGACTAGGATCGGGGGTGTTATGTGTGCGTGTGTGAGTGTGTGTTGTCTGCGTGTGTGCATGAATGTGTGTATGCATGGTTGTATGCGTGTCTGAATATAGAAGTGAGTGCGTGTATGCATGTAAGTGTATATGCATGTGTGCATGCAAGCGTGAGTGTTGTGGTGAATGTGTATTTGTCTGCGTGTGAGTATGCATGTTTTGATAGGTGTGAGTATGCTTGTTTGGATGGGTGTGATTATGTATGTTTGGATGAATATGTGCATGCATGCTTGATTTTGGATGAATATGTGCATGCATGCTTGATTGTGTGTATAAGTGCTGAGGTGAATGCGAGAATGGATGCGTGTGAGTGAATGCATGTATGTAAGTGTAGGTGAATGAGTCTATGCGTGGTGCATGTGGGTGTCTGTGTGCGTGTGCATGTATGCGGGGAGGGGGCGCTGTACCCAGAGGGGGGTGGTGGTAGGGGGAGGGAGAAAGGGGGCATTGTACCTGGAGAGGGTAGAGGAGTGCTGTGCTTGGAGGTGGGGTGGGGGGACGAGTGCTTCCTGCGGGGTTGGGGGATTCATCTACTGGTGACAGAGAAGAAAGTTCCTGTCACCGGTAGCCTTTCCGCCAGGGTTTTCCTGGCAGTGCTACTGCTGTGGAAACCCTGGTGGAAAGGCGGCTCCTAATACCGCTGGCGGTCTCTTGTGGACCAACGGGTTGGAGATGCTCATCTCCGGCCCAGCGGGTCCGACCGCCCTGGTGGGTGTGAGTGGAGATGTGGCAGGTTGGCAGAGGCCAGCCTGTTGGCAGTGAGACCACCATCTTTGCCCTGGTGGTCAGAAGACAGCCAGGGTCGTAATGACCACCTATATTTCCGAGATCCTCACAGAAGCCGTAATTGTGTGTTGAGAAAGTTCATGCACTTTGGAGGTCTTCCAGGAATTCACATTATTTAGGAGAAATCCCAGCTCTGCACCCTTACGCCTGATACAATGCTCTCCCCTCTGGATTTCCCATTAAAGTGGTGCTCCACAGAACTTAAATACCTGGGGATAATGATATCTCGTGATAGGGAGAAAGTGATCTTTTCCAGTTATGGTGTTGCAGTCAATACCAATCAAATCACATGATGGCTCTCTCTCCCACTGTCCTGTGCAGGCAGTGTAGCTTTGATGAAGATGGCAATCCTCCTTACAATGCTGTACCCTTTTGTGAATATCCGTGTCCCACTGGCCCAATCATTCTTTGGCACACTAAAAACTCAGCCTGGTCAGGTAGACTGCACGTATTCAATGGGATACCCTTACATTACTCTTTCAGCAGGGGAGCTTTGAAACACTAGACATGTTGCTTTATTATTTATGTTCTCAGCCACATCATGCTATTCATTGGTATCCCCCCGCCTCTTTCATCTCCCATCCGGCTATTGAACCAGGCTATATGGCACCAATTCCCTCATCTTTATACATTGGTATTCCTTCAGTTGGAAACTCGTCCTCAATGTTCATGGTCCCCTGCACCACTACACCCTGACAGAGGGTATGCCACTAAGTGGGTAAACACTTTCTCTATTCACATTTACTCCCTCTGGAATATTACTCACTATCGGGAGGTCACTCATAAATCCTTAGGTCATCTTCAACTCAAACAAAATCGATTAAAACATTGGGGTGATCAATATAGTAATGGTCACTGCCTCACTCAAACAGAATACACAGGGGAGATGCAGGCCTCACCCATGGACGTGTTCACATACATCAGGTTAAAAATGTAGCTCTAAGGCATCCACCCCAGATTTCCCTGATGCAACTCCTACATTTGTCACATTACACAGCATGCTGCAAGCCACGAACCCTAAACCCTTGGGGGCTTATTTAGAGCCCCAAGCGCCACTGGAGTGTCACTTTTCGTGATGCTCCAGTGGTGCTATACCCTGCACCGTATTTACAAGGTGGCGTTAAGCCACTTTTTGTGGCTTAACACCACCTTGTTAACACCCCCATTTACACTCAGCCCTTTGTGTGGAAGGGGAGTGAAATGTGTGTCACAGCAACACCCACTGCATTTTGACGCAGCCTCAGATTTGCGAGTTTTTGCAAACCTGAGGCAGCGCCAAAATATAACGCCACTCCAGGGGTGCTGTTATCAAGGCACAACGAGGAGGAATACTTTCATTCCTCCTTGTCTTTTCATTCTGCAGCACGCATAGAAAGAGCAAAATGCCAGAAATTATTGTTTATGTGTGGGAAGGTGTCCCTTCCTGCACATAAACAATCATTTCAAAATGACGTATTCTGCAGCACACATAGAAGTGCCTAATCAAACCCCTCAACACTGACATCCTTGCACAATGGTGCAAGGATGCCTGCGTTGGTGCTAGGCAGCTCAATTTAGCTCCAGCACAGGGGGAAACACAGGGGTGCGCCGTATTCTAATAAATATGGTGTGTTGGAAATTGCCTTTCTGCAGGGTCACCTCCAAACTTTTTCCCTTCCTCCTCTTCTTTTTCTGACTTAAATTTTGCTGGCTTTTCAACTCTGGACACTTTGCCACTGCTAACCAGTGCTAAAGTGCATTTGCTCTCTCCCTAAAAACATGGTAACATTGGCTCATAAGTAGCCCCTTAACCATGTCTCAGGCCTGCCAATGCAAGGCCTGTGAGTGCAGTTTCACTGCCACTTCATCTTGGCTCTTAAAAGTACTTGCCAAGCCTTAAACTCACCATTTTCTACATAAAAGTCACCCCTAAGGTAGGCCCTACGTAATCCATATGGCAGGATGCTATTTAGGTAAAAGACAGGACATGTGTGGTTTATATGTCCTGGTAGTGTAAAACTCCTAAATTCATTTTCCACTACTGTGAGGCCTGCTCCTTTCATAGGCTAGCATTAGGGTTACCCTCATACACTGTTTGAGTGGTAGCTTCTGATCAGAAAGGGGTAACCAGGTCATATTTAGGGGCATATTTATACTCCGTTTGCGCCGGAATTGCGTCGTTTTTTTTGACCCAATACCGACGCAAAACTAACTCCATATTTATACTTTGGCGTTAGACGCGTCTAGCGCCAAAGTCCATGGAGTTTGCGTAATTTTTTAGCGTGGACACCTACTTTGCGTTAATGATATGCAAGGTAGGCGTTCACGTCTAAAAAATTGACTCCAAGGCATGTGCGCCGTATTTAAACTCCCGGGCAAAATTCACGCCCGGGAGTGGGCGGGTCAAAAAAAATGACGTACGGCCGCTTTTGCGCCGTTTTTTAGCGCCTGCAAAAGGCAGGCGTTAAGGGACCTGTGGGCTCTGAAGGAGCCCACAGGTGCCCTCCCATGCCCCCAGGGACACCCCCTGTCTCCCTTGCCCACCCCAGGAGGACACCCAAGGCTGGAGGGACCCATCCCAGGGACATTAAGGTAAGTTCAGGTAAGTCATTTTTTTTTTTTTTTTGTGGCATAGGGGGGGGGGGCCTGATTTGTGCCCACCTACATGCCACTATGCCCAATGACCATGCCCAGGGGACAGAAGTCCCCTGGGCATGGCCATTGGTCAAGGGGGCATGACTCCTGTCTTTGCTAACCTGACTTGCCCCATTTTTTGACGCCCAATGCCCCATATCCCCCTACGCCGCCGCTGCCTGGTGTACGTAGTTTTTTTCCACGCACACCAGGCAGCGCCGGCGGCTAACGCCGGCTAACGTCATTGATTAAATACGGCGCCTGCATGGCGCTTCAGAATGGCGTTAGCCGGCGCTAATTTTTTTGACGCAAACCTGCGTTAGCGCAGTTTTGCATCAAAAAGTATAAATATGGGCCTTAGTATGGCTAGAATGATAATACAAAATCCTGCTTATTGGTGAAGTTGCATTTTATACTACTATTTTAGAAATGCCACTTTTAAAAAGTGAGCATTTCTCTGCACTTATAATCCAGCTGTGCCTCACAGCCTGTCTCCAATTCATGTCTGGCTAGGCTGGTTGACAGATCCCTTGTGCATTTCACCCAGACAACCACAAACACATGATACTCAGTGACTCCTGCACTCATCTGCATACGGAATGGGTCTTCCAGGGCTGGGAGGGTGGAGGGCCTGACACTTACATTTCAAAGGCTAGTGGCCTGCCATCACACAATGGACTGCCAAACCCCCTACTGGGACCCTGGCAGACAGGCTTGTACTGAAAGGGGATCTTCGGCACTTCAAAACCACTCTTTGAAGACGCCCCCACTTCAAAGGCATTTTTGGGTATATAAACTGGGTCTCTGATACCACCAAACAAGACACTTCTGGACCAGATCCTGCAACCTGCCGAGAGGAACTGCCTGGCTGCTCAAAATCTCACCTGGACTGCTTTGCTGTGAAGGACTGTTGCCTTGCTGTTGCCCTGCTGCCTTGCTTCCTTGCTGGCCTCTGACGTTGCTGAGAAGTGCTCTCCAAGCACTTGGATTGATCTTGCCTCCTGTTTCTGAACTCTCAGGGTCGAAAAGACTTCCTCTCTTCAAAGAAACTCTTTGTGCTGCAGGAATCGACACACAGCCTGCCAGAAACGATGCACAGCCTGCCAAGTGACGAGAAAATCGCTTTATTGCTGAACTGGAATGACACAGTCCGGCTCCCTGAGTGGAGATGGACGCAGCGTCTGTGTTGCGAATGGAACTTTGACGCACAGCCATACCGGATCAACACATAGCCAAGCCGAAACGACGCTGGCCGACTTCCTGAGTGAAGAATCGGTGCAGTGCCTGCCATGCAACAGAAACTCCGAAGCATCACCCACCGGATTGACGCAGCGCCTGTGACTACGCCCCACACGCCCAGGATTTCCACGCATCATCCCTGGGCGTCAAAAGATCGCACATCGCAGTGAGGATCCAAGACTGTGCACCCGAAATCGACGCAAAACCCTTGCAGCGTGAGAAGAAACGATGCATCGTCAGTGCCGCATCGGGGAATCTGACGCACACCTTCCTTTTTCTTCGCACCTCCTCCTCTGTGGTCTCCATGCGTGTAATTTTGAAGCGAAACAGGTACTTTGTGCACACAAGAGACAAGTGTTGATTTTTAACATCTAAAACTCTTTTTTAACTTGGAAAAGTGATATTTCAACTTGTACTTATTAAATTGTTATTGTTTTGACCTTAATTTAGCCAGATAAATATCTTATATTTTTCTAAACCTGTGTGGTCTATTTTTGTGATGTTTTCACTGTGTTACTTTATAATTTATTGCACAAATACTTTACACATTGCCTTCTAAGTTAAGCCTGACTACTCAGTGCCAAGCTACCAGAGGGTGGGCACAGGATAATTTGGTTTGTGTTTGACTTACCCTGACTAGAGTGAGTGTCCTTGCTTGGACAGGGGGTAACCTGACTGCCAACCAAAGACCCCATTTCTAACATTGGTGATCAGCAGTGAGGATAGGACTTCTGTTTGTGCAGTGACATACAATAGCTACGTGTAGACTACCTACCCACAGTTAAAGGTCCATTAGATTTTTCTTTTTTTTCTGAAACTATTCCTGCTTGACATTTCAATCTAAATCCTAAACAAGATGTCTCTGGCTGGGTCTCAAGGAGGAGCTGGAGAGGTTGACCTAGCCAAGGTGGAGACATACACTGTCAGCTAGCTGAAAGGGTTCTGCATGGTAATGGGAGTACCTGCCCGGGGTTGTACTCCAAGAAGGAGGAGTACCAAGAGGCGCTGAGGGCCTGCGCAGAAGCCCATTCGCAAGAGAATGTTGAATTGGGAGAGCAAGAGGAGTGCTCTCCAGAGAATTTGCCATCAGCAGTGGGGGATGTCACCCCTGGATATGTGCCCCCTGCTAAACCAGGGAGCAGTGTCTCAAGTCACAGCCTAACCGCAGAGGAAAGGAGGGAGGAGAAAGAGTTCCAACTGCAGTTGGAGAGATTAAACATGGAGGCAGAGGAAAGGAAGGTTCATAAGAGAGGCAGAGGAGAGGGGAGCTGAGGCTGCAGCTGAGAGGGCCTTGGCTGAAAAGAAACTACTTCTGGCTCATGAATTGAGTCTAAAGGAGCTGGACCTCAAGTCTAGCCACTTCGAGTCCAGCAGTAATGTTGGCAGCACACATACCAGACCTGCTGGGGAAAAAAAGGTTTGTATACCCAAAGATGTGGTGCCAAGTTATGTGGTGGGAGATGACGTTGATAAGTGGTTTGCTGCTTATGAAGGGCTCATGGGGTTCCTGAAGAGCAATGGGGGACAGACTTGTGGAAACATGTGCCAGTACTTGGGAGGGGCACACTTCTCACACGTATACCTGCTCATGAAAGCCATTTTAATTGCCAAGTTTAGACTGATCCCTACGAAGTACCGTCAGAGGTTCAGGGACAGCACCAAACTCTCCACACAAACTTGGGTAGACTCTTTGATTTTAGAGGCAAGGCACTGAATGGATGGGTGTGATGCAGTAAAGTACATGATTATGTAGGGTTGTATAGTTTGATCCGGAGAGAGCATATGCTCAGTATTTGCTTTACAGAGTTGCACCAGCATCTGATTGACAGTAAGGTGACTGATCCCAGGAAGCTTGGTGAGGAGGCATACCTCTGGGCTAGCACCAGAGAATCCAAAAAGGTACCTGCGAGTGATCCAAAGAAGGCTGGTTCTGGTTCCCCCAGCAGAGTGAGGGGGTGTTAAAGATGACCCAGACAAGTCTCAGAGTAAGGGGGGGAGGAAAGGGTTCCCATGCCCCATCTGAGAAACAGGGTGGTGGTTCTGATGGGCAGTGGCCCAGGGCACCCAATTTCCAACCCCGCTGCTTTGAGTGCTCCCAGCTAGGACACAAGCAGGGGGACTCTTTCTGTCCAAAGCAACCACCCATTGGTGGGAACTCTACTGGGGTGGTCAATGTGGCCTTAGGGGAAAGAGGTCCCCAGCGGCAGGTCATAGGCCATTCCCTAATCTCCCTCAGTTGAGAGATAGACTTAGGGGATAAGCTGGTGATCCCTGAGGGTGTGAGTCGTCGCTTCCACCAGGTGGGAGTAAATGGTGTCCCATTCACTGCTCCGAGGGGCACAGGAGCTAGTCATACTATGATGGTGGAGAGACTCATTTCCCCAGAGCAGTACACCAGTCAGGTATGTAGGGTGAATCCAGCCCAAGGGGATGACTTAATTTGCCCTTTGGCCCAAGTATCCTTGGAGTGGGGTGGGGAGGTGACCTTGAGAAGGGTCATAGTTAGTCCCCAGATGCCCATTGAATGCATTCTGGGGAATGAGTTACCCCTGGTGGGAGAATAACTGAGAGGGGGACCCCTAAGGGTGCCTTGATAGTTCAGTTGTCTGGCAGTACCACTCCCCAGAGGAGGGGACAGGAGCCCAGATGTAGGGGCAGGTGAGGGAGGACTCCTCCGTCCCCTGTTCAGCCTCAGGGTACAGACCGTGGGTTGAGGGACCAGTATCATGGTACCACCGCTGAACTTGTGGGAGGTAGAGTGGAGGAGGGGTACAAGACCTCTGGAGCTACTGCCCCCATTCTGAGATGCCTCAGAGGTCAGGGAAACCGCAGGAGCCCATAGGGAACTCCCTGCCAACCCCAAGGCTGGAGGAGATGCTTAGCCAATGGCCTCACTCAGGGCCTCCACTTAGCAGTGGATGGCCTGGGGCCTGGCTCTTGACACTGACAGCTGTCAGTGGCCTCTGTTGGTTGCTGTCCTTATGGGCGGAGTTTTCCCTGGGTTGGGGACAGAAGTCCGACCCAAGGAGTGGAATGGGAAACATCATTTTGTTGGCAATGGTGGTAATATCTGCCTACTGGGATGTATCTATGAGCAAATTAAGGTTAGGAGCTTCAAAGAGGGGATTTCCAGAGGAGAAAGGTTCCCCATGGGTCAGTTCAGTGGCCCCAGAGAGTATAGACAGAGAAGTCTAACTGAGTTCAGAAGGGCATAGAACTGGCAAGTGCCCCTGTAGTAGTTCCATGTTCCATTTTCCATGTTCCATCGCCCTAAGCAGGGAAATCCATCAAAGTATTGATTAGCTTACCCTGGCTTTAAGCAGAAGCGGGATATGTTGGAAGTGGCCTTTCTCAAGGGTCACCCCAAACATTTTGCCTTCCTCCTCTTCTTTTCAGACCTCATTTTTGCTGGCTTTAGGACTCTGGACACTTTACCACTACTAACCAGTGCTAAAGTGCATTTGCTCTCTCCCTAAAAACATGGTAACATTGGCTCATATCCAATTGGCATCCTTAATTTACTTCTAAGTCCCGAGTAAAGTGCACTACATCTGCCAGGGCCTGTAAACTGAATGCTATTAGTGGGCCTGCTTGTGAAAAAGTAGCCTCTTTCTAGCATGGTTACCCCAACTTTTGACCTGTTTGTGAGTGTGTGTCAGTGTATTTTTACTGTGTCACTGGGATCCTGCTAGCCAGGACACCAATGCTCATAGTGAAACCCCTATATGTCAGTGTGTTTTGCCTGTCTCACTGGGATCCTGCTAGGTAGGATCCCAGTGCTCATAGTTTGTGGCCTAATGTGTGTGTTGTCAGTAGTGCTTAACTGTGTCACTGAGGCTCTGCTAACCAGAACCTCAGTGCTTATGCTCTCTCTGCTTCTAAATTTGTCACTGTAGGCGAGTGACTTCATTTACCAATTCCAATTGGCACATTGGACCCCCCATATAAGTCCCTAGTATACGGTACCTAGGTACCCAGGGCATTGGGATTCCAGGAGATCCGTATGGGCTGCAGCATTTCTTTTGTCACCCATAAGGAGCTCAGACAAACCTTTTCACAAGACTCCCACTGCAGCCTGCGTGAAGTAGTGCACACACTATTTCACAGCCGTTTTTCACTGCACTTAACTAACTTATAAGTCACCTATATGTCTAACCTTCATTTACTGAAGGCTAGGTGGAAAGTTACTAAGACCCTCATTATGAACACGGCGGTCCCTACTGCGCCGGTGGCGGTAAAAATTGCCAACAGAGGAGCGGTCCGGACCGTCAAATAATGAACCAATCGAAACACAGGCATCCAGAATACCACCCACCGCCAGTAGAGGAGTCCTGGCGACGACAGCAGAGTCCGCCCACAGGCCGACGTAAAGGCCCAACCCACCCATCAAATTATGAACCACTAGTTCACCTCCAGTTCCGGGGCGGGAACCACCGCCTCGCAAGTCGAGGCGGAAATTAACCAAATCCAATGAAACACTCACCGGAGGCCAACACAACGTGCCGGAGCAGACATGGATAGAGAGCTGCAGATCAAGCCAGCTCTGCTCCTTGCCATATACCTCCACGACCGAGACCGCCGACAAAGACGACGACGGTAAGTACCACAATCTACTAAACAAGGGAGGAAAGGGCACAGTTACATACCCACCCACTCCACTCACCCAGCAACGCCCCCAACCCTTCACAGCAGCACAACCCATACACCCCACAGCAAGAGGTACTTACCTGACACAAGGCAAATCCAACTTGACCATAGTACATAAAAATGCCCCACACCAACAAACAATTAAACGAAAGACCAGGGTTCAACAGTGTGCCACCAAAACACAGGCCACACAAAAATATTTATTACAGCTCACAGAGCCTACTATTTCCAACAAGGCCAGTGGCCAGTCTGTAGTTCAAGAAGTCCCATGGGCCACAACATCCCCAACCTGTCTCCTAAAAGTGCACGGTACTCCACCTAATGGGGCATCAAAGTGGCTTCCAGGCACCTCACGGAATACGGGCTGGGGGTGGTGGGGGTGGGGATGTGCACCAGGGGTGGAGCTTGGACTTGTGTTTGGAAGGTGGAGGGGGTGTGGGTTTGTCCTTTGAAGGTGGGGGGGGTTTCGAGCGGGTGGAGCCAGATGGACTTGGCTCTGCACAGGGCTTCTTCTTCTCTAGGGAAGGGGCACAGGATTGTGAAGGGCGGACAGGGGTGGGCTGTGAAGTGGAAGGAGTGGAAAGGGTAAAGAGGTGTGCACGCTTAGGGACAAGACAGGGTGGGCCAGTGGGTTGGAAGAGGTCAGCACGGGAGAGGAAAAGTTTTTTCAGAGCAATTGGGGTGGTCCTGGATGAGGGAGTGGGAGTGGAGGCAGAAGGTGTGGACGTATGTGGTGTAGGGGTGCGTGTAGTGGGTGCAGGGGACCGGACTGTATGCTGAGGTGTGGTGGATGTGTGATGGGTGTGTGTCTTGGTGGGTCTGTTTGGTTTTGGAGGAGGGAGGGTGGACACAGTGGGAGAAGACAGGCTGCCAGTGTGGATGTATGTTGTGTGGGTGTCTGCAAGTCTGGTGAGTGTGCTGCATGTGTCAACTACAGTAGTTGTGGTGAGTGCATGTGTGGTGTCTGTGGTGCATGTATGGATGTCTGCTATTGTGCGGAGTGCAGTAAGAGGAGCAGCAACAGTGACTGAAGGTGCAGTGCATGAGGGTGTACATGTAGAGGGGACAGACAGGGAGGCGGAGTTGGCATGGGTGCTGGAATTTCACAGCCAATGTTCATCATGGTACTAACAAGATTTCTAAATGCATTTGTACAACACCTGCAGTCCTATGTGAGGTTTCCCCAAAGTACTGACCTCCCCGCCATCAAGTCGGACTTCTATGCCTTTACCAACATACCCCATGTGATAGGTGCCATTGATGGCACCCACATACCCATCATACCCCCAAGAGTCAGTGAACAGGTGTACAGAAACAGAAAGAACTTTAATTCCATGAACATCCAATTGGTATGTACTGCAGACGAGTACATCTCACATGTGAATGCCATGTTCCTAGGTTCAGTCCATGATTCCTTTGTGCTGAGGAACACTAGTGTGCCACAGAAGATGGAACAACTCCAAGAGGACAGAGGGTGGATCATAGGTAATTGTTTCTGTCGCTAACTGACACATACCAGACAGCCAGGCTGTCTGACTAAGAGGCTTGACAAGGACTACTCTGTATTGCACCTTTTTCTAGGTGATTCTGCTATCCAAACTTGCGTTGGCTCCTGACAACAGTGAGGAATCTTGGGACAGATGCAGAGAGGAATTACAATGAGGCCCATGGACGTACTAGGAGGGTGATAGAGCAAGCAATAGGTCTCCTGAAGGCTAGATTTCGCTGTCACATATCTCTGGGGGTTCCCTGGCCTATGGGCCAGAAAAGGTGTGTAGAATAGTGGTGGCCTGCTGCATGCTGCACAACGTGGCAGTGAAAAATTCTATCCCCCTCTTAGAGGTGGAGGGTGCTGTATGTCCTGACCAGCTACCTCAGAGAGGTGAGGAGAGTGATGGTGATGATGAGGAAGGGGAAGATGTCAATTCCAGGACCCAACTGATACAACTCTACTTCCAGTAACTATGTAGGACTAAGGGCTGACATTTGGGTTTGTGACACATACTATCAGTGTAGTTTGTCATCTGGGGGGGGTTGATTCTTATATGTGAAACTGGGTCCAGGTCTGCATGGTACAGAATAAAATTTAGTGCGTTTAGTTTGGGGCCACATTTAGGCACACAGGAGTCCTTTCATGCAACGCATTGACAATAAAGTGGTTTTTAGCCAATTGAATCCATACTTCACTTTGTTCACATTTTATGACAGGGGACAGTGTTACAGGTGTGATATGTGTTTCATTGGTGGCAGGAAGTGAATAGTGCAATTTACAGTGATGGCAAGTGGTCATGGGTGGTTGTCCTCAATGCCATCATGGTGGCTGCCTTGTTGGTAGTATTGATGGGTCCATCAATTCTTACATTAGTTCATATTGCTTCTTAGCACTGTGTGGTGGTTGATTGAGTGGGATGGTTTCTGGGGTTCTAGTGCCATATCACAGCCTGAGGGTATGTTTGGGCACCTGCTGTTGACCTTGAGGGGATGACATGGTTGGCCCTTGGGTTTCCTCTAAGGGTAGTTCCTGGGATGTTTCTGATGATGGTGTAATTGTCTGGTCCGGTGCTATAGTGGGGGCCTCCTGTCCTATGTGGGTCTCAGACTGGGTTTGTACCAGCTGCAGCAGTGGTCCTGCTATGCTGGCCATTGTGGCGTTGTGCTGTTTCCACTGCTCCATGGCCTGTTGGTGGTGTTCCTGCTGGATCCTCTGACTGTGCTCCAGGGTGGATACTATCTGTGCCAACCTGTCATGGGTATGCTGGTAGGACCCCAATACCTCAGATATAAAGTCCTGGGCTGCTGCAACCATCCTGTGACCTCCCCCTTGGCCCACTGAGGCCCTAGCATTTGCCCTAGCCCCCTGTGCCTGTGTCCCCTGCACAGGTCTGGCAGTACCACTTGTACTGGGGTCCTCGCCTTCTTGCATGTTGGGAGAGGGAGACTGTGGCCTCTGTACCTGTGTTCCACCAGTCTGTGGCCTGGTTACACTGGTGTGGGGACGCTTACCCTAGGCTGCTGTTCTTGACTAGGTGGTAGGGGTGCCAGTGGTATCCTGGGTGGGGCTGCTGCATGGTGACAGTCCAGGACTGTATGAGGGGCCTGCCTGCTCATCAGTGTCCAGGGATCCTTCACTAGTGTCCTGTGAGGTGCCGCTGCCTTCATGGGGGGCACTGGCACTCCTTGTCCCGTCTGTGAGGGTGGCATGGGTGGTGATGCCTGTTGGGGGACATAGACATGTCTGTTATAAAATGCATGAACGGTTGGGGTGCACAGGACTGGGCTTTTTTGTGCTGTGTAGCTTTTAGTGGCCATCCAGGGTGCCTTTGTGAGGTTTATACTGCATTTTGCTTAGGGTGTGGGGTTGCACTGGGGGGGGGTGTAGTTACATTTTGAATCCTTGCAGGGGTAGGTGGCTGTGCACAGGGGTAGGGATGTCGGCCTATTAGTGGGTTTGTGGTCATGCAGGGGGGGTGGATTCAGTGGCTGTTGCCTGGGTGGGGTATTGGTACTGGTGGGTGTGGGTGGGGTGGGGTGGTGCATGCATTACAGGTATGGTGTATATGGGGTAAATGTAGACGACTTACCTGAATCCATTCCTCCAGTGAGTCCAGTGGGTCCCACAGGGTGCAAGATGGCCAGTACCTTTTCCTCCCAGTCGGTGTATTCGGGTGGTGTTGGTGGCGGACCTCCCCCAGTCTTCTGGACTGCAGTGTGGTGCTTAGATGCCATGGGCTGACCTTATTCAGCAGGTCGTTCCATCTCTTCCGGATGTCGTCCCTGGTGCGTAGATGGTGTCCCACTGCATTGACCCTGTTGACAATAGTCTGCCATAGCGCCATCTTCCTTGCGAGGGGTGTTTGCTGCACCTGAGCCCCAAATATTTGTGGCTCCACCTTCAGGATCTCGTCCACCATGGTCCTTAGCTCCCTTTCTGTGAAGCTTGAATGTTGGGACAGTGACATGGTGAGTGTGGTTAATGGTGTCTGGGCTGGAAACGCTGTGAGGATGCTCTTCTGTGGGTCAGTGTGTGTCTTGTGTATTGTGGTGTTCGGTGTCTGCTTCTGGTGCTCTCCGTTTTCTTTGGCCTGGTTTCGTTGCAAAGGATTGTGGGGTGTGTCTATGAGTGTTTTATGGGGTTATGGATGTGTGTCAGGTGTGTGGGTTTCAAGCTTATCCAATGTGTGCACTTCTTGCTGTTAAGTCCACTTGCCACCGTGGCGGTCGGCACCGCAAATGGTCGTCCGGTCTCCACTGTCCGCCAAAGTGATTTGTGCATCATTATTTGGAGGGTGGGATGTGGGTGTGCTCGGCGGTAGCGGGGTGGGGAGGTCCAGCATTTCCGCTGACAAGGTCATGGCGGTGACTGGTGGTCTGGTGATATTTGGCGGGGTTGGGATTTTGGTTCATTATATGGCGGGTTTCTATTCACCGCCAACGGCGGGCTTCTGTTCACCGCCGCCACGGCAGTTGGCTGAGTTTACCGAGTTCATAATGACCGCCTAAGTGTGAGGGCACCCTTGCAGTAGCAAAGATGCCCTCACGCTGTCCAGGGCCGATTCCCAGGACTTTGTGAGTGCGGGGACGCCATTACACGCGTGCACTACATATAGGTCAATACCTATATGTAGCTTCACAATGGTAACTTCGAATATGGCCATGTAAGGTGTCTAAGATCATGGGATTGCCCCCCTATTCCAAATTTGGTATTGGGGAGCCAATTCCATGGATCCTGGGGCCTCCACCATGGGCCCCCATTACTGCCAAACCAGCTCTCTGAAGCTTGCACTGCAGCTACAGCTGCTGCCACCTCACAGACAGGGTTCTGCCCTCCTGGGGTCTGGGCAGCTCAGTCCCAGGAAGGCAGAACAAAGCATTTCCTTTGGGAGGAGGGTGTTACCACCCTTTCTCTTTGGAAATAGGTGTTACAGGCTTGGGAGGGGTAGCATCCCAGAGCCTCTGGAAATGCTTTGAAGGGTACTGATGGTGCACTCCTTGCATAAACCAGTCTACACCGGTTCAGGGACCCCCAGTTCCTGCTCTGGCGTAAAACTGGACAAAGTGACCACTCCCCTGTCCATCACCACCCCAGGGGTGGTGCCCAGAGCTCCTTCAGTGTGTCCCAGACTTCAGCCATCTTGCTTTCCAAGGTGTGGGGACACTCTGGAGGCCTCTGAGTGGCCAGTAGCAGCAGGTGACGTCAAAGGACCCTCCTGATAGGTCTTTACCTGACCTGATAATGTAGCCAATCCCCCTCTCAGGGCTATTTAGGGTCTCTACTGTGGGTTTCTCTTCAAATTCTGCTTGCATGTTTCCATCAGGAATCCTCTGCAACTATTACTTCATCCTCTGACCTCGGATCGACTGCAGACTGCTCCAGGAACCATTGTAACTGCAACAAAGTATCCAGAAGGGCTACTTCGGCTTTGCAACTTCAGATCCAGCCAGCATCTGCAACAGTTTCCACAGTGTGCATGCTCTGAGGACTCCCTGTCTTCACCCTGCACCAGAAGGACCAAAGATATCTCCCATGGAGTGACTGAGTCACTTCCCTGCACTAGCAGGCACCTTTTAAAATGACGTCCTGTTCTCTTGGACTCTTCTCCTGGTGACGAGCATGCTCCTTGGAACACAGGTGGTGAACCCCTTCGACACAGACTGTCCTAAGGTCCTGCTGTCCATATTTGAAGGCAGTTAGAGCTGGTCTTCCCCGTTTACGACAGTACCCCTGTGCACCACACCATCGTCACCTCCTGAGGCCTCTGTGCACTATTTGCAAGAATCCTTCATGCACAACCTGGCCCATCCCCCCAGGACTCTATCCTGCGATGCTCAATTCGCTGAGTTGTTCTCTGGCGGCGTGGGACCTTCCTTTGTAGTGCTGCAGCAACTGCAATTTGCACCTTCTTTGTCCCTGTATCCTAGGACCTCCGTTGGTGCTGCCGGGTCATTTGTGGGTTCCCTCCAGTGTTGGGAGCCCCCTCTGCCTCCTCAGTGTGAGTTGAGGCCCCCAGGTCCCTCCTGGGTCCAGGAAGCGCCACTTTGACGCAATTTGTGACCTTTCTTGAACCAAGGCTTGTTGGACAAATCCAGCGCTGAAACTCGCCTGCATCTAACATCTCCACGTGGGACATCCTTTGCATCATGCAGGAACCCACAGCCATCTTCCTGGGTGCTCTTCTGCAGTGTTCTTCCAACCGGAGATTCTCCTTTTGCACCCTCTGCTATGTTGGCAGGGGCTCCTGTCCTTCCTGGAATCTTCTGCGACTTCTGGACTTGGTCTCCTCTCTTCACAGGTCTTCGGGTCCAAGAATTCACTATTTGTTTTTTGCAGTCTTGCTTGTTTCTTGCAATAACTCTAATCACGACTTTAGTGTGTCCTAAGGAAACTTGCAGTACTTTACTCCTACTTTCCTGGGCTCTGGGGTGGGGTATTTTACTCACCTTTGTGGTTTTCCTACTCTCCCAGTGATTCTCTACACACTACACTTGTCTAGGAGGAATTTGTGATTCGCATTCCACTTTCTTAGTATATGGTTTGTGTTGCCCCAGACCTATTTTCTCCTATTCCATTCAATAGCATTTCCTATTGTTTGCACTATCCTATGACTATTTACTTACCTTATTTTCATGCCTAGTGTATATATTGTGTATAATACATACCTCCTGAAGGAGTATTGCCACTAAGATATTTTTTAGCCTTGTGTCACTAAAATAAACTACCTTTATTTTTGGTAACACTGAGTATTGTCTTTACTTGTGAATAAGGACTGTGTAGCTATAGTGGTATTGCTTCAGCCTAAGCTGCTCTGCTACAGCTACCTCTATCAGTCTAAGCTGCTAAAACACTACTACATATCACTAATAACGGATAATTGGACCTGGTATAAGGTGTAAGTACCCAAGGTACCTACTACAAACCAGGCCAGCCTCCTACACTGCAGCACTGGTTAAGCCACCCACATAAGTAGCCCTTAACTATGTTTCAGGCCTGCCATTGCAAGGCCTGTGTGTGCAGTTTCACTGCCACTTCAACTTGGCATTCAAACGTACTTGCAAAGCCTTAAACTTCCCTTTTTATACATATAATTCACCCCTAGGGTAGGCCCTAGATAACCCATAGGGCAGGAGCTATGTAGGTAAAAGGCAGGACATGTATGTGTGTGGTTTATATGTCCTGGTTGTGTAAAACTTCAAAATGTGTTCTCCACTACTGTGAGGCCTGCTCCTTTCATAGGCTAGCATTAGGGTTACCCTACTGTTTGAATGGTAGCTTCTGGTCAGAAAGGGGTAACCAGGTCATATTTAGTATGGCCAGAATGGTAATACAAACGCCTGCTTATTGGTGAAGTTGGATTTCATATTACTATTTTAGAAATGCCACTTTTAGAAAGTGAGACTTTCTCTGCACTTAGAATCCATCTGTGCCTTAGAGCCTGTCTCCAATCCATGTCTGGCTGGGCTGGTTGACAACTCTCTTGTGCATTTCACCCAGACAACCACAAACAAAGAATACTCAGTGACACCTGCATTGATCTGTATACGGAATGAGTCTTTCTGAGCTGGGAGGGTCTGACACTTACATTTCAAAGGCTAGTGACCTGCCCTCACACAATGGACTGCCAAACCCCCTACTGCGACCCTGGCAGACAGACTTGCAACGAAAAGGGGTTGTGTGCACTTCAAAACCACCCTTTGAAGTCTCCCCCACTTCAAAGGAATTTTGGGGTAATTAAACTGGGTATCTGACCCCACCAAACAAGACACTTCTGGACCAGATCCTGCAACCTGTCAAGAGGAACTGCCTGGCTGCCCAAAGGACTCACCTGAACTGCTTTTCTGTGAATTGTGAAGGACTGCTGCCTTGTTGTTGTCCTGCTGCCTTGTTGCCCTCTGACTTTGCTGAGAAGTGCTCTCCAAGGGCTTGGATTGAGCTTAACTTATGTTTCTGAGGTCTCAGCGTCAAACAACTTCCTCTCTTCAAAGAAACTCCTTGTGCAATGAAAACCGTCGCACATCCTGATGGAAACGACGCACAGCCTGCCCAGTGATGAGAAAATCACTGCACTGCCGAACCGGAGCAACACAGCATGGCTTCTCGAGTGCAGATCGACGCAGCACCTGCGTTGCGACCAGAACTTTGATGCACAGCCATACCAGATCAACGCACAGCCAAGCCAGAACGACGCAGCCCAACCTCCTGAGTGAAGAATCGATGCAGTGCCTGCCGTGTGACACAAACTCAGATGCATCACCCATGAGATTGACGCAGCGCCTGTGACTTCGTCCCACATGCCCAGGATTTCCACGCATCATCCCTGGGTGTCTAAAGACCCCGCATCACAGTGATAATCCAAGACTGCGTGCCAGAAATTGATGCAAAGTCCTTGCAGCGTGGGAAGAAACAACGCATCGTCTGCGCTGTGTTGGGGAATCCAACAAACACCCTCCTTTTTCCACGCATCGTCTCCACTGCGGTCTCCGTGCGTGTAATTTTGACGCGAAACAGGTACTTTGTGCAGACAAGAGACAATTGTTGATTTTTAACATATAAGACTCTTTTTAAACTTGCAAAATTGACATTTCAACATGTGCTTATTGAATCTTTATCGTTTTGACCTTAATTTAACCAGATAAATAGTCTATATTTTTCTAAACCTGTGTGGTGTATTTATGTGGTGTTTTGACTGTGTTACTGTATGATTTATTACACAAATACTTTACACATTGCCTTCTATGTGAAGCCTGACTACTCAGTGCCAAGCTGCCAGAGGGTGGGCACAGGATAATTTGGATTGTGTGTGATTTACCCTGATTAGAGTGAGGGCCCTTGCTTGAACAGGGGGTAAATTTACTGCCAACCAAGACCCCATTTCTAACACAGTGCATCCCTGCATTTCTAAAGTGACGCAGCACGGTGCTGTCAATTTTGTCGCAGTTCCACACTGCGCCACTTTTTGTAAATCTGGCCCTTGGTTTGTTTTCTTTACTGCTCTAAACAGGTTAAATCTCTGTGCGCTCCCATGGCAAAGCTTGTGTATGTAGAGAACAGGAATTAGAAGTTGCTCTCTCTGACGAGCAATGGAGTTACTGCAGTTTACTGAATCTTCCGTTACAAGGTCTTTCAGTGGGCATGCTATACCCCCTGTCAGACTGTGAAGATTTGGTCTCAAACCAGATGACCAATGTGCCAGATGTGGGTTAGATGGCGCAGGTCTTCTACACCTGGCATGGTCATGTGGGTGATTGTTAGAAATGGGATCTTTGGTTGGCAGTCAGGTTACCCCCTGCCCAAGCAAAGACCCTCACTCTAGTCAGGGTAAAGGAGAATCACCCTCAGTTAACCCCCGCTCACCCCGTGGTACCTTGGCACAAGCAGGCAGGCTTAACTTCAGAAGCAATGTGTAAAGTACTTGTACCAACACACAGTAATACAGTGAAAACAGTACAAAATGGACACCACACCACTTTAGAAAAATAGGTAATATTTATTTAAATCAAATAAGGCCAAAACGACAAAAATCCAACATACACAAGTCAAGATATGAATTTTTAAAAGAATAGGGGCCAGATGTAGCAAAAGTTTTTGCTTTCGTAAACGGTGCGAATCGTAAAAATCGGCCATTTGCGAATGCAAAAACGTGTTTTGCGATGTATGAAAGGCATTCGCAGGCCAAAAACAAGGAATCACAAAAATAGCGATTTTAAGCGAAGCTACATGGTTTTGCGTGTCGTAATCTGCATATCGCAAGTTGCGAGATTAAAAACCGAATCGCTATTTGTATGTCGCAAATTGCGAGCTTAAATAGCGACTCGCAAATAGAGATTCGGTATTTCATAGGCAGATTGCGACGCGCAAAACCATGTCGCAATGCGATGCATCAAAAAATCGCAAATTGTAAATATTCGCAGAATGGTCTTTTGCACATGCAATTTACCACAAATTGAAACCAGGTGGTAACCAGGTGCAACCTATATGAAGAGACCCAGAATGCCTCAGCCTTTTTTCCACAATGGCTGCACTCTAGGTGATGGCGAGGAGAATGAGGATCGTGGCAGGTTTGAGGAGAGGGAGGAGGAGACAGGAGCGCATTTTCAGAGTGGGCATAACCCTTTTTGACCAGACTGAGGAGGAGATTTTTGAGAAGTACAGGTTGAGCTCAGCCATGATACTTGACCTGATAGCTGAGCTACAACCCATACTGCAGCACACAACACACAGGACCAATAGCATACCCACACATGTGCAGGTAATATGCTCCCTGCACCTACTAGCCTCAGGGAGCTATCAAGGGGTCATAGCAGCCACTGGAGGGGTATCACAGAGTGCCCTCTCTGGATTTTTCAATGCAGTTCTCAATTCCATGCTGAGCAGGATACACCAGTACATCATATTCCCCCACACCCCACAGGAAATACAGCAGACAAAAATTGATTTCTACCAGATAGCACAGTTCCCCCATGTCCTAGGTGCCATAGATGGGACACATGTTGCAATCTGTCCACCATTGGCCACAGAGTATGTGTACCGCAACCGTAAAAACCAACATTCAATGTACAAACAGGTGATATGCAATGCCTCCTAAATCATAACTGATCTCGTGGCCAGGTACCCAGGGAGCACACATGATTCATACATCTTTCGCCACAGCGGGATTCACACAAGACTGCTAGCTGGGGAATTTGGTGAAGGATATCTACTAGGTAATTTGCAACTTTACAATGCTGCATTGATGTCAGTGTAACGTCAGATGGCACAGCTACTCATTATACCCTCTGTTCCTCCTGGGAGACAGTGCCTACGCAGTGCACACCTACATGATGACGCCCTACCTAAATCCTGCAACACCAGCAGAGCGGAGATACAATTCAGCACACAGGGCAACCCACAATGTGGTGGAGTGCACCTTTGGCATGCTGAAGAGTCCCTTCCGATGCATCCACAAAAGTGGGGGGGCACTACAGTACAGCCTGGACACGACCAGTAGAATAGTGGCCACATGTGCGATCTTGCACAATATAGCAACCACCAGGGGCATACCTGTGGAAAAATCGGAGCCAGACTCAGATGAGGATGATGATCCCATACCACCCCTACAGCCAGCAGACAGGACCAGTGCAGCAGAGGGCAGGCAAAGGCGTGCTGACATCACGCACAACCATTTCAGATGTAAGTAATGACAACACCACCTCACTGACATGTAATCCTGTAGTTAGCACCTTTATTACCTTGACTTCAGGTAACATATGTGTCGCTAGGACAAAGCTATGCACAATAGGAAGACATGAGCCATTAACAGTGTCACACTATTATCATCATAGTTTTACTGTATTGCTACATGTGAAGGTAGTCCCCTGTAGCTCTAAATGTCACTTCTTACGTCCACGCATTCCACTTGAGTGCGCAGTGGCCTCGCCGGCACCTCTTGTATCAGGATCACAGGCAGTACTGTGCCTGGCACTGCGACGCCTAGGATCCATCACGGGGACTGCAAGACTGCTGAGGCTAGAGGACTCCTCAGTATCCCTAACACCCAGTTCGCTGGATGTAGCACTGCGTGTTGTCTGCATGGCATCCAGAACGTTGGTTATTTGCATTAATCCCTGTTCAACGTCCCAACTGCTATGTGCTGCTTCCACCTGTGCGGCCACAGCACGCGTGATATCAGGGCAGTTGAAGTAGCGAGCCGATTGACGGATCTGCATAAGCCATTGAACATTCCCATGAATTGCCGTTGGCGCCTGCGGTGGCTCACACGCTCATGCCTGATCTCAGTACAGAGTTCCTTAATGGCATTTGTCAGCTCTTTCATGTTATCTGCTGCTGTTTGCTGTCCCTCATGCAGCTTGCAGATGTTTGCATTCAGAGACTCCAACTGCTTGTGCAGTCCTCCCATATTGTCATTGTGTGACTGCAACTGCCTGTGCATTGACCTCATGTGTTTGCATTGCAGGCACTGCACTTTGAGCATGAACGATTCAAGGCGGCTAAAGATTGGTGGGCCCTCGCCTTCATCTGTATACTGTGTGCCTGCCTCGTGAGGCCTCCTGTGGGGAGATGAGTGACGCTGAGGCAGGGACTGCTGCCTTCCTGTGGATCTAGCTTCTGGGGGTGGTGTGTGGCCTTCATCCGGCATTTCATTGGAGTCCAGGTTCAAATCGTGGAGAGGTAACACCCTTGCCCTGCATCTGATTGGTGCTATACACAATGACTCATTGGTGTTTGAGTCAGACAGTGGCTGTGTTTCTGCATCCCCCACATTGCCACATTCTGCTGCTGCTGGGCCTGAGACATCTGCAACGACAATGTGCAGCATGTCATTTATGAATGTATCACCAAATGTTGCACAATGGTAATAAATGTACACTTACATCATATCACTGTGAGTTGTGTATGTTGTTCTTCTGTGTGTCTGTATACTTAATTGATATCTATGTGCTATTTTCAGCTCAGGGTTGTGGACTACCACTCCCATAAGGCATTGTTGTGCCGCATGTAAGATGTGGAATGGACTACTTATCACAATGCTTTGCACTAATTGCTATTTCCTAAGGGGCATTTGTACATGCACATATGGGGATACACATCTTTAATGGACTTACCTATGCTGGTTGTGCCGGAAGTGTCAATGTCAGTGACCCCCACTGACAGCTTCAGGGAGCAGTGTGGACTCCACCAGGTCTTCCATGGGGGTGGAAGGTGTCTGGGTGGATGGTCTGTCTCCGGTGCTCCTTGCCTCCTTTAGCCTGCTGGCCACCCTCTCCTTGGCACGGGAACGCAGGTCATACCACCTCTTGCGTATCTCTTCCACCGAGCTCTGCGCAACTCCCACTGCGCAGATTTTGTCTGGATGTCAGCCCAAAGTTTCCGCTTCTCACTCTCTGGTACTGGAGTGAGGTCTTCCCAAGAGTCGGTCATGGCTCCTGACCACCTCCTCAGTGAGCACCTCCAATTATTGCTCACTAAATTTCAGCTTCCTCTTCCTGTCTCCCTTCTCCTTCCCATTGCCAGCATTGGCCATGTTGGTGTTGGGTCCTGGCTTGCTCCCAAAAATGCCTCCCTGTTGCTGGTCTGTGACTCTCTGACTGCTCCTGTGGGTGTGGTACCTGGAAACAGCATGGGCTGACTCACTTCCTGCTTGTGATGTGTCATCAGGCTGTTCAGGGTAGCCGTTTTCGCAATTTGCAATTTTCAAATCCCGAATCGCAATTTTAATTGCGATTCGGTATTTGGACCTCGCAAATTCCATTCGCGATTTTTAAGAAATCGCTATTTCCAACTCACAATTTCGATACATCCCATTTTGCGTGCCAGAAATATCGATTTCTTAAAATTTGCTATTTGAGACTCGCAAAGCAAAATCTTGATACATCTGGCCCTAAGAGTCTTAATCCTTCGAAAACAGTGAGAATGTTGTTGTTACACAAAGTACATGGTTAGCGTAAAAAATCAAGCCGCACGTGCAACCGTGTGTCGGAAAAGGGTAGCAATGCATTGTTTCTTTACTCGCAAGTGAGGCCGTGCGTCATTTCCTCCTCCGTTCAGGTCAGTGATGCACCTTTTTTCTCCCTCGCAACAGAGTGATGCGTCAATTTTACGGACGGGGCACCTCGGATCCGTGCAGAGTCGCGTGGACTTTAACACCCAGGGACGATGCGTGGAAAATCTGGTCGCACAGAATCAGAAAACCATGCTGTGTAGGGTTTGCGTCGTTATCAGCCTCCGTAAGTGGGTGTTGTGAAGCATTGACCTCCCAGCTGTGATGCAGGTGGAGCTTCGATTTCATCCACAAAGCCGGCGGTGCGTCGTTCATCAGCCCTGTTGGGGAAGGTGCATCGAAAATTTTCCCACACTGCATTTTATGCGTGGATTTTCAGTTCTTGTCTACCATCTTCACCTTTCAAGCGCCCAGGGACTTGACAGGGCAGGAGTCTCAGCAGAGGACATCTTTGATGGCCCTGAGACTTCAACAACAGGAGGCAAACTCAGTTCAAGCCCTTGGAGATTCTTCTCAAGCAGAAATGCACAACATAGTCCAGTCTTTTTCCCCTTCCACAGGCATAAGCAGCAACTGCAGGATAGCCCAACAAAGCACAGTCATAGGCAGGGGCAGCACTTCTCCTCAGCTCTTCAGCTCTTCTCCTTGGCAGATGTTCCTCTTGAATCCAGAAGTGATCTTGAAGTAATTTAATTTTCAGGGGTTTTGGGTCCACTACTTATACCCCTTTCTGTCTTTGAAGTAGGCAAATTTTAAAGTAAAGACCCTCTTGTTTGTAAGATCCTGCTTTGCCCAGGCAGGGCCCCAGACACACACTAGGGAGTTGGAGACCCCATTGTGTGAGGGCAGGCACAGCCCTTTTAGGTGTGAGTGACCACTCCTCCCCTCCATCCTAGCACAGATAGCTCATCAGGGTATGCGAGCTACACCCCAGCTACCTTTGTGTCACTGTCTAGAGGAGAGGTGCAAATAGCCCAATTGTCAAACTAACCCAGTCAGGAAAGCCACAAACAGGCAGAGTCACAGAATGGTTTACTCAAGAAAATGCCTACTTTCTAAACTGATTCTGGCTCGCATGTGTTGAGCGGATGTGGATGGAGACAGACGCAAGCTGTCCCATATTTGAAAGATTTGTTTACTTGGGCTTTTAGGTTGAAGTCCCCTGGTGTGTTGCTACAGGGACTATTTTTGCAACCTGGGGCTACTTAGGGCCTACCTTAGGTGTGCCTTACATGTACAAATAGGCAAGGTTTAGACCTTGCAAGTAGGTACACTTGCCAAGTCTAATTGGCAGTTTAAAATTGGACACATAGACACTGCAGTGGCAGGTCTGAGCCATGTTTACAGGGCTACTCATATGGGTAGCACAACCAGTGTTGCAGGCCCACTAGTAGCTTTAGATTTACAGGCCCAGGGCACCTCTAGTGCACTTTACTGGGGACTTACTAGGAAATCAAATATGCCAAATCATGGATAAACCAATCAATAATACAATTTACACAGAGAGCATATGCACTTTAGCACTGGTTAGCAGTGGTAAAGTGCCCACAGACAACAAAAACAGGTCAGAAAAAATAGGAAGAAGGGGGGAAAAGATTGGGGATGACCCTGCAAAAAGGGCCAAGTCCAACAGGGATACATTCCTACTGGTTGGAGGTGCAGAAAGCTTTTTCTCTTATGACAGAGGAGAGGATATTACTGACTCTTCCTGTGGCTATGCTGGGGACAATAAGGATTTATCCTCCTCCTTCTGGAGATATGTCATGCTAGCCTTGCTCCTTGCCAAGAGATGAACTACCTGTTTTCCTGGGGACGTAGGCGGGCACCTAAGTTCAAAGATTGGATCACAGATCTCATATATTATGATCAACAATTATTGTTGTATGCTGAACTTCTTCCTATTTCCTCACATCCCAGTGATATCTAGCAGCCTCTCCAGACTTATTTGCAGTTGCACCCCGCCGGCCCTCTCCCGATGGCATGATCTCCCCTCAGCACACACCTCTCTCAATCTGTACTACAGCCTGTATACAGGTATGGCCTCTCTCCGTATGGCTTGGGTTTCCAAAACCACTAAAGTCCTTGACCTTTTCTGCAGTGCATTGATAACATTCTGTTGTCCCTACCATTCTTTTTTGTGTGATGAAGGTTATTGGGGAAATGGGCTAGTATGTCGCATTGCAATGTATAAGATGTTGTGTTGCAATATGAATGTATGTCTGATTTAGGTCTGTCACCAATATTTTCTGTATTGCTCTGTAAATAAAATCCAATAAATGCATTAAAAAAAACACAGCAGGCACTTTCTGCTTTTACATACTGTTTTCACATAAATATTTAAAATTGCTTATTTCTGGTTCTACTGATTGTTTTAGTTGTTTAGGTGTCAAATAGTGTATGAAAATGTACTCTATTTTTCTAAATTGGTGTGGGATTTTTCTTGCGTTGTGTTTTCACTTTATTACTGTTTGTGCGCTGCATAATTACTGTACACATTGCTTTTAAGTTAAGCCTGATCACTTTTGTGCCAAGCTACGAGAGGGTTGAGCATAGGTTAATCTAGTGACTTTTATAGTTCATCCTGACAGTGATTGTGACCGTTGCTTAAGCAGGGTTAAAACCCACGCAACCAAAAACCCAATTTCTCGCAATTGTTTTTAAGGACAAGGTTCATACCATACAGAGATAAGTCTGCTATCACTGCTTTGGAATTGTATTTTAAAGATAATAGCAATATAATAAGTGAATGTGTAGTCACATTTATATAATAAATAGGTTCTGAACTATTGAAATGAATGTAAACAGTAAGTAGATTGCCCCTTGAATGCTGGGGAGTTTAATATTGGTCAGCAACTTTTGGATATTTTAATGTTTTTAACTGACTATAAAATACAACTCAGCTATAGACTAAAATAAATTAATTGAACAGAAAGTGCTGTTACAAGAATAGTAATATAGTCTGCATCCACAGTACAGCAATGTTCACCATATTTTTAAATTTGGGTTATAATGCTTTTACTACAGGATCTTTAATCATGGCAGAGACAACTGATACGTCAAGCTCAGACTTAATGGAGCACAGAGGATGCAAATTGTTGAAGAATATCGGTACACCACAACACATCGACGAAATGTTCGAAGATGAGATCCGAGACACTGATGTATTTCAAGTCACGTATCCAAAATCTGGTGAATATATTTATTCTCAGTATTTGATCTCAGGAGGCTTATTTTAAAATTGCTATACATACAGTTTTATTGAGCTTATTCCTCTCTCTTTCCTCGCTCACTACTTATGTTGTTATTAATATTTGTGCATATTTGTTTTCAATTCTGAAAACCCCGAATTAAGGTAAGCTGTAGTTCATATCCTGCAGCACAAGGCAGTGATCATAAAGGTATTGTATGAGAATGTGTAAATGAATGAGTGAGTGCGTAAATGCTTGCAGTAAGACTTAAAAACATCCATTGGACATGATTAGTAGTGATTGCATTACTAAAGGACATAAATGTGGTGTTAGGTATAGAAAATGTATATAAATTTATCTTTCAATATTCTGACCCTTGATATTGCTGTAATGATATTCTGTCCTGATAATATTTGGGATTCTATATTCACAGCTTAGATCATTGGATCTGAATGTCAGCCCAGCCAGGTTCAGATTTATTGCAGTTCTTCTTTCCAAATGGTGGCGAAGGCAACATGGAACCAATGATCCCTCAAAATCTAATAGGAACGAATAAGCAAAAACAATGACCCCGGCAGCCCTAAAGGAGCAGGTTTGGTAAAATTCAAGAAACTAAACCTAGAAAGACAAAATAACCAAGGTCATTGCAAGACCATTTTTAAGATAAATGATCACCCTGTTATTTAACCCTTTCGCTGCTAGGCTTTTCCCCCATGTGCTAAGCCTTTTTGAGGCTATTTGGGGTAGTTTGCGCTTAGGCCCCTATAATGTTTTTTTTACATAAGCTATCCATGCCAAATCTGCAGACTTTTTGTCCAACATTCTGGGGTTTCCAAAGATACCCAGAGTTTCTGGATTCCCCTGAAGGGGACTGAGAAAAAAGTACAGGTACATTTTGTTTTTTGGGGGGAAAAATGGGAAAAAGTGCTGTATAAGAAAGCATCTATTTTTATCTCTGCAAATGGCATTAACAAAAGGTTTGTGGTGCTACAATTACCACATTCCCAGCTTTCAGAAATAGACAGACTTTGCAACACAGTTTTGGCATTTTATTAGGACATACACCATTTTTCCTATTTTTGTGCTTTGAACCTCCGTCCAGGTAGTGAGAGAAATGGATATGAAACTGTTAACATGTCCCAACCTTGATAATTTACTTATAAGGGGACTTGTTTTAGGCCAATGAATCTTTTGACCCTGATTGGGGACTTCACAGAACGAGATATCTGTACAACATGTGCAACCAGTAGATCAATAACCTCATCAATATTCACTACCACTAATTAATCTAATTAATCAATAACATTTAATAACAATCAAACAAACCATGACCTTTCAGCCATGAATAACCACGGAAAGCTAGTAAGAGTTAAGATATTTATTCCCTATTAGTTACAATCTACTGTCATCATGTTTATTAGTCACAATATCAATAAGCACATCAACAGCACTATAATATGGCAACTCGAATAAGACTTTATCAAAGCAAAGATCATGAACATCAGAATGAAGCACGACTTCAACATGGATCAGCTTTAGCAGAGTAACATCAGTACATTATTCAACAAAGCAAGAATTCAATCATTTGTCTATTTGCATTCAGTATTAGTGAACTCCTTAACTAGCCTCGAATTAGCATCATCATGTTGGGCTTCGTGCAAAACAATTTAGTAACACAAATTTAGAAAACATTTAACTATGGCCTCTATCAAAAGAGCAGTTGGTACCTAGAAAGAAAAGGCAATTACAATTTATCATCAGATAGTTACCCATCCACATAGGGCAGCATACAGAGTCAGTTTTCATCCTCAGGAATCAGTCGATTTGCCATCAGCCAGGATAGAACAGATAAGTTCAGCAGGGCATAGCTAAGAATAGGGCTCTTCCCTCATAAGGAGGAGAAGTAAGTACCAGGCAAAGAGGATGCCTTAGAGTAACAGAACAAAAGTCTCTCAGAGTAACCGCTAGGAATGGCTAAGAATGGCAGAAGAATGGCTGATTTTCCCTTGGGTCACGGTGTTATATCGAATCTTGTCTAACAAGTCTCTAATTCCTCATTGGATCGAGTTTGGTGCATCGTTATCTCTGTCCAATAGTCCTTCGCACACCTTACTAGAACTTTCACCTAAGACAGTTCTCATGCAGTTGATTGGCTCCTGTGATTTACGTCTTCAACGGGTAGAATGTCAGGTAAGAAAAGTTACACTTGTCGCTCCAGTCAGTAGTTCCATTGTCTTCGCCTTAGTCTAGACGACCTTGTACCTGTTGCGAATTACACTATTACATTCAGCAAGAATGACTCCTTGCGCAAGTCGGGTCCCATGAGAAAGAATTTACTACGGTTACACACTCATCTCTGGCTTCTGGAAAAGTACAGCTTCATGTCCTTCAGGAAAGCAGCGCATTGCACGTTTAGAAAAGCACACAATTAATATGAGACCAGGCAGCTAGGCCCAGACCTTTGCTAACTAAGGCCTAGTGATTAATTTAGCAAACCTAATATATCATCCTTAATACCAAAACAAAATCATACATTAATACATTAGTAATTCATCATTAGTCAGTTACATTAATCACCGAATACATTGGTGGCCACTCCCCGTGGGCACATTTCAAACGCGAACATTAATATTACATTAACACATTTTTTATGCGGTTTCATTAGACATTATATTGCAAGCTTTTCAGGTTAATATTGATTAAAAAAACTACACTCCAACAATCCCTCCTCTGATGAGTCTTGTCATCACACAATTCTTTCCCCTCTTACACAATGTCTTCATCTAAACTCTTTCATCTTAATTTCCTCCCTCGGTTTTGCCTTTCCATATTTTGCTCTGAATATTTTCTCCCTTTACTTTTCTTCCCTCCTCGTATTACGTTTTGCCAATTTCAATTTAATCCTTTTACTAGTTTTGCAGGACAACCATAATCCGAATAGACAAGCCAAAACAATCAAAATTCCCTGTATTATTTTTGCCAATATCCCCTGCCAAATATTTCCAAACCAGCTTCCTACTTTAGCAAGACCCTTTCCAACCTTCTCCCAAACCCCGGGTTTCTTCAGTTCCTTCAAATCTGTAATATCTTGTGTTAGGTTAGTAAGCATACTTCTAATCTCATTACTATTGTCAGGTATGTATGCGCAACAATGTCGCTCATTAAGCATCTTACAGACTCTGCCATTTTTCACTAAAAGAATGTCAAAAGCAAGCCTGTTTTGAAGAGTCGTAGCCCTCTCCGTAGGAAGTTCAGTATCCATCAGGAGTATAGCTCCTGTGAAATTTGTCAGCATGTTATCCACAATAGTAGAAATGTTTTGAATCTTTATGGAGTTCAAGATAACACCCACTGACGGAATTATTGCTCCAAATATGTCTCCTACTATATCAGCAGCAGTCTCTCTCTTTTGTCTAGTACGATGTAATTCAGACAACTTCGGAAACTTCTTCAGGTCCTCTAACTGATATATCCTTCTGAAAACTATCCCCAAATAACATGTCTCATACCATCCCTTTGGAAGACGGTAATAAACATTAAGTCCACATATATAATATATCCCAGGGATCGCTGGATCCTGTCCATTTAACATGAACATCCACTTACGCTGAAGCAAAAACACATGCTTACACTCGCTTGTTCCCACAAACACTTTGTCATAATATGATTTTGGTCGCGTAATGCAAAGCTTACCTACGTGCAGTACATCTAAAGCTAGTTTCCCTTGTTCCCTAATAAAAGCTCGCTGCTGCAATCCTTTCTCTAACTTCCCTTTCAATGCCCTCGTTCTATCTTCAGTGTGATCTAGAAAGCTTTTCTCTACAGGTGTAAGCAAGTGTGTCAAATTATTGCGATGTGAATAAGATGTACTAATTGTTAGCGTTGCCTCAAAGAACCCCTTAACCAATTTTATGCGATAGTATTTAGCTACACTATTCAAATCTTCTATGATAGGCACCTAAGAAAACACAAGGTCATTATTGGAATAGAAGTACCGAATCTCTTCCTGGTTATAGAACCGTGTTAGTAACAAACTACAACTTATCCCATACGTTAGTGGAAAACTATGATAGGTAACTCCCTCGTGTACTGAACCAGGAATTTGTGTACACACATAGCAATCTTTCGCATCCATAGTGTCAAAATACTCACTCAGCAAGCGATAGAAAACATTAGTTGATAGTTCCCCTTTCACGTTAGTTCCTTCATGCAAGTATTTTGTATCCTGCTCAAACCTCTCCCAAGCTGTTAGAGCAACGGCGGACTCAGGAATTGTAGCATTGTTAGTTTCACTCTTATCCACCAACGGCATCCCCACAATCAGAACTGTAATGAGTATCACGCATACAACACCCAAAACAACACCTAAACGTTTACAACGTTTATCCCCTCTATTGTCCCCTCTAGTGTTAGCCATGAACTGTAAAGAATCAGAAAGTGAAGTAATACTAGTTCAAACATCAACTAACAGAGGATGGTTGGAAACTTATTATTATATCTTCTTTCAGCAAAGCTAAGCAAAGTCTTTCTCCAGCAAGTATTTACAGCTTGCACATTCACTCCCAGGATCCTTGTCAATTCAGGTTAGCAGCTTGTCTAAATCAGTTCTCAAAAAGTCAATTCAGGTTAACAGTGTCACATCCGGTAATTTATCACTCTCTTTCCTCTATTTTCTTTAGCTCAATTTTAACTCAGTGTTTCTTAGCTAGACTCAGGTGCCGTAGTTCTGACCTGGGACTTCTCGGTCAAAACAGAATGCTAAGAACTCTTGTTGCCACTCAGCTGATGTTGCGTATGCCCATTCAGGACCTGCGCAACTTCTGTTTGCTACTCTCATTCTTTTCAACTTGCAAAAGTCTGGTCTTTGTACACATTGTATCTTAACCCAAGTGCGTTTCTCATATCTGCTGGCACGTCCCTGCAACAATTTCAGTTCCTCCAATGTGTCAACCACCCTTAAAGTGTAACCTGTCTCATTTTCTGTTACAGGTAACAATTCCCACTGATCCTTGAATGATATACAGTTCAGTGCGCAAAATCTTGTGACTTGATTCGCATATCCATCTCCCATTGAAACAAAGTCTTGTGATTTCAAATGAGCACTGCATTTCACCACGGCAGTTTCATGAGGTAACTGAATCGCGTGCAACAACTCCTTATTTCTTTCACCATTTTTCACTGGAGAACCAGAAGAGGTCAGAAAACCCCTCTTTGACCATAGCTGGCCAAAATCATGGACAATTCCAAAACCGTACCTGCTTTCAGTATAGATAGTTACTTTCAACTCAGCAGCAGCATGGCAAGCTCTGGTAAGAGCAACCAATTCCGCCACTTGAGCAGAATATACTCTCTCAAGTCAAGATGCTTCAGGATACCAGTGATTGTACATACAGCGTATCCGGCTCTCAGTACTCCTGCTGAGTCTCCTAAGCATGAGCCATCAACAAAGATAATGTAGTCATTTTCTTCCAATTGAGTGTCTTTAATGTCAGGTCTCGGTTTGGTGCACATTTCAGTTACCTCAAGACAATCATGTTCTACATCAGCAGTATCCTCAGTTTCTGAATTTTTATTTGGAAGCAACGTTGCCAGGTTCAGTACTGTACATCTCTTTAAAGTTACATTTGGTGACCCCAATATAATCGTTTCATATTTTGTCAATCTTGCATTGGTCATGTGCTGTGTCTTTGTTCGGGTTAATAAAATCTCAACTGAGTGTGGGACCATAACAATTAGAGGATATCCCATCACTATGCCTTCACACTGTGTGAGGCTTTGACCAACTGCTGCTACTGCACGCAGACAACCCGGCAAGGATGCTGCAACAGGGTCCAAAGTAGCTGAAAAATATGCTACAGGGCGGTTTGCACCTCCATGGACCTGTGTCAGGACAGACAAAGAACAACCATCACGTTTATGACAAAACAGGACAAAAGGCTTTGTGTAATCAGGCATACCTAAAGCTGGAGCCCTACATATACTCTCCCTCAGCTCGATAAATGCCTTCATCTCTTTCTCGGACAGTGTTATAACATCTGGGCCATCCTTAACCTCTTTAACCGTCAGTCTCACCAATGGTTTGGAGATGACTGAGACATTTGGGATCCACTGGCGACAATAGCCCACCATTCCCAGAAACTTCCTAACATCTCTCCGTGTTGTTGGGGAATTCCTCTGCAGTAGGGCGGTCACTCTTTCCTTGGATATTCTCCTTGACCCTTTCTCAATCAGATGACCTAGGTATTTCACCTCTTTCTGACAGTATTGCAGCTTCTTTGGGGACACCTTATGCCCATTCTTTCCCAAGTGGTTCAGTAAGGCAATGGTATCGTACTTGCAATCATCTCTCGTTTTGGATGCAATTAACAAATCATCAATGTACTGTACTAGAGTCGATTGAAAAGGCAATTCCAACGACTTCAAATCCTTTTTCAAAATCCGATAGAAGATGGAAGGTGATTCCAAAAACCCTTGAGGAATTCAACACCAACTGTAAACCTTGTACAAGAATTTGAAACTGAAAAGAAATTGGCTGTCCTCATGAAGAGGCACAGAAAAGAATGCTTGGGACAAATCAACAACTGAGAACCATTCTGCATTACATGGACCCTGAAACATGATCCCAGCTGGATTTGGCACTACTGGGCAACATTTCTCCACTATGTCATTCATCTTTCTCAGGTCTTGAACAATTCGAACTTTTCCACAAGGCTTTCTCAGTCCCATTATTGGTGAACTGCATGGACTGCTCATCACTTCCTTCAGGACCCCTTGCTTCACAAAGTCTGCAATTATCTGTGTTACCTGAATAAGGACATCTTGCGCCATATGGTACCGTGGTACCTGGGGGAACACAGCATTTGGCTTCACACTGACTTTGACTGGTTCTACTCCTTTTATCAGTCCCACTTCTTTTCCTGTCAAATCTCACACCTTCTCTTTGACTGTCCCCTGCAAATCTGCTGGCAGATCAGTCACTGTGAACATTGGGAAAAAGCTTATCAGAGGGTACTCCTCATCTGTTGTCTCCGTCTCAGGCTCTGATATCTGACCATCATCCCCTTCATCATCACTGTTTGTCTGTACCTCAATTCCATCATTGGAACAGGTGATAGAACACCTCGTCTTGCACAGTAAGTCTCTTCCCAGTAGGGACACAGGAATTAAATCGCAGACCAAAAAACTTTGCAACCCCTGGAATGTACCAATCTCAACTTCAACTGGATCTGTTATCGGGTTAGTCAGGAGCTGATTTGCCACTCCTACTACCTTTATTGTACGCCCCGAAAGAGGCAACTTCGGGACCTCTGCAGTTCTGACTGTAGAGCGTGTAGCTCCTGTGTCAACCAAGAATGATACTTTGTGACCCATCACTTTCCCTTGCACATAAGGTCCTCTCTGATCTACTTCTAGGGACGCTGCAAGCCTGCACTCCTCACTTTCTGAGCTCTCATCCGACCATTCATCGTTTATTCCATTCTCACCACGCAATGGGAACTGTTGTACTGTGTTACTTTGACTCATTCTCTGACTTGTGACCTGTGAAGGAAGCATCACCTGTTGCTGTCCCATTGGTGCTAAGGGCAACTACATTTGCTGTCTAGGTACCATAGGAACCGGCTGTTGCACTTGCTGCATCTGCACTGGTTGCATACGTGGCATTTGCACCTGTTGCATGGGTTGGAGACCCTGCATCTGAACCATGTTATTCTGAAAGTTTGAATTAGGACCTCTCATTCTTGGCCCTTTACCATTTTGGAATGCATTGACATCATTGCTTTGTTGAACAACACCATCCTGCACCATCATCGGGCACTCCCACTTCCAATGTCCGACACCCCCACAAGCATGACACAGTAACATCTTCTTCATCCCCTGTACATCATTTTGGACCACTACAGTATTCATATCTGGACCATGGTTCACAAAACCTCCTCGACCTCTGCCTCTCACTTGCGCCTGAAACATCCTGCTTCCTTGCGGCTGTTGCACCATCTGCTGTAAACCATTTCCCTGCATCCCTGCTTGTGCTGCCTTAATTTGCATCATCATCACTTTCTCCTTCAACTTTCTCTGCTTCAGCTCAATTTCATCACTACAGTATTTCGCATCCTGCAACACCTCATCAATCGGCTTCGCTTGCCAACAGATCAAATGATTCTTAATCATCTGGCTAATCTCAGGTCTCAATCCTTCAACAAATCTGAACACAAGGTGATTCATGTCTTTTGGCTCTATGACTTCTGTACCACTGTAATGCTTGAACGCTTTCAACAACCTCTCATAGTAGGCATGTATCGTCTCCTTACCCTCCTGTGCCGTTCGATCAATCTTTTGCCAATTAATATTCTGCAGCGACATTTTCTGCTTCAGAAACTCAATCACCTTATAGTAGTACCTCATCACCTCAGGAGACGGTGCTCATGTAACCTTATTCCTTGCCGGTTCTGCTATTGGCCAGTCCACACTTCTCTTGCACTCAAGCCACAAATCAGCAGGAACTATGATCTCAAAAAGGGTATTCAGGTCTTCCCAAAGACACTTCTCAAGCTTCACAAACCTGTCCGTCTGCCAAAACCCCTCTATCGGCTTCTCCCTCAACCTGGGAAAGTCATTTGTAAATGACAGAATATCAGCTCTAGACCACGGTACATGGACAAGAACACCTCCTGCTGTTTCTCTCATTGGTAACATGTTTATCGTACTGGTGTCCGACCCTGGCTTTGCCTGCTGTTGCTCTAGGCTGTCACTTTTCCTTTTCTCTCTTTTCTTTGCCCATCTGCCTTCCCATTTCTCTAAGGCTCCCCATACTTGTGCACTCTGTAGTATCTCTTTAAGGTGTGCCTTCATCCCAGTAGACCTCATTTGTTCAAAATCCTTAGGCTCAAAGTCTAACCTGTAACTCCTCTTCAAATGTTTTGTATTATCTAAATCTATGCCGTATTTATCTGTCACGTTCGCCAACCTCTGGTGCACTTTGCTCACTTCTTTTGGTTATCTTCGGGCACAAGTACCTCAACTCCGCTTCAGTGTATGATTCTAGCCTGTTCACTCCCATGCTCCCTTCAACTAGTTCAGCTGCTTCCATGCCCAATCTCACAAACTTCAGGTACTCTTCTCTTTCCGACCACTCTTCTGTCGCAGGGGTAGTCTGTGGTGAATTTAACTTGTCTTTGTCTAACCATTCATTCAACTGTAGGGCTGTCAGCCCTTTCAAAGAGATATTTCCAGCCTGCATTACCGGTGTTTGCAGCACATTTGCACTTGAGATCTGTGGAGTCAGCAGTCCCAAACCTGATTGTCTCATGGCATCTGGAGGAACCCCAATCGGACTAAAGTCTAACAGAGATCTAGATCTGTCATCTGTCTGTTCTTCTGGGGTTAATCCTTGAGAGCTCCCTACGAACCCTCCTCTTGTCATCTCCTGGGTCATTACTCCCTGATCACATACACTAGGCTTCGCCTGCGCATACAATGGTACAGGTGGACCAACTGTAATGGGCAAAGATATGGCGGCTGGTGTCTGGTTATTTCCCAAAGCCTGTGGAAGATTAACTCCCATATTCTGGTTCATTATGGGTGCAATGGCTGACTGCGGTCCTGTGACCGAAGTGAAATTCAGAACCATCTGTTGCTGTGGCTGGGGCAGCAAAGGTGGAGTTGGCTCAATCTGCACTAACTTCAGTCTCATATATGCCGGATCAGACAGCACCATCAAATTCGTATTTGTTGGGACATCAGGGTAAAGTCTCTGTACTGGTGGTGGCTGTAACTGTGTCTGCATCTCTGGCGCAGTAGACATACTGACACTATTCTGTGCCGGAACTGGAGTTGCAACTGTGGTTGCCTGTACCGCATTTGTCGTCCCCTGGTTCTGTGTCGAATTTACAGGACCTGCACTAGTACTTGGTCTATTATCATCTATGGCATATGGCGGAGGTCGATCATGCAACAACTGATTAAGGAACTCATCATCATCTGAGTCATCTGCATCCGCCCAAGACTTCTTAGTCTCCTTCTCCTTCCTAGAACCCTTGTCTGTCTTACAGGTGGCTTTACCCCCTTGCGTTTCGCCTTCTTGAGTTATAGCTGGAAACATTTTAACTCTATCTATTATCTCCTGTCTCCACATCCGGTGCTCACTATCCCACCTAGCCTCCGCTAGTGTCTTTTCTGCTTTCTACATTCTCCTCTCAAATTTCTGCTGTCGTTGTCGTATGGCCATCAGTTCCCAAATTGCTAATGCCTCAAACTGTGCTGGCCTCGGAGGTGGCTTTTGCTCATTTAATGCCTTCTGCAAATTCTCTAAGATCATTATATTGAACGACCCATTCTCCAGAAACGCCAAAGACCTGTCTTTCTTTGTTAATTTGCACCATTGCTTTAGCCAAAGACATGGCGCAACACCCCTCTCCTCCATTACGGCATAAGCCGGAGTATCCTCTGGCGGTGTAGGCTCCCCCACACTTGTGGTAATGTACACATCTCCCCTCAAAGCACTCTTTAAAGCCTTGAAGAACTTCATTTTTATGTCTCTTATTTTTTTTACAATCAAATCAGGAAGTGACTTTAATTCCCAGAACTCTCTTTACCCACCTTCTCAACCAATTGCCTCTCATGGACGGCTGCCAATCCGTGCGCGACCCTTCTTACTAACCGACCTATCCCAGCGCGGCTCCAATGACGTCACACTCACACACACTGCGGATGACAAAGTCTTGCGGCTTGTCTCCCTCACACCCGATTCGCACAAAAACTAATGCAATATATTGCTAGCACTAACAAAAACTCAAATTTGCCAGTTTACTACAGGAAGGGTAACACAATCGCTTCAGAACATTACAGAGATTTCACTTGAAGCCTCGGCCGCTACTCTCTCCTTCTCAGATCCCGCACTCGCAAGCAAAATTTGACCCGAAAATGTTACTCTCGACTTGTCAATGGCTCGTCCTAGTGCACTTTAGAACTTACCAAATCTCCATCGAAGATTTCACTCACGCACTTTGCCTCAAACTCAACTCGTCAACCACGCCCGATTGACCTATTAAACCACACAAATTTACAACATAAACTAAGTGTCTCATACACTTATCAACATACTCCGGAGTCTTAGACCACGCAGGGTCCATACATCACCAACAACCACGTGGACAATTTTTGAGCACAAATCGCCACACTCACATGAAGTTTGCCGACTTCCCTACTCTCATCCTGCGGAGTACGCACACTCCTCTAAAACATTACCTGGCCTAAATTCTCACAAACTTCACAATTCACCTGCGATATGCATAAGCTGTGCAAGTGCAAACCCTATCTCATTCGCAAAAACAACAAGAACACACCCAACTCACTTTGGCAAGCTCTGAGATTCCGGGAAAGTCATTTGGGATTTAGGGGAATATCATCTCTCCAATTTGCATTATTTCAAAAGGAATCTCTAACCAGTGGTCCCTCGTCCTAGGGCCCCAAAGGGCCTAAACCGTCCTCTGCTACCAGAACTGGTAACACGTCCCGACCTTGATAATTTACTTATAAGGGGACTCGTTTTAGGCCAATGAATCTTTTGACCCTGATTGGGGACTTCCCTGAACGAGATATCTGTACAACATGTGCAACCAGTAGATCAATAACCTCATCAATACTTACTACGACTAATCAATCTAATTAATCAATAACATTTAATAACAATCAAACCATGACCTTTCAGCCATGAATAACCACGCAAATCTAGTAAGAGTTAAGATATTTATTCCCTATTAGTTACAATCTAATGTCATCATGTTTATTAGTCTCAATATCAATAAGCACATCAACAGCACTATAATATGGCAACTTGAATAAGACTTTATCAAAGCAAAGATCATGAACATCAGAACGAAGCACGACTTCAAAATGGATCAGCTTTAGCAGAGTAACATTAGTACATTATTCAACAAAGCAAGAATTCAGTCATTTGTTTATTTGCATTCAGTATTAGTGAACTCCTTAACTAACCTTGAATTAGCATCAGTGTGTTGGGCTTCGTGCAAAACAATATAGTAACACAAATTTGGAAAACATCTAACTATGGCCTCTATCAAAAGAGCAGTTGGTACCTAGAAAGAAAAGGCAAACAGACAATTACAATTTATCATCAGATAGTTACCCATCCAAATAGGGCAGCATACAGAGTCAGTCTTCGTCCTCAGGACATCAGTCGATTCGCCATCAGCCAGGATAGAACAGATAAGTTCAGCAGGGCATAGCTAAGAATAGGGCTCTTTCCTCATAAGGAGGAGAAGTAAGTATCAGGCAAAGAGGATGGTTTAGAGTAACAGAACAAAAGTCTTTCAAAGTAACGGCTAGGAATGGCTAAGAATGGCAGAAGAATGGCTGATTTTCTCTTGGGTCATGCTGTTATATCGAATCTTGTCTAACAAGTCTCTAATTCCTGTTTGGATCGATTTTGGTGCATCATTATCTCTGTCCAATAGTCCTTCGCACACCTTACTTGAACTTTCACCTAAGACAGTTCTCATGCAGTTGATTGGCTCCTGTGATTTACGTCTTCAACGGGTAGAATGTCAGGTAAGAAAAGTTACACTTGTCTCTCCAGTCAGTAGTTCCATTGTCTTCTCCTTAGTCTAGACAACCTTGTAACTGTTACGAATTACACTGTTGCATTCAGCAAGAATGTCTCCTTGAGCAGGTCGGGTCCCATAAGAAAGAATTTACTACGGTTACACAAACATCTCTAGTTTCTGGAAAAGTACAGCTTCATGTCCTTCAGGAAAGCAGCGCATTGCACGTTTAGAAAAGCGCACAATTAATATAAGACCAGGCAACTAGGCCCAGACCCTTGCTAACTAAGGCCTAGTGATTCATTTAGCAAACCTAATACATCATCCTTAATACCAATACAAAATCATACATTAATACATTAGTACTTCATCATTAGTCAGTTATATTAATCACCAAATACATTGGTGGCCACTCCCCGTGGGCACATTTCAAACGCGAACATTAGTATTACATTAACACATTTTCTATGCGGTTTCATTAGACATTATATTGCAAGCTTTTCATGTTAATATTGATTATAAAAGCTACACTCCAACAAAACCAATGGTGAAACCCATAAAGCTATACATGTCTCAAAAGTACATAGAATTCTGAATTCAGCAAGGGGTCTTTTGTGTGGCTCCTTCAATGTTTTCCTATTGGAAGTAACAGTTGAAATAAACAATGATAAAATATTGAGTTGAGTTGAAAACAACAGCCATTTCTGTCTACATTTTCTTCTGTAACATTTTCCAGCTATGGCAGATTTTCAAAAGCAATATACCATTACATCCGCTGGACCCTTCTGGTTGTGGGGATATATAGGGCTTAAAGGTTCACCAAGAACCAGAGCTACCTAGAGCCAATAAATGACCTGCAGCTTGCAATGGGTTTTCATTGTGTACCGGGTACACAGCAATTCATTTGGTAAAATATAAAGAGTGAACAATAGGTATCAGTGAAACCTATGTTTTTCTGAAATTGGCACAAGATATGGAGTTTAGAAGCAGTGGTTATTTGCACATCTCTGAATGTGTGGGTACCCATACGAGCATGCAAATTAGAGGGCATTTCTCAAAATGATTTATTTCCTTCATACTCTGGCACAGATTTAAGGAAAGTGGTGCCACACCCAGAGCAGTGCCACTTTCCTTGAGCCCCTTAGCACTCCCTACTGCCACCATGTGCACCCCGAATCTAAGATGCGGCTCGCCATGGCACAGGGTATGGGGCAATAGCTTCATTTTTATTGACGCTATTGATGTACTCTGCAGGAGTAGCGCCAAAACATTGGCGCTACTCCTGCAGAATACATAGTGGCCCATTGTATTCAACAGTGTGCCCCCTTTTAACACCTGCTCTGAGCAGGCATTAAAAGTGCCAGAAAAGAGACGCAAGGAACTCTATTAGATTCCCTTGCACCACTTTTTTGCACCCCCTCACCGGGGAATAATGTAGCGCAAAGTGTTACAAACTGACGCAATGCATGCATTGCACCACTTTGTAAATATGCAGCAGGGATTTTGGCCATCTACTGAAACGTTAGCTTAAAAAAATGATGTTAATGTGTGGGGAGATGGTGCTAAGGGATCTTAAATGTGCCACATGTACATTTGGAAGGCACAAATGCAGAGAAAGACAATTGGTAATAACACTTGTTCTGCTATTCTGTGTTCACCTAAGTGTCTCGATAAAAATAGTACCTCACTTGTGGGAGTAAGCCAATTGCCTGTGACAGGAAACACATCACATTATTCGAGTGAAAAACTGACTGTATTTGAAGAATTAACCTAGCTGTGGATTCTGGGCTCTAGGTCAGCCGGCACCTATGGAAACCTAGAAAGCCTGTACATTTTTTTAAATTAGACACATAGGGGGATCCAGGATGGGGTGACTTGTGTGGCTCTTACCAAATTTGTCTACCCAGAATCCCTTGCACACCTTAAAATATATATAAAAACACATTTTCCTCACATTTCTGTGATGCAAAGTCCTGAAGTCTGAGGAGAGCCACAAACGTCCCTCCATCCATGATTCCCCTAAGTCGCCCGATAAAAAGGGCACCTCACTTGTGTGGGTTGGCCTAGTGCCCACAATAGGAAACGCCCCAAAATGCAACGTGGACACATCAGATTTTTCCACTGAAAACTGATTTAATTTGTTTTGCAATGTGCATAGCTGTGGATTTTGGGCTCTAGCTTAGCCAGTACCTAGGAAAACCTATCAAACCTGTACATTTTTTAGAACTAGACACCAAGGGAAATCTAGGGTGGGGTGACCTGTGTGGCTCTTACAACATTTGTCTACCCAGAATCCTTTGAAATCCCCAACATTGTTCTAACAAAAAGACATTTTCCTCACATTTCAGTTCGGGTATCTGAGGGAAGTCACAAACTTCCTTCGACCCAGCATTCCCCCAAGTCTCTCAATAAAAATGGTAACTCACTTGTGTGGGTAGGCCTAGTGCCTGCAACAGGTAACGCCCCAAACCGCAACGTGGACTCATCACATTTTTCCACTGAAAACTGACTGGTTTTTGTGCAATGTGTCTAGCTGTGGATTATGGGCTGTAGCTGAGCTACCACCTAGGGAAACCTAGAAAACCTATACATTTTAGAAAAAAAAAACACCTAGGGGAATCCAGGATGGGGTGACGTGGGTGGCCCCTCCAAATTTGTCTACCCAGAATCCCTTGCAAACCTCAACATTTGTCCAAAAACACATTTTACTCACAGTTTTGTGATGCAAAGTTCTGGATTCTGAGGGAAGCCACAGACTCCATTCACCCAGAATCCCCCCATGTCTACCTATAAAAATGGCACCTCACTTCTGTGGGTAGGACTAGTGACTGTGACCGGAAGCACCCCAAAACGCAATGTGGACACCTCACATTTTTCCACTGAAAACTGACTGATATTCTGCAATGCACCAAGCTGTGGATTTGGGCTCTAGTCCAGCCGGCACTTAGGGAAACCTAGCAAACCTGTACATTTTTAAAAACTAGACTCCTAGGGGAATCCAGGATGAGGTCCTGTGTGACTCTTGCTACATTTGTCAAGTCAAAATCACTTAAAAACCTCACAATTTGTCTCAACAAACACAATTTCCTCACATTTCTGTAATGCAAAGTTCTGGAATCTGAGGGGTGCCACATTCTTCCTTCCCCTCTGCATTCACCCATGTCAATAAAAATGGTACCTCACTTGTGTTGGTAGGCCTAGTGCCTGCAACAGGAAATGCCCCAAAACGTAACATGGACACATCACACCACTGAAAACTGACGGTTTTGTTGCAATGTGCAAAGCAGTGGATTTTGGGATCTAGCTCAGCCGGCATCCAGGGAAACCTAGCAAACCTGTATATTTTGGAAAACTAGACACCCAGGGAAATCCAGGATGGGGTGAATTGTGTGGCTCTTACCACATTTGTGTTCCCAGAATCCCGTGCAAACTTAAAAATGTGTCTACAAAGCTAATTGTCCTCCTATTTCTGTGCTGCAAAGTTCTGGAATCTGTGGGAAGCCACAAACTTCCTTCAATCCAGCATTCCTGCAAGTCACCTGAAAAAAAATGACACCTCACTTGTGTGGGTAGGCCTACTGCCGCGAGGGATAACGCTTCAAAACGCAACGTGGACACATCACATTTTGCCACTGAAAACGGACTGTGTTTTTTGCAATGTGCCTAGCTGTGGATTTTGGGCTCTAGCTCAGCCGGCACCTAGAGAAACCAAGCAAACCTCTACATTTGTGAAAACTAGGCTCCTAAGGGAATCCAGGATGGGGTGATGTGTGTGCCTCTTTTCACATTTGTCTATCCAGAACCCCTTGCAAACCTGACAATTTGTATTAAAAAGTAAATGTACTCATATTTCTTTGATGCAAGGTTCTGGAGTCTGAGGGGAATCACAAACTCTTCCAGATTTGTGGGAGTCCACCGGGTAGTTCTAGAGTGGGGTATAAGTTTGGCACTATTGTCCCTCAAATACTGTTCAGCATACTGAATAGTGTGGTTAACAAACTCATCTAAAAATATATTGTCCATAAACAACTGAAATACATTTATAAGCAAACATTTTTCATTATTCACTCTACACCCTGCATCACCAGTAAAGATAGGCAATGCCAGCTGCACCATGTTTGGGGCAACCCACTGTTCAGCACTTCTGATGGGAAGCTTTGCAGCCCCAGGCTGCAATCAAGATGCCTCTGTCTGCACTATTGGCAAATCAGTATCCTCTTCTAAAAGAGGCTTCTTCATCAGATGATTCCACTCAGACAGAAAATGCACTGCCAGAATCTTGCAATTTCTTCTCTGCCTCAGATGCAGAGTCAGTCTCATAATCATGGTCAGAGGAGAATTGAAAAAGCATACCAACATCCTGGTGAGCGGTCATCTTGCGGCTAGCCATAATCCTTACTAATAAAAGTAACCTGACAAATAAGTCAACAACAATCAACACTGTGTAAAATAAGTAGTAAACAAAGTGTAGTTTTTTCACAAAGACTTAAATACTCAAAAACCATACCACTCACTTGCCAGAGACAGCTAGACTCACTAGCTCTTCTCTGCACAGACACAGCAAGCACCAACAATATCCCACTAGAAAGGAAAGACAAAAATAATTACTCACAAGAGAACACAATACACATCATGTACAAATTCAGGAAGAATTTCACACATAATAAACCAGAAGCTAAACATGCTGCTATTATTACACATGCACTCTGGGACCGCATCAGCTCCTCCACACACAACTCTAAGGAACTGTTCTCAGTCATCAACAAGCTCCCAGATCCCCCCGAAGCCACCAGTATTCACTGTTACAGGATCTCTGTGATAAACTTGCCACCTTTTTCCACTGCAAGATCCAGGAAATCTACACCTGCTTCCTCCCAGAAAATCCTGACACTGGAACCTGTGACCGGACCCACCCCTACAGAACCGAACCAGACCATCCACAGCTGGTACACGCTCACCACGGAGGGAACAGTCAGCATCATGAACAGCACCCACTCCGGAGCTCCCACGCACCCCTGCCCATACCACATATACATCACAGCCAGTGCATCCATCGCCCTGAGCTCTGGTAAACAATCAATTGCTCCATCCACACTGGCACCATCCCCAAGGACTAGAAACATGCCAAAATATGCCCTCTCCTGGAGAAACCTTCAGCGACCCATCAGAACTAAATATTTTCCGGCTCTTCTCGCTGCTACCCTACCACGCCAAAGTACTGGAGAAAGCAATCAATGCACAACTATGGAATTTCATCGAGGCCGACAACTCTCTGGACAGCTCACAGTCCGGCTTCAGCAGCAGACCCACAGGCGTCAACTGCGAAGGTCCCCAAGGATCCTGACTGAGTCCCACACTGTTCAACATATACATGGCCCCTCTTCCAGCCATCGTCAGAAGCCATAGTATGAACATCGTGTCCTGTGCCGATGGCACACAACTCACTGAAGACCCGGACACGGCTAAAAGGAACTTCCACTCAGGAATGGAAGCTGTTGCCACCTGGATGAGAGAAAGCTGCCTCAAGCTCAACTCCAACAAGACTGAGCTCATCATTTTTGGAAACACCACCTCAGCCTGGGGTGACTCCTGGTGGCCCACATTCCTCAGCTCCCCCCTGCACTGACTGAGCACGTCTGCAACCGAGGCACCATCCTCGACTCCTCCCTATTCATGACTCACCAGGTAAACTCAGTCGCCTCCTCCTGCTGGCACACACTCCGCTAACTTCAGAAGATCTTCAGATGGATTCCAGCAGACTGTCACAGGACAGTGACCCACGCCTTAGTCACAAGCAAGCTCGACTACGGCAACACCCTCTATGCTGGCACCTCGACTAGAAACATAAAAAAACTATAACTTGTCCCTAATGCCTCCACCAGACTCATCCTGGACCTCCCACGCCGAGAACACATCTCCCAACACCTGAGGATGCTCCACTGGTGCCCGGTCAAGAAACAGATCACCTTCAAACTACTCACCCACACGTACAAGGCCATACACAACACAGGGCCAGCCTACCTGAACCACCGCGTCTCCTTCCACACCCCCGCCAGATCCCTCCACTCCGCCCAGATGGCCCTGGCCACCATCCCTTGCATCCGCAAAACCACCGCCGGAGGACGATCCTTCACCTACATTGCATTAAAGAGCTGGAACAACCTCCTCCTGCACCTCAGACAAAGCCTGTCACTCACCATCTTCAGGAAGAACCTCAAGACGTGGCTCTTCGGATGAGGCTGCTTCTCCCCCAGCACCTTGAGACCCACATGGGTGAGTAGCCACGCTTCACAAAAATTGATTGATTGACTGATTGATTACACCATTCACAAACAACACATTCATGCAGGAAAATGATACTCATCTAGAATAAGGAGTACAGACAAAGTTTTCTTACCTGACACATGCAACTACACAAACTGCAGATCTACCAGTGACGAAACCGCAAACAGGAATCAAAGCAAAGGAAATCAAAACCTTTGCACTAGAATAAAAAGGAGAAATAAAACATTTCAATCGCAAATGGAAATGACAGGAAATATAATAGTTAACATTATAAAATGCTATGTCACTACCCAAATTCCAGTCCGCACATACTGTTAGCCAAGCGCTAGTCCACAGACACTGCCAGCCAAACTCCAGACACACAAAAACTTTCCCTGGTGTCTAGTGGTTTTCTGCCCCCCTTGCAGGCAGATGGGCCTAAACACATGGCCAATCTGCCTCGAACAGGGACAGAAAAACGGCCAAGAGTAAATAAAACGGATACCCAATTTGGGAAATCCTTACCCAAGGCCCCACCCCCAACATAACATAAAAAAAATCCCTGGTGCTAGTGGGTTTTCTCCCCATCCTGAGGGCAGATAGGCCTCCAAATAGGGCTGATCTGCCCCCGGGGGAGAGGGGGCCTGGGTCAGAAAATGGCCAAAGGCAATTTCAAACATTATCCCCCATAGGGATGACCTTTGTCCAAGGGGCCGTCCCCAAACATAATATAAAGAAATCCCTGATGCTTGTGGGTTTTCTACCCACCTTGGAACAGATGAGATTCCAAATAGGGCTGATCTGCCCCCACGGGGGCAGAAAACAGCCAAAACTAATTTAAAAATAATGTATTCCTCATTGGGACGATCCTTGCCCAAGGAGCGGACCCCAAACATAATATAAAAATAAATCCCTGATAATAGTGGGATTGTTGCGCCCCCTTGTGGAAGGTGGGCCTCCAAATAGGGCCGATCTGGCCCCAAAGGGGGCAGAAAATGTCCAAAAGTGATTTAAAAAATATACCCCCATAGAAGCGACACTTGCCCAAGGGGCCACCCCCAAACCTAATATGAAGAAATCCCCTGTGCTAGTGGGTTTTCTGACCCCCTTGAGGCAGATGGGCTTCAATATAGGGATTCTCTTCCCCCAGGGGGAGGGGAGTTGGCAGAAAATGCTCAAAACTCATTTCACAAATATTTATGCTCCATTGGTGTAGCCCTTGCCCAAGGAGTCACCCTCAAACATAATATAAAAATATAAAAAATCCCTGTTACCTGTGGGTTTTCTGCCCCCCCCCCCCCCAGATAACTAGAGCCTGATCAGCTCACAACAAACACAAAAGGACGAGCCTTGAGAAAGTCCCTTCAGGGACGAAACACGTGTCGGCTGAATCTGGTTCGGAATTTGCAGTTAATTGTTTCGCATTGGATACCAAGAACCTGCATTGCCTCAAGTCAATATATTGGACAGTACACACCCGTGACACAGACTAACTGGACCTGGGTGTCCTGAATTTGAGTCTTTGAAGATCAATAATTTTCACATATTAGATGAGTTGTGTTAAATTTGTGCCATTTATGTTTGTAGTTCAATAGTATTGTGTTATTTATGTTTTTCTTGCCTTTTTTTTGTTGTAATTATGATCATTAGTTTTATTTGTATGTACATATGTGTGCTATATGAGCACTTTCTTTTGTATTAAATGTGAAATTCAAATAGTGTAGTCTTGGAGCCATTACACAAAATTGTTATTTACTTGAATTGTACCATGGTCATCTATAGAAGCGTAAATAGAACCAAAGGATCCAGGGTTTCAACTATTATTTGAAGTTAATCACTATCAGTGTGCTCCATTCTTTTTCTCATTATAGTTTGTTGGTGCAAGTTTTCTTGCCCCGCAATACATGTTTGACAACGGACATGTTTAGGATGTATTGAGCACCATTTTCTACACTCTATATCAAAGGAAAGTGCGGCCTTTCGATAGGGTTTTCTGTTGTCACTAGTGGGGGCATTCCTGCTGCATGATCATAACCCCATGTGTGATCGTGCAGCAGGAATGCCCTGCAAAGAGACATCTGGGAGAGGAAAAACTATTTTGTCTCCCTGAAGCCTCTGTGCATGGTGGAAACCCTCCCCCTGGCAGGAAGAACCTACCTGCCTCGAGCCTCGCTGGAAGTCAGGTGGCTTTTGATGATGTTGGCGTGCGCTGTACATGCTAATGTCATTGGATCCCCATGGGGGATGTGGTCTGATTGTAGCGGAAGCGCTTCCACTGCCATCCCCTGTGGGGGAGGGGTGAAAGTGAGCCCATGGGGGAGCGCCAGCGCTTCCCCTATGGGTGGGTGCGATGGCGGAATGGTTCTGTTCTCAGCACATGCCCACCTCAGCTGATGACGGAACCATTCCATCATCAGCGTGGAGCGGATTAAGAAGGAAGGACTAACGTTATACCTGCCAGAGTCCTTAGACGACACAACCAACACCTACCACTGTTCAATCAGAAAATCTAAAATACCCCTGGCGCTAGTGGGTTTTCTAATGCCCTGGGGGCAGATGGGCCTCAAAACAGGACCGATCTGCCCCAGGGGGGGCAGAAAATGGCTAAAACTTTCCTCTTTTTGCTTTGAACGGCCCTTGCTCAAGGGGCTGCCCAGCATTGTTCTAAAGAAAATCCCTGGCACTAGTGGGGGCATTCCTGCTGCATGATTTTAACCCCACATGTGATCGTGCAGCAGGAATGCCCTGCAAAGAGACATCTGGGAGAGGAAAAACTCTTTCCTCTCCCTGAAGCCTCTGTGCATGGTGGAAACCCACCCCCTGGCAGGAAGAACTGACTTGCCTCGAGCCTCGCTGGAAGCCATATGGCTTCCAGCGGTTCACGTGGCTTTTGATGATGTTGGTGTGCGCTGTACATGCTGATGTCATTGGATCCCCATGGGGGGTGTGGTTGGATTGTAGCAGAAGTGCTTCCAATGCCATCCCCTGCGGGGGGCGAAAGTGAGCCAATGGGGGAGCGCCAGCGCTTCCCCTATGAATGGGTGCGAGGACGGAATGGCTCTGTCCTTAGTACATGCCCACCACAGCTGATGACGGCACCATTCCATCATCAGCATGGAGTGGGTTAAGAAGTAAGGGCTAACTTTATACCTGCCAGAGTCTTTAGAAGACACAACCAACACCTACCACTGTTTAATCAGAAAAAAAGCTTGGGTGGTGACGATTCTCACTGCATCTTGATATCCCAGATTGATCTGTCTAGGACTAACAAGGACACAACAGTGAGGGAATTGTTCTCAAATGTTTTTCTTGAAATTTCAGAAAGAGTATGTTAAATTACCAGAAGTTGTATAGAACACAATTTGACATGGGGACTGATTTAGAGTTTGGTGGCTGAGTTACTACGTCACAAATGTGATGGATACCCCATCCGCCGTATTACAATCTCCATAAGCTATAATGAGATTGTAATACAGTGGACAGGATATCCGTCACGTTTGTGACAGAATACCCTCTTCGCCAACTCTAAATCATGCCCATAGTCTCTTTAAAAAGTAATGCAAAATACAGCTATGACAAAGTCGAAACTAATCTACCATGGAGTAAGTCAAGCAACCTTTGGACACAATTGTGGTTATTCCACTACAGCCTGCACGTTAGTTTTACAAGCTAAAAAATGCAAAATCACTTCCAAAAACAGGAGAATTTAAGAAGTTGAAAATCAGAACCCATCGAAAGGCAACACAAATCAAAGAACACACAACGAAATAGTACCTCAGCTAAGATTTCTGTTTTTTTACCAAGGCCATACACACACACACACACCTGCGAACACCCAGTCATTTGTACCTTACATCAAACCAGCCATTTAGTCAATCCATATGCTGCTGCTCTTAGCTCATGCAAATGGCAAGGCATTGCCAACATACATTCATAATACATGAAGTACACTTTGCCTCCTAAGTTGGCAAAGGAACACAATAACATTATAAAGATAAAATGCAATACACCAATGTGTCAAATGAAGCACACATAACGATTTAAAAATGGAAATGAAGTCATTTGCACTTAAATAAAAACTAAGTGTGATACTTACGAACACGTAGCGCTATTCCAATGCCACATTGGCATAATTTTTCATGCCAATGTGGCCTTAGAAGGCCAAAAACGCTGCACCATATTCACACTTTGTTACCCTTTGCGCTACATTATGCCTGCACCAGGCATAATGTATACAAAGGGGAGGGCGGGTCTCCCATTGGGGGGGCACATAAATGGCACAAGGAAATCTGAGAGATTTCCTCACACCATTTTTTCGGCACTTTTAATGCCTGTTCAGAGCAGGCGTTAAAAGGAGGCCTTCATTGCTTACCATGGGCCTCTAGGTGCTTTGCAGGATTAGTGGCAGATTTTTTTATTCTAATTCTGCAAAGCGTCGGACTAGCATAAAAAATTCAGGCCCATACTTATACTTTTTGACACAAAACTCTGCAAATGCAGCTGTGCATCAAAAAGTAAAGCACTGGCTTGCGTCATTCCAGAGCGCCAGCCAGGAGCCCAATTTATGGAATGGCGCAAGCCGGCGCAAAGTGTGAGCTAGTGTAAAAAAAATGATGTTAACTGGGTTGGGGTGGCGGTATGGGAAAAGGGTGATTTGCACCAAAAAATGACGCTAGGCCGGTTAGAGGTAAAAAAAATGCCTCTAACCTGCCTAGCATCATTGTCTGATGCAAAACCATCCATACCACATTACACCTGTCTTAGAAAAGACAGGAGTCATGCCCACTACCCCAATGGCCAGCACATGGGAGCAGTGTCCCCTGGGCGTGGCCATTGCACCCTGTGCCATGCAGGGGGCCCCAAGTTGGGCACCCGATGGCACTTTAATTTAAAAAAAAATACTTACCTATACTTACCGTACTTACCTGGCATGGGGTCTCCTATCCTCAGGTGTCCCTCTGGTGTGGGTGTGGGTGTTCCTGGGCCTTGAGGAATGCACCTGTGGACCCATTCAATGGTGTTCAACCATGGAAATTAGTCCACGGGTCTCCTAACGCCTGGTCTGACCCAGGCGTTTAATAATGGTGCAAAGCAAGCTTTGCACCATTATTTAGCCCCTCCTCCCACCCGTGCGTAATTTTAGCACAGGGGATATACATGGGGCTATGGGATGAGGACCATTTTTAGATGGGAACGCCTACCTTGCATCTCATTGACACATGGTTGGTTCACGCATCTAAAAAATGGTGCAAAAGCCAATATTTTGACATTAGATGGTAAATATGGAGTTAGTTTTACGCCAAATTTGTGTTAAAAAAATGATGCAAATTCTGTGCAAATGGAGTATAAATATGACCCTCAGATGCTAGTCCTCTAACTACTGCCATGGTGCACCGTATTTTAAATACAGCACACACATTGTGGCATTAGGGGGGCACTAAGGGGCACAAGAAAAGTGGTGCTGCATTATATGCAGCACCACTTTTCTTAAATATTCCCCTAAGTGAACATGCAAGAAGGGTTAGCGCCCCACTAAACTCAGTTGTTGGTCATTTGGCTTCACATCAATAATTATCAGGAAAAAATATGAGATTAGAAAAGTTGAAGCATCTTTGGTGTAGATCTTTTGACCATGAAACAGAGGGACGGATTTTTTAAGGTTTTGCATCACTCTTGTACCACACGCAAAAGTGAGATTTATCAAGTCACACAAAATCACCTTGTGTGGGCCAGCATGGCTTGATAAATCTGGAGTAATACAAAGCAGTGCAAACCATTGCCTTGCATTACTCTGCCTCAGGGAGGTGTTCCATGGGTGGAGCGTGGGTGTTCCCAAGCATCCACTCATGGATTTCTGTGCATTTCCAAATTTGGCATTAGTTGTAGACCTGGAAATGCATCAAAATGATACACCTCCTTGGGTGAGGCGTAATGAGGAGAAATATTTTTATTTCCCATAGTATTTTCTGCAGCACACATAGAAAAAGGAAAATGCCTCTGAGGTTTGTTTTTGTACAGGAAGGTGACTCTTTGTGCACAATACCAATCCTGTGTACAATGCATGCACCCTTGCACCATGACGTTATGGTGGTTGCGTTGGGGTTAAGCAGCCAAAAGTGTGCTAGAGCCAAGATAGGACAGGAATGCCCTTTAATGCAGCACTGCTACTGCAAGGTAGCGTGCTGCACTACTCTGTAGGGACATTTATAAATATGGGCCACAGTGTATTAAGACAAATGGTCACGCTCTTCAGCTTTGCATACTGCAAATGACAATCGGACAGCCCATGCTCCTATCTGCTCCAATACACCATCACATTATAAGAAGTTAGGCTTCCAGATGTCAACTTTTTTCATTTACAATTAAATTGTTTTGGCAGTGGTGGATGGTGTAGGTCATATGATGAGGTTTAATGGAATAGGAAATGAGTGCAATGTGAGGTGAATGGGTTAAAGTGAGAAGAGATAAGTTGACATGCTCTGTGATATATAGTGATTTCAATGGCACCTTGCCCAAGGTTGTGTGCCCTGGCAATTCTGGCTGCTATGGGGGGAGAAGTATATTATTTATATATTGATTTCTTAGGTGTTGGTGGTGAGCATCTGATGAAGCATCGGATGTGGGCCTGCAGAGGGGAATACATTGAATTGGGTAACATTATTCAGTGTGAAATTGATGGTATCGCAACAGATTTGCCCTCAAATTCAGATTGTGCCTGTGTTGAGTCTCCATGAAGCTGTGGAAAACAGGATGCACAACCTCCTAATCCTCTGGATTCAACTGTGTGTATCATGTATGTTATATATGGGTATCCTCTGCTGAAGACTTCACTCTCAGCTGCATGGACAGGTAACCACAACCTCACAGCCTGTTGCAACCAGTGGAAATGTTCTCATATACTGCACACCTGTATTTTCTTCCAGAGATTTGTGGGCCTCTAAATGAGGGTAGACATATTTTTAAAAAGGAGACTTCTATAGTAAAGAAATGGAACAATGTGGCAAAGATGAAGAATTTGTAATTATTTTTTCATTCTACACCAGGTGGACAATGGTGAAAAATCCATAACAAGAGGTCAAGCAAAGAAATGACTAGATATGCTTTTTAAGGCTTAATTCAATTAATCATTGCTCCAAGCCATACCTAACTCCATATCAAAAGGCCTACGTTGGGCTTTGGGACTGGTGATTTGGAAAAAATTCCAGTCTCCATCTTGCAAAATGGAAATTCATTCTTGTAAAGCCTGCTGGTTCACTAAATAGCTAAACTCCAGGAAACAAACAGCTAAGCACTCAGAAGCTAAATTGAAAATAAACTGGAATTAAAGGTAGGGATGTATACACAGCACAGATATAAAAGGCTATCATAAAGCAATGAATCAAGCAAAGAACATCTTTTATAATGACAGATGTGAGAAATACAGTTTGAGAGGCAAATGGCGAGCTGACGTTACTGGGCCCACGTTGTGTTAATGCAGGTCATTTTACCTCTTGTATCACAAAAGATCCATAAGGCCAACCCTCACAGTGGGCACCAAGTAGCTATTTTAGTATTTGACTCTCAAGATAGCAATACAGAGAAGGTGGGACTGGGGCACCAACAGCAACAGGAAAGTTGCTTCAGCCTGAGGGGATGTGCCCCCCCCCAGGGCTGTGCTAAGGATTGAGACGTGGGGTACACACCACCTCTCCTAAAAAGTAAATTGGCTCTGGGGATGGGGTCAATAGGGCCTCAGAATGGAATGGGCATGGCATTATAGTGAAAGGGCCACAGAGGATGGGATCCTTGCAGTCTAAAAATGTTCTTTTTTAATGTAGCCACAGATCTGCAGAAATTATACGAACCAGCTGTACAATTGGAAAAACATGCATTTTTTACCTTAGGAGGGAACCTCTGGGATCCACCACCATGCCTAGGGAACAGGACATCACTGAGTCTCTGAGTCTACAACTCCTAAAATGGCTGCCACAACAACTTTGTTTATGTGGTGGTAGCCAGTCAGATCATATTTTTTAATCTATTGGACCACGGACCCTCCATGTATGTATATAGACATACATATTGAAACTTCATTTTTCAAAAATTACAGATTGGATTTACACCAAATCACAAAAAGCACTCTTTCTAAACCAAATTCTAGCTTTCTGACAAATTTGCTGTAATTCTGTTCAGTCGTTTTTGTTAAATATTACTGTAAATTATTTTTCTATATTTATTATGAATGTAGAACAAAATTTAAAAAATGCTACAACACAATTAACTTAATTTTGATTTCAATGTTTTAATAATTTAAATACATTAAATAAATATTATTTTCCTGAAGTTTTAATTAAAAAAATAAAATTCAGACCTATAGTAAATAATATGTTCTTAATATGCATAAATCATTATTAAAAGTGATGTATAGAATAATTTTTTTAAGCACATGTAATTAGATTTTAATAAAAAGTTCTGGATGTTAATTTATGAATTCAACAAAGTTTAGAGATAAATAATAAATACGTTAATTTTTTTTGATATATGTTGATAATACACTATATTTTTTTATATTTGTTATTAATTTAAATAAAGCAATGTAATGTAAAATTATTTATTTTAGGTTTATATTTTAACCAACATTATTTTCTAAGGGAAAGTCAAATGGATGATGGACTTATCACATTTCGTTTTGGCAGTAGTGAGTTGCACTCATAGATGTGGCCCCATCCCCAAATTCTGCTGGTGGAGAAGTATAAGTGAAAAGTTTGAGTAACTTTAGACCTGTCGTGAATAGCCAAAAGTGATAAAGTTATGCAAAAGAGTAAGAGCAAATTTCATGTGTGAATTACTCATAATGCAAGCTAACTTAGTGAAGAATTCTAACAGAGTTTAAAATAAAATTTATTTTAAACACCAAAACATAGTACTCCTGTACATAAACATTTCTGCCCCTCAGCATTCTTGCCTCCTTTGCGCATATCATAGAAATTTAAATGAGGACCTTGTTCTTCCAACTCCTTCCAAGTGTGCCACCATTGATAGCAGTAAATTTTCCTTCAAGCAGAAAGATTCCATACCTGCCTATTGAGGAAGCAATCTTCTTTTAAGAAATGTAAAAAGACTGTGAAGTCTTCCCTATTATCCTTAGTCTCTTCTAGCATTTTCTGGCAAGTCTGGCATTTACGGCAAGTGATCAGCATCTAGAGACGTGATTACCGATAGCACATTTTGCAAATGAATACCTCACTCTCCTTATCTCAACATCTGTCATGAAGAAAACCCTATAACCTAACCTCAACCATAACACTAAACTTTTCACTTTCACCAACAGTAATGCTGTGTTTACCTCTACACCTACCTCTAATTTTTCACATTGATATGTACCTCAAGCAGTAACATTACCTCTAACTCAAACTCTGTCTTTACACTAATCTATTCTTCAATTCTGTCTCTAAAACATCCTCTAGCTCTATGCCTACTTGTATGATATATCTCTGTAAAAATCTGTCTCTATTCAACATCCCTTGCTCTACTTCTATCTTTATTACCACTGCTACTGCTCTATCTACACCTGTGTCTACAAATGTGTATGCCTCCATCTACAGTATAACTTCAAAGCTACACCTACCATTGGCACTGCCTTTACACATACCTCTACATCCCCATGCACATTTAAATATAGCACTACCTTGTCTTCAATCTGTCACTACCTCTAAATCTATATTTAGGTCTTCAACTACCCCAAATTCTACACCTGCCCCTATCTATACACTCGCCTCTACCTGTCCAGCTACTCTGAGCTTTACCACTTGACTTAAATCTACACCATCTCTACATAAACACCTTGACTTCCTTCTACCTTTGCCTCAAGTCCAAGATATTCATCTGCACTTGTCACTACCATCCATTTCTATATCTAGCAATACCTGTAGGCCTACCTTCACCACAATCCTTACTCAATCCTTATGTATACTTCATCACTATCTACTGATATGCCTAACTCTACACATATTTCTCCATCTACTCCTACCTATCAACTTAAGCCTCCTTAGACCACTGACTCAAAATTTACCTTTATAACTAGCTCTACCTACAGGTTTTTGGCTGCACACCGCAACATTTTACTGTTTTAAAATTGTCAAAAATAGGTCAAATGGAAGCTGTATTGCTTCAACTATATTCTATGCCATGTCAACAAATCAACAAGTATAGATGTAATGATAAACTGAACATATGGAGTTGTCATGGAGTCAACATGTGCTCTATCCCGCCAAATTAGACTTTCTCAAGGCACATTTTGGTTCTAATATGCAGAAAGCCACAGGTAAATGCAAGTGGTACGGGCAGGGCCTTATAATGTAACGGCTTGATAAAAACTGAATACATTCCCAGAGAAACAAATGCTCTTTCAATACCAAATTACACCTGAAAAAAAGTAAAAGTATTGCTATTTCAGAATGCCATAATCTTCAGCTCAAGAAGGCAAAACAGGGCCATTAGATTGTTACTACGTGAATGTTATTCATCACTGAACGATATGTAAGAGCCCCTCTTCAAGCCAGGGTACTTTATCCTACAGGAGAATAATGATGCAGCAAGTACTGAACAATAAATGTAGTGCTAAAACAATAATTGAAATGGAAATGTTGACACATCTAACAGGGAATGGTGGGGTAGAAGAGATGCCAGTCACCTTGACTGTTGTGGTCTTAGCCATGTGAAATGTCACATAGTGAGGCGTTAATGTATCACACAAATACTATCCATGTTGACATCACTGTAAGCAATTTAGCTGTTTTAAGGCTGTCTTTGCAGTGATACACTGTTGAGAAATTTGCAACAGCATAAAGAGTCCTCTCACACATTAACATGAATGAACTATAGATAGCACCACATAACAAACAAAGTAACGGCATGTGCCAGCCAAACTCTAGTCATAGACATGGAATGTAATAACTAGCACTGTACAACGTTGAATGTTCTCAGACCATTCCTTGGTTCACCATGTCTATGCCTGTCTCTGCACATCATAAAAGAATACATCTACATCTGTCTTTCCCTAATCACTGTGTGATTGATGTAAAAACACTTTGCAATGTCTTATGGTTTTCTTCAGTGTAGGTAGAACCCTAAAGCAAACAATACAATACAATGAAAACCAAAACTGCTCCTTAGACACAGACACCACTCATGCAGGCTTCAGCAATGACATCATCATGGTGTTGAGGGATAATATAACAGTATCTTAACAGCTTACAACTGATAGCATGGATTAAGTGAATATCAGCCAACAAAAGCCAGATTTGCAGTGGGCATTAATGCAAACACCAAAGTTAAGCCAGTCATGATGTCCTCTAACAATGAAGACCAAATACTACGGTTAAACAATCGATCATATCATAGATTATCAGACACACACTATGACATTCATGGAACAGAGTCTAGCAGTCATTCACACCAAAGTACAAGAATACAAAGAACCGGTTGCCCTAGAGAAACAGAAGGGAGACAACATATGAACAATGATTTAACTGTTAATGGGCGACATCTCGAGTGTCATCAAAGAAGCCCTTCTAGGGGGCATGGCCCCAACAACAGAGAAGATGGCTACATGAGCGCAAGGCTCTAGCAGCCAGACCCATGATGTTAACATCCTGTGCCTCTCCGTGCTTCCCCAAACTAGAGGGATCAGAGGGAGGCATCACTGTGGACAGTGTTCCTGCTGCAAGGCCCTGCAGAGAGATTTTGGCACATGGTGCAGAGGTTGGAACCAATTACCAAGGCCTAACACAATGGCAGCCACAGCTGGGCATAAGCGGCTGGATGCGGGGCATTGGTCCAGCTCCAGCAGGAGGCTGTGCAGTAGAGGAGCAGCCTCTGGAGAACCCTCAAGGGTGGAGGGGGCCTCTTTCTGTGAGCAGAAAGTGCACCAGCGGAAGCCTCTGGTGCCCAGCAGTACTACATCTCTGGACTGGATATCAGACCCATGCAGGTCAGATTGTTGGAGGTTCCATCCTGAGCCTGGGTGAGATGGAGGCAGGGACAGTGGAGGCCAGCTGAGGTGGGCCTAGAGGCCTGGACCCAGACCTGGTTTTGGACAGCAGAGGTAACCATGCCCTTGGCCACTGCAGACGTACCGACAGGAGCTGTGATATCTGGCTGTGGTTATCTGGCCCCAGGTGGGACCAGACAGCTGCTTGAGGGTTCCCTAGTGAGGGGGGGCATCCTATACAGCTGCTACCACACTTGGACTGAACGCCCTGGCCTGGTGGACCCAGAGTCAGGCAGAGGGTGCTCGTGACTGTAGAGGGGTGCAGGTCATTGTCCAGTAGCTGCCCCCTGCATTAGGTGGCCCCTCTGCCACAGCTCGTGAACTACAGCTGCAGAGCTAGTGCTTCCGTTGGACACTAGGGGATCAGGGGTGGAGCCTGAGGTGCCAGTGGGGAGATGGTTTATCCCAAGGTGGAGAGGATGTGTCTTGCTGTGGACCCCTCAAGACAGGCCAGTGACACGGGTGGGCAGGGTCCCACAGAGGACAGCCACAGACCAGTGTAGTGGCATTCATTAGAGACACAAAAGTGGCCCTGGAGGGCAAAATGGACAGGTGGACCTGGACCTGGGGCACCTGTAGACAGATTACAAGAAGTTGGTGGAGAGAGTATGCATGACGGATTGTGTCCTGGCCAAGGGGAGATGAGCTGATTCAGTCCCTACAACAGGGGCTTCCAACGGAACAACATCAGGGGTGTGGGGGTGCCTGAGACATTTGAGAGCCCTAGCTTGAAACTTCTTTTGGAAGACTGGCCCCTCGAGAAGGTGTAGGGAGGGCAAGGCATCAACACTGTTTAAGATTGAGAGGGTGCATAGGGTACCAGACAGACCCACGGCACCCGGGGCACCTCCCAGGCGGATTGCAGCGAGACTGCTCAATTTCCTGGACCCGGCCTACATTCCACAGGTAGCACAGGCTCATAGGCCCTGACAGATGGGGGGTAACAATGAAGTTAGATCCAGATTATACTACTGATGTCCAAAGGAACGTAAAAAGTTTCAACGCTTCAACATCTCTGGTTGGCTGAATCTGAAGTATGACCTGTTCTTCCCAGTGAAGTTACGGGTATGTGTAGAGAGAGGCATACTTTTTTCACACGCCCATGGCTGTTTGAGACTGGTTGGAATCGAAGGGTTACCCTCTCCTAGACCCACATGAGCAGCCCATGATGGGGAAAGGCAGCAACGAAAGTCACGCAGGAGGAAGTGAGGAGGCCCAGTGACAGGCATGACAAGGTCCTATGCAGAGACCAAGAGGGCCAAAGTAGTGGTGGACATTCAGAACCATCGATCCTGGGGGTCAGGTAAGAAGTAAGAGGCTGTGGCTGGGGAATCCAATGAGAATGCCTGTGACCCCAGGGGGATCAGGACAGGGCTCAGAGGAGAGCATGGGCAGGCAGTCACCTAAATGACTGCAGACATAGAAATATGAGTCCCAATGCTGACTGCGAGGGCTGGGAGGGGACAGACAAGCAGGGGATGTGGGTCCTGAAGTGGGCTTGATGCAACATAGTAGTCGTTGTGAGAGGCACAGGGCCGAGCATGCCCGCTTTTCCATTTACGAGGAGAGACTTGCAAGTTGAAGTGTAATGATTTTGTTGTTGTTTAAGGGGGGAGAGACACCTTTGACATTGAGGGTGGGAATTTCTAAATACGCAGTGCAAGGTGGCTGATTTCCTGAGAGAAGGGATCAGGGGTATGTTAAAGGCACACTGAGGCACCAGAGAGATGGCCAGACACCCAACCCATTCCAGAAACCTAATACAATGACAACACACCACCTGACAACCCCAGGCCTCACCCTTATAGCCTTGTCTTGGAACGTCAACACTCTGAGCAGTAAGCTGAGTAAGGGGAGCACTGTAGAAATATCTGACCAGAAAGGTTCTGGATCTCATTTTCCTTGAGGAGACACATATCACAGGGAATACTTGCAGAGTGCTGAACCATGGCAAGTACCGTTGGCACGTAGGCTCTCATTATTCTAATGAGACTACTGGATTTGAGCGGCAGAATCGCCTGCGGTGTGGGAGACTGAGTCTAACCCACTACAGGTGACACCCGTCGCCCCAATCCGGGTTTTGCTCTGGCTAACTAGCAGAGCCTCATCTCTACCCAAGAGCAGGGATGATTGGGCAGCCGAGCGCATGACACAATTGACTCCTTAGGGAAATCGTGGTCACTCAGATCTCATTTGTTTCTCCCAGTTACGTTAGTCTCACATATACAATAACAAACAGAGGCAGTATATCTTTCAATAAGGTTTTAATGAAGCATCTGCATCTTAGATAATAAAGCATGTACTGCAATAACCAGGACGATAAAGCTTGACAGGATTAAAATTGTGACAAGAAGAGTAAAGCATAAAAATAACGCTACCATTTTGTCACTAGAGTCAATAGGCTATATTAGAGCACACCATGTTAAGCTCTTTTTCTGCCCTTCAGGTTCCCCTGGGAAGACATCATCCCCCATACCTAAGCAAAGGCCTGAAGTCTGCATAAGCAGATGTAGGGAAGGGTTCAGCAATCAGCATATAGTCGTGGTCATCTGGCTGGAATCTCCCTCTAACGTTTATGGGAAAGGGAAGTGTTTTTATAATAAAGCAGCTGATGTTCTGAGAAAATGTCCCTACGTAAGGATGCATATGTTTCTATGAATACCAGAGACAAAATGTTACCATGTTTCCCAGCAACCTATCTTACTGCAGCCCTGAGAGAAGCACAGAGTGAAAGAAATATCTTGTTTTAAGAACACAGTGCTGGCCTAGACAAAGAACAGCTAGATAGAGAGAAATAAAACAAGACCTCAAATGTGGCTATTGTTAAAATAATAAATGAAGCTGGATAAAATATATCTAGGTTAAAGTGCACAGCAGCAGGCCTAGTGTGCTAAAATAACGTGCATGGAGCTATAACTAAAATGGCTACACAACACCATATGCTGGTGCATGCCAACTTTTCGTCTGACTCCAGGGGGATTGGCATACTAACTCACCAGTCACTCCCCTTGTAGGTAACCTGAACGTTGGTAGATAGCATATAGTATTAGGGACAAACCTGACTTTTGCCACCAGGTACTTTCCTCTGGGACTATAGGCAGGAAAGTTAGATAAACTTGGAGCAAGATTGGCACAGGTGCCGGAGTCCTTATTGTTGTTGCGGGGGCCTTGCCCTGACCCATCAGAGGGACCTGGATAGAATGACCCAATCTGGGGAGCAGCTGTGGTGGAAGGAACATCTAAGGGTCTGGTAATACACATAGGGGGTCATTCTGACCCTGGCGGCCGCTGACCACCAGGGTCACCGACCACGGGAGCACCGCCAACAGGCTGGCGGTGCTCCCTCGAGCATTCTGACCGCGGCGGTTCAGCCGCGGTCAGAAACGGAAAGTCGGCGGTCTCCCGCCGACTTTCCGCTGCTCGGGGGAATCCTCCATGGCGGCGGAGCGCGCTCCGCCGCAATGGGGATTCTGACACCCCCTACCGCCATCCTGTTCCTGGCGGGTCTCCCGCCAGGAACAGGATGGTGGTAGGGGGTGCCGCGGGGCCCCTGGGGGCCCCTGCAGTGCCCATGCCAATGGCATGGGCACTGCAGGGGCCCCCGTAAGAGGGCCCCGCAAAGTATTTCAGTGTCTGCAAAGCAGACACTGAAATACGCGACGGGTGCAACTGCACCCGTCGCACCTTCCCACTACGCCGGCTCCATTCGGAGCCGGCGTCCTCGTGGGAAGGTAGATTTGCCCTGGGCTGGCGGGCGGCCTTTTGGCGGCCGCCCGCCAGCCCAGGGCAAATCTCAAAATACCCTCAGCGGTCTTGTGACCGCGGAGCGGTATTTTGTCAGGGGAACATTGGCTGGCGGCCTCCGCCGCCCGCCAATGTTAGAATCACCCCCATAAAGCTCTAACCAGTCACACTTCATGTCCAGGCTGGATTACCTCCTTATGTCACAGCACCAGTTAGGTTGCTTTGGACACACCTCCATCCTAGCATGGGGCCTATCTGACCATTCCCAACTGACAACACTTCTACTGACAGACATCAGGGGACCAAGGAGAAAGTATAAGTTGGTCCCCTGGAACCTGAGTTACAGGGCTACTAGACAGGTGGTGGTGGAGGCCATGACCCAATATTTCAAGGAAAACAAAAGGACTATGGATTTGGAGGTCACGCTATGGGAGGCTTACAGAGTGGGTCTGCGAGGCTGCCTGATAGCACACATATCCAACAAGTGGAAGTAAAGAGAGAAATTGTAGAATTGGAGAGACAGCTCGTCCAGTAGGAGGCTGATTACGTGTGCAATCCCATCCTGGCCTTTGCAGGCAGGATTGAGGGGGGAGAGAGGAGCTGCACTCAAGAAGAGAGGCTGATGTACAGGACGCAGCATGGCAGACTGTATGAGGTAGAAAATAAATTGGAAAAGCTGCTAGCATGGCTGCTCAAAAAGGAAGAAAGCTGGAGGTGGGTGGCAGTAATTGAAGGGAGGGAAGACCTCTACCAAGCCCGGGTTGTCGCAGCCGAGTGATTTTGTAACGTTTATAAGTGACATACCAATACCCAGGCTACAGGGGGACATGAGTGACTCCCTTGATGTGGAGGGGTCTGAGAGGGATGTGGCTGAGGCCATAGGACAGATGAGAAGGAAGAGGACCCCAGGGCCAAATGGGTTCCCCCTTAGCTGTTTAAGTGTACAAAGTCACAATTAATGGGCCTGCTCCTGTCAATGCTCAATGGAGCCCACTGAGAGGGACGTTTATCCCGAGACCTCCGCAGCGTGATGATTGTTGTGATACAAAAACCAGAGAAAGCCCAGAAGGGAATGCACTTCCTATTGCCTATCTCCCTCCTTAACCTGGAAACAAAGATCTGGGCTAACGTCCTAGCCAATTGATTTGTGCACATAGTCACCACACTGGTGGCCCTGGGCCAATCTGGCTGTATGCCCTGTAGCATGACCAGACATAGGGCCTGATTCTAACTTTGGAGGACGGTGTTAAACCGTCCCAAAAGTGGCGGATATACCACCTACCGTATTACGAGTCCATTATATCCTATGGAACTCGTAATACGGTAGGTGGTATATCCGCCACTTTTGGGACGGTTTAACACCGTCCTCCAAAGTTAGAATCAGGCCCTTAGTGGGAAACTCTTAATGGGGCCGGCGAGGAGGTTGCCTCCAGAAAGGCTACCTCCCCGTCAGAAGTTTGGCGGATGGTGTAAACCATCTGCCAAACTCTTAATGAGCCCCTTAGTGTTTATTGTTGACTTTTATGTGGATTGGATTTTTGGGTGATGACTGATGCCCAAGAACGTCAGCCTTGCAACCGATGTACTTATTCAAATATGGATAGGAATTGTTATATTTTTACATGTATATGTATTTTGCTTTTACTTTAATGGAAACATTTTCTTTTGTCTATGTGTTTTTTTTAATTGTGCAGCTGCTTTGTTTATTTTTATTGTCATATTTTAGGTTTTCCTATGAACACTTTTAAATAAGTATTAACATTGTGTATTTTTATTTATCAGTCGTGGTTTGTAGTTTATTAATATATTTTGGACTGATTTATAAACAGAATCATTTTCATATTTATTTAAATATGTTAATGTTATGGTGGTTTTAGATTTTGTTATATTTTTCTTGTGAATAGATTGGTAGGCAGGTGTTTTATAATAATGATTTAGCTATCATTTCTATATAGTGTTCTCTTCTGCTAATTACAAAGGGCCTGATTGATATCACCTTTGGTAAAATATAAATCCCATTATATCATATGGGATTTATATTTTAGTGGATGGGATATCCATCACTGTTGTGGTGGAGGAACTTGCCCGCCAAGATCTCAATCAGGCCCAACAATTGACTTTGAATTCTAGTATGCTGCACAGTTCTCAAGTCTGTTTAGTTCTATTAGATTTCAACTGATTTACTGATTGTTCTATCCTCAGTTGTCAGTGGTGTTGTTCATTTTATAGGGCTGGTATGAATTTGTAAAGTGTTGGTTGGTTTCTTGCTAGTGTGGCATGGGACCTCCAGGATAGCAGCGTGCCAGACACCTTTTGCTCTGCTGCTGGTGCGGTCCCTGTCATCAACTAAGGGGCCATTTACTGAATCAAATTGGGTCAGAATTTAGATATAATAAGGGATACTCTACACTTTGAGGGTAACTTTTTGAGATTGGATATTGTTGCTCATTATAACCTCAATAATTGGTAGATTAGGTGAACATTGTCCTGACGAAGTGCCCAGATCTGCAGGTACTTTACATGGCACAAAACATGTTGGCCGACGTACTCACTTTCCTGTGACTTGTACCGAATCATTTTAACACAGCCCCCCTTTCTTTTTATTTAGAACAAGAGGTTCCACGCATTAAAACTTTCAGGGTCTCTGTTAATTATTTTTATACCACACATATACCAATCTATACACACACAGCACCTCCATTTACCCTTTATCACATTGGTTCCACTAGTTAATATGTTACCACATATAGGGAAACATCTCTCACACACATACATTTTTTGTGTTGCTGATAACTTTGGCACAGTTTGACGAATCTCCATAAAGCTTTCCCAAAGAGTGGATTTTTTGCCTAGTTTATGCATGGAAACTTTTGGGGTGATCTGTCAAGCAGGGTCCGAGAAAAAGGGGAGCCCAAAAACACGCTTTCTCCCCTTCATTTTCCCATAGGAACTTTAGACAGACTTATAACTTAAACTGCTGAGCAGATTTACACAAAATTGGCAGAAATCTATCTAGGTCCAGAAAGAATGATTTTTTTTTTATTTGGTGTTAATCCATTCAGTAGTTTTTGAGCAATCAATTCTCAATTTTTTTGTATATCTTGGGACATGGAGGCTCTGCTGATCCCGAAAGATCTCAAGCTGAGACCAAGAAGTGGTGGCAGCCCTCTTAGGACTCAGAACTTGGTCCTGAGTCCTAAAAAAAAAACAAGGGAGCAAGGAAGGAATACCCTGACCCCCTACACCTGGAGGCCAAAAACTTTCTTTAAAAAATGTTGCTGCAAATTCCATGTCAAAATGTAAAAAAAAAAAAAAATTGCAATCTCCTACACTTGTTTCTTTAAGCCCATGAGTAGGCCAGGTCCCGGCAGGACGAAATGTTTACTTTTAGTCCACATGGGATGTGTGACCCCCCCTCCCTGGACTGATTTTGGCCCAACGACCTCATCCCCTGAGGCCTGCCTGTTTAAAGGTGGAGAAATGAGGCCCCCTTTGTCCACCAAATATGGCAAGAGGCCATGCAGCAGGGAGTTGGATTTACATATTGTAATCAAATATTTCTTTACTTTAAAAAAATCTCCAGAAATTCACAAAACAAAACAAAGGTTAGTAACATTATAATTAAGTGAAATGTTCTAAAGGCTGATTGGAAGTCATGTAGCAGGTGACTGGTTTACAAGGTGTGTATTATTGGCAGCCGACAATGATGTCCCATGCCTTTGCAACACATGGGACACCGGAGATAGGTTTTTAATTTGCTAGGGAATAAGGATCAGCAAAGTGTTTCTGTACTGTGGGTGTGATAACGGTATGTTTGAGTGGGTTTTGAATGATTCTATCTGACAGGAAGGAGCTATTGTGTCTCGTATTCATCAGTGTGGGTGCTATGTGGCACAGGTTAATACTTTTACATTAGCAAGGTACCAAGGTTGGAAGGACTCTCTAGAATGTGCTCAGGCTATTGTCCGTGTCAGATTTAGATACCCAAGCAAACTCAGAGAATGAACCTGCACAGTGAAAGTTGGACAGGACAGAATGCAACTCAGGAAACTAGGAAGTGTTTACATTGTGGGCTTCAATGGTTTCTATCTGATTGGTTCTATCTGATAGATGAAAACGTTTGCAGATATCTGAAGAGACAGAAGGTGACCTAAGAAAAGATTAATTGGAGACCATTTCCTTATAGGTTTGCAATAGTTTGCAATAGTTCTTAGTGGAGTTGGTGCCTTTGGTGATACACTATTATATGTGGCTTTATAGTCCCCATTATGAATATGGCATGTTATGTGAGCAGATGGTGGGTTAGGTTTGATCTAGTGTCTTTCAAGTGCCTTGTACAGATGTTGCAGATGATGGAGATCTTCACTTTACAGTTGTTGGACTTCAGGGGGTCATGCTTTTGAGTGGCAAATGGGTAGTATAAAGGAATAGGGTAGGTTTATGTTGAAGTTGGGTTAGAATGACATCAGGAGTGACTAACTCAGTGTCCTGTATTTCAAGCAGCAATTGGTAAAAGGCATCTGGTTGCACATTGTTCAGGTTGCAACATGACCCTCAGTTGCTGGAGTTTTACTTACTTGGGATGTTATCAGGTCATGAAAGTTTCTGAATGTCAAGGAGACAGGGCTGTGATATTAGGGCAAATAGTAGTCCCAGACTAATACAGGCTTCATGAGTTGGTTGACCAGTTGAAAGAAACAGCTGTCAATAATGATTTTCTGACTATGTATGTTGGAAGAGACATCTGACCAAAGATTGCTTATTAAGAATACGGGGCTGGAGAAGAAGGGGTCAGGGCATAGACTGGGTTACTTGTAGATGATTGTACAGACAAATGAGGTGGTAGGGTTTGTGAAGGCCATGGATAGAAGGTACTCCAAAAAATCAGAGAATGGGCAATGAAGCTCCTTGAATGCAAGGGAATCAAGGTGAATCAATCTTATGCCTCCATCTCTTCCATTAAGTCTGCTTTTAATCAGTATGTTGTAATTATTTGGGGGAGAGTTTAGGTATAACTGGTGCAGAGCAATTATTGAACCAGGTGTGGGCAACGGCTAGGAGATTAAAGCTTTTGGTTAGGATTAGGAGGTGGATAATACAACAATTTTTAACGGCAGATCTTTCACTACTAGGGGTAGCCAGTATGGTGTTAGGTGGGGTGGCTGTTGAATCTGAGTCATTGGGGGCGGGGTGAAAAAGGAAAAAGGCACATGAGAGAGAGCAACAGGTCCAGTGCATTGAGGACAGATTTCACATGCCTGTAGGCAGGTTGTGTTAAGAGCTCAGTCAGGAGGAGCTTACTTGAAAGTTCTTTGAGCTTCTTAAAGTTTTGATAAAAAATCTGGAGCCAGTGCTGGTTTGCCTGAAACATAAATTTGCTATTGATAGCAGTTATGACGTTAATAGAGTTACAGTGAGTAACAAACTTCTGCCTGTCAGGTATTATCGAATATGAGTTAGGGAGATTATAAAACAAGAGTGTCCTAAAAGAAAGGATGTCTGGTGTATAGGTTGGCAGTGAAGTCTCCCTTCAAAGGTTTTGAGGTAAGTACCCACAATTAATGACTTTGGATGGGAAGTGAGCCGAATGGATTTCAATTTCTCTTTTAAAATATTTTGAGATTACAGTTGAGGGATTGAGAATTTTGAATCTTGAAGCATCAATGAAGCAGATTTTAAGGGCCATGATGATGTGATGAAAGAATGAAAGGAAGTTGGAGGAATGGATTCAGTGGATGACAAACAGACACAGGTACACATCCTGAGGAAGGACATATAGATGGTAGTTAAAAAACACAGCCTTTGTGGTTGATGATGGTTGCTTATACAGTGTTGATGCCAAGGAGTAGGCTAGGTGGCACTCAATATAGCAAATGTGGTCACAGCATTTCTTTAAGGCAGAGCAAAGTGGCTAATCTGCAGCTAAATTAAGTATTAGGAGAGATGGCAGGCCGGTGTACCTTCATGCTTTGAAAAAAGGTGTGTTTGTAACCAAAGACAGCGACATTTAGCATCCCATAGGCATCCTTCAGCAGGTATGTACTGTAAAATGCTAGTTGGTCAATAATTAGGAACAGTTCGTGGAGTGTGTCTCCTTGATAATGCTCCCAGTAGTGATCTAAGGCAAGGGCTTGAAGTAATATTACACGTCAACTCGTCCAGTTTAATCAGGAGATTCTCAATTTTTGCTAAAAGTGCCTTTATTTTATTCACTAAAAGTTGCTTCCTCTTCAATGCACGATATTGAGGAAGAGAGATTCTCCATATTTTTAAGTCACACTTTCTACTTGTCCAGATTTTGGCTTCTGCATGGAGGGTTAAGGCGGAAGGGGGATGGGAGTACACTGCCTCACATTACAGCATAGTTCACCTCTTTGCATTGTGGTAAATGCAGTATAAAGTTTGTGCTTACTTGAATACTAGCTGTAGTTTTTCACAAATGTGACGGATATCCCATCCACCATGTTACAATCCCATTATATTGTACAGAGATCGTAATATGCTGGACAGGATCTTGTAGCTCAGGGAATGGTATCATCTCCTGGTTCCTCTAAATGTCCTCCACCTTAGATATTTCAATGAAGTCCTATTTGACATGGCTCTCAACAGCCTGCAATCCCTTCAACCAGCCAGAGGCCCACAGTGGGGTTTCCAACATTAGTCTATCTCTCCATCCCAGGGCTGTTCACCTAATGACAGATCCTGATCACCACTGCCATGGGCATCTGCAACCGACACTTACCCCGTCCACCAGATTCCCAGTGAGAATAACCCTCCGGGTCCATTGCCCACCTATCAGCCATCACTGAGGTCTCCTGCTGGGAAGAGAATGCACACTCGTTAACTACCCGCAGCTGGGTGGCGAATAATACAAATAGAGGTCTATGTTCCCATCAGTCAGTTTCCTAGTGAGGGACATCCATGCTATCCTATGTGTCCCCCATCCCCTAACAGACTTTGCTTGACATTTGCTGCCTCCCAAAATAACTCCTCGGGGAACTCAAACAGAGTATTTTGTGAGACGCTGTAAAGAAATGGCTCCCTGTTGCAGTTACCCCCCACTTTTTGCCTGATACTGATGCTGACTTGACTGAGAAGTGTGCTGGGACCCTGCTAACCAGGCCCCAGCACCAGTGTTCCTTCACCTAAAATGTACCATTGTATCCACAATTGGCACACCCTGGCATTCAGATAAGTCCCTTGTAACTGGTACTTCTAGTACCAAGGGCCCTGATGCCAAGGAAGGTCTCTAAGGGCTGCAGCATGTCTTATGCCACCCTGGAGACCTCTCACTCAGCACAGACACACTGCTTGCCAGCTTGTGTGTGCTAGTGAGGACAAAACGAGTAAGTCGACATGGCACTCCCCTCAGGGTGCCATGCCAGCCTCTCACTGCCTATGCAGTATAGGTAAGACACCCCTCTAGCAGGCCTTACAGCCCTAAGGCAGGGTGCACTATACCATAGGTGAGGGTACCAGTGCGTGAGCATGGTACCCCTACAGTGTCTAAACAAAACCTTAGACATTGTAAGTGCAGGGTAGCCATAAGAGTATATGGTCTGGGAGTCTGTCAAACACGAACTCCACAGCACCATAATGGCTACACTGAAAACTGGGAAGTTTGGTATCAAACTTCTCAGCACAATAAATGCACACTGATGCCAGTGTACATTTTATTGTAAAATACACCCCAGAGGGCACCTTAGAGGTGCCCCCTGAAACTTAACCGACTATCTGTGTAGGCTGACTAGTTTTAGCAGCCTGCCACGAACCGAGACATGTGGCTGGCCCCATGGGGAGAGTGCCTTTGTCACTCTGAGGCCAGTAACAAAGCCTGCACTGGGTGGAGATGCTAACACCTCCCCCAGGCAGGAATTGTCACACCTGGCGGTGAGCCTCAAAGGCTCACCTCCTTTGTGCCAACCCAGCAGGACACTCCAGCTAGTGGAGTTGCCCGCCCCCTCCGGCCAGGCCCCACTTTTGGCGGCAAGGCCGGAGAAAATAATGAGAAAAACAAGGAGGAGTCACTGGCCAGTCAGGACAGCCCCTAAGGTGTCCTGAGCTGAGGTGACTCTGACTTTTAGAAATCCTCCATCTTGCAGATGGAGGATTCCCCCAATAGGGTTAGGATTGTGACCCCCTCCCCTTGGGAGGAGGCACAAAGAGGGTGTACCCACCCTCAGGGCTAGTAGCCATTGGCTACTAACCCCCCAGACCTAAACACGCCCTTAAATTTAGTATTTAAGGGCTACCCTGAACCCTAGAAAATTAGATTCCTGCAACTACAAGAAGAAGGACTGCCCAGCTGAAAACCCCTGCAGCGGAAGACCAGAAGACGACAACTGCCTTGGCTCCAGAAACTCACCGGCCTGTCTCCTGCCTTCCAAAGATCCTGCTCCAGCGACGCCTTCCGAAGGGACCAGCGACCTCGACATCCTCTGAGGACTGCCCCTGCTTCGAAAAGACAAGAAACTCCCGAGGACAGCGGACCTGCTCCAAGAAAGGCTGCAACTTTGTTTCCAGCAGCTTTAAAGAACCCTGCAAGCTCCCCGCAAGAAGCGTGAGACTTGCAACACTGCACCCGGCGACCCCGACTCGGCTGGTGGAGACCCGACACCTCAGGAGGGACCCCAGGACTACTCTGATACTGTGAGTACCAAAACCTGTCCCCCCTGAGCCCCCACAGCGCCGCCTGCAGAGGGAATCCCGAGGCTTCCCCTGACCGCGACTCTTTGAATCCAAAGTCCCGACACCTGGGAGAGACCCTGCACCCGCAGCCCCCAGGACCTGAAGGACCGGACTTTCACTGGAGAAGTGACCCCCAGGAGTCCCTCTCCCTTGCCCAAGTGGAGGTTTCCCCGAGGAACCCCCCCCTTGCCTGCCTGCAGCGCTGAAGAGATCCCGAGATCTCTCATAGACTAACATTGCGAACCCGACGCTTGTTTCTACACTGCACCCGGCCGCCCCCGCGCCGCTGAGGGTGAAATTTCTGTGTGGGCTTGTGTCCCCCCCGGTGCCCTACAAAACCCCCCTGGTCTGCCCTCCGAAGACGCGGGTACTTACCTGCAAGCAGACCGGAACCGGGGCACCCCCTTCTCTCCATTCTAGCCTATGTGTTTTGGGCACCACTTTGAACTCTGCACCTGACCGGCCCGGAGCTGCTGGTGTGGTGACTTTGGGGTTGCTCTGAACCCCCAACGGTGGGCTACCTTGGACCAAGAACTAAGCCCTGTAAGTGTCTTACTTACCTGGTTAACCTAACAAATACTTACCTCCCCTAGGAACTGTGAAAATTGCACTGTGTCCACTTTTAAAACAGCTATTTGTGAATAACTTGAAAAGTATACATGCAATTTTGATGATTTGAAGTTCCTAAAGTACTTACCTGCAATACCTTTCGAATGAGATATTACATGTAGAATTTGAACCTGTGGTTCTTAAAATAAACTAAGAAAAGATATTTTTCTATATAAAAACCTATTGGCTGGATTTGTCTCTGAGTGTGTGTACCTCATTTATTGTCTATGTGTATGTACAACAAATGCTTAACACTACTCCTTGGATAAGCCTGCTGCTCGACCACACTACCACAAAATAGAGCATTAGTATTATCTCTTTTTGCCACTGTCTTACCTCTAAGGGGAACCCTTGGACTCTGTGCATACTATTCCTTACTTTGAAATAGTGCATACAGAGCCAACTTCCTACATTGGTGGATCAGCGGTGGGGTACAAGACTTTGCATTTGCTGGACTACTCAGCCAATACCTGATCACACGACAAATTCCAAAATTGTCATTAGAAATTGATTTTTGCAATTTGAAATTTTTCTAAATTCTTAAAAGTCCTGCTAGGGCCTTGTGTGTTAAGTCCCTGTTTAGCATTGTCTTTTAGAGTTTAAAAGTTTGTTAAAAGTTTGAAATTAGATTCTAGAAACAGTTTTAGATTCTTTAAAAAGTCTTCCAACTCTTAGCAAAATAATGTCTGATACAGAGATGAATGTGGTGGAACTCGACACCACACCTTACCTCCATCTTAAGATGAGGGAGCTAAGGTCTCTCTGTAATATCAAAAAAATAACCATTGGCTCCAGACCTACCAAAATTCAGCTCCAGGAGCTGTTGGCAGAGTTTGAAAAAGCCAACCCCTCTGAGGATGACCTCACAGAGGAAGAGATTAGTGACTTGGAGGCCAATGTCCCTCCTCCAGTCCTAAATAGGGAGAACAGGACCCCTCAAGTCCTGTCTCCAACTGTGTTAGTCAGAAATAGTGAGTCCCTCACAGGAGGGTCCCACATTTCTGAAATCACTGAGGATGCTCTCAGTGAAGATGACCTCCTGTTAGCCAGGATGGCCAAAAGATTGGCTTTAGAGAGACAGCTCCTAGCCATAGAAAGGGAAAGACAAGAGATGGGCCTAGGACCCATCAATGGTGGCAGCAATATAAATAGGGTCAGAGATTCTCCTGACATTTTAAAAATCCCCAAAGGGATTGTGACAAAATGTGAAGATGGTGATGACATCACCAAGTGGTTCACAGCTTTTGAGAGGGCTTGTGTAACCAGAAAAGTGAACAGATCTCACTGGGGTGCTCTCCTTTGGGAAATGTTCACTGGAAAGTGTAGGGATAGACTCCTCACACTCTCTGGAAAAGATGCAGAATCTTATGACCTCATGAAGGGTACCCTGATTGAGGGCTTTGGATTCTCCACTGAGGAGTATAGAATTAGGTTCAGGGGGGCTCAAAAATCCTCGAGCCAGACCTGGGTTGATTTTGTAGACTACTCAGTAAAAACACTAGATGGTTGGTTAACTGGAAATGAAGTGTGTGACTATGTTGGGCTTTATAATTTGTTTATGAAAGAACACATTTTAAGTAACTGCTTCAATGAAAAGTTGCATCAGTATCTGGTAGACCTAGGTCCAATTTCTCCCCAAGAATTGGGAAAGAAGGCAGACCACTGGGTCAAGACTAGGGTAACTAAAACTTCCACTGGGGGTGACCAAAAGAAAGGGGTTACAAAAACTCCCCAGGAGAAAGTGGGTAACACTAGAAACCAAGAAAAAGAGTCCTCTGTAGGCCCCCAAAAACCAGAACAGGTGGGTGGGCCCCAGGACACAACCCAAAACAAAGGTGGGTACCAGGGTAAGAACTGGGATGCCACTAAGGCATGGTGCCACAACTGTAAACAGTCTGGGCACCACACCAAGGACACTTCTTGTCCCAAAAACAAACCCCAGAATAAAATTCCTGGGGTAACCAGTGTAGCCATGGGAGATGACTCCTCAGATGAGGAGGTCTTCCTAGCCTTCAACTGGAAACAGGGCCCAACAGGTGAGTTGGAGATTCCAGAGGGAAGTAGACACTTCCACCACCTACTGGTGAATGGAACCCCAACCACTGCCCTGAGAGACACTTGTGCCAGTCACACTATTGTGCATGACAGGCTGGTGCTCTCAAACCAGTACATCCCAGGTGAGACTGCCAGGGTAAGAGTTAGCCTAGACAGGGTCACTAAGAGGCCTGTGGCTTTAGTGCCCATAGAAGTGGGTGGCACTCTTAGCTGGAGAAGGGTAGTAGTCAGTACCGACCTCCCCCTTGATTGTCTCCTTGGAAATGACTACCCAGAGGTTAGTCAGAGCTCAAGAGAGGAACTGGTCCAGTGCCAGTCCTCTCCCAAGGATTCTGGAAGTCCTGCCTCTGCAGTAAATGCAAGCAGGCCCCAGAAGAAGAAGAAAAGAAAACAGAGTAGGAAGGGTGGACAACCTTTAGCCAAGGTTACAGCAAGCCAAGGAGATTCTGCTCCAGTAGGGGAGAACTCCAAAAATGGCCCTGATAAAGTCCAACCTGACCCACAAGAAGTCCTGGCTAGTCAGGCAACTGTTAAACCTGAGTGGGTGGCTCCTCAGCTAACAGAAGAAAGAGTGGAAGAAGGGTGTTTACTACAAGATGTGGTAACCCCCCACTCCAATACAGCAGACAGGCAACCTGAACCCAAAGAAGCCGGTAACTTAGCCCCTTCCCTTTTAGGTGAAGAGCTAAAGGTGTGGTTCTGGGCACTGACAGCTGTCAGTGGCCTCTGCTGGGTGTTAGCCTTTATGGCTGCACTATCCTTAGCATGGTGGTCTGACCCCATGCCAAATAGCAAGTTAGGCCCCCTGACCCTATTGGTCATGGTGGGGTTACTCCAGCTCTGGGTAACCTCTCTGGGTAAGCTAGGGGTAACCCTGGCCAAGATAAGATTAGCAGAGGTGGATACCTCTAAACCCAAAATAAAAAGAATGGGTGGAGACATTGAAGAGGCAGACAAGAGGCAATTCAGACTAGGTCCTATCACTGTGGAAGTGGGTCAGTTCCCCAAAGGGAATGACCTGAACAGAAGGATGTAAGGCAGAGTAGGCCCTGCAACTAACCAGCCTATTTCTCCTACTCTTCCTCGCCTGACAGACTAGGAAGACTCTCCCAGCTTGGGCTGAGTCTCCTGGCCTGTGGGCTGGGGGGGGCTTGTGTAAAGAAATGGCTCCCTGTTGCAGTTACCCCCCACTTTTTGCCTGATACTGATGCTGACTTGACTGAGAAGTGTGCTGGGACCCTGCTAACCAGGCCCCAGCACCAGTGTTCCTTCACCTAAAATGTACCATTGTATCCAAAATTGGCACACCCTGGCATTCAGATAAGTCCCTTGTAACTGGTACTTCTAGTACCAAGGGCCCTGATGCCAAGGAAGGTCTCTAAGGGCTGCAGCATGTCTTATGCCACCCTGGAGACCTCTCACTCAGCACAGACACACTGCTTGCCAGCTTGTGTGTGCTAGTGAGGACAAAACGAGTAAGTCGACATGGCACTCCCCTCAGGGTGCCATGCCAGCCTCTCACTGCCTATGCAGTATAGGTAAGACACCCCTCTAGCAGGCCTTACAGCCCTAAGGCAGGGTGCACTATACCATAGGTGAGGGTACCAGTGCGTGAGCATGGTACCCCTACAGTGTCTAAACAAAACCTTAGACATTGTAAGTGCAGGGTAGCCATAAGAGTATATGGTCTGGGAGTCTGTCAAACACGAACTCCACAGCACCATAATGGCTACACTGAAAACTGGGAAGTTTGGTATCAAACTTCTCAGCACAATAAATGCACACTGATGCCAGTGTACATTTTATTGTAAAATACACCCCAGAGGGCACCTTAGAGGTGCCCCCTGAAACTTAACCGACTATCTGTGTAGGCTGACTAGTTTTAGCAGCCTGCCACGAACCGAGACATGTGGCTGGCCCCATGGGGAGAGTGCCTTTGTCACTCTGAGGCCAGTAACAAAGCCTGCACTGTGTGGAGATGCTAACACCTCCCCCAGGCAGGAATTGTCACACCTGGCGGTGAGCCTCAAAGGCTCACCTCCTTTGTGCCAACCCAGCAGGACACTCCAGCTAGTGGAGTTGCCCGCCCCCTCCGGCCAGGCCCCACTTTTGGCGGCAAGGCCGGAGAAAATAATGAGAAAAACAAGGAGGAGTCACTGGCCAGTCAGGACAGCCCCTAAGGTGTCCTGAGCTGAGGTGACTCTGACTTTTAGAAATCCTCCATCTTGCAGATGGAGGATTCCCCCAATAGGGTTAGGATTGTGACCCCCTCCCCTTGGGAGGAGGCACAAAGAGGGTGTACCCACCCTCAGGGCTAGTAGCCATTGGCTACTAACCCCCCAGACCTAAACACGCCCTTAAATTTAGTATTTAAGGGCTACCCTGAACCCTAGAAAATTAGATTCCTGCAACTACAAGAAGAAGGACTGCCCAGCTGAAAACTCCTGCAGCGGAAGACCAGAAGACGACAGCTGCCTTGGCTCCAGAAACTCACCGGCCTGTCTCCTGCCTTCCAAAGATCCTGCTCCAGCGACGCCTTCCGAAGGGACCAGCGACCTCGACATCCTCTGAGGACTGCCCCTGCTTCGAAAAGACAAGAAACTCCCGAGGACAGCGGACCTGCTCCAAGAAAGGCTGCAACTTTGTTTCCAGCAGCTTTAAAGAACCCTGCAAGCTCCCCGCAAGAAGCGTGAGACTTGCAACACTGCCCCCGGCGACCCCGACTCGGCTGGTGGAGACCCGACACCTCAGGAGGGACCCCAGGACTACTCTGATACTGTGAGTACCAAAACCTGTCCCCCCTGAGCCCCCACAGCGCCGCCTGCAGAGGGAATCCCGAGGCTTCCCCTGACCGCGACTCTTTGAATCCAAAGTCCCGACACCTGGGAGAGACCCTGCACCCGCAGCCCCCAGGACCTGAAGGACCGGACTTTCACTGGAGAAGTGACCCCCAGGAGTCCCTCTCCCTTGCCCAAGTGGAGGTTTCCCCGAGGAACCCCCCACTTGCCTGCCTGCAGCGCTGAAGAGATCCCGAGATCTCTCATAGACTAACATTGCGAACCCGACGCTTGTTTCTACACTGCACCCGGCCGCCCCCGCGCCGCTGAGGGTGAAATTTCTGTGTGGGCTTGTGTCCCCCCCGGTGCCCTACAAAACCCCCCTGGTCTGCCCTCCGAAGACGCGGGTACTTACCTGCAAGCAGACCGGAACCGGGGCACCCCCTTCTCTCCATTCTAGCCTATGTGTTTTGGGCACCACTTTGAACTCTGCACCTGACCGGCCCGGAGCTGCTGGTGTGGTGACTTTGGGGTTGCTCTGAACCCCCAACGGTGGGCTACCTTGGACCAAGAACTAAGCCCTGTAAGTGTCTTACTTACCTGGTTAACCTAACAAATACTTACCTCCCCTAGGAACTGTGAAAATTGCACTGTGTCCACTTTTAAAACAGCTATTTGTGAATAACTTGAAAAGTATACATGCAATTTTGATGATTTGAAGTTCCTAAAGTACTTACCTGCAATACCTTTCGAATGAGATATTACATGTAGAATTTGAACCTGTGGTTCTTAAAATAAACTAAGAAAAGATATTTTTCTATATAAAAACCTATTGGCTGGATTTGTCTCTGAGTGTGTGTACCTCATTTATTGTCTATGTGTATGTACAACAAATGCTTAACACTACTCCTTGGATAAGCCTACTGCTCGACCACACTACCACAAAATAGAGCATTAGTATTATCTCTTTTTGCCACTATCTTACCTCTAAGGGGAACCCTTGGACTCTGTGCATACTATTCCTTACTTTGAAATAGTGCATACAGAGCCAACTTCCTACAGACGCACAGAACTTTGATGAGTGAAATCATTTTATAAAGGGCCGCCCTGCTGTCCATTTCATACGATTCCATGATTTTCCCCAGTTTTTCTGCAAGGAACAAATCCCAATCTTTCATGACGTATATACCCAGATACCTAAAATGTTTGAGTTGCCACACGAGGTGGTGAATCAAGGCTTCACATCTCAGTTCCCCAGAGAGTGGAAATGTGACTGACAAGTTCCAATTAGTCCTCATCGCAGAAAAGGACCCAAACACCTCCAGGATCTCAAGCACCCTGAGCACAGAGTTTCCAGGATCTACCAGGTAAAGTAGGATATTATCTGCTTAAAGGGATGTGACATCTTCCCGCTCCAGATCGTACCTCAATCTGGGCAACATGGCACCTAATCACAACCAGCAGCCAAAGGCTTGATTACCAGTGCGAACAGCAGAGTATAGAGTGGCTACCCCTGTCTGGTGCCCCTGTCCAGGGGAACTCTCTGGAAAAAACCCTGTTCATTTTGACCAAAGCCACCAGGTCCATGTACAACTGTCCAGCCCACCCAAACAATAATCCTTCCACCAAGCCCCGGTCCCCTCAATATAGCCATGGAATAGGGCCACTCAGGGGAATCAAGGGCCTGTGCGTCATCCAAAAAAAAGGAAAAAAAAAGGGAGTGCTGGTGCTGTAAGCCGGTCGCACCAGGCAACCAGCCAGCCGGCACAGACTATGGGGGTTATTCTAACTTTGGAGGAGTGTTAATCCGTCCCAAAAGTGACGGTAAAGTGACGGATATACCACCAGCCGTATTACGAGTTCCATAGGATATAATGGACTCGTAATACGGCTGGTGGTAAATCTGTCACTTTTCCGTCACTTTTGGGACGGATTAACACCTCCTCCAAAGTTAGAATAACCCCCGATGGCCCTTATTACAACCCTGGCGGTCGGTGTTAAAGTGGCGGTAAACAAAATGGGATCACGACCATGGCGGAAACCGCCAGCACAGACAGCCTCTTTAACACTCCTACCACCACAGCGGTAGAAACAAACACAGCGGCGGTAACCGCCAACAGACAGTTGGAAGACAATGGGGGTGATTCTGACGGCGGCGGACGGCGGTCGCCGCCCGCCACACGGTTCCCGCCGAAAGACCGCTCCGCGGTCAAAAGACCGCGGCGGTCATTCTGGCTTTCCCACTGGGCTGGCGGGCGACCGCCGAAAGTCCGCCCGCCAGCCCAGCGGGAAACACCCTTCCCACGAGGACGCCGGCTCAGAATTGAGCCGGCGGTGTGGGAAGGTGCGACGGGTGCAGTTGCACCCGTTGCGAATTTCAGTGTCTGCTAGGCAGACACTGAAATTCTTTTTGGGGCCCCGCGGCACCCCATACCGCCATCCTGTTCCCGGCGGGAGAACCGCCAGGAACTGGATGGCGGTAGGGGGTGTCAGAATCCCCATGGCGGCGGAGCGCGCTCCGCCGCCATGGAGGATTCTCAAGGGCAGCGGAAAGTCGGTGGGACACCGCCGACTTTCCGTTTCTGGCCGCGGCTGAACCGCCGCGGTCAGAATGCCCAGCGGTGCACTGCCAGCCTGTTGGCGGTGCTACCGCCGACCTCCGCCATGGCGGTAATTACCGCCAGGGTCAGAATGACCCCCAATGTACCGCCCACTGTATTACAAGGCACCAATCCAACAGCATTTCCGGGGCGGTACCAACGCCATCAAAAGCACGGCGGAAACAGTCTGTGGAATGGAAACCACTCACCTCTCGACACCCAACGAGGAACCAGACACCATGGAGCCCGAACCACAGGTGTTGCCAAAATTGATTTACCTCCTCTTCTACCAGGAACATCAAAGACGACAGAGACGACCACAGTGAGTACTGCACCTAGCACACAGGGCAGAGGAGGAGGAAAAAGAGAGTGACACACACACGCAACACCCCCACCTCCACCCTCACCCCCAACACCATACACACAAATACATGCATCAACATTACATTTACACCCTGTAACCCCCTGGAAGAACGCAAGGACCAAATAAAATGATTGTAACAAGTGTAATCATCGAAAATCCAGATAAGGAACCAGGTCTGTAAAAGATCAATATATACAAATATGTACAGCAATGACACAAGTTCAGATAGTGTTCCATTCATTGTCCGTGGACCAGTGGTCCCAAAATGCATGGGTGAAGCCCACACATGATACCTGCCTCAAAACAGAGAGAACACTGCAGGGACATCAGGTCGAAAATAAACAGGCACCTCAGGGGGAAGGGGAGCGGGGAGCACCTCAGCCGGATGATGAGACGACACCACTGCTCCACGAGGGGGCTCCATGCCCACTGATTGGCCCTGGTGAGTGCAAAGCCACAGTCTTCCAAGTCTCTCAAGTGGGTGGTTTGCCCACTGATTGGTCCTGGGAAGTGCAAAGCCACAGTCTCACAAGTCTCTCAAGTGGTCGTCTGCCCACTGATTGGTCCTGGGGAGTGCAAAGTCAAAGTCTCTCTAGTGGATGCTGTTCTCCACTGGTTCTGGAGGGGGCTTTGTGCCCAGAGTGCTTCATCCTGCCAAGGACTGGGGTAGTGGATGCTTTTCTCCACTGGTTCTGGAGGGGGCTTTGTGCCCAGAGTGCTTCATCCTGCCAAGGACTGGGGTAGTGGATGCTTTTCTCCACTGGTTCAGGAGGGGGCTTTGTGCCCAGAGTGCTGCACATGGTGTGTGGCAGTTCCCATTCCCTCACCTGGATGTGTGAGCCACGAGATGTTCTGGAAACAGGTAGCATGATACTCCATGGAGGCAAAGACACACTCCACCCTGCGGCGACTTTGCCTGCCAACTGCTGGTACTGCCAGTGCTGGTTGTGGTGCCTCATGTAGTCTGTGCAGGGTCCAGGACATCTCCTGCAGCCTTGGACGGCTGCCCACTGGGAATGATGTTCATGTCAGCTGTGGTGGCACTGTCTGAGCACATCGCAGAGCAGGTGGCTGTGGTTGCGGCGGTGTCTGTGGTGGAGATGCTGCCGGTGGTGCATGTGTCAGCACCTGTGGAGGGAGACAGCAGGACGTCTCCTACAGCCTCTGACAGCTGCCCACTGGGGATGATGCTGGGGACTGTTGCAGAGGCAGCAGATGTGCAGGTGGCGGTGCAGGTGGCGGTGCAGGTGGCGGTGCAGGTGGCGGTGCAGGTGGCGGTACAGGTGGTGGTGGTTGCAGCGTTGGTCACTGCGGTACAGGTTGCTGTTCTGTTTTGCAGAAGGGGTGACACCAGTCCCTTACCGAAGGCTCCGTGCCCTGAGCTGACTTCCCTTTAGCCTTGTGTCCCTTCCCCACTTTGGAAGTCGCTGCTGGGACCTTGGCACTGTCCTCTTTTGTCTTGGATGAGGCCTTGATGGGTGGTTGGTGCGGCTTTTCCCTACGGCATGTGTGCCCCTTATTCACCTTGGCAGGTGGAGGAATAGGGTGATCCTTGGCCTCACTAGGTGGCACACTGGCAGCCCTGATGGGTGCCGCCGGCGATGTTACTGGACTTGCAGGGACCACAGTGCTCGAGGATTTCGTGGCTGAGGTGATGGGCTGGGTTCTGGACATCCTGTCCCTAGGGGAAGGATGGGGGAGGTGTAGGGAAGAGGTCAATGTTAGCCAGAATACGTTTTTTAGACATACTGGGACGGGAAGATGGAGAGGGTTTGGAAGTGGAGGAAGAGGTAGTGGTTTTAGGAAGTGTACGTCTTCTGAGTTTGGGTGAGGGTGCATGGGCTGGAGGCTGTTGTGAGGTGGATGGCTGTTGAGTGGGTGTGTGCCTGGTTTGTGTACTTTGGGAGGAGGGCTCACAGACACACTGGGAGAGGACACAGGGGACGTGTGCATGGTAGTGGGGGTGGTGATTGCACGTGAGCGGTGTGTGGTGATGGGCGTGCTGGTGATGGAGGTAGTGGCTGAGGATGTAGTGCATGCAGGTGTGAGTGGAGATGATTAGGAGGAAGGAGGGGGACGTGGAGGAGGGGGAAACAATGGAGGCAGTGGATGTTGGTGTGTCTGCATGGGGATGGTGCTTGCGTGAGTGCCTGTGGGATGTGTGGTGCTTATGTTTGCCATGTCCACTCTTGTGTGTTGATGAGTGTGGATGCTGGTCTGATGGTGTGCTTGGGATAGGATGAGGTAGAGGGGATTGGGTCTGGGAAGTGGAAGTTGGAGGGGGAAGGATGTACACAGGGACAATGGCTGCCATCAGTGCTGAGGCCAGAGCCTGAAATGCTCTCTGTTGGGCTGCCATGCCAGAATGAATGCCCTCTAGGTATGCATTTGTTTGTTGCAAAGGCCTCTCGACACCCTGGGTGGCATTCAAAATGGTTGACGCCCCAACAGTGAGGGATCTCAGGAGGTCAATAGCTTCCTCACTGAGGGCAGCAGGGCTGACTGGGGCAGGGCCTGAGGTGCCTGGGGCGAAGGAGATGCCCACCCTCCTGGGTGAGCAGGCACGGGAAACATGACGAGGGGCTGCTGGGAGGGCGGTGCTGGTAGGGGGGGTGGCGGCTGTACCTGTTGATGTCGCGTAGGCCCTCATTATCCTAATGAGACTACTGGATTTTGAGCAGCAAGATCATCCACAATGTGAGGGATTGAGTCTGACCCACAGTGGATGATGCTTGTCACTCCAAATCTGGGTTTTGCTCCGGCTAACTAGCAGTGCCTCATCTCTCCCGAATGGTAGAGACAATTGGGCAGCCGAGCGCATGACATATCCGTACTTCTCAGGGAAGTCGTGGTCACTCAGGTCACAACCGGTTCTCTCATACACAGTGTGGTCTCATATATAAATGACAATAAAGGCAGTGTAAGTTTTAAAGATTGGTTTAATAAAACGACTGCATTTTGGATAGCAAAGCTTGAGCTGCAATAACCAGAACTACACAACACAGTTGTATTAAAATAGTGACAATGAGAGTGAAGGACAAAAATAACGCTATCATAGTGCCGCTAGATTATTCTCTCTCTCAGTTATATTTTGAGCACAGCATGTTAAGCTCTAAGCCTGCCTTTCAGGTTTCTCCGGGGAGGACATCAACCCTCATACCTGAGCAAAGGCCTGTAATCTGCGTCAGCATCTGCAACGGGGCATTCAGCATACAGTTGTGGTTCCCTGGCCGGAATCTCCCTCATCCATATTTAAAATACAGCACACCATGGCGCAGGGTAGGAGGCAATAGTGTTTTTTTTGCTCTATTGATGTACTCTGCAGGAGTAGTGCCAAAATTCTGGCGCTACTCCTGCAGAGTACATAGGGGCCCATTATAAATAATGTTATGCCCCCTTTTAATGCCTGCTCTGAGCAGACTTTAAAAGTGCTGAAAAAATGTTGCATGGCACAGGCACAGGCATAATTTGGCGCAAAGGTTTACAGAGTGGCACAATGCATGCATTGTGCCACTTTGTAAATATGGCTCAGTGAAAATGGCACTTTAGCGCCGCTTTAGCATCAAATAAATGATGCTATGGCCGCGCTAAGGTGGCACTGTGGGCTCTTAAATATGCCCCATAGTTTCATATGATATAGTATTAAGTAATAAATACAAAGTAATGTTTTAAAAAAATATATGCATGAAAAAACTATGTACCAATTTTGTAAAAACTTTTTACAAAGGAAAGTGATAAAACTGTATAAAAATGCAGTACATGTGATACTATACCACAAAGGTTATTTCACTGTAATATGTAAAAATAATGATTTTGTTTAAAAGTATGTATGTTAATAGAACTTAGAAATGTACATTAAATAAATGAATTAAAATGCAAAAATTAAAAAATATGTACAAATATGGCATGTGCTTTGCTTTTTAATATTGTAAAAACTAGTCACTATCCAAAAATACAAACTACAAAACATTTTGGGGGAGGTGTTTAGCAATATTTGCTATTGCCACAAAACTGATTAGACTTATTATTGCCATTACAATTTATACCATTTTGGAGAAGGCATTTGACTATAAAGATTTACTATTTCAACTCCAATCTGTACTATTTTGGAGAAAATGTTCGAGACTTAAGGGCTCAAATAAACTATTCTCACTCCAATCTAAATAATTTTATGGAAGGTGCTGGACACTAATGTATTTAAATTAATACATCCACTTCAACATAAACCTTTTTGATGAATATGTTGGATCCAAACTATTTAGAATTACAATTCCTACTCCAATGAAAACCATTTTGGTGAAAACACCAAAGGGTTTAAATGTATTATGCCTATGCCCACTCCAGTGTCAACCATTTTGAGGAAAGTGTTGGACATTAAAATATTAACATTTTCTATTCCCTCTCCAACATAAACCATTTTAGCAAAGTTGTTGGGCACAAGAGGGCATATTTACAAGCCCTCTGAGCTACTGGTGCATCACTTTTTGTGAACCACTGGTGGCACATAGTGCAGGCCATTATCTACAAGGCCACATGAAGTCACCTTGCATGGATTTTCATGGCCTTGTAGATATGGTATAAGGCAACACAGCGCAGGTCGCTGTGTGGCATTACACTCTGTCAGGGAGGCATACCAAGGGCATTGCAGTGGGTGTTTTGACGCAACACCTATGGGGTTTGATGCATTCCCAGATTTACAAGCATCTGTAAACCTGGGAATGCGTCATGACTGAGGAGAAATATTTGTATTTCTCCTTTTTTTCTCTTTCCCTGTGTGCTGCATAGAAAGAGAAAATATATTTCTGGATTATTTTTTGTGCAGGAAGGTGCTCCTTCCTGCACAAAAACAATCCTGCTGACAACCCAGACACCATGGTGCAAGGGTGCCTGCTTTGGAGCTAGGCAGCAATTGGTGCACCAAAACAGAGGGAAAGGACAGAAATGCACTGTATCTTGTAAATACAGTTAATTTCTGCCTTTTCCCTGTGGTGCAGGGCAGCGCAGCAAGGTTACTTGCTGTGCTGCCCTGCACCACGGGGCTTGTAAATATGTCCCTAAAGGTGTTAGATTTACTATTCCCACTCCACTTTAAACCATTATGGGGGAAAAGATGGACACCAAAGGGGTTAGATTTGCTCTACCGACTCCTATCTGAAGCATTTTCCAGAAGGTGTTCAACACTAAAATGGTCAAATTTACTATTCCCACTAATTCCCAGTAATCTAAACCATCTTTGGAAATACTTTAGACACTTAAGGGGTTACAAGTACAATTCCAACTCCATTATAAACCATCTGGGAAAGGAGTTAGAGATCTAAATTTGTCTCATGTATTATTCCCATTCCAGTCTAAACCATTTTGGGGAAAGTGTTGAACATTAACGTATTTAGATTTACTACTCCCACTCCGATGTGAACTATGTTGGGGAAAATTTTGGGCACCAAAGGAGTTTCCTTCATGCATCCCTCTCCAAACTAAACCATATTTGGGAAGGTACTGGAAACTCAAGGGGTTAAATGTACTATTCCAACTCTAATGTAAACTATTGTGAGGAAGTTGATGTACAGTAAAAGGATTCAACTTACTACTTCCACTCCAGTGTAATCAATTTGTGGAAAGTGCTGGACACTGAAGGGGTTCAGTTCACTATTCATACCCAATGTAAAACATTTTGGGGAAGGTGTTGGACAGCAAAGATGTAGCATCTACTATTCTTACAAGACAATGGGAGTCATTACAACATTGGCAGTAACAGCCGCTTACTGCCGTGCAGAAGACCGCCAACACACCGCCGTGGTCGCGGAAATCTGCCACAGCTATTATTACACACATCCCGAAATCCGCCAAAATTCAGACACCCACACAAGTCCACCACACCAAAGGTCAGTGATAAACTGGCGAAAACAAAACCTCCACCGTCACGCCAACAGAAATAAGCCCATGCTATCACGACCCACGAATCCACGCAGCGGTCTTTCAACCGCGGTATTCCATTGGCGGTACACACCGCCGAGCTCAAAATACACACACATCTCCAAAACACCACCACATTGGACAATTCCAAATACACACACCTGATACACATACACAAACCACTTCCACACAATCAATACTATATAAAACACACAACCACATCACCCACAAACCCCTACGACCAAAAAGTCTGAAAGAAGGCCAGAGAGAGACACCACAAGCAAGACCAACAGCATCCACAGGCACACAACACCATCACCCACACTACTTCCACGCACAAAACACCACACACCACTACATATCACCACACTTATCACCACATACACCACCCCACACATCACCTACACCACCCCATGGCACGGCAAAGACACCCCAGGTTCTCGGAGAAGGAGCTCAGGGTCATGGTGGAGGAAATCGTACGGGTAGAGCCACAGCTATTTGGATCACAGGTGCAGCACACCTCCATTGCTAGGAAGAAGGAGCTATGGCAAAGAATAGTGGACAGGGTAAACGCAGTGGGACAGCACCCAAGAAATCGTTACGACATCAGGAAGAGGTGGAACGACCTACGGGGAAGGTGCGTTCCGTGGTCTCCAGACACAACATCGCGGTACAGTGGACTGGCGGCGGACCCCCACCTCCTCCCCCACAACTAACAACATGGGAGGAGCAGGTCTTGACTATTATGCATCCTGAGGGCCTCGTAGGAGTCGGTGGAGGAATGGACTCTGGTAAGTCAAATCTTAACTATCATATCCCCCACCCTACCTGCATGCTATCACAGACCCCCACCCTCACCCCCTCCCCTATCACTCCAACTCCTCACATATGTACTACTAACACAAACCACCCATCCCAACACCAAGCCCTGCATGACACAACAAAGCATGGACACCCATCACTAAAGCATGTCCACTGCACATACCCATAACACCCCCCTCAACCATCATCACACAAGCCCCCACACAGGAATGCTAGCACTGGGGTACACGGTCACCCACCCATTGCACACCATGACACACACAGATGCAATAATCATGCTTTTCCACCCCTGCAGGACCACTACCCAAAGTCACCAGACAGGAGGGTCCAGACATCTCTACCCCACCCACAGAAGAGGCCCACAGTGATCACAGCAGCTCTGTCCAACTGGATCCAGATGACCAGCCCGGACCATCGTGGGCCGCGGGACAGTCGGTTCCCCACACCCAGTCACAGGCCACCACAGACCTTCCACCCTCTGGTAACACCAGCACAGCACCCACTCAGTGGGCCCATACCTCCGTCCCCAGGACACGTCAATCACCTGTGTGTCCACCACTACAGGGAACCCAGGATAACCCACCACCCCAACAACAACAGGGACCTGGGGGCAGTGGCAGTGGGCACACGGTCCAGGGGACAGAGGCCCAGGAACACAGGGGAACTGGGAGGGCAGCTGTGCGACAGGGGGCGGACAGGCCTAGGGAACCCACTCTCCACGAGGCCCTCTCCTCCATCATGGGAGCATACCACCACTCCCAGGAGACGATGGCAACAGTCCTGGCCAAGTTTCAGGAGACCCAGCGCCTGCAGGAGGAACAGTATTTGGGGTTCAGGGAGGAACTCAGAACCATCAGCACCGCCCTGGGCACCATCGTAGGGGTGCTGAAGGAGATACTTAACACCAGGAGGGACACTGTGGCACTACAAGGGGCCCCTGACACTAGCATGGATGATGAACTGCCCACCACCTCTGCCGGCGCTAGTGGACAGGAGGCACCGCCACAGGACCACCACACCAGCACCCCCCCCTGCAGACAGAGAACCACCACGCAAGCGGTCCCTGAGATCCAGGAACAGGACAGAGCACGATGCCAAGACCCCCGCCAAGAAATGAGACCACCCTGATTGTCATCCCACTGTCCCACTTTGTAACCCTGTCCGTATTGGAACTGCCCCAGCTCCACTTCCCATGCCCATATGGGCAGTGCACCTGTGAGACTAATAGACTGGACTCTGCCATGGACATTCCTCCACCATCACCCCTCACCATTTTACCACCCCCCTCCAATATTTAGCACTTCAATAAACACCCTTGAAGCACAAAACAATCTGGAGTCAGTCTGTGATTTAGAAAATGTGTATTAGCAATGACAGTGACAAATTCCGTTCTCAAATGTAATGTCTACATACCTATGTCACACATCTCAAGTCCATGAGGAATGTAAGCAGATGACACATGTTGGTAACCACACCTGTGAAACCGTAATGGAAATGTACAATTCAGTTACCATATACTGGTTAAAATCGACAGACAGGATAGAGGTAGAAGTGTGAAAGTACTTGTAGTAGGCAGGAATGTGTTCTCACCTGTGTGTCACTGGAAATCTTGCTGGATAACTGAGTCCCTGTTGTCAATGTCTTCTTCCTCTGCTTCCTCCTCATCACTGTCCACAGGCTCCACAGCTGCCACAACACCGTCATCTGGACCATCCTCCTGCAGAAAAGGCACCTGTCATCGCAAAGCCAGATTGTGAAGCATACAGCAGGCCACGATGATCTGGCACACCTTCCTTGGTGAGTAGAACAGGGAACCACCTGTCATATGGAGGCACCTGTACCTGGCCTTCAATAGGCCGAAGGTGCGTTTGATCACCCTCCTAGTCCTCCCATGGGCCTCATTGTAGCGTTCCTCTGCCCTGGTCCTGGGATTCCTCACTGGGGTCAGTAGCCATGACAGGTTGGGGTAACCAGAGTCCCCTAATAGCCACACCCGGTGCCTCTGGAGTTAACCCATCACATAAGGGATGCTGCTATTCCGCAGGATGTAGGCGTCATGCACAGAGCCAGGGAACATAGCATTTACCTGGGAGATGTACTGGTCTGCCAAACATACCATCTGTACATTCATCGAATGATAACTCTTCCTGTTCCTGTACACCTGTTCACTCCTGTGGGGGGGGGACCAGAGCTACATGGGTCCCATCAATGGCACCTATGATGTTGGGGATATGTCCAAGGGCATAGAAGTCACCTTTAACTGTAGCCAAATCCTCCATCTGAGGGAAAACGATGTAGCTCCGCATGTGTTTCAGAAGGGCAGGCAACACTCTGGACAGCACGTTGGAAAACATAGGCTGGGACATCCCTGATGCCATGGCCACTGTTATTTGAAATGACCCACTTGCAAGGAAATCGAGCACTGGTAGCACCTGCACTTGAAGGGGGATCCCTGTGGGATGGCGGATTGCTGACATCAGGTCTGGCTCCAACTGGGTACACAGTTCCTGGATAGTGGCACGGTCAAACCTGTAGGTGATGATCAAATGTCGCTCCTCCATTGTCAACAGGTCCACTAGCGTCGGTACACCGGAGGATTCTGCATCTCCTCACATGTCCCAGTGGACGGTGCCTAGGAAGGACAACAGCGACCACAGAGTCAAACAACTCAGAGGTATGTACCCACAGTCTACATAGAACACCATTCATGCACAGAATCTGGCCTGTATTTGTGTTGTGCGACAAGGCCTAGGTCTGTGTGACACAGTTGTGAATCAGGCCATGTGGGCCCCTGAAATGGCGGCTGCCTGACCTCTAAAGTGGGACAATGGGATGTGAGGTAACTGCGCTGGCGTTGTACACTGTCGCGGTAGGCGGTCGTAGACCGCAGCGCAATGCTGCATTGGTTAACATTGGACCCTATGGGTCCCAGGAGCCAATGACGATGTACGCCGGCCGTGATGGTACGCACCGCCGCGGACGTGACCGCCATTTTCTAGCTGTTCAATCACTTGATACCTGATCTTCAACAGGAGAGCACCTACACTGCAAGTGCTGCTGTGACCTCGGTCTGGAAGAGACAATGGCTCGTGCGTCTGGGGAAAGGGCCCCTGCCGTCACTGCAGGGGAGTTGGAGAAGCTCGTGGACGGGGTCCTCCCCCAGTACACGCTACTCTACGGTCCTGCAGACCAACAGGTAAGTACACAGGGAGCACGTTGTATGGGCTATGCCTGTGTGGAGAGGGCTGGTTGTAAGAAGGAAGGGGGCACAGTTCTGCGTGAATGAAGGACTGTGAATGCATGTGCAACATGGCAAGGCTAGGGATGTGGGCCACTCACTTCGACGGTGCAGTTGGTAATAACTTCTCTTCTTCCCCTGTACATTTCATGTAGGTCAGCGCCCACCAGAAGAAGGATATTTGGCGTTCCATCGCCAAGGACGTCTGGACCCTGGGGTTCCACCACAGATGGAGCACCCACTGCCGGAAAAGATGGGAGGACATTCGCCGCTGGAGCAAGAAGACGGCGGAGGCTCAGCTGGGGATGGCCTCCCAACGTGGGAGGGTTGCCCGTCAAACCATGACCCCCCTGATGTTCCGGATCCTGGCGGTGGCCTACCCTGAGTTGGATGGGCGCTTGAGGGCATCACAGCAGACACAAGGGGGTGAGTACAACAAACCTCAGCGGACTTTGCGCGCAGTGAAGGTGTCTGGGTTCGGGAGGAGGGCTGTGGGTTTCCCTAGGCCAGGGTGAGTTCCGTAGGCTAGGCCCCTCCGTAATGCAGGCCATGTGGCACCCCACCCCACCTCTGTAGAGTGCCAAGTACAGGTATACATGCCCCTGTGTCATCTATGTGTGCAGATGTCGACTATAGCCATGTAGGATATATCCCAGGAATTGTAGAATATCCTAGGCATCTGTAGAGCCCAACACGTGGCGTAGTGCAGGGGGCTTCTGTGTCTGTGTTGTCCGCCAACGGTAGCGGTAAGCCATGCACTCACCCTGTCTTTCTTCTGTCGTCCACCCCCTTTTTGTGGTCTCCCTGTTCTTGTGTGCATCAGCATCATCAGGCGGAGGTACAGTGGCACCGGAGCACGAGGGAGCTGCATCCCACATGGCCATGGAGGGCCACACCACGGACTCGGAATACACCAGTGGGACGGAGGGCGAGGGGAGCTTCACGGCGGTCACAGGATCAGCAACCAGCGACACAGACTTGTTCTCCAATGGGAGCTCCCTTGTGGTGGCGGCAAAATCTGTGCCCCCCCACTTCTACAGGTACAGCCGCCACCCCCCCTAACAGCACCGCCCTCCCAGCAGCCCCTCAGCCTTCGCCCGTGCCTGCTCACCCAGGAGTGTGGGCATCACCTTCGCCCCAGGCACCTCAGCCCCTGCCCCTGTCACCTCTGCTGCCCTAAGTGAGGCCATTGACCTCCTTAGGTCACTCACTGTTGGGCAGTCTACCATTTTGAATGCCATCCTGGGTGTATAAAGGGAATTGCAACACACAAATGCATTCCTGGAGGGCATTCATTCTGGTCAGGCTACCCTTCATCGAGCCCTGCAAACTCTGGTTTTGCCATTGTCCCTGTGTCTAGCCTCCCCCCTCCAACTTCCTCAACCCAGACCCAAACAACTGTACCCCAGCCTATCCCAAGCACACCATCAGACCAGCATGCACACACGTCAACACACAAGGGAAGCTCAGGCAAACATAAGCACCACACATCCCACAGGCACTCACGCAAGCATCACACACATACAGACACAGCAACATCCACTGCCTCCACTGTGTCCCCCTCCTCGTCGTCTCCCTCCTCCCTCCCAGTCTTGTCTACACTCTCACCTGCATGCACTACCACTACAGCCACTACGTCCCGCACCAGCACACCCACCACCACACCACGCTCACGTGCACTCACCACCCCCACTACCATTTACACGTCCCCTGTGTCCTCTCCCAATGTGTCTGTGACGCCCCCTACCAAGATACACAAACGCAGGCACACACCCACCCAACAGCCATCCACCTCACGACAGCCTCCAGCGCATGCACCTTCATCCAAAGTCAACAAACGTACACCTCCTACAACCACTACCTGTTCCTCCACTCCCAAAACCCCTCCAGCTACCCGTCTCAGTGTTCCTAAGAAACATTTCCTGACCATGCTTGACCTCTTTCCCACCCCCCCTCCAAATCATAGGTCCCGTACTAGCACCTCAGCCAAAAAATCTCCGGGACCAGTGGTGCCTGTTGTTACAGGTATGTGGAGTGCACTGGCCACCAGGACAGCCAGTGTGACACGGAGCCACAGCACAGCCAGTCCCCCCCCTGTGGAGCACCAGAAGTTGGACAGTGTCCGGCGGGAGAGGGTGAAGACTCCAGCTAGCAAAGCTGCTCACAAGGGTCCCGGGGGGAGTGTCGACTCAGCTGTGACTCCTCCCAAGGTGGGGAAGGGGCAGAAGAAATCTCCCAAGTCTGGGAGGAGCAGCATAGCGGAGAAGACCACCATCATCCCCGCTGCCCAGAAGGCCACCGCCAGCCCAATCGTCACTGGCCAGGAGGCCACCGCCAGAGTCAGTGCCCAGGAGGGCAGCCCGATTGTATCTGGCCAGGAGGCCACCGCCAGAGTCTGTGCCCAGGATGGCAGCCCCATCGTCACTGGCCAGGAGGCCACCGCCAGAGTCTGTGCCCAGGAGGGCAGCCCGATCGTCACTGGCCAGGAGGTCACCGCCAGAGTCTGTGCACAGGAGGGCAGCCCGATTATCACTGGCCAGGAGGCCACTGCCAGAGTCAGTGCCCAGGAGGACACTGCCAGCCACAGCCCAGCTGCCCAGGAGGGCCCGGCAGCCACAGCCCAGCTGCCCAATGAAGGACCGCCAGCCCCAGCCCAGCTGGGCACTGAAGGACCGCCATGGCAAGCTCCGCTGAACAGGGCAAGCACCGCTGAACAGGTCAGAAACTGCAACCTTGAGCACCGCTGAACAGGGCAAAGACCGCCATGGCAAGCACCGCTGAACAGGGCAAGCACCGCTGAACAGGTCAGAAACTGCAAACTCAAGCACCGCTGAACAGGGCAAGGACCGCCAACGCAAGCACCACTAGCCCATAGGCGGCAGGGGCAGTGACGCAACTGGGACCGTCACGGGGTGAGATGAAGCACTCTGGGCACCAGTCCCCCTCCAGAACCAGTGGAGACATGCATCCACTCCATCTGTCCTTCACAGGATGAAGCACTCTGGGAACCAGTGGAGACATCCATCCACTCTATCTGTCCTTCACAGGATGAAGCACTCTGGGCACCAGTCCCCCTCCAGAACCAGTGGAGACTGTTATCCACTTGAGAGACTGTGGCTTTGCACTCCCCAGGATGGTACAGTGGGCAAACCACCCACTGTAGAGACTTGAGAGACTGTGGCTTTGCACTCCCCAGGATGGTAAAGTGGGCAAACCACCTACTGTAGAGACTTGAGAGACTGTGGCTTTGCACTCCCCAGGATACATCAATGGGCATGGAGCCCCCTCGTGGATCTGGCGTGGTGCACTCATCCGGCTGAAGTGCCCCCCCTTCCCTCCCCCCTGAGGTGCCTGTTGTATTTCTTTCTGATGCCCCGGCAGTGTTCTCTCTGTTTTGATCAGGTATCTGGTGTGGGCCTCGCCCATGCATTTTGGGCCCAGTGGTCCACGGACAATGAATGGTGCATTACCTGCACTACTAATCGTGATGTATAATTTGGTTAATGTGTATATATATAACTGTATATACTTGGTTACTGTATTTTGATATATTACAATGGTTCCACTCATTTCCTTTTGTCTTTGCATTCTTCCGGGGGGTTTGGGGGTTCTTACTGTAATGTTTGGATATGCAATGGTGTGTGTGTTGTAGTGGGTGGGGGTCGGGGTGGGGGTGGGGGTGTTGCGTGTGTGTGTCCCTGTCTTTTGCCTCCCCCTCCCCTATGTTGTAGGTGCAGTACTCACCGTTGTCTTCGCCGCCCGCGTTGATGATCGTCGTATAGGAGCAGGAAGACTAGTGCAGGAAGTATATGGAGTTCCGGCTCCATGGTGCCCTCCTTCCTCATGGAGTGTGTAGAGGTGAGCGTTTTCCCTTTGAAATGGCTGTTTCCGCCGTGTTTTTATCCGCGGTGAATCCGCCCCGGAAAAGGTGGCGGATTGGTAGGTTGTGATACGGTGGGCGGTACATTGTCTCCCGCCTGTCTGTTGGCGGTGACCGCCGCGCTGTTTGTCTGTACCGCGATGGCGGTCGGAGTGTTAAAGTGGCTGTCTTTGTTGCCGGTTTCCGCCACAGTCATAATTCCCATTTTTTTACCGCCAGCCTGTTGGCGGTCTTACCGCCGCTTTAACACCGTCCGCCAGGGTTGTAATGACCCCCAATATATTAATTGTAAAAATTATAAATGGCAATAAACATCAAATAATTATAACTTACAACATGGTTTTACGATTTACATAGATACTCAAGCAGCATGGCATCAGAACATTTTTTGGATAAATGTCTACTCCCAAAGAAAGACGAGAAATTATTCCATGTCTAGTGTAAGGTAGAAGGCCCCTTGGCATCTGTGTAGCATGTTCATCCCTGCCCTACTCCCAATAGGTCTCCCAATTCAGTAGTGTCAGGTTATATGGCTGATTCTAGCAATGTGTAGTATTGTGTTGTACAATAACTGCACAAAAGGTGTGATGCCTACTGTGTGCCCATGTAAAATTCATCTCTGTTGTCAATCACAGAGGTTGTACAGCCAGGCAGTAGAGTCTTATTTGTCCCCTTACTTATACCAATGATTTGTGGATAATCCCAGAGTGAGTGTATCCTGACACTGGTCCTGGAAAACAGGAATATTTTGATTCAGTATCTCCATTGCCTTCCAGTGGATCTCTTCCTCTAGCTACCCAGACCTTGGAAACTGCCTCCTTTGAGCCCAGTTCCCACTACTTGCCTCCTAAGAGTGGAATATGGGTTAAGCCTCTCCTTTGCTTATATATATTCATTAAAATAACAAAGGTTGCAGGGACGTTATAGTTAGGTTCAGATTTTAAACATAAAAAATCATAGAAATTCAGCAGTTATAGTTATGGTTGTCTGAAGAAACTATAACCCATGCCCTAAGGTAACTATAACTCATGCCGACCATGTTCAGGGTTCTCAACAATACGTGTTTTTGCAAATGTTGGAGTGATATTATCATTGATATTTTAGAAGATGTCATGACTGATGTAGTATGTGGGGTAATTAGCAGTGCATGGTGTGGGCACGCGTTATAGTCACCTGAGATAACTACATGTACATATACATATATTCATTACCTACTGGTGGTCACCAGTCGATAGTTATAGTTAGGACCTAGTTTCCATAGGAAAACCATTTTTTGTTTTGCTAATAACTTTGGCTCCATTTGAGAAACTTCATGAAATTTTTTTAAACTAGTTTGCCACTGCTGTCTGGAAAGTTTCAGGGTTATTCAGCAAGCAGAGGCTGAGTAAAAGTGGGGAACCAAAACACATTTGCCCTATCCAATTTCCCATAGGGATTTTAGACAGGCAGATATCTATGTTTTGGTTCAGATTTTTTTTTTTTGTAATTTGGTGTAAATCTGTTCAGTAGTTTTGAAGTTATTAAAGAAAGATTTCTGTATATTTAGATGCACAGATCCACTGTGGAACAATTGCGGCAGATCTGTGGATCCGAGCGACAACAGTAATGCCACGATTGGCAGCCGCAACCTGACAGAAAGGTTATGGACATCAGTTTGTGATTTGGGAATCGGTCCTGAAGAGGTGGTATAAGATGTAAAAGTGATAGAAGGGGTCAGGATTTAGGTACCATGACTCCATGGGCCTGATGGAGGAGTCTGTGAAAGATCCCTCAAGGGAAAGAAATTGCCCAAAATGTGTTTTTTTCTCATGTGAGGATCCACTGATCCATTGAGGCATTCAGCGCTCCCTCGTGTGAATCCACGACTGATCCGTTAATCGAGACCCCAATAAAAAAAAAAACACTAATGTACAAACCTATTTACACACACCAATTCATATACTAACACACCCACTCTCATACCCACAAAAGCACTACCACACGCAGTCACAGACCCACAAAGAGACTCATGCTGCCACTCACATACCCACTCATTTACTCAAATACATGGTTATATACTCACACAGCCACTCATACGCCCACTCACAAACCCATTCAGCCACTCATACAACCATTCACAGACCCACAAAACCACTCACACATCTACTCACAGACCCACATAGCCACTCATATACCCACTCACTCACTCATACACCCACTTACACACCCACACAACCATGCACACACCCATACAGCATTCAGACACCCACTCATAGACCCACTAAACCACTTGCACACCCACTCACAGACCCACACAGTCACTCATACACCCACTCACACACCCACTCAGAGACCTATAAAACCACTACCATACCCACAAACTCACTCACACACTCACATATCCACTTACACACCCATACAACTACTCACACACCCACTCACAGACCCACACAGCCACTGACGCACATTCACAGATCCACTCATTCACCCACTTACGCACCCATATAACCACACACACCCAGTCACACACCCATACAGGAACTCCCACACCTTCCCACAGACCCCCAAAGTGGGGTTGGCCGCAGGGCCTGGCTGCAGGTTGGACTCTGCGGCCAACCCATGTGCGGCAGCAGTTGGATTAACGTGTGTTATGAATAATACTTTATGTTAAAAAACCTAGAAATTCACTGAAAAAAAACAAAGGTTACAGAGACGTTTTAGTTAGGAATTAAAAAACCTTATGGCATGAGCCTTGTGTGTGTGTAAAATCTGAACCTAACTATAATGTCCAAGTAACCTTGGTTTTTTAGTGAATTCCTCAAGTTTCTTAAATGTTATATTTATATATTACCTTTATCACCACTAGGTAATTATAGTTAGGACCTGGTTTCTATAGAAAAAGTATTTTTTGCATTTTTTGACTTGCCTATTTCTTTGGCTCCGCATGATGAATCTTCACAAAATGTTCCCCAAAAATACAACAGTTACGCCAGCTGCTTTCTGGAAAGTTTAGGGGTGATCTGTCAAGCGGGGGCTTAGGAAAAAGGGGGGATCAAAAAAAGTGAGTTTCCAATGCTAATTCCCATACGGCCCTGTGGCCAACTGATGCAGTGGTGGTTGGATTAGCCTATACTGTAGTGATGAAAATTACTTTACATAAAAAGCATAGAAATTTGCTGAAAAAACCCAAAGGTTTCAGAGATTTTATAGTTAGGAAATACCATTTAAAAAAACATAGAAATGTAATTAAAAAACAAAGGTCACATTGATGTTATAGTTAGGCCCACATTTTAAAAACCATAGAACTTCATCTGTCATAGTTAGTTATCTCGAGTAACTGTAACTCGTGCCCTAAGGTAACGAAGGTTGCATTCCAATTTTTCACAAAAAAAACTGTGCATGGCAGTGGTGCAAGTTATAGTTTCCCTAGGGCACAAGTTATGGTTATTTGAGATAACTCTAACTATAACAGGTGAATTTCTATGGTTTTGTACATTTAAAATGTGAGCCTAACTCTAACCTCCCTGTAACCTTTGTTTTTTAAATTTAATTATATTATATATATATATATATATATATATATATATATATATATATCTATATATAGATATATATATATATATAAAACCTGCTAGTTGCCAGTAAGTAGTTCTAGTTAAGACCTAGGCCCAGATTTAAGAGGGTCTAGCGCCATTCTAATGACACAGCATCATTTTTTTAAGCTAATGTCACGTTAGATGGCCAAAAACGCTGAGTCATATCTACAAAGTGGCTCAATGCATGAATTACGCCACTTTGTAACCGTTTGCTCTGCATTATGCCTGCACCAGGCATAATGTATGCAAAGGAGGTGTTCCCCTGTTAAGCTAGCCTGGCTGATGAAGGCTGATACACTGAAACCGGTCCCAGGATGCTTGTTTCTGGTCCAGGGAGGACCTGGCCAGGCAGTTTGGCTGGATTGTTCCCATGGGGAGTAGGATCAAGACTGATTTGCATATGGCTGGGTCCAAACTGGGGTGGCATGGTGAGCAAAAGAACGATGGATTAAACCCAGATCTGTGACTGGGGGTGACTGTCTGCATTGTTCAGCACACCGTCCATCATTCTTTTGTTTTGCTAAAGTTTGGCCTAAGTGGGAAGGGTATGCCCAGCCGTGGGTCCCTTGCTCACTGTGCCAGTGGATTTAAACTAGCCTGACTGATGAAGGGTGATACCCTGAAACTGGTCCTAGGATGCTTGTTTCCAGTCCAGGGAGGACCTGGCCAGGCAGTTCGGGCTGGACTGTTCCCATGGGGAGCAGGGTCAAGACTGATTTGCATATGGCTGGGTCCAAACTGGGGTGGCATGGTGAGCAAAAACGATGGATTAAACCCAGATCTGTGACTAGGGGTGAGTGTCTGCATTGTTCAGCACTCTGTCCATCATCCTTTTGTTTTGCTAAAGTTGCTCTAAGTAGGAAGGGTATGCCCAGACGTGGGTCCCTAGCTCACTGTGCCACTGGATTCAAGCTAGCCTGGCTGATGAAGGGTGATACCCTGAAACCGGTCCCAGGATGCTTATTTCCGGTCCAGGGAGGACCTGGCCAGGCAGTTCGGGCTGGACTGTTCCCGTGGGGAGCAGGGTCAAGACTGATTTGCATATGGCTGGCTCCAAACTGGGGTGGCATGGTGAGCAAAAGAACGATGGATTAAACCCAGATCTGTGACTGGGGGTGAGTGTCTGCATTGTTCAGCACTCCGTACATCATCCTTTTGTACTGCTTATAAGCAGCCATTTCCTCAAGATCCTCGTTGTGCATAGGAGTTTGATTCCTTTGTGTTACAGACCCTTTATCAGATGGTGTTCCAGTCTTGTTTCTGTTCTGTTCCAGTTTAAACCTGTTTCCTGTTTCTCTGCCCTGCTCCTGATTGTTCTAGCTAGAGTCTGCTCTCTCTCATAGCCTTGTACCTGTTTGTTTCATCCAGAGCCTGCTCCCTGTTTCTCTGTCCTGTTTCTGCCTTGTTTCAGCCTGAACCTGCTCTCTGTTTCCCAGTCCTTTTTTCTGCTTATTCCTTCTTCCTATATTCCAGCCATGTCCTTGCTTGTTCCAGCCAGAGCCTGCTCTCAGTTTCCCATTCCTGTTTCCGTTTGTTCCAGCCAGAGCTTGTGCTCTGTTTGCCAGTCCCTTCTCTGCTTTTGCTTCAGCCTGAGCCTGTTCCCAGTTCGTGCCCCTGCCTCCTAGTTTGTTCCTTCTGTTTCCGTTTCCTCTTGGGTATTTGTGTCTGGTAAGTGTCCTATCCGTCTTCAACCAGTCTATAAGTGTTTTCCTTTGTTCTGGGATTGGCTCCTGGGTTCCAGGAGGCAATTTCAGCCCCTATCCTTTGTCTAGTGTTATACGTTGTCTTTAGTGCCTAACAGTGACAGTGGGCTATTGCTGTTTTTCCAGGAATTGTCACTGTGTTTCCAGCAGGACCCACAAGAGCTTGTCTTGTGTATGTAAGTACTATCCTTGTTTGTGCTCTAAGGATCCAGAGACAGAATCACTTCTGCTGCCTCCTTTCTATGGGGCTGGTGTGGTGACTATCTGTAAGGGCAAACTGCACAGAGGCATTGACATTCCCTGTTGCTTAGGGAGGTTCTGCGCCCTACCCTGTGTACAACCCCAGTGTGTTTATCCATTAGTAATCCATTTCCTGTTTGTTCACACAAGGGTTGCTCTGCTTTTACATTCCTGTTTCCTGTGCCTGTCCATAGCTGTCCTTTCCCGTGTATGCCTTTAGCTGCTCTTCTGCCCCAGTACACTACCTCTTTGGGATATTCAGTGACCTCAAGAGCTGTCCCAACCAGAGTCCCGATCAGATCCACCCGAAACCATGACAAAAACAAAGGTTACAGGGACATATAATTAAAGAAAACATTTAAATTCACTTTAAAAAAGTCAAAAGTTACAGAGAACTCATAGTTAGTTTCTAAATTTACTCGCACAAACTCATAGAAATTCAGCAGTCATAGTTATGGCTATAACTCAGTAGTTATAATTATGTCTTCTTTTCCATAGAAAGAGCATTTTTTGGTTTGTTAATCTCTTTCGCCCCGTTTTACGAATCTTCATGAAAAGTTCCCCAAAAAACATTCATCCACCTCAGATCCTTACTTCAGGGTGATCGATCAAGTAAGGGCCGAAAAAATGAGGGGGTCACAAAATGTAAAATCCCCATGCATTTTCCATAGGCTTCTTTAGGCAGGGCTACAGCAAAGACTGCTGAACGGAACTGCACCAAATTCGGCAGGAATTGGTGTAAATCTTGTCAGTAGTTTTGACAAATTAGAGTTAAAAAATTATTGTTTATTTTAGCAGTTGGGCTTGCAAGAGTCTCTGAGATTAAAAATAGTCTGTTCTGATTGGCCCAGGGAGCTTTATTACTTGCCTTGGTGAGAGGGAGCACTGTGATTGGCTACCAGCAACATGACAAAAATGTTGCTGGCAGCCATTACAGGACTCAGGGACTTAATCCCCTGTGTTGAATTTGTAAAACAATAAAGATATATGGGGAAATGGGTAGTGATACCACGATACCTTAGGCCTCATTGGGTAACCTCTCCTGGGGCCACAAAAGAAACAAAGCAGCATATAATGCTGTGATCCAGGGCTGAAATCAGAATGGGGATGGGTCGTGGGTGCCTCTATCCCCATATAAGCACACCAGGCCCTGGACTATGGGGTCCCTGGGCCAAAATCAGTCTGGGGAGTGGGCCTGTCTCCCAAACAGTCACACCAGTCCCTGGCGGATAGGGATAGAAAAGTGTCCCTGGGAGGGTGGGTTCCCAAGGACCTTACAATGCTTAGGGAGGTAGGCCACACAACCACCTCCCCTTTATTTAAACAAGCGGCCCAGGGGGATGGAGACCCTGGGGCCAAGGACTGATTTAGGAGAGGAGCTGCACAGCCCCCCGTGACCTTTAATGAAAAAAGACAGCCCTTGGATGGGGTCCCTAAAGCCATCCTCTATGGACAACCTCTTCACTGCGCAAGGCGGAAGGCTATACACAGTGAGGAGTTGGCTGTATGGGGGGCCCTCCTGCCAACCCTCCACCACGCATGACCTAAGGTCGTGCGTAGCAGGGATTTGCATTTAAGCATGATATATCAAGTATTACTTTACGTAAAAAAAAACCCTAGAAATTCATTGGAAAAAAACAAAGGTTAAATTAACATTATAGTTACGTGACTATGTCAGTGACAACATTAACGTTTTGAGCTAAAAATAAAACAGAAATTCACCAGTTATAGTTAGCAGTGCTAACAATAACTTGTGCCCCCATAATGCACAGATCATGACCTCTCTATTCCCGAGTCATGGAGGGGTGCTGAGGTAATAACCATCCACAAGAAAGGCAATAGGTCCCTACCAGCCAACTACAGTATAGGCCCATAAGTCTTATTGATACAGTGCAAAAGGTATTTTGTCGGGCCCTACTATCAAAAATCCACGACGGGATCTCCGAGAATGCCATCCTATCACCATTCCGTGCTGGCTTCAGGCCCAAAACAAGCACCATAGATCATGTTTTCAGGTTTCTGCTTCTGTATTGGAAGGATGTAGTGATAGGGAAGGGGAGTCTCTACGTAGCCTTCATAGATCTTAAATCTGCATTCAACCTAGTCCCTTGAGGTAAACTCTGGGAGGTCCTCAATGAGATGGGTATGCCCCCAGGGCTCCTAACCATAATCATCCGATTACACAAGGCCAACTATGCAAAAGTACGCTAGGGGAATCAAGGTGAACTCACCGATTTGATCAATGTAGTCAGGGCCGTTCGGCAGGGTTGTGTACTAGCTCCAACTCTCTTCTCTCTTTATTTGAACCAGGTCACCCTAGGCAACGAAAAGATTGCAACACTTATGTTCGCAGATGACATGTTGATAGTATCCAAACCCTGATGGGCCTCCAATCCTCGCTGAATCGATTTGACGATTTCTGCTTCAAGAGAGGCTTAAATTTAAACTCCACTAAAACCAAGTTCATGTTTATCAACCCACACAGGCTATATAGGGGTAACCTTTCCCTAGGTGGGTCTAAATTAGAACGAGTTAACACCATTGAATACCTGGGGATCAAACTATCAGACACAATGTCCTGGAAAACCTACATCATTTCCACATCATTAAAATTTAACAAGCTGGTGGGCGTCCTTCTAAGGGAACACCACGCATCAGCTACACAACCAATAGCTGCTGCTCTCCAGATTTATAACATGAAGTCTGTCAGCTCAGCACTTCGGCGGCTGAACTCTGGGTCTTTGAGGATGTAAAGGAGCTTACCCATATAGAGAACATGATTATGAGAAAGCTCACCTCCCTGCCACCGAGCACCCCGCTTCTTCCTTTGCACCTGGACCTGGCCTGCAAATCACTAGCTGCCATAGTTGGTCTTAGACCGTTGCTGTTTTTGGAGAGAGTCATGACAACTCCTGAACTTTCCTCCTATGCCACTGCGTTTAGGGAAGTATGTTCTTTGGATACCTCCAATAATATCCGGTGGATTAAATCGTGTCATGTCATCATTGAATGCCATTGGGATGGGAGACTCATGGTACTCTTCATTCACAGGGCCACATCCGACCAAAGAAAGAGTGAAGTCTTGCTTCTGGGAGTGGGTAACTCAGTCTTTATCTCGCTTGCTCTCATTAGGGTGACTAACTAGTGAGTTTCTGGACTTCAAGCCTACCTGGCTCCTAGAACCCTACCTGGATAGCATTTTAGACCAGACCGATAGGAAGCTCTTTCTGCAATTCAGATTTGGTTCCCTCCCTTTTAAAACTTTTACCAGTAGATGGCAGAATAAGGCTCCTACCAACAAGTCATGCCCCAGCTGCAACCTGTACCAGGAGTCAACCACCCATGGCTTCTTTGCATACCCATCCTACACTCCCCTACACAGGACATGGCTTATGCTAACCTGCAAAAGGCTTGGGACCCGAGATCACTCTGCAGCCTTGAGGATCTTAAAATCAGGCTCTAGTCTGCCCATTGCCATTGCAGTTGCCAAATTCCTCAGAGGAATATGGCACATTAGAAGGAAACTGGCCAAGACTGCCTAGCTCTTATGATCCTGCAGTCTTACTTGTACTTTCCAGCCCGAATACTGTACGTTGGAACTCTATTTTGCCGGATTCCTCTTTGATTGTATTGCTTTTTGTGCATTTTTTAAAATTTATTTCAAGCAAAGTTCTATTTTATGATTTTAATTTATTATTTATTGTGGTGCTATATGACTTATATGGCACTGGATAAAAATCAAGTTTTATGATGATGATGACCTCTCATATGACATCACTCATGACATTTCAAATGAAATCTGTTAGACTTTTCATCCTTGGCATGGTCTCCCTTGACTTTTTGCCTCTGTTTTCCAGGTTGTTGATGTGTGCTGGACTCTGATTCTGCTGTTTTTGTTACTCTGGGCACTTTACCACTGCTAACCAGTGCTAAAGTGCAAGTGCTCCTTCACAAAATGTGTATGTAATTGGCTTATCCATGATTGGCATATTTGATTTACTAGTAAGTCCCTAGTAGAGTGCACTAGAAGTGCCAGGGCCTGTAAATCAAATGCTACTAGTGGGCCTGCAGCACTGGTTGTGCCACCCACATTAGTAGCCCTGTAATCATGTTTCAGACCTGCCACTGCAGTGTCTGTGTGTGCAGTTTTAACTGCAAAGTCAGGCCTAAACCTTCCCTTTTCTTACATGTAAAGCACCCCTAATGTAGGCCCTAGGTAGCCCCAAGGGCAGGGTGGAGTGTTTGGTTAAGGTAGGACATATAGTAATGTGTTTTATATGTCCTAACAGTGAACTATTGCTAAATTAGTTTTTCAATGTTGCAAGGCCTGTCCCTCTCATAGGTTAACATGGGGCTACCTTTAAATCTGATTAAAGTGTAGATTCCCTGTGGGAGCGGATAGACATGTGGAGTTTGGGGTCTCTGAGCTCACAATTTAAAAATACATCCTTTAGTAAAGTTGATCTTAAAATGATGTGCTTGAAAATGCCACTTTTGGAAAGTGAGCATTTTCTTGCTTATACCATTTCTGTGACTGCCTATTTGTGGATTCCCTGTCTGGGTCAGTTTGACAGTTGGGCTGGTTGCACCTCACACTAGACAGTGACACAAATGGAGCTGGGGTGTAGTCTGCATATCCTGATTAGCCATCTGTGCTAGGAGGGAGGGGAGGAGTGGTCACTCACACATGAAGGGCTGTGCCTGCCCTCACACAATGCAGTCTCCAACCCCCTGGTGAGTATCTGGGGCCTGGCCTGGGCAAGGCAGGATTTCACCTTCAAAAGACACTTTACTTTGAAGTAGGTCTACTTCAAAGGAGAAATTGGGTATAAGAAGGGCACTCAAAATCACAGACTTTAGAACACTTCTGGAAACCAAGAGGAACCTCTGCCAGGAGAAGAGCTGAAGAGCTGAGGAAGAAGAGCTGCCCTGCCTGTGTCTGTGCTTTGTGGAGCTATCCTGCAGTTGCTGCTTCTGCCAGAGTAAGAGGGCAAAGACTGGACCTTGTGTGCCTTCCATCTTGTGAAGAAATCTCCAAGGGTTTGATTTAGAGCTTGCCTCCTGTTGTTTGAAGTCTCAGGGACAGCAAAGACTTCTCTCTGCCAGCACCAGGAGTCTCTGTAGAGACTCCTACTCTGTCCTGTGGTGCCCATCCAGTTCCTGGGACCCTGAAAGGAGAAACTGGCAGCCTAAGCGGAGGAAATCCATGCAAAGAGCGCCGTGTGGGGAAACGATTGACGCAACTCCGATCTGCGGCTGAACGAACGATGCACTGCGGCTGAAAATCGCCGCTCGCCGGAAACGCGACCGAAGAATCGACGCACGGAGCTGGAGAAACTACGCACAGCATCGCTGACTGGGAGATCGTAACCCACCCTGCATGGTTTTCGGATCATTGTGCGGCTGGATTTCCGATGCAAACACCGCTGGGTGTGTAAAAACAACACAAGGCCTGCCCGGACCCGAGAGTTCTGACCAGATCGACGCATCGCTCTCCTGCAGAGAGAAGAAATGATGTGCCCGACCCACCGAAAGGAGAAACGATGCAAGGTCTCGCTCGTGAGTGAAATCAACGCATCGCAAATCCTTTCTGATGCACATTCGCCCGTGCAGGGTTATTTTTGACGCACCCAAGGTACATTTTCAGGCTAACAGTGTTAGTGTGTGTTTTAAACTACATAAAGACTCTTTTTGCTTTTTAATTGATAACTTGACTTGTGTATTGTGGATTTTTGTAATTTTGGTCTTGTATTTTTTCGATAAATATTTTCTATTTTTCTAAACCTGTGTTGTGTCACTTTGTAGTGTTTTTCTTAAATTACTGTGTGTGTTGGTACAAATACTATATACCTAGCATTCTGAAGTTAAGCCTACTGCTCTGCCAAGCTACCAAGGGGGTATGCACGGGCTAGCTGAGGGTGATTCTATTTTACCCTGACTAGAGTGAGGGTCCTTGCTTGAACAGGGGGTAACCTGACTGTCAACCAAAGTCCCCATTTCTAACAATATCACTGATGACATCATCCAATGAGTGTGTTAGTTTGTTTTTTAGTTTACATAGTAGTGGGTAACTACCATATTACTTCTCAACCTAATTTTTTAAAACCTGGTTCAGCTAATGGGGTAAGTGTTTACAAAATGCAGGTGTTTGTAATGCACCACAGCTATGTAGAGGTCCTGAACACGGTATGAATGTTTGCATTCAAAAGTACCTCTGTGTGCAGGGGACAGTTGACTTGTATTCATTATGCTCCACTCAACTTTTTGTTTCTGCAGAAAAAGTTTCCAGCAGGAGAACGATTCTAGTTAGTAGATACTAACTTTTATAAGCAGCCTTGTTTTATTAAAGAGGGATGGGATATCTGTAAAGTTTTCACCACAGTATAAAAGGTGCAGAAAGTATGATCTTGAGCACTTTTAGATCTTGGCTATGTTTAGAAATAGTGTCTTTTTGACAACTTTTGCATAGAATGTACACTGTTCCTAGTAGATTCTTTTGAGTAATCTGATGTATTTCTCTTGAGAGTTTCACTTTTTGCAAACCGTGTTGTATAGAATTAACTCTATCCATAAATTAAACACTGTTTATAGTACTCTGTTCTCTACTGATATTAACCTCATTTCTTAATGTAGATTTGGTGTCTGTCAGGGGATATAAACAGATAAAAGCTCTCCAGAGCAGGGCATTTGTTTTGGAATTGGCATTCACTATTTTCGCTTTCTCTGAACAGTTGTATACAGATTGAACACTGTACTCAATGGGGGTATCACCTATATCTGTGGTTGATTGTTAATGTGAACTATGCTACCCGTAATGTTTAAGTGTATGCTGAACACAATGCTTGTTTTCAACACCTACGTGAGTTGTTTCTGTGTTGGTAGTAATAATGCCTGATCTTCCCCTAAGCTATTTTGTACTTACTGTCAGACCTCTGTTTATACCTCTAATACCATAATAATTTACACAGCAATGTGCGGGAAACGTAGCTTGTATGATGTCATCAGTGATGTCATCAATGTTGTAATTTGAGATAGAATTATTGATGTCATAAATGATGCCAGAACATTGCATGATGTTGTGTGTGAGGTCCTATCCAGTGCAAGGCTGGCGCGCAGGTTATAGATAGCGCTGCCAAATATAACTCATTAATTTTTTAGTTTTTTTAGTTCAAAACATTAATGAGTCATTGACATGTTCACCTAACTATAACATTACTTTAGCCTTTGTTTTATCTAGTGAATTTCTAAGGTTTATTTAAAAAAAAACAGATCCTTTTATCATGCCTAACAGTAACGTTACTGTAAGCTTTTTTTTTTTTTTTTTTAGTTAAAAAATACATATATGTATATATATACAACCTACTGGCAGTTGCCAGTAGGTAGTTATAGTTAGCATCTAGTTTAAAAAAAAAAAAAAAAAACACAAAAATATATATATATATATATTAGTGTTCCATTCACATTTTCACAGCAACTGTTATACTTGTGGAGTTTTAGAACTCCTCACACCATTTCCTTTCAATTATACTTTGGTTGCTCAACTAAGCTAACTAGAGAGAAAAGAAGCCTGTGGGGGACAATTTTCTATCTCAGTCAAAGCAACTTACATTCTGGACAATGGGGGTTATCTGCTATCTCATTTTTGTTATTCTTACATTGTTCTTGTGACTGATAGGACTTTTTCAAAAGAAAACTTCTGCCATTATCTTCTAGTAGTACAGATCTTAAGGCCTGATTTAGAGTTTGGTGGTAGACAGATGTCACACATGCCTTATTATAAGTGCCATACGATATAATGCACTAACAAGAGTGGACAGGGTATCCAACACATTTGTTGTGGAGTATCCTGCAGCCAAAGTCTAAATTAGGCCCTTAGTCTGAATATTAAGGAATACATTTTTGCAGTGCAATAAACCTCCACTCTTGATTCCTTCTACATTGTAAAGAAGCAAATTGTGGAAATCAATAACATCTTTTACGGCCATGAATGTTGAGGCTTTTAATGAAAGTGTAAGCTCAGGCAATTAAAAAAAAATGTGAGCTGAAGTCAACAAGGCTAGGGTTATTTGATTACTGATGACCATATCATGGATAGTAGGGAGACCTTTTCTGGGATAAACGCAGTCCTTTGTAGTCTGTGGCCACATTGAATTTATTCTGTTCCAGTCCTGTGGCCCCTAGTTCCAAGAGGATATTAGTCTCCAAACTAAGCAGTTGGAGATTGACATAGCAAAAGGCATACACTATTATTATGTATGTCAGAATGGGGTGGGCTAATTACCACATATGGTACATACCATTACCACTGGATGAGGTATATATTAAATGTGGTAAATACTTCCTATTCAGAGTTTTCAATTGGAAAATGAGGCATAATATGGGGAAAACATTTTTAACACAGTGGCACCGAATTACACATGATTTGCCTATTTTCTGAGCTTGTTTCTCATTTTTGGCATGTTTGACCTGGTGGAATTCATGAGGGCGAAATTGCGAGGGTCTGATAATTATCACACAAAACATAATTCCAATTTCCATATGAGCATTTTTGCATAGGGATTGAAATTTAGCCCTGAACTCATAGTGAGGTCCAGGATGTCTAGAGCACAGAGAAAGAGAGAGGTTCATAGAGGCAAGACAGACAGGACACATTTTCTTGAAGTGGAAAGGTTTAAGTTTAATGCCCTAAAAGTGTCTCCTGCTCCTCTTCTTCCTGCTGCACCTGCCTTTGTGAATCATTCCCCATCCTTGTCCTCATATGCCTCAGAAGTTATCCACCTCATTTAGAGATATTAGAACAACACATTTCTGCCTACAAACCTCAGCAGGCTCTTCCTGTTGAATCACCTGACCTTTTGAAGGATCCTCCACAGGGGAAATGTCAAAGTCCACCATGTTTTGGGCATCTCAACCATCAATGCATTTTCCTATACAAAACTACATGCAAGGCATCCTCTGACTACATTAAGGACTTTTGTTTTAAGTTTAAATAAGTTAAATCACGTTTAAATAAATCAAACTCCCTCTGTGGGAGTTTGATTTAGAAAAACAATAAAGTTTGGCAAGAGAGCCAAAAACAAAGCACAAACTCTGCATACTGCTTTGCTGTCACTTCAGAGCTGCACCCTACTTGCTTACTTTAGGAGCAGTTAATAGGTCACTTCCAAGGCATACAGCTTATATCCCTCACAGGTCTCTCAGATCCTCGACGGCCTCCCTGATTAAGATCTCTCGGGTCAAGAGAGCGTTGTGGGGAGAGCAGATCCTTGGCATATGTAGCTGCAAATCTCTGTAACTCAGTTCCCTTGGAGCTCTGTCAAGATAGTCAAGAACTCTGTTTCCATAGGAATTTGAAGACTTTATTGTTCACAGCATAATCCTCTTCCCTGCAGTCTGTTCTAGCAACGGGAGGCCTTCAGGTAGCCATGTGCTTTATAAATCATTGAAACTAAACTAAGCTATGGGAAAGACAAAGGTTGGCATGATGGCATTAGTTTCTCACGCTAATATAATTTCAGTGCTGTCTGTATTCAAGAGGAATTACTGGTTCATCTAATGAAACATAGTCAAATAATTGGGTATTGTTAGGAGGATTCACAAGTCAGTTATCCCGGTAGAAATGACCTGGATATGAGGAGTGGAAATGCAGTTTCACCACTGGAATGGTAGCTGGATGTAGAGAGATGACAATTGTGCAAGAAGTGCAGCAAGTTTAAGATGTTCCGAGAAAGGACCAGTGTGAAGCACTATCTGAAACATAATTAGTAACATGTCAAGGTTCACCTTACTTTAACTGAAAATTATATCATAACCTGAAAATAAATTTGGCAGTTATAAAATAGAGTAGGTCATGGTTCTGAGATTTTGTGTGAATGCTGAGCCTTCTCCTTTGATTGCTGTTCTAATGGTTTGATTCAATTTAATCAACATATGAATACCACTTTCTGCCGTTGGAGGACACAGTAGATTGATCTGAACTAAATACATTCATGGGTATGTTGACGCTCCAATAGAATTACCATTAAAATGGTCAATTCACAGGAAACTGAGGGCCTCATTTACAGGAATCTGACACATTGGCTCTGATTTCTTGTGCTGCCCTACGACTCCCTAACGAAGCCATGGATGAGCTGTATTTACAATACAAACCTCAATGGCACACATTTTCACAGATGCGTCAGAAATTCTGACATATTTGTGGCACTAAACTCACACATTGATGGATTAGCATAAAAAAATGACGCTACTCCAGCAACGGCAAGAGGCCCCCATTGAGAAAAGCCCAATGTCAGTTTTACGCCTGCTCTGAGCAGGTGGTAAAATTCTGACACAGTGATGTCACAGAATGACACAGTGAAATTCCACACACTCCGCATGCTCTGAAAGATCTTCCGTTGGATCCCCACCGACACCACAAAAACTGTGACCCACGCCCTAGTCACAAGTCGCCTGGACTACGGAAACACCCTATACGCAGGAACCACAGCAAAACTTCAGAAACATCTTCAGCACATACAAAACGCCTCTGCACGCCTCATCCTCGACGTACCCCGCCACAGCCACATCTCCACCCACCTGAAACACCTGCACTGGCTACCCGTCAACAAAAGGATCACCTTCAGGCTCCTCACCCACACACACAAAGCCCTCCACAACAAGAGCCCCGAATACCTCAACCGTCGCCTCACCTTCTACACACCCACCTGTCAACTTCGTTCTACCAGCCTCGCTCTCGCCGCCGTCCCTCGCATCCGCTGAACCAACGTCAGAGGGAAATCCTTCTCCTACCTGGCAGCCAAGACGTGGAATTCCCTCCCTGCCCACCTCAGGACCACCCAGGACCACCTCGCCTTCCGGAGGCGTCTCAAGACCTGGCTCTTCAAGCAGCAGTGATCCCCCCCCCCCCAGCACCTTGAGACCCTCACGGGTGAGTAGCACGCTTTATAAATACCTTGATTGATTGATTGATTGATTGAAATGTTGTAAATTTCAGTGCATGAGTTCTGTGTAGCGTTGTCTGTAGGAATGCCTACCTTGCATACATTATACATGGGGCAGGCATAATGTCACACAAGGTTTTACAAACTGGCGAATTGGGCCCAATGCGCCAGTTTCTAAATGTGGAGCAGTGTAGAGCACAGCTTGTGCTACTGTTACATAAAATAAAATGATGCAGCAGTGGCGCAAAGACCTTGAAAATGAGGCCTGAGAATCCATTGCTCAAATACTCAGCCAAGACCATTAAAGAAAAATAAGCATGACTAGGTTTCTCAGATTCTCAAATAAGCAGATTTATTAACAGGTCAAAGTTATCCTTACAGAAAGCAAAAGTTAATATAGTAAATTCTAAATGCAAAAGGACCACATGTGTCTAACATGTTCTACATATAATAAACAGCAGTTCTCTCTGTTCTGAACAGAGCTAGAGGAATCGAAAAATAATGTGGCAATGGATCTCTAAAATAACAAGCAAGATATCTAACTGTCTAAAACACAAATCTTCAAGCTTAAATCCACATTGTTGGAAATGGCCATCTTTTCTGTGGTATTTCCCCTGACCTTTGTCTTCTTTACTTGAACTTGTTTTGTTGGCCATAGGACTCTGCATACTTTATCCCTGCTAACCAGTGGAAAACTGCTTCTGTTCTTCCTGTTAAAGATGGTAAAATTAGTGTTCACCTAATTGACAAATTTAATTTACTTGTAAATACCTAGTAGATGGTACTACATGTGCCCAAGGCCTGTAAAAAAATTCTACAAGTGGGCTGCAGTACTTAATATGCCACCCCTAAAGTAGCACTGTAAAACATATCACCAGGCCTCTTTTTGCTGCCTGTGTGCAGTTTTAAACTACCCATTCAACCTGGCAAGATAAAAATTTGTCCAGGCATATCAATCCCCTTTAAAGCCTATAAATCACCTCTATGGTATGTCCTATCTATTGGGCAGGGTGCATGGTATATAAATAGTAGTACATGTGTACTTCAGGTTTACATGCCCTGTCAGTGAAATACCTGCAAAGTCGTTTTTCACTGTAGCAAGTCTGGCTCTCCCATAAAAAACACTGGTTTACGTAATAACACCTTATAATACATAATTTCAGTTTGGGAATAGCTGGAACAATGATTTAGTGACTCAATTATTAGTAATTTAAAATTCAATATAATAATGCAGTCAGATTCCAAATTACTGTTTTTATAATAACACTTTTAAAGAGTTGTCATTTCCCTGTTAGGGCAAATGTGTCTTTCTGACATTGTTCAGTGTCACCTGACTGTTAATGAATCTGCAGTGGAAAGATGTGTATTGGTCCCAGACAGTGGACAAAGTGTTTGGCTGTGGAGAGATTGTTTTCTCCATGACAGAATGGTCATCTGAGCTCTGCATAAGAACTTAATTGTGCTTTCAAAAGTGCCTACATTGTCGCAAGCAGATGTAACTCACACCTTAGCCTACCTTCTGCATTGTCCTACTAGCCAGATAGGCACCAATCCCAGTGGGACAGGGTTTGCCCTAGAACCAGTTTTGAGTGACCACTAGGGAGGCTTTGTCCATTATAAAATATAAGTGTCACCCCCAGTACCATCCTGAGAGTACTCCTGAACTGGTGAAGTATCAGAAGAGGGACTGCCCTGCTCTTTGAAGATCCTGAAGGAAGGCTGGGCCTAAATGCCTTGACTCCAGCACCCAAAAAGTGACTCTGGGGGTCACTTCCAGAGGCCTTTCCTGCAACAGACAAGGTGACCAGTTTCAACTGGATTTGCTCTGAACCCTGCTTCTGGCTTCTGTGTGGCGAGTCGTGGCCCCCAAAATGAGTTTCTCAGGTCCTAGAATTATTGGCTTGTGTCAGAGTGTACTCCTCCTACCTAACCTGAACATCAAACCGATACCTTAGAAACGTTTTCAAGTCTTTTTGCCTGGGGAACTGTCAAAATAGAAAACTGCCAAGTCAATTAGATGAAGGTGTGTTGCACTTGACCAAAGATTCAGGATGCTCCTGCTCAGAGCTTTATCACAGCAGCAAATCAATTTCAGCTGGATGTCACAGAAAGGTCTACTAGTCTCATGGAGCCCTGTTTGGCAACAGATTGCATCCCTGGACTGCTGGAGGAATCTGAACTCCAAAAAAGTGACTAAGGGCCTGATTTAGAGTTTTGCGGACCAGGTTACTCCATCACAAACATGAAGGATATCCCGTCCACCACAGTGCAAGTCCATTATATCCTATGGGACTTGTAATTCAGCGGCTGTGATATCTGTCACTGTTGTGATGGAGTAACTGTAAATCAAGCCTTAAGTCTGAAGGTGGAAATTTTCACTGAGAGAAGACGCTGGAAGTATCTGGCCAGTGAGGGACCTTGCTCTGATCTTTCCCTCCAACATCAACAGCTTCACCACAACCTTGTCCAGCAGTTATGCGATGATGTGGATCCCTCTTCAGCTATAACCTGCTGCCTTGCCCCACTGAGTATTTTTGACTTCCATTCCAAAGACTAAGGGCCTGATTCAGATATTGCCAGATGGATTATTCTGTCACAACTGTGACAGATAGCCAATCAGCCAAAACATGAATCCCATTATAACCTATGGAATCTATATTTCAGCGGGTGGGCTATAAGTCACCATTGTGACAGAGTAACGGGTCTGCCAAAATCTAAATCAGGCCCTAAATCTGAAAGTAAAACTTTTAACCGGGGCAAATCTAGTTCCTGTATCCAACCCATGCTCCATTGTGGTTGGCCTTAACATTTGACTTTGGCCCAGTCTAGCACAACCAGATAGCCGCAGTAAGTGCTTAATGCTTCTTGGCACTACTTGAATGTTAACCTTTGGAAATTCATAACTCTGGTTCCATTCAGAGTATTTTTGTCGTTTTGCTGTCATTTAAATTATTGAACTTTATTTTAATTTTTTTTTTCTTGTGTTGTGTTTATACATTATCACTGTTGAGTACTGCAAAAGTACATTGCACATTGCCTCTTAGGTAGGTTTGAGTGCCTTTGTGCCAAGCTACTAGAGGGTTAAGCATAGGTTTGTTTAGTGGCTTTTTGTAATTCATCCTGACAAGAATTGTGATTATTATTTTAGGTGAATTCTCACCCCCTCAACCAATACCCCAAGTTTTACACTCATAATTTTTGCAGATATTTTCTTATGCTGTAGATTTCACACAGTTTCATGGTATATTATAATATAGACTGGTGGTGTTAAAAGGTTATTTCCACAGCAACCCAATCCAGCTAATAATTTTAAACCACCTACTTGCAAATGTTTTTCATTGGGCAAAAAAAGGGACATTCAACTTAGTACAATGGACTGTTCTACACATTCTTAACAATGATAATAGCAGCAGAGGTTTACCACATTAACATTCAAATTGTTTCAAATGCACCTTACAGCTAGGGCCACTAATAATGATACTTTTGCATGTACAGAGTCACCACGGCCCAGACATTTGTTGTGAACTTGATGTGCTGCGTCAAATGGAGAGAGCAGGAATGCTGCATATTTACTAACATGTGGTGCTTTCCTACTATCTCTATGCACTGGCAGACTTATGGCTGCCAAGCACCAGTGCAGGCACCCTTGCGTTGTGGTGCAGGGGTCCTTGCATTACAGGCAGGATTGTTTTTGTGCTGGAAGGTACCCTTCCTGCACAAAAACAATCCTCAAATGCATGATCCTCTTTCTATGTGTGCTGCAGGATGCCGCACATAAAGAAAGAGGAAATACCAAGGAGAAATGAACATATTTCTCCTAGTTACACCTCACTTCGGAAGGGGTAGCATTTTGACACATTCCCATGTTTGCTAGTCCTAGTAAAATCTGTTATTGCACCAAAAATCATGGTTGGATGAATGGGCACACCCACACTCCACCCATGGAAATCTTTCCCAATGCACAGTAACTCAAGGCAACCACTTGAGCTGCCTTGCTCTACTCCAGATTTACTAAGCAACGAAGAGCCGCACAATGTGGCTGTGCGTTGCTTACTAAATGTGACTTAAGTGCTTGTGCTGCCTTGCGTCACTTTGCATGATGCAAAGGCAATGCAAGCCATCCATAAATCTGGGCCCAAGACTGTAACTGAATTTCAATGATTTTCCTAAAAGCAAATTAAAAGAAATGCTTGTGCACAACGTTTAAACATGCCCTTACAGAAATGTAGCCTAGTATGGCCTGGTTACCTAGCTGTACTAAATGAACCAGGCTGATATTAAGCATTATCCACACATAAGCTGCTATAAATTAAGCGGTTGACCGTTTACATATAATTGTATTACTTACTGGAATTCAGCTGTGCTTGCAGCTGGAGTTGTAATCCATTCTACAAAGTCAGGTTACTAAAACTTTCTTCGGTGAGAAAGATGAGTTCCCTCTCCTGTTATCTACACAGCACCCTTGTACTATATGCTTACCATATAAAATATGGAGACTAGCACTGTTGTACCCACAGTACCTGCCACTGTTTGTTAACGAAGGTTTTGGCAGTGAAAATAACTATTGTTTGGGCAGCTGCCGCATCCCAACAAGTTTGTTAACAATCTTCTGACATTTGTGTATAGTTGTACTGGAGTTGTGTGTGAGATTTCTGATTTAGTATACTTTTAATGTTTCATAACAAGTATGTTTCGAACTGTGGAATTTATTATGTTGTTGCTTATTAATTTCACGACTTTATTTAGAGTTTTACAGACAGGATACTGTTTCAAGATATGCGGTTATTCTGCCTGCCGTATTACAATGCAGTTATAATACAGTGGAAGGGTATCTGGCATATGTTGATGTTGTATCTTGTTTTAACAAAGGGAGAGCTGATTTGTTCAGACAGAATGCGACTTTCTCAGCAGCACATTTCAGTATGGGGATATTACTCCAACTTAAAAAACGGGTTGAAATTCAGTGGTGGCAAATTTCTATTTTCATGCACATTAGATACAAACTACTGTGATTTTCGTCCATACCTCACAGTTCCAAATAGAATTTGCAATGAAAAAATAGAACCTTTTGAATTGTCATATATTTTTGCACCTGCAAAATAACTGAGCAGCGACCTGATAATTAAAGTGTCAATTTTTACAGGAACCGTTTGGATGCAGCAAATTTTAAGTCTAATTTATAATGAAGGTTATCGGAATGGAACAGAAATTATTCAAACGGCCGACCAAGTCCCATGGATTGAATACAACTTTAGGAATGTAGATCACATCAAGCGTCCATCACCACGTCTTATCACCACACACTTGCCGTATAATCTGGTTCCAAAGGGATTAAGGGAAAAAAAAGGAAAGGTAAACTACAATTTCATTAAAAAAATGCTTGTGGTGGGATCTGTTCATCTTTGTTCATTACTACTACTACTGTTGCTACTACTTCTTCTGCTACTACTAAGACTTTTCAGATTCATGCAAAAAGAACATAATAAATTAAGCGATTGAGCCAATCACAACGTGTCCTGAAGCTTTTGGATCTACATGATGGGACTGCGATGAAAAATACTCATAAAATGTGAGGCTGAATTTCTCAAAAATTATTGGAAGAATTCACACCAAATCACAAAAAACACACTTTCTGAATCAAGGTCCAGCTTTCTGCCCATTTTGGTGTACATCCATTTAGCCAGTTTGGCTGTAGCTGTGTAAGTTTCTAGGGAAACCTGTATGAGGAAAACACATTTTTGGACCCCCTACCTTTTTCTCAGTCCCCACTTGATGGATCACCTCAAACCTTTTTCAGGAAGAAGCAGCGGTAGATGAGACTACTTTTTAGAAATTTTTGTGAAGATTCATCAAATGGATACCAACTCTGTAGTATAGCTAGGATTCCCAGAGATACAAATCCACAGGGATTTTGCTTGCTAATGACTTTGCTACCATGTGACAAATCTCCAAGAAACTTTGCAGACCTATTCCTTTTTCTACATTGGCCGAGGATGCAAAGTTTTGTGGTGGTTAGTAAAGGTGGTAAACAGGAAAAAGGCGGGCAACAAAACAAGTTTTTCTACCTATGCATTGTCCGTAGACTTTTTTACTCAGACGTGACAATAAACCGGCTGAACAGATTTTCATGAAATTTGCTAGGAATATAGATTATGGTCTGGAAAGGAATCTTTTTGGTATGCTATGAAAATCATTCAGTAATTTTGTAGTCATAGTGGATATAAAATGTATTGGGCTGCGGTTTACTGCAGTACTTACTCAGTATACCGCAGTACATACTGATGACAAAAACAACAACACACTATATTAATGGCTAATGAAAGCATTTACAAAATTTGTTGTGGGTTTATACATTAAATATAGCTTATTAGAATGTTTGAAGCTAAGATGCAGTTTAGAATAATGTGCATAGGTAGGTAAAATTATTTATATTGGTTTATAGATTAAAAAAAATATATATTGAAGCACTGCTGTATTCCTTCAAAGTACTGCAGTACTTAGAAATGTTTAAAAATAAAATTAGGAATGCAAGTAGAGGGTTAAGTTATAAAACACACCACAACATTCTATTGTATGCACTGTCATTATCTGCACTGTATGCCACTGCACTGCACTGTACGGCACTGCACGCCAGTGCACTCCATTCAGTGCAGTGGCATACTCTAGAGTGATGTAGTGTGCAATATAATGCACCCATCCTTTTGACATTTTTTAAGTATCGCTCTACATTTGAGGGAGTACAGTGGTACTTTTAAAAAAATATATAAAGCAATATAAATTATTTTACTTACCTGTACAGACTATGCTAAACCACCGCATGTCTTACTTTAGTTTAAACATATAATACTAAGCTATATCCCACTTAGAAATCCATGGCACAGCCAAAGTATGGCTGCCTTTTCATTATATTCCATGCTACTGTATTCTATGCTACTGCACTGTATGCCTCTGCACTCCTCTCCTCTGCACTCTATGCCATTGCACTCTATGCCAGTGCACCCTGTTCCACTGCACTGTAAGCCACTGCACTCTACATAACTACACTGCAGGCGACAGCACTGTATTCTACTGCACTGTAGGCCCTTGCACTCTAAGCCACTGCACTCTATGCCACTATACTACATGCCACTGCATTGTATGCCACCACACTCTATATCATTGCACTGTACACCACTGCACTCTACTCCACTATACTACACGCCATTTCACCATATGACCCCATCCTCTTGTTTGCACCATGCGGCACTACTTCACTCAATGACACTCTACTCTATTCTGAACCACTCTTCTGTACACCACTGAATTCTATGCCACCGAACTTGTACTCTACTCCACTCTATGTCACTGCAGTCTATACCACTACTCTCTACTCTGCACTACTGTAGTGTTCGCAGCTGTATCCTACCCACCATCATTTGACGCTACTCTACTATTGTCGCATAGGCTCTCATTATCCTAATGAGACTACTGGATTTTCGGGCGTCAAGATCGTTCACAGTGTGGGGGACTAAGTTCGACCCACGGCGAAGGACCATTGTCACCCCAAATCCGGGGTAAGCTCCGGCTAACTAGCAGTGCCTTATCTTTCTCAAAGGGAAGAGACAACTGGGCAGCCGAGCGCATGACATCTTAGTGCTTCCCAGGGAAGTCGTGGTCACTCAGGTCACAACCAGTTCTCTCATACACAGTGCGGTCTCATATATAAATGACAAAGGCAGTTTGAGTTTTAAAGATTGGTTTAATAAAACAACTGCATTTTAGATAACAAGGCGTGAGCCGCAATAACCAGAACCATACAATACAGTAGGATTGAAATAGTAACGAGAAGATTGAAACATAAGAATAATGCTATCATAGTGCAACTAGGTTAAGTTCTCTCTCTAAGTTATATTTTGAGCACAGCATGTTAAGCTCTAAGCCTGCCTTTCAGGTTCCCCCGGGAGGACATCCACCCTCATATCTGAGCAAAAGCCTGTGATCTGGATCAGCATCTGCAACAGGGCAGTCAGCATCTAGTTGTGGGTTCCTGGTCGGAATCTCCCTCTTACGTGTACCAGGACTAGAAAGTGTTTTTATAACTAACACGCCAATGTTCTAAGAAACGTCCCTACATAAGAACGTGTACTGTCTACGAACCCTAAAGACTAAACTTCTACCACGTCTATCGGCAATGTACCAGACTGTATCCTTGACTGAAGCACAGAGCGAGCAAGAATGTATTGTTTGAGAACTTCATTGCTGAAGCAAGCTAAACAGTGTGATAGCAGAAAATAAAACAAGACTGTGAAACTGGTTATTGTAAAATAACAGTGCGAGGCTAAATAAAATGCATCTAGGGCAAAGTGCACAGAGGCCTAATACTTTAAGCAAATGCGCATAAAGCTACATTAAAAATGGCTACACTAAACCCTCCCCTTGTCGGTAGAAAGTGGTTTAAGTCAAAGCTAAAAGTGCCCTAAGCTAAAACATAATAAAAAACCTACAGAATTTCAACAAGTCAAGAGGACAACAAAGCACACTAATCCTCAATTTAAAAACAAGCATGTGGCTGAATGCCAAATTCATATAACAGTGCCAATTTAGACCAGATTCAATTCAAACATTGGTCATGGAAAGCAGGAGATTCTCCACTTCAGCAGATGACAAAACCAGAAAATCCACACCAAAGACTATCAAGGAGCAGGTGTGTTCCAAAGCCCCAGTGTCAACCAGGGCGGCATCCGATACATAGCCTGTGAACGAGTTAATATCAACTCCCTCCAGGAATGGTATCTCGCAATCAGCCTCACGAAGCAAACGCAGCCGCATCGCGCATGTCTAGTAATGAGCCCTCATCGGGAACATCAACAGATCAGCATCAACCACTGGGTGGCGTTGCTGTGAGAGACAGACGTCCAGTGCATGTTCCAAATCGCACCAACGGCACCGAAACACGGGCTGCACACAATCCAAAACCGGTCTGAATGACAGAGACCAGTCACACTCCAAATGTCCCAGGAGTGTTGCTCCAAAGTGCTGCATCATGCGTTCACGACACAGCTGCGCTGATGGGAGCGCCCACATTCGTTCTTGTTGCGGCGGGACAGCCATTGCGGAAAAACAACAGCAACAGCAAAATGCTGGCTAATAAGGACAAAGTTATCGGAAATCCCCCAAAAATGCTTCCGAAAATTGAATGAATAGCCAAAGGTATTAAACCGAATATGGAAGAGAAGGTGTGAACGAAACCAACACCAACGGCTTTGAACAAAATGCGCTAATCCAGCCATGCTGGGCGCATTAAATATACGTGCCGCGAGTTCACCAAAGTGGCTTGGAAAGTTGGTATTTAACAGGGACTGTATTTCCGCCGATGACCTTGCCACCTGAAGTGCGTAGGTCTTGCGTGCAGATGTAAGGGCCACATGCTTCTGAAACAATAAAGCCTTTAGTCTCCTTAACTTGTCGAAATTCACCTTGGAAGTAGCAATGTGAGGCCAGGTATCTGCTACCTCCCTTAATTTAGTGGGGGGAAACAACACACTCCCGCAGCAAGTAACGACCTTAGTGACCGAAACAACGTAAACTATTCCGGCCCGTATGCCACAACATACTTCACTATTGAGGAGGACGTAGCTGCCGTTTGAAAGCACCTGGAATGTGCGTTTAATCAAGGGGACCGGAACTCCCTTCAGATAGCAAGCCAAGTTCGCAACCGAGGCATTACATACCCCATGCAAGGACAGCTGCTTACAAATCATCGAATGGCTGACTGTAGTCTCGCATTCACTACCGCTAAGAAAGACCTCCTTCATTCCATTGAGGCATTTGTACAAGAAAGGAAGCTCCCACACCTCATGGATATAACTATCTCCCAACTTCTCATATCTGCCTACCGGAACATGTTTCAGACAGGATGTGAACTGTAACGTAGAAATGGGCAGATTAATAACCCCATGTATCAACCACTCTGCAGAGGGGATCTCGGCCACGGTAAAAGGCAATCTTTCAAATTTTTCAATGTTGAGCATGACATAAGTCGCCTCCTTCTTAGCCATTAGTTGTTGTTGTAGCGCTAAATTAAAGGAAAAAAAGATCTCCCTGGCACTGATGTGCTGCCACGGACCGCGACCCGCCTTCCACCACTGGCCCCACCCCGCCAAAAGGACTCCGCCAGCCGTGTTATGACCTGTAATATGGCCTGGCGGTGTCTTGATGGTGGGGCACTGCCAGCTGTGGGAGCCCCCAGTCCTGTCCCCTCAGAGAGGAGCACCTCGTCGGACTAGGTAAGTGTCCTCCGTAAGGGGAGAGGGGTGGGGTGTGTGAATGGATGTGTGTGAGTGTGTGTATGTGTCTCATGAATGAGGAGGGTGAGGGAGTGTGTGTGCTTGCATGCGTGTGTGTCTGTGTGTAAATGTGGTGATGGCGATGCATGAGTGGGTGAATGTGAATGCTGGGTCGGGGTGCGTGTGTGCATGCATGTAGACAGTGGTGGGGGTAGTGTGTGTATGTATGTTGGGGAAAGGAGGGGGTGGGGGAAGGTGTTGTGCATGTGTGCATGTATGTGTGTATGGATTTGGGGGGTGTTGCGTGTGTGTGCGTGTGAGTGTAAGGGTGTTGTGAGTGTGAGTGAGTGAGTGTCAGATTGTGAGTGTCTGTGGTTGCATGTGGATGCGTGCGTGTATGCAGTGGAGGGGTCAGGGGTAACTACTTGGAGCGGGGGTCAGTGGCTTCCTGGGGGGTTCAGGGAAGTAGGGGGTGGAATTGTTGTAAGGAAAGGGGGGTGGAGGGCTCTTGGGTAAATAGGGGGTGGAGGAGTCCTCTAGCAGTGACAGGAATGCAAATTCCTGTCGCCGGTAGCCTTTCCGCCAGGGATTTTGTGCTACCGCCATGAAATCCCTGGTAGAAAGGAGACTTGTTATACCACCGGCAGTATTGGGTCATCTCCAGTCTGCTGGTCCGATCGCCCTGGCGGTAAGCACAGAAAAGTCACTGTTTGGCACAGGCCAAACATCTACACTCATACTGTGGTGATCTTCGCCGCAGGCCCGTCGGCAGTGAGACCAACACCGCAGCCCTGGCGGTCTTCGGACCACGAGGGTCAGAATGACCACTTAAGTGACTTGCCTAAAATCACAGGATGTTGATCTGACTACGAAACTCAAAGCTAGTTCATTTTTATACATTCTAAAGCAAATCCTTTAGCGTTTTGATTATATCAAGTTGAGGTCAGACGTACCACACTTTTGTAATAAAATAGAATGTCAGCAATCTAGTTGTTCATTTAAATATTGTGGAGAGGCAAAGGGCAGTGACTTGGACAATTGAGGGCAGGGGGGATGGTGCAGAGGCAACAAGTTGACTAAGCTGGGAAGGCAGGAGGGACAGTGACAGCACAACGGACTATGATGGGGAGGGAAAAGAGGTCGGGGGAACAATCCAACCATGCAGGACTGACAATATAGCAGACTATTGAGGGTAGAAGGAAGAGGCAGTGGCAGTACAACCATACACGCCAACAGACCCGATTCAGGCTGGAGACTCCCAATGTTTTTAAGCCCAAAAGAGCTTATTTTATCTATCTTCTGCCTAAAATCTCAGCTTTTTCAATGTAAGTCAATGGGAAAAATCAATTTCCCAGGCTTTTCTTTTCCAAATCTCCCTGTTCCAAGTTAAAAATGTTGGCAAGTATGGTACAGTGGGTCACTGAGGGCAGCAGGAATGAGGGTAGGGACATGAACTTAGATAGCAGGGGGCAAGAGGGAGATGGGTAGGGCACCATACTGACCTTACAGGGCAAGTGTCAGGGCTTGCACCAGCACAATACACCACACAGGGCAAGCGGGACTGCAGTGAAGCACAATGGACAATGGAAAGCAATAGGGAGGAGACTGTCCCGTGCACATGGACAACAAAGCAGAGGGGAAAGAGGCAAGGGCAGCAAGCTGACCATACTGGACAGGCAGGATGGACAATTGCAGCATAACAGACTGTGAAGGGCAGGAGGGAGATGGGCAAGGCACAACAATGGACTAGAGTAGGCAGCAAAGCTGGGATAGGGTACACTTGGAAAATGGAGGGCAAGGGGCTAGGGGACAGGGCAGGAGCAGCAAACTGACCATGGAGGGTAAGAGGGATGGACAATGGAAGCACAACACACCATGGAGGACAGCAGTTATATAATGGCATACACACAGACAACAGAGGGAAGGTGGAAGGGGTCAGGGGCAGCACGCTGACCACACAGGGCAGGTGGGAAAGGCTGTGGCAGCACATAAGTCCATGCATGGCAAGCAGGAGGGTTAGTGGCAGCATAACGGCCATGGTGGGCAAGCGGGAGGGTCAGAGGCATGCACAAAGGACCATGGAGGACAGAAGAGAGGGGCTGGACACAGACAAAGAGGGCTGGGAAAGGGCTTCACAACAGACCATGCACGGCAGGCAGGAGGAGAAGTTGCAGCACAACAGAGCATGGAGGGCAGAAGGGAGTGGCAGAAAAGGGACCCTGGAGGACAGGAGTGGCAAGGAACTAGACAGGCAGGGTGGAGGTGGCAGGCATAGGCAGCAGCCTTTTGACCATGCTAGGCAGATGGGAGGGACAGTGGCAGCTCAACAGAACACTCAGAGTAGATAGGAAGGGCAATGACAGGTCCATGGAACATGGTGGGTAATAAGGATGGAGTAGGGGCATGTACACAGACTTCTTGGGGCAGGGGAAGGAGGGTAGAGACAGCAAGCTAAGCACAGAGGCTAAGCAGGAGGGCAATGATTGGGTATAGAATTAGGAAATGCAGGGGAGGAGAAGTGGGCAAGGACATCAAGCTAAACGGAGGGCAGATGCAGCACATCGGACCATGCAGGGCAGGAGGAAGGGGGCTGTTCATGGACTCAGACAACAGAGGGTAGGGAGGAGGAGGGGGGGCAGCAAGCTAAATGTTTAGGGCAGGCAGGAAAGGCAGTGCCAGAACAGTGGCCATACAGGGCTATAATGAGGGAGTAGGGCAGGAACTTGGACAATGGATTCCAAGGAGGAGCAGGGCAGGAGCAGCAGGCTTGGATGGGGCCAGCACAATGTCGGGGCAAGCCCTGCGTCCAACCCCCCACCATACATTACAATTTTAACTTAACGTTAAAAAACATAGAAATTCTGCAGTTATAGTTAGATTTATTCCAAGTAACTATAAGTCATGCCCGCAGGTAACTATTTAGGGCCTCATTCCGACCCTGGCGGTCTGTGACCGCCAGGGCGGAGGGCAGCGGAAGCACTGCCAACAGGCTGGCGGTGCTTCCTGGGCTATTCTGACCGCAGCGGTAAATCCGCGGTCAGAAAAGGGGAACCGGCGGTTTCCCGACGGTTTTCCCCTGGCCCAGGGAATCCTCCATGGCGGATGGGGATTCCGACCCCCTTCCCGCCAGCCTGCTTCTGGCGGTTTTCACCGCCAGAACCAGGATGGCGGGAACGGGTGTCGTGGGGCCCCTGGGGGCCCCTGCACTGCCCATGCCACTGGCATGGGCAGTGCAGGGGCCCCCTAACAGGGCCCCATACAGATTTTCACTGTCTGCTTTGCAGACAGTGAAAATCACGATGGGTGCCACTGCACCCGTCGCACCCCTGCAACTCCGCCGGCTCCATTCGGAGCCGGCTTCCTCGTTGCAGGGGCTTTCCCGCTGGGCCGGCGGGCGGCCTTTTGGCGGTCGCCCACCGGCCCAGCAGGAAAGTTGGAATGGCCACCGCGGTCTTTTGACCGCGGGGCGGTCATTCGGTGGTAACCGCATGGCGGGCGGCGACCGCCGCCCGCCGCGGTCAGAATGACCGCCTTAGTGTCCTCACCACACACTGCTAATTACCCCAGATATTACATCTTGAAAGGTTCACATATGGGTATTTAGTCATTCGCTTATAACCTTCTTGTCTGAAGGAGTCAATGCTGGGTAGCATGGATGCATTAATATTCAAATTTTATGGATCTTTGGGGATTTCTTACAAGCCCATGGCTCCACCTTGCTCTGCCCTAGCTTCATTTTTATTGCGCTAAGGCAGCGTTAAGGAGGGCCTTTCTCCTGTGCCTTATTTACAAAGTGGTGCAATGCTCAGAACAGGCATTAAAATGATGGCCCCATTTTAATCAATGGACCTCCCTGTGCTTTGCTGCACTAGCATCAAAGTTTTTGATGCTAGTGCAGCAAAGCGCCACAATAGCATCAAACATTTTGACACTATTGTCCTAGCGACTGCCATGGGGCGCTGTATTGTAAATATGGCACAACCATGGTGTTGTTAGGTGGAACAGGGATGACACAAGAAAAGAGGCACATCTGGACCGATGCGCAACCTTTTTTTAAATATGCCCCTTTGTTTTCAGATGAGAATCACTCAATATTTCAAATTCTGTGATCCTATCTCCTCCCATCTCTTTCTATTTTTTATTATTTTTTAACTTATATATACTTTGTGTCTTCCATGTATGCATCTTGTGTGAGTGTATCTGCGGATAGAACAGTGTTGTAGTTTATGTGTGCGTATATGTTGAGATGTTTTCCACACATTTCAACTCATACTACATGAACTTGCATGTATAAACACAAGTGCACAAAAATGTTATGGACAGCATTTAGATCTGTCCAAAATCATTTACTGTGCTAGTAGTACACGTATGCAACATTACATACTTACATGTTGTTGAAAAGAACACATACATGATTAGGGTACAGTATGTGTGAGATGGTTGTGATTGTGAATTGTGAGCGAGGGGATTAATGTGGAGGGGATTGGTGTTCACTCAAGGGTCGAGAAAAGCGCCCACGTCCCTGGCTATGCAAGTCAGGTTCTAGGTTGGAATTTGCATCAAGTTGTTAAATGGAAGCAGGTTGCCTTGCAGATAGATGATGTAGGAAGCTGGCTCTGTATATACTAATTCATAGTGAGATATAGGCCCTGATTACAACCCTGGCGGTTGGTGTTAAAGTGCTGGTAATACCACCAACAGGCTGGCGGTAATACTGCCAAATTATGACCATGGCGGTGAGAACTCAGATAGACAGCCATTTCACCACACTGAACGCCAGGGCGGAAACAACAGGCACCACAGCGGTAGCCGCCTACAGCCAGGCGGAAGTCAATGTTCCGCCCACCATCTTACAAGAACACAATCCACCACCTTTTCCGGGGCGGTACCAACGACATCAAAAGCCTGGCGGAAACACTGCACAGAAGGGAAAGGACTCACCATTGAAGACACAGGGAACAATCATGCCGTCATGGAGCCTGAGCTGCATGTTTTCCCCATGCTCTGCCATGTGCTGCTCCACCACGAACACCAACGACAGCGAAGACGATGACGGTGAGTACGGCTGCATAACACGCAAGAGAGGGGGGGAGGAAAAAGAGATTGACACACACACACATGTATAACACACTAACCCACCCCGAACACCATACACACATACAGCTGCAGTACTAAAACATATTTACCACGTACTTCGGATGAATAATGCAAGAACAACAGGAATTTACTAAAGTGAGTGTAATAAGATCAACACAGTTATATACAATTGCACAGTTCAAGGGACACTGCCCAGTCCTAAGTGTGCCTGGGCAACAGGGCCACAGGCTAAAGTCCAAGGCTCCACTTGTCACCTGCAACAACATAGAGAGAACACTGCAGGGGCATCAGTTGGTAAATAGGCAGGCACCTAAGGGGAGTGGGGGGGGGGGACCTCAGCTGGGAGATGAAACAAGACCACTGGTTCTGGAGGGGGCAATATGCCCTGTGCTTGGTCCTGGGGAGTGCAAGGCCACAGTCTCTCAGGTGGGTGACTTGCCCACTTGCTCTGGATGGGGCAACATCCCCTGTGCTTGTTCCTGGGGAGTGCAAGGCCACAGTCTCTCAGGTGGGTGACTTGCCCACATACCCTAGAAGGGGCAACATGCCCTGTGCTTGGTCCTGGGGAGTGCAAGGCCACAGTTTCTGGAGTGGGTGTCTCCCACACTGGTTCTGGAGGGGGCAGCATGCTTTGTGCTTTTGATCCTGGGGAGAATGGGGTTGGTGGGTGTCTTACTCACTGGTTCTGGAGGGGGCATCGTGCCCTGTGCTCTTGAACTTGGGGAGGCTGGGGTTGGTCGGTGTCCTACCCACTGGTTCTGGAGGGGGCATTGTACCCTGTGCTCCTGATCCTGGGGACTGCAAGGTCACAGTCTCTCAGGTGGGTGTCATACCCACTGGATTTTCAGGGGGCAGGCTGCACAGCAGCCCATGGGGGCAGGACTACATACCATCCGCTGGCAGTGACGGCTGCTCAGTGGTGGTAGTGGTGCTGCTGATGATGGTGGGGGGAGGCTCTAGCCCATCCACTGCAGCCTCGGGTGGCTGCCTACTGGTGGTGGTAGTCCTGCTGATGCTGGTGGGGGGAGACTCCAGCCCATCCTCTGCAGCCTCTGGTGGCTGCACACTGGTGGTGGTGGTGCTGCTGCTGCTGGTGGGGGGAGGGTCCAGCCCATCCCATGCAACCTCTGATGGCTGCACAACCATGGTTGGTGGTAGGGGCTCCGTCAGAGTCCCTGTCCCCAGGCCCCTTGCCCTTACTGCCTGCTGGTGCTTGCTCCTTGCTCTTCCTAGCAGCAGCTGGGGCAGGCTCTTTGGTCTTCTTTTTTTATATATCTATTTTATTAATTCCAACACACATTGTCAGTCACAAATACAGAAATAATGCATATCATATTCCATAGTTTAACATAGCATCTATTTGCTGATTAATAGTACAGATTTATCGGTAGACAACAAGCAATATAGGCAAGAGATAGCTACATGGTTCATTGCGTTATCATGTGTCACCCCTGAATGCTCTGGATGCGTCCAGCCTATTTCACCTTGCACCCATTGGCTACGTTTTATTAGCATATTACAAGCATAGAGTCATGTATATCCAGTCCAGTTCTCTACTGGTCACAGACGGAGGTTCAAACAATTAAGCAAATCAATTTTGGTGTCATTCGTGTGCGCTCATTACCAACACATTCATGTAAACAAAGGTCCCTCCCAGCCTCCCAATGCCCCCTCCTTATCACAGGAAAACTCCACAGCTTAATACCTTACAGATATGGCTCCCATAACTCCGTGAGTCACGGCAGACACTTGTCATTTTTAATTTCCAGCTCAGTAATAAGCTCCTCCCAAGTGTCATACCCTGTGCGTGCCTGTCCCTTATCCCGCAAGGCTCGCAACACTCGCGTCTCTGTCTGTGCCCATCTCAAAGTCATAACACGCCATTTATGCAGCTCCGGCACCGTAGGCGCCTTCCAGTTCATAGCAATCAATTGTTTGTACATAATAAATGCCAAGTCAGCAAACCTATGAATGTATATATGCTGCTTGGCTCTGATTCGTATCCCCAAAAAACAAGATTCTGGTTCCAATGGAAACACATGTTCCGTAATGTCAGTGATATCTGTCACTATGTCATGGCAAACTTTCTGCAGGGGCCTACAATCCCACACTTTATGGTAAAAGTGTGCTGCTTGAAGCCCACAGCGGGGGCATGCCAGATTAGATGCAGGGTACTTGCGCTGAATACGAGATGGGGACAGATGTGTCTGGTGCACAAAGTGAAACTGGGTAAAACGGAACCTAGGATTTTGCGATACTCGTTGCACCTGTTGAAGGGCCACAGACCATGTCTCAGAGGTCAGAGGTGTAGGAAGAACTGCATTCCATCTCTGCCTTGCTGCCTCACGACTATCGTCATCCACTTTAGTTAGGGCTTTATATAAGTTTGTAATTACTTTTGTTAGGCCACTATCTGAAAGCAAAAAGTGTAGTGTGGGAGAAGTTACGGGCTCCTGGTCTCCCCCGCCATGCTTTTTTAATCAAATGACATATGGTATAATACAACATAAAGTGTCCCGATCCCACTGAGGCAAGGTCCCTAATAGTTTCAAAAGACATCAAAACACCATCATCAAAACAATACCCCACTGTCTCTATCCCTGCTTCCACCCATGGTGTTAGGGAGTGAGCTTTGAGTAGTTGTGTTCCTCCCGGTATCTGGCCCAGGGGACTGAGAGGTGAGTATGGGGAGCCAGAACCTCCCCTCTGTACGTATCGTCTCCAACCGGCATCTGCTGCTATCAGCAAATAACTGCCAGTGGTATGTTTCAAAGTGCGATCCGTTAGCCCCGTGTAAATAGGAACACCTTTCCGCTATATATGCACCCACATTGCCTCTGACGACTCAGGTCTGTGTATCCAGTATAGCGGCTATTGTAGCTGTGCTGCAGCATAGTAATGTTTGAAATTCGGTGGCCCCAGCCTCCCCTCGCGCAGCGGCCACTGCAGAGTGGTGAGTGCCCCCCGGGGCCTATCATTCCCCCAGATAAGTCCCAACAATAATCTATTCATCTCACGGAAAAAACTCCTGGGCACAACTATGGGCAGTGCTGCGAAGTGATAAAGGAGCCGTGGGAGCACCAGCATGTTTGCAACTGCTACCCTTCCCAGGGGAGAAAGAGGTCGCGAGCACCAAAACGAAGCGAGCCCTTCATAGAGCCAAGCACGCGTCCCAGATTTCCATCCCTCAGGTCTTCAGTTTTGTGGTATATTTGTACTCCTAAGTATTTAAATGTGTCCAAACACCACCTCAGCCTTTCCGGAGGAAGCGACTCCCTCATCCTCGCAGGCAGGTCAACTAAGGGAAACAGGCAAGATTTAGAGCAGTTGACCCTCAACCCCGAGATCGCTCCATATATATCCAACAAGGACATCACTGCAGGCAGTATCGCCCAACCGTTCTCCAAGTAAATTAATGCATCATCAGCATATAATGATATAATATGGTGTGTCCCCATCCGATATATCCCCCACTGCTCGGCCAGCGTACGCAACCGAACCACAAGCGGATCCATTGCAATGGCAAATAGCAGAGGTGACAGTGGGCACCCCTGTCTGGTCCCTCTGCCAAAAGTGAAGCTGTCTGATATTACCCCTCCCATTTTTACCCTAGCTGTGGGCTCAGCATACAAGGTCTGCACCCATCTCACAAAACCCTGACTGAATCCCATGCGATGCAGAGTGGCAAACAAAAATTCCCAGCGTAATGTGTCAAATGCCTTTTCTATATTCAATGACATTGCCACGTTTCCATATGCTTTTGTCGGAGTATCGCCAATAATGCTTAATAGTCTACGGATATTCAAGAACGTGTTCTGCCGAGGCATGAAGCCATTTTGGTATTCATGAATCAAAGTGTGTATGACAGGGGCCAGTCTATTTGCTAACACCTTGCCTAAAATTTTGCAGTCTAGATTAAGAAGAGACAATGGCCTATGGGACTTTCCACATCCATGGGATCACAGCCAGGTTTGGGGAGCACTACAATTAGCGCCTCTCTCTGAGATATTGGGAGTAACCCGCGGGTCCATGCTTCTTCAAACACTGACAACAAATGCTGCAACAAGTGTTGTGCATAAGTGGCATAAAACTCTATCAGCAGGCCATCCACGCCTGGGGTTTTATTGTGGGCTATTTGTGCTATGGCTACACCAATTTCCTCTAATTTGAGGGGTTTATCCAGTGTTGCCATTTTCATCGCTGATAACTTTAGGGAATGGCACTCCACAAAGGAAGGCCTCCAATCGTTGAGTGTCAAATTTTGCTTGCCCACGATACAGCCCCATATAATATTACTTGAAAGCATTGTTAATTGCTTCTTGTGAGGTGACCATAATTCAGTCAGTCAGACGTATAGCCCCAGTTGGGGTGTGTTGCTGGTCTTCTCGTAACAACCATGCCAAAAGCCTCCCTGATCGGTCACCCTCTGCCTGTAATCGCATGAGATGATAATTATAATCATCACACCGGAAGCATTGATCCGCCTCCTCGTACATCTCGCACTTAGCACGAAGGGATCCAAACGTCACCCTATTCTGTACAACTGCTATTTCCAAGGCTCGCATATCTTTTTCCAGAGTGACAACCTCAACATGCAGCCACCCCAGGAGGCCGAGAGACAATGTCCCCTCACCACCACTTTATGCGCATCCAACTCTATAGCCCTCAAGTCAGTGGACCCATTATTTAATTTCCAGTATTGCTTAATACAGGTGTTTAATTCCTATCTATAGGGATGATCCAACAGTGCTTCCCTTCGTAGACGCCAGGTGGGTATTGTGGAGCATTTTCTACCCCACTTTACAGTCAGCAGCAATAGGGAATGATCGGACAACGTCCTAGAAGGTACCCCGAATCTTTAATCAAAGAGCACACAGTTAGAGCTCCCCACAACAAGTCTATTCTGGTATGTATTTTGTGTAATGAGGAGTAGAAGGAATACTCCCTGTGTGTCGGGTGACCCATGCACCACATGTCATACACCCCGATGTCCCCGGCCCAGGTTGTTAACAAATTAGAGTTGCATCTGCTCATTGCACCCTGCAGTGGCAATGCTGAATGATCCACCAGTACATCTGGGACATAATTAAAGTCCCCACCCCAAATGCCAGGTACAGTAGGGTCAGTCAAACGCACGAGGGTCAACACTTGAAGGAATTCACTTAGCGCGCTATTGGGGCATAGACCCCCACTATAGTTAATGGTCTACCATCGAGCTGTCCTCCTAAAACTATATATCTGCCACCCTCATCTATCCTGTGTGTATGCTGAACGTATGGCACCCAAGGCGTTATCCATACCAGTACTCCCCTCGCATATGCCGAGAAAGACGTATGATTTATCTGTCCCTGCCAGTGTTTCCTCAGAACCTGCAAATTGCCACTCATCAAGTGTGTTTCCTGTAGTATTGCAAAATGTACTCTCTGTCGTTTGAGGTAAGTGTATATACAATGCCTCTTACCCAGCGCAGCCATCCTGCTCACGTTCAATGTTATGATATTATATTCCTGCATATTTTACGGTTTGTGTGAACCTGTAACACAGTAAACAATACATTTGTGTTTGTTTTATCTTGTGTCCAACCCCCGGAGAGAGTATGCAACTGCAACCTTGGAGAAAGTATCTGTCTGACAATTGTGTGAGCATGTGTTGTGACCTAGTTAAACATGTTGAACCCCTCACCCACCAATAACACCCGCAAACCTCAAAAATGGTGACACGCTTGCACATCTCTAGTCACCTCCAATAATAACAAAAAAGAAAACATACATCGATTGCAAAAAAACTTTGTCCATTTGGAAACCATCTGGGGGAGCATGGTAACTGTCTTTGGGAGCCCGTTTTAGGGCCCCTATTGCAGGATAAAAGATATTCATAACAACGCCTCCATCAGCCACAGCCACATTACCATGAGGACTCTCTGACCCTGTGGAGCAAAAAGAAACCTCTACCAGCACACAAAGCCAAAAACCATTACGGTGTCATGTATTCAAGCCAAAGGTCAACTGAGTGGTATTCCTATCCCCATGCCTCTTGGTCACATGTCCCAGAACACACATCATGGCGCCTCAAAAACAGTCAGAACCCCATAGCAGATCTGCACAGGATCAAGAAGTGACTGTTCAGGTATTATTGCTCATCTGCAGTCCTGGGTGTAATCGCCGGTCCTTTCGTCACACCTGTGATGCTCGATCCAGATCCACCAGAGTCCGAATCTGTTTGTTCCTGTGAGGTGGGCCGGAGCAGAGTGAAAGAATTTTGAGTGTGCAGCGTTGTGTCCCTCAGTACCCTTGCCCTCTCTGCAGCTGCTTGTGTTTTTGTAGGCTGTGCTTTTGATCTCCTCTTGGGTCTCCTGCGAGCCAGCGAGGTCAGCCATTCTCCATGGTCCCCATCTTCCTCCGATGGCTGGGCGATATCCTTGGCATGCATCCAGGTCCAGGCATCAGCTGGCGTAGTAAAGACATGAGTGCGGTCCTCCGCGATCACCTGGAGCTTAGGAGGGAACATCAGGGCGTATTTGAAATTGTGTTCACAGAGACACTGTTTTATCTTCATGTATGAGTAGCGCTGGCGCTGCACCTCTGCTGGAAAGTCTGGATAGGCCGTAATGGAAGCCTCCTCGTGTGTTATCGGGCCATTATTCAGAAAGTATTGCAGTATCGTGGCACGGTCTCTATAGTTGAGAAAACATGCAATTAGCGGATGGGGTGGCAGTCTGGAGCCAGCTGTTTACCCGGAATTCTGTGTGCCATTTCCACAGAACAGAATTTTGGTGATGTGCCATTCAGCACCTCTTTGATGAGTCATTGCTCCAGGAACAATTCTGTGCTGTGCCCCTCCACTCTCTCTGGAAACCCCAGAAAACGCACATTGTTGCGATGAGAGAGATCTTCCTCAGCATCCTCAGCACGTCTCTGTAGGGCTTTCACTTCCAAGTCCAATCGTTGTATCTGCCTCTTTTTTCGGATACAATAGGATCCACAATGCCTAGGGTGGTTTCCGTCACCCCAACCCTCTCCGCCAGATTGTGATGATCCACTCTGAGTAGGTTAATGTCTTGGGGGACCGTGTCTATTCTGTTTTCAAGAGACAGTTTAGTGTCCATGATTGCCTGAAATATCTTCTCAAATTGGCCCGAAAGTGACTGTAAAGTACTTTCCAGAGAGCGCAAACTCAGAGCCTCCAGTGGTGCTTCAGGAAGCACTGCATGTCCAGATGGCTCCTGGGGCTTAGGTGTGAGAAAGTAGCCTCTTTCTGGCCTTGTTACCCCCACGTTTGGCCTGTTTGTGAGTCTATGTCAGTATGTTTGTTATGTGTCACTGGGACCCTGCTAGCCAGGACCCCAGTTCTCATAAGTTTGTGGCCTATATGTGTTCCCTATGTGGTGCCTAACTGTCTCACTGAGGCTCTGCTAACCAGAACCTCAGTGGTTATGCTCTCTCTTTACTTTCAAATTTGTTACTAACAGGCTAGTGACTAAATTTACCAATTCACATTGGCATACTGGTACACCCATACAATTCCTTAGTATATGGTACTGAGGTACCCAGGGTATTGGGATTCCAGGAGATCCCTCTGGGCTGCAGCATTTCTTTTGCCACCCATAGGGAGCTCTGACAATTCTTACACAGGCTTGCCATTGCAGCCTGCGTGAAATAACGTCCACATTATTTCATAGCTATTTACCACTGCACTTGGGTGCAAAGTTACTTAGTGTGTGGGCACCCTGGCACTAGCCAAGGTGCCCCCACATCATTCCGGGCAAATTTACCTGGACCTTGTGAGTGCGGGGACAACATTACACGCGTGCACTATACTTAGGTCACTATCTATGTATAGCGTCACAATGGTAACTCCGAACATGGCCATGTAACATGTCTAAATCATGGCATTGGGAAGACAATTCCATGATCCCCCGGGTCTCTAGCACAGCACCCGGGTACTGCCAAACTGCCTTTCCCGGGTCTCCACTGAAGCTGCTGCTGCTGCCAACCCCTCAGACAGGTTTCTGCCCTCCTGGGGTCCAGGCAGCCCTGGCCCAGGAAGGCAAAACAAAGGATTTCCTCTGAGAGAGGGTGTAACACCCTCTCCCTTTGGAAATAGGTGTGAGGGCTGGGGAGGAGTAGCCTCCCCCAGCCTCTGGAAATGCTTTGATGGGCACAGATGGTGCCCATCAAAGCAGTCTACACCGGCTTAGGGATCCCCCAGCCCTGCTCTGGCGTGAAACTGGACAAAGGAAAGGGGAGTGACCACCCCCCTGACCTGCACCTCCCATGGTAGGTGCCCAGAGCTCCTCCAGTGTGTCCCAGACCTCTGCCATCTTGGAAACAGAGGTGTTGGGGGCACACTGGACTGCTCTGAGCGGCCAGTGCCAGCAGGTGACGTCAGAGGCTCCTTCTGATATGCTCTTACCTCTCTTGGTAGTCAATCCTCCTTCCTTGGTAGCCAAACCTCCTTTTCTGGCTATTTAGGGTCTCTGCTTTGGGGAATTCTTTAGATAACAAATGCAAGAGTTCACCAGAGTTCCTCTGCATTTCCCTCTTCACCTTCTACCAAAGGATCGACTGCTGACTGCTCAGGACGCCTGCAAAACCGCAACAAAGTAGCAAGACGACTACTAGTAACCTTGTATCGCTTCATCCTGACGGCTTTCTCTACTGTTTCCAGTTGGTGCATGCTCTGGGGGTAGCCTGCCTTCACCCTGCACCAGGAGCTCTGAAGAAATCTCCCATGGGTCGACGGAATCTTCCCCCTGCTAACGCAGGCACCAAAAGACTGCAACACTGGTCCTCTGGGTCTCCTCTCATCCTGACGAACGTGGTCCCTGGAACTCAGCAACTCTGTCCAAGTGACTCCCACAGTCCAGTGACTCTTCAGTCCAAGTTTGGTGGAGGTAAGTCCTTGCCTCCCCACGCTAGACTGCATTGTTGGGTACCGAGTGATTTGCAGCTGCTCCGGCTCCTGTGCACTCTTCCAGAATTTCCTTTGTGCACAGCCAAGCCTGGGTCCCCAACACTCCATCCTGCAGTGCACAACCTTCTGAGTTGTCGTCCGGCATCGTTGGACTCCCTTTTGTGACTTCGCGTGGACTCCGGTTCACTTTCCTTACAAGTGCCTGTTCAGGTACTTTTACGGGTGCTGCCTGCTTCTGTGAGGGCTCCCTGAGTTGCTGGGCGTCCCCTCTGTCTCCTCCTCCAAGTGGCGACATCCTGGTCCCTCCTGGGCCACAGCAGTAACCAAAAACCTCTACCATGCCCTTTGCAGCTAACAAGGGTTGTTTGCAGTTTTTCTGCGTGGAAACACCTCTGCAAGCTTCATCACAACGTGGACCATCCGTCTTCCAAAGGAGAAGTCCCTAGCTCTCTTCTTTCTTGCCGAACTCCAAGCTTCTTCCACCCTTCCTTGCACCCTCAGCTGGCATTTCCTGGGTCCTGCCCACTCTCAACACTGTTGCGACTATTGGACTTGGTCCCCTTGTCTTACAGGTACTCAGGTCCGGAAATCCACTGTTGTTGCATTGCTGGTGTTTGTTCTTCCTGCAGAATCCCCCTATCACGACTTCTGTGCTCTCTGGGGGTAGTAGGTGCACTTTACACCTACCTTTCATGGTGTTGGGGTGGGCTATTTTTCTAACCCTCACTGTTTTCTTACAGTCCTAGCGACCCTCTACAAGCTCACATAGGTTTGGGGTCCATTCGTGGTTCGCATTCCACTTTTGGAGTATATGGTTTGTGTTGCCCCCATACCTATGTCCTCCTATTGCAATCTACTGTAATTCTACACTGTTTGCATTGCTTTTCTTGCTATTACTTGCTTAATTTTGGTTTGTGTACATATATCTTGTGTATATATCTTATCCTCATACTGAGGGTACTCACTGATATACTTTTGGCATATTGTCATAAAAATAAAGTACCTTTATTTTTAGTAACTCTGTGTATTGTGTTTTCTTATGATATTGTGCATATGACACCAGTGGTATTGTAGGAGCTTTACATGTCTCCTAGTTCAGCCTAAACTGCTTTGCCATAGCTACATTCTATCAGCCTAAGCTGCTAGAAACACCTCTTCTACACTAATAAGGGATAACTGGACCTGGCACAAGGTGTAAGTACCTCTGGTACCCAGTACAAGCCAGGCCAGCCTCCTACATTAGGTGTTTTAGATTTCCCCATCATTCTATTCACACAGTATGTCACTCCTGCGGGGTGGCCTGCCTACACCCAATGTGCTCTCCACTCCACCGCCGTGTCAAAAAGACCACACAACTCACAGCTGCCACATGTGCCAATATCCTCTTGCTAGTAATATGAGTAGCCTCAGTTCCACATAAATACCATAGAAAACCAGGACCATCACCGGCTCCAGGGGCAAGCACCCCTCCAATCAGTCAATAATCAGGCAGGTTTATTCTGTGTATTGGTATTTTTGTGCAGTACGCATCAGTTCACCCCTTGAATGATCAAATCCCCCTTGCAGATAGTCCGTGCGGCTCACCACACTTAGAACAATATCTCAGGGCTTCCCAGCAACGGTACCTCCTCGTAAGTTGTCTCTGCTGCCTCCGATCAGCCTCGACAATATGCAGCCACCAGGCACAGCCTCATGGACCTTCAGTCACTGCCGCCCTTCACTTCCTAGGCGCGATGTGTCTTGGGATGGTCCTTCATAGCCAGTCACACATCAATGCTGTAGGGGGGTAAACGGCCGAGCCAAAGCACCCACCTGAAGCGCCCAGCTGCCCAAGGCCCACAAAACACACTCCCCATTCCTCACGGCCTCCTTCTTCAGCTGCACACGCAAGGCAGCATCCAACAGGTGCAAGAACGCCTCCGCAGCACCGATCCCTCTTCAGCGCTGTTCCGCCTTAAAGCCCGTCTCCAGTGGGGCATGCCTCTCTGGCAGGCCAAGTCCACATTCCCTGGCCCTCGGGTCCCAGCCCAGAGGAAGGCCTCGCTCACCTCAGTGAGCGCGTCACCCAATGGTCCCGGCCGCCGCTCTAATTACTGTACGCGGCACCAATCCACTCTTGGCACCTCCAGGTCGCTTCCGCCACCATTTATACCATGTGGCTGGTGCTGTGGAAGCATCAGACAGGATAATTGCAAGGGCCCGAAGTGGAGCTCGGTTTCAAGCATCCGACACAGCCGCCGTCTTGACCACGCTCTCCTTGGTCTTCCTAGCAGAAGATGGGGCACGCTCCTTGGTCTTCCTGGCAGCAGCTGGGGCAGGCTCCTTGCTCTTCCTGGCAGCAGCTGGGGCAGGCTTCTTGCTCTTCCTGGCAGCAGCAGGGGCTGGTTCCTTGTTCTTCCTGGCAGCATCTGTGCCAGGCTCACTACCCTTGAGGCTGCCTGGTGCAGGCTCCTTCACCCTCAGGACATGTGCCCTGGATCCTTTCCCACCATGAGTGGGTGTGGTGACTACTGGGCCCATGGACTGAGGCGCTTGCCTGGGTTTTTGCCACCCTGGCCACACATGCACGACGGGGGGTTAGGGAAGAGGTCAATGGTGGATAGGAAAAGCTTTTTAGCGACATTGGGGCGGGAAGAGGGAAAACATTTGGGAGTGGAGGAAGAGGGAGTTGTTGTAGGAGGTGTCTGCTGATTTTGGGTGCAGGTGCATGGGCTGGATGCTGTTGTGAAGTGGATGGCTGTTGGATGTCTGAGTGCTTGCATTTGTGTACTTTAGGAGGGGGGACAGACACAGTGGGAGAAGACACTGGGGACGTGTGTATGGCTGTTGTGGAGGTGTCTGCCAGTGAGGTGTGTGTTCTGCTAGGTGTGGTTGTGATGCTGGTTGTTGATGATGGTGTAGTGCATGCAGGTGTGAGTGTTGATGGAACTGGGAGGGAGGTGGAAGAGGAGGAGGAGGGAGACACAGTGGAAATTGTGGATGTTGGTATGTCTGCATCTGGATGGTGTTTGTGTGAGTGCCTGTGGGATGAAGTGTGGTGCTTGTCTTTGCCTGTGCCACTCTTGTGTGTTGTCTTTTGTGCATGCTCCTCTGCCTGTGTGCTTGGGATAGGTTGGGGTTGAAGGGAATGGGTTTGGGAAGAGGAAGTTGGAGGGGGGAGGGTGGAAATAGGGACAATGGCTACCATCAGAGAGGAGGCCAGAGCCTGGATCGATCTCTGTTGGGCCACCAAGCCAGTGTGAATGCATTAGTCTGTTGCATGTGGGCTGCCAGCCCCTGGATGGCATTCACAATGGTTGACTGCCGTATAGAGATGAATCTCAGGAGGGCAATAGCCTCCTCACTCAGGGCAGAAAGGCTCACTGGGGCAGGGCCCGAGGTGCCTGGGCTGAAGGAGATGCCCAGCGGGCAAGGGCAACTCGATTAGGGGCTACTGGGAGGGCGGTGCTGGTAAAGGGTTGGCAGCTGTATATGTAGCTGGGGTGGTCACAGAGGTGTCCACCACTACCAGAGAGCTTTCATCGGAGGAGGTATCTGTGTCTGAACTGTCCCCTCCAGTCTCTGCCGTGGTGCTCCCCTCGCCATCCGTCCCACTGGTGCCCTCACCGTCGGTGGACTCTGCCTCCTGGGTCCCATGGGATGCAGCTCCCTCCATCGCCAGTGCCTCTGCTCCTCCACCAGATGATGCCAATTCACATAAGGACAGGGTGACAAAACAAAAAGGGGGGAGGAGAGACAAAGGATACACTGGGTCAATGGCTGCACCACCGTTGGCGTATACAGCACCCTCACACACAGGGAACAGGGCTACGCAATATGCATTGCAATAACAGTGATATTGCTAGCCACCAAGGCTTAGGGAGGGGCATATACCTCCAAATGCAGCACACCTGGGACCCACGCAGCCCTGACCAGTAGTGGATGCCTACGATCTAGGTAGCAGGATTATCCCTTCAGGACCCTGGCCAACATGGGACCTACTCTGCAATATCAGGCCTGGCCTAGGGGCACCCACTGACACACATCACCCACCCAGATACCACCCTACCATGTGTAAGTTGTGATGATGGGCACTGTACTCACCCCTTTATGGCTGCTGTGATGCCCTCGCGTGCCCATCCAGCTCAGGATAGGCCACTGCCAGTATGCGGGCTATCAGGGGGGTCAGGGTTCGACAGGCACCCCTTCCTCGTTTGGAGGTCTTCCCCAGCTGGGCCTCCACCATCTTCCATGCCCAGCCTCTCAGGTCCTCCCACCGTTTCTGACAGCGGGTGCTCCGCCTGCCGTAGACCCCCAGGGTCCGCACCTCCTTGGCGATGGCACGCCATATACCCTTCTTTTGATGGGCGCTGACCTGCAGAGGGAATACACACAGGAAAATAGTATCAGTCAGACAGTCCTGCTTGTTACACTTATGGCCCTCCATTCCCCTTCACATCAACATTTACACACACATGGCCCAGCACACAACCTGTACGTCACCCATGGGACATCCACCCACCCCCTTACACAAGGCATCCACACACCACTCCATGCATTCATGCCACATGCATTGTGCCAACAGTGTACTCACCTGTTGGTCTGGAGGCCCACACAGCTCTCTGTACTGTGGTAGGACCCCATCCACCAGTCTCTCCAACTCCGCCGAGGTGAAGGCAGGGGCCCTTTCCCCAGTCACACGGGCCATGGTAGGTTCCAGACACAGGTCAGAGCAGAACATGCAGTGTTGGTCCTCTCCTGTGGAAGGTCAGGTAGCAAGTGAGGAATCAGATAGAAAATGGCGGTCATGTCAGCGGCAGTGCATACCGTCACCGCCGGCATACATCACCATTGGCTACTGTACCCCATAGGGCCCAATGTTAACCAATGAGCAGTTGCACGGCGGTTCTTGACTGCCTCCCACAACAGCACACAACGTCAGCAGAATTACCAAACTCCCTCCACACAGAATAGGCAGGTGCCATTTCAGGGGGGGTGCAGGCCCAGGATAATTACTGCATCACTGTCTAAATCTAGACATACAGGACAATTCTCACTTACCCATTACAATTTGACAGCATGCGTTGTACTGTTGTAGCCCAATTGTTCAGTTTGTGACCGGCTCCTCACTCTTTTCTCCCATAGATTGCTACAGCTGCGGATGAATAGGAGATGGAGACATACCCCCGTGTATAGACCCCTGGTAGACTTGGCAAAAATGGAGGACAGGCACATAATGCTCACCTATAGACTTGACAGGGCCACAATCACAGAGCTGTGTGCTCAATTGGAGCCTGACCTGATAGCTGCTATCCGTCACCCAACTGGGATCCCCCCTCTTGTGCAAGTTCTATCAGTGCTTCATTTCTTGGCAACTGGTTCTTTCCAAGTGACAGTGGGCTTGGCAGCAGGAATGTCACAGTCAATGTTCTCATTAGTGCTGACCAGAGTTTTGTCTGCCCTGATTAAACATGTGCAGCTACATTGAATTTCCCCAGGTGGAGGATTTGGCCACAGTGAAGGCTGACTTCTATGCAATATCCCCAATATAATTAGGGCGATTGATGGAACATATATTGCATTTGTCCCCCCGTCAAAATGAACAGGTGTTTAGAAATCATAAGAGTTTCCACGCTATGAATGTACAGATGGTGTGCTTGGCGGACCAGTACATCTCCCATGTCAGTGCTAAGTATCCTGGGTCGGTGCATGATGCCTTTATCCTGAGGAATAGCAGCATTTCAAATGTGATGGCCCAACCACAGAGACACAGGGTGTGGCTCAAAGGTGAGCCCTGGTCCCCACCCAGTATATGTTGGTGTATGGTTATGGTGTGGGCCATATGGAATAGTGTGTGGCTAAATGTTGACCCTCAATATTTGCAGGTGACTCTGGTTACCCCAAACTATCATGGCTTTTGACCTCTGTGAGGAATGCCAGGACAAGGGCAGAAGAACGTTATAATAAGGCACATGGGTGAACCAGAAGGATCGTAGAAAGAACCTTTGGCCTCCTGAAGGCCAGGCTTCGGTGCCTTTATTTAACAGGTGGATCCCTGTGCTACTCACCCAAGAAGGTCTGCCAGATAACAGTGGCATGCTGCATGTTGCACAACCTTGCCCTGAGGCGCCATGTGCCTTTCCTGCAGGAGGAAGAGGCTGGAGATGGCCGTGTGGCAGCAATGGACCCTGTGGACAGTGAGGATGAGGAGGCAGAGGATGAGAATAAGGACAGCAGAACAGCATTGATACGACAATATTTCCAATGACACACAGGTAAGACAGTGTTACTTCACATTTCATTGTCATTATTTTGAAATTCTTTGCACTGGCATGCTGTTATTTCCCACTTCTATGCCCACTTACTGTACGCTTTGGCAATTCATTTTACAGATGTTGGTGCCTCACCATAGCTCCTGGTGAGATCACTGCAGCCAACTACAGGCCTTTCTTATGTGCTCATTTACTGCACAGTTGAATTGCATTATTTGTACCTGTAGGAGGCTGTCCTGGTTTGTAGTGGGTACCTTGGGTACTTACACCTCATACGAGGTCCAGTTATTCCTTATCAGTGAAATGTAGTAGTGTTTTAGCAGCTTAGGCTGATAGAGGTAGCTATAGCAGAGTAGCTTAGGCTGAACTAGGAGACATGCAAAGCTCATGCAATGCCACTTATAGTTACACAGTACTTATACACATGTAAAGACAATACTCAGTGATACCAAAAATAAAGGTACTTTATTTGGGTGACACAGTACCAAAAATATCTTAGAGACAATACTCCTGGAGGTAAGTATTATCACCAATACAAACACTAGACACAAAAATAAAGTAGGTAATTAGACAAAGAACAGTGCAAACAATAGTAAATGCTATAGAATGCAATGGGAGAACATAGGTCTAGGGGCAACACAAACCATGTACTAAGAAAGTGGAATGTGAATCATGAATTCCCCCTGAGACAAGTGTAGTGTGTGCAGAATCGCTGGGAGAGTAAGAATACAGTAAAGGTAAGTAAACCACCCCACCCCAGAGCCCAGAAAAGCAGGAGTGAAGTACTGCAAGTTTCCTTAGGACACACTACACTTTGTGATTGGGATTATTGCAAGAACCAAGCAAGTCTGCAAACAACAAACAATGGATTCCTGGACCTGAAAACCTGCAAAGAAAGGGGACCAAGTCCAGAAGTCAAAAGAAGATCCAGGAAGGACAGGAGCCCCTGCCAACCCAGATGAGGGCGCAAAAGAACAGTCCCCAGTTGGACAAAGACGGCAGAATTTCACCCTAGGAAGATGCCAGCGGGCTTCTGCATGATGCAAAGTATGTCCCACGTCATGAAGTTGGATGCAGGCGAGTTTTGGCACTGGATTCCCCCAACAAGCCTTGGTTCTGGCAAAGTCGCGTTTTGCATCAACTAGGTGCTATCTGGACCCAGGAGGGACCTGTGGGCCTCAACTCTGTGTGAGGAGGAAGAGTCGACCCCAGCACTCCAGAGAGCCCTCAGAGCACCATATAGCCCCCACGGGAGTCCCAGGACATGGGGACAAAAGAGGTGCAAAATGCATTTGGTGCCACATTACAAAGGAAGGTCCCACGCCAACGGAGAACAACTCAGTGAGTTCAGCATCGCAGGATAGAGTGCTGGGGACGTAGGCCAGGCTGTGCACAAAGGAATTTTGCAAATAGTGCACAGAGGCCTCAGGAGGTGAAGAAGATGCGGTGCACAGGGGTACTTTTGTTCTGGGGGAAGGCAAGGTCTTACCTGCGACAGCAGGACTTCAGGACAGTCTGTGTCAACCCTCTGTGTTGCAAGGAGCACACTCATCACCAGGAGAGGAGTCCAAGAGAACCGGTCGTCTACTTATCATGTGCCTGAGTGAGTAGGGGAGTGACTCCGTCACCCCACTGGAGATTTCTTCGGTCCTTCTGGTGCAGGGTGCAGACAGGAAGTCCTCAGAGCATGCACACGATGGAAAGTTTTGCAGTTGCTGGCTGGAGCTGAAGTTGCAGAGAAAAGTGGCCTTTCTGGATACTTTGTTGCTGTTACAGCAGTTCCTGGAGCAGGCTGCGGTTGATCCGAAGTCAGAGGATGAAGTAGTAGTTCAGAGGATTCCTGCTGGAAACTTGTAAGTAGAATCTCAAGAGAACCCACAGGAGAGACCCTAAATAGCCCTGAGAGGGGGATTGGCTACCTTATCAGGTAAGGACCTATCAGGAGGGGTCTCTGACATCACCTGCTGGCACTGGCCACTCAGAGCCCTCCAGAGTGCCCCCACACTTTGCAAAGCAAGATGGCTGAAGTCTGGAACACACTGGAGGAGCTCTGGGCACCACCCTTAGGGTGGTGATGGGCAGGGGAGTGGTCACTCCCCTTTCCTTTGTCCAGTTTCATGCCAGAGCAGGGGACAAGGGGTCCCTGAACCAGTGTAGACTGGCTTATGCAAGGAGGGCACCATCTGTGCCCTTCAAAGCATTTCCAGAGGCTGGGGGAGGCTACCCCTCCCCAGCCTGTGACACCTATTTCCAAAGGGATAGGGTGTAACACTCTCCTTCCAAAGGAAATGCTTGGGCTGCCTTCCTGGGACTGAGCTGCTCAGACCCCAAGAGGGAAGAACCCTGTCTGTGAGGTGGCAGCAGCTGTAGCTGCAGTGCAAGCCTCAGAGAGCTGGTTTGGCAGCACTGGGGGTCCATAGTGGAGCCCTCAGGATGCATGGAATTGGCTTCCCAATACCATATTTGGAATGGGGGGACAATTCCATGATCTTAGACAACTTACATGCCCATTTTCGGAGTTACCATTGTGAAGCTACATAGAGGTATTGACCTATATGTATTGCACGCATGTAATGGCATCCCTGCACGCACAAAGTCCCGGGAATTGGCCCTGAACTATGTGGGGGCACCTTTGCCAGTGCAAGGGTGCCCTCACACTTAGTAACTTTGCACCTAACCTTCAGCAAGTGAAGGTTAAGCATATAGGTGACTTATAAGTTATTTAAGTGCAGTGAAAATGGCTGTGAAATAGTGTGTCCACTATTTCACGCAGGCTGCAATGGCAGGCCTGTGGAAGGGTTTGTCTGAGCTCCTTATGGGTGGCAAAATAATTGCTGCAGCCCATAAGGATCTCCTGGAACCCCAATGCCCTGGGTACCTAGGTACTGTATAGTAGGGACTAATAAGGGGGGTTCCAGTGTGCCAACTGGAATTGGTAAATTAAGTTACTAGCCTACAGTGACACATTTAAAAGCAGAGAGAGCTTAAGCACTGAGGTTCTGGTTAGCAGAGTCTCAGTGACACAGTCAAGCACCACTGACAACACACACATTAGGCCACGAACTATGAACACTGGGGTCCTGGCTAGCAGGATCCCAGTGAGACGGGAAAACACACTGACATGTAGGGTTTTAACTATGAGCACTGGGGTCCTGGCGAGCAGGATCCCAGTGACACAGTAAAAACACACTGACACACACTAGCAAACAGGCCAAAATTGGGGGTAAGCATGCTAGAAAGAGACTACTTTCTCCCAGTACCTGTTTAAATAAATACATATTATAAAAATGTGACATACTCCATCCTTGTATTTTTTCCAAGGGGTTTATTGAAGTGCTAAGAAAAAGAGGGGCAAGTGCATGGGGAGGGGTGATGATGGAGGAAATGCCAGGGTATAGTTCCAGTCTGTAGCACAGATGCATTGTTCATGGGGACATAGGAAGGGGAGTAATGGAAGTTCAAGGTGGACAGGGTGACAGAGTGAGACACAAGGGTGACAATCAGGAGAGTTTCATTCCCTGGCAGGCGTCTTGGCAATAGTCTCTGGCTTCTGCCTGGATCGCAGGAAACGTTTGTGGGGTGATTCGCCTTCTGCAGGGGGAGGGGTGCTGGTGGCCTGTGAGCCCTGTGGCGGGTCCTCCTGGCCACTAGTGGCAGCGGAGGTGGAAGACAGTTCAGATGACTGGCTAGTAGCAGGGCCCCGCTGGTGTGAGACTGCATCCTTCATAATGTTGGCCATGTCTGCCAGCACCCCTGCTATGGAGACCAGGGTGGTGTTAATGGCCTGCAAGTCCTCCCTGAGCCCCTGGTACTGTCCCTCCTGCAGCCGCCTGTTCTCCTGCACATTGTCCAGGATCTGGCTCATCGTATCCTGGGAATGTTGATATGCTCCCAGGATCTCGGTGAGTGCCTCCTGGAGAGTCGGTCCCATGGGCCTATCCCCCCCCGGTGCACAGCAGTCCTCCCAGTTTCTCTGTCCCCTGAACCATGTGCACACTGCCACTGACTCCAGGTCCCCGATTGTCTTGGGTATGAGGTGTGTCCTGGGGTCCCTGTAGAGGTGGGCACACTGCTGATTGGCGTGTCCTGGGGACAGAGGTATGGGTACACTGGGCCTCTTCAGTTGGGTGAGTGGATATTGCTGACACCTCCTCTCCGGTGAAATTGGCTGGGATACCTGTGGGGAGGTAAATGATGTGTTATTGTTTCTGTGTGTAACATATTGTGCATCGGTGGGTTGCCCTCTTTGGTTGTATTTGCCCTGGCAGCTTTAACTTGTGTAAGTTGGTATGTGGCGGGCTAGCTGATTCTCTCTAGTGTGCATGCTTTGGTGATAGGTGTCCATGGAGGGCTGTGAGTGATGTCCATGCATTGGTAGAGCATGCAGGGCTTGGCATTGGGATGAGTGAGATGTGATGGTGGGGTGTGTGGGAGGTAGTGGAGGGATGGGAGTGAGGGTGAGGGTGGGGTTATGTGATGTCATGCAGGTAGGGGGGTGATAGTAGTAAAGAGTTGACTTACCGGAGTCCAGTCCTCCTCCTACTCTGGCCAGGCCCTCAGGATGCATGATTGCCAAGACTTGCTCCTCCCATGTTGTTAGTTGTGGGGGAGGAGATGGGGGTCCACCGCCAGTTCTCTGTACAACGAGTTGGTGTCTTGCTGCTATGGACCGTACCTTCCCCCGTAGGTCGTTCCACCTCTTCCTGATATTGTCCCTTGTTCTGGGGTACTGTCCCATGGCGTTGACCCTGTCCATGGTTCTCCGCTATAGCTCCATCTTCCTTGCAATGGATATCTGCTGCACCTGTGCTCCAAATAGCTGAGGCTCTACCCTGATGATTTCCTCCACCATGACCCTGAGCTCCTCCTCTGAGAATCGGGGGTGTCTTTGTGGTGCCATGGGTGTTGTGTTGGGTGTGTAGGTGAGGGTGTGTTGGGTAATGTGTTGGGATGTGTGATGAGGGTACGTGAGTGGTGTATAGGTGTAGGTAATGCGTTGCTATTGTCTTGTCTGTGGTCGTGGTGTCTGTCTCGTGCCAATGGTTTGTAGTCGTAAAGGGTTGTGGGTAATGTGGGTGTGTGGGTGTGGTGTGTGTATGGGTGTCAGGTGTGTGTTGTTTCAATTGTACAATGTGGTGTTGTTTTGTTTGTGTGTGTGTGTTTTGAGCGCGGCGGTATGTACCACCAATGGTTTACTGCCATTGAATGTCCGCAGTGGTGATTCGTGGGTCATAATGTGATGGGCGTTGTTCTGTTGGCATAACTGTGTGGGTTTTGATACTGCCAGTTTATCACTGACCTTTGGTGTGGCGGAATTGTGTCTGTTGCTGAATAGTGATGGACTGGTGTCATAATAATGGATATCCGCCGCTGCGCCGGTATGTTGGCGGCAGTCAGCATGGCGATAAGTGGGATTTACCGCCAATGTCATACTGAGGGCCATAGTGTGCACAGAGTCCAGGGTTTCCCAGAGGCTTAACAGAGGCTAAAGTAGATAATGCTAATGCTCTCTTTTGTGGTAGTGTGGTCGAGCAGTTAGGCTTATCAGAGGGAAAGTGCAAAGCTTTTGTTGTACACACACAAACAATAGAAGAAGCACACACTCAATGACTAAACTCCAAGCCAATGGTTTTTATATAGCAAAAATATATTTTCTTAATTTATTTTTAGAACCACAAGATTCAAGTTGCAGGTAAGTACTTGAATAGATTCCTATTTCACACATGTATCAACAGTACTTTGTTTGAAATTGATAAATTATATAGTTTTTGAATTATTAGCAATAATCTGTTTTAAAAATGGACACTGCAATTTTCAGAAAGAGTTCCTGTGGGAAGAAGTGTTAGATCGTTTTACAGGTAAGTACAACACTTACAGTTTCAGTCTCCATGTTTTAGGAAGTCCACTTGTTGGGGTTGAAGGGAAACCCAAACACCCACCACCAGCAACATAGGGCCGGCCTGGTGCAGAGGTCAAGGATGAGCAATTTTAAAGTGGGCTCTTATAGAGACAGGTGGTACTCGGAATCAGGCCTGCCTGCAGGTAAGTACCCGCGGCTGGGAGGGCAGACCAGAGGGGTTTGAAGGAGCACTGGAGGGGCCACAAGTAGCCACCAAACACACACCCTCAGCGACACAGGAGTGGCCAGGTGCAGGGTGCAAACAGGACATCGGGTTTCCACTGCTGGTCTGTGGGGGGACCCATGGGGTCACTGAGAGGTATCAGTGGAGGTCCCGGGGGTTGTCTTGGGCAAACCACCAGTCAGACAGGGAGGAGGGCTGCCTGCTGAATGTAGATGCACTGGGTGTCGGTTTCTCCAGTGTCTGAAGGCTGCGGGTGCAGTGTGTCTTTAGGCATCAGATATCTTCATCTGGAGCTTTGCGGTCAGGGGGTCCTCGGGATTCCCTCTGCAGGCATCGTCGTGGAGGGGTGGAGAGGTCAATCGAGGGGGGGCACTTGCTCACAATCGCCTGGGGACCTTCTCTTGCTGGGTGGACCACCTGGACACGGGCAGTGGACGTCGGGTGCACAGGGGTCAGGACTCACCCATCTGGAGTAAAGTGGGAGTCCTTGGTTGTAGGTTTTTCTTAGACAGAGCCACTGTCCTCTCGAGTTCTTGGTCCTTTAGGGTACAGGGCAGTGCTCTGGAGTTGGGCAGAGGTCGCTGGTCCCTCTGGAGGCGTTGCTGGTCTTTTGCCAGTTCTTTGAAGCAGGAGACAGGCTAGTAGAGCTGGGGCCAAAACAGTTGTCGTCTTCCTTCTACTCTGCTGTAGGTTTCAGCTAAGTAGTCCTTCTTCTTTTTGTAGGTCACCAGGAATCTGGTGAGTTGGGTTCAGGGAAGCCCTTAAATACAAGATTTAGGGGCGTTACAAGGGTCAGAGGGCAGTAGCCAATGGCTACTGTCCCTGAGGCTGGCTACACCTTCCTTGTGTCCACTCCCTTTGGGGAGGGGGGCACATTCCTATCAAACCAAGATGGAGGAGTCTGCAGAGAGGGGGTCATTTCAGCTTCAGACACCTTAGGGTAGGTCCCAGCTGAAGTGGTCACTCCTCCTTGTTTTTCCTAAGTTTCCCGCTGAACTTGCCACCAAAAGTGGGGCTCTAACTGGGAGCGGGCATCTCCACTAGCTAGCTAGCTAGCTGTAACACCTGGTGGAGAGCCTCAAAGGGTCAGGCCTCATGTAACATGAGGCCTGACCCTTTGAGGCTCTCCACCAGGTGTTACAGTTCCTGGGGGGAGTTGTGAAGCACCTCCACCCAGAGCAGGCTTTGTTTCTGGCCTCAGAGAGCACAAAGGCCCTCACCCCATGGGGTCAGAAACGTGTCTGCTGGTGGCAGGGTGGCACAGACCAGTCAGTCCTACACTAGAGGATTGGGTAAAATACAGGGGGCATCTCTAAGATGCTCTCTGTGTCCCACACTGGCATCAGTAGGGGGTTATTGTGCTAAGATGTTTGATACAAACTTCCCAGTATTCAGTGAAGCCATTATGGAGCTGTGGAGTTTGAAATGTCAAACTCCCAGACCATATACTTAATATGGCCACACTGCACTTAAAATGTCTAAGAATGGACTTAGACAATGTAGGGGCATATTGCTCATGCAGCTATGCCCTCACCTGTGGTATAGTGCACCCTGCCTTGGGGCTGTAAGGCCTGCTAGAGGGGTGACTTACCTATGCCACAGGCAGAGTTTTGTGGGCATGGCACCCTGAGTGGATGCCATGTTGACATTGCCTTTTTCTCCCCACCATCACACACAATCTGCAATGGCAGTGTGCATGTGTTTGGGGAGTGGTCCCTTAGGGTGGCACTAGACATGCTGCAGCCCTTAGGGACCTTACCTGGCCACAGGGCCCTTGGTACCACTGGTACCTTTTACAAGGGACTTATCTGTGTGCCAGAGGTGTGCCAATTGTGGAAACAATGGTACAATTTAGGGAAAGAACACTGCTGCTGGGGCATGGTTAGCAGGATCCCAGTACACTCTCAGTCAAGTCAGCATCAATATCAGGCAAAAAGTGGGGGGTTAACTGCAACAAGTGTTAGTTTCCTACAGATGTTGTCCACCATATGGACCACTGGCATAAAGTGGGCTAGCTGCATTGAGAGGTGGCATATTGGCCACGGTCCTGATGAGCTGCAGAGCTTCATCATGATGCACATTATATCCTCTTTCACCAATCTGAGATGTTCCAGCTACAGCTCTAATATCTCCTACAGGAACAACTTCTGGATCTGCAGGAGCTTGTTAAGTGTTCCCATGGCACACGTGTGGGTTTGCTATTTGCTATTGAGGGTCCACAGATAAAAATTAATGAATCATCTGGGTCGCTTGATGTTGTAGATTTCACACCACATGGAATCCTGCTATTCAAAGAAGTCATCCTTCTCTAAGTCATCTTACCATGATGCACAGTTATATCACATGATCACCTTGTTAAATAGAAGGGGGTTGGCTGACCTCAGGAGAGATACAATGTGATAAGTGTTATATGGGAGAGGCCAATTTCTCACCAAGAGATGATTTTCTAGTAATTCCAGAGAAAATGAACTCCAGATTTGAGTCTCAGGGTTAGGAATCCATCTGGGCTACCTGCAGTTTGGGTAGTTGAGATAGCAGAGTCTTATGTAGCTGTGACAAGCATCAGTGGTGATTGGCAGTGACATAGTGGAACATCAGTCATCCTGCATTGGTCTAACAATCTCCTCAAGCTATGCAGTATTATGTGCAGTCATGATGATGGACTCCTAGAGTATGTGCCTGTCTCCTTCAGTAGCCTGTCAGCCTTCCCTCAAGTATTGTCATCAATTAGCTCCTACACTCAATGTGCTGTGATTGAGAGAGGGAGAAAGATACTATTTGTCCCATTGACCTGTGGTAGGATGGGGTTGTCAACAAGGTTCTACTTACATACTTGACCTAGCTGACATGACTCATGCGCAGAAGCCTGTGAGGGATCATTTCCAACACAAATCGAAGTGATTTGCCAATGGTCAGGTAGCTTTAGCCAATGACATTTGTAACCTGCAATTGCTAAGGATGCTTTCTATTTATGTAGTCCTTTTAGTTCTAGCTGCTCTCCAATTAGTGCAGGTCGTGACTTATTGAAACGGAAACGTAGATAGAGATCCTTTTTCACAGAAAGTAGAAAACCATTTAACTGAGATTACACATAGTGCTTTCTAGCATTTGACATATCTAACATGGGTGTGAGGTATTAGCTGCTGACATATGGATGTGCTACTACTACTGACTCAAAAGATATAGGGGGTTATTCTAACTTTGGAGGAGGTGTTAATCCGTCCCAAAAGTGACGGAAAAGTGACGGATTTACCACCAGCCGTATTACGAGTCCATTATATCCTATGGAACTCGTAATACGGCTGGTGGTATATCCGTCACTTTACCGTCACTTTTGGGACGGATTAACACTCCTCCAAAGTTAGAATAACCCCCATAGTTTTTCTTTGTGGTTTGCAAAAAAGATGAAAAATACAAATCAAGCAATAGTTTCTGCTTGAAGTTTTATCTTTGTGAATTGGGTCCAAAGAATAAGAATATGAGCACAAGACCAGAAGTACGTGCAGAAGGTCAATACGTCAGATAGGAGTAAGTGTAAGTACAATTAAAGGTAGAAGAGTAGAAATAAGAGTTGGGGTAAGAGTATGGGTAAGTAGATGTGAGAATAGGATTAAGTAGAAGTAAGAGTAGGCTTACTTAGGAGGACAAGTGGGTGTGCACTGGAATAAGTGTAGGAGTAAAGTAGAAGTAAAGATAAAAGAAGGGTAGGAGGAAGGTTTGTAATTCATTAAAGTAAAAGTAGGAGTAGGCATATGGCCAAGTGTTTGAGTACATGTAGGAAAAAAGGTAAGGTAGATATAGGAGCAAAAATAAATAAAGGCATGTGAAAGCATACGCACAGAGGTCTGAATAATAATTGTGGTAGCAGTAGGAGTAGAGGTGGGAGGAGATGTGGGCGCACTAGTGGATGTAGGGGTAGATGTAGGAATATGCTTGTGATGGAGGTAGTAGTGCATGTAGGAATACAAGTATGGATAGGTATGAAGACAATTATAGGAGTAGGATAAGGCATTGGGTGGTAGTAGGTCTGTGGTTGGAAGCAGGAGTAGAAGTTGGAGGAGTAAGAGAAGGTGTAAGAGGAGAGTAGAAGAAGGGGTGTATTCTCGTGACATCACCTGTATGCTTCACCATACATTTGTTGTAATGGAAGCACTCTAACTGAACTAGTACAACTAAAAGATATGCACGTAAGGTAAAGAGAAAATCCTAAAGTCGGCTCACCCAAAATATGAATGGCACTTTCATCACATATTTACTTATGGGGGCTGAACCTAAACATCTACCTGCTGAAATGGGTATACTCCTAATCACTGTTTTGAATTTTTGATTGCTTCATCTCATGACCTCTGGTGATAGCTAAACCGATCTCTAGGCCAGGCCTACGAAGAAAGGTCTCCGGTTAAAAAATGCCACTGCTGTATCGTAGCTGATACTGCTTTGCAGGTTTTTAGAAGAACGTGTACACGGCTAATAGTATGTTTATTTTAACAGGTAATTTACATACACAGAAATCCAAAGGATGTCATGACTTCCCTTCATTATTTTAGCAGAGTACTGGTTGCAATGGATGAACATGGTTCTTTTGAAGATAGGATGGATCGTTTTCTTGCAGGAAATGGTAAATGTTTATACTTTTATCACATGGCTTTTGACTCAAAATTGGTTTGATATAATGATTTATTGGGCAGGAAAGCACCTGTTCTCCACTTTGAACATAGGCTAGGCTTCAACCGAGAATTTAAATGGAAAGAAGTATAAAACAGTTGTTGTCAGGCAATCATGTATCACTGAATCACAGACGCATGATTTGTTTTCCAGTAGAGATTAAATGGCTAGATGGTGACAAGAATAGACCCACAAACATGTTATGTATTTTGGGACATGTTCTTTATTTGTCACTACCTATCTTTATGTCACTATCTAAAATATTGGACAACATACTATGGACTCATTACAACCCTGGTGGTAAATCACACTTACCGCCATGCAGAAGACCGCCAACATACCGCTGCAGCCGCGGAATTCCGCTACAGGTATTACAACCCACAGCCCGGAATCCGCCACAATACAGACATCCACACAAGTCCGCCACACCAAAGGTCAGTGATAAACTAGCAAAAACAAAACCGACACCGTCACGCCAACAAGAATACGCCCACAGTATCACGACCCACGAATCAACGCGGCGGTCTTTCAACCACGGTAAACCATTGGCGGTACACACCGCTGCGCTCAAAATACACACACATTTACAAAACACAACCACATTGGACAATTCAAAATACACACACCACACCCACACACCCAATCCAATATAAAACACACACCCATATTACCCACAAACCCTTACTACCAGAAATTTGAAAGCAGGCCAGAGAGAGACACTACCTAAAACAACACCAGCATCCACAGACATACAACACCATCACTTACACAACATCCACGCACCTCTAAAAACACATACCAACACATCCCCTCACACATCACAACAGACACCATCTCACACATCACCCACATCATGGCACCTCAACGACACCCCAGGTTCTCTGAGGAGGAGCTCAGGGTCATTGTGGAGGAAATCGTCCGGGTAGAGCCACAGCTATTCGGATCACAGGTTCAGCAGACATCCATTGCAAGGAAGATGGAACTATGGTGCAGAATTGTCAACAGGGTGAACGCAGTGGGACAGCATCCAAGAACATGGGATGACATCAGGAAGAGGTGGAACGACCTACGGGGGAAGGTAAGGCAAATCTTTACTACCTTATCCCCCACACCCCACCTGCATGCCATCACATACTCCCACCCTTACCCTCACACCCATCACCCCAACAACCCACAGATACCCCACCAACACAACCCACACATCCCAAAACCAAGCCCTGCATGTAACGCCAATGCATGGGCACCCATCACCCAAGCATGTCCAGTACAGAGACTCACTCATGCCCCAAAATCACCAATCACACAAGGACCAAGCCAATAATGCAAGCACTGGAGTAGAGGGTCACTCACCCATTGCACACAATCGCACACACAGATACAATAATTATGCATTTACACCCCAACAGGACCCCTACCCAACGTCACCGGACAGGAGGTGCCAGACATATCCAGTCCCCCCACAGAAGAGGCCCACAGTGATGACAGCATCTCTGCACGCCTGGATCAAGATGACCAGCCCAGCCCATCTGGGACATCGGGACAGTCGGTTCCCCTGCCACTGTCACAAGCCACCACAGAGCCTCCCCCCTCAGGAAACACCAGCACAGCACCCACCCAGCGGGCCCATCCCCTGCCCCCAGGACACGTCAATCAGCAGGGTGCCACCACTACAGGCAACCCAGGCAACCCCACTAACACAGGATGATCAGGGACCTGGGGGCAGTGGCAGTGAGCACACGGTTCAGGGGGCAGAGGCACAGGATAACAGGGAAGCTGGGAGGACTGCTGTGCGACAGGGGGAGGACAGGCCCAGGGAAGCCACTCTCCACGAGGCACTCTCCAACATCATGGGAGCTTACCATCATTCCCAGGAGATGATGGCAACGGTACTAGCCAAGTTTCAGGACACCCAGCGGCTGAAGGAGGAACACTACCTTGGGATCAGGAAGGACTTGAAGTCCATTAACACCGCCCTGGTCACCATTGCAGGGGTTCTGGCAGACCTTCTCAACACCAGGAGGGACACAGTGGCACAACAAGGGGCCCCTGACACTAGCCTGGACGATGAACAGCCCTCCACCTCTGCCGGCGATACTGGACAGGAGACACCGCCACAGAAACAACAGGACACCAGCACCCCACCCCCTGCAGATGGAGATCCACCCCGCAAACGGTCCCTGAGATCCAGGAACAAGACAGAGAACATTGCCAAGACCCCCGCCAGGAAATGAGACCCCCCTGAATGTCACCCTTCTGTCCCACTATGTCACCGTGTTCATCCTTAAACTGCCATTGCTCCACTTCCTATGCCCCTTTGGACAATGCACTTGTCAAACAAATAGACTGGACTCTGCCATGGACATTCCTACACCATCACCCAAGCCCATTTTACAACCCCCTCCACTGGAGAGGTACTGGAGTCAGTCTGTGCTTTCACAAATGTGTAATTGCAATAACTATGGAATATAGCAATGTCAATTTACTTGTTCACATACCAATGTAACACAGCTGTAGGCCAGCAGTAAACATGGCAGAGGGCACAAAGTGGGACCCAGATCTATGAAATGGAAAGTCAAAGAGACAAGTCAGGGTCCATACACTAAGTGAAAATGACAGACTTATGCTAGCTCAAACAGTAGTATGAGATGTGGGAAGCAGTGACATCCTCTTACCTGTGTCTCACTGGAAGTATTGCATGATGATGTTGTTTTGGTTGTCGATATCCCCTTCTTCTGCCTCCTCTTCTTCACTGTCCACAGACTCCACAGCTGCCACAAGACCACCATCTGGCCCATCCTCCTGCAGAAAAGACACCTGCTGTTGCAAAGCCATGTGTTGCAGCATACAGCAGACCACGATTATCTGGCACACCTTCTTCGGTGAGTAGTATAGGGAGCCACCTGTCAGATGGAGGCACCGGAATCTGGCCTTCAGGAAGCCGAAGGTGCATTCGATCACCCTCCTAGTTCACCCATGTGCCTCATTGTAGCGTTCCTCTGCCCTTGTCCTGGGATTCCTCACTGGGGTCAGTAGCCATGACAGGTTGGGGTAACCCGAGTCACCTGCAAATGTCGAGGGACAACTGTTAGACACACACGAACACTTAGGGACAGCCCCGTACCCAGACACCTATGTTAACTGTATTGGGACCTGGGCTTACCTATTAGCCACACACGGTGCCTCTGGAGTTGCCCCATCACATAAGGGATGCTGCTATTACTCAAAATCTAAGTGTCATGCACAGAGCCAGGATACTTGTCATTCACATGGGAGATGTCCTGGTCTGCCAAACACACCATCTGCACATTCACAGAATGGTAGCTCTTCCGGTTTCTGTACACCTGTTCATTCCTGCGGGGGGTACAAATGCCACATGTGTACCATCAATGGCCCCAATGATGTTGGGGATATGTCCCAGGGCATAGAAGTCACCTTTCACTGTGGGCAAATCCTCCACCTGAGGGAACACGATGTAGCTGCGCATGTGTTTCAACAGGGCAGACAACACTCTGGACAAGACGTTAGAGAACATTGGCTGGGACATCCCTGGTGCCATGGTCACTGTTGTTTGAAAAGACCCACTGGCCAGGAAATGGAGTACAGACAGGACCTGCACTAGAGGGGGGATTCCTGTGGGATGGCGGATAGCTGTCATCAGGTCTAGCTCCAATTGGGCACACAGTTCCTGGATTGTTGCACGATCAAGTCTGTATGTGACTAGGATGTGCCTCTCTTCCATTGTTGACAGGTCCACCAGGGGTCTGTACACCGGAGGATGCCACCATCTCATCACCTGCACCAGCAGACGTGCCCTATGGAGGAGAACAGCGAGCAGAGAGTCATCCAACACTGAGGTATCACAATGTGTTATTTGCAGAAACGTTATTAATCTGCAATGTGCCGGGATCTGTCTGTATTCCCGGCCTAGATAGGTGTGACGCAGTTAACATCCATCCCATGTGGCCTCCTGAAATGGCGGCTGCCTGACCTGTAAGGTGGGACAAGGGGATATGAGGTAACTGTGCTGGCGTTCTACACCGTCACTGTGGGCGATCGAAGACCGCGGTGCAATTCTGCATTGGTTAACATTGGGCCCTATGGGTCCCAGGAGCCAATGACGATGTACGCCTTTGGTGATGGTACGTACCGCCGCGGACGTGACCGCCATTTTCTGTCTGTTCACTCACTTAATACCTGACCTTCAAAGGAGAGGACCTACACTGCAAGTGCTGCTGTGACCTGTGTCTGAAAGCGACGATGGCTCATGTGTCTGGAGAAAGGGCCCCTGCCTTCACTTCGGAGGAGTTGGAGAAACTAGTGGATGGGGTCCCCCCTGTACATGCAACTGTACGGTCCTCCAGACAAACAGGTGAGTACACTGTGAGCATGCTGCATGGGCAATGCCTGTTTTGAGTGGTGTGGATGGAAGATACATGGGGGGTATGAGGCCTGCATGTGCGGATGGGGAGTGTATGTGCGTCAGGGCATGGGTAGGAACTGGTGGGCAATGAATATGATGGTCCGGACGGGTAGGTAATTTCCTTTCGCCCTGTACCATTCCTCTAGGTCAGCTCCCACCAGAAGAAGGGTATTTGGCGTGCCATCGCCAAGGACGTCCAGACCCTGGGGGTCTACCACAGACGGAGCACCCACTGCCGTAAAAGATGGGAGGACCTGCGTCGCTGGAGCAAGAAGACGGCGGAGGCCCAACTGGGGATGGCCTCCCAACATGGGAGGGGTGTCCGTCGCACCATGACCCCCCTGATGTTCCGCATCCTGGCGGTGGCTTATCCAGAATTGGATGGGCGCTTGAGGGCAACACAGTAGTCACAAGAGGGGGAATACATTCTCATTCAGCTGACTCTGCACGCATTACGAGGTGTCTGGGTGGGGGAGGTGGGCAGTGGGTTCCCCTAGGCCAGTGCGAACTTGGTAGGCAAGGTCCCCTGTGAGGCAGGCCATGTGGCACCCCAAACCCACCAGTGGTAAGAGCCATCTACACCTAGTCAGGCTCCTTTGACTTCCAGGTGTGCAGCAATTGTGCTTAGGCCTCGTACCCCATGGTCAGCTGAAATTTCTAGGAACTGTCAGTGCATGGTGTAGTGCAGAGGGCTGCTCCCTGTGTGTTGTGTCCGCCAACGGTAGAGGTGTTGCAGGCACTGAACATGTCTTTCTTCTGTCTCCCCCCCCCCCCTTTTTGTGGTCTCCCTGTTCTTGTGTGCAATAGCATCATCAGGCGGAGGAGCATTGGCACTGGAGCAGGAGGGAGCTGCAACCCACTTGGCCCTGGAGGGCGAAACAATGGAGTCTGAAGCCACCAGTGGGATGGAGGGCGAGGGGAGCTCCATGGCGGCGACAGGAGCATACACCAGTGACAGCGACTCCTCCTTTGATGGGAGCTCCCGTGCGGTGGAGGGCACGTCTTTGCCCACCGCCCGCCACACCCCCTACCAGCACCGCCCTCCCAGCAGCCCCTCAGCGTGTGTCCTGTGCCTGCTCACCCAGGAGGGTGGGCATCTCCTTCACCCCAGGCACCTCAGGCCCTGCCCCAGTCAGCCCTGCTGCCCTCAGTGAGGAGGCTATTGACCTTCTCAGATCCCTCACTGTTGGGCAATCTACCATTGGGAATGCCATCCAGGGTGTAGAGAGGCATTTGCAACAAACAAATGCATACCTGGAGGGCATTCATCCTGGGCAGGCAGCCCAACAGAGAGCATTTCAGGCTCTGGCCTCAGCACTGATGGCAGCCATTGTCCCTGTGTCCAGCCTCCCCCCTCCAACTTCCTCCACCCAGACCCAATCCCCTGTACTTCAGCCTATCCCAAGCACACCATCAGACCAGCATGCACACTCATCAACACACAAGAGTGGCTCAGGCAAACATAAGCACCACACATCCCACAGGCACTCACACAAGCACCATCCCCATGCAGGCACAGCAACATCCACTGCCTCCACTGTGTCCCCCTCCTCCACGTCCTCCTCCTCCTCCCTCCCTGTCTCGTCTCCACTCACACCTGCTGTTAGAGGATGGTTCTGACCATCAGGTCTGCCCTGATTTTTCGATTTTTGACCACCTGGTTTATGACTGTTTACTGTGAGGAAGCTTCCTATGAGGCCACTCCTGCACAATAAACACATGGTAAAATGGACTGCACATGTTTACCGCTAGTGTCACCGTGCTAAGGAAAGGCTGCTGTGGCGCAGCAAGGCAGGAGGCCTCGGGCAGGTTACATGTGAACTTGTGTGCGCATGGATGTGCACCCATGTGAGGGCTGTGGGAGGAGGATTCCTAGTGTGCGCAGCCCAAGAACTGCGCTTAGATAGTCCTGGTGCAGGAGGAACTGTGCAGAGTGGGTGGTGACCTGGAGTAGGTCTCATGAGAGTGGTGTATACATGTGAGGGAGAGTCAGTGTGCTTACTGTCTTTTCACTGTAGGGACACCCAGTTCAATGCCAATGTCAGGGTGCTTGAGATATTTGCATTGGGGGGAATGTCAATGGGAAAGGAAGGCCTAGGGTGCAACTCCAGTTCTCTGGGGTCCACCGAGACCAGAGTCACACCAAAGTACACTGTAACCTGTAAGAAAAGAATGATGCAGTAGGTTACAGGAGCATAGTTGTACAGCTTATGGGTCATCCAGGGATGTCATCTTTCTCTGCCTCAGCTCAGGATTAGGGCCAATTACTGCTCTGTCCAGCTGCCGGAGCAGGGCCTAGCATCAATCAGCCAGCTGTCATTCCGTGCCAGGAGCAGGCTGGAGAAGCCCTGCGAGGAATGTCAGGAAGGAGGGGCTGAGACTTTCAGAGCACATGTGGCAACTAACTCCTGGAGGATGCCATCTTGAGCTATCCCAGAAGACTGTGCGAGAAGGAGGGGACGGGGGCAAGGAAGTGATTTGGCACATCTGGATAGGCCAGAGGTGCAGACCTGCTGGACACTTCCGCCCCCACTTAAAAGGTCCTGCACAGGGGAGAGCTCTCTCTCTTGGCTGTGCTTCACTGCTGGACACTGGGACTACAGACGGGCGTCATGGACAACTGGAAGGAAGAAACTCCTGACTGCCCTTGGAGCAGGGACTCTGCCCCTGAAGGATTCCAGGCCAGTGAGGCAAATGCCAGGACCAGGCAAGCTGGCCCCCTTACCTCCCCAGAGGACTAGTTTGGGGAAGGACTGGGCTAGCACAAGGAGAGCGCGCTGCCCAGAAGGAAAAGAGGGAACCCAGAGGAAAGATTAGCGCAGGAGTCAGTGGGACTGGCTCCCTGATGATCTGGGACCCTTCCAGGCCAGGAGGCCTAAGGAGAGTGCTCCTGGTGGCAAGGGCTTGTCACCAGGAGCGGAACGACACAAGAATGATGAAAATCGGCCCTTTGGGGCCCGAGATATCACAGGACAAAGGATGGTGACCGTTGGCCTTTGGGGAAGCAGCTACGAAGCACGTGGAGCTCCGCAGCTGCTTGAGACTGTGCCCCCAGGGTGGGCCAGGGCCTGGGGGCTGCCCAGGAGGAAGAGGAGCAAGGGGGGTGCCGTCGCACTCCCCCTCGCAGAAGAGGAAGGGGCCCGGACCCCATCCCGGGGCCCCGTGAAGCCTGGTCCAGTGTTGGACATCAAGTGGGCAGGACGCCGTCGCGCACCCCCCTGCCGCTGTGGAAAGGGGACCCCGGACCCCATCCCGGGGCCCCCGGCGGCGAACACAAGCCGGGGAGCGCCGTCGCGCTCCCCGTGAGGAAGGGAGGAATGGGGGGGCGCCGTTGTGCACCCCCCAGCAGAAGGGAAGTCAGGGAGCGCCGTCGCGCTCCCCGTGAAGATGGTGAAATGGGGCCCCAGACACCATCCCGGGGCCCCGAGAAGAGGCAGGAGTGGGGGTGCGCCGTCGCGCACCCCCAGCCAAAGCAGAAGTCGGGGAGCGCCGTCGCGCTCCCCGTGAAGGTGGCTGGCAGGGGCCCTGGACCCCATCCCGGGGGCCCGAGAAGACGACGACCTCGGGGAGTGCCGTCGTGCTCCCTGCCAGGAGGAAGAGGGGCCCCGGACCCCATCCCGGGGCCCGAAGGTGCGAGGAGGAAGGGGGGAGTGCCGCTGCACTCCCCCGCGTGGCCCGTCCGGCCGCGAGCATCTCGGAGTCTGCCCGCTGGAGCGGGCAGACTCGAAGGCAGCAGGCTGGCTCCCGCGGCAGCACCCGGAGGTAGCCGTGTGGGGGAGCCGGCGGGGGCGGCCAGGGGTGGGCTCCCTGGGCCGCCCTCCCACGAGGGATCCTTGTTGTGGTGCGGGGGGTGTCCGGGTGGGACCGGCACCCCCAAGAAGAAAGGCAGAAAGAAAAGGGCACAGCGGCTCTCCCCAGCGCAGCGGGAGAGCCGCTCATCAATTATGCAGCTGCCCCAGCATGCTTTGTGGGGCAGGGGCTGCTTATTGAGCCCCCAAAACGCCTGTGGTGGTCCCAGGGAGATGGGAGCCACCACCAACGGAGTATTAGGAGACAGGGGGAGCTGCAGGAGCAGCGCAGCCTCCCCCCAACATCTGTTGGTGTCCCCACCCTAGGTAGGGTGGGACACATGAGAGATAACCCCTCAAGGGTTGGATGGATATTTGAAGCACAAGCTTCAGTCAACTTTTGTTTCTGGTTGTGCAAGGATGACTACCATAGGTGTAGGTTGGTATGACTCCATGTATTCTACTGTTATTTTATGGTTAAGTAGGAATAATCTAAAAGTAATCCTGATGGTTATAATGCTAAAGTTTGGTCTCTTATGTTTCCTGATTATGCTAATTTGATGAATGATACTGACAGTCATCTCTTGGCAAAATGAAAGTATTTAATAACAAATGTAGGTGTCATCATTGCACTGTACTGTTGAATACTGTCAAAATGTTCAAATGTCATAAGGGGGGCATGGGGATTGTTTTGCCATGTGGATTGTTGGATTATATTCTCCCTTGAGAAGACCTGAGAGATTACATACTGTTTGCCCAGAGTGATTCTATCACTTTGTATATATTTGTAGATTGTTGCATAGTATTGAGTAGTGTGTGTGAATAATAAATGTACTTTTACTTTATCAAAAGAAAAAGCACAGACTGGACATTCATTTATTAAGAGTCATGCTTGCGTGCTTGTGAATGGGGATTACTAGCCCACACCACCTCCCTTGAGTAAGCCTTGGGCTGCTCTGCAACGCTACCCTATGAGAGTCAAGCGCTACAATGGGGTGTTTGGTTCCCAGTGGCGGTCGTGTGCGGACTCGTTACTTGTGCAGGCCACACAACTAATGACCCACCTTCCAACACCTGCATGCACTACATCCCCAGCCACTGCCTCCATCACCAGCATGCCCATTACCACACACCGCTCATGCGCACTCACCACCCGCACTTCCATTCACACATCCCCAGTTTCCTCTCCCAGTGTGTCACTGAGCCCTCTTCCCAAAGTACACAAACGCAGGCACACACCCACCCAACAGCCATCCACCTCAGAACAGCCTCCGGCCCATACACCTTCACCCAAATTCTACAGACGTACACCTTCTACAACCACTACCTCTACCTCCACTCCCAAATCCCCTCCATCTTCCCATCCCAGTGTGTCTAAAAAACTCTTCCTGGCTAACATTGACCTCTTCCTACACCTTCCCCCCATCCTTCCTCTAGGGTCAGGCTTTCCAGGTTCCAGCCCAGCACGTCAGCCACCACATCCCCAGGCACAGTGGTGCCAGCAACTGCGGGGTCATGGAGTGTGCCACCCATCAGGGCTGCCAGTGTGCCACGTAGCGAGGGCAAGGACATTCCTCCACCTGCCAAGGTGAAAAAGGTGCCCACATCCCGGAGGGAGAAGCCGAAACTACCAGCCACCAAGGGCTCAGCAAAAACCAAAGGGGATCGGGGCAAGACAACTGCGGCCCCATCAAAGCTGGGGAAGGGCCAAAAGCTAAAAAGCAGGTCAGGAGAGGTATGGTGGCACCGACTGAGGGACCAGTGTCACACTTTCTGTCCATGACCACGCCAACCTGTACGGCGGTGAACACCGCTGGCTGCCCACCACAACCGCCACCTGCACCGCCCCCGGCATGTCTACAGCCTCAATGACAGTCCCCAGCCTCTTTCCCAGTGGGCAGCCGTCCGAGGCTGCAGGAGACGTCCTGCTGTGTCCCTCAGCAGGTGCTGACCCATGCACCGGCACCAGCACCGCCGCCACAGACACCGCTGCAAGCACCGCCGCAACAGACACCGCCGCAAGCACCGCCACCGGCCCGCGGCGTCCTCGGACACAGGCACCACCGCTGAGATGGCTACCATCCCCAGTGCTCAGTCACCTGAGGCTGGAGGAGAGTTCCTGGACCCTGGGCAGCTTCCATGAGGTATGACTTCCATCACTGTTTGCACCTGCAGGTGGAAGGCGCAGCCACGGTAGTGCGGGGTATGTCACTGCCTCCATGGCGTATCATGCTACCTGAACCTCGTAAATCTCGTGGCACGCATACCAAGGTGAGGGAATTGTACCGGCCACACTGCACGTGAAGCACTCTGTCCACCATGCCCCCTCCAGAACCAGTGGAGAGATACATCCACTACCCCAGTCCTTGGCAGGATGAAGCACTCTGGGAACAAAGCCCCCTTCAGAACCAGTGGAGTATCACATCCACTACCCCAGTCCTTGGCAGGAAGAAGCACTTTGGGCACAAATCCCCATCCAGAACCAGTGGAGAGATACATCCACTACCTCAGTCCTTGGCAGGAGGAAGCACTCTGGGCACAAAGCCCCCTCCAGAACCAGTGGAGAGATACATCCACTACCTCAGTCCTTGGCAGGATGAAGCACTCTGGGCACAAAGCCCCCTTCAGAACCAGTGGAGTATCACATCCACTACCCCAGTCCTTGGCAGGATGAAGCACTCTGGGCACAAAGCCCCCTCCAGAACCAGTGGAGACTGTTATCCACTTGAGAGACTGTGACTGTGCACTCCCCAGGATAAAGCAATGGGCAAACCACTCACTTGAGAGACTTGAGAGACTGTGGCTTTGTGCTCCCCAGGGTAAAGCAGTGGACAAACTACCCACTGGAGAGACTTGAGAGACTGTGGCTTTGCACACGCCAGGATAGAGCAGTGGGCAAACCACCCACTGGAGTGACTTGGGAGACTGTGACTTTGCACTCCCCAGGATATAGCAATGGGCATGGAGCCCCGTCGTGCAGCAGTGGTGTCGTGCGTTCATCAGGCTGAGGTGCCCCCCCTTCCCCCTCCCCCTGAGGTGCCTGTATATTTTTGATCTGATGCCCCAGCAGTGTTCTCTCCGTTTCCAGTCAGGTATCATGTGTGGGCTTCACCCATGCATTTTGGGCCCAGTGGTCCACGGGCAAAGATTAGTACACTATCCGGACTTGTGTAGTTGGTGTACATGTTTGTATATACTGAATTTGGAGTTTTGACTAATGGATTTTTAATGACTACAATTGTTACAATCATTTCCTTTTATCCATGTGTTCTTCCAGGGGGTGGGGGGGGTGTATATGTAATGTTTCTGCATGTATTTGTGTGTATGTTGTTGTGTGTGAGGGTGAGGGTGGGGGTGTTGCCTGTTGCGTGTGTGTGTCACTCTCTTTCCTCCCCCTCTCCTCTGTGTTGTAGGTGCAGTACTCACCGTGGTCGCCGCCGCCGCCGCCGCCGCCGTTCATACTCCTGGTAGAAGAGTAGGTAAACCAACATGGGTAACACCTGAAGTTCGGGCTCCATGGCGTCCTGGTTCCTCATTGGGTGTCGAGAGGTGAGTGTTTTCCCTTCTATGTACTGTTTCCGCTGTGCTTTTGATAGCGTTGGTTCCGCCCCGCAAAAGGTGGCGGATAGGCCTCTTGTAATACAGTGGGTGGTACTTTGTCTCCTGCCTGTCTGTTGGCGGTGTCCGCGGCGCTGTTAAAGTGGCTGTCTATGTTGGCGGTTTCCGCCACGGTCGTAATCCCATTTTTTGTTCCGCCGGCCTGTTTGCGGTATTACCGCCACTTTTACACCGACCGCCAGGGTTGTAATGAGGGCCTACATACTTTTTAAATTAGCGTGATTGTTCATATTGCTCATTTATCCACCCATGAGCCCCTTGGCTCCAGTTTGATACCTCAACTGTTTAAATGATGGTCATTTCCCCAGTAGCAATACCTTTACCGCCAGCAATTATTGACATATTTAGATGGTTCCTGGCAAATATGGGGTTAAATATTTAACATCCAATATTAATATCCATGGTTTCCGAATTCTTACTTCTGCAAACATTTGTCATAGTTTGGACTCTTGCTCTAGGCAAGACTGCTGGTTAAAGGATGACAGTTCTTTTGCTTGTAGGTGACTATTCCTATCCTACAACAAGTCGCAACTGTTGTTCCAACCTTACCGGCTCACTAGCAGCACCTCACCAGAAACACAATAGTAAAAGGTGATTTGTGGCAGCCTTTACGCATGGACTCGAGAATAAGACATCTCAGGGAGTGTTGTGGTTAAACGGAGATTGCCCCTTTCTCACAGATATATCATGTCTCATACAAACACAGGCAATGACAAAGTTTCAGTAAAGTTTCAATAGTTTTTATTTAACACAACTGCAATTTGCGATATGTTGCATGGGCTGCAATGATTAGAATAATGAATAATGCAAGAAACAGAATTGTGAAGACAAGAGTCATTATTACAAAGACTCCCACCATCTTGCAATGCATAGAAAAGACATATGAGATGTAATATGCCCTAATACCCTAATGTGAGAGGCCTAACCTCCTACCTAAATGAGAGCTGGGTTTGCTAAACCTAATCTGCCAATGCCATGTCCATGAGAGGAGCCCCCAATCCTTGTTACCTTGGAATGAGGTCTCCATCTCAGACTTTGCAGGGACACGAAGACTGGGTCAGCGTCAAGACAACGTGCAGCATCGATATCAGCGATGGTGGCAATGCCCTCTGGTCGGAATCCCTCTGATTATCTGTCTAAAGTGAGATGCATTTATTCAGATCTACCAGGACCCCTGATGTAGGTGTGTTCCCAAACAATAGATAATAAACATGCTTGGGACGGCAATTAATATAAACAATCCCTGAAAAGTATAGAGAGGGAAAATCCCTAAGTGTGAACACCTACTGTTTGTTTTGTCTTTGTTGCTTGATCTTGACGCCTTAGTGCGGTGGCACTGATAATGAAAAGCATAACAAGTGGCTTAACTATAAACAAGGCAGCCATCTTAGAAGAATTAAATAATTAAATGGGCTAAGAGAGAGCAAGCTAAGTAGGTTAAAAATTACTAGGTGACGGGGGCACGAGTCTGCAAGCCAAAGGGTAAGCTAACTCCTGTTATCCCATTAAAACGAACTAGGATTCACTACACCCTCCCCATTGCCGTAACAGGTATGACGAAGGTACAGGAACCCAAATGCTAAAATTGCTCTGACCTAAAAAGCTAAAAGCATAAAAACCAGTTACAAAATCTTTAAAATGTGTTAAAAAGGTAATAAAAACAGTTAAAATACATACAGAGATGTTAGTGTCAACCATGACAAGTGCAGCGTGCCAAAGCAAATCAATTCAAATGCATAATTTTTAATCGGGAATGGCAAGTCAATTCATCAAATTATTTTCTGTACGCATGATCTTGAAGAGTGTCATCGAAGTCACCAACCAAGGACCTAAAAAATGAGTCAACATCTTCTGATGTTAAATCGAGTGCTGGGTGGACAAACGGATCCACAGAGCAGTAGTGAGCAGTACTTTCTGGTGTAAAGTCATTTGTTGCAGTGCCATCGCCCATGGTAGATCCCAAAATGGAAGGCTCATGGGTGGCCTCGCGGAGCAACCTCAGTCTCAAGGAGCATGACCGTGTATGAACCCTCATCGGGGACATCAGCAGTTCGTGATCCACAGGAGATGTCGGTGCAACGGCAAGACAGACCATAGGTAGATGTTCAAAGAGGCACCATATGCAGCGGAAAACTGGTTGTACGTACCAGAGAAGGGGCAGAAATGACAATGACCAGTCATGCTCCAGTTTCACCAGCAAGGGTGCACCGAAGATCCGAACCATGCGTTCACTGCACAGTGGAGTTGGTGGGATGCTCTGCATAGCTGGAAAGAAACAACCACTGCGAATCAGAAGAAATAGCAGTAGTAGTCCGCCAATCAAAGTCAAAATAATTGGAAAGCCACCAAACACGCTTGAAAAGAGCGAGTGGATGGCTGACGGGATGACACCGAAGACAGTCTGGAAGATGGACACGAAACCAGACCCGACAGCTTTAAAGAAATGAACAATCCCAGTGGTGCTTGAAGCATTGAATATTCTGGATACCAATTCTCCAAAGTGCTTGTGGAAGTTGGTATTTAATAGGGATTGTATCTCGGCTGATGATCTCGAAATCTGGAGAGCATACATCTCCTTTGCGGATGTGAAGGCGATCTGTTTTTGAAACAATAGTGCCTTTAGCCTGCTCAGCTTGTCATAGTTCACATTAATAGTATCTATGTGGGACTACATGTCAGATATTTTTATCTCTTGTGTGGGGGGGAACAAAACATCTCCACAACACGTAACGACCTTCGAGACCGAGATTGCCTAGGCAATTCATGGTCGCATGCTGCAACAACTTTGATCGTTCAGTACCACATAACTTCCATTGGAAAGTACATGAAATACCGTGGGAATCAAAGGGACGGGAGTACCCTTCAGCAAACAGGCCAAGTTCGCGACCCCCGCATTGCAAAGACCGTTAAGGGACACCTGCTTGCATATCATGGAATGACTAACAGCACTCTCACATTCGCTTTCGCTAAGAAAGACCTCTGTTTTGCCGTTCAGACATTTGTAATCAAAGGGCAACTCCCACTCTTCCTTAATATAGCTATCTCCTAGTTGCTCGTACCTTCCCACTGCAAGATGTTTCAGGCAGCTTGAGAAAAGAAAGGTCAAAATGGGTAAATTAATTATGCCATGTAAGAGCCAGATAGTTGAAGGACACTCTGCCACCGTGAAGGGCAACTTATCTAACTATTCTACGTGAAGCATGGTGAAACTAGCCTCCCTTTTAGCCATTGTCTGTTGTTCTCTGGAAAAATTAAAAGCAGTGAAATATTCACTCCCGTTAATATACTTCCATGGAATGTGGCCATTTTTCAGTGTCTGCAAAGTCCAACCCAGCTGCATGATGGAACGTAGCTGTGTTTCCCCATGATATAACCGGGACAAGTCTGTCTGAGTGATATCAATAGCAGACAACACTATGGCCCGTATTTATACTTTTTGACGCTAAACTGCGCTAACGCAGTTTAGCGTCAAAAAGTTTAGCGCCGGCTAACGCCATTCTGAAGCGCCATGCGGGCGCCGTATTTATTGAATGGCGTTAGCCGGCGCTAGCAGACCTGCCGCTGCCTGGTGTGCGTGGAAAAAAACCACGTACACCAGGCAGCGGCGGCGTTGGGGAAAATGGCGTTAGGGCGTCTTAAAAATGGTGCAAGTCAGGCTGACGCTAAAAAATCGCCTCCACCCGATTTGCGCCATTTTTAACGACGCCCAGACGCCATTTACATGACTCCTGTCTTAGTAAAGACAGGAGTCATGCCCCCTTGCCCAATGGCCATGCCCAGGGGACTTATGTCCCCTGGGCATGGTCATTGGGCATTGAGGCATGTCGGGGGGCACAAATCAGGCCCCCCAATGCCATAAAAATATATAAAAAAAATAAAAATGTATACTTACCTGAACTTACCTGAATGTCCCTGGGATGGGTCCCTCCATCCTTGGGTGTCCTCCTGGGGTGGGCAAGGGTGGCAGGGGGGTCCCTGGGGGCATGGGAGGGCAGCTGTGGTCTCATTTTGAGCCCACAGGTCCCTTAACGCCTGCCCTGACCCAGGCGTTAAAAAGAGGCGCAAATGCGGGGTTTTTTGCCCCGCCCACTCCCGGGCGTGATTTTTGCCCGGGAGTATAAATACGACGCATTTGCATCGCAGTCATTTTTTTAGACGGGAACGCCTACCTTGCATCTCATTAACGCAAGGAAGGCGTTCACGCAAAAAAATGACGCTCATTCCTCATACTTTGGCGCTAGACGCGTCTAACGCCAAAGTATAAATATGGCGTTAGTTTTGCGCCGAATTTGCGTCTAAAAAAACGACGCAAATTCGGCGCAAACGGAGTATAAATATGCCCCTATATTTGATAGTGAATAAATTCTGTTGGACAGAGTATTCATGCCGTTGTCGACAACCGCTAAAGCCTTTTCTAGATTTTCCTTATCCAATTGCCTGAAACGCGCAGCAGCCTCAATCTGTGAAAGTTTCCAAACTTCATTGTACATAGCATATAGAAACCTTTTTGAGCACTGTTTTCTAGGACCCAGCAGAAAATCCTGCAAGTCTACATCTTCAGAAAGAGCGTTTAAGTGTTTCTTAACTGCAGCTAATGTGTTGGTCAGTACCCATTGCTGGCACAGTTTACCCACACTGTATGCTGTAACTATACCTGTATCTTGACCCGATACAAAGCGAGGGTCTGGCCTGTTAGTTGAAAACCCCCCTGAAGAGTTAAAAAAACGCATTTGACACTCATTAGTGTCAGTGGGCCATATTAACCACCCGCCGGGACTGGAAAGTGAAGAATTATAGGTACCAGCTTTGATCATTGCATCTAACTTTTCCCCGGTGATATTAAGGAAATATTGCCAATCTTTAAACCTTGCCGGAGTGGGGATACTGGACGTGTTCATGTCTTTCATTTTTGCTAACCCCAGACAGGATGTCTGCTGAATAGTGTCATTTAAGAAAATCATTTGCACAGGAATCAGGCATGCTCGAAATAAAACTTCCCTACCCTGTATCTGCCAATCTTGTGTTCCCAATACACTTTTCAAGTCAATAGTGCTCTTCCAGTATTTGTAACCTTCAAATGCGAGCCGGGAAACAAAGGGATCTGAATAAATCAGTTTTGTGTCAGTTAGCAAAAGTTTCCTAAATTGTGCTAGAGGTATTTTAAAATAATATGACTCTGCGTTTTTTGTGTCATGCCCAGAAAAATATGTACATTTATCATTATAGTATTTTGGGCTCCCTACCGGTGGTGTAGAACAGTGTTCCCACTGTGTGTAGTTTAATACTGGCCTGTATCTACTGGCACGGTGTAGGTAGTAATGTCCCCAATTGTTATAGCAGAACATTTCCCAATAATTCATTGTATGTTCATATACATCATCACTTTCAAAAGCGGAATAGTCCTTCATCTCAGTTAGCATAGAATCAACTGTTTGGACATCCCAATCATCCGAGACAACATCAGGTGTAATTACGTCTGTCATAGAAATTTTGAATACATATGGTATTTGAATAATTTCTGTCCCACACAATCCCATCAGAAATCGGTATTGCTGTAACATTTACAGGGGACAAGTCTCTTCGGACCTTATGTGAGAAATGATATGGAGTTAAAACTTCATTAACAGGCTCAACAGATGAGCAGTCAGGAATATAGTGACCATTTATGAGCAAAAAGAAAACAGCCACAAAACCAATCCATAGAAATAATGCAAAAAATGTCAAACAGAACCATAAATAGTTCCACGACTATATCAAATAGTTCTTCTTAAGCCATTGGTACAGCTTACTTATTTTTGAAACATTGTCAATCACAGTGGTGGATGAGTGTGAAGAAAAATCATCAATGTCAATGAAATAGCCAGAGGCAGTCTCTGCAAACACGGGAACCGGTGCACTATCCGTACTTTGGTCCACTTCACGTGGAGGCTCTTGGTAGATGGGGTCATTAGTCTGTGATGTGTTTGTGTGAAAAACAGCCAAATCTTGAACGGGAGTGGTCACTGAAGTGGTGACAGGAACTAGCAAGAGTTCATTTACCGCCCTCCCCATGGTCGAGGAGGTATCTGAAACAACGTTGGACATTGTCGCATAGTCCATAATAATGTTGTTCATCCTACTATGTAAATGTATGTCCTGTTGGGTAGTGAGAGGGGATCGGGAACCACCCAAGGGACCTCTTGGTCTACTGTGAAGGATCGGCCACATGGTGTAATTTGATGTCATCGATGGAGATAAATCTGTTCATTCGAGAGCCAGACAGTGGTGGTAAGATGACAGTCCGGGTACCTTGAATTCCAAGGACCGGTACAGGTGCTCTGTATGATGGACCGAATTCCTTCTTCACAGCGATCTTCTCACGAACCAGATCCCCAATTTTAGGAATCCAGCCAGTCGAAGTTTTTGCTAAATCCCTTATTCCTAAAGTGGCAGCACTTGCAGATGATTTATCATCACAAAATTGCTGAAGCTCCTGTAAAACAGTGAGATGTTCATTTATGTCAAATGGGGTTTCTGCTGCCACTATACCATAGGCATCAAGATCTGGGACATACATAGGTATCCCAAAGAGAACCTCATATGGAGTGCGTCCCCCCAAGGACCTTCTTGGCAGATTATTCAGTGCTCTCTGGACCCCATGTAGGTGATGTAACCAACTGCGGCCTGAACCTAATACTTGAGCTGTTAAGGACTGCTTCAGATCACGATTCCGCCTCTCCACGACCAAATTTCCCTCGGGATGGTATGGTAAGGAGTACAACACCTATCGTCCCCATGGTATCCCTGAATGCCTTAGAGGCAAAGGCAGGGCCCTGGTCCGAATGGAATGCTGCAACCGCATATGTACCGATAAAGATCAGCAAGTCTTTTATAACAGTCCGAGCGTCAGCCGACTGCTGTGGCCATACCCACAGGAATCTAGAACAAGAATCTACAGCGACTAGAATGTATTTGTATGCACAATCAGGCTGTAAGGGACCACAATGGGCCAGGCACACACACTGTAGTGGCCTATTGGACACTAATAGGGATGTCTGCGGTGGGCATTTGATATTAGAGCCCTTTATCTGCTGGCAAATGTCACAGCAAAGGACATAGGTGGTCATTCTGACCTCGGCGGTAAAAGGCGCCTACCGCCGGTCAGAAATCCTCCATAATCCCGCCGCGGTCGCGGAAACCCGCCACGGTCATTCTGACCCGCAGAAGGCAAACCTCCGAAAATCCGACCGCCACAACAGACCGCCAGACCAGCGGGCGGCGGAAAGGTGGAGGTGACCAAACCTCCACCGCCACGCCAACAGAAATACGCCCATGCCATTACGACCCACGAATCCACGCGGCGGTCATTCAAACGCGGTATTCCATTGGCGGGACACACCGGCGCGGTCAGAATACACACAAACGAACAAAACTCACCCACATTGGACGATTTGAATCCCACACACCTGATACACATACACACACCACTCCCACACACACAATACAATATAAAACACCCACCCACATCACCCACAAACCCCTACGCTTAAAAATTCGTAAAGAAGACAAGAGCGAGACACCAGCATCCAAAACATAACAGCCACAGCCACTCAACACCATCACCCACACACTATCCACACACAAAACAACACACACCACCACACTCAACTCACTTAAATACACATACTCCACCCCACACATCATACACACCACCCCATGGCACCCCAAAGACAACCCCGCTTCACAGACAAAGAACTCAGGGTCATGGTGGAGGAAATCGTTCGGGTAGAGCCCCAGCTGTTCGGCACACAGATACAATACACCAGCATTGCCCGGAGGACGGAGCTATGGCAGAGGATTGTCGACAGGGTGAACGCAGTGGGACAGCACCCCAGAAATCGGGAAGACATCAGGAAGCGATGGAACGACCTACGGGGGAAGGTGCGTTCCATGGTATCAAGGCACAACATCGCCGTGCAGAAGACTGGCGGAGGACCCCCACCTCAACCCCCACAATTCACATCATGGGAGGAGGAAGTCTTGAACATCCTGCATCCTGACGGCCTCGCAGGAGTCGGCGGAGGAATGGATACTGGTAAGTTGAAGCTTCAATACTGCTTCCCCCCCACCTGCATGCCAAATCAGACCCCAACCCTCACCCCCATCCTCGAACCCCACCCTCACCCCCACCCCCATCCTCACCCCCACCCTCACCCCCACCACCATCCTCACCCCCACCACCATCCTCACCCCCACCCCCAGCACACCTATTCCCCGCCAATGTCTCACCATCACAACCCACACATCCCAAAACCTAGGCCTGCATGCGTCCACTAAGCATGGACACCCATCACCAAAGCATGCCCAATGCATATACACATCCCCCCCACAAGCCACCCTCACCAAAGCCCCCACACACGAATGCCAGCACTTGGGGACACGGGAACCCACAGATACACCCATATGCCACACATTGAAACTATAACCATACCTCTATACCCCTGCAGGACCCGACCGTCAACACACCGCGGCGGAGGGGCCAGAATTATCCACACCCCCCACCCAAGAGGCCGTCAGCGATGACAGCAGCTCTGTCGATCTGGACACCGATGACCAGCCCGGACCATCGGGGACCTCTGGACAGTCGGTTCCCCTCACACAGGCACAGGCCACTATAGACCCTAACCCCTCTGGGAACACCAGCACAGCTCCCACCCAGCGGGCCCATGCCTCTGTCTCCAGGGTGCGTCAATCTGCGGTGTGTCTACCACTACAGGGCACCCAGGATAACCCACCACCCCAACAACAACAGGGACCTGGGGGCAGTGGTAGTGGGCACACCGGCCAGGGGGCAGAGGCCCAGGGAAACAGGGCAACTCGGCGGGCAGCTGTGCGACAGGGGGGGGAGGAGAGGCCCAGGGAACCCACTCTCCACGAGGTCCTCACCACCATCATGGGAGCATACAACCGCTCCCAGGAGACGATGGCGACGGTACTGGCCCGGTTCCAGGAGATCCAGGTGCTGCAGGAGGAACACTATCGGGGGTACAGGGAGGACATCAGAGCCATCAACACCACCCTGGTTACCATGGTAGGGCTGCTGCAGGACCTCGTAAACAGCAGGGCGGACACTGAACAACACCCAAGGGCCCCTGCCACTAGCCTGGACCAAGAACAGCCATCCACCTCCGCCGGCGCTAGTGGACAGGAGGCCCCCGCACAGCAGCAGCCCACCAGACCCCCACCTCCTGCAGGAGAAGAACCACCCCGCAAGAGGGCCCTGAGATCTCGCAAGAAGACAGAGTAGGATGTCAAGACCCCCGCCAGCAAAGGATACCACCTGATGTCATCCCACTGTCCCACATTGTCACCCTGTCCATCCTTGAACTGCCCATGCTCCATCTCTCCACAGGCCTCTGGACAATGCACCTGTGTGACTGTTACTCTGGACTCTGCCATGGACATTCCTTCACCATAGCCCCCACCCACTTGAAACCACCCATCCCATTTTGAGCACTTCAATAAACACCTATTTTGCACCAAAATATCAGGAGTCTGGCTGTGATTTCAATAGATTGTAATTGACATGACAGTGCAAATATGTCCTTGTACATGGTGAAGTCAACAAACAGCTGCCACAAAGCTGTAGTCCATGGGGAAACGAAGCACAGGACTCGTAGTGGGGACCCCAGATCTGAAATAGGGAGGGAAAAGCCAAAACTCAGTCATCATACACTGGGGCAAATAGACAGGCAGCAGAGATGCTGCAGAGTAGTTAACATTTACTAAATTATCTTTGAAATGTTACCTGTGTCCTATTGGAAGTACTGTTCAATGATTCTGTCCCTGTTGTCTGTTTCAGCCCCGTCGTCTTCCTCCTCGTCACTCTCCTCAGGTTCCACCGCTGCCACAACACCACCGTCTCGACCATCCTCCTGCAGGAAAGGCACCTGGCGGCGCAAAGCCAGGTTGTGAAGCATGCAGCAGGCCACGATGATGTGACACACCTTCTTAGGTGAGTACATTAGGGATCCACCGGTCATATGCAGGCACCTAAACCTGGCCTTTAGGAGGCCAAAGGTGCGTTCGATCACCCTCCTAGTACGCCCATGGGCCTCATTGTACCGTTCCTCTGCCCTGGTCCGGGGATTCCTTACTGGGGTCAGTAGCCACGACAGGTTGGGGTACCCAGAGTCCCCCACTAGCCATACACGGTGTCTCTGTAGCTGTTCCATCACGTAAGGGATGCTGCTATTCCTGAGGATGTAGGCGTCATGCACTGACCCTGGGAATTTGGCATTTACATGCGAGATGTACTGGTCAGCCAAACACACCACCTGGATGTTCATTGAATGGTAACTTTTTCTGTTCCTGTACACCTGCTCCCTGTCTCTTGGGGGAACCAAAGCCACATGGGTCCCATCAATGGCACCAATTACGTTGGGAATATGTCCAAGGGCGTAGAAATCACCCTTCACTGTAGCCAATTCGCCCACCTCAGGGAAAATGATGTAGTTCCTCACGGATTTCATCAGGGCAGACAACACTCTGGATAACACCTTCGAAAACATGGGCTGAGACATCCCGGAAGCAATTCCCACGGTTGTCTGAAATGACCCACTTGCCAAGAAATGTAGTACTGACATGACCTGCACCAGAGGGGGAATCCCTGTGGGTTGGCGGATGGGGGACATCAGGTCGGGCTCCAGCTGGGCACACAGTTCATGGATAGTGGCACGGTTAAGACGGTAGGTCAGGATAATGTGGCGTTCTTCCATTGTCGACAGGTCCACCAGCGGTCGGTACACGGGAGGATTCATCCGTCTCCTCGCCCAACCCAGCGGACGGTGCCTAGGAAGGACAACATGGAGCACACAGTCAGGCAACCCACAGGTACGTACTCACAGCTAGCACAGTATACGATTCTCTATGCAGTAAATGGCGTGTCTGAGTGGCTATGCAAGGCCTAGGCCTGTGTGACGCAGTTGAAATTGAGCCATGTGGGCCCTGGAAATGGCGGCTGCCTGACCTGTGAAGTGTGACAATGGGATGTGAGGTCAATGCGCTGGCGTGGCACACCGCGGCGGGCGGCGGGCGAAGACCGCGGCGCGAAGCCGCATTGGTTAACATTGAAGCCTATGGGTTTCAGGAGCCAATGGCGAAGGGCGCCGGCGGTGGCGGGACGCACCGCCGCGGTACGCACCGCCGCGGACGTGACCGCCATTTTCTATCTACTTATCCACTTGCGACTTGAACTTTCACAGGAGAGGACCTATACTGCAAGTGTTGCTGTGACCTCGGTCTGGAAGGGACAATGGCTGCTGCGACTGGGGAAAGGGCCCCTGCCTTCACTGGAGAGGAGTTGGAGAAACTTGTGGATGGGGTCCTCCCCCAGTATGCGCTACTCTACGGTCCTCCAGACCAACAAGTGAGTTTAATTCAATATGGATTTGGGGCCACTGGCTGGCTTGGGGGCCTGGCGGGGATGGGGGGCATGTTGGGGCTGGCGGGGGGCCTGGCGGGGGGCCTGGCGGGGATGGGGGGCATGTTGGGCATGGCGGGGGGCATGGCGGGGGGCCTGGCGGGGATGGGGGGCATGTTGGGCATGGCGGGGGGCCTGGCGGGGATGGGGGGCATGTTGGGGCTGGCGGGGGGCCTGGCGGGGGGCCTGGCGGGGATGGGGGGCATGTTGGGCATGGCGGGGGGCCTGGCGGGGATGGGGGGCATGTTGGGCATGGCGGGGGGCATGGCGGGGGGCCTGGCGGGGATGGGGGGCATGTTGGGCATGGCGGGGGGCCTGGCGGGGGGCCTGGCGGGGATGGGGGGCGTTGGGCCACTGGAAAGGAAAATGCTGAGTAACTTGAACGTGGTATTTCTCCCTCCCTGTACGTGTCACATAGGTCCGCGCCCATGAGAAGATCGGGATTTGGCGTGCCATCGCCAAGGAAGTCCGGGCCCTGGGGGTCCACCATCGACGGGGCACCCACTGCCGCAAGAGGTGGGAGGACATCCGCCGCGGGACCAAGAAGACCGCCGAGTCTCTGCTGGGGATGGCCTCCCAACGTAGGCGGGGTGCCTGCCGTCAACTGAGCCCCCTGATGTTCCGGATCCTGGCGGTGGCCTACCCTGATTTGGATGGGCGCGTGAGGGGAGCACAGCAGACACAAGGGGGTGAGTACAAGCATTATCTACTCTGTTGTCGCGCAGTGGAGGTGTCTGGGTGGGGGAGGAGGGCTGGGGGTCCCCCTAGGCCAGGGCGATATCTGTAGGCTGGGCACCCCCGTAAGCCCCAGCTACCACCCTCAGTAGTTTGTCAGTACAGCCATCCCTGGGCCGTGTCATCCATGGGTGCAGTTGTCAACTCTAGGCGTGTAGGGCATGTTCCACGGAATGCGTAGCGTACCCCAAGTGCGCAACTTAGTGCAGGGGGCATCTGTGTCTGTCATGTCCGCTAACTGTACCGGAGATCCATGTACTCAATATCCCTTTATTTCTCTCTCCCCCCCCCTTTTTGTTTGTCTTTCTGTGCTTGTGTGCATCAGCATCATCAGGCGGAGGAGAAGTGGCATCGGGGCAGGAGGGAGCTGCATCTCACATGGCCCAGGAGGGCCATGCCACAGAGTCAGACTGGACCAGTGAGACGGAGGGCGAGGGGAGCTCCACGACGGGGACGACTGGAGCCTGCAGCGACACGGACACGTCCTCGGAAGGGGGCTCCCTTGCGGGGGTGGCACCATCCGTGCCCCCCGCCATTACAGGTACAGCCGCCACCCAGCGCACCATCTCCGCCCTCCCAGCAGCCCCTCCGCGTTCGCCCCGTGCCCGCTCTGCCAGGAAGCCGGGCATCTCCTTCGCCCCAGGCACCTCAGGCCCTGCCCCTGTTACCCCCGCTGCCCTCAGTGAGGAGGTCATTGACCTCCTCCGAACGCTCATTGTTGGGCAGACTACCCTTTTGAATGCCATCCAGGGGGTGGAGAGGGAGGTTCATCGCAGCAATGCGTACCTGGAGGGCATTCATTCGGGTCAGGCTGCCCATCAGCGATCGTTCCAGGCTCTGGCCTCAGCACTGACGGCAGCCATTGTCCCTGTCTCCTGCCTGCCTCTACTAACTCCCTCCTCCCAGTCTCCTGTTCCTCTGCCTGTCCCACCCACACCATCAGACCAGCCTGCACACACCTCAACACCCAAGAGAAGCTCATCCAAACATAAGCACCACAGATCACGCAGACATTCACACACGCAACATTCCGATGCAGACATGCCAACCGTCACTACCACCTCTGTGACCCCCACCTCCTCGTCTCCCTCCTCCCTCCCTGTGACGTCTACACTCACACCTCCATTCACCTCACCATCAGCCAGTGTTTCCATCACCAGCACACCCTCCACTCCAGTCCGCACACGTGCAGTCACCACCCCCACTGCCATTTACACGTCCCCTGTGTCCTCTCCCACTGTGTCTGTCACCCCCTCTTCCACACCACACAAACGCAGCCACCCACCCACCCAACAGCCATCCACCTCACGACAGCCTATCCCTCCTGCACCTGCACCCAAAGACAGCAAACGTGACTCACCTACAACCACATCCTCTCCCTCCACTCCCATTCCCACTGTACCTACCACTCTCCATTGTCCCAAGAAGCTCTTCCTCGCCACTACTAACTTCTTTCCTGACCCTGAGCCCCCCCCTCCTTCTCGTCGGGGTAAGAAGAGCACCTCAGCCACCACCAGCCCTTTAGCCCCCTTGACAAGGGTGCAGGGGTATTGGAGCCCGCCAGCCCGCATGTCTGGATCTTCGCCCAGCAGCAAGGGGACAGCCAGCCCACCCCCTGGGAAGAGGAGCAGAAGGCGGAAGGGGCGCCGCAGGAGCCCGCCTTCTACATCCCCCCCGGACACCACCCAGAGACAGTCACCAGCCACAGCTCCAAAGGGAGGAAAGGGCCACAGGCCGACGACTAAGGAGGGCAAGGGCAGCAAGTTGGAGAGGTCAGGCAGCAGGCCTGCTGCCCAGGAGGAGCCCACAACCCCCATAGCCGCTGCCCCGGGAGGAACCGGCACAGCTGCCCCAGGAGAGCCCACCAGCCCCATAGCCGCTGCCCAGGGAGGACCCAGCCCAGCTGGCCAGGAGGGCCCCACCACCCACAGCCCAGGTGGGCAGTGAAGGAGCACCATCCCCGCTGCCCAGGAGGGCACCACCAGGCATTTAGCAGTTGGCCATAGACCGTCCGCCGTCTCAAGAACCGCTGAACTGGGCCCTTCAAGGCAAGAACCGCTGAACTGGGCCCTTCAAGGCAAGAACCGCTGAACTGGGCCCCGCCGTCTCAAGAACCGCTGAACTGGGCCCTTCAAGGCAAGAACCGCTGAACTGGGCCCTTCAAGGCAAGAACCGCTGAACTGGGCCCCGCCGTCTCAAGAACCGCTGAACTGGGCCCTTCAAGGCAAGAACCGCTGAACTGGGCCCTTCAAGGCAAGAACCGCTGAACTGGGCCCGCCGTCTCAAGAACCGCTGAACTGGGCCCCGCCGTCTCAAGAACCGCTGAACTGGGCCCCGCCGTCTCAAGAACCGCTGAACTGGGCCCCGCCGTCTCAAGAACCGCTGAACTGGGCCCCGCCGTCTCAAGAACCGCTGAACTGGGCCCTTCAAGGCAAGAACCGCTGAACTGGGCCCTTCAAGGCAAGAACCGCTGAACTGGGCCCCGCCGTCTCAAGAACCGCTGAACTGGGCCCTTCAAGGCAAGAACCGCTGAACTGGGCCCTTCAAGGCAAGAACCGCTGAACTGGGCCCCGCCGTCTCAAGAACCGCTGAACTGGGCCCTTCAAGGCAAGAACCGCTGAACTGGGCCCCGCCGTCTCAAGAACCGCTGAACTGGGCCCTTCAAGGCAAGAACCGCTGAACTGGGCCCTTCAAGGCAAGAACCGCTGAACTGGGCCCCGCCGTCTCAAGAACCGCTGAACTGGGCCCGCCGTCTCAAGAACCGCTGAACTGGGCCCCGCCGTCTCAAGAACCGCTGAACTGGGCCCCGCCGTCTCAAGAACCGCTGAACTGGGCCCCGCCGTCTCAAGAACCGCTGAACTGGGCCCTTCAAGGCAAGAACCGCTGAACTGGGCCCTTCAAGGCAAGAACCGCTGAACTGGGCCCCGCCGTCTCAAGAACCGCTGAACTGGGCCCTTCAAGGCAAGAACCGCTGAACTGGGCCCTTCAAGGCAAGAACCGCTGAACTGGGCCCCGCCGTCTCAAGAACCGCTGAACTGGGCCCTTCAAGGCAAGAACCGCTGAACTGGGCCCCGCCGTCTCAAGAACCGCTGAACTGGGCCCTTCAAGGCAAGAACCGCTGAACTGGGCCCTTCAAGGCAAGAACCGCTGAACTGGGCCCCGCCGTCTCAAGAACCGCTGAACTGGGCCCCGCCGTCTCAAGAACCGCTGAACTGGGCCCCGCCGTCTCAAGAACCGCTGAACTGGGCCCCGCCGTCTCAAGAACCGCTGAACTGGGCCCTTCAAGGCAAGAACCGCTGAACTGGGCCCCGCCGTCTCAAGAACCGCTGAACTGGGCCCTTCAAGGCAAGAACCGCTGAACTTGGCCCTTCAAGGCAAGAACCGCTGAACTGGGCCCCGCCGTCTCAAGAACCGCTGAACTGGGCCCTTCAAGGCAAGAACCGCTGAACTGGGCCCTTCAAGGCAAGAACCGCTGAACTGGGCCCCGCCGTCTCAAGAACCGCTGAACTGGGCCCTTCAAGGCAAGAACCGCTGAACTGGGCCCTTCAAGGCAAGAACCGCTGAACTGGGCCCCGCCGTCTCAAGAACCGCTGAACTGGGCCCCGCCGTCTCAAGAACCGCTGAACTGGGCCCTTCAAGGCAAGAACCGCTGAACTGGGCCCTTCAAGGCAAGAACCGCTGAACTGGGCCCCGCCGTCTCAAGAACCGCTGAACTGGGCCCCGCCGTCTCAAGAACCGCTGAACTGGGCCCCGCCGTCTCAAGAACCGCTGAACTGGGCCCTTCAAGGCAAGAACCGCTGAACTGGGCCCCGCCGTCTCAAGAACCGCTGAACTGGGCCCCGCCGTCTCAAGAACCGCTGAACTGGGCCCCGCCGTCTCATGAACCGCTGAACTGGGCCCTTCAGGGCAAGAACCGCTGGCCCTTTGGCAGACGTGGCAGGGCAGGATCTATCTCGGGCAGGGCTGCAGGATGTCCTCTGGCCAACTTGCCTCCTCCAGTGGCAGTGGGGTCTGTTATGGACTGTATGGACTGTGGCTTTGCTCTCCCCAGGATGGCCCAGTGGGCAGGCCACCCACTGTATGGACTGTTTGGACTGTGGCTTTGCTCTCCCCAGGATGGCCCAGTGGGCAGGCCACCCACTGTATGGACTGTATGGACTGTGGCTTTGCTCTCCCCAGGATGGCCCAGTGGGCAGGCCACCCACTGTATGGACTGTATGGACTGTGGCTTTGCTCTCCCCAGGATGGCCCAGTGGGCAGGCCACCCACTGTATGGACTGTATGGACTGTGGCTTTGCTCTCCCCAGGATGGCCCAGTGGGCAGGCCACCCACTGTATGGACTGTATGGACTGTGGCTTTGCTCTCCCCAGGATGGCCCAGTGGGCAGGCCACCCACTGTATGGACTGTATGGACTGTGGCTTTGCTCTCCCCAGGATGGCCCAGTGGGCAGGCCACCCACTGTATGGACTGTATGGACTGTGGCTTTGCTCTCCCCAGGATGGCCCAGTGGTCATGGAGTCCCCTCGTGGATCTGGCGTCGTGTACTCAAGTGGCTGAGGTGCCCCCCCTTCCCTTCCCCCTGAGGTGCCTGTCCTATTTTCTTTCTGATGCCCCTGCAGTGTTCTCTCCGTGGAGTTCTTGTCGTGGGACTGGGCCTTGCCCCTTTGCACAGGACCCCTGTGATCCACGGACAGTGGTTGGACTACATTTAGTAGCTGTATATATTTTGTACATAGTTTATTTATTTATTGGGATTAATGGCGTACATATTTAAATATATCTGCCCGTTTATGATCTCTTCTTTTGGTCTTTGCATTATTTCGGAGGGGGGTGGTTTGTGGGTTGTGACAGTGATCTGTGGGAATGCATTGATGTGTGTGTTGTAGTGGGTGTGGGTGGGTGGGTGTGTGCCGGTAATCTTTTCCCTCCCCTGTGTCGTAGGTGCAGTACTCACCGATGTCTTCCACGCCGCCGGGCGTGCTCCTGGTATATGAGGAGGAATAGGAGTGCGGGATGACCTGTAACTCTGGCTCCATACTGCCGGAATCTCGCGTGGAGTGCGTAGAGGTGAGCGTTTTCCCGTTCGTAGTCTGTTTCCGCCGTGTTCTTATCGGCGGTGCTCCCGCCCCGGAAAAGGTGGCAGATTGGTGGGTCGTAATAGGGTGGGCGGTACTTTGTCTGCCGCCGGGCTGTTGGCGGGAACCGCCACGCTGTTTGTTTGTACCGCTGTGGCGGTCGGAGTGTTAAGTTGGCGGGCTGTGTTGGCGGTTCCCGCCAGGGTCAGAATTGCATATTTTAGACCGCCGGCCTATTGGCGGCTTGGCCGCCGCTTTATCACCGACCGCCAGGGTCAGAATGAGGGCCATATTTCTTTGTCCGTCTGCAAAGACCAGGCCACCAGAAGCGTTTCTGTAAGAGTGTTATCGTGGCCGATATACCAGCATGTGCAGAAGCGACACCCTCATGCGCTGCTTTTATTAGATCTAATCTCTGGTCTTCGTTGGGGATCACTCGATCTCCAACCCCAGGAATTGTTGTGTAGGCAACATTCTGTGCACTGATATGGTAAGTATAGTTTGTAGGGTATCCCTTTGAAATGGGGCTTGCCTGCAGCCGAAGCTTTCACGAAAGTCAGTATTTCATTATCCAATCTCGTTTGCGAACGAGTCACTGCAGCCACAGAGGCCGTAGCTACTGCTGCTTTGGCCGCTTCATCAACCAATGTATTACCGGTAACGTGTACTCCTACACGTTGGTGGCCCAATGTATGTTCTACATGGACACGTGGTAGCTTATCCTTAAGATCAGCCACCCTCCCCCACAATATTTTGTGTTTAATTGTGTTCCCTTTAGAGTCTCTAAACCCGTTCAGCTTCCAATGACTGAGATAGTCATTGTATGACTGAACGCAGTAATATGAGTCACAGACTATTAAAGTCAGGCATCAAGGCTCAGTATGTTCGAGCACTAGTATTAGAGCTTTAAGTTCAGCCAACTGGGCTGTGCAGTCCCATAAGGTCTGCGTGTAGGTATTGTGAGGGTGGAAGACAAGCTGCGGAGTATTGATGTTTAGTATCTACAGCCGGTTGTGCTAAACCGTCAGTGTATATGACAGTATGATATCTGTCTAGTGGCAAGATATTTAGCAGAGCGGGGTACTCTTGTTCGTACTGGAGAAACTCTTGTGTCTGAAGTTTTGGATCAAAAATGTAATCGACATCAGTGGCGGTCAGAGACGTTGCCCATTGAATCCAACGTGGATGTAATGCTTTAGCATTTGGAACGCTTGCTTTGGTGACAGCCTCTAAAGCCGGCACCAGGGAGACTACAATAATACGTTTCCCCTGGGCAAGTGGCCTCTCTTTTATGACGGCCATCTTTACTGCCGTCAAAATCTTTTCTGTAGGTGAAAAACGCTGTTCTGCATTAGAGTATAAATGTGATTTATATGCTATAGGTACTGTGTCGCCTTCGTTGAAGGTGACATTAGTAAATCCAATGGCACCAGCAATTATTCTGATGACCAAATTTGTTTTATTGTCACGTGTGTGCAAGTGTTTAGCTTCTAGCATGTCCTGTTGCATTTCCCTAAGGATGCAGGTGTGTTCAACCGTCCAGTGTCTGCTAGAAAAATTGGGCTGAACCAAGTCATAAAGTGGCTTGATACGTTGTGCATAATCTGGAATGTACGTTCTGCCAAAATTAAAGAAACCTAGTAGTGACTGTAGTATCTTAAGTGTGTTAGGAGGGTGCAGTTGAGCACATTTTTCTAGAAAGTGCGGGCCAGGCTCTTTCCCTCGTTCGATAGCTCACATCCCAGGAATAATACACTGAGAAAGGCGATCTTGCTTTTATTAAAGTTGAATTTGTAACCGAGGTCTGCAAATCCCAAAATGATCCGATCGACCCTTGCAAGATGAATGTCGAGGTCATCGTCTGTGAGATATATGTCATCCACGTAGGATAACTCCTCTGAATCAATATCATGTAATATTGATGTTACACAGGCTGAAAATAGCCCCGGGCTATTTTTATAGCCTTGAGGTAAATAACAAAAGTGTTTCTGAGAGCCAAATGAGAATGCACTCAGGTCCCGACTTTCGTGTGCTAAATTCTGGCAGAAAAAAACATTAGATATATCTAATGTTGTTTGATATTTTTTATGCACTATATTGTTTATTAGTGCTGTGCTATGTGAATTTTGTATAGCATATGTGCGGGTATGACTATTTAGATGTCTATAATCTATGACTATTCTGTATGAATGGTCTGGTTTTGCAATAGGGAATAATGGATTATACATTGCAGATGTACAGGGCTCAGTTACTCCCTGGTACTCAGGTTGGGTGAGGATCTCCCTCACCGGACCTTTTGCTTCATGTTTGACAGGGTATTGTGGCTGCGGTTGGGGTGTAGACCTAACGGGAATGACATGACAAGGAGACTCCTTGTCCCAACCTACATAATTGCGAGATAACGCAGGTGCACTGCGTTAAAGCCCATTCAGCAGCATAGGCTTCTTTTTCTGCTTCCGGAACAAGATCGGAGAAAGAAGGCAAAATGAAATTTTCCCCATACGGGAGCTTACGGACGTGTTCAGGTGGCCAGTCTCTTTGGGCCAGTAGGATATCACTAGTAAGTTCATCCCAAAATATCACACTAATGGTGCGCTCCACTTCTCCCTCTATCTGAATTTTTAAATCATAAACCCTGTCGGGGGGAGAATGCCTCCGTCCGCTGTTTCAACTGCCATAAAATCGCTAGTTGCTGTCGCATCCAGATGATCTTTCAGACTCTGGCGACATATCGTGACCTCTGCTGCGCTGTCTAACAGAGTCACTGCCCACGTCTTGTTCCTCAACAGTGTTCTCAAGTATACTGGCAATCTTAGCTGTCAGTGCCTCCACCTTCTTCTTTTTAAACTGTGGCTTTTGCTGAGGAGTCTTTTCTTCTTTTTTAATGGTAGACTGCGTCAAGTCTTTCTTTTGTTTCACATATTCAGGACGTCGGTCTGGATGGCCCCCTCTCTCGCTACGTCTATCCAGTGTGTCCTGAAAGGAACGAGAGGGACGTGAATCAGTATATCTGTCTGGAGTTTTAATGTTCTCCCTATTTCTGAGATTTTATCTCCTTTCGGAGTTCTCCAGGTGTGGAGAATCAGCTCTCTTATTTCTTCTATCTTTAAAGTCTTTCTGTTTGTCCCAGCGCTTCTTAGGGCCCTCTTGTACCTGCTTTGTACCTTCCTTATGTGTGGTACCTGGTAACTCCAATTTCTTTGGCTTGGCTCCCAAACTATCCCGCCCTATACTAGTATAGGTATCAGAAATCATTTTCGGTAGCTGTCTCTCTTGTTCCTGGTGTGAAGTTTCCTGGAGACGCTGGCGTATTGCCAGTGCTACCGCTTCCCCTTTAATGTTACTGAGTATTATTGAGGAAACCGTGTCAAAGTTACGCATTAATTTCACCCCCAAATCCAAGGCTGGTGCAGCCCCGTGCTCCTTTTGTATTTGTTTTAACACTTCCGGTAAATTGGCCAGTGTCGGGGTTCCATGTGTGGTAGTGTATTTAGCACCGAAGACTGTACCCCATGTGGCGCAGTCATCCACTGAGGGAACCATCCCAAAGGGCAAGCAAATAGTGAGCAGTCTATGTTTTTCCTGTGGTCCCGTATGGGGAAACACAGCTTCCAGCTGATTAGTTTTCTGGGCAATCCAGAAAAGTATTTTTCCCGGTTCTGTAGGTACTTAACCATGATGGTATGTACTGTTTGTGGATTAATCCCAGGAGCCAATTGGTAACCACCAGGTGCTGGCGGTGCTGTACATGCTGGTGTTGTGTTCAATGTTCGCATTACGAACTGAACTAATCGTCTATATAATGTCACTAATTCAATAAAATCTCGTAGATCTGCTATTGGCATATTTTGTATGCCTGGGTGAGGTGTGTATGTGACAAACATAGTCCATGTTGGCCCTTCCTTACTTAAGGGACCTAGGGCCTGATTCTAACTTTGGAGGACGGTGTTAAACCGTCCCAAAAGTGGCGGATATACCACCTACCGTATTACGAGTCCATTATATCCTATGGAACTCGTAATACGGTAGGTGGTATATCCGCCACTTTTGGGACGGTTTAACACCGTCCTCCAAAGTTAGAATCAGGCCCCTAGCCTCACTTTTTGTAATATATGTGTTAGGGTGCCTTCAAACCAGTTCTGGTGCTCTTGGTATGTGAGCGATATTTCATGATACTGGTATGCTCGGTACCGTAAAGGTACGTTTGCAATTTTATATGTGTGGAATGTATTTGTTCTTTGGTCTACTTCAGGAAAGGTGACCCAACAGTAAAATGTTTCTGTTTGGTATGCTTCATTAGCTCCTATTATAAGAGTAAAATCCCTGCCCTCATCTGTAAGGCCATGTGTTAATAAATGTTGTGTTAGTGCATGTCTCACATTTTCAGGAATGTCTATGGCAGCAGCCATTTTTTGTTTTGAAAAACGGAACACCAAAATGCGGAGTATAAGTCCTTTTATGAGTTCGAGCTCGAACAACCTACAGCATAATGAGGTATTACCTTTTTCGCTGAGGAGGAATTTCCCAAAGACCATGGACGTCTCTGTATAATGGTACTTAGGGTACCTGTTGTCTGTGAGACAGTGATAGTCGGGGTATCCGTAAATTAGTGCCTAAACACAATCGTTGGTGGCGCCATGTCATAGTTTGGACTCTTGCTCTAGGCAAGACTGCTGGGTAAAGGATGACAGTACTTTTGCTTGTAGGCGACTATGCCTATGACTGGTCGCAACTGTTGTCCCAACCTTACCGGCTCACTAGCAGCACCTCACGAGAAACACAATAGTAAAAGGTGATTGGTGGCAGCCTTTACACATGGAATTGAGAATAAGACATCTCAGGGAGTGTCGTGGTTAAACGGAGATTACCCCTTTCTCACAGATATATCATGTCTCATACAAACACAGTCAGTGGCAAAGATGCAGTAACGTTTCAATAGTTTTTATTTAACACAACTGCAATTTGTGATATGTTGCATGGGCTGCAATGATTAGGATAATGAATAATGCAAGAAACAGAATTGTGAAGACGAGAGTCATTATTACAAAGACCCCCAATGCTTAGAAAAGACATACGAGATGTAATATGCCCTAATACCCTAATGTTTGAGGCCTAAACTCCTACCTAAAGGAGAGCTGGGTTTGCTAAACCTAATCCGCCAATGTCATGTCCATGAGAGGAGCCCCCAACCCTTGTTACCTTGGAATGAGGTCTCTAGCTCAGACTCCGCAGGGACACGAAGACTGGGTCAAGGTCAAGACGGCGTGCAGCATCGATATCAGCGACGGTGGCGCTGCCCTCTGGTCGGAATCCCTCTGATTATCTGTCTAAAGTGCGATGTATTTATACAGATCTACCAGGACCCCTGACGTAGGTGTGTTCCCAAACAATAGATAACAGACATGCTTGGGATTGCAATTAATATAAACAATCCCTCGAAAGTATGGAGAGGGAAAATCCCTAAGTGTGAACACCTACTGGTTGTTTGTCTTTGTTGCTTGATCTTGACGCCTTAACGCGGTGGCACTGAGAATGAAAAGCATAACAGGTGGCCTAACTATAAACAAGGCAGCCATCTTAGAAGAATTAAATAATTAAATGGGCTAAGACAGAGCAAGCTAAGTAGGTTAAAAGTCACTAGGTGGCGGGGGCACAAGTCTGCAAGCCAAAGGCTAAGCTAACTCCTGTTATCCCATTAAAACGAACTAGGATTCACTACGCATTAGCTACCAGAAATATATTTCCTGACAATATTTGCTCACACAGTGTTCTTGCAAAATTTAAATGGAGACAATGTCTTGGGACTAAGTAAATGTAGCATAATGGATACTGCCCTTTACCTGTGATGCAGGGCAATGAGCAAGGCGAATTGCTGCGCTGCCCTGTGTCATTGCCCTGCACCACAAAGCCCATAAATATGGGCCTCTGTGTCTATGTGACGCCCAGGACTAGATGAACCTCTCCATGGCCGGTGGCTCAAACCTCTTTATGCCCCCTGAGGACCAGATGGGATAGGGTTAGTACTCCAGGACCACTCCGAGGACCAGATTTATATATTTTCATGCAAAACTGCGTTGAAAAAGTATAGCGCCAGCTAGCGTCATTCCAAAACTCCGGCCATGCGCCATATTTATGGAATGGCACTAGCTGGCGCTAATGCCCTGTTAGCGTCCTTGGAAAGGACGCTAACAGGGCGGGGGAGGCGTAGGGGAAACCGGGCCTGTGCGCCGAATTATGGCACTACACTGTTTAGAGGCAGAAAAAGTGCCTCTAAACAGTGTAGCATCATTTTATGGCGCACAACCCCCATGGACATTGATCCTGTCTTAGTAAAGACAGGAGCCATGCCCACCACCCCAATGGCCATGCCCCAGGGGCATGGGCGTTGATGCCAGCGCCGTGCAGGCATGGCCCCTGAGCGGCGTAAAGTAAAAAAATATATATTCTTCCCGGGAGTTACCTGGCATTGGTCCCCCATCCTGTGGTGTCCCTCTGGTGTGGGTGGGGGTCAGTGGGGGTGTCCCTGGGACCAGGGAAGGGCACCTGTGGGCACTTTCCATGGTCTCTGACCCTGGAAATATGCCTACAGGTCCCCTTACGCCTGCCCATACCCAGGCGTTAAATAATTATTTAAGGTGCCCATCTCCCCATGCTGGATTTCAGCACAGGGGATAAATATGGAGCAAAGGCCATATCGTTCTTTTCTGTACAGGAACGCCTACCTTGCATCTCAGTGACGCAAGGTAGGTGTTCATGTCCAGAAAACGATGTTAACTCCATAACTTTGGTGCTAGATGTGTCTAGCGCCAAAGTATAAATATGGAGTTAGATTTGCACTGAATTAGCATTAAAAAAAATTACCCTAATTCAGTGCAAACTGAGTATAACTATGGGCCCAAGTGCATGCAACACAGTCCAGGAGACTCTGGGTCTTGTGAGTGTGGGTAGGAGGGTGCTCAGCTGGCTAGTAGCACAGGGTCTGAACAAAAAGCCTCTACCGGCAGCAGAGGAGCAACTGGAGCCAGGAAAGGAGAAGGTGCCATGATGTACTTTCCTAATATTATCCATTGGGAGGGCTAGTGCCCAGTGGTCGTGCCATCTTTCATACTTTAGTTAATTATTTTGTGGAGAAAGGGTGTGTGTATCTCCTCCTCAGTGGCTTATTCAGTCCTGGGGAATCCATCTCCCGGGGCCCAGAGTGGAGAGGAAATGTCCCAGGGACCTCACTTCCTGGGACACAGCAGCAGCCCCCCCACCTTGCTTGTGTCTGGAGGGTGGGTTGCCCCAGCAGAGGCAATCTTCATACTGCTCCTGCTTCACGGTGGGAGCATAAATTGTGCCCCATGTGCTCCCACCCAAGTGAGGAACTATGGAATACATTGCTCACTCATGCCAGTGGAGGGAGTTGGAAATTGTGATGCTGTCTCCCTCACACTATGAGGAATGTGTCTGGGGAGTTGCCTGGGGTGGCAATTGCCTTGGTGTACCCTCCCCCCATGGCCCTTTGCACTGCATATGGCTATGGGTATCTCAGGCACCTGGGCCAATCTTAAAATAAACAAAAGTAAAGACAAATGGCAAGGCTGCACAACAAAGCAAAATTAGCCACTAATAAATTGTTGACTCAGTGGCCTGGAATGCCCCATAATGGTCTGTAGTGGCTATTTAGCATGCTGTTTTTTGTTCTTCTTTGTGCCCTGAGGAGAGACAGGGGCACCACTACCATTAGTTTTCAACATTGTGTGGGCTGCCTGGAGTTTAGCATCCCCCTTCAAAAGTCATTTCAAAATGCATCCTAAGTTATAGGGGCCTTTGATTACATAATCCACAGGAAAGATGTGCATTATTTTAAGGTATTGCATAAGGCCGGAGCTTTTGATCTACATCTTGAGTGTGCAGGGAACCCTGGCGGCCAGTGATCTGCCTGTATTTCATTTGGACTGATATGTATTAAAAAAGACTCTTGACACATAGGGCCCAATTCACAAAGGTAAAATTATACTTTTTTTCTAAGTTTAGACCAGAACGGAATCCGCCCAGAGATTCTGCCCTACACAGAGAAAGAGGAATATGCCTCCATGGATTGTTTTTGTGCAGGTACGTGTCCCTTCCTGCACAGAAATAATCCTGCCCACAAATCAGACACCCTAGTACCATAGTGCAAGAGTACCTGCAATGGCATAAGCAGCAAATTGTTCGCCAGCACTGGCTGAAAGGACAGGAAAGCACCGTAACTCATCAATACCGTACATTCCTGCCCTTTGGGTTTTGCATAGGGCAGCAAAGCAAGAATACTTGCAGTGCTACCCTATGTCAAATCGTCGTAAATGAGGCTCAAAAAGTTTAAAATGTCATGCTCCTGTACAAAAGCAGTAAAGTACAGTCAACAGAGTGCATTATATAGATATGTCAATTTCTTATTCTCAGTGTACAGCGCACAAACTTTACCAATGAAATACAAAGATCCAAATTGCACAGTTTTTTGCAGAAAGATAAATGCCTCTTTATGAGACCGAATCTCAGATCTTAGCAAAATTGGGATCAAAAAATACTTCTGAGGGAGGAAATATGACTAAAAAAGAGAATAAAGTGCATGGTGCTTTGTTTAGAGATATTATCACAAAGGCAGCTCAGCATGATGCCATTCCAGTTAACATCACTGGAAAAGGCCACCTTGAAATATAAGGTATTAAAAAGAAACCTAGTCATATAAAATCTACTATTTGAATTAAAAGTAGATGCTGAATACAATTCACACCGCAGCACTATTTTAATCATATTGTAATCAGCACTGCTACCCAGTTTATCAAAATTTGCATGGTGATGGATGCCCCACCAACATCTAAATACCACTTTCTCCTGAGCCATTATATCTCACTTAATGTTTGATGGATTAAAAAATAGCTCAGGGAAACCAAAGTCCCTAATGCGCTCCTTTATATAATTAATCCATGGAATCACCCGAGAGCGACAGTCTTCCAATATTTCTTTTTCAGAGGAAGGAACCTTCTTTACTCCAAATTCTAATCAAAAGAATCAGGGGGTTTAACATGATCCAGTCCTCTAAATGAGGCAAATCAACTTCAGGATGACCCATAAATGAAGGGGTCAATAGAGGGACTGCTAAAAGGCGTTGAAAAATGTAGTCTCTATCCCTGCAAAGAAACCGCACCCATGTCCCCCCAAACTTTGGCGCTCTAGGTTGCTACAGCAATGCACTTACTTTTGTAATTACCGATCATTTCTTGAACTGAGCTGTGTCCTAATCAGCATGCAAAAGTGAAGACTGACTCTACAGCTCTTTGGCATTGCGTCACCCCACTGTTAAAAAGAGTGTGACAATGCACATTTTGATTCACAGTGATGGCAAGACCGTTAAAAGCTTTCACCCTACAGATTTCAGACCCTCCGAAGAAAAAATATCTACTTTTATTGTTTTGGGGGCCAATGCACATGCCATAAAATTTATTTTGGTTAACTTTAAGGTTGAGCTTCCCCTTAAAATCACTAAAAGACTCTAAAAGGGCTGTAATCTGTTAGCCGTTCTGGAAATTAAGACTACGTCATTGATGTACAGTAAAACACGGAGGACTCAAGATTTCACCAGAGGCATATCCTTCCTTATCTTCCTCAGGTGCAGCTCTAAACCATTAATATAGTTAAAAAATATTAAGGGGGCCATCACGCACCCCTGCCTAACCCTTGTGTGCATTTATTTAAAAGTTCACCCTCAGGGCCAAACCTCACTTAATTATACGGTCCTAATGCATTCTCTGTAATGGGGCAAATATAGCCTGATCTAGATCCATCGAAGCCATAATGCCCCTCAGTTTGGACCTGTTAACCAAGTCAAAGGCAGAGGACAGGTCCATAAACACTAGGTGAATGGACCCTTTCCTTGCTTTGGCATACTTGCTCCCAACCAGCTGAAGATTCAGGCATTGTTCCACTGTGCACTCCTCGGGCGAAACCCGAACTGGACTCTAGAAAGTGTCTGATTTTCCTCCAGCCAGCCCTCAAGGCCAGTGGCAATAATTCTACCCCGGATTTTGAGAGAGCTATCTAAAAGGGAAATTGGGCAGCAGCAACTTGGTGAGTGCCTGTCCCCTTTCTTAAAAATAGGGACAACCACCCCTTCTTTCCTAGACAAAATAGGGGTTCCTTTAATGACAACTTGTAAAATGTTAGCTAAAATTGGGGCCCAAAGTGCAGAATTGTCTTTAAAAAGGTCTAGGGGGACTCCATCAGGACCTGGGGCTTTTCATGCAGGGCTCTGATTAAGGGCGGCTATTACGCCCCTTACTGAGATGGAATCACTAAGGACTCCAGGTTGCCAAAAGCTACCTTAACATATTCTGGGATAGGCTCTGAATTACCAGGATTAAAGATGCTGTTACAGTGATCCTTCCAATCCTGAACTGGTATAACCGTGTCCACTGAGGGCTTTTTGTACCGTGAAAAAAAGGACAATTAATGACCTTCCAAAATGGTTCAGAATCTTTTGTAAAAGAAGCTATTTCAAGTCCCTCATGCTCCTGTTCTAAGCTCTGGCCTCCTTGCTTCCAGGTTAGATTTCTAACTTCTCCTAGTGCCCAGCACATCCTCTTCAGAATATGGTTTAGAGGAGAGGGACAGTTTCAATGTTTTAAGTGCAGGCATGATTAAACCAGCCAATAGTTGGCTTTTTTCTAGGGGCTTTATTCCACCTCATCCCCTTATCTACCAACATACACGAGGACTTAAAAGCATTTGAGATGATCTCGGGGGCCTCCTCCTCCAGGGTGAGTACAGATAGAGCTTCCCTATTTGCAAAAAGACCTTCCTATTTACCCTTTCTAAGTTTTATCCTCAACCCCCTTATTGCATTAGTGAAAGAGAGCAAAACTCTACTGCTTCTCTATTGACCCCTCCAAGTGAAGGTTCAGCGAAACCAATAGAGGGTTGTGATCGCTGATACAGGAGGCAGACACATTGTAGTCTTTATCAAATTAACTAAACCACAGGCAACCATAATAAAATCAACCTCACTGTCACTTCGAGCACCGTTGTATGTGGAGGGTAAACGGGTTCCTGGAGCCATATATCCTTGAGCAAAAACCGAGAACTTGATAGCCATCACTCTATTACAGCCTTTCAAGAGGAAGTGTGTGTGAAGTGTACAAACTCCTCCCTGTCTGTTGTCTCCACACGGCAGGAAGAGTGATCCCTATTTACAAACAATCTCATGTTAAAATCTCCTGCCCAGACAATCAGTATTTCCTTCATGGCTATCTTGACGGCTTGCTATCTCCCTCGCGACCTCTTCAGTTAAAGAGATCAAGCAAGAGTCAAAAAAGGTGTTCTACATATTAACCAGGGTCACATCAAACTATAAAGAATGTATAATAACAATAACTGGTAATTAATGCGCCGGAGGGAGTGTCAGCACTACAAAGTGTAAAGTACCAATTAACACTGAAGTTCTTAGTGGCCCAGATCTCTTGCAATAATACAATATTTGTTTTTTTAACTTCTGAGTACCTATCAGGATTTGAAAGTTTGAAGTGAACCACAGCTATGATCCATGATATGATTCTTAGCCCTCTCTGTCCCCTCCACTCATCCCTCTTCCCCTCTGAACTGAACTCAGGACTCAAGAACAACATTACAGAGCCCTCTTCTGAGGGGTGAGCTTCCCTACCCCGCCCTGCCGCTACCAAACAGACAGGAGTCTGTGCCCATTGACACCCACTAGTGCACAGTCAGTCTAAGGCACAGATTTATACTTTTTGCCGCTAAACTGTGCAAACAGTTTTGTGGCAAAAAGTATAGAGTCGGCTTGCGCCATTCCACAGTGCCAGACGGGCATCATATTAAAGGAATGGCACAAGCCAGCCCTAAACTTGGGCTAGCGTCTTAAAAAAAGATGCTAGCTGGGGGGGGGGCTGTAGGGAAGTAGGGAAGGAGGGGGTTGTGCGTTAAAAAATTACGCTAGCCTGGTTAGACGCAAAAAAATGCCTCTAACCAGACTAGCGTCATTTCCTGGCGCACAACCACCAAAAAAATGACCCCTGTCTTAGGAAAGACAGAAATAATGCCCACGACCCCAATGGCCAGCACAGGTGACCTCACAAAGAGCTTATGCAGGTCAGGGGCATACCTCAGGGCTGCAGATCCCTATGTGAAATAGCAAATTAACACCAAAACCTAATTAAATAACAAAACCCCCCGAAGTCCTACCTGAGTGATGGTACTGACACAATGACCTGTTTAAAGATACAACACTTATTTTTACTTCCCTTTCTCTATTCATCAGTCACCCAGAATCGTGAACATGCAGGTAGACAAGTTACTGCAAATCACTGCAAGCCCACATGTGTTACAGTGAAACCCATGTACACACGATAATGACATGCATTAATGTCATCACAAACAGATTTTTGGGGTCAAAATCATCTACATGAAGGCACAAGCTTGCAACTTCCAATGTAGCATATCACTCATCTATCTAATAAATCAACCTATCTCCTACCCTAGATTATAGGGGATACCGGCTCCTGGTCTGGAAAGGGGATCGTGTCACTGGTAGCAGACAAGGATTCAATCAATCACAGTTTAAAAAATCTTCCATCTATGTTGGTCATTTAGGGGTCACATATGTGTAACAAGATATTTGAGTCCGGTAATCATGTACTCGTGTCACCAAAAGGAAAAGGGGCACTGCTCAAGTCATGGTCCCCATTTTTATTAAACAAAAAAAAAAAAATATATATATATATATATATATATATAAATAACCTAGTGGTGGTGGCAACTAGCTAGTTAGGTAGTTATAGTAAGGACCTAGTTTCTAAAGAAGTTTTTGACTTGCCTCTATCTTTGACACATAGGGGCAAATTTATACCCCATTTGCACCGCATTTGGGTCATTTTTTTGATGCAAATTTGGCTCACAACTAACTCCATATTAATATTTTGACGCCTAATGTCAAAATATTGGAGCTTGCACCATTTTTTAGATGTGTGAATATATCTTGTGTCAATGAAATGCAAGATAGGTATTCGCATCTAAAAAACTGTGCTAATCCCATAGCCCCATATTTATCCCCCGTGCTAAAATGACGCACGGGTGAGAGGAGGGGCTAAATAATGGTGCAAAGCTTGCTTTGCACCATTATTTAATGCCTGGGTAAGACCAGGCGTTAAGGGACCTGTGGACCCATTTCCATGGTTAAACACCATAGAATAAGTCCACAGGTCCCCTCCTCAAGCCCCAGGAACACCCCTACCCACACCAGAGAGACACCGGAGGATGGGCACCCTATCCCAGGTACGTAGGGTAAGAATAGGTAAGTATTTATTTTAAATTAAAGTGCCATTGGGGGCCCAACCTGGGGCCCCTGCATTGCACAGGGTGCAATGGCCATGCCCAGGACACACTGGTCCCCTGTGTTGGCCAGTGGGGTGGTGGGCATGTCTCCTGTCTTTTCTAAGATAGGGGTCATGTGGTATGGATGGTTTTGCGTCAGAAAATGATGCTAGGCTGGTTAGAGTCAACTTTTTTTACTCAAACCAGCCTAACATCATTTTTTGGTGCAAAACCCCCTTCTCCTATACCGCCAACCCCACCTGGCTAACGTCATTTTTTTTAATGCTAGCCCACCCTTTACACCGGCTTGCGCCTTTCCATAAATATGGCACCCGGCAGGTGCTCAGGAATGGTGCAAGCCGGTGCTAAACCTATTGGTGCAAATCCTTTTGGTGCAAAACTGTAAGGTTTTGCACCAAAAAGCATAGATATGCCCCATAATTTTGAGAAATTAAAGAAAATAAAAATGTGTATATCTAGGGATGCAAAGGCTCCGCAAACCCTCCATCCTGGCTAGGTTTACTAGGAGATTGTGTCTTCCCAGGTGGCACTGTCCTACCAGGGTGGGGAGAGGTTGTCAATGATGAATCATGACACAATTAAGTGTGTTAAGGTTCATCTTCCGTAAGGAATAACTTCCCTCATGCTCTATTAGGATAACTTTCCTGCCACACCCCAACTTGGGATTCAGATCTGCTGACCCATTTTGGGCAACAGTCTACAGTACTTAAAAGCTACCATATTTCATGTGTTAGGGACATTGTTATTTGGGAGGACATATGGTGGTCCTAGTAACCTCCCCCTCTCTTCTAGGGGTGTAAGAAGGTTGTTCATAACTTCCTTTTGCTGGCTGTTGAGGTAGTCCCGCCCTGAGTCCTGACTGCGAATCATGACTCCATCCAACTCCTGACCCAAATGAGAAGGAGTGGACCATTCAAATAAATCTAGCTAAGTGTGAAATGGGCAATCAATATCAAACAGCATCACCCATCAGCCCCCAAACATAGCAAATTGTCAAAGTCAAATTTACAAAATAGTTGGACAACATCCTCACTGTCTGCACCACTTGAAATATCATCAATCACACTCACTCAACATATATCACTAATTAATGTAGTAGTTGCCTGTTCCAATCCAAACATGGTGGTACACATTTGTCAATTGTATCTCCTCTTTTCCAATGGAAGCAACACAATGGCACCTTGTAATTTTTTTATCTTTACTGGGGTAGCCCAGCCAGCTAGGGAATGAAAAAAGGAGGATAGGGATGGGATGGAACCAGGCATTGTCTTCATGTCACTTAAGCAAATGGAAGGCTTCTACTGTGCACACTGGTCCAACTCCAATCCGGCCAGACATGTGAATAAATGGTGGGCCTGCATAAGCCAGACACCAAATATATAAATGATCCTGTAGCTATATACAGTTTTTTGCAAAGCAGTTGGACGATAACGTGAAAGTTGGTTCTATTCTGACCTATCCAGTGAGAAAAGCAGAGTTCATCCTCAAACTCAGGGGCTTCACCCAGAAGTTGGTTAGCTAACTAACTTGAGTCTGACCAATAGCTCTCATCCTCCTCTTGTGCTGTCTCAGAAACAGTCTAATCTTGTGATATAAAGTGTTGGTTCATTTTAATAATGGTCAATCTTTCCACATTTTGAGGAAAGAGACTGGCCCTTCTAACTGTGACAACTGCACCAGATGCACTGAACACACATTGAGCAGACACACTGGCTACTGGATAAGCCAGATACTTTATTGCCAGCCCACTGAGCTCTGGCCATTGGTCTTCCCAACCCAATAGACCAATGGGTTTTGATCCAGGTAGACCTCTTTTGATTCATTCAGATATGCTTGGACCACCCTCTGAATGGTCATTGGTGCTGCCTTTTGCTCGACCTCTGTTGCCTTCACCTCTGCACTAGACTAAAGCCCTGCCACTTGAACCAAGCTGTGACAGAGATTGGGTTTGATTCTTCTGTTGCTGATACTGCCAGTGTTGTTGTTGCTGGTGTTTACTGCTGTGAGACAACAGTATTGCCCTTGCTGGTGGCTGAGGGTTGCATACCATGACTTTTGCCTGGGACTCTAACTTCAGCCACTCTTCTTGCAGGTTTCTCACCTGTTCAACAATCCACGTCTTGTACAGTCAAACATCCCCTTCTGAAAAAGGAACGAAAGTGACTAGTATTTTTTAATAACATTGATCAACTAATGTGGACCAGATGTACTCTTCTGAGGACAGAAACTCTCCTTGCAGCCTTGGATTAACAGCCAAGCAAAGGATTCAGCTCTGAACCAACTTATATTCTTCTTCGTTCACACCCGAGAACCTTTGTGACACCTTTTTTAACTGGTCCAGTAGCAGATACAACATGATTGCTTGGCTCATCGTACTGTCCTCCTTGCTGAATTCCCATGTGAGAACCTCAAAGTAGCATTTGTATCAGCCACTTACCTAGGTCTCATTTGTCCATTTCCATGGCCATGCTTTTCCCAGTTGCATCCCCTCCTCTTTGAAGAACATAGTCAATGATTAGTCTGTACTGCTCAAACAGACATTGCAACATGTAGGAGTTTCCAACGTGTTGGCACCTCCAACATGAGCACTCAACTGCTTCTGGGCTTTAAAAGAATTACTAAAATGAGTGTGGATTCTTCTGATGGTGGCCAGTATGTTGCTGATTATGGCCCTAATTTAGATGTTGGCAATTCTAGGTCAGCTGCCACTTGCTCAACGGAAACTCAGTCCGCTGGCTTGGCAGCTTTGGAAGTCCACCCGCTCAATTTAGATATTGGTGGTGCCATAGTGCGATAGACTTCAACCCACCTGAGTCCCACTGAGTCCGCCAAGGATTCCCATCCGTTTTGACGGTGCCATAGGAAACAGTGGTTGACAGCTGGTCTCCAGCCACACTTACCCCCTTGCAGCTTTGGATGTGTCTTACCCCCAAGCAAAATGTGGTGGTCTGATCTCCACTTCTGAGTTGGTGGATGGGGGAATGGATGAAAACTCACCTTTTTTCCTGATTCCACTCCTGTTTTCAGCTGGACATGTCTGGACAACACCCTCCACCACTGCTGCCAGTGGACCATGAAGAAAACATGACCCCCCCTCTTCTCTGGAAAACAGAGGTAGGGAACCAGCATTGACTGTGTACTTTGGGGGTCACTGCACACAAGATTGGGACCACTGCAGACATATACATGTCACAGTAACTTTTTAATTACTGTGACATGTATATGTCGGGGACACACATGGGTCGGACACAACACTGGTACACAACACTTATCACACACATACACAACTGTTATTTTGGTGTCAGTATTCATTGCCAAATAAATGCTGGCACCACAAAGACAGTACAATCACACTTATCAACTGTGTACATGCAAGGAGACCTCTACCTGTTATGGTGTGCTTCGAGTTCTGTGTGTGGCTCAGCATCTGTATGTGAGTGTGTGTGATGCAATTGGTTGGGTGAGGAAGAGGGAGCTGGATGTAGGTGTGTTAGTATACATGCCACTTGCACATGTCTTTGATGTTGTTGCATGTGTTGTGTTTTGTGTGTGTTTTGCTGCGTGTAACATTCAGGTGAGTGTTATGTGGCGATCGTTGTCGTGATGTGTGCAGTTGTGATGTTGTGTGAGTTTGTTTGTGTAGATAAATGTGTAGTTGTGTTGATTATTGAGATTGTGTTGTGTGTGGTTGCAGCATCACTAGTGTGTTTAAGTTGTGTCATGGATGTACATCAATGTGTGTTTGCGGCATGTACGTGTTGTGTTGGAAGAGCAATGGATAATATATGTATAAGGTCTGTTGTGTCATGTGTGATGCAGAGGGACACATATGGCAACGGTACAATGCATGTGTGTGTGTGTGTGTGTGTATGTGTGTGAGACTTACCTTTATTCCATAGCCACTGTCATTGTCCGATGTCCATTGGGTCCATCGATGTCCTACCTCTGTCAGCAAATCGCTGCCAGTATACTGCCTGTAGAACTGTAACATCTAAATACGGCAGGCGGAACACTGTCAACTTGGTGGGCTTCTTGGGCCAGCAGCCACTATGCATTGGCGGTAACACCACCAAGTCCTGAATCGGGTCCTATGTCTTCTTTTTTTAGAAAGTCCTGCACAATAAGGTTGATACAATGCGCCAAACACAGGACCCTGAAATATCCACCATCTACCATGGCCTTGACTATATTACTGTCATTGTCTGTGGAAATAAATCCAATTTTGAGACCTCTGGGTAGCTCACATTTAAACACCTTGCTGTTAAAGTCTTCCAAGATGTTTGCAGCTGCATGAGATTTCTCCATGGTAAACATTGATATGGTTTCATCCCGCCAAACTCCCTTAAACGTTTCTTCAGTGTCAATGCTGAGACCTTGTTGCCTATACCCCACAAAAGAGATCCAGTACGCAGCAATACACATGTAATCAGTTGGTTGACAACTGGTCCACATGTCTGTTGTCGGGTAGATAGTGTGAACAGAGCTATGCTGCAAAACTTATCTAATCTATTACAGCACACTGTGATGGAGCACTAGAACAGTAACACTGGCAAAATAGGCCTGTATGGGATACTGCCATTTTGAGTAGATGGCTGCCACAAATTCTAAAGATCCCCCTTCTTCCACAAAAGAAAAAGGGAGGAGGTCCAGCACTAAAACTTTGGCCAGCTTCCTAATCTACATAAGTGCCATTGGGTGGTTGCCTTCACTTGGCCCCCGTCTGCCTAAACATGCCGGTAATAGTAGCTGGGATTGTTTTCTTTTGTGGTGCCACTGATGGAGGTGATTTCCAGAGAGAAGCAGGAGTTGGTAGACTCAAATGTGCATCTTGCTGGAACCATCACTATATGCAGTGGTGTCTGCATCTGAGTCTTGTGTCATTTGGAGGTTCCTGACGCAGGTGATGCTGGCACCCGCAGGGGACAGGGCTGCTTTGTGTAAAGCTTTCAACCTCGTCTTCCTTATCACCTCCTATCACCAAGATTGGAGCTGACTCCCCTCTCTTATCACCGCCACTACTAGCTATTTTTTTAAGGTGCTCCTCCAACCGTACTGTGTAATGTTTTTCATTTTGTTTGGCCTCAAGTACCATAGTGTGAACAGCACTCCACAAGCACTCATGTGGCAAATGGAGCATATTGCAATGTTATCCTCCAGCTTGCTAATCGTAAAAAGAAGTTCCAAACTGGGGAGGAGAGCATGTTTAGTGTGCCACTGACAATGCCTGAAGAACTGGAGGCAATTAAGTGTCTCTCGCAGTGCTTACTTTGGCTGAGATAGTGGTGGGTGCAGGTCTCAGTGGGGGGGCCTACAACTATAGAAGCTGGTGGTGGAAGTGATGAAAGCAATGCCAAACCTCTGTGAGCAAGGTGAATAGGAAGGGTAATCTTGGTGTCCTCTGAGCAGCCCTCCATACTGACAATCACTGGCCCATCATCATCACTGTCCCTTTCCATAATGTTAAGGCTTTCTTTAACTTTCCTTTGTCTCTTGTGGTGGTTCTAGGACTCATCCGGGGTCTATTACCATTTCCAGATCATCAAAAGGGGGACTTGGAGAAGATGGTGGAGTACTCTTTCTTTTTCTTGCTGGAGACTGAGAAGTAAATGGTTGAAGAGCTACATTTTGCTCAGCAGGAAGCTCTCCTTCTCTTCTGCTCCTATTACAGGAAAAACTGTTTTCTGGCTACAGCTTCTGTTGTCCACTTTGCTCAATTTCCTGCGACAATTGGGTACTTTGAGGCTGAGACAAATCCATTTCAGACTCACTGCCCATCTCCATAATTGAAGTGACTGTCTTGTTGAGAGACATGGCCTTGGGCCTAAGTTGAGGTGGTGCTGTTTATGCGAGAGTGCTGCTCCTAGTTTATTGTCAAAAGGATGGTGCAGCAGGCACACCAAATTTCCTGAAAATGGTTGCGGGTGGCATGTCAGTGGTGGCAATCTGCTTCTTTTTCTCTTCCTTGTAGCAAGCTGGCCTGGTTTGTAGTGGGTACCTAAGGTACTTACACCTTATACCAGGTTTAGTTATTCCTTATTAGTGAAATGTAGTCAGTGTCTAGAAGCCAGGCTCTCCATGGGCAGTGTGGATGAGCAGCCAAGGCCTAACTAGGAGACATGCAAAGCTCATGCCACTGTAGTCACAGAGTACTCACACACATGAAAGAAAATACTCAGTGTTACAAAAATAAAGGTACTTTATTTTGGTGACACAAATGCCAAAGATACCATAGAGACAATACTCCCTTAGGAGGTAAGTAATACACAAATTATATGCACTAGTATGCAGATATGTGCATAAAAACAGTTAGAAAACAGTGTAATTAGTGAAAATCACAATAGTTAGAAATGGGCCCGGGGGAACACAAACCATATACTAAGAAAGTGGAATGCAAAAGTCGTTTTCCCACCTAGGCAAGTGTAGTGTGTAGAGGGACACTGGAAGTATTAGAAAACACCAAAGGTAAGTAATAGAACCCACCCCAGAGACCAGGAAAAGCAGGAGTAAATCACAGTAACTTTCCTAGAACACACAAGAACACGAGAAAGAAGATTATGCAATAACCAGAAGAGACTGCAAGACACCAACGATGGATTCCTGGACCAGAAGACCTGTGGAAGAAGGGGACCAAGTCCAAGAAGCACTGAAGAGTCCAGGGAGATCAGGAGCCCCTGCTAACCCGGATGAAGGTGCAAAAGAAGAACCACCGGTGAAGAAGAACAGTCAGTACTGCACCCAAGAAGATGGATGCGGGTTCCTGGTTGGTGCAGATGATGTCCCAAGCCGGATGGATGATTGAAGTCTGGTTAGTGTCACTGGATTCCTCCAAGAAGCCTTGGCACAAGCAAAGCTTGCAGTGAGCAGAAAATGGTACTGCCTGGGACCAGGAGTGACCTGGTGGCCTCTAACCAGAAGGGGGAGAAAGAGAGGGCGCTCAGCAACTCAGAAAGCCCTCAGAAGACCAGGCAGCATGCACAAGTGCCACACTGCACGGGGACAAAGAAAGTGCAAAAGGAGGGCCATGCAACACAACACAACACAAAGGGATCTCATGCCGCCGGAGAACCACGCAGGAGGCTATGCATCACAGGAAGGAGGGCTGGGGGCTGGAGCTGCACGGTGCATAAAGAACTTTGTGGAAGACTGCCAACAAGCCTTGGCAATGGAAAAGCATGTGGAGCATGGGGGTACTGTCTTACGTGGGGAGGCAAGCTCTTACCTCCACCAAAGTTGGACAGTTGGACGTCAGGACTGTCGGGACCACTTCAGTCTACCACCTGTGTTGCTGGATCCATGCACTTCTTCAGGAGAGGCGATCCAAGCCACTGGTCATCGCTGCACAGGGTTGCCTGCTGAAGCAGGTAAATGACACCTTCACTTCAAGGGAGATTCCTTCGTTCTTCTGGTGCAGGCTGAAGACTGGCTGTCCTCTGAAGATGCATGACCAGGAAACAGTTGCAGTTGTTGGCAGGAGCTGAAGATACAATGTTGCAGAAGTCATCTTTGCTTCTTTGTTGCAGTTGTAGAGTTCCTGGAGGGTCCAGATGCAGTTTCATTGGTAAGAAGGTGAAGTAAAGGTTGCAGAGGATTCCTGTGGGAGTCTTGCAATCTGAATCTGAAGAAACACCCAGAGTAGAGACCCTAAATAGCCTTGAAAGGGGGATTGGTCAGCTACACAAGTAAGCACCTATCAGGGGAGGGCTCTGACATCACCTGCTGGCACTGGCCACTCAGATATTCCCAGAGTTCCCTGTCACCTTGGAATGCAAGATGGCAAACCCAAGGGACCCTCTGGAGAAGCTCTGAGCACCACCCCTATGGTGGTGATGGACACAGGAGTGGTCACTCCCCTTTCCTTTGTCCAGTTTCACACCAGAGCAGGGACTAGTTGTCCCTGAACCAGTGTAGACTGTATTATGCAAGGAGAGCACCATCTGTGCCCTTCAAAGCATCTCCAGAGGCTCTGAGAGGCTACCCCTTCCATGCCTGTAACACCTATTTCTAAGGGGAGAGGGTGTAACATCCCTCTCCAGAGGTAATCCTTTGTTCTGCCTTCCTGGGCCTGAGCCGCTCAAGCAACAGGAGTGCAGAAACCTTTCTGTGAGGTGGCAGCAGCTGGGGATGCCCGAAAACCCTTAGAAGGCTATAATGGCAGCACTGGGGGACCCCTAAGGAGCCCCCAGAGTGCATGGAATCATTGAACCGATGCTTGCAAAACATTGGGGTACTAATCAAACATGTTTGATAGCATACATGGCCATATTCGGAGCTACCATTGTAAAGCTGTACATAGGTAATGACCTATGTACAGTTCATGCATAAAATGGGGTCCCCGCACTCACGAAGTCTGTGAAAATAGTCCTAGAGGCCGTGGGGCACCTCTACTAGTGCAGGCGTGCCCTCACACACAGGTACTCTGCACCCAGCCTTCAGGGTTGGAAGGCCTGACATATGGATGACTTATAATCAACCTGGTAAAGTGTAAATGGCAGTGAAATGGTGCATGCCCCAGTTCACACAGGCTGCAATGCCAGTCCTGTAGAAGCCTTTGCATGGGCTCCCTATGGGAGGCAAAAGAAATGGTGCAACCCATAGGGATCCCCTGGAACCCCAATGCCCTGTGTACCTAGGTACCATCTACTAAGAACTTATAAAGGGTGACCAGTATGCCAATTTTGTGTGAAATACTGGGTTATCAGTATGCAGTGACAAAATTTAGAGGAGCAAGAGCATAATCACTGGGGCCCTGATTAGCACGATCCCAGTAAACAGTCAAACACACTGACATCACGCAGATATTGAGGGTAACATGCCAAAAAGAGGATACTTTCCTACACTCCTCTCTCACCACCTTCTTGGCAGGAGCATTTTTTATTGGGCCGTCTTCAAGTTGTGTCAGTTGGCACTTAGCTGCACAGGTGGAAGAAAACAAAGGAGGGCTCAGGTACTGTTGTGTCACTTTGTGTCAATCTTAGGAGAGCTATGGCAGGCAGGAGGTGTAGGGCAAAATGGGATAATCCTTTAAAAAGTGAATGCTGATGTGCACCTATGGCCCTAGAGACCAATGGGAGGCGGGGTGCAGGGAAAAATTTAATCATTCTTACAAAAGTGAATAGTGGCGCATGCCTATAGCCTAAGGCTCACATCTACGGCAGGCAGAGGGTGCAGAGAAAAAGTGATTAATCCTTAAAAAAGTGAATGCTGGTGTATGCCACCACCTAGGGCCTAAGAGGCCTATGGCAGCCAGGGGTAGCAGGGAAAATCAAATAATATTTTTTAAAAATGAATTGCTGGTGTCAGACTAGGGACCATGAGAAATATTTTGTGAGGCAAGGATGTGCAGGGGAACATGGAAAAATGTGTACAATAATATATAAACAGTGTACATACATACAATGATGGTCCTCAAGGACATTGAACTGATATTAGGGAAAAAAGTAAAAATATGTTTTTAAAAAATGGTCAAAAAACAAAAAGGCACATCCCTCTTCCATCAATGTCCCCAGGAAAATGACTTAGAAAAAAGGACAATAAGGATATAAAACACTGACTGTCTTCACAAAATTGCCACATGGTCAAATAACAAGCAAGGAGGCATGGACAACAAAGAACACATGCAGGCTTATGGCAAAAGCACACTGGCGACTACACAGAGTGGCCACCAGCCACATGGTCAAACAACAAGCAAGGAGGCATGGAGAATAAAGAACACATGCAGGTCTATGGCAAAAGAACACTGATGACTACTTAAAATGACCACCACCCACACGGTCAAACACCAACAAGCCAGCAGGCATGGACAGCAAAGACCACACGCAGGCTTATGGACACTGACTACACAAAATGGCCACCAGACATATGGCATGGAGAAAAAGGACAAAATAGTGGCATATGGCAAACACACACGCTCAAACACACACTGGCCAGACAACGAAGACATGACAAACAATGGAGAAAACACTGCTATTAATTCAGCTATGCCAGAACTGAAAATTAAGGGCCTGACTTAGACTTCAGTGGACAGGTTGTCAGTCACCAATTCAATGAATTAACCTGTCTTCCCAGCTCTAAATCTGGCCCTAAGTCAGCAGTAAAAAAGTTACAACAACAAATATTCTCCCAAGGCATCAAAATATATAACCTCAGCAAAATAAAGTTTTAGCAGAAAAAGTGAAATTTAACAAAAAAACATTTTACATTTAATCCAATGTCATACCTGGCCTAAATCATGGATCATATGACAGAAACTGTTGCTTCATATACCCAGTGACTAGCACTAGCTGGATGCCCCATATACATACTAGGCCACATGGTAAAATAAATGAATAATGAAAATTTAAGAAACATGGAGAAAATGTACTTAAACGTGCAACCTGTTTCACTTATATAAGCAAAACAAATAAGTGCAAAACATACTGGTCCCCTACTGCAACTCCAGGCCATCCACCACAATAATTCATCAAATTCAAAAGTGAGCAAAATAAAGTATATACAAGTTCATGCCCTCTATTAAACAACAACCTTATCCAAAGGTTTGTTTAACTTACTTGTGATGTCACAAAAACAAAGTTCTTAAAATCTAATAGTAAATATGCAGCAAACAAAGAGTGATCCTTTCACCTTGAAATCCTTATGAAAAGTGGCATGAGATGGCCAAAGCACTGGGAGCAGCCTTTTAGACCAGAAGAGGAAGTTGAAGTCCCCGTGGCACTTCCTTCCTGTTGAAAAGAGAGTGAAATTGAAAAAAAATCTTTTTGTGCTAAAAAACAACCTGAACCATCCAAATCTGATATGAAATATAGAGTGAAATGTAATAAACAAAATGCAACCAAAATAACAAAAATCTATGAAGCTCTACCGTATCTGATCTTTTAAGTAGAATTAGAACATTTGAACGTTGGCAGCTCCATTGAAAACAATGGAATGCCTTCGGCTCGGGCATTTAACGCGGGAGCGGGCCTTTAATAGCCGGTAGAGCCCGCTACAGCGGGTTCTAAGGCTATAATAGCACCAAAAATGACAAATCACAAATGATAGTCAATGTTCATAGTAGACCCCAACCTAGGAGCAGTTTGAGGCTATTCACGATGGAGCGTGGTTTGGATAAACCAACAGGTTTATCCTGATCAAATATTTTACCTTCTGACTTAGGGAGTGGTTTATAATCAGTTCCGCCACAGAACAGAGTAAATTACTACATCCCCATAATGGAAGGTCTGCCCACCTAATTTTAAATGACCGTTATGCACCCAGTCATTTTTAAAAGTATTGGCAGAAACCTGCAACATGGACGTTCCGTGCAACCCTGAAGCACAGAGTAATATTTTTTTCTTTTCAAAAAGAAAATCACGAACCAGGACTTTCTTATTGCAAAGAAAAAATATAATGCTGCCTTTGCCTTGGGAGTTTTCCTCCATGGCAGTGGATGGGGGAGGACATTGTAATGTTTTTACTCTTCCTTTCCTCCAGGTTTTACATGCTTTCAGGATGGCCCATCATTTTCAAAAGAAGCCACATTTGTGTTGTGTTACCATCTGGAAGCTATACACAAACCCTCGCAGCAGAGACATTCTCAGTGGTGTGACCCTGGACACTGGCAGAATGCACAAATGGTTAGGACAAAAAAACTTCTAAACATGGCATTTTCAGAATTGTGACTTAATATTTAACTTTACCATTAAAGATGATTTTAAATGTATTTATTTCTTTGAGGGCAAACAGCAGATCTCTATCTGCTTAGACACACAGTTCTCACTTATTAAATATAATAATAATACGGCCCACTGTTAGTGATACGCCTTAAAGTTTAGGACCTTTTCACTGCCAGGACATGTAAAACATAAATACTCCGGTGCTACTTTTGAAATATAATGCACTCTGCTATGTGAGATTTTAGGGACTACCTTAAGTGTGACTTATAAGTATTAAAAAGGAGGGATTAGGCAGTTTGTTTTGCCAGGTCGAAATGGCAGTTCAAAAGTACATTGCAGGCCACAGTTACAGTCCTGAGAAATGTTTTAAAAGGCTACTTTAGTGGGTGGCTCAAAAGGTGCTGATGTCCGCTATTGGCATTTACAGGCCCTGGGTACACATAGTACCATGTAGTACCATATACTAGGGACTAACATGTAAATGAAATGTACCAATCAGACAAATGCCAATTAAAATATGTCTTAGGAAGAGAGCAGAAGCACTTTACCACTGGTTAGCAGGGATAATGTGCACAGTAGCAGGGATAATGTGCACAGTGGCTAATGCTAACAAAAACAAGTACAGCAAGAGAAGGAACAAATCTGGGGATGACCCTGCTAAAAACAGGGCCAAGTTCAACACTTAGGAATTTGTATGAATATGTTACTTTACATTAAAAAAACATAGAAATTCAATGTAAAAATAAAGGTTAAAGAGGTGTTATAGTTAGGTGAAAATGTCAGTTAGAACATATTGTTTTAAATTAATAAAAACACTGAAATGCAGCAGGTATAGCTATCTCAAGTAACTATAACTCGTGCCCTAAAGTAACTTTATTGCCTGTCCCTGCCATGCACAGTGTTGTCATCAATGATATCAATTCAGATGTTGCAGTCACGTTATCAATGATGTCATAAAACATATCATAAGTGATGTAATATGTGAGGTAACTAGCAGTGCATGGTGAGGCCATGAGTTATAATTACTTTAGGGCAGACCTACTGGTTTTATGAAAGAGGTCAAAATATAAAAAGTAGCAGGCCTATTAGCTTTATCAAGGGATCGGAATGCCAATATAAATAAAACAGACCTATTGTCTTTGTCAAAAAGTCATTAATAACTATAGGCAAATGTGTTTTTCGTAAATTCAGACACTGAAGTGTTTAATAATACTGAGTGTCCCACTGGGTAGTAATAATTAGGACTACGATCCCAAGGAAATAGATTTTTTTGGCTTGCTAATAACTTTGGCAATGTAATTTGAAGTAAATCCATTCAGTAGGTTTTAAAACATTAGGATTCCAAATGTATGTATATATTCTGCAGTGGATCCTTCACAGTGGATCTGCAGATCTGCATGCTCAATCACGCATTGAGATTGGCTTGCTGCAACCTGAACAGCAAGTTGCTGCTACCATCTTAGTACTCGAGGACTCAGTCATTTTGGTCACAACAAATTAAGTAAAAATGGTGTTAGGGGCATAGTACAGATACTTTGACCCTCTGGATTGGATGGAGGACCCTGGTGGGATATCCCCAGAGGTGGAAACTGACTTAAAAAATGGGCATTTATTGAATCTGCGGATCCATCCTGGTGCTCAGCGCAACCCCCAGAAGCTTTGCAATGGATCTGCAGGTTTCAGACAGTGTTTTTAAAACCAAATATACACACATTCACAACAATACTCAGACACAGACCCCCCACACAGAGTGACACACATGCACCCACACAAATTTCTACGCACACTCCCTCGCACATAACTACACACACACACACACACACATACAGATCTCACACAAACATCTACATTCATTCAATCCCACAACCACACACACTTATTCATACCTCCACACATATTGCCTCACACATAATACACATACATACAATTATACCCACACACATACCCCTACACATTCAGCCATACACCAAGCCACACATACTCGCATACATCTCCACATATATTCCCTTGCACACAGAAATGCACACACAGGCCCTTATTATGACCCTGGCGGTGAGTGATAAAGTGGCGGTAAAACCACCTACAGGCTGGCGGTAATTATTGTCAAATTATACCCAAGGCGGGGAAAACTCACATAGACAGCCAATGTACCACACCAACTGCCAGGAAGTTAACAACATTGACCACGGCGGTAGCCAACAACAGCCTGGTGGAAGACAAAGTACCACCCACCATATTTTTGATCCTGCAATCCCCCAGAATTTCCGGGGCGGTACCAACGTCATCAAAAGCCTGCCGGAAACACATCACAGAAGAGCAAAGACTCACCATCGGAGACACAGGGAAGAACAACGCCACCATGGAACTGGAACTGCAAGTCTTCCCGATGCTCCACCTGGAACACCAATGCTGACGAAGACCACGACGGTGAATGTAGCCACCTAGCACACAAGGGAGGGCGGGAGGAAACCGAGAGTGACACACACAGACACACAATACACACACGACACACACACACACCATACACACAACCAGCTGCAGATGAAAAACAATGGCACACAATACACAGCAGAATAATGCAAGGACAACAAGAATGCAGTAATGAGAATGTATTGATATAAACAGCTACCAAATGAACGAAAAACAGATATGTGCAAATGTACACAAAGGGCCAATGCCCAGTCCAATGTACTAAGGCACAGTCCAAGGCCCAACTCGAATCCTGACTTAATCTGGATAGAACTCTGCAGGGGCATCAGTTTGCAAGTGGGCAGGCACCTCAGTGGGATGGGAGGTGGGAGCACCTCAGCTGAATACAGGAACAAGCCCACTGGTTCTGGAGGGGGCTCCATGCCCATTTCTCTCTGCTGGGAAGTGCAAGGCCACAGTCTCTCGAGTGGGTGACTTTCCCACTGTTTCTGGAGGGGGCTCCATGCCCATTTCTCTGTTCTGTGGAGTGCAAGGCCACAGTCTCTCAAGTGGGTGACTTTCTGACTGGCTCTGGGGGGAGCTCCATGCCCATTTCTCTGTCCTGGGGAGTGCAAGGCCACAGTCTCTCGAGTGGGTGACTTTCCCACTGGGTCTGGAGGGGGCTCCATGCCCATTTCCCTCTGCTGGGGAGTGCAAGGTCACAATCTCTCAGTTGTGAAACATGCCCACTGCTCCTGGAGGGGGCCCTTTGTACAGCAGTCCATGGAGGGTGGCCTACATGGCTTCCACTGGTGGTGATGGCTGCACTGTGTCATCTGGAGGTGAGGGCTGCATAGTGTCAACAGATGAAGGTGCCTCCTGGGCAGCCTCTGCTGGAGTTGAGAGATGCACTGTATCAGCAGGTGAGGTGCCTCCTGGGCAGCCTCTGCTGGAGGTGAGGGATGCACTTCCTCAGCTGGTGGTGAGGGCCCCGTGACCCCTGGTGGTGGCGGTGGTGGTGTCACCCTGACAGCCTCCGCTTGAGGTGAGGGCTGAACTGTGTTGGAAGGTGGAGGTGCCTCCTGGGTACCCTCTGCTGGAGGCAAGGGATACACTGTGTTGGCAGGTGGAGGTGCCTCCTGGGCAGCCTCTCGTGGAGGTGAGGGATGCACTTCCTCAGCTGGCAATGGGGGCCCCATGACCACTGGTGGTGGTGTCACCCTGACAGCTTCTTCCCCTTCATGGCTGGAGGAGTTGGATCCTTACCCTTCCTGGCAGGGGTTGAGGGCTTCTTCCCCTTTATGGCAGGATGTGCGGGCTCCTTAGCCTTCCAGGCAGGAGCCGAGGGCTTCTTCCCCTTCATGGCAGGAGCTGTGGGCTCCTTCCCCTTAATGACAGGAGGTGTGGGATCCTTAACCATCCTAGCTGGTGGAGTGGGATCCTTCACTGGCTTGCCACCACGACTAGGTGGTGCCACCACTGTCCGCGTAGACTGTTTGGCTGAGGTACTGGGCTGAGTCATTGGGACTCTGCTCTTACAGGCAGGACGGGGGAAGAGGAGGGAAGAGGTCAAGTTGGGCAAGGAAAAGCTTCTTAGGGATGGTGGGGCGGGATGAAGGAGGAGGGATGGATTGTTGATTGAGGGAGTGGTTGTTGGAGGTGCATGACTGCTGGACCTGGGTGCAGGTGCATGGGCAGTGTGCTGATGTAAGGTGGATGGCTGTTGGGTGTGTGAGTGCTTGCATTTGTGTCCTTTAGGAGTGGGGACAGACAGGGTGGGAGAGGACACAGGGGACGCATGCATGGATGTTGTGGAGGTGTCTGCTAGTGAGGTGTGTGTGTTGCTTAGTGTGGTGATGCTGGTGGTGGATGTTGATGCAGTGCATGCAGGCGTGAGTGTAGATGAGACAGTGAGGGAAGTGGAGGAGGAGGGGGAGACAGTGGATGTGGTTGTGTCTGCAACTGTCTGGTGTTTGCGTGAGTGCTTGTGGGATGAAGTGTGGTGCCTGTGTTTGAATGTGCCATTCTTGTGTGTTGTCTTGTGTGCATGCTCGTCTGTATGTGTGCATGGGATGGGTTGGGGTTCAGGAGAATGGGACTGGGAAGTGGTAGTTGGAAGGGGGCGGTAGGAACAGGGACAATGGCTGCCATCAGAGAGAAGGCCAGAGTCTGAATCGATCTCTGTTGGGCCGCCAATCCACCATGAATGCCCTCCAGAATGCATTGCATTGCTGCATCTGAGATGCCAGCCCTTGGATGGCATTCACTGTGGTTGACTACCCTACAGAGATCGATCTCAGTCAATAGCCTCCTCACTGAGGGCAGCAGGGCTGACTGGGGCAGGTCCTGAGGTGTCTGGGGCAAAGGAGATGCCCACCCTCCTGGGTGAGCGGGCACAGGCAACTCACTGAGGGGCTCCTGGGAGGGTGGTGCTGGTATGGGGGTGGCGGCTGTACCTGCAGCTGGGGTGGTCACAGAGGTGTCCGCCACGACCAGGGAGCTTCCATCGGAGGAGGTATCTGAGTTTGTGTTGTCGCCTCCTGTCTCCGCCGTGGTGCTCCCCTCTCCCTACATCCCATTGGTTCCCTCAGCGTTGGTGGAATCTGACTCCAGGGTCCTGTGGGATGCAGCTCCCTCTGTCGCCAGTGCCCCAGCTCCTCCGCAAGATGATGCTAATGCAAAAATGGTCAGGATGACAGAAGAAAAAAGAGGGGGAGAGAGAGAAAGAAAATACTGGGTCAATTACTGCACCAACACCACAGTTGGCATACACAGCACCGTCACACACAGGGATCAGGCTTGAGCACTATCCATTGCACTGCCAGTGATTTGGCTAGATGCCACCGCAAGATGAGGGCCAAACCCCGCAAACTGCACCCCTCCTGGTACCCACAAAGCCCTGACTGACATAGTATGCTAACAAGCTAGTTTACCTGCATTTTCCATACACCCATTACCCTTGAGTGGGATCACACTGCAATGTCTGACCTGGACTTAGCGGCACCCACTAAGTCACATCCACCACCCGGTTCCCATGCCACCTGCCAATTATTGTTGTAATGCCCACTGTACTCACCCCCTTGTGGCTGCTGTGATGCCCTCAAGCGCCCATCCAGCTCTGGGCAGGCCACCGCCAGTATGCGTGCCATCAGGGGGGTCAGGTTCCAACGGAAACCCCTTCCTTGTTGGGAGGCCATCCCCAGCTGGGCCTCTGTGGTTTTCCGTGCCCAGCGTCTCAGGTCCTCCCTCCGTTTCCGACAGTGGGTGCTCCGCCTGCCATAGACCCCCAGGGTTCACACGTCCTTGGCGATGGCACACCATAATTCCTTCTTTTGATGGGCTCTGACCTGCAGAGGGAATACAGGCAGGAGTACACCATTACTCATACAATCCAGCCTGTCGCACATATGGCCCATCAATCCAGTTTCCATCACCATTGGCGCACACCATGTACACCACCACAAAACATTCCCCCGATGACACGATGCTTGCACACACATCTTCATGCATCCTTCCCACATGCATCGTGCCTGTTGGTCTGGAGGCCCATGTAGCAGTCCCTACTGGAGTAGGACCCCATCCACCAAACGCTCCAACTCCTCCAAAGTGAAGGCAGGGTCCCTTTCTCCTGTCACACGGGCCATGGTGAATTCCAGACACAGGTCACAGCAGCACACGCAGTGTAGGTGTTCTCTTGTTGAAGGTCAGGAAACAAATGAGGAATCAGATAGAAATTGGTGGTCACATCCACGGCGGTGTACACCGTCACCGCCGGCGCAGATCCCCATTGGCCACTGTACTCCATAAAGCCCCATATTATCCAATGAGGAATTGCATGGCGGTGCAAGACCACCTTCCGCCACGACGCCCAGCATCGGCAGAGTTTCCTCATTTCCACCTGTCCCTACATTCAGGACAGGCGGTCGCCATTTCATGGTGGCGGACAACTGTCTTATCAACCTTAACTGCGTCACAGCCTAGATTAGCACATACCTCGCCATTCCCACTGTCCCATCACATAAATGCACTATGTACACTGAGGTTGGGGTTCAATTGTTCAAATTGTGACAGCCTACTCACTCTTGTGTCTCTTAGATACCTACCGCTGCGGATAAATAGGAGAAGGAGACATACCCCCGTGTACAGACCCCTTATGGACTTGGCTACACTGGAGGACAGGCAAATTATACTCACCTATAGACTGGACAGGGCCACAATCACAGAGCTGTGTGCCCAATTGGAACCTGAACTGATATCTGCTGTCCGTCATCCAACTGGGATCCCCCCTCTTGTGCAAGTGCTATCAGTGCTCCATTTCCTGGCAACTGGTTCTTTCCAAGTGACAGTGGGCTTGGCAGCAGGAATGTCACAGCCAATGTTCTCAATTGTGCTGGGAAGAGTTATGTCTGCCCTGGTGAAACACATGTACAGTTACATAGCTTTCCCCCAGGTGGAAGATCTGGCCACTGTGAAGGCCAGATTCTATGCAATGAGACATATGCCCAATATTGTTGGGGCCATTGAACAGGTGTTCCGGAATCGGAAGAGTTTCCACTCCCTGAATATGCGAATGGTGTGCCTGGCGGACCAGTACATCTCCCTCATCGAAGCTAAGCATCCTGGGTTGGTGCATGACACCTTTGTTGTGAGGAATAGCAGCATCCCAAATGTTATGGTCCAACTACAGAGGCACAGGGTGTGGCTAATTGGTGAGCCATGGTCCCCATCCACTGTATGTTAGTGTATGCCTTCAGGTGTCATCCCCATAGCATTGTGTGAGGTTAAATGTTGTCCCTCAATACTTTCAGGTGACTCTGGCAACCCAAACCTATCGTGGCTGCTGACCCCTGTGAGGAATGCGAGGACAGGGGCTTAGGAACGTTAGAATGAGGCACATGGGTGAACCAGAAGGATCATGGAGAGGATCTTCGGGCTCCTGAAGATCAGGTTCAGGTGCCTCCATCTGACAGGTGGAACCCTGTGCTACTCACCCGGGAAGGTCTGCCAGATACTAGTGGCTTGCTGCATGTTGCACAACCTGGCCCTCAGACGCCATGTACCTTTTCTGCAGGAGGAGGAGACTGAAGATGCCCCTGTGGCAACAGTGGACCCTGAGGACAGTGAGGATGAGGAGGCAGAGGATGAGGATGAGGACAACAGAACATCAGTTAAACGTCAATACTTCCAATGACACACAGGTGAGACAGTGCAACTGACCATTCCTCTGATTATTGATGTTTTCTGTGTGGCTGTGGCATGATGGCATTAACTTCCATTGCATCTCAACTTACTGTCACCTATGGCTTGTCTTTTTACAAATGTTGGTGAGATAACAACTGTGTACTGATGTGATGAGTACAGACAGCTACAGGTCATTATTTCTATGCTCTCACGGTGTTCAGATCATTTGCACTAGATGTGACTGTTTCTATAAATGCACATTTTCAACAGATACAATACTAGTACAAGTTGTGTTCAAATGTGTTTATTGTAGTTCTATGAAACTGAGGAGAAAGTGCAATGGAATAGAGTGATGATGGAGGGAAGTCCAGGGTATTGTTCCAGTCTGTTTGTAGCACAGGTGCAGTGTCCAAGGGGCCATAGGAAGGAGAGCAAAGGCAGTTCAAAGTGGACAAGGTGACAATGTGGGACACAAGGGGGACGATCAGGAGAGTCTCATTTCCTGGTGGTGGTCTTGGCAAGTGTCTCCGACTTCTGTCCGGGTCGCAGGGAACGTTTGTGGGGTGGTTCTCCTTCTGCAGGGGGAGGGGTGCTGATGGCCTGTGGGTCCTGTGGTGGGGCCTCCTGCCCACTAGCTGCAGTGGAAGTGGAAGGCTGGTCAATGGACTGGCTAGTGGTAGGGACCCGCTGGTGTGCTGTTGTTTCCCTAATGATGTTGGCCATGTCTGTCAGCATCCCTGCTATGGAGATCAAGGTGGTGTTAATGGCCTGCAAGTCCTCCCTGATACAGTTCCTCCTGCAGCCACCTGTTCTCCTGCACTTTGTCAAGGATCTGGCCTATCGTGTCCTGGGAATGTTGGTGGGCTCCCAGGATCTCAGTGAGCGCCTCCTGGAAAGTCGGTTCCCTGGGCCTGTCCTCTCCTTGGTGCACAGCAGTCCTCCCAGTGTCCCTGTTGGCCTGTGCCTCTGTCCCCTGAACGGTGTGTCCACTGCCACTGACCCCAGGTCCCTGATTGTCGTGGGTATTAGGTGTGGACTTCGGGTCCCTGTACAGGTGAGCACACGCTCCCTGGGTGCTGTGGTGTTGAATACTGATGGGGAGGCTCTGTGGTGGACTGTGAGTGGGCTTGGGTAACCGACTGTCCAGTGGTCCCATATGGGCCAGGCCCTCTATTGTTGTTGTTGCCCTGCCACCTTTGTTTGAGTATGGTGATGTATTGCGTGATTGTTAGTTTCCCTATGTTGTGCATGCTTTGGTGATGGGTGTGCATGCAGGGCTGGGTGGGCTGTTCATGCATTGGTATGGCATGCAGGGGTTGGCATTGGGGCTAGTCATCTGCATCGGTGCAATGTGTGGGATGGAGTGGAGTGATAAGAGTGAGGGTGAGGATGTTAGATGGCATGCAGGTATGGGAGTGATAAGTGGTAAATATTGACTTACCAGTGTCCAGTCCTCTGGCTACTCCAGCGAGTCTCTCAGGATGCAGTAGTGCCAAGACTTGCTCCTCCCATGCTGTGAGCTGTGGGAGAGGAGGTGGGGGTCTACCACAAGTCCTCTCTATGGTGAGCTGGTGCCTTGCTGCCAAGGAACGCACCTTCCCCCGTAGGTCCTTCCACCTCTTCCTGATGTAGTCCCTTGTTCTTGGGTGCTGTCCTATGGCATTCACTCTGTCCACGATTCTCCACCATAGCTCCATCTTCCTGGCAATGGATATCTGTTGTACCTGTGATCCAAACAGCTGTGGCTCTACCCTGCCAATTTCCTCCACCATGACTCTTAACTCCTCATCAGTGAAACTGAAGTGCCTTTGTGGGGACATGGGTGTTGTGTGGTGTGTGTTGGTAAGAGTGTGTTAAGTAATGTGGTGGAGTGTGTGATGTGGGGTGCGTTAGGGATGTATGGGTGTATGTGGTGTGTGTGTCTATTTGTCTCTGTGCTGTCTGTGTCAATCTCCTGGCAGTAATTGTTGTTTATAAAGGGTTGTGGGTAATGTGTTTGTGTGTTTTATAGTGTTGTGGGTGGATGGGTGTGGTGTGTGTATGAGTGTCAGGTGTGTGTTTTTAGTATTGGCCAATGTAGTGTTGTTTTGTACGTGGGTGTCCATTCTGAGCGCGGCAGTATGCACCGCCAATGTTTTGCCGACATTGAATGTCTGCCGTGGTGAATCATGGGTCATAATGTGGTGGGCTTTGTTCTGTTGGCGTAACAGTATGGGTGTTGGTACCACCACTTTAGCACTGACCTTTGGGCTGGCGGGTTTGTGTATGTGGCTGTATTCTGTCAGATTGGTGTGTGTGTCTCATAATATGACAAACGGATATTCGCCACCGCGGCAGTATGCTGGCGGCCGTCACATGACGGTATGCGGGATTTACCACCAATGTCATAATGAGGGCCATAAAATAACTACACCCAAACACAGACACCCCAACACTCAGTCCCACACACACATGCACCTCCACACACATTCCCCCATACACACATAGACACACACATTAACCCACACTCAGTGACACACCTACCACAAATGCACAACCACACATTCAGTCATATACAACACACACACCTTTACAGGGAGAGAATGGGAATATATAAAAATAACCTATCTTTCCCTTTCCTTACATCTCTCCTTTTTTAAGGGTGTTTTTCGGCTACTCAGATCCATCCCAGCACTCAGTGCAGCCCCACTGTAACTCTGCAAGGGATTTTCTGATCCCAATATCTATACTTCACTATATTAAGCTTGCAGGTTTCAAATTTGCAGTGGATCCGGAAATCTGACACAACATTTGAAGATGGATTACATTAGGTTGAGTCAATAGCAACTGCTCCCATTAAAGTTTTTGAAAAAGGTTGCAATGTGATTAGGTCTATATACCCCATAAATATCTACTGCCTGTTGAGTGTATCTCTGATTGCTGAATAAGTAATGGAAGTGAACTCTCATTAATCAGCTTTCAACACACAGCTTCTTCTCCAGCTATTTGTACGAACCATACATTGTTCACCCTTTTAACAATGTGTATACTAATATATTTAAATGAAAACAATTAGTGAGGGGGTACAATAGATTCCACGGCAAGATGGCCACACCTTAGGGCAGCTCTGCCAGCTGGGGACCACTATCTGACAGTTTCCTGCGCTATCAACTGCCATCCTCACTCTGCAATGGGGGTGTGCTGTGCCCAAAGCAGCTGTCTTGTAATCTGGGTTGAATTCAACCCTGCATGACATTGCCTGGCCGGTGAATGCTACCTACCAATATGGAGCTGTGCGGGCCTTGTGTAAGATGGCGGCGAGTTAATGACTGCAGGACAGCAAGTGGAAAAACTGGGCTGGGAGGTGAGCCCTTGCTAGTGAGTGACCTCAAAGTGCTCTCCTCCTGATGGTCGACACTGAATAATGGGAGCATCACAGACAGTGACAAGAGTGTGAGGAGCCTCAGGATGAGCTTTGAGCGGATGGCGTGGAGGCCCTGGAACCAGCAGGGCTCTGTGGAGGCGGGCATTGTTTTGCTTTACTGCTGACTGAGCCAAAATACACACACTGAGAGGAGTCAAAAAGAAGCTCTGGAATGCACTTCTAAGTCTAATGGAGACATTTATTGTATCACTTTGTGAGGCTCGTAAAGGAAGGTCAGTATTACTGAAAGTGTACCTTCAAAATGTGCAACGATAAAGGGAGAACATGTACAAAGAATCTTCAATATATAAACAGCAAATATATACATGCAAAGATACAAACACCTATTATGATATATATATTCATACACAATGCAAAGCAAATAATTAGAACAAAATTCATCATTGTAGGGCCTCTCTGGTGCTTCATCTTTTTCCTGCCAGCATGAGAAAGAGAGAAATCTACACTCACAGGAAATATATCAGGCATTCGAGGTCTCAATCCTGATTGAGGTCTCTGAATCTCCCACAGTCAACCTGGGTCTCTTATATACCTTAAATAAGCAAGGGAGGAGATTTCTAGAAAAAACCCTCCCGCTCTGCAAGAAGTATAAAATATGCTAGCTATTTCAGGTCAGTGTTACAAGAAACAGGTTGGAACTGGCCAGTTTCCAAAGGTCTCTCTCCCAAACCTAAACCGTTCCCTGCTGTACCATAAACATCATTCTAGTACATCCTTATCTTGCTGACTGTCTGACTCTTCCACGTTATGTCCTAGTCCTTTGGTGAGAAAAGAACACTCAGACAGGTAAAATAGAAAACACGTTGCATAACATGTTTTATACTGAAAGATACTTGTGCTTTTAACTTGGCGGTGAAGCTAAGGTTAAGCTGAATACAAATTGGAGTCTGTACCTTGTGACTGCTAATGTGACAGTGAATAGCGAAGCCAAGTGCAAAGTGGTCAAAACACAAATATCACTACACTCTGCCCTTTGACGAGTGACTTGTGTAGCCTATACGTTTAAAATCAACTTTTTTCAGTCTAAAAATTGCAAGCAGATTATGAATACATTGTACACAGCAACATAATGATATAATAAGAGCTAATACCACAAAAATTCCACCCAAAACTTTGAGTAATTATCCAAAATCAGGGAATCACTTAAACAACAAGTCCCACCATCCCTGTTCCATATCCTGTTTTACCCCTTTCACTAATGTACGTAGTGTATCAATGTGGGCCAAATGGATTTAGAATTGTCAGAAAGGTTAAAACAACACATGCCTTCAAATTCGGTACAACCCAAAGATAGTATATAGCAGTCTTGTTTTGTAATGCATCTTTTCTAGTACCACACATCTAATAAAAATTCAGATTAAGCAATAGAAGTATGGTTAATGTTTTTGATCATTAGACATGCTAGCTTATTAATCACCCTAGTACTGTACGAAGCTAAACCAGGCATGCTTACAATAGACTTAAGCTTAGATACTCTGATCGGGATAATAATTGAATATCTGAATCACAGTCTTCACTGAATTGCATAGTGTCTCTAGGATAACAAGTATGTATAGAGTTGGATGGAAACATCATGAGTCCCAGGTGTGTAAAAGTACATGGCCCACCTGGTATGTTAGCTGGAATGTAGGTTAAAGTAAGGTTTCCACACGAGAAAAGCCGACCAACTGGCAGCTAAACATGTTTAATGTGACTGGCAGCAGTCACTAGATGATGACAAGTCATGTGATTTGTCCTGTTTTTACAATGACGGTCCGTTTGGTAAAAGCACAAATATCTGTGTTCCCACTGTATGTTTTGGGAAGTTCATGTTTTCTTTTCTAAACTCAATTGAAAGCATTTTCCAACCTCACAAGAATTGTAGAACATGTAGTAGCACACGTCACTGGTAGTAACATTGTATGTAATTATTTGAGTTAGATTATCCCACTTCTTATCGGTTGTTTCCTGACAGTCCCTGCAATACTCATAGGGACTGAAGTGGATTTCCATGTCATGTTCTTGCACATCTTTATCCTGGTTAGTGGCATTGAAAATTTCTAACAGAGTGCTTGTTGGTGTTGGTATGGCGATCAAACACATTGACAAAACATCCACAGTGCTTCTTATGGTGCCCATGCAGAAGTCAGATCTGTTGAGCACGGTCTGCGCCAAATGAATCCAAATATTGTCATTCAGACGCAGTAAAGGTGTTGCGTGATATGGTTGATCAATCAAGTTGAGGTTGGTGGTGCACACGCCCGAAAGGAGACCACATGGCACACTCACAGCAAAGACAAGCTGTAGTGTGATCTGTAAAAGAAATAAGTATGATCATTCTCGCAAATAACATTCATCAGCTGGAATATGTTCCCATTTTTCCGTTCCTGGTTTCATGATCAACAGGACATTATTGGGGCCCTTTGCTATAATTTCTGCAGGTGCTGGAGGGCCATTTAGGGATTCCACCCACACTTTAGCGCCAGAGTTTTTGTCAGTTGAACCAAAACCTCCCTCCCCACGTACAGTAAGAAGGGCTGGGGCAGTCCCCTTCCTCACCAATCCTCCCTACACTGGAATTATGACAAGTTGGGCAATTCTGTCTCCGATTTGTATGAGTAAATCAGTTTCCCCACTATTCAATAGAATAGCTTTGATTTATCCTTGGTAATCGGCATTATTCACTCCTCCCAAAATCTAAATACCTTAAAGGGCCAACCCAGATCTGGGAGCAATCAATCTGAAATGCTCCGGGGGAATCTGTACTCCAACACCTGTTCCACACAGTGCTATGTCTTGTGGTTTCAGTCTGTAAGCTTGTAAAGCATGTAAGTCAAGACCTGCATATTTGGGTGTGGCTCTGTAAGGAGCTAAGGCTCCAGGTTTTATTTCCCAGTATGTGATGGTATTAGTGGCCACATGTGCTTGTATTTGCAAAGCTGGAGTTAACATTTGTCTCAGGGGTGTTTCAGCATTTGTTAATGGTCTGCTATTCAGAATCTGGAGAGCTTCATTTAAATGCTCTCTCGAGTTATTCAAAGTTCCATCGGATAATTTTCGCAATTGGGCTTTTAGAAAGCCATTCATTCTCTCAATCAGTCCTGAGGCATGTGGATAATAAGGGATATGATATGTCCACTCAATATTGTGCTGAGAACAGTAGTCCTGCAACAATTTGCCTTTCAAGTGTGACCCATTGTCACTCTGGACCTGGAGTGGTACTCCATAGTATAACATTAACAATTCCAAAGTTCTGATAGTATTGTGCAGAGTAGCACGTTTTCAAGGGGCAGCAATCAAGTACCCAGAGTAAGTGTACACTACAGTGCAGGCATATTGATACCTGCAACTAATCGGTAGTGGCCCAATGTAATCAATTTGCCATATCTGTCCTGGTAACTTTCCTCTCCCCAGTTGACCTTTGACTGTTTGCGGGACAGATCTCTGTTGTGTGTGCTGACAAATAGGACATTGCAAAATCACAGTTTTTATTAAATCTAGGGGAATGTTCATCCCCCCAATCTCTGCCCACCTGTAAGTGGCCTTTTCTCCCAGGTCACCACATTTTTGGTGCGCCCATTTAGCCATCCCCACCAAGTCAAAATCCTGTATTGCAACTTCTGTCTCTGAGATTTCAGCTTTGCCGTGTGCAAGGGAATTGAACCAGCGTTCTAATGAGTCAATGGGATTATGAGCATCGACATGATAAACTGTATCTGTACTTTATTCTAACATTTCCCAAATTTCTTGCCACAACTCTTTGCCCTACACCTCCTTTGAGTGGATATACTAGTTATGTGCATGCCATGTGGGAAGCCAAGTGGCTAACCCATTGGCAGTGGACCAAGAATCAGTGTAACTATGACAAGTTCCAGGCAGCTCTTGCTTTAGAGCCTGATACACGGCGTACAACTCTGCATATTGGCTACTTTTCCCTTCTCCTGTGGTGGTCAACAACTTTTTGGTAACTGGACTATATGACACCGCTTTCCAATGTCTTTTGGTACCCACGTATTTGGATGAACAATCAGTAAAGCATACTTGCTTCCTATCCTCAGGGGACAAGGATTCAAATGGCGCACCCCATCTCACTGATGACTCTTTTACCTGTTGTACCTCCTGCACCCTCTCCTCATCTTGTACAGGAGCGTGTGACACCTGTTCATGTAGGGCTGCACTGCCTGCCGGTCCTACTTCAGCCCTGACTTGTATGTACCATTTCCAACGGATGATACTAGCCTCTTGTGCATGTCCTATATGGTGAGATTTAGGTGAACTCATCACCCACTGCATGATTGGTATTTCAAGTCTCAGAATTACATTATGACCTAGTGTTATTTGCTCAGTATCCACTAGAGCCCAATAACAGGCCAAAAGCTGTTTTTCAAAAGGGGTATACCGTTCCCCAGAGACAGGTAGTTTTCTAGTCCAAAACCCCAGGTGCACCCTCGTCCTTCCTTGTTTTTGCCACATACTACAATTTGCATATTGTCCCTGAACAGTTACATGCAACTCAATGTCTCCCTCCTGCACTGGCCACAAGTCTAATGCCTGTTGAATTGCTTCCTTTGCCAAAACAAATGCATACTGCTGCTCTTCACCCCATTCAAACTCATGTTTCTTCCTTGTCACTTTGTACAAAGGGGCCAAAATCTGACTCAAATGAGGGATGTGCTGTCTCCAAAAACCAAACAACCCAATAAATCTCTGTGTCTCCTGCTTAGAGCGGGGTGTGACAAACTCGAGAATCTTTTGCTTCGCTTGCGGTAATACCTCTCTGTGTCCCTGATTCCACAGAATGCCTAGAAACTTCACATTGTGAGATGGTCCTTGCGTCTTATCTGTGTTAATCATCCACCCCCTACTCCCCAAGAGTTCCACCCCTCTCTCTAACTGAATCAGCACTTGTTCTTCTGTCTCTCCCTGAATCATCACATCATCAATATAATGAGTCAATTGCACACCTGGAATGACAGATATTTCATCCACGTGCTCTGCCACCAGCTGTTGACAGATAGTAGGGCTATATATATGAACCCCATTGGCAAAGATGACATACAAAACTGTCTTCCATCTTGTGAAAATGAGAACTGTTCCTGACATTCTGGCACCAAGGGTATAGAGAAGAACGCATTGGCAATATCGATGGTGGCATACCATGTCCCGGTGTGTTTCTGTATTCGTTCAATCAAAGTGATGGTGTCTGGGACCGCGGCTGTCAAAGGGGGTGTATGTTTATTCAGCTTGCGGTCATCAATTGTCATTCTGTACCGCCCTTCAGGTCATTTAACAGGCCAGAGGGGATTGTTCCATTCAGTAGTAGTTGGAGCTATCACACCTCAATCATATCTTTTATGGTTTCACTTATTTCATCATGCCCTCCAGGAATGCGGTACTGTATCGAACGCATTGCCTTGGTTGCCGGGGGCACCTTCACTGAGGGGAATTTTTAAATGACCCACTCTCATGACTGCAGCTGAAATGTATCTTTTTGTTCTAAACTAATAACAACCATCATCCACATTCAAAGTCATTCCTTTCAAAATGTCAATTCCCAGTATGTACTCCAAAAGAGGCACAATCAGCACATTACATTCTCTTTTTGCTGTTCTCCCTATTTACATTTGTACTGTGGTTTGCACAGTGGGGGACTGCCTCCCCCCCAACCCTATGATGGTATAATGTGGTCCGTTAAACTTCTTAGGGAATCCATAAATCAAAGAGGCCTCAGCGCCCCGGTGTCAACTAAGGCTTTAACTTTTTGCACATTTTTGTGTTTCCAATGTATTTCTAAATCAACATGATGTCTGCTATCTCAACGAGCCCAACTTTGTACCGGAGCATGGCCAGTTTCCTAGTCTAATTTAACCCTGTCAACGTTTGCCCAAGTGAGGTCTGGATATGTGTTTTCATATTTGCGAGCAGGCTCGTCCCCGTCCCTTTTCTCAAACGTTAACAAGTCACTGTCCAGGTTTTCTCTCTCTCTCACGTGAGTAAACATGTTACTCCCTTTCTTTTCCTTCCCCTGATAACTGTGACTGGCTCTGGGTTTCACACTTGTTATCTTGCTTGTTTACCTTTCTGCTGCCTTCCTTACGATACAAACCCCTTTTACAGTACATCTCCCACAAGCTTTTGGTATCTATCCCCTCAATCTGCTCTTTTTTGACACCATCTTTTAGTAACGCCGTAAACATGTCTTTCCTGGACACTCTGTTGTTATCTGTGGGACCCTCAGATCTTGAAGATCTCTCTGGTTTATCCCAAATTCGTAATTCACCTAACTCTCTGACTGCCTCTAGTACATCTTTCAAAGCCTGCCCAGTCTGATTAATTAATAAAGTCATTATTCCTTGCTTATAGGCAGGTGGAGCAAGGTGAATTATTTTCTTTCTTATTGGCATAGTCAGCAGTCCATCTAACAATTGGTGTGCATTGTCCAAGAAAATGGCAGATTTCATTGCCTCCTCCTTAATTCTTTGCATTGCATCTCGTAAGGTATACCAGGGTTTCTAATTGGGAGGCCACTCTGAATCAGTGGTGTTCTTCAGATTACATCCATCAACAACTATTTGTAACAAAGTGGTCTGGTGTTGTCCTTGAAAACCCCTGAACTGTTCCTGTATTACTGGGTCAGAACTTAAAGTACAAAAAATATGAGAGTCCCAAATATCTAACATCATGCCAGAAGCACCAGTTTCAACCAGCCTCACGATCCAAGCAAGTAGGGACTCCCCTGTTCTCTGTTTAAAGCAATCCATAATGTAATTTACTTCTTGCTGAGTGTAATCTTCTACAGCATGTAGTGCATCTCCTGCCGGATCTTGTGGTGTGTGCTGCAATTTTCGCCTAAATATTGGCTGTGCACGCACTACATTCTGCTCTTCTAGGTCCCCCTGTCCTCCACCTTTTTTACTCTCCTCATCACTAGAGTTTGAAAGATCACTGCAGGTCCAAATGTTAGTGTCCCAAGACGAATCTGGGCACCAGTCCAAACCAGCATTAGTGATGACTAAATGAACCTTTTTCTGATTTATCCTTTCTCTATGTTTACAATATTTGTTTTGAGCTACTTTGATTGCAGCACTTTCTGCAATGGTTTGATACGTGTCTGCCTTATCTTGTAATAATTTATTCTGACAAGACAACATGGTTGCAGTATTTTTTTAATCAAAAAGCTGCTTTTCTAACTGTTCATTCACCCTTTCTAACTGTTTACATTTTTAATGCATTTTTCTGTAGGCAGACCAAAGTATCCACCCCAGTCTTCCAAGAACTGAAAAATCATTCCAGTCAACCGGTATTTTTCTTAAGCAAGACAAAACATCTACTGGTTCTGCATCATTCAAACATTCATCCCAACTCTCTGATAAACCAGCCAAATGTGAAAATTCATTAGCTAATACATCAGAGGGTGCCCGGCCCCATCCAGGAATTTGAAAAACACTCTGTTCACACAAATGTTTAGAAGCAGATGTTTTAGTCTTCTTGCTAAACATATTTTCACTTTTGAACATACACTTTCAACTTATAACACCTTCCACCTCGGCCGACCTACGTCAAAATGTTTTGCATTACTGCTGCCCGAGCCAAAATACACACACTGAGAGGAGTCAAAAAGAATCTCTGGAATGCACTTCTTAGTCTAGGGGAGACATTTATTATATGACTTCGCGAGACGCGAGAAAGAAGGTCAGTATAATGAAAAGTGTCCCTTCGAAATGTGCAACGATAAAATGAGAACATGTACAAATAATTTTCAATCTAAACAGCAAATACATACATGCAAAGATACAAACACCAATATTGATATATACATTCATATACAATGCTAAGCACATAATTAGTAAAAATTCATCACCATAGGTCCTATCTGGTGCTTCATCTTTCTCCTGCCAGCAAGTCGTTGACCCCGGTCCGACTGCAACGAGAAAGAGAGAAATCTACCCTCACGGGAAATATATCAGAGATTCGACATCTCAAACCTGATTGAGGTCTCTGAATCTCCCACTGTCGACCTGGGTCTCTTATATACTTTCAAGAAGCGAGGAAGGAGATTTCTAGAAAAAAACCTCCCGCTCTGCAAGAAGTAGTAAAAAATGCTGGCTATTTTAGGTCAGGGTTGAAAGAAACAGGTTGGAACTGGCCAGTTTTCCAAGGTGTCTCTCCCAAACCTAAACCGTTCCCTGCTGTACCATAAACATCATTCTAGTACATCCTTATCTTGCTTACTGACTGACTCCTCCACGTTATGTCTTAGCCTTTTGGTGAGAAAAGAACACGCAGACATGTAGAATAGAAAACATGTTGCATAACATGCTTTGTACCAAAAAACACTCACACTTTTAACGAGGCGGTGAAGCTAATGCTAAGCTGAATACAAAATTGAGTCTGTAACTTGTGACTGCTAATGTGAGGGTGGACAGCTAAGCCAGGTGCAAAGTGGTGCGACACGGAGTCAGTGGTCAAAACACAAATATCACTACATGCATGCGGGGCAACTTTCAAGCTGCATGTGGGCAGGTATGCCAAAGTACTGGTGCACCTGGGGAGTGTTCCCCTGGGCCCACCCTAGGATGTCCCTGCAACCCTTCCACTGGCATGAGATCAGACAGTCTGGATAAACTGCATGGAGGGTGAGGCAATCTGTGTGCACCAGAACCTAGCCTAACTCTAGTGAGACTCTGCTCAAACTGCGAGTGCAAAGTGCTATTCATACCTTAGCCCAATGGGCCTGTCTGCCTTTTGAAGAGTAGTGCAGCATTCAGTCTTGCACGTGCCTCCTAAACTGTCCCTAATGAGGCCCTTGCATTCGAGTGCCCCTATCTCCCCATCGCCCTGCATGAGGGTGTGAGACTACTCAGTAGTGCAACAGCTGTGCTGAGGATAGATGTGGTGGAATTGGGCACCTTTGTCTGAAGGTGCTGCTACAGGTGGTGTTGACTCATTGTGACAACATGTAAAGACTTGTCTTGTCCTCAGAGTGGTTCGATCTGACCACTGTTCGGTATATTTACCACTGACCCCCTGGGCTTTGTGTGGAGCCTGGAGTCACTGGGCAACTGGGGCTCCCCGACTCCTATAGGGGGAACCTTTAGGTCCATGGTGCACTCCTGCCCCCTCAGGGCAAAGCACTGTGGCAGCATTGTCAAGAACAATGGGGAAAACCGATAAGCAATAGTCTCATCTCACATTTTAGTCTAGGTGTGTGCCTAGGCCGCAACACCATGCACTCTCTGATTCTGAACATCAGCCACCTCCAAAGGACACCACAACTCTCAAGGCTATCCTACTAGCCATGCAGCAGAGCCTACAATCTATTGACGTCAAGATCAACACATTGATGCTGAGGATGGACCATATGGCTGAAAAACTTGATAAACAGATGACCTGATTTACTGAAGCGGAGCAGCGCATATCGACTGTGGAAGATTAATTTCAGTCAGTCGTCACTAAATGCCTGAATATGGAGAGGTGCTGAAGACGATCAAGGCAAAAAAAGTGATTTGAAAGCCCGCTCACGGTGGAATAACTTGCGAAATAAAGGGGTTCCTGGGCCCATCAATAATGGCTGCCTCGAGGATTAAGTCAAAACTATACTGAAACACCTTTTTGGGCCAGAGCAGCTGTCACCGGTCTTGATAGTGGAGAGGACACACAGGTCATTAGTGGTGTCTGCACCTCCTGGAACTCCCCTAGGGCCCAATATTGCCCGGTTGCTCAATTACAGAGACTGTGATGCTGTCCAGAGAGCAGAACATTAAATATCATGGCTACAATGTGTCCTCCTTTCCAGACTTCATTGTTTCAGTACATGCTGCATACCCTACACTATGGTATACCCTGCCTGCCTCCAGATTGTGCACAGTGGAACTAAGATGATCTTCACCATGCCATGAACTGCCATTGATTTTATTAACTCCGTCCACTGCTCCCAAAAAAGCTCTCCATGGACTCCTTTCTCAACTCCGGATGCTTATGGACCATGAACATTACGCATGGTGACCTGTAAGTAAGAAGAACCACATGGTTTGTGTGTATGTGGGACAGTGCAAGGAGCTGTTGAGGCCTGGATTGGGCCCCTAACAATCTGTTCTCTAGGTGCAGTTGGCCCTCTGTGCTGAGCCCAGACTACGCCATTTGAACTACTGCCGATGGCCACGCTATGGCTCTACAGATGTCTTGCTGGACTCTTGGTGTTGGTCCATGTTCGCCTACTAGCATAGCAGTGACTTTCATCAATACATATGGGTCTAATGTAGACACTTTTATAATCAACTAGGGGGCTGCTTCTAAGCACTACAACTCATGACAATCATTTGGGGAGGTGAACTTAATTAACACTTACATCAATCCTACTAGAGACTAGTATGCTTCGACAGACTGGCAGGGCAAACACTCAGTACAGGTTATCCATGACACTATAGAGGAATACAGGCTTATAGATGTTTGGAGTACGAGGCATCCAGATGTTAGAGAAGGGACATATACCTCCTCTGTTCAAAAAACATGGTCTAGAGTAGACTATTGGCTAATGTCCAGTGAGATGAGCACATGGGCAACGGCTGTACTCTATTTGCCCAGAACACTTTAAGGTCACTCACCTGTTCTGCTAGAACTCAAAATCCCCACGCATGGCTCCACACAATTTCACTTATGGCTACAGGCCTCATCTTTGCTGAACCCGATCTTCTCTGTAGATGGTGTAGACAGGCTTTGGGAAGTGTTCAAAACCATGATTCAGGGAGGGTGTATGAGGCTCATGCCCTCCGTACCTGGATGCAGTGTATAGAGACCATTTTAAAAGGTCTGGAAAGGCAGTATGAGGTGAGCCCCTCCCTCGGTACTCTGGCAGGGATACAAGAGCACATTACTGAATACAATGATACTGCTGTGCCAGAAGTGAGACATATGTCGAGACGACAGGTGGCGAGATCACTAAGAGAGAGTGGTGACCAAGTCGCAGCCTCGCCAATAAAATCAAGGAGCAGCGGGCACAAATGTACATATTGGAGATAGAGGCGAGTGATGATGTGGTATGTCATGACACCCCTGCAATTATGGCGCAATTCATGGAGAGCTGCTGCAATTTACATAGGCCCCAAGAGGTTGCAACGGTGACTGAAGCGGCCTCTTATCTTGACGATGTGGCGCTGTCATGGCTCTCTCCGAGGCAGAGGGATTTCCTAGTGCAGTCAATCATGCTAGAGGAAGTGGGAGAGGCCATATGCTCACTACCAAATGGGAAGGCGACAGGGAGTGATGGGTCCCCAGTGAGTTCTATAAGGAATTCACAGATTTGCTGGTGCTGCATCTGCACATAATGTACGAGTAGGCCTGTGAGAAGCGAGTATAAACCCTGATTCTACGTGAATCACTCATTATAACTCTGTTAAAGGCAAGCAAGACCCCAGTAAGATGCAAATCGCACAGACCCCATAACCCTCCTCAATACTGATACTAAAATACAGGTGAAAATCCTAGTCTCTAGGCTACAGCCACTCTTCCCGACACTGGTGTTGTCAGATCACTCGGGATTTGTTCCTAATCAATCCACCTTACATAACCTGTGCAAACTGATTACAGTTATGCATCACTTAGACCCCTCCCTACAAGTGTCAGCCGTACTCTTGGATGCCGCTAAGGCATTTGATACTATACAAAGGGATTGCATGTTCACTGTGCTCCATCGTATGGATATGCCACAACTGTTCACACAGTGGATAGGCCTCCTTTACACAGATCTAATAGTAGGGGTGTTCACTAATGGCAAAGAATTGAGCTTAATAAAGATCTGTAGACGCACGCGGCTGGGATGTTCATTATTGCCAATATTATTTGCCATTGCGCTAGAGCCACTAGCATGTAAGATTCGGCAGAGACACACTGACGCGGCACTGAGATTTCACCAACGTCCCCTTGCCATTTCTCTTTATGTGGATAACATAGTGTAGTACATCCAGAATCGAGGTACACAGGTAGCTCCCCTCATACATGAATATATTCAGTATGAGAGGTACTCGAGCCCAGTGCTTAATTTGTGCTTGTTGTTTCCGGTGCTGAGCACCAGCACTTATTTGTGAGGGCTTGCTCTTCTGCCTCAAGCATTTGTTGCAAGCAAAAGACACATATGGGAAAGACGAGGACAGGAAAAACGAAAAAGCATCACAAAGGGAGAAAGCAGAAAGCTGCAAGAGTGAGCTGGAAGGGCAGGTAGTTGCTTTAAATGGATTTAAGAGGTCCGAGATAGCTTTAGGATTAGCTACCTCAGTGTTCCGTGTTCACACATTTAACTGCAGCAGCCGCACGTTTAAGAGGAGGGCTTTGGGCACCAGCACCTCTTGTTTTAAAATTAAGCACTGCTCGAGCCTGATTATAAATTGGGGCAAATCAACCATATTTCCCTTAACGTAATGCATCAAAACATGTGTCCTTGACTTCCCTCTTGAATGATGTACAGAACCTGTTAAGTACCGGGGAATGTGGGTGCATATGGATTCCGAAATTGTTATCAGACAGAACTATAGCCGGGCGAGCTCCAAACTGGAAGATCACGTAGCTCAATGGATAAAACTCCCTCTGTCATTCGCTGACAAGGTGGCTGTCGCGTTGCACGGTGTGCTAGTGCTCGGCCTAAAGCAAAGACTCGGAGCCGCCTGAGGATTGCTCACCAAATACTTTATTGTTTTTCGCCTATCTCTAAGAACCCCTTTCCCGCCTCCTGCTTCCCTTTTTATACCCTCCCCCCTGACGTCATGGTGCAATCCATCTTGCACCTTTGGAGGAGGGGTGGATCTCCGTTTCCTCCTTCCATGTCTCTGTCTGTGGTGTTGACGGCTTCCGGCGTCAACACTACAGTGGCAATCATGAAAATGGTCATTCTGCCCTGTTTTTTTTAATCTATTCATTAATATCCCTGTCATTCTTACAAAAGCGTTTTTCTGCACTCGTATGTCTTGTCTGCTAACGCTAGCCTTGGCAGGGAAGCAGCCCAGATGTAGCTGGGAGACGCCTACTAAGTCCTACGAGCACAGAGGCTTTGGCGCTCTAGATATGTACCTCTACTACCTATGTGCACAGGTGCTATTTGCCCACTATTGGTACTTTCCCATTACATATCTACCACACCTAACTGTAGAAAGTGATGATGCACATACTATCCCTCTTAAGGTCATCTTACTGCATATAGGGGCAGATGTCCCCTGACTGATAATCAGCATGATCCATAGTACCACATAGGCCTGGCAGGGGTTGTGCGTACAGACAGGGACATCACAGCTGTATGTACCAGCACTACCATTATTACACCACCCAGCCGTTTCACTTACTCAGGAACCCATTGTGCTCTCCATGTGGTCAGAGGTGGGGCTGGTGACAATGGGGGATGTCTACCCAGAGAGGAAGTTAATTTCACTCTGCACACTCTCCTGACAACACCATAGCACATCCCTGCTAGGGTCCATATATCACCGATTCCAGGAGGCTTTTGAAGCAACTATCCACGATTTCCAGAAGCACCACCTATATTGGGGGCTTTGCAGACTGTGTTCACCTGCAAATCCCTCAAAGGACTCAAAGCAAGGTTATACAATGCAGCACAAAGAGTTGTACCTGTTGGCCTACTCAAATCACTAGACAAATGGAATGCTGAGTTTAGTGCACCATTATCTCAGGAGGAATGGGAGTTCTGCTTCACACTTATAGGCCGACTCACACCCAATTGCAGCTTACGGATTATACATTTCAAATATCTGCAGCAGCTATATTACACTCTATTTTAGTTGTACCGATATGGTCTGTGCACTGATGTGTGTGTTGTGGCATCATTGATGCAAGTTTTATCCATCTAGCCTGGTAATGCAACCTCATTCATCGTTTTGGACGCAGGTGACCCAGACCCTATCTGATATGGTAATGGGGCAGGTGGATTGCATACCACACATTTGTCTTTTAGGCTTGTCAAGGGCTTACAACCCGCAAATTGTAAATTTGTGGCGATAACTCTCTTATTGGCAAAGAGGAGGGTGACTTTATACTGAGGGAAAAATGCAGCTCCCAAATTTGATCAATGGTTGGCTGATGTGGCGTAATGCAGAGACCAGTTAGACTATTCTCTGTTAAACTGCACTAAAGCATATGTGATGAATATTCACTGTGATTGTGGCGTATGTATTGCAAATGCAATGCGCTGTACTTTGTTCTGACAGCAGTTAATAAAACATACAAACGCATTAAAAACTGAGGACTAACATGGTTCATTAAAATATCAAGTGCAGGACGATTGAGTTAATTTGTAAATCTGTGTATGAAAATGATATCTGTCATGGTATTTCTATAAGTGATTACATATTGGAAAAAATCTGCACCACCTTATTTGAAAAAGTATGTGCTAGCATTCGTACAATTTGTTTTATATTCATATCTTATGATTGTTTTGACTAATAAAAGTTATTGAAAATATGTGCACACTTTTTCAACTTGAACCTATATATGAATTTCAGGGAGCTTATGTCATATTGTCTATTTATGTGTGTGACTTTGTAGGTTTCTTCCTGTGTACATAGAAGGTAGTATGGTTTGCTAAACAGACATGTCAGACATCAAGAAATATTTACTAATAGATATTGGATGTTTAAATTAAAAGGCTATGAATGTTTTTGTAAAAAAGTTTCTTTGTACTTTTAACATAATGGCCCTCATTACAACCCTGGCGGTCGGTGTTAAAGCGGCGGTAAGACCGCCAACAGGCCGGCGGTAAAAAAAATTTAATCACATCCATGGCGGAAACCGCCAACATAGACAGCCACTTTAACACTCTGACCGCCACGGCGGTAGAAACAAACACTGCGGCGGTCACCGCCAACAGACAGGCGGAAGACAATGTACCGCCCACACTATTATGAGAGGCCAATCCACCATCTTTTCCGGTGCGGAACCAACGCGAGCAAAAGCACAGCAGAAACAGGACTTGGAAGGAAAAACACTCACCTCTACGAGGAACCAGGACGCCATGGAGCCAGAACTCCAAATACTCCCTGCGATGGTATTCCTGCTCCTCTACCAGGAGCACGAAAGACGGCGTCGACGACCACGGTGAGTACTGCACCTACAACACAGGGGAGAGGGGAGGGGGGAGGAAAAAGAGAGTGACACACGCACGCAACACGCAACACCCCCACCCCCACGATCACCCACAACAACATACACACAAATACATGCTGCAACATTACATTTACACCCCCCCTTCAAGAACTCAAGGACAAAAGGAAATGAGTTGAACGATTGCAATAAATAAAAATCCATTAGTCAAAACTTTAAATACAGTATATACAATTATGTACACCAACTACACAAGTCCGGATAGTGCACCAATTATAGTCCGTGAACCACTGGGCCCAAAATGCATGGGCGAGGCCCACACTCGATACCAGACTCCAAACGGAGAGAACGCTGCAGGGGCATCAGATCGAAATGAAATAGGCACCTCAGGGGGAAGGGAAGGGTGGCACCTCAGCCGGATGAGAGCACGACGCCACTGCTCCATGAGGGGGCTCCATACCCACTGCTGTATCCTGGGGATTGCAAAGCCACAGTCTCACAAGTCTTTACAGTGGGTGGGTTGCCCACTGCTGTATCCTGGGGAGTGCAAAGCCACAGTCACACAAGTCTTTACAGTGGGTGGGTTGCCCACTGCTGTATCCTGGGGAGTGCAAAGCCACAGTCTCACAAGTCTCTCAAGTGGGTGAGTTGCCCACTGCTGTATCCTGGGGAGTGCAAGGCCACAGTCTCACAAGTCTCTCAAGTGGGTGGGTTGCCCACTGCTGTATCCTGGGGAGTGCAAAGCCACGGTCTCACAAGTCTCTCAAGTGGGTGGGTTGCCCACTGCTTTATCCTGGGGAGTTCAAAGCCACAGTCTCCCAAGTGGATAACAGTCTCCACTGGTTCTGGAGGGGGCTTTGTGCCCAAAGTTCTTCATCCTGCCAAGGAGAGAGGTAGTGGATGCCTTTCTCCACTTGTTCTGGAGGGGGCTTTGTGCCCAGAGTGCTTCATCCTGCCAAGGACTGAGGTAGTGGATGTGATCCTCCACTGGTTCTGGAGGGGGCTTTGTTCCCAGAGTGCTTCATCCTGCCAAGGACTGAGGTAGTGGATGTGATTATCCACTGGTTCTGTAGGGGCCACGGTGCCCACAGTGCTTCATCCTGCCAAGGACTGAGGTAGTGGATGTGATACGCTACTGACGGTGGTGCAACATGCAAGCTGCCCAGGCTCCTGGAACTGACCACCAGCCTCATACGACTGACCAATGGGGATGGCAGCCATGTCTGCGGTGGTGCCACTGGCTCAGGATGTCGCAGGGCCACTGGCGGTGCTGGGGGCGGTGTCAGTGGCATCAGTGCTTGCGGCGTTGTCAGTGGCATTGGTGCTTGCGGCGGACTCTGTGGCATTGGTGCTTGCGGCGGGCTATGTGGCATCGGTGCTGGTGGTGGGCTCTGTGGCATCGGTGCTGGCGGCGGTCTTTGTGGCGGTGGTGCTGGTGGCGGTCCCAGTGACTGCGTTGCTGGTGGTGGGCTCAGTGACTGCAGTGCTGGTGGCGGGCTCAGTGACTGCGGTGCTGGTGGCAGGCTCAGTGACTGCAGTGCTGGTGGCGGTGCAGGTGGCAGTCTAGTCCGCCATGCAGGTTGGCGTCGACGTGGACCTGCCCTTGATTTTCTGGCCCTTCCCCACCTTGGATGGTGGCGCAGCTGTCTTGCCACTATCCACTTTTGTTTTGCCTAAGCCCTTGGTGTCAGGTGTTTTCGCCTTCTCCCTCCGGGATGTGGGCAACTTTTTTACTTTTGGAGGTGGCGGAATGTCCTTGCCCTCACTCCGTGGAACACTGGCAGCCCTGATGCTTGGCGCAGTCCAAAAGCCCGCAGTTGCTGGCACCACTGTGCCTGGTGATGTGGTGGCTGAGGTGCTGGGTTGGGACCTGGAAAGGCGGGCCCTAGGTGACGGACGGGGGGTAGGTGTAGGGAAGAGGTCAATATTAGACAGGAAAAGCTTTTTAGACACACTGGGAAGGGTAGATGGAGGGGGTTTGGGAGTGGAGGAAGAGGTAGTGGTTGTAGGAGGGGTACGTTTCCTGACTTTGGGTGAAGGTGCATGGGCTGGAGGCTGTTGTGAGGTGGATGGCTGTTGGGTGGGTGTGTGGCTGCGTTTGTGTACTTTGGGAGGGGGGCTCACAGACACACTGGTAGAGGACACAGGGGATGTGTGAATGGTAGTGAGGGTGGTGAGTGCACATGAGCGGTGTGTGGTGATGGGCATGCTGGTGATGGAGGTAGTGGCTGAAGATGTAGTGCATGCAGGTGTGAGTGGAGACGAGACAGGGAGGGAGGAGGGAGACGTGGAGGAGGGGGACACAGTGGAGGCAGTGGATGTTGGTATGTGTGCATGGGTATGATGCTTGTGTGAGTGCCCGTAGGATGTGTGGTACTTATGTTTGCCAGAACCACCCTATGTGTTGAGGTGTGTGCATGCTGGTCTGATGGTGTGCTTGGGATAGGCTGAAGTCCAGTGGATTGGGTCTGGGAGGAGTGTTGGAGGGGGGAGGCTGGACACAGGGACAATGGCTGCCATCAGTGCTGAAGCCAGAGCCTGAAATGCTCTCTGTTGGGCTGCTTGGCCAGAATGAATGCCCTCCAGGTGTGCATTTGTTTGTTGCAACTGCCTTTCTACACCCTGGATGGCATTCAGAATGGTAGACTGCCCAACAGTGAGGGATCTCAGGAGGTCAATAGCCTCCTCACTCAGGGCAGTAGGGCTGACTGGGGCAGGGCCTGAGGTGCCTGGGGCGAAGGAGATGCCCACCCTCCTGGGTGAGCGGGCACGGGACACACGCTGAGGGGCTGCTGGAAGGGCGGTGCTGGTAGGGGGGTGGCGGCTGTACCTATTGATGCAGGGGGCACAGAGGGGCCCGCCACCGCAAGGGAGCTCCCATCAGAGGAAGAGTTGCTGTCGCTGATGTCACATCCGGTCCCCGCCGTGGAGCTCCCCTCGCCCTCCTTCCCACTGGTGGCTTCAGACTCCGTTTTCTCGCCCTCCAGGGCCATGTGGGATGCAGCTCCCTCCTGCTCCGGTGCCACTGCTCCTCCGCCTGATAATGCTAATGCACACAAGAACAGGGAGACCACAAAAAGGGGGGGCGTAGACAGAAGAAAGACATGTTCAGTGCATGCAATACCACTACTGTTGGCGGACACTACAGTCACAGCAGCCCTCTGCACTATGCCATGCACTTAGAGGTCCCTAATTGATCACAGGGACATGTGGTACAAGGCCTATGCCTGATTGCTGCACATATGGAAGTCACAGGAGCCTGACTAGGTGTAGCTGGCTCTTACCACTGGTGGGGTTGGGGTGCCACATAGCCTGCCTCACAAATTGACCTTGCCTAAAAAACTCGCCCTGGCCTAGGGGAACCCACAGCCCACCTTCCCCACCCAGACACCTCTTAATGCGAGTCAGATGGATGTGACTGTACCCACCCCCTTGTGGCTGCTGTGATGCTCTCAAGCGCCCATCCAACTCAGGATAGGCCACTGCCAGGATCCGGAACATCAGGGGGGTCATGTTGCGACGGGCATCCCTCCCACGTTGGGAGGCCATCCCCAGCTGGGCCTCCACCGTCTTCGTGCTCCTGTGGCGAATGTCCTCCCATCTTTTACGGCAGTGGGTGCTCCGTCTGAGGTGGACCCCTAGGGTCCGTAAGTCCTTGGCGATGGCACGCCAAATATCCTTCTTCTGGTGGCGCTGACCTAGAGGAATAGTACAGGGGAAAAGGAAAATCTTTAACCGTCCGGACTGTCACAGTCATCGACCCACGTTCCCACCCTTGCCCTGACGCACATACACTCACCGTCCGCTCATGCAGGCCTCAGCCCCCCCCATATCTTCCATCCACACCACTCCAAACAGGCATTGCCCATACAGCATGCTCACAGTGTACTCACCTGTTTGTCTGGAGGAACATAGAGTAGCGTGTACTGGGGGAGGACCCCATCCACTAACTTCTCCAACTCCTCCGAAGTGAAGGCAGGGGCCCTTTCCCCAGACACATGAGCCATTGTCGCTTCCAGACTGAGGGCACAGCAGCACTTGCAGTGTAGGTCCTCTCCTGTCGAAGGTCAGGTATCAAGTGAGTGAACAGACAGAAAATGGCGGCCACGTCCACGGCGGTGTGTACCGTCACAGCCGGCGTACATCGTCATTGGCTCCTGGGACCCATAGGGTCGAATGTGAACCAATGCAGGATTGCGCCACGGTCTTCGACTGCCTACCGCAACGGTGTGCAACGCCAGCACAGTTACCTCATATCCCCTTGTCCCACCTTACAGGTCAGGCAGCCGCCATTTCAGGGGGCCACATGGCATTAATTTTAAATGTGTCACACCTATCTAGGCCTTGCATACACACAGTGACAGGCACATTGCGGATTGACAAATGTGTGCAGTAATCATTTTTGTAATACCTCAGTGTTGGCTGACTCTCTGCTCGCTGTTCTCGTCCATAGGGCATGTCCGCTGGGGCAGGTGAGGGATGGCGGCATCCTCCGGTGTACAGACCGCTGGTGGACTTGTCGACAATGGAAGAGAAACACGTAATAGTCACCTACAGACTTGATTGTGCCACAATCCTGGAACTGTGTGCCCAGTTGGAGCCAGGCCTGATGTCAGCTATCCACCATCCCACACGAATCCCCCCTCTAGTGCAGGTCCTGTGGGTACTCCATTTCCTGGCAAGTGGGTCTTTTCAAACTACAGTGGCCATTGTATCAGGGATGTCCCAGCCTATGTTCTCAAACGTGTTGTCCAGAGTGTTGTCTGCCCTGCTGAAACACATGCGCAGCTACATCCTTTACCCTCAGGTGGAGGATTTGCTGACAGTGAAAGGTGGCTTCTATGCCCTGGGACATATCCCCAACATCATAGGTGCCATTGATGGGACACATGTGGTATTGGTACCCTGCCGCAGGAGAGAACAGGTATACAGAAACCAGAAGAGCCACCATTCAATGAATGTGCAGATGGTGTGTTTGGCCGACCAGTACAACTCCCATGTGAATGCCAAGTTTCCAGCCTCAGTGCATGACGCTTACATTTTGAGGAATAGCAGCATCCCTTATATGATGGGGCAACTCCAGAGGCACCTTGTGTGGCTAATAGGTGAGGACAAGGACCCTACACCCTGTGAATAGTTGTCTGGGTCTGGGGTTGTCCCTAAGGGTTAGTGTGTGTCTAACAGTTGTCCCTCAATATTTTCAGGTGACTCTGGTTACCCCAACCTGTCATGGCTACTGACCCCAGTGAGAAATCCCAGGACAAGGGCAGAGGACCGCTACAATGAGGCACATGGGTGAACTAGGAGAGTGATAGAAAGGACCTTCGGCCTCCTGAGCCAAGGTTCCGGTGCCTCCATATGACAGGTGGTTCTCTCTACTACTCACCAAAGAAGGTGTGCCAGATCATCATGGCCTGCTGTATGCTGCACAACCTGGCTTTGCGACGACAGGTGTCTTTTCTGCAGGAGGATGGTCCAGAAGGAGGTTTTGTGGCAGCTGTGGAGCCTGGGGACAGTGAAGAAGAGGAGGCAGAAGAAGAGGATATCGACAACAGAAACAGTGTTATCCAGCAAGACTTCCAGTGAGACACAGGTAAGAAGATGTCACTGGCTCACACATCTCATACAATTGTTAGACCTATCATAAGTCTGTCACTTTCACCCAGGTCACTTTCACCCAGTGTACAGACCCTGACTTGTCACTTTGCCTTTCAATTTAACAGATGTGGGTCACACTGTGTGACCTCTGCTATATTACCCCATGGACTAGAGCTGTGTGAAATAGGTATGCTAGCAATACAGTCGACATTGCTATTTTCCTTAGTTATTGCAAATACACATTTGTGAAAGCACAGACTTGTTTTGTGTTTCAAGGGTGTTTATTTCAGTGCAAGTTAGTGGAGGTGGTTGTAAAATGGGCAGGGGTGATGGTGGAGCATTGTCCATGGCAGAGTCCAGTCTATTTGTTTCACAGGTGTATTGTCCAAAGGGGCATAGGTAGTGGAGCTAGGGCAGTTGATGGATGGACAGGGTGATGAAGTGGGACAGACGGATGACATTCAGGGTGGTCTCATTTCCTGGCGGTGGTCTTGGCATTGTTCTCTGTCTTTGTCCTGGATCTCAGGGACCATTTGCGGGGGTGGTTCTCCATCTGCGGGGGGTGGGGTGCTGGTGTCGTGGTCCTGTGGCGGTGCCTCCTGTCCACTAGTGCCGGCGGAGGTGGTGGCCTGTTCATCATCCAGGCTAGTGTCAGGGGCCCCTTGTTGTGCCACAGTGTCCCTCCTGGTGTTCACAAGGTCCTTCAGCACTCCTACAATGGTAATCAGGGTGGTGTTGATGGACTTGAGTTCCTCCCTCATCCCCAGATACTGTTCCGTCTGCAGCCGCTGGGTCTCCTGAAACTTGGCCAGAACCGTTGCCATTGTCTCCTGGGAATGATAGTACACTCCCATGATGTTGGAGAGGGCCTCGTGGAGAGTAGGTTCCCTGGGCCTGTCCTCCCCCTGTCACACAGCTGTCCTCCCAGTTCCCCTGTTATCCTGTGCCTCTGTCCCCTGAACCGTGTGCCCACTGCCACTGCCCCCAGGTCCTTGATTTTCTTGGGTTGGTGGGTTTGCCTGGGTTCCCTGTAGTGGTGGACACACTGCTGCTTGACATGTCCTGGGGACAGAGGGATTGGCCCGCTGGGTGGGTGCTGTGCTGGTGTTTCCTGAGGGGGGAGGCTCTGTGGTGGCATGTGCCAGTGTCAGAGGAACCGACTGTCCCGAGGTCCCAGATGGGCCGGGCTGGTCATCTTGCTCCAGTTGGACAGAGCTGCTGTCATCACTGTGGGCCTCTTCTGTGTGGGGAGTGGACATGTCTGGAACCTCCTGTCCGGTGAAGTTGGGTAGGGGTCCTGCAGGGGTGTAAAGGTATGATTAGTGCATCTGTGTGTGCCATTGTGTGCAATGGGTGGGTGACCCTGTACTCCAGTGCTTGCATTCTTGTCTAGGACCTTGTGTGATAGTTGGTTTTGGGTCTCTGTGGGTATCTGATGGGTGTCCATGCTTTGTTGTTACTTGCAGGGCTTGGTATTGGGATGTGTGGGTTGTGATAGTGGGGCATATGTGAGGTGTTGGAGTGATGGGGTGAGGGTGAGGGTGGGGTATGTGATAGCATGCAGGTAGGGTGGGTGATGTAATAGTTAAGATTTGACTTACCAGAGTCCATTCCTCCTGCTACTCCTGCAAGGCCCTCAGGATGCAGTACAACCAAAACCTGCTCCTCCCATGTTGTTAGTTGTGAGGGATGAGGTGGGGGTCCGCTGCCAGTCCTCTGAACTGCAATCTGGTGTCTTGAGACCACGGAACGCACCTTCCACCGTAGGTTGTTCCACTTCTTCCTGATGTCATCCCGTGTCATTGGATGCTGTCCCACTGCGTTGACCCTGTCCACGATTCTGCGCCATAGCTCCATCTTCCTAGCTATGGAGGTGTGCTGCACCTGTGATCCGAATAGCTGTGGCTCTACCCGGGCAATTTCCTCCACCATGACCCTGAGCTCCTCCTCAGAGAACCTGGGGTGTCTTTGAGGTGCCATGGTGTGGTGTGGATGATGTGTGGGGTGGTGTGTGTTGTGATGTGTGAGGGGATGTGTTTGTGTGTGTTGTCTGAGGTGCATGGATGTTGTGTGAGTGATGATGTTGTGTGCCTGTGGATGCTAGTATTGTTGATGGTGGTGTCTCTCTCTGTGCTTCTTTCTCAATTTTTATCGTAGAGGTTTGTGGGTGATGTGGGTGTGTGTTTTATATTGGATTAGGTGTGTGGGAGTGGTGTGTGTATGTGTATCAGGTGTGTGTATTTGGAATTGTCCAATGTGGTTGTGTTTTGTAAATGTGTATGTATTTTGAACGGGGCGGTGTGTACCGCCAATGGAATACAGCTGTTGAAAGACTGCCGCGTGGATTCGTGGGTCGTGAAAGTGTGGGCATATTCCTTGTGGCGTGACGGTGGAGGTTTTGTTATCGCCAGTTTATCACTGACCTTTGGTGTGGCGGACTTGTGTGGGTGTCTAGATTTTGGCGGATTCCGGCATGTGGGTCGTAATAGCTGTAGCGGAATTCCGCCGCCGCAGCGGTGTGTTGGCGGTCTTCTGCACGGTGGTAAGCGGCATTTACCGTCAGTGTTGTAATGAGGGCCTATGTGTTCTAAAGCCCGCCAGGGCTGTTTTGGAGGTTGCACTGCCAACAGGCTGGCGGTGCAAACTCGGATATTACGACTGCGGCAGAAGTGCCGCTGTCACACCGTCAGGACCGGTGGTTTTCCACCACAGTGGTCCCGGCGGATTACGAGTCCCCTTTCCACCAGCCTTTTCATGGCGGTAGGAACCGCCATGGAAAGGCTGGTGGAAAGGGGAGTCGCCGGGCCCCTGAGGGCCGATGCACTGCCCATGCCTTTGGCCTTTGGCATGGGCAGTGCAGGGGCCCCCTGGCACAGCCCCACACAGCAGACAGTGAAAAGCGTGACAGGTGCATCTGCACTCGTCGCATGGCCGCAACACCGCCGGCTCCATTTGGAGCCGGCTCTCATGTTGCGGCCGAAATCCCTGCCGGCCCAGCGAGGATGTCATAATGGCCACTGCAGGAGTGCGGATGCATTGGCGGCCGCACAACGGTTAGAACTTGGCGGGCAGCAGTTGCCACCCGCCAAAGTTGTAATGAGGGCCATGATGTTTACTCTCTGTGAAGACCTCAGTCATGGATAAAAGCTTTTTATAGACGACAATTGGAGAACTAATAGATGATGTCTGCGGTGGGGTCTAGTTTCTCAATGAAGAGCTCTGTTCAGGGTAAGAACTGTATGTAGAAGAGGCTTGGCCAAGTAATAGGTGATGGCTGTTGTGGGGGACTAGTCTCCCCATGAAGAGTTCTGTTCATGGTGAGAGCGGTATGTCAAAGAGACTTGGCCAACAAATAGGTGATGTCTGTGTGTGGGAACTGGCCTTGTTGAAGTATTCAGTTCAGGGTGAAACAAGTATGTACAAGAGGCTTGGCCAACTAGTAGGTGATGTCTGTGGTGGGACAGTGGCTTCTCAGTGACAAGCTCTGTTCAGGGTGAAAGATGCATCTAGTAGGAACTTGGCTACATAATGTGGATAAGTGGACTGAGGAACGGAGTTCAACCTTGAAGAGCTCTGCACAAGGTAAGAATAGTCCCACTGTCCGAGTATATGACCTAGACCATATACTGTATACACAGGGTCCAGCGCTCTTTACAGAGAGACCAGTCCTTCAATACATCCTAGTCCCATTATGTGGCCAGACAGCTACCACACACAGCGCTCATCATGTGCACTAAGGAAGCTACAAGGACATTTGTTGGCTTGGCTAAAATGAAAGTGTTTTTCACCAATTTTGAACGCTGCCATGTGCATCACACACAAATATGAACTTTTTTCTTTTTAAGCTGTAAATGTAGATCAACATGTAAGTTCAGCAGGCACACATGTTTCAAAGTCTAGAAACAGTGGGCAGATTGAACAAGTATATATTGCTAAAGCAGAAGAAATATTTGAAAATTACAGTACTAACCCTCTGCAATCTAGAGTTGTTATGGGTGATGCATTAGAAATCAAATGAAGCAAGCTAATGTGTGTGAGGAAAAATGGTTTAGAAGTTCACTGCTTTCCACCTCTCTTTCCAACAAGAGAAGGAGTTTGCTATGATGATCATCCGGTCCAGATTCCTGCTTCGAAGTACAGAACAACTAGACTGAACTCTGAACATCTGCAAATCTGACAGAACAATCCTTATCTTTTTCACCTTCTCTTTAAAAGTGAGCTTTCTGTCTTCTCATCTGCTGTTGCTCATATTATGAAACCAGTACCATGATTTCAAAATAGGACTACGAGAGATTTTGTTGACAAAGTTCATACAAAAGCTGAGACTATTGAATACAACCTCGTGAATTTCATAGAGTGCAAATGTAGAACAAATGAGTACTGGTTCTGTTGGAACTGTGACTTCCAGTGTACGTTGCAATACCTAGGTACACACACCTGGCTTGTAACAAACTTAATTTTGTGGACTATGCCAGGGATGGTTTGAACAGCTTCCTCAGAGAAGCTACCTTAAACACTGCTAGCATCAACTTTCAACCACCTGGAGAATTGTGCTCCATGTATCCAGCAAATGTAAGCAGGTACTTTAACCATAGATTTCAATCTATACTTAATTCTATCTGAGCCAAAAGAAATCCTCCTCTAAGTTAGGTTGTTGGCTCATTTTGGAGGAAAGAATATCAAGCTAGAGGTGATGCATATATTGCCATATTGTGGCGGGGAAAAGGTGGACCGAAACATGGACAGGATACTGATGACTCAGAATTGTCATTCCTCAAGCAGTATAGAACATGAGACTCCCAAATCTCAGGGAACAGAACCCTTAGGCAGTAGGTGTTGCCATTTCAAGCCCACAAATGTGGAAAATACTGTAGTCGCAGATGTTGAATCAAAGGAAAATACTAAACTAAGTGTTGCTTTGGTTTCCCTAGGTCTGTAGGTAGGGTAAACAGTTTCATGTCTGCTGTCAGACCTACATTCGCTGGCAAATCTTTAACTATTACATACAACTTTAAGAGATGTGAGGCATCCAAATTTATCACTGACAACAATCCTGTCATGTTGTCTATGTGGACTGTAAACATGGACATTCAGCTTGTAGCTGACAATTCTATTGCTGTTGCTCTTTACTTTACTCCTCATATTACATAGTCTAAAAGTGTGAGAAGGGATTTCAGCAGAGACATCTTTAATTAAGAAGTTGTAGAGCTTCAGCCTAAAGATGCTTTCCCACAGGGAAATAACTTCTTATGAAGCATGTGACTGATTGAGTTCAGTGAGTTTACATGGAAAGTACAAATTGATCAACTGGGTAGTTTAGGCTTTGCTTCTACTCGTGACAGAGTATTTTAGCCTTTTGATGAGATTCAATATTTTGCACACCCTGATCCTGATGGCACAGACATTGTGAAAACTAATATGCTGGACATTTATTACCCAAATTTAGGTTTTCATTTATAAAAACTGTATGAAGTAGTTCTCTTCTATCCAAAGAGAAAAATGTGGAAGAAAACATTAGTAGTGCAAGTTGACTGTCTCGGGTTCTATTGGCTTTTTAGTGAGACACAAGAGAATTAATCTCCTCAACCACCAGAAACTCAGTTGTCAAAGTGCAGATAAGAGAGAGTTATTTTACTTGGCTCTTTTGCAACTCTTTAAACCTTGGCATAATGAGAAAGAACTGCTTGGTCAGTATGACTGCTATGAGAACGCTTTCAGGGCAGTTAAAGACCAAATTGAATGATTAGTGTTTCCTACGTATTTAAAAATGCTGAATGACAAGATTAAACAAGAGGAGCCACATTTGCAAAGGATAGTTCAAGAGGCTCTTTGGAGGTTTATGTCAAGAAGGGAGAGAAACCAGTACAACGAAAACAACAGTTTAAAAAGAAAAAAGTGGCAGCGGTCTCGGTTAGACATGCGGCTCAGGAAGAGGGTTCTCTTGTAGAATAAGACATGGGCTCTAGCACTGCTAGACAGCGCGGCAGAGGTCACAATAGTTCGCAGGAATCTTCTAGAGCATCTGGAGGTGAAAGCAACTGATGACTTCATACAAGTAGAACAGCAGATATGCGTGTCTCCGAACCCGATAGGGTGTATACAGTGACTTTACAATTGGAAGGAGACATTGAATGCACTATACACGCAATCTTTTGGGATTGTGTAGTTAAGATATATGACATCTTGCTGGCCGAACAGGATTGGCCACCTGATTTTGTCCGCACCTGCCCAGTTGGGGAGGAGGTTATTAAATCTTCCTTCTCGCCCCATGTTCCAGAGGAACTCGCAGAGTCCTATTGCATCAAATGGCCTCTAGCACAAGCACCTGCCTTATATAGAAATCACATAGGGTGGGACCGGGATTCTCCATATCATGTATTTCCCATTAAAGGTGAACTTCAGCCACAACCGCAGTATCCCATAAAACATGAAGAAAAGGCACCGGTGAGAGAAATACTTACACAATTAGAATACCAGGGGGTAATTGAACCCTGTGTCTCACCGATGAATAATCCCTTATTCCCTGTAGCTAAACCGGACCATTCATATAGAATAGTCTTAGACTACAGACATTTGAACGGACATTCACGTACATATGCTATACAAAATTCACATAGCGCTGCACTGATGAACAACATTGTGCGGAAAAAATATAAAACGACTTTGGATATCTCGAATGGATTCTTCTGCCAGAATATAGCACCTGAAAGCAGAGATTTAACAAGCTTTAACACGCTAGGCTCCCAGAATAATTCTGTTGTTTGGCTCAAGGGTATAAGAACAGCCCAGGACTGTTTGCAGCTCGTGTGACTGCTATTTTACACGAGTTAGACCCTGAAGCGTTGTCATATGTGGATGATATATATCTCCTGGATGATGAGTTGCTACAACATTTAAGATGGGTAGCCCGCATTGTTGTAGGGTTTGCCAAAATTGGCTACAAATGTAACTTAAAAAAATGGAAAATTGCCTTCCTCAGCGTCATATTCCTGGGATATGAGCTGTCGAATGAGGGTAAGAGCCTAGCGCCACAATTTTTAGAAAAGTGTGAACAATTGCAACCACCAAATACTATTAAGAAACTGCAATCATTGTTGGGCTTTCTAAATTTTGGCAGAACATACATTCCTGAGTATGCTACACGCATAAAACCATTATATGAATTGATACGTCCTGATTTTTCAAGCAGATTCTGGACAATTGAACATACACATACTCTTCGGGAGTTACAAGCAGATCTACTAGCCGCAAAACATTTACACACACGGGTCAATAAGACGCATTTGGTCATCAGGGTGATAGCTGGGGCCATTGGGTTTACTTATGTCTCATTTAATGAAGGTGAGACAGTCCCGATTGGATACAAGTCACACTTGTATTCGGCTGCTGAACAACAATTTGCACCCACAGAGAAAATTCTCACTGCTGTACAGAGGGCTGTTATTAAAGAAAGACGCATTATTGTTGTTTCCCCTATTCCGGCCCTCGAGGCTCTTACAAAAGCTAGCGTTCCGAACGCAAAAGCACTTCACCCGTGATGGATACAATGGGCTTCGTCTTTAACAGCCACTGATGTAGACTACATTTTTGACCCAAAGTTACAAACTCAGGAATTTCTGCAATATGAAGTTGAATATCCAGTTCCCGCTGACACGTTGCCTATTGATCAATATCAAGTAGTCATGTACACCGATGGCTCTGCGCAACCGGCGATTGGAACAAAACACCAATATTCAGCTGCATGTGCGGTAGTGAGCGGCTATATGGAGGGGGAGAAATTCTGCCCCCAGCATACTGATACACAGACCTTAGGGGATTGTACAGCACAATTAGCTGAGCAGCTAAAAGCTCTACTAATGGCACAAGAACATAAAGATCCGGCGCAGTTCACACTGAATGTTTGTGATTCGTATTATTGCGTCCAGTCTTTTAATGAATACCTACATTACTGGCGCTTGAATGGGTTCAGAGATTCAAAAGGCAACACCATAAAACACAGACTACTGTGGGGGAAGGTAGCAGACCTGAAGGAGACGCTACCCAAAGTCCATGTTGTGCATACACTTGGACACCAGCGCGTTGGAATACACGTTGCTGGGAATACTTTGGCTGATGAAGCTGCAAAGTCGGCAGTGGCAGTTGCCACTGTAGCTGCAGTGACTCGTTCGAGTTCCAAACCAGACACAGAGATAATGGCTGCCATAAAAGCTACGGTTGATGGCACGCCTTATCCAAAAGGATTTCCAAATAAATATCAATACTTCATGGGAAGTATGCTTAACGCTGAAGTTAAAATTCCTAGCGTAGGCGTACGCAACATCCCCAATAAAGATGTAAGACCACAATTGAATAAAGAAGCGCATGAGGGAGTGGCATCTGCACATGCTGGCGTGGCAGCTACAACCTCGCTTTTGCAGGCCCGTTACTGGTGGCCTGGTCTCTATAAAGAGACTAAGCAGTATGTCCTTTGTTGTGACATCTGTCAACAAATCAAAGTATCAACAGCTAAAAGCCCGCCGCAGACACCCCTCTTAATATCCAACAGACCATTACATTGTGTGTACTTAGATCATTGCGTTCCGTTGACACCTGATAGTGCATATAAATATGTACTAGTCACTGTTGATTCCTGCTCCAGATTTGTGTGGGTGTGGCCACAACACTCGGCTGACTGTTATTAAAGATTTGCGAGTCTTTGTCGGTACATCTGCAGTTGCGGCATTCCATTCGGACCAGGGCCCTGCTTTTGCCTCAAGGGCATTTAGTTTCGTTGGGGGTCCAGCTCCAGTACTCGTCTCCATATCATCTCGAGGGAAATTCTGTCGTGGAGCGATTAAACCGCGATTGAAAGCAATCCTTAACAGCCAGGGTCTTAGGTACGGGTCGTAGTTGGCTGACCCACCTGTATGGAATTCAGAGAGCACTAAATAACCTGCCTAGAAGGTACCTGGGGGGGTCGTACTTCATATGAGTGCCTGTTCGGGACACGAATGTTTGTTCCGGATCTTGATGGTCCTGGTGTGGAGGCGGCGGAAACGCCTTTTGACATAAATTATCATGTCACTGTTTTACAGGAATTACAGCAGTTCCGTGAAGATAACTCTTATAAAAGTGCCGCCTCCACAGGAATCAAGGATGTGCCAGTAACACCTACTGGCTGGAGTCCCAGGGTTGGGGATCTTGTGCGTGAAAAGGTTGTGGTGAAAAAAGAATTTGGCCCTTCTTATCGAGCACCAGTCCCTGTGTTGGGGATACACGGAACGAGAACTGTTATTCTACCACTATTGCCAGGTGCCAAAGAAAATCGCTTTGTTTCTATTGACAATGTCAAGTTACAACATGTGGCCGATTCTACACAGCAGACCAAGAGGAACGTCCAGTAGTTCCCGAATCCCTCTCACTACTGGGGAAGATGTTCCGCTTCAAGTTATCTATACTAATACTGTTGCCTCTCCGAGCTTGGGGAGGGTGGATGATGATCTCTCATTAGTTCTACTAACAACAAATAACTTAGAAACATTTGATCAAGTCACCATGACTACGGACGTGACGGATGGTGCTATCTACAGTGTACCACCACGAGAAACACCAACTCCTCCATTGAATATGGTGACGCCTTTTGCACGAACTGCCTCTGGTTACTTTGCCGACAACAACGATGGTCTATCGGACTCATTTGCCTTTTCGACTACTGACCTGTCAGGTCCACGTAAGCTGATGCGTTGGCTTAAAGATACGTATTTTGTTTTTCCATGGAACTATCTGTGGCTCTTATTGACTATGCTAGCATTTTTTCTTTGGATTGGGTTTGTCATTACCTTTTCTCTGTTGATACATGGTCATTTTCTTCCTGAGAGATCAGCGGTTGAACAAGTGGAGGAGGTGTTGAAACCACATTTTACATCACATAGGGTTCGAAGAGACTTGTCCTTTGTGAACATTTCTGCAGTGCCAATTCCGGATGGGATTGTGTGGTATAAAGTAATGTTTGATATCTACGGTCCCACTGAGATAATTCAAATACCGTATGTCCTAAAGTTATCTATGAATGATATAGTAATACTAGGCATTGTATCTGATGATTGGGATGTGAAGACAGTCGATTCAATGATGACAGAATTACAATATTATACTGTCTATGAAAATGAAGATGTTTACCAGTTTAAAGACAATTATGGTGACATGTTTTGCTATACTTATTATGGGCACCATTTCATACATAAAGCAAGTAGTACAAAAACGATATTTGGCTATACGCAATGGGAACATTTTCCAACTCCCCCGCAAGGGAGTTCCAAAACTTATTTTGATAAATTTACGTATTTTTCTGGGCATCATCAAATGAATGCTAAGTCATATTATTTTAGGTTAACTCCGTCTAAAGATAAACAAATGTTGACCAACACAAAATTCATATATTCAGATTCCTTTGTTTCTCGACTGTCAATTGAAGGTTATGAATAATGGTCAAAAATTTTGATTTGAAAAGTGTTTGGGGAACAAAACATTGGCAAACAAAGGGTAGAGAAACATTGTTCAGAGCATGTCGAATTCCCGTTCAAATGATTTTTTTTAAATGAAACAGTACAACAGACTAGCTGTTTAGGCTTAGCCACAATCAGAGAATTTAACATGCCTAGTATACCTGCCCCTGCAAAAATTAATAATTGGCAGAAATACATAAATGCCACTTTTAGTGAGCTTACAGACTGGGTCCTGAATGGTACATTTAACACTTCATTGACACGTCCAGGCGGGTGGTTATTGTGGCCCATAGACACCAACGGGTGTCATCAACGTTTTGTCACCTCCTCGGGGGGTTTCTGGACGAGTAGGTCAGACCCTCGCTATATATCACCAGAACATGCTGAAATAATTACTACATATAGGCCCTCATTCTGACCTTGGCGGGCGGCGGAGGCCGCCCGCCAAAGTCCCGCCGTCAGGTTACCGTTCCGCGGTCGAAAGACCGCGGCGGTAATTCTGACTTTCCCGCTGGGCTGGCGGGCGGTCGCCTTCAGACCGCCAGCCAGCCCAGCGGGAAAGAGGCTTCCACGATGAAGCCGGCTCGGAATCGAGCCGCCGGAGTGGAAGCTGTGCGACGGGTGCAGTTGCACCCGTCGCGTATTTCACTGTCTGCGCAGCAGACAGTGAAATACATGTAGGGGCCCTCTTACGGGGGCCCCTGCAATGCCCATGCCAGTGGCATGGGCACTGCAGGGGCCCCCAGGGGCCCCGCGACCCCCCCTACCGCCATCCGGATCTCGGCGGTCCGACCGCCGGGATCTGGATGGCGGTAGGGGGGGTCGGAATCCCCGCGGCGGTGCAGCAAGCTGCGCCGCCGCGGAGGATTCAATGGGGCCGCGGTACACTGGCGGGACCCCGCCAGTGGTGCCGGTCCGACCGCGGCTTTACCGCCGCGGTCGGAATCCCCATTGGAGCACCGCCGGCCTGTCGGCGGTGCTCCCGCGGTCCTCCGCCCTGGCGGTCAAAGACCGCCAGGGTCAGAATGACCCCCATAGTGTGGGGAAATTGTGCCAGCAATGGTTAAAATCATGCTCGCTAGATGCAGTTAAGACACATCTCACTCTCCTGTCTAATAACACTGACTTACAAGACTATTTGTCAGGCCCGAAGACGCCACGTAGGAAGCATTTCTTGTATGAAGTATACAATGAAATATGGAAACTTTCCCAACAAGAGGCTGCAGCCCGGTTAAGGCAGATAGATCAGGAAAATTTAAAAAAGGCATTAGCTGTTGTGGATAATGGAATTCACACCGTGTCTGACCGGATATATACAATTCACAACATTGTTTCTTCTGCTATAGACATTATACAATCTGATATGCCTTCTTTATATCATGGACAGAGTCAGACCAGGTCCATTATGCAGTTGGATTGGACGCTTCAGACATTGAAGGCGGGTCACGTTCCGTGGCAGCACATCAGTGCCAGGGAAATATTTTTTTCCTTTAATTTAACGCAACAACAACAACTAATGGCTAAGAAGGAGGCGACTTATGTCATGCTCAACATTGAAAAGTTAGAACGATTGCCTTTTACCGTGGCCGAGATTCCCTCTGCAGAGTGGTTAATACATGGGGTTATTAAACTGCCTATTTCTACATTACAATTCACTTCTTATTTGAAACATGTTCCGTTAGGCAGATACGAAAATATGGGAGATAGTTACATCCATGAGGTGTGGGAGCTTCTCTTCTTGTACAAATGCCTCAATGGCATGTAAGAAGTATTTCTTAGCGGTAGTGAATGCGAGACTTCAGTCAGCCATTTGATGATTTCTAAGCAGCTGTCCTTGCATGGGGCGTGCAATGCCTCGGTGGCGACCTTGGCTTGCTATCCGAAGGGAGTTCCGGTCCCCTTGATTAAATGCACATTCCAGGTGCTTCAAAACGGCAGCTACGTCCTCCTCAATAGTGAAGACTGTTGTGGCATGCGGGCCGGAATAGTTTACGTTGTTTCGGTCACTAAGGTCGCTACTTGCTGCGGGAGTGTGTTGTTTCCCCCCACTAAAATTAGGGAGGTAGCGGATATTTGGCCTCACATTGCTACTTCCAAGGTGAATTTCAACAAGTTAAGTAGACTGAAGGCTTTATTGTTTCAGAAGCATGTGGCCCTGACATCTGCACGCGAGACCTACCCACTTCAGGTGGCAAGGTCATCAGCGGAAATACAGTCCCGGTTAAATACCAACTTTCCAAGCCACTTTGGTAAACTCATGGGACGTATATTTAATGCGTCCAGCACAGCTGGATTAGCAAATTTTTTCAAAGCCGTTGGTGTTGGTTTCGTTCACACCTTCTCTTCCATATTCAATTTAATACCTTCAGCTATTCATTCAATTTTCGAAAGCATTTTTGGGGGATTTCCAATAACTTTGGCTTTATTAGCCGGCATTTTGCTGTTGCTGTTTTTCCGCAATGGTTGTCCTGCCGCAACAAGGACGAATGTGTGCGCTCCCATCAGCGCAGCTGTGTCGTGAACGAATGATGCAGCACTTTGGAGCAGCACTCCTGGAACATTTGGAGTGTGACTGGTCTTTGTCATTCAGGCCAGTTTTGGATTGTGTGCAGCTCGTGTTTCGGTGCCATTGGTGCTCTTTTGAACATGCACTAGACGTCTGTCTCTCACAGCAGCGCCCCCCAGTGGTTGATGCTGATCTGTTGATGTTCCCGATGAGGGCTCATTACCAGACATGCACGCTGCGGCTGCGTTTGCTTCGAGAAGCTGATTACGAGATACCCTTCCTGGAGGAAGTTGATAATAACTCGTTCACGGGCTCTGCACAGGATGCCCCCTTGGTTGACACTGGGGCTTTGGAACATTCCTGCTCCCTAATAGTCTTTGGCATGGATTTTCCGGTTTTGTCATCTGCCGAAGTAGAGAATCTCCTTCTTTACATGACCACTGTTTGAATTGAAAATGTTGTAAATTGATATTGTCATATGAATTCGGCATTTTGCCGCATGCTCATTTTTTAAATTGAGGATTAATATGCTTTGGTGTCCTCTTAACTTGTTGAAATTTGGTAGGGTTTTAATCATCTTTTAGCTTAGGGCATTTTTAGCTTCGGCTTAAACCACTTTCTACAGACAAGGGGAGGGTGTAGTGTAGCCATTTTTAATGTAGCTTTCTGCGCGCTTGCTTAACGTATTAGGCCTCTGTGCACTTTTTCCCTAGATGCATTTTATTTAACCTCGCACTGTTATTTTACAATAACCAGTTTCACGGTCTTGTTTCTATTTCATTCTATCGCACTGTTTAGCTTACTTCAGCACTGTGGGGCATATTTATACTCCGTTTGCGCCGGAATTGCGTCGTTTTTTTTGACGCAATTCCGACGCAAAACTAACTCCATATTTATACTTTGGCGTTAGATGCGTCTAGCGCCAAAGTCCATGGAGTTTGCGTCATTTTTTTGCGTGGACACCTACTTTGCGTTAATTATATGCAAGGTAGGCGTTCCTGTCTAAAAAAGTGACTCCGCGGCATGTGTGCCGTATTTACACTCCCGGGCAAAATTCACGCCCGGGAGTGGGCGGGTCAAAAAAAATGACGTACGGCCGCTTTTGCGCCGTTTTTTAGCGCCTGCAAAAGGCAGGCGTTAAGGGACCTGTGGGCTCGAAAGGAGCCCAGAGGTGACCTCCCATGCCCCCAGGGACACCCCCTGTCACCCTTGCCCACCCCAGGAGGACACCCAAGGCAGGAGGGACCCATCCCAGGGACAATAAGGTAAGTTCTGGTAAGTATTATTTTTTTTTTTTATGTGGCATAGGGGGGCCTGATTTGTGCCCCCCTACATGCCACTATGCCCAATGACCATGCCCAGGGGACAGAAGTCCCCTGGGCATGGCCATTGGGCAAGGGGGCATGACTCCTGTCTTTGCTAAGACAGGAGTCATTTCTATGAGGGTTGGGAGTGGAAAAAAATGGCGCAAATCGGGTTGAGGCGAAAAATTTGCCTCAGCCTGACTTGCCCCATTTTTTCACGCCCAAGCTCCATATCCCCCTACGCCGGCGCTGTCTGGTGTACGTCGTTTTTTTCAACGCACACCAGGCAGCGCCGGCGGCTAACGCCGGCTAACGTCATTGCTTAAATACGGCGCCTGCATGGCGCTTCAGAATGGCGTTAGCCGGCGCAAATTTTTTTGACGCAAAACTGCGTTAGCGCAGTTTTGCGTCAAAAAGTATAAATATGGGCCTGTGTTCTCAAACAATACATTCTTGCTCGCTTTGTGCTTCAGTCAAGGATACAGCCTGGTACGTTGCCGATAGACGTGGTAGAAGTTTAGGGGCATATTTATACTCTGTTTGCGCCGGAATTGCGTCGTTTTTTTTTACGCAATTCCGACGCAAAACTAACTCCATATTTATACTTTGGCGTTAGACCCGTCTAGCGCCAAAGATCTCGGAGTTTGCGTCATTTTTTTGCGTGGACACCTACCTTGCGTTAATGATATGCAAGGTAGGCGTCCCCGTCTAAAAAATTGACTCCGAGGCATGTGCGCCGTATTTACACTCCTGGGCAAAATTCACGCCCGGGAGTGGGCGGGTCAAAAAAAATGACGTACGGCCACTTTTGCGCCATTTTTTAGCGCCTGGTCAGGGCAGGCGTTAAGGGACCTGTGGGCTCGGAAGGAGCCCAGAGGTGCCCTCCCATGCCCCCAGTGACACCCCCTGTCACCCTTGCCCACCCCAGGAGGACACCCAAGGATGGAGGGACCCACCCCTGGGACATTAAGGTAGGTTCAGGTAATTTTTATTTTTTATTTTTTTTGTGGCATAGGGGGGCCTGATTTGTGCCCCCCTACATGCCACTATGCCGAATGACCATGCCCAGGGGACAGAAGTCCCCTGGCCATGGCCATTGGGCAAGGGGGCATGACTCCTGTCTTTGCTAAGACAGGAGTCATGTCAATGGGGGTTGGGAGTAAAAAAAAAATGGCGCAAATCGGGTTGCGGCGCAAATTTTGCCTCAGCCTGACTTGCCCCATTTATTGGCGCCCAAGATCCATTTTTGCCTACGCCGACGCTGCCTGGTGTACGTCATTTTTTTTAACGCACACCAGACAGCGCCGGCGGCTAACGCCGGCTAACGTCATTAAATAAATACGGCGCCCGCATGGCGCTTCAGAATGGCGTTAGCCGGCGCAAATTTTTTTTACGCGAAACTGCGTTAGCGCAGTTTTGCGTCAAAAAGTATAAATATGGCCCTTAGTCTTTATGGTTCATAGAAAGTACACATCCTTACGTAGGGACGTTTCTTAGAACACCGCGTGTTAGTTATAAAAACACTTTCTGTCCTGGTACACGGAAGAGGGAGATTCCGACCAGGAGCCCACAACTAGATGCTGACTGCCCTGTTGCAGATGCTGATCCAGATCACAGGCTTTTGCTCAGGTAGGAGGGTTGATATCCTCCTGGGGGAACCTGAAAGGCAGGCTTAGGCTTCACATGCTGTGCTCAAAATATAACTTAGAGAGAACATAATTTAGTTGCAATATGATAGCCTTATTCTTATGTTTCACTCTCCTCGTTACTATTTCAATCCTACTGTGTTGTATAGTTCTGGTTATTCGGCTCACGCTTTGTTACCTAAAATGCAGTTGTTTTATTAAACCAATCTTTAAAACTCAAACTGCCTTTTTCATTTATATATGAGACCGCATTGTGTTCGAGAGAATTGGTTGTGACCTGAGTGACCACGACTTCCCGGGGAAGCACTAAGATGTCATGTGCTCGGTTGCCCAATTGTCTCTTCCCTTTGGGAGAGATGAGGCACTGCTAGTTAGCCGGAGCAAAAAACGGATTTGGGGCAACAAGGGTCCTTCACCGTGGGTCAGACTTAGTCCCCCAGATCTTGCTGCCCAAAAATCTAGTAGTCTCATTAGGATAATGAGAGCCTACGCGACAAAGGAACATCTACATCTACCAAAAAAACTACTTTTTTAGAAGAAATTAAGCTGATCTATATGGATCACCAAGGGGCAGAGGTCAGACACGAGGATGAGGAAGAAAATTTGGAGGAGAACAGGGAAACGTCGTAAAACAAAAAGGGACCAGGAAAGAACAAGGGGTTACCCATTGAGGAGCAAACAAAAGAACTAAATGAATCAACAGAATCAGAACAGAATGCAAATTTGATTGTTAATCTCTCAAATCACAGGTTGACACAACAAGAAAGGACTCTCTTGAATAAAGGACTAACGTTCTGCCCAGAAATGCATTATGATCATGTGGAAACTAGAATTGATCTTTATAAATTTGTGCGGAAACCAAAATTGGCTAAATTTTTCTCCAAAAATGCCACTAAGGATTAATTATACAATGATCATGGAGCAGTGATCTCCAACTTAATCATTCAACAAAAGTCAGATATTAAGACAGCGTGTGATTTGATGTATAAGGAAGATCATGACATTTTGGAAAATCAAGTCCTAGAAGAATTAGGAATCAATACAGGAGGGCATTGCCGCACAGACTTCAATCCCAAATCCAAGTTTTGTCCGGTACTATCACCAGGCAACAGGATGGATACGTTTCATGATCTGGTGGTGGAAGAGCTGGATAAAGTGGAAAAGATCAAAAATACGAAAAGGGAAAACATCAGCCTGCTAGAACGGAAAGCACTCAAAGAACTTATGGAAAATCAAAATCTGGAAATAAAACCAGCTGACAAGGGGGGCAACATAGTGATCATGGAAAAACAACAATATATGGAAGAGGCATATCGACAATTGAATGTAAAAAATCATTATTTAAAATTGGACAACAACCCTATAAATGAGCTAATTATGGAGTTGAATCAATACCTGGATATATTTCATAATAACAAGGGTTTGTTAAATGATGGTGAAAGAGCATTTTTGAAAAATTAGAGCCCCATTATACCCACAATATATTTTCTTCCAAAGATACAAAAAAGCTTGGACAAACCGCCAAGACGTCCAATAATCTCCAGCTGCGGATCACTATATGAAAATATCTCAACATATGTGGATTATTTCCTAGCTCCCATGGTGTGCATCCTAAACTCCTACATAAAGGACACAGGTGATTTCTTGAGGATATTGGCTGGTATTGGATGGGATGAGGAATACAAGCTAATTACCATTGATGTGGTATCCCTATACACATCTATCGGCCATGAGATAGGGCTCACAGCGGTACGCTATTTTTTACAACAACGTCACATAAACAAGCTGAAACACTCACAAATGTTATTGAAAATGATTGATCTATGTCTGAGGAATAATATCTTTTTGTTTAATCACCAACTGTATGCCCAGATCTGTGGGACAGCGATGGGTGTTTCCTTTTCACCTAGCTACGCAAATCTCACCATGGGGTGGTGGGAGAAACATGTAGCATGGGGAGAGGATAACGAAGAATTTGCAGAAAAGGCAATAATTTGGTTGAGGTACATAGACAATCTCTTTATTGTCTGGAATGGAACAGAGAGAGAATTTGTGCAATATTTTGAAAATTGTAATCAAAATTAGATGGGCCTACAATATACATATAATATTAGTACCAATTGTGTCCAATTTTTGGATGTACAGGTATACATAGAGAATAACAAAATTGAGACAACTCTATTTCGAAAGGCATCATCAACAAACAGCATATTACATGGGGACAGCTTTCATCCAATAATGCTAAAAAAAGTATACTATATGGAGAATTCATCAGGATGAAACAAAATGGTTCCACTGAACAGGAAATGGAACAGAAGTTTATTGAAACCAGACAGAGATTCATTCAGAGGAAATATAAATATAAAGATATAAGCTCTGGAGCACAAAAAGCAAGATCCTGGACAAGAGAGGAGATATTCAACAAACCAATAACTAACATACCAAAGAATGAATCTAACATAAGACTGGTAATGACGTATAGCAAGGAGAACCACCTCATTTTAAACATCCTGAATAATGACTGGGATGTGATAAAAAAGGATCCAGATGTGGGTAAAATGGAGGGGGACAGACCAATGGTAACGTACAGAAAGGTACCGTCCCTTCAAGACTTACTGGTAAACAGTCACTTCCAGATGAAGAACAGACAACTGCATTTATATGTTGTGGGAAGTGCAAAGCATGTCGAATAGGGATAAATACAAAATAATTCCTTGACTATCGAGGCAATAAGTTAACGATGAATAAAAGAATCACTTGTAATACCAGCTGTGTGGTCTATATGATTGAGTGTTTCTGTGGATTATGCTACGTGGGCAGCACAATCTGACCCCTCAAAAAACATATCCTAGAACATATTAGAGCTGTGCAAAACAAGGATGTGACTTATGCAATGGCAAAGCATTTGATGACACATGTTGGAATGAATTGTATAGACATGAAATTCTTTGGAATTGCTACTATTGACTGTAATGAGAGAGGAGGAGACCGAGAGATGAAACTGAGACGTTTGGAATGACGGTTCATAATACAGCTCAAAACCAAGACCCCGAGGGGTCTCAATGGGGATGAGGAACTTCACTATCACCTATAAAGGAATGTGTACAAATATATACAGTACCATACGGTATGCAGATATATAACTGAGCAAGTAAAAACATGAATGGATAGATTTGGTGAGATTTGGAAATACTTCTGAACACGTTGTATTGATAGAACAGAGGAGTGAATTGAAAATAGAAATAACATCTACAGATGTAATTCTAATGCCAGTGACCCAGAATTGTGGTTGGATTAATGAACTCCCCAAGACAGGATTGTTACCACAAAAAAAACTGATATTGAGTCTCAGTATGGGATCTCCTCCTGTGCTCTTTTGTATTACCCTGACTTCTTGGTGAAAACACTTTCCAGAAGGTTGTGCAAAACTGTGATTTGATATGTTATTTGTTATTTATCATCTATTATGTTAGTCTTTGAAATACTATGAAATGCTGCATCCTTTCTTTTGGATAATAAGTTTTTTTTTTTTTTTAATTGACTACATGTCCCACAATGCATTAGGGAGTACAATAGGAAGTAGACTATAAATAAGAGACATGGAAAAAATACTGATACACTGTTAACAAGACCGGGAGGTTGAAACGCGTTGGTGATGGTTGGTGGAGTTTATGACTGCAATTAAAAATATAAAAACTCTCTTGGAGTTCAGCATTACAATTGGTATCAGGTGTTTTGTTTTATATATAGTTCAGAAGAAAGGTCAATTCCTCATGTCTGCACCAGCATGAAATGCGCACCACGATGTGGACTGTATTCTTTGATTATATATATATATGTATATATATATATATATATATATATATATAAATATTTAATTTTTTATTGTTTTTTTATAAACATAGAAACCCATAAATAACCCCCCAAAATAAAAAAAATTGTAAAATCCACCCCGAACTATACTTACACTGACTACAACTAACCTAAACTATTTAACTAACCTATCACTACCCACCTAAAACCCACTAAAGCAGACTATAATAGAAACCGGGAGAAGGGAAGTAACTGGGAGGCTCTGAAACAACATGTCTATATCTTCTTTAGCTTTTTCTTGCAGTACTTTAGTAACTTGTAGTTCCTGGCATTGTCCTTCTCCAAGCGGTCCAACCTTGCCATTATGCCTGCCATGTCCCTTCTCATGTCCACCTCAAAGGTGTAGGATGTGGCTGCTGCAGGTGGCTGTTGCGGTGCCTGAATGGGGAGAGGTGCAGATGATGTGGTGGTGGCTAGGACCAGCGGAGGGTCCCCTGACCCCTGATGTAGTGTCCAATCTGGCCTGCACAGTTGTGGCCTGTACTGGAGGCCCACCTTGCGGAAACGCAAGCCAAACCCTAGTCGATTTCTCTTGTTGATACTTCTTGGCCATCCTTTGCTACACAGCCTGTATCTACATGAGGTGGTGGTAATGTTCTGCCCTCTTTTCAAATGCACATTTCTGTGCTGTGGTAATAGTGGCAGATAAAACATGAGGAGAACATGACACTTGAAGTCCACCACACATTCCAGAACAATGGCAATCTCCAAATTCAAGACTAAGGCCCTCATTATGAACTTGGTGGCAATCACCACAGAGCGCCGTGCTGACGGTGAACAAAAGACCACCAGTGGCGGTGAACTGCATACTGCCGTATAATGATGCCAAAAAGAACAAACCTCCAAAAATGTTGCAACCTCCATCCACCGCCATGGCCAACGACAGCAGAAAAGCAGTACACCTCACCCCGCCACCACCATGCAGAAAAATCCCCCACCCACCAAACGATGCACAAATCAGCTCGGCGGACAGTGAATGTCGAACGACCATTGGCGGTATGGACCGCCACGACCAGCAATGGGACCCACCAACAACAAATGCACACATTGGCAAGTTCGAAAAGCACACACCTGACACACATCCACAACACTTCAAAACACACACATACACCCCCCACAATCCTTTGTAACGCCAATAGCATGACAGATATTGACACCATTTATTCTTAACAAGAAATGCCTCTCTTTTTAATAATATACAAAAACACTCTACGGGGCATATTTATACTCCGTTTGCGCCGGAATAGCGTCGTTTTTTTTTACGCAATTCCGACGCAAAACTAACTCCATATTTATACTTTGGCGTTAGACGCGTCTAGCGCCAAAGTCCATGGAGTTTGCGTCATTTTTTAGCGTGGACACCTACTTTGCGTTAATGATATGCAAGGTAGGCGTCCCCGTCTAAAAAATTGACTCCGAGGCATGTGCGCCGTATTTACACTCCTGGGCAAAATTCACGCCCGGGAGTGGGCGGGTCAAAAAAAATGACGTACGGCCACTTTGCGCCTTTTTTTAGCGCCTGGAAAAGGCAGGCGTTAAGGGACCTGTGGGCTCGGAAGGAGCCCAGAGGTGCCCTCCCATGCCCCCAGGGACAACCCCTGTCACCCTTGCCCACCCCAGGAGGACACCCAAGGCTGGAGGGACCCATCCCAGGGACATTAAGGTAAGTTCAGGTAAGTATTTTTATTTTTTATTTTTTTGTGGCATGGGGGGCCTGATTTGTGCCCCCCCTACATGCCACTATGCCCAATGACCATGCCCAGGGGACAAGTTTCAAGTAAGTGTTAAATCTCTGATGCTTGCATTTTAAATGCATGAGAGTACGTGGGTTTCTGTGTAAATATTCACTACGATTTTGGTAGAATGTTTAGTTGTGGAATTTTAACTATGTGTTTGTTTCAATAATTGTTGTGTGGTTAGTGTTGAGATTGCAATTGATAAACATAGGGTAACATCATGACTCTGAGTAGAAAAGCTTTTCCAATTCTTCCTTTTTTAGGCTCTCAGCCCAAAAGGTTGTAATTCAGCTCTTCAAATTCAAAAGATGGACTATACTTTGGGGTGTTGTGTTCAGTTATTCTGAGAGAGGTAACTCAGTTTGGATTATAGTGTCTCTCATTTTTAGCTAATTTGAGTCACTAACCAATAGTTGTTTTTGTAAGAAAAAAGGAGGCTTCACACATTGTGTTGGGCACATTTTTGGATCAAAGGTGTACGGTGAGGTTTTCTGTGGTTCTGTCTTATTATTTTTTATAATTATTCTCTAGGGAAGGGTTCGCCTTACTTTTTACTCACTGGGAGGCACCTCCATAATATTGCAGTTTTAACCACTCAGTGGCATGAATTTATTTGAAATTATGGATAAGACATGTATAATAAAACCTTTAGGTTATATATAGTCTGATTGTGCTAATTCTATTTATTGTAGAGATCATTCCGGCCTATTGATGCACTTTTGTGGTGCAGCCCTGAGGAAGATGCTTTAAAATATCAATATTTGTGGAATCCACCGTAACGCGCGTCGGCAATCAATACCAAGGCTGGCATAGTAAATTACATCTAAATTACGCGTCTATTACCATCGTAGCGGGCATAGGAAATTAATCCCAAATCACATTGGAATTTATTGAAGTATATCGTGATAAAAGACGGCGAGCAATACCAAGGCTGGTATAGCGAATCACATCGAAACTACATGACCATCACTATCATAGTTGATATAGGACATTATACCTAAAATTTGATTGAAACATATGGATATATACAGCAATAAAAGACTTTAATGTTTATATGACAATTCAAAGACTCTAATAAGTAGAGCAAGTTGATATTACGGATGAAAGATGATTTATTATTTTGAATGTAATAGGATTTTGTAAGCACTGTACTTGTAATATGTAAATATTATGTTAGGGTTGAATTTGTTTTACCTGTTGTCTTATGTGATTTGTCTTGAGTCCTTCATGTAATGTCCTTGGTTGGTGGTTTTTTCATGTCTTATGTTGAGTTTATATAGGATTTTGTCTATCTTTATTATTATCACTAACGATAATAAATAAATGTTTTTCTATTGAGAAAATTTGTGTTTTTCTATTAAAAAAAAATTGTGTTATTTTAGACATGTAGAGTGTTCTTGTATATTATTAAAAAGAGAGGAATTTCTTGTTAAGAATGCATTTGGTTCTCTGGCTCTTTCTTTTTATTGTTCCAGGGACCCCTTTATTTAGATATTGACACCATAACACACATACAGTGACCTAACCATCACACAAGTCACACACACAAAAACACCACCAAAGCTCATACATTGCACACCCACCATCACAAACTAGACACAGAACCACACAACATCACCCTCACAAACACACCTACAAGACACCACCGACAACACACACCATGGCACCCTCTAAGCACCCTCGCTTCACAGACAGGGAAAATACTCAGGTGCAGCAGATACCCTTGGCCAGGAAGATGGAGCTATGGCTGAGGATAGTCAACAGGGTCAACACGTTGGAAACCATCCACGCACAAGGGATGACATCAGGAAGAGATGGAGCGACTAGCGCAGGAAGGTGCATTACATGGTATCCAAGCACAACATTGCCGTACAGAAGCCTGGTGGTGGTCCCCTGCCTCCTCCTCCTGAATACCCCAACTTGGAGGAGAAGGTCCTGACTATCCTGCACCCGGAGGGCCTTACTGGACTCACTGGACTTGGGTAAGTCAACTACAATACATTAACAGTCACCACACCTGTAATACATGTATCACCCCTACCCTCTCACTACCACCTTGCCCTCATCCCCTACACAGCCCACAACACCCACACACTCATATCCATGTCACCTGCATGCCCACAATCCTCCATACAAATCACCACCCAGCCCCCTGTGCACAGTCACCAACCCATGCATGTAATCTCAGGAGCACTACAACACCCACAATGCACCACCATCCCCTCAATAATTGCATCAAAATGAACATGAAGGGACCCTGCATGCAACTACATGGGAATTAAACCACCAATTACTGCTAACCAGTGCTGCAATTGACAAGAAAGTGCAGGACACCCACATCTCTATTCTCTCACACACAGGCACCACCAACCATGCCACCCGGACAGAGATGTCAAGGAGTGGCAGTCCTCCACCTGAAGACGAAGGCCCCACTCAGGAGAGTGCAGAGGGATGTCTGGAGACAGAGGAAATCCCTGGCCTATCCCACACCCCTGGACAGTCACCTTCTAGTAGCCCCACCCAGGACACCACTGACACTCCTACCACTCAGCCACCACTGTCAGCTCTGGCCCAATTACCCCACACCAGTGTCTCCATGCCATAGACTGGCTGCCCACATGTACGGAGGCCCGAGTCTCCACCCACTACCAGGCAGGATGTTGAAGGCCCACTGCAAGTGGGACTGCCAGACCTGTGCAGGGGACACAGGCACGGGGGCTAGGGCCAGTGGGAGGGTATCAGTGGCCCAGGGGGTGGCCCAAGGAGGGATGCTGCTGCCCAGGAGGTCATTGCTGAGGTCCTTGGAGCATACCACTATTCCCAGGACAGGATGGGCCAGATCCTGGCCACGTTGGAGCAGGATCAGAGGTTGCAGATAGCACACCACCAGGAGGGCATGGAGCAATGGAAACAGCTCAATGCTACCATGGCCTCCATTGCAGGGGTGCTTCAGCGCCAGACAAACATCCAGCCTGAGTCCTCCACCCACCTGCAGGCCTCTTACACTAGCCAGGACACTGCCCTGCCATCTATATCTGTTGCAGTTACTGGACTGGTGGCACTGCCAGAGCATTCACAGGATACCTGCACCCCTTTCCCTGCAGCCCAGCTTCACCCTCGCAAACGTGACCTCAGACCCAGACATCCCAATGAAACACCTGCCAAGACCAAGCCCACAGTGAGGAAGTGACTCTGCTCTCAACTGTCTTCCTTTGTTGCCACTTAGCTATCTTGTTGACATGCCACTGCCATCTCACCATCCTCCACTGGCCCCATGGACAATACCCCTGTGCTACCAACAGCTGAGCAAATGTTCCTGAGTATGCTGTTCACCATGTGCCTACTCCCTTCCTGGTCCCATCACTCATGGATGTTTTGACATTGGATAAATACACTTGTGCACTCAAAATATCTGTCCTTAATCAATATGAGCAATCAATTGTGAGTGTGAATGCGTTAGCCAGTTACCATCATAATGCCGCTTTTATTGCAGGAGGGGGTCTAACAGACTGTAGTGTCTGAAGTATGTCACACTGTACATTCCATAGCGTTAACTCACACCTGCCACTTCAGTCATGATTTTGCTACATCACTGGTAATGGACACCACAGCACTTACTACATGAGTCACCCTGAAACAATGCAGTGAAGCCATCAGCATCATAGGAAATGTACTTGAGAGTCACTGGAAGTATAGCCGGATTGGCTGGGTCCTGGAGTAGATGTCTTCCCCCTCTTCTTTACCATCACTCTCATCCCTCCTCTGAGGTGGCAGGGCTGGTTGGACAACATCCTCCTCTTCCAGAAGTGGGATAGCTCTCCTCACAGCCAAGTTATGCAGCATGTAGCAGGCCACCACTGTCTTACATACCTTGTCAGCGACATAGCACAGGGATCCTCCAGAGAGATTCAGTCAACAAAATCTTGCCTTCAGGAGACCTATGGTCTGCTCAATTACCCTCCTAGTTCGACCATGTGCCTCCTTATAATGCCTTTATGCATCTGTCCTGGGATTCCTCACAGGTGTCAGAAACTATTGCATGTTTGGGTAGCCAGAATCCAGTGCAAAAGTAGGTTAAAGAGGGTGGAAACACACACTATCTACTTGCATACAGCCTGCCTGTCAGCTATGTAACTGATCCAGTGTCATACAGACTCACCTAAGAGCCAAGCTCTGCCCCCCTGTAGTTGTCCCATCATGTGTGGCACACTGCTGTTTCTCAGGACAAATGAATCATGGACTGATCCTGGGAACCTTGAATTTACATGTGAAATGTACTGATTAGCAGTACACACCAATTGGGCATTCATGGAGTGATAATTTTTGTGATTCCGAAACACCTGTTCATTTACTCTTGGGGGTATGAGGGCTATGTGGGTACCATCAATGGCACCTATCACATGGGGGATATTTGCAAAGGCATAGAATCCTGATTGATGGTGGTAAGATCAGCCCTTTGGGAAAACTGGACATAACTTTGCAGGTGTAGAACAAATGCATTCAGGAAATTGGACAGGATGTGGCTGAACATTGGCTGAGATACCCCTGCAGCCATACCCACTGTCACTTGGAATGAGCCTGTGGCCAAAAAATGAAGCAGAGATAGTACCTGCACAGTTGCAGGTATGGCATGGTGATTCCTATTAGCTGGCTTTAGAACAGGCTCCATTTCTGCACAGAGTTCAAGGATTGTAGCTCGATTCAGGCGGTAAGGTATGATGATGTGACGTTCCTCCATGGTGGCCAGATCTACAGGGGGTCTGTAAACAGATGGGGCTCTCCCTCACCACATGGGTCTGTACCTATGGGGGAGGAACGAAGACACATTGAGTTGGGACATACACTTGCATCACATGGTGATAGAATTCATGTTTTGCATGCAACACAAATGTACTGCACACAGACACAAAGAAGGAGATAATCCTGTCAGGCTAATGTGTGATGAGGTGTCTCAGTCATAATGGCATCACATTGTAGACACACTTCCCACCATGATTACATGTGGAGGACCTGTACTCATGTCAGTACTCGACGAAGGAGTGAGGGAACAAAGCCATGGATGAGGCCCCCGGCCAGGCTATGGAGGCGTGATGGATGCAAAATGGCAGCTTCCTGCCATACAGGTAGTGTAGTGGGGAAGTGACTTAATTCCGCCGGCGTAACTTGTCATGGCGATAGGCGGTGTTCACTGCCGTGCACCTGATCATTGGATAACATGGTTGTCAATGGGAAAGCTGGGCCAATCATGATCCCCACCGGCGGTGATGGTGCACACCGCCCCGGTATCTACCGCCATTTTGACAGGCCATTGACACTTGACTCCTGCACTACGAGAAGGGAAGAACTCCACTGCGTGTGCTGCTGTCTCCTGACTCTGGTCCCTGAGATGGCAAGTGTTACAGGGGAACGGGCTCCGGCCTTCACAGAGGAGGAGCTGGAGAAGCTAGTGGACGGGGTCCTACCCCTGTATGCCAAGCTGTATGGGTGACCAGAGGAGCAGGTGAGTGGCTATTTGTCCTCCTTAGATGTGTGTGAATGTGGCGGATGCCTGTATGCATTTTTGTTCGCTGTGTTATTGCTCACCGTACTGTGTCTGGCAGTTTTTTGCTTGAAAATTGTCCATATGTATGTCATTTGTGGCATTTGTGTATGGGGCACCCACACTGACATCTGTTTCTTTACTCTGTGTGTCCCATGCAGATCAGCGCCCATCAGAAGAGGGGACTGTGGCAAGCCATCACCAAGGAAGTGCGGACCCTTAGGGTCTACAACCAGTGAAGCACCCACTGCAGGAAGCGGTAGGAGGACCTGAGGCTCTGGGCCAGGAAGACCAGAGAGGCCCAGCTAGGGAAGGCCTCCCAATGAGGGAGGGATGCCCATCGGACCCTGACTCCCCTAATGGCCTTCATTCTGGCGGTGGCCTATCCAGATTTGGATGGCCGCTTGAAGGCAGCACAGCAGCCACAAGGGGGTGAGTACCAACACTGTTGTGATGCCACTATGATGAGTGTAGTTAGGTGGTAAGGGGTGCATGCATAGTAGTGCCAGGCACATAGACAGGGGTGTCCCTGCAGTCTGGCCCCCCTCTACGTCCATGGGATTGTGTCCTAGGTAGTTTTGGCTGGGCCTGTAGGCCTTGGAGGAGTCCCCTGTTTGGGCCATTGTATTCATTGTAGCCTCATGGACTTGCCTATGTGTTGGCTTGGCACCGTCTCTCATTGGTTCACTTTACAAAGTATATCAGAGTAGTGGGGCAGGATGGGAATGTAGTGTACTGTGGGGTCATTCCTACCAGTCAGGGGCACATTCAAAACATGCGTTGTGTCTGCTAAGGGTTAGTGCCTGAGCTGGGTGGGAGTGTATGTGTCCGAACATGTACATATTTCCTGGAATTGCCATACTTCTTTCTTGTTTTGTTCCCCGTGCTCTTGTGTCCTTGGGTACATCAGCATTATCTGGTGAGGGAGCTAAGACACTGGCGAGTGGGAATGCTGCAGCCCACGGGACACATGTGGCAGAGTCTACTGATGCCAAGGGGACCAGTTGGTTGTAGGGTGAGGGGAGTGCCACGGGGGAGGTAACTACCAGTGGAGGTAGTGACTCCAATGACTTCTCCGAAGGCAGCTCCCTGGTGGTGGCGAGCCCTACTGGGCCCACCCATTCTTTGCCATCTTCCCCACCCCTATACCATCACCACCCTCCCAGTAGCTCCCCAACGATTTGCCTATGCCCACTCACCCAGGTGGGTGGGGTTCTCCTTTGCCACAGGCACCTTATCCCCTGCCCCAGTCAGCCCTGCTGCCCTCATGGAGGAGGCTATTGACCTCCTGAGAACAATCTCTGTAGGGCAGACAACCATTGTGAATGCCATCCAGAGGCTAGCATCCCAGATGCAGCAATGCAATGCATACCTGGAAGGCATTCACTGTGCCATGTCTGGCCTACAGAGATCTTTTTGAGGCTCTGGCCTCCTCTTTGATGGCAGCCAGTGTCCCTGGTCTTTGCGTGCCCCCCCCCCACCACCTCTAACCCTTACAGCACCCCACTCCCTTCACCCATCCCAAGCACACATACAGATAGCCATGCACACAGATCAACACACAAGAAGCACACAGAGAAACACAAGCACCGTACTTCCCACCACAGGCAGGCACACACCCAACATACTAAAGCACACACAACAATATCCACCTCCCCCTCTGTGTCAACCTCCACCACCTCCCTGACTGTCACCTCGCCATGCACACCCACATGCACTGCACCCTCAGTCACAGCTGCTGCCCCCATTCTTGCAGTCACCACAACAGCTAACATCCAGTCATGCACCCCAGACACCACACCTGCACTCACCACGACTATATTCACAGACACTTGCAGCGCACTCACCAGACCTGCAGACACCCAGACAACATCCGTATACACTGGCAGCATGTCTTCTCCCACTGTGTCCACCCCTCCCCCAAAACATTCAAATACTCACACTCATCCACACCGCACACATGCACCATACATAAGCAGACTAAACCGGCACCTGCATCTACGTCCAGCACACCTACACCTCGTACCACCACTCCCTCAACCTCCACTCCCAGACCTGGCTCCAAAACCCCTCCAACTGCACCTAAGAAGCTTTTCCTCTCCTGTGTTGACCTGTTTGAACCCCTGGCCCACCCCGTCTTGTCCCTAAACATTCCCATGCCTTAGCCCAGTCCTCTCCTTCCTCTTCAAAGTCCTCAACAGTCCACCCTTCCCATTCTCGTGCCCCTTCCCCAGGGAGGAAGCAGTCCTGTGTTGCCCCAGGTCCCTCTGCCACCCCTAGTCCAGGCCCACTCCCCCTCCTTCCAAGAGCAAGCCCAAACCCTCTCCACCTCTACCTCCTAAACCTAAGCCCAAGACCCCCCCTTCAAAACCTGACTCACCACCCCGCCACCCCCTGCCCCTGATGCCCTGAGGTGCCTGGCTGCCCCATAGATGCCCTTTACTTAGTGGAGCTTCCTTTGCCATCGTAGGAGTCAAGTATAGCCTATATTTGCCCTTCTGGGACTTGTACATATGGACAGGCCTATGGCCTTGTTTGTACATTTCTCTTTAATGCAGTTGAAGTACATTTTAGTGTCCAGCAGTCCTGTTGGCACAATATTGAGCCATTGTGCAGCATTTCACTATGGGGGTGTGGTGTGCACAGGTGTGTGCATTGGTGCAGGTATTTGTTGGCTTGTGTCTGGTAAGTACATCTTGTATTGGTATGTATGGCTTGTGATGGTGGGAGGGGTTGAGAGTGCATTGCGGTGTGGGTGAGGTGGGTGGGTGTGGAACTGTGCCCTTTCTTCCCATGTGTACTAGGCTGCGGTACTTACCGTCATTGCCTTCGTCGTTGGTCATGGTCCTGGAGAAATATGGCAAGGAGAAGCACTGGGATTATTTCCAAATCTCGCTCCATGTCTGCGTCGGCATGTTCTGTGTGCCTCCAGTGAGTGTTTCCCTTTATATGGGTCATTTCCACCAAGCTTTGCGTGGCGGTGGCTCCCGCCCCGGAACTGATGGCGGTGTGGTGCTTCATTATTTGGTGAACCGGTAGAGCGTTTCTGCCGGGCTGGGGGTGGCCTCCCCCATCGTCGGCGCAACTACCAAAAGGCAGTGGGTGGATGGCCTGCTACCTGTTTCTCATGTGCTTCATTATTTGGCAGTCTGGACCGCCAGCCTTTTGGCAGTAGTTACCACCACCACCGGTGGTGTGGTGTTTACCGCCATGTTCATAATGACCACCTAAATCTCCTACCAGCCATCTACGGTATCATGTACATGTCACTTGGTAATGGCTACCAATTGCTGACCATCAGGGCCAGTGGGGTACTGCGTCCTTGTGCAACATTTGTGTCATCATACTAGTGAGGACCAAGTGGCCCAACAAGTCCCAAATCCCGGTGCCATAGTTAATAAGCGGTGTAATGTATGTATTATCACTTTGCCACCCCTAGTGCTACATCAAACCTTGGCCAGGCATCATGGATACAAGGTGGGGGTCATCAGGTAGGGGGACAGGAAAATTAGCACCAGAAGTTCAAAGGCTTGCCAATGCATCATTCATGTTTCCTTGGGATAACCCCTGCTCAGAGCACGTGTTGCAAGGGGGCACACCATTGCTTACAATGGGCCCTATGTACAGTTCAGGGTTAGTGCCCATATAGTTTGCCCTAAGCCTGAACTGTACGTCTATATTGTATACAGATTTTGTACCTATTGCCCCCTACCCTGTGGTATGGTATGCAAAATGTTTAATGCAGCACATATTGGCTGTATTGGTGCTCTAAGGGGCGCAGGTAGATTGGCACTGCCCCTGGTGCAACTACATTATTCCTACTTATTGAACTACCTGTGCACATGCATATCATACATCTACTCTTCATTCACATTCTATGCACACATGATGTGACCTAGATCACTCACAAATATCTTGATGGGTATACCATGTTTATAAATCTGCACACATCTTATTTTCTGCAATCCGTAGACATGTCCCACATCCATCTGGAGCAGAGTTGTTTTCTCATTGTGTACTCAACTGACTGTTGTAAGGCTCCTTGCACGGCTGCTGCCTCACTTAAAATCTGATGGGTAGCAAGGCACCAGTGGTGCCAGTGTCTCCTAAATAAGCCCCACAGAGGCCTCAACACATGTACATCATCTGTACCATTTCCTGAGTGCTACGTGTGGCACACAGTGCTGTAGAAAGTGCTGTGACAAATATGTTGGCAACAGGCATGCTAGTCAGATAAACAGCACCTTTGACACATATCTTGACTTACATCACTGTGTATATGGGCATGCTTTCCTTTTCATAACACCCACAATTCCATAGCAGCACACGTTGGCACTTGTGCAAAAATCAACTAATTCTCCATCCTCAACATAGCATCAGACATGATGTCTATATCCTAACTCAGATGACGTCATCTCATTGGACACACATTACGTTTCATCATTGCATTGCACACATCATACCCTCTCACACAAGACCTTGAAATGACAATGGTGATGCACAAGGTGACACTTACTGGCTGCATCAGGGTTTTCAAATAGGGGCACTTCTACAATGGTGTAGGGTGGAGGCCCTCCTGAAAGACATGACACAAACACATAGATTAGTCATTTTTGAACAATTCTGTGCATGGACAACTGTTACACATTCATCTTGTTAAGCTGAGTAAGCAAGTCAACTTGGTGGTAGAACAGAACAATTGCCAAGCATTAAAATTCTGTCTGTAAGACAAAGGGCCTGGCACCGCCAAAGCATCACTTTCCCTGACACTCCCGTAGTGCATTCCACTGCACCATATGTACATTGATTTGGTATGCAGCTGTTTGTAGCGTTACACCTCCAAGTATATATGGGGCAGCATGACATAGTATTCTGCATCAGAGGGGCATACAATGGTTCTTGCAGTAGCTGTCCCATTGTAACACGAATTGCTTTTGATGCTGCCCCAGATGTTGAAGACATCTTACACATTATTAGCGCCAAAAGACTAACAACTGCCCAGGGGTGGTGTCAGCATAGCTAAGTGTTGAGGAATGCATTGATGCATCCTTGTTTCTTGCTTCATATAAGTGTGTGCCATTTGAAGGCACACACAGTAGAGCTGCAATGCCATGGATGTTTCCTTATGTGCACATAGTTGTCCCTTCCTGCACAACAACAGAAGAACATTACGGATATCTTGCCACTACTATGTGGGCAGCCATTGTACACTGTTTATGTCCAGGAAGGGATGCCAACCTCCACATAGACACTCCCCTCAACACAGACACACTTGAACTTTGGTCCAAGTATGCCTACGTTGGTGCAGGCTGCTGAGTGATGGTCCACTGCTGGGGCAGATGCAGGCCTGCCCTGTACCCTTGGTAATACGGGGCAGGCCTGTGGTACAAAATCAGCACATGTGTGTCTGATATTTGACTCTGTATGGGGTGAACGTGATACACCTTGTACACAAAGCGGAATGTGCAAGTAGTTTGGACCCAGTGCATAGCTAAGCTCCCTTAAATGCCATTGCCTAAATGCACAAAGGGGCAGATTTAAGAAAATTGGTGCTGCACCTAGTGCAGGCCACTTTCCTTGCATCCCTTAGCGTCCCCATACCCCCACTATGTGCATGACGCAGTGTAGGGGGAAATAGCGTAATTTTATTTTGATGCTATTGATGCACTCTGCAGGAGTAGCACCAACATTTTGGCACAACTCCTGCAGAACACATAGGGGCCCATTACATAAAATGGTATGCTCCCTTTTAATGCCTGCTCTGAGCAAGTGTTGATAGTGTAAAAAAATGGTGCACGAAAATCTTTAATATTTCCCTGCGCCATTTTTTGGGCCACCCTAATGGGGGAACTCCCCACTTGCATACACTTTGCCTGGCATAGGCATAATGTTGCGCAAGGGTTAACAAAGTGGTGCTATGCATATGTAGGAAGGTAGAATATTTCTTGGCATGTTACCCCAAATTTCTACCTGTTTGTCAGTATGTTTTGCCTGTCTCACTGGGATCCTGCTGGCCAGGACCCCAGTGATCATAGTTTGTGGCCTAATGTGTGTTGTCAGTAGTGCTTAACTGTGTCAATGTTCCAGGAGATCCTTATGGGCTGCAGCATTTATTTTGCCATCCATAAGGAGCTCAGACAAACCTTTTCTCAGGACTGCCATTGCAGCCTGAGTGATATAGTGTACACACTATTTCACAGCCATTTTCACTGCACTTAAGTAACTTATAAGACACCTATATGTTACACCCTCTCCCTTTGGAAATAGGTGTTACAGGCTTTAGAGGGGTAGCCTCCCAGAGCCTCTGGAAATGCTTTGAAGGGCACAAACTGTGCCCTCCTCGCATAAACCAGTCTACACCAGTTCAGGGACCCCCAGTCCCTGCTCTGGCACAAACTGGTCAAAGGAAAGGGGAGTGATCACTCCCATGTCCATCACCACCCCAAGGGGTGGTGTCCAGAGCTCCTCCAGTTTGTCCCTGGCATTAGCCATCTTGTTTTCCAAGGTGTGGAGACACACAGGAGGCCTCTGAGTGGCTAGTGCCAGCAGGTGATGTCAGAGACCCCTCCTGATAGGTGCATACCTAGATAGGTAGCCAATCCCCCTCTCAGGGCTATTTAGGGTCTCTCCTGTGGGCTTGTCTTCAGATTCAGCTCGCAAGACTCCTCCAGTAATCCTCCTCATACTCTGCTTCAGCTTCTGACCATCTGATCAACCGCTGACTGCTCCAGGAACCGCTGTAACTGCAACAAATTATCCAGGAAGGCTACTGTAACCTGCAACTTCAGCTCCAGCCAGCTTCTGCAACAGTTTCCAAGGTGTGCACGCCCTGAGGACTGCCTGTCTTCATCCTGCACAAGAAGAACCGAAGGAATCTCCTGTGGAGTGATGGAGTCACTTCCCTGCTTCAGCAGGCATCTTTCTTCAACGATGACCAGTACTCTGGGAATCCTCTCTTGGTGACAAGCGTGCTACCTGGAACACAGGTGGCAGACCAAAGTGACCCAGATTGTCCTAAGGTCCACCTGTCCAAATTTGGTGGAGGTAAGAGATTGCCTCCCTGTGCTGTGACAGTACCCCTGTGCACTGCGTCTTCTTCAGCTCCTGAGGCTTCTGTGCACTTCTTCCAAGATTCCTTCATGCATAGTGTAGCTCAGTTCCCCAGCACTCCATCCTGCGATGCACAACTCGCTGAGTTGTTCTCTGGTGGCATGGGACCTTCTTTTGTTGTGCTGCACCAACCGCATTTTGCACCTTCTTTGTCTCCGTTTCCTGGGACTCCCGTTGGTGCTGCCTGGTCAACTGAGGGCTCTCTGAAGTGCTGAGAGCCCCCTCTTCCTCATCAGTCCAAGTTGAGGTCCCCAGGTCCCTCCTGGGTCCAGGCAGCACCATTGTGACGCAAAATGCGACCTTTCTTGGACAAGACTTGCTGGATGAATCCGGCAATGCAAATTCCCTGCATCCAACATCTCGACGTTGGACACCTCCTGCATGAATCAGGAACCTGCAGTCATCTTCTTTGGTGCTCTAATGCAGTCTTCTTCTAACCAGAGAATCCTCTTTTGCACCATCTTCTAGGTTGGCAGGGGCTCCTGTCCTTCCTGGAATTTTCTGCAACTTCTGGACTTGGTCTCCTCTCTTCACAGGTCTTCAGGTCCAGGAATCCACCATTTGTTGATTGTAGTCTTGCTTGGTTCTTGCAAAATCTCTTATCACAACTTGTAGTGTGCCCTGAGGAAACTTGCAGTACTTTGCTCCTACTTTCCTGGGCTCTGGGGTGAGGTATTTTACTTACCTTTGGTGTTTTCTTACACTCCCAGCGCCCTCTACACACTACACTTGCCTAGGGGGGAATTCGTTATTTGCATTCCACTTTCTTAGTATATGGTTTGTGTTGCCCCTAGGCCTATTGCATTCTATTGTATTTTCTACTGTTTGAACTATTCTATGACTATTTACTTACCTGATTTTGCTGTCTAGTGTATATATTGTGTATAATACTTACCTCCAGAAGGAGCATTGTCTCTAAGATATCTTTGGCCTTTGGCATTGTTAAATGGATGTGTAGTCATATCACTGCCACCTATGTTTCTGTTTGTGGGAACATATCAGATAGTAATTTATGTCTGTCAATGATCATGTGATACACATCCATTTTCATTAGAGGGAAGTTGACTTTTGTGCAGACTCCAATACACAAAACCAGTCCTATGCCATTGAAGTGGTACATGTATCCTGACGAATCAGTCATATGTGTGCATGGGACAAACTAGGTACATACAATCGACCACAACATGTTTGTCATGACTGTCACATACAATGACATTCAACTGTGTAGCAGGGTTGCAATCAGGCAATGATGGCATCCTAGTCATCATTTTTACTGTAGGACTTTATGTGCCCACACAGACCCATGGTTGCATGTTTTGACACACGTTGACGGTGCTCCGCTGAGCTCAGTTCACAGTGCACATGCATCAGGCCCCTGACTGTATCAAGAGTCAATGCAGCCTTTGCATGGGAGTTAAGGAGTGTTTGGCAGAGATCTACCGTCATCATGATAGCTCTTCAGCAGAGAAACATTGAGTTCCCTGTAGATAGACACCTGCACAATTGTGATCACATGGCCTGGGATTTTCAATTTCCTTTGAGGTACTTGATGTCAGGCTTGTCTTATCATGTACAGGGGACTGGCTGCTTATACATGTAGGACATGTCTCATCATTTGGCATGGTCTGACAGAAATGGTCATACATTGTTAGTATTTTCCATATGCAGCTTGGTTGGGCATGTATCTCTAGTGTATCTTGTTTATGTTTTACAACGCAGGGACCAGATAATGTCATCTGTCACTGCCTTCTGTTAGAATAGTATGTGATGGGCAACTGCAACTTTGTTGTTGTAGCAAACAAGAATGGGTTATGTACTGACCTACGCCCTCATTACAACCCTGGCGGTAAATGCCACCTACCGCCATGCTGTCAGCATACCGTGAACGCGGTGCTAATCGACCACGTGTATTATGACCCACACATAGAAATCTGCCACTATACAGATACCCACACAAGTCCGCCAGACAAAAGGTCAGTGATAGACTGGCGATATCCAAACCCACACCTTTACGGCAACAGGAATACGCCCTGTAAGGAAATGCCTCCTTGGCATGGTTGCCCCCTGACTTTTTTGCCTTTGCTGATGCTATGTTTACAATTGAAAGTGTGCTGAGGCCTGCTAACCAGGCCCCAGCACCAGTGTTCTTTCCCTAACCTGTACTTTTGTATCCACAATTGGCAGACCCTGGCATCCAGATAAGTCCCTTGTAACTGGTACTTCTAGTACCAAGGGCCCTGATGCCAAGGAAGGTCTCTAAGGGCTGCAGCATGTCTTATGCCACCCTGGAGACCTCTCACTCAGCACAGACACACTGCTTGCCAGCTTGTGTGTGCTAGTGAGGACAAAACGAGTAAGTCGACATGGCACTCCCCTCAGGGTGCCATGCCAGCCTCTCACTGCCTATGCAGTATGGGTAAGACACCCCTCTAGCAGGCCTTACAGCCCTAAGGCAGGGTGCACTATACCATAGGTGAGGGTACCAGTGCATGAGCATGGTACCCCTACAGTGTCTAAACAAAACCTTAGACATTGTAAGTGCAGGGTAGCCATAAGAGTATATGGTCTGGGAGTCTGTCAAACACGAACTCCACAGCACCATAATGGCTACACTGAAAACTGGGAAGTTTGGTATCAAACTTCTCAGCACAATAAATGCACACTTATGCCAGTGTACATTTTATTGTAAAATACACCCCAGAGGGCACCTTAGAGGTGCCCCCTGAAACTTAACCGACTGTCTGTGTAGGCTGACTAGTTCCAGCAGCCTGCCACACCAGAGACATGTTGCTGGCCCCATGGGGAGAGTGCCTTTGTCACTCTGAGGCCAGTAACAAAGCCTGCACTGGGTGGAGATGCTAACACCTCCCCCAGGCAGGAGCTGTGACACCTGGCGGTGAGCCTCAAAGGCTCACCCCTTTGTCACAGCCCAGCAGGGCACTCCAGCTTAGTGGAGTTGCCCGCCCCCTCCGGCCACGGCCCCCACTTTTGGCGGCAAGGCTGGAGGGAACAAAGAAAGCAACAAGGAGGAGTCACTGGCCAGTCAGGACAGCCCCTAAGGTGTCCTGAGCTGAAGTGACTCTAACTTTTAGAAATCCTCCATCTTGCAGATGGAGGATTCCCCCAATAGGGTTAGGATTGTGACCCCCTCCCCTTGGGAGGAGGCACAAAGAGGGTGTACCCACCCTCAGGGCTAGTAGCCATTGGCTACTAACCCCCCAGACCTAAACACGCCCTTAAATTTAGTATTTAAGGGCTACCCTGAACCCTAGAAAATTAGATTCCTGCAACTACAAGAAGAAGGACTGCCCAGCTGAAAACCCCTGCAGCGGAAGACCAGAAGACGACAACTGCCTTGGCTCCAGAAACTCACCGGCCTGTCTCCTGCCTTCCAAAGATCCTGCTCCAGCGACGCCTTCCAAAGGGACCAGCGACCTCGACATCCTCTGAGGACTGCCCCTGCTTCGAAAAGACAAGAAACTCCCGAGGACAGCGGACCTGCTCCAAGAAAAGCTGCAACTTTGTTTCCAGCAGCTTTAAAGAACCCTGCAAGCTCCCCGCAAGAAGCGTGAGACTTGCAACACTGCACCCGGCGACCCCGACTCGGCTGGTGGCGATCCAACACCTCAGGAGGGACCCCAGGACTACTCTAAGACTGTGAGTACCAAAACCTGTCCCCCCTAAGCCCCCACAGCGCCGCCTGCAGAGGGAATCCCGAGGCTTCCCCTGACCGCGACTCTTTGAATCCTAAGTCCCGACACCTGGGAGAGACCCTGCACCCGCAGCCCCCAGGACCTGAAGGACCGGACTTTCACTGGAGGAGTGACCCCCAGGAGTCCCTCTCCCTTGACCAAGTGGAGGTTTCCCCGAGGAACCCCCCCCCTTGCCTGCCTGCAGCGCTGAAGAGATCCCTAGATCTCCCATTGACTTCCATTACAAACCCGACGCTTGTTTCTACACTGCACCCGGCCGCCCCCGCGCTGCTGAGGGTGAAATTTCTGTGTGGGCTTGTGTCCCCCCCGGTGCCCTACAAAACCCCCCGGGTCTGCCCTCCGAAGACGCGGGTACTTACCTGCAAGCAGACCGGAACCGGGGCACCCCCTTCTCTCCATTCTAGCCTATGCGTTTTGGGCACCACTTTGAACTCTGCTCCTGTCCGGCCCTGAGCTGCTGGTGTGGTGACTTTGGGGTTGCTCTGAACCCCCAACGGTGGGCTACCTTGGACCAAGAACTAAGCCCTGTAAGTGTCTTACTTACCTGGTTAACCTAACAAATACTTACCTCCCCTAGGAACTGTGAAAATTGCACTGTGTCCACTTTTAAAACAGCTATTTGTGAATAACTTGAAAAGTATACATGCAATTTTGATGATTTGAAGTTCCTAAAGTACTTACCTGCAATACCTTTCGAATGAGATATTACATGTAGAATTTGAACCTGTGGTTCCTAAAATAAACTAAGAAAATATATTTTTCTATACAAAAACCTATTGGCTGGATTTGTCTCTGAGTGTGTGTACCTCATTTATTGTCTATGTGTATGTACAACAAATGCTTAACACTACTCCTTGGATAAGCCTACTGCTCGACCACACTACCACAAAATAGAGCATTAGTATTATCTCTTTTTGCCACTATCTTACCTCTAAGGGGAACCCTTGGACTCTGTGCATGCTATTCCTTACTTTGAAATAGCACATACAGAGCCAACTTCCTACATTGGTGGATCAGCGGTGGGGTACAAGACTTTGCATTTGCTGGACTACTCAGCCAATACCTGATCACACGACAAATTCCAAAATTGTCATTAGAAATTCATTTTTGCAATTTGAAATTTTTCTAAATTCTTAAAAGTCCTGCTAGGGCCTTGTGTGTTAAGTCCCTGTTTAGCATTGTCTTTTAGAGTTTAAAAAGTTTGTTAAAAGTTTGAAATTAGATTCTAGAAACAGTGTTAGATTCTTTAAAAAGTCTTCCAACTTTTAGCAAAATAATGTCTGATACAGAGATGAATGTGGTGGAACTCGACACCACACCTTACCTCCATCTTAAGATGAGGGAGCTAAGGTCTCTCTGTAATATCAAAAAAATAACCATTGGCTCCAGACCTACCAAAATTCAGCTCCAGGAGCTGTTGGCAGAGTTTGAAAAAGCCAACCCCTCTGATGATGACCTCACAGAGGAAGAAATTAGTGACTTGGAGGCCAATGTCCCTCCTCCAGTCCTAAATAGGGAGAACAGGACCCCTCAAGTCCTGTCTCCAACTGTGTTAGTCAGAAATGGTGAGTCCCTCACAGGAGGGTCCCACATTTCTGAAATCACTGAGGATGCTCTCAGTGAAGATGACCTCCTGTTAGCCAGGATGGCCAAAAGATTGGCTTTAGAGAGACAGCTCCTAGCCATAGAAAGGGAAAGACAAGAGATGGGCCTAGGACCCATCAATGGTGGCAGCAATATAAATAGGGTCAGAGATTCTCCTGACATGTTAAAAATCCCCAAAGGGATTGTGACAAAATTTGAAGATGGTGATGACATCACCAAGTGGTTCACAGCTTTTGAGAGGGCTTGTGTAACCAGAAAAGTGAACAGATCTCACTGGGGTGCTCTCCTTTGGGAAATGTTCACTGGAAAGTGTAGGGATAGACTCCTCACACTCTCTGGAAAAGATGCAGAATCTTATGACCTCATGAAGGGTACCCTGATTGAGGGCTTTGGATTCTCCACTGAGGAGTACAGGATTAGGTTCAGGGGGGCTCAAAAATCCTCGAGCCAGACCTGGGTTGACTTTGTTGACTACTCAGTGAAAACACTAGATGGTTGGATTCAAGGCAGTGGTGTAAGTAATTATGATGGGCTGTACAATTTATTTGTGAAAGAACACCTGTTAAGTAATTGTTTCAATGATAAACTGCATCAGCATCTGGTAGACCTAGGACCAATTTCTCCCCAAGAATTGGGAAAGAAGGCGGACCATTGGGTCAAGACAAGGGTGTCCAAAACTTCAACAGGGGGTGACAAAAAGAAAGGGGTCACAAAGACTCCCCAGGGGAAGGGTGATGAGACAGCCAAAACTAAAAATAGTAAAGAGTCTTCTACAGGCCCCCAAAAACCTGCACAGGAGGGTGGGCCCAGAGCCTCTTCACAAAACAATGGGTACAAGGGTAAAAATTTTGATCCCAAAAAGGCCTGGTGTCATAGCTGTAAACAGCATGGACACCAAACTGGAGACAAGGCCTGTCCCAAGAAAGGTTCCACTCCAAACTCCCATCCAGGTAACACTGGTATGGCTAGTCTCCAAGTGGGATCAACAGTGTGCCCAGAGCAAATCAGGGTCCACACTGAAGCTACTCTAGTTTCTGAGGGTGGGGTGGATTTAGCCACACTAGCTGTCTGGCCGCCTAACATGCAAAAATACAGACAGCAACTCTTAATTAATGGGACTAGAATAGAGGGCCTGAGGGATACAGGTGCCAGTGTCACCATGGTGACAGAGAAACTGGTTTCCCCTGGCCAATACCTGACTGGAAAAACTTACACAGTCACCAACGCTGACAATCAGAGAAAAGTACATCCCATGGCAATGGTTACTTTAGAATGGGGAGGGGTCAATGGCCTGAAACAGGTGGTGGTCTCCTCAAATATCCCAGTGGACTGTCTGCTTGGAAATGACCTGGAGTCCTCAGCATGGGCTGAGGTAGAACTAAAAACCCATGCAGCAATGCTGGGTATCCCTGAACTGGTGTGTGTGAAAACAAGAGCACAATGCAAGGCACAGGGTGAACAAGTAGAGCTGGAGTCTGGAAGAATGGCCCAGCCTACCAAGAGAACAGGAAAGTCAGTTGGGAAACCAACTACAACACAGCAAAAGAAAGGGAACCTCTCTTCTCAGGAAGAAGTTCTGCCCTCTGAGGGAACTGAGCCTTTGGAGCTTGAACCTTATCAGGTTGAGCTCTTAGGCCCAGGGGGACCCTCAAGGGAGGAGCTGTGTAAGGGACAAGAAACCTGTCCCTCTCTTGAAGGCCTTAGGCAGCAAGCTGCTGAAGAGTCCAAAGGCAAGAAAAATGGAACGCATAGGGTCTATTGGGAAGATGGACTCCTGTACACTGAGGCCAGAGACCCCAAACCTGGTGCCACTAGGAGAGTGGTAGTGCCTCAGCTGTTCAGGAAGTTCATCCTAACATTGGCCCATGACATTCCCCTTGCTGGACATTTGGGACAAACCAAGACGTGGGAGAGGTTAGTCAACCACTTCTACTGGCCCAATATGTCCAACATGGTTAAGGAGTTTTGCCTCTCCTGCCCCACCTGTCAAGCCAGTGGTAAGACAGGTGGGCATCCAAAGGCCCCCCTCATTCCACTTCCAGTGGTGGGGGTTCCCTTTGAAAGAGTGGGTGTGGACATAGTTGGTCCATTAGAACCTCCCACAGCCTCAGGAAATATGTATATCCTGGTAGTAGTGGATCATGCTACCAGGTATCCTGAAGCTATTCCCCTTAGGTCGACTACTGCCCCTGCAGTAGCCAAGGCCCTCATTGGTATCTTTACCAGAGTGGGTTTCCCTAAGGAGGTGGTGTCTGACAGAGGTACCAACTTCATGTCAGCATACCTAAAGCACATGTGGAATGAGTGTGGAGTGACTTATAAATTCACTACACCATACCATCCCCAAACTAATGGCTTGGTTGAGAGATTCAACAAGACATTAAAAGGCATGATCATGGGGCTCCCAGAAAAACTCAAAAGGAGATGGGATGTCCTCTTGCCATGTCTGCTTTTCGCTTACAGAGAGGTGCCACAGAAGGGAGTAGGATTCTCACCCTTTGAACTTCTGTTTGGTCATCCTGTAAGAGGACCACTTGCTCTTGTTAAAGAAGGCTGGGAGAGACCTCTCCATGAGCCTAAGCAAGACATAGTGGACTATGTACTTGGCCTTCGCTCTAGAATGGCAGAGTACATTGAAAAGGCAACCAAAAACCTTGAGGCTAGCCAACAACTCCAGAAGTTTTGGTATGACCAAAAGGCTGCACTGGTTGAGTTCCAACCAGGGCAGAAAGTCTGGGTTCTGGAGCCTGTGGCTCCCAGGGCACTCCAGGACAAATGGAGTGGCCCTTACCCAGTACTAGAAAGGAAGAGTCAGGTCACCTACCTGGTGGACCTGGGCACAAGCAGGATCCCCAAGAGGGTGATCCATGTGAACCGCCTTAAGCTCTTCCATGACAGGGCTGATGTCAATCTGTTGATGGTAACAGATGAGGATCAGGAGGCAGAGAGTGAACCTCTCCCTGATCTTCTGTCATCAGACCCAAAAGATGGCACAGTAGATGGAGTGATCTACTCAGACACCCTCTCTGGCCAACAGCAAGCTGATTGTAGGAGAGTCCTACAACAGTTTCCTGAACTCTTCTCCTTAACCCCTGGTCAGACACACCTGTGTACCCATGATGTGGACACAGGAGACAGCATGCCTGTCAAGAACAAAATCTTTAGACAATCTGACCATGTTAAGGAAAGCATCAAGGTGGAAGTCCACAAGATGCTGGAATTGGGAGTAATTGAGCGCTCTGACAGCCCCTGGGCTAGCCCAGTGGTCTTAGTCCCCAAACCTCACACCAAAGATGGAAAGAAAGAGATGAGGTTTTGTGTGGACTACAGAGGACTCAACTCTGTCACCAAGACAGATGCTCATCCAATTCCAAGAGCTGATGAGCTCATAGACAAATTAGGTGCTGCCAAATTCTTAAGTACCTTTGACTTGACAGCAGGGTACTGGCAAATAAAAATGGCACCTGGAGCAAAAGAGAAAACAGCATTCTCCACACCTGATGGGCATTATCAGTTTACTGTTATGCCCTTTGGTTTAAAGAATGCCCCTGCCACCTTCCAAAGGTTGGTGAATCAAGTCCTTGCTGGCTTGGAGTCCTTTAGCACAGCTTATCTTGATGATATTGCTGTCTTTAGCTCCACCTGGCAGGATCACCTGGTCCACCTGAAGAAGGTTTTGAAGGCTCTGCAATCTGCAGGCCTCTCTATCAAGGCATCCAAATGCCAGATAGGGCAGGGAACTGTGGTTTACTTGGGACACCTTGTAGGTGGAGGCCAAGTTCAGCCACTCCAACCCAAGATCCAGACTATTCTGGACTGGGTAGCTCCAAAAACCCAGACTCAAGTCAGGGCATTCCTTGGCTTGACTGGGTATTACAGGAGGTTTGTGAAGGGATATGGATCTATTGTGACAGCCCTCACTGAACTCACCTCCAAGAAAATGCCCAAGAAAGTGAACTGGACTGTGGAATGCCAACAGGCCTTTGACACCCTGAAACAAGCAATGTGCTCAGCACCAGTTCTAAAAGCTCCAGATTATTCTAAGCAGTTCATTGTGCAGACTGATGCCTCTGAACATGGGATAGGGGCAGTTTTGTCCCAAACAAATGATGATGGCCTTGACCAGCCTGTTGCTTTCATTAGCAGGAGGTTACTCCCCAGGGAGCAGCGTTGGAGTGCCATTGAGAGGGAGGCCTTTGCTGTGGTTTGGTCCCTGAAGAAGCTGAGACCATACCTCTTTGGGACTCACTTCCTAGTTCAAACTGACCACAGACCTCTCAAATGGCTGATGCAAATGAAAGGTGAAAATCCTAAACTGTTGAGGTGGTCCATCTCCCTACAGGGAATGGACTTTATAGTGGAACACAGACCTGGGACTGCCCATGCCAATGCAGATGGCCTTTCCAGGTTCATCCACTTAGAAAATGAAGACTCTCTTGGGAAAGGTTAGTCTCATCCTCTTTCGTTTGGGGGGGGGTTGTGTAAGGAAATGTCTCCTTGGCATGGTTGCCCCCTGACTTTTTTGGCTTTGCTGATGCTATGTTTACAATTGAAAGTGTGCTGAGGCCTGCTAACCAGGCCCCAGCACCAGTGTTCTTTCCCTAACCTGTAATTTGTATCCACAATTGGCAGACCCTGGCATCCAGATAAGTCCCTTGTAACTGGTACTTCTAGTACCAAGGGCCCTGATGCCAAGGAAGGTCTCTAAGGGCTGCAGCATGTCTTATGCCACCCTGGAGACCTCTCACTCAGCACAGACACACTGCTTGCCAGCTTGTGTGTGCTAGTGAGGACAAAACGAGTAAGTCGACATGGCACTCCCCTCAGGGTGCCATGCCAGCCTCTCACTGCCTATGCAGTATGGGTAAGACACCCCTCTAGCAGGCCTTACAGCCCTAAGGCAGGGTGCACTATACCATAGGTGAGGGTACCAGTGCATGAGCATGGTACCCCTACAGTGTCTAAACAAAACCTTAGACATTGTAAGTGCAGGGTAGCCATAAGAGTATATGGTCTGGGAGTCTGTCAAACACGAACTCCACAGCACCATAATGGCTACACTGAAAACTGGGAAGTTTGGTATCAAACTTCTCAGCACAATAAATGCACACTGATGCCAGTGTACATTTTATTGTAAAATACACCCCAGAGGGCACCTTAGAGGTGCCCCCTGAAACTTAACCGACTGTCTGTGTAGGCTGACTAGTTCCAGCAGCCTGCCACACCAGAGACATGTTGCTGGCCCCATGGGGAGAGTGCCTTTGTCACTCTGAGGCCAGTAACAAAGCCTGCACTGGGTGGAGATGCTAACACCTCCCCCAGGCAGGAGCTGTGACACCTGGCGGTGAGCCTCAAAGGCTCACCCCTTTGTCACAGCCCAGCAGGGCACTCCAGCTTAGTGGAGTTGCCTGCCCCCTCCGGCCACGGCCCCCACTTTTGGCGGCAAGGCTGGAGGGAACAAAGAAAGCAACAAGGAGGAGTCACTGGCCAGTCAGGACAGCCCCTAAGGTGTCCTGAGCTGAAGTGACTCTAACTTTTAGAAATCCTCCATCTTGCAGATGGAGGATTCCCCCAATAGGGTTAGGATTGTGACCCCCTCCCCTTGGGAGGAGGCACAAAGAGGGTGTACCCACCCTCAGGGCTAGTAGCCATTGGCTACTAACCCCCCAGACCTAAACACGCCCTTAAATTTAGTATTTAAGGGCTACCCTGAACCCTAGAAAATTAGATTCCTGCAACTACAAGAAGAAGGACTGCCCAGCTGAAAACCCCTGCAGCGGAAGACCAGAAGACGACAACTGCCTTGGCTCCAGAAACTCACCGGCCTGTCTCCTGCCTTCCAAAGATCCTGCTCCAGCGACGCCTTCCAAAGGGACCAGCGACCTCGACATCCTCTGAGGACTGCCCCTGCTTCGAAAAGACAAGAAACTCCCGAGGACAGCGGACCTGCTCCAAGAAAAGCTGCAACTTTGTTTCCAGCAGCTTTAAAGAACCCTGCAAGCTCCCCGCAAGAAGCGTGAGACTTGCAACACTGCACCCGGCGACCCCGACTCGGCTGGTGGCGATCCAACACCTCAGGAGGGACCCCAGGACTACTCTAAGACTGTGAGTACCAAAACCTGTCCCCCCTGAGCCCCCACAGCGCCGCCTGCAGAGGGAATCCCGAGGCTTCCCCTGACCGCGACTCTTTGAATCCTAAGTCCCGACACCTGGGAGAGACCCTGCACCCGCAGCCCCCAGGACCTGAAGGACCGGACTTTCACTGGAGGAGTGACCCCCAGGAGTCCCTCTCCCTTGACCAAGTGGAGGTTTCCCCGAGGAACCCCCCCCTTGCCTGCCTGCAGCGCTGAAGAGATCCCTAGATCTCCCATTGACTTCCATTACAAACCCGACGCTTGTTTCTACACTGCACCCGGCCGCCCCCGCGCTGCTGAGGGTGAAATTTCTGTGTGGGCTTGTGTCCCCCCCGGTGCCCTACAAAACCCCCCGGGTCTGCCCTCCGAAGACGCGGGTACTTACCTGCAAGCAGACCGGAACCGGGGCACCCCCTTCTCTCCATTCTAGCCTATGCGTTTTGGGCACCACTTTGAACTCTGCACCTGACCGGCCCTGAGCTGCTGGTGTGGTGACTTTGGGGTTGCTCTGAACCCCCAACGGTGGGCTACCTTGGACCAAGAACTAAGCCCTGTAAGTGTCTTACTTACCTGGTTAACCTAACAAATACTTACCTCCCCTAGGAACTGTGAAAATTGCACTGTGTCCACTTTTAAAACAGCTATTTGTGAATAACTTGAAAAGTATACATGCAATTTTGATGATTTGAAGTTCCTAAAGTACTTACCTGCAATACCTTTCGAATGAGATATTACATGTAGAATTTGAACCTGTGGTTCCTAAAATAAACTAAGAAAAGATATTTTTCTATGCAAAAACCTATTGGCTGGATTTGTCTCTGAGTGTGTGTACCTCATTTATTGTCTATGTGTATGTACAACAAATGCTTAACACTACTCCTTGGATAAGCCTACTGCTCGACCACACTACCACAAAATAGAGCATTAGTATTATCTCTTTTTGCCACTATCTTACCTCTAAGGGGAACCCTTGGACTCTGTGCATGCTATTCCTTACTTTGAAATAGCACATACAGAGCCAACTTCCTACACGCCCACAGTATCATGACCCACGAATCACTGCAGCGGTCTTTCAACCGCGGTAAACCATTGGAGGTACACACCGCCACGCTCAAAATACACACACACTTACAAAACTACACCACATTGGACAATCCAAAATACACATACCTGACAAACATACACCCACCACACCCACACACCCTAACCACTATAAAACACCCATCCACACTACCCACAACACCTTACAGCAAAAAAAAAGAGAGCAAGCACAGAGAGACAAGCAAGGAGCACCCACTCAATCAGAGGCGCAGAACACCATCACCCATGCACCATTCACGCACATCACAGCATAAACCACAACACATCACCCCACACATCACCCCACACATCCTCACACATATCACTCACACCACATCCATGGCACCCCAAAGACACCCCAGGTTTTCAGAGGAGGAGCCAAGGGTCATGATGGAGGAAATCATCCGGGTAGAGCCACAGCTTTTCGGATCACAGGTGCAGCACACGTCCATTGCAAGGAGGATGGAGCTATGGTGGAGGACCGTGGACAGGGTCAGGGCCATGGGACAGCACCCAAGAACCAGGGATGACATCAGGAAGAGGTGGAATGGCCTACGGGGGAAGGTGCGTTCTGTGGTATCAAGACACCAGATTGCTGTACAGAGGACTGGCGGTCGACCCCCCATCTACTCCCCCACAACTAACAACATGGGAGGAGCAAATCTTGGCAATCATGCATTCTGAGGGCCTCGCAGGAGTAGCAGGAGGACTGGACTCTGGTAAGTCAAATCTTTACTACTATATCCCCCCATCCTACCTGCATGCCATCACAAACCTCTACCCCTACACTCACCGCCATCACTCCACCAACTCACATAAACCCCTCCAACACAGCCCACCCATCCCAATACCAAGCCCTGCATGCAACACCAATACATGGACACCCATCACAGACCTGCATGGACACCCATCACCACAGCATGCCCAGTAGAGAGATTCATCCAGCCCACAAAACCACCACACACACAAGGGCTAGCCGACAGGGAAATCACAATCATAGATGGAAACACACCCATTCACAATATGGCCCACGCAGATACAGTAACAATGCATTTGCATCCCAACAGGACCCCTACTCAACATCACTGGAGAAGAGGTGGCAGCTACATCCAGTCCACCCCCCCGAAGAGGCCCACAGTGATGACAGCAGCTCTGCCTGGCCCATCAGGGGCCTCTGGACAGTCAGTACCCCTGCCACAGTCCCAACCACCACAGCACCCACCCAGCGGGCCCATGCCACTGTCCCCAGGACACGTCAATCAGCAGTGTGTCCACCACTACAGGGACCCCAGGCAACTCTACAAACACAGGATGATCAGGGACCTGGGGTCAGTGGCAGTGGGCACACGGTTCAGGGGACAGAGGCACAGGCAACAGGGAAGCTGGGAGGACTGCTGTGCGACAGGGGAGGACAGGCCCAGGGAACCCACTCTCCACGAGGCACTATCCAACATCCTGGGAGCATATCACCATTCCCAGGAGACCATGGGCCAAATACTGGCCAAGTTGCAGGAGACCCAGCGGCTGCAGGAGGGACAGTATCTGGGGATCAAGGATGACCTAACAAAAATATGCACCATCCTGGTCACCATTGCAGGGGTGCTGGCTGACATGGGCAAGACCATGAGAGAGGCAGTGGCACAACAAAGGGCGCCTGACACAAGCCAAACTGAGGAACAGTCTTCCACCTCCGCCGGAGCTAGTGGACACGAGGCCCCACCACAGGACCAACAGGCCACCAGCACCCCACCCTCTGCAGAAGGAGAACCACCCCGCAAACGGTCCCTGCGATCCAGGCAGAAGAAAGAGAACATTGCCAAGGCCCCCACCAGGAAATAGGACTCTCCTGATAGTCACCCTTCTGTCCCACTCTGTCACCCTGTCCACTTTGAACTGCCATTGCTCCCTTTCCTATGCCCCCTTGGACAATGCACCTGTGATACCAAGAGACTGGACTATACCATGGACTTTCCTCCACCATCACCCCAGCCCCTTGCACATACCCCTATACTTATTAGCACCTAAATAAACACCCTTGAAACAAATACCAATCTGGAGTCAGTCTAATGAGTCAGAAATGTGTTAGTACAACATTATCAAAGCATTGCAACGTATATGTACAGTGAAATATACTACAACATGACCTTTGGTGGGCAGCAGTACATATAGCAGGAGCCAGAATGGGGCACAGTGATCTGAAAATAGAGAATCCAAAGGGAACAGTCAGTGGCCATAGACATAGGGTAAGAGGCTGCCTTGTACAATGTCCAACACATTACTGAAATGTTAAGTGGAGTTACAGTCTCTTACCTGTGTTTCACTGGAAGTACTGCTGTATTATGTTTGTTCTGTTGTCCACATACTCTTCCTCAGCCTCCTCTTCGTCACTGTCCACAGGCTCCACTGCTGCCACAAGACCATCTCCAGGCACATCCTCCTGCAGAAAAGGCACCCGGCGCCTCAAGGCCAGGTTGTGCAGCATGCCACGATGATCTGGCACACCTTCTTGGGTGAGTAGTACAGGGATCCACCTGGCCTTCAGGAGGCCGAAGGTCCTTTCAATGATCCTCCTTGTACACCCATGTGCCCATGTGCCTCATTGTAACGTTCCTCTGCCCTTGTCCTTTGATTCCTCACTGGGGTCAGTAGCCATGAGATATTGGGGTAACCAGAGTCAACTGTAAATATAGGGTGACAACTGTTAAACACACACTAACCGTTAGGGGAAATCCCACACCCAGACATCAACATATACTGGGTGGGGACCTTTGGCTCACCTATTAGCCACAACCGGTGCCTCTGAAGTTGGCCCATCACATATGGGATGCTGCTATTCCTCAATATAAAGGCATCATGCACAGAGCCAGGATATTTGGCATTCACATGGGAGATGTACTGGTCCGCCAAACACACCATCTGCACATTCATCGAGTGATAGCTTTTTCTATTCCTGTAAACCTGTTAATTTCTCCAGGGGGGGACAAATGCTACAATTGTACCATCAATGGCACCAATGATGTTGGGGATATGTCCCAGGGCATAAAAGTCAGCCTTCACTGTGGCCAAATCCTCCACCTGGAGAACATTGGCTGAGACATCCCTGATGCCATGGCCACTGTTGTTTGGAAGGAACCACTTGTCAGGAAATGGAGCACTGAGAGGACCTGCACTAGAGGGGGGATTCCTGTGGGCTGGCGGATAGCTGAAATTAGGTCTGGCTCCAATAGGCCACACAGTTCTAGGATTGTGGCACGATCAAGTCTGTATGTGCTGATAATGTGTCTGTCCTCTATTGTCACTAGGTCCACCAGGGGTCTGTACACCGGAGGATGCCGCCATCTCATATTCTGCCTCAGCGGTTGAAGCCTATGGAAGAGAACGGTGAGCAGAGGTTCATATTTCCACATCCATTGCACTAATGTTGATTAATTTACTTTACAGAAGCAGTATGTGAACTCGAGAGTCAGTTGATGTGCCAATGTCTGCTGTGACGCAGTTTGGTGCCATGCCCTGTGCCCCCCTGAAATGGCAGCTGCCTGACCTGTAAGGAGGGACAACTGGAAATGAGGTAATTGCACTGGCTTTGTGCGCCGTCGCGGCAGGCGGTCGATGTCCGCCGCGCATCTTCGCATTGGTTATTATTGGGCCCTATGGGTTCCAGGAGCCAATGGCGATGGACGCCAGTGTGATGGTACGCACCGCCGCGGACATGACAGCCATTTTCTAACTTTCACTCACTTGCTACCTGACCTTCAACAGGAGAGGACCTACACTGCAAGTGCTGCTGTGACGTGTATGGAAGTGACAATGGCTCATGTGTCTGGGGAAAGGGCTCCTGCCTCCACTGCGGAGGAGTTGGAGAAACTGTTGGATGGGGTCCTACCCCAGTACACGTTACTCTACGGTCTTCCAGACAAACAGGTGAGTACACTGTGAGCATGATGCGTGGGCCATGAATGCATGGACTGCTGGGTGTGGAGGTCACATATAGTGGGGGGCAGAGGGGTCCTGGGCTGCAGGTATGGTGGTCAATGTATATGCATAAGGGGATGGGAGGGATATGGTGGGCCATGAGTATGACAGTCAGGACGGTATGACTAACCCTTTTTTCTGCTGTCTTTTCCCTGCAGATCAGCGCCCACCAGAAGAAGAGTATTTGGCGTGCCATCGCCAAGGAAGTGCGGACCCTGGGGGTCTTTGACAGGCAGAGCACCCACTGCCGCAAGAGATGGGAGGACCTGCATCGCTAGTCAAAGAAGATGGCGGAGGCCCAGCTGGGGCTGTCCTCCCAACGTGGAAGGGGTGCCGTCGCACCATGACCCCCCTGATGTTCTGCATGCTGGCGGTTGCCTATCCGGAGTTGGATGGGCGCTTGAGGGCATGTCAGCAGCCACAAGGGGGTGGGTACAGATTCTGAAATCTGACTCTGTGCGTGTTAGGAGTTAGCTCGGTGGGGGATGTGAGCTGTGGGTGCCCCTAGGCCAGGGCGAAGATGGCAGGATAGGTCCTTTGTTGGGCAGGCTCTGGAGCACTCCTACCTCAATGGTGTAAGTGGCAATCTACCACTAGGCAAGGTCCTGTGGGTATCTGGTGTGCAGATGCTGGCATTAGTCATTGTACCCCATCGGCTAGTGACTGTCTCAGTAAATGGTTGGGCATGGCCTAGTGCATAGGGCAGATCCCTGTGTGTAGTGTAGGCCAACGGTGGTGTTGTTGCTGGCATTGACCAATTGTATCCTCTGTCTCTTCCCCTCCCTTTTTGTTTGGTTACCCTGTCCTTGTGTGCATTAGCATCATCTGGCGGAGTAGCAGAGGCACCAGTGACGGAGGGAGCTGCATCCCACATGTGCCCGGAGGCCGAATCCACCGAGGGTGAAGGCACCAGTGGGACAGAGGGCGAGGGGAGCATTACGATGGGGACCGGAGGGGAGACCAAAGACAGCAACTCCTCCTCCGATGGAAGCTCCCTGGCGGGGGCAGAGACCTGTGTGCCCACCCCACCAGCACTGCCCTCCCAGCAGCCCCTCAGCGTGTTTCCCGTGCCCGCTCACCCAGGAGGGTGGGCATCTCCTTCGCCCCAGGCACCTCAGGCCCTGCCCCAGTCAGCCCTGCTGCCCTCAGTGAGGAGGCTATTCACCTCCTGAGATCCCTCACTGTTGGGCAGTCTACCATTCTGAATGCCATCCAGGGTGTCAAGAGGAATTTGCAACAAACAAATGCATACTGGAGGGCATTTACTCCTGCGTGGCAGTCCAACAGAGAGCATTTCAGGCTCTGGCCTCAGCACTGATGGCAGCCCTTGTCCATGCGTCTAGCCTCCCCCCTCCAACTTCCTCTGCCCAGACCCAATCCCCTCAACCTCAGCCTATCCCAAGCACACCTTCAGACCAGCATTCTCCCAAATCACCACACAAAAGTGGCTTAGGCAAACATAAGCACCACACTTCATCTCACAGGCACTCACAAAAGCACCATGCCTATGCAAACACACCAACATCCACTGCCTCTACTGTGTCCCCCTACTCCTCCTCGTCCACCTCCCTCCCAGTAGCGTCTCCACTCACACCTGCATGCACTACATCTTCATCCACTACATCCATCACCAGCACGCCCATCACAACACAGCCCTCACGAGCAGTCACCACCCCCACAACCATGTACACATCCCCTGTGTCCTCTCCCAGTGTGTCTGTGACCCCTCCTCCCAAAGTACACAAACGCAAGCACCCACCCACCCAACAGCCATCAACCTCACAACAGCATCCAGCCCATGCACCTTGACCCAAACTCAGCAGACAGACACCGCCTATAACCACTCCCTCTTCCTCCACTCCCAAACCCTCTCCATCTTCCTTTCCCAGTGTGTCTAAAAACCTGTTCCTGGCTAACACTGACTTCTTCCCTATGCCTTCCCCCACCCCGTCCTTCCCCTCGGGCCAGGGTGTCCAGATCCCAGGCGAGAACCTCAGCCACCAAGTCAGCGGACACTGTGGTACCTGTAACTCCCAGAGGATCAAAGGAGGCACCCGTCAGGACAGCCAGTGTGCCACCGACCCCTGCAAAGGACCAACCCATTCCGCCACCTGCCAAGGTGAAGAAGGGGCCAGCATGCAGGACGGCCAAGGAGCACGACCCACCCTGCAAGGCCTCCTCCAAAACTCCAGCTGCCAGTGGCAAGGTCCCAGCAGCATCTGCCAAGGTGAGGAAGGGGCAAAAAAGCCAAGGCAAGGTATTTCAGGCCTTGATGGCTCCAGGTGAGGGCCTGGTGCCCACCATCAGAACTGACAGCCCCGCCACCTGTACTGCGACAAGCAACGCCACAAGCACCGCCGCAAGCACTGCTGCAAGCTCCTTCACCTGCACCACCACCTGCCCCGCTGCTGCCACAACAACTGTCAGCAGCAGCATCCCCAGTGAGCAGCCGTCCGAGGCTGCAGGAGACGGGCTGGTGCCTCCCTCCACCACTACCAGCACCTGCACCACAGCCAGCACCACCAGCATCCCTGCCGCAGGGACTGCCGCAAGCACCGCCACCTGCACCTGCACTGCCACCTGCCCCACTGCTGCCACAATAACTGTCAGCAGCAGCATCCCAGTGGGCAGCCGTCCAAGGCTGCAGGAGACGACCCCAGGCCTCCCACCACCACTGGAAGCACCCCCACCAGCACCAGCACTACCACCAGTTTGCAGCCTTAGTCGCCGCAGTTTGTAGTTTGGCCCTGCCCCAATGGCGTATCATGCAACCTGTTCCCTGCAAATCTCGTGCCACAGACACCCAGGTGGGGGAATGTGAACTGCCACACCCCAAGTGCTGCATCACTGGGCACAAAGCCCCCCCCAGAACCAGTGGAGAAATGCATCCACTCACCCAATCCTTGGCAGGATGAAGCAAACTGGGCACAAAGCCCCCTTCAGAACCACTGGAGAAATGCATCCACTCACCCCATCCTTGGCAGGATGAAGCAGACTGGGCACAAAACCCCCTCCAGAACCAGTGGAGAAATGCATCCACTCACCCAATCCTTGGCAGGATGAAGCAGACTCGGCACAAAGCCCCCTCCAGAACCAGTGGAGAAGCCATCCACTCCAGAGACTGTGGCTTTGCACTCCCCAGGACCAAACAGTGGGCAAACCTCCCACTAGAGAGACTGTGGCCTTGCACTCCCCAGGAACAAGCAGTGGGCAAACCACCCACTTGAGAGACTGTGGCCTTGCACTCCCCAGGAGCAAGCAGTGGGCAAACCACCCACTTGATAGACTTGAGAGACTGTGGCCTTGCACTCCCCAGGACCAAGCAGTGGTAAAACCACCCACTTGAGAGACTTGAAGGTCTATGGCCTTGCACTCCCCAGGACCAAGCAGTGGGCAAACCACCCACTTAAGGAGACTGTGGCCTTGTACTCCCCAGGAGAAAGCAGTGGGCAAACCACTCACTTGAGAGACTTGAGAGACTGTGGCCTTGCCCTCCCCAGGACCAAGCAGTGGGAAAACCACCCATTTGAGAAACTTGAGAGACTGTGGCCTTGTACTTCCCAGGACCAAGCAGTGGGCACACCACCCACTTGAGAGACTTGAGAGGCTGTGGCCTTGAACTCCCCAGGAGCAAGCAGTGGGTATGGAGCCCCCTCGATGAGCAGTGGCGTTGTACTATCTTCCGGCTGAGGTGCTCCCCCTGAAGTGCCTGTGTGTTCACGACCTGATGCCCCTACAGTGTTCTCTCCGTATTGAGGCAGGAGTCAAGTGTGGGCTTGGCCCATGATTTTTGGCCCAGTGGGCGAGGACATTTGCAAAGGACAGTGTACGGCCTTCTGTACATATTGTAAATATTTGTATATACTGTTTTTCTCTATTCGTTAAGTATATCTGCATATTTCAAAATATCACTGATTTAACTCAATTCCTTTTGTCCTTGTGTTCTTCCAGGGGGGTAACGGGGTGTAAATGTACTGTTGTTGCATGTGTTTGTGTGTATAGTGTTGTGGGTGAGGGTGAGGATGTTACGTGTTGCATGTGTGTGTCACTCTGTTTTTCTCCCCCTCCCCTGTGTGCTAGGTGCAGTACTCATCGTGGTTGTCACCACCGCCTTTGATATTCCTCATGTATGAGGAGGTAAACCAGCATCGGTAGGACCTGCAGTTCGGGCTCCATGGCATCCTGGTTCTTCGTTGATTGTCGAGAGGTGAGTGGTTCCCCTTCCAAAGACTGTTTCTGCCATGCTTTTGATGTCGTTAGTACCGCCCCGGAAAAGCTGTTGGATTGGCAGGTTGTAATAGGGTGGGTGGTACACTGACTTCCGCCTGTCTGTTGTCGGGGACCACCGCTTTATTTGTTGCTACCACCGTGGTGGTCGGAGTGTTAAAGTGGCTGTCTGTGTTGGCGGTTTCCGCTGTGGTCGTGATCGCATTTTTTTTTGCCGCAGGCCTGTTGGCGGTATTACCGCCACTTAAACACTGACTGCCAGGGTTGTAATGAGGGCCCGAGACATCCTCTGTGAACATATGTCGGGTGATCACATGGTAACACTGTTGTGTTGCACAGTCAGTATTGGTCCATGTGTATACCTTCTTCAACATTAACAGCATATCTTGTTTGGAATAGATTTGGTCCAACATTGCTGACATTATTCAGGCTGCTTACATTTTGTACACATCTTCTACTGCAACATTGTCCGGTCATACATGGACAGGATGCTATATATGTAATTTGAATATGTACATATCTTCTACTTTGTGAGAATACATGACTTCCACACACACATGACAGTACACCAGCCACAGCACTTTTGTAGTGTCCAAGTGACCTCCCCATATTGTATCTCCAAGTGTCTACGGGAGTCTCTCAGCTGTTCATCCACATCCTTTGAAGTACATGAAGATGCACTCACATCTCCATTCCACAACCTATGTCACTGTTACCATGAGTGTGTCTTCATATTGTATGAAATCATCTCAGCTCTGGATTTTTGATTTGCCACATGCAACACATCAGTCTCCTTCTTCACTGATACAATTTAGGATGGGTCTGTGATATGTTTAGACATGACTAGACTTACAAGCACATCCCAACCCAGATTGGCATGTTGGAGAACTAGACATTTTAGGGATTTAATCCCAGTAGGTAACTTTCTCCTGGTCAGGCATGTGAGTCTCAATGAGAGGTGTGTTTTGTTTATGTGATTTGTGATGGTATCATACCGACTATACAAGGTTACCTTCCTTGCTGACACATATCAACCGTTGTAGATAATTGCCTACCCTTTCATACCTAGGCCATACACCGGTACATCAGTCTTCACATGTATATCAGGATTAGCTGCAGGCATGTGTCAAGACAGCGGAATTGTGTGACGTGTTAGAATGTACATAGGAAGTGCCACAGACACTGCCTACATTCCACCCACATATTCATGTAATGGTGTATTCTCCCATTTTATTGTGAATACCTGGCTATGGGGCATCTATGTGGAGAGTAGATCAGCACCCATTGCAGCTTCACTTGTCTAGCAACCCTTAGCACTCTCCACAGCCATCATGTGTGTGCTATGTTTGAGGTACAGCACACCATGTGGTAGGGTTGGGGCCAATAGTAGTGATGGTATGTAATGCCATTTATATACGGTTCATGGTTACGCCCTTTGCATTCATCTTGCCTGGCATGTGTATGATGTAGTGAAAAGGGTAGGAATTTGCACTATGCCTACTTAACGCTACTTGGTCTTTCTGCTGCGTGGATCTAGGCCTTCGAGGGCCAGACGAGCATCAGTTATGTGACACTGATGTGTGGCATGGAGGCGCTAGACCCTCTTATATCACAATCTATGTTCCAACCATCTTTGTAACTGTTGTGTTTCTTTCCTGCTCTCTGAGGTATGTGCAACATACCAATGGTATATGTAGTGGAGATTGAGTATACCATAGACATTCTGGTGCAAAGTGATTTATTGGTGATATTTACAAGGTCTAGGTGTAGAAGTTCTGAACAATTTGTTGCCTCCTGCGAATTCCAGCTGCAGTGTTTTGTTGTTCCACCTCCACCTTTGCTGCACCATTGTCATCCTCCACCTTATTGGGGACATCTACCAGTTCATCCCAGGGGACATTAGTCCGAATACATCAGTTATGCACAATAGCACATACAAGGATTATCTTACATACCAGGGGTGGTGCATACAACATGCTTCCTCCTGTCAGTACCAGGCACCTGCACCTTGACTTCAGGAGCCCAAATTTCCTTTCCACCACGTTTCGTGGCCTTATGTGCCCTTCATTGTATTCCCGCTCTTCCACTGTTGTTGGGTTACCAAAAGGAGTTATCACCCATGGCTGGATGCCGTAACCTTGGTCGGCTGCAAAGGAATGAGAGAACATGTGTCGGTCAGGGATATTTGGGGTTTCGTATGTGCCATGGCAGATGTTAGTTTTAGGTGGAGTGGTGACTCAGACTTGCTCTGGATTTGTGTGTGTTCCTGTTTTGTGGAATGGCTGCATTGGTGTGTGTTGATGGATATTACTGTCATTGGTTGTGGCTTGGGGACCTGGTGGTTGTCAATTTAAATCTAGACTGACAGTTCGACCATGCCAATATGTGTTGTGTTGTCCATATTTGAGGTTGTGTCCTAATGTTAGTGGAACCTATCACCTCCTTGCACCACAATGGTGTCATTTGTATTGACACCATGGTAGCCCTACAAGGCCAAACTCAGGCTTCCATGTTACCATGTGGCACTACATACGTAGTGTGACACTTAGTGATCCTTTGTGGCAGATTATGCCTGTGCCAGCCATCATGTGGACAAGGGTGAGATTCACACAAATGGAAGGGTGGTAAAATTGATGCAGAGGAATCTCCAAGGTTCCTAGACATTATTTATCAGAGATACTTTCAACACCTGCACAGAGCAGGTGTTAGGAGGGGGCCATCATAGTTTTGAAGGGTGCATGAAAGGTCAGGTATGTTCCAAATACTCCTACAGAGTCCTACTATGGCATCCATTATCCTGACAGTATTGCACCTACTCTGCACCATGGTGCGCTATATCTTGTGTCCGGCGCACACATGGTGGTGTTAGAGGGGCGCTAAGGGGGGCAAGTAAAGTGGTGCTGGACTTGTTGCTGCACCACTTTTCATTATTCTGCCCCATTGTCTTTCATGGCTGGTGATGGTGTATTCCTATGTGTGTGACACAATGCACCAGACAGGTGAAGGTTCACACAATGGGTATGTCTGGCATGCTTAGGTAATATGTAGTTGGTAATGGCAACACTTGGATGGCATTTGATATTGATGCTGCCAGAGGCTTCGGCACCATGAAAAATGTGGGGCTGTGCCTATATGTGACTTTCTTTACATTGACATGGCCAATGCCATTAACATTGCTGAGCTATTCATTGTTGGGTGTTTTGTGTGTGGGATCTATATTTAGGTTTCAACCAGAGGACACTTGTAGTGGTTTGGGCCCAGCTTCTGTATGCTCCACCTGTCCTTCACGTGGTGTGCCAGTCAGTTGTGGTTATGTTCATATGGGTGTATGAGTGTGTGTGATATGCAATGAATGCGATGTAGTGTGGCATGTGGCATATGTGTTGTTGTCTGTACAGCTATGTTCACCTGTCCATGTGTGTTTAGTGTGGTGTATGTATTGTTTGTCCTACATGATTGGTGTGTTGTCTGTGTAATATTAGTATGGTGGCTTATCTACAAGTAGCCAATTGCCATATTGCCCCTGCTGAAACCGCTCATTGATGGTGGAATGCCAGAATATGTAGGCATCATGGACGCTGCTGGGATATTTTGCTAGGATGTTTATGAAGAGGCCACAGTGGTCCACAAACGCCTGCACATTTATAGAATGGGTGTGTTTGTGGGTCCTGTAGAGGTGTTTCATTGCAGAAGGTGGCACAAGTTGGACATGGGAGCAGTCCATTGCACCCAGCACATGTGGGAACCCAGCAATTTGGTAGAAACTTTGCTTGGTCTCCTGCTGCAGTTACTCTGCGTTGGCGAAGCAGATGTTGTGGGGTGTGAGGTGGATGATTGCGTCCAAAACCTTTGGTAGGAAGGCTGAGAGATACCAGCCACTTGTACGCCCATTGTCTGGAATGATCCTTACACCAGGATATGGACAACGGTCAGTAGTTTGGTCATGGGTGGAATAGTTGTTGGAGTTTTCACCCTTGCAGTGACGTCTGGTGCAATGTGGTGCAGCAGGTGTACAATTGACTCCCACTTAAGACAGTAGGTTCCAATTACATCTTGTTCCCTGAGCGCAAGGATGGTTGTGAGCTGTAGAAATATCCTCTCCTGCTTTCTGCGCTGCCTTTGTGGCTGCTGTGGTGGGGTTTGGGGTTGCTGCTGTGGTGTTGGAGGGACCTGTTTTTGTCGCTGTTGTCTGCGGTGTGTGTCAAGCTGGAATATGAACAGTTCCATGTTGTCCAGGAGGTTGCCAATGCTCCTTCTGTGTGTTTTCCTTAAGTAGTAGTGTGTGGCCTCATTGTAATGCCTGGTCTGACCAGACGTTACAATTGGACGCTAATAGGGCTTTGCGTCATTTTTTGGGACCGGTTCCTTAATGTGCGTCATTTTAGCATTGGGCAATAAATATGGTGCTGGAGAACTAGTGTCATTTTATAGAAGGGGATGCCTACCTTGCATATCATTGTTACAAAACAGCGCAAGGTGGGTTGGGGCTCCCAAAAAATGATGCTAACTCTGAAAGTTTTTCACTAGGTGGGTCTAGCGACAAAATATAAATATGGTGCTAGGTTAGCGCTCTTTTACATTAAAAAAATGGTGCAAAGGCGGCGCAAACTTTTTTTAACAATGGGCCTAAGTATAAAAAGAGGACCCCCAGACCCACTCTTCAGATCACTTCTGCAGATGTGAAAAACTCAGAAGGAGGACTGCGCTGCTGCCCTGCTGCTCTATTGCCATCTGTGAAAAGTACTCTAAAGTATGAACACTGTTGGTAGCATTAGCTTCTCATATAATATGCCTTAGGTAAGAGCAGACATAAGGTTTCCCATGAGGAACTGTCAAGAGAAAAAAGAGTATGAGTAGTAGGAACTTCTAGACATAATATACTTTTGAAGTAATACAAACCTGCTCTGTTACTCACTAAGACCGTGATTCGGCTTCATCCTGGATAAAGCTGTATGTTAATAGGAATCACTCATACCTATCATGCTGGCCCTGAAAAAGTTTTATTTTAAAATTACAAAAAAACATTACAATTGAACCTTTCAATGTTCCTAAAAAAATTGTGTTCTGAAACCATGCTTTCTCACTGAGTGGATTCTCAAACCAAGTACAACAAGCCAGACATTCCCAAAACTGTCAATATTTCAAATAAATGTTTGTCATGCTTAAACTATTGCAAAAAAAGTAGATTTTGGAAAAAATGAATTCTGTGAATGTCAGAGTATAGATTGTAAAGAGCAGATAGGGCACACCACTATCAGTCACACATCATGTTCACTCACTATTCCTTAAAGCTCTAAGTTACAAAAAGTGATACCGTACTAGAGGTATAAAGTAAGAAATAAAAAACAGACCTAAAGTGTTCATCACCGTTGCTAGGTGACATGGCAACGTATATCTACAGCATATACAAAAGTTAGCCTGAACACCTGGATTATTAAAATGACTTTGATTGCTATGATTAACAATTAAAGTTGATAGAACTTCTGCTCTACCGCCTGGACATGTATTGTTTTGTATAGCTTTTTTTATTAATCATGCAAATGTCTCAAAATTGCAATCTGGTGTGGTTAAATACTCAAATCGCTCTGAGTGAATGTGAGTTGTTGATGAATGCTGAAAATGTTCACATTTATGTTGCATGAGTATGTCTTTCCAAAAAAATAATTTATTAGAATGTGCTTATTTTCTAGAATGGCAAACACTGCCATTAGATATTTTTGAGCATCTTTTTTAGAATTTAGGGTTAATTGTGTGACATCTGTACAAATGTTAACATAATTGTGAACACCTGTCACATTATGAAATACATGTTTCTCAGCTCATACTGTACTCAGTAGTGTTGACAGTGCTCTATATCATGGTTTATCTCGATAATGGGTATAAATTTTCTGAGTTACGGTACTTGAGGTAGCAAAACAGGACATTCATCATTACATTGCAATTAGAGTTTACTCCAGAAAGATTAGAAAACTGACATCCTACAATGTCCTGTGCATCCTTTGATTTCAATTTTTATTTACTTCTTCTTGACCTACTCAATTTTCCTCCTTTTCAAACTGTGCGAAACCGAGTTGCTGGTTAAGGAAGTGAAACCCTACTACAGCAACAGCCTTAGTCCTTGTCAGAAAGAACCAAAGAAAGTCACAAAATTAACCTGTGCTTAGCCCTTTGGAAGCCTGGTAGAAAAGTGGTCGGGCTTAGGTTAGATGCAATCTTTAAAGTATGAACAGTACCAAAATGAAAACCCACAGGTTCCTACTAAGATAATAGGACTGCGTATTAGGATGATAGAACTTCAGAATGTGGTGACTAACTCCATCCACACCATCAGGAACTGTTGGCCCAATTTCTGGCTAGCTCACAGTGCCTCGCCTAAACCCCTAACCGTATTGAGGTAGAAAGTGATTGTGGCAACCTGATCATGACACTATGACTCCAAAGGAAGTCGTGGAAACAGATCTCATCCGTCCCTTATATTACTCATGATTGTTCAAGCACAAAAGACATACAGGAAAAGCTTTTAGTACATTTATTGAAACAATTGTAGTCTTACATAAAGAGAATGTGCTGTGATAATTAGACAAATGAAACAAGGCAAAGTATGAACTTGGTAAAGAGGATGAACAAACCAACCAAGATAAATGATTTCTAGATTTTCCTACATAAACTTAAGACTATACTGAGAGCATAGTGGAAGTACCCTCTGCCTGATCTAAGAAGATAGCCTTAGCCCCATGCCTGTGGAACACCAGGAGTCAGCCTGCAGTATGGATGGCAATCATTTCAGGATGCTGGTAGATTAGCACTAGCAGAGCTGCATGTCAAACACAGCACTCATCCCAGGACAGTCGCAGTTGGAGTGTACCTGCTGCAAGTGCACCATTTATATAATAAAAATGACTCTGTGTTAGAAGCTGTCTCCAGAAATCGCAACACAAGCATTAGGATATTGTATACTGTGTTTGAAGCCTTGATAAAAATGTACTGATTATATGTTGAGAAAAGGATAACTAAAACAAGCAACTTGTACAATAACTACATAGAATAATATACTGAAAGCAAAGTGTGAAAAATGTCAAGTGCTAAAAGCGTTGCAGCTAAAACATGTAAAATGTGAAACATAAAACAAAGCTAGTAAGGGAACTTTGTCCCCTTCCCTGAAAATGTTTCAAGACAAGTATGTAAGGGGGCAGGGTAGGGCTATCTTACCCTCTAACCCTTGTGAAAGGGTCTCAGAGGGAGCACCTCTTGGGCTAAAAGTCAAAATTGGGTTTGTTTTTGCCATGATTGTGCATGGATCTAGCAGGATTGCAGCAAAAAAAGCAAAATGTCAGCTGTGTTGTGTTTTCTATAGAAACCACCTTTGGCAGGACCAGTGACTAGGTCATACTGCATTTTTTTTTAATTGGTGAAGGGGGTGTGAGGGCCACCCTCCTTCCAGAGCCAGACTAAATCCAAGGGGCCCATTTCCTGGCATACAAATGCCCCGGGGACCACATCCCCCAGGATCGGCTCAATATTGTATCCCATGGAGCCTAACCATACATGTGCAGGTAAGACTTGTATGCCAGCAAGAGCATGGGCAGGTAAGACTTGTATGCTCTACCCAGCGGGAGATGCATAAGTGCTCTCTCTGGGTGGGAGCGCGCATTTTTCTGCTGCCCACACTTTTATGGGAAGAGAAACATAGATTGCTCCTCTCTGACAGGAGCAGAGAAAAAACCTGCTCCTGTAGGGCAGGAGCAAAGACGGCTTCTGCTGCACCCTGGATGAGTACCGTCAGTGGAGCAAGCAGCATTGCAGGGGCCTTGGGGCTCCCTCCATTGCCCTCAACATATCACCTGCAGTGGGATACCTCAAGACGGTACCAGGGCACCCAAAAAAAAAGAAAAAAATGCTGGTTCCTGCTTGCAGGCAGCTGGTGGGCTGTGGGGTCCCTGGGACTCCCCCCAGTGGCTCCCAACAACAATTAAATATGTGGGTGTCATAGGTGGGCAATGGGATAACTAAAATCAATTGAAAAGATGAATAATAAATTAGGGGGGAAGAGTTGCTCATGTATTAGTCACAGCTCCTGGCATGGAGCACCCCATAATCTCCTGCAAGGGATTTGGAATTATATTTTATGAAGCCTGGTGGTGTCCCTAGAAGGGTCAGGGACACTACCAAGCCTTTTTTTGATGTTGCGGGGAGCCACCACTAGCAACATTAAAAAAACAACAGTACATCCTCTGGGTCATTAAATCCATGCTCTAGCTGGAGTGCAGAGCTCCCTTGTGGTTGGTTTAATAGTTGCACTTAGTAGCTTAAAAACTGTTAGAAAAGACAGGTTAATGTTTTTAAATGAAATTGTATTAAAATGTTTTCATAACAATCTCGTTAATAAACTGTGTGAATTGATGAAATACACATCTGCTTATTGATTATTGGTGATATTGGTGACAAAGACAATAGGGGTGCTTATTATAGGTTGATATGCTGATCCCAATAGGCCCACTTTTTTTTATTTTGGTGTTCTGATCCTTTGACAAAGGCAGTATATCTCCCTTACTTATAATGACACCTTTTATATTGTTCATTAACTTCAGAGTGGGATTGTATGCTACATCTAATGGCTTTATTTCATATCTATCACTGAATGGTTGTTTGTAGTTTTTACTCCAAGGCAAACTGGGATTTGTATTTTATTGTTACTTTTGTTACTGATATTTAACAGTAAAATGGAGAAAGGATGTCACACTTGTCTTTGTATACTTAATCAGACTTTCCACCATTTAAATCAAGAAAAAACACATTTCACTTTTGCCATCATGTGAAATTGGGAGGAAACAAATTCCTAAAAATGCAATGACTGTTGTCATTAATTAAGTTGCAGATCCAGGTTAGGAAACATTCTTAATATAAGTTAATTACTGGTGTCTATCATACTATAAATGAAAATAATTTGTAAGTTATTTTTAAAGATAGGGTTATTCTCTACATTCCTTTTTCTATCCTTCAATGAGATTCTGTGCATAGTCACAGGGTCCACATATCTAGGTGGAGGGATCTTCCTTTTTTAAGAATCACATGACAAACAACCACTTTCAGTTTCAGCAACAAAACTTTAATTCCATTGATGTTTCTTGACCCCCAGCTAGTGGCAATTAACCTTTATTAAACGTACGTTGTGTGTACATAAATGTGTTCTCACATTACAAGGTATGCAAATTATATATTTGTCTAATATAGTTTAGGTTCAAATTGATACTTATTTCAGTCTCTAATTTTCTTTTTGACAGTGGTGGCAAACTCTTGGTTTGACCACATAAAGGGGTGGTATGAGCACAGAGATGAGTTTAATATTCTTTTCCTAGTTTATGAAGACATGATTAAGGTAAGATTTTATATTCATCCCTCACTAATAACTGTGTAATCAGTGACATAAATTATTTTTTAATTTCAGTGCATTTTTATTGAAATTATGTCAGAAAATACATAAATGAGAGAATGACATAAAATAAATAAAGAAACCCAAATGAGTGCTATTCAACCATAAAAGTGCCATAATCAATCATACACTGAAGCAATATGTACAAGTTGGTATAAAGTACAATACTAAACATTTAACTTACTAGACAAACCATTTGATGTAACTTGTGATTGTTGACAGTAAATAAAGATAGTCAGTAATATGCAAGGGTAGAATAATAACCCCAATCATAATGCAGCTACAAATCGTTAAAGTCCAAATAAATATATTTAGTTCTTCAATAAATGTTTGCTGTGGCTGCTTTTGTGACAATTTCTTTAAGTAGTAAAGGTTTGCAGCAGTACATATTGGCAACATGCTTTGATGAGTTTGTGTACTTTTACAAACTATTTCTTGAAATAATATTACTAATTTCTGCATGTTGGCACTCATTCTGAAGTTCTTGTTGAGGAATAATGGGCAGTCTAAACTTTCTTTTAAAAACTCATTGGGGGCCTGGCGTAATCCCTGTTCACAGTCCAGATCTATAAATTCCACACTGCCTAGTTTGCGACTGGATGTAATCTGTGATGCAACCTCTATTGTGTGTGTGTATATAAATATTAGAGTTATTTCAAGTGACTATAATTCTATAATTTGTGGCCTAGGGTAACTGTAATTTATCCCCCCTGTCTAATATGCAGCTCCCTGCCTATGAGAGCAATTGTTTCCTCTATTTCCCTGCCTGCATGCCTGCAAGCAGGGAAACAGAGGGAACCTTTGCTTCCAGGGGGCAAGAGCTGTCTGACTGCTCTCGCCCGCTGGAACCAGAATGTTTGCTCTGACTTGACGGGAGCTGTCTGACAGCTCCTGCCAAGTCAGAGCAAACAGCTATGTCCTGGGGTTGGGTACCCTGGGACATAGCAGGTGCCGGCCCTGGGGGGTGGTGGTCCCCAGGGCCATCTGTGGCTCCACCAGGGGGGCAGCGCGGCCCCCGCCAAAGTTGATTTGCCCCAGGGAGGTGGTGGTCCCTGGGGTTGGGGGTCTACAACAGGATCCCTGCATTTTTTCAGCCCCAGTAAGGTGCCAGTGCTTGGGCTGTGGGGACCATGCAGCCCCCTTAACTTAAAAAAATTGCCCCAGGGTAGTGGCGGTCCCCGGGGGTGCGGGGGGCTGTGTGGGCCCCCTGCATTAATTTTACATTTAGTCCTAGGGAGGTGGTGGCCCCTGGGACTGTGAGGGAGGCCGTACAGGCCTCCCCATTTGAAATGAATGATTTGTCTCTGGGAAGTGGTGGTCCCGGGGTAGGGGGGAGCTGCATGGCCCCATGCATATCCCTCTGTCATCGTCCCGGGGAGGTGGCAATCAGCGGGGCTAATACAGGCCCTTGGAGGGGAGTCTCATACAGCCCCCTCCTCATTCAATCCCCCGAGTAATTGGCCTGCCTGGGGACAAAATTAAAAAAAAGGGCGGGAGATTGCCCTTTTTTTATTTAATTTTGAGAAAATCTGCGGATCCATTTAAAAAAAAGGCTTTTCAGCCCTGACAGGGTCCATGAGCAACCGATAGACCAAGGTTAGGGGCTCAGGGTGACCATACCCTGGCCACTTTTAAAAAAAAACTTTTTTGTGGGACAAGATGGCTGCCAACACTTCTTTATTGGTTTCAGGGAGTGCTTGAGTTTTTCAGGGAGTCCACAAATCATGCCATTTAGGGTCTGGTTAAACCTTTCAACCAACCTATTTGTTTGAGGATGGTGTGCGGAAATTAATTTATAAGTCACACCACATTCCTTCTTCATGTGTTTTAAGTATGCAGACATCAAGTCAGAACCACGGTCTGATACTATGTCCCTAGAGAACCCTACCCTGGTAAAAATATCTAGGAGGGCCTTTGCAACTGCAGGAGCAGTAATGGTCCTAAGGTGTATAGCCTCAGGATATCTAGTGGCATGATCCACAACCACCAGAATGTATCTATGCCCTGTGTCACAGTGTCCTTTCCTCGGGATCTGCACGTTGCTGAACAAAAGGCCCACCTTCCAGCGTTATCAACTCAGAAAGCTATTATAGCACAGAGTTATGATGAAGCCAGTCGGGGGGAAGGGAATAGGGTAGGGAACAGCAGGGAGAGAGATCTGAAAAGAAAAAGGTTAGACCAAATATGCATTTACTCATTCATAGGAATATAACTCATCAATAGACTCTTGACTAAATTTGTCTCCGAAATATCAGATGGAGACCCCTTTTGAAATGAGGGCAAATCCCCTTCTTTAAATCATGGAACAAGAATAAACTACAACCTCTAAACCAAGAGATGGCAAGAGCTTTGGACTATGGTCATACTCAGAATATCAATCTTGTAACATCTATGCATTCATAACATAAACCTTTGATCATGACCTAGAACATCTCAAAGAATTAAATATGCTTTTCACATATTATGCTTTCCAAAAAACAATGAAAACTATGATTTGCTTATCTCCAAAAATACTTTCACATTCACAACTATAAAGGCCGAAAGGTTTTTACTCATCGAACTTGAAGCGATTTAATTGTAATACCAGGAAGCGCCTTTTTACTTGTCTTGCCTGAAGCACTACGCTCATTATGCTAAGGGGGCACTTTACTCATGTGGCCTGAATCACTTTGATTGTTGTGCCAAGAGCCTTTTACTCCTGTGGATTGAAGCGCTTTGATTGCCGTTCCAAGAGCGCTTTACACCTGTGGACTGAAGCTCTTGAATTGCCGTGCCAAGAGCGCTTTACACATGTGGACTGAAGCACTTGAATTGTCGTGCCAAGAGCGCTTTACATCTGTGGACTGAAGTGCTTGAATTGTCGTGCCAAGAGTGCTTTACACCTGTGGACTGAAGCACTTGAATTGCTGTGCCAAGAGCGTTTTCCACCTGTGGACTGCAGCGCTTCAATTGTCGTGCAAAGAGCGCTTTACACCTGTGGACTGAGGCGCTTGAATTGCCGTGCCAAGAGCGCTTTACACCTGTGGACTGAAGCGCTTGAATTGTCGTGCCAAGAGTGCTTTACACCTGTGGACTGAAGCGCTTAAATTGTGTGCCAAGAGCGCTTTACACCTGTGAGCTGAAGCACTTGAATTGCCGTGCCAAGAGCGCTTTACACCTGTGCTCTGAAACACCTTTGATCGTAGTGTCAAGGTCGCTGTACTCTGCAAAATTGAAAACACTTTGCTCGTTGTGCTAAGGGGCGCTTTACTTCTGGAAGTAACGACTTCCTCCAAAATTGGATTCATGAAGGCCTTAGCGCTACGAGTACGACCTACCCGTTTTTGAATTCACCATGGAAACAAGGATACTTTGATTGGATGTCCCTCTACCATGCAGGAACTCTGCTCTTCTTCACAGAACCCCCACGAGGTCTGACTGCATCGAAGTCTTCAAAATAGTGAGCAACATGCTTGGGGGTGACTGGGCTTTATAGGCCCGCCACACCCCAAGATGGCTGCTGCCTCTAAAAACATGGGAATTGTAGTCCCTTCTTGGAATAGCACTGATAAGTGCATCTTGTCCACCAATGTCCTGAACCTGCAGCTCTATGAGCTTTGCCGCAGGGCAGACAACATTGATGGCCACCTTTGGAACAAGAGGGGATGACAAGTGGTGGGTATAAAGCGCCGCAGAGCTGCGCAGCGGAGTTTTGGGTGGGACCTAGACCGGGCATTGCCTTATTCCTGACACCCTGATGCTGTTTGGTGGTCAAGTGGGCCAACAACATCAACTCCTATCATCTCAAAGGGAACTCCAACCACAGGTAGTGGCATTAAGTGGACCTATAAGTGTCCTCCTACCTTGCAAAGTGTCCTCCTGCCTTGCCACTGACTTGGCAGGTAGTGGAGGACTGACAAAAGTCCTTCACTTTTTGTGACATTCCTGGCCAGTAGAAGTGGTTAACCAACCTACTCCAAGTTTTGTTTTGGCCCAAATGAACAGCTAGGAGAATGTAATGGGCTAGAGTGACAAGGAACTCGCTGAACTGTTGAGGTACTACCACCCTCCTGGTTGCACCGGGCTTGTGTTCTGTGGCCGCAGTCTACAGGAGCCCATCCTCCCAATGACTCTACCCTTTTTCTTCTTTGCAGCTTGCTGCCTCAGGCCTTCAAGACTGGGACAGGTTATCTGCCCCTCGAAAAGATCCTCTCTAGAGGACCCTTCTAGGCCCAAGGGCTCTAGGGATAAGGCCCAAGCTCTGCATGCTCACTTCCCCCTGGAAATGGCAAGTCCTCTTCCTGGGAAGGGAGGTTCTTACTTGTGATTTGTTGTGAAGCTGGTTCCCCAGTCTTCTTCTCTTTTCTCTTGGGAGGCTGGTCCACTATTTCAGGATCCAACTCTCCTTTTTCTCTCTGAAGTTTACTCTATGCCCTAGTCTTGACACAGGTCCATTCTTGGATCCCAAGCATGGCTGCATGGGTCTTCAGTTCTATTTCAGCCCCAGTGGGATGCTGCAAGTCATTTCCATGCAGGCAGTCTACTGGGATTGATGACAACACAACCACTTCTTTTTGCCCTACTACTCCCCTCCATAAAAGGTTACCATAGCCATGGGATGGGACTTTGTTTCATTGTTAGCATTGGTGACAGGGTAAGACTTCCCTACCAGGTACTGATTTGAGTCGACCAAGTGCTGAGTTACCATGGTAACACTAGCTCCTGTGTCCCTCAGTGCTTCCACTTTCTCCCCATTAATCAAAGGGTGCTGACTATATTTTTGCATATTACTTGGGCAGGCAGTACAGGATACTTCTACTCCTCCCTCAGTGACTTATGTTGCCTATGTGGGATCACTGACATGGTCAGGCCACACTTCTGATCCCATCTGGAGATTAGCAACTGCATTTACTGCAGGTTGACTAGAGACATTCTTTTTGATTTTACAGCGAGTATCTCAGGTTTGGTGCCCTCTGTTTTTGCAATCATAACACCAAGCCTTGTTGGGATCAAAGTTCTTACCTTTGTACCCACCCCTTGACTGTGAGGAGTCTCTGGGCCCACCCTCCTGTATAGCTTTTTGAGGACCTGAAGAAGACTCTTCATTTTTGTTTTGGCTCTCATCGTTCCCTTGGCAGGGCTTTCTGGCGTCTTTTTTTGGTCTCCCCTCACAAGTAGTAGTTTTGGTTAGCCTTGCTTTGACCCAAAGATCTGTCTTACTCCCCATCCCTTGAGGGAAAAGTGTACCTTGGTCTACCAGGTATTGATGTAGCCTCTCATTGTAACAATTACTCAGCAGATGCTCTTTCGTGAATAGGTTATACAGCCCATCATAATCTTGTACCTTGTAACCAGCTTACTAACCACCCAGCATTTTTACTGAATAGTCCACAAACTCCACCCAAGTTTGGTTCTGTTTTTTTTTTTAACCTTCCTGAACGTTATGCAGTACTCTTCAGTTATAAATCCAAAGCCCTCAATTAGGGTAACCTTCATTTGGTCATGGGATTTCGAGTCTGCCTCATTCCATGTCAGGAGTCTATCCCTGCCTTTTCATGAGAAGAACTCTATGAACAGTGTGCCCCAGTGTTTTTTCTCAATTTCCCACCCAATGCAGGCTCTTTCAAAGGCAGAAAACCATTTCATTATATCATCCCCTTCCCTGAAGGGAGGGACAATTCCTTTTGGGAGTTTAATATTGATAGGTCTCTGTTTCAAATACTTGAATTCTGCCATGAGAGATAGGTCCTAGGCCCAACTCTTTTCTCTGTTTCTCAGTTTCCAAAAGCTGACTCTCTAAGGCCAGTCTTTTGGCCAGCCTGGCTAAGACTAGATGTTCCTCTGTGGGTGCACTAGTGCTTTTGGAAGAGGAGCTACCCTCATCCCCACTTTCCCACTCCCCACAGGGTCCATTTCTCCCCCAGATACTTCATCATCTAATTCATCTGTGGGGTTATCTTTTTCATGCTGGGCCACCCGACGCATAAGCTTTCCAGTATAAATTGGATACAGTCTATAGAGCCTCCTTAACTGGTCATGGCTATATGCCTGATAAGTGGCCAGGTCGAGCTCCTATCTCTGGGTCTCTGTACCTGTTATGTTAACTTTACTAAAGTTGGGACCTTTTTATAAATTTAGAACCCCTTTTTGGCTAGCCCAACTAAAGTAAGGACTTTTAAACATGTTCTAGTGTGGTAGGGACATAACTAAGGCCCTAGCAATTATTTTAAAATATTGTAAGATCATGTAGCCAATTGACAATTAAGCTAAAGCCAATTTAGAGAGTTATTTGTGTGCTCACAAAATTGACAAAGTGGTATCAGCAAATGCAAAGGCTTTCTCTCACTGCCAGAACCCTTTCACAGGTGATAGAAATACAGATAAGATAAGATGACATAACATTAACATGGCATAATTTAACATACCATAATCCTAATTGGCACATTTCTTTACCTGTAAGACACTAGCATATGGTACAACATGTACCCAGGGCATGTAAATTACATAGTACTAGTGGGCTGTAGCACTCATTGTGCATACTCTGAAGTAACACTGTAAAACATGTTACAAGGGCTGCTATTGCAGACTCGGTGTGCAATTTTAAACTGTGATTTCAAGCTGTAAAACTAATCTTTTGCTAGGCCTAAGGCGTTTTGTTATACTTATAAGTCACCCCCAAGGTAGGCCCTAAATGCCTGTAGGCAGGGTACATGGTAAGTAAAATGTACGACAAGTGTATTTAATGTTTTTGATGTCCAGTCATTGAAACAATTTCAAAGTAGTTTTTCACTGTTCCAAGGCTGGGTCTCCCACAGGAAAACACTGGGTTACATCATCACAACTTACACCGCTTAATTCCAGTTTATGAGTAGAAACATGATTCAATTATAAATTTATATAGTAATAGTAATTAAAATCCAACTAAAGGTCAAATGAGATTTGATATTATTATTGTGTAAATTACACTTTTAGAAATATGTCATTTTCCAGCATAAAAACAAAAGGCTCTGCTGTCAGTGCCCAGCTGTTACCTGACACTTCATGGCTCCCCTGTTGTGAGATGTGTATTGTTCCCAGATAGTGGACAAAGGGCTCTGGGAGTGCTGAGGGGAACTTCTCCCTTGATTTGATGACCTGGAGTGTCATGCCCAGCCCCCTCATAAGTTTCAAAGGATGCTTACCTTGTCACTTGCAGATGAAGCTCACACCAAGGCCTGCATCTCTTTTGTTTCTGTAGTCAAGCTGGAATCAAACCCAGTAGGGGTAGAAGAATTGACCAAAACTGGTTTAGGAGGTGAACAAAGGTTTGCCCTCAACCCACAGGTTGGAACTGGGTAAAAACTGAACTCTACAGACATCTACTCTGAACACTCCTGGATGTGTAAAGAAGGACTTCCCTGCTATCTGAAACCTGAGGGAAGAATGGACCATCTTGCCTTGAACCTAGGACCCCAGTACTGAACTTTTTCCAACTATATGCCTGAAGATCAGACAGAGACCAGGATAGAAGTTGAAGCTGCAGCTGTCAATGTCGAATCGCAGGGAATCCTCAGCTTGCTGATTTTCCCCATTAAAGGCGTTTTGAATTCCAGATAGTTCTAAGTCCAAACATAAAGGACTTCACATGACCAGCGCAGAGTAGATGCTGAGGCCTTCCCAGGCATGGTATTTGGAGTTCGCCCACTCAGACCTTTCTAGCTTTCATCTATGACAATAGAGGCTCCTGCTATTCCATAACTCATCATTGTTGAACCCTGCTTAGGATCCAGCTTGCAGCTTGCCCCATTGGCAATTTGATGATGACCACCTTTTCTCCATGAAAGCTTCTAATTCAGAAGCCAAATGTTCTACCATGATGAACCTGGTCCCTGTATCTGATCTGTGCTCCATTGTAATCAGCCTTAACTTTTGACTTTGATCGGGTCTAGCATGTCCAAAAAAACACAGTTGACACTTTGAGCTTTTTTAGGCTGTTTATAATTCAATCCTTTAAAATTCATCTTGAGTTCTAATATTGGATTTCGTAACTTTGGTGTAATTTCATTTATTAAAATGAATTCTAATTTACAAAATTGGTTTGAGGTGTTTCTTGTGTTGTGCTTTTATGTTATTACTGTTCAAATGCTATATAATTACTGTACACATTGCCTCTAAGTTAAACCTGATTGCTTTGTGCCAAGCTGCCAGAGGTTTAAGCACAGTTTTAGTTAGAGACTTTTGTGGTTCACTCTGACAAGGGTTCTGATTATTATTTGAAATGGGTTCTCACTCCTTTAAACTAGTAGTCCAATTTCCTACACTGGGCAGTAGTCTCATGTCTGTTGTGAGATCACACTTTTTGCACTTGTTCAAGTCACAGAACAGGTTCTGGACCTTGCATAACATTGACAGGCTTAGGCCTCTGTGCACATGCTGGATTAGCATGATGCCACAGTCAAATAAATTGTCAAGATATTAGTTTCACTGTCATTCAGGTACTCAGTACTGGGTTACATGGTCATAAAAACACAACAACGAAATCTAAAAACAACTAAAAACATTTAAATATATATCTGAAACAATGTGCAAAAACCCACCATAGGTGCAAACATAAGCAGCACACAATTTGTTAATTAAGCTTGGGAACTTCAAAACATGGCCCTGAGTCGCCACATGACCATTAAAAGGCGAGTGAGCACAAAATTCACTGGCCTGCTTAAGTCAGTTTTTTACATCCAGAGGGCCACTTTATGTTCTCTAATTCCCCACTACCGACAAAGCGTTACCCAGCGCTATCTGTTGGCCTTATAAGATGGACAAAAGAGCATATCATGTTTGACAGACTCTTGTAGGTCACCACAAGCCAGGCACTGCCCATCTACAGTAACCAAATTATTAGCCCATTTTATTGTAAATGACTGCAGGAAAAGTGATCCATAAAGGAAAAGCAGAAATAGGCCATAGGCCTGCAAGGGATCGATTTCATCCATGAACTCCTGAAGGAAAGCATCTGTTAATGCACCTTGGCTGGTCCATGACTGCAAAAGCATATCTTTGTGCTAACAATAGGTTGATTTTACATTAGCCTTATTAAGTAATGTAGCTTCTACCAAAATGTTCCATAGATTGGCCAACCCTATTTCCCTTAGCTTTGCTTTCACAGACTTAATCCAAGGAATAGTACATGAGCCTTAAGGACTATGAAATTTGAGGAGACTTTCTTGGTAAGAGATACACTAAGGCGTAACCCAGATCCTTCTCCAACATAAAATCGGGTGAAGACCCACTTTAGCCATTATGGGTATCATACCTAGGTTGAGCCTAAGGGATAACAAATGGGTGCTGATAGGGACATTAACCAGCAAGTGAATAAAACAGTTCTCAATTATGTCAAGGGTGGGCGCCTGAAGGTGGCCCCATAACTCATCTCCATAGGTGGCTATTTTGCTTTTCACTAATGACCGAGCTGAAACACTCATGCACTGACAAAAATCTCTGGAATGCACTCCTTAGTCCAAAGAAGACATTTATTATTTCACTACGCAAGGTTCCTAAAAGGAGATTAGCATGTTGAAAGCACACGTTTAAAAATGGTCAAAAATTAAATGAAAACATACACGAATGATTCTCTGCTGCAACATTCAGAGCGCATATACATTTCATGCATCAACATGAGGCAAGCGAAAAACCCTTAATCTCTCTCCTATCAGCATCAAATCACCAAATCACAGAATCGATTGAGGAGAGAGAGAGAGATCAATTATCCTCACAGGAAGGATGACACACTCCAGCGTCCTAGATGCGCCAGAGATCTGCTCTGTCCCCGGTCCATCTGGTCTCGGCCTCTCATACTTTAAACAAACAAGAGAGGAAAATTCGAGACTTCCCTCTACCTGCAGAAACTTAGTTATAAAAAAAATTCTGATTGGTTTCGGCTAGCTTTGAAGAAAGCACGTCAGGATGTGGCCACAATCCCAAGGTGACAATCCAAAACATGGCTGTTCCCTGCCGTCTGAGTACATTCTTATCAACCAAAGCCCTTGGTGGGAAAAAGTATGAAAACAAGACAGAATGCACATTGTACAACGTGGAAAATCACTTGCAGCTTTTAACGTGGCAGTGAAGCTAAGGCTAAGCTGAATACAAAATGGAGTCAGTAACTGGTGACCACTAATGTGACGATGGACAGCTAGGCCAGGTGCAAAGTGGTGTAACACGAAGTCAGTGGTCAAAACACACATATCACTACAGTGGCAGCCCCACAGCCTGGTGGTAAAAGATACATGCAATGGCAGATAGACAGGATGAAATGGAGAATTAGAGGTCATCCTAATTATACCTCCCACCGCTGGTTCAGGTTTTAGCCTATGTTGAGTAATGTGGGATGCCACCCTAGGCGTACTGAGAGAGTAAGTAAAATTGCAAACTCTTTCTAGCGCAATCTCTGCAAGTTTTGGGCAGACCCTAGTCGAGTGGCCCAGGTTAAATATCATATACTTAGGGGGTCATTCTGACCCTGGCGGTCGGTGATAAAGCGGCGGCCAACCCGCCAACAGGCCGGCGGTCAAAAAAATGCAATTCTGACCCTGGCGGGAACCGCCAACACAGCCCGCCGCATTAACACTCCGACCGCCACGGCGGAACAAACAAACAGCGCGGCGGTCACCGCCAACAGCCAGGCAGCAGACAATGTACCGCCCACCCTATCATGACCCACCAATCCGCCACCTTTTCCGGGGCGGGAGCCCCGCTGATAAAAACACGGCGGAAACAGACATTTTCAATGGAAAACGCTCACCTCGACACACTCCACGCGGAATCCGGACAGCATGGAACCCGAATTGAACATCATACCTGCTCTCGTCTACCTGCTCATCTACCACGAGTACGAACTCCGGCGCAGACGTCAACGGTGAGTACTGCACCTACGACACACGGGAGGGGGGAGGAAGAAAGGTTATGGGCATACACATATGCGACCCCCCCACCCCCCCAATATGTACACACCAATGCAGAGCAGGAAGTCACAGTGACACCACACAAAGCCCCTTTAAAAGTACAATGACACAACCAAATTTGGAATACATTTTCATGTACAAAAAAAGCACCTGGAAATAATTGAGCAACCGTGAAAAATATTTACAAAAAACAAAAAGATATACACATCAGTGTATCACTGAAGTAACAAGTCCTGCACATCCTACGAATCTAACATGTCCGTGGGCCAAGGTTCTGCGAAACAAGGGCAAAGCCCACACACGAGACCTGAGTCCTTTGGAGAGAACACTGCAGGGGCATCCGATGTCAAAACTACAGGCACCTCAGGGGGAAGGGAAGGGGGGGCCACCACAGCCACATGAGTCCACGACGCCAGATCCACGAGGAGCCACCATGCCCACTGTACCATCCTGGGGAGTGCAAAGCCACAGTCTCTCAAGTCTCTACAGTGGGTGGATTGCCCACTGTGCCATCCTGGGGAGTGCAAAGCCACAGTCTCTCAAGTCTCTGCAGTGGGTGGGTTGCCCACTGTGCCATCCTGGGGAGTGCAAAGCCACAGTCTCTCAAGTCTCTGCAGTGGGTGGGTTGCCCACTGGACCATCCTGGGGAGTGCAAAGCCACAGTCTCTCAAGTCTCTACAGTGGGTGGATTGCCCACTGGACCATCCTGGGGAGTGCAAAGCCACAGTCTCTCAGGTGGATTACAGAGTCCACTGGTCAAGGAGGAGGCATGGTGGGCACAGTGAACCATAAACAGTGCCTGAGACGGCGGGACCCAGCGCAGCGGTGCATGAGACGGCGGGGCCCAGCGGGGCGGTGCTTGACAGGAAGGGCCCAGCAGAGTAGTGCTTGACAGGAAGGGCCCAGCAGAGCGGTGCTTGACAGGAAGGGCCCAGCGGAGCGGTGCTTGAGACGGCGGGGCCCTGTTCAGCGGTACCTGTCTTCACGGCGGGGCCCTGTTCAGCGGTACCTGTCTTCACGGCGGGGCCCTGTTCAGCGGTACCTGTCTTCACGGCGGGGCCCTGTTCAGCGGTGCTCTTCTGCACGGCGGGGCCCTGTTCAGCGGTACCTGTCTTCACGGCGGGGCCGTGTTCAGCGGTACCTGTCTTCACGGCGGGGCCCTGTTCAGCGGTACCTGTCTTCACGGCGGGGCCCTGTTCAGCGGTACCTGTCTTCACGGCGGGGCCCTGTTCAGCGGTGCTCTTCTGCACGGCGGGGCCCTGTTCAGCGGTGCTCTTCTGCACGGCGGGGCCCTGTTCAGCGGTACCTGTCTTCACGGCGGGGCCCTGTTCAGCGGTACCTGTCTTCATGGCGGGGCCCTGTTCAGCGGTACCTGTCTTCACGGCGGGGCCCTGTTCAGCGGTACCTGTCTTCACGGCGGGGCCCTGTTCAGCGGTGCTCTTCTGCACGGCGGGGCCCTGTTCAGCGGTACCTGTCTTCACGGCGGGGCCCTGTTCAGCGGTACCTGTCTTCACGGCGGGGCCCTGTTCAGCGGTGCTCTTCTGCACGGCGGGGCCCTGTTCAGCGGTACCTGTCTTCACGGCGGGGCCGTGTTCAGCGGTACCTGTCTTCACGGCGGGGCCCTGTTCAGCGATACCTGTCTTCACGGCGGGCCCTGTTCAGCGGTACCTGTCTTCACGGCGGGGCCCTGTTCAGCGGTGCTCTTCTGCACGGCGGGGCCCTGTTCAGCGGTGCTCTTCTGCACGGCGGGGCCCTGTTCAGCGGTACCTGTCTTCACGGCGGGGCCCTGTTCAGCGGTGCTCTTCTGCACGGCGGGGCCCTGTTCAGCGGTACCTGTCTTCACGGCGGGGCCCTGTTCAGCGGTACCTGTCTTCACGGCGGGGCCCTGTTCAGCGGTACCTGTCTTCACGGCGGGGCCCTGTTCAGCGGTGCTCTTCTGCACGGCGGGGCCCTGTTCAGCGGTACCTGTCTTCACGGCGGGGCCCTGTTCAGCGGTACCTGTCTTCACGGCGGGGCCCTGTTCAGCGGTACCTGTCTTCACGGCGGGGCCCTGTTCAGCGGTACCTGTCTTTACGGCGGGGCCCTGTTCAGCGGTACCTGTCTTCACGGCGGGGCCCTGTTCAGCGGTGCTCTTGCAGTATGTCAAGGGAGTCATACCTGGCCTGGACACCCTGCTCAGTCGCCCTCCGACCGTGCTGTGTCAGGCCCCTTCGGGGAGTGAGTCCTGGGCCCTTTGGTGTCGTCCCTTGCAGCCGGGATGGGGCTTGTGGGGCCCTCCTGCTCCGCGCTCCTGGTGGTTGTCCTCTCCGCCCTGCTGTCCTTCCGCTCCTTAGATGGGGCTCTCGGGCCCTTGCCTCCCCTGGCTGCTGTGGCCGGTGAAGTGGCCGGAGTCACCTCCTTGGGGGCAGCCGTCTCTGTCCGCTCACGGCGGCCCTTCAATTTCCGGGTCCTCTTGCCTGGGGGGGGGGCTGGCTGTCCCCTTGCTGCTCACCGAAGTGTTACTGCCGCCAAAGGGTGGACTCCACATGCCATGCACCACTTGCACTGTAGTAGTTGGGCTGGTGGTGGCTGAGGTGCCCTTGGGACTTTTCCCAGTTGGAGGGGGTGGGTCGGGGAGGGAAAGAGGTCAAAACTGGAGAGGTAATTTTTCTTGGGACCAAGGTAAGGGGTAGGAGTAGTGGTGAGAGAAGTGGAGGAAGAGGATGTGGTTGTATGAGAGCCAGGTGTGCTGTCCTTGGGTGCAGGTGACTGGGACGTAGGCTGTGGTGAGGTGGTTGGCTGTTGTTTGGGTGTCTGCCTGCGTTTATGTGTCTTGGAAGAGGGGGTGACAGACACAGTGGGAGAGGACACAGGGGACGTGTAAATGCCAGTGGGGGTGGTGACTGCAGGTGTGCGGACTGTAGTGGAGGGTTTGCTGGTGGTGGAAGAACTGGCTGATGTTGGGGTGCATGCAGGTGTGAGTGTAGACGTCACAGGGAGGGAGGAGGGAGACGAGGAGGACGGGGACACAGAGGTGGTAGTGACTGTTGATATGTCTGCATCTGTGTGTTGCTTGGGTGAATGCTTGTGTTTTCTGTGGTGCTTATGTTTGGATCAGCTGGCCTTGGGTGTTGAGGTGTGTGCAGGCTGGTCTGATGGTGTGGATGGGATAGGTTGAGGTACAGGAGACAGAGAAAGGGTGGAGGCAGATAGAAGAGGGAGACTGGAGACAGGGACAATGGCTGCCGTCAGTGCTGAGGCCAGAGCAGTGAACGCTCGTTGATGGGCAGCCTGACCCGAATGAATGCCCTCCAGGTAGGCATTGCTCCGATGCACCTCCCTTTCCACCCCCTGGATGGCATTCAGAAGGGTAGTCTGCCCAACAATGACCGTCCTCACCAGGTCAATGAGCTCCGCACTGAGGGCAGCAGGGGTAACAGAGGCAGGGGCTGAGGTGCCTGGGGTGAAGGAGACGCGTGCCTTCCTGGCCGAGCGGCCACGGAGCGAAGACTGAGGGGCTGCTGGGAGGGCGGTGCTGGTGTGCTGGGTGGCGGCTGTACCTGTTGTTGCGGGGGGCACAGATGGTGCCGCCCCCGCTAGGGAGCTCCCAAACGAGGACGTGTCCGTGTCGCTGGTGTCTCCACCGGCCCCCGTTGTGGTGCTCCCCTCGCCCTCCGGATCACTGGTGCCCTCGGTGTCTGTGTCAGTGCCCACCGGGGCCTGGTGACCTGCAGCTCCCTCCTGCTCCGACGCCAAATCTCCTCCGCCTGATGATGCTAAAACACAAGAAGACAAAGATTTAGGGTGGGGGGAGAAATTAAACAAAGTTGAGTGCATGCCTTAGCAATACCCTTTGCGGAGAGGACAGACACAGGTGCCTCATGCACTAAGTCGCGAACTTGGGGTACACTACTCAGTACTTCTGACTAGGCAAACAGGTCTAGGGACAACACACGTGCACATGTGTGATGCTGGAGCATGGGTAGCTGCACTTGGCACCCTACAGAGGTGGGGGGCGGGGGCACAGGGCCATGCCTAAGGGAGCGGACTACACTACAGAGAGCGCCCGGGCCTAATGTCACCCACAGCCCTCCTCCCCCACCCAGACGCCTCCAATGCGCATACAGATAGGAGAATGTGCGGATACTCACCCCCTTGTGTCTGCTGTGCTGTCCTCAAGCGCCCATCCAAATTAGGGTAGGCCACCGCCAGGATCCGGGACATCAGGGGGGTCATGGTGCGACTGGCACCCCTCCTAGGTCGGGAGGCCATCCCCAGCAGTGTTTCTGCGGTCTTCCTCGTTCCGCGGTGGATGTCCTCCCACCTCTTGCGGCAGTGGGTGCCCCGTCTGTTGTGGACCCCCAAGTTCCGGACTTCCTCGGCGATGGCACGCCAAATATCGATTTTCTGGTGGGCGCTCTCACCTGTTTGACATGTACAGGGTGGGAAAGAGAAACCGTCACATATCTGCATGTTTGGAGTACATGCCCCCCCCTCCCCAACCTTGTCATGGTTCCCATTCTCTCATCTGTCGTGCGTTGCACTCCCCATTCCCTCCACACCCCACCAACTTACATCCCCCCCCTCCACACAGGCATAACCCATTCAATGTGCACTGAGTGTACTCACCTGTTGGTCTGGAGGACCGTAGAGTTGCGCATACTGGGGGAGGACCCCGTCCACGAGCTTCTCCAACTCTTCTGAACTGAAGGCGGGGGCCCTTTCACCAGTAGCAGCAGCCATTGTCACTTCCAGACCAAGTTCACAGCAGCACTTGCAGTATAGGTCCTCTCCTGTGGATGATCAGGTCTCGAATGATTAAGCAGATAGAAAATGGCGGTCACGCCCGCGGCGGTGCGTACCGCGGCGGTGCGTCCCGCGACCGCCGGCGCACATCGTCATTGGCTCCTGAAACCCATAGGCTTCAATGTTAACCAATGCGTCTTCGCACAGCGGTCTTCGACCGCCTACCGCCACGGTGTGCCCCGCCAGCGCAGTGACCTCACATCCCATTGTCCCACTTCACAGGTCAGGCATCGGCCATTTCAAGGGCCCACATGGCTTAATTTCTAATGCGTCACACAGGCCTAGGCCTTGCAATGGCACACATACAAACATATCAGACCATACATTTACCTGTACTATGCAAGCTGTGTTGTACGTACCTGTGAGTGGATTGACTCTGTACTCCATATTCTCCTTCCTAGGCACCGTCCGCTGGGACTAACGATGAGAAGGAGGAATCCTCGCGTGTACCGGCCGTTGGTGGACCTGTCCACAATAGAAGAACGCAACATAATACTACGATACCGACTTGACCGAGCCTCCATCCATGAACTGTGTGCCCAGCTGGAGCCAGCCCTGATGTCCCCCATCCGCCAACCCACAGGAATTCCCCCTCTAGTGCAGGTTCTATCTGTCCTCCATTTCTTTGCAACTGGCTCATTCCAGACAACAGTGGCCATGTCATCTGGGATGTCTCAGCCTATGTTTTCCAAGATCTTATCCAGAGTGTTGTCTGCCCTGATGAAACTCATGCGGAGCTACATCATTTTCCCAGAGGAGGGTGATTTGCCTACAGTGAAAGCTGATTTCTATGCCCTTGGACACATCCCCAACATCATTGGTGCAATTGATGGGACCCATGTGGCTTTAGTCCCCCCAAATGACGATGAACAGGTGTACAGGAACAGGAAGAATTACCATTCAATGAATATCCAGGTGGTCTGTTTGGCTGACCAGTACATCTCCCATGTAAATGCCAAGTTCCCAGGGTCAGTGCATGACGTGTATGTTATGCGAAATAGCAGCATTCCCTATGTGATGGAACAGCTACAGAGACAGCGTGTGTGGCTAATAGGTGACTCTGGTTACCCCAACCTGCCGTGGCTATTGACCCCAGTGAGGAATCCCAGGACCAGGGCAGAGGAACGGTACAATGAGGCCCATGGGCGTACTAGGAGGGTGATTGAGCGAACCTTTGGGCTCCTGAAGGCCAGGTTTAGGTGCCTGCATATGACAGGTGGATCCCTAATGTACTCACCAAAGAAGGTGTGTCATATCATCGTGGCGTGCTGTATGCTCCACAACCTGGCTTTGCGACGCCAGGTGCCTTTCCTGCAGGAGGATGGTCCAGATGGTGGTGTTGTAGAAGCCGTGGAGCCTGTGGAGAGTGAAGAGGAGGAAGACTCTGAGGACGACACAGACAATAGGGACAGAGTGATACAACAGTATTTCCAGTAACACACAGGTAAGAATCACCCACGCCATTTCACAATTGCTTATAGCCTCCTGCATCTGTACTTTCTGTAGTTCCCCACAGATGTTTTTCATTAATTTTTGCCTTTCCCTTCCCTTCTCAGTGCTGTCTGACTCAGTACCTGACTTCTGCTTGGTTCGCCCATGAAATACAGCGTATTGACATTGGTATGTTGTCATGACTAATTGACAGAACAGAAATCGAACAGTAATATGTAATACATTTGTCAATAATACAGCATGACTCAAAACAGATTTGTGTGCAAAATGTGATTTATTTACAGTGCTAGATATCGGTACATGTGATTCTAAGGGTGATGGGTGGGGGTGGAGGAATATCCATGGCAGAGTCCAGTTCTCAGTCTCACAGGTGCATTGTCCTTTTGCCTGTGGAAGGATGGAGCATAGGCAGTTCATGGTTGGACAGGGTGGCAATGTGGGACAGTGGGAAGACTTGAGGGGGTATGTCCTGCTGGCGGGGGTCTTGACATCCTACTCTGTCTTTTTTTTTGGTCTCAGGCTCCTCTTACGGGGTGGTTGTTCTTCAGCAGGAGGTGGGGTTCTGGGGGGCTGTCGAGGTGTTGGGACCTCCTGTCCACTAGCGCCGGCGGAGGTGGTAGGCTGTTCCTGGTCAGGGCTAGTGACAGGGGCCCTGTGTGGTGCACCATGGTCCCGCAACGCGTCCTCTATCCTGTGGAGGGCCAGGACGATGGTCCCCATTGCGGTCCCGATGATTCTCAGCTCCTCCCTGAACCCCATGTAGCGTTCCTCCTGCTGTGCCTGGATCTCAGTGAACCTGGCCAGTACCGTCGCCATCGTTTCTTGGGAGTGGTGGTATGCCCCCATGATGGTGGTGAGGGCCTCTTGGAGAGTGGGTTCCCTGGGCCTCTCCTCCCCCCCCTGTCGCACAGCAGCCCTCCGAGCTGCCCGGTTTCCCCCGGCCTCTGTCCCCTGGACGGTGTGCCTGCTACCACTGCCCCAAGGTCCCTGTTGTTGTTGGGGTGTTGGGTTAGCCTGGGTGCCCTGTAGTGGCAGACACACCGCTGATTGAGCTGTCCTAGAGACAGAGGCATGGGCCCGCTGGGTGGGAGCTGTGCTGGTGTTGGCAGAGGGGGTCGGGTCTGGTGTGGCCTGTGGCTGCCTGAGGGGAACCGACTGCCCAGAGGTCCCCGATGGTCCGGGCTGGTCATCAGGTTCACTGTCGACAGAGCTGCTATCCTCAGTGTGGGCCTGTTCCGGTGGTGGGATGGACACTTCTGGACCCTCCTGGCTGGTGTGTTGTCGTTCGGGTCCTGCATGGGGTAAGAGAGTTTGGTTATTGTTTCTGTGTGTACAATAGCGTGCGTGTTATGGGTGCCCTTGTCCCCCAGTGCAGGCATTCCCTTGAGGGAGGTGTTGTGAGGGTAGTAAGTGGGGGGGGGGGTTAGTGCAGTGGTCATGCTTAGGTGATGGGTGCCCATGATTTGTGTTGGCATGCAGGAGTTGGTGTTGGGATGGGTGGCCCTGAGGATGCAGGATGTTCAAGACGTCTTGCTCCCACGATGTGAATTCGGGAGGGGTGGGTGGGGGTCCGCCGCCAGTCTTCTGGACCGCGATGTTGTGCCTGGAGACCATCGATCGGACCTTCCCCCGTAGGTCGTTCCATCTTTTGCGTATGTCCTCCCTATTCCTGGGATGCTGTCCCACCGCGTTGACCCTGTCCACGATCCGCTGCCATAGCTCCGCCTTCCTAGCTATACTGGTGTGCTGCACCTGCGAGCCGAAGAGCTGGGGTTCCACTCTTAGGATTTCCTCCACCATGACCCGGAGTTCTTGGTCCGAAAAGCGTGGGTGCCTTTGGGGTGCCATGGGGTGGTGTGGGTGAGGTGTGGGGTGGTGTATGTGATGATGAGTATGTTGGTGAGTGGTGCTTTGTGCTACTATGTGGTGTGTGTGATGGTGTAGTGTGCCTCAGTGTGTCTTGCTTTGGATTGTCTGCTGTGTCTCTCTCTCCTTCTCTCAGTAATTATGGTCGCAGGGGTTTGTGGGTGATGTGGGTGTGTGTTTTATAGTTGGTTGATTGTGTGGGAGTGGTGTGTGTATGTGTATCAGGTGTGTGTATTTCAAATTGTCCAATGTGGCTGTGTTTTGGTGATGTGTGTGTATTCTGACCGCCGCGGTGTGTACCGCCAATGGAATACCGCGTTTGAATGACCGCCGTGTGGATTCGTGGGTCGTAATGGCATGGGCGTATTTCTGTTGGCGTGACGGTGGAGGTTTGGTCATCTCCAGTTTATCGCTGCCCGCTGATGTGGCGGGCTGCAGTGGAGGACGGAATTTTGGAGGTTTGGCCGTTGTGGGTCAGAATGACCGTGGCGGTTAACCGCGGCCGCGGCGGTGTTATGGCGGTCTTCTGACCGGCGGTAAGGGCCTTTTACCGCCGAGGTCAGAATGACCCCCTTAGTCTCCCCAACATTGATTTCCAGACCCCATTCTACACCAAAGTTCTCAAAGCTCTTCAGAAGTCTTTATAGGTTCATAGAAGACTTGGAGAGGAGGAGAGTGTCATCAGGAAACATGAGGGCTGGAATCCTAATGGTCGACAACTTTGGAGTATCACTATCACTCTGCTCCAAGTGAGCAATGAGGCCATTGATGTATAGTGAGAAGAGCGTGGGGGCCAGTACGCACTCCTGCCTGGCCCCTCTACCAACAGGGAATGGGTTGGTCAGCTTAACAGCCTGTCCACATCTAACCTGTGCGAAGTTATTATTATGGAGCCTCTCAAAGATGTCTAAGAGATAACTTGGCAACCCCATTTCACGTAGGACTCGCCATAAGGACAGCCATGGTACTAAATCAAAGGTGAATGGAGATCCACAAACACGACGTACCGGTGACCGCCCCCAAGGTAACTACCTTCCAGTATACCATCATAAGCCAAAAACCCTGATCAATTGTGTTTGTGGCCTCATGGAAACCTGTAAAGGGGACCAAATAGCCTTATTGACCATTTATTACTGTAGTCTACAAAGTGAAACTCTGCAGAAAAGCTTTTGTGAACTATCAAGCAGACTAATGGGTCTAAAGTTAGTGCAAATGCAGTTTTGCGGCAAAAACTATAGTGCCGGCTTGCGCCATTCAACAGCGCCAGCCGGGCACCATATTAAAGGAATGGCACAAACCGGCGCTAAACTTGGGCTAGCGTCTTTAAAAAGGCGCTAGCCAGGGGGTGGCGGTAAGAAAGGAGGGGGTTGTGTATCAAAAAATGATGCGAGCCAAATGCCTCTAACCAGACTAGCGCCATTTCCTGGAGCACAACCACCAAAAAAATGACTCCTGTCTTAAGAAAGACAGGAGTCATGACCACCAACACAATGGCCAACCCAGGGGACAAGTGTTCCCTGGGCATGTCCATTGAACTCTGTGCCATGCTGGATGCCACAAGTTAGGACCCCACATGTCAAAAAAAAAAAGAAAAAATACTTACCCTACTTACCTGGGATGGGGTCCCTCATCCTCCTGTGTCATTCTGGTGGAGGTGTTTCTGGGGCTTGGGGTGGGAACCCGAAGGCCCATTCCATGGCGTTTAGCCATGGAAATGGGTCCATAGATCCCCTAACGCCTGGTCTGACCCAGGCATTAAATAATGGTGCAAAGATTTAGCCCCTCCGCCCACCTGTGTGTCATTTTAACAAGGGGGCCAAACATGGAGCTTTGGGGAAAGCACCATTTTTTAAATGGAAAGGCCTGCCTTACATCTCATTGATGCAAGGTAGATTCATGCATCCAAAAAATAGTGCAAACTACAATATTTTGACGCTAGACGTGTCTAGCATCAAAATATAAATATGGAGTCAAGTTTGCGATGAAGTTGCTTAAAAAAATGAGACAATTTTGGCACAAATAGAGTATAAATATGCCCCTTTGTTTGCTATTTATTTCAAGGTATGTCTTTAATATGTATCTTAGAAGTAGTTGTTTGTGGTATCATCCCTGCACTCATCCCTCTGCAGCTCTGGAGGTGTCAAGTGAGCGAGCACTGTATTGTGTAGGCCTGCCTAGTACGAGGTCCAAATAATCAAATAAGGATCACATGACCTTTTTTGGAAGACCTTTGTTTGTTCAAATAGAGACACACTTTGTCTCAAAATACTTTCTCTCCTCCTCCTCTTCCTATGTTGAGGTCCAATGACCCACATGCTCCTCACTAAGGCATATAGGTGGTCATTATGACCCTGGCAGTATTACAACAGCAGGGCCAAAACGACGGGAGCACCGCCAACAGGCTGGCGGTGCCTCCCGGCGTATTTTGACCGTGGCGGTAGCACCGCGGTCGCACCGCCGGGGCCAGCGGTTTCCCGCCGTTTTAGCCCCGGCGGTGATAATCCGCCAGGGCAGCGCTGCAAGCAGCGCTGCCCTGGGGATTATGACTTCCCTACCGCCAGCCTGTTTCTGGCGGTTTGCACCGCCAGGAAGAGGCTGGCGGTAAGGGGAGTCCTGGGGCCACTGGGGGCCCCTGCACTGCCCATGCCACTGGCATGGGCAGTGCAGGGGCCCCCTAACAGGGCCCTCTGCAGCTTTTTACTGTCTGCATAGCAGACAGTGAAAAGCGTGACGGATGCAACTGCACCCGTCGCACGGCCGCAACACCGCTGGCTCCATTAGGAGCCGGCTCCTATGTTGCGGCCGCATCCCCGCTGGGCCGGCGGGCGTAAACTAGGTTTGCGCCCGCCGGCCCAGCGGGGATGTTGCAATGGGGAGCGCGGGAGTGCGGCCGCATTGGCGGCCGCACATCAGTTACAGCTTGGCAGGCGGCATTAGCCGCCCGCCAATGTTGTAATGACCCCCATAGTGTAGTTTGAAAAACTGCAATGCACTTTTGAGACCCTTTTTTTGTAAGTTGAACCCCTTTTCCACCAGTTTCCAATTAGTCATACTTTGCAGACTGAAAGTGCTGTGTTTCAATTAATTTCCTATTTGCAAATGCTTTGTACACCGAAATAGCAAATCCCTTCATAATCAGAACTAGCAATTCCGTATTTTGTATCTCAAAGATAAGAAGTATGATATTTTTAAAAAATACACCTTCATCAAGTTTTTGTAAATCACAAACACCTTATTTAGTGGTCGCTAACAAGTTTCAAACTCAGTTTTTTCATACCTCAGCCCTGAAGTTTTGTTTTTGGGGTCAGGTACTATGGCAAAATTCCAGTAATTACTATTCAGATCAAAGGTACTCAAGTAGCAAGCAGCCCCTAGCCGATTCACTTGCTCATCAACCATATATGTAGGACCCAGTAGTCCAAAAGCAAACGTTTGTGGAATATTGCTTGGACACCAATATCACTAGACTGTTCCAAGGAATATAAGTATGCTCAATCATCCCCAAGTATAACATCTTGGCCTTGATGTACTCCTGGGTTAACTCAAATGTTCTATAAACCTTGCTCTCCTGTTTATGTGTCATGTACTTAGACAAGTGTCAACCCTGGAGTCAGTGAAAAGAGAACAAAACATCCTTTCAGTACCTCTCTACATTCTCTTTGCTGCCAAGTATTAACTCAGGGGCAAGTTTAAGTCATCAGCAGAGCCATCCTTCACATCAGTGTGCAGCAAGTCTGAAAGTAATTTACTATTGTTCTCAGCCTCCTCAACCTCATTTGTCATTGCCATGAAGTTTACTGTGAGGTCTCTTTGGAGGAAGGGCTCAAGCTTGGTCACATGGAACACCCTCTGTAGATCCATCTGTGTCCAACATGTAATTTACCTCAAGACCTTGTGTAGTACTCATTTGACTGACACATGTAACCTCCAAAATGCCTTTGACAAATGGGCTAGAGCAGGTTGCTTTCTGGTAATACCACACCTTCAACAGCTCTTGACTTGCCTGAAGGTTTTTCTTCACTGGACATATGTACTTCGGCCAATACACAATCCACCATATCTTTTTGAAATGACCTTGAAGTTCCTTCCTGAACTTCTCTGACTAAAGTGATTGGGAACATAAGTTCAAATGGAGTAAAATCTTCTGTGGAATTTATAGTATGCAAATAAGAGATATGACAGGAGAAGATTCAAATTCCTCATGAGGTTCCCTGGCAGTGTTCCCATCATTGATATAAGGGGTCTGTTAAACCTTTCTGCCTAGCTATTGGTTTGTGAATGGTATGCCCTGGAGAGGTGATACTCCATACCACCACCCTCCAACTTCTTTTTCATGTAAGAAGAGAAAATGTTTGTTGCGCATTACAAATCACTGTCTTAGGAACCCCATTCCTTGAAGAAATCCCTGGGAGTGCTCCGTCTACTAACTTCTCAGGCGTGCTCCCAGGGGTACCTCTTCTGGATACATGATAACATAATACACCACAACCAAGGTAATTTTGTTGCCTGATGTTGAAGGAAGGGGAAATGGACCGACAGTGTCATTTCTGATCCAGTCAAATATAGCACTTACTGAAAGGGGTCTCAATAAGGCTGCATTCACCTTACCTCCTAACATACTACTCAATTGGCAAGTAGGACAGTTTCTAAGCAACCTCTCTATGTCTCTGTGTATCCCTATCAGTAGAGGAAAGGGTTCAATTTATTCCGTGTTTTTTGTGTCAAATTGTCCATCTAAGGGAACCTTTTTGTGCTGTCATGTTTTATTGAAAAATCATATCAATATTGAGATGCAGATACATCTTTTCACTGAACAGTACATGAGAAATAGAGGCAACCAGCTGATATAGAAATGGAGAGAAATGTGGGGGGTAATAGTGAGAGGGACAAGGGCTAGGAGGTTACAAGATGAATGATGATGTGAGACATTACAGAGGTAAGGGCATATATGCAGGTGGGCCCTGGGCCAAGATAAAGTCCTAGCTTCAGTGTACAAGGATGCTAGACACCCCATCTGTTGGGCCGAGCTCAAAAGTAACCGAGATAGGGGGTGAGAAATAGAAATAAAGCAACTAAGTCGGGGAAAAGGCCCAGGTAAGGGAGACACGAAAAGTGGCTCAGTGCAATGGGGCAAGGCCTTAAACAGTAGCGCAGTAGGAGAGAGGGAGGGAAAGAAAGACAGGGGTGGGAACAGAGGTGTGGGAAATAAGCAGTGTAAGAGAGCAGCAGTAGAATAGAATAGTATAGAATAGAATAGGGCTCTGAGCATCAGAGGGAGCTTGGGGGGAGGAGGGGAGTAGGAGGAGGGAGGGTGAGGGAAGGGTAATGGGAGGGGCAGGAAGAGGGGGAAAGGCCACAGGAACACATGCAGAGAGAGAAGGGAATAGGGCAGGAGGGGAGGAGGCGGTGGAGGAGGGGAGATAAGGGAGACCATGATAAGAGGGAGGGGCAAGGGTATAGAAGCCGGGAAGATAGGGTGGAGGTGGATGAAAGGTAGATGCAGTGATGCAGGTGGGGCAGCAGAAGAGTCATTGATGACTTTCATTCCCTTGGCAGCTGTGGCACTAACAACAGCAATGGGGGAGCGTTAAGCACGCTATGAGTCGCCTGTAAGGAAGGGCGCCCATGTCTCTATAAAGAGGACAGTCTAGTACTGCAATTGGTAAATGATGCATTCATGGGCAAGGGTCTGGACCGATGCTACCATCCTCTCCTCCGCTGTAGGTGGAGCAGAAGATCTACAATGGCAGATGATACAAATCTTGGCCGTCGCAAAAGCTGTGTACAGCAGATGGCGTCGGGACAGATTGGGTAAATCCCCCATATCATGGAGGAGGATGGAAGAGGAAGAGAAGGGCGTCCGAAGGGCCCTGGAGGCACCAAGGGTGGAACCCACTGCCTTCCAGAGGGGTCAGATGGAATGGCATTCACAAAGGATATGAATCAGGTCTCATTGAGTCTCCTCAATCATACTTTCTAATCTGCTATTAACAAGGATCCCCAGATATTTGAGGCGGGACGGCATCCATCGAAAAGAGAAGCCGCATATCGCTGCCCCCGTGGTGATAGTGGAAAGACTCGAATTTCTGCATCAATCAATCGGAGTGTCGATAGAGGCACTTGGAGGGGTTGCATACCTAACACATAAGTAAAGCGCGGTAGTGTGACCATCCTCACCGCTTGTATGCTACCCCACATGGAGAGTCCCAAATGGGACCACTTCTCAAAGTCCAGATTCATACGAGCTATCAGTGGCTCTAAGTTGTTTGCAATCATATATTCTAATCCCCTATTAACAAGGAACCCCAGATATTTGAGGCGGGACGGCATCCACTGAAAAGGGAAGCCATATAACGCTGCCCGTGTGGTGATGGTGGCAAGGGGCAGCGCTTCACTCTTGTCTCACTTTCCCCGATAACCGGATAAGATAGCGAAGCCATCAATAAACTCAAATGAGGCCGGGATGGAACAGCCCAAGTCTGCTAAGGTAAGTAGGGTATTGTCCGCATATAGGTAGAGCTTGGACAGCCTCCCTTGGAGGGGTATTTCAGTAAGAAAAGGAGATTGGCGGATGGTGGCCGCTAGCGGTTCCATTGCCAGCAGAAAAAGAAGTGGTGAAAGTAGATAACCTTGCCTTGTCCCTCTGCCTATCAGAAAAGAGTCAGATAAGAAGCTGCCACAGTTAACCTGTGCCATGGAACAATCATATAACAGGCGTACTATGGTGATTAATTGATCACCCAGATGAATTTCCACAGTATTGCAAACAAATAGCCCCATTCAATATGATCAAATACCTTTTCTGCATCAAGGGACAGGGCTAAGGCTTCATCCAGCATGTCCCTGGCTTGCCACAGGGCATGTGAGGGCAACGTGAGATGGTTTCTGGAGGTGCGTCCTGGGACAAATCCAACCTGGGTTAGACTTTGTGTAGGTGGGCCACCAAGACACTGGCAAGGATTTTACCATTCCCATTCAGGAGGGAGATGGGGCGATAGCTGCTGCAAAGAAGGGGATCGTTCCCAGGCTTAGGAAGGATCGCGATCATTGCCCTGTTACAAATAGAGCCCAATGATCCTTCTTGACTGGCCTCTTGAAAGGCCTCATATAAGGAGTCAACGGCCTCCTCACCGGCCCATTTGTAAAATTCCACAGGAAAGCCGTCCTCCCCTGGTGACTTTTGATATGGGAGTTTAGATGTGGCCTGCGCTCTCTCAATCTTACTGTTATCCCCACCCAACAGGGTTTGACCCTCATACAATAGATGGGAGAGGCAAACGCCCTCGAGGAAGGCCTTGGATTAGAGCTAGCCACCGTTTCCGGAGTGTACAGTTGGCAGTAGAATGCTGCAAACCCATTAACGATATTCTGCAGTTGAGCGAGGAGCTCACCGGTTGGGGAATGAATAGTGGGGATGGCTTGTGCTACTTCCCGCTGATGGAGTTGGGCTGCTAAGAGTCGGCCAGCCTATTCCCCCTGCTCGTAGTGGCCTCCCTCCAATTTTTGCAGCACGTAGTCTGCCAAGGGTGTATACAGTTCATTAAGGGCTACATGAGCTTGCTCCAAACGCTGACACACTGGCAGCAAGAGATGGGCTGTGTACATTTCAGTGGAAGGCTCAATGTTGCCTTTCAGTTCTGCTTGGCAGGCTATCTTTTGTTTGATAGCCAGCACTGCATCGCACATCATTTGCCCTCAGATAGTTGCCTTAGCAGCCACCCATAGTACCCTCTGGTATAAAAATGAGTCTTTGTTGTCTATGTAGGTGGAGACATGCATCTGTAGTTGTGATTTGCCCTGGGGGTACGCTAACAATGTATGGCTAAGCACCAGGGTTTATGGCCCGGGGTAGTAAGGCCTATGCCTACAGATAACAGTATCGGAGAGTGATCAGATAGGGCATGTTCCAAGATCTAAGAGTCCAGGAAATGGGTCACTCTATTTTGTGACACAAGGAAATAGTCTAATTATGACTGGGTGCTGTGAACCGACGAAAGAAAAGTATATTCTCTATCTGCAGGGTGCGTAAGCCTCCAGAGGTCCACCAATCCATGGTCTGAGGTCACATCTTTCAGTATTGCCCTGTCTGGCTTATTGCTGACATCTATGGGACCAGTCCTGTAAAGCACTGCAGCCTGGGTAAGGTTCCCGTCGCCTCCTATGAAGTAGCAGGACGCCCCAAACTCAATAAGGAGGTGGTTGATTTGGAGGAGGTAACAAGCATTTAGAGCAGTGGGTGAATAGACTGAGCCTTGACAGAGCGCGTAATCCCCAATCTTCAGTTTGTCAAATACATATCTCTCTTCGGGATCAGACCACGTTTTAGTAACATTAATGGGTAATGTTTTACGGAGCAGAATTGCCACTCCGTACTTCCCAGACGTTCCGTCCCTGACATCTGCATTTTCTGGCAACTACTGAAGATTGTTCTCCCCCAATCCCATCGCAGTTTACTGGATCCAACATCATCAAGATGTATATCCTGCAGGTGGGCCACATCTGTCCGTTTTGATTGGAAATAGGAGAGTACCTTTTTATGGTTCACACAGTGGATCAGGCTATTGACGTTCCATGAAAGAACATGGAGTAGACAGGGGGTGGGAGGAGCTTGGCGGTGGTGGAGAAGGTGTGTGATGGACAGAAGGTGAGATAGGAAGGCTGGGGGGACAGAGGCACCAAGGGAAGAGGAGGGGTGAAGACAGTGATGGAGGGAGGGTAGGGCAGTTTTCAGGGGAGAGAGATAGAACACCCTCAAAGCCAGGCTGGTGAGGGAGATTCTGTGGGCTCCCAAGGAGTGACTGAAAGGAGTTAAAGTAGAATAAAGTAGAGGAAGAGAAGGAAGAAGAGAAGAGAGGAAGGGGGAGGATTGGGGAGAAGGGTAGGAAGCCAATAAAGGAAACAGAAGGTTGGGCTCTGGATTGAATAAAGCCCCAGGGGCTTTGGTCTGTAAACTGTGGGTCTAAACCTGGGGAGTCAGTGCACCAGGAGGGGCCCCTGCAGGCGAACAAGGGTGGAGTAATGGCTCATGGTGGGGGGGGGCAGCCGAGGTGAGGACGGATACCACAGGCTCCCTAGGGATCATCAGTCTGGCATATGCCCAGACGGGGTGCACGTCTACTGAATCCTGGCTGTCCTAGGTAGGAAATTCCTTAGTAGCTTTTAGCTCAGGATACACGAACTCACTATAAAGCATTCCATCCTCCCAGACAGCATATTGTAATCTAACCACTCTTCTGCTGACCATTTACTGGGCTTCCTTTTAAAGCTACACAATCATAGAGCGCTCCACTCATACCTGGCAGAACTCCTACTCTGCACCACTAAGAATATTACTGGTTTTGAAATACTCCCAACCTTAGGCCTGTAAGCATCTTTATCCATGATGGCAGGAATCTTCCTCCCATTGATATAAGACTCCAGTATAAACCCCTTGTTAATTAAATGGATGTGGTTAAGCACATCTGGGTCCTTATCCCAAATGTCCATTACTAATAGGCTGAGTGCATTTGGGCCCTTATTGGATCCCTTCACAGATAGTCAACAGATTTGCTAAGATCAGTTCAGGTGCTATTGGGGGTTTTATTTCACAGTCCTTTCTAAAGCCACTCTTTGTGACATCAATAGCAAATAACTTATTTGGACTTGGAAGAACCTTCTTTTACTCCCTTTTCATAGTGTCCCTAATTTGGAACCAAATTCAATGTTTGCAAGTGTCCTCATATAGATCCTTGATAATTGCCGTGACCATTACCCTCCAATTTGGAACCAGCCTTTTAGGTATTCCTCTCTCGCTTTGGTGTACAGCCAGGATGTTCCAGTCCTTTTTAAAACCTGTTACCTAACCAGCCAAAACTGCAAGTTTCTCTGTATTCCACTTTGTCATATCTGACATTAAGTGAAGAAGGACACTCCTCCTTGAGTTGCCTGTTTATCATGAAATTGTGAAAAAGAGCATAAGAGCGATTGGCCCCCCATTCCTCTTACCCACCCATTCTAAAAGCACAACACAAAATGAATCCAAGTTTCAAATAGAACACGATTCTCTTGCTTATCAATCTGTAGACGTACTGAGGTGACTTCAACTCAAACCAAATCTTCTTTCTTTTACTCATATTTTTTTCTACAGCTATAGGCATTCTTGCTGTAGCAAAAAGGGTTCAGTGCATTTAATCTGCCCAAATGTATTGCTTTTGGATCACCCGATTTTTGGACGTTTACTGTGGATGAGTCTCACTAGTCGAGCCTCACCACTTGAGTCTCACCCAATGCAATCACATTGTAATTGGAAAGTGCACCTTTACAGCTAGTGTTTCCCTTTAAAGAAAAGGTCACTGCGATGCATCTAGGACAAATGGCAATGGGCCAGTTGCATGTAAACACCTGTGTATATTTGTGTGCATATGTGTGTGGGCTGCGCTTCTCAGACTACTATCATGAACAGCTCCGTAATTAGCCTATCGCTGAAGTGACTGTACAAAGTTAGATGTTGAACTGGGGCAGGTCTTAGTATTGGGCACTCATGGGTAAAATCATTAGAATTTCATGGACTATTTCCAGTGTTACTGTATTACACTCATGGTAAGGTCTGCATTATACTGCAGTTTCGCTTCCATTAGGCCTACAAAGTCCAGTGAGTATATGTAGGTCCAAAGAAGGCACATGTACACATTTATAGGTCATCCAAGGTTGCCATATTTCTCTGGCTCATCTCAGAATCAGATTCCAGGCTTTTTGTCACCCTCCTAGGCCAAGTTAATTCCTTTTCTCCCCAGTCGAGGGAATAAAGTCCTCCTCACACAGAAGGAGCAATTACCAGTGCTTCAAACAGGGTATGAGAAGCAAAGGGTGAGGAGGAAAATCTGTATCTGGTAATTAGCTGCAACACTGTCCTAGGTTTGGGACACGTTCGATCCACTGAAGAAAGGAGGAAGACCAGACTTCTGGGGTCAAGCACAGGAGTGGTTAAGGAAATAGGCCCAACAGGTCCTGAGTTATACATCTTGAAAGAGGCACGTGGGGCTCCACTACTATTTCCTTTGATACCCCTTGGGTGGGCCGGTGCCCAGAGCACAAGCTCCATAATTAATCATGATAAGGATTGGGGTATGCATAGGGCCACCTCCCCAGAGTTCCACTAGACCTGGGGATCCCATCCCCTAAGCCAGCATATACTGAATGAAGCCTGGGACCTGATTCTTGGAAACACAGGAGGAGCCCATCCTCTGGATCACAAAGTGCAAAGGCCGGGTGTACTTCCTACCCCCATGTCCATGTCTTCGGGACAGGGTTGTGCTGACCCTGAATCACCAGTCTGCATTACTCATGGGCAGGGGGACCATGATGTTCCAGATGCGGGCAAGAACAAGGAAACAAGCTTCTCCCACCCACAGGAACAAAACGGGAAATGCAGCTGGCTTCTTCACTTCAGGGAGCCAGGGCTCCCATTACAGCCCTCAAAGTGGGATCTACCTTGGGGTGACTCAGGTACAAGCACACACCCCAGAAAAAAAACAAAAGGGAAAAAAAGATGCACAGTGCGAGGCCCCATGCTGATAAAGAAAGCAGCAGAGGCCACTCATTTAAAATTCTAGGAGGGAACTCACCATAATGCATTGTGGGGCTTGTTTGCTAAAGTTTTTTGCTTTGTGGTGGCCCCAGGCATGGCAGGGGTACCAGCAATTAAATGAGGAAGGATCACGGGGCCTCAAGAGTTACAGCAGCTCCCCCAGAAGTTATTGTAGTAAAATGGCCTTAAATTTCACAGGTTGAGAAATCCATGAACCCCCAGGCTTTTCCAATTTTAGGTACACCTAAGATTGGAACTTTTGTGCGACAGCCTGCAAGTGCAGGGACCTCTTGCGGTTGATCCTATGGCTGGATGTTTTGGGGCCCTTAAAAAAGGCAACAAGCTACTCATGGGCCGGGGGACCATGATGTTCTAGATGCGGGCAAGAACAAGGAAACGAGCTTCTGTCACCCACAAGAACAGAAAGGAAAATGCAGCCGGCTTCTTCACTTCAGGGAGCCAGGGCTCCCACTACAGCCCTCAAAGTGGGATCTACCTTGGGGTGACTCAGGTACAACCACACACCCCAGAAAAAAATACAAAAGGGAAAAAAAGATGCACAGCGCAAGGCCCCATGCTGATAAAGAAAGCAGCAGAGACCACTCATTTAAAATTCAAAGAGGGAACTCGCCAAAATGCATTGTGGGGCTTGTTTGCTCAAGTTTCTTGCTTTGTGGTGGCCCCAGTCATGGAAGGGGTACCAACAATGAAATGAGGAAGGATCATGGGGGGCTACAAGAGTTACAGCAGCTCCCCTACAAGTTATTTTAGTAAAATGGCCTTAAATTTCACGGGTTGAGAAATCCAGGAACCCCCAGGCTTTTCCAATTTTAGGTACACCTAAGACTGGAATTTTTGTGCGACAGCCTGCAAGTGCAGGGACCTCTTGCGGTTGATCCTATGGCTGGATGTTTTGTGGCCCTTAAAAGTGTATTGCTGACAGTGATGTATGCTGAACATTCCAATGCTTTCTAGCTAATAATGATGAATTTAGACCGTGAATACTGATTTCAGTGATAGAAAGATAGATTTTAATATGTGATTCTAGGTCTTCTAATGTTATGACTCTGACAAAACTAATAGGTCTGCTTTATATATAGTGACACCCTCCAATATTATAATGTGCTATCTTGTATAGGTGGAAGGGTACTGGGATTTTTGGGGGTCGTAAACCATTAGGGCTCAAATGTCATTTCAGAATGTCATCAAAGGTATTTTCACCTACTTTATTTATTTATTTCTAGATTGCTGCATAGCATTTAGGGCCTCATTATGACCCTGGCGGGCGGCGGAGGCCGCCCGCCAGGATCCCGCCCTCCAAATTACCGCGCCGCGGTCAAAAGACCGCGGCGGGTATTACGAGTTTTCCCCTGGGCTGGCGGGCGGTTCCAGTTAAACCGCCCGCCAGCCCAGGGGAAAACGACCTTCCCACGAGGATGCCGGCTCGTAATCGAGCCGGCGGAGTGGGAAGGTGCGACGGGTGCTACTGCACCCGTCGCGTATTTCACTGTCTGCAAGGCAGACAGTGAAATACATTTTGGGGCCCTCTTACGGGGGCCCCTGCCGTGCCCATGCCATTGGCATGGGCACGGCAGGGGCCCCCAGGGGCCCCGCGACCCCCCCTACCGCCATCCTGTTCATGGCGGCTTTCCCGCCATGAACTGGATGGCGGTAGGGGGGGTCAGAATCCTCATGGCTGCGGAGCGCGCTCCGCAGCCATGGAGGATTCCAATGAGCAGCGGAAAGTCAGCGGGAGACCGCTGACTTTCCGCTTCTGACCGCGGCTGAACCGCCGCGGTCAGAATGCTCATTGGAGCACCGCCAGCCTGTTGGCGGTGCTCTCGTGGTCGGTGGCCCTGGCGGGCACTGGCCGCCAGGGTCAGAATGACCCTCTTAGTCTTGTGTACGTAATAAAATTTACTTTTTATTTTCTAAAGGAAAGGCAGACTCCAAAATCAGTTGTTGAGTGTTATAGTCTCATGCCAATGAATGATGATTACTAGCCTACACCACCTACCCTGAGTAGACTTTTGTCTGTTCTGTTTCACTACCCTGAAAAAGTCAAGTGCTGCAATGCGGTAATTGGTTCCAAGTGAGGGGATACTTGTTGACATAGCCTCACATTCTGGACAACTAATAACCCAATTTCCTTATATGTCCAATCCCTGCTGCCCTTCTATGGGCAAGCAATCCCTGGGCTTCCACATACAAACATACATGTGCACAAGATATTTTGAAATGTGCTGTACTCTAAGCTTTCAATTTTCTAAGGCTATGTTCTTGCTCTCTCCGTTTCTCCCTCTTTCACTTTCTCTTTTTCATTTCCTACCTTCCCTTTCTTCTTTCTACTCAGGTCTACAATCCATTTCTTGCCTGCCTTCTTTCCTCTTGTTCATAATAAACTAATCTCTAATTATCCCTCCTTTAACTCACTGGCCTTCTCCCCTGGCCCACTATTAACTTTCTGGAATGCAACTGAAATTTCAAGGTCACAGTATTCAACCCACCAAATGGAATGAGTTGGTGACAATGTTACCGTCCAAAACGGAAGCAGGATGAGTTGAGGGATGTTGAAGGGAAAACAGGGGAAGCAAATAACGGGACATTATCTGTGTGTCTGAGTAAAACCTGTGCTAAGACACCGATCGACACCAGAATCAGGTACTACCCTTCCCATGATCCTCAATGCTTCCCCAGGTGGCTTGGAAGCAAGACGAGGGGCCATCCTCACATGCACTATACAGCACTTTCAGCACATCTTCACCTACTCTATATAGCACTTTCAGCAGTCCCACGCAGCTGGGACACAAACCAACCCCAGCGTCAGGGACAACCTGTCCCAGGATCCCCAGTACTGCACCAGGTGACTCTGAGGCAAGAAGAGGGGCCAACTTCACCTGCACTATATTGTGCTTTCAGCAGTTTTGCTGTGCAGGCACACAGACGGATGCCAGCATTAGCACTGGATGCGTGTGGGACTCCCCTGGGGGTAGTCTGTTCCAAGTGGAGGCCCATCCACACCTATCAGAGCCCTGAGGAGGCTGAGCTAGGCCCACTCTCCAAATTTCTCTTCTTTTCTTTTCAACTTTTATCAAGTAAGTGTGGCTCTTTCTGGTCATTTTCTTTTTATTGACTCCCCCGTTGTCCTTATTGCTCACCTTTGACTACTGAAACCATTGAACAGCTCCATAATGTCTCTGTGTTCCAGCACTAGTTGGTGTAATGGGAAAACGTAAAATGGCCTTAACACCTTGTGCCCAAAAATGACATGTAAGGGTTCCAGTATTCTAACAGATTTGACTTCTGCTGTTGGAGCAATAACCAATAAAATCATGTCAGTAGAAGAGGAACTGGGTCTAGGTGCATCTGCAGCCATATGAATAAAACGTACCACTGACTGTAGGCTAGGACCCAGACTGCCGAGATCAGAGATGTACACTTGGCTGAGGCCATTATTTAGCAGCCACCTACAGACGGGTCTGTTCTACCTTCATCACCCAAACCTCCTTCGAAAAGAAAGAAAGCAAACAATGTTGGGGCATCAAGGCACACTGCTGTGTCATTGGAAATTATTGGTTACCTGCTCACAATCATTTTAGCAAAATGGAAAATTTGATTGTAGCATATTTTGCTGCTTGTAATGATAACTTGGCTAAGCTGGACGCTGCCCTTGCCAATTGGGCTGAGAAATTTCACTCGGCTGCTTTCGGGGCCCTGAAGTCTAATATTATTTTGCCATACTGTCACAGGACTTAACCTCATAAAAATCAGATCCTAGCCCACCCCGTTGATTCACTCCATGTGGGTCCTAGACATGATAACATTGCTAACTCTATTATGGCATCCTGTTCTACTGGAGGGGGATGTACCCTTTTCTGATCAACATTTCGTATCTCGACAATTTAGTTTGAAATGTTCCATTTTTGGGGGGAATCCATCTGTCCAAGCAGCCAGCGGTGATGACTTCAGTTGTACCCTAGAGATCCTGGATTTACCTCCAGTGGCCAGGCTGTTGGAAAATGACCCTCTCTGAAGGGTCACCCCAAACTTTTTGCCTTCCTCCTCCTCTTTTTCTGACCTAATTTGTGTAGGCATTAGGACTCTAGACACTTTACCACTGCTAACCAGTGCTAAAGGGCATGTGTTCTCTCCCTAAAACATGGTAACGTCAGCTCTTACCCAATTGGTATTTTAAATGTAATTGTGAGTCCCTAGTAAAGTGCACTACACATGGCTAGGAGCTGTAATTAAATGCTATTAGTGGGTCAGCAGCACTGATTGTGCCACCCAAGTAGCCCCTTAATCATGTCTCAAGTCTGTCATTACAAGGCCTGTGTTACAGTTTCTCTGCTACCTTGGCTTGGCATTTAAAAGTGCTTGCCAACCCTCAAACTCCCATTTATCTACATATCAGTTACCCCTAAGGTATGCCCTGGGTAACCCATAGGGCTGGGTGCTATGTAAGTAAAAGGCAGGGCATGTATTTATGTGTTTTACATGTAACTGTAGTAAAAATCTCACAAATTTGTTTCTCATTACTGTGAGGCCTGCTTCTTTCATAGACCAGCATTAGAGCTGCCCTTACATACTTTTAAGTGGCAGATTCTGATCTGAAAGGAGCAGTCCTGTCATGTTTATTATGGCCAGAATGGTAATAGAAAATCCTGCTTACTGGTGAAGTTGGATTTAATATTACTATTTTAGAAATGCCACTTTTAGAAAGTGGAAATTTCTCTCCACTTACTGCCTGCTCTGCCTTACAGCTTGTCTCAAATCCACGTATGGGCTGTGCTGGTTGACAGAATCCCCTTGTGCATGCCATACACCAGCCATAAACATAGGACACTCATTCACATCTGCATTTATCCGCATACTGAATGGGTCTTTCTGGGCAGGAAGTGTCGAGGGGCTCTCTCTTACACTGCAAAGGTCAGTGGCCTGCCCTCACAGAAAGGACTGATAACCCCCACAGGGATCCTGGCAGACAGGGCTGGGTTGAAAGTGCAACGTGTGCACTTCAAAACCACTCTTTGAAGTTTCTCCCACTTCATAGGCCTTTTTGGGTATATATACTGGGCCTGTGACTCTTCCAAATTAGACACTTGTGGATCCACACCTCAAATCTGTCAGAAGGACTGCCTGGCTGGCCAAAGGACTCATCTGGACTGCTTTGCTGAAAAGGACTTCTGCCCTGCCTGTTGTCCTGCTGCCTGATGGCCCCTGTATCTGCAGGAAGGAATCTGCCTTCCCCACAAGTGCTCTCCAAGGGCTCGGATTAAGCTTGCATTCTGTTCTGAAGTATCAGGGCCACAAAGACTTCACCAAAGGGAGGAAAGTCCCTGTGATTTGGAAATTCGATGCAAAGCCTTCATAAATTGATGCAGCGTCTGCTTCACTGCTGAAAAACCACTGCATCGCCTGCTGGATAGACACAGTGCCTGCTCGTTCTTACCAGTGCCCCAGGGATTTTCAATGCATCATACCTCGGCATTAAAGTATCCTAGCGTCACAGTGAGGAACCAAGGCTGAACTCCTGTAAACCGATACATCACCTTACAGCATCGAAAGAAACAACACATTGTATGTGCCGCACCAGAAAATCCAATGCACAGTCTTATTTTTCAGCGCATCTCCTTCTCTGCGACCCGGTGCATCGTTATTTTTGACACATCCCAGGTACTGTGCGTTACGAGGATACAACTACTGATTCTTGAGGATTGAAACTCATTTAAACCATTAACAACTGATATCTTGATTTGTGCATATTGGATTTGTGCAGTTTTGGTCTTATTTTATTCAGATGAATCAGATAAATATTATCTATTTCCTAAACTGGTGTGGAGTACCTTTTGTGGTGTTTTCACTGTGTTACTGTATGGGTTACTGCACAAATACTTTACACATTGCTTTCTAAGTAAGCCTGCCTGCTCTACGCCAAGCTACCAGAGGGTGAGAAGAGAATAATTTGGATTGTGTTGTGACTTACCTGAAGTCTAATATTGTTTTGTCAGTACTGTCACAGGACTTAACCTCATCAAAATCAGATGACGAGCATACATCCTAGCCCATCCACATCGATTCACTCCATTTTATTGATAAATGCAACACTCTTTAATGGGGAAGTCAGATTTTCATTAACATTTTAGAAAGTTGACATTTTCCTGCCCTTAGCCCTTTGTACCTGCAGCCTGTCTTGGGTCACTTGACTGGATGTAGCTAACAATTAGACTGTGAATTTCTCCCAGACAGTCACACAGTAGTGGATTAGGTATGTCTCAATGGGCCATTAACTGGCTTGATGGGGGGTGGCTGACCACAGCCTCACTTGCATCTGAATAGGCTGTGCCCTGTCTCTTCACAACAGGCTTAACAACCCAGTATTGGCACTGCAGCCAGATTGGAGCCAGGGCAGGGGAGTCAGGAAATTGCAAGAACTTCAATGAACCTTTCCAGAAGAGTCTCCCACCTTCTAGGAGAAGGGCAGCAGGGTATGAAAATAGGATATTCACACCCACTCTTCACTAGTGTACCTGTGGAAGGACTCTCAGAGGACTGCTTGTTGTTGTGACCTGTTGTGCCATGCTGCTGCTGTACCGGGAAGGAATGATTTGCTGCCTTAAGCATGCCTTGCTGTTGAGTACTGCATCTATACCTGCACCCAAACCTTCCAGAAGTGACTCCAAGGTCTAGTTTGCTAACCTTCTGTTCGGAGCCACAGGGACATAACAGGCTCTAACCATCTTAAACCCACACCTGGACCCAGCATGAGTGAGTCCTGAACCCCCAGTGGTCTCCATCCACCTCCGAACCCTTAGTTGTGGTACCAGTAGTGCCCAAATGAATATTTTCCAAAACTAAAGACTTAGACAAAATTTGGCCAAAAAGTGCTCTGAGAATGAGAAGGAGGCCAGACACAACCTGCTCTTCTATCCATACAAAGTGCACTGCCAGTCGTATCAACTTTGTTGCTTCTCCAGCTACGTTCTTCTCCACAGCAAAAAATCTGTTTCAGAGGTCCTTCGCCAAAGGAGTATCTGACCTCATGTAACTGTCTTTGGCTGCATCCTTCTGTTTCATCCCACTGGAGATTTTCGACTTCCATTTCAGTGACTAGGACCGAAGGTGACAATCTTCACCTTGGCTGTAGGAAAGTACCATCTTGCCTGGCATGTTACCCCCATTTTTACTTGTGTGTCAGTTTGCTTTTGCATGTGTCACTGGCATCCTGCTACTCAGGATCCCAGTGCTCATAATTTGTGGCCTATATGTGTTCCCTATGTGGTGCCTAACTGTATCACTGAGGCTCTGCTAACCAGAACCTCAGTGTTTATGCTCTCTCTGCTTTTAAAATATTCACTGCAGGCTAGTGACCATTATCACCAATTCTGATTGGCACACTGGAACACCCTTATAATTCCCTAGTATATGGTACCTAGCTATACAGGGTATTGGGCTTCCAGGAAATCCCTACTTGCTGCAGCATTTATTTTGCCACCCAAAGGGAGCTCAGACAATTCTTACACAGGACTGCCACTGCAGCCTGAGTGAAATAACATCCACGTTATTTCACAGTCATTTTACACTGCACTTAAGTAACTTATTAGTCACCTATATGCCTAACCCTCACTTAGTGAAGGTTAGGTGCAAAGTTACTAAGTGTGAGGGCACCCTGGCACTAGCCAAGGTGCCCCCACATTGTTCAGGGCAATTTCCCCGGACTTTGTGAGTGCGGGAACACCATTACACGTGTGCACTAAATATAGGTCAATACCTATATGTAGCTTCACAATGGTAACTCCGAACATGGCCATGTAACATGTCTAAGATCATGGAATTGTCCCCCCAAGCCAAATCTGGTATTGGGGTGCCAATCCCATGCATCCCTGGGGCTCCAGCATGGACCCCGTGTACTGCCAAACTATCTCTCTGGGGTTTTTTCTGCAGCTACCACTGCTGCCAACCCTCAAACAGGTTTCTGCCCTCCTGGGGTCTGGGCAGCCCAGTCCCAGGAAGGCAGAACAAAGGATTTCCTCTGAGAGAGGGTGTTACACCCGGTCCCTTTGGAAATAGGTGTTAAAGGCTAGGGAGGAGTAGCCTCCCCCAGCCTCTGGAAATGCTTTGAAGGGCACAGATGGTGCCCTCCCTGCATAAGCCAGTCTACACCGGGTCAGGGATCCTCCAGCCCCTGCTCTGGCATGAAACTGGATAAAGGACAGGGGAGTGACCACTCCCCTGTCCATCACCACCTCAGGGGTGGTGCCCAGAGCTCCTCCAGTGTGTCCCAGACCTCTGCCATCTTGAATGCAGAGTTGTGAGGGCACAATGGAGACCTCTGAGTGGCCAGTGCCCGCAGGTGACGTCAGATACCCCTACTGATAGGCTCTTACCTGGTTAGGTAGCCAATCCTCCTCTGAGGGCAATTTAGGGTCTCTCCCGTGGGTTTCTCTTCAGATAACGAATGCAAGAGCTCACCAGAGTTCCTCTGCATCTTCCTCTTCGACTTCTGCCAAGGATCGACTGCTCACTGCTCCAGGACACCTGCAAAACTGCAACAAAGTAGCAAGAAGACTACCAGCAACATTGTAGCGCCTAATCCTCTCAGCTTTCTCGACTGCTTCCTGGTGGTGCATGCTCTGAGGGCTGTCTGCCTTCACCCTGCACTGGAAGCCAAGAAGAAATCTCCAGTGGGTCAACGGAATCTTCCCCCTGCTAACGTAGGCACCAAACTTCTGCATCACCGGTCCTCTGGGTCCTCTCTCATCTTGACGAGCGTGGTCCCTGGAACACAGGAGCTGGATCCAAGTGACCCCGACAGTCCAGAGGTCCTTCTGTCCAAATTTGGTTGAGGTAAGTCTTTGCCTCCCCACGCCACACAGTAATCCTGTGTACTGCGTGATCTGCAGCTGCTAGGGCTTCTGTGCACTTTTGCAGGTCCCCAGCACTCCGTCCACATTGCTCAACTCGCTGAGTTGACCACCGACTTCGTGGGACCATCTTTTGTTGTGTTGAGATGGCCGACATGCTCAGATTTCTTGAAGGCCTGTTCAAGTGCTTCTGTGGGTGCTTCCTGCTTCTGCATGGGCCCTCTCTGTTGCTGAGCACCCCCTCTGTTTCCTCCTCCAAGGGGCGACCTCCTGGTCCTTCCTGGGCCGTGGCAGCACTCATTATCTTCAACTGCCACTCTTGCAACTAGCAAGGCTTGTTTGTGGTCTTTCTGCATGGAAACAACTCTGCATCCTCCACCACGCCGTGGGACATCTTCTGACCAAAGGAGAAGTTCCTGGCACCTTCCGTTGTTGCAGAATCTTCAGCTTCTTCCACCCAGAGGCAGCCCTTTTGCACCTTCATCTGGGGTTTAGTGGGCTCCTGCCCCCCTGGACACTTGCATGGCTCTTGGACTTGGTCCCCTTCCTTTACAGGTCCTCAGGTCCAAGAATCCGTCTTCAGTGCTTTGCAGTCAGTTGTTGTCTTTACAGAATCCCCTATCTCGACTTTACTGTCTTTCTGGGGTAGTAGGGTAACTTTACTCCTACTTTTCAGGGTCTTGGGGTGGGGTATCTTGGACACCCTTAGTGTTTTCTTACACTCCCAGCGACCCTCTACACACTACACTAGGCCTGGGGTTCATTTGTGGTTCGCATTCCACTTTTGGAGTATATGGTTTGTGTTGCCCCTAGGCCTATTGCATCCTATTGTGTTCTATGGTGTTTGCACTATTTTCAAACTGTTCACTTACCTGATTTTGGTCTGTGTGTACATTTTGTGTATATTACTTACCTCCTAAGGGAGTACATCCTCTGAGATACTTTTGGCATATTGTCACTAAAATAAAGTACCTTTATTTTTAGCAATTCTAAGTATTGTGTTTTTTTGTGATATAGCACTATATGATACAAGTGGTATAGTAGGAGCTTTGGATGTCTTCTAGTTCAGCCCAAGCTGTTCTGCTATAGCTACCTCTATCAGCCTAAGCTGCTAGAACACTACTAATCTAGTAATAAGGGATAACTGGACCTTGCACAAGATGTAAGTACCACTAGGTACCCACTATAAGCCAGGCCAGCCTCCTACATTGGTGGTGCAGCGGTGGGATACGTACCTCTAACTGCTTTGCCACTTTGTCATTGGTGCTTTTCATAAAAAGACATATCCCAAATACTTCAGAATATACACAGTAACCTAAACAGTTTTAACTTTCCTTCGCTAAAACTTTCTAAAAAGTTTCTGAAAAGTTTTCAAAAGTTTGTAAAAGTTTTCTCTTTTCTTTAAAACGTTCCAAAACTTTTTTCTCTTTCTCTGTCCTAAACTCTTTCTATCATGTCTGCAATAGAACTCACTCCCACAGTTGTCCAGGAAACATATGGTAGTTTAAGCTTTAAAAAGTTTGAGGGGTCTCTGCATTGAAAGAGGTTTAGCAATTGGTAAGAATCCTACCAAAGACCTTCTCCTTAGCCTTCTCCTGCAAAGTGACGAGAACCAGCTTGGCTCATCCCAGGATCCGGAGGTAGGGGAGGAGGGTACCCAGCAAGACTCAGAGGAGTCCCCTGAGGATACTGGGGAGGGTTCTTCCAGGGACCTGCCAGCTAACCGGCCACCTAGTGACACTGGTATTGGGAGGGGGCCACACACTAGTAGGGCACCTTTCACTCCTAGTGGCTAGGTTACTAGGGTCCAGCCAGTTAGGGACAGGTCTAACTCTGCCAATTCCCACATTTCTTCTGTGTCTCACAAATCCCAAGCCTCCCACCCTGAGAATAACTTAATGGAAAGGGAACTCAGAAATCTGAGGTTGGAAAAGGCCAGGCTGAAGCTTAAACAGCAGCAGCTGGCCTTAGACAGGGAATCTCTGGATGTGGAAAGGGAAAGGCAGAGGTTGGGGTTAGTTCCCCATGGTGGCAGCAGCAGTGTTTCTGATAGCAATCCTGTTAGAGAGCAAGATTCCAGAAACCTGCATAAGATAGTCCCCCCATACAAGGAGGGGGATGACATTAACAAGTGGTTTGCTGCACTTGAGAGGGCTTGTATGGTACAGTTGGTCCCTCAAAGGCAGTGGGCTGCTATCTTGTGGCTATCTTTTACTGGTAAGGGTAGGGATAGGCTCCTTACTGTCAGAGAAAGTGATGCTAATAATTACAAAGTTTTGAAGGATGCACTCTTGGATGGATTTGGCTTAACCACTGAACAATACAGGATTAAGTTCAGAGGCACCAGAAAAGAGTCCTCTGAAGACTGAACAGACTTTGTAGACTGTTCAGTGAAGGCCTTGGAGGGTTGGTTACATGGCAGTAAGGTGACTGACTATGAAAGCCTGTATAATCTAATCCTGAGAGAACATATTTTGAACAATTGTGTGTCTGATTTGTTGCACTAGTACTTGGTAGACTCAGATCTGACCTCTCCCCAAGAATTGGGAAAGAAGGCAGACAAATGGGTCAGAACAAGAGTGAACAGAAAAGTTCATACAGGTGGTGACAAGGATGGCAAGAAGAAAGATGGTGAGAAATCTCAAGATAAGCATGGGGACAAAGGTAAAATTAAAGATCCTTCTTCAAATCCTAAACACTCTTCAGGGGGTGGGGATAAATCACCTTCTTCCTCTTCTTCAGAACCCGCACACATTAAAAAGCCTTGGTGCTATGTGTGTAAACATAAAGGCCACAGGCCAGGGGATAAGTCCTGCCCAGGTAAACCCCCTGAGCCCACCATCACTAATACATCAAACTCTAGTACCCCTAGCAGTAGTGGTAATAGTGGTGGGACTGCTGGCAACAGTCGAAATAAGGGTGTAGTGGGGTTCACTTTTGGGTCCATAATAGAAACTGAGGTAGTCAGTCCCAAGACAGTTTCTGTCACACCTGGTGGCATTGGCCTTGCCACACTGGCTGCTTGTCCCCTTACAATAAATAAGTACAGGCAGACAGTTTCAATAAATGGTGTTGAGGCTCAGGCCTACAGGCACACAGGTGCCAGTATCACTTTGGTGACTGAAAACCTAGGGGCATATTTATACTCTGTTTGCGCCGGATTTGCGTCGTTTTTTTTTACGCAAATCCGACGCAAAACTAACTCCATATTTATACTTTGGCGTTAGACCCGTCTAGCGCCAAAGATCTTGGAGTTTGCGTAATTTTTTAGCGTGGACACCTTCCTTGCGTTAATGATATGCAAGGTAGGCGTTCCATTCTAAAAAATGACTCCGAGGCATGTGCGCCGTATTTATACTCCCGGGCAAAAATGAAGCCCGGGAGTGGGCGGGTCAAAAAAAATGACGTCCAGCCGCTTTTGCGTCATTTCTTAACGCCTGGTCAGGGCAGGCGTTAAGGGACCTGTGGGCTCGGAAGGAGCCCAGAGGTGTACCCCCAGGGACACCCCCTGCCACCCTTGCCCACCCCAGGAGGACGCCCAAGGATGGAGGGACCCATCCCAGGGAACTTAAGGTAAGTTCAGGTAAGTATTTTTTTTTTTTTTTTTTGTGGCATAGGGGGGCCTGATTTGTGCCCCCCTACATGCCACTATGCCCAATGACCATGCCCAGGGGACAGAAGTCCCCTGGGCATGGCCATTGGGCAAGGGGGCATGACTCCTGTCTTTGCTAAGACAGGAGTCATGTCAATGGAGGGTGGGAGTAAAAAAAAATGGCGCTAATCGGGTTGAGGCAGATTTTTTGCCTCAGACCGACTTGCCCCATTCTTTGACGCCCACGCTCCATTTTCCCCTACGCCGGCGCTGCCTGGTGTGGGTAATTTTTTTTGACGCACACCAGTCAGCTCCGCCGGATAACGTCATTCCATAAATAAGGCGCCCGCATGGTGCTTTGGAATGGCGTTAGCCGGCGTTAAATTTTTTGACGCACAACTGCGTTGGCGCAGTTGTGCGCCAAAAAGTATAAATACGGCCCCTAGTGTCTCCTGCACAACACATCATTGGATAACAGTACAAGATTATTGATGTCCATAACCCCACTAAGTTCCTCCCCTTAGCTATAATTCAGTTTAGTTGGGGTGGAGTTACTGGTCCTAAGCAGGTGGTAGTATCACCTAGCTTACCTGTAGACTGTCTCTTAGGTAATGACCTAGAGACCTCAGGTTGGGCTAAGGCAGAGTTTAATACCCATGCAGCCATGCTGGGTATCCCTGAGGAATTGCTTCCTCTCATCTCAGCTGAAATGAAAAAGCAAAGGAGAGAAAAAGGCCTGAAAAAGCAGGATCCTTCTCCAACAATAGGTAACAAGGGCATCAAAGTATCCCCTACCCACCCTGCCATTCAGGATACCATTCCTGTGGTGGGAGAAACCTATCCTGGGGTGGCACCTTGTACAAAGGGAATCATCAGCTAACACAGCTGTACTCCCTGAGGTAGAAGTAGCCCTCTGTGGGATAACTAATACTGGTGAGAAAAAGTGCACCATTTTAGTTAACATGGACCATCCCTCCAACCCTCCCAGAGAAACTTTAGTGCAGCAACCGTGCACTGCCTCACCACACTTAGGACAGCAACCCTGCCCTAGTGTGGAGCTCATAGGACAGCAGCCCTGCCCTGCTCCAACTCAAGAGAAACAGCAACCCTGTTCTCTCTTACAGCCATATGAGCAAAGTTTTTGCCCAAATATGGCTTTATTGAGACAGCATCCCTGTCTGGCATTGTCATCACTTGATATTCCCACTGCTCTAAACTCAAACATACTAATAGGAACTCTGAGAATATAACTTTACATTGTTGTCTATCTAAAAACTTCAAACAGGGTGGTTTACATCCCCACAGGGAAGTAACCATAGAGTGGATGATTAAGGGAGTAACCAATCTATTGCAGAGCTACTCTCCACTTATCACCACTTAGACAATAAAGACTCAACTGGCCAAGGTTAGCCTTATTGTCCTTCACTGGGGGGGTGTAGGAAAGTAGCCTCTTTCTAGCCTTGTTGCCCCCACTTTTGGCCTGTTTGTGAGTATATGTCAGGGTGTTTTCACTGTCTCAGTGGGATCCTGCTAGCCAGGGCCCCTGTGCTCATAGTGGAAACCCTATTTGTCAGTGTGTTTGATATGTGTCACTGGGATCCTGCTAGCCAGGACCCCAGTGCTCATAGTTTGTGGCCTATATGTGTTCCCTGTGTGGTGCCTAACTATCACTGAAGCTCTGCTAACCAGAACCTCAGTGTTTATGCTCTCTCTGCTTTTAAAATTGTCCCTGCAGACTAGTGACTATTTTCACAAATTCTGATTGGCACACTGGAGCACCCTTATAATTCCCTAGTATATAGTACCTAGGTACCCAGGATATTGGGGTTCCAGGAGATCCCTATGGGCTGCAGCATTTCTTTTGCCACCCATAGGGAGCTCAGGCAATTCTTACACAGGACTGCCACTGCAGCCTGAGTGAAATAACATCCACGTCTAAAAATCTTCTTGTTGTGACTATCACTCTGCAATCAGAAGCAGGATGTTGGCATCGAAGCAAGAAGTTTGAAAAGATTTTGCGAACTCATGTAATTCCAAAGGCTGTTCAAATTTCTGGGAATTAATTAATATTCCTCCTCTACTTATTCTTTGAGCAGTGTTAGTTCACAGGTTATTTCTCCATAGTCATGTCTTAAGCATTAGGCTGCCATTTATGATGTTTATGATGACACGGATGTGCAGCTGAATAAGACTATCTCCCTTTCCTCAGTTCCCAAGTTAGTGTTCATTTAGGAAGACGTAAGGGATGCCATTATTGATCACCCTAAGAATAAAGCCTCAGGCCCTGACACTATACCACTTGATGTTTTTAGATCAAACGTTGACCTTTGGGTACCTTTTTAACTCTTTATATCAATAAAGCAGTTAGGTGACAACCGCCATCCTCATATTCATAATCTGTCTTTAAAAAGAGCAACAAACAGGAACCTTGTTGTTATCTCCCCATCTCTTTAATCAACTCCACGGTCAAGGTGATAAGGAGTTAAGCAGGTTGACTAAGTGGGCTAAAGAGCAGCAGATTCTGTCCGAGGCACAAAGGTAAAATATGGTTTTCAAGCTGGAAAGGGTACGATGGACCAAGGCTTATATCTCTATTTACTTATAACCAAGTACACCAAGGTTAAGGTGGGCCCGCTTCATCTAGGATTCATGGTGCTAACATCAGCTTTTGATCAGGTAAGTAGGTCTGAACTCTGGAATATTATGCTGGGCATGTGTTTCGACTGAGCCATTGCTGGATTTTTTTAGAAATCTTGTGAGAAAGTTATCCTTTTGCCTTGATCACCCCCACTTTTTTACTGATAGTTACTGCCTCTGATTGTGCCCTGGGCTCTGCTAACCCACCCCAGGGCCAGTGCTATTTTAAAATAGATATGCAAAATAGGCATAATTATAGTTGGCTATGACAGCCTACCAATAAGTCTCTCGTATAGAATAGGGCAGGGAGGATAAGAGGCCCAGTGGATTTAATGCTCTCTAATGTGTACTGCTCCAGTGCTTTGCAAGCTCCTTTTAAAAGTAAGTTTTATGCAAATTCGACTTTTGACTTAAAAGTACATCCACAGCCTCAAACTACCTTATTTTTACATATACGTCACCCTTAAAGTCTCCCCTAAGTGCCCCAGGGGTAGGGTGCTTTGTAACTATCATTAGGGGCGTGATAAATGATGTTTTATATGTCCTGGTGAGGGGAAAAACTGCCAATTTTGTTTTCCCCTTTGTAGTACAGTAGCTCCTTTGCTAACATTGGTAAACTTTATTAAAACATAACTATTGATACAAATGGGCTGCAATTTCCATTATTAGTCTCAAACTGTCAGTTAGAATACATCCAACAATTTGCCACTGTTTAAATTAGTATAACTAAAGCAGAAAAGAAGTTAGAAAACTTTCTTTTCCAGAAGCCACAATCTAGCTCTCCATTTGCTTCTCTCTGATTGTCCTGCCTCTGCCAGGCTGAGGCAACCTAGCTTAGTGAGGTGTGAAGTGGCCTGCATGGAAACAATAGAACATCTGGTGAGGGGAGATCAGCAAGCTGCAGAGCAAAAGGCAGGAAAGGGGTTGGGTGGCCAAACTGGTCTTCAAAGTGAACATAACACTTAGAGCAGGGCACAGACTCATCCCCCTCTTCCTGCCACCCCCAGCCAGATGGGAGCCCCAGTAATGAGATTAGCAGATAGACTAACGAGGGAGTGTTTAGGGAAATAAGCCACATTAGTGTGATTGGTTAGCCAGATCCTTACCCCAAAAAGAGATTTTCTCCATCTAGGACTTTGGAAGAATAGTGCTTCCTGGGTTTGATTTTTGCCACTCCCCAGGGGCGACAGCCTGCACCCATTGGTCAGGGGTGCCCCCTGGCTTGCCAGTCCAGGAACACTGGATAAATATGGGAGAGCTGCCCAACAACTCAGATCACTGCCTGAACTACAAGGAGAACAAAACTGCTCTGCTGGAACCCTGGTCTGCACCCCACAGGACTTCACGCTACATGACTGCACCTGCTGCACACTGAGGAACTACAGCCCTAAGGACTTTGCCTGGCTTCAAGAGAGGGAAGGAGTGGACTCCCAGACAGAAGCAGGCTAAAAGAGCTTCACCTGCAACATCTCCACCAGGGAGAACCAGCTAACCACCTTCAGTTGGACTTTTGAGGATCCTTTAGGTGCATTCTGGGAAACATAGTCCCAATCTTCTAAGGACCATCTCAGAGCTTCTAGACCATTGGATTGGTGTTGTGGACCACTGAAGACCCAAAAGAGGACTACTGGAAAGAGATCTAGACATTTGGAGAAGACTGGAGAACTTTTTGATAGAAGCTCCATAAGGTGACTAACACGTCAGCGAGAGTCAGGATACCAATGACGGGAGAAAAAGCTCCAGAAAAATGTGTACATCCGAAGTTAAAGCGTTGACCCAGGCCTCCCGCTCACTATATCCAAGCACGGCTCTATCGCAGTAACCCTCAAACTGTGACTTGGTCCCAGTCAAGCACGACCAGATGTCTACGGTTGGCGCCATCGATTTTTAAGCAGTACAAAGCACATTTTTGAATTTCTTCTTTAGAAACTCATATCTCCTGTTCCCTACATTGGATTGTATTTATTTTGGTGTCATTCTAAAGATAACATTAGTTCCTATTTTTATGAATTAATGTTGTATTCTTATTGTGTGTTGTGTCCTACTTATTTAAGGTATTGGTGTTTTTAAATGCTTTACACACCTGTCTCCTAAATTAAACCTGCCTGCTCTTTGCCCGTTACCAGAGGTTGAGCAAGGAATTAATTTAATGAGACCTTGACTGAACCTAACATTGTGATTGTGGCCTTATTACAAGTGGTAGGTCTCAACTTATCACTACTAATAAGCCACTCTTCAACAAATCTACCACTGTTTGATATGGGCTTTCATGGCAGTGTACTTCAACATTTGCCTTAAATAGGGAAAAAAAGGCAAGGTTGTATTTTAGCACCATTGTACAGTAGGTTGCGACCTTCCTGAGGTGGGCCGCGGATCAACACCAGTTTTGCTTTATGCAGACATCGCAGATCTGATTTCTAGGACTGCTTTAGGACTGCAGCACCTTTTGAACAGTTTTATCAGCTTCATGGATAGTGTCAATATTAGCACAAATTAAATCAAGTCCAATATTAAGATTTTTGGGAGTAAGATTCTGAAAAGTAGAGCATATCATATCAGGGATAACATGCTTATCAAGGTCAAGACTTTTCCTTATCTTGGAATTCTCTTTGATTTCTCCCTTTGTTGGTCCCCTTTGATTAGTGCCAGATGACATGCTTTTGTTAGAAGTCTTGCTTTAATTTTTAATATTGCTTCTAAAATAGAGCATAGCTGTGTTACTGCTATGTTAAAAAATTCAAGTGAAATGTTTTTCTATAGTTTGTTATGGCATGGAGATCTGGGGCAATTCCAATTTGTTGCAACTGCAAACCACTGAGCATAGATTTCTCAAGTGTTTGCTTTCGTTGCTGTACAGTGGATCCACTTTCAACATTTGTGAAGAACTAGCTGTTGGCTATGTTATTGATTTGATCCAGCTTCTTCCTCTAATTATGTGGTTGATTATGTGCTGTAAGAAAGACCTTGAGCTCAATAAAGCAATCGTCAAGGATTGCTTGCACCATGACTACGCCAATAAGATCAGAGGGAATAAATATTTCAAGAATTGGTTTCTCAGATTAAGACGACCAGACCTGTTTTACCAACCTAACATTATAAATAAGGCTGATATAGCATAGGTCAAGGAACCCTTCATGTTAATTAAATCAGAAGAAAGAGAATCTAACTCTCTATCTATGCTGACTGCTAGATTCTACCTTCTCTTTCACTGGAACACTATCTAAACTTTGGGCTGGCTAAATCTTTCTGCTTTATGCTAACGCAGTCCAAGTTCAACCTGATACACCATTTCCTCCACGTACCCAAGGGGTGGGTGGATAATGATAAGAACATTGCCTTCCAATGTAAGGGTTATTCAATGCAAGACACTATGGGGCATATTTATACATCTTTTGCACTGAATTTGCTCCATTTCTTTTTATGCAAATTTGGTGCAAAACTAACTCTATATTTATACTTTGGCGCTAGACCCATCTAGTGCCAAAGTTATGGAGTTAAAGTCATTTTTTGGACGTGGAAACCTACCTTGCGTCAATGAGATGTAAGGTGGGCAGTCCCGTGCAAAAAATGACTCTATGGCCTTAGCGCCATATTTATCCCGTGTGCTAAAATCACACACGGGTGTGGGGAGGAGGGGCCAAATAATGGTCCAAAGCTTGCTTTGCACCATTATTTAACACCTGGGTCAGGGCAGGAGTTAGGGGACCTGTGGGCCTATTTCCATGGTGGAACACTATGGAATAGGCCCACAGGTGCCGTCCCCAGGCCCAGGGACACCCCCACCCACACCAGAGGGACAGCGGAGGATGGGGGACCCCATTCCAGGTAAGTATAGGTAAGTACAGTTAAGTATTGTTTTTTAAAGTGCCATTGTGGGCCCTGAAATGGGCCCCCCTACATGGCACTGGGTGCAATGGCCATGCTCAGGGGACCCTTGTCCCCTGTGGTGGCCATTAGGGTAGTGGGCATGTCTCCTGTCTTTTCTAAGGTTTTGTGTCAGAAAATGACGCTAGGCTGGTTAGAGTCATTTTTTTTTACTCTAACCTACCTCAAGTTATTTTTTGGTGCAAAACCCCCTTCTCCCATAACGCCACCCCCACCCGGCTAACGACATTTTTTTTTTTTTACGCTAGCCTACCCTTTGCACCGGCTTGCACCATTCCATAAATATGGTGCCCAGCTGGCACTCAAGAATGTTGCAAGCCGTGCAAAACCTTTTGATGCAAAACTGCGTTAGTGCAGTTTTGCACCAAAAGGTATAAATTTGCCCGTAAGAGACATATTTATACCTGATTGGTGCTGAATTAGCGTCATTTTTTTACGCTAATTCAGACAAAACCTAACTCCATATTTATACTTTGGCGCTAGATACATCTAGCGCCAAAGCAATGGAGTTAACATCATTTTCTTGGTGTGAAAACCCACCTTGCGTCAATGAGATGCAGGCGTTCCTGTACTGAAAATAACGATATGGCCTTAACGCCATGTTTATCCCCCGTGCTAAATTCAAGCACGGGGGGATGGGTGCCTTAAATAATGGCGCTAAGAATGGCCATTGGGGTGGTGGGCATGACTGCTATTTTTACCAAGACAGGAGCCATGTCCATGGGGGTTGTGCGCCAGGAAATGGGGTTACTCTGCTTAGAGGCATTTTTTTGCCTCTAAACAGTGTAGGGCCATAATCCGGCGCACACCCTCCGATTCTCCCTATGCCTCTCCCACCAAGTTAGCGCCATCTACAATGACGATAACTGGGCATTACCGTCGGCTAGCTCCATTCCATAGATATGGCGCCTGGCTGGCATCCAAGAATGGCGCTAGCCAGTGCTATACTTTTACAGGCAAAACTGCACTAAAGCAGTTTTGCGTGTAAAAGTATAAATCTGGCCCTATGCACTTTATTCTTGTATGCCCCTTTTTCTCACCTATGCGAAAAAATTCCTGATGCCAATCCTGAAAGAACATAATTTTAGGCCAGTTAGGCCTGCTTTGCTACACTTACAGATGTTGCCTCACATTAGAACGTGCCATCTAGTTGTATGCTTTTTGATTAGTGCAGTCAGAATAAGAAAATCAATGATCCTAGAAAAACACATTGGTCCTAATTGTTGTCTTGATACTTTTGTTGTTTTTAGCTGCATTTTGATGTTTTTTTCATGTTTTGATAATCCTTTTTTATTAGCTTTAATTTTAATTGCCAATGTGATTTTATTGCTCAAGTTCTGTGTTTTAATATATTTTATGCTATGCCTGTTTTAAACTGAATAAAGATTCACTGCACTGTTTACACCTATGCTAAGAAGTTAAGAGAGCATGACACAACAACACTCCCTTCCTGAGTTCCTAACATGATACCCTTCCCAGAGTTTATCACAGTTGCTTCCCTACCATCCAGTTTCTTTATCTGTTTCTTACCACACCCTACAAGGATCTGCCTAGCTTGGTTTCTGGGAGCAGATAGGATCTACTAAGTTCCAACTGCCATGGATGATGGCGTGTGTCATTGGTGCCCTGGAGTGTGTCCTTTTATGGTTCTGCAAGTTGGACCAAGTGCAACTCTTTTGTACTAGACCCTCTGGGTAGAATGGGCAAGCAGCTACAGGCTTCTCAGGAAGGTATGTTGCAGAAAAAGAACTCAAAGCTCAAAAATCAAACAACAGACACAATGAAGTATTGTTAAACCACAATGCAAAGGTGCCTGTATTGTGGCAAACGAAAATATTTCTCCTTCTTATGCCAGCCTCATGGAATTTCAGGATTTTGGCACAAATCCTACCTGTGATTATTTGTAAATAGGGATTTGCATCAAAAGAAATGGATGGTTGCATTGGAGCACCAAAGTACTACTTATAGAACACCCACTGAACACAAAATAATTGAGGGCTATGCATTGTGCTGCTTTGCCTTAGTTTGGGGGTTCAATCCAACGTGAATTGTGAATTGTGTTATATTTGAAATACCAACCAAACAGTTTGCTTCGGGTCTGCATCAAAATCCAGGCCACATTTCTTTCAGACTGCATTGTTTAGTAAAATATCCCCCCCAAGAAACAACACTCAACTTTCAAGGTCCATGTGACCTGAGCATTGGGTACCAGACATATACAGGCCATGACCCAGGACCCCAAATTTAGGCCATTGGTATCACTCAGGGGGATCGGTTCTAACATGATTGAAAATATGTGATAGCAAGCCACCATCATTTGCCTTTTGTCTGATATAATTGTATTAGCAACCACTGCCAAAAAAAGTAATCGTTTTCATATTTTTGACAACCAGCATGCAAATTCATCATAATATACGGCAAAATAAATCTAATTCCACCAGATTGGTCAAATTCAATATAATTTAAAAATAATTATGCTTATTAATTGTAAATATAACAATATAGTCCTTAAAATAATAACAGTAAAACTTCATTGTATTCCTCACATACTGATATAGATTACATGATTAATTTTCACTGACAATTTCAAGTAATAATAGTTGGCACATCTTACATAGGCAAAGCACAATTTTATTATTGACATTCCTCATCATAATCTTCTTCTTCTGAATAGGTATCATCATTCTTTGCATCTGTTTGATTTTCATAGGTAGGACGTATGCACATGTCATGTGCTCTTGAGGTCATTTAGACAACAGACACGTGTTGGCAGTTTGTAGTTCCTAATGCGGTTGCAGGCTAGTAGATATAACACAGCCTGAGGTGCTGGCTGCCCCTCAAACCAGTCCACTATCAGTTGCTCTGCTCCCTCATGTTTTTCCAACTTCCAACCTCTCCCAGTTGGACTAGTTTTCTGTGGCTCATTTAGAAGACATCTCTTGCTTATAGTGACTTGATAATTTGCACATTCTGTATGATTATTCAGACAGTTCCTGCAAGGTGGAAGTTGATGACTGTCTTTCTCACCCTTCAATGCGCAGAATAGGTGATATCGCAAGTCATTCACATGAAGAATAGACATGACATCGGAAATGGTGTGAAAGGTGCCCATTCGAAGAATGATTCTGCTGTATATTACTTAGGCCCTCATTACAACCCTGGCGGTCGGTGGAGAAGTGGCGGTAATACCGCCAACAGGCCAGTGGAAAAAAAAATGGCATTACAAGCATGGCGGTGACCGCCATGCCAAACCGCCATTTCTCCACTCCAACCGCCAGGGTGGTAACGACCGCTGGGCTGGAGACTTTGGTCTCCAGACCAGCAGCTGTGACAACACCGCTGGCGGTATCACGACCCTGCATACCGCCATGGATTTCGTGGGGTTTTGTACTGCCACGAAATCCATGGCGGTAGGCACTATCAGTGCCAGGGAATTCCTTCCCTGGCACTGATAGGGGTCTCCCCCACCCCCCTTCCCCACCCCCAAGTCCTTCCCCACACCCCAACCCCCCTACCACCCCCCAAAGGTGTCAGGACCCTCTCCCCACCCCCCAACATCGACACCCCCTACACACACACAGACACTACCACCACACATACCCGCACACATACTAACAAACATTCCACAGAAACACACAGTCATACACGCACACATACATACAGACATACATGCGCACATACTCACAGACATACAAACAGACAGACATGCACACATTTCCAAACACACAACACCCACCTACATGCATACACGCACTCACACACCCCCTCTACATACTCCACTCACACCCCCATGCATGCTCACAACACACAGCAGCCCCCACCCCCCTTCCCTAACGGACGATCACCTTACCTGGTCCGGTGATCCTCCGGGAGGGAACGGGATCCATAGGGGCTGCTCCACCCCCAGCACCCCGTCACCAGAACACCGCCACGCCGAATCATGGGACTTGATTCGGTGGGCAGTGTTCTGATGACGTGGCGGTGGAGCAGCCTCCACTTCCCCGCCGACTGCCAGTATGGCTGCTGGTGGCTCTCAGTCCGAAAAAGGACGGAGGGCTGCCAGCAGTCATAATACGCTGCACGGAAAACTGCTTGCACTGGTGGTCTTCACCACGGCGGTACCTCGGCGGTCTTTAAAAAAGACTGCCGAGGTCAAAATGAGGGCCTTAATGCTTCCACATGATCTCAGTTACTTTTGCGTAGAGAGCTTGATCCATGACCACTACAATTTTCATCGCAGTGATTCCTTAATAGCTCTGGTCAAAATTTCAGAAACAGTTTTCAAATCACTTGCAGGGGCAAGCAGCATATGAGATTCTGTGATACACTAACTAGGTCTTTAGTACTGATATTAAATCCTGTCCAACTCGGTATTATCTGTGCGAGGCTCGCTTCTTGTCTTGTAACAACCCAGATCATGTTCTTAGTTAGTGCAAGCTTCAAGTGGACAAAATAATCCGGCATGACTTCTGTACTTGTCATCAATGACTGAGGCCCAACCCGTTCACCAGAAACATACATGAACAATTCCTCAGTATTTGTGGTGGTCAATGTTCTTTGCTTTTGTTCCTCAATGCTTGAGAGAGGAGCTTTAAAAGTTTGTGACCAAACAGCTTGGGCTGCACAGCTATACCGCTGACTTGATGAGTTGTCCCCTTTCCAGCCTGTCAGTGTTATCCCATGCTCAGTTAGTGAAGACATGAGGCTGAATGTTGGCTTGAAGAACAATTTGCTCATTTAAGGTAGCAGCAACTTTCAGAAGACACAAGGCGGTATCATTTTCTCCCAGTTGTTACTATGAAATCCCATGTCAAATCCGTTTAGAGGGACAATGATTTCAACATTCCGTGTCAGCATTTTTATGGCTTATGGGAGCAACAATTGCTTGGTGGGTTTCTGCTGGCCATTTGTGACTGCATATATAGGGCCTGATTACAACTTTGGAGGAGGGTGTTAATCCGTCCCAAATGTGACGGATATCCTGCCCACCGAATTACGAGTTCCATAAGATATAATGGACTCGTAATACGGCGGGTGGTATATCTGTCACATTTGGGATGGATTAGCACCCTCCTCCAAAGTTGTAATCAGGCCCGTAATGTCCTGACTGAATGATTGCATAAGTAAGGCAACCCTTTTGGACGGACGACTTTGTGTTTTCTGGCTCTCTATGCAAAAGTCCTAATATGAACCGTTTAAGGTGATCAGGCACTGTAAATTAATCTTTATCGATGTCTGATGAATGAAATGGCCACGCTGTTGATGTCAAGTTTGTTTTAATCATTGTTCTTATGTGCAATGATCTTTGATCAATGATCTTGTTCATGATGTTGCCTTAACCTTTAAAATTGCGAATTCTCTTTTTAAACTCTGATTTTCTCTTCCAACGTCCTGTTGCATGACACTATCAGGTTGAGCCAATAATTTTCCTTGGTTTCCTAGGAATATGTGGAGACTGTCACCCAACTCGGAGTCCAATTTTCTTCTTATATGCTTCTTGGTTAAATTGCCTATTCCCTGTATTCCTCTGTATGCAATGAGGCTTTCAAGCCTTCCGGTGAGAGTGGTTACACAAATTACCGTTTTGTTAGAAATAATCACAGTTCTAATGTTTTTAATTAGATCATCATATGCTTCATCTCTCATATTTTAGTAATGATCATCAGATTGCGTACTAGATGCATGATCTTCCTCCTTTGCTTTAACCCATGTATATTTCCTATAACAAGATGCATTATGATGGGCTTCTGCAGCCACTATGTCCCTACTACAAACTGTTAAGCTCTTTGAATCACAATTAATGGTTGCACACTCTTGAAGCCTTTTGTCAACTCTAAGCTCTGTGGCCTTGGTTAATTTCTTATGCGTTGATGTTGCCTTGTAGCATTTTAACAGACAACAAAGTAGACATTCTTCAACATACACTTTTGACTTTAAAGATGATCTTCTGTCTAAGCGTTTACTTGTACACTCACTCGTTCCAGCATCAACACTGACACTTGCTTCAGCTTTTCACTTAATAGTCTGTAAATCTCTCTCCATAGTAAACAGGCTCCTGACCTTCCTGTAGTAAAATACTTGGGGAACTGTGCTGCTTTCCACATTTCTCGCAATGTCTAACAGTGGACTGTGAATCCTTACTTGAGCTGCCGCTAACAAAGTTTTCCATGATGAGTAGACCTGCGCGCTTGTCAGCGTAACTCCATGTTCGACATTTGAACATAAATTAGGTATTCACTGGGGATTAGAGGGACCAGTTCTGCTTGTTTCAGTCTTCATGATGCTGCACGGTCATTCACCACCAACTCTGGAAAAATTAATTTAAAAATGTATACATTTTACTTGGCGTACTTAATATAGTCATAATTACTTTTATAATTATTATCAATGTTTATGATCACATTTATTGTAATTGTAATTTTGAATAATAAAATTCACAGTAATAAAAATTATGGAAAAAAATCCATTTACATTAACGTATTTTGGGAGTGGAGTGGTAACTCACAAAGGCAAAGAGTTATGACTTGCTTTCATATATTTTCCATTTCTTGGCATCCAAATCTTGCCAATAAATCAGATAAGAACCCTTCCCCTCAAGTGGTACCAACAACAATGTTGGCTCAACACCTAATATGGCTTATACATGGATTCAGGGTACCCACAGCCATTAATCTGGACGTGGCATATATGGGAAATTTGGAAAGCAACTGAGAGTGAAATGCCAGTTAGGGAATTTGTTTTGTGATTAGAGGCATTACCTCTGGACTGTATGGGAAAATACCAGATAAATAAATCTACACATCCTACAGTTTCTATTGCAGGATACTAGACCTCTTCCAGTCTGATTGACTGGCCAGGACAATTGGTTAAACATGTTTGTCAGATTTTAAGCAACTTTCTTCCCTAAAAATATTAATTCCCTTCAGTCTTCCTCCTACAGGAAGATATCCATGCCAAGGCATGAACTACACCTGTGTCCCCCTCAGTCTCTAAAGGATCAGGTACCAGCCATGCAAATGACTTAAATGGATTTGAGCAGGGATCCACTCATTAATAATCCCAGCCCCTTGATATACCGCCATGAAAAAATTGTTGTCCAGAGATTTTTCATTTTTGATTTGTGATTTTGATCATACAAGAAGTAATCTAGCTTGGGTAGACATTGCTGATCCAGGCTGAATTTTTTGGGACAACATTTTTAAAAACTGTGGATGTGTTGCAGTGATGATGTAATATTTCAGGAACCATGAGACCTATTTACTTCATTTTGGTGACAAAAATAGGTTTTGTGGTTAAGTAGTCTTATAGAGACAGAAAATAACTCCACAGAGCAACCCCTCTGGCATTTTTCAAAATGGCGGCTATTAATAGAGGAAGAACAGACATATATAGAAATGAAACAAATAATAATGATTTTTAAAAATCCTTTTATGTATACACCAAACAATGTTTATGATGTGAATATGACAAAAAATAATGTTTATCACTCCTGTTTTAAACACTTTTTCATAGTTCACTTTATTTATTTGTTTTGGCAATCGCTTGTGGTACAGTTGCAGAATGTTGAACATTTGAGAAGAGCATATCGACAAGGAAATCTTTATGTTGCCCAGGTTTTGCAAGTACATATGCGTATAAGTTTTGTGGGTAGAGGCTTTCGAAATTTCATAGGTTTTAGCACCCAATATCTTCCCAACCAAATTCACTCAGATCTTTCTATACAAATGTGTGATCCAAAACATTTACACATCCTCTGATCAAGCAGGCTGCTCTTTTAATATGTCCATGCACAGAATATGAAGTCGGTGAAAGGTCACTTAGCGGGACTGATCTCTTAAACTCACTGTACAGAAGATCAAATGTCAAATGTGTGATAGTCAGAACACATTTTCCACACACACACAAGGTATTTTTCTAAGTCTTTAAAGTCACATTCTTCATCTGTCTCAGCAAATCCTTTTAGAAACTTCACAGGTTCAGCAGTTAAAGCTCCAAGCTTTGTTCCAATGTTGCTCATAGTTTCATCACCCTTATGAATATGTGCCTTGATAAGAACATTGGGCATCTCTGGGTCAAGTTTCCTGTACAGAATATGAAGTGGGATGAAGTATCTTTTCTCACCTGTTCTATGACGAATTGATAACTCTGGCAATCCTTGACTTATGGAAATTGCAACAACCCTAAGTAGCACAATCTTAACATCTGTGTCATTTGACAGTACAAAGAGTTGACTGGAATCATTTCTAATAGCTCACTCAACATGTGGCACAATACGTAGGACAGCTTCCTCCAATTTGCTATTAAGCTTTCAAACAATATGGCCTGTGCCTCTTGAATATATCGCTGCAGGCACTAACTCCTCATTGACAAGCACTCCACTTGCAATAATTGGAAATTCAGTGTTCACTGAAGCATCAACAATGTGTTGGCAAGTTAAAATCTCCAAGTTCATCTTGTTCGATGTTGATGACCAGAATGTGTCAAGCTGCACAGGTATAGGTGTTGAATTTTTGATGCACGCAAGGTCAAGTGTTCCACTTGTAGACATTTGTCGGATTCTCTCACATTGTATGAGAGATATTTCAAGATAACTGTCAAACACATGGTGCAGTTCTTGCAAGCTGCATACTGAATGTGATATCTGTAGAACAGACTGAACAACCTGTCTGAAGTTTTGCATGGACAAAATCTTGCCCATTCGCAATTGTGACATATAGCCCAATACAACAGCAGTTTTCAACAAGGACACCTTTTCAAATTGAAATTATTCAGGCAAAATAATTTTATGACTTTGTGCTTCACTGGTTTGGTTGCAGCATCTCCATCAAATAATGTATTTTTTTGGAAGAAGATCATGCAAAAGAATGTCCTTGATAAATTCACCCCTTTCTTTTGCTGCATCCGTCTCTCTATGTGCTTGGGAAATTTGCTTTTTTTGTAACCTGTTTTGTAGTGGCTGGTTGGGTGAAACTCCTACTACGGCAATTAAAGCATAGAAGTTTAGCATTAATGATTATGTCAAACAGCTTTTTCACCTGCTTCAGTTCGGCGTATAGATTTGATTCATGTTCCAGAACAGCTGGTAGATGTGTCTTTATATCGTTATCCACATATTGTTTGGTCACAAAGTTGTATAGTCGCACGGGCACAGTCATTTAAAAGGGGTTTCCTTGCTGCTGCATGTTTATTAAAATGTTCCCTTCTCTTGCCTACAAGTTTGTGGTGAGGAACAGTTTCATGATGGTCCAATAATTTTTAATTTGTCATCTCCCTGAAAACATCGCAAATAGAAAGAACTTCATGGTAAACTAACTGCCATTGACCAGCATATTCACATTTACGTGTGTGACCAACAATTCCTTTGGAGCTTTTCTGTGATCTCTAGATCGTATGTTCCAGTTTCATATCTGGAGCCACAGCGTTGAACCTTCCCTCTCTGTCTTTCACCACGAAATGCTTTTGGTTTAATTTTCTGTAGGGGTATGGTTTTTCCACCTCTAGCTGCTTCACTCTTTCCAAATACCAGGACCTATATCTGAAGTAGTTTATGCAATCAAGTTAATGAAACACAGTAATCAGTGATCCCACGGTCTTCACATGCAGCTCCCAATCACCTTCCCAATCAACATGTACCAAGTTTTTCACTAGAGCTATGATATGTAAAATATTTCCCCTGTACTTGAAAGTTTCAGATTTTTCTTCAAATTCTTTGACAAACTATTTTTGAAGTGAGTGTATTGAACATTGAGGGGCTTTGCATTACGTCTTTTGAATGAAGTGCACCCTGTGCCTTGTTCACTTCTGAGAAAAACAATTTTTTTTATTCTTATTCCAGGAAGCATTGCAACACAATGTTTCTGTAGCCTCAGATATGATGAGCATACCTCGTAATGAATGAACACAATGAGTTCTGCTCTATATTGACTGAACAGTTTTGCTTCCAAAGATTTCAGCTTCACTAAGCGCATCGTCTATGCCACATCCACTGAGATAATTTCCTGCACACAGCCACACAAATTTTGTCATGTGGAAAATGCCCATCAGAAAATTGGCAGGATTGGCTAGTCTTCAGGCTGAGCATGCACATTTTGGAAACATTTTTTAGAGCTGTGTATACTGTTGTGTAGTTTATGACTGGAGAGGGTATTACTGATAGAAACCCAACCTTTTTTAGTGGGACAGTATTCTGGGAGATCAGAGCATGAATTTCAGCCCAAGAAGGAACTGACTTTTCTTCACCCTTCAGTCCGCACCAAATAAGTGATATGATATATTCAGCTAAATCAGCTTTGCGGACCGCCGCATCAGGTAGAAGAAGATCCATCTCCTCAGCCTCTTTGAAACTGTCTGGTAGACTGGGACATGTTGATGTCTTGTAGTGATTTTGCACATGTTGGCAAGGCAGTTTGGTTATAAGTTTGCAGCTTTATATGTTTATGCTTACAGCTGACACAGCTCGTTTTCCAGCAGCTACTTCATTGGTACAATCTTGAAAAAGCATCATGGGAGTATCATGTGTGCTGGATGTTCCAGACAGTGAGGGGCTGTCTTCAAAATCAAAATTAACAAGAGCAGCAATTGTAAATCCTTTCCTGGTAAAGTGACTTGGAAGTTGTGCGTTATCAGATTCACAAGATTTTACAGCATGAGCTGCTAACAAGTTCCTGCTCTGTACTACGTCTTGTTGATACACAAATCCAATTTATTGAAGTGATTAGCTCTCTACTTTTGCACTTGTCATAGAGTTTTCTTTTTGCCATGATGTAATTCATAAAACATGATTTGGAAAAGACAGTACATTTGCCCAGCATAAGCCTGTCGGTTCATGGGATTGTCTTCCACCTCTTCACTTATATCTTCAAAGCCATCATCAATGTTGTCAGCTTCTATTCTAAACGCAATAACTTTAGTTTGGAACAGTTTTGCTTTGCTGATATTAAACAATGATGTAAAAAGTATTAAGGCAACATCAAGCACTCTTGTTGGATTCCATGATTTCGGAAGCTCTGGGGCATCACAAAATTTGTCATTAAGTCCATAATCTAAATTTTTCAGGATGTTTCTTAAATGGTTCCTTCTGATTTTACTGCACCCTGTGTTCCTATTTTGGCAGCAAGAACTTCAGGAGCCAAATCGGCTGAGAAAACCGTAAGTGGTTCATTTTTTTTGTTAGTAATTGCACATTCTCATTAGAAAAATGTTTTCACTAATACGGATCAATACACTTTCATCAATGTTGATCATTATTTCTCTGAGCTCACTGAGTGTGAACCCATTGCCAGAAGTGGAAACTTAACTAAAGGTCAGTGGTTATGTTGCTGCTGGGAGCTCATTGTACATTCCTATTTTCAAATGTATGCATTCATGCAGTTCAGGTCGGCATACAAACCCTCTGCAAATAAATTCACCTTGCTGTTTAGAGAGCTTCTCTGCTGAAAACTTCATCTTAGAAGAAACTAGCTGCAGATAAAATCATGTTGGCCCTTTGAGACTCACATACTCTGTACTTTGTTCTTTTGTCAATCCCTTTGACCCTTGTTCTGGCCAAACCACAGATAACACATTGAAGATCCTCTGCTTTCATATCACTTGTTGAGGTGGACGAGTGGTAGCCATCGATCTTCTAAGAGGATGGGCATTGGGTTTGGTTGTCGTCGATTTCTCAGAAGATTCAGGCCCATATTTATACTCTGTTTGCGCTGAATTTGCGCAATGTTTTTACACAAATTCAGTGCAAACTTAACTCCATAGTTATATTTTAATGCTAGACACTTCTAGCGTCAAAATACTGGAGTTTGCACAATTTTTGGAATGCGTGCACCTACCTTGCGTCAATGAGATGCAAGGTAGGCATTCCCATCCAAAAAATGATGCTATCCTCATAGTCCCATATTTATCTCCCTGTGCTCAAATGACACACGGGTGGGAGGGGGGGCTAAATAATGGTGCAAAGCTTGCTTTGCAACATAATTTAACGCCTTGGTCAGACCAGGCATTAGGGGACTTGTGGACCCATTTCCATGGTTAAACAAAAGCCCCAGGAGCACCACCACCAGAGGTACACCGGAGGATAGGGACCCCATCCCAAGTAATTAGGGTAAGTTGTTTTTTTTTTGTTTGCCATCGGGCCCTAACTTGGGGCCCCCTGCATGGCACAGGGTGCACTGGCCATGCCCAGGGAACACTTGTCCCCTGTGCTGGCCATTGGGGTGTTGGGCTTGACTCTTGTCTTTCCTAAAACAGGAGTCATGTTTTCGGTGGTTGTGCACCAGGACATAGTGCTAGTCTTGTTGGAGGCATTTTTTTTTGCCTCTAACCAGGCTAGCGTCATTTTCTGACGCACAACCCCCTCCTTCCCTACTGCCACCCCCACCCAGCTAGCATCTTTTTCTGAGACGCTAGCCCAAGTTTAGCTCTGGCTTGTGCCAATCTTTTAATATGGCATCCGGCTGGCGTTGTGCAATTGTGCAGTTTTGCGGCAAAAAGTATGAATCTGGGCCTCAGATTCTTGTTGTGATTCACTATTTTCTACTTTTTTGACAATTTTTTTTCAGGCATTTTTCCATTGTATACGACATGTAGCACTTGTTGTTACACTGATAAAATATTTGATCCTTTTTACACATTGGTTTCAATCTTTTGTGATCTTTGTCTTTCCCTGTTTCTGCAGCATCTTGAACTCTCTTCTGTTGAACCCCAGTTGTTGTTAGCTTTTCTTTCAGATTGGTTTGGCATATGAAACATTTTTCTTTGTTGTAGGAGTCCTACGTTCAACGTTCTGTCAGGAACTAAAGATCCTCTTCTTCCAGCTTACTTCGCTCATGTTTCCAAATTTGAATCAACAGAAAACCTGAAACAAAAAAAATATCAAAATGAATTAACAAAATGGTGAACACATCATTATAGAGCTGCCATTTTGGAAAATGGTGGAAGGGTTGCTCTGAGAAGGTATTTTCCGTCTCTATAAGACTACTTGACCCCTAAAAACCTATGTTGTGACACCACAATGTAATATACAGGTCTCTTGGTTCCTGAAATATTATATAATCAATGCAACACATCTGCCATTTTTAAATGTGTTGTCCAGAAAAAATTGCTATGGATTAGCAATCTCCCAAGCAAAGTTACTTTTCTAACTATACAAAAACACAAATCAAAAATGAAAATCTCTGGCCCACCATTTTTTTGGAGGTATATCAAGGGGCCAGGACTATAAAGACCAGGGTATGTTTTTAATGGGTGAGTTTTCAAAGGCGATATATGCAGCCTCTGGGCTTGGGCCGAAAAGGCACCTAGGGAAAACTACCAACCACAGAAATTTAGAAAAAGAAGAGATCCGCAGAATCCAGGGTGATGTGGCCTATATGAATCTCAATATGTTTCATTACTCAGAATCAGCTGCAAACATCAACGTATAGGTCCAAGTTCACAATTTCTGAAAATATTTGTTACAGAAAACTCTACAACATTTTAAAAATCACAAAAGTCTCACCATCCAACATTGCCACTCATTTCCTCATAAAAACACAACATTTGTAGTTAGGCCAATTGCCTGGAACTGTAATAGGCCAAAATGTTGACCATATGAAGTCAACTTTAACAATATTCTTCACCCACTGCAGCACACAAGGAAAGAGGAAAAAACGAGGAGGAATGAAAATATTTATCCTCATTATGCCATTATGACGCATTCTGAGGTGTACAAGTCCTTGTAAATCTGGGATTTCATCAAAATCCATGGGAGTTGCATAGAAAAACCCATCACAAAGCACCCAGGGAATGCCTCTATGGTGCAAAGTTAGGTAACGCAGCAACTTACACTGCCTTGCTTTACTACAGATCTATAAGGCCATTCAAAGTCATGCAAAGTTGCTTTGCGTGGCCTCATAGATATGATTTTGTAGTTTGTGGCGCCAGTGCATCAAAAAGATTGAGGCTCCAGCGGCACAAGGGACTCATAAATATGCCCCTAAGCATCTTGTGCTTTTAGAAAGGAGTCATTTCAGATGAAACAGTCATTGATTGAAGTCTGGATTCAGATTTCACACTGTTGATCAACAGTTTCTTGATTGTCTTGTTCCTTTCAATTTTGATAAAAGCTCTTAAGTTGCTGACATTTTCACAGATTTCTTGTAGGGCTATCTGGCTTACCCTTTCCAAAGTCTAAGGTTGAAAAGATAATTTCTAAACTATAATTGTGAAGGCTTTTTTAAGACATTAGTTGCATTATCTCTGTTTTTTCAAGTTCTTTTACATCAATGTCTGAAAAAGATTACATGTTTTCGACAGGTGACAATCCATTGTTTTATTCAAGACTTAATTTTATATTTACAACTATTTCAGGACCTTAAAAACGCTGTGCTGAAGATATGTGACTTTTTGGGGAAGGAACTGACTGAAGACGCAGTTAATATTGTGGTGCAACGTTCTACTTTCAAGAATATGGCTACTGAGAAAGGGGCAAACTATGAATCTTTAAAAGAAAATTTAATAGAAACGAGCCAAGGACGATTCCTTCGCAAAGGTACTGATCCAGTGAACTCACTTTTGGAAGAAAATATTTGTTTCATTATTATAAATGGAATTATGTAAATTAATTTGATATCATTTACATGTTGATAGAAGATCACCAGCCTTCATGTGTTGCCTTTGCCTCTGCCTGTCTGGCAAAAAGCCATCCTTCTAATAGAGAGATTCCCATGACTTAGTGCAGTTGTGTTCACAAAAGTACTTTGCCAAAGCGGTAGAACCTCTTTCATCAAAGCTGTAATGCCCTTCAGCTGACATATGTTGGTTAGTCAGCATATTTTTGCATTTCAGAAGAATTCACCCACAGAAGGACTTTGGCCAATATTTATGGATTTGACCGCAAATTTGAGCTACCGCAGTTTTGAGGCAAAATCCATACCGCCTACTAGACCCATTACATAGCGCCAGGCGGGCACCATGTTAATCTAATGGCACACTGTTGCTTATAAGACAGGCTTGCGTCTAAAGACAAGACGCTAACTGGGGTGGACGGGGAGAGGGGAAAAGGCGTTAGTGGGTCAGAAATTATGCTAGGCGGTTAGCGGCAATAAATATTCTGCTAACCAGCCTAGCGTCATTTTCTAAATACCACCCAAACATTACTAATGTCTAAGTAAACACAGGAGTCATGCCCACCACCCCAATGGGCTGCCCAGGGGACCAGTGTCCCCTGGGCAAGGCCATAAGACCCAGTGCCAGGCAGGGGGCCCCATGTAAGGGGCCCCCAATGGCACAGAAAAAAAAATTAACACTTACCTATACTTACCCAGGATGGGGTCCCACATCCCATGGCATCCCTCTGGTGTGGGTGAGGGTTTTCCTGGGGCTTGGGGTGGGCATCTGTGGGTCTATTCCATGGTGTTCAGCCATGGAAATGGGTCCACAGATACCCTAATGCCTGGTCTGACCTAGGCGTTAAATAATGATGCGCTATTTGGATCCACCTTCTTCATGCGCGTCGTTTCTGCGCCGGAGTGTAAATATGGAGTTGGGGGGTTAGCATCATGTTGTGGACGAGAACGCCTACCTTGCATCCAATTAGCGCAAGGTAGTTTTCCACATCCACAACATGGGAGTAACTCCTATATTTTGACGCTAGACTGGTCTAGGGTCAAAATATGAATATGGAGTTAAGTTTGCGCCATTTTAGGGTAGAAAATTACCCTAAAATAGCACAAGCCAAGTATAGATATGCACCATTGTTTTTAAAGACAAAAAACTCAATGGCCCCAATGTAGGGAGATTTTATATTATTAATGCCCGGATCCACCATGTCTCATGTGGAAACCTGGTCAGCCTAGATATGCATCAGACTGTCCTCCCTAAATAGGTTTGGCATTTTGATGCATTGACTCTGCAGCTCTCTGGCAGACGGGGTGCCGGGTTCATAGGTTTCGAATGACAGAGACAGCTCATGTTCAGCCATCAAATAAAAAGCAGATCTCCCACCTCTAATATCGGTGGGGAACTATGGTTTGATAGGGCAGAAGCCTGACCTATTGACTGCAGGTCTTTCACAGTAACAAACTGTGAATGAGGACCTCTAAAACAGGGTTATTACTATGGAGCAAAGTTCAGTTGAAAGAAGGCTGGACATATTTGTTAGTCTAAAAAATGTATGATCTCTGCGATTTGCATGACCTTTTAGTACTAAAGGATGTTAGTGATTTATGGTCTCACCATCCAATGTTGCCACCCATTTCCTCATTTAAAGCAAATATAGGTGAGCCTATTGCTTGCAACTCCAATAGGCCAAAATGTTGACCGTATGAAGACCACGTTGACAGTATAGTTCACTCACAGCTTTGGCCTTTTCCTATCCATTACGATAAGCACACCCTCACATGAGAGATACTGTTTTAATTGGCAGAAGTGTTAGATCATTGAGTGAAGGGGCTTTTACACAAATTCCAAAATGTCCAGCACAGAAATATGAGGAGATTCAGTGTTTTGCACAAATGTTTGGGATTTTTCTGGACATTTATTGGAAAGAGAGTGTGTATCATCCAGGCAAGCCATACTGTAGAGGACTCCATCTGGTATGCAGTTTTCAGACGTGTCTGGGACTTCTATGTTCCCCTTGATGCTGGACTTTTTCTGGTCCAAATATTGCAGTTCACAACATCCTAAATATGTACCGAATTCCCAATCAGGCCGAGCCACACTAGTTTATAGTTTCAATCATGAAAAGTGTGGGAGCACATCATGCTAGGATATTTTCTATTATCTAATGAGTGTTCCAATTTTATTATGGTTTCCTCTCGTTTGCCATTCTTTCCATAACACTTTTTTGAAACACTTCATGAGAATTACTTTATATTATGTGTAATTCGGAATGCAGAGTTGATCAATTATGTTAGTGGTTTGAGGACATTAGCTCTGGCAAATTACTTTTGCTGGTATCTTAAAGTCCTTGGTCATATATCCCAACTCCAATTATGTTGATCTTCCAGAAAATGTGCTGTTGTCCATGTGTCCCTTGTCCGTGGGTAGGTTGGTGCCTGTGGTGGAGCGTTAGTCATCTTTTGTCTAAACAATCTTTTATTATTTTGTTTGTGCTTGTAAGTGCATGTGTTTGTGTGAATCACATTTGTTTGCTCCCCTTTTGGCATCATGCCATGTGTGTTTTTGTGGCTTCCATTATAGAATTTCACAATCACTCCAGGCTCAAGAGTTCCCCAATGTTTTCCCTCTGTTTTGAAGGCATTTGCATCTATATTTATTACTTATCTGTTCCTAAAGTGAATGTAAACATTTTGGGTAACTTTTAGCACCGGACACTGACTAATCATCCATCACACGTCCCAGTCAGTGGTAGGAACAAAGGATTGTGTTTGCTACTACTGAATCAACAAAAGACAGAAAAAACATAAAATTTATGAATATGGACAGCCCTAATAATCATTTGTTCTGATTCACGAACTGTAGTTTAAAGAGTTTGTACATTTGTACTATTGTAGTTCTACTCATTTACTACAAAATGAAATTGACAAACCTACGGCTGGAGATCTCCACCTCTCCTAGCTTGCGCCAAGAGATCTCTGCAGACGTAGTTGTACATTTTAGTTGAGAAGAGTAAATTGCGGGAAAATGAAGAATATCTCTCACAAAACAGAAAGAGTTCAGAGATGTCAGTGTGTTTTTTAAAGATGTTATGGCCTTGTGAGCAAAGCTAACCACAACTTCACTTTAACATTTTTTCAGTGAATTTGTGGTTTTTCCCATTATTTTCTGCATGTAACTGTCTTAGAGACCCAATCTACTGGTTACTGCTGACCATCAATATGCACCAACTTTGGCTTTGTATAGTGGGGACTAGCTGCAGCTCATGTGCCCAACATATCATGAGCAGCCAACCCCTGCAACTGGGATTATCCATTAGGAAGCAGGGGTATGGCCAGACTGTGTGATCTAGCCTCCATTGTTATTCAACCCCTTTTGTGCAGTGTTATAAGCAGTAGGCTTGGCCACAGGACCTGGCCACCAGTTAGGCAGGCCCTGTGCTCAACTCTCCAAAGGAGGGCAAAAGAGTCTGTCCTGCATTGCAAATCATATTGCTTGCATACTGTGCAGGGCTTGTCATGCAAACCATGATCTTTGGGGTGTTTTGATCCTTTTCATATCCAAGAGTTTGGTGAAACCAACCGTCTCCAGAAATATGCATGAAATTTTGAAAACCTTATCATCTTTAGTTTTCTGTTCTTAAGTCAGGTTTTATGCTGATCAATAAATGCTAGCAAACCTGACGGGAGGGTCAACAATCTTTGATATTCTAATAACCTCAGGGCCATATTTATGACCTGATTTGTGTCACTGTTGCAGCACGCAACATGGTACAAGAGCTATGCAAACCTTAAGTGAGATTTATGAAGTCACGCAAGACCATCTTATGTGGTCCTGCGTCACTCATAAATCTCGCAACACAAATTGCTGCGTTACCTAACTCTGTGCCATGGATGCATTCCATGGGTGTTGCATGGGTGTTTCCATGCAACATCATTGGGTATTGATGCATTCCCAGATTTACAAAAACATATATATGGAACCCTTTGGCTCCACACTCACCAAAACAATATCAAGATTGATCAATATGCTGACAATACTCAGCTCTACTGTAAAATCCCCTCATCCCACAACATTTCACTTAACAAAACCTGCCTCAAACTAATACTGAATTGTATTTCAAATACCTTTATAAAGCTCAACCCGGCACACATTTCTCTTGTTCAATAACAATACAAACTAGCCACAGCTTCAACCCCTATCATCAGACAGTTAAGTGTAGATTTTTTATTAATACAGATCTGTCCTTTAAAGAAGACATTACTCAGAAAAAGAGGACTTCATGATCATTTCTCCTTCTTAAAAATGAGAATCCCTTTCTACTTAAACATTACTTCATAACAGCAGTACATGCCTTTGTGCTCTCCCACCTTCATAGAGGAAATACTGTGGTGAAAGACCTTGCAAGAAACAGACCGTTGCCACTAAAAAGCATCCTATTCACAAAAGCTAATTTCACAAGGGCTTGAAGGAATTCATCCACATCACTAACACTGAAGGGAATACATTGGCTTCCCATCCAAATATGATGATTTTCTAGACAAATTTCATGACCTATAAGGTCATAAGAAACCACAACCTTTGTGTATCAGTCTGCAGTGTCAACTGAAGGATTTTGGGGACTCTGTGTGGAACAAATTTGATTTTTATTCCCCATTTCTTATTAATTTAAACTTTAACAAGGTCACACAAAAACAGTTGAACTATGTCTTGCTTGGGACCAGAAAAGAATCCTTAAAATGACACAGAGACAGAAACAGAGGAAGAGGATGGGAACGTCACAGAAAGGTTTAGTTAGAGAGGTAGAACAGACAGAGGTTAGAAAAGTCATTTTCCAAGGGGGGCTTTTGAAGGCTGGGGCCCTTGGCAAGTGGCTTTTTTGCCCATGCCTTAAAATGTCTCTGCCAGTCTGAGAAACTCTCCCTTAAAACAGACAGCAGAAAATGTTTTGTGCCAGAATCTAGTACACCATCAGAGTAGAGATGAAGAAATGCACAAAGCAAAGTACACAAAGATAGACCTTTGCCATATATACAGTACAGCAAAGATTTGGATGATCCCCGTTGACATCATAAATGCTAAAACTCTTCTGCAATTCGGCAGAGTTCCTGATTTTTTTGTAAGCGATCTTTACTTCTGGCTGTCACCCAATGTTCAGCACTCTCCTTCCCCTTATCAAGATTTGCACTATACATGTACCACTACTGATTAACTTACACACCATTTTTTAAAACTATTATTTTTAAGGGAACACAGGTTCTCTACAAAACAATACTTTTCAAAAGTGTTGTGAAAGTCAGTGACGTGTGGTTGACCATGACTTTGACGCTCTTCAGAAGGGCAAGACTTTAAATTGAACCTAAGTAAAACTTCATGAGTCTGAACACCCCTTTTTATGGTTCACAGGTAGCCCCTAATACCTCCTGGTCCTAGAAGCCCAGAAATGGAAATGTTCAAAATCCGCCATTTCAGGAAAAGTTCTGTAACTTTGCCTGGTGTGTCCTAATTGTCCATATAGCATGTAAGGGAACCATGTAACCCTTTTGTGGATCACTGTACCCAGTGGTCTGGAAGTTCAATTGAACCTAACAGAGAAATCCTTATTTATTTTTTGTAGACCTTCACCCACTTTGTTAGTTCCATGCTTCATTACTAGATTTTATCCTGGTCATATTCCAGGAAGCATTGGTGCTAATTTATCAAATGGGGTCCTTCAATTAAAAATACATAAAGGAGAACCCAGGGCCTGATTTATACTTTATTAGCCCCGCATTTGCATCATTTTTTTTTTTTTTACGCAAAAGCATCGCAAACTTACAAAATTAAATTATATTTTGTTTGTGCCGCTAAGCATAAAAAAATTACGTAAATGCGGTACCAAACAAGTATAAATCAGGCCCCGGTATCTCTTTACTAATGAGTACCCTTGATATGGTTAGGGAAAGTGGGTGTTTTAGGGATTTAGGACTATATTTATACTTTTAAGCATCGCATTTGCGTAATTTTTTTACGCAAAAGCAGCATAAACTTGCAAAATACAATTGTATTTTGTAAGTTTGTGCCATTTTTGCGTCAAAAAGCAGCCCAAACGCGACGCTTAAAAAGTATAAATATGGGCCTTAATGTCACTATATCCTGGGAAAAGTCTGCATTGTTCAGACCTCTCAATGCAATCTCTCTGTGTCCAAGGCGTTCGTCAGGACTCTGTTACTGCCCCATGTCACACAGTAAATCCTAAAGGCTATCTAATCCCAATTAGTCCGGACACATAACACAATATATAACATGTAAATGGCATACTTCCCCATTGCTCCAGATCATCTATTAATGCCTGAAAAGAATGTACATAGGTGATCACGTCAAGGGTTCAATTCTAATATCTACATACAAAATTATAAATCTGTTGTGCAGTGTGGGTGGAGACAAACATAGCACATCATACTAGCATGCATACAAGGTACGAGTATGTCTCAAACAATGTAGAACATATATGCATTATTGAGACGCAAAGGTCTATGTGGCACACTACACACTGTATTGCAAGGTGATTAATGAAGACAAGTTATCTAGGGATTATAAATAGTGCCATAGTTTCCAACCCTGTTTCAGTATATGTTAATGCTTCATAAGAACAGGAGGCATGCCCATATAGTCAAACTCTGTCAAAATTCCATAATGATGAATTCAAAGTGATGTCGTAGCCAAAGAAGAAAACAGAGATCTTACAGAGCCAGCTTAAAAAAAAATTGTCATGTCGATCAGTATTAAAAGGCCCCTCACCACTCCATAGGATCCAACCGGAAATTGTACCTAGACAATGCTGTCTCGGGTTTGCCTTCATGGCACGTTTGCTATGGAGTCTCTTTTTATATCTGTGAGAATATAGCCTTTTTCTAGCATGGTTACCCCCACTTTTGGCCTGGTTGTGAGTGTGTGTCAGTGTGTTTTTACTGTGTCACAGGGATCCTGCTAGCCAGGACCCCAATGTTAATAGTTTGTGGCCTAATATGTATGCCTATGTAGTGCCTAACTGTGTCACTGAGGCTCTGCTAACCAGAACCTTAGTGCTTATGCGCTCTCTGCTTTTAAATTTGTCACTGTTGGCCAGAGACTTCATTTAGCAATTTCAGTTGGCTCACTGGAACCCCCTTATACGTCCCTAGTATATGTACCTAGGTACCCAGGGCATTGGGGTTCCAGGAGATCCATATGGGCTGCAGCATTTCTTTTGCCACCCATCGGAAGCTCAGACAAACCCTTACACAGGACTGCCATTGCAGCCTGTGTGAAATAGTGCACATACTATTTCACAGCCATTTTCACTGTACTTAAGTAACTTATAAGTCACCTATATGTCCAACCTTCACTTGCTGAAGGTTAGCTGCAAAGTTAACGAAGTCTGGGCCATTTCCCCAGACTTTGTGAGTGTGGGGACGCCATTACACGTGTGCACTACATATAGGTCAATACCTATATGCAGCTTCACAATGGTAACTCTGAATACGGCCATGTAACATGTCTAAGATCATGGAATTGTACCCCCATTCCAAATCTGGTATTGGGGAGCTGAGTCCATGCATCCTCGGGGCTCCACCATGGACCCCCAGTACTGCCAAACCAGCTCTCTGAGGCTTGCACTGCAGCTACAGCTGCTGCCACCTCACAGACAGGGTTCTGCCCTCCTGGGGTCTGGGCAGCCCTTTCCCAGGAAGGCAAAATAAAGCATTTCCTCTGAGAGCAGGGTGTTACACCCTCTCCCTTTGGAAATAGGTGTTACAGGCTGGGGAGGAGTAGCCTCCCCCAGCCTCTGGAAATGCTTTGAAGGGCACAGATGGTGCCCTCCTTGCATAAACCAGTCTATACCGGCTCAGGGACCCCTTCTCCACTGCTCTGGTGGGAAACTGGACAAAGGAAAGGGGAGTAACCACTCCCCTGTCCATCACCACCCCAGGGGTGGTGCCCAGAGCTCCTCGAGTGTGTCCCAGACTTCAGCCATCTTGCTTTGCAAGGTGTGGGGGACACTCTGGAGGGCTCTGAGTGGCCAGTGCCAGCAGGTGACATCAGAGACCCCCTCCTGATAGGTCCATACCTGATAAGGTAACTAATCCCCTTCTCAGGGCTATTTAGGGTCTCTCCTGTGAGTTCACTTCAGATTCTGCTTGCATGTTTCCTTCAGGAATCCTCTGCAACAACTTCAGACTCTTCTGACCTCGGATCAACCGCAGCCTGCTCCAAGAAACGCTGTAACTGCAACAAAGTGTCTACAAGGGACACTTTTCTTCAGCAACCTCAGCTCCAAGTCAGCAACTGCAACAGTTTCCATGGTGTGCATGCTTTGGGGACTCCCTGTCTTCATCCAGCACTAGAAGGACCGAAGAAATCTCCCGTGGAGTGACAGAGTCACTCCCCTGCTCCAAGCAGGCACCTTCCAAGGCGATGACCAGTATCCTGGGACTCCTCTCACAGTGAGGAGCGTGCTCCTAAGGACAAAGAGGGTGGACATCATCAACTTAGACTGTCCTGAGGTCCTGCTGACGCAATTTGGAGGAGGTAAGGCCTTGCCTTCCCCAAGAACGATGGTACCCCTGTGTATTGTGTATTCTTTGCCTCCTTAGGCCTCTGTGAACTCTTTGCAAAATTCCTTTGTGCACAACCTGGCCCAGGTCCCCAGCACTCCACCTTGCAATGCTCAACTCGCTGAGTTGTTCTCCGGCGGAATGGGACCTTTTTTTGTTGTGCTGCATCAACTGCATTTTGCACCTCCTTTGAACCCAGATCCTGTTTTCTGGGGATGCTAGCTGGCATCCTGAGGGCTCTATAAAGTGCTGACAGACCCCTCTTCCTCCTCACACAGTGTTGATGCCCCCAGGTCTCTCCTGGGTCCATCCAGCTCCATTTTGATGAAAAATGCACTTTTGTCATAGCCAAGGCTTGTTGGCGCCTTCCAACACAAAATCTCATTTGCAACAATCTTCACACCAGGGGAAGTTTTTTGCATTATATAGGAACCTGCTGGCGACTCCCTAGGGTGCATTTCTGCAGTCTTCTACTAACTGGGGACTCTTCTTTTGCACCCTCTTCTGGGTTGGCAGGGGCTCCTGTCCTTCCTGGAACATCTTTCGACTTCTGGACTTGGTCCCCCTCCTTAGCAGGTCTTCAGGTCCAATAAACCAGCAGTTGTTCTTTGCAGACTTGGTTGGCTGCTGCAAAATCCCAAAAACGAGGTGTAGTGTGTCCTAAGGAAACTTGCAGTACTCTACTCCTGCTTTTCTGGGCTCTGGGGTTGGGTACTTTACCTACCTTTACTGTATTCTGCACACACTACACTTGTCTAGGGGGGAATTTGTGATTCACATTCCACTATTTTAGTGTATGGTTTGTGTTGCCCCAAGACCTATTTTCTCCCATTGCATTCTTTAGGATTTCCTACTATTTGCATTGTTCTATGTCTATTTACTTGTCTAATTTTGGTGTTGTGGGAGCGTATCTCTTATATTGAAAATTAACATGAAATGTTTATGAACTAATGCGTAATGATGCTGCATAGAAATTGTATTAATGTGCCTTACTAAACGTGTGTTTTTAATGTGCCCACGGGGGTGGCCACCAATGTATACGAGGATTAATGAAATTGACTAATAATGAAGAATTTGTGTATTAATGTATGATTTTATACTAGTATTACGGGTTATATGGGTTAAGGTTTGCTAATTAATCACTAGGCCTTAGTTAGCATGAGTCGAGGCCTAGCTGCCTGGTTTCATATTAAATGTGTTTTTCTAACGTGCAGTGTGCTGACTTGCTGAAGGACATTTACTCGTACTTTTCCAAAAGCTAGAGGATGTATGTAACCGTAGTGGATCCGTTCTCATGAAACTCGACTTGCTCAAGGAAACATTTTTGCCGAATGCAACAGTGTAAACTTGCAACAGGTACAAGGTCACCTAAACTAGTATAGACAATGGGACTACTGACCGGGATGTGAGAGGACCACAAGAACATGAAATCATACCGGACATTCTGCCCTTTGGAGACGTCAATCCCAGGAACCAATAAACTACGTGAGAACTGTTATGAGGTGATGTTTTTGATGGCATGACTGGTAAACCATTGGATGGAGATAGTGGTGCGTCAAAATTTGCCCAATTAGGAATTAGGGGACTGTACAACAGAAAAGGGATAAAAATCCTTTAACATAAGGAAAAAGTAGAGTTCCGGAGAACCCATTCTTTCCGTTATCTAGACACTCTGTCACTCTGCCTAAAGACTTTGCTGTATGATTCTTTGAATCATTCTTATCCTACTTTGCGTAGCATGTTTTATACTTTTCCTCCTTATGAGGGAAGTACCTCTATTGCCCCGTCTTGCAGAACTTTGCTGAGATTTCTGGCTGATGGCGAATTAGCTGATGTCCTGAGGACGAAGACTGATTCTTTATGTTGACCCATTACGGAGGGTAAATATATAATGATGCAAATGTAATTGTTTGTTTGCCTTTCCTTTCTAGGTACCAACTGCTTCTTTTGACAAAGACCTTAGTTAGACATTTTCCAAATTGATGTTGCTAAATTGTTTTGCATAAAGCTCAACATGCAAATGCTAATTCGAGGTTAGTTAAGGAGTTCACTGAATGACACAAGTAGACAAATGACTGAATCTGTGCTTTGTTGAATAACGCGCTAATGATATTCTGCTAAAGTTAATCCATGTTGACGTTGTGCTATGTTCTAATGTTTATAATCTTTGCTTTGATGAAATCTTATTCGAGTTGCCATATTACGACAATGTTGATGTGTTTTCTGGTTTTGAGACTAATAAACTTGCTAGTAGAATTGTAATCAAAAGGGAATAAATATCATAAACTTTGCTAAATCTGGTTTAGTTATTCATGACAGAAAGGTCATGGTGGTTTCCGAGTCTTATTGATGTCATTGATTGCTTTGATTGACTTGCTATTGTGAATATTGATGAGATTATCGACTTATTGATTGACATGTTGAGTAGCTATCTCGTTCTAAGGAGACTTCAATCAGGGTCAAAACATTCATCAGCCTAAAACGAGTCCCAGAGTCAGTAAATTATCAAGATTGGGACGCGTTAGCAGTTCTGGTAGCAGAGGACGGTTTTGGCCCTTTGGGTCCCTAGGACAAGGGACCATTGTTTAGAATTTTTTTTCGAGATAATGCAAATCGGAGATATGATGTGCCCCTAAATCCCCTATGACTTTCCCAGAATCTCGGCGCTTGCCTAAGTGAGTTGGGTATGTTCTCGGCGTTCTAGTGATAGTATGTGTGACGTAGAATTTGCGCTTGCTCAGCTTATGCATATCGCAGGTGAATTGTGAGGTTTGTGAGAATTAGGCCAGGTAATGTTTTAGTAGGAGTGTGCGTACTCCGCAGTATGAGAGTAGGGAAGTCGTCGAACTTCATGTGAGTGTGGCGCTTTGTGCTCCAAAATTGTCCATGTGGTTGTTGTTGATGTACGGACCCGTCGTGGTCTGAGACTCCGGAGTATATTGATAAGTGTATGAGACACTTGGTTTATGTTTGAATTTGTGCGGTTTAATAGGTCAATCGGGCGTGGTTGACGAGTCGAGTTTGAGTCAAATGTGTGAATGGAACCTTCGATGGAGATTTGGCAACTTCTAAAGTGCACTAGAACGAACCATTGGCAAGTCCAGAGTAGGATTTGCGGGTCGAATTCTGCTTGCTAGTGCGGGATCTGAGAAGGAGAGAGTAGCGGCCGAGGCTTCAAGTGAAATCTCTGTTAAGTTCTGAAGCGATTGTGTTACCCTTCCTGTAGTAAACCGGCAAATTTGAGTTTATTGTTGAGGTGCTCGCAATATATTGCATTAGTTTTGTGTGACTCTAGTGTGAGGAGGACAAGCCGCAAGACTTTGTCAGCTGCAGTGTGTGTGAGTGTGACGTTATTGGAGCCGCGCTGGGATAGGTCAGTTGCCGAGAGGGGTCTCGCACGGATTGGCAGCCGTCTGTGAGAGGCAATTGGTTGAGAAGGTAGGCGAAGAGTGTTCCGGTAACTAAAGTCACTTCCTGATTAGATTCTAAATAAAATAAGAGACGCAAAAATGAAGTTTTTCAAGGCTTTAAAAAGTGCTTTGAGTGGAGAGGCATATATTAAAGCGATTGTGAGGGAGACTACACCGCCAGAGGATACTCCGGCTTATACCGTAATGGAGGAGAAGGGAGTCGCACCATGTCTTTGGCTAAAGCAGTGGTGTAAAATGACAGAAAAGGAGGGATGTTTGGCGTTTCCGGAGTACGGAAAGTTCAATATAAGGATTTTGTAAAATTTGCGGAGGGTGTTAAGTGAGCAAAAACCACCTCCGAGACCAGCTCAGTTTGAGGCATTAGCGATTTAGGATTTAATGGCCATACGACAGAGACAGCAGAAATTCGTGAGGAGAATGAGAAAAGCAGAAAAGACTCTAGCGGAGGCTAGATGGGATGATGAGACCAAAATGTGGAGAAGAGGAATAGTAGACAGAATTAGGATGTTTCCGGCTATAACTCAAGAAGCGGAGAGACAGGGAAAGAAGACCACTTGGAAAACAGACAAGGGCTCTAGTAAGCCAAAGGAGACTCAGAAGTCTTGGGCAGATGCAGATGATTCAGATGATGATGAGTTTCTAAATCAGTTGTTACATGATTGACCGCTTTCATATGCATGAATAATAACAGACCGAGTACTAGTTTGGGTCCTGAAGATCCGACACAAAATCAGGGAAACAAGAATACAGTACAGACAAGCAATACAGTTCTGATACAGAATGGTGTCAGTGTATCTACTGCACCAGGCACACATTTACAGTTGCAGTCACCACCAATTCAGAGGCTCTACCCTGATGTCCCAGTGCTAGAGACAACTTCGAACTTGATGGTGCCGCCTGATTCGATATATACTAGATCAAAGTTAGTACAGATTGAGCCAACTCCACAACTGCTGCCCCAGCCGCAGCAACAGGTGGTTCCGAATTTTATATCGGTCGCAGGACCGCAGTCAGCAGCTACAGCACCCATGATGAATCAAGATATGGAAGTTAATGCTCCACAGGGTTTGGGAACTGGACAGGCACCAGCTGCTATATAATTGCCAATTACTGTTGGTCCCCCGGTACCGCTAAATGTGCAGGCAAAACCTAGTGTATGCGATCAGGGAATAATGACTTAAGAAGCGATAAGAGGAGGGTTCACAGGAACTTCCTAGGGAATGACACCAAGAGAACAGACAGCAGAAGGATCTAGATCCTTGTTGGACTTCAGTCCGATTGGGGTTCCTTTAGAGACAATGAGGCAAGCATGGTTAGGTACATTAACCCCACAGGTAATGAGTACAAATACGACACAGACACCAATGATGCAGTCTGGAAATGTCTTGTTGCAAGGCTTAACCGCGCAACAATTGAACGAGTGGTTGGACAAACTCAACATTCCACAGAATACTTCAGTGATTGCAGAGCGATCAGAAAGAGAGGAATACCTGAATTTGGTGAGACTGGGGGTGGAAGCTACAGAGTTGGTAGAAGGAACTATGGGAGTGAACAGGTTACAGTCATACACTGAAGCAGAATTGAGGCTTCTGTGCCCCAAAATATCTAAAGAAGTGAGCAGGGTGCATCAGAGGTTAGTGAATGCAGTGGACAAATACGGCATAGACTTAGACAATACTAAGCACTTGAAGAGGAGTTATAGGTTAGACTTTGAACCTAAAGATTTCGATCATATGAGATCCACTGGAATGAAGGCACACCTCAAAGAGATATTGCAGAGTGCTCAAATTTGGGGAGCACTAGAGACGTGGGAAGGCAGATGGGCAAAGAAGAGAGATAGAGAGAAAGGTGACTGCCCGGAACTGAAGCAGGCAAAAGCTGCACCAGACACGGGGACAATAAAGATGGTGCCAATGAGAGAAACAGCTGGAGGGGTTTTAGTCCATGTACCGTGGTCTAGAGGTGACATTCTGTCATTCACCAACGATTATCTCAGGTTGAGGGAGAAGCCAATAGAATGGTATCAGCAGACGGACATGTTTGTGAAGCTTGCGAAATGTCTTTGGGAAGACTTGAATACATTGTTCGAGATTATAGTCCCAGCTGACTTATGGCTTGAGTGAAAGAGGGGTGTCCGACAAGGGACAAGGCTACTGGAGCACCGTCTCCTGATGTGATGAGGTATTACCATAAGGTAATTGAGTTTTTGAAACAGAGGGTGTCACCGAAAGTTACTGATTGGCAGAAGATTGATCGAACAGCACAAGAAGGAAAGGAGTTGATACATGCTTACTATGAGAGATTGTTAAAAGCATTCAAACACTATAGTGGCACTGAGGTCATAGAACCGAAAGACATGAATCACCTTGTGTTCAGATTTGTTGAAGGGTTCAGGCCAGAGATTAGCCAGATGATTAAGAATCATTTGATCTGTTAGCAAGCGAAGCCGATTGATGAGGTGTTTTGCAGTATGCAAAATACTGTAGTGATGAGATTGAGCTGAAACAGAAAAAGCTGAAAGAGAAGGTGATGGTGATGCAAATTAGAGCAGCTCAGGCAGGGATGCAGGGAAATGGAGTACAGCAGATGGTCCAGCAGCAACCGTAAAGGAACCAGATGTTTCAGGCACAACCGAGAGGCCGAGGTCGAGGAGGTTTTGTAAACCGCGGTCCAGATTTGAATACAGTTGTGATTCAAAATGATGAGCAAGGAATGAAAAAGGTGTTACCATGTCACGCGTGTGGGGGCGTGGGACACTGGAAGAGGGAATGCCCGATGATGGTGCAGGATGGTGTTGGATAACAAAGCAATGATGTCAGTACATTTCAAAATGTGAGGGGTCCAAGAATGAGGGGTTCAAATCCGAACTTCCAGAATAACATGGTGTGGATGTAGGGTCTCCAGTCTATGCAACAAATACAAATGCTGCATATGCAACCAGCACAAGTGCAGCAAGTACAACAGCAGGTTCCCATGGTACCTAGACATCAGATACAGTTACCATTAGCTCCGATGGGCCAGCAACAGTTGATGCTTCCTCAATAGGTCACAGGCCAAACAATGAGTCAAAATAATACCGTACAACAGTTCCCATTGAGTTGTGAGGATGGAATAAACGATGAATGGTCGGATGATTGTTCAGATGGTGAGAAGTGCAGGCTTGCAGCGTCCCTAGAAGTAGATCAGACGGGACCCTATGTACAGGGAAACATGATGGGTCATAAGATTTCATTCCTAGTTGATACAGGAGCTACACGCTCTACAGTCAGAAGTGCAGAGGTTCCGAAGTTGCCACTTTCGGGGTGTACGATAAGAGTGGTAGGAGTAGCAAATCAGCTCCTGACAAATCCGATTACAGATCCGGTCCAAGTTGTGATTGGTACCTTCCAGGGATTACATAGGTTTGTAGTCTGTGACTCAAGTCCCGTGTCACTATTGGGAAGAGACTTGCTGTGTAAGACGAGGTGTTCAATTACCTGTTCAAATTAAGGGATTGAAGTGCAGACAAACAGTGATGATGAAGGGGAGGATGGTCAGATCTCAGAACCTGAGACCATAGACGAGGAGTACCCTTTGATAACCTTCTTCCCGATGTTCACAATGACTGATTTGCCAACCGAATTACAGGGAACAGTGACAGAGAAGGTGTTGGACTTGACAGGAAAGGAAGTGGGATTGATAAAAGGAGTAGAACCAGTCAAAGTAGAAGTGAAGCCAAATGCAGTGTTTCCCCAAGTACCGCAGTACCACATGGCACAAGATGTCCTCATACAAGTGACACAGATAATTGCGGACTTTGTGAAGCAAGGGGTCTTAAAAGAAGTGATGAGCAGCCCGTGTAATTCATCAATAATTGGTCTTGAAAAACCCTTTTGGGAAAGTTCGAATTTTCCAAGACCTGAGAAAAGTTAATCAGATTGTGGTAAAATGTTACCCCGTAGTGCCAAATCCAGCCGTGATTATGTTTCAGGTTCCGTGTGATGCAGAGTGGTTCACAGTCGTGGACCTGTCTCAAGCATTCTTTTCTGTACCTCTTCATGAGGACAGCCAATTTCTCTTCAGCTTCAAATTCCTGCACAAAGTTTACAGTTGGTGTTGAATTCCTCAAGGGTTTTCAGAATCACCTTCCATTTTCAATCAGATAATGAAGAAGGATTTGGAATCATTAGAACTGCCTTTTAGTTCAAATCTAGTACAGTACATTGATGATTTATTGATTGCGTCCAAAACTAAAGATGACTGCAGGTATGATACTATTGCCTTGCTGAATCATTTGGGATAGAAGGGACATAAAGTGTCCCCAAAGAAGCTACAGTCCTGTCAGTAATAGGTGAAGTACTTAGGCCACCTGATTGAAAAAGGGTCGAGGAAAATATCCAAAGAAAGAGTGACAGCCATACTACAGATGAATCACCCGACAACCAAGAGGGACGTAAGAATGTTTTTGGGAATGGTGGGCTACTGTCGCCAGTGGATTCCCAACTTCTCGATCATCTCTAAACCTTTGGTGAGGTTGACTGTCAAGGAGATTCAGGATGGCCCGGGTGCCATGACCATGTCCGAGAAAGAGATGAGGGCATTCATTGAACTGAGGATGAGTATGTGCAGGGCACTAGCTTTAGGTATGCCTGATTACACAAAGCCTTTTGTACTGTTTTGTCATGAACGTGATGCTTGTTCTTTGTCTGTCCTGACACAGGTCCATAGAGGTGCAAACCGTCCAGTAGCATCTTTTTCAGCTACTTTGGACCCAGTTGCAGCAGCCTTACCAGGTCGTTTGCGTGCAGTTGCAGCAGTTGGTCAAAGCCTTACTCAGTGTGAAGGTATAGTGATGGGCCATCCCTTAACAGTAATGGTCCCACATTCAGTCGAAATACTACTTACCCAAACAAAGACTCAGGATATGATGAATGCTCGCCTGACTAAGTATGAGAATTATACTGGGGTCACTAAATGTATCTCTGAAGAGACGTACTGTGTTGAACCCGGCAACTTTGCTTCCTAATGAAAATGCAGATATTGATGATGATGAGGAGGTAGAACATGATTGTCTTGAGGTAACAGATCTGTGCACCTAACCGAGGCCTGACATTAAAGATACCCAATTGGAAGAGAATGATTATGTTATTTTATGTTGACGGTTCATGCCTGAGAGACTCGGTAGGAGTATTGAGAGACGGATATGCCGTATGCACAATCTCTGGTATCCTAGAAGCATCCTAGCTCGAAAGAATATACTCTGCTCAAGTGGCTGAATTGGTTGCTCTTACTAGGGCATGCCATGCCGCCAAACATTTGAAAGTCACCATCTATACAGACAGCAGATACAGTTTTGGAATTGTCCATGATTTTGGCCAGTTGTGGTCACAGAGGGTGTTCCTGACCTCTTCTGGTTCTCCAGTGAAAAATGGCAAAAGAATTAAGGAATTGTTGCATGCGATTCAGTTACCTCTTGAAATTGCCGTGGTGAAATGCAATGCTCATGTTAAGTCACAAGACTTTGTGTCAATGGGAAATGGATATGCAGATCAAGTCGCAAGGTTTTGTGCATTGAACTGTATATTGTTCCAAGATCAGTGGGAATTGTACCTGAAACTGAAAATGAAACATGCTCAGGTTATGCATTAAGGGTGGTTGACACACTGGATGAGTTCAAATCGTTGCAGGGACATGCCAGCAGGGAGCAGAAACGCTCTTGGCTCAAAATGCAATGTGTACAAAGACCTGATGATTTATGGGTTTCAGATGAGGGAAAAATGGTTTTGCCAAACAGCCTTTTGTCACAATTTGCGAGGTTTTACCATGGTCAAGCACATGTTGGGCGAGACGCAATGATCAGGTTGTTCAAAATCGATTGGTTCAATCCAAAATTCAGACAAGCTGCAGAAGTTATCTGTCACAGGTGCATCATCTGTCAACAGATGAATGCAGGGAAAGGGACCTTGGTGAATTTGAGCCACATTGGGAGAGCAGGAGGTTCATTTAGCAGAATGCAGATGGATTTTATTGAGATGCCTGTGTGTGGAGGTCTGAGGTATGTGTTGGTGATTGTGTGCATTTTCAGTCACTGGATTGAAGCTTACCATACACGTAGAAATGACAGTCTCACAGTAGCGAAGTTGCTGCTTAGGGAATTGATACCACGTTTCAGGTTTCCAATCTCTTTAGAAACAGATAGGGGAAGTCACTTCAACAATGAGGTGATAAAGCTCTTGTGGGCTGCGCTGAACATTGAACAGAAGTTGCACTGTAGTTACCGCCCTGAAGCATCAGGACTAGTGGAGCAGATGAATGGTACCTTGAAGTCGAGAATGGCGAAAATGTGCACAGCTACGAATTTGAAATGGTCAGATGCATTGCCCTTAGTGCTGTCAATGAGAAACACACCGACAAGAAAACAGGACTGTCTCCTCATGAAATTATTATAGGCCGAGCTATGAGATTGCCCGCGGTGCCTGCAAATGCTCTTGTGAATATCACGGATGATATGGTGTTGGACTACTGCAAGGGTCTGGCTGACGTGGTCCGCTCTTTCTCTCATCAGGTGGAAGCCACCACACTGCCACCGATAAATGATCCAGGTCACACCCTGAAACCAGGTGATTGGGTTGTTGTCAAGAAACACGTGAGGAAGTCGTGTTTGGAGCCATGTTGGAAGGGGCCATATCAAGTGATACTGACAACTACTACTGCTGTGAAATGTGCAGGACTTCCAAATTGGATCCATGCCAGTCACACAAAGAAGGTGACATGTCCAACTGATGATGAATTTGAGTTGTCGAGAATAACAGCTGCAGGAAAGGAAGTCTCAGGGCCGGAGAATAATCAAAGGGGAACTGAGACTGAAGGAGAGCCCGTTGAGGACGGCCTGGTCACTCAAATAACAAAAGAGACCCAGCAGGGTGACAGTGAGCCTATCTAAACTGAGGCACCTGGAGAACTGACCCGAAGAGAGGTTCTCCCAGAAGCAGACGGATATGGGTTTGAAGTTGATCCCCTGACAGACCCAGAAGGCGAAGGAGGTGAGGCGGAAGGAAGTCCGAGTGTTCAGACTCCTCCTGAGCCACTTGCAGATCCATCAAGAGAAAACGCCATAGCACAAGTGGAGGGCATTGACCAGCAACCTGAAAAGTCGAACAGTAAAAGGACACTGAAAGGAGATAAATGGCCAGAGTCGCAAGCTGCAAAAGAGAAAGTGGTCATTAACGAAACAATAGAAGAAGAAGTTGATACCACAAGGAGGGAGGACCTGAGTGAGGAGAGTTGCAGGGTGACCGCAGATTAAAAAGGAAGAGAATTGCAAATAGAAGGTACGCAGGTCCTGAATGGGCGTATGCAACATCAGCTGAGTGGCAACAAGAATTCTCGGCATTCTGTTTTGATCATGAAATTCCAGGTCAATACTATGGTACCTGAATTCGCCCACAGAAAAGAGAGATTGTGTTAGATTTAAAATAAAGCTGAAAAGCTGAGAGAAAAAGAGACTGATAAATTACCGGATGTGACACTGTTAACCTGAATTGACTTTGAAAACCAATTGTGACAAGCTGCTAACCTGATTTGACAAGGGTCCTGGGAGTGAGTGAAACGCTGTAAATACTTGCCAAAAAAAGACTTTGTTCGAGAAAGAAAAAAAAAAAAGTGCTTTAGTTCTTCCTCAGTTGATTGTTTGCTTTATATTATTCTGCTCTCTGAGTCTTTACAGATCATGAGTAACATTAGAAATAATGGTAATAGGGGTAGGATTCATAGATGGTTGAGTATAATTTTGGGTATTGTGTGTGCAATAGTAATTATTGGTGTGATTGTGGGAATGCCATTGGTGGATAAGAGTGCGACTAACAGTGCTTCAATTCCTGCGACTGCTACACTAACACTATGGGAGAGGTTTCAGCAGGATACAAAATATTTGCATGAGGGAACTAATACAAAAAGGGAACTATCTACTAATGTCTTCTATCGCTTGTTGAATGAGTATATTGAAACAATGGATGCGAAGAATTGTTATGTGTGCACGAAAATTCCTTTGTCAGTACAAGAAGGGGTTACCTATCATAGTTTGCCACTAACCTACGGGATAAGCTGTAGTTTGTTATTAACAAGATTGTATGATCAAGAATATATTCAGTACTTCTATTCTAACCTAGATGTAGTGTTTACTTTTGTGCCTATAACTGAATTTTCGAGTAAAATAGCTAAGGAACATGACATAAAATTAGTTAGGGGTTTCTTTGAGCCAGCACTGACATTTGGGACAGCATATGCGCATCGCAATAATCTAACCTGCTTACTAACGCCTGTAGAGAAGAGCTTCTTAGATCACACTGAGATAGAAGAAAAGCATTAAAAGAGAAACTAGAAAAGGGACTAGAAAAACTAACGTTTGCAAACGATTATGCTTTAGTGCAATAAAGACACAAGGCAAATTAGCTATAGATGCACTGCATGTAGGAAATCTTTGTGTATATATAGGCCAAAATCTGATCATGACACTTTATTTGTGGGAACGATTGAATGCAGACATGTGTTTTTGTTTCAGACTAAGTGGACGTTCATGTTAAAGGAATAGGATCCAGCGATCCCTGGGATCTATTACATATGTGGACTTAATGCTTATTACCGTCTTCCTAAAGGATGGTATCGGACATGTTATTTGGGAATAGTTTTTCCAAAGATCTATCAATTTGATGACTTAAAGAAGTTTCCTAAAGTGTCTGAATTACATCATACTAGACAGAAGAGAGAGACAGCGGCTGCTGTCGTAGGTGATATATTTGGAGCCATAATACCTTCAGTGGGAGTTATCTTAAACTCCATAAAGATTCGAAAGTTGTCTACTATTGTGGATAACATGCTGACAAACTTCACAGGGGCTATGCTCCTGATGGATGCTGAACTTGCTGCGGAGAGGGCGATGACTGTTCAAAACTGGCTTGCTTTAGACATTCTTTTAGCGAAAAGTGGAGGAGTCTGTAGAATGCTTAATGAGCGCCACTGTTGTGCCTTTGTACCTGACAATAGTGATAAAATTAGGAGTATTCTTATGAACCTAACAAAAGATAGTACAGATGTGAAGGAGCTGAAAGAACCTGGACTTTGGGAAAAGGTTGGAAAGGGACTTGCTAAAGTGGGAAGTTGGTTTAGTAATATTTGGCATGGGATATTTGCAAAAATAATACAGGGAATATTGATTGTCCTAGCTTGTTTATTTGGACAATGGTTATTATATAAAGTTAGTAAAAGAATTAGAGGAAAATTGGCAAAATGTAACAAGAGGAAAGAAGAGAAGAAAAAGGAGAAAATATTCAAAGAAATGTATGAAAAGTCAAAAAGGGGGGAAGAAATTGAAATGCGCGAATTAAGAAAGTGAAAGGTTGTGAAGGGAAAGGTTTTGTGTGATGACAAGTGTCATCAGAGGAGGGATTGTGAGAGCGTAGCTCTTTTAATGAAAATTAAGATGAAATGTTTATGAACTAATGCTTAATGATACCGCATAGAAATTGTATTATTGTGCCTTACTAAACGTGTGTTTGAAATGTGCCCACGGGGAGTGGCCACCAATGTATAGGAGGATTAATTAAATTGACTAATAATGAAGAATTAATTTATGATTTTATACTAGTATTACGGGTTATATGTGTTAAGGTTTGCTAATTAATCAGTAGGCCTTAGTTTGCATGAGTCGAGGCCTAGCTGCCTGGTTTCATATTAAATGTGTTTTTCTAACGTGCAGTGTGCTGACTTGCTGAAGGACATTTACTCATACTTTTCCAAAAGCTAGAGGATGTATGTAACCGTAGTGGATCCGTTCTCATGAAACTCAACTTGCTCAAGGAACCATTTTTGCCGAATGCAACAGTGTAAACTTGCAACAGGTACAAGGTTGCCTAAACCGGTACAGACAATGGGACTACTGAATGGGGATGTGAGAGGACCACAAGAACATGAAATCATACCGGACATTCTGCCCTTTGGAGACGTCAATCACAGGAACCAATAAACTACGTGAGAACTGTTATGAGGTGATGGTTTTGATGGCATGACTGGTAAACCATTGGATGGAGATAGTGGTGCACCAAAATGTGCCCAATTGGGAATTAGGGGACTGTACAACAGAAAAGGCATAAAAATCCTTTGACATAAGGAAAAAGTAGAGTTCCGGAGAAGCCATTCTTGCCGTTATCTAGACACTCTGTTACTCTGCCTAAAGACTTTGCTGTATGATTCTTTGAATCATTCTTATCCTACTTTGCTTAGCCTGCTTTATATTTTTCCTCCTTATGAGGGACGTACCTCTATTGCCCCGTCTTGCTGAACTTTGCTGAGTTTCCTGGCTGATGGCGAATTAACTGATGTCCTGAGGACGAAGACTGATTCTGTATGCTGACCCATTACGGAGGGTAGCTATATAATGATGCAAATGTAATTGACTGTTTGCCTTTCCTTTCTAGGTACCAACTGCTTCTTTTGAAAAAGACCTTAGTTAGACGTTTTCCAATTGATGTTGCTAAATTGTTTTGCATGAAGCCCAACATGCTAATGCTAATTCGAGGTTAGTTAAGGAGTTCACTGAATGACGCAAATAGACAAATGACTGAATCTGTGCTTTGTTGAATAACGCGCTAATGATATTCTGCTAAAGTTAATCCATGTTGACATTGTGCTATGTTCTAATGTTTATAATCTTTGCTTTGATGAAATCTTATTCGAGTTGCCATATTACGACAATGTTGATGTGTTTTCTGGTTTTGAGACTAATAAACTTGCTAGTAGAATTGTAATCAATAGGAAATAAATATCATAAACCTTGCTAAATCTGGTTTAGTTATTCATGACAGAAAGGTCATGGTGGTTTCCGAGTCTTATTGATGTCATTGATTGCTTTGATTGACTTGCTATTGTGAATATTGATGAGATTATTGACTTATTGATTGACATGTTGAGTAGCTATCTCGTTCTAAGGAGACTTCAATCAGGGTCAAAAAATTAATTGGCCTAAAACGAGTCCCAGAGTGAGTAAATTATCAAGATTGGGACACGTTAGGAGTTCCTAGTGTATATATTGTGTATAATACTTGCCTCCAGAAGGAGTATTGTCTCTAAGATATTTCTGGCACTGTGTCATCCAAATAAACACCTTTATTTTTGGTAACACTGAGTATTGTCTTTACTTGTGTATAAGTACTGTTAACTATGAGTGGTATTGCATGAGTTTTCATGTCTCCTAGTTCATCCTTGGCTGCTCTGCTATAGCTACCTCTATCAGCCTAAGCTGCTAGAACACTACTACTTCACTATTAAGGGATAACTGGACCTGATATAAGGTTTAAGTACCCAAGGTACCCACTACAAACCAGGCCAGCCTCCTACAATCTCTAAATCAGCAGGACTCAATGCCTCAATGCATGACTCTGTCTTAGCTTCTGGGCTACCACAAGCGTGGAGACGCTGGCCTCAAGTTCTAGGCAAAGCAGACGGGGCATAGTTCCTGCATGCTACGCACATGGCCTACCAGTCTGCTGATGGCAAGACAAATCCACTTTCCTGTGTAAGTTATGTCTCTGGATGTAACAGTCTATAGGGGAGGGTATCCTGGCGTAAAAGTATTAGGACATTTGTTCATACTGGGTACACTTTTAAGCTTGTTAAGTGACAACTTTCCAAAAGTTATTTTAGCAAACCAAATAACAAAAATGCTATGTGGTTGTGAATGTATTTATACTGTTTGCCTGCTCTGTGCAGAAATACAAAGCTTATCTATTTCCAAAAAGCTACTTGTAAAAATAGATTTTCACAAAATAGTCTCTAAACCCATGTTAGCTTTTTGAATGTATGTAGTAGAATAATTTATTTTTCAGTTTTCTCTTTTAAGCAGCTCAACTTTTTTAACGTGACAACTTTACGTGACTAGACAGCTGCTGTACAAGTGTGTGAAATCTGACACCTTAATTACAAAACAGCTTTTCTATGTATGAAAACAGATATTTTAAACACATTCCCGTTTCAAAGCATGGCTTGTGGTTTTGCTCCAAATTTTATTCGGGGGAACTTCTTCTGCAGGTTTCAAACTGGAATTTAACCTTTGTGCATCCTGTCCCGTTTTTGAATACATTTCAGCTGAAAAAGGAAATGATAAAGTACGCCAATTTCGTTGCAAAATTATTATTTTTCAATTTTTATGGAAGGGCCAAGGTAATTTTGAGCTGTTCAGCATGCCCCAGCTATCTAGAGGTGAGCATGTAAAACCTCCATAAAAAAAACTGGGATAGCTTGCAAAAAGATAGTTTCAAAGCAAGACACATGTAAACTATAAAGAGACCCATTTACTTGCCGCTCAACAATAGTATTTGATATGGGCATGGGCACGGCAGGGGCCCCCAGGGGCCCCGCGACCCCCCCTACCGCCATCCTGTTCATGGCGGCTTTCCGGCCATGAACAGGATGGCGGTAGGGGGGGTCAGAATCCCCTCGGCGGCGCAGCGAGCTGCGCCGCCTTGGAGGATTCTAAGGGTCAGTGGAAAACCGGCGGGAGACCGCCGGTTTTCCCGTTCTGACCGCGGCCAAAGCGCCGCGGTCAGAATGACCAAGGGAGCACCGCCGGCCTGTCGGCGGTGCTCCCGCCCCCGTTGGCCCTGGAGGTAGGGAACCGCCAGGGTCAGAATGAGGGCCATAATCTGCTTTACTCATATTAAGTGGTGCGCACCACCAGCGAACACCATGGACACACATACAGACATATATGTCCATTCGCATGTCAATGGGAATGTCTTTCAGCCTAGAAGATGTGTAATTATTTCGCAAAACGCTCTTACTATAACCCATGAGCAAACAGCTCACACACCCAAGGTCACTGTTTTGAACACTAATACTTATATGAATATGACCAGACCACAGTGGTGAATACCCTGCCATATACCTTTTTACTCACTAAGTCAATGCCATGAATACCATACCATCCTGTCACACTTCTGTTTAATTAGTCTGTTGGCAAAATGAAAGTATCTTTCTTTTTGACATAATCACATTTGTGAAAAATAAATAAATAGGAACCAATAGTCTTTACTTGTGTTGACCGTCTTCCATTTAGGCTGCACTGTATGTGGTTCTGACTAGTGACTAAACTGCTTTGTGTCCTTTTTTTTTAATTTAGGTAAAATTGGAGACTGGAAAAATCTAATGACAGTGGCTCAGAATGAAAAATTTGACAAAGTGTTTAAGGAAAAAATGAAGGATCTTCAACACCTGCCAATAAGGCTCATCTGGGAGGATAATGAGAGTTGTGGTTCAAAAGATGTCTAACTTGATCAGTGCAAAGTGGATGCATCAGTGTAGACCGTTTCCATGCTAATGCTGGGTGGCGATTGTCTTCTATGTTTCTTTGAATGGATGTACTAGAATCCAAACCAATTATGGAAAACGTAACTTCATTTTGTACTTGCACTTCAATGTCCTTCTTGGTCCAACATATATCTGTTAATATCCATTTCATACTTTGTGATCAATATGTATTTTTCCTGGTTAATTTTTGTGTATGTAGGTTAGCTACAAAACGAACTGGTATGTGTTAATTGTAAATGTGTAATACTATTGTAACACTTAAAAGCCTGCAATGCCTAATTGTAATCAAGTGGTGACAAAACTAAATACATCTAACAAGAAGAAATATCACTGCTTTATTGTCTTCATGTATTAATTGTAGTGGAACGCCTTGATTCTGAGCGGGTCAGAGTTTTCTGACCCCTGGGCAGGGGAGACTGATGTTCATGGGCAAAAGAGGTGTTGCCCTGCCACCCTCCGGGGAGAGGCAAGAACAGCGAAACAAACATTTGCAATGCAATGGATCGCGTGTTTGCTCAAGTTAAAGCTATGAGTGTTGTAAACTCCAACCGTACTTTTCTTGCCACATAAACTGAAAATGAAAAGTAAAACAGTTTCACATAAGCGAGCAGATGGCCTCCATGAGCACAAAGCAGAAACACAAAAGGAAACAGAAATTAGTTCACAGTGAAACATATCAGCAAAAGTGCAATTATCCATGCAACCTGTAAAAGTGCAAATATCCATGTAACAGGGTCGATGTCACGTAAAGCGCTTGACAACTGCCCAGCGAGATCTCACTGCCTACGAATTAAAGAGAAAAAGTAGTCCAGAAACCATACTGAAAACAGGGAGCCTCATATGTTTTCAGTAGTTAGCCGGTGCCCTCGAGGCAGGCTAAACACAAGAAAAGGCATGAGGTATGCATCCCTTTCACTAATGAAATCAACTGAATTTTAAATGGTAAGCCTACCAACCAACCAAACTGATGGGCGTGACATGGGTGTGGTTGAAAAGTCCACAGAGAGATTACACCAGGGACAAATCGTTTTGCTCTCAACTCTAATAAACACAGAGCAGCTGAAAATAAATCACTGCTCTGAGACAGTGTGCTGAATCCCTTGGGTGAACTCTAGTGAACTATGCAGATGTCCTACTGTACAAGCGCCAGGCAAGGTTTTCTTTGACCTGTAGGCACAAGTTACAGCAGTGACATTACATGAGAGGGAGCTCTGAATTAGAAAGATAGTGATTCAGTTGCTTTTGGGGCGCATAAACAGTGGCCCTGTGACGATTTACAAAACTCAATCTACTTCAATGGCTGGGGTGGGGCAGGTCGATGAGACAAGGAGGGAGTGGGTGGCAATACCTTTTTGTCATCACAGAAGTGCAGGCTCTAGGAGGTGTTCAGGGGGCTACTCTCCTGGCAGTAACACATGTTTAGTACTGTATTTGGTTTCACTTTGAAAAAACATTATGAAGCTGAGCACGACAAAGTGCTCATTATTTCGACCATAGAGGCCGAACAGAGGGAAGGAACCAGCTGCAGTCAAAAATTGCACTAGTGGGCTAGGAGGTAAGTGTGCACTTAAGCTTCTGCTTGCATCAGGGGCTTTGTCAACCTCCTCCCCCGCTGTAGCAGCTACAGGGGGGCTGAGGTTCTTCAAGGGTCTCTTCTGGATGCAGCTCTTCAGACAATGGCTCATAATTAACTTGGGAGGGTGAGAATATGAAAGGAAGATGGATGGATGGGTGGATGATGGATGGATGAAATGGTGGATGGATAGATGCATGGATGAATGAGTGATAGGATGACTTAAGAATGAAAGAGTAAAAGGCAGGAAGGGTTTATGAGTGAAAGGGAGGGTGGATGGTTTGAGGGATGGATTGCTGGGTTGATGGATGATGAAAGAAAGGATGGATTGATGGTAGAATTAGTGAAAGAATGAATGCATGAGCGGTAGGGTAAATGCATGGATGAGTGGATGTATGGAGTGAAAGTATGGCTAGATGAATGAAAGGATGGATGAGTAAAGGGATGTATGCAAAGATGGAAGAGTACAAATGTATGGATGAGTAAAAGGCACAGTAGATGCATGTCTGGATGAAAGAATGGATGGTTGGATTAGGGAAAGGGTGAATTGATGGATGGATGAATAGATGGATGAGTGAAAAGATGAATGGCTGAGTTAAACGATAAATGGAAGGATGTATGAATGGGTGGATGGATGGGACAAAGGGTGAATGGATTGGTGTGAGAATGAATGGCTGAGTGAAAGGGTTGATACTGGGATGTGTCAAAGGGTGGATGATAGATGGATAGAGTGAAAGGATTGTCGTGAAGTTATTTTAGTGACTTTTATGTGCAAGTTATTGTAGCTATAGACCTGCTGCGTGTGCCCTTTAGCCTAGTAACAATCAATTTTATTCATTTTATTTTATGAGCAGAAGCTCTCTTCTGCAGTGATGTTTTGTCTTCTTTTATCTCATACACTTTTAGCACAGAAACTGTTTTCATCCCTTTTAGTCTGACATTCTCGATCTGTGTTCTGCTCAAGGCTGTACCCGATAATGTTGTCAGTACAAAGTGGAATACCACAGTCTTGTCACTTCATGAGAAACATACATGTTTTTACGTTACAGCATTTTTCTCAGAACACAGCTGTTTTATCATAAAACTACCCTCTATACGTTAGAGGGAGAGTTCCAGCCAGAATAATTGCCCCTGCATTGTCACTTCAGTGCAGCTGTTTGCTGAGACTTGATGTCTTTTCCGCCTACATGGGAGAGAACTCTCAGTAGACCATTAGCCCTCTTCGCTACTACCAAACTCAGGTATGAGGGATGGATTCTTCCTAGGGATCCTAAAGGGCGGAATAGGGATGTCAGTGCTGTGCTCTAATATTGTACTTTATAAGCATAGGTAGGAATTCCAACACCTAGCATACTGACACTATGGTAGTACTTTTCTTGTGTTTTACTTTCTTTGTCACCACTGTGTTATTATTATGTTTTATTATCCTAATAATTGCAGTACATGCCATTTTATCCAAAACGCAATTGATTCAATAAAGTATATTAAACCAATTTTGCTTCTGTCTGTCTTTGCATGTGTGAGACAAATGTAACTGAGAGAAAAAGATGAGAAAAGGGCGATCTGTAACACCGCAATTTCCCTGAGAACTCAGAAAGTCATGCGCCTGGCTGCCACAAATCACCACCACTGCTAGGTGCTGGTGAGGTACTGCTAGCTTCCCAAAAGGGTTAGGGTGACAGTTGTCATACAGTGTGGAATTAGACTCAGACCCCACAACCTGGTGGTGCTGCCGCCCAAATCCAGCAGTCTCAGTGGTACAATGAGAGCCAGGCACAACATGGGGCCACCAACATTTGGTCAGGAACTAAATTATGGATCCTCCTGAGTATCTCTGTCCCACCAGGTGCTAAAGGCACCCCAGTACTATATACAGAGATGTCCATGGTATTGAGGATTTCCTCCCCAGCTAGATAGGTAGCACCTATTTAAGACTGAAGGTTGTTCAAGCTTGAACCTCAATGGATTTATCCCTAATGGGTGTCTCTGAACCTGTACAGTACCAAAAATATCTTAGAGACAATACTCCTTGGTAAGTATTATACACAATATATACAATAGACACCAAAATTAGACAAGTAAATAGTCATAGAGCAATGCAAACAGTAGGAAATCCCATAAAATGCAATGGGAGAAACTAGGGGCCTGATTCTAACTTTGGAGGACGGTGTTAAACCGTCCCAAAAGTGGCGGATATACCACCTACCGTATTACGAGTTCCATAGGATATAATGGACTCGTAATACGGTAGGTGGTATATCCGCCACTTTTGGGACGGTTTAACACCGTCCTCCAAAGTTAGAATCAGGCCCTAGGTCTGGGGCATTACAAACCATATACTAAAAAAGTGGAATGTGAATCACAAATTCCCCCCTAGACAAGTGTAGTGTGTGCAGAATCGCTGGGAGAGTACGAATACAGGAAAGGTAAGTAAATGACCCCACCCTAGAGCCCAGAAAAGCAGGAGTAAAGTACTGAAAGTTTCCTTAGGACACACTACACCTCGTTTCTGGGATTTTGTAGCAGCCAACCAAGTCTGCAAAGAACAACTGCTGGATTATTAGACCTGAAGACCTGCAAAGGAAGGGAACCAAGTCCAGAAGTCGATTGAAGTTCCAGGAAGGACAGGAGCCCCTGCCAACCCAGAAGAGGGTGCAAAAGGAGAGTGCCCGGTTAGTCGAAGACTGCAGAAATACACCCTATGGAGATGCCAGCAGGTTCCTGTGTAATGCAAAAGATGTCCCACAGCTTGAAGATCGTTGGAGATAAGATTTCATGTTGGAAGGCACAAACAAGCCTTGGCTACGACAAAATTGCATTTTTCATCAAAATGGCGCTGGATGGACCCAGGAGGGACCTGGGGGCCTCAACTTTGTGTAAGGAGGAAGAGGGGAATCGCAGCACTTAAGATAGCCCTCACAATGCCAGCCAGCACCCCCAGACGCCACAGGATCTGGGTTCAAAGGAGGTGCAAAAAACAGTTAATGCAGCACAACAAAAGAAGGTCCCATGCCACAGGAGAACATCTCAGCGAGTTGAGCATCAGAGGGTGGACTGCCAGAGACCTGGGCCAGGCTGTGCATGAAGGCATTTTGCAAAGAGTGCACAGAGGCCTCAGGAGGTGAAGAAGACACAGTATACAAGGGTACCATTGTTCTGGGGGAAGGCAAGGTCTTATCTCCTCCATATTGCGTCAGCAGGACCTCAGGACAGTCCATGTCAATGATGTGTCCTTAGGAGCATGCTTATCATTGTGAGAGGAGTCCCAGGGTACTGGTCCTCATCTTGGAAGGTGCCACCTTGGAGCAGGGGAGTGACTCCGTCACACCACAGGAGATTTCTTCGGTCCTTCTGGTGCAGGATGAAGACAGGAGTCCCCAGAGCATGCACACTGTTGAAACTGTTGCAGTTGCTGACTTGGAGCTGAGGTTGCTGAAGAAAAGTGTCTCTTGTAGACACTTTGTTGCAGTTACAGCGTTTCTTGGAGCAGGCTGCGGTTGATCTGAGGTCAGAAGAGTCTGAAATTGTTGCAGAGGATTCCTGGAGGAAACTTGCATGCAGAATCTGAAAAGAACCTACAGGACAGACCCTAAATAGCCCTGAGAACGGGGTTGACTACCTTATCAGGTATGGACCTATCAGGAGGGGTCTCTGATGTCACCTGCCAGCACTGGCCACTCAGAGCCCTCCAGAGTGCCCCCACATCTTGCAAAGCAAGATGGCTGAAGGCTGGGACACATTGGAGGCGCTCTGGGCACCACCCCTGCGGTGGTGATGGACAGGGGAGTGGTCACTCCCCTTTCCTTTGTCCAGTTTTGCACCAGAGCAGGGGAGAAGGGATCCCTGAACCGGTGTAGACTGGTTAATGCAAGGAGGGCACCATCTGTGCCCTTGAAAGCATTTCCAGAGGCTGGGGAGGCTACCCCACCCCAGCCTGTAACACCTATTTCCAATGGGAGAGGGTGTAACACCCTGCTCTATGAGGAAATGCTTTGTTCTGCCTTCCTGGGACTGGCTTGCCCAGACCCCAGGAGGGCAGGACCCTATCTGTGAGGTGGCAGCAGCTGTAGCTGCAGTGCAAGCCTTAGAGAGCTGGTTTGGCAGTACTGGGGGTCCATGGTGGATCTCCCAGGATTCATGGAAGTGGCTCCCCAATACCAGATTTGGAACGGGGGGACAATTTCATGATCTTAGACATGTTACATGGCCATATTCGGAGTTACCATTGTTAAGCTACATATAGGTATTGACCTATATGTAGTACACACGTGTAAAGGAGTCCCCGCACTCACAAAGTCTGGGGAAATGGCCCTGAACTATGTGGGGGCACCTTTGATAGTGCAAGGGTGCCCTCACACTTAGTAACTTTGCACCTAACCTTCAGCAAGTGAAGGTTAGACATATAGGTGACTTATAAGTTACTTAAGTGTAGTGAAAATGGCTGTGAAATAGTGTGTGCACTATTTCACACAGGCTGCAATGGCAGTCCTGTGTAAGGGTTTGTCTAAGCTCCCTATGGGTGGCAAAATAAATGCTGCAGCCCTTATGGATCTCCTGGAACCTCGATGCCCTGGGCACCTAGGTACCATATACTAGGGACTTATAAGGGGGAGTCCATTATGCCAATAGAAATTGGTAAATGTAGTCACTGGCCTACAGTGGCACATTTATTTAAAAGCAGAGAGAGCATAAGCACTGAGGTTCTGGTTAGCAGAGCCTGAGTGACATAGTTAGGCACTACACAGGCATACACATTAGGCCACAAACTATGAGCACTGGGGTCCTGGCTAGCAGGGTCCCAGTGAGACAGGCAAAACACACTGACATATTGGTTTTTATCTATGAGCACTGGGGTCCTTGCCAGCAGGATCCCAGTGACCCAGTAAAAACACACTGATACACACTCACAAACAGGCCAAAAGTGGGGGTAACCATGCTAGAAAGAGGCTACTTTCCTACAACCCCATACCACACTACATGTTAGGCTAGGTCCTCTGAGTAATGACGCTCCTACCCGGCCTCAATTGGCCACAAACATGCCGCATTCTGATGCTGGCACCTTGGCGGTAGCTGAGGATCGCTGCTTATACATTGAGCTTGTAGCAATATTTAGACTCTTAGTACAGTTGGTAAAGCAAACATTAAATGCTTCCCCAGCATACGCTACTCCAGTAAACCACACGCAGTCACACTAGGTATTAACCCTGCGACTCTGCGTTCTATCATGGATAAAGTACCAGTAAATTGTGAAGAAATTCCATTTTGGTTAGCTCAAAATTAAATGCACTGGATGCTGTGCTTCTCCATACAGGACCCCAAGATGAACACAGAATTCTCACTATGTGCTTGCCATTTGGAATGGTTCCCGCAGCTCTACACTAGCGCACACTTACCAATCGCCCAGAAGTGCTAAAACAAATTCAAGATGAATATGGGGCTGACCTAGCCCTAGATGTGGGGATGTAATTAATGGGCAATTTTTCCACAGCATCCTCAATATTATTAAGTAACATTCAAGGGAAAGCAGTAGCACTAACAGTGCGCATGCAGCTCCGGGATGTTCCTGCACAGCATCAAGAAAGTGAGCTGCCTAAAATTAGTGCCCAAACCTATTCAAGTATAGGTCTGTATAGTTTGGGAGCCAGACCTAGTAAACTACAATTCCAAGATAAATCCAATAAGGATTCTATTAGGAAATCTGCTGAGGGTTCTAAAAAATGCTGGGAGAAACAAAAAAACATTTGAATAAAACAGGAGAAAACCTCTGCATTTTGAGACCCCTGAGAAATGCTATAACTTAAGAAATAGGTATAATTTAAAAACTCCTGATAGATATCAATATACTGTTACACACCAATCTCTTTCTTGTGAGAGAGGTGGGTGATCAGAACAATGAACAGAGTACGAGAAACCGAAAAAAGATTCTCAACACTCAGCAGACGTTTCAGTTAAAAAAGAAGAGAAACTTCCACAACAAAAACCCTAATTCAAAAAGAAGAAGGTGGCAGCTATCTTTGCATGAAATGCCAGGCAATATGAGAGCTTTATTGAAGAACAGGAACTGGGCAGTGGCTCTGTTAGACAGCTCAGCAGATGTCACAATAGTTCGCTGGAATGTACAAAAGCATCTGGAGGTAAAAGCAACTGACGCCTTCATAGAAGTCGAGACTGCAGACATGCATGTCTCACCACCAAAAAAGGGTGTATAAAATGAAATTGCAATTAGAGGGAGACATTGAGAGCACAATTGACATATTTTGGAAATGATTAACTGGCATGTATGATATTTTGTTGTCTGAAAAAGACTGACCGCCAGAATTTGTCAGTGAAGTCCTGCGGGGATAAGAGATCATTAAGCCTTCATTCTCACCCCTAGTTCCTCTAGAATTAATAGAGTCATACTCATATGATTGGGCATTGGCACAGGCCTTGCGCTGTAACACAACCATGTTGGGTGGGATAAAGATCTCCCTACCACATGATACCAATTACGTATTACAATTAAAGCTAGACTACCAGGGTGTATTTGAGCCCTGTGTCTCACCTATGAACAATCCTCAGTTTCCCGTTGATAAACCAGACCATCCTTGTAGAATAGTCTTGGAGAACAGACATTTAAACAGTAAAAAAACGCACATATGATATTCACAATGTACATAGCACAGCACTCATTTACACTATAGGGGCATATTTACAAGGAACTAGCACATCAGCTCTGATGCGCCAGTTTCCTTGCATCACCCTGCACCCCCCCTAACGACACTATGGTAGCACTGTATTTACAATACAGCGCACCATGGCACTCACTAGCACAACAGCATCAAAATTTTTTATGCTGTTGTGGAGCTTTTCTGGACTAGTGCCAAAATATTAGCACTAGTCCAGCAAAGCTCAGGGAGGCCCATAGGATAATGCACTACTGTCACTTTAACGACCAGGCATTAAAAAAATGATGCTAGAATGGCACAGCAAAATCTTGTAAATTTCACTGTGCCATTTGTTAAGGGCCTTCCTGGGGGAGAACACCCCCTAGCATACATTATACCTGGCTCAGGTATAATGTGGTGAAAAAGTTTACATAGGGTTGCAATGCTCGAATTGCGCCACTTTGCAATACGGCGCAGTATGAGGGTCTGTTTAACCCTGCTATAGCATAAAAAAATGACACTACAGCAGCGCTAAGAGACTCAAGGGGTTTGTGATATGCCCCATAGTGCATAAAATATACAAAACGACTTTGGATATTTCCAACGGCTTCGTCTGCCAGAATATGTCACTTGAAAACAAGGATTTAACAGCATTTAGTGCTTTAGGCTTGCAGAAAAAAAAATTGTAGGCTCCCACAGGGGTATTAAAACAGTCCTGAACTGTTTTCAGCACATGTAGCATCCATTTGACACAACATTGACCCTGAGGAGTTGTCCTCTGTTGATGACATCTACCTAACGGATGATGATCTCTTTCACCACCTGAAGCAGGTGGCCAACATTGTTTTGGGATTAGTCAAATTCAGCTACAAATTCAGGGCCATATTTATAAAAACATGGTGCATCATTAGTGATGCGCCTTTTTTTTTGCAGCCCCCTTGTGTCCCCTAACGCCACCATGGTAGCGCCGTATTTACAATATGCGTACCATGGCGCATGTTAGGGGCAATAGCTTCATTTTTCTGATGCTATTGTAACGCTATACTGGATTGGGGTAAAATAAAATGACGCTAATCCTGTGTATTGTTAAGAGGCCCATTGAAATGAATGGGATCCTCATTTTAATACCTGCTTTAAACAGCTGCTAAAAATGATGCGCCACCTTGTAAATATGACACTAACGTAGTGGCCCGTTAGCGTCCCATTTGCAGCAAACCTTTTGACACAAATGTGGAGCTAAGGGGCGCAAGGGCCTTGTAAATCTGGCCAGTGTCCTGTTTTTGGGATACGAGATATCGGATAAAGGCAAGATCCTAGCACCCCACTTTCTAGAAAAGTGTGCACAGTTACAACTACCAAATACCATAAAAATAATTAATGGTGGGTGGCCAGGTCTGTACAAACAAACAAAACAATATGTCCTTTGCTGTGATATCTGTCAGCAAATAAAAGGGTATACCATTAAATGCCCACCAAAGACACCCCTTGTAACTGCAAATAAACCACTTCAGTGTGTGTACCTAGACCATTGCGGTCCCTTGACACCTGGTGGTGCATACAAATACATCTTAGTCGCTGTCGACTCATTCTTTGGAGTTCTAAGGGTATGGCCACAATGATCATCTTACACTGGAACTGTTATAAAATATCAGCAAATCTTTATCAGTACATATGCAGATGCAGCTTTTCACTGGGCCAGGGCCCTGCTTTCACCTCAAGGAGGTACACCATGGCTTTGTTAGGGCTCCAACTACATTTCTTGTGTCCCTACCATCCCAAGGGTGACAGTGTAATGGACCGGAAGAATAGAGACTTAAAGCAATCCTTAACAGTAAGAGTATTAGGCACGGGTCATAGTTTGCTTAGTCACCTGTATGGAGTCCAGAGAGCACTTAATTACCTGCCCAGAAGATCCTTGGGGGAGGGCGCATCTCATATGGGGTGCTGCTCGGGACACAAATGTATGTTCCAGATCTTGATGGCTCTGGCGTGGAGGCGGCAGACACAGATTTTGACATAAAGGAATGTGTCACTGTCTTGCAGGAATTACAACAGTTCCATCAAAAAATCGCGTCTGCCTGTGCCACCTCCTTGGGACTAAGGAATGCACCAAAGATATAAACCTGCTGGATTCCGAAAGTTGGGGATATAGTGCAAGAAAAGATTGCTGTAAAAAAGGAGTTTGGTCCATCATATTGTGCACCAGTTCCAGTCCTGGGAATATGCAGTATCAGAATTGTTATTCTACCACCACTGTCTGGATCAAAAGAAAACCGCTTTTTCTCCATTGATAATGGGAAGCTACACCATGTGGCCTATCCTACACAGCAGCCTTAGTGGAATCCTGGGTAGTTCCCGAATCCCTCTCACTACAGAACAAGAAGTTCCTCTACAGGTATGAGCAGCAATGCTGACACTTCCCTGAGCTTGGGGAGGGTGGAAAATTATCTTTCATTAGTACCTCTATTTTCACCTACAACAAGAAACAGTAATAATGAGGGGTACTACACAAATGCAACTCAAACTGATGAATTTGTCTACTATGAACCACCAAGGGAGACTTCTGTCAGTTCGCCAATTTCTAACATGGCTCTAACGTTTGCACTAACTGCTGCTGCATATTTGCCAATCGAGAAGATTCCTCCTTTGACTCTTCCACTTTTCTGCAACACCATTGTCAAAAGCAGGTAAGCTGATAAATTGGCCTAAAGATCACTATTTCATTCATCCATGGAGCTATCTGTGGCTTTTACTAACTGTACCTGCATGTCTTCTTTAGATTGGGTTCTTTATTGTCTTTTTCTTACTGATACATGGTCATTACCTTCCTAAACACTCTGCAGTCGAATTGGTGGAGGAGGTCCTAAAACCATATTTTTCTTCACACAAGGTACCTAGGGTACATTTTAGCAATACCAGTCCTGATGGGATTGGTTGGGATAAAGTATCTTTTGATATATTCAGTCCGACTGAGGTTCTTCAAATTCCATCTGTTTTCAAACTTTATTTAAATGATGTACTAATACCTGGGGTTGTTTCTGATGACTGGGCTATAAAAAATGTCAATTCTATGCTATCTAAACTAGAGTACTTTACTATATATTTGAAAGTGAAGATATTTACCAAACAAAAGAAAATTATGGTGATTTGTTCTGTTATAATTAATATGGAAATAATTTCATCCATAGAGCAAATACCAGAAAGGCTATTTTGAATTATACATAATGGGAACATTGTCCTACCCCACCAGTGGGGAGTTCCAAAACATTTATGGATAAGTTTACATATTTTTCTGGGTACAATGCTAAAGATGCTGTGTCTTATTATTTTAAATTGCCTGTGATGGAAAAGCACAATGTATTGTTAATTGATACAAAATAGATTTACTCTGATTCTTTTATTTCCTTGTTGGCTATAGAAGGTTATGAATTTTTGATGAAGCCGATTGACTTAAAGAGTGTTTGGGAAACTAAAAACTGGAAAATACAGGGAAGGGAATCTTTATTTAAAGCATGACTGATACCGTTACAAATGATATTTTTAAATGACAGTGCAGCAGACAGGTTGTTTAGGTTTGGCGAAAATTAAAGAATTAAATGCGTCCAGTATCCCCAATTCGGCAAAAGTTTACAAATGGCAAAATACATTAATGTAACAGAAGAACAGCTCAATGGGCGTCTCCTAAATGGAACATTTAACACATCATTTTCAAGTCCTGGTTGGTGGTTATTGTGGCCAGCTGACACAAATGGTTGTCATGCGCATTTTGTAAACTCCACAGGGGGGTTTAGAGCGAACAGACCAGACCCTCGCTATGTGTCACCAGAACATTCTGGTATTGTGACAACATACAGGGGGTTATTCCAACTTTGGAGGAGGTGGTAATCCGTCCCAAATGTGACGGATTTACCACCAGCCGTATTACGAGTTCCATAGGATATAATGGACTCGTAATACGGCTGGTGGTATATCTGTCACTTTACCGTCACTTTTGGGACGGATTACCACTTCCTCCAAAGTTGGAATAACCCCCATAGTGTATGAAAATTGTGCCAGCAATGGTTAAAACATTACTCATTAGATGCTGTAAAAGAACACCTCAGTCTCCTGTCCAATAACACAGACTTACAAGAAGTGTTGTTAGACCCCAGAATACATCATAAAAATCACTCCTTAAATGCAATTTACAACAAAATTTTGAAACTTTCACAACAAGAAGCAGCAGCCGGTTAAGGCAAATAGATCAAGAAAACTTACAGAATGCATTAGCCGTTGTAGATAATGGTATTATCATCTTGTCCGACTGCAATTACACTCTTAATAACATCATTTATTCTGCAATTGACATTATGAAAACTGACATGTCATCTTACACTATGGACAGAGTCAACTTAGGTCCATTATGCAGTTAGGTTGGACACTACAGACGTTGAAAAATAGTCACGTTCCATGGCTTTACATCAGGGCCAAGGGCCTGTTTGTTGCATTTAATGTGATGAAACAACAACAAATAATTGCTAAGAAAGAAGCAACTTATGTTATGTTGAACATCGAAAAATTAGAAAAGTTGCCTTTTACTATGGCAGAAATGCATTTGCAGCCTGTTATTAATCTGCATATTTCACCACTTCAATTTACATCCTGCTGGAAACACATTCCTTTCGTACCAATGCTTCAATGGCATGAAAGATATCTTTCTTAGCGGCAACAAATGCAAGACTTCTGTGAGCCATTCAATGGTTTGTAAACAGCTTTTCTTGCATGGAGCATGTAACACTTCTGCAGTGAATGTGGCCTGTTATCTGATGGGAATTCCTGTCACCTTGTTTCGACCTGCATTCCAGGTGCTCTCAAATGAAAGTTATGTACTTCTAAACAGCAAGAGCTGTTGTAGAATGTGAGCCGCAATTGCCCACGTGGTTTCGGTCTCCCAAATTGTAACTTGTTGCAATAACATCTTTTTTACCTCTACGCAACAGACCTCATGTTGCTACTTCTAATGTAAACTTTGACAAGCTGAGCAACTAAAAGCTCCTTTGTTTCAGAAACCTGTAGCGCTGACATCTGCATGTGAGACCTATGCGCTTCAAGTAGCAAGGTCACCAGCCGAAATACAGTCCCTTCTAAATACAAACTTTCCGAGATACTTTGGTATACCCACGGGACAAATATTTAATGGGTCCAATACTGCTGGGATTGTACACTTCTTTAAGGCCGGTGGTTCTGGGTTTGTCAGCACCTTCTCATCTGTATTTGGCATAATACCATCAGCCATACACTCCATACTCCGCTGTGTATATGGGGGATTTCCAACTACTTTGGCCTTAATTTGTGGCATTTTGCTGTTGCTATCGCAATGCCAGCCCCATCTCAAAAGAAAGGACTGATGGCGCTTACACCAGCGCAACTGTGTTGTGAACTCATGATGCAGAATTTCGGGGCACCACTCCTTGAGGAACTGGAGTGCAACTAGTCTCCACCATTCAGACCGGTACTGAACTGTGCAGCATGTGTTTCATTGCCTTTGGTGCCTTTTCAAATGTGCACTATGACTGTGTCTTTCTACTCAGCACTTACTTTCACTGAATGCTGATTTGTTGATGTTCTTGATGAGGGATCATTACCAGACATGCACATTGAGGGTGCATTCGCTACGGGAAGCTTCCTATGAGCTGCCCTATGTGGATCAAGTGGGTCTGGGCACTTCAGCATCTGGCACTACACAGTATACTGCAACCTTGGCTGGCGCTGAGGCCTTGGAACACGAGTGCTCTTTGGTTTTCCTTTGGTTGCTTTAACACCTGCTGAAAATAGATTGTTCCTTGGTTCACTTGCCCTGGATATGATTGTTAGTTTCGAAAATGACAATAACTTTTAAACATGGCATTTGGCTTTCAACAATAACATAATTATATTTTAAATTGCTTGTTTTTTTATTCGGCCTGCTTCAGTATTCTTCCTTGTCAATTTGGACATTTATACATATATATGTTTTAGTTAATTTTTATGTAATTTCTTGGGGTTTACCTCTACACTTTGCACTGACAAAGGGAGGACATTGTGAGGTCATTTTAGTTGCTTTTTATGGGCATGTTATTATATCCGCATGCCTGCAGCGTGTGCCCCTTAGCCTAGTAACAATTCATTGTATTCATTTTATTTGCTGAGCAGAAGCTCTGTTCTACGGTGAAGTTTTATTTTCTTTTATCTCATACACTTAGCACAAAAACTGTTTGTTGTGGGTTCTTTCACTATGGATATAGATTACGCTCTTAGAACAAATGAGATGGTTTGACTTCTTTATTGAGTGGGTCTTCTTTTTAAAATTTTTATATCTACTCTTTTTGTGTCTTTTGATTTCTTCTCGTCTTGAGTCTTTCTTTTTCCTTCTGGATTCTCTTCCTTATTTCTTTTCTTTTTCTTTCATTCTCAGGCAGCAGTGTGAGAGGGAGAGAAGGAAAACAAAAAAAATAGATACCCAGTGAAGAAAAAGAATTAATAAAATAAATTGGAGAAAATAGACGTAAGCGGAAAGGAGCTCCAAAGCCTCTTTCACCAACAATACCCTGAAGGGTTATGCATACAGGCAAATACCTGCAAAAGCCATGTCCCTCCAGGGACGTGGCTGGCACAGTGGCCTATAGAGTGATCCCACGGCGGTTCTCTTCTGGGAGTCGACAGGGTCATCAGCATTTATTTTTCCCGTGCCTCTGTTCCGTGTTCGGGTTCCTCTCTTGGCGTCCCTGTATGTTTGCTGTCTTTTGGCGGCGGGCGCACATCCAGGATATCTGACGCCTTTAACCCGATGTCCGCGTCGGTGTTGCATGACAAGTCTTCTGGGTGTGGAAAAGTGCCCCTGGGGGACTGTTTGACACGCCCCGGGGTTCGGTTTGTAGCGGGCCCCTTTTGGCTCTGTTACACTGTTGTAATTACTTTCAGTCTGATATTCTCGTTTTGTGCTCTCCTTAAGGCTGTACCCGATAATTTTGTCAGTATAAAGTGGAACACAACAATCTTGCCACTTCACAAGAAACATACGTGTTCTTACGTTACATTAGTTTTCTCTGAAAACCAGCTGTTTTATTATAAAACATCTCTCTGCCCCTATATATTAGAGGGAGAGTTCCAGCCAGAAAAATTGCCACCGCATGCTGTTGCTTCAGTGCAGGTTTTTGGTGAGATTTGACCTCTTTTCCACCTACATAGGAGAGGACTCTCAGTAGACCAACAGCCCTTTTTGCTGCTACCAATCTCCGGTATGGGGTATGGTGTCCTCCTAGGGACCCTGAAGGGCAGATTAGGACTATTACTGCTGTACTTTAATATAGTACTTTAGGGGCATAGGGAAGAATTCCAACACCTAGCATTCTGACACTATGGTGGGACTTTTCTTGTGTTTTACTTTCTTTGTCACCGCTGTGTTATTGTTATGTTTTATTATCCTGATAATTGCAGTACATGCCATTTTTGTCTAGAGCTCCATTGATTCAATAAAGTATATTGAACCAATTTATCTTCTGTCTCTTTTTGCATGTCTGAGGTGAATGTAACTGAGAGAAAAGGAGGAGATATGTTACACCACGATTTCCCTGAGAAGCCAGAAAGTCATGGACATGGCTGTCACAAGTCACCTCCACTTCTAGGTGCAGGTGAGGTACTGCTAGCTGGCCGAAAGGGTTAGGCTAACAGGTGGCACCGGGTGTGGAATTGGACACCACAACCTGGTGGTGCTGCCACCTGAATCCAGCAGCCTCATTGGTACAATAAGAGCCAAACACAACAGGATGGATAGATGGATCAAAAGGGTGGATGGATGAGTGAAAGGATGGATGGATGATTGAATAGATGGATGAATGGAAAGATGAAAGGGGGATGGATTAGCAAAAGGATGGATTATTAAGTGGATAGATTGGTTTGATGTACAGATGTTCCTGGACCTGTGGCGGCTCTCTTTTCTGTGCTCCGCTGCTACATCCTCCTTGTTTTGTGGTCCATTTTTATTGCACAGGGGTGAATAATTATTTTATAATAAAAATAAAATGCAGTCCCACTTTGGGTTCAGAAACAAACTAAGGCAGCTAGTGACATAGTTTGATTGCTGACACAGGTTCATGAAGGTGCCTGTACCATTCCTGCACTGTGAGCATGTAAGTGTGACTATGAATGTGAGTTAAAGTGAGAGAGTCAGTGTAGGAATGAGTCAGAGTGAGTGAGAATGAGTGACAGTAAGAACCAGTATGTGTAAGAATTAATGTGAATGAGTGAGGGAGAATGACAGTGAGTATAACTGAGTGTTACTGTGTGTGAGACTGAGTCACAGTAAGACTGAATAATTCAGAATGAGTGAACATGAGTGGGACTAAGTGAGACAAAGTGGGCCAAAGTAGAATGAGTGAGCCTATGTGAATTAGTGAGACCAAGTGAGACTGAGTGATTCAGAGTGAGACTATAAACACAGTGCAAGAAAGGGTGAGAGAACCCTTCAAGAAAAAGCTCTTTGGAGTTTGATCGAAGGATTACACCCGCCACTTTTAAAGGTCGCCAGCCACCAGTGCCCCTGGGCAAACTCATGGTAGGTCAGCGGTCACAAATTCGAGTTCTATGGATTTTACAGCACCGGGTGATTACCAGATGAAAAAAAGTCCTCACCCATTGTTAAATTTCAGTGGGTCATACCAGACAAAATTTCAAAGAGTATGGTACAATGACAAATAGTTTTTGGTACTGGTGGGTAAGCACTAAAATCCAAATGGTATTGCCCAAAAACTCACAATAGGTGCAATTTATTATCACTTGATGAATTCCAAACCTCATGAGATTGGATTTTACTGGGTGTGATATGTTGCATGTTCCCTCCTACCCCAGGGTTCTAAAGCATTCTGAATGTTCCACTACACTTTGTAAAAAGCAATTCATTGAGCAGGAATCCAGCTGCCCCATTAAACAATTAACACAATGACTGTTTTTTCAAAGCTTCTTTTGCTGACTGTTCATTCCCTGAAAATTCAGTCTTAGGTGATGAGGAGATAATTTAAGGCAGTAGGCATATTGCACTGCTAGAGTTCAGTTCTCTGAGCTGTCCCATTTTTTAGCCATCAAAAAATGCGCAAATGTGGCACATTCATCATAATATGATCTTTATTTCCACTCTAAATACTTCTGATGTATTTACATAACAAGTTATCTTGCACCATGGGGTGCCGGGGGCTATATTTAAAAGAGGGTTGGGGTGAGAGCAACTAGCAACTAAATAATACAGGAAATGTAGTAATAGGTATTGCAAAAAGTATCAAGTATTGCTTTAGAGAATGGCATGTGCAAGGAGACTCACAACATTAACAAACACATGGCCACAAATCATGTATCCATGTGCATATTTACAGAATCACACCTACAGAAAACCATGAGCCCACAGAACACAATCACAAACACCTATGCACACTCTAAGACACTCTAAGACTATGGCCCTCATTACAATGCGGCCACACTCCTGCTGGGTCTATTTTGAGATCCCCGCTGGGCCGGCGAGCGGAAACCTATTTTCCGCCCCCCGGCCCAGCAGGGATCTTGGCCGCAACAGTGAAAAGCTGAATGGGTCAGTGGCATGGGCAGTGCAGGGCCGCGACTCCCCTTTCTGCCAGCCTTTTCATGGCAGTTCAAACCACCATGAAAAGGCTGGCAGGAGGGGGACTCGTAATCCCTTGGGCAGCGCTGCAAGCAGCGCTGCCCTGGGGGATTTAAACCGCCGGGACTAAAGTGACGGGAAACTGCTGGTCCCGGTGGTGCGACCGCGGCGCTTCCGCCGCGATCGTAATTCCCCTGAAAGCACTGCCAGCCTGTTGGCGGTGCTTCCGTCAAAACAGCCCTGTCGGTCAAAGCAGCCAGGGTTGTAATGACCCCCATAGTCCCTAGATCACTACACTTACAGGCACTTGCTAACAGACCACCAGCCATGGATTCACCTGTACATATAGACCAGCACACAGTAGCTCACACAGAGTACACTTATTTACATCCATACAGTCCCAAGCAACACCCATGAAAGGAGACAGAAGCCAGACACCCCTAAAAAGGCAGATATGGGTATAACTGTTTCTGAGGTAGACAGATGAATGCAGGCTTCACGTCCACTGGCTCTTTGGCTTCTAAGCAGGAAACCACATTTATGTGGAAAAAAGTACACTGTTAGTCAATTATTTCTTATCCTTTGAGAAATAACTTCCACATAAGTGATATAAAATATCTGTCTCCATGCCCATCAACTAGTGCAGCCCGTATTTATGGGGCATGCAAGGATAATTGAGAGTGCATGTGTCTGTTGTCAAGCTCCATTAGGTTCCTGTTAACTAAAGACTCTCTCTCCCATAGGCATGGAGTATTAAGTCATGGATAGAAATTATGAACTGCCCTTATAATTGTTATGTGGGGGGAGCCATAGCATTCTGAGAATGCCCTGGTGACTACTGATTGATGAATATGTCTGTTAGACCTGGCATACTTGGTGTGGTTTTCACCCTAACATTTTGCCTTTAGACCTCCTATTTTGCTGACTTTGGCTCTGATTTAGAGTTTGGCGTATGGAGTTACCTCATCCCAAACGTGACAAAGGTCCTGTCCAGCGTATTACAATTCCATTATAGCCCATCAAAATAGCAATAAGGCAGACATGATATCTGTCACATTTGTGACGGAATAAACTGTCTGCCAAACTCTAAATCAGGCCCTTTACTTTTGCTGGCTTTAGGATTTTTCACACTTTACCACTGCTAAACTTTGCTAAATTGCTTGTGCTCTCCCCTTAAAACATGGTAAGATTGGCAAATCCTCAATTACCATATGTTTGTTTTTACAAGTAAATAGTAAAGTGGCATTATCTGTGCCCAGGGCCTGTAGTGTGAATGTTACTGGTGCACCTGCAGCACTGATTGTGCCACACACTTAAGGGGCACTGTAAGCATGTCTCAGACCTGCCATTGCAGCCTGTGTGTTTGCAGTTTTAAACTGCCATTTTGATCTTGCAAAATATATCCCTTGGCAGGACCACGCTTTCATTTTTAATACATATGTCACCGCAAGAGTAGACCCTGTACAGCCCAGAGTGTAAGGTATAGTGTATTTAAAAAGTTGTACATGCACTTTTGAGTTTTACATGTCTTGGTAATGAAAAACACATTTGCCTTTTTACTAATGCAAGGTCTACCTCTCCACTAGGATAACATTGGATATTTTTATAATTAATTGTAATAAAAAAATATAACTTATGGTGAAGTTGGATCTTAAATTGCAATTTTGAAAATGTCACTTTTAGAATGTTAGCATTTTTCTGCCTTAGCCATTTGGTGCCTTTAGCCTATCTCTGGTTCACTTGACTGGGTGTATTTGACAGTTGGATTGTGTGTATCCCTGATAGACAGACACACACAATAGGAAGCTTAGTTGTGCCCTGAAGGGCCATCACTAGCAGGATGGGAGGGAGGAGTTGGGCACAGCCCCACTTACCCTTGAATAGGATGTGTCCTACCCCCACACAAAGGACTGGTTACTCTCTGTAGTTACTCTGGAGCCAGGAAGGCAGAGCATCTGAGAGACACTGGAGCCAGCATACTGTCAGATGTCATCTGGAGACCTCAGAGCAGATAGTCCATAATGCATTCCACCAAGTTGCTGCAGGTGACAACCATGAGTGTTGCTACCCAGTGAATTTGGTTCCCTTTGTGTGCTGGTGGGTCTCAGGTTCTTTGAGGGTAACTGTGAGTCCATCCATGTCTGTGGGTTATCTGCTTGGCAATGACCATGAGCACAACATTCAGAAAGAGGTGGAGTTCAGGTCACACTTGGAGACGTTAGGGTTGTCTGAGTAGGTGTGCCTGACCACAAGGTCCAAGGCCACCAAGAGGGTAATCAGGAGGACCTGGAGCCTGGAAGAATATCCCAGGTGCCTGCCAAAGAGAGGAAGGGCACAAAGCACACAAAACCCGCTCCTGAAACTTCCATAGTCTGGGAGTAGGCTGAACCTGAGGGTGATGCCCTGTAACTTATGGGGAAGGACATTGCCACCCTGGGCCTTCCTGAACTAACCAACTGGGAGCAGAAAGGGGGGTCCTACCAGGGAGGTGTTGTGTAAGGTGCTGATGGAATGCCCTACTCTTGAGACATTATGACAGGAGGCCGAGGTCAAGGCAGCTGGTGTCACCTCTGGTGATCACATGATTTACTGGGAGAATGGTCTCCTGTAAAGTGAGCTTAAGGTTCCTGAGCCTAGTGCAACTAATGTGTTCCCCCAATGCTACATGACCTTACTACTGGAGTTGGCACATGATGTACCCCTAGAAAGTCATCTAGGGCAGAAAAGACTACTGAAAGACTTGCCACCCACTTTTACTGATGCCAAAAGAGGATGGCCTCAGATGCGTTCTGCAGGTCATGCCCTACCTGCCAGGCCATTGGCAAGTCAGTAGGAAAGCGCTAAGATCCTGAACAGCCATTTCCTGCCATTAGTACTCCTTTTGAATGCATAAGAATCAACACTTTTGGGCCTCTGGATCCCAAGACAGCCCTGGGCAACAGGTTAATCCTCGTCTTAGTAGAACATGCCACCTGGTACCAGGAATCTATACCTCTGAGATTAGTGACTGCACCCCTTGTTTCAAGGGCACTGATGGGAATCTTTACCCATTTAAGGTTCCCCAAGGAGGTGGTTTCTTATCATGGCACCAACTTCATGACAGCATACATGAAGTCCATGTGGAAAGAGTGTTGGGTAACCTACAAGTTCTCCACTCCTTACCACCCCTAAACTAATAGGCTTATTCAAAGGTTCAACAAGACCCTAGACGGCAAGCTCATGGGCCTGTCAGAGCCCTTGAAGCAAAAGTGGAAAGTCCTTGTCATGAATTTTGTTTGCTTACAGGGAGCTACTTCAGAAGGGGGTTTGCTTCAGCCACTTTGAACATCTGTACAGGCACCCTGTGAAAGGATCTTTCAGTCTCGTAAAGAAGGGCTGGGAGCAAGCTCCCAGGGAGGTCCCCCAGGATGTGGTCAGCTACATGCTGGCACTACCAACCCAGATGAGAGTTTCTGCAAGAAGACCAACAAAGATCTAGGGAGCTCTTCCAGGGAGCAGGATGGGTCAGTGGAGGGTGTCTCCTACACTAACCCTAAAATAACAGAAAGACTGCCACCAGTTGTTGGAGCTGTTTGCCTGTCTCTTCTCCCTTACTCCATGACTCACTGCATGTCACACCCATGATATTGATACTGGGGACAGTACGCCTGTAAAGAGTAAAATCTACAGATTGTTTGATGAGGTGGGAGCCAGCATTAAGGAGGAAGTTTCCAAAATGCTGGAGTTAGGGGTTATTGAGCCCTCAAACAGCCATGGTTCAACACAATGGTGCCAGTCCGCAAGGCCGCTCCTTAAGGTGCCAAACCAGGACTTAGGTTCTGTGTGGATTTCTAGGGGATCAATGCAGTCCCCAAGACTGACATGGACCATATCCCCCGAGTTGATGAGCTCCTAAAGTGATTGGGGGTGGCTAAGTTCCTCAGCACATTTGATTTAATGTCCGGGTACTGGAAAATTGCCTTGACCATGGGTGCCAAAGAAAGGTTCTCCATTCTCTACCCCAGAAGGGCACTTCCAGTTCCGGGTAATGCCCTCTGGGTTGAAGAATGCTCCTGCCACCTTCCATAGGGTTGGTCTTCTTGGTCCTGGCTGGGTTGGAGAACTTAAGTGCCCCCTATCAAGATGACATTTCCGTCTGCAGTTCAAGCTGGGAAGGCCACTTGCACCACCCCCGGGAAGTGCTTCAGGTTCTGCAAAGGGCAGGGATAACTACTAAAGCCAGTATGTACCATATAGGGCAGGGTACTGTGGTCTTCTTGAGTCACTAAGTGGGAGGAGGCAAGTAACAGCCCCTCCAGGGAAAAATCCAAGCCATCCTGCCTTGGGAACCCCCAAGACACAGACAGAAGTTAGAGCTTTCTTAGGCTTCACTTGTTATTACGGGAGATTCATCATGGGGTATGGCAAAAGTAGCTCACACAGTTGATCTGGATGGAGGCATGCCAGAATGATTTCGATACCGTTAAGGAGGCCTTGTGCATAGCACCCATGCGCATTGCACCCTTGACAGAGATGACTTCTATAAAAACAGCTCACACAGTTGATCTGGATGGAAGCATGCCAGAACGCTTTTGATACCCTTAAGAAGGTCTTGTGCACAGCAATCGTGCGCAATGCCCTGGATTGCTCCAAGGAATTGATTAGCCAGACGGACGCCTCAGAGTAAGGCAGAGGAGCAAGGTTATCACACCTGAATAAAGAGAGCCTGGATAAACCTGTAGCCTTCATTAGGAGGAGGTTCGTCCTGGGAACAGAGGTGGAGTGCAATAGAGGGAGAAGCCCTTGCAGTGGTCTGACCATGAGGAAACTGAGACCATAACTGTTGGTGCTCACTTCCGAGTTCAGATAAACCACAGACTCCTCAGATGGCTAATGTAGATGAGGGGTGAGAATCTCAAAAGAATCTCAAACTGTTGTGGTGGTCCATTCCCCTCCAGGGAATGAACGTTACTGTGTAAAATACTGTGTAAAATTGTCCTGGAACACACTGCACCAGCGCTGATGGTCTATCTATGTTTTTCTGCCTTAGTGGAGAGAAATCCGAAGGGGTTGAATTGTTCTCCCCAATTCCAGTTGAGGGGGGGCACATGTTAGACCTGGAATCTTTAGTGTGGTTTTTCCCCTAACTATTTGGCTTCAGACTTCCTGTTTTGATTATTTCATTTATGCTGACTTTAGGATTCTGCACACTTTATTACTGCTAACCAGTGCTAATGCGCTTGTGCCCTCTCCTCAAAACATGGTAAGATTGGCCTATACAATTGGCATATTTAATTTACTTGAAATTCCCTAGTAACGTGGCACTACCTGTGCCAAGGGCGTCTTATTTAGATGGTTTTAGGGGGCCTGCAGCACTGATTGTGCCGCCCAATAAATTAGCACTTTAAACATATCTCAGGCCTGTCATTGCAGCCTGTGGGGTTTGAGCTGGCAAAAAAACCTTATCCAGGCCCAAACTTTTCTTTTTAATATATTCATCACCCCTAAGGTAGGGCCTGGACAGCCCAGAGAGGGCAGTGTGTAGTGCATTAAAAAATTTGGAAATGTACTTTTCAGTATTACATGCCCTGGTAGTGAAGAATTCTGAAATTTGTTTTTCACTACTGTAAGGCCTACCTCTCGTGCAGGATAACATCAGAGATACCTTATTACATTTAATAAGCTGTAATTGCCAAATGGGAACATGTAACCAGTTCATGTTTGGTGTCTTTGGAATTGTAATGACAAATCCTAACTTATGGTGAAATTGAATTTTCAATCACAGTTTTGAATATGCCACTTTCAGAAAGTTGGCATTTTCTTCCTTTAGCCTTTTGGTGCCTGCAACGTGTCTCTGAGCCACATGACTGGTTGTATTTGACAGTTGGGGTTTGTGTATTTCTCCTAGACAGCCACACGCAATAAGGAGCTTAGATGTGCCTGGATGAGCCATTTCTGGCAGGATATGAATGAGGTGATGGGCACAACTCCACTTACACTTAGGAACCCTTTCTTTAGTCAGGGTAAGGGAGTCCATAACCCCTGCTCACTCCTTTGGTAGCTTGGCACAGGCAGTCAGACCTATCTCAGAGGCAATGTGTAAAGTATTTGTACACATATACAGTAACACAGTGAAAACACCACCTGTTTAGAAAAATATCCACTATTTATCTGAGTAAGACAAGACCAAAATGGAAAAACTCTCACATACACAGGTAAAGATAAGAATCTCAGTAAAGCGCTTAGAAACACAATTCCTCCAACTGCAGCCATTACAACGTCTTGACAGAGTTGTTCCCACTAGTCCGATGCCACTTGCGAGGGAGTGCGGGCAGCTCACAGATTCATATGTACCCCAGAGACATTACTTTTGGAAAACAAGGAAACAAGGACATTTCCTGGAGTAGGGGTGGTGAGGCATTGGTTCGTTATGATCCAGAGGGGTCGATAAATCCAGCAGGTCAAGACGCAATGCATCAACTTCGCTGTGCCGTGACTACACCACAGGGCCACAGGTGCTGCAGCGGAGTCAGAGTCAATGTATCATGGATGTCGGTGACACAGTACTCAGGACTCATTCTGTGGCAGGACTTCAGAGGTGCTGCTGCAGCGTTGATCCTGTGCCATCGCAGGCAGTCATTGACCACAGCTCCGGTGCAGGCAGCAGCACAGAGTCAGACAGCCGTGCTGGTTCTGAAGTAGCTCGGGAGTCAATGTACTTGGTTTCTTCTGGGTTACACCAGAACTCACTCCCAAGGGCCCAGGAACTGGATTTGGCACCACTTGGTGAGTCAGGACTCTCAACAAGACAGCCCAGGTCCTGGCAGATGAAGTCTTTGATGTCCCTGAGACTTCTAACAGGAGGCAAGCTCAGTCCAAACCATTGGATAATCTTCAGAAGCACGATGCAGAAAGCAAAGTCCAGTCCTTTCATTCCGACGACAGAGGCAGCAAGCATCAGGCCAGTACAGCAAAGCAATAGGCAGAGTGGCAGTCTCTCTAACAGCATCTAGCTCTTCTTCCTGACAAAATATACTCAATCCAGAAGGATTCCAACTTTGTGAGGTCAGAGGTCCACTATTTATACCCATTTCTGCCTTTGAAGTAGGCAAACTTCAAAGAAAAGTCTTTGTAGTGCACATGGAACTGCCTTTACTGCCCTGGCTTCAGACACACTCTAGGGGTTGGAGACTGCTTTGTGTAAGTACAGGCACAGCCCTATTCAGGTGCAGGTGCCAGCTCCCCCCACCACTCTTGCCCAGAAGGGCCCATCCGGAAATGCAGGGTACACCTCAGCTCCCCTTGTGTGACTGTCTAGAGCTATTCACAAACAGCCCAACTGTCATCCTACCCAGACTTTCTAAAAGTGGCATTTTCAAACTTACAATTTAAAAACCAACTTCACCAAAAGATGGATTTTTTAAATTGTGAGTTCAGAGACCCCAAACTCTAAACTCTATCTGCTCCCAATGGGAAACTGCACTTAAAGGATGTCTTGGAGGCAATTCCCATGTTACCCTGTGGGAAAGATAAGGCTTGCAATAGTGAAAAACAAATTTAGCAGTATTTCATTATCAGGACATGTAAAACACACCAGTTCATATCCTACCTTTTAAATACACTGCACCCTGCCCATGGGGCTGCCTTGACGCCTACTTTAGAGGCGACTTACATATAGCAAAAGGGAAGGTTTGAGCCTGGCAAGTGGGTGTACTTGCCAGTTCGACATGGCAGTCTAAAACTGCACACACATGCATTGCAATGTCAAGTCTGAGACATGTTTACAGGGCTACTCATGTGGGTGGCATAATCAGTGCTGCAGGCCCAGTAGTAGCCTTTGATGTATTTGGGAAAGTATCCTCTTTCTAGCATGATTACCCTCATTTTTGGCCTGATCATCAGTGTGTTGGACTGCGTCACTGGGATCCTGCTAGCCAGGACCGGAGAGCTTATAGTTTTTTGGCCTTTTAGTCAGTATGTTTGACTGTTTTGTCAGTTTACTTGACTGTGTCACTGGGAACCTGATAACCAGGATCCTAGTGCTTATGCTCTCTCTGTTCCCAAATTTGTCACTACATACTGGTAACCCAGTATTTCATACCAAATTGGCATACTGGTGCCCCCTTATAAGTCCCTAGTATATGGAACTAAGGTACCCAGGGCATTGGGATTCCAGGGGATCCCTATGGGCTGCAGCATTATTTTTGCCACCCAAAGGGAGCCTATGCAAAGGCTTCCACAAGACTGCCATTGCAGCCTGTGTGAAATGGTGCATGCACCATTTCACAGCCATTTACCCTGCACCAGGTCACTTATAAGTCACCTATATGTCAGGCCTTCCAAACCTGAAGGCTGGGTGCAGAGTACCTGTGTGTGAGGGCACCCCGGCACTAGCAGAGGTGCCCCAACGTCATCCAGGACCATTTCCCAGACTTCGTCAGAGCGGGGACCCCATTTTACACATGCACTGGAAATAGGTCAATACCTATGTCCATCTTCACAACGGTAACTCCGAATATGGCCATGTAAGGTGTCTAACATCTGGGAATTGTACCCCAATACTGATTATAGTATTGGTTTTACAATTCCATGCACTCTGGGGGCTCCACAGTGGCCCCCCAGTACTGCCATACCAGCCTTCTGAGGTTTTCCAGGCAGCCCCACCTGCTTCCACCTCCCAGACAGGTTTCTGCCCTCCTGTTGCCTGAGCACCTCAAGCCCAGGAAGGCAGAACAAAGGATTTCCTTTGGGAAAGGGGTGTTACACCCTCTCCTTTTGGAAATAGGTGTTACAGGCATGGGAGGGGAAGCCTCCAAGACCCTCTGGAAATGCTTTGAAGGGCACAGATGGTGCCTTCTCTGCATAATCCAGTCTGCACCGGTTCAGGGACTCACAGTCCCTGCTCAAGCATGAAACTGGACAAAGGAAAGGGAAGTGACCACTCCCCTGTCCATCACCACCCCAGGGGTGGTGCCCAGAGCTCCTCCCAGCGTCTCTGGATTTTGCCATCTTGGATTCCAAGGTGGTGGGGCACTTTGGGAGCATCTGAGTGGCCAGTGCAAGCAGGTGACGTCAGAGCCTTACCTGATAGGTGCTTACCTGTGTAGCTAACCAATTCCCCTTTCAGGGCTATTTAGTGTCTCCCTACTGGGTGTTTCCTCAGATTTGGATTGCAAGACTCCAGCAGGAATTGTCTGCATCATTTACTTCATCTTCTAACAACAGAACCGCAGCTGAAACCTCTATGAACTCTATAAACTGCAACATAAAAGGAAAGATAACTTCTGCAACATTGTATCTTCAGCTTCTACCAACAACTGCAACTATTTCCAGGTTGTGCATCCTCTGAGGACTGACTGTCTTTAGTCTGCACCAGAAGAACCAAAGGAATCTCCTGTGGAGTAACAAAGTCACTTCCCTGCTTCAGCAGGCACCGCTCTGCAGCGACAACCGGTGGTGTGGGTCCCCTCTCCAGCCGACGGTACTGCAAGGGGACTTGGTCCCCTTCTACCACAGGTTTTCAGGTCCCAGGATCCATTGTTGGTGTCTTGCAGTCTCTTCTGGTTCTTGCACAATCTTCTATCACAACTTCTTGTGTGTTTTAGGAAACACTGTGATTTACTCCTGTTTTCCTGGGCACTGGGGTGGGTTCTATTATTTACCTTTGGTGTTTACGTACACACCCAGCTCCCCTCTACACACTACACTTGCCTAGGTGGGCAACAGACTTTTGCATTCCACTATTTTAGTATATGGATTGGGTTCCCTTTGCAACCTATTGTTAATTCTACTATTTGCACTGTTTTCTAACTGTTTTTACAGCTGTTTCTGCATTCTAGTGTATATACTGTGTATATTACTTACCTCCTAAGGGAGTATAGTCTCTAAGGTATTTTTGGCATTGTGTCACTAAAAATAAAGTACCTTTATTATTGTAACACTGAGTATTTCCTTTTATGTGTGTGAGTACTGTGTGACTACAGTCGTATTGCAAGAGCTTTGCATGTCTCCTAGATAAGCCTTGGCTGCTCAGCTACAGCTACCCCTAGACAGCCTGCATTCTAGACACTGACTACATTTCACTAATAAGGGATAATTGGACCTGGTATAAGGTGTAGTGGGTAACCTTCGGTACCCGCTACAAACGAGGTCAGCCTCATACAATGTAGAGGCCCTGGGCACATTTGGTGCACTATACTGTGGACTTAATAGTAAATCAAATTAGCCAATCATGGAGAAACCAATCACCAATACAATTTAGGCAGGGAGCACTTGCACTTTAGTCCTGGTCAGCAGTGGTAAAGTGCCCAGAGTCCTAAAGCCAGCAAAAATTTAATTCAGCGCAGAATCAAAACAGGAGGTCAGAAACCAAAAAGATAGGGCAAACCACGCCAAGAGCTGACAGGTCTAACAGTTAGTCTGGAGCCAGGGCCAGAAAGGCAGGGCACCTGTGCACTTCAGAGGCCTGCCACTAGATGCTTTCCCCCACTACAAAGGCAAATCTGGGTATAATTATTGGACCTCAGACACCAACTCTTCAGTACACTTCTGGACCTGTGTATACTGTACAAGGAAGAAGGACTGCTGTGCTGTTGAAGGGACTGCCACTCTGCTCGACTGCTGCTCTGAAGGACTGCTGCCTTGCTCTGCTGACCTGATGCCCTCTTCCTGGGTGAGAAGGAATAGACCTGCATATCTTGAACCAGAAACACAGAGTGACTCCAAAGGCTAATTGGCTCGCCTCCTGATCCAAAGCCTCAGGGACTCAACAGGCTTCCAACAACCTTGTACCTGCACCCAGACACTGTTGTCTGTGAATCTACCCTGCCAAGTAATGCCATCCCAGTCCTGGTCCCTTGGAAGTGGTCTTAAGGTGCTCTGTCAACCTCTGTGAATCCAGGGGAACCAACACATCTCCTCTGTTGTGCGGCAAAAACCCAAGCAGAACCAAAAGCATCAATGCTGCTGTATGGATTAGATATGTTGTAAAGACCTGTATCGCCACCACAGTCTGCAATTTCTATAGTACAGCAGCATCCTCTGCACAGGGCCACACATCCCTCCTTGACGGTCTCCACATTTGAGAGTCGCAGCTCCTCAGAACTGAAGCATCGCCCTGACTGTGTGACGCATCCTCAAGGCCGGGCTTTGAATCACAAGCCCTCATCAATGGGATCCTCGATGACGACACAGGACTTTGTACTGCAGCCTCACTACACCTCGGAGCCAATGCATTGCTTTGGCTGCACAACACATCTTCGACACAGATCCTCAAAATGCTCTGCAAACCAGGATGTCACATACTCTGTTGAGCATGTCTAACTGGGTCCCTGAAACCAGCCTGTACTCAATGAAGGTAGGCCTGAAAATGTGAATGTTACCCCGCCCGGCATGACCAGAAATCCACAGTTTTATTTTTTTCTGTTTGGTGCTGTTTTCACAGAAATCTTTAAAATTGCATATATCCTGTTCTATTGAATGAATTTTTGTTGTTTTTGTCTTGTTCCGTTTACTAAAAGTTACTCTAATTTTCTAATATCATTTTGAATCCATTTTGTATGGTGTTTTATTTTTTACTTTATTACTGTTTGAAGTATTGCAGAAATACTTTACATATTGCCTCCAAGTTAATCCTGACTGGGCTGTACCAGCCTACCAGAGGGTTGAGCACAGCTTAATTGTTGGGTTGGCTTGTGCCTCACCAGGTCAAGGATTGGGATTGCTGTTTGATTAATGTTTCACACCAGCCAACCAACAATTCAATTTCTTACAATGACCATATCCCTAAGACTGTTAAGTGATGGGTTACAAATCTAACCATGCCATGATGATTACTTAAGATAGGGATGTAGCACAGGTCCCTCCAGCCCTTGAAGCACAGGGAGCTTTAACTCTTCAATCCGCTCGTCCAAGGCCAATGAATATCTGTGAGATAAGCAAGATCTAGGGCCCCTTCATCACATTCTGCAGGAGAGCCCCATAATTTTGCATTATGTCATTGACTAAATGATACGTAACAGATCCAAGCAGTCACTGAAGATTGCTACATGAAGAGGTGCATTTTAAGGGAAGTACAGTTGATTACTGACTATTGGTACAGTATGAATGTTCACGCCTTTACTAGTAGTTTACAATAAGAGCTAGATGCCACAATGTAGAACCACAGAGGGGAAGTACACTAGTAAAGAATGTATTCATATTTGTTGCTGTACTCGTAAGAAGGATGACAAATCAAGAACTACAAAGAATAAAGAATAAAATGTAACATCAAATAGGAAATTCACCCTTAAATGTTTGTTTTCATTACAAAATTCAAATATTATGGCCCTCATTATGACCTTGACGGTCAGGTGACCGCCACGCCGGCGATGGTGGTAGTACCGTCGCCAGGCCGGTGGTAATGATGCCAAATAATGAGCATGGCAGTGATTCCTCCCATAGACAGCCAATGTACCACACCAACCGCCAGTACGGTACGAACACTGAACGTGGCGGAAGCAATCTCAAGGCAGGAGGAAGACCAGGATCTGCCCACCATATTATGACATAGCACACCGCCAGGATTTCCGGGACAGTAGCAACGCCACAAAAAAAGCCTGGCAGAAACACATCATACAAAAGGAGACTCTCACCACCAGGGACACAGATGAGTCAGCGGCCGCCATAGAACCTGCCTGAACTGCAAGTCTGCGCGATGCTGTACCACACCATGGCCGTCCTGGAGCACCTGCGCCAACGATGATGACAACAGTGAGTACAGCTGCCTAGCACACAAGGAAGGAACTGAGGGAGGGGAGAGTGACACACACGCACAACACACACCACACACCCAGAAGCAGCTGCAGAATAACTCAACTGTAACAGAACCCAAGAGCAAAGAAAGCCAGGACACATACCTCTGTTCCAACCACCGTAATCCTGTTGGATGAGCAGCCCAATTCCAAAAAATACATATTTACATGCAGGCCCAATGGCAAGTTCAAAGTCTGTAATTCCCACAGGGCAAAGTCCAAGCCTCAACCTGACTCCTGACAACATCAGAACTCCATTGTGCAGGGGCATCATGTTGGAAATGGGCAGGTACCTCAGGGGGAGGGGGTTGGAGTGTGTGTGGTGGCTTCTCATTGGGAGGGGGCTCCTTGGCTTCTGGTTTGGGTGGGGTCAAATTGGCCTTTGGTTTGGGAGGGGTGTCCTTGGCTTTTGGCTTGGGAGGGGGCTCTTTGGGTTTGGCTTTTTGTCTAGGAGGGGGTGGCACTTTAGCCTTTCGTTTTGGGGGAAGAGGAGTGGCTTTGGGGCAGGGAGCCAGCGTCGCACTCACGTACCCCTTAGTGGCAGATGAAGACTTTGGGGATTGAACAGGGGGGGTCAGACCGGGTGCTGGAGGTACTGGGCTGGGGGGGTGGGACCTTTCTCTTACGGGCAGGACAGGGGGAAGGGGTAGGGAAGAGGTCAAGGCGGGAAAGGAAAAGCTTCTTTGGGACAATGGGGCAGAATGTGGGAGGAGGGATGGGAGGTAGAGGGAGTTGTAAGAGGAGGAGGCATGCTGGACTTGGGTGCAGGTGCATGGACAGTGTACGTGTATGAGGTGGATGGCTGTTGGGGGTCTGAGTGCGAGCATTTGTGTGTCTTTGGAGAGGGGGCAGATAGGATGGGGAAGGTCAAACAGGACGTGTGGATGGTTGCTGTGGTGGTGTCTGCAAGTGAGGTGGGTGTCCTGCATGAGGTGGTGATGGTGGAGGTGGTGACTGGATATGTGGTGTGTGGGGTGCATGTCTGGGGGCCTGCTGTTGTGGTGAATGTGTGCGAGGCTGTGCATGTGGCAGGTTCAGGGACTGTTGATGCAGTGCATTCAGGTGTGAGTGCGGATATGACTGTGAGGGAGGAGGAGGCGGGGGTAGACAGTGGAGCCAGTGGATGATGTTGTGTGTACATCTGTGTGTTCGCTGTGTGAGTGCTTGTGGACTGAAGTGTGCTGCCTGTATTTATGCGAGTCTTGTCTGTTGTTTTGTGTGCATGCCTGTCAGAATGTGTGCGTGGGATGGGTTTGGGGTGAGGATACTGGTTCTGGGAAGTGGTAGTTGGAGGGGGGAACAGAAGAAACAGGGACACTGGCTGCCGTCAGTGAGGAGGCCAGAGCCTGAAATGATCTCTGTAGGGGTGCCAAGCCACCATGAATACCCTCCAGGAAGGCATTGCATTCCTGCATCTTGGATGCCAGCCATGGATGGCATTCACTATGGTTGACTGCCCTACAGAGATAGATCTCAGAAGGTCAATAGCCTCCTCACTGAGGGCAGCAGGGCCTAAGGTGCCTGGGGTGAAGGAGATGCCCACCCTCCTGAGTGAGCAGGCACATGCAACTCAGTGGGGGGCTACTGGGAGGGTGGTGCTGGTACAGGGGTGGCGGTAGAACCTGTAGCTAGGGTGGTCCTGTCGCATAGGTTTTCATTATTCTAATGAGATTACTGGATTTTGAGCAGCAGAGGGGTCCGCTGCCACCAGGGAGCTCCCATCAGAGGAGGAATCAGAGTCAGTTGCATTAGCTCCTGTTCCCCCCGTGGTGCTCCTCTCGCCCTCCGTCCCACTGATCCCCTCAGCGTCGGTGGACTCGCCGGTGCCTCTGCTCCTTCGCCAGATGATGCTAATGCACACATGGACAGGATGACAATAGGAGAGAGGGTGGGAGAAAGAAAGGGAGCACAGGGTCAATCACAGCACCAACAGCACAGATGGCATACACATTACTGTCACACACCAAGGCTAAAAATTTGCAGTATGGACCACACTGGCATACCATTGGCTAAGTACCACAGCAGGTATGAGCCAAACAATGCCACCTGCACACTAACTGGGACCAACTAAGCCCTGTCTGACATGAAAAGCCAGCTACCAAGCTATCAAAAACATGCATTTCACCCAATAAACCGAAGCTGGACCACACAGCAATGCCTAAGCTGGCATATTGAGGCATCCACTGACTAGAACTCTGCACCAAAATCCCATGCCAGTCAACATAGATGGTTATCACACACACTGTACTCACCCTCAAGTACCCATCCAGCTCTGGGTAGGCTACCGCCAGCATACAGGCCATCAGGGGGGTCAAGTTCCGACTGGCACCCCTCCCTCGTTGGGAGGCAGTCCCTAGCTGGGCCTCCGCAGTCTTCTGGGCCCAGCATCTCAGGCCCTCCCACTGTTTTGTGCAGTGGGTGCTCCGCCGACTATTGTCCCTCAGGGTCCGCACGTCCTTGGTGATGGCACGCCACAACCCATTCTTCTGATGGGCGCTGACCTGCAGAGGAAACACAGACAGAAGGATACGATTAACCAGACAATCCAACCTGTCAAACTAATGGCTCACATACTGCATTTGCCCTTCATCATGCACACACATGACCCATACCACTGCACAGACACTGCCATCAGCCATACCCCCCCAAATGACACACTGCCAGCACACACACATCTCCATGCAAACATGATACATGCAGCGTACCCATGGTGTACTCACCTGTTGGTCTCGAAGCCCATACAATTGCCCATACAGTGGTAGGACCCCATCCACGAGCCTCCTCAACTCATCCGACTTGAAGGAAGGCTGGGGCCCTTTCCCCTGTTGCACGAGCCATGGCAGGTTCCAGACACAGGTCACAGCAGCACATGAAGTGGAGATGTTGTCCTGTGAAAAGTCAGGAATCAAGTGAAGTATTAAAAAAGAAATGGCAGTCACGGCCGCAAGGGTGAATACCGTCACCACCACGTTGATCATCATTGGTTCCTGAACTCCATAGAGGCCCATGTTAGCCAATGAGGAATTGCACAGCGGTGCAGACCACTTCCCGCCATGACAGCTAACGCTGGCGGAGTGAGGTCACTTCCACCTGTCTTTTTCTACTGCTAATACACATGTACTAATTTAAAAATATGTCATTGTTGTTGAATGAACACACTTAGACAATTTCAGTGTTCAACATACAAACATGATCTGTGTACACTGATGTAGTGTGTCCATAGTTCCTGTAGTCACTCCCTTCTTACTTTTGGGTCTCTTAGGTACCACCCACTGTGAAGGAATAGGAGGAGGAGGCAAGCATCCATGTACAGACCCCTTGTGGATTTGGCTACACTGGGGGACAGGCACATCATACTCACCTATCGCCTGGACAGGGCTACAGTCACAGAGCTGTGTGCACAACTGGAGCCTGATCTGCTACCTGCTATCTGTTGCACCACAGTAATACCCCCTCTTGTGCAGGTACTATCAGTGCTCCATTTCCTGGCAACTGGCTCTTTCCAGGTGACAGTGGGATTGGCTGCAGGAATGTCACAGTCAATGTTCTCTTTGGGGCTAGCAAGGGTTTTGGCTGCCTTGCTCTAACACATGTGCAGCTACATTGCATTCCCCCAGGTAGATGCATTGCCCACTGTGAAGGCTGGATTCTATGCAATGGGATGCATACCACATGTGATTGGGGCCATTGACGGGACCCATATTGCCTCAGTCCCCCCGCCAATGAACAGGTGTACAGTAATAGGAAGAGATTCCACTCACTCAATGTCCAGATGGTGTGCCTTGTTGACCAGTACATCTCCCACTTCACTGCCAAGTATCAGGGGTTGGTACATGATGCCTTTGTCCTGATGAATAGCAGCATCCCACAGCTGATCGCACAACTACAGAAGCACAGAGTGTGGCTTATAGGTAAGGTTGAGTCCCCACCCAATGTATGTAAGTATACCCCATGCCATTGTGCAAGGCTAATATGTGTCCCTCACTTCTTCCATGTGACTCTGGCTACCCAAACCTGTCCTGGTTCTTGACCCCTGTAAGGAATCCTAGAACAGGGGCTGAGAAGAGGTACAATGATGCTCATGGGTGTACCAGGAGGATTGTTCAAAGGACCTTTGGTCTACTGAAGGCCAGGTTCAGGTGCCTCCATCTGACAGGTGGATCCCTATGCTACTGCATTGAGAAGGTCTGCAAGATTGTTGTTGTGTGCTGCATGTTGCACAATTTGGCCCTCAGACGCAATGTGCCCTATCTGCAGGAGGAGGGGGGGGGTGACAATGCACCTGTGACAGTGAGGAGGAGGAAGAGGAGGAGGATGTGGACAACAGGACACAAATGATACTGCAGTACTTCCACTGACACTCAGGTGAGACCGTTGAACTATATATAACACCTTTAAGTTTAGTGCTTTGTGGCTGTAGCATAATGCCAGTCACTAATTGTGCATCCCTTCTGACTGTCACCTATGCCTTCCCTTATTGCAGATGTTGGTGTGGTTTCTACAGTGTAATGCTGTGATGTTTACAGGCCGATGAGACACATATGTAGTATGGATCAACATATCACTGGACATTTGCTCAGGATCATGCAGTTCAATACAGTAAATACAATGTACATTTCCTTCAGATGAAGCACCATTACTCAAGTTGTGTTTATTTGAAAAATTGGTTAACTATGCAAAGTGCAATGGAGTGGGGTGATGGTTGGGAATAGTCCAGTGTGGTGGGCCAGTCGGTTTGTAGCACAGGTCTAGTGTCCAAGGGGCCAAAGGGAGGGGAGCAATGGCAGTTCAAATTGGACAAGGTGACACAGTGGAACACAAGGGCGGCATTCAGGAGGGGCTCATTTCCTGGTTGTGGTCTTGGCAATTGTCTCTGGTGGCTGTCTGGGTCGCAGGGAACGTTTGCAGGGTGGGTCACCCTCTGCAGGGGGAGGAGTGCTGGTGGCCTCTGGGTCCTGTGGCAGGGCCTCCTGTCCACTAGCTGCAGCAGATGTAGAGGTCTGCTGGGTGGAGTGGCTAGTGGAAGTGGCCCACTGGTGTACTCTGTCCTCCTGCTTGGTTTTGGCCATGTCACCCAGCACCCCTACAATGGAGGCCATGTTGGCATTTATGCCCTGCAACTGCTGCATTACCTCCTCATGGTGTACCCCCTGCAGCCGCTGGTTCTCCTGCATGATGGTGAACACCTGACCCATCCTGTCCTGGGATTGTTGGTATGCCCCCAGGACATTTGTAAGTGCCTCCTGGGCAGTCGGTTCCCGGGGCCTGACCTGCCCCAGGCACACAGCTGTCCTCCGAGTGTCCCTGGCCCCCCTGTACCTGTGTCCCCTTAACGGTGTGCCCACTCCCACTGACACCAGGAACCTCATTGTCTTGCCTGTGTGGCATAGACTTGGGTCCCTGTACGGATGGGTACACTACTGATTGACGTGTCCTGGGGACAGAGGTGGTGGTGTTTGCTGGCTGCTGTGGTGTTAGATTCAGAGGGGGGGCTGTGGTGGACTGGGTGTGGGATGGGGTAGCCGACTGACCAGTGGTACCAGATGGAGTTCATCCAGATCCAGAACTCCTGAGTTGCAGTCATCACTGGGGGCATCTTCTGGTGGGGGACTGGGTAGCCGTGGCACCTCCTTGCCACTGACATCGGCTGGGTCACCTGTGGGGATGTAAGTGGTGAATCATGCTACATGTCTGTGACATATTCTGCATTACTAGCTTCACCTAAATTATTACTGTTGCCCTGCCACCTTTCTTTGTGTATGGTGATGGATTGTGAGACTGTTAGTTCTCCATGCTGTGCATGCATTGGTGGTAGGTGTACATGCAGGGCTGGAAGGGATGTGCATGCAGTGGGTATTGCATGCAGGGCTTGGCATTTAGGTTTATTAATTGAGGTGGTGCACTGTGTGGGATGGGGTGTGGTGGGGTGAAGGGGGTCAGGGTAAGGGGTTGAGATTGCATGCAAGCACAGGTGGGAGAGCTGTGGCTCCACCCTGACTATTTCCTGAACCATGGCCCAGTGTTGAATGTGTGAAGTGGTGGGATGTGTGGTGTGTGGTGCGTGATGGATGAATAGGTAGTTGTGATATGTGTGTGCAGTTCTCTTTGGGTTTGGCATATCAAACTGTAACCATCTTCTCATGTTGGCAATGGATTATGGGCGATGTGGGGGGAGTTGTTTTATAGTTCTGTTGGTGGGTGTGTGGGGTGTGTGTATTTGTATCAGGTGTGTTTTTTTTGTTCTGGCCAATGTTGTCATGTTTTGCATTTAGGTGGCCATATCTACCTTGGCGGTGTGCTCCGCCAATGGTTTACCGCCATTGAATGTGTGCTGTGGTGATTGGTGGGTCATTATTTGGAGGGCGTAGTATTGGTGGCGTAACGGTATGAGTGGTAATACCGACAGTTTATCATGTTCAGTGGGTCTGGCGGATTTGTGGTTGTGGCGGTTTTCTGTCAGTTTTCTATGTATGTGTCATAATCTGGCGGATGGATGTCCGCCTCCGCGGTGGCATGCTGGGGGCAGTCAGAGCACCAGTATTCAGTATTTACTGTCAAGGTCATAATGAGGGCCTATATGTACAATTGCAGTACAGTAAGATAAAACGATAAAGTGAAATACATTTCTAAATAGGTATTTCCTTAAAGCAATTAAAATGTGTATATACGATGTAGAAATGCGTTATTGTACGTAGGGTAATACAGAATTCAGGGTTTGGGGAGAATTTAGGGCCAGATGTAGCAAACATTTTGCGACTCGCAAACGGCAAAATTTGCAAAACGCGTATCCCAATGCAGAAATGCATTTTGCGAGTCCAAGGGACCACTCCCTGCCCTGAAAAAAAAACGAAACTAAAGGTTTCGGGTTTTTTTGAAGTGCAGCTCGTTTTCCCTTAGGGAAAACGGGCTACACTTCAAAAAAAAAAAATGCTTTATTTAAAAGCAGGTCGCTAACATGGAGGTCTGCTGACGTCAGCAGGCCTCCATGTTAGCGAGTGCCTATACTCGCAATGGGGCCGCAATTTGCGACCCACCTCATGAATATTCATGAGGTGGGTCATTGCGACCCCATTGCGAGTTGCAGTCGGTGTCTGAGACACCGTACTGCATAGCAATTTGCGACTTGCAAATTGCGAGTCGCAGGGACTCGCAATTTGCAAGTCGCAAATTGCTTTTTTCCTACATCTGGCCCTTAGTTCTCTAGTCTTTATGAACATATGTATGAGGTGTTTAATGAGTAAAGCCTTCAGGGAATACATGCAAACATTACATGCCCTAGGTACTCTACCCCTCCCTTATACAGCGGATATTCACATCTCTGATAGCTCTGACTCCGCAGCTTCTTCTATCGGGGCCTTTTGATGCAAATTCATAAAAAATATACCTATCAATTAAATGGACCAAGTATGGCTGATTTTGTTTGATCACTGTGGAATCCCCCATGCTATAAATATTGAATAGTCATGCAATGCTTCTTATCATGCGTGAAACTAAAGCTCTTCATGGGCTTCTTGATAAATAACTTGGTTTCATTCGTAGCACTCATATTATAGTACTCATATTCCTGATGTTTCATTTGAAGTGTATAGCTTTCTGTTGTAGTGGCCCTATTTTCTCTCTGGATTCACTTTTGCAAGGAGATGATACGTGCATGATCGATCCGATTTAAGGGTTGCTCCTGGATTGAAGCACATAGTCAAATTGATCCAGCTTCAACCACTGGGGGAGATTTACGCAGTAGCAGTGCACAGAAGAGGCGGGGCGGCACCCAGTGGGTGATAAAAATTAAATAAAAAAATAAACACTTACTTCTCTTGCCGCCTCCACACCACTCCATCTGCTTCTCCTCAGCAGGCACAGGCTCTGAGCCTACCCTGCGGCCAATCTTGGCACTGCTCAGAGCAGCTTCAGGATTGGCTAGAAGCGCCCAGCCAGGGTGCTCCCAGACAGACTTAGAGACTGTGCGTGCTCTCTCCAGCCCGGCAACACATTGTCGGGCTGGAGAGAGCCCACTGTACATGTCTATTTGGCCTACCTGAGACGGCGGGCCAAACATACATGGCTCCTCAGTACACATCACAGCCTGTGGCCCCACCCCTTTTACCAAAAAACAATAATAAACATAGTTTATTATTGTTTTTTGGTGAAAAGGTTTGCAACAGCCGCTGAGGTGGGGGGGGGGGGGACGCTCCTCTGCCCCTGGATTTATGTTCTGAAAAAGAGGATATTAAATTTATTTACATAGTAGAAGTACCTTGTGGGGGATAGATACTACCTTCAGGGACTCTTCACTGATTTGAGAGCCATCTGTCAGGTAATGTGATCCACGCCTCGGTGACAGCACCAAACCTTTCAAGAGTCCCACATCTTTCTGCTTGCAGCTCATCCAGTCTAGGCTTCTACCTTAAATTGTGGGACTTGTATTGCTGATTTTATCATAAGGTCACAGGTCCACAAATCCAATCATGCATGACAGTTAAGTGGACTAGATGAACTACTGTAACTGTGAACATTAACGCTCTGCACTGCTCTTATAGCCATCACTTCCTGGGCCTGATCACACCCCTCAACAACCACACCTGAGAACCACAACATAGCTTCCAAATGGACTCTAGCCTAAGTGACACTTCAACCTATTCCTAGATTTTCAGCCTACTGCACTTCTCTGGGTGGGCCAGTAGGCCTGAACAGTCCCTGGGGAAGTCCAAACTACAGATCCTAGAATACAGTGTATTGTTGCATAAAAAGCTAAGACTGGGAAACACTGTCACTTGGCAGAGATGTAGCGATTATTAGTGCAGCATGTGCAGTAGCGCCCTGACCCAGATGTCTGAGAGGCCCAATGCACCCCAATTATAGTTTTATTTTACTGCCAACTCAGGGGATGGGAGCCTCATTTTTTCTTGATTGCATTAGTCCTATGGCAGACCACGCTACTGCAACTTGGTCGCCATACAGCCGTCACAAGTCTAAGCCACACAACCGCCACATGCACACAACTGCTCTTGCCACACTAACTAGAACAGCTACTTCTTGATCTCGTAGCTGGGTGTCTATATTTTTAAAGCAACAAACCAAATGGAATTCCTTTCCCCAGTCAAAATTTGGAAGTTGTTACTAGTCTTACACCAATATCTGATACTTGACTTGTGAGCTCTCTTTCAGGCATGTTGCTCACCAAGTATAGCAGCTAAGTCCATGCTTTCTGGGCTATCATACACCAGGCCTCCCTGCATTCTAGGAGTTGGGATACCGGTTCACTTCAATTGGGCTAAATTTCAGGCTAAACTGAAATATGATGCCCCTTGTTAAACAGAGTCATCTGATAAACCCAGGTCTAAAAAATACATCTCAGTGGCAGCAGGTCTGGACTGAGGGTGTGGAATGGGAGGGGAAACACCTCTTTGTAGAGTGATGCGAAAGAGTATTAAAATGAAACAGATACTCCAAGTAAACTGACAAAGCATAACCACAAAAATACACACTGCAAAAATGCCAGAAATGGAAGGATTACAAGCATTACTCATTCAAAAAGCAGTAGGAGTAGTTGTAGGTATATTTTATTGTATTAATCAATGAATAACAATCAGTGCAAACAGTAACAGCGATTTATAAGTACGTAAAACAGACAATAATATTTTAAGAACTTGTTTAAGAGTACAGCAATGAACTGAATTTAGTAACTTGTCACAACCTAACATAAACAAGAAAGTAAGGAACTGGGCCATTGGTTGTGTGGCCTGCACAAGTAATGGGTCCACATATGTCCTCCACTGGGAACCAAACACCCCACTTTAGCCCCTGACTCTGTTAGTACGTTTATTACATACACACTGCTCAGTACTATGCAGTGATTTACAAATATACATACGGCTGATGGAAGTAGCTTTTGGTGATAATGTGTAACCACTTCTGACCCTCCAACTGGGGGGCTAGTTCAACAAACCACGTCAAAACATGATTGTGTACTTAAATGCAACAATTGAATATAACCATAGATGAATGTACTTAATACTGGCACTAAAGCATTTATACTTTGATCACGAGTGGTTGTCAGCATCATTATTTCAATAAAGCATTTCCAAAAAATATGTATATGCATGTTTGAATAGTGTGTGCACTCATAGTAAACTTGCAACATGGAAAACACAATTAAAACATATTTTTGATTACAATATCTTGAACCGTAGACTTTGTCCCTAGAGAGCACTGAACAACATGTACACTTTTGTTAATTACCTGCAGACCACAGAAACTGCAGCCATCAGCGTTACTCCTAGAGAATGATGCACTCACAGCTGAAGAGCATAAGTGCCAACCAGAAACTATACCAGAAATCCTAGGTTAGTCATTCTTGCTGAGTCCCATCCAACTTAGGGTGGGAACTCCTCAAATTCTTTTTGGGGGGAGGCTGTGCGGCTCCTAAAGCTCCCCACACTTCCTGAGTTTGCTGGTGTTGACCATGCCATCCTGGGGCCACCACAAAAGGAGAAACAACAAAATAAGTGCCAGCCCCGCAGGGCATTACGGGGCACTCCTTTGTGAATGCATACATATTTAATGAGTGTCTCTCCTGGTGCCTTGGTGAAAGCCACTGCCTATGTTCTTCGCAGCTCAGCATCTCTCCACGTGGCCCTTTTATTGGTTTAGGGGTTCCCGGTCCCACCCAGGTGCCCCGCACTGTGCTTCTATTGGAGGACAGCCCAGGGAGCCCACTGCTGGCTGTCTCTGCTGGCTCCCTACGTGGACAGCACTCCTCTGTGTTGCCACAGGCCCCAGCAGGTTTCTTCTGCCTTGCCCACTCCTGCAGGCAAGGTGCTGCTGGGTGTGGCAGCCTCCCACTGCCCCCAGACATGGGCACAGGGAGCGGAGCAGGCCAGCTACACCGGGGGGGAGTGTGATGGTGCTCTCTCCCACTAGGGATGGTATCCTAGGCCTGACCCTGCCTCTCTCTTCATGGGGGGAAACATGTTGGTGTGTTCCCACCCTCTTTCGCAGTCAGGGGCCTGGAGTCAGGGTCCTGGGCCCGAGCTTGAGGAGCCAGACTGGGGGTTGTGGTCCTTAGGCCCTTTAGATACTGGGGAGGGACCCCACTCATGCCCCCTCTCAGTAAACTGAATAAACACAGGAATCCCCTGGTGGCTAAATCACCCAGACCTCAGAGCTCCACGCACTCCGGGATCGTGTTGGAGTTCAATGGTCAAAATCTTTCCTGTGCTGATATTTCAGGCCCATTGGGGTGTTTTGCGTGATCTTGGTTTCATTTTGCTCCTCGTGGAGAGCCCAGCCACCAGGAGCATTTTCTTTAAATCACCTAGACGCCAAGGTGACAAACTTTGCGGGGAGCTGGTTTCACTGGCTCCTTGCTGCAGCCTTTCTCCTTGTTTTTTCTCTGGGCCTCTCTCCTCCTTTGCACAGAAGTTCTTCCTTCCAATTGTCCCTGGCAGCTGCCTGCAGTTCCATTGTCCAGCAGAGAGCACAACCAAGAGTGAGCGCTCCCACATGCACAAGACCTTTTAAGTGGTGGCCGTAGGTTCCAGCAAGGATGCACCTCTGGTCTATCCTGGGGTGCCACATCACCTCTACACCCCCTCCCAACCTTTCTCCATAGTCTGTTGGTACATTTCAAAATGGTGTCACCCATGAGCCACTTTCAAATCTGCTCTGGGAGCCCCAGCTCTGCACCTTGCCGACAACACTGCCTCGGCCTTTCCCAGCAAATCTTCAAAGGGATTTTCCTTCTGGGCAGACTCAAGACATCTGTAGACCCTCCGTTGGTTAGTGGGTTTAGGCCGGCCTCTTCCTGGCACAGTGTGTCAGCTGGCTAATTGATGCAGAGCATTCAGTCCACCCCTTTCCTCCTCAAGAGCTGAGTTAGGCACTGTTAATTGCTCCCTTTGTGGGAGGCCTTTGTTCCTGCCACTGAACCCTGGCTCTGACCCTCAGCTGAGCCAGAGAAATGTGACATTCCTGGATGACCCATAACCTGTACAAACATCGCTTTGGAACCTGCAGAACTGATTTTCCCACACATGTTACGTTCTAGGGGGGGCATATTTATAAGCCCCTTGCGCAGCTGGTGCTTCACATTTTTTTACGCTCCGGTGGCGCAGAGTGCAGACCCATATCTTCGAGCCACACAAAGCCAGTTTGAGTGGCTTTTCATGGCCTCATAGATATGATGTAAAGAAACACCAATGGGTTTTGATGCTTTCCCAGATTTCCAAGGCAATGTAAATCTGAGAATGTGTCAAACCCTTCTGCCTCTCGAGGGCAGGCGAAACAACCAGAAATTCCTTTATTTCTCTTTGTTTTTTTCCATTTCCTATGTGTGCTGCGTTCTACAACACACATAGAAAGAGGAAAACGCCTCCATGGATTGTTTTTGTGCAGGGTGAGCCCCTTCCTACACAAAAATAATCATGCAAGCAACGCAGACATGCTTGCACCATGGTGCAAGGGTGCCTGCATTGACACTAAGCAGAATATTGTGCACCAGCCCAGGGGGAAAGGACAGAAATGCACCATATTTCATAAATACAGCACATTTTCCACCCTGTGCCACTTCATTGTAAATATTTCCCTAAACTGATATGTTTCAGGTGTCTTTAGGCCAAGGGGAAGCATTGCCGCACTTTAAGGCAGACCTTCCTATAGGTGTTTAATGGAGCATCACTGCAGACACGACCTTAAATCACACTGAGTTTCCCTATTAGTGTACTCTAACAGTATGAGGCCTTCCCCAGGTCAATACCCAATCCTGCAGAGTCCCCTCTGCACCAGGCTACCTGTGCGCAGTCACTGGGCGCATGTGTGTACACATGTTCTCGTGTAACCAGCCAAGTGCCTGTTTCCCTTGCTGCATCACAGCTGCATTATTATAAAAGGCAGACACTGGCGGTAAACACACGCTGTTCATTTACCATGAGTTTACAGTGGGTAAGTCACAGGTTATAATGCTCTATCCCACTAAAAGGTCAGAAACTAGGTGATCAAAAAGTGAAAAATCCGGGGCATTTTAGGTGGGCAGAACCCACCTTTTCACATAGATATAGGAATTTCATTGATTCACTAATAAATGCTATGTATTGTTTCATAAAACAATAATTAATCACTTTTTTAATTGCCATTGTATTTGCCTCAAAATTTGAGGAACGGAGATATTGTTTTGTTAGGCTAGGACAAATACATGTAATATGAGTTAAAGTTGCAGCTGGATACCCATTTTACCGGTATGTATTCTTGCCTGTTAAGCAATGTTTCCAGAATCCTTCAAATTTATATAATGGTATATAGAATAGCCTAAATATAACATATTTTCTGCTTTTGGCTGCCTCCAGGTGTGAATCCAGATACTATTGTTTAAAGGCAGATTTATTCATCTTTGAAGCAGCACAAAACAAACAAGACAAGTTGCTGCACTGCGCTGCGTGAAGGGGAGAGAGCTGAACTGTGCCATATTCACAAATCTATTGTGCTGTTCAGCTCTGGTGCACCTGTGGCTGCCTAGCACCAATGCAGACACCCTTTCACCATGGTACAAGGGTGTCTGTGTTGTGAGCAGGATTGTTTTATGTCTTGGAAGGGATACCTTCCTGCACGAAAACAATCTTTACAGGCTTATTCCTCTTTCTTTGTGTTATAGAATGAAACAAGCATCAAAAGAGGAAGTAACAAGGAAAAATGTAGTTATTTCTCCTTGTTACACAAGGTCGGGTAGGTGCACCATAATGGTGCAAGCCCAGGTTACAGACTTAACTAAATCTCGGTTTGCATCAAAATTCAATGGTGGATGCGCAAGAACACTCGTGTTTCATCTACTGAACGCTTCCCTAATATAAGGTAACACAAGCCAGTTTTATGCAATGCATTCAATTTTTTTGTCTGAGCTACAGGCTTTGCGTGACTTAGTAAGTCCCATGATATTTTTTGCTTCAGAGCTGCAACTGCGACAGAAAATGCTGGGCCTTATTGTTTAAGTAGGAGTTGTGTACCAGATTAGAATGTTTGTAATTCTTTATCATTTCAGTCTCTCTCTCATGACAGTGCTGGCATAGGGATTTTTTTATCAGTTGTTCGTGCTCAAATGCAGCATGGCAGCAGGTGTATTAATATCCAGAAGACTTTGGGCCTGATTTAGGTGTTAACAGAGGGGTTTTTCTGCCATATTACCATCCCCATAGGATATAATGGGATCGTAATGCTTCTCAGTGAGTGTTTTCTCTGACCAAGTTATCTTTGTGTCAATGATAACTCCCAAATATTGAAATCAATCTATGTGTTCTAGTGTTGCACTGCTGAGTTGCCACAGTGATTTCTTGACTTTTTTATCAAGCATCATTACTTTTGTTTTTGCATAGTTGATAAATAGATCATTCTCAAGATTATGGGGGTCATTACAACATTGGTGGTAAAAGCTGCTTACCGCCGTGCAGAAGACTGCCAACACAACGCCGCAGCCGCAGAATTCCGCCACGGTCATTATGACCCAAAGCCCGGAATCCTCCAAGTCCGCCACACCAAAGGTCAGTGATAAACTGGCGATAAGAAATCCTCCACCATCACGCCAACAGGAATGCGCCCACTCTATCACGACCCACGAATCCACGTGGCGGTCTTTCAACTGCGGTATTCCATTGGCGGTACACACCGCCATGTTCAAAATACACACACACTTTCAAAACACATCCACATTTGACAATTCAAAATACACACACCTGATACACATCACTCCCACACACCCAGTACAATATAACACACACACCCACATCACCCACAAACCCCTACGACAACAATTGCGACTGAAGGCCACAGAGAGACACCACCATCTATAAACGAGCATCCACAGGCACTCAACACCATCACCCACATAACATCCACACACCTCACACAACACACCACTAAATATCACCACACACATCACAACCCAGACCACCCCACACATCACCCACACCAGCCCACCACCCCATGGCACGGCAAAGACCCCAGGTTCTCTGAAGAGTAGCTCAGGGTCATGGTGGAGGAAATCATCCGGGTAGAGCCACAGCTATTCGGATCACAGGTGCAGCACACCTCCATAGCTAGGAAGATGGAGCTATGGCGAAGAATCGTGGACAGGGTCAACGCAGTGGGACAGCACCCAAGAAATAGGGATGACATCATGAAGAGGTGGAACGGCCTACGGGGGAAGGTGCGTTCCGTGGTCTCAAGATACCACATCACGGTACAGAGGACTGGCGGCGGACCCCCACCTCCTCCCCCACAAGTAACAACATGGGAGGAGCAAGTCTTGGCTATTCTGCATCCTGAGGGCCTCGCAGGAGTAGCTGGAGGAATGGGCTCTGGTAAGTCAAATCTTTACTACTATATCCCCCACCCTACCTGAATGCCATCACATACCCCCACCCTCACCCTCACCCCCATCACTCCTACTCCTCACACATGTCCCAATATAACAAACCACCCATCCCAACACCAAGCCCTGCATGCAACACAAAAGCATGGACACCCATCACCAAAGCATGGCCACTGCACATACCCATACACCCCCCTAACCCATCATCACACAAGGTCCTACACAAGAATGCAAGCACTGGGGTACACGGTCACCCACCCATTGCACACCATGGCACACACAGATGCAATAATCATGCTTTTACACCCCTGCAGGACCCCTACCCAACGTCACCGGACAGGAGGGTCCAGACATGTCCACTCCGCCCACAGTGATGACAGCAGCTCTGTCCAACTGGATCTAGACGACCAGCCCGGCCCATCTGGGACCTCAGGACAGTCGGTTCCACTCACACTGGCACAAGCCACTACAGAGCTACCCCCCTCTGGAAACACCAGCACAGCACCCACCCAGCGAGCCCATACCTCTGTCCCCAGGACACGTCAATCAGCAGTGTGTCCACCCCTACAGGGAACCCAGGCCAACCCACCACCCCAACAACAACAGGGACCTGGGGGCAGTGGCAGTGGGCACAGGGTTCAGGGGACAGAGGCCCAGGAACACAGGGGAACTGGGAGGGCTGCTGTGCGACAGGGGGAGGACAGGCCCAGGGAACCTACTCTCCACGAGGCCCTCTCCAACATCATGGGAGCCTACCACCATTCCCAGGAGACGATGGCAACGGTACTGGCCAAGTTTTAGGAGACCCAGCGGCTGCAGGAGGAACAGTATTTGGGCTTCAGGGAGGAACTCAAATGAATCAATTCCACCCTTGGCACCATTGTAGGGGTGCTGAAGGAACTCGTGAACACCAGGAGGGACACTGTGGCACATCAAGGGGCCCCTGAAACTAGCCTGGACGATGAACTGCCCACCACCTCCACTGGCGCTAGTGGACAGGAGGCACCGCCACAGGACCACCACACCAGCACCCCACCCCCTGCAGAGGGAGAACCATCCCGCAAACGGTCCCTGAGATCCAGGACAAAGACAGAGAACGATGCCAAGACCCCCGCCAAGAAATGAGACCACCCTGATTGTCATCCATTTGTCCCACCTTGTCACCCTGTCCATCCTTGAACTGCCCCAGCTCCACTTCCTATACCCCTTTGGACAATGCACCTGTGAGACTAATAGACTGGACTCTGCCATGGACATTCCTCCACCATCACCCCTCACCATTTTACAACCCCCTCCAATATTGAGCACTTAAATAAACTCCCTTAAAGCACAAAACAATCTGGAGTCTGTCTGTGATTTCGAAATAGTATATTAGCAATTACAGTGCCAAAAATGCTCTTTCAAATGTAATGTCAACACACCTACGTCACACAGATCTAGTCCATGAGGAAAGAAAGCAGATGTCACACAGTCGGACCCACATCTGTGAAATCGAAAGGGAAAGTGACAACTCAGTGACTATACACTGGGTGAAAATGACAGACAGTAGAGAAGTAGTAGATTTAAATTAGATGTAGCAGGCAGTGTTGTCTTCTTACCTGTGTCTCACTGGAAGTATTACAGGATCACCGTGTTCCTGTTGTCGATGTCCTCTTCTTCTGTTTCCTCGTCTTCACTGTCCACAGGCTCCACAGCTGCCACAACACCTCCATCTGGACCATCCTCCTGCAGAAAAGGCACCTGTCGTCGCAAAGCCAAGTTGTGAAGCATACAGCAGGCCACGATGATCTGGCACACCTTCTTTGGTGAGTAGAATAGGGAACCACCTGTCATATGTAGGCACCAGAACCTGGCCTTCAGGAGGCCGAAGGTCCACTATATAATCCTCCTAGTTCGCCCATGGGCCTCATTATAGCGTTCCTCTGCCCTTGTTCGGGATTCCTCACTGGGGTCAGTAGCCATGACAGGTTGGGGTAACCAGAGTCACCTGCAAATGGCGGGGGACAACTGTTAGACACACACTGACTCATAGGGACATCCACAGACCTAGACAACTATTCCCACTGATTTGGGTCCAGGTGCTCTCCTAATAGCCACACACGGTGCCTCTGGAGTTGCCCCATCACATAAGGGATGCTGCAATTCCACAGGATGTAAGCGTCATGCACTGAGCCAGGGAATTTTGCATTAACATGGGAGATGTACTGGTCTGCCAAACACACCATCTGCACATTCATGGAATGGTAACTCTTCCGGTTTCTGTATACCTGTTCACTCCTGGTGGGGGGACCAAGGCCACATGGGTCCCATCAATGGCACCTATGATGTTGGGTTATGTCCCAGGGCATAGAAGACACCTTTCACTGTAGGCAAATCCTCCACCTGATGGAAAACGATGTAGCTCCCCATGTGTTTCAGCAGGGCAGACAACACTCTGGACAACACGTTGGAAAACATAGGCTGGGACATCCCTGATGCTATGGCCACTGTTGTTTGAAAAGACCCACTTGCTAGGAAATGGAGTACTGACAGCACCTGCACTTGAGGGGGGATTCCTGTGGGATGGCGGATAGCTGACATCAGGTCTGGCTCCAACTGGGCACACAGTTCCAGGATTGTGGCACGATCAAGCCTGTAGGTGATGATCACATGTCTTTCCTCCATTGTCGATAGGTCCACCAGCGGTCTGTACACCGGAGGGTGCCGCCATCTCCTCACATGCCCCGGGGACGGTGCCTATGGAGGAGAACAGCGAGCACAGAGTCAACCAACTCTGAGGTACGTAAACACTGCTTACTCTGAAAATATTCATATATCAAAATTTGCCTGTATGAGTGTTTAGGCAAGGCCTAGGTATGTGTGACGCAGTAAAAAATAAAGCCATGTGGGCCCCTGAAATGGCAGCTGCCTGACCTGTAAGGTGGGGCAAGGGGATATGAGGTAACTGTGCTGGCGTTGTACACCGTCGCGGTAGGCGGTCGAAGACCGCGGCGCAATTCTGCATTGGTTCACATTGGATCCTATGGGTCCCAGGAGCCAATGACGATGTACGCCAGCGGTGACGGTACGCACCGCCGTGGACGTGACCGCCATTTTCTCTCTCTTCAATCACTCGATACCTGATCTTCGACAGGAGAGGACCTACACTGCAAGTGCTGCTGTGACCTCAGTCTGGAAGAGACAATAGCTCGTGTGTCTGGGGAAAGGTCCCCTGCTATCAGCACGGAGGAGTTGGAGAAACTCGTGGATGGGGTCCTCCCCCAGTACACGCTACTCTACGGTCCTCCGGACAAACAGGTAAGTACACTGTGAGCATGCTGTATGGGCAATGCCTGTGTGGAATGGGGTGGATGAAAGATGGGGGGTGAGAATGAGGCGTGCATGAAACGACGGTGAGTGCATGTGCGTAATGGCAAGGGTAGGGATGCGGGCCAATGACTGTGACGGTGCAGTTGGTAATTACTTCTCTTTTCCCCTGTACAATTCCTGTAGGTCAGCGCCCACCAGAAGAAGGACATCTGGCGTGCCATCGCCAAGGGAGTCCGGACCCTGGGGGTCTACCACAGACGGAGCACCCACTGCTGGAAAAGATGGGAGGACATTCGCCGTTGGAGCAAGAAGACGGCAGAGTCCCAGCTGGGGATGGCCTCCCAACGTGGGAGAGGTGCTGTAGGAAAGGACCATCTTGCCTGGCATGTTACCCCCATATTTCACTGTATATCTGTTGTTTTAGTCTATGTGTCACTGGGACCCTGCCAGGAAGGGCCCCAGTGCACATAAGTACGTGCCCTGTATGTGTTCCCTGTGTGATGCCTAACTGTCTCACTGAGGGTCTGCTAACCAGAACCTCAGTGGTTATGCCTCTCTGCTTTCCAAATTTGTCACTAACAGGCTAGTGTCTAAATTTACCAATTTACATTGCCATACTGGTACACCCATATAATTCCCTAGTATATGGTACTGAGGTACCCAGGGTATTAGGGTTCCAGGAGATCCCTATGGGCTGCAGAATTTCTTTTGCCACCCATAGGGAGCTCTGACAATTCTTACACAGGCCTGCAAGTGCAGCCTGAGTGAAATAACGTCCACGTTATTTCACAGCCATTTACCACTGCACTTAAGTAACTTATAAGTCACCTATATGTCTAAACTTCACCTGGTGAAGGTTGGGTGCAAAGTTACTTAGTGTGTGGGCACCCTGGCACTAGCTAAGATGCTGCCACATCGTTCAGGGCAAATTCCCTGGTCTTCGTGAGTGCGGGGACACCAGTACACGCTTGCACTACACATAGGTCACTACCTATGTGTAGCGTCACAATGGTAACTCCGAACATAGCCATGTAACATGTCTAAGATCATGGAATTGTCACCTCAATACCATTCTGGTGTTGGAGGGACAATTCCATGATCCCCCGGGTCTCTAGCACAGTACCCTGGTACTGCCAAACTGCCTTTCCGGGGTCTCCACTGCAGCTGCTGCTGCTGCCAACCCCTCAGACAGGTTTCTGCCCTCCTGGGGTCCAGGCAGCCCTGGCCCAGGAAGGCAGAACAAAGGATTTCATCTGAGAGAGGGTGTTACACCCTCTCCCTTTGGAAATAGGTGTGAAGGCTGGGGAGGAGTAGCCTCCCCCAGCCTCTGGAAATGCTTTGATGGGCACAGATGGTGCCCATCTCTGCATAAGCCAGTCTACACCGGTTCAGGGATCCCCCAGCCCTGCTCTGGTGTGAAACTGGACAAAGGAAAGGGGAGTGACCACTCCCCTGACCTGCACCTCCCACGGGAGGTGTCCAGAGCTCCTCCAGTGTGTCCCAGACCTCTGCCATCTTGGAAACAGAGGTGTTGTGGGCACACTGGACTGCTCTGAGTGGCCAGTGCCAGCAGATGATGTCAGAGGCTCCTTCTGATAGGCTCTTACCTCTCTTGGTAGCCAATCCTCCTTCCTTGGTAGCCAAACCTCCTTTTCTGGCTATTTAGGGTCTCTGCTTTGGGGAATTCTTCAGATGACAAATGCAAGAGCTCACCAGAGTTCCTCTGCATCTCTCTCTTCACCTTCTACCAAAGGATCGACCGCTGACTGCTCAGGACGCCTGCAAAACCGCAACAAAGTAGCAAAACGACTACTAGCAACATTGTAGCACCTCATTCTGCCGGCTTTCTCAACTGTTTCCAGGTGGTGCATGCTCTGGGGGTAGCCTGTCTTCACCCTGCACCAGAAGCTCCGAAGAAATCTCCCGTGGGTCGACAGAATCTTTCCCCTGCTAACCCAGGCACCAAAAGACTGCAACACTGGTCCTCTGGGTCTCCTCTCATCCTGACGATCGTGGTCCCTGGAACTCAGCAACTCTGTTCAAGTGACTCCCACAGTCCAGTGACTCTTCAGTCCAAGTTTGGTGGAGGTAAGTCCTTGCCTCCCCACGGTAGACTGCATTGCTGGGTACCGCATGATTTGCAGCTGCTCCGGCTCCTGTGCACTCTTCCAGGATTTCCTTTGTGCACAGCCAAGCCTGGGTCCCCGGCACTCCTTCCTGCAGTGCACAACCTTCTGAGTTGTCCTCCGACATCGTGGGACTCCCTTTTGTGACTTCGCTTGGACTCTGGTTCACTTTCCTTCCAAGTGCCTGTTGAGGTACTTTTGCGGGTGCTGCTTGCTTCTGTGAGGGCTCCCTGAATTTCTGGGTGCCCTTTCTGTCTCCTCCTCCAAGTGGTGACAACCTGGTCCCTCCTGGGCCACAGCAGCACCCAAAAACCTCTACCATGACCCTTGCAGATAGCAAGGCTTGTTTGCATTCTTTCTGCCTGGGAATACCTCTGCAACCTTCATCGTGATGTGGGACATCCATCTTCCAAAGGAGAAGTTCCTAGTCCTCCTCTTTCTTGCAGAACTCCAAGCTTCTTCCAACAGCTGGCAGCTTCCTTGCACCCTCAGCTGGCATTTCCTGGGCTCCTGCCCACTCTCGACACTTTCGCGACTATTGGACTTGGTCCCCTTGTCTTACAGGTACTCAGGTCCGGAAATCCACTGTTGTTGCATTGCTGGTGTTTGTTCTTCCTGCAGAATCCCCCTATCACGACTTCTGTGCTCTCTGGGGGTAGTAGGTGCACTTTACACCTACTTTTCAGGGTCTTGGGGTGGGCTATTTTTCTAACCATCACTGTTTTCTTACATTCCCAGCGACCCTCTACAAGCTCACATATGTTTGGGGTCCATTCGTGGTTCGCATTACACTTTTGGAGTATATGGTTTGTGTTGCCCCTATACCTATGTGCTCCTATTGCAATCTATTGTAATTCTACACTGTTTGCATTACTTTTCTTGCTATTGCTTACCTAATTTTGGTTTGTGTACATAAATATTGTGTATATAACTTATCCTCATACTGAGGGTACTCACTGGGATACTTTTGGCATATTGTCATAAAACTAAAGTACCTTTATTTTTAGTAACTCTGTGTATTGTGTTTTCTTATGATATTGTGCATATGACACCAGTGGTATAGTAGGAGCTTTACATGTCTCCTAGTTCAGCCTAAGCTGCTTTGCCATAGATAGCCTAATCTGCTAGAAACACCTCTTCTACACTAATAAGGGATAACTGGACCTGGCACACGGTGCAAGTACCTCTGGTACCCACTACAAGCCAGGCCAGCCTCCTACAGGTGCCCGTCACACCATGACCCCCCTGATGTTCAGGATCCTGGCGGTGACATACCCGGAGTTGGATGGGTGCTTGAGGGCATCACAGCAGCAACAAGGGGTGAGTACACTCTCATTCTGCTGATTCAGCGCGCATTGTGGGTGTCTGGGTGGTGGAGGTGGGCTGTGGGTTCCCCTAGGCCAGGGCAAGTTTGCTAGTTAAGTTATCTTCTTCAGGCAGGCCCTGTGGCACCCCACCCCACCTGTGTACAGTGCCAACTACACCTAGTCAGGCTCCTGTGACATCCATGTGTGCAGAAATCGGCCATAGCCTTGTAAGCCATGTCCCAGGGATTGATTTGTGGGCCCCAATTGCGCAGCGTAGTACAGGGGGCTTCTGTGTCTGTCGTGTCCGCCAACGGTAGCGGTATTGCATGCACTCAACATGTCTTTCTTCTTTCTTCCCCCCCCTTTTGTGGTCTCCCTGTACTTGTGTGCATTAGCATCATCAGGTGGAAGAACAGTGGCACCGGAGCAGGAGGGAGCTGCATCCCACATGGCCCTGGAGGGCGACACTATGGACTCCGAATTCACCAGTGGGACGGAGGGTGAGGGGAGCTCCATGGAGGGGACAGGAGATGACACCAGCGAGACAGACTCCTCCTCTGATGGGAGCTCCCTTGCGGTAGTGGCCCCATCTGTGCCCCCGCATCTACAGGCACCCCCCCTACCAGCACCGCCTTCCCAGCAGCCCCTCAGCCTTTGCCCCGTGCCCGCTCACCCAGGAGGGTGGGCATCACCTTCGCCCCAGGCACCTCAGCCCCTGCCCCTGTCACCCCTGCTGCCCTCAGTGAGGAGACCATTGACCTCCTCAGGTCCCTCACTGTTGGGCAGTCTACCATTTTGAATGCCATCCAGGGTGTAGAGAGGCAGTTGCAACAAACCAATGCATACCTGGAGGGCATTCACTCTGGTCAGGCTGTCCTTCAGCTAACCCTGCAATCTCTGGCTTCAGCACTGATGTCAGCCATTGTCCCTGTGTCTAGCCTCCCCCCTCCAACCTCCTCAACCTAGACCCAAGACCCTGTACCCCAGCCTATCCCATGCACACACCTCAACACACAAAAGTAGCTCTGGCAAACATAGGCACCACACAACCCACAGGCACTCACGCAAGCACCACACACATGCAGACACAGCAACATCCACTGCCTCCACTGTGTCCCCCTCCTTGTCGTCTCCCTCCTCCCTCCCAGTCTCGTCTACACTCTCACCTGCATGCACTACATCTACAGGCACCAGGACTCGCACCAGAACACCCAGCACCACACCCCGCTTACCTGCACTCACCACCTCCACTCCCATTTACCCGTCCCCTGTGTCCTCTCCCAGTGTGTCTGTGACGCCCCCTCCCAAAGTACACAAACGCGGGCACCCACACACCCAACATCCATCCACCTCACGACAGCCTCCAGTACCTGCACCTGCACCCAAAACACCTAAAGTGACACCTCCTACAACCACCTCCTCTTCCTCCACTACCAGACCCCCTCCAACTACCCATCCCAGTGTTCGTCAGAAACTGTCCTTCTTAAAAGTTGACCTTTTTGCCCCCACCCCCCCTCCAATTCATCAGTCCCGTCGTAGCGCCTCAGCCAAAAAGCCTCCAGTACCATTGGTGGCTGTTCAAGGTGTGTTGAGTGCACCGGCCACCAGGGCAGGCAGTGTGACACGGAGCCAAGGCACTGCCAGTCCACCCCCTGTAAAGGCTCTGAAGTTGGAAAGTGGCGACGGGACCGTGTGAAGACTCCTGGAGGCAAAAAACTTGCAGGGGTCCCAGGGGGGTTGCAGAGTCAGCTGTGACTCCTACAAAGGTGGTGAAGGGCCAGTAGAAGTCTGCACAGCCTGGTGTGAGCATCACGGCGGAGAAGGGCTGTATCCTTCTCGGCGGCCAGGACGCCACCGCCAGCACCGTCATCACTGGTCCGGAGACCACAGCCAGAGTCATTGCCCAGGAGGGCCCAAGTATCGTCACTGGTCCGGAGACCACCGCTAGAGTCAGTGCCCAGGAGGGCCCAAGTATCGTCACTGGTCTGGAGACCACCGCCAGAGTCAGTGCCCAGGAGGGCCCAAGTATCGTCACTGGTCAGGAGACCACGCCAGAGTCATCGGCCAGGAGGGCCCCGGCAGCCACTGCCCCGCTGGGCAATGAGGGACAGTCATGCCACACACCAATGCCCAGTCCAGAGACCGCCATGGCAAAGCACCGCTGAAGAGTCCAGAGACCACCATGGCAAAGCACCGCTGAACAGTCCAGAGACCGCCATGGCAAAGCACCGCTGAAGAGTCCAGAGACCGCCATGGCAAAGCACCGCTGAACAGTCCAGAGACCGCCATGGCAAAGCACTGCTGAACAGTCCAGAGACCGCCATGGCAAAGCACCGCTGAACAGGGCATGCACCGCTGAAGAAGGAAAAGACCGCCACATCAAGCATCGTTATCCCATGTGCAGCTGGGACAGTGACGGGAAAGGAACTGTCACAGGGAGACTAATCCAGTCGGGGCACCAGTCCCCCTCCAGAACCAGTGGTGGCTGTTATCTACTTGAGAGACTATGGCTTTGCACTCCCCAGGACGGTACAGTGGGCAACCCACCCACTGTAGAGACTTGAGAGACTGTGGCTTTGCACTCCCCAGGATGGTACAGTGGGCAACCCACCCACTGTAGAGACTTGAGAGACTGTGGCTTTGCACTCCCCAGGATGGTCCAGTGGGCAACCCACCCACTGTAGAGACTTGAGAGACTGTGGCTTTGCACTCCCCAGGATGGTCCAGTGGGCAACCCACCCACTGTAGAGACTTGAGAGACTGTGGCTTTGCACTCCCCAGGATACATCAATGGGCATGAAGCCCCGTCGTGGATCTGGCTTTGCACTCATCCGGCTGAGGTGCCCCCCCTTCCCTTCCCCCTGAGGTGCCTGTTGTATTTCTCTCTGATGCCCCGGAAGTGTACTCTCCGTTTGTGGACAGGTATCTTGTGTGGGCCTCACCCATGCATTTTTGGACTAGTGGTGCACGGACATTGATATGTGCTTATCTGCACTACTTCTCGTAATGTATATACTTTTGAATGATTTTATAATATATCTGTATATATTTGAGACATGTATATTGAAACATTACAATGTTTGAACTGATTTCGTTTTGTCTTTGCATTCTTCCGGGGGGGTTGTGGGTTGTTACTGTGATGTTTGTGAATGCATTGGTGTGTGTGTTGTAATATGCGAGGGTGGGGGTGTTGCGTGTGTGTCCCCCTGACTTTTGCCTCCCCTATGTCGTAGGTTCAGTACTCACCGTTGTCTTCGCTGGCGCCGGCGTTGCTCTTCGTAGATGAGTAGGAATACAAGGGCCAGTAGGATTTGTAATTCCGGATCCATGGAGTCCTCCTTCCTCGTGGATGTGTTCAGGTGAGCGTTTTCCCATTGCAGAAACTGTTTCCGCCGTGTTTTTATCCACGGTGAATCCACCCCGGAAAATGTGGCGGATTGGCGGGTTGTGATACTATGGGCGGTACATTGTCTTCCGCCTGTCTGTTGGCGGTGACCGCCGCACTGCTTGTCTGTACCGCCGTGGCGGGCGGTGTGTTAAAGTGGCTATCTTTGGTGGCGGATTTCCGCCACAGTCATAATTCTCTTTTTTTGTCCGCCAGCCCATTTGCTGTATTACCGTACCTTTAACACCGTCCGCCAGGACGGTAATGAGGGCCAGAGTGATTTCTGCCCACCCATTTCACCCTTCTGACCATCTTAATGTCCTCAAAAAGTGTATTTGTCATGCCGGGTTTCAGGCGAGTTGCAATACAGTTCAAGGATTTATTCCTCAAAGCTGTCCATGATTCCCCATGATCTCCAGATAGGGTAGGAACATTGGCGAGAACTATCACGTAAGGGATTGCCGCGGGTGGGAGATCAAGTGTTCCTCTTGATATTAGAGAAGTACCCCGGCAAGATTTTGTAATATTTGCGTTTTCCCCACTATTTAACACCGTTTTTTGCAATTGTGAATTGCTAGTTCTAGCAGAGGGAACACAAAACCCAGCATATCTTTGTGTGATCTGAGGAGCAGATGGAAAGGTCTGTTGGGTTACGGGAAAATTCACACTGGGGTCTATATCACCAGAATGTTGGGTAGTTAGAGCCATTGGGTTTACGGGTTGTGCCTTCATTAGATTGAACAATAGGTCCATTTTTCCCTCCAATTGGGTTAAGCGTTTTATTACTTGATCAAAACATGAGCTTACTAATTGTTCTAAAGTGTTCGTAGACTCTGAGATGCTGGTTTTCGCTTTCACCATGTGTTGTTTGTTCCTGTGACCAGGTTTTATATTCTGGCAGCCATTTTGTGCATTTTGCATGGGTACATTAAGTTGAATTTCCAAGGGATCACGTCCAGTATTAACGAGTGACACTTGTCTAGGTGCGTTATCTTTCTTTACTAGTTGGGGTTTCCTTTTGCGTTTTGGTGAAGGTGGATGCTCATCAACATCTGAGATGGAGTAAATTGTGTCTTAGATACAACCATTGATGCTTCTAAACTGAGTTCCGCTTACCACGAGTTTAGCTGGGCTAGCAGGGGTTGTTACTAGGGGAAGGGGGCTAGAAGCTCCTTGCGACCCATTCTGGGTTGATATCCTTTCTTCTACATTAATAATCTGTTTGTCAATTACCCCCATGGCTCCTGAGATAAACTTTAATATTGACGCATGGTCTTTCTGGGATGAGGCGTCCTTTGCGCTAAATTGCTTCCTTTTTCCCATTCTTATTAATTTTAACTTTAATTAAAGAGGTTCGGTAATGGATGCCTAGGAACAGGAGCTCCTTGCTAAGAAATGTAATAACGGACGTTCATTAGTAAGGAAGAGAAAGAAAGGAAAGATGAAGACAAAGAAAAATGACTTTTCTCCCAATATTGGAAATCTTTAGCTGAGAGGCTGGCAGGCAGGCTTGAGCGGTCGAACACAAAGAATCAGAAAGAGGGTGCAATACCTGCTCAAAGCCTGGCAACCAATTCCTAGAATCACAAAGGAATTATCAGGGGGGTGGCCCAGCCCAGCCCCTGTCAGCCGCTGACGGGTGCAGGACGGGCCCGCCCTTGGCCCAGGCTTGGCCCGGGCGCCGCACGCGCCCGTCCCGCGATGCGGGAGCGCTGCAAAGTTTTTAAAAGTGCTCCTGCCCTGTGATTGGCCCAGGAGTGGCCCAACAGCAGCAAGGTTTAGCGCGTCCCGCACTACGATGGTTTTGAATGGGCTCCTGCCCAGTGATACTCCCAGCGGCAGCGGCAAAGCGCTGCAAGGTTTTTAAAAGGGCTCCTGCCCTGTGATTTGCCCAGGAGCGGCCCAATAGCAGCAAGGTTTAGCGCATCCCGTCCTACGATGGTTTTGAATGGGCTCCTGCCCAGTGATACTCCCAGCAGCAGCGGCAAAGTTTAAAACACCTCGCGAGGCGGGAGCGCTGCTAAGTTTTTAAAAGGGCTCCTGTCCTGTGATTGGCCCAGGAGCGGCCCAACAGCAGCAAGGTTTAGTGCGTCCCGCGCTACGATGGTTTTGAATGGGCTCCTGCCCAGTGATACTCCCAGCGGCAGCGGCAAAGTTTCAAGCACCCCGAGAGGCGGGAGCGCTGCAAGGTTTTCAAAAGGGCTCCTGCCCTGTGATTTGCCCAGGCGCGGCCCAATGGCAGCAAGGTTTAGCGCATCCCGCGCTACGATGGTTTTGAATGGGCTCCTGCCCAGTGATACTCCCAGCAGCAGCGGCAAAGTTTAAAGCACCCCGCGAGGCGGGAGCGCTGCAAAGTTTTTAAAAGGGCTCCTGTCCTGTGATTGGTCCAGGAGCGGCCCAACAGCAGCAAGGTTTAGCGCGTCCCGCGCTACAATGGTTTTGAATGGGCTCCTGCCCAGTGATACTCCCAGAGGCAGCGGCAAAGTTTAAAGCACCCCGCGAGGCAGAGGGCTGCAAAGTTTTTAAAAGGGCTCCTGTCCTGTGATTGGCCCAGGAGCGGCCCAACAGCAGCAAGGTTTAGCGCTTCCCGCGCTACGATGGTTTTGAATGGGCTCCTGCCCAGTGATACTCCCAGAAGCAGCGGCACAGTTTAAAGCACCCCGCGAGGCGGGAGTGCTGCAAAGTTTTTAAAAGGGCTCCTGCCCTGTGATTGGCCCAGGAGCGGCCCGACAGCAGCAAGGTTTAGCGCGTCCAGCGATACGATGGTTTTGAATGGGCTCCTGCCCAGTGATACTCCCAGCGGCAAAGTTTAAAGCACCCCGCGAGGCAGGAACGCTGCAAAGTTTTTAAAAGGGCTCCTGCCCTGTGATTGGCCCAGGAGCGGCCCGACAGCAGCAAGGTTTAGCGCATCCCACACTATGATGGTTTTGAATGGGCTCCTGCACAGTGATACTCCCAGCGGCAGCGGCAAAGTTTAAAGCACCCCGTGAGGCGGGAGCACTGCAAAGTTTTTAAAAGGGCTCCTGCCCTGTGATTGGCCCAGGAGCGGCCCAACAGCAGCAAGGTTTAGCGCGTGCCGCGCTACGATGGTTTTGAATGGGCTCCTGCCCAGTGATACTCCCAGCGGCAGCGGCAAAGTTTAAAGCACCCCGCGAAGCAGGAGCGCTGCAAGGTTTTTAAAAGGGCTCCTGCCCTGTGATTGGCCCAGGAGCGGCCCAACAGCAGCAAGGTTTAGCGCGTCCCACGCAACGATGTTTTTGAATGGGCTCATGCCCAGTGATACTCCCAGCTGCACCGTCAAAGTTTAAAGCACCCCGCGATGCGGGAGCGCTGCAAAGTTTTTAAAAGGGCTCCTGCCCTGTGATTGGCCCAGGAGCGGCCCAACAGCAGCAAGGTTTAGCGCATCCCGCGCTACGATGGTTTTGAATGGGCTCCTGCCCAGTGATACTCCCAGCGGCAGCAGCAAAGTTTAAAGCAAGTTTTAAGCAAGTGTCATCATATTAGTAGGTGTTTTGCTTTCCTTATCTTATGACCGAGCTGACAAAACTTCTCTGGAATGCCCTTCTTAGTTTAAAGAAGACATTTATTATTATTACTTCACCACGAGGTTCCTGAGAGACGAGATTAGTATGTTGGAAGCACACGTTTAAAAGTAGTCACAGCAATTAAAGCAAAATATATCAAAGTACTTCTCAATTGCAATGTACACAGCAAATACATGTGATTATAATATAGCATAACTTCAAAGCAAAGAATAAAAGTCCAAATTCATCACCGTAGGGCACTGCTCTTCATCTTTCTTATGCCTGCAAGATGATGACTCCTGTTCAACGGCGAGAAAGAGATTTTCCACCCAAACGGGAGGTCAGGCAGCTGACGTCCCCTCTTGACTGAAGTTCTGGAAAATTCCCCATTGCTGATGGCCGGGGACACCGTAAAAAGCCTGCTAATAGGCCCTTTCCTCCAATAACAGCCGAAAATGAACAAGCTGGAGAGTGGCCAAGTCTCCAAGCTTGCTCGTTTCCAGGCTGGATAGAGAGGTAAACACAAAATATACGCTCTCTTATCACACTAGGGTTCGGTGTGAATTCAATACGAAAAACACAGCTTGGTCTATCATGTGGAAAAACACAGCTCATCTGCAATGTCTCAACTGCAATGTCGAACTCCACGTTAAAGCCAATAGGCAGCTAAACTGAATACAAAATGTAATGTCTAATGCCACGTTAAAGCCAATAGGTAGCTAACCTAAATACTAAATGTAATGTCTAATGCCACGTTAAAGCCAATAGGCACCTAAACCGAATACAGAATGTAATGTGCTACTGATGAACATTGAAAAACTGATATGCACAGTGGTGAAACACAAAGTCAGTGGTCAAATACAATTAATGGCATAACAGTAGGGTAGACAACTTTCATTATTTGACTATTCTGCTGGACTCTTACTTTAACTGTCAACTATTGATTAATAACAATAGTTTGTCCTCTATAAAGGCCACTCACAGTATTGGTGATTCCTCACAATGGTTGGGGTGCACACATATGAGGGCTGCATTAGATAGCTCCAAAGCTAAATGCATTCCTGTAGCTAGATTTGGCTGTGAGATCTGGAGCTACATGCCCATTGCTCCTATTTAAATTGCAGAAAATAAAAGTCAGACTTATGAACTTTTGGAGAAGGGCAGCGCAGGAAGTCACCTTGCTGGTCTGCCCTGCGTCAAAGGAAAAGGGCAATTTCCCACTGGGATGCCACCATTTTGGCTGCCTAGCGCCAACATAGGCACACTTGCACCATGGTACAAGGGTGTCTGTGTTAAATGCAGAATTGTTTTGTGTTGGGAGGAACATCTTCCTGCACAAAAACAATCCTGATAGACTTTTTCCTCTTTCTATGTGTGCTACAGAATGCAGCACTCAAGGAAAGAGGAAAGAGGGGAAATAAAGATATTTCTCTTAGTTGTTCCTCACTCTGGGGAGGCGTAGGATTTTGGCGCATCCTCAGGTTTTCCAGGGTTGGTAAATCTTGCAATGGGTCAAAGTCCATGGGTGTTCCACCCACAGCAACGCCCATGAAACACCTCCCTCGAGCAGAGTAGGTCAACTTGGCAATTTGCGCTGCCTTGCCTTATTCCATATCTATGAGGCCATTCGAAGCCACGCAAAGTGGCTTTACAGGGCCACAAAGATATGATTTGGAGTTTTGTGCTGCTGTTGCATCACAAAAAGAGACCCAACAGCAGCTCAAGGGGTTCATAAATATACCCTTAAGCTTTTCAGATGACTTAAAGATTTCACAAAGTATACCGTCAGAGATTGTTCTTGAAGATTTGGGTATGGGATACATATCTGGTTTATTAACTTCCGTCCCTTGCTACTCTGGTTTTCAGTGTGCTTGGGATGCGCCTGGAACTCTGAAAGGGACTACATATCCCAGACTGCTTTGTGGCCCCAAGAAGCGGCCATCTTACCAGCACCTGCATCTACTTGACCAGACCAACGAGCGCTATGTAGCGTGTGGGGGAACTTCGCGCCGCAGTGTCAACATCAGGGCAGTGCGCGCTCTACGGGCCACTAGAATGCAAAAACCTAGCAATTTCAAGCTAACGTAATTTATGCATTGTGCTGATATGCTTTTGTTTAACCTTTTGCATTGCAGAGTTTAATCCTGAAGACTTATGTTCAGCGTGCATATAAATACTGTTCATATGCAATGTACTGCTGCAGGCTTTCAGACTGTGTCAGGGTGTGGTCCCTTTCCAGGGCCTTCAAGAAGCTTTCCCTGCAGCATGCCTGGGTGTGGTTTGTGGGCTGGGCTAAGACTCTTTAAAAGGGAGCCAGCCCAGCTCCACGTGCTCACTATTCAGAGGTCCTGGTGCAGAGCAGCAGCAACTTCCTGAGCTCCTGTTCCGGAGGTCTACTTTGATCTTCAAGGCCTTGCCCTTTTCACTTTGCCTCGCTGATTCTAGATCAGGGCGGTAAGACGGAGGTCGGGCTGGGACCCCGATCCCGTTCTCGAAGGCTTTCGAGTTCTTGGGCCTAATTTGCATGATAAAACAATTGGCTTTCTTGCGTGTGAATGTGCGCTCGAAGTTTGATGGCATTTCCATGCTAACACTCGAATCGGCAAGACGCGCGATTCATTTCCTGTACTTAATTCATGTTATTCATTGTACGCTACCATTTCTTGGCATTCATATGGTGGTATTCGAATCGGCAAGACGCGCAATTCATTTTCTGTGCTTAATTCATGTTATTCATTGTACGCTACCATTTCCTGACATTCATATGGTGGCATTCGAATCGGCAAGAGGCGCGATTCCTTTTCTGTGCTTAAATTCATGTTATTCCTTGTACGCTACCATTTCTTGGCATTCATATGGCAGCCTTCGAATAGGCAAGACGCGCGATTCATTTCTTGTGTCTAATTCATGATGTTCATTGTGTGTTACCATTTCATGACATTTATGGTCTGACATTCGAATCAGCAGAACGCTCGATTCATTTCTTGTGTTGAACCCATGCTATTCATCGTGCGTTACCATTTCATGGCATTTACTTGGTGGTACTCGAATCAGCAACACACGCGATTCATTTCTTGTGTTTAAAATCACGACGTTCATTGTGCGCTACCACTTCATGGCATTTACTTGGTGGCCTTCGAATCAGCAAGACGCGCGATTCATTTCTCGAGTCCAACGTTATTCATTGTGCACAATCATTCCAAGGCATTTACATCGTTTTGTGAAAATCTGCACTATGCGCAATTCATGTTCCTGCAATTTAAGAAAGTGCTAGAATTCTAGATGTGATATTGTATGTGCATAATAAGTCCCTCAAGCACGATTCATATGGTTTATAGAAATCAGTCAGATTATTTCCTGATCCTCACGCAAAAGTATACTTGAATTTGAAAGTTGTATTTAACCTTTCTTGGTTCCCTCACAGGTATCCAGTCATCTTGAAGCCTAGTTGTTTAATTCCATGCTTAAGTTGTCCATGTTTTCAGTATGACAATGCTTAGAGTCATAGCCTATGATATAATCTTGATATTGTGTGTTTTAACCTTTTGCTTCCCACAGGTCTCCTTCCCAGATGTTCCCTACCTAATCCCCTTTTCCCCACTTGGACTCTCTTAGACTCTGTGACATTCTAATCAGAGTATTGGAGCTGTCTTGTGGTGGAAGTGTTGGGAATGTGCACAGACCCCGAGGATCTGGTGACTCTGACAAGCGGGATGCACCTGGAACTCTGAAAGGGACTACATATCCCAGACTCCTTTGTGGCCCCAGGAGGCGGCCATCTTACCAGCACCTGCATCCACTTGACCAGACCAATGAGCGCTATATAGCGCGTGGGGACATTCGCGGCACGGGACACTCCTGGAACTCTGAAAGGGACTACATATCCCAGGCTGCTTTGTGGCCCCAGGAGGCGGCCAACTTACCACCACCTGCATCCCCTTGACCAGACCAACGAGCGCTATATAGCACGTGGGGGCACTTTGCGGTGCGGGACGTGCCTGGAACTCTGAAAGGGACTACATATCACAGACTGCTTTGAGGCCCCAGGAGGCGGCCATCTTACCAGCACTTGCATCCACTTGACTAGACTAACGAGCGCCATGGAGCGCGTGGGAGCACTTCGCAGCAAAGGACGTGCCTGGAACTCTGAAAGGGACTACATATCCCAGACTGCTTTGTGGCCCCAGGAGGGGCCATCTTACCAGCACCTGCATCCACTTGACCAGACCAACGAGCGCTATGTCATGCGTGGGGGCACTTCATGGAGCGGGACGCACCCGGGCCAAGGGCGGGCTCACTAACATCCGTCGTAGCTTTAAGGAGGATGGGCTAGACCACCCCCCTAACATTTTTTCCAAGCAGGCACCGTTGACTCTTGCCACTATTGTATCTTCTTGTAGGTGTATCAGTGAAGTAACTCTCTATAGAACACTTATCCATCAATTGTAGCTTCAATGGGCAAAAGGAAAGCAATAGAGGGTGGGGTAGCGGCAGTGTTAAAAACTAAGCGGAAAAGACATGAGCATGCAGCCAATAACTGTGTTATGGACAGAATTGACAACCTTCTTGACGAATGCAAAGGAATTTTAACTTCCTCCCCAGACAGCGGCCACAACGGAACTGGGGGAGAGTGCTCCCTAGTTACGAAGGGCGCTGGTCACAAGAAAATTGCTGACATATTTGTAAAACGGGGCCAACAGGTTATAGCCTCTACAGGGCAGGGGGAGGGTACGGATGTCATCACCCATGCTCCCCCATTATCAGCGGATAAGCCTCCAACTGATCCCAACGACCCTATTCAGTGTATCAACCGCTTTACCCCTTTAATAAATATCTCAGACTCACATGACGACCCTGACCCAGGCATCAGGGTGGGTAAGTCAGTAGATGTAAATGAGCACTCAGCACACTCAAATGCACAGCACATGTTATGCATACAAGATTTAAAGAGGGAGGTGTCAGAACTCAAGTCTAAGGTCAATTCCTTAATTGCAGTAGTTAAGCAGCTAATTTCTCCAGACATCACGACTTCCATAAATCATAACCGCAGCCCAATGCCAAACCAATCAGCTACCATGAAGAGATTGCCCACAACGCTAGCAAACAGTTGTGCTGACCAACCTCTAGCTGATGCTAAGATCAAGAAATCCGATCACCCCCCTCACGCAATAGCTTAGGTGCAGGGAAGGCATTTGATGCCTGCTATCAAATTACAAAATCCACAAGCAACACTGTCCCTAAATACACTCCACAACCCGTCATTGACCGACTCCAATCTAAAAGCACTGTTCTAATGGTCAATGTTCCCAATCTACACCCACTGGCACAAAGAGAACAGAGAGATTCTATTAGAACTAAGGCAATTCATGGGATTCGCCTTGTAAGAGGCTGTTACTCAGTAATACATGAGGATATAATTGATGCAGTCAGAAGGCCCGACCTAGGCACACACTTTGACATTCTACAGCTGACATTTAGGGATAGGAGTGTGGTGGACAACCTGGTGACCCTAAACGCGAGGACAAGTGCTGCAAGGCAATCCTGTATCCAGCTCAAATACCCTTGTCCACCATGTATACTATAGGGCTCGCCCCATCCACTGCCCAACAGCCAATCCATCTGCTCTTAGCGAGAATGATTGACTTAGGCACCATCTGAAATACATGTTGTACTACCCCCTGACTTCCATGAAACAACAGTCTCTGGTCTGGCGGTAGTCCCCAGTATTGCCACCACAAGCACTCATGTTTCTTCTCCTTACAGATTCCACCAGACCACCTGTGACCCATTGCATAGCGGTGATAACATTGTACATTCTCTCCCCCGAGAATTTAACTTATTAATCCAGGAACAGATAGCAAAGCATGAGAATACCGCACCTAGGAGCAGGTAAGGCCTCCCAGATAGTTATCATCACTCGATACAGGATTCGCTGGACAATAGTGATCACGACCCCTCTCCTCCCAATCAACCCCACCAAACTCTCAAATACATCAGTGGACAGGGCGGTCCATCCAACCACCGGGGTACGACTTGCCTCATGGAATGTGACAGGTCTGAGATCTATCCTCCCCCTCCCGTCCTTTACCTCCTTTATTGAGGAACACAACATATGTCTTCTTCAAGAGAAATGGTAGAGCGACCCTCTCTTTCGAACTGGCTATTCTAAATTTTATATCCCTGCTCTGCCCAGTACCAGCGAAAGGCCCTCCGGGGGTCTAGCCAGTTGGACTAGAACATCACTAAACTGCTGTATATCACAGCTATCCATTGATTCCCTGACCTGCTAGGTCTCCGCTTATCATTTGGGGCTGATGCAGTTGTGATTATTTTTAACATCTATCCCAGAGGGGTTGGGGGGGTCGGGTTTCCAAAACCCTCTGCATTGTGGAGGCATTTTTGCAAAATTGTCTCCGGCATTACAAATTTATTGTGGCAGGCAACTTCAACGTCACATTTGAACCTCTTGGCTGGGATGATCTTGGGTCCACCCACGAGGAGGATCGGGTATGGTCTATCCCTGTCCTGGATATCCCGCCCATTAAAAGGTGGTCACAAGTTGCTGTTCAAGTAAAATCACTGACCATGGAATTCGGACTTAGGGCACTTAATGGCAGGACCAAATCAGACGCAAAGCGTTGTCACACGTATAACAAAATCCACCACATCAGTAGAATCGATTATTGTCTAGTCAACATAAGATTATGGCCTTTAGTCATTGACATGATGGTTATTGAGAGATCTGAAAGGGACCATAATCCTCTCTCAGTCCACTTGTCAGCTTTGAACAACCACCTGTCCATGATCAACACCCCAGTTAAAGCACCAAAGGGAATCAGTCTGGTTAATGACAAACGCCACCAAAAATGGAACAAGGTTCTGGCTCGACCTACACTCATCGACGCTGCTAACAACACCTTGATGACCACATTGACGGGCTTAGAGGTGGGCTTAGAGGTGGGCTCTGCAATCCCCAACGAGGAAATAAGCTTAACTCACACCTCAGGTTTTTTGGGTATTGCAGCCCTCTTCTCGGCTGACATACCCTCTGTTAGTAAGAGGCTCAAGGGTAGGCATCGCTGGTTTAACAAAGAGTGCCGCTCCTCAAGCAAGCATTTAATCCAAGCTATCAAATCTAAGGATGTAAATGCAATTAGCTCAGCAAGAAAGTCTTACAAATCAGCTATCAACAAAGCTAAGCGTGAACAAGATGACAGGTGGTGGGCTGCACTTAGTGACGCTGCACAAGAGAGGAACTGCAGCACATTTTGGTCCCTGGCAGCGAGCGGCCCAACAAACAGCGAATTGAACATTACAGCTACTATTGCACCAAAGAACTGGGTAGACCACTTTAGTGGGTTGTACTCTTACGACCATGATAGTTCTACCTCTCGACATAAGGACACTTGCTCAAATATTACCCTAACACCCACCCCTCCTGTGCTGCAACTATTTTCCCAAGCGGACATAGCATATTCTTTAGTTTCTCTAAAGCGTGGAAGGGCACCTGGTGTGGATGTGTTCCAGCAGACTTATTTTTAACCGATATAGCAATCTGGTCAAGATATACCACCATCATAGCAAATGCAATAGCATCTGGGGCGCCAATCTCTGAGTCTTGGAAGGGGGCCATTGTTGTCCCAATTTTCAAAAATGGCGACAGAATCCTCCCCAGCAACTATAGGCCAAATAGCTTAACAGATTGTGTGCAGAAAGTGTTCTGTCACTGCCTTCTGGGCAAGATTCAAGACTGGATGATGGAACGCAACATCCTTAGTCCCCTCCTCAATTCTACCATTGAGCAAGCCCTTAGGTTTCTGCTTTTATATTGGAAAAACGTTTTTATTGGCAAAGGGGACCTGTATGTTGCTTTTGTGGACTTGAAATCCTCATTCGACCTAGTACCCCATAACAAGTTGTGGGAAGTTCTTTTCCTAATGGAAATCCCCGAGCACATTCTTGTATTACTAACTCTGCTCCTTAAGGGTAACTATGCACATGTCAGGGGGGACGATAGGGGGCAGCTAACTGACAGAATTCAGGTATCAGGGGGTGTGCTACAAGGGTGTATCCTTGCCCCCACCCTGTTCTCCCTGTACATGAATTATATCGCCCCCTCTTTACTCAGACTGGAGGCTGGCTCACCATCACTAGGCACACAGAAAATTCCGGTCTTGCTCTTTGCAGACGACACACTCCTGATATCCAGTACCCCAACTGGATTACATAAACTCCTCATGTGTTTTGAGGAATTTTGCTCCACACGGGGACTTGAAAACAATGCTTCTAAAATGAAATTGATTACGTTTAATCCACGCAGATCATTTGGAGGAAAGTTTACTCTTAAGGGAACTCCACTTGAAAAGGTTGGCACTTTTAGTTACCTGGGCATAATGTTAACTGAAAATATGTCTTGGAAATCACATATTGCAAAGCAAGCACCAAAGTTAAAGCAAACAACAGGGGTCTAAATAAAGGACTTCAACCTCTCACATACTAAACCAATACGCCCCGCAATCCGGCTATATGAAACCAAGGCAGTGAGTTCAGCCCTCTACAGGGCTGAACTTTGGGGCCATGCCAAAGCCCAAGAAATAAAGATTTCTGAAAATAACTTCATAAGAAATCTAGTGTCCCTCCCGCCAAGTACTCCACTGTTCCCCCTTTTTAAAGACCTAGGCATGAAACGCATTGACCACAAAGCCCGCCTATGTCCCCTCTTGTATTGGTGGTGTCTTTGGACCACACCGGAGCTTGCCTCCTTTACTACAACCCTGCAGGTAATCTCAGAAGCTGACCACTCATAGTATCCCCTGGTTCACACACATCAAGGGGCTACTTTACTCGCTTGGGCTTAGAGAACTCTGGGATTCCCCAACCACTACTTCCTTCCCTTCAAAATGTGACCTAAAACAATTGTACTGGCATATGGTAGACTATGAAGACATGAAGGTTGCTCTTCACTCTACACTATCATGTGACTTTGCCAACCTAAAAGAGACGTGCAAATATGAGGCTTTCTGGGACATAATCACGGTGCCAAGAGAAAGGAAGTTGTACTTTCAGTTCCGTAAGACTATTTACTGGTCACATGACGAAACAGCCATCTGCCCAGCTTGTAAAGCACCCATTGAAAACCTCCCCCACGTCCTATTTGTCTGCCCTGCATATACTGCCTCACGCAGGAAATGGCTGGCCCTGGCTTGTAGGCTGCTGGGAGTTCGCAGGTTTAACTTAGCTCTCCGAATTCACAGATCAGGCACTCGCCCGATGATAGTGATTGCTGTTGCCAAATTCCTTGGGGAAAGTTGGATTGTCAGAGGGAAACTTCTATCTGTATAATGGTTTTAGCAAGAATGTATTAACTTACTCTGGGAGTGTATTTAATTTAATTTTATTATTTTATCAAATCACATGTACTGTATATATTTTATTTAATCCTGTGTAATTATTTATTGTTGCTGTGCTTTTGTGGCTCTTGTAGCCGAAATAAAGTTCTTTTGACTGACTGACTAGTGTGTTTGAAGGATGAGCTGAAGCTTAACCAGCTAATTTTATGTGATTGCATGGGCCTACACAATATGTTACTGTTAGAAATGGGGTTTCTGGTTGGCTAGGGTATGCACCTCAGCCAGGCAGAACTTACCCACTCTAGTCAGGGCAAGGGAGTTACACGTCCAAGATAACCCCTGCTCACCCCCTTGGTAGCTTGGCACGAGCAGTCAGGCTTAACCCGGAGGCAGTGTGTAAAGCGTTTGCACAACACACACACACATGTGACGCAAAATCCCCACCACAAAGGAAACACAACACCAGATTATATGAAAATATACTGTATTGTACACAACGTAATTATCAGACCAACATCACACAACAGTACTATCCTGCTACCTTAGCAGTTGTCAGAACGTTACACATTAGTTACTCTGCAAACTAGCAGTAGTCACACATAACACACAGGTTACTCAGTATTCTGCAACATAAGCAGTAGTCAGGAACACGTTATCACATTAGAACACTTGTCATAAGAATATCAGAAAACGCCCATAGTAGGAACATTAGAAAACCTATGGCAAGTTAGGAAAACATATTAGCAAGTCATGCCCATAAAAGGAACATGTGCACACATATGTAAAAGCATCATAGTACAGGCAGGTAATATAACACAATTAAGAAAGTCTGTAGAAAGAACTTTAAATCATAATTATATTTGTCCATTTAAAAGTACCTGGGAATGATGAAGAGGCACTTCCAGTGCCTAAAACAAATCATGGGGCCCCCGGCGCTCTTCTGCGCAAAATGGGGGCCTCCCTAAACTTGGCAAATAGAGAGGGGCGGCACGCACCCTCTCTGTTTCCTTGGCGGGCCCCTCCTGGGACCCGTGCTCATTGGAGGGCCCCCGGGCCTCCACCGGCCCTCTCCAAGGGGGGCCCAAGTCAGGGAAATCCTCGGGTTAAGGAGGGGGGCGCCACGCACCCCCTCCAATCTGCGAGCGGGCCCCTCTGGGGGGCTGCAACCTCCTGGGGTCTCCCGGGGCCTCCGTCGGCCCTTTCCGAGGGGGAGACCCCCTTATGATGGCCTTGGGCCCACGAGGGGGCCCACCAGATAGCTGGCGGCGGGGGCGAGCCTCCGATGAGGCTGCCTCCCTGCCCGCACACGTCAGGGAGAGCCCTTCGGGGCTGGAGCAGGAGAGGGAGAGGCGTCCACCTCTCCCTCTGGCTCCAACAACAAACGCCGGCACCAGGTCGGGCCGGCCGGTGCCCCGGGGCGCTCCTCGGAGCAATCCCTACCCCGGGGGCACCGCTAGGAGCAGGCTTGCTCCTCGTTATTTCCGAAGTGGTTTCCTCGTGCCCCGGGGGCACGGAGCTGAGCGCGATCCTCGCGCTTCACAGCATTTATTTCCCCGGGCTGCGGCGGTGATTTTTACCAACGAAGCGCTTTTCACAGCGCTTAGGCAAATTATGCAGCCTGGGCTGCGGCGGTGATTTTCATCAACGAAGAAGCGCTTCACAAAGCGCTAGGGCACAGTTTTAAAGCCCGGGCTGCGGCGGTGATTTCTTTTAGGAAAAGAAAAGCGCTTTCCAAGCGCTATAGTGCATCAACAGCCCAGCAACTGAAAGAATGCCTTGTTCTCCTTCAAAGCATTCTGGGCAAAGGTTCAAACGAGCATTGCAGGGGTCAGGGGCCACAGCACCCTGCCCCTGGGAACAACCAAACCAGAAAAAGCACAAAGCTGGTGGGTCCAGCTACAGGCCAGCACAAGGGGTGCAGATGGTGGCAGTTCCTCCTATTGACCAGGCAGGTCACAGGTCAGCACAGCAGCAGCAGTCCATGGCGGTTTCCTGGTGAGTCCATTCATCAGCGTTCTGTGTCCAGTTTCAAGTTCCAAGAATGTTCAAATTGTGGGGAAAATTCCCCTGTACTTATAGTCCTGTTTTTACAGTGTTTTACAATGATAGGGAGAGGAGGTTCCAGCCAGTTCCAACTGGTTCCTGGAGTGCCCCCTCTCTCCTTTCAGCACAGGCTCCAAACATCAGTGGGGGGTTAACGACCCTATTGTGTGAGGCCAGGGCACAGCCTTTACAAATGTAGGTGTGCCCCGCCTCTCCCTTCTCTCAGCCCAGGAAGACTATTCAGTATGCAGATGCACCTTGGTGACACCTCCACCCTCCCTGTGTACAGGCTGTCTGAAAAGTATGCACAAAGCCCCAACTGTCACTCTGCCCAGACGTGGATTGGAGTCAAGCTGCAAAACACCAGAGTCATAAGCACAGATAAATGCGCACTTTCTAGAAGTGGCATTTCTGTGATAGTAATAAAAAATACACCCACACCAGTAAGCAGTATTTATTATCACCATCTCAACCATACCAAACATGCCTACGCTTCCCCTCATAAATCAGACAATACCCTTTACACCTAAGGCAGGGCATTTCTAATGCAATCCTATGAGAAGGCAGCACTCACAGCAGTGAGACACCAAGTTAGGCTGTTTGTCACTACCAGGACAGGCCATGCAATATGGTACATGTCCTGCCTTTCTACATACATGGCACCCTGCCCATAGGGCTAGCTAGGGCGTACTTTTAGGGGTGACTTACATGTAGTAAAAGGGGAGTTCTGGGCCTGGCAAGTAAATTTAGATGCCAGGTCCCTGTGGCAGAAAACTGCGCACACAGGCCCTGCGCTAGCAGGCCTGAGGCAGGTTTGAAAGTCTACTTCAGTGGGTGGCCCAAGCAGCGCTGCAGGCCCACTAGTAGTATTTAATTTACAGGCCCTGGGTATAGAGATACCACTGTACAAGGGACTTATAGGTAAATTAAATATGCCAATTAGGTATAAGCCAATCATACCAACTTTAGATGGGAGAGCACCTGCACTTTAGCACTGGTCAGCAGTGATAAAGTGCTCAGAGTCCTAGAGCCAACAGCGAGAGGTCAGAAAAACCAGGAGGAAGGAGGCAAAAAGACTAGGGATGACCATGCGTATGGCCAAAAGTCCAACAGTTACACATTCCTTGGTTGTATTATATCTTGAGTAACTATAGAAATTTAGGGTGGCTGGAACTTTTTTATTACCTGGGTTAAACAAACCTTTATCTTCAAGGTGTTACCAGAGCATGAGGCACTTCCTCTGATCAACAGTTCTATGCACCACTTTGTCCTGGTTAAATCTGTGAGTAAAAATGCCCAGTCACCATTGAAGGCTATTAACCTTGTTTAGGCTAAACTGGATTCCTCAACTTATGTTTTCTAAAAGAGTGTTATACGGTTCCTACGACTCAAGTAGAACTGTGACTCTAGCTCTCAGTGCCCCATCTGAACCCCTGAACATACCAAATGCGTTTTGCAACCTCAAAAATGACTACTTAAATTCCAGAGGAAACAATGGAAGCAGATCTAACCTTTCATTGTACCTCACAGTATCCCAGATTAGACACAAGTAAGATACAAAAAAAGGTCATTGAGAGCATTTATTGCAACAATCTTTTTCTTACACGGTTTCTTTATAAAACCTGTATTGTCCAACTTGATTGCATAAATAATCTCAGCTGGTCTGTCCGGTACTGTAACAAAGACATATCATTTTGCATAATATCGAATGTAGATGACATACTATACAAAGAATAACAGAGTAGTCATACCATTATCCACAACAGCTAAACAGTTTTCTACATTTTTCCTATCAAATTGTCTCAATCGTTTAGCAGCATCTTGCTGGGAAATTTTCCTAATTTCATTATAGCATATATGAATAATTTCTGATGAGGTGTTCTAGGACCTAACAAGAAATCTTGTAAATCCAAGACATCACATGCCAATGTGGAATGTTGTAACCATTGCTGGCACAATTTCCCCATGCTGTGAGGGGTCACTACCCCAGAATGTTGTGACTGCCATTATCAGGGTCTGGTCCGGTAGCTCTAAAACCCAAAGTGGAGTTTAAATAACGACCATGGCAAGCTACTACACAATAGCTATTCAACTTCAGCAGAAGACCTTGCAACTTGGAGTTCAAAGATCTCTCTAGCAACTGTTTAAGCACTGTCTTTCTGAAATAATAAGGCTTTCAGTTGGCTCAGCTTATCGAAATTCACACAAAAAATAGGGATGGAAGGCCATACAGTACTCTCCCTTACTACATGCATTGGCAAAAATAGCACATTCCTACTTTCAGGTTGCAACCCTGGAGACCGTCACCAGATATGGGATACCTGGCTTCATTCCATGACACCCTTTGTCGCTCAGAACAAAATAGCTACCATTCTAGAGTAACCAGAACACTGGGCAAATTAAGGAGCCTGGTGCACTTTACAGATAGCACGCTAAGGGGCATATTTATACTTTTTGGTGCAAAACTGCATTAACGTTTTTGCATCAAAATGTTTTGCACCAGTTTGCACCATTCCTGAGCGCCAGCCGGGCACCACATTTATGGAATGGTGCAAGCCGGTGCAAAGGGTGGGCTAGTGTAAAAATAAAAATGACGTTAGCCGGGTGGGGGTGGTGGTATGGGAAAAGGGGGTTTTGCACCAAAAAATGATGTTAGGCAGGTTAAAGTAAAAAAAAAAGGACTCTAACCAGCCTAGCATCATTTTCTGACAGAAAACCATCCCTACCCCATGACTCCTGTCTTAGAAAAGACAGGAGTCATGCCCACCACCGCAATGGCCAGTGCCACATTTGTATCCACTAGGAAGACTTTAGTTTCCATCACTCTCATACTTGTAATTGAAAGGCAGAACCCAGGACTTGTAATCAAAGCTATATCCTACAGTTTCATATCCGTTCTTAACAGGATGTGAAATGAAATGTAGAAACTGGTAATGAGGTAAAGCCATGGATTGGCCGTAGTTGGTGTCATTTCGGCTACTCAAAAGGGGTAATTTCTCTACAAGCTCAACGTTCAGCATGGTGTCAGCTGTATGTTGTCTGTGCCATAACCTCTCTATACGTCTTAAACTGAAAGGCAAAAACGACTCTGTTGTGCTCAGGTATTTTGATGGTACATGGTTTGATTTTAAAACCTGTAAAGTCCAACTCAATTGCATAATCAGTCTCATCTGGTCTGTCCGTGCTGTAACAAAGACGTATAATTTTGTATAATATTGAATGCTGATGACATATCATTCAAATAATAAATTTGAGTTGACAGAGTTATCATGCCTTCATCCACAACAGCTAAACAGTTTTCTAAATTTTCCCTATCAATCTGTCTCAATCATTCAGCAACATTTTGCTGGGACATTTTCCTAATTTCATTTTAGCAAGCAAGAATAATTTCTGATGTGGTGTTCTAGAACCTAACAAGAAATCTTGTAAATCCAAATTTGCAGATAGGAAAGATGGGTGTTCCTTCGCTGCAAATATTGTGGAATGTTGCAACCATTGTTGGCACAATTTTCCCATGCTGTAAGTGGTCACTACCCCAGAATGTTGTGACTGCAAGCATCCGGGTCTGGTCTGCTAGCTTTAAAACCTAAAGTGGAGTTTAAAATACATGCATGACAACCATTACTGTTGACTGACCACACTAACCTCAACTATAAATGTATCCGAAGAAATGAACTTTATTTGTATCAGCATGTTCTTCTTTGCTGGGGAGGGGATATGTTTGTAATAATTGGAAATCGAATCCAATCTATTGTGCCCTGAAAAACATGGAAACTTTCTCATGTATATTTTGAAGCTATCTACTGGTGGTAATGGGGGTGTCAGGCAATGTTTCCATTGTGTGTAATTAGAACTATCCCTGTGTAAATTATGATACACATAATGATGATAACAAAACATTTCACCATAATTAGCAGATTTCAAATACAAATCTTTAGTTTCAAATACAGAACAGCTTTCTGATTCAGACACTGTGGGCATTTTTCAGAAATTGCACAAGGGACAATAACATCGTCCATTGAAATTTTGAAAACATGTGACATTTGTAGAGTTTCGGTAGCACCAAAATATTAAACAGAACCTTATCCCACACAATTCCATCTGACACAGGAAATGCAGAAATGTTCAACAGGTACAGGTCTTCTTGCACCCTATGCAAGAAACAAAAAGGCTTCAACACCTCAGCTACCAGTTCAGGAGCAGTGCTTTCTGGAACAGAAGAATACTGTGACAAACCCAATCCAAATAAAGATGCAAATCAGTAAAATGACAATCCAAATGTAGGACCAAGGTGGACTCAGTTAAGTCTCTTTTGGTCCAGCCAGAAAAGCAAGTATTCCACGCAAAGAAGTGTGTGAAGAATTTGAAGAAAAAATATCAATGTGAATAAAGTAACCAGAGGCAGTTTGTGCAAAACCAGGGACCTCACATGGTGAAGGGGAACTGGTAGTCACTGCCAAGGGTGGTCGGAAATGCACAATTTCATTGTTGAAAACAGCAGTTGAAGAACGGTAAACTCACATTTGGAGCATTTACTGCAGTAGCAGTAGTAAGAGGAACCAATGGAAATTCAGCATCTGTATTCCCCAGCAATAGAATAGCATTGCTTGTGTTATTTAATTCTTATAGTACAATCTCATGTAGAGTTGTGAGAGGAGGCAAGTAACTACTCAGGAGCCCTCGTGACCTATAGTATAGGACTAGCCACATGGTGTAGCTTTATCTGGTCTATTGAAACAAAGTGATTACCTTTACAACAAGCATGCGAGGACAAAATCACAGTTCTTGTACCTTGAATGGTTAGGACCGCTACCAGTGCTTAGTATGATGGTGTGAATTCCTTCTTGTTGGCAATCTTCTCACGTAACAGATACAAGCCTTTTAAATCCATCCGGGAGTTGCTGATTTCTCCTTCACTTCGTCAGTGGCAGAATGTTTGGTGATTTAATTTGAGCGCTTGTCATGGATGTCGTGTTATTCCTGTAAAACAGCAAAGCATTCATTCATGTCGAAAGGCGTGCCCGCCGCCACTGTATCATGGTTTTCAAGCTCTGGAACATACATCTGGATGCCAAAAAAGAACCTCACATGGGGTCCAGTCTCCCAACGATCTTCTGGGTAGATTATTTCAAGTTCTCTGGATTCCATACAAGTGATGGATCCAACTATGACCTGAACCTCATACTCTAGCTGTTAAGGACTGCTTGAAGTCACGGTTCTTCCTCTCTACTATCAAATTTCCCTCAGGATAATAAGGAGAGGAGTAATGCAAAGCAACACCAAGGGGTCCCATGGTATGCCTGTAAGCCTTAGAGGTAAATGCAGGACCGTGGTCCAAGTGGAATGTCGCTACTGCGATATCTCCATAAAGACTTTCAAATCTTTAATAACAGTTTCAGCATCAGCTGATCATTGTGCTCACACCCATAGGAATCTAGAATATGAATCTACAGCTAATAGAATGTATTTAAAAGCCCCCATCAGAATTCAGAATGTAAGGTTTATTTGAAACTAAGAGGGGTGTCTGTGGCAGGTGTGCAGTGGTGGAACTTTTAATTTGGTTGCACATGTTACAACTAAGGACATATTGTATTGTCTGTTTGTACAAACCATGCGACTAGTAGTGTTTCTGAAGTATGGAAACTTTTGCAGCCACACCAGCATGCGCAGATGCCAAACCCTCAAGTGCAGCTATGATTAGCTTTAGCCTGCAATCCTGGTTGGGCATCACTCAATCACCTACCCCGGGAATGCAGACAAAGGGAGTATTTTGGGCACTTGACAGATAGGAGTATTTTCCTGAATATTTTTTAGGTAAAGGTGTGCCACTGCATGAAGCAGTGACTGCAGCCATGACCTTATCATCCACCCTTGTATGAGAACAAGTAATCGCAGGTGCTACAGCAGTTTGAACCACTGCTTTTTTGGCTTCATCAGCTAGTGAATTCCCTGCAATGTGTCTTGTAACACATTGGTGGCTCAATATATGAATTAAATGAGCCTGTGGCAAACAATCTTTAAGATTTGCCACCTTTACCGTAAGCAATGTATCCTTGATAGTATTCCCTTTGGAATCTCTGAATCCATTCATGCACCAATAATGCAACTTTTCATTATATGGCTGGACACAGTAATGTGAATCGCATACTATCAGTGTGGAAATTTCACGATTTGTATTCTCTAGTGCAAAATCAATGCCTTCAATTCAACAACTGGGTTGTGCAATCCCCTAGGGACTGCATGAACATTTGTATTTGCTGGAATTCACAATTTTTCATGACCGAACATAGTGCTGTACAAGCAGCAGCGTATTGTTGCTTAGTGCCCATCTCAGGTTGCGCTGAGCCGTCAGTGTAGATTATGTATTCACACTGTTCAAGAGGGAAAATGTCCCTTGGCACAGTGTATTCCCGTTGGTATTGAAGAAATTCTTGAGTCTGCAAAGTTGGATCAGAGACATAGGTGATCATTACAACCCTGGAGGACGGTGTTAAAGTGGCGGTAAGACCGCCAACAGGCCGGCGGTAACAAAATTGCAATTACGACCGTGGCGGAAACCACCAACAAAGACAGCCACTTTAATACTCTGACCGCCACGGCGCTACAAACAAACAGCGCAGCGGTCACCGCCAACAGACAGACGGGAGACAATATACCACCCACACTATTATGACAGGCCAATCCGCCACCTTATCCAGGGCGGATTCAGGGCAGATAAAAACACGGCGGAAACAGGAATCCCGAAGGAAAAACGCTCACCTCTACACACCCCACGAGGACGCCATGGATCTGGAACTCCAAATTCTACCTGCAATAGTCTTCCTGCTCCTCTACCAGGAGCACTAACGCCGACGGCGAAGACCACGGTGAGTACTGCACCTACGACACAGGGGATGGGGGAGGGAAAAAACAGGGACATACACACGCAACACCCCCACCCTCACCCACTACAACACACACACTAATGCATATGAATACATCACAGTTACACCCCCAAGCCCCCTGGAAGAATGCAAAGACAATAGAAAATGAGTGTAACCATTGTAATATATTAAAAGCAAGTAGGCAGAAATATATATATACACCATGTACAAAATATATACCAAGCATAGTAGTCCAGATAGTGCTCTAATAAAGTCTGTGGAACACTGGGACCACACGGTATGGGCGAGACCCTCACAAGATCCCCGACCATGATGGAGAGAACAGTGCAGGGACATCAAAGAGCAACTAAACAGGCACCTCAGGGGGAGGGAAAGGGGGGGCACCTCAGCCGCTTGAGTGCTCGACGCCAAATCCACGAGGGGGCCACATGCCCACTGTTCCATCCTGGGGAGTGCAAAGCCACAGTCTCTCAAGTCCCCCAAGTGGGTGGTTTTCCCACTGTTCAATCCTGGGGAGTGCAAAGCCACAGTCTCTCAAGTCTCTACAGTGGGTGATTTGCCCACTGTTCAATCCTGGGGAGTGCAAAGCCACAGTCTCTCACGTCTCTACAGTGGGTGGATTGCCCACTGTTCAATCCTGGGGAGTGCAAAGCCACAGTCTCTCAAGTCTCCCAAGTGGGTGGTTTGCCCACTGTTCAACCCTGGGGAGTGCAAAGCCACAGTCTCTCAAGTGGATAACAGTCTCCACTGGTTTTGGAGGGGGCATGGTGCCCAGAGTGCTTCATCCTGCTAAGGACAGAGGTAGTGAATGGATCTCTCCACTGGTTCTGGAGGGGGCATGGTGCCCACAGTGCTTCATCCTGCTAAGGACAGAGATAGTGGATGGATCTCTCCACTGGTTCTGGAGGGGGCATGGTGCCCAGAGTGCTTCATCCTGCTAAGGACTGAGGTAGTGGATGACAGTCTCCACTGGTTCTGGAGGGGGCATGGTGCCCAGAGTGCTTCATCCTGCCAAGGACAGAGGTAGTGGATGGATCTCTCCACTGGTTCTGGAGGGGGCATGGTGCCCAGAGTGCTTCATCCTGCTAAGCACAGAGGTAGTGGATGGATCTCTCCACTGGTTCTGGAGGGGGCATGGTGCCCAGAGTGCTTCATCCTGCTAAGGGCTGACGTAGTGGATGACAGTCTCCACTGGTTCTGGAGGGGGCATAGTGCCCAGAGTGCTTCATCTTGCCAAGGACAGAGGTAGTGGATGGATCTCTCCACTGGTTCTGGAGGGGGCATGGTGCCCAGAGTGCTTCATCCTGCTAAGGACAGAGGTAGTGGATGACAGTCTCCACTGGTTCTGGAGGGGGCATGGTGCCCAGAGTGCATCATTCACCCCATGACGGGCTCAGTTGCGTCAGTGCCCTTGCCGCTCATGGGCCAGCGGTGCTTGAGACAGCGGTGTTTGAGATGGCGGTGCTCTGTTCAGCGGTGTTTGAGATGGTGGTGCCCTGTGCAGCGGTGCTTGAGACGGCGGTGCCCTGTTCAGCGGTGCTTGAGACGGCAGTGTCCTGTAAAGCGGTGCTTGAGACGGCGGTGCCCTGTTCAGCGGTGCTTAAGACAGCAGTGCCCTGTTCAGTGGTGCTTGACACGGCAGTGCCCTGTGCAGCGGTGCTTGAGACGGCGGTGCCCTGTTCAGCGGTGCTTGAGACGGCGGTGCCCTGTGCAGCGGTGCTTGAGACTGCGGTGCCCTGTGCAGCGGTGCTTGAGACGGCAGTGCCCTGTTCAGCGGTACGGCGGTGCCCTGTTCAGCGGTGCTTGAGACAGCGGTGCCCTGTTCAGCGGTGCTTGAGGCAGCGGTCTCCATTGCAGGGACTCAGCTGCTGGCAGTCCTTCATGGCCCAGCTGGGCTTTTGCTGGTGGTCCTTCATGGCCCAGCGGGGCTTGTGCTGGCGGTGGCCTCCTGGGCAGGTGGGCTGGTGCTGGCGGGCTCCTCCTGGGCAGCTGGGCTTGTGCTGGCGGGCCCCTCCTGGGCAGCTGGGCTTGTGCTGGCGGGCCTGTGCTGGGCAGCTGGGCTTGTGCTGTTGCACCTGTCCTGGGCAGCTGGGCTTGTGCTGGCGGGCCTGTCCTGGGCAGGTGGGCTTGTGCAGGCGGGACTGTCCTGGGCAGCTGAGCTTGTGCTGGCAGTGACCTTCTGGGCAGGTGGGCTGGTGCTGGCGGGCCCCTCTTGGGCAGCTGGGCTTGTGCTGGCGGGCCCCTCCTGGGCAGCTGGGCTTGTGCTTGCGGGGCTGTCCTGGGCAGCTGGGCTTGTGCTGGGGGGCCCTCCTGGGCAGCTGGGCTTGTGCTGGCGGGCCTGTCCTGGGCAGCTGGGCTTGTGCTGGCAGTGGCCTGTCCTGGGCAGCTGGGCTTGTGCTGGCGGGCCTGTCCTGGGCAGGTGGGCTTGTGCTGGGCAGGTGGGCTTGTGCTGGCGGGCCTGTCCTGCACAGCTGGGCTTGTGCTGGCGGGCCCTTCCTGGGCAGGTGGGCTTGTGCTGGCGGGCCTGTCCTGGGCAGCTGGGCTTGTGCTGACGGGCCTGTCCTGCGCAGCTGGGCTTGTGCTAGCGGGCTTGTCCTGGGCAGCGGGGCTTGTGCTGGCGGTCCTGGGCAGCTGGGCTGGTGCTGGAGGTGGCCTCCTGGGCAGCGGTGATGATGGCGGTCTTCTCCGCCGTGCTGCTCTTCCCAGATTTGCCGGGTTTCTTGTGGCCCTTCCCCACCTTGGATGGTGTCACAGCTGACTCCACACTCCCACTGGGACCCCTGGGAGCGGCTTTGGTGGCTGGAGACTTTCCCCTCTCCTGCCGGGCACTGGCCAACTTCTGATGCTTCACAGGTGGGGGACTGTCTGTGCTGTGGCTCCGTGCCACACTGGCTGCCATAGTGGCCGGTGCACTCCAGATTCCGGTGACTACAGGCACCACTGGTCCCGGAGATGTTGTGGCTGAGGTGCTAGTTCGGGACCTAGGAGACGGACGGGGTGGGGGAGGTGTGGGAAAGAGGTCAAGGTTGGACAGGAAAACATTTTTGACACACTGGGACGGGTAGCTGGAGGGGGTTTGGGAGTAGAGGAAGAGGTGGTCGTTGTAGGAGGTGTTCGTTTGCTGACTTTGGGTGAAGGTGCATGCGCTGGAGGCTGTCGTGAGGTGGATCGCTGTTGGGTGGGTGTGTGCCTGCGTTTGTGTATCTTGGGATGGGGCGTCACAGACACACTGGGAGAGGACACAGGGGATGTGTGAATGGTAGTGGGGGTGGTGACTGCACGTGAGCGGGTTGTGGTGGTGGGTGTTCTGGAGAGGGACGTAGTGGCTGTAGAGGTAGTGCATGCAGGTGTAAGTGTACACGATACTGGGAGGGAGGATGGAGACGAGGAGGAGGGGGACACAATGGAGGCAGTGGATGTTGATGTGTCTGCTTGTGTGTGATGCTTGCGTGAGTGCCTGTGGGATGTGTGGTGCTTATGTTTGCCTGAGCTTCTCTTGTGTGTTAACGTGTGTGCATGCTGGTCTGTAGGTATGCTTGGGATAGGCTGAGGTACAGGGGATTAGGTCTGGGTGGATGAAGTTGGAGGGGGGAGGCTAGAGACAGGGACAATGGCTGCCATCAGTGCTGAGGCCAGAGTCTGAAAAGCTTGCTGAAGGGCCGCCTGACCAGAATGAATGCCCTCCAGGAATGCATTTGTTTTTTGCAACTGCCTTTCTACACCCTGGATGGCATTCAAAATGGTAGACTGCCCAACAGTGAGGGACCTGAGGAGGTCAATGGCCTCCTCACTGAGGGCAGCAGGGGTGACAGGGGCAGGGGCAGGGCCTGAGGTGCCTGGGGCGAAGGTGATGCCCACCCTCCTGGGTGAGCGGGCACGGGGCGGAGGCTGAGGGGCTGCTGGGAGGGCAGTCCTGGAAGGGGGGGTGGTGACTGTACCTGTAGTGTGGGGTGGCACAGATGTTGCCGCCAACGCAAGGGAGCTCCCATCAGAGGACGAGTCAGTGTCACTAGTGTCAGCTCCTGTCCCCGCTGTGGAGCACCCTTTGCCGTCCGTCCCACTGGTGGAGTCCGAGTCCGCAGTCTCGCCCTCCAGGGCCATGTGGGATGCAGCCCCCTGGTGCTCCGGTGCCACTGTTCTTCTGCCTGATGATGCTAATGCACACAAGAACAGGGAGACCACAAAAAGGGGGGGGACAACAGAAGAAAGACATGTTGAGTGCCTGCATTACCGCTACCGTTGGCGGACACAACAGACACAGAAGCCCATTGCACTACGCTGCGCTCTTGGGCTCCACTGTTCAATTCCTGGGAAATGGCCTACAAGGCTATGGATGACATCTGCACACATAGATGACACAGGGGCATGACTAGGTGTACTTGGCACTCTACAGAGGTGGGTTGGGGTGCCACATGGCCTGCCTTATGGAGGGGCCTTGCCTACGGAACTCGCCCTGGCCTAGGGAAACCCACAGCCCACCTCCCCCACCCAGACACCTCCACTGCACGCAAAGTCAGCAGAATGAGAGTGTACTCACCCCCTTGTGGCTGCTGTGATGCCCTCAAGTGCCCATCCAACTCCGGGTAGGCCACCGCCAGGATCCTGAACATCAGGGGGGTCATGGTGCAACAGGCACCCCTCCCACGTTGGGAGGCCATCCCTAGCTGAGCCTCTGCCGTCTTCTTGCTCCAGCGGCGAATGTCCTCCCATCTTTTCCGGTAATGGGTGCTCCGTCTGTGGTAGACCCCCAGGGTCCGGATGTCCTTGGCGAAAGCACGCCAAATATATTTTTTCTGTGGGCGCTGACCTACATGAGGGCGGAAGAGTAAGTAATTACCAACTGCACCGTCAAACTGATTGGCCCCCATCCCTACCCTTGCCATGTGGCACATGCATTCACCGTCTTTCATGCACGCAGCACTCTCCTCCCTTCCTTCTTACTTCCAGCCCTCTCCACACAGGCATAGCCCATACAACATGCTCCCTGTGTACTTACCTGTTTGTCTGGAGGACCGTAGAGTAGCGTGTACTGGGGGAGGACCCCATCCTCCGATGTGAAGGCAGGGGCCCTTTCCCCAGACACTCGAGCCATTGTCTCTTCCAGACGGAGGCCACAGCAGCACTTGCAGTGTAGGTCCTCTCCTGTCGAAGATCAGGTATCGAGTGATTGAACAGATACAGTTCTCTACTGATTAACACTTTAATAAAGTGGTACTAGGTAGAGAAAAACAATAAAAAAATATTCCATTCCTTTATCTAATACCTAGCCTAGAACCAAGCGAAACAGAATGCACCCTAACTGTGCTGAAAACGACATGGCTGTCTTTTACGTTTGGTAAACATAGCCATTAGTCAATCACATATGATCTTATCTTGTGCATATACCACAGTATACTACAAACTTACCGCTGCATTCCACTGCACAATATATATCTAAGTATTTTAAAACGTATATTTTAACTTTACACTGCGTACACTATTCACACATACTACCAAAAATTACCATTTACACCTAATAATGTACTTTCCTTTTGCATTACATCTAAATCTATTTTCACACTTTCAGACTACATCTGTTTCAATTACCACACTCACTCTACTTATGACACTCAACTCTCCACAAATCTACTCTACGCTATTACACTGTATGTCACTCTACTATATGTCATTCCATTATACATCACTCCACTCTTTGCTAATCCATGGTATGTCTCTTTATTCTACCACACTCCACTCTACAGCATTACATTGTATACTATTACACACTATGACACCCTATTTTATGACATTCCAGTCAATGCCGCTTCACTGTATGCCTCTCCACACTACAGTACTCCACTGTATGCTATTCCACAATACATAAATCCATTCTATGACACCACACTCAATACTATTCCACTCTATGTCACTTCACTGTACACCACTTCAGTGTCACTACACTGTATGTTGTTCCACAGAAGGACACTCCACTCTGCGTGACTCCATTGTACACCACTCCACTATACGCAATTCCACTCTACAACAATTCACTATAGGCTATTACACTCTACATCACTCGATTCTACCACAATGCTGTAGGAAAGTACCATCTTGCCTGGCATGTTACCCCCATTTTTCACTGTATATATGTTGTTTTAGTTGTATGTGTCACTGGGACCCTGGTAACCCAGGGCCCCAGTGCTCATAAGTGTGCCTGAATGTGTTACCTGTGTAGTGACTAACTGTCTCACTGAGGCTCTGCTAATCAGAACCTCAGTGGTTATGCTCTCTCATTTCTTTCCAAATTGTCACTAACAGGCTAGTGACCATTTTTACCAATTTACATTGGCTTACTGGAACACCCTTATAATTCCCTAGTATATGGTACTGAGGTACCCAGGGTATTGGGGTTCCAGGAGATCCCTATGGGCTGCAGCATTTCTTTTGCCACCCATAGGGAGCTCTGACAATTCTTACACAGGCCTGCCACTGCAGCCTGAGTGAAATAACGTCCACGTTATTTCACAGCCATTTTTCACTGCACTTAAGTAACTTATAAGTCACCTATATGTCTAACCTTTACCTGGTAAAGGTTAGGTGCAAAGTTACTTAGTGTGAGGGCACCCTGGCACTAGCCAAGGTGCCCCCACATTGTTCAGAGCCAATTCCCTGAACTTTGTGAGTGCGGGGACACCATTACACGCGTGCACTACATATAGGTCACTACCTATATGTAGCTTCACAATGGTAACTCCGAATATGGCCATGTAACATGTCTATGATCATGGAATTGCCCCTCTATGCCATCCTGGCATAGTTGGCACAATCCCATGATCCCAGTGGTCTGTAGCACAGACCCTGGTACTGCCAAACTGCCCTTCCTGTGGTTTCACTGCAGCTGCTGCTGCTGCCAACCCCTCAGACAGGCATCTGCCCTCCTGGGGTCCAGCCAGGCCTGGCCCAGGATGGCAGAACAAAGAACTTCCTCTGAGAGAGGGTGTGACACCCTCTCCCTTTGGAAAATGGTGTGAAGGCAGGGGAGGAGTAGCCTCCCCCAGCCTCTGGAAATGCTTTGTTGGGCACAGAGGTGCCCAATTCTGCATAAGCCAGTCTACACCGGTTCAGGGGACCCCTTAGCCCTGCTCTGGCGTGAAACTGGACAAAGGAAAGGGGAGTGACCACTCCCCTGACCTGCACCTCCCCTGGGAGGTGTCCAGAGCTCCTCCAGTGTGCTCCAGACCTCTGCCATCTTGAAAACAGAGGTGCTGCTGGCACACTGGACTGCTCTGAGTGGCCAGTGCCACCAGGTGACATCAGAGACTCCTTGTGATAGGCTCCTTCAGGTGTTGCTAGCCTATCCTCTCTCCTAGGTAGCCAAACCCTCTTTTCTGGCTATTTAGGGTCTCTGTCTCTGGGGAAACTTGAGATAACGAATGCAAGAACTCATCCGAGTTCCTCTGCATCTCTCTCTTCACCTTCTGCCAAGGAATCGACTGCTGACCGCGCTGGAAGCCTGCAAAACTGCAACATAGTAGCAAAGACGACTACTGCAACTCTGTAACGCTGATCCTGCCGCCTTCTCGACTGTTTTCCTGCTTGTGCATGCTGTGGGGGTAGTCTGCCTCCTCTCTGCACCAGAAGCTCCGAAGAAATCTCCCGTGGGTCGACGAAATCTTCCCCCTGCAACCGCAGGCACCAAAAAGCTGCATTACCTGTCCCTTGGGTCTCCTCTCAGCACGACGAGCGAGGTCCCTCAAATCCAGCGACTCTGTCCAAGTGACCCCCACAGTCCAGTGACTCTTCAGTCCAAGTTTGGTGGAGGTAAGTCCTTGCCTCACCTTGCTGGGCTGCATTGCTGGGAACCGTGACTTTTGTAGCTACTCCGGCCCCTGTGCACTTCCGGTGGAAATCCTTTGTGCACAGCCAAGCCTGGGTCCACGGCACTCTAACCTGCATTGCACGACTTTCTAAGTTGGTCTCCGGCGACGTGGGACTCCTTTGTGTGACTTCGGGTGAGCACCGTTTCACGCATCCTTGTAGTGCCTGTTTCTGGCACTTCTCCGGGTGCTACCTGCTTTAGAGAGGGCTTCTTGTCTTGCTCGACGTCCCCTCTCTCTGTTGGTCCAATTTGCGACATCCTGGTCCCTCCTGGGCCTCAACAGCGTCCAAAAATGCTAACCGCACGATTTGCAGCTAGCAAGGTTTGTTGGCGTTCTTTCGGCGGGAAAACACTTCTGCACGACTCTCCACGGCGAGAGGGATCCGTCCACCAAAGGGGAAGTCTCTAGCCCTTTTCGTTCTTGCAGAAACCTCAGCTTCTTCTGTCCAGTAGAAGCTTCTTTGCACCCGCAGCTGGCATTTCCTTGGCATTTGCCCATCTCCGACTTGCTTGTGACTTTTGGACTTGGTCCCCTTGTTCCACAGGTACCCTAGATTGGAAATCCACAGTTGTTGCATTGCTGGTTTGTGTCTTTCCGCATTATTCCTCTAACACGACTTCTTTGTCCTTAGGGGAACTTTAGTGCACTTTGCACTCACTTTTCAGGGTCTTGGGGAGGGTTATTTTTCTAACTCTCACTATTTTCTAATAGTCCCAGCGACCCTCTACAAGGTCACATAGGTTTGGGGTCCATTCGTGGTTCGCATTCCACTTTTGGAGTATATGGTTTGTGTTGCCCCTATCCCTATGTTTCCCCATTGCATCCTATTGTAACTATACATTGTTTGCACTGTTTTCTAAGACTATACTGCATATTTTTGCTATTGTGTATGTATATCTTGTGTATATTTCCTATCCTCTCACTGAGGGTACACTCTAAGATACTTTGGCATATTGTCATAAAAATAAAGTACCTTTATTTTTAGTATAAATGTGTATTGTGTTTTCTTATGATATTGTGCATATGACACTAAGTGGTACTGTAGTAGCTTCACACGTCTCCTAGTTCAGCCTAAGCTGCTCTGCTAAGCTACCATTATCTATCAGCCTAAGCTGCTAGACACCTTATACACTAATAAGGGATAACTGGGCCTGGTGCAAGGTGCAAGTACCCCTTGGTACTCACTACAAGCCAGTCCAGCCTCCTACAAATGCACTCTGTGCCATTCCACTCTATGCCAATCCACTCTACACTGCTACACGCTATTCCAAAGTTCCCCACTCTACTCTATGCTATACTACTCTATGACACTCCACTCTACGTCTTGTTGCTAGTAACACTCAGTTATTCAACTTTACACCATTCCACTGTACACTACTTCACTGTATGCCACTTCACTATATGCCACTCCACTCTACACTACTACATTTTGCGGTATTCCTCTCTACACCACTCCATTCACACAACTCCACTCAACACCACTCCATAGTATGCTGTAACAATGTATGCCACTACATTCTAGCCCATTATATTCTACCCTGCTCTACTCTACAATTATCCCTCTATGGTATTCATCTTTGCAGCACTCCACTCTATCCACTACAATGTAAGCTAATTGAATCTTTGTCACTCCAGCCTATACTTTTCCACTGTACGACTCTATTCTATACCTCATTCCATTTTATGCCACTCTACTGTATGCTACTCCACAGTATGCCACACCACTCTACACTATTGAACTCTAAGCCACTCCACTCTATGCAATTCCAGTCTACCCCACTCCAATGTACACTATTCCACTGTATGCCATTCCAGTGTTCGCCACTCAACTCTACACCACTATAATCTACTAATGCACTGTACCTCACTCCACTCTACGCCATTCCACTCTACAACACTCCACTGTACACTACTCTACTCTATGACCCTCCACTTTATGTCACGCCACTCTAAACTCGTCCACTGTACACCACTCCACTTTAACACACTCTACTGTACGCTACTGCACTGTATACCAGTCCACTGTCCACTATCCCACTGTATGCTGCTCTACTGTAGGAACCTCTAGTCTATGCCACACCACTGTACACCACTATACTGTATGCCAATCCGATCTACACTATTCTACTGTATGTAACTCAACCGTACAACACTCCTATCTATGCTATTCCACTCTGTCACTCCATTCTACATGACTCCACTGTATGCCACTCCACTATACGTCACTCTACTCTACCCCACTCCACTGTGTGCCACTCCACTGAACTTCTCCTCACTCCACTCTATGCAACTCCAGTCTATGCCACTCAACTCTGTGCCACTACACTCAATGCTGCTCCATTCTGCGCTGTTCCACTGTATGTATCTCAACCCTCACCAATGCACTCTATGCTGTTCCACTTGACACCAGTACACTCTATGCCACTCCACTTTTTGCTATTTCACTCTATGCCACTCCATGTGTGCCACTCCACTCTAAGCTATTCCACGCTACACCACTCCACTCCACTCTATTCCACTTCACTCTACACTGTTGTACTGTATGCCACTTAACTGTACATCACACCACTCTACAGTGCTCCAAACGACACCACTGCACTCTATGCTGCTCAAATGTGTGCTTTTACCCTCTACAATACTCTGCTCTACAACACTCCACTCTTTGCTATTCTAATAGAACGCTATTCACAGTATGCCACTACACTCTTCAACACTTCACTGTATGATATTCTACTCTGTGCACTCCACTGTATGCCACTCCAATCAACGCCACTCCACTATATGCTATTCCACTGTATGAAAATATACTCCATGCAACTCAACTCTACGCTATTTGACTCTGTGCCACTGCACTTTACCCCACTCATCAGTATGCCATTCCATTGTACGCTGTTCCACTGTATGCTACTCCACTTTGCCCCACTCCATTCTACACCACTCCACTGCATGCCACTCTAGTCTACACCTCTCCACTGTATGGTATTCCAATCTATGCCACTCCACTCTACCGCACTCCAATGTACACCTCTCCACTGTACGCTGTTCTACTCCATTCTACTCCACTGCAGGCTATTCCAGTGAATGCTAGTATACTGTGTGTTATTTCACTGTATGCAACTCTATTCAACACCACTCTCCTCTATACCACACCAGTGTATACAGTTCCACTGTATGCCACTCCACTATATGTCACTCCACTTCTTGCCACTACACTAGATGCCACTAGCCTGTACCTCATTCCATTTTACACAATTCCACTTTACGCCTCTTCACTCTACCCCACTGCACTCTACCCCACTCTACTCTACAACACTCCACTGTACGCTGTTCTATTAAACCCCACTCCACTCTATGCCACTGCCATCAATGCCACTCCACTCACTGAACTGTACTTTGACCTATTCCACGATACATAGCTATAAACTACTACACTCTGCTCAATGCTATTCTACTCCCTTCCTCTCCACTGTATGCCACTCCACTGTACACCACTCCAATTTATGTTATTTCACTGTATGTCACTCCACTATGTGCCAGTCTACTCTACCCAACTCCACTCCACACCACTTCACTATGCTCTGCCGAACAGCACTATACTCCATTTAACAATCGTCTACATCCCTCCACTATACCACACTATACTCTACTGTATAGCATTACATTAAACAAAAATGTTCTCCTCTCATTGTCTCGGTACAGCACTCTTCTTTACTCTATAGCAGTTTATGACACTGTACTCCACTCTATGAAACTCCTCGCTACTCCCTCTATTCCACTCCCCCCCAGGTAATTTACTCTAATCTATCAGACACTACACTGTACTCTTACTCCTGCACTCTACACCATTCCACTGTATGCTATACTATGCCACTTCAATATACACTGTCTATTCCACTCCAATCTACCATACTTTAGCACACTTTACTACACTCCACACCACTCCACTGTACAACCCATGAATCCACTCTGTAACACTCCACTGTACACCACTCTATGACAATTTTGCAACACTCTACAAAATACCACTCTACTAAACTGTATCACACACCACACCACTCTACAGTACTCCACTATATAATACACCACTCTTCTCTACTCAACTCCACGCCTTTGTACTCTAGAACATGCTGTTGCACCCTGTACTACGCCAAAGCACAACACTTTACCCCACTCTATAGCACTGTATACCGCTCCACTCTACCATGCACTGTTTTCTCACAAAATATTTGGTTTGGATGTCATAGCTGTTCTTGTAAATACAATTATTTTACTTTACATAAGTGATATAATATAAAACGTTATAAGCAATGGATAAAGACGGTGCAAGATATAGTTAATGTAGTGTGCATATTAAGTTAAATACACTTTGTATTGAGGTGCACAAGTTATAATAATTTCAAGGTGTTGCGTAAAGTATGAATTAAAGGTAAAAATATAAGTTTAGAAATTTAGATTTTTGTGTAGTTTCATTTTAGTTTGTAGAAAAATAATATAAAAAATGTATATTCTTTTAAAGGTGATGCATAAATTATATATTTAAGGTATAATTATAACTATAGAATGTATTTGTCTTTTAAATTTGGTTTGTATAGAAAGAATAAACAAAGTTTTACTAACTATAACAATGGCCACCATTAAACCCTTGTTACATTGGAATAGCATAGAGTGAAGTGGCACACAGTGGTGTGGCATAGAGTGGAGTGGCATAGAGTGGAGTGAGGTACAGAGTAGTGCCGTACTGTTGAATAGCAGTGGTATACATAGGAGTGGTGTACAGTGAAGTGGCATACAGTGGGGAAGAATAGAGTGGCCTAGAATGTGGTAGCTTAGAGTGGAATAGCATACAGTAGAATGGTATAGAGTGACATGAGGTACAGTGGAGTGATATGCAGGGAGTAGCATGGAGTGGAGTGATGTGCAGCGGAGTGGCATAGAGTGTGTTTAGTGGAGCAGGGTTGAGTGCAGTAGGGTAGAATGTAGTGGCATACAATGTAATAGCATACGTTTGAGTGGCATAGAGGGGAGTGCTGTAGATTGAAGTGGCATAGAGTAGAGTGTCATACAGAGGAGTAGCATACAGTGAAGTGATGTAGAGTGGAATAACGTTGAGTGTACTGCCGTACAGTGTAGTGATGTAGAGTGGCGCACCATTTAGTTGAATAGCATAGCGTAGTGTGGCATTGAGTGGAGTGTCATGCAGTGAAATATCACAGAGTTTAGTAGCATTGAGTGTTTTAGTGTTGTAGAGTGGGTTGCCGTACAGTGGAGTAGCATAGAGAATAGTGGCTTAGTGTGGAGTGGCGCAGTCTGAAGTGGCACACAGTGGAGTATTGTACAATGGATTGATGTAGAGTGGAATAATATTCATTGTACTGCCATACTGTGTAGTGACATAGGCCCTCATTAAGAGTTTGGTGGTCATGAGACCACCAAACTCGCGGTGGCGGTCTAACCGCCGCAGACCCAGCGGTAAAGACCGGCGCATTACGAGTTGTACGGTTTGGCTGAAACCAAACTGCCACAACTCTGCCAGTCCCGCCGGTCCAGTCGGACTGCCACGGCCAGCGGACGTATTAGGAGGAAGCAAACCGCCAGTCTTTTCGCAGCAGTTGTCCTGCCATGAAAACCCTGGTGGTAACGCACCTGATGACAGGAATCCCCATTCTTGTCATCGGCACACGCACACCCACACGTCCACCCATATGCAGTCACCCTCCCATCCGTCCACACACTTGCAAACAACCCCCAATCAAATGCACATATCCATACAAACACCCCCACCTGCTCTCACGCTGACATACACACACCCCCACTCGCACTCACACATATGCAATTCCCCTCTGCAATCATTCACACCCCAGCCCCATCGCATTCATGCACTCCCCCACCCCCTCCGCATTCTTGCACATCCCCACCTGCTCCATGCTCGCATACATTCGCACACTCCCCCTCTGCATTCGCATACATGTACACATCCCCCCTCATCCTCACACTTGCACACACACCCCATCCGCACACTTGAACACACACCCCTTCCTCTGCACACTTGCACACAGACACCCCCACTCACTCGCAGACTTGCACATATGCACCCCCACTTGCATGCATCCCTATACACACACCTACTGAGTGGCACCCCAACAGTCCCCCTCCCCTCCGCATACATGCAGACACACATCCCCAACCACACGCATACATCCAAACACCCCCATTTGCACACATACATGCACTCAGACACCCCCATTCACACACATACATGCACCCAGACACCCTCATTCGCACACATACACGCACTTAGACTGATACCCCCACGCCTCTGCATACAAACACACAAGCACTCATGCACACCCATACCACTACACATACATGCACACACCACGCACATGCACACCAAACCCCTCCTTTCAGAAGGTCCACCTACCTGTCTCGGCGAGGCGGTTGTCAGGGAGGGTATGGGATTCTGCATTTTCCACAGCGAGCACTGCAGAGCCGTTCAGGAAACCGCTGCGCCGTATTACGTACCGTAATACGGTGGACAGAGCCTTGTTGGCGTGCAGTGCTGGAGGCAGAAACATCTTCCTTCTGCTGTCAGCCGACTGGGTTGGAGTTTCACTTATAAACGGGAGGAAATCCGACTTGACTCTTACTGTGGCAGTCTTCGGACTGCCAACAATGGCATTCTTCTGGTGCCCACGGCTTCGGCGATCCGTGAAAATACTACCAAAGTCATATTAAGGGCCATAGTGTGGAGTGCCGTATAGGGGAATAGCCTAGAGTGGTGTAGAGTGTCATACAGTAGAATAGCATAGAGTGTAGTAGTGTAGAGTGAAATTACATGGAGGAGAGTGGCATAGAATTGAGCAGTGTACAGTGTAATAGCATATAGTGGATTGTCATAGAGTGGAGTGGAGTAAGGTGAAATGCTGTACAATGGAGTGGCATACAATGGAGTGCTGTACTGCAGAGTTACGTTGAGTGTAGTATCTCAGAGTTGAGTTGCATAGAGTAGAACAGCATACAGTGGAGCAGCTTAGAGTGGAGGGGTATGCAGTGGAGTGGAATATACTAGAGTGTAGTAGAAAAGTGAAGAATGGAGTTGCATAGAGTGGCATGTGGTAGAGTGGAGTGACATACTGTGGAATAATTTTGAGTCAATTTTGAGTGAACTCCCCTACAGTGTAGTGACAAAAACGCATGCCATATAGTGGAATAGGGCAGAGTAGAGTGGTATAAAGTGGAGTGTCATAATGTGGAATAGTGTAGAGTGTAGTAGTATAGAGTAGAGTGTTTTAGAGTGGAGTGGCATATAGTGCAATAGCATAGAGGGTAGTAGCATGGAGTGGAGTGACAAATAATGGAGTGGCATACAGTGGAGTTGCATTCAGTGAAATGGTGTAGAGTGGAATAACACTTGGTATACTGCTTTACATTGTAGTGACATAGGGGGTCATTCTGACCCTGGCGGTCATTGACCGCCAGGGCCAACGACCACGAGAGCACCGCCAACAGGCTGGCGGTGCTCTCAAGGGCATTCTGACTGCGGCGGTTTGGCCGCGGTCAGAAAGGGAAAACCGGCGGTCTCCCGCCGGTTTTCCGCTGCCCTATGGAATCCTCCATGGCACCGCAGCTTGCTGCGCCGCCATGGGGATTCCGACACCCCATACCACCATCCTGTTCCTGGCGGTTCGCCCGCCAGGAACAGGATGGCGGTATGGGGTGTCGTGGGGCATGGGCACTGCAGGGGCCCCCGTAAGAGGGCCCCACAAAGAATTTCAGTGTCTGCCTAGCAGACACTGAAATTCGCGACGGGTGCAACTGCACCCGTCGCACCTTCCCACTCCGCCTGCTCCATTCGGAGCCGGCTTCCTCGTGGGAAGAGGTTTCACGCTGGGCTTGCGGGCGGCCTTCTGGCGGTCGCCCGCCAGCTCAGCGGGAAACACAGAATCACTGCTGCGGTCTTAGGACCGCGGAGCGGTGTTCTGTCGGGGGAACTCTGGCAGGCGGCCTCCGCCGCCCGCAGGAGTTGGAATGACCCCCATAGTGTGAAGTGCAGTATAGTAGAACAACTTAGAGTAGAGTGGCACAGAGTAGAGTGCAGTACAGTGGAACAGCGTAGATTGCAGTAGCATAGACTGGAGTGGCACTGAAAGGGTGTATAGTGCAATAGCATACCGTGGATTGCAAGAGATTGGAGTGTCATATAATGGAGTGGCATACAGTGGAGTGGCATACAGTACAATAGCGTACAGTGTAGTGGGGTACACTGAAGTGGCATACAGTGGAATAGCATTGAGTAGAATACCATAGAGTGGAGTGTTGTAGAGCTGAACAGAGTACAGTGGAGTACTGTAGAGTGGAGGGGGCATGCAGTGGAGTGGCGTGGACTGGACTGTCGTAGAATGGAGTGGTGCACAGTGTAATAATGTACAGGCGAGTGGTGTAAAGTGGAGTGGCATAAAGAGGAGTGGGGTAGAGTGGAGTGGCATAAAGTGGCACAGCATAGTGTGGACTGGCATATTGGAGTGAGTTAGAGTGGAGTGGTTTAGAGTGTAATAGCACAGAGTAGAGTGGTGTTTGGAGAGGGTTAGAGTGTAATAGCATAGAGTGGAGTGCAGTAGAGTGGAGTGGCATAAAGTGGAGCATGGTAATTGAAAAAGACTCAGCAGCAAAGTGGGTGAAGAAATGTAGACTTTATGTGGTAAGAATACACATTAAAATGTTAACTTTTCATAGTATGTGTAAATAGTGTAAGTAGTGTTAAAGTTATAAGTTTTGAAATACATACATTTTAAAATACATAGTTATGTATTGTGCTGTGGTATTCCATGATAAGTGAGCTGTATACTGTGGTATTCCATGATAAGTGAGCTGTATACTGTGGTATATGCAGATGAGAGGGCAAGATGTGATCGGCTAATGGCTGTGCTTACCATATTTAATGCAGTTAAGTTGTTTTCAGCACAGTTTGGCTGCATTCCGTTTCACTGCATTTTAGGTTAGGGCTTGAGATATAGGTAAGTTGTAATTTTTGTATTGTTCTCTACAAATTACCACTTCAACGAAGTGGTAACAGCTAGAGAAATATATTTATAATTTTCTATATATTTTTAAAGGGATTTAGGAAGAAATTTGCAGGTATTAGCATGGTGCTCTGTGTACTTTTTGTGAAGATTTAGGTATGTTAAAAATAGAAAATACACTATAGTATGATGTATTTGTAACATACAGGGGGTCATTCTGACCACAGCGGTCTCAGACCGCCGGGACCAGGGTCGGCGGGAGCACCGCCGACAGACCGGCGGTGCCCCGCAGGGCATTCTGACCGCGGCGGTTCGGCCGCGGTCAGACAAGGAAAACCGGCGGTCTCCCGCCGGTTTTCCGCTGCCCTACAGAATCCTCCATTGGCTGCGGAGCGCGCTCTGCAGCCATGGGGATTCTGACACGCCCTCCCGCCATCCTGTTCCTGGCGGGTCTCCCGCCAGGAACAGGATGGCGGTAGGGGGTGCCGCAGGGGCCCCCGTAAGAGGGCCCCACAAAGTATTTCAGTGTCTGCTATGCAGACACTGAAATACGCGACGGGTGCCACTGCACCCGTCGCACCTTCCCACTACGCCGGCTCAATTCTGAGCCGGCGTCCTCGTGGGAAGGTTGATTTGCCCTGGGCTGGCGGGCGGCCTTTTGGCGGCCGCCCGCCAGCCCAGGGCAAATCCCAAAATACCCTCAGCAGTCTTTAGACCGCGGAGCGGTATTTTGGTGGGGGAACATCGGCGGGCTAGAATCACCCCCACAGTGTACTGTATTTAAAATTTGTAAAAAAAAACTTTTTTTATATGTACTGCTGTACTTCAAAGAAAGTACTGCAATGCTTTGTGCATTTTTGAAAAAAATATATAGACAATTATAAATATTTTTCCCTACCTATGTAGGGGAACAATAAAAAACCTAGGCCCTCATTACAACATTGGCGGTAAATCCCGCTTACCGCTGTTCAGAAGACCGCCAACACACCGCCGCAGCCATGGAATTCTGCCACAGCTATTACGACCCACAGCTCAGAATCCGCCAAAATCTAGACACCCACACAAGTCCGCCACACCAAAGGTCAGTTATAAACTGTCGATAACAAAACCTCCACCGTCACGCCAACAGAAATACGACCACACTATCATGACCCACAAATCCACGCGGCGGTCTTTCAACCGCGGTATTCCAATGGCGGTACACACCGCCGCGTTCAAAATACACACACATTTACAAAACAAAACCACATTGGACAAATCAAAATACACACACCTGAAACACATACACACACCACTCCCACACACCCAATACAATATAAAACACACACCCACATTACCCACAAACCCTTACAATGAACAATTTGGAGGAAGCAAAGAGACAGCAAAGCAAAGACCACACCAGGATACAGAGGTACACAACAACATCACACATACACATCCACGCACAAAACACCACACACCCCTAAACATCACCCCATACATCACAACACACACCACCTCACACATCACCCACACCACCCCATGGCACCGCAAAGACACCCTAGGTTTTCTGAGGAGGAGGTACTCAGGGTCATGGTGGAGAAAATCATCTGGGTAGAGCCACAATTATTCGGATCACAGGTGCAGCTCACCTCCATAGCTAGGAAGAGGGAGCTATGGCGCAGAATCATGGACAGGGTCAACGCAATGGGACAGCACCCAAGAACACAGGATGACATCAGGAAGGTGCGTTCCGTGGTCTCAAGACACCACATTGCGGTTCAGAGGACTGGCGGCAGACCCCCACCTCCTCCCCCACAAATAACAACATGGGAGGAGCAGGTCTTAGCTATACTGCATCCTGAGGGCCTCGCAGGAGTAGCTGGAGGAATGGACTCTGGTAAGTCAAATCTTTAACTACTTCATCCCCCACCCTACCCGCATGCTATCACATACCCCCACCCTCGCCCCACCCCATCACTCCAACTTCTCACATATGTCCCACTATCACAAACCACACATCCCAACACCAAGCCCTGCATGCAACAACAAAGCATGGACACCCATCACCAATGTATGTCCACTACAGATACCCACACAGACCCCTAAACAATTATCACACAAGGTCCTACACAGAGAATGTAAGCACTAGGGTACAGGGTCACCCACCCACTGCACAGCATGGCACACACACATGCAATAATCATGCTTTTACACCCCTGCAGGACCCCTATCCAACATCACCGGACAGGAGGTTCCAGACATGTCTACTCCCCCCACAGAAGAGGCCCACAGTGATGACAGCAGCTCTGTCCAACTGGATCTAGATGACCAACCTAGCCCATCTGGGACCTCGGGACAGTCGGTTCCCCTGACACAATCACAGGCCACCACAGAGCCTCCCCCTCAGGAAACACCAGCACAGCACCCACCCAGCGGGCCCATACCTCTGTCCCCAGGACACGTCAAGCAGCAGTGTGTCCACAACTACAGGGAACCCAGACAAACCCACCACCCCAAGAACAGCAGGGACCTGGGGCAGTGGCAGTGGGCACACGGTTCAGGGGACAAAGGCCCAGGAAAACCGGGGAACTGGGAGGTCTGCTGTGTGACAGGGGGAGCACAGGCCCAGGGAACCCACTCTCCACAAGGCCCTCTCCAACATCATGGGAGCGTACCATCATTCCCAGGAGACGATGACAACGGTACTGGCCAAGTTTCAGGAGACCCAGCGGCTGCAGTAGGAACAGTATTTGGGGTTCAGGGAGGAACTTAAGTCCATCAACACCACCCTGGGCACCATTGCAGGGGTGCTGAAGGACCTCGTTAACACCAGGAGGGGCACCGTGGCAAAACAAGAGGCCCCTGACACTAGCCTGGACGATGAACTGCCCACCACCTCCGTCAGCACTAGTGGACAGGAGGCACCGCCACAGGACCACGACACCAGCACCCCACCCCCTGCAGATGGAGAACCACTCCGCAAGCGGTCCCTGAGATCCAGGACAAAGACAGAGAACAATGCCAAGACCCCCACCAAGAAATGAGACCACCCTGAATGTCATCCTTCTGTCCCACTTTGTCACCCTGTCCATCCTTAATCTGCCCTAGTTCCACTTCCTATGCCCCTTTGGACAATGCACCTGTGAGACAAATAGACTGGACTCTGCCTTGGACATTCCTCCACCATCACCCCTGACCATTTTACAACCCCCTCCACTATTTAGCACTTAAATAAACACCCTTGAATCACAAAAGAATCTGGAGTCAGTCTGTGCTTTCACAAATGTGTATTTTCAATAACTGAGGCATATGGCAATGTCCATTGTATTGTCAACATACCTATGTCACACAGCTCTAGTCCATGAGGTAACATAGCAGAGGCCACACAGTGGGACCCACATCTGTGAAATCGAAAGGCAAAGTGACAAATCAGGGTACATACACTGGGTGAAAGTGACAGACAGATAAAAGGTTGAACAATTTTATCAGATGTAGGAGGCAGTGATGTCTTCTTACCTGTGTCTCACTGGAACTATGGCTGGATCACAGTGTTTCGGTTGTCTATGTCCTCTTCTTCTGCCTCCTCTTCTTCACTGTCCATAGGCTCCACAGCTGCCACAAGACCTCCTTCTGGACCATCCTCCTGCTGAAAATGCACCTGCCGTCGCAAAGCCAAGTTGTGCAGCATACAGCAGGCCACGATGATCTGGCACACCTTCTTTGGTGAGTAGTATAGGGAACCATCTGTCATATGGAGGCACCGGAACCTGGCCTTCAGGAGGTGCTCTCTATAATCCTCCTAGTTCGCCCATGTGCCTCATTGTAGCGTTCCTCTGCCCTTGTCCTGGCATTCCTCACTAGGGTCAATAGCCATGACAGTTTGGGGTAGCCAGAGTCACCTGCAAATGTCGAGGGACAACTAATAGACACACACTAACCCTTAGGGACAAACCCAGACTCAGACAACTATTCACACTGTATAGGGTCCTTGTCCTCACCTAATAGCCACTCACGGTGCCCCTGGAGTTGCCCCATCACATAAGGGATGCTGCTATTCCTCAGAATGTAAGCATCATGCACTGAGCCAGGAAACTTGGCGTTCACATGGGAGATATACTGGTCTGCCAAACACATCATCTGCACATTCACCGAATGGTAGCTCTTCCTGTTTCTGTACACCTGTTCACTCCTGCAGGGGGTAACAAGGTCACATGTGTCCCATCAATGGCACCTATGATGTTGGGGATATGTCCCAGGGCATAGAAGTCACCTTTCACTGTAGGCAAATCCTTCACCTGAGGGAAAACAATGTAGCTGTGCATGCGTTTCAGCAGGGCAGACAACACTCTGGACAACACATTTGAGAACATAGGCTGGGACATCCCTGATGCTAAGGCCACTGTTGTTTGAAAAGACCCACTTGCCAGGAAATGGAGTACTGACAGGACCTGCACTAGAGGGGGGATTCCTGTGGGATGGCGGATAGCTGACATCAGGTCTGGCTCCAACTGGGCACACAGTTCCTGGATTGTGGCACGATAAAGTCTGTAGGTGACTATTACATGTCGCTCTTCCATTGTCGACAGGTCCAGCAGCGGTCTGTACACAGGATGGCGCCATCTCCTGACATGCCCCAGCGGACGTGCTCTATGGATGATAACAGTGATCAGAGGGCCAGCCAACACTGAGGTACTAAAAAAACAACTTCATTGAACACATTTGTCAATCCGCTATGTGCCTGTCTTAGTGTGTATGCAAGGCCTAGATATGTGTGACGCATTTAAAATTAATGCCATGTGAACCCCTGAAATGGCGGCTGCCTGCCCTGTAATGTGGGACAAGGGGATATGAGCTAACTGCGCTGGCGTTGTACACCGTCGTGGTAGGCGGTCGAAGACCGCAGCGCAATCCTGCATTGGTTAACATTGGACCCTATGGGTCCCAGGAGCCAATAACGATGTACGCCGGCGGTGAAGGTACGCACGGCCGAGGACGTGACCGCCATTTTCTCTCTGTTCACTCACTTGATACCTGATCTTCGACAGGAGAGGACCTACACTGCAAATGCTACTGTGACCTCAGTCTGGAAGCTACAATGGCTCATGTGCCTGGGGAAAGGGCCCCTGCCTTCACTTCGGAGGAGTTGGATAAACTAGTGGATGGGGTCCTCCCCCAGTACACACTACTCTACGGTCCTCCAGACAAACAGGTGAGTACACTGTGAGCATGCTGTATGGGCAATGGCTGTTTGGAGTTGGGTGGATGGGAGATGGGAGGATGATGAGGCGTGCATGATCCGACGGTGAGTGTATGTGCTTAAGGGCAAGGATGGGAACGTGAGCCAATGACTGTGACGGTCCAGACGGTTAATGTTTTACCTTTTCCCCTGTACTATTCCTGTAGGTCAGCGTCCACCAGAAGAAGGATATTTGGCGTGCCATTGCCAAGGACATCCGGACCCTGGGGGTCCACCACAGACGGAGCACCCACTGCCGTAAAAGATGGGAGGACATTCGCCACTGGAGCAAGAAGATGGCGGAGGCCCAGCTGGGGATGGCCTCCCAACGTGGGAGGGGTGCCCCTCACACCATGACCCCTCTGATGTTCCGGATCCTGGCGGTGGCGTATCCAGAGTTGGATGGGCGCTTGAGGGCATCACAGCAGCCACAAGGGGGTGAGTACAGTCACATCCATCTGACTCTGCGCGCATTGGAGGTGTCTGGGTGGGGGAGGTGGGCTTTGGTTTTGTTTAGGCTAGGGCGAGCCTTGTAGGCAAGGACCCTTTGGGGGTCATTCTGACCCTGGCGGTCATGGACCGCCAGGGCCAACGACCGCAGAAGCACCGCCAACAGGCTGGCAAGCAGCGCCACCATGGGGATTCCGACCCCCTTCCCGCCAGCCAGGTTCTGGCGGTTTTCACTGCCAGAACCTGGCTGGCGGGAACAGGTGTCATGGGGCCCCTGCAGTGCCCATGCCACTGACAGGGCCCCACATAGATTTTCAGTGTCTGCGTGGCAGACACTGAAAATCGCGACGGGTGCAACTGCACCCGTCGCACCCCTTCCACTCCTCGTGGAAGGGGGTTTCCCGCTGGGGGGGCGGGCGGCCGTCTGGCCAGCGGGAAACTCAGAAAGGCCATTGACCTCCTCAGATCCCTCACTGTTGGGCAATCTACCATTCTGAATGCCATCCAGGGTGTAGAGAGGCAGTTGCAACAGACAAATGCATACCTGGAGGGCATTCATTCTGGCCAGGCAGCCCAACAGCAAGCATTTCAGACTCTGGCCTCAGCACTGATGGCAGCCATTGTCCCTGTGTCCAACCTCCCCCCTCCAACTTCCTCCACCCAGACCCAATCCCCAGTACCTTAGCCTATCCCAAGGACACCATCAGACCAGCATGCACACACCTCAACACACAAGAGTGGACATGGCAAACATAAGCACCACACATCCCACAGGCATTCACACAAGCATCATACCAATGCAGACATACTAACATCCACTGCGCCCCCCTCCTCCACGTCTCCCTCCTCCCTCCCTGTCTTGTCTCCACTCACACCTGCATGCACTACATCCTCAGCCACTGCCTCCATCACCAGCACGCCCATCACCACACACTGCTCACGTGCCATCACCACCCCCACTACCATTCACACATCCTGTGTCCTCTACCAGTGTGTCTGTAAGCTGTCCTCCCAAAGTACACAAACGCAGTCACACACCCTCCCAACAGCCATCCACCTCACTACCATTCACACATCCCGTGTCCTCTCCCACTGTGCCTGTAAGCTGTCCTCCCAAAGTACACAAACGCAGTCACACACCCACCCAACAGCCATCCACCTCACAACAGCCTCCAGCCCATGCACCTTCACCCAGTCAGCAAACGAACACCTCCTACAACCACTACCTCTTCCTCCACTCCCAAACCCCCTCCATCTACCTGTCCCAGTGTGTCTAAAAAACTTTTCCTGTCAAACCTTGACCCCTTCCCTTCACCTCCCCCACCCCTTTCATCCCCTAGGGCCCGCCTTTCCAGGTCCCACCCCAGCACCTCAGCCACCACATCACCGGGCACAGTGGTGCCTGCAGTGACAGGATTCTGGAGTGCGCCAAGCAGCAGGGCTGCCAGTGTCCCAAGGAGCGAGGCCAAGGACATTCCCCCACCTCCAAAACAGAAGAAGTTGCCCACATCCCGGGGGAGAAGGCCAAAATACCTGCCACCAAGGGCTCAGCCAAGAGAACAGTTGAGAGTGGCAAGACAGTTGAAAAAGAAAGGCAGGTCAATGTCGCCGCCAACCTGCATGGCGGACAAGACCGCCATGGGCACCGCCACATGCACCGCCACATGCACCGCCACCACGGGCACCTGCTAGCACCCAGGATACTGAGCCCTTCACCAGCACCGCAGACACTGTGCCCTTCAGCAGCACTGCGGTCAGTGAGGCCTCCACCAGCACCGCCGCTCATGACATCACCACCAGCACTGAGGTCAGTGAGCCCCCCACCAGCACCGCCACTCATGACACGGCCGCCAGCACCGAGGTCAGTGAGCCCCCCACCAGCACCGCCACTCATGACACTGCCACCAGCACTGAGGTCAGTGAGCCCCCCACCAGCACCGCCGCTCATGACACCGCCGCCAGCACCGAGGTCAGTGAGCCCGCTACCAGCACTGCTGCCCAATGACCGCCGCATGAACCGCCGCTACTGAGCCCGCCACCAGCACAGCCAGCGGCCACGCCACATCCTGAGCCAGTGGCACCACCGCAGATATGGCTGCCATCCCCAGTGGTCATACGTACGAGGCTGGTGGTCAGTTTCAGGGGCCTGGGCAGCTTCCATGTTGCCCCACCGTCAGTGGACTGTCGCATCCACTACCTCAGTCCTTGGCAGGATGAAGCACTCTGGGCACAAAGCCCCCTCCAGAACCAGTGGTGAAAGGCATCCACTACCTCAGTCCTTGCAGGATGAAGCACTCTGGGCACAAAGCCCCCTCCAGAACCAGTGGAGAAAGGCATCCACTACCTCAGTCCTTGGCAGGATGAAGCACTCTGGGCACAAAGCCTCCTCCAGAACACAGTGGAGAGATACATCCACTACCTCAGTCCTTGGCAGGAAGAAGCACTCTGGGCACAAAGCCCCCTCCAGAACCAGTGGAGAAAGGCATCTACTTGAGAGACTGTGGATTTGCACTCCCCAGGATAAAGCAGTGGGCAACCCACCCACTTGAGAGACTGTGGCTTTGCACTCCCCAGGATAAAGCAGTGGGCAACCCACCCACTTGAGACACTTGAGAGACTGTGGCTTTGCACTCCCCAGGATAAAGCAGGGGGCAAACCACCCACTGGAGAGACTTGAGAGACTGTGGCTTTGCACTCCCCAGGATAAAGCAGGGGGCAAACCATCCACTGGAGAGACTTGAGAGACTGTGGCTTTGCACTCCCCAGGATACATCAATGGGCATGGAGCCCCCTCGTGGATCTGGCGTCGTGCACTCATCCGGCTGAGGTGCCCCCCCTTCCCTTCCCCCTGAGGTGCCTGTTTTATTTCGATCTGATGCCCCTGCAGTGTTCTCTCCGTTTCGATCGGGTATCTTGTGTGGGCCTCGCCGATGTATTTTGGGCCCAGTGGTCCACGGACTTTTCTTAGTGTAGTACCTGGACTTGAATTCTTGGTGTACATATTTGTTTATAGTTTATATAAAATTATCACTAATGGATTTTACATGATTACAATTGTTCAACTCATTTCCTTTTGTCATTGTGTTCTTCCAGGGAGGGTTGGGGGGTGTATTTGTAATGTTTCAGCATGTATTGGTGTCTGTGTTGTAGTGGGTGAGGGTGGGGGTGGGGGTGTTGCGTGTTGTGTGTGTGTGTCACTCTCTTTTCCCTCCCCCTCCTCTGTGTTGTAGATGCAGTACTCACCATGGTCGTCACTGCCGCTGGTCGTGCTCCTGGTAGAGGAGCAGGAAGACAATCGCAGGGAGTATTTGGAGTTCATGCTCCATGGCGTCCTTGTTCCTCGTGGATTGTGTAGAGGTGAGTGTTTCCCCTTCCAAGTCCTGTTTACGCCGTGTTTTTGTTCGTGTTGAATCCGCCCCGGAAAAGGTGGCGGATTGGCCTGTCATAATAGTGTGGGTGGTACATTGTCTTCCGCCCGACTGTTGGAGGTGACCACCATGCTGTTTGTCTGTACCGCTGTGGCGGTCGGAGTGTTAAGGTGGCTGTCTATGTTGGCGGTTTCCGCCGTGGTCGTAATCCCATTTTTTTTCTGCTGGCCTGTTGGCGGTATCACCGCCGCTTTAACACCGACAGCCAGCGTTGTAATGAGGGCCCTAATACTTTCACATATCTCAAGGCATAACACAGAACATACCGAAAGTGTACTTAAAAATAACATGACTGACTTTAATTTTCATAAAAGCTGTGTTTAGCTAATTGCAAAATAACTTGTCACCGTTATGTCCTGTGGTACTTCCGTGAAATACAGCGGAAATTCCCAATTTTACATGAAAGCACTGCAACAATCACTATCACTATGTTGAAATGTCTCATAACATAAAAAACTACTTACCCTACTTACCTGTAGTACCCAAAAAGATGATCTGTGCACCCTAATGTGCAACCAAATTTCATGGCAATCTGGTCAGACATTTTCACGCTTCATGAAATACAAAAGTCTTTGTAAAATGCATTGTTATAAAAATATGTTTTTGGATTCCCTCCAATTTATCCTTCCACCCCTTTGGCCAATCACCAGGAAACTTTCCTGCCTCTGCCAATGTAGAAAAAACTATAGGCCAGGAATGTTTAGTGGAGATTAGTCAAATGAGGGCAAAGTTATTAGGGACAACATTTCTAAGGAATTCTTGTAACTGGGAATCTTAACTACAACTACAGAGTGGCGAACACCACTTTGTATGACCTATAGATTACACACATATATACTTTTTGCGTTTTATGCCTTATAAAAACATTTTTTTGATTTTGCAGGTATGCATATGTTAACAGTTTTATTGGAAAGCTTTCAGGTGTTCTGTCAAACAACAATTTATCAAAACGAAGAACAAAAATAGGCAGACTATTTGTCATTTATATCCCAAATAAACTTGATTGGTAGATTCTCCATCTCCTCTTGAAATATCTTGTCAAATCTTTCATTCCTTGCAATGCTTGTTTTTCCACTCACTAAAGATGCCTGTAAATATTAACTCAAAAGACATGAAATAAAAGTTCAAGGAAATTTAATGTTGCATTTCTAGAAGTTAGATTCTGCTCACTAGAATAGAAATTCCCATATATGTGTGTCTTCTTATAAACAATGTATTTTCCGTACTCATATATATATTTTAAGGATATGATGATGCAAAAACAATCTCCCTATTCAGTTGGTATATCTGTGTATATTCAAAAACTAGTGTAGATTTCGACAAAAAACAAGAAAAACTTTAATGAAAAAAGAACTACCAAAGTCAGGTCAGGGAAAAGTAGCAAATGATTTCCCAACTCAGTTTTCCCAAAGCTACCTTACAGTTGTCGGTAAATTACACTTGTAAATGTACTCTTATAATTTTGAGAACTTTTACAAGTTTTTGCTACTCACAAAATCTGAGTTTAAGGTTACTCACAGTATTCACATACACGTCTTTATCTCCAAGAAAAATGGTGGAGCCTAACATAAGAGTGTAAGTTATTACCACTAAAAACTGACCCGCAACGAGTCGAGCACCACACGTGGCCAACCCCTGGTACTGCAATACCCTTCTGCAGAAAGTATTGAAGGCAGGAACTTAAATGTAAATCTATCGGAAATAACATTAAGTTAAAGTAAATTATTGAAAATGATTAAAAAAAAAAATATGTAAAAGTTGATGTTAAACAATGTATGAATATAATACATCTTTTAATTTAACTATGACAGATTTCAACAATCTTTTTCATGTAACAATAAATTATATTAAAAATAAAATTACCTTCAATTACATCTACATATAACTTTTGATAATTCCAAATGCACAATGGAAAAAATTATTTTAGTTAGGTCACAATTTATTTTTTAATTTAAACTTGAGAAAAATAATTTCAATGCAATTTAATATATTTAGGTTCATTAAAGAGTTTTTTCAAAATGTAGTTTTTATGACTGTAACATTTTTGTTATACATTTAAAATAAATACATACAAAAATTACACTATTGTTTAACATAAAAATATTTGTACAAACTTTTTCCAAGTGAATAAACTTTTTTAGTTTGAACTAAATGTTACCATGTGGAGATCTCAACCACTGGGGTGAAGATCTCCTTTGGTAAGTCCTGGGAACTTTTCTCTATGTTTTACCTTGTGGAGAGCTCTACCCCAAGTGTGGAGATCTCCTTGTGGTAAAGAACGGAGAACGTTTCCATATAATGTGCCATATGGTGCTCTCTACCCATATTGTGGAGTCTCTTTATCAGAAAGTTAATAGTGCTGTAGCATCTTGTATTAGTCCTGCATTTAAAACAAATACATAAAATAATTTACATTATCATTTAGCATAAAAATATTTGAATAAACATTTTCAAAGTTTTATAAGCTATTTTCCTTTTAACTAAACTTTATTGTGTGGGGAGCGCTACCACTGGGGTGGAGATCTCCTTTGGTAAAGTTCAAGGAACCTTTCCCTGTGTTTCACCTTGTGGAGAGCTCTGCTCTGAATGTGGACATCTCCCCAGTGGTAAATTATGGAGAAAATTTTTATATAATGTACCATAAAAAACTCTTGCCCATATTGTAGAGACTCTTTATGGTTCAGTATACGGAAAAGTAAAAAGGTTGATAAAAATAGGAAAAAGTTTGTAAAAATATCACATTGAATAGTAATGTAAATTATTTTAATATATTCACCACATTTTGAAATACATATTTAATTAATGTGAATGTTGAATAGCATTGCTTTCTTATGAGGTTTCTTTATTGTTTTAAATGTTTTATTATGCATTAATAATTATTAAATGAAAATTCACTCTCAAGTGTGAATTACTGCCAGGAGAAATGGAAATTGGGTTCTAAGTTAGATTGAGGGCTCTGAGTGGTCACCAAAGTGAAAACCCTTGATGTAGAAAGGCAGTCTGACAAGTCTCACTTATTCTCCAATGGGTTTGAGTTGTAGGATATGTGCCTGAGTGGAGACTTAATAAAGCGATTAGTCATTGGACAGTTAGATACACCAAATAAGACATTGCTGGCTTTTTTTTCTCCTCCTCAGGTCAGCTGAGAAAAATGACTGGGCAGAAAATGCTAACTCACATAAGAGATGGCATCAGAGTAATATTGATGACGGTTTTCACTGGCAACAAGGTGCAGTAATTAGGAACAGCTTTGAATGTATACTGTTAGAATATGATGAACTATGTTTCAATCCCCAAATGCACTGATGAGTGAATACCTAGCTGTCCACTGTCCTTCAACCTGAGAACTGCCAGTATGGGGTTTAGCAAATTGTAGGAAGCTGCATAGAAAATATGATTTCATGGTGTAGAATTCACAACCCAAATAGAAATTATATTTTGTGGTGACCTATATTGTGGGGCACTGCCAGTTATTACCTAGAGGTATTTCTTTCCAGTCAATATCATCTAAGGATCAGATGCTAGAATGTAGGGTAAGACCTTCATGCTGATTTATAAAAAAAAAAAAGTAGGCAGGAAGCTGTTACAACACTGCCTCTTCAAACACCTGATATTTGGCTATGTTAAACAGCAACTGATTTGGATTGAGCATAGAATGGGTGGCCCATACTGCTTGTGAAATGGTATCTGGTGCATGACATTAAAATGGTACATCTGTCCTTTTGTTTGATGTGGGCATAGCTGTTCAACATTTCTCAGTGAACTATCAAAAAAAACTATGGCTATAAGCAGCACTGACATCACAGCAGAGAATACCCAAAATGGTTATTTTCTATTGTGATATCACCCAGGGGAACCTCTAGCCTATCTTTTGTTCCACCACCTAGCCAAGATCTTATGAGATCTGAGTATGGTAGTGCAATGGAGACTAGTAGTCTCGCCGTCCTTCTCCCACCTCTCCAGGATCCCTACAGACCTGAAGGAGATGGGAGAATGTAGATGATACTATGCGTGCACTGACTGCCTTCTCCCCTATCACTTCAGTTTGGCAGACCCGTCCCGAGAGGGGAAACATATCAATTCTGACAAACGGCAGTCGCAGAGCTGCTGTCAGCACATTGCTAGCTCTTACTCTTAGAGTGGGGAACACAGCTTTGGGTTGGAAGGGAGTGGAATTGACAGATGGTGGTGGGGGTGGGTGGCAAGATCCAAAGTTATTTTCTGCCCGGGTAGGGTTGCAGTGGGTGGTGAGGGTGCTTGATCGAAGGCCAGGTCTTTTTTTTGGGTAAAATTTGTTTAAAGTAGGGGTCAGGAGTATATGTAGTTTTCAGTAGGCATGGTATGTTTTTTATATTTGGAGATGGATGGGGGTGGGTTTTTCCAGAGGGAGGTGGGGGTGGGTGACAGGTGTCCAGGCATTTATATTTTATATTTGGGGGATGGGAGGGTAGGGTATATGCCTATTGTGTTTTTCATTTAAATGTCCCATATGGCTCCCTATTATTCTTCCGACCCTGCATATGTTGGAAGGAGAAATTGTGAGTTATGAGGATTTTTTTTCACCTCTGGGTTCTGAGTGACATCAGATACTGTAGTGAATCCTAGTCTGTTTTAATGGGATAAAAGGAGTTAGCTTAGCCTCTGGCTTGAAGACTCGTGCCCCCGTCACCTAGTGACTTTTAACCTACTTAGCTTGCTCTGTCTTAGCCCATTTAATTATTTAATTCTTCTAAGATGGCTGCCTTGTTTACAGTTAGGCCACTTGTTATGCTTTGCATTATCAGTGCCACTGTGCTAAGGTGTCAAGATCAAGCAACAAAGACAAACAAACAGTAGGTGTTCACACTTAGGGATTTTCCCTCTCCATACTTTCGACGGATTGTTTACATTAATTGCTGTCCCAAGCATGTCTGTTACCTATTGTTTGGGAACACACCTACATCAGGGGTCCTGGTAGATCTGTATAAATACATCGCACTTTAGACAGGTAATCAGAGTGATTCTGACCAGAGGGCATCCCCACCATCGCTGATATCAATGCCGCACTTCGCTTTGACGCTGACCCAGTCTTCGTGTCCCTACGGAGTCTGAGATAGAGACCTCATTCCAAGGTAACAAGGGTTGGGGGCTCCTCTCATGGACATGGCATTGGCAGATTAGGTTTAGCAAACCCAGCTCTCCTTTAGGTAGGAGGTTAGGCCTCTCACATTAGGGCATTAGGGCATATTACATCTCGTGTGTCTTTTACATGCATTGCTAGATGGTGGGGGTCTTTATAATAATGACTCTCGTCTTCACAATTCTGTTCCTTGCATTATTCATTATTCTAATCATTGCAGCCCATGCAACATATCACAAACTGCAATTGTGTTAAATAAAAACTATTCAAACTTTACTGCATCATTGTCATTACCTGTGTTTGTATGAGACATGATATATCTGTGAGAAAGGGGTAATCTCCGTTTAACCACGACACTCCCTGAGACGTCTTATTCTCGACTCCATGCTTAAAGGCTGCCACAAATCACCTTTTACTATTGTGTTTCTGGTGAGGTGCTGCTAGTGAGCCAGTAAGGTTGGGACAACAGTTGCGACTTTTTGTAGGATGGGCATAGTCGCCTACAGAGTCCAAACTACAACAATACAACTTGAGCTCCTCTCTCGATGTCTATTTGAAGTGACACAAAAAACCTTGGTGAAAAAAAACACCCACGTGGTTCATAGTTGCCTACTTATAATTCAATATAATATAGGAAGATATTGCTTATGAATACATAGGGCATGCATCCCTGATTTTTTTCCATTTGTGCGATGTGTTGGATTCCATCATTGACGGTACACAAGACACTCATAATTGTAATACTATTTCTAGCAGTAATAGCATTACTACAACTACTCCTCTTGCTCCTTTTCATTTTTCTCCTCATCACCCTACTACTACTACTTCTACTACTACTAATACTGCTATACTACTACTACTACTATCAGTACTACGACTATAAACATAATAATAATGCACAACCGACCTGTGAGGTTCTACTGACATTGGCAGGATTACATATAGGGTCCTATTCACAAACTGTATTTTGCTGTACTACAAAATGTACTAAAAATGCTAGCCACAATCCTATGATCAGAGTTTAGGCCTCTGCCTCTTCTATTTTTTTCTATGCAGCAATCCCTGCCTTAAATGCGGAGTCTCTGAACACCTATGTCTTTTAGTAGTTAATGTGGGAGGGACAGGGTAGTGACTGGAAAATGGGGAATACTTATTACTAAAGGGGAGGGCAATAGAGTGGAGTAGGAAGGGGTTTAGAGAAGGGCTAGGGAGGGGTTAGAGAGGGATGTGTTTCCACCCACAAAAGAGTAATCCCATTGCTAATCACAAACTGCACTTACAAGGTAATGACAGTTAAAAAGGGATCCAAAACTTTAATAAGCTACGTCAGCTCAGAACTGAAGTATGTCCAGCAACACACATGGGCAACCACAAATACTTCAGCACCCTCCTATAGAAATCAGTGGAGTTAGAAACCTAAAATAGAACCCCATAGCAAATAATGTTACTTTAAATTAGATTAGTTAAATGACATAGTCGTTACTTGTGTCGGAGGCATTCCCTTTCTCTTGGAGTTGTTGTGTGTTTTGTGATTGCTGTCAAATGCCCCTAGATGTATAAATATACAATCCTGCAGTGGCCCTCTGTATTGCAACCCATCATAAAGCTATCCTTTGTTGTATCTTCAGTGACTCTGCTTATCTATACAGTTTATTCTGCCTAGTTGTACCTATCCCAAGCACTAAACCTTTGTTTTCCATTTTCGCAACTTTACTGCATTAACATGTCCAAATATATGTTTAGCAGGCTTGACAAATGATCTTCATAACCTTTGAAACATGTTAGTGTTTGTCCTGGGTTTTGTAGTTCAAGAAACAAGTATAGGCATATGGGCCGGTTGTTGCTGTTGGAGGAGGAGGGGCTGCCCTGAAAGCCCGGGAGCCGTTTAAACATTGCTTTGCGCTCCCGCTCGCGGGAGGTGCGTTTCTGGGCCGGTTGTTGCTGCTGGAGGAGGAGGGGCTGCCCTGAAAGCCCAGGAGCCCTTTAAACATTGCTTTGCGCTCCCGCTCGCGGGGCGCGCGCTTCTGGGCCGGTTGTTGCTGCTGGAGGAGGAGGGGCTGCCCTGAAAGCCCGGGAGCCCTTTAAACATTGCTTTGCGCTCCCACTCGCGGGATGTGCCCGGGCCCGTCCTTGCCCGTCATTGCCAGGAAGAGGATGGGAAGGGCCTCCCCCCTGATATATTCTCAAAGACTCCAAAGTCTCCTGGATTTGGTGTCTCCAGGCACTTGGCCGTGTAGAGGTGTACGGATGGGATGTGTTTAAGACCAAAGGTTGCTACTTTTGGACCTCAAGAGGAAGGACTAGGGGTGTCGCACTGAAAGAGCCATCAACATCGGTGCCTGGAGTCTCCCGTTTGTCAGAACTCCATGGGAACAAGCCCCAGGTCCCACTCTGGCTGACTGACTGCAGGGGGAGCAGCCCCTTCACCGCGGGCATTTGTCTGCTGGTACGGTACGTGATTAGTGGGTATCCACATGTTCACTGACAATAGTGTTTGCAGTGGTTTGTTACAAGGAAGGGTGCCAAACTGTAGCTCTTGGGCTCAAGTTTTTCCCATCTTTATTGTACACCACTACTAGTGGGAGTTATTCGGGGCCAATACTCCCTAGTGTGTATTTATCCGAGACCTATGATATGGGGAAACGGAAGGCTGCTGATGTACCAGCTCCTCCACTAGGGGCTAAGAAATCTAGGAAACGGCCTGATAAGTCCTTGGTTGGGCGTTGCGCCACAAACTCAATCCAATTTAAAACAATTGATTCTTTGTTTGAAGAGGTTTGAGGCAATACTGAGGAGTCCCTCCATTGCTGCTCTCTCCAATCTAGATACCTCTCCGCCCAAGAAGATTCCTGACCTCTTAAAAAAAAAAAACATCTATGCTTAGGAAGGAGGTTGAGGTGGATTTGCATCCCCCTCCCAAATGTCAGAACATACTCCCCTCTCCTCCAAACAAGTCTCTGTCATTTTCAGCATCTGTGGAAATAGCAGAACGCCTGCATATTGAGGACGTCTTACCCCTTAGTTCTATTACACCGTCTATTATTGATATTCCTTGCTCCAACAGGTTTTCGGTTCTTTCCCCTAGCAACATAAGTACGGAATGCCCTCAAACTTCAATTGCAGATGGGAACAAAAAGGGGATCCAGGCTTTCGAGGTGGGCAGTACAGAAGATTCCCAATTGGTAATTATCTCCCACAAACTGGATGATATTAAGTCATTATTGACAATACTTTTGAATAAAATCTCCGATCATAAAGACCAGAGGGGAGATCCCAAGGGTATTTCGGCCAATGAGGCTGCTCTCAAATACGATCCGGCAATAAGCACCAATGCTCCAAGTTTATCTAATTGTAATGGCAAAATGGCCTCCATTCCTATTTGTTACCGGGAAGGGGGATCAAATGACCGGCTATCTCGCCAGTCCATTAACATTACTAAGGAGCGATCCTTTAAACCTGATGCTAACAAATATGTTGGGCGGCGGGATCTAGATATTGCTTGTCCTACAGTTTCGAACAAAGTCCATGGGAGATTTCTTAGAGCAGGCCTCCAGGCAAGTCCCCCTCGAGCTTCCTCCTCTGATTTCGTGAGACCTATACATTTGCTTGATTTGGAAGGATCATTTGGACGAAGGAGGGATGGTAATTGCTTATATCTAACTGGGGTATCTAGGTTGCCACAGGGTAACTTTGAATCCAAGGATTCTCTCACTAATAAAGTAATTTTTTGGAGACGTACACAAAGGAACTGTCTTTCTGTCATCCGGGCTGATATACAAGAAGTTTGTAGACATAACCAACAGGGGTCGGATTTTGATTTTATATCTATTCTCTTCTACGACAGTAGTATTGCCAACAACCTCATATCCTTTGATGTACGTACCAGTTCTTTAAGTTCTGGTAGGATATCGGTCCTCAGACTTTGCAGGCATCCTCCTGGAGACATGTTGCACAGGGGCTGCCACTCAACTGGGCGATGGAGTCGCTATTCTACCAGTTATTCATTTATCTTTTAAGGCTGAGAATCATTCTCCTAAACTTTCCGATTTGGATTGACTACCTGCTTCTTATGTAAAAACGTCAACTACAACCAATGGAGAATGTCAGGAAGAACATAATGGGGGTTTAATGACTGTATCCCAAACAAGATCTCAACTGGTGATTTCACTACCAAAACTTAATGTCATGTCTTGGAACATTGCGGGAATAGAATCAAAGCTAGATGATCCAGAATGGTTGGGCTTTGTCAGCAACTACGATGTTTGCTTATTTCAGGAAACTTGGGCCGTGGAACCATACCATCTAGAGGGTTTCACGTCGTATTTTTCTCCCGCTCAACCGGCCACTAGAGGATTTGGTAGATGTATAGGAGGCCTTATGATCTCATTGAATAATAGGCTAGATTGCAAACATTCTGTGATTGAATTTAACTCTCGTGATTTGTTGGGTACACAGCTTACATTTTGTCCTGGCTTTAGGTTAACTGTATTAAATGCATATGTAAGGTCTGTTCCACGTACTACTGAATCTGAGATATTTACACATCTGTTAGAGTTTGTAGAGTCTCTAGATCCTTCAGGTTTTTTGATGATTGCAGGTGATTTTAACTGTTCCTCTGTACCTGATGACTCTATTAGTACCCTAACTAGTGAGGAAGATGAACTATGGGGCATCCCTCAAACCAAGGAAATGGTTACATCTCCTGCTTCGTGTGTATCTATGCAGTTGGCTTCACTTTGTTTAAGATATGGTTTGAGAGAATGCAACGGTCGCACTAGATCTGATCTAAATCATGCTCCTACATTTAAGCGAGGGCTTTCCTTTAGCACTATCGATGACATTCTGGTGGATATCAGGCTTTGGTCAAGTACACTAGATATGGAAATCATTTCTCGCCATGACAGTGATCATAATCCCTTGTGCCTTGTGTTAACTAACCAAGCTTTTTTTAAAACAAGACACAAAGAGATTACTAATGTTCCAATCCCTCGATTGAATCTCAGACGAACCTGTGTTAGCTGGCAAAACGTGGCAGCAAATCCATATTAGATTAGGGATATCTATTTATCATTTCTAAATCTCCTTTCGGTTTTTGGGGAACAAGAGGTTGCTACTATACCTATACTGACAATTCATACAGAATTGGTGGACACCATACGAGGTATTTTTTATAAAGAAACCCGCCTAAAGCGGTCATCTGATTTCATCCCTTCTAATGAGTGGTATAACAAGGATTGCGCTCTAGCAAGGTCTAACTTAAAAGAAGCAGTAAAAAACCTCATTCAAGTCATATCTCAAATAGCCGAACTGACTTATTTGAGAACCAAGAATTAGTTACTTTATTCCACTATGTTGAAATCAGCTGTAATGCACCTTGGTCTCTCATTTTTGCAACCCATCAGGTCAACATTTACATCTATTTATTAATTACAATAAACACACTTCATCAGTTTAACATTAAAATCTTGGCATATGCAAATTATATGCAATACAATATATGATGTAAAGTGTTAGAAATGGGGACTCTGGTTGCCGGTCAGTTTGCACTCTGTCCAAGCAGGGACCCTCACTCTAGTCAGGTTAAGGAGATACACACTTGGATAACCCCTGCTCACCCCTTTGGTAGTTTGGCACAAGCAGTCAGGCTTATCCCAAATGTAATGTGTAAAGTATTTATACCAAAACACACTGTAAAACAATAAAAAACACTACAAAATGAACACCACACCAGTTAAGACAAATAGCCAATATTTAATTAAATCAAACAAGACCAAAAAGACAAAAATCCAACATACACAAGTAAAGTTATGAATTTTTAAAATAATAGAATCTTATTCCATAAAAAACAATGGAAACGTCGTTGTTACACAAAGTACCTGGTTTGCGTAAAAAATAAAGCTGCACGGACGAGCGTGCATCTGGAAAATCAGCGATGCATCAATTCCTGACTCGCAAGTGAGGCCTTATGTTGTTTCTTCTCCGGTCGGGTAGGCAAGAGAGCAATGCTTTGATTTCCCAGCCACGATGCAGGTGGTGCATGAAAACTTTCCCCACATGGCTCCTGTGAATGGATTTCCACTTTGGTTCTACCAGCTTCACCTTTCAAGGGCCCAGGGACTGGATAGGGCACCACTTTGCAGGGTAGGAATCTCAGCAGAGTCCTGGTGCTGGCAGAAGAAGACTTTGATGGCCCTGAGACTTCAAAACAGGAGGCAAGCTCAGTCCAACCCATTGGAGACACTTCACAAGCCGCAATATAGCACAAAGCCCAGTCTTTGTCCTCTTTCGGGCAGAAGCAGCAACTGCAGGCCAACCCCGCAAAGCACAGTCACAGGCAAAGGGGCAGTACTCCTCCTCCAGCTCTTCTCCTTGGCAGAGGTTCCTCTTGGTTCTAGAAGTAATCTGAAAATCTGGGGTTTTGGGACCACTACATATACCCCTTTCTGCCTTTGAAGGAGGCAAAATTCAAAAGAAAGTCTCTGTTGTTCATAAGATCCTGCCTTGCCCAGACAAGGCCCCAGACTCACACGAGGGGGTTGGAGACTGCATTGTGTGAGAGCAGGCACAACCCTTTCAGGTGTAAGTAACCACTCCTCCCTCCACTGTAGCCCAAATTACCCATCAGGATATGCATGCTACACCCAGCTCCCATTGTGTCACTGTCTAGTAGAGATTCACAAACAGTCCAACTGTCAGTTTGACCCAGTCAAGGAATACACAAGCAGGTAGAGTCACAGAATGGTTTAAGTAAGAAAATACCCACTTTCTAAAAGTGGCATTTTCAAACTGACAATTTAAAAATGTTATCAAAAGTTGTAGTTTTAAATTTTGAGTTCAGAGACACCAAACTCCACATCTCTTTCTGTCCAGAAGGAAACTGCACTTAAGAGTTATTTAAAGCCAGCCCCCATGTTAACCTATGAGAGAGATAAGCCTTGTAATAGTCAAAGCTGAATTTGGAGGTGTTTCACGGTTAGGACATGTAAAACACATCAGTACATGTTCCACCTTTAACATGCACTGCACCCTGCCCATGGGGCTACCGAGGGCCTACCATAGGGGTGCCTTACATGTCCAAAAAGGGAAGGTTTTGGAGTTCTAATTGGAAGCTTGAAACTGCACACACGGGCACTGCAGTGGCAGGTCTAAGCCATGTTTATAGGGCTACTGACGTGGATGGCACAACCAGTGCTGCAGGCCCACTAGTAGCATTTGCTTTACATGCCCTGGGCACCTCTGATACACTTTACTAGGGACTTACTAGTAAATCAAATATGCCAATCAGAGAAAAGCCTATTACACATGCAATTTGCACAGGGAGCACTTGTACATTAGGACTGGTCAGCAGTGGTAAAGTGTCCAGAGTACCAGAAATAGCAAAACCAAGTCCAGCACACAGTCAAAACATAGGAAGCAGACACCAATCTATCAACACTGTATCAAACTCTCCTTATCTTCATCGAATCCGCTCAGAGACTCAACTGCTAGCAGGAATGACCTTGTCCGTCAAGGACGCAAGCTTTTCATGTATATTTATTTTAGAAGTGCAATGATTTTCTATGTCCAAGGATAAACATAAAAGGGTATGCACCAAGAAAGTAGAAATTACTGCATATTATTTAACATTAACACCACATTACTTAGTTTAATCGTTTTGTGGAACATGATGTTACAAAGTGCATTGTAAAGAATTAATTACACAGCTATATCTATCGGAAGCGGTTCATATAAAAATTGCAGCTCCCTATGAAGGACTCCTCTTGCAATGCATAGAGTGCAGCAAAATGAATATGGCACACTCCAGAACTAATGTAATAGGTGTCAACATAAATATGATACCTGGCAGAGTGAATCTGACTTGAACCAAAACAAATATGAAACCTGGCGGAGTTAATATGCTACTTAGTGATTCATATGAATAACACATACTCCGAATTGAATCACAGATATTCTGTAATTTATGCCAAGCATATTAAAATAAATATGGCCCTCACTTTAAACAATATAGCAATCACTGAAACTGATACAATAGTCATGAAAAAGAATGAGACATTTCTTGAAATGACTAGCATATGCAAAGAGGAATATGACATATTTTGAAATGAAAATGAATATGGCAAATTGAAATGAATATAAGATACTGAAATGAATATATTATATTCTGAAAAGAATATAATGCACATTGTAAATAATAAAACTTACACTGAAATTATCATACATGTGTTGCAATGAATATGAATTGCATTGAAATGGATATTACCCAGATTGTAATGAATATGAGATATACATAAATGAATTGGAGATAATTTAAAATTAATATTGCATGTGCTGAGCCCTATTGAAATGAATTTGACAGGCCTTCCAATGAGTAAGACCAAAGCTGAAATTCTCATGACATTTATCAGAAAGAATATGACATGCATTGGAAATATTATGATAGATATTCAAATTAATATAATATATGTTCAAATGGATAGGTTGCATCTTAAAATTAATTTAACAAGTGTTAATATAACTATGACATCCATTGAAATAAATATTACATTGATTTAAAGGAATATAACATGTTAAAATCAATACGAGGAGAGTTGAAATGAATATGTGCTTCACTGAAAATAATATGACATGTTTTAAGGATCAAGGGGTGATCCAGTAGTACCACTGTCCCGTGTCAGAGGGGCGTCACATGACTGGGTTAGTTTCTGTGGAAAAGTGAGTGCTGAACCTTGGTCAGTGAATATCATGGGTTTTTCCTACCAGGTAAATCGCAGGCACACCGGGTATAGCATGGCATAAGGCAGGCAACACTCCTGCAACCTCTTTTTCGCAGGAAGGAATTTCTTCTAGGCATTCTGCACCGACTGTGTAAAGTCAGGGAAAAAGGAAAGACGCATTCCCGCAGGTGTCTTTTGCCTCCCTTGCCAGTCAAAACAGCTGATCTCAGTCCTTGTAATTTAAAAATGTAGCTATAATGGGTATTGGTGGTGCTCCAGGTACCGGCCTAGAGGCCAGAGAGTGTAAGGCTCACTCAACCACGAAAGTTTAGGAGAAGCTGACTGCGCCAAACATGGATACCAGTAGTTTTTTTACTTAATCTTCAGTGCATCCCCTTGCAGTTGACTCTGGTATTGCAGTGATTCTGAAACTATTTCTTCATGATCAAGCTTTGAAATCCTCATTTGTTAGTTGGACCTCACATAGTTCCTCCTGCAGCATGCCCACTGTTTTGGCCAGCTGAGTATGCACATCTTCCATATCAGATATTTGTTGCTATGCATCTGTTAGGTGCTAGTGCTGCTTGTTGATGCAATCTTTCATATCACCCATTCATGTGGTGAGATTCATCTGGTGAGGTAAGTTGACAACTTATAGTCAACAGGCTTGATTTCATCTCCATCAGCAATGTTTTATGTCCTCCGTTGGGGAGGGATGCACTCTCCATACTCTCCTCTTGAACCAAGTCCAGGGCAAGTTCAGGTGATGGAAGTTTTGAGTCTTTCTTGGACTCAAAGGTCAAACGCATTTGTTTGGCATCAGATTTACCCATGTTCATGGTTTAGGAGGAGGGTGCACAGATTGATCGGCGGGAACTTAGTTAAAGTACCCTGCACAACGTTCAAGGTGTCGTAAAGAAGAAGTCACCAGCCTGGAGTTAATGCTCCACAAACACCCTGGTTGCACCCCTCCAGAGACCCTCAGCATGTAATAGTGTCCATGACCCAGAAAGGAGAGGTGAGGCAATAGAGACCAATGCCTGCGGATGGACAATAGACAAAGCAGGGCATAATCATAAATATTCAAGGGAGTTAAGGCACTGTAGTGTCAATAAATAATCAGCTTTGCAGCAGGCCCTCAGAGATAAGCAACTCACTCGATCCATTGCATCATGCAGAGAACTCCAGTCCAAATCGCTGACCCGACCCCAGGCCAGGTTGGGCCAAAGCTGATCTTTGTGCATACAGTGCACACACACCAAGCCAGCAGCCAATTAAGGGCCTCTAAGCCACGACCAGGCCCCAGCACCACTTAGGAGCGAAAGGCTCGACTGGCTGTCCCCGGCCATACCACTGCCCGTGCCGCCTTCCACTCAGGTTTCACACAGGCATCCCCAGATTCAACAATCAGGTGCTGTTACATCCGCTCTCACCTGTAGAGAGAGGCAGCTGCATTTGGGGGCCTGTGCTTGCAGATCGCTGACACCAATCACTTCAGACAGGGAGCAGCACAGGAGGGCTGCCTTTAGACAGTGCACCAAATCCTCCCCCTCCGCTGGGTCCAGGATAGCTGCCCACCAGAGAGATAAACACAATAGGCAATTTCACATCTCAAGACAGATGTTTATGCTGGATTTGAGCTCTGGCCATCGGAGCAGAGCTAAAATGCTGCCATCTTGTATCACTGTTAGGCCACGCCCCCATCACCCAGCCCATTTTCATCAAGGATGATGCTTCAGATGTGGTACCAGGATTAGTGCTCTCTTAAAGATATCCCCAAACTAAGAAGCTACATCAAGTGGTCTTTTACTATAGAATTTTTTGGGAGGCTGAGCACAAATATGACATTTTTGATAAAGAGCTCCTGAGCATTACAGTTACTTTTGTAGAACAGAGACATTTGTTAATGGGAGATCAGCAGTCCATTAGAGTTTATACAGACCACCAAAATCACCAAATTCTGATGATGGTGAAAGCCTTGACCCAAGACAGGTTAACGAGTCATTATTATTCACCGATTATAACTTTGCAATAACTTTCTGCCTGGAAACAAGATGGCCGACTAGAAGCACATGCCGGGGCTTCTGCCAGCCAAATATGGAATCATGAGCAATCTGTCCTCATCGCATATAACCCCCTGTATGCCCTGTACAGGAGCTACAAAACCATCTAGTACCTGGTAATGGCCAAAAAAATGGAAAAGGGAAGCAGCAGCTTTGACGGAACACCTGGCTGTCCCTCCTGTGAGCATGCAGCCTATACTGCACACCTCTCCCCCTGCAGACCTCTGCCTCCCCAGGCGAATGGCAATGCTGAGAAATAACATCCTGAGGCGCAGTGAGACGCCAGAGCAACTGTCTGAATCCCACCTTGGCCTCGCAGAAGTTTAACAGCCTTAGAGAATGTCTGAAGATGAGTGGAATGCCTTGGTTGGTGCCAGGAGTAGCGAGTCAGGCCCGCTGACTACCTGGGGTCCCAGTGTGTGGCAGCCCCTGGGAGGAGGTGACAGGGTGTGCTGTGGGCCCGATGCACTGAAATCCTACCGGGCGGTGAGGTGGGTGGCAACGTTCTGAGCGTGGATTCGCGTGACTGGTGCAGGCAGGTTTGCTGCCAGTACCGATGTCAGACTGCGGCAAGCTCCTGGCCTGAGATGCAGCGACTGGGAGTACGACTTAATGAGCTAAAAGTGCCTGCACATCAAAGGTGATTGATCCCTGTGCATAAGGGTGAGAGCTATATTGTGCCCCTGCAGTGCTGCCCTGGAACAAACTCAATGAGAGGCAAGACTGGATTTTAAGGAGAGTGTGTGGGGGCCTCAATGTTGGATACCCCGTACACTGAATGGTCTGCAGTAGCTGTGTTTCCAAGGTCCTGCTGTAGGAGTTCGGTTATTATGGACTGCACAAAAGCTGCTGGTACCAACTGCCTTAGACTCTGCAGGCATGGGGACATATGGTGTTGAAGACCTACTAACCACCAATGTGAGGTACCTGGTAACTGAACCTGACCTTTCCTTTGGTTATCTGGGACTTTGGAAGTAGCACTTGGAGGGCCGCGGGGACTCCCTGTTTGAAGAGGATCCAACCAGCAGGTGTCAACTTTGTAACTAAGTTGAACGCCATACAAGGAGCTGAAATCCAGCAAAATACACTGGGAACCAGGGAATGAACCCCCTTAAGGCTACTGGGAGGGCTGTCGGACTGGATATAAGCTTCCTGGTGCCTAGAAGACAGATACTAGAAAACACATCTGGGCACACAAAATAGATCTTAGGGGTATGTAATGTCAGCGTCAACCCTGAGAGTGTGAGGACTCGATAGCTGAGGGGGACACCCCTGATTATAAGCCTTTTGTGAGAGAGACTGCAACATTATTTGCCCTGTAGCCACCACCTTACTCTCTGTCTGATATCCGGCCTGAGGGAGTTGAATGACCGGACTTGCTTGCATTTCTCAAGGAAGCTGTCCAGGGAGCACTCTTGGGTGGTCAGGGACAAGGGACAAGATGGTGAAGGACAAAATGGTGCAACAACACCAGACTAACAAAATCATCCAATACACCCAGGCCACAAAAGCAATGGAAAACCTGGAGGAGAACGAGACAAACAAAAAGCAGGATAGCACCACACAAACAGTACAAGGGCCATCCCTGTCAGATGTTATGGAGACAATTAAAGGAACCCCTTCTGAACTAGCAAGTAAGATTGACTCAGTCGCAAATTATGTAAATCTCCGGAGGACAGATCTTCGTAAGGTGACAGAAAGAGTAACGGTGACCAAGGAAAATGTTGGTGTCTTACAATGGGAGGTGGCCATCTTGAAGGAAACTGTGTCCTCCCTTCAGAAGTAGTCTGTGAGGCTAGAAGAGCGAGTGGAGGACTCAGAGGGGAGATCAAGGAGAAACAGCCTGCGATTTGTGGGGTTATAGGAGGAGGCGTAGGGACTGTCAACAGAAACATTTCTAAAAGAATGGGTCATTTGTATTATGCCCATACAGGGACTGGCAAACTTTTTCCCAATTGAGAGAGCACATCGAGCCTTGGCCCCACTGTTGCGCACTGGGACACCACAGCGTGCAATTATTACCCGCATATTTAATTATAGGGATCAAGATGCTGTCCTGCACCATGAATGGAAAAATGGTCAACCACAATTTGAAGGAAAACTAATCTCTATCTTTCCTGACTATACACAAAATGTCCAAAATCAACATAAAACGTATTTGAATGTTAAAAAGAGTCTGCGAGGCTTGCTCTAAAAAATACAGCCTTATGTTCCTGGTAAAACTGAGAGTGATGCATGAGGGCAAAGTACACTTCTTTTTCAGTGCTGGTGAGGTGAGCAATTGGGTGGACATGCTGGTGGGGGCCTCTGTCTGAGGATGTACGCGCAGGACCCGGTCGACCTCGGAGGGTCAAGATATCCGGTGGTGGGGCAGGGTGATACCCTCATGGAGGCTACGACAGGGTGATACCCCCAAGGGCCCTTCCAGGAGCGACAAAGCCACCCATGATCGAACACAGACAGTACTGAAAAGGGAATGAACTAAGGAATGCGCTACAAACCTTATCCTGGCTGGATGCTGAACATTGCCCTTCTGTGCTAGAGCGATCCTAGAAACTATGGGTAATATTGCCTGACTTATGTCTCCTAAACCATTGCTTTGTTTATACTAAAGGCAGGCAAATGCTGCTGTGGAATAAGTTTCATTTTTTTTTCAAGCAGGGGACTACTGAGTTAAGGACAGAAATACTATTGAATCTCCTATGCTGGCAGGAGCAGTAGGGACCAAGTGTTACAGATGGGGTGGGGGTTGCTTGAGGGCTTCGGCCGCATGACTCCTGCGGCGCACTGACCTCCAGTGTAGCGTTCAGAAAGGAAAGTCAAGTGTGTTGACTTAGGAGTTCGAATCACCTACTGCGGGGTATGGGGCAGGTTATGCAAATTCATGCCCAGGTGCAAGTTAAACTGGGTGAGATGGCATCATTGTCTCGTATGAATGATTGATATGGTTCCTGCAACTGTGGATTCCTACAAGCTTACTATGTGCTGGTACTCTGATGAGGGGTGCTGAGGAGAGCCCCTGATACAGATGGGAAAGAATGGATGAGGTATTCAAATTTGTGACATGGAATCTGAGGAGCATGGCGCAGTTTGAGAAGCATCGCTGAGTACATGCTTATATGAAACAGTATAATGTATCTATCACTTTCCTGAAGAAGACACATGTGTGGGGGTATTACATTCCTTGCCTCAAGAAGAGGTGGAGAGGCCAAATCTATGCCACATCGTACTCAAGGAGCGTATGATGGTCAATAATGTGGGTGGCTCCAGGGGTACCCTTCCAACACAGAGGCCAAATACTAGATCCAGAAGGAAAATATGTGATTTTATGTGGTGCTCTGGATGGATTTGAGATGTACCTGATAAATGTTTATGCTTCTAATCTTGATTGATGGAAATTCTACGGGGGTGGTAAATTTGTCTGCCCCATATTTGACAGCAGGAGATTGAAGCTACGTAATTGATTGTGAGCTTGATCAGGAGCCTCAGAAGAAGCACATGAAACCACACATTATTGGACAGTTGGTGGACCTCTTACACGGACTCCAAGTAACAGGTATATGGAGGCAAATGCACCTGGAGTCTAGGGTATATTCCTGTTACACACCGGCATCTAGCACAATCAGTTGATTAGATAACTGTTTTGTGTTGGCAGCGCTGGCCCCACTATTTAAGGACGCCTCTTACCTTACACAATACCTATCTGACCATTCACCATTACTGAAGAGTCTGAGTAGAGGATGTGAGCGCTCAGCCAACCTGCTCTGACACCTATGAGAGGAGGCACTGACTTAGCATTCTTTCAAGGCCTCAGTGCAAGAGTAACAGTTCCTTTATTTTAATGGGAACTGGGGCTCTTTGAGCAGTAGGGCTCATGATTGGGAGATGTTGAAAGTAGTGTTGAGGGGAATCTACCTTAAAAATACAAATGGTGTGATGTGACAGCTGGAGAGCGATCTTACCTATCGGAAGGCACCCTTGCAGACTTTAGAGAGGGACTTACCATCCCAGCCACATAAACTTGAGTCCTAGCAACAGACTCACAGAGAACACCTGGGTGATTGGCGGAGGCTGGAGAAACGTATATACATGGCATATTGACAAAGATTACATACAGAAGGTGACAAGACATGTGCAATGCTGGCACGCTTGCTTAAACAGCTGAAAACTCGGGAACCAACTGTGGTAATACAGAATGAGAGCAGGGTCTTCAGTCAATACACAGACAGCAGTCAATAGGGTATTTCAGACACATGTAGGTAATATATATGCAGATCGTCTGTACAATAAGGGAGATCATGGTGCTTCCTTTCTGGTGGACAGCACTCTCCCGAGAACAAATATGCACCACATTGGATGAGCCTCTTACCCCTGAGGAACTACTGATCACTACTAAGTGCCTTAAAACTGATAAAACACCAAGGGGGCAAGGCCTTCCAACACCAGACAAGAACCATGTGGAGCCCTCGTCCTGTAGACCGCTGCCCCTCCTGAATGTTGATGTTAAAATACTGAGTGGTGTCCAAGCAGCACAGTTGCTCCCACACCTTTCTATATACAGAACAGTGAGGATGTATACCACACAGAAGCATCCCATATAATCTTAGATGCCTAGCACCGGTGTATCACACACCCCACCTGAGGGAGGGCCCATATGCCCTCGGTTTTCTAGATATCAAACAAGTGTTCAATTAGTTGGACTGAGGATATTTATGGTTGGTATTAGCTGAAGTTGGACTAGGCCCACAGTATATCCCATGGGTTAAATTACTGTATACAGACCCCGGAATCTGTGTGCATACAGGCTATGTGGTGTTGGACAGGTTTCTACTGCATAGAGGCACGTAGCCAGGTTGCAACCTATTGCTCCTCTTATTTGCCCTAGCCATGGAACCCGTGGCAGGGTTGCTACGCCGGGAATTGGGGCCCTGGGGAATCCCAGTCGGAGATATATCTAGTGTCCTTATATGCTGATGATTCCCTGGTTTACGTATGAAGCCCGTACATTTCCGTGCCCATACTACTGACTGTCTTCAGGCATTTGGGTAAGTGTTGGGGCTCTCTGTTAATGCCCATAAGCCACACCTATTTCCGCTGGACGCACTGACGGAGACACAGCTGAAGTCCCTCAGATGGGGAGGAGAAAGGATTCACCATTTGAGAATAAGAATGGCCCACTTGCAACAGAAGTTCCCAGATCCTTACATGGGTAGAGTGATGGAGGGCTTGAAAGCGTTGATCCAGATCTTGAAAGAACTGCCCTTGTCCCTGATTGGTACGGCGGCTGTGGTGAAGATGATGATGCTTCCCAGAAGCATATACAAGTTGCAGGGAACTTTTTATGAGATCCCCTAGTGATACTTTACAGACCTAATATAGAACTTTACTACTTGGCAGCACATCTGCAAGACGCGGTCCACTGGCTGAACAATGATGACAACTGGGAAAAAACTCTGAAGAGGCACACATGGGGTTCAGACATTGCCTGCCTTACTCTTGAGTGGGGCACAAATACAGGGGGAGATGCCATACATTATCCATCAGGTGTGCAGGGCATGGGAACGTGCTGTTACCCATGTGATAAGGCATGCCCCTTATGCGAGAGACATGCCCATTTGGGATCTGAAACCTTTTGCACAAGTGGCAGAGGTCATGTCTGTACAAAAATGGGAGGATGGTGGCTGTGTGATCCTGGGTGATCTCTAGCTTGGTGATAAATGTATTATGCAGGAATACACTGGGGACTCATTTGTCCTAGTAACATGACAGTATCTGCAAAAGAAAAAAGAATTTGCAGCAATAGCATGTGCGCTATGGCCATGCTTCCCTGAATAACCCCCCATCTCCCACACACTGACTGCACTTTTAAACATGGCAGGAGGCAGCAGATTGATAGCCCATATAAACAGGGCATTATGGGCGGATCTACCCAGGTTAACCCGCAAGGCACAGAAGTGGGAGGTGGCAATAAGAGACCTCTTGACTACAAGTGAGTGAGAGAGAGTGCATACTGGAGCGAAGGAGGTGACCTCCATAGCCCATTTTAAATAATACAGTTTATTATGCACATCAAGCATACTTAGCCCCCAAGATGTTACATCATATTTACAAAACCCTCATTGTGGCACCCTGCTGGCTTTCTCCACGTAGCGTGGCGCTACCAAACACTTATATATTCCTGGAGAGCGACAGTAGAGAATCTTAACAGAGCCACTGGGTGGGAGTGACCATTTACGCCTCAGGCCATACTGCTGGGACCTATCACAATAAAAAAAAGTCAACCATAAATTTGTGCTACTAGGGCTGCTACTTGCAAAACACCACATTGATATTAAATGGTTGGGTGTTGTCCACCCAAATATGAGGACTGGCTTAGAGATATGGTTGAATGGATGGTGGTTGAAGAAGTGTGGATGAAATATGTGTGAAAAGATGAGAAACTGACAGAGGACCTAGCTTCATGGGCACAGATGTTACAGGAACTATGTGTACCAACAGAGGGAATGCAAAGAGAAAGGGAAGTGAGCTAAATGGACTGCACCGAGTCCTCTGTTAACACACATGAGCAGAGGGATGTAGAAGATCAGACCACTCCAGGGCTTGACCTGGCCCAAAGTGATAATATGTAGACAGTGGGGGAAACAGGGGAGGCTAGCTGATACTCAAGCTTTGGTAGAACTGGGTGGCAATAAGACATTCGATGACTGGCACATAAAAGGAAGTATGGATCACAACAATGCATATAAGAATGCATATACCCAGACTGCACATGACAGAAACTTATGAGTAGCGTAGGAGGTGGGAGGAGGAGGGAGGACTGTTTGTGGGAATACAATTTTGTGGTAATTGTTTTGAAAATTCAATAATGTCCTGTCAATACTAGGGGGGTCATTCTGACTTTGGCGGGCGGCGGAGGCCGCCCGCCAAAGTCCCGCCGTCAGAATACCGCTGCGCGGTCAAAAGACCGCCGCGGTAATTCTGAGTTTCCCGCTGGGCGGCCGGGCGACCGCCAGAAGGCCGCCCGCCCGCCCAGCGGGAAACCCCCTTTCACGAGGATGCCGGCTCCGAATGGAGGCGGCGGAGTGGAAAGGGTGCGACGGGTGCAGTTGCACCCATCGCGATTTTCAGTGTCTGCTATGCAGACACTGAAAATCTTGGTGGGGCCCCCAGGGGCCCCACGACACCCGTTACCGCCAGCCAGGTTCTGGCGGTCAAAACCGCCAGAACCAGGCTGGCGGTAAGGGGGTCGGAATCCCCATGGCGGCGCTGCCTGCAGCACCGCCATGGAGGATTCCTCAGGCCAGGGGAAAACCGGCGGGAAACCGCTGGTTTCCCTTTTCTGACCGCGGCTTTACCGCCGCGGTCAGAATTGGCCTGGATGCACCGCCAGCCTGTTGGCGGTGCATCCGCGGTCCCCGGCCATGGCGGTCCATGACCGCCAGGGTCGGAATGACCCCATAAATGTTAAAGCTGTAAAACTAATAAAGCACAAATGGTAAACATGACGCTCTATCACAACTGACAGAAGGCATCAAAGATATCTCCACCCATCAGTAAAGTCAGTCTTAGAAAAAAATAGTTTTCCTCTCACAAATGTGCTTTAGCAGTACCTTGGGAATCCTAGGTCTGCCAAGAACAAACCAGCATAAATACTCATTCTTGGCATCCAAATCCCAGGCAATGTTTCCATATCACTAAAGACTCCAAGAAATGTTGACACCATAACACAAAAAAGTCACCATTCTAGGGTCACAAACTGTCTGCCACCCAAATTCAAAAACAACCAAATCCTTTTGGATATGAGGATTTTGCTCTCATCATGAATTCGGGTCCACAAACCCAAATTGTAGGAAATTACCATCTTTTGTGTGATGTTTCCCCAGATCTTTGCCCTAGCTGCTTTGCTGCCTTCAGAATTCAGTGCACATTACATGTGGTAACCAGAGGTAAGGTGCCTGTGCTCCCCCTTTAAACGTGGTTGAATTGGCTTATTCCTAATTGTCAAATTTAACTTCCCTACGAGTCTCTAACATATGCTGTAGAAAGTGCAGCCAGGGCCTGCAAGTTAAATACCACTTGAGGACCGCAGCACCTATTGTTCCATCCACTACAGTGGCTTGGCAAACATGGCTTCAGGCCTACACTGTGTAACCTGAGTACTGCAACGTGAAATCTGCAATGCGACTTGTCAAAGTAACCCTTTTTGATAGGAAAAAGCCTTGCAGCCCATACGGTAGGGTGCACAGTACTTAAAAGTAGGAATTGTAGAAATGTAAAAGTAACATGACTGAAAATGGGAAGCAAAATTAAATATTAGTTCTGCTAGCTCTGCATTGGGACCAGCTAAAAATATATTTAAGCCGCTATTTAAAATTTTTCCTAAAAGCCCAATTTAATAGTGATGTTAGATTTAAATAGATATTAAGGAAGGTAACTTTTAGAAAGTTGCCTTTTCCTGCCTGAAGCTCCTGGAGGCTAATCTGTATAACCTCTGTAGAAGTTGTCCAGTGGGAGACTAGCCCTGAATAGGTGTGAAAACTGCTCCCAGAGCATAGGCAATGGCTTGGGGGTGAAGAGGTGTTCTTCTTCGCCTGTCTGAAAGACCAGTTGGGTTGTACCCAGGAACTTAATTCACTTCAAAGTGGCCTCCTCTTTCACAGGTAAATGTTAGGTGATACCTGGAAAGGCCTCAACTTTTGTCCTCTCAGTCAGGCAGGCACCAAACTCTATGGGGAGATATCTGACCCCAGAGCTGGTTTGAAGTGACTAGAGAGGAACAAACTGCTCATTACCCTCGCTGCACCTATGGGTGAGCACACAGACTCCATACAAGGCGAGAAAGGTATTCTCATCTTGGATTTTAGGAGAGAGGAGCACTATAGGAAAGTTTGTAGTATGGGAAAAAGGTACTGCTGCAAATGTGGAGAGGGTTATTCATGGGAACCTTTGCTCATTGGTTGGGGAGTGGCCTGGAGTCAACCCCACTCACTAGCTAGTGCCAGGATTTAATGTGGCATCCTGAGGCACCCTCCTCAGAACACTTTTGAGACATGAGGAAGAACAGAAGGGGACTGGACCTGTCACCTGAGTGGGGTCCTGAAGGATTTGACTGTCTCTATATTGCACCCAGGACAAAAACGTGGACTCCAATGGTCATAAGACTTACCTTTGTGGCAACAGGCCTACAAAAAGCTCCGATAAGCCTTTTCCTTCCGTTCCCAGTTGAACAGTACCAACTGGACCTCACCTTGACCCTGCTGGTGGCCTCTGCTGTAGTGAGTTGTGACCCCCAAGAACTGTTCCTGAGGTCCAGGGCTCCTTGGCAATATCTAACTGGATTTCTCCTACCACCCCTGGAAACCTGGGACTTAAAAAATCTTTGGACTTTCAAACATATGGGAGAAGCCACTGCTGCCTATTTGACCAAGGTACAATCAGACTGGTCTGAAAAAATCAGGTTTCTCACACCCTGCTCTTCTCCAAAGCAGCACAATTGGCTCACAGAACTCTTGGTGAGAAGGTATCTGACCTTATGGAAATCAGTGTTGGATACAGCTCTGGCACTGCTCTGCTGAAAGCTTCTGAGCTCCAAAAAAGAATTTAAATCCAACAGTGGAAATCTTGACAGGATGAAATCACCAAAAATAGCAAATATATATAGATATATATATATACATTCACTGAAAAAAACAAAGGTTACAGGGACGTTATAGGTACGTTCTGAATTTACTCACACAAAACCTTTAAATTTCAGCAGTTAGAGTTATTTCAAGTAGCTGTAACTTGTGCCTTAAGGTAACTATAACTAACACCATCGCCATAGACAAAACAAGTGGGTGTTTTTAAATTAAGTAATGGCGCTCACTAATGTACCACCCAAGTATCCTGCAACCCCAAAAAAGTTCCCACGGTGCTCCTGGAAGGGAAGAAAACACCCCACTCCCCCAAAAATTCTAACGGAAAAGCTTAATCACAAATGTCCAAGGCACTCGTGTGCAAAAAAAAAGTCCATATCCAGGGTTTCAAAAGTAAAACATTTTCTTGTTTTTATAGCATCTTTTCTTCATGTCATCCAAAAAAGCCCAGCCAACATGTGTTTCGACATGCGACCAATCTCCACTTTGACTTAATCAGGGCTCCGCTATACATAAAAGAGGATCATATGGTTCACAAAATTTGAGATTCTTAGTGTTGTAAACTCGCAAATCTCTTCCAGAGATCTTGTAGTGCACCAACACTCCAGAGAATAGTGTAGTTCCAGTATTTTGTATCTTAGTATCGGCAAAGTATGACCATATCTCTCAAAATATCGTCGCCATTAACAGATTGAGCAAACATTCTTGGATGTTTGCGAAGGCTTATCATGGTCTTCGGATACCTTTCTCATTTCATGTTACGTTACCTTCTAAAACATTAGTGGCCAATGGAGCTTAACAGTACAACTTGATACTTCCATAAGTTGGAGCCTTGAAAAAGTCAATTCTGACGAAACATGTGTTGGCTGTTGTTTTTCCGAATATGAGAACTGTATTGGCCTTTTGACACCGTGCCCATTGTGCCTTACTGGGTAAGGTGATATTTTTCCTGAGACACTACAGAGGAATAAATTGAAATCTCTACGTATCTGCGCTGTGCCGTGGTTTTTCTTCTTTTTATCGTACACAAGTCCTCACTATGTGTCAAGGCCAGCCAAGAAGAACACTGCACCACCATGAAACACCTTCACTTCCTGGTCCACCGCAACCACAACTCCTCTATCCGTGGCACCCTGGTGTACAGGCCACCCGGCCCTGTCCAGCTGTCATAGACGACGTCGTAGACATCGCTACCCCCAGGCCCCGGCGCAAAGTCGACTAACTCCTCCTCGGCGATGTGAAATTCGACCTCGAGAACTGCACCGACCCAAACACCACCACTCTACTCGGCAACCTCACCACCCTCAGCCTCATACAGCTGGTATCCACACCCACACACACACTGGACCCATCTTCACCTCAAGCAACTGGATCACCCTCGATATCATCTCCACCCCAGACTGGACCTACCACCGCTGCATACACTTCAAAATAACCACTCCCAGCAGCCGCACCCACACCTCCAGGACCGCCCACAGGAAATGGAACAAAATCACCATCAAGCAACTCACCTCATTGCTCACCAAATTGCTCCCTCCCCCTCTGACGAGGTCAACACAGCAGTGCGCAATCTCAATGCATGGATCACCGAATGTGCTGACACTCTAGCCCCTCTCCGGCTGACATCGGCCAAATGCGTACCTAAGAAAGCCAGCAGGTTCACCACCGAACTCCAAGAATCAAAGCGTACCCACAGACGAGAAAAAATGGAGGAACAGCCAATCCAGCGAAGACCTCGCCTCAATCAGAGCCGCAACCGCCACCCGCTGCTGCAAAATCAAGAACGCAAGGAAGGACGCACTCCGGAACCACATCAACTCCTCCTCACATAACTCGAAGGACCTCTTCTCAGTCATCAACGAGTTCAGGGTCCCTCCCCCCGAAGCCAACAGCATCCCCCCATTCACAGGACCTTGGCTACAAACTTGCCTCCTTTTTCCACCACAAGATCCAGGACATCTACGACAGCTTCTTCCCGGAAAATCCTGGCACCGGGACCGGCGACCGACCCACCCCCCCAGAACCCGCCCAGACCATCCACGACTGGTCCACAGTCACCACAGAGGAAACAGTCAACATCATGAACAGCACCCAATCCAGAGCCACCTAGGACCCGTGTCCGCACCACTTATACGTCAGAGCCAGCGCATCTAATGCCCCCTAGCTTCGTAACACAATCAACTTCTCCATCAGTATGGGCATCTTCCCTGATGACTGGACATATGCCGAAATACGCCCTCTCCTGAAGAAAGCTTTGGCCAACCCATCAGAACTAAATAATTTTCTGCCCATCTCGCTGCTACCCTACCCCTCCAAAGTACTAGAGAAAGCAATCAATGAAAAACTACGGAATTTCATTGAGGCCAACAACTCCCTGGACAGCTCCCAGTCCGGCTTCTGCAGCAATAACAGCACAGAGACAGCACTCCTGGCAGCCACCGACAACATCCGACTACTTCTAGACAATGGCCACACCACAGTACTCATACTCCTTGACCTCTCAACAGCTTTCGACACAGTCTCACACAGCACCTTGCGCACCAGACTCCATGACATAGGAATCCGCAGAAGAGCCCTGGAAGGGATGTACTCCTTCCTACATGGGAGGATGCAGTCGCTCAAACTCCTGCTCCACACTTTCAGACCCACGGGAGTCAACTGCAGAGTCCCCCAAGGATCCTCACTGAGTCCCACACTGTTCAACATATACATGGCCCATCTTGCCGCCGTTGTCAGAAGCCACAGTATGAACATTGTGTTATATGCCAATGACACACAACTCATATGTTCCCTCACCGAAGACCCAGACACGGCCAAAAGGAACTTTAATGCAGGAATGGAAGCCGTCGCCAACTGGATGAGAGAAAGTTGCCTGAAGCTCAACTCCAACAAAACGGAGCTCATCATGTTCGGAAATGCCACCTCAGCTTTGAACGACTCGTGGTGGCCCACATCTCTCAACACCCCCACCCGCACTGACCGAGCACACCCAAAACTTAGGAATCATCCTTGACTCCTCCCTATCCATGACTCGCAAGGTAAACTCAGTCATCTCCTCCTGCTGGTGCACACTCCGCAAACTTCGGAAGTACTTCAGATGGATCCCAGCAGACTGGCCCAGAACAGTCACCCATGCCTTAGCCACAATCAAGCTGGACTACGGCAACGTCCTCTGAGCCAGCACCTCAACTAGGAACATTAAATAAACTTCACCTCATCCAGAATGCCGCTGCCAGACTCAGTCTGGACCTCCCTCGCCGAGAACACATCTCTCAACACCTGAGGACCCACACATACAAGGCAATACACAAAGATGGGCCAGCCTACCTGAAGCTTTGCGTCTCCTTCCACACCCCCGACAGACCCCCTGCACCACCCAGATGGCCCTGGCCACTGTCCCTCTCATATGCAAAACCACCACCTACACTGCAGCAGAGCTGGAACAACCGCCCCCTGCACCTCAGGCAAAGCCCGTCGCTCACCAGCTTCAGGAAGAACCTCAAGACATGGCTCTTCGGATGAGGTCACTTCCCTCCCCTCCAGCGCCTTGAGACTCTCACGGGTGAGTAGCCACGCTTTACAAATATTGATTGCTTGATTGATTGATTGAACTACCAATGTTCTAGCTATTGTTACATATGTGTGATCTCAGGTCCACTATATTACAGGATCCATTGATTGAATTGCATATTTTCTGAAGCTATGTTTCTAACTCATGTTTTTCTTCTGAGGATCTGATGTAAATGCTGTCCTCTCTGTAACAACTGTCTAGCAGCAGATTTGGAATGTGCTGAACAAAAGTCTACTGACCGCAGATGGAAGGAAGAGCGGGATGATACATTTAGTATAGTTTGGAGTTACGTAAATGGAGGAAGACCCAATCATCACACTGCCAATTCTAAATGTAACCTTTCTAGTGTATTGCCGATGTCTGATGTTCTTGTAATTGGATGTTCTTTCTTCTCCTGATGTTTCTGACCAATAGCAAATGTTTAGTGTTTTTTAATTTAATGTTTAGGAGCTGAGAAGTTGAGAGCCATTCTTTGACATGCTTCTCACAAAGCCTATCTTCATTCTTACTTTACCAGTCCCTTTTGGTGATATGTCACTTTGACTTTTCATGCCTTGCCAGACAGTCTACTGAAGTTCTGGTACTTTATTATTTTCTGAGTTTACTTTACCTGTTCAATGTTGAACTAATGATCTGATGGTTTAGTAATCTTATAGTCTAAATTCTAAAGCGTCCCCCTTTTCCCTCTTCCTGTCCTGATGCTGATGCTGCTATCCCCGTGATGAAGCTGAAGCTGATTTGCTGATATTCCTTAGGGATAGGTAATATAAGTGACCCATGCATTGTTGTTTGTCTTTTGTTTTTCATGTACCAACTGCTACTGTTTTGATACTGCTGCTGTTTTGATAGCGCCATAGCTGGATGTTTTTTAAATTAGTGTTACTAAAACCTTTACATGAAGCCAAACATGCTAATGCTAATCTGAAGTTAATGAGGTGTTTTCTTATACCTATGATCTCATGTTATTTTATTGCTCAACAAATGTATTTTATTTCTCTTGCACAAATATTGCTGCTATTAATTAGTGTTTTCACTACTGAAATTGTCGTTCTTATTGCTTTGTTGAAGTTAAGATTCTTTAGAAGGTTTGGTCAACCTGTGATGTTTCTTTACTTGTACCATTTGGTGTTGAGACTAATTTTCGTGATCTAAGCATTGTTAATATAGGGAAATAAACATTTTAATTGATACTAAAGGTGTGGTTATTTGTGGCCAAATGGGTCACGGTGCGTTTGTTACTGACTCTCTAATGATTGGGATTGTTTAATACTGTTGTGTTATATGACTGCTAATTATAATAATTTAAACAAATCAAAAGGTTCATCAACCTTAGGGAAGCGTCCACTTGCTATTGGTATAACAAAATAGATAAGCCAAGGGCTCACTCACAGCTTTGGTGGCAGAGCTTGATGGTTGTGCCTCTTCAAATTGTATAATTAGGTGTTTTTTGTTGTTGTTGAGATCTGTTGAATTTAAATTGATGCAGGATATGGAGAAGATGTGTCCTTAAACGACCAAGGTGACTTTCCCTGGTCCTTGGAGTATGCCTATGTTGGTGGGGAGTGTTCTCAGTGTTCTATTGGCAGGTTGAATGAAGTAGATTATGCACTTGCACAGCTTTTGCAAATTGCAGGTGAATTTAGTTGTTTGCAAGATTTAGGGGAGTTTGCGTATTCCAAATGTTGTTGGAAGAGGGGTTGGCGTACTTCGATGTGTGAGAGAGGGTAGTTGGCGAACTACATAGGTGTGTGGCGCTTGGTGCTCAAAATTGTCCACATGGTTGTTGGTATATGGTCCCTGCGAGGTCTAAGACTCCGGAGTATATTAAAAGTGTATTGAGACACTGGGATATTATTGAAATTTGTCTGTTTAGTAGGCCAATTGGGTGTGGTTGGCAAGTCGAGTTTGTGAGTTGTGCCGAGCATAAGGTCTTTTTCGACTGATATTTGGCAAGTCCTATGTGCACCAGGACAGACCCATTGATAGTTGAGAGTAAAATTTGCGGGTCGAATTTTGCTTGTGAATCTGGAGAACTGAGAAAGAAAGAATAGCTGTTAGAGTGAAAGGGGTCAGGGAAAATCCGTAAGGTTCCTGAAGCGATAGTATCACCCTACCTGTAGTAAATAGACAAATTGTTTTGTTTTTGGTTTGGTTGAGGTGCTTGCAAATAATTTTGCATTCGTTTTCTGTGTTTTTGAGTTCGGAAAGACAAGCCATAAGACTTTGTCAGCCACTGTGTGTAAGTGTGATGTCATTTTGTGCCGCACTGCGATAGGTTGGCTAGTGAGAAGGGACGCGCACAGATTAGTGGACAAGCGTGAAGTGGAATTGGTTGAGAAGGTAGATGAAGAGGATTGAGGGATTAAAAGTCACTTCCTAATTATTTAATTTTGACATGAATTTGTGAAAATTACGTTTTTCAAAGCTTTAGAAAATGGTCTTTGAGGAGATGAATATATTCCAGCTAGGGTAGGAGAAATTTGTCCGCCAGAAGGTAAACCGTCTCATTTCGTAATTGGAGAGAAAGGTACTTGAGCATGCCTTTCGTGAAAGCATTGGTGCAAAATTACAGGAAAAGAAGGAAGCTTAGCGTTTCCTGAAAATGGAAGATTTTATTTGAGAATTTTAGAGAATTTGAGACAAGTAGTCTGCCAAGATCAGCTTAGTTTGAAGCATTAGCAATCTGGAAGCTAGTAGCCAGACAACAACAAGCATTGAAGTTTGAGAGAAAAATGAGAAGAGCCGAAAAGACACTAGCAGAAGCTAGGTGGGATAATGACCGGAGACAATGGAGATTAGATACCCTACACGGTATTAGGATGTTTCTTGCGATTTCAGAAGACAGTGAGCAAGAAGCGAAGAATGCTTCTAAGAAATTGAAAACCTCATTTTCAGATGAAAAGCAGAAATCATAAGAGGCTAAGAAGTCTCTGACTCATGATGAGGAATACGATGATGAGTTAATTTTACAGTTGTTGAGAAATTGTTCACCACCATATGTGGCACAAGAGGGTCCAAGTACCAGTATGAATCCCACTGCTCTGACACCGATTATTATGACACAGAGTCCAGTACAGAGTAATATTAACATAACTGAGAGTTCCGTACAGGTTAAACCTAAAGTGAACCAGAGCTCAGTACAAACGAGTTTTCCTTTTGCGCAAGTACCAATGCAGAGCAGTTTCAATCTGCCGACTGTGTCTCCAATACAAAGTAAGTTGCTACAACCTAGTGTTCCTAGGATTTACCCAGATGTACCTATGTAGATGTGGCAGCTAATCTGATAGTGCCAACAGGACAAGTTTACCAGAAATCAATGTTGGTCCAGACAGAGTCAACTCCGCTATTGTTGCCTCAAATGCAGCCACATACAATTTCTAAGTACACTCATTTAACAGGCATGCAGACAGATCTGTCTGTATTGATGAGCCAGAACACAGGTGTAATTCAGTCTCAAAACGCAACTGCTAGGCCAATTCCAGACGCTGTGTCTGTACCTGTCACTATTGGTCAGTTATTTGCCCAGGGTAACAATGGCACAAATGGTCAGGCAATCCTAAATCAGAGTTTAGTGGGAGGAGGAATCAGTGAAAATACCAAGATAGTCTCACCTGTGGGGCAGACTTTTCACGGAACAGGGTCATTGTTAGACCTGAGTCCTCTCAGAGCTCCTTTGAATACTGAAACAGAGTCGCACATTGGCACCAACATGAGGTTACTGATACCTCAACCTCCGAGTTTAACTGTACAGCAGCTGCCTAGTTCTCAGCCTAATAACATCTCATTACAGGGTTTGACAGCTAAGCAATTAACACAGTGGTTAGAAAAGCCGAATACTTCACAAGATGTTTCTAGTTGAGGAAATTTTATCAACTACACTAGGCTTTCAATGGAAGCTGGTGAACTTGTTGAGGGAACCGTAGGTGTAAATAGGTTAGAATCTTGCACTGAAGCGGAATTGCGATACTTGTGTCCGAAGATTACAAAAGAAGCTGGTGAGTTACATCAACAGTTAGCGGACAGACATGGGATAGACCTTTCAAAAATGAAATGTTTGAAAAGAAGTTATAGATTGGATTTCGAGGCAAAAGACTTTGAAAAAAACACCACATTGGACAATTCAAACACACACCTCACACCCATACACACACCACACCCACACCACTATAAAACACACACCCACATTACCCACAACCCTTTACAAACAACAATTAGTGGCAGGAGATTGACACCAAGATGACTGACACAACTAGAGCCACACACTATTCACACTTAGACACCACTCACGCACTCCACATCACACACTCAACATAATACCTAACACACCCTCACCAACACACATCACACAACAACCATGCCACCACAAAGACACCCCTGTTTCACAGAGGAGGAGTTAGGGGTCATGGTGAAAGAAATCGTCGGGGTAGAGCCACAGCTATATGGAGCACAGGTGCAGCAGATATCAATAGCCAGGAAGATGAAGCTATGGCAGAGAATCGTGGACAGGGTCAACGCCGTAGGACAGCACCCCAGAACTAGGGATGACATCAGGAAGAGGTGGAATGACCTATGGGGGAAGGTACATTCCATAGCAGCAAGGCACCAGCTCGCTATCCAGAGTACGGGCGGTGGACCCCCGCCTTCTCCCCCACAGCTCACAGCATGGGAGGAGCAAGTCTTGGCAATGATGCATCCCGAGGGCCAGGCTGGAGTTGGAGGACGACTGGACTCTGGTAAGTCAACTCTCTACTATTATCACCCCCCATACCTGCATGCTATCACATACCCTCACCCTCACCCCCATCACTCCACAACATCCCACACACCCCACCATCTGCCAAACCCTGCATGCTGTACCAATGCATGGACACCCCTCACAGCCCTGCATGGGCACTCATCACTAAAGCATTCACACCATAGAGAATTAACTATCCCACCATACACTAACATACACAAGTGAAAGCTGGCAGGGCAAATCCAACCATAGAGGGGAAGCCACGGTAGTACAATATATCAGACACAGTAACCATAACACATCATCTACATTCCCACAGGTACCCCAGCCAATGTCAGCGGAGAGGACGTGCCAGCACTATCCAGTCCCCCAACTGAAGAGGCCCACAGTGATGACAGCAACTCTGGTCTTCAGGACCTGGATGACCTACTTGTCCCATCAGGAAGCACTGGACAGCCGGTTCCCCAAGCCCAGTCACACACCGTCACAGAGCCTCCCCCATCAGGAAACACTACAGCAGCACCCACCCAGCATACCCATACCTCTGTCCCCAGGACACGTCAATCAGCAGTGTGTCCACCTCTACAGGGACCCCAGGCCACACCACGCCCCAAAGACCATCAGGGATCTGGGGTCAGTGGCAGTGGGCTCATGGTTCAGGGGACAGAGGCACAGGCCACCATGGACACTAGGAGGACTGATGTGCGCAAGGGGGAGGACAGGCCCAGGGAACCGACTCTCCAGGAGGCACTCTCCTAGATCCTGGGAGCCTATGAACATTCCCAGGACACTGTGGGCAAGATCCTGTACAATGTGCAGTAGAACAGGCAGCTGCAGGAGGGACAGTACCAGGGGATCAGGGAGGACTTGCAGGACATCAACAACTCCCTGATCTCCATAGCAGGGGTGCTGGCTGACATGGCCAACATTATGAGGGAGGCAGTCCCACACCAGCGGGCCCCTTCCCCTAGGCAGACATCTGAACAGCCTTCCACCTCCACTGCCGCTAGTAGCCAGGAGGCCCCGCCACAGAACTCACAGGCCACCAGCACCCCTCCCCCTGCAGAAGGTGAACCACCCCGCAAACGTTCCCTGCGATCTAGACAGAAGCCAGAGACACTTGCCACAAGGAAATGAGATTCTCCTGATTGCCACCCTTGTGTCCCAATCAGTCACCCTGTCCACTTTGAACTGTCATTGCTCCCCTTACTATGTCCCCTTGGACAATGCACCTGTGCTACAAATAAACTGGAATAATACCCTGGAATTTCCTCCATCATCACCCCATTCCATTTCACTTGCCCCTCTATATATTAGCACTTCAATAAAAAAACTTTGAAAAAAAACATTTGGACTATGTCATGCATATCAAATATGTATTAATTGAAAGAATTACAAACAGTGCAAATCAACGGTACAGAGAATGAGCGTAGATCAATGACCTGTAGGTGGATGTACTGATCACACCAGGAGTAAATGTCAGGTTACCAAAATCTGCAAAATGAATTGCCAGAGGGAACAGTAAGTGGACATAGAAGTGGAAAATATCAGCATGCCATTGCCACACAAATCACAACCAAAGTCATTGAAATGTGAAGTTAGACTGTCCTCCCTGGGTGTCATTGGAAGTATTGCCGGATCACAGATGTTCTGTTGTCCTCATCCTCTGCCTCCTCATCCTCACTGTCCACATGGTCTTCTGCTGGCACACGGGCATCTCCAGCCTCCTCCTTCTGCAGGAATGGGACATGGCATCTGAGGGCGAAGTTATGCAATATACACCTTGCCACCGCTATCTGGCAGACCTTCTTGGGTGAGTAGCACAGGGAACCACCTGTTAGATGGAGGCACTGGAACCTGGCCTTCAGGAGACCAAAGGTCCTTTCATTGATCCTTTTGGTTCGCCCATGTGCCTCATTATAACGTTCTTCTGCCATTGTCCTGGCATTCCTCACAGGGGTCAGCAGCCAAGATAGGTTTGGGTAACCAGAGTCACCTGCAAATTTTGGGGGACAACATTTAGCTACACACTAGCCTATATGGCCCACACCATACCCATTCACCAACATCTACTGGGTGGGAACCAGTGCTCACCTATTAGCCACACCCTGTGCCTCTGTAGTTGGGCCCTCACATTTGGGATGTTGCTATTCCTCAGGACAATGGCATCATGCACCGACCCAGGATACTTAGCATTGACGTGGGAGATGTACTGGTCCGCCAAGCACACCATCTGAACATTCATGGAGTGGAAACTCTTACGATTCCTGAACACCTGTTTATTCTGCCAGGAGTGGGGGACAAATGCAATATGTGTTCCATCAATCACCCCAATTATGTTGGGGATATATACCATTGCATAAAACTCAGCCTTCACTGTGGCCAAATCCTCAACCTGGGGAAAAACAATATAGCTGCACATGTGTTTTATCAGGGCAGACAACACTCTTGTCAGCACATTTGAGAACATTGGCTGAGACATTCCTACTGCCAAACCCACTGTCACTTGGAAAGAACCAGTTGCCAGGAAATGGAGTACAGATAGCACTTGCACAAGAGGGGGGATCCCACTGGGGTGACGGATAGCAGATATCAGGTCAGGCTCCAATTGGGCACACAGCTCTGTGATTGTGGCCCTGTCAAGTCTATAGGTGAGGATAATATGCCTGTCCTCCAGTGTTGCCAAGTCCACCAGGGGTCTGTAGGCAGGGGTATGTCTCCATCTCCTATTCATCTGCAGCGGTAGGAATCTAAGGGACAAAAGAGCGAGGAGCTGGTCACAAACTGAACAATGGAGCTACAACAGTAGTTAGCATCCTGTAAACATGTAATGGGTCAGTGTGATTTGTCCAGTATGTGCTGATATCTCTTGTGACGCAGCATTATTCCAGGGCCTGCCCCACCCCCCTGAAATGGCATCCGCTTGTCCCATGTGGAGGGACAGGTGGAAGTGAGGTAATTCCGTTGACATGCGCCGTTGCGGTAGGCGGTCGGGAACCGCCATGCAGCTCCTTCTTAGTTAACATTGGGCCCTATGGGGTACAGTGGCCAATGGTGAACTATGCGGGCAGTGACGTATGCACTGCCACGGACGTGACCGCCCTTTTCTATCTGATAAGGGGTGCCTGTCGAACCCTGAGCCCTCTGATGGCCGCATACTGGCGGTGGCCTATCCAGAGCTGGATGGGCGCTTAACGGCATAACAGCAGCCACAAGGGGGTGAGTCCAGTGCCCATCATTACAACTTACACATGGTAGGGTGGTATCCAGGTGGATGTGTGTCAGTGGGTGCCCCTAGGCTAGGCCTGACATTGCAGCGTAGGTCCTCTGGTGGCACGGGTTCTGAAGGGATAATCCTGCTACCTAGCTCGTAGGCATCCACTACTGGTCAGGGCTGTGTGGGTCCCAGGTGTGCTGCATTTAGCGGTGTGTGCCCCTCCCCATGCCTTGGTGGCAAGCTATTTCTCTGGTAGTGCAATGCATAGTGCGTAGGGCTGTTCCCTGTGTGTGAGTGTGCTGTGTACGCCAACAGTGGTGTTGGTGCAGTCATTGACCCAGTGTATCCTTTGTCTCTTCCCTCCCTTTCTTGTTTTGTCATCCTATCCTTATGTTAGCATCATCTGGTGGAGGAGCAGAGGCACCAGCGACAGAGGGAGCTGCATCCCACAGGACCGAGGAGGCAGAGTCCACCGAAGTTGAGGGCACCAGTGGGACGGAGGGAGAGGGGAGCACCACAGGGATGGACTGGAGGGGACACTTCAGACACAGCTACCTCCTCTGATGGAAGGCCCCTGGTGGTGGTGCACACTTCTGTGACCACCCCAGCTACAGGTACATCTGCCAACCCCATTACCAGCACTGCCCTCCCAGCAGCCTCTCATTGAGTTTCCCATGCCCACTCACCCAGGAGTGTGGACATCTCCTTCGCCCCAGGCACCTCAGGCCCTGCCTCAGTGAGCCCTGCTGCCCTGAGTGAGGAGGCTATTGACCTCCTGCGATCCATGTCTGTAGGTCAGTCAACCATTGTGAATGCCATCAAGTGGCTGGCCGTCCAGGTGCAACAATCTAATGCATTCCTGGAGGGCATTCACACTGGATTGGCGGTCCAACAGAGACTGATTCAGCCTCTGGCCTTCTCTCTGATGGCAGCTGTTGTCCCTGTTTCTACCCTCCCCCCTCCAACTTCCACTGCCCAGTCCCATTCTCCTCAACCCTAACCTATCCCAGACACATACACAGACGAGCATGCACAAAAGACAACACCCAAGAGTTTCACAGTCAAACACAAGCACCACACTTCATCCCACAGGCACTCACACAAACACCATCCAGTTGCAGACACTAAAACATCCACTATTTCCACTGTCTCCCCCTCTTCCTCTTCCTCCTCCTCCCACCTAGTTACGTTCACACTCACACCTGCATGCGCTACATCATCATCCACTACCAGCATCCTCACCACACCAAGCAGAACACACACCTCACCTGCAGACACCTCCACAACAGCCACGCACACGTCCCCTGTGCCCTCTCCCACTGTGTCTGTCCCCCATCCTGAAGTACACAACCGCAAGCACTCAGACACCGAACAGCCATCTACCTCACAACAGCATACAGTCCATGCACCTGCACCCAAATCCAGCAGACAGACACCTCCAACAACCACTCCCGCATACTCCACTCCCATGCCGTCTCCCTCTTCTAACCCAAATGTCCCTAAAAAACAGTTTCTTTCCACCACTGACCTCTTCCCTACCCCTCTCCCATCCTGCATGTATGGCCAGGGTATCACAAACCCAGCCAAGCACCTCAGCCACACAGTCCACGGGCCCAGTCCTAACCTCACCCACTTGTGGTGGAAAGGGATCCAGGCCACATGTACTGAAGGGGAAGGAGCCTGCACCAGCCAGCCTAAAGGGGAAGGAGTCTTCCCCAACAGACAAGAAGGGCAAAGAGCCTGCACCTGCCACCCGAAAGGCCAAGGAGCCTGCACCTGCTACCCAAAAGGCTAAGGAGCCTGCACCAGCAGGCAGGAAGGCCAAGGAGCCTGCACCCTCAGGCAGGAAGGGCAAGGAGGCTGGACTAGCAGCTGTGATGGAGCCCCCACCACCAACCATCGTTGTGCATCCGTCCGAGGGTGCAGGGGATGTGCAGGAGCTCCCCCCACCAGCAGCACCACCACTGTGCATCCGTCACCGCCTGTGAACGCAATGTAATCCTGCCTCCATGGGCTGCTGTGCGGGCTGCCCCTTCCAGAACCAGTGCTCAAGACACCCACTCAACAGACTGTGGCCTTGCACTCCCCAGGATCGAGCATAGGGCATGTTGCCCCTCCAGAGCCAGTGGTCAAGACACCCACTCAAGAGACTGTGGCCCATCATTCCCCAGGATCAAGCACAGGGCATGTTGCCCCCTCCAGATCCAGCGGGCAAGACACCCACTTGTGAGACTGTGGCCCATCACACACCAGGATCAAGCACAGGGCATGTTGCCCCCTCCAGAACCAGTGATCTTGTTTCATCTCCCGGCTGAGGTGCCCTCCCCCCGTCCCCCTGAGGTGCCTGCCTATTTACCAACTGATGCCCCTGCAGTGTTCTCTGCATGTTAAAGCACGTGACAAGTGGGGCCTTGGACTTTGGCCTGTGGCCATGTGGCCCACGCAAATTGAGGACTGGGCTTTGTCCCTTTTTCTGTACATTTGTATACATCTGTTATATTGCCGAACCTATTATTTCTACTCTGTTGATCCTATTACAAAACACTTTGGGGAAATCGTTTTGTCCTTGCATTTTTCAGCTGATTTAGGGGGGTAACTTGTTTTCTTGGGCAGCTGGTTGTGTGTATTGGGTATGTGTATGGGGTGCGTGTGTTGCGTGTGTGTTTCACTGTCGTATGCCCCCCCCCTTGTGTGCTAGGTGGCTGTACTCACCGTCGTCATCTTCGCCGGCATTGGTGTTCGTGGTGGAGCAGAACGTAGAATATCATCGGAAAAACATGCAGTTCTGGTTCCATGGCGGCGTGGCTCTTCCCTGTGTCTCCAATGGTGAGCCCTTCACTTCTGTGCAGTGTTTCTGCCAGGCTTTTGATGTCGTTGGTACGCCCCGGAAAAGGTGGCGGTTTGCACGGTCATAATATGGTAGGCGGAACATTGACTTCCGCCTGGCTGTAGGCGGGTACTGCCGTGATGGCTGTTGTTTCCTCCCTGGCTGTGGTCGTAATGATGGCCTTTGTCATTTACAAATGATTACCCAAGGTTGAGAGAGAAACCAGTAGAATGGTACAGCAGACTGATAGGTTTGTGAAGCTTGCAAAATGCCTGTGGGAGGATTTGAACACTCTTTTAGAGATAGTTGTTCCAGCAGACTTATGGATTGAATGCAAAAGGGTGTAGATTGGGCAACAAGTGAGCCGCCAAGACATCCAGCAACAGGTGCACCGTCTCCTGAAGTAATGAAAGCGTACTATAAAGTCATTGAGTTTCTGAAAACGAGAATTTTGCCCAAAAACATTGATTGGCAGCACATAGATAGGACAGCTCAGGAAGCGAAAGAATCAATTCATGCATACTATGAGAGATTATTAAAACCATTTAAGTAGGACAATGGTACAGAAACAATTGAGCCGAAAGACATGATTCACTTTGTGTTCAGATTTGTTGAGGGCCTCAGACCAGAAATTAGTCAGATGATAAGAGCCATTTTATTTGTTGGCAAGCCAAACTGATTGATGAGGTGCTGCAGTATGTGAAATACTGTAGTGATTAGATTGAATTGAAACAGAAAAAGTTGAATGAAAAGGTGATGGTGATGCAGATTAAGGCTGCACAGACAGGGATTCAGGGAAGTTTTCATCCTCAGCAGCAACAGGGAAACATGACGTTTCAGAATGTAGGCAGAGGTAGAGGTCATGGTGGAATGGGAGGTGTTAATCGTAGTCCAGATTTGAATACAGCAATGATACAAGGAGAGCCACAAGGAAAGAGAATGTTCCCTTGTCATACTTGGGGGTGGAATCCAACATTGGAGACAGGAGTGTCTGATGGTAAATCAGGGAGGTGTTGTTCAGCAAGTGAATTATGTCAATTACTTTCAAAATATGAGAGAACCAAGGATGAGAGGTCAAAATCACAATTTCCAGAATAATGTGAATCCAATACAAGGTTTCCAACGTATGCAGCCCATGCAACCCATATAGCCATTACAGGTACAAGTGCCCCAGCCACAGGTGCAGATGGTGCCTGGGCAACAAATTCAAGTGTCTAGACAGCAAATTCAGATACCTCAAGCCCCTATGGATCAGCAGCAGGTGATGATTTCTCAGGAGGTCACATCAAAAGTGAATAAGAGTAATAATACTGCACAACAATTTCCACTACACAGTGCCACAGTGATAATGAAATAAACAATGTCTGGATGTCTGAGAGTTCGGATGAGGAAGAGTGTGTGATGGCTGTTTCTTTAGAAGTAGATCAGAAAGGTCCTTATGTTAAAGGAAAGGTGAATGGTCACAAGGTCTCATTTTTGGTTGACACTGGAGCTACACGCTCGACAGTGAGATTTGTAGAAACTCCAATCCTACCCTTATCAAGGAAGACAGTTCAGATTGTGGGAGTAGCTAATCAATATTTGACTAACCCAATTATGGAACCAGTTTGGTTAAAATTGGCAATTTTAAGGGGTTGCACTTGGTTTGTGCTTCAAGTCCAGTGTCCTTACTGAGAAGGGATTTATTGTGCAAAATAAGATGCTCAATTACTTGTTCAGATGAGGGCATTGAAATTCAAACAAACAGTGATGATGAAGAAGACCCAATACTTACTGTTAACTATGAGTCAGTGACCAATGAATTTCCTTTCATCAGATTTGATGAGCCAGTGAATGAGGGATCTCCTTTGATTAGTTTATTTACAATTTTTGTGGTGAAAGATCTTCCTGCTGGTTTACAGCAAAATATTAAGACTAAGGTTTGGGATCTTTCCGGAAAGGACATTGGGTTAAAAAAAGGAGCTGAGCCAGTTAGAGTCGCAGTTAAGCCAAATGCAGTTTTTCCTCAGACTCCACAATATCTGATGGCAAAAGATACAATTGAGTATGTGAAACCGTTAATATGAGAGTTTGTGGAGAAAGGTATTTTGAAAGAAGTGTTGAGCAGCCCGTGTAATTCTCCAATAATAAGTCTGCGCAAACCTTGTGGAAAATCTGACTTGTGAAGCATTTGAGAAAAATAAATGATATAGTGGTTAAGTGTTGCCCAGTAGTGCCAAATCCAGCTGTGATTATGTTTCGGTTTCAAATCCCATGCAATGCTGAATGGTTCACTGTGGTGGACCTATGTCAAGCGTTCTTTTCTGTGCCTCTTTACGAGGACAGCAGATGTCTCTTTTGTTTTAAGTTCTTAAACAGGGTTTACTGTTGATGTAGAATTCCACAAGGGTTTTCAGAGTCACCATCTATTTTCAACCAGATCTTGAAAAAGAATTTGGAATCATTGGTGATGCCTTATCAGTCAACATTAGTGCAATACATTGATGATCTGCTAATTTCATCCAAAACAAGAGAAGAGTGTAAATAAAATTTGATTGCATTGTTGAAATTCCTGGGAGACAGTGGCATAAACTGTTCCTTGCTAAATTGCAGTACTGTCAGAAGGAAGTAAAAATACCTGGGTCATTTAATTGAAAAGGGAACTAGAAAAATTTCCAAAGAGAGATTTGCAACTATTTTGAAAATTCCAGCACCAAATACACAGAAAGATGTAAGGATGTTTTTGGGAATCGTGGGATATTGCCACCCATGGATCACAATTTTTTCAGTTCTTTCAAATCCCTTACAGAAACTAACTCATAAGGATGTTTCAGATCCTATAGTGCTAGATGAAGCCTATGTGAAAGCATTTACTAATTTGAAAGAGAGTTTGTGCCAAGCTCCAGCTTTGGGAATGCCTGATAACACAAAACCTTTTCTGTTGTTTTGTCATGAATGTGATGAATGTTCTTTGTCTGTTTTGACTCAAACTCATGGCGGTGTGAATAGCCCAATGGCATTTTTTTCAGCCACTTTGGATCCGGTCGCAGCAGCTTTACCAGGTTGTTGGAGGTCCGTTGCTGCAGTTGAGCAGAGCCTTGCTCAGAACAAGACTATAGTAATGGTACGTCATTCAATTGAGATTTTGCTTACTCGGTCTATAACCCAATATCTGACCATCTCTAGGCTGACAAGATACAAGACCGCAATCTTGGGGTCTCCAAATGTAACCATTAAGAGATGTACAGTGCTTAACCCAGCAACTTTACTTCCAAATGACAATGTAGAAATTGATAAAATGGATGATACTGAACATGATTGTCTGGAAATTACAGAATTATGCACAAAACCCGGAGCTGATATTACAAATATTTGCCTGGAAGAGAATGACCAAATTATCCTTGTGGATGGTTCCTGCCTGAGAGATAATGTTGGCACATAAAGAGCAGGTTACACAGTGTATACTATCACTGGCATATTGAAAGCCTCATGAGTTTAAGGAATGTTTTCTGCACAAGTGGTGGAATTAGTGGCTCTTACTAGAGCATGCACATTTCAACTCAACTGAAAGTTACTATTTACACAGATAGTCAATATGGATTTGGCATTGTGCACAACTTTGGCCAACTGTGGTCACAGAGAGGTTTCCTGACCTCTTCTGGTTCAGCAATAAGAAATGGTGAAAGAATACATGAGTTGTTAAAAGTGATTCAAATGCCTGAAATGATTGCTGAGGTGAAATACAGTACAGTGCACATCAGAGATCACAGGATGACGTGTCATTGGTTAATGCATATGCAGATCAAGTTGGAAAGTTTTGTGCCTTGAACGGCATATCCTACAAAGGAGAATGGGAATTGTTGGCTAAAAATGATGAGGTCTATGCAAATTATATAATGCACGTTATTAACAATTTGGAGGAGTTAAAAACTCTTCAAGATAATGGTGGTCATTATGACTTTGGCGGTCTCCCTTGAAGACCGCCAAAGCCACGGGGGCCAAAAGACCGCCAGTGCTGGGGGTCATCCACCCACCAAATTACGGGTACTGCTAGATTTCTGCCACACTCTGGGTGGAAATCCAGCAGTAGTCGTGGTGATAGGCGGAGGCGCTGGGGCGGTTCCACCACTGGCCCCGTCCTGCCAAAAGGACACAGCCCACCGTATGATGTGCAATAATACTGCCTGGCGGTGCTCTGTGCCAGCGGGGCACTGCCACAGATGGAAGCACCCCTTCCCTGCCAGATGACCTCATCCCTGGACCAGGTAAGTTGATCATCGGGGAGGGGGTGTTGTGTGAGTGTGTGTGTCTGTGTTGTCTGCGTGTGTGCATGAATGTGTGTATGCGTGGTTGTATGTGTGTCTCAATGTAGAAGTGAGAGCGTGTATGCATGTAAGTGTGTATGCGTGTGTGTATGCGAGTATGAGTGTCATGGTGAATGCGTGTTTGTCTGCGTGTGTGTATGCATTTTTGGATGGGTGTGAGTATGCGTGTTTGTCTGCATGTGAGTATGCGTGTTTGGATGGGTGTGAGTATGGATGGTTGAATGCGTGTATGAGTGCTGAGGTGAATGTGAGTATGGATATGTGTGAGTGAATGCGTGTATGTAAGTGTAGGTGAATGAGTGTGTGCGTGTCTGTGTGTGTGTGCATGTATGCAGGGAGGGAGGCGCTGTGTCTAGAGGGGGTGGGGACACTGTGTCTAGAGGGAGGCACTGTGTCTGGAGGGGGGTGGGGTGGTTTAGTGCTTGCTGGGGGTGCAGTTGTCTACCAGCGACAGGGAAGAAAGTCTCTGTCACCAGTAGCCTTTCCGTCAGGGTTTTCATGGCAGTTCTACCGCCGCAGAAACCCTGATGGAAAGGCGGTTCCTAATACCGCGGGCGGTCTTCTGTGGACAGACGAGTCAGAGATGCACATCTCCAGCCCAGCAGCTCCGACCACCATGGCGGTATGAGTGCAGATGTGGCGGATTGGTGGCAGTCTTCACTGTCAGCCTGTTGGCAGTGAAACCGCCACCTTTGCCCTGACCGCCAGGGTCATAATGACCCCCATAGTTTCAAGGGAAGAGCGCAGGCACTGGCTAAAAATGAAATGCGTCCAAAAGGACGACGATGTGTGGGTCTCGGGAGAAGGGATGATAGTACTGCCCAACAGTGTACTGACTCAGATGGTCAGATACTATCATGGACAAGCTCATGTGAGGAGAGATGTCATGGTCAGGTTGTTTAAGCAATTTTGGTTCAATCCAAATTTTAGCCAAGTTTCCGAAGCAGTTTGCCACAGATGCGTCATCTGTCGGCAGATGAACGTGGGCAAAGGAATAGTCAATATGGGACATATTTGCATGGCTGGAGGACCATTCAGCAGAATGCAAATGGATTTTATTGAGATGCCTGCGTGTGCTGGATTGAAATATGTGTTGGTGATTGTGTGCATTTTCAGTTATTGGATTGAGGCTTACCCTACAAGGAGAAATGACTGTTTCACAGTAGAAAAGTTACTGCTTATGGAGTTAATTCCACATTTCAGTTTTCCAGAAGCCTCACGACTTGTAGAACAGATGAATGGTACTTTGAAGTCAAGATTGGCAAAAATGTGTGCATCCACAAATCTGAAATGGCCAGATTTGCTGTTGGTTCTAATGTCAATGCAAAGCACCCCCTACAAGAAAACAGAATTGTCACCCCATGAAATCCTCATGTGAGGGGCCATGAGATTGCCAGCTGTACCTGCAAACACTCTTGTGAACATTACAGATGATATGGTATTGGACTAATGCAAAGGTCTAGCTGATGTGGTTCACTGTTTCTCTCATCAGGTGGAAGCTGCCACACTGCAACCGTCCCAAGGCCAAGGACACAACCTGAAAGCAGGTGACTGGCTTGTGATCCGAGAGCACGTGAAAAAATCGTGTTTGGAGCCTCGGTGGAAGTGTCCTTATCAGGGGGGATTGATAACTACCACAGCTATGAAGTGTGCAGGACTTCCAAACTGGATCCACGCAAGCCACACTGGGAAAGTGAATAGTCCAACAGAACAAGAAGAGGAGCTGTTGAGATTACCACCACCCAGTTGATACTTCCAGAAATGAAGATTTGAGTGATGGTGAATACAATGAAGTTCGAAGATTAAAAAGAAAGAGAATTACCAATCAAAGCTACTCAGGTCCTGATTGGGCATCTGTAGCTACCCAAAAATGGCAAGAACAATTTTGGAATTTCTGTTTTGATAGAGACATTCCAGGTCTATATTTTGGTACCTGAAGGACACTGATGGAGATTTTGTTGGGAAAATTGAAAATTTGAAAACTAAATGGAGAAGACTGTTGAAAATATTTTGAAAAGACTTTAATAACATGATTTTGACAAGCTGCTAAACTGAATTTGACAACTTTACTGATTTTTGACAAAGATGGTCCTGTGTGAATGAAGCTGTGAATATAAAAAAAAAATATAATAAGACTTGAAGACTGAAGATTGAAGACTTGTAATTTTTTTGTTTGATTGTTTGTGCAGTTGTATGTTTGTTAATGATTGTAGGTGTAATTGTCTTTGAAACAAATGGAGCCAACCATACCATAGATGTAGAAACAACATCTTCAGAATTAGTGTCTACTCCTTACGCAATAGACAGATGTAAAATATATGAACAATATTTGCATACACAGGAAGAACTTTCTTCTAATGTCTTCTATCGCTTATTGTGTGAGTATGTTGATACAATGGCGAGAGATTGTTATGTTTGCACACAGATTCCAGCCTCTGTTTGAGGAGGGAATACCCTATCACAGTTTGCCACTAACCTATGGCATAAGTTGTAGTCTTTTATTAACAAGATTTTATAACCAGGATTGTATCCAATATTTCTACTCCAACTTTGATGTTGAATTTTATTTTGTTCCTTAATAAGGTAGCTAAGGACAATAATATAGTAATAATGAGGGATTTCTTTGAACCTACATTAACGTTTGAGCCAGCCTTTGCTCACCGTAATAACCTAACCTGTTTACTCTCACCCTTAGAAAAGAGTTTTTAGATTACACAGAAGATAGTAGAAGGACAATGAAGGCTAAGGTAGATAATGGATTAGTTTCACGTAGTTCTGGTAATGACTATGCATTTACTGACATTATTAAACATGGGAGACTAACTTTAGATGCACAACACATAGGAAAGCATTGTATATTTAGGCCACAAACTATGGTTGATAAAATATTTGTGGGAACAAGTGAATGTAGACATCGGTTTTTGTTTGAGTATAAGTGGACATTTATGTTGAATGGTCAAGACCCACCAGTGCCTGGGATCTATTACATTTGTGGGAAAAATGCATATTACCATCTTCCTACAGGGATGGTATGCACATGTTACTTGGGAATAGTCTTCCCGAAAATGTACCAACTTGATAACTAGAGTATATTTCCAAAAATTACTGAATTACAACCAAAGACACAAAAGCAAGAATCAGTTTCTAGCATTGTTGGAGATATATTTGGAGCAATAATTCCTTCAGTGGGAGATGTTCTGAATTCTATTAAAATTCAACAGGTGTCTACAGTTGTGATTAACATGCTGACAGGTTATTCAGGAGCCTTTATCCTTTTGGATACAGAGATGGCTGTGGTAGGACACTTCAGAACCGCATTGCGTCAGATATTCTTTTAGCAAAGAAGGGCGGAGTTTGTAAATTGCTAGTTCCACGCCATTGTTGTTCATATATTCCGGACAACAGTAAAGCAGTTAGAGGCTTGATTAACAATATAACAAAAGATGAAACTGAATTAGAAGAACTAACTGAGCTCACTGTTTGGGAAAAAGCTGGCAAAGGGATGACGGCTGTGGGAAACTGGATTGGCAACCTGGGAAAAGGGATGTTAATGTAAATAATACAAGGGGTTTCAATTATTGTGATTTGTCTAATTAGAATATGGGGAATGTGCAAATTGCACAACGTGATCAAAAGGAGAAGATTTGAAAAGAATCAGAGGGGGGTAGAATTTCAATTGGAAAGATTATATGGGAAAAAATTAAAGGAGAAAAAGATAAAAATAAAAATGGGGGCGTGGCCAAGGCGTCAAGATAGTGGTCACACTTGCATAGTGCTCCGGACCTCTCTCACGTGCGAAGTAGGTGTCTTGAGACTGTCTGCTGCCTCTGGATTGGCCACATGGGAAAACGGAGCCCCAGGGACCAGGCATTCAGCGAGACGTGGAGCAGGTCGCACCTAAAATGGCGCACGGGTGCCGCTGAAGGGACGCACAGCTGGCAGCTGGGCTGGGGCATCTGTAGCACCAGCGTGCAGGAGAGGCGAGTGACTCCCCACCCGATGAAGCAAGAGATCGGAGGCCTCCCGGTGGAGGAAGCAACCCGGTTGGCGGTGAGGGGAAGGTGGGGAGGAGGGAGCAGGGTGGAGAGGCGGTGGGTCCAAACAGAGCGAGGAGCCGGGGGCTGTGCCGCGGGCCCCGAGGGTGTGCCGGCCAGGCCTGGAGCGCACCTCAGGCCCTGAAAAAAAGAGAGCGGTTGTTGGGACGCCCCAGCCCTGTTTGCAGTGTTCCTGGGGGCCGAGAAAGCAGCAGGGTGTGTAGCATCCCCACCTGCAGCCAAGCCGGCACAGAGGCCGCCCAACAGGAGCTGCAGCCTGAGCGGCTGCAGGCAGTGTACAGAGTGTGGAGAGACAGGAGGAGAGTGGGCCGTGCAGTGGATCCTGGGGTGCGCGGCTGTCCCTGGGGCTGTACCCCGCTGGCCCCCTGAGGTGTGCCTGGAGCCCTGGCTGGCAACAGTCTTGAGGCCGGGAGAGTCCCCAGGAAAAGCAAAATGTGCGCTGATCCCCCTCCTGCCACCAGGACAGGACGGAAGCCACCCTCCAAGGACCGGGAACGGGCGACAGCAAACAAGAGGTGAGGAGGCGGCACAGCTGGAGAGTGGTGGTGGGTGAGGAGTGGGGGCAGCGAGGCACCACGACTGGAGGGATGGCCGGAGGTGGTTAGAGCAACCACTCTAAAGGAAGATCCTGAACCTAGAGACTGAGGCCTGGCCGTCCTCTGGCCACTGGAGACAAATTTGCAGCGGTTTGGAGAGTGGTGCAGCCAAGTGAAGCAGTGGTGAATATATGTGTCTTGGGCAGGGCCTGGATGCTGCTACCTCGGGGTGAGGTAGTGCTTGGAAGCGAGCCCTCTTCGCAGGGGTGGCCACATAGCGAGACTTGATCTGCACACTGGGGTCCAGTAACAGAGATCCCAGCTGATCACGCGGGGGAAATCTTGTCAGAGATTTGGCACCGGGCAGCTCAGCTGGAAAACCATTACCCACTGGCGACCTGGCAACCATTCTTCAAGCTATCCAAACATCCCAGGCTGAGGTGGAGGCCAAGATTGGGGAGGTCAGAGTAGATGTGGCGCTCATGCACCAGGATCTCCGCAATGCAATCACTCAGATTACGGAAGCAGAATCGAGAATATCTGCCATGGAAGATGAGCTGGTCACCTTGAAAACACAAATGTCCACGCTATTAGCCCGTACATCAGAACTACATTGCAGGGAAGAAGACGCTGAAACAGATTGAGGCGCAATAACCTTTGTATCGTAGGCCTTCCGGAGAACACAGACACCTCCACTCTAGCTTTTTGTTTTTGGAGGATTGGTTCAGATCCTGGATGCCTGCAGACTTTCTCATGCCATGGTTCACCATAGAGTGGGCCCACAGCTCTGCGGCCAGGCCACCGCCGTCCTCCCTGCCAAGACTGTAGATGCTTTGGCCCGTATTTATACTCCGTTTGCGCCGAATTAGCGTCGTTTTTTTCGACGCAAGTTCGGCGCAAAACTAACGCCATATTTATACTTTGGCGTTAGACGCGTCTAGCGCCAAAGTATGGGCAAATAGCCTCATTTTTTTGCGTGAACGCCTTCCTTGCATTAATGAGATGCAAGGAAGGCGTTCCCGTCTAAAAAAAAGGCGGCGACGCAAACGGCGTTGTATTTATACTCCCGTGCAAAAATCACGCCCGGGAGGTGGCGGGTCAAAAAACCCCGCATTTGCGCCACTATTTAACGCCTGGGTCAGGGTAGGCGTTAAGGGGCCTGTGGGCTCAAAATGAGCCCACAGGTGCCCTCCCCTGCCCCCAGGGACCCCCCCTGCCACACCTGCCCACCCCAGGAGGACACCCAAGGATGGAGGGACCCACCCCAGGGACATTCAGGTAAGTTCAGGTAAGTATAATTTTTTATATTTTTTTATTTTTTTTGGGTGGCATAGGGGGGCCTTATTTGTGCCCCCCTACATGCCACTATGCCCAATGACCATGCCCAGCGGACACAAGTCCCATGGGCATGGCCATTGGGCAAGGGGGCATGACTCCTGTCTTTACTAAGACAGGAGTCATGAAATGGCGTCTGGGCGTCGTAAAAAAATGGCGCAAATCGGGTTGAGGCGATTTTTTTGCATCAACCTGACTTGCCCCATTTTAAGACGCCCTAACGTCATTTTTTCCCAACGCCGGCGCTGCCTGGTCTACGTGGTTTTTTTCCACGCACACCAGGCAGCGCCGGTCTGCTTGCGCCGGCTAACGCCATTCCATAAATACGGCGCCCGCATGGCGCTTCAGAATGGCGTTATACGGCGCTAAATTTTTTGACGCTAAACTGCGTTAGCGCAGTTTAGCGTCAAAAAGTATAAATATGGGCCTTTGTTTCTTCAACTTTAAAGACGCGATGCATTGCTACAGGAGGCGCGCTCCAAAGGTGATCTGTGCTGTGTGTTTTTAGATCACACGAGAGATGTGCAATTGCAACACCAATCCTACATGGAAGTCAAGCAGAAACTGAGAGCAACGGAAATACCCCACCGTCTTCTTTTCCCTGCAAGGCTGTGAGTGGTGCATAACAATAAGAACCATTTTTTGAGAACCCTACGGCAGCGTGGATATGGATAACCAAGGATGTCCCTCTAGGTCACCCTGGTGGTGGCCCAAGGCAGACTCGGGACAGAGTACCAACGGACAGACAGCAGAGATGGCCACCGGGCGTTCAACAACGTATGTGCTCCAGGAGGTGCATGGCACAGTGGGCTCACGCTCAGGCTCCCCTCTGAGGCCCCCATCTGTGGGTATCACGTCAGAGATGCTACCAGAGCAATCAGCAAGCAATGGCCAGGGAGAAGCGGAGGAGGAACCGTGGGCAAAGGGGCCGGCGCCTGGAGACGGCTAGTGACTCTGATCTGTCCCGAAGTCCGGTGTTGTAAATTCAATTGGGAGAGGAGGGAAGGAAGGGCAAGTAAGACTCACACTAAACAAATGCTGCATTATGACTGCCTAGTATACAACACTATTTAATCCGATGCTATGGAGGGGTCCACCACTGCCTAATCGACTGGGGTTTATAACTCGCTGTGTTAGTGTGTGAGATGTTTTATAAGGGCGACAGATGATTCTTGGAGGAAGTATGCAGAGGGGTGGGAGAAGGGGTGTATGGGAGTTCAGGCCATGTAACGAGGCGCTCATTATTGTTATCTGGGTTCATTGTTTGTTCGTTGTTACCCACAAATGCACATGGAGGTTGGCAAGTGCTGCTGTACAGTGTAGAGTACACCACATACCGAGACACTATTCTTACACGATCTAGGATACCTAGGGGTAGAACTTTGATGGACATACATTCGCAGACAAAATGGGACCGGTACATATTATCTCATGGAACGTTAATGGTCTTCTAGATAAGATCAAACGTGCAGCCGTACTTGCATATGTACACCGCCACAGGCCTGACATGCTTATGCTGCAAGAGCCTCATCTCCTAGGGGACCGCTGCCCATTTTTGGCCCGTAAGAGCTTTGACAGGGTATACCATGCCAGGTTTGTGCGCCGCTCGAGGGGCTTAGCAATACTGCTCCACTGCTTATTTCCTATGGCAGTTACCAAAGTGTGGAGGGATCCACAGGGGCGATATGTGGCCCTGACTGGGAAAGTTGAGGGCTTCACAATCAATGCCATTAATTTATACACTCCGCCGGCGGAAATACTTGGGGCTTTAAACGATCTTACCAACTTGCTCCTGGATCTACCCCTGGGAGTCACCATGTTAGGTGGAGACTTTAATGCAGTTCTCGACCCCAGGGTGGACGTGACTGGGTCACCATCGTCTCACAGGCAGGCCACGACCACCGAACTGTTGGGGTGGCTGGCATCCACAGGGCTATGTGATGAGTGGAGGATGTGGCACCCACCGCACCGACACTTTACGTACTTTACAAACATTTCGGCGGCACATCATACGCAGTCTAGAATTGATCTTGTGTTCTTCCGAGCCACAGATTGCCGCCACCTCACGCACATTGAAATTCTACTGCATGGGATATTTCACCATGCAACGCTCCAGTTTGTTATGTGGCCCGCTCAGATGTTGGTCCGCCCTATGTGGAGAATTAATATGTGGTTTCTGCAGCACAAACCTTATGTCCAATAGTTGAAGCAAGCACTTGAGGAATATTTCGCCCTCAACAGGGATTCGGTTACCTCGCCTGGAGTCCTCTGGGCCACAGTTAAGGCGGTGATTCGGGAGACAGCCAGGAACCTTATCCGCTCCAGAGAGCGTTCCCAGACCCTTCACATTACTCAGCTGGAGGCCAGGGCCATCCAGCTAGAGGTGTGACACAGTATGCAGCCAAGCGAAGTGGTGGCTGCACACCTCCTACTGATCCGAGAGGAGATCCGTGACCACTCTCTGGAGGCAGCCAAACACTTTTGAAGAGCGGCCAATGCCAGGGTGTATGGATGGGGACAAAAGTGGGAAGCTGCGGTATTAGTTGGCTTCCCATCAGCAGTCCTCTAGAATTATCCCCAAAATCTTGAACGCGCTTCGAGAACCTGTCTCCACGCTCCAAGAAGCGGCAGACAAGTTTGCAGCATATTACAATGTACTAAATCAGGCCTTGGCGGTGATTGACTCAGATCATGCCTACCAATTTCCAACAGACATTCCCCTCCCCGAATTGTACCCTGCAGAGGCAAAAATACTTGACGAACCTCTAACAGGTGAAGAAATCGGAGAAGCCATCTCCGTGCTGGGGACGGATAGGACTCCTAGGCCCGATGGGTTTCTGTCAGAGTATTACAAAGTGTTCCAGGACGACCTGGTGCCATACCTCGTAGCATTATATGAGGAAGTGGACCGATGGAGCTCCTTTCTGGAGGGGTTAGATGTCGCCTCTATTGTGGTGCTTCTCAAAACTCAACCAACATCACAGCAGTGTGCCGATTATAGGCCAATATCTCTTATTAATAGCGAAGTGAAAATTAATGCCACAATTCTTGCCTCCCGTCTTCAAAGGGTGCTACAGCTGCTGATTCACCCAGATCAGTGTGGATTCATGTACAAGTAGAGCATGCAGCACTGTATACTTCATTTACACATGGCCCTAGCTCGGCGCTGTAGGAAGTTGGCTCTGTATATACTATCTCAAAGTGAGAGATAGTATGCACAGAGTCCAAGGGTTTCCTTTAGAGGTTGATAGTGGCAAAATTAGATAATTCTAATGCTCTATTTTGTGGTAGTGTGGTTGAGCAGTAGGCTTATCAGAGGGTAGTGTTAAGCATTTGTTGTAACAACACAGGCAATAAATGAGAAGCACACACTCAAAGACTTAACTCCAGGCCAATAGTTTTTATATAGAAAAATATATTTTCTTAATTCATTTTAGAACCACAAGATTCAAGATTTGAAGTAAATACATAAAATGCAAGGTACTCCACACAAGAAAGTAAGGAACTTTGAATTAAAGCAGTAGTACACACAGTATAGGTTAAAATGGCAATAAGCTATTTTAAAAGTGGACACTGCAAAAATCAACAGTTTGGGGGGGGGTAAGTATTGGTTAGTTTCTCAGGTAAGTAAAGCACTTACAAGTTCAGTTTCCTGGGCATAAGCAGCCCACAGTTGGGGGTTCAAGGCAACCCCAAATTCACCGCACCAGCAACACAGGGCCGGTCAGCTGCAGAGGTCAAAGGAGGGCCCAAAACACACAGGCGCCTATGGAGAACAGGGGTGCTCCAGTTCCAGCCTGCCAACAAGTAAGTACCTGCGTCTTCGGAGGGCAAACCAGGGGGGTTTTGTAGAGCACTGGGGGGGACACAAACAGGCACACAAAACACACCCTCAGCGTCATAGAAGTCAATGGAGGGACCCAGGGGTCACTCTAGCGGTGCAGGCAGGGCACAGGGGAGCTTCTCGGGCCAGCCACCAACTGGGCTAGGCAGAGGGTCACCTGACGGTCACTCCTGCACTGGAGTTTGGTTCCTTCTGGTCCTGGGGGCAGCGGGTGCAGTGCTTGGTCCAGGCGTCGGGTTTTCTGTTGCAGGCAGTCACGGTCAGGGGGAGCCTCTGGATCCTCTCTGCATGCGTCGCTGTGGGGGTGCAGGGGGGTCGTCTCAGGTTACTCACACAGTTGCAGTCGCCTTGGAGTCCTCTCTGCGGTGTTAGTTATCTGGAGCTCGAGCCGGGGGCATCGGGTGCAGAGTGAGTTCTTTAGAAGTTGCTTTAAAGTTGCAAAAATGTTGCAGGTTGTGAACAGTGCAGCTGTTCTCTGGAGTTTCTTGGTCTTTCGGACTCAGGGCAGTCCTCTGAGTCCTCGGAGGTCGCTGGTCCCTGTCAGATGTGTCACAGTGCAAGTTCTTTGAGTCTGAAGACAGGCCGGTAGGGCTGGGGCCAAGTCAGTTGTCATCTCCGTCGCATCTGCAGGGATTTCAGGTCCGCAATCGTTCTTCTTTGTGTTGGTTGCAGGAATCTGATTTCCTGGGTTCTGGGTCGCCCCTAAATACTAAATTTAGGGGTGCATTTAGGTCTGGGGACGGTAGCCAGTGGCTACTGTCCTGGAGGGTGGCTTCATCCTCCTTGTACCTCCTCCCTGAGGGGAGGGGGGCACATCCCTACTCCTATTGGGGGAATTCTCCAAAACCAAGATGGAGGATTTCCAGAGGCTGGAGTCACCTCAGCTCAAGGCACCTTAGGGGCTGCCCTGACTGGTGGGTGGCTCCTCCTCGTTTTCCTCATTATCCTCTCCTGCTTTGCCGCCAAAAGTGGGGGCAGTGGCTGGAGGGGTGGGCATCTCCACTAGCTGGGATACCCTGGGATGCTGTAACAAAAGGCATGAGTGTTTGAGGCTCACGCCAGGTGTTACACTTCCTGCAGGGGTAGGTGAGAAGCACCTCCACCCAGTGTAGGCTTTGTTTCTGTCCTCAGAGAGCACAACGGATCTCACCCGCGGGGGGCAGAAACTCGTCTCAGTGGCAGGCTGGCACAGACCAGTCAGTCCTGCACTGAAGGATTGGGTAAAATACAGGGGGAAACTTCTAAGATGCCCTCTGTGTGCATTTTGTAATAAATCCAACACTGGCATCAGTGTTGGTTTATTATTATGAGAGGTTTGATACCAAACTTCCCAGTATTTAGTGTAGCCATTATGGAGCTGTGGAGTTCGTTTTGACAAACTCCCAGACCATATACTTAATATGGCCACACTGTACTTACAATGTCTAAGAATATACTTAGACACTGTAGGGGCATATTGCTCATGCAGCTATGCCCTCACCTGTGGTATAGTGCACCCAGAAAGGTGACTTATCGATGCCACAGGCAGATATGCCACAGTCAGGGGATGGCATATCCCTGAGGGGAATGACATGTCGACTTTGCCTTTTTCTCCCCACCAAAACACACAATCTACAATGGCAGTATGCATGTGTTAGGTGAGGGGTCCCTTAGGGTGGCACAACATGTGCTGCAGCCCTTAGGGACCTTCCTTGGTCACAGGGCCCTTGGTACCACTGGTACCTTTTACAAGAGACTTATCTGTGTGCCAGGGATGTGCCAATTGTGGAACAATGGTAAATTTTTAAGTGAAAGAACACTGGTGCTGGGGCCTGGTTAGCAGAGTCCCAGCACACTTCTCAGTCAAGTCAGCATCAATATCAGGCAAAAAGTGGGGGTTAACTGCAACAGGGAGCCCTTTTCTTACAGGTGCCATCAGTTGCCCCTGAACCTAGCCCTTCTATTTATTGATTTTGAAAAGGCCTTCTACACTGTTGACCGGGGGGTTCTCTTCCTAGTGCTACAGCGTGCAGGTTTGGGGCTGAGATTCCGCCAACTGGTCCAGGCCTTAGATGCCTGGTCCTAGTGCAGGTCACCGGTACCTTATCCTCTATCTTTCCTATCCACCAGAGAAGACGCCAAGGCTGCCCCCTGTCCCCGCTCCTTTTTGTCATGGCCATTGAACCTTTGGCACAGCTGATTAGAATAGACCCACTGTATTGTGGTTGGAACTGGGGAACATCCTGTGAGGATCAAGTGGCCCTGTACGCTGACAATGTTCTGCTTTATATGAGGGAACCCAGTGAAACTGGTCCAAGCAGCTTCCACCTTCTGTGCTGTTATAAAGAGGCATTGGAGCTCAAAATGAACCACACCAAGTTGGTGTTGGTGCCCCTAACGCTGTCACGTGATTGCTATGATTGGCAGGGAGTGGTGCCCATACACCGGCTAAGCTTTAAATACCTTGGCATATGTGTGGCCCTCCTTCTGGAACTCACTTGGACCAAAAACCTGATGCCATTACTATCTCGAACCAAGGTGGATCAACATGGCAAACACTGCCGTTAAACGTCCTGAGCCGTGTGGCCTTATATAAAATGATGGTACAACCACGCATTTTGTATGTGCTTCAAAATTTTCTGTTTTTGATCCCACGTCCCTGGTTCCAGGCACTGAAGAGAGCCACCACCTCGTTCCTCTGGTATGGCCCAACGCACCAGTTGCACTACAACACTGCCAGAGGGGGGTTTAGATGGAGGGATGGGTATGGCTAACTCATACCTGTACTACTTGGTGACACAACTCCTGGTGGTGCACAATTGGTTTAATGGGGGGTGGACGGACCCGGCCTATCAGCTAGAGTTAAACTCGCTGGGATTTCCAAGTATTCTAGATCGTCTTTAAGGCTCACCATTTCCCTGAGACATGGATCCAGTGATCAGAGTGGTCTTCCTCGCTGAGCGAGCAGCACTGCGACATACCTGCTGAAACAATGTCATCACTCAACAGACTCTACTGTGGCACAGCAGGTGGCTGAGCGAGCCAGCTACGCTGGGAGGGTTTGTGAAATGTGGCCTCGTGGGCATTTCACACCTAGGGGATGTATGGAGGGGGGACGCCATGCGATCCTTTCACGATCTGCAATCTGACTTTCAACTGGCCCAAACACGCAGTTCTTCAAATATCTCCAACTCTGGCATGCCCTGGGCAAGCACTTGTCCTGCACAGATTCGGTGCCGGAATACAGTCCACTAGAGGCTAAGCTACTAATGGGTGACTTGGGGAAGAAAGGAGTATCCCAAATCTACAAAATGTTAATTAACAATGCTCCAGGCAACCTAAACCAAATCAGGAACAAATGGGAGGGCCGGCTGGGATCCATTGAGGAGACTGACTGGGTGGAAGCGCTGATGGCGCCCAGAACGTTGTCGGTGTCCGCAAGACTTGGTGTGGTGCAGCTATACTTTTGGTAGGGGTTATCTATTTCCTGATAGACTATATCGGGGGGGCTTCACCCCTCTGCTTAATGTCCACGGTGTGTAAGGGACTCAGCAGACTTCTTGCATATGGTTTGGACATGTCCGCTAATACAGGTATACTGGGATAAGATAAATTGCGAATTGAACATTGTGCTTGGAAGGGAGCAACAGCTGTCCCCAAAATTGGTTCTGCTGGGCACGATGGAGGAGTTGGAAGGCACAAGAGCTGACCACACATTTGTTGGTATGGCCATGCTGGTGGCCAAGAGAGACACTGCAGCTGCCTGGAACTCTCCCAATGGGCAGTCCTTCCAGAAATGGAGGCGCGGAGTGGACTGGTGTGCAAACCAAAAAAGAACTGTTTATGAGGCGAGGGGCTGTCCCCAGAAACACAATAAGGTGTGGGGGAAATGGCTGGGTCTTCTCTTATGAACCTAACATGCATGTGTGTCTCCCTACTGTATAGCAATGTTGTGGATCTGTCATATGGTTAAAAGATATTTTCATTGTAAGTATGACTCTATGCTGGCTGCGCCAGACTTACATGTGCAATGTTTTTATTCCTCCTTTTCGTCCTCTTCCTTCTTTTCCTTCTTTCAACAAAACCAATAAAAATTGTTTATAAAAAATAAAAACAAAATGTGAGGTAAACAAAATTGTAGAAAATCTGTGTAATGAAATAAATAAATACATTTGAAATGTAAGTGTGATGACATGTAGTCATCAGAGGAGGGATTGTGAGCGCTGAAATTAACATTAATGATTATCTTTTACACAATCATACTTATGTATTAATATGAGATGTTTTAACAATGAAATTAAGGTGTTACCCATAACCCGCCTTCTTTATTGTCCAACATCAAGTGCAAGGCCTGCACATGCACCTTTATAAATAATGTACTAACGTATTGAGAGCCATGTTTTCTTTAAAAGCATTTCTCTGTCAAATTAATATTTGAAATAATATAAGTATTTCTTGTTTTCAGCTGAGCCTCAAGCAGACAAGGTCATAGTGAGAAGTTATCTAACTACTAATGTTCTAGCTATTGTTACATTTGTGTGATTTCACGTCTGCTGTATAACAGGTTCCATTGACTGAATTGTCACCAGACAGTTGTACAAAACCACCAAGTACTACAATACAAGAGACAAAAACGCTTGGTATACAGATACGAGCTCGCAGCAAGGAATCCAGACAAAAAGATCTAACAAAGAACTAATTGTCAATCTATTCGCCTTTACCTTATCGACACCTCAAGTTGACATTGTAAACAAGGGCCTTTCTTTCTGCCCAACTCACCGCTGGGACTTAGTGCAAACCAAAATAGACCTGTTCAAATTTACACGTAAACTTAAACTCAAATATTATTTCTCCACCCTACAACCCAAACCGAACCCACCTCAACAACAACATATCTCAAGTGAATTTACAGTCCAGAATCTGGTGACGATACAACTACTTAGCAATCTCTTGAGGAATGAGGTGCAAGAACAATCACTTACTGAAATATCCAATGAACTTAACATTAGCACGGCACTTCACCAACATTTTGACTTACCAATCAAATCTACTTTTACCCCTATACTACCTGCAGGTAACTCTATAGACCTGTTTTTTACAGCCATGAGGGAGGATCTTAACTAAGAATACAGAAAATACACCAAAAAACAGCAATATATTTCCTCTAACATTAATTCTGCACAAACAAAGGCAATCCAAGAATTACAACAGGACAATACTATTCGCATTAAAGAAGCAGATAAGGGAGGCAATATTGTTATTCTCAACAAAAGGAATTACTTGCAAGAAATTTACAGACAAATTAGTGACACCACTTGTTACAAAAAACTTCCATCAAATCCTACAAGGGAGATTCAAGCCAAACTTAAGGATTTACTGGATCACTGGTGCTCAAGGCAAATCATCACCCCAGAAAAGAGAAACTTTCTATTTATCCAACATCCTACCACTCCCACCCTATATCTCTTACCTAAAATACATAAGGGTGGCCACCCTCCCTATTATTTCTGGTATTAATTCTATTTGCTCCAAGTTGGGCATTCCTATTGACTCTGAATTACAACCTTTCATGAAGAATCTCCCCCTATTTTATTAAAGACACTAAAGAAATCCTGCAGAAACTGCAAAACATTGACTGGCAACCTGACTATATACTTGCAACCATAGATGTAGTCAGCTTGTACACTTCCTTTAAACACCACAATGGGATTGAGGCTGTCCGGAGCTGTCTATCAACACGATCAGTACACTTACTTGAAAGAAACAAAATGATTATCGAAATGTTATCTTTCTGTCTCACAAACAACTTTTTCCTTTTCAAAAGGCAATATTTTCTTCAACTACAAGGTACAGCGATGGGAGCTCAATTCGCACCACCGTACGCATGTATTCTTATGGGCACAGTTGCACGACACTGGCTCTGGAATGACGACCAGGAATATCTCTCACAACATATCATCTTCTGGGGCCGCTATATTGACAATATGCTACTTATCTGGCAGGGTCAAGAGTCACTTCTTTAACATTTTCTCAATTATTTAACGCCTAATAGATGGTATATTGAAATAACGTACTAAATCTCCAAAACCACACTTGAATACTTGGATATTTGGATCTCACACTGTATATCGGCAATAATAGACTACACACCAGATTCCATAGAAAAAGTACAGCAGCCAATTCTATCTTACACGCATCTAGTTGCCATCCATATAGTACAATTTGAAACATACCAGCAGGAGAATTCAGATGGGCTAGACTCAACTGTAGCAACGAAGTTGACTATGAGACTACATCCTCCGAAATTTTTGAATGACTTTTCATTAGAGGATATAATACTTCCAGTCTAAAAAAACACTATAGAACCCTTTGCCAAAACAGATTGTAACATAATCCATAATAAGACCAAAACCGTTACCCAGAGGACTCCTATTCGTTTCATTACACATTTTCATAATGGTCAACAACACATTTGAAAACTACTTCGCAAACATTGGTACTTACTCTACAAGAACCCTTCCATCACACAAGATATTTCTTCCTTCCAACAGATCGGCTTTAAAAGAGCCCTCAATTTTCGTGACAAACTATGTTCCTCCTTCTATCGAGAAAAAACACCTACCCAAAGTTTTATGCAATCCCCATCTGGCTTCTATACTTGTACAAAGTGCTCCATTTGTAAACTTGGCTTGACAAAATCAAAAAGAATTTTGATCAATGGTCAACCGTTTGTAATACGTGACTTTATTAACTGTGAGAGTATCAACACAATCTACCTTATTACTTGCCCTTGTAATAAGGCCTTCATAGGAAGTACAACTAGAGCAATCAAAATACGAATACAGGAACATTGTCGCAACATCCAAAAGGAGGACACTAAGGCCCATATTTATACTATTTTAGCGCCACATTTGCGCCGCTTTTTGACGCAAAAACAGCGCAAACTTACAAAATAAAATTGTATTTTGCATGTTTGCGCCGCTTTTGCGTCACAAAATCACGCAAATACGGCGCTAAAAAAGTATAAATATGGGCCTAAGGCTCTCATTACAACCCTGGTGGTAAATCCCGCTTTCTGCCGTGCAGAAGACCGCCAACATACAGCTGCGGCCACGGAATTCCGCTACAGGTATTACGACCCACAGCTCGGAATCTGCCACAATACAGATACCCACACAAGTCCGCCACACCAAAGGTCAGTGATAAACTGGCGATATCAAAACCGACACCGTCACGCTAACAGGAATACGCCCACACTATCACGACCCATGAATCAACGCAGCGGTCATTCAACCACAGTAATCCATTGGCAGTTATAAACCTCCGCGCTTAAAATACACACACACTTACAAAACACAACCACATTGGACAATTCGAAATGCACACACCTGATACACATACACACACCACACCCAATCCAATATAAAACACACACCCACATTACCCACAAACCTTTACTACCAACATTTAGAAAGAAGGCCAGAGAGAGAGAGACTACCTAAAACAACACCAGCATCCACAGATACACAACACCATCACTTACACAACATCCACGCACCTCAAACAACACACACCAACACATCACAACAGACACCGCATCACACATCACCCACACCACATCATGGCACCTCAAAAACACCCCAGGTTCTCTGAGGAGGAGCTCAGGGTTATGGTGGAGGAAATCGTCCGGGTAGAGCCACAGCTATTCGGTTTACAGGTGTCAACGCAGTGGGACAGCATCCAAGAACACGGGATGACACCAGGAAGAGGTGGAACGACCTACGGGGGAAGGTACGTTCTGTGGTATCCAGACACCAGATTGTTGTACAGAGGACTGGCGGTCGACCCCCACCTCCTCCCCCACAACTAACAACATGGGAGGAGCAAGTCTTGGCAATACTGCATCCTGAGGGCCTCGCAGGAGTAGCAGGAGGAATTGACTCTGGTAAGGCAATTCTTTACTACTTTATCCCCCACACCCCACCTGCATGCCATCGCATACCGCCACCCTTACCCTCACACCCATCACCCCAACAACCCAAAGCTACCCCCACTAACACAACCCGCACATCCCAAAACCAAGCCCTGCATGTAACACCAATGCATGGACACCCTTCACCAAAGTATGTCCAGTACAGAGACTCACTTATGCCCCAAAATCACCAATCACACAAGGACCAAGCCAATAATGCAAGCACAGGAGTAGAGGGTCACTCACCCATTGCACAAGATGGCACACACACATACAATAACTGTGCATTTACACCCCAACAGGACCCATACCCAACGTCACCGGACAGGAGGTGCCAGACATATCCAGTCCCCCCACAGAAGAGACCCACAGTGATGACAGCAGCTTTGCACGCCTGGATCAAGATGACCAGCCCAGCCCATCAGGAACCTCGGGGCAGTTGGTTCCCCTGACACAGTCACAAACCACCACAGAGCCTCCCCCTCAGGAAACACAAGCACAGCACCCACCCAGCGGGCCCATCCCTCTGTCCCCAGGACACGTCAATCAGCAGTGTGTCCACCACTACAGGGAACCCAGGCAAACCCACTAACACAGGATGATCAGGGACCTGGGGGCAGTGGCAGTGGCAGTGGGCACACGGTTCAGGGGACAGAGGCAAAGGATAAGAGGGAAGCTGGGAGGACTCCTGTGCGACAGGGGGAGGACAGGCCCAGGGAACCCACTCTCCATGAGGTGCTCTCCAACATCATGGGAGCTTACCACCATTCCCAGGAGACCATGGGCACGGTACTGGCCAAGTTTCAGGAGACCCAGTGGCTGCAGGAGGAAAACTACCTGGGGATCAGGGAGGACTTGAAGTCCATCAATACCACCTTGGTCACCATTGCAAGGGTGCTGGCAGGCCTTCTCAACACCAGGAGGGACACAGTGGCACACCAACGGGCCCCTGACATTAGCCTGGACGATGAACAGCCCTCCACCTCCGCAGGTGCAAGTGGACAGGAGGCACCACCACAGGAACAACAGGCCAGCAACACCCCACCCCCTGCAGATGGAGAACCACCCCGCAAACGGTCCCTGAGATCCAGGAACAAGACAGAGAACATTGCCAATACCCCCGCCAGGAAATAAGGCCCCCTGAATGTCACCCTTCTGTCCCACAATGTCACCCTGTCCATCCTTAAACTGCCATTGCTCCACCTCTTATGCCCCTTTGGTCAATGCACCTGTGAAACAAATAGACTGGACTCTGCCATGGACATACCTCCACCATCACCCCAGCCCATTTTATGCCCCCCTCCACTTATTTGCACAGGAATAAACACACTTCAATCACAAAACAATCTGGATTCAGTCTGTGCTTTCACAAATGTGTAATTGCAACATCTATGGAATATAGCAATGTCAATTTACTTGTTTGTATACCAATGTAACACAGCTGTAGGCCAGGAGTAAACATAGCAGAGGGCACAAAGTGGGACCCAGATCTGTGAAATGGAAAGACAAAGAGACAAGTCAGGGTCCATACACTGAGTGAAAATGACAGACTTATGCTAGCTCCAACAATAGTATGAGATGGAGGAAGCAGTGACATCTTCTTACCTGTGTCTCACTGGAAGTATTGCATGATGATGTTGTTTTGGTTGTCGATAGCCTCTTCTTCTGCCTCCTCTTCTTCAATGTCCACAGACTCCACAGCTGCCACAAGAGCACCATCTGCCCATCCTCCTGCAGAAAAGGTTCCTGGTGTCGCAAAGCCAGGTTGTGCAGCATACAGCAGGCCACGATTATCTGGCACACCTTCTTCGGTGAGTAGTATAGGGAACCACCTGGCAGATGGAGGCACCGGAATCTGGCCTTCAGGAGGCCGAAGTTGCGTTCTATTATCCTCCTAGTTCGCCCATGTGCCTCATTGTAGCGTTCCTCTGCCCTTGTCCTGGGATTCCTCACTGGGGTTAGTAGCCATGACAGGTTGGGGTAACCAGAGTCACCTGCAAATGTCGAGCAACAACTGTTAGACACACACTAATCCTTAGGGACAACCGCATACCCAGACACCTATGTCAACTGTATTGGGACCTTAGCCTCACCTTTTAGCCACACCCGGTGCTTCAGGAGTTGCCCCATCATATAAGGGATGCTGCTATTTCTCAAAATGTAAGCGTCATGCACAGAGCCAGGATACTTGGCATTCACATGGGAGATGTACTGGTCTGCCAAACACACCATCTGCACATTCATCGAATGGTAGCTTTTCCGGTTTCTGTAACCTGTTCATTCCTGCGGGGGGACAAATGTGTACCATCAATGGCACCAATGATGTTGGGGATATGTCCCAGGGCATAGAAGTCACCTTTCACTGTGGGCAAATCCTCCACCTGAGGGAAAACGATGTAGCTGCGCATGTGTTTCAGCAGGGCAGACAACACTATGGACATCACGTTAAAGAACATTGGCTGGGACATCCCTGATGCCATGGCCACTGTTGTTTGAAAAGACCCACTGGCCAGGAAATGGAGTACAGACAGGACCTGCACTAGAGGGGGTATCCCTGTGGGATGGCGGATAGCTGACATCAGGTCGAGCTCCAACTGGGCACACAGTTCCAATATTGTTGCACGATGAAGTCTGTATGTGATTATGATGTGTCTCTCTTCCATTGTCGACAGGTCCACCAGGGGTCTGTACACCGGAGGATGCCGCCATCTCATCACCTGCCCCAGCAGATGTGCCCAATGGAGGAGAACAGCGAGCAGAGAGTCATCCAACACTGAGGTATCACAATGTGTTATTTGCAGAAACGTTATTAATCCGCAAGGTGCCGGTATCTGTCTGTATTCCCGGCCTAGATAGGTGTGACGCAGTTTTTATCCATCCCATGTGGCCCCCTGAAATGGCGGCTGTCTGACCTGTAAGGTGGGACAAGGGGATATGAGGTAACTGCGATGGCTTTGTACACCGTCCCGGTGGGCGGTCGAAGACTGCGGCGCAATTCTGCATTGGTTAACATTGGGTTCTATGGGTCCCAGGAGCCAATTACCATGTACTCCGGCGGTGACGGTACGCACCGCTGAGGACGTGACCACCATTTTCTGTCTGTTCACTCACTTGATACCTGACCTTCAACAGGAGAGGACTTACACTGCAAGTGCTGCTGTGACCTGTGTCTGGAAGCGACGATGGCTACAGTGTCTGGGGAAAGGGCACCTGCCTTCACTTCCGAGGAGTTGGAGAAACTAGTGAATGGGGTCCTCCCCCAGTACACGCAACTGTACGGTCCTCCAGACAAACAGGTGAGTACACTGTGAACATGCTTCATGGGCAATGCCTGCTTTGAGTGGTGTGGATGGAAGATACCTGGGGGGGCTGAGGCCTGCATGTGCGGATGGCGAGTGTATGTGCATCAGGGCATGGGTGGGAACTGGTGGGCAACGAGTATGTAGGTCCCGAAGGGTGAGTAATTTCCTTTCCCCCTGTACCATTCCTCTAGGTCAGCACCCACCAGAACAAGGGTATTTGGCGTGCCATCGCCAAGGACGTCCGGACCCTCGGGGTCTACCACAGACAGAGCACTCACTGCCGTAAAAGATGGGAGGACCTGCGCCGCTGGAGCAAGAAGACGGCGGAGGCCCAGCTGGGGATGGCCTCCCAACGTGGAAGGGGTGCCCGTCACACCATGACCACCCTGATGTTCTGATTCCTGGCGGTGGCGTATCTGGAGTTGGATGGGTGCTTGAGGGCATCACAGCAGCCACAAGGGGGTGAGTACACTCTCATTCAGCTGGTTCTGCGCGCAGAACGAGGTGTCTGGGTGGGGGAGGAGCGCAGTTAGTTCCCCTAGGCAAGGGCGAACTTGGTAGGCAAGGTCCCTTCTGAGGCAGGCTATGTGGCACCCCAACCCCACTAGTGGTAAGAGCCATCTACACCTAGTCAGGCTCCTGTGACTTCCAGGTGTGCAGCAATTGGGCTTAGGCCTCGTACCCAATGGTCAGGTGAAATTTCTAGGAACTGTTAGTCCATGGCGTAGTGCAGAGGGCTGCTCCCTGTGTTTTGTGTCCACCAGCGGTAGTGGTGTTGCATGCTCTGAACATGTTTTTCTTCTGTCTTCCCCCCCTTTTTGTGGTCTCCCTGTTCTTGTGTGCAATAACATAATCAGGCGGAGGAACATTGGCACCGGAGCAGGAGGGAGCTGCAACCCACTTGGCCCTGGAGGGTGAAGCAACAGAGTCTGAAGCCACCAGTGGGACGGAGGGCAAGGGGAGCTCCATGGCAGGGACAGGAGAAGACACCAGTGACAGCGATTCCTCCACTGATGGGAGCTCCCTTGCGGTGGCGGGCACCTCTGTGCCCACCGTATCAACAGGTACAGCCGCCACCCCCCTTACCAGCAACGTCCTCCCAGCAGCCCCTCAGCGTGTGTCCCGTGCCCGCTCACCCTGGAGGGTGGGCATCTCCTTCGCCCCAGGCACCTCAGGCCCTGCCCCAGTCAGCCCCGCTGCCCTCAGTGAGGAGGCTATTGCCCTCCTGAGATCCCTCACTGTTGGGCAATCTACCATTTTGAATGCCATCCAGGGGATGTTGAGAGGCATTTGCAACAAACAAATGCATACCTGGAGGGCATTCATTCTGGGCAGGCGGCCCAACAGGGAGGATTTCAGGCTCTGGCCTCAGCACTGATGGCAGCAATTGTCCCTGTATCCAGCCTCCCCCCTCCAACTTCTTCCACCCAGACCCAATCCCCCGTACCTCAGCCTATCCCAAGCACACCATCAGACCAGCATGCACACACATCAACACACAAGAGTAGCTCAGGCAAACATAACCACCACACATCCCACAGGCACTCACACAAGCACCATCCCCATGCAGACAAAGCAACATCCACAGCCTCCACCGTGTCCCCCTCCTCCATGTCCTACTCCTCCCTCCCTGTCTTGTCTCCACTCACACCTCCATGCACTACATCCTCAGCCACTACCTCTATCACCAGCACACCCATCACCACACACCGCTCACGTGCAATCACCCCCCACTACCATTCACACATCCCCTGTGTCCTCTCCCAGTGTTTCTGTTCGCTCTCCTCTCAAACTACACAAACGCAGGCACACACCCACCCAACAGCCATCCACCTCACAACAGCCTTCGGCCCATGCACCTTCACCCAAATTCAGCAGACGTACACCTCCTACAACCACTACCTCTTCCTCCACTCCCAAACCCCCTCCATCTTCCAGTCCCAGTGTGTCTAAAAAACTTTTCCTAGCAACCCTTGACCTCTTCCATTCACCTCCCCCCGTCCTTCCCCTAGGGACAGGTTTTCCAGGTCCCAGCCTAGCACCTCAGCCACCAAATCCCCAGGCACAGTGGTGCCAGCAACTGCGGGCTCATCGAGTGCGCCACCCATCAGGGCTGCCAGTGTGCCATGTAGCGAGGGCAAGGACATTCCGCCACCTGCCAAGGTGAAAAGGGTGTCCACATCCCAGCGGGAGAAGCCGAAACTACCAGACACCGAGGGCTCAGCAAAAACAAAAGGGGATAGTGGCAAGACAACTGGGGCACCATCAAAGGTGGGGGAGGGCCAAAAGCAGAAGAGCAGGTCAGGAGAGGGCATGGTGGCACCGACTGAGGGACCAGTGTCACACCTTCTGTCCACGACCACACCAACCTGTACGGCGGCGAACACCACTAGCTGTCCCGCCACCACAACCGCCACCTGCACCGCCACCTGTACCGCCACCTGCACCACCATCGGCACGTCTACAGCTTCAGCGACAGTCCAAAGCCTCTTCCTCAGTGGACAGCCGTCCGAGGCTGCAGGAGACGTACTGCTGTGTCCCTCAGCAGGTACTGACCCATGCACCGCCGCCAGCACCGCCGCCACAGACACCGCCGCAAGCACCACTGCCACAGACACTGCCACATGCACTGCCACCGGCCCAGCGACGTACTTGGACAGTGGCACTACTGCTGGCATGGCTACCATCCCCAGTGGTCAGTCGTCCGAGGCTGGAGGAGAGTTCCTGGACCCTGGGCAGCATCCATGAGGCATGACTTCCATCACTGTTTGCACCTGCAGGTGGAAGGCGAAGCCGCAGTAGTGTGGGGTATGTGGCTGCCTCCATGGCGTATCATGCTACCTGTACCTCACCAATCTCATGGCACACACACCCAGGTGAGGGAATGGTACCGGCCACACTGCACGTGGAGCACTCTGGGCACCATGCCCCCTCTAGAACCAGTGGAGAGATACATCCACTACCTCAATCCTTGGCAGGATGAAGCACTCTGGGCACCATGCCCCCTCCAGAACCAGTGAAGAGATACATCCACTACCTCAGTCCTTGGCAGGATGAAGCACTCTGGGCACCAGGCCCCCTCCAGAACCAGTGGAGATTGACATCCAGTACCTCATTCCTTGGCAGGATGAAACACTCTGGGCACCATGCCCCCTCTAGAACCAGTGGAGAGATACATCCACTACCTCAGTCCTTGGCAGGATGCAGCACTCTGGGCACCAGGCCCCTTCCAGAACCAGTGGAGAATGACACTCCCCAGGATAAAGCCGTGGGCAAACCAACCACTAGAGAGACTTGAGAGACTGTGGCTTTGCACTCCCCAAGATAAAGCAGTGGGCAAACCACCCAGTGGGGGGACTTGAGAGACAGTGGCTTTGCACTCACCAAGAAACAGGAATGGGCATGGAGCCCCCTCGTGCAGCAGTGGCGTCGTGCGTTCATCTGGCTGAGGTGCCCACCCTCCCCCTCTCCCTAAGGTGCCTGTATATTTTCGGTCTGATGCCCCAGCAGTGTTCTCTCCATTTCCAGTCAGGTATCCAGTGTGGGCTTTGCCCATGCATTTTTGGACCAGTGGTCCACGGACAATGATTGGTACACTATCCGGACTTTTGTAGTTGGTGTACATATTTGTATATACTGAATTTTGATTTTTCACTATCAGATTTTTCATAATTACACTGGTTACAATAATTTCCTTTTGTCCTTGTGTTCTTACAGGGGATGGGGGGGTGTACATGTAATGTTGCTGCATGTATTTGTGTGTATGGTGTTGTGGGTGAGGGTAGGGGTGGGAGTATTGCATGTTGCATGTGTGTGTCACTCTCTTCCCCCCCGCCTCCCCTGTGTTGGAGGTGCAGTGCTCATTGTGGTCGCAGACGGCATCTGTCCTGCTCCTGATAGAGCAGGAGGAAGAGCACCGTAGGTAACACCTGTAGTTCGGGCTCCATGGCGTCCTGGTTCCTCGTTGGGTGTCGAGAGGTGAGTGTTTTCCCTTCAGTGTACTGCTTCCGAGGTGTCCCGGAAAAGGTGGTGGATAGACGTGTACTTTGTCTTTCGCCTGTCTGTTGGCGGTTACCGCTGCTGTGTTTGTTTCTACAGCCGTGGCGGTCTGAGTGTTAAAGTGGCTGTCCATGTTGGCGGTTTCCACCATGGTCGTGATTCCATTTGTTTTACCGACGGCCTGTTGGCGGTATTACTGCCACTTTAACACTGACCGCCAGGGTTGTAATGAGGGCCTACATTTCCACTGGTTGAACATTTTGTCCACTGTCATCCACAGACACGTTCTTTTGCATTGTGTGGCCTAATGCAACTCAAACAACATCCTCGGGGAGGTAATCTTAAACTCCAACTATAACAGAATGAAAGTAAACTTATTATTCGTTTCGACACCGTACGACAAGGCCTTAACAAGGACCCGGAATGGCATTACTGGCTTCACCAATGAATTTTCCTTGTAATTCTTAGCGTCGATCATTATATTTATATGCTCATGTTCTGTTGGTTTGATCAAGCCTTAAACAAAACCTAGTGCTTTGGTACTCTAGGCCAGTGAGAACCATAAGCGAACTGTCTAGATATGTAATGATAACCCTATGGCCTTACATCTCTCACTTTTTATACAAAATTGAAACAAGTAACTTTATTTGCTTGTTTAATTTGAGCTTGCCCTCCTGTCCTGACAAACATTCATATAGCTTTGGTAGCATATCGCTTAGCTTATTACATATAGGCCCTCATCACAACTTTGGCAGGCGGCAAGCCCTGCTCGCCAAGTTGCATATGCCGCGCGGCCACCAATGCAGCCGCACTCCAGCGCAGGCCATTTGGAGATTCCCGCTGGGCCGGCGGGGATGTCGGCCGCAACACAGGAGCCGGCTCCAAATGGAGCCGGCGGTGTTGCGGCGGTGCGACGGGTGCAGTCGCACCCATCGCGCTTTTCACTGTCTGCTATGCAGACAGTGAAAAGCTCCATGGGGCCGTGGCAGGGGGCCCCTGCACTGCCCATGCCAGAGGCATCCCTTTCTGCCAGGCTTTTCATGGCGGTTCATACTGCCATGAAAAGGCTGGCGGGAGGGGGACTCGTAATCCCCTGGGCAGCGCTGCCCTGGGGGATTACAACCGCTGGGACCAATGTGGTGGGAAAACGGCGGTCCCGGCGGTGCGACCACGGCGCTTCTGCCGCGGTCGTAATTCCATGGAAAGCACCGCCAGCCTGTTGGCGGTGCTTCCGACTAAACAGCCCTGGCGGTCTTTGACCACCAGGGTTGTAATGAGGGCCATAATGTTTTCTTATATATAATGATTAACTCATAATCAATTACTAGCTTCTGTTCCCATACTTATACATACAATGTTTGCAATATTTTTTACGTCAGACGTGGATTCATAGACATAGAAATGGGACTTAGTTAATCCTTTCAATTGCCCTGCCGTTTGGGGTCAGAAAGCAAAAAGAAAGACCGATCATGTTCATACCATACTAATAATATTCAACTAATGATTATCAATGTTATTTCCATACCTCTAATCTGCTTACATTAGCACTCGACCATGTACTATGCCTGACCAACGTGCCCAACGCTATTATATATATTTTTCTTTTCTAATCCGATGTAATGTCATGGACACAGAAGAAGGACTCTGGTCAGTTTAGCCTCAAAACTAAGAGTAGAGGGATTTGCAAAGCCGCTCCTACACTTAACACGGCATAAAAATAGGACTCTGCTATTTCTTTACTGTCCACTATATGAATAGTAGGAGGGCCCAAATGGACGATTACCTACCCCAATATGGCGCCAGCTTAGAACGCCGTGACAATGATATGATATATACATGTTTGCAATGTTTTTTGACGAATCAGACATGGACTGATAGCCATAGAAATAGGACTTACTTTTCAGTTGCCCTGCCGTTTGGGGTCAGAAAGCAAAAAGAAAGACCGAACATACTCATACCACACTCATAATATTTAACTAAGGATAATCTATGTTATTTCCATACCTCTAACCTGTTTACATTAGCACTCGACCATGTAGTATGCCTACCAACATGGCCGACACCATTATATATTTTTCTTTCATAATCCGATGTAACGTTGTGGACATAGAAGAAGGACTTTGTCTTTAGTTGCAAATCCGTACCCTACACCTAACATGGCATGGGAATAAAAATAGGACTGTACTATTTCTCTACTGTCCACCATATAAATAGTAGGAGGGCTCTAATGGGCGATTCCCTAACCTAATATGGCGCCCCCTTGGAATGCCGTGACAATGACCTTAGGATCAAACCTAGGATTTCCTCGACATAAATAAGGTAAGGGATATGTCCCATGGCATAAATTACAGCAAATATATATGGATGTCCTGATTATTTCCTTTGACCTACTTTAAAACATTTGATTTTGACAAACACGTAACATACTTGCTAAACATGCCTTAAGTAACTTTTATTCACCATAATACCAGACACTGTTTACCTCGGAAGATTACTTTAGACCGGGCATGTCTTCTCCCCACGTATATCTTTTCTCCTTACATGCCATTTGACAAATCACATATGTGACACATAATTTTTCAGTCTGATAGAGAGTGAACCCTTAGACCTCTTGCATTATGCATGTCTCTGTTTTTGTCTTTGTTTTTGTTGAACAACGTTTTCTGCTCCTGGCTAGTCATGTTATTATAGAATTATGAACACCTTACTTAGAGGTTATATTTAGCTGGATAATATCCATAACTCTCTGCATCTTCATTGGATAATTTGCTAATTTACCGTCTATTCATGCATATTTTTATCTTGTTGTGTTCGGACAAAATTGACGATTTCTATAAAATGCTTAAGGACATATCATTACAATCTCTCTACTACTAGGTCCTGTTTCATTTATATTGTATATGTGTATTCCACTAACAATCTGGCAAATGTGTACAAGTTATTTATTTCACCCCTTCCTTCCACCTAGACTATCTGCATTTAGAAATGGATTGTCAGATGTACAACACTAATGGTATGATGTTTTCTGAACATACTCATTAGAATATATCTTTAACCAGTTTTGACTATTATAAAAAATACTAATCTATCTGCCACTCTGAGTTTCACAGTGCCAGCACTAACCTCACTTTGATTTTGAATTGAATGCATCCCTTAAATCCACAGTTAGGAATTTTTATCTATTATCCTTTTCACTACTTTGGGCTAGACTATGGGATTATTATCTGGATATGTTCTTTTTCTTCCATCCGTACACTTTTTAACTTGCACCAGTGGGTGGGATTTCAATAGGGCATTCACTAACATTCAAACCTATTAATCTTGATAGTAGTACTACTCTAATTTGATCACCTCTCATTATTTGCAGCCTTGAAAAAGCCCGAGATGAATACACAAAAGGGGGCGAAAAACGTGTCGGCTGTCTCTTCTTATATTCCCTGGAAATAATTTCCATGTTTGGGACCAATAAATGCACTTAAATTGAACATGCGGATTCAATGGATTATTGCTTGAATGTGATCTGAAATATCATAATAATCTTGATTCTCTGAATGTGGGTTCTTGATTCCATTGATTGAATTGCATATTTGTCTGCAGCTATGTTTCTAACTCATGTTTTTCAGCTGAGGATATCATGTACTCTCTGTAACAACTGTCTAGCAGCATATTTGGAACGTGACGAAAAAAGGGTCTACTGACCGCAGACTGAAGGAAGAGCAGGATGATAAATTTAGTATAGTTTGGAGTTACGTAAATGGAGAAAGACCCAATCATCACACTGCCAATTCTAACTGTAACCTTTCAAATGTATTGCCAATATCTAATGTTCTTGTAATTGGATGTTCTTTCTTCGCCTGATGTTTCCAAACAATAGCAAATGTTTAGTCATTTTTAATTTAATGTTTAGGAGCTTAGAACTTGAGAGCCATTCTTTGACATGCTTTTCACATAGCCATTCTTCATTCTTACTTTACCAGTCACATTTGGTGGTATGTCACATTGACTTTTCATGCCTTGCCAGATAGTCTACTGACATTCTAGTACTTTATTATTTTCTGAGTTTACTTTACCTGTTTGTAGGAAAATGGCTCCCTGTTGCAGTTACACCCCCTCCCCACTTTTTGCCTGATATTGATGCTGACTTGACTAAGTGTGCTGGGACCCTGCTAACCAGGCCCCAGCACCAGTGTTCTTTCACTAAAAATGTACCATTGTTTCCACAATTGGCACACCCCTGGCACACAGATAAGTCCCTTGAAAAAGGTACCAGTGGTACCAAGGGCCCTGTGACCAGGGAAGGTCCCTAAGGGCTGCAGCACGTGTTGTGCCATCCTAAGGGACCCCTCACCTAACACATGCACACTGCAATTGCAAATTGTGTGTGTTTGTGGGGAGAAAAAAGGCAAAGTCTAGCATGGCATGGCATCCCCCTCAGGATGTCATGCACACAAAATACTGCCTGTGGCATAGGTAAGTCACCCCTCTAGCAGGCCTTAAATCCCTAGGCAGGGTGCACTATACCACAGGTGAGGGTATAGCTGCATGAGCAATATGCCCCTACAGTGTCTAAGTATATTCTTAGACATTGTAAGTTCAGTGTGGCCATATTAAGTATATGGTCTGGGTGTTTGTCAAAAGGAACTCCACAGTTCCATAATGGCTACACTGAAAACTGGGAAATTTGGTATCAAACTTCTCAGAATAATAAACCCAGTGCTGGATTTATTAAAAACATGCACACAGAGGGCATCTTAGAGATGCCCCGTGTATTTTACCCAATCCTTCAGTGCAGGACTGACTGGTCTGTGCCAGCCTGCCACTGAGACAAGTTTCTGACCCCCTGGGGTGAGAGCCTTTCTGCTCTCTGGGGCCATAAACAAAGCTTGCACTGGGTGGAGGTGCTTCACACCTCCCCCCTGCAGGAACTATAACACCTAGCAGTGAGCCTCATAGACTCAGGCTTTGTGTTACAATGCCCCAGGGCACTCCAGCTAGTGGAGATGCCCACTCCCCGGACATAGCCCCCACGGCAAGTCCGGGGAGATAATGAGAAAAACAAGGAGGAGTCACCCCCTCAGCCAGGGTCCCCCCTAAGGTGACCAGAGTTGAAGTGACCCCCTCCTTGGAAAATCCTCCATCTTGTTTTGGAGGATTCCCCCCTGAAGGATTAGGGATGTGCCCCCCTCCCCACAGGGAGGAGGCACAAAGAGGGTGTAGTCACCCTCAAGGAGAGTAGCCATTGGCTACTGCCCCCAGACCTAAACACACCCCTACATTGAGTATTTAGGGGTGACCCTGAACCCAGGATTTTAGATTCCTGCAACCTGAAACAAGAAGAAGGACTGCTGACCTGAAAGCCCCACAGAGACGACAGAGATGACAACTGACTTGGCCCCAGCCCTATAGGCCTGTCTCCAGACTCAGAGAACCTGCACAGCGACACATCCAGCGGGACCAGCGACCTCTGAGGACTCAGAGGACTGACCTGCACATAAAGGACCAAGAAACTCCAGAGGACAGCGGCTCCGTCCAACACTGCAACAAAGAAACCATCTTTAAAGAGACTCCAGACTCACTCCGGAAGCCTGAGTCTTCACACTCTGCACCCGACGTCCTCGGCTCGTGTCCAGAAGAACCAACACCGCGGAGAGGACCCTCAGGTGACTCCAACGACGTGGACACCCTGAGTCGACCTCCCTGCTCCCCCACAGCGATGCCTGCAGAGAGGATCTAGAGGCTCCCCACGACCGCGACTGCCCGGTAACAATGGAACTCGACGCCTGGAAGAAGCACTGCACCCACAGCCCCAGGATCGAGAGGTACCAACTACCGGTGCAGGAGTGACCAGCAGGCGGCCTACATCCTAGCCCAGTCGGTCGCTGGCCAAACAAGCACCCCTGTGCCCTGCCTGCATCGCCAGACTGACCCCTGGGTCTCTCCATTGATTGCTATCTACAAACCTACACCTACTTTGCACACTGCACCCGCCCACCCCTGTGCCACTGAGGGTATATTCTGTGTGCCTGTTTGGGACTCCCCCAGTGCTCTACAAAACCCCCTTGGTCTGCTCCCCGAGGACGCAGGTACTTACCTGCTAGCAGACTGGAACCCGAGCACCTCTGTTCTCCATAGGTGCCTATGTAATTTGGGCCCTACTTTGACCTCTGCACCTGACCGGCTCTGTGTTGCTGGTGCTGGGTGTGTGGGGTTGACTTGAACCCCCAACGGTGGGCTGCCTATGCCCAGGAGACTGAACTTGTAAGTGCTTTACTTACCTGAGAAACTAACCAATACTTACCTCCCCCAGGAACTGTTGATTTTTGCAGTGTCCACTTTTAAAATAGCTGATTGCCATTATTGCCAAAACTGTGTACATTACTGTTTTAATTCAAAGTTCCATACTTACCTGTGTGAAGTACTTTACAACGTATGTACTTACCTAAATTCTGAATCTTGTGGTTCTAAAATAAATTAAGAAAATAATATTTTTCTATATAAAACCCTATTGGCCTGGAGTTAAGACTTTGAGTGTGTGTTCTCATTTATTGCCTGTGTGTGTACAACAAATGCTTAACACTACCCTCTGATAAGCCTACTGCTCGAACCACACTACCACAAAATAGAGCATTAGTATTATCTAATTTTGCCACTATCAACCTCTAAGGGGAACCCTTGGACTCTGTGCACACTATCTCTCACTTTCAGATAGTATATACAGAGCCAACTTCCTACACTGTTCAATGCTTAACTAATGATCTGATGGTTTAGTAATCTTATAGTCCAAATTCTAAACTATCTCCCTTTTCCCTGTTCCTGTCCTGATGCTGATGCTGCTGTTCCCCTGATGAAGCTGAAGCTGTTTTGCTGGTATTCCTTAGGGACAGGTTTTATAAGTGATCTATGCACTGTTGTTTGTCTTTTGTTTTTCAGGTACCAACTGCTACTGTTTTGATATTGCTGCTATTTTGAAAAAGCCATAGATAGATGTTTTCTAAATTAGTGTTACTAAAACTTTTTCATGAAGCCCAACATGCTAATCTGAAGTGAGGTGTGTTCTCTATACCTAGATCTGATGGTATTTTATTGCTGAACAAATGTATGTTATTTCTATTGCAGAAAATATTGCTGTTATTAATTTGTGTTTTCGCTATTGAAATTGTCAATTTGGTGTTGAGACTAATTTTCATGACCTTAGCATTGTTAATATAGGGAAATAAACATTTCAATTGATACTAAAGGTGTGGTTGTTCATGGCCAAATGAGTCATGGTGCATTCTTTACTGCCTCTCTAATGATTGATATTGTTTAATACAGTTGTGTTATATGACTGCTAATTATAACAATTTAACAAGTCAAAAAGTTCATCGACCTTAGGGATGTGTCCCCTTACTATTACTAGATAAGCCAAGGGCGCGCTCACACCACCATAGTACAAGGATGTCTGCATTGAGGGGATTGATTGATCATATGCAGGACAGTGTCCCTTCCTGCACATAAACAATCTACAATGGTGATTTGGCACTTCTATGTGTGCTGCAAAATGCAGCACACATAGAAGTAGCAAATCGTAATTTTTGAATGATTGGGTACACTTGCCAAGTCGAATTGGCATTTTAAAACTGCACTCACAGACACTGCAGTTGCAGGTCTGAGCCATGTTTATAGGGCCACTAATGTGGGTGGCACAACCAGTGCTGCAGGCCCACTAGTAGTATTCAATTTACAGGCCCTGGGCACTTCTAATGCACTTTAATAGGGACTTACTAGTAAATCAAATATGCCAATCATGGATAACTAAATGTACACATATAATGTATACAGGGTACACTTACACTTTAGCACTGGTCAGCAGTGGTAAAGTTTCCAGAGCAAACAAAACAGCAAAAACAGAGTGCAGCACATAGAAGCAGCCTGGGAAGTAAAAGCAAAAAGTTAGGGAAGACCATGCCAATGATGCCAAGCCTAACAAACCCCAATGCATGCCCCTCTGGCGCTGAAAACTGTGTCAGAGGGGCCCATATTTACAAAGTGGCATTAAGCCACAGAAAGTGACTTACCGCCACCTTGTAAATGTGGCGCACTGCACAAAAAGTGACGCTCCGGTGGTGCTAGGGCCTTGTAAATCTGGCCCTATGTACCACTTTCCTCAAGTGATGCATGTTTTCCTATTCTTTTCCGGTTCAGTGTTCTGAACATCTAAAATATACCCATAAACTTACTAATAATAAGAATCTTTATGACTGCACGTTGAGTTTTATGCGTCCCAAAACCCTCATGTAATTGGCGTAAATCTCGGACGGTTAGTGAATTGCATTTAGACGAAGATGTACTCCAAGGCCTAGGCATAAAATTACATGTGCAGAAATGTATACCCACAGATTTGAAAAAGTTTGTGAACTGGGTCTTTGGGTTATTTAGGGTGAATCAAGTCAGCATAACTTGAAAGACAAAAAAATGTTGTTTATTCTCAAATGCACTCTCCCTTGTGGTCTAGGCAGCATGAGAATGTAAAGTTTGCATTGCTAGTGCCAAACCTCGACCAGCATATTTGAAAGCCAAAGTTACTTAGAAGAGGAAACATCTGGGTCCTTCTTGAAAAAAAGCACTTCAAGAATCTGCTGGCTAACTGCCAGGCAAAAAGAAGAACCGTACACAGAGAACAGCCCCCCTGGAGTGTTCAATGACGTGCTCATTATTGCAAAGGCCAGTTCATCCAATAAGCAATCAAGTACTTCTACTGGGTGTTTATGAATACAACATGCTTATTTAGAGCACTGCTTTGATCTAATAACTACCCCAAGCACATCCTTATGACAACTGCAGATCTTTGCAGAGTCCGTAAACACCAGGGACAGTAACGAGAAACAAGAGTTTCCCTCACAAAAGTTAGAGTATGCGTTGCTGTTGTTCAAGCACCTACACGGATAGAATATAACAATTAAAAAAGCAAGCCTAGCTCACAAAGCAGTTGTACAATAGCAGAGAGAAGGGATAGATGTACACAGTTGCGAAGTAGCAATATGTCATGTGTGACACCCCTAGTCTGTCTGGCTTTTAATCCAAAAGCACTGTGCAAAGGGGCTTTAAATCACGTTTAAAAAGGTAAACAAGAAATTATAAGTACCAGAGTGCACAGTGATGTTAGCTAACAAGCTAGTACACGCTAGAGGTTTCTTACTTGGCATTGAGCTGAGTGGTTGAGTGGACGTGTGTTTATTTGTATGTGTGGGTACATCACTCCATGTTGAGTAGCAGGAACTAATCATAGCAGTACAACAGAGTGTGGCAACAGATGCAGCTATATATGCCCTTTAAAGAAGCGCGTTTTTAATCTGACAGCAGCGCCGTGAGAGATGCATTATAGATTATAGATATATTGTATTTTATTTAACTGAAGGGTACAATTGAATATTAGTGCATGCCTAGGCTCCCTTTACAAAAGATGAAGTATTAGTTTATGACTGTATTTCACCTGATCATGGCATCTGAATGAAATATATTTTTTAAAAACTAACTGATTAGAGAATTCAAAGTTATCTAGGTAAGGTCGCCCTTGGGTCTTAAGAGCGCAATGCGAAAGGAGATGTGGATGATTCGCTACAACTGTGAGCCACTTTCTGAGGACTGGGAAAGCCTCTCAAACAAAAGCTGTTCATCTCTATTTTAATTTCTTCTCCTCAGGTTGGGTCAGAGTTCCTGCACAGGTAAACTGAAGAAGCAGGGAGAGTAAAAACTACTCTTGCTGGCAGTGGACTATTTGACCCATACAAGAGAAGACGCCTCCTTCCCTTGAGAGGCAGTAGAAGATACAGGCCCGTTCACTTCTGTCGCACCACTCGGAAAAGTTGAACAGCTCAATTTCAGTCTTGCTTTTTTCATTTCAAATGTAATGCCTGTTTAGCAGGTGGTCCCCAGTGAAGTGCCCAATGAGGACCTACTGCTAGGGTTTTTTTACACCCCTATCCGAACAAATATTCCTCAAATGGCCTCTCTCTCCATTCACGTATTAAATTGCTTTTTCTAAATTCCTTTTGAAGAACGCCATTATGAGCCCCCTCTGACATAAAAGATTTGCCCCCACCTTGCGCTCCTGGGACTGCGAGTCCTACTTACTCAGCAATTTCCAGAAGACATAATGACTCGTAGGAAAACAGCTCTGTGATGCACAAAACGTTTTTTTGTGAGTAAACACGTCCTACTTATCGAAGTAAGTCACAGATAAGCCTAGAATAAAACCAGACACACCGAAAATGTTTTGCGAGTAAAAGCATGGATATTAAAAAATAAGAAGAAAGGAGTAAGACACAGTTACTCACAGTGCTTACTTTGTGCTTATGTGGCACTTATTTTTGAGGGCCGGGGCTTATTCTTCTGCCTCAAGCACTTGCTGCGAGCAAAAGACACAGATGGAAAAGACGGAGGAAGAGAAAAAAGAAAAAGCTTCACAAAGATAAAAAGCAGAAAGCTGCCAAGAAAGCTAAGGGGGCAGGGGGTGGCTGTAAATGGATTGAAGAGGTCCGAGATGGCGTCAGGATTACGCTGCCTCAGTATTCTGTGCCAGCACATTTAATTGCAGCAGCCACGAGTTTAAGAGAAGGGCTTTGGGCACCAGCATCTTTTTATTTACAAATTAAGCACGGGTTACTCATAGAAAGATCTGGGTGAATCAGATTCTATGAGTGTTGGGCCAAAGGGCCTGAGTGACACAGGTTTTCTTGTGACTTACACCTGTCATATTCGTGGCTTACTTCTGAATGACAGGAGTAAGTATTAACTACCCATGACTTACTCCTGGAATTCAATAGCAACCCTGGAGAGGGTAAGCCAAGACTAAGTCACATGTGTGCGTACACTTTTTTTGTGTGAAATGTGCCCTAAATGGCAGGTAGAGTTGTTGGTTCGTATTAATTTATAGTGCATGGAAGCCTGCAATTCCAGTGTCTCTGATTTTCTTATTACAGTAGACTTAGGCGTCTTTAATCACTTGTAATAAGAAAATTACATAGCAGCTCAGGAGTAATATTTTACAACAGTAGATATGCAAGGTCATAATGCCTGCTGCCACAGCCAGCAGTAAAGGAGAAAGGCAGGTCACTTAGCATCATTGCAGATGTAGTTTAAACAAAAAAACAAAAACTGGCTTTTCGTTTTTATCATCAATTTTCCTTAAGTAAATAGTGATCAGCAGAAAGCAGAGATTTACGATAACATGTTTCTTTTCTGCACACAGTTTACTACATTAAAAATAGGCTCTTTCTGCATGTTAGTAGTCATTTTGGGCTACAGTCCTTTTTTATTCTGATTTACATTAAACCGCATTACAGATTCAGCTCTGATTCTTTATGTCTACAACCATACTTTTTCGCTCACATGAAGGAGAAAGATGTCAAGGATTTGAGTAGTTTGTGGGAAGTGTGATGGTGTGATCATATATTATAAGGAATAAAATACCCCCTGTCATATGTCAAATGAATATTGCATGTCACCCCGAAGTTCCATGACCCTGCGTAGGAACTCAGTGTTCCTTCTCATTGTTCTATATTAGTGGTTCCCAATTTGTGCACCGCAGCACCCCAGTGCGCCATGAAAACTAGCCAGGTGCGCCACGAACAGCACAAAGCACTAAGCACAGACTGTGGGCCCCCTTGAAGGATGGGGTTCCCCTGGGGCTGTGTTACACCGCTGCTGACCTTAGCCTACTGGCAGGAGGGAGCTCTGAACTGAGCCTTTTCCACGTCGCATCCGTTCTCAGTGTCCTGGAATAAACCGGTGTCTTGTAACAGGCCAGCCTCGTAAAAACCATACAAATTAACCATATCATCACTGTCACAACTTAGAATGCAAACGTAGTGGGCTACTTCGTTAAGGTGGCTCAGGTCTTCCAATAAACAAAAGTATCTATTTTTTAGGAACAATTTCGCCCACTTCTACAATTGCAGTATGTTTTTGAATTAATGAATAGATGCAGTAAGCTCTTTATTCACATTAATCACAATACATTTTTATCTCTCTGGTAACCTGTGAACTGCTCAACATTAATATATTTTTACAGTTGATTTATTTAAATCACAATGTGTGCTGCCAAGATGAAAGGCAGGTCACAGGGCATAATAACAGCAGCTTAAGCAACGAAAATGGGAATTCACTTTTCTTTTTTCTGGTGTACTTCTAAAGAAAGAAAACGTGAGCAGTAGAAAGCAAAAATGTAGGGCAACATTTTTTTTTTTTCATGCTAATTTAGAAGAAGGTTGTATTCGCTAGAGACAATTTTTTAAAACAAAAAATAGCTTAAAAAATCCATCTGCAGACCCCAGAGAGTATTGTTTCCGACTTAACCAAATAAAGAGTTTTATTAAACAACTTTTAGATTTAATTTTTTTACATACATGATTATGATACCTTCATCGGCTTCTTCCCAATTATTTTCAGGGAGAAAAATGGAAGTACTCCTGAGGCCTGGCTTACATCCCCCCACCCACCAAATAAAATGTAGCATAATGGGGAGCCGTGGCCAACAGCCAATAGGTCAAGGAAGTCTGGGGTCGAAAAAGTTTGTGAACCACTGTTCTATATGGTCTCAGTACTACACTGCGGCTTGCATCAGGGTTTACTTTGTTCAATATATGTCATTTAAAATGTAATTATGTAATCCAAAAATAACTATGCTGGATGTAAGAGGAGTGTGAGGGGGTTTGTAGGTCTGATTAGCACATCAAGGTTTTATATCACAAAACATAACTACTAATGTAAACCAGAAATTGTTGTGGCAATTTATATTACAAATGTGCTAACTAAAACAGTCAAAAAAGGAATTAGAATGGACTTCAACCCATAATTATTACCTAGAATCTTATTGAACAAAAGCATGAATTAGACATTTACCCACAGTTCTCTAGGTCACAGTTTACTGGAATGAACGTGCCCTTTTGCATTTGTTTGTGTAATTTTGATATTAGGATGCAAATAGAAAACATTGATAATGGTTTGATTGACAAGACAAAATATGTTTTTTAGCTTTATGCCTGGTTTTCCCTGGGAATGTCAAAAACAAATTTGATTGGTAAATCTCCCATTTTCTCCTGGTAAATCTTGTCAATCATCTCACTCTGTGCCACAGTCATTATATTTTTCCAGTCTCCAATGGTGCCTGTAGAAAACAATTTAGAAAAACAATGATGTTGATTAATAAATGCAGCCAAACAGATGCATAGCAGTAACAATTAACAGTTTAGGATGTTCAGAGAATACACAAGATAAAGTAAATTCCTTTGTAACTGATGAAATACATTTGAATTGGTGATTATCGGCTAATTCATAAACATATCTATGCACCAAAGTTAAACTTAGGTATGTAAATACTCTGTTCATAGGATGTAAATTCACATTTTCTTTTCATATACCCTAAATTTACATGTGAAAGTCAAATCCTCACTCTCAATGTGGTTGAAGATATGTAATGTTCATGGCTTCCGTTAGTTACCAATAGAATTAATTGTCAATTTGAATAAAAATTTACACCCAATGTATGTGTAAATCCTACGATGTAAATTTCCAAAATACTTGACAAGAGAATAACAGAAAATGTGTTTTTTTCCCTAGAATTTCCTGGCCTACACATGTTGCTAGGACATTTTTCAAAGCTTTAATAAGGGTAATTTTACATTTAACATGATGAAAGTCTGAAAGAAAATTGAGAAAAGAAGGGCCTTCTCTGCTTGACTAAGATTGGAGATCAGGTTCACAAAGAGACTGCAAATTGATGACTGAAAATGTTAGCTAAGCAGTAACATGGTGTTAGAAATTGGGCCACTAGTTGGCAGAGATATGCATCCTGTGCAAGTAGGAACCACAATCTCTAGTCAGGGTAAATCACAACACAACCTAAATTATCCTATGCTCGCAGTCCGGTAGCTTGGCACAGAGCAGGCAGGCTTAACTAAGAAGGCAATGTATTTGTGCAATATCTCATACAGTAACACATTGAAAACACCACAAAACTTACCCACCACCAGTTTAGAAAAATAGATAATATTAATCTGAACAAAATAAGATCAAAATGACAAAAAATCCAACATGCACAAGTTATCATATAACTTTTTAAAGTTTTAAATGAGTCTCAATCCTTAAGAATCAGTGGGTGTATCATTTTAACACACAGTAACTGGGATGTGTAAAAAATAACGAGGCAGAGGGGCTGCAGAAGAGGAGATGCGCTGAAAAGTAAAGCAATGCCTTCATTTTTCTGGTGTGGCAAAGGCGATGTGTTGTTTCTTTCCACGCTGCAAGGCGATGTGTCAGTTTCCAGGAGCGCAGCCTTGGTTCATCATAGCGATGCAGGGATATTTCAGCACCCAGGGAAGAAGTGTGGAAAACCCAGAACGCGTTGAGCAAAGGCAACAGGTACTGCGCTGATTCGGAAGGCGATGCAGTATTTTTTCAGCCACGGAGTATGCTCTGCGTTGACCCGGCAGACGTTGCATCGAATTTTGCAGGTGTTGCGTCAATTTCCCAATGCGCCTGATTTTCTTCTCTTTGGTGAAGACTTTGATAGCCCTGAGACTTCAGAACAGGAGGGAAGCTCAAGGCAAGCTCTTGTGGAGGAAGGCAGTAATTCCACCAGAGTCAGGGGTCAGCAGGGCAACAAGGTGCCTAGCAGTCCTTCCAGCAAAGCAGTCCAGATGAGTCATGTGTGCAGCCAGGCAGTCCCTCTGACAGAGTCCAGTTGTAGGTCCAGAAGTGTCTGATTTGGTGGGATCACAGACCCAGTATATATACACCCAAAAGTGTCTTTAAAGTGGAAGAGACTTCAAAGAGTGGTTGTGAAGTGCCCATGTTTCTCTTTCAACCCAGACCTGTCAGCCAGGAGCCCTGTGGGGGGTTATTGGTCCTTTGTGTGAGGGCAGGCCAATGGCCTTTGAAGTTTAAGAGAGAGCCCCTCCACTCTTCCTGCCCAGAGAAACCCATCTGTATGCAGATAAATGCAGATGCACCCGAGTGTCCTGTGTTTATGGCTGTCTGGGTCGAATGCACAAGGGGAGCTGTCAACTAGAACAGATTAGACATGGGTTAGAGACGGACTGTAAGGCACAGATGGCAGTAAGAGAAGAGAAATGCCTACTTCATAAAAGTGGCACTTCTAAACTTCACCAGTAAGCAGGATTTCTTACAACCATATCAAATATGACAAATCTATTCCTTTTAGATCAGAAACTACCACTTAAAAGTATAGAAGGGAATCTCTAATGCTGGCCTATGTAAAACTTATAAGTGCATGTCCTGCATTTTACTTTCATAGCACACTGCTCTATAGATTACCTAGGGCCTACCTTAGGGGTGACATATATGGAAGATAAGGGGAATTTAAGGCTTGGCAATTAGTTTTAAATGCCAAGTCAAAGTAGCAGTGAAAATGCGCACACAGGCCTAGCAATGGAATGCCTGAGACATGGTTAAGGGGCTCCTTATGTAGGTGGCACAATCAGTGCTGCAGGCCCACTTTTAGCATTTAATTTACAGGCCCTGGGCACATCTAGTGCCCTTTGCTAGGGACTTACAGGTAAATTAAATATGCCAATAGGGTATGAACCAATGTTGCCATGTTTAGGGGAGAGAACACATGCACTTTAGCACTGTTTAGCTGTGACAAAGTGTGCAGATTCCCAAAACCAGCAAAAAGGAGATCAGAAAAATGGAAAGAGGCAGGTGAAAAATTGAGGGAAGACCACACTAAGGCTGTCATGTCTAACACATGGATTCTGAATAAATAAATAATTGTACTTGTGTTTGGGTATTAACACATCTTACTAACATTTCTTACAAAGTTGTGTCATGAGGGCGTGACTGGCAGCCATGTCATTAGAATACATTTTATTTTCCTCAACTCTTTCTATATCCTGATTAATTTGCTATTAATCCTGAAACAAAAATACTTTAAAGTGTGGTGTGCTCCTCAAGCAACTGTAGAGTACCAACAATGAAAGACTGACCGGTTCATTGGAATGTGATGGGACTCTAGCGCTGTTGTACATGACCAGAACAATGATACAGCCAATGACATGCCTGCCAGAGAGGCAAGAAGCAGAGAGCTGCTGCTCCGAGTCTGAGCAGCTTCATGGCCCTAGAGCAAGTGAAGGTCGAGCTCATGAAATAAGCACCGAGGACCACAGCCATAAACTGTTAAAGGCCTGGGAGCAAAGATCACAATGGCCCCTGAAGTATGCCTGCAACAAAGGAGCAGAAAGGGGCCAGAAGTGAGAAATGTAACATGTCAAAGGCATACCAAGAGAGAGGCCCAGAGCATCAAGGTGGAAGGTCACCAAAAAGGTCATGACCTTGCAGATTGGCAAGTTGATGAATCTTGTTAACAGGGTTGGCATACAACAAACAATACAGATAAATGTGGCCCTCATTGCCAGGTAGGCAAGACTCCTCCCTTTTGTGGCAATATAACTTCCCACTCACCCACACCAGGACAAAGAGTACACAGAGCATGAGCAACAGTGGAATAAGCTGCAGGAGAGAAGCAGAAATGAGTAATCAGATTCTTCAAAATAAAGACCCCACTCATAAATTGGCCCAAGGAATGGCATCATTTAACGTAGCGGGCTGTGGGATACCAATTGGCAGGGTAACCTGGAGAAGAAAAGAAAAGGATATATTACCTATCAAAGCAGACACAGCACTCACAGCCCAGGCCTACCTGGAAGGCAATGTGTAGGAGAGCTAACCAAACAGAGAATTGAAGGCAAAGACACTCTCAGCAAGTGGTCCAAATGGAAGGTAATAATTATGATTAATAACTGTTTAATTCTCAAAATATTTTATTGGATGTTGTCCATCCCCATTTAGGAGGCCATAGAGCAGGAAGGGTCTAATGGGCCACAACCAGGAGGGTTAAGACCTTTTACCACTGCAGTCCCGGGCCAGCCTTAATATAGCTCTTCAAACTTGGCCAAGTACAACTCTTTCATTACTTGACTCTAGGTAATACTGTTCGTGAGCAGTCACAGGCTCCTCTGCAAAGTTAGTGTTGGACTTACTCAGGCTAAAGAATCAATACCACCCACCCTACCAGTAAAATAATGTCAATGTTCAGTACAGTGGGTGTTTATGTAACAAAGACAAGTAATCTACTACAAAAAATAGAATCCCACTACACATTCAGTCAAGAATGAACACTCAATTCTTGGGTACAGGCCTTTGGCCCTCTGCTGACTAGGCCTTCACCTGTCTCTAGTGGACCTTCCACTCCCCTCACTGGGTCCTCCCAGTTCCAGGTCTACAGCTAAGTTGTATGGCAGCAGCTTGTTCCCCCTGGTTGATTGTAGCACTCTCTCTCCAGTGCCTAGACCTTATTCTCCCAGCTTGTAGCAAGGCCACATTCGATGCTGCCATGGCAGCTGACTCTCACCAGCAACAGGTGAGAGTCTCAAAATAGCCTGTGGAAGACCAGTAGCAATGTGTGGCTGCATTCAGACCTCTCGTGGTAATGGGCACCTACCTGCCACAGTCAGGAGCTTCCAAGCAGCAGATGGGAGTCCCTTTCAGGGGCTGCTTGGCACTGCTATCCAGTGCTAAAGTGCAAGGGCTCCTATGTAAAAGGCATATCAGATTTACTGGTAAGTCCCTAGTAGAGTGCCCTAGAGGTGCCCAGGGCCTGTAAATCAAATGCTGCTAGTGGGCCTGCAGCACTGGTTGTGCACCCACATTAGTAGCCCTGTAAACATGGCTCAGACCTGCCACTGCAGTGTCTGTGTGTGCAGTTTTAAACTGCCAATGCGACTTGGCAAGTGTACCCACTTGCCAGGCCTAAACCTTACCTTTTCTTACCTGTAAGACACCCCTAACGTAGGCCCTAGTTAGCCCCATGGGGAGGGTGCAGTTTATGTTTAAGGTGGGACATATACTAATGTGTTTTATATGTCCTGACAGTGAAATACTGCCAAATTCGTTTTTCACTGTTGCAAGGCCTATCTCTCTAATAGATTAACATAGGGGATGCCTTTAAATAGTATTAAAGGGCAGATTCCCTTTGGGAGTAGATATACATATGGAGTTTGGGGTCTTTGAGCACACAATTTAAAAATACATCTTTTAGTAAAGTTGATTTTAAGATTATGGCGGTCATTCTGACCGCGGCAGGCGGCGGTCGCCGCCGAATGACCGCCCTGCGGTCAAAAGAGCGCGGCGGCCATTCCAACTTTCCCGCTGGGCCGGCGGGCGCCTGCCAAAAGAGCGCCCGCCGGCCCAGCGGGAAAGCCCCTGCAACAATGAAGCCGGCTCCGAATGGAGCCAGCAGAGTTGCAGGGGTGCGACGGGTGCAGTGGCACCCGTCGCGATTTTCACTGTCTGCTAAGCAGACAGTGAAAATCTTTGTGGGGCCCTGTTAGGGGGCCCCACGACACCCGTTCCCGCCATCCTGGTTCTGGCGGTGAAAACCGCCAGAAACAGGCTGGCGGGAAGGGGGTCAGAGACCGCCAGGGTTGGAATGAGGGCCTATGTGTTTGAAAATGCCCCTTTTAGAAAGTGAGCATTTTCTTGCTTCAACCATTTCTGTGAATCTGCCTGTTTGTGGATTCCCTGTCTGGGTCAGTTTGACAGTTGGGCTGTTTGCACCTCTCACTAGACAGTGACACAAAGGGAGTTGGGATGTAGCCTGCATATCCTGATGAGATATCTGTGCTAGGAGTGAGGGGAGGAGTGGTCACTCACACCTGAAAGGGCTGTGCCTGCCCTCACACAATGCAGTCTCAAACCCCCTGGTGTGTGTCCGGGGCCTGGCCTGGGCAAGGCAGGATTTCACAAACAAGAGAGACTTTTCTTTGAAGTAAGCCTACTTTAAAGGGCAAAATGGGTATAAGAAGGACACTGAAAACCACAGACTAGAGATCGCTTCTGGAAACCAAGAGGAACTTCTGCCTGGAGAAGAGCTGAAGAGCTGAGGAAGAAGAGCTGCCCTGCCTGTGACTGTGCTTTGTGGAGCTATTCTGCAGTTGCTGCTTCTGCCTGTGCAGGAGGACGAAGACTGGACTTTGTGTGAAGAACTCTCCAAGGACTTGAAACTGAACTTGCCTCCTGTTGTTGAAGTCTCAGGGACAGCAAAGACTTCTCTCTGCCAGCACCTGGAGCCCCTGCTGAGACTCCTACCCTATGGTGCCCTTCCAGTTCCTAAGAAATCCAAGCACAGACCGCTGTGTGGGGAAAAGATCGACACAACTCTGAGACGAGGCTGAATAATCGACACTCACGGCTGAAGAAACAACGCGCAGCATCGCTGACGGAGGCTGGTGAGATCGCAACCCACGCTGCGTGGTTTTCGAATCATCGTGCAGCAGGATTTCCGATGCAAACATTGCTGGGCGTGTAAAAACGATGCAAGGCCTGCCCGGACCCGAGAGTGCTGTTTGGATAGACGCATCGCTCTCCTGTGGAGAGAAGAAACAACGCACACCAACCCGACTAGATCAAGAGTGATACCGACACATTGCAAGCCCCTTTTGCCGCACACTTGCACTTGCAGGGTTATTTTTGAAGCGCCCAGGTACATTTCTACGCTAACAGCGTTACCGTTGTGTTTAAAATCACATGAAGACTCTTTTGGTTTTTAATTGATAACTTGACTTGTGTATGGTCGATTTTTTGTCGTTTTGGTCTTGTTTTGTTTAGATAAATATTTTCTATTTTTCTAAACCTGTGTTGTGTCATTTTGTGGTGTTTTCATCAAGTTACTGTGTGTGTTGGTACAAAAACTTTACACCTAACACTCTGAAGTTAAGCCTGCCTGCTTGTGCCAAGCTACGGAAGGGGTGAGCGGGGGTTAGCTGAGGGTGATTCTCTTTTACCCTGACTAGAGTGAGGGTCCTTGCTTGGACAGGGGGTAACCTGACTGCCAACCAAAGACCCCATTTCTAACAACCTCCATGGTAATCAACGGAAAATATTACTCCACCCTCTTCTTACCCTTCACAGTTGACACTCTGTGTGCCGAAAACAAGCTCAAAACATCTTGCTTCAGCTGCCATCTAGGTACCAGTGCCAACTTTATTGGTGAAGAAAAATACTCCTCTCTACCCAAGGCTACCATAAGTCCCTTCACATAAATAAGCCACTAAATCCTTTGGGCTTTCTCTAAAAGTAGGCAATTGTTCACTATTTGCTGATTAAGAGAGGTCTCATCTTTAGTCCAGAGTGAATGCCACAGCATTACTTGGGTCAGCCCAATACAATCTTGAGGAGGGCAAATACCTAACTCCGCCTGACACAATTAGCCTGGCAAGCTATTAGGAACTGACAGAAGCATCCTGGACCAGGACTTATGAGGTACATTCATAACCGCTGAGCTTAATGCATTGGTCAAAATTGGCACCCAGAGGTCAGGATTACCAAGAAAAATGTCAACAGGCACCCCATCCAGCCATGAGGTCTTTTTTCTAGCATACTTCTCTAAGGCAGAAAAAGTCTCATCCCACGAGGGACTTGGCAGCTTAGAGCCTGCCTGATTGTAATAATGGTCAGAAGGTGCAAAGAACTGACCTCACCCAAATTACTTCCATAAATATTGGAGAAATGTTCTACCCACATGCTTGGAGTGATGACCACATCAATGGGAGTATTATGAGTGTCGGAAGAATAGGGGGCATTTACCATTTCCCAAAAGAGTTGTGTATCCTTAATATTCACTGCAACATGCATCCTTTCCCAGGCTTCTCCATTTTCAGCTTTAAAAGATCTCTCAGTACTGCCCGAGGAGCCAATGACTCCAATTTTTACCCAGAATCCCCTTGTTTTGATGAGATATGAGTGCGGGGGGCATTAATTGCCGATTGATGGACGGAACCGCCCATAGTGAGGGAAAGCGACAATGGATAGTGCTCACTCAAACAAATGGGTAAAATGGCAAAGTCATAAAGCCTAAGTCTATGGGTTAATGGAAGAACGAGAAAATCAATTAAACTGCCCCCGTCCAAAATAAGTAACAAACCCTGAAGAGCTTCGGCCTGCCAAATCAATCATAATAAACAATGCCCACTTACTCAAAATGGCATTAGGGTGGTCTCCACAGGGTGTGTGTTCAAAATGTGTAAACTCTTCCATCTCACTGCAAATCTGCCATTATATAACATTCTTGGCAATTGGACCTACTTAACAATTGAAATCCCCACCCCAAATTATAACATAATTCTTTCTAAGATCACCCAAAATTGCACCCAAAGCAAGATCAAGGGAGACAACTATATCATTGTAGTCGTGAAATTCAGGTGATAAAAATTAATCACAACCAGACTTCCCAGAACTAGCTCTAAATTACATGATTTGAAAATAAAGGGAATTAAGACACATTTAACAACTTTCCAACCTAGGGTGAGTGAGACCAGAGTCAGTAAGCCCCCTTTGTGATGACCCCCACTAGATGGCATTGCAGGGGTCTCAATTGAAAAAAAACATTAATAAATACTGTGTCACAAGACCAAGTCACCTGCAAACAAACAATGCTATAATTCTGTTTAAGTTTGTGCCTCTAGGGACTATCAATTTAATAGAGAGCCCCACAACATTCAAGACCAGCCACTTACAGCTAGCCTTGGAAACAATAGAGAAGAGCACATGGGCTGGCTGTGGCACAGCAGAGGTATCCACATGGGTGTCCTTATATGTGGTCTCACAACTAGGGCAGGACTCAAATGCAAAGAAGAAATTTGCACCTCATTAAACTGCAGACTCTCAAGAAACCCATATTCTTTGTTTCTAATATTCTGGTGGCAAGAGTGAACACCATCATCCTACTCCCTACCCTCTGAGCAAAAAGAACTCATGGACTGTGAGAGACTGCCTTCAGAGAGTCAATCATTTCCCCCAATATCAGATAACAACATAAATCTATTACTGAGGGATAGAGGAGGATTCAAACAACAGGCAGTATAAGAATGATTGGGGGCCATGCGCCAGTTCCCTCTTGTGGGCCTGTAAAAATATCCAAACAGGAGGATTGTTTTAGAGCTGCAATTCGCTCTACCAGTACTAACTTGCTCCAAAATATCTCCTGCTACCACAGGGTTGTGAACACTCACAACAATAGTTTCACCTGCATAAGTTATCCCCAACAGGCCAATACTATGCACCATCCATACAAATAACATTTCTGAGTCCAAATTCCAATGACAATTAACAGTGCTATTCAACCAAAACATCACCTTGTTCTTAAGGGATCTATAAGATTCAAATAGACCTGCTAGGAGCTGTGGGACAATAAGGTAAAATTAGTACATGGGGTCAAACAGGCAAACTTTCTTCATTCTGTGGGCCCTTTTCTCTCTGAGAGAGAGGTGTGATGCATTTGTAGGCTCTGCACTAAAAGTAGTAGGAACTAAACTAGTATCCCTATCAGACTTCTGAAGCCTAACTAAATTGACCCCCCCACCTTGCAACTCCTTCTGCAAGCCACTGGTGTGAACAGTGCCATCGGATAAGTGTACAGCTAAAGCTGCAGTGCACTATTGTAACTGCTGCATAGGGGGATCAATAGTCTGACCAATGGCATTTCTGCACCCTTTGACTGAATTAATAATTTGGGACAATTTAGAATAAATAGTAGCAAGACATTCATAAACAGGCTGTTATTTTAGCTATAGCTCCATGCACGTTAGTTTAATACACTAGGCCGCTGTGCACTTTGACCTAGATATAGTTTATTTGGCTTTGCATTGTTATTTTTACAATAACCAGTTTTACGGTCTTGTTTTAATTTCTTCTATCTAACTGTTTTGCCTAGCCCGGCATTGTGTTCTCAAACAAGACATTCTTGATCACTTTGTGCTTCAGTCAAGGCTACAGTTTGGTACATTGCCGGTGAACGTGGTAGAAGTTTAGACTTCCACATTCGTAGAAAATACACATGCTTTCGTAGGGACATTTTCTTAGAACATTAGCTGTGTTATTATAAAAACACTTCCTAGTCCCATTACACGTTAAGAGGGAGATTCCAGCCAGGGAACCACGACTGTATGCCGTTGGTGAATGCTTCGCTGCAGATGCTAACGCAGACTACAGGCCTTTGCTCAGGTATGAGGGTCGATGTCCCCCCAGGGGAACCTGAAAGGCAGAATTAGAGCTTAACATGCTGTGCTCAAATTATGACTCAGATAGAAAATAGTCCATTAATTCTAGTGGCAATATGATAGCGTTATTCTTATGCTTCACTCTCATCATCACCATTTTAATATTGTCATGTTGTGTCGTTCTGGTTATTGCAGCTCACGCTTTGCTATCTAAAATGCAGTTGTTTTATTAAACCAGTCTTTAAAACTCATACTGCTTTCATTGTCATTTATATATGAGACTGAATTGCGAATGAGAGAACCGGATGCGACCTGAGTGACCACGACTTACCTGAGAAGCATGATATGTCATGCGCTCGGCTGCCCACTCATCTCTACCTTTCGGGAGAGACGAGGCACTGCTAGTTAGCCGGAGAAAAACCCAGATTTGGAGTGACAGGTGTCACCCACTGTGGGTCAGACTCAGTCTCCCAGACCGTGGACAATCTTGCTGCTCAAAATCCAGTAGTCTCTTTAGAATAATGAGAGCCTACGCAACAGGGCTAGTTTAGAGTCAAGAAGGTCCCTTAAGAATGTCCTCATATCATCTCTAAAATTGCCCACCAATGGGGTAATAGAAACCCTTTCATGGCTTCTGGGCATATCTAAACATTGCTTATTCTGGGCTGATTGAGACTTCAAGGCCCTTCTTCTTCCTTTAATTAGTGGGCCCACACTTGGGGAGGCATGTACATTAGAAGAATTAACCACGTACTACATTCGCATTGTATTGCCTGAAACACCCATTTCCGGTGCCCCCATAGTAGTAAAATCATGCTCCCCCTGTGCACTAGGAGGGCCAACAGGAACATGATCCACAGCAGAGTCAAGAGTTACAATAGCTGGCACACATAAAGGGGTAATTCTTCTGCTGTCAGTGACAAACGCCTTTGGCAAGTTATATTTAATTCAATACCAAATCCACTCCCTCACTAAGACGTCATCAATAGTTCTGCATTGGTGAGAATGGTGCTGATGGGGCTCTAAACGCCTGTCACATTTGTATTCCTTTTACTCATAATCCCTTACAAGGTCATAATCCCTTACAAGGGAAGGTACATAAGTGCCTCTACAGAGATCAGCTACAGATAATTCCTTGCTTCCAAGAGCAGCCTGACAACACTGTTACAGATGGACAGAAAAAAGCTTACTGGCACGGGGGTGGGCTCTGCCCAGCCTCTGCCAGTCTATAATGGACTAAGACGGGCAGCAGGGCAAGCACCTTCCCTTTATGCACCTCCCGGCGTGTAAACTGACAGTAGAAGCCGCATTGCTGTAGGGAAATGAAGTCCTGACCCCCTCCTTATTCAGCTCGTGGGGCAAGCACATTCCCTTTATGCACCTCTGGGCGCATAAGCTGACAGTGACAGCTACGTTGCTATAGGGAAATGAAGTCCTGGGCCCTCCTGGCCACTCTCAGCACATCCCCTGCAGCGGGGCAAGCACCTTCAAATTATGCACCTCCAAGTGCGTATACTGACAGTGGCAGTTGCATTACTATAGGGAAATTAACTCCTGGCCCCCCGGCCTCACTCAGCACATCCTGTGGCACAGGGCAAGCACATTTCCTTTATCCTTATCCAGGTGCATATACTGACAGTGGCAGCTGCATTGCTATAGGGAAATTAAGTCCTGGCCCCCTGGCATCACTCAGCGCGTCGAGCAGTTTTTGCGCTCTAACTATCCAAAAACCCTAGAGTTTAAATAGAAAGTACAACTTTAAATCTACCCTCTAAAATGTTCCATCCCTCCTCTCCTTTCCATATGATGGGTTGAGGAGCATTTCCATTACGAAGCATGCTACTTTGCGTGGGACAGGGCACTCAACAAGAAAGTCCACCAGGAAAAGAAATTAGGTGCAAGAAGGAGTTGTCTGTGGACTTCTACAGCCTAGTTGTGTCTTCTTCTTCTTGTTTTCAGAAATTGTTTCCTCTGTTCACTGCAAGTGCCATTTCAGAGTGCACTGTGGTAGTGACATATTGCAAAATATTATAATACCAATATGGTCCAGTAAAAATACCTCCACCTATGGGAGGACTAAACTTAGTCTACTCAAAGATGCATGCATCCCAGACTGTCCACAGTACTGCCATTGCCAAGAAATCAGTTACTTACCTGCAACTCCACTTTTCTAGTATTGGTACCTATCATATGTTTTGCATACTTGAACCATTCCTTGTTGTCAGGCTGGGAAACCACAGTAAATTTAACTAACAACAAATGGTGTTAAAATGACAAAAGGCTTCAACAGCTCTCCTACTCCCCCGTGAGGCCACTAAAGCTCAGATTTTAAATCACAAGTCTGACAAGATTACATAATTTATGTACTCTTCTCAAGCTTGTGCTTTAAAATCTGAGCTTTAATGACATAATAATGGAACGGTTGGAGGGTTGCATGTGAACATATGAATGATGCTAATGCTGGAGAATTGGAGTTACAGGCAAGTAACTTATTTCTTCTCCAGCATTTAATCCTTCAAACATTCAAATGTTTGAATTAAAATAGCAAGAAATACAAATATTATAGTGAAGTGTGACCTAGAATCATCTTTACTGAACTAGGAACCCAGACCAATACTAGTCCCACCAAAGAGTTAGCCACTGCGTTCACATCCAGATAGTAGCACAAGAGCTGGGACTGGTAACCCAAAAAAACAGCCCTCGCAAATGTTGTCAGACGAGCCCCAATAGGGTGCATGGTGAGTAAGCCTGACCACTACAATAGGGCCTCCCCAAGAAAATTTCACTAAATGACAAAAACTGTGCATTCTACAACATATTTTTCATTATATTCATTTGCATTCATTTTTAAAGTATGGTAAATGATGACTTTACAGTGCAGCAGGATACAGCAATCTTTTTAACAGTGCCTCTTATCTCTCCATAGCGGATCTCTCACATGTTTTTCAATTGTTTTATAGCGCCTTTACAGCACCCAGACATCCAGAGTAGGTCTGGGCAGAGGGTGCAGAGTTGTGCTACAAGCAATTCCGTAAAGTGATTTAAAAAAAAACCTTCTGTGCTATGTGAAGTTCCGAGGGCTGATGGAGTTTCCCTTTGCGCCTGTTAATGTTGTGTTTTACTTCAAACGCAATGTAGAGTGCGTTCTCATGTTCAAAATCGAGCGCAAACGACACAACACGGTTTGCATGGGCCGCTGCCATTTTGTGCTTTACTCTGTTTATGGTGCTTGGACTGTTTTTTCATCCCTAAATAATCTCATCAATCCTCCACCCTCCTAATTAATCTTCCCCTCATTTTTATTTATTGTATTAGTGGTCTTTTAGTGTATATATATGTTTACATTGTTTTCATTTTTTTGTGCTTTTTGTGACTGTATTTTTATTTATTTTTCCCTTTACTTCCTTAGTTATTATTTCTTCCTTTCTTCTTTTTTCTTTTCTTCACCCCACCACCCAGCGCCATGGCAGAGCAGGTGCCGGCGAACAGGGAAAAGGCAACACCAGGAAGTCCCCCACCCCGGCCAGCCAACAGCCACCATCTACCTTGTGGGCGGCACCGCCACTAAGGAGTGCAGCCCCAGCTCATCTTTTCTGAGGTGGCAGCACTGATTTTCTACGTGTAGCGCCACCTCTCCTTCATGCTGGCAGCATTTACCCCCCTGTGGGAGGGTAGGCTGCATTGGAGGAGGGTGCGCAGGTGTGTTTGGTGCATCACCCAGGTCCAGCGCACCACCCATACTGCTGGGCAGAGATCATTGACCACGAGCAGGATCTGCTTGACCTGCTAGGCGTAGGGATCCCGGGGCTCTGTGAGTATTAACTGTATTTGTGTTCTACAATGCTAACTTTGTTTTTACGAATAGCATGCTGCTCACACTTAGAGGTCAGTTATGTTTAGTTTACGTTAAGAATATTATTATGTGATCCAGGTAGAGCTAGGTGGGTGCTTGGTGGTCTTCATGGCAGGGTCCCGCCATGGAAAGGCTGGCAGAAAGGCAGAGTTGGGAGCCACAAGGGGGCCCCTGCAATGCCCAAGACAATGGTGTGAGGAGTGCAGGGGGGCCCCATTAGCACACTCAGAATGCACACTGTCTGCTATGGCAGAGAGTGAGCGTTCTGGGGGCGCTGTTTGCAACAGTATTGGCTCTGACCCTCTTGGGGAGCCGAGGCGGATGCCGCCACACTGTTTCCACTGGGCTGACCAGCGGAAACATACTAATATGACATTTCTGCAAGTCAGCTCAATGGAAACATTGTTATATGACAGTTGTGTGGCCACCAGCTTGGCAGCCGTCTCATTACTGCCATATTGGAGTTTGGGCGGTTCAACCGTCAAACTAGTAATCGGCCCCTTATTGAAAGGCATTTGGGGAAGATCAGGGCCACTGGAATTAAAAGAGATAACTGTCAACTACGGCTGCCACAGCTGCAGACAGCAGAAAAGTACTCAAAGTGCTGGATAGCATGCCTCCATTAATTTGCAACAACAAATTGTATTCCATTGTGCATAATGCCTTCCTCATAAATGAGAGGTAATTCATTTTTATTTTTCCACTGAAACTGTCTGTTTAGTCACTAGAAAAGCCTTTAAAAAAAAAAATCACCGTTTTTTTTAATCTCGGGTTATTCTGCCTTATTTCTTTTCTACCAGACAATCAGTGCTTTTTATGTGAGGCATATGTGGGGAAACAAATAGCACTGGCCCTGTGACTCTCCTAATCATAAAAATCACATCAATTTCCAATGTCCCTAGGGGACCAGCAATGTACTGCTTCTGTGCCACCCACTCTCTTCTTTTGAAGAAGTGTTTGTTCAGAGCATTCTTTACAATGTGTCTTTTCCCTTTTTGTTATTTTCAATATAGCTACTCCTGCTGGTCAACCAGCACCACCCACCAGGCAAGAGAAAGCGGTCCGTCTGCGGTGGCAGAGGCTGGAGAACATCCAGGCCGAATTCCACCAGCTGGTGGTCCTCGAGAAGAAAAAGGGTGAAATAGCTGCCTCTGACCCACAACCCAGATCAGCAGCATACCAGCCCTAGCCTCCAGCCCCCAGCCACTACATCACTGGTTCTGCTGCCAACTCTCTGTGTCCCTAACTACACCTGCTGCTGCCCCCTCCCACTCTGATAGGGCACTGCTTTACCATATCCAGCATCGGATGCACCAAATGGAGAGTCGGCTCTCCATGATCAAGCAGAGCCTGGTCCAGCTCCGGACCCACATAGACAGTGCTTTCATCTAAGTCCTTTTAAATTATTTTTGTTTTGGTGGGAGGGACTTGATGTGGGTGGAAACGATAGAAAGGCAGTATAGAACTGGGTTTCACATTGGACTTTTCTGTGGACTTCCTGGGGATGGGGCTATTTTGTTTTATGAGAAGGGTGGGCATGTTGTGTTTGGAAAGGTTGGGTTTTTGTATTTGTTAAAAATAGAAAGAGGATAATTTATTTTACTTGATTTATGCCGCAAATGTATATTTTGGTGTTATAGTTTGCACTGCGGTCTTTTAGTGTAGGTTGATGTTTAAATATGCCACAAAATGTGTATATCATTTACTTACACCCTTGTGCTACTGCCCTCCGCAACTATATTGACCACTAGGCGATTGTTGCAATTGCCTATTTTGCCTACAAAAACCTCACAGACAGACAACATCTTCTTCAGTAGGAGTTAATTGCTAACTACACAAGTTCACTTTAATCCATAGTAATTCTCTTCCCTGAATAGGAAACAAGGGAGTCTTCTTACAGCAGGGTTTTTCCCAAGGTGGCATCTTTATTCTTTAAGGGGGTGGTAGTAGTTGAAGCAAGCTAGCACAGTTACAGAGAAGACAGAAGGTGTCACTCCACCTATGTGAACTTCAACTTTAGGATTAATCAAAGGGTTAACTATCACTGTCAACTAGATTGAAAGAAAACAGAGGGTTAGGGGGTCATGTTATTTCATAACTTTGGGAAGACTGAGACCAGACTACCACAATGACAGTATTTGACACACAACAAAGAGGACGTGATTTGATATTAAAACTAGCAATATCAACTTCTTCTGGACAATGGTGGGGAGCTAGTATTTGAAAACTAAACTAAATTAAATCATGGAGTCAGGAGAAGTGGGCTCAGAGTCAAGAATATTTGGACAAGGTTAAGCGTTTATGCAACATATTGCTCAGGTAACAGAAGGTCATACAGGTCATGCAGTGAGTTGGTGTCACTTCTACTACATCGGTTCCAGCAACTATGTGATCCATTTATGGTGTAAAATTAAGTCACACCTCAATAAATCACACAGCCTGGGGGAGGAGGGTTAGGACCTCGATGAATGGATGAGAAAGAGGATCTGGGGAAAGGTGTGACAAAGACAAACACTACACAAAAGAAACCACAACAATATTCATCTGGCGCTGAGCAGCACACCATCATCAAACTGTTGTGGTAGAAAATGATGATGGGATAAGTATGACACAGTTCAGTTAAATGGATTGCAAACAATTCTTCATACCAAGAGAGACCTAGGATAGTATATCTCTAAATGTCATGTCTTCTAAGTTTGAAAAATACAAATTATGGAGGATTGAATTTAACCCACCCAGTTCTAACAATTATGACTGTTAATTGATACTGTATTGCCAAATTGGGTGGTACCTTTCCATTTTTCTTAGAATGTCCATCATTCTTGGGTGCCTGGCTGAACCTGGCCGATAGGTAAGCTAGAGTCTTGAACTTTCACCAAGTTTTGTTTGTGAAGGAGAGAACTAGGAGAAGGTCTGCGTATTGAAAAAAAACTGTAATAGTATAAAAAATTAAAGAAGGACAAAAGGAAGCAAGGTAAGCTTCACGAGGAGTCAGGTATGTACCAAGAAGACTCAGAGGCAGAGCTGAACATAAGTGGAGTTTGACATTTGAGCCAGCAATGCAGCAAACACATACTCAGTAGCATTTCCCAACATTGCACCTCTCTCGGGTCCACAGAGCTGAGTGAAAGTTAGGCCTGAGTCTTCACCATCATCAAGGTTTCTCTTTGAAGTCAATAACTTTCTCCTTGTAGCTGTTGAGGTGGTCCCACCCTGAGTCCTCCCATCCTCCGCCTCCTGATTCTAAGGAACTCCATCCCAGTCCCAAATCGAGCGAGCTAGACCTTTGTAGCCAAGTGCACTGCTGTTCAAGAACAAATAGAGAAACAGAACTAGAGTATTTTGCGTAGATTTGTGTTTGGTGATTAACGTGACTGGTCTGGTGTGAGGAACCAAAAAAAAGGAGTGGGCCCTGCAGGTAAATTTCACTTAGTATGAAAGTCCAATCACTTTCAGGAAAAAATGATCAGCCACCAGCCTCCAAACATTGCAAACATCAGAACCAAGTTTACAAGTTTGTTGAACTCCCTTTCTCACTGTCAGTCACCACATACATCGTCAATCATGACTCACAATCACCTAATATATTACCACGCATTGCTACAATAGTTATTAGTCACCTCTTCCAATCCAAGCATGGTAGTTGAACACAATTATCTCCTCCATTGTTAGCAAGGAGCAACACATTGAGATTTAGAAATGGCAGTCTTTTAATCAATGATCTTCTGGAGCAGCCCTGCTAGGTGATGTAAAACAAAAGACAGGCAATCACATGTGAGGGAGACAGGCATTGTTTCCAATGTCCTGAAGGGAATGTGGGAGCTTCTTCACTGCACATGGGTCCAACTCCAATCTGGCCATATAATATGTGGCTAAAAAATGGCGGGGCAGCATAAATCCGACACAAACATGATGTTCCACTAGCAATTTATTTTTTTGCAAAGAAAGAAAGAAGTTGAACAAGAAATTATTAAAAAGTTCTATGGTGACTCAGTCTGGGAAGCAGAGCTCATCCTCAAACTCAGGTGGTTCACCCAAAAGTTGGCCAGCAAACACACTTGATTCTAACCAATCATCTGATTCATCCTCCTGTGGTCTTTCGAGGAATACTGTAATAAAGTGGTATAAAATGCTGGTTCATTTTGATCATGGTTAATCTCTCCACATTTTGAGGTGAGAGACTGGTTCTTTTCACTGTTACAACTGCACTGAACACACGTTCAGCAGACACACTTGCTATAGGACAAGCCAGGTGTTAATGCCAGCCTGTTGAGCTCTGCCCATTGGCACATCGTCCCATACCATTACACCAATGGCTTTTGATCCACATGCACCTCTTTTGGATCATCCTGATACTCCTGGAACATCCTCTAAGTGTCATTGGTGCTGCCACTTGCTCAACCTCTTTTGCCTTTGCCTTTGCACTAGACTTAAGACATGCCACTTGAAACCAAGCAAATGCAGAGGTTAAGTTAAATTCTTCTGATGCTGTTGTTGCAGGTTTTGGTGGCTATGAGACAAGACTGGCCACTCTGGTAGAGGACACCCCAGAGCTAGGGAGTGGGACTCCAAGTTCCAGCCGTTCTTCTTCCAGTTCTCCGGCTTGCTCAACAATCCACCTCTTGTATTTTGAAACATCGCCTTCAGAAAAAGGAATGAAAGTGGGAAGAATTATTTTGTGGAGTAGATCAAGTAGAGTGGCACAGATGTACTCTTTGTTCGAGATAATATTTTTCAGCCTTGCATAACAAACCAAGCAAAGGATTAACCCCTCAACTAAGGCATGCGCTTATGGGTTTTCGTTCACACCTCCTAATGGGAACATGTCAGACACCTTCTTTAGCTGCTCCTCCAGCTGATGCAACAACTGGATAGCTGGGCCCATCGTACTGTCCTCCTTGCTAACTTCCAGCGTGAAAACCTCAAAATGGAGCAGAATCTGTGTCAGACATTTGACTAGGCCCCATTTGTCGGCATCCATGGTCATAGCTTTCCCAACTGCATCCCCTCTTAGAATGATAAACTCATCGATCTGTCTGTACTACTCAAAAAGGCGATGCAACATATAAAAAGGTTGAGTTCCCCGTGTTAGCACCTCCTGTATCAAGGCTTTAACTGGTACTCTGTTACCACACTGAATAATCCGCAACTGCTTCCGGGCTCGAAAAGAATGGCTGAAATGAGTGCAGATTCATCTGCTAATAGCCAGTATGCTGCGGACTATGTCTTCGTTATTGAGAAAGTCTTGCACAACCAGCATGATGCAGTGCTCCAAACACAGGACCCTGAATTAGCCACTGTCTGCCATGGCCTTGATTATGTTACTGCCATTATCCGTGGCAACAAATCCAATTTGGAGACCTCTGGGTCACAGCCATTCAAACACCTTGCTATTAAATGTGTCCAAGATGTTTGCAGCTGTATGTGATTTCTACATGGCGAACATGGCTACTATGGCATGCTGCCAAATGCTCTTAAAAATGTCTTCAGGGACAAGACCTGTTTATAGCTTCTGCTTTACCTCCGCAAAAGATATCCACTGTGCAGTGATGCACATGTAATCAGTAGCCTGACAACTGGTCCACATGTCTGTGTCAGATGGATAGTGTGGACAACACTTTGCTGAAAGCTTGTCCAACCAACTGCAGCACAGACCTGGATCAGCAACTCTGGCAAAATAGGTCTGACTTGGAACCTTCCATTTCAGGCAGATGGCTGGCACAAACTTTAAGAATCCCACTCCTTCCACAAACGAACAAGCGTTTGCAATGCAATGGGTCTCGCGTTTGCTCAAGTTAGAGCTATTACCGTTGTAAATTCCTAACTGGACTTTCTTGTCACACAAACTGAAAATAAAAAGTAAAACAGTTGACATTAGCGAGCATATTCAAAGTGCCACCACCGTCATCATCGTGAGGGCAAAGGAGAGGCACAAAAGGAAAAAGAAGTTAGCTCACAGTCAAAGTTATTGGCAAAAGTGCAATTATCCATGTAACAGGGTCAGTGGCCAAGGCCGTAACAAAACCGCCCCAAGGTGGGGACAAACGGAAAGCATTTACAAAGTATTTTTGAAAGGCAAGCCCACGGTGGGTGTGGTTAAAAGCCCAGATACATACCAACACGTTGGAAAAGCAGCGCTTCAGTGCTGCTATGCTCAACCTAAAAAGGGAGGAGGTCCAGCGCAAATATTTTTGCCAGCTTCCCATTGTACAAACATGCCATTGGGTGTTGCGATCATAGGGCCCCTCCTATCTAAAGATGTCCGCAATTGTAGACTGGATTTTCTTCTTTTGTTGGGCTACTGACGCAGGCAACTTTTGAGTTGTAGGTGGTGGTAGACTCAATATGCATCATGGTGCAGTCACCATATGCTGTGGTGTCTCCATCTGACTCTGGGCCTTCCTGTGATATTGTGAGGTTGCTAATGTGGGTGATTCTGGTGCACTGCTGGGGACAGGGCTGCTTTGCGTGAGGATGTCACCCTGGTCTTCCTCACCTTCCATTGTGATTTGACCAGTTGTAGATGATGTTTCCCAGATCTCCTCACCTACACCACCACAACCACATTCAGCCATTTTTTAAGGTGGTCCTCCCACCGGATTGCGTGATGTTTTTTATATGGGTCCTGTGGCCTCCAGTACCATAATGTGAACCAGGCTTACCTCGATGAACACTCATGTGACAAATTAAGCGTATCGCAATTTTCTCCTTCTGTTTGCTAATTCCTAAAAAGTTCGAAAATGGGGAGGAGTAATTACTTATTGGGCCACTGCCAATGGCTGAAGAAGAACTGGAGGTTGATTGTTTCTCTGCAGTGCATACTTCTACTGAGGTACGGGTTGGTGCAGGTCTCTCCTGGGGCCTTACAAATATGGGAGCTGGCGGTGCTGACTGTGCTACATCCCTCAGAGCAGGATGGATAGTAATGTCGGATTCCTCTGTGACAGCTTCCACAGTGACTGGCTCAACATCATCATCTTTCTCATTATCATCCCCTTCCATGATTCTAAGGCTTTCTGGAGCTTTTCTTTTCCCTTGCCTTTGCTGGCATCTCCCAGACTCAGCTGGGGCCCACTCCATGCCCCTATCCCCGTCATCAGACATGAAACGAAGATGGAGTAGTACCCTTCCTTTTTTTTGCTGGAGATCTGGGAGCCAATGATTCTAAAAGAGAGGGGTCTTATTCAGCTGGAAGCTTGCCCTCATGTTCCGCTCTAACTGCGGGAAGATCTACTATTGCTAGCTGCAGCTACTGTCCACTCTGCTCTCTTTCCTGAAACAACTGGGTACTACTTTGTGAAAGGGACAAATCCAATTCAAAGTCACTGCTTGTTGGCGCACTTTGATTGCAATAGCTGCTTCACTGACAGACATGGTCTTGGGCTTAGGTTACGGTGATGCTGTTGACGCAGGAGTGCTGCTCCCAGGTTTCTCCTCAGAAGCCAGTGTGGCAGGCACACGTCTTCTGAAAAAGGTTGTGGTTGGCACACCACTGGTGGAAAGCTGCTCCTTCTCACTGACCACTTTCTTGGGAGCAACTTTCTTTGGCGTGATCTTTAGCTCTAATTTGGAAGTAGCACTAAGATGCACAGGCGAAAGAGTATGGAGGACCGAAATAACTGTACAGGCCTTCTCTTTGGCAGTACTGCAGGTGATGTGACATCTCTTCTCTTGTGCACCTAAAAGTGACGTAGCAAGAAAAGCATGTAGCCTGTGAAACATGGCATTGTCGCAGGTTTAAATAGTACAGACAAATGCAATCTTAGTGCGGTTGGTTACTTATATAATAAACATCAATTTAATCAAACGTTGTAAAGTCAAACCACACCACAACACCATAAAGCTTAATTTCAAATCAGGCATCACAACATGCAGACTTAGCTCTTTGTTTTATCTCCATCTGTTTTAAAGGAGACTCCTGCGGTAGTCAGAGGGAGGTGCATGGGTAAACAGAATAATCTATGGCAGCAAGGTGGTCCAGGGGAAAAGGAATAATCATGAAAAAAATTAATTATGCTATTGATTTGTCTGCAGTGTGCCGCAGCCAGAGTGTTCAGGAGGAAATGGAATTATTATACACCTAAAGAAACTGAATGCTGTAGTGCATAGCCTTTGGTGGATGGATGGCTGGATGGAGGAATGGATGTAGATGGATTGATGAAGGCAAAATGCAGAATTAAATTAAATTGAATTAAAATGTAAAACATTTTAAAAATCTAAGCATTTAAAACAAAATAAAAATAAAAATAAAAACAAGACATTACAAAAATTAAAATTAATTATAAAAATAAAAAATGAAAAAAAATCCAATTACAAAATAGTAGCATAAAAATGTTAAATAAAAAAATTAAATAGAAACTAAAATAAACAAATGATGAATAATTAACGTTGTATGTATGCAAGCCTATGGCAACGGGCAAAGACACACTGGCTGGATGCAGAAAATGGCTGCCAGCCACATGGCAAAACAACTGAGGCATGGCAAACAAAGAACACATGCAAGCCTATGGAAAAGGGACACTTGCTTGATGGACAAAATGGCCGCCAGCCACATGGTCAAACACTAACAAGGAGAAAGGAGGCATGGTAAACAAAGATTACATGCAAGCCTATGGCAAAGGAACACTGTCTGCATGCACAAAATGACCACCAGTCACAGGGTCAAACAACAACAACAAGGAACAAGGAGTAATGGGGAACAAAGAAAGAACAGATGGAAGCCTATGACAAAGGAACCCCCTGCATGCACAAAATGGCTGCCAGCCACATGATCAAACAACAAGGAGACAAGAGAACAAAGAACACATGCAAGCCTATGGCAATCCCCAGCCGCTGCGTCCCCTGCGGCCACTCCTGCCTCCCCCCCTCCTCACCTTCTGTTCCTTTAGCTTTTGTTAAATCCCTAGCCGCTGCTCCCCCTTTGGCCCCTCCCGCCTCCTCCTCATCTTCCGTTCCTTTAGCTTTTGTTAAATCCCCAGCCGCTGCGTCCCCTGCGGCCCCTCCCGCCTCCCTCCTCCTCCTCACCTTCCGTTCCTTTAGTTTTTGTTAAATCCCCAGCCGCTGCGCCCCCTGCGGCCCCACCCCCCCAGCCTTCCCATTCGTCCACCCCTACCTCCTCGCAGCTGCCACTCTCTCCGTCCCCTCCATTTATGGCAGCCGCGGCGCAGACGCCCGTAGCAGGCACGCTGCTGGTGCGCCAAAGGAGAACCAAAGGCAAACCCGTCTGCGCCCGTCCGCACCAAGACCGTACCCAGCGCCAGTCCCCCTGGTCCTCTCAGACAAACCTACTCACCCTCCACTCACTCAACGCAGGCCCTCGCACCACCTGCACCCTTTCCAACCCCACACACAAACACTCATGGCCCCTTCACCTGCCTCACCTGTCATTTCTCCTGCCCCTCACCCCTCACACCACACACCAAACATAGCGACCCCCCGACAACACACACAACACCCCAACGCAACACACACCTGCTCTGCCCCCACCCCCACCAACCAGCCCCACAGCACACCACCCCACAACCAGAACACACCCTGCAACAACACCTTCATGCACCACACCAACACCACCCACCACAACCACTTCATCTGCCTGCTCCTCAACACCCACTCCCTTCACAAACATGCCATAAAACTCTGGGACCTTATCACATCACACTCACCTGACATCGCCTTCCTCACGGAAACCTGGACCATCCCCTCCTTGGAACCCGGCATAGCCATCGCCACCCCCAAGGGATACAAACTCCAATGCAAAGACCGCCTCAACAGGCCAGGTGGTGGCATCGCCATCCTACACAGGGACACCATCAAAGTCACCACCAGCTCCCAAGACACTATTGACAACACAGAACACATGCACTTCCTAATCCACATTAACAACAACTCCACCCTCAGAGGCACACTAATCTACAGACCACCAGGACCACGCCCCGCCTTTTGTGACACCATCGCCGACACCATCGGCTCGCACACGCTCACCTCCACAGACTACATCCTCCTTGGTGATTTCAACTTTCACTTGGAGAACCTACAAGACCACAACTCTACCTCCCTCATAGACAACCTCACCAACCTCGGACTCAAACAACTGGTCACCGCACCCACCCACTCAGCAGGACACACGCTCGACGCAATTTTCACCTCAAGCCAACACATAGCCTTCACCCACACCACTGAACTCCTCTGGACTGACCACCACTGTGTCCACTTCTCCTTCACCAAACCCCCCACACACCACCATCAACACACCACACCCTACCGCATGTGGGACAAGATCCCCACAGAACGCCTGAACTCCCAACTGGCTCACAACCCCCCCCCCACCCACAACAAAGACCTCAACACAGGAGCACACAACCTCTCAAAATTGATCACTACCTGCACAGACACACTAGCCCCCCTCAGAAAACACATCGCCACCCACAACATCAAGAACGCCCCATGGTTCACCCCCAAACTCCAAGACTCCAAGCGCAAATGCCGCCAAGCGGAGAAAATATGGCGACAAGAACCCTCCACAACCAACTTCTCCACCCTCAAAGCCACCATTCGCACCCATCACCAACTCATACGTACCGCCAAAAGAGATCACTACAAGACACGCCTTGACAGCAACTCTCAAAACAGCAAAGAACTCTTCACCATCATTAATGAACTAGCCACACCCAAAGCCAGCAACATAGACCCCTCACACACACAGCCCCTATGTGACGCCCTCTCCAACCACTTCCACCACAAAATCCTGGACATCCACAACAGCTTCATACCACACACACCCCTCACTCACCCAACTCAACCCCCACTCATGACCCCCCCACCACACTCACCACCTGGGCCCCCACCACACACGAAGAAACTGAAAAAACCATGAACTCCATCCACTCCGGATCCTCCTTCGACCACTGTCCACATCGAATCTACAACAAACCCAGCCCAACCATCGCCCCCATACTCCGCGACATAATCAACTCCTCTTTCGACTCTGCCATCTACCCAGACCCCTGGAAGCACGCGGAAATCACTGCTCTCCTAAAAAAAAACAAAGCCGACCCGGAGAACCTCTCCAACTATCACCCCATCTCCCTCCTCCCTTTTCCCGCCAAGGTTGCAGAGAAACTAGTCAACGCCCGCCTACCCCACTTCCTCAAAGAAAACAACACTCTTGACCCCTCACAATCCGGGTTCCGCAAGAACCACAGCATGGAAACCGTCCTAATCGCATGCACTGACGACATCAGGACCAAAGTCGACAAAGGCGAGACCGTCACACTCATCCTCCTAGACCTCTCCGCAGCCTTTGACACTGTCTACCACCACACACTCCGCACATGCCTCCACAACATAGGAATTCGCCACAAAGCATTAGACTGGCTCACCTCCTTCCTCACCGACCAAACTCAGAGACTCCGCCTTCCACCTTTCCACTCCACCGCTACCAAGATCATCTGCGGAGTCCCCCAAGGGTCGTCCCTCAGCCCCACACTCTTCAACATTTACATGATCCCCCTAGCCAACATCCTCCGATCACACGGAATCACTATCCTCTCCTACGCAGATGACCCCCAACCCATCCTCTCCCTCACCCGCAACCCCACCACCGCCAAAACCAACCTACACGCTGCTCTCCTCGACACCGCCAACTGGATGACAACTAACCACCTCAAGCTTAACTCCAACAAAACCGAGATCATCATCGTCGGGCCCAACAAAACCATATGGGACGACTCCTGGTGGCCCACCACCCTAGGCCCCGCACCCACCCCCGCAAACCATGCATGCAACCTTGGCATCATCCTGGACCCCTCCATCTCCATGACACAGCAAATCAATGCTCTAACTTCCTCCTTCTTCCGCACACTCCGCACTCAAAAAAAAATCCTTCAAATGGATTCCCCCAGAGTCCAGGAAGACAGTCACTCATGCACTCATCAGCAACAGACTAGACTACGGTAACGCCCTCTACGCCAACACCACACTCAAACTCAGAAGCAAACTCCAAAGAATCCAGAACACAGCTGCACGCCTCGTCCTTGGCTTCCCCCGCCATGAACGAATCTCACCACACCTCAAATCCCTTCACTGGCTCCCCATAGACAAGAGAATCACTTTCAAGATCCTCATCCACGCACACAAATCCCTCCACAACACCGGTCCAACCTACCTCAACGACAGAGTGAATTTCCACACTCCTGCCTGCAAGCGCCGATCAGCCGACCTCGCCCTAGCCACAGTCCCCCGCATCCAACGCACCACCACAGGAGGCAGGTCCTTCTCCTACCTTGCCCCCAAAACCTGGAACTCCCTCCGCAAAACCAAAGACCTCCTGCTCTTCAGAAAGAACGTCAAGACATGGTTGTTCGAACAGTGATCCTCCTTGCCCCCCCTTAATCCCTTCCTGTAGGAAAGTACCATCTTGCCTGGCATGTTACCCCCATTTTTCACTGTATATATGTTGTTTTAGTTGTATGTGTCACTGGGACCCTGGTAACCCAGGGCCCCAGTGCTCATAAGTGTGCCTGAATGTGTTACCTGTGTAGTGACTAACTGTCTCACTGAGGCTCTGCTAATCAGAACCTCAGTGGTTATGCTCTCTCATTTCTTTCCAAATTGTCACTGACAGGCTAGTGACCATTTTTACCAATTTACATTGGCTTACTGGAACACCCTTATAATTCCCTAGTATATGGTACTGAGGTACCCAGGGTATTGGGGTTCCAGGAGATCCCTATGGGCTGCAGCATTTCTTTTGCCACCCATAGGGAGCTCTGACAATTCTTACTCAGGCCTGCCACTGCAGCCTGAGTGAAATAACGTCCACGTTATTTCACAGCCATTTTACACTGCACTTAAGTAACTTATAAGTCACCTATATGTCTAACCTTTACCTGGTAAAGGTTAGGTGCAAAGTTACTTAGTGTGAGGGCACCCTGGCACTAGCCAAGGTGCCCCCACATTGTTCAGAGCCAATTCACTGAACTTTGTGAGTGCGGGGACACCATTACACGCGTGCACTACATATAGGTCACTACCTATATGTAGCTTCACCATGGTAACTCCGAATATGGCCATGTAACATGTCTATGATCATGGAATTGCCCCCTCTATGCCATCCTGGCATTGTTGGTACAATTCCATGATCCCAGTGGTCTGTAGCACAGACCCTGGTACTGCCAGACTGCCCTTCCTGGGGTTTCACTGCAGCTGCTGCTGCTGCCAACCCCTCAGACAGGCAGCTGCCCTCCTGGGGTCCAGCCAGGCCTGGCCCAGGATGGCAGAACAAAGAACTTCCTCTGAGAGAGGGTGTGACACCCTCTCCCTTTGGAAAATGGTGTGAAGGCAGGGGAGGAGTAGCCTCCCCCAGCCTCTGGAAATGCTTTGTTGGGCACAGATGTGCCCAATTCTGCATAAGCCAGTCTACACCGGTTCAGGGACCCCTTAGCCCCTGCTCTGGCGCGAAACTGGACAAAGGAAAGGGGAGTGACCACTCCCCTGACCTGCACCTCCCCTGGGAGGTGTCCAGAGCTCCTCCAGTGTGCTCCAGACCTCTGCCATCTTGGAAACAGAGGTGCTGCTGGCACACTGGACTGCTCTGAGTGGCCAGTGCCACCAGGTGACGTCAGAGACTCCTGCTGATAGGCTCCTTCAGGTGTTAGTAGCCTTTCCTCTCTCCTAGGTAGCCAAACCCTCTTTTCTGGCTATTTAGGGTCTCTGTCTCTGGGGAAACTTTAGATAACGAATGCATGAGCTCAGCCGAGTTCCTCTGCATCTCTCTCTTCACCTTCTGATAAGGAAACGACCGCTGACCGCGCTGGAAGCCTGCAAACCTGCAACATAGTAGCAAAGACGACTACTGCAACTCTGTAACGCTGATCCTGCTGCCTTCTCGACTGTTTTCCTGCTTGTGCATGCTGTGGGGGTAGCCTGCCTCCTCTCTGCACCAGAAGCTCTGAAGAAATCTCCCGTGGGTCGACGGAATCTTCCCCCTGCAACCGCAGGCACCAAAAAGCTGCATTACCGGTCCCTTGGGTCTCCTCTCAGCACGACGAGCGAGGTCCCTCGAATCCAGCAAAGCTGTCCAAGTGACCCCCACAGTCCAGTGACTCTTCAGCCCAAGTTTGGTGGAGGTAAGTCCTTGCCTCACCTCGCTGGGCTGCATTGCTGGGAACCCTGACTTTGCAGCTACTCCGGCCCCTGTGCACTTCCGGTGGAAATCCTTTGTGCACAGCCAAGCCTGGGTCCACGGCACTCTAACCTGCATTGCACGACTTTCTAAGTTGGTCTCCGGCGACGTGGGACTCCTTTGTGCAACTTCGGCGAGCACTGTTTCACGCATCCTCGTAGTGCCTGTTTCTGGCACTTCTCCGGGTGCTACCTGCTTCAGTGAGGGCTCTTTGTCTTGCACGATGTCCCCTCTCTCTGCAGGTCCAATTTGCGACCTCCTGGTCCCTCCTGGGCCCCAGCAGCGTCCAAAAACGCCAAACGCACGATTTGCGTGTAGCAAGGCTTGTTGGCGTCCTTCCGGCGGGAAAACACTTCTGCACGACTCTCCAAGGCGAGAGGGATCCGTCCACCAAAGGGGAAGTCTCTAGCCCTTTTCGTTCCTGCAGAAACCTCAGCTTCTTCTGTCCAGTCGAAGCTTCTTTGCACCCGCAGCTGGCATTTCCTGGGCATCTGCCCATCTCCGACTTGCTTGTGACTTTTGGACTTGGTCCCCTTGTTCCACAGGTACCCTAGATTGGAAATCCACAGTTGTTGCATTGCTGGTTTGTGTCTTTCCTGCATTATTCCTCTAACACGACTATTTTGTCCTTAGGGGAACTTTAGTGCACTTTGCACTCACTTTTCAGGGTCTTGGGGAGGGTTATTTTTCTAACTCTCACTATTTTCTAATAGTCCCAGCGACCCTCTACAAGGTCACATAGGTTTGGGGTCCATTCGTGGTTTGCATTCCACTTTTGGAGTATATGGTTTGTGTTGCCCCTATCCCTATGTTTCCCCATTGCATCCTATTGTAACTATACATTGTTTGCACTGTTTTCTAAGACTATACTGCATATTTTTGCTATTGTGTATATATATCTTGTGTATATTTCCTATCCTCTCACTGAGGGTACACTCTAAGATACTTTGGCATATTGTCATAAAAATAAAGTACCTTTATTTTTAGTATAACTGTGTATTGTGTTTTCTTATGATATTGTGCATATGACACTAGGTGGTACTGTAGTAGCTTCACACGTCTCCTAGTTCAGCCTAAGCTGCTCTGCTAAGCTACCATTATCTATCAGCCTAAGCTGCTAGACACCCTATACACTAATAAGGGATAACTGGGCCTGGTGCAAGGTGCAAGTACCCCTTGGTACTCACTACAAGCCAGTCCAGCCTCCTACATTGGTTGTGCAGTGGTGGGATAAGTGCTTGAGACTACTTACCACTCTTGTCATTGTACTTTTCATAAGAGAAAAATATACAAAACAAGGTCAGTGTATATACACATAGCCAAAAAGTTTTGCATTTCCTCTTTTCACTCTTTTCTAAGTGCTGAAAAGTACTTCTAAACTTTCAAAAAGTTCTTAAAAGTTAAAAAAAGTTTTTTTTTCTGTCTTTCCAAAAAGTTCTGAAAACTTTTGTCTCTTTCTCTATCACTTTAACTCTCTCTAAAAAATGTCTGGCACAGGCCAAAGTGTTGATCTGTCCAAACTTGCATATGACAACCTTAGCTGGAAAAGAGCAAGGAGTCTCTGTATAGAGAGAGGTTTGAGTGTAGGGAAGAATCCTGCCTTAGAACTATTAATTAACATGCTTAGAGAACAGGATAAGGCCATAGGTGCCCCATCTGTTGAAAAAGTACCTAATAGTTCCCAATCAGATTCAGGGACTCCCCCAGGAAAAGATTCAGGAAAGAAACTTCCTAGCCTGCCCATTACTAGACAATCTAGCATAGATGGTAATGATGATGAGCCACACCATAGAAATAGTGTTGTCTCACATCATAGCAAAAGCATATATTCTCACCATACTGGTAGTAATGTTTCTGTAAACCAAGCTGTTAAGTTGGCTTCTGTAAGGGACAGGTCTCCTTCTGTTCATTCCCATCATAGCTCTGTTTCTAGAAATGTCCCTCCCACCAACCCTGATGACAGAATGTTAGAGAGGGAACTCAATAAGTTGAGGGTGGAACAAACCAGACTGAAGCTTAAAAAGCAACAGCTGGATTTGGATAGACAGTCTTTTGAATTAGAGAAGGAAAGACAGAAGTTGGGTTTAGATACCCATGGTGGCAGCAGCAGTATTCCCCATAGTCATCCTGCAAAAGAGCATGATTCCAGGAATCTGCACAAGATAGTTCCCCCTTATAAGGAGGGGGATGACATTAACAAGTGGTTTGCTGCACTTGAGAGGGCCTGTGTTGTACAGGATGTCCCTCAAAGGCAGTGGGCTGCTATCCTATGGCTATCATTTAGTGGAAAAGGTAGGGATAGGCTCCTTACTGTAAAAGAAAATGATGCTAATAATTTCCAAGTTCTTAAGAATGCACTCCTGGATGGTTATGGCTTAAGCACTGAACAGTACAGGATAAAGTTCAGAGAGACCAAAAAGGAGTCTTCACAAGACTGGGTTGATTTCATTGACCAGGCAGTGAAGGCCTTGGAGGGGTGGTTACATGGCAGTAAAGTTACTGATTATGACAGCCTGTATAACTTAATCCTGAGAGAGCATATTCTTAATAATTGTGTGTCTGATTTGTTGCACCAGTACTTGGTGGACTCTGATCTGACCTCTCCCCAAGAATTGGGAAAGAAGGCAGACAAATGGGTCAGAACAAGAGTGAACAGAAAAGTTCATACAGGGGGTGACAAAGATGGCAACAAAAAGAAGGATGGTAAGTCTTCTGACAAGGGTGGGGACAAATCTAAAAATGAGTCTTCATCAGGCCCACAAAAACACTCTGGTGGGGGTGGTGGGTCCAAATCCTCCTTTAATCAGAACAAGGAAAAGAAACCATGGTGCTATTTATGTAAAATAAAAGGCCATTGGACAACAGATCCCAGTTGTCCAAAGAAAGGCACCACAACTCCTACCACTACAACCCCTACTGCTACACCTAGTGTCCCTACTAATAGCAGTGGTGGTGGGAGCAAACCTACTAATAGCCAATCCAAGGGAGTAGCTGGGCTCACTTTTGGTAATTTAGTTGGGGTTGGTCTGATTAGGGAGACCACAGAGGCTACTTTAGTCTCTGAAGGGGCTATTGATTTAGCCACTTTGGTTGCTTGCCCCCATAACTTGGAGAAGTACAAGCAACTAACCCTAATAAATGGTGTTGAGGTCCAGGCCTACAGGGACACAGGTGCCAGTGTCACAATGGTGATTGAGAAACTGGTGCACCCTGAACAACACATACTTGGACACCAGTACCAAGTAACCGATGCTCACAACATAACACAAAGCCACCCCATGGCTGTTGTAAATCTCAACTGGGGGGGGGTAACTGGTCCAAAGAAAGTTGTGGTAGCTTCAGATTTACCTGTAGACTGTCTATTAGGGAATGATTTGGAGACATCAGCTTGGTCAGATGTGGAGTTGGAGGCCCATGCAGCAATGCTGGGCATCCCAGGGCATATTTTTGCTTTGACAAGGGCTCAGGCCAAAAAGCAAAAAGGACAGGGAAGCTTGGATCCTGGAACAATGGACCAAGTGCTCCCTAAAGCTAGGGCTAGTAGAAGCAAACCACTTCCTACTATCCCTCCCTCTACAGTGGATTCTAATTCTGAGGAAGAAGAATTCCCTCCCTGTGCAGAACCTACACCAGAGGAGCTGGAAGCAGACACTGCTGAGCTTTTGGGTGAAGGGGGGCCTGCCAGAGAGGAGCTGAGTGTGGCACAGCAAACCTGTCCCACATTAGAGGGTCTCAGACAGCAAGCTGTCAAACAGGCTAATGGGGATGTCAGTGACTCTCACAGAGTTTACTGGGAGGACAACCTCTTGTACACTGAGCATAGGGATCCTAAACCTGGAGCTGCCAGGAGATTAGTGATTCCTCAGGAGTACAGAAAGTTCCTCCTAACACTGGCACATGACATTCCCCTAGCTGGGCACCTGGGTCAAATGAAAACTTGGGACAGATTGGTTCCATTGTTTCATTGGCCTAGGATGTCTGAGGACACAAAGGAATTTTGTAAGTCCTATGAAACCTGTCAAGCCAGTGGCAAGACAGGTGGCACTCCAAAGGCACCCCTTATCCCACTGCCTGTGGTTGGGGTTCCCTTTGAAAGGGTAGGGGTTGACATAGTTGGCCCCCTTGACCCTCCTACTGCTTCAGGCAATAGGTTTATCTTAGTGGTAGTGGACCATGCCACAAGATATCCTGAAGCTATTCCTTTAAGGACCACTACAGCACCTGCAGTGGCAAAGGCCCTCCTGGGAATATTTTCCAGGGTGGGCTTCCCAAAGGAAGTAGTATCAGACAGGGGAAGCAATTTCATGTCTGCATACTTAAAGGCCATGTGGAAGGAGTGTGGTGTAACTTACAAGTTCACAACACCCTATCATCCACAAACAAATGGACTGGTGGAGAGATTTAATAAAACTCTCAAAGGCATGATTATGGGTCTCTCTGAAAAACTCCGCAGGAGATGGGATATCCTTCTACCATGCCTCCTTTTTGCCTACAGGGAGGTACCCCAGAAAGGAGTGGGCTTCAGCCCCTTTGAACTTCTTTTTGGACACCCTGTTAGGGGTCCACTCACACTTGTAAAGGAGGGTTGGGAACAACCTTTAAAAGCTCCTAAGCAGGATATTGTGGATTATGTACTTGGCCTCAGATCAAGGATGGCTGAGTACATGAAAAAGGCCAGTAAAAACCTTCAGGCCAGCCAAGAGCTCCAGAAGCAATGGCATGACCAGAAGGCTGTTTTGGTTCAGTACCAACCAGGGCAGAAAGTGTGGGTCTTGGAGCCTGTGGCCCCAAGAGCACTCCAAGATAAATGGAGTGGACCCCACACAATTGTTGAAAAGAAGGGTGAAGTCACCTACTTGGTTGACTTAGGCACTGCCAGGAGTCCCCTTAGGGTGCTCCATGCCAACCGCCTGAAACCCTACTATGACAGGGCTGATCTCACCCTGCTCATGGCAACAGATGAGGGACAGGAAGAAGACAGTGATCCTCTACCTGATCTCTTCTCTTCCACAGAACAAGATGCTCTTGTGGAAGGTGTAGTTTTGGCTGATTGTCTTACTGCTGAGCAGAAAGATAATTGCATAAATCTCCTAGGACAATTTTCAGAACTCTTCTCTACTGTGCCAGGCACCACTTCTTGGTGTGAGCACACTATAGATACTGGAGACAGTTTACCTGTCAAAAGTAAGATCTATAGGCAGCCTGACCATGTCAGGGACTGCATAAAGCAAGAAGTTCAGAAAATGTTGGAACTAGGAGTGGTTGAGCACTCTGACAGTCCATGGGCTTCTCCTGTGGTACTGGTACCAAAACCCAATTCTAAAGATGGAAAGAAGGAAATGAGGTTTTGTGTAGACTAAAGAGGTCTCAACTTGGTAACCAAAACTGATGCTCACCCTATACCCAGGGCAGATGAGCTTATAGATACACTGGCATCTGCCAAGTATCTAAGCACTTTTGATTTGACTGCAGGGTATTGGCAGATCAAATTGTCAGAAGATGCTAAACCTAAGACTGCATTTTCTACCATTGGAGGACATTACCAGTTTACTGTAATGCCTTTTGGTTTGAAAAATGCACCTGCCACTTTTCAGAGGTTGGTGAACACAGTCCTGCAAGGGCTGGAAGCTTTCAGTGCAGCATATTTGGACGATATAGCTGTTTTTAGCTCCAGCTGGGATGATCACCTGGTCCACCTTTGGAAAGTTTTGGAGGCCCTGCAAAAGGCAGGCCTCACTATCAAGGCCTCAAAGTGCCAGATAGGGCAGGGTAAGGTGGTTTATCTGGGACACCTTGTTGGTGGGGAACAGATTGCACCACTTCAGGGGAAAATCCAAACTATTATTGATTGGGTTCCCCCTACCACTCAGACTCAGGTGAGAGCCTTCCTAGGCCTCACTGGGTATTACAGGAGGTTCATTAAGAACTATGGCTCCATTGCAGCCCCTCTTAATGACCTCACATCCAAGAAAATGCCTAAAAAGGTATTATGGACAGCAAGCTGTCAGAAAGCTTTTGAGGAGCTGAAGCAGGCTATGTGCTCTGCACCTGTCCTGAAAAGCCCTTGTTACTCTAAAAAATTCTATGTCCAAACTGATGCATCTGAATTAGGAGTAGGGGCAGTCCTATCACAACTTAATTCTGAGGGCCAGGATCAACCTGTTGCTTTTATTAGTAGAAGGTTGACCCCTAGAGAAAAGCGTTGGTCTGCCATTGAGAGGGAGGCCTTTGCTGTGGTCTGGGCTCTGAAGAAGTTGAGGCCATACCTGTTTGGCACTCACTTCATTGTTCAGACAGACCACAAACCTCTACTTTGGCTAAAACAAATGAAAGGTGAAAATCCTAAATTGTTGAGGTGGTCCATATCCCTACAGGGAATGGACTATACAGTGGAACATAGACCTGGGAGTAGCCACTCCAATGCAGATGGACTCTCCAGATATTTCCACCTAGACAATGAAGACTCATCAGGTAATGGCTAGTCTTATTGTCCTTCGTTTGGGGGGGGGTTGTGTAGGAAAGTACCATCTTGCCTGGCATGTTACCCCCATTTTTCACTGTATATATGTTGTTTTAGTTGTTTTAGTTGTAGTTGTAACCCAGGGCCCCAGTGCTCATAAGTGTGCCTGAATGTGTTACCTGTGTAGTGACTAACTGTCTCACTGAGGCTCTGCTAATCAGAACCTCAGTGGTTATGCTCTCTCATTTCTTTCCAAATTGTCACTGACAGGCTAGTGACCATTTTTACCAATTTACATCGGCTTACTGGAACACCCTTATAATTCCCTAGTATATGGTACTGAGGTACCAAGGGTATTGGGGTTCCAGGAGATCCCTATGGGCTGCAGCATTTCTTTTGCCACCCATAGGGAGCTCTGACAATTCTTACACAGGCCTGCCACTGCAGCCTGAGTGAAATAACGTCCACGTTATTTCACAGCCATTTTACACTGCACTTAAGTAACTTATAAGTCACCTATATGTCTAACCTTTACCTGGTAAAGGTTAGGTGCAAAGTTACTTAGTGTGAGGGCACCCTGGCACTAGCCAAGGTGCCCCCACATTGTTCAGAGCCAATTCACTGAACTTTGTGAGTGCGGGGACACCATTACACGCGTGCACTACATATAGGTCACTACCTATATGTAGCTTCACCATGGTAACTCCGAATATGGCCATGTAACATGTCTATGATCATGGAATTGCCCCCTCTATGCCATCCTGGCATTGTTGGTACAATTCCATGATCCCAGTGGTCTGTAGCACAGACCCTGGTACTGCCAGACTGCCCTTCCTGGGGTTTCACTGCAGCTGCTGCTGCTGCCAACCCCTCAGACAGGCAGCTGCCCTCCTGGGGTCCAGCCAGGCCTGGCCCAGGATGGCAGAACAAAGAACTTCCTCTGAGAGAGGGTGTGACACCCTCTCCCTTTGGAAAATGGTGTGAAGGCAGGGGAGGAGTAGCCTCCCCCAGCCTCTGGAAATGCTTTGTTGGGCACAGATGTGCCCAATTCTGCATAAGCCAGTCTACACCGGTTCAGGGACCCCTTAGTCCCTGCTCTGGCGCGAAACTGGACAAAGGAAAGGGGAGTGACCACTCCCCTGACCTGCACCTCCCCTGGGAGGTGTCCAGAGCTCCTCCAGTGTGCTCCAGACCTCTGCCATCTTGGAAACAGAGGTGCTGCTGGCACACTGGACTGCTCTGAGTGGCCAGTGCCACCAGGTGACGTCAGAGACTCCTGCTGATAGGCTCCTTCAGGTGTTAGTAGCCTTTCCTCTCTCCTAGGTAGCCAAACCCTCTTTTCTGGCTATTTAGGGTCTCTGTCTCTGGGGAAACTTTAGATAACGAATGCATGAGCTCAGCCGAGTTCCTCTGCATCTCTCTCTTCACCTTCTGATAAGGAAACGACCGCTGACCACGCTGGAAGCCTGCAAACCTGCAACATAGTAGCAAAGACGACTACTGCAACTCTGTAACGCTGATCCTGCCGCCTTCTCGACTGTTTTCCTGCTTGTGCATGCTGTGGGGGTAGCCTGCCTCCTCTCTGCACCAGAAGCTCCGAAGAAATCTCCCGTGGGTTGACGGAATCTTCCCCCTGCAACCGCAGGCACCAAAAAGCTGCATTACCGGTCCCTTGGGTCTCCTCTCAGCACGACGAGCGAGGTCCCTCGAATCCAGCGACGCTGTCCAAGTGACCCCCACAGTCCAGTGACTCTTCAGCCCAAGTTTGGTGGAGGTAAGTCCTTGCCTCACCTCGCTGGGCTGCATTGCTGGGAACCGCGACTTTGCAGCTACTCCGGCCCCTGTGCACTTCCGGTGGAAATCCTTTGTGCACAGCCAAGCCTGGGTCCACGGCACTCTAACCTGCATTGCACGACTTTCTAAGTTGGTCTCCGGCGACGTGGGACTCCTTTGTGCAACTTCGGCGAGCACTGTTTCACGCATCCTTGTAGTGCCTGTTTCTGGCACTTCTCCAGGTGCTACCTGCTTCAGTGAGGGCTCTTTGTCTTGCTCGACGTCCCCTCTCTCTGCAGGTCCAATTTGCGACCTCCTGGTCCCTCCTGGGCCCCAGCAGCGTCCAAAAACGCCAAACGCACGATTTGCGTGTAGCAAGGCTTGTTGGCATCCTTCCGGCGGGAAAACACTTTTGCACGACTCTCCAAGGCAAGAGGGATCCGTCCACTAAAGGGGAAGTCTCTAGCCCTTTTCGTTTCTGCAGAAACCTCAGCTTCTTCTGTCCAGTCGAAGCTTCTTTGCACCCGCAGCTGGCATTTCCTGGGCATCTGCCCATCTCCGACTTGCTTGTGACTTTTGGACTTGGTCCCCTTGTTCCACAGGTACCCTAGATTGGAAATCCACAGTTGTTGCATTGCTGGTTTGTGTCTTTCCTGCATTATTCCTCTAACACGACTATTTTGTCCTTAGGGGAACTTTAGTGCACTTTGCACTCACTTTTCAGGGTCTTGGGGAGGGTTATTTTTCTAACTCTCACTATTTTCTAATAGTCCCAGCGACCCTCTACAAGGTCACATAGGTTTGGGGTCCATTCGTGGTTCGCATTCCACTTTTGGAGTATATGGTTTGTGTTGCCCCTATCCCTATGTTTCCCCATTGCATCCTATTGTAACTATACATTGTTTGCACTGTTTTCTAAGACTATACTGCATATTTTTGCTATTGTGTATATATATCTTGTGTATATTTCCTATCCTCTCACTGAGGGTACACTCTAAGATACTTTGGCATATTGTCATAAAAATAAAGTACCTTTATTTTTAGTATAACTGTGTATTGTGTTTTCTTATGATATTGTGCATATGACACTAGGTGGTACTGTAGTAGCTTCACACGTCTCCTAGTTCAGCCTAAGCTGCTCTGCTAAGCTACCATTATCTATCAGCCTAAGCTGCTAGACACCCTATACACTAATAAGGGATAACTGGGCCTGGTGCAAGGTGCAAGTACCCCTTGGTACTCACTACAAGCCAGTCCAGCCTCCTACACTTCCCAAGCGCCTTGAGACCCTCACAGGTGTGTAGCGCGCTCTATAAATGTTTTTGATTGATTGATTGGCAAAGAAACACTAGCTGGATGCAGAAATGGGCCTGCAGCCACATGGTCTAAAAGCAATTGAGAACAAGGAGGCATGGAGAACAAAGAACACATTAAAGACTATGGACATAGACTATAGAAAATAGCCCCTGGCCACGTGGCATGGAGAACAAAAGCACATGGTGGACAATGACAAACACACACACACTGGCCACAGGGAGGCATGGTTGTAACACTGAAGAAACACTAACATTATACCCTGTTACCCTGTTACCCTGTTCAGCTTCCACGGCACTGGAGTCTGGCATATTGGAGTGCAAGCCCTAAATAGCCCTTTCATAATCTGTTTTAAAATCCTCTGTGAGAACAAGACTGTTGAACTATCCTGAGGTCTCCTGAATCTTGAGATCACCACTAGGTTAATTCTTATTGAGTAGTACTAAATGCCACTTTAGACCTGTGCAGTAGGTATGGAAGTATTTCATGGAGCTATAGGGAGATCGGGGGTAGGCCTCTCTACACCACTTACAGAAATGCTTCCACTTTGCATTGTTGTTTTTTTGTGGTCGATGGTGCTTGTGCCTAGCACAGAAAGTTTCTGCACTCAGGTGGAATGATAAGGCGGACAAACTCGAAGTGAACATCAACCAAGCTGTCAGACTGAGAGATCTGAAATTATGGTTGAGTGTCTCTCCTTTTTGTCTACAGAGGAGCCTGAGATGCGTTTTCAGCCATAATCTGGTGCATGGGAACAACCTCAGGGCCTGATTTAGATATTGGCGGTAATGGTACCACCATTGAGATTTCAACTGAAAACCCGTCCTCCTCCGTGACTGTCTGCTCGCCATATTTGGATGTTAGCGGTCCCATAGGAGAATGCCTGCATTCAAACTGCTGCCTCCATCAAGAAGCACTGTCCGCTACGACGTCAGGATAGGGAAAAGTGGCTGCCGGCGTCACCCCAGCCACCCTTCCTGCAGATTTGGATGTGCCTTACCACCAAACAAAAAGTGGTGACCTGACCTCCACTTCTGAGATGGTGGATTGGGGGAAAAAAGTGGTGAAAACTCACCTTTTTTCCCAATTCCACCTCCGGTTTTGACTGGACACGACTGGACAACACCTGCCATTGCTGCTGCCACTAACTCACAAGAAACATGACCCCTCTGTCACTGGACTCAAAATTAGGAAAGTATTGCCAGGGTATGTTGGGTAGGCAATGCAAGGGAAGTCGGGGCCACTGCAGGCATAAAAATATCACAGTAACTGTTTTAAATCACTATGACATCCATATTTCAGGGAGAAAATTGTGTCACACATGGCTCGGGACACACACCACAACACACATATTGGACTCACATACACACAGCATTGTGGTTTCATTAGTCATTGCCAGTTGAATACTGGCACCGCAATGAGAGTACACTTACACTGGACATTTGTGCTACCTGTTGTGCATGTGAGACAGTACATGTATGTGTGTGTGCGTGGATTGGCTGGTTTAGGTGGAGGGAGCTGGAGTGGGTGATGTGGTTGTGTCTGTATGTGTGTCACTTGCATGTGAGATTGATGTTGTTGTGTATGTTGTGTGGCCGGGTGACACATTCAAGTTAGTGTTGTTGTGTGCTGGACATTGGTGTGTTGTGTGTAGTTGTGCTTGTGTGTGAGTTTGTATAGCGGAGTGTGTAGTTGTGTTGACTGTTGTGCTTGTGTTGTGTGTAGGTGCAGTGTCAATGGTGTGTGTGTGTTGTGTCATGGATGTATGCCAATGCGTGTTTTCAGCCTGTATGGGTTGTGCTGTGTTGGAATTGTAATGGATGACGGCATGTATGTGGTGCGTTCTGTAATGTTTAGTGGAGGGGGACACATGTGGCTAAGGTACAGTAATTGTGTGTCACTTACCTCTATTCCATAGCCCTTGACATTGTACACAGTCCATTGGGTCCTGCCACAGTGTCCCTCTATCAGCAATCTGTCACCAGTCCACTGCTTGCAGAGCTGTAACATTTAAATACAATGGACGGAAAACTATCTGCTTGATGGTGTTCTCGGGTCCGCCGCAGACGTGGCTTGGTGATAACACCATCAAGATCTAAATCAGGCCCTCAGTAAGTTTCAATAGCATTACTTGCAAGGCCATGAGGATCAGAAAACAGTGACCTGCCTTAGTCATCCACAGTACCGTGGGGATTAAAGGACAGAGAAAAGATGTATGCAAAGTTTTCAACCATTTAATCAAAAAAACATTGCCCTTGGTTCCTGGTTGTCAGTACATGCTGGTGTAGTACTGGCATTTTTTTGTTCTGAGACAAATAGGTGCAGCATAGGGAGGCCACATTTGCTGTAGATGTAATCCTCTTGTTCTTGGTGGAGCTTCCATTTATGGTAGTCTGAGAGATTTTGACTGGGCATATCTGCTAGGTTTTTCTAACTACCTGGAAAATGTCCCACTGCGACATCCACTTGAATAATGACAGCTCAATCCTACAGCATTTGTGCTCCTTCGGACAGATAGTGGTACATCATTTAACCTTGCCTTACAATATAATACATCAAGGTTGTGTTTTCCATCCTTCTGATAACAGCCTGTCCGGCCAACCTCAAGAGGAAAGATTGTAGGCCTAGTCGTATTGCCCCTAGCTCCAAGTTGTATATATGAAGAGTCTACTTTGTAAACGACCAGAGGCCTCTGGTCATTAGCTCCTGAATATGGGCTTACCAGTCCTCCATCAATGCTCTTTCCTTTGTCTTGAAGACTGAAATGGAAGACCTGCCTTGACGTTTGATGGAAACCATCACCATAGCAGTTTGAGCCTTCCTGTCACCTGAACTACACTTTCCCATGATCCAGCCATTTCTATGCCATTGTGGACCATGAATTTACTATATGGGCCTCCTCCCAAGACTGCAGAAGGATTAGCCCTAAGAGGACTGAACATTTTTTGCCTTTCAATATCAGGCCACCTCTTTAAAATGGGCTGATACAGGATGCTGTAGTGTTGTTTTCCTCTTCTCATATTTAAACTTTGACAATCCAGTTGCCCAAATACAGGTAAGCATGGTGAGCTGGACATCTGAGGAAGGCAGCCATGCCTGTTAGGCACTTTGTAAAGACAGAAGGTGCATTTTTTAGTCCATCTCAAATTGATAGTGTTCTCCACTACTAAAAGCAAAGAACTTGCCTGCAACCCCAATATATTTGTATGCTTCTTGGAGGCTTAGGTTTATACAGGCTGCCGTAGAGTCATTTGCCTCTTCTCTTGATAGAGTTTTGAAAATTCAGTCATCCAAATACAGGTATACATGGTGAGCTGGACATCTCAGAAAGGCAGCAACATCTGCTGGGCACTTTGTACCGATAGGAAGTGCATTCTTTAGTCAATATTGGAACATCTCAAATTGATAATTTTTCTCCGCCACTAAAAAGCACAGATCTTACCTGCAACCCCAATATATTTGTATGCTTCTTGAAGGCTCAAGGAGGTAAGGTATTCCTATTCATGGAGCATCCGAGATCCATACAAAAGGACTCAATTTTAAGGAATTTGTTCAAGACACTGGGGTCAAGTATTGGTCTTCATTGCCCAAACTACGTTTTGATCAGGAAAAACTTTGAGTAAAATGCCTGATTCGTTTGGGAAAGCTTTTATTGCTCCTTTCAAGAACAGGAGAAGAATTTTCTGTTGTAATTCTCAGAGGTTTAACTGACGTTCTTTTCTATGCGGTTGACCATTTCAGGTATGTGCCCAGTTCACACTACTTCAAACAACCAGCAGTCTGTATTTGCAAATTCCCGAGCAGAGGCTAAAAGGGAAATTCTTCCTCCAACCAAATGGTAGGGGGTAGTGCTTTTTTGGTTGCCCTGAGTGTATCATTGGAACAGTCCTTGCCATAGTTTTGTCACTGACCTCTGGAGGATGAACATCCTTGGTGGTAGCCCCCTTGTCTTTATAATAAAGTTTTCCTTAAACTCCATACTGTGTGAAATATCCTTCAAACACCTGGGATTGACTGGTGTTACACCAAGTAGGAGTTGAAGCCGGATGTCTATATTGCAAAGATCCTAGGGAATGTGACACATCTTGATCAGTCTTGAAGTTATGTAAGGCATTACCACATACTTACCAAATATGGCATAACTAAGATCCTCGCTTGATCCTCTGAATAGAAAGCAGTAGAGCTGAGCTATCACTGTTACCTTTGCACCGCAGCCCCTGCCAGGTGAAAGAAGTCCATGTTGGAGACCTTGATATCAGCTTCAACAATGACGGTTGAACCACTGGTTCAATCCTTCACTATGTTTGGCCCTTCTCTTCAGTCTTCAGATATAAAATTAATGAGTGGCAAGGTGGCAAAGTGCTTGCAGCCTTGATGGAGGGTGCTGCCATAGAACTGAAGATGTTGCCAAGGTTGTCTCTACTATGACCATTGCTGACTGGTGGTGCTGAGACAAGAGTATTGGTGAGTAGCTTTCGGATTAATGAAATCAGTTTTGGGTTGGCCCGTTAAGCATGTTGGCACAGACTCAGGGGCCCTATATGTATTCTCGAGGCAGGGCACAACTGCCTGCCCTTAGCTAGTGTTTGCATCAACTGGAGGAATTCCAACCACAGAAAGTAAAGAATTGGGATTGACTTTGTTGTTTTCTGTGGGTATTCTTTTAGGTCATACAGAAAGAACTGGGCTAATTTAATGTCATGGGGAGGTTGAACTTTTTAGCTGCCCTCTCCAGCAACAGATGGAAATAGATGATGTAATATATAGTTCATACACAGTGTCCTTCATGTAGTTCTCCATCATCTTCTTCCGCTTTCTCTTTTGGTCTTCCTCGTCTACATCACAGAACTGGTCAGAATTTGAGCTATCTCCCTGGCCCATTTCCATAGGAGATGGTGAAGTAGGGCATGGGGGTAGAACAAGTGTCAATGGGGGGAGGAATGTGATGTAGGGGAGCGACCTCTGACACCGGCTGAAAGTGGAAGAGGAGGGGGCTGCACATGGAGGAGGCAGTGGTACTAGTGGTCTTGCTAATAGACCATTTAGAGCAGTGGTTCCCAAACTGTGCGCCGCGGCTCCTTGGTGCGCCGTCAAAATTAGCCAAGGGCGCCGCACACAGTCTGGAAACCACTCGGAGGTGCTTTTAATCGGTAGCTTTTCACCGTGGTTTTGGAAACAAAACCCCCTGCATTAATTATTCTGACCAGCGGAGGGCGCCAGAGTACCATTAATAATATCCCTATGACAAAAGAAAAGAAATAGTTTAAAATAAATGGTTTTCAGGAACCTGAACGAGAGAATAAAGAAGTCAAACTGTAAATAGTGTAGGTACAGGTACAGGCTGGGATTACGTTCCCCCACCCGCCAAAAAAAAGTAACATAATGGGGAGCCGTGGCCAACACGGCCAATAGGTCAAAGGAGCCGGGAATCGAAAAAGTTTGGGAACCACTGATTTAGAGGATGGACATGAGGTTGCTGAGGGAGCAGCTTCTGAAAAGTGTCCACCATTTGCTCAGAGTAGACATGAACATAATGGTTACTTGTATCACCTGGTATTATGCATAGTAGCACTGTGAGCCACAGTGTTCATAAATTATTGAAGGATTTTCAGCTGCAAACATATGAGGCTGGTAATTGTCAGTCTGGTAGTGCACTTCCTCCTCATAAGCCTGTTCTTCAAATTGAGGTATGTAGTGTACATCCCATTGTGCAGGGTGGTATATTGTATCTGAGGCCTATTCCTGATTGAGGATGGCTGCCTCTAATTTAGATTCCAAAAGCTGAGAAGGCAGTTGGGCGGAAACCTTCATCGGTGAATGCACAAAAGTCACTGTAAAAGATATTCTAATTGTCAACAGTGTCATCAATAAGGCTGTCATCTATAAGGTGGCAGTCTTCTTCGAGACAATAATGGTCAGTGCCATCAATTGTTAAGGCTGAGTCTCTGTTGTCCCTGAGGACATCATTGATGGGAACTTTGTTTAAGGGGGATGGTGGACATCAGTAGTGCAGCCGTGGATGAAGTTGTAGTCCTGAAGGGACTGGTTGTCAAGAGAGCTGCTGTAGTCAACAAGGGTCAGGTTGTTGATCCCACCAACGGAGCCAGCAAAGATTTGATCATGGATGGTGCCTTGCTGGAGCAGTACCAGTGGAGTTTACTAGAGAGGTGATTGTTGACAACAGTGGAATCTTCTTTATCGACAACAAGGAAAGATTTATTGTTGATGATGAAACAGATAAATCTGACAGAGCTTTGTTAAAGGTGGATTTTTGCAAAATATTTCACGACAGCCATAGGCATTGGAAGTAGGGGTGCTGGGGGTGCTACAACATCCCTAAAATAACCTTGCCTCGGTTCAGAAGATGAAAGAACAATAAAGAATGTTATACTCTGTTTTCTGGCAAATTGCTACTTATTTGTTTAATGTGGAAATTGTGGTTAACTTTTCTTTCTATGACTGCAAAGTTGAAGGATTCTGAACAATGGTGGCTGCTGCCAATCACAGGTTGTGAGGCAAGGGGTACTGTCAGTGGGGAAGGGTGGGGGGGGTTAAGAATAGTAAAAGAAAGTATCTGTCTGCCGCTAAGATGGCCGGCCAAACCAACATGTACACTTTACAGTGCCTACCATTCCGCCTCCCTTTGGCTCAGCACTCCCTAGGCGTGCATGGCTCAGTCAGACAGTGACAAATAAAACAATAATAACATTATTTTATTATTATTTTATTTGTCACTGCCTGACTGGGCAGGAGGGGCAACAGTCCTCTGCTATTAGGGAATAGCTGCCCCTGATTCTGTAATGTGACCCATTTGTCAAGTTTGCTAAGTGTGGGATGAAAGGCTGTGGGGTATTCAATTTTTTCTATTACACAACAAAACCTAAACTGTACCATTATATCAGAATATATCACCAGAAAAGAAAGCACAATTAAAGCACATTTTTAGCAATTCTGAAGTATGATGAAAACAAAGATTTTAATACGATTAAAACATCTAGAAACTTTACTTGGTGATGTGCAAATAATACACTCAATGTCTGTGCAAATATAAATTATAGTCCACTACCACACTATGCTTCAGTAAAATATTTGCTGAAATTTGCCCAAAATATGCCAACATCTACATAACACGTCCTACTAAATGGGAGTAACTCATTTGCTACACTTTGAGTTGACGCTTGGATTTTTCACAATCTCTATGAGTTCAGAGTTGTAACACTGATGCCAGCACCCCACTGTGAAAGCTGTACCAGCACCACTGACAGCGGCTAAACATCACTCTTTTGAGAATGTCTCATGAGACTCGAGATTTCTCTATGGAGAAGGTGACTGTTGGCACTATTATGTTAAAGTCCACTTTAGGGAGAGCAAGATGCTTCTGTTTTCACATTGTCTTTATGGACGTGATTGGTGAAGCACTTTTCATGGAATCATCCCCAGAGGAGACTGCTTCCTTTTGCAAGGAGGACTTTTTTTGTTTTCTATCAAATGTGCTTACCTCCTTTCTCTTTCTTTTAGCGATTGTGAAGAAAATGTTTTACAAAATGCCACGTAAGACACTTTGCATACACTGGCCATGAGGATCCTCAGTGGAAATCTTCACTGGGCCACAGCCAGAGTAGGGCTTGATGACAGACCTCTTCTCTTTTTCAGAGTCCCCATTGGTGTAATTTCTGCGTCACCTGCCTTGGTCTTACAGGAAAGTGAAACTAATTTGACAGTAGCATATTAGTGCCAGATAATATACACTGTGACACTGAATAAAAGCATCACTGTGCACATATTACCAGTAAATAAGGGTCCAGAAAAGGCTGACCAGAAAAAAAGGCAGATTTTCTATATATATAAAATGATGATGTAATTCATTATTATTTATAATGAATACAGAGGAATAGTCCTAGGAATCTGTGGTACAGATTCCACATAAGATTGGTAACGAGATAATTTTTATTGTGTGTGTTAAAACAGTTGTAAAACAACTGTGGCATTTCTAATAATGTCCTTCATGTTCTATGAAGACAATTAAGTAACATTTACAAAGTATCCTCGCTTTAGGAAATTACTTCAGTTAGGGGAGACCCCGTGAGTGTCCCCAGGCTCCATGGGTATAAAAGTGGTAAAAGTAATAATATATGTGATAATTAATTGTCAGGGGAAAAAACTCTGCTCATTATGAAAGAAGCCTCTGCAACATGTTGTTCCCCCCTAGGAACTGGGTCAACATTTTGTACCTCACCAACTATTTATGCTAAGCATGTGCAATGCTGAAGCTGGGGGTGAAGATTTTGCATGTAAAGGAGTCTACGAGAATTTGGACACCACGAAAGAAAATTACACATAAGTTTTATACTTTTATGGGCCAGCTCAGGGTTTGGTGTGTCTGGAGAATCCAACTTCAGGAGAGTATAGATTTAAGTAGATCATCTGAGTTATGCAAGTGCTGTGCTCTGAATCATTACTTATAATCAGCTAGTAAATTCTATAATTTAGTTCAAGACAGTACTAAATAATGAGTTCCATCTTTCCACCCATTCTAGTCAGCAATTATATTTTTCTGATGGCAGGGCCTGCTAAACACCTCCTCTTTACCAACAACCAGTGCAATATAGAAGATGCATGAGCTACACACGCCTTTGTGTGTGTTGCTAAATCAGCCCGCTCATCTAATCTGAATCCAGGTTGCTTATTCTCCCATAGCTCTTCAGTTCCCCGGGGCCTATACTATAGCAGTAAAGCTATGTGAACTTACCTTGACCATAAACTAGTAGCTTCCATTTTATTTGTGCCATATAATCTAGTTTTGAACCCGCAGAGTGCTCCTATTGGGTCCTGTGGGAAGCATTTTTGTTGGGATGTTATTACGAACAAACCGCTCACACGAAGAAGGAACCCGTCACTAAAGAGTTTAACAGGTTTAAGTGGAGCTTTGGGGATTATAGTATTTCAACTGCCAGAACTATCGCAGTAGCCTGTGGAGCACTGTATACCTGCCAACATTTGGGACGTGACTACACAGATCTCCGTTAATCACTAGACTAGCACCTTCAGGTATTTGTCAGCTTCTTGGGCAATATGGCTGATTCAAGGGTTCAGATATTTCTTGCAATCAAAGATGATGTTTGGTGAACTATTGGTGATAGCATATAATGGTGAAGATTGGAGCGCAGAAAATAATCATTTGTACTGTTTAGCCACTCTGCCCCTTTAGATAGCTGGGCTTGTATTTTAAGAGGGCCTCGAGTTATAGTTACCGTAGGGCACGAGCTATAGTTACTTGAGGTAACAATAACTAGAGCTGGTGAATTTCTGTTATTTTATGTGTGTAAAATCTGAACCTAATTATAATGTCCCTGCAACCTATCTAGAAACCTTTGCACTCTCAGGAGCATGTGTACCATTTAATTTATTTGCAAACATCAACTTCTGATGCTATCTTAGTTCCACTAACTCGTTTCGACCTCCGTCTTCCTCAAACTGGAATATTCAAAGTGGATCGGTTTTTCCCTTTACTGTACATTTTTATATTGCACTCAGGAGCATTATGGTACTTATAACCCACAGATGTAGTATCACGATAAAACTGGACCCAGAGCACATTACTACAGTTCACGCTTGTGCTTATGAAAAGTTCCAAGCCAGTCTGCTTCAACATCCAAGTAAATACCACTTAAGTTCTCTGAGTTCAGTTAATATTATGCCCACACACTGCATTGTCTTCCTTTCATACAGGTAGATTACCTTTATATTCGTACACCACCAGCTCTTTTCTCAATGGAGATTAAAGTCTCTGACCTATCCAGGTTCTCACAGGTTTCAAGTGTAAATACACAAAGACAGGATGAGTATCCTCTTGTAATCGCCGTTGATTAATTATAAATGCTCTAGGTGCTGGGTGCCGCTGCCGTAACAAATATCAACACCAAACGTGGTCAGAAGCAGCACTCCTCTCTGTTGGTGCAAACCGGAGGCTTGACCACACCTGACCTGTGACCGCGTTTTGTGTTGATATACATATATATGTGTGTGTGTGTGTGTGTGTGTACCAAAAGAGAGCACCAAAAAGATAAACTCAATCAAATGAATATATTGAAATAAATAGTACTCATTTGGATTAAATCCCATAACAAGTAACTAATATTCTCAGTTATAATATTTTGATAGTGTATTGATGACTTATATTTTGAAATTGGTCCAAATCATCAGGAAGAGGGAGATTGTTGACAAAAGAACTTGCATTTTAACACTGACTTGTATCTGTTTGTTTGCACAGTATTCTTATATGTTTTAAAGGTCTTGTACTTTTTTTCAATGCGGAAAGCGAGGGGGACCACACAGCAGCTACTTTTGGTGCTCAGGATCGGGCAGCCATTTTTACTCCTTATTGACATCTAGAGGTGCCTGAACAACTAATATATATATATATATATATATATATATATATATATACATTCTAAACAACTAATAAACCATAAAAGCCAAAAAGAAAACCTTACCTTTAAATTAGTTGTGCAGTCAATTGTTATACAGGCACAATTGTTGTTTAGACAGTAGTTGTTCAGTACTTAGTTGTTGAGACTTTTTAGTTGTTTAGCAGTAGTGGTTCAGGCAAGTAGTGATTTAGACCTAGTTGTTCAGGATGTTTCCCGTCTATACTGCTGGAATAAGTTGTTAATCTGCAACTTTCAAGCTACCGAGAAATTAATGACCTTTTACACCTCACCCAGTCAGGCTTTAGGTCCAATATCAGTACGCAGACCACTTTGCTGGAAGTGATGGAGCTTATTGGGAATACTCTAGACATAGGAGGTAAAGCTGTACTGATATTATTTGACCCTTCAACAGCTTTGGATACAATTCCCCACTCCAGGCTCCTCTCCTGCCTTCAAAGCATGTGGAATTGATGGCTGTGCCCTGGAGTGGCTGAAATCCCCCTGTCTTCTGGTACCAAAAGACTTACTGTTGTAGTACCTCGGGCTAAACCCTGAGCCCCACACTATTTAACATCTACTTGACCCCACCTGGATTCCCTGGTGGAATCATGTAGTACCAAAACAATTTCATATACGTATAATACACAGCTTTTTTCTCCTTTATTTAAGGAGAAGAAATCACACCAGATTCTAGTAAACCATGGTGGGCTGCATTCTTCCAGTAGATGTGTATTAATCAGCTACAGTGGTACTTAGTGAATAAGTTACAGGTAGTACAAAATGCAGCTGCTCTCTTGATGCTTAAGCTTCTGCTGAGAGCTCAGATTTCTTCCAATCTTCACTCCTTACACTAGCTCCCAATGAACAACTGCATCCTGTTCAAAATTCTAGTTTTGACTCACAGAGCTCTGCATCGATCTGCTCCTATCTTTCATCTAGGATACCTTCATATCATCCTAAAAGGAAGTTGCAATCTTCAAATAGTGCACTGCCATTTGTACTAATGATCCGCCTCTCTAAAGCAGCCAGTCATTCTTTCTCCTAACATGGTCGCTCATTGCTGCAAACTTCCCCTTGATCTCTGTAAACTGAACATGAACAGCAGTTTAAAAGCAGCTGAAAACTTGGCTCTTCTCTCAGAACTAATCCCCTTCTCCCTTGCTATAAGTGCTAGAAAACTCTTGGGAGTAGCTGCGTGCTCTATAAAACCTGTCTCATCCTCATCATCAATAGTCATCTCCTAATCTTCAATTATATACCCATTTTGTTGCCTGGAAAATAAGATAATTGGTTAACTCCTTCACATTAATTATTTCAAAAAAAATTCTGATCACATTACATTGCAATCCTCTAATGTGAAAACCTATAATATGATATTACATCATTACTAAGAAAAATTAAAAAATTATTATAACTGTCCCCTACATTTAAGCAAATCCTAAAACTAAATAATGAATGATCTCCTTCTCCACGAATATTCTTGGCCAAATCGTCTAATCACAAGAAAGATACCCCTAGATAAGGGATCCTAAAATATAAGAGGAAAATATTACTATGCATCCTGAAAAACCAGCAAAATTCTGTCCCCATTTTATGATTCTGCAAAATAGTCTGAATTATTTTTACCTGATAATGAAAGAAAAAAATTAAGAATAAACACCACGATCCGACGATGCTAAGTGAAATTCCTCTACCTCACTCTACCACCATTTATTCTACATTTGAAACGCCTGCCAAACACTAGGCATGTGGTCTTACTTCGAAACAAGTACTCTGAATTACTTCCATTATTTTGATTTGAAAATACACAATCATCGGAAAAAACTTTCTTTTTAGTAAATAGCCCATTGTAGATAATACTGCCAGGATATGTCTAAATATTAGGGGGCTTAATATGACTTATTAAGCCCATCTGCCAAAGTCCCGATGGGTAGGTTGCCGCCACTGTGTCAGCCTGCCCGCTGGGCCCATTACGAGTTTCCTGCTAGGTCAGTGGGAGGAACCACAGTTTCCCCCCACTGGACCAGCAGGAAACAACCTACAGCATTGTCTCTGGTTCATATTACAGCCTGTGACAATGCTGTAGTGCGTAGGGTGCAAAGGAGACAGTGGACATTGCTACGGGCTGGCCAGGGGAGCCCCGGCACTGCCCATGCCATCTCTGCCTGCCTTTTCATGGCAGGGTTACTGTCATGAAATCGCCTGTGGAGAAGGGGGTCGTAATCCCCAGAGCAGCGGTGCCCTGGCGGATTAGGACTGCCAGCACCACCAGACCGTTGTGTAGACTAAATCTGGCAGTGCTTGCTGGTGGTCATAATATGGTGAACGGACCGCAGCATTGGCTATGGTCTGACCACCACCGCGACCCTTGAGGTCATTAGACCGCCATGGTTGTAATGAGGCCCTATATGTATATATACTCCTCACAAGATATTACACCACTTCAAATTGTTATAATCTGAAGAAAAATGAATTGTTATGCCACGTTAAGCATCCATCTAATTCAGTGGAACAAAATATCCTCAAGCTTTTCACACTCATTCCAAGGTCCAGTCCTGGCATTTTCCCTCTTACACAAATTCCTAAAAGGTTTGCATAGGAGGAAGCAAACCTGGAACCCATAGATGTTCCGCTTCTTTGCTGGTATATATCATTTTGGTACAGAAATGTATTGTTAATAAGAACATATTCTGATAAGTCATAATCATGAAATAATAATGAAATCATTAATAATAATCATGAAAGAATGCTGTAAATAAACTAGCTAATTTGGTAAATAAAAATAATGGCCTGTAAACCATATATATATATATACATATATATATATATATATATATATATATATATGTATATATATATATATGTGTATATATATATATATATATATATATATGTGTATATAATATGTCCAGATGACTGAAATCTTTTGCTAATAATGTCCCAACACTTATAGCATGTCACCAAACTTCATGTATTGCAGTAATTCAGTATCGAAACATCCATCATTTTCAGCCATCATTTTCTCAACAGTGAGTCAACACATGTTTCATGCCTCTGCGCTTTTTCAGGGCTTTTACAAATATAAAAGGTAACTGTCAATTCTACCTATACAATTAAAAACTCTTTATACACATTATAACTTTTACCTTCTTTTTATTACAAATGAAAATAAATATTGCAAGCCAACATAACTTCAAATCATACTTGATATTTGTATCATATCCCTGCACATCTCTTACATACGGTAATTCTTTGGGGCCTACTCATTTCCATGGAACAACAAGTAACTCAATAAACATACGGCACAACAATATATACTGATACATAATTGATACATCACAAATTCCATACCTAGAGAATTACCTAGGGAATTACATTGTTATTATTGTTTCAATTCTTTATCACCCGTTAATCTCTCATGATATGATCCAAACACATCCAAACAAATCACACTATGTCGTTCATACAATTGAATGAAACCAATAACTAAGATATTAAGTAGGTACATAGCAGTGATGTATCTCAAAACACCACTGTGCTTGTTCTCCAACTAGCAAACCTGGGCAATTTGTTCATGAGCTAACAGATCACAAACTAATACTACCTTCATACCTGTTTATCACACATCTTCTTACCTTTATAATTGAAACTGTACCCCATTTTAATCAACTATCCCCTATTCTTTGATAACCTCATAACTTTGTATTGCACTTGTACTTTTCATTTGTAATAGGATTGTACTCCCACTTTTGTTACCAATTCCTTATTTATAATGAATTAGTATTATAGGTACATACTGTTGTCGTGTTATCTTCTTTGCTATCAGTTATAACAATTATGACACCTTCATTTCCTTCTGGGTCAACTTTTTCTATGTTAAAAGTCCAAAACTCCCTATTTTATAAGTATGCACTGCTTACTTATGAGAATAAGTAACTGAAATGAGAATACATACCTTTTATAACTCTTGTACTTAATATGAAGTCTCTATTTTTGTTAATGTACTGAATGGGTCCTCACAGTGCCTCACCTTTGCCTTCCCACTGAATATTTCCTTCCTAAAAGAGTCATTTATGCTGGAGATTATGATTGTTTTATTTTCCACAGTGTTATTAACCCTTTCGCTGCCAGGCCTTTTTCCCCTCAGGTGACAGGTCTTTTTTTGGCTATTTGGGGCAGTTTGTGCTTAGGCCCTCATAACTTTTTGTCCTCATAAACTACCCATGCCAAATTTGCGTCCTTTTTTCCAACATCCTAGGTGTTCTAGAGGTACCCAGAGTTTGTGGATTCCCCTAAAGGAGACAACAAAATTAGCCAAAATACAGCAGAATTTTTGTTTTTTTCAAACAAATGGGAAAAAAGGGCTGCAGAAGAAAGCTGGTGTTTTTTTAACTGAAAATGGCATCAACAAAGGGGTTGCAATGCTAAAATCACCATCTTCCCAGCTTTCATCACCAGGCAGACTTGAATCAGAAAACCCAATTTTTCAACACAATTTCGGCATTTAACTGGGACATACCCCATTTTTACTATTTTTTGTGCTTTCAGCCTCCTTCCAGTTAGTGACAGAAATGGGTGTGAAACCAATGTTGGATCCCGGAAAGCTAAACATTTTTGAAAGGTAGACAAAATTCCGAATTCAGCAAGGGGTCATTTGTGTAGATCCTACAAGGTTTTCCTACAGAAAATAACAGCTGAAATACGTAAACAAATATTGAAATTGAGGTGAAAAAAGCGCAATTTTTCTCCACGTTTGACTCTGTAACTTTTTCCTGCGATGTCAGATTTTTTAAAGCAATATACCGTTATGTCTGCTGGGCTCTTTTGTTTGCAGGGATATATAGGGCTTGTATGTTCATCAAGAACTCTAGGTACCAAGAGCCAATAAATGAGCTGCACCTTGCAATGGGTTTTCATTCTACACCGGGTATAAAGCAATTCATTTGCTGAAATACAGAGTGAAAAATAGGTATCAAGATAACCTTTGTATTTCCAAAATGGGCACAAGATAAGGTGTTGAGAAGCACTGATTATTTGCACATCTCTGAATTCCGGGGTCCCCATATTAACATGTGAATTACAGTGCATTTCTGAAATAGATGTCTTTTTTACACACTGTCTTACATTTGGAAGGAAAAAATGTTGAGAAAGACAAAGGGCAATAACACTTGTTCTTCTATTCTGTGTTCTCCCAAGTCTCCCGACAAAAAAGTACCTCATTTCTGTAGGTAGGCACCCACAGGAAGCAGGAAACGCAACATGGACCCATCACATTTTGACATTGAAATCTGACGTGTTTTTTGCAAAGTGTCTAGCTGTGGATTTTGGCCTCTAGCTCAGCCAGAACATAGGGAAACCTACCTAACCTGTGCATTTTTTTAAACTAGATACCTAGGGGAGGATGGGGTGACTTGTGGGGATCTCACCAAGTTCTGTTACCCAGAATACTTTGCAAACCTCAAAATGTGGCAAAAAAAACACTTTTTCCTCACATTTTGATGACAGAAAGTTCTGGAATCTGAGAGGAGCCACAAATTTCCTTCCACCCAGTGTTACCCTAAGTCTCCCGATAAAAATGGTACCACACTTGTATGGGTAGGCCTAGTGCCCACAACAGGAAATTCCCCAAAACACAACATGGACACATCACATTTCCCCAAAGAAAACTGACCTGTTTTTTGCAATGTGCCTAGCTGTGGATTTTGGCCTCTAGCTCAGCCGGCACCTAGGGAAACCTAGCCAACCTATATGTTTTTTAAAAAGAAGACACCCAGGGAAATTCCAAATGGGGTGACTTGTGGGGCTCTCACCAGGTTCTGTTACCCAGAATCCTTTGCAAACCTCAAAATTTGGCCAAAAAAAACACTTTTTCCTCACATTTCGGTGACACTAAGTTCTGGAATCTGAGAGGAGCCACAAATTTCCTTCCACCCAGCTTTCCCCAAATCTCCTGATAAAAATGGTACCTCACTTGTGTGGGTAGGCCTAGCGCCCACAACAGAAATGCTCCAAAACACAACATGGACACATCACATTTCCCCAAGGAAAACTGACTGTTTTTTTGCAAAGTGCCTAGCTGTGGATTTTGGCCTCTAGCTCAGCCGGCACCTTAGGGAAACCTAGCAAACCTATATGTGAAGACACCCAGGGGAATTCAGAATGGGGTGACATATGGGGCTCTCACCAGGTTCTGTTACCCAGAATCCTTTGCAAACCTTCAAATTTGGCACAAAAAAAATACTTTTTCCTCACATTCGGTGACAGAAAGTTCTGGAATCTGAAAGGAGCCACAAATTTCCTTCCACCCATCATTCCCCCAAGTCTCCAAATAAAAATGGTACCTCACTTGTGGGGGTAGGCCTAGTGCCCGCAACTGGAAATGCTGCAAAACACTATGGGGGTTATTACAACTTTGGAGGAGGTGTTAATCCGTCCCAAAAGTGACGGTAAAGTGACGGATATACCACCAGCAGTATTACAAGTCCATTATATCCTATGGAACTCGTAATACGGCTGGTGGTATATCCGTCACATTTGCGACGGATTAACACCTCCTCCAAAGTTGTAATAACCCCCTATGTGGGCCCATCAAAATTATCGAATACAAAACTACCTAGTTTTGCGGGGGGCAACTCCTTTTTTGGTCCTGGGCCCAGCAGCCATCTAGGGAAACCTACCAAACCCGAACATTTCTGAAAACTAGACACCCTAGGGAGTCCAGGGAGGTGTGACTTGCGTGGATCCCCCATTGTTTTCTTACCCAGAATCCTCAGCAAACCTCAAATTTAGCTAAAAAAAATCACATTTTCCCCACATTTCTGTGTGGGATCACTGCACCAGGACACATTTCCTACCACCCAGCGTTCCCCTCAGTCTCCCGGTAAAAATGATACCTCACTTGTGTAGGTGGGCCAAGTGCCTTTGACAGGGAAGACCCAAAAACATGTTGAAATTGTTTTAGACTAACAAGTGGGGCAGAATTTTTATTGGTATAGATGCGACAATGCTGGGTGGTAGGAATTTTGTGGATTCCTGCAGATTCCAAGGTTCCATCACAAAAAAATGGGAAAAATGTGTGATTTCCAACAAAGTTGGGTGTTTGCGTGGCATTGGGGTAAGAAAATAGTGCAGGGTGCATGGGAAGCACACCACCCTGGACTCACCCAGATGTTTAGTTTTTAGATGTGTCTAGGTCTTGTGGATTTTTCTACATGGCAGCGTCCCAAAGTTCAAAAAGTGCAGCCCTCACCATTCCAAGTGGGACGATTTTGAGAGTTAGACAAGCTTTCTTCGGCACATATGTAAAACCAAAACACAAAATAATCAAATGTCCTCTTGCTTTCCATGGGATAAGATGTTTTAGTGTGCAGGGAAGAGCTGAAAGACTGTTACCCCATTCAGTTGGGCAGCCACCACCCCACTATTTATTTTTTAATTCACTGGCATCTAGTAGGCTTTCTGCCCCCCCGGGGAGTGGATCGGAGGTAATTGCCCCATCTACCCACTGGTAGGCAGAACAACTGTGGCCCCATTTATTTGGGGTGTATAGCTGTACCCCCACCCTCTTTTTTGGAGAAAAAAAAATCTTCCCTGGTCTCTGGTGGGCTTTCTGCCCCCCTTGGTGGCTGATGGGCCGTCCAAAAATAGGCCGATCTGCTCCCAAGGGGAGCAGATATGGCCAACAATAATGTGCCCCCATGGGGAGCGACGCTTGCCCAAGAGGCTGTCCCCCCAAACAAATCACACACATACACACACACCAATCCCTGGTCCCTAAGTGGTTTCGGACCCCCCGGGGGCAGATTGGTCTAATAGAAATAGGCCGACCTTCCCCCAAGGGGGGCAGAAATGGCCTAAAATAAATCCCCCCCCCCCCCAAGGGGAGTGACCCTTGCCTAAGGGGTCGCTCCCCTTGTGTGAAACTGGCGCAAACAAAAAAAATCCCTGGTGCCTAGTGGTTTCTGCCCCCCTTTGGGGCAGATTGACCTAATAAAAATAGGCAGCTCTGCCCCCATGGAAGGCAGAAATGGCATAAAAATATTTTTCTCCCCATGGGAACGACACTTGCCTAAGGGGTCGCTCCCTTTGCGTGAAATTGACACAAAAAAATAAAAATCCCTGGTGTCTAGTGGTTTCTGCCCCCGAGAGGCAGTAAAGGCCTAATAACTATTTGCCCCCCCGGGGGGATGTCCTTGCCCAAGGGGCCGCTCCCCTCATGTGTAAACACACACAAAAAAATCCCTGGTGCCTAGTGGTCATTTCTGCAGCCCAATCGCATCGTGATTGAGCTGCATAAATGCTTACAGAGACATGAAAGGAAAGGAAAGCCTTTTCCTTTCCTTTCATGCCTCTGCCTGCCCCAACCTCCCAGTAGGAAGAGAAATGCTTAGCATTTCTCTATAGCATGGGAGGTGTCTCTTATGACTTCAGCGTGCAATTTGCGTGCTGACATTATCAGACGTCACTGGGGGGGTGCATGGGTGTCGGGTGGAAGGGGAAGCTATTCCCCTTTCATCCCTGCCCTAGGCTCATGGGGGGAGCGCTAGCACTCCCCCCGTGGACCGGGTGCAGGATGAGTTGATCTCATGTGCCGAGGGGGAAACAAGCTCTTCGAAGGCACCCAAGGGGTTAAAATATAGTCGCTCACTAATTGAAAACTTCCTCGCCAATAATTCTCACCTGTCACACTTCACAGCTTGGCCCTTTTCATTGTGTTGTTTCCTATATTTACTATTTTTCAATCCTTAATTCAGGTTAGGAGCAGACTTAAAATTCCCATGATATGAGAATCTGCAAATAACATGAAAAGCATGCTCATTTGATAATCTAATTCTTTAGGTTTTACAATCCAACTGCCCCATGATATCATATAGTCCCTGGGCTACTCACAACACTCATCATCCAATAACACCCCACTTTTTAAAAAAATATTATTTACTCAATTCACCTTAACAAGAGAAGCAGCAGCAAGTGACCTTACTGCAGAATCACCAGATGGGAGAGGGTGAACTTGTAAAACAGACACAGTTCTTTCCCCCTCTCGCAGGCCAGTGGGAATAAAATATAGTTGGTTGCAATGGGAAATAACCCCAGGATCCCTAAAGTACACAGTAATCAGTAGAATGGCAAAAAATATGGACAGGTGCCCTCCCCCTGCAGGGAGGAGGCAAGAGTGACATGGTGTGAAAGGCAGGACAGAGGCATGAACAGGACGGGTGGATCGGGACAGTGCCAGGAGACAGGAAAAGTGAAAAAGAGAGGTGGGCAACAGTGGCAGACAGTGGCTGGGACAGGGTGGGTGGATCGAGAGACAGTAACCAGAGACATGGACAGTGAGAGGTGGGCAGTGGAAAAGAAGGCACTGGGCAACTGACAAAAGAACTTCTCGCAAGGGACACCTACATGTGTCAGTCTAGCGCACTGAAGACTGTTTGCTGCTGCGAATAGCTGTGCGAGTGAGCCTATAGGCTAAAACTGTCTCTAGTCGTCTGAAAAGTGAAAACACAGCCAGGGCACTGGTGAGACATTCGCCCCTCATGGATTACTGGGCAGGGGAGTGACACTAACTTCAGTTTTTAATGATGCTTTGTGATGGCAAGGTGGAGTGATCTAAGATGACAATATCGAACAATATCTGGGCAGCATTCCGTCAGGAATAGACAAATGCACAAAACAAATACAATGATGAAATGCGCCTACATTACTTCACTGGACCTCCTTAGTCTTACCAGGAGCAGAGTGGAGCCAGGGAGGTGCTGTAAACACTACATCACAATTTGTCAGAGGACAGTATACTACAGTAAGCATCTGGAAAGTGATCAATCAGGGAGTAGGTGAGTGTGCTAGTACCCACGGAGGATGTGGAACCTCTTGATGAAGGGGCATCATGAATTAGCATTGCTGGTACTTGCCAGAGGATGCTACAACAGCTTCATGTGCACAGTGCGTAAATAACAGCTCACTCACTACTCCAAGTGAGTTTTTTTGACTAAAGGTAGGCAGGTCCGGGCAAACTCCACTACGTGGCGAATTAGGGAGTTTTTGCCAAACTTTGTGCTCCAAGCAGAGCATGGAGTTTCAAAACATTGCAAACTCCATTCACAGAGTTTAATGCCCACCACTACCAAAAAGGACCTTTTAGACCCCATAATCTATATTCTTGCAAAACGTCAGCTAAATGCATTCAGTCTTTTTCCTGCTGTATCTGTTTAAACTAAACTCTACAGCACACAACTCGAGACTACTCTGTGACACACCACTCCACTCTAGGACACGTCACTCCATTCTACAACAGTCCACTCCACTCTATCACACTCCACTCTATGCCTCTCCACTGTAAGGCAAAGTACCACAAGCCACTGTATGATACGCCACTCCACTCTATGCTACTCTGCTCCATGCCACCCCAGTCTGCGCCACTCCACTGTACACAACTCCACTCTGTGCCACTCCACTTCCACACTACCTCTCTCCACTTTATACCACTCCACTCTACATCATTCCACTCAACACCACTCCACTCTAAGCCTCTTCAAATATGTGCTGATCTACTCTATGCCACTCAACCCTATGCCATTCTATGCCACTCCACTCTATGCTAGTCCATTCTACCCCAATCCACTGTCTGCTATTAGACTCTAAGCAACTCTACTTTACACAACTCTACTGTATGCCACCCTATGCCTCACCATTCTATACTATTCCACTCTACACCACTAAACTCTACAGCACTCCACTCTACGTCACTGAACTCTATGCCACTCCACTCTGTGCCACTGCACTCTACATCACTGCACTCTACGCTATTCGATTCTACGCCACTCTACTCTAAGTTACTCCACTCTATGTCTCTCCAGTCTATGCTATTCAACTCTATGTCATTGCGCTCAATGCTATTGCACTCTATGGTACTCCATTCTGTAACACTCCACACTTCGCTATTTGACTCTACACCACTCCATGCAACACTAGTCTATTGTACGCTACGCCACTGTACACAATTCCATTCTATGCCATGTGACTGGATGCCACTCCACATTACAACATTCCACTCTATGCCATTCCACTCTATGCCGCCCTGCATACTCGACTCTACGCTATTCGATTCTACTCCACTCCATGCTAGTGTACACCACTCCACTATACGCCACTCCACTATACACCACTCCACTCTACGCTACTCCAATCTATGCCACGCGCCTCAACACCACTCCAGTCTACAATGTTCCACTAAATGCTACTCTACTGTATGCCACTCCACTCTAACCTATTCCACTTTACACCACTACACTCTACACCATGCTACTCTATGCTATTCCACTCTATGCCACTCTACTGTTCACCATTGTACTCTATGCCTCTCTAGGCTATGCTATTCCACTCAACACCACTGCACTCTGCTCCACTCTACTCTATGCCACTCTACTCTATAGCACTCCCTTGTATGATACTACACTCAGCTGCCTCCACTGTACTCCATGAAACTCCACTTAATGACAGTCCACTCTAAGACAGACCACTCTATGAATTGAAACTATTTTTTATTAAAAACTAAAAACCATTCAAATTCAGTAATAAAAGCAAAGATTAAAATTAGGTATAGTTAGGAAAACATAATTTATTCTTTCTATACAAGGCAAACTTAAAAACTTAAACCATGCAAACATTAAAAATTCTAAAGTTCTAGTTATAACTTACATTTATAATTTACTCACCTTCCTTCAAACTACAATTTTATTCATTCATTCTATCCAAAAAAATAACTTTAAACTTCACAAACATTGGAAATTCCTTACCTGCTTGCAGGGGGTCCTCCGGCAGGAGATGGGACGCTGCTGCCAGCAGCAGCGTCCACCAGCAAGACACCACCAGGCCGTATCATGGAACATGAAACGGTAGGCAGTGTTTTGCTGGCATGGCGCTGCTGCTGGCAGCAAGTGACCTTACCGCTGTCTGCCATGACAGTAGACGGAATTCCACCAGCCTTCTGGCAGAATTCCGTCTACTGTCATAATGCCAGGGGCAGTCCGTAGCCACGGCAACGGTATGTTGGCGGCCGTCGCTGTGGCAGTATGCAGCATTTGCCGCCAATGTCGTAATGAGGGCCATAGTCTTCTCAACCTTATCAATGCCAAAAAACTTCAAAAGGTCAGTGTTGGACTTTTTTCCTTTGCAGAGTCATCTCCAATCTTTTTACCTACTGCCTCCTATTTTTTCTGACCTGTTTTTGTTGGTTTGTGAACTCTGAGCATTTTACCACCGCTAACCAGTGCTAAAGTGCATATGCTCTCTGTGTAAATTGTATTGTTGATTGGTTTGTCCATGATTGGCATGTTTGATTTACTAGAAAGTCCCTAGTAAAGTGCACTAGAGGTGCCCAGGGCCTGTAAATCAAATGCTTCTAGTGGGCCTGCAGCACTGGTTGTGCCACCCACATTAGTAGCCCTGTAATCATGTCTCAGCCCTGCCACTGCAGTGTCTGTGTGTGCAGTTTTAAACTGCCAATTCTACTTGGCAAGTGTACCCACTTGCCAGGCCTACACCTTCCCTTTTCTTACGTGTAAGACACACCTAAGGTAGGTCCTAGGTAGCCCCATGGGCAGGGTGCAATGTATGTTTAAGGTAGGACATATACTAATGTGTTTTATATGTCCTGACAGTGAAATACTGCCAAAGTTGTTTTTCACTGTTGCACGGCCTATCTCTCACAGGTTAACATGGGGGCTGCCTTTAAATATGATTAGAGCGTACTTTCCCTTTGGGTGAAGATAGACATGTGGCGTTTGGGGTCTCTGAGCTCACAATTTAAAAATATATATTTTAGAAAAGTTGGTTTTGACATTGTTGTGACTCTGCCTGTCTGTGGATTCCCTGTCTGGGTCAGTTTGACAGTTGGGCTGTTTGTACCTTTCTCTAGACAGTGACACAAAGGGAGCTGGGGTGTAGCCTGCATATCCTGATGAGCCATCTGTGCTAGGAGGGAGAGGAGGAGTGGTCACTTACACCTGAAAGGGCTGTGCCTGCCCTCACACATTGCAGTTTCCAACCCCCTGGCGTGTGTCTGGGGCCTGGCCTGGGCAAGGCAGGATTTCACAAACAAGAGAGACTTTCTTTTAAAGTAGGCCTACTTCAAAGGCCAAAATGGGTATAAGAAGAGCACCCAAACCCCGGAAAAATAGATCACTTCTGACATCAAGAGGAACCTCTGCCTGGAGAAGAGATGAAGAGCTGAGGAGAAGTGCTACCTTGCCTGTGACTGTGCTTTGTGGAGCTATCCTGCAGTTCCTGCTTCTGCCTGTGCAAGGGGACAAAGACTGGACTTTGTTGTGCATTCCTGCTTGTGAAGAAATCTCAAAGGGCTTGTCCTGAGCTTGCCCCCTGTTGTTGAAGTCTCAGGGCCATCAAAGACTTCTCTTGTCAGCACCTGGACTCTTTTTGAGACTCCTGCCCTGCCAAGTGGTGCCCAATCCAGTTCCTGGGGCCTTGGAAGGTGAAGCTGGCAGACCAAGACTGAAAGTCCACGCACAGGAAAATTTTGATGCAACTTCCGAGACGCGGTGAGAAATGACGCGCCACCGGCTTTATGGCTTAAATCAACGCTCCACCTGCATCGCAGCTGGAAGATTGCCGAATGCAGATGGAGAAACGACGTGCAACTCCCGCTGACAGAGGCTGATAATGTCGCAACCCACACAGCGTGGTTTTCCTGATACCGTGCGGCTGGATTTTCGAAGCAACATCGCTGAGCATGGGAATATGACACATCACTCTCCTGTGGAGAGAAGAAACGACGCATGCCGACGTGACCGGAAGAGGACGGGAGGAGGACGAGAGGAGGACGCACGGTCTCGCTTGCGGGTGAGAAATCGATGCATCACTAGCCTTTTCCGACGCACACTCACCATTGCGTATTATTTTGATGCTACCCAAATACTTTTCAATGCTAACAGTGTTTTTACTGCATTCTCAAGGATTTAAGACTCGTTTTGCCTTTTAATTCCTAACTTAATATGTGTATGGTGGATTTTTGTCGTTTTGGTCTTGTTTTGTTTAGATAAATATTTTCTATTTTTCTAAACCTGTGTTGTGTCATTTTGTAGTGTTTTCACTGAGTTACTGTGTGTGTTGGTACAAATACTTTATACCTAGATTCTGAAGTTAAGCCTGCCTGCTTGTGCCAAGCTACCAATGGGGTGAGCGGGGGTTAATTGAGGGTTAACTGACATATATTGAAGCGAGACCCTGTGATAGGGAAGATTTTAGCCCCCTCTCCTCAATTTACATATCACATACCAAGATCATTGCATGACATTTTGGTACACAGCCATTTAGGGATACAAAGTAGATAAACTGGGGCCCATATTTATACTTTTTGACGCTAAACTGCGCTAACGCAGTTTAGCGTCAAAAAGTTTTGCGCCGGCTAACGCCATTCTGAAGCGCCATGCGGGCGCCGTATTTATTGAATGGCGTTAGCCGGCGCAAGCAGACCGGCGCTGCCTGGTGTGCGCGAGAAAAACCACGTACACCAGGCAGCGCCGGCGTAGGGGGAAAATGGCGCATGGGCGTCTTAAAATGGGGCAAGTCAGGTTACGTCGAAAAAATCGTCGTAACCCGACTTGCGCCATTTATTTTCGACGCCCATCCCCCATCAACATGACTCCTATCATTGTAAAGATAGGAGTCATGCCCCCTTGCCCAATGGCCATGCCCAGGGGACGTCTGTCCCCTGGGCATGGTCATTGGGCATAGTGGCATGTAGGGGGGCACAAATAAGGCCCCCCTATGCCAAAAAAAATCATAAAAAAAAAAAAAAAAAATACTTACCTGAATGTCCCTGGGGTGGGTCCCTCCAGCCTTGGGTGTCCTCCTGGGGTGGGCAAGGGTGGCAGGGGGGGTCCCTGGGGGCAGGGGAGGGCACTCTGGGCTCATTTTGAGCCCACTTGTCCCTTAACGCCATGCCTGACCCAGGCGTTAAAAAGCGGCGCAAATGCGCCGTTTTTAGCCACGCCCACTCCCGGGCGTCGCTTTTGCCCGGGAGTATAAATACCACGTAAAGGCCTGGGAGTCATTTTTTAGACGGGAACGCCTCCCTTGCATATCATTAACGCAAGGAAGGGGTTCACGCTAAAAAATGACGCACATTCCGGGAACTTTGGCGCTATTCGCCTCTAACGCCATAGTATAAATATGGCGTTAGTTGGCGTTAGTTTTGCGTCGAAATTGCGTCAAAAAAAACGACGCAATTTCGGCGCAAACGGAGTATAAATATGGCCCTGGATGGCTTAATGACCAGAAATGTTTTTTCAAAAGTGGGAAATATAAGGCATGTAAGAGAAGCAAAATGTGAAGACATATAAGACGGCTTTAGGGAAGGCTAGACAGATGAATAAATTAATCTCCTGTGGGTCACATTATTGTATCTATGTTTTACAGTGTCCTTGCAGACTGTAATATATTGGTAGCACTACTGGTTCATTGAAAAAGAGAGTTCTAGAACATGACAGAGCAATTAAAAATCATGATGTCTCCTATCCTGTTGCCAGACATTGGGTGAAAGTACATAACCAAGATGCAGATGTTTTGATGTTTTTTGGCATTGATAGGATTGAGAAGACTATACGTGGTGGAGATAGAGAAAGGAGATTGAGAGTTAATGAATCAGAATGTATAATCTTACTCAGTAGTAAATCGCCCGGAGGTTTAAATGAGGATGAATAGCTTTATGTACAGGTCGGCTGATGTGACAGTATTAACATCAATTGTAGTCCCCATTGTCTAGTGTTTATATTTATTACTGTGTATATTACTGTGATTGTTCTAATTTTTCCTTTTTCCTTTTCCCTTTGCTTCTTCAATCTTCTTTTTCTTCCTTTTCTCCCCTCTTTTCCTTTTCCACTATTCTTATCTTTCCCCTGTTTCATTAATTTAGAGTTTTCCAGTTTTATATTCTGTAAAAGTTTTCCCTGTTTAAGCACCTTAAGATCTTCCACTAAAACACATAGAGTGAGTTTGAAGAATTTGTGCAATTAGGGTTTTCTTTACTTGGGATTAGGATATTTTTCTTTTTCCTTTTCTTTTTTGATTTTTTCTCTTTCTTTTGGATGTTTATAAGGCTGATGCGTGATTGAAGGTCCATTGTTTATGTAGGGAACTGTAGATGATGTCATTTTAGATGATTTAATGACATGAGCAATATGTATCACAATGTGATTAATCTTAACTTATAAATGTTTATATTCATAGAATATATACAAAAGAATGGTCACTTGGCCTAAATCTGTTGAAGAGAGGATTTTATGAAGAGGGTGTTTATTTTTCTGACATAAGTTTCATGTTGTCATATGATTACTGAGTATTGAGATTTCATGATTTAAGAACACAAATGAAGTGGTAAAATGTCATTTGCAAAGAGGATTTGGATAATGTGATTAATTATGTGTGATATATATATACGTGCATTAAATGTATAGTGAAATGGCCACTATATTTTGAAAGGTGCTATCTCAATAATGATGACTCGTTGTCATATTATGGTTTCTGAAGTAATTTGCATTATTTTGAGTTTTTTTAAGACCATCGAAATATTGTTTAATACTATGCACATAATCAACTTAGAAGATCATAAGAGATCATAAATGTATTTTTTCTATGTTTGTAAAAGATGGTGTATTTATGTTTAGTGTGGATTGGGCAAAAAAATTCTAATTAGGCCATGACGAAGACCCTTTTGGGTTGAAACGCGTAGCCGAATAAAGGTTTAATGAAAAGATGCAGACACGTTAAGAGTGGCCTTTTCTTTTGGTGTGACAACGCTGAAGGATTCCTTTTGTTATTTATAAACAGGATCCACACCCATTTGCCAGCACCAACCTCGTCCAATGGATGAAGCCGGACGAAAGTGGAATGGATCATATGTATGGTCGTCAGTGCGAGATCAAGGATCGAATCACATGTGACACTGAATTTGTGATTTATGTAATTGAATGTGGATGTCATAAAAAATACATTGGAAGTACCATTCACAAGTTAAAAGTCAGGTTCTTACAACACTTCAGAGCCATAAAAAATCATGACAAAACCTATCCTTTGGCCAAACATTTTTGGGAGGCACATAAAGGAGAATGTAGTACCTTATCCTTTTATGGCATCAAACATATCAAAAACAATCCCAGAGCTGGCAACAGAACGCTTGAGCTCAGACAAATGGAATCCAAAATGATTTTACTATTGGGTTCCGAATCCCCTTTGGGGCACAATCTTGATGCTGAGCTCTATGTCCATCTTAGATGATAATATACCGTTTACTGCTTTTATTCTCATTTTAGAAAGAGACTCTCTATGTTTTCTAATTCTAAAAATAGCAGTGCTATTTTAGCAGTATTTTATTTACATTCTCTTTTTAAGGATGGGTGAGAAGATCATAATTAACTCATATGAACATGCCATGATAGAATTTGTAAAGTAGATATGACTGAGTAATTTTCTGTATTCTGAGTTCACACTATAGCTTGATGAAATTTAGGTGTCATTAGGTCCTATGAATGATCATATAGATCTGTACTGTGCTATTGATGATGATTGTTTAATTTCACTTCCCTGTAACTTGGAAAATGCAGAATAGGTAATATCACATATAGAGATACATATATATATATGGAATATGATATGGGACCAAGAAATCAATAGAATTGGTTGTTTTAATTGGAGTTTTGTAACACTTTGATGCACTTTATATGCTTTTTTGCACTTATTATCAGTATAGATTTTTAGCACTTTGCACTTTATGCTGAGGCCTTACTTGAATACAACCTATCTACATGTGTTTATAGAATTACCTGCTATACAGATAAGGATAGAGATGAATTAGATTTGATCATATAGGCATTGGATATATACTCAAGCACTATAATATAATCAAATAGAATTTTAATACAGGATATTAATTAGTTAGTAATAATTATATTTATATATAACGATTGACAATCGAAATATTTTAAAAAATATGATACTATAGTTCCTTCGTTTATATTTATATTTATATTGTTACTTTTCCTGTCATTTGAGTAATGTCTTTATATGACCGAACATTATGAATTATTGGAAGCTATTGCCTTTTCTCTATTATATTTGATATTTATGACTTTTTAATTCTAATTTTTCCTGAAAGTATTAGCATTAATGTAGGTTCTTTCTCTTATTAAGTGTTGTATTTAAATAATGATCATTGCACGCTTCAAAATGGCCGCCGCTTTTTCAATACACTAAAGTGTTATGGAAATAAATGAAGGACTTAAAATTTGTATGTAAATGATGTTGGCTGAGCAGCCAAACTGTCCAGTAGAAGGCGTTTTGCCGAAACGCGTCGACAGACATCACACTCAGGACTCTGTGTTACCTGTATAACAAAATAAATTCATGAACTAAATACGAGCGCATTGGATTCAATCGATTTCGAGATTTGGGAGATACTTGATGGGATCGGTGCAGCCGTCAGATGGCTATCTGTCCATCTGTTGAAGAAATATTTTAAACGTGGTCTCCGGTACGCGAGACGGCTGGCACGCCGGTTGAGTGCGCGTGGTTGTACTACTGGAGGAACTTGGATATTGTTTCTCACGCAGCACCGTGCCTTCGACAATCGAAGGAAAACGCAGCCGGACTGACACGGTAGGATTGTTACCTTTCCCCGGGGGGTTGGAGAACGCCCGTGGGGTAATGAACGCGGTCCTCCGAGCAGTTTGACAGGCTTGATATCGGCGTTTCTTCGTTCGTATGAATAATTGGCACACGGCCCGGAAAATAAACGGAAAACGAACGGCAGGAAAGAATTTACTTTGACGTTTGACACACGGCTTTCCTGTCCTACAGAAGCAGATTAATTTAAAATCTGAAACAATCCATAAACTACACAGTATTTAGCAGTTGAAAGGTCTATATCTACACAGAGTCCTGCTTTATAGAATTTTTGTCCATATCCCTCTATTCTGCATTTTTCACTTTCTCTGTTAGGAGTCAGAAATCTGACATTTGAACAGTAACAAGACATTGTTAAACCCTATGCAAAATGGCTGAACGGAGAAAATTGTGGGAACAAGCAGCAGCCGAGCTGTTTGACAACTCGAAAATTAGCAGTGGACCCATGGGGGTTCAGATACAAACTACCTCCAATATTATACATCAATTAGAAAAAGCACGTATTTCTGAACTTAAAAAATGGTGGGAAATGACCTCATTAACTAAATACATCGAAAGTGGTAGAATACCTAGAGGCCTACGTATTTTAATCTTACCCACCTTAGCAGATATGGACTCTGATTTATTGGAGGAATGGAGAATGCAAACAGCAGACTGCTCAACCAAACTCATGGGAACCCTAATCACTCAAGCCAAGAGACGCATGGAGGAACAAATCATTAAAATTGAACAACTTACAAAAGAATTAGAAAAGATGCCCAACCAACAAGAAATTTCTAATCAGTTAGCGAAAATGGAAGAACGGATCAAATACAAGGAAGAAGAAATCAAATCACGTAAAGCACATAAATTCAACAGAGACAAGATGGATTATGAGCATGGAAGAATTTATACATTTGCTCGAAAATATGATACTGCAAGAACCAAAGATATGTCCAAGAGTGGGGCTGATTGTGCTGTACAACAGATATCTCCAGATGACAGTTCAGAAATAGAGTCCTCTGCTGATGAGTTACCACGTAATAAGCTGGATTTTCAGGGGGAGATGCGCCTCATGCAAATGGTCACGCCACCTCCTGGGCAAAATCGCAGGCGTGGCCGAGGAAGCGGAAGACGAGGCGGGGTAAGAAGAAGAAGCAACCAACAATCCAATTAGAAGTTAATCCCGGATCAGTCAATAAATTGAATCACTTGAGCACTGTGGTGAACATTTCGCACAGTACCTTGACTAATAATCAGCTTTGTATACTTGATTTAGGATTAAGCTTTTGCCCTAATATTCAATGGGACTATGTTAACACCCGTATTGAACTGTATAAATTTGTTCGCAAACTACGTCTCATTAAGCATTTCTCAAACAAAGATATAAATCGAATGGTAGACAACGTCAACCAGAGGGCTGGACTCTCTGGATTCAATATTGCTGATAGCTCAGAATTGATAGCTATCAATGAGTTAGATCATGACAGCAATGAAGCTAGATGTTCCATACACGATGATACAAACAAGAGTACAGATACGCTTAACCAGATGGGATTTATAACTAACCTTCATGATAAAAGTAATCTAAAATTGTTGAGCAGATTTAATCCCCCACTACCCAGTGGCAATTTGATAGACATATTTCATGAGTTAGTGATTAATGACATCGACAAATTTCGTAGTAAGGGCTCTTTGAAGACATCGAGAAAGACGAGATCTAACTTTACGCAACGAGATTGGCAGGATTTAAATACACTGAGGTCGAACTCTTCAATTGTCATTAAGCCCTCAGACAAGGGTGGCAACATTGTTGTCATGGATACAACTGATTACACTAAAGAAGCGTATCGGCAATTGATGAACAGAGAGCATTACGAGAAATTAAAGATCAACCCCTTACCCCAATACCAAGGGACATATCATGATATGCTAAATGAATGGTATACTAAGCAATTGATGGATTATGATGAGTTTATGTATTTGAAAATTGACCATCCTAAAATTCCATGTATTTACTTCCTACCTAAAATTCATAAGAACAAAACCCATCCTCCAGGTAGACCAATAGTCAGTATGAATCAATCATTACTCGAGAACACCTCACGATATTTGGACCTGTTCTTATGTACCTTTGTCACAGAACTACCTTCATACCTTCGTGACACCAATGATTTTTTGACCAAGATACATGACATCCCATGGCATAAAGACTACTTGCTGGTCACCATGGATGTAGCATCTTTATATACATCCATTAAACATCAATATGGATTACAGGCCTGTAGGTACTTTCTACAAACACGATCCATTGAATTCCTGGAGCATACTAATATGCTCCTATCGATGCTACAATTCTGCCTTACACACAATCTGTTCCTTTTCGATAATGAAAGCTTTTTACAAAAACAAGGGACAGCTATGGGGGCATCCTTTGCTCCCACCTATGCCAATTTATATATGGGCTGGTGGGAGAAGGAGGTGGCATGGTCAGAAAGTAACGACATCTATATGGATAGAGTGATACTGTGGGTGCGATATATCGATGATTTGTTCATTATTTGGGACGGCACAGAACAACTGTTGTTGGAATACATAAATGTACTAAATAACAACCAACTTAACATCTATTTAGATGCTATCTTTAGTAGAGATACTATCTCCTTTTTAGATGTCCAACTAAAAGTAGAAAAAAATCATCTTGAGACAACTATATATCGAAAGCCCACGGCCTGTAATTCCATATTACATGCTAATAGTGGGCATCCTCATGCACTCAAATGGAGCATACCATACAGCCAGCTACTGCGGGCTCGCAGAATATGCTCTGATGAGAACCAATATGACTTGGAATCCAAGGCAATGGTGGACAGGTTTCGAAGTAGAGGTTATCCTCCAAAAATTTTAAGTGATGCACTATACAGAGTAGGGAATAAAAGTAGAGATGAGTTACTTTTTAATAACACAGTGACCAGCAATGATTCCCAACACTCAGCACCTAGAGTATTCTTTCAGTATAACCAACAACATGACTCACTAAGAACTATACTCCAAAAAAACTGGCACGTTTTACAGAACGATCCTATTATTAATGATCACATAGAAACTCATCCGTCCATAACATTTCGCAAAGCACGTTCCTTGGGAGATTATCTAACTAGAAGCTACTTTTCAGCAAAAACCAACACATCTTGGTTGAGCCAAAAAAGTTTGGGATTTTGGAAATGTGGCCATTGTAAGGCCTGTAAATACGCTCAAAATACATACAAATACCAAACTTTTGATGGTTGTCAGTGCGAGATCAAGGATCGAATCACATGTGACACTGAATTTGTGATTTATGTAATTGAATGTGGATGTCATAAAAAATACATTGGAAGTACCATTCACAAGTTAAAAGTCAGGTTCTTACAACACTTCAGAGCCATAAAAAATCATGACAAAACCTATCCTTTGGCCAAACATTTTTGGGAGGCACATAAAGGAGAATGTAGTACCTTATCCTTTTATGGCATCAAACATATCAAAAACAATCCCAGAGCTGGCAACAGAACGCTTGAGCTCAGACAACGGGAATCCAAAATGATTTTACTATTGGGTTCCGAATCCCCTTTGGGGCACAATCTTGATGCTGAGCTCTATGTCCATCTTAGATGATAATATACCGTTTACTGCTTTTATTCTCATTTTAGAAAGAGACTCTCTATGTTTTCTAATTCTAAAAATAGCAGTGCTATTTTAGCAGTATTTTATTTACATTCTCTTTTTAAGGATGGGTGAGACGATCATAATTAACTCATATGAACATGCCATGATAGAATTTGTAAAGTAGATATGACTGAGTAATTTTCTGTATTCTGAGTTCACACTATAGCTTGATGAAATTTAGGTGTCATTAGGTCCTATGAATGATCATATAGATCTGTACTGTGCTATTGATGATGATTGTTTAATTTCACTTCCCTGTAACTTGGAAAATGCAGAATAGGTAATATCACATATAGAGATACATATATATATATGGAATATGATATGGGACCAAGAAATCAATAGAATTGGTTGTTTTAATTGGAGTTTTGTAACACTTTGATGCACTTTATATGCTTTTTTGCACTTATTATCAGTATAGATTTTTAGCACTTTGCACTTTGTGCTGAGGCCTTACTTGAATACAACCTATCTACATGTGTTTATAGAATTACCTGCTATACAGATAAGGATAGAGATGAATTAGATTTGATCATATAGGCATTGGATATATACTCAAGCACTATAATATAATCAAATAGAATTTTAATACAGGATATTAATTAGTTAGTAATAATTATATTTATATATAACGATTGACAATCGAAATATTTTAAAAAATATGATACTATAGTTCCTTCGTTTATATTTATATTTATATTTATATTGTTACTTTTCCTGTCATTTGAGTAATGTCTTTATATGACCGAACATTATGAATTATTGGAAGCTATTGCCTTTTCTCTATTATATTTGATATTTATGACTTTTTAATTCTAATTTTTCCTGAAAGTATTAGCATTAATGTAGGTTCTTTCTCTTATTAAGTGTTGTATTTAAATAATGATCATTGCACGCTTCAAAATGGCCGCCGCTTTTTCAATACACTAAAGTGTTATGGAAATAAATGAAGGACTTAAAATTTGTATGTAAATGATGTTGGCTGAGCAGCCAAACTGTCCAGTAGAAGGCGTTTTGCTGAAACGCGTCGACAGACATCACACTCAGGACTCTGTGTTACCTGTATAACAAAATAAATTCATGAACTAAATACGAGCGCATTGGATTCAATCGATTTCGAGATTTGGGAGATACTTGATGGGATCGGTGCAGCCGTCAGATGGCTATCTGTCCATCTGTTGAAGAAATATATATATATATATATATATATATATATATATATATATATATATATATATATATGATTGAGAAAGGCAGAAAGTGCTGAAACTTGTACCTGTTCCCCGTTGGATTCAATTTAGTTTCACTCACTACACAGAGTGTCTGTCTTCTTTATATGTCAAAGGAGTGTATGTGTGGGTACAAAACAAACTTATGCCTTTTGGCCACAGCTTTCCTTGGGGTACCAGTGCACATGGGCACAAACAGGCCCTTTTAAAGGTACCCACCACCAATTTCCTATGCTCATTCAAAACAATTGCCAACCAGGCACTTAAAATTGTTTTAAGCATGCATGACCATCAGTCAATCTTCATATTTCTCCAATCATATTTATTCATAAGTATATTTTTCTTTTTGCATATCCATAAATGTTTTTAAATGTTTTCAACACTATTCATCCTGGTATATTGGGATCTTCCCACAATTACCTCTTATAAGGTGATATATTCAACCCTCCCTAATCTCCTGAATCCATCAGTCTGGTAAAGTACCCCTACGTCACCTAGTTCCTCTATTAACTGGGGCACAAAAAATATCCAAAGATGATGGTAGGGTGCAGAGGTCTTGCACCACTCTTATTCATTTTCAGGTTTGGACATACCATTTTCTCAAAACCTCAGATTGGTGACCTGCTTAATGAGAATGACGCAAATGCCCTCATTAGTCATCATTCTCCTAAAGTGCACACATCATATAGTACTTATGGCAGTACCTGTGCAAAGAATGCAATATTAAAAGGTCCCTGGGATGATTACGGTACAACCGTTACCACTATGTCTTTAAAGAGCTCCTAAAGTGCATACATCATACAGTACTCATGAAAAATCCTGTGCAAGAGTACAATGTGAAAAGGTCCCTGAGATGATACACTGATAAAGTGCATGAGATATTGTTTCACAATGGTACCTATCTCTCACCACCAACTAGCTGCCACACAGTACCGTAAGAGATCACACTCAGAGAGTGTTGTAATTCTCATTTGATACAACGTTAAACAATTCATGCTGTTGAAATACTTCTTATTTCTCAAGCTGAATCGAGATGCACTACACAAATAAATTGCTCTATACCAGTTCATAAAATATATGTGCTCATAGTCTTAAATCCCCTCTTTGTAATAGTGCACTTTTATAATGTACTAACACAGCAAGATTTATAAATTACTACACACCTCTAACATAATGCACAGAATATTCCAGTAAAGCGCATGTACATGAAATATTGCTTCCCAGTGGTATAAATTGTATAAAATAATTCTTATATCTCAAAACTGAATTGAGATGCATTACACAAATAGTCTGCTCTGTACCAGTTCAAAAGGTGCATGTGCTCATAGTGCTAAAATATTACATTTGTAATGCTTCAATGTACTGAGATGGCATAATTTATAAGAGAAAGCCACCAATGCACCACAATTACAACCCACAGATTCCCAGCACTTATTCCTGTGCATGGCATAGCATCCTACAATCAGAGAGCCAATACTGATAAGGGTGAGCAGATCAACCTGTCATTGTTTTCGCCTGACAGCAGTCTCTAAAGTATGTGAGCTTAATAAAAAACAAACTCATAAATGCATCTAGTTGACAAGTCATAAAAGTCACAGTAGTTGTTCCCATGCATCACATAGCTTCCTGTGACCAAACAACCACTACTGATAAGGCTGGGGCAGATACTCAGATCACTGTTACTGTTTTAACAGAAGTCCCGAAGGTGTTTGTGCTCTAGTCCAATATATCTGAAATGTGCACATGAAATTCCGCATCTAAATTCAAACCCTGTGGCTGCTCTGTTTCTAACAGTGTTATCCATCTGGATTCCATTCCTCATAGCTCCTACTCCCTATCTCCACCATAGGGTCTCCTCCTTAGATTCTGGATACCGTAAAAGTGCAAGTGCTTTAATTGCCTATCATGCGCCTCCCACAAGTGTTTGGCCACTGAGTATGCAAACACCTTATTTTTTACTGCTTTTATATGTTGAAGGATTCATAACTTCAGCTTTTTCACTGTGCTCTCAACATATGTTAATCCGCAGGAGCACTCCAATACATAGATTGGAAATGGTGTATCACAAGCTATCCATTCTTTGATTTTCCACACTGCCATTTTGTGCATCAAACTGTGTTTAGTTGCAAGCAAAGAGACAGGCATTTTTGACATTTCTAGAACCCCTTTTTTCTGTGATAAGCCAGTCTATAATGCTTGCCCCTGCCCTCTTCATCCCCAGCTGCACACAACCGTTGGTTAATCTGTTGCCTAGGGAGGTTTTTTTTATATGTAATGCTAGGATGTTCTAAAATTGCACTTCCCACAGTCTCATCCATCTTGAGGATCTGCCAGTTCTTTCTCAGAAGATCCATTATTTCTCTATCAGGTGTATTAAATTCCATGATATATCTCACAGGTCCGTCTGCCTCCTTGTCACTCAAGTGTTTTTTGATTCTTTGATTTCACTGCCAGTAGTTCCCCTCTTTTCCTATTCCTGGCTCTCAGCAATGCTTCATACCGGACTTTTTCTGGGTACCCCCTTACTTGAAAGCGCTGATACATTTTTCTGCTTGTATCTCAAAATGTTCTAATCATGAGCAGTTTCTCCTTAACTGGAGAATTTACCCATAGGGCATGCTCCACTTAAGTGTATGTGGGTGCCCACTGTTGGCATGCATAATTATGTTAGTACTGTAGCTTTCCTGTGAATCTTTTTTCATGACCTGTCATCTTTATATACACATTGATGTCCAAGTAATTTATTGCCATGTTGCTGACCTCAAAGGTGAATTTCACCTCTTGTGGGTTATTGTTTAGGGATCTGATGAAGTTCTCAAAATCCTCTCTCTCACTTTCCCATAGAAAAAAGAGATTGTCAATGTAGCGAACCCACATGATGACCTGATCCGCTAGAGCCATGTTTTCACATTCCACACCATCTCTGCTTTCCACTAACTCATCATGAGGTTTGCGTAGGTTGGTGTGAAGGATGTACCCATGGCCATGCTGTGTTTTGGAGATAGCATTCATTATTGAATAGGAACACATTATGCTGAAGCAGAAGTCAATCCCCTGCATTATCATTCTCGAGTGTTCAAACGGAGATACCGACTGGGATTTGAAAAAGTATTCACAGGCTCTCAACCCATCTGAGTGTCTGATTGAGGTGTACAATTACACTACATCCACCATCACCATCCAATAGCAAGATTTCTATGATATCTACTCTGTTCTATTAAGGAAGTCTTGTGAGTGCCTGAGGTATGATGGCAATGTGGTCACATATGGGGAGAAAAAGAGGTCAACAAACCGTGAAGTGTTCTTCAAGAGGGCTCCAATCAAGCTCACTATTAGCCTCCCTGGTGGATTAATCATGTCTCTGTGTACTTTTGGCAAGAAATATATTGTTGTAGTGACAAGATAATCAATTTTCAAATAACAATATTTGTCCTTATCTAGTAGTGCCTCTTCATGCCAGTTTTTTTTAATTTTCAATACAATTCCACTTTAAACTGCCTTGTTAGATCCTCCCCTAATCTCTGATAATGTTCCTTGTTTATCAGTTGCCTCTTGGCTTTTGCAATGTATTGTTCTTTATTTAAGATAAAGATATTTCTTCCCTTATCAGAGGGATTGATAACAATATCCTCATCCTCCTGTAATTCCCTCAGTGCCCACCAGTCATGTGCTGTCATGTTGTTCAATTTGTTTCTCTTGTTTTTTGAGTCATTTTTGCTGATTGAATGCAGAACTTCTGCTACCGTTTCTAAACATCTATCTTATTACCTGGTGGGAGTTGTGAGCAGAACTTGGATATTGGCTTACATTTGTTTGATGTTGTTTCTGATACTGAGATATCCAAAGATTTACTAGATTGTGACACAACAGTCATATTTTCTGTTGCCTCTTGTGTGAATGCATCATCTGCATACATTGCCGATGCTCTTAAGGTCTTCAGATTAATTATATCCTCTGTTGTGAAATCCAATATGGTATTCCTTCTTCCCTTGATTTTAGTTGTATTTCATTGTTGTAAGTTCTTTTGTTTAGCAAAGTATTTCTTTAATTTCAGCTTTCTGGAAAATGTGTACAAATCAATTCTATCATCAGCCAAATCCATCTCCACCAGGGAATAAAATGTTAGGCGTTTACTAATAACTTTGTATGCTTTTTGTTCTGTTGTTCTCATGAGAGTTTGAGAGATTAATAAAACGTTGTTATCCATATCCATGTATATATATATATATATATATATATATATAGGAACATTTATAAATTTGATGGCTGACTTATGCAGCCTCACCATTTATTCACATGTATGGACCAGATTGGAATTGTACCAGCGTGCACAGAAGTAGCCTCCCAATCTACTTAAAGGACATGAAGATTATGCCTCCCATCTCTTTTTTTTTTTTTTTCGTTTCATAGCTGGGCGGCCCCAGTAAAGATCACTAATTTACAAGACTAACATTGTTAATTTACAAGACTGCCATGGGAAAAAGGAGATACAATAGACATATATGTGTTCGCCATCCTTAGAACAGGTAACTATTGCCCCAATGAACGATATAAATTGAGAGTCATATTTAAAAGTAAGGCAGCACAAATTGCTGGCATCCGTTAGTTTGCAGCAGGGAGGCTTCTAGGGGGAGTGCGTGGGAGTTCCCATCTATCCACCTTTAGATTCTGACACATTCCCAGATTTACCAACATTAGTAGACCTGGGAATGCATCACAATTGTACGCCTCCCCACCAGATGTGCAACAAAGAAAAATATCTTTATTTCTCCTTGTTGTTTCCTCTTTCTTCTTGCATTCTTTAGCACACTTAGAAAGAGGACAATGCCTCACAGGATTGTTTTTGTGCAGGAAGGTGTCCCTTCCTGAACACAAAATCCTGCCTGCAATGCAGGCACCCTTGCAACATGACATAAGGGTACCTGCATTGGCGCTAGGTAGCCAAAAGTGCACTAACACTAAAAAAGGACAGGAATGCACCATATAATGGTAAACAAATTCTTGATACATATGCATGTTGTGCGTGTGAGTGATGATGGAAGACAGTCAGGGTATTGTTCAACTAATTTATAAACTTGATTTTGATTTGCAATGTTTGAGGCATTGAACAATGTCTATCTATTTCTAAGGGAAACCAACATGCCTCAAAGAGGCCTACTCTGCCCTGTGGACTGGTGAGAGGTGCATTGGTTTGGAAAATGCTGAGTAGTGTGCTGGCTCAAATGTCAAACTGCTCTAAGTGTTTGTAGTCGGCGGGGACTATAACTGGAGACATGTCACATGATGGACGCACTCAGCTAAATGTTAACACAGTTGTGAGATTTATCAGCCACGTACATGCAGCTATTTGTTTGGGATTGTTTGTAAAATTGTTCTCACTTCTCAGATGTCTGCACCAGCCTATGCTCTTACTCTGCCTCTTGGTCCTCATTCACCAGGAGCCTTACTTTCTCCTTGATTCTACAAAATTGTCATTTACTGTTTTGAAATCCATAGGCCTTCTCTCCTTCTGAACAAAAGCTCCATTAAATTCCTGCTTACATTAGTAGACCGGTTCAGCCACGCACCCAAGACAGACAGTCTGAGAAGAAGAATGCAAATGCACCGCTCATTTTTCATTTTGCCATTTATATGCAGTATTATTTTTCTTTTCTTAACAATCATAATTTTTAGAACTGTAAGCATCCACTTCCCCCTAATTTGATTTTGCTAACTTAGGTGAGAGAAAAATTAGATAATAACTTGGGTCTCTGGGGCAGTGGTTTTGATTACAATATATATAGTAAGCAAACTGTATCATTCCTTAATTTCCTCCCAAAACAGATTTGATGATAATGTGCTGCTCATCAACCTGATGAATATTGTTGTTGTGTTTGTCTTGGTCACACCTTTCCCCAACTTTCCATTCCCATTCATTAAACAAAACCTTAACGGTCTTCCCCCAGATTGTGTGATATATTGAGGTATAATTTACAAATTTACACCGTGGGCGGATGTGGTGAAAGCAGGAACCAACTCACTGCGGCATCTCCTTGCCTGAATAATACAATTGCCCACACAAACCCCATTAACCCACCCAGACATTAAAAGGACAACAACATCATCATGGTGCACAGTATTAGTTTTAAAAACACGAAAAGTAGTACAAGTGAGCACTATGTGGCCTGATACGAAAAGTTAAAGTTACACTTTTTGTATAAGTTCACTCTTATGGTTTATGGTTTATGTGACCTACCAGCAACTTTACAAGTAGTAAGTAACTTTAGTAGTAAGTAATAGTATTTCCTTTTAAAGTAATAGAGATTACTAACTACTTGCAAAGCTACTACTCATAACATGCTTAACCTTCTCCTGAGTCCTGGCTCAAGGATTTCATAAGTTTAGTTTTAACTGTTTGAATAAATTAAATATTAGTTCCACATTGCTTTGAAGTCACTACTGCTGGTTTTTATGAGTTTTTTGTCAGGTGGTCTTGTCTCAGTTTTTGATAAGTTATGATAATAATCCACTAACTCCATGTTTTTTTCATTGTAGTTCCCTATAATGGATATCCTTCCGAATAATCATACTGTTGCAGTTCATCTCAATTGGAAAAGGTGGGAGTGGGACCTCGCTTACGATATCTTCCTTGTTAGCGCTAGTCCAATACTACCACCACTATATGAAGGCCCTTTGGGAAAGTCTGCAATAAAATTTGAAGATTGCGAGAGTTAACAGCCAGTGCTTCATATACTTAGATAAGAGAACTAAGAAGTGAACTAGTTAGAAACGTATACTGACGTTGTTTTTGGCAAGCAGAGATAGACTAGTAGGATTAAACTTTTAGTGTAAGTTGTAGGCATAGGCATACCCCCCCCAGTGGTCAATAGAGGGTAGTAGGACAAGGGTATTAAGTAACTACTATTCACTTTGATAAGTATGGCTACAAAGGTGCAATAAGTCAAGTTGGTCCTACTCTGGTAGTGGTGATGTACAGTATGTGACTAGTTCAGAGGACAGCTTTTTGTTAATAACAAAACACAATACTGTGCTAAAAAGCAGTGCAAAGACATAGTGCGAGTGCATGTTTTTTTTTCACAAAGGAAAACCATCCTCTACACCCACAACAGACCCACCCCATCTCCAAGCAAAAACCCCCAAATGTCCAGGCATCTCCAACCCTTTTCTCAACTTCCCTTACCAATTCTCACCCTCTCTACCCACAACAACACAATCCCTCCCGCCAAAAGAGTCCATTTAAATACAGGCACAAAAGGCATCAATATGGGCATGTCGGAGGGCCACTTCCTGAGCCAGGTTCTGCTGGCCACACCAAAGTAGCCCCAGCTCGCATAGGGTACAGCAGAGAAAGTAGTGTTCCATTTGATGTGGATGATGAGGAGGGGGTGGTGTTCCACTTGACAACTGTGACCCCATAGTGCTGGCTGTACAGGAATTGGTGTGCTAGGATAGTGGTGGTCCAGGCTGGCAGGAGGAACGAGAGAAGCTGGAGGCATGTGCCTCCTCCTCCTCCAAGGCCACCCACTGACGGTATTCAGCCACCATGGCCTCCATTCTCTGGTGCTGCAGCCGGGTGGCTATCTACAGCAGGGATGGCTGACTTCCAGCAGCAGGAGGAGCTATATAATGAAACATAAAAAATGAAAAATGCAAAATGTAATGTTCAGTGCAAGCACCTGCTTAGAGTGACACAGTAGCAGAAAACTGCTAGTCCCCTAGGGCCATTTGACTTTATGATGTGATTAATCACAGGGCCAATTTGTCCCCACATATGCATCACATAATAATAGCAGTGACTGCAAGGAATTAAGGCCCTCATTACAACCCTGGCGGACGGCGGTATTTTTTAGAAAAGTACTGCCAACAGGCTGACGGTACTCTTCCCCTACATATGACATTGGCGGTTTGGCTCAAGCCAAACCGCCAATGTACCACTCCGTCCGCCAGGGCGATAACAGCCACTGGGCTGGAGACTTCGGTCTCCAGCCAGACGGCTGGCACTGTCCCACCCGCTGGATTATGACCCTGCCTACCGCCATGGTTTTCGTAGCTTCCTTACTGCCACGAAAACCATAGCAGTAGGCACTATCAGTGACAGGGAATCCCTTCCCTGTCACTGATAGGGGTCTCCCCACCCTCCCCCTCCCAATCCAGACACACCCACGACATACACGAACATTCATGCACCATCATATACACGCATACACACACTCATACCCACAATCACCCATGCATGCATACATCTATTCACACATCCATCCACACACACATACATACAAGCACCCACGCATTCACACAACACAACATACATGCACACTCACAACCATGCATGCACACAGGCATTCCACACGCCACACACCCGCATACACGCACACACAAACATACACCAAAACCCCAACACAACACCCCCCTCCCCTGTCAGAGCACCCGACTTATCTGATTGCAGGGGGTCCTCTGGCAGGAGATGGGACGGGGCGCTGCTGCCAGCAGCAGCGTCCGCCAGCAGAACACCACCAGGCCGTATCATGGGTCATGATACAGTCTGCGGCGGTCTGCTGGCGTGGCGTGGCGCTGCTGCTGGCAGCAGCACCACCGTACCGCCATCCGCTGCCATGGCCGCAGCTGGAATTCCACCAGCCTTCTGGCAGAATTCCGGCTACAGTCATAATATAGCGGACAGCAGGTAGCCGCAGCGACGTTGTTTTGGCAGCCGTAGTCGTGGCGGTAGGTGGTCAGTACTGCCATTGTCATAATGAGGGCCTAAGTCAGAGTACCACCAGAATCAGAAAGTCATTTTTTTGTTTAAAGGATCAGAAGCAGCAGAAGGAGCTATATCAAGAAAAAAAAATGAAAGACGCAAACTGCAAGACTCAGTGCAAGCAGTTGCTTATAGTGGCACAATAGCAGAACATCGGTAGTCCCCTAGGGCCATTGGAATTTTTTATGTGATTAGTCGAAGGGCCACGTTTTCCCCACACCTGTATCACACAACTACAGCAGTAACTACAAGGAATTAGCCAGGATACCACCATTATAAAAAAAAAGTTATTTTTTGTTCGAGGGATTTCATCGTTTAACTAAACAGACACTTTGGGCCTGATTACGAATTTTGCAGTCTGACAATAAGAGCGCCGCAATGGCGGCTGCTAAAAGACTACCATGTTGGCGGTCATCCAACTGCGGTATTAAGAGTGACAATGTGAAGTCTGCCAAAAAAAGCCAAAATTCTGAAACCACAAGGACACTGGAGGATGGAAAAGAGGTGGTCCCACCACCAGCATCACCAGCCTGATAAAAATCCCCTCATCAGATTACGACCCATAAATCACAACAGCGTTCTTCCATGGCGGAAAACCATTGGCAGTGTGAACTGCAGAGGACTGAACTCACATCAGTCAGAACACCACTCCACATTGGATAGTTCAAATACCCCACATGACACACATTCACACACCTGACACATCGACACATTGCACTAAAAAACACACCCCTACACAACCCACAATCCTTTGCAACCAAAGCGCAACACACAGCCACGGAGAAGCAACAGTTTGCAGTGGAACAAAAAGCAAGATTAGGTATTCATACACATCTCACCACGCAAACATCCCACACCTGCACAACATACACAACACAAAATGTACTATCACACACCCAATACAAAATAACTGTGACCCACTCACATCACAGCACCTACACCTCATCACTAACATTTCATTCCACCTCTTTTTGTCTACACTACCACACCATCCTTGTCACCACTACCATGTCCCCACAAAAACACCCACGTTTCACTGACAATGGGTTGAGGGTCATGGTGGATGAAATAGTCAGGGTAGAGTCACACCTTTTCAGAGCACAGGTCCAGCAAACATCAATAGCCAGGAAAATGAAGTTGTGACAAAGAACGGTCGACAGGTGAATTCTGTAGGCAGCTATCTACACACAAAGTAGGACATCAGGAAGAGGTGGAACCACTTCAGGGGAAGGTACGTTCCATGGCATCCCAGCACCAACTGGCAAGACTCAAGACCTTTTTTTGTCTCCATTCACCTTAGGCTCTAGATCTTCTTTGAGCCACCTTAGTTTACCTCCTCTTGCTTATAAAGACAGACCATGACCTGGGAGGCCAGACCTCTCTCACAAAACCTGGATTGGGGAGCTGCAATATCTTCACAGCTAAGAGGAATAAGGTACAATCTTCGGACGGGAAACAACATCCTCTAATCTCTGTAACTTAATTACTAGAGTAATTTTTTATCCACTCCACCAAAGGTAGCCAAAATCTTACTGCTCTAGAAACTCCACCAGCCGTGTTCATCTTCAAGACATAACAGAGCGCTCCCAACCATTCTGCATATGTAGGAGGTATTTCACCCATCCAATTCTGACATATCTCTCCTCTAGGTAGCAATACTGCATAAAATAGCAATTTCTGTATGTCACTGCTCAACTCATCGAAGCTCTCTGTAATTCCGAAAATAATTAGAGCAAGATTTACCTTAATCTCGGCCCTCACAACACTCAAGAGAATCTTACCCACTTTTTCCCAAACTAGGTGTGTTGCTGGGCACTCCATGAACATGTGAATATCAGTTGCATTCTCTAAGCCATACTTAGCACATTTAACCACTTCCCTTTTCCTCATTTTTGAACTTTTATGTGGGGCCAGGTAAACTCTGTGACTAGAAAAAAGATGGTTTCTTCTCAGGGGGGCAGGTTTAACCACAACAAAATATGCATTGAGGTTTGTCTCAAGTCCTGAAGTTGCTCCCTAGGTAAACAACCTCCCCAGGGATCTTCAATCAGCTTAAAATCCCCATTCGCCAAATCCAGGATTTCCCAGGACCACATAGGCAATTCCTTCGTGGTCGGGGAACCCCACATGATTTTCTCTTCCAAATGGTTCATCATCCCTGGGATCGTTCGGATACTCAATGACCAACCTTTCATCTGGATATATTTTAGACTTGACAGCTCCCCCCAGTGTTCTTATATATTTCATCCCAGGACACTAAACTGCCATCTCTGAAAAGATCTCCCCAATATTCCGTTCCTGCCTTCCTGATTGGAATAGCTAGTTTGTCATTGAAATATTCTGGAGTGCCGGGAGAGTCCCAAAGAGGGGCACAGCAACTGTATTAATCTGCCTTCATTCCTCGTCTTATACCAGACCCTTGCCATGTTTTGCAACACTTTCAGCTTCACGTTTTTGAGGAATTTTGAGTCTCCAAATTTGAGTAAAAAATGATTTGCCGCTCCTTTAACACCTCCTACCATAGCCTTGAACATAGATCCCACTTCCGAAGAGTCCGGGGAGGTAAAGGCATCCTAACATTCTTGAGCTGGAAGGACCAGGCATAGTATTGCAAATCCGGCAATGCAAGGTCCCTCTTCTCTCTCCTTCTACGCAACTTCTTTCATGAGATCCTGACCCCTATCCATGCCCATATAAACAAGTTGATAACCTGTTGAATCTTCTCTACATACTTTTTTGTAATTTGTAGTGGTGTTGAATTAAACAAAAAACTGACTTTGAGCAAAATCACCATATTCACCAGGCTTACTCTCCTCAGAATCGTCAAAGGGAGGTGTGCCCACCACTGCATCGGCTTGTTACAATCTGCCAAGACTTTTTTCAAATTCACCACAGGGGTCTGCTCTACATCCTGTGCGATCTTGAGATCCATATATCTCATTTCACTTTTAATTTGTGGACTATCCCTCCTCTGGTTCCAAACCATGACCTCAGTTTTTCAGACATTAATGTTATATCCCGACACTTTGCCAGAAGCCTTTGCTATGTCCATCACTGCCGGGAGATCTCTTTGTTGATCCGATGAATAAAACATAAGGTAATCAGGGTAGAGATAACCTTTTTTCTCCCACTTAAGACAACTAAAGGGAGAAACCGTGTGGTCCAGCCTAATCCTCCTAGCAAATGTTTCAGTATAAAGGTTGAACAATATTGGAGATAGAGGACAACCTTTTCTTGTACCTCTAGTTATCTTAAAGGGGGAGGTTAGACTCTGATTAACCAATACCCATGCTGATGGAGTTTGATAAATCTTGTCTATCATCCTACAAACGTTTTCACCAAGATTATAATTTTTTAGGATTGTGCCCAAATACGCCCAGTTGACTCTACTGAATGCCTTTGTTGCATCCAACGTGATAATCACAAGAGGTAAGACATACGTTGTAGCCAAATCAACAGCTCCAATTAAGGTAAAAGTCACTTCATGAAGATATCCACCCTTAATAAATCCTTTCTGATCTTGATGCAAAAGACCTGTCACCACCCTTCTTAACCTGTCCTGCAATACCTTTGCAAAGATTTTATAATCACTATTCAAGAGTGATATTGGTCTACATGACTCACACCATAACAGGTTTCTTTCTGGCTTCAAAATCATAGTAGTAATTGCATCATTCCAAGATGTTGGCAGTGGCACCACATTATCAAAGAGTGCTGCCTTAGCAGGAACTTTAGACTCATCCAATATTTTAGACAGTTCCACTGGGATGCCATGTGGGCCTGCAGCTTTGCCCCCTTCACTGGCTTACAATGCTGACCTTATTTCCCCCCTGTGAATTTTTTTGTATTCAAATGCTCCTGTTCTTTAGGTGATAAACTAGGCAAAGTATCTGCCCCCAGCCAACCCATCACCTCTTCCTCAACTACTATCTTCTCCATATACAGCTCTGAGAAAAACCCTTGAAAGGTCTTCTTTATTTCAGTACTATTTGTCCACTTTTCTCCAGATTGACCACAGAACTAGCTCTGTCTTGGATTTCCATGCCAACAGTTTCCCTGCACTTTCTCCATATTCAAAATGTGCCAACTTACTTGCTTTCCATCTCTTTCTCAGTCTAGTTTGCAGTACTTCCTCCAGCTGAAACCTCAATTGTCTTAATGTTTCTTCAAGCTTGTCTGCCACCTCCAACCCACCTTTTAATTGATTCTCACATTCCAGCATTTCTGCTTCTAAAGAACTAACTTCGACCCTATACTTCTTATTCCTAAAACTTGTAAGGATGATCATTTTACCTTTTATAAACTCTGTAAGAATCTTAGACCATATTTAAGGAGAATGATCCTAGATTAACTTTAAAGATTTTGTCTGTCTCCATACGTAATTGTGATACCACATTGCTATCCAACAGCAGTGAGCATTCTGGAGTCCACGTCTCTACTTCACCATTTGAAGGTAGCTTAGTTGTTAAAACCACTGCTGCAAGATCTGATAGATGAGCTGCAGAATAGACTATATCATTGACAGCTTCTACCAATACCTGATCCATGAGAAAGTAATCTATTCAAGAAGCATGGCCATACCTTTTATTATTAAATGAGAAAGCCTGCTGCATCCCGGCTCCTTGTCTCCAAATATCGCACAACCCACAATCTTTCATCATCTTTTTGAGATAGGCCTGTGATTTTGGCATACCTACTAGCCTACATCTCACTGATCTATCCCATTTATTATTCACAATCACCTTAAAATCCCTGCCATTATTACTGGATCTGGAAAATCCACCAAGCAAGAGAAAACCGAACTCAGAGGATCGGTATCATCACAATTTGGGCCATAATGGCTGACCAACGTTAACACAATATTAAATATTTGGAGTTTAGCTATAGCCCACCTCCCCAATTTATCAGAGGTTGCCCCCAACAATACTGCTCTGACCTGCTGTTTAACTAAGATGGCAGACCCCTTAGTATAAAAGTTGTGATCTGTGCATACACAATATTGGACCCATTTTTGAGACTTAAATAGTTCCATACATTCGGTTCTAGAAAGATGGGTTTCTTGCAGGATTATTCTATGAGCTGGGGCATCCTTTAAATACTGCAGAATCCTCCCTCTTCTTCCCCTAGTTCACAAACCATTAACATTCAATGACATATTCTGGATCAAGCTATTATCTCCCCCTGGTCTCCGCCCTGGTCTCTGTCAACTCTACCCTTTACCCACCCACAGCAAAACCAACTACAATATATGAGGTGAATTAGGATTTTCATCATTTTCTCCCATATGCTCTTCACCCTGTGCTCCCCCCCACCTCTCGTGCACCCCCCACCTCCCACCCTTGGAGAACCCATCCCTGCATCCGCATGGACTTGATCAAGGCCCAATTTTAGAGCGCCTCTGGGGAACCCGGCCTAATAAGAGAGAGCCGACCCTCAGCCTTCCGCTGCCTGCCCCTAATGACTCCTAACAACTCGTCCGCTGCCCTTTGATGCCTCAAATAGTACATTTTGTTATTATACATCACTCAGAGAGAGGCTGGAAATTTAGGCTGACTTGAGAGACCTAGATTTTTTTATTCCTCCAGACCCCTCCCCAATTCCCACTGCTTATTCATAGTTGTTCTGGACAGATCTCACCTAATCTCCCTTTCAGAGATTTTAATTTTTAGTGCCTTTAAGAGAATCTTCTCTTTTAAAGCACAAGTCTGGAAATTCAGCAAGATTTATTGTGGCTTCTTTTAGCTTGGATCTTTCCTAAAAGGATCTCTATGACTGCTCTTGATATCCGCTACCAAAAACTCTTCCCTCTCCTCTGTCTGAACTGCATCCTTATTGCGAGAGACCACATAAGTGTTTATATCAACTCTCCACCTCCTCCTGTATATTTAGAATTCTCACATTGTTCCTTCTTGAGGAATTTTCCAGCCGCTCCAAATTATCCTGTGTCTCCTGCTCATTGTCCTTCAACAGCCAGATTTCCTCCTCCTTAGATCTTCTTTCATAACTTCCATAGTCTTTTCAAGGAGCTTAGTTCTAAGAGCCAACAAATCAAGCTTTTTTCTAGTGCTTTGCAAGCCTCCCTAATGTCCCCTTGATTTGCTTCAGAAACTGCAGTGCCTTTTTGATTTTGACCGACAATCCTAGGAACATAGACTCTAGGGAGGCGTTAGATTGGGCAACATCAGCAATATGCACCGAAAGAACCTGCATGGGCTCCTGCCACCCAGCTGGTCTAAAGGGAACCCATATAGGGGTAACTTTGTCGGGACAATTGGGCTGGCTATCAGTAATTATCCCACACTCGGTTTCAACACAGCCTCTGCATTTTTCTCGGCCTCAGCCTTACTCCTTACCCCTCTATTCTCCACCATTTTGTTACCTTTTTCCATCACAAATGGGAGAGGGGGAAAACCTCCTTATTCACTTCTTCCTCAGTAGTGCATTGGGGTCTACAAAGGTCTCCTACCGAGGGGAGTGCCATGAAGTAGGACCTTAGCGAATGAGTTATTCTCAGGTTACCCGTAGGAGAAAACGTTTTATTTATTGTTCCTATTTTCCTCTACTTATTTTTAAGTATTGGACAATTACCTTCACTTATCCTTGAGCTTGACTGTGCTAATCTCCCCTTTACTTGTTCCTGCCTCTCAGCAGTGCTTATATCCAAGAGACTTCTTCCACTTCTCCCACCAGGGCCCAACAAACCCCGGATCTCACCCTTTGCTACACCAACCTCCGTAGGAAAAAAATTCTCTTTGCACTAGTGCAAAGGGCCTACCTTTCATTGTCGACCCCTTCCCTTTCCAAGGGGAGCCTGCAGTACCTTCAGGATCTTTCCTTCTTCCCCAGCGTCCTGCTGTGTCTCCACTTGCCTGCTGGCAGGTCCTCCTCTCACCACCAGCCTGCCATCGCCTTCCACCTCCGTTACAGCTACCGACGTAGTGGTGACTGCTGATGCTGCCCCTGCTCCCCCAGACGGGGGAAGCCGGTGACGGCTCTGCAGCTCCTCCGCAGATCCAGGGCGACACAGAGCCACCCAAGGCCCCGTCAGACCGATTCCCACTCTTCACCTGGTAGCACACCATATGTTTGCACATTTACTCTGCCGGGTTCCTCTCACGCTCTAGCGACTTGACGCCTCACCGGCTGCTATGTTCTCCCCAGCAAACTGGCAGTATTCAAGACTGGCGGTTGGCCCCCACCTCCTCCCCCAAAGCTCCCATCATGGGAGGATAAGGTCTTTGAAATCCTGCATCCTGAGGGCCTGACAGGAATACCTGGGGGAGTGGTGTCTGGTAAGTTCCCACAACATTTATGTCATCAAAACATTTTGTTTGCATGCTTCCTCACCACCTTTCCCCACCTCAATTACCAAACCACCCACCACCCCTCTGTGCCAAATGTACAGATGCTACTCTCTGGCATGCTACATGTCTACTAAACTCACCTGGGTCCACAGTCCTTGGAAACGGCATACTTGGAGGTACTTGGAACTGACAGCACTACATCTCCCAGAAGGCACTATTCCACCATAAAGACAACCAGTGCACTACATTTGAGATGTCTTGCATGTGAAACTAACAAGTAATGTAACCCATCATGAATGTTCCACTATCAAAGAGTTTATGGCAATGACAGCAATGCAATTGCCCACTTCCACTACCATTAATAGCAATACACAGCTACAGCTGAGTGCCCTATCAAATTGCCCTTAGAGAAAGTTTCCTAAGATTGACATAGAGTCACCTGGGGTTGAAAACTAGATGCTAAGCTGGACGCATTTACAGTACATCCAGATAGAGGCCAATGTCAACTGCTAACTCCTATACTGTGTGTCAACTCTGACACCATTGTGCATTGTTCAGTTTTCATTTGGATATATGATGGCATACACTTTACTAGGCAACAAATGTAACCACGCATGTCAGACAACATATCAGCAGTCATTGAACTACCAACATAGTCAAACAGTTTTGAGCATGGTGTATGGAATTGAAAAATCTGACTCTCACTTTTTTCTACCTAAGAATTGGTAGCAGCTGTCATTGTCATTTCAGGGGAGCATGTAAAGGCACTGTGTGTATCTCAAACAACATCACTAGTACTCAAACTTAAACATCACTTGTTGCATCACTCACACAAACTGTGTATTCCACGTTTCCCACTGGTAACCTTGCCAATGTAGCCATGGAGAGGACACCAGAGACCACCAAAAACCCTGTGGATGAAGGCCCCATTGAGGACCACACCCCTGTATGTTTGGACACTGACAACAAAGCTGGCCAATCAGGGAGACCTGCTCAGTCTACAACTGTCAGCCCCACACTGCCCACATTGACTCCTCCCATCCCTGTTGCATCAACATCACAGGCAAACAATCGCCCCCAAACCTGTCTCCCAAGGACAGTCTCTACTATTGTGTGCCCCCCAGTATAGGTACCTGAGTCACGTCTTCTCACTCCTGACAATGATGGTCCTGTCACCAGTAGGAGTGAGTACACTGTGCCAGGGGCACAGGCATGTGTGGCAGGGTGTGTGGGAGAAATGATGTGGGCCAGATGATGGGGCTCAAAGGGACAATACTAACCAGGACACCATCTCTCAAGTTGGAAGCCCACCAATCTTCCCAAAACATAATGGGCCAGGTACTCACTATGATGGGGGAAATCCAACAGCTGCAGAGGGACAACCAACAGGAAGTCATGCAGCAATGGCAGGCCCAAGATGCCATCCTGACATCCATTGCTGCGGTGCTGAGGGACATCAACACAACCCTGAGTAGGTCTGGCACCCAACATCAGGCTTCTTCCACTAGCAATGATTCATCAGGCCCTTCAACATCTGCGGCTGCTAGTGGAATGGAGGCCCTGCTAGCAGGCGGACATGCCTCAGACACCCCACCCTCTGTAGCTGAAGAATGGCCCCGCAAACATGGACGTCCACCCACACATCCAGGAGGAGCAGATGTCAAGACCAAACCCACTGCCCAGAAGTGAACCTCTCCTGATTGGTTCACCTTGTATGCAACAGATACACCCTGTTGACTGTTCTGAAACCTAACTCAATTTTCCAATGGTTCAAGGACACTGGACTTATGTCTCCAAAAGATGTAGCAGCTACCCAGATGATTTTATCCACCATGACTGACTCCTGAACTGTTTTCATTGTGTTAGGTTGTTTTTCAATCACCCACATAGCCTCCAATAAATACCATTTAGACAATGGTACTGTGTAAGTGTGATGTATCAACCATGTACAACTGTCATGCATGACAACTCTTGTACCAAAATGTTCAACTCGAATGTACAACCTTTTTTAGGGTCATCACACATGTACCGTATAACCAGGATACATTTGACATTGGGATTGTAACACAGACATGGCAAAATTCAGCTGTAATGTACATCTCAACATATTGATTTGTAGATTGTCAATCAGCCCATAGAGGAGCACTGCTGGTGATTTCAGAATGCCAGCTCAGGTGTCATACACTACTAACCCACAGGATACAAAGGTTTGGGACATGGTAGTACTATTACAACCCATAAGGCAAATAGATAGGTTCCATGTAGCACCGGATAAAGTCTTATCATATACCCAGACCTTTGCTTCCTAATAAACATACCCCATGATGCAGACAGAGATCAATACTGATGCCCCCCGTCCTGGAACCTTTCACTTACCATGGCCAGATAAGTGCAGGCTTGCCACTCACCTATGTCAGTCCTCGGAGACATGCATATTGGCCTGCAAAGTAGTAACACACTGACAGCTATGTACAAGGTTGGTCACATACAACAGAAACCAATGTGATGGAAGAGGCCCTGGATTCCATATTATGATGTGTCAGAAACAATAGGACACACACATGGCACATTTGTCCACCTTCAGTACCATGCAGGTTTTCTTGGTTGAAAAGCCATCTCACCGTCCTGACAGTCTGGAAACAGAAGTCATACTCCACACACTCATGAAAAAGAGTACCTGGATTCATCCATGTCTATTCCTCATGTCTGCCTGCAAACCCCTTCTGCCTGTGGCACTGTCTGAGATCTCCAAATGAGGATGAGCCAAACAGAAACTCAGCTAATCTGTGATTGACAAAGATAAGGGATAGGACAGATTTGTACACAGACATCACTTTGATAGTTCATTAGGGCATGTGTGACTTTGCTTGTGCTTTTACAAATCATTGCACTGTAAACCTAACTGTTTTCTACACATTACCAAGTAACTATCTGCATGCATATCAGAGTCATTGGAGCAACCTTAGACATCAAAGATAGTAGTAAATAGGAGATGACAAGCCAGACATACATTATACAATACACCATGGACTATTATTTGTAAAAGCACATCACATACCTTTAGTCAGTTTGAAGTACTGATTGATGAGCTCTGCCCTGATGTCTCCAGCTCCATCTTCATTGTGCTCATTCTCACTTGGCAAATCTGTATTCTACCGGCAGGATCTTCTGGCTCACCCTCATCTGATATTAATGGTCTGATGTCTCAGGGCAAGGTTGTAGAGCATGCAGAAGCCAACAATAATTTGGCACACCTTGTTGGGTGAGTAGAGGAGAGCTTCTGCAGATTTGTCAAGGCTGCAATATCTTACCTTCAGGAGCTTAAACAGTCCCCTCCACGGCACGCCTTGTTCTTCCGTGGGCCTCATTGAAGCGGACTTCCCCGGGCGTGGTTGGGTACCTTACTGGTGTCAAAAACCAAGGACGATTTGGATAGCCAGAGTCACCTGTAAGAAACAGGTACAACAACACAAATATATATCTTGGAGATGACCATTTGTGATAGCATGAGAAAAACTTTACAGACAAACATGACATCTATGACTTACCAACCAGCCAGGCCATCTCTGTGTACAGCTGTGGCATCAGCCGTGGCATATTGGTGTTCCCCATGATGAAGGAATCATGGATTGATCTAGGATGCTTTGCACATACTTGTGAAATGTACTGGTCAGCCAAACAGACCACTTGGACTTTGATGGAGTGGTAGTTTTTTGTTTGTTCATATATACATGTTCATCGGCACGGGGGGGGAGGGCAGAGCTACAGGTGTGCCATCTATGGCTCCAACCACATGTGGAATGAGTTCCAAAGTATAATACTCTGCCATCACATAGCACAAATCCTCACGTTGGGTACACATGATTTAGCTGTCCAGGTGTTTAAAAAATGCAGACAGTACAGCCTTCAAAACCAGACTGAACATGGGCTGAGACATACCTGCAGTTAAGGCCACTGTATTCTGAAAGATACCAGTGGCCAGGAAGTGTAGCAGTGACATGACATGAATGAAGGGAGGTATGCTATTGGGATTGCGAATGTCAGGTGTCAGATCTGTCTCCAACTGACGACATAGATCCATGATTGTATGACTATTCAGGTGATAATTTTGTATTATGTGTCTCTCCTCCACGGTGTGCAGGTCTACTAGTGGGTACACTAAAGGGTGTCTTCCACTTTTCATGCCATGGTAACTATGTGGGACAAAACATTTTCCAGGTGAAGGATCCAATCTATACATCATTACTAAATTCACATACACATCACACATATCTTGATATGATGTCAGATGAAACATGAAATTTGATTTACAGCCGATAGCTATGTATTCTGTGACTGCTTCCTTGAATCAGATCTCCTAAACCCTCAGATGTACTTTACATGCATAAATATGTGACAGGCAGGAATTGACATATGTAGCTGGTTTAAATGTGAGACATAGTTGTTGCACCTATACTCCATTTACATTGACAATAGGATGTTGAAAATAGATTTTAATGTCCATAACCAGCCATACCTCTTTAACACAGCCTTTACAACTTGCATGCACATTGAGACCAGTAAACATGAAAGCAGCACTTAAAACATATTCGTAGAGACTAGTTAAAAGTAAATGATACACCTTTTATTACTTTTCCATACATATAATTGCCAAAACATGGCGTCTGCCTGACCTACAGTACTGGACATGAGGAAGTGACCTAACTCCACTGGCGTATGTCGTCATGTCGGTAGGTGGTTACAACCGCAGTGGACATTGCCATTGGAACACATTGCTGCCTTTGGCAGGCTTGGGCCAATAGCAACATCAGCCATCAGTGACGGTCCTGTACATGGTGGTTGTGACCGCAATCTTCATCAGTATTCCTCACTTGACTCCTGAAACTGCTGCCAATGATCTAAGCTGCAGTGTACTGCCTCTGGGAGCAATCATGCAACATCCTGCAGGTGATAGGGCCCGAGCCTTCACTCCAGAACAGCTGGACAAGCTTGTGGAGGAGGTTCTACCCCTAGCTATATGGAGCACCAGAGGAGCAGGTGAGTCCTGTGGTATACCAATGTGTGAAAGGTGGAGTGTGTGATGGTGTACATGAAATGTGCAGGACTGATGGATTAAATCATCATGTGTGGGTGTATGGATAGATGTACATGTGCATAGATAAATGTACAGAACTGATACATAGTAGATAGTGTGTGATCTATCTTCCTTGATCCACAACATATTGTGCAGCATGAACATCAATAATGGTGAGAGAAATAATTGTAGACCCATACCATGTAATGGGCAATCTTGTGGCCTGGTCATATGTTTCTAGTCAATAACTGTTACTGATCATGCATGTTGTATCGCTGACTCCACTTCACACATGACCAGGCTGCTGATGGTAATTTGGAAAGGAGTTTGAACACTGAGGAAGGGTATATTTGCTTACTTGCTATGACTGAAAATCTTATCACCTTTTGTATTGGGATGGTGCATCACTTTCTCCACTTCTCTGTGTCATCCATGCAGGTCAACGCCCATCACAACAAGCATGAGCAATGCAATAGGTCTCACATTTGCTTGAGTTAGAGCTATTGGCGTTGTATATACATACCTGGACTTTTCTTGCCACATAAATTGATCAACCCTGAACTTAATTTATTTCTGCTGCAGTGCACATTGTTTTTCTTTATTAAAAAGTCGAACACAGTGAGCTTAAAGCAGACATATCTAGTAGTTTCCTGCTGTGGTGGATATTTCATGTTTGCGTTTTTGGGATCAAAGTCGTCACTTAACCGAATGCAATGTGATGCATTTCTAATGTAGATTGAAAGACAGACTGCTTGGCAGTTTTGTATAACACTGAGTAGTGCCACATTCTCCTGCTCTCATTTCAGATCAATGGGTGAAGTGATTCCACATCTGGAGACGTAAGAAAATTAACAAGAACCTATTCAGCTGACCCTTGAACTTTGTCCATTTGCAGACAAAACCACATGCTGCGCCCAAACTTCTTGATGATTAGCAATCGGTATATTTAATCTGTACCAAGTCTTCTTAAATGAGTCTGTAAGAAAACATTTACAAATTTAAAATTTCATTTTCTGGCAGGCAGACGCTGACAAGCGCACTTCAGGATATCATCTGTTTTTACTTTCTCTTAACTGGTCAAATGATGACAGATTTGAAAAACAAGGGACTGTGGCAGTATTGCAAAGGAGGCGGAGAAGAAAAGTTCCATGGCAGCCATGTGTGTATCTGCAGCCAGCAGAGGTATAGGCATAGAAAGAAGGTTCTTGGGCGCTCAGAATCCGTATGCATTGATGAGGGCTGCCGACCGACGGCTCCGGTGCCGAGGCTGATCTTCGAAGCAGATAGTGATACAGCTGTTGCTTTAATGTTTACATTAGCTGTGAAACACACTTAGCAATGTTTGTGGGGGGGCTAGAGAGGGGGTGGGATGGCATGGGGAGAGTAAATGTATGCTAGGAAAAACGAGCAACAACATACGGCCACATGAAGCAGAGCGGCAATAGAAACGAGGGGAAACGGTAACAGTCGAGTAAAAGTGAGTAGAAAAACATGCTGGGAGAATGGGGCGCAAGTGACGAAGAATAGATGATAACAGGGAAGAACTAAGATGTCAAAGTGAGGGGTGGTGGCAGTGACGAACAAGCATTTGGAATGCAATAGTCTTGTGTTTGCTCGAGTTAGAGCTCATAGCGTTGTAAATTACTGACTGGACTTTTATTGCCACAGACTGAAAATAACAAAAGGAAGAGAGCGAGGGTGAGCTGGCCCTGGAAAAGCCCCCTCTGCAGTTGATTTATGTTTACAGAGGGAGCTGGTGCGGAGGAGGGACTGAACAAGCAGCCACACTGTTGAGGTGAAACAGGCAAATGCCGAAAAATGTCCCTTACAGAAGAAATAAACAGGACATAGCGGAATTACACAGTACTTTGTGCTGCTCCCAAAGTGAAAAAAGGCATGACAAAGAGGCAGAACTGACCACTAGCAAGCAAGGATTTTTGAAGGACACTGCAACTAGCAAATCAAAATGCTGTAACTCATTCTATTGTATACTTTAGTATACAGCAGGCCGAACGCTAACGCTCGACCTAAAAAGGGAATTTGGTGTGTCACCGCCAAGCAAGTGCAGACCCTGGGGGTCCACAGCCAGCGGAGCACCCACTATAGGAAGCAGTGGGAGGATCTGAGATGCTGGGCCCAGAAGACCGCAGAGGCCCAGCTGGAAATGTCCTCCCAAAGAAGGAGGGGTGCCTGTCAGACCATGACTCCCCTAATGGCTTGCATTTTGGTGGTGGCCTACCCTGAGTTGGATGGGCGTTTGAGGGCAGCACAGCAGCCACAAGGGGGTAAGTACTGACTAGACACGTGTAAATCTCTCTGCCATTCATTGTATGATGTGTAAGTATTTAAACTGTGCCAATGTGGTAAGTGCTAAAGATAAAGGGCCTCCTAGGAACACCCAGAAGTCCTGTTTATAACACTGATACATAGGTGTGGGCATTACATTTTGTATAGGGACATGATACTCACCTATGTTGACCCTAATGTATAAAAGCATGTGGTGATGCACATGTGACTGTGTCCTATGTGTACCACTATACTGCTCTATATATACACACTGCTGGTTCGTCCTTCCCACCTACTGATGCATTCTCCAAATATCCTGTTGGTAAGTTGTCCAGGTATTTGGCCTCTGTCCATTCCATTGCCCCTGGATCTAACTCTATGTGCAACATCAGGTGTGACAGAAACAAGTCCAAATGTCCCTGAGTTGTGTAATAAATGTCAAGTTCATGTGAGAGTGTGATCTCTATCTGAGATTTCACATGGCATATGTGCAAAATTTACTCAGGTGTGAGGAGGTGCCCCCTAGTCTTTAGTCTGGACTGTACCTTGGCACCTCTGATGTTTAGTCAGGATGGACATCCGACATACTGAAAAGTATGGCGCGATAACGAGGAGGTAAGAGTTACCTCTGCGACGCGTTCTGTAGATAAATTGAAAGTGGTGGATACTTTTTAAATTGCTAAACTTTAAAAAAAATAAGACTAATAAAAAGATTTGTTTTACTTCGATGCTGGCCAAACGCTGATATCTGAGGGAAAGAAATTGGTATGGCTACCAGGTAGGAGTGTGCTACAACTTTGGTGAGACAATTTTTATGTGTATTTCTCACACCCCAAGGTCCGTGTTTAGTGGCCAAGGGGGATAGGGAATTCCTGATTTTTTAAAATCTTTCCACCCGCCATTTTTAATTAAGTATACCCCGGACGCCCTTCATGCTCTGGGGCCCGATATACAGAGTATCTGCACACACAGCATAAACCCAGTGAATCTTGAACTCCAATGCTCTTTGTGCCTGTGGTCCCGCAAATTGCTTGGGACAGCCTGGAGTTAACAGTCCAGGAAGATAATAAAAATCTGATTCTTTTAGTTAACTGTAGATTCTTAGTAGCACATAAATTGGACATATATATTTACTAATAGAACAGACAAAACCATTGATGCTCTGTTTAACCGAGACCTTGCTACATGAGGGCTCGGCTCCCGATGTCGCCTTAGCAATACCTGATGGATATCGAATAAACAGGCTTGATAGAGCCTCTGCCAGAGGAGGAGGCATTGCATTCATCTATAGCAATAATCTTATGGTCAACTCACATCCTCTACAGATTACAGGATGTGAAAGTCTACTTTTTTCCATCAGGATGAATCCCCAATTTACTCTGACAGCTGCCTTGATCTATCACCCTCCGGGCCCTTCTCGAATTTTTCTGCAGTCACTGACAGAGAATATTGCTGAGCTAGTTTGCTCTAAACCCAATTTCACCATATTAGGTGATTTTAATATCCACGCAGAGGAGGTGGACAATGCAGCGACTAAATCTCTGCTATCGGACATGGAGGCCCTTAACCTTGCACAGTTGATCAAGGGTCTGACACATAACAGGGGTCATACGATTGATCTAGTTTTCTCGAATGTTAAAGAACTAAAACCTATGCCATCACGCCACTTAGCATGGTCGGATCACTCTCTGATAACACTTAAATTAGACATACCTAGGCACAGGAAACTGATCCATAATGCCATTCCACCTACCAGACGCTGGCATAATCTAAAAGCCGATGACTGGATTAACATCTTAGAAAAGTTTAAACCACCCAGTCAGAACAACGTCACTGACCTATTAGAGTCCTTTAACAAATGGATTACCGGCAGTTTAGATGTTCTCTTACCGCTCTCTTCCAAAGGGAAGGGACGACATAAGCAGATCTCCCCTGGTTTACTTCCCATCTCTTACATTTCAAACGGAAATGTAGAAAGTGGGAAAGGAAATGGCGAAAGTCATATGACGATGCAATAAAACAAGAATATAAGAAAGCAATTCGATCCTGTCATACTAAGATAAAAATAGCCCAAACAAGATATTACTCCTCAAGAATTGAGAGGGTGGCAAATTCTCCTAAAGAGATTTTTCGGGTTCTTAACGAGATTACCCAGTCTCAAGAGGAATCAATGCCTTTGGATGCATCGCAGGAACATGTTAATAACCTTGCTTCTTATTTCCAACAAGAAGTATTGGATATCTATTTGATCTTCCCCCCTGCTACTGACTATACTCAGGAGACACTAGAACAGAAATATATAGCCCGCGATTTTATCAGACTTCTCAGCGATATCGGAAGAAGATGCCAGTAGATATCTTTCGATCATTAAATCAGGATCTCCTCTAGATCCAGCTCCTCCTCAAGTACTGTCACTGGGTGTGCCAATGACAGTACCTATCATCACAGATCTTATTAATCTTTCACTGTCCTCTGGAGTAGTGCCAGATCAGTGGAAACATGCAATTGTCAAATTACTCTTAAAGAAACCCAACCTTGATCCGGTACTGCTTAGCAACTATAGGCCTATCTCACTATTGCCTGTTATGTCCAAAATTGTCAAAAACATGTCAACGCCCAATTGTCCAGTTTCACGGAGGACAATAATATTCTACACTCCACTCAAATGGGCTTTAGACCATTACATGGTACTGAGACTGCATTGATTGGGGTCACGGAAGAGGCTAGAAGGCTCCTAGACCAGGGTTTGGAGACAGCTATTATCCTCCTAGATCTGAGCGCCGCCTTTGATACAGTTGATCTTGACATTTTAATCGATAGGCTACAGAAAATTGGAATCCCTGGGCTGTCTCTAGACTGGATCATTTCCTTTATCAAGAATAGAACATTTCAAGTTCTAGACAGATCTTATTTTTCAGAATGCATCAACAATAGCTACAGAGTCCCACAGGGGTCCTCCCTTAGTCCCACTCTTTTTAACATTTATATGCGACCCCTGGCAGAAATAGTTGAACCTTTTGGACTAGCCTTAGTGTCATATGCAGATAACACACAGATAGTCGTTTCTCTATCTCATGACTCCTGTAGTACAGGTACATCACTCGTCCCCTGTCTCCAAGCTGTGGCGGCATGGATGTCCAGAAGTAAGTTAAAACTTAACGATGATAAGACGGAGGTGATGATACTCGGACAATACACAAAGCCAATTCCCAATCCATTAATTAGGGAGGGCCTGGGATCCTTACCCCCCGCCCCCCAAAGGACCCTCATCAAGCCAACAAAATAGCTGTGACTTCCTTTGGCATCCTCAAGCTTTTAAGGAGGGCTTTTACAATCCTACCTTTTATAGCGAAAATAATTATTATACAGGCATTGATTAGTTCACGATTGGACTATGGAAATGCACTGTTCCTTGGTGCACCAGGATATGTAATTAAAAGACTGCAGACAATTCAGAATGCTTCTGCGTGTCTGCTGCTGAATGTCCCCAAACACCAATCTACAAGAGCAGGAATCGCCTCACTTCATTGGCTTCCCGTGTTGAAGAGAATACAATTTAAGATATTGTGCCATATACATAGAGAACTACATAATAAAGGTCCAGTATTGCTGAGGACTCTAGCTTCCTTCTATTCACCTAACAGACCTCTTAGATCTTCATCTGCCTACCTGGCAGTGACCCCAAAAGTAAGGAAAGCTAGATTTGGTGGAAGATCTTTGTCATATCATGGGGCAAAGCTGTGGAATTCCTTACCCCATGGCCTACGAGAAGTCAGCCACAAACTGTATTCTCAAGGCTCTGAAGACTCGGCTATTTAAAACTTAACTCCCTCTCCCATTATTCTCGCTATTATTTTAGCCATAAGTGCTGGGAAGCCTATGGGTAGCCATGCGCTATACAAATTAATATAACATAACATAACATATTACTATGTTCCTAGTGCAAGACATTTCATTAACATGGGAGTTCAGATTATTTATACCATTTGCAAGTTATTGTGAAGGCTACTCTGCTATTCCTTTTGCCAATGTTTTGTGGGCATGGAGCATACTGTAGGACATCCTCTATATAGGTACAATATATACTGTTTTTAGCCAACATCCTGTGTACATTGGTACTTTCTGCCAGTTTTCAGCTTTGTGATTCAACTTTGCCATACTTACATTTGCTATTAAGAACCTGTTTTGAAGGTTTTTTGTATGGCAAACCTAAATTTGCTCTGACTACATTGTGTTGCAGGTGCTGCAGTTGACAATCACATGTTGTGGAATTATATATGTTGTCAGTCAGTTATCTTGGCTCTAGGTGTATGTCTCAATCATGATTACCTTAGATGTTCTTATGTCAGAGTAACTTTACACTAAAGATGTAAGGTTACTCATGTTTGAAGTGTGGATAGTGATGTTCGTACTTAAATAACGTTATTTTGATGTTGCCATTCATCATGATAACTGTATGTGCCTTCATGCACATGAAGGGTGTCCTTTGTATTTAAGGTGTTGATATGCTCCCTGGGTTGTCTGTGGCTAATTCCTGTGTGTTAAGTAGGCCCCATAAGTATACTTGACTTTGTTTGCTAGGTGAAAATGACTGAGATGAGTAGGTACACAAAGTCTGTATCAACGTGCAACAACACAGGTAATACATGTGTTGATTAGATGTGTTTGGACTCTATTATACTCCACATTTGGATATGCCAAATGAGTAGGAGCCTCTGAGCCATTGTCCATTGTGAAGGTAATCAATACAGTGACATTTGATCTATGTGATTTCTATGCAACATGCAGTCTTGTTATTGGCATTTGATGAGCTAGCTTTCATGTAACATGGCATCTGTTAATTAACTGAGCATGTGTAGATTTGACGTATGTGTGATGTGGAAATCAATGTTCACAGTCATTCCGATTGCTGGTTTGTTGTCTGACAGTGATGCTGTGTATATGGACACATTTTCATGTTTCAATGCATCTTGTGCAGGAATTGTTTATGTCATAGCTGCACTGACAGGATGGCTGTGAGATAGGTGGCTTATGTGGTGGGTGACATTGTTGTCATATAGGGTTGTGGAATGTATGTTGCTGTGACATGATGTTGGCTTAAAACAGTTTCTTCCTTGGGGTGTATCTCACATATATGTGCAGTTAGTGTTGTGTATAGTGTGATGTAAGTGTATGAAAATAATGTGATGAACCTACCTCTCTCTCTATTTCTCAGCATCAGCATTGGCAGGCAAAGGAGATGGGGCACAGCAGAGTGGGGAAGCTGCTGGCCACAAGACCTGTAGTCATGATACCACCGACACTGAGGGACCCAGTGGCTTGGAGGGTGAGGGGAGTGTCACAGGGGAGACAGGATCCATGTTTTCATCTTTAGAATCCTCCTCCAGTGGACACTCCCGGCGGTGGCGGACCCATCTGGGACAACCCCAGCACCATCTCTGTCCGCCACCCCACTTACTACCACCGCCCTCCCTGTAGCTCCCCACCCAATTGGCCGTGCCCGCTCACCCAAGATGGTGGGCATCTCCTTTGCCGCAGGCAACTCTGCCCCAGCCTCTGTTAGCCCTGTTGCCCTCAGTGAGAAGGCTATTGATCTCCTGAGGTCCACCTCTGTGGGTCATTAAACCATTGTGAATGCCATCCAGGGACTGACAACTCAGATCCAGCGGATTAATGCATTTCTGGAGGGCACTCACTCTGCACTGACTGGCCTACAGAGATCCTTTCAGGCTCTGGCCTCCACACTGACGGCAGCCAGTCACTCTTTGTCTCCCGTCCCCCCTCCGCCTTCCTCTTCCCAATCCAAAACCCCTCTTCCCAGACCCAATCAAACACACAGACAGACAGGCATGCATCCACCTCAACACCAAGGGTAGCTCAGACAAACATGAGCACCACAAGACACACCACCGACATGCACCTAAGCAACAGCCACCTGCAGACACAGCAGCAGTGAAAACCTGCCCTGACACCCCCACCACACCCATCATCACAGACAGCACACCTGACTCACCTGCAGACACCACACCAACATTCACAGATCCAGCCACCACACCTATCCTACCCACAGACAGCACCACAGCAGACCCTCAGACATACAACCCAGTCACCAAACCCGCAGACACCACAACCACTGACACTCCTACGTCCAGCACATCTGCCATACCTGCAGTCACTATCCCAGACACCCACCCACCACATCTACTAGCACCTCCACCCCCCTTATCATATGACACATAAACACCCTCAGTCACCCACCAACAGACATCCCCGCCCACAAGCATACCTCCCACAAACCTACACCCAAGACAAGCACACCAACACCTCAGACAACCACTCCCTCTCCCTACACACCAACATCCTTTTGCTATGACCATCCCTGTGTGCCAAAGAAATCTTTCCTTGCAGAGTTTTTCTTTTTCCCTACTCCTCTCCCCCTGTGATACCCCTAAACGTTCTAATTCCCTCCAAGGCTTCTCTTACCACCCCTGCCAGTGCCCATGCCCGCCCCACCAAGAAGTCTATACCTCCCAAGAAGACCCAATCCTCCCCGAAGCCTACACCTAAACACCCCCCCAAGCCTAATCCCAAACCCCCCTTTCAAGCCCAAGTCCAAACCCCCCCTGCCACCTCCCCATTACCACTGAGGTGCCTGCTTGCCTGCTTGATGCCCCTACCTGTGGAGGTTACATGGCAGTCAGGAGACAAGTTCGGGGAACACATTTGTGCACTGTGTGCGTAGAGACTTTGGCCCATATTTATGCTTTTTTAGCGCTGCATTTGCATATGTTTTTTTTACGCAAAAGCAGCGCAAACTTACAAAATACAATTGTATTTTGTAAGTTTGCACCGCTTTTGCTTTAAAAAGCGGCGCAAATGCGGTGCTAAAAAAGTATAAATACGGGCCTTTGTATCTGAACTGGCCTATGGCCTTTGACTTGCACATTTCCAATTACTTTTAAAATATTTCGACTAACCTGTTGTTGATTTGATGGTTAAATATTTGTCATGCTTTTATTTCTCTAGTATGGTGTTGTCTGTGGCTGAAATTAGTTGTGTGTCTGTATTTATATATGTGTGTTTGTGGTACTTGTGCTACCAGTTTTGTTTAGCCAGTTTGTGAGGTTGTGCGCAGTGCTTTGCCTCACAGTGCTAGGGTATGTGTTGTGTGGTGGACATGTGCATGTTTGACACATTTTGTTGTGATGGCATTGAGCAGTGTTTGTGTTGACGTGTTTGTTGCGGTGTTGTGTGGCTTTGTGTGCTTTGACTGTGTGCCTGTGCATGTTTTGTGCATGGTAATTAAGATACAATGTCCTGTATATGTCGATTGGTAAATAGTATGGTTGTGTAAATGTGTGTTCTTTCCCTGTTGTACGTTGTATATGTGATTTGTCCCTGGGTAGTGTCCAATGTCAGGTTGACAAAGGCAAGGGATGTTGCCGAAACATGTTCTGTTCCAATCTTGGATTGAATAAACACACACGTGTCTGTCTTCTTTTATTGAGAGAAGTTTGATTGGAGATATATATATATATACAAACAAAAGAAAACATGGGGCACTCACGGGTGCTTTGAATCCAATTTATTGTGCCACAGACGCGTTTCAGCAACACTTGCCTTTCTCAATGTGAATGCGCAAAAAAGAAACAAACAGCTGAGCAGTCTTTAAATAGATCGGTCGATATTTCAAATGGAAAGACAGATGACGGGCTATCAGTTCACCTTAGCTCTGCCATCCGGGTCCTGCCATCATTCTATGTTTAGGCTCCATATTATTCAACCAGTGACACCCTTGTTTTTTAATTTCCTTTAGTGGCAGTCATTTCTTCAGTGAGTGTGGGTTGTCACTTTCTGTCAAGTTCTTAAAGGGCCCAATAAATAGTGCTCTCCACTTTGCTCAGTTTAGTTCGAATTTCATTTACTTTAAAAAAATGAAATACAGCAAGATGGAATATCCCTCATTTACAGTACATTGCCCTATAATAGTCTGTGCATACCTCAAAGCGCCGATTTCGTAATCAGAGCCTTCACATTCCAGTAATGTGTGACCTCGTGTCAGCAGGTATGCTGTTCCTTCAGGCAAAAGGTGGTTCTGGCATTTGTAAACTCTATTAATCACCAATGTCCACTTGTAATTGCCGAACTCTTAACGGGTGCCTCCATTACGTGCTAGTGGCTGCACGTTATCAATTTACAAACAAAAGAAAACATGGGGCACTCGCGGGTGCTTTGAATCCAATTTATTGCGCCACAGACACGTTTCAGCAACACTTGCCTTTCTCAATGTGAATGCGCAAAAAAGAAACAAACAGCTGAGCAGTCTTTAAATAGATCGGTCGATATTTCAAATGGAAAGACAGATGACGGACTATCAGTTCACCTTAGCTCTGCCATCCGGGTCCCGCCATCATTCTATGTTTAGGCTCCATATTATTCAACCAGTGACACCCTTGTTTTTTAATTTCCTTTAGTGGCAGTCATTTCTTCAGTGAGTGTGGGTTGTCACTTTCTGTCAAGTTCTTAAAGGGCCCAATAAATAGTGCTCTCCACTTTGCTCAGTTTAGTTCGAATTTCCTTTACTTTAAAAAAATGAAATACAGCAAGATGGAATATCCCTCGTTTAACGTACATTGCCCTATAATAGTCTGTGCATACCTCAAAGCGACGATTTCGTAATCAGAGCCTTCACATTCCAGTAATGTGCGACCTCGTGTCAGCAGGTATGCTGTTCCTTCAGGCAAAAGGTGGTTCTGGCATTTGTAAACTCTATTAATCACCAATGTCCACTTGTAATTGCCGAACTCTTTACGGGTGCCTCCATTACGTGCTAGTGGCTGCACGTTATCAATTTACAAACAAAAGAAAACATGGGGCACTCACGGGTGCTTTGAATCCAATTTATTGCGCCACAGACGCGTTTCAGCAACACTTGCCTTTCTCAATGTGAATGCGCAAAAAAGAAACAGCTGATTTCGTAAGTGTTGCTGTTGGTGTTATGGGTATTGGCTATATAGAAATTGAGATGAGTTCTTTCTCTATAACTTTGCAATGATATAAATGAGAATGTATTTCAATTTTCCTAGAGAAGAATAATATTGGTATCGTTTAGCAATTGGGGGGTATTGATTTAAAAAAATATATAGATAGTATGTGAATTTTATTGTCTCAAGTAGAAGGGAATGAAATTTAGAATTTTGATATTGGCTTTGTTTACATTCAAGAAAAATATTTTTTTCTTTAAAAAAATCTCTTTATTGTATGTATATGTGAGTCATATTTATATTCATATCCATTTTTATACTCATATTTATATATATTTATATTGTTATTATCTTTTGGTATATGAGTATTACTTGGTAATCTAGCGGAATAACTTATTATCAATGAGATGGATGTTTATACATATATATATATATATATATATATATATATATATATATATATAATCAGGCCTATACCCTTTTGTTTATATTTATATCTATATTTATAAGAGAAAGAAAAACTTAGTCCTGTTTCTATGCCTGTGCTAGCCGGGTATTTAATGTGGTGTGTATTGGTTGAATTATACACGTGATCAAGGCTGCTTGTCAGCCGAAACGCGTTGTGTGTTAATAAACACTATCTGCTTTTGAATTCCTGAGTGTGCGGTTATTGTGGAAGTTTCTGTTTTTGAATATATATATATATATTTATTCACTTAAAAAAACAAAGGTACAGGGACGTTATAGTTAGGCCCACATTTTATATGTACCAAACCATAGAAATTAACCTGTTATAGTTAGATTGATCTCAAGTTACTATAACTCGTGCCTTATAACTCGCTCCCTCGCCATGCATTGCTAATTATCCCACAAATTATGGCACTCATGACATCTTTGGTAACATCACTGATAACATCAATGTAGTATCTGCAGTAACATTTTTGACGAAAAAACTGTGCATGGCTAGGGCGCTAGTTACAGTTACCTTAGAGTATGAGTAAAGTCTTAGTTCTCTAAATCCTCCCAGCAAAGGTTCCCATCGAAGTTGAAATGGGAACCACTGCTTTTGTTGACCATCCCATTAAGTGTACAAAACCTCTAATGAGTTTGCGTGGAAATCAAAATATCACAAATAATGACTCCCGATATAATTAACTGTAAGTGAATGACTGAATATAATCGTGAAAATATATATGAACTAAAGGACAGATGATGGCTGGATGAACATCTGCAAAGGATAAAAAGGTAAAAAGGTGGACGAAAGCAGGCAAGGATGAATTCATAGATGGATCAATGGAAAGGTGAATGAAACTCCCCCTGGATTGGTAGAATCATTTTATTTTGCTTCTACCAGATGCTTTCCCAAAGATGTAAAAAAAGATTTTCGGGCTAAGCAATGGAAAAACTAACCAAAATAAGGGTTTGAGTTCATGCACTAGTGTGCTGCATTAGATTCTCCACTTCGATCACTTCATTTACTTTAAACTGTTTAAATAAAATGTCAAATGTAACGAATGCGGATTTATTTGTTATTGCTTGAAATTGGTAACAGATTATACACAAGAATAAAACGTGTTTTACCTATTCTATGTGCTCTGAGACCCAAATGTGCAAAAGCAATATACAACATTGATTTGGTTATTGAAATTCTCTTGATTTTTATACTGCAGATTTCACAGTCTGTGTTTCAGTCAAACTGAAAGAGTACTGGTAATAAAAATAATGCAGCAACAGATTATTTTAAATTACCTTTTCGGAAGAAATTTTCCTTGTCTTTTTTAAAAAAATCCTCTGGCATGGCATTGGTTTTTGGGTCCACCTTCATGCTTTTGAATGTCGACTGTTCCACAACTTTTTCCAGTTCATGATCATCCAACTGCTTTCCCAGGAACTGGCATATCTTGATTACTGCAGATCGCAAGTCCTGAAACAAGGTTTTAGCCAAAATATTAAGTGCATCGTCAGCAGTGAGGACCACTTCACTATCAAACTGCAGGACTTATTGCCACATGTATCAATGGACTGGTAAAAAAACACTAGTGGCAATTTGTGGCCAATACTGCAACCAGTGTGGAATTTTGTGAACTAATTTATGTACTAATAGGTCAGTTCACAAAATTCTGAATTGAATTGAGTCACAATTTGATATATCTTATTAACATTCAAGAGGTAAATTGCAAATTGTGATTCAATGCGACTGGCCACATTTACATGAATGGTGGCCTGCAAGGCTCACCCGACCACCACTATGATTGTTTTTAAAGGGACTGGGCTGTTTCTTATTAAAATCTCTAAGATAATGTTTTTTCACATTCCCAAAGGAGACAGTGTGCAACAGGATGGGATTCGTATCTAGGAATAACTTATGGTGCTTTCACAAATGCTATTTGCAAATCAGAACATCTGAAATTACAAAATAGGTTTGCACATCTGGACCTTAATTTCCCACTTAGCACTTGGTTTACACAGCTTTTACTATAATTAGATGTGACTTACTCAACACCTGAGTGTGAGTTAAACCTCAATATGAAAGCCTAATTCACCATTTTATTCTAAGAATATATATGTTAAATTTGACGTATGTGTGCATTTTCAGGATTAAGGCATTTATATTTTCCATGAGAAGCATGTCTTACCCCTACAAACTATGCACAGGAAATGCTTTCCAAATGTTATTCAGACCTGAATATTTGTGTATAGGATAATACTAATTGAAAAAGCTTTGTGAATCAAGAGATTAATTTGTCAACAGATCCTCAGTAAGGATTTGAATGTCTCTAGAAAATCCCCTTTGAATGGGTCATCCAGTGTAGACTAAAAAACAGTAGTCTTTACACAGTCCTATATTTCTAGAAATCACCAACAAAAGGCATTCTAGAATGTTTGCTTGATGAAGTCAGCTGGTGTGTTGAGATCTCTTGTGACTTTATTGTTTCTTTTCCAACTTTCAAATCAAATTTAAGATTCCAAAATCTAGCTTTACATGATTTATGGTTCAACAAATGCACCATTTTACTAGCCACTCTCAACACCAGTGATTCTTAATCTTTTCACTTCTGTGGACCTCCACTTAAGCATTACTTGAATCCAGGAATCACTACACAATCATTATTGGAATCTGGGGAAACACCCCATCGACTTATTATAGCATTCAAGGGGCCCTGGCATAGGCAATTTTGATGATCTGAGTTGCAACTACAATACACAAAATACAGAAACATGCATTCATCAAACAACTACACAAATGACTAAGGGCCTGATTAGGATCTTTGGGATTAGAATACTTTGTCACAAACATGAAAGTTATTCCGTCTGCCGTATAACAAGTTCCAATAGATATACACTGGAATTGGAATTTGGTGGTCGAGATACCCATTACATTTGTGACGGAGTAACCCCGTCGGCCAAGATCGCAATCAAACCCTGAATATTTCATTTAATTTACAAACAAATATATAAAAAATTGTTTTAATGGGAGGATTGGAGCTTTTGTAAATTCAATTGAAGCCATCCATCATAAATAATATAGTCCATTTGATGCATGTGTACTGCTCCTAGGAATCAGTCAGAGAATACCAAGAAAAATGTTAGTCTCCAATTTCGAATTCCTTCATGTTTGAAGAACTTTTCAACATTTTCAATTTTACATTCTGTTCCTTTATTTATAAGCACTTTATTAATCTGTTAACGTTGTTTAATTTTCTAAACTGTCACAGAGCCCATGAGTAAGCTTCGCAGACCTCCAGGGGTCCTCTGGCCATAGGTTAAGAACCACTGCTCTGCACTGTTGTGAATTTGTCATTGCATTTTCAAAGATGTGGCCTTCAACACTAAACAACACAAAGTTTAACAATAAAGTACTTTTCCCAATATTGATTGTATTTTCTCGTTGGTTGTAGCCTAATTTGTAATAATTTGACGTCTGTACATGACCAGGAGCGGTTCCTCTGTGAGAGTGGAAGAGCGTCACCCTGCTGAAAAAGTGCCCCACAACAGTGGAAAAATACAATGGTACTGTGAGGCCACCAAAAGGAACGGAGGAGTAGCTCTTGTGTGGCTTTAATTCCACGATGATCTGCTATAGAAGAGTCATGACACATTTGGAGTGCTCTCATTTGTACTTCGTTTGAAGGAAGAAACAAAGCATCCTTGTGGTAAAAATGTTCTTTGACTTTGCGTAATTTTGGACGTAGTTCTTTCATTACGGAGTCCGAAAGAGTGGAATAGCCTGACCGTACCTTGTCAAGAAATGACTGTACTAGACCAATGATTCTTAGGGTTCAATAAGATGTTGCGAAGGAGAAGGAACAATGTCAGGATAACGTCGTGACAGGGCATCTGCAAGTATATTCTGAGAACCAGGGATATATGTAATACAAAAATCAAACTGACAAAAAAAAAAGCCGAACGGGCTTGACGACTGTTCTGACATTAGAAGTTCCGTAAACATTGCAAATTTCGGTGATCAGTTTGTACTTCAAATGGTTCCCTAGACCCCATAAGGAAATGTCTCCATTCGTTACATGCTGTCTTCAACCCCTACTGTGCCCTGGACGAGGTGATCTCGTCCAGGGCACCGGTTCCCGGGTGCCTTGGACGAGATCACCTCGTCCTGCACCCGGGAACTGGGGGGAGCGCTAGCGCTCCCCCCCCTGTGCTCACCACCCACCCCCCCAAGGCAGGGATGGAAGGGGAAGCCCTTCCCCTTCCACTCCGACCCCTCCACCCCCCTTCTGACGTCAGCACGCGAGCGCACGCTGATTTGTCACAGGGACTCCTCCCATCACACTGGAAGCTCAGCTTCCAGCGCGATCGAAAGAGAAATGCTTTGCATTTCTCTTTCGATCACGTGGGGGAGGCCGAGAGAGGCTTCAAAGGGAAGGAAAGTTATTTCCTTCCCTTTGAAGTCTCTCTCTGCGTTTCAAAAGCCGGATTGCAAAGCAATCTGGCTTTTGAAACGCCCACTAGACACCAGGGATTTTATTTTTTTGTGAAACTGGCATGAGGGGAGCGACCCCTTGGGCAAGGGTCGCTCCCAATGGGGGGCATTTTTTTGGAAGGGCTTTTCTGCCCCCAGGGGGGGAGAAACCTCTAGGCACCAGGGATCTTTTTTTTTTTTTTTTTTTGGAAGGTTGGGAGCGACCCCTTAGGCAAGGGTCGCTCCCCTGGGGGCCAAATTGTATTTAGACCATTTCTGCCCCCTTGGGGGCAGATCGGCCGATTTTAGGTCAATCTGCCCCAAGGGGGCAGAAACGACTAGGCACCGGGGATTTTTTATTTTGGCGCCAATGTCACGCAGGGGGAGGGACCCCGTAGGCAAGGGTCGCTCACAAGGGGGTTGGGGGGGGGTAAGTTTATTTTAGGCCATTTCTGCCCCCCGGGGGGCAGATCGGACTATTGTTATTAGGCCGATCTGCCCCCAGGGGGGGCAGAAACCTCTAGGCGCCAGGGCAAATGTTATTTTTGTGTTTTTTTTTTTGTTTGTTTGTTTTTTAGAGATGGGGAGCGACCCCTTAGGCAAGGGTTGCTCCCCTGGGAGGCAAATTGTATTTAGACCATTAATGTAGGCCATTTCTGCCCCCCCCTGGGGCCGGCTGAGCTAGAGGCCAAAATCCACAGGTAGGCACTTTGCAAAAAACACCTCTGTTTTCTGTGAAAAAATGTGATGTGTCCACGTTGTGTTTTGGGCCATTTCCTTTTGTGGGCGCTAGGCCTACCCACACAAGTGAGGTACCATTTTTATCGAGAGACTTGGGGGGAACGCTGGGTGAAAGGACATTTGTGGCTCCTCTCAGATTCCACAATTTTCTGTCACCGAAATGAGAGGAAAAAGTGTTTTTTGGCCAAATTTTGATGTTTGCAAATGATTCTGGGTAACAGCACCTGGTCAGAGCCCCACAAGTCACCCCATCTTGGATTCCCCTGGGTTTCTAGTTTTCAAAAATGCACAGGTTTGGTAGGTTTCCCTAGGTGCCGGCTGAGCTAGAGGCCAAAATCTACAGGTAGGCACTTTGCAAAAAACACCTCTGTTTTCTGTCAAAAAATGTGATGTGTCCACGTTGTGTTTTGGGGAATTTCCTGTCGCGGGCGCTAGGCCTACCCACACAAGTGAGGTATCATTTTTATCGGGAGACTTAGGGGAACGCTGGGTGGAAGGAAATTTGTGGCTCCTCTCAGATTCCAGAACATTCTGTCACCGCAATGTGAGGAAAATGTGTTTTTTTAGCCAAATTTTGAGGTTTGCAAAGGATTCTGGGTAACAGAACCTGGTCAGAGCCCCACAAGTCACCCCATTCGGAATTTCCCTGGGTGTCTTCTTTTTAAAAAACATATAGGTTGGCTAGGTTTCCCTAGGTGCCGGCTGAGCTAGAGGCCAAAATCTACAGGTAGGCACTTTGCAAAAAACACCTTTGTTTTCTGTCAAAAATTGTGATGTGTCCACGTTGCGTTTTGGGGCATTTCCTGTCGCGGGCGCTAGGCCTACCGATACAAGTGAGGTATAATTTGTATCGGGAGACTTGGGGGAACGCTGGGTGGAAGGAAATTTGTGGCTCCTCTCAGATTCCAGAACTTTCTGTCACCAAACTGTGAGGAAAATTTGTTTTTTTAGCCAAATTTTGAGGTTTGCAAAGGATTCTGGGTAACAGAACCTGGTCAGATCCCCACAAGCCACCCCATCTTGGATTCCCCTAGGTCTCTAGTTTTCAAAAATGCACAGGTTTGGTAGGTTTACCTAGATGCCGGCTGAGCTAGAGACCAAAATCTACAGTTAGGAACTTTGCAAAAAACACCTCTGTTTTCTTTCAAAAAATGTTATGTGTCCACGTTGTGTTTTGCGGCATTTCCTGTTGCGGGCGCTAGGCCTACCCACACAAGTGAGGTATCATTTTTATCGGGAGACTTGGGGGAACATAGAATAGCAAAACAAGTGTTATTGCCCCTTGTCTTTCCCTACATTTTTTACTTCCAAATATAAGAGAGTGGGTAAAAAAGACATCTATTTGAGAAATGCCCTGTAATTCACATGCTAGTATGGTCACCCCGGAATTCAGAGATGTGCAAATAACCACTGCTCCTCAACACCTTATCTTGTGCCCATTTTGGAAATACAAAGGTTTTCTTGATAGCTATTTTTCACTCTTTATATTTCAGCAAATGAATTGCTGTATACCCGGTATAGAATGAAAACGCACTGCAGGGTGCAGCTCATTTATTGGCTCTGGGTACCTAGGGTTCTTGATGAACCAACAAGCCCTATATATCCCCGCAACCAGAAGAGTCCAGCAGACGTAACGGTATATTGCTTTCGAAAATCTGACATTGCAGCAAAAAGTTACAGAGTAAAACGTAGAGAAAAATTGCCATTTTTTCCACCTCAATTTCAATATTTTTCTTTTTCAGTTGTTATTATCTGTAGGACACCCTTGTAGGATCTACACAAATGACCCCATGCTGAATTCAGAATTTTGTCTACTTTTCAGAAATGTTTAGGTTTCTGGGATCCAACACTGGTTTCATGCCCATTTCTGTTACTGACTGGAAGGAGGCTGAAAGCACAAAAAATCGTAAAAATGGGGTATGTCCCAGTAAAATGCCAAATTTGTGTTGAACAATTGGGTTTTCTGATTCAAGTCTGCCTGTTCCTGAAAGCTGGGAAGCTGGTGATTTTAGCAGCGCAAACCCTTTGTTGATGCCATTTTCCAGGGAAAGAAAACACAAGCCTTCTTTTGCAGCCACTTTTTCAATTTTTTTTAAAAAAAACAAAATTTTCACTGTATATTGGCTAATTTCTTGGCCTCCTTCAGGGGAACCCACAAAGTCTGGGTACCTCTAGAATCCCTAGGATATTGGAAAAAAAGGATGCAAATTTGGCTTGGCTAGCTTATGTGGACAAAAGGTTATGAGGGTCTAAGCGCAAACTGCCCCAAATGGCCAAAAAAAGGCCTGGCACAGGAGGGGGAAAAGGCCTGGCAGCGAAGGGGTTAAAGCTAGAAGTTCACGCTCCAAAACAGAATAATTACATTTAGAATCTGCTAACACATGAGACAAATAAAAGACTGGATGTTCTAGGTCATCATCAACTTGTCTCTGTAGTAAGGCAGCCCCTATAGCTCTCTCTAAAGCATCAGTGACCACGATAAATTGTTTAGTGGTATCAGGATGTCGTAGTATTGGAGCTTGGGTAAAGGCCCGTTTTAACTCTTGGAATGCTCTTTCGGCAGTGTCAGTCCAAAGAAACCCAGTAAGTACTTTCTCTTTCTTAAGGGTCTTCGTTATTTGACTGGTTTGTTGCGCGAAATTGGGAATAAATTGACGGTAAAAGTTGGCCATCCCTAAAAAACACTGTTTTTCTTTAATGGAAGAGGGGGATGGCCAGTCAAAGATAGCCTGCACCTTCTCATGATCCATGGAAATACCAGTTGGACTGATGTGATACCTTAGATATTTCACTTCTGTTCTATCGAATTCGCATTTCTCAGGTTTGCAGAACAATTGATGTTGTCGAAGTCGGCCTAGGACTTGAGTTACAAGCACGGTATGATGATCAGGATTTCTAGAGTATATCAGGATGTCATCCAAGTAAATGACCACAGTGTGATTTAATAAATCAGAAAATATCGAATCCATAAATCTCTGAAATATGGAAGGGGCACTGGTTAACCCAAAGGGCATTACTCAATACTCATAATGACCAAAAGGAGTGCGAAAGGCAGTCTTCCATTCATCGCCTTCCTTTATTCTCAGCAGATGGTAAGCTCCTCTAAGGTCTAACTTTGTGAATCTGTGCGCTCTTCTGACGGATTCCAAGATATCCCTTATTAAGGGTAAGGGGTATCGGTCTTTTATAGTGTGTTTATTTAACCCACAAAAGTCTAAACAGGGTCGTAGATCCTTCGTCTTCTTGGGCACGAAAAAAAGAGGAGCTCCAGCTGGGGTAGAAGATGGAGCAATCAAACCACTCTGGAGATTTTCCTGCAGATAGTCCTTGAGTATTCTCTTTTCTGATTCAGTAAGTGAGTACATTCTACCAAAGGGAACTACAGCACCAGGTTCCAATGGAATGGTACAGTCGTACTCTCTGTGCAGTGGTAGCACAGGTCTTGTTGGTTTTTGAAACACATCTGCATAATCCATATAATGACTAGGTACCCCTTCCATAGCATGTATGGAACAACTTACTCCTGGTGCTGTGGGTAACATCTTCTTTGGTGACCAATATGTGCCTGAAGCTTAACAGTGGACTTGACAAAATTGTGAGGAGAGAGAAATAGTTCTGGTTTCCCAGTTAATATATGGGTTATGCCTTGTAAACCAGGGTATGCCTAGGATTATAGTATGGTTAGGTGTGGATAGTAAATCAAAAGAAACATGTTCTTGGTGTTTGCCATAGTGTAAACAAAAAGTAGGCGTAGCATTGATGACAAGACCAGAGGCTAGTAAAGAACCATCAACAGTATGAACTTGTTCTGGGATATCTTTCAATATTTGAGGGATGCTGTGTTCCATAGCCCATTTCTCATCCATATATATTCCACTGGCCCCACAGTCTAATAAGGCAAAAGTTATTTCTTTCTGACCATCAAGCAGCTGTAGGTTGACTGGTAACAAAACCAAAGTTGTAGAATTCTTGTTAGAAGAACTGACAGAAGGTATCGCCGAAAATCCCGTCCCCTCCCTTCTCATAGAGGACGGGAACTGGTGTTTCCCAAGGCTTTTACTTGACGGACAGGGCAAGTACGTAGCAGATGGCCAGCAGCTCCACAATAGAGACATAGGGGGTTATTCTAACTTTGGAGGAGTGTTAATCCGTCCCAAAAGTGACGGTAAAGTGACGGATATACCACCAGCCGTATTACGAGTTCCATATGATATAATGGACTCGTAATACGTCTGGTGGTAAATCCGTCACTTTTCCGTCACTTTTGGGACGGATTAACACCTCCTCCAAAGTTAGAATAACCCCCATAATCCCTTTCAACGCCAATTCTCACGTTCACTTGCCATGAGAGGGCCACGAGCAGCGTCTATTTGCATGGGTTCTTCATCAGTCGTCTCTTTTGAGGCTGATCGAGTGTCTTCTGTACGGTGGACGATTGGACGTGGATTTCCAACATAAGAAGGACCACAATTCTTTCTTCTTTCAAGACGGCGTTCCTTGAGACAATACTCTATGGAAAGTGCTTGATCCATCAATCCACGTAGATCTTCTACTCTGGTTGAATATACTAATTCATCTTTAATTTCCTCTCGTATACTCCTTCGAAACAGAGTTACCAAGGTGCGTTCTACCCATGTTGTCTCTGCTGCTAGTTGTCTAAATCGTGTAATATATTGAAGAACATCCTGGTTACCTTGTTGGATATCGCATAACACTTCTTCTGCAGATGCCTCCAATCCAGGGCGTTCGAACATTTGTTTGAAAGCAGTGAGAAAAGCTGAATAATCAGATAAATTAGGGTCGGCGACGGCTACCAACAGAGTTGCCCATGCCAAAGCAGGACTAGACAAGGCACTGATAAGGTATCCCACCTTTGTCTTATCTTGTGCGAATTGCGTTGGACGAAAAGCAAAATAGACGTTAAGGGCATCAATGAACTCTTGGAGTGTGTTTGGATCTCCTGAGAAACGTGGCATGGTAGCAGAGACAGTGGGAACGTTGGTAGCTCGGGCTGCCAGGGCTTGTCGTAAAGCTGCATTTTCATTACATACTTGTTGTAGTTCCTGGGCTTGCTGTTGAATTGTTAATAACAATGACTAGTTGAATTATGCAGCTGCCGCTGAGTTATCTTCTATGCTGCTCAAAAAGGGCTGGTTAGTTTGGCGCTGCAATCTGTCACGGTAGACTCGTCGCTTAACAGACTTGTCTGCAGGCTGGTCTTGTCGCTTGTAGATCCTGCCTTGGCCAAGATATGGGCTACCCTTTCTGGTAGCCACGATGCTGCTGACAAGGAAACGTCAAGGCAGTCCGTGCCCTCCAAAAGGAGTCCCTGAGGAAAAAAGCTCACATGAGCAGGATCTTTATGGATCACCTCCTTTTGTTACTGAATGAGGTTTTCATGGAACTATACTAGCCATTCTGATGTGGAGAAGCATTGTTCTCTCTCTAGTCAAGGAACTCTTGCATATAGTGTTTCCACAGAGGATCTGTTAAAGTGTGTTTGTGGAAAATGTTGAAACAGCAATTTTTTGCTGGTCAGCACTATTTGACATTTATACTCCTTACAGTAGCTGTATATAGAAATGTAATACAAGTTGTGTTTTGAAAAGCATTGCATACATCTCACTGTATGCAGCAAAATCCAGTATTTTATTTCCTGGTCTGCCTTACACAGTTGATTTTCTCTCTCCTTTTGACAACAATCATCTACCCCATTTCCACTGAATGTACCTGTTTGTAGAGAATTATTTTCCCTACACATGGATTCACACTTCTGGTCTCCTCTTTCAGGTTTTCTTAATAATTGTTGGCTGGTTCATGGACTAAAGGTACCCTACCCAAGTAAGTGATATCTTTCCTATGTGCTCGCCTCACACCTAAGCAGCACTGATTCTTGTTCTTGCTCAATGTAACTTTTATTCTTCCTTCTCTTGAGTGCTTGAAGATTTTTTTACTACCCATTTGATGGTCATTCCTAGCATCAGCATTTACAATAATTGGTTTTGCCACATACCAGATAGATGCCACCATTTGTAATGTTTTGGCTGACAAAATGTATCCATCATTCTTACATTGATTTATTCACTAATGTCTTGGATGGTAAGTTAAACCCTCCCCACTTTCTGACCCAGTCCTTTATGGTCTAAGCATTTTCTTTGCTCTGACTTTTACCTCTCGCTTAGGCCTAATGTTTTTCCAGACACACGGTACCCAATGTAGCCTATAGCCACTAAGGTAAGGTTAGGTTATCCAACTTTAGAAAGGATTTTCTGAACCAAAAGTTAAGCAATTGCCTATACTTTTTTCATCATATGCTACTTCAACTGTCTCCTTCCTCTCCTCATCCTGATGAAGACCCCTGTATGTACCATACCATTTGGGAAAATTGTCCACTAAAATGATTCTGGACCCTTTTTTCCAAATGTTTTTCAGATTACGACGAGACTAGACACTTTTGATCATCTTTACTACTGAATATCTTTAACAGCCAGATCTTCTTTTTGTTTTTCGAGCTCATGCGCTTATCATTTTTTTATTATTCTGCAAGTCCTGAGCAGTGACTGATTACCACAACATATCACTTTAGGACCAGAAATAGGCCCTCATTACAACCCTGGAGGTCGTGTTAAAGCAGCGGTAATACCGCCAACAGGCCGGCGGAAAAAAAATGGAATCACAACCATGGCGGAAACCGGCAACATAGATAGCCACTTTAAAACTCCGACCGCCACAGTGGTACAAACAAACAGCGTGGTGGTCACCGCCAACAGACAGGCGGGAGACAAAGTACCGCCCACCCTATCACAAGATGCCAATCCGCCACCTTTTCCAGGGCGGGATCAACGCAAACAGAAACACGGCGGAAACAGGACATGAAAGGGAAAACACTCACCTCTCCATACCCCACGAGGAACCAGGACTCCATGGAGCCAGAACTCCAGATACTCCCAGCGATAGTCTTCCTGCTCCTCTATCAGGAGCACCAAAGTTGGCGGCGATGACCACAGTGAGTACTGCACCTACAACACAGGGGAGGGGGAGGGAAAAGAGAGTGACACACACACGCAACACCCCCACCCCCACCCTCACCCACAACACCATACAAACAAATACATGCTGCAACATTAAATATACACCCCCGCCCCGGACAAAAGGATTTGATTAGAACGATTGTAATCAATACAAATCCAGTACTAAAAACTCTAAATACAGTATATACAATTATGTACACCAACTACACAAGTCCGAATAATGCACTAAACATTGTCCGTGGCCCACTGGGCCCAAAATGCATGGGCGAGGCTCACACATGACACCAGACTTCAAATGGAGAGAACACTGCAGGTGCATCAGATCAAAATGAAACAGGCACCTCAGGGGGAGGGGGAGGCGGGGCACCTCAGCCTGATGAATGCACAACGCCACTGCTCCACGAGGGTGCTCCATGCCCACTGCTTTATCCTGGGGAGTGCAAAGCCACAGTCTCACAAGTCTTTCCAGTGGGTGGTTTGCCTACTGCTTTATCCTGGGGAGTGCAAAGCCACAGTCTCTCAAGTCTTTCCAGTGGGTGATTTGCCCACTGCTGCATCCTGGGGAGTGCAAAGCCACAGTCTCTCAAGTGGATGCCTTTCTCCACTGGTTCTGGAGGGGGCTTTGTGCCCAGAGTGCTTCATCCTGCCAAGGACAGAGGCAGTGGATGTGATACTCAACTGGTTCTGGAGGGGTCTTTGTGACCAGAGTGCTTCATCCTGCCAAGGACAGAGGTAGTGGATGTAATACTCCAATGAAAGTGGTGCATCATGGAAGCTTTCCAGGCTCCTGGAACTGACCACCAGCGTCGGACGACTGACCACTGGGGATGGCAGCCATGTCTGCGTTGGTGCCACTGGCTCAGGATGTCGCGGGGCCACTGGCTGTGCTTGCGGCGGTGTCAGTCGCGGCTGTGCTGGCGGCGGCCTCTGTGGCATCAGTGCTGGCGGTGCCTCGGTACTGGCAGAGGGCTCTGTGGCAGTGGTGTTGGTAGTGGCTTCTGTGGCATCAGTGCTGGTGGAGGGCTATGTGGTATAGGTGCTGGCGGAGGGCTTTGTGGCATCGGTGCTGGCGGTGGCCTCTGTGGCAGCGGTGCTGGCGGCGGGCTCTGTGGCATCGGTGCTGGCAGAGGGCTCTGTGGCAGCGGTGCTGGCGGAGGGTTCTGTGGCATTGGTGCTGGCAGAGGGCTCTGTGGCGGCGGTGCTGGAGGGCTCTGTAGTGGCGGTCTTCTCCGCCGTACAGTTTGGCGTCGACGTGGACAGAGGGTGTGACACTGGTCCCATTGTCGGTGCCACCATGCCCTTTCCTGACCTGCCCTTCATTTTCTGGCCCTTCCCCACCTTGGACGGTGGCGCTGCTGTCTTGCCACTATCCACTTTTGTTTTCCCTGAGCTCTTGGTGGCAGGGGTTTTGTGCTTCTCCCTCCAGGATGTAGGCAACTTTTGTAGCTTGGCAGGTGGCGGAATGTCCTTGCCCTCGCTCTGAGGCACACTGGCAGCCCTGATGGTTGGCGCACTCCAATAGCCCGCAGTTGCTGGCACGACTGTGCCTGGTGATGTGGTGGCTGAGATGCTGGGTTGGGACCTGGAAAGCCTGGCCCTAGGGGACGGTCGTGGGGGAAGGTGTAGGAAAGAGGTCAACATTAGCCAGGAAAAGTTTTTTAGACACACTGGAATGGGTAGACGGAGGGGGTTTGGGAGTGGAGGAAGGGGTAGTGGTTGTAGGAGGTGTACGTTTGCTGGATTTGGGTGAAGGTGAATGGGTTGTTGGGTTGGTGTGTGCCTGCATTTGTGTACTTTGGAAGGACGGCTCACGGACACACTGGGAGAGGACACTGGGGATGTGTGAATGGTAGTTGGGGTGGTGAGTGCACGTGAGCGGTGTGTGGTGATGCCGTGCTGGTGATGGAGGAAGTGGCTGAAGATGTAGTGCATGCAGGTGTGAGTGGAGACAGGGAGGGAGGAGGACGATGTGGAGGAGGGGGACACAGTGGAGGCAGTGGATGTTGTTATGTGTGCATGGGTATGATGCTTGTGTGAGTGCCTGTGGGATGTGTGGTGCTTATGTTTGCCTGAGCCACCCTTGTGTTTTGAGGTGTGTGCATGCTGGTCTGATGGTGTGCTTGGGATAGGCTGAGGTACAGGGGATTGGGTCTGGGTGGAGGAAGTTGGAGGGGTGAGGCTGGACACAGTGACAATGGCTGCCATCAGTGCTGAGGCCAGAGCCTGAAATGCTCTCTGTTGGGTTGCCTAGCCAGAATGAATGCCCTCCAGGTATGCATTTGTTTGTTGCAAATGACTCTCGACACCCTGGATGGCATTCACAATGGCAGATTGCCCAACAGTGAGGGATCTCAGGAGGTCAATAGCCTCCTCACTGAGGGCAGCAGGGCTGACTGGGGCAGGGCCTGAGGTGCCTGGGGCGAAGGAGATGCCCACCCTCCTGGGTGACTGGGCACGGGACACACGTTGAGGGGCTGCTGGGAGGGCAGTGCTGGTGGGGGGGGTGGCGGCTGTACCTGTTGATGCGGGGGGCACAGAGGGACCCACCACCATCAGAGGAGGAGTCACTGTCGCTGGTGTCACCTCCTGTCCCCTCTGTGGAGCTCCCCTCGCCCTCCGTCCCACTGGTGGCTTCAGACTCCGTTGTCTCGCCCTCCAGGGCCAAGTGGGATGCAGCTCCCTCCTGCTCCGGTGCCACAGCTCCTCCGCCTGATGATGCTATTGCACACAAGAACAGGGAGACCACAAAAAGGTTGGGTGAGACAGAAGAAAGACATGTTCAGTGCATGCAATACCACTACTGTTGGCGGGCACTACAGACACAGCAGCCCTCTGCACTACGCCATGCACCTATAGTTCCAAGATTATTCACAGGGCCTTGGGGTACAAGGCCTATGCCCGATTGCTGCACACATGGAAGTAACTGGAGCCTGACTAGGTGTAGATGGCTCTTAGCACCAGTGGGGTTGGGGTGCCACATATCCTGCCTCACAAAGGGACCTTGCCTACAAAGCTTGCCCTGGCCTAGGGGAACCCACTGCCCACCTCCCCCACCCAGACACCTCGTAATGCGCGCAGAGACAGATAGATGTGAATGTACTCACCCCCTTGTGGCTGCTGTGATGCCCTCAAGCGCCTATCCAACTCTGGATACGCCACGCCAGGATCCGGAACATCAGGGGGGTCATGGTGCGACAGGCACCCCTCCCACATTGGGAGGCCATCCCCAGCTGGGCCTCTGCCGTGTTCTTGCTCCAGCGGCGAATGTCCTCCCATCTCTTCCGGCAGTGGGTGCTCCGTCTGTGGTAGACCTCCAGGGTCCGGACGTCCTTGGCGATGGCACGCCAAATATCCTTCTTCTGGTCGGTGCTGACCTACAGGTATAGTACAGGGGAAAACAAAAAACTTTAACCGTCCGGACCGTCACAGTAATTGGCCCACGTTCCCACCCTTGCCCTGACGCACATACACTCACCGTCCACTCATGCAGGGCTCAGTCCCCCCCGTATCTTCCGTCCACACCACTCCAAGCAGGCATTGCCCATACAGCATGCTCACAGTGTATTCACCTGTTTGTCTGGAGGACCGTAGAGTAGCGTGTGCTGGGGGAGGACCCCATCCACTAACTTCTCCAACTCCTCCGAAGTGAAGGCAGGGTCCCTTTCCCCAGACCCATGAGCCATCGTCGCTTCCAGACTGAGGTCACAGCAGCACTTGCAGTGTAGGTCCTCTCCTGTCGAAGGTCAGGTATCAAGTGAGTGAACAGACAGAAAATGGCGGTCACGTCCATGGTGGTGCGTACCATCACCTCCGGCGTACATCGTTATTGGCTCCTGGGACCCATAGGGTCCAATGTTAACCAATGCAGGATTGCGCCGCGGTCAGCGACCGCCTACCGTGCCGGTGTAGAACGCCAGCGCAGTTACCTCATATCCCCTTGTCCCACCTTACAGGTCAGGCAGGTGCCATTTCAGGGGGCCACATGGCATTATTAATAACTGTGTCACACCTATCTAGGCCTTGCATACACACAGTAACAGGCACATTGCGGATTGACAAATGTGTGCAAAAGACATTTTGTAATACCTCAGTGTTGGCTGATTTTCTGATCACTGTTCCCGTTCATAGGGCACGTCCGCTGGGGCAGGTGATGAGATGGCGGCATCCTCCGGGGTACAGACCACTGGTGGACCTGTCGACAATGGAAGAGAAACACGTAATAGTCACCTACAGACTTGATCGTGCAACAATCCATGAACTGTGTGCCCAGTTGGAGCCAGACCTGATGTCAGCAATCCGCCATCCCACAGGGATACCCCCTCTAGTGCAGGTCCTGTCAGTACTCCATTTCCTGGCAAGTGGGTCTTTTCAAACTACAGTGGCCACTGCATCAGGGATGTCCCAGCCACTGTTCTCAAACGTGTTGTCCAGAGTGTTGTATGCCCTGCTGAAACACATGCAAAGCTACATCGTGTTCCCTCAGATGGAGGATTTGCCTACAGTGAAAGATGACTTCTATGCCCTGGGACATATCCCCAACATCATTGGTGCCATTGATGGGACACATGTGGCCTTGGTCCCCCCGCAGGAGTGAAAAGGTGTACAGAAACCAGAAGAGCTACCATTATATGAATGTGCAGATGGTGTGTTTGGCCGACCAGTACATCTCCCATGTGAATGCCAAGTTTCCTGGCTCAGTGCATGACGCTTACATTCTGAGGAATAGCAGCATCCCTTATGTGATGGGGCAACTCCAGAGGCACCGTGTGTGGCGATTAGGTGAGGACAAGGATCCTATACCCTGTGAATAGTTATCTGGGTCTGGGGTTGTCCCTACGGGTTAGTGTGTGTCTTACAGTTGTCCCTCTACATTTGCAGGTGACTCTGGGTACCCCAACCTGTCATGGCTACTGACCCCAGTGAGAAATCCCAGGACAAGGGCAGAGGAACGCTACAATGAGGCACATGGGAGAACTAGGAGGGTGATCGAAAGGACCTTCGGCCTCCTGAAGGCCAGGTTCCAGTGCCTCCATATGACAGGTGGTTCTCTCTACTACTCACCAAAGAAGGTGTGCCAGATCATTGTGGCCTGCTATATGCTGCACAACCCGGCTTTGCGACGACAGGTGCTTTTTCTGCAGGAGGATGGTCCAGCTGGAGGTCTTGTGGCAGCTGTGAAGCCTGTGGACAGTGAAGAAGAGCAGGCAGAAGAAGAGGATATTGACAACAGAAACAACGTTATCCAGCAATACTGCCAGTGAGACACAGGTAAGAAGATATCACTGCCTCACACATCTCATACAATTGTTTGACCCATCATAAGTCTGTCACTTTCACCCAGTGTATTGACCCTGACTTGTCACTTTGCCTTTCCATTTCACAGATGTGGGTCCCACTGTTGTGACCTCTGCTATATTACCTCATGGACTAGAGCTGTGTTACATCGGTATGTTGACAATAAAATTTACATTGCTATATTCCATAGTTTTTGCAAATACACATTTGTGAAAGCACAGACTGACTCCAGATTGTTTTGTGATTCAAGGGTGTTTATTTATGTGGAAATAAGTGGGGGGGGGTTGTGAAATGGGAAGGGAGAGTCCAGTCTATTTGTTTCACAGGTGCATTGTCCAAAGGGGCCTGGGAAGTGGAGCCAGGGCAGTTTAAGGCTGGACAGGGTGACAAAGTGGGACAGAAGGATGACATTCAGGGGGGTCTCATTTCCTGGCGGGGGTCTTGGCATTGTTCTCTGTCTTGTTCCTGGATCTCAGGGACCGTTTGTGGGGTGGCTCTCCATTTGTAGGGGCTGGAGTGCTGGTGTCAGGGGCCCCTTATTGTGCCACAGTGTCCCACCTGGTGTTCACAAGGTCCTGCAGCACCCCTGCAATGGTGACCAGGGTGGTGTTAGTGGACTTGAGTTCCTCCCTGATCCCCAGATAGTGTTCCTCCTGCAGCCTCTGGGTCTCCTGAAAGTTGGCCAGTACCGTTGCCATGGTCTCCTGGGAATGATGGTACGCTCCCATGATGTTGGAGAGGGCTTCGTGGAGAGTGGGTTCCCTGGGCCTATCCTCCCCCTGTCACATAACAGTCCTCCCAGTTCCCCTGTTTTCCTGTTCCTCTGTCCCCTGAACTGTGTGCCCACTGCCACTGCCCCCAGGTCCCTACTGTTCTTGGGGTGGTCGGTTTGCCTGGGTTCCCTGTAGTGGAGGACACACTGCTGCTTGACGTGTCCTAGGGACAGAGGGATGGGCCCACTGGGTGGGTGCTGTGCTGGTGTTTCCTGAGGGGGGAGGCTCTGTGGTGGCATGTGCCAGTGTCAGGGGAACCGACTGTCCCGAGGTCCCAGATGGGCCGGGCTGGTCATCTTGATCCAGTTGGACAGAGCTGCTGTCATCACTGTGGGCCTCTTCTGTGGGGGGAGTGGACATGTCTGGAACCTCTTCTCTGGTTACATTGGGTAGGGGTCCTGCAGGGGTGTAAAGGCATGATTATTTCATCTGTGTGTGCCATGGTGTGCAATGGGTGAGTGACCCTGTACTCAGTGCTTGCATTCTTGTCTCGGACCTTGTGTGATAATTGGTTTGGGGTCTGTGTGGCTATCTGGTGTGGCCATGTTTTGGTGATGGGTGTCCATGTTTAGGTGTTGCATGCAGGGCTTGGTGTTGGGATGGGTGGGTTGTGTTAGTGGGATATTTGTGAGGTATTGTAGTGATGGGGTGAGGGTGGGGGTATGTGATAGCATGCGGGTAGGGTGGGGGATGTAATAGTTAAGATTTGACTTACCAGAGTCCATTCCTCCAGCTACTCCTGCGAGGCCCTCAGGATGCAGTATAGCCAAGACTTGCTCCTCCCATGCTGTTAGTTGTGGGGGAGGAGGTGGGGGTCCGCCGCCAGTCCTCTGTATTGCAATCTGGTGTCTTGAGACCACGGAACGCACCTTCCCCCGTAGGTCATTCTGTAGTGTAGCCATTTTTAATATAGCTTCATGCACGTTAGTTTAACATACTAGGCCGCTATGCACTTTGCCCTAGATACATTTTATTCAGCCTTGCAATATTATTTTACAATAACCAGTTTTACGGTCTTGTTTTAATTTCCTCCTATCACACTGTTTAGATTAGTTCAGCACTGTGTTCTCAAATAATGCATTCTTGATCGCCCTGTGCTTCAGTCAAGGCTACAGTCTGGTATATTGCCGGTAAACATGGTAGAAGTTTAGTCTCCAGTCTTTGTAGAAAATACACATCCTTACGTAGGGACATTTTCTTAGAACAGCTGCGTGTTAGTTATAAAAACGCTTCCTAGTCCTAGTACACGTCAGAGGGAGATTCCGACCAGGAACCTACAACTAGATGCTGACTGCCCTGTTGCAGATGCTGATGCAGATTACAGGCCTTTGCTCAGGTATGAGGGTTGATGTCCTCCCAGGGCAACCTGAACGGAAGGCTTAGAGCTTCACATGCTGTGCTCAGAATATAACTTAGAGAGAACATAGGGGGTGATTCTGACATTGACGGGCGGCGGAGGCCGCCCGCCAATGTTCCCCCGTCAAAATACCGCTCCGCGGTCACAAGACCGCGGAGGGTATTTTGAGATTTGCCCTGGGCTGGCGGGCGGCCGCCAAAAGGCCGCGCGCCAGCCCAGGGCAAATCTACCTTCCCACGAGGACGCCGGCTCCGAATGGAGCCGGCATAGTGGGAAGGTGCGACGGGTGCTTGCACCCGTCGCGTATTTCAGTGTCTGCAAAGCAGACACTGAAATACCTTGCGGGGCCCTCTTACGGGGGCCCCTGCAGTGCCCATGCCATTGGCATGGGCACTGCAGGGGCCCCCTGGGGCCCCGCGGCACCCCCTACCGCCATCCTGTTCCTGGCGGGAGACCCGCCAGGAACAGGATGGCGGTAGGGGGTGTCAGAATCCCCATGGCGGCGGAGCGCGCTCCGCCGCCATGGAGGATTCCCCCGAGCAGCGGAAAGTCGGCGGGGGACCGCCGACTTTCCGCTTCTGACCGCAGCTGAACCGCCACGGTCAGAATGCTCGTGGGAGCACCGCCAGCCTGTTGGCGGTGCTCCCGTGGTCGGTGGCCCTGGCTGCCACCGGCCGCCAGGGTCAGAATGACACCCATAATCTAGTTGCACTATGATAGCCTTATTCTTGGGCTTCACTCTCATCGTTACTATTTCAATCCTACTGTGTTGTGTAGTTCTGGTTATTGCAGCTCACGCTTTGCTATCTAAAATGCAGTTGTTTTATTAAACCAATCTTTAAAACTTAAACTGCCTTTGTCATTTCTAGATGAGACCGTACTGTGTATGAGAGAACCGGTTGTGACCTGAGTGACCACGACTTCCCTTGGAAGTGCTAAGATGTCATGCGCTCGGCTGCCCAATTGTCTCTTCCCTTTGGGAGAGATGAGGCACTGCTAGTTAGCCGGAGCAAAACCCGGATTAGAGTGACAAAGGTCCTTCAATGTGGGTCAGACTTAGTCCCCCACACTGTGAACGATCTTGCCGCTCAAAATCCAGTAGTCTCATTAGGATAATGAGAGCCTACGTGACAGTTCCACCTCTTCCTGATGTAATCCCGTGTTCTTGGATGTTCCCACTGCATTGACCCTGTTGATGATTCTGCGCCATAGCTCCATCTTCCTTTCAATGGACTTCTGCTACACCTGTGAACCGAATAGCTGTGGCTCTACCCAGACGATTTCCTCCACCATGACCCTGAGCTCCTCCTCAGAGAACCTGGGGTGTTGTTGAGGTGCCATGATGTGGTGTGGGTGATGTGTGAGGTGGTGTGTGTTGTGATGTGTGAGGGGATGTGTTTGTATGTGTTGTCTGAGGTGCGTGGATGTTGTGTGGGTGATGGTGTTGTGTGCCTGTGGATGGGAGTGTTGTTTCTGGTGTGTCTCTCTCTGGCCCTCGGTTGAATTTCTGGTAGTAAGGGTTTGTGGGTGATGTGGGTGTGTGTTTTATATTGTATTGGGTGTGTGGGAGTGGTGTGTGTATGTGTATCAGGTGTGTGTATTTTCGATTTGTCCAAAGTGGTTGTGTTTTGTAAAAGTGTGTGTATTTTGAGTGCGGTAGTGTGTACTGCCAATGGAATACCGCGGTTGAAAGACCGCCACGTGGATTCGTGGGTCGTGATGGTGTGGGCGTATTCCTGTTTGCGTGACGGTTTCGGTTTTGTTATCGCCAGTTTATCACTGACCTTTGGTGTGGCGGACTTGTGTGGGTGTCTAGATTTTGGTGGATCTCACGCTGTGGGTCGTAATAGCTGTAGCGGAACTCCGCCGCCGCGGTGTGTTGGCAGTCCTCTGCATGGCGGTAAGCGGGATTTACTGCCAGGGTTGTAATGAGGGCCATATTGTTTAACAATATGTTATACCCAAATAATTAGATAAACAGATATATTCTGAATTAAGTAAATGTCCAGTGAAACTTGTTATTGCAAATTGTGTCATATTTTCTGAGAGATGCCAAGTTGTTTTCCGCATATCTCAGATAGCGACCTATTATTTGCCCCTCAGTACATTGTACAAAACAAATAACTGTAATTAAACAAAACAGCAGGGTCAGTTGTTTCTTATCAACTTAATTCCTCACCAAGCCCTAATAAAAAAGCCTACAATTTTGCCATTCCATCTTCAGCTTAGTTCTTCTATTAGGAATATTTTCCATGATTGGCACCAAACCTAAAAAAGCACTAAAACAGCATTAAAGTCAAGTCTTATTCTAAGCATGCATTTCACTTCTACCTGAAGAAACAAATGAAAAACAAGGTGCTGACCAAGTAAGATCCTGGAAATGCACGTTGACACAGTACCAATATAAAGGTCTGGGGAGCTTTACTTTCATCTTTTTCTTATTCGCTAAAAACACAAACATTTATTCTTACCAGAATCAACTCTTCATAGGTAATGAAGAGAAAATTGAAATCTTCCCTGTTGGAATACCAGCCGCAGACATGATCGAACCAGGTCCCAGCAAACACTGCACACAAAGTTGAATAAGATTAATATGTTTCAATGGTAGAGAATCATTGATTATTATTAAGACAGAAGACACAGGGCGCTATTATGCAAATATATGCAAAAGGCATTAGGCACCTGGATTTGTGGAATACCTCCTCATTACTTGCATTCATTGACTTCAAATAGAGGTCTAGGTAGCATGCGTCTCTGTGAAATTGTTGGGGCTGTTCTATAGTTGATGTCCGTGCAAACTGCAGAAATCTCTGCACACATAGGTATATATTTTAGTAGTAAATGTGGAAGGGATGCAGGAGTGGCTGGAAAATGGGGTACTACTTACCTACTATCTATTACCTACTACTAAATGGGAAGCTTTAAAGAAGGAGTATGGAGGGGTGTAGGAAAGGTTAAGAGGGTGTTAAGGAGGGACATGCACCACCCACAAAAGAGTAAACACATTGCTATTCAAAAACTGCATCTCTATAGTTACTTCAGCCAAAAAGGACACAAAACAGCCATAATTGTACTTCAGCTCAGACCTGTAGTAAGTCGAGGTACATTTGGCCACCCACTGGTTCAGCTACATCCTTCCGTAGAAAATAATGGGAAACTAAAAAACTAAAAATAACAGCCTTTACAGACTCATTTTATATTTAATTAACTTATTTTAACTTAAAAAATAATGTTATGTTTTAAAAAAAACTATATATATATATATATATATATATATATATATATACGAATTTGGCGTGGTCGCTCCCCGCCAGATCACTGGTGGTGCAAGATGTTCACCCATGTAAGGGCTGCGCGGGGAGGGTTCCTGGCATGCGCAGGCCGAGAACTGTGCATAAGGAGCCTGGTGCAGAAGGAACCATGCAGAGTGGGTGGTGACCTGGAGTAGGCCTCATGAGATGGGTGCCCACAGAGGAGGGATTGTCAGTGTGCTTGCTGTCTTTTCACTGTAGGGACACTGCATTCAATGTCAATAGGAAAGAGTGGCCTAGGGCATAAATCAGGCCCCCTAGGGCCCACAGAGACCAGAGTCGCACCAATGTACACTGTAACCTGTATGAAAAGAATGATGCTGTAGGTTACAAAAGCACAGTAGTACCACTTATGGGTCATCCAGGAATGTCATCTTTCTCTGGGTCAGCTCAGGATTAGGGTCAATTACTGCTCTTTCCAGCTGCCTGAGCAGGGCCTTCCATCAATCAGCCAGCTGTCAGCCCCTGCCAGGAAATGGGTGGACAAGCCCTGAAAGGAATGTTAGGAAGGAGGGGCTGAGTTTCAGAGCACATGTGGCCCAAGCTCCTGGAAGACGCCATTCTTGAGCTATCCCAGAAGACTGTGCAGGAAGGAGGGGACAGGGGCAAGGAAGTGATGTGGCACATCTGAGTTGGTCAGAGGTGCAGGTCTGCTAGACACTTCTGCTCTCACTTAAAAGGTCCTGTACAGGGGAGAGCTCTCTCACTTGGCTGTGCTTCACTGCTGGACACTGAGCCTGCAGAAGGGTGTCATGGACAACTGGAAAGAAGAACCCCCTGACTACCCTCTGGGGCAGGGATTCTGCCCCTCAAGGACTTCAGGCCCAGTGAGGCGCAGGCGAGGGCTAGATAAGCTGGGCCCCTTACTCCCCCTGAGGACTAGCTGGGGGAAAGACTAGACTGGCGCAAGGAGAGTGCGCTGCCCAGAAGGAAAGGAGGGCACCGATAGGAAATTCTGGCGCAGGGAGTCAGTGTGATTGCCCCCCTATCATCTGGGACTCTTCCAGGCCAGGAGGCCTAAGGAGAGTGCTCCTGATCGAGAGGGCTCATCATCAGGAATGAAATGACACCAAAGCCATCTAAATCGGCCCTTGGGGGCACGAGTTATCCAAAGGCGAAGGTCTGTGACCTTTGACCTACTGCTGAGCCAGCGGCGAAGCACGTGGGGCTCCGCCGCTGCTCTGGTCGATGCCTCTGGTGTGGGCCCGGGCCTGGGGACTGCCGTAAACCGAAGTAAACCAGAGGGCCGCCGTCACGACCCCCGTGAAGACAAGCAGAGAGGCCCGGACCCCATCCCAGGACCCAGCCACGAAGAAAAGCCATGGACTGCTCAGCGCTACAATGAGGTGTTTGGTTCCCAGTGGTGGTCGTCTGCGGACCCATTACTTGTGCAGACCACACAATTAATGACCCACCTATATATATATATATATATATATATATATATATATATATATATATATATATATATATATATATATATATATATTAATAATAAATAATTTATTATAACATATTTTAATACATTTTTATTACCTTTAATAAATGTGTGACTCTTTTTCAAACAATAATTAAAGCAATTAAAATTAATATTGTGATTAACTATTATTAATTCTTACCAAATAGCAAGTAAATAGGAATTTTATTTGTCCTAAATTTAAAACAAATATGTTACATTAATTCATATTTATCTTAAAAATATTTTACTAATACACATTATTAAACTTTTAACATGTTTCTCTATACTTCACCATAGAGATATCTCCGCCACAGTGGCAGAGATCTCCACCTATGTGTGAAAGGTAACAAGAAGTAACTTTACATTTGGAAGTTAGGCTCCACCCCCCAAATTCAGGCGTACAGACATGTAAGCCTTCACTTTGAAGTAAATTTACACTCCTAAATGGTGAATACCCTAAAGTAGCACATTTACTACAAAATGTAAGAGTAAACTATTTCCCCAAAGAGGGCAAGTTATTTGGTGTAAAGGGAAGCCTTATGCATTCACTCACAGTCCATAGCTATTCCCGCTATGATGTTGAACACAAAGGTTTTAGTAAGGCGATAATTATTCTTTGCCCTTTTGCAAACTTCAATTTAGGCTCATGAAATACACAACCAATTAGGCAATTGGTGACCAATTAAAAAAAAAAATTCACAAAACCTTGTATTGGGCCTTGGATTAGATTACTCCTACAGAAAGTATTGTCTGGCTTAACTTTATTCAAATGAAACTGTATCAGTAAAAGTTAAAGAGCATCAACTGAAGCAGAGAGAGAACTTGCTCATATATTATCTGCATAGATTTCACTCTAGGCTCCTTCTGTGATAGAAAATGCTCTAGCAATGTTCTAGTACTCCGGTTTTCTTATGGGATTCACCCTCTAACTTGCAAGAGTGTGTGGCTCATCGTTATGGGATGGAGAATAATTAACACTTCCTTCAGATGGGCTTTTTGAAGTGGGCATTAATCCGCTTAGGAGCCACATGGGACTAGTGAACACCATCCACATTGGGGCAAGCGTGCACATGGGTAGTATTTGTCTATGTGGCTTAGTGTGCATGTGCTTCCCACATCTGTCTTCTGAAGGTAATGTATGGGCTGATAGCTGGGTAGGTACTATACAGTTCTACTCTCACCCCTACTACAGCTTTTAGGAACTCCTGAAAAGTTAAGAATCCTATTGAACTCTTCCCACCAGGCTACAGTATGTATAACTCTTTTCTATACCCACACTACTGCAATTCAATAGCACAGTGTTCTAGGAAAACCAACCAACAGAATACTACACATTCTATCTTGTGTGCCCTCTATTTCCTTTAATCACAGGTACAAAATTATGAAAGGAAATTATTGACTATATTATCTACATAGCAACAATTAATACTCTTTCCTGTATACTAGAAATTGCATGTACTCAATTGGTATGCCATCTCTAGTATACAACTAATTGCAACCCTTACATCTAGCACTACAACTGTCTCTGTGTCCTGAGAAATAGCATGCTACTTACCTAAAAAGTACTTCAAAGCATCTTCAGGGGTATTAGGTGCTATATAAATCTACAACACAATGTTTAAAACATCCTTCCATAGTAAAAGGTTGATCTGCAAACACACACACTGACAGTGTACACTTCCATGTGAGACTGCTGCAGAATAGTAATATAGTGCATGGTACAGTTGGTGTGTGTGTTTACATAAGCACAAACGAACCCCTGCTTAAAAAAGGTCAGGCCCCTGGGTCCACAAACTATTAATGAGTGGAAAATAAACTGAGAGTGTGTATAGTAGTTCCCATCACCATCAACCAATAGTAGGTGTTTTGCTTTGTCCATTACAAGCCTATTACTATAATTAGTCCATATTATCTTTGATAACTTAACTCTCTCATGTACAGTTTTCTGCATTCTTAAAAAATGTTTCAAATGAACAAAGTATGAACAATGTTCTGCAACCCATTTCAGAAACACAATACATCATTTGGCGTTCTTTCTACATCTCATCTCATCCAAACAAGTCATATAATTTATTTTTCTATTTTTAAAAACTCTTTTTACTGTTTTATCACCATGAATATGATGCTCAGCACAGCACAACATTACATCTGTTCTCTAGTAGTAGATTGTTTGATGAATTGTGTTGGTCCTCAAAGTGGATCCCATTACCCCTTTAGGGATCAGTAGCACTGAATTACAGTGCATTCCCACCCTGAGTAGTCTAAAGTGTCAATTTCCAATTTTCTTCTAACTGAATTTGGACTCTGGATCATTTTAACTTTCTAAACTCTACTGCACCAATATTAAGCTGTGGAAATATTTCAACTATATTAAAAAGAAACGTGTGAAATCGCTCGGACAGAGCTAGCAGTCTTGCCTTAATTCCAATCAATTAGCCTTTTCTAAGGTTCCCAGATCCTGTTCCCATTTGATGCAGAGCTGTATCAGTGCCAAAGGATCTGCCTGTCTGTGTCTCCATGGTGAACTTTGGTTCGAGCTGAGTGAATTTTGCGACTGTAATCAATTTGTCTTTGTATGCCTCAAGCTTAACTGTAGGAATTGGTAAACGTGTGATTTCTCCAAAGAACAATATATTGTAAGTTGCTTAAAAGATTTTATATGGTTCCCTATCCAGAAATTTCCCTATTTGTATCTACTGATTAAGTCCAAGGGACAGAAGCCCTCTAGGCATGACACCAATTGTAGCTATGTGTTGTACCAAAGCGGGGTCTCACAGAGATATAGCAAGATAAAGAGAATGAGCAATTTGAGGAGAGAGATAATCGAGCAAGAGATCAGTGAGGTTCAGGAAGTCAGGTAGGTAGAAAGGAAAAGAGTGGTGAGTTAGTGATAAGTAGAGGGAATCAGAAAGAGGTGGAGATAAAGAAACAGAGGAGAAGGAGAAAGGGAGAAGAAGGAAGAGAGGGGAACCAGAGAGAGAGGGAGAGAGAGCTTCTGTCCTGGAAGGTGGGGCATTGGGCAATCGCTCATTTGCATATGCCTTAAAATGTCGCAATTCCAATTTGTGATTCGGTAACAAGTTACTGAATTGCAAATTGGACTTCATGCATACCAAAATGCATTTTTGCAATCGCAATTGGCCCATTGATGTATGGTTTTTCTAAAGTGAGGATAGTCATGACTGTAGCAAGTGTGAGCCGGATCATCTGTTACATTCAGCCGAGTGAAAATGTTTTTGAATTGGATTGTGACAGTAGAAGTTCGAATTTTAAGAGATTTTGCATGTACATTGGTGAAGTGCGTTGCTGCGGGTCGAGGGCGCTGGGTGGTTCTTTTCAATTGCACCTGGATTAAAAAATCTGTATTTTAATGTGCCTGGTTAGAACATTTTCTTCGAAAGTTGATGCCTCATGCAACCAGGCATGGGTGGCACCCACAGCTGCTGGCTGCAATCAGTCATACAGAAATATGTGCAGACGGGATGAAAAAAATGAGGGCTCTCTAAAAGGAACATGTAAAATTAATTTCTGTGATTCTCTTAGTGTGCCACCCAGCATGTATTTTGGTTTCTCTCTAAGATGTTATTGCATCCAAAAATATAACATAACAACTGACTTACATCTAAAACTTGTCAGTCCTATTGGCTTTGTCAATGGTTGTTATCTGGTTAAGATAAATGAGTAACAACAATGATTTCTTATAAATAATTAGCACTGTAAATGTTCAATTCTGAATTTGTGAGACTATGAATTAAATATCATTGAGGCCTGTGGAAGGAGTATGGCCTTCACTTATGTGTGCTTTACGTTAGAAATGTATACCCTTTTTCTCTGCACATCTCATCCATCTGCATGTTTTCCATCTCCTCTCTTTCCTCTTCAGCACCCTCATTTCACTGTCGCCTGAATACACTTCCTTGCATCTCCCTCATTTTACCATCTCAAACATACACTGCATTCATACACATTTGAGCACTTTATTTCATTTTGCCTTCTAAATATTTTGACCTCTTTGCATAAGCTTCGCACACATTTACACTGAATTTCAACTGCTGCTAGAATACATGACCATTGTTCTGTGTGCTCTGCAGAAGCGCCAACATACTAACAGGCACTTTGCTTTGCCTTCAGCCTCAGCACCAGAGCTCTCAATCAAAGCCCCTCATAAACACCTCACACAAGTCAAAGTATGCACTATGCAAGAGCAATAAGATTCACGAAAAGAAATACCGAAACAGAGCATGATGAAACAGCTAACTCTCTTGGCGAATACAACATTAAGTAAAACGTGAAAAAAGGGAGGAACTAAATCACTGACACACATTACCTTAATGTTTTTAACATTCATTGTTCGTAAATCAATCCATGTTTTTGGCATTGATGTTAAGGGCATGAAGATAGGGCCAGTTTTAACCCATACAGCAGATAACTGCCTTTCCTGTAAGCACATATGTCTCGCTTTGAGCTTGACTTGGATATGTGGATAAACTCTGCAAGGGAAATCAGAACTCATCCTTTAGAACAATTTAGAGGAGGAACAAATACAGCAGCTCCGCTTCTGAAGGGGCCAGGATCTGCAGCCAGAGCCTGGGGTGTCAAAGTGGGGGAGGTTAAGGTGACAAGGGGCCTCAGTACATTATATATAACCCAAGATTAGCATTATAACATTTACCATTACAGAGGACAAGGCACTAAACCAGACGTGCTTGCATTCACTCCCATTGCGTGACGAATGGGAAAGGGTGGGATCGATGCCTATGAATGACAGATGCCTGCCCGCACGCAGGGATGAAGACTTCAATGCCTGGAACCGTTACGCTAAAAGCATCATTGGCCTATAGTGGATACCACCGTAGACCACAATGGAAATGAAGGGCTGTAGAAAGCTAATCCCTGCATCATGCGTCACAGTGCAGAGAGGTTGATTTACAGCCTGGCTCCATCTCCTACTTCAAAGCGAGGCAGGGGAGGCAGCCTGGGACAGACAGACCAGAGTTGAATACATTGATCTGTTACAATAGAGATACAATCGTATCTCTAAACAAATGGATCTATTTAATATATTTTTTAATGTTGATAGGCAGGAATTTCAGAGGAGGGGCGCAGCCCCTGAGCCCTAGAGGAGAAACCACCCCTGCTATTCACTGCTCATCTCTTCCCAATCAGTCCTCTCTACAAGCCACACTTTTACAAAAAAGCACACACACAGGGTGTGCGTTCCTCGCCACTCTGAAGATAGAAGAATGTACAAACGTGATTTGACTTCTCTAGGCTTCACTTCAAAAATAACATGTTTACCACAATATGACTGAAGAGCTCCTTTGAACCTCAGGCTAAACATCCAACTCTTCCTACTTATGCCACTCTATAATCCCACACTTTAAAAGCCATGCACAGCAAATCGAGTAGCCTCATTCTCGATCATGGTGAATTGCTTCAGTGTCTTGTGAGGGAGGAACTGTAGATATGCTACAATATAATGAAACAGGCATTGGCAATGCCAATAGGCATAGCTTATGAATGAACTGTTAAGCCAGACTTAAAAAGCCATGTAGTTTAATAATTGACCTTCTTCCATCTGTACTGCTATCAGAGAAGATCATTATAAATTATTTATCTAGTTATCTAAGCCACTTTAATAGCATTCCAGTGTCATGTGCGTGTCCCTGAAAGTTCAACCTCAGACAGCTGGATAAATAAATATAATCAAAACTGTGTGGAGGTGTAATGCTATGTGTATCTAACCACTGACTCTATCTTCACCACCATTTTGTGGCCAGCTTCAGTTGTTGTCACTGAGGCACAGGGTTTTTCCACACAAAGCTTGTTTTCCACACAGAAAGAGTTGTTTGCTTTTCTCACCAGAAAAGGGTCATACTGTGCTGGAACATATCATGGGGGATGCGTATGCGATACAGGAGTACAAGGCTGAGCATGTTTTCATCAGAGGATGGGACAGCTCTGTCTCAGGAATACGCATTGGGGCCTGGCCAGTTCTTTTGTATGTTTTCAACACAGGGCAAGTACAGCCAGCGTTTGATTTCATAACAGAGGGGAGGGTGTTTTAGAATGCTCTCCTAGCTTGTTTAAGGAAAAAAAGACAGGGAGACTTGGCGCTAAGACAGTAATTCACCTGTGGTGCGGATGGACTGCCCGGGACATTTTGATTGATCCCATGTGGAAGGTCTCCAGCCTAGGCCGTTTGAGGGTTCTCTGGTCGATTGGTGCTGGCGAGGATGATGGACTTAACGCCCATGGGGATGCATTTAAACTTTTGATTATTTTGCATATATATATATACATTTTCACTGTTGATGCATTGCACAGTTCTTTCTGTGATTGGAATGCTTAACTGCTATGATTATTTTTGTTTATACCCGTGTATTACTTAATTTGAGCTAAATGCTTATTTTCATATATTCATGTGCTTTTATTTGTTATTTGATCTGGGAAGTGCGTTAATAAATCCATTACTCAAACTAAGGGTGCTGCATTCTTTGGCATAGTTTACTCTTCGTTCAGGGAAAAGCAATACAGGAGGGTAAGCACTTCTTTGCAGAAAAACACAACTTTTTCCCAAGTGAAACATGTACTACTGGCACCCACATGTAGACAGAGCTAAAGCCCCTCTGTAGTGATGTTCACATAATTGTCTGGTGACAGTTGCTCTGTCAAATCTGACCATAAAAAGGCAATTAAAGCTCTCTTTTCTGTCTGCTGCAGGTTGTGCCCTATGGCCTTACCAGCAGAAAATGCAAAGACCATTGTATTGTACCTGGATGTTGTAAATACAGCCCTATGGCTCTTGGCAGGTAGACCAACAGTAATCCTAGCATTTTTTCTTAATCCACACTCGTGCCCACCGGAGAAGAGGACTTTTTTATTTTATTATCAAATTGGAGAGCAAAGTTGCACAGATTGGCCTTCACAAGTATTTGACTCGATAACTCAGTTTCTTTAGAGCTAGTTTATTTACTTCTGAGGATGAGGGGCAACACCTGATGAAAAGAAAAAGACTAAAAATGAGACACAAGCGTAGTGCTGATGTCGAGGCCATCGCCAGTGTTAGACTTTTTCATCCTTGGCATGGTCTCCCTTAACTTTTTGCCTCTGTTTCCCAGGTTGTTGATGTGTGCTGGACTCTGTTTTTGCTGTTTTTGTTACTCTGGAAACTTAACCACTGCTAAACAGTGCTAAAGTGCAAGTGCTCCTACACAAAATGTGTATGTAATTGGCTTATCCATGATTGGCATATTTCATTTACTAGTAAGTCCCTAGTAAAGTATACTAGAGGTACCCAGGGCCTGTAAATCGATTGCTACTAGTGGCCCTGCAGCACTGGTTCTGCCACCCGCATGAGTAGCCCTGTAATCATGTCTCAGACATGCCACTGCAGTGTCTGTGTGTGCAGTTTTAACTGTAAATTCAACTTGGTAAGTGTACCCACTTGCCAGGCCTAAACCTTCCCTTTTCTTACATGTAAGACACCCCTAAGGTAGGCCCTAGGTGGCCCCAAGGGCAGGGTGCAGTGTATGGTTATGGTAGGACATATAGTAATGTGTTTATATGCCTGACAGTGAAATATTGCTAAATTTGTTTTTCACTGTTGCAAGGTGTGTCCCTCTCATAGGTTAACATGAGGGCTACCTTTAAATATGATTAAAGTGTAGATTCCCTTTGGGACCGGAAAGAAATGTGGAGTTTGGGGTCTCTGAGCTCACAATTTAAAAATACATCTTTTAGTAAAGTTGATTTTAAGATTGTGTGTTTGAAAATGCCACTTTTAGAAAACTGAGCATTTTCTTGCTTAAACCATTTCTGTGACTCTTCCAGCCAAAGAGTGAGAAATCCACGCACCGACCGCCATGCGGGGAAAAGATCAACGCAATTCCGATCCGCGGCTGAAAAATCAACGCGCCACCGGCTTCACGGCTGAAAATCGACGCTCGCCTGCAACGCGACTGAAAGATCGATGCGCGCGGCTGGAGAAACGACATGCAGCATGGCTGATGGAGGCTGGTGAGATCGCAACCCGCGCTGCGTGGTTTTCGGACCATCGTGCAGCTGAATTTCTGAAGCAAACACTGCTGGACATGTAAAAACAACGCAAGGCCTGCCCAGACCTGAGAGTGCTGACCGGATTGACGCATCGTTCTCCTGCGGAGAAAAGAAATGATGCACGCGACCCGACTAAAGGAGAAACGACGCAAGGTCTCACTCGTGAGTGAAATCAATGCATCGTAAGCCCTTTTTGACGCAGACTCGCCCGTGCAGGGTTATTCTTGACACGCCCAAAGTACATTTTCACGCTAGCAGCGTTAATGTGTGTTTAAAATTACATGAAGACTGTTTGTGGTTTTTAATTGATAACTTGACTTGTGTATTGTGGATTTTTGTTAATTTGGTCTTGTTTTGTTTAGATGAATATTTTCTATTTTTCTAAACCTGTGTTGTGTCATTTTGTAGTGTTTTCATCAAGTTACTGTGTGTGTTGGTATATATACTTTACACCTAGCACTCTGAAGTTAAGCCTGCCTGCTCGTGCCAATCTACCAAAGGGGTGAGCAGGGGTTAGCTGAGGGTGATTCTCTTTTACCCTGACTAGAGTGAGGGTCCTTGCTTGGACAGGGGGTAACCTGACTGCCAACCCCATTTCTAACATTGGTGATCAGCGGTTGGGATTGGACTTGTATTTGTACTTGACATACGGTGATTAAGTGTACAATACTGTTTTGAGTGCAGACTACTACGTGACCACATACTACTTGCCTTGTGAATTTTGCGTTTTCTCTTTTTCTTAGATTTTTCCCTACATCCATTTTTGTGGTAGTCTTTGATTGACTTCTGAACTTCATTGGAAACTTGTTTTCTGCCTTTTGAAACTTTGCACTTTTGTTGACTTTTCATCATGTCCCAATCTGGAGATGCATCAGTTATAGCTGCTTTTGACCTAGATAAATTAGAGAGCTATACAAAGGCTCAGTTGAAGCAGTTCTGTAAAGGTTTTGTCTGTCCCATTAAGAGCTCATCCAAGAAGGAGGAGCTCCAAAAGCTCCTCCTGAGGGCCTGGGTGACAGCCAAGAGCACTGAAGGGCACACAGAGGAGGAGGAGGATGAGGAGGAGGAAGGGCAATCCACACACAATGGTATTGTGGGTGGGCCTGTTATACCCAGGGAGAGGGTCTCCAGGGAAGGTAGCAGTGTCTCATCTAAGGGTCTGACCCCTGAAGAATTGCAGGACAGTCAGGCAGAGAGGGAGCACCAGAGGGAGTTGTAGAAAATAAGGATGGCCATTGAGGAGAAAAAGTTGTTGTTGGCTCATGAGCTCAGCTTGAGGGAGCTTGATCAGAGGAGCCAGTCTAGTAGGGATGGTGGCAGCCCCATCACAGTGCAGCCTGAGAGGAGGATCCACATTCCTAAAGATCTTGTGAAGGATTATAAAAGGGAGGACAACATATACTTGTGGTTTAAGGGGTATGAGTCTGCTCTCCACATTAATCTGGTCCCTGAAGCTCATTGGGGGGGCGGGTCTGTGGAAGCACTTTGAGGTAGAGGGGAGGGATACACTGACAGCCCTAGGGGATGCTCAGAACCCCACCCACACTATCATGAAGGATGCCCTATTCACAGGATATAGTCTCACCCCTGAGCAGTATAAGGATAAGTTTAGGTCCTATAAGAAGAAGGAATCCCAAACATGGTTGGAATGTGTTGATTCTTTTTGCAGGTCACTGGATGGTTGGGTGAAGGGCAGTAAAGTAACTACGTATGAGGGGCTTTACAATCTGATTGCTTGGGAGCACATGTTCAGTTTATGCTTTCCAGAGCTGCGACAGCACCTAATTGACAGCAAGCTGACTGATCCCAGGAAGCTTGCGCAGGAAGCAGACAGCTGGGAGAGCACCAGGGTCCTAAAGAGGTATGGGGGAGACCACACCAAGGGTGGGCAGGGTCCCTCTAAGAAGAAAGGGGGGGTAAGTGTAAACAGGGGGAGTTCTCTAAAGGGCCCCAAACTGATTCCCAGGGTAAAGATTCCCAACCCCTCAGTGAGAAGAAGCCATGGTTCTCTAAAGGGAAGCCTGTGGCAGGGGGAACCCACGTAAGTGTTATGCATGTAACCAGGTGGGTCATGTGAGGGGGGACCCCAAATGCCCCAAGAGTACACCGGTAACTACTGGTGCGCCGTCCCAGGGTTTGGCCAGTGTAGCGCTTGGGGAGGAGTTGGTTCCAGGTGGGTGGGACGCAGCTGAGATGACCCTTGTCTCACTAGGTGACAGTGAGATGGTCCAGAGAACCCTCGTGCTGGAGAACACCAAAAAGTACAGGCAGTGGGTGACCATCAATGGACAGAGGGTGGAAGCGCTGAGAGATACAGGAGCCAGTGTAACTACACTGAGGAGTCAGTTGTTGTCTGAAGAGCAGATTGATCCCGGGTACTTCACCAAGTAGTTGCAGTGGACAACTCAGAGAGCCTGTGCAAAGTGGCGCAGGTTCCCTTTGAATGGGGCGGGGCGTCTCAGGTTCCTTGAAAGTAGCTGTGAGTCCAACTATGCCAGTTGATTGTTTGCTAGGCAATGACCTGGAGGATTCCCCTTGGAAGGAGGTGGAACACAGGTCTCACTTGGAGATGTTGGGTCTGCCTGGGTGGGTATGCATATCCACCTGGTCAATGGCAGTCCGTCAGGGTGGTCAAGAGCCCCTGGAGCCTGAAACAGTGGCCCAGGGGACAGCCAAGAAGAGGAAGGGCAGGAGGCGTGGAAACCGGCCCCAGAAGTTCCCACGGTCCGGGAGGAGGCGGAGCCTGAGGGTGACTCCCCAGAGCCTACAGGGGAACAGGTAGCTGAACTGGGTGAAGTCCCTGAGCTGTCGAAGTGGCAGCAGGAAGGGGGGCCCACAGTGAAGCACTCTGTGCAGCACAGAGGGCATGCCCTAATCTGGAGCGTTTGTGGCAGCAGGCTGCAGACCAGGCGGCTGGCAAGGAGCCAGGATCGCACCTGATCTATTGGGAGGATGACTTCCTGTATAGTGAGCCTAAGGTTCCTCAGTCTGGGTCAGCCCGAGTGCTGGTGGTACCCCAGTGCTTCAGGGCCTTCCTACTGTGGTTGGCTCATGATGTGCCTTTAGCTGAACATTTGGGGCAGGACAAGACCTTTGAGAGGCTTGTCACCCACTTTTACTGGCCCCTAATGCGCAGGCACTCAGATGCATATTGCAGGTCTTGCCAGACTTGTCAGTCAAGTGGCAAGAGTGGGGGGAAATGTAAGGCTCCCCTCCAACCTTTACCTGTTGTCAGTACTCCCTTTGAGAGGGTAGGTATTGACATTGTGGGGCCTCTGGATCCAAAGACAGCCATGGGCAACATGTTTATCCTGGTCTTCGTGGACCATGCCACCAGGTACCCAGAAGCCATTCCTTTGAGATCAATCACTTCCCCTGTGGTGGCTCGTGCTTTGATGGGGGTTTTTACCCACATGGGGTTCCCCAAGGAACTTTTATCTGATAGGGGTACCAACTTCATATCCACGTATATGAAGTCTCTGTGGAAGGAGTGTGGGGTAACCTCAAGTTCACTACCCCTTACCACCCCCAATGTAATGGTCTGGTTGAGAGATTCAACCGCACCTTGAAAGACATGATTATGGGCCTGTCAGAGCCCTTGAGGCAGCAGTGGGGCATCCTCTTGCCATGCCTTCTGTTCGCTTACAGGGAGGTGCCTCAAAAGGGACTAGAGTTTAGTCCCTTTGAGCTCATCTATGGCCACCCTGTGAGGGGACCTTTAAGTCTGGTCAAGGAGGCTTTGGAAAAAGCTCCTAGTAAAACCCCCAGGATGTATTCAGTTACATGCTGGCTCTGAGAAACCAGACTGCCGCTTCAGGAGTCTCGCACAGGAGAACCTGGAAGCCAGCCAGGAGGAAACGCTGGTATGACCAGAATGCCACTCTGGTCGAGTTTCAACCTGGACAAAAAGTGTGGGTGATGGCACCAGTGGAGCCTAGGGTGCTCCAGGACAAGTGGACTGGGCCATTTGAGGTGGTGGAGTGCAAGAGTGAAGTCACCTACCTGGTGGAGTTGCAGTCTCCAAGGAACCCTTTAAGGGTCCTTCATGTCAACCGCCTCAAGCCGCACTTTGAGCGGACGGAACTGTCCATGCTCCTTGCGACAGATGATGGGGTGGAGGAGGAGAGTGAGCTTCCCCCTGACCTCCTGTCTGCAGGAGAGAAAGATGGGTCTGTAGAGGGAGTGATCCTCTCCTCCTCCCTGACTGAAGAGCAGCAGAGTGACTGTCGCCACGTGTTGGGACAGTTCGCCTCGCTGTTTTCCCTGTTCCCAGGAATCACACACTTGGGCACACATGATGTGGACACTGGGGACAGTACACTGATTAAACAAAAGGTTTACAGGGTGACTGAAAGGGTCAGGACTTGCATTAAGGATGAAGTATCCAAAATGTTAACCCTAGGGATTACTGTGCACTCCAGCAGTCCTTGGCCAGCCAAGTGGAATTGGTCCCAAAGGCTGCTGCACATGGTGCCACTCCAGAACTCAGGTTCTGTGTGGACTACTGGGGACTCAATGCAGTCAGCAAGAGCGACGCACACCCCATCCCCTGAGCTGATGAGCTCATTGACCGGTTGGGAGCTGCAAGTACCTCAGTACATTTGACTTAACATCTGGGTACTGGCAGATTGCCTTAACTGAGGGGGCCAAGGAGAGGTCAGCATTCTCTACCCCAGATGGACACTTTCAATTTAAAGTCATGCCATTTGGGATGAAAAATGCCCCTGCCACCTTTCACAGGTTGGTCAACCAGGTGTTGGCTGGGCTGGATGAGTTCAGTGCTGCCTACCTGGATGACACTGCAGTGTTTAGTTCCACATGGGAGGAACAGCTGCAACACCTCTGGGGAGTGTTAGAGGCCCGGCAGAAAGCAAGCCTCACTATTAAGGCAAGCAAGTGCCAAATAGGGCAGGGTTCTGTGGTGTACATGGGACACCAGGTGGGGAGTGGCCAGGTGGCACTCCTACAGCCAAAAATTTACACCATTCTGGCTTGGGAGCCTCCCAAGACCCAGACTGAAGTGAGAGCCTTTTTAGGTCTCAAACGATACTAAAGGATGTTTGTCAAGGGGTATGGTACCATTGTTACCCCCTTGACTGAGTTGACTTCTAAGAGGCAACCCAGGAAGGTGACCTGGACAGAGGCTTGCCAGACCGCTTTAATGCCCTGAAGGCTGCCATGTGCAAAGCACCTGTGCTGAAGGCACCTGACTACTCCAAGGAGTTTGTTGTGCAAACAGACGCCTCAGAGCATGGTATTGGAGCAGTACTCTCACAGCTTAATGAAGAGGGCCTAGATTAACCCGTAGCCTTCATTAGCAGGAGGTTACTTCCCAAGGAACATAGGTGGAGTGCCATAGAACGCAAAGCGTTTGCTGTGGTCTGGGCACTGAAGAAGCTAAGGCCCTACTTGTTTGGGACTCACTTCCGGGCTCAGACCGACCACAGGCCCCTCAGATGGTTAATGCAGATGAGGGGTGAGAATCCAAAACTGTTGAGGTGGTCCATTTCCCAATAGGGGATGGACTTTACAGTGGAATACCGTCCTGGTACAGAACACGCCAAAGCTGATGGTCTGTCCAGGTTCTTCCGCCTTAGTGATGAGAACTCCCATGAGGTTGGGTAGTTGCTCCCCACTTTCAGCTGGGGGACACACGTGTTAGACTTTTTCATCCTTGGCGTGGTCTCCCTTAACTTTCTGCTTCTGTTTCCCAGGTGGTTGATGTGTGCTGGACTCTGTATTTGCTCTTTTTGTTACTCTGGGCACTTTACCACTGCTAACCAGTGCTAACGTACAAGTGCTCCTATACAACATGTGTATGTAATTGGCTTAGCCATGATTGGCATATTTGGTTTACTAGTAAGTCCCTAGTAAAGTGCACTAGAGGTGCCCAGGGCCTGTAAATCAAATGCTACTAGTGGGCCTGCAGCACTGGTTGTGCCACCCACATAAGTAGCCCTGTAATCATGACTCAGACCTGCCACTGCCATGTCTGTGTGTGCAGTTTTAAATGTAAATTCGACTTGGCAAGTGTACCCACTTGCCAGGCCTAAACCTTCCCTTTTCTTACATGTCAGACACCCCTAAGGTAGGCCCTAGGTAGCCCCAAGGGCAGGGTGCAGTGTATGGTTAAGGTAGGACATATATTAATGTGTTTTATATGTCCTGACAGTGAAATATAGGTAGATTAATTTTTCACTGTTGCAAGGCCTGTTCCTCTTATAGGTTAACATGAGGGCTACCTTTAATATGATTAAAGTGTAGATTCCCTTTGGGAGCAGATAGACGTGGAGTTTGGGGTCTCTGAGCTCACAATTTAAAACTACATCTTTTTATTAAAGTTGATTTTAAGATTGTGTGTTTGAAAATGCCCCTTTTAGAAAGTGAGCATTTTCTTGCTTAAACCATTTCTGTGACTCTGCCTGTTTGTGGATTCCCTGTCTGGGTCAGTTTGACAGTTGGGCCGGTTGCACCTCTCACTAGAAAGTGAGACAAAGGGAGCTGGGGTGTAGTCTGCATTTCCAGATGAGCCATCTGTGCTAGGAGGGAGGGGAAGGAGTGGTCACTCACACCTGAAAGGGCTGTGCCTGCCCTCACACAATGTAGTCTCCAACCCCCTGGTGTGTGACTGGGACCTGGCCTGGGCAAGGCAGGATTTCACAGTCAAGAGAGACTTTCATTTGAAGTAGGCCTACTTCAAAGGGTAAAATGGGTATAAGAAGGGCACCCAAAACCACAGACTTTAGAACACTTCTGGAAACCAAGAGGAACCTCTGCCTGGAGAAGAGCTGAAGAGCTGAGGAAGAAGAGCTGCCCTGCCTGTGACTGTGCTTTGTGGAGCTATCCTGCAGTTGCTGCTTATGCCTGTGCTAGAGGACGAAGACTGGATTTTGTGTTGCCTTCCTTCTTGTCAAGAACTCTCCAAGGGCTTGATTTAGAGCTTGCCTCCTGTTGTTTGAAGACTCAGGGACAGCAAAGACTTCTCTCTGCCTGCACCTGGAGTCTTTGGAGAGACTCCTACTCTGCAAAGTGGTGCCCATCCAGTTCCTGGGACCCTGAAAGGAGAAGCTGGCAGCCCAAGAGTGAGAAATCCATGCACCGACCGCCGCGCGGGGAAAAGATTGACACAACTCCGATCCGCGGCTGAAAAATCAACGCGCTGCCAGCTTTGCGGCTGAAAATCAACGCTCGCTTGCAACGCGACTGAAAGATCGACGCATGCAGCGGGAGAAACTACACGCAGCTTCGCTGACGGAGGCTGGTGAGATTGCAACCCACGCTGCGTGTTTTTGGACCATTGTGCGGCTGAATTTCTGACACAAACACCGCTGGGTGTGTAAAAACCATGCAAGGCCTGCCTGGACCAGAGAGTGCTGCCCGGATTGACGCATCGCTCTCCTGCGGAGAAAAGAAACTACGCACACCGACCGGACTAAAAGAGAAACAACGCAAGGTCTCACTTGTGAGTGAAATCGACGCATCGCAAGCCCTTTTTGACACACACTTGCCCGTGCAGGGTTATTTTTGACGCGTCCAAGATACATTTTCACACTAGCATCATTAGTGTGTGTTTAAACCTACATGAAGACTCTTTTTGGTTTTTGATAACTTGACTTGTGTATTGTGGATTTTTGTAGTTTTGGTCTTGTTTTGTTTAGATAAATATTTTCTATTTTTCTAAACCTGTGTTGTGTCATTTTGTAGTGTTTTCATGAAGTTACTGTGGGGCATATTCATACTCTGTTTGCGCCGGAATTGCGTCGTTTTTTTTTACGCAATTCCGACGCAAAACTAACTCCATATTTATACTTTGGCGTTAGACGCGTCTAGCGCCAAAGTCCATGGAGTTTGCGTCATTTTTTAGCGTGGACACCTACTTTGCGTTAATGATATGCAAGGTAGGCGTTCCCGTCTAAAAAATTGACTCCGAGGCATGTGCGCCGTATTTACACTCCCGGGCAAAATTCACGCCCGGGAGTGGGCGGGTCAAAAAAAATGACGTACGGCCGCTTTTGCGCCGTTATTTAGCGCCTGGACAAGGCAGGCGTTAAGGGACCTGTGGGCTCGGAAGGAGCCCAGAGGTGCCCTCCCATGCCCCCAGGGACACCCCTTGTCACCCTTGCCCACCCCAGGAGGACACCCAAGGCTGGAGGGACCCATCCCAGGGACATTAAGGTAAGTTCCGGTAAGTATTTAAAAAAAAAAAAATTGTGGCATAGGGGGGCCTGATTTGTGCCCCCCTACATGCCACTATGCCCAATGACCATGCCCAGGGGACATAAGTCCCCTGGGTATGGCCATTGGGCAAGGGGGCATGACTTCTGTCTTTGCTAAGACAGGAGTCATTTCTATGGGGGTTGGGAGTCAGAAAAAATGGCGCAAATCGGGTTGAGGCGAAAAATTTGCCTCAGCCTGACTTGCCCCATTTTTTGGCGCCCAAGCTCCATATCCCCCTACGCCGGCGATGCCTGGTGTACGTCGTTTTTTTTCACGCACACCAGGCAGCGTCGGCGGCTAACGCCAGCTAACGTCATTGATTAAATACGGTGCCCGCATGGTGCTTCAGAATGGCGTTAGCCGGCGCAAATTTTTTTGACGCAAAACTGCGTTAGCGCAGTTTTGCGTCAAAAAGTATAAATATGGCCCTGTGTGTGTTGGTACAAATACTTTACACCTAGCACTCTGAAGTTAAGCTAGCATGCTCGTGCCAAGCTACCAAGGGGGTGAGCGGGGGTTAGCTGAGGATGATTCTCTTTTACCCTGACTAGAGTGAGGGTCCTTGCTTCGACAGGGGGTAACGTGACTGCCAACCAAAGAGCCCATTTCTAACAGCCAGTATGAGAAGCAGCAAGTCCGAATTGAGGTTTTCCTGCCCCTGCTGACAGCGAAGATAAAGAGGGGCATAGCACAGGATGCTGCATTCCCTCTGGCACGGACGGTTCCCCCAAACATTCAGGACTCGCATACCCTTCAGAGGGATCTCATTCCACTGGAGGCCAATCAATATCTGTGAGATTCCTGTGTCCTTTTTATACATTCTGTAGCAGGGCTCCATTATTTTACCTTGCACTACTGAAGGTAACGTGCTGTTCAAGTGTGTAATGAGACTGCATGGGACTGGACATCACTGAAAGAAAGCCTGCCAGTTTTAGTCTTTTTCCAAACTGCATCTGGGGTTGAATTGGAGTTAGCCACATTTTATGCTGACTATTTTAAAGTAGTGCGGGTGGGAATACTTCAACTCTTCAAGCTGTAATAATGAGCATGTGCTATACAAAAGCTTACAATGCAGCCCCTGCTGTTTGGTCCAGACCTTGTAATCACCATTCAACCCCAAGGAAATGGAGCACCGTCTCAGGAGCTGCGCGCTTCATGACGTGAGAAGATGGGGAAACAGGGTGAAGAGTAAGAGGTTATAAGGTACTGGAGAAGCATGAGGAAAGGTAGGGTTGTTGGTAGTTCTGGAAGATTAGCACCCAGCTTTCAAATGATGGAGGCCATAAAATTTGTGTTTTTTCAGCAGTAATACATTATACTGCTGCTGTGAGTGACATTTAAAAATATAATTTTCACCATGTATTTAAAAACATTTAGTGAAGCGTGGCACCAAAAAACATTTGTGCGCGAGATGAGAATATTTTGTGTGCAGTCTATAAACAGGCAACATATTATATGTGGTGCAACATTATACTCCAGGAAACCATATGTAAAGTTCCTTTTTTTGGATAGTGATCATTCTGGTCTGATTTATTTCTAAGTACTTACATACTTTGATGTTAAAGGAAATGCAGCATTCTGTGGTAAAATAGTTTGCGCAGGATCACATCACTTAGCCCAGTTGGGAAGTTCATATTTGAGCCCAAGTATCATTGTCACCAATCAGCTAGAGTTGATATCTTTCCTACCTCTAGTCCTGCACTAACAGAAAGTAGTTTGTCAATAGTTGCCTTTTAACTGATTTTTTCCACTTTACTGTGCCATTATGTTATTTTTTTATTTTGAAAACCACACATTGGCGGGGGATGGCTCCCTTTCAAATATCTTTCCCAGGCTGGCTTGGAGACACAGCCTTCGTCTAAAGTGAAGATTGTCACAGCACAAAGCAATGGGGCTGGCTCCAAGCTGGAGCACACACATGAGCACAATGAAGTGTGAGATCTTCCTAAAGTAGTGATCAGGGACAGAACATGGAAAGGTCCAGCCAAGAAACGTCCTATCCTGCAAAAATATAAACTGCAATCCCTCCCTCACCTCTGTCATCTTCCACCTGACAGTGCTCAGGAAGACTAATCTGCATATCCATATTAAACAAAAGATCTCTTTGAATTTCTAAGGTAGCCTGGTGTCTTCTGCTTCAGGTCTTCTCCCTCTAGCTGTAAGAATAGAGGCAATACACTTTCACTGTCTGGGAAGTTATGTTCACCCATATTCTGTGGAATGCTAAACCAGTGGTCTCCAAAGGGATCACCCGTTGGCAATTAATACTGTGAAGCAAGGGTAAACATCAAAAGACATCTGCTCTAGCAATTGCAGAACCTCTTTTTTGATGTTTGTATTAGATGTTTGCATTACGTACACTGTATATTCTGTCATGTCACATTTATCATGTGGTTACTGCCTCATTTAAAAGCAATTACAGCCGTGATATTCCCTATCTATGCACCCAGTCATTGCTTTACACTTCCAACCAGTGAGCTAATCAGCTGTTCTTGTCAAAGCAGTGGTCTAGCAGTACCTTAGCAATGGACAGACTGTTGTCCTCATTCCAGGCCCTATCAAAAAAGATCTAATGTAGCACTATCTCAAATGCAAATAATGATGGATGTTTATATCTACAGTATTGCATCCCCCAAGTGCAGGCTATTTAAGAAGTCTAATCTATGTTCCTAAAAAACTGCATGAACATTTTGACCTTGACCTAAAACATCCCATTGCTCCATCTCCTACATATGTGAATTACCCTCTCCTTGCTTTCCATCCTTTGCTTTGTATGTCTCCTCTGGCTGAGTACATTGAGTACAGCCTACTGAAAGTCATGTGCATTTATCTCTATTATTGTATTTTCAGCAAATGGCCCCCTATGTTGCCCCCTGCTCATCTCAAAGATGATAACCTTTCCTCCTTTGAAAGCCATATCCTGCACCGTTGCAACACCTATTCTCCACTTCCTCTTCATCTAATCCTGCGAACCATGTGCATGAACTCACATACTCCCTACTCATGGTCACACCAAACTCCTACTAATTTAATCCACCACAAAGACACTGGAGTAAATGCATGGAATGGTCTCCTACAGTGCACAAGACTAATTCTAATAATGAATAATAAAACAATAACCAATGATGACCAGTGGATTAACCACTAACTGTGGATTATGGAACAGCGTACTACCCGGCGTAAAGGACTTCAATTCCTCATTAGAGGTATTAAAGCTATATAAATGCAACTAAAATCCAATTAATGAATTGGTAGTGCCAGATTTAAAACATGGTTATTCACTGCTCTGATATCAAAGCAGTGAACAAACTGGCCCTGAAGCCAATGCTCAGTATGATGCTGATCCATCATTTATTTCAGATCTCTGAGGTTTGATGGAGATGGTGGCATAGCAGATTAATATCCAGTGCCATAATTTTCTTCTGCCTAGCTCAGGCCTCCACAATCACAACACAGATATGGCACTGGCATGGAAGATTCAGTGAAGGCACACTGGATGGTGGGGGAAGATGGCAGAATACCAAGTATCCAACATTTAAAAAAACCTATTAAACTATATGGCAAGTGGTGAAGCAAGTTAAACACTCACCACAGGCCCGGACATCTGTGTGTGATTCTGGAGGGCAACAGCTGCAATTCCCCAATGTGCAAGTCAACTCACTATCCTTCAATAACAATGGACAATCATTTATAGTGCATTAATACAGCCGTACAAAGCCATTTACAAACAAATAATAGTTACAAAAGAATGAAGAGAGGGAAAGTCAGAGTGAGGTAGGAAATAGAGGATGTAGACCATTTTGTAAGTATGAGAGAGTATGCATGAAAGAGGGGAGTTATGGTGATACAGGTTGTCTAGCATGCTTGCCACTCCATCTCAGCATAGACATTCCCCAGGATCAGCTAACATGAGTGTGTTAGTGTTAGTGGGTCACATGGAATACACAATCCAAAATCGTAGATGGATTAACAATCATAAACAGTGAATGTTCTACCTTAAGGTTCCAAGTGACAGGATAGGAAATCTGAGCTTCACCTGTGTGACCACTTAAGTGTTTCATACAGTGGAATTAGTCTGGTTCAGGGAGGCCCTGGCCTGTTAGTTCAACATGGAGTGATCCTATTGTAGTAGGATCAAGACTGCTTTCCATACAGATGGGTCCAAACTGAGCTGGCATGATGGACAAAAGAATGATGGGTTGGAATACTACCCCTAGCAATTGCCAGTTGTCAGACTTATTGCAAGCATTCCTCTCATTACCTTTTGAGTACTTGATGTACTGCACTAAGTAGCAAGAGTATGCCCCGACATGGGTCCCATGATCACTGTGCCACTGGTAAAAACTACACCTGACTGATGAGCCCTAATCAGGGCGATATTGGTCTTGGGTTGTTTGTGTTCCAGCTCATGGAGGACCTGGCCTGGCAGTTTGAACTGAGCTGTTCCTATTGGAGCAGGGTCAAGACTGATTTGCATATGGCTGGGACCACACTGATGTGTCATGGTGGGCAAAACAATGATGGGTTGGAATGCGACTCCAAAGGACTGCCAGTGGTTAGACTTCTTGCAGCCGTTCCTCCCATCACCTTTCTCATCTTTTGTGTGTTTAAGGCACCGCCATAAGTGGAAAAGGTATGCCCGGATGTGTGTACCAAACTCACAATGCCACTGGAACCATGCTACATTCAACTGACGGTCCCCAATCAGGATGAACCCACTCTTGGGTTGCTTGTGTTACAGTTCAGAGAGGGCCTGGCCTGGCAGGTTGTGTTTGCCTGTTCCTAATGGAATATAGTCAATACTTAATTATATATGGGTGGGTCCAAACAAGGTGGCATAATGGGCAAAAGTATGATGGTTTGGAATGCTACTCCAAACAATTGCCTATGGTTAGACTTATTGCAATCATTCCTCCCATCACCTTTTGTGTAGCTTTGAGACAATCCCACACTATGGTAGGTGAGGATGAGTCTTTGTTGATGAAGATGTATTCAGAGATAGTTTTAATAACGCAAGGCTGATAACTGCAATTGATTAGAAGATTTCTATCAAATGTCCATCATCGGTGCATGGGCAGTCGAGTGAGTCAGTCTTTTACATGTACGCAATATTAAGGGGTTGTGATTAGATCCCACACATAGATGTACCTCAGTAGATACATATGGAGAGTTTTTGTGACATCAAGGAAACATCTATACTCAAACATGGTTTAGGTCAGTATGAATAAAAAGTGAATCCAGGATGTATATTGCGTGAATGCCGCAAGGCATCTCTTAGCCCTAATGAAGGATTTATATACAACCCAGCAGACCAAGACTGATGCATTCAAGGGGCAAAAGCCATACCTGAGAAATCCTTGCTTGGTTCAATGGCGAGTGTAATATCCTGCATAAGATAAACTGACCTTCCAATTAGCACATTCGAGGACTAAGTATGTGAACACAGTAGAATTACTAATATTTGGGGCATATATATTACATATTGTAAATGACATAATAATTTGTGACAGCCTGGAGATGACCCAGCACTCCTTAGTATTAAGTGTTTTGCTCTGGACTTGCCAATTGGGTCCCTTGACCAACTATGCACCCCACCCTCCCATTTGTTGGAAGGTCTTGTTCTGTGGGGGATACAACTCTAAACCTCAATTGTTCAAGTAATCCCTTATCATAACTGGAGAACTGTATCTCTTGAAGGCACAAAACCTCAGGTGCTACGTAAATAAGTTCCTCTCATGCCAGGCCTCTCATGCCATGTGAAACCTATGACTAGAGTGGAGAACATTCACATTCCAAGTAAGAACTTTAGTTTAATTTGATGTTACGTCTTTGCCCTGATTTTGCCTGGAATCTGCCATGTCCTCATCCTATAAACTGTGTTGCCTTTGGAGGAGTGCATCTTTTGTTTTTTCAAGTCCCAAGTCCATACCTTCCCCCACCGGGTTAGGGCCCCATCCCAATATGGGGGCATCATGTCACCTTCAGCTTATACGATAAGACGTTTCTGAAGAATCAGATATAGCCTTACATTTCAATAACCCCATCCCCTAGCAGTGATAGACATAGACATTATAGTGCTTCAAAAGAATCCTATGAAGTCCTCAAGAGAAATTAAATTAATGATATGAACCTGGGCCCTAGCAAGAAAAGTAAGAAAGGTAGAGAAATGCTGGTAATAGTAAGCGCTCTAGTATTATAAGGTGAGTAGAGCTGATTATGAAGAAATGCATTAATTCATCCATTTACTGTCAGACAAGCCAATTTTAGTGAGGGATTTCAGAAGTGCTTTGGCCGACTCCCTCACGTGCACATGTGGGTGCTCGAGCATCTTATGATTCTCTATCTAGCGGGTTCCTAAATTAAGAAATTGGCTCCCACAGCTTAGAACCACAGAATCAGTTGTAACTTACAGCGATGTTCAACTGTCCTATGACAAAAATCTGAGCAGACAAAGATACCAAGTGCTCTGTGAACTAACCGAACAACGAAGCCATGTGGATTGTCGCCTTCTGCACTCTTCTCAATGCCCAATACTCAGAGATTATTGTGCGGCATATGATTTTCCATGTGTTCCATTCTGACCAGTAGCTCATTGGTTTGTTTTGTCGTTCCTTAGATTTCTTCCAGATCAAGTCTGTGGCTGAGACTTCTACCTTGCTAGAACGTTCTCCAATATCAATTCACACAAGTGCCTATGAAAGACATCTGCTTGGAATCTTGCACACAGCAATACTCACTTTTCAGGTTAGCCATCTGTAGGGCAGCTATGTCGCTTAGATATTCGCCACAGTGGATGATTAATATGTTTTATATTGTGCCTAAGGAAGAGAGTGAGATCGAATGATAGGTGAGTCAGAGTGAGATTTATTGTCTTAGAATGAGGAGGGCTGAGTGAGAATGAATGTGATTGAGTACAACTGAGGTAGAGACACTGGGAATGATTGAGGCAAAGTGAATGAGCCAGAGAGAGAATGAGGCCGAATGAGACTGGGTGAAACTATGTGAAACAAAGTGGGCTGAGAAAGAGAGCTGAGAAGTCAGGCTTGCTCACTGGAATTTGAGCCAAAGATTATGCACCACAACTTTTAGAAGTCACCAGTCGCCTCTGGCTTTGATGTAGCAGCATGTGAAGAAGTGATGGGGGCACTATGATTATTTGACAAATGTACTGGATTGACCAAAGTATATACTTATCTGTTATATTGGAACTCCTTGAAAACATATGTTTTCTTCTCAGGCGAGATGTAGGGTGAGTAAAACCTTTCGATGTTGGGTGAATTGAAACCTTTACTGTTTTAAATCATGCAGCAAATATAATGTGTGGGTCACTACTCCTGCGCGCACCATTTTGAGCCCAATCCAGATTAGAATTCCTACGCTCTACCCCCGGGTGATCCACTGCTTAAGAACCATCCACATCGAAACATAAACCAATACAATGAAGAGGAGCGCTCAAATGTATTTAAAAAGTCCTCTCAAATGAGTAATGATAATCCAGCCAAAAAGATCATGTTATGGAAACAAAAAGTATACAGTTCCTCATTCAATGATCCAACAAGGAGCCATGTAGTAGTGTCACATCTAGAATTTATTGGATAAGGTTCTTTTCCATCTGATAACTCTGAATGGAGGCTCAGCAAAATTTTTTACACAAACCACCAAAATAAAGAAAGAAATATACAAATATGAAATGTTAAGAAAACTCAATGCCATCACTTGATTTATTATCTTACATATACAGGATTTGCCTGATCAAAAGGCTAGTCCACCTGTGGACCGCATAAAATGTAACAAAGATCTACAGCTACTGTTTGTGCAACAAGAACATGAGTCTCGCTCAGGCTATAAAAGGTGCTATATGAATGACACACAGCTCATTAAATCCTTCTTTGGTGGAACTTCATACGCCCTAATCAACAAGTGTGGAATGCAGTATTATTGTACTAGTCCAAAATTTTCCTCGAGGAATGGGATATTACTGTGGGAATCTGTGATTATGCAATGATTTCCGCATTTAATGCCGACATTCAAGGTCTTTTTCCACTGATATGTTCCTCCATGTTTCACCTTATAAAAAGTATAATTATAACACCCCAGAGATGTGGCATAACCGCACATCTCAAGAACACAATTGAGACAGAATATGGATAGAAAGATGTTCACAAATTTCAGAATGGGGCCGTGTATCTATTCTGTAGTGCATATAGCTCTTCCAAGAACAATCTTCTTAGAACTGGCATCCTTGGTGTGGGTTCCCCTGTCTTTTTGCCACTGCTTCCTGTGTTTTTGACTGTGTGGTGGACTTTGTTTTTGCTGGTTTTGGTACTCCAGGCACCTTATCACTGCCGACCAGTGCTAAAGTGCAAGTGCTCTCTGTGCAAACTGTATGTGTAATTGGCTTTTCTTTGACTGGCACATTTGATTTACTAGTAAGTCCCTAGTAAAGTGCACTAGAGGTGCCCAAGGCCTGTAAAACGAATGCTACTAGTGGATCTGCAGCACTTATTGTGCCATCCACATGAGTAGCCCTGTAAACATGGCTCAGGCCTGCCACTGTAGTGTCTGTGTGTGCAGTTTTAAACTGCCAATTCGACTTGGCAAGTGTATCCACTTGCCAGGCCCAAACCTTCCCTTTTTCTACATGTAAGTCACCCCTAAGGTAGGCTCTAGGTAGCCCCATGGGCAGGGTACGGTGTATGTTAAAGGTAGGACAGGTGGGGGCGTGGCTACGGGCGTCAAGATGGCGGTCGCACTCTAAGAGTGCTCTGGACCCCTCTGTCATCCGCCCGGATAAATCGCCTTCTTTGTTCCTGTTCCCTTACTCACGGGACCCCCATGAATGCTCCAGCTGCTGGTGCCCCCGATCGTCCGTGAGCCGTGACGTCCGGGAGCTTGCGCTCCACCAGAGGGCTGATCGGACCTGCGGCGGCTGGGGCTGAAGCTCCCCGTGGTGTCTTGCGTTCCCGGCCTGATGGCTCCGCCAGGTCGGACTCTGAGGGTACGCATTGTGACTGCTGGTGCTCCCGGTTGTGGCCCCTTGCCGATCCTGCACGGCTGGAGGATGGGGCGGCCGCCTGCTGGCGGTTGCGGCTGGCCCCGCTCGGCGTCTCCCAAGGTGGCTCCCCTGGGACTGGCAGTTCCCGCCGGGCGCGGGCCGCGTGGTGTTAGGGCCGAGCCCGGGGGCAAGAAGAGGCGGTGAGGCCCTGCACCAGCAGGGTGATCGAGCGCAGGAGGATCGAAGGAGGACGGCTGGAGGGACGCCTGTGACGCGCCAGATGGTGAGGCGCACGGAGCTTCCCCCTTGATTTTTTGGCTGAGCCCTGGGAACGGGGTGTGGAGAACCGGACTCACCCCTCCCCATGATTCCACATCGTACTGGAGACCTAGCCGAGACTGGGGGGGTGCCGAGTCCCGCGATGGGCCCAGGTGGGGACCGGGAGACAACGATTGAGTCGAGGGCGGAGTGCGAGGAAACACATGATCCGGCCTGCCCACCCCGGGCGGGGTGGCGGCCATCAGGCCTGGCCCCCCGGGTGCCACAACGCAATACCAGGCGGACAGCAGGGAGCCCTGAGACCCCCCCCCCCATATATCCTGAGGAACAGGGGTGGCCCTGTCTCAGCAGGGCGAGGACAAAGACGACTGGAGTGGACCCCCTCCTCCTCCTTTTCTTCTTGGCGCGGTGAGTGATCCTGCCCCCTGGGAGGAGGAGGAACGCCGGGGCGCCGTGGAGGTGCGTTGGTCGCAGCCCGACTGCTCGGGCCTGAAGGGTGACTGGTGGTTGACCGCTGCTCTGGAGGAACCCGTTAAAAGAACACTCTCCGGTTTGTTGGTCCAACGGGGGAGGCACCCCCTCCGGGCTGGGCCGGTCTGGGGACCCACCGGGATCGGGGTGTGGTGGCCGTAGCGCGCCTGATTCTGTGGATCCAGCGAACGGCCTGGCGTTCCGCCCGCGGCTGCGGGTTCGCACCCCGACACTATTAACTGGCGCCCCGGCCCTGGTGACGATCTAGATACGAGGCCCCTCCGAGCGGCCCCCTGGAGGGACCGGTGGGCGTAGAGGGTCCTTGGCATGACTGGATCCCATCCGTGCGGTCGGGCGGCGCCGCAGCTGCTTTACTCGACCCCTGAGTGAGCCATGGGGAAGGACAGGGCCTCCAGACAGCCGCAGTCGTCCCAACAGAGGATCGATCAGTTTACCACACTGGCGGCCTCTCGGACCGAGGGAGAAACCCCACCCAGTGACCCGACCCCAGACGGAGTCAGCGCTATCCTTCAAGCAATCCAAACATCACAACAGGCGGTAGAAACCAAAATTGGGGAAGTGAGAGAAGATGTGGGCCTCATCAGACAAGACCTTAGAAACGCAGTGGGCCAGATCAAGGAAGTGGAAAGCCGCATCTCACAGACTGAAGACGACCTGGCTGACCTTAGGACCAAGGTAGCTCAACTACAAACTCGAACTGGTGAACTGCATCGCCGGGCCGAAGACGCCAAAAACCGCTCTAGGCGCAACAATCTGCGCTTCATTGGTTTTCCGGAGGGAGCGGAGGAAAGCAAAGCCCCTGAGTTTCTGGAGGGCTGGATCAAGTCCTGGATGCCAGAACACACCCTCTCACCATGGTTTGCAATTGAACGAGCTCACAGGGCCCTGGCCCCGCGGCCTCCACCGGGCGGGCCTAGGAGACCCATGATAGCACGCTTTCTCAACTTTAAAGACCGCGATACCATTCTTAGAGAGGCCAGGCACTCCCCTGACCTCCTTTGGGACAACCACAAAATTCTGATCTTCCCTGACTACACCCGAGAGGTCCAGGCCCGGCGTCGGTCATACGAACAAGTAAAACAAAAACTCAGAGCTATGCAACTTCCCTACATGCTCCTCTTCCCCGCACGCCTAAAAGTTATCCTGGCCGGCAAATCACACTTCTTTGAGTCGCCTGAAGAGGCATGGGACTGGCTTACGGAGGAAGGGGCGGGGAGCCAAAGGGACCCCCCGGGCCCGCCTGGGGGGACTCCGGGAGCTGGACCCGGTCCCCGACTAGACATACGGAGAGGTCGCAAAAGGACAAGGTCCAGACGCGGAAGGCGGAGGAGCGCTGACGCCCCGGCAAAGGAAGACAAAGACAATGAATCAAACCTGGACTCCCGGGCGGGTGGGGACCGTGGGGACTCCCTAGGAGCCCAGACCCCAAGGCGGGGGCTAGAGGGGGATCGGTTTAGCCAGTCCCCTACACTTGGTTAAAGCAGTCTCACATATTGGGTTCTGTCATATTAGGGGGAACTTACCACACTTGGCACTGACCTGTACAAATCAGAACAGGGACACACACACAACGCAACGTGGTAAATTCTAGCAGTATGCAAGGTTTGGCTAATGTTAGCCGACTGCAATTGATCTGACGGAAAGGAGGGGTCCACCACTCAACTTAGTGACAGTCCATCTGACTGTGACACCCCGGTTGGGTACTTGTGCGACAGATGCTTCCTGGGTAGAAGTATGGGGTTGGGGAGGTTGGGGGGGACAAAAGTTTCATTAGGGTTTAGTAAAGTTTTGATAAGTTTCCTTTTTTGCACCAGCTACATTGATCCTCCTCGTTTAGAACGTTCACCTCTGGGCCCATGGACGGGTTCCCGACATTTCACGACCTCAGCACTATGCACACAGTTCCCTCACTGACACAGGTTCTTTCATGGAATATAAACGGTCTATTGGACAAAATCAAGAGATCCGCGGTGTTTAGCACCCTGCGCAGGTATGCCCCGTCAATGGTTTTGTTACAAGAGACTCATCTCCTCGGCACTAATTGTCCTATGCTGGTGCGTGGGGGCTACGATAAGGTTTACCATGCACGATTCTCAAGGGGCTCTAGAGGGGTAGCCATCCTAATCCACCGCACACTGCCCATGGTGGTCACAGCCACACACTCAGACCCACAGGGTAGATTCGTGGTGGTGACTGGAACGCTACACGGCCTACCGTTTAATGTCGTGAGTGCTTACGCCCCTCCGGCTGGGCTTGACGCCTTCCTACTTACGCTCCGCCGGGTTCTGACAGACCTCCCCCAGGGAACCACACTAATAGGAGGGGATTTTAACTCCATCCTGGACCCCAGACTCGACGTCTCTGGGTCTATATCCACCACTCGGTCCGGGAGGGCGTCGAGCTTGAGCGGGTGGGGCGCCGGTCTAGGCCTGTGTGAGGTGTGGAGGACCTGGCACCCCAGGGCGCGACAGTACACACACACATCAGCTGCCCATCAATCCCAGGCCAGGATCGACCTCGTGTTCCTGCCTGCACTAGACGTCTCTATGGTCACCAACGCGGAAATACTACCTCGAGGGGTCTCGGACCACTCTCCAGTACGAATCCGACTGGGAGGTGTCGACCCGACCCAAAGCCTGACATGGCGCATGAACGCATGGCACCTACAAGAAGAGGAATACACCCTCGAGATTAGGGACCTTCTCACCCAATACTTTGACCAGAACTTAGGGTCCGTACAATCTCCGGGCACGATCTGGGCTGCATGTAAAGCCTCACTCAGAGGCTATGCCAAACACCTTGTTCGTATCTGGGAACGCGCCTGTGACTCGCGGGTGGAGAAACTTGAGGCCAAGGCATCATACCTTGAACGACTGGACACCACAGCCGCCTCAGCATCCGTCCTGAGGCGCCTTACCATGGTCAGGGAAGAGATAAGGCAGTTAGTACTGGAAACTGCGAAACACTCCTGGAGGGCATCAACGGCCCGTCTGTACAGTTGGGGGGACAAGAACGGTAAACTCCTACACTGGCTGGCCTCACGTCCACTAGCCGATAGAATTATCCCTGAAATTGCGGACGAGACGGGCTCACTTGCGAGGACACCTAGTGAAATCGCTAAGAGTTTCGCCTGTTACTATGCGCAGTTATATGCGGAACACCCCCGCCCCCTGGCTGAGAAGGAGTCCCCCCTCCTAGACGACATCGTCCTCCCTAAAATCTCACAAATGACCAGGGAGAACTTAGATGAAGTCATAACGATTGCTGAAATTACAGCAGCAATATCCAGCTTATCAACGGGAAAAACACCCGGCCCAGACGGCTTCCCGTCGGAACTTTATAACAGGTGTGGGGATATTCTGAGCCCCCACCTGCTCAATATGTACGACGAAGCCGAGAAGAATGGCTGTTTCCCTTCCGGGATTGACCAAGCCACAATAGTGGTGATCCCGAAAACTCAACCTCCGTCTTACAACCGCTCAGCATATAGACCTATCCCTCTCCTGAATACCGAGATCAAGGTGCTATCGACTGTACTCGCCACCAGATTGAAGGTTGCGCTCCCATCACTGGTACACCCGGACCAGTGTGGATTTATGCCATCATGTAGCACCAGACACTGCATCAGACGACTACATGTTGCCCTGGCACACCGCGGGACCCTGACCCGATCTCCCTTGGCCCTTCTCTTACTCGACTTCGAGAAGGCCTTCGACACTGTGGACTGGTCCTACTTGGAACATGTCCTACGGAACAATGGTATTGGGCCTAAATTCCATGGTCTCGTAAAGTTACTATATTCTAACCCAACCACACATGTTCAGGTAAACGGTATAGCCTCTGAACCATTTCCCATCCGCCGTGGAACTCGGCAGGGATGCCCACTGTCCCCGTTACTATTTGCACTTGCGATAGAACCACTGGCGAGGTTGATAAGGGAGGACCCCCTGTTGGAGGGTTGGTCATGGCCTGTGGGCCCAGAGGACCGGGTAGCACTGTACGCAGACGACGTCCTCATTTACCTCTCTAATCCTGTCATGAGCGGCCCACAAATCCTACAACTACTAGACCTTTTTTCACAGGCCTCACGTCTGACCTTAAACCTGGGCAAATCCCTGTTGGTCCCCCTGCACCCCTCTAGAGATTGTGTCGACTGGCAACAAAATATCCTGATCCGCCGCAATAGCTTTAAATACCTGGGTGTACACATAGCCTTATTATCTGAATTGACATGGGAATTAAATATCACTCCGCTCATTAGGAAAGTTAGAGATGATCTCCAGCGGTGGCGGAGCCTGCCCTCAATCTACTTGGCATGATAGCAATTTATAAAATGTTGATACTTCCCAGGTTCCTATACCAGCTACAGAACTTCCCATACCCGGTCCCCCGAAAGTGGTTCAAAGAAGTGGAGTCAGCAGCGCGCCAATTTTTGTGGCATGGCTCCTGCCCCAAACTATCCCTCACTACCTGTCAGGGAGATATCTACGAAGGGGGGCTGGGAATGTCTAATATTTACTTCTACTACCTGGCAACACATTTGCTGGTATTTAACAACTGGCTGGGGGGGGGGGGGCTGGACGGACCCAGCGTATAGACTGGAACTCCAAACAACAGGCTACAATGGGATTTTTAACGCGCTGTACGGGGGCCCGATCCCACGGGACACTCCGGAAGTGACTAAGATGACTCTCACAGGGTGGTGAGCGGCTCAGAAGGTGTCAGGCTGGTGGAGCCGTCTCACCCAACAGACTCCTCTCTGGCAGGGAAAGTGGTTGGCGGAAGTCTCTGCATTGGAAGGATTCCAGAAATGGGACAATATTGGAATATCCACCCTGGGGGACGTCTGGGGAGGGTCACACATGCGATCATTTGAGGAGCTCCAATGAATCTACTCACTAAACAATACCCAATTCCACAAATATTTACAACGTAGACATGCCCTGCTAGTACACGTGCGACCAGGGGACAGCATTCCAGAGCACAGCCCACTGGAGGGGAAGGTCCTGATGGGAAGCCTGGGTAAAGGGGCAATCTCCCAGTTATACCGCTCTATACTCACTAACACCTCTCCACCTCTCGAGGGACTCCGTTTAAAGTGGGAGGGTTGGGTGGGCCCTATAGATGAGGCAGATTGGAGGGAAGCGTTAATGGCCCCCGATCAATGGCCATCTCCTCCCGATTTCAAATCCTACAAACCCTCTACCTGCACCAGCATACCTCACCCCCAAAAGACTCTACAGCTAACTGCCCCCAATGTCCCAAACCGGAGGCCGACTTTTTCCATATGGTCTGGGCCTGCCCAGTCATAGAGACGTATTAGAAGGCAATCATAGGTGAGGTTTCAGAGGTCCTACAATCTGAGGTGGAGTTGTCTCCTACACGGCTTTTGCTGGGGGCTATGGAAGAAACAGGACTGACCAGGGCGAATCGAACCTTCTTGGGAGTGGCTTGCCTGGTGGCAAAGAGAGACATCATGGCAGATTGGAAAGCCGAAACAGCACCGGCTCTGGCCAAATGGAGGCGAGGGTTGGACTGGTGCGCACAATGCGAAAAGCCCATATATGAAGCAAGGGGATGCCCAGACAAGTACAATAGAGTGTGGGGGAAATGGGAAAACGCATTGGACACCTAACCTGTCTGTGCCCATGAATGGGAAATATACCAGCCACCAGCTTTCGTGATGAGGGAGCTGTATCTAGGATGCACGTATATATTACCTCTACTCATTGTAACATTGTGAACTATTGACTCAGAACTGGATGAATACATGCACTTAGTGTTTGTGGGGCCCATTGGGGCCAGTGGGACGAACGATGTACTCTGGTTTAATGGTGCCAAACTATTTGCATTTGTGTTTGTATTTTCTTTTCCTGTTTTTCTTTCTTAAAATCAATAAAAGCTCTTTATTAAAAAATAAAAAAAATAAAAAAAGGTAGGACAGGTGCTGATGTGTTTTACATGTCCTGATAGTGAAATACTGCCAAATTCCGTTTTCACTATTGCAAGGCCTATCTCTCTCATAGGCTAACATGGGGACTGCCTTTAAATATCTTTTAAGTGCAGTTTCCCATTGGGAGCAGATGGAGATATAGAGTTTGGGGTTTCTGAACTCACAATTTAAAAATACATCTTTTGGTAAAGTTGTTTTTTAGATTGTCTGTTTGAAAATGCCACATTTAGAAAGTGGGCATTTTGTTGCTTAACCGTTCTGTGCCTCTGCCTGCCTGTGGAATCCACGTCTGGGTCAGTCAGACAGTTCTGCTGTTTGTGAATTGCCTCCAGTCAGTGACACAAAGGGAGCTGGGATGTAGCCTGCATATCCTGATAAATCTCCTGGGCTAGAGTGGGGAGGGAGGAGCTGACACTTATACCTGAAAGGGCTATGCCTGTCCTCACACACTCCCTGGTGTGTGTCTGGGGCCAGGCCTGGGGAAGGCAGCATCTTGTCAACAACAGAAACTTTCCATTGAAGTTTGCTTACTTTAAAGGCAGAAAGGGGTATAAGTAGTGGACCCAAAACCCCAGACTTTTAGATTACTTTTGGATCAAGAGGAAGCTCTGCCAAGGAGAAGAGCTGAAGAGTTGGAGTACTGCCCCTGTGAGTGTGTTTTGCTGGGTTGGCCTGCGGTTGCTGCTTCTGCCTTTGAGAGGACAAAGACTGGACTTTGCTGTTTAGCCTGCTTGTGAAGTGTCTCCAAGGGCTTGGACTGAGCTTGCCTCCTTTTCTGACGTCTCAGGGCCATCAAAGACTTCCTCTGCCAGCACCTGGACTCTCTTGTTGAGACTCCTACCCTGCCAAGTGGCGCCTTATCCAGCCCCTTGGCCCTTGAGAGGAGAAGGTGGTGGAACCAAGACTGTATTTCACGCACAGGAGCTTTGTGGAAGAAAAATCAATGCAGCACCTGCTTTGCGGTTGAAAACTTGATGCACCACCTGTATCGCAGCTGGGAAAACGATGCAACACCAGGGTGCGGCTGCCAAAATCGACGCATCACCCACGCCGCTCTGCTCTTCACCACCGTGTGCCGGAATTTCGCACTCATCGTCGATGGGCGTCAAAATCATTGTGAACCTGCATGGACCCAAGGTTGCCCATCCGGCAATGGACACATCGCTCTTCTGCAGGAGAGAAAAATGACGCATCGCCTACCTGACCAGAGAAGAAACAACGCACTGCCTTACTTGCAAGTAAGCAATCAACGCATCACTGACTTTTCCGACGCACGCTTGCCCATGCAGCTTTATGTTTGACACAAGCCAGGTTCGTTGAGTAAAAACAAGGCACCCATTCATTTCTATGGATTAAAACTCTTTTGAATTAAAAAAATCCTAACTTTGCATGTGTATGTTAGACTTTTGTCGTTTCGGTCCTGTTTGATTTAGATAAATGTTGGCTTTTTCTACTAAATTGGTGTTGTATCCATTTTGTGGTGTTTTCACTGTGTTACCGTGTATGTTGGTACAAATACTTTATACATTGCCTCTGAGATAAGCCTGAATGCTTGTGCCAAGCTACCAAGGGGGTGATCCGGGGTTATCCTAGGTGTGCATCTCCCTTACCCTGACTAAAGTGAGGGGCCCTGCTTGGACAGAGTGCAAACTGACTCCCAACCAGAGACCCTAATTCTAATAATTCTCATATAAAGATTAAATATATAATTGGAAATTGAGGAGTGAGCGTACATTACATACCTACTGGCTATACTGAATAGTTTAGTTAACAATGATATCCTCACAGTGTGTTTACACACATTTTCTGCATTTCGCTAAGTCATGTGAGGCTATTAATGATTTATTGGCTATCCAATAAATCACTAGAAATGTGTATTTTTAGTTCTGGCTACAGACATCTTTAACTGGCTAGACGCCTCCTGTCATCAATTCTTTAAAAATGTACAATAAAACTAAGTTCACAGTGGGCTTTGGGTCTGCCCTCTTTAACCATTTGGTTTATTCTGCTTTTCATGGTTTCCCAATGTGGATTGGTTGTCTATTACAGTCATGGAATGTGGATGGTTTTACTGTCTTTCATTGTCCCAACTGTGTTCCATTAGTTTTTAATGATGGAGCATCAACTAGTTCTTTTCTTAGACTGCAAATCTGGCATGACATCTAGCTTATAAATGAGAGCCAGTATGTGCTGTTTTATGTATTTACTTTGTTGACACAACACCATTCAAACTGTCGATTTTAGTTTTTATTCTTCTAGGAGGTAGTTCAGTTTGGCCTACATGTTACAAAGACAAAGTGGTATTGAATCACTGTCAATGCCCACTGTTAGAAAAGGGGTCTTTGGTTGGCAGTCAGGTTACCTCCTGTCCAAGCAAGGACCCTCACTCTAGTCAGGGTAAAGGAGACTCACTGTTGGTTAACCCTCGCTCAACCCCTTGGTAGCAGGCAGGTGTAAAGTATTTGTACCAAACACACAGTAATGCAGTAAACACACCACAAAATGACTCAACACAGGTTTAGAAAAATAGGCAATATTTATCTAAACAAAACAAGACAAAAACGACAAACATCTGATATACACATGTAAAGTTCTGAATTTTTAAAGATTAAACTAAAAAATAGCGCTTAGAAACACAAAATGCTTCGATGAGGTGATAACACAGCGTCATGATGGAGTCATTCTCAACAATCCGACGCCAATGGCACCGGGTACGGAGTCACACAGACCCCCAGGTACAGTACTTTAGTAAAGTGTGAAAACAAGCCGGTGTGTGAAGTCGGGGATCTCGGCCTCTCTGGAACTGAGGTGGCAGCGGTTCCAGTGTTGTGGGGCGAAGGAGCAGGGGTGTCACGAAGAGGCGTCGGATCCTTGCTGCGGAGCGGTGGAGGTGAGGCGGCGTCAGTGTGAAGCATTGGATCCGTGCACTTTTGGCGGAGTAGTTCATGACGTGGTGCGGCGACTTCCACGGAGTCGCAGACTTCGGCAGGGCTGCAGCGATGTCAGGCCAGTGAGGATCGTCGCACTCCAGTGTAGACCACGGAGTCGGTTGCAGGCAGCATCACGGGATTGGGCAGCGGCGTCAGTCCGGAGTCATCCGAAGTCAGTGTTCTCGGATTTTCACCAGCTTCTCCTTTCAAGGGCCCAGGCTACTGGGCAGGGAAAGAGTATCAGCAGAGAGTCCAGGTGCTGGTAGGGGAAATCTTTGATGGCCCTGAGACTTCAGAACTGGGGGCAAGCTCAGTCAAAGCCCTGGGAGAATCTTCTCAAGCAGGAGTATACCACAAAGTCCAGTCTTTGTCCCCTTTCACAGGCAGAAGCAGCAACTGCAGGATAGCTCCACAAAGCACAGTCACAGACAGGGCAGCACTTCTCCTCAGCTCTTCTCCTTGGCAGAGGTTCCTCTTGATTCCAGAAGTGGTCTAATTTTCAGGGGGTTTCGGTCCACTCCCTATAGTCCTTTCTGCCTTTGAAGTAGGGAAACTTCAAAGAAAAGTCTCTCTTGTTTGTAAGATCCTGCCTTGCCCAGGCCAGGCCCCAGACACACACCAGGGGGTTGGAGACTGCTTTGTGTGAGGGCAGGCACAGCCATTTCAGGTGTAAGTGACCACTGCTCCCCTCCCTCCCAGCACAGATGGCTCATCAGGATATGCAGGCTACACCCCAGCTCCCTTTATGTCACTGTCTAGAGAGAGGTGCAAACAGCCCAACTGTCAAACTGACCCAGACAGGCAATCCACAAACAGGCAGAGTCACAGAATGGTTTAAGCAAGAAAATGCACCTTTCTAAAAGTGGCATTTTCAAACTAACAATCTAAACACCAACTTCACTAAAATATGTATTTTTAAATTGTGAGCTCAGAGACCCTAAACTATTTTTTTCTATCTGCTCCCAAAGGGAATCTACCCTTTAATAATATTTAAAGGCAGCCCCCATGTTAACCTATGTGAGTGATAGGCCTTGTCTAATATGGCAGAAGCCCTACCCCTGCTGGTTTTCGCCACACAGCTTGGTTATTCAGGAGATAGATCAGGATACAGCTGGGGGGGCTTCTGTGCCTCCATGCGAGGCAGAGTCTGATAGAACCAATGTAGCCCATATGGATTACCTCCTCCAGTCATTACTGCATGAGATGAGAGACAAATTCGCCATTTCTAAATCCAACCAAGCTAAAATCCAGGGGCTCTGTGATGGTCTATATTCTAAAATCACTAATCTTACGGAGAGACTAGGGACCATGGAATCCTCTATAGGTGCACTACAGGCAGACGTGGAGCCTAATTCCCACGAGGTTCAAACACTGAAACGAAGTGAGAAGGCCCTGAGAGAGAAACTTGAATCCTTGGAAAATCACTGTAGGAGGAATCATCTCAGATTTTTGCATATTTCAGAAGGTGTGGAAGGGGACAATATTAAAGACTTTATAACAGCCTTGATCAAAGACCATATCCCGACGGTGACCTCCCTTGATCTGGCCTCAGAAATTCAAAGAGTCCATGGGGACCCTTTCAAGAGAACTCCTAGCAAGGAGAAACCTATAAAGGTGCTGGTTAATTTTGCCACATATCGAGTAAAGGAACTGATTCTTGCAGAAGCTCTCAAATCCAGGGTTTTCGGCATGAGGGTTGGTCATTCCTAATAAGATCTGATATGTCTAGGGCAATGTTAGACTGACGTTGGGAGATGGGGAAGGCTTTGCAGGAGTTTAAGTCTTTGGGTGCCACTCCACAATTGAGGTTCCCTGCCACTCTGAGGGTAATGTGGAAAAAAAAATGTATAATTTTTGTGATCCCCAAGAAGCTAAGGTTTGGATTGATCAGATAAAAGGCGAGAGATAGCGGGTTGCGGGTTTAAGCCACCTAATAAGGATTCAAGGTGGGTTCCCCAGGGAGGGTTTGGGGAAGGGCAGTGTGACACATTTTTTACCGACCCGATTAAGGTCACAATGGGTGGGGAGCAGATGGGGGAAAAATCAACAAAAAAAATCGAGTCCTTGCACGATTGTATAACTGTCGGGTCAGACAAAAGTTTCTGATTTGGATAAGGACACAATGATGCGGTCCGGCGTTATTTCTAAACTTAAAATCTTGACCTGGAATGTAAATGGCCTTAGAGTGAGCAGTAGAAAAAGGAGAAGTCTTGAGTTCTTAAGAATGTCTGATAGCCAGAGCATTCTCCTGCAGGAGACCCATCTAAGATATGAGGAGTGGATGAGTATTCCAAGGTCACAAAGATGGATCGCCCACTTTGCTTGTACTAATCAATCTTGTAATGTGAAAGGGGTTGCGATTAAAGTAAAGAATAATGTTCAAAGTCAGTTGACAGACATCAGTGCTGATCCTAGGGGGAGTTGGTTCTTGGCAAATATCAAGTTAGGAGGGCTCCAACACACTTTAGTATCCTATTATAGCCCTAATGTGGATGACCCGAGCCCACTTAGGGATCTATACGAGCAACTGATCGGAAGAAATCAGAATTTGATAATAGCTGGCGGAGACTTCAATGTTTTGCTCAATCCTTCCTTAGATAGGTCTACCCCCAGACCGGCTTTTAGTACACCTAATATGAGAACTTGCTTACACAATATAATGGAAAATGTTGGCTTGACTGATCCATGGCGAAATAGAATGGGACAGACCAAGGAGTTCACTTTCTGGAATAAGAAACTTGGACATGCTTCCAGAATTGACTTCTTTCTGATAGACATTAAACTTCGCACCAAGTTCAGCTGACTATAAGCCTCTCTGACCCTCGTGCATGCACTAGATGGACACTGGATCGTTCTCTCCTGGAAGAAGAGATTGTCCTAAAGTTGAAAAGGGACTCCAAGGAATTTTTTTAGATCAATTTAAGTTCCGCTCCAATAGCCACGGTCTGGGAAGCATATAAGGCCTTTATCCGTGGAAAATGTATTTGCTATGCTGCTTTTAGAGCCAAGAGAACCAGAACAACAATAGAGACTCTTGAGGGTAAAATTTGTACCCTGCAAGCCCAAAGACTATCCTCCCAGGACGCAACAACGCAAATCCAGGAAGCCCAAAATTCACTCAAGGTTTTTTAAAATCAATTGTGAAGGGTGAAGCTAGTAAACTGGTGCATTTTGAGTATGGTGAAGGCTGTGGCAAGTTATTAGCATGGAAGACTAGGTCTGAAAACTTTCGGAATAGGATTAAAATAATATTACTAGGTAAAACTGGCAGAATCTCCTCAGAAGATCAAGACATTATAGGAGAATTTATCATGTTTTTTTCTGAATTATACAGAGAAGACTCTGTGATCTCAGCAGAGGCGACTGAAGAATGGTTGAAGGGAGATACACTCCCCAGGTTAGATCCAGTTAAGAATTCGAGCCTCAATCAATGCTTTCTCCCTACAAGATGGATAGTGTTATTGCCGGCTTGAAAAATGGGAAGGCTCCCGGTACAGATGGAATTCCTGCCAAAGTATATAAACTTCTGGAAGACGAGCTTGCGACAGTTTTGATCCAGTTAATGAACTTGATTCTCATAGATTCCTCTCCGGTCCGGCCCTCCTGAAATGAAGCTATTATAACCTTAATACTAAAGCCCCAGAAAGATGCTAGAAAATGTGAGCCCCATAGACCTATTTCATTGCTCAGTAATGATTATAAAATCTTCATGCAATTGCTTGCTGGGAGGTTGGATAATGTGATCAGTGATTTAGTGCACATTAACCAGAAAGGCTTCATGAGAAACAGACATCTAGGGGACCTGACTCACAATCTTGTTGCTGCAATTGATATCGCATCCACATTTAACATGCCTCTAACCATATCCACAATTGATGCTGCCAAGGCCTTTGATAGAGTGAGCTGGCGCTTCCTGCAGGCGGTAATGGACCGCAATAACTTGGGTGAAAACTTTCTTAATGCAATTAAAACTATTTACAAGGCTCCATTAGGTCGGGTTCTGGTTAATGGCATTTTATTCCCACATTTTAAGATTGAACGGGGGACATGACAGGGTTGCCCTCTCCCCCCTCTTCTCTTTAATCTTTATATTGATCCTCTGGCTAGGAGAATCAAGGTAGATCAGAGAATCATACCTTTTCAGCACCACGACTGGGTCCTGAAGGAAGCCCTATATGCAGATGATCTTTTGATATACACAAAGAACTCCCAATGTGCTCTTCCAGCACTTTTGGAAATTATTGTTTGTTTTGGAGGAGTCTCAGGCTATTTAAATAACACAGATAAATCTGACGTAGTGACCTGGAATGGCCCTCTGGATAACCCATTAGAGAAAGATGAAATCCGATATTTAGGGTCAAAGTGGTCAAGAACCTGGCAGAGAGGGCCCAAGTGAACTTCGTGCAGCATCTAAGGGAAACAAAGAAGTTACTCCTTCAGTGGTCACACTTACATCTCTATTTTAGGTAGAACTCAATTAATAAAGATGGTGGTACTGCCCAAATTCACGTTTATCTTTAATGCTATCCCTTTATATTTTAAAACTGAATGGTTAAGGCAACTGCAGGGGGTATTAGTTAGCTTCATCTGGCCCTATAAAAAACCTAGAATAGCATGGAAAAAATTGAGAAAGAAAAAGCTAGAAGGGGGAATTGCACTTCCGGACTTTCAGCTTTACTACTGGGCATTCCAGCTGAAGAACGTTAGATCACTTCTCTACATGGAGTATCTATCCCCTCAACTTCAGGCTATGATAGGGTGTTTCTGGGACAAGGGTACACAGTTTCTTCATAAATTTGGCCACTCCAGGTATTACAAAAAAGTTAGATTAAAACTCTCTATAATGCCTGAATCGTCTGGTATGCAGCAAGAAGAAGACTGGGTATCCCATATTACAGTGAGTTGGCCTCAATCTGGAATTCTCCCGGTACTCCGATATGTCTCCAGGATGTACTAACTAAGCCACTGATAGAGGGAGGAATTGTGTGGTGGGGTCAACTAGTCAATGGGGGCTCGGTTAGCTCTTGGGAATCCCTATCCAAAGCAACCAATGCTAAATCATCTAGGTTCAAATACGTGCAAATTAAAGGTTGGCTGCAAGGAGAACCTGAGGCCGGGTGTTCTATGGGAGAAGGAAATCAACGATCCACTGAGCCAAAAGAAAGAGGTTTCAAAGTGGTATTGGGCACTTATACAAGCTGAAGATGCATCTTGCCCACCCTCTACAAAGGGATGGGATCTGGTGTTTCCTGCACTAGATTTTTCTTATTCCTGGCAAGCCTCCATGAAGATTCTTTGGTCTGTGGTTAAATCTGCCCCCCCTGCGGCGGAACCACTTGTTCACCATATATCGGGCTTACTGGACCCCTAAAAGGCTTGCTAGAATAGCTTTTTAAGGAAAGAGTGGTTGCCCGAAGTGTGACCTAGAGGGGGCAGACGATATTCATCTTTGGTGGCAGTGCCCGGGGATTCATACTTTTTGGGAACAAGTGGGTAAGTCGATCTTGTCTGTTATAAATAGGCGTAATGAGATAACTCCTCCAATGCTTGTATTTGGGTTATACGAGACTGCCGAGAGGAATTTGTGTGATAGATTGGAGAGACCGCTGATGCATCTCTTTTTCAATTTGGTTCTAATAGCCCGGCGGGAAATATGTATTAAGTGGATCTCTAGTCTCCCCCCCCAACTCATAGGGATTGGTTGTTGTCATTTAAGAGAATCTACGATTTAGACTTTAGTGATGGCTCGGATAGGTCCCTTAGAATGTAGGAACCCTTTTTTGTTTTTTATAGAATCATCTCTTCAGACATTAGGCCAGTGTGAACCATTTAGATACAACTTGATCTGACACTTGAGTCTTGGTTTCGGTAAGAGTTCAATGATTAAGTTTTAAGATCTAACAGCTAGGAGGATGGGGGCGGACTGGTTCTGCCCCCCCCGTAAGGCCGATGGGGGCCACTCGCTACCTGAGCTCTGGTGAACCACCAGGCTGATGTTTAGGGTCGGGACGTGATGTGGCTTCTCTTGTCTGTATTTGGCTACATATAAGGACTCATTTTAAAAAATAAAAGAGAGTGATAGGCCTTGCACAGTGAAAATCGAATTTGGCATTATTTCACTGTCAGGACATGTACAACACATAAGTACATGTCCCACCTTTAACATACACTGCACCTTACCCATGGGGCTACCTAGAGCCTACCTTAGGGGTGCATTACATGTATAAAAAGGGAAGGTTTAGGCCTGGTGAGTGGGTACACTTTCCAAGTCAAATTGGCAGTATAAAACTGCACACACAGACACTGCAGTGGCAGGTCTGTGCCATGTTTACAGGGCTACTAAAGTGGGTGGCACAACCAGTGCTGCAGGCCCACTAGTAGCATTTGATTTTCATGCCCTGGGCACCTCTAGTGCACTGTACTAGGAACATACTAGTAAGTCAAATATGCCAATCATGGAAAGTCAATTAGGCATGCATTTTACATAGGAGCACTTGCACTTTAGCACTGGATAGCAGTGGTATAGTGCCCAGAGTAACAAAAACAGCAAAAACAGAGTCCAGCATACATCAACAACCTAGGAAACAGAGGCAAAATGTTAGGGGAGACCACGAAAAGGATGCCAAGACTAACACCCGTTTATTTCTTTTACACTGCTATCATGGTAACAAGTCATTGGATGTACAGCTTTTCTGGCTTACAACGTAGAGACACATGCATCTATAGGCTTTATGAAAGAAGCAACCCAAATACTGGTCCTTTATCAAAAGAATCTATTGGGCAATATTTTTCTATGTATGCCTTTTATGTCTACCATTTACAACAGAAATATCATCTATTGACTCCATTTCATAACACTGTTTTTAAAAAGGTACAGCATAATTCTGTTAATGTGGTCTGTTCATTAAAAAGCTTCCATGTTGTCGCTTTATTGTGGGATTTCTCCCAGCAGTTACCAAACAGCTCTCGTGGCATAGTGGCTTTGCAAAGCTTGTTTAAAATGGATGTATGAAACTTGCTTTTTTCTGTACAGAGTGAATGGAGTGTATATTGAAACATTAAAAAATGACAATGAATAATTATACATCATAGATAAAATTGATAACAGAGAGGTCCAAAGACCATTTTTCAATGAACGAGGTAAACAAAGGGGTGATATACAGCATTATCTGATACATGACAAAACACATGATTACCGTGCCCAGCTAAATATTTCTTCAAAAAGTGTTCAAAATCAGGTGACTCTTGAGCAAGGGTGATCATGTGTTCGAAATGGTAGAACGAAGCCATAACATCTTTTGGATTTCTTGCTACATAGATAACCTGTAGAAAAAATATGAAAGACAAGAACTGTTTAACACTGAACAAACAAAACTTGCATTTTATTACAGATTTGTTCCATATTTCCAAACAAATTCTTAAGCGCTGAATTGTATGTGAGCGCAGGTTACTAACTCGCTATTCCATTATACCTTTCTATTGCCTGCTCCCTTTTAATTGCTGTTTAAGTTGTATTGTGCATGTCAGTATTTCACACTGAAGGTTGTAGAATCACTATTCATTTTTTACGGCTTTTTCAATTACAATGTCAATGATACAGGCTGGGGCACATGTAGTCATATGATAGACTAGATGAGTAATACAGAGAGAGGAAATGTCACCTTGTAGAAATCTTTGCTATTTAGTGGATGCTTTGGTATGACAGGGAAATCTAATGGCCGTTGCACTCCCTAAACATAGTGGGACAAGAGTCACTGGCAGCCCTGTGGCAGATAGGTCATCAGATCAAAGTTTTCTGATAGTGGAGCCAGCCAGCTCTTCAGAATCACTTGAAACTAGCAACTCAGAGTAGCAAGGGGTGATCAAGTCCAAACTATAGCTAAAAAGCTTATTCCAAGATGATCACAATTGAGGTAGATGAAACGGAGGAGCAATATGAATCACTTCAACCTCTTCCAAATGCAAATTGCTTAAAACTACCCTGAAGAGCATCCTAAAGGAGGTAACAACTACTGAAAGAACAGAGTCTGATGAGATAACACTTGGACTCCTTGACAGTATAAAAGAATCTTTGGCTGAGTGAATCAATTCCTAAATGAAGACCTGTCTTGGGGCGGAGTCACTTTCAAGCACATTTGAAGCAACAATGAAGTGACAACAGGAAAATAAATTAAGGGCCTGATTTGGAGTCTGCCACAGGAGTACTCCACTTTAAGTCCATTTAGAAGTCACCAAAGAAAATGTGAGTACCATGCGAATTGATTGAGGAGGGTTAACCTAAGAATTGTCAGGATTTCAGAAGAAGCAGAGGGTGGCCCCCATATTAACATGGTTATGGGGTCAGTACCATAATAGCACAATATTTGTTTCTTCTGAATCATTCTATTTCGTGTGTTTGCTCCCCCTTGTTTAGCACAGCAGCAATCATCAAAACAATGCTCTATATTTCCAAAATGTCAACATAAAGGAAACCTTAGCTTCTGCTAGGGAAAATATGCATATACACACATAACATGTGTATTCTCTTGCCATTTTCTCAGACGTGGGCTTTGAGACAGCAAATCCGCAAATACCATAAAAAGGGCTCCTTCTCGAACTTGGATCCTGGCAATTTCAGCATCAATAGTCACCATGTTAAAATTAAAGTCAGACTGGCAAGTTCCCTTCCAGCTTTTTATGGAGGTTGAACAAGAAAGAAAACTTTTTGACAGAGTGATGATGAAAAATAAGAATGGAATTATTAACTGTTTAAGCCATACTAAGATTTGAAATTTTGAGGGACGGCAATTTGATTTATGTTTTACTGCAGATGTGTGGGTTATGGTAGCCAGAGGGGAGGGAGGAAAGTGGCTCTGCCATTCCTATGTTTTCTATCTTATTAGAATGAAAGTGGGTGCATTCTGTGTTTTATAGCAAGGGCTTGTGTATCGGACACCACTCCTTTCATGTTGAAAGTAGAAAAGCTCACAATTCACCTATTGTTTATTTTTTTCTTGACCTTCATTTTTTCTGTGTTTGACTTTTGATATGGAAAAACATTGACATTCATGTTACATGTCAATGGTATGTATGTTTATCAAACCACAGGAGGAATGAAAGAAGCATGGCTCACAGTACTCCTGAACAGACAACAGAAAATATATGAGGATCTTGGCTAAAAGATGTGTAGTTTGTGACTGCTTCAAATCTCTGGGTAGGGGTACTTTCATTATACACAGTGAAACTGGGAGCTCTAAACTAAGCTGGAACCTCTATTCAAACAGCTGTGAGAAGAGCAAAGGACAAGAAGAATTAGAGATTGATAGGGACAATGGATCAGAATATGCAAGAGAATCAGGCTTTATGACAGCAGATAGTTATATATAGAAGGAATCAATGGGGGAAATCAGTGGCCTAGCAAATCTTAGGCAAAAATCTGAAATTGAATACCATGAAAGTCAACAGGTTGTAACAGAACAGTTTTCAGTGGACTGTGTAAACAAACTAGTAGTGTGGAAGATACAGTACGATACATAGGCCCTATCTATTTGCTTGAACTCACTAGAATGGAGTTCAAGCAGCTGAGTACACCTGTAGAGTGGTGAAGTGTTCAGCACCATAGTTCCTCAAGAACACCTTAGATTTTTAAGCCATTACATGTACACCCGATCCATAACAAACATTAATAGCAATTCTCTCTTGAACACTTTGTCCAAGCTCTCCAAAATCTGTGATGTAGGAGACTAAACAAATGATACATCTAGCCACCTGTATCTGTAATTTAATGACGACAAAGCAAAACAAGACAGTGGTTCATTAAAGTAGTTAGTGGCCCCATCAGAATTATGAGGGTATTTTTTTACTTCTACCCATATTTTTCAACTGCTCAAAGCAGCAAAAAACTCTTTATGAAAGAGTGGCCCGATCGGAGCTATCACCAGGGGAATTGCACCAGGTATTGCATGATTCCCCATGTGACACCACATTGCTTATTGGACCCTCAAAGGTCAACTCGGAATTGGCTTGATGTGGCCCACCCCTGTAGCTACCAGTAACTTCAGGGATGGGGAAAATGTGGCCCATTCTCTAGGCTGCTTGTAAGTGGGCCTGTGTCAGTAATCTTTTAACTGGCCCAGTCACATCAAAGGAAACAAACTTCCAGTCCCTCTGCGTCAACTCTACTGGTTTGATTTCTGCATGCTAGGTTCTTCAAAACAAAATCCGAATCGCAATGAATAGCACATTTGCTCATCATGTCAGGCAGCAACTGTAATCTCTTTTTTGTGATAGATATACATAAGTGGCCTTTCAAATGCACTTCATGTTCCACCTGTATAGAAGGATGCAATTCAGAGTCCACTGCCTTCATTTATTTCCAGCTATGCTCAACGTTTTGCTTTACCCTCTCCAACACTTCATTCTGCTCATCAGCTGCTCTCTACTTCTGTTCCTTCACTGCTAGCGCCTGAGATTGCATATTTTTTATAGTTGCTATCTCTGCTTCTTCCTTCTCCTCCTCTCTTTGACTTATACCTGGTAACCTTGATAAGCAACCTTCTATAGGAGTTTAACACCCTGATGCATAAAATACCAAAACCAATAGAACTATGATATGCCATTTGAACTTTGAAATTCCTCCTTCTGCCAAGAACCAACACACCTGTCAAAGGTCTGTGATCCACATGTACTTCAAAACCCCCATATCCTGTGAAATGTCTAAAATGTTGTACCGCCCACACCTCTGCTAACAGCTCCTGCAATGTTTTGGAATACCTCCTCTCAGCTAATGTCAATACTGTTGGAAATGAAGGCTACATTATGCAATTTATCTCCAGACTCCTGGACTACAGTAGCTTCAAAATCACATCCACTTGCATCAACCATTGTTACATTTTCCATTTTTAATCAATGTTAGAGCGGGTGTCTTTATAATAATACTCTTTACTTTCTTTGCATATCATCTATTGTTCATCACCTCACATATACTACACACACTTCTTTTTACAACATTTTTAAAATTAATCTAAGTCATTTGCCAATTGACTCATAACATTATAAAAGTACTCTCACATTCTACTTTCTACAAAAATATATTAAACACTCTACCAGCACAGACGCTTCCTCAGAATCTCTAACCAGACAACCCATGGCTCTTACACCCTCCTTTGACGTGCAGTACCCGAAGTAATCAACTTGCTCTTTGCAAAACTTACACTTAGCAGCACTAACATCACACCATTCTAGTTTAGTAGCAAAGTATTTTCCTCCTCATTTCTATGTGGGAGTCTCATCTCCTGAAAATACCTAGATATCATCCTGGGTATCTTGCTACCAAATGCTCAAACACTCTGCCATTTCTGTTTGAAAAATTGAAAATGCAGCTGCCAGCTCAAAGTAATCCTTTTGCATTGGGCTCCAATATACAGTTCGGGATGGCGTTTGAGATGATGATAAACCATGTCTCTCAACATTGCCACCATTTCATTAATGTTGGGTACAGGATGAGCACCAATCAGAATATCTGAGTTCAAATTTCTTAAATGAATGCATCTCCTGAACCTTTGGTCCAGATAATGGGTCAGTTCAGTGGAAGTTACCAATTCTGAGAAGTGAACCTCCCTCATTATCGTTTGCTCACAGAGCTGTTTTAACATTGTCTTTAAGTCCTCCCTTACTAATTCCACAACCCTGTGCATCCTATGCCTCTTGGGTGACACTTCTTTTAAGAATATGCTATGATTGCATTTTTTTAGTTTAGCAACTCTGGAACAAAGCACTCCTGGAGTTTCTTTCATTAGTTTCTCATTTTCTTCTGAATTAGAATCCTTCTGCACTGCACATGTTGCCTCATCAGCACAAGGGTTCAACTTGATACTCAACTTTTCCTAATCGTGACAGCTATGTATGACAACCCATTTTCAACTAAACTTATTTTAACAGGTGCACCATTGTCCCCTTCATGTAAACCTGCTCTAAGAAATAATACTGCACGCTTATTTCCTCTCAAATAAACCATTTGGTCCGTCCGTCAGAAAGTATCAAAACGTTCACTTCAGTAACAAAATGTCTTGAAAGAGAAATTTCTAGAAAATAGTCCTGGTAGTTCCAGCCATCCTGGGAGAATCAGCCATCAATCCTACCGACATCTACAATTCATGTTTGTCTCTTACTACTCACCCACCATCAAGTATCCATTATTTGCCCACAGTTGCTACAACAGCAAATGATTATTTGATGTGAGCTCCTTTGTTTTCTTTTCCTTGCACATCCTTGAAAAAAATGTGCTTTTATCCCATGCTCAGTACAAGTCGTCATCAGTCTAGGCAATATTTAGAAACTCTTAGTGGTGATGTTGCACAAGGAATTACATACTTCTTTGTTTGATTTTTACTTTTCTCATATTTTTTTCCTTTTTATTTTGCTCCACCACGCAAACCTCATCTCCCTGTTTACGGTTTTTCTCTTTAGTTACCTACTTACTAATTCTATGGCACTCACTATAGCATTTCCTGTGCTAATTATATTACTCAGACTAAAGTCCTGTATTATATATAACCTTTATTTATTATTTTTACTTCATATATGTATCATCACCTGATCTAGTAGAGCTTCTAGACAGACCCAACCAAAGCTGCATGTTATTTCTAGAACTCTCAAGGAAGCAATAAACTAATCAATGGATTCTCATTCAGCCTGACCACAGGTATAGAATTTCTGACGCTCTAACACCACACTAATGCCTTGATTAAAATATATCTCTCAAGTCACTGCATTGCCTCATCAACTATATTTAATTCATCTTCCCTTATTTATCCTCACAACCTGTCAATGCCAAACATTCTGTCCCTAAATCTTAAGGCATGTAGTAAAATAGCTTTTTGTATTGGTCTTTTTTCATCAAAATCAATTGTTAATAAATATTATTTAATTTGTCTTTCAAGCTTTGCCAAGGTTTCTTTGGACTACTTCCTTTGCCATACCCACTTAGTTTCCTTGCAATTTTCTATTTTTTAGCAGTTTTGATCACTTTCCTTTTTACATTTTACTAAGCTTCAGTGTTCTCTCTCATGGTCTCTTCTGCAGCAACATGGTCATCTGTGGTACAATACAGCTCTCATGGTGTGGAGTGAGGAGTTCTCTCTCCTACAGCAATAGTGGCTCCTTACAGCTGTTCTGTTTACTGCCTATGCTGTACACAGTACAGCCACAAGAGGCATGGTTGGTACTTCACCACACAGTCCTTGTAGAGAGGAAGATCAACCAGAAGCAAAGCAGTATGACCCAGCACTCTATTTCATTTTACCTTAGGATATTTTGGCCCGTATTTATACTTTTTTTGCGCCGCATTTGCGTCGTTTTTTGACGAAAAAACGGCGCAAACTTGCAAAATACCATTGTATTTTGTAGGTTTGCGCCGTTTTGCGTCAAAAAGCGGCGCAAATGCGGCGCTAAAAAAAGTATAAATACGGGCCTTTATGTTTAAAAATATGTTTTTTAATAAAGGATGACATATTAATCTAAATTGTGGATCAACTAAGCGTTTCTCTGGAAATTTGACTGCATATTTGGATCTGATAGGCTTTTTGTTCATAAAAATATTGGACCACATAACAATGGATGCATGGGACAATATCTTAGGGTAAAGTAAATGAGAGTACTGGACCATATTGTTTTGCCTGTTGAGCTTTGTCTCAGTCAAAATGAAGATGTAATGGCTGCCTTTCTCAGACCAAATACACCTAATTAATTTGAGATGAAACTATGTGGTGATAGTGGCAGGTGCTGTGACTTTTTCTGCTAAGCCTCAGCCATTTTAGCAACCAGAAGCATTGAGGTGAAAATGTACAATGTGTTCAACATAACAGAGGTGCAACACCAAAACAGACCTCAACACCTATCAGGTCTAATCCCAACTGACCTGTTACATTCTAACATAGAACACCTATAGCAAACACTCTACATTGGAACACAAGAATGAGCAAACTTTCTTAGATGCTTCTGGAACAAATACTGTGCCCTTGCTCCGCGAACAGTAGTGTCGGGGGGATACTTCAATCTGGTCCTTGATAGCCACTTTGACTGCTCACATGCCACAACACACAGTCACCACTCGGCTGTGACTGTGTTGGCCCACATAATAACTAATCCTGACCTGAAAGACATCTGGGACACACAATCCCCTAATTTGAGGGAGGGCACTCGTGTCTTCATGGCACATGGAGCACGGGTGAGATTGGACTACGGGCTAGGCACACCAGACATGTGGATGGACAATGGAGATTGAATATCTCATGGGCACAGTCTCCGACCACTGACAGATTAAACTGGTGATCACAATCCTTGCCCCGAAACACCACGCATTCACATGGTAGTTCCTGCCCCATAGGTGAAATACTCAATTATTTCCGAACTAACAACGGGTTCATACCGTCGTCAGCATGATATGAGATGCTTTTAAGGCCTACCTGAGAGGAATCCGCATTGCAAAGTAGCATGGCATCTGCAATGCCCTCTGCAGCAGCCTTGCACAACTTGAGAGACAGCTTAAGGCTCTAGAAGGGATGAACACTGTGGCAAAACAGGATAGGACCTGCTTAGTGCCTCCCTTTTAAAATGCACATTTTAACTTAACATTTCATTTCTGAGGGTGACCTTTCTACGTGGCATTTCATTCATGTGATAATGTACTCAAAAATTACTGTACATGGAGCTTGTTTCTTGTAAGTGTTGGTGCTATCCAGCCTGCACACTATGTCCAAGGCTCAGCACACAAGAACGCAATGCTGTAGTATTGTGATTGTCCATTAAGACAGCTCTTCACTTGCAGACAAATCATCCCATCAGCCCTGCACCTGTGACACAGTAAGGCACAAATGGTGCTTGTGTTATAAGAACTGCATCTGCGCCACATTCAGCAGAGGAGCACTTCTGCTATGATTATCCTGGAATGCGGCACACAGTGCCAGTGATGCATCTTGGCTGAATCTGACCGCTACCGTGCACAGGACAGTAGCTTGCACTACACTAGAGTGGCTTTCTGGCTTCCCAGTACATCTTACCCTGATCTAGCAGAGGGTACTCCCACTATGCTCTCGATAGTGTAGGTACTAAAAGATAGGAGTGTACCAACATAATAATACTCCCACGGTTGAACTGTTTATCTTTTTCACCATTTTCATAATGCCGGTTACCATGCTTTGTCTCGTTTATATAACAATCACAGCTCATGTTTTTTATGCAAGAATAAGATTGTTGCAATAAATGCTCTAAGCGACATTTCTGCATCTTTCTTGTGTCTCATCTTGGGTACGCAGAATGACAATGAAAGTCTAGATCTGTTTCCATGATTTCTTTGAGAATTTGAGTAGTCATGTTCAAGGTTGCAAAAACCATCTGGTACCCCAGTGGGTTTAGGGTTTCAGATGAGACACTGTGAGCTAGCTAGGAACCAGGTCAACATTTCCTGATGGTAGTGGTGGACAGAGTCACTATACGCTGACATTTATTTTGACCAGATACAGTCTTACTTGATTTGTAGGACCGTATGACATGGTGCCACCAATGTTTTGCGTCAGGCACTAACATAATGGGTCTCCTGAGTAGTTGTTACATGTGCGCAAGGTCTTTATATGTAGACAGCTGTGGTGTTGGGGATTAATCCTCCTCAGCTTAATAGGAAACTGTAACCTTTAAAAGGATTACCCCACTACAGTATTCCCTCTTTGAATCCTATTCTTTAATGTGGCAAACATACTTAACATTCCAGTTAATTGCAGACAGGCTGTCACAACATATTTGGCACAAGAGGGACTTCCTCTCATAGGTGTGGAAGTTACCTTCATGGTAGAAGCCCACAAAGCATATACATGCAGTTTTCTATTCATTGCTCAATTTTCCTGCAGTAGATGCACATACACAAACATTTCACACATACACTGAGGTGGCAGCACCTAATTAATACAGACCATATCACCATTTAGAAATAGCATTAACATCTCAGGTACATTACAACTGGTTCCAAGCTGCCCTTCCACATGCACTGCAGAACATGAGACTGGGTCCCCTCAGTAACGAAGAGGCTACCATGCCTGTCTTAGCTGGTTATACACCTTACCCAAATTTAGTCCCATTAAATGCTGGTGAACTCTGTACCCTATACCAGGGTTGATTCGACTATATGTATGTCTTCCTCAGTTTGTTATGAGAACGATAACAACTGTCCCAGCCAGGGCTATTCAAGCTGTCCAGCACCAGTTAGCTGTGCCTGCAATTAGTCCTGTCACTAATAATGCAATTATGGATCAGTTCCCACCAGATGGGAGGGAATTCCGTTCTGAATTGCTCAAAAAAATAAATCAGCTTGAATCAGTGTTTCCTCACATCGGACCCCAAGATAAACATAGGATTCTCGGCATGTGCCTGCTGCTTGGTATAGTTACCACAAATAAAGATTGTGCCATTTGGGGCACCGCCTATGCTGACGTATATACTGTAGGAAAGTACCATCTTGCCTGGCATGTTACCCCCATTTTTCACTGTATATATGTTGTTTTAGTTGTATGTGTCACTGGGACCCTGGTAACCCAGGGCCCCAGTGCTCATAAGTGTGCCTGAATGTGTTACCTGTGTAGTGACTAACTGTCTCACTGAGGCTCTGCTAATCAGAACCTCAGTGGTTATGCTCTCTCATTTCTTTCTAAATTGTCACTAACAGGCTAGTGACCAATTTTACCAATTTACATTGGCTTACTGGAACACCCTTATAATTCCCTAGTATATGGTACTGAGGTACCCAGGGTATTGGGGTTCCAGGAGATACCTATGGGCTGCAGCATTTCTTTTGCCACCCATAGGGAGCTCTGACAATTCTTACACAGGCCTGCCACTGCAGCCTGAGTGAAATAACGTCCACGTTATTTCACAGCCATTTTACACTGCACTTAAGTAACTTATAAGTCACCTATATGTCTAACCTTTACCTGGTAAAGGTTAGGTGCAAAGTTACTTAGTGTGAGGGCACCCTGGCACTAGCCAAGGTGCCCCCACATTGTTCAGAGCCAATTCACTGAACTTTGTGAGTGCGGGGACACCATTACACGCGTGCACTACATATAGGTCACTACCTATATGTAGCTTCACCATGGTAACTCCGAATATGGCCATGTAACATGTCTATGATCATGGAATTGCCCCCTCTATGCCATCCTGGCATTGTTGGTACAATTCCATGATCCCAGTGGTCTGTAGCACAGACCCTGGTACTGCCAGACTGCCCTTCCTGGGGTTTCACTGCAGCTGCTGCTGCTGCCAACCCCTCAGACAGGCAGCTGCCCTCCTGGGGTCCAGCCAGGCCTGGCCCAGGATGGCAGAACAAAGGACTTCCTCTGAGAGAGGGTGTGACACCCTCTCCCTTTGGAAAATGGTGTGAAGGCAGGGGAGGAGTAGCCTCCCCCAGCCTCTGGAAATGCTTTGTTGGGCACAGATGTGCCCAATTCTGCATAAGCCAGTCTACACCGGTTCAGGGACCCCTTAGCCCCTGCTCTGGCGCGAAACTGGACAAAGGAAAGGGGAGTGACCACTCCCCTGACCTGCACCTCCCCTGGGAGGTGTCCAGAGCTCCTCCAGTGTGCTCCAGACCTCTGCCATCTTGGAAACAGAGGTGCTGCTGGCACACTGGACTGCTCTGAGTGGCCAGTGCCACCAGGTGACGTCAGAGACTCCTTGTGATAGGCTCCTTCAGGTGTTAGTAGCCTTTCCTCTCTCCTAGGTAGCCAAACCCTCTTTTCTGGCTATTTAGGGTCTCTGTCTCTGGGGAAACTTTAGATAACGAATGCATGAGCTCAGCCGAGTTCCTCTGCATCTCCCTCTTCACCTTCTGATAAGGAATCGACCGCTGACCGCGCTGGAAGCCTGCAAACCTGCAACATAGTAGCAAAGACGACTACTGCAACTCTGTAACGCTGATCCTGCCGCCTTCTCGACTGTTTTCCTGCTTGTGCATGCTGTGGGGGTAGTCTGCCTCCTCTCTGCACCAGAAGCTCCGAAGAAATCTCCCGTGGGTCGACGGAATCTTCCCCCTGCAACCGCAGGCACCAAAAAGCTGCATTACCGGTCCCTTGGGTCTCCTCTCAGCACGACGAGCGAGGTCCCCCGAATCCAGCGACACCGTCCAAGTGACCCCCACAGTCCAGTGACTCTTCAGCCCAAGTTTGGTGGAGGTAAGTCCTTGCCTCACCTCGCTGGGCTGCATTGCTGGGAACCGCGACTTTGCAAGCTACTCCGGCCCCTGTGCACTTCCGGCGGAAATCCTTCGTGCACAGCCAAGCCTGGGTCCACGGCACTCTAACCTGCATTGCACGACTTTCTAAGTTGGTCTCCGGCGACGTGGGACTCCTTTGTGCAACTTCGGCGAGCACCGTTTCACGCATCCTCGTAGTGCCTGTTTCTGGCACTTCTCCGGGTGCTACCTGCTTCAGTGAGGGCTCTTTGTCTTGCTCGACGTCCCCTCTCTCTACAGGTCCAATTTGCGACCTCCTGGTCCCTCCTGGGCCCCAACAGCGTCCAAAAACGCCAAACGCACGATTTGCGTGTAGCAAGGCTTGTTGGCATCCATCCGGCGGGAAAACACTTCTGCACGACTCTCCAAGGCGTGGGGGATCCATCCTCCAAAGGGGAAGTCTCTAGCCCTTGTCGTTCCTGCAGTATTCACAGTTCTTCAGCCTAGTAAGAGCTTCTTTGCACCAACCGCTGGCATTTCTTGGGCATCTGCCCATCTCCGAGCTGCTTGTGACTTTTGGACTTGGTCCCCTTGTTCCACAGGTACCCTCAGTCAGGAATCCATCGTTGTTGCATTGCTGATTTGTGTTTTCCTTGCATTTTCCCTCTAACACGACTATTTTGTCCTTAGGGGAACTTTGGTGCACTTTGCACTCACTTTTCAGGGTCTTGGGGAGGGTTATTTTTCTAACTCTCACTATTTTCTAATAGTCCCAGCGACCCTCTACAAGGTCACATAGGTTTGGGGTCCATTCGTGGTTCGCATTCCACTTTTGGAGTATATGGTTTGTGTTGCCCCTATCCCTATGTTTCCCCATTGCATCCTATTGTAACTATACATTGTTTGCACTGTTTTCTAAGACTATACTGCATATTTTTGCTATTGTGTATATATATCTTGTGTATATTTCCTATCCTCTCACTGAGGGTACACTCTGAGATACTTTGGCATATTGTCATAAAAATAAAGTACCTTTATTTTTAGTATAACTGTGTATTGTGTTTTCTTATGATATTGTGCATATGACACTAAGTGGTACTGTAGTAGCTTCACACGTCTCCTAGTTCAGCCTAAGCTGCTCTGCTAAGCTACCATTATCTATCAGCCTAAGCTGCTAGACACCCTATACACTAATAAGGGATAACTGGGCCTGGTGCAAGGTGCAAGTACCCCTTGGTACTCACTACAAGCCAGGCCAGCCTCCTACATTGGTTGTGCAGCGGTGGGATAAGTGCTTTGAGACTACTTACCACTCTTGTCATTGTACTTTTCATAAGAGAAAAATATACAAAACAAGGTCAGTGTATATACACATAGCCAAAAAGTTTTGCATTTCCTCTTTTCACTCTTTTCTAAGTGCTGAAAAGTACTTCTAAACTTTCAAAAAGTTCTTAAAAGTTTAAAAAGTTTTTTTTCTGTCTTTCCAAAAAGTTCTGAAAACTTTTTTCTCTTTTGCTATCACTTTAACTCTCTCAAAAAAATGTCTGGCACAGGAAAAAAAGTTGAACTGTCCAAACTTGCATATGATCACCTTAGCTGGAAAGGAGCAAGGAGTCTCTGCATAGAGAGAGGTTTGAGTGTAGGGAAGAATCCTTCCTTAGAACTGTTAATTAATATGCTTAGAGTACAGGATAAGGCCATAAGTGCCCAATCTGTAGAAAAAGTAGCTAATGGTTCTCAATCTGATCCAGGGACTCCCCCAGGAAAAGGTTCAGGAAAGAAACTTCTCAGCCTGCCCATTACTAGACAGTCTAGCATAGTTGGTACAGAGGTTGAATCACATCATACTGATGATGTGCTCTCACATTATGCTGGTAGCCAAGCTGTTAGGGTGCCCTTTGTAAGGGACAGGTCTCCTTCTGTTCATTCCCATCATACCTCTGTATCTAGAAATGTCCCTCCCACCCACCCTGATGACAGATTGTTAGAAAGGGAGCTCAATAGATTGAGAGTGGAGCAAACCAGACTGAAGCTCAAGAAGCAACAGCTGGATTTGGATAGACAGTCTTTAGAAATAGAGAGGGAAAGACAGAAGATGGGTTTAGATACCCATGGTGGCAGCAGCAGTATTCCCCATAGTCATCCTGCAAAAGAGCATGATTCCAGGAATCTGCACAAGATAGTTCCCCCTTATAAGGAGGGGGATGACATTAACAAGTGGTTTGCTGCACTTGAGAGGGCCTGTGCTGTACAGGATGTCCCTCAAAAGCAGTGGGCTGCTATCCTATGGCTATCATTTACTGGAAAAGGTAGGGATAGGCTCCTTACTGTAAAAGAAAATGATGCTAACAATTTCCAAGTTCTTAAGAATGCACTCCTGGATGGTTATGGCTTAACCACTGAACAGTACAGGATAAAGTTCAGAGATACCAAAAAGGAGTCTTCACAAGACTGGGTTGATTTCATTGACCAGGCAGTGAAGGCCTTGGAGGGGTGGTTACATGGCAGTAAAGTTACTGATTATGACAGCCTGTATAACTTGATCCTGAGAGAGCATATTCTTAATAATTGTGTGTCTGATTTGTTGCACCAGTACTTGGTGGACTCTGATCTGACCTCTCCCCAAGAATTGGGAAAGAAGGCAGACAAATGGGTCAGAACAAGAGTGAACAGAAAAGTTCATACAGGGGGTGACAAAGATGGCAACAAAAAGAAGGATGGTAAGTCTTCTGACAAGGGTGGGGACAAATCTAAAAATGAGTCTTCATCAGGCCCACAAAAACACTCTGGTGGGGGTGGTGGGCCCAAATCCTCCTTTAATCAGAACAAGGAAAAGAAACCATGGTGCTATTTATGTAAAATAAAAGGCCATTGGACAACAGATCCCAGTTGTCCAAAGAAAGGCACCACAGCTCCTACCACTACAACCCCTACTGCTACACCTAGTGTCCCTACTAATAGCAGTGGTGGTGGGAGCAAACCTACTAATAGCCAATCCAAGGGAGTAGCTGGGCTCACTTTTGGTCATTTAGTTGGGGTTGGTCTGATTAGGGAGATCACAGAGGCTAGTTTAGTCTCTGAAGGGGCTATTGACTTAGCCACTTTGGTTGCTTGCCCCCATAACTTGGAGAAGTACAAGCAACTAACCCTAATAAATGGTGTTGAGGTCCAGGCCTACAGGGACACAGGTGCCAGTGTCACAATGGTGATTGAGAAACTGGTGCACCCTGAACAACACATACTTGGACACCAGTACCAAGTAACCGATGCTCACAACATAACACAAAGCCACCCCATGGCTGTTGTAAATCTCAACTGGGGGGGGTATCTGGTCCAAAGAAAGTTGTGGTAGCTTCAGATTTACCTGTAGACTGTCTATTAGGGAATGATTTGGAGACATCAGCTTGGTCGGATGTGGAGTTGGAGGCCCATGCAGCAATGTTGGGCATCCCAGGGCATATTTTTGCTTTGACAAGGGCTCAGGCCAAAAAGCAAAAAGGACAGGGAAGCTTGGATCCTGGAACAATGGACCAAGTGCTCCCTAAAGCTAGGGCTAGTAGAAGCAAACCACTTCCTACTATCCCTCCCTCTACAGTGGATTCTACTTCTGAGGAAGAAGAATTCCCTCCCTGTGCAGAACCTACACCAGAGGAGCTGGAAGCAGACACTGCTGAGCTTTTGGGTGAAGGGGGGCCTGCCAGAGAGGAGCTGAGTGTGGCACAGCAAACCTGTCCCACATTAGAGGGTCTCAGACAGCAAGCTGTCAAACAGGCTAATGGGGATGTCAGTGACTCACACAGAGTTTACTGGGAGGACAACCTCTTGTACACTGAGCATAGGGATCCTAAACCTGGAGCTGCCAGGAGATTAGTGATTCCTCAGGAGTACAGAAAGTTCCTCCTAACACTGGCACATGACATTCCCTTAGCTGGGCACCTGGGTCAAATGAAAACTTGGGACAGATTGGTACCATTGTTTCATTGGCCTAGGATGTCTGAGGACACAAAGGAATTTTGCAAGTCCTGTGAAACCTGTCAAGCCAGTGGCAAGACAGGTGGCACTCCAAAGGCACCCCTTATCCCACTGCCTGTGGTTGGGGTTCCCTTTGAAAGGGTAGGGGTTGACATAGTTGGCCCCCTTGACCCTCCTCCTGCTTCAGGCAATAGGTTTATCTTGGTGGTAGTGGACCATGCCACAAGATATCCTGAAGCAATTCCTTTAAGGACCACTACAGCTCCTGCAGTGGCAAAGGCCCTCCTGGGAATATTTTCCAGGGTGGGCTTCCCAAAGGAAGTAGTATCAGACAGAGGAAGCAATTTCATGTCTGCATACTTAAAGGCCATGTGGAAGGAGTGTGGTGTAACTTACAAGTTCACAACACCCTATCATCCACAAACAAATGGACTGGTGGAGAGATTTAATAAAACTCTCAAAGGCATGATTATGGGACTCCCTGAAAAACTCCGCAGGAGATGGGATATCCTTCTACCATGCCTCCTTTTTGCCTACAGGGAGGTACCCCAGAAAGGAGTGGGCTTCAGCCCCTTTGAACTTCTTTTTGGACACCCTGTTAGGGGTCCACTCACACTTGTAAAGGAGGGTTGGGAACAACCTTTAAAAGCTCCTAAGCAGGATATTGTGGATTATGTACTTGGCCTCAGATCAAGGATGGCTGAGTACATGAAAAAGGCCAGTAAAAACCTTCAGGCCAGCCAAGAGCTCCAGAAGCAATGGCATGATCAGAAGGCTGTTTTGGTTCAGTACCAACCAGGGCAGAAAGTGTGGGTCTTGGAGCCTGTGGCCCCAAGAGCACTCCAAGATAAATGGAGTGGACCCCACACAATTGTTGAAAAGAAGGGTGAAGTCACCTACTTGGTTGACTTAGGCACTGCCAGGAGTCCCCTTAGGGTGCTCCATGTCAACCGCCTGAAACCCTACTATGACAGGGCTGATCTCACCCTGCTCATGGCAACAGATGAGGGACAGGAAGAAGACAGTGATCCTCTACCTGATCTCTTCTCTTCCACAGAACAAGATGCTCTTGTGGAAGGTGTAGTTTTGGCTGATTGTCTTACTGCTGAGCAGAAAGATAATTGCATAAATCTCCTAGGACAATTTTCAGAACTCTTCTCCATTGTGCCAGGCACCACTTCTTGGTGTGAGCACACTATAGATACTGGAGACAGTTTACCTGTCAAAAGTAAGATCTATAGGCAGCCTGACCATGTCAGGGACTGCATAAAGCAAGAAGTTCAGAAAATGTTGGAACTAGGAGTAGTTGAGCACTCTGACAGTCCATGGGCTTCTCCTGTGGTACTGGTACCAAAACCCAATTCTAAAGATGGAAAGAAGGAAATGAGGTTTTGTGTAGACTATAGAGGTCTCAACTTGGTAACCAAAACTGATGCTCACCCTATACCCAGGGCAGATGAGCTCATAGATACACTGGCATCTGCCAAGTATCTAAGCACTTTTGATTTGACTGCAGGGTATTGGCAGATCAAATTGTCAGAAGATGCTAAACCTAAGACTGCATTTTCTACCATGGGAGGACATTACCAGTTTACTGTAATGCCTTTTGGTTTGAAAAATGCACCTGCCACTTTTCAGAGGTTGGTGAACACAGTCCTGCAAGGGCTGGAAGCTTTCAGTGCAGCATATTTGGATGATATAGCTGTCTTTAGCTCCAGCTGGGATGATCACCTGGTCCACCTATGGAAAGTTTTGGAGGCCCTGCAAAAGGCAGGCCTCACTATCAAGGCTTCAAAGTGCCAGATAGGGCAGGGTAAGGTGGTTTATCTGGGACACCTTGTTGGTGGGGAACAGATTGCACCACTGCAGGGGAAAATCCAAACTAATATTGATTGGGTTCCCCCTACCACTCAGACTCAGGTGAGAGCCTTCCTAGGCCTTACTGGGTATTACAGGAGGTTCATTAAGAACTATGGCTCCATTGCAGCCCCTCTTAATGACCTCACATCCAAGAAAATGCCTAAAAAGGTATTATGGACAGCAAACTGTCAGAAAGCTTTTGAGGAGCTGAAGCAGGCCATGTGCTCTGCACCTGTCCTGAAAAGCCCTTGTTACTCTAAAAACTTCTATGTCCAAACTGATGCATCTGAATTAGGAGTAGGGGCAGTCCTATCACAACTTAATTCTGAGGGCCAGGATCAACCTGTTGCTTTTATTAGTAGAAGGTTGACCCCTAGAGAAAAGCGTTGGTCTGCCATTGAGAGGGAGGCCTTTGCTGTGGTCTGGGCTCTGAAGAAGTTGAGGCCATACCTGTTTGGCACTCACTTCATTGTTCAGACAGACCACAAACCTCTACTTTGGCTAAAACAAATGAAAGGTGAAAATCCTAAATTGTTGAGGTGGTCCATATCCCTACAGGGAATGGACTATACAGTGGAACATAGACCTGGGAGTAGCCACTCCAATGCAGATGGACTCTCCAGATATTTCCACTTAGACAATGAAGACTCATCAGGTAATGGCTAGTCTTATTGTCCTTCGTTTGGGGGGGGGGTTGTGTAGGAAAGTACCATCTTGCCTGGCATGTTACCCCCATTTTTCACTGTATATATGTTGTTTTAGTTGTATGTGTCACTGGGACCCTGGTAACCCAGGGCCCCAGTGCTCATAAGTGTGCCTGAATGTGTTACCTGTGTAGTGACTAACTGTCTCACTGAGGCTCTGCTAATCAGAACCTCAGTGGTTATGCTCTCTCATTTCTTTCTAAATTGTCACTAACAGGCTAGTGACCAATTTTACCAATTTACATTGGCTTACTGGAACACCCTTATAATTCCCTAGTATATGGTACTGAGGTACCCAGGGTATTGGGGTTCCAGGAGATCCCTATGGGCTGCAGCATTTCTTTTGCCACCCATAGGGAGCTCTGACAATTCTTACACAGGCCTGCCACTGCAGCCTGAGTGAAATAACGTCCACGTTATTTCACAGCCATTTTACACTGCACTTAAGTAACTTATAAGTCACCTATATGTCTAACCTTTACCTGGTAAAGGTTAGGTGCAAAGTTACTTAGTGTGAGGGCACCCTGGCACTAGCCAAGGTGCCCCCACATTGTTCAGAGCCAATTCACTGAACTTTGTGAGTGCGGGGACACCATTACACGCGTGCACTACATATAGGTCACTACCTATATGTAGCTTCACCATGGTAACTCCGAATATGGCCATGTAACATGTCTATGATCATGGAATTGCCCCCTCTATGCCATCCTGGCATTGTTGGTACAATTCCATGATCCCAGTGGTCTGTAGCACAGACCCTGATACTGCCAGACTGCCCTTCCTGGGGTTTCACTGCAGCTGCTGCTGCTGCCAACCCCTCAGACAGGCGGCTGCCCTCCTGGGGTCCAGCCAGGCCTGGCCCAGGATGGCAGAACAAAGGACTTCCTCTGAGAGAGGGTGTGACACCCTCTCCCTTTGGAAAATGGTGTGAAGGCAGGGGAGGAGTAGCCTCCCCCAGCCTCTGGAAATGCTTTGTTGGGCACAGATGTGCCCAATTCTGCATAAGCCAGTCTACACCGGTTCAGGGACCCCTTAGCCCCTGCTCTGGCGCGAAACTGGACAAAGGAAAGGGGAGTGACCACTCCCCTGACCTGCACCTCCCCTGGGAGGTGTCCAGAGCTCCTCCAGTGTGCTCCAGACCTCTGCCATCTTGGAAACAGAGGTGCTGCTGGCACACTGGACTGCTCTGAGTGGCCAGTGCCACCAGGTGACGTCAGAGACTCCTTGTGATAGGCTCCTTCAGGTGTTAGTAGCCTTTCCTCTCTCCTAGGTAGCCAAACCCTCTTTTCTGGCTATTTAGGGTCTCTGTCTCTGGGGAAACTTTAGATAACGAATGAATGAGCTCAGCCGAGTTCCTCTGCATCTCCCTCTTCACCTTCTGATAAGGAATCGACCGCTGACCGCGCTGGAAGCCTGCAAACCTGCAACATAGTAGCAAAGACGACTACTGCAACTCTGTAACGCTGATCCTGCCGCCTTCTCGACTGTTTTCCTGCTTGTGCATGCTGTGGGGGTAGTCTGCCTCCTCTCTGCACCAGAAGCTCCGAAGAAATCTCCCGTGGGTCGACGGAATCTTCCCCCTGCAACCGCAGGCACCAAAAAGCTGCATTACCGGTCCCTTGGGTCTCCTCTCAGCACGACGAGCGAGGTCCCCCGAATCCAGCGACACCGTCCAAGTGACCCCCATAGTCCAGTGACTCTTCAGCCCAAGTTTGGTGGAGGTAAGTCCTTGCCTCACCTCGCTGGGCTGCATTGCTGGGAACCGCGACTTTGCAAGCTACTCCGGCCCCTGTGCACTTCCGGCAGAAATCCTTCGTGCACAGCCAAGGCTGGGTCCACGGCACTCTAACCTGCATTGCACGACTTTCTAAGTTGGTCTCCGGCGACGTGGGACTCCTTTGTGCAACTTCGGCGAGCACCGTTTCACGCATCCTTGTAGTGCCTGTTTCTGGCACTTCTCCGGGTGCTACCTGCTTCAGTGAGGGCTCTTTGTCTTGCTCGACGTCCCCTCTCTCTACAGGTCCAATTTGCGACCTCCTGGTCCCTCCTGGGCCCCAGCAACGTCCAAAAACGCCAAACGCACGATTTGCGTGTAGCAAGGCTTGTTGGCGTCCATCCGGCGGGAAAACACTTCTGCACGACTCTCCAAGGCGTGGGGGATCCATCCTCCAAAGGGGAAGTCTCTAGCCCTTGTCGTTCCTGCAGTATTCACAGTTCTTCAGCCTAGTAAGAGCTTCTTTGCACCAACCGCTGGCATTTCTTGGGCATCTGCCCATCTCCGAGCTGCTTGTGACTTTTGGACTTGGTCCCCTTGTTCCACAGGTACCCTCAGTCAGGAATCCATCGTTGTTGCATTGCTGATTTGTGTTTTCCTTGCATTTTCCCTCTAACACAACTATTTTGTCCTTAGGGGAACTTTGGTGCACTTTGCACTCACTTTTCAGGGTCTTGGGGAGGGTTATTTTTCTAACTCTCACTATTTTCTAATAGTCCCAGCGACCCTCTACAAGGTCACATAGGTTTGGGGTCCATTCGTGGTTCGCATTCCACTTTTGGAGTATATGGTTTGTGTTGCCCCTATCCCTATGTTTCCCCATTGCATCCTATTGTAACTATACATTGTTTGCACTGTTTTCTAAGACTATACTGCATATTTTTGCTATTGTGTATATATATCTTGTGTATATTTCCTATCCTCTCACTGAGGGTACACTCTGAGATACTTTGGCATATTGTCATAAAAATAAAGTACCTTTATTTTTAGTATAACTGTGTATTGTGTTTTCTTATGATATTGTGCATATGACACTAAGTGGTACTGTAGTAGCTTCACACGTCTCCTAGTTCAGCCTAAGCTGCTCTGCTAAGCTACCATTATCTATCAGCCTAAGCTGCTAGACACCCTATACACTAATAAGGGATAACTGGGCCTGGTGCAAGGTGCAAGTACCCCTTGGTACTCACTACAAGCCAGGCCAGCCTCCTACATATACCATAACACATAGTACACCTTCAATAGCTGTTTTGCCTTAAGTGCTAAAACTGATACAAAATGAATATGGATCTCCTCCTGCCCTGGACTTGGGGATGAAATTAATTGGCAACGTTGCCATAGTTTCCTTAATTATATTAAGTTATATTAAAGGGGAGGCAGCAGTGTTGACAGTACGCCAATAACTCGCACAAGTTCCTTTTCAAGATCAAGAATATGAGTTGCCAAAAATTACTGCGACACCTACACATCCGTAGGTCGAGAGAATATGGAAGCCAGGACTAATAAGTCACAGCTTAAAGGCATATCTTGCCAAGATAATTCCAAACAGGCCCAAGAGTCCTCTAATAACACTGCAACAAACAAACAATAAAGATAAAACAAAAACACGGGTTGGATCTCCGCAACCGGAGCCCACTGAAAAGCTTTAAGATTTGCGTAACCGTGATACACTTAAACAACCTGATAGGTAACAGTGTACTGATACAAATCCTTCTCTTTCCTTTCAGAACTCACCAGATAGATGCTCTGAGAGAGGACGACAGTCCAAGCGCAGGCATGAAGAGTCTGTGAAACCAAAAATGGATTTACAATACTCATCTGACAACATCATAAAAAAGGAACAGAAACTTCCAGAAGAAAAACACCAGTTCATAACGAAGAAAGTGGCAGGTATTTCTGTAAAATATGCCACACATACTAAGAACATTTCTTCATAACAAGATGTGAGCATTGACTCCGCTAGACAGCGCATCAGAGGTCATGATGGTTCGCCAGAATCTTCAAGAGTTTCTGGTTTCAAGAGCAACTAGTCAATTCATTTAAGTTGAAACACTAGTTTAGAGGGTGAGCCCTCTCGGCAGACTATATAAATTGGGCATTCAAATTGAGGGCGATTTACCGTGCACTATTAAAGTGATTTTCTGGGATAAATTAACATATACTTATGACACAAGGAGGAGACATAATACTACCTTCCTTTTCTGTTCTTTCTCCTGAAGCAGTTCAACAGGTGTATGCCGAACACTGGGCTCTTGCACAAGCCCCGGCACTATACCGCACTCATGTAGGCATGGACAAAGGTTCCTCCTACCATATAATACCTAGAAGCTCTAGAGTACAGTTGCAACCACAGCACCTTATTAAACATGAAGCAAATGCTCCAGTGAGGTAAGTTCTCTCACAACTTGAATACCACGGAGTAACTGAACCCTGTGTGTCTTCAATAAATAATCCTCTGTTTCCTGTCAGCCTGAACCTTCCTATTGCATAGTCATAGACTACAGATATTTAAAGAGTCACATGTGCACTTTTGCAATTCAAAATTCACACAGTACGGCCTCAATGAACAACATGATCAGTAAAATTTACAAAACGACATTGGACATTTCCAATGTTTTTTTCTGCCAAAATATAGCGCATGAAAGCGGACAATAAATGGTGTGCTCTGTCCCAGGGTTACCGCAAAAATTTTGTTGACCTCCTGAGGGGTATAAGAACAGTCGTGGGTTGCTCGATGCCCATGTACTGTCAATTTTATATGAAATGAAGCATTGTCCTATGTTGATGACATCTATCTGAAGGACAATGACTTAAACACACACTTAGAGTGAGTAGATCGCATAGTGCTGGGATTTGCTGAATACTGCTACAAATTTAGCACTGCATCCAATGCAGGACCACTTTTCTTGCACCCCCCTTAATGTTACCATGTGTGCGCCATATTTATGATATGGCGCACCATGGCGGTATTAGGAAAATTTTGACGCTAGTGGAGCAAAGTACAAGGAGGCCCATTGATTACAATGGGTGCGTCTTTTTAATTCCTGCTTTCACCAGGCATTAAAAATGACACCGTGAGAGGATGGGCCAAGGCGTCAAGATGGCGGTCGCACTTTCATAGTGCTCTGGACCCCTTCATCATCCACCTTCTATAGAGTACACAATCTAGCCCCATCGGCACCATTGAAAGACCCCTGGACCCTGTCGCCTCCCTGGAATAAAGAAATCGGCTTTTCGGACCCTTCTGCCGGATCGCAGACGGGTGAACTGTAAGCGACCGCTTGAGGCCAAGATGGTGGATGGTGAGCGGGGCCACGGAGCGGGCCGCTGGTGACTGGGATCTCCACGGCGCCTGTGGACCTCGCGCGCCTTGCTGCGGCACCTCAGCGCTGTGTGGGAAGTGGGCGCCGCTCCCTAGAGGTGAGGAGCGGTGTGCCGCCGGATCGCAAACGGGTGAACTGAAAGCGGCCGCTCACGGCCAGGATGGCAAACAAAGAGCGAGGCCGCGGAGCAGGCCGCTGGTGACCGGAGACTCTGCGGTGCCTGTGGACCTCAGGAGCCTTGCTGCGGCACCTCGGCGCTGTGTGGGGATTGGGCGCCGCTCCCGAGAGGTGAGGGGCGGTGCGCCGCGCCGCCGTCAGCGGGCCGCGCCCGGACTCAGCCGGGACCAACTGGGGACGGCGATCGCTGGGCGGCCTCATCCCTCCCGGGACAAAAGTGCTGAGGGTTGGGGACCGCACCGGCCTCCGGCCTGGTCACGGATCAGGAGGCTTCCCGCGGCTGCCCGGACCCTGGGATCTGGGTCACGGATGGATGCCACGACGCGCGGTGCGAGGACGCCTGGATCTCAGGGGGATCAACGCGTACCAGCCGGGGGGACTACCCCCCGCCTGGGTGAGGAATTTGCCCGCTGGAGCCTAGGGGCGGAAAAGACTTACCGGGGACGAGGCGTGAATGGAAACAGCCGCCTGTGTGTGAGAGTTGGGGACCGGTGTTGCTGGGGCAGAGGTCCTCTCCTGTGTTTCCCCCCTCCCCCTCCTCCGTTAGGAACAACAACACCCCAACTGGATTGACGAGCCTAGGCTGAGAGGCGGAGGACTGGCCCTCTCTCCCTCCAGGGACCTCCACCCTACCTGAATGAGTAAGCAAGACTTTGGGGCCGCCTGGGGGACACTAAATACCTGAAAGAGAGCAAGCTGGCGGTTGTGGGCCGTGGCCCCCTGAATCCTTGAGACCGCGTGGCCGACCCTCGGAGTGTGGGACGGCCTAGCTGATCTGGATCCTTGGTAGTATCATCCTTGGCCTTGCACTGGGGTGCGACGACCCTGCTGGACATTGATGTAAACCCAGCCATTGAGCCTCTTGTGGAACAGAGACCGAGACTGAAATACCATGGGCAAAGATAAGGCAACACGGCAGGCGGTGGCGCAAACACGCATGGACCAATTCACTACGGGCGCAACTGGACCCCGAACGGACGATCGTACCCCAAGTTGAGGTTGCGAACCCCAGACAACATCCAGTGACCTGGCAGCGATTCTTCAGGCGATCCAGGCGTCCCAGGTGGCCGTTGAAACCAAAATAGGAGAGGTGAGGGTAGACGTAGCCCTGGTCCGGCAGGACCTCCACAATGCACAGCCCGACTTACGGAAGCCGAATCCAGGATTTCGACGGTGGAAGATGATATGACCGCTCTCAAGGCTCAGGTCTCCGCACTGACCACCCACACTTCAGATCTGCACCAGAGAGCTGAAGATGCCGAAAACAGGTCGAGGCGTAATAACCTTCGTGTGGTGGGCCTTCCTGAAACCACAATAGAATCGTCTCTGGCCAGGTACCTGGAGGACTGGTTCCGCTCCTGGATGCCGGCGGATCATCTTACACCATGGTTCGCGATCGAGCGAGCCCACAGGGCCCTTCAATCAAAACCCCCACTGGGTTCTCCACCCAGATCAGTGATACTCCATCTCTTCAATGTCAAAGATAGAGACGCAGTGCTACAGGAGGCACGCTCTAAAGGAGACCTTTTCTGCGATGGGGCAAAAGTCCTCCTTTTCCCTGACTACACACGAGAGGTGAAGCAGCAACGCCACTCATTCACCGAGGTGAAACAGAAATTGAGATCGATGAGCATCCAGTATCGTCTTCTATTTCCAGCGCGACTCCGGGTGGTCCACAATAATAAGACTTACTTCTTTGATCGGCCTGCCACGGCCTGGACCTGTTTGACGGAAGAGGTTCCCCTGGGTCCCTTTAGAGATGGATCTTGACTCCAACCGGAAACAATGCCAAACCAATAGAAGAGGCAGCAATCTGATCGACGCCGTCGCACCTGTCGCAGGGTGCGTCACGGATCCCGCTCGGGCTCCCCCCGGGAACCACCAGATAGAACCGCGGAGCCCACGATCGCTGGGGGACTCCGAGGACGCCCCCGGAGACCCGGACTCGCGAGATGCAAAGCAGGCCCGGTCGCGGTCTCTGGAGGACACAGTCTTGTCCTGCAGTCCAGTGCTGTGATCTCACGGAAGAGATCCCCAGTCAAAAGAACCAATTTGCTGGGTTGATGGCAGCTATATCAAACATAATCTAGCATTGTCTACTGTGCTTTTGAACTTGATCCGGCAACATGGAGGGGTCCACTACCACTGCTACCCTATCAGTTGACGTTTCACCTCACTAGTTCCAGAAGTGAGGTGCTATACATGGGCGACAGATGCTTCTGGGGGGAAGTATGGGGTGGGGTGGGAGTTGGGGGGCAAGGGAGTTCTGGCCTGGTTTTAAAGGCAAATGTTATGGTTTCTATGTTATTGTCATGTTTGGGTTTATTATTTAATGCACAGAGCAGGGACAGTAGAGACTTAACCGATACAGCAGGGGCCTATGCCCAGCGACGACATGGACGAAATGGGGGCTTTCCGACATCCCCAGGCCCAGAAATAAGAAATGTTGGCAGACACTACGGGAACTTTCCAAACACCCGCCCACCATGACTCATACACAGGTTATCTCATGGAATGGTAATGGCCTCCTAGACAAGATTAAACGTACTGCAGTGTTCACCTTCATACACCGACATCTGCCGGAAATACTCCTGCTGCAGGAGACACACCTCCTGGGGGACAACTGCCCCTTTTTGACCCACAGGAGCTTCGATAGGGTACATCATGCCGGATTCATGCGCGGATCCCAGGGAATGGCCATACTACTGCATCGTACATTGCCCATGACAAACATCCAGGTGCGGATGGACCGACAGGGACGCTATGTAGCCATTACCGGCAAGGTCGAAGGAGCTACAATTAACATGTTTATGCTCCTCCTCCACTGGTTCGAAGAACCCTCGAAGACCTCACCAAATTAATCTCAGACCTACCGCCCGGGCTCACCATGGTGGGAGCGGACTTTAATGCAACTCCAGATCCGGCCCTAGACGTTGCCGCTCCGATCTCCGTATACAGACAGGCAGCGGGAATTATGGGATGGTCCTCCACAACGGGGCTCTGCAATGCCTGGCGGGTGTGGCACCCAAGACGATGACAATTTACTCACACTTCAGCAGTCCACGGTTCACATTCCAGAACTGACCTGGTGCTCCTTCCGAGCACGGACTGCACAGCCCTTTCCCACATCGAGATACTAGCAAGGGGAATCTCTGACCATGCCCCACTTCGGTTTGTCGTGGGCCCCACCCAGTCTCAATCCCATCCCATGTGGCGCTTAAATGCGTTGTACCTCCAAGATAGGAACTATATTGAAAAACTGCGGCAGGCACAGCGAGAATACTTCAAAATGAATGAATGGTCGGTAGCCTCAGCGGTACTCTGTGGGCGGCGAGTAAGGCGGTACTAAGGGGCACAGCTAAAAACTTGATACAGAAACAAGAACACGCACGAGCCCAACATATCAAACAGCTGGAGCTCCGGGCAATGGGTCTTGAAAACAAAATCACAACAGACCCAAACGATAAAACGGAACAACAGCTAATCCTAATCCGGGAGGAGATCCGAGATCAGTCCCTCGAGGCGGCAAAGCAACTGTGGAGAGCCACCACGGCAAAAGTCTATGGGTGGGGGGACAAATCTGGGAAAATGCTATATTGGCTGGTGTCTCGCCACCATACCTCCAGGATTGTCCCAGAAATCTACGACAGAGAGGGGAGCCTTGTTTTAAAACACCCAGAAATAGCGAACGCCTTTGCCATATACTACCAAACACTGTATCGAAAGTCTGCACTGATCGATCTGGGGCAGGCTCGACGTATGCTGGACGAGGTTCTCCTCCCACGACTGCCCGCGGTAGAAGTGAGGAGATAGGGACAGCTATTTCGACATTAGGTACCGGAAAAACGCCAGGACCCGACGGGTTCCCCTCCGAATACTATAAAGTTTTCAAAGAGGACGTAACACCATATTTGCTAAAGCTCTTTATAGAGGTTGAGAATGGTGGATCCTTCCCCTGAGAGCTGTACACCGCCACCATTGTAGTGCTCCCCAAAATCCAACCCCCCTCGCTGCACTGCGCTGATTATAGGCCGATATCGCTGATCAATACTGAAGTAAAAACTTTTGCCGCTATCCTCGCTACCCGTCTCAACAGGGTTCTGCCACAACTGATTCACCCAGATCAATGTGGATTCATGGCAGTACCCAACACTGTATCCGTTGCTTACACGTGGCGTTGGCCGAAAATCACCGGCTATACCAGGACCGTGCCCTTTTACTCATAGATTTTGAAAAGGCCTTTGATTCGGTTGACTGGGGGGTTCTCTTTTTGGTGCTTCAACGCGCGGGCTTAGGTCCAAGGTTCTGTCGTCTGGTTCAGGCACTATACGCTAATCCTACAGCCCGCGTACAGGTCAACGGAACCTTATCCCCAACTTTCGATGTTCAACGGGCACGCGACAGGGATGCCCCTTGTCTCCCCTTCTGTTTACTTTGGCCATTAAGCCTTTGGCCCAGATGGTCAGGGCAGATTCAGTGTACCGCGGTTGGAACTGGGGTCATTTCCAAGAGGATAGGATAGCACTATACGCCGACGACGTTGTGCTATACATGGAGGAGCCCAGTACAACGGGTCCGCGTAGCCTCTGTCTTCTGCAGCATTATGAGCAGGCGTCGGGATTATGAACCCTACCAAATCAATACTGATCCCGCTAGCTAGTTTGTGTGACTGCTTTGACTGGCAGGACACAATACCGCTACGTAGACTCAGCTTCAAGTACCTGGGTGTCTGGGTGTCCATCCTGCCTGAATTGACATGGGCCAAGAACCTGACACTGTTACTGGCACGCATCAGGGCTGACCTGCAGAGATGGCAAACCCTGCCGCTGAATGTAATGGGCTGAGTGGCCCTCTACAAGATGATGATCCTGCCAAGGCTCCTATATATCTTTCAGAATTTTCCCTTCCCAATCCCTCGCTCCTGGTTTAGAGCTCTCGAAAGTGCCGCGGGACAGTTCCTATGGAAGGGTGCCAGACACCGAGTAACGAATCACCACTGTCGGAGAGGGACATACGACGGGGGCCTAGGTGACTCGGACCCCTACTTGTACTATCTAGCCATCCAGCTGATAGTGATCCATGACTGGTTTAATGGGGGATGGGGAGACCCGGCATATCGAGTAGAGCTAGAGATTCTGGGTTTCCCACATACCCTGGGAATACTGTATGGAAAGCCCCTCCCCGAGATACGGAAGAGATAACCAGAGAGGTCTTCTTGGCATGGCGTGCAGCTTTAAGACTTACCCGCTGGAATGCCGTTATCACACACCAGACCCCACTATGGACAGGGAAATGGCTAAGCGCGACGGCGGCACTAGAGGGGTTCACAGATTGGGACCTGCTGGGCATCTCCTTGGTAGGAGATGTATGGAAGGGAGAAACTATGAAGTCCTTTCACGACCTACAGATAGACTTCCAACTAGCCCAGACACAGCATATCTTCAGCTTAGACACGCCTTGAAGGTCCACTTGCCAACAGCAGGCCCCCGGCCACTATTTAGCCCACTTGAGGCTAAACTACTTATGAGGAACCTGGGGGGAAAGGTGTCACCCAAATTTATAAAATGCTAATTAACAATGCTCCCGGGGACCTGAACTCCATTAGAACTAGATAGGGGTCATGGGTGGGGGCCCTGAGGAAACGGAGTGGAGGGAGGCTCTGATGGCACCTAAGGAACTGGCGGTATTGGTTAGACTCCGTACAGTGCAATTCTATTACCTACATGGAACCTACTTAACACCATCCAGACTACACCGAGCGGGTCTGCGCCCCTCCGCTAATGCCCACGGTGCGCAAGCGGGCCTGCCGATTTGTTCCATATGGTCTGGACCTGTCACGTGTTACAAACATTCTGCGCCCCTCCGCCCAATGCCCACGGTGCGCGAGCGGGCCTGCCGATTTCTTCTATATGGTCTAGACCTGTCACGTGATACAAACATTCTGGGGCAAGGTGTTCCGGGAGGTTGGGACTGCCCTGGGACAGGAGGTACAAGGGTCCGCGAAGTTGGCCCTGCTAGGGGTGATGGAAGAGATGGGAGGATCACGGGCGAAACGAGCCCTGGCTGCCACAGCCATGCTGGTCGCCAAAAGAGACATTGCCGCTGCCTGGAACTCCCCTGAAGGCCCGTCATTCCAAAAATGGAGAAAAGGTGTTGACTGGTGTGCAAACCAAGAGATAGTGGTATATGAATCAACCTGATATACCTACACTCCATGGCCAGTCCTACACTTTAGGCCACGAGGAATCCTGAGTAGTTACCTGCCTCCTCTCACTACTTTGCATGAGATCCCTCAACAAGAAATAAGTAATACAAATATTGCTCCCCCCCTCTTGCTGAGGACTTCAGATGCTGAATTTCCATTAGTTCCTATTGCTACTACCAATACAGGACACGCTCCAGATGTGAGTTTACAGTCTTCAACTGCTGTTTCAAATATTGAAATTGTGTATTACCAACCACCTTTGGAAGAGACTACCAGTTCTCCTTTACCACCTCAGGTCTCTCTTTTTGTCCGGACTGACTCTGGTTACTTTATCGACATTGATGATTTTTCTTCAAATTCTTCACATACTTCTTTACATGGTGTATATACTTTTCTTCTTTGGTTAAAAAAGGCTTACCTGTGCCCTCTAAGGTCCTACATTTGGATTGCCATTTCACTGTTTTTCCTCTTCATTTGGGTTGGATTTGTTACAGTTTTCATCTAGATTTTGAATGGACATTATCTTCCTGAATGCACTGCTCCTGAACTGCTAACTGTGGTATTGAAGCCTCATTCTTCCTCGCATAGGGTGCAAAGAGATCTGTCCCTTATGATTATTTCTGCATTTCCTGTCTCTGATGGAATTATTTCTGATAAGATCTTATTTGATTTTCTTGGTCCTACAGAAACGTTTACAGATACCATATGATTTTAATATATCTATGTACCTGGTGCTATCTCCAATGAACAGGATGTAACCACAGTGAGAGGTATGCTCTCCGAATTAGAAAGCTACTCTTTATTTGAAACTGAAGACTTGCATTTGAATTCTGCTAATTATGGCGAAATGTTTTGTTTTAATCATTATGCTCATCAGTAGTTACACAGAGCTAGTACTTCAGGTGCAGTTTTCAATTAGACACAATGGGAACATTGGCCAACACCACCAGTGTATAGTTCAAAAATATATGTGAGAAACTATGCACATTTTTAGGGCACAAGCCCTTAGAACAGAGTTCTTATTTGTATAAACTTACCTCTTCCCCAGCAAACAAAAACATATTGGCCCGAACTAAATTGATTTATTCAGATTCATTTATATCCAGACTGACCCTACAGGGTTATGAATATTGGAAAAGTAACATTTCAAAATCAATTTAGGGAACTTGCCTTTGGCAAGTACAGGGCATTGATGCTTTGTTTAGAACCTGTCTCATGCCTAGACAAATGATTTTCCTGAACAACAGTACAGCAAACAACATCCATGGATCTGGCCAAAATTAAAGAAGTGAATACACCTAGCATTCCCTTCATTGCACGCTTTGACAATTGGCACAATTTTGCAAAATTTACAGAAGAGCAATTAAATGGCATGATACAGAATGGTGCATATAATTCCTCAATTTCAGCTCCAGAATTGTGGTTAGTGTGGCCAGTCGACGTTAATGGTTGATTTGCATGTTTTTTAAACTCTACTTTGGATTTTTGAAGCTAGCAGACCAGACCCCTGGTACGTACAGTCACAACTTTCAGGGATAGTTACAACATATAGCATATGGGAATTGTGCCAGCAATGACTACAACATTCCACGTTAGCGACAGTTAAAGAACACCTATCTCTCCTTTCTGATGAGCTGGATTTACAAGATTTCTAGTTACGTCCTAGATCACCATGTTGAAAATGCCTCCTGTTTAATGAGATTTGAAAAATGTCCCAGGAAAACGCTGCTGAATGGTTAAGACAGATTGGAAGGGAAAATTCTGAAAAACCATTAGATGTTGTGGGCAATGGTATGTCTACACTGTCAACCCATATTTATTCTTTGAATAATATTGTGTCATCTGCATTCATACAGAATGATATGTCCTTATTACAAGATGAACAGAACAAACTGAGAATAAGTATGCCATTGTAAAATAAAATTGAGTACTGTGGAAGTATCTGAATGCAACAGAGTTGTTTCTGCTAAATAATTTAACATGGATACAGAGAATAACGGCTGAAAAAGGATGCAACTTATACCATTTTGATCATTGAGCTTTAAGAAAAATGTATCTTTTCAGTATCTGAAACACCTTCTGCTGTGTGGTTAATTTATGGCTTAATCTCACTGCCAATCTCTACATTTATATTTACATCTTGCTTGAAACATTATCAAGTGGTCAGATATGAAGCTATGGTGGATAGTTTTGTTTTTATAAGTCCTGGGTCTTGCCTTGCGATTACAAGTGTGTGAGTGGGGAAACTGAAGTCTTCCTTAATGGAAACAAAATGTGAAACTTCGTTCGGCCATTTCTTACATTGTAAACAGGTCTGAATATGAACTGGTCCTTGTCATTTAGACCTGTGTGTCTACTAATGTAGGAGGTTGGCCTGGTTTGTAGTGGGTACCAAAGGTACTTACACCTTATACCAGGTCCAGTTATCCCTTATTAGTGAAATGTAGTCAGTGTCTAGAAGCCATGCTCTCTAGGGGTAGTGTGAATGAGCAGCCAAGGCCTAACAAGGAGACACGCAAATCTCATGCAATGCCACTGTAGTCACACAGTACTCACACACATGAATGAAAATACTCAGGGGGTCATTCTGACCCCGGCGGTCCGAGACCGCCGGGGCCAGGGTCGGCGGGAGCACCACCGACAGACCGGCGTTGCCCCGCAGGGCATTCTGACCGCAGCGGTTCGGCCGCGGTCAGATGCGGGAAACCGGCGGTCTCCCGCCGGTTTCCCGCTGCCCTGCAGAATCCTCCATGGCGGCGGAGCGCGCTCCGCCGCCATGGGGATTCTGACACCCCCTACCGCCATCCTGTTCCTGGCGGGTCTCCCGCCAGGAACAGGATGGCAGTAGGGAGTGCCGCGGGGCCCTTGGGGGCCCCTGCAGTGCCCATGCCCAGGGCATGGGCACTGCAGGGGCCCCCGTAAGTGGGCCCCACAAAGTATTTCAGTGTCTGCTATGCAGACACTGAAATACGCGACGGGTGCCACTGCACCCGTCGCACCTTCCCACTACGCCGGCTCAATTCTGAGCCGGCGTCCTCGTGGGAAGGTAGATTTGCCCTGGGCTGGCGGGCGGCCTTTTGGCGGCCGCCCGCCAGCCCAGGGCAAATCCCAAAATACCCTCAGCGGTCTTTCGACCGCGGAGCGGTATTTTGGTGGGGGAACTTCGGCGGTCGGCCTCCGCCGCCCGCCGAAGTTAGAATGACCCCCTCAGTGTAAATAAAAGTACTTTATTTTGGTGACACAAATGCCAAAAATACCATAGATACTATTCTCCATTAGGAGGTAAGTAATACACAAAATATATACACTAGTAAAAACAGTTAGAAAACAGTGAAATTAGTGAAAATCACAATAGTTAGAGATGGGCTTAGGGGGAACACAAATCATATATTAAGAAAGTGGAATGCAAAAGTCGGTTTCCCACCTAGGCAAGTGTAGTGTGTAGAGGGGCGCTAGGAGTATTAGAAAACACAAAAGGTAATTAATAGAACTCACCCCAGATACCAGGAAAGCAGGAGTAAATCACAGTAACTTTCCTAGAACACACAAGAACACAACAAAGAAGATGATGCAAGAACCAGAAGAGACTGCAAGACACCAACGATGGATTCATGGACCTGAAGACCTGTGGAAGAAGGGGACCAAGTCCAAGAAGCACTGAGGAGTCCATGGAGAACAGGAGCCCCTGCTAACCCGGATGAAGGAGCAAAAGAAGAACCACCGGTGAAGAACAACAGTCAGTACTGCACCTAAGAAGACAGATTTGGGTTCCTGGTTGGTGCAGAAGATGCCCCACGCCGGATGGATGACTGCAGTCTGGTTTGTGTCGCTGGATTCCGCCAACAAGCCTTGGCACACGCAAAGCTCATAGTTAGTGGAAAATGGCACTGTCCGGGACCAGGAGGGACCTGGTGGACTCTACCCAGGAGGGGGAGACAGAGGGAGCTCTCAGCAAGTCGGAGAGCCCTCATAAGACCAGGCAGCGTGTACAGAAGTCCCACAGCACGGCGACAAGGAAGGTGCAAAAGGAGGTCCATGCAGCACTACACAAAGGGATCCCACATCAGCGGAGAACCACGCAGGAGGCTGTGCGCCGCAGGAAGGAGAGCTGGGGGCCGGAGCTGAATGGTGCATGAAGAAGTTCGTGGAAAGATGCCAACAAGCTTTGGCAACTGCAAATCACGAGGAGCAAGGGGTACCGTCTTGCGTAGGGAGGCAAGCTCTTACCTCCACCAAAATTGGACAGTTGGACGTCTGGACCATCAGGACCACTTAAGTCCACCACCCATGATGCTGGATCCACGCACTTAGTCAGAAGAGGGGACAAAAGCCACTTGTCGTCGCTACAGAGGGGGGCCCGCTGAAGCAGGAAAGTGACTCCTTCACTTCAAGGGTGATTCCTGTGTTCTTCTGGTGCAGGCTGAAGACTGGCTGTCCTCTGAGGATGCACGACAGGGAAACAGTCGCAGTTGCTGACAGGAGCTGAAGTTACAATGTTGCAGAAGTCGTCTTTGCTTCTTTGTTGCAGTTGTAGAGCTCCTGGAGGGCCCAGATGCAGTTTCTTCGGTAAGAAGGTGAAGTAAAGGAGGCAGAGGATTCCTGCTGGAGTCTTGCAATCCGAATCTGAAGAACCATCCAAGAGAGAGACCCTAAATAGCCCCGAAAGGGGGATTGGTCAGCTACACAGGTAAGCACCTATCAAGGGAGGGCTCTGACATCACCTGCTGGCACTTGCCACTCAGATGCTCCCAGAGTTCCCTGCCACCTTGGAATCCAAGATGGCAAGACCCAGGAACCCTCTGGGGGAGCTCTGAGCACCACCCCTGGAGTGGTGATGGACAGGGGAATGGTCACTTCCCTTTCCTTTGTCCAGTTTTGTGCCAGAGCAGCCACCGGGTGTACCTGAACTGGTGTAGACTGGATTATGCAAGGAGGGCACCATCTGTGCCCTTCAAAGGATTTCCAGAGGCTCTGGGAGGCTACCCCTCCCATGCCTGTAAAACCTATTTCCAAGGGGAAAGGGTGTAACATCCTTTGTTCTGCCTTCCTGCCTTCCTGGGCTTGAGCTGCTCAAGCAACAGGAGGACAGAAACCTGTCTGCGAGGTGGCAGCAGCTGGGGCTGCCTGAAAAACCTCAGTAGGCTGTAATGGATGTAATGGCAGTACTGGGGGTCCTCTAAGGAGCCCCCAGAGTGCAAGGAATCATACAACTAATGCTTGCAAAATCCTTGGGGTACGATTCCAACATGTTTGATACCAAACATGGCCATATTCGGAGTTACCATTGTGAAGCTGTACATAGGCAGTGACCTATGTTCAGTGCACGTGTAAAATGGCATCCCCGCACTCACGAAGTCTGGGAAAATGGTCCTTGAGGTCATGGAGGCACCTCTGCTAGTGCAGGGGTGCCCTCACACACAGGTACTCTGCACCAAGCCATCGGGTTGGAAGGTCTGCAATATGGGTGACTTATAAGTAACCTGGTACAGTGTAAATGGCAGTGAAATTGTGCATGCACCATTTCACAGAGGCTGCAATGGCAGTCTTGTAGAAGCCTTTGCAAGGGCTCCCTATGGGTGGCAAAAGAAATGCTGCAGCCCATAGGAATCCCCTGGAACCCCAATGCCCTGGGTACCTAGGTACCATATACTAGGGACTTATAATGGGGCACCAGTATGCAAATTGTGGGTGGAATACTGGATTACCAGTATCCTATAACCATAATTTAAGGGCCAAAGCATAACTACTGGGGTCCTGATTAGCAGGATCCCAGTAGACACAGTCAAACACAATGACAAACAGGCCTAAAGTGGGGGTAACCATGCTTAAAAGAGGCTACTTTCCTACAACTATGTATAAAGCCCATGTTCCACTGCCTGCTGTGCCCTTTCAGGTGTGCATTGGACTTGTGTCTGGCTAAGCAATTGGTTTAATCTGTGGATATGATTCTGCTTGTGAATTCCTTGAGAACCCACTTTCAGTGTTGTCCCATTAGGCTGCCATTTCTGCTGGATGCGCACAATGAGCTATCACTTGTGGTTAATATGGACGCTTCGGCTCCTGCATTCCTGGAATCTGGCTCTAACATTGCGGTTACACCATCTGATGTCTTGCATTCAGCATTGGCTGAGTTGGCTGGATGTGACCATATCGGTTCTTTGGAACTTGCATCTCAGGCCACAGTTGATATATTATCTGCGGTTGAGGGTTCCTTCCGGGATCCCATTGTCTTTAGACATGGAAGTAGTTTGGGAGCCTCCAAAGGTTCTGATTTGGCCCTTGGTTTTAAGCAAATCATTTTTATTAGTTTTATTAGCTTTTTTTAATTGCCATTTTTTATTTATGGCTTTTGTTGGATCTGGACATTTTTGGAGGGTTATCCTCAAAGTTTTTGCCTTCTTCCCTTATTTTTTTAGACCTGCCTTTGTTGGCATTAGGACACTGGGCACTTTAACACTGCTAACCAGTGCTAAAGTGCAAGTGCTCTCTGTCTTAATTGTATTGGTGATTGGTTTATCCATGATGTAAGTCAAATGCTACAAGTGGGCCTGCATCACTGATTGTGCCACCCACATGAGTAGCCCTGTAAACATGTATCAGGCTTGCCATTGCAGTGCTTTTGTGTGCAGTGTTACACTGCATGTCGACCTGGCAAGTGCACCCACTTGACAGGCTCACATTTTCCATTTTACTACATGTAAGTCACCCCTAATGTAAGCCAGAGGTAGCCCCATGGGCAGGGTGCAGGGTATTTGAAAGGTAGGACATGTAATCACATGTTTTACATGTCCTGGTAGTGAAATATTGCTAAACTCAGTTTTCACTATTGGTAGGCTTAACTCTCCCATAGAGTTACTAGGGGATTGCCTTGAAATATATTTTAAGTGTAATTTCCCATTTGGAACCGATACATATGTGGAGTTTGGGGTCTCTCAACTGACAATTTAAAAATACATCTTTTGGTGAAGTTGTTTTTTGAACTGTGTGTTTGAAAATGCTATTTTTAGAAAATGGGCATTTTCTTGATTAACCATGTTGTGCCTCTGCCTGTCTGTTGAGTAGACATCTGGGTCAGGATGACAGTTGGGCTGTTGGTGCATTCACTCTAGACAGTCGCACAAAGGGAGCTGAGGTATGCCCTGCATATTCTGATGGGTCTTCCTGAGCTGAGAGTGCTGGGAGGAGCTGACAATTGCACCTGAATAGGGTTGTCCTGTACTTACACAAAGCAGTCTCCAACCACCTGGAGTATGTCTGGGGCCAGGGCAGGGAAAGGCCGGGTCCTGTGCACTACAAAGACCTCTCTTTGTAGTTTGCCTACTTCAAAGACAGAAATGGGTAAAAGTACATGATCTCTGACACAACATAGTTAGAACACATCTGAACTGAGGACACTCTGCCAGGATGCTGCAGAGGGACTGCCACTCTCCCTGTTGCTTTTTTGTGCTGGCCTGCTGCTTGCTGCTTCTGTATTGGGAGTGAAAGGATTGGATTTTGGTTTCTACATCCTGCTTTCCAGGTACTCTGAGGGCTTGAACTGAGGTTGCCTCCTGTTAAGAAGACTCAGGGCCATCAAAGACATCACCTGCCAGCTCCTGGGTTCTTACCTGCCAAGTGGTACCAAATCGAGTTCCCAGGCCCTTGGAAGTGAGCTCTAGTGCAACCAAGCACATTGACTCCAGAGCGATTTCAAAACCATCGCCGATGTCTGACTCCGTGTCACTGCCTGCACCAGAGCCGTGGTCCCCGCAGAGTTCAAGGGCCGCCACCTGCACCACAGGCCTGCCTCCACTGCAGAATCTCTGAAGTCCCACCACAACTTGAGTCCTGTGACACCCGACTCCAACTCCACCGCAGGACCTGTGGCCCTAAGGTGTAATCACGACACTGCAAAGTCGATGCCTCACATCTTGACCTGCTGAATTCATCAACCTTGCTTTGTCGTAAGGAACCAACGCCACATCGCCTCCCCTGCAACCGTAAGGAACTGGCTTCTTACCTCTCCTGTCTAGCAGTAAGGAACTGACGCCTCACCACCCCAGTAGCAGTAAGGAACTGACGCTGCACCAGCTCCAGCAACGCCTTACCTCCCCGACTCCGTGCAACGTCTTTGTTTCCTTATCGTTTTTCAAGGTACTGTATGCGGTGTCTGTGCGACTCCGTGACCAGCCCGCACTCCCTCACAAGTGGCGCCGGACTGTTGGAAGTGAATCCATCAAGATGCAGTGATAGCCCCAGTTGGTGCCATTGGTGGTCATTACAACCTGGCGGTCGGTGTTAAAGCGGCGGTAAAACCGCCAACAGGCCGGCGGTAAAAAAAATGCAAATACGACCGTGGCGGAAACCGCCAACATAGACAGCCACTTTAACACTCCGACCGCCACAGCAGTACAAACAAACACCGCGGCGGTAACTGCCAACAGACAGGCGGAGGACAATGAACCGCCCACACTATTACAACCCACCAATCCGCCACCTTTTCCGGGGCGGATTCACCGCGAACAAAAACACGGCAGAAACAGGACTTCGAAGGGAAAACGCACACCTCTACACACCCCACAAGGAACCAGGACCCCATAGAACCAGAGCTCTAGATTCTGCCAGCCTTTATCTTCCTGCTCCTCTATCAGGAGCACGAACGCCGGCAGCAAAGACAACGGTGAGTACTGCACCTATGACACAGGGGCTGGGGGAGGGAAAAAACAGTGACACACACACGCAACACGCAACACAACCACCCCCACACTCACCCACTACAACACACACGCTAAGACATATTGATACATAACAGTTACACCCCCCAACCCCTCCTTGAAGAATGCAAGGACAAAAGGAAATGAGTCGAATAATTGTGATATATTCAATTACATACATCAAAAATATTTACAAATATATACATTTATACTACATACAATTATATACACCAAGAACACAAGTCCAAGGGATTCCACCATCATAGTCCGTGGATCACTGGGCCCAAAAGGCATGGGCGAGGCCCACATTCAATACCCGAACAAGACGGAGAGAACACTGCAGAGGCATCAGTTAGAAATAAAACAGGCACCTCAGCGGGAAGGGAAGGGGGGGCACCTCAGCCGGTTGAGTGCACGACGCCAGATCCACGAGGGGGCTCCATGCCCACAGTTCAGTCCTGGGGTGTGCAAAGCCACAGTCTCACAAGTCTCTACAGTGGGTGGGTTGCCCACTGTTCAATCCTGGGATTGCAAAGCCACAGTCTCACAAGTCTCTACAGAGGGTGGTTTGCCCACTGTTCAATCCTGGGGAGTGCAAAGCCACAGTCTCGCAAGTCTCTACAGTGGGTGGTTTGCCCACTGCTGCATCCTGGGGAGTGAAAAGCCACAGTTTCTCAAGTGGATATCATTCTCCATTGGTTCTGGAGGGGGACTTGTGCCCAGAGTGCTTCATCCTGCCAAGGACTGAGGTAGTGGATGTATCTCTCCACTGGTTCTGGAGGGGGTCTTGTGCCCAGAGTGCTTCATCCTGCCAAGGACTTAGGTAGTGGATGCTTTTCTCCACTGGTTCTGGAGGGGGCCTTGTGCCCAGAGTGCTTCATCCTGCCAAGGACTGAGGTAGTGGATGTATCTCTCCACTGGTTCTGGAGGGGGTCTTGTGCCCAGAGTGCTTCATCCTGCCAAGGACTTAGGTAGTGGATGCTTTTCTCCACTGGTTCTGGAGGGGGCCTTGTGCCCAGAGTGCTTCATCCTGCCAAGGACTGAGGTAGTGGATGTATCTCTCCACTGGTTCTGAAGGGGGCCTTGTGCCCAGAGTGCTTCATCCTGCCAAGGACTAAGGTAGTGGATGTATCTCCCCACTGGTTCTGGAGGGGGCCTTGTGCCCAGAGTGCTTCATTCTGCCAAGGAATGAGGTAGAGAATGCTTTTCTCCACTGTTTCTGGAAGGGGCCTTGTGCCCAGAGTGCTTCATCCTGCCAAGGACTGAGGTAGTGGATGTATCTCTCCACTAGTTCTGAAGGGGGCCTTGTGCCCAGGGTGCTTCATCCTGCCAAGGACTGAGGTAGTGGATGTATCTCTCCACTGGTTCTGGAGGGAGACTTGTGCCCAGGGTGCTTCATCCTGCCAAGGACTTAGGTAGTGGATGTATCTCTCCACTGGTTCTGGAGGGGGACTTGTGCCCAGAGTGCTTCATCCTGCCAAGGACTGAGGTAGTGGATGTATCTCTCCACTGGTTCTGGAGGGGGCCTTGTGCCCAGAGTGCTTCATCCTGCCAGTGGCGGACTCAGTAGCATAGGAATCATTGGCGCTCACTGGCCTGCGGTGCTGCTGGCGGTGGTGTCCTGGGCAGCGGTTCAGCTGGTGGCGGTCTTGTCCTGGCCTGCGGTGCTGCTGGCGGCGGTGTCCTGGGCAGCGGTTCAGCTGGTGGCGGTCTTGTCCTGGCCTGTGGTGCTACTGGCGGTGGTGTCCTGGGCAGTGGTTCAGCTGCTGGCGGTGTCCTGGGCAGCCGGGCTGCTGCTGGCGGGCCTGTCTTTGGCAGCGGGGCTACTGCTGGCGGTCCTGTCTGTGGCAGCGGGCCTGCTGCTGGTGGTCCTGTCTTTGGCAGCGGGGCTGCTGGCGGTCACCTCCTGGGCAGCGGGCTGCTGCTGGTGGGCCTGTCTGTGGCAGCGGGGCTGCTGGGGGTCACCTCCTGGGCAGCGGGGCTGCTGCTGGTGGTCTTCTCCTGGGCAGTGTGGCTCCTGCGGTCCTGTCTGTGGCAGCAGGGCTGCTGGCAGTCACCTCCTCGGCAGCAGGGCTGCTGCTGGCGGTCTTCTCCTGGGCAGTGTGGCTGCTGGCAGTCGCCTCCTGGGCAGCGGGGCTGCTGCTGGCGGTCCTGTCTGTGGCAGCGGAGCTGCTGGCGGTCTTCTCCTGGGCAGTGTGGCTGCTGGCGGTCGCCTCCTGGGCAGCGGGGCTGCTGCTGGCGGTCCTGTCTGTGGCTGCAGGGCTGCTGGCGGTCTTCTCCTGGGCAGTGTGGCTGCTGGCGGTCGTGTCCGCCGTGCTGATCTTCCCAGACTTGCCGGTTTTACTGTGCCTCTTCCCCACCTTGGATGGTGTCGCAGCTGTCTCCACACTCCCAACTGTACCCTTGGGAGCGGCTATGGTGGCTGATTTCTTTCCCCTCTCCCGCCGGGCATTGGCCAACTTTTTATGCTTGACAGGTGGAGGACTGTCCGTGCTCTGGCTCCTTGCCACACTGGCTGCCCTACTGCCTGGTGCACTCCATAATCCGGTGACTACTGGCACCACTGGTCCCGCCCATGTTATGGCTGAGGTGCTAGGTTGGGACCTGGAGAGTCGGGCCCTAGGAGACTGACGGGGTGGGGGAGGTGAGGGTAAGAGGCCAAGGCTGGCCAGGAAAAGTTTCTTAGGAACACTGGGACAGGTAGCTGGAGGGGGTTTGGGAGTGGGGGAAGAGGTTGTGGTTGTAGGAGGTGTACGTTTGCTGACTTTGGGTGAAGGTGCATGGGCTGGAGGATGTCGTGAGGTGGATGGCTGTTGGGTGGGTGTGTGGCTGCGTTTGTGTACCTTGGGAGGTGGCCTCACAGACACACTGGGAGAGGACACAGGGGATGTGTGAATGGTAGTGGGGGTGGTGACTGCACGTGAGCAGGGTGTGGTGGTGTGTGTTCTGGTGATGGACGTAGTGGCTGAGGATGTAGTGCATGCAGTTGTGAGTGGAGACGAGACAGGGAGGGAGAAGGGAGACGAGGAGGAGGGGGACACAGTGGAGGCAGTGGATGTTGGTGTGTCTGCATGTGTCTGATGCTTGCATGAGTGCCTGTGGGATGTGTGCTGCTTATGTTTGCCAGGGCTTCCCTTGTGTGTTGAGGTGTGTGCATGCTGGTCTGATGGTGTGCTTGGGATAGGCTGAGGTACAGGGGTGTGGGTCTGGGTGGAGGAAGTTGGAGGGGGGAGGCTAGAGACAAGGACAATGGCTGCCATCAGTGCTGAGGCCAGAGTCTGAAAAGCTCGCTGAAGGGCTGCCTGACCAGAGTGAATGCCCTCCAGGTATGCATTGGTTTGTTGCAACTTCCTCTCTACACCCTGGATGGCATTCAAAATGGTAGACTGCCCAACAGTGAGGGACCTGAGGAGGTCAATGGCCTCCTCACTGAGGGCAGCAGGGGTGAGAGGGGCAGGGGCTGAGGTGATGCCCACCGTCCTGGGTGAGTGGGCACGGGGCAAAGGCTGATGGGCTTCTGGGAGGGCGGTGCTGGTAGGGGGGGTGGCGGCTGTACCTGTAGATGCGGGGGCACAGATGGGGCCACCACCGCAAGGGAGCTCCCATCAGAGGAGGAGTCCGTCTCGCTGGTGACAGCTCCTTTCCCCACCGTGGAGATCCCCTCACCCTCTGTCCCACTGGTGAATTCGGAGTCCGTAGTGTCGCCCTCTAGGGCCATGTGGGATGCAGCTCCCTCCTGCTCGGGTGCCATTGCTCCTCCGCCTGATGATGCCAATGCACACAAGTACAGGGAGACCACAAAAAGGGGGGGGGGGCAGACAGAAGAAAGACATGTTCAGTGCATGCAATACGTCCATCACTTATTCTTTTTGCATTTGTCGCCCTAAGTGGGAGCCATGCCCAGACGTGGGTCCGGTGCTTCCCATGCCACTGGATTCAAGCTAGCCTGGCTGATGAGGGGTGAAACCCCGAAACCGGTCCCAGGATGCTTGTTTCCAGTCCAGGGAAGACCTGGCCTGGCAGTTCGGGCTGGACTGTTCCCATAGGGAACATGGTCAAGACTGATTTGCATATGGCTGGGTCCAAACTGGAAATGTATGGGCAGCAAAAAAACGATGGATTTAGGCCCCGATCTCTGTACTGGGGGTGAATGTTTGACATTGTTCAGCATTCCGTCCATCACTTATTCTTTTTGCATTTGTCGACCTAAGTAGGAAGGGTATGCCCAGACGTGGGTCCCGTGCATACCCATGCTACTGGATTCAAGCTAGCCTGGCTGATGAGGGGTAAAACCCTGAAACTGGTCCCAGGATGCTTGTTTCCAGTCCAGGGAAGACCTGGCCTGGCAGTTTGGGCTGGACTGTTCCCATAGGGAACATGGTCAAGACTGATTTGCATATGGCTGGGTCCAAACTGGAATGGCATGGGCAGCAAACAAAATGATGGATTTAGGCCCAGATCTCTGTACTGGGGGTGAATGTTTGACATTGTTCAGCATTCCGTCCATCACTTATTCTTTTTGCATTTGTTGCCCTACGTGGGAAGGGTATGCCCAGACGTGGGTCCCGTGCTTCCCATGCCACTGGATTCAAGATAGCCTGGCTGATGAGAGGTGAAACCCTGAAACCGGTCCCAGGATGCTTGTTTCCAGTCCAGGGAAGACCTGGCCTGGCAGTTCGGGCTGGACTGTTCCCATAGGGAACAGGGTCAAGACTGATTTGCATATGGTTGGGTCCAAACTGGAATGGCATGGGCAGCAAAAAAACGATGGATTTAGGCCCAGATCTCTGTACTGGGGGTGAATGTTTGACATTGTTCAGCATTCCGTCCATCACTTATTCTTTTTGCATTTGTCGCCCTAAGTGGGAAGGGTATGCCCAGACGTGGGTCCCGTGCTTCCCATGCCACTGGATTCAAGCTAGCCTGGCTGATGAGGGGTGAAACCCCGAAACCGGTTCCAGGATGCTTGTTTCCAGTCCAGGGAGGACCTGGCCTTGCAGTTCGGGCTGGACTGTTCCCATAGGGAACAGGGTCAAGTCTGATTTGCATATGGCTGGGTCCAAACTGGAATGGCATGGGCAGCAAAAAAACGATGGATTTAGGCCCAGATCTCTGTACTGGGGGTGAATGTTTGACATTGTTCAGCATTCCGTCCATCACTTATTCTTTTTACTGGGGGTGGATGTTTGACATTGTTCAGCATTCCATCCATCACTTATTCTTTTTGCAATCAGTGCATACAATACAGCTACCGTTGGCGGACACGACAGACACAGAAGCCCCCTGCACTATGCCGCGCACTTGGGGTCCACTATTCAATCCCTGGGACTTGGCTTACAAGGCTATGGCCAATATCTTCACACATGGATGTCACAGGAGCCTAACTAGGTGTAGTTGGCACTGTACACAGGTGGGGTGGGGTGCCACAGGGCCTGCCTGAAGAAGGGAACTTAACTAGCAAACTCGCCCTGGCCTAGGGGAACCCACAGCCCACCTCCCCCACCCAGATACCTCCACTGCACGCTGAATCAGCAGAATGAGAGTGTACTCACCCCCTTGTTGCTGCTGTGATGCCCTCAAGTGCCCATCTAACTCCGGGTACGCCACCGCCAGGATCCTGAACATCAGAGGGGGTCATGGTGCGACGGGCACCCCTCCCACGTTGGGAGGCCATCCCTAGCTGGGCCTCCGCCATCTTCTAGCTCCAGCGGCGAATGTCCTTCCATCTTTTCCGGCAGTGGGTGCTCCGTCTGTGGTAGACCCCCAGGGTCCGGACTTGCTTGGCGATGGCACGCCAGATGTCCTTCTTCTGGTGGGCGCTGACCTACAGGAATTGTACAGGGGAAAAAGAGAAGTAATTACCAACTGCACCGTCACAGTCATTGACCCGCATCCCTACCCTTGCCATGACGCACATGCACTCACCGTCGTTTCATGCATACCTCATTCTCACCCCCCCCCCATCTTTCATCCATCCCATTCCACACAGGCATTGCCCACACAGCATGCTCACAGTATGCTTACCTGTTTGTCTGGAGGACAGTAGAGTAGCGTGTACTGGGGGAGGACCCCATCCACGAGTTTCTCCAACTCCTCCGTGCTGAAGGCAGGGGCCCTTTCCCCAGACACACAAGCCATTGTCTCTTCCAGACTGAGGTCACAGCAGCACTTGCAGTGTAGGTCCTCTCCTGTCGAAGATCAGGTATCGAGTGATTGAACAGACAGAAAATGGCGGTCACGTCCACGGCGGTGCGTACCGTCACCGCCAGCGTACATTGTCATTGACTCCTGGGACCCATAGGGTCCAATGTTAACCAATGCAGAGTTGCGCTGTGGTCTTCGACCGCCTACCGCAACGATGTACAACGGCAGCGCAGTTACATTATATCCCATTGTCCAACCTTACAGGTCAGGCAGCCGCCATTTCAGGGGCCCACATGGCTTTATTTTTGACTGCGTCACACATACCTAGGTCTTGCCTAAACACTCATACAGGCAAATTTCGATTTATGAATATTCTCAGAGTAAGCTGTGTTAACGTACCTCAGAGTTGGTTGACTCTCTGCTCGCTGTTTTCCTCCATAGGCACCTTCCACTGGGGCATGTGAGGAGATGGCGGCATCCTCCTGTGTACAGACCGCTGGTGGACCTATCAACAATGGAGGAAAGACATGTGATCATCACCTACAGGCTTGATAGTGCCACAATCCAGGAACTGTGTGCCCAGTTGGAGCCAGACCTGATGTCAGCTATCTGCTATCGCACAGGAATCCCCCCTCAAGTGCAGGTGCTGTCAGTACTCCATTTCCTAGTAAGTAGGGCCCATATTTATACTTTTTGACGCTAAACTGCGCTAACACAGTTTAGCGTCAAAAAGTTTTGCGCCGGCTAACGCCATTCTGAAGCGCCATGCGGGCGCCGTATTTATTGAATGGCGTTAGCCGGCGCAAGCCGACCGGCGCTGCCTGGTGTGCGCGAGAAAAACCACGTACACCAGACAGCGCCGGCGTAGGGGGAAAATGGCGCATGGGCGTCTTAAAATGGGGCAAGTCAGGTTACGTCGAAAAAATCATCGTAACCCGACTTGCGCCATTTATTTTCGACGCCCATCCCCCATCAACATGACTCCTATCATTGTAAAGATAGGAGTCATGCCCCCTTGCCCAATGGCCATGGTCATTGGGCATAGTGGCATGTAGGGGGGCACAAATCAGGCCCCCCTATGCCAAAAAAAATTATTAAAAAAAAATAAAAAATACTTACCTGAACTTACCTGAATGTCCCTGGGGTGGGTCCCTCCAGCCTTGGGTGTCCTCCTGGGGTGGGCAAGGGTGGCAGGGGGGGTCCCTGGGGGCAGGGGAGGGCACTCTGGGCTAATTTTGAGCCCACTTGTCCCTTAACGCCATGCCTGACCCAGGCGTTAAAAAGCGGCGCAAATGCGCCGTTTTTAGCCACGCCCACTCCCGGGCGTCTCTTTTGCCCGGGAGTATAAATACCACGTAAAGGCCTGGGAGTCATTTTTTAGACGGGAACGCCTCCCTTGTATATCATTAACGCAAGGAAGGGGTTCACGCTAAAAAATGACGCACATTCCGGGAACTTTGGCGCTATTCGCCTCTAACGCCATAGTATAAATATGGCGTTAGTTGGCGTTAGTTTAGCGTCGAATTTGCGTCGAAAAAAACGACGCAAATTCGGCGCAAACGGAGTATAAATACGGCCCTAGGTCTTTTCAAACAACAGTGGCCATAGCTTCAGGGATGTCCCAGCCTATGTTTTCTAACGTGTTGTCCAGAGTGTTGTCTGCCCTGCTGAAACACATGCGGAGCCACATCGTTTTCCCTCAGGTGGAGCATTTGCCTACAGTGAAAGGTGATTTCTATGCCCTGGGACATATCCCCAACATCATAGGTGCCATTGATGGGACACATGTGGCCTTGGTCCCCCCTCCGCAGGAGTGAACAGGTGTACAGAAACCGGAAGAGTTACCATTCCATGAATGTGCAGATGGTGTGTTTGGCAGACCAGTACATCTCCCATGTTAATGCCAAATTCCCTGGCTCAGTGCATGAAGCTTACATCCTGTGGAATAGCAGCATCCCTTATGTGATGGGGCAACTACCGAGGCACAGGGGGGCATATTTATACTCTGTTTGCGCCGGAATTGCGTCGGTTTTTTTGACGCAATTCCGACGCAAAACGAACTCCATATTTATACTTTGGCGTTAGACGCGTCTAGCGCCAAAGTCCATGGAGTTTGCGTCATTTTTTTGCGTGGACACCTACTTTGCGTTAATGAGATGCAAGGTAGGCGTTCCCATCTAAAAAATTGACTCCGAGGCATGTGCGCCGTATTTACACTCCCGGGCAAAATTCACGCCCGGGAGTGGGTGGGTCAAAAAAAATGACGTACGGCCGCTTTTGCGCCGTTTTTTAGCGCCTGGAAAAGGCAGGCGTTAAGGGACCTGTGGGCTCGGAAGGAGCCCAGAGGTGCCCTCCCATGCCCCCAGGGACACCCCCTATCACCCTTGCCCACCCCAGGAGGACACCCAAGGCTGGAGGGACCCATCCCAGGGACATTAAGGTAAGTTCAGGTAAGTATTTTTTTTAAATTATTTTTGTGGCATAGGGGGGCCTGATTTGTGCCCCCCAACATGCCACTATGCCCAATGACCATGCCCAGGGGACAGAAGTCCCCTGGGCATGGCCATTGGGCAAGGGGGCATGACTCCTGTCTTTGCTAAGACAGGAGTCATTTCTATGGGGGTTGGGAGTCGGAAAAAATGGCGCAAATCGGGTTGAGGCGAAAAATTGGCCTCAGCCTGACTTGCCCCATTTTTTGACGCCCAAGCTCCATATCCCCCTACGCCGGCGCTGCCTGGTGTACGTCGTTTTTTTCCACGCACACCAGGCAGCGCCGGCGGCTAACGCCAGCTAACGTCATTGATTAAATACGGCGCCCGCATGGCGCTTCAGAATGGCGTTAGCCGGCGCTAATTTTTTGACGCAAAACTGCGTTAGCGCAGTTTTGCGTCAAAAAGTATAAATATGGCCCAGGGTGTGGCTATTAGGTGAGCACCTGGACCCAAATCAGTGGGAATAGTTGTCTGGGTCTGTGGATGTCCCTATCAGTCAGTGTGTGTCTAACAGTTGTCCCTCACCATTTGCAGGTGACTCTGGTTACCCCCACCTGTCATGGCTACTGACCCCAGTGAGGAATCCCAGGACAAAGGCAGAGGAACGCTACAATGAGGCCCATGGGCAAACTAGGAGGATTATAGAGCGGACCATCGGCCTCCTGAAGGCCAGGTTCCAGTGCCTCCATATGACAGGTGGATCCCTATTCTACTCACCAAAGAAGGTGTGCCAGATCATCGTGGCCTGCTGTATGCTTCACAACTTGGCTTTGCGACGACAGGTGCCTTTTCTGCAGGAGGATGGTCGAGATGGAGGTGTTGTGGCAGCTTTGGAGCCTGTGGACAGTGAAGACGAGGAAGCAGAAGAAGAGGACATCGACAACAGGAACACGGTGATCCTGCAATACTTCCAGTGAGACACAGGTAAGAAGACAAACCTGCCTGCTACATCTAATTTAAATCTACTACCTCTCTACTGTCTGTCATTTTCACCCAGTGTATGGTCACTGAGTTTTCACTTTCCCCTTACGATTTCACAGATGTGGGTCCCACTGTGTGACATCTGCTTTGTTTCCTCATGGACTAGAGCTGTGTGACATAGGTATGTTGACTTTGCCTTTGAAAGAGCATTTTGGCACTGTAATTGCTAATACACTATTTCACAGACTCCAGATTGTTTTGTGCTTTAAGGGAGTTTATTTAAGTGCTCAATATTGGAGGGGGTTGTAAAATGGTGAGGGGTGATGGTGAAGGAATGTCCATGGCAGAGTCCAGTCTATTAGTCTCACAGGTGCATTGTCCAAAGGGGCATAGGAAGTGGAGCTGGGGCAGTTTAAGGATGGACAGGGTGACAAGGTGGGACAAATGGATGACAATCCGGGTGGTCTCATTTCTTGGCGGGGTCCTGGCATCATTCTGGGTCTTTGTCCTGGATCTCAGGGACCGTTTGCGGGGTGGTTCTCCCTCTGCAGGGGGTGGGGTGCTGGTGTGGTGGTCTTGTGGCGGTGCCTCCTGTCCACTAGCGCCGGAGGAGGTGGTGGGCAGTTCATCGTCCAGGCTAGGGTCAGGGGCCCCTTGTTGTGCCACAGTATTCTTCCGAGTGTTGACAAGTTCCTTCAGCACCCCTACAATGGTGCCCAGGGTGGAATTGATGGATTTGAGTTCCTCCCTGAAGCCCAAATACTGTTCCTCCCTGAAGCCCAAATACTGTCTGTTCCTCCTGCAGCCGCTGGGTCTCCTGAAACTTGGCCAGTACCATTGCCATTGTCTCCTGGGAATGGTGGTAGGCTCCCATGATGTTGGAGAGGGCCTTGTGGAGAGTGGGTTCCCTGGGCTTGTCCTCCCCCTGTCGCACAGCAGCCCTCCCAGTTTCCCTGTGTTCCTGGGCCTTTGTCCCCTGAACCGTGTGCCCACTGCCACTGCCCCCAGGTCCCTGTTGTTGTTGGGGTGGTAGGTTAGCCTGGGTACCCTGTAGTGGTGGACACACTGCTGATTGACGTGTCCTGGGGACAGAGGTATGGGCCCGCTGGGTGGGTGCTGTGCTGGTGTTTCCAGAGGGGGGAAGCCCTGTAGTGGCTTGGCCCAGTGTGAGGGGAACCGACTGTCCCGAGGTCCCAGATGGGCCAGGCTGGTCGTCTAGATCCAGTTGGACAGGGCTGCTGTCTTCACTGTGGGCCTCTTCTGTGGGTGGAGTGGACATGTCTGGACCCTCCTGTCCGGTGACGTTGGGTAGGGGTCCTGCAGGGGGGGGGGGGGGTAAAAGCATGATTATTGCATCTGTGTGTGCCATGGTGTGCAAAAGGTGGGTGACAATGTACCCCAGTGCTTGCATTCCTGTGTAGGACCTTGTGTGATGATGGGTTAGGGGGGTGTATGGGTATATGAAGTGGCCATGTTTTGGTGATGGGTGTCCATGCTTTGGTGTTGCATGCAGGGCTTGGTGTTGGGATGGGTGGTTTGTGATATTGGGACATATGTGAGGAATAGGAATGATGGGGTGAGTGCGAGGTGGGGTATGTGATGGCATGCAGGTAGGGTGGGGGATATAGTAGTAAAGATTTGACTTACCAGAGTCCATTCCTCCAGCTACTCCTGCGAGGCCCTCAGGATGCAGAATAGCCAAGACCTGCTTCTCCCATGTTGTTAGTTGTGGGGGACGAGGTGGGGGTCCACCGCCAGTCCTCTGTACCGCGATGTGGTGTCTTGAGACCACGGAATGCACCTTCCCCCGTAGGTCGTTCCAACTCTTCCTAATGTCATCCCTATTTCTTGGGTGCTGTCCCACTGCGTTGACCCTGTCCACGATTCTTCGCCATAGCTCCATCTTCCTAGCTATGGAGGTGTGCTGCACCTGTGATCCGAATAGCTGTGGCTCTACCCGGATGATTTCCTCCACCATGACCCTGAGCTCCTCCTCAGGGAACCTGGGGTGTCTTTGCCGTGCCATGGGGTGGTGTGGGTGATGTGTGGGGTGGTGTGTGTTGTGATGTGTGGGGTGATATTTTATGGTGTGTTGTGTGAGGTGCATGGATGTTATGTGGGTGATTGTGTTGAGTGCCTGTGGATGCTAGTGTTGTTTCTGGTGGTGTCTCTCTCTGGCCTCTCAGTCGCAATTGTGGTAGTAGGGGTTTGTGGGTAATGTGGGTGGGTGTTTTACATTGTTTTGGGTGTGTGGGAGTGGTGTGTGTATGTGTATCAGGTGTGTGTATTTCGAATTGCAGAATGTGGATGTGTTTTGTAAAAGTGTGTGTATTTTAAGCGCGGCAGTGTGTACCGCCAATGGAATACCGCGGTTGAAAGACCGCCGTGTGGATTCATGGGTCGTGATAATGTGGGCGTATTCCTGTTGGCGTGACAGTGGAGGATTTCTTATCGCCGTTTTATCACTGACCTTTGGTGTGGCGGACTTGTGTGGGTGTCTGGATTTTGGCGGATTCCGGCCTTTGGGTCATAATGACCGTGGCAGAATTCTGCGGCTGCGGCGGTTTGTTGGCAGTCTTCTGCACGGCAGTAAACGGCTTTTACCGCCAATGTTGTAATGATCCCAATTCGTATTGTTACTTGTGGATGGTGGATTTTTGTTGTTTTGGTCTTCTTTTACTCAGATAAATATTGGCTACTAAATACCCTGTTTTTCTCTTAAAACCAGCAGTAAATGCCAACAAGGCACTAATCCTTGAACTGGAAGGAAAAGGAAGGCAAAAGAACACAAGCGATTCAGTACTGAGGGGCATTAAAAGGGGAAGCAGATCCCAGAAGTCCTAGGAGGGGAGCTAATCATAATGACAAGCAGAACAGGGGACGGGCGCTGCTGCTCAGCACAGCAAACAAAAACCATGGACTGGCCCTGGTTACCAGGAGCACTGAGCACCCAGTCCTAACACATGGAACTCAGACAACAAGACTGAGACAACACAGACTACCCTGAAAATCAGTTTTTGTTACATTAGAGCTCTAACTGAGTCCAAAGTGAAGAATGCTGCGATTGAAGAGCTGATAAGACATGACATCGTAGCACTCCAAAAAACATCCCCTTGGCACAACTTCACAGCATATGAAGCTTGAGCAACAGCATCACAGGTAGGGAGGCATTCCTCTGGAGGCGTGTCAATCTACGTGAAAAATGAGCTAATGGCCACAACAACTGTGCTTAATGCAGGTAAAGGTGATTATATCATCCTCATGGTATCCCTGTCCACCAGGCTTTCCTTCATCATAGGGTTCATCTACCATCACCCGCCAGTCAAGAAGGAAGTCAACCTTGACAATATTGCTCCCAATACTGACAAATTTAACAACATTGCATCCAGAGGCAACGTGGGTCATCATTATGGGATTTTTTTAATGCCAATTTATTGTGTGTAGAATGAAATAATACCCTTACAGATCTTGACAATGTAATTTGGGCCAAACTCCCAATCAAAATGCAATACCATAGGGGGAACAAGCAAGATAAAGCACTTAGCCACCTCCCTAAATCAGCTAGGTCTCCACATGTGAAATGGCAGGTTTGTTTTGTACCCCTCGGCTGCCTATACACACACTTCATGTTTTAGGATGGGAACTCTGGATTACATGTGGGTGTCCCTAGTCCACTTTCAGCATATAAGCAAATTTGAAGTTATCTTGATGTTGGCAAGTGATCATGTAATCATCCTCAAATGTAAAGCACTAGTTATAGGACTCGGTCGACCTAAAATAAGTCTCATTGGAAGGCAAGAAGACCTCAAACCCATTAATAGAATAAAACTGAACATGGAGGACCAAGAGGGGCACGGGGCCTGAGTGGATCAGTTTCGAGATGAACCGTTGAAAACAAGCAAGGAAATTGCAATTTCAATCTTTGAGGGTCTCTGGCCATCCACCTAAGGAAGAATGAAGGAGTTCCCATGAAGCAGGCCAGTGGCAAGAAACTTAAGGACAGTAAACCTCCCACAACAAATAGGAAACATAACCGGAATGTAAAAGCAGCCCTAAAATTACAATTAAATAAAGGTCTGAAAAACCTCAGCCATGATAAAGGGGAGAATAGGTGGTTGCATAGGTGTAACAATAAGGACAAAATACAGGAAATTTCTATACGCCCAAAAATGGGAGAAGGCAGCCAGAAGGTAGGTAGCATCACATACAATAATAAAATCTAGAGACCAAAGAAAATTCTGGCTATGGATCGATAACAGCTCAACCTCAAAACATCAGGCGATCACAGCCAACATGATGGCACCAAGATTGAAGCTCCCCAACAGGGCACCAACGTGTTAATGCCATCACTAAGCCTGTACTATGCTGACAAGACATAAATAAGCCCAGACCAAGTGCTGACAGCCATCAAAGGCATATGCCCAAGTGAGCTCCAGGTCCAAGTGGCTTCCCAGCCGCAATATATTAATGGGCCCCAACTTGATGGGCTTTGGTAATGGCCCCCCGTTTGAAGAATACTTACTGGGGCCAACCATCCCAGAGTCATGGAGAGGCTCACTACTGGTTCCCTGACATAAAAAAGACTATTGATCATGCCTGGGGAATTATCGCCTGATTGCACTCTGTGATACGGAAGGGAAGTGTTAGTTGAGCATTTTAAATAGGGAGCTACAATCCTGGGCAGCAGAAAAAACCTAATTCCCCCCAAGCCAAAGAGGTTTTTAAAAGGACTGCTACATTGAAGACAACCTCACCTGCATCTCCTACCTGAGTGAAGTAGCCATCACCTCCAAGGGTAAGGCCCTCTAAGCCCGCTTTATAGATTTTCAAACTGCCTCTGACACGGACTCAAGAATAAGACGCTGGTCAAAGCTAAACGCATGGGGCATCCCTCCCAACTTACTGAAAGCAATTATAGCTTTACATTCCAACACTTGGTCAAAAATAAAAGTCAGCGCAGGATGGGCCACCATGGCAAAAATCATGACAAATAAGGGCCTAAAGCAAGGCTGCATTCTATCGCTTTCATTATTTGATCTTTACTTGGCTGATCTAACGGAACACCTCAAGAAGGAGGGTGCATTTCTATCAAAGATTGCCAGTGCCAGAATCCAATCACTCCAGAATGCAGATGATACAGATCTTTTTGATTTTACACAAATAGGATTACAGAGACTCTTTAATGCACTCACCAACTACTGTTGAGCAAACAAACTGAATATAAATGTGGCAAAGACCACAGTGATGATAATTTCACACAAACTGAGGAAAAAGGGGAGCATGGTCCATCTAGGTGAGTGCCATCAAAGTTGTTGTCAGGTATAAATACCTGGAGGTATGGTTGGATCATACGGGGCGCATCGCACAGCAAGTCCATGCCCAACAGACAGTAGCAAACTCCTTGGAATGGACATTTCTCAAGTTACAGAAATCAATGGCAAACCCTGACTTACGGCCGCTTCTAAGGTGATGGGTTGCAAACTACTACCCCCATCCCCTGTGGCGAAATAGCATTTAGAGAAAATATGGCCAATTTGGCTGGACAGGGAACAGTCAACCTGTTCTAGAAGGTTTTTTTCCCTGCCTAATTGCACATTGCATGCCCAAATCCACCAAGAACTTTAGCTGTTTTCACAGCATTTGATATTGAAGGCAGAGTTCCAAGCCTGCTGCCTCAAAGCCAAGCAGGCGAGAAAAAAATCACTCTAATAAATTTAGGGCCAGATGTGCGAAGAATCCAGATTGCGATTTCCTAATTGTGAATCTTTCTGATTTACAATTAGAAAATCGCAAACTGCAATGTACTCATGTGTCTCAGACACATTTAATGATTCATAGTGGGTCGCAAACGGACCAGCCTCATCAATATTCATAAGGCAGGTAGCAATTTTTATAATGCAGCTCATTTTCCTTAAAGAAAAACAGGATGCATTGCAAAAAGAAAAATGAAAAGTTTTCTTTTCATTTTTTAAGAGTAGGCAGTGGGTCGTGGGACCACTGCCTGCCCCTCAAAAATGTTTGCAAAGAAACCTTGGATCTTCTCCAAACTTCTGACGCAACTGAGAGATGGGGTGGGTGGGTATTGCCTCTCCAAATCTCTTAGAATACTACTGGTCTGCACATCTGCGTTTTATATCTACCTGGGTGGAATGTGAAAGTGAATGCCATTGGTTTCGCATGGATAGGGCTGTGGCTTGTAGACTCCTGTGGGACCTGGCATGGCTTGCTAGGCATGTCCGTCCCCGCAGCGCATATGCAGCAATTCCGACTCGGATGGTGCTTGAAATCTGGGATAGGCTTGCATTAGAGTGTGGTGTTTCCCTCCCTCGACACTGTGATAGCCACAACCCAGCATTTACACCAGCGCTCTCCCCCCAAGCCTTTCAGGCATGGACTGACAAAGACTGCAGGACACTGAGAGATCTCTTCCAAGGCACTGAATTTAAAACTTTTGAGCAATGCAGAGAAGAATATGGCCTCCCAGACAGGGCTCGGCTGGAGTATCTACATTTGTGAAATTTGGTGCTCCACCCCGCAATTTATCCGGTGATGATACGCCCCTCTAATCCATTCCAGACATTGTTTTAGACATATGGCGGGACAAAGGGACTCATTTCCAACACTTACTGCACTCTCCAACACTCCACAAGCATGCCCCCACACACATACCAATCTCAATGGAACAGAGACCTGGCAGTAGGCATTCAGCTTAAGCAATGGGACACTTTTGGAACAAACTTCCGAAAATATACCGTGGTCTCTCTTTGATGGAATCGGCCTATAAACTCATGTACCAATGGTACTTTACTCCCTCCCAGCTGGCAACTATCTACCCGGAACCTCCTCGCTTTGCTGGAGATGTGCACAGGCTGATGGTGACTTTATCCATACGTGAGGGACATGTCCCCCGTTTTGAATCTTCTGGAAAGAAATCCTCAGTCACATTTAGAATGTCTTAGGCTACCCTATTCCCACTACCCCTCACGTAGTTATCTTCGTTCTACGACCACAGGGCTTGACCGGTATGACCTGTGCAGATTGGATACTCACCAGTTACATGCTGCATATAGCGCATCATCTGATTGCCCTAGCCTGGAAACAACAATCCCTGCCTTGCCTGCCGCAGTGGATCACACGCCTCTCACAGGTCATGGCACTAGAGCAACTTAGTCATAAATTATCTGGCACGGATGTGAGCTTTTGCAAAATCTGTCATCCTCTCCTAGCCCACCATAGATAAGCCATAACAAAGTCTGCCACCGTAGATAAGAGGCAGGCTTTGTTATCATGATATATGACGGTCTTACCCGCCTGTTTCATAATGTTGCTTTCAACCTATCTTTGTAACTAGCGTCATGCTCTGCCTCTTGATTGTTGAGCCACGTATGCTTATTGCTGCTGTTCTGCATCTCTAACTTCCAATAAAAGGAGCTTGAGAAAAAACATAATTTGCACCCTCATTCGCAAAGGGGAAGGGATCCCTTGGGGACCCCTTCCAAATTGCGAATGGCTTACCACCAACTTGAAGTTGGTGATAACTGAATGTTTTGCAACTGCATTTCCGGTCGCAAAACATTCCTACATACCAGTGTGACTTGCTATTAGGAAGGGGTGCCCTTGGCATGCCCCAACCTAATAGCAAGTCGCAAACCCTATCTTGCGAGTCTGTAGTAAGTTACAGACTCGCAAAATAGGGATGGTTCATACTAAAAAGCATTTTACTGGTCGCAAACGGCCCATCTGGACATTTGCGACCAGTAAAAGGCTTCGTATATCTGGCCCTTAATCTGGGAAGTAATAAACAACCCGCTGGACAGGCTGGCTTAAGTACCTAAACTTCTCATTGGCTATATTGGAGGCCCGAGAGATTTGGTTAAATGGCCTTCCAGTATCTGTAGTCTCAAAACTGTTGACTAAGCAAGCAAAACTAATATCAAGTGAACAAGATGCACAAGTCTCAAAGAAAATGGCACATGGTGCCTGGGCCACAACACCGTACAAACCAGGGGTCCTGCCCATCTCTCGTCACCTTCTGGCAAAAAGCAGTTAATGGGTCTTTGATTCAGATTAATCCCTTTGAAAACCTACTAGTATGGTCAGTGGAACCCTAATGATACCAACAAAGCTGTTTTTGTTCAAACGGAAAAGAATACCTGACACACATTCTCTTTATCCTCCAAAAGCTGCTCCTGTTAACGAAATTTTGATTGTCGCCAATATGGCGTACCCTTAAACAGTGGCGGCTCCTCTGCTAGGGCGGGAGAGCGTCACCCTCCCCGCCAGCAGCAACCGCTGCAAATCCTTCAACAAGGATAGGTTAAAGGATAATAAACTATGTTTTCTTGTTTTCATTTTAAATTAAGGTTGTATACAATTTTGCACATTATGCCGGCCTCAGACTCGAACGTCCAACTAGTATCAAAAAGAACAATACAGTCCTTGGAGACTATGCACTCAAAACATTGCATTAGTCAGTACTTTTTAGGAGCGCGCAAGCACCCTGACCTGTTGTAATCTATCTGTGGGATTTTAACCACGCCCATCACTATCACTGGTTTGTGGGCATGCCTTTCAAAAATCCTTTGTTATCATCAGTAAATGCTTTATGTTTGTCCCTCCTTGGGGCGGGTTGGTTACCACGTTGGACATCGACCCTTTTACATGGATAAATGCACAACTGCTGATATGTTTGACTGCGAGTGAACTTCTTTTTCCTTTTGTCTCTCTCCTTCTCGCTCATGGTGGCCATGGTGCTTTGAATCAGCTCACTTATGCCAACTGTTTTTCTTTTCATTTTCAATTTAAGTGGCAAGAAAAGTCCAGTTAGGAATTTACAAAGGTAACAGTTCTAACTCGAGCAAATGCGAGACCCATTACATTGCAAATGCTTGTTTTTATTTGCCATGGGCCTAGCCTTGGAACTCACAGTGGAGGCAAAGCCAGCGTTTTAGGCATTAAAAGCACCTTAATTAATTGCACTTTACCCAGGCCCCGTTGCCATGGATCTAGCCTTGGAACTCAGGCTGGGGGTAAAAGCCAGCGTTTTAGGTATTAAAAGCCCTTTAACTTTAGGCAATGGGGACAGGCCTCAGTATTGGACTGTGCACTGGTGGCAAAGCATGCAGTTTAAATACTATGGGGCATATTTAAGAGCCCCAACGCCATTCCAATGCCTCATTAGAATCATTTTTTTATGCTAATGTGGCGTTAGAAGGCAAAAAACGCTGCACCATATTGACAAAATGGTGCAATGCATGCATTGCACTACTTTGTAACCCTTTCCGCTACATTATACCTGCGTCAGGTATAATGTATGTAAAGGGGGCATTCCCCGGTTAGGGGGGCCGAAAAAAGGTGCAAGGAAATCTAACAGATTTACCTGTGTAATTTTTTTCACCACTTTTAACGCCTGCTCAGAGCAGGCATTAAAAAGGGGCATGCCATTGAAGGTAATGGAACCCTACGTACTCTGCAGGAGTAGTGCCAAAATCTTGGCACTACTCCTGCAGAGTAGATCAATAGGGTCAACCAAAATTATGCTATTGCCCCCTACCTTGCGCCATGGTGCATGTATTTTAAATGCAGCGCACACATGATGTCAGTAGGGGGGCGCTAAAGGGTGAAAGAAATGTGGTGCTGCACTGTGTGCAGCACCACGTTTCTTAAATATGCCTCTATGTCTTTCTTCTTCTTTTTATCGTTGTTTTTACTTGTTATTATGATGTATGTCCTTTGAGCATTTATTTCTTAGCAGCCGATTATCCATCGTGGTCCTCGTGAACTTGGAAGTAATATTGTATTGATTTTAATGATTCCATCAGGAATGAGCACTATTAAGACAGAGGCCATAGAAACCCACAATATGTCCAGAATTACCACCATTGTGGCATGGGCTGCATTATACTATGGGTAGACACCAAAGTGTTATGGAAGGCATGACACACAGTACCATCATAATTCCACAAGTGACCAGCATTCGTCCACTGATCCCCCAATATTTTGTAAGGATTATATTCACGCTTATACCTTGGACAGGAGTATATCGGGTAAGAAACGAAGAGCCAGAGAAGTTTATAATATGCCAAGCGTTACCATGGTTGTGTCAAGGCAAACATTATGCCATGGTGGGCAGCACTGTGCTAGAGTTCCTTCCAATATAGCCTTAGAACCCGCCGGCTATTAAAGGCCCGCTCCCGCGTTAAATGCCCGAGCCGAAGGCGAGGGCATTTAACAAGGGAGAGGGCCTTTAATAGCCGGTAGAGCCCGCTACGGCGGGTTCTAAGGCTATTAGAACATTCTGCCACTCAGGGCAGAATGTTCTATTACATAAAACAAATTCCTCACAAAGCCCGAGGGGATCAAAATCCCCTCGGGCTCCTGAGGCTTTGTTCACAGCTCTTGCTGTGAACAAAGAGAACATTGGAATGTTGGCGCTGTGGGCTTTTACCTGCCAGTAAAAGCCTGCAGCACTCCATTGTTTTCAATGGAGCGCCAAGTTCCAATGTTCTAATATACCATTAATTACCTGCACTGTTCCAGGGGTGCCCTCCATCGAGCTAGGCAGAGCCCCTGTACATGCACTCATTTGCACCCTAGGCATACTTCCCTCCCCACCTTCTCACAACAGCTTCAGTGTTTTTTTTTTGTTGCTTGCTCATCTACAACTCCCATACTCACACGTGATTCCCTTTTACCAAGCAAGAATAATAAACGTGTTCAGTCTCCACTACATCGGACGAGTACTTTCAGTTGTAAAAGCTTCCAGCTAGCTACAAGTACAACTGGTTAAGAGAGAAAGATTGCGTGCTGAATAATTCAGATTGAAATATTGACTACTACTAAACTATTAGCAGAAGTATGCCGCCATTTTGAGTTAACGCTGAATTCACCAATCTGATTCGCCTATCACCTAAACAGGAAGAGTGATGGAAAGAGTTCAACTGCACCTACCCTCCCCCCGCCCCAAACCATACATATTTCAGACATGTATTGACAATTTTGGAAATCACTGTTGCAATTAAATATCAAATATCGTATTTGATCTCGGATGAGAACATATCTCAGTCAGGCCAGTGACCGAGCAGATATCTGTGTGCAACATAAACATTACAGTTTTTTGCAAAGAGTGTGCCGTCTTTCATCAAAGTATGATGAGTACTTAAAACACATTATTTACGATTCACTTACTAAGAGACAAATTCGTTTTATAGTGCAAGTTAATATGATATGAGCCTGAAGGGTTTCATCCCTAAGGTGAAAAGTATGTTCTAAGGCTCAATGATATTTTTGATTGGGCTCACAGCATGCGAGAACGAACCATCTAGAAATCTTATGGGGAACTGATTTAGTTCGTGGAACACTAAGCAGAAGATATGCTATAGCACAAATGTTTTAAAGGCTCCAAAAATAGCGTCCGAATCTCTACGATCCACTAAGTATGCATAGAAGACATGGACTGCATTACTACAGCCTCTAGCTGAAAACGCGGGAATCACAGGGTGTTTTTCTGTTACAATGTCTTTATTCACATAATTCAAGTTATTCCTTACAATTTAATCATCTGGGCCTCTCCGTGATGGGTCAGTTTGCAAAACCAGAACAGCTAGATTAGTTTAATGATTTTAAAATGGGTCCTTAGTTTATAAATAAAACCTGAATATTTGGAAACGCCGCATAGACTACCTTAGTGTTACAGCTCAATGGTACATCCACTCATATAAGTATACCCCCTTTGGCCCTAATATGGCAAAGGTAGAATATCCATATAAGTGATAAGTATTTGGTGCCCAGGTTTCCTGTAATAAAATACTATTGTTTGTTTTAATAAAGATCACCCAATAATCATCTTTTATATTTGTAAAAAATGCCAGCATTTTAAGTGGTGTTCAATAGCCCTCTGTAATATCATGCTGCAAAGGTCTCCTCTCGGGGGCAAGTAAATAATTAAATAATTAATGCTGAACGAATTTAAATATATAGGCAGCATCGGTCCTTAACATTCCCCACAACAGCGCTACCGGATCCCAGGGGTGTCATTTTACTCTTCCCCTCTTCAGCAGGTTGTGTGGGGATGGGTGCCACCGGGCAGTTATGCCTAACAAGAAACATTTATGTATGGCTCCTTTGACTTTGATCCGAGACTGTTCTCTAAAGAAAATTTCATAATAGGACCGCAGGCACTGGGAGGAAGAGGGCAGGAAGGAGGCAAGAATGAGTGAAAATGGATGAATGAATAGAGATACTGACAAATGCATGAATAAAATGATGGATGAGGATCAAGGGATGATGGAAAGTAGTTTGAATGGATGGATGTTGGAATAACGAATGACAGATGAGTGGATCGAGAGAAGTTTGGATGATGAGCTGGAATGAGGTTCAAGATTGGATGGATGGATAAATGATGAGTGGATGCAGAGATGGATAAATGGAGGAGAGGATAGAGGAAAGGGTGGATGGATTGATGATGATGGAGGGTGGATAGAAAAAAGGTTGAAGGGAAAGGAGAATGGATGGAGATATAGATTGATGGACAAAAAGAAGGAAGGAAAGAGGGATAGATGCTGAGACGAAAGATGGCTGAATGAATAAAAAGGAAGAAATAAGACAAAGAAGGATAGAGGGAAGGAAAGATAGCTAAAAAAAGTCGATGGAGAGAAGGAATGGTAGAAGCGCCAGAAAGAAAGACTGATGGATGGATGCATAAAAGGGTGGATCAAGGGGAGGATGTAGGAAAGGACTGAGAAAACGAAGATGGATGATGCTGAATGCAGAGATTAACTGGGCGGCATGAATTGTTGGAGAGAAAATACAGTGAAGGATGAAGGAAAGAAGCATAGGATGGATGGAGAGGTGTACAGATGGCAAGAAGAAAGGAGTGATGGCAGATACAATGTACAGTAGGAAAAAGTTCACGGATTGTGGAGAGAACAAGTATTTACTGAAAGAAAAAATAATAGAGAAAAGTAAGGATGGTTGGCTAAAAAAGAAAGATGGATCGACAGGAAAAAAAAAGTCCAGAAAAAAATGTCCGAAGGAAATAAATTTACCTGGAAAAATGACGAAGGGTGGAGAAAAGTAAGTCATAAGACTGAAATAAGGATGGTGAGAAGGAAGGGCAAAAGATCGAAAGAAGGGTGGAGAGAAGTAAGAAAGGACATTTAGGAATTGCAGAACTCCCTTAGGGTGAGCAATCTTCTAAATGATCGCCAGGCTCGTTTGCCTCACCCGCTCGCTCAGGAATCACATTCACAGTTCCATGCCCAGCAGAAACTGATGTAGTAAATTATGGGTGGTTACTGACCTTAGTAGAGACCCTCATTTTTCACTATATAATAAACGTTTAGAATCCAAAGATGGCATTTTCACACCATAATGCGTACATTAATTTCATTCCTATTGGTTGAATTTGATAATTTACTCGCATACTGTAATGTCTGTGAAGTACTGAAAACATGGAATGACACAATTCACATAAAGTACGTATTCTGAAAACACTGGTGTGAGAACTGTAAGTATTTTTCACGTTTATCTATACCACACCAAGAGTCGTTTTCATGTTGTCAATGTAACTGAAAGAAAAACGATGATATGTTTCTCAAATATAGATCTAATCATATGATAAAATAAAAACAAATGCTATGCCCTACCTTTCCTCGTTTGTTTCTGAGACTCTTCGGAACAAGGTAATATGGCAGGTGAGAAGTGAAGAGACGTGGAGAGGGTCTCTTGCTATAATCCTGATTACTAAAGTTGGATTCAATCCACGGTGACCGAACAGCATTTGTAGTATTTTCGCTTCCATTCCGATAATTTTCATTGCAAATAAGACTCACGATCTGCTGCATCCAAATTGTGCCTAGGACACAAATGCATGCGGTTTAACTGTTATACTATACATGCTAGGAATTACATTTTGATTTACTTTCCTATTCTACAAGGTTTACCGCTACCAGCCTATCCACTCACTCACTCACCCACCTGTAACGAGAAACATATCAACAAGCTTTTAACAGGAAATGCATGCATGTACAAGAAGATACGTCTTTTATTCGGTTAAGTAACTAATATTGTACAGTCTTTCAAGGACGAGTGGAGACTTGTAGAGGGAAAGGGATAGTGATTTTTGATGTGTAATTCATTTACTTCAGTGGAATGACAGCTAGCAAAAGATATGCTGACTCAGTGGTATTGCACACTGTTATGATACAGAACAAACCAAACTGCCCCTTGGGAACTCACCATTATTTTTTCCAACACTTGAATTAGAATTAAGATGTGTAGGAGGCTGGGCTAGTTTGTAGTGGGTACCCTAGGTACTTACACCCTGCATCAGTTCCAATTATCACTTATTAGTGAAATGTAGGCAGTGTTCTAGCAGTTTAGGCCGATAGAGGTAGCTGTAGCAGAGCAGCTTAGGCTGAACTAGGAGACATGCAAAGATCCTGCAATACCACTACAGTTACACAGTACGTATACACAATAAAAGACACTACTCAGTGTTACAAAAAATAAAGATACTTTATTTTAATGACACAAGGCCAAAAATATCTTAGAGGAAATACTTCTTGTGGAGGTAAGTATTATACACAATATATACACTAGAGACCCAAACCAGGTAAGTAAATAGTCACAGAATAGTGCAAACAGTAGAAAATACAATAGAATGCAATAGGCCTATGGGCAACACAAACCATATACTAAGAACGTGGAATGCGAATCACAAATTCCCCCCTAGGCAAGTGTAGTGTGTAGAGGGGAGCTGGGAGTGTAAGAAAACCACAGAGGTGAGTAAATTACCCCACCCCAGAGCCTAGGAAATTAGGAGTAAAGTACTGCACGTTTCCCCAGGACACACTACAAGTCGTGATAAGAGTTATTGCAAGAACCAAGCAAGACTGCCAGCAACAAATGGTGGATTCCTGGACCTGAAGACCTGTGAAGAGAGGAGACCAAGTCCAGAAGCCTCAGAAGATTTCGGGAAGGACAGGATAGCACCTAGAAGATGGTGCAAAAGAAGATTCTCCGGTTGGAAGGAGTCTGCAGAAGAGCACCAAAGGGGATGGCTGCAGATTCCTGCGTGATGCAAAGGATGTCCCACGTCGAGATGTTAGATGCAGGCGACTTGCAGCGCTGGATTCATCCAACAAGTTTTGGTTCAAGCAATGTTGCGGTTTGCGTCAAAACAGAGCTGCCTGAACCCAGGAGGTACCTGGGGGCCTCAACTCAGACTGAGGAGGCAGAGGGGGTTCCCAGCACTGGAGGAAACCCACAGATGACCAGGCAGCACCCACGGGAGTGCCAGGACATGGGGAGAAAGAAGGTGCAAATTGCGGTTGTTGCAGCACTACAAAAGAAGGTCCTGGGTCACCGGAGAACAACTCAGCAAGTTGAGCGTCGCAGGATGGAATAATGGGGATGTGGGCAATGCTGTGCACAAAGGATTCTTGCAAATAGTGCACAAAGGCCTCAGGAGTTAGAGATGACATGGTGCACAGGGGTACTGTCGCAAACCGGGAAGGTAAGCTCTTACCTCCGGCAAATTTGGACAGCTGGACCTTATGACAGTCTGGGTCGAAGGGGTCCACCACCTGTATACCAGGGAGCACGCTCATCACCAGGAAAGGCGTCCCAGAGAACCGGTCGTCATCTTAGAAGGTGCCTGCTGGAGCAGGGAAGTGACTCTGTCACTCCACAGGAGATTTCTTCGGTCCCAGTAGCCTTCTAGGATACTCTGTGGCAGTTACCAGCAGTTCCTGGAGCAGTCTGCAGTTGATCCGACGGTCAGAGGATGAAGCAGGAGTTGCATAGGATTCCTGGTGGAAACTTGCAAGCTGAATCTAAAAAGGAAACCACAGGAGAGACCCTAAATAGCCCTGAGAGGGGGGATTGGCTACCTAACCAGGTATGCACCTATCAGGACGGCTCTCTGATGTCACCTGCTGGCACTGGCCACTCAGAGATCTCCAAAGTGTCCCCACACCTTGGAAAACAAGATGGCTAACACCAGGGACACACTGGAGGAGCTTGGGGCCCCACTCCTGGGGTGGTGATGGACAGGGGAGTGGTCACTCCCCTTTCCTTTGTCCAGTTTCACGCCAGAGAAGGGACTGAGGTCCCTGAACCGATGTAGACTGGTGTATACATATATATATATATATATATAGAGAGAGAGAGAGAGACAGAGAGAGAGAGATAGATATATAATGAAAAAAACGGTTATATATATATATATATATATATATAGAGAGAGAGAGAGAGAGAGAGAGAGACAGAGAGAGAGATAGATATATAATGAAAAAAACGGTAAACCTTTGTTATACTTAGGAAGTCTTTATTTATTCTTACTATACAAACCATATATATATATATATATATATATATATATATATATATATATATATATATAGAGAGAGAGAGAGAGAGAGTGGGAGAGAGAGAAAGAGAGATAGATATATGGATATATATTAAAAAAACACTAAGCAAACTTTATTTATTCTTACTATACAAACCAAACTTAAAATAAACAACCATTAGAAATTCTTCAGGTATACCTTAAACTTATCATTTGCGCACCGCCTTTAAATTAATATAACTTTATTTATGCTTTAGCTACAAAGAAAAGGTGAAGTATTCAAAAAATGTATAATTCTAAACTTATACTCTTATGTTATGGCTTACACAACATACACAGAGCATTCAACTCAGTAGCCACACTTAATTAACTATAACTTACATCTTCTCCATCTCCATGCACTGTTTATATTGTTTTACATCATCTAACTTATACCATGTCAAATTATAATATTTACAAGAACAGTTATGACATTGCAAATCAAATCTTTTGTGAGGACACAGTGCACAGTTGAGGGGCGCGTTATAGTTAATGTAGTATGATAACTGAAGAATTCCTAATGTTTGTGTATTTTAAGTTTAGTTTGTACAGAAAGATAACTATAACAAAGGTTTAACCTTTGTTTATTTAATTGAATTTAATTTTTTTTAACACAACATGTTTTTCAAAATCGTAGCATTTACTGTCATCAAGTGTAGTGTAATTAAGTAAAGTATGATAGAGTAGAGGTGAGGAGAGTGCCGGAAGGGTGTACTGCCATACAGCATAGTGTTGCAGAGTGGAGTAGAGTGAAATGGAGTGGAGCGGAATGTGGTACAGAAGAGTGGTGTACAGTTGAGTGGCGTAGAGTGGAGTGTTGAACAGTGGAGTGTGGTACAGTGGATTGTAGTTGAGTAGTGTAGAGTGAGATACCATAGATTTACGTGTTGTAGAGTGGAGTGGCGTACAATAGAATAGCATACAGTGGAGCAGCTTAGAGTGCAGTGACGTAGAGAGAGGTACAGTGTAGTGGCATACAGCACAACAGCATAGAGTAGAGTGGTGAAGAGTGGAGTGACACGGAGTGGAATTGTGTTTAGTTGAGTGTCGTACCTCTCCAGCCTCTTCATCACCCTTTTTCGTACCGAAGAAGAATAGTGAGTTAAGGGTGTGCATTGACAATAGCCCCCTGAATAAAGATACTGTTAAGAATATATATCCATTGCCATTCATACCAGTCTTGCTCGACCAGGTTCAAAAGTCCATGGTGTACACTACATTAGTTTTGAGAGGCGTATACCACCTCATCTGTGTTGAAGAAGGTGATGAGTGGAAGACAACCTTACAAACTGATTTCAGTTTGTTTGTATATACAGTCATGCCTTTTGGGTTATGTAATGCTCTGGCTGCGTTCCAATTTTTCATAAAGGAGGTGCTGCAAGATCTACTGGATGTTTGTGTAGCGGTTTACATCAATAGCATTCTCATTAACTCTCAAAACATGACAGAACACATAAAATATGTCAGAAAGGTACTGCAATGACTTTGAGAAGATGACCTTTTCTAAAAATGGAGAGACATACCTTCCACACACAATCTGTAGAGTTATTGGGATATTTACTATCCCCAGAAGGCATTAAAATGGATCAGAAAAAGGTACAGGCGATTCTGGATTGGCCGGCATCAACCTCGGTCAAAGAGGTTCAACATTTCACCCATTTCTCAGACATAGTATGCCCCATTGCCAGGCTTTCACAAAAAAGGTACCTTTTGTCAATCCAAGGAGAGACAATAATGCACTCAAACTACTCAAAGGGAAATTCACTACAGGTCCAGTGCTCAGACATCCAGATTTTAACTTACTGTACTTTGTAGAGGTGAATGCCTCTCAGGTTGCCATAGGAGATATTCTGTTGCAGTGCGACTACACCACATGACAAATGCATTCCATAGCATTATCTTTTAAAACAAATTGTTGCCAGTTGAACAGAACTACACAGTAGCAGAACGAGAGCTATTGGCAACCAAGTTGTGCTTCCACGAATGGCATAGGTACCTATTAGTGGCACAACATACCATTACAATATATACTGATAATAAGAATCTACATTTCTTGTAATTGTTAAAAGCCTTGTCCCCCTAGACAAGTAACAGGTTTGTTCTTTTTCAGCAAATACAATTTCACGATTACCTATTTTCCAGGCACACAACAGACTATGGCTGACCTGTTATCCAGTTGGGGGTTATTCAAACCAGATTCAGGAACAGACATCAAAGAACATCATAACGTTTGAACACACAAAAGCCATTTGTGCACAAGAATGAATTTTGAACAGAATTAGACAAAGCATGAGCCAGGAAGACTTAGATCTATTTGTAGATAACAGATAAAGATAATCATGTCTATAACAACCTCTCGAATCATGGTACCACCTTCTTTGCTCCCACTAAAGAATTAAGACATGAAGCATCAGCTTGGTGTCATGATACCCCATTGAATGGACATTCTGGAATTTACAAGACCCTAGCCTATTATCAGCAATGATTTTGCTGGCCTACACTGTCCAAGGATATGCATGATCCAGACCAGACCTGTCCCAACTGCTTCATAACAAGGCTTCCCACGATGCCTCTGCAGGTCTGTTAAGAACTTTACCTATACCCCCACATCCCCAGCATACTATAAATATAGATTTTAATACAGAACTGCACAACTCCAATGGTTAAAATACTATTTAGGTAGTGGTTGACCTATTTTCTAAATTAGCCAACTTCATTGCCTTGAAACAAATACCTAACTTAAGGACTCTTTCCACTCTATTTGTGCAACATATCCTGCAGTTACATAGTCTGCCCTCTGTCATTATTTCTGACAATGGCCCGCAGTTCTTTTCTCGGTTTTGGGGTAGTCTTTGCACATCTTTGGACAATGACACTCAACTCTTGTCTGCCCATCACCTACAAACAGAGCGAGTAAATCAAGTACTCAAATAGACACTACAATATCCTTTAACCTCAACTCCCAAGGAATAGGAGTCCTTGTTACCCTTTGTAGAGTTTGCCTACTCTACAATAATTCACAACATTCGGCCACTGGGGTAGCTCTTTTTTTATTGTGTAACAGGCCTCAATCCACAAATGCTACCTTAAAACATTGTTAACACATCTGAAAATGTACCTGTAATACAAGACTTTGTAAAGCAACTCCCTGACTCTCAACAAGAAGTGTCACATTACATACAAAAGCCTAAGGTTAACATGGAAAGAAATGCTGATAAACATTGCTGACCTCCACCACAGTACAAAAGCTGAGATTAAGTCTGACTAGCCACAAGCAGCTTATGGCTGCAGGGTCCTCACAAACTGCAACCTCAGTTTATTGGTCCCTTTCCTATTGAAAAGAATATTAATCCTGTGGCAGTCCAGCTTCAGCTGCCTGGTGATTTGCCTGTTCACCCCGTGTTCTGTGTTTTCCTCCTCAAACCATATCACATACACATCCCACCCACTCTTCCTCCTCCAACTGTAACACTAGATGGCCACCTAGAATTTGAAGTTCAAATGATACTAAATTCATAATGCACTGAGGATCGTTTATGTTTTCTAATTGCATTGAAAGTGTGTGGTCCTGTGGAAAACTTTTGGGAGCCAGCTAGTACTTTTCATACCCCTCACCTGATTCAGTCATTTCGTGCCCACTACCATTACAAACCACACCCAGTAGGTCGTCCTTTGTGGGGGGGAACTGACTTTCTTGTGCCCTCGGTGCAGTGGGTTTTACTCGCCGGGCTCATGTCAACCTTCCCTTGTGGTGCCTCCCTAACCTGAATACTCCTGGTCATGCATGCTTCCCTATCGGCGGCTCTCAGCCCCAAACTCTCTCTGGTTCCCCCGCCCAAGAAGTCGGAAGCATTGACCCTCCTGTTTAGTTCCCATGCAAGTTTCAGCTAGTTTGCACCTGCAGGTATCATATGACTATTTAGGATAGTCATGTTTTCACTGTGAATCACTGGGTTGTATCATGATGCACTTATATTCCGTTGTAGTTTTTATACCGTCAATTACTATTTGCACTTGCTCCCCGTTAGGCCCATTTCCACTGTCATGTAACATATGATTTTCCTCCAGATTCTTTAGAATATTCCATACTTTCACATGGGGCACGTACCCTTCTGGAACACTCTTGGCTTCCTGTATACATACTCCCCTCTGAACTTGCATCAGTGCTTGGCATCAAACCTGTTCCAGACATGCACAAGAGTTGTTCCTGCTCTCACATTCCACCCCTCTAGTGCTATGCAAGTCTTTTCCTGAGATCGTCTCCTGATTCACCTGGAGCGTCCAGCGGTCTAGTTTTTCAAGCCTTCCTGATGATTCTGTGTTTCTGGCATCTGCAACGCTTCCAGTGTCTTCCTCCATGAGTTGCAATTCTGCCGCTTCTTGAGCATCTTGCATCAAGTTTACTTTCACCTTCGGATTCCTGTTCCAGTATTGTTAAGGCTAAGTATTTAACTGTCAGGTTAGTGCTACTAATCCATAGACAAGCAATATTTCAATAACTAACTGCCTAGAGGCGCAAGCCCGTTTTGGAATTTGGACATATTTTGAGCATTGAACCCTCCTCTTGAGTCCCGCACTCTAGACACTTCATACACTAACTGAAAGTTTGTCATTGTGTTTCTTGAACAAGTTGTATTGAGTACATTGGAATAATTTCTTAGAGACTAAAGTTGTATTTGCTTAGGATTGGAAATCCTGCTTGTTCCAGAGTTCCCTAAGAACACAATTTGTTCTTTAATTGATTGCTGCTCTCTTTCAGGCAAAGTTTATGCCTGTAAGTGTACTTGAAGTGCAAACTACTGTTTGAGATTCTAAGTAGGGAATCTACAGGTGACACTGTCTTTTATCATTTGTAGTGCATCGCATCTGCATAGAGGATATCGTGGTCCAGAGAGTTCCAACTTTCTAGGCAATGCACGAGGCAGTCAAGGAGCTTCTGCAGAAACGTGGATTAATCTTTTTCTTGTTTTATCCCATCCTCCTTTCCACCGGGGGCTGTTGGTGGAATTAAGCAGTTGTTACTTGTTACACTGTGCAGCCCCAGCTGGGATTGGAGGCCTAGCATCACCCCCATGGTTGAAACCAGATGAGTGTGTGACAGAAGGCCAATAATCGCACTTTCCACCGCTCAGACAATGTGGACGACCAGTTACAAGTTGAAGATTTACTTCAGGCATTATCTGAGATACAGGGTAAGATTCAAACCTTGTGACAGGACAATCGGTCACTTAAAGATGAGTTAGATATCTCCCCTGCCAGTCCCCGTGGTTAGCTGATGCCGGGGCTGGGGCAATTCCTAAAGACACATGGCCTGTTTTACAACCAACACACTTTGGTGAAATAAAAAATCCTACTAGTGCGTCTTCCCTGCGTAATGCTAATCCTATGCATGTCACTGTAACTACTCCACTGTCAGTGCATGAGCCAGTCAAGCAGCTCCCGCAGAGACGTGGGTTAATTTTTTTTCCTGATTTATCCCCCTCGGTTGGAAACAGATGAGTGCATGACAGAAGGGGTGTAGAGTGGCATAACATTGAATGTTACTGGCGTACAGTGTATTGAAGTAGAGTGGAGTGGCATATAGAGGAATTTCATACACTAGCGTGGCACAGAATAGAGTTTCCTACAGGGGAATAGAGTAGAGTGTAGTAGGGTAGAGTAGATTGGCCTAGAACAGAGTGGTGTAAAGTTGAGTGGTTACAGAATGGAGTGATTTACAGATTAATAACATACAGTGGATTGTTGTAGAGTGGAGTGGCATATAGAGGAATTCCATACACTAGAGTGGCGTAGGATACAGTGTCCTACAATGGAATAGAGTAGAGTGTAGTAGGGTAGGGTGGATTGGCATACAGTGCAGTGGTGTAAAGGGGAGTGGCGCAGAACGCAGTGATGTGCAGATTAATAGCATACAGTGGATTGTTTTAGAGTGAAGTGGTGTATAATGGAGGGGCATACTGTGCAGTGGCATAGAAGGGAGTGGTGTAGACTGAAGTGGCATATAGTGGAGTGGCGCAGAGTAGAGTGGGGTAGAATAAAGTGGCATGGAATAAAGTGATGTAGAGTGGAGTGACATACAATGGAATAGTGCATTTTAGAGTGGAGTGGCAGAGTAGAATGACAAAGAGTGGGGTGGCATACAGTAAGGTAGCACACAATGTAGTGTTGTAGACTGGAGTAACATTGAATGTTACTGATGTACAGTGTAATGACAGAGTAGAGTGGCATATGGTGGAATAGAATAGAGTAGAGTGGCATATAGTGGAGTGTTGTACAGTGGAATAGTGTAGAGTGTAGTAGGTTAGAGTGAGTTGGCGTAGAGTGAGATGCTGTAGAAAGGAGTGATGTACAGTGTAATACAATAAAATTGATTGTCGTAGAGTCATAGAGTGGAGTGGCATATAGTGGAGTGGTGTACAGTCAAGTGGCGCAAAGTGCAGTGGAGTAAAGAGGAATAGCGTACAGGGCAGTGGTTTACAGTGAAGTGGCAGTCAGTGGAGTGCACAGACTGTAACCGTGAGGAATGTAGTGCTGAACAGTGGAGTTGCATGCAGGGGAGTAATATAGAGTGGAAGGATGTAGAGCGTATTGGAGTATACTGGAATGCAATAAAATGGAGTGGTGTACAGTGTAACAGCGTACAATGTAGTGGGTAGAGTGAAGTGGCTTAGAGTTAAGTGGGTAGAGTGGAGTGGCATACAGTGGATTATCTTAGAGTGGAGCAGCATATAGTAATTTGACATTGAGTGGAGTGGCGCAGAGTGTAATAGCATAGAGTATGGTGCATAGAGTGGAGTGGTACAGAATGTAGTGGCCTACAGTGGAGTGTGGTAATTGAAACAGACATAGCGTGAAAGTGTTTTAACTGATGTAGATGTAATGTGGCAGGAAAGTAGATTATTTAGTTTAAATGGTAATTTTTGTTAGTTTGCGTGAACAGTGTAAGTATAGTTACAGTTATAATATTCAAAATACTTAGTTATATAGTGTGCCGCGGTATACCACGGTAAATTCATGTTATACCATGGTACATGCACATGATAAGGTTCTATGTGCATGAATTGAACAATCTATGAAAGAACAGATCTAGTAATATCAAACCTTCCGATAAGGGCGGAAACATCATAATTACATACAGAGAAAAATATGGGTGCATTTAATTGACAATCTGTTTATAATCTGGGATGGAGAGGAATCAATGTTGAAGGAATGGAAATGAAGTGGCTATCTTGATGTAGCTCTATATGTGGAGAATGATAAGTTGAAATCACTGATTTTTGGCAAGAAGACCACAAGTAATTCAACATTGCCTGCAACAGTTGGCATCCCAAAGCACTGAAGTGGAGTATCTCCTGTAGTCAATTGTTAAGAACCTGATGAATCTGCTCATCCAATAAAGAGTTTGAGAAAGAGGCAAACATGATGATTGTGAGATTCTTAAAGAGTGGGTATCCTAGGAAAATTCTTCTCAAGGCTTAGGAACATGTACATTCGCAGAGAAGGGACAATCAGTTATACAGAACGAATAAATGGGAATCCCCAATGCATGCATAAATCAAGATGATAACAAGCCCCAAATCAGATTTCTCACGGAGTATAATAACCAGCATCAACAGATAAGATCAATTCTGGAAAATAATTGGGCCACCCTCAACATGAGGAACACTTAAAGGATAAACTCAGTTCACACCCTGATGCCACACATGAAAAAGCAAGATCGCTGAGTAATATGTTCATAAATACCATGCATGTGCCTAAAGAGAAAGTTGATTGGTTGGGTAGTAAAAACAATGGATTTTGGAAATGTTACAAATGCAAGGCTTGTCTTTATGTAACGAACAAAAAAAAGCATGAAACATTTGAAGGTGGAACTAGAGACATTACTGAAAGTATAATGTGCAATACAGAATTTGTGGTTTGCATACTGGAATGTGGGTGTCAAATTAAATATGTTGGGAGTGCCCTTGACAGAGTGAAAACCTGGATTTTACAGCAAATAAGAGCCATAAAAACCAGGATAGGAGCTATCCGATGGCCAAATATTTTGGGATGTACACATTAGAGACTTAACTAGTTTTAGATACTATGAGGTTAAACATATCAAACCGCACCCACAGGTTGGGGGCCATGAACGAAAGCTGAGGAAGTATGAATCAAAGATGATTATATAATTGTCTTCCAGGAAACCTTGGGGTCACAATCTGGACGAGGAACTCAATGTACATGTGTGATGACATCATTGATATTGACACTGAATTTCTGAATCAGTTTCCCATGAGGAGGAATATAGTATTTTAAAAACTACCTCACACCCAGATTTATGATGTTTACACTAATGGAAATGAGCCACAAATGCTACTAGAGAGGTTTTATGTTTTTCTTGCCCTTATGTATAGAATACATCTATGACGTTATGAGATGCTTCTTATGAGTTATGGATAGGAAATGTGTGATAAATTTGTATTTATTGGGCATGTTGCAATGAGCCAGAGGTGCTATCAGAGGGGGACTATATTTCCCTTGCCCTTATGTATGGAAATGTTGAGATGGCTTTTATGAATCATACATCGGAAAAATTAGATCAAAGTATATTCACGGGGCATGTTGTAATGTGGAAATTGAGAAATGCACTTTAAATGGATTAAGCTTGAGGATAAAATGCTTCTAGTCATTTGTGAGAATTGCACTATTTTTGCACTGGGACACTTTATGTGGTAAAAATGGAAAAGAGAAAAAAGGTTTTCGTACTGTTTGTGCGTGACACTTCATATGATAAGAAATGCAATAGAAAAAATAGTGCTGGGGGAAAACTGAATATGATTTTTTTTTTATTCTTCCACGGATTGCCTTTTGTTGATATTAATCTGTAAGCACAATACTTGGGTGGAAGATGGAAGTTTGCATACATGTGCGATAATAAAAACCGAGGGATAAAAATGGCAGATGTGATGATATGGATCAGTGTAATGTAGTTACCCAGTAGCTGAAGATAACTATAGGTAGGGCAGTATAAATAGTATTGTGTACTGGGGGAAGGTTGGCCCGGTAGAAGGCGTTTGCTGAAACGCACTGGCTATTTGTCATGTAGGGTGCCTCCCGCTGGTTTAGCCTGGAGGTTAGGGTACCTTTCAACCTCTGGTGAAGTCCTAAATGGGAGATTGATGGATCTGTGTCCAGAGCCTGGCTCATCTTTGTGGGAAAGGACATATTCCTTTCACGTGACATTCCATTTTACATCAGCATGGTCATCATCAATGACATTACTGTAGCCACAGTAGAGCCTGTGTTATAAGTGCAGAGACTGGCTGAATGGGGAGCTCTGTAGCTGGATGCTATTAGACACACCCAAATGGCAATTCCTATAGCTTATTGGAAATTTATCCGTGAGCTCAGGCCTTTCTTCATTCAATCAATGAATTAGATTTGTAATGCACTTCCCTGCTCCTGGGCAGTTAAGCACTGCCCTACGTAAATTACTTAACCATTAGGAAACATTCATTTGAAGTTCCACTATAGAATATTACAGTGAGCTTGCTTGTTTCTAAAAGGTCCTTCTTCCTGCATTTGTTAATCCATCTACATCATAACTCTAGATCAAAGGTTCGTGTTTGGATTCTGAATTGCTTTGTGTTTGGATTCTGAATTGCTATCATGTTTTTAAACATGCAAAGAATTCACCATAGACTACTTTGTGGATTTTGAAATGAATCTTCTCATGTGACAGCAGTTAGTACATTTCACAGAGAACAGGGGCGGTGTTCTGTCTCACGGGTGTTTTGTACTGCCCCGGATGTAGTGTTGGGGGCCCCAGGCCCTCATGCTACTAAAAGAAGTCACGCAGACACAGTGGCATAGTGCTAGTAACTGCCCTGGGCACGTGCGCCTGGCCCTTTTTATTGGCAGGGTCACCTGACCGGTGACGCCTGTGTTGGGTGGGTGTGGGGTGTAGATGGAAGGCCAGCCCTCAGCCGAGTAGCTGGCAAAACACTAGAACGTGTCCAGCAGCACACTACATTCCTCCAAAACCTTATTGAGGAGCAAAACAAAGTTCAACCTGTAAAATAAAACACAGTAACAAAAACACCACCATCAGTCCCTCGGCCGCAGTATTGCAGGGGACAGGTGCAGCTGGGAGCACTCGGACACTTCCGCACAAGTCCATGATTTAACCAGGTACAGCCGGACACGAACACTGTGTGGAAGTGTCCACTGATGCACTGTGGTTCAGTCCTATGGGCACTTGTGGCAAGGCTGGTTGTGTTTACAGTTCAGTTTGTTTGAATTGGGCGTATAATTCAAATTGGGTGCGTCATTCGAATTGGGTGCATCAAGAGCGGTGGTGGAGTCCGCTGTGAATATGCTTGTTGAGACATCCTGGCTTCATGAAGGCCAATCCCTCGAAGACGGATGACATCTGTGATGGTGTGAAGTCCTCCTCTGAAGCCTTTGTACAATCTGACAGTTTGTTGGCGGAGCTGCTTCCAGACCACCTCTCGTTTGTGGATTCTTCACTCTGGAACTTCCTTGAGGCCTTTTCAATGGGTTTGCCACAGGATTGGCGTGGACTGTGCTGGGCTGCGTGTGGGCCATCTGCAGGCTGCTGCAGGCTCTCCAACAGGAGCCACGGTCAAGTCATTTGTGCAACCACAAGGGTAGATGTTTTGTACTCAGGGCACTTGCCAACATGGACACGGTGTAGGTAGGCTCTCAGATGGTCTCAGGGAAATTGTCTCTCATGTTGCCAGGAGGATGTCTTGTTGGTGTTGTATTCATTCACTGAAATCAGTTTTCGTGTGCTGTGACCTGTTAGAGTCTCCATTGCACAGCCTTGCTGTCTCCTTGACTTCATCGGTGGGGCAATGTCAAGTCCTCTCTCGCTCTTGGGAGGCCCTTGTCTAGGTTGCCACGGGACTGCTTGTGGTCTGCGCTAGGGCTGCTTGTGTGCCACATCAGGGCAGCTGCAAGACCTCCTAGGAGCCACTTCCTAGTCACTCGTGCAATCACAGGGGTAGATGAGTCTAGGTCACAACTTGCTCTTGCCACCAAGAGCAGGATACAGGCAGGGTGAGCAGGTGATCATTGGTTGACTGGTTCTTCAGAGCATCAAAGCAACGGTCTAGGACTCCAGTCTGGTTGTTTAACTGCTCCTTTGATGGATACCGTGATGCACATAGCAATGATGGTGCTTGCCATTCAGAGACCTGGACGACGAGTAATGTTGCTGGAGTGAGGGTGACTGGAGGGACTTTGCCATAGCTAGTGCAGTCTTTCTTTTCCTCATGTGCAGAAGCTAGCTGTGAAGCCATCTGCTTTAAGCAGCCGGTGACAGGTGGCTTGGACGGTCACACTGTGAAGCGTGGGGCAAGTACGCAGTTCGCGCATGGGGTCTTACATTTGGTACTTCCGCTAAGATGTCTCCAGTGACGTCACATCACCCCGGTGGCTGTCTTGTCTGTGGGTGCACTCTTGCTTTGTGGCAGGAGTCCTCCATCTCTCCACCCTGTTGATCTTCTGCTCTTGTTCTTCTGTGATCGTCAGGTGTTGCAGTGTGACAGGGATGTCACACAATCTCCTTTCTTCCTTCATAGTGTGGCGCTGCGCCACGCTTTCTTCTCCTTCGTTGTGGCGTCTGGCCACCTGTCTTCCTTTTGTGTGGACCTTTCGAAGGTCCTGTCCTGTGCAAGGACTAGGGGCTCTTCCCCGTGTTGCAGTGGTGGCGTTGTGCCACTCAGGGTGTGCGACTCTCCTCTTGCCTGTTGTGAGTTGCTGCTAACTCTGTCTTGAGGCAGTGTGGGGGAGGACACTCCTTGATTAGTCTCTGGCCCGTTGCAGGGCAGTGACGGTGGGTCACTTTCTTTTCCGCCTCCACTTCACTTGAGGGCGCAGTGCTTGCACCTCAAGGCAGTGCCTTCTCGGCAGTGGGTCCTGCTTGAACCTGGGCGTGCTTTGCAGGGTTGGTCGCTTCTGATGACCTGCTGTGTGATGGGCCAACGGTGGCCATCTTGTGTCGCAGTAAGGCCGGCTGGCACGGCCTCTTGTCCCGTGCGTTACGTCACGCTCTCTGTGCTCTCTCCATCTTCGCAGGCATTGCCCGTGTCGTAACGTTTCAGTGGCGTAGCTCTCTGCGCAACTGTGACATAGTCTCTTTTTTCTTCTTCCGGGCGTCCTTTGTTAACACCTGGCATGTCTCTTCCTTGTCCTGCGGTGATGTCCATCACTGCTGGGACATGTGGCGTTCCTTCGGTGGTGACGGCTGATGCCCGCCAGGGGCTGCACAGGCTATGTGTGCTCTCCTCACGCCTCACGAGGCACTTACGTCCATTTCTCATCGGTGCAGCTTGGCCGGAGCAGCTGCAGTCTTCTCCTTCCCTGTGCAGCGTTGTACGCGCCGCTTCAATCTTCTGCGCCGCTTCCGTCTGCGGCCGCGCTGCTGGTCTTGGAGCAGTCACTTTCTGGGGGTGCTGCTGTGGACTTGCCTTCTTCCATGCTTGCTTTCCTTTTAAACAGAAACAGAGTGCAATACCCACTTTGGCCACTGGATGCCACTGTTGCATTTCTTTTCAGGTTGAAGACAGTCTTTCTTCCTACCGGCCTCGTTTCTTTGAAGTCAAACACTGGAGGAGCCATGCTGCGAGAGGAGTTCGTGAGGCTGGAGTGGGGGCTGCAGGTAAGTGCATTTTTATTCTTTTATTGTAGTTCTTTTGTAGATACAGCCTTGTGAAGAAAGGCACACTCTTGCTGTGGGGACCCTCTTGGGCAGTTCAAAAATTGTTTTATTCCCAGTGCGTGGCAGCACCTTTAGCTTTTCCTTTTGCACACATAGCCTCCTGGTGACGATGCGGGCACTTGCTGTGGGGGTCGGCATTGTTGGTGCCGGCCGTCGCAGGCCTGTGCTGCGAGCATCCCCTTGGCATTTTAGAACTTTGGCACGTGTTTGCACCATTCTGTTTAGTTTGTTTCGGTGCGTGTCTGCACCATTGCACCTTCTGCTTCGTTTTGGCTGCAGCAGCCTTCCTTGATGCTGCGGGCCGTGTTGGCGGCAATTTTGAGGTGGGGGCGGCCTGGGCATTCCTTCTTCGGTGCGCATCAGCACCATTATTTCAAACAAACAGGGGAAAACGTCCCCGGGCATTTTCTTTATTCTTGGTGCACGATCGCACTATTTCATTAAACCGCGGCCGCAGCAGCATGGCACACACTGTGCACCGCATTCTTTTCTTGGGGGCAGGGGCGACTGGCCCCGGCATTGCTTGGTGCCCCTCAGTTCTTCACGGTGTGTAACAGCACCATATGTGCACATTATGCGTGGCCCCGGCAGCCTTCCCACACCCTACGGGCCGTGCTTTTGACCATGAGCATTTTCAAAGGTGGGCGGCCTTGGGCATTACTGCATTAGTTTTTTCCTGTGGTGCGTGGCAGCACCATTTTCTCCCTCCCGCGTCATGGCAGCCTTCCCTAGCGCTGCGGGCCGTGTTGCTCGATGTGGAGGGTGCCCCCGGGCTCACCTCATGCTCGGAGGAGTGGCGGATGGCGCTCCCATTTCCCTCATCTATTCAGGGCTCACGGCAATACCTGTCTCTCCACAGGGTCACTGTCTTGTTCCCTCCACGACCAACGCAGAAGTAGTTGTCTGCGACCACGTGGGGTTGCTGTACCCACTCGTCGCCAATGTAGTGTTGGGGGCCCTAGGCCCTCATGCTACTAAAAGAAGTCACGCAGACACAGTGGCATGGTGCTAGTAACTGCCTTGGGCACGTGCGCCCGGCCCTTTTTATTGGCAGCGTCACCTGACCGGTGATGTCTGTGTTGGGTGGGTGTGGGGTGTAGATGGAAGGCCAGCCCTCAGCCGAGTGGCTGGCAAAACACTAGAACTTATCCAGCAGGACACTACACCGGACACTGCATTTTGAAGGCTACTGGTTTTAGATTTTTCCCTACAATTAAGTAACCATCTGCAGTATTGTAACTTAAATGTGAATGTCAGGCTATCACTGCATGTAGTGTCTACTCCAGAAGTAGTTTTATTTGCTTGGAGGATTTTTTAGAGATAGCTCAAAGCAATGTTTGTATTTACCTGGCTACGGAATATCATTGCTAACGTTCTGACTTAATCTTTCATTTTTATTCCTACAACTTCAAAGCTTGGATTGTTTGCCGTGACTCTGTTATGAAGTATAACCAGGATCTCTTGCCTTTAACATGTTTGTCCTAAAATAACTGGCTCCCATCCGCGCCTAAATGTTATGAATGGTTTGTGAATGTCTGTACAAATAATGTGTATTGTTCTAACAATCTACCTTCAGTTGCTGCAGAAGACTGTGTACAGGATTCATTTACAGTTTAAAAGAGACTAGAGATAAGAATGAGCCTTGTGGCACAATGCACTCCACCAACTTTGCAACATTTCTCCTCCACGTTCTTTTTCCATTCTTTCATGTAGGTAAGATACAAATCGATTTCCCCTTTTTTCCGATAATCTCAAACGTTCCCAACACTTCTTTTCATGATCTGGTGGCCAATGTGCTGAAGACTGTAAAAAAATCTAGGAGCATCAGTAAAACTGTCTCCCTGGCCCGAATTTAATATAGAGAATTGCACATACAGCCATCTCCATGCTATTACCCAATCTAAACCCTGACTGTTTGTCCTCCTGGTATGTATTTGGTTCTACATACTCACTCATTTGTGTGGTTGCAGACTTCTCGAGTATTAGTAGTTTGTGTCGAAAGAGAATGTAAGTGATCAGTTTATATTTTTTTGGTTTCTTCCTCATACAGAGTAGCCTTATTCAGCCAAAGGAAAACACAAGATTTTTTAAGCTCCTTACACATTTGCCTCTGCTGCGCAAGGATGCTTCCCAGGCGTGTTAGGAGAAGGGCTAGAACTTTCATATGGTCTTTTATAAATGTTCATGGGTAGGGGTCTTGTAGGCAGGTGGACAATTGGTCTGATGAAGTATCTCAATTAAGTGCTGTATTTCTTCACAAGTAACCTCCGAAAAGAAACATGTGTTCTGATTAATGCACAGGGGAGACATAGGGCCTTATAACGACCGTGTCAGAGGGGTGTCCTCCATCACAAATGTGACAGATATCCCATCCACCAAATTACAATCTCCATTGAATATAATGGGATCATAATACGAGGGATGAGATATCCGCCACATTTTTGATGGAGGAAACCCCTCCGTTAAGGCTGTAATAAGGCCCAAAGAGTATGTGTGGGGCTTCGACCAACCTTGTTCTTCATTTATGTTGTTTCTCTTTTTTATATTTTATCTGACATATCTGGGGATTTTGTGCCATTCTCCTGAATATAAATATTATATGACCTACAGAGATCGGGGCTTTAACCACATGTTTAGCTTCTAATGAAGGAATCGGGTCCCGAACTGTCACATGAGAGAGATGTCGTAGAACTTCAGGAGTAAGACAGAGTCTGACACTATAAAATAGGAGGCTGAGAGTTAACAAGTGGCTGTTTCTGTTGATAGGGAGGAAGAATGAATGATATCTCATGGAAACCTTTTGCATGGGGCATGAAAACTGAGTGAAGGGGGCACATGACAAGACACCAGTAGCAGGAATAAGTAACCTAAATAATGTCAGGTTTATATTTTTGTTCACTATCTTTCTACAATAAATAAAACATTTTTCAGCTGAGGAGCTTACATCACTTTCAAACGCATTTTTGTACACCTGGCATGGAGAATGTCTAACACAGCTACCACAAAGAGTTATTTGAGTGAAGAATGTGATACAGTTTTAGGCAAAACACATAAACACTTACCAGACTTTGGATATGCAACTTGGAATATATCGCTGCCTCTTACTTCAAATTTCTCCAACAAATCTATGTCTTCTGGAGTAAAAGCATCCTTTACGAAAGTGAATCCTTTATATTGGCAGAGGAAAGGATCTTCTGCTACAGGTACAATTTCAGCCATTATCAGAGTGCCTGAAACTGGAAACAAATGACAAACTAAAAATAATAGACAGATATTATGTAGTAGATAGTAAAGACAGCTAGATTAAGTCTGTTTTTCAAATCGTCAAATAGACTGTTCTCATATGCTGAGGGTGAGAGCTTTCTAGTGGTGTGATTCAGAAATAGGTCCGAAATCATCTCATCATAGGATTCCCACAGCAATTTTAGTAGATATCCTACATCCACCCTATTAACACTTTTTGTAACATTTTAAGAGGAGAACGTAGGAAGTGTAATTGGGGTGGAAAAGAACTTAAGTGAATATAAAATTAATACACTGGCCCTCATATGAGGATCCTTTTGATGACTACTGTAATTCTGTCCCCAGGAGAAGCTGGCAACCGGACCGGTATTTCTAGAGGTCGTATGGTATCTGAAGTTAAACTAAGAAATGGGGAATAACCAAGGAAAGGGAGATTCAAAATTTGATGCCCTGCTTTTCCTCTTTCCTGGTCAGAATTTCAACCAAAGATTTTGGCTACTTTGAACCGTGGATGCCTTGGGGGAAACTGTGCAGGTCTGTGATGTTTCCACTGTACTCCAAATTCTGATGGGCTGGCAACTTCCATTACTGAGCTGGTAGTAGATTACAAATAACTCTTGATGAGGTCCTTTGTGGTTGTTCAATACCTTCCAATGACCAGAGACCTACTACTTGCTTGGCAACACCCATGTCCCCACCACAAACACTAAACTAAATAATGCAGAAAATCCACCACATAAACAGATTTTATGTGGTAGAAAATTCCATCTGCATCCGTTAATGATCACAGACCCTAGTTTTTGATCTGACATTGCTGCCCACAGGTGAATTGTTTGTGCACACCATCCAGGGCATCGCTACGCTTGTTATTCACTGTTTAGCGCATCATGGACAAGGCAAGTGCTTCTCTGGCCTTATTTACGAGGAGACCGCAGTGTGTTTAAGGTCTTCCTGGAGAATGTGACCTACACCAAGCTAAAACCTACGTTAAATTCAGGTACGCCAAAAAAGAGGTGTCTCAAGCATGTATCATTTCTTTTTGGGAGTTGCTTTCTTTTCTATTTGTGGATATTGTGAGTAGGTATCTGTGCTGTAATATAAACAAAATACTTTTGTAACGATTATCACAATGATCATGAATCCATTGTGCAGCATTGAGCAGCTAGCACATTTCTAACAAGAGACAAATAATTTAGTAAACTTTCAGGCTTTGAAGGCTGCTTTGTTGCAAAGGAAATCTATTTCTCTTATATAATTACCAAATATTTTCAAAAAAGTAGCTTTCCCCTACTGGAACCTTTTTCTAATGCACTCACTTTACTAGTGAGCCAAAGCCTCCACAATGAGGTGTCTGATGAAAAACATTATTGATTGTTCTTGACTCGTATAAGAGTTTACGAAATGACTGGAATTTTGGCACTAAGGCATGTGTGTGCTGGTAACTATCACAGAGCGTCCGAGGACTGAAGATTAATCAAAGTAAACTCTTTCTCCACTAGGAAGCTTTCATAAGGTTTCACTTGTCTGGCTTCAAAACATTAAGGGCCAGATGTAGGTAGGTTAAAAATAGCGACTCGCAAATTGCGAGTATTTGCGACTTGCAATTTGCGAGTCGCTAACTGCAATGCAGGTAGAAAGTGCGAGGACAATTTGCGACTCGCACACGGAGTCGCACCGCAGATAGCGAGTCCGCTGTTTGCGAGGTCGCTTTTTGCGAGTGGGTGTCGCAAATTGCGACTGTGCTGAAAATTGAATGCAGGTGCTGCAGAACACTCTGGAAAACATTTCAGAACACTCAGGAAAACACTTCCTGGCACATGATGATGACATCAGAGCCAGGAAGTTTACAAATACACCTGGGAGAAGGGAGGACCACACCCATTTCAACTGCAGCACAGCAAACAAACAGAGCTCCTGCAACCATGGCTGACACTCCTAGGAAAAGGAAGCTAAAGTTTGCTGAAAAAGAGTTGGAGGTGCTGACTGATGAGTGCTGTCAGCACCATGACGAGCTGTTTGGCAGGGCAGCCCTCACCGTGCCAGACACAGAGAAGAAAAGAATTTGGCAGGAGATCCAGGACAAGGTAAACTCCCTGTGGGTCAGCCACCGGAGTGTGGAAGAACTGAAGAAAAGGTGGTATGACCTCCGCTCCCGGACCAAGGAGAGGGTGGCAGAGCGGCTCCGGGAACTGAGAGGCACAAGAGGGGGACCATCGACGGTACCACCACCCACACCCCTGGAGGAAAGAAGAGACCCTAGAGCCTGAGGCTGTAAGCGGGATGGGAGATCTGGACACCTCTGAGCCAGGACCATCAACTGGTGAGTACCATGTGACATGCATGTACCCTCATTAATGCCATACCCCCACCCACCTTGTACACAGGGGCATGCACAACCAAGATAGCTCCATTTCAGAGAAGCAAACACCAGAATGATGCATTATGGGCAATGTAGTCAAGTAGGCAGTTCATAGGCAATTGTTTATTAGGAAGTTGATAACAGACAGTAGACACTGACAGTGTGTTCCCTATGTCCCACAGGTCTCCCACAAGACACCCCCACCAGCCCAGGCAGCCAGGGGCCAATGGTCAGCCAGCACACACAGGAGACAACAGGACCAGCCACCACTGCTGCCTACACCACCAACACCATGCCCTCTCAGGAAACACCTGTTGCAACAGTGGTGTGTGAGCCTGCACCAGGTACGAGCCAGAGTGCCACGGCAGACAATACAGGGCCTCCACCGCTTCGCAGGCGACGAAGGATATCAACAGCAGAGCAGCAGGCAGAGTCAGGGCATGCTTCCACATCACCAACAGAGGCCCAACTGCTACGGGGTCAGCGCCTGCAAAACCAACAATTAAGGAGGATTAGTGGGGTATTGCAGCGCTTTGAATGCAATCATGCCCTCAGTATGCAGCAGGTACATTCGGAATTGCAGGTGATCGGTAACAACACGTGTGACCTTGCACTGTCTATGCGCCAACTAGTGGCAGGACAGCTAACGCAGAGTGACAGTGCACAGTGCAGGGACCGCCAGCTGCTGCAACGCCTGGACAGGATGGCCTCCTCTATAGTTAGGCTGGCTGTCAACACAACAGGGCTGTCTAGGCGCACAGTCAGCCTCCAGGTGGACATGGGCCACTTTGCGGGTGATGTGGCACGGGGACTGGGCCGTCTCAGCCATGCAATGGACCTCATGGAGGCACGGCAGGTGGCCAGGGGCACAGGCGACACGCCACAGGACAGTGAGGAGGGCTCCACTGTCAGCAGTGTCTCTGCCAGTGACACCAGGGTGCTACGTAGTGGAAGCACAATGCAGAGCACTGCTGAGCCCCCCTAGTACCAGCCAGGCTGGCCGACCCCGCCGTAGGGTGTGAGCTCCACACTGTCCTTGGGGTTGGGGCACATGACGTCAATGTGTCCCATGCCAGGTGGACTATTGAAGCCCCTGAACTGTTTCTATTGTGTATAGTTTTGTTATTTGCACTTATTAAATCACTTGTTCTTTCCACTTAACACATGGACTCTTTGTTATATTGGTGAGTATGGTAAAAGTTTGCACGTACCTTCCAAAGTATTGGTTTGCAATGTGTTCCCGTCTCAGTCTGCCTTGATTTGCGATGCTCCTATCCCCATGATGCGATGTGGTTGCTCTTGCTCTTCATCCTCAGAATCTGGTTCTTCAGGGGTGAGAGGTAGCCCACGTCTGGTGGCAATGTTGTGCAGTATAGCGCATGCAACAACTATTTTGAAAGCCGTTATTGGGGTATACTGGAGGGCACCTCCACTTCGGTGGAGGCATCTGAACCTTGCTTTCAGGAGTCCGAAGGTTCGTTCTATCATGTTCCTGGTCCTCTTATGTGCTCTGTTGTATCGCCTCTCGCAATCATTGCTGGGTGTTAAGTATGGAGTCAGTATCCATGGACGTAGTGCATATGCACTGTCACTTGTTTGGCACAAAACATACAATGTTAGCAAGGCATGGGTGGTTTGCACATTGACCTGTGTGCATGTCTTCAAGGTGTATTCAGCTCTACCTAGGAGGTATCCATCTCCAAACTCCCCACGTTCCAGTCGTTGGTGTATCCCACTGTGCCTAAAAATGTAGGAGTCATGAGTACTGCCTGGAAATTTGGCAACCATGTCAGTGATGATAAAATGAGCGTCACATACCACCTGAATATTGAGTGAGTGGGTACACTTCATACTGCGGAACAGATAATCCAAGTTTGCAGGAGGGCATATTTGTATATGTGTCCCATCTACACACCCTATGACATGGGGGAAGTTGGCAATCCAGTAGAAATCCAACTTGGTGGTGTTGATTTCTGCCTCATTCCTGGGTAGGTATATGTATCGGGACATGTGTGTGAGTAAGGCATCTAGGAATGCCCTAAAGAACCGTGAGAGTGCACTTTGGGATACCCCACCTGCCACAGCAATGAACCCCTGATAACTACCCGAGGCCAAGAGGTGCAGTGAACATAGCACTTGCACATGCGTAGGGATGGCGCAGCCGCGCACAGTCTGGCGTTCAAGCTGTGGTTTGAGTAAATCTATTAAATCTAGTATAGCTGTGCTGCTAAGTCTATATTTGTCATAAATTTCCTCCTCAGTTTGCTGGAAGAGTGTCTGCCTTGTTCTGTAAATCTTCTCCTGTCTCTGGCTCCTGCTCCTCCTCTGCTGTGCGGCGTTGGCGCTCCTCCTCACTGCTATCAGGTATATCTCCGCCATCTTGAGTGACCCAGATGCCTTCTGGGTCTCCTTTTATACTTTGGTAATGGTTACCACCTGCTCTGAGTTAGTGGTAAATTGGAAGTGCAAACTGGGCTTTTTGCGACTATTCGCAATTTGCGACTTGCTATTGCATATCGTTTGCGACTCGCAAATTGCGACTTCCTATTTGCGGGTCGCAAAATGGGGTCGCAAATTTTGCGAGTCGGTAACGGCTCGCATCGCATTTTGCGAGTCGGAAATGGGATTTTTGCATCCCATTTCCGATTTTGCGGGGTCGCAAATTGCGAATCGGGCCATTTGCGACTCGCAAAAGTTTGCTACATCTGGCCCTAAAACTGTTATGAATCCCACAAATATAAATTAGGCATTTTGGTTGAAACGATAAACTAGTGATGTTTGTCTCCAGAAGATAAGCAAGGCATAGAAAAAAAAACAAGGCAGAGATGAAACCAGAGTGCTGCATCCTTCCGCCTGTTCTCTGCCATCACTGCTAGTGCTACAGTAGTGATCAGGAGAGAAAGCATGGGAGGTGGTGGGGTGCTGTTCGCTGCTGACTTTTACAAGCCACTGTAGACAGAAGCCAGAAATGGAACAAACATAGATTTCTAATGCATGTACTGAACCTGACCATGAAGACAGGGGTCCGAGTGGTGGGGGATACGTCAGGCGTCAGAACTACCTCTCTGAGCCTGCTCATTCCACACCTAATATCTGTCAGGCTTTGGATCGCTTTGGAGCGCCACTCCACTTTTTAGTGATAAGGGCCAATCCAGATCTCAGTGCCTCTACCTTGGCTTCACATGCCAAAACGTGCATAATGCTTGCCAGGCCTAGGGGTCTTGGCAAGCCGCATGGATTTCCAAGGGCAGACCATAAAAGTCTTCCATAATCTGTCACCCTGTTGCATGCGTTTATAAAGTGCTTCTGTCTCCCCAAAACAGTCTATGAGCCATTATATACTTGCCTGGATAGTAAAGGAACAAAACTGCAGGCTGGACAAACCAGGAAGGCAATGCAAATGTTTGTATAAGTAGGGAATGGCATCATACATCTTAATCTAACCTCTCACTATTAAACAAGGTGTCAGGAGAATACACAATGTTGCACTGTTAAAGACTGATGAGAGGTACTCAACTGTAGAGCGCACTTCACATTAGGTTTCTGCATTTTAAAAAGAGTTCCGGTTGCACGTGATCTCCAATTCTCTCTATCCAAATTTCCCCATTCTTAGGGCGACATTAGGAGTGCCATTGTTATTGTGAAATATTCATCCCATGCAATAAAAAATTACTCCAAGGTGTTTAACAAGTTCAATTATTATCAACTATGAGAACCTTTGACTGCAGAATATGGCATAACTTGTGGATTTGCTGTCCCCACCGAAATGCGCATGTCGCTGTATTTTCCCGGGGTATTTCCTCTTGCTAAATTTGGCAGTTTTGAACTAGCATAATATATCTGGGGCACTTGGAGCGATCACATCATGAAGCTCATAATTCCAATATGTGCAGTAAAGGAGTAACCGCATATATCAGAATATAAGAAGTATCAGTAATATGCCCTTACTCACAGTCCCTATATTGAACTGCTTACATTTATATCATCTTGTCTCATGCATCTATTACGGAAGATGCACGCATAAGTATGCCTGGATTTTATAACGGAGGTCTGCATCAAGTCAAGATATTTCAATACTGATGTCTGAATTCCATGTCTGATTTCAAGAACTGAAAACAGTGCTACAGACAAACTGTATAGAGGAGGTCTGTTGGACCTGTCAGCCTTAGGGTGGTCTTCCCCCAAACCTTTTGCCTCTCCTCCTCCATTTACGTCCAACCTATTTTTGTTGGCCGTAGGACTCCGAGCACTTTACCTCTGCTATCCAGTGCTAAAGTGCATGTGATTTTTTCTTAAAACATTGTAGTGAACATTGTAGTGATAGCTTATCACCCAACTGGAATCTTTAATTTACATATAAGTCCCTAGTAAAGTACACTTCATGTGCTCAGAGCCTGTAAATTAAATGCTACTAGTGGGCCTGTAACACTGATTGTGCCACCCACGTAAATAGCCATTTAAACATGTCTCAGGACTGCCACTGCAGAGACTGTGTGTGCAGTTCCTACTGTCATTTCGACCTGGCTAAATAAACCTGTTGGTAAGTCCAAGTCTAAGTCCAAGTCCTTTGGCAGGGTGGAAGGGAGGAGCTGAACACAGCCTCGCTTACACCTGAATAGACTGCCTGTCCATGTACAAAGGGCTTAACAGCCCTGTATTGTAATTCCAGGCATCTTGGAGCTGGGGCAGGGAAGGAAGGGTATTCCTTGCAATTTAAAGCCACTGTCTAGAAGCTTCTCCCACCTTAAAGCACCAGGGCACCGAAGTATAAATACTGGACTTCAGACACCACCACTTCAGTACACTTATGAACTTCTGGATACTCTGCCAGGAAGAAGGACGGCTTTGCTCCTGTAAGCCTGCCACTCTGCTGGACTGCGGTTTTGCTGGATTTGCCCTTTGCTGTGCTGAATTGTGCTTGCTACCCTCTTGCCTGGGAGTGAGAAGGACTAGACCTGCATCTCTCCAACCCAGAACCCAAGGAGAGACTCTGAGAGCTAGTTGGCTGTCATCTTGATCTGATGTTTCAGGGACACAAAGACTTCAAACCACCCTGCTTCAGCACCTGGACTCTGCCATCTGTGAGTCTACTTGTCTACTCGGGTGCCACCCCAGTCCTGGACCCCTGGAAGTTGACCTGAGGTACTTGCTACAGCAGGACAATTTATCGTCTGCTAAGGGAGCAGAACCAATGCAGTGCCGCTGTTGCATGGAACAGAAGCTGGCACATCACCACTACTGCATGGGTCAGAACCAATTCAACAGACTCCCATTGCAGCGACTTGGGACCAGTGTATCGCCTTCAGAACCACTGTGCAGCGCTTTCCCCAGAACAAGGTCCTCACATTTCTCTATTATGATGCAGAACCTCCACATCCCCTCCACGGCGTGGATCGAAATCCACTCGTTGTCTTGACTGTGCCACACATTCTCAACACTGTTCTTAGTATTGTAAGCCCTGTCGACAAGATCCTCCACGTGTATGCATCAGGACCTCGCATCGCAGCCTTGCCGCATCTCAGAACCGACGTATCATACATTGCTTCCAGGTTAAGCCTGACTACTTTGTGCCAAGCTACCAGAGGATGAGCACATGTTAATCTGGGGTCTGATTGTGCCTTACCTTGAGTAGGGTTCTGGTTGCTGCTTGACCTGGGCTCACACCCCAGTCAACCAGAAACCCAATTTCTAATAGGTTCCTTAACTTTCCTTTAAATGATGGTGGTGCCAATGTTTTGGCTCTCTTTTGATGCCAAAGGGATTTTTTTTAATGGCCCACTGTGTGTTTAATGTATGCTTGTGGTGTGTGATAGCATGAACTAGATGGGTCTAGGATGAATTCACATGAAGGGAACAAGTTGAGTAAAATATTACACTTGGGCTTAGAGATTGGAGAGGCAGAGATTCTAGTTTCCTTAAAGAGTCTGAAAGATTAGACATCTTTTCATCATTGGTTGCCCATACTTCAAAGGTAATATGCATGCGATGCATGCACTACCAGAAATAGCGGACTTTTAAGAGAATGTTATCCTCATATTCATGGACTCCACCATGCAGAGACTCTGCAACCCTATTGATAGACAAAAGAGGCCTATCTAGAAATACCTGAACACCGTACATTTACACATGTATGTTTCAAAATTGCTTGGGAACTTAGATATACCTTTTGGAGCTCTTTGAATCGTCACAAATTGTAGGTGCTTGCCTATGCCTTAGACGATCCAAAAGGGTATGAGTTCTAAGTACTAAGGACATGATTTAATGTTTGAGCACTAGTAATCCATCCAAACATGGTGTACATCCAGTCCACTTTCTTAAAAGTCACATTATATATATTATACTTGAAATAAGGTGGACAGGATATCCATCAAGTTTATGATAGTGTAACCCATCTGCCAAACTCGAAATCAGGCCCGCAATCTATAGCCATGTTGTCAGAGGGTATTGATACTGTATGTTAGTAAAACTGCCTTTCCGGGTTACGTGAGATAGTGGGTTCCAGTTAGGATAGTTGTGAGACATTACTAAGCAATAATGTCTCTATTCTGCCTCAGGTCCAGATAGGTTACTTTGATTTACATCTTAGCCAAGAGCAAGGGGGACGTGGCCAAGCAAGATGGGCAGTAGGACATGCTTCTAGGAAGCCCTCTGCCACCCCGGCCTGATCCTGCAGTTATACTGACGTGCCTGGGGAGTTGAGTGCCTCCCTAGGTGGGGATGGGTGTCCCGACCCTTGCGGCTGCTTGGAATCCCCAATCTGGAGATATTGGGGGCTCCCGGAGGCGAGTGTGGCTGGCCCGGGCCGCGTGGTGTTCAGAGGCCTGGGAGAGAGTTGGGTGAGCAGCCTCTCCGCCTCCCCCGGCTGGCCTGCTGCCCTGGTCGGACCACACGTGGATGGTGTGGCTGGCTGGTGCGGCGGTGAGGTGGGACCGGGGGCTGCCCTGGTGATCCTGACCCGTGCTGCCAGTCAGGCCTGAGTGCAGGCCTGAAAAGTGGACTGCATTGCCCGGGCTGGGGAATGCCTTGCCCCCATGTCCTTTATCCTAGTTGGCCCCGGGCGGATGAGACCAGTGGCCTGTGTGCAGGGCCTTGTTGACGAGTTTGACCTGTGGTGTGGCGCGGGCAGAGAGGGGGCCTGGGCTGGAAGTCGGGCTGGCTGGCGCTTCGTCGCACTGGGCCTGCTGAGGTGTGGCTCTGCGGGGCGGACTGCAGCCCGGCAAGGTGACGGAGAGGAAGCTGAGACTCGCCGCTTGGAGCGGAACGGGTGGCCCTGTGATTGAGACTCTGGGGAAGGAGCAGACCAGTGGTGGCATGGACGTCGCTGAACACCAATGGCACTAATCCTGGACCATACACTATTTTGAAGCAGAGTTCAATTGTTTCGTGGAAAATTAGTGGAACCATGTGAAGTAGTGGACCATTGGCAGGCTCAACGGACCTAGAGCTGGATGCTGCCTTCCTGCCCACTGTTGGTGTCTCTATTGGGCACTGAGCTTGGATTTGAATTGACTGTGGAGAGACGCATTCCAAGAGAACTTTGACCTTGGTGCTACAGAGCGGGTGCAGTGGTGGCGCCCCTCGTCATCCCATTTCCCCCTGGTAGGTGGTGAGATGGGGTGGCAAAGGCAGACGGCCTAGCCGCAGGGGACCATCATAGTATAATACACCACTTCCACTACATTACCACAGCACCAGACATAACTGGGTGAGTCCAGGGATGACCTGTACATGTCAGTCACTGCAAAGGAACTCTCTCACGCTGAACATCTAGCAGCAATTCAGGGCTTGAGGGTTGCCCTTGAGGGGAAAATAGAGACAGTGGCTGTGGAGGTGAACCTTCTCCAGGCAGGCCTCCAGAAGGTATCTGATAAGGTCAAAGTAGCACAGGGGTTCATGTTGGAGTTACAGACAGAGGTTGACACTCTATGGAAGCAGATGGTGCAGGCCATCTCAAAATCTGGGGCTCTTAAAGACGAGACTGGAGGACTTAAAGGGTAGGTCCAGACATAATAATGTACGCCTTCTTGGGTTCCCGGAGCGTGCTGAGGGTTCCAAAGTGGAGGTCTTCGTGGAGCGATGGATCAGGGATGTGCTGCAGCCTGTCGGGTTGTCCGGCGTTTTTGTGGTGGTGCGTGCCCACAGGGCGCTGGTTGCACCTCCTTGGCCTGGTGCCCCTCCGAGAGCTATTATTGCTCGTATTCTGAATTACAGAGATCGAGACTGTATCCTATGGACGGGCAGACAAACGGATAATGCTGTTTTTGAAAACTATAGAATTTAAATATATCCAGATTATACAAACAAGGTGCAGACATCGAGGAAGGGATTTATGGAGGTGAAGGCCAAGCTTCGTGCCATGAACATACGATACGTGTTATTGTACCCGACGTGCTTAAAGGTGCTCTCAGGAGGTAAATCCCACTTTTTTGACCACCTGGAGGAGGTCTAGAAATGGCTGGAAATGTGGGATAAAGTTGTGCCGAGTAGGTCTGGTCGGGCCCGCTCTGCTGCCGGTCCGATGTCTGGTTTGGATGCACAGATTAGAGGAAACATAAGGAGGGCTGGATGGGTGGCTACATAGGGCAGGGGGGAAGCGACAACAGCAGAACTGAAATTCAACAGGATGGTACAGTGGCAGTGGTTCCCCCCGCCAGTCTGCCGGACCGACTCAGGCGCCTGACTTTGGAGTGGAGACGATGTCCAATGCCAGTTAACTTTATTCTTCTTAAGAGAGCCTTTCATACACCGGGCATGTTATTATGTCAAATGCTTATTGCATCTGAAGTAATGGGTAGTGGGTTTGTAGTGGATCTGAAAAGATAGGGCACTCCTTGCGTCCACATTATATGGCAGGGGGTACTGCCTTTTTTGGAACATGATAGATTAGAAATACAGGCACGGTGTATTTAGCATACGGGGTGGGGGGAGTTTACCTCCACTGTTGTGGTAGGATTTAGTAACTGGGATATTGGGGTTTTAGGCTGTTGTCCTGGCTGCATTTACACATATGGATCTAGAGTATGCTATGATGAATTTGTTTTACTGTTCATCCGGGATGGGAAGGGGGTTGGGAATTGTTTAGTAAGTGCATGCTGCATATGTTCATTGGTTACATCAACAGTGCATACTTGTATATGAGATATCAGATAGGTAGTCAGTCTGCTTCTCTCCTGCAAAGGAGGGGAGGCTGGGAGATGTTGACAGCGGATGTAAAAATACACAATATTATCATTGGTTGACAGTTTAATATGCTGACATGGAATGTCAGGGGGCTGAAAGACTACACAGCGCGATATAGAGTACATTCCTTTCTGCAGCAGCATAAGATTCAAATAGCCTGTTTACAGGAAAAACATATGGTGGAGGAGGAATCCCAGAAGCTTGCTAAGAAATGGCAGGGCCAATTATTCTCCTCGTCTTTTTCCTCTTTTATCAGGGAAGTGGCAATGTGGGTTACGCCAGGGATTCCATTTAAGCATGTTTACAGCGAAGCTGATGTTGAGGGGCGGTATATGCTACTACAGGGTACGTTGGATGGTGCGCCCCTTACTATACTCAATACTTATGCACCTAACACAGATGATCATTGCTTCTACAACAATGTAGCAGGTGGGCTAGAGGTTGGTGTGAGTTCTCCTATTGTGTGGGCCGGAGACTACAATTGTATATTGGACGGTGAGAAAGATCATCACCCTTCTAAACAGAGCACTAAACCGTTGATGACGGGATCGTTACAGTAGTCATGCACAATTTAGGATTATGAGACAGATGGAGGGGACTGCACCCGGAGAGAAGAGAATTCACATGCCACTCTAAGATGCATAACACGTATTGGATATAACACATTTGGGGAGGTTTTTATCTAATCATGCCCCAGTATTGATGCAGCTGGAATGGGGTTCGGAAGGCGGGTGACACGTAGCTGGCGCATGCTGCCAGATTTTCTGACAGATGCTGCGTGTTGTGAAAAAATGACAGTTGTAATTAAGGACTACGTGTACATGAACTGGGGTAACATGGCATCCAGAAGGATGGAGTGGGAGGCAATGAAAGCTCTTCTGAGAGGTGTGTGTATAGGCACCACCAGTGGGATGCGCAGACATATGGAACAGGATCTCAAAAAATGGGAGGGGAAGTCAACGGATATACAATACCAGACCCTTCTAAAGAGGGAGGCAGATAGAGAGCAGCTTCGATTGCATAGGGAAGTCAGTAGGTGTTGGAAGACACTGGATAAGCTAACACATCATATAGACAGTGGCTACACAGGGAGGGGGACAAATCCGGCAGGTTGCTGGCATGGATCCTACAGCGTGAAGTGGAGTCCCCTTCCCCATCTTGCACATACGGAATGCTGCAAGTGTACAGATTACCAATCGCAAGGATATTTTAACAGTTCTGGCAGAGTCATGCGCTAGCCCACTGGTGTCAGATGAGTAGCTGGGAGAGTTTCTGTGGCAGCTGTGGCTCCCACAGCTGGACCTTGAGAGTAGGAGAGACTTGGATGCTGAGATAACTACAGAGGAAGTGGGTGCAGCAGTGGAGGCATTGTCTAAATCTAAGACTCTTAGGGGGGAGGCGGGAAGGATTTCCTGCTGAGCTTTACCAATCGTACTCCCCCCTCCTGCAAGAAAAATTATTGGCAGTATTTGAAGAAGCCCACGTGCAAGGCATCCTTGCACCAAGGTATTGTTTGTCTCATGCTCAAGCCTGGAGGTGATTAGACTGACCCCTCTTCCTATCGACCACTCACAATGTTGAACAGTGATGTTAAGATCCTTTGTAAGATATTGGCTACTAGGCTGCATAGAGTAGTTCGGGGATTAGTACATGAAGACCAATGCGGTTTTATATCTGGCCATAGTATGACTTTTAACCTACGTCATTTGGTTCATGTTTTGCATGAAATCATGGATGTAGAGGCGCTAGTGTTGTTAGACCTAGAAAAGGCCTGTGATACGGTGGAGTGGAGCTTTCTCATAGCGGTACTATGGAGAATGGGGTTTGGCACCCTATTTTGTGCGTGGGTTTTCTTGCCTTATAATGCACCTACAGTACTAATTCAGGTGGGAGGGGAACTCTCGGAGTCCTGGGTGGTTGGCAGGGGAACCAGACAGGGGCGTCCATTATCACCACTCCTCTGCTTTAGCGTTGGAGCCGCTGGCAGCATGGTTACGTGGGGAGTTGGCCCCGTAGGACATTCAAGTGGAACTTATCACCCACATCATTTCATTACAGGCAGGTGATGCTTTGGTATACCTTTGGTCGCTGTGTGTTTCGGTGCCCCTGTTGTTGCGGTTGTTGGATGAGTTTGGGGTCATATCGGAACTCAGGGTGAATACGCATAAGTCGCTCCTGTTTCCTCTGGCGATGCTCCGTGGCAAACAACTGGATAAATTACTGGTAGTGGGAATTGAAGAGTTTAAGATTCTTGGCCATATGGGTTATCCCCACTCCAGCGGCACATGAGACATGTAACATGGAAAGAGTAGTAACAGAACTTGAGCGCTTGGTCTTGTTCTGGAACAGACTGCCTCGCTCTGTAATGGGAAGTGCGGCTATTGCAAAGATGGTGTTTCTTCCGATGTGTCTGTACCTAGTACAAAATTCTTTGTTTTCATTAATCCCTTGGCTATTTAATCGTTTGGATAGCTTGCTAATCTCACTGGTGTAGGCTGGGCACCGCAGTAGAGTGGCACTGTCCAAACTGCAAAGGGATTTAGAGGACGGGGGTTGACTATCCCTAATATTAGGGTTAGTACTATGCTGAGCACTTGCAACATGCTGCAAAGTGGATGACTGAGTCGGATAGCTGTGAAAAGTGACTATTTGAAGGAAGGACGGGAAATAACACGCTAGCACACATACTGATGAAAGGTGGTCAGTCGGAGACAGCTGTTCCATACCTGATAAGAAATACTGCATGGATCTGGGAGCAGGCCGTTAAGAGGGTGCTTCGCCTTGCCCCTTTTGAATGGGAACTTAAGATATGGGACTTGGCTCCCTTCTGTGATATTTACAATTACATATCTATGGAGAGCTGGAGAGCGGGAGATGTCTTGTGGCAGGGGATTTTTTCCCCAATGAGGAGTTTAAATCCTTTCAGGAAGCACAGAACACATTTGGTTTGGGACCGGGCCAATTCCTGCAATATGCCAAGGTGGAAAGTGTTGTGCTGGAGATCTGGTGTGCTTTCCCAGCCGCCCCGCCGTTTTCAAAGGTATTGAATGGGCTGATAAATTGGTGGGGATGGGGGTCATTTAATGACCTTGTTTTATAAAGCCCTTTGGGGGGATCAGCCAGGTGTGGTATGTGTGGCGCGGAGAGCTTGGGAGCCGGAGCTAGGGGATCCAGTGGAAGACACTGATTGGGCTAAGGCCTTGTCACTTATGTGCACGCTCCCATGTAATAATAGATTTAATCTCCTACATTTTTATTTTGTACACCGTACTTATATCATGCCTGATTGTCTCAACTAGATTGATTCAACTAGGGGAGAAAGCTAGGTGCCTGCTTCCTACACCTGGCTTGGTCCTGTATGGAGGTGCAGCAGTTCTGGCAGGATGTGGTTGGGAAGGTTGAGGAGGACATGTGTTTGGGTAAATAAGTAACGCCATTGACATGCCTATTAAGAGCGGTGAAGCAACCACAGTGAAGGAAAGTCTCAAATAAACTGGCTAAGCGTAGGGTGGCCATAAGCTGGATGAGCACTAGGAGCCCATCCATTGATTGTTGGATGCAAGATATCCAGGAATGAGGAGCGACAGAGGAACAACATATGCGGATAGCACGTAAGGATGAGGGGGCACTAACTGATTTGGTCACATGGGGAAACTTATTGGAGTGTTTCACTGTCACAGACAAATTAAGCTCCGAGAGGAGCTCAGATACTGATGATTGACTAATGGGGTTTGCACATGAATGATATGATGGGGTTAACCAACTGTGGCTATGTGGAAACTCTGGTACTCATATTTTGCATATGAATTGGTTTCATAAGGGTACTACCATGTAGGGGGGCCGATGGGAAACTCTACTGCTTCAATTACTGTTGACACACATTTCTGACTTTGTAAGAAATCTGTTATCAGAGAAAATATCTGTGGTGTCTCATGTTACTATGCACTGTGTTGTGTTTGTTGGTTCTGACAATATAAACTTAATAAAAACAGAGTTAAAAAAAAACCTTAGCCAAGTCCTGGGCGGCTGTGCCACAGAGCAGTCAGGCTTAACCCAAAGGAAAACAAGTGTAAATCATGTATTAGTGCCAGAACAGTTAAAAAGTAGGTGACAGGATACAATAAAATGTCAACTCTAATATATATAAACAGTATATATTTTTATTTTTAACAAACACCAAAATGACAAAAATCTGATGAAGGGATCATTGATTTATGATTTTTTTAATGTTTTCAGAAATCACTGCAATTAACTCAAAAAGTTTCATAAATTACTGCTTTTCACTAGTAGCAGTAATCTATAAGCCTCCAATGCAAGGGTCTGGGCCCATTTCAAAGTTTCAGGCTGACCATGATGTAGCCTAGTCAGCCTGAAACTGCAGTCAGATGCATGAACCACGGTTCGTACCAATCAAACTTTTACCTTTCCACTTAGAACATTTCTGGTTCTTTTTCTCATCAACAGGCTCATCAGTGGGGTCCTCTGGAGCATGGACTCGGCATTGGGCTCAACATTCAGTGGACAGGTGAAGTCCCACAATCCAGTATGAGCCATGATTCTCAATGGGGGAATCTACAAACTAGCAAAACTTTACAGCGAGTGCAGTCAGCAGACCAGGAAAGCTTTGATATTGACAAGGAGTTGAGCAACAATAGTCAATAGGCTCACATACTGCAGTACCTTTTAAGGAGAAATAGTAAAATCTAGCATCTGCCAAGGGTCCAGGGCCTGGGGAGTACCTCTTTGGGGCTTGGACTCACTCTCCATGGCTCCACCAATGGGGTCTAGAACAAGACCAGTTTTAACTGATCAGCGGGGCACTTTGCTGGGCACTTTGCTGATACAGGACCTCTTTAGCTTTTGTTTTTCTGGAGCTGCACAGGAGGTTAGCAACAGGCCTTTGGTGTCTACTCACTGGTCCCTGGCACACGTGGGAGCAGGCCCAGCCCTTGGAGTCCCTCTCCAAAACAATAATAGCAGAAGGAGTCCTCTCCTTCTGATATCCAGTCTTGGTTCAGCAGGTACAGTCTTTCTTTGGTGCAGCCTTTCTTTCTGAGTCCACAGGTTAAGCAGGTGCAGTCCTTCTGTTCTTTCCAAGTCCAGTAGTATTCTGTGGCTGGTACCCAGGAGTGCTGCTTTTATGCCAGTTTCACGTTTGAAGGTGTGGAGTACTCCCTAGCCAACAAGGGGACTATTTCCACGGGAAACTCTGCCCACTCTTGCATCACTTTTTGGGGCATTGGCACTAAAAAATCCACACTGCATCTCTCTGGCAGTGGACAATCTCACAACGCATCTCTCTACCCAAAAACAAGAACTCACAATCTTCCTTCCCTTAGTCAGAACTATGGGCATACCACTGAGGTTTGTTTTTAGTTTAATGAGTAGCTCCTCTTAAAAACCCTCTGGAAGAGATGCCAGTTTATCTTATTAGACAAAGGAGAGGGCAGGCTAAAGTAAATTTGCATTTGCCTTTAACAGGCAGCTGGCCCTATGAAGCTTGGCCAACTGGTCATCCTGTCAGGCGCAGGTCACATCACCTCGCACCAACAAGCCTATTGTTCCCCTTTCCTGAGCTCTATTCACACCTCCTGGGGGGAGGGCAGCAGGCTGTCTCAGGTAAAAACTGCTGAAGTTAATCGGAAACGGATACTAGAACTTTAGGGCAAAATGCTGCAACGTTTTGAAGTCACCTTTATATTAAGAGTTACTTTAAATCTGACTTTAGCACTATGTCAGGTTTAAATTAACAATAAATTTGATACATTGAAGTACAATATTTGGTGGTCCTAAATGGAAGTTAGCACTTAGCGGTTAGCTAGAATAACTTAATGTTAGCTGGTGGGAATACCTGTCTTGCTACAGTGAAAGTAACAATGGTGAGTTTTCACTGTTGGAACGTGTAAAAACATGTCCTTTTTAATATTTTGCACCCTGTCTTGTGGGTTTTAATGCTTACCTTCGAAGTGACTTATAAATATTAAAAAGGCAGTATTGAACTTGCCAAAAGGGTTTGCTTGCCATGTTGAGTTGGCAGTTTAAGAGTTGCCTGACTAGGTTGCAGTGGCAGACCAAGAGCTATGTTTCACTTTCTCACTGCAGTCGTGGTACAAATGGTGCTGAAGTCCCCTGGTATTCTTTGTATGACAGGGCAACCCAATCTTCCTCCAAGGAACTGGGTAATATCATCTACATATGTTCCTGGAGGAAATATTTATGCTCAACTCAGTATTATACTGGCCATTAATATGATCCAACTATACAACATCAGTAAATCATCCATGTATTGTACCAAGGACATATTGTTATGAACAGTAATATATGTATAGAGAATGCATCATCATAACACCATTTCCATTGTACATAATTACAATACAAATATAAATATTATATACAACAGTAGATCAGTATAACAACACTGGTGCCACCTCATTATCCCTGTATGTTAATAACATCCATTCAACCTAGGAATCTAGGGCAGCGTGAAAATCCTCTTAACTGTACACGTTCACAAATCCATAGTCCATGTGCTTCAAATCATTATATTCTAACTGTTCTAGAAGAGGACTGGAGCATCATGAGGTGTGAGCAGTGATGTTAAAGAGGACAAACTGTCAACGTTTCGGTCTCAGATGGCACAACTGGTCTGCAAGTCCATCATCAGGATTCAGTGTTGAGAAGGAATAAAACCTGCAAGTTCTGACACAAATCAACTAAACACTAAATGAACAAAAGTATGAACTAACAATATGTCATGCATATGTGCATCGCTTGCCCACAATCCATCAATCAAAAAATCATAGTGTTTTTTTAAAGCCACACCAGACCCCTAACCAAGTGCATCAAATATACATGAAAAGGAGTGAAAAACTCTGGTGACAATTACATTTTTTTTTTTGTCAGGATGATCGACAGTGGGGAATTTCCTAGGTCAATACGCTACTTAGGGGTCCAACTAACCCCAGTATATGCTTCCATAATAGGAGCATGTTCAGCAGCAGAGGAGTTTTTCTCATTACCACGTGCAAGCTCCACGGAAATGAGGGGCAACTCCTTCAAATAAGCTGTTGATGCCGGAACAGCAACTGCTCGTGTGATATTCTGAGTGTTTAATTCTGTGACACTGCCTGCACCCATGCACCACTAGCTAGTTATACAAAGCAACAATTTGTACGTTCATATGAATATTGAAACTATGTTAAATTACGAAATTCTCTACTAGCAGCAAACAGTAGATATTTACATTTGTCAATGTAACATAAGGATATTGTTGAGGCATGTACAACACTTATTTTCCTGGACTTAATAGCTGGAAGAAAGACATTTTAGATTTTTTAAATAAGAGTATGTAATTTCTCAAAAAAGGTGTTAAGCAAATGGAAAGGTGGGAATATCTTTAAAAAATGAAAGAATCATGAGTGATATTAAATTAAAACAGATAAGGAATAATTATAGGGTAAGAAGAGTGTAGTACGGAATTCCTGATCTTTCCACAAGGGGCTTGCATAATCACGTTCTCTGTGTGACTTTATAGATTATTTCTTACCCAAGAAGGCCCAAACATTGTTTTATTTTTATTTTGGACAATGCTCCAACAAGAACATGAAAGACTCTTCAATGAGTGACTCTAACAGAGAGATCTTTTTGTAAATTGACAACGTTTTGAGTTTTCAATTGGGGCAAAGTTCATATGAATTCTATGTCAGGATATGCATTTCACCTTCTTCACTTTATTGCTTAGCTGCCTCAACAATATTTTCAAAAACAGGACTACATATCCCATGAGTCCTTGCGATGAGAAAACTATTGTTCAGCAATCAGATCGCCTTTAATCCACATAAAACAATCCATAATGAAAAGCAGTTCCTCTTTCATCGCTACTCAGAAGCCAAATAAGTTGTTTTCATTATCCATTGTTGTGAAATTTTGTGGGGACAATGAAATGTTTGACACATCTGATAATGCACTTTACATTAATAGTTAAAGAATTAGGCAGCTGCAGTATCTAATTAGGAGAGCGTTGCACTGTAGCTTATAGGGATATATACAACTTTCTCTGTCAGGCAGCATTCATAACTCCATCAGAGCCATGGTAAGAAGACCCGGCGCACTGCCAATCACACTTGCATCACCCTTTAGGGAATTAATATTTGAGCATGGGCAGGCCCTCCTACCGCCCAAACCAACAGAATAGTGCCCCTTTCCTGAAACAGGCCATAACAAGGAAAACAGAGAAGTAAATGCTAATAGGTATAACTCTAACATTGGGCATAGTTTAAATTGTGCAACCAGGCAGAGTTTTGCATCAGCCCACTACATCTAAGAGTGTGTAGAAGCCAAGAACACATTACTCAGGTAGGCACAGCGTTCCTAGACAGAAGTCACTGGTGACACAAGGATATAACGTGTACCCCTCTGCCACTATAAACACTAACTCTTGAAAATCATGGCAGGAGAGGGCAGGGAGGAGTAACTCTTCCCCTCAGAAGAGGAATTTGTCAACGATGTAGATGCATCACTAATGTATGCAGTTTCCAATGCTCTGGAGCCACTCGTGAGGCAAATCTTGCCTTTTGATGTTAAGTGTAGCTTGAACTCCCCCAATGGGGGAGGGATGTATGGACTTCTCGGCTCCTTGAACTTTATGGAGCTTGGAAGGACTCTAGTAAATGTAAATCCAAAAGACCGTCTCCGTCAGAAACTACTGAAAGACTCAAGCAGGCAGGCAGTCCTGCAGGTTCCTTGAAGGATCTGCTGGAAAAGGAGCATCCTGGGAATACCCCCCAAGGGGAGGAAGGATTCTCACAACTGGCAGAGCTCAAATTTGGGTGGGACTCAGGGGTTCCTAACCAGGACAACTCAGATAATGAACCTGTCCAAGAAGAACTTGGAAATTGGAAAAGGATCCCAAAACTCCCAGGACAGGGGACATCCTAGTGGGAGGAACTGTCAGTACCAAAAAGCCACATGGTATGCTAGACCCGCAGGTTAAAAATCTCCTGAGATCAGTGAAATGGATCTCAATGGAGAACGTGGCCCAATGTTTGGGCTCTTGGATACAGGAACCCCCAGGTAAAGAGGTGAGGGACTGCCTCAAGGCAGAATGCCCAGGGCCATGCTGGGAGGATACAGTAACATTAACTCCTGACATGAAAATTGTAACATTTGTCACAAAATGTATTGAGGACCCCAAGAAAATGATTAACCGCTCCTGGACAGCATGGCAGGATAAACTCCTGGATATTGTGGGGCCTCCCACAAAAAACCTTGGCATGGCCAGAGAAACTGGAATCTTCATTTCCCCCAATATATTGTTGGGTAAAGCACAAAGCGCGATATGTAATGCAAACTGCACTGTCTCCCCTGTGAGATGCCTATCAAAATAAATCCTGGGCTAAGAGAGTTAGCTACAACGAGGCAGGTCAGGGGAGGATGGTGGGCTGTTCAATCCATTTATCAAGGAGCAAAGTAAATTTGAGATGACCCTCTTCTGGCCAGAGGTTTTCGATGGCACAGACAGAGGCAGGGAGTGGTTGATCAGCTGCCCCTATATCTGAGCCTCCCAAAGGTTTCAGAGTAAAAGGCCATTTCAATGGTTAGATCAAAGAAGCTTCATAGATTTCTTCAGAGGTGCCGGCAGGGGAAGCTTCTCCAGCATGTCTAATGCACCAGGATGAACGGCCGGTAAGAAATATCCTTTCTTCCCAACCATGGGTGGGCAGAAGGCTGGGACAGAGGAATTTGAAGGGTGCACACCTCATAATCCTAATCTTCACACCCCACAGGCGATTCCTCAGATGTATGACAGAAATTTGAGAACAACAATATTCTGACACCAGAATATTGTGTCAAAAACACCATCTACAAAATAAATCGAGTTTACATACTTTGGTACTGATTTAGAGTTTAGCGGAGAGGGTACTCCGTCACAACTGTGACGGACTACCATCTACATCTTAACCTCTGTAAATCACAAGCACAGACCTTAAGTATATCAGCGATGGAGCCTACTCCGGCTCTGTTGCTGGAATACTCCTCCAACGGTTCGACCGCATAAGGGCCATCAGTGATATATATAACACCATCTGCCCGATTTAGAGTAGATGGTGATCTATTTTTTTTTTATTTGCTATTCATCAAAAACCTGGAGGTTTAGTTTAGTTTAGGAGTTTGTAAAGCGCATGGCTACCTGAAGGCCTCCCAGCAATAGAACGGAAGCAGAACGACAAGGAGACAACTTATGTTGTGAATAGAAGGGTCTTCAAATTCTTATGAAAGGAAATTTCTTGACTATCCTGGCTGAACTCCAAAGGAAGGGAATTCCAGAGATTTGAGGCTCTAAATGCTAAAGATTGACCTCCCATCTTGCTTTCTTAATCAGTGGAACGTTAATTACGGGGGCCGTCGAGGATCTAAGAGCCCTTTGAGGGAGTAGGACGTTGCAATCTGTTTAAGGAAGGCTGGACCCTTATTATGCAGAGCTCTGTGCAAATTGCAGATGGCCTTGAAGTTGATCTGTTCATCCACAGGCAGCCAGTGAAGGGAAACTAAAGCAGGTTTTGCGGACAGGTGTCTGGGAATCTTCATACGTAGGTGTGCTAGGGCATTCTGCACCACCTGAAGTGTTTTTAGTACATATTGAGGTGAACTCAGATAGAGATAGAAGATATTTCCATAGTCCAGGCATGAAATTATGAGAGCCTGAGTGATTAGGCTTTTCTAAGAAGTCTTAACAGACTAAAGCAGGTGTCTGCCAGCTTTTTAGATTGATAGTCCATAGTCAGGTGGGAGTCCAGCCAAAAACCCAAGGACTTTATGTTGTCACTTGGTGGAGGCAGGCCTTCCAACCCATCAGCAACCAGAGAAGGGGATTTGAGTGGGCCATAATTACCCAACAGCATGACTTCTGCTCTTTCTTCTTTCAGCTTACGTTTATAGCTGGCCATCCATCTAGCTACTGCTTGAAGGCAGGGTGTCAGGTAGGGCTGACCTGTCTTTGAGATGGTTGAGAATGAGAAGACAAGCTCTGTATCGTCAGCATAGGAAACCAATGAAAAAAACAATCTAAATCCCACCTGATGACTGTTGGTCACTGATTGTAGGAATCAAAATTAACGATATAATTTTTCTCTGCATATATTCACCAAAACATCAATTATGCAGAATTCAAACATCGACAATTGTGCCTTATAGCTGTGACATTCAGTAAGTCTGCCTATTACAGTTTTATTTCCTAGTAGATACCCCAGCAGAAAATTGATACAAAAAGTGGGATTCAAGATAATCATTCTGATTTGCCAGATCTTTTTCATCTAATTGTTGCCAGTATTTAACAAGAGTTAAAGGCTCAACCTCAAATGCAAATATCCTTTTATCAAATGTTGTTACTGATTACCAAGGTTACCATTCATGATGCCCGGTGGGGGGTGGTTGGTCGTATTTAAGCACCAAAATCCATAATCGCCTCCTCTTAAATCTGAGAACAGAGTAACTGATACATTTCAAAAAGTACCTGTCTGATCTTTTTAAATACAAACAAAATCACAGGAAAATTATACATTTATGAATGGTGAAGTCAACATAGATTTGGTCAGAACATCTTGGAGAGATCATTATGAAATGATTTTTCATTATAGGTGCATCCCTTAAGGCAGCCTACCAAAAAAGGAAACAAATACTTCACAAGTGAAGCTTGGAATAGGCTTCAAAATATCAGGTGCAGACGAGTCAACCTTTGAAAGTGGTAACTGTTGTTCAGAAAGAAAGAATATCAGAATTTATGATCGCTGAGTAAGTGCTATTGCTTTGGTTGATTTCTTCTTAAAGCAATAAAAAATATAAAAAGTGAATAACTGACAAATATACCTTGTAGGCACATTGGGAAAATCAAATTATCCCATGAACGCGCTCTTTTATGGATTACATTTTCAGAATTATTTCTATTTGGTGAAAAAGTTGATCACAGTTTGTAGTGTGAAATGTGTGAAATAGCAAACAACAAAGGTGCAATTTAGAGATAAGGTTCTGACAAGTGAACTACTACAAAGTCTATGAGAGTTTGCCAATTTTGCTTAAACATTTATGGACTTACATTTCAAATGCAGCTAATGGTATTGGGCATGACACTGTTTCTCAAATTCTCATCTAAATATTCTCTGTCAATGTAGGACTTTATTTAAGTGCATGTTCTTTTTTGCCTTTGGCTATAACGCTGTGAAAATTACAGAGGCAGCAAACCATGTGCTGGCAAAGGTGTACCAGGAATAACAATTTTTTAATAAGAACTGCCACAAAAGTGAAGATAATCAGATGTTGACGACCAAGGTTATAAAAAAAAACACTTTTCAATTAAAGAACAGAAAAATCGAAAAAAATCAATGTTTTAAAGTTTATAAAGTGAGATCGACATTGACTTTGCCACTTTTTTGGCTAGTCTGTGATCACTCCTCTGCAAGGTAAAAGATGGTGGTTCGTTCCAGTCAAAAGTTTAAAGCTTTACTTAGATCATCTTCATGTGTTCAGTAATTTTCATTGGGACAGGGCTGGAATCTATAGAGTAACACAGATCCAAAGTTTCTTTACATATATTAAAAGGTTGTTGTTTGAGTATCTGGTATTCCTCAAATAGGGGTCATGATTCCAGATGCTAGCTCACACCTTGCTCACAAACATAAGACAAGACCTTGTGACAAAAGAGTACCAGCAGTTTGATTCGGAGAAAGAGGATTGAGAAGTTGAGAAACACTGGCTGGACACAAGTGTGGGCAGGAACCTTGGTTCTCGGAAGCACTGTGAGGGGCTGCTTCATGTAATCCTTCAGTCACCAGCAGACATAGTACACAACAACAAGGGCACTAATCGTGGTAGCCAACCCTGTAACCTCTGTCATGCTGTGAACATCGCATCAAAAGGCTCAGATTAAGAAAATCACTAAGATAGCGCTACCAAGGTCACTTTTCTTTTTTTAAAATATGGGTTGGACACCGTGTCACAGTGATACACAAATTACATTTCTTTATACATCTACTACTTTTAAAAAAAAAGTTATTCAACCTCTCAGTTTCTTGAACGGCAAACCTAGCAAAGGCAGGACTATTTCCTCTTTTGATGAGAACTGAATGGGAATCTTGTTCAGAATCACAGAAAAATGTCCAAATTTAACAGGTTACTGCAGGACCATCAGCTCATTTTGTCTACAGAACATCCTGGAAACACCAGACACAAGGAAGAAGTATCACAGAAACATATTTAAAAAATCCAAATGTTAGTCACTATTACATAGCCTTTGTCACAACAGAAAATCCAATGGACAGACCTTTCCTTTCCCTCTGCCCAGCTCACCTCTTCTTCAAACTCTACCAAAGGCCAGTCAAGTCGCCACTAAATGCTTGCTCTGAGTGCTTCTGTCCTATATGGGACAAATGGGAGGCTGCTCATTCAGGAACCCAACCACCAAACTCTGTATCTCCCTCTTCATCCATCCTGCCAGCAGAATAGTGTTTGTTTATTGTCAGTGTCAAATAGTACCATGAAAACGAATGATGTGCATGTTTTATATCAATTATTGATCATATGTTAGCCAGCACCGCTCATGTATAGATAATGAAGAAGAGCAAATGCTCTAGAAAGAACTCTGGATTTCTGGATTTCCCTTCTGCATAATGCTGGAGCAAAGTGTACCACTGTTTACATATAAGGGTCATGCCCTACTGTGAATGCATAATGTGGAAGAAATAGGAGTGACTTGCTTGAAAAATCTGAGAATTTGAGGTGAAGACATTGTGAAACACAAGCAGTTAAAAACATTAATTACGCATTCCTGTTAGACCTGACAGCCTCAGGATGGTCTTTCCCCAAATCTTTGCCTTCTCCCCTCCTGTTCGCTGAAATAAATTTTTGTTGGATTTAGGACTCATTAATGTTAACCTGTGCTAAAGTGCTTGTGTTCATGCCTTAAAACAAGGTAAAATTGCCATACACCAGATTGGCACATATAATTTACTTTAGGTCCCTAGTAAAATGGTACAGCATGCACTGATGGAGTGTAAATTAAATGCTACTTGTGGGCCTGCAGCACTTATTGTGCCACCCACTTAACCAGCCTTCTAAAACATGTCTCAGGCCTGCCATTGCAGTCTGTGTGCAGTTTTAAACTACACTGGTAATTCGGCCTGGCAAAATAACCTATTGCCAGGCCCAAAACTCCCTTTTTATAACATTTATGTCACCCCTTCACATAGCTTAAAACAATTAGCAGCATATTTGAAAAGTTGGACATGTGCTTTAAAGTTTTCGAAGTCCAAAATTTGTTTTTCACTACGGCAAGCCCTTTCTCTCCCATAGAATAACATTGGGTTACCTTATTACCGGATTACATTTAATATGTGATAACTTTTGTTTGGGAACAGGGAGAACTGTCATGTTTGGAGGTCAAAGACTTGTAATTTGGAAACCCTTTTACTGTCAAATGTACTTTTACATCACAATTCTGCAAATGACACTTTTGGAAAGATGGCATTTTCTTCTAATCATTTTGTGCCTGCAGCCTGTATACCGGGCCACATGACTGTGATTAGAGTCGCAGTTGGTCTTTGTGTATTACTCGAAGACTGTGTAACAAACGGGAGCTACATATTGGCAGGATGGCCATACTGCCAATTTAGGAGGGTCAGAGCTGTTTTTTTACCCCACTTTCATTTCCAAAGAAATGCCTCAGTACACTCACAATGAACTTCATAACAAGCTTTTGTCCCCCTAGACCGCTTGGAGCCTGGGCAGGGAGGAGATAAATTACTCCCTGCAACAACTGTGGGGGGGAAAACTCTAGAAGTATCTTTCACTTCAAAGCTAGCGCCTAGTACACAAATAGGACCCTCAGACCAACTTTTCAGAATAGTCCCAGGCCTGTGGACATTACAGAAGAAGGACTGGCTTGTTCCCTAGAGGGTTATCCTGCTGCTTGAGGCCTGCCTTATTCTTTGGAGAACTGCCCTGTTGCTATCAGAGAATTGACCTGCTGCCTGAGGTTTGCTTTGTTCCCCAGAGGGCTGTCCTGCTGCTTGAGGTCAGCCCTGTTCTCTGAGAAGAAAGACTGGGCTTGCTCCCTTTATCCCAGGCTACCTGAGTGACACCAAGGGTCAGTTGGCTGACCCCCAGTTCTGAGCTATAGGAACACAACAAGCTCTAGAGGCCTCCCTGCAACTCCCCAGCTGACCTGTCGCAAATGGACCTGCCTGAGCCCTGCTGGCCTCTGCTAGAGGGGAGACCCTGAACCTCAAGAGGTGCATGCCCAGGTCCTGGACCCTTGCCATCAGAGTGCACTAGTCTACAAGAAAAGGAGAAATCCTTAAGTTTTGGACTTTTTGTGCTGGACTTAGAGAAGGTAACTTTTCAGTTGGACTAATCTAGTCCCTGTATCCTGCCCATGCTCAATTGTGGTCGGCTTGAATTTGCGACATTTCCCTGGCATAGCACGGCCATCCGACAGAAAGTGATCCTTCGTGCATTCAGAAGCTATACCTACCTAAAATGTTAAAAGTACATATCTTTGGTTCTACTGGTTGGATTTCTTTGTTTCAATCTCATTTTATTTATTAAAATTCACTCTATTTTTATTAATTGGTTTGGGATTCTTCTTGTGTTGTGTTTTCATTTTATTACTGTTTTTGTGCTTCATAAATACTTAACACATTGCATCTAGGTTAAGCATAACTGCTTTTGTGCCAAGCTAGCACAGGGTAAAACACAGGTTAATTTAATGACTTTTGTAGTTCACTCTAGATAGGATTGTGGCTGTTGTTTGAGAAGGATTGACCCTCCTCTCAAACAATAACCCAAATTCTAACAATCCACATTCTACAGGAACTCAGAAGATAAAAAATCAAATCAAAGAGCTAGATACCATGCAGCTGCAAGAAGCAAATGGAAATATCTGTCAGGCACAGAGGCCCTCATTACAACACTGGCGGTCGGTGTTAAAGCGGCGGTAATACCTCAAACAGGCTGGCGGAAAAGAAAATGGGATTATGACCGTGGCAGACACCGCCAACATAGACAGCCACTTTAACACTCCGACCACCACGGCGGTACAAACACACAGGGCTGCGGACACCACCAACAGACAGGCGGAACACAATGTACCGCCCACCCTATCATAACACGGCTATCCGCCACCTTTTCCGGGGCGGAACCAGCGCGAATAAAAACACGGCGGAAACAGTACACAGAAGGGAAAACACTCACCTCTCCACACCCCACGAGGAACCAGGACGCCATGGAGCCCGAACTGCAGATCCTGCCGGCGATGGTCTTCCTGCTCCTCTATCAGCAGCTCCAACGATGGGGGTGACGACCACGGTGAGTACTGCACCTACAACACAGGGGAGGGGGGAGGGAAAAGAGAGTGACACACACACACACGCAACACCCCCACCCCCACCCTCACCCACAACACCATACAGACAAACACATGCTGCAACATTACATATACACCCCCCTAACACCCCTTGCATAACGCAAGGACAAAAGGAAATGATTGTAACGATTGTAATGAAAAACAATGTGTAGGAGGCTGGACTGGCTTGTAGTGAGTACCAAGGGGTACTTGCACCTTGCACCAGGCCCAGTTATCCCTTATTAGTGTATAGGGTGTCTAGCAGCTTAGGCTGATAGATAATGGTAGCTTAGCAAAGCAGCTCAGGCTGAACTAGGAGACGTGTGAAGCTACTACAGTACCACCTAGTGTCATATGCACAATATCATAAGAAAACACAATACACAGTTATACTAAAAATAAAGGTACTTTATTTTTATGACAATATGCCAAAGTATCTTAGAGTGTACCCTCAGTGAGAGGATAGGAAATATACACAAGATATATATACACAATAGCAAAAATATGCAGTATAGTCTTAGAAAACAGTGCAAACAATGTATAGTTACAATAGGATGCAATGGGGAAACATAGGGATAGGGGCAACACAAACCATATACTCCAGAAGTGGAATGCGAACCACGAATGGACCCCAAACCTATGTGACCTTGTAGAGGGTCGCTGGGACTATTAGAAAATAGTGAGAGTTAGCAAAATAACCCTCCCCAAGACCCTGAAAAGTGAGTGCAAAGTGCACCAAAGTTCCCCTAAGGACAAAATAGTCGTGTTAGAGGGAAAATGCAAGGAAAACACAAATCAGCAATGCAACAACGATGGATTCCTGACTGAGGGTACCTGTGGAACAAGGGGACCAAGTCCAAAAGTCACAAGCAGCTCGGAGATGGGCAGATGCCCAAGAAATGCCAGCGGTTGGTGCAAAGAAGCTCTTACTAGGCTGAAGAACTGTGAATACTGCAGGAACGACAAGGGCTAGAGACTTCCCCTTTGGAGGATGGATCCCGCACGCCTTGGAGAGTTGTGCAGAAGTGTTTTCCCACCGGATGGACGCCAACAAGCCTTGCTACACGCAAATCGTGCGTTTGGCGTTTTTGGACGCTGCTGGGGCCCAGGAGGGACCAGGAGGTCGCAAATTGGACCCGCAGAGAGAGGGGACGTCGAGCAAGACAAAGAGCCCTCACTGAAGCAGGTAGCACCCGGAGAAGGGCCAGAAACAGGCACTACGAGGATGCGTGAAACGGTGCTCGCCGAAGTTGCACAAAGGAGTCCCACGTCGCCGGAGACCAACTTAGAAAGTCGTGCAATGCAGGTTAGAGTGCCGTGGACCCAGGCTTGGCTGTGCACAAAGGATTTCCGCCGGAAGTGCACAGGGGCCGGAGTAGCTTGCAAAGTCGCGGTTCCCAGCAATGCAGCCCAGCGAGGTGAGGCAAGGACTTACCTCCACCAAACTTGGGCTGAAGAGTCACTGGACTGTGGGGGTCACTTGGACGGTGTCGCTGGATTCGAGGGACCTCGCTCGTCGTGCTGAGAGGAGACCCAAGGGACCGGTAATGCAGCTTTTTGGTGCCTGCGGTTGCAGGGGGAAGATTCCGTCGACCCACGGGAGATTTCTTCGGAGCTTCTGGTGCAGAGAGGAGGCAGACTACCCCCACAGCATGCACAAGCAGGAAAACAGTCGAGAAGGCGGCAGGATCAGCGTTACAGAGTTGCAGTAGTCGTCTTTGCTACTATGTTGCAGGTTTGCAGGCTTCCAGCGCGGTCAGCGGTCGATTCCTTATCAGAAGGTGAAGAGGGAGATGCAGAGGAACTCGGCTGAGCTCATGCATTCGTTATCTAAAGTTTCCCCAGAGACAGAGACCCTAAATAGCCAGAAAAGAGGGTTTGGCTACCTAGGAGAGAGGAAAGGCTACTAACACCTGAAGGAGCCTATCACAAGGAGTCTCTGACGTCACCTGGTGGCACTGGCCACTCAGAGCAGTCCAGTGTGCCAGCAGCACCTCTGTTTCCAAGATGGCAGAGGTCTGGAGCACACTGGAGGAGCTCTGGACACCTCCCAGGGGAGGTGCAGGTCAGGGGAGTGGTCACTCCCCTTTCCTTTGTCCAGTTTCGCGCCAGAGCAGGGGCTAAGGGGTCCCTGAACCGGTGTAGACTGGCTTATGCAGAATTGGGCACATCTGTGCCCAACAAAGCATTTCCAGAGGCTGGGGGAGGCTACTCCTCCCCTGCCTTCACACCATTTTCCAAAGGGAGAGGGTGTCACACCCTCTCTCAGAGGAAGTTCTTTGTTCTGCCATCCTGGGCCAGGCCTGGCTGGACCCCAGGAGGGCAGCTGCCTGTCTGAGGGGTTGGCAGCAGCAGCAGCTGCAGAGAAACCCCAGGAAGGGCAGTCTGGCAGTACCAGGGTCTGTGCTACAGACCACTGGGATCATGGAATTGTACCAACAATGCCAGGATGGCATAGAGGGGGCAATTCCATGATCATAGACATGTTACATGGCCATATTCGGAGTTACCATGGTGAAGCTACATATAGGTAGTGACCTATATGTAGTGCACGCGTGTAATGGTGTCCCCGCACTCACAAAGTTCAGTGAATTGGCTCTGAACAATGTGGGGGCACCTTGGCTAGTGCCAGGGTGCCCTCACACTAAGTAACTTTGCACCTAACCTTTACCAGGTAAAGGTTAGACATATAGGTGACTTATAAGTTACTTAAGTGCAGTGTAAAATGGCTGTGAAATAACGTGGACGTTATTTCACTCAGGCTGCAGTGGCAGGCCTGTGTAAGAATTGTCAGAGCTCCCTATGGGTGGCAAAAGAATTGCTGCAGCCCATAGGGATCTCCTGGAACCCCAATACCCTGGGTACCTCAGTACCATATACTAGGGAATTATAAGGGTGTTCCAGTAAGCCAATGTAAATTGGTAAAAATGGTCACTAGCCTGTCAGTGACAATTTGGAAAGAAATGAGAGAGCATAACCACTGAGGTTCTGATTAGCAGAGCCTCAGTGAGACAGTTAGTCACTACACAGGTAACACATTCAGGCACACTTATGAGCACTGGGGCCCTGGGTTACCAGGGTCCCAGTGACACATACAACTAAAACAACATATATACAGTGAAAAATGGGGGTAACATGCCAGGCAAGATGGTACTTTCCTACACAACCCCCCCCCAAACGAAGGACAATAAGACTAGCCATTACCTGATGAGTCTTCATTGTCTAAGTGGAAATATCTGGAGAGTCCATCTGCATTGGAGTGGCTACTCCCAGGTCTATGTTCCACTGTATAGTCCATTCCCTGTAGGGATATGGACCACCTCAACAATTTTGGATTTTCACCTTTCATTTGTTTTAGCCAAAGTAGAGGTTTGTGGTCTGTCTGAATAATGAAGTGAGTGCCAAACAGGTATGGCCTCAACTTCTTCAGAGCCCAGACCACAGCAAAGGCCTCCCTCTCAATGGCAGACCAACGCTTTTCTCTAGGGGTCAACCTTCTACTAATAAAAGCAACAGGTTGATCCTGGCCCTCAGAATTAAGTTGTGATAGGACTGCCCCTACTCCTAATTCAGATGCATCAGTTTGGACATAGATTTTTTTAGAGTAACAAGGGCTTTTCAGGACAGGTGCAGAGCACATGGCCTGCTTCAGCTCCTCAAAAGCTTTCTGACAGTTTGCTGTCCATAATACCTTTTTAGGCATTTTCTTGGATGTGAGGTCATTAAGAGGGGCTGCAATGGAGCCATAGTTCTTAATGAACCTCCTGTAATACCCAGTGAGGCCTAGGAAGGCTCTCACCTGAGTCTGAGTGGTAGGGGGAACCCAATCAATAATAGTTTGGATTTTCCCCTGAAGTGGTGCAATCTGTTCCCCACCAACAAGGTGTCCCAGATAAACCACCTTACCCTGCCCTATCTGGCACTTTGAAGCCTTGATAGTGAGGCCTGCCTTTTGCAGGGCCTCCAAAACTTTCCAAAGGTGGACCAGGTGATCATCCCAGCTGGAGCTAAAGACAGCTATATCATCCAAATATGCTGCACTGAAAGCTTCCAGCCCTTGCAGGACTGTGTTCACCAACCTCTGAAAAGTGGCAGGTGCATTTTTCAAACCAAAAGGCATTACAGTAAACTGGTAATGTCCTCCCATGGTAGAAAATGCAGTCTTAGGTTTAGCATCTTCTGACAATTTGATCTGCCAATACCCTGCAGTCAAATCAAAAGTGCTTAGATACTTGGCAGATGCCAGTGTATCTATGAGCTCATCTGCCCTGGGTATAGGGTGAGCATCAGTTTTGGTTACCAAGTTGACACCTCTATAGTCTACACAAAACCGCATTTCTTTCTTTCCATCTTTAGAATTGGGTTTTGGTACCAGTACCACAGGAGAAGCCCATGGACTGTCAGAGTGCTCAACCACTCCTAGTTCCAACATTTTCTGAACTTCTTGCTTTATGCAGTCCCTGACATGGTCAGGCTGCCTATAGATCTTACTTTTGACAGGTAAACTGTCTCCAGTATCTATAGTGTGCTCACACCAAGAAGTGGTGCCTGGCACAATGGAGAAGAGTTCTGAAAATTGTCCTAGGAGATTTATGCAATTATCTTTCTGCTCAGCAGTAAGACAATCAGCCAAAACTACACCTTCCACAAGAGCATCTTGTTCTGTGGAAGAGAAGAGATCAGGTAGAGGATCACTGTCTTCTTCCTGTCCCTCATCTGTTGCCATGAGCAGGGTGAGATCAGCCCTGTCATAGTAGGGTTTCAGGCGGTTGACATGGAGCACCCTAAGGGGACTCCTGGCAGTGCCTAAGTCAACCAAGTAGGTGACTTCACCCTTCTTTTCAACAATTGTGTGGGGTCCACTCCATTTATCTTGGAGTGCTCTTGGGGCCACAGGCTCCAAGACCCACACTTTCTGCCCTGGTTGGTACTGAACCAAAACAGCCTTCTGATCATGCCATTGCTTCTGGAGCTCTTGGCTGGCCTGAAGGTTTTTACTGGCCTTTTTCATGTACTCAGCCATCCTTGATCTGAGGCCAAGTACATAATCCACAATATCCTGCTTAGGAGCTTTTAAAGGTTGTTCCCAACCCTCCTTTACAAGTGTGAGTGGACCCCTAACAGGGTGTCCAAAAAGAAGTTCAAAGGGGCTGAAGCCCACTCCTTTCTGGGGTACCTCCCTGTAGGCAAAAAGGAGGCATGGTAGAAGGATATCCCATCTCCTGCGGAGTTTTTCAGGGAGTCCCATAATCATGCCTTTGAGAGTTTTATTAAATCTCTCCACCAGTCCATTTGTTTGTGGATGATAGGGTGTTGTGAACTTGTAAGTTACACCACACTCCTTCCACATGTCCTTTAAGTATGCAGACATGAAATTGCTTCCTCTGTCTGATACTACTTCCTTTGGGAAGCCCACCCTGGAAAATATTCCCAGGAGGGCCTTTGCCACTGCAGGAGCTGTAGTGGTCCTTAAAGGAATTGCTTCAGGATATCTTGTGGCATGGTCCACTACCACCAAGATAAACCTATTGCCTGAAGCAGTAGGAGGGTCAAGGGGGCCAACTATGTCAACCCCTACCCTTTCAAAGGGAACCCCAACCACAGGCAGTGGGATAAGGGGTGCCTTTGGAGTGCCACCTGTCTTGCCACTGGCTTGACAGGTTTCACAGGACTTACAAAATTCTTTTGTGTCCTCAGACATCCTAGGCCAATGAAACAATGGTACCAATCTGTCCCAAGTTTTCATTTGACCCAGGTGCCCAGCTAAGGGAATGTCATGTGCCAGTGTTAGGAGGAACTTTCTGTACTCCTGAGGAATCACTAATCTCCTGGCAGCTCCAGGTTTAGGATCCCTATGCTCAGTGTACAAGAGGTTGTCCTCCCAGTAAACTCTGTGTGAGTCACTGACATCCCCATTAGCCTGTTTGACAGCTTGCTGTCTGAGACCCTCTAATGTGGGACAGGTTTGCTGTGCCACACTCAGCTCCTCTCTGGCAGGCCCCCCTTCACCCAAAAGCTCAGCAGTGTCTGCTTCCAGCTCCTCTGGTGTAGGTTCTGCACAGGGAGGGAATTCTTCTTCCTCAGAAGTAGAATCCACTGTAGAGGGAGGGATAGTAGGAAGTGGTTTGCTTCTACTAGCCCTAGCTTTAGGGAGCACTTGGTCCATTGTTCCAGGATCCAAGCTTCCCTGTCCTTTTTGCTTTTTGGCCTGAGCCCTTGTCAAAGCAAAAATATGCCCTGGGATGCCCAGCATTGCTGCATGGGCCTCCAACTCCACATCTGACCAAGCTGATGTCTCCAAATCGTTCCCTAATAGACAGTCTACAGGTAAATCTGAAGCTACCACAACTTTCTTTGGACCAGATACCCCCCCCCCCAGTTGAGATTTACAACAGCCATGGGGTGGCTTTGTGTTATGTTGTGAGCATCGGTTACTTGGTACTGGTGTCCAAGTATGTGTTGTTCAGGGTGCACCAGTTTCTCAATCACCATTGTGACACTGGCACCTGTGTCCCTGTAGGCCTGGACCTCAACACCATTTATTAGGGTTAGTTGCTTGTACTTCTCCAAGTTATGGGGGCAAGCAACCAAAGTGGCTAAGTCAATAGCCCCTTCAGAGACTAAAGTAGCCTCTGTGGTCTCCCTAATCAGACCAACCCCAACTAAATTACCAAAAGTGAGCCCAGCTACTCCCTTGGATTGGCTATTAGTAGGTTTGCTCCCACCACCACTGCTATTAGTAGGGACACTAGGTGTAGCAGTAGGGGTTGTAGTGGTAGGAGCTGTGGTGCCTTTCTTTGGACAACTGGGATCTGTTGTCCAATGGCCTTTTATTTTACATAAATAGCACCATGGTTTCTTTTCCTTGTTCTGATTAAAGGAGGATTTGGGCCCACCACCCCCACCAGAGTGTTTTTGTGGGCCTGATGAAGACTCATTTTTAGATTTGTCCCCACCCTTGTCAGAAGACTTACCATCCTTCTTTTTGTTGCCATCTTTGTCACCCCCTGTATGAACTTTTCTGTTCACTCTTGTTCTGACCCATTTGTCTGCCTTCTTTCCCAATTCTTGGGGAGAGGTCAGATCAGAGTCCACCAAGTACTGGTGCAACAAATCAGACACACAATTATTAAGAATATGCTCTCTCAGGATCAAGTTATACAGGCTGTCATAATCAGTAACTTTACTGCCATGTAACCACCCCTCCAAGGCCTTCACTGCCTGGTCAATGAAATCAACCCAGTCTTGTGAAGACTCCTTTTTGGTATCTCTGAACTTTATCCTGTACTGTTCAGTGGTTAAGCCATAACCATCCAGGAGTGCATTCTTAAGAACTTGGAAATTGTTAGCATCATTTTCTTTTACAGTAAGGAGCCTATCCCTACCTTTTCCAGTAAATGATAGCCATAGGATAGCAGCCCACTGCTTTTGAGGGACATCCTGTACAGCACAGGCCCTCTCAAGTGCAGCAAACCACTTGTTAATGTCATCCCCCTCCTTGCAAGGGGGAACTATCTTATGCAGATTCCTGGAATCATGCTCTTTTGCAGGATGACTATGGGGAATACTGCTGCTGCCACCATGGGTATCTAAACCCATCTTCTGTCTTTCCCTCTCTATTTCTAAAGACTGTCTATCCAAATCCAGCTGTTGCTTCTTGAGCTTCAGTCTGGTTTGCTCCACTCTCAATCTATTGAGCTCCCTTTCTAACAATCTGTCATCAGGGTGGGTGGGAGGGACATTTCTAGATACAGAGGTATGATGGGAATGAACAGAAGGAGACCTGTCCCTTACAAGGGGCACCCTAACAGCTTGGCTACCAGCATAATGTGAGAGCACATCATCAGTATGATGTGATTCAACCTCTGTACCAACTATGCTAGACTGTCTAGTAATGGGCAGGCTGAGAAGTTTCTTTCCTGAACCTTTTCCTGGGGGAGTCCCTGGATCAGATTGAGAACCATTAGCTACTTTTTCTACAGATTGGGCACTTATGGCCTTATCCTGTACTCTAAGCATATTAATTAACAGTTCTAAGGAAGGATTCTTCCCTACACTCAAACCTCTCTCTATGCAGAGACTCCTTGCTCCTTTCCAGCTAAGGTGATCATATGCAAGTTTGGACAGTTCAACTTTTTGGCCTGTGCCAGACATTTTTTAGAGAGAGTTAAAGTGATAGACAAAGAGAAAAAAGTTTTCAGAACTTTTTGGAAAGACAGAAAAAACTTTTTAAACTTTTAAGAACTTTTTGAAAGTTTAGAAGTACTTTTCAGCACTTAGAAAAGAGTGAAAAGAGGAAATGCAAAACTTTTTGGCTATGTGTATATACACTGACCTTGTTTTGTATATTTTTCTCTTATGAAAAGTACAATGACAAGAGTGGTAAGTAGTCTCAAAGCACTTATCCCACCGCTGCACAACCAATGTAGGAGGCTGGACTGGCTCTTAGTGAGTACCAAGGGGTACTTGCACCTTGCACCAGGCCCAGTTATCCCTTATTAGTGTATAGGGTGTCTAGCAGCTTAGGCTGATAGATAATGGTAGCTTAGCAAAGCAGCTCAGGCTGAACTAGGAGACGTGTGAAGCTACTACAGTACCACCTAGTGTCATATGCACAATATCATAAGAAAACACAATACACAGTTATACTAAAAATAAAGGTACTTTATTTTTATGACAATATGCCAAAGTATCTTAGAGTGTACCCTCAGTGAGAGGATAGGAAATATACACAAGATATATATACACAATAGCAAAAATATGCAGTATAGTCTTAGAAAACAGTGCAAACAATGTATAGTTACAATAGGATGCAATGGGGAAACATAGGGATAGGGGCAACACAAACCATATACTCCAGAAGTGGAATGCGAACCACGAATGGACCCCAAACCTATGTGACCTTGTAGAGGGTCGCTGGGACTATTAGAAAATAGTGAGAGTTAGCAAAATAACCCTCCCCAAGACCCTGAAAAGTGAGTGCAAAGTGCACCAAAGTTCCCCTAAGGACAAAATAGTCGTGTTAGAGGGAAAATGCAAGGAAAACACAAATCAGCAATGCAACAACGATGGATTCCTGACTGAGGGTACCTGTGGAACAAGGGGACCAAGTCCAAAAGTCACAAGCAGCTCGGAGATGGGCAGATGCCCAAGAAATGCCAGCGGTTGGTGCAAAGAAGCTCTTACTAGGCTGAAGAACTGTGAATACTGCAGGAACGACAAGGGCTAGAGACTTCCCCTTTGGAGGATGGATCCCCCAAGCCTTGGAGAGTCGTGCAGAAGTGTTTTCCCGCCGGATGGACGCCAACAAGCCTTGCTACATGCAAATCGGGCGTTTGGCGTTTTTGGACGCTGCTGGGGCCCAGGAGGGACCAGGAGGTCGCAAATTGGACCTGCAGAGAGAGGGGACGTCGAGCAAGACAAAGAGCCCTCACTGAAGCAGGTAGCACCCGGAGAAGTGCCAGAAACAGGCACTACGAGGATGCATGAAACGGTGCTTGCCGAAGTTGCACAAAGGAGTCCCACGTCGCCGGAGACCAACTTAGAAAGTCGTGCAATGCAGGTTAGAGTGCCGTGGACCCAGGCTTGGCTGTGCACGAAGGATTTCCGCCGGAAGTGCACAGGGGCCGGAGTAGCTTGCAAAGTCGCGGTTCCCAGCAATGCAGCCCAGCGAGGTGAGGCAAGGACTTACCTCCACCAAACTTGGGCTGAAGAGTCACTGGACTGTGGGGGTCACTTGGACGGTGTCGCTGGATTCGAGGGACCTCGCTCGTCGTGCTGAGAGGAGACCCAAGGGACCGGTAATGCAGCTTTTTGGTGCCTGCGGTTGCAGGGGGAAGATTCCGTCGACCCACGGGAGATTTCTTCGGAGCTTCTGGTGCAGAGAGGAGGCAGACTACCCCCCCAGCATGCACAAGCAGGAAAACAGTCGAGAAGGCGGCAGGATCAGCGTTACAGAGTTGCAGTAGTCGTCTTTCCTACTATGTTGCAGGTTTGCAGGCTTCCAGCGCGGTCAGCGGTCGATTCCTTATCAGAAGGTGAAGAGGGAGATGCAGAGGAACTCGGCTGAGCTCATGCATTCGTTATCTAAAGTTTCCCCAGAGACAGAGACCCTAAATAGCCAGAAAAGAGGGTTTGGCTACCTAGGAGAGAGGAAAGGCTACTAACACCTGAAGGAGCCTATCACAAGGAGTCTCTGACGTCACCTGGTGGCACTGGCCACTCAGAGCAGTCCAGTGTGCCAGCAGCACCTCTGTTTCCAAGATGGCAGAGGTCTGGAGCACACTGGAGGAGCTCTGGACACCTCCCAGGGGAGGTGCAGGTCAGGGGAGTGGTCACTCCCCTTTCCTTTGTCCAGTTTTGCGCCAGAGCAGGGGCTAAGGGGTCCCTGAACCGGTGTAGACTGGCTTATGCAGAATTGGGCACATCTGTGCCCAACAAAGCATTTCCAGAGGCTGGGGGAGGCTACTCCTCCCCTGCCTTCACACCATTTTCCAAAGGGAGAGGGTGTCACACCCTCTCTCAGAGGAAGTTCTTTGTTCTGCCATCCTGGGCCAGGCCTGGCTGGACCCCAGGAGGGCAGCTGCCTGTCTGAGGGGTTGGCAGCAGCAGCAGCTGCAGAGAAACCCCAGGAAGGGCAGTCTGGCAGTACCAGGGTCTGTGCTACAGACCACTGGGATCATGGAATTGTACCAACAATGCCAGGATGGCATAGAGGGGGCAATTCCATGATCATAGACATGTTACATGGCCATATTCGGAGTTACCATGGTGAAGCTACATATAGGTAGTGACCTATATGTAGTGCACGCGTGTAATGGTGTCCCCGCACTCACAAAGTTCAGTGAATTGGCTCTGAACAATGTGGGGGCACCTTGGCTAGTGCCAGGGTGCCCTCACACTAAGTAACTTTGCACCTAACCTTTACCAGGTAAAGGTTAGACATATAGGTGACTTATAAGTTACTTAAGTGCAGTGTAAAATGGCTGTGAAATAACGTGGACGTTATTTCACTCAGGCTGCAGTGGCAGGCCTGTGTAAGAATTGTCAGAGCTCCCTATGGGTGGCAAAAGAATTGCTGCAGCCCATAGGGATCTCCTGGAACCCCAATACCCTGGGTACCTCAGTACCATATACTAGGGAATTATAAGGGTGTTCCAGTAAGCCAATGTAAATTGGTAAAAATGGTCACTAGCCTGTCAGTGACAATTTGGAAAGAAATGAGAGAGCATAACCACTGAGGTTCTGATTAGCAGAGCCTCAGTGAGACAGTTAGTCACTACACAGGTAACACATTCAGGCACACTTATGAGCACTGGGGCCCTGGGTTACCAGGGTCCCAGTGACACATACAACTAAAACAACATATATACAGTGAAAAATGGGGGTAACATGCCAGGCAAGATGGTACTTTCCTACACAATGGATCAGTCAAAACTCAAAATCCAGTATATACAATTATGTACACCAACTACACAAGTCCGGATAGTGCACCAATCATTGTTCGTGGACCACTGGGCCCAAAATGCATGGGCGAGGCCCACACTAGATACCTGACTCCAAACGGAGAGAACACTGGAGGGGCATCACATAGAAAATATACAGGCACCTCAGGGGAAGGGGGAGGGGGGGCACCTCAGCCTGATGAACGCACAACGCCACTGCTCCACGAGGGGGCTCCATGCCCATTGATGTATCCTGGGGAGTGCTAAGCCACAGTCTCTCAAGTCTCTCCAGTGGGTGGTTTGCACACTGCTGCATCCTGGGGAGTGCAAAGCCACAGTCTCTCAAGTCTCTCCAGTGGGTGGTTTGCCCACTGCTGCATCCCGGGGAGTGCAAAGCCACAGTCTCTCAAGTCTCTCCAGTGGGTGGTTTGCCCACTGCATTATCCTGGGGAGTGCAAAGCCACAGTCTCTCACGTCTCTCCAGTGGGTGGTTTGCCCACTGCTGCATCCTCGGGAGTGCAAAGCCACAGTCTCTCAAGTCTCTCTAGTAGGTGGTTTGCCCACTGCTTTATCCTGGGGAGTGCAAAGCCACAGTCTCTCAAGTCTCTCCAGTGGGTGGTTTGCCCACTGCTGCATCCTGGGGAGTGCAAAGCCACAGTCTCTCAAGTGGATAACAGTCTCCACTCGTTCTGGAGGGGGCATTGTGCCCAGAGTGCTTCATCCTGCCAAGGACTGAGGTAGTGGATGCCTTTCTCAACTGGTTCTGGAGGGGGCTTTGTGCCCAGAGTGCTTCATCCTGCCAAGGACTGAGGTAGTGGATGCCCTTCTCCACTGGTTCTGGAGGGGGCTTTGTGCCCAGAGTGCTTCATTCTGCCAAGGACTGAGGTAGTGGATGCCTTTCTCCACTGGTTCTGGAGGGGGATTTGTGCCCAGAGTGCTTCATCCTGCCAAGGACTGAGGAAGTGGATGTGACACTCCGCTGGTTCTGGAGGGGGCTTTGTGCCCAGAGTGCTTCATCCTGCCAAGGACTGAGGTAGTGGATGTGATACTCCACTGGTTCTGGAGGGAGCTTTGTGCCCAGAGTGCTCCACGTGCATTGTGGCTGCAACAATACACTTGCCTGGGTGTGTGTGCCACAAGATTGCTGAGGTACAGGTTGGTTGATACGCCATGGAGGCAGAGACATACCCCAAACTGTTGCTGCTTCGCATTCCATATGCAGGTGACAACTGTGATGACAGTGATGCTTCATGGAAGCTGTCCAGGCTCCTGGAACTCACCACCAGCCTCGGACGACTGACCACTGGGGATGGCAGCCATGTCTGCGGTGGTGGCACTGGCTCAGGATGTCGCGGGCCGCTGGCGGTGCTTGTTGTGGTGTCAGTCGCGGCAGTCCTTGCGGTGGGCTCTGTGGCAGCGGTGCTTGCAGCAGGCTCTGTGGCGGTGGTGCTGGCTGCGGGCTCTGTGGCAGCGGTGCTTGTGGCGGGCTCTGTGGCAGCGGTGCTTGTGGCGGGCTCTGTGGTGGCAGTGCTGGCTGCGGGGTCTGTGGCGGCGGTGCTGGCGGTGGGCTCTGTGGTGGCGGTGCTGGCTGCGGGGTCTGTGGCAGCGGTGCTGGCAGCGGGCTCTGAGCTGGCGGTGCTTGCGGCGGGCTCTGTGGCAGCGGTGCTGTCGGCGGGCTCTGTGGCCGCAGTGCTGGCTGCGGGCTCTGTGACGGCGGTGCTTGCGGCGGGCTCTGTGGCGGCGGTGCTGGCTGCGGGGTCTGTGGCGGCGCTGCTGGCTGCGGGGTCTGTGGCAGCGGTGCTGGCGGTGGGCTCTGTGGCGGCGGTGCTGGCTGCGTGGTCTGTGGCAGCGGTGCTGGTGGTGGGCTATGTGGCGGCGGAGCTTGCAGTGGGCTCTGTAGCAGCGGTGCTGGCGGTGGGCTCTGTGGCAGCGTTGCTGGTGTCGGGCTCTATGGCAGCGGTGCTGGCGGCGGGTTCTGTGGCAGTGCAGATGGCAGGTGTTTTCGGCTTCTCCCTCTGGGATGTGGGCACCTTTTTTACCTTGGCAGGTGGTGGAATGTCCTTGCCCTCGGTCCGTGGCACACTGGCAGCCCTGATGGTTGGCGCACTCCATGACCCCGAAGATGCAAGCACCACTGTGTCTGGGGATGTGGTGGCTGAGGTGCTGGGCTGGGACCTGGAAAGCCTGGCCCTAGGGGAAGGACGGTGGGGGGAGGTGTAGGGAAGAGGTCAATATTAGCCAGGAAAAGTTTTTTAGATACACTAGGATGGGTAGATGGAGGGGGTTTGGGAGTGGAGGTAGAGGTAGTGGTTGTAGGAGGTGTACGTCTGCTGAATTTGGGTGAAGGTGCATGGGCTGGAGGCTGTTGTGAGGTGGATGGCTGTTGGGTGGGTGTGTGCCTGCGTTTGTGTACTTTGGGAGGAGGGCTCACAGACACACTGGGAGAGGACACTGGGGATGTATGCATGGTAGTGGGGGTGGTGAGTGCACGTGAGCGGTGTGTGGTGATGGGCGTGCTGGTGATGGAGGTAGTGGCTGAGGATGTAGTGCATGCAGGTGTGAGTGGAGACGAGACAGGGAGGGAGGAGGGAGACGTGGAGGAGGGGGACACAGTGGAAGCAGTGGATGTTGGTATGTGTGCATGGGTATGATGCTTGTGTGAGTGCCTGTGGGATGTGTGGTGCTTATGTTTGCCTGAGCCACCCTTGTGTGTGCATGCTGGTCTGATGGTGTGCTTGGGATAGGCTGAGGTACAGGGGATTGGGTCTGGGTGGAGGAAGTTGGAGGGGGGAGGCTGGACACAGGGACGATGGCTGCCATCAGTGCTGAGGCCAGAGCCTGAAATGGTCTCTGTTGGGCTGCCTGCCCAGAATGAATGCCCTCCAGGTATGCATTTGATTGTTGCAAATGCCTCTCAACACCCTGGATGACATTCAGAATGGTAGACTGCCCAACAGTGAGGGATCTCAGGAGGTCAACAGCCTCCTCACTGAGGGCAGCAGGGCGGACTGGGGCAGGGCCTGAGGTGCCTGGGGCAAAGGAGATGTCCACCCTCCTGGGTGAGCGAGCACGGGACACATGCTGAGGGGCTGCTGGGAGGGCGGTGCTGGTAGGGGGGGTAGCGGCTGTACCTGTTGATGCGGGGGCACAGAGGGGCCCGCCACCGCAAGGGAGCTCCCATCAGAGGAGCAGTCATTGTCACTGCTGTCTGCTCCTGTCCCCGCCGTGGAGCTCCCCTTGCCCTCTGTCCCACTGGTGGATTCAGACTCTTTTGTTTCGCCCTCCAGGGCCAAGTGGGATGCAGCTCCCGCCTTCTCCGGTGCCACTGCTCCTCTGCCTGATGATGCTATTGCACACAAGAGCAGGGAGACCACAAAATGGGGGGGGGGAGACAGAAGAAAGACATGTTCAGTGCATGCAACACCACTACCGTTGGCGGACACAGCAGACACAGCAGCCCTCTGCACTACGCCATGCACTTATAGTTCCTAGATTTATCACATGCCCAAGGGGTACAAGGCCTAAGCCCGATTGCTGCACACCTGGAAGTCACAGGAGCCTATGTGTAGATGGCACTAACCACTGGTGGGGTTGGGGTGCCACAAAGCCTGCCTCACAAGGGACCTTGCCTACAAAGCTCGCCCTGGCCTAGGGGAACCCACTGCCCACCTTCCCCGCCAGGACACCTTGTTATTTGTGTGCAAAGTCACAGAATGATAGTGTACTCACCCCCTTGTGGCTGCTGTGATACCCTCAAGCGCCCATCCAACTCCGGATACGCCACCGCCAGGATCCAGAACATCAGTGGGGTCATGGTGCGACGGGCATCCCTCCCACGTTGGGAGGCCATCCCCAGCTGAACCTCCGCCGTCTTCTTGCTCCAGCGGCGAAGGTCCTCCCATCTTTTCCGGCAGTGGGTGCTCCGTCTGTGGTGGACCCCCAGGGTCCGGACGTCCTTGGCGATGGCACGCCAAATATCCTTCTTCTGGCGTTCGCTGACCTAGAGGAATAGTACAGGGGAAAAGGAAAATCTTTACCCCTCCGGACCATCATCCTCTTTGGCCCACGTTCCCATCCTTGCTCTGACGCACATACACTCACCGTCCGCGCATGCAGGCCTCAGTCCCCCCCCCCATTTTTCTTCCATCCACACCTTTCCAAACAGGCATTTCCCATGCAGTATTCTCACAGTGTACTCACCTGTTTGTCTGGACAACCGTACAGTTGTGTGTACTGGGGGAGGATCCCATCCACTAGTTTCTCCAACTCCTCCAAAGTGAAAGCAGGGGCCCTTTCCCCAGACACATGAGCCATCGTCGCTTCCAGACTGAGGTCACAGCAGCACGTGCAGTGTAGGTCCTCTCCTGTTGAAGGTCAGGTATCAAGTGAGGGAACAAACAGAAAATGGCTGTCACGTCCGCAGCAGTGCATACCGTCACCACCGGCGTACATCATCATTGGCTCCTGGGACCCGTAGGGTCCAATGTTAACCAATGCAGGATTGCGCCTACTGCAACGGTGTACAACGCCAGCGCAGTTACCTCATATCCCCTTGTCCCACCTTACAGGTCAGGCAGCCGCCATTTCAGGGGGCCACATGGCATTAATTTTAACTGCGTCATACCAATGTAGGCTTTGCATATACACAGTAACAGGCACAAGACATTGCGGATTAATAAATGTGTGCAAATTACATTTTGTGATACCTCAGTGTTGGCTGACTCTCTGCTCGTTGTTCTCGCCATAGGGCACGTCCGCTGGGGCAGGTGATGAGATGGCGGCATCCTCCGGTGTACAGACCACTGGTGGACCTGTCGACAATGGAAGAGAGAGGTAATAGTCACCTACAGACTTGATCGTGCAACAATCCATAAACTGTGTGCCCAGTTGGAGGCAGACCTGATGTCAGCTGTCTGCCATCCCACAGGGATACCCCCTCTGGTGCAGGTCCTGTCAGTACTCCATTTCGTGGCAAGTGGTTCCTTTCAAACAACAGTGGCCATTGCATCAGGGATGTCCCAGCCAATGTTCTCTAACGTGTCGTCCAGAGTGTTGTCTGCCCTGCTGAAACACATGCGCAGCTACATCGTGTTCCCTCAGGTGGAGGATTTGCCCACAGTGAAAAGTGACTTCTGTGCCCTGGGACATATCCCCAACATCATAGGTGCCATTGATGGGACACATGTGGCCTTGGTACCCCCGCAGGAGTGAACAGGTGTACAGAAACCGGAAGAGCTACCATTCGATGATGTGCAGATGGTGTGTTTGGCCGACCAGTACATTTCCCATGTGAATGCCAAATTTCCTGGCTCAGTGCATGACGCTTACATTCTGAGGAATAGCAGCATCCCTTATGTGATGGGGCAACTCCAGAGGCACCGTGTGTGGCTAATAGGTGAGGACAAGGACCCTATACAGTGTGAATAGTTGTCTGGGTCTGGGGTTGTCCCTACGGGTTAGTGTGTGTCTAACAGTTGTCCCTCAACATTTGCAGGTGACTCTGGTTACCCCAACCTGGCATGGCTACTGACCCCAGTGAGAAATCCCAGGACAAGGGCAGAGGAACGCTACAATGAGGCACATGGGCGAACTAAGAGGGTGATTGAACGGACCTTTGGCCTCCTGAAGGCCAGGTTCTGGTGCCTCCATATGACAGGTGGTTCTCTCTACTACTCACCAAAGAAGGTGTGCCAGATAATCGTGGCCTGCTGTATGCTGCACAACCTGGCTTTGCGACAGCAGGTGCCTTTTCTGCAGGAGGATGGAACAGCTGGTGGTCTTGTGGCAGCTGTGGAGCCTGTGGACAGTGAAGAAGGGGAGGCAGAAGAAGAGGATATCGACAACAGAAACAACATTATCCAGCAATACTTCCAGTGAGACACAGGTAAGAAGATGTCACTGCCTCACACATCTCATACTATAGTTGGAGCTAGCATAAGTCTGTCATTTTCACTCAATGTATGGACCCTGACTTGTCACTTTGCCTTTCCATTTAACAGATGTGGGTCCCACTTTGTGCCCTCTGCTATATTTCCTCCAGCCCTACAGCTGTGTTTCATCGGTATGTGAACAATTAAATTGATATTGCTATATTCCATAGTTATTGCAATTACACATTTGTGAAAGCACAGTCTGACTCCGGATTGTTTTGTGATTGAAGTGTGTTTATTTCTGTTCAAATAAGTGGAGGGGGTTGTAAAATGGTCAGGGGTGATGGTGGAGGAATGTCCATGGCAGAGGCCAGTCTATTTGTTTCACAGGTGCATTGTTCAAAGGGGCATAGGAAGTGGAGCAAGGACAGTTGAAGGATGGACAGGGTGACAAAGTGGGACAGAAGGGTGACATTCAGGGGAGTCTCATTTCCTGGCGGGGGTCTTGGCAATGTTCTCTGTCTTGTTCCTGGATCCTGGATCTCAGGGACCGTTTGCAGGGTGGCTCTCCATCTGCAGGGGGTGGGGTGCTAGTGTCGTGTTCCTGTGGCGGTGCCTCCTGTCCACTAGCGCCGGCAGAGGTGGAGGGCTGTTCATCATCCAGGCTAGTGTCAGGTGCCCCTTGTTGTGCCACAGTGTCCCTCCTGGTGTTGACAAGGTCTTGCAGCACCCCTACAATGGTGACCAGGGTGGTGTTAATGGACTTCAGTTCCTCCCTGATCCCCAGATAGTGTTCCTCCTGCAGCCGCTGGGTCTCCTGAAACTTGGCCAGTACCGTTGCCATCATCTCCTGGGAATGATGGTACGCTCCCATGATGTTGGAGAGGGCCTCGTGGAGAGTGGGTTCCCTGGGTCTGTCCTCCCCCTGTCGCACAGCAGTCTTCCCAGTTCCCCTGTTTTCCAGTTCCTCTGTCCCCTGAACCGTGTGCCCACTGCCACTGCCCCCAGGTCCCTGACTGTCTTGGGTTGGTGGGTTTGCCTGGGTTCCCTGTAGTTGTGGACACACTGCTGATTGACGTGTCCTGGGGATAGAGGGATGGGCCCGCTGGGTGGGTGCTGTGCTGGTGTTTCCTGAGGGGGGATGCTCTGTGGTGGCTTGTGCCAGTGTCAGGGGAACCGACTGTCTGGAGGTCCCTGATGGGCCGGGCTGGTCATCTTGATCCAGTTGTGAAGAGCTGCTGTCATCACTGTGGGTCTCTTCTGTGGGGGGAATGGATATGTCTGGTACCTCCTGTCCGGTGACGTTGGGTAGTGGTCCTGCAGGGGTGTAAAGGCATGATTATTGCATCTGTGTGTGCCATTTTATGCAATGGGTGAGTGGTCCTGTACTCCTTGGTTTGAGGTCTGTGTGGGTATCTGTAGTGGACATGCTTGGGTGATGGGTGTCCATGCATTGGTGTTACATGCAGGGCTTCGTTTTGGGATGTGTGGGTTGTGTTGGTGGGGTATCTGTGGGTTGTTGGGGTGATGGGTGTGAGGGTAAGGGTGGGAGTATGTGATGGCATGCAGGTGGGGTAGGGGAATAAGGTAGTAAATATTTGCCTTACCAGAGTCCAGTTCTCCTCCTACTCCTGCGAGGCCCTTAGGATGCAGTATTGCCAAGACTTGCTCCTCCCATGTTGTTAGTTGTGGGGGAGGAGGTGGGGGTCCACTGCCAGTCCTCTGCACAGCAATCTGGTGTCTGGAGACCACGGAATGCACCTTCCCCCGTAGGTCGTTCCAGCTCCTCCAGATGTCATCCCTAGTTCTTGGATGCTGTCCCACTGCATTGACCCTGTCGACGATTCTTCGCCATAGCTCCATCTTCCTAGCAATGGTGGTGTGCTGCACCTGTGATCCGAATAACTGTGGCTCTACCCGGACGATTTCCTCCACCATGACCCTGAGCTCCTCCTCAGAGAACCTGGGGTGTCGTTGAGGTGCCATGATGTGGTGTGGGTGATGTGTGAGGTGGTGTGTGTTGTGATGTGTGAGGGGATGTGTTGTTGTGTGTTGTTTGAGGTGCATGGATGTTGTGTGAGTGATGATGTTGTGTATGTGGATGCTGCTGTTGTTTAAGGTAGAGTATCTCTCTGGCCTGCTTTCAATTTCTGGTAGTAAGGGTTTGTGGGTGATGTGGGTTTGTGCTTTATATTGGATTGGGTGTGTGGGTGTGGTGTGTGTATGTGTATGAGGGGTGTGTATTTCGAATTGTCCAATGTGGTTGTGTTTTGTAAATGTGTGTGTATTTTGAGCGTGGCTGTGTGTACCGCCAATGGAATACCGCGGTTGAAAGACCACTGTGTGGATTCGTGGGTCGTGATAGTGTGGGCCTATTCCTGTTGGCGTGACCGTGTCAGTTTTGTTATCGCCAGTTTATCACTGACCTTTTGTGTGGCAGACTTGTGTGGGTGTCTGAATTATGGCAGATTGCGAGCTGTGGGTCGTAATAGCTGTAGCAGAATTCCGCTGCCGCATCGGTGTGTTGGCGGTCTTCTGCACGGCGGTAAGCGGGATTTACCGCCAGGGTTGTAATTAGGGCCAGAATGGCTAAGTTTAACGCTTGCTGCTGAACCATGTGGTGCACTAGGATGACAAGTTCAAAACCCAACAAGTCCTATTCAAAGATTCATCCTTATAAGGTCGGCAAATGTATGATCCTCAATAATTACTATTAGTACAATCTGGTATTTACTGCCTCAAGAATCAACAGCATGAAGGATTATACCAAATACAAATACATATTATTAAGATTTATTTCCCAATTAAAACCACTTATGACCCCTACAGCTAAGTAAATAGAGTTATGCCAGGATATCTGATCAGCTAGTAGCAAGAGACGTGGCAGAGTTGAAATAGGTAAATTGCTTTACAAAAGCATTCATCATAACAGAAGTCATTTGGCATGGAAATAGCTAAATTTTGCTAACATAAGTTGTGCCGCCCTATCACAAAATGAACACCTGTAAATTTGGCCTTGTCATGATTGCTTTAAGACCTGCATCTACACACTACATTTTCCACTCATGCAACAGCTGGCCTGTGGAAGCAGCCATACAGATCATGGCCTGACCCTGGGTGTCCTAGAGTAAGATCACAGGTTTCTGTCACCTGGCATGTTACAGCATGTTTGCCAGTGCTGTGCTTTGAAAGCAGTGTGCAATGGGGTTCATATTTTGCATTGCTGTGAATGACATGCAGTGTTGATTTGACCAATAGTAGTATGGGGGTCACAATCTTTATCCTCAGTACACAAGGTACTATGGAAAATTGGGGTATTAGTTGGAGGGGGTGTGTACCCTCCTCAAATAATAGCCACATTCCTTAACAGTGAAATCCCTAAAAGTCACTAAATTAACCTGTAGTTATGGCACAGAGAAGACAGGCCTAACTTACAGGCAATGTGTAAAGTATTTATGCAGTACTCCAACTATAACAAAGTCAAAACATAACTCATGAGAATTCCCAATTTCAAAATTATAATAAATAAAATGACACCAAAAAGACAAACATCTGTGGAACCAGAGTTATGAATTATTAAACTCTAAAGCTCAAAATAGTACCAAAAAGCCTTACGCTCCAACCACAGTCAGTTGTCTGTGCTTGACAGGGATAGGGTAAGTTTCAGGACCAACTGTGATGGAGCATGAGCCAGATACAGAGACCAGGTTTGCACCAGTGAAAGGTTTTATATTTGGACTTAGTCTCTGGAACAGAAGTAAAAATTCCTCAGAGAGGAAAGCAGCACGCTCTTGTCTAAGAAGGCTCCACGTCGTTGAATAGATCTTGGTGAAGCCACTGACTTTTAATGTGAAAGCTCTGAAGGGGAGAATTTTGAATTTCATGCCCAGAAAAGGACCCTGGCCTGCCGGACACTTTATGCACCTTCGATCTGTGAAGATTTATAAATTTGGACTTGATAACTTTTTAGGTGCTCAAATTCTCCTAGCAGGGCAAGGCTGCAGGTTGTAGCTCAAGAGGGCTCCACAAGGCCGGGCTCTTGCTCAGGGAGGTCCCGCTGAATCTGATATGCTGTTGTGGAGAAGAATGTAGCAGGACCAACCTGAATCTTTGGCCCAACAGTAACACATCTTCGTCGGATCGGCTTGGTAGGTTACTCCTTGTTCCCTACTGGTTCTCAGCACAAAAAGTCCAAGGTTTCAGGAAAAAAGGGTCCAGGACCTTGGAGACAGCGCTTTGGAGTCAAGAATCATTTCAGCAGAGGAAAACAGCAGGCTCCAGAGCAAGTCCAGTTGGAACTAGTCAGCTGGAAATGCAAGAAAATTCCTCTTGAATATTTCTCTGTTCTTGTTGCCAAAATAAGAGGTCAGTCTTATGACTCTTGGCATCCATTTGTATGTCCTGGGTACAAGAGGGAAAGCAGGTCCAGTCTTCTTAGCAGTTAGTTAGGGCACAGACAGGAGGTCCAGCCCCTTTCTGTTCTTCCACAGGCCTAGAAACTGTTTTGAGGAGGGTACTAGGGATGTCACATTTATGGCTAGTGCCAGCTTGTAGGTTAGGGAAAACTCCTGGTCACTCCCCAACCAACGGGATAAAAGTTCCCTGGGCTGATCCTACACACTTTTGCAGCTAATCATATGTGTTTTACTGCAGACAATCCAACAGTGCCATTCTCTGCCCTAAATCAACACAGCAGAACCCTTCTTCCCCTGTGCCCTCTCTAGAGGTGTGGCCATGGAAATGAGAAACCCCTCCCCTGTGCTCACTTAAAACACGTTCTGCGGGTAGCTCTTCTTCCACTGGGCATGGTGCCTGGCTGGCTAGTGTGACACAGGAATGGGCAGGCCCATGTGTTACCTGTCTGTGACAGCTTAGGCCCATTTGAAATTACATAACTTCCTAGGCACAGCCCAGATGGTCAGCCTGCCAGAGAGACAGAACCCTCCCCACACCTCAGGTCCTTGTCTCAGATCAAGGAGCAAATTCATACCTAATAAAAGGAACTACTCAGTTCCTGCGTGACAGTTAGAAGCTTGAGCAAATGGGCTCCTAGAGGCTGTTGGCAGGTAACAGCAACGTTTTAAAAGTATCTGCTCTAACATATTTACTACAAATCTGACTTTACCAATTAATTGATGTGTAATAAATATTCCACAAAGTAAAGAATGAACTATGTAGCTGTTTTCCAAACCGAGGTAGCAATATTAAATATAGTATTGTATCCTAATGCTTTCCTATGGAACAGCTAACCCTGGTCACTGAAATAGCCTTTTCAGCCTTTTCACTGTAAAGGGCATGCTGAACATTAAACCTTTACATGTCCTAATATTAAATATCGAGCACTCTGCCTTAATGGGCAGTAAGGCGTGCTTAGGAGGTATTTATTCATATTTAAAAAGGAGGGGGGGTAAGGCCTATCTATAAAGCGTTGTTTTGACCAGTCAAATTTGCTGTTCACATCCTGTACCACTGTGCTACATGTGGCAGGCTTGCAGTCATGTTTACCCTGTTGCTGCATTGGGTGACACATTGTGTGCTAAAGCCCACTGGTGACAATTAACTTACAGGCCCTTGGTATAATTTATTGACTATAAACTATAGAACTTAGAGGTATGTTAAATATGCCAGTTTGAAGTATGCTAATGGCCCCAATTTCATCATGTTGCAAGGGGGAGCACAGGCACTTTACCCCTGGCTAGCACAGAAAGTTCTACAAACAGGAAATACAGTCAAGACAAAAATATGGGGGTCCGCCACACATAAAATGGTCATTTCCAACTAGCAGTGTACCCTCTTTCCAATCCAAGTGATTCTAGGATTGAGAATACTTTGATTTTCACTAATAGCCATATCTGTTTTGCTGTCTGCATTGGTTGAGTCCTGCCTTAGGGTGGCATATTATATGTACACTGTACAGAAGGCCACTATTAATGATCGTGTCCTACCAGCTCACAGATCAAGAGTGCAGGTGTGGTTTGGGGCTTCAGAATTTATAGAGATAACTGTCAGCCCCCCACTTTCAGAGGGCCACAGGACACGCAAGAGCTACTAGGCCCAATCATGGTGGTTGAAGCCTTTGACTTCTGGTGTCCTGGGCCAATCTACCATGGATTCTGAGCAACTGGGCTTAGTACCCCTTCTGCACTTGTCTCTCAGTGGTGTCTGTGGATGAGCAGACAAAGACTCTCTCAAAAGGGTGGGGGTGTAGATACAGGGAAGTCAACACAACTCATAACTAGAGTGCACACAGTATGAACAATAAATCAATGCTGAGTCAAATACTTACTTTTATAATGAAAATAAATATTTTATTTCTAACTCTACACATTCAAAGCAATAATGACATTCATGAGCAACAACACAATTCCCTTGAGGTTGGGGCTTTAGTAGTAGTCAGGAAAATCACTGTCCCATCCTCTTCCTTATAATGTGGTATGATTATTCGCCATTCACTGGTGGCCATACCAAGGGAATGCTCACTAATAGGCTGTACTCAAGAGTTCCACTTTGACTTTTTAGGAATTAGTCAAAGGTGTCTATGCACCATTAGCGGCGAGTGCCCCGGGGCCCAACAGGCCCAATTCTAGTGTTACCCGCTCCAACAGTATGGAAGCATTAAGTGGTGCAGCAAGTACCTTCTCTGAGGAAGTTCACAAGTCCTGATCCTTTTCAGTGAACCCAGGCTGCCGCTGTATACGTGGCAGCATCCAAAAGGCACAGACTTTCTCCCTCAAGCCTCGCTGCTGGCTTCTACCATCAATCTGAGCTACAGCAGCTCTGCTAAGATGAGGTAAATCACTCATCTCCTCATGGGGAGGGGGAGAATTTGATTCTCAGGCTCCTGACTGGAGCCCAGTGAGGGTGTGATGTCTCAGGCGGCTCCTGCCCAGACCTCCAGGGAATCTGTAAGGTTCAGGCCTTGGTGTGCTGGCTTAATCTGCTGGTCACAGCAGCAATCTTACATCTGAATAACGACCTGAACTTCTGGCAATGTAAGTACTGACAACCACTTCTTGTATACTGGGTTGCCTCCGCACTCCCAATTGAGGCACAGGCTCCTCTGGTACACTCGCCCTCACCACAGTGACCCCTCCTGGCATATGGGGCTGTCCTGGGATACAAGGTTGGCGATTGAGGTGGGAACCAATATTTCAATGGTGGTCCCTTCTGGTATACAGGGTCACCACAACAAGGCAGTGCGGGCCTGGCACTTCCCATACAGCGCTAGCGAAACCGCTCAGGTCACGGCAGCCCTCTCCCAGCATTCAGGGGTCACCAGATTGCCTCTTGTTAGACTTGTCAGCCTTAGAGTGGTTTTCCCCCAAACATTTACCCTGTTTCCCTCCATCTTGTCTGGATTTTTATTCTGTTGGCCTCAGTGGCGTACCGTGGGTTGTCAGCACCCGGGGCAAGGCAAGTAATTTGCGCCCCCTAACCCGTGGATTTTAGCACTCGCGAGTGCGAGCGCGCCCCCCCCCCAGATGTTGCGCCCGGTGCGGCCGGCCCCCCCTGCACCCCCCACGCTACGCCACTGGTTGGCCTTAAGACTCTGGGCATTCTACCACTGCTAACCGGAGCTAAAGTGCTTGTACCTTATCGTCTAATCCATTGTTGGATTGCCATATACCTGGTTGCCATATTTAATTTACATGTATGTCCGTTGTAGAGTGGTATACCATATACCCAGGGCCTGTAAATTGAATGCTACCAGTGGGCCTCTTGCATTTATTGTGCCACACACTTAAGTAGCATCTTAGAAGATGCCCCAGGCTTGCCATTGCAGCCTGAAGACAGTGGCCCTCTGCCATGTCGACTTGGCATTTAAAACCCCCTGCCAAGCCTTAAACATCCCCTTTATTACATATAGGTCACCCCTAAGGTAGGCCCTAGATAGCCAATAGGGCAGAGTGCTGTGTAATTAAAATGTAGGACATGTATATTTTAGTTATACATGCCCTAGTAGTGAAAAACTCCCACATTTGTTCTTTCACTACTGTAAGAGCTATCCCTCACATAGGGAAAACACTGGGGGTTCCTTATTATGTTTAATAAGCTGTAATTCCTAAACCAGTTGTGGCAGATTTCATGTTTGGTATCTATGAACTTATAATGATAAACCCTCTTTAATGATAAAGGCAGATTTATCATTACAAGTTTGTAAATGCCACTTTTAGAAAGTAGGCATTTTCCTGTCCTTAGCCCTCTATGCCTGTAGCCTGCTTCAGGTCACATGACAGGGTGTAACTGACAGTTGAGACTTTGTGAATTTACCCCAGACAGTCACACAAGAGTGGGATCAGCAGAGTCTGAATGGGCCATTCACTGACTTGATGAAGGGCAGAGCTAAGCACAGACCAACTTACACCTGAATAGTCTGAGCTCTGCAGCCACACAATAGGCTTACCGACCCTGTATTGTCAGTGCAGCCAGCTAGAAACCAGGGCAGATGGGACAGGAAACTCCTGGAACTTCAGAGAACCCTTCTGGAAACTTACCCCCAGTTCTAGGGGCAGGGCACCAGGCTATAAAAATAGGGCTTTCTGACCTACTCCTCAGTTCACTACTGAACCTGCAGAAGGACTCTTAGAGGTTTGCATGCTGTTGTGACCTGCTGTGCACCCCACCTGACTTCTGCTGTACCTGGGAGGACTGCTTTGCTGCTGGAGCCTGCCTTGAAATTTCAGAGGTCAGCCCTGCTGTGGAGCCCTGCATCTTCACCTGCACCCAGGACTTCAGAAGTGCCTCCAGGGCCTAGCCTAACTGACTCCCTGTTCAGAGCCACAGGGACATAACAGGCTTCCACCATCTTGAACCTGCGCCTGGACCCATCCAGAGTGACTCTTGAACCCCCAAGAGGGCTCCATCGATTCCTAGACTCTTGGTTGTGGTGCTAAAGGTGTCCAGGTGGCCATTTTACAAAACTAAGGATTTACCATTTTGAACCTTAAAATTAAATAATTCATAACTATTGTTCTACTGATTGGATTTTGATGGTTTTGGTGTCAAATAATTCATTAAATGTCCCTCTATTCTAAATTGGTTTGATATTTTTATTGTGTTGTGTTTTCACTGTATTGCTGTTTGTGTGCTGCATTAATTCTTAATACATTGACTGAAAGTTTAGCCTGACTGTTTTTGTGCCAGGCTACCCAGTGTTAAGCACAGTTTACATTATTGACTTTCTGTGGTTCACCCCGTAAGGGATTGTGGCTGTAGCTTGACCAGGGCTCACATTCCAGTTACCCAACAACTCAATGTCTCACACTTCTGCACACAGGCAACGAATGATCGGTGCACAGCATACCTTGCATACCTCGCTTAGGGGTCCTCACGGTAGGACTCCCCACTGGACCTCACTTCCTCCAACGGTCTCTTCTTCACATGGCACACTGGTCTTAGCAAGAAGGCATGTGCTGGTGCTCCAGGCTCTAGGACAGTTGATCTTGATTGCCCTGGATAATGTCCCCTCATGGAGCAAGGAAACCAGCAGGTCTTTGCCCCAAGTCTTGGTCACAGGCAGAATCTTGCAGAGTTTCCCCTGCTCATACAATTCGATGTGCTGCTTGGCATATGACACATTTTGAGTTCTCATCCTCCCTTTCTTATAGTCCTTTTCCACACACCAAATGTGATTTAGTGTCTGAGTCTTTGAAGTTTATGTTGGGGTTCTGCTTCTTTTGAAGTGTGCATTTTTCCTTTTCTATTGAAAGGATACCTTTCACAGCAGGAAAGACTGTGAAGTTGATAGACCAACAACGCAGTTCATTGTAGTAACCAGTGTTCACACTTGAATGTCAGCCACGATAATATGTGCATCAAAAGGTAGGCCTGGGCTTAACAAAATGAATGCAGGGTCTTCTGTGGAATGTAGTATTGCTGGCACACTTACACTCCATGTACATTTACAGCACATTTACTCTCCAGTCCTGCTACCTGAAAGCATGGTGCCACTACAGACACACATGCATTCAGCACACACATACAGTCTACATGCACTGTTCAGTACTGTAGCTTTTTCTATATAATACCAGGGTGTGCTATTTGCAAACACACGCACTGCCAGCACATACACTTACCATGTGCTTCCTGCCCACACTTCACCCTTCATGTATTGTATTTCACACAAGCACAAATACATCCAGCACATGCTTCCAATGTGCTCATCCTGCACAGTGCTACATATCTCATAATGTATTTTCTGCAGTCATACATATACTCAATATAAGCACTGATCAAACATACACTGCACAGTACTGCTCTATTCCTGTGCTATACCCTTTCTGGGCACACTAACATCCAGTGCAGGGTCACTACTACTGCGGTGTGCAACACTCCACATCCACCTGATGTAGGCCAAGGGTGAGTTAGGCACGTAGCATTAGGACTTTTAAATATGTGAGTGAGCCTATAGGTCTCTCTCCAGTGACACAGGGTTAAAATGACACATTCACCTCTACTGATCACTACACTGTATGGTGACACCACCACACTCATGCTGTTTAACTTTGGGTGAAGGTGGGAGCCTTACGCCACTATGAGGATAGTGCTTTGGATCCCCCCATGGTCTAACAAGACCATACTCCACCAGACAGGTCTATGTCATGGCACAAACACATTGTCCGCGTTTACCTATGCCACTTAATCAGCACTAAAGATCCAGACAACTATACATTTGGGCACTCATGTGCAGGGGTACACACCTTTGCCCATGCAGAGTACTTTTCCATCCCAACAAGTGCCCATGCAGAGCCTGGTGCGCGACTAGAAAAAGAAGAAAATCTGGCTCATGAAGGTAACCTAGCTGTGTCCCACATATTAGTTGAGATTTTTAGGAAGGTTCCTCACACTCGTAGGCGAATTGTTTGTCCCAAGAAGTCCCTGTCTTGTATAGCTCTTTATCACATTGCTTGCATTTTCCATGTGTCACAATAATATATTCCAGTAGACCCAATTCAGGTGGGAAACTCCTAATTTTTATAACCAAAATAGCTTTAATGTAATTTAATTTTCTTGCTGAGGAAAATAAACTCTCTTGATTATTCAAAATCTCCCTCTTTCCTGTTTACAGTTGCCGGAAAGTATGACCAATTATCAATAATTGATGATGTTACTAAATAGATGGAAAGTCCAAGGATACTTGTCAACAGTACAAAAGTTATTTGTGAAAGAGCATGTGACTATATAGACTGTGAGACCAAAGTACAAGTATTAAACTCGAATAATATATATCGGAAATAGGCCTCTTGTAATTTCGAAGTAACCCAAAATTTAACAAGATAACAAACATACATTCATGGAAAGTTTAGTATGTAGGTAAAAAGAAAAGAAAATCTAGTGTGTGAAGGCAATCTTGTCTGTCTCAAAACAGACTGGGAAGCCAAAGTGTGAATTGCATGCACAACAGCAATTACTGAAAAACTGATTGCACTGGAGTATGCTGTTCGCATAATATTGCAATAAGATTTGATGTTATGTTCTCCATTTCAAAATTCCACCCACATTTTTTCTGCCACAAACTACATAGAGATATTTGTGTTATTTAGAATAGGTCTGTAATGGGTTTGTGTTGAGACAGAGTTAGAAAGACTATGGAGACACCTAGTACAGTGATAATATTCTTTTATTGTGGTATGGGTTGAGTGAGTTTATATACGTGGTTCGGGGTCCTTCGTGACCCGTGTCTCTGTTAGTGTCTTCTCCTCAGTTAGTCAGGAAGATGAAATTTCTCTTTCTCTCCGTCCTAGGGATTCCAGGTGTTCGTCTTGATCCCACTCTCAAAAAGGGAGGCGATGTTCCCCAAAAATAAAAAGAAAAAAAAAAACAGGTACTTGTAGACGTTTGGATTTGGAGATATAGCTCTATTTAGGTTAGTAGGACGGTGAGGATAGGGTGTGGATAGGTGTGGGGGTAGCTGTTTAGTTATTCATCTCGTGGGTCACCCGTCCCGTCACTACTTGTTCTCTCTTTCTCTCTCTCTCTCTCTCTGTTTCTCCTTTATATAACAGGAGGGTGGTTTACTTCTCCCCCTCCTGACGTGTGATTAGGTTATTTAGAATCCTCCTTTTCTATTTCCTCCTCCATCCGACCCCTTCCCGGATCCTCGTTCCTTTTCCCTTCCCCTTTATCTACCCGCATCCAGTTGGGTAGGATTTTACAACTAGGTACGCTCGTACCTGTGAGAGCCACGCCCCTCCTGGGACGTGGCAGCGTTGTGAGTTCTCCTTGGGTTTCCCGGTGTCGTCCTCCTCGGTCTTCCCGTCCTCGTCTTCTTCTCCATTCTCCAGTTCCTCCTCCGAACCGCTTCCTCGCTCTCCAGACTCCGCTCCTCGTCCAGTCACTCCTGTGCGTGCCATCCTTCGTCTCTCTCCGTCACCTTTTCCCTCCTGTTCCCGGATATCCGGATCGGACGTCGCTTCCGGGTCAGCGCTCCTCGCGGTTGTACCCCCGGGGTATGTGATATCGGATTCGGCGTTCTGATGCATAACAGTGGCGACAGACACCCGGTTACAAGGTCATAATAAACAAGACTATTTATTATAGCCAAGATATCAGCATTATGTATTTTGTCATTTAAAAAAAACAAAAACAAAATAAGAAGCACTCATTTTAATACAGTGTGATTGCAAGGTCTAATTTTTCATTTTGTTTTCTTTTTGAAGTAGTGTATATTTTTGAAGTAGCGTTTTATGAATAGATAAATATCTTCTTCATAAAATAAGTTTTGACAAGTATTACCTTGCATTTACATACTTATTTATAGGGAACTCTTCTCCGGATACGCGTCGCGGGAGCCCTCAGTGGAGATTTTTACCTTCGGACTTAGTTGTTTTTTCGAGGTCAAAATCCTTCGACCGGGGTAAACCTGGATCTTGATCCGACGTCCTTGGAGCCCTCCTCGGATTCGCTGGCTGGGAGGTCCTGGTCAACTTTTTACCTTCAGACTTAGGGCCAAATTTATACTTTTTGACGCAAAACTGCGCTAACGCAGTTTTGTGTCAAAAAACTTTGCGCCGGCTAACGCCATTCTGAAGCGCCATGCGGGCGCCGTATTTAATCAATGACGTTAACCGGCGTTAGCCGCCGGCGCTGCCTGGTGTGCGTGGAAAAAAACGACGTACACCAGGCAGCGCCGGCGTAGGGGGATATGGAGCTTGGGCGTAAAAAAATGGGGCAAGTCAGGCTGAGGCAAATTTTTCGCCTCAACCCGATTTGCGCCATTTTTTTCGACTCCCAACCCCCAAAGAAATGACTCCTGTCTTAGCAAAGACAGGAGTCATGCCCCCTTGCCCAATGGCCATGCCCAGGGGACTTATGTCCCCTGGGCATGGTCATTGGGCATAGTGGCATGAAGGGGGGCACACATCAGGCCCCCCTATGCCACAAAAAAAAAAAAAAATTATACTTACCGGAACTTACCTTAATGTCCCTGGGATGGGTCCCTCCAGCCTTGGGTGTCCTCCTGGGGTGGGCAAGGGTGACAGGGGGTGTCCCTGGGGGCATAGTAGGGAACCTCTGGGCTCCTTCAGAGCCCACAGGTCCCTTAACACCTGCCTTTTCCAGGCGCTAAAAAACGGCGCAAAAGCGGCCGTACGTCATTTTTTTTGACCCGCCCACTCCCGGCCGTGAATTTTGCCCGGGAGTGTAAATACGGCGCACATGCCTCGGAGTCAATTTTTTCGACGGGAACGCCTACCTTGCATATCATTAACGCAAAGTAGGTGTCCACGCTAAAAAATGACGCAAACTCCATGGACTTTGGCGCTAGACGCATCTAACGCCAAAGTATAAATATGGAGTTAGTTTTGCGTCGGAATTGCGTAAAAAAAAACGACGCAATTCAGGCGCAAACGGAGTATAAATATGCCCCTTAGTCTCTTTTTTGGAGATTTTCTTTACCGGGATGAACCTGCAAATCAGGCCGGGTCGCGGTTAAGGCAAGCCGGCTAGAGTTGCTGCAGCGGGTCGGTCCCTCTATGGAGCTTTTTTTCAAAAGTTCTCCAAACTTCTGGGTCTTCTCCCAGATGTTCTTTTAAGGTTCTTTTGCAGTCCACAGCTCACCCCAAGGGTCCAGAAGTCCTGAGATGATCCTTGGGGGTGTGGACTACAACTCCCAGAATGCACCTGGCACAAACTCCTTTTTGGCCACTGGGCAGTGGTCAGCTGGTTGATTTCTTCAGGAGTTGGTGCAGGGGACTCTGGTTAGCAATTTTTTACCTGTAGCAAACAGGGAGTCCCTCCTTGAACCAGTTGAAGCCAGGCAAAGTCCTTCTTGTGGTGAAGCCCAAGTGTGCAGCTGGTGCAGTCCTTCTGATTGCAGGTTCCAGGTGCAGGCCAGGGGTCCAGCAGGGCCGTCCTTCTTCTCCTTTGGTTCTTCCTTGTTGGAATCTGATGGGGATCTGAGGTGTGGGTGCAGGTCTGCCAGTTTTATCCTTGCTCCTGGGTGAAAAACAGGGGGGTCCTGATTCTCCAATCAGGTGCAGGGTCCTTCCCCCTGTGATAACCACTTCCTGGGAAGTGTGGCAAAAATCAATCCCAGGAGGCAAAATTCTTCAAAAATCCATCATGGCTGAATCTGATTTTTGGAGGTTACATCTGGCTGAGCCCACCCACTGGTGTGGCTAAAATCATAAACACACCCCTCTCCTGCCCTCTCCTAATCTAATCAAGGGGCACCTAGTTGTCTGGGGTTGCAGGATGTGGGGGTGTTGCTGGGTTGCTCCAAATGTCCTTCTCTGCCTTTGAAGACCAGTTTGGCAGCTGCCCCCTTCCTGCCTCACCATCTGCTGAGGGGAAATTCCCTCCCACAGGCACATCTCTTTGTGTGAAGCCAGGCCACTTCACACCTCATCAAGGCAGCCTGGCCAGGCTGCCAGAGGCTGGCCAATCAGGGCACAGCAGCAAAAACAATGCAGGGCTGAAATTGGCAACTTTTCCGGTAAAGTTTAAAACTCTTTACCTGAACAACTGGAAGTTGTGGGATTTAATATAACAATTAATTTGATACCAAACTCTTTGTATCTGTCATTTAAGGGGACTTTAAAAACTAAAATAAAGTCTCCCCATTCTAGCCTATGAAGGCCATTCACTACAATGAGGGAAAAACACATTTGTCTGTTTTTACCTCACCAGGGCTTATAAAACTACTTTTATAGGGTCCCTGCTTATAGTTACATGGCACCCAGCCCTAGGGGCACATAGGGCACATAGGGCACACCTTAGGAGTGACATATGTAAAAATAAGATAGTTTAAGACTTTGGAACTACTTTTAATTCCAAAGTCGAATTTGCATATAACTTTAATTTAAAAGCAGCCAGCAAGGCAGGCCTGCCTTTAAAATGACACTGGGCACCTCAGCAGTACACCTATGGGTGCACTACTTATGCTGTGGTCCCTAAACCTACGTGCCCTACCATATACTAGGGACTTATAGGTAGGTTAACTTAGCCAATTATAATTAGTCTAATTTGCATATCCACTTTACATAGAGCACTGGCCCTGGGACTGGTAAGCAGTACCCAAGGCACAGCCAAGAGTCAGTAACCACCAGTACCTGTCCAAAAAGTGTGACCAGGGCAAAAAGGAGGACTTTCCTACAGACAGAAATTCTACTGTATGGAGCAAACCCATGAATAGGATGGAACCTATGATAGACAACAAAGTCACGCACTCACAAGCAAAGTGCTAAGAGTCCACTCTAAATATCTATTGGGCATTAAAAGCAGGTATGCCGATACAAAGTTGAAGCTGTTTCTAGAGAAGAAATAAACATGCGTAGCACAAAAAAGTAGAAAAAATAACAAGCATGCTTGAAAGAAGAAGCAGAAAAATCAGGGAAAGAATAAGTAACACAGTGGTGGAATAGGTGAGGAGGGAGAGAAACTCAGCAATACAGCATGGGCGGAATTTAAAGCATTTTAAAGTTCTATGCAAAAAAGAATAAAAAAGCTGGGAACACAGAAGCAGAGGTTAAAAGAAGAATCAGTGACCTGTGTCTCTCTAGTAGAAGTAGTCAAAAATCAACAAACATTGGCAAAGCCAAAAGGTCTCACCTATGCGAGTGTTTTTGGCAATATGCTTTAGCCATATTGTACACCAGTGTGGCTGCTGTTCGGCATGGCTAAAGGTTAGTGAGGTGGAATGGGGTGGAGTGAGGTGGACCGAAGTGGGGTAGATTGGGTAGGGTTAAGTGGGGTAAATTGGAGTAGATTATAGTGGAGTAGAATGGGGTAGACTGAGTGGGGTAGATTGGAGAGGAGTGGGGTGGACTAGAGGTGCATAGGGTAGATTTGAGTAGGGTGGAGTGGAGTGGCATAGATTGGAGTGGGGGAGATTGAAGTATATTGGGGTAGAGTGGAGTGGGGTAGATTGGAGTGGTGTAAAGTGGGTTAGATTAGATCGGAGTGGTGTAGAGTATGGTAAATTGGAGTGGAGTTGGGTAAAATGGTCTAGACTTGAGTAGATTGAAGTGGGCTGGTGTAGATTCAGGAAGATTGGAGTAGACTGGAGTGGTGTAGATTGTGGTAGATTAGAGCAGTATAGCCTGGGGTGGAGTGGGGTAGTTTAGTTTGAAATAGAGATTGGAGTGGCTTGGGGTAGATTGGGCTGGCGTGGGATAGAGTGGAGGCAAATAGACTGACGTGGAGTGGGTTAGATTGGGTGGAGTGGATTGGAGTAGATTTGAGTGGAGTGGGGTAGATTTGAGTGAAGTGGGGTAGACTGGAGTGAGGTAGATTGTGATATATTGGAGTGGAGTGGGGTAGATTGGAGTGAAGTTGTGTGGAATAGGGTATATTGGGGTAAAGTGGGGTAGAATTGTTGTGGAGAGGGTTAGATTGGAGTGGGGTGGAGAAGAGTGGAGTGTGGCAGATTGGGGTAGAATGTTTTTTTTAAATATATTTTATTAGTTTACAAGTAGAAAAATAACATACACCTTCAAGACGTGGCAAACATTACCCTTCCCCGGTTCCCTCCCCCTATGTTCGCCCCCAGCATACAATAGGTCATTCCTTGATCAGCATGGTCTTTTCAGATGAGAAACCTGAGCAAAGTTGGTTATATGTACATTTACGAATTAGGGTCTTCATCAATATCTGTTCCAAAGGCTGACTGCGATTGGTTTGAGGCTGCATCACTTGGATGCTTGAGGCAATCTAACAAGGTGTCCCATTGTCTCTCCACATCCACATCCCAAGACCCATATCCCCGTGCTGCCTCTCTGTGAAATATGCTTCCCTCTGCCTCTGCCCATTTCATCACTGCATTCTGCCATCTTTGTGTGTGAGGGCTCCTGGCGTCCTTCCAGTGTGTTGTGATCTCTCTTTTAGCCAGAATTAATGCTAGGTCAAAATATATATTGGTTGTTTTTTTGGCATGAGGGCGGGGAAAATCCCCCAGTAGTGCTACTAAGAGGGACAGTTCTAGCCTTCTATCTGTAACCGCAGTCAGACTCCGGAACACCTCCTCCCAGTAAGGCACAATTTTTGGACAGCTCCAGAACATGTGCTCTATTCCTGCCTCCGGCTCTGAGCAGCGGGGACACCCTCCACCTCCAGATGCATACATTTTTGCTATTTTATGGGGGGTAAGATACGCTCTGTGATCAATATAAAGGTTAATCAATTTGAAGCCAGCATTCCTAGTTACTGTGTGTATGTGTGTAGTAATTCTGGCCCATCTCTGCTCGTCTATAGGTGTAACCAATTCTGTCTGCCATGTCAGACGGAGTTTATCAAAAGGAAAGGAAGTGTCTTTATGTAAGGCCCTATAAAGGGCTACTATCGCTCCTCTCTCTCCCCCCTGAGTGCAAATATTCTGGCAGCTATCATGTATAGTCAGGTCATGGGATCCTGCCTTCCATGATCTCTGTATAATCCTAATAATTTATATAAGAGAAACATTCCCAGGGGGACATCATATCGCTCCCTTAACTCAGTGAAGGTACGTAATTCCCCATTTTGGAACAAGTCCCCTAGTACTGTAATATTATATGTTGCTAGTTTCATGACCCCAGTTAGGGCCCGCCCCCCCGGCATGTGGATCAAACCTTCTATTGGTATTTCCAGTGTGTACAGGAGAGCGGTTCGTGTGCGCTGTAGACTACGTCCCGAACACACTCGCATAGTATGTAATATTTGTGGGAGCCGCTCTTGTCTCCCTCTGCGGTTCAATAACACGTTCAGGAGGGCGTGGAGAGACCGACCCGTATTACGTTGTGTGTCCCGCTCATCTTGTTCCTCATGTAGTAATCTTGCCAGCCATTGCAGCTGACATGCCCAATAATATATCTCCATGTTTGGCGCCGCCAATCCTCCTTCCGATGTGGGTATCTGGAGTGTACCTAAAGCCAGTCTGCCTGACCCCCATACGAAACAAGTCACCATGGTATTAATGTCTCTGAATACCGATTTTGGGACAACCAATGGGAGGGTGGAAAAATAGTACAACAGTCTGTGTAATACTACCATTTTTATCAGTGATACTCTTCCTGTCACCGACAGTGGAAGTGTTATCCAAAACTGCATGTCGGCTCTCAGTTTCCTAATTGCCCGATGTACATTCCCCTCTAGTAAGTCTTCCAACTTATGATATATGTTGACTTCCAGATAGCAAAATGTAGAAGAGGTCCAATTAAGCCTCACCCTCGGGCCTCTTCTTCTCGAGGAAAGATGTGAGATTTCTGTCAATTTATACGCAGACCATATGCATCACTGAATTGCTCCAGCATAGCCATCGCTCCTGGCAGACCAGCTTCCATATCTCCTAGGAAGATCAGCATGTCGTCCGCATAGAGCGCAATGTGGTGCTCTTGCGTCTCAACTCTGAGCCCTTCCAAACAAGATCCTGATCTTACTATTTGCGCAAGCGGCTCCACCGCAATCGCAAAGAGCAGGGGTGACAGGGGGCAACCCTGTCTGGTGCCCCTGCCAATTAGATATGGTTCCGATACTGTCCTGCCTGTGCGTACCCGTGCTGTGGGATACGTGTAGAGCAGATTCGTCCATCGGATAAAGTCCTGCCCCAGTCCCAATCTCAGCATTACCTGCTCCTAAAAATCCCACCTAAGGATATCAAAAGCTTTCTCAATATCTACTGCAATAATTGCCTCATTCTGTAAGGCCAGGGACTTAAAGTGTAGGATTGAGACCAGCCGTCTTATGTTCTGCGCGTGCTGCGCTGGGGTACAAACCCAGCCTGGTCCCTATGAATTAGTTTCGTCATATGGGGTAAGAGCTGGGCAGCCAGTATTCGGCTAAGTATTTTATAGTCCATGTTAAGCATGGACAAGGGGCGATATGAGCGCACATCCGCTGCCGGTCTGCCAGGTTTCAGGAGTGGTATCATTATGGCTTCATTCGTGGACTGAGACAACGATCCCCCCTCCCTCGCCTCTGTGTAGAGGACACAGAGATGTGGGGACAACTGCTCCAAGTATGCATCATAAAACTCCACAGGGAGTCTTTCCGCCTCCGGTACCTTCCCCCTAGCCATAGTTTTCACTGCAGTTTTAATATCCGCAGCTGTGATTGGTTCCACGAGGGCCAGTCGGTCCTCTTCCCCCAGCCGTGGGAGGCCAAGGTCATCTAAGTCCTTTAGCTGTGCTGGCATCAAAGCCTCTGCAGGTGGGGCATACAATAGAGAATAATAGCTAGTAAACCTGGCATTTATTTCACTCTTCCCATATAGACGGCATCCTGTAGAGTCCTCAGTCTTCATTACCAAGGCTTGAGGTCTTGGTGGAGCCGCAAGCCATGCCAACAGCAATCCTGCCCTATCTCCCTCTGCGTGCTGTTTAGATAAATACCTTTTGTAATCAAAACGGCTCGCCTGCTCTGTTGCTGTTAAGACCTTTTCTCTAGCATCTGTGAGAAGGGGGGGCCAGCTCCGGGTTATTTGGTCGATGATGTTCAATATCTCTAAGGGAGTCTTCATATTTCTGGATGTCTTGTTCTAGGGTCTTACGAACCCCCACTTCCTCTGCTATACATTTACCCCTAATGACCGTTTTAAATATCTCCCACTCAATTGCGCGAGATGATGCTGTGTTATGATCAAAGAAATCCCCTATTGCAGCCGATATAGAGTGTTTGAAGGCGTCATCCTCAAGCATTTCCACTCTGAAATGCCAATTTGGTATACGCAGTTTTTCTCTTTTCCAAGCCAGCGACAACAACAGGGGATTATGATCTGAGATTGTGCGGCATAGGTATTCCGCTGCTTCCACTACGCTGTTTACCTCAGGGGAGGCGATAAACACATCTAAACGGACGTGTAGGTCGTGTAAGGAGGAGTGAAAAGAGTAGTCTCGGTCTGTAGGGTGGAGGTGTCTCCAACTATCAATAAAACCCCGCTGTCGCTCCCATTCAGAGAACAATCTAGCCACTTTAGTAGTTGGGGAACACGGTAGGAGGGTTGCGACCTATCTAACTCAGGGTCTGCAATAGTGTTAAAGTCTCCCCCTATCAGGGTTGCCTGCATGAGGTAGGGTCCCAGTTCCCGGTAAAGCGCTGCAAGAAAAGCTCCCTGCTCCTGTTTTGGTGCATAAATGCCACCAATCGTTATATCTCTGCCCTCTAGTCTCTCAGTCACCAGGACATACTGCCCCTCTCTATCTATAATTTTGTGAGTCTTCTGAAAGGGCACCCCAGGGTGCACCCATATAAGTACACCTCTAGCAAAGGCTGAATAGGTTGGTGCATATATTGGCCGCGCCATCTCTTCGTGAGGGCCCTAACCTCCTGTACTAATAGGTGTGTTTCCTGTATTATGGCTACTTGGACCCCTCTTCTTTTAGGCTGACTGTAACCTTATATCTTTTACACATGCTGTTCAGACCTCTGACATTCCAGGTAATTATTTTGTAGGTCAAGGAGGGATCCATAGTGTATGAGTGTGGAAAGCAATGGTACCATCACCCCCTCATAGCTGTGTGGGGTGAACCATCAAGGAGGTGCGTATCATAATTTCAAATACATCAAATGTCACATTGCTGGGAGCAAACAATCTATAAAACATGTAACTATAACCCCAATACCCCAACTACCTCTCCCTAGGATCGGTATCTAGAACTATCCCCGTCCAAACTGTTAAAGCAGTAACTAACATTAGGTAGGTAGGGCGACACACCAAAGACCGAGAGCCAACATCCCGGCGTGCCATCGGGCACCCAATCAGTCAGAGTCATGTTTCATCAGCATTGCTATCTGGCCGCACCTGTGTTTGCGACGGGCCGTTATGCTGTGCAGATAGGTGGAGGACCCAAGGGCCACAGGTTTTCACAGTGAGCCCTCCTGGGTTGGCTGCAGACCCTCCTCCTCCATGACCCACAGAGCGCGGCAGGTCATCCTTCACTGTACAATAGAGTAAACTGTTATATTCTCTCTGTGTGATTAGTCCTTAAGCTCATCGACACAAATGTGTACAGTGCTCAAATGATATCCTCTGAAGATCCCGGCGTTACTTTAGGCATGCTGACGGAGGTTTCTTAAGATGAGAAGGATGCCCTACCAAAATTGGAGTCATGATCGGAGAGGGCCTCAGAGGAGTGAGTCAAATCAGGCCTTCCTCTACTCATAACTGCTGCTACGTCCACTGCTTCTCGCATTTCTTGAAGCGCCTGATGGCGTGGGGGTGCTACAACTGCTTCTAGTCTGCTGGACCTGTTGCGCCACTTGCTGTTTGTTCGGGGTGTCTCCTGTTGCAAATCTGTGGCTGATGAGTCATGAGATTCTAACTAGTCCCATTCCATCTCGGGCGAAGCGAAAAAGTAGGTCTTATCGTTGTGTGATACCCTCAATTTGGCCAGGAAGAGCATAGCATATTGGATTCCTCGGTCACGGAGTTTCCCTTTGGCATCCCCGAAAGAGGCTCTTTGCTTTTGAGTTTCTCTTGTGAAGTCCGGGAAGATCAGTGTTAGACCTGACAGCCTTAGGGTAGTCACCCCTAACTTTTTGCCTGCCTCCCTCCATTTTTTTGGACACTGTTTTTGCTGGTTTATAGACTCTGCGCACTTTACCACTGCTAACCAGTGCTAAAGTGCATATGCTCTCTCCCTTAAAACATGGTAACCTGGAATCCTACCTGATTGGACTATTAATTTACTTATAAGTCCCTAGTAAGGTGCACTTTATGTGCATAGGGCTGGTAAATTAAATGCTACTAGTAGGCCTGCAGCAATGGTTGTGCCACCCACTTAAGTAGCCCCTTTTTTCCTTGTCTCAGGCCTGCCCTTGCAAGGCCTGTGTGTGCAGTTTCACTGCCACCTCGACTTGGCATTTAAAAGTACTTGCCAAGCCTAGAACTCCCCTTTTTCTACATATAAGTCACCCTTAAGGTGTGCCCTAGGTAACCCCTAGGGAAGGGTGCTGTGTAGGTAAAAGGCAGGACATGTACCTGTGTAGTTATATGTCCTGGTAGTGTAAAACTCCTAAATTCGTTTTCACACTACTGAGAGGCCTGCTCCCTTCATAGGCTAACATTAGGGCTGCCCTCCTACACTGTTGAAATGGCAGCTGCTGATCTGAAAGGAGCAGGGAGGTCATATTTAGTATGGCCAGAATGGTAATACAAAGTCCTACTGACTGGTGAAGTCGGATTTAATATTACTATTCTAGAAATGCCGCTTTTAGAAAGTGAGCATTTCTTTGCACTTAAATCCTTCTGTGCCTTACAATCCACGTCTGGCTGGGCTTGGTTGACAGCTCCTTGTGCATTCACTCAGACACACCCCAAACACAGGGTACTCAGCCTCACTTGCATACATCTGCATTTTGAATGGGTCTTCCTGGGCTGGGAGGGTGGAGGGTCTGCTCTCACACAAAGGACTGCCACACCCCCTACTGGGACCCTGGCAGACAGGAGTAAACTGAAAGGGGACCTGGTGCACTTCTTAGCCACTCTTTGAAGTCTCCCCCACTTCAAAGGCACATTTGGGTATAAAACAGGGCCTCTGCCCTACCTCATCAGACACTTGCTGGAGAAGAAACCTGAACCAGAAACTACATCCTGCCAAGAAGAACTGCCTGGCTGCTTAAAGGACTCACCTGTCTGCTTTCTACAAAGGACTGCTGTCTTGCTGTTGCCCTGCTGCCTTGCTGAACTCTTGTCTGGCTGTGAAAGTGCTCTCCAAGGGCTTGGATAGAGCTTGCCTCCTGTTCCTTGAAGTCTCAGGACCAAAAAGACTTCTTCCTTTCACTTGGACGCTCCGTGCGCCGAAACTTTCGACGCACAGCTTGTTTCGCGGCGAGAAAAACGCCGCACACCGACGCTGATCGACGCGACGCCCTCGGGACGATCGAGACTTCGACGCACAACCTCGCAAGGACAAAGCCGCCCGACTTTGCAGGAGAAATCGACGCGACGCCTACCGTGAGTGCGAAACTTTGACGCACGGCCTCGCAAGGACAACGCCGCCCGACTTCCAAGGAGAAATCGACGCGACGCCTGCCGTGAGACCAAAATTTCGACGCACGGCCTCGCAAGGACACCGCCGCCCGACTCCCAAGGAGAAATCGACGCGACGCCTACCGTGAGATCGAAACTTCGACGCGCAGCCCCGCAGAACGACGCGCAGCCGGAAAATAAGCAGGAGAATCCACGCACAGACCCGGGACATCTGGTAATCCCCGCGATCCACAAAAAGAGACTGTCTGCGCGCCGGAAAACGACGCCCGACTTCCCCGCGTGGAAAAGAACGACGCAAGTCTGTGTGTGCTGAGAAGAAATCGACGCACACACCCCTTTTTCCACGCATCTCTTCTCCCGTGGCCCTCTGAGGAGATTTTCCACCAGAAACCAGGTACTTTGTGCTTGAAAGACACTTTATTGCATTCTAAAGACTTAAGACACTTTATATCACTTCCCTGTGATATCTCTACAATTTTCCATTACAACTTTATTCTTTTTTTGACCTACAATTATCCTGATAAATATTATATATTTTTCTAAACACTGTGTGGTGTATTTTTGTGGTGCTATATGGTGGTATTGTATGATTTATTGCACAAATACTTTACACATTGCCTTCTAAGTTAAGCCTGACTGCTCGTGCCAAGCTACCAGAGGGTGGGCACAGGATAATCTTGGACAGTGTGTGACTTACCCTGACTAGAGTGAGGGCTTTTGCTTGGACAGAGGGTAACCTGACTGCCAACCAAAAACCCCATTTCTAACAATCAGTATCTGTTGGTTCCCTTGCTTTATTTCCCCTTTCAGTCTTGCTTGGGTCAAAACATAATCTCTGTCTTTAAAATGGAGCAGTTTGGCAACAATCGGGCGATGTCTTGCCCCCGGGGGAGGAGATCTAGCCGGCACCCTATGGGCCCTATCAATTGCGAAAAAGGGTGATAAGCCCTCGGGAGCTACCACCCACCAGATCCATTGCTCCAGGAAAGTCTCCATACTCGCAGCCCCTTGTTCCGCTTTACAGGGAGACCCACCAATTGGATATTGCTCCTACGAGCTCGATTTTGAAGTCTTCTGCTCTTGTTTCAAGTATCTTTACTCAGGATGTGAGGTCTGCCAGGTTCGCAGAGAGAGCTTTATGGTTTGGAGCCAATTGTTCAAGGTTTCTTTCATTGGAGACCACCCTATCCGTTAGTCTGAGATGGTCGTCCCTAAGCAAGGAGAGATCCACCGTTAGAGTGTCTGTTTTGTGTTCTAGGGCCTCCTGGGAGGCTTCGATCGCCTAGAGTATAGTGTCCAGGGTGGTCTCAGGGTTGGGACGCAGCTGCTCGCCCCTGTGTTAGTGGTCTGTCCAGGTGACATGTTAGCTCCCATAGTGTCCGTGTCCTGGCCCTCCTTCTTTTTTGGCTTGCCCATCTTGGTGGACGCTGTCTCCACTTCCCCCACAGGGACTAAAAATCACCAGCTGCAACAGGCTATTTAACCATAAATAGTCCAGGAGATAGGCCGTCCAGTTCCAGCCGCAGTCCGCTTGTGTCTCTATCAATTGTGGAGGGTATCAGCATGAATGAGTCCAATCTCCCCTTCTTAGTCATAGGGCTTTGTGTGGGAGTGTGATGTAAGCCCTAAATATCTGTAGTTTTGTGTCGATGTGCCTCACCTCGCCGCCACTATTGAGGTCAGCTCGTTGTTGCCGATTTTGCTGGGTCCAGGAGAACTTCGTTATTGGTGTCTCCCGCGGTGCTCCGCTATGATGCGGTTAAGGGGTGATTCCAGCGCGATAGGGGTGTTATCGACCCCCCTTTCATCCCCAGTGTCCACCTATTACTGAGGGGGAGGGGCACCAATGGTAATCCCCGCTGCTGTGTCTGCTCCGTGGGGGCCAGCGTGCGGCAATAGGTCGATCCTTCTGCTCATACACCCCCAAGCACGGCCCCCACTTACCCCAGAGCAGTCCTCTGATGAACCTCGACTGTACGGGGAAGGGGTGCAGAGACACCGCACAATGTTGTGGGGCTCACCCGGCCCCTAAAAAGTATGGGCGTCGGCGCCCCCACGCCACGGGGCCCCTTGACGGTCCTCCATTCCGCTTTCAGGGCAGCCAAATCAACAGGATACCTAAGGCCCTCCGATGGCCGCCGGGAGCTCCGCTTCAGGCGTGCGGCTTCATCTGTCCCAGGCCACGCCCCCAGATTGGGGTAGAGTTGAGTGGATAGATTGAAGTGGAGTGGGGTAGATTGGGGTACAGTGGAGTGGTTAGATTGAGGTGGAGTGGGGTAGATTGGGGTAGAGTGGGGTAAATTGGAGTGGAGTAGGGCAGATTGTAGTGAAGAGGTATGGGGTAGACTGAAGTGGAGTGGGTTAGATATGAGTGGGGTAGATTGGAGTAGAGTGTGATAGACTGGGGTACAGTGGAGGAGCGTTGAGTGGCGGAGCCTAGAGTGCACTTATGTAGAGTAGAGTTGAGTGGCATAGAGTACAGTGGGGTGGTGTGGCGTGTTGTAGAAGATCTTAGAGTGGAGGGACGTCAAGTGGAGTGGCATATCAAGTTAAGTGGTGTGTTGTGGAGCAAAGTGACATGGTGTGTCATAAAATGGAGTGGCATGTCATGGACTGTAGTAGAATGGACTGGCTTGCTGTAGAGTGGAGGGGCATAGAATGGAGAAGAGTGCTGTTGAGTGCAGTGTTGTAGAATGGAGTGGCATAGTGTGGGGTATGCATTGTGTGGTAGCACACTGCCATAACAGGCAACATATTTTCAATTAAAATGACCATTACATTTGAACAAACATACAGTTTACTGGGTGCAAACAATAACAGGTGGAAATGCCATCAACTAGTGTAGTGATGTGTTTGTTCGTATTTAAATATGTGGTTCCATCACACTTCAGAATTAAAATTAATTTTACTTTACTAATTCGGATATATTTTGAGAAATCAGCACAGTTCATTATTTTTGTGTGACAGAAAAATAATTTTGTTTCACAGCAAGATTGTCATTTAAATTCTCTCATTTTGAAGTCAGAGAAAGAAAAGTAAACATCAAGCCCCCTCAAAGACAGCGCCTGACATTTGACTCCTGTCTTTGAATGCATAGCAAATGTAAATGTGACAAGACAAGACAAGACTTAAAGGCCTGTTTAGAGAAAATGAACACTTGGAATGATACAGTAAACAAGCACTGGTCCACAAGAAGGACAAACTCAATCTGGACAGCCTAAAATAAATAAAGCCAACAAATAGAAAGTAAGCTAATGTAAGTTACAAACCACGAAGCCAATGGTCAGCAATGGTTCAAATGCCTTCCCATGGTAGATTTCTGAATGACCACAAGAAGTCATTAGCAAACCAGACAGATGTGCTGCTTGGTAGGCTTCAACCTAAAAAGGCTCAGCCCAGTGCCTGTTGTTTCCAATTATCCTTATGGATATGGAATCCATGCCACCACGCTTGTAGCGTTTAAAAAAAGTATCAATGGCTGGATTTATTTAGCAAAACTTGTTACTGAGTTTCTTCCTATTCGCTGCTATGCTTATCGTTCAACATTCCACGATCGATCCCTCTGTAATGTTCCTAATGATGCAGACTTAACCGCTGTCAGTAAAATATTTGTAAATTGTTTTACTCTTACCTTTTACTGGATCTGTAGTTTGTTCGTTTTATTTTGATCTCTGCTACAAATGGGGAGGGGTAGCTTTGTCCTGGATTTTCAAAACGGTTTGTCAATATAAAGTGCGATATTGATCGACTACCGGCTACCGTACAAAGGTTGCTTCACCCCAGAAGTTAGTCAGTTATGCAACCGCACGGCTTGACTTGGAGGGAAGCCTGCGCGAACCTTTCACATACACATCAAATCTTTGTAAAATGTTGCCTGGGCAACAGTCAAACGTGTAAAGAGCCAGAGCGCAGAGAACAGAAAGGGGTTGAAACCATCCTTACAGCAGGCAGTAAAAAGTATTACATTTATATGGAGCGATCATACTCAAAACCTAAGTTGGTGTTTAATCACTGACCAGCAACACATGTAGTACAAATGCACACCTTTTTGGTTTCTTCATTTATCTACCGAAAATCATAATTGGCATCTGTTCAATTGGAGCCGAGTATTCGTGTACAGAATCCGGTCATTAAGGTCTCTCCCATGGCAGGGTGGCAGTGTTGAATTTCTGAACAAAATGATGATGGTGGCCAAAGTTTTTCTATTAAGTCCACAGCTGGTGTTTTTCCTTAGACAGGGTACTTGTTAGACATTCTCTGCGTTTCTGCGCATGTTTGGAAGGAGGAGGGGCATGGTTAGATCAATAAAAGGGCGGGGCGAAGCACATTAGTAGCTTTGTATTCAGTCAGCGTAAGGAGTGATCAGCACTTTATCTGCCTTCCTTTTATTTTGTTGCGGTTTTATATAGCGCGCACTCGACCTGAAAATATTGGGGAGCTCTACATGAGCGCCAGTTACGTTGCACAAGGGCACAATTATTTTTGGTAGGCATGGATGATTAGGTGATTTGCCCTGTATCCCATGACGTTGAAATTAAGCCAAAACTCTAGCCTTATTTCCCAGCTCCAAAATCGACAGTCCCTTACGCCACTTCCTCTCGCCTTCAGCTTGTTTCACTATCTGTACGCCAGTTACTGATTTTTATGACAGCTCGCAGTTTTAACTATAATTAGAGGAGCTTTTACATAGTTGAAACTGACATTTGTTTCCATATGCCTTGTTCTTAGAGATTAGTTGTTTCACAACTACGTTGGTTGTCTATAAAGTATATTGGTGCGGATGGGGAAGATACATCAATTCAGAATTTATTTTTTTCAAAAGAGCTTTGCAATGTCCTCATTTAAGTCCTAAGAAGTACACTTTGTTTGTTGTATACGTACTTAAAAGGTGTACATTTTTTCAGTCTTAAAGATCGACTTTTTCATCACAATCCGAGCAGCATGTTATTCTGGTTTCTCTTTTTAACGTGCAATGGACGGGGAGATGCTCTCATTCTTCCAATCTCTCACTACAGCCAATATACCCTCATGCAAACTCTTCAGCCATCACCACACTCATGCAATCCATCACATTCCCACCATCACTCACCAGTCTCACCACTGCTATCGATCACATTATAACCATCACACAAAAGTCTCATCCATGCTTTCTATCATTCTCATTTCACCACTCCTGTCCAGTGAAACCTCACCATCACCCACCAGTAACCAGAATTTTTAAATAAACAAAATAATGCCAATACCACAAAAAACAATATGAGGAACTAGAGATATACACTTTTAAAGTTTTAAATAACGAGCTCTAAAATGCACAAAGCGCCAACCACGGGCAACTAACTGGTCTCACTAGACTGTGGCCAGGGTAAGGTTTAAGGCTGAAAATGATAGAGCATGGGTCAGATATACAGGTTGTATTGGTCCCAGTTGGAAAGTAAACTTCACACCTTTTGAGAAGGTAGAGTTCTCAGCAGGGCAAGGCTGCAGGCTGGATCCAAAGATGGCTCATCAGCACTGGTTTGACAAATGATGAGGTCTTGGTGAAGCTGTTGGCAAAGGGGGTAGAAGTCAGGAGTTTGCAGCCAGGAAGTAGCCATTAACTGGATGCTGCACAGTGTCGGGCCCAGTGAATACTTAGGACCTGATTAAGAGTATCGCGGATGGGGTTACTCCATCACAAACGTGACAGATGTCCCGTCTGTTGTATTACGATTCCCATAAGGTTTAATGGGAGCATAACATGGCAGACGGGATATCCGTCACGTTTGTGACAGAGTAACCCCATCTGCCAAATTTTAAATCAGGCCCTTAGACTCTTTCCTGGAAGTCAGTTTTTCTCAGCAGGCAAGGTGGTAAGCTATAACCACGGAGGGTTCAACATCATCGGATGTCAGTCGGCGACGGGCCCAATGAAGTGGATTTGCTGCTACAGAAAACATAGTGGGAGATGCAACAAAGTCAGACTGACCAGTGATTCACCCTCGGCTTATCGGCTGGCAGCTTGGTATAAATCCTTTGATGGTTCTCCAGGCAAAAAGTTAGCAAAAAAATTCGAAGTTCTAGGTTTCTGGTTTCAGGAGGAGTGTACTGTGACACCAGATAAGAGTACCAGGACCTCAGAAACAGTAGTTGGGGTGAAGACTCACTCAAACAGGCATTTTGGGTTTATTACAAAATGTACCCATGGGGTCAACTTAGAGGTGCCCCTCTAAAAGCTAACTGCCCTGGCATGGTTGCTGGCCATTCACAACCAGCCTGCCACCACCAGACAAGATACTGGAACCCTAGGGTGAGAGATCCTGCTATCTGGTTCCCAGAACAAAACCCTTCCTGGGTAGAGGTGCTATCACACCTCCCCCCAGCAATGTGCATTGCCCTGTTAGCAAGCTTCAAAGGGCTTACCACCCTTGAACCTTGACCCCCAAGCCCGCTGCTAGCATTGAGATCCCCCACTTTTGGCTGGAGCAACAGCAGGAAAACATACAAAGGACAGGAAGGTGTTCAGCCCCACCTTGCACCACCCTTAAGGTGTTGCATGCAAGATGACCCCTCCATTTTATTATCCTTCATCTTACATGGGAGAAAAATAGCCAATCAATTGTAGGAAAGTGGCCTCTGCCCACAGGAAGTGGTCAATTAGTGGGTGTAGCCACCCAAAGTAGATGACCCTTTGATCACTAATATGTACTCCCCTTAACACCCACTAAATTCAGTATTTAGTGGGCACCCCTGGATCAGAGAATCAGATTCCAAGGACAAAAGAAGACCAGCAACGAAAAAGACCCAGGGTTGGAGAACTGAAGTCATGCTGCACCAAGAAAAAGGTACCAAACCCTGCATGCTGCACCCAGGACTCAACAATCACTAGGCTGCGGAGTTGCTCGGACATCGGACAGACTCTACAAACCCCTAGAGGATCTCCACACTTCAAAAATCACCAAAGATCTCCCTCCAGAATGAAGGCATCGCTCTCCTGCAACAAAAACCCAGTGAAGTCCACTTCACTGACCGGCTGCTGACCAAGGAACCCAACTCCACAGCTCCACCAAGCTCCACCCAATGGACTGCGAGGACAAACCCTGCAAGTGTGCAAAGTTTGGTGACACTGTGCACTCCAGCGGCCAAACCACACCGTTGCCCCAGGTAGTGGTCACCTAACATCAGACACAGAAAAGGACAGTCCATTAAAGACTGTAATAAGACCCAGAGGAAGCCCCAGCCGCGGGACTTTAAAAACCACCTCCCACCAGAGTGCCCCTGCTGACCTGAAAGTGACCTTCAAAGTGACCTACTTCATGCTTCCAAGGACACCTTTGCACACAGCTCTTAGCTCACCAATTCGCTCTGCACCTGGCCACCCTGTGCCCTATACCGAAGATCCAGCTGTGTTCTAAGGGTACTTCACTCCTTCCAACCTCAACACTCCAAGGGGACCCACCGGACTCAACTCGAAGTACACCTGTGCAGTGCTTTTCCAAGTGGTCCCCCCGCAGTGGTCTGGCACCAGCTCCAACAACTTTCTGCAGCTGCTCCTGCCATAACCGGGAACTACCCCAACTTCTCCAGCCGGTCCATAGTTTCCACGGACGACCTCGACATTCCTGCAAAAGGAGACTTTAGTAAATGCGTTGCCTGATTTTATATGCATTTTTTAAGTATTTCTCTATTGATTCTTATGGTGTGTAATTACACACAAACCGCACAAAAGGACTATTTTTGCTAAACTTTAAAAATTCATAACTTAAAAAGTACCTAATTCTGATGATCTTGATCTCAAAAAGTTTATAATTACCTGAAGTGTTTTTGTAAATTGGTCTTGGGTTATTCTTTTGAGTGTGTGGTCTCATTTATTCCTCTGGATCATTCCGCAACCTCGGGATCATCCTGGACTCCAAACTCAACATGGACCGCCAAATCAACTCAGTCACATCCACCTGCTTCCATACCATCAGCCTCCTATGCAAGACCTTCAAGTGGATCCCCCTCAGGCACAGAAAGACCGTCACACATGCCCCTCATTACCAGCAGACTGGATTACGGCAATGGGCTCTACGCCAGGATCAACATCAAACTCATCCGCAAACTACAGAACATACAGAACTCCACCACCAGACTGGTTCTCAACCTGCCTCTGCACTGCTGCATCTCTAAGCACCTGCGCACATCACACTGGCTTCCCATAGAGAAAAGAATCACCTTCAAGAGCCTCGCCCACACACACAAAGCTCTCCACGACACCAGACCGGCCTACCTGAACAGGCAACTCAGCTTCCACCTACCCCAGAGGACCCTATGCTCTGCCCAGCTCTCTGTCGCAGAAGTATCCCCCATCAGGAAAACAAGAACAGGAGGTCGCTCTTTCTCCCACCTCACAGCCACAGCTTGGAATGCCCTTCCCCTCCACCTCAGACGAACTACCCCCTCCTCAATTTCACAAAGGAGCTGAAGACATGGCTTTTTGAAGAACCACATTACTGATGGACGCTACACGCCCCCCTCAGCGCCTTGAGACTCTTGTGGGTGACTAGTTGCGCTTATCAAGCCCTTGATTGATTGACTTATTAATACTGTGAGTACAACAAAATGCTTTTCACTTCTCCAAGATTAGCCTAACTGCTCGACCAAGCTACCATAAAAAATAGAGCATTAGGTGGTCTAGTTTTTACCTCTGTAAACCAACGTGTGGATGCCCAGACTTTCTGCACAGTGTGCCTAGCTTTGCATACTACATAGAGAGCCATCCTCCTACACGAACCTGGTTGGTGCATCTAACCTGTGCTCCATCGTGGTCAGCCTGAAATCCTGCCTAGTTCCTGGAGTACTGCAACCAGTTGAGCCTCACTGTTGTCCTTTGTGGTGCCAATTTTACTTAAATATTCTAAAACTCATATCTCCAAATCATTTCCTTCATTGAATGTTTGCTGCTTTGGTGCTATTTTATCCATTTTATTATTCTCTATTTGTATAAAAGCAGTGGGAGTTTTATAGTGTGTGTTTTGACTCTTTATCGGTTTTGGTATTACTAAACGCTTTGCACATTTTCTCTAAGTTAAGCATATTTGCTCTATGCTACCAAGAGTTGAGCTCACTTTTAAATTACTGAAGCTCTTACTGGACCTAACAAGATGATGCCATTATTATTTGTGGTGGACCTCAGTCCCCTCAACTAATTAATCACTTTCTCACACACAGAATAATTGAGGAAATGTGTGTTCAAGCACCAGTTATTCTCCATTTTCAGTCTGTTTCCCACCTGATCATTTCAAATGCTTCTTGGATTTGAAATGTCCATGGGCATAAAATATTGGGCGTGCAGGGTTTTTGTATTTGTGCCAATCTTGCTGTTTTTCTTCTCTTGACATTGAGCTAGTTGGTAATCCTACTTCTCACTATTACTTAATGTTATGTTACATGTTTGTGTCACCTGAAAATGTTGCTGTGTTCTGGCACCTTTACTCCCAGTCTGGAGCATCACAATACAGAGACTCTAGGCACCATCTCATGTAGGTGCTACATTCACTCTGCTCCTTCCCAGGCTGACTCCCTCGGATAGGATACACCTGTCTGTAAGGGCAATCAAAAGTAGTCTGAATCACCTCCAGGTGCAGTTTTGGTTAACCACAGTTCGAAAATGTGCTCAGCATTCTTCTTACCCCTATTGAGTCTTTTGTACTGCCACCAAACATTAACAAGAGCCTCTGAGAACCAGCAAGATATGCGTCATGAAGTAAATACCATGTTCTGGAAGTGTTTATTACATAGGTTTACAACATACTAGTGTTGCCTTAGAGTCTACAGTGGTTTAAAGTCTTTTTGGTAACCTCTTTCAAACCTGCCAGTCACGCGCAATCACATATTTTCTTAGGCCTCTTCCCTTCGCAGTGCCCTGATTTCAGCCTAAGCTCACTTTATGGACGTATGAAGCCATATTGTGAAGTGGGAGGCTTAATGGCTGTCCACCTCATTATAATTGTTCTTTTTGCTATTAGAAGAGTCTAGTGGAGAAATCAGGCCATTGCTGTGTGAACACTGGGGTGCTTATAGAGGCCCCGAGCACTGCTTTCCCAGCTTCCTAGGTTTTTAGATTAGATGGTAATTTTTGCTCCTGTCAATGATCTCAGCCCAGTATTTCCCCAAAGAGGACAGTCCCTCAACATCTCAACATATGCTTAATATCTGTCAGCGATAATGAATAATGATGGCATATGGCATTAGCATTACACATTTTGTTGTGTTTATATCAGACATAAATATGCTCTATTTAATATAATAAATTAAATAATTTTAGATTTAGCTTTAGGGGATACAGTGTGCAGATAAGCAATGTTCCTGCTGCATACTTTATCATGAATTGCTCGTCCTATGCCTGCTTCTCATTTTTAGGGTCGAGCCTGCGTCGCGTGCGCTTATGCATGCGTTTCACTTGCGAGACGCTTTGGAGTTAGAAAAGGGCTCAGAGCCCCGTCCATGTCACGTCAGTGTCTTTCATTGGTTCGTGGGCTTGCCTGTTAAAATCTGCTTGCTTTCATTAGTGGAAGGCACGCATACGTCATGCCTTTTTCAGGTGGTTAGCCCTCCTCGAGCGCAGCGACCAAGTACTGAAAATATGTGAGGCTCGCTGTTTATCTTTTTGTTCGCAGCGCTATCTCGCTTGGCAGAAGTCGAGCGCTTTGCATAACATCGACCATGTTACATAGTTAGTTGCTTAGATAATTGCACTTTTGACAATAGGTTTCACTACGAGTGAACTGTAGCAGCGCGATTGCGCTGTTTTTTTCCATTCAATGTGGCAAGAAAAATTTGGTTGGTAGTTTACAACTGGTAATAGCTGTAACTCGGAGAAATGCGAGACCCTATTGAATTTCAAATGCTTGTTTTCTCTTGGTGTTTCTTTGTCCATTTGGATAGCCTTGATTTAACAGCTAACACATCTCCTAACGTCAAGCATTGTGAATAAGGCAAGTAGCAGGTTGCTTGCTAAGGTTCATCCTCTATGATGTTCTAATTTATCTCAAACGTACTGCTTATGGCTATGGTTTTGTATGTTAGGGATTAACTTTGGTGCATATCAAATTATTCAATTAACGTTTCAAATGTGTGCAACTAGCTTCCTTAAATCACATCACCCCCGTTAAGAGGCCCAGTGTATCCCAGTGACAGAAATCTAAGGTAGTAAGGCAGCCTTGATGTTTAGATAACCCAGCAGAGGGGTGGCAGGGGATAAACTTCTCCAGTTAACAGCGTGGTGCAATGCATACTAAATGAGGTAGAACTTTTCAATTCCTTTTACTGGGTAGGAAAAGCTCTGATAAATGTTCTTTTTGTAAAACACTCTGTATAGTGATAGTTTTTTCTAAAGATCTGCCCAAGACACATTTGTGTTCTGCAGTGAGGTAATATTGTTCAAAAATTTGAGCACCCAGACCTCCCTGTTTAGTAGAGATTATTAAAGTAGTTAATACTTCGTCGCCCATTCTTCTATATTAACTCCCATAATCACGTCGAGAATCCCAGGATTTTTAAAAAAAGTAATAGGGAAAGTTTGGCAAAAAATGCACTAGGCAGCTGTTGCACTGAGTTCTGCACCTGCAGTAAGCCTGGATTTTTTTGTTTTTTTGATCACCCGGTTTTTGGACTTTTTACTATCAGTGAGCCTCACTACTGGTGTCTCAGCCACGGTATTCACACAGTTTACCGCCAGTGTTTGCTTTTTAAGATAAGGCAACTGCGACGCAGCAAGAGTAAGGGGAACTAGGCTATTTACATAAGAACACTTGTGCACATGCGTGTGCACACAGGTGCAAGCTGCGCGTGGGAGACCCCTGTAGTGCACAGCCCGGTAACAGCGCACAGGTAGTTTGGCGCAATAGAGACTCTGCAGGGATAGGTATTCACCTGCCATAGGCTTCACCAGGCTAGTGTTCTCTATTAGGGAAAGTCAGTGTGCTTTACGGTTTTAGCTATAGTGACACTCTATTATACACATAGGGAGGGAACTGCCTTAGATTGTAGTTTCCCTTCTCCTTGGCCTAAAGAGACCACTGATGTCTTGAATTAGAGTGCGACAAAACCAAATATGCAACTTCCAAATAATAACTATACATCTTGTTGGTCATTCAGAGTTTTCATATTTTCCTGGCTCAGCTCAGGATCAGAGCCCAGGTCTGTTGTCACTCTGCTGTGTCCAGTGATTACATTTTCTCCAGCAGCAGGAGCAAAGGCCGCCCCACACCAAAGAAGCAATTAGCACTACTTCTTCTGGCTCCTGAGGAGGAAAAGGGTTGGGGTGTAATGTTCTGTATCAATCACCCAGCTATCACACTGCACCAGGGATTGGCCTGTCAAACCCCCTGAACAAAGGTGCCCAGACAACTAGAGTCAACCACCGGGGGGCATTTCTGACATTGTAGTGTGTAGGTCCCTGGCAGTGATGTCAGCAAGGGGTGGAGCTGAGACCCCAGGAACTGATGTGACCATTGGCTCCTTGATGAAGCCATTTGAAGTGTCCCAACATGCTGTGCAGGAGGGTTGGGACAGGGATGGATAGGTGATGTGGCAACCCAGGATTGGTTAGGGTTGCCTGCCTCTCCCCTTTATAAAAACTCTTGCACAAGGAAAAGACACTCTCTGGTCTGTGGATTTTATACCTGCTTCGCTGCTGGATCCTGGACTGCCATGGAGAACTGGAAGGAGAAAACCCCTAACCCACATTCAGGACCCAGGACTCTGTCCAGTTATTCTCAGTGGCTCTCCCCAAGGGGCAGTGAAGCTGGCCCTATTAATCTCCCTGAGGACCAGTTGGGGGAAGCCTGGACTTTTTTGCGCACACCAACAAGGCCACAAAGGAGAACTGGCACAGGGAGACAGGAGGACTCTACTGCTTTAGAGGTGAGGAGGTTGTTGCAAATGCCCCTGGTGGAAAGAGTCACCAGGAGTAAAAGGAGCACAGGATCATCCAAATTGGCCCAACAGGCCCCGGGTTATGGCATTTTAAAGTTTGGTGACCTTTGACCTTCTCTGGCACTGAGAGCGTGGGGCTCTCCTGCAGGCCTGGTAAAATTTCCACCGGGTGAGCCAGGGCTGGATTCTCACAGCAGCGGCTGGAACCCCATCCCCAACCTCTGTGTAAATATAATGGTGGGCAAGTGCCATTGGGCTTCCCCAGGAGGAGACAGGAGGGGCCAGGGATCCCATCCCTGGGTCCCAGGAGATAGCTTCAATCTCACCTGTCTGCCCACTGGAGTGGGAGACATGCAGAAGGTCTGCAGGCTCCCGTGGCAACATGCGGATAAGCAGTCAGTGCAGGGAGCGGGCAAGGGCAGCAGGGGATGGGCTGACCGAACTGCCCTCCAACAGTGGCAATCTTTGGGGTGCCCGCGTGGGACCGGGCACCCCCACCATGGAATAAATTAAAAATGCAGCACAAGGACGCCTTTTGAATAGAAAAATCTGAGGAAAAACCTCAGAGCAGCTCATGCCAGCACAGCAGAAGAGCCGCTACTATAAAATTCACTGCACTCGGGAAACTCACCCCACAATGCCTTGTGGGACCTCCTGTTCCCAACACATTATTGCCCATATCTTTGCTTGGTGGTGGTCCTAGGAAGATGGACCACCACCAAAATTCTCAGCACCGCAAGCTATTTCTCCCTGTATCATCTTCTTGGTCCCCATCCTAAGTTAGAGGGGACCCCAAAATCATCACCAGCCTTGGTTGCATGTACTTGCTTTAGCTCTCTCATAGTTGGAGCTTTTACTCTACAGTTGGGAGAGATTCCTCTTTTAGATGCTTTGTGTATAATACCATTTTAGGAAGTTAGGAAGGTCTGAAAATGTGTAATGCAGTATGGTCCTGTAAAACATTTTAGTGTGATTATATGAGAATGAGATTTTGTGTGATAATGCTCTCTAGGGTCTAAATGTATGGTCACACTGCAATGCTTTTCCCTTACTGTTTTCATGTGGTTACACCTTGTAGGGGCTGATTATATGGGTACATTGCAATGTTTTTTTGAAGCGCTATTTTTATTGTGGTGTTCTCTAGGGGGCTGTTCTGACCATCACAATCTAAGTCCAAATATGTGAAAAAATGCACAAACACAAAGTTCATTTCTAATAAATGTTTTTGGGGGTTTTAATGATGATTGCATATGTTTATTGATCCATCATTATTGCATTTATGACAATGATTCATGGCAAAGTAATATCATTATTACACCATGACTGTTTGAACACACTTGCTAAGTTTGTGTGATCCCTCTAGGGAGCCATCAGTGGTTGGGCAATGTCAGCTATGGGATGTTACATCTGCCAATGTATATTTGTGAATTATTTCATAGTATTTAGTGGTGTGTGCATAATAAATGTACTTCTCCTTTTCTAAAGAAAAAATAATGACTGGACAATCATTTATTAAGTGCTATTATTGCATGCCAATGATTGGTGATTCCTAGCCCACAACGCCTCCCTTGAGTAGAACTTAGACTACTACTCCTTTTTACCCTGTGAGAGTCAAATGCTACAATGGGGTGTTTGGTTGCCACTGAGGACAATTGAGGAAATATTACTTGTGCTGGCCATACTAATAAAAGCCCAATTTCCAACATTGGTGCTCAACAGCAGGAAATTATATCCCAGTTCTGGTACGCACTGATAACATTTGATAACTCCAGTTTTGCCATACATTACTTGTGCATTAATGCACAAATATCAGAGCACCTGGCTGGGAGAGGGGTTCAAAGGTTTGGTTGGGTGAACTGTAGATGTGGAGGGGAAAAGACCCCTTACACATGGGCCATGTAAAAGGATTGATTATTGATAAATGTATTGACTGTGTTAGTTAAAACCAGCTTGCATGTTTTAAACAATGTGATGTCAGGGTAAGCTTTCACATATGGTGTTCCCATTCGAGTTTCACAAGCTGTACAGTGTCCTTTGAATCCATGCACTACACATTGGGCCTGTATGGAGAGGATTCTTCTCTATATGTTTGGGGCCTACAGCAGGTACCCACACCAAAGATCTGGGTGTAGGGGTGTACCCTGCTTTTGAGAATGTAGACGGTGATTGGGGGGCTCCAGGAAATGTATGCTCTTACCCGGGCAGTGCAGATTTCCCGTGAGAAAGCCCACCTTCAGTCATTCTTTTTATAGCCTTTTTCCTACTATTGGCACAGGACAGAAATCACCAAAAGGGTGGGGCAGGGAGAACCCAGTAGTAGTGACACCCCCTCAGGGATTCCCGCCAGTAGGGTGGGAGGTTTCTGAGAAATGATGCCACTGTGTGGGTGCGAGAAAGTTGTGGTTCCCATGGTCCCAATTGGCTATCTGGTGGAGTGGGGGGATCTAGCCCATGGTGGCCCATAGAGGTGGTTCCAACTTTTGAAGGTGTAGTGACTGATCCTGAGGAGATCAGAGAGGGGGTAGGACTCCCTAGAATCCCAGAATGTGTTAGTGGTGCACCCTGAGATGGTAGGGTAGGCAGCTACCCGAGAGCAGTGTAGGACTGCTTTGTTCTTTGACATTCTAGGACTGCTTTGTTCTGTACCTGAGGTGATGGCTGGATATATGTCCAGCTGGTAGGGCAATCAGGTAGGTCCTGTGCAGGGGCGGCTCCTCCATAAGGGCGGAGGAGCATCGTCCACCCCCCGCCCCGCCAGCAGTGGCAGCTGCAAACCTTTTCCCCCAAAAAATCATAAACTATGTTTATGATTGTTTTTTGGGAAAAGGGCCAGGGCCACAGGGGTGACACGCAATGAGGGTGAGTGCACAGCACTCCCCCTCAGAGCGCATGTGTGTTTGGCCGGCTGTCTCGGGCCTACCAGACACACATGCACAGTGGGCTCTCTCCAGCCCAGCAACACGGTTGCTGGGCTGGAGAGAGCCTGCGCAGGCTCCCATTCTGTTGGGGAGTGCCCTGGCTGGGTGTTCCCAGCCAATCCTAACGCTGCTCTAAGCAGCGTCAGGATTGGAGCAGGGCAGGCTGGGAGCATGTGCCTGCCTGCAGCGAGATGGGAGGAGGCAGGGGCGCAGCGCGGCACAGGAGCCAAGGTAAGTGTTTTTTGTTTGTTTTTTTAAATGATTTTTATTTAATTTAATTCTTCTCCACCCTTTTAATTAGCATACACCGTGACTGCTCATTACAATATCACACCAACAATTCATCAAGGGCTTTCCGGAAGGGGACAATATTGGGAAGAATGTAACTTCCGCTTTTGCTCCCCTTCTTTATCAATTGTGCAATTTCTCTAAGAATGTTATCTGTCACATTGGCAGCAAACCACTCTTCCCTCTGTGCACCACCTTGACAAAAACTCTAACACATCATACTGGGAGCAAGGTTGAGAGACAGGATGCTGCCGGAGCACTCTCTAAATCCCTCAGCGCTAACCGCCATAGAGTGATTGCTCTTATCCACTCTTAAACACATACTGCTTCTCCCTTGTTGTGCCTGCATGTTCCTCTGCTTTGACCAGAGGGGGAAATAAAAAGACAGCCAGTGAGTAGGTGAATCTGATCTGCTAGGGCTGCGGACCATTTGGTCTGCAAAATTCTTTCCCTGCAGGGCCAAAGAGAAACAAGTATTTGCAATGCAACGGGTCTCGCATTTGCTCGAGTTTGAGCTATTAGCATTGTAAATTCCTAACCGGACTTTTCTTGCTGCGCGGAAAATAAAAAGTTAAAGTAGTGCAGAAACCAGGCTGAAAACATGGAGCCTCGTATCTTTTCAGTAGTTTACCGGTGCTGTGGAGGTGGTCGAAACACCAGAAAAGGCATGACGTATGCTTGCCTTTCACTAATGAAAGCAAGGGGATTCTAAAGGGCAAGCCCACGAACCAATGAAAGTGACAGCTGTGACGTGGGTATGGTTAAAAGCCCAAAGTGAGATTACAACAGCCTGTTAGCTCAAATCTCTCCTTCCTGCTTGATGTTAGATAGTGTACGGACAAGTTAAAACAAGCACCCTCATAAGCCAGGGCCTGTGGTGGGTCTACATTTTGTTTGTAACAGTTAATAGAGACAGAACTGTTGACAGTGGGAGAAGAGCTTCAACATAACCAGAGACTGGCTGTCTTGGCCTAAGGCTTTGTTGCCAACTCTCCTTTTAACCACATTGCATACATGATCAGGCTCTACTGCTTCAGGAGCGCTTGTGCTAGCAGCTTGCAACCAGACAGCAAATATTTCCTCAACTCTTTACATTTGTAACTTGCTATTTGTGACTGTGGGGCATGGAGAAGTACAAACGAGGATGAGAGAAGAGAGGAAAAATGGACGGAGGAAAGTTATGTTTAGGGAAGAAGAGGGAAAAGAAAGAATTGGAGGGAAGAGTGGAAGTGGAAAAGGTATTTGTCCGGTTGCTGCACTCCCCTCAGCTATCCATAGATGTGTTTGCTTTCTGATACCTTTGCTATGGTTGCGAAAAGTAAAGGGAAAAAAGAGACACACCAATTTGCCCTTTTGGTAAAGGAGTGCCTCACCTAATCTGTGCATTAAAGGGTTGAACACCCTTTCAGGGGAAGAGGGTTTGGAGGGGGAGTCTGGCTAGCACAGGTTGCTATTACTCCTGGAGGTCTCATTGATGGTCACGGGCATACTCAGAACAAGAGGCTGTAAATGTTGAAACACTATGCTACCTTTGGCAGTCTAACTTCAGTATCCCAATTGTGTCCTGATCCTACAAGAGCTAGTAAATTGTACACATTCCAAATACTATGTACTAAAAGGTATACCGCACCCTCGCCATCTGGGAATGCTGATACATCAGAAGATGGTGATCCTCAGGAGACCCATTCCTAATGGGAAGTATATTTTTAACTGACCCTGCATTGACCCACTGGTGCTAACATGAAATTTGGTTCAGAGAAATTTGCTGAATCCAAAAGCTCAAATACATCCAACACATTCTTGTGTTCTTTTAAAATAATGTTTAGATGCATCGTGAAGGAAATCAAGGCCTTCCAAAAAGTTCAAAGGGAGCAAACTCCCAAAATTGATGATTTAACTAAAAAGTTAGATACTCTATGTGAAAGACTGGCCCTTTTTATGGAAAGTCAACAAGAAATGGAGGGTCACCTTACCCACGTTGAGGAGCAGAACAAATCTAATACAGGCAAATATGATCAGAAAATGTGAAGATCTATAAATTCGGTCAAGACACTCTAAACTGTGGCTGATTGTCGCCCCGGAGGGGTTTGAGACCGACCACCCAGATATGATACAATGGGTCTCTCAGGTCTTTCTGGACACTATTTATTCCAACCTGAAACATCAATCAAGGACCTGCCAATCACCAGGACCCACTGAGTCCCCTCTATTTCACCAAAAGTGGCTGCTAAACTTCTGACTATTACTGTTTTCTTTTTGGACTTTGGTATTAAGGAAGCAGTGCTGGCAGTTGCCAGACAAAAGCAGTGAATTACCACAGGTCAAGGTTTTTCATTTTCTATATTTGACAATTTAGTGTATGTTTTGCTTCACTAATGACCGAGCTCATGCACTGACAAAAATCTCTGAAATGCACTTCTTAGTCTAAAGAAGACATTTATTACTTCACTTCGCAAGGTTTGTAAAAGGAGATTAGCATGCTGAAAGCACACTTTTAAAAATGGACACAGCAATGAAATGAAAGCATGCACAAATGATTCTCCACTGCCATATACACTTCCACTGCGATATACACAGCAAATATATATCTCTATATTATAATGCAAAGCAAATAATGAATTAAAAAATATGCATCACCATGAGGCAAGGGCACAACTGCTACATCTGCCAGATCCCAGAATCGATCAAAGAGAGAAAGATCAATTATCCTCATGGGAAGGATGACACACCCCAGCGCCCGGGGCATGCCTGAGATCTGAAACACTCTCAGTCCCCGGTCCATCTGGTCTCAGCCTCTTTTACTTTGAACAAACAAGAGAGGAGAATTCTAGAACCTCCCTCTCACTGCAGAAGTTTATTATTCAAAAAGTGCTGATTGCTTTAGACCAACTTTGAAAATAAAAACATCAGGACTTGGCCACAATCCCAAGGTGGCACTTCAAAACAAGACCGTTTCCTGCTGTCTTAGTACATTCTTATCAGCCTAAGCCCTTGGTGGGAAAAAACACAAAAAATAAAAATCAGGAGCACAGTGTACAACGTGGTAAACTACTTGCAGCTTTTACCGTGGGGGTGGCTAATGCTAAAATAAAGTCAATAGGCAAAATGAATCTGGTGGTCACTAATGTGACGGTGTGCTGCTAGGCTAAATGCAACATGGAGTCAGTGATCAAAACTCACATATCATTGCAGCATAGGAAATAACAAAAAACAGAGGGAGATAAAGGTAATTATCTCTGAGTTTAAGACCCTTTAGATTCCGGCCTCAAAGAAGGTTCTCAGCTTAAGAATGAAATGACATGTCGTATTTCAAAACTTTTTTGAGCTGCATGATGGTTTGCAATTTATTATATTTCAGAAGCAAACAGCACCCAATAAAAGAAAATTGCTGACTAGCTAAACCGTTGAATCATAATCACTTGTGTTTGTTCTTCACACCCTTTGTCCTTGAATCTCTCTTGACTTTCTTGTCATCCCTCCCAGGTCTCTTTTTTGGTTCAGGCTTTTCTCTTTCTGGATGGTTCGGGCTAAGATGGGCCATGTTTTCCCCATTGGATGCATTTACTAGCATTCATTATTAAGGACTGGGGTATGGCTTTTCAAGGAACCTGGAAACCCTAATGGATTTCTCTTAAGGGGAGGGCACCCAACTCAAGGCACTTAAGGTGTGCCACGTAATGGGGTGGAAAACCACCCGAAGGGAACACCAAGTTGGAATGGGAAGGTAAAGAGAGGAAAGCATTTTAAAAAAGGACGGTATCAAAATAGTTGTTATATGTTGACTATGAATATCATCTTTGATTCCCACTTGTATTGGGAATGTTACACTCAATGTGAAAGGATAAAAATAGAAGAGAGTTAACTCAGAGTTGAGCAGAAAAAATCCAGACATAGCCCGCCTTCAGGAGACTTGAATGTCGTAAAGAAAAATAATTATATGAACAAGTGGGAGCTAAATGAATCTACAACCATTCCATCAGTTCACCAAAAACAAGGAGTGCAATACTATTTTTCAAAATACACATCCAAATTATACAATTAACAATTAACAATGCAAACCTGCAGGGAGATGGGTATTGATCACACTACATTTAGAGATTACTACACTTGATATATGCTCTGTATATGGATCAAATCAGTATGACCCCAGTATCTTTATAGGAATACATACAGTGTTGCAAGACAAACCATTTTAGAGGACTTTAACCACACATGTTGATGCCAGCCCATATAAGTGTTGGACCAAGAAGTCGATTCTTCAATTAGTGGTTCAGTATGACCTTGTAGACCCTTAAAGGTTGGAAAATCATACCAAAAGTGCCTATGTATTTTATTTACCATTTCAATATTATGTCTTCAGTATAGACTACTTTTTAATACACAAGACTAGTTCAATGCTCAAATGGTTCTGTGAGAGTGTACATTTTTCTAATATGTTTATTAATGGTTTTATACTAAACGTGTGATATATTAACATGAAAGAACGAACAAGGCTTAAATGAAAAGCTAGCAATGTTGATCTTTCTGTCTTAAATGAAGCAAAATTCTTAACTAATGCTGTAGCTATTTTCCATAATTCAGAGCTTATACAAGAGTGTTTTCAAAACGTCTGTAGATGTGTCCACAGCTACCCCTAGTGGGTTGCTGCATCATGTCTTAATAGGTCATGTTCTAACCGAGCATTGCTTAAGTTGAAATGTCCTATTGTTTGAGAATGTTACTAATATCTATTTTTTCCTCGAGGATGGGATTGAGAGGGAAACAGTAAAAGTTTCTTCCTGAGAAGCGGTGACTGAGCGGAGATGAGACAATAGAGCCTCAGACGAGTCAGAAGAGGAAGAAGATTATGAAACAAGGAAAATGTTTCATCTAATGTTGAATTGTCATATTTCAGGTTATCAAGGTAGTTGTTGATTGGCTAGAGAATAAACACCCCAAGGACTGATCAATCATAAGCTTTTTAGAATTTAGTATAACAAGCCAGGGAAGTAGTAGAAATAATTATTAGTATTATTAGTATTATCAGCATTATTGTGAGCTATTGTGAGGGTTGGAGTTGCTGATTCAAAGTTTGCAGCGAGGAGGGCATAGCTGAAACTGATGGTGTCCATTGGCTGAAGTAGACTACATGTTGATCTTTCTAATAATTGGGTAAGGTATAATATTGCAATGTTATGTGTTATATTTTGTTTTCAGGTACCAGCTGCAATCTGTGAAATTAACTGCTGCACATTGTAATATTATTTTTACATTAACCTAGAATAAGAGTTTTTCTCAATTTGTGTTACTAAGGGCCAGATGTAGCAAAGGGTTTTTCCCATTCTGTGTCAATGGGAAAATGTGTTCATACATATGGCCCTAAATTATTTTCACATGAAGCCCATCGTGGTAATGCTAATTTGTGGTTAGTGAGGGGTTAATTAAATCAAAATACTTATGACATGTTTGAGATCATTTGATTGCTGAACTAATGAATACATTGCCATTATTACTGATCATTACGTTATTATAAGTGTGATTCTTTTGGAAATAATTTGCTTGATTGTCCTAATCAGATTGAGATTCATGAGAAGATATAATCAGCCTTTATTAATCTTATAAGTTTATCATTTATATTTAAGAGTTATATTTGTGACATCAGCTTTGTGAATATAGGGAAATAAATATATATAATACTTCTTAATAAATTGGTGTGGTCATTGAGTATAGTTGATATAAATTGTGATTATAAATTGGTTATTATTGATGATCACTTCACTCATTGATGACATCCCCTAAAACCTATGTTGCTTCGATCCATCGTCCTCTAGCACAAGATCCACTATTTAGGGTGAATAATAGCTAGGATTCCACTGCACTGCAGTAGTTTTTGGTAGCAGATTACGGTTACGTCATTGTTTTGATTATATCAAAAAGAGGTTGTGAGCGCTTTGAGTTAGAATATTTGGTTTGTTCTTTTTTTCTTCTTTTCAAAATGGTATATTACTTTGACATGATGTGTTGCTAATTACCTTAAGTGGTTTTCCCCGGTTCTTGGAGATCCCCTAGGTTGAGGGGAATGTTCTTAGCGGTGTTCGAATGTGTTGAGGATAAGTGAACATGCGCTTGTACAGCTTTAGCTCATTTGCAGATGATTGAAGTAAAAGTGATTTTAGTAGGACAAGGTAATATTAGATAGAGTGGGCGTACTCCTATAGTTAGGTATGAGAGCAGGGAAGCAGCGTTCTTCATTTGAGTGTGGCACTTGATGCACGAAAATTATCCACGTGGTTGTTGATGACAGACCTAAGGAGAGAGGCCTGGGACTCCGGAGTATATTGGCAAGTGTAGGGAGACACTTGATGTATGTTGTAATTCGTTCATTTAGTAGATCGGTCCATCGTGATTGGTAGATCGAGTTTGTGAGAAGTTAGTGTGAATGAAATTATACTGAAGAGTTGGTGAGTACTAAGTGCACTAGACAACAATCCAAGGAAAAGTGGAGAAGTAAAGTTTGTAGGTCGAATTTTACTCACTATTGTGGGAACTGTGAAAAAAGGAGTAAGCAAAAGCCGAATGTTACTTTGGAAGGTTCTGAAGCATCTGTGTTACCCATCCTGTAATAAATTATCCATTTTTTTTTCTTGAAGTTAGCTTGCAAATTAATAATGCGTTGATTTTGTCTGAGTGGTGAAAGATTTGGTACAACAGACTTTGTCAGCGTCTCAGCGAGCGTGCTGAGGATGGTGTGAATGTGTTAGTGTGACGTAACTGGTGCCGCGCTGGGATTGGTTAGAAGTAGGAAAGAGTCTTGCACGGATTCGTTCATCAGTCCGACGGTAGAGTAACGCAATTGGAAGGAAAGGGGATTGAAGAGGGTTGTGAGATTGTAGTCACTTTTCTATGATTGATTATTCTTTTACTTTTGATTAATAATTTGTATTGTTTAGCTTAATCAAGTTCGATATAGATTTTTGTTGTGGACATTAAGGGGGAAAATTTATACTCCGTTTGCGCCGAATTAGCGTCGTTTTTTTCGACGCAAATTCGGCGCAAAACTAACGCCATATTTATACTTTGGCGTTAGACGCGTCTAGCGCCAAAGTATGAGGAAAGAGCGTCATTTTTTTGCATGAACGCCTTCCTTGCGTTAATGAGATGCAAGGTAGGCGTTCCCGTCCAAAAAAATGACTGCGACACAAATGCGTCGTATTTATACTCCCGGGCAAAAATCACGCCCGGGAGTAGGCGGGGCAAAAAACCCCGCATTTGCGCCTCTTTTTAACGCCTGGGTCAGGGCAGGCGTTAAGGGACCTGTGGGCTCAAAATGAGCCCACAGCTGCCCTCCCATGCCCCCAGGGACCCCCCCCTTCCACCCTTGCCCACCCCAGGAGGACACCCAAGGATGGAGGGACCCATCCCAGGGACATTCAGGTAAGTTCAGGTAAGTATACATTTTTTTTTGGCATAGGGGGGCCTGATTTGTGTCCCCCTACATGCCTCAATGCCCAATGACCATGCCCAGGGGACATAAGTCCCCTGGGCATGGCCATTGGGCAAGGGGGCATGACTCCTGTCTTTACTAAGACAGGAGTCATGTAAATGGCGTCTGGGCGTCGTTAAAAATGGCGCAAATCGGGTGGAGGTGATTTTTTAGCGTCAACCTGACTTGCACCATTTTTAAGACGCCCTAACGCCATTTTCCCCAACGCCGGCACTGCCTGGTGTACGTGGTTTTTTTCCACGCACACCAGGCAGCGCCAGTCTGCTAACGCCATTCAATAAATACGGCGCCCGCATGGCGCTTCAGAATGGCGTTAGCCGGCGCTAAACTTTTTGACGCTAAACTGCGTTAGCGCAGTTTAGCGTCAAAAAGTATAAATACGGGCCAAAGTGTGAATAAATATTGTTTGACAAAATTACGTTTTTTTTTTACTTTGAGGAGCGCATTGAGAGGCGATGAATACATTCCAGCACTTGAGGGAGAGGTTTGCCCACCAGAAAATACTCCTGCATATATTGTGTTTGAGGAGAAAGGTGCAGCAGCATGCCTTTGGTTGAAACATTGGGTCAAAATAACAAAGAAGGAAGGTTGTTTGGCTTTTCCGGAACATGGTACGTTTAATTTGAGAGTTCTGGATAATTTGAAATCAAGGATGTAAAGTTTAAAACCCCCACCGAGACCAGCACAATATGAGGCATTAGCAATATGGGAGCTGGTAGCGAAGCAGCAGTAAGCCTTAAAATTTGAAAAGAAAATGAGGAGAGTAGAAAACACATTATCAGAAGCAGTGTGGGATGAGGATCAGAAAAGGTGGAGGGTGGATATGTTACATGGGGGTCAGATTATTTCCTGCAGCATCAAAGGAAGACAAGATTGAAAAAAGGATGGAAAGAAAAAGAAAAAGGGTTCATTAGCTATAAAGGAGCTAAATTCAAAGGACCCGAAAAGGGTAATTTTTATGATGACGAAATGGGGGAATATGAGATAGTTACTCATGTCTTGGAGACCTATCCTCCACCAAAAGTGAGACAGCAGAATGAAAACAGATTAAATGAAAGTAGAATTAGTAGTAATACTATTCCTACTGCACCATCAATTTCAGGATCCACAAAAACCAATCTAGACAATGAGAGAGTTCAGATGCAGAGTAGTACTCATTGAGTAACAGACAACACTTTGAAATGAACATTCCTGAGATACAGCCAGAGGTTCAAGTTGTGAAAACAGCTACTAATCTAGTATTGTCACAGGGACAACAAGGACTGAATTTAGGAGAACCTGTTCATATACAGAATCTGCAGAAATCAGTTCATGTATATTATGAAAGATCGTTAAAGGCGTTCAAACAAATCAGTGGAGTGGAAACAATTGGTAAAGAGATCATGAATCATTTGGTGTTTCGATTTGTTGAAGGATTGAAACTAGAAATAAGTCAGATGATTAAAAATCATTTAATCTGCTGGCAAGCAAAACCGATTGATGAAGTTTTGCAATATGCTAAATACTATAGTGATGAGATTGAATTAAAGTAGAAAATGTTGAAGGAGAAATCAATGGTGATGCAGATTAAGGCTGCACAGTCAGGTTTACAAGGAAATATTCAACAAATGTCACAGGGAAATAGTTTGTTTTCACATCAAGGTCGAGGAAAAGGTCGAGGTGGAATGATGCTTCCAGTATTCAACAGAAATGTTGACTTGAGTTCAGTAGTGATGCAGGATGAACAGCAGATGTGAAAGGTGTTGCCTTGTCACATTTGCGGATTGCTGGGACATTGGAAAAGACAGTGTCCAATGTTGAATCAGGGAGGAATGGTTCAGCAGACAAATGGAATGTTTCAGCAGACAAATGGTGTTAATTTATTTTATGTTATGAGAGGAGTGGGAATGGGAGGTCAGAATCAAAATTTGTAGAATAACATGCAGGATTTTCAGCCTTTACAGCCGATGCAACAGGTACAAAATGTACAACCTCAAGTACAACAGGTACAAATGCCACAGATAGAACAAATGCAGCCGCAGGTGCAGATGGTGCCTGTACAACAAATGCATATACCAAGACAGGTTCAAATGATACAAAACCCAATGGAACAGCAACAGGTAATGCTTTCGCAAGTGGTCACGAATCAGAAAAAAGATAAAAGTGCAAACACTGTTGAACAATTTCCAGTACACAGTGAGAATGAAATAAACGCTGAATGGCCATTGAGTACTTCAGATGAGGAGGAATATATGATGGCTGCATCATTAGACATGGATCAGAGAGGTCCTTATGTGCAGGGCAAAGTACATGGCCATGAGGTTAGTTTCTTAGTTGACACAGGGGCAACGCGTTAGACGGTAGAAACAGCTGAAGTTCCAGAAATACCTGTCTCAGACAGAAAAGTGCAGATAGTAGGAGTTGCGAATAAACATCTGACAAATACTCTTACAGAACCAGTTCTTGTGAAAATTGGTAATTTCAGAGATTATCATTGTTTTGTCATTCGCAATTCCAGTTCAGTATGATTATTGGGAAGGGACTTGTGCAAGATAAATTGTTCAATTGTGTGTTCAGTTTAGGGAATCACAATAGAGACGAACAGTGATGATGAGAAAGATTTGATAACTAATGAAGAAAGAAGGGCGATGACGTGTGAAATAGCTTTGTTGGATGTTGAGGAGAATAAAACAGATGACAATGAGAAGGCAGGGGAAGAATACGATTTGGAAAACTTGATTGGTATCTTTTCAGTCTTTGAAAGAAAAGATTTACCGGTTGATTTGAAGGAGAGATTCAAGACCAAGGTTTGGGATTTTTCTGGAAAAGACATTGGTCTGATCAAAGGAATTGAGGGAGTCACAGTGGCAGTGAAAGAAAATGTGGTGTATCCACAGACAGCACAATACCCAATGACAAATGAAATAATTGAAGGGATAAGGCCATTGATAGAACAATTTTTGGAGCAGGAAGTTTTGAAAGAAGTGTTGAGCAGTCCGTATAACTCACAGATAATGGGTTTGAAGAAACCAAATGGAAAGATTTATTTGGTGCAGGATTTGAGGAAGATAAATGATATAGTGGTGAAATGTTGCCCAGTTGTACCAAATCCAGCAGTGATGTTTCAGATTCCATGTGATGCAGAATGGTTTACAGTCACTGATTTGTGTCAAGCTTTCTTTTCAGTGCCTCTGCATGAGGACAGCAAATATCTCTTTTGTTTTAAATTTCTGACCAGAGTTTACTGTTGGTGAAGAATTCCTCAAGGGTTTTCAGAATCATCATCAATTTTCAATCAGATATTGAAAAAGAATTTGGTGTCAATAGCTCCCAAGACGAAAGAAGGCTGTAAGAAAGTTACAATTGCACTGTTAAATTTCCTGGGAGACAATGGTCATAAAGTTTCTCCTGCTAAATTTCAATACTGTCAGCAAGAGGTGAAATATTTGAGAGACTTGATTGAGAAAGGGTCAAGGAGAATTTCAAGAGAAAGGGTAACAGCAATAATGAAGATGAAAATACCAGACTCGCTGAAAGAGTTAAGTATGTTTCTGGGAATGGTAGGTTATTGTTGCCAATGGATCCCAAATATTTCAGCTATTTCCAAACCACTGCAGAGATTGACACATAAGGATGTTTCAGATCCAATAATGATGGAAGAGAAATGCATGAAAGCCTTTACTGAATTGAGAGAGAGTTTGTATCAAGCACCAGCTTTAGGTATGCCTGATTAAACAAAGCCTTTCCTACTTTTTTGGCATGAGAGAGATGGATGTTCTTTGTCCGTCTTGACACAAACACATGGAGGTGTCAATCGTCCAGTAGTATATTTTTCAGGTACTTTGGACAATGTTGCAGCAGCCCTAACAGGGTGTCTGCGTGCAGTTGCAGCAGTTGAGCAGAGTATAACTCAAAGTGAAAACATTGTAATGGGTTATCCTCTGACAGTAATGGTACCTCATTCAATAGAGATTTTATTGACCAGGTCAAAGACACAATACTTGACAAATGTGAGACTGACAAGGTACGAACAGTGATTCTGGGTGCACCTAATGTGACAATATAAAGATGTACAACATTTAACCCGGCAACACTATTACCAAATGAAGAAGAAAATGTAGATACAATTGGTGATGTTGAACATGACTGTTTAGAAGTGACAGAAATATGTACTAAACCAAGAAATGGCATCAAAGATCCTTGTTTGTAAGATAATGATCACATTCTTTTTGTTGATGGCTCCTGTTTAGGAGATAACAGAGCTGCATTAAAATTAGGGTATGCAGTGTGTACGGTCACAGGCATATTAGAAGCATCATGGCTCAAAGGAGTAATTTCCACACAAGTCGCAGAATTGGTGGCTCTAACTAGAGCATGTCTGTTATCAGAACAAATGAAAGTGAAAATATATAGTGATAATCAATATGGATTTGTACATGATTTTGGGCAACTTTGGTTGCAAAGAGGCTTCCTGACCTCTTCAGGTTCACCTATAAGAAATGGGGAGAGAATACATGATCTGTTACAAGCAGTACAAAAACCTGAGAAAATTGCCCTGGCCAAATGCACTGCACACCAGAGAGGACAAGATTATGTAACATTGGGAAATGCATATGTAGACCAGGTTGGAAAATGTTGTTCTCTGAATGGGATTTCATTTAAAGGAAAATGGGAACTGATGTCTGAAAGTGATGAGGTCTATGCAAATTTCAGACTACAAATAATTGAAACACTAGATGAATTAAAAGCTATTCAGAGTAATGTGTCAGAAGAAGAGCTCAGGGATTGGTTAAAACATTGATGCATACAGAGAGAGGATGAAATCTGGGTTACAGTAGAGGGAAAAGTGGTTTTGCCAAACAGCTTATTGGCACAGATGGCCAGGTTTTACCATGGTCAAACGCACATAGGCAGGGACGCAATGATTAGAAGCTTTAAACAATTCTGGTACAACCCAAAATTCAGACAAGTGGCAGAGCTGGTATGCCATAGGTGTGTGGTCTGTCAATAAATGAACGCTGGCAAAGGTACGGTAGTCAACATGGGACACATAGGTATGGCAGGAGGTCCATTCAGTAGAATGCAAATAGATTTCATTTAAATGCCTGCATGTGCCGGTTTGAAATATGTGTTTGTGATTGTGTGCATTTGTAGTCATTGGATTGAGGCTTATCCGACAAGGAGAAATGATAGTCTTACAGTGGCTAAATTGCTCTGGCGAGAACTAATTCCACGTTTCGGTTTCTGGGTTTCGATTGAATCAGATAGGGGAACTCATTTCAACAATGAGGTGATAAAATTACTTTTTCAGCATTAAACATTCAGCAGAGACTGCATTGTAGCTATCATCCAGAAGCTTCAGGTCTTATGGAACAAATGAATGGAACATTAAAGTCATGGTTGGCAAAAGTGTGTGCATCAACAAATCTAAAATGGCCGGATGCTTTACCACTAGTGTTAATGTCAATGAGAAACACACCAGATAAGAAAACTGTGTTGTCTCCACATGAGATACTGATGGGAAGAGCAATGAGATTGCCAGCGATTCCTGCAAATGCACTTGTAAATATTACAGATGATATGGTGCTCAATTACTTCAAAAGCCTGACTGATGTAGTGCGGTCTTTTTCCCATCAGGTGGAAGCTGCAACGGTGCAACAAACGCAAGGTCAAGGCCACAGTCTGAGAGCTGGTGACTGGGTGCTTATACGAAAACATGTACAAAAGTCTTGCCTTGAGCCACGTTGGAAGGGTCCATATCAGATTGTGCTAACTACAATGACTGCTGTGAAGTGTGCTGGTTTGCCAAACCGGGTACGCGGGAGTCATACAAGGAAGAAGAGTAGTTGAGGTTACCAGCAGCTGAAAATATTGGTAACAAAGAGAAAGAGGAAGAGCAAAATATTGACAAAGACAGAGATGTACCTACTCCTATAACAGATTAAAATGAGCAAGATACTGAAGAAAATGAACAGTCTGCAAAAGGAGTAGAGGAATCAGTACCAGAAAAGGAGAAGACTGATTCCGATCAAAAGTCAACAGTTGAGAGTGAATCATAAGAATCATCAGAAGAAATATCTGCTCAGAGGAGGGTATCCTCAGAGGCAGGAGGCTTGACCTACCAAACTGAAGAAAGGACAGACCCCATTGGGAAAGGAATCAAGAATAGTCCCGTTCAAGTGGATTATACTCTTCCTGAATCGATAGCGGGAACGTCAGGAGAAAAAGGTTCAAAGGCAAGTGAAGATTTGATTTTGAGAAAATTGCTGATGGAAAAGACATTGAAAGGAGACAATTGGCCAGGAAAAGACCAGAAAAGTGGAAATGTAGATGTGATTAGACCAATACAGGAAGAAAGAGACTCAAACGAAGAAGAACTCACTAGTGGAGAAGAAGGTGAAAATAGCAGAAGGCCGAAAAGGAAAAGAGTAGCGAATAGAAGGTATTCAGGACCAAATGGACATACTTGGCTACAAATGAGCTTCAAGAAGAATTTTTGAATTACTGTTTTGACAGAGACATTGACAGTTTTTATTTTGGCATGTGAAAGTACAAAGAAAGAATTGGGACAGAAAGAAAATAGTACTGCTGTACTTCAAGAAATGTTATCAAACATTCTGGAAAAGAGAAATAAATAACTGGACTTCACAAAGCTGCTATATTGTACTGACAAGGGGACTGTCAAGAGTGAATGAACCTTAAAAAAAAGCATTAGGAGGGATTGTTTGAATTTTTGAAAAATTGAGATTTTTTTTACTTTTTTGTAGTTTTTATTTCCACCCTTTATGTAGAAATCATGAGTAGTTCATATAATCGAAACAATGGAATTAGTTGTTGCAAAGTGATTAGTATTGATTTGGCGGTAGTGAGTGTGGTAATATGTTTATTGTTGTTTATTGGAGTGTCTGTTTATGAGATGGATGGAGCCAAGCAAACTACAAAAGTTGATAAAACATTAGACCTAACTGATGCGTCACAAACAAAAGATAGATTTAGAATAGATGTCAAATACTTACATGAAGAGAAAGCGCTTTCTTCTAATGTCTTCTATCGCTTGTTGCATGAGTATGTTGGAGTGATGAACGCGAATGATTGTTATGTGTGTACACAAATTCCGGCTTTAGTAGAAGGTGGAACTACTTATCATAGTCTTCCTGTTACTTATGCTAAGAGTTGCAGACTTTTGCTAACACGGTTCTATAATCAAGAGCATGTTCAATATTTGTATTCAAATTATGACATGGTATTGTCTTTTGTGTCTGTCATAGGATATTTGAATTAAAATAGCCAAAGACAATAACATAGTAATTATGAGAGATTTCTTTGAGCCTACTTTAACTTTTGGCACTGCTTTTGCACATAGGAATAATCTCACTTGTTCATTAACACCAGTAGAAAAGACGTTTTTAGATAATACAGAAGACAGGAGAAGAGAGAGAAAGGCAAAGATTGAAAAGGGAATTAAAAGTAGGAGGCCTGGAGTAGATTATGCTTATACTGATGTTACTAAGCAAGGAAGACTAACAATAGATGCTGAGCATGTAGTGAAACTTTGTATACATAGACCTTGGAGTAAGAAGGGCAGATTGTTTGTTGGAAAAAGTGAATGTAGACATGTTTTTTTTATTCAGGAGTAAGTGGGGTTTTAGGATGAATGGACAGGACCCTCCAGTACCTGGGATTTACTATATTTGTGGGACAAATGCTATTATTATTTTCCCCCTAGAGGATGGTATGGGACGTGTTATTTGGGAATAGTCTTTCCAAAAATGTATCAGTTGGATGACTTGAGTAAGATTCCTGAGTCAAAGAAATTTCAAATGAGACACAAGCGAGAATCAATTTCTAGCATTGTGGGTGACATTTTCGGGGCTATAATCCCTTCAGTGGGAGTAGTTTTGAACTTGATTAAGATTCAGAAATTGTCTACGATAGAGGACAACATGTTGACAAGATATTCCAGAGCCATCATTCATTTGGTACAGAACTGACTGCTACAAGGGCGATGGCACTTCAGAATCGTCTTGCTTTAGACATTCTTTTGGCAAAGGAGGGCAGAGTTTGTAAATTACTAGGTTCTAATCATTGTTGCTCCTACATACCTGAAAATTGAGGTAAAGTTAAGGAGCTAATTAATAACGTAACAAAAATTAACAAAGAAGATTTAAAAGAACTAACAGAAACCACAATTTGGGAGAAAGCTGGGAAGGGGATCAAAGCTGTGGGAAATTGGTTTAGTAGCATAGGGAGAAATATTATTCTAACAATAGCAAAATGGGTATCAATGATTGTCTTTTGTATAATTGGTATTTGAGGAACATACAGAGTGATAAAATGTTTTAGGAGAAGAAAATTGGAAAAGAACAAAAGAAATTTGTAAATACAAATGAGCAAATTTTATAGAACAAATAAAAGAAGAAAGAGGAATAAGTCAAAAATTGAAGAGAAAAAGTTTTAAGAATTATGACAATAAATGAATTTATTGTGGATTGATGTAATGACATAAATAGTCATCAGAGGAGGGATTGTGAGAGTGTAATTTTTTCTAATATGTTTATTAATGATTTTATACTAAACGTGTGATATATTAACATGAAAGAATGAATAATGCTTAAACGAAAAGCTAGCAATGTTGATCTTTCTGTCTTAAACGAAGCAAAATTAACTAATGCTGTAGTTATTTTCCATAACTCAGAGCTTATACAAGAGGTTTTTAAAACTTCTGTAGATGTGTCCACAGCTATCCCTAGTGGGTTACTGCATCATGTCTTACAAGATCCTGTTCTAACTGATCATTGCATAAGTTGAAATGTCCTATTGTTCGAGAATGTTACTAATATCTGTTTTTTCCTGGAGGATGGGATTAAGATGAGATGGAAACAGTAAAAGTTTCTCCCTGAGAAGCGGTGACTGAGCGGAGATGAGACAATAGAGCCTCAGACAAGTCGGAAGAGGAAGGAGATTATGAAACGAGGAAAATGTTTCATCTAATGTTGAATTGTCGTATTTCAGGTTATCAAGTTAGTTGTTGCTTGGCTAGAGAATAAACACCACAAGGACTGACCAATCATAAGATTTTTAGAATTCTGTAAAACAAGCCAGGGAAGTAGTAGAAGGAATTATTAGTAGTATTAGTATTATCATCATTATTGTGAGCTATCGTGAGGGTTGGAGTTGCTGATTCAAAGTTTGCAGCTAGGAGGGCATAGCTGAAACTGATGGTGTTCACTGGGTGAAGTAGACTACATGTTGATGTTTCCTCATAATTGGGTAAAGTATAATATTGCAATGTTATGTGTTATATTTTGTTTTCAGGCACCAGCTGCAATCTGTGATATTAAAAGCTGCACATTATAATATTATTTTTACATTAACCTAGAATAAGAGTTTTTCTAAATGTGTGTTACTAAATTCTTTTCATATGAAGCCCAACATGTTAATGCTAATTTGTGGTTAGTGAGGGATTAAGTTGCTGAACTAATTAATACATTGCCATTATTATCGATCATTACGTTATTACTAAGTGTGATTCTTTTGGAAATAATATGTTTGATTGTCCTAATCAGATTGAGATTTGTGAGAAGATATAATCAGCCTTTATTAATCTTATATGTCTATCATATATGCTTAAGAGTTATATTCATGACATTAGCTTTGTTAATACAGGAAAATAAATGTATAATACTTCTTAATAAATTGGTGTGGTCATTAGTATAGTTGATATAAATGTTTATTATTGATGATCACTTCACTCATTGATGACATCCCCTCAAACCAATGTCGCTTCGATCCATGGTCCTCTAGCGCAGGATCCACTATTTAGGGTTAATAATAGCTAGGATTCCTAGGTGCTGCTGCAGTTCCTTTCACCCAACTTGGGTAGCAGGTCATGCTCTACTCCCTCTGGATCTGAGAATCCCAGGTAGCCAACCTGCTACTCAGTTGTGCGTTTTTCAAATGTTTTTATTATATGATCAACAATAATTAAATAAATTACAAATTCAGGTATATTCCGGTATCAGAGTTCATATCAATTAACCAAAGCACAGTCAACACAAGTAAGTCTGGAACACTGTAAAAGCTTACTTAAAGGGTTCACAAAAGAATATGTGGCTCACACTAGAGACAATCTGAAGAGAATAGTCTTAGATCTCACCTAGGGGTTTTAGAAGAACTTTGTACGAAATTGACCATAGTCCTAGATGATGTGAATTCAAAAACAGCAATCTGGCAGACGGGTCTAAAAGTGTGGCCACAAATTCAAGGTATATCAAATTAAAAACTCCTCAACCAATCTAGGAGATATAAGCATCTACAGTTTGAGCATGGAGATATAATCGAAATCTTATTGGCTGCTCAATCATGAATCCAAACCACTGTACAAAGGGTGTTGTCTTTTGAAACTAAACAGGGAGTGGTCATTACTGATCAATTAGCCATTGTTGAAGGCTTTCGGTCCTATTATGAATCACCATATTTTACTGATCACTCTAATAAGGCTGCACTTGAAACCAATGAAAGCCATAGGATGAGCTTATTAGAGGACATGAGCCACCTACATTTTATGATCCTGATATTACAGATTTAACCCAGTGAATCACTTATCAAGAAATTGTCAATGCTATTAAATCAGCCCCTTTAGGTAAGGCCACCCAGCTGGATTAAACAAGCTAATATTTCCAGCATTGGCACTTCTTTTTTCAAGCTGATTACTGAATTATGGCAAGGGGTGGCAATACCGGAGTCATGGAATCATGGCTTTATAATAGTATTCTGTAAGCAGAATAAAACTCATAACTTAGTAGGTTAATAACACCCTATCTCCTTGCTTTGTAGCGACTATATAATCTATGCTAAAATCATTGCAACAAGGCTTAAAATAAATATTGTTAGTTTACTATCACCCTGGAAGCAAGGATTTGTACCAGGGAGAGATATGACCACACACACTAACCTAGCCACTATACTCATTGACTAGGTAGAATCCTCTACACAACCCCTACCTCGTATAGATTTAGATGCCAAAAGGCATTTGACAGGGTGGAATGGCCATTTCCAATGGGGTGTTATGCACCAGATGGGCATCCCAGCACAGTTTGTAAACTAATAAAAGAAATCTATAGGCAACCCCTTGTGATAATATCAGTTTTTGGGCTCAATTCAGAAAAGATTTTGATTATACAAATTACATGCCAAAGAAGCGATCTATCACTCTGCCTATTTGCCTTATAGTTAGGACCCCTTTTATGGATGTTATGGAATAATCCAGGTGTTTAACCTATCACACTACCCAGACATGTGATTAAATTATTGGCCTATGCAGATGATGAGAACACAGAAGATAACAACGGAATTCAGCAGCCTTTCAGGCTATAAGCTTATTGCACACAAAATGGAATGTATTTGCATAGCGGTCTGTGAAACCCTGTCTGCGCTGTCCTAAGCATGAGATATCTAGGGGTCAGGCATACAAATGCATATAAGAGGTTTTATGAGGCAAACTAAATGCAAGCCCTACATGAAATGTATCATATTTTCAATAGATGGGAGAGGCTTCCAAACACAATATTAGGATAAAATTAAAAGGATGATAATCCCAAAGTTACTCTATTTTTTCAGGGCACTCCCAACATAACTCTCCCCTGTCTTTATCAAAAGAATAGAAAACCTAATATAATCTTTTGTATGAGCCCATAGAAAGCCACACAGGGCAATGCACTTTTTACCACAGAGTTGGGGGAGGGGAGGTTGGGGTTGCAAGGGCTATGCTGAACTTTCATTTTTATTACTGGGCCACAGCCGACAAAAGGTTTATCAAACTAATCAAAATAACTAGATATACTTCATTATTTTTCAATCCAATACTGGACCACATATCTACACCATATTTTCCTCTCTGATTGCAAACATCATCCAAAACATATGAATTATAATTGTCTTTGAGAGTCAAGGTTAGATATTATCAAGTTTATGAGAATTCCTAAATTACATGGATACACTACCCAGATAGCTAAATCAAAAACGTGGGAATTCTTGGCTACAAAATACTCTGCGAACTGAAAGAAGACTGTGACCTATCTGCTTGTTGATCTGCCTAAGGTGTGTCACACAGTTGACTTGTTTATGCGGCAGCTCCCAGTACCTTCTCCTCCGTAGCAGCAAATCCTGTTCTTCTCAGAAGAGGTATCCAGCCTTGTGGAGTCCTCATCTGCTACAGCTTCGTACCGATGGGAGTTTTATACTTCCAAAAAAGAGGCTAAAATCAAACATGAAAATTTTCACCACGACTTTGTCCAGCATCTCCCAGATGATGACGTCTCCTCCTCGGATACCACCTGCAGCCTTGTCCCACTGAACTTTACCTTCTCAGACATTTTTTCACCAACTTTCTTCTAAGTCCGGAGATAAGCGCTGACCGGGCCCAGTCCACTTTTGGTATCCGAACTGTGCTCCATTGCATCTGGACATGATTTCAGACTTTGACCTGGTCTTGTGAAGTTAAATCTTCGCCGTTAGTGCTTTGATCTTTTAGGAGCTAATTTAAAAAATTTAAAATTCATAACTCCAGTCCTACTGATTAGATTTTTCGTCATTTTGGTGTCAAATAATGTATTAATTTATCCCAAAAAAATCTATTTTTCTAAATTGGTATAGAATTTTTCTTGTGTTGTGTTTTTTAATACTGTTTGTTTATTACATAAATATTTTACATATTGCCTCTGAGTTAAGCCTGACTGCTTTGGTGCCAAGCTACCAGATTGTTAAGCACAGGTGGATTTAGTGACTATAGTAGTTCACCCTGACAGGGATTGTGGCTGTTGCTTGAGCAGGACTAACACCCCTGTTGGAAACAGCCCTGTCTGCAGGGTCACCCCCAAATATTTTGCCTTTCCCCTACACTTTCTGCTGGGTTTTTTTTTGTTGGCCTTAGGTGCACTTTACCATTGCTGACCAGTGCAAAAAGGATTGTGCTTACTCCCCTAAACATGGTTTGATCGGCAAATACCTGATTGACATAATTAATTTGCATGTATGCCCCTTGTAGAGTGGTAGACCATATACCCAGGGGCTGCAAATTAAATGGTACTAGTGGGCCGGCACTTACTGTGCCGCCCACCTAAATAGCACTTCAAAACATGTCTCAGGCCTGCTATTGCAGCCTGCATCCAGTGTCACACTGCTATGTCAACTTTAAATCCCTTTGCCAAGCCTTAAACTACCCTTTTATTATAGATAGGTCACCCATACGATAAGCCCTAGGTAGCCCGTGAGGCAAGAGGCTGTGTAATTAAAAGGTAGGTTATATATTTTTATGTTTTACATGTCCTACAGTAGTAGCGAAAAACTCCCAAATGTATTTTTCACTAATGTGAGACCTACCCCTCCCATAGGATAACATTGGGGATTCCTTATTACATTTAATAAGTGTTAGAAATTGGGTCTAGTTGGCAGAGGTATACACTCTTGTCCAATTAGGGACCACAAACCTAGTCAGAGTAAGTCACAATACAACCCAAATTATCCTGTGCTCACCCTCTGGTAGCTTTGCACAGAGCAGTCATGCTTAACTTACAAGGCAATGTGTACAGTATTTGTGTAATAACTCATAGAGTAACACAGTGAAAACACCACAAAAATGTACCAGATAGGTTTAGAAAAATAGATCATATTTATCTGAATAAATAAGTCAGAACGATGAAAATCCAATGTACACAAGCAAAGTTCTGAATTTTTAAAGATTAAATCCCACTAAAGCCCTTAGAAACTCAATAGCTCCAACTAGGGCTATCACGGCATAGTTAACGGAGACGTTCCCAATAATCCAACACCACAGGCACCGGTCACGGAGTCACATGGACCCCCAGGTACAGTACTTTTGAAAAAGAAGAAACAAAGACATTGCACGGAGTCGTGGAGGTGATGCGTCGTTGAAACCGGTGCTGTGTCAGTCCCTTACAGCGTCCGGGGGAGGTGAGGCATCAGTTCCGTACTGGGAGGCAGGGGAGGCGAGGCGTCAGTTCTGTCCGGTTGCAGGGGAAGCTGGTGCAGTGTCAGTGGTGTGGCGATGGTTCCTGGTGACCCGGCGGGGTCAATGAATCCAGTTGGTCACGACGTGATGAGTCGACTTCACAATGCCGCAATCACACTGCGTGAAGTCAGCAGGAAGGCGGTGACATCAGACTTGCGTTGCGGGTCGTGGTCATTGCCCACAGCGAGGACCATGGAGCTGGAGTAGGCAGTGGTGGGGCATTGGGCAGCGGCGGTGGAGTTGCTGAAGTCGGTGCTGGAGTCACTAAGGTCAGAAAACTACCTAGAAGCTAGCAGGTGAAGTCTTTGTTGGCCCTGAGACTTCAGAACAGGAGGCAAGCTCAATCCAATCCCTTGGAGAGCACTTTTGGGAAAGGCAGAGTCGTTCCAGCAAAGTCAGAGGCCAGCAGGCAGCAGGGAAACAAGTAGTGCAGCAGTCCTCATCGAATCAGTCCAGATTAGTCCTTTGGGCAGCCTGGCAGCTGATCTGACAGAGATCAGGTGTAAATGCAGAAGAGTCTCATTTGGTGGAGGTCAGAGACCCAGTTTATATAGCCAAAAATGCCTTTGAAGTGGGGGAAACTTCAAAGAGTGGTTTTGAAGTGCACAAGTTCTCCTTTCAGCCCAGTCCTGTCTGCCAAGATCCCTGTGGTGGGTTATCTGTCCTTTGTGTGAGGGCCTGCCACTGGCCTTTGAAATGTAAGAGAGAGCCCCTCCACCCTTCCTGCCCGGGGAGACCCATTCAGTATGCAGATGAATGCAGATGTGACTGAGTGCCCTGTATTTATTGCTGTCTTGGTGGAATGCACAAGGGGAGCTGTCAACCAGCACAGACCAGACGTGGATTGGAGTCAAGCTGTAAGGCACAGGTGGCGGTAAATCCAGAGAAATACCCACTTTCTAAAAGTGGCATTTCTAAAATAGTACTATTAAATCCAATGTCACCAGTAAGCAGAATTTTCTATTAACATTCTGGCCATACTAAACATGACAGGGCCACTCCTTCCAGATCAGAATCTACCACTGAAAAGTATATGAGGGTGGTTCTAATGCTAGTCTATGAGAGGAGTAGGCCTCACAGTAGAGGAAAACAAAGGTATGAGGTTTTTCACTACCAGGACATGTAAAACAAATAAGTACATGTCCTGCCTTTTACCAAATAGCACCTTCCCTATGGGCTACCTAGGGCCTACCTTAGGGGTAAAGTATATGTAGAAAAAGAGGACTTTAAGGCTTGGCAAGTAGTTTTAAATGCCAAGTCGAAGTGGCAGTGAAACTGCACACACAGGCCTAGCAATGGCAGGCCTGAGACATGGCTATGGGGCTACTTATGTGGGTGGCACAATCAGTTCTGCAGGCCCACTAGTAGCATTTAATTTACAGGCCCTGAGCACATGTAGTACACTTTACTAGGGACTTACAAATAAATTTAATATGCCAATTGAGTATGAGCCAATGTTACCATGTTTTAAGGGAGAGAGCACATGCACTTTAGAACTGGTTAGCAGTGGTAAAGTGTCCAGAGTCCTAAAGCCCACAAAAACTATGTCAGAAAAAGAAGAGGAGGAAGGTAAAATGTTTGGGGTGACCCTTTGGAGAGACCATTTTCCAACAGCGGCGTAAATCCACTTTTTGTGGCTGAACGCTGCTATGTAAATAAAACCCCTTTACATACATCACTTTGCATGAAAGGGACATGCAACGGGTGTTGCTGTGGGTGTTCCACTACAACACCCATTGCATCTTGATGCTGCCCCAGAGTTACGTAAACGTAAGGATTCGTAAAACAGAGACAGCACCAAAAACTATCACCAGCCCAGGAGTGGCGATAGCATGGCTCAACAAGGAGAAATACTTGCATTTCTCCTCGTTTTTGCTTTTCCTGTGTGCTGGATTCTGCAGCACACATAGGAAGAGCAAAACACCATTAAAGATTATTTATGTGCAGTAAAGTGTCCCTTCCTGCACATAAATAATCATTAAATAATTAAGATTTGCTTCTCCTATGTGCGCTGCATTGTGCAGCACACATTGGACTAGCAAAACGTCCTTATTGATCGTTTATGTGCTACTTTTAGCACCAGCAGTAGAGAAAACACAGGGGTGGGCCGTAATGTATTAAATGCAGCTCATCCCTGCATTTCTGATTGACGCAGCGCCGCGCTGTGCCCCTTCTTAATCAATGAGGCCCAATATCTGTCAAGTGAGATTTTGACTTTCTTCCAACTTGTATGTATTGTTTAGTATTCTATTTCAACAGCACATGAATGACTATGTTAACCCCTTCGCTGCCAGGCCTTTTCCCCCTCCTGTGCCAGGCCTTTTTTTGCCTATTTGGGGCAGTTCGCGCTTAGGCCCTCATAACTTTTTGTCCACATAAGCTAACCAAGCCAAATTTGCATCCTTTTTTTCTAACATCCTAGGGATTCTAGAGGTACCCAGACTTTGTGGGTTCCCCTGAAGGAGGCCAAGAAATTGGCCAAAATACAGTGAAAATTTCGTTTTTTTCAAAAAAATTGGAAAACGTGGCTGCAGAAGAAGGCTTGTGGTTTTTCCCCTGAAAATGGCATCAACAAAGGGTTTGCAGTGCTAAACTCAGCAGCTTCCCAGCTTTCAGGAACAGGCAGACTTGAATCAGAAAACCCAATTTTTCAACACAATTTTGGCATTTTACTGGGGCATACCCCATTTTTGCAATTTTTGTGCTTTCAGCCTCCATCCAGTCAGTGACAGAAATGGGCATGAAACCAATGCTGGATCCCAGAAACCTAAACATTTCTGAAAAGTAGACAAAATTCTGAATTCAGCAAGGGGTCATTTGTGTAGATCCTACAAGGGTTTCCTACAGAAAATAACAGCTGAAAAAGAAAAATATTGAAATTGAGGTGAAAAAACCATCAATTTTTCTCTACGTTTTACTCTGTAACTTTTCCCTGCAATGTCAGATTATCGAAAGCAATATACTGTTACGTCTGCTGGACTCCTCTGGTTGCGGGGATATATAGGGCTTGTAGGTTAATCAAGAACCCGAGGAACCCAGAGCCAATAAATGAGCTGCACCCTGCAGTGCGTTTTCATTCTATACCGGGTATACAGCAATTCATTTGCTGAAATATAAAGAGTAAAAAATTTCTAGCAAGAAAACCTTTGTATTTTCAAAAAGGGCACAAGATAAGGTGTTGAGGAGCAGTGGTTATTTGCACATCTCTGAATTCCGGGGTGACCATACTAGCATGTGAATTACAGGGCATTTCTCAAATAGATGTCTTTTTTACACACTCTCCTATATTTGGAAGGAAAAAATGTAGAGAAAGACAAGGGGCAATAGCACTTGTTTTCCTAATCTATGTTCCCCCAAGTCTCCCGATAAAAATTATACCACATTTGTGTGGGTAGGCCTAGCGCCCGCGACAGGAAACGCCCCAAAACGCAATGTGGACACATCCCATTTTTTTTAAAGAAAACAGAGGTGTTTTTTGCGAAGTGCCTACCTGTAGATTTTGGCCTCTAGCTCAGCCGGCACCTAAGGAAACCTACCAAACCTGTGCATTTCTGAAAACTAGAGACCTAGGGGAATCCAAGGAGGGGTGACTTGCGGGGCTCAGATCAGGTTCTGTTACCCAGAATCCTTTGCAAACCTCAAAATTTGGCTAAAAAAACACATGGTCCTCACATTTCTGTGGCAGAAAGTTCTGGAATCTGGGAGGAGCCACAAATTTTCTTCCACCCAGCGTTCCCCCAAGTCTCCCGATAAAAATGATACCTCACTTGTGTGGGTAGGCCTAGCGCCCGTGACAGGAAACGCCCCAAAGCGCAACGTGGACACATCCAAAATTTTTGAAGAAAACAGAGCTGTATTTTGCGAAGTGCCTACCTGTAGATTTTGGCCTCTAGCTCAGCCGGCACCTACGGAAACCTACCAAACCTGTGCATTTCTGAAAACTAGAGACCTAGGTGAATCCAAGATGGGGTGACTTGCGGGGCTCGGACCAGGTTCTGTTACCCAGAATCCTTTGCAAACCTCAAAATTTGGCTAAAAAAACACATGGTCCTCACATTTCTGTGGCAGAAAGTTCTGGAATCTGAGAGAAGCCACAAATTTCCTTCCACCCAGCGTTCCCCCAAGTCTCCCGATAAAAATGATACCTCACTTGTGTGGGTAGGCCTAGCGCCCGCAACAGGAAACGCCCCAAAGCGCAACGTGGACACATCCACATTTTTGGAAGAAAACAGAGGTGTTTTTTGCGAAGTGCCTACCTGTAGATTTTGGCCTCTAGCTCAGCCGGCACCTAGGGAAACCTACCAAACCTGTGAATTTCTGAAAACTAGAGACCTAGGGGAATCCAAGGAGGGGTGACTTGCGGGGCTCGGACCAGGTTCTGTTACCCAGAATCCTTTGCAAACCTCAAAATTTGGCTAAAAAAACACATGTTCCTCACATTTCTGTGGCAGAAAGTTCTGGAATCTGAGAGGAGACACAAATTACCTTCCACCCAGCGTTCCCTTATGTCTCCCGATAAAAATGATACCTCACTTGTGTGGGTAGGCCTAGCGCCCGCGACAGGAAACGCCCCAAAGCGCAACGTGGACACATCCAAATTTTTGGAAGAAAACAGAGGTGTTTTTTGTGAAGTGCCTACCTGTAGATTTTGGCCTCTAGCTCAGCCGGCACCTAGGGAAACCTACCAAACCTGTGCATTTCTGAAAACTAGAGACCTAGAGGAATCCAAGGAGGGGTGACTTGCGGGGCTCAGACCAGGTTCTGTTACCCAGAATCCTTTGCAAACCTCAAAATTTGGCTAAAAAAACACATGGTCTTCACATTTCTGTGGCAGAAAGTTCTGGACTCTGAGAGGAGCCACAAATTTCCTTCCACCCAGCGTTCCCCCAAGTCTCCCGATAAAAATATACCTCACTTGTGTGGGTAGGCCTAGCGCCCGCGACAGGAAATGCCCCAAAGCGCAACGTGGACACATCCAAATTTTTGGAAGAAAACAGAGGTGTTTTTTGCGAAGTGCCTACCTGTAGATTTTGGCCTCTAGCTCAGCCGGCACCTAGGGAAACCTACCAAACCTGTGCATTTCTGAAAACTAGAGACCTAGGGGAATCCAAGATGGGGTGACTTGCGGGGCTCGGACCAGGTTCTGTTACCCAGAATCCTTTGCAAACCTCAAAATTTGGCTAAAAAAACACATGTTCCTCACATTTCTGTGGCAGAAAGTTCTGGAATCTGAGAGGAGCCACAAATTTCCTTCCACCCAGCGTTCCCCCAAGTCTCCCGATAAAAATGATACCTCACTTGTGTGGGTAGGCCTAGCGCCCGCGACAGGAAACGCCCCAAAGCGCAACGTGGACACATCCAAATTTTTGGAACAAAACAGAGGTGTTTTTTGCGAAGTGCCTACCTGTAGATTTTGGCCTCTAGCTCAGCCGGCACCTAGGGAAACCTACCAAACCTGTGCATTTTTGAAAACTAGAGACCTAGGGGAATCCAAGGAGGGGTGACTTGCGGGGCTCAGACCAGGTTCTGTTACCCAGAATCCTTTGCAAACCTCAAAATTTGGCTAAAAAAACACATGGTCCTTACTTTTTTGTGGCAGAAAGTTCTGGTATCTGAGAGGAGCCACAAATTTCCGTCCACCCAGCGTTCCCCCAAGTCTCCCGATAAAAATTATACCTCACTTGTGTGGGTAGGCCTAGCCCCCGCGGCAGGAAATGCCCCAAAACGCAAAGTGGACACATCCCATTTTTTTAAAGAAAACAGTGCCTACCTGTGGATTTTGGCCTGTAGCTCAGCCGGCACCTAGGGAAACCTAACGACCCAGTGCATTTTTGAAAACTAAAGTCCTTGGGGAATCCAAGAGGCGGTGACTTGTGGGGCTCGGACCAGGTTCTGTTACCCAGAATCCTTTGCAAACCTCAAAATTTGGCTAAAAAAACACATGTTCCTCACATTTCTGTGGCACAAAGTTCTGGAATCTGAGAGGAGCCACAAATTTTCTTCCACCCAGCGTTCCCCCAAGTCTCCCGATAAAAATTATACCTCACTTGTGTGGGTAGGCCTAGCGCCCGTGACAGGAAACGCCCCAAAGCGCAACGTGGACACATCCAAAATTTTGGAAGAAAACAGAGCTGTATTTTGCGAAGTGCCTACCTGTAGATTTTGGCCTCTAGCTCAGCCGGCACCTACGGAAACCTACCAAACCTGTGCATTTCTGAAAACTAGAGACCTAGGTGAATCCAAGATGGGGTGACTTGCGGGGCTCGGACCAGGTTCTGTTACCCAGAATCCTTTGCAAACCTCAAAATTTGGCTAAAAAAACACATGTTCCTCACATTTCTGTGGCAGAAAGTTCTGGAATCTGAGAGGAGACACAAATTACCTTCCACCCAGCGTTCCCTTAAGTCTCCCGATAAAAATGATACCTCACTTGTGTGGGTAGGCCTAGCGCCCGCGACAGGAAACGCCCCAAAGCGCAACGTGGACACATCCAAATTTTTGGAAGAAAACAGAGGTGTTTTTTGCGAAGTGCCTACCTGTAGATTTTGGCCTCTAGCTCAGCCGGCACCTAGGGAAACCTACCAAACCTGTGCATTTCTGAAAACTAGAGACCTAGAGGAATCCAAGGAGGGGTGACTTGCGGGGCTCAGACCAGGTTCTGTTACCCAGAATCCTTTGCAAACCTCAAAATTTGGCTAAAAAAACACATGGTCCTCACATTTCTGTGGCAGAAAGTTCTGGACTCTGAGAGGAGCCACAAATTTTCTTCCACCCAGCGTTCCCCCAAGTCTCCCGATAAAAATGATACCTCACTTGTGTGGGTAGGCCTAGCGCCCGTGACAGGAAACGCCCCAAAGCGCAACGTGGACACATCCAAAATTTTGGAAGAAAACAGAGCTGTATTTTGCGAAGTGCCTACCTGTAGATTTTGGCCTCTAGCTCAGCCGGCACCTACGGAAACCTACCAAACCTGTGCATTTCTGAAAACTAGAGACCTAGGTGAATCCAAGATGGGGTGACTTGCGGGGCTCGGACCAGGTTCTGTTACCCAGAATCCTTTGCAAACCTCAAAATTTGGCTAAAAAAACACATGGTCCTCACATTTCTGTGGCAGAAAGTTCTGGAATCTGAGAGGAGCCACAAATTTCCTTCCACCCAGCGTTCCCCCAAGTCTCCCAATAAAAATGATACCTCACTTGTGTGGGTAGGCCTAGCGCCCGCAACAGGAAACGCCCCAAAGCGCAACGTGGACACATCCACATTTTTGGAAGAAAACAGAGGTGTTTTTTGCGAAGTGCCTACCTGTAGATTTTGGCCTCTAGATCAGCCGGCACCTAGGGAAACCTACCAAACCTGTGAATTTCTGAAAACTAGAGACCTAGGGGAATCCAAGATGGGGTGACTTGCGGGGCTCGGACCAGGTTCTGTTACCCAGAATCCTTTGCAAACCTCAAAATTTGGCTAAAAAAACACATGTTCCTCACATTTCTGTGGCAGAAAGTTCTGGAATCTGAGAGGAGACACAAATTACCTTCCACCCAGCGTTCCCTTAAGTCTCCCGATAAAAATGATACCTCACTTGTGTGGGTAGGCCTAGCGCCCGCGACAGGAAACGCCCCAAAGCGCAACGTGGACACATCCAAATTTTTGGAAGAAAACAGAGGTGTTTTTTGTGAAGTGCCTACCTGTAGATTTTGGCCTCTAGCTCAGCCGGCACCTAGGGAAACCTACCAAACCTGTGCATTTCTGAAAACTAGAGACCTAGAGGAATCCAAGGAGGGGTGACTTGCGGGGCTCAGACCAGGTTCTGTTACCCAGAATCCTTTGCAAACCTCAAAATTTGGCTAAAAAAACACATGGTCCTCACATTTCTGTGGCAGAAAGTTCTGGACTCTGAGAGGAGCCACAAATTTCCTTCCACCCAGCGTTCCCCCAAGTCTCCCGATAAAAATATACCTCACTTGTGTGGGTAGGCCTAGCGCCCGCGACAGGAAATGCCCCAAAGCGCAACGTGGACACATCCAAATTTTTGGAAGAAAACAGAGGTGTTTTTTGCGAAGTGCCTACCTGTAGATTTTGGCCTCTAGCTCAGCCGGCACCTAGGGAAACCTACCAAACCTGTGCATTTCTGAAAACTAGAGACCTAGGGGAATCCAAGATGGGGTGACTTGCGGGGCTCGGACCAGGTTCTGTTACCCAGAATCCTTTGCAAACCTCAAAATTTGGCTAAAAAAACACATGTTCCTCACATTTCTGTGGCAGAAAGTTCTGGAATCTGAGAGGAGCCACAAATTTCCTTCCACCCAGCGTTCCCCCAAGTCTCCCGATAAAAATGATACCTCACTTGTGTGGGTAGGCCTAGCGCCCGCGACAGGAAACGCCCCAAAGCGCAACGTGGACACATCCAAATTTTTGGAACAAAACAGAGGTGTTTTTTGCGAAGTGCCTACCTGTAGATTTTGGCCTCTAGCTCAGCAGGCACCTAGGGAAACCTACCAAACCTGTGCATTTTTGAAAACTAGAGACCTAGGGGAATCCAAGGAGGGGTGACTTGCGGGGCTCAGACCAGGTTCTGTTACCCAGAATCCTTTGCAAACCTCAAAATTTGGCTAAAAAAACACATGGTCCTTACATTTCTGTGGCAGAAAGTTCTGGTATCTGAGAGGAGCCACAAATTTCCTTCCACCCAGCGTTCCCTTAAGTCTCCCGATAAAAATGATACCTCACTTGTGTGGGTAGGCCTAGCGCCCGTGACAGGAAACGCCCCAAAGCGCAACGTGGACACATCCAAAATTTTGGAAGAAAACAGAGCTGTATTTTGCGAAGTGCCTACCTGTAGATTTTGGCCTCTAGCTCAGCCGGCACCTACGGAAACCTACCAAACCTGTGCATTTCTGAAAACTAGAGACCTAGGTGAATCCAAGATGGGGTGACTTGCGGGGCTCGGACCAGGTTCTGTTACCCAGAATCCTTTGCAAACCTCAAAATTTGGCTAAAAAAACACATGTTCCTCACATTTCTGTGGCAGAAAGTTCTGGAATCTGAGAGGAGACACAAATTACCTTCCACCCAGCGTTCCCTTAAGTCTCCCGATAAAAATGATACCTCACTTGTGTGGGTAGGCCTAGCGCCCGCGACAGGAAACGCCCCAAAGCGCAACGTGGACACATCCAAATTTTTGGAAGAAAACAGAGGTGTTTTTTGCGAAGTGCCTACCTGTAGATTTTGGCCTCTAGCTCAGCCGGCACCTAGGGAAACCTACCAAACCTGTGCATTTCTGAAAACTAGAGACCTAGAGGAATCCAAGGAGGGGTGACTTGCGGGGCTCAGACCAGGTTCTGTTACCCAGAATCCTTTGCAAACCTCAAAATTTGGCTAAAAAAACACATGGTCCTCACATTTCTGTGGCAGAAAGTTCTGGACTCTGAGAGGAGCCACAAATTTTCTTCCACCCAGCGTTCCCCCAAGTCTCCCGATAAAAATGATACCTCACTTGTGTGGGTAGGCCTAGCGCCCGTGACAGGAAACGCCCCAAAGCGCAACGTGGACACATCCAAAATTTTGGAAGAAAACAGAGCTGTATTTTGCGAAGTGCCTACCTGTAGATTTTGGCCTCTAGCTCAGCCGGCACCTACGGAAACCTACCAAACCTGTGCATTTCTGAAAACTAGAGACCTAGGTGAATCCAAGATGGGGTGACTTGCGGGGCTCGGACCAGGTTCTGTTACCCAGAATCCTTTGCAAACCTCAAAATTTGGCTAAAAAAACACATGGTCCTCACATTTCTGTGGCAGAAAGTTCTGGAATCTGAGAGGAGCCACAAATTTCCTTCCACCCAGCGTTCCCCCAAGTCTCCCAATAAAAATGATACCTCACTTGTGTGGGTAGGCCTAGCGCCCGCAACAGGAAACGCCCCAAAGCGCAACGTGGACACATCCACATTTTTGGAAGAAAACAGAGGTGTTTTTTGCGAAGTGCCTACCTGTAGATTTTGGCCTCTAGATCAGCCGGCACCTAGGGAAACCTACCAAACCTGTGAATTTCTGAAAACTAGAGACCTAGGGGAATCCAAGATGGGGTGACTTGCGGGGCTCGGACCAGGTTCTGTTACCCAGAATCCTTTGCAAACCTCAAAATTTGGCTAAAAAAACACATGTTCCTCACATTTCTGTGGCAGAAAGTTCTGGAATCTGAGAGGAGACACAAATTACCTTCCACCCAGCGTTCCCTTAAGTCTCCCGATAAAAATGATACCTCACTTGTGTGGGTAGGCCTAGCGCCCGCGACAGGAAACGCCCCAAAGCGCAACGTGGACACATCCAAATTTTTGGAAGAAAACAGAGGTGTTTTTTGTGAAGTGCCTACCTGTAGATTTTGGCCTCTAGCTCAGCCGGCACCTAGGGAAACCTACCAAACCTGTGCATTTCTGAAAACTAGAGACCTAGAGGAATCCAAGGAGGGGTGACTTGCGGGGCTCAGACCAGGTTCTGTTACCCAGAATCCTTTGCAAACCTCAAAATTTGGCTAAAAAAACACATGGTCCTCACATTTCTGTGGCAGAAAGTTCTGGACTCTGAGAGGAGCCACAAATTTCCTTCCACCCAGCGTTCCCCCAAGTCTCCCGATAAAAATATACCTCACTTGTGTGGGTAGGCCTAGCGCCCGCGACAGGAAATGCCCCAAAGCGCAACGTGGACACATCCAAATTTTTGGAAGAAAACAGAGGTGTTTTTTGCGAAGTGCCTACCTGTAGATTTTGGCCTCTAGCTCAGCCGGCACCTAGGGAAACCTACCAAACCTGTGCATTTCTGAAAACTAGAGACCTAGGGGAATCCAAGATGGGGTGACTTGCGGGGCTCGGACCAGGTTCTGTTACCCAGAATCCTTTGCAAACCTCAAAATTTGGCTAAAAAAACACATGTTCCTCACATTTCTGTGGCAGAAAGTTCTGGAATCTGAGAGGAGCCACAAATTTCCTTCCACCCAGCGTTCCCCCAAGTCTCCCGATAAAAATGATACCTCACTTGTGTGGGTAGGCCTAGCGCCCGCGACAGGAAACGCCCCAAAGCGCAACGTGGACACATCCAAATTTTTGGAACAAAACAGAGGTGTTTTTTGCGAAGTGCCTACCTGTAGATTTTGGCCTCTAGCTCAGCCGGCACCTAGGGAAACCTACCAAACCTGTGCATTTTTGAAAACTAGAGACCTAGGGGAATCCAAGGAGGGGTGACTTGCGGGGCTCAGACCAGGTTCTGTTACCCAGAATCCTTTGCAAACCTCAAAATTTGGCTAAAAAAACACATGGTCCTTACATTTCTGTGGCAGAAAGTTCTGGTATCTGAGAGGAGCCACAAATTTCCTTCCACCCAGCGTTCCCCCAAGTCTCCCGATAAAAATTATACCTCACTTGTGTGGGTAGGCCTAGCCCCCGCGGCAGGAAATGCCCCAAAACGCAAAGTGGACACATCCCATTTTTTTAAAGAAAACAGTGCCTACCTGTGGATTTTGGCCTGTAGCTCAGCCGGCACCTAGGGAAACCTAACGACCCAGTGCATTTTTGAAAACTAAAGTCCTTGGGGAATCCAAGAGGTGGTGACTTGTGGGGCTCGGACCAGGTTCTGTTACCCAGAATCCTTTGCAAACCTCAAAATTTGGCTAAAAAAACACATGTTCCTCACATTTCTGTGGCACAAAGTTCTGGAATCTGAGAGGAGCCACAAATTTTCTTCCACCCAGCGTTCCCCCAAGTCTCCCGATAAAAATTATACCTCACTTGTGTGGGTAGGCCTAGCGCCCGTGACAGGAAACGCCCCAAAGCGCAACGTGGACACATCCAAAATTTTGGAAGAAAACAGAGCTGTATTTTGCGAAGTGCCTACCTGTAGATTTTGGCCTCTAGCTCAGCCGGCACATACGGAAACCTACCAAACCTGTGCATTTCTGAAAACTAGAGACCTAGGTGAATCCAAGATGGGGTGACTTGCGGGGCTCGGACCAGGTTCTGTTACCCAGAATCCTTTGCAAACCTCAAAATTTGGCTAAAAAAACACATGGTCCTCACATTTCTGTGGCAGAAAGTTCTGGAATCTGAGAGGAGCCACAAATTTCCTTCCACCCAGCGTTCCCCCAAGTCTCCCGATAAAAATGATACCTCACTTGTGTGGGTAGGCCTAGCGCCCGCAACAGGAAACGCCCCAAAGCGCAACGTGGACACATCCAAATTTTTGGATGAAAACAGAGGTGTTTTTTGCGAAGTGCCTACCTGTAGATTTTGGCCTCTAGCTCAGCCGGCACCTAGGGAAACCTACCAAACCTGTGAATTTCTGAAAACTAGAGACCTAGGGGAATCCAACGAGGGGTGACTTGCGGGGTTCGGACCAGGTTCTGTTACCCAGAATCCTTTGCAAACCTCAAAATTTGGCTAAAAAAACACATGTTCCTCACATTTCTGTGGCAGAAAGTTCTGGAATCTGAGAGGAGACACAAATTACCTTCCACCCAGCGTTCCCTTAAGTCTCCCGATAAAAATGATACCTCACTTGTGTGGGTAGGCCTAGCGCCCGCGACAGGAAACGCCCCAAAGCGCAACGTGGACACATCCAAATTTTTGGAAGAAAACAGAGGTGTTTTTTGCGAAGTGCCTACCTGTAGATTTTGGCCTCTAGCTCAGCCGGCACCTAGGGAAACTTACCAAACCTGTGCATTTTTTAAAACTAGAGACCTAGGGGAATCCAAGGAGGGGTGACTTGCGGGGCTCAGACCAGGTTCTGTTACCCAGAATCCTTTGCAAACCTCAAAATTTGGCTAAAAAAACACATGGTCCTTACATTTCTGTGGCAGAAAGTTCTGGTATCTGAGAGGAGCCACAAATTTCCTTCCACCCAGCGTTCCCCCAAGTCTCCCGATAAAAATGATACCTCACTTGTGTGGGTAGGCCTAGCCCCCGCGGCAGGAAATGCCCCAAAACGCAACGTGGACACATCCCATTTTTTTTAAGAAAACAGTGCCTACCTGTGGATTTTGGCCTGTAGCTCAGCCGGCACCTAGGGAAACCTAACGACCCAGTGCATTTTTGAAAACTAAAGTCCTTGGGGAATCCAAGAGGCGGTGACTTGTGGGGCTCGGACCAGGTTCTGTTACCCAGAATCCTTTGCAAACCTCAAAATTTGGCTAAAAAAACACATGTTCCTCACATTTCTGTGGCACAAAGTTCTGGAATCTGAGAGGAGCCACAAATTTCCTTCCACCCAGCGTACCCCAAGTCTCCAGATAAAAATGATACCTCACTTGTGTGGGTAGGCCTAGCGCCCGCGACAGGAAACGCCCCAAAGCGCAACGTGGACACATCCAAATTTTTGGAAGAAAACAGAGGTGTTTTTTGCGAAGTGCCTACCTGTAGATTTTGGCCTCTAGCTCAGCCGGCACCTAAGGAAACCTACCAAACCTGTTGAATTTCTGAAAACTAGAGACCTAGGGGAATCCAAGGAGGGGTGACTTGCGGGGCTCGGACCAGGTTCTGTTACCCAGAATCCTTTGCAAACCTCAAAATTTGGCTAAAAAAACACATGTTCCTCACATTTCTGTGGAAGAAAGTTCTGGAATCTGAGAGGAGACACAAATTACCTTCCACCCAGCGTTCCCCTAAGTCTCCCGATAAAAATTATACCTCACTTGTGTGGGTAGGCCTAGCGCCCGCGACAGGAAATGCCCCAAAGCGCAACGTGGACACATCCAAATTTTTGGAAGAAAACAGAGGTGTTTTTTGCGAAGTGCCTACCTGTAGATTTTGGCCTCTAGCTCAGCCGGCACCTAGGGAAACCTACCAAACCTGTGCATTTTTGAAAACTAGAGACCTAGGGGAATCCAAGGAGGGGTGACTTGCGGGGCTCAGACCAGGTTCTGTTACCCAGAATCCTTTGCAAACCTCAAAATTTGGCTAAAAAAACACATGGTCCTTACATTTCTGTGGCAGAAAGTTCTGGTATCTGAGAGGAGCCACAAATTTCCTTCCACATAGCGTTCCCCCAAGTCTCCCGATAAAAATTATACCTCACTTGTGTGGGTAGGCCTAGCCCCCGCGGCAGGAAATGCCCCAAAACGCAACGTGGACACATCCCATTTTTTGAAAGAAAACAGTGCCTACCTGTGGATTTTGGCCTGTAGCTCAGCCAGCACCTAGGGAAACATACCAACCCTGTGCATTTTTGAAAACTAAAGACCTTGGGGAATCCAAGATGGGGTGACTTGTGGGGCTCGGACCAGGTTCTGTTACCCAGAATCCTTTGCAAACCTCAAAATTTGGCTAAAAAAACACATGTTCCTCACATTTCTGTGGCAGAAAGTTCTGGAATCTGAGAGGAGCCACAAATTTCCTTCCACCCAGCATTCCCCCAAGTCTCCCGATAAAAATGATACCTCACTTGTGTGGGTGGGCCAGGTGCCTGCAACAGAATAAGGCCCAAAACTTGAAGAGATAGAAGGGATAGCACAGGGAGTTTATAAGGGCATATTCTTTTATACATCTTTAGACGGACTCTGCTTTGGGGACCCACATAAGTGAGGTGTCATTTTACTTGGGAGACTGAGGGGAAAACTGGGGAGTAGGAATTTTGTGCTGGAGCGGTGATCCTACTAAGAAAAGTCAGGAAAATATGCTTTTTTATGCAAATTTTGAGGTTTACAGAGGAGTCTGGGTAAGAAAATGTTGGGGGAGCCACGCAAGCCACACCTCCCTGGACTCCTTGGGGTGTCTAGTTTTAAAAAGTTTCTGGGTTTTGTAGGTTTCCCTAGATGAAGGCCGCACCCAGGACCAAAAACATAGGTGGGCCCTCCCCCCCAAACACAGGTATTTTTGCAATATATCATTTTGATTTGTGCACATAAGTCTGTGATGTGCCAAACACTAAAATTGTGAAAAGAAACACACTTAGGTTATGTGAAGAAGACCCCTCACCCACCAACCAAGTTGGTGGCATGCTTCATCATCGGGGTTCCACCCGAGGCACCTAGCGTGTCACAGGTGTGCTGCGACGCCTGATTACAGCGGAGCAGGTTTTGTCATTTTTTACAACACATACTGGTTGGATTTGGCACGAGGGTGAGTGATGGTTCAGTGGATCAAATTTTATTAACAAGAGATTTCACAAAAATGAAATGCACTGCTAATAACTGAAAGGCAAAAAAGTGAACCAATGACTCACAGCTCGTGAGCTGTAAAGTCGCGACAAGGCACCAACCGCTGTACAGTCCATTCACACACCTTTCATACATGACACGCACAAGACCATTCACACTGCCAGCCACGGGCCCAGCACATTACAACACTCACATCGACAGACCGCGCCACTCAAGGGCCCATCACTTACATACGCCCACATGCCTGATACAAGAATCACACCAGCTGATGGGAGTGTGGACTGCCGTTTGGCTGGCACCGCCAGCCAATCGCCACCCCACGCACACCGCCAGCCAAGCGCCACCCCAAGCACACCGCCAGCCAAGCGCCACCCCAAGCACACCGCCAGCCAAGCGCCACCCCAAGCACACCGCCAGCCAAGCGCCACCCCACGCACACCGCCAGCCAAGCGCCACCCCAAGCACACCGCCAGCCAAGCGCCACCCCAAGCACACCGCCAGCCAAGCGCCACCCCACGCACACCGCCAGCCAAGCGCCACCCCAAGCACACCGCCAGCCAAGCGCCACCCCAAGCACACCGCCAGCCAAGCGCCACCCCACGCACACCGCCAGCCAAGCGCCACCCCACGCACACCGCCAGCCAAGCGCCACCCCACGCACACCGCCAGCCAGGCGCCACCCCACGCACACCGCAATCACTTTTTTTTATTTATAAACAACAAAGAAACTACTAATTATAAAATAAGCACAAAACTACAAACACAAAAGCTCTAACTAAATACACGACAGATGCCAACCGTGAAACATATGAAAATATAAAACAGACAGCTTACGCTCACGGTATTTCCCAAAAGTTTTTCCTTGTGTGGTAACTTCTATAACAGCTGGGCACACACAGCCCAGGCTTTGAAGGGCATTCGGGGCAGTACATCCGTCTCTCCCTCCGGATTGATCTCCGGGCACATACTCTACATTTCTTTGTGGGCATGTCTTTTTTGGGAGTGGGAGGAATGTGATCTGGAAAGTGCCGATCTTTCAATCTAGCCACATCCTCCACCACTTCTACTCTAGGAACTCTTGCCGGTTCCACCACAATAAGGCTTTCTATCAACGACTCCTGAAATTTAACAAATGTCATCCTTGGCTCAGGTGAACAATCCTTGTATACAATAAAGGCATTAAAAGTTGCCAAATGAAATAAATGTAGGGCCAACTTTTTATACCACACATAAGACTTACGAAGAGCAGTGTAAGGTTCCAACCTCTGATCTACTCTATCAACACCACCCATGTGCCTATTGTAGTCCAAAATGCACGCAGGTTTGCGCACTTCCGCAACCTGACCCCAAACAGCCACAGGGGAAGTACTCTCATCATGTATGGTCGATAGCATGTACACATCCCTCCTGTCTGAAAATTTCAGAGCTAGCAGCTCATTATTCCGCAAGGCACTGCACTGTCCCCTCTCAAGTTTTTTACAGACAAGCTCCCTTGGATAGCCTTTCCGGTTAGAACGGATTGTGCCACAAGCAACAGTGTCCACCCTAAACAACTCCTTGAACAACTGCACTCCAGTGTAGAAATTATCTACGTACAAATGGTGACCTTTGTTAAACAGCCGTCTAGCAAGTTCCCACACAATTTTTTCGCTAACTCCAAAAGTGGCCGGACAACCAGGAGGGTCAATACTGGAATCCCTACCAGTGTAGACCCGGAAATTATACACATATCCTGTACTGCTTTCTGACAGCAGACACAATTTATTCCCATACCGTGCCCTCTTACTAGGAATGTACTGCTTAAAAACTAAACGCCCCTTGAAAAGGACCAAAGACTCGTCCACACTTATCTCTTTGCCTGGAACATAGACCTCTGAAAACCGATCCACAAAATGATCAAGGACAGGCCTAATCTTAAAAAGGCAGTCACAATCAGGGTGATCTCGTGGCAAGGCTAAAGCATTGTCTACAAAATGCAGCATACAAAGAAGAAGCAAATACCGATTACGTGTCATAGTTGCAGGAAATATAGCAGTTGCCATCAAGGGACTAGTAGACCAATAAGAAGCCAGTGACGGCTTCCTGATCAACCCCATCAAAAAAGACAAACCTAAAAACCTTTTCATCTCTTCCAGATATGTGGGAACCCAATGAGTAGCTCTAGACTGAGGCTTAAGTCTGGCAGCGTTGTCCCGCAAATATTGCTCTGCATACACATTTGTCTGCTCCACAATCTCTTCCAAAAATACATCGTCCATAAACAAGTGAAAGAAATGGACAGGCAGAAAGTTTTCCGTATTAACTATACACCATGGGAGACCAGTAAATGCAGGTAACTGTGGCTGCTCCATGTTTGGGGCAATCCAGGTGTCAGGTCTTCCAATGGGAAACCCTTCAGCCCTAGGCTGCTGCACTCTTGGCACATCAATGTCCTCCTCTAACACAGGCCCTTCATCTGCACTGAGAGTAGCTTCCTCATCAGAAGAATACTCTTGGACAGAAAACTCACTTCCAGAATCTCCTGCTTCCTCCTCTGCCTCAGATGCAGAGTCAGTGTCGTAATCATGGTCTGAAGACGACTCAAAGAGCATGCGAACAACCTGCTGAGCGGTCACTTTGCGGCTAGCCATGATCCTAACAACAAATGGATTGCCAACAACAACTAGCACTAAAATAAGTAATAAACAAAGTGTAGCTTTATCACAAAGAGTTATGTACTACAAAAACCTATACCACTCAGTTGCCTGAAATAGCTACTCACCAAGCAACTACTCTGCACAGACACAGCAATCACCAATGATATCCTACTAAAAAGAAAAAAGAAAAAAGCAAATTAGACATATGACAACACAAACATCACTGTGCTCAAATCTAAGGACAATGTCAAACACACAATACTGCATTTAGTACACCACCTACAAACATGTCATTCATGCATGTCAACAATACTCCTTTGGAGTAAATTGCTTTCACTTACCTAAAACATGGAACTATGCAAACCACAGGACAACTACTGCCAAAACCGCAAAGATCCACAGCAAAGGAAGCAAAAGCGTTGAACTAGAAGAAAAAGAAGAAATAAATTGTTATAATCACAAATACTTTGCCAGTTGACAAACACCCCACCACCAAGAACTTAGAAGTTGTCCCTGGTACCTAAGTGGATCCTGCCCCCCCTCGGGGGTAGATGGGCGTAAAAAAATTGGCCAATCTGCCCCCAAGGGGGGGGGGGGGGGGCAGAAATGGGCAACACCTCTGTGCCCCCTTTCAGGGGGCGACCCTTCCCAAAGGGGGCACCCCCAGCACAACACAAAACAAAACAAAACAAAACAAAACAAAAAAATCCCTGCCGTATTGGTGGTTTCTGCCCTCCTTGGGGGCAGATGGGCCTACAAAATTAGGGGCAGAGATGGCCAATACGAATTTTCCCCACCTTAGGGGGGTGACCGTTGCCCAAGGGGTGCCCCCAAACACACACCACACCCACACAACACGATCCCTGGCGCCTAGTGTGCTTCCACCCCCCCGGGGCCAGATCGTCCAAAAAATGGCTGGTCTGCCATCGGGGGGGCCGAAACAGAAAAAAAAATAGCTCCCCAGGGGAGCGACCCTTGCCCAAGGGGTTGCCCCCAAAATAAACAATAAAAACAAAATCCCTGGTGTCTAGTGGTTTTCGCCCCCCCTGGGGGCAGATCCGCCAAAAAAATCAGCGGATCTGCCCCCAGGGGGGGGGCGAAATACAAAAAAAAATTGCCCCCGGGGGGGGCGACCCTTGCCCAAGGGGTCGCCCCCAAAATACACATAAATAACAATATCCCTGGTGTCTAGTGGTTTTGCCCCCCCCCCTGGGGGCAGATCCGCCGAAAAATCTGCCCCCAGGGGGGGGGCGAAATACAAAAAAAAATTGCCCCCGGGGGGGGCCACCCTTGCCCAAGGGGTTGCCCCCAAAATAAACAATAAAAACAAAATCCCTGGTGTCTAGTGGTTTTCGCCCCCCCTGGGGGCAGATCCGACAAAAAAATCGGCGGATCTGCCCCCAGGGGGGGGGCGAAATACAAAAAAAAATTGCCCCTGGGGGGGGGGGCCACCCTTGCCCAAGGGGTCGCCCCCAAAATACAATCAATCAATCAATCAAAAAAATTGTATAGCGCGCTACTCACCCGGAGGGTCTCAAGGCGCTGGGGGGGAGGGGGGACCGCTACTGCTCAAACAGCCAGGTCTTGAGTTGCTTCCTGAAGGAGAGGTGGTCGTGGGTCAGACGGAGGTGGATGGGGAGGGAGTTCCAAGTCTTGGCTGCCAGGTAGGAGAAGGATCTTCCTCCCATGGTGGCTTTTCTAATGCGTGGCACGGCGGCGAGGGCGTGGCTGGTCGATCGTAGCTGGCGGGTGGGAGTGTAGAAGGTCAGGCGGTTGTTGAGGTACCTGGGGCCCAGGTCGTGGAGGGCCTTGTGTGCCTGGGTGAGGAGGCGGAACGTGATTCTCTTGCTGACGGGGAGCCAGTGCAAGTCTCTCAGGTGTCCGGAGATGTGGCTGTGTCGGGGGATGTCAAGGATGAGGCGTGCAAAGGCGTTCTGGATGCGTTGGAGTCTTTTCTGTAGTTTGACCGTGGTTCCCGTGTAGAGGGTGTTACCGTAGTCCAGTCGGCTGGTGACGAGTGCCTGGGTGACCGTCTTCCTGGTTTCGGTGGGGATCCATCGGAAGATCTTTCGGAGCATGCGTAAGATGTTGAAGCATGATGAAGAGACGGCGTTGACTTGTCTGGTCATCGAGAGGGAGGAGTCCAGGATGAAGCCCAGGTTGCGTGCGTGGTCCGTTAGTTTGGGTGCGCTGCCCAGGGCAGGGGGCCACCAGGAGTCGTCCCAGGCAGTGGGTGATGATCCAAGGATGAGGACTTCCGTCTTGTCTGAGTTTAGTTTCAGGCGGCTGTTCATCATCCACTCGGCTACGTCTTTCATCCCTTCGTGCAGGTTGGTTCTGGCGGTGGCTGGGTCGTTGGTGAGGGAGAGGATCAGCTGGGTGTCGTCGGCGTAGGAGATGATGTTGAGGTTGTGATGGCGTGCGATGGCTGCGAGGGGGCTCATGTAGACGTTGAAGAGGGTGGGGCTGAGTGAAGATCCTTGTGGTACGCCGCAGATGACTTCGGTGGCCTCGGATCTGAACGGGGGAGGCGGACTCTCTGGGTTCTTCCGGTGAGGAACGAGATGATCCACTCTAGAGCCTTCTCTTGAATTCCGATGTTGCTGAGGCGCTGCACTAGGGTGCGGTGGCAGACCGTGTCGAACGCTGCGGAGAGGTCCAGGAGGATGAGGGCCGCTGTTTCCCCATTGTCGAGCAGGGCTCAGATGTCGTCAGTGGTTGCGATGAGGGCGGTCTCGGTGCTGTGGTTGGCTCGGAAGCCGGACTGTGAGTGGTCGAGGGATCCATTAGTCTCGAGGAAGGCGGCCAGCTGTCTGTTGACGGTCTTCTCGATGACTTTGGCAGGAAACGGGAGGAGCGAGATGGGGCGGTAGTTCTTGAGGTCGGTGGGGTCTGCTGATGGTTTCTTCAGGAGGGCGCTGAGTTCGGCATGCTTCCAGCTCTCCGGGTAGGTGGCGGTGTTGAAGGAGCAATTGATGATGTCCCGGAGATGGGGTGCGATGACGGAGTCGGCCTTGTTGAAGACGTGGTGGGGGCATGGGTCGGTTGGTGATCCGGAATGGATAGTGTTCATCGTATGGATGGTGTCTTCGGTGCTGACCGGGGTCCAGGCGCGGAGGGTGGTGTTGGGGGGCGTCTGTTTGGTGGTTGGGTGCATGGTCTGTGTGCCGAAGCTGTTCTGTATGTCGGCGATCTTGCGGTGAAAGAACGAGGCGAGTGAGTCGCAGAGGTCTTGTGAGGGGGTGATGTCGTTGTTTCCGGCGCTGGGGTTGGAGAGCTCTTTGACGATGCTGAAGAGTTCCTTGCTGTTGTGTGCGTTGTTGTCTAGTCGTTCTTTGAATGCTGTCTTCTTGGTGGTGTGGATCAGCTGGTGGTGTTTACGGGACGCGTACTTGAGGGCGGTCATGTTGTCTGTAGTCGGGTTTTTTCACCAGGCTCTCTCGAGGGTGCGGCAGTTCTTCTTGGAGTTCTTGAGGTCGTTGTTGAACCAGGAGGCTTTCTTGCTGTTGGGCCTGATGGGATGGGTTTTCAGAGGTGCGAGGTTGTCAGCGCAGTTGGTGATCCACTGTGTAAGGTTGTTGGCTGCTTGGTTGGGGTCCGCTGAGCTGGCGGGAGGGTTCTGGCTCAGTGATGTGGAGAGCTGGTCGGTGGTGATCTTGTTCCAGCTCCTGCGGGGAGCCTGTTGTGGGTGGTGGTGAGTCGTGGTTTTTCTGAAGCTGAAGTGGACGCAGCTGTGGTCTGTCCAGTGGAGTCCGGTGGAGTGGCTGAAGGAGATGTACTTGCTGGAGGAGAAGACTGGGTCAAGCGTGTGTCCGGCGTAGTGGGTGGGGGTGTTCACCAGTTGCTTGAGTCCGAGGTTGGCGAGGTTGTCCAGCAGGGTGGTGGTGTTGTTGTCGTTGTTGTTCTCCAGGTGGAAGTTGAGGTCCCCTAGGAGGATGTAGTCGGCAGAGGAGAGGGCGTGAGGGCTGATGAAGTCTGCGATGTCTTCGCTGAATTGTGTGCGGGGTCCTGGGGGTCTATAGATGAGGGTGCCTCTGAGTGTGGTCTTGGGGTCGGTGTGAATCTGGAAGTGGAGATGTTCGGCAGCTGTGAGGGTGTCGTCGGAGTTGGTTGTGATGCGGATGGTGTTCTTGTGGACAATGGCGATGCCTCCTCCTGTCTGGTTGATGCGGTCCCTCCGGGTGATCTTGTATCCGTCCGGGATGCCGATGGCGATGTCGGGCGCTGAGGAGGCGTTCATCCAGGTTTCTGTGAGGAAGGCGACGTCTGGAGATGTGGTGTCGAGCAGGTTCCAGAGTTCCACGGCGTGTCTGTGGATGGAGCGGGTGTTAAGCAGGATGCACTTCAGGTGGTTGCTGTTGGTGCTTGGTTTGGCGGGCGCGGTGCGGGTCTGGATGCAGGAGAACTTGCAGGATTGGCAGGTGAAGGGTCCGTGGGTGCGTCTTGGGCGGCACGGCAGCACCCGGGGATCCGGCTGGTGTTGAGTGCGATGAGGGTGCCGGCTTCGTAGGTCCGGCATGTAGGCTCGCAGCGGTGGGGACCAGGGGGTCTGGCGCTGGGCGCGGTCCAGGCGCGGACGGGCGCAGACGGGCTTGCCTTTGGCGCGCCCGCTGCGCGGCCTCCATATGAGGAGAAGAGGGAAGAGGAGCAGCTGGGAGGTGGGAGCGGGGCGGCCAATGGGGAGCAAGGGGGCGGAGCTACCGGAGTGTAGCGGCGGGAAACGAACGGGCGGCGATGGGGTGACGCGACGAGGCTGGAAGAGAGAAGAACACGGTAAGGGCAAACAGGGTAAAAACAATACAATACAGTGGAACAATACCAGGGGCACAGGCACTCGGGGTACAGAAGAAAGAGCGGACACAGGCACTCGGGCACAACGAAGAGGGCGCTGGCGCTAGGTCACTGGAGGCGGGAAAAGGCAGTCAGGGCACAGGAGCACAGGGCACAGGAGCGAGAGCGGTCACGCTGGAGGCTGTGAGGCGGTGAGGGGAGCGACCTGCCTGAGAACCAGGGTCAGAGGTCGCTTGCCCAAGGGGTCGCCCCCAAAATACACATAAATAACAATATCCCTGGTGTCTAGTGGTTTTCACCCCCCGGGGGCAGATCCGCCGAAAAATCTGCCCCCGGGGGGGCGAAATACAAAATAAAATTGCCCCCGGGGGGTCGACCCTTGCCGCGATCGTGGAGCAGGAATCTTGTGAAAACAGGCACAGGGGGAAAGGAAAAACCCTTTCCTTTCCCCGTGTCTGTTTTCACCACCCCCGCCCCCCAAAAACAGAGAGGACTCACCTTAGACGTCCTTCTCCGAAGACGCGCTGGAAGCAAATGGCTTCCAGCGCGCCCGGCAACACTAGATGACGTCAGCGCGCTGTGTGCGCGCTGACGTCATCGGATTGCCGTGGGGGGGGCGGGGGTGGAAGGGGAAGGTCTTCCCCTTCCATCCCCGCCTGGGGAGGGGAAGGGGGTGCACGGGGGGCGCGCTAGCGCTCCCCCAAGTTCCCCTGTGCCTAGGACGAGATGATCTCGTCCAAGGCACAGGGGAACTGTAGCCTTGGACGAGATCATCTCGTCCAAGGCATAGAACAGGTTAAAGGACTCATGATGAGGAAGTAACATTACTGTGCTTTAAAAACAACTGGGTGGCTAAGGGAGTTCAGGTGCACACTTCACCTAGCACATATTAATGCATGCTCATTTTTCTGAGGAGAATTATGGTGGGTGCCAAACAAGGATGAATCTCTTCCACCCAATAGGCTCTCCAATAGGGGACAATAATGCCCTAATTAAAGTCCAAAATATTACACACCACTTTAGGTTCATAGCAACAGTATCACAGTCAAGACACTTCCACAGAACTTCAGTCCATCACATTGCACAGTGCTGAGTAAAAAGCCCTTCTAGTCAGCACATATTTCGTCCTTTGATATATTAGTCCCATTACCTCTTCGGGCCTTAGTAGAAATATAAATGAAAAAATACAGAAGGAGTAAATAGCACGTGAAATCCATAGTAACATGGCTGATGCAAAAGTACTAAATGTAATTGGTATTCTGGTGTGGTCACAAAAAAAACCAGAGTGGAGTGGTGTCCATTGGAGTCATCCAAAGTGTGCGACTCATGACGACTGCAACATATTATGAAGTAAACATTGAAGAGAATATGTAATTCAACTCCATGTTGGGATACCCTACATGTAAGACACTAAAAGCTGATGTTGTATGTTAGCAGCACCATTTAGGCATATTATTGTATGTTTTAACAACACGGATGCTAAAGATTGAATCGTCCTCCCTAACAATGGGATGAATTCCAACAGCATTCAAATTTGCATAACACACAGGATGAAGAAGTTTAGAGATCACAGCAAAGTTACAAAAAACATGCCTTAATCAACTGATTATAGAACACACTAGCCAGATTAGAAGGTAATTATTGGATAGGGAATTGCAGTTAGTTGCAGTGACTGTAAAGAGGAATGGAAGTTTAGTGTTGGTGATTGCGCCTATTTACCCAGGTCCTGTATGAGATCAGAATACACTTTATCATACTATTTGTACATCAAATACCACAACATGCCTGTTTGTATCTACTCGTAGAGCCCGTACCTTTTGGGTGACACTCTTGTGAATATTTTCCTTTTGTTTATCAAAAACATTGTCATGGCACAACGTAAATATCCCCTATTGCTGATCTCTACGTTGAGATGAGAGGGGTTAATTCAGTGTGGGCGGTAGAAGTAGAGACAAGAGAAGAGACAACACACCTGATTACTTCCACACCTTTAAACATTTGCCTAGGGGCGTCCATACACAACCTTGCAACTACAACTAGGTCTCATGTGTTTTTAGGTGCAAAGGTTTAAATTACTTCAGCCATACATACCTCATAGCACACCCAACACTCCAAAGTTACTATGTTTAGCTGAATCATGTTTAATAAGGGAATAAATAATATCCAACTATTGTAACAGAAAGTTTCAATTCTATTAGGGACAAGGGGCGAGGATTACGCTGTTCTTTCTTCACTTTCATTATTACAGCAGGCTTATTATAAAACAGTTATTACCAAAGCACATTTCCCATGAACCATTGGAAAACAAAAGAACATTAAGTCCATCCAATCAGCATACAGCATTCCCCTTTATCCTTGCTTGACAACACTCCTGCCGCCTCTTTCTTCTTGTGACCAAAGCTGACAGTTCCGACCTTTATTCTTGTTTAGAAGAGTTGCCTCCTACGGAAAACAGATGTGTGATTACAATCTAGGAGTACAATCCTGAGTACACCAGTAAAGAGTTGAACGTCATGTACAAAGACCATAAAACTAACATTAGGGTAAAGTTACACCAGTAGCACATGTACATGCATAAGAAGAAGAAGATAATCACATGTAACAAGCATAGTCTCTATGTTTATTCGGGTGAGAGAAATGACCATGCAGCATGGGGTGGGCTAATCCTCACCTCCTTGTCCTTAATAGAATTGAAATGTTTCATTACGCTAGCTAAGACATTTTTCATTCGATGTCAGGATCGGGGCAAGGATTACGCTAGTTCAAAGCGTATCCTCCACCAATGTAGAAGTAGAATTGTTTAAACATGGAGTCTGATAACCAGTCTGCCACATTGAGAATGTCCTCTAGACATGATCCCAAAGTAAATGCTTTGGACAACATTACGCCTCTAACAGACTGTGCCTCAAACATCTTTGTGTCAATGCCAGCTTCTTGCATAGCCCATCAGACCCATCTGGCAATAGTCAGGGAGAAGATTGCCCTGTAGGGTTTCCTCATGGTGATGAGCAGTTGTCAGTCCCCTGGGTGGCAGACGTCCTCTATCAAAGCCTCATAGGCCTTAATGCTGCAAACCACACAAGGTTTGGGAGTATCTGGAAAAACAGGGTATGACAATATGGGAATTACATTTCATTCTTCAGGAGATATAGAAAGTAACCTCCTCCTGGATAAATATTCTACCTATGCTCTGACATCAGCCACTCTCCTAGTAGACACTACGCAGAGCAATGTAGCTAGTTTTACTGGCATTTCCTTCCTGGAGAGGTATTTATTGGAAGGCCAGGAGAGAAAAAGATTGAGGACCTTTTTATTATCCCATAAGGAATACCTCATTTCCGGGGGAGGGATAAACAGATGTCCCTGAGAAGTTTGTGGACCAGAGAATGTCCACCTACTGGCTGATCTCCGATATGAGAGTGTCCCTCCCAAATGGCCGACCTGAAAGTGTTAATGGACTTATATCCATACCATTGGATGCAAGATAGTCTAAGAAATTCAGGACAAGGACAACATCTGCCCACATAGGATCCAGACGTTTCTTTTGGCACCATCCAAATCTATACCGTTTGATAGAGCTGTCTGACCATGCTTTAGAGAGGAGTGATGCAGTGTGTCGCGAAAGGCCTGGGACTTTCCAGCATTCCCGGTAATTCTCCACGCTATGAGATGTAGAGTGCTGTCCAGAACTAGACGGTGGGAATTCCACGCAGGAACCCGTAGAAGAGTCAGAAACTGGGATAGATGGACTGGAGAATCCCAAGAAATTTCCATCAGAACCAAATACGACACTTGAGATCTCCACGTCATGGACACTACCCCAGGTCTGCCTGCTGTATCCGAAGTTGTGCAGATAGTCTCATTATCCTCGCGAATGGGGAAAAGCATACCCTTGTTCCTGTTGCCAATCCTGCAGGAAGGCATCGGTCGCCGTAACATTGGGGTCGGGTCTAGAGGTTTTGTACCTGTCCAGTTGATGGTCCAGGCAAAACACAAAGGGTTCCACCATGAAAGGACACCACCGGGCCTGGATTTTCTTGAAAACTAGAGGGTCCAGCTTCCATAGGCTCACACCTGCCAGTGTTGGGATTGCCAATCTGCTACCTGGTTGTCTTTCCGTGGGAGGTGGTCCGCTGTCACCAAGATGTGAGGCTTGAGGCAGTAGTTCCAGAAGCTCTGCGCCACATTGTCTATCTTTAGAAGCATGTGGGATTGAAACATGTCCTTCCTCCAACACTTCACGATGAACAAGCCTGCTATCAGTTTGAGGGAATTCCCAACATCGTATTCCCCAGCTTGTGCTGCTGGCTTTGGATTTGATAATCAGATCCTGTGGGACCCGAAGATGGCCTGCCCATTCCATGCTTCCATGTGGGCAATCCGCCACCTCATCTCTTCTCAGGCTTTTTCCGATAAGGGGACTGTCTGACAATAGGTGAGTCCCTGCCGAAGGTTAACAGCCTAAAGGAGCTGAAGGGCCTGATAGTGTGGAGGTCCTGGAAAGATGGCCTGTATAGAGGATGAGAGGAGCACCACTATTCACGCAACTTTCCTGAGAGACGTGGACGGGTTGTTCACTGTTTGGTAGAGTTTGTGTCTGATTTTAGACAGTTTTCAAGGAGGAAGAGTCAACATGGCATTGACAGAGTCCACCACAAAGCCCAGGAAGAAAATAGTTTGAGTCGGTGACAGGACTGACTTGTTCCCGTTGATGATGAACCCAGGGCTCCAAGAGGTCTACAGTTATATACAACTCTTCTGACAGCTTCAATGGACATTGTTCCATGAGGTGCATGTCATCCAGGTAAACTATGAGACTTATGCCCTTGGCTCTGATGTGTTCCACAATTCGTTTCATGACCTTGGTGAAACACCACAGGGCCAATGATAAACCAAACTGGAGAGTTGTGAACTCAGAGGTCTGGGATCGCCACTCAAACTGCAGAAAGCAGTGATGTGGCGGGAAGTCTGAGATCATGAAATTTGTGTCCTTCAGGTTGAGGCGTGCAATCCAGTCTCCCAGTTGAAGGTCCTTCAGGATACCTTCCATTTTGATGTGGCAGAACACTAACCACTCATTGAAGTCATTGAGGTTGATGACGGGGCAGTGATCCCTGACCCTGTTCTCCACAAGGAAGCATTTGCTGAGAAATCCTGAAAGGGTGAGGGAAAGCTCAGACTATTACTGCTTTCGAGAGAAGATCCTTGACTTCTGCGTTTATTAGGGCAGTGTCCACAACAGAGAATGAAGGGAACGGGTAGGGAATGGTTGGCACAAGGATTCAAAGAAGTATACCCAGGCATCTGATGGGATTGTACCCCAGATCTGACTGAGGTTCACCAGCCAGTCCCCTTAGTCACACCTGAGAAAAGGAATGAATACTCACCTTGAGCGGAGTTGTGGCTGCCGCTGCCTCTGGAGATCCCTCTGGAGCCTCGACAGCCGGGGTATCCTCTGTTCCTGAGCTTAGCAGGGGGCTGCCATTGGCCTTGTGTGGCTCCATGGACTCTGGAGGGGGCCTGGTACTGAGATTGGCTGCCAGATTGCCCCTTGCCACATCCCACCCCGGTGAAAACATGGGGTGTGAAGATATGTTTCTTGACGCTTGAGCCTTGTCTAGGGAATTGAATGTGGCCACACATTTTCCCAGCTCCCTTATGAAGGGATCCTTGAAAAATCCCGCCTGGGGAATGGGGCCCACTTCCGAGTTCAGCAGGTCCCCCAGTTTAGGATCTATCTTTATTAGCAGGGACCTGCCCATCTCTACGGAGATAGCACAGTTGACATCCCCTAGGAATGTGATGTCTCGCTGGCCCAACCTGACAGAGCTTCCTGGGAGATGAGGGAACCCATGGCCTTAGCGTCTTCAGCCATATCTAGTATCTTGGAGAGGGAACCAGAGAAGTTGAGTGGTTTATCGTGGCAGGAGTGCTCTCTCCCTTTCTTTGGGTCTCTCATGTATTTGACAGAGAAGAAGGCCATGCGGGCGTCAATTTCCAGAGTTAGCTCCACTTTGCCGTCCAGGGATGGACGATGGCTCTCTGCCTGGAGGCTTTTGCGTATTTTCTTATCTAGGGGCTTCTTAAGTCACCCTGACACGTAGGCGGCCACTGTCTCCACCGGGGCCTATTCTGCAGAGCAGGGGTCCATCAATTATTCTGGGTCAAGAATGTCTGACTGTGTGGCAGTGGTACCCACCCCTGGCGTGTGATCGCTGTCGGCCGTGCCCATGCCCATGGTGGCGGAGGGGCACCAGATTGATCTGATTTGTTATCCTTACCGGATGCCGTTCACCAAGCATACGCATACCCAGCGCCTTAAATGCATGTTGCCTCAGACAGCTCAAGAATGCCTACATTGCCGAGCACCGGAAGCTACTTTTTACCACATGGTATGGGACTGTCCCCCCAGCATACTTGACATCAAATTACCACAATGACTGGAGAATTACTGGATACAGGCTGTCCCCTACCCCTGAATCCTGGGCCTCTGCGCTAAGGCCAAAGGGATAAACATCTTTACAGGTTCATAGACCTGGCCTTTGTCCTATTTAAAGGACTTACAGCTATGCAGTGGAAGGCACCCGTCTGCCCTGGCGTTAACACGTGGCTTAGTGCGCTGTTGCAGTGGGCTCATGCTGAATCACAGGTACTCCGCTCTCTGAGCAATAGGAGCCTGGCTCTGGGGTGCCATGAGATCTCCGATGCCTTTATAATCAACATCGAAGCCAAGAATGACACACGTCCCCTCTGAGGAAGGACCTTCACACATACACTCCCACGTTTAAAGTAGCGCACCACTCGTGTGCCATGAGCTTCAGGTTGTACATGTCACCTCAGGGGACTGTAAACCCAGTCTCCTCCATGTGCTTTTATCCCAATACAATATAGCAAGTAGCCACCAATCACTATGGCACCATCTCCCTAGTTGTGTACGTCAGGAGTCTGGTTCTTCCCCACCTGTCATATAGGCCATTCTCTAAATATTCCACAGCCTTACCCCACTTGCATTGTTGCAGGCACCCCAATGCACCACACGAAAATATTCGCTCTCCGGTTAATTACTTAACATGTCACGGTCATGTGAAACTGATCACATCAAATATTATGTTTATTATTGTATACTGATTTTACATTGCTTTTGGTCCTTGTCTGTCTTTCCCTTCCAAACCTGGTCCTCTCACTTTCCCTGTGCTTCCTCACCACGCAGTGTTCTGTAACAGCTGGTTTTGTTGAATTGTAAGCAATAAAAACACATTTTTAAAAAAAGAATCCCTCTTGGATGCTGTTGGGGAATCATCCCCATTTAATGGGTCTGGGGAGGAGCTGTGGGGGGTTGGGCAAATGCCCCTAGGAGGTCCCCGGTTCAGGGACAGCCGGGGGTTGCAATCCTAGGGGTAAGCATGGCTGATAAAGGCTCACTTGAGCCGGTCAAAGGCGTCTAGGTCAACCCCAGGGCTATGTACACACTTTTGCTTGTAGTCAGACAGCCTTAGAGCTTTAGTAACCAAGGATCCACAGAGGTTTTCATCCGGGGGGAGCGGGTCTAAAGACGTTTTCTGCCATTTGCAGAAGCTTCTGCTCTAAGGGTGCCACTGCCTCAGATATGGCCCTGTAAATGGATGTCTCCATCACCTCACAGAAGTTCTCATCAACAGGGAGGTAAGTAATGCTCTAATCCTCTAGGTATGTCTCAGCAGATTCCTGCATTATGAGGGGTAGGTTTTAAGCTGGGGAGGCCCAGGTAAGTACAAACTGGCTGCTCACAAGGCCAATGGAGGGACTATGTCCTGGGGGGGGGGGAAGACCCCAAACACCCACTGGTTTTAAGAGGCAGTAACTCTCTATTAGCACCAGCTTGGGTTTGTGTCCCTGTCAGCCTGAGCAATGTGGGCTTGATGTGCAAGCTGGTATTACAGTCCCCTGCTGGGACATCAAGACTCCAGGTGGTTGGGCTATTGTTAGTTATTTAAAGGTACTCCTGGGGGCTGAAGCACTGCTGGACATGCTGCTCGTAACTGTCACACCGATCTAGTGTGCCATCACTGGGAGGTGAGAATGCGCACTGAGGGCTTTAAATTTCAAGGGTTGTGGCACCCTCTAGTGACTGGTGGACCACTCTGCACCATGAGCCCCTTCACCCCGCAGGATAGCAAAGTTGATTCTAAAGCGGCCACAAAGGAGCAATGAAATCTTCCCGCAGCCACGCTACCAGTATTAAAGCAAATATAAATATAAACAAGCACAGAACAGGTTAACAAAGTATTGGGCCCAAGGCCTATGTTATAATGACAGTAAATCAGCTAAACAAGTCAAACTTAATGCACCAAGGCCATTCTACTTATCTTGAAGCTGCTGGAGCAGCAAAGAAAGAGGAGGAAAGAATGTCATCAAGCGAGGATAAAGGGTAATGCTGTCAGGTGATTGGATGGACTTAATGGTTCTTGGGATATGTAGTTTGGTTATCATTGTTTCAAAATAAGACTGCTGTAGTAATAAGAGTGAAGAAAGAACAGTGTAATTCCCGCCTCCGGCCCTGACATAGAATTCAGGTACCAGCTTACTGAGATGACATGCCATTATAAGAAGGGTGAATTACAACAATTCCCTTGGAGCTTGATCGTCTGTTCCAATTTCATATCTAGAGCCATTGCATTGAACCTTCACTCTCTGTCTTTCACCACAAAATGTCTTTGGATACATTTCTGTAAAGATATGGTTTTTCCACCTCTATCTTCTACACTCTTTCCAAATACCAGGACCCATATATCAGATAGTTTATGCAATGGAATTCGCGAAACATGATAATCAGTAACTTCACAGTCTTCACGTGCAGCTCCCAATCACATTCCTGATCAGCCCGTTTTTCACCGTTTACCACTTTTTTCACTAGAGCTATCTTGTGTAAAACAATTACCCAGTACTGACAAAGTTCAGATTTTTCTTTACATTCTTTAACAGATTCTACAAACTTGGTTGTCAGGTTTTCTGATTTTGAACTGAGTGTATTGCTTGGCTTTGCATGGTGTCTTGTGAATGAAGCTCACCCCGTGCCTTGTTCATTTCTGAGATATGCAAAACCTAATTTAACATTCTTGTTCCAGAAAGCATTCCAACGCAATGTTTCTATAGCCTCAGATATGATGAGCATACCTTGTAACAAACTAACATAATGAGTTACGCTTAATTATGACTGGACATTCTTGCTTCCAAAGATTTCCGCCTCAATAAGTGCATTGTCTATGCTACATCCCCTGAGATAACTTCCTGTACACCTTCATTACATTCTACTGGATTGCTAATAAAATTATTAGCTACAATACGGAAAACATCTTCATCACAGAAAAATGGCAGGATAAGCTGGTCTTCAAGCTGAGCACACACATTTTTTTAATCTTTTAGAGCTGTGCATACTGTTGTGTAGTTTGTGCCTTGAGATCATCTTACTGGTAAAAACTCAACCTTCTTCAGTGGGATGGTATTCTGGAAGATCAGAGCATGAATTCCAGCCCATGGAGGAACTGGCTTTTCTTCATCCTTCAGTCTGCACCAAATAAGCGATAGGATAAATTCAGTTAAATCAGCTTTGTATACCACAGCATCAAAAAGAAGAAGATCCATGTCCTCAGCCACTTTGAAACTTTCTGGTAGACTGGGACATGTTGATGGTTTGCACACATTGGCAAGGCACTTTATTTATAAGTTTGCAGCTTTTTATGTTTATGCCTTTAGCTAACACAGCTTGTTTTTCAGCAGCTACTTCATTGGTACAGTCTTAAGCACCATGGCAGTATCATGTGTGCTGGATATTCTAGACAAAGAAGAGCTGTCTTCAAACTCAAAATTATCAAGTGCAACTACTGTAAATCCTTTCCTGGTAAAGTGACTTGGAAGTGGTGTGCTGTCAGATTCACAAGATTTTATAGCATGAGCTGCTAATAAGCTCCTGCACCGTACTATGTCATTATAACTTGTTGATACACCAAACCAATCCATTGAAGTGATTAACTCTCTACTTTTTGCACTTGTCATAGATTGTGTGGACATTCATCATGTGCAGCAGAGTTATCTTTTTGCTGTGCTGTAATCATAAAACATGATTCATGTGATTGTCTCCCACTTCTTCGCTTATAACTCCAAAGCCATCATCAACGTTGTCAGCTTTTGTTCTGAACTCAAGAAGTTTAGCTTGTAACAGTTTTGCTTTGCTGATATTGAACAATGATGTAAACATTGTTAAGACAACATCAAGTTTTCTTGTTGACTCCCATGATTTGTGGAGCTCTGAGGAATCACAAAATGTGTCATTAAATCCAAAGTCTAAATCTTTCAGGTCATTTTTTAAAATGGTTCCTGTTGATTTCACTGCATTCTGTGATCTTATTTTGGCAGCAAGAACTTCAGGAGTCAAATCAGCTGAGAACACCATAAGTGGTTCATTCTTTTGGTTAGAATGACAAAAACTAATTCTGTCATAGTACATTCTCACCAGAAAAAATCTTAATTTCATTATTATGGATTAATACAGTTTGATCAATGTTTACCATTATTTCTCTGATCTCACTGGGTGTGAACGCGTAGCCAGCACTCAAGAGTGGCTTTCAAACATTATTTACTTTTTCAAAGAGTGCAAACTTTACTGAAGGCTGGCGGTTACATTGCTGCTGGGAGCCCACTGTACATTCATATTTTCAAATGTATGCATGCATGCAGTTCGGGTAGGCATACCAATCCACTGCAAATGCATTCACCTCACTGTTTAGATCAGATAACCGGCTGAAAACTTCAGGTATATCAAGGTGCCAGGACTACAAGGTACACATTCATGATGATACCACTAAGTTACAGTGCTGAGGAATAACTACATCAGGAAGGTAGTCAGATTGTTTGTGTGGAAATGACCTGGCAGTCAATGGTGGAGCATGTAAGTAAGTTAAGTATTAAGTAAGTGTTTTATAAAGTGCTCAATTGCCAAAAGGCGCATTGGTGCTTATATCACTGACAACAGCAAAGATGAAGATGACAGCTCATTTAAAGGTTGTGTGGTGTCTGCCTGAGCCAGAATGCTCAGAGAATGGAAGAGGAAAACAGGAGTGAGAGAGTGCCTCTGGCGGGATTGATTCTTTGAACAGTGCAGAAAGGAAGAGTAAAGTAGGCATTCCCCTGGTCATTATTAAAACATCTTCCTTTGAGGTGTAACAGCATAGCTAACAGAGCAGTCTGCAAACAATTTAGAGATCTGTGGGGATGCCACTTCCCTTGCGAGCCCAATGGTATGCATCATGAGGAGGTAGCTCCATTCTCATTGGGTGCCACAGAAATCAGCTGTCAGGTGGCAGTGTTATTTTGATGCAATCTCCCTTAGAGTAGATAGCACAGAGATTCAAGTTAAATGGTGACATCACAGCCACAGAGTATGCAATCACTAGGTGGTATTCACAAGCAACATTTATCTGTGTGAGCCATACAGGGGTTGAGTGCAGCTTGCTAATGGCACTTGGATACTCAAGCCAAACACAAAGTGGTACTTGGGACATCTCATTGCCTATTGACAATTTTACAAATTGTGACCTCCATTTTTCTGTTGCAGCTCTATGCAACAGCAGTACCAAAATGGGAATCTTTGTTTCATTGCCAGCTCCACCCAGTCATTTCTGAACAGGAGTTAAAATGGTGGGATTGGAGACTAAGGGCCTAATTTTTAAGTTTGGAGGGTGGGTTACACCATTACAAATGTGATGGCTATCCCACCCGCCATATTACATGCATTGCATTACATTCGATGACACTTGTAATAAGGTAGACAGGTTATCAGCACATTTGTGGTGGAGTAAACCATTAGCAAAACCCTAAATCAAGCCCTCAACATCTAATATGGAATCAGCTGGGGACACTACTTCTTGTGGACCAGGATTAAGACATTTTCCTTGAGTTCCATTTTGCTGAGTTCTGAGCCAACTAAGAAAGCATATGATGCAATTCGTTGAACTCATCTTTTTTTTAAATGTTTTGTGGGCACAATTTCAGGAACACCAGAGGAGACGGGCCTGCTGGGATCAGACTGTAGCAATCTGACACTTTTACCACTGGTGTCCTGAGGTTTAAGCTTACTATTGAACCCAAACCTGAGCATCAAGTACACTGCTTTAGTAATGGTATGTTTGTGTGGACACAGCAACATGTATCACGCTTACTCCATGCACAACCTATACACACAGGAGTCACACATACACTTGCAGCGTTCATGTCCCACATTGGAGCGAAGTACCTGGTTGCAAAGGTCTGGCAAACCAATGTAAATCAAATTGTAAAGGCCAGTAGACCACTGTGCTTGGCAGGCAGCAGGTAAAAAGCCTTGCTCTGGTACTATAATCGTATTACTCCCACTGCTTTCAGTTCTGTAGAGCTCACTGAGCTGATAATAGTTGTACCATCAAAAGAAGAGTGTAATTAGTGTACTCCTCAAAACCAATCACCCAGCTCCGAGTCAAAATCCAAGTTATGGAAAAATCCTCAGCGCACATGTATGATTGTCATGTGTGCTGAGGTAAAAAGTTCAAAAACTACAGAGCTTGCTATGTGGAACTCAAAGTCAGGGCTCATGCTCTCTCGACCCATACCAGCATATTTGTGTATTTGTTGATTGTCCACTTGTCGTTTTAGATTTCCCAGCCTGATAATGCGTTGCTTTGTTACACACGAGAATTCTGCTTATTGTGGAATTTGTTTAGGTAGGGGAATGGTTGGAATCTCTGTCGAGCTAAACCAGGTTGGATAAATGACCAGGTATCATCTCTTATTGGGAAGGTGATCTGATGGTCTGCTTGTAGGGATTGTATGTCAGAAGTCTGACTGTGGCAACATTTTCTGAAATACCCTGGAAGGCAAATTAGGAGTGAGGTCACATTTAGCAAGGTTATTATTTTCTTTGCTTGCGGTGTTTCCAGGAAAATACTGTCGAGGAAGGACATGAATGGCACAGACGTCTGCTAGGCATAGACAGAGCTACTTGCAGGTGGTCTGTGGAATAGCATCATCACGTTCAGCATTCCAAAGAACAGATTGGCTCTGGAACTGCAGCCAATGTAACATCGAGGACCCAGAAAAGAAAACAATAAGTGGGTGAGATAAGCTTACCATTATTATGGCTAGCAAACCTTTGGGTCGATCGACCACTGGAACTACCTTGTAACTTCTATCCCACGCTCATACTGTCCCATCCTGACTGCAAGCGAGGCACCAGCCTTAATGTCCACGAGGTGGCTGAGGTAGCCAGCCCCATCCTCAAAGTCAACCCCCCAGAAAGGGAAAAATAAACATCCAATGGCCTTCTTTAAGACTCCTCTTGCTTGTGGGTGGCCACATGGATTACCTGACAGAGTAGCCAAGTATATGCAAGCAGTGAACTAAACTAAGGACTTCACATTAGATAATTTTCCTACTTAAGGGACAAAAGCCTGTGCTGCTCTTACCCCCAAACTCTTTACTATGTGCAAAAACATTTCGCCTCTTACGTCTGAGCTCTAATTGAGAAAACTATGAACTTTTAGATCTCTATAGACTATGCTTCACTTCGTCCGCAGCTACTAGCATCACATTTCTCTGCTGATCACCCACTAGAAACACAGGGCCATCTAGGTGCTCTTTCTGTGTTTCTAGGGGAACCATGAATGCCTTGGTACCAATCAATGTAGCATTTGGATTTCGAAATCCCTGTTAAGGAGGTCTGCAGCAAACACAGATTCAAAAAGAGTTACCTAGCCTAAGGGGCTTTCAGAAATCACCCATCTATCTTTTACCCCATTTTATAGAGGGTGATGGAGGCCACTTTAGGTTTCCGATATAAGTGGAAAACTGCTCTCCTCTGCTCAGCATCCAACATGTTCACTGCCAAAAAATTATGAAAGACTGAAATGTTTTTTCTTGATTACCTGTGAAATCAGCGCGAAGTCTACAGTGTCACGGACTTTACATAAAAGTCCTAGATGATAATTTTGAAACGCTGTAGCATGATGGCTTATTTAAGTATGCATTGAAACATTCCATTTTAGTTATCACCACAGTTAGATTTAACTGTCTGCAAGACCTATTGTTTCCAGAACTTTTAATATATACTTAACTGACTTTTGGGTCGGCCATTTGCTAATGATTCGATAGCTTTCCTCTCGATTTCTGTGTTTATCGCCTTAGGAGCATTTTGACTTCATCATATTTTGATTGGACAAGTTATCCCTCTACATTGGGACGACAGAAACTTTTTTTTTTTTTGCTTCAACTTGTCACTTTGGCAAATTTGTTTCAGGACTGACGGCAGCTGAAATCCGAGTTGCTTGTACTTTCTTGGGGAGAAGATGGCGGTGTGTTTTCTTTTACTGTTGGCATCGTTAATGATTGGCCATTTAAACGTCAAGAACGGCTACCATTAACCTATGGAATGAAAGACGTTGAACAATGTAGGCTCAGGTGTAAATAAGTAGTACGCCAGCTGTACCGACCTACTTAATGCGCCCTTTGTCGCAGGGTTAGCTGAGCCGTGTACGTTTGACTCTCCTATCGCTGCTTCTCTACAGGCGAATGATGCTTCAATGCGCTAACGTTATCAGCAGTTTTCCCGAATGTGGCCTTTGTAATCGTTTAACCGAACAACAAAGCACTTTTCAGTTTACGTTTGGCACTAGTTTGGAACTCTTACAATTGGGCAGGTGTAGCTATGGAAAAGCAATGCTAGGCTAGATAATAATTCGCCAAAAACATGTGAATTGCATATATCAAAGAAAGAAACAGACTTTTTAGCAACTGAATATATCGCTGGCTGTCCTAAACCATACCAGCCTTTCTACTAAACCAGTGTTTCCCAATCGTTTGCCTTCTCTCGTCCCCCACTTTATCTTACTGGAACCCAGGGAACCCCACATTAATGACTGGAACCTAGGGACACCCCCACTAAGTAGATGCTAGAAGCCGGGGACCGGCATAAACACTGTTGATGATTTGAAACACAAAACCATACACAAAAAAGTACAGAAACAAGCATTCATCAAACACATATATAAATGATAACACGTTTTATTTAATTTACAAACAAATATAAGTAAAAAAATACAAAATGTAATTTTAATAGGAAGGTTGGAGTTTTTCTAAATTCAATTGAAGCCACACATCATCCATTCTATATTCTGTTTGATGCACCTGCACTGCTCCCGCAAATCAATCTGAGAATAGAAATACGTTTTCAGCCTCCAATTACAAATACCTCGACATTTACAGTGTGTTTTAAAATTTTCAATTGTACATTTCGCCACTTCATTTATATTGACTTGATTAATCAATTGATATTACTTAATTTTCTAAGCAGTCCCAGATCCCCTGAAGAGAGTTCGCAGACTCTCAGGGGTCCCTGGGCCACAGGTTGGGAACCACTTTAATAAATGTCAGTAGAAATACATCCACTTGGAGCCCGTTTACTCCGGATGGGACTGCAAAACAAGTGTCTTTGTGTGACTCCCACCCACAAGAAAGGTGTCTCTTTCGAGAACCTCAACACTGGAACATGGCATGGTTCGCCAGAATGTATTTGTTTCATATAATACTCATGTTATGTTTATTTGTAGAGGGCACGACTGACAACACAGTTTTGTGGCGCTACAATACAGGGGCTGCGCGGTCAGTGTTTGGGCTGTGTCCTGATTTTGATGATGGCAGAGGAGGTTTCCTCGAATAAGCAGTTGCTGAGCATTTGGAAAGTTTGGCTGGCTGTTTCTGTTTACTTCTGATAGGCTTTTGTACAAGTAAATAATTTGCACACAAATAAGCTTTTTCTTTCACGAATACACTGCTGGTACCTGTATGTGTACAATATTGTAATTTAATTTATATAGTTTACTACCCCTGACAAGGCGTCAGTGCACTTTTGGCGAGTAGCACACTACTCCAGAACCCAAAAGGATTAGAGGTAGATTAGTATAGGGAAATAGGAGTTAGTTTGAGCTGTGGGTATGTGAGTCTGTAAGTTGGTTTCAATAGAATAATTAAGGGATAGAATAGGGAAGAATCTACAACGTGTTAATTTGGAGATCATAGTAGTAATGAGGTTTGGAATAAGTAAAACGAGAAATGGAAGAGGGAAGAGTTTGTAGAAAAGGATTAGGGAGATCATAGTAGTAAAATGAGGTTTGGGGTGAGCTAGGAGAGAAAGAGGAGGGAAAAGTCGAATTATTTTGGACATCATAGTAGTAGAATGAGGTATGACTATCTCTGGATTGTGTTGCAGACTGTGCTTAATTCGTGCTGTAGTGGGCACCAACACTTATTTTTGGAGACCAGAGTTTATTTTCCCTCATCAAATTTTGACCCAAAGCCAGAGAAAACAAGCAATAGCAAAGCTGATAGGCCTGTGTTGGCTGTCAGCCTGTTGGGTTTGTCAATTCTCATTTCGTCATGAAAGGAGGAGAAAGCAGACGTCTAGCATACTAGCACACAATTAGCCTTAATGAATTGTGGTAAAAGCAGGGCATGATAATATTCACTTGAGTTGAAAGCTATTAGTGTTCACTATTCTAGGAGCAGCCAGTGTTGTGTATCCCTAGACACCTGTTCTAGGATTGTTATCCTTCTTCAGCAGAGAGTAGCAAGTGAAATTTGGAGGTGCTGGAAATGCTGCTCACAGTCTTCTCAGGTTTCCCTGCCACTCCCAGAGCAGAGGTGCACCCTGGAGCTTTGTCAGCCCAATAACTCCTCTCACTGCTCTGGGGTGCATTTATGAATTATCATTTCCTCGGCTTTTGTGTGAGATGGCAACGATCTATTTGGTATTCCTTAAACCTGTTTTTGTAACTTTTTCGGTGCAACAATTGAGGTGTGAAGTTTTGTCACAGGGGAATAATGAGGTTATTAGTAGGCAAGTAGAAGAATCAATGTCAAATTTGGTTTGGGGGAGTTTAATAATCTATAACGATCAGCAATTTCAGACTCGTTCGTGTCTTCTGTAACAGACGTGCATAGTTAATTGATTCATTATTTCGCTTTGCTCTTACATGCCTGTTAGCTTGCGTTCTGCTGTTGCAGCTGATAACGTGAACAAAGCCAATCTTCATGGAAATATTCTCACAGCTGCAAACACAGACTGCTTAAGTGTACATCTGCGCATGCCTGTGCTTACAGGTCCCACTGCCTTCACACCGAACAATTACCTATTTAATGTCTTTGCCAGTGCTTGCAATTCCACTTTACCACTAGGAAATATGGGTATCCAAGTCCAAGCATGCTTACTGCTGCTGGCTGAAAAACTACAATTGTCTTAAAGCCATCTTCGTGAAGAGGGACTGATGACTTCCTGATCATTACTTAGAAACCAAACCTACGTTTACTTGTACAAGAACCTTTCTCCCCTCTGCACAGATAAAACGCAATTTAATAGCCAGCATTAACAGAACAATAGGTCAGGCTTAGATCTGAAAAATGCAGGCCAGGTCTACAGGGTTTTCAAATGTAAACCATGCACTTACCCACTCACTCAATCAATAATTACCTCATTCTCACATTCACCCACTCGTATATTAACACACAAACTCACCAATTAGCAAAGATACACTTTAATTTTTCAGAAGGCCAGGCCTATTGTTTTTTCCAATGCTTATTTAAGAAAGTGAAATTTATGGCTTTTCCAATGCGTGTTTAATCTTGTGGAAGCAGCATACAAAAGTAAAATATAACAATTCGCCCGGGCAATTGTTTACCTGCTGTAATTTACTAGAAATACTGATAGGGTAGGGTTTTAGTACACAGACAGGAACATGAGTGCTTTGGAGGGACCAATAAGAAAGGGAAAGGGGTAGATCATTTAAGTGGACACAACACTATTTTCTGTATTGTCGGAACTTTTTCAGAAGTCTAGAGACAATCGAAGGTTACTGGGCTTTGATGTGGGGCTTCGAACCACTTTCCACTGGTGTTCCAGGCATAACCTTAATATTGGACCAAAAAGTTATCTCCCAGTACACCCCTTTAACACTTGGCTCTCAGGGTATCACAGAAGAGCAGTTCAAGGCTTACTCGGAAGGTGGTGTAGGATTAAAGACTTGGAACTCAGCGAACTGCAAAAAACATGATGATTTATTATTGCACATACTCTCAGAATTACTGAGTATAAACCAAGCAGGCATTTTCTACAGTATTCTCTACATTTACCAATGGGCCTAATACCATGGCAATCTCAGGGAAAGTGTCTGTCGGTAAACTGCACTGATATTTGCCCATGGAAGTGGGGTCTCAGCACTATGGGTGGAACTTGTAATGAAGATTGCTCAGTCACCTGTTAGCTCCCAATAAGTCACACCCCTATAATTCAGCGCTAATGCCACAGAGGCTAATGCTTTAGAGGGTCTAAAGGGAAGATCAGCGCTAATGGACCCCAGCCGTATTAAATGAAGTAATTTTGTACTATGACTCTGCAAATTGGGACCAATAGTGAGGGCGAACAGTCACAGGCTGGCCACTAGGCTGTGCTGACGGCAAGAGGTCAGAACGCAACAATCAACCAATTAATAGACACAGTAATTGAATGTTCAACCCTGTGCTTGTATTTTGTAGAAGAACGTACTTTTAATCACATATAAGAATGAAATACTTCACAATCCAATCTGCGAATAAATGGCGCTAGTCCCTGTTTACAATCCGCCTCTGGGCACTACACCTCCCCTCCTACAGTGCTCTGTTCATTCCAGATGACTCTTGGTTAGAGTCCTCAGTAGTCTTTGGCACATGTCAGGTTCACATGTGCAATCAGTACACTAATGTGTACCCCGTCATTAATGTTGACAAAGTGTCAATTCCCTGCCTTTCAGTTTCTCTGTTCCAACTGGAGGGCAGTCAGTCGTCGGATTTTGGTTCTCAAGTAGTAAAGGGGGACGTTGGAGCTTGTGCCTTCAGAGTGGGGAATATTTTCCTTAAGAACAGGGTTACCATGCGAATGGAGCTCTGCAAGTGTTGTAGCGACCATGGTGCCTTCTGCAGTTGCGGCCCTGCACGGGCCCAATTGCTAACGATCGCTACAGCAAGGCACTTGCGCCCCCACCAGACCAATGCATCAGCGAGTGCGTCTTCCTGACAGTTGCGACCTTCATAGACGAATCGACTCTCCCGCAGGGGCATAGTGGGGTCTCATGTCACCATAAGTGGCACCACCAATTGACAGCCTGTAGGATACAGATTGCAGAAATGGTGTTGTCGTTTGGATGCATTTCACAAAGGGGACTGCTGAGAGACACCCACTTATAGCACAGGGAGCGCTTGCCTTTGCCCTCTCAGGCAGTCAGCTTTCTCTGGGTGTTCATCTGTGTTCTTTCTCCTCTGCACTCCGACCTGCGTGTTCTTTCTTCATCTGTGTTCTTCATCTGTGTTCTTCTTCCTCCTCTGCACTCCGACCTGCGTGTTCTTTCTTCATCTGTGCTCTTCATCTGTGTTCTTCTTCCTCCCCTGCACCTCGACCTGCGTGTTCTTCTTCCTCCCCTGCACCTCGACCTGCGTGTTCTTTCTTCGCTCTTCACCTGTGTTCTTCTTCTGTGTTCTTCATTTCTCCGCTTCCTCACCGAGTTCTCTTCCTGCTTTGCTCTTCATCTGTGTTCTTCTTTCTCCTCTGCACTCCGACCTGCGTGTTCTTTCTTCATCTGTGTTCTTCATCTGTGTTCTTCTCTCTCCCCTGCACCTCGACCTGCGTGTTCTTTCTTCTCTCTTCATCTGTGTTCTTCTTCCTCCCCTGCACCTCGACCTGCGTGTTCTTTCGTCTCTCTTCATCTGTGTTCTTCATCTGTGTTCTTCTTCCTCCCCTGCACCTCGACCTGCGTGTTCTTTCTTCTCTCTTCATCTGTGCTCTTTATCTGTGTTATTCTTCCTCCCCTGCACCTCGACCTGCGTGTTCTTTCTTCGCTCTTCATCTGTGTTCTTCTTCTGTGTTCTTCATTTCTCCTCTTCCTCACCGCGCTTTCTTCCTGCTTTGCTCTTCATCTGTGTTCTTCTTTCTCCTCTGCACTCCGACCTGCGTGTTCTTTCTTCATCTGTGTTCTTCTCCCTCCCCTGCACCTCGACCTGCGTGTTCTTTCTTCTCTCTTCATCTGTGTTCTTCTTCCTCCCCTGCACCTCGACCTGCGTGTTCTTTCGTCTCTCTTCATCTGTGTTCTTCATCTGTGTTCTTCTTCCTCCCCTGCACCTCGACCTGCGTGTTCTTTCTTCATCTGTGTTCTTCTTCCTCCCCTGCACCTCGACCTGCGTGTTCTTTCTTCGCTCTTCATCTGTGTTGTTCTTCTGTGTTCTTCATTTCTCCTCTTCCTCACCGCGTTCTCTTCCTGCTTTGCTCTTCATCTGTGTTCTTCTTTCTCCTCTGCACTCCGACCTGCGTGTTCTTTCTTCTTTCTTCATCTGTGTTCTTCTTCCTCCTCTGCACCTCGACCTGCGTGTTCTTTTCTTCTTTCTTCATCTGTGTTCTTCTCTGCACCCCAACCTGCGTGTTCTTCTCCTCTTCTGTACTTTTCTCTGCGTGTTCCTTTTCTTCCTCTGTGGCCTCTCCTCATCTTCTGGACGCTTCCCCTATGCTTCTCAGGTCTCTCCTCTTCTGCCTGACTCTTCTTCTTGACTCTTCTCCTCTTCTTCTTTACTCTTCTTCTTGACTCTTCTCTCCTCTTCTTCTTTACTCTTCTTCTCTTCTTCTTGACTCTTCTCTCCTCTTCTTCTTTAGTCTTCTTCTCTTCTTCTTGCCTCTTCTCTCTTCTTCTTCTTTACTCTTCTTCTTGACTCTTCTCTCTGGACTCTTCTCTCTTCTCCTCTTCTGTTCTTCCTGACTCCCCTCCTCCTCTGTACTCCCCCCTCCCCTATCTTTTCTCCCCTCCCCTCTACCTGAACCCCCCCACCCTCTGCTTTCCCGCCGCCACCTCCTGCTTTGCCCCGCCCCCCCTGCTCCCATTCGTCGCCCCCCTCCCGCCCCCAGCCGACCCCTCCCCCCCCTCCTCCCTCTTATGGCGGCCGCTGCGTGGCCGCGCCAAAGGCAAGCCCGTCTGCGCCTGGACCACGCCCAGCGCCACGACCCCTGGCCCTCAGCACTCCCAAACCCCTCAGCACCGCTACGACCCCAACACCCTCCAAGCCCTTAACCCGGGGCGCTCCAGCACCTGCTTCCAAGCCAACCCTAAACGCACCCATGGACCCTTCGCATGCCTCACCTGCAAACTCACCTTCCACCGCGTAACCACCCCGCCCGCCAGCCCACGCGCCGACAACCACCTCAAATGCATCCTGATCAACGCACGCTCCGTCCACAAGCACACCATTGAACTATGGGACCTCCTGGACTCCACCGCACCGGACGTCACCTTCATCACTGAGACCTGGATGAACGCCTCTTCGGCCCCCGACATCGCCATAGCCATCCCCGACGGCTACAAGATCTCCAGGAGACCGCACCAACCAAATCGGTGGAGGAATCGCCATCGTCTTCAAGGACTCCATCAACGTCACCACCTCCACCGAAGACACCCCCCTCGCCGCCGAACACCTGCACTTCCAGATCCACACAGACCCCAGGACCACCCTCAGAGGAACTCTCATCTACAGACCCCCTGGACCACGCGCCCTCTTCAGCGACTTATCACTGACTTCATCTCCCCGCACGCCCTTGCCTCGCCGGACTACATCCTCCTCAGTGACCTCAACTTCCACCTGGAACAGAACAACGACCACAACACCACCGCCCTGCTCGACAACCTCGCCAAACCTCGGTCTCAAGCAACTGGTGAACACCCCCATCCACATCGCCGGACACACGCTCGACCCCATCTTCTCCGCCAGCAATCACGTATCCTTCAGCCACTCCTCCGTAATACACTGGACCGACCACAGATGTGTCCACTTCACCTTCCGACGCGAGACTCGCCACCTCCGCACACAATCCATCCCACGCAGACATTGGAACAAAATCCCCACGGAACAGCTTCTCTCCACTCTCAGCGACAACCAACCCACCTTCTCCACCGACCCCAACGACGCAGCCCTCAGCCTCACGCATTGGATCACCAACTGCGCAGACAACCTCGCACCCCTCAGACGCCTCCCAAGACAGACCAACACCAAGAAACCTCTTTGGTTCACAGACACCCTCAAGGAATCTAAAAAAAACCTCGAGAAAGCCTGGCGCAAGGACCACACCGCAGATAACATGTCTGCCCTCAAAAACGCCACCCGCGAACACCACCAACTGATCCGCGCCACCAAAAGAAATTCCTTCACAGACAGACTGGACAAGAACACTCACAACAGCAAAGAACTCTTCAACATTGTCAAAGAGCTCTCCAACCCTAACGCCCACGCCATCACGCCCTCACAAGACCTCTGCAGCTCCCTCGCCACCTTCTTCCATCGTAAGATCACCGACCTACACGACAGCTTCGGACACCAGACCCAGCCAACCACCACAGAACCTACAACCCCAGCCATCACCCTCAACGCTTGGACTCACATCAGCACGGAAGAGACCAAAGCTACCATGAACTCCATCCACTCTGGTGCCCCCTCGGACCCTTGCCCACACTTCATCTTCAACAAAGCCGACGACATCATCGCCCCGCATCTCCAGAACATCATCAACAGCTCGTTTGCTTCTGCCACTTTCCCCGAGAGCTGGAAACACGCAGAAGTCAACGCCCTACTGAAGAAACCTACGGCGGACCCAGCGACCTGAAGAACTTCCGCCCCATCTCGCTCCTCCCCTTTCCTGCCAAAGTCATAGAGAAGACCGTCAACAAGCAACTTACCAACTTCCTTGAAGACAACAACCTACTCGACCCCTCTCAGTCCGGATTCCGAGCCAATCACAGCACAGAAACCGCCCTCATCTCAGTCACAGGCGACATCAGAACTCTGATGGACAACGGAGAAACAGTCGCCCTCATCCTCCTCGACCTCTCGGCTGCCTTCGACACCGACTGCCACCGAACCCTAATATCCCGCCTCCGCTCCACCGGTATCCAAGGACAGGCCCTGGACTGGATCACCTCCTTCCTCTCCAACCGCTCCCAAAGAGTCTACCTCCCACCTTTCCGCTCAGACCCCACTGAGATCATCTGCGGCGTCCCACAAGGCTCCTCGCTCAGCCCGACTCTCTTCAATGTCTGCATGAGCCCCCTCGCCGACATCGTACGCAAACACAACATCAACATCACCTCCTACGCCAACGACACTCAGCTGATACTTTCCCTCACCAAGGACCCCACCAGCGCCAAGACCAACCTGCAAGATTGAATGAAAGACGTTGCAGAATGGATGAAAATCAGCCGTCTGAAACTGAACTCAGACAAAACGGAAGTCCTCATCCTCGGAAACACCCCGTCCGCCTGGGACGAATCCTGGTGGCCCACGGCCCTTGGCACCGCACCAACCCCCTCTGACCACGCACGCAACCTTGGATTCATCCTGGACCCACTTCTCACCATGACCAAACAAGTCAACGCTGTATCATCCTCCTGCTTCCTCACCCTCAGCATGCTCCGAAAGATCTTCCGTTGGATCCCCGCCGACACCAGAAAGACCGTGACCCACGCCCTCGTCACAAGCCGCCTGGACTACGGCAACACCCTATACGCAGGAACCACCGCTAAACTCCAGAAACGTCTGCAGCGAATTCAAAACGCCTCCGCCTGCCTCGTCCTCGACATACCCCGCAACAGCCACATCTCCGCCCACCTGAGACACCTGCACTGGCTTCCCGTCAACAAAAGGATCACCTTCCGGCTCCTTACCCACGCACACAAAGCCCTCCACAACAAGGGACCCGAATACCTCAACCGTCGCCTCAGTTTCTACACGTCCTCCCGTCAACTTCGCTCCGCCAACCTCGCACTCGCCGCCGTCCCTCGCATCCGCCGCACCACGGCAGGTGGGAAATCCTTCTCCTACCTGGCGGCCAAGACATGGAATTCCCTCCCCACCAACCTCAGGACCACCCAGGACCACCTCGCTTTCCAGAGGCAACTCAAGACCTGGCTCTTCGAGCAGCAGTAACCCCCTCCCCCTAGCGCCTTGAGACCCTCACGGGTGAGTAGCGTGCTTTATAAATGTTCTTGATTTGATTTGATCACACTGGAAACATGCAGGGCTTCTCCTCCTGGACAGTTTCACCTAAGGCTGGGCCAGGCAGACTGCTTCATTCTCTCAGCACACATCTTCTAAGCCTTAGGCAGACCTTTTGCTCCTCCAATTAGAAATTAAGACTTCTGATTTCCTCAACTCTCTGAATGTTATCTGTCTTCCAGACATCAGCCCTGAACCAATAGCAGCCCTTTTTGCACTTCTTGGTCATAAAGAACTTTGAACTGGAACAAAGTGGGGTGCTTTGGGTCCCAGTTTTATACACATTTTCCAGCCAGGAGATGTGAATACACAGGCCCAAGCTTCGGAACTGGTTTAGATTGACTCACCTTTCAAGTGTCCTTCTCAGGCTGTTCTCCAGAGACTATAGTTGAGTAAAGTGTTTCTTGTCATAGCAGGTAGCACTGGGGTGGTCTCCCAGCAGGAGCACTAACCACATGGCCACAATCAATGAAGTCCAAGTTTTCTGCACCTGGAAGTCGTCTATCTTTTTAAAGCAGTAATCAGAGGCAGACAAAAGGGCAGTCCTGATCTAGACACTTGCTCAATTTGAAAAACAAACTGCAGCCCTACCCTAAAATCCCTGACATCAGCTAATGACAGTGCTCTGGAAGAACTAATCAGCTGCCCTGTGCTCACAAAATCATCATGAAATTTCTAAAGGCAGCCTGGTCTCCATCCTCCTAACTTCAGTATCTGGACCTCCAAACTCAAGCCACAGGAATCCAGGCAAGCTGTCACATCCTCCTTATTGTGTCTTCTAAAACAGAGGTGTCCAAGATAGACGCCACTGGCTTCAGTACTCAGACTCAGACAGACACAGTCTTATCACACATACTACTTGCGTACCTCATTTGCACTTGGCATACACGCAGTATGTAAGTGTACTGTTCTGGGTTTCGCATAGCAGACCTTTACACAAGTGGGGGCAGTAAGTAGGGGGTCGTGGACAAGATGGGGCTGGGAGCAGGCACCTCTTCCTGAGGCTCTGCTCAGATCTGGTCCCATTCACCATTATCCTGCCTCCCCGTGACCCTTTGACTCACCCCCCCCCCCCCCAATGACTGCTGCGAGGAGGTTCCAGTGACTTCAAGGCAGTGATGCCAGGGCCACCGACATCAGGAGTGTTGTGCCCACCAGCGAGGTCAGATTGGCTTCCCCTGGAGGTCCTCACGCCTGGATGTTACAGCGTTAGGACCCCTGGGGGCGTGAGCTGCATTGTCTTTACCTGCACATCGTACCAGGCAGGAGCTGGCGCCAAAGAGCATGTGGTGGGGCCCACCCGTTCATCTTTGGCAGGCGCAGAGTGGGGTAGCGTCTGTGACTGCCGGGGCCTGTTTCGGAAGGCCCTTCACGCCGGACATGATTCTGCACGAGGTGGGTGCAAGGTACATGTGCCCCGCCACCCCCCACAATGACATGGGGGAATTGCTGAGGGCTGGTAGGCCCTTTCCCTGGCAGCGCTCACAAGGCTGCGAGTGGCCAGTACTGCCTACTTGATGGCGGGTGTTGATTCCCCCATCCCTTCTGCTGCTTGCACCCAGGAGTTATGGGGCTGTGAGGCCCAGGAGGGTGTGACTGACATGCTAGTTGCCCTGTGCTCCCTGCCCTCACGGCCTGCGGCGAGGGATAGCTAAGAAGCCCGTAGCACAGGCGATCGCCTATGGTGATATTGTGGATGGCTGGGGCTCAGCGAGGTGGACCCACTACATGATACTGAAGCTCCCATGCCGGGAGAGCGAGAAGGCGCGCGCGCACCCCCCCTCCCATAAGTGTTCTGGGCCGTGAGGTAAGGACACTGACGGTGCACAAGACCCTGGCCGCAAGGGTGGTAAATTGGTGTATTGAAGGACCCTGGAAAGTGCTCCTAGGAGTAGCCTGAACAAATACTCCTCCCCGCGAGCCCCCCCCGGTCGAGGTGAGGTAATAGCTGTAGGACAGGCACACAGCCAGACTGCTCAACACAAAGATGTGGGGAGTAACACCTGGGTGGCTAAGTAAGTGTAAACCCTACCCCACACGCAGTAGAGCTTTCTTTAATGACATAGAGTCTACTGTCTGACCTTATATGGGGGGACCATGCAAACGAGTTTCAATCCACACACTCTAATGCCCACTCCTGGAGGGTGGCATGGGGGGACCAGGCCTCGAGCTGTACTTTGCAGTGGCCCATGCAGTAGGCCATGGGAGATGTACTGGGTGAAATCTGCCTAATCAGTGAGAAGCTCGATGGGATGGGAATACTTGATTGGTTTCCGAGACTGGGACCCCCGGCTAGAGATGCTGGTAGGGTGGCACAGGTCGTGAAGCTGTGCTGGAATTGATTCATTCAACCGCGCTGGGATGCACCCCTATAAGCACCACAGCTACCACTCTGGAGCATGCCCACGATGTGTGCCCTGCTGAAAACGCATTACTCTGGGCCTTGGAGGGAATCAGAGGTGACCTGCTTGGGGGAATTGTACACTGATGGGATGCAGCGCCCCCGTTTCACGACCTGCAAGAAGGCAATGGTTTGGGAGCTGGTCAGTTTTTAGCTTACACTGCTCTCGTTCTGGTGATCAGGGTCACTGGGAGGGTGGAGGAGAGGCCCCAGCTCTCAATCATAGCTTACAGTGTATACTGACCCATGGTATGGGCAGCTGGGCGATCACAGGCCTATATGTAGCTCTGTAGACTGCAGGTGCGGACCTCGCGCTGCTGGCCAAACACAGATGGGACGAGTGTCTCGGGACAGCACTGATGACAAACAATTGGGAATGGCGCTTGAACAGGTGAAAAGGTTATCTCGTAACAACCGCCTGAAGCTCACCCAGTTCATTTACCTGCACCACACTTATTTAATGCTGCATCACCGCCACAGGATGTTTCCTGGACCTCAGTGTATTCTAGATGTGGGTACCATGATGCCACTTTCCTTCACATGGTATGAGACTGCCCCCCACTTGCTCAGATATGGGGGCAAGTTATGGCACATATCTCAGCAATTGTGGATGTTCATCTGGCAGTTTCATGAAAACATGGATATTCTGAGATTCGTGGGGCTCCACCTTGAAGACAATTTAAAATTATATTGCTCTTATATGAAGGAGATATGGATATTTGGTTTACAGCTATGAATATCCATGAAACTATATTTGCCATGAGAACTCCTCGCAAGCAACTTCTTCCCTCTATGAAGAGTGTGTGTAAAAGGAAGTGTCTAGATGCCATTGTAATTAAATACAAGGGCCCGTATTTATACTTTTTTTGCGCCGCATTTGCGTCGTTTTTTGACGTAAAAACGGCGCAAAGTTGCAAAATACCATTGTATTTTGTAGGTTTGCGCCGTTTTGCGTCAAAAAGCGGCGCTAAAAAAAGTATAAATACGGGCCAAAGCGCCCAACTTGCTGTAAGAAATGTTAAAGCAAAAGCTCACTGTTGGTGGAGCCTGGTTAAAAAGTCTCAGACCAGTTCATCAGCTTGCTTTGAATGAGTTGTGTTGCTCTATATTCATCCATTCGTTACATGACCTAGCTTATGGGGGGACTCTGTTGTGATTGTTATCATACATATTATCATTCCAGCACATGGAATGCTCTCTCGTCATCAGGTTACCACTGGATGTAATGAAATTTTGGAAATTGGTCACAATTCATTTGCTTGGGCTTAAATCAGTAAATTATTCTTGAGCCTTATTTTACCGAGTCCCAGACTTTACAATTTATAAACAAATGTTCACCCTGTGAAGAAGGGGTGTGGCCTCGGAGAGGCAAGGCCTCGTGGTGACAATTGCATAAAAGGCACTCTGCCCTCCCCAAATTTCTCCACCCCCCCCCCCAAAAAAAAAAAAAAAAAAAAATCAACAAAGGGTCACCCAGGCTGTCACTGATGTCCTGGGGTGTTTTCACACCCCTTAATCCCCTTAATGGACATCAGTGCTTGCAGGTGCCAGAGACCAGCTGGAAAGCCACTTTGTGCAGTGGTTTCTAGCTTGTATTCTCTGCTGCCATGTGATTTTGGCTTCTCACGGGGTGATCACATGACACTCAGTGGCACCATGTGAGTCGACAGGTCTGCAGTCCTGTAGGACAGCTCATGCATTTTGTTTTCTTAGGTTTAGTGCCGGGCACTTCTCTGGAATTAGCTGTATGCGCTCTATAAATACTATAAACCAAATCAAATCACACGGGTAGCATTACCCACATTTATGTAGTGTATTAGTCAATAACAGCATTAGAGAAGTGATGCAATTCTTTCACTGTGCAACCTTTTTGGGTACTTTGATGCGCACGTTATTCTGAGAGGAATGATAAGCCAGAAACTCGTGTAAAGTTCAATTGCAGTTTAATATTGAGTATCAGCTGTGCTCTAACATCACGATATATTAACAATCACAAATTTCCTATTACATCATTTATTGTACATGTGTTAAAATCCTTTAATAAAATAGGGTACAAGTAAATATATTACAAATCTGAACACTAATTTTACTAGCCATAATTTACGATGTTGATTATCAAAGGAAAGTAATCGTTTCTCAAGGAATTCTTTCAGCAGCAAAAACTTTCGAAGCTTGTCGTCGAGCCTAAACAAAGAATAAACAATATGTTATTTATGCAAGAAAAGCAATGTTCAAATTATATAACATGACACCAGTTTTGGGCAGTATCAAGAACACATTAAAATGAATCTGTCTGTCCAAAAATTATCTATCAAGACAGCTTAATAATAGTAACTGTTGAATTTACCAAGTTTACCTAACTGTTGACATCAATATCCTCTTTTCTTGATATATGCGTCAGCACGGCAAATGAAATCCTTTATTTAACTAATTTACAGATTCATACCATGTTCAAATTGTGCCCACCAGCGGAATTAAGATTTTTTTTAACAAAACTCAACACGAAGAGGAATCTAAATATACCACAGAATGGAGTGAATCCCCTACCTTTATTCTCTCTTGTCAACAATTCCCCATAGTATTAGTGAAAGTAGCTCAGCACACGAGTAACCACTACTGTGAGTTAGATGCATTCCCAATCCTGAACCAGATAAGAGAACTGAATCAACATTAAACAGTTACGGCAAATTGATTTATATGTCTAACTTTTTGGCTGGTTCCACTACTTTGAACAAAACAGCGGTACCCCAAAGAGGATTGAAGGCAGCGGCAGCTCCTCCATTAGGGCAGAGGAGCGTAGCCCCCTCCCCCCACCAGCAGCAGAAGCTGCAAAACCTTTAAACGGACAGGGCCATGGGGGTGACAAGCAGTGAGGGGAGTGCACTGTGCACTCCCCTCAGTACGCATGTGTGTTTGGTGGGCAGGCCAAACACACATGCACAGTAGGCTCTCTCCAGACCAGCAACACAGTTGCTGGGCTGGGGAGAGCATGCACACGCTCCCAGTCTGCATGGGAGCACCCTGGCTGGGCTCATAGCAGTGTCAGGATTGGCTGCAGGGCAGGCTGGGAGCCTGTGCTTTGCCTGCAGTGACGGGAGAAAGAGGAGCGGCGTGGCAGATCAGGTACGCTTTTATTTATTTATTTTTTAAATTCAATTCAATTGCCCCTTGTGAGCAAAGCGAGTCGCAACTGATTGAGGGAGCTAACATAAGGAAACAAACACTTAAAATGTAATAGGTATGCACTATTATAGATTATAACATAAAAATGACCATCGTGATGCGAAGAAACATCAAACCAGGCAGTCTAATTCGTATCATTCTCTTCCTGGATTTACCTCCTCTCCATTCCAAAGTAAAATTTGTAAAATGGAGCCAAAAGGATACATGTTACACCACAATTTAATCACTGAACTGGCTAAGACTTCACAGGTTCTACTGAGAGTTCTGAAGGACAGAGGTTAGGTCTGGCAACTCAATGGACTAATGCATCTGCTCTAGGCATTAGACCTTATGGTCAGAGGTTCAAAATCTAGTGGGTGTAACTCAGTCTTCCTAGCTTGATAAAAATGAATTTTACTGATTTTCGTAAAACAATATCCAGTATGCTGAGCCATGCAGGGCTGGCCTCAGAACACAAAGCAGCCCTGGCAACCTTGTCAGACCAGCCCCTGAAGGGGGGAGGGTCTGAGGATATAACTGCTGCTTTTGTTACTGAGGGCTGATATTGCAGCAACGCTGCAAAACCAGTCCCCAGCAACAAAACCGGCCCCCATTGCTGCAAAACCAGCCCCCACCCCTCCAGCCTCCTAGAGAAACGCCCGATGCCCACTATGGCTAATCCGACCCTGCTGCCATGATGTGAACGTACACTTTACAAAACCATGTTATGTCATAAATATTACAATATTCCAAAGCCAGCAACAGTATAGAGCTACACAAGTTTCCATTCTGATCCTGAGCCCTTGGATAACCACCATCAGCGGATATGAGGAAGGGGGACAAGCACGTCACGTCCTGGCAATCCTACTATAATGCTGAGTAGCATGCTTTCTGGATTACACAAAGCCACCACAGAAAGCTCTTGGCGTTTGAGCTGCTCCTTCGCTCCTGGTATTATATACCCTATTGAACATACTTCCAAAATAGTTTCTTTAACTCTAGCATGGGACTGGTGTAACTGTATTTTGTTTTTAACATTTTGAGCAGCACCTATGTCTTTGTAATCACTGTGGTGTACCGTAACGTGAGTGTGTGCTTTGTCGCATATCTGTGAGAGTTCTGTTGCAGGGTATGGGATGTTTTGGAACATTGGGTTGTGCGCCAGAAGCATGCCTCCAAGGGCATGACGTGCAATGGATTGAGAGAGAGAGAGAGAGTAAAAGAGTGAGAGAGTGAGAGAGAGAGAGAGAGAGTGTGTGTGTGTGTGTGTGCGTGTATCAGGTGGCTCCATGCGATGAGCTACAAAAAACTGATACTGGTGTGTTTGTGTATGGTCTACAGCACAGCATCTGCATTCGGGGCAATGAAACATGGTAGATACAGTCTAACATGCACATGCCTCTGTAATATATAGACCACTAGAACCGCACTGATTGGTTTTGTGATCAAGCTAGAGACAAAGAAGGATAACATGCGCGCTGCTTTCTGTGGAATTGGTTTGCTTATAGCTGCTTCATGTATAAATTGATTGCACATTCTGAAAATATTAAATGATTGTCAAAATGCTCAGATCAGATCAGAAACAGAATTATAGAGCATGGCTAATCACCCAAGAGGGTATCTAGGCGCTGAGAGCAGCTGCACAGTTCAGTCTAACAGCCAGGTCTTGAGTCCTTTCCGGAACTCCAGAAGACAGGACGAGAGTGAGGTCTTTCTAAAATTTCACTGCGAGGTATGAGAAGGAGCATCCTCCAGTGTTGCTCTGGTGGATGCAGGGGGTGTATGCAAGAGAGAGGGAGGTGGTGCGCAGGAGTCTGGAAGGTTGGTGAAAGATCAGGGGGTGGTTGATGTATACTGGTCCATGATTGTAAAGGGCTTTGTAGATGTGGATCAGCATCTTGAGTTGAAATCTTTTCTGAATTGGGAGCCAGTGGAGCTTATTGAGGTGGGGGGTGATGAGGGTCCATTGGGGGAGGTCAAGGAGGAGTCTGGCCACTGAGTTCTGTTTGGTTTGCAGTCTCTTCAGGAGGTGTGTGGTGATTCCTATGTAGAGAGCATTGCCGTAGTCCAGCCAGCTGGTGACTAAGGCTTGAGTGACGATTTGTCTGGTGTTGACAGGAAGCCATTTGAAGATCTTACAGAACATACGATGAGTTAGGAAGCAGACGGAAGAGACTGCGTTGATCTGGTTTTTCATGGTGAGCTTGCTGTCCAGGATGATTCCAAAGCTGCAAGCATGGTCTGATGGGGTCGATGCTGGCCCAAGTTATTTAGGCCACCAGGAGTCATTTCCCTCGGAAGTGGTGTAGCAGAAGATCAGCACTTCCCGTTTTGTCTGTATTGAGTTTTAGGCAGTTTTTCATCCATTCAGTGATGCCCGTCATGCACCTGCGGAAGCTGTCCTTCGTGGTAGAGGGGTTCTTCTGACAGTGAGAGGATCAGCTGTGTGTTGTTTGCATAGGATATGATGTTCATTCCGTGGGATCTGACAATGTTGGCAAGGGAAGTCATGTAGATGCTGAACAGTGTGGGGCCGAGGGATGACCATTGGCAGACGGTGCAGATGAGGTCCTTGGGTTCGGAGGTGAAAGCTGGTAGGAAGATTCTCTAGGTTCTTCCAGTGAGAAAGGACATGATCCACTTGAAGGTGTTTCCTTGGATTCCGATGTGATGCAGCCTCTTGATAAGGGTTTGGTGGTATAGGGTGTGGAATGCTGCTGAGAGGTCGAGAAGGATCAGGGTCACTGTCTCTCCCCAACTGAGGACAGTTCTCATGTGGTCAGTGGCAGCCATCAGGGCGGCTTCTGTGCCCAGATTGGGAGGGGTCTACAGTTGTTGATCTCCAGGTGTTGCGTGATCTGGCGGTTGAATGCCTTTTCAAGGACTTTGCAGGAAAGGAGAACAGCGAGATGGTGTGGTGGTTCTTGAGATCACTAGGGTTAGTGGAAAGTTTTTTTTTAAGAAAGGGATTGACTTCAGCTTCTCTCCATACTTCAGGGAAGAACACCGTGTTTATGGACGAGTTAAAAATGGCGGTGTGCTCACTGCTGATTATCTTGCTCTTGAGGTTAAAAACGTGTTGGGAACAGGGGTCTGTGGGTGCTACTGAGTGTAGAGAGTTCATGATGCATGTGGTGTTATTTGTGGTGAAACTGTCCCAGGAGGTGAGCAGGTGGTCAGAAACGACATCAGGGCTAGCATCCATGGCAGTGAGGAGGCTGAGGGTGTTGGCATCGGTGGGTTGGGGTTCGAAGTTTTTTTAGATGGTGGAGATCTTGTCATGGAAGATGTCAGCCAGGCAGTCGCAGAGTTCCTGAGAAGGGGTCATGGTGTTGTCTTGGGTAACTCTTCAGACAATGTTGAAGAGTTCCTTGCTGTGATTAGAGCAGTTTTCAATGCAGTCAGCTAGGGCACACCTTTTTATCTTTTTCAGTAGTTGGTGGTATTTATTGAGGGACGATTTGAAGATGGCCCAGTCTGTGGGCTTCTTGCTGGTAGGCAATTTACCTTCTAGTTGCTTGCAGTTTTGTTTCGTGATTCTTAGCTCCGAGGTGTACCAATTGGCTTGTTTGATGTGCTTGCCGGAGGGACTTTGTTTGCAAAGTCGGTGATCCAGGCAGAAAAGTTCTTGAAAGACTGTTCTAGACTGGGTGTGGTGTTAGGGTGGGAGACGCCGAGGGTGTTCGTACAGCGCCTCGCTGAAGCTACCAGCAGTGGTGTGAGGTGCTGGGTGGCTTGGAGGTGGTGCCGGGGGATCCTGTGATGGTGAAGCGGACAATAGCATGGTCTGTCCAGGTGAGTTCAGTGAAATGGCTCTATTTGATTGTCGCTGGCTGTGAAGATGGGGTCAAGCGTACTGCGTGGGGTCGGTTACTAGTTGAATGAGGCCGATGTTCACACTTTCAAGGTTGGCATTGTTGAGGTTGTTCAAGTGAAAATTGAGGTCTCTGAGGCAGTTGTAATGTTTGGAGTCGATGGCAGGCGGGACGATGAATTTGGGGGGGTGTAGCAGAAAGTGGGGCATGGTCCTGGAGGTCTGTAGGCGAGGGTGCCCCTGATGGTGGTTTTGCCATCAATTTGGAGTTGGAAGTTGAGGTGTGCCAGATCAGGGTGGTGTCGCATGCAGTTGTGGAGCAGTGGACAGATTTTTTTGTGGATGATGGCAATTCCACCTTTGTGTATTAAGAGGTGCATGAGTTCTAAGACAACATTAATTATTTCAATATCTATTGTTTTATACACAAGATAGGCAGGACAGACTTTCAATTAAGAGTGATCATTTAAATGCACTATTGTTTCATAACATGATGACTGTGTGAAAATGTCTGAAGTGGGTTTAGCATTTTGAAAGGGAATTCTGTCATGGTAATACACTTAATTGAATTATTCTAACCAGCTAAAACAGTGGCTCTTAACCTTTTGACTTCTGTGGAACCCCACTTAATCATTACTAGAACCCAGGAACCCCCACTGAATCATTATTGGAATCGTGGGACCTCCACTGAGCCATTATTGAATGCTGGGGGATCTCAGCCTAAGCATTTTTGATGATTTGAACTGCAAAATAATACACAAAAAAGAAACAACCATTCATCAAATCAGAACACAAATGAAATATTTTATTTATTTCACAAATATATTAAAAAAAGTCACCATTTTAATTTTAATGGGAAGGTTGGAGCATTTCTAAATTCAATTGAAGTCCCTTATTCTTCATATTATATTCTGTTTGATTCACCTGCACTGCTCCCACAAATGAATCTGAGGATACTAACTTCATTTTTAGCCTCCAATTTCAAATTCCTTCACATGGACCCAGCAGTGGAATCTCATTTGTTTCAGCTAAGCCTTATCAGCTGAACTCGTGCATGTTTTTCACATCCCACCAAACCTAAAATAGACACTTGGTAGACTATAGAACTGTAGCATTCCTATAGCAACTGTGTTACATCTCACTTAACCAGTTTTCATCAGAGCTTATACCACTGCACTTGCTAACTGTGCACAATTGTATCTCTTTTAAATCCTTATATTTAGCTCTCAGAGATGCATTTTCACTCTGCACCTTTCCATGGTCTAAAATCCCAAAATACGCTCAAAGGCACTCAGTAAGATTTGCAACTTGAAGAACGTGTTACTTACCTTCGGTAATGCTTTTTTTGGTGGATACAGTATCTACATAAGGATTCCTCACCTTCTGATTACTCCCAATGTGCCAGCATTCTACGGAAATCTTTTCTTTCTAACTCTCCACGTCAACAAGGATGTCACACAATGGATCGACTCCGCATGTGACTCCATCTGATTTCATCAGAGCCATAAGAAATCCTTGCCGGTGTGTGCTGACGTCAGTTTCACCCACTTTTTTTTTTTTTTAACAGTGCCCTCTAGGTGAATGGTTGAGAACCAATGTTACAAGTATAACATGTGCAAACTCAACACGAGAATTTACCTAAATACATCTATTTACAAATATACATTCTCTACATACAACTTGCCAGAAATACATATATACAATATATATAAAAATCATATCTTTCTTGGCATAAACAGACAGGCAACAGGGAGGCAAGTGGGACCGTAAGGAATCCACAGGTAGATACTGTATCCACCAGAAAAGGCATTACCAATGGTAAGTAACTTGTTTTTCTGGTGGATATATCTTCCTGTGGATTCATCACCTTTTTAAAAGAATCCAAAAGCAGTCCCGCACTCGGAGGTGTGTGCCTGTTTGGCTATACCAAGATATCCTGCAGCACTTGGCAAAATGACCGTCCCTCCTCACTTCTGAGTCTAAGCAGTAATGCTAGGCAAATGTGAAGAGGGAAGTCCAAGTTGCTGCTCTGCAAATATCTGTAACAGGTACACCTTTAGCCAAAGCAGAAGTAGTAGACTTTGCTCTGGTCGAATGAAAAACATTGGACAAATGGGCCTTTAAAGGATCAATGTGTCTCTCCTCACACCATTTAACAAACCTGGCCCATCTACCAGCATAGACAGTTTTAGTGGAGTGTCGCCTGGCCGATAATATAACATCCACCACTTCTGGGGGAAGAGAAAAAGAATTCAGATTGCCCCTTCAATCTCCAGGCACCTAGGTGCAGGCTCTAGAGGTGGGGGTGTAGAACCTGCTCCTGCGTGAGGAGGTCTGCCCTGTGAGGGAGATAAAGTGGAGGGCACAGCAAGAGGTGAGGGAGGTCTGTGTACCACACCCTTCTTGGCCAATCTGGGGCTATTAATATGACTTGGGCCCAGTCTTGGCGAATCTTCCTCAGAACCCAAGAAATCAAGAGTATGGGAGGAAACACGTAAAGCAGCTGGTTCCTCCAGCTCAACTGAAACACGTCCCCCAATGTTCCCTGCATCAGATACTGGAGGCTGCAGAATGACGGGCAGTGCACGTTCTTGTGAGTGGCAAAGAGGTCTATCCGAGGCGTCCCCCACAAGTGGAAGATGTGAAGAACCACCTCTGGATGGAGACGCCACTCGTGATCAGCTGAAAAGTGCTGGCTGAGACTGTCCGCACGTAAGTTAAGAACTCTGGTCAAATGGTTTGCTACTATGCAAATCTGATGGTCCTGGGCCCAGGACCAGAGTCGTAGAGCCTCTCGGCAGCGAAGATACAACCCTACACCTCCCTGTTTATGTACCACATCACTGTAGTGTTGTCTGTCAAGACTTGAACCGACTGACCGCGAATGGAAGGGAGGAAGGCCTTGAGAGCCAGACGTAACGCCCATAACTCCAACAGATTAACATGAAATATCTGTTCCACTGGAGACCAAAGACCTTCGAACTCCAGATCTCACATAAGGGCTCACCACCCTAGTGTGGAAGCATCCATTATCACTCTGGCCACAGGAGGAGGAGGGCAAAACAGTTTCCCTGGTGTCAGGTTGCCAATCATACGCCACCATTGAAGATCCACTGCAGCGTTCCTGGACATCTTTATTGAATCTTTGAAACCACTGCTTGCGGAGGCACCACTGGAGAGCCCTCATGTGCCAATGTGTGTGAGTGGCCAGCAGAACATACAAAGTGAACAGACCGAGCGGAACCGGAACAAGCGCTCCATCCTGAAACATTGGAATCATAGCATGAATGTCCCAAATCCTCTGAGGAGGGGGAAGGCGTGATTCAATGTTGTGTCCAGTATTGCCCCTATAAACAGGAGGCTCTGAGAGGGCTTCAAGTGAGATTTGGGCACGTTCAACGAAAAGCCCAGGTTGAACAGCAACTGGGTTGACACCTGCAAATGGTGCAGCACTAACTCTGGAGAGTTGGCTTTGAGCAGCCAATCGTCCAGGTAAGGGAATACCGATATTCCCTTCCTTATGAGATGAGCTGCAATCACTGTCATCACCTTCGTAAACACTTGAGTTGCAGAAGTAAGACCAAAATGAAGGACCAAAAACTGGTAGTGCAGGGAACTTGAGATACTTCCTGTGCGACTGCAGTATGGGGATGTGAAAGTACACATCCTGCAAGTCGACAGAAGCCATCCTGTCTTCCTTGTCCAGCGCCAGAAGCACCTGAGCTAGGGTCAGTATTTTGAACTTCTCCTGTTGGAGGTACCAGTTCAATATCCTCATGTCTAGGATGAGCCTCAAACAACCATATTTCTTGGGGGATCAGGAAATATCTTGAATAACATCTGACTCCTTTCCTGCTCCGGAACCAACTCCACTGCACTCTTGAATAGCAGATTTTGTACCTCCTGCTGGAGCAACTGCAGGTGATCCTCTGAACAAAAAGTAAGCTGGGGAGGGAAGTAAGGGGGAAACACCTGAAAGGAAAGGGCATACCCATTTCCTACAATGCTCAACACCCATGAATCCAATGGTATTAACTCCCACTCTTGGAGAAAATTAATTAACCTTCCCCCTACGGGCAACACATGCTGCTAAAAGGGTAGAGAACTAGGGCTGCTTTCCTGATAGGTTCCCAGCAGAGGATGAAGTGGAGCAGGAGGAACGCTGCTGGACGGCACCATGCTTCCTAAGCCTCCCACAACCTCTGTAGGACCTATAAAGAGGGTTGGTAGACTCTTGACCCTGGAACTGCAGCCTCCCACGAAAGGAGTAGCTGCAGCCAAACCCACTAAACCTATGGAAAGTTCTATGGGGCGAGGAGAATGTTTGAAGTCCCAAAGATTTAGCAGTAGCTTGACTCTCCATGAACCTTTCCAATGCTGAGTCAGCCTTGTCTCGAAACAACATGGACACATCAAAAGGGAGATCCATTAAGGTAGACTGTACACCAGGGAAAAACCCCGACCCCCTAAGCCATGCATGCCTTCTGGTCGTCACTGATGTCCACATGGCTCTGGCAACAGAATCTGCTGTATTTAGGCCCGAATGAATGACCTGCTTAGCTGCCGCTGGACTATCCTGCAGTAACTCCTTAAAATGTTCCTGCACATCCTGCGGTAGTTTGGGAACAACCTCCTTGGCCAAGCCCATTAGTGCATGGATATACATAGCGTTTACTGATTTTAATACTATGCTACATGGGGAAAAGATCTTCTTAGCAGATTGTTCCATAAGCTTTGATTCTCTATCTGCTGGAGTCGTAGGGAAAGAACCAGGAGCAGCCTTTGAAGAACAAGAAGAGTGGACCAGCAGACTTTCAGGTGTCGGGTGCTGACTAAGAAACTGCGGGGCACATGGTGCAGCCCTATATCTCCTGTAAATTACTTTAGAAACAGCCGGAGTAGTTACAGATTTCCACCACAGATCCAGGACTGGCTCAGTCAATGCCTCATTAAATGGCAACAGAGGCTCTGATGTAGCAGATGAGGAGTGAAGAACCTCAGTCAGGATGTTAGACTTCAACTCTGATGTGGGTAATGTCAAATCCAAATGGTCAGCTGCCTTCCTAATCACTCCATGGTAACTAGTTACCTCCGAAGGTGCAATACCCCAAAGCAATAACACCCACTCCAGAGAAGTATCCAGACCACTAGCCACCTCAATACCTTCATATCCCTGAGAAGGTAATGGAATTTCTCCTTCCTGAAGGTCCTGTTGTTCCTCCGAGTATTGTTGCTCCTCCAAGAGCCTCAAGGCTTCCCTTTTAGAGCGTAAGCTAGATTCCAGTCATGTTGTCGATAGCGAGTGCGCTGACGCCGAAGATGTCTTTTGTGGTGCCAGTGAAGCTGGAGCTGGCATCGGAATATTACTCTGACAAGGAGTAGAGTGACTCGACACTGGGTGACATCTATCTAACGTTGGTATTGTGCAGGTGGCGCCGTCACCTTCGAAGGTGATGGAGCCGTTGGCAGAAAAGGCATGAAAGCCACTTTTTTTTATAAGACACCAGGAAGTCTCCCTGATTAAAGACCAAAGGAACTGTGGGGCCCGCAGGCGTACTAGTAAGGGCCATCGCCCCATTGAAAATGCTGAACATAGCCTTTAAGAAGACAGATGGATCTGTCCCAGGAGCCTAAAAAATGGATACTCCTGATGAGGTAGGGCCCAACTTGATTCCTGCTCTTTAATCTCCTGGTCTGGTGGAGTAACAGGAGAGAATTGAGATGCAGGGCTCCCAGGCGACTCTGAGATCTTCACCAAAGGTGGTGCTGGTTGTATATCAGGCGACTTTGGTTGTGGAGATGATAAGGTGTGACTCACCTCCCAGATTGACCGGTGCCGAGACTTAGAAGCTGACGACAAAGACCTCGGGCTAGCATCTCGGGAAGAGCGACACCGAGAGCTGTGACAACGCAGCTTCTTATGCGACCCTGAGGACCTCTGAGATGACGACTCCTCTCGAGGCCTGGATCTTTGACGGCCTTGCTGCTCTTTTGTACCCTTTGCCAGGAGCAGCTTCACCTCCCTTTCTTTTAGTGCTTCGGGTTCATATCTGGCAGGAAGATCATCCCCCAACGTCATGGTTGGAACTCAGGAACCAGAGGCAATTTTCGTGTGGGTCAGTGTCCAACATATGACCACCACACTCTTTACAAGGTTTAAAGCCTGACATTTTCAGCAGAGACATAGTAACCCAAAGAAAACTCGCAGAAGAAGCTCCCTCGATACAGTGTAACACCTGGAGAGGTAGAAAAACCGTTAGTGTTGAAGGCGTGGAAAAAAAGTGAACTGACGTCAGCATGCCAGCGAAGATTTCTTATGGCTCCGATGATGTTAGGAGTTGCATGTGGAGCTATTCCATTGTGATGTCCCCGTCGACGTGGAGAGCTAGAAAGAAAAGATTTCCGTTGAACGCTGGTGCATTGGGAGCATTCAAAAGATGATGAATCCACAGGTAGATTAATCCATCAGAACATTTTATTTCATTAGTCTGTCATAACAGACAGGAGTGCACATCTCTCCGCATAGGCAGTCCGGCTCCAGGAATTGCTACCCACACAAGAGGACTGCATAAAACCCAGAAAAGCTATCAAGGCGGCTCTTTTTACAGCCCTAACAATGATAATTTTCAATGCACCTAGTCCAGATTTGACAACACCATGAAACTTCTTTGGGGGTGTCCGAGTACTCCATAAATGTTGTTAGCATGCCAAACTGCATAAGACTGTGACAGTGTTTGACTGAAGTCAGCATATGCCCCATAAAATAATCAAACCTCCAGGACTGACTACAATTATCACTGTCCACAATTGTGTGTAAGTGCATTTCTCAAACCAGCTTCTTGTCATGGGAAATAGTAAACCTTCTGATAAGTACTATAATATACACTGTAGTAACACTCAGTGCTTAATTTGTGCTTTTTGTTTCCGGTGCTGAGCACCGGCACTTATTTTTTAGGGCCGGGGCTTATTCTTCTACCTCAAGAATTTGCTTCGAGCAAAAGACACATATGGGAAAGGCGGAGGAAGTAAAAAAAAGAAAAAGCGCCACTAAGAGAGAAAGCAGAAAGCTGCTAGAGTGAGCTGAAGAGGCGGGGAGTGGCTTTATATAGATTGAAAGGGCCCGAGATGGATTCAAGTTTACGCCGCCTCAGTATTCGTGTTCCCACATTTAATTGTAGCAGCCGCGTGTTTAAGAGGATGGCTTTGAGCACCTGCACGTTTTTATTTACAAATTAAGCACTGGTAACACTCGCCTTATCAAAGGAAAGAAAGAAAGAAAGAAAAGAAACACTCGCTGGTTAAATAGCTTACTCTGGAAAAAACAGGCGTTCAGACGTCACCGAAAGGGAACAAATAGCAAGCTGAAGACCTGACACCACAAAGCTGACTGCACCGTACGAATCTGTGTAACATTGTCTTGCATTAGCAGTAGTCCTGGCACGATCGTGAGACTTACGTCCCTTTGAACGAGTTACAATAGCTCTTTATCAGGGAGAGACAAGAAAAGGAGTAGTAAACATTTGGACGGCTTCTAAAACGTGCTTTGCAAGCAGTGGGTTTTTACAGTACCGTTATCATGGATTAAGCTCTAGTTTTGTACCGGAAGGAGTACTGCAGAATTCAGTACACTGCCAGAGACTGGATCAAACCAAAATGTCACAGGAGACAATATAATATCTTCCCTAGCAAATCAGAGGAGGAAGAATGCGGCAAGTAGGAAAAAAAACTTACAGAAATGAAAAGAGGCTGATGCTCTAACATTTGGAAAATTAATTCTGTTGATGCCAAACGTGACGTTTTGGTTCACCAACTTTCAGTCATCATGATAAATATATTGCATCCCTCAAAGAAGGAGGATATGTAGCATGTAAATATTTCCACTCTTTTAGGCGATACCACCCAGACTAATTCCTTTTCATTTTGAATGCAGATTCTTAATCTCCATTGTTGTTCCCCTTCGGTTTAGTGTTTGCTCTTGTACAGCATTTCCCCTCCTTACCCTGGCGTAATTCGGTAGAAGAAACAGTATTTTCCAATTTCAATTCCAAATGAAAGTACATTTGGATTCTTTCATTTTGAAACAACAACGTTCATTAAGATTTCAATGTGTTCTTATTCATACATCTATATTAACGGCAAAAGACAATTTTAAAATTAAAATGTGTGTTAGATTACGACCTAATAATTTAGATTAACGATAGAAGCCCAAGTGTTTGACAGGCATTGCGCGCACAAAATACTTACAGCCTTCTCTTGTGGTTTAAGTACGCCCTCTACAGCCACTATTTGATACTGCTTGTGCTTCAAACTTCCAGGGAACCTGCGAAGCATTTTAAGATGCGATCCATTAATGTCTTGTTTCAACAACTTCTGCATGTCTTGGGAAGGGCATCCTGGATCAAATACGAGAAGACAGTGTGCTCCATTCTTCTTCTCCTCTATTCCAACAATTGTACGGCTGTGGCCTATGGAAAAACGTGTACATGAAAACATACTTGTAGCCTAACTGTAAGCTAAAATATTTTTTCTACATTTCGTCCTAAACCTCCACGAACAGTTCTAACTACTGATGAGCTGTTTGGATTAGTCTACTAATTAAATCTAGGCTGACTGAGTATACCAAACTCTAGGCATAATCCACCAAAAGATGCAATCTGTTCACTGGTTATAACCAAATTTGCGAACTGTGTCCACCTCACGTGGTTACAATATTCCCACTGCTTCATGGCTCTCGTATCGCTATGGCCGACTATCGGCTGGGTTTTCAACTTTCCCTTGCAACTATGGGTGACCTTCCCCTGAGTTTTCAAGTTCCCCGATAGCTATGGCCCACTTTTCCCTAACTTTTTGTTTCAACTTCTCCCTACAGCGAAGGATGACCCTGTCTATCTAACTCCCCACTACAGCTAGGGCCCAGTAGCCTCTAAGTTTCCAATTTCCCCCTATAGCTATGGATGAGCAATCCCCGAGTTTCCAACCTCCCCCTAAAGCTATGGATGATCGACCCCGAGTTTCCAACCTCCCTCTATAGCTATGGATGATCAATCCCTGAGTTTCCAACTACCCCAAGTAAAGCTAAGGGTGCCCATCGCCCGAGTTTCCACTTACAATAAATACATGAATACAATTAACGTTTCTATACTAACGAAATCTGCAAATAATCTAATCCTCAAAGAGAAATATTTAACATTATGCGATGTTTGATCAACACCGAGAGGATTAGTCAGACCCCCTTCATTCACAAGAGAAATGCGACGAGTTAAAAACCTGTCTAGAAAAATTCAGGCCGATTGGGATTCCATCAAGGGTAATCCCGAAGTGGGTTGCAAATGGTTTAGATGAAAATTCGGGTAAATAACCCCCTTTTAACCCATTAGCTGGTGATAGTTTACAATCTGTTAACTAAAATAGAATCGGGATCGCCATGTGATTCCAGCCCCCTAAGGTGGTGCAGCGGATAACTCCTGTCATAGAGACCTTAACACATGTATTAAATACCTCCGTTACCAGAAGCAGTACCAGACATAGCTAAACAAGCATTTGCAATGCAATGGGTCTCGCGTTTGCTTGAGTTAGAACTATTAGCATTGTAAATTCCTAACTGGCCTTTTCTTGCCACATAAATTGAAAATTAAAAGTGAAACAGTTGACATAAGCGAGACGATTCAAAGTGCCAGGTCCGCCATGAGCGTGAAGGAGAGACACAAAAGGAAAAAAGTTTGTTCACAGTTAAACGTATCTGGAAACATGCAATTATCCATGTAACAGAGTCGATGGCCAAGATAGTAACAAATCTGTCTCAACGAGGGACAAACATAAAGCATTTACCAATGATGATAAAGGATTTTTGAAAGGCAAGCCCATGAATGAGTGGTAGTGATGGGCGTGCAGTGGGTGTGGTTAAAAGGCCACAGATAGACAACAACACGTCAGAGCGCTTGCGCGCTCAACCTAAAAAGGGAATGTCCTCTCATGATTGTGCCATCAGAGGATGTGTACATGGGCAATCTGTACTATAGATAGAGCTGCACAAGCATCTGCTAACCCTTTTCTAATACAAATGTCCTGTAGGGGTGCACAATTCAAGTGTAAACACCCATTGCACATTCAGGGACACTTTTTGAACTATTGCCCTTCAGGTAAAAGGCTCTAGTTAACACAGTTTAAGTACTAGTAACCCTGACTTGCTCCAGACCCCCCCAGCCATTTTCTCATTTGCATACCATAAGAAAGCTGTGATAAAAACCTCTCAATCAAGGCATTCAAATACTGCTGCAGGAAGACCCCTGAAAACTGCCCTAGCAAGACATCTGATTAGTACAGTAGGAAAGCCTGTGAATAGTACAAAAGGAGCCAACATGAAGGGATGGGGCTATTACTGTATGGAGGCCAGTGAATACTGCTTTACAGAGGCCTCCAAATGTTACCTCAGAACGTCTGCAGAAGAGTAGCGCTTTCTTTTCCCACAGCCCTCGTTCCTGCTTTCAATACACTGCCTAAACGCACTCATTGGTTTTGCCTCGCGCAGCCATTAGTCTTAAAGTTAGCATTAGTTCTGAAGCCCTCTTTGCTGAAGCTTTCCAAAGCAGAGAATCTTGCGCCTGCGCAGCCGTCACTCACCCCCGGCACTGCTCCTTGCAGAGGAGATACGCGTCAGAATTGTGCTGATCTCTTGTAGCACAGAATGATTTATCGAGGCATTATCTTGGGGGAAGAGGCCAGCACATGTTCCCTCACTGCTGGCGTCAGCGTTTTCAGCGTGGCGCCCTGGATCCTGTGTGGCCCCGGTGATAAACACAATCATGTGTGTTTTGTGTTTGTTGTATCACACAGTACGTGTTGGTTCTTGTGTGTATGTTTGTATTGCTTGTGTGTGTGCTTTATGTGTGTGTTGTATGTTTGTGTGTGTTGTGTGTGCGTTGTGTTTTGCATGTGTGTTATATGTGTGCTGCAAGTGTTTAATGTGTATTTTATGTGTGTGATTTCAGTGGGTTTGCTATATGAGGGTGCTGTGCTTATTGTATTGTATTCCTTTCGTGTGTTGTATGTTTGTGTGTCTGTTGTATGTGTGAATGTTTTGGAGACTTTCCACTCAAGTGCAGCACTGATTAACAAACATAACTCAAGGTATCAAAGTACTCCAACTAGATCTGAATCTCTTTCTAGCTATGTTTTTATAATTCCCCCTGTAAAGAAAGTAAGTATGGGCAGCCTGATTTCATACTCGTCTCCGCCAGGGCAAACATGACAGGAGTATCATGGCAGAACAGGCTGGTGCTTTGCATGCCAAATGGTATATTGCATGTACATAACAAGATTCTGAAAGACACGTCTCTTGGTAAACACGAATTGCACTTCTGTTGCAACACATCTTGCACAGAAAGTGTAGAAACTCGGCAAATGAATCTGTCCGTGCCCCTGCGCTTCAAGCTGCTTCAATCCCCGCTCCCCGTGATTGTTTCCAAAGAGTCTGCACTGAAAACTGAGCCACACGTGGAGCCGAAATGAGCTCCTTTCACTTGTATTTACCACCTTTTAGATGGGACGAACAAGGGTGACGAAAAACAACTTTAAATAAACAAGCATTTGGAATCTAATGGTCTCATGTTTGCTCGAGTTAGAGCTCTTAGCGTTGTAAATTACTGACTGGACCTTTATTGCTACACAGACTGAAAATAACAAGAGAAAGAGAGCGAGGGTGAGCTGGCCCTGGAAAAGCCCCCCTTTGCTGTTGGTTTATGTTTACAGAGGGAGCTCCTGGAGAGGAAGGACTGAACACACACCCACAGTGTAAGACGAACAGGCAAATACTAAAGAAAAAAAGTCCCATGCAGAAGAGATAAACAGGATATAACGTAATAAGACAGTACTTTGCACTGCTCCCAAAGAGAAAAATACAGGACAAAGATGCAGAACTGACCACTAGCAAGCAAGGATTTTTGAAGGAGACTGGAACCAACAAATGAAATCATTTGAATTTGCTTGAACCCATATTATAAGTATACTTAAAAGTATACAAAACGTTGAACGCTACGCTCGACCTAAAAAGAGCTACTGTACTATCGCTCTTAAAAAAGAAAAGATAGTAATAAAGAATTCTCGCCAATCTCATTGCTGCCTTGCCGTGCGAAGCTTTTAGAAGCTTCCATTGCACAGGAGATTAATATGCACTTGCTGAATGCCAATCTTTTGGACCCCAAGCAGGATTTCATTTAAAGCACAGAATCGGTGAAACTGTCAGTCATTGATGATTTAAGAAAAGGACCTAAACGGAAGCTGTATTGCAGCGCTCGTACTTCTTGATATGTCTGCGGCCTTTTATACAGTGGATCATTCGATTCTACTTAATCAGCTTAAAGTCGCAGGCTTTACAGGGCAGCACTACAGTGACTGGCCCGCTTTCTGGAGGATAGGACGCAGGCCGTTCCGCTTACTCCTTTAAGGGCTTCGGAATCAAAAGCTGAATGTAGCATCCCACGGAGGTCTGCTTCATCACCACACATCTTCAGTTCTCATATCCAACCCAAGGTCAAAGATCTCGTTAAAAGAGGATGTCGGATTTTTAATTATGCAGATGACTGTCAGATTTTATTGCGCCTAGATACTTTGACCTCTGTGCACATCTGTTTCTCGAACAGGGGCACAACCACACCCAAACGTCAGTGGTGGACCGGTACTTCAAGCCAAAGTGGTGAAACTACAACTTCACACAATTCAGGCCGAGATGTTTGTATACGAGAACACATTGATAATATGCCTGGCTTTAATGCACTAACGCATGCAAACAGCATTTATACATATCTGTATTTTCATGTTTCAGAAAATAAATGCCAGATCTTTTGGCTCTGCCAGTACTTTCCACTCAGCCACTAAGCAATGTGTGAGCTTGTACAATGCTGGAGCTTCGAGAGTTCCACCAGACCTACGAGCACTGGATGCAAGAAAGTTGTTTGGCACAGAGAAAGTCTTGGACCCGAGTGCTGTTTGACACTTAAAAACGAACGACGGAGGTGCCACTGGGGATTCAAAACCAGGTGCTCAGATTGACTTCATCACTACACCTCATATTCTTCCTTAGTTGATGTTTAAAAAAAAAAAAAAAAAAAAAATCACAAAAAGGTTAAGAGTTAAAAATACTTCTAAAGTTCACCTTCACCAATTATTGTGAACACATCCTTTATTTAAATTTTCCCATAGGCATTATGCGGTGTTCCCCATGCTGCCTATTGAGTAGATTATTGTGATGTCTATTTATTACACAGCGGTTGCACCTTGATTACATTATCTCTTGTATAAGGTTCAGGTTTGTCTATGTGAATATGCACTATGGGTTAAAGTGTAACATGATTTATAACATTAATATTTACGTATTTTGCAACGACGTAATGGTATATTTACAGTGATGCATCTCTAGTGTACCTAATAGGTTGGAAAAGAGAGGATGGTCAATTAGTCCTTTTTTTGCTGTGGTATTTTCAATCATTTAAAATAATATAAAAAAGGGTTGATTCATCTTTTTTCAGTTTTTTGGCCCTGCAATATTTTCTTGAAATGGTTGTGCAATGCTGTGACATGAACATGCCAAGATTTCAAATTACAACTATAAAGCCAGTTATTGTTTTGAGCTGCAGGTTAAATATCTTTCAAAAATGAAAACACGTGCCTCGGCCAAACCTGCACTCAGTCACATTTTCTTTTTCTCTGACATAAAGGGGTTTCGCTAAATATAAAATAACTGAAATGTGCACATGCTGCACCAAGAATTCATTATGGTAAATCATTTTGTCAACCATGTTTATGAAGGAGCTGTGGAAAAACTAGAATATATCTTTTTATGGTGAGCATCAACAGCACAAAAACCTGGGGGGGAGGGGGAGAAGGAGGTTCTTGGGATGAGTTCATCCTCCTTATAGCCTATACAACATTACAAAAAAGACCCAGCCCAAAGAAATGCCACAGGATGGTCAGGGAAAAAACGATTTTCAATTAGAAAAATCCTCACACACTAGGGTTACCCCTTTGTGGCATGCTTCATCATTGGGTTTCTTTCCGTTCCACTTCAGAGCGGGGCGTGCTACGACCGACGAGATACGTTGGAGCACTGTTGTAGTCTCATCAATGTGAATCATAAGAGGGATAGGAGTGATGGGGTCTCAGGTGAGTTAAAAATACCTGCTTCCCGGTGATAACAATGATTTAATAGAATTCACGTAGACAGTATGATTAAAAAGGGGGCGTCAGACGTGGGGTATGTTATGTTCCCTACTTCCTGGCCTATATGTTTCTGAGTCTAGGTTGACTCCCTGCTGTCACTCCTTGTATGACTACCACTATTGAAAGCATTAATATTACATGCTATGTGGTATGGTGTAAAACACCTAATTAAGGTGGTGTCTTAAAATGATACCTAATGTTAGCGATGTCGGTCCGTGATACCTGTGGAAATGAAAAACAACAGTTATCATAATCCTCATAGATGTTGGGCAGCTTAATACATTGTTTGTGGGTGTGGTGCCACCTATTTACAAACTGCACCCCACTCGTGGGAAAAGGCACTTGTGAATATCAATGTACTCTCATACTAGACATGAGAAGACGTACTACATTTAAAAAAAAAAAAGGACATTTAAACACGTGAAGCACACCAAAAACGCACAAGTGGTGCACGAGTAACCTACTTAATGGTAATCAGTCTTGTGTCATAGATTCGCTGGGAGGGGTTTGTGCTTGTAGTCACAGTCTAGAGATTAGGCAGATTATTAGGCTCGTCTTAGTTGTCAGCCTCTGTGATGAGATGTAATAAAGATAATAGGCAGTTACTTCCTCAATGCGACAATCCCATTTGGGAGCCAATTTGGACTATCTGCAAAACCCACCTGTCTTACGTGGTGGATTGCCAGCAGAACAGGTGATGATGAATCCTGCCACCAACTGGCCATGGTGGGAGAGAGTGGGACTAGGAAGGTTTAGAAGCTGCTGCAAAGGGGGTGCAGCAGACTGTTAAGACCGCCGGACACCTGAGCCATGAGGTCGGTGCATCCTGCGCCCTGTGCCATGCAGAGGCTGGGCAGCATGCATAGAACAGAAGCTGGCTTGGAATGGACGCGGGTGGAGGCCCCTTCTGAAGCCACAAAATGGGCAAAAGGCAGACTGGGGGAGAAGTGGGGCTGCTACAAGGCCCAAGGACTTGGCCATAACCCAAGAATCCTTAAAGTGCTCGAGCGAAAAATATGCCTGGTCTTCAAAGAGATTGGTGCCATCAAAGGGCATGTCCTTCAAGGAAGCTTGGACATCCACTGAAAAGCCAGACGTCCTCAGCCAGGTGTGGCGCCTCAGGGCCACTGGTGATGAAACCGCTCTGCCTAGAGAGTTAGTCATGGACAGCCCGCAAGAGATTGTGAACTTTGGTGCATCTCTCCCATCGGCAACAGCCTGAGAGAGTACAGGCCAGGCCTCTTCTGGGACCTTTGGCTTGAGCAACCCTATCCCTCAAAGTGTGCAAAAGGCTGCAGTGTTCACAGACCACAATGCAAGGCAGGTGGAAGAAAACATCTTCCATCAAATGAGTCCAAACGATTGGATTCCCTAACCAGGGGAGCGGAAGGGAACACACCCTGGGAGGTAGAGGCTTGGACCACCAAGCTCCTAGGGGTGGAGTGTTGTGTCAACAAACTTCGTCTCCAGGTGCGAGGCAATGGCGGCAGTAATCGTCCTGTTCACAGGAGCCCCTGTGCTGGGTTTAGACCAGGTACCTAGTAGAATGTCAGTGATGGCTTCATTAAATGGGGGCAGAGGTTCTGAGGTGGAAGCTCTCCAGTTGCAGCACCTCTGTCAAGAGATTAGCCCTGACGGCCACCAAAGGCAGTTGAAGTTCCTTAACCTAAGCTGCTCTTTTCACCACCATAGCATAGGATGCTCCCTCCTCCATTGCTATGGGGGGTGGGGAAGCATGCCGGTATCTGGAGAAGTATCCAGTCCACTGGTCTCACCCAACTGTTCTTACCAGTCCATTCTTTCATGGGGCTGCTATTCTAAAGGGTCCAGCGACCCCTCCCATTCATCCCTGAGGCCTAACCCATTGTAAAAGGAGGCAAAGCTCCTGCTGGCGTCAGAGTCTGCTTCGGAGTCAGGGATTACAATGGGGATGGTGCCGCACGTGAGTGCAGATGGCTCCGGGAGCATTGTAGTTGGGGGTGGTACGACCGATGACAGTCCGGATCCAGGATTGTACTGGATCCCTCGGTGCCCCTTGGCGTTGAGGCCAAAACCACCGGCGCTGAACGTGAAGGGTCCTCTTCTGACCTTAGAAACTCAGGGAGGCATGGAGTCTGCCCAAGTGCAGGTTTTGTACCTTAAGCTCATCTCCCCTGGGTCTGAAACACTCGATCTCACACTGGAGCAGAGTTTAAGTTGACTGAAGCCTTTGCGTCCTGTTGTGCTGCGATGTGCAGCACTAGACTGCTAATTCTTCAAGATGGCCGCCTCCCATGGATCAAGGGAGGCGTGCAAGGACCCATAGAATAGGTGTCCCTTACCAGTGCCTGTAAAGGCATGGAAGGCAAAGGAGTATTGACTAGCTTGTGATCACAAAAACAGAGTAAACAAATGTAGTATGTCTTGTAATGCCTAATATGAGGGTACATTGATACTCACAAGTGCCTTTTCCCACTAGTGGTGTCTAGTTTGTAAATATGTGGCACTACACCCACAAGCAATGTATAAAGCAGCCCAACATCTATGAGGTCTATGATAATTATTGTTTTTCATTTCCACAGGTATTGATGGACAGACATCGCAAGCTTTAGTTATCATTTTAAGACACCACCTTAGTTAGGTGTTTTACAGCATATCACATAGCATGTAATATTAATGCTTTCAATGGTGGTAGTCGTACAAGGCGTGACAGCAGGGAGTCAACCTTGGCCCTGAAGAGGAGTCTAGGGGTTAGACTCCGAAACATGTAGACCAGGAAGCAGGATACATAACATACCCTGCTTCCAACGCACCCTGGTGGGTGAGGGTCTTTCTAACAGGAAAATCTTCTTTTCCTTTTGTTACAGCGCCCCAGGGAATCCCAGCTAGTGGAGATGCCCGCCCCTCCGGCCACTGCCCCCACTTTTGGCGGCAAGGCTGGAGGAGATAATGAGAAAAATAAGGAGGAGTCACCCACCAGTCACAACAGCCCCTAAGGTGTCCTGAGCTGAGGTGACCCCTGCCTTGAGAAATCCTCCATCTTGAGTTTGGAGGATTCCCCCAATAGGATTAGGGATGTGCCACCCTCCCCACAGGGTGGAGGCACAAAGAGGGTGTAGCCACCCTCAAGGACAGTAGCCATTGGCTACTGCCCTCCCAGACCTAAACACACCCCTAAAGGACAAGTTACTTACCTTTGGTAACGCTTTTTCTGGTGGATACACTAACTACCTGTGGATTCCTCACCTTATGAATTCGATCCTTGCACCAGCATTCCGACGAAAAGTCTTCTTCCTAGCTGTCTACGTCAACGAGGACGTCATAATGGCACGGCTCCGCGTGACTCCGTCTGACGTCAACGTGCCAATAAGAGGTCCTCGTCGGCGTACTGACGTCAGTTTCACCCCATTTTTTCATGCTCTTAAAGCAAATAGGAGTAAACCGACCATGAAAATTGATAATTAATATAGAAAGATATACGCACACAAAAACCTTGACCATTTAAATCATCCATTCTTATTGAGAGTTTAAATACATGAATATACAAAAATATATAGAGAAAGATCACTATATACATATAAATATATACGCATTTATATACATACAAATATATAAATAAATATAAGAATAAATATTAAACCAAAGACTGCAAGATAACTGTGTAATCAGGCAGGCAACGGGGAGGCGGGAGGGACCGTGAGGAATCCACAGGTAGTTAGTGTATCCACCAGAAAAAGCGTTACCGAAGGTAAGTAACTTGTTCTTCTGATGGTCCCAAGCAGTACCGCACTCGGTGGTGGGTGCCCGCCTGATTACACTAAAAAATCCTGCAATACTGAGCGAGCAAAATGACCGTCCCTCCTCATCTCAGAGTCTAAACAGTAATGTTTTACGAAAGTATGGAGGGACGCCCAAGTTGCCACTTTACATATATCTATCAATGGAACTCCCCTCGCCAGAGCCGAGGATGCAGATTTAGCTTTAGTACAGTGTGCCCTGATACCTTCAGGAGGGACCTTTTTTGCCAAAGAGTAACAGATCTTGATACACAAGATGACCCACCTGGAGAGTGTCCTTTTCTGTACCGCTCTGCCCTTTTGCGGACCAGCATATCCAACAAACATTTGCTCATCTAAACGAAAGTCCTTAGTTCTTTCGAGGTAAAAACTCAGGGCCCTCTTAGGGTCCAACCTATGGAGTCTCTCTTCTTCTTTAGACGGGTGGGGAGGAGGGTAAAACGCAGGAAGAGTGATATTTTGCCCTATATGAAAAGGGGTGACAACTTTCGGTAGAAAAGCAGCCCTGGTTTTTAGAACAACTTTATCAGGGAAAAACATAGTGAAAGGAGGCTTAACGGTAAGCGCCTGAAGCTCTCCAATCCTCCTGGCAGAAGTAATTGCGATTAAGAAAACAGTCTTGAAGGCTAAATATCACAATGGACATGAATGCATGGGCTCAAAAGGCAAACCCATTAAGAATGTTAAGACAAGATTTAAGTCCCACTGAGGCATGTGAAAAGGAGTAGGAGGAAAGCTATTCACCAAACCCTTAAGGAAATTATGTACAATGGGAGACTTGAATAAAGATGGCTGGTCCGGAAGGCAAAGAAACGCCGACAGAGCTGCCAAATAACCCTTAACTGTAGCTATAGCACAGCCTTTCTTCGTCAAACTAAGAACAAACAAAAGTACATCTGAAAGATGGGCCTTTAAAGGATCTTTTTTGTTCTCTCCACACCACAGCACAAATTTTGCCCACCTTCCGGCATAAATAGATTTAGTGGAGTGTCGCCTGGACGATAGTATAACATCCACTACATCCGGTGGGAGAGAAAAGGAACTCAGGTTGCCCCGTTCAATCTCCAGACATGAAGGTGCAGGCTCTGGAGGTGGGGGTGTAAAACCTGCCCCTGCGATTGAGAGAGGAGATCTGCCCTGAGCGGGAGACGGAGCGAAGGCACTGAGAGAGTTGAAGTAGGTCTGTATACCATACCCTTCTCGGCCAGTCCGGTGCCACCAATATGACTTGGGCCCGGTCTTGACGAACCTTCCTCAGAACCCGAGGAATCAAGGGTATAGGGGGGGAAACGCATAAAGCAACTGGCCGCTCCAGGACATCTGAAACGCGTCCCCCAACGCCCCTTGCATCGGATACTGGAGGCTTCTGAATAACGGGCAATGCGCGTTCTCCCGAGTGGCAAATAAATCCACCTGAGGAGTACCCCACATCTCGAAGATGTGGAGGACTAGATCCGGATGGAGACGCCACTCGTGATCTAATGAGAAGTGACGACTGAGAACGTCCGCATGTACATTAAACATTCCAGCCAAATGATTTGCCATCAAGCCCAGGACCAGAGTCGAAGGGCTTCTCGGCAAAGAAGATACGACCCCACTCCTCCCTGCTTGTTTATATACCACATCGCGGTAGTGTTGTCCGTCAGGATCTGAACTGATTGACCGCGAAGGGACGGGAGGAAGGCCTTGAGCGCCAAACATACAGCCTGCAATTCCAACAGATTGATATGCAACATCTGTTCCGCTGGAGACAAACGACCCTTGATCTCCAGGTCCCCCAGATAAGCTCCCCACCCTAGAGTGGAAGCATCCGATATCACTGTGGCCACTGGAGGCGGCAGTGAAAACGGTTTTCCTTGGGAAAGGTTGCCGTCCTCTGCCCACCAAAGAAGATCCGCTACAGCGTCCCTGGAGATCTTTATTGAATCCCTGAGATCCCCCTTGTGCTGGAACCACTGTCTGAGGAGGCACCACTGAAGAGCCCTCATATGCCAGCGATCATGAGTGACCAACAGAATGCAAGAAGCAAACAGACCCAGCAGGCGTAAGACCTTGAGGACTGGAACTGCTGCTCCACTTTGAAACAAAGGAATCAGCGCCTGAATGTCCCGTACCCGCTGAGGCGGGGGGTAGGCCCGAAACTTTGTTGTGTCCAGTACTGCCCCTATGAATAGGAGGCGTTGAGAGGGCTCCAGGTGAGATTTGGGTACGTTCACCGAAAAGCCCATATCGAACAACAACTGCGTTGTCATTCGCAGATGAGACAACACAATCTCTGGAGACTTGGCTTTGATCAACCAATCATCCAGGTAGGAAAAAAACGCTACCTCCCTCTTTCTGAGATGTGCTGCCACAACTGCCATCACCTTTGTGAAGACCCAGGGTGCTGAAGTAAGACCAAACGGAAGGACCACAAACTGGTAATGTTACGATCCGACCACAAAACGGAGATACTTCCTGTGCGACTTGATTATGGGAACATGAAAGTACGCGTCCTGCAAGTCGACAGACACCATCAAGTCTCCTTCGTTCAACACCAATAGCACCTGCGCTAGGGTCAGCATTTTGAATTTTTCCTGCTTGAGGAACAAATTCAAAATCCTCAAGTCTAGGATCGGCCGCAACCGACCGTCCACCTTGGGAATCAGGAAATATCTTGAATAACACCCCTGACCCCTTTCCTGCAACAGTACCAACTCTATAGCGCCCTTTGCCAACATGGTTACAACCTCCTGTTGTAACAACAGAAGATGGTCTTCTGAACAAAAGGAGGGACGGGGGGGAGGGAGGAGGAAACTCCTGAAAGGGGAGAGCATAGCCCTTTTCCACAATTCCTAGCACCCACGAGTCTGTTGCAATTGACCTCCATTGCTGTAGAAAAAGACTCAATCTTCCCCCTACAGGAGAAGTATGACTGATAAAGTGGGGAAAACTAGGGCTGCTTCTGCTGTTGTCCACCAGAGGAGGATAAAGAAGAAGAGAGCTGCTGGGCTGGACCTCTAGCCCTACCCCTACCCCGCCCTCTGAAGGCACGATAGGGCGGGTTGGCAGGTTGCTGGGCATAAGATTGAGACCTACGAAAGGCAGAGCCTCTAGCAAATCCTCGAAACCTACAAAAAGGTCTGTACAATGTAGCAGAAGGGGCCTGCAAACCCAGGGACTTAGCTGTAGCCCGACAGTCCTTAAACCGTTCAAGGGCAGAGTCTGCCTTGTCCCCAAACAGCTTTTCCCCATCAAACGGAAGGTCCATTAAAGTGGATTGTACATCTGATGAGAAACCCGAAGATCTTAACCAGGCATGCCTTCTTGTAGCCACCGATGTTCCCATGGCCCTGGCAATAGAATCTGTGGTATCCAAGCCAGATTGTATAATCTGCCAAGCAGCAGCTTGTGCATCCAGGAAAAGGGACCCAAAAGATTTTTGCATCTCCTGTGGCAGATCTTTTGCCATCTCCTTAGCAGAGTCCATTAGGGTATGGATGTATCTGCCTAGTACACAGGTGGAATTGGTAGCTTTTAGGGCCATGCTGCAAGAGGAGAAAATTTTCTTCGAGGATTGCTCCATCCTCTTGGATTCTCTGTCCGTCGGAACACCTGGGAATGTACCAGGGGCAGACTTTGCAGAACATGATGCCTGAACTATCAAGCTCTCCGGAGTTGGGTGACGAGATAGAAAAACTGGATCTCCTGGGGCACTCCTATGCCTTCTCGCCACTGCCCTGTTCACAGCAGGAGATGTCACCGGCTTTTTCCATAAGTCTATAATAGGCTCCGTCAGCACTGGAGGAAGATGGATGAAGAACCTCTGTGAGCAGGTTAGTCTTTACCTCTGCTGTGGACGAAGGCAAATCCAGGTAATCAGCTGCCTTCCTCACCACAGCATGGAAGGAGGCGGCCTCCTCAGTAAACTCCCCCGGAGAAGCAATGTCCCACTCCGGGAAAGTATCCAAACCACTTGCAGTGGCAAGCCCCTGGAAGTCATCAGAAGGCTCTATCTCACCTTCCTCAAGCCTTCTGTATTCCTCCTCCTCCAGAAGCCTCAACGCCTTCCTTCGCGATCTAAGATGAGTTTCCACAGCCGGCGTCGACAAGGACTCAATCGACGCCGACGATCTCAGACCCCGAACCGGCTCAGGAAGGCTCCTAGATTCAACCGGCGTCAGAGCCGGAGCCGGCCCGAAGTCGGCAGATGACCTCCTCGAAGCCGAATGAACGGAAGGAGATGGAGCCGGTCTGGATGAGGCCATCAATGACGCCGGATGGCGCAGAGAAGGAGTCGGATGAGAAGCCGACGGATCCACGGTCCCAGACGAAGGACTTCTGTCAGGGGAACCCCCGGCGCCGGACCACCAGGCTCTGTAGGGCAGAAGGGCATGAATGGAGCAGCCCTGTACGATGCCAGCGAGCCCAAATTGAATGCCAATGGCCCCGTGGGACCCGCCGGTGCACCAGCAGGGGCCATGGATTGAAACACAGCATACTTTGCATTCAAAAATGCGGCCGGATCCGTCCCTGGAGTCGGGAAAGCCGGGTACTGCTGTGCAGATGTCTGTTGAACATCAGAATCCCTTGGCGCCGGTGAAAAGTGAGGACTGCCTTGAGTGACCTCATAGACTTAAGGCACCGGTGACAACCCCGGACTCTCTGGTTGAGCCGTGACAGTAGGACTCATCTCCCACATATTCTGGCGCCATGACGAACGAGACCTCGACCTCGAACGACTCCTCGATCGGCTCCGCTCCGAACGGCGCCAAGAGTCATGATGACGCCGCTTCTTATGTTTTTTAGGAGAAGCATGGGAGGAAACCTTCTTGTGATCTTTCTTCTTTGCCTTGGCCAAGAAGAGCTTCGCGTTCTTTTAGAGCTTTCGGATTCATGCTCTGGCACGAAGAACAACCTTCCACATCATGTTCGGAACTTAAACACCAAATACAGTCCGAATGGGGGTCGGTCACTGACATCCGACCCCCGCATTCCTTACACAGCTTAAAACTGGACTTCTTCGGATGTGACATTGTAACTTCAAGAAATCGTTACAGTTACCAACGGGCCAGGAAGAAAAACCGTTGGCGTCGAAGCACGGAAAAAGGAAAAACTGACGTCAGTACGCCGACGAGGACCTCTTATTGGCACGTTGACGTCAGACGGAGTTACGCGGAGCTGTGCCATTATGACGTCCTCGTCGACGTAGACAGCTAGGAAGAAGACTTTCCGTCGGAATCTGGCGCAAGGATCGAATTCATAAGGTGAGGAACCAACACAGGTAGTTGTATCCATCAGAATTCAGTATTTAGGGGCTCCCCAGATCCCAGGAAATCAGATTCCTCCAACCCGAAGAAACAAGGGCTGCTGACCTACAAGCCTGCAGAGAAGGAGGAAGACGGCAACTGCTTTGGCCCCAGCCTTACCGGCCTGTCTCCAACTTCGAAAACCTGCTCCAGCGACGCATCCGACAGGAACCAGCGACCTCTGAAGCCTCAGAGGACTGCCCTGGACTACAGGACCAAGAAACTCCTGTAAACAGCGGCCTTGTTCAAAAGCAGCTACTTCTTCGCAACAAAGAAGCAACTTCCAAGGACTTCACGTTTTCTGCCAGAAGTGTGAGACTCTACACTCTGCACCCAACGCCCCTGGCTCGACCTGCAGAAAACCAACACCTCAGGGAGGACTCCCCGGCGACTGCGAGCCCTTGAGTAACCAGAGACGACCCCCCTGACCCCCCACAGCGACACCTACAGAGAGAATCCAGAGGCTCCCCCTGACCGCGACTGCCTGTAACAAGGGACCTGACGCCTGGAACCAACACTGCACCCGCAGCCCCCAGGACCTGAAGGAACCGAACTTCGACGCAGGAGTGACCCCCAGGCGATCCTCTGCCTTGCCCAGGTGGTGGCTATCCCGAGCAGCCCCCCGTGCCTGCCTGCACCGCTAGAGTGACCTCCGGTTCCCTCCATTGTTTCCTACCTAAAACCAGACGCCTGTTTGCACACTGCACCCGGCTGCCCCGTGGCCGCTGTGAGGGTGTTTTGTGTGCCTACTTGTGTCCCCCAGTGCTCTACAAAACCCCCCTTGGTCTGCCCCAGAGGACACAGGTACTTTACCTGCTGGCAGACCAGAACCGGAGCACCCCTGTTCTCTATAGGGCCCTGTGTGTTTTGGGCACCTCTTTGACCTCTGCACCTGACCAGCCCTGAGCTGCTGGTGTGGTAACTTTGGGGTTGGCTTGAACCCCCAACAGTGGGCTGCCTATGCCGCAGAAGTGAGACTTGTAAGTGTTTTACTTACCTCCTAATCTAACCTTTACTTACCTCCCCCAGGAACTGTTGATTTTTGCACGGTGTCCACTTTGAAAATAGCTTATTGCAATTTTTTACAAAGACTATACATGATATTGTTTTCATTCAAAGTTCCTAAAGTATCTAAGTGAAGTACCTTGCATTAAAAGTGTTTGACATCTTGAACCTGTGATTCTTAAAATAAACTAAGAAAATATATTTTTCAATATAAAAACCTATTGGCCTGGAGTAAGTCTTTGAGTGTGTGTTCCTCATTTATTGCCGGTGTGTGTACAACAAATGCTTAACACTACCCTCTAATAAGCCTACTGCTCGACCACACTACCACAAAATAGAGCATTAGAATGATCTACTTCTGCCCCTATCTTACCTCTAAAGGGGATCCTTGGACTCTGTGCATACTATTTCTTACTTTGAAATAGTATATACAGAGCCAACTTCCTACACATCTGTTGCAAGAATAGCGTGAGGCACAGGGTCTTGAAATGGCCGCACTTTGTTTAAATTTGTGGAATTCCACCACTGAAGCGAGATGTGTGTTTGGCGGTCTATCAACACCAGATCTTGAAGATGACCATGTGCCTGCGACCATTTTGTTTTGCAAGGCACTGTTGTAAGGGCCGCATGTTTAATATTGCGTTTGGGACAATGGCGATGCATGATGCCATCATGCCCAACAGTTTCATGACAAATTTGACTGTGTACTGTTGGTTTTGACAATATGGTGTGGAACGATTGTACCCTTTGTGGACTTGGGCTTGCAAGTGCTCTTTGGGTTTTTAATGTGGCTCCTAAATACTGCTGAATTTGCGCTGGTTGTAGGTGCGATTTGTGGTAGTTTATTGAGAACCCTTGTGTGTGTAGGGTGTTTATTACATAACATGTATGATATTGACACTGTGTTTGAATATTGGCTTTTAATTAGCCAGTCGTCGAGATATGGAAAGACATGAATATGTTGTCTTCTTATGTATGCTGCGACTACGGCAAGGCATTTTGTAAATACTCTGGGAGCTGTTGTTATCCCGAAAGGTAACACTTTGAACTGGTAATGTTTTAATTGTATTACAAATCTGAGATATTTTCTGTGCGCTGGATGGATGGCTATGTGAAAATACGTATCTTTTAGATTCAGTGTTGCCATAAAATCTTGTTGATGTAATAGTGCGACTACATCCTGTAGTGTTACCATGTGAAAGTATTCTGATCGGATGTAGAGATTGAGAGTTCTGAGATCTAGTATCGGTCTCAATGTTTTGTCTTTTTTGGGAATGAGGAAATACAGGGAGTAAACCCCTATTCCCTTTTGATGACGTGGCACAAGATCTATGGCTGGTTTGAGTAATAGTGCCTGTACCTCTGTTTGCAACATTGAAATGTGTTGAAATGAGTGTGTGTGGTTTTGGGGGAATATCTGGAGGAGTTTCTGTGAACTCTATGCAGTAACCATGTTGGATAATGGATAAGACCCAATTGTCTGTTGTGATGGGTAACCAGTGGGTGTGAAACTTTTGTAGTCTTCCTCCCACAGGGGAAGTGTGGTGATGGAAGATGTGGATGAAGTCACGGTTTGGTATGCGTGGGTTGCTTTGAGGGCTGATATTTTCCTCTAGATCTGGGAAATTGTCCTCTGTAGGTTCCCCGAAACCCCCCTCTCTGGTATTGTGTCTGGTAAGAGGGTTTGGATTGGTTGGTAGATGGCTCAGATGGTTGGGGTCTAAAGCCTCCCCTATATTGAGGCTTTCGAAATGAGCCTCTGTATTGAGTTGAATAAAGTGTCCCATTAGCTTTGGCAGTGTCGGCGTCTTTTTTCATTTTGTCAATGGCTGTATCAACCTGTGTGCCAAATAGTTGTTGTTCGTTAAAAGGCATGTTCAGACCAACCTGCTGAATTTCAGGTTTAAAGCCTGACGACCTAAGCCATGCGTATCGCTTAATGGTGACAGCCGTATTAATAGTTCTTGCGGCTGTGTCTGCGGAGTCTAACGCTGACCTGATCTGATTGTTGGTAATTGCCTGTCCTTCCTCTACTACCTGCTGGGCTCTCTTCTGTTGGTCCTTGGGGAGATGCTGGATAATGTCCTTCATCTCATCCCAGTGGCCCCTGTCGCATCTGGTGTAGGAAAGTACCATCTTGCCTGGCATGTTACCCCCAAATTTCACTGTATATATGTTGTTTTAGTTGTATGTGTCACTGGGACCCTGCCAGCCAGGGCCCCAGTGCTCATAAGTGTGCCCTGTATGTGAAACCTGTGTTATGACTGTCTCACTGAGGCTCTGCTCTCCAGAACCTCAGTGGTTATGCTCTCTCATTTCTTTCCAAATTGTCACTAACAGGCTAGTGACCAATTTCACCAATTTACATTGGCATACTGGAACACCCTTATAATTCCCTAGTATATGGTACTGAGGTACCCAGGGTATTGGGGTTCCAGGAGATCCCTATGGGCTGCAGCATTTCTTTTGCCACCCATAGGGAGCTCTGACAATTCTTACACAGGCCTGCCACTGCAGCCTGAGTGAAATAACGTCCACGTTATTTCACAGCCATTAACCACTGCACTTAAGTAACTTATAAGTCACCTATATGTCTAACCTTTACCTGGTAAAGGTTGGGTGCTAAGTTACTTAGTGTGTGGGCACCCTGGCACTAGCCAGGGTGCCCCCACATTGTTCAGGGAAAATTCCCCGGACTTTGTGAGTGCGGGGACACCATTACACGCGGGCACTATACATATGTCACGACATATGTATAGCGTCACAATGGTAACTCCGAACATGGCCATGTAACATGTCTAAGATCATGGAATTGTCACCCCAATGCCATTCTGACATTGGGGAGACAATTCCATGATCCCCCGAGTCTCTAGCACAGAACCGGGTACTGCCAAACTACCTTTCCCGGGGTTTCACTGCAGCTGCTGCTGCTGCCAACCCCTCAGACAGGTTTCTGCCCTCCTGGGGTCCAGCCAGGCTTGGCCCAGGAAGGCAGAACAAAGGACTTCCTCAGAGAGAGGGTGTTACACCCTCTCCCTTTGGAAAAAGGTGTCAGGGCTGGGGAGGAGTAGCCTCCCCCAGCCTCTGGAAATGCTTTCATGGGCACAGATGGTGCCCATTTCTGCATAAGCCAGTCTACACCGGTTCAGGGATGCACCAGACTTGCTCTGGCGCGAACCTGGACAAAGGAAAGGGGAGTGACCACTCCCCTGACCTGCACCTCCCCTGGGAGGTGCCCAGATCTCCTCCAGTGTGCTCCAGACCTCTGCCATCTTGGAAACAGAGGTGCTGCTGGCACACTGGACGGCTCTGAGTGGCCAGTGCCAGCAGGTGACGTCAGAGACTCCTTCTGATAGGCTCCTCCAGGTGTTGCTAGCCTATCCTCTCTCCTAGGTAGCCAAACCTCCTTTTCTGGCTATTTAGGGTCTCTGCTTTGGGGAATTCTTTAGATAACTAATGCAAGAGCTCATCAGAGTTCCTCTGCATCTCTCTCATCACCTTCTGCCAAGGAATCGACCGCGGACTGCTCTTGAAGCCTGCAAAACTGCAACAAAGTAGCAAAGACGACTACTGCGACCTTGTAACGCTGATCCGGCCGCCTTCTCGACTGTTTTCCTGGTGGTGCATGCTATGGGTGTAGTCTGCCTCCTCTCTGCACTAGAAGCTCCGAAGAAATCTCCTGTGGGACGACGGAATCCTCCCCCTGCAACCGCAGGCACCAAAAGACTGCATCACCGGTCCTCTGGGTCCCCTCTCAGCACGACGAGCGTGGTCCCTGGAACTCAGCAACTCTGTCCAAGTGACTCCCACAGTCCAGTGACTCTTCAGTCCAAGTTTGGTGGAGGTAAGTCCTTGCCTCCCCACGCTAGACTGCATTGCTGGGTACCACATGATTTGCAGCTGCTCCGGCTCCTGTGCACTCTTCCAGGATTTCCTTTGTGCACAGCCAAGCCTGGGTCCCCGACACTCTAACCTGCAGTGCACGACCTCCTGAGTTGTCCTCCGGTGTCGTGGGACCTTCCTTTGTGACTTCAGGTGAACTCCGGTTCACTCTTCTTCGTAGTGCCTGTTCCGGCACTTCTGCGGGTGCTGCTTGCTTCTGAGTGGGCTCTTTGTCTTGCTGGATGCCCCCTCTGTCTCCTCACGCAATTGGCGACATCCTGGTCCCTCCTGGGCCACAGCAGCATCCAAAAACCCTAACAGCGACCCTTGCAGCTAGCAAGGCTTGTTTGCGGTCTTTCTGCACGGAAACACCTCTGCAAGCTTCTTCACGGCGTGGGACATCCATCCTCCAAAGGGGAAGTTCCTAGTCCTCTTAGTTCTTGCAGAATCCACAGCTTCTACCATCCGGTGGCAGCTTCTTTGCACCCACAGCTGGCATTTCCTGGGCATCTGCCCACTCCCGACTTGATTGTGATTCTTGGACTTGGTCCCCTTGTTCCACAGGTACTCTCGTCCGGAAATCCATCGTTGTTGCATTGCTGGTGTTGGTCTTCCTTGCATAATTCCCCTAATACGACTTGTGTGCTCTCTGGGGAACTTAGGTGCACTTTGCACCCACTTTTGAGTGTCTTGGGGTGGGCTATTTCTCTAACCCTCACTGTTTTCTTACAGTCCTAGCAACCCTCTACAAGGTCACATAGGTTTGGGGGTCCATTCGTGGTTCGCATTCCACTTCTAGAGTATATGGTTTGTGTTGCCCCTATCCCTATGTGCCCTCATTGCAATCTATTGTGACTGTACATTGCTTTCTATTGCTATTACTGCATAATTTTGGTATTGTGTACATATATCTTGTGTATATTTGCTATCCTCATACTGAGGGTACTCACTGAGATTTTTTTTGGCATATTGTCATAAAAATAAAGTACCTTTATTTTTAGTATATCTGTGTATTGTGTTTTCTTGTGATATTGTGCATATGACAGCAGTGGTATAGTAGGAGCTTTACACGTCTCCTAGTTCAGCCTAAGATGCTCTGCTAAGCTACCTTTTCTATCAGCCTAAGCTGCTAGACACCTCTTCTACACTAATAAGGGATAACTGGACCTGGTGCAGAGCGTAAGTACCGCTTGGTACCACTACAAACCAGGCCAGCCTCCTACATCTGGCCATTACTGCCTGGGAATTGGCTATACCCCATTGATTAACTGCCTGTGATGCCACCCTTTTTTTCCGGCATCATCACTTTTTTTACTTTCCTTATCTGGAGGGGGTGCGTCCCCAGAGGACTGGGAGTTAGCCCTCCTCCTTGCTGCGCTTACCACTATGGAATCTGGGGGTAGATGTTGGGTAGTAAAAACTGGGTCTGAAGGCGGTGGCTTATATTTCTTTTCTACCCTTGGAGTAATAGCTCTTGCTTTAACTGGTTCCTGGAAGATTTGATGTGCATGTTTTAACATGCCAGGAAGCATGGGTAGACTCTGGTAGGTGGTGTGAGTTGAGGACAACGTGTTAAATAAAAAGTCATCCTTAAGAGGTTCTGTGTGCTCGGCTACATTGTGAAATGCCGCTGCTAGAACCTGTGTATATGAGGTGCTATCCTCTGGGGGTGATGGCTTTGATGGACAGCACTCTGGACTATTGTCTGAAATGGGATCATCATAAAGGTCCCATGGGTCAGTGTCATCCTGGTGTGACTGTACAGAGTGTGATGGAGACTGCAGTGGGGGTAGCAGGCGGGGAGACAGTTAGGTGAGGAGAATGAGGAGGAGACTGGTGAGGTGAAAACTGAGGAGGCGGAGATTTTTGTTTTGGTTTTGGCACTTTATCCGGTGGCTGATCAGTGTCCAAATGTCCATGAAAGGCCAGTTTCCTCTTTGTTTTTAGAGGAGGTGGAGTGAGGATTTTGCCAGTGTCTTTATGAATTTGTATTCTGGCCTGTTTCTCGTCAAAATCCTCCACTTGCATGAGTTCTTCCACAAATTTATGGCTTTCTTTTAATTGATTGAAAGTCCATGCTCCTCTGTGTATGTGTGTTTTTTAGGCTCCGAAGCCGGCTTCTTTGGGATCGAAAGGCCTGAAGTACTTGTTGGCCTCAGCTCCGAGAGTGACTTTCGGGGCTTTGACTCGATGGGTCGTTGCTTGAGAATTTCGGAGCATGTGCCTCGGCTCGAGCCCGAAGGCTTTGTTGTTGTTGTGGCCTTTCTCGGTGCCGAAGATATTGCTTGGTCACCAGTAGTTTTCTTACGGGTGGAGCCATGGCCTTCTGGCAGTGGCATCCCGAGGCCTTGTATTTGGGCTTGAATTGGGTCAGGGCAAGCGTACTCACGTGCTGGCCCGCTGTTATCGGTCGGTCGTTGTCGGACTCGTGCTCGGAGTCGGACCCCCAAACGGAGACTGTGGTGTGGATCATCTCCTCCTCTTCTGCATTGAGGCATTTGGTGCTACTGGACACCATCTCTAACCTTCGCGCTCTTCGGTCTCTCAGAGTCTTTTTCAAGCGGAAGGATCTGCAGGCCTCGCAAGTATCGTCTCGGTGGACTGTAGATAGACACAGGTTACAAACTAGATGTTGGTCCATGTAAGGATACTTGGCGTAGCACCGAGGGCAGAATCTAAACGGGGTCCGGTCCATGAGGCTTCGACAAGACTTTTGGTCGGGCCGACCAGGCCCAAGTTGGGCGCGGTGCCCCTAAGGGCAAGTAGAGATCTGTGTCCGCCGGTACCTAGGTGTCGATGATAGATGGTACTCGATCGAAAACAATACCGACGAATTTAGAGAGTTTGTAATATTTTTCCGACTCGAACAACCAGAGTGAAAAGAAACATGTCCGAACCCGATGGCGGAAAGAAAACAATCTAAGATGGAGTTGACGCCCATGCGCAATGGAGCCGAAAAGGAGGAGTCACTCAGTCCCATCACTCAAAAAGACTTCAAAGAAAAACAACTTGTAACACTCCGAGCCCAGCACTAGATGGCAGGACCTGTGCATAGCATGTGTATCTGCAGCTACACATGCCATCGAACATATATATATATAAATATATATATATATATATATATATATATATATAAATATATATATATATATATATATATATATATATATATATATATATATTTTTATGTATGCACACAGCAAAGCTAGACATTTAAGAATTAAAAATGCATCATCATAGGAATCTAATCCAACATCATCCTTGTCCTTGCAAACATCAACCTGTGGAACCCTGGACAGCTGAGACAGGAGAAATTTTCCCCAATGGGACTCTTATTCTTCTGAGCAGTGCGTCCACCCTCAAAAATGAGTTCCTTCTGCCTCAGCGCCAAGTTTCCTCACCTTACATATTAAACAAACTTAAGAGGAAGGTTATGGTAACCTTCCTCCTCCCTTCGAGTAGTTGTGAAATTAAAGCGCTGGCTGTACTTGGTCAGTATTGGAAACACACAAGATGACTGGCCAGATCACAAAGTGCATTTCCAAGACAGAACCGTACCCTTCTCTGCTATAAATATTCTCATCCTTCAACACTCTTATCATTGCATCCCCCATATTATGTTCCCTTCTCTAATGAGAAAGAGCGAAAACACATTCAATGACAAGTTACTTACCTTTGGTACCTATTTGTCTGGTAGAGACACATTCTAGTTGCAGATTCCTTACCTTAGAATTTCCCCCAGGAGTTAGAGCGGATCCAGAGATTTTTTCTTCGAGCAGTACCCTTGCGCGTGGAGTCGGTCGACTCCACGTCCGTTGTTGGCACTCTGGTCATGGCGATGACCTTGCGGTCGTACATAGGTGCCACCCAGGCACGCTGACGTCAGTTTCTTTTCACAACTTTCAACGCCAATAGCGTGGAGCCATGAAGAACTCTGAAATTGGTGCGCCAGAACTAGGGCCCTGAAAAGGGAATCACTGTTCTTAGAAATCAGTTCACAGTGAGGGGAGGATGGGTGGGTCGGTAAGGAATCTTCAACTAGAATGTTTCTCTCCTAGGTAAATCGTTACCAATGTTAAGTAACTTGTTCATCTCATAGAGACTTCAAGCTGCAGATTCCTTTCCTTAGAATTGATACCCAAGCTAAACCATCCTTGGAGGTGGGCTCCGAACCAAAATCATACTAAGAAGTCCTGCAGGACCGAACGACCAAAGTAGCAGTCTCTGCGGATCTGACTGTCAAGGCAGTAGTGTCTTGTGAATGTGTGGAAGGATGCCCATATTGCTGACTGGCAGTTGTCCAGGACAGGAACTCCGCGTACTAACACAGTGATAGCAGCAGTTGCTCTGGTAGAGTAAGCACGCAAGCCCTCTGGGGGTTGCTTCTTTGCCAAAGCGTAGCACATTTTGATCCACAGCAGCACCCTTCGCAAGATGGTACGCTTCTACACCACTTTCCCTTTCTTCACACCAACATATCTGACAAAGAGTGGGTCCTCCTCCCAGAAATCTTTAGTACGATTGATGTAGAACGCCAACACTCTTTTTGGATCCAGACGGTGGAGTCTTTCCTCTTCCTGAGAGGGATGTGGGGGTGCGTAAAAAGTAGGCAAAGTAATGGAATGGCCTATGTGAAAAGGGGCAACAACCTTAGGAAGGAAGGAGGCCCTTGTATGAAGCACCACTTTGTCAGGGTGGACAGACAAAAATGGTGGCTTGGAAGAAAGAGCTTGAAGCTCATTCTGCGAGCAGAGGTGATGGCAATGAGAAAAGCAGTCTTGATTGTAAGGAGCTGCTTGGGACAGTTGTGCAGCTGCTCAAAAGGGGCACACTTAAGGTAAGTTAGGACAAAGTACAAGTCCCACTGGGGCATAATGAACTGGGTCGGTGGAAGCAAATGGGGTGAGTCCCTTAAGGAACCTTCCAACAATGGGAGACTTGAATAAGGAAGGTTGGTCTGGCAATCTAAGGAAGGCAAAGATGGCCGACAAGTAACCTTTAAGAGTGTCCAAAGCAAAGCCATAGTGGGCCAAAGTTAGGTTGAACAAGAGAACCTCAGAGAGAGGATCAACAGACTAGTTGGTACACCATGCCACAAATGTATGCCAGCGACAGGCATATACCGTTTTGGTGGAGGGACGCTGGCTGCAAAGATAACATCACAGACTTCGGGCAGAAGATCAAAAGCTGTCAACTGCCGCCGCTCAATCTCCACGCAAGAAGTCGAAGACTGGACAGGTTTGGTGGAGAACCGTCTCCTGCTGCTGCGACGGAAGATCTTTCCAAAGCGACAGTCTGATAGGAGAATCCGTGGCCAAGCTCAATAGCTCTGGATACCAGTCCGGAGTTACAAGAATGTCTTGGGCCCGGTTGCGCTTGATCTTTTTCAGAACTCTGGACAGAAGTGGTATTGGCTGGAAGTTTTCTCGGTATTCCCTCCAAAATCTAGACCATGTCGGAGAGATTCCCCTGATGCTGCACCCATTGGAACTTCCGGTCCCACTGCAGAGCCTGCATATGCCATCTAGCATATGTCACCAGCAGGATGCCACTAAGCCCTGAAGCCTCAGAGTCACGCTCCCTGAAATCCAGAATAGAGGCTGAAACATCAGTATAATACCTTGAATATCCTGGACTCGCCATTCTGGAGGATAAGCCAGAAACTTCACCATGCCCAGAACAGCTCTGATGAAAGGGAGCATCTAAGATGGAGTCAGGTGTGACTTCAGCACGTTTATAGTGAACCTCAGTGAATGCAGGAGGTCCTGCATAGTCTAGAGATGGGAGACGACAGCCTGGGACGAGCCCACCTTTAACAGCCAGCCGTCGAGATCCAGGAAGACTAAAAGAACGAGTTACTTACCTTCGGTAACGACTTTTCTGGTGGATACATTAGCTACCTGTGGATTCCTCACCTAATGAATACTCCCATGGCGCCAGCATTCGACGGAAATCTTCTTACTAGTCTCTGCACGTCGACGAGGACGTCACTCTAGCCCACGCGATGCCGTCTGACGTCATACAGGCAATAAGAGGTCCTCGACGACGTGCCGACGTCAGTACCAATCATTTTTTACGTGCATGAGAACAACCAGGCAATGCAATGAAAGAGCAAGGCAACATCCCATTACATTGTAAAAATACACAACATTGCATGAATAACTATAAATCTTTTATATATATATATATATAACTCTCTCTTTTTAAAAATATATATACACATCAAGTATATACACAAAGATATATACATCTATTGCACCCTCAAAGACCAAGAGGAGCGTACTCAAGGATTACTTGGTAAGACCAGAAAGGCAACGGGGAGGCGGGTGGGACCGTGAGGAATCCACAGGTAGCTAATGTATCCACCAGAAAAGTCGTTACCGAAGGTAAGTAACTCGTTCTTCTGATGGATACAACTACCTGTGGATTCCTCACCTAATGAATAGAGTCCCAAAGCAGTACCACGCCCGGCAGTGGGTGCCTAAATGGTCAAACCAAGAAATCCTGCAGCACTGACCGTGCAAAATGGCCGTCCCTTCTAACCTCAGAATCCAAACAGTAATGTTTTGCAAAAGTGCGAAGGGACGACCAAGTTGCGGCCTTGCAGATGTCGACCACAGGAACACCTCTGGCCAAGGCCGAAGTGGCCGACTTAGCTCTGGTGGAATGAGCTCTAATGCCCTCAGGAGGATCCTTCTTTGCCAAAGAGTAACAGATTTTAATGCAAAGAACAACCCACCTGGATAGTGTTCTCTTGTGGACTGCCTTTCCTCTCCTCTTGCCCACGTATCCAATAAACAGCTGATCCTCCAGCCTGAAATCCTTTGTTCTATCAATAAAGAAGCTCAACGCCCTCTTTGGGTCCAGACGGTGCAGTCTTTCTTCCTCTTTGGAAGGATGAGGCGGAGGATAGAACGTGGACAAAGTAATTGCCTGAGCCAAATGGAAAGGTGAAACAACCTTCGGGAGGAAAGCAGCCTTGGTCCTCAACACCACCTTATCCCCATAAAAAGTTGTATAAGGGGGCTTTACTGATAAGGCCTGCAACTCACTCACTCTCCTTGCTGATGTTATAGCTATCAGGAAGACTGTTTTTAAAACCAAATACCTTAAGGGGCAAGAATGCATAGGTTCAAAAGGGGACCCCATAAGGAAAGTCAGGACCAAGGACAAATCCCATTGCGGCATAACGAATGGCTTTGGAGGATATTTATTTAGAAGACCTTTCAAGAATCTGATAACAATAGGGGATTTAAATAAAGATGGTTGGTCTGGAAGACATATGAAGGCTGACAAGGCCGATAAATAACCCTTAATGGTAGCCACTGCACAACCTTTCTGCGCTAGAGACAGAGCAAAAGACAAAACGCCCGATAGATGAGCATGCAAAGGATCAATCTGCCTCTCTCCACACCACGCAACAAATTTAGACCATCTATTAGCGTAGATAGATTTAGTGGAGTGTCGCCTGGCCGCTAATATAACATCCACTACCTCAGGCGGGAGAGAGAAGGAACTCAGGTTGCCCCGTTCAATCTCCAGGCATGTAGGTGCAGACTCTGGAGGTTGGGGTGTAAAACCTGCCCCTGCGACTGCGAGAGGAGGTCTGCCCTGAAAGGGAGATGGAGCGGAGGGCACATTGAGAGTTGGAGAAGGTCGGAGTACCATACCCTCCTTGGCCAATCCGGAGCTATTAGGATGACTAGAGCCCGGTCCTGGCGAATCTTCCTCAATACTCGAGGAATCAAGGGTATGGGAGGAAACGCGTAAAGCAACTGGCTGCACCAGGTTATTTGAAACGCGTCCCCCAACGCTCCCTGCATCGGATACTGGAGGCTGCAGAATAACGGACAATGCGCGTTCTCTCGAGTGGCAAACAGATCTACCCGAGGAAACCCCCACCTCTGGAAGATTAAACAGACTTGATCTGGATGGAGACGCAACTCGTGGTCTGCCGAGAATTGGCGACTGAGACTGTCCGCACGCACGTTCAAGACTCCGGCCAGATGGTTTGCTATCAAGCAAATCTGATGGTCCTTTGCCCAGGACCATAGTCGAAGAGCTTCTCTGCAGAGAAGGTACGACCCCACTCCTCCCTGCTTGTTTATGTACCACATCGTGGTAGTATTGTCCGTTAGGACCTGTACTGACTGACCACGAAGGGAACGGAGGAAGGCCTTGAGAGCCAGACGTACAGCCCGTAACTCTAACAGATTGATGTGAAACATCTGTTCCTCTGGAGACCAAAGGCCTTTGATCTCCAGATCCCCCAGATGAGCTCCAGACCCTAGAGTGGAAGCATCCGTTATGACTGTGGCCACTGGTGGCGACTGCTGGAACAGCTTTCCTTGTGAAAGATTGTTGCTTGCAATCCACCACTTCAAATCCACAGCAGCATCTCTGGAGATCTTGACAGTACTCTCTAGATCCCCTTTGTGTTGAGACCACTGCCTTCGGAGGCACCACTGAAGAGCCCTCATGTGCCAGCGAGCATGCGTGACCAACAGAATGCAGGAGGCAAACAGACCGAGCAGACGAAGGACCTTGAGGACTGGAACTACCGCTCCATTTCGAAACATTGGAACCAAATCCTGAATATCTTGAATCCGCTGAGGCGGAGGAAAGGCCCGACCCAATGTTGTATCCAGTACTGCCCCTATGAACAGGAGGCGCTGAGAGGGCTCTAGGTGAGATTTGGGCTCGTTCACCGAAAAACCCAGGTCGAACAACAACTGGGTTGTTGACTGCAGATGATGCGACACAAGCTCCGGGGACGTGGCTTTGATCAACCAGTCGTCCAAGTAAGGGAATACTGCTATCCCCTTCCTTCTGAGTTCTGCCGCAACCACCGACATCACCTTCGTGAAGACTCGAGGTGCTGAAGTAAGACCAAACGGAAGGACCGCAAACTGATAGTGCTGCGATCCCACCACAAACCGGAGATACTTCCTGTGTGACTTGAGTATCGGGATATGAAAGTAAGCATCCTGCAAGTCGACAGACACCATCCAGTCTTCCTTGTTCAATGCCAAAAGCACCTGTGCTAGGGTCAGCATCATGAACTTTTCCTGCTTGAGAAACCAATTCAAGATCCTCAGGTCCAGGATTGGTCTCAAACGACCATCCTTCTTGGGAATCAGGAAATACCTTGAGTAACATCCTCGACCCCTTTCCTGCTCTGGGACCAACTCCACCGCGCCCTTTGAAAGGAGGGCTTGTACCTCCTGTTCTAGCAACAGGAGGTGTTCTTCTGAACAATAAGAAGGGCGGGGCGGGAACTCCCGAAAGGGAAGGGTGTAGCCTTTTCCCACAATACTGAGAACCCAAGTGTCCGTTGTAACAGTCTTCCATGTGGTGAGAAAATGCTGTAATCTTCCCCCTACAGGAGAGGAGTGAGTGGGAAATGGTGGAAGCCTAAGGCTGCTTCCCCTGCTGCACCCCGCCAGAGGATGAGGAAGAGGCAGAGTGCTGCTGAGAGGCTCCTCTGGTGCGGACCCTACCTCTCCCTCCAAAAGATCTATAGGGATGGGAAGAGGCAGGTTGCTGATATCTTCCCCGAAAGGAAGAGGAGGAAGAGCCACGCCCAAATCCACGAAACCTCCTGAAAAATCTGGAAGAGGCCGTGGAAGAAGGAGCTTGGAGCCCTAACGACTTAGCCGTGGCCCTGCTCTCCTTAAAACGTTCCAAGGCCGAATCAGCCTTGGCTCCAAACAGTTTGTCCCCATCAAACGGGAGATCCAACAATGTGGACTGTACATCCGCAGAAAAGCCCGAGTTACGGAGCCAGGCCTGCCTCCTTGCCACCACAGTTGTGCCCATTGCTCTGGCTACTGAGTCGGTCGTATCCAGTCCAGTCTGGATAATCTGGGTCGCAGCAGCCTGGGCATTTGAAACAACATCCAAAAGACCCTGGGGAAGCTCTGTAAATGATGAGGAAATGTCATCCATCAGAGCATGAATATACCTCCCCAGGATACAGGTTGCGTTGGTGGCCTTCAACGCCAGACTGCAGGCCGAAAAAATCTTCTTGGACTGCGCCTCTAGTTTCTTTGAATCTCTGTCCCCAGGCACCGTCGGGAAAGAACCAGGCGCTGACTTGGATGAACAGGAGGCCTGCACCACCAAGCTCTCCGGCGTAGGGTGCCTAGACAGAAAACCAGGGTCAGTCGGAGCCGCCCGATACCTCCTGGCCACGGCTCTGTGAACTGCTGGGGAAGATGCCGGCCTCTTCCACACCTCTAACACCGGATCCAGCAGAGCGTCATTAAATGGCAAAAGAGGCTCCGCCGCAGCTGAGGCCGGATGTAGCACCTCTGTTAGAAGGTTTTGTTTAGCCTCCACCACCGGCAAAGGCAGGTCCAAAAAACTAGCTGCCTTCCGTACCACTGCGTGAAAGGAAGCAGCCTCCTCAGTATATTCTCCCGGGGACGAAAGATCCCACTCAGGGCAAGTGTCCAGCCCACTGGCCGACTCCAGACCACGCAGCCCATCACCCGAGTCCTCTAGCTCTCCTTCCTCCAGGGCTCGTTGGTACTCCTGCTCCTCTAATACACGGAGAGCACGTCTCCTCGAATGAAGCCGTTGTTCAATACGCGGAGTCGACAATGCCTCCGCCGAAGTCGAAGATCGGCGCCGATCTTCAGAAGCCACCGACGCCGCGTCCGGCGCCACAGGTAACTTCGGCGCCGACGAAAGAGCAGTCGAAGCAGATGGACCCACTGGAGTCACAGGCCGAAATCCCGACGTCGACGGGATGGAAATCCCCGGGGCCAATCCCTCTGAAGCCACCGGAGCGGCCACCGGCGCCGACACCGGCGCCGAGCCCACGTTCCCAAAAGGGAGAAAGGGCATAAAGGGTGCCGGCCGAAGAGGCGCAGAATCACCCAATGAAAAGGCCAAAGGCCAAAGGCCTGGAGCCATCTGTTGGAAGATGGCATACATCGCATTCAAGAATGCGGAACTATCGGCTCCAGGGGTGGGAAAAGCCGGATACTGGGGTGCCTGTCTCGGAGGCGACCCCGACGCCGGCCTCGACGTCTGCAACGCCGGAGAAAACACCTGAGGCTCCAATACCTCAATCACCGACGCCTGTCCAGGTGAAGTCGGAGACGCCGGAGAGGGCAACGGCGTCGAAGGATGCGGCGTAATCGTGGGACTGATCTCCCATGTCCTTCGGCGCCGATCCGAAGACCTGGAACGAGTCTCCTTTGAATGACGCCGAGATTCTCTACGGCGCCGGGAGTCTAGATGACGCCGATGTCTTGGTGAAGAAGACTTCTTGTGATGCTTCTCCTTCGATTTCGCCATAAACAGCTTCGCCTCACGTTCCTTGAGGGCCTTTGGATTCATGTGCTGGCATGAATCACAAGTCGAGACGTCGTGGTCGGAGCTCAAACACCAAAGGCAATCGGAATGAGGATCCGTCACTGACATCTTGCCTCCACACTCACGACAAGGCTTGAATCCAGACTTTCTCTGCGACATTATTACCACAGCGAAAGACTACGCAGCAAAAATACACTGTAACCACAAAAGTAACAGTTGCTCCCTCGAAGATAACCGTTTCGAATGCACGGAAAAAAGGGAACTGACGTCGGCACGTCGTCGAGGACCTCTTATTGCCTGTATGACGTCAGACGGCGTCGCGTTGGGCTAGAGTGACGTCCTCGTCGACGTGCAGAGACTAGTAAGAAGATTTCCGTCGAATGCTGGCGCCATGGGAGTATTCATTAGGTGAGGAATCCACAGGTAGTTGTATCCATCAGAACCCCTGATCTCCGCAGATGAGCTGCAACCACCACCATCACTTAGGTGAACACCCACGGGGTGCTGGTAAAGACAAAGGGGAGCACGATGAACTGAAATTGCTTGTGGCCTACTGTGAACACAAGAAATGTTTGTGAGCAGGTAGGAGAGGGATATGAAAATAAGCATCTTGCAAGCCAGATGCTACCATCCAGTCTCCTGGGTCCAGGGCAGATAGATCCAGAGACAGTGAGCATATTGAACTTCTCCTTCTTGAGTAAGAGATTAAGGGATTAAAGGTCTAAGAAAAGGGTGAAGACCCTTGTCCTTTTTGAGGTCCAGAAAGTATCAGGAATTGCAACCAAAGACTATTTCTGGCACGGGAACCATCTCTATTTCTCCCTTAGCTAAGACAGCCATAACTTCATTGCAGAGAATGGACGAATGATCCTCCACCATCGGATCGTATGACAGTGGCATGGATTGAGGAGTAGTCTCGAAAGGGAAGGGAGTAGCCCATTTGGACTATCTGCAATACCCACCTGTCTTACATGATGGATTGCCACCAGAACAGGTGAGGGTGAATCCTGCCACCAACTACCCATGGTGGGGGAGAGTGGGACTAGGAAGGTTTGGAAGCTGCTTCAAAGGGGGTGCAGCAGACTGCTGAGACCACTGGACACCTGAGCCATGAGGTCGGTGGATCGTGCCATGCAGAGGCAGGGCAGCTTGAATAGTACAGAATCTGGCTGGGAATGGACGCGGTTGGAGGCACCTTCTCAAGCCACAAAATGGGCAAGAGGCAGACTGGAGGAGAAGTGGAGCTGCTACAAGGCCCAAGGACTTGGCCGTAGCCCAAGAATCCTTAAAGTGCTCGAGAGAAAAATATGCCTGGTCTCCAAAGAGATTGGTGCCATCAAAGGGCATGTCCTTCAAGGAAGCTTGGACATCCACTGAAAAGCCAGACGTCCTCAGCCAGGTGTTGCGCCTCAGGGCCACTGGTGATGCAACCGCTCTGCCTAGCGAGTTGGTCATGGGCAGCCAGCAAGAGATTGTGAATTTTGGTGCATCTCTCCCATCGGCAACAGCCTGAGAAAGTACAGGCCAGGCCGCCACTGGGACCCTTGGCTTGAGCAACCGTATCCCTCAATGTGTGCAAAAGGCAGTGTTCACAGACCACAAAGCAAGGCAGGTGGTAGAAAACAAGTGAGTCCAAACGCTTGGATTTCCTAACCAGGGGAGCGGAAGGGAACGCACCCTGGGAGGTAGAGGCTTGGACTACCAAGCTCTTAGGGGTGGAGTGGTGTGTCAACAAACTTCATCTCGAGGTGCGAGGCAATGGCGGCAGTTAATCATCCTGTTCACAGGAGCCCCTGTGCTGGGTTTAGACTAGGTACCTAGTAGAACGTTAGTGATGGCTTCATTAAATGGGGGCAGAGGTTCTGAGGTGGAAGCTCTCCAGTTGCAGCACCTCTGTCAAGAGATTAGCCCTGACGGTCACTAAAGGCAATTGAAGTTCCATATCCTAAGCTGCTCTTTTCACCACCATAGCATAAGACGCTCCCTCGTCCACTGCTACAGTGTGGGGGGGGGAGGGTAGGTAGTATGCCCATATCTGGAGAAGTATCCAGTCCACTGGTCTCACCCAAGTGATCTTACCAGTCCATTCTTTCATGGGGCTGCTATTCTAAAGGGTCCAGCGACCCCTCCCATTCATCCCCGAGGCCTAACACATTGTAAAAGGAGGCAAAGCTCCTGCTGGCGTCGGAGTCTGCTTCGTACAAAGCCAAACTCTGTGTCGGAGTCAGGGATTACAATGGGGATGGTGCCGCCCGTGAGTGCGGATGGCTCCGGGAGCATTGTCGTTGGGGTGGTACGACCAATGACGGTCCGGATTCAGGACTGTCCTGGATCCCTCGGTGCCACTTGGCGTTGAGGCCAAAACTACCGGCGCTGAACCCTAGAAACTCAGGGAGGCATGGAGTTGGCCCAAGCGCAGGTTCCGCAGACAAGGCCTACAGTTTCTACACTCGCTTGTCTTGTTGGCCGATGGACGAGGAGAAGTTGAAGAAGGCTTCAGCTTCTTGGATGACTTCTTAAGCCTCGACTTACTCGATCACCCCGAGAACTTGGAGTGGGACGACAACAATGGAGGACTCCGCAACCGATCCCAGGACCCTCCTCTCAACCGAGATTCGAGCGTCAGGTCACCATTAGCTTCAGGGACCACTCCCTCAAAGCCTTCAGACGCATGACCCAGCACTCTGAGCACAACTTCGCATCTTGGTCACGTTCCAGAAACCAAAGATACACGAGATGCGGATCCATCACAAACACCGCCCAATGACAGGATCGACAGTGCTTGAAGCAGGTCTTTCTGCAGGGCATCCTCAAAGCACCAGGAGTAGAATACTCGAAAAATACTAGGCAAAAGTGTTTTAAAAAGCAAGTCGAAAATTTACTGAGGGGAGCTTTCTTCAGATCAGAGCTTGCTGGTGCGGAAAGAAAAGAACTGAAGTCAGCATGCTGGGGTAGCACCTATATAGGAACTGCAATGTCATAACTGGCACAGATGCCGCAGATGACAGACACGGAGTCAGCCGATAGACGCCACCTAGCACTGTGCACAGGTAATGCTCATGAAAATCTTTCAGATCCAGTCTGGCATCTGGGGAGAATTCAAGGATAAGGAATCTATCAACTAAAAGACAAAAAGGCTAAAAAAAAATAAAAAAAAGGGGTTAAGCAGATCTGGACACTTGCTGGGGTGGACAGAAGGAAGGTTCCTTGGGCACAAGTTTCAAGGGTGATTAAACAGAGGCATGAATGATAAATTATATTTTGGGAAATGCTCTGTATTTATGTAGAAATTAATTTGGCGATTTTGTTTTCCTTCGTGTTCTGAGATGTATGGAGATATTTGATTTTTTTCTTTTATGAGACAAACTTACATTGTTACAGGATTAACTGTATATTAATTATCTATGTAATCATGCTCCTCTTGTGGGGAAAACTTTCTAATAAAAATATTTAAATAAAAAAATATATATATTATACAAATTAAAAAATGGATTGGGAGATACACGCCTAAAAGAGCTCTTTACTCAGCAACTGCAAATATATTAGCGGTGCAAAGATTTCGGAAGCTTAGGCCTGGAGGTCAAAGATTCTCTACTCTAACCCCCCAAAAATTGAACACTTTTTCAATTGAAAAATGCTCATTATGTGTCTAATGTTGTTCCGGAAAGCCTTAAGCACCTGGCTGTTGAAACAAGTGTTTTAATACTTAGGCTTCTACTTTTCAAGTCCCTTCTTTTTGGATACCCCACTCCCTCAAGACGAAGAGACCCATGGTTGAAAGTGCACTTTATATGTTACCCTTAACATTAACTCACTGATGTCAAGTGTCATCCTTACATAAATTACTAGCATATTTGGAAGTTTTGTCCTATATGATCCTACAAAATATAATGTGATCATGCCAAACGTGAGCTCAGTGCACTTCAAGTCACATTCACCAGCATCTTTATAGAAATGCAGAATGCTGATTACTTTTTGTTTTGATGTTCAGGAATAGTTCCGACATGGTAAAAGTAAGGAGCTAGGTCCGGGATTCAAACAGAAAGCCAATTGGACACTGTCTGTTTTCAAAGTGATTTAGATTAACATGTAGAATACAAAAATGTTGACTCCACATGACTGTCTATATCCAGGCTTACCATCATATACGGCAATATTCATTACTATAATAATTATTGCTAAAATGCGCGCAAGGAGGTACAATGGGGACCATGAGAATTTAAATAAAACAATTTAAACGGTCAGTCAGATAATCTTTCGGGGAAGACATAGACATACTACTGTTTAATTACACCCTGCTCACACCAGGTGCAGTGTGACAAGAATTCCACATTTACTTACAAGAAAACACATAAGGTAGTAATTAATTTTTAGGCATGGGGAGATTAATTGATGTACCCAGGATCACAGGATGTTGAGCCAACGCTCACACTTGAACCTGGTTGCCCAGTTTCAAAGTCAGCAGCTCCGGCTGTAACACCACATTCTTTCCCTCTATCTGCTTAAAAACAAAAACAAAAAAGCATTGGCAAAGCCAATAGTCTTGCCTATAAATGATCTACTGGCTTTGGCAAGGTATTTTTATGGTCTAGCTTGACAGTGCAGCTGTTGCCAGACAATTATGTGAGCATCAGTAGAGAGTGGCATTGGCTCCACCCCAATGTTCGGTGCCAGGATGACATGTTTTAATTGGGCAGAAATTGTATGCTTGCCCTCACACACACCTGTGAACATTTTGTTTATTTATCCATCTGGCAGGGCGTGAACTTTCAGGGGCACACACATCACTGTAAACCTATTATTTTGTTTTTTTAGGTAACAAGATAATTTATAGTACTTTTCTCTGGCAGCAGCCATTAATCTACATGGATGATTAGCTCTGGGTTGAACGTGTGACTGTCACCTAATCTTTTACCCTACCCTAATATTATTCTACAGTGCTTTGTTTCCACACAAATACATATCCATCCCCATGTTATTTACCTTTAATTCTTCACATTACCATACAACATTCTTTTAAAGCCAGAAATATTGGCACTGCCACCGATTGTTTAAACATGTGTGTGCAGTATGGCTTAAAGTAAATGGAAAAAAAGCACTATGACACATTGAACTGTGGCCGCGCCATAGCACATTTTTGGTACTTTCAGCCACGCTGCTGCCCAACATGGTTAAAAATAACTGACAAACCAAACAGAGCTCGCATAGGTGAGACCTATTATCTTTGCTAATGCTCTTTACTTTTTTATTTCCATGGTGGCAGGAGGATGTGAAAAATGTTTTGAAGCGTAAAGCAGATACTTCAATGTAGATAATGGAAAGCCAATTACATTGCTAATATAACAAGAATTATATACACTTCTACAAAGTGTACGTGTTAAAAAATGATTGTTAAGTACTTTTGACAGTCCTCAGGGGAAGAAATTATGATTTATTTGTGCTAAACATCGAACCTGATTTTCATTGCTTTTTAATTACTAATTATTTATATGGTGTAATGTAGCTTTGGCTTAGGGGCCGAATAAGAATACGGTGGTCCCAAGACCTCCGTACCAATTTTGACGATGCGACTGCTGCCTTCTCGGTTGTCTGATCACCCAATTTGGATGGTAGCAGTCAGACCGCCACAAGACCACTGCCAACTCCTGCCTCACCGCAGCGGTCGGAGAGTTGGGTAAAATGGAGGTGGTGTCGGCGGTGACACTGCCGTTCATATTCTGACCTCCCTTTCTGCCAACCTTTTATGGCAGGGACACTGCCATGAGAAGGTTAGCGGAAAGGGAGGGAATGGGCCACATTGGGCCCCCAGGACGGCAATTACCAATGTTGTTGGCATTGCACAGGCGCCACTGCTAGCAACGTCGCAGCTCAGACTTTCTGCCATGCACAACATGGTGCAATGCAACAGTGTGCCCAACTTGCTGGCTGTGCAGTCAGTTCAGCCAGCATTTATGCCAGCAGGCTCCTGTAGCTGGAGCTAATACCGGCTGAACTCACTGCGCAGGTTGCCCCGCCAGCCCCGCTGGAATGTCATCATATGGCAGTCGGGAGGCTGCCGGCTTGGCGGCATCCTCCCGACTGCCCTTACAGCGGTCTGACTGTCCAACCGCCAGACTCTTTATCGGCCCCTTAGAATTCCTTTAGGTAGAATTTCTAACTAAAATTCAAGTAAATAGAGAACTTCCACTTTTACAAGAAAATTAAATGCAGGTAAATTACAAAGCAGTTTTCTTTCAACTACATGAGGAAATACCCAAGGGACAAAAAAGGTTACAACTTTACAGCAAGAGTACCATTAATTTCTTTTCAATTAAAAGATAACTATTTGAGTCATACCTTGGTGCTGAAGGTAAATTGGAGACTTAGACGTACAAATCACCTTTTGACAGTCTCCATCAGAAGAGAAGTAATTCAACACCCACTGGAATAAAAGAGGATGTGTACCAGCAGGGCCAGTGGGTTTGTGGAAGTCAACAATGCAGCACCTACAGAAAAAAAACACTCTGTGAAGATAATCAAGCAGATTGAACACTTGCACAAAAAAGGCAAACCTTCTTGACAATGTGATCTTTTCTGCAGCATGTTTGCCTTGCTCATTTGACACTGTTTGGCACTTGCTGTTACTACCCCATTCACATGCAATCCTTTCCATGTTGTTTAGCACCTGATAATCCTTCTTAACCTACACGAAGTTAAAAGAACATGTGTTACAAGAAAGGCTATTTACTAATGAAGCAGATTGCTACTTCCCTGGTTTTATTCCAGAAACATTGTGTTCCATTCTGCAGCTTCTATAACCTCAGCTCTGGGGCCAGAGCCTAGCCCTGGCCTTCTTATTTTGCCTGGACTATTATTACGCCTGGCCGGTACAAAAGTGCATACTTGTTTTGGCAGTAAAGACGGGCAACCGTGCCAGTCAGCGGTTCTCTGCAACTGAGGTAAAATTGGTGACACAATGACAGTTTCGTTTTTCTACTGCAAATGGCCCCTAAAGCTAGTTATGTGCTCTAAAACTGACCATCCTGAGAAAAGTGATTGTGTTATCACATTCCTTATTATGTATATATTATTTATTCTGGTATTTATAGTGTGGTACAGGGGTGGCATAGCACCTTATGTATAACATAGGTACTTTTGAATTTAACGTAGTGAGAAGACATCAGCTGCTGCAGCGCGAGGTATGTAACAGTAGACTTACAGGAAGATGGATAGAGAGAGAACAGACAAGAGGATGGAGGCAGCTACTTCCACTTCCGTCACCATCAACTTGCATTTACTAGGTTTCACCGTCATACCCTTGTTTTTGAGGATAAGCAAAACTTTTTTTTAAACCTCCTCGTGTTCACCTTCAGTTTCTGTGTGAATTAAAATATCATCCTGGAAAGCCTGTACCTGTGGTATGTCGCAAAATAAGTCATCCATTAACTTCCGGAAAACACTCCCTGCTGAGGCAAGTCCAAACAGCAACTGTAAGTACTTATATGCTCCAAACGGACTTACAAATGTGGTTATATCCTGACAACATTCACTCAACGGAACTTGATGGTATGCAGAGTGAAGATCTATAGTTGAGAACACTTTTGAACCACCCACATTTGTGATCATTTCCTGAATATGTGGAAGAGGATGACAGTCCACCATTATATTCTGGTTAATCGTCCTCAAGTCCACACATAACCTCAGCTCACCATTTTTTTTCTTCCTGCTCACAACTGGCAAAACCCACTCTGAAGAGTCTGTCGGAGTGATTATGCCTTCACATTTTAGTTTATGTAATAAAGACTTCAAATCTGATCTGACACTTAGAGGAACAGATCCAACCTTGTGCACTACATGAACTGCACCTTTCTTCAATTTAATGCAGTATTCATAACCATGAACAGTTTCCACCTGATCTCTAAAAACGTCTGGAAACAAATTGACCATGCAATCCGTGATGTTATTTGACAATTGTAAATTTGCAACGGGATCAGAAAGGATTAAGTTAGGCAATTCGCCCAATGCAACAGGAACTTCATGTCCCGGCTTAAGTATTATTCCTAGATGTGCCAAATCCTTCTAACCCTAATATTGCGCCCTTTAACTGCAACATATATTTTGGTAACAATAGATTTGCTTAGACACTACAAATCAGACCAACAATAGCCTAATAAGTCAATGTCATGGTCCCTGAAAGCCTTAGGACTAATATCCGGAGTCTGTAAAACTATGGTGTCCCGCCACAAATCAAAGAAAGTGTGATCAGCTAAGATGGTGATGGGTGCCCTGAATCAGCTAAAACTGAGATAGTTTCAGAACGAATAATCACATCACATATAGCCCCTTTGATGACCTTCTCAGGTTTCCCACAAGCGGAATGAGGAAAATCAACTGTTAACAAAACATTTGAAAACTGACTGGAGCATTGCACAATTTCCTCATTGATATCTACATTATTGATCTTCACCTTGTTAGAAGGGTTGTTGTCAAAACTCTGAGATTGGCAAACGCCTTGGAAATGACACATTTCCGACAAGTGTTAATTTTTTTTTCCAATTGCCGGACAAGATGGATGGTTTCCCAAATGGAACTTTGAACTACAATGGAAACACAAGCGTGAAGGTTTTCTCGACTGTCCACGAGTAAGCTTGCCCAATTTCTCGTTTGCTATTTACAGTGCAAACTGCTCCATCATTGACAACACAATTGAAAGTACTGCTTTGGTTGGCTAAAACTATGGAAGTAGTTATCGACCTTTCAATTCCCTCTGCTACGTCAATAACTTCCTCCAAAGTTGGATTACGGCATGCTAAAAGTCTTTCTTGTATTTTTTTATGAAAACAATAAAAAACAAATTGATCGCGTATATAAACATAATTTCAACCAAACTCACACTTAGCGGCTAAAACCCTTAAATTAGCTACATATTCCTCGACAGTCTCATCACTTAATTGTTTACACATAGTGAAATTAAATCTTTCAAGTAAAACACTAGAGTCATCAGAATAATGCTTCCTCATTCGTTCCTTCCCTTCAATGTAGCAGTTCCACAACATATCACCTCTCCCAGGAGACGGAATCACTGTTGTCAAAAACCTGTTGGCCTGCAACACCAAGATGATTAAAAAACAAGGCCATCTTCCTATTAGGGGAAAAATAAATTAATTAGCGTCTATAGCTGTTATATAATTTTCAAAAATGCGCAGCCATTCAGTCCACTTAATATCTGGCTTTCCTGCTTTCTGTAAAAATGCTGGTGGCTGGACGATGCCTTGACTAGCTGCCATAATTGACAATAGCTGTGTGCTGAATATAGTTCTTGAATAAGCTTCAGAAATATAAGTACATAAGACGCAAGAAATGTCAAAGCTAAGCATCTCAAATTAGACTCGAAAACCAAAAACAAAACACAGGTTACGCTACCAAAACAAACTGCGTGCGTCAATGTGTGCAACCGGGTAAAGCTTACATCCACGCCTGATCACAGAGCACACTTGAGAGGAAGCGTCCTTGCTGTAACCACGGCAACACGCCAATAGCGGGACACGTCTTGCAAGGTGATCAAACACAGGAAACATGCTCAAAAAGCTGAGTAGAACACTCAACCAGGGCTTCGTTGCCGTAACCTAGGCAACGCCCAAACGCTGCTTAGGACAGGCAACGTAAATCCAGCACGAGGAGCGTGTGTGTTGTTGCCATAACCAAGGCAACTCTCTGAAGGCGGCACGCGTCAGGCACTGTGGGCGTCGTTGCCGTAACCAGGGCAACGCTCCGAAGACGGCACACGTCAGGCACGGTAATACAGCACGAGGAACGGCCTTTTCTCATAGCGCAGCTGGTATACAAAAAACAAAAGTGGAAATCAGCTTTACAGCCTCGTCTGCAGAAAAACAACCACACAATCGGTGATGCCGGGCTGCCCACAGATCACCAAAGCGCCTCTGAAACAAGTCAGTTGGTGGGCCCTCTTTTCGTCGGCAGCAGGCGTTTGACAACCCCACTCCTGGTACCGAATTGTGGCGCGGGTTGAAGTCGAAACAAGATGCAGGCTTCAAAGTAGATAAGACAAGTTGAAGTTTATTCCAAGACGAAGAGGACCCACGATCATAAGCAGCGTCCGTGTCCTGAAGTAACAGCCGACTGACAGAGTCATCGCCCGAAGTCCAGAACACCAAGACAACCACCAATGAATGCAGGTTCTAAACATAGAACGCATAGGTAGGAACACAACTCAGTGCTACAAAGCACATTAACTAAGCATCAATAAAGCATTATACAAATACATACTACACAGCCTTTAGTCTGGTAGATGCAATTTGAACTCCTGGGTCTTAAGGTTTTCCTTAAAGAAAGGAAATCAGGGTTAATTCTAATGAAAGTACAAATTATGCATTTTTACAGTATGAGCCTAGTCAAAAGGCAGCTGAGAGCTGTAAGGGTCAAAGAAATACATACAGTGTGTATGTGACGAGGAACTGGAGTTGTGGGGGTCGCAGTGGGCTGTTTTATAAGAGCAAGAGAGTGGATTCTTACTGCCTGGATTCAGGAACCTAGTTCAACAGCCTGGGGCAAAAAAAGAGAAAGCCTGGTTGTCACGCCTGCTCTTCCTCGCTTTAGAAATCTCTAGAAGACAACAAGTTTTGTCTTAGGTCATCCTTTCTCTTCCAGACGTATGCAACTTGACCTTGAGTGAGCTGGGACCCCCAAAGTGCCTAGCCTTATGTGTTATGAAGGCTATTTGAAGGTGGTTAGTGCCTCTAGCAGTACACAGTGCGATTACTCCAGCAACCGTAGTGTGACAAGGTTTTTCTGCATTGGAGACTTAAAGCATTGACACTGGCAGGGTCATCTGAGACGTGTGATTGAAGATATTGGAAAGCCAGCCTGCTAGGAAAGCATTACCTCTATCGAGGTTGGAAAGCGAGACTACTGTTCTGAAGTCTGTGAGAACTGGCAGCTTTATTTTCCTTTAACAAGAGTGGACACAGTTTTAGCCAGCCTATTCACATGTTCATTCCGACTGAGATTCAGATGGATGATGAGGCCCAGAGAGATGGTGAATTGTACCAGCAGAGAAAGGGTGTTAAGTGTTTCAGGACAGGTGGACGGGGTAAATGTTGGAACACGGAAGTCTTGTTTAGAAGCAGTTTTTGAAAGATGGGAGATATCCAATTTATTTGTAACTTTGAAAGTATTTTTGGGCTGTTACCTACCTTGGATGGGTGGATGGCTTTGAGGTCCAGCTGAGCATCTTCAGCGTACTGGGACATGGCGGTATTATTGCCATAGATTATCATACTCAACAGGTTCCAGAAAGAGATTAATTGAAGTCAAGAGAGATTTAACCTTGAGCCATGTACTATCTAAACTATTTGCGATTGTACCAAATCATGCTTTCATAATGTTTCCTAAATAGAGGGAAGATTTACGTTTCTGAGAACCTTACTGGAATTTGTTTACATTGTATACGAAAATGACATTGTGTTCAGAAGCTGTTTGTTTAATTGATATTGCATGTAGATGGTGAAAAAAGACTTTGTGGAGATAGATAAACAGCTTTACAGCTTCACAATGTAGCAAATTCATCAATTATTGTTTTGGCTAACTTATCACTCCCCCGAAGCCCCTAACAAACTAAATAAAAAAAAAGAGTATCAAAATTGAATGAATAATACATGTGCATCCAGAGTGCTTATTTATTATTCTCTGCTCCTGGCAAGGAGCGCTAAATAATGCCCTTCATGGGCTAATTAACATATATTCTGGTCAATGGTGATGTCTCAATCTGGGTAGGAGCACAACCAGCATGTTAATTAAGTTATGTAGGGGGCTCCGGGTAATGCAGCAGCCCCCCTGAAATAATTTTCAGATATTAATCCTATATTTTCTGGGATCTACATAATATAACCCTAGAAAGATTTCATGATATTTGTAAGCATTACCAAAGCTGGAGTGTTTGCTCCTCAGCTTTGGAATTCAGGAACTTCTGATCGTTGGTCTAATGGCTACATTATGTGGCTTGAGCAGTGTAAAAGAAAGACTCCAAACATATGGACACCAGAGTGCAACACTCTAACTTCTATACTACACACTTTTAATGTATATTTCATACCTTAACACTGCACCCTGCCCATGGGGCTACCTAGGGCCTACATTAGTGCTGCCCTACATGCAAAAAAAATGGAAGGTTTGGGCACTTGCCAGGTCGAACTGAGTTTAAAACTCAGGGGTGTGGAATGTAATAAAATAGCTACTTGTCCATGGGACAGGTTGCTTCTTAAATCTACTTGTCTTGTAAAAAAAATCTACTTGTCCCTTTGGTGCCATGTAGTGTGGTGACAAATTATGGCATCAATCTCATTCTGTTAAGCTCTGATAATAGCCTCTCTGTTTATGCCAGGGATACTACTATAGTAGGGCTTGAATACTTGCAATTTCAATCCCTTCTATAACAATTTCCTTATTTTGCCACCATTCTGCAGATATACTTACTGGGGCTGGAGGAAGCAGTAAGTAAAAGTTCCAGGGCTGGAACGGCTTTGAGTCTGCAAACCTACCAACTTGTATGTTTTAAGGATTTTTACCAGCTCTGCCCTAATATTTTCCCATAGTGAGAAAGGTTGCATTACTCCTGACAATGGCAGAAGTAGAAGTTCTTCCAGGGTTGGGAAAAAAGTGGTGGGAGGGAAAGTGAACTTATAAACGCTCAATAGATTTTCACATGAACAAATCTACACATGCATGTTTGCTCGTGCTTAAATACAGTTCACAAATAATTTGTAGGAGTACGATTTCCAGGTCTACTTCTGTACGTTCTTCTGAATTCATGAAAGTCACTGATTTAAAGAAATATACCATGGGTATATTTTTGTGACTTTCTTTAAGAAACGGGCCCCTAATTAGGTCTGGCATTAACAAAGACATTTTGTTTTCACTAAACTTCTATTACTCTGTCTATTGGCTGGTTTTACTCTAATTGATCACATTATTCTCTTCCACAAGGAGCATATTGGCACAAAGTAGTTTTGTTCAGTGCCAGGATCTACTGTGGCAATTAGTGGCGTAACGAACCTGGAGGGGGGGCCAGACTCACTCAGAGTAGGTGCTGTGCTGAGGTCTCCACCTGGAGGGGGGCTGTGGGGCCTTTGTTAAGCCACCGGTGGCAATATGTGCTTTATGAATGTTTGTTACAATGACCAGGGCTTGGCAGCTCCCACAGCAATAAAATGTGTTTCAAAAGCCATGTCAAAAAAAGACACGCATTGACAAACCAAAAGACTCACAAAAAATGTCAGCTTTTTTTCTGATACAATTTTTTTTCTGAACATTTTATTTTGAGAGCAAAGAATCATCACTCTGGCTTACAAGCTTAAGCAAACATTTGCATCTAATCAGAGAGCATTCTGGGAGCATTAGACTTCGCCTCATATTGTTAAACTTTTCAAACATGTGTACACTTTTTTTTTTTTAACTAGAACCACTGTCAGTAATACGGTGTGACCTTAAAACGTTTATTTACAGTGCTCTCCCTAATAATGAAGGCTTTTCATTAATGAACCACAAATACAGTTCGAACAACATTTTACATATGGATACACATATCACCTCAATTGCAGACAGTTCCCTTCTCTGTAAACTGGCAGCCAAAGGGTTTGTGCTGTAAGGGATTGGGCCTACTTGTCCCAAGGACAAAATAAACATGAAAACCTGTTGCCCTTCACCCCAAACAATATGTCCCGGGCGTCAGGCGATAGGAATTCCACATCTCTGAAAACTGCACACACAGACACTGCAGTGGCATGTCTGAGCTCATGTGGGCGGCACAATCAGTGCTGCAGGCTCACTATTAGCATCTGATTTACAGGCCCAGGACACCTCTAGTGCACTTTACTAGGGACTTACTCGTAAATCAAATACACCATCATGGAAAAGCCAATTACACATACAACTTACACAGGGAGCACTTGCCTGTTAGCACCTGGTCAGCAGTGGTAAATTGCCCAGAGTATCAAAAACAGCAAAAACAAAGTCCAGCACACAGTTAAAACATAGGAAGCAGAGGCAAAAAAGAGAGGGGAGACCATGCCAAGGATGCACAAGGATTATTCCAGGTTCTCACCTCCAGGCTCCCCAAGACTGCGGCGGTACATCAGCATCCCAGGGTGCAGCCTTCCAATGGGTTTGTATGGCACCAGTTAGCAACAAGGAGTGCGGGCCTCCTTTCCTCTCTCACAGGAGATATTGTCGTTAGGTTGCCTGTTACGCACAGTTTTTGAGCCGACAAGGTGTTCCGACCCTCCAGCTGCGTCACCCACAGCCGATTACATTCTTGCCCGCCGTTTGGGTGGTTGTTGATCTGCCATACCAGCGTAGTTCCCGATAAGTCTGGGGGGGTGGAGGGGTAGTCTCTTGGCCCTAGGTTGCTGGTGCACGCCGCTTTCCTCAGCCGGCATCTGGGCCTGGCACGTATCCGCTTGCACACTTACCGGGGAGCACCATTTTTTTGATTTGGGCTGACTTTCGTTTGTCAGCTCAGGGCCCTTCCTCAATCTGTGACCTGTCCTGAGGAAAGGATGTGGTCCAGAGGCAAAACAAGACCCAATTATGGGGTGATGAGACTAGGGGAGTGGCAGGATTTAGGCAGGATACTCGTGGAATCGCAGGGAGCTCAGCCCTGGGACATAATGAAAATGTCACTTACCCAGTGTACATCTGTTCGTGGCATCAGTCGCTGGAGATTCACATGTTCTGCATAGCTCGCCATCTGGTGTTGGGTCGGAGTGTTACAAGTTGTTTTTCTTCGAAGAAGTCTTTCGAGTCACGGGACCGAGTGACTCCTCCTTCTGTCTCCATTGCGCATGGGCGTCGACTCCATCTTCGATTGTTTTCCCCGCAGAGGGTGAGGTAGGAGTTGTGTTGTAGTAATAGTGCCCATGCAATGGAGTGACTAAGTATGTACCTATTTAAGGTTAAAATAATATATATACAAATGTACAAAGTTGAAGCTAACTTCCAAACTGCTACAGGCTCCCGGGGAGGTGGGTGGGCACATGTGAATCTCCAGCGACTGATGCCACGAACAGATGTACACTGGGTAAGTGACATTTTCAGTTCGATGGCATCTGTCGCTGTAGATACACATGTTCTGCATAGACTAGTAAGCAGTTATCTCCCCAAAGGCGGTGGCTCAGCCTGTAGGAATGGAAGTGGTTTGAAATAATGTTCTTAACACGGCTTGACCTACTGTGGCTTGCTGTGCGGATAACACGTCTACACAGTAGTGCTTGGTGAACGTGTGTGGCGTAGACCATGTGGCTGCCTTACATATTTCTTGCATTGGGATGTTTCCTAGAAAGGCCATGGTAGCACCTTTTTTTCTGGTTGAGTGTGCCCTTGGTGTAATGGGCAGTTGTCGTTTTGCTTTAAGGTAGCAGATTTGGATGCATTTAACTATCCATCTGGCTATACCTTGTCTTGATATTGGGTTTCCTGCATGAGGTTTTTGGAATGCAATAAATAGTTGTTTAGTCTTTCTGATGTTTTTCGTTCTGTCAATGTAGTACATTAATGCTCTTTTGACATCTAATGTATGTAGTGCCCTCTCAGCTACGGAATCTGGCTGTGGGAAGAACACTGGTAGTTCCACTGTTTGATTTAGGTGGAACGGTGAAATAACCTTTGGTAAAAATTTAGGATTAGTCCTTAGGACGACTTTATTTTCGTGTAGTTGTATAAAAGGTTCTTGTATTGTAAACGCCTGAATTTCGCTTACTCTTCTTAGAGATGTAATGGCGATGAGAAATGCAACCTTCCAGGTTAGGAACTGTATTTCGCAAGAGTGGACCCATGAGTCTTGTTAAGACAACATTCAAGTTCCATGAAGGAACAGGTGGTGTTCTTGGTGGTATAATTCTTTTAAGGCCTTCCATGAATGCTTTAATGACTGGTATCCTATATAGGGAAGTTGAATAGGTAGTCTGCAGGTATGCAGATATTGCCGCAAGGTGTATTTTAATGGAAGAGAAGGCTAGGTTAGATTTTTGTAAGTGAAGCAAGTAACCCACTACGTCCTTTGGAGTTGCGTGTAAAGGTTGGATCTGATTATGATGGCAGTAGCAGACAAACCTCTTCCATTTACTTGCATAGCAGTGCCTAGTGGACGGCCTTCTGGCTTGCTTTATGACGTCCACACATTCTTGGGTAAGTTGTAAGTGTCCGAATTCTAGGATTTCAGGAGCCAGATTGCTAGATTCAGCGATGCTGGATCTGGATGTCTGATCTGTTGGTTGTGTTGTGTTAACAGATCCGGCCTGTTGGGCAATTTGATGTGGGGTACTACTGATAGGTCTAGCAGTGTTGTGTACCAGGGTTGCCTTGCCCAAGTTGGTGCTATTAAAATGAGTTTGAGTTTGGTTTGACTCAATTTGTTTACCAGATAAGGAAGGAGAGGGAGAGGAGGAAAAGCGTAGGCAAATATCCCTGACCAGTTCATCCATAGGGCATTGCCTTGGGACTGCCTGTGTGGGTATCTGGATGCGAAGTTTTGGCATTTTGCGTTCTCTCTTGTTGCAAACAAGTCTATTTGAGGTGTTCCCCAGAGTCTGAAGTAAGTGTTTAGAATTTGGGGGTGAATTTCCCATTCGTGGACCTGTTGGTGATCTCGAGAGAGATTGTCTGCAAGTTGATTCTGGATCCCTGGAATAAACTGCGCTATTAGGCGAATGTGGTTGTGAATTGCCCATCGCCATATCTTCTGTGCTAGAAGGCTCAACTGCGTTGAGTGTGTCCCCCCCTGTTTGTTTAGATAATACATTGTTGTCATGTTGTCTGTTTTGACAAGAATGTATTTGTGAGTTATAATTGGTTGGAAAGCCCTTAATGCTTGAAAAACTGCTAGCATTTCTAGGTGATTTATATGCAGTTTTGTTTGATGTACGTTCCATTGTCCTTGTATGCTGTGTTGATCGAGGTGTGCTCCCCACCCTGTCATGGAAGCATCTGTTGTTATTACGCATTGTGGCACTGGGTCTTGGAATGGCCGCCCTTTGTTTAAATTTATACTGTTCCACCATAGAAGCGAGAGGTAAGTTTGGCGGTCTATTAACACCAGATCTAGAAGGTGACCCTGTGCTTGTGACCATTGTGATGCTAGGCACTGTTGTAAGGGCCTCATGTGTAGTCTTGCGTTCGGGACAATGGCTATGCATGAAGACATCATGCCTAGGAGTTGTAATATCATCTTTGCTTGTATTGTTTGTGTTGGATACATGCGTTGTATGATCTTGTTGAAATTTTGAATTCTTTGTGGACTTGGAGTGGCTACTCTTTTTGTTGTGTCTATTATGGCTCCCAGGTATTGTTGTACTTTGCAAGGCAAAATGTTGGATTTTGCAAAGTTGACGGTGAACCCTAGTTTGTAAAGGGTTTGTATGATTTGATTTGTGTGTTGTAAGCACTTTGTTAGTGAATTGGTTTTGATTAGCCAGTCGTCTAGATACGGGAATACATGTATTTGCTGCCTTCTGATGTGTGCAGCCACTACTGCTAGACATTTTGTAAAGACTCTTGGTGCGGTTGTTAAACCAAAAGGCAATACTTTGAATTGGTAATGTATTCCTTTGACTACGAACCGTAGGTATTTCCTGTGTGACGGATGTATTGGTATATGGAAATACGCGTCTTTGAGGTCTAAGGTTGTCATGTAGTCCTGTAGTTTTAGCAATGGTAACACTTCTTGTAGCATGACCATGTGAAAGTGGTCTGATTTGATGTAGGTGTTTAGTATTCTGAGGTCTAGGATTGGTGTCAGTGTTTTGTCCTTTTTTGGTATTAAGAAGTACAGTGAGTAGACTCCTGTGTTTGTTTGTGTGTTTGGTACTAATTCGATTGCATTCTTTTGCAATAGTGCTTGAACTTCTATTTCCAGGAGTTTGGAATGTTGTTTTGATAAATTCTGTGCTTTTGGTGGTATGTTTGGAGGGAATTGTAGGAATTCTATGCAATAACCATGTTGGATAATTGGTAAGACCCAAGTGTCTGTAGTTATTTCCTCCCATGCTTTGTAATAATGACCTATTCTTCCCCCCACTGGTGTTGTGTGGAGGGGGTGAGTGACATCTGAGTCACTGCTTGGTTGTAGGGGTTTTTGGGCTTTGAAATTTTCCTCTATTCCTAGGGAATTGCCCTCCTCTGTATTGGCCCCGAAAGCCTCCCCTGTACTGTCCCTGGTAGCTGGACGGTGTTGCCTGCGAGGTGCTGGCTTGTGTGGCCTGACCCCGAAACCCCCCTCTAAAGGGTGTCTTGCGGAAGGTGCTGTAGGTTCCTCTGCTCTGCGGGGAGTAGAGTGCGCCCATGGCTTTAGCAGTGTCAGTGTCTTTTTTAAGTTTTTTGATTGCCCTGTCCACTTCTGGTCCGAACAGTTGTTTTTCGTTGAATGGCATATTGAGCACTGCCTGCTGTATCTCTGGTTTGAACCCAGACGTTCTTAGCCATGCGTGCCTTCTAATGGTCACAGATGTATTAATTGTCCTTGCAGCTGTGTCTGCTGCGTCCATAGAAGAACGTATCTGGTTATTTGATATGTTCTGCCCTTCCTCAACCACCTGCTTTGCCCTCTTTTGTAGTTCCTTGGGAAGATGCTCGATGAGGTGTTGCATCTTATCCCAATGGGCTCTGTCATAGCGCGCAAGTAGTGCTTGAGAGTTAGCGATGCGCCACTGGTTTGCAGCTTGTACTGCAACTCTTTTCCCAGCTGCATCGAACTTGCGGCTCTCTTTATCTGGGGGTGGTGCATCCCCAGATGTGTGGGAGTTGGCTCTTTTCCGAGCTGCTCCTACTACGACGGAATCTGGTGGCAGCTGTGTGGTGATGAAAACAGGGTCTGTAGGAGGTGCCTTATACTTCTTTTCCACCCTTGGCGTTATTGCCCTACTTTTGACCGGCTCCTTGAATATTTCCTTTGCGTGCCGAAGCATACCTGGCAGCATAGGCAGGCTTTGGTAGGAGCTGTGGGTGGAGGAGAGGGTGTTGAATAAAAAGTCATCCTCGACTTGTTCTGAGTGGAGGTTTACGTTGTGGAATTGTGCTGCTCTAGCCACCACTTGAGAGTATGCTGAGCTGTCTTCTGGTGGTGAGGGCTTTGTTGGATATGCCTCCGGACTGTTGTCCGACACTGGGGCGTCATATAAGTCCCAAGCGTCTTGATCCTGGTCACCTTGGCTCATGGTGGTGTGAGCCGGGGAATGTGACGGAGTTTGCGCTGGTGAGATGTTGATTACAGGTGGAGGAGAGGGTGGCGGAGTCACCTTTTTCACCATTTTTGTTTGTGGCGCCTGGTCTGTTTGAAACTCCAGTCTCCTTTTTCTCCTAATAGGGGGAAGGGTGCTTATTCTTCCCGTTCCCTGCTGTATGAAAATACGTTTTTGCGTATGGTCCACTTCGGTGGATTGCAGCTCTTCCTCAAACCTATGCTTTCGCATCTGAGAGGACAGTGATTGTTCCTCTGTATAAGAGCCTGGACCTGGGCCGGTTACGGTTTGTTTCGGCAGCGAAACCCTGCCTGTATCTCTTTTCGGCTCCGAGGTGGCTTTTTTTTTTTTTTTTGGCGTCAAAACCTCTCGGCGTCGATCTTCGTCGGTGCCGCTGTCTCGGCGTCGAACCGCTTCTACACCGCTATCTCGGTGTCGTTGCTTTTCTCCAGCACTTTCTCGATCCCAAGAAGGCTGCGTGCCGGTGTCTCGACCGGAGTCGGACGATCTCGGCACTGTTTTGGCCTTTTTCGGTGCCGATGGTCGGTCACCGAATTTAAGGGTGGAGCCATGGCCTGGTGGCAGTGGCGTCCCCTGGGCCTTGTCACTTTTCTTCTGTGTTGTTTTCGACGTCTTACTCACGGTTCTTTGATCGTCGAATTCCTCGGAGTCCGATTCGTGGATCGAAAAGGTTTCTTCTTCCTCTTGTTCCTCGAACTCTCGGTGCGCTGTCGGCGTGGACGCCATCTGAAGTCTCCTGGCTCGACGGTCACGGAGTGTCTTTCGGGACCGGAACGCACGACAGGCCTCGCAAGTCTCTTCACTGTGCTCAGGCGACAGGCACAGGTTACAGACCAAATGTTGGTCTGTATACGGGTATTTGTTGTGGCATTTGGGACAAAAACGGAACGGGGTCCGTTCCATCGACGTTGTTCGACACGCGGTCGGGCCGACCAGGCCCCGACGGGGGATCGAAAACTACCCCGAAGGGCACCGGAGCGCGTCGATCTTCGATTCTAACTACGCCGATCCCGAACGCAACAATACCGACGAAAATCTTCCGATATTAACTAACTTTCCGTTCCGAAACTCGGAGCGACAGGAACACGTCCGAACCCGATGGCGGAAAGAAAACAATCGAAGATGGAGTCGACGCCCATGCGCAATGGAGACAGAAGGAGGAGTCACTCGGTCCCGTGACTCGAAAGACTTCTTCGAAGAAAAACAACTTGTAACACTCCGACCCAACACCAGATAGCGAGCTATGCAGAGCATGTGTATCTACAGCGACAGATGCCATCGAACAGTCTGTTATCTTGTCGGCCACCACCCCTACCAGTAATCTTGAACACCGACATGACAGACAAGAGACTACTATTGCTGCTAGTGAAAAGGATTCCACTATTTTCATTTAGCTTTTGAATGTAAATAAAACAAAAGAGCACATCATTCCAAAGAACATTAAAAAAAGATCTTCAAAGGTAAGCATGAGCTCTTTCCATGACTTCCACAACATATGCATTGCAGGGAGATTCAGTCACGTAAACACCTTTCTGAGCACATGATCAATGAGTTTATGAGAAGGTTCCACGCATAACATAATGGGCCATAGGGCCACAGTTGGCAGATAATAAAACAGAACGATGTTACTCATAAATGTTGAACTTACTTTAGGTTAAGAAATGTTAAGAGTGAATAGATTTCACAGGCACCAATCCAGGCCTTTGTGCCATTTAGTTTGTTGTTAAACTGTGAAGCCCCTTGAGGATCAAACCCTTCTTTCCAGGCACTTTCAATCATTGACTGAATTTTTGTAATACAAGGAACTTGCATTTCTGAATGGAAATAAAAGTATAGAACATTGAGGTTATACTGTGAAAGAATAACATAATCTAATAAAAGTGTACAAAATAATATTTGTCAATAGTCTACAATTATCTTGCAATAACAAATTGCAAGACCAATTCTGCAGAGCATGGTTCATCATGTTAGCAATACAAGCTTTCATGGTTCTTGTTTATTTTTTTGAATTTCATTTGATTTGCCCACAAAATACAAGCTAGGCATACAACCATGATGTACTAATCAAGTTTTTGAAGTCTATTTTTTATTGTAACAGTTGATCTTTATCACAGTCATTACTGCTCAGGGAAGACCAGTGGGGGATGTGGTATTATTAATGGCACAATTAGAAGGGCTTGATAGACAAAAATCAGCAAGAGCAGTGGGGCAGGACAATAAGTATAAGGGAGGAGAATCTACAATAAAAGTGACCAGATGACAAATGTGGATAGATTTGTTGAATGCTGGGGTGAAGAAAGAGGAGATAGATGGAAAGCCTACCCCTTACCTGCTTAATAAATGGAAAGCATTGCTTCGTAGACAGAAAGAGAAAGAGGCATTTGATGAGAAACAGCCCTCAGCACCACCCATGGAAGAGTCTGAGAAGGAAAAAACAGAATCAGGGAAAAATAGGAAGGTGCCTGTCTCATTCTATATCCCGACTTGTCAGGCGATGGCTCGGAAGTCCCAGCCCCCTTATTATGAAGGTCAGGCCAAACCCCGGGGGTCAGAGCAGTGGAAGAGGTAAGCCCCGGGGACAGGCGGCCATATGTAACTCTCATCATTTATTGGCACAAAGGAACACAACATGTAATGGCACTGCTCGATACAGGTGCGGAAGTAACTTTGATAAATGGAAACCCTAAGAGGCTGCCAGGGAAGGGTGTGATTATGAATTGTTACGGGGGTGCAGAGACAGAGGCCAAACCTGTTAAGCTTAGATTGTCAATAGGTAAAGGACCCCCGTTCACGGCAGACGTTTTAATAGCTGAAGTACCAGAATACATTATTGGCATGGATTTGTTACTAGGCAAAACTATTGATACGCAATGGGGAACATTTACTTTTGGTGTGAGGAGCGTACACATAAAGAAATCTAGGACAGTTCTGGTTGGGCATGCAAAGTGGAGTCCATTACCTGAGCCTCCTCCAAAGGAGCCGGTGTGCATTAAACAGTACTGCATACCCGGAGGTCATAAAGAGATTTCAGAAACCATACAGGGGTTGCTAGATGCAGCTGTGTTAAGGCCGGCTGTGAGCCCATTTAACTCTCCTATATGGCCCGTGAAGAAACCAGATGATACATATCGATGACTATCGACAACTGAATAAAGTGGCTCCACCTTTGGCAGCCACCGTCCCAGACATCATCACACTGGTGGAACAGTTGAGTAAAGATATGGGGGAATGGCATGCCGTGATTGATCTAGCAAACGCATTCTTTTCAATTGATATTGATGAGGCCAGTCAAGACCAATTTGCAATAAGCTGGCAGGACAGACAATTCACATTCAGGAAGTTGCCCCAGGGGTACGTGCAAAGTCCCACACTGTGTCATGGGCTAATAGCCAGAGATTTAGCCAACTTCTCGGCTGGAAACACCCAACTTGCGCATTACATTGATGACATCATGATCACTGGGGACACTAAAGAGCAAGTCTCAGACACGCTGGAAAGATTAATTGAATACTTACAGCAGAGGGGATGGGCTATTAACCCAAAAAAGGTCCAAGGCCCGACACAAGAGGTGAAATTCCTGGGCGCTATTTGGTCAGGACCAGTAAAAAGAATACCACAGAAAGTGATTGATACAGTACAGCAGCTAAAGATTCCTTCAACTAAGGCAGAAGCACAACGATTTATTGGTTTGATGGGATTCTGGAGACAACATATCCCTCACTTAGGATTAATATTGAGACCATTATATCAAGTTACATGAAAAAAGCACCCTTTCCAACGGGGACCTGAACAGCAAGAGGCCTTTGAGGGAGCAAAAGATGCATTACAGAATTATTTTGCGTTCGGTCCCATCACAGAAGGAGACCCGTTTGAGCTGGAAATTATAGTACAGGATGATGTAGTGATGTAGGGTTTATGGCAGAGGCAAGGAAAAAAGAGTGCCACAAGGATTTTGGTCAAAGAGATTAACTCCATCCATGAGCAATTATACCCCGTTAGAAAAAGAACTAGCAGGAGCATACTGGGCGTTAGTAGAAACAGAGCGCATAACTGGTGACCGGCCGGTTACCTTAAGAATACAGGTCGCATTACTAGGCAGGATAATAGAAGGAGGGGTTGGCACTAAAGTAGGCAGGGCGCAGGAGTCTACCATCGTAAAGTGGAAATGGTATCTGCAGCAGAGGGCAAAACCAGGGCCAGCAGGAGTATCGAAGTTACAAGAAGATATGCTGGGGACAGTGGACTTACAAGCAATGGTCCCCTCGCCAGAGCCATCTGAGATGGAGTCCTCACCATTTAAAACAGCCCCACCTTTTGAACAGCTCACAGAAGAAGAACAGCAAAATGCATGGTTCCCAGATGGTACCGCCTGGTACCATCAAGGAAAAAGACAATGGCAAACAGTCGCATTCCAGCCTGCTACAGAAACGCTGTTGCTGCGAGGAGGAAATAATGGATCAAGTCAGCTTGCAGAACTGCAGGGGGTAGCAGCAGTGATCGAACAGGCCCCCATCGGAGAGAAAACGTTTGTATACACTGACAGCTGGGCCACCTACCAAGGACTAGTAAGCTGGGCCCCGACTTGGCGCAAGGATGGATGGAAAATCAAAAGGCACCCCCATTTGGGGAGGCAAGCAGCTATGGGAAGAGATGTGGGAGAAAGGGCAAAAATGTCAAATCTATGTGGGACATGTGGATGCCCATTGCCCATCAGACACCTCACTTGCATCTCTATTCAACAACACCGCAGATCAGATGGCCAAAACACGAACAGTGATCATCAATGAGGAGGCTGAAGCTGCTCTAGCAAACTGGGCCCATGCAACATCGGGACATCTAGGAGAGAATGGCACTTATGCATGGGCACAGCAATGACAGATTCCAGTTACTAAAGAACAGGTCCAACAAGCAGCAAAAGAGTGCACCACATGCAACCAGATAAGACAAATGCCCCTGCAAAAGAAGCCTAGCGGCCATATCAGAAGAGGAACCGTAGCCGCTACAGTGTGGCAATGTGACTATATCGGGCCGCTACCAAAGGAAGGAGGAAAAAGCTACGTATTGACCATGGTGGACACCTACTCTGGCCTTATGTTGGGTATGCCCTGTAAGTCTGAAGACCAAAAGTTCACTTTGCGAGGGCTAAACTACCTGATAAAACATTATGGGGTACCTGATGAAATCCAAACAGATAGGGGCACACACTTTTCAGGGAAAACAGTACAGGATTGGGCGCAGGAACAGGGAATAAGGTGGATTTTACACCTTAGTTATTATCCACAAGCTGCCGGCATGATTGAGAGATATAACGGATTGTTGAAAGAACAGCTAAAAAAATTATCAGCACATCAGACTCTAAAAGGATGGAGTAGTAATTTAGACAAAGCCTTGTTCGAATTGAACAATAGACCAGTTGGGCAGCAGACTCCTTTCATTCGGATGACAGGGCATGATAAAGAAATCACCCACACAATGATTGCCTGGAAAACAGAACCTCGAGCTCGATTACCTTTACAGGCTACTTCTGGCAGTATAGGACTGGACCGGTTTGCTCCAGAGGATGGAGAAATACCCGTAGGACAGGTGAAGACTGTTCCCCTAGGAATAGGAGTGAGAGTACCACCTATAACATATGGTAGAATTGCCCCTCGATCCAGCCTAGCCATAAAGAGAGTGTCGGTGCTAGGGGAAGTCACCGACCCAGATTTTAGAGGAGAGGTTAAAGTAGTATTACTGAACCAAGGAGATGCTACTGTATCGTATCAAGCACATGAGAGACTTGCCCAATTGATTTGTGAACAAGCGTATACCCCCCACATTGAAGAAAGATATGCCCCCCCCGGTAACACTCAGAGAGGTGAAGGAGGATTTGGAAGCACAGGAAGAAGAGTATGGGTGCATCATCCAGGGAAAAAGCCAGAGGCAGGAGAGATATTGAGTCAAGGGGTGGGGAGTACGTATATTGTACTTTTAAAGAATTCTAATGTACCTGTATTTGTACCTGCAGTGAGACTTACCCCACGGTCGTAAATGATGACATCTGCATCAATGACGTGGTTCCTGTTTGCGGTCATGATTATAACCGGAAAAAGTATATTAGTCCGACCAAATGTGGCAGAGAATGTCATCACGGACCTTCATGTCACTTGTGCACCTCAAGCCGCTAATGTCACTGATGACCAGGGAAATGTTTCACTTTGCAACGTGAAGGTACCTGGAGGCAAGTGGATGGCTGCCAAAGCTGTAACCTGGAAGGTAACTGGACAACAAATCCGACATGCCAACGGACTGAACGAGTTGCAGGGCATGCCCGCAACGGTACAGGCTTTGAATTATACGCTAAACATGATATGTAAATATTGTGATAACATTGTACCTTTTACACAAGTACAGACATATCCGTGTAGAACTTATGATTGTTCTAACAAACAATATATTTTACCAGGACATATGGTGGTTGTTACAATGACTAATAGAACTAAAGGAGTTTGATACTCCAAACCGCCTGCCTTTATGTTTTATGTAGCCGAAAGACGCATGGTCAGCAATTTAGGCAACGTTTCCATAGTTCAATATAGAATAGGATGTAAGCAAGCTTTGCATGCAAGCATAATTAACCATATTGTGTTACAGATAACTATTGCCAAGGGGAATGTCTCTAAGTATGATCCATTATGCACACCATGGACACTACAGTTATGGTCCTTGCAGAAGTTACGCATCAGAAGAGATCCAGGATCCATGATAGCCGGGGCCACCGGAATTGGGGTAAGGGCCCTGAACGCTTTTGATATTGAAGCCATCAGGAATAAGCTATCTTCTACAGCAGAGGTCTTCAAACTGGGGGGCGGGCCCCCCTAGGGGGGCCTGAAGCGATCCCAGGGAGGGCCCCAGATTCTGGCCAAAATAAATATTATACAGATAACAGGCCTTTATTTTAAGCAGGAGGATGTTATTGCAGTTTTAAAAAGGTAACAGTACCTAACTGCAATGTTTAAATAGGTTTAGACATATTTAAACATTGCCATGTTTATAAAATAATTGTGAAAAATTCTGAGGGGGGCCCAATGATTTTTATTTTTCAACTGGGGGGGCGCGGCATTAAATAGTTTGGAGACCTCTGTTCTATAGGATATAGTAAAGGGGAGGCCATAAAAGTAATTTCACAATGGGGGCCCACTCACTCACAAGAAGTATGGAAGATTCTGCGTGGGTTGTATCGTGATTGGCAATGGCATCGTTTCACTTATGAACAATTTGGAAAAAGCTTTCAAAGCACCCAAACAATGTCCAAAGGAATTCAGTGCGTACTATGGCAAAGCATTGTTAATCAACAGTATGCAGACTTCAAAGCCGAATGGGGACAGCTTCAAGGTGAATATTGGAGACAACAATTGCATTTGCCTGAGGAAATATGGGTAAAGCCCATACAATTTCATTGTGAGGGAGAGATGTGTTATGCTCATTTTGATATAGCTAGAAGTATTCTTCCTCCTGAAATATGGTGCCCCTTTATATTGCTACCTGTAGTAATAGGTGAAGAATGGTGGATACCTCACACTGACAAAAAATGGATTGATCAAAAAAATCACACCGTAGATTCCACTAGATGTGCAGATTGGTGTAAGGGGTGGGTATGTACCCACACTGGACGGGCGCTAGATCCATGCCTTCACCCAATACCAGGAGACTGTGAATGGTTACCTTATCCTATTAATGGCGTAGACTTATATCAGATAGGAACAGAGAGTATATGTTACGTTACTAATCATCCCTTACTTATTAACGGATTTGTACAAACCACCGGAGAGCAGGTAATGTGTATGTGCAATATTACCAGCATTATTGACATAAGTACTCACATCCTATACCGACCGACTAAGTTCACCACAACCACATTACAGACGCAAATGCAAGCACAGTTAGAATGGAACATCCCGCTGGTTGTGAAGCTACCTAGACTAGAGGCAATTAGGCGCTACGCACAAATCACATTTGCTAAATTCGACATGGCAGCTAAATATACCAAGGATACCGCCATACATATGATCATAGACGCCAAACAGCTTATGCACACTGCTTCACGCATCCAGCAAGTAACTGAGCACCATTGGTATGATATCTTCTTAGGTTGGGCACCAGGAGCTACGAAGACGCTAAATATAGTGTTACATCCGCTAATCTGGTTATTGATTGTCTGTGTCACGCTAATGATTATACTATGTAGACTATATGTACGCACAAACCAGCTTTATACTAAAATGCAGGCGCTTAGAATAATGCTAACAAGTATTCGTAGCAATCTAGCTAGCGAAGTGTTACAATAAATACTTCTGGTTTCGCAAGCATCGCGCTCATCTAAGGGGTGGAGTGATCAGTATAGGGAAAGGTGCGGAAGACATTGTGACGCGAAGAGTTAATTAGCTTGAACAGTGTAGATGAGCATGATGCCTGCCGAAGCCAGAGCAATGTGGAAGAAATTCACGATGTTCGCTTTCAAGCATGTTTTCTTTTGACATTCCGTAGATAAACTTATTCGCAGCTGCATGTGCGAGAAACAGGCTGTGAGGGCGATTCAATCTCAACCTTGAGAACGAGACCACAGTAAAAGATGGAATGAAAACAATGGCCAGGGAATGGCAAGGCAGCCAAGAGACATGTACTGATAACATAGCTAGAAAATACAGGAAGGGGATAGAATCCAAGCTTCAGGGTTTTTAAACACTGAAAGGTGGGTGAGGGAATTGAAGCTCGCAGATGGCGTTGTGAAACTGTCATCTTCAGACCCAGAGCTGCCTCCCTGTTTTGCTGTTCCAAGACCGTGACGCTCGAGGGGGAGAGAGATCCAAGAGGGCGGTAGAGGGCTTCCCAGCATTTCGTGGACTAAGTTAAGTTCCACCCAGGGATGAAAGGCTTTTGTTTCTCTGCTCTATTATTATGATTGATTATTATGCTTGCGCTGTGTTTATAATCTGAGAAATTCAGCTCATTTATAGTTTTTTTCTTACTGAACATCGTAGTGTGAGTCTGCTACAGTAATTTAAATATGCATTTTAGTGTGCAGTAAATCAAAGCTTATCTGAAGTATTCAACTCGTTTATATTCTGCTCCCTGAACATCGTAGTGTATCACATTTTGGTATACAGCTATTCCAAGTTTGTATCTGTCAATGAACTCTTTTCTCAGATGTATACATAGATGTTCTTTGTAGTGTACTTATATATAAATAGATGCTTTTTTTTATTGCTATTCTTATTGTCAATGAACTCTTTGCTCCTACATATACATAGATGCTCTTTGTAGTGTACTTATATATAAATAGATGCTTTTCATTGCTATTCTTATTCCACTATTGTTGATGTGCTAAATGCCTGCATTTACCTGAAATTCTAGTAAAGCTAAATTGTATTCATAATTGGCGTGTGGTCCTTCATAGAGCGTCCTTATTGACTTATACCGAACAGGTGTCAACCAGCCACCTGGATAAGACAACACTCTACCCTATATTTTGCGCCACCAATCACGTCTCCTTCAGCCACACCACTGAACTCAACTGGACAGATCACCGCTACATCCACTTCTCCTTCAATAAACCCACAACACACCACCACCCACAACAGATTCCCCACCGAAATTGGAACAAGGACATGAAGACCAACTCGTCGCAGCCCTCTCCCGGAACCTACCCATTGACACCACCGACAATTACGCAGCTGCCTGCAACTTCAGGCAATGGATCTACACCTGTGCCAACTCTCTCGCCCCAATCAAGAATCCCTCCAACATACGCACCGACAGATGGGCCATCTGGTTTACCGCCGACCTCGAATCTAAGCAAACGTGCCGCAGACTTGAATGAAAGTGCCGCCAAGAGCAGACTCTGGACAACCACACAGCCTTCAAAAATGCCATCTGCACACACCACCAACTCATCCAAACCGCCAAGAGAACCGCCTTCAAAGACCGAATTAAAAACAACGCACACAGCCACAAGGACCTCTTCAACATTGTGAGGGAACTCTCCAACCCCAGCTCCAACGACATCCCACCATCTCAAGACCTCTGCAACTCCCTAGCCTCCTATTTCCACCGCAAGATTGCAGACATCCATGACAGCTTCAGCACCCAGACCCCATCAACGACAACGACACCATCGAAATCATGAATACCATCCACTCCGGTTCACCATCTGACCCCTGTCCTCACCATATCCTCAACAAAGCAAGCTCCCTCTTCGCACCCCAACTACAGAAGATCATTAACAGGTCCTTTGAGTCCGCCACCTTCCCGGAGAGCTGGAAACATGCCCAGATCAACACCCTCCTCAAAAAACCCAAGGTGGACCCAAAGGGCCCTCAAGAAATTCCAGCCTATCTCCCTGCTCCCCTTCCTGGCAAAAGTCATCAAGAAGGCTGTCAACAGACAACTAACCCGCTTCCTCGAGGAGAACTGCACCCTGGACCCTTCCCAATCGGGATTCTGTAGCAACCACAGTACCGAAACTGCCCTCACTACTGCCACAGACGACATCAGAACCATACTGGATAACGGCGTAACTGCGGCCCTCATCCTCGTGGACCTCTCGGCGCGTTCGACACCGTCTGCCACCACACCCTACGCTCACGCCTCAGCAATGCAGGAATCCGCGACAGAGCCCTGGACTGGGTAACCTCCTTTCTCACTGGCAGATCCCAGAGAGTCCGCCTCCCCCCATTCCGCTCGGAGGCCAGCAAAATCATTTGCGGCATACCCCAGGGTTCGGAACTTAGCCCGATCATCTTCAACGTCTACATGACCCACTCCCTAACACCACCCAATCCCACCCCTCAACATCATCTCATATGCCGACGACACTCAGCTGATCCTCTCCCTCACCAAGGACTCCGCCAAGACTAATCTCCACAAAGGAATGAAGGCCATCGCCGAATGGATGAAAAACAACTGCCTCAAACCCAATTCTGACAAGACGGAAGTCCTCATCTTTGACTCCACCACCTCCGCATGGAATGACTCCTGGTGACCTGCCTCTCTCGGAGCCACTCAGACTCCCACCGACCACGCACGCAACCTAGGATTCATCTTGGATTCCTCATTGTCCATGACCCAGCAAGTCAATGCGATCTCCTCCTCCTGCTACTTCAACACCCTCCACATGCTCCGAAAGATCTACAAATGGATCCCCACCGAAACCTGAAGAACAGTCACCCAAGCCCTCGTAAGCAGCAAATTGGATTACGGCAATGCCCTCTTTGCAGGAACCACAGCCAAAGTCCAATGCATCAAGAACGCCTCCGCTCGCCTCATCCTGGACATCCCTCACCACTGCCACATCGCAGGCCATTTGAGAGACCTGCACTGGCTTCCAGTCAACTAGAGAATCCTGTTCAAACTCCTCACCCAGGCTCACAACACCGGACCAGAATACCTCAACAGACGGCTCTCCTTCTACACCCTGACCCGGCATCTCCGCTCCGCCGACCTCATCCTCGCAAACCATCCCACGCGTCCGTAGAACTACAACCAGCGCAGGTCATTCTCGCACCTCGCCACCAAGACGTGGAACATTCTTCCCACCCACCTGTGTCAGACCAAAGACCTCCTTACCGTCAGGAAACTCCTCAAGACCTGGCTGTTCGAGCAGTAGCACCACCCCCACAACCCCTCTCTTCAGCGCCTTGAGACCCTCACGGGTGAGTAGTGCGCTTTACAAATCTCTGATTGATTGATTGAGTGATTCCTCCACACTCAAGAGTCCAGTCAAAAATGCCTGGTGAAGTGGTGGACCGGAGCCCATGTCGCAGCTCAGCAGATTTTCAGAACACTAACACCCCTGGACAAAGCAGAGGATAGGACCTTCTCCCTTGTGGAATAGAACCTCATGAGGCTCCTACTTGGCAAGGGGGTAGTAGATATTGATGGACAAAACCATCCAGCAGTATATTGTCCACTTCTGAATTACCTTGGCTGTCTTGGGTCCAGTCAATGTAGAATGGAAGCCGTGCGAGGATCTACGGTTTGCAGCCTCCCCTTCTCTTTGATACAATGAGACAGCAGGAGGAACACAGAGATGGGATGACCTACATGGAACTAGGTAACCACTTTAGGAAGAAAGACTTTGTTGAAGGACCAGTTTGTCCATAAAAATAAAAAGAGGTAAAAGGAGCATAAATGGACAAGTGTGCAACTCACTAACAAGCCGCACTGAGGTCATGCTGATGAGAAACACAGCCTTCGGTGTAGGCAGCCCCAAAGGGTAACTATGCATGGGCCAAAGGTAAACCCACAGGGAAGGTGATTAAAAGTCTCAGTGTGATATAACAAAAGGAGATTGTGGAAAATGGGTTAACCCTTAAAAACACACATAAGAGACTTGAATAGCTATGTTTGATCTGGCAAAAAAAGAAAAAGGGCTCACAAATAACACTTAACAGTGCCCCCATCAAAGTGTTGCCATGCCCAGGAAAACGTAAACTGCAGCAAGTAAGACAAAATTCCCTTCAGGGCATCAACTTTGTCAATTATGCTTCAAATTCAACAACCGTCCAGAGTAAACAGTCTTGGTATAGGGGTGACGAGCTGACAAGATGATATCCACCACCACTGCCGGCAGACCAAAAGAGTTCAGACTGCCTTGCATAAATTCCAGGAACGGAGGTAAAGGCTCTGGTGTTTGAATACAGAACCTGCACCTCTGACTATGAAAGGATTCACACCCTCAGCAGAGGGGGAAGACAAGGGAGGAAGACAAGGGCTGAAGGATAGACGGAACACATCTGAGTACTATGTCCTTTGTGGCCATCCAGTGCAATCAAGTTTACCCACACATGGTATAGATGGGGTTTTCTCAGAATCAGAGGATGCAGAGTAATGACCAGGAATGTGTATTTAAACTATAATTCCCAGTTAAGGTGAAACAAGCCTCCCAGGACCCCTCGTAGCATTTGTTGCACAGCGCAAAACAGGTGCAAGTGGGCGGTTCACTGAGTAGCAAAAACGTCTACCAGAGGGGTGCTTCACAGGGGAAGAGGGATTAAGTAATTTCCTGGTGGAGACGCCACCTGAAATTGGCAAGATGGTGTAGAATGAGATCAACTGATTGCACGTTCAGGGAACCTGCCAAATGATGAACCAAGAGCCAGTCATTGCAATCTTGACCCCAAGACAACAGGTTCATTGCCTTCAGACACAGACATGAGCCCACACCACAATATTTGCTGGCGAAGCAGTTTGCACTAGCTCATAAGGGCTTGAACCAAACGATCATGGACTGAGGGTCAGAAGACCATGCGTGCCAAGGGGTTTACCCAAACCTCAATGTGACTGATGAGGGAGTCTGCTCTGTGGGAGTCCACAGGCGTCTAATCTTCAAGGTACCTAGATGATCACCCCAATCATGTGAGTAGGTATTTTCATCACAGTGGCCACTATTGTCAAAGGCAAAAGAGTTTACTGCAAGTAAGGTGGTTTGTCACCAACAACTCAAGGTCCCATGCCAACTCTGGGGTAATCCAAATGATGTCTATAACGGTCCCCCAGTGGTGAGCCCAATAAATATGGAAGAATAAATGAAGTGCTCCTATGTGTCACCAAGTATAGGAGACCAGCAAGATGCAGGAAGTGAGTAGGTACAGAAGGTGCAGGACTGTTCAGCTGAAAAAAAGACCTCCCTCTCAAAACTTCAGTATCAAAACCATAATGACACAAACTGGCTAAGGAGTCGAAAAGGCCTTGAAGGAGACCATGTCCAGCTCTGCAACAATGAAGAGGAGAAAAAGATGGTGGGAAGTGATGTTTGGGGAGCCTGATCGAAAACTATAGGTCAAAAAGGTGGAAGATCGTGGCATACAGGAGCCCCAACACTAGCTGCAGGAAGTTCGCATTCAGCAGCCAGCTGCTAAGGTACAGAAATCCCCAACTTGCGAAGACGCAGTGCAACCACTGACATGGAACCACAGGTGTAAGGAAATTACCTTTTTCATTGTAAACCCCCCACATTTTGCTACATTTTATTGCTGGTGTATGGACTCTGAACACTGGGGCGCTGCGGTCCTGAGCCAAGTGCAAGTGCTCTGACCCCTAAAATGTGTACAATTGGCTAATCCATGATTGGCATATTTAACTTACCTATATGTTAACTTACCTATACTTAACTTACCTATATGTACATGGTACCTTGTATGCCAGGGGCTTGTTAGTTAAATGGCACTACTGGACTCCAGCACTTATAGTGCACCACTAAAGTGATCATGTGAAATATGACTCTAGACCTGTCACAGCAGTCTAGCATGGGAGTTTTAAAATTGTCATTTCAACCTGCTAAAAACAACCTTTTAACAGGCCTGAAACTTCCTTTTAATACTTATGAAAGCTACCCCGAAGGCGGACTCTAAATGCCCAGAGAGCAGAGTGTATGATGTTTAATACGTAGGACTTATGTTCCTAAGTTTTACATGTCCTGGCAGCGGAAAATCACCAAAATTGTTTTTCACTGTAGTAAGGCGGGCTCACCCATAGACGAGAAATAGGTTACATTATAACACATTGTAATGCATAACTTTAATTTGGAATTAGCTACAAGCATAGTTCAAGTACACAAATTAATAGGAATTTAAACTCCAACCTGATAGACAAGTCGGATGTATGTGACTTTTTTAAATGTCACTTTTAGAAAGTTGGGATTTTCCTTCCTAAAACACCCAGTAGCCTTTTCAGAGTTATTCCACAAACTCATCTGGCAGTCTGCTGCGAGGTGTGAATGGTTACTAGGAAAGGGAGCTAAAAGATCTTGGCTGGGAAGAGGTGTGACATCCTCCTAACAAGATGGCCTGAGGGATGTACTCACCAGCTGCACAAGCTTCAGCAGTATATCCTCTGTTTCAGAAAGATGTTACTTTCACCAAGGCCTGCACCCGCCATTGTCCAAGTAGCCAGAGCAGCACCAATCCCAGTGGGAAGAAAACCTATTCCAGTACTGGTCTGCAAGGAGAGTTCCTCATTTTCCTAGCACACCTAAGGATGTACCCAGAGCTCTGACCAGGTGAAGAAAGATTCTTGTCATGTTGACTTTTGAGTATGGCACAGTGGGATTGTTTAGGGCCTAGCCGCCATGAAATAATGTCAATGAGGGAAGAGTCAGCCCTGAAGATTTTTTCCCTATTGTACAGGGACTCCTCCAGCTATAGGCTAGTGCCAGGCAATGTAGTGGCACCCCTGGATAACTTCTTCAGAACACTACTCGACCTGAGGAAGACAGATTAGGGACTGAACCTACTGAAGCCCTTTTGTACTTCAGAAACAGGACAGTACCTACTGTACCCTGTGGAGAGAAACCACAAGGGCTTGACCTGCTGTCACTCGAACCCCTGACAGAAGAGTGGAGTCCAAAGGCTAGTGGGCTAGCATCCTATTAAGTTATGGGGATACAAAAGCTGCAAGATACCTGTAAGGAAATGCCTCCTTGGCATGGTTGCCCCCTGACTTTTTGCCTTTGCTGATGCTATGTTTACCATTGAAAGTGTGCTGAGGCCTGCTAACCAGGCCCCAGCACCAGAGTTCTTTCCCTAACCTGTACTTTTGTATCCACAATTGGCAGACCCTGGCATCCAGATAAGTCCCTTGTAACTGGTACTTCTAGTACCAAGGGCCCTGATGCCAAGGAAGGTCTCTAAGGGCTGCAGCATGTCTTATGCCACCCTGGAGGCCTCTCACTCAGCACAGACACACTGCTTGCCAGCTTGTGTGTGCTAGTGAGGACAAAACGAGTAAGTCGACATGGCACTCCCCTCAGGGTGCCATGCCAGCCTCTCACTGCCTATGCAGTATAGGTAAGCCACCCCTCTAGCAGGCCTTACAGCCCTAAGGCAGGGTGCACTATACCATAGGTGAGGGTACCAGTGCATGAGCATGGTACCCCTACAGTGTCTAAACAAAACCTTAGACATTGTAAGTGCAGGGTAGCCATAAGAGTATATGGTCTGGGAGTCTGTCAAACACGAACTCCACAGCACCATAATGGCTACACTGAAAACTGGGAAGTTTGGTATCAAACTTCTCAGCACAATAAATGCACACTGATGCCAGTGTACATTTTATGGTAAAATACACCACAGAGGGCACCTTAGAGGTGCCCCCTGAAACTTAACCGACTGTCTGTGTAGGCTGACTAGTTCTAGCAGCCTGCCACAAACCGAGACATGTTGCTGGCCCCATGGGGAGAGTGCCTTTGTCACTCTGAGGCCAGTAACAAAGCCTGCACTGGGTGGAGATGCTAACACCTCCCCCAGGCAGGAATTGTCACACCTGGCGGTGAGCCTCAAAGGCTCACCTCCTTTGTGCCAACCCAGCAGGACACTCCAGCTAGTGGAGTTGCCCGCCCCCTCCGGCCAGGCCCCACTTTTGGCGGCAAGGCCGGAGAAGATAATGAGAAAAACAAGGAGGAGTCACTGGCCAGTCAGGACAGCCCCTAAGGTGTCCTGAGCTGAGGTGACTCTAACTTTTAGAAATCCTCCATCTTGCAGATGGAGGATTCCCCCAATAGGGTTAGGATTGTGACCTCCTCCCCTTGGGAGGAGGCACAAAGAGGGTGTACCCACCCTCAGGGCTAGTAGCCATTGGCTACTAACCCCCCAGACCTAAACACGCCCTTAAATTTAGTATTTAAGGGCTACCCTGAACCCTAGAAAATTAGATTCCTGAAACTACAAGAAGAAGGTCTGCCTAGCTGAAAAACCCCTGCAGAGGAAGACCAGAAGACGACAACTGCCTTGGCTCCAGAAACTCACCGGCCTGTCTCCTGCCTTCCAAAGATCCTGCTCCAGCGACGCCTTCCAAAGGGACCAGCGACCTCGACATCCTCTGAGGACTGCCCCTGCTTCGAAAAGACAAGAAACTCCCGAGGACAGCGGACCTGCTCCAAGAAAAGCTGCAACTTTGTTTCCAGCAACTTTAAAGAACCCTGCAAGCTCCCCGCAAGAAGCGTGAGACTTGCAACACTGCACCCGGCGACCCCGACTCGGCTGGTGGCGATCCAACACCTCAGGAGGGACCCCAGGACTACTCTGATACTGTGAGTACCAAAACCTGTCCCCCCTGAGCCCCCACAGCGCCGCCTGCAGAGGGAATCCCGAGGCTTCCCCTGACCGCGACTCTTTGAACCTAAAGTCCCGACGCCTGGGAGAGACCCTGCACCCGCAGCCCCCAGGACCTGAAGGACCGGACTTTCACTGGAGAAGTGACCCCCAGGAGTCCCTCTCCCTTGCCCAAGTGGAGGTTTCCCCGAGGAATCCCCCCCTTGCCTGCCTGCAGCGCTGAAGAGATCCCGAGATCTCTCATAGACTAACATTGCAAACCCGACGCTTGTGTCTACACTGCACCCGGCCGCCCCCGCGCCGCTGAGGGTGAAATTTCTGTGTGGGCTTGTGTCCCCCCCGGTGCCCTACAAAACCCCCCCCTGGTCTGCCCTCCGAAGACGCGGGTACTTACCTGCAAGCAGACCGGAACCGGGTCACCCCCTTCTCTCCATTCTAGCCTATGCGTTTTGGGCACCACTTTGAACTCTGCACCTGACCGGCCCTGAGCTGCTGGTGTGGTGACTTTGGGGTTGCTCTGAACCCCCAACGGTGGGCTACCTTGGACCAAGAACTAAGCCCTGTAAGTGTCTTACTTACCTGGTTAACCTAACAAATACTTACCTCCCCTAGGAACTGTGAAAATTGCACTAAGTGTCCACTTTTAAAACAGCTATTTGTCAATAACTTGAAAAGTATACATGCAATTTTGATGATTTGAAGTTCCTAAAGTACTTACCTGCAATACCTTTCGAATGAGATATTACATGTAGAATTTGAACCTGTGGTTCTTAAAATAAACTAAGAAAAGATATTTTTCTATATAAAAACCTATTGGCTGGATTTGTCTCTGAGTGTGTGTACCTCATTTATTGTCTATGTGTATGTACAACAAATGCTTAACACTACTCCTTGGATAAGCCTACTGCTCGACCACACTACCACAAAATAGAGCATTAGTATTATCTATTTTTACCACTATTTTACCTCTAAGGGGAACCCTTGGACTCTGTGCATGCTATTCCTTACTTTGAAATAGCACATACAGAGCCAACTTCCTACATTGGTGGCAGCGGTGGGATACAAGACTTTGCATTTGCTGGACTACTCAGCCAATACCTGATCACACGACAAATTCCAAAATTGTCATTAAAAATTCATTTTTGCAATTTGAAATTTTTCTAAATTCTTAAAAGTCCTGCTAGGGCCTTGTGTGTTAAGTCCCTGTTTAGCATTGTCTTTTAGAGTTTAAAAGTTTGTTAAAAGTTTGAAATTAGATTCTAGAAACAGTTTTAGATTCTTTAAAAAGTCTTCCAACTCTTAGCAAAATAATGTCTGATACAGAGATGAATGTGGTGGAACTCGACACCACACCACACCTTACCTCCATCTTAAGATGAGGGAGCTAAGGTCTCTCTGTAATATCAAAAAAATAACCATTGGCTCCAGACCTACCAAAATTCAGCTCCAGGAGCTGTTGGCAGAGTTTGAAAAAGCCAACCCCTCTGATGATGACCTCACAGAGGAAGAAATTAGTGACTTGGAGGCCAATGTCCCTCCTCCAGTCCTAAATAGGGAGAACAGGACCCCTCAAGTCCTGTCTCCAACTGTGTTAGTCAGAAATAGTGAATCCCTCACAGGAGGGTCCCACATTTCTGAAATCACTGAGGATGCTCTCAGTGAAGATGACCTCCTGTTAGCCAGGATGGCCAAAAGATTGGCTTTAGAGAGACAGCTCCTAGCCATAGAAAGGGAAAGACAAGAGATGGGCCTAGGACCCATCAATGGTGGCAGCAATATAAATAGGGTCAGAGATTCTCCTGACATGTTAAAAATCCCTAAAGGGATTGTGACAAAATATGAAGATGGTGATGACATCACCAAATGGTTCACAGCTTTTGAGAGGGCTTGTGTAACCAGAAAAGTGAACAGATCTCACTGGGGTGCTCTCCTTTGGGAAATGTTCACTGGAAAGTGTAGGGATAGACTCCTCACACTCTCTGGAAAAGATGCAGAATCTTATGACCTCATGAAGGGTACCCTGATTGAGGGCTTTGGATTCTCCACTGAGGAGTACAGGATTAGGTTCAGGGGGGCTCAAAAATCCTCGAGCCAGACCTGGGTTGACTTTGTTGACTACTCAGTGAAAACACTAGATGGTTGGATTCAAGGCAGTGGTGTAAGTAATTATGATGGGCTGTACAATTTATTTGTGAAAGAACACCTGTTAAGTAATTGTTTCAATGATAAACTGCATCAGCATCTGGTAGACCTAGGACCAATTTCTCCCCAAGAATTGGGAAAGAAGGCGGACCATTGGGTCAAGACAAGGGTGTCCAAGACTTCAACAGGGGGTGACCAAAAGAAAGGGGTCACAAAGACTCCCCAGGGGAAGGGTGATGAGACGACCAAAACTAAAAATAGTAAAGAGTCTTCTACAGGCCCCCAAAAACCTGCACAGGAGGGTGGGCCCAGAGCCTCTTCACAAAACAATGGGTACAAGGGTAAAAACTTTGATCCCAAAAAGGCCTGGTGTCATAGCTGTAAACAGCATGGACACCAAACTGGAGACAAGGCCTGTCCCAAGAAAGGTTCCACTCCAAACTCCCATCCAGGTAACACTGGTATGGCTAGTCTCCAAGTGGGATCAACAGTGTGCCCAGAGCAAATCAGGGTCCACACTGAAGCTACTCTAGTTTCTGAGGGTGGGGTGGATTTAGCCACACTAGCTGTCTGGCCGCCTAACATGCAAAAATACAGACAGCAACTCTTAATTAATGGGACTAGAATAGAGGGCCTGAGGGATACAGGTGCCAGTGTCACCATGGTGACAGAGAAACTGGTTTCCCCTGGCCAATACCTGACTGGAAAAACTTACACAGTCACCAACGCTGACAATCAGAGAAAAGTACATCCCATGGCAATGGTTACTTTAGAATGGGGAGGGGTCAATGGCCTGAAACAGGTGGTGGTCTCCTCAAATATCCCAGTGGACTGTCTGCTTGGAAATGACCTGGAGTCCTCAGCATGGGCTGAGGTAGAACTAAAAACCCATGCAGCAATGCTGGGTATCCCTGAACTGGTGTGTGTGAAAACAAGAGCACAATGCAAGGCACAGGGTGAACAAGTAGAGCTGGAGTCTGGAAGAATGGCCCAGCCTACCAAGAGAACAGGAAAGTCAGTTGGGAAACCAACTGCAACACAGCAAAAGAAAGGGAACCTCTCTTCTCAGGAAGAAGTTCTGCCCTCTGAGGGAACTGAGCCTTTGGAGCTTGAACCTTATCAGGTTGAGCTCTTAGGCCCAGGGGGACCCTCAAGGGAGGAGCTGTGTAAGGGACAAGAAACCTGTCCCTCTCTTGAAGGCCTTAGGCAGCAAGCTGCGGAAGAGTCCAAAGGCAAGAAAAATGGAACGCATAGGGTCTATTGGGAGGATGGACTCCTGTACACTGAGGCCAGAGACCCCAAACCTGGTGCCACTAGGAGAGTGGTAGTGCCTCAGCTGTTCAGGAAGTTCATCCTAACGTTGGCCCATGACATTCCCCTTGCTGGACATTTGGGACAAACCAAGACGTGGGAGAGGTTAGTCAACCACTTCTACTGGCCCAATATGTCCAACATGGTTAAGGAGTTTTGCCTCTCCTGCCCCACCTGTCAAGCCAGTGGTAAGACAGGTGGGCATCCAAAGGCCCCCCTCATTCCACTTCCAGTGGTGGGGGTTCCCTTTGAAAGAGTGGGTGTGGACATAGTTGGTCCACTGGAACCTCCCACAGCCTCAGGAAATATGTATATCCTGGTAGTAGTGGATCATGCTACCAGGTATCCTGAAGCTATTCCTCTTAGGTCGACTACTGCCCCTGCAGTAGCCAAGGCCCTCATTGGTATCTTTACCAGAGTGGGTTTCCCTAAGGAGGTGGTGTCTGACAGAGGTACCAACTTCATGTCAGCATACCTAAAGCACATGTGGAATGAGTGTGGAGTGACTTATAAATTCACTACACCCTACCATCCACAAACTAATGGCTTGGTTGAGAGATTCAACAAGACATTAAAAGGCATGATCATGGGGCTCCCAGAAAAGCTCAAAAGGAGATGGGATGTCCTCTTGCCATGTCTGCTTTTCGCTTACAGAGAGGTGCCACAGAAGGGAGTAGGATTCTCACCCTTTGAACTTCTGTTTGGTCATCCTGTAAGGGGACCACTTGCCCTTGTTAAAGAAGGCTGGGAGAGACCTCTCCATGAGCCTAAACAGGACATAGTGGACTATGTACTTGGCCTTCGCTCTAGAATGGCAGAGTACATGGAAAAGGCAACCAAAAACCTTGAGGCCAGCCAACAGCTCCAGAAGTTTTGGTATGACCAAAAGGCTGCACTGGTTGAGTTCCAACCAGGGCAGAAAGTCTGGGTTCTGGAGCCTGTGGCTCCCAGGGCACTCCAGGACAAATGGAGTGGCCCTTACCCAGTACTAGAAAGGAAGAGTCAGGTCACCTACCTGGTGGACCTGGGCACAAGCAGGAGCCCCAAGAGGGTGATCCATGTAAACCGCCTTAAGCTCTTCCACGACAGGGCTGATGTCAATCTGTTGATGGTAACAGATGAGGATCAGGAGGCAGAGAGTGAACCTCTCCCTGATCTTCTGTCATCAGACCCAAAAGATGGCACAGTAGACGGAGTGATCTACTCAGACACCCTCTCTGGCCAACAGCAAGCTGATTGTAGGAGAGTCCTACAACAGTTTCCTGAACTCTTCTCCTTAACCCCTGGTCAGACACACCTGTGTACCCATGATGTGGACACAGGAGACAGCATGCCTGTCAAGAACAAAATCTTTAGACAGTCTGACCATGTTAAGGAAAGCATCAAGGTGGAAGTCCACAAGATGCTGGAATTGGGAGTAATTGAGCGCTCTGACAGCCCCTGGGCTAGCCCAGTGGTCTTAGTCCCCAAACCTCACACCAAAGATGGAAAGAAAGAGATGAAGTTCTGTGTGGACTAGGGCTCAATTCTGTCACCAAGACAGATGCTCATCCAATTCCAGGAGCTGATGAGCTCATAGACAAATTAGGTGCTGCCAAATTCTTAAGTACCTTTGACTTGACAGCAGGGTACTGGCAAATAAAAATGGCACCTGGAGCAAAAGAGAAAACAGCATTCTCCACACCTGATGGGCATTATCAGTTTACTGTTATGCCCTTTGGTTTAAAGAATGCCCCTGCCACCTTCCAAAGGTTGGTGAATCAAGTCCTTGCTGGCTTGGAGTCCTTTAGCACAGCTTATCTTGATGATATTGCTGTCTTTAGCTCCACCTGGCAGGATCACCTGGTCCACCTGAAGAAGGTTTTGAAGGCTCTGCAATCTGCAGGCCTCTCTATCAAGGCATCCAAATGCCAGATAGGGCAGGGAACTGTGGTTTACTTGGGACACCTTGTAGGTGGAGGCCAAGTTCAGCCACTCCAACCCAAGATCCAGACTATTCTGGACTGGGTAGCTCCAAAAACCCAGACTCAAGTCAGGGCATTCCTTGGCTTGACTGGGTATTACAGGAGGTTTGTGAAGGGATATGGATCCATTGTGACAGCCCTCACTGAACTCACCTCCAAGAAAATGCCCAAGAAAGTGAACTGGACTGTAGAATGCCAACAGGCCTTTGACACCCTGAAACAAGCAATGTGCTCAGCACCAGTTCTAAAAGCTCCAGATTATTCTAAGCAGTTCATTGTGCAGACTGATGCCTCTGAACATGGGATAGGGGCAGTTTTGTCCCAAACAAATGATGATGGCCTTGACCAGCCTGTTGCTTTCATTAGCAGGAGGTTACTCCCCAGGGAGCAGCGTTGGAGTGCCATTGAGAGGGAGGCCTTTGCTGTGGTTTGGTCCCTGAAGAAGCTGAGACCATACCTCTTTGGGACTCACTTCCTAGTTCAAACTGACCACAGACCTCTCAAATGGCTGATGCAAATGAAAGGTGAAAATCCTAAACTGTTGAGGTGGTCCATCTCCCTACAGGGAATGGACTTTATAGTGGAACACAGACCTGGGACTGCCCATGCCAATGCAGATGGCCTTTCCAGGTTCTTCCACTTAGAAAATGAAGACTCTCTTGGGAAAGGTTAGTCTCATCCTCTTTCGTTTGGGGGGGGGTTGTGTAAGGAAATGCCTCCTTGGCATGGTTGCCCCCTGACTTTTTGCCTTTGCTGATGCTATGTTTACCATTGAAAGTGTGCTGAGGCCTGCTAACCAGGCCCCAGCACCAGTGTTCTTTCCCTAACCTGTACTTTTGTATCCACAATTGGCAGACCCTGGCATCCAGATAAGTCCCTTGTAACTGGTACTTCTAGTACCAAGGGCCCTGATGCCAAGGAAGGTCTCTAAGGGCTGCAGCATGTCTCATGCCACCCTGGAGACCTCTCACTCAGCACAGACACACTGCTTGCCAGCTTGTGTGTGCTAGTGAGGACAAAACGAGTAAGTCGACATGGCACTCCCCTCAGGGTGCCATGCCAGCCTCTCACTGCCTATGCAGTATAGGTAAGCCACCCCTCTAGCAGGCCTTACAGCCCTAAGGCAGGGTGCACTATACCATAGGTGAGGGTACCAGTGCATGAGCATGGTACCCCTACAGTGTCTAAACAAAACCTTAGACATTGTAAGTGCAGGGTAGCCATAAGAGTATATGGTCTGGGAGTCTGTCAAACACGAACTCCACAGCACCATAATGGCTACACTGAAAACTGGGAAGTTTGGTATCAAACTTCTCAGCACAATAAATGCACACTGATGCCAGTGTACATTTTATGGTAAAATACACCACAGAGGGCACCTTAGAGGTGCCCCCTGAAACTTAACCGACTGTCTGTGTAGGCTGACTAGTTCTAGCAGCCTGCCACAAACCGAGACATGTTGCTGGCCCCATGGGGAGAGTGCCTTTGTCACTCTGAGGCCAGTAACAAAGCCTGCACTGGGTGGAGATGCTAACACCTCCCCCAGGCAGGAATTGTCACACCTGGCGGTGAGCCTCAAAGGCTCACCTCCTTTGTGCCAACCCAGCAGGACACTCCAGCTAGTGGAGTTGCCCGCCCCCTCCGGCCAGGCCCCACTTTTGGCGGCAAGGCCGGAGAAGATAATGAGAAAAACAAGGAGGAGTCACTGGCCAGTCAGGACAGCCCCTAAGGTGTCCTGAGCTGAGGTGACTCTAACTTTTAGAAATCCTCCATCTTGCAGATGGAGGATTCCCCCAATAGGGTTAGGATTGTGACCTCCTCCCCTTGGGAGGAGGCACAAAGAGGGTGTACCCACCCTCAGGGCTAGTAGCCATTGGCTACTAACCCCCCAGACCTAAACACGCCCTTAAATTTAGTATTTAAGGGCTACCCTGAACCCTAGAAAATTAGATTCCTGAAACTACAAGAAGAAGGACTGCCTAGCTGAAAAACCCCTGCAGAGGAAGACCAGAAGACGACAACTGCCTTGGCTCCAGAAACTCACCGGCCTGTCTCCTGCCTTCCAAAGATCCTGCTCCAGCGACGCCTTCCAAAGGGACCAGCGACCTCGACATCCTCTGAGGACTGCCCCTGCTTCGAAAAGACAAGAAACTCCCGAGGACAGCGGACCTGCTCCAAGAAAAGCTGCAACTTTGTTTCCAGCAACTTTAAAGAACCCTGCAAGCTCCCCGCAAGAAGCGTGAGACTTGCAACACTGCACCCGGCGACCCCGACTCGGCTGGTGGCGATCCAACACCTCAGGAGGGACCCCAGGACTACTCTGATACTGTGAGTACCAAAACCTGTCCCCCCTGAGCCCCCACAGCGCCGCCTGCAGAGGGAATCCCGAGGCTTCCCCTGACCGCGACTCTTTGAACCTAAAGTCCCGACGCCTGGGAGAGACCCTGCACCCGCAGCCCCCAGGACCTGAAGGACCGGACTTTCACTGGAGAAGTGACCCCCAGGAGTCCCTCTCCCTTGCCCAAGTGGAGGTTTCCCCGAGGAATCCCCCCCTTGCCTGCCTGCAGCGCTGAAGAGATCCCGAGATCTCTCATAGACTAACATTGCAAACCCGACGCTTGTGTCTACACTGCACCCGGCCGCCCCCGTGCCGCTGAGGGTGAAATTTCTGTGTGGGCTTGTGTCCCCCCCGGTGCCCTACAAAACCCCCCCCTGGTCTGCCCTCCGAAGACGCGGGTACTTACCTGCAAGCAGACCGGAACCGGGGCACCCCCTTCTCTCCATTCTAGCCTATGCGTTTTGGGCACCACTTTGAACTCTGCACCTGACCGGCCCTGAGCTGCTGGTGTGGTGACTTTGGGGTTGCTCTGAACCCCCAATGGTGGGCTACCTTGGACCAAGAACTAAGCCCTGTAAGTGTCTTACTTACCTGGTTAACCTAACAAATACTTACCTCCCCTAGGAACTGTGAAAATTGCACTAAGTGTCCACTTTTAAAACAGCTATTTGTCAATAACTTGAAAAGTATACATGCAATTTTGATGATTTGAAGTTCCTAAATTACTTACCTGCAATACCTTTCGAATGAGATATTACATGTAGAATTTGAACCTGTGGTTCTTAAAATAAACTAAGAAAAGATATTTTTCTATATAAAAACCTATTGGCTGGATTTGTCTCTGAGTGTGTGTACCTCATTTATTGTCTATGTGTATGTACAACAAATGCTTAACACTACTCCTTGGATAAGCCTACTGCTCGACCACACTACCACAAAATAGAGCATTAGTATTATCTATTTTTACCACTATTTTACCTCTAAGGGGAACCCTTGGACTCTGTGCATGCTATTCCTTACTTTGAAATAGCACATACAGAGCCAACTTCCTACAATACCCACCTTCCTGGGGAGCCCAGCTGACCTGTAACCACAGTACTTGCCCTGGACCCTGCTGGTGGCTTCCCCTGTGGGGTGAGGTCTAACCCCCAAATTGTTTTCCTAATGTCCTGGCGCATTCGATAAATGTCAGAGTGTACTACCTCTATGTAACCCTAAAAGCTGGGACTTAGAAACGTTTTCAAGGATTTCTTTCCAAAAGAACCAGAGGCTACCACTGGAGTTGAATTGACGGTCGGGCTCAATTTGCTGATTTGCCCCACTGAAAGGATATGGACTTACAAAAATGTTTTTAAGTACGAACGTAGAGGGCTAACAAGGGACCAGTGCTGACAATACCTTCCTGGGCTTCATCTTCATACTTTGCCCACTCACACTTTCCCTGCCTTTGACATCAAAAGCCTCAAACTTCCCACCAATGTCGAGACTCCTTCCAAGGTCCTGTGATTCAGCAAGACAACTTCAATTAGTTTCTCTTTGGATCCAGCTGGCCCCTGGACCTGCTGACTGCCTCTTGGATGAGGATTTTCTACAAGAAAAATGCTACATCGTGAGTTAATTTGCCACAGGGCACAACCAGGTCCCTGTATCCGGACCGTGTTACATTACAGTCAGCCCTTACTTTTAGTTATGACCCGGTGTATACCAACCAGAGACTTGGGGTTGGTACTTCGTGCTTTTTGGCGGTAGAAACATCTAAAACATTGAAAAATCTTATCACCGGTTCCATATATCCAATTTTTGCAGTATTAGTGTTTATTTCCTCATTAAAATGTTCTCTAATTTTATAAGCTGCCGTGGGATTTTTTTTTTTTTTTTTTTGTTTTTTTTTTAACTTTTTAACTGTTTTAGTACTGATAAATGCTTTACACATTTCTCTTAAGTTAAGCCTGTCTCCTTTGCACTACAGCTACAAGGGTTGAGCTCAGGTTAAAATTATTGAACCCTAACTGGAACTTGTCAGGAACAGTGCCAGTATTACTTCGAGAGGAATACTATCCACTTCTGTTAATAATCCACTTTCTCACAGCAGTTACCATTCCACTTCTGTTAATAATCCACTTTCTCACAGCAGTTACCGCCTATGCAACAGTGTAATTGAATGAAAATAAGTGCCCTGCAAGTTAAGGTTATAGTACCTAGTCTTCAAGGTCCAGAACCAAAAGGACTTGTGGCACACAGAACATCTTCAAATTCTTGCACAAAAACACATTCACAAAACAGGAATTCAAAGTGGGGAAAAAAAGACCATAAATTTTCTTGGGAACAAGCAAATAATGGGAGTAGCATACCTACCTTATCCTGATCTTCCAAATCCATTCTTTGGCTCCCTTGCTCAACAGAAAAGAAACTCCAGCTGCAGAATATGGGAATGGGCACCCGAGGTGGTACATGGAACAGGAAGACCCACAATTCAGTGCTGATGGTTGATTAGCATGCCAGGCCAAAGGACACCCACGTCTCCTTCAAGCTGCGTGTGCTTCCTCAATGGCAAGCTAAAATGGTTTTGTGGGACAACAGGAGAAGGAGAAAACTGCTCCGGCTGCTGCTCTTGACAGCACCACACGCTGGTAGCGGAAAGCTGCAAAAAAAACAGAGTGGGGTTCCGATTGGGATAGCACTACCAAAAACGTGTGCCCTAAGAGGAAAGCCAGTCCCAAACAGCAGCCCCAGGCCTGCTCTTGTATGGATCGCTACAGGGCTGAATCAGCATCTTCGCAAAAAAATGGTGCCTCCGCTAAAAAACAAACAAACATTTAAAAAAAGCATGTCCTTTACATTTGTCTGGACATCACCTGAGAAACCGGTGGAGTGCATCCAACAAATACACTGTATCCAGGACATAGCAGGGTTTTTGTCTGGCCACACATCATGCATCAAGTCAACAAAATGGACCACCTTTTCTGCACTCTTTCACAAAACATGGACCAAAAGGCAAGTTGTATTAGTGGACTGAAGGACCAAGCTTCCCAAAGAGAAGATCTTCTTAACCAAAGCCTTGATCGTCTGTTGCCTCCTTAACAAGGCAGTAGAAGGAAGATAGTCTAGGTTCTGTTTAGAGTTAGAAAAAGCTTGATCATTAAAAATCATGGAAAAAGAGTGGCCATCAAAGGGCCAGGTAGGCCCAATACAGGGCTCTGTAACATCAGGTCTAGGACAGATTATGGAAACCAGCAGGGGTCTTTGCACCATCTGTCAGAAGAGAAGGGCTATTTCAACTTTCCTGAACCCTGTCCGGCACCTGAAGGAGATTGAAGAAATGAGGAAACTTCAAATATAATATTCCTCTGAATGATTGACTAAATCAAAATGGCCTCAAGAGTAGTGGATTTCATTAAAATGAATGAAGCCACACATAATGACGTAGTTCAGACCACATCCCCTCTCCAGACCTCAAGGCAAATTTTCCACCCCAGGATACAAGTATGGGCATTTCAATTGACATAAGTCTATATATACGTCCTGAAAAGTGCAAAGATCCGTACACCGAGGCATTGTTTGCCATTAAGAAGTACAGATACATCAAATCTTGCAGAATCAGCTGTGTCAGGTTGTTACCCTGCCATGATATCTGCTAAGTCTTTGTTTTCACTTGATGAGGTGTATGTGTTGGGGGTTCTCACAGGGTAACCTCCTTTTTACTGTTAACATTTAAAACATTTACGCTGTTGAAACAACACTTTCATGTGTGACACCTTCAGCAGGCTGCAGGACCATCCCTGTAGCAATGCTGTATTCATCTTAACGGCTGGAGTTTGACAGTGAAGGTGTGATTTTTCTTCCCTCTTGGCTGTGCAGAACTAAAACAGAAGGGAAACCATTGGCAGAACATGGACTGCTTTCCATTCATCTAACAAGAAAGTTTATTTTTATTTTACTTCATACTCATTTAATTTATTATGTTCCTTTCCGGATGCTTTCTGAATTAAGCCAAGTTTACATCTGCAGCCCAGAAGTACAGTTGCTCATTATGCTTGCATCCAGCATCTGGAATGTCGCAACTCCCACACGTTTTGCAGAAAGATGGAAATTAATTATTTTCTTGGAATCAATCGGTGAAACTGTTTGAATTGCATTTAATAGCTATGGGATTGGAGAATCTCTCCATTAAGAAAATGAGTTGTATTACAAACCCAGTGTGTTGAGGGAAGAAACGTTTATGAAAGCTTCTCGGCTACAACAGAAGATGAAAGATCAGGGGAACGTAAGGGCGTGTTCCAAATTACCTTCAAGTAATTGAAAGATCACATTGGGGTAAAATGTTTGTCATTCTAGAAAGCCACAAGTTCTTTAGTAGGGTCCAAAGCTCAGAATGGGTAAGTGTGAAGCAATGTGATTTTCTGAGGGGGTCATCCAATGGGTACTTTTAATAGGCTATGCAATTCCCTTAATGATCAAATGGCAAGGAGTACTAATACCCCTCGTGTACTGGGAAAGTTAATATCTGAAAGAAATAGATTTAAAAGTGGCAACAACCATCACAACGAGGACTGAGCACAACGCTGACTTGCCAAAGAGATGAGCGTCCTGTGAACAGCAAATGTATGTAATGAGAGGTAATATGAAAAACTGTGACATTAATTAGATAACAGACAAGCACTACTATGTCAAGCAAAATCCTACATTTGTCAATTTCATACATAAATGCTTCCGCTGTTGTAATGCTGGACACCTGACAAATAGTGTGGCTTGTCCAGCGAGAGCATCCACTTAAAGGAAAAAAATGCCATTTTGATCGCGCATGCAAAGAAAATAAAACACGCCAAGTAAGCTTAATAGATAGCATTAAGGAAGGACGAACAAAATGGTTTTTCCGATTAAAGATAATTATGAGGATGTGAGCCCAATTAAGTTCCGAAATAATTTTGGATTGTAAAGCAGTATGTGTATTCGTTGACTCATGCTCACACGGATGAAAAAATATATATGTATGTACTTGCTAGGAAAGGATATGTTCTTTTAAAACCCATTAAAACCACGATCTCATACCACTAAGGGAAATGTTGCTTCTACACATTTCCTTTAGAAGGGGAAAGTCTACTGCAGGAAAACGTTTTAATCTCCTGGTGTGGAGATATCAAGGAGACCAAACTCAAACCCAAATTGTGCCCTAATCGAGGAAAGAGTATTACAAAACAAGATACATCTGTGTTGAATGCGCAGGTGTTTTTATGGAAAGTTGGGGTATTTGTGGGATGTTGAGCACCCTATCAAACTGGCCGCAGGGCAGCCCCAATTCACCAAATTTCGAGATAATTCCTAGAGATGAACTAAAAAAAGAGAATTGGGAGTGACTGAGAAAACAAAGTTCAGAGGGGCTTGTTCAGATTGTGCTAGCAAACAAGTCAGTGGGAAAGTCTTTATGTATATGCGGAGAGTCAACAGACTTGAATTCCAGGATATGGGTATATCACCATCCCTAACCTAGCAGCACAGAAACACTAAGCACTATCTAGGCTACTTCATGATTTAGTGTTCTCAATTATGCATCTGGATCTATGCTCAGACTCAAAACTCTTTGCCGTCTTCATAACACCTTTGGGAGCTTCACAGTTCTACAGAATGTTTTTGGGTTGGCCCCAGAGACGAGGGTTTTCCAGCGCACAATGCAAAAGGTGCTGGAAGGTCTTCTATTGGTGGTGTGCTTCCAGGTTGACACAATGATATGTGGGTGTGATATTGAGCAGTATGACTATATGAAGCAGAAAATATTAGAGAAGTTGAAAACAGCTGCCTCAAACTGAAAAAAGATGTGTGCCAAATTGGTGTGGGTTCAGTAACCTGCCAGGTGCATTCTCAAAAACGGATCCGTTTGAGGCTGTTTGGAAAGTACCACCTCTAGATGGTAAAGAGGAGCTCATATCCTTTCTGAGGTTGTCTGAATATTATTCCAAGTTTGTTTGTTTTTTGCCAGTGATGTAGTGGTGGTGTCATTTACAGCTCTCCTTTAGAAAGGTGCTGTTTTCATGTGGTCAGCATGTTGCCAAGAAGCGTTTTAAAAAGCGAAACAAGATTTAAGTAATTACCCTAATACAGGAAGACCTGACACATTTTCAAACATTCTCACTACTGATGCTAGCAGCAATGGACTTATTGCCACCTTTTTGCATGTTGCAGATAAGAACGAAAGGACAATTGCTTTGCAAACTCTGACAAAAATGGAGAATAAATACACACAGTAGAAAGTAAAGCATTGGCATGTTTTTGAGCCTTACACAATTTCAGATTTTCACCTCTGGGAAAATCCCCTTTTTGTGGTACGCACAAGACTCCAAACCTTTAATATTTGCATTTATAACCAAAGGTGTCGAACATGCCACTCCAAGCATTGCCAGTTGGTTACTAGGCTTGTTGACTTTTCATTTTCACATTGAATATTTGCTGGGAATCCTTTCCACTGTCTCTCCTGCATGCCAATTACCATGTTAGAGGGGCAAGAAGAGGTCTGTGAAGAAACGGTTCTATTTGTTGTACTAGAGGGAGTTAGCACTGTAAAGGGGGAGGTAGATGATTCAACAGACCAGGTGGTAATCTACATAAAATATTGGGTTTGTAAAGGGTGGCTGGCTTACGTGAACCTTCCGGAAATAGTTTATCCATTTTGGCTGCTGAGGCACGAGCTGAGTATGGTGGGTGTGAAACTGCTCTGTGGAGATAGGTTGGTACCCTTTGGAACAGGACCGTTGACCTTGGCTAACAATGATACTTGGGAAGTAGAGTGAGGTTATGTAAAGAAATGGCTCCCTGTTGCAGTTACCCCCCACTTTTTGCCTGATACTGATGCTGACTTGACTGAGAAGTGTGCTGGGACCCTGCTAACCAGGCCCCAGCACCAGTGTTCTTTCACCTAAAATGTACCATTGTTTCCACAATTGGCACAACCCTGGCACCTAGGTAAGTCCCTTGTAACTGGTACCCCTGGTACCAAGGGCCCTGATGCCAGGGAAGGTCTCTAAGGGTTGCAGCATGTCTTACGCCACCCTAGGGACCCCTCACTCAGCACAGACATACTGCTTGCCAGCTTGTGTGTGCTGATGGGGAGAAAATGACTAAGTCGACATGGCACTCCCCTCAGGGTGCCATGCCAACCTCCCACTGCCTGTGGCATGGGTAAGTCACCCCTCTAGTAGGCCTTACAGCCCTAAGGCAGGGTGCACTATACCACAGGTGAGGGCATATGTGCATGAGCACTATGCCCCTACAGTGTCTAAGCAAAACCTTAGACATTGTAAGTGCAGGGTAGCCATAAGAGTATATGGGCTGGGAGTCTGTCAAAAACGAACTCCACAGCTCCATAATGGCTACACTGAATACTGGGAAATTTAGTATCAAACTTCTCAGAATAATAAACCCACACTGATGCCAGTGTTGGATTTATTAAAAAATGCACACAGAGGGCATCTTAGAGATACCCCCTGTATTTTACCCAATTGTTCAGTGCAGGACTGACTGGTCTGTGCCAGCCTGCTGCTGAGAGACGAGTGTCTGACCTCATGCGGTGAGAGCCTTTGTTCTCTCTGAGGACAGAAACAAAGCCTGCCCTGGGTGGAGGTGCTTCACACCTCCACCCTGCAGGAACTGTAACACCTAGCAGTGAGCTTCAAAGGCTCAAGCTTCGTGTTACAATGCCCCAGGGCACTCCAGCTAGTGGAGATGCCCGCCTCCTGGACCCAGCCTCCACTTTTGGCGGCAAGTCCAGGAGAGATAATGAGAAAAATAAGGAGGAGTCACTGGCCAGTCAGGACAGCCCCTAAGGTGTCCTGAGCTGAGATGACTCTAACTTTTAGAAATCCTCCATCTTGCAGATGGAGGATTCCCCCAATAGGATTAGGGATGTGACCCCCTCCCTTTGGGAGGAGGCACAAAGAGGGTGTACCCACCCTCAGGGCTAGTAGCCATTGGCTACTAACCCCCCAGACCTAAACACGCCCTTAAATTTAGTATTTAAGGGCTTCCCTGAACCTAAAGATTTAGATTCCTGCAACTATAAGAAGAAGGACTGCCTAGCTGAAAACCCCTGCAGAGGAAGACCAGAAGACAACAACTGCCTTGGCTCCAGAAACTCACCGGCCTGTCTCCTGCCTTCCAAAGAACTCTGCTCCAGCGACGCCTTCCAAAGGGACCAGCGACCTCTGAAGACTGCCCTGCTTCGACGACGACAAGTAAACTCCAGAGGACAGCGGACCTGCTCCAAAAAGACTGCAACTTTATCCAAAGGAGCAGCTTTAAAGAACCCTGCAATCTCCCCGCAAGAAGCGTGAGACTTGCAACACTGCACCCGGCGACCCCGACTCGGCTGGTGGAGAACCAACACCTCAGGGAGGACCCCCGGACTACTCTACGACTGAGTACCAAAACCTGTCCCCCCTGAGCCCCCACAGCGCCGCCTGCAGAGGGAATCCCGAGGCTTCCCCTGACCGTGACTCTCTGAAACCTAAGTCCCGACGCCTGGAAAAGACCTGAAGGACCGGACTTTCACTGCAGAAGTGACCCCCAGGAGTCCCTCTCCCTTGCCCAAGTGGAGGTTTCCCTGAGGAAGCCCCCCCTTGCCTGCCTGCAGCGCTGAAGTGATCCCTTGATCTCTCATTGACTTCCATTGCGAACCCGACGCTTGTTCTAACACTGCACCCGGCCGCCCCTGTGCCGCTGACGGTGAAATTTCTGTGTGGGCTTGTGTCCCCCCCGGTGCCCTACAAAACCCCCCTGGTCTGCCCTCCGAAGACGCGGGTACTTACCTGCTGGCAGACTGGAACCGGGGCACCCCCTTCTCTCCATTGAAGCCTATGCGTTTTGGGCACCACTTTGAACTCTGCACCTGACCGGCCCTGAGCTGCTGGTGTGGTAACTTTGGGGTTGCTCTGAACCCCCAACGGTGGGCTACCTTGGACCAAGAACTGAACCCTGTAAGTGTCTTACTTACCTGGTAAAACTAACAAAAACTTACCTCCCCCAGGAACTGTGAAAATTGCACTGTGTCCACTTTTAAAATAGCTATTTGTGAATAACTTGAAAAGTATACATGCAATTGAAATGATTCGAATTTCCTAATGTACTTACCTGCAATACCTTTCAAACAAGATATTACATGTTAAATTTGAACCTGTGGTTCTTAAAATAAACTAAGAAAATATATTTTTCTATACAAAACCTATTGGCTGGATTTGTCTCTGAGTGTGTGTACCTCATTTATTGTCTATGTGTATGTACAAGAAATGCTTAACACTACTCCTTGGATAAGCCTACTGCTCGACCACACTACCACAAAATAGAGCATTAGTATTATCTCTTTTTACCACTATTTTACCTCTAAGGGGAACCCTTGGACTCTGTGCATGCTATTCCTTACTTTGAAATAGCACATACAGAGCCAACTTCCTACATTGGTGGATCAGCGGTGGGGTACAAGACTTTGCATTTGCTGGACTACTCAGCCAATACCTGATCACACGACAAATTCCAAAATTGTCATTAGAAATTGATTTTTGCAATTTGAAAAGTTTTCTAAATTCTTAAAAGTCCTGCTAGGGCCTTGTGTTAGTCCCTGTTAGCATTTTCTTTTAGAGTTTAAAAGTTTGGTAAAAGTTTGAATTAGATTCTAGAACTAGTTTTAGTTTCTTAAAAAGTATTCCAACTTTTAGAAGCATAATGTCTAATACAGATGTGAATGTGGTGGAACTCGACACCACACCTTACCTCCATCTACAGATGAGAGAGCTAAGGTCACTCTGTAAACTAAAGAAAATAGCAATGGGCTCCAGACCTTCCAAACTACAGCTCCAGGAGCTGTTGGCAGAGTTTGAAAGAGCCAACCCCTCTGAGGATGGCAACACAGAGGATGATGATAGTGACTTGGAGGGTGATTCCCCCCCACCAGTCCTATCTAGGGAGAACAGGGCTTCTCAAGCCCTGACTCCACAAATAATAGTCAGAGATGCTGGCTCCCTCACAGGAGGGACCAACAACTCTGAAATCACTAAGGATAACTCCAGTGAAGAGGACATCCAGTTAGCCAGGATGGCCAAAAGATTGGCTTTGGAAAGACAGATCCTAGCCATAGAAAGGGAAAGACAAGAGATGGGCCTAGGACCCATCAATGGTGGCAGCAACATAAATAGGGTCAGAGATTCTCCTGACATGTTGAAAATCCCCAAAGGGATTGTAACTAAATATGAAGATGGTGATGACATCACCAAATGGTTCACAGCTTTTGAGAGGGCTTGTGAAACCAGAAAAGTGAACAAATCTCACTGGGGTGCTCTCCTTTGGGAAATGTTCACAGGAAAGTGTAGGGATAGACTCCTCACACTCTCTAAAAAAGATGCAGAATCTTATGACCTCATGAAGGGTACCCTGATTGAGGGCTTTGGATTCTCCACTGAGGAGTATAGAATTAGATTCAGGGGGGCTCAAAAATCCTCGAGCCAGACCTGGGTTGATTATGTTGACTACTCAGTGAAAACACTGGATGGTTGGGTAACTGGAAATGAAGTGTATGACTATGTTGGGCTTTATAATTTGTTTATGAAAGAACACATTTTAAGTAACTGCTTCAATGAAAAGTTGCATCAGTATCTGGTAGACCTAGGTCCAATTTCTCCCCAAGAATTGGGAAAGAAGGCAGACCACTGGGTCAAGACTAGGGTAAAAAAAACTTCCACTGGGGGTGACCAAAAGAAAGGGGTTACAAAGCCTCCCCAGGAGAAAGTGGGTGACACTAGAAACAAAGAAAAAGAGTCCCCTGTAGGCCCCCAAAAACCAGACCAGGTGGGTGGGCCCAGGGACACAACCCAAAACAAAGGTGGGTACCAGGGTAAGAGCTGGGATGCCACTAAGGCATGGTGCCATAACTGTAAACAGACAGGGCACCACACCAAGGACACTTCTTGTCCCAAAAACAAACCCCCTAGCAAAATCCCAGGGGTGACCAGTGTAGCCATTGGGGATGACTCCTCAGACGAGGAGGTCTTCATAGCCTTCAACTGGAAAAAGGGCCCAACAGGTGAGTTGGAGATTCCAGAGGGAAGTAGACACTTCCACCACCTACTGGTGAATGGAATCCCAGCCACTGCCCTGAGAGACACTTGTGCCAGTCACACTATTGTGCATGACAGGCTGGTGTTCTCAAACCAGTACATCCCAGGTGAGATGGCCAGAGTAAGAGTTAGCCCAGACAGGGTCACTGATAGGCCTGTGGCTTTTGTGCCCATAGAAGTGGGTGGGACTTTTAGCTGGAGAAGGGTGGTAGTCAGTACAGACCTCCCCCTTGATTGTCTCCTTGGAAATGACTACCCAGAGGTTAGTCAGAGCCCAAGAGAGGAACTGGTCCAGTGCCAGTCCTCTCCCAAGGATTCTGGAGTGCCTGCCTCTGCAGTAAATGCAAGTAGGCCCCAGAAGAAAAAGAAAAGGAAACAGAGTAGGAAAGGTGGACAACCTTTAGCCAAGGTTCCAGCAAGCCAAGGAGATTCTGCTCCAGTAGGGGAGAACTCCAAAAGTGGCTCTAATAAAGTCCAACCTGACCCACAAGAAGTCCTGGCTAGTCAGGCAACTGTTAAGCCTGAGTGGGTGGCTCCTCAGCTAACAGAAGAAAGAGTGGAAGAAGGGTGTTTACTACAAGATGTGGTAACCCCCCACTCTAATACAGCAGACAGGCACCCTGAACCCAAAGAAGCCTGTAACTTAGCCCCTTCCCTTGTAGGTGAAGAGCTAAAGGTGTGGTTCTGGGCACTGATAGCTGTCAGTGGCCTCTGCTGGGTGTTAGCCTTTATGGCTGCACTATCCTTGGCATGGTGGTCTGACCCCATGCCAAATAGCAAGTTAGGCCCCCTGACCCTGTTGGTCATGGTGGGGTTACTCCAGCTCTGGGTAACCTCTTTGGGTAAACTAGGGGTGACCCTGGCTAAGATAAGATTAGCAGAGGTGGATACCTCTAACCCCAAAATAGAGAGAATGGGTGAAGACATAAAAAGCACAGACAAGAGGCAGTTCAGACTAGGTCCTATCACTGTGGGAGTGGGTCAGTTCCCCAGAGGGAATGACCTGAACAGGAGGATGTAAGGCAGAGTAGGCCCTGCAACAAACCAGCCTATTTCCTCTACTCTTCCTCGCCTGACAGACTAGGAAGACTCTCCCAGCTTTGGCTGAGTCTCCTGGCCTGTGGGCTGGGGGGGGCTTGTGTAAAGAAATGGCTCCCTGTTGCAGTTACCCCCCACTTTTTGCCTGATACTGATGCTGACTTGACTGAGAAGTGTGCTGGGACCCTGCTAACCAGGCCCCAGCACCAGTGTTCTTTCACCTAAAATGTACCATTGTTTCCACAATTGGCACAACCCTGGCACCTAGGTAAGTCCCTTGTAACTGGTACCCCTGGTACCAAGGGCCCTGATGCCAGGGAAGGTCTCTAAGGGCTGCAGCATGTCTTATGCCACCCTAGGGACCCCTCACTCAGCACAGACCCACTGCTTGCCAGCTTGTGTGTGCTGATGGGGAGAAAATGACTAAGTCGACATGGCACTCCCCTCAGGGTGCCATGCCAACCTCCCACTGCCTGTGGCATGGGTAAGTCACCCCTCTAGTAGGCCTTACAGCCCTAAGGCAGGGTGCACTATACCACAGGTGAGGGCATATGTGCATGAGCACTATGCCCCTACAGTGTCTAAGCAAAACCTTAGACATTGTAAGTGCAGGGTAGCCATAAGAGTATATGGGCTGGGAGTCTGTCAAAAACGAACTCCACAGCTCCATAATGGCTACACTGAATACTGGGAAGTTTAGTATCAAACTTCTCAGAATAATAAACCCACACTGATGCCAGTGTTGGATTTATTAAAAAATGCACACAGAGGGCATCTTAGAGATACCCCCTGTATTTTACCCAATTGTTCAGTGCAGGACTGACTGGTCTGTGCCAGCCTGCTGCTGAGAGACGAGTGTCTGACCTCATGCGGTGAGAGCCTTTGTGCTCTCTGAGGACAGAAACAAAGCCTGCCCTGGGTGGAGGTGCTTCACACCTCCCCCCTGCAGGAACTGTAACACCTAGCAGTGAGCTTCAAAGGCTCAAGCTTCGTGTTACAATGCCCCAGGGCACTCCAGCTAATGGAGATGCCCGCCTCCTGGACCCAGCCCCCACTTTTGGCGGCAAGTCCAGGAGAGATAATGAGAAAAATAAGGAGGAGTCACTGGCCAGTCAGGACAGCCCCTAAGGTGTCCTGAGCTGAGGTGACTCTAACTTTTAGAAATCCTCCATCTTGCAGATGGAGGATTCCCCCAATAGGATTAGGGATGTGACCCCCTCCCCTTGGGAGAATGCACAAAGAGGGTGTACCCACCCTCAGGGCTAGTAGCCATTGGCTACTAACCCCCCAGACCTAAACACGCCCTTAAATTTAGTATTTAAGGGCTTCCCTGAACCTAAAGATTTAGATTCCTGCAACTATAAGAAGAAGTACTGCCTAGCTGAAAACCCCTGCAGAGGAAGACCAGAAGACAACAACTGCCTTGGCTCCAGAAACTCACCGGCCTGTCTCCTGCCTTCCAAAGAACTCTGCTCCAGCGACGCCTTCCAAAGGGACCAGCGACCTCTGAATCCTCTGAGGACTGCCCTGCTTCGACGACGACAAGAAACTCCTGAGGACAGCGGAACTGCTCCAAAAAGACTGCAACTTTATCCAAAGGAGCAGCTTTAAAGAACCCTGCAATCTCCCAGCAAGAAGCGTGAGACTTGCAACACTGCACCCGGCGACCCCGACTCGGCTGGTGGAGAACCAACACCTCAGGGAGGACCCCCGGACTACTCTACGACTGTGAGTACCAAAACCTGTCCCCCCTGAGCCCCCACAGCGCCGCCTGCAGAGGGAATCCCGAGGCTTCCCCTGACCGCGACTCTCTGAAACCTAAGTCCCGACGCCTGGAAAAGACCCTGCACCCGCAGCCCCCAGGACCTGAAGGACCGGACTTTCACTGCAGAAGTGACCCCCAGGAGTCCCTCTCCCTTGCCCAAGTGGAGGTTTCCCTGAGGAAGCCCCCCCTTGCCTGCCTGCAGCGCTGAAGAGATCCCTTGATCTCTCATTGACTTCCATTGCGAACCCGACGCTTGTTCTAACACTGCACCCGGCCGCCCCCGTGCCGCTGAGGGTGAAATTTCTGTGTGGGCTTGTGTCCCCCCCGGTGCCCTACAAAACCCCCCTGGTCTGCCCTCCGAAGACGCGGGTACTTACCTGCTGGCAGACTGGAACCGGGGCACCCCCTTCTCTCCATTGAAGCCTATGCGTTTTGGGCACCACTTTGAACTCTGCACCTGACCGGCCCTGAGCTGCTGGTGTGGTAACTTTGGGGTTGCTCTGAACCCCCAACGGTGGGCTACCTTGGACCAAGAACTGAACCCTGTAAGTGTCTTACTTACCTGGTAAAACTAACAAAAACTTACCTCCCCCAGGAACTGTGAAAATTGCACTGTGTCCACTTTTAAAATAGCTATTTGTGAATAACTTGAAAAGTATACATGCAATTGAAATGATTCAAATTTCCTAATGTACTTACCTGCAATACCTTTCAAACAAGATATTACATGTTAAATTTGAACCTGTGGTTCTTACAATAAACTAAGAAAATATATTTTTCTATACAAAACCTATTGGCTGGATTTGTCTCTGAGTGTGTGTACCTCATTTATTGTCTATGTGTATGTACAACAAATGCTTAACACTACCCCTTGGATAAGCCTACTGCTCGACCACACTACCACAAAATAGAGCATTAGTATTATCTCTTTTTACCACTATTTTACCTCTAAGGGGAACCCTTGGACTCTGTGCATGCTATTCCTTACTTTGAAATAGCACATACAGAGCCAACTTCCTACAGGTTACAATACTGTTAGCCAAGAATATACTTAATTGAACAAACGACCCGTAACCCTCTCCTCTCTCTAATAACTCTCACTGAACAACCCTGGAGAAATACAGCAGTTAATATAATGCCACCAACAAGCTAATTAGTCCCGAGGGTCATTATGGCCTGGTACTGGTTGGTTGCCAAAGTCCTCTCACAGACCGCAACTACTGCACTGATAGAAATTTCTGAAAAATGTATTTTGTGATGACGGCATTCTGAATGAGCTTATCACTAACAATTGTGCCCAAATGACCAAGCAATTTTTCAAGAATTCAAGACCTGTCTATACAGCACTTCAGAACAGCTCTGTATTGTGCCAATGAAAATATCCTGGCCTGGAATAATAAACAGGATGAACAAGAAGTGTTCAAACGTGGCTCAACAATCGGACGGGGTTGAAGGTGGGCAGGGCTCATGTGGGACCACATCTAGTAGCACATCAAATGAAGTTCTAAACTCACAACATGTGACATGGGTGTAAAAATATCCAATGTTAAGTTGGAGATATGGTTCTAATCAGGAGGCCAGTATAGATCCAACAGAGGTCATCCATGTTTTCCGTATCTCTCAAAATGAAGTGAAGACGTATGTGGTGAAGCAGGACAATGGTCAGACAGGGTAGGCAGAATGGGCAAATGCAAGCCCTCTGCACAATAATCTGTATGCTTGGATACCAGATATCACAAGAAGACTGCCATGAATATCAGATGATCTGAAGAAATGAATACAACTCAGTTTTAACAGTAGTATTTCATGTGAAATTCTGCTAGTGTCTTCCAAACCTAATGTATCAAGAAAGCCGTGGTTACCAGTCATAGACTCTTTTTCATTCTTATACTCCCAGTTAGTCTTTCCAATTCTTCTCCAGTGGGAGACGATGTCTTGTAATGGTTTATGTGCAGAGTCTACTCCATCTAGTTCCTTCCACTCCCATCTCCTCTCGACCTTACCACTCCTGCTTAGTGCCCCTCACATTGTCCTCAACTGATTCTTGTCCATTTTTCATTTCTAATCAGTTGAAGCCAGGTAAGTGATGTGACTGTATTGGATCTTGTGGTGCAGCTTTACGACTAATAAACAGAAGACTTCATTGCAACATATCGATTTTTATTTTAGTACCTTTTAAGGAGTCCTCGAACAAAGCATTCTTTAGGAGTGAGGAAAGCAGCATTTGGAAGTTTCTATAGCCACATCCCCATCCTCTATCACCAAGAGAGTTGTAGAAGTGATCCAGTGGCGAGCACAGCCATACACGTTTCACATCTTGGCCACAATTCTGGTAATACCTAGAAAGTACATGGAGAACTCCTGAAATACACAAAAGCGCAAGTAATTAGGCATCCACATTGAAAGAAGAATAAAATAGCCTGCACAATCGCTCTAGAAACTGAAGGCTAGAAATAAAATGTATCAGATGAAAAAACTGTGTACATAATGATGTTTCTTGCCAAATGACAGTCACTCAATTAATCAGCTCCTCTTATGTACTATTTTTGACAGGCAGAAACAAAGGGCAAGCTCTTTTAAAGAATGAAAGTCAAATAACAATTATTCTTGAATACCGAATCCAAAGTAATTCTAAAGCATACTTGCCTTACATCGCTTTTAAGCTTTTGAACCGAAATAGGATTTTGTGGTGGGGCATGCAAAACTTTTAGTGAGTTACAGAAGCTCTATCCAGACTTAGTCAAAGGGGGATAAGGCTCTACGTCGTAAGACGTCCAGGGGTTAAACTATTCAGGAATTTCTCTAGGATAATGTAGGATGATGGTGTACGTTTGTGGAAACACAGTGCATTTCCAACCAGAGCAAATCATAAAACTATACCCAGGAGCACCACTGCCATGTTATTTCTGTTTGAGTAGTCGCATATATACTTTATAGCTGATTCCAACTGTGCTATGTTATAACACTGAACTGACAAAAAGACAAATTTTCTCAAATCAATCACTGTTTCATGATTAAGGCTCTAATTATAACATTGGCGGTACATACCGCCTACCGCCGTAAGTGACAGCTGCCAACATGCCCCCACCGCAGCTACCATCCGTTCACAATATTACGAGCACTGCCTAACTTCCGTCACAATAACGGCGTAAAATCCGGAAGTGCTCATGGTGGTGGACGGTGGTAAGCTGGTGCTGCTACCACCACCACACCAGTAGAACGGTGCCAGCCGTGTTATGACCAGTAATACAGCCTGGTGGTGTTCTGCTGGGGGTAGCAGTGCCCCTTCCTGTTACCTGCCGGAAGCCCAAGGTAAGTCGGGCTTCCGACAGGCAAGGGGGGTTGAGAGGGTGGGGGGTGTTTTGTGTGTGTGTCTGAGTGTGTCCATTAATGCATCTGTGTGTGCTGTGTTGTGTTGTTTGCATGGGTGTATACATGTGAGTGAATGCGTGTAAGAATGGTGAAGTGAGTGCATGTCTGCATGTCAGTGTGATTGTATGTAAGAATGTGTGTGAGTATGTCTGGAAGCATTCGTGAATTAATGCTGGTATGTCAGTGTGTGAATGAATGCGTGTATGTCAGTGTAAGTGAATGGGCGTGTGGGTGTCTGTGTATGTTTGTGTGTGGGGCGCTGTGACTGTAGTGGGGGTGGAGGGAGGGGGGAGATGTGTGTGTGTGTGTGTGTGTGTGTGTGTGTGTGGCTGTGGGGAGTGAGGTCAGTTGTGTGGTATGTGCTTGTATGGGGGGGTGAGTGAGTGGATCAGAGGGGGTGGGGGTTGAGTTTGGATGGAGGGGGGTGTCGGGGAGAGCCACCTACTGGTGACAGGGAAGGAATTCCCGGTCACCGGTAGGGCACACTGCCATGGTTTTCCGGCTCATAATGCCATGGGTGGTACAATGTCGGCCGCCGGGCTGGAGATGGATATCTCCAGCCCGGTGGCTGATACCGCCATGGCGGTATGAGTGGAGGCAGTTTGGCTGCAGCCAACCCTCCAATCTCATAATGTGGCGGTATGTACCGCCAGCCTGTAGCCACATTATCCATACATAATGACCACCTAAGTCTACAAAGTGAAGTATATATCAGAGAGAAACATGTAGAGCAGTAAGATGTATACTCTTGCATGACTATTTAAAATAGCACTGCAGATGTTCTTTACTTTCGACTCCAGTGGGGATACAGGTAAGACCCCCAAAAAAAGTAACAAATGATTGCCTTTGCAGTGCAGGAAGTGTTTTTTTTCTTGAGGGTTTCCTGCACATATTGTGAATACCCATGGACAGGAGTCTCACCCAGGGCAGGTCTGTGTGCGGAGTGACCACGGACGTATGTCTGGGTGACCGGCCATCACCTCTATTTGTGTGCACAGCAGAGGATCCCTAGGTGTGCTTTCCACTAAGTGCTAATCCATCCTCAAATGACGAGTGGTCTGCTCAAAAGAAGAAATGTTCTCCTTCTCTCTTGATGCATGCATTATCCAGTATCTATTTGCGTCTCTAGTGAGAGTCTCTAGTCTTGAGTAACTATCACTCAGCATGCGATCCTTAAAACTAAGAGGGAGAAACGACAGACCAAAGGCATATGGATCTTAAGTGACAAACATTTGCCAGACTGTGAAATAAGTTACATGGAACTTGCGAACGATAATCATTTAAAAAAAAAAAAAAAAAAAAAAAAAAAAAGAATGCTTACTTCCTTAAGCAAAGCCACACCATGAGTGGCCCAAAGCGCTAGGTATTAACACTTGCCCTCTAGAAAAGCAAGAGAACTCCCACAAATGTGAAAAAGGAGATAGAAGGTACAAAGATGAAGTTAGAGCATTTGTTTTCAGCATTCACGAGGGAAAGATAGCATGAGAACTAAAAAAGAATGGAAAAAGAGCATATTAGAGCAGCCTACATAACAGCAACTCAAAATAGAATACACACATCTAGAGATAAATCAGAGTATTGTTGTCGTGGTTAGGAAAGCACAGGACTAAAACTGGTAATAAATAACTGAAAATAGCAATACCAATTCTTTTGACATACCACCCCTCCCAAGATATGAAAGCCAAATAGGTTGATGATGGATACATTATATAGGCTGCATTGGTCAGTCTTGATGGCCACATGGCTCTATTCTTCCTAACCAGTGTGACAGGATGCATGTCATGAAAGAGACACGGTCTGGCATCTCCAGATTGAACTTTCCTTCTCCAGGTCTCCTCCAAGAGCTTGATGCCAGGTACATGAAGAATGTATTATCACCATGACAGTCCCACCTTGAGCTGCTCAATCCATGGACCTTCACATGGGGTTTCTCTAACAGAGGAACAACACAGGGTTTCCTGTTTTATGCACTCACCTATTAAGACATGTACCATTCCTTCCAATTTGCCATCCAGGTAAACTGCCAGGAGTTCCAAAGGAACCCTGTACTATTATTTGGGCACATCTTTGCAGATTGCCAAAGGCTTCCATCCTGTTATCATATTTTAGCACACTACCCACCACAGCACTGTTGATGTGGTCCACCTCAAGCATGGGTGAGACCCTTTGAGCCCTGGCCCCCTTCTGAAACTTCCAGGTATCAATTTCAGTTAATAGCAGCTCAGATGCCACCACCTTATCTACTAGGCTCTCCTACGTGATCTTTGCAGTGTACAGTGCTGCAGAGGTGTCTTCAATTGTTGTTGCTATATTGTTGCATACAGCAAAGATGTACATAAGCAGAACTCATTCACCCTTAGTATATTAAACAACCTCATGCTGCTGGGGATTATCAGAAGACTCCACTAGGCTTAGCAATGAAAAAAAGCCATCCTTGGGCACTTTTTTCTTCTTGTATGCCACTGTACTTAAGTATATGTGTATTTGCTCCTCAAATGTATAGATCAGTATCTTAAACCTCAGCCTGGCAACAGTATGCCTTGCCCATTTGTATAGTATTATCTCAACAGGCCTGTTTGTCCAGATCATGTCCATCCCATCATTAGTGGGAATTTATTGGCCTCACAGACACAATCTTGGGCTCAAATGCTAGACAAAGTACACATTTTCAAACTCCTCCTTGGCTGCTCCGATGCCAAACTGCAAGCCTCTACACTACAATTCAGACACTCCTCTCCTGGCCCCTCCATAGCTCTTGGCACTCCTTGGTGCAGACCGGTAGAGTGGTCATGTGCAAGGTTGATTGTGCACCTCACAGGGTGGCAATCAGGGAGGAGACGGCGAAGTCCCATTTCATCTAGCCCAAGGATCAGCTGATCTGCAGCGTGAGGTGCCACATTTATGGCCAGAAAGTGCCCTCCTGGGAGGTAGTGGTTACCAGCAAATGGGCTACTAGGACCCTCCCCTCCTGGTGACTACATTCTGAGATGTGTTGCGTCTAGCTATCCCAAAGTGCAGTATTCTGCCCACATCCAAGATGGCAAATATTTGTGTGTGTGGAGCTTGGAGGCGTAGCTACCTGAGTGATGCACACACATACAAAAACTGGTTTGGAAACTGCTCTCCCCTCTCTGTTCCCAACCAGTCTACCTCAACAAAAGAGCATCCAATCTTGTGCTTGTTCACTGTTTGCTTTTCAAAGGCAGTTTCCCCTTTAAAGCACGAGTTTTGGGCTCACACAGCATGTGGCATCCTCCCAGGTAGAAGTAACCCCTCTTCCAATGGCAGGTCCCTATTGTTTGTTCTCCATCGAGTAATTCACACTTCTACTCAGAAGAGAAGAAGGCTCTCTTGTGGCCAACATCTGCATCAGTCCACAGAAGACTTGGGCAACCACAAAGGCAATTTTCTAAAAGTTGCATTCCTTACAAAGTTATAGTACATTTGAGAAGGGGATCAAGTTGGGTTTAATGAAACAATTCCTTTGATACTTTGGAGTATCAACTATAGTAGTGCCATTCAAAAGTTAGCACAGCTGAGTTGTAGGCGTGTAGCCCTGTGCTTGCCAATGGGGCTACTAGCATTTCCACAGTGGAAGTTTTACACTTAGGACATATAAAAACACATCCAACTTTTTAAAATACAGCACCCTGCCTTAGAACTTGACAGGCCTTCTGCAGGGGTGACATATATATTGTTTCATCTTGCACAGCTGCGCCATAGTTATAAATGTGTTTGCTTTATACACCACAGAGAACTTGACAATTGATAACTACAAATAATAAGTGCTAACTGAAGTAAAATTTTGAGATTGCCCCCTATCAGTTCAACTTGGCGTTACAATTGGGTGCTCCTGAATTTTTCCTTAGATGACCGGTCTCACATTTGCGTTTAATAATTCTGAGCATTTTTTAACTGACTGTTAGAAATGGGGTCTCTAGTTGGCAGAGGTATACACCCTTGTCCAAGTAGGGACCACTATCCTTGTCAGGGTAAATCACACCCAACAAAGTATACACACAGTTCCAAAACAGCGGTCCCTCGAGTGGCACGAAAGAAGACTGGACGAAGCTATCTACCTTGAAGAAGGAACTCCTGAAAACCGTCTTACACGGTACCATTATGACCGAATATCTGAGGGCCAATATTTCACCAAACGGTCTCATTGTCACTAATGTTCCCAGAATTTTCTTACAAGACTTACAATTTAGAATTGACTGGTCACAGATCTCATGGAAATGCACTCGTGATTGGTTGATCTTGATCATCAATACATCTAAGCGTTTAGCAGACTCGATCACGATACCGATCGCCATCACTGAGGCAGCCATGAAAACCACAGTCCAACTCTCCCAGTTTAAGTCTCGTTTGGCAGAAATAAATCTGGAACTTAATGAGACCAAGGAATACCTCACAAGACAGAAGATCAATAAACTGCAGAAAGATATTAAACGTTTCAGCAGGGAGAAAATGTACCCCTACACGAAAGACGATTATCATTGTGAGGGTAACTCTGAGACTTCAGAGGATTCTGATGCCCCACAACGTAAGACTTTTGTACCTCATTACAGCTCGAGCTCTGACGGTTGGAGTAGCGATGAGGGACAGAGGACGAATCGTAATCGTTACATCCCACCGCCTCACTACAACTCCCCTTTTCCGTACCAGCAGATTCCTCCTTGGCAACCTATGCCTATGCCTTTCTTCCAGCCCCAGCCTCAATACAATTTCAATCCTTTTTTAGGAAGAGGCCGGGGCAGAGGCAGAAACAGAAGGAGAGGCAGAAACGTGCACTGGGCACAGGAAGAACCCCAGATGATGACCAGGAGTCGGAGTGTGACAGCACAAAAGAAAACCTAGTTGTCAACCTGTCCAGCTCCACACTTACTCCTCCGGAGATGTCGGTCTTAGAGAAAGGTCTGGGTTTTGCACCCACCCCAAGAGAAGACCAATTTAGACTGAATTGCGAGATGGCAGCTCTATTCCGCAAGATTAGATTGCACTTCTTCTTTAAAGTCCAACCGCCGAGGCACTCCAGAGGCGACACTGATTTAAGGAACCCTTCTACTTTTACACCTCCTGTGACCTCGATTCCAATAGAGGTGCTAACTTTCGAGAAGGCGGTCCGTCATGAGATCCAACTACTAGAACCCCCTCGGACTTTTCAAAATGTGTCCAGCTTGGAACGTACGGCCATACATTCTTTATCACATAATCCTGATATTACTGTAAAACCTGCAGATAAAGGAGGTGCCATTGTGGTTATGGATACTACCTTCTATAGACAGGAATGTCTTAGACTTTTGAGTGATGAAACTCACTACAGATACATTCAGACAGATCCGACTCCCTGTCTACAACGGATGATCTGTGGAATGATAATGGAAGCAGAGTCAGCAGGATGGATCACACAACAGGAAGCAGAGTTCCTGGACACTAAAAATCCCAGGATACCATACTTCTACTGTCTTCCTAAAATCCACAAAAGCATTCCACCGCCGGGCCACCCAATAGTGTCCGGGATTGGCTCTCTCTTAGAACCTTTATCTAAATTCTGCGATTTCTTTTTGCAACCTATGGTTCGTAATACTTCCACCTTTCTTAGAGATACTAAGGACACCTTGATCCTACTTAATGATGCAGGCCCCACAGACATATTGATATGCCTGGACGTGGAAGCCCTTTACACTAATATTCCACAAGAAGCAACTTTAGCAGCAGTAGAGGACTTACTCCTGGCCGAAACATGGACCTACAACACTCCAGTTAGTTTCATCATGCAATGTGCAAGCGTGGCACTTAAGGAGAATTTCTTTCAGTTCGAAACACGTCTCTTCCATCAGATACAAGGTACTTCCATGGGAAGTACCTTTGCGCTTAGTTTGGCATGTCTTTATATGTTTGCCTTTGAACAGCGCTATATTCTCACTCCCGAACAACCATTTTTTACCAATATAAGACTATGGCGTCGTTATATTGACGACATTCTAGTGATTTGGAAAGGCAGTAGTGAATTGGCAGTAGATTTTACGAAATGGGTTAACACCCTGGATACCAATCTCTGCTTCAGTTCCAACATTTCTGACCAAGAGGTGGCCTTTCTTGATTTACGGATAACACCTAGAGATGGATATTTGCATTCCTCTGTATACCATAAACCTACAGATAGGAACAGTTTATTACTCTACAATAGTCACCATCCAAAAGCATTAAGGGACAACCTTCCGTTTGGACAGTTCCTCAGGATACAACGGAACTGTTCGGATACAGATGACTCATCTTCAAGCCAATACCGGTTGTAAAAAACTGGGCGCACGAAATTACCCTACAAGGTGTGTGAGGCAAGCAAAGAAAAGAGCCAGCAATATCCTGCGGGAGACTCTTTTGACCAACAATACTCGAACTCAACAATCGAGACTTACATGTGTAACCACTTCTACTCCTTTGAGCAATCGGATTAAGGGCATCGTTCGGAGATTGTGGCCAATTCTTAACAGTGCAGGCGAGACATTGGAATGTCCCTTATTTGCCTTTAAAAGGACCCACAACATTAAAGATATGGTGGTCCACACTAGACCTGTACATCAACAAATCACGGAAGACATCCGCCACAATCAGTGGTTAAAAGTCAAAGGCCATCACCCATGTGGTGGGTGTAACGTATGCCCTATGACGAGGAGCACCTATGAAGTAGATCTCGGTGAACCCAAGAAATGGCAACTGAAATCCCACACCAATTGTCGCACTAAGAACTGCGTCTATATGATTACTTGTCCATGTGACTTGAGGAACATAGGAATGACGACAAGAATGGTGAAAACACGCATCAACGAACACCGGAGCACAATTAGGTGCAAGAGGTCTGCAACAAAATTAACTAATCACTATCTGGAAAAACAGCATACCCCAGATAACATCAGATGGGTGATATTGGAGACTATTAAAGACAATAAAGAGTGTACAAGAAGACTCTTCGAAAGAGAACAACGATGGGTCTTTAGGTTGAGGACCCATGAGATTGGGCTCAACGACGAGATTCCATGGACTTGTCTTACTCACTGATAATCCAGTCCCTTCAGGTCACTATGCCCCTTATCATTATTTTTTGATATGTATTTTTTTTTTATATATTTTTTGGTATTCATGGTGTGCTTACAGTAGGTACTTACCACCTTTTACATCCGACCCTCTAATAAAGGTCATTCTTTCATCAGTTGATAGATTGAGACATGCATTCCCTTATCTCTTATTTGGTATGATGGCAGTTCCCTCTTATAAATGGCCGACACAGTTTTGAGTCCTTTCTCTGTGTTTTTCACTTTCTTGAATTTATGAGTCCTTTTTTACTTTCTTATGGTATTTTAATGAATCCCTTGGGAACATCTTTCTACGTTCCGGGGACCGACACGGCTCACAGGTGAACCAACGCTTGTGGTTTGACACCAAGTAAGTGCCTTTCCGGCGTTGTGTGATCGCCGTTTTTTCCACCCCCTCTCCGCTGCTTAAGCTTCGCGTCTTCTCACGAAGCCGTATTAGTCTGTCTCCAGCACTAGCCATTATGCACAAGTTCGCGTGTGGCTGTGCTGCGCTGATACGGAGACAGGTTGGGACGCGCTATTAATTGTATGCACTCCCACCTCTGTGGGGCCCCTATGTTTATGTATTCTCAGTCTGGCTACTTGCCTTCAATTTTTGACGGTGCGTGCACGCTGCTTCCTTTTTTCAGTGTGGGATAATTGTAACCCGGGCTCCTTTAAATAACGGCTTGACACAGATGCGCTAAATAATCGTGCGCGTATGTAATCCTGATGTCTAGTTCTTCTACTACCATGAGAATGATTGCGACTCTGTTTTTATAAGCTGAGGGTTATGACGGATGGTTCTACATGTAAGATATTATGTCTGTAAATGTCCTGGTACCCTGCTGATACCTTAGTTTTTGACATGAAGGTGCCCCGCAACTGAGGCTTATTCTTTACTTAAAGATACCTTATAGCTACTCCCGTGTCTTCCTTAGTAACATTACAGCAATTGACCTGTTTCATCCTGTGTGTGAGGCTGGTTTTGCTTTTTATCATGAATACCAGGGGTTGTGATGAGATAATATTCTTACCAATTACCATGTTGTTTAAATTCTTACTTCCCCTCTTTTTATGTATACATATGTCTAGTTCATAATGGATTTTTTGAGCCTGCTACCTCCCCGATGGGCCCACCAGTAATACTTGGAGGGTGAGCATTTCTCTACCTGCACTTCTTGTGTTTTCTTGGTCTATCACCATGGCACTTCTGTCACAGGTCACATCTGTTCTTGTGTGGCTTTCCCACGAGGGTATACGGTAACCATTCTGGTACAGTGATTAATATAACTGTTGATGAATAGGTAATCCTCTGACTATGGTTTCCTTTTTCTTACCTTTTAGGTTTTGAATTAATCATTTCACAGAATTTTTTTCATAAGGATTAGGTACGTAATTAGGTCCTGAAGAATCGCATGAGATCAATTTTGACTCAATATAGCGAGAAACATGTTGACCCCTTGATTGAGTATCACAGTGACTCTGTGTACTCTCATTTTGTACCATCTTTACTTTGAATCCTAGTAAAACTGTTTATATTTTGTGTATAGGGAATGTAGACATTATTTTACCATATCCCTATACAGTGTTTTTAACCATGTCAGGGGTTTAAATATCAGAATAAAAGGGTAATTCTTACCCCTAGTCATTTTTAACTTTTTCTATACCAATCCTTTTTTCACGACTTGACCGGCTTCACACCAACTGTTTAAAGGTCTCCGGCAAAGAGCCCCCTTGTGGGGCCCGTCAGGCATTGCAGTGCCGGCCTGACGAGGAGCATAGGCCTATGATGAAGCATGTCACCGGAAGGTGAGTGAGGGCTCTTGCTTCGAGCACATTGCTTCCCCCCCCCCCTTTTTTGGAAACCTTGCCCCTGAAAACCATAACCCTTGCCCCTTTTTCATTCCTTTTTTTTTTTTTTTTTCTCGTTTTGGAACTGTGTGTATACTTTGTTGGGTATATTACTGGGAGACATACACACAGGACCAGGAGTTATCTTTTTTCTCCGAATCTCACGCTCTGCCCCTCCTTTATGAGGGTAAATCACACACAGTCCAAATTATCCTGTGCCCACCCTCTGGTAGCTTGGCCCAGAGCAGTCAGGCTTAACTTAGAAGGCAATGTGTAAAGTATTTGTGCAATAAATCATGCAATAACACATGGAAAACACCACAAAAATACACCACACACGTTTAGAAATATATAAGATATTTATCTAAATGAATTAAGGTCAAAACGATCAATATTTGATAAGTACAAGTTGAAATATCACTTTTGCAATGATAAGAAGACTCTTAATTCTTTAAAGAGCAACAATTGTATCTTGTGTACACAAAGTACCTGGTGTGCGTCAAAATTACACTCACAAGACCGCAGAGGAGGAGATGCGTGGAAAACGAAGGGTGTGCGTTGAATTTCCAGGTGCACACAGATGATATGTCAATTCTTTTCCATGCGGCAAGGACTTTGTGGCGAATTCCGGTGCCAAGGCTTGAATAATCTTTGGGATGCGGGGTCTTTTGATGCCCAAGGATGATGCGTGGAAATCAAGGGTTGGCTGGATGAAGTCACAGGTGCTGCATTGATCCAGAGGGTGATGCGGCGGAGTTTCTATCGCACAGCAGGTGCTGAGTCGATTCCTCCCACAGGAAGTCTGGCTGCATCATTCCGGCTCGGCGATGTGTCAATCCAGTGGGCTGTGTATCGAAGTTCCGATCGCAACGCTGGAGCTGCATCGATCTCCACTCCGAGAGCTGGACTGTGCCGTTCTGGAGTGGCGATGCAGTGATTCTTTCACCGCTAAGAAGGCTGTGCTTCAATTCCCGCAGGCTATGCGTCGATTTTCGCTGCACAAGGAGTTCTTTTGAAAAGAAGAAGTCCTTTTGGCCCCAAGACTTCAGAATACAGGAAGCAAGCTCAATCAAAGTCCTTGGAGAACACATCTCAGCAGAGCCAGAGGCCAGCAAGGCGGCAGGGCAACAGCAGGGCAGCAGTCCTTCACAGCAAAGCAATCCAGGTGAGTCCTTTTGGCAGCCAGGCAGCTCCTCTTGGCAGGTTGCAGGATCTGGATCAGAGTGTCTGTCCCAGGAAGTGTCTGAGCTGGTAGGGTCAGGGCCCCAGTTTATATATCCAAAAGTGCCTTTGAAGTGGAAGAGACTTCAAAGAGTGGTTTTGAAGTGTACAATGTCCCCCTTCAGTACAGGTCTGTCTGCCAGCATCCCAGTAGGGGGTGTGGCAGTCCTTTGTGTGTGGGGCAGGCCACTTTCCTTTGAAATGTAAGTGTCAGGCCTGCCACTCTTCCAGCCCAGAATGACCCATTCAGTATGCAGATGTGTGCAGGTGTGACTGAGCAACCTGTGTTTGTGGTTGTCTGGGTGAAATGCACACAGGAGCTGTCAACCAGCCCAGCCCAGACGTGGAATGGGACAGGCTGTAAGGCACAGAAGGATTTTAAGTGCAGAGAAATGCTCACTTTCCAAAAGGGGCATTTCTAAAGTAGTAATATAAAATCCAACCGCACTAGTCAGCAGGATTTTGTATTACCATTCTGGCCGTATTAAATATGACCTGTCTATCGCTTTCTGATCAGAATCTACTATCCAAATAGTATGTGGGGAGCCATAAAGTTCACCTAGGAAAGGAGCAGGTCTCACAGCAATGGAAAACAAAATTTAGGAGTTTCTCACTACCAGGACATATAAAACACACAGGTATAGGTCCTGTCTTTTACCTACACAGCCCCTTGCCCTATGGGTTACCTAGGGCCTACCTTAGGGATGACATATATAGAAAAAGGGGAGTTTAAGGCTTGGTTAGTACTTTTAAATGCGAAGTCGAAGTGGCAGTGACACTTCACACACATGCCTTGCAATGGCAGGCCTAAGACATGGTTAAGGGGCTACTTATGTGGATGGCACAACCAGTGCTGTAGGCCCACTAGTAGCATTCAATCTAATGGCCCTGGACACAAGTAGTGCACTTTACGAGGGACTTACAAGTAGATCAAATATGCCAGTAAGGTATGAACCAATGTTACCATGTTTTAAGGAAGAGAGCATTTGCACTTTAGCACTAGTTAGCAGTAGTAAACTGACTGGTTAGCAGTAGTAAACTGCACAGGGTCCTAAAACCAGTAAAACAGTGTCAAAAAAGTGAAGGGAGGCAGGCAAAAAGTTGGGGTGACCACCCTAAGGATGTCAGGTCTAACACTAACTATTTGAATACTTTTGGGCTGCACCCAAACATAAGTATAATATCATTTAAACACATGTTGTTCTGATCTTAACCTGTTTGAGGCATTCCCTATCTCTTCAATTCTTTTATTGGTACATACTTTAATATTTCTTAGCAAGCATCAGTAATGTAACGAAAGCTATATGCCATGTCAACATCTTTTCTGACAAATTTGCTTGGTTCACAGAGACGTTTCTCACTTTTTTCTACGTACACTGGTATGTGCACTACAGCCTGTTTAGGTGACTAGCGCAAATGCTCACAACCTTATGTGGGCACATGGGCATTCCCCCACAGGCATAATTATACGATTGTATCCCTTCACCTAAAAGTGTTATGTGGACCTGTCTTTTTCATCCTTAACTGGAATGAGGCTTCAGGTTCGAGTCTGCCTTGATGACAACTGCACCCGTTTCTGCCCAGGGTTCAAGCCGTTGTTGGTGCTTAATGGAAGCCAAATTTTTATGCAACTGTCACTCCTCCTTTTCCACAGACCACCGATTATTTCTCCACACAGTCTTTACACTGTGCACATTCATCACAGCGTCAATGGCACAATCATTTTGACACTTTCGTAAATTAATTTGAGACTTATGTTGACTAATGTACATTTTTCATTACTGTAAATTAGGGACATTAATGCTTTTTGTTGGCATTTCTACTGCAACGCTCACTTGGAGTTGTTTTCTCTAGGAAATATAACTAGTGTAACTAAACAATCCTCAGTGAGGATTACTTTGAGATTTGCCATGTCACGCATCCTGTGTGCCCACAGAATAATACACACTCCATAAAGGGCACTTACAAAATGACCTCAGGCCATGAATGGACACCAGAAAGCCTGACCTCCAGAACCAAGTTTCCTATACTTGGGCTTTGAATGAGCAAATTAGGTGCCACTACGTACTAGGTTTAGAGTCCGTCATGGCTAGCGGCCAGTCCCTTTGACTACAATACACGGTGCACATGGTCGGGTCACGTGCCGCAGGCACTAGAGATAGTTGTGTCCAATTACCCTACTTCCAGGGCCTTTCCTTCTTTCATGTCTCGCTGCCCCCAGTGCAGAGCCTCCAGCGCACGTGTGATTGTGAGCACTGACAGCATGATGTGTCCTAAAGCCATGTCCTACACTTTCTCCTCTAGACCACAGTCCCTACTTTGCAACTAAAAAAAAGAAACATTGTATTACACTAAAAAAAGTGTAGCTCATGGACCTTTAAATAGGTTTGTGAACCTGCCTTACATTTTCGAGTGATCACGCTCTTCAAAGGGCAGCTGCTTGCGAGATAAATAATTTAATACAAGCATCATATTTCAAGCTTTTTAATGGTATTTGCTTTTTTGTTAATGCCTTCCTGGTGACTGTGAACACAGTTTTTCATAGGCCATTTTGTTTTGGGTTCATTTATTAACTGTTGACAAACCACGGTTGTGAAGCCTGCAGAACGTCTCCTAGCAATGTCATTACATTTACAACCCCAAACTCATCCAATAGCATGAAAGACACCTAGCCCTTCTCTCCGCTGTAACTCACCCACAAATGGAGCCTGACAGCTCCAATCTCACACGTCTTCCACTCACCTTTATCCTTTTGTGAACGTGCTTTCCCAGGGGAGGCGGGGAAGTGGGTAAAAAGGGAGTGAAGGGCTGTCAGATCCCTATCCATCCCTTGAGTAAGATCAGTGGGGGGCATGGGGGCAGGGGAGAAAGGATTGGTGGCTTGAAAAGGGATGCATTATGCTTTCTTGGTGGGGAGCGAGTTGCATCACTGCCCAGATTATAGCAAAGCCAAGAACATTTGAAAATAGGGGTCCGTCACATTCATCCCAAGCTCTTGGCTAGATTGTGGATGTGTGTGTGTAGGTAGGAAGGTAGGAGTACCCAATATTCCCAAACACACCTGAGATGTCCCACAATTGTTGTGGAGAGGATACAGAAGCTGGGGTGAAGCCCATTTTAGCCACCCCATAGTCTTCATGACAGGAAGAGGGGAGAACAAGCAAGCATGTGAGGGGCCACATTTGTATTTAGAAAACTGCATTTTAAACTATTTTTTAAAATCTCTCCAAGTGATCATGATCACCAATTTTTAAAGACCTTAAAACACTTTGTTATGCTCTATGAAGAGAGAATGACCCATAGAGCAATTCTTATTTTGTTTACAAGTGGATGAAATTTTGCCTTAAAATATTGTCTTCTAGACAGTAAGCAGCTGCAATGATGTCCTGTTCATAATTATTATCAGGACTTTTACTGTAGCAATGGGCTGCTGTGGACCAGCTTCTGCATTCATTTGCACAAAAAGAAGCCCCAGGGAAGCTGATCCTGAAGGAGTGAAAAATGCCTCCTCCTTAGTCAGAGTGCACCTGGTGCAATATATGAAATCATCCCCGTAACAAAGGCAAGGCTGGGTGAGGAAAAAGGCGGTTAGTGATACACACCTATCTACAGATAATTAGAATACTGTGGAAAATTGTTTTCAGCTGCATCCAGCCCAAGGCAAAAGCTGAGATGTATTTTTAACTCCCTCTCCCGTACTCTTTGTCTTGGGAAGGCCAAGGGGATTTGAGATGAAGCTATCTTTAGTTCTAGACAGACGTTAGCTCCCAGGACAGGCTGGTGAAGCACCACAAAATTTAGACCTATGCAACTATGCAACGGTTTCTTTTTGCTATCCTTGTGTGCAAACATCAGGAGGATTTCTTAATTTAAGTGGACCCTGCTCAACACCTAAAATTAACAGGTTATTCAATATCAACCATGTTACAATGATGTCAAATTTTTCGAAATAACAGCCCAATTCCTTGCTTTCCCTTTCCTTCAGTTGTGAACATACTGATTGAACACTGAAAAAGGTTCACATAGAATCTCTAGTCAATTCACACTGGATAATACAGTAAAACACGATTAAGCTCTACACGCTTTCTAAGTTTCTCCTAAAGTAAAAGAGGGTGTTTTCCAATCCGCACCCTAACATTAGATAATATTCTACAGCAAATAACTATTCCGGTTCACACCACAGAATAACCTCCAAATGAGGTACATTGCTTTATTTACCAAACAGTAGTTAACCTAGATAATAGTAAAACAAAATACCTTCTTGTTTTAGTAGTATTAACGATATCAGATTTAACATATTCAAGGATTACCACTATTGTTTAACCATACGGATTAGCTGACCTGAAGTTTTTGTACGCCCGCTATCCACACCAATAGCTAAAGATTCCATCATCTCAGCTTTTTTAACATGAAATTCGTAGGGCTGCATCCTGCCTCGTGCCACGGCTCGTTCCATGTTTTGCAGGGACTGCTTTTTGTACCCTCCTGAGTTGTCCAAACCGTACTGTTGCTGTTTACAGAAAAAAGTATCCATTTAAAGAATTACAAGTTTCATTTACATTTGTTTCATTATTTGATTTAAATCTAAGTACCAAGTTCAATTACACAAACAAACCCTTTATTTTATATCTAAAACAGATTATCGACATCATTTTGACTTTAAGGCATGTTGTCTTGATGACACCTGGTCAAGTGTAAACAAGTGTCTGGAGACTAAGGAATGGAATTAAAACTATAGGAGTTTAGTGGGAAACTTGAACAGATTGTAAGACGAACCTATGGACTTGGTCGTAATGGCAGTAGGGGAATAGTCAGGGAGTAGAATTAAGGCTGGGGAAATAAACCCAGAAAATATGACAAATAGATCATATTAATTCTAAAACAATCATGTGGGAAGGAAGGGAATCAGAAATTTTGGTTAGGAAATGTTAAGAACAAAATGAGAAGTATCAGGAACACCGAGCCTTGAATACACAAATTTATTTAAACACCGTCTGCTTTTGAGGAGTGTATGCTTACTTCACTGCAACTTACTTTTCTATATACCTTTATATGATTTAAATAGATCACTCAGAGGTGTGGAATTTCATAAAATCTGTACTTGTCTATGGGACAGGTTGCTTCTTAAATCTACTTGTCCTGTAACAAAAATCTACTTGTTCCTTTGGTGCCATGTATTGCGGTGACAAATTATTGCAGCAATCTCATTATGTAATATGTCTGATATTAGCCTCTCTGATTATGCCAGGGCTACTATTATAGTAATGCTTGAATACTTGCAATTTCAATCCCTACTATAGCAATTCCCTTATTTTGCCACCTTTCCACAAATCTACATACTGGGGCTGGAGGAAGTAGTAAGCAATAGTTCCAGACTTGGAATGCCTTTGAGTCTGCAAACCTACTAATTTTCACGTTTTAAGGATTTTCACCAGCTCTTCTCTAATCTTTTCCCAAAATGAAAAAGGTTGGAAATTTATTCCTGACAATGGCAAAAGTAGAAGTTCTTCCAGGATTGGGAAAATAGTGGTTGGAGGGGAAAGTGAACTTGCAAACGCTCGACAGATTTTAACATGAGCAAATCTACACATGCATATTTGTTTGTGCTAAAATACAGTTCACAAACATTTCCTATGAGTATGTTTTCCTAGTCTACTTCTGGAAGTTCTTGTGAATTCATGAAAGCCACTAATTCAAAGACATATACCCATGAGTGCACTTTTGTGACTTTCTTTAAAAACTGGGTCCCTAATTAGGTCTGGCGTTAAAGAAATGTTGTTTTTATTAAACTTCTATTTCTCCCTCTATCAGCTGGCTTTACTGTGAGTGATCACATTCTGATCTTCCACAAGGAGCCCATTGGCACACAAGGTAGTTTTGTTCAGTGCTAGGAACTACTGTGGCAATCAGTGGCATAACGAAATTAGAGACCTCCCCATTCAAAGAACATTGTGCTGTCCTGAGGGGGCCTTCTGGAGGGGGGCTGTTGGGACTTGGTTACACCACTGGTGGCAATGTGTGCTTTTTGAGACCAAAAAGGTTTTTCTTTTTTCCAGTGTTTGTTTCTGTGGTGAGGGCCTGGCAGCGCCCACAACAATAAAGTGTTACAAAAGCAATGGCAAAACAAGACACTCATTGACGAAACCAAAAGACTCACAAAAAATGTAATATTGGTTGGCTTTGCCAGTGCTTGTTTATTTTCAAGCTTCCCATAATGTTGTTGAAAATGGTTACAATGATTTTCCATTAGGAATATTTTTGGGAAATACTAGCATGCATCAACACATTTTACTAAATGACGCTTCAAAGAAATAGCAACTAAAATTTGAAAGCAGCAAAACCTTTTTTACCTACTTGTATTTTTTCTGAACATTTTATTTTGAAAGCAAAGAACTATCACACTTGCTTACATGTACGTTTCTGCAAATATTTGCATCTAATCGGAGATCATTCTGGGGGCTTTATACTTAGCCTCATATTGATAATTATTAATTAATAAGGAAGGCTTTTCATTAATGAACCATAAGAGCAAGTTACTTACCTTCGGTAACACTTTTTTCTGGTGGATACATTAACTACCTGTGGATTCCTTACCTAATGAATTTTCCCAGTGCGCAGCATTCGACGGAACCTTCTCTCTCTAGCTCTGCACGTCGGCGAGGACGTCACAATTGCCCGACTCCACGTGGCTCCGCGTGACGTCATAGTGGCAATAAGTGGTCCTCGCTGCCATGCTGACGTCAGTTCACGCCATTTTTGACGTGCTTTGAAACATATAAAGAACATCAACAATCTACACCCTTTAAGATTAAAAAGAATAAACTTTATAGAGAATCTTCATCTAAAAACTTTGGCACAATTCTTTACAAAAGGGCACATACCAACATGAATGGTTTGCAAACTTGAAAATAACTTGAATTAGAACTATAAACATATATACATATGTAGAAACATTGAAACTAAAGCACTTAAGTGCACACCCAATGCGATCCTGGTATGACCAGAGGGACAACGGGGAGGCGGGAGGGACCGTGAGGAATCTACAGGTAGCTAATGTATCCACCAGAAAAAGCGTTACCAAAGGTAAGTAACTTGCTCTTCTGATGGATACAACTACCTGTGGATTCCTCACCTAATGAATAGAGTCCCAAAGCAGTACCACCTCGGAAGAGGGTGTCCGTCTGGTCAAACCAGGAAATCCTGCAGCACCGACTGTGCAAAATGGCCATCCCTCCGCACCTCCGCATCCAAACAATAACTCTTCACAAAGGCGTGTAGGGAAGACCAAGTCGCAGCCTTGCAGATGTCCACCATCGGAACACCTCTGGCGAAAGCTGATGAGGTGGACTTGGCCCTGGTGGAATGAGCCCTGATCCCCTCAGGAGGATCCTTCTTTGCCAATGAGTAACATATTTTAATACAAAGAACAACCCACCTGGAGAGCGTTTTCTTGTGGACGGCCTTCCCCTTCCTCTTCCTCACTTATCCGATAGAGTTGTTCATTCAACCGGAACTCTCTCGTCCTGTCAACATAAAAACTGAGAGCCCTCTTAGGGTAAGCCGCCCTGGTCCTCAAAACCACCTTGTCCTTATAAAAAGTGGTGAAAGGCGGGTGAGCAGAAGAGCCTGCAGTTCGCTAACACGTCTAGCCGACGTGATGGCCACAAAAAACACAGTCTTGAAAAACAAATATCTTAATGGGCAGGAATGAAGTGACTCAAAGGGGGAGCCCATCAAAAAAGTCAACACCAAAGTCAAGTCCCATTGCGGCATAATAAAAGGCCTGGGAGGAAATTTATTAGTAAGCCCCCTCAAAAATCGAACAACCAAAGGAGATTTGAATAGGGAGGGCTGATCTGGAAGATATAAAAAAGCCTAAAGGGCCGAAAGATAGCCCTTAACCGTGGCCATAGCACAACCACGCTGAGCCAATGACAATGCAAACAACAAACCATCAGAAAGATGGGCACTTAAGGGATCAATTTTCTTCTCTCCACACCAACGAACAAAATTAGCCCACCTACTTGCATAGACCAACTTGGTGGAGTGTCGTCTGGCCGATAAAAGAACGTCCACCACCTCCGGTGGGAGAGAAAAGGAACTCAGGTTGCCCCGTTCAATCTCCAGACATGAAGGTGCAGGCTCTGGAGGTGGGGGTGTAGAACCTGCCCTTGTGACTGCGAGAGGAGGTCTGCCCTGAGAGGGAGATGGAGCGGCGGGTACAGTGAGAGTCGGAGAATGTCTGCATACCACACCCTTCGCGGCCAATCCGGAGCTATCAGAATGACTTGGGCCCGGTCTTGGCGAATCTTCATCAAAACCCAAGGAATCAAGGGTATGGGAGGAAACGCATAAAGCAACTGGTTGCACCAGGACATCTGAAACACATCCCCCAACGCTCCTTGCATTGTATATTGAAGGCTGCAGAACGATAGACAATGCGCGTTCTCTCGAGTGGCAAAGAGGTCTATTCAGGGAAAACCCCACATCCGAAAGATGTAAAGAACTAGATCCGGATGCAGACGCCACTCGTGGTCGTCCGAGAAGAAGCAAATGAGTTTGTCCGCACGTACGTTTAGGACCCCGGCCAAATGGTTTGCCACTACACAAAGCTGATGGTCCCGCGCCCAGGACCAGAGTCGCAAAGCTCCTCTGCAAAAGAAGGTATGACCCTACACCCCCCTGTTTGTTGATATACCACATCGCGGTCGTGTTGTCCGTCAGAATCTGAACTGACTGACCGCAATGGGAAGAGAGGAAGGCCTTGAGGGCCAAACGAATCGCCCGCAGTTCCAGCAGACTGATATGAAACCTCTGCTCTACTGGAGACCAACGACCATTGACCTCCAGATGAGCTCCCCACCCTAAGGTTGAGGCATCCGTTATCACCGTGTCCACCGGAGTGGGCTGCGAGAACGGCTTCCCTTGAGAAAGGTTGCCTTCCACAGCCCACCATCGGAGATCCGCTGCAGTGTCTCTGGAGATCCTTATCGATTCCCCGAGATCTCCTCTGTGCTGAAACGACTGCTTGCCGAGGCACCACTGAAGAGCCCTCATATGCCAGTGTGCATGTGTGACCAACAGAATGCAAGAAGCGAACAGACCGAGCAAACGAAGGACCTTGAGGACCGGAACTACCGCTCCTTCTTGAAACATTGGAACCAACGCCTGAATGTCCCGTATCCGCTGTGGCGGAGGAAAGGCTCGATTTAACGTTGTATCCAGTACTGCCCCTATGAACATGGGACGTTGAGAGGGCGCTAGGTGAGACCTGGGCACATTTATTGAAAAACCCAGACTGAACAACAACTGGGTTGTCAGCTGCAGATGACGCAGCACAAGCCCCGGAGACTCGGCTTTGATCAACCAATCGTCCAGATAAGGGAATACTGCTACTCCCTTCCTCCTGAGGTGTGCTGCAACAACCGCCATCACCTTCGTGAAGACTCGTGGTGCGGAAGTAAGACCAAAAGGAAGGACCGCAAACTGGTAGTGCTGCGATCCTACCACAAACCGGAGATACTTCCTGTGCGACTTGAGAATGGGAATGTGAAAATAAGCATCCTGCAAGTCGAACGACACCATCCAATCCTCCTTGTCCAACGCCAAAAGCACCTGTGATAGAGTCAGCATTTTGAATTTCTCCTGTTTGAGGAACCAATTCCAAATCCTGAGGTCCAAAATAGGTCTCAGATGACCATCCTTCTTGGGGATCAGGAAGTACCTGGAATAACACCCTTGACCCCTCTCTTGCTCTGGAACCAACTCCACTGCACCCTTCAATAACAGGGAGAGAACCTCCTGTTGTAACAGCAGGAGATGATCTTCTGAACAAAAGGAAGGACGGGGAGGGAAGGGAGGAGGAATCTCCCGAAAGGGAAGGGCGTAACTTCTTCTCACCAAACTGATGACCCAAGAGTCTGTTGTTATGGACTCCCATATGGGGAGAAAAAGTGAAAGCCTCCCCCCTACCGGATAGGTATGAGAAACAAAGGTGAGAGGACTAGGGCTGCTTTCCTTGAGGTAACCCTCCAGAGGAAGAGGAAGGGTGCTGCTGCTAGGTGGCACCTCTTGTGTGGACTCTACCCTGCCCCCTGTATGAGCGATAAGGGAGGCTGGAGGACTGCTGCCCAGGTTGCTGTGATCTCCCACGAAAAGAAGCACCTCTTCCAAAAACATGCAGCCGTCTAAAAGATCGAAATGGGGTAGCAGCAGCCTGCAGACCCAAAGATCTAGCTGTGGCCCTACATTCTTTAAAGCGCTCTAGCGCAGAGTCCGCTTTTAAGCCAAACAGTTTTGCCCCATCAAAGGGCAGATCCAGCAACGTAGACTGGACTTCTGTCGAAAATCCGGAAGTGCGTAACCACGCATGCCGTCTGAAGGCAACGGAAGTCCCCATGGCTCTTGCAATAGAGTCTGTGGTATCCAGCCCTGTCTGAATAACCTGCGTAGCCGCCGCCTGAGCATCCAAAAGAAGACTACGCAAGTCCTGGGGCATGTCCGGAAGTACAGTCTTCGTCGCATCCATTATGCCATGGATATACCTGCCCAGAATACATGTTGCATTGGCAGATTTTAGAGCCATGCTGCAAGAAGAAAACACCTTCCTGGCCGATTGGTCCATCCGCTTGGATTCCCGGTCCAATGGTACTCCCGGAAACGATCCAGGGGCAGACCTCGAAGAGCAGGTTGCTTGCACCACCAAGCTCTCTGCTGAAGGGTGTTTGGATAAAAACTCCAGGTCCCCAGGTGCAGATCTATAACGCCTGGCCACCGATCTACTAACAGCTGAAGAGGAAACAGGCTTCTTCCAAACCTCTTCGATCGGATCCATCAGGGCTTCATTAAATGGTAGGAGAGGATCCGCCATGGCTGTAGCCGGATGCAAAACCTCAGTCAAAAGGTTGGTCTTCACCTGCGCCGTCGGTAAAGGAAGATCCAGAAATGCTGCGGCCTTCCTAATAACAGAGTGGTAAGAGGCTGCCTCATCTGTATATTCACCAGGTGAGGCCAGGTCATACTCTGGAGAGGTATCAAGACCACTTGCTGTGTCCAACCCAGGGAAATCACCCTGGGGATCAGTGATCTCCCCTTCTTCGAGGAATTGCTGCTGATATTCCCTCTCCTCTAAAAGTCTAAGGGCCTTTCGACGTGACCTCAACTTGGCCTCGAGCCCCGGCGTCGTCATGGAGCGACGTCGGTGAATGGCGCCGGGCATGCGTCATGACAGGTTCTCCGGATCCACCCGACGCCGCAGATGGATCCATCGGCGCCATGGAGAAGGCACCAGCATCCGATGCAGACATCCGACCTCTCGGTTCCATCACCTCCGACACCCACGTCGAAGGTCTCTCCCTCGACGTCGAGGGCTGCACTGTCGGCAGAGGGGCCTGACTTGAATCTCCAGTCGAACAAAATGGCATAAACAGTGTCGGTTTATATGGAGCCGGAACGCCGAGATTGAAAGCCAGGGGACCAGTGGGGCCAGCCGGCGCACCACCTCCCGGAGCCATATTTTGAAAAATCTGGAACATGGCATTAAGAAATGCCGCAGGATCCATACCCGGAGCAGGGAACGAAGGATAAGCCTGTGCTGGCCCTCGTATCTAAACAGGGTCCCTGAGCTAGATACAGAGAGTAACACACAGGGAAGCAATACTATGAGTATAACGTAGTTTACTCTCCATTAACATAGCAAACATAGGAATGGAAATCTTAAATTCAAATATACAACATACAATATATTTCAATTTAGATATTTATTATAGCTAATTAAACATTCAGTTCGCACATAATATAATCAACATAGAATCATCCAAAAAAATATAATACAACCCCCTACCCTAAATGAAACATACATATATGAAAACATAAATAACATAACAGTAAATACGCAAAAATAAACAAATAACACAGAACCAACAAAATCACAAAATAGTATACATACAAATTTACAACCGCCTCATACATGAGAGGATATTTAAACAGCACAATAAAGTTACTGCTTTGATGCTACAATTATACGTTGTAGTTTGGATTGTATAAAATTCAACATAATAACAGCCAATTCTAGAGAGATCATCGTGCTGGTCATATGTCCTGGATCCTGCTGATACTGTTAGCAAGTTGTTCCCTACCAGTTTGGTATCCTTGTGGGTTTCCCCTGTGGATTACGTTTTTTAAACCATGTGAAATTGTAGAGTGAGAAAGCATAGCTTCATTTAGCTATATCCATGTGTTAGTCCTTCATTTTGGACTACAAATTTGAAGTTGGAGAGTGTTTAATCCAGCCTGTAAGGGATATCTAAGTTCTTTCATATCTAAGGCAGATTACAAGATGTACGTATGCCAATTATATTGAATCATAAAGTCCTGATGAAGGTGTATTTATATTTTTCCTCACTCACCGAAACGCGCGTCGGCTTGTAAATTGGCATGTCTTGAACATTGGCATGAAGTGTTTGAAATTGGCAAATTTGAAGCCCTGACCAGGATTGGCTACCATCAGGCCTGTAACACGAGAATTTGAATCAGGAAATTATAACCTAGAATTGGCTGTTATTATGTTGAATTTTATACAATCCAAACAACAACGCATAATTGTAGCATCAAAGCAGTAACTTTATTGTGCTGTTTAAATATCCTCTCATGTATGAGACGGTTGTAAATTTGTATGTATACTATTTTGTGATTTTGTTGGTTCTGTGTTATTTGTTTAATTTTGCGTATTTACTGTTATGTTATTTATGTTTTCATATATGTATGTTTCATTTAGGGTAGGGGGTTGTATTATTTTTTTGGGATGATTCTATGTTGATTATATTATGTGCGAACTGAATGTTTAATTAGCTATAATAAGTATCTAAATTGAAATATATTGTATGTTGTATATTTGAATTTAAGATGTCCATTCCTATGTTTGCTTTGTTAATGGAGAGTAAACTACGTTATACTCATAGTAAGCCTGTGCTGGCGCCAGGCTGGACTCTTCAGGTTCAGGATGCACCGGCGAAGCCAGATGACTTTGAGGCTCCACAACTTCAAAGACTGACAGGAGCCGGGGATGTCTGCGGCGTCGCAGGTTGAGGGGACACCGTTTGACTCACTTCCGAGACTTGCGGCGCCGGGACGATGAAGACCTCGACGCCGACCGACTTCTGGACCGACGTCGGGAGTCACGATGACGTCGCTTCTTATGGGATGACTTTCCAGTAGAGGACCGATGGTGCCGTTTCCTCTCCTTCTTGGACCTTGCCAAGAAAAGCTTTGCCTCGCGTTCCTTCAATGCCTTCGGATTAATCTTTTGGCAGGATCCGCATTCTTGGACGTCGTGATCGGAACTGAGGCACTAAAGACAATCGTTGTGCGGATCAGTCAAAGACATGCGACCTCCACATTCCCTGCAGGGCTTGAAACCCGACTTTTTCGGAGCCGACATCCTGGAAATACACAAAGTATCCCTTCCGAAGAGCTAACGATACAGGTAACAGAAAAGTAACCGTTATCGAAGGGACGGAAAAAAGGGAACTGACGTCAGCACGGCGGCGAAGACCTCTTATTGCCACGATGACGTCACGCGGAGCTGCCTGGAGTAGGGCAATTGTGACGTCCTCGCCGACGTGCAGAGCTAGAGAGAGAAGTTTCTGTTGAATGCTGCGCATGGGGAGAATTCATTAGGTGAGGAATCCACAGGTAGTTGTATCCATCAGAAATACAAGTTTGAACAACATCAACATATGGGCACACAGATTGCCTCAACTGCAGACAGTTCCTTTCTCTGTAAACGGCCAGCCAAAAGGTTTGTGCTGGTGGGGGTTGGGCCTACTTGCCCTAAGGACAAAATAAACAAAAACATGTTGCCCTTGACCCCAAACAATATGTTCCGGGCGTCGGGTGACAGGAATTCCACATCCCTGCTCATTTCATGTGCTGAAAACTGAAAATTATAGTGTGATATTGATCCTGTTTCTCTTTGCTGGGAAACGGTTCACCGGCTTACTGATGTCTGGGAAGTCATATTAATTCAAACGGTCAGGTTGGAGAGTGTGCATAAAAAATAATTACGTTTCATTGGTGTCAAGAATGTGAGGAAAATTATTGTATTAACACCAAAGACTCAAAATTGTGTCAAGGATTAAACAGAAGTCTGTCATTATTAACATTCAACACCTGATCTGGAAGAGCTTAAATATTTTCTGGTATGGTGCATTTCAGATGATAACAAAAACTAAAATTAAATTAAACTGGTTGTGGGAGGTGAAACGATCAAGACAGACACTGCATCCGAGGGTCATTTGTGGAAGAAGCTTTATCATGCAGTTTACAACACTATTAACTGTATCATAAAGGGTAGGTGGTATCCCCTGCAAGAATATTCACAGATTTTGTAGTATTCCCTCACAGAAATGTATTGAACGTTTAGGGAATTTAGCCAAAGTTTGATGATTACAGGGCATTCTGTAAGAAAACTTATTGGGATCCACGCAAGCCACATCTCTAAGTTTCTGAAATGGCCAGGGTTCCTAGCGTTCCGCACTTGCCAGGCTGACCCAGAGCCCAAACTGTGTGGTCTTTCAATATGACAACCCATGTTCCAAGGACAGGCTCTTCTATCGTGTGCCCCCCAGTACAGGTACCAGAGTCTCTTCATGTCACCACTGACAATGATGATCCTGCCACCAGTGGGAGTGGGCACACTGTGCCAGGGGCACAGGTATGTGGGGGTTAGGTGTGTGGGAGGGATGGTGTAGACAAGAGTATGGGGGCTCCAAGGGACACAACTGACCAGGAGACCAACTCCCAAGTCTTGGAAGCCTACCAAAACATGATAGGGGAAATCAGACAGCTGCAGAGGGACAACCACCAGAAAGTCATGCAGCAGTGGCAAGCACAAGATGCCATCCTGGCTTCCATTGGTGGGGTGCTGATGGACATCAACACTACCCTGAGTAGCGCTGGCATCCAACATCAGACCTCTTTCACTAGCTAGGAGACATCAGGCCCCTCACCATCTGTGAATGGTAATGGAATTGAGGTCCTGCTAAGCGAAGGGAATGCCTCAGGCACCCCACCCTCTGTAGCAGAAGAACACCCCCCCCCCCTGCAAACATGGACAGCCACCTAGACACCCAGGAGGACCAGATGCCAAGACCAAACCCCCTCCTGATTGGTCCCCTTGTGTGTGACTTATACACCCTGTTGACCGTTAAGACACCTAAATACATTTTCCTATGGTGCAAGGACACTGGGCATGTGTTTCCAACTGGTGTAGCTGCTACCCTGATGATTTCATCCACCATGAATGAACCCTTCACTGTCTTTATCATTTCATTTTTGCTTCAAACCACTCATTTTGTTGTTCACTGCCCAATAAATAGCACTCAATCACAGATCCTGTGTAAGTTTGATGTATCAACCATAAACAACTGACATGTATGAAAACAATTGTACCAAAATGTTCCTCTCCAATTTTATACCTCTGTGTTGGTGATCACGCATGTACTGCACAATTATGATTCGCATTGCATTGGTATTGTAACATACACATGACACAAGTTACCTGTATTGTACACCTTCACAGAATGGCAATCAGCACATTGTCTATGATGTGGATTTCTGTGTTCCAGTACAGGTGTAATACACTGCCAACCCACAGAATACAGAAGTTATGGACATGTCAGTCTATCACCATACTAAGGAGGCAGACAGATTGGTTCAATGTATCATCAGCTAAAGTCTTATCACATACACCCAAATCACCATACCCCAGACAGACAGACAGAGGTCAGTACTAAGCTACCCAGTGATGGAACCTTCAACTTACCAAGGTCAGGTATCTATAGGCTAGCCACTCACCTATGTCAGTCTTCAGACACATGCACATTGGTCTGCATCGAGGAACCACACTGACAGCAATGCACAAGTCAGGTGACAAACAATACAAACCATAATGATGGTGGAGGGTCTGGATACCACACTGTGACGTGTCAGACACAAAGTGACACATACATGCCACCATTTGAGCCACCTCCAATATAAAACAGGTCTATTGTGTGGAAAGGGACACTTCCAAACCACAGTCCTGACAGTCTGGGCATAGAATTCACACACCACAAATTTGATGCAAAACTTACCTGGTCTAATCCATGTCCACTGCGCATGTCAGTCAGCAAATCCCAACTGCCTGTGACACTGTCTGACAATGCCAAATGAGGTTGAGGAAAACAGCCAATCTGCAAATCTGTGATTGACAAATATAAGGAATAGGCCCGAGTGGAACACAAACATCACATTGTATATGCAAAACTACTAAAGGTACTTTGATTGTGCATGTGTTGAACATTAGACCATGTACATTACATTTCTGTACACAACGCAAAGGAACATCCAGCTTGCATATCAGTCATGAGCTTTGGAGCCACTTAAGACCACAATGACAGTGGCAAGAAGCACATTACATGGCATGCATTACCTCAACGATGCCTCATGTAATCACATTAGCAACATCACATACCTTGAACAAGTTTAAGTACTGACTGATGACATCTGCCCTGATGTCTCCAGTTTCCTCCTCTTCCTGCTCATCCTCACTTGGCATGTTTGAATTCCAACCCACACGATCTGCAGGTTCCCCCTCCTCTGGTATGAATGGTATCTGACGTCTCAGGGCAACGTTGTGGAGCATGCAGCAGGCAACAATTATTTGACAGACCTTGAACAGTGAGTAGAGGAGGGCTCCTCCAGATTTATCTATGCAGCAAAATCTTGCCTTTAGGAGCTCAAAAGTCTGCTCCACAACACACCTTGTCCTTCTTGGGCCTCACTGAAGCAGACTTCCCCTGATGTGGTTGGGTACTTTGCTGGTGTCAACAGCAAGGACGGTTTGGGTAGCCAGAGTCCCCTGTAAGGTACAGTTATAACAATCCAATCTTGGACATCCACATGTATGGTAGCAGGAAAAAAAGGGACAGACACATGACATACATGACTTACCAACCAGCCTGGACCTCTCTGTGTATAGTTGTGTCATCAGCAGTGGGATATTGCTGTTCTGAATGATGAAGAAATCATGGATTGATCCTGGATACCTTGCACAAACTTGTAAAATATATCGGTCAGCCAAACAGATTACTTGGACATTTATGGAGTGGAAGTTTTTCTTATTCCTATATACCTGTTTGTTTGCACTTGGGGGAACAAAGGCTACAATGGTGTCATCTTTGGCTCCAACCACATGTGGAATGTGTCCCAAAGCATGGAAATTTGCCTTCACATGGGCCAGATCCTCACGCTGGGAAAATCTTATGTAGCTGTCTAGGTGTTTTAACAATGCAGACAGTACAGCCTTCAAAACCAGACTGAACATAGGCTGAGACATCCCTGCAGTAAGGGCCACTGTATTCTGAAAGGACCCAGTGGCCAGGAAGTGCAGCACTGACATGACTTAAATGATGGGAGGTATACTATTGGGATTGCGAATGGCAGGCATCAGATCTGGCTCCAACTGATGACATAGATCCATAACTGAATGCCTATCCAGGCAATAGATTTGGATTACATGTTGCAACTTCACGGTCTGCAGGTCTGTTAGTGGACGGTACCCTGGAAGTTGTCTTGCTCTCCTCAGGCCTGGGTAACTATGTGGGAAAACACCAGAAGAAATGTGAGTGACTCAACCCATCCATCATAAGTATGATCACAAGAACATCACACATGTATCGAAATCATGTTACATGAAACAGTGAGTATGTGCTATTCAGCACATTGCCAGCCAAAATATTAAAGTGTACCAGATTCAAATCCCCTAAACCCTTGCATGTACTCTACATGTCACTGACAGTGAAAGTTACATCTACCCTGTAGACATGGCACACATATATTTTTGCACCTATGCCATCTTCCAATTGTCATTAATATGGTGAGAACACAGTTTCATGTGCCTACCCCAAAATACCTCACTTCACTTCGTCTATTAATTATATGCACATTAATACTTGTAAACAGTAACCCTGCACTTCACACATTGTCACAGATATGGGGTTTCTGTAAATGACGCAACTTTCATTACTTCATTATACATATTAGAGGCCTAAAATGGCAGCTGCCTGACTTACTGTATTGGACATCAGGAAGTGACCTAACTCTGCTGGTGGAAGTCAGCATGGCGGTAGGCGGTTACAACAGCGGTGGACATTGCCACTGGAACACATTGCTGCCTTTGGCGGACTTCGGTCAATGGTGATGTCCGCCAGCGGTGATGGTCCTATATGTGGCTGACGTGATGGCCATCTTCTTCACAATCCCTCAGTTGACTTCTGACTGCTGCCAGCAAGACCTCCACGACCTGAGCTGTTGTGTACTGCCTCTGGAAGCAATCATGTCACTTCCTGCAGGTGATAGGGCCCCTGCCTTCTCAGCGGAAGAGCTGGCCAAGCTTGTGGAGGTGGTCCTACCCCTGAATGGACAGCTATATGGTGCACTAGAGGAGCAGGTGCGTCCAATGCAACAACAATGTGTACAAGGTAGAGTGTATGATGAGGTAGATTAAAGGTGCATGAATGAAGGATTGAGCTAACACGTGTGGGTAAATGGTTATGTGCACATGTGCATAGGAAGACTGTTAGCCCTGTTACATAGTAGGTAATGTGTATTGTATATATCCTGATCCACATATGTACATTAACAGCATTTACATCAATCTTTCTGTGACAAATAGTTGTTGAGATGTACCATTTAAAGGACATACTTGTGGTCTGATCCTATGTTTCTAGCCAAAACCTGGTACTGTCTATGACTGACTCCATTTTGCACATGGCCTGATTGCAGAGGGTGACTTGCAAAAGAGTTTGAAGTGTGAGGAATGGTATATATGGCAACTTGCACTAACTTGATTGTTCATCCTATTTGTTTGGGAAAGGGCATGTGTACATGACTTTCTCCTCTTGTCTGCGTCATTCATGCAGGTCAACATCCATCAGAAAAAGGGGGTCTGACGTGCCATTGCCACAAAAGTGCAGACCCTGGGGGTCCACAGCCGGCGGCCCACCCACTGTCAGAAGCAGTGGGAGCTGAGATGCTGGGCCCATAAGACCGCTGAGGCCCAGCTGGGGATGGCCTTCCAAGGATGAAGGTGTGCCCTAGTGGCCCCGCATATTGGCGGCGATGTTTCCTTTAAGATGTGCGCACACAATGTATTTTCCCACCACGCACAGACGTTTGCAAAGTGCACACTTTTCACTGCCTGCCTTTGCAGCAGTGCAGGACAAGCAGCATCCAGGGGAGAAATCCCTGTGAATATGGTTTGTGCTTTTTTAGGAGTTACAGCAGGTCACCGAGTTTAATTAGCTTTGTCTGGCTGGAGGGCACCGGGCTGCATTCAGGGCAATAAATCATGCTTATCAGCAGGCTGGCTGGCTGGGGTGATCCCTTGCTACATAAAATGTTTATTTTGTCACTGAGGGCATTGGGTTCTCTCCAGTGCATAATTTGTAAATAAAAAAAACTTGCCAGTGCCCAAAGCCCAAATCCTAAACACGCGGCTGCTGCAATTAAAAGTGCAAACACGGAATCCTAAGGCAGCGTAATACTGAAGCTATCTCTGGCCTCTTCAATCCATTTAAAGCCAGTCCCTGGCCCTTCAGCTCACTCTTGCAGCATTCTGTTTTCTCCAATTGTGACGCTTTTTTGTTTTTCTCTTCCTCCATCTTTCCCATATGTGTCTTTTACTTGCAGTAAGTGCTTGAGTAAGAAAAATAAGCATCAGCCCGCAAAAAATAACTGCTGGTGCTCCGCACCCGAAACATCAAGTAAAACATTTCCCTTTAAATCAGTGCCATATTCTTTATGGAAATGCATTTGAAAGTGCAAACATCAGGATGGTGGCAGCTGTCCCTGAGGATCATGAATTGCAACATGTCTTTTTAGTATTCATTAGGCAGCTCTTCTGCTGTGTAAATTGTGTTTTTGCAATTTAACCTAATAGTATGTGGGTTAGTTTACAAAATCAGATACTTGTAGCAAAAAGTTGATGTATAATTTGGGACAAATTTTGGCAACTAATACAATATTACTTCTGGCCTTCAACCTTTTAATCCTTTCAGTAAACAATGGCGTAGTCATTTTACTTTGAGACGGATTATTTCTCAGTGTTATGTTTCTTATTTGAATTTCGAGTCCACAATAGCACACGATAAAACATAATGTATTATTGGCTTACATGCCCTTAATCTTATGTATTGGCACTTGCTTAGTGCAGTGATAACACAAACGTATGATAAAACACCTTTCAGCACTGGAAACAACAAGCTGTGATGTCATTCGCCATGATGTCACTTGTATACTGCCCTACTTGGTTAGTCCCCCCCACTTTTATTTTTTTTTCACTTCCGCTATCCCAATCTGGAAAAGTCACCATAAGGAGAAGGGGATGATGTCTCTCCATTCTTACAATGTCGCTCATGCTTTATTTCCCTGGTTGTTTTTTACCCTTTCTGCTTGTAATAACTTGTGCACAGCTGTTAAGAAGGCACAGCAATTGTTTTCTTTCTTAAAGACTCTGGCACCCTCAAGGCTTGGATCGTATGATTTAAAGACTATAAATAAAGGGCAATAAACATAAGGAGCTTACAGTTTGGAATGGAAAGATGCTTTTGGCTACTATAATTGTAGATATTTTCTTAGAGAAATTTGCACTTCTATAACTACAGTGCTTTCTGAAATGGGTTTGTTTGTTTTTATATACTGTCCTTCTAATTGACTGATTTGGATAATCAGAATGCCTAGCCTTAATAACATGCTGCAAAACCGAAGAACACAAGAAGGATAAGTGACAAATGCTGTACTCTGTACTGCAGGTCACGGATTAGGTAGTTGGTTATTGTGAGGAATACCTAGGGTTATGGACGGGCTAACGTCACTGTCCGCATTAACGACCATGGGACTAAGCAAACTACACCTTAATTGTGTCCGTTTGTTGTGCGCCCACCGCAACTTCAGTTTGTAAGATGCCGCATATTCAGGGCCACTAAAATTATGCAATTGTGTGGCCGCAGCATTTTTGTATAATTATAGATTTGCCACATAACCAAAAATCTGCAACCAAAATACATTGTTTATAGCTTACGAGGTTCAATTACTAAAACCTTCCGCCACATGAAGACACGCAGTGGACGGCCGTTCTTGTCACCTTTCTGTTGCTTGCTGTGTGTGCATGTGCTAGCGCCTGTATCATGCTTGGGAGACTCTGTTGTGTACAGTAAAGGGCTTGGAGCCTGCCTGTCACTTTCTATTTGTTGGCTTGCGTGGCACTCTTCTCTACAATCTTGTAATTCGTCACTGGAAGCCAAGCATCATTTCTGTTCCTCTGTGTGGAGCAGATACTAAGCACTGATTAATTCAACTTAATCTGTGCCCCTCCGCTGCTCCTGATGTGAATGAGATACATTTTCTTCTTTTTAACTTCTAATGCCCTGCTTTTTTTGCTTTAGTAGTAAAACTAAGCTATGGAGAGGCAAATGCCAATGATCTTGGTAGTTATGCGTGCGCTCGCGTGAATGGTCAATTTCTTGGCACACGTATCCTTGACTGCAGCACACAGAGACCTTACAATGCCGCACACAGTGGAAAAAAATTAGAGGGAACATTAATTGGCGGTGGCCTATCCTGAGTTGGATGGGCGTATGTGGGCAGCACAGCAGCCACCAGGGGGTGAGTACTGACTATAATCATTTACAAGCCTCTGCTAGGTCAGTGTATGATGTGAAAGACTGTAAGCTATGACAATGTGGTAATTGCAAAAGGTAATATGTGTCCTAGGTAAACCTATATGTGGAGCACTCAACATTGGTACATAGGTGCACAATCTATTATGTAATGGGACATATTACTCACCTATGTCATCCATTCTGTGCAGTAGCATATGATGATGCACATGTGACTGTGTCATGTGTACCACTGCACTGCTCTTAGTTCCCTGCTGGTTGTTCCTTGCCACCTACAGATCCATACTCCCAACATCCTGATGGTAAGTTGTCCTGATCTTTGCCCTCTGCCCATTCAAATGTCATTTGATCCATCTCTATGTGCAACATTGAATCTGACAAGTTGAGTAGATGTCTAGAATTTCCGAGGTTTCCAATAAGTGTCAAATTATTGTGAGTCTGTAATCTCAATCTGACATTTTACATACCCCATTGGTAAGTGAGGACTAAACATTGGCACATATGATGTTTCCTCGGAATGGGCATCCTGCATGCACTAAACCTTGATGGTATTCCCAAACTCCTAGTGCAAGCCCTATCATTGATATGAGTGTTCAGAATAGTTGTACCAGGTACACGTTCTTGGGATGGTAAGAGGCTACACAGCAATTTCCTATTGCAATGTGTTGTGGTCATGCTAAATAGGTCACTACATCTTGGTAATTGGTACAATCTGAACAGGTTTTCACCAACATCATGTGTATACTGTTAGGTCCAGACATATAACAAGATTGTAATGCAACTTAAACATTCTTACTTTTGCCATTGTGGATATGTTTTGATGGCCCTTGGTATGGAATCCTAGTTAGTACCGACTGCATTGTGCTGCAGATGTGGCATTTCACCTTTGCATGTAGTTGGATTGGTAATAGTAGGCAGTCATTTGGCTTACCTCAAGCTGTATGTCCCTATCCTGTTAAGCTCAGAAATGTGTTGTGGCACTGCAATGGTCATGTCTGAAGTGTGGATAGTGATGTGGCCACTTGAATAATTGGCTATTGATGTTGCCAATCATTCTGATTAGTTTTACTGTTTGTGGCCTTCATGCACATGACAAGTGTACATTGTATATGAGAGGATGGTATGGTGCCTGGCCTTGTCTGTGGCTAAATCCTGTCGGTTAAGTTGGCCCCTTTAAGTGTACATGACTTTGTTTACAGCTGGAGAATGACTTGGATGAGTAGCTGCACAAAGTATGCATCATCCTCTCCTACTTGAATACTGGGCCCTATGTTGCTGACGTGTTTAGACTCTATGATACTTCAATCACTGAAATGACAGGTATGGTTGCTACATATTTGCGTATGTGAATAGTGAAGGTTGTGGACTCGGACGTGAAATGGTATTGGCATGTACAGAGCACGTTGTCTTGTGTTTGGCACATGATGTAGTTCCTTTCCTGTTACATGACATCTGCTACAAATGTAAGTATGTGTGGATTTTGTGTTTGTGATATGTAGAAATGTATGTTACCACTATTTCCCATTGCTTGGTTGACTATGTTGGTGTGGATAGTGACTCAGATTCATGTTGGCAAGTCAGATTGTCATGGAATCATTATTGTGATTGCTCTACTGATATGATGGTACAGTAGGTGTGCGATAAGTGGTTTAGCTGGTGTGTGACATTGCTGTAATGTAGGGGTGTAGGTAGTATTTAGCTATGACATGATGTTGGCACTGACCTGGTTCTATCTGATGGTGCAGTACAAGTGGGTGTAACATGATTGATGTTTATAGTGTGATGTAAGTGTTTGAAAAAAATGTGATGATCCTACCTCTCTTTCTGTTTCCCAGCATCAGCAGGTGAAGTAGACGGGCACAGCAGAGTGGGGAAGCTGCTGGCCACGGGACCTCAGGTTATGATACCACTGACACCAAGGGACCCAGAGGCCTGGAGGACGAGAAAGCGCCACTGGGGAGACAGCATCCAGTTCATCATCTTCGGAATCGACCTCCAGTGGACACTCCCTGGTGATGGTGGACCCATCTGGGTCCACTCCAGCACCATCTCAGCCCGCCACCCCCCTTTTTACCACCTCCCTCCCTGTAGCTCCCCACCCAGTTGGCCGTTCCCGCTCACCCCAGAGGGTGGGTGTTTCCTTTGCTGCAGGCACCTCTGCCACAGCCCTTGTGAGCACTGCTGCCCTCAGTGAGGAGGCTATTGACCTCCTGAGGTCAATCTCTGTGAGTCAGTCGAACAGAGTAAAGCATTCCTGGAGGGCATTCACGGTACACTGGTTGGCCTACAGTGATCTTTCAGGCTCTGCCCACCACACTGACAGCAGCCAGTCACCCTTTGTCTACTGTTCCCCCTCCACTTTCCTCTTCCTAAACCCAATCCCCCTTCCTCGACCGAGCCAAAGCATATAAACAGGTATGCATCCACTTCAACATAGGGTAGCTCTGAAAATATAGGCACCATAAGACACACCACCGGCATGCACACAAGCAACACAGAGATGCAGATACAGCAACAGCCACAACCTGTCCTGACACCCCCACCATTACGGACAGTACACCTGACACATCTACAGGAACCACACCAACATTCACGGATCCAGCCACTACACCTATCATACTCACAATCATCACAACACCAGACCCTCAGACATCCACCACAGTCCCCAGACCCGCAGACACCACAACCACTGACACACCTACATGCAGCACATCCACCATACCTGCAGACACCACCCCAACAGTCACCCACCCACCACAGCACCCCCACTCCCCCCTCAGTCATGTACGCATAAATGCACTCACTCACCCACCCAACAGACATCCACCACCGACAAGGTTACCTCCCACAAATACGTACCCACGAAACCCATACATACACGTCAGAAAACCACTCCCTCACCCTCTACACCCAAGTCCCATTCTGATGACCCTCCCTGTATGTCAAAAAAAGCTTTTTTTTCAAATTGTGACTTTTTCCCTACTCTCCCCCCCATGAGACCCCTCAAAACTCAGTTTCTCTCTCCAGGCCCGTCCCTTCCACCTCCAAGCCCTCCTCTACCCCCTGCAAGTACCCATACCCTCCCGCACCAATAAGTTTGCCCCTCCCAAGAGAATCCAACCGTCCCCTAAGCCTAGACCTAAACACCCCCCTCCAAAGCCAAATCCCAAAGGACCCCCTCCAAAGCCAAATAGCAAAGGACCCCCTCCAAAGCCTAGGCCCAAACCCTCCCTCTCCACCCCACCCCTGATAATCCTTGAGATGCCTGCCTTCCCCCTTGATGCCCCTACCTGTGGATGTTTCATTGCAGTCAGGAGTCATGTCCGGGGCACACAGATGTGCATTGTGTGCATATTGAATATTTTACAATTGTACTTGCCTATGGCCTTGGACAATTCATTGATATTTATTAATTTTAATACATATTTGGACCAACAAGTTGTTGGTTTTGACGTTACATATTTGTACTGCATTTCTTTTCTTTGGGCAGATTTGTTTATGGCTGACATTGTGTGCGAGTATTTGTGTGTAAGTAGTGTTGTGCGACCGGTTTTGCCTGGTCAGCATGTGAGGTTGTGTGCAGTGCTTTCGTGCCCCACTGATGGGTGTGTGTTGTGTGATGGGCATGTGCATGTTGGGGAAATGCTGTCATGGTATTGAGTGGTGTTTGTGTTGACATGTGTTTGTTGCAGTGTTGGATGGCTTTGTGTGCTTGGACTGTGTGCATGTTTGGTGTATGGTATGTCAGATACGATGTGCTGTGCATTTGCTGTGTATGTCGATTGCTGCATTGTATGGGTGTGTTGTATGTGTGGTTTGTCACTGCGTAGTGTCTACTGTAGGTGCTTGCCAGTGCACTGATGGTGCTGTGTGTGTGGTGTTGTTGTGTGTCTTGTGTTTCAGGGTGTTGGGGTGTGTTTTATGTATGTGCGGGGTGTGTGTAGCTGTCTGTGAGTGTGCGTGTCAGTGTCAGGTTACGTGTGTGTCGTCCTTGCCCCCAATTCCCGATGGCATCTTGTGTAAGCGTATGAACTTTAGCATTATACAACAGTGACAGGTAAGTATGTGTACTTACGATTGCTGTCATCATCTTCGCCATTGATTCCGAAGTCTCTGGGTGAGTAGGAGCAGCGGGATGACCGCTAGTTCTGGTTCCATGGCAGCTTTGGAAGGTGTGTCTCCTTTTATGCAGTTCATTTCCACTTGGGGTGCGACCGCAGCGGAAATCTTGGAAGTGTGCAACCTCGTAATCTGTGCCGGCAGAAACATGGTCTTCGCCGCCCTGCAGGTGCCTTCTGGTGTCCGTGGTAGTCTGACCGAAGTGGCGGTGCAGGTGGTGCATCGACTCTATTCTTTTGGGAATATGGTCATAATTTTGCCGTCTTCTCTGCCAGCATGTTGGCGGTACGACAGCCAACATGACGGTCCTCGAACTGCCAAACTCGTATTGAGGCCCTAATTGTCACAGTCTTGTATAGAGATTGCGTTAATCCATGAGTAGCCTTAAAGATACGGTACCGTTTATTCTCTTTTTCTCTCATGGAAAACTGCATGGCCATGAAAACATGTTGCTTTCCTTTTTTGTTTAAAAAATGTAAGCTAAGAGGGCTTTAGTGGGAAAACCTACTGTGGGTTTCAATCCACTTTTTCCTGTACAATTTTGTTGTGTTTTACGTGTAAAGTTCTTAAAGTGCAGGAGGTCATCAACACACTCATACTACAGAATAAAAAAGGATACTCCTTTGGTTCCAGGGAAATGTCTTTACATCCAAAAATGGGGATTGGTGAAGGTATTTTCACATCTTGCCCCTAGATCTGCATATTGTTCTTCATATAGTTTACATGCACCTACAAAGTAAAATCGGAGCTTACCTACAAATTAGGATTTCCATAGTTTTATGAATTTGTCCCTGAGGATTTTTGTGAAATTCCAAAAATGCATACGTATCTGCATAACTCGAAGCCTTGAAAACCTGCACACTTTTTAAACAATCAGTTTTTCTGAAGGAAAAGTTAATTCAACAAAGAATTATGTAAATATGCCAAGACGTGAACAAGTTCGTGTGTTGAAACCTTAATTTAACACAGTCACCTCTATAATTCTAAAATGTAAAGCAATAAGGACATCTACAATATTACAGATCATATTGGACTACTATGCTTTGACAATGGAATGCAGTATGCTAAATCCTGCAAGCCTTACATCCTTCCAGTACCAGCACTTCAAAACAGCAGAAATAAGGTAGAAAGTACGGTCTAAAAGAATATATATATATATATATATATATATATATATATATATATATATATATATATATATATATAATATAATAGGAGTTTCAAAAGGAAAGACCAGACACTTAGAATTAAGTGCACACCTGCAATTTTTTGAAATGTTGCTGCTCATGCCTTGATTCTTCACATCTTCTTTGCCGGTTTTCCTCCTCCTGGAGCTGATTTGCCAGTGTAAAATCTTTAGAACTTCCACCTACATCCAAACCTGGATTAAGAAAATGCTAATTGTAATTAACTTATTTTTTTCCAATTGCAATCATTAACTGCAAACGTTTAGATACAAAAAAGGCATTTGACATTAAGCTGTTTCAGGCACTAAATGGGCGCCCTCTATTGCCTACCATTTTTGCAATGGACATGGAACCATTAGTGTGTTCACTGAGCAAGAGAGGTTAGTGGGAAATACAACAAACTGAGCAAAATATGCAATATTTTTTCACTGTATAAAAACTATGCATTTCTTTATTTGTGAGAAGGGAACGCTAGGCTGACAGTTATAGCCATAATATAGGAATTTTTCCAAACTGACAATAAACTGTGCTAAGTCCTTTCTTTTCCGACTCAGATCCATGACTGATGGGGAGCAACTATTGACACTCCCACTTTCTGTTGAACATTGATCTTTTCAAATATTTATGCATACGTGTACTTTATGTACAGACGACATAATTAAAGGTAACTATGGGAATGAAATTATTATTGCTATACATTAACCTTTTGCACTTTGGATTCGACTCACAATATCAACACTGGGTGGATTGGCTATTGCCAAAAATGTTAACTATATTCTGGTTAATGTACTGCTTTGTGGCATTGGCAGTATTACCAAATAGGGCCTTCTTTCAAGAACTGCAGAGCATCCTGTCCTGACTGATTTGAGGAATGGTGAAAACAAAGTTTGCCAATGCCATTCTTAAACTCCAAAGAATTCTGAGTGAGGGAGGTCTAGGTGTACCAAATTAACAACGTTTATTATATAGCAGGACAACTTAAGTGACCCATGTAACGGCTAGATGACAGTCCACAACCCGGAAATTGAGTATATATTAGCTTTGTTAGACTCAGCTAGAATATTAGACTCGTTTATGGTCACTATGAAAAATTACCCTTTTGGACTGAAGCTACTGTGGGCAGCAAGAAATTGCTGTCAAGTCATGCAAAAATGTTATGTGGTGCGAAACTAGATTCTGCAGATATACCCTTAAGGTCTCTTGAGAGTTTCACAAGACACTCAACGCACACGATAACAGGCAACAGGAAGAGTCTGACTTTCAGAAAGTAGTGGATCTCTGTAACATGTGCAATAAAGTCCATGCCCAATTTGAGAGAGATGTTCGAGATGGGGGGTTGAGGATAAGACAATTCAGGGCTGTAGCTCTTGTCTGAGAACAAAGCCAACAAAATGGGATCTTCACCAACTTATACTAAGCCAAAAGGAATGTAACTACTGAAATGAACATTACTCCAGCACTACATAAAGAAAGACTTAGACCTAAAGGTAAAACTAACAGTGGACCAATCAAGCCCTATATGAAGAAATGGACGTAATGCATGCAATATGCAAAAGCTGTTTCCAGAAATCCACAAAAATATACATAGTTTAATATTACATCCATCAAACATATCTACTCCCGAACTGTAAAGGACAGATGTTTGAGGGGGCCACTTAAAGTTGCCCTTGATGTAATCGATCTCAGGCAGACTTTCATCACGTAATATGTGAATGCCCGTGGACGACAATATGTTGGACAGGCATACTCAACACTATACTGAAAAAACATTAAAGCATTACCTTTTTGTAGGTCTCCTAGGACTAATACAGCGATGAAAGAAATCTCAACACATTAAGTTTATAGAAGTGTCCCTTATACTTGCAAAAAGATACATACCAATGACATGGAAGGCCTCAGCAGTCTCGGTATTGAACATGTGATTGCACCACTTAAGAAGAAGGTCCAGTGCTGAAACTGCTACATTTACCAACCTCTACAGACAAAAGGGCAAGGGAGTTACTATATAATGCATCGGACATAATACAGACAACTCTAGAAACTAAAGCTGATGAATGACCACTGCAAACGGGGGGCAAATGGTGTTTCACATGACACCTAAGCCCTTGGTACACTAACAAACTTAAAATAGGACCATTTAATGTGTTGGGAATTGCAGACCAACGTGTGAAGGAGTAGAATGGGGCTGAGCACTTACGCAGAGTGGGCCATTCCTTTGTAATAATAAATGCACTACACATCTGCAAATGTTTGTATACTAAATAAAGTATTTAATTGACAACGTTTTTTTTTTTACTAACTGTAATGTTCACTGTTTCCAGAGGATATCAATGTAAGTACTGACTCTTTATTATTAAACTGTAAATGACTCACCACGTGTGGTGACTAAAATGAAGTATAGTGCACAATTATGGAAAAATGTAATAAAGTGTTACTGGAAAGGAAACTGCAAATGTGTAGTTCTGGAACTCTGCATTGCTTAGGAATTGAGTAGACAACACTCCTGGACCTGTTACCTGGCAATTTAAAATGCATCTCATATTGTTACCAAATGACAAAGAACTTTAAAAAAATGAAAGTGATTACTAGAAACATGAAAAATAAAAGGTGTTGTGCATGGGTGTATGCCCTAGTGTCAACATGTATCATTTAACATCAGGATGATAAGGACACTACTGAAAACATTTCATTTTTTGTTTTAAATCAGGTCAATCTCATTAGTTTCGGGTGGCAATGATAGAAATTTTCCCTCCAAGTATTTGCACCATCTTCCAACTATTCCATGACTCTTCCTGAAGAAGGGGCAAAAGGTGGGTCACTTGTTACTCAGTAGAATAAATCTAGGTTCGGGTAGCTAGCTGTCTTATATTGTGTACACTGGGGCAAGTCAGAAGAGGAGTTTCTTGAGGAACACCACTTCCTGCAAGACTCCGGATTAACCCAGATAGATGGCAATAATCCCCAAAACAGCCATCTAATTGATTCACAGTGCTACCTTTTGATGACTAACTAATAATGATCTTATTCTATGATGTGTACAAGGACAGTCATAACACTAAGTCAACATTTAACCAAGGTACCCTAAAGAGAATTGAGATAACCAGTTTCTTAGACATTACTATTTACAAAGAGAATTTGCAGAAATTTGCTCAGATTAATAAATAAAATGCCATCAAGCAACTTAAAGAAGGTCCTCATTTGCTGGAGACCTTTCGTAATTCCCAGATGCCCTGGGTACTTCGTAATTTGTCACAGAGCAAATATTTCTGCATTTAGCTCACCTTTCATACATAACAGGAATAGTTACCCTCAGTCCATTTAAATGGATATGCTCTTTTTTTTTTTTTTTTTAACTGAAGACGTTTTACATTCATTGCTCATGAGGAAGAAAGATCTTTAGGTCTTATGATGTAGAGGTCAGAACATATTGTGCCTAAAATGCTTTTTTTCAGGTTTCATTAAAATGATCAGTTGCAGCATACTAGAGATGACCAAATCGATGCTTAAAAGTTTGAAAAAGTGATAGAACATTGCATTCCATTTTTAGCACGTCCCCTTCTTCAAATTGACACTTTAGACAACAGGCTAGTGGCAGTCGTTGTACAAACTTGCAAGAGATAAGAACGATCGTTACGGAATCTCAGCTAAAATCTCCATCCACATAACGAACATTAAGCTACAGCAGAAAAGGAACTTCTGCCAATCAAGTGAGCGACTGGCTCATTATGATCTGAATTTACCTTTTACCTTCATTATTATGCGTGCTCTGCTAGTGTGGCTTCCGAAAAACACAAAAACACTTGTCAGAGCATTTTCTGATAGCTTATCCTTTCAGTCAGTTTTCAGCGAAGCACAAGAAAAGAATCTTGCAAGCCAAAGGACAGTTTTCCAAGCCAATGGGCACAACTAGATGTATCGCTTTCCCATATTTTGGGAAATGCACGCAAACACTCCTGATAAAAATATCTAGTCCCCAGGTGCTGTCTTAAGACAAACTCTATACTAAAGCCATCAGTCACAACCCCTTAAGGAGGGCCAGGGGCCAACAGGGTTTACAGGGCCCAACAGTGGGGGTGAATGCATTTTATTCCTTATGCCCCAGGTCCTGGCCTACTATGGGTGCTGAGTAACTGAGCCAAGTACTACACCTTTCAGTATTTTACTCTCAGTGGTAGGGCGGGTTGAGTAGTCCAAGGCTCTTCGCAGTGGAAGGAGAGGTAGGTGTGAGGCATACACAGACACAAGAGACAAAGCACACTAAGTAACTAATAAGATCATAGCCCAGACAAGTATTTGCTTTTATGAAAAAAGGAGTACTTTAATGTAAGCACACAGAGCATAGAGGCAACCCACTAAATAACATCCTTAGACTTTTTTGTTATATTTATTTATAGATTTGTAAAGGCAGAAACGACAAATATCAAGAGACAAATAGTTAATGACATATAGTTGTTACATAGAAACTGGTGGGATAAAGCACTACTGTCGAGCTCTAAAGATCAGTGTCCAAAAGAAGTTACAGCAGACAGTCCCAGATCCTATAGTGTGCCTAGGCTGATAATAGTTCTGTCAAGAATGAATTATACTACAGGTCTCTATTGCAAAGTTACAAAGGAAAATATCACGCAGTTGAACAATTTTACAGTTTGCAACAAGAATGAATTGAAAAAACAAAACTAGCCAACTATTAGGGAAGGTAGGGATGGTGGAGAGTTGTATGGTTGGGAGTGTAGCGAGAGGGAGACAGAAGAGAGAGAGGGAGGAGGAAGGGAGGGAAGCAGAGAGAAAGAGTGGGGAGAGAGAGCGCAAAAGAGGAGAGAGAGAGAGCGAGAGAGAGAGAGAGTGTTAGTTTTCATTATACAATCCTTTGATGTTTCAAGGAATGTTGACCAGAGCATCTGGAAAGTTTTTGGAGCTTGTAAACAAGTTTTTCATAACGGTCTGTCTAGAACATTTCCACAAGCCATTCTTCATATTTTGGTAACAAGTGAGTGCCAGTCTCATAATATACAGATCTTTGCAATACTTAAAGCAGCTGTCAGAAGCTGAGACTTGGGATTTGTAGCGAGTGTAGTTTTTTTGTAGTTCATCAAATGTTCAGTACCAACCTTGTATCACCTTATAAGTCAAAAATGTATGAGGGACCCCTAGCCCCCTTGTCCAGGTTCTTCATAAGGTTTTTTTCAGTCGGCTTCTGTATGCTCTAGTTTTTGCCATTTTCCCTGTAGGTGAGATAGGATGGCGTGAAACGTGGGACTATAACCATTTTCACAGCCTGTATAACCCCCAATAGGGATAAATGCAAATGTGATCCTTTTGCATATTCCAGGTTTGTTCGGGCTACAAGTGGGTAGAAACTGACAGGTATTAGGCGTTCTAGGGCCCTACCGATACAGACACTCAGGTATTTAAGGCATTCAGACTTCTATTTGAATTTACATAGCTAAATAGTGCCCCTCCTTGTATATCAAGGTACAGGTAGTGTTTTACTTTCATCTCAGTTAGCCTAAAAGCCCTGGATTTGGGAGAGCTTATTAAAGACAGACTGGGAGGTAGCGACTTGGATCTGACAACGTAAGTAAAATGTAATCTGCGTATAGTAGTATTGTTGAGGGTCCCACCGGTGTGGGAACTCCCTCTATTGTGGTGGATGCCGAATGGTCGCAGCTAGCGGCTTCGTGGCTAGGAAAAACAGGAGGGAGAAAGGGACATTCTTGCCATGGTCTCCAGTGAATTGGAACGAGATCAGATAAGAAGCCTCTACAATTAACATGGGCTGTGGGAGAGTAATACGCCAACCAATTTTGGTCAAAAAATGTTTGCCCAGCCCCATTATCTGCAGAGTTTTGAATATACATCCCCACTGAATGAGGTCGAGGCATACAGCCATGATGTTTTCTCAGGTATCCTCTGACAGTTATCCACAGTCTTAAAGTCACCACACTAACGTCATCCGGAGTATCCGTGACCCCTCCATCCCTGAAAATAGTGAGGCTGGTTACTCACCATTCAATAAAAGAGGAGAATTCCAGATGCGGTGCATGCAAACCCCCATGTGACAAAACCAACATTTGGGCCTTAAGAGTCAACTTTAACAGTGCTACATGGCCTCAAACAGGCTTACCCGACCCAATGGCAGCCGGCAACTGCAGGAAGACAGTAGCGCTCTCTACAGGCTCCGGCCCTTTAATGCTGTGGGACTGCGACCACCCGCTCTTCCCAATGACATGCCAGGCCTCCTTCAGTCTCTGGAGGTACATATTGGTGTCAGAGATCTTTCTCAATGCCTCCTCGCAACCAGTAACTGTTCCTCAACCCAGTCTAGGCATGACGGGCTTGGGCAATGGTCCGGCTTCCACAATGGCTGCTGACTGGCTCTTTACACTAGCAATGGCACTTGCTTCATGGTGACCTCCACTTGGCATATCGGGGTTGCTGACTGGCACTGGATAAGGGCAACAGCCCTTACTTTACAGCAGCCCGCCTGGCACACAGGGGTCGCTGACTGGTGCTGCACAAGAGAAACTGCCCTCACTTCAAGGTGGGCACCATCAAGTAGAAGAATGGGGGTTGTAGGCTGCTGTTGTACAAAAACGACAACCCTTATTTGATAGTGCCCCCCCCCCCCCACCTGACATATGGGATTCAACAGATGCCAGAAAATGACCTGACTAGACTGGCCATTTGACTCTTCGGTTACTGGGATCTACTCAGCAGCACCACAGCTGGGTCGGAGTCTCTCTCCTCTCCCTTTTTTTCTAGGTGCTCTCTTCCTCCTCCTCACAGGGTCCACTGTTCTTGTCAGGCAGGCAGAAGGATAGTGCTCCAGGCTCAGGGCAAGTGGTCTTGACTCCTGGTTGGTGGGTCTTCACTCAGCAGAGACTAGTAGACTTTGATTCCTAATACTGGGTCTAGCATCTAGAAGTCTTGGCGGTCTTCTCCTCTGAATGAACATGCTGTTAAATAAAGTGTGGTTCTCATGCTCCCACATTAAATCAGATCTAGGTACAAATGTGATTTAGTGTCAGATTCTTTGAAATGTGTATTATGCATGTAATCTTCATCGAAAAACTCCATCCTCTGCACTGCTCTTTGTCAAAAAAGACAGTCTGCCACAGCATGAGCTGCATTAATTCTGAGTACCCACAAAACAGGATTAGCCTTGTATTACACTTCCCTGTGAGTTTCCACTAAAATCGGACTCAAAAGTTCAAAGGAACGAGCCTTCCTATCAAGATTCCCATGTCCACAGTGCTAACCGTATCAGTTTCATTATCTCCTTCACAATGAGCCCAATCCCCGCTGTACAGGAACTCTTCTTGGAATAGAGAATACTTCAATGTGCACAGCTGAAGCCCTGATTCCCTTCCTTTTGTGTGTGTATTGACACCCTAGCCTTAAGGAATGCCAGCAATCCAAATCTCTAATCTGGAGGTTTAGGTTTTCACCTCCACTAGCCTTTCTAGCCTCTACCGGCAACTGAGCCCAGAACCCACTTCAAAATATATTTGGAGTCATTCAAGCTATCACTGACAAGCACTGAAAACAGCGTCTGTAATTGGTACGGAAGGTTGGACACAAGCCAGTCTCACAGGTTCCCATAAGGCACAAACATACCTATCAAGGAGACATGAGGGACTAGATAAACAACAAGCTAAACTGTCCAAAGCACAGAGACTAGCTTCTTTGATTCCCTTTCAGGAGGTTCTCTAGGGAATGTCAACAGATTATGATTGTAGTAGGACGCCTGGACTACTAGACTTTCTGGTGAGGGATGAGAATAAAATTCAAAGGTCATCCAAGGCAAACTTGTGCCATCTTGCCATCTGTAGACGACAGGACCAAAGAAGCATTTCTCCAATGCCTGCAGAGATAGGAACAACAAGTTCCTCAATGAATGTAGCAGGGGTTCCACCACAGCATAGCTGGTCTGCAAAATCTCAGTCAGAATATTAGACTTCACATCCGAAGAGTACAGGGTCATATCCAAGACACTAGCCCTACACACAAGTGTGGTAAGGAAGAAACCCAGTTCGAGGCAGGGCTCAAGGAGCATATTAGCACCCCAATAAGTGAAGTGTCCAACCCATTTTCATTTTCTAAGTCAGAACAAAAGGTAGCATCAGTACTATAGTGAGGAAAGACGTCCCCATACCCAAAATCATCATCCTTTTTGCAGCCACACGCCTGAATAGACATAGCAATGCATCAGAAATATTCCAACTGTGCAAACCAATGGGCCCTCAGAACGAGTTCTGCAATGAAAACATCACTGAAGTCTGCCTTGACTTTATCTTGCCATACAATTATTCTCTTGCAACGCAGATGGCTTCCAGGGTAGCATCATGGTCAACTCTGTCAGGTAAGTCTAAGGGAGTGTCAAAGGAGCCCCTGAGGGAATAGGGGGTGGAAGTGGTGCCATAGTCTGCTTCTAACTTCGGTACAGTGCCACCAAACCAACTGAAGTGTGGTCCTCAATGGGGGGAGGAGGGGTCTACCCAGATGATCTAGCAGCCATCCTGAACAAATCCAGCATAGCCAACCAGAAGGCCTCCACCTGAGAAGGATTGGTTAATGAATCTGGAAACTTCCTTGGTGCAAGAACTTAGGCCAATGACGAGAACGAGTCTGGAGCTAGCAAACAATGCTGAAACTCATACAGTCCTGAGAGTGTGATTGTTTCCTTGAGAAAGATGATGACTTCTCCTTCCAATGGTGCTTCTAGTGTTTTTATGGAAAAATTCTCATAAGAACGTTTGCCGAGAGGAGACTTACCTTTCGGAGGAAGAGAATTCCTTAGTGTCTCCTGTGGGCCTTGGTCAAAGGCAACTTGTCTTCCCACTCTCTGGTGGGTTTTCGGTGCAGGGCGATACAAAAGTTGTAGACTGCAGCATCGTGTTCAGATGCCAGGCTCCTCATACAGATGAGGTGGTGGTTCCCAAAGAGAAACTTCCAGCAGTACCTGTGACAGTTTTAAATCCTGACTTTTGGTGAATCATGTGACCTAGCTGATCTAAAAATGTTGAGGAATTCTGTGGGCAAGGCAGAGAGAGCGAGATCTATGGATCTAGTTGAAGCTGCACAGGATAAAAGGAGCTAGTGCCAGCACCGTGGGTGGCACATATTGTACTCAAGTGATGGATGAAGCTGTGCCGAGCCATCTGGCTGGAGTTTCCTGACTAACGAAGTCTTGATGGAGAATTCACAATGTGAAGGATCTGCAGGAGCATGGGTCCATCAGAAAGCAAATTGCGTGGTTTTTACACAAGCCCCAAATGTTTTATTTTTTCACATTGCAAAGCCTAGAGGGCCTGTACAAATGAGCCAATGAAAAGGGTTTGTGGATCCCATTTCACTCAATACTGCATAGCTTCCAAGTACAAACCACTGAATGAACATATTCCAAGGCTTACACATTCACTTAAGGTGCCCATGAGAATAAAACCTCTTCTCAGTAATAATGTTAATTAACTTAAAAGGCATTTTGTACACTTTGATGGGAAAGTGAGAAGAAACACAGTCTACCTCACTATTCATAGGGTTGCCCAGGGGTTAACCCCGAATAGAACATTGCCTTAAAACAAACAAACACCCCTTACTCCCTAACACACACACACTCACACCCTCTCTCTCTCATAGGATGGTTTCTGAAAGTCATACGGATGCAAAGTATAGTTTTTCTACAGCATACAACTTGACAGAAAATGTCATGTTTTATAAGGTAAGACGTATTCATATGGTAGTAAATATGAACCATGCTGTAATTACTAGGGTTAGGTAAATTTATAATTTCTTTCTGAGGTAGACTAAAGTGGATCGCTTCGCACATCTGTGAAATTTCCTCGATCAGATTCAGACTGCCACAGAAGAAAAGGCAGAAGGTCGTAAGGAACTGTCCACAAACCGAGAACTGTCTATTTAGTATGATTTTCCCTCAACCATGTTTTCCTGCGAACCACATTAACTGCAATAAACTCTTGAAATCTGAATATTTTCTAGTTCAACAGTGGTGCAAATGCAGCCCATTTTTAAATCCCAATTTCAAGATGCACGAAAGTTGAGGAAAATGAGCTAGTTTCATCTATTTTTTTGTTTTGTGGCATTATTCTGCACAGTCCTAGCAATTTAATTACACAGGTTCATAACAAATATAAAAATTCTTGAGACTTTTTTTTGTGAACTTAAAGTAAGTCCTGCTCCTAATAGTCAACCTTCATCACTGAGCCTCATCATCTACTTATTTTATGGAACTTACGGCCATCTAAGGTCCGCCAGGCTACAAACTTATATTCACTGTCAAAGAACGTAGTTAACTGCTGAGGTAAATTGTGGGTCTATATATAAGTAACACTTAAAAAATATATTTTCTTAGAGTACTATTCTGTTTTTGTACGTAACTGAAGAATGTACAGTAAACTATGTACAGCTTTGTTGACGAACTACAAAAGAACAATCTCTGCTAAAACATTTGGCTATTGGTTCTTTGGCTAATATTGCTTTGGGTTGAAATGGCAAAAACGGTGATGGGAAGAATTTGAACAGGAACAAGGTATGCTTTTCATACTAATATGCAGATAGCTGCCATATTTTTAGATAGGTTTAAGATCAATACCAAGGTCTCTGGGAGGGTTTCATGAATCATATGTTGTAAACTTTACACTGATTTGGCAGACTTTTGTGTCGTACATTTGCCACGGAAAAATTATATAGGCTAAGTAATCATAACTCAACTATCAAATAATATTAGAGACGAGCAACAGCTCCTTAGAGAGGCCAACTTTAACGTTTTGGAGATGGCAAAGGGAGAGGTGGTCACAGAGAGCAACCCTAACAGGGTAACGGATGTAGACTGGGACAGGTGACAGCGGAGGATGGAAGGAGCACTAACACAAATGGTAAAGTGTGGCTCTTAGCCACAGGTCTGCCAGATATTTGGAGGAATCTGCATACTGGAGGACAGGTATTCTTCTTATGCAGCCGCACTGAAGCCTTAGCCTAGACTTGATTACTTTCTGAAATAAAGAATGACTCTTGGGAGCCATCCAAGAAAACAGCACAATCTCAGACAGCGTCCCATAGAGCAAGTCACTGTCCTAGCAACTGAGCACTAATTGCGAGGAAGATGAAGACTAAAAGAGATTTTGATGGGTGACCTAATGGGGAAGATAGACATAATTCAAAGCATACAAAATTCCTAGATCTTAAAGACATGCTATACAACGGATTTCTTTGAAAGCCATACTAAGTGGTTAGTTTATAGCAATGACAGTGCAGTTAAAAAATAAAGGCAACATTCAGGCAAAGCATGAGGCAAAACTACAAACATTAGAGCAAGAGCACAAAGCCAAAACCCACAGAAAATCTTTGGGTGCTTGAAGCGGCAAAGGCAGAATTCCCCCTGCTCAGGGTAAAACACTTTTTTTTAGGGTGGGAACAAAGCAGACAAGCTTCTGGCCCAAAACTAAGAATTAGGCAGACTCAAAGTACGGTGGCAAAGGTCTATGGGCTGAGAGGGGTGAAAGTGGTACACAACGTGGACAAAATTAGAGTGATCTGAGACCTCTTTGACAAGCTATATACTGGCTAGAAGGTGGAGTATGGGATATCCTTGAGTACTTGAAAGTATCTGGATTGGCGAACATTTGACAACAGCAAGCAGAAGAGTAGGAGGCCCACAAAAGTGAAAGATGAGATAAAGGTCATAAGGATGTTAAAGATGGGAAAGCCCAGGATCGGTTTGGTAAATTGCCAGTTTCATTTTTCAAAATATATTTTTTAACAGTTTGATTACATATTTCAACGACATACCAACTCATCATGTTTGCTTCAGCATATGTATCATACACACAGGAGGTGTGTACCCTCCCATGCCTGTAACATCCAAGTATGGGAGTCTCATATATTCTAGTAGTGCACACCATCTATCAGTTCTTTTACAGAGGCATATAGCCAAGTGTTAGAGGGCTTCCATCACTTTAATAGGACATGTCCCATAGTGTGTCCCTCCTTTCCAGCCTTAGATTGTCTCCCAAAAGTTACTACTTGCCTCCGGCAACTATATCCCCATCACCTTCCTCCCCCTCTGTCTGGTCTCATTTGTCTGCTGTGGGTGCTCATGCAACCTCAAATCCCTCCTACACCTTCTAGTGAACCTTTGTGTCTCAGCCCTCACAGGGAACAGTCCCATCTCCACTTCCTTTGCTGCTAAGTATCTACACGGGAGATCTCCTATGTCGATGGATCACACGGTGAGTGTATCAATTGTCTGATTACACTAAACTAAGTTCGAAATCCACTTCCTGCTGTTAGGTCCAGGGCCTCAGCCCCTCCACATTGCTACCTCTTTCTTGACCAACATGAGAGCGATTTTGCAAAATTGTCTGATTTGAAGTTTCAAGGGCCAGGTGTAGCAAAATGCGATTTTGCGAATCGGAAAAATTGCCGATTCGCAAAATCGGATGCAAAATGGTGTCTCAGACACCTTCTGCGAATCTCAAGGGGGTCGCAAAGACCCATCTAATTAATATTAACGAGGTGGGTCGCAATTTGCGACCCCCTTGAGATTCCCTGCACTCACAGGGATGATGGCCTGCTGGAGACAGCAGACCTCCATGTCTGTGACTGCTTTTTCAATAAACCAGTTTTTTTTTTTGTATTGCAGACCGTTTTCCTTAAAGGAAAACGAGTTGCAATACAAAAAAAAAAATGAAACCATTTGGTTTCGTTTTTTCAGAGTAGGCAGTGGTCCATTGGACCACTGCCTGCCCTGAAAAAACAATAATAGCGACATTCACAAAGAGGAAGGGGTCCCATGTGGACCCCTTCCCTTTTGTGAATGAGTTAGCACCCACTTCAAGTGGGTGCTAACTGCGAATTGCTTTGCGACCGCTTTTGCGGTCACAAAGCAATTCTGCATCGCGGTGCAAGTCGCAAATAGGAAGGGGACACCCCTTCCTATTTGCGAATTGCATTCCCAAATGGGAATGTGCATCGCGATGGCCGTTTTGCATGGCGCAAACTGCGATTTTCGCAGTTTGCGCCATGCAAAAGGGTTAGTACATCTGGCCCCAAATTCCTTATATACCCTGGCAGCATGTGAAAATGGCCAATTGTGCCTCAGTCATATGTGATAGAATTGCAAATATTTTCAGTCATCAGGTTGAGATTAAAGGGAACGACCATGACAAGTGCCTAGAATCTAATTAGTAATAACATACCTGGGATGTATATATAAATCAAAGGACTACAAATATGTCAAAATATAATACATACTCTGAAGGAATTTAAAATGAAACAGGTGGTAACAGCTATTTATGAATATACTTCTAAATCGTATGCAGCAGAATGTCATCTGGTAATCTGTTAGTGGGGAGCCCAGGTTTAATCTGAACAGTAACAGACCAAATGAGATTGTTGTCCCCAGTTCTTTAAACAGACATGGGGCCATAAGCTGCCTTATGGAACAAAGACAGCCATCCGGTTTAGCCCCAGCCTTTTCAAGACTAGTATGTCTGTGGCTTCTCTGGACAGTGGCAAACACAAATAATATGAAGGTGGTAGTGACTGTGAGTATAATGGCCTTAATCTAGTGTTTTGCACTGTACGATGCCATGCCCAACTGGTGCAGGCAACTGCGTTGATCCATACAGCTGGTCCAGGTAAGGGGCACGTCAGTACCACACTTAGGCCCTCATTCCAACCCTGGCGGTCTATGATCGCCAGGGTGGAGGGCAACGGAAGCACCGCCAACAGGCTGGCGGTACTTCCAGGGCCATTCTGACCGCGGCGGTTTCCCGCCGGATTTCCCCTGGCCTGGAGAATCCTCCATGGCAGCGCTGCTTGCAGCGCCGCCATGGGGATTCCGACCCCCTTCCCGCCAGCCTGTTTCTGGCGCTTTATACCACCAGAACCAGGATGGTGGGAACGGGTGTTGTGGGGCCCCTGGGGGCCCCTGCACTGCCCATGCCATTGGCATGGGCAGTGCAGGGGCCCCCTAACAGGGCCCCATTGAGATTTTCACGGTTTGCTTTGCAGACAGTGAAAATCGCGACGGGTGCTACTGCACTCGTCGCACCCCTGCAACTCCGCCGGCTCCATTCGGAGCCGGCTTCATTGTTGCAGGGTCTTTCCCGCTGGGCCGGCGGGCGCCCTTTTGGCAGTCGCCCGCCGGCCAGCGGGAAAGTCTAAATGACCCCCGCGGTCTTTTGACCGCGGTGCGGTCTTTCGACGGGGTTACTTTGGCGGGCGGCCTCCGCCGCCCGCCAAAGTTAGAATGACCCCCTTAGTGTGCTAGGTAAAGATAATCCTTCTGAGTTCAGACATGGGGCTTACAATATCGTGGGAAAAAAACTATAACACATGAGGTGATCTTGTGCAACATAGCAATATAGCCCTAGATTTGGGCCGCCGTTCTTCCACATTCACTGAGGAGCATTAGTCTTTTCCAGCTCATCCTGGGTTGTTTCCCTGCCAACATCAGTGTAATTAGCAAAGACCACAGCATTTTAAAAAAGGTATGTTAGGGGACTTTAAAGAGTAAAAAAAATGTGGATGGAATACTACCATCTCCATCAAGGCGATACGCCCTGCAATGAATAACCACAGCTTAATCCATCTTTCCACACTGCACTGCAGTCTAAATTCATAAATCCCCTTACACAGTACAACTAGTTTGGAATAGTTTTATAGGCCAGAGAATTGAACTGTTCCCTTTCTCCGTTTCAAGGCAAACTCACTATCTGGTCTAGTTGCCCCAGGGTTAGTGTGAATATCGGAGATTTACCCTCATCGTTCAGACAGTACACCAAATTCTATTACAAGACAGGAAGGAGGCTCATATTAAGCTTTCTTTTCATGCTTTATTTAAACAGCAGCCAAGAACTACAAATGGGAACAAATTTCCCTGGGAAAAAAAACAATAAAATGCATCACAATGGGGCCAACCAATCACACTACGAGCCCCATAATAACTATCATGACTGAGAGCACCAAGCCCTCTTTTCTTGCTGCTCGCAGTCAAGATAAGTACCCTGCTCGCCTATTATTAATTTCTATTGAAAAGTACTTTTATCAATTTATTTGTGTATTTAATGGTTTTTGGTGTATATTCTAGGTGGGTACTGTTGTTACCCTTTTACTTAATGTCTTCATTTATGCGCGCTCCCGCCTCCTTTCTTAGGTTAGGCCAGCTGTCAGAAGTTCCATTCAGCCTTCTAACAGCCATGCCTGAGGCATTTTTTCTCCTCACCTCTCTTCTAATTACAGGCTTGCTCAGCTTCACTAGGTGTGTTTAATTCCTCTCTTCATGCTTCATTGCTTCTCCTTAATTCAACACACTCAGCTTGATTCTGGTGTGCTTACAAGAGTAGAGTCTGCTCACAGCCTGTTCCTTCACACTCCACTGCACTTCAAGTGCAATTCCCTTCACGCTTGACTGCACTTCAAGTGCAATTACCCTTCCCTTCAGCCTGAGGGTTTTTCTGGTTTACCTTTGCAGACAGTCCTCCACACACCCCTGGCCAGCCTTTCCAGGGAAGTCACTTCCCCAGACAGCATTTTAACCCTCTCCTCTCTGTTTTCCTCACGTCCAACAGGTTTTAACCTGTTTTTTCCAATTTTAAACTCGTTTTTTCCCCCAGTTTTAATCCCCATTATGTCAGAGGATGACAAAGACCCAATCCATTAAGGATAATTTGAAATCCTTTATTAAGGATTCTGTCCAGCATGCGGTTTCCGTGTCTATGTTGGACATTTAAAATAATTTACAAGCCTCCATTTGTAAAATGCTTCTCACTCCTAAGGTTAATCCTCCTTTGAGAGGTAAGAAACGTGTGTTTCAGTCACATGAACTTTCAAAAGGAGTTTCTAATAAATTTGGGCCTCCAACCCGAGAGGCGAATTATTCGGGGCTCCATTCCTCCCCTCTCAATATCCTCCATTTGCGGGATACGGACAGTGATGAGGATGATGTCTCACAAGACACTCTAAAGGATGACTTTTACGATGGGCCTCCAGAGAAAAGGCGTAAAATTTCTCCTCATGATAATTCCCCTCACTTAGTGCCCGAAAATCTGGTTGATCCTGATGGCAACCCCATGTTTGACCCTACTTCCATCCATCATCCTAATTCCTCAGAGTGGTTCCCCTCCGACCATGTTTCTGATTATTTTTCCTTCTATCTCCGTCATCCTCTTGACAAGTCATCCAGAAACAAATTAAAATCTGAATGTCCTAGACCCTCCCTGCCTTGTAAAGTTACAGACACTCCCTCCATTGACCCTAATATGTTACTCTTCTTCACTAAATTTGGCAAGGACCACAAAAAAGGAGTTGACTGTGCCTGGTCAAATTGTCAGGACAGACTTTTGGACCTGGTGGGTCCTCTCACCAGGATTTTTGACCTTGCTGAGGAAGCAAAAATAGAAGGCTCTCAGGTAGACCCAGATATCCTTTCCAATTGGCCCAAAGGGCGATTTGTATGCTGGGCAATGCCAACTCTTACATTTCCCTAGAACGTCGCAAGAGCCTTCTCCTCAGGACTGATCCCAAGCTCAGCTCTCTTGCCTCCAAAGAGGAAGGTCTTAATGCTGATGGCCTTCTCTTTGGAGACTCCTTTATAAAGGAAATGAGCAAATATGTCTCGACCTTCAATTCTTTGGACTAAGCCCATTCCTCTATGAAGAGAATCTTTTCCAATCGGGTTTTTGGAAGGGCCGGTAAAGGAAGGAGTCGTTTTGCCGGCCGCTTCTCAGCAAGGGGACAATCCCTCAACAGAGGCTCCTACTCCCAATTCAACCAACTCAGCGTCTACCAAGGTTACAAACCCCAATTCTATCCCGCAGGTTCCGCGGTGGCCGCAACAGGGGTTACAGATCTAAAGGAGAACAACTCGCAGGTAAGAACTTTCAGTTCTGGCCTTCCTCCAGTAGGAGGCAGGCTAGCTTTGTGTTTAGACGTTTGGTTGTCAATAACTTCCGACCCTTGGGTAATTCAGACCGTCCAAGGTTATTGTATAGACCTTTAATAAAACTCCTTGTCAGCCCTTTCTTCCTCGTCCTCTCCTTTTTTCTCGCAATCAGTCTCGCCTCATTCAGGACGAGATACAAGCTCTTCTGTCGAAACAAGCTATGGAGAAAGTGGTTTTCAACCCTTCCTGTTTTCTCAGCAATATCTTTTTGGTACGGAAAAAGAACAAAAAACATTGCCCTTTCATAAACTTAAGAGAGTTCAACAATTTCGTAGTTTACCACCATTTCAAGATGGAAACCATTCTCCACCTAAGGGATCTCCTCCTTCACAACGACTGGTTTGTTCGTATAGATCTTCAAGACGCTTATATTTCAGTGCCGGTCCATCCCTCCTTCAGGAAATTTCTTCAATTCCAGTGGGGGAATACATTCTTTCAATTCAAAACTCTTCCCTTCGGTCATTCCTCTGCCCCTTGGTGTTTCACCAAGATTCTCAAACCTGTGGTAGTCTTCCTCAGGGCTCAAGGGATAAGACTTATCGTCTATCTCGTCGATTTCCTTATTATGGCTCAGGAAAAGTCTTCCATTGCATCTCAGCTAAATCTGTGTCAAGACCTTCTCCTTCGATTGGGCTTCCTTTTAAATCTTCAAAAGTCCACTCTGATCCCTTCACAATCTCTCAAGTTTCTGGGGTTTCTAGTCAACACTACTGAGTCGACTCTCCAGCTTCCTCAATACAAAGTCTCCTTAATAAAGAAGGCGGTTCGTCATGCCTTGTCTCTCCCTTGTTCTTCCCTCAGAGCATTGGCTTGTCTTGTAGGCCTTCTTTCCTCTTCGATCCAGGCCATTTTCCCAGGACCTTTTCATTACAGACCCCTCCAAAGGCTCAAGATCCGTCATCTTCAGCAAGGTCTGTCATATTCAGATCAGATTGCCCTAGACGCAGAGTCCAGGGAAGAACTCATATGGTGGCTAGGTCATTTAGATGCCTGGAACGGGAGAACAATTTTCTCTGCTGCCCCAGTTCTTGTCAGATGCAAGTCTGACAGGTTGGGGCGCAAGATGTGGTCCACACTCGACTGGGGGTCCATGGTCCGTTCAGGAGTCGTCAATGCATATAAACTGTTTAAAGATGCTTGCAGGTTCCTTTGCCATCCAGTCCTTTACAAAAGACAGGGTAAAATGCTCCATTCTTCTCAGGATGGACAACCTATCTGCCGTAACATACATCAATCGTCTGGGCAGAACAAGATCCAAACCATTGGCTCTCTTGGCCAAGAGTCTCTGGGAGTTTTGTCTGCACAAAAACATTTCAGTCAGGGCGGAATACCTCCCGGGCAATCTGAATGTAGTGGCCGATTGGTTCTCAAGACACTCCCAGGATTCAACCGACTCGCGGCTTCATCCTTCCATATTCAATCTTCTTTCTTCTATCTTCGGTTCAATGACCATAGACCTGTTTGTCTCAAGGTTCAATTCTCAACTTCCAAATTTCTTCAGTTGGAGACCAGATCCTTTGGCCTTGGCTACCAATGCTTTACTTCAAGCGTGATCTCCTTCCCTTCAATATGCCTTTTCTCCCTTCCTCTTTATTGCTCGGGTCCTAGCTCATGTTTGCCGACAATGTTCTTCTCTAGTCCTAGTCACCCCGTTCTGGCAATCTCAACCTTGGTACCCAACCATCTTAGAACTCTCGTTGGATCTTCCAGTCCTGATCTCTTTCTTCCCCGATCTTCTTCTGAACCCCCCAGGGTCTTCCCCACGATCTCGTATTACAAGGTTCACTGTATCTCATAGCTTGGAGGATTTCGGGACTTCCTGGTGAACCCCAGGAATTTCAGAAAAGGCTTTCCAATTCATCCAACAATCCTGGACTCCAGGTACTTCAAGAGTCTACCGTTCCGCCTGGTCGGTATGGTGTAGCTGGTGTGTGGACAGGAATTCCAATCCCGTTTCAGCAGAAGTTACCTTAATTGTAAATTTCCTAGCCTCCCTAGCTTCTCAAGGCAAGGCTTACCGTACCATCAATACCTATAGGTCTGCAATCTCTTCAGAACATGTCAGGGTTGACGGTAGACCTGTAGGAGAACACCCCTTAGTTTGTCACCTCCTAAAAGGAATACGTTTTTCCAAACCTCCAGCCCCAAATACAATTCTATGTGGGATGTGAACTCCGTCCTTTGTCTTCTTATTTCTTGGCCCGATAATTCTGAACTATCCTTGAAACATTTGTCTGCTAAACTCACTATGCTCCTCTGTCTTGTGTCTATAAAACGTTTTTCTGATGTCAAGGCTCTAGATGTTTCCTCCTTTCATCTTTCTGCTTTAGGAGTGTGTTTCAATGTATCCAGACGTCCCAAGACCAATTTGTCCTCAGTCCTTTATCCCTTTTTTCCCTCTCAACCTAAATTGTGTGTTGGTAATTGCCTAAAAACTTATGTTTCACGAACTGCAGATCTCAGGAGTCTTTCCTCATCTCAATTGCTGATTTCCTTTCAGAAACCCCACAAACCTGTCTCATCTCCCACTTTGGCTCGTTGGGTAAAGTGGCTGATGTCTTTGGCTGGGGTCCCTACCAATGTTTATGGCGCCCATTCCGTTAGAGGTGCCACGGCTTCCTGTGCCTTTTGGTCTGGTGCTGGTTTGCATGATATCCTTAGATCTGCAGAATGGTCGAACGTTAGTATGTTTAGAACCTTCTATTTTAAGCCTGATGATCATCCTTTGCAAACGGTTATTTCAATGCTTTGAATAAGCATAATATGAGCCTCCCATCTTGTAATAAAATTGAGATTTTCCTAGCCTTAGTGTCAGAAAGACTAGATTTTATTAAAGACAAGGAGGCGAGTATTATCCCTCCTCTTCTAACCCTCCCTGTTCTTTGTTTCCAGTTGCCTCAGCCGCAACCAGCAACATTGCTTCTGGCTGACTGCCTTTCATCGGCTCCTTGTTCTGGACCTCCTGTGGACTCAGTGGTTTATCCTTTCCTTAAGGCCTTCTGCAAGGACTTCCTCTCTGCCTTTTTGACTCTCTATGGTTTATTATGGTTGTTTTCAAGTTACTCCATTGACTGACTTTCGCAAGAAAAGAGGGCTTGGTGCTCTAAGTCAAGATAGTTATTATGGGGCTCGTATTGTGATTGGTTGGCCCCATTGTGATGCATTTTGTAGTTTTTTTCCCAGGGATTCTGGGATTTGTAGTTCTTGGCTGCTGTTTAAATAAAGCATGAAAAGAAAGCATAATACTCACCTCCTTGTCTTTAAGAAAATCTAGCCTTTCTGACACCAAGGCTAGGAAAATCTCAATTTGGTAATCCCTTGTCTCACTTTAACAAGATTCTGATCAGAGTCTCATATTAAAGAGGGCATTTTTGGCATAAAGGGACACTACCTGGTGCAGTTCTCCAGGTGTCAGTCTATTGTTGCAGTAGTGTTCTCTCAGTATATATTGTACAGCAATAGGCAGAGTAGGCAGTGCTCCTATATTTCTCTGACTACTGCAGAAGGATCTGATGCACTACCATTCACTCCCACTGGGAACTGGGAGCTAAATAAACAAGCATTGGCAACACCAATAGTTCTCGCCTATGCAAGAGCTACTGGCTTTGCTAATGTGTTTTAGCCTAGCTGCACACCAGCGTGGCTGCTGTTTAACAAGGCTAAAAGTTAGTGGCGTGGAGAAGAGTGGCATGGAGTGTCACTTTGGAATGGCGAAGAGTGAGTGCAATATTGTAGTAACAGTGGCGTCGAGTGGACTGGTGTAGACAGCAATGGTGTAGAGTGTTGCAGAGTGCAGTGGCATTGAAATCAACGGTGTACAATGCAGCATTGTAGAGTGGAGTGGCGCAGAGTGGAGTGGCATACAATGCAGTGGTGTAGAGTAGTGGTGTAGAGTCGTGCAGAATGGAATGGTGTAGAATTAAGTGTTGCAGAGGGAAGTGGCACAGAATAGAGTTGAGTGCCACAGAGTGCAGTGGCATACAGTAGTGCCAAGTAGAGTAGCATTCAGTGGTGCAGAGTATAGCTCCATACAGTGCAGTAGAGCAGAGTGGAGTAGTGCACAGTAGTGGCATAGAGTTCAGTGGGTAAAAGTACAGTGTTGCAGAGTAGAGTGTCAGAATGCAGTGAGAGAGAGTGGAGTAGAGTGGTGTAGAGAGCTGCAGTGGCTAGGAGTGCAATTGAGGAGAGTGCATTGGCACAGAGTGCAGTGGTTAAGAGTAGAGTGTTGCAGAGTGCAGTGGCATAGAGTGGAGTGGTACAGAGTGGAGTATAGTGCAGTGGCATAGAGTAGACTGTTACAGAATAGAGTGAAGTGGCACAGAGCTGAGTAGTGAAGGGTAGCGTGCAGCTGTGTAAAGTAGCATAGATTGTAATGTAATGGCATAAAGTAAAGTTGTGTGGAGTGCAGTGGCATAGATTGTAGTGGTGCAGAGTAGGTTAGAGTGGCGCACAGTGGACTGGCATAGAGTGCAGGGGCAAAGAGTTGAGTATTACAGAGTAAAGTGCAGTGGCACAGAGTGCAGTGCTGCTGAGTGTCAGAGTACAGCAGCGTAGGGTGGATTTGTGCAGAGTTGAATGGTGTGGCCTAGGCTGGAGTGCTGTGGGGTGCAGTGGCAAAGAGTGCAGTGGCATAGAGTAGAGCAGCAAAGAGTGCATTGGCATTCAATAGAGTCATACAGGGTAGAGTAGAGTGGCGTAGCATGAAGTGGCATAGAGTTCAGTGACATAGAGGGATGTAGAGTGCAGTGGCGTGGAGTAGTGCAGAATAGCGTGCAATGATGTGGAGTGGTGCAGAGTAGAGTGGAGTGGCATGTTCATTTCGTGGTAGCACACTGTCATTATAGACAACACATTTTCAATTGAAATGACCATTACATTTGCACAGACATACAGTTTTACTAATAGAACTATATAGCGCACAGACGAAAATGTGTGGAAATTCCATCACCTAGTTTAATGGTTTGTTTTGATCATATAAAAGTATGTTTCCAACATGCTTCAAAAATTCCAAAAACTGTGCTTCATTTGTGCATTCATAACTGAAATACTTACACAGTTCATTTAAATGTTGTCGTGTGCTAGAAAAAAAAACTCTTTTGTTTCCTGACTATCCAGCAAGATTGTCACAAAAATCTTCTCAGTCAAAGAAAGAAAAGTAAATAAGCGCCCTTGGAAGACAGCACCAGGTCTTTGAATGCACAGCAAATGTGATGAGAAAAGAACAAGATTTACAGCCCTGTTTACAGAAAGGGACCAGAAAGAGACCACCTGTTTACAGAAAGGGGCCAATTGGAAGGATTCACCAAATGCGTTTTTGTCAAGGGAAGGACCAAGCCCAAGCTGGCCAGCCTAAAACTAATAAAGCCAGCAAATGGAAATCAAACAAACTTGAGTTACAAACTACAAAGCCAAAGGCAAGCAATGGGCAACTTTCTGAATGTCCCTAAGACGTCTTACCAAACCAGAAAGCTCCACTGTCTGGTAGGCTGTAACCAAAAAAAGGTATATCCAGGTAATAAACAGTTCACCAAGGCCAACACTCTGAAAAACCATAAACATGAAGTTCTATTCTAGAGGGTCAACACCAGCAATGCCATGATGTGTGGACATTATATTGCTGATGTTTATGCGCTTTGGTCGCAGAAGATGATAAAGAGTTTACGGAGTAAGACGTAGTCCAAGATCTGGGGATAGAAAAATAATAGATGATTTGTGGATTTAAGGTATTCTTGTCTGAAAATGATTGAAGTGCAGGCCGTGAGACATGTCAACTGCACAAATGAGATAGGGACAGTAACAAATCTGTTGAGGTTTAACTAATATTGATCAGCGTTGGTGAAGCCTGATGAGCAAAGGTGAAACTACATTGATTAAGTGATTTCCCGCTGGTCAAGATTTCATTGTTGTATGATTAAAACTCTTTTTGATTGAAAAGTCAGACAGTGTTAAAACTTTAAAATTCCGGTTGCTGACTGGTTATCTGATTTCTTAAGAAGAATGAGAAAAAGGTAGTTATTCTATGTTGCCTAGAGTTACAGTGTTGAAGCTATGTCTGTGCACCAAGAAACTGTAAAGGCGGGTGAGCTGCTACAAGAAGTGGGTTGTTCGTCATATTGTGATGCACTGGTACTGGTCGGTTGGTCTAAACGTCGCACTGAGATTGTTGGAGCACATTAATTGGTTGCTTGGTTTACTGAGCCACGCTGGGATTGGAAAAAAGGTTTACTGAAATTTGATGTGCACAGAACAGAATCAGAACACTGAAGCTCTGTATTATAATTGCCATTTGTTGAAATTTAATTCGAAATCATGAAATTTTTCAAAGTTACTAGAAGGTTATTAAGAGGCTATGTAACTATTGTACTATGGGAGGGTGAAGAGGCACCACCTGAGAGTATGCCAGCATATCATGTGATGACTGAGGAAGGGTTACATACATGCGTATGGCTTCGTCAATGAAGAAAGATTACAGAGAAAGAGGATCCATTCAGTTTTCCTAGATACAGTTCATTTGAGAATTATTGACAAATTACACAAAATACTTTGTGAAATGAAGCCACTTCCCAGCCCTACACAGTTTACAGCACTAGGTGCTCGGCAGAAAATAGCTTGCACTAGAGAGAGAAAGAGAGAGGGAAATACTAAAGTCGAACAAAAAGCGCTACGAAAAATTATACACATGCAATATGGGATGGGCAATAGCCAAGGTAGTGAAAATAAATATAGTAGAAGGAACATGACAGATTGCCTATGAACAATCTGAAAAACACAAGAAGCCCAAAAGGAAAAAGATTAAAGGGGAGACCGAGACAAAAGATGAAACAAAATCAGCCACTGATTCCGATTCAGTAGATATTTTAGATGAATTATTGGCTGCACATCCACCACCTTATGTGGGTCTTGTGACAAATGCTGATCTGACAGTAACTAATAACAAGACAGTCAGCTCCTAGTGATCCAATATATATATATATATATATATATATATATATGTGTATTTGAAACAGTTATTGCCCAACCTGTAGTGAATCAGCCATCTGTAGCACAGCCTGTTATGACTCAGACTGTTGCTCAGCAAGTAATCTCAAATGTTTCAGCTCAAGTAGGAGCTGCTCAGGTAGTGATGCCTACAGATGTTACCGCTTGCATAGTGCCTGTATTATCACCCATTACTAGGGTAACTATATCCCAGCCAGTACATTAATTGCTACAAACACACCAAATGCCCAGATTAATTGTGCCTCGAATATAGTAGCTCAAATAGCTGTTGGAGGTGCACCAGTGACAGAATTTATCCTGACTTCACAAAATTCACAGATTGTTGTGTGGACACCACCCTAAACGAGTCAGGCATTAGGATAGGGAAGGTAATTTGTCTTCACTACACAAACATCACAGGGAAAGATGAACTTGTTCTAAGATGGGATTTTAACTCCATGGTTTGAGGAAGCTGCTAGAAAGGGTACAAAAAGAGACCGAGTAGTAGTTGAGGCTCAAAGACTGAAAGGCCATTGAATGTCTGAAGATTAAAAACTGAACAGAGGAAATAATCAAAGATTGTTTTAACCTTGATCATGTGAATCATTGCCCAAAAAAAATAATCAATTCATTTGTGCAAAGAGATTATAAGAAGAGCTGCAGCTGTACATGAAAAATTAACTGAATTAGCAGATAAATATGAAATTGACCTCTCTAAAAGCACCAAATTGCAGAGAAGTTTCAGGGTACAGTTGGATGATGAATCAATTGAGACAATATGTTCCTCAGGAATGCACCTGCACATTATTGTATTAGTAAAATGTGCTGCAGATGGAGTAAATTTGAGAAACTAAAATACAAATGGGCAAAGAAACATGAAAATAAGAAACCAATCGAGGCGGATTCAATCAATCAAGGTATTTATACAGCGCGCTACTCACCCGTGAGGGTCTCAAGGTGCTAGAGGTGGGGGTCACTGCTGCTCGAAAAGCCAGGTCTTGAGATGCCTCCGGAAGGCGAGGTGGTCCTGGGTGGTCCTGAGGTGGGCGGTGAGGGAATTCCACATCTTGGCCACCTGGTAGGAGAAGGATTTCCCCCCTGCGTTGGTTAGGGACGGTGGCGAGAACGAGGCTGGTGGAGCAAAGTTGACGGGTGGGCGTGTAGAAGGTGAGGCGACGGTTGAGGTACTCGGGTCCCTTGTTGTGGAGGGCTTTGTGTGCGTGGGCGAGGAGCCTGAAGGTGATCCTTTTGTTGACGGGTAGCCAGTGCAGGTGTCTCAGGTGGGCGGAGATGTGGCTGTGGCGGGGTACATCGAGGATGAGGCGTGCCGAGGCGTTATGTATGCGCTGAAGACGTTTCTGAAGTTTTGCAGTGGTTCCTGCGTATAGGGTGTTTCTGTAGTCCAGGCGGCTTGTGACGAGGGCGTTGGTCACAGTTCTTCTGGTGTCGGCGGCGATCCAGCGGAAGATCTTTCGGAGCATGCGGAGCGTGAGGAAGCAAGAAGACGAGACGGCGTTGACTTGCTTGGTCATGGTGAGAAGGGGGTCCAGGATGAATCAGAGGTTGCGTGCGTGGTCTGAGGGGGTCGGTGCGGTGCCCAGGGCCTTGGGCCACCAGGAATCGTCCCAGGCGGACGGGGAGTTTCCGAGGATGAGGACTTCCGTCTTGTCTGAGTTCAGCTTCAGGCGGCTGAGTTTCATCCATTCTGCGACGTCTTTCATTCCATCATGTAGGTTGGTTTTGGCGGTGGCTGGGTCTTTGGTGATGGAGAGTATCAGCTGAGTGTCGTTGGCGTAGGAGACGAAGTTGATGTTGTGTTTGCGTGCGATGTCGGCGAGGGGGCTCATGTAGACATTGAAGAGGGTGGGGCTGAGTGAGGAGCCTTGTGGGACGCAGCAGATGATCTCGGTGGGTTCCGAGCAGAAAGGAGGGAGGTAGACTCTTTGAGAACGGTTCGAGAGGAAGGAGATGATCCAGTCCAGGGCCTGTCCTAGGATACCGGTGGAGCGGAGGCGGGTTATTAGGGTGCGGTGGCAGACGGTGTCGAAAGCAGCCGAGAGGTCGAGGAGGATGAGGGCGGTTGTTACTCCGTGGTCCAGTAGGGTTTGGATGTCGTCGGTGACTGCGATGAGGGCAGTTTCCGTGCTGTGGTTGGCCCAAAAACCGGACTGGGAGGGGTCGAGCAGGTTGTTGTCTTCGTGGAAGTTGGTCAGTTGTTTGTTGACGGTCTTCTTGATGACTTTGGCCGGGAAGGGGAGGAGCGAGATGGGGCGGAAATTCTTCAGGTTGTTTGGGTCCGCCGTAGGTTTTTTTCAGGAGAGCGTTGACTTCCGCGTGTTTCCAGCTCTCTGGGAAGGTGGCAGATGCAAACGAGCTGTTGATGATGGTCTGGAGATAGGGGGCGATGCTGACGTCAGCTTTGTTGAAGATGTAGTGTGGGCAGGGGTCCGATGGGGCACCGGAGTGGATGGCGTTCATGGTAGTTTTGGTCTCTTCGGCGCTGATGGGTGTCCAGGCGTTGAGGGTGACGGCTGGGGCTGTGAGATCCGTGGTGGTCGGCGGGGTCTGTGAACCGAAGCCGTCATGTAGGTCGGTGATCTTTCGATGGAAGAAGGTAGCGAGGGAGTTGCAGAGTTCTTGTGAGGGTGTGATGGAGTTGGAGCTGGCGTTGGGATTGGAGAGCTCTTTGACGATGTTGAAGAGTTCTTTGCTGTTGTGGGTGTTCTTGTCCAGTCTTTCTTTGAAGGATGCTCTTTTGGTGGCGCGGATCAGTTGGTGGTGTTCGCGGGTGGCGTTTTTGAGGACTGACATATTTTCTGCGGTGTGTTCTTTGCGCCAGGTTTTTTCGAGGGTCTGGCAGGTTCTCTTGGAGTCTTTGAGGGCGTCTGTGAACCATTGGGGTTTTCTGGCGTTGGTCTGACTTGGGTGGCGTCTGACGGGGGCGAGGTTGTCAACGCAGTTGGTGATCCATTGTGGGAGGCTGAGGGCTGCGTTGTTGGCAGGTTGGTTGTGGTTGAGGGTGGAGAGTAGCTGTTCTGTGGAGATTTTGTTCCAAGGTCTGCGGGTGATAGGTTGTGTGCGCAGGTGGTGAGTCTTGCATCTGGAAGGTAAAGTGGACACATCTGTGGTCGGTCCAGTGTATCTCGGTAGAGTGGCTGAAGGATACGTGGTTGCTGGCGGAGAAGATGGGGGTCGAGCGTGTGTCCAGCTATGTGGGTGGGCGTGTTCACCAGTTGCTTGAGACCGAGGTTGGCGAGGTTGTCGAGCAGGGTGGTGGTGTTGGTGTCGTTGTTCTGCTCCCGGTGGAAGTTCATGTCTCCGAGGAGGATGTAGTCTGGCGAGGCTAGGGCGTGCGGGGAGATGAAGTCTGTGATGGATTTGCTAAATAGGGCGCGTGGTCCCGGGGGCCTGTAGACGAGAGTTCCTCTGAGGGTGGTCCTGGGGTCGGTGTGGATCTGGAAGTGCATGTGTTCGGCGGCGAGGAGGGTGATGTTGATGGAGCTCTTGTATATGATGGCGATTCCTCCTCCGACTTGGTTGGTGCGGTCTTTCCTGGTGATCTGTAGCCGTCGGGGATGGCTAGGGCGATGTCGGGGGCCGATGAAGCGTTCATCCAGTCTCAGTGATGAAGGCGACGTCCGGTGCGGTAGAGTCCAGGAGGTCCCATAGTTCAATGGCGTGCTTGTGGACGGAGCGTGCGTTGATGAGGATGCACTTGAGGTGGTTGTTGGAGCGTGGGCTGGTGGACGGAATGCCGTCGCGGTGGAAGGTATGCTTGCAGGTTTGACAGGCGAAGGGTCCATGAGTGCGTTTCGGGCTAGCTTGGTAGCAGGTGGTAGTGCGTCCCGGGTTGAGTGCGTGGAGGGAGGCGGCGTCGTAGCTGTGCTGGGGGTTTTGGGAGCGCTGGGCGCGGTCCAGGCACGGTCGGGCTTGCCTTTGGCGCGCGAGCGGCGCAGCGGCCACCATAAGAGGGAGGGGGGAGGTGGGGTCAGCTGGGGGGCGGGAGGGAGGGCGATGAATGGGAGCAGGGTGGGGCGGGGCCGCGCGGGTGGCAGCGGCGGGAAAACAGAGAGTGGGAGGCGGGGAGGCCGATAAAGAGACAAAGTGGGGAGAAAAGAGGAAAATTCACTGACGAAAGGCGAGGATGGCTAGAAAAATCAACGAGTAGAAAGAGTCAGAGGAGCACGGGGGAGAGCCAAGAGGAGAGAAAACAGAGAACTGGACAAGAGAGAGCACGAGGAGAGAGCCAAGAGGAGAGGAGAAAAACGAGGAAAGGACAAGCGAGAGCACGAGGGGAGAGCCAAGAGGAGAGGAGAGAAAACGGGGAACTGGACAAGAGAGAGCACGAGGAGAGAGCCAAGAGGAGAGGAGAAAAACGAGGAAAGGACAAGCGAGAGCACGAGGGGAGAGCCAAGAGGAGAGGAGAGAAAACGGGGAACGGGGATTAAGTAAAGAGAAAGCTACCTCCAGATTCCCCAGATGAGGAGGAAGCTACAGCCTACCCAATAAGAGAGGTACAGGGTGGAGCATATGTTCATGTACCTTGGAGCGGGGGGGATCTTGCATCATTTATGAATACATTTCCAAAAGTGAGGGAGAACCCTATGCAGTGGCACACACAAGTTGAGATATTTGTTAAGATTTCAAAGGTGTTGATTTGAAAACTTTTTTTGACATTGCTGTTCCAAATTATTTGTGGGCTAAATGCAAAATTCCTCTCCAGTGGCCAGACGGGGAGCAGAGAAGAAATCCTCGCACTAATGCATCTTCGCCTCTTGTGATGATTATATACAATGAGGTGATAACTCTTCTGAAAGGCCAAGTCCCTCCAAAGGATTTGGAGTACGTGAGATTGAATCAAATTCAGCAGGAAGTAAAGGAGTCTGTGCATGAGTATTATGAGAGATTGCTGAAGGCGTGCCAGCAGCATACGGGCCAAACACACCTTAAGCCTACTGATATGGGATCCTTTTCTCGCAATGGCAGTAGGACCACCGCAGACAGGGCGCTCTGACCGCTGGCACCACCGGGTTGCTACCTATCGATAGCCTGGCAGTCTCAGCAGTCGCAATCTGCCAGAGCAGCGCTGCCTTGGGGATTACGAGTCCCCTTTCCGCCAGCCTTTGCATGGTGGTCTCACCACCATGCAGAGGCTGGTGGAAAGAGATGTTTGGGACCCTATGGGGGCCCATGCACTCGGCATGGGCAGTGTAGAGGCCCCCATGGACAGCCCCGTCGCGAATTTCACTGCCCGAATTACGGGCAGTGAAATGCGCGATGGGTGTTGTTGCACCCGACGCACCACAACATTGCTGCCTGCTCGATTACGAGCCATCGTCAACATTGTTGTGAGCTTTCCACTAGCCAGCGGGGGAAACACTGTTTATGCGGCCAGCATACCGCCAGCACTGGTGGTATGCTTTCTGCAGTGGCTTCAGCGGTCTTCTCTGAAGACCACCAGAGTCGTAATGAGGTCTTAAGTCTTTTTATGAAGTTCTGAAGTATGCTAAGTATTGCAGTGATGAGCAGGCGAGGAAACAGATGAATCTTAAGGAAAAGTTAATGCTAGGACAAACAAAGCTGGCACAGAGAGGTTTTCTGATTCAGTCGCTTGCAGGATATGGTGCAAGGCGTTGGTGTGTAAGGTGGTATACAAGGAGCTGGGTTTCAAGCAGGAATGCAGGGTGTTCAATGAGGTATGGTGGTCACACAAGGTAAAGGTCGAGGAGTCCCAACTGATCCAAATACAGGTGCGGACGTTGCTACACTGAAAAAAATGACTCAGTGTCATCTTTGTAACCTGGTGGACCATTGGAAGCGCATATGTAGGCTGTATTCAGATAGAATAAACAATAATAAGATGCAGGGAGGAAAACAAATGCAGATGCAAAATATGCCTGCACAACAGGTGCAAGTACCAATGTAGAGTCAAGTTGAAATGATTCCAGTCACACAAGCCCTTATGGCTCAATACAATGCAGGTAGCCTAAGACTGAATCAAAGTCAATTGCCCCAAGTAAACCTCAGTACAATGCAGGTGCATAACAAAAATGTAATTCCGCAGTTTCTTATGTTTAATGACGAGAGCTTGGACTCAGACAGGTCGCAATGGTAGTGCCCGAGAGGGGAGGCAGATTGCGTGCTTGGTACAGTCTTAGAGGTAAACCAGAACCCTTTGTAGAAGGTGAAGTACATGGCCACCAAGTGTCATTTCTGATTGACACTAGAGCAACCTGTTCCACTGTTAGAGTAGTGGAAGTCCCCGACCCACCCCTCTCGAAAAAGAAGATTCAAGGTGTAGGTATTATAAATAAGCAAATTACAAATCCAATCTCAAAAGAAGTTCCTAAACAATAGGCTGATATGATGAAAATGATCAATGTGTTGTTTGAGACTCAAGCCCTGTAAATTTATTGGGAAAGGACTTGTGTGAACTCAATTGTACAATCTATTGCACTACCAACTGGGTTAAGTTTCAAACACATGATGATGTTGAGATTAAATTGGCTCAACAAGATACAGTAAGGTTTTACCCAATGATGACAGCAAAATATTTACCTTCAGATTTAAATAGAGACAGTAAACCCAAATCTTTATGATTTTACATGAAAAGATAGTTGACTAATCAAGAGTGAAGAACCAGTTTGAATTACAATCAAGCCAAATGCCATTTTCCCCATAACACCACCTTACCACATGAATCCAGAAATAACAACAGGGATAACACCAATAATTGAGGACATGTTAAAAAAAAGAATATTGAGGGAGATAATAATTGGGAATCCATGCAAATCGCTGATAATGGGATTACAGAAGCTGAATGGAAAGTTTAGGCTAGTTCAGAATTTCATAAAGAGAAAGGACGCTGTAATCCCATGTTGCCTTGTGATATTGAATCCAGCTACCATACTTTACCAGATTCCGTTTACAGCAGAATGGTTCACTGTTATAGATCTTTGCCAAGATTTTTTCTTTAATTCTTACACACGGACAGTCAGTATCTTTTCTCCTTCATATTTTGAAAGCAAGTATTAGCATGGTGTTGAGTCCCACAAGGGTATACAGAGAGTCCTTCAATCTTTAATCAAATGGTGAAGTGGAATTTGGAGGCATTGAGCATGCCCTGTAATTCAGTTCTCGTCCAGTACCTTGATGAATTATTAGTGGCATCAGAAACTAGAGAATCTTTAAAACAAGACATTATTACTCTGTTGAATCACCTCGCTAAGAATGGACATAAAGCATCCCCTAACTAGCTGCAATACTGTCAAAAAGAGGTTTCAATATTTGGGAATTATCATTGAGAAACAAACAAGAAAAGAATGGTTGACTACTTTACCCAACTTTTTTACGGTGACAACGCCTTTACTGACACACAGAGATGTGCCTGATCTGATTCTATGGGACAACAAATGCATGAAAGCTTTCCTAGAGCTGAGAGAAAGTCCCTGTTGTGCCCCAGTTCTAGGAATTCCCGATTATTTAAAGAGTTTTACATTATTTTGCAGTGAGAGTGAGGACTGCAATCTCTCAGTGTTTACACAGTTGCATGGTGACGCCAGAAGGCCTGTCGCCTACTTTTCAATGACACCTGCAGCTACTGCATCGCCGGCTGTCTTAAAGTGGTGGCTGCTGCCAGTGCTAGATTCAAGAGATGCGAAAGCGTAGTGATGGGACATCCATTATCTGCTATGGTCCCCAGTGCAAGACTGACTAAGTATGAACAACAGAACTCCATGCTGAGAATCTCACTCTGAGGCGCTGTCAGATTTGAAATCTTATCTTATGCCTCTGCCTGAGAATGAGGCATAAGATAAGTTTGAGCATGACTGTCTTGATGATACGTATTTATGCATCCAGCCAAGACCTGATATAAAAGAGGAGTCGTTAATAAGTCCTGATTATGTCCTTTTTTGCTGATAGCTCATGTTTAAGGACAAATGTATGTTCCCTAAGAGCAGCTTGCGCTGTTTGTACCTTTCAAGAAATAGTAGAAGCTTTGTGGCATCAAGGAGTTTCTTCATCATAAGTTGCAGAGCGGATTGCTCTTACTAGAGCTTGCAGCTTGACAGCCTAAATGAGAGTGGCCATATTTACATACAGTTAGTACGGCTGCGGTGCAGTCCACAATTTCGGACAGCTATGGTCACAGATAGGTTTTTTGACCGCGTCAGGATCCCAAAATAGAAATGGGGAGCAAGTGAGGCGATTGTTAGAAGCCTTACAGCTTCCAACTGAAACTGCTGTTGTAAAATGTGCAGCACACAGTCGCGACATTCGTTAAGTCACAGTCTGCAACGAAAATGCAGACAAAGTGGCAGTCTACTGTGCAACTGTGGGTTGTACAATTAATTGAACATTCACAGATGAATCTTAAGAGGACACTGTCTTTTCTATATTGATGACAAAAGCTGGTACTTGGGAGAAATTGAAAGCTATGCAGGAAAATGTGTCTGAAGCAGAACGACAGAGTTGGATTAGAGCGGGATGCAGAAAGGATTAAAGTTACATTTGAGATTTAGTAGGTGGAAGACCAGATTGTTAATTGTCTTCAATGACACAAAATGTCCATGGACCTAAACATTTAGGCAGGGATGCAGATCATTAAGACAGAATTGGTTTAATCCCAGATATAGAGCTCAAGCAGAAGGATTGTGTCATCGATGTGTGACATGTCAACAAATTATTGCAGGAAAACGAACACCACTCACAATGAGTCAAGTAGGGAGATCAGGTGGTCCCTTCAACAGAATGCAGATGGATTTCATTGAAATGCTTGTTAGTAATGGTCTGAGATATGTCCTAGTTATAGTGTGCAATGGCAGTCTCACTGTAGCCAAATTGCTGTCAAGAGAGTTGGTCCCAAGGTACGGCATACTGGTTTCCCTGGAGTCGGAGTGAGAAAGTCAGAGCGAGAACTTCAACAGTGAGATCATTGAAATGTTGTGTGCTGCATTACAAATTGAACAGAAATTTCACTGTAGTTATTGACCTGAGGCTTCTGGAATCGTTAAGCAGACCAACGGAACCATTAAATCCCTTTTGGCAAAAATCAGTGCTTCTACTTTATTGAAATGGCCTGATGCTTTTTGTTTGGTGTGAATGAGTCTGCGAAGTACACCAGACAGACAGACTAGTTTGTCCCTTCATGGGATACTTCTGGGGTGAGCACCTGCTGTACCTGCGAATGCACTTGCAAACATAAGAGATGAAATGGTACTCGATTATTGAAAAGGGCAAGCTGATGTGGTGCATTCTGTTTCTCAACAAGTTGAAGCTGTCACTGTAAACCCACATCAAGACCAGTGCTATGACCTCATTCCTGGTGACTGGGTGCTCATTAAGAAGCATGTGAGCAAGTCGTGTCTGCAGCCAAGGTAGAAAGGCCCCTACCAAGTAATCCTGATCACGAATACAGCTGTCAAATGTGCTGGAGTACCAAACTGGCTGCATGCTTCACATACCCAGAGAACAAGAGATCCTTATGAAGAAATAGTGTTGTATGTGGCAGACATGAAAACACTTGTAAAAATACCACAGCAAGTTGTATAGTCTAATCAAGTTTTTGATCAAAGCCAGTAAGAAAGAAGGGTGAAGATCTGCGGACAGGTGGTGAAATCCAACTGACGGATATCTTTCAAAGTGGCACTAGAGCTCTTTACAAAGAAAGTGAATAAGTAATAATTCAAACCAAAGTGACAGTTGAAATATCCGCAGAACAACAAGTTTTGAATCAAGGACAAAGAGAGATGCTGTAGGAAAGTGCCCTTTTAAACATGGGCACTCCTACTTTTTGTCTGATAATTGATGCTATTTTGACTGAAAGTGCACTGGATTTATGCTAACTAAGGGCCAGATGTAGCAACCCGTTTGCGAGTCGCAAACGGCGAAAATCGCCGTTTGCGACTCGCAAACGTGGGTTTGCTATGCAGAAATGCATTTTGCGAGTCGGATCCGACTCGCAAAATGCATTTCAGACTCGCTAATAGGAAGGGGTGTTCCCTTCCTATTAGCGACTCGCACTGGTATGCAATTCCATTTGCGGCCGCGAAAGCGGCCGCAAATGGACTTGCAGTTACCATCCACTTGAAGTGGATGGTAACCCAGTCGCAAACGGGAAGGGGTCCCCATGGGACCCCTTCCCCTTTGTGACTGGACCAGATATTAATTTTTCAGGGCAGGGAGTGGTCCAAGGGACCACTCCCTGCCCTGAAAAACCGAAACTAAAGGTTTCGGATTTTTTTAAAGTGCAGCTCGCTTTCCCTTAGGGAAAACGGGCTACACTTTAAAAAAAAAAAAAAACCTGCTTTATTGACAAGCAGGTCGCTAACATGGAGGCCTGCTGACGTCAGCAGGCCTCCATGTTCGCGAGTGCCTATACTCGCAATGGGGCCGCAATTTGCGACCCACCTCATGAATATTCATGAGGTGGGTCATTGCGACCCCATTGCGAGTTGCAGTCGGTGTCTGAGACACCGTACTGCATAGCAATTTGCGAGTTGAAAATTGCGAGTCGCAGGGACTCGCAATTTGCAAGTCGCAAATTGCTTTTTTCGTACATCTGGCCCCAGGTCTCCAGTGCCAGATCTCTTTCCCTAAAACTGTGTAATTGTTCCCCAATTGGCAATACCTTCGGCCTCCCTGTAAGACCTCAGTAAATGGTACCCCTGGTAACTAGGGCATGGGTACCAAAGGAAGGTCCCCAAGGGCTCAGCATGTATTATGCCACCCTCATGGACACCTCACCCAACATATGCAGACTGCCATTGGAGGCTGTGTGTCTTGGTGTAACTAAAAGTGAAAACACAACATGGCACACACCTGTGTGCCATGTCCCCTAAACACTGCATGCAATGTATGTAAGTCAATCCTAAGGCAAGGTGCATTACATTGCATGTGAGGACATACCTGCCAGAGCAGATATGCCCCTGCTATGCCTTTCTTAGACATAGTGAGCGACCAGGGAAGCCATTTTCAGTATATGTGCTGAACACTGGTCACTACAAGTTCCCCAGCTACGGGATGGCTTCATTGAAACTAGGTATGTTTGGTATCAAACATCTAGTATTAATAAACCCTAACTGATGGCAGAGATGGATTTACTAACACATGCACACAGAGGGCACCTTAGAGGTAGCCCCTGAGAACTTACCAACTACCCCTGCGGGAACTGACTACTTTTAGCCAGCCTGCCACCTCCAGACACGAGTCTGACCTAGGGTGAGAGCCTTTGCTCTTGGGCAGTTAATCACAAAGGGCTTCAAAGGAGCTCACTGCCCTTGGTATGCTGATCTGGCTTCACTCACAGGAGAGATGCTGACACCCCCACCCCTTACCCCAGTACCCATTAGACACCTAGACAGGCAGGGACTGTATTATTCAGGGAGTTGTGTCCACCCTTCAGGTCAATCCCACCCCTAAGGTGAGTTGCCTGATGTGGACTCAACTTTCTAGAAATCTGCCATGTCGGTGTTGGCAGATTTAGGAACTCTGGAACACGAGGAAGGTATTGGAAGGGCTTGTAATTTTCACAGGTGATCAGCAACATGTTATATTTATGAACTGTGATTTGTCGGAGAACGATCTTCAATGCAATTTTGTATCTATAATTTCTTGTAAGAGATATTTTGCTAGAAGTGCAAATATCTTGCTATCTATATCTAAATATCTATGACCACTTCCGGTGGAAGGGTTATGCCCACCTCCCACAAGAAGTGGTCATATCAGGGGTCTAGTGACCAGAGGGGTAAGTAGCCCATTGACTACTACCCTACACTCCCTGAAACACCCCTAGATGCAGTATTTAGGGGAGCCCCTAGCACCTGGCACCAGGAAATTAGATTCCTGCTGACCAACAAAGGAGGACACCCAAGAGCTGCTAAAGCAAAGCCCGAGGGAGAAGAATCTGACTTGGCCCCAGCCTTACCGGCCTTTCTGCTGTTCCCACCTATTTGTGCCAAAGTCGACTTGTCCTGCAAGCTTCTGTGCCTCCAAAAGCCTGTGAGGCCTGCCTGCCTTCAACAAAGACCAAGGAACTCCTGTGGAGCAGCGGGCTGCTTCCCTTCATCTTGCAGACACACCAAGACAACTACGAGGACTCCAGGCCACAGATAATCTGACACCAGAAAGCACCATTGCATCCGTGCTGCCTAGCCCAAGTTGAAGCTGGCCTATGGTGCCAATGTGGTCCCCCTGCCCTCCAGAGACAAAGCCCACCTGGGACCTGCCCACCATGGACTCACCAATGCAACCTGCAGCCTTTGCAAGCAGGCCCCTCAGGCTCGAATGCTCTGGTGGAGAAAACCCAACGCCTCATGACACCTCTGTACCTGCCGCCCATGGAGAAGAGGATTGAAGGCGCCCCCACATTCCCACACATCTCAGGATTGGAATTCACTTGTCGGTTCTTCCCAACTGGACTCCCTGTCCAGACCTGCAGCCTCCTTTTACCCGGACCGTTTCCAAATTGACTAACATGGGCATCTGATGCCATACTACACCTCTGCACTCTGGTGCCACCCAGTGTGACCTATAGTTGTGGTTCTGACCCTTGCCCAATACTTACCTTACTTGCCATACTACACCTCTGCACCTGGCCGCCCTGGTTTCCACCAAGTGTGACCTATAGGTGTGATTCTGACCCTTGCCCAATACTTACCTTAAGTCCAGGAGATTGGTCCCATAAGTCGCTGTATGCAGTACTTGGTTGTCTCTCTATAGGATAACATTGCAGCTTTTCAGAAAGTGCAGCGTCGACTTTTCAAAAATGATTTTTCTTGCAAAACGTACTTACCTGAACAAATTGATTCTGGTGCCAAAACATATATAAAGATACTTGTTATTTTTGTAAATTGGTGTGGATCTCCTTCTTGGGTTGTGTGTCTCATTTATTCAATGTGTGTATTTGCAGATGTCTCACACTCCTCTCTGATAAGCATAAGGCTGTTTGACCACGCTAAACCCTAAAAGAGCACCTTGGGATTGCTAGAGCAAGGCCTTGTCCGCTGGTAAGGGAACCCCTGGACTCTCTGACTGATATAGCTCATTTTGATATATCAAATAAAGAGCCAGCTTCCTACAGACGCCCACAATGCTAAATGACCAAAGACTTACAATCGAAAGAATTTGAAATTTAGTGTGTTTATTGGAACCATACCACTGACAATTGATGAAGAAACAGAATCAAGTGGCATAGGTGACATGGAATAAGAACAACAAACACTCAGAAGACCTAAATGAGCTACAGTACCTTGTCGAAGATATTCTGCACCTGAATGGACATACTACATGATCCAAGTGCTAAATATCCCAATTTCAGATATGCTCGGCTGAAATAATAAACTGCCTCAACATCTTTGAAATTACCCAAAGAACAAATTCAGTTGTGAACAAATTAATAAACAGTTTGAAATATATGTTTTTGATTCGATTGCTTTTGATAAAACAGTACCCATGCTAGAGGCTGCAGACGAAGAATGGGGAATCACATTTCAGAAGGACAAGGAATAGCGATAAGGAAGACTATATGAAGACTGCTGTAAATAAAGGTGCAAGAAACTAACGTAAGCGAAGAAGATAATCAACAATTGTTGCATTCTGTAATAAAGACATTAACATTGCTGTTACACACATATTGCTTTTAAAAGATCTGACTTTAGTTAAACATGTGTGCCCTCACCAGAAATAGATGTAAGATTATTATAGGGATAATACTTTCATTAATAGTTGTATTTGCAGTATTATTAGGAATATCTTTTACACCAGAGACAGTACAATCTGTAACTACATTCACTAACACAACATCTAGACCAGGTATTAATTAAGATGAGGTAAAAGCTTCTTTAGTAGATTACATGAAGGAAGATTATTTAAGCAACATATGGCTGGGTCTGAACTGGAATGGCATGGGCAGCAATAAAACGATGGATTAAACCCAGATCTGTGACTGGGGGGTGGGGGTGGGGGGGGGGGGGGGAGTGTTTGCATTGTCAGCACTCCGTCCATCATCCTTTTTGTGTTGCTAATGTTGCCCTAAGTGGGAAGGGTATGCCCAGACGTGGGTCCTGTGCTTCCCATGCCACTGGATTCAAGCTAGCCTGGCTGATGAGGGGTGAAACCCCGAAACCGGTCCCAGGATGCTTATTTCCAGTCCAGGGAAGACCTGGCCTGGCAGTTCGGGCTGGACTGTTCCCATGGGGAACAGGGTCAAGACTGATTTGCATATGGCTGGGTCCGAACTGGAATGGCATGGGCAGCAAAAAAACGATGGTTTAAACCCAGATCTGTGACTGGGGGTGAGTGCTTGCATTGTCAGCACTCCGTCCATCATCCTTTTTGTGTTGGGAAGATTATTTAACAAATGTTTCTTCTAGATTAGTAAAAGGACATACAAGGGCTATTGATGCAAAATATTGCTTTGTATGTGCATATGCATCTTTCAGCTGATGAACAAGCAGCATATCATCACATTCCTCTTTCCTATGCTAGATCAAGTAGTTCACTGCTTAGTTTAGTATATAGGCAGAGACACTCTGAACACTATTTCTCTGTGGCATGGTTCTTTAGAAAGTTCCACTAATGAAGAGAATGAATTTACACCCGCAAGCGAAAGAAATGGAAACAGCTTGGTAATAATTTAGACCTTTTCTTCCTGTAAACACTGTTAAAGCTCACGAGAATAGCTTACTTGCTTACTGAACCCATTAGAAAAGGATTTTATTCTAATGGTAATTCATGGTACTTCAGAACCATAGTCACTTTACTCGCACAAAGAGGCGCAGTCTGCAAGATGCTGAAAACTGAAGTGTTGTACGTACATACCAGGTGAGAGTAAAAACATTATAGATTAAAAAAAGCCCTTAGAAACCACCAGCATAGGACAAGGTTTTACTAAATGAGGGTCAGCAATAGACAACTAGGTAAAAGCAGCGGGAGGAAGAATTCTCAAAGCTATTTTAGTTCCTATACTAGCAGTAGTTTTCTATTTCTATCTACACTAGCAGTTTATAAGGCTATAAAGAATGTAATAAAGAAGACAAATAGAGAAATGGATAAAAGAATGAAGAGAGATTTAGAATTGAGTGAAGGTATTAAAGAGTATAGCAGACTAAAAGAAAGGGACAATTTAAAAAGAAAAATGAGGGATTCAGTGGAAGATGAGTGAATATTCAGTACGGGCATCTGCACTTATTTTTGAGGGCCAGCACTTAGTTTTCTATATCAGACATTTACAGTGGCAAAAGACACATAGGGAAAGGTGGAGGATGATAAAAAAAACAAAAAAGTGTCACAAAGGGAGAACGCAGAAAGTTGCAAGAGTGAGCTGAAGGGACAGAGAGTGGTTTAAATAAAATGAAGACGCCAAAAAAAGGCTCGCACATTTAAATAAAACTGCCGTGTGTTTCAAAAGAGAGCTTTGGGCAGTGGCACGTTTTTATTTACAAATTAAGCACTGTCTGAATAAATCTGTTAAAGTCATTATGTGATGGTTCCGAATTATCAGATTAGGAAAACTGATAGAGAGCCTTTTATAAGAATAATAACATTATATTATTAATCTGAAGGGGAGGGTTTTGTAGACCTTAGCTATACTCTGCATTTAAACATGGCTTTGCACCTGAAGCTTGCACGACAACATGTATTTGACTGAGGACAAGTTATTTTTCCTTTAGTTGGTCTTTCCTTTTTGTTAGTTTTGACCTGTGCCATGTTGATACATGTAACATGTCGACACAAATGTTCTATGGTAACAATTAAATTAATACAGAGAGTGTTAAAGCTTTGTTTCATGGCCATTTAACCTGTGAAAATAATTACGGCAATGTTAGATTAATCTACAAAACTGTTTCTTTATGAATATGCTGTTAGAAAGACGTGTGAGAATGGAAGTGAAATCATTCTTACCATGCTTGCCTTAACTGTCCTTTGCCTTATATACACCAATTGGTGGGAAGAAACTAGCGTGTTTCACTATTACTTTAAATAATAGTTAAATGCTGTGTATTTAGAATGTTCTTTGGTAAAGCTTGCCATCCCAATGGAAGCTGTCCATCAAACTCTGATTGGTCAGAGCCGAAGATTATTTACCCAAGCTTTATAATTTGTTGCAGTATACAATGTTATAAAAGTGTGTCATCAGACTAGATAGAGACCGAGATTCAACCTTTTCCCTGAGAGACTTTTTTTGTCTTTGAGAAACGAGCTGCCACAGGCGGGTAGCTCATACTCCGAGACATTTTGTTTTATTCTCTCTTTTGATGTGTCTTGAGTTCATGCTGAGACCGACTTTATCCAACCTGAACATATTGCTGAGAAATTCTACTGTGCTCCATTAGAAAAGTGTTTGCTTTCACATCTGAGACCAGAACTCTTTATGGGTTCTCCTGAACTTAATTTTCCCTGGAAACAGATTAGATTAGGTACTAGATATGTATGGGGCATAGTATATGCTTTGTTCTGTAATTTGCATTGAGATTAAATGATTTCCTAATAAAGAAATTAATGAACTGATATAATAAAATAATGAAAATAGAACCCAAACTCTCATTATTGACTCTAATCACACCAAATTGAATGTTCTTGATTTATGAATCTGCAGTTCTTAATCTCACTTACCATTTGCCTCAAAGACCTCGCCTCTATGGCTCAACAGAGGTGCAGGATCTTATATTTCTGAAAGCTTTCAATAGTCCTCAGGGGCTTTGTCAAAAACAAAGCCTCATCATGGGTAAAGTGAAATGGCAAAATCCATCATCATCATCATAACACAAGCTTTATTCGGTCATAAACCATCAAAGCAGAAAAAAAAACAATATTCATATAATTACAATATACAAATAAAAAATGTAGTAAAAAAAAAGAAATGAATAAATAATAACCAATAAAAACATCATTCATTGTTAACGATAAAACCAATAAAATCTCTCAATGTGTATCCCAAGGCATACATAATTATAAATTACAGTAATTTTAAAAAACGAGTCTGTATATACCATGCAGCCACAAGGAACCTGCAACTGCATGGATCAAGATAACAGAGGTATTGTATCACTCCTTAAAATCCTAAGGGTAGTAGCAAATTGCCTAAAGCCCCGCATTTCTGACAGACTGGACGAATCCACTTACGTCGGGGGAGGACATACACTGTGCAGAAGAACATGAAATGTTCAACTGATTCCAAGGCAGTATTACAGCATAGACATAAGTTAGATACCGGCAATGACCACCAACTGCCAGCAAAAGACAGTAGCGGAAAGCAGGCATACAAACTCTTTCCCAGAGTGTCAGGTAAAAGATCTAAATAGGGCTCAAACTCAGGATACCATTTAAAACCGAGAAAAGCATTGGCCAATCGTCCATGTGATGAGCCAAGGAGATAGTTATTCCTAACATAGAACCAGTAAGCTATTTTCAAAGGCAGTTTATGGGCTTTCTCCAAGTCCTGTGGGTTCTCCCAATAGTTCCCAAGCCCTAGCGTGCGAAACCAGTTAGACACATGCCTAAACCATGGGATAGAGGCTACATTAGGTCTTTTTAAGAGGTTAAGAAGAGAGCCCCTATAAACAACAAGCTGGGGAGTTGTACAAATTCTTACCCAGAAGAGTAACGGTCTTAAGGCTACCATATCAGAGATACTATTAAAGCCAAGGTCCAAAAAGATGGGGATCAGGGGAGTGCTACCTGGGCATGCAAGCAGTGCTCTAGCAAAATTATTCTCACCCACCGATAATTCAGAGGTTTTGCAAAAGCCCCACACCTCAGCGCCATAAGTAGACGCATTTTGTGCTTTGGCTAAATAAATCTTTATAGACGGAGAAACGGCATTCATGGCTATACTCTTGTAAAAGTGCAGAATGGCCCAAGATCTATGTTGAAGAAGGGACACACTCTTGTTAATCTGTTCTTCCCAGAACAATGTATTAGAAATCCTCACACCCAGTTAATCTATTGAACTTACTTCCCCCAAAGGAGCCCCAGCTAAACTGATAGTACATCTCCTGGCTGATCCTGGGCTAAACACCATTAATTTAGTTTTGCTAGCATATATTTCCAGTCCATAGTCAGTACAGAAGGTTATAAACTTACCCACAGGGGTCTGGAGACCCATTGGGGTCTTGGAAATGAGGAGAGAATCATCTGCAAAAAGCAATATAGGAATCTTTTGATTATTTAGGGTAGGGGCATCATTTTGACAAAGAGATACAGCTCGTACCACCTAATTTATATATGAAGTAAATGAAGTTGGTGCCAGAACACATCCCTGACGAACCCTCCCATTCAATAGCAATATGATCTGTCAATTCACCCTGATTGCCCCACCTCACCTGGGCATATGTACCCTCAGGTAACCGCTGTAGGAGATGAATTATATTCATTGGAGTACCTATTTTATTTAAAACATACCATAATTTCCTTCTAGGGAACAAATCAAACGCAGACCGAAGGTCCACGAAAGCAACACAGTTTTTGTTTGGCAAGTGTTACATATTTCCAGTATAAGAGTGCCATCCTAAAAACCTGATCCACGTTACTAATTTTGGGGCGGAAATCTGCCTGAAGTGGAGACATCTCATAGTGGGGGCCAGCCCAGTCTAAAAGCCTTTCCAGAAGTTGTTTGGCAAAAACATTTTGAAGGTTGTCAGTGAGGCTAATGGGTCTATAATTGACAGGAGAACTCACCACTCCCTTTTTATCGATGGGAACTATTTTGGCCCCTTTCCGGGTACTGGGTATCGGGCCCCCTCTGCTATTGCTTTAGATATCATGTTTATATAACTAGACCAGATCACTAGCTCAGACTTGTATAGATCCCCTGGTATCTTATCTGGACCTGGTGCTTTAGGGGGTTTCAGGGAATTAATTGCAACAAGTGTTTCCTCCAGGGTAAAAACAATATGGTCATCCTGTACACATCAATTCCCGGGTCACCAAATGGTAGGCACACTGCGGCTGACTGTTGGGAATGAAGGTTACAAGGGGAAGAATTACAGAGCATAGCATAAAGATTAGAAAAATGATCGACCCAACTCTCAGGTTGGATATGGGTACGAATTATGTTCTTGCCCTCTCTATGCCTATCAGACAGTAATTTCCAAAAAGACATATTATTGTTAAATCTGGCAACGTCCAACAGATTCTGCCAGAGTAGGTCATCCTGGCTTTTCTTTGCCTGTGCCATAGCTATATAATAGACTGGTCTAGCTGTTCTGACCTCCCCCTGGGAGCGGGACACAATGGCTAGCTTTAGCGAATGTTTGGCCTTCGAGCAATCCTTGTTAAACCACTCTCTATTTTTAGTGTTTAGTTGTTTAGTGGGAATTTTCTTGTAAAAAAATGTTCTGCAACTTATGTATCATTATATCGTGGATGGTAAGCATTGGAATATTAGCAACCTCATGTCCCACATAGTCCGCCATAACACGAATAAACAATTTATAGATCTCCTTAATCATATACGGGTTGGACAGCAATTTTGGCCAACTAACACGGGTAAAACTATTATCCAATTGTGGCTCAGGGACAACAGTATGATGAGTATTCAAGGACCTCCTAAATTCAACACTATGTAAGGTGAGAAGCAAGGAGTTGTGGTCGCTATCATGGGGAAATCCCACCTTCATATCCTCCAATATTGGCCATAACCTGACATCCAATAAAAAAATAATCAATAACACTAAACGATTGGCCTCGTTTGAAGGTGGACGCAATGTTTGGATCAGAGAGTGTTCGACCATTACAGGCCCTAAGTCCGTACTTAAGGCACAATGATGTCAGCTGTAGGGCAACACAGGAACGGCTACAGAATTGCTCATTCGCCAAATGAGGAATATCCCATTGTTCATCCTCTTTAACTGTTAGGTCATTACTTAAGTAAGGGGGTTCAAATGTGCAAATCATATCCCCTGCAACCACTACGCTGGTGTTGGCAGACAGGGTATCTAAGTATTCAGACAACCGAATTAAGGTCTGAGACTCCTGTCCCCGCGACACCGACCTTGCATAATATTAATTATAATAATTTTGAAATCTCTATTAAATACAAGCTGCACACATAGTAAATCCAGGGAATCAATTTTTAATACCAAGTGGTTGCACTGCAACCTCTTGATAAGCAATATCAATAGACCTCCCATGGCACGACCAGCTGGTATAAGCATATACCCTGCTGTAAGGAAATGCCTCCTTGGCATAGTTACCCCCTGACTTTTTGCCTTTGCTGATGCTAAGTTTTGATTTGAAAGTGTGCTGAGGCCTGCTAACCAGGCCCCAGCACCAGTGTTCTTTCCCTAACCTGTACTTTTGTTTCCACAATTGGCACTCCCTGGCATCCAGGTAAGTCCCTTGTAACTGGTACCCCTGGTACCAAGGACCCTGATGCCAGGGAAGGTCTCTAAGGGCTGCAGCATATCTTATGCCACCCTGGAGATCCCTCACTCAGCACAGACACACTGCTTGCCAGCTTGTGTGTGCTAGTGGGGATAAAACGACTAAGTCGACATGGCACTCCCCTCAGGGTGCCATGCCAACCTCACACTGCCTATTCAGTATAGATAAGTCACCCCTCTAGCAGGCCTTACAGCCCTAAGGCAGGGTGCACTATACCATAGGTGAGGGCATAAGTGCATGAGCACTGTGCCCCTACAGTGTCTAAGCAAAACCTTAGACATTGTAAGTGCAGGGTAGCCATAAGAGTATATGGTCTGGGAGTCTGTCATGCACGAACTCCACAGCACCATAATGGCTACACTGAAAACTGTGAAGTTTGGTATCAAACTTCTCAGCACAATAAATGCACACTGATGCCAGTGTACATTTTATTGTAACATACACCCCAGAGGGCACCTTAGAGGTGCCCCCTGAAACCTTAACCGACTATCCGTGTAGGCTGACTAGTTTTAGCAGCCTGCCACACACCAGACATGTTGCTGGCCACATGGGGAGAGTGCCTTTGTCACTCTGTGGCTAGTAACAAAGCCTGTACTGGGTGGAGATGCTTATCACATCTCCCTGCAGGAGCTGTAACACCTGGCGGTGAGCCTCAAAGGCTTACCCCCTTTGTTACAGCACCACAGGACACTCCAGCTAGTGGAGGTGCCCGCTCCCTCCGGCCACGGCCCCACTTTTGGCGGCAAGGCCGGAGGAGATAATGAGAAAAACAAGGAGGAGTCACTGGCCAGTCAGGACAGCCCCTAAGGTGTCCTGAGCTGAGGTGACTCTGACTTTTAGAAATCCTCCATCTTGCAGATGGAGGATTCCCCCAATAGGATTAGGGATGTGCCCCCCTCCCCTCAGGGAGGAGGCACAAAGAGGGTGTACCCACCCTCAGGGCTAGTAGCCATTGGCTACTAACCGCCAGACCTAAACACGCCCTTAAATTTAGTATTTAAGGGCTCCCCAGAACCTAGGAACTCAGATTCCTGCAACCTAAGAAGAAGAGGACTGCTAAGCTGAAAAACCTTGCAGAGAAGACGGAGACACCAACTGCTTTGGCCCCAGCTCTACCGGCCTGTCTCCCCACTTCTAAAGACACTGCTCTAGCGACGCTTTCCACAGGGACCAGCGACCTCTGAATCCTCAGAGGACTGCCCTGCATCTAGAAGGACCAAGAACTCCCGAGGACAGCGGCTCTGTTCACCAAAGACTGCAACTTTGTAACAGAGGAGCAACTTTAAAACAACACGCGTTTCCCGCCGGAAGCGTGAGACTTGGCACTGTGCACTCGATGCCCCTGGCTCGACTTGTGGAGAACAAACACTTCAGGGAGGACTCCCCGGCGACTGCAAGACCGTGAGTAGCCAGAGTTGCCCCCCCTGAGCCCCCACAGCGACACCTGCAGAGGGAATCCCGAGGCTCCCCCTGACCGCGACTGCCTGCTTCTCAGAACCTGACGCCTGGTAGGGACACTACACCCGCAGCCCCCAGGACCAGAAGGATCCGAACTCCAGTGCAGGAGTGACCCCCAGGAGGCCCTCTACCTTGCCCAGGTGGTGGCTACCCCGAGGAGCCCCTCCCCCCCCCCCCCCCTTGCCTGCATCGCTGAAGAGACCTCTTGGTCTCCCATTGCTTTCTATTGAAAACCTGACGCTTGTTTGCACACTGCACCCGGCCGCCCCGTGCCGCTGAGGGTGTACTTTCTGTGCTGACTTGTGTCCCCCTTGGTGCCCTACAAAACCCCCCTGGTCTGCCCTCCGAAGACGCGGGTACTTACCTGCTGGCAGACTGGAACCGGGGCACCTCCTTCTCCATTGAAGCCTATGCGTTTTGGGCACCACTTTGACCTCTGCATCTGACCGGCCTGAGCTGCTGGTGTGGTAACTTTGGGGTTGCTCTGAACCCCCAACGGTGGGCTACCTTGGACCCAAACTTGAACCCTGTAGGTGGTTTACTTACCTGCAAAAACTAACAAACTCTTACTTCCCCCAGGAACTGTTGAAAATTGCACTGTGTCTAGTTTTAAAATAGCTATATGTGATTTATGTGAAAACTGTATATGCTATTTTGCTAATTCAAAGTTCCTAAAGTACCTACCTGCAATACCTTTCATTTGAAGTATTACATGTAAATCTTGAACCTGTGGTTCTTAAAATAAACTAAGAAAATATATTTTTCTACACAAAAACCTATTGGCCTGGAATTGTCTTTGAGTGTGTGTTCCTCATTTATTGCTGGTGTATGTACAACAAATGCTTAACACTGCTCCTTTGATAAGCCTACTGCTCGACCACACTACCTCAAAATAGAGCATTAGTATTATCTCTTTTTGCCACTCTCTTACCTCTAAGAGGAACCCTTGGACTCTGTGCATACTATTCCTTCCTTACTTTGAAATAGTGCATACAAAGCCAACTTCCTACACCTGCTTATTTATATAATTGACCCATTTGGGATCCAGCAGTTTTCTGCCCAGCCCAGCCAAGTTTCAAGACATAATAAGAAGTTCAGCTCTAGTTCCCAAATCTCTGAGCCCAAAGAACTGAGCTTCCCTGTAATCAACAGACTCGTTGGACACCCAAGCCTACCCACAAGTCGAAATTGTTAAATTGGAGTCAGGGCACTGGACTTCCCCATAACCAATGGACTTACTAGACACCCCCAGCCTACCCACCAGACCCCAGGTGAAAGTTGTTAGATTGGAATCAGTGGATAGTCAATCAACACCTGATAATAGATGCAAATTGTTTTCTGTTGAGGTCAAGGCATGCTCGTAACCAGGTTAGGAAGGTGGAGAGGATTTAAGACTGATACCAACCCCATGGACTTCCTAAGATAGCAAGTGCGCAATTCAAAATCAATAAGGTTATTCATTAACAACCTGTCCACAAAACGAATGGAGATAAAATCTAATTTGGAGCCGGGCTGACAATGTTGATCCACCGCCACAATATCTGCTCGAATAACAGAAAGACACTTCTGATGGACTCTCAGCCAGTATATTATAATAACCTTATTTAACAGGAGGCCCTCTACCTTGTCCAGGTGGTGGCTACCCCGAGGAGCCCCCCCCCCCAAGCCTGCATCGCTGAAGAGACCTCTTGGTCTCCCATTGCTTTCTATTGAAAACCTGACGCTTGTTTGCACACTGCACCCGGCCGCCCCGTGCCGCTGAGGGTGTACTTTCTGTGCTGACTTGTGTCCCCCCTGGTGCCCTACAAAACCCCCCTGGTCTGCCCTCCGAAGACGCGGGTACTTACCTGCAGGCAGACTGGAACCGGGGCACCTCCTTCTCCATTGAAGCCTATGCGTTTTGGGCACCACTTTGACCTCTGCATCTGACCGGCCTGAGCTGCTGGTGTGGTAACTTTGGGGTTGCTCTGAACCCCCAACGGTGGCCTACCTTGGACCCAAACTTGAACCCTGTAGGTGGTTTACTTACCTGCAAAAACTAACAAACTCTTACTTCCCCCAAGAACTGTTGAAAATTGCACTGTGTCTAGTTTTAAAATAGCTATATGTGATTTATGTGAAAACTGTATATGCTATTTTGCTAATTCAAAGTACCTACCTGCAATACCTTTCATTTGAAGTATTACATGTAAATCTTGAACCTGTGGTTCTTAAAATAAACTAAGAAAATATATTTTTCTATACAAAAACCTATTGGCCTGGAATTGTCTTTGAGTGTGTGTTCCTCATTTATTGCTGGTGTATGTATAACAAATGCTTAACACTGCTCCTTTGATAAGCCTACTGCTCGACCACACTACCACAAAATAGAGCATTAGTATTATCTCTTTTTGCCACTCTCTTACCTCTAAGAGGAACCCTTGGACTCTGTGCATACTATTCCTTCCTTACTTTGAAATAGTGCATACAGAGCCAACTTCCTACACCTGCTTATTTATATAATTGACCCATTTGGGATCCAGCAGTTTTCTGCCCAGCCCAGCCAAGTTTCAAGACATAATAAGAAGTTCAGCTCTAGTTCCCAAATCTCTGAGCCCAAAGAACTGAGCTTCCCTATAATCAACAGACTTGTTGGACACCCAAGCCTACCCACAAGTCGAAATTGTTAAATTGGAGTCAGGGCACTGGACTTCCCCATAACCAATGGACTTACTAGACACCCCCAGCCTACCCACCAGACCCCAGGTGAAAGTTGTTAGATTGGAATCAGTGGATAGTCAGTCAACACCTGATAATAGATGCTAATTGTTTTCTGTTGAGGTCAAGGCATGCTCGTAACCAGGTTAGGAAGGTGGAGAGGATTTAAGACTGATACCAACCCCACTGGACTTCCTAAGATAGCAAGTGCGCAATTCAAAATCAATAAGGTTATTAATTAACAACCTGTCCACAAAACGAATGGAGATAAAATCTAATTTGGAGCCGGGCTGACAATGTTGATCCACCGCCACAATATCTGCTCGAATAACAGAAAGACACTTCTGCTGGACTCTCAGCCAGTATATTATAATAACCTTATTTAACAAGGAGTCCTGGGTTTCCACAACCCCTGGAGGCAATTTGGGTACTTAAACCATAAACAAGGTACCTCCTTTATTCCCAGGGGCTCGAGCCTACTTCTTGGGTGCTAGCCATCTCGTTCCAACCTGATGTTGGATGTCATCGGGTGACTCAGTATAATGAGTTGGTGGGAGGACTTCTCCATTCAGCACCCAGGAACCAACCACCCCCTCCCGGATCCTCACTATGATCAGCGAGTGTAGTTTTATCGGATCTACCATGCCCAGAAAAAATCTGATCTTTAGCATCAATCGTGCACTTATACTTAATGGCCTCAGGAGGGGGTCTGTGGACCTTCAGTATGAGGAACAGGTAAAGTGGGGAAAGGAATAGGACTAGGCTGTAAATATTGGTTGTTTACTTGAGACCTAGGATCAAATGCAGCTAAAACAGTGGATGTGCCCGCTGTAACAGGGTGGGGCACATCCAATCTTGATCAGGAACATCCACAACCACATAACAACCCAGTTTCCCTCGTCAATTAATTCATCAATGTCAACACCAGGTTCTTCACTTCATCTAGCTTACGGTGAACAGAGACGAAATCAAGGTTGCCGTGCAGTGTCAGCGATCTATCCAAACCCAAAGGTGAATTAATATCGTCTTCAACATCCACACATATCCCAATACGTATATATGTAACAGTGTTACAAGATCCTTCTTCGTTCCCCAAAGACCCATACCGATTAAAACATGGAATCTTAGACATTACCAGAACCTCAGGGCTCAAGGGGGGACAAGGAGCCTCATCCCCCGCATGAAGGCCACCTGTAGTGCATGATACAGTATCCAAGCCACTACAGGACACTCAAAGTAGTTCCAACCTTGGCGCTTCAGGGATCATCTTTGATTCAGTCTCCCTAGATGAATTGGGCTGCAGTTGTTTTTTCTTAAATATATCTGGTATTTTTAGAACAGGGGGATCCTGTTATAAAGGAGGTAAATTCGAATTATCTCTTAAAATGGCCTCCACTTCTTCAATTAAAATATCTATGTCTTCCAAGGAGTGGCTTCCTTGTTTGAGTACACGACTCGTTTTGTTTTTGGACCGCTTCCTTGATGTTTTTGAGCCACTAGCATGAGTGAGAGTATCCACAGCCTTTCGTTTCCCCATCTCTGGATGGCAAAGTAGTAAACACGGATGTGTGGACAGATAAGTCAAGCCTTGAAAGTTCAAACTTACTTCTTTAGAGGATAGTAGCGTCCAGCCCAGCCTCTGTCAGACGATGACGGGCGAAGATGGGCCCGTCTGCACCCGTCCCGTGCTTTGGGAGTTGAGCTTTTGAAGCACAAATTGGCAGTAAGGGAGCCTGCGTGACGTAGTCCCACCCCAGGTTCAGGGCCCCAACGTGAATGTCCTTTCATGCGCGTCCCGCGCTGCGGGAGTCAAACAGCGCTTTTGAAGCGCGAATTTGCAGCAAGGTAGCCTGGGGGACGTTTCAGGGCCCCAAACTGAATGCCCTTTCAGGGCAAAATCAATCATTTTAATTGAAGTATTTGTGAGACGTTTCACTATGATGCCGCAGAAAACAAAGTGTCATTTATTAGATGCACTTCTTCACCCATACATTAAAATGCCAAACAATCAGGAGCTTGTATGCAATTTAGATGCGAAGAACAGGAATATATTGCCTAAATATTTGCAAGGTCTGTTGTCACAGGAACGTGGTGGGAGAAATTTGTAGGGGATTCTCAGACCTTCTAGAGAGAAAAGGAGCACTCAAATGGCCTAGTAATATTTTAGATGTCTGAGACATTAGCCTAGAGTGAAAGTGCTTTGGCACTTAGGGCCTGATTATAACCTTGGTGGATGGGATACTCTGTCACAAATGTGACGGATATTCCATCCACATATTACAAGTTCCATTATATCCTATGGAACTTGTAAAACAGCAGTACAGGATATCCGACATTTTTGTGACGGAGTATCCCATCTGCCAAGGTCATAATCAGCCATCTTGTCTGAGGACAATGCAAAATGTTCCTCCTTCATGATCTGTTTGTTTTGTTAGGATGCAATATTGGTAGCTAATCTACAGTAATGCTAAACACACAAAATTATTATCTCTGCACTATGTGAAAAATACACAATTACAGACAGATTTCTTTTTTTAATGGTAAGCAACAACCACACTTAAATTCTACAATTTATATTAGGTGAAAGATTATGGCACAGTTGCAAACAATCCCATACTCAATCCCTGTATGCAAACAACTCAAAACCTACCATGTGTTAAGTGGCTTTCTTCCAGTAGGTGCAGGTCAACATGCTCCTGTAGGATCTGACTACTTGAACAGACTAGTTGACAAAATGGACATTCATGCTGTTGCATGTCATTTCCTGAAAGACATTTTGGTAGGGAGAAAACATGAACCATTTTGGATTTCACTGGTTGAGGAAAACGACAAAAATGTAATCGTAAAACATATCTACATGAAGACAGCACAAAGACTAACGCATCACTGTGCATTCAAATGTAATGTTACTTTATAAATAAAACAACATTTGAAACTGCAGCAAAATGAACAAACCATGGACTCTTGACAACATTTCAACACACCTATATAAATTGGTAAATGGGTTTATTGTCTGGGTTTATCCCATATGAACAAATATGGGGTTGATCACACACCATAAAAAGCTTAATGACAAAAAAAATAGTAGCAATAAAGTTGGTACTCAGAGGTAAACCTTGTCCGTCTTCACAAAGTATGGACAAGTAGTAGCAAATTGGGTCACTTAATCAAATCCCTGTGGTTCAACTATCTTCAGGCACTGCCAGAAGTAGGTCTTGTGCCAGCAGCAATTGAACAAGGGTGAGGCTGGGACAGGGTGTATGTGCATGTTATGACCAGCATGAAGACACAGTTGGTGAAAGTATTTAAGCAAGACAATGAAAAGAGCTCAGTAATTGATTGGGAGCTTTTGAAGCTAGGGAGAGATACAGGCTATGTGTCCAATTCCTCACATTTTGTTAGAAATCAACCTGCAGTTTTCAGAGTTCTTAATGAAACACCATTGGATGAAAGGTGACTAGACTGAGGAAGACTCTTGAATCGGGGATTCCCAAAATATGAAGAGCACCATGACTTGATGTACTTGTGGACTGGAGGATGTTAATCCTGAGATGTCATCAGTGATATCATCGATGATGTCATTTGAGATCTCATTAGTGACATCATCAATGATGACATTTAACATCTAATGAGTGATGTAATGACTGGGATCACTTACAGTGCATAATAGGGTGCAAGTTAAACATTCGTTTTTAATATTACTACTCTACCCAAATAAAACATCACTTTAAACTTTGTTTCTTTCAGTGAAATGCTAGAGTTTTTTTAAACATAGGCTAAAATATTATTATCTTATTTATCTATAATATCACTTAATCTTTTCGTTTTCCAAGTGAATGTATGAGGTTTTGTTTAATGTACAGTAAAATCATATTACCATACCTAACCACAATATCCCTTTAACTTTTGTCAGTGACTCTGTTTTTTTTGTTTAATCTTATTCACTCAACTTCCTCAATGGACATAGCTTTTGGCTATGCGAGGTGTGGGGTTGACTGTTGGGCACCAAAGCCCCCCCCCCCCCCCCCCGGGCAGCCAACCCCCTGACACCATAGAGTGCAAGGCCTTTGGCCATGTTGGTGTAGGGTTGGCTGCCGGCCATAACCTGCATTAAATTCCATGTCAAGCCTAATTCAACCCCGCAAGGACACCCACCCCACATTTTTCATGTTCTTGTTTTATTTTATTTTTCTTACAGTACTATTGTGATACTGCAGCTCAAGCATCGCCTACAGTACCATGAGACCACGCAAGCGTCATTTATTTACTTACTGAAGTTTGAGTGATCTTACAGTACTACATCTCATGCAAGAGTAGCCCAGGATACAAAGCACAATTTATTTGGGACCTTTGGTCGTCGGTGGGAAGGTGGGTAAGTCCCTCTGTCTGTAATACAATATTTTGGTGAATGTTGCTGTTTTAACTAATTATTTTAGTCGATGTTTCAGTTATAATGATTACGTCATTTTATTTACAGTGTACAGAAAGTCAATATTGTTGTAGGCAATATTTGAGTTGCAATATTTTTGTTTTATTGTTACTATTGTGACATACAACCCATATTATAAACAGCATGAAATGGATATACAAGATTCCAGTGCTACTGATCCTTCTCATGCACTCTTGCTGACCTACACTTGACCACTGATTCCTTGAACTTGTGAGCGGGGAAACAGCCAGTTATGTCCTCACCCCAAGATACCATGGAAATCCCTTGAATTGTCTTGCTTAGGACTATAATCACAATAAAAGGTAAATTCTTGAGACTCCCTTACCGAATATGCAAACAAATTGTCTTTTACGAGGCACTGTTTGGGCACTCCAATGAAGTTAATTCTAAGAATTACCATGATGCCTTGAAACACGCAGGTTTTCCCTGCACTGCTGTGTATGAATTCAGCAAGTAATGTGATGAATGTTTATTGAATAAGATATGGAAATTAGCTTTGCAGGTGATGTGGTGAGGAATAATGAGAGTATAATGGCATATTGGCTCCTAGGACAAAACAGATCATGTTGAAACAGCATTTCCAAAAAGGGTACATATTTAAATTTGAGAGATTATTTTCAGTCATTTTTCTCTCTTTAGAACAAGTTGATCATTGCTGACCATTGGACCAAGAAAGGATTTGTTAACATTTTATCACTACAGGACTAAGAATAACATGAAAATACAGTATTGCCTTTAAAAAAAAAAAAAAAAAAAAAAACACAACCGTCAATTCTTTTTATTTAACCTTTAAAGAAAATGCTTTGTAAACTTACTTAATGCATCCAAGGTTATGGAAAATGGTCTGGCAAACAAAGTGAACTGGTACATTTTTTTTTTTTTTTCAGGAGAATGGTAGACATGCAGTACAGATCTCACAGCATCAGCCTCCAGGTAGCAACTGCCAACTACAGAAGCCCCAGCTAGACCCCAGAACTAGAATTCTGTCCAACCATAAACATTCCAAGATAAGCATTTATACCTCCATACTGTCCAGAAGAGGGTGGTGATTCACACAGATATTGAGATCACAAAATTCCACATACATTGAACATTTTCAGATGGACTTGCATGATAGAACAAGGAGATGCTACAGTTTTAGTATGGTCTTTCTCTGTATACTGCTGCAGAAAACTATCCTCACCGGCCAAACACCTCAAATCATTACAACAAATCACTTGTTCTGAAATGCTGGGATCCAGCATAATGTTCAAATATCTTGGTTTGCCTTCTTAGCAGACCCAAACCATACGTCACTATATAAGCAGTAGTCTAATCAGTAAAATAACACTCCAAAGACCTCCACTGACTTTTTCCTGTACGGAAAACTTGTCATTTAGACTTCCTTAGAGTTATCACTGAAAATGTTTCACATTAATCCTCACCTATTTATGTATAAGGAAAACCTCTGAGTCAGACATCTTATGGATTTACGAATTCCATACCATGGCAGTAGAAAATGGTGCATTTGCTTTTTCTTTACTACAGCCAGTACATAATCACTATAATCACCACCCCCTCTTAAATTGATGCCCCTGGACCTTTTGGAACCATTCTACTGACAGATGTTAGGATTGCTTTTCAACTGACACTCAAGCAAAGTGATCCTTCTTGTTACACGTAAACCTAGCCATAGCCCACCTCAGATAAACTATAGTGTTCCCAACACGAGCATTACTTCCACAACAGAAACACCCATTGACCCTTCTTTTTCACAATTATCTTTTTACAAAAAAACCTTTAAGGTTTACTTTGACGCATGCTGCTCTCTTTCACAGAAATTCTACTTTTATTGGCACAAGACCTTTCTCTTGTATAGGGTTTTGCATTTTCAATTCCTGGGGCAATAAAGAAAGCTTGCTTCGAGATGGACTCTCCAGTGGACAGAAAGATCTCTTGGAAATCTTTTGATCTTTACATACATAAGGAAGATTACAAAATAGACCAATTTCCAAGGACAACCAACCATGGTTGGTTGCTTTAAATACATTAATGAACTTAACCCATACCTTAAACACTAAAGCAATGTAGAGGCTTTGAACTACTTGTACCTAACAAGAAACCTAACTGCACTAGACTGATTAGAAACACAAACAACAGAAAGGACAGGATTCAAGGTAATCACATAATCCTGATGGCAGATCTTACTTTCACCTGGTTTAGGATATAAGCCAAAGCACAATGTTCCCATCAGATAAATTCTACACCTCTACCACATTTCTTCATAATCACCGATCCCAAGCCAACTGTTCCTGTTTTTTTGGTAGCTCGCCCCTTTAATTGCTGAGTGCTCTGCAAATGACATGGAGTGACTGCATTCTCCTAGGACTGTCATTATCTAATACATTCCAGGCTGTAGTGGTTCAGTAAGTGCTTCCAAAATGATTTGCAGAATTGGGCTGCTTGCGACTGCAAAAATGCTTTTTGCCACATAGAAAACCCAAACTATGATTCAGTAACATGTTACCAAATCGCAGTTTGTGTTTTGTGATTTGGTATTTGGAAGGGGGATGTTAAGGGCATCTCTTCCTAATACTAAATGGGAAAGGTATGTACAAATGTTTTGCCACCACACGTCCTTCACAAAACATTCGCAATTTACCACCAATAAAATGTTGGTGGTAACCTATTCAGAAATGAGGAAAGGTACTCAAGGGACCCCCATCTACTTTGAAAATGGTTGGGAAAATATTTTTAAGAGTAGGCAGGGGTCCCACAGTTCACTTCATACTCTTTAAAAAAATGAAACTTCAAAATATTTTTTTTTTCTTTTTAAAACACATTTCATTTTCCTTTAAGGAAAATGGGCTGCATTTTTTAAAAACATTTTTTAAAGACTGCTTTATTCAAAAGCAGTCACAGACATGGTGGTCTTCTGACCCCAGCAGACCACCATCCCTGTGATGGCTGCGATAACTAATGGCTGCAAATTGTGACCTACCTCATTAACATTCATGAGATAGGTCAAGTTGTGCTTCACTAGGAATTGTTTATGAAACTCAAGAGTTTCATACATTAGAAACAGTGATTCCTAATTGCGATTTGCACAAAATCACAATTAGGAAATCTCTATTCAATTCTTAAGTTCATCTAGCTCTTAGTCCCCATTCGCTCCAGAATGATTACCAAATACAAACAGGCCTATTATCCACCACTGACTATTCGGCAGATTATGAAACAGCAGCAGCAGTGTTTAATGCTGTTGGTTCTACTAAAAGGTTCAGGCCAGAATACCCAGATTTCACCTCTGCTCACAGCACACTACAATTCCTTCAAGCATTAGCTTCTGTAAGCTACATTTGTGTTGGTCTCTTCATTCTTCAGTGATTTAGTCTACTGCCCTTGAAAACAGTTTCTGCAATATTTCGCAGATATCTCTTACTTTAGGTGGAACAAATGCTTATTATCTCCAGTTGCACTGTTTTCTTTGTTAAACATCAGCTATGGGCTAAGGACAACTCCAAACTGTATGATCAATAAATAGTCAACGATAAATACTCCTTGTAGGAAATGACTATCTTTTGCATTTTTTCACTCGATATTTTTTGACGCCCTACCTATTTTGCTGGATTTAGAACTCTGTGCACTCCATACCTGCTAATCTGGAGTAAAATGTTTGTGCTCCCACTTAACATGGTTAAATTAGTTAACCCGACTGACTTATATAACTTGTCTATAACTCCTTAGTATACAGTGTAGCTAATGCACCCAGGGCCTAACAGTTCAATACCACCAATGAACTGCAGCACCTATTTGACCATCCACAGAGCAGGCCGCCTGGGAAACATGGCTTTAGGCCTACAATGTGCAGCATGCCTATAGCAGCCTACAAACATGCTGTCACTTCTAGACCCCTTTTTGATAGGTGTAAAACCCTTCTTTTACATAATAAAAAGTCACCGCTAAGTACACTGTTTTGCCAACAAGGTAAGATGCCTAATATATAAAAGTGGAACATATGTGAAATTAAATTTGGCATGTTACTCTAATGACTGGACCCTAAAAGCTACTTTCACTTTTAGTGAGGTAGCTGGATCCTAGAAAACATCACAGTACAGATTATAAACTGTAATCTACAACCTTGGACAGAAACTGCTACAAACGTCACTCAAAGACTATTTTAATAGTTATGAAAAATGCAATTTCATGGTAAGGTTTGATTTTTAATAAATATTTAGGAAAAGTACCTTTTAGAAGGTTATGTTTTACCTGCCTTAACCTCCAGTAGGCTAAAAAGATTTGGCTTAATGACACCTGGTCTGGCAGTGCTTGACCTTAATGAGATGTGGGAAGGTGTTTTTTCTTCTCTTGCTGGAAAGACAGTTGAGATGTACCCAGGAAGTACACTGACTTCAAAGAGCAAGGTGAGGCCTGCCCTTTCACAGTAAAAGTAAAGTGAAACCTGGGGGTGGGGGGGGGGGGGTTTATGGGGTTGGCCGCCATGCCCACACTAGCCAGGCTGGCCCCAGTGGAAGGAATCTGGCCCCAAACCCACTTCAAAGTTTGCACAGAGAAGGAGACTGGTGAATTCCCCTGCGATACCTCTGGGTGAACACAGAGGTATACGGTGCACTATGGGATTGTTTGCAGTATGGCAAACAGAAACTGCTGATAAAGTGGGCAGGGTAACCACCTGGAAACTTATACCACATTGGTCAGGGAGAAGACAGGCCATTGCAAAGGGAAGCCCAAAGAAGCCTCCTCAGAGCACTTTCTGGACCTGTGGAAAATTAAAAGAGGTCTAAACCCCGCCTGTTGTAACCGGAGAGGAGCTCTGAATGACTGGACCTGATCGATCTTTTACCCAGGACAAAGAAATGGACTCCAATGGTCAGTAGGCTCACCTCAATTGTGGCTACGGGGGCACTGCAAACTGAACAAACACTTTTTCCTGGATGCCCAATAGCCCTGTCAATATTGTGCCTGTAATGGATCATTCACAAGGTCTTTGCTGAGTCAAGCCCTGAAATCCAAAGACCCTATGAAGAATAGGAGCCTTAAGTGAGACGCTGAGGATAAATGGGACTCACAGAAATATTGACTTCAAGGCTGATAAGGACTGGGACCAATGACCAGAGTCTATTTGGTGCAGGCACCACTTCCCTGGGGTGAAGAAACAGGTTTGTCATGCTTGGAGCTTCATCACACAGTAAATTCTATCCTTGGCGAAAAAAGTATCTGATCCCAAAGCGCAGTTTTCAGATACTGCCTGCAGTCTTGTCTCACTGGAGAAATCCGATCACCATTTCAGAGACTAAGGGGGTCATTAAGATGTTGGTGGTTCCATGACCACCATGTTGGCAGTGGCGATTGTACCGCCAACAGCCTGGCGGTGAAGACTGCCAAATTAGGACCATGGCGGTACTCACAACAGAGTACAACCAAACCACCGCCGGCAGAGCCAGTGCAGTCAGATTGCCACAGGTGGCAGGAGGCACCTTCAGGCCGGCAGAGACCATGTTTCTGCTGGACAGATTACAAAGTAGCACACCTCCAAGATTTCTGCCACGATTTTGTCCAGCAACTCCGGAACCAGTGATGATGACAATGGCAGCAACCATGAGTACACACACCTACCTGTCACTGTTGCAAAATGGCAAGGTCGCGAAGCACACACGACATACACATCCGGAACGGGTGGAAAGGACGACACATACACGTACTCCCACACTGACACGCACAGTCACCCACAACCATATACACACCCGCACACACCCAGAACATAAACCATGGCCAACACACACCAGCAAAACACATACCGAGCCGCATACACACAGCAAAGGCACTGTCAAACATAACACACAACACTACACAACAACCGCAACACCGCAAACGCACTGTCAAAACTAATTGACTCACACCCCCACCTGACAATACATATATACAACACAACGTTACAAACACCAATGTACCAAGACATACAATCACACAGCCATACGAGGCATTCTTCACACCAGGCAAACACACCACACAGCGGTTCTGACATACCAATCACCACACACACACACACATACAGTACAACTATATAAGGGCACACTACAACCCAAACCACAAAAGCAACACAATCAATCCACACAAAGCAACATAATTGTATGGCTCACACACATACATGCACAACACACCATACCCAGCAATCATTGTAGGAGAAATGCAAAGCACACAGCCACACAAGCAGCTCAGACACAACTAGCAGAACAACTACCACAAACACATAACACAGTCATACACAATAAGAAGCTGGCAAGACCATAACAGCCATGAGGAATAAAAGGCAGGACAAAGATGATAACGTTAGAATCAACAACTGTCTGGCCCAGATGTATGTGTATAAATAAAGGTAAAAATCTTAAAGATAGCATAATTTACAAATATAAAAAGCCTTAGGCCAGTCCCAATGTCCAAAGTGCAACATGCATATCTGGCATGTCAAACTGCCCCAACTTGACTCCTGACTGCTAAATACATCCGCGGGGAGGGGCATGACGGAGGCAGGCAAGCACCTCAAGGATTGGGGCAGGGGTCCTGGGGGTTTGAGCCTAGGTTTGGGAGGGGGGTGTTTGGGCTTGGGAGGTGGGGTCTTCGGATGTGGCTTAGGGAACAGATCTTCTGGGGGTCACACAGGGTGGGAGTAAAAGGGAAAAAGGTTCAACTCCAAGAGAAAAAACTTCTTAGACACACAGGGAGGGTTTTGGCAAAAGGGTTTGGGAGTGGAGGAAGTGCTTGAAGGAGGTGTTTTGGTGGATGTTTTGGGTGCAGGTGTGTGCGGCGAGGAATGCTTCTGTGTGCTTTGTGTCTGTTGGGTTGGGGAGTGTGTGTGTTTGTGTGTCTTGGGAGGAGGGGGTGGAGGAGCTGGGAGATGCTATGCTGGATGGTTGACTGTCTGTTGGGGTGATGACTGCAGGTATGGTGGATGTGCTGCATGTAGGTGTGTCGGTGGTTATGGTCGCTGCAGATGTGGTTGATGTCTGCAGGCCTGCTACTGTGCTGACTGTGGGTAGGTTTGGGGTTGTGGCTGTATCTGTGAAAGTTGATGTGGTGTCCACTGGTGTGTCAGGTGTAGGGTATGTGAAGGTGGGGGTGGTGAGGGAGTCTGTGTATGTGGTGGGTGTTGGTGTATCTACAGATGGGTGTTGTATGTGTGCATGCCGGTGGTGGGTCTTGTGGTGCTTGTGTATGACTGTGGTGTCCTTTGCTGTTGAGATGGATGCATACTTCTCTGTCTGTGTGCTCTGGCTTAGACGGGAAACAGGGGTGTAGGATTGCATAGAAAACGATGGAGGGGGGACGGAAGACAAAGGATGACTGGCTGCCATCAGTGTGGAGGCCAGAGCCTGAAAGGATCTCTGTAGGCCAGCCATTGCATCGTGAATGTCCTCCAGGAATGCATTACTTTGTAGTACTTGAGCTGCAAGTCCCTGGATGGCATTCACGATGGTCGACTGACCCACAGAGTTCAACCTCAGGAGGTCAACAGCCTCCTCACTGAGGGCAGCGGGCTGACTGAGGCAGGGGCAGAGGTGCCTGCGGCAAAAGAGATGTCCACTCTCCTGGGTGAGCAGGCACAGACTGGGAGGGGAGCTATAGGAAGGGCGGTGGTAGTAAGGGGGTGGCAGACAAAGATGGTGCTGGAGTGGTCCCAGATGTTTCCGCCACCGCCAGGGAGTGTCCACTGGAGGAGGATTCCGATGATGATGTCCAGTTCTCCCCTGTGGCACTCCCCTTGCCCGCTGGGTCACTGGGTCCCTCGCTGTCGCTGGTCACAGCACTCCAGGTCCCATGGACAGCAGCATCTCCACTCACCTGTGCCCAGTCTCCTTCGCAAGCTGATGCACACAAATAGAGTGGGAGGGAGAGACAAAGAGGGAGAGAAAGGGTCATCACACATGGAAACATATAGTACTGCAGGTGAACAGGTCCAGGCTAAGCTATCTCAGTTGGCATTACACATATCCTATCCCATTCCACATCATGTTAATACTATCCACCACTTCAGGTCATCCCTCTCACCCACATCAAATTTTTTGTAATTTAGCATGATTGGATTAATCCATCTGTACTGCTGTAAAGCATATCTAAATGCTACTCATGCCCTTGATGAAGTAGATACATCATGCTTATTCCGTAACCCATCCCTCTATACTCCCATCACCAATTGGAAGAGCAGGTGAGTGTTCCCAACAGATCATGCATGTCCTGAAAGTACACCTGACCAGTCCATCTCAAATTCTTATGTCCCTTCAAAGTGTAGACTACCCAAATCACATCCCAGACAGCACATGACATACATATCATGTTGCTAGCTCACCCCAATACATATATGCCAACAGGGGTACCTGAACTGATCAAGCCACAAGTGGCACTCACATACAGGTGACAACTGATGTGCTGATGTGTAGAAAACATGTCTGGATAACAGCCATGGCATGACATTCACAAAATTACAAAGGAATATCAGCATACACCAAACACTGATACACCCCATCACTTCATTATTGCATGTCCAGCTACGATGGCCTACATATGACCCATTACACATTCTTAGCCAATCACAGAGTGTACTGTCACAACAACTACATAACAGGCAGACACTATAGACATCATAGGCCACCTACCATTCCACCTGACATGCAGTCAAAGTTCCAGGACTTGGCAACATGAGCACACCTACATCACTCACACCATACATGACATGTGATTACGTATGCCTAACTACAGGCTACACAAATGTCACACGGAAATGACATGTACACATGATTTACATATAGCCCAACACGTCTGCCAGTGCAGTAAATAGATCTTCAAATATAACACGTACCTGCTTTCTGCATAGTGGTAGAACCAGACCATCACTTCATGATCACAGCAATGATGCAATACATATTCCTCACTTGACTGGACACATCAGCTAAGTCAAAAGGGTAACCGGATTTTCCTACTCCACATGGTGTGCTCCCAATTAACCATTGAAACTTAATGTAGGTAGCCCATTACCAATTAATCAATCAGTTTATTTATAAAGTGCACCACTCACCCGTTAGGGTCTCAAGGCGCTGGGGGGGTGGGGAGCTACTGGTCGAAAAGCCATGTTTTGAGGTGTTTCCTGAACGTCAGGAGGTCCTGGGTCTGGCGTAACTGGAGTGGTAGCGAGTTCCAGGTGTTTGCGGCAAGGTGTGAGAAGGATCTTCCTCCGGCAGTGGTGCGTCGGATGCGGGGGATGGTGGCGAGGGCGGCAGAGCGGAGATGGCGTGCGGGGGGGGGTGGAAGGGGAGTCTGTTGTTGAGGTAAGCGGGTCCTGTTTTGTAGAGGGCTTTGTGAGCGTGGGCCAGGAGCTTGAAGGTGATCCTCTTTGGTATGGGTAGCCAGTGCAGGTCTTTGAGGTGCGAGGAGATGCGATTGCGGCGTGGTACATCGAGGATGAGGCGGGCGGCTGCATTCTGGATTCGTTGTAGCTTTGATTGCAGTTTGTCTGTTGTTCCAGCATAGAGGGCGCTGCCGTAGTACAATCTACTGCTGACGAGGGCATCGGTGACGGTCTTTCTGGTCTCGACGGGGATCCACTTGAAGATCTTACGGAGCATGCGGAGGGTGTTGTAGCAGGAAGAGGAGATTGTGTTGACCTGCTGAGTCATGCTGAGAGTGGGGTCCAAGATGAAGCCTAGGTTGCGAGCGTGGGTGGTGGGTGAGGGCGCAGTGCCTACAGTCTTGGGCTACCAGGAGTCATTCCAAGCTGAAGGGTTGGGGCCGAAAATGAGGACCTCAGTTTTGTCGGTGTTGAGCTTGAGGCGGCTTGATTCCATCCAGCTGGAGATGGTGAGAAGTCCATTGTGGAGGTTGTTTTTTGCAGTAGTAGGGTCGTTCGTGAGGGAGAGGATCAGCTGAGTGTCATCTGCGTATGATATTATGTTGATGTGGTGTGTTCGTGTGATGTTGGCAAGAGGGGCCATGTAGACATTGAAGAGCGTAGGGCTGAGTGAGGAACCCTGGGGGACGCCACAGATGATTCTGGAGGCTTCTGACTGGAATGGTGGAAGGCGGACTCTCTGGGTTCTGCCGGTAAGAAATTATGAGATCCAATTGAGGGCTTTGTCGCGGATTCCGGTGTTGTAGAGACGTGTACGTAGGGTGTGATGGCATACCTTGTCTAAAACAGCGGAGTGGTCCAGCAGGATGAGTGCTGCGGTTTCGCCTTTATCGAGCATGATCCTTATGTCGTCCATGGCAGCGATGAGTGCGGTCTCGGTGCTGTGATTTTTCGGAATCCTGATTGGGAGGTGTCGAGAGCTTTGCTGTCTTCTAGGAAATGGGAGAGTTGGGCATGGACTACTTTTTCGATGTCTTTGGCCGGGAAAGGGAGGCGGGAGATCGGACGATAGTTCTTCGGGTCATCCGGGTCTGCCTTGGGCTTCTTCAGTAGTGAGTTGACTTCTGCGTGTTTCCAGATTTCTGGGAAGGTGGCTGATTCGAAGGAGCTGTTGATGGTGCTTCAGAGGTGGGGAGCGATGATGCTGCTTGCCTTGTTGAAAATGTGGTAGGGGCAAGGGTCCGCTGGGGATGCGGAGTGGATGGAGGTCATGGTGTGTGCGATGTCATCTTTGTTGGCGAGGGTCCAAGTGTGAAGGAGGTTGGTGTTGTTCGTGGGGTCCTGTGTCAGGGCGTCCGGTTTGAGGGTGTCTGTGGTCAGATTGGGTTTGAAGCTGTGGTTACAGAAGAATTGGAAGGCCATATCCTTACATACCATTGACATCACATTTTGTATAAAGCTGGCTCTGGCAAATCACTAACGTTCTCCACTACACACCCATTGGAACGGAGATGAAATGCCCACATCAATCACATGGAATAGCACCTGTATTACAAATACCCAAAGCATGCCCCCTAAGTAGAATGTCCCTTTGTTGCTAACTTCACATACCCCATTGAATGGAGATAAACGGACAATGGAGTTACAACGACAAACACAGATATGTACTGGCCTAGAAAGGCCATATCTGTGTTGTACATGAGATGGCAGCCTTGCATGTAGTCCAGATCTTTAGCAGTAAAAAGGTAATGTTCAGAACCTGTACCTAATAGGTGACTTAACCTGTTTCTGCAAGAGGTAATCAGCACAGAGGACAGTGGTCAGACACCTTAGAGCCACTGACAGACATTTGAATAGGAATGGTCCCGAATAGGCTAAAAGGGTATGGTGAAACACCAGCTCACATGCATAGGAAGGGCAGGATGTGCAACACATGTGCATTGACATTGGGCATTTTCACAGGCAGTAAAAATGATGTCATGATACATGATTCCAAAACTCCCACATAGCAAACCATGATTGCTGCTCCACATCTCGTACACTGGCAAGGTGGTACCAACTGATTACCACTAGTCTAGAAACATTTGTCAGCTACTACATCGTCACTGAAGGTACAGCAAACAGCATTCAACCAGAGCACAGTACCAGGTAACAGTCAGTACTTACCCCCTTGTGGCTGCTGTGCTGCCCTCAAATGCCCATCCACCTGAGGGTAGGCCACCACCAAAATGTGGGCTATTAGGGGGGGGGTCAGGGTCTGACAGGCACCCCTCCCCGTTGGGAGGACATCCCCAGCTGGGACTCTATGGTCTTCCAGGCTCAGCGTCTCAGGTCCTCTCACCACTTGTGACAATGGGTGCTTCGCTGGATGTGGGCCCCAGGGTCGGCAGTTGCTTGGCGATGGCAAGCCAGTTCCCTTTCTTCTGATGGGCGTTCACCTGTATGGATGACAGTTAAAAAGAGAAACTCATGTACACATACACCATACCAACAGAGGTTTACACTATACAACTGTAACAGAAGGTAGGCATACATAACCACCCTCTCTGCCCACACGCCTGTACGGTATGCCACATGCATGGATCTACACCAAATACAGTTCACATGGCCAACTCACCATCACACACAACACCAATCTCACATGGTTGGGCCACTGGACTCACCTGTTCCTCTGGTGTCCCATATAGCTGTCCATTGAGGGTTACAACCTCCTCCACCAGCTTATCCAGCTCTTCCTGTGTGAAGGGCAGGGGCCCTATCACCTACAGGACATGGCATGATGGCTCTCAGAGGCAGTACACAGCAGGTCACAAGGTGGAGGTCTTGCTAGCAACAGTGCCAGGAGTCAAGTGAACAAGACTGCAGAAAATGGAGGTCACGACTCCCACGTCTATCCCCTTTTTAAAACACCTCCTCAGATGTCTTATCTGTAAACCCTTCAGTGCCATGGCACTCCGCAGTAAAGGTGCACTCTAGAAATATACAAATAATTTGAAGACTTCACCTTACTTAAAACCACTTTAGATGTGCTTAATCTGTTGTGGAAAGTGGGGCTCATTTTTGGGGAGTGGGACTTATTTTCCATTGATGGCCTTGACCCAGAGAAAGAGAGAAACGTCCATCAAAGAAAGAAAGGGGGGGGTACATAGGAAACTGTGACAAATGAAGATCGCAGGGAAGACAAATCTGCAAAAATAAGATGAAAAAACAAGAAGTGTAGCTTGGAAGAAATGGGAATGAGGTCGAATTAAGTTTGTACAGCCTTGTTTTTCGAAAATCCCAGAATTTGGCAGGTGGGTGTTCAGAAAACACTTCGAGACCCCTTAAAAAAAAAAAAAAAAAAAAAAAAAAAAAAAAAAATCACACTCACAAATGAAACATCTTCTCCCTCTCCCGTTACCTCTTCGTCCCCTTCCCTGTTCCTCGCATTACAAAAAGAGGCATTCATGCCTCCAGACACTTTTCTAAGCCCAAATTCCAGTAAAAAAAATATACAGAACACAAACCCCAAGTCAAAAAGGAAGATCTTCCTGGAGTCATTCTGAAGTCATCGGATGACTTCAGCTGAGCTATTCTTGTAATTATCTGGGGAAGTCATCCCAAGCCATCCTGAAGTATGTGTATAGGGCGAAATATTTAAATGAGATGACTCTAGAGTCATCACAAAAACTACTCTAGGATGGTGTTCTGATGACTTCCCTGAAAAATGTGTGAATATCTTTAACTACTACAGGATGACTTCATGACAACTTGGGGATAACAGGAGACAACTTCTTGAATACCTGAGGATGACTTCATGACTACTTCAGGATGTGTTTGTATTACTTCATGATGACTTCATGAGTATTTCAGGATGTGTTTGGATTACTTCATGAGTACTTCAGGATGTGTTTGCATTACTTTTTGATGACAACATGACTACTTCAAGATGTGTTTGTTCACAATGACTGAGGACTTCTGGATAGTTTTTTTTGTATTTATCCTTTTTATTCTAGCACAATATCACAGTGATCACTCAAGGTAATTTTCACAGATTAATGTTTCCTTCCTATCCATTTGACTTCGGAGTGTGATATTAACAAAATATATAAAGCCCCTCAATTAGAGTATCTCACAGATGCACCAGACACACTACACACCGCAATTCCAGTCACTGTGCCACAGTAACCAGTAATTACCCAGATGGTGAGGAATGTGTGGGAACTGTGTTTTAACATGTCATTCTACTTTTAAATGTGAAGACTAATCTCAAGCACCTTGAAGTGGTGTGACCGCATTTTTTTTATGCAGTAATATTACTTCTCTCCAAACAGAAGCAATCCTATTCATTGTGTGCAAATTGACACATTGCATATTCATCATGATTTTTTGCAAATTTGACTACCTGTAAATGAAGGTCAGAGACAACTGTCGCCATGGCTTTTACCCACTTTTCTCACCCATGATACCCCTTCCTTCTTTTAGCTACTACAAGCTGTGAGTGGTGACAGTTAAGTGGTAACAGTGAGAGATGAGCATTATGAGGAGCTGTGAGAGAGAGGATGGTGATTATTATGAGTGAACTTCATTGGTTCTGAGTTATGTGCAAGTACGGTATGCTAAGCAGGAAATAGAGAGCTATGTGAACTTTATTGTGAATGTCTTTCGGTAAGCTGCTGGTCAACTATGAGTGGGTACATTTGCAAGTCGTTGGTGTTGTGTGGATAAATAATGTATTGAATGAGTAATAAAGCACTGGTAAGCAACAAATGTCAGTGGAGTAAATACAAGGGTCCTGTGAGTGAGGGATCTGAGTACCTGTGGGTGAATGGCTGGATATACATGACGTGAATCTCTACAGTGTTGTCAGGAGATGACAATATCAGCCAGTTGGGCAGTTTGTGAGTGCGACCAATTGGTGTTGAGTGGTTATGAGTGATGTTGAGAGACACTGTACAAAACAGAAACTGAGTTGTGATGCATGGTTAAGGGCAAGTAGTGAGAGTGGCTGAAAAAATGATGGTGTCACTGCAGGGAGACTTTTGTAAATGGTATTGCATGGTTCTGGTCAGTAAAAAGTGTGAGGAGTAAACCTAATGGCTGTCAGTGAGAAGAAGGTGTCAATAAGTGGTACTGCACGAACTTGACGGCAAATAGTGGTCTGACTGGTATGTTATGTGGCATTTGGGATGTAAGTGGTAAGGATATGGTAGAAGTGGCTCTTGGTGAATGGGCACTGCGAATGTGCAACTGCTGTGGGAGATGGAATGAGCCATTTTAAGTAGTGGAAGTCTTTGGTAAGTGGCCTTTTGTGAGCTATATAGTGATCTAAGTGGCAGAAGGTAAATGGTATAAGTGTTGTGAAGCTGTTATTAAGATCAGGTTTTAAATTCAAGGGGATGAAATAAAGCGTAGATTTTGAGAAACTGTATATGGTGAGCATTTATTAATGCGGATCAGAGTAGGAGTAGGACAGCGGTGGTCAACAGAGGGCAATCCGCTCCTCCGGGTAGATTAGAATGCTGTCCATGCCTTCATGGTGGTCCGGAAACACTTTCCCACTTCCTTTTATTATGTCACTTTACGCTCAGACTCCGCAAACTGTACCTTCGTCCACTTTTCAGATCTTACGGAGTTAGGAAGTGCAAGGAGGCGGAAGCGCTATGTATGCGTTCAGATGAGAAATACATTGTGACAAAGGTCTCAACTTATATCTTGGAAGCATGGAAACTTCGTCTATCAATGCACCTACAGTTGGCACAGGCACAACAGCCTATGTTATCCCGTAGCTATTTAGCTTGGGAAATCGGTGCAGGGTAGTGTAAAACTGGGTTAGGTCTCGGGCTTTTATTAAATGGTTGGAAGGCAATGCAAGGCCCCAAATGTTTGTCCCATAATAAGACATTTTAAATATTAGACTTATAATGTTTTTCTAGAATAAGTTAAGTTTTTATGTAAATTATGGTCACATTAGGTTTTACGATAATGCTGTAAATTGGATACATCTTGGAACATGTTAAATCAAAAATTCAAGCATAGTTTCCTTTTATTGAGATGTTTTACTCGATGTGATTTTTATTGAGTTTGATGGATTGATATCTATTGTGTGATTATTGTTAAGGCCGGATAGGCTAATAACAATTAAATAAATGGTAAAATAAATGGAGTAGGAGTAGAGAAAATGTTGAGTGGAGAAAGCAGATATCAACAGGGGATGTGAACTGAGGAACAAAAGAGCATAGAACACAGTGTAAGTAGTATGTGAAGACAATATGGAGAACAGCATCAAGTAGTGGTTATGGATAATGGAACATTACAGCAATGGATTGAAGATTGTGAATTTGGCATATGAAGTGTGGTGTTCAGAGCAGAAGTGAATGTTGAGAGTTGATAAGGAGAACTTGTGTACAGCTGATTTACGTAGTTGAGATAGAAATTGAATAGCTGTAGAAAAAAAGAGTGCATGTTGAGGACATAGATGAGAATATGAAGATCTTGTGTTGAAGGAAAAGAATAGACGTCGAGGATAAAGATCTGGTATATACATTGCAGACAGCAGATGCACACGGCAGACAGAGGATGGCGAGTATAAATAGATTCGATATAGATTGTAGAGAGCAGATGGAGAGGGTCAGCAGTGTATGTTAAGGGGATGAAAAGTGAATGTAAAGGTCGGAGACACAGTGTAGAGACTAGAGAACAAATGTAGTGGCTGAGAAAGTGGTCTGATTTAACGGGTAGAGAAAGGATGTAGAGGGTGGAGCCAAGACTATGTGGAGAGGGAATGTTTTGTGTGGAAAGTGTTGTGGAGTGCAGATGTACAGAATGTAGAGTTGATGTGGAACCCAGAGAGTGGATGTGTAGGATAAAAAACAGATGTAGAGCATGCACTGCAGATGTGATGTGCTGGTAGGGAGAACAATTGGAGAGTGCATGTCGATCGTGGTGAGTCGATGTACACGGACACAATGTGGACAGTAGAGACTGCAGGAAATACAGCATAGCTGGTGGGGAGAGACCACATCTGTAGAGGAGAGATCACATCTAGAATTAGACATGTGTACAAGATTGCACACAGATATAAAGGAGGGGCAAAAGTAGCGGCTGAGGTGCACATGTATAGCTTAGAAGGAGATTGTGGAGAGTGACAGTAAAATGGAGAGCATGTGCAGGTGGGAGATGCTTGTGCAGGGTTGATCCACAAAGTAGATAACAGATAGATGTACAGAGTGGAAAGAGCAAGTGAAGGACAGATTTGAAGGATAGAAAGTGCACATTTAGTGTGGAGTGCACGGGTAGAGGGTGGAGCGCCCAGAGTATAGTCAGAACATAGAGAAGACATGTGTAGTGTATAGACTAGACATGCAAAGCACATGCATATGATAGACTAAAGGGGAGAAGCACAGGTATTAATGGCAGAGTTCATGCAATGGGTACAGTGAAATGAGGAATGCAGATGTGCAAGGTGGAAAGCAAATGTAGAGTGTGCAAGGTGGTTTGGAAAATGCATATAGAGAGTGGATGTGTGCTGCAGAGATAGCATGTACAGGGTGGAAGGCACAAGTGGAGTTTGGCTTATGCATGTATAGGTTGGAGAGTGGAGGGTAGGAGGCAGATGGAAACTGGATAGGGAGGATGAAGAGTGGATGTTCAAGGTGGAGACCAGAGATACAACATGGAAAACTGATGTATGGGGTGAATAGAAGACTACTGAGAGCAAGAGGAGGCTTCTGGAGGATGTAGACTGTGTGTGTGGGGCAGGTTTCGAGCATGGACAGTGAAGGTATAGCAGAGAACAGATATACAATGTGTTGGGGGAATCAGAGAGAGTATATGGACAGCAGATGTACAGGTTGAAGGGGTGGATGTAGAGCACAGACTGCCAATATGGCAAGGTGGAATACAGCTATAAAAAGTAGATGTGGAACTTCGAGTGTTTATTTACAGTAAGGAAAGCACATGGATGGCGGAGTGTACATCGAGTGGAATGAGATTATAACTGTGTGGAAGTAACACATCTGGAGAAGACAACATGTACAGGACAGCAAGAAGATATAATGGGATGGGAGCAAAAGTGGCAGTTAGAGTGCACATGTACAGGTTAGAGAGTGGATGTATAAAATGGAGATTGCACGTGGGAGGGTGCAAATAGCACGTCAAGAGTGGTGACAGATGTTGAGGGTGTGCACATAGAATTGCAAGCATGTTGAGACTGCATTCGTGGAGAATTATTAGACAGTGTAGAATGGACACAGGCAACACATGTATAGTGTGTAGTGCAGGCACAAAACACTGATAGGGATGGTGGAGACATGGGAAGAAGCATGGCAGATGTAAAGTGGGTTTGAGAGCAGATGTCCAGAGTAGAAATTCAATTTAAAGTGTGCTAAGGATGTGTGGAGAATGCATATGCAGAATGGATATGTGGAATATGAAGAAAGAATATTCTAAATGGAGACGACAAGAGGAAGTTGTACGATGCATGTACATGTTGTAGTGTATATGTGGAGAGTGGCTGTATAGGATAGAGGGTGGATGTATGTGCTGGGGCAGATGTAAAAACTGGATGTATAGGATCGAGAGCACATATAAGGTAGGATCCATGACAGAGTAGATAAACAGGGCAGAGACCAGATGAATAGAGTGGAAAGACTACCTGTGGAGGGTGGAGAGCACCTGTGAAGGACAGGGAAATACAGGTTTAGTGGAGAACATGTGATCAGGAAGGCAAACAGAGATGTATATTTATACACCCCCCCACCTCCAACCCCAGTGTGATGAGAGCTTTAGACAATGGACATGGAGCTGCGGTTTCACAGGAGGCAATGTGGCCTACTGGCTGCAGCTGGCGACCATGCAACATGCAGGACCAAGTTCAAAACGCCTGCCTCACCTCAACATCCTGTGAAACCCCACAAATCTGTATGTGCCAGAAAAAACTAGCACTGGTAAATCCAATAGGTTTAATCTACATAAGAGCTACAGGCATTGCCAATGTCCTTTGTCCATATTATACAGCACTGTGGAGTAGAGTGGCATGGCGTAGAGTGCAGTGGCTTGGAGTTTCGTAGAGTGGCGAGGAATAGAGTGGAGTGGACTGGCATAGAGTGCAGTGGTGTATAATGGATTGGAAGGGTAAAGTTGAGTAGAGTGACGTGGGGTTGATTAGAGTGGAGTGACAGTGTAGAATAGAGTGGCTTGGAGCGGAGTATAGTAGAGTGGCACAGAGTAGAGTGGTGTAGAGTAGAGTGGCATTTAGTGAAGTGGGGTAGAGGGGCACTGTGGAATGGATGGAGAGGAGTGGTGTGGAGTGCATTGGCATAAATTAGAGTGGTGCATTGTAGAGTGCAGTGCCGTAGAGTAGTACAGAGTAAAGTAGAGTAGCATATGGTGCTGTGGGATAGAGCGGAGGGGAATAGAGTGGTGCAGAGTGCAGCACCATAGAGTGGCACAAAGTACAAAAGAGCTGTGTAATGTGCAGTGGTGCCGAGTAGAGTGCAATGGCATAAGTACAGTGGTGCTGAGTAGCGTGCAGTGGCTTAGAGTAAAGTGGTGCAGAGTAGAGTGGCATAGAGTGGTGTGGCGTAGAGTGCAGAGGCATAAAGTACAGTGACATGGAGTGGTGCAGAGTAGAGTGGCATATAGTGCAGTGGCCTGGAGTAGTGGTGCAGAGTAAAATGCAGTGGTGTAGTGTCAGTGCAGTGGCGTAGAGTGCAGTGGTGCAAAGTGCTTTGGTGTAGAGAGCACTTGCAGAGGTGTAGAATACAGGGTAGGGTGTGGTATGGAAAACAAGCAACATGGAACGGGGGTGGGTGTATAGAAGCTATATGGAAGGGGATATGGGAGGCAGACTAAAAACACAAGCACTCAAATGGAGTGCTTGGACATAAAGAAAATAGTAGCTCCAAAAATGGGAACAGTGGATGGACAAAAGTTCTTGGTCCTTGTGCCAGGGAAGGGCCAAACACAAGAAGAGGGCATGACACCTGCGTGCCGTTACAAACAGGGATGAAAAAAATAAGAGTGAAGATGAAGCTAACAAATGGTGTGCTGGGGGGGCAGGGGGGGAGAAGGGGTTGTAAGCCATAAGTAAACAATGTGTCTTGCGGTCTAGGTAAACCCTAAAACGTGTAACATAGCATTTGTCTGTTGTGAAGCCCCTTATGTCCTTGGGCAATTAAAGATAAAGCATTAGGGTTTGCTGTAATAAAGAGATACTCCAACACTGCCTGAATTTCAGTGTGAAACTGGAAAATATGGGCTCCATCCAGTGTTCCCTCATGAACAAATTGTGTGATCATAGACATTGTTTTATATTTCACACAGACTCTGGTTTGTTTGTTTACATATGAGAACACCTTCAAATATGCAAATTAAGCATGTGTGACGTACAAAAACGTCTTATTTTTAATTTAATAGCACATCATGTTGCTCCATCTGTCAGAATCAAGGACACATAGGACTCACATGACAACTGACTTGACTCTTAGATCACTAAAAGCATTGTCATCAGGGAGGAGGCAGGCATGCTTCTCAATGCGTGTTTAAAACCTATTTTTTTAATAAATACTTCTTAATGCAGAGATATAATCTGATGTACTGAGGTGCAACGCTTCTGAGTGTTAAAGAAATACACGTTTTGGAGTTTTGAAAACATTTTTTCACATTCTAATATTATGTTTATTGCATGACTTATGTGCCAAATATTTTCAAGGCTTGCCTCACCTACAGGCCCTTAGAGCAAGAGAGGAGCCTAGCCTTTGCTTTCCCAGTTAAATGTTTTGGCTCACTCTACTCCAGGAAAGTGAATGCAGTGCATGCACTGCAGATTTGTTAGTATGAAAAGGGAGTGTGGGCCATGGAGAGGTAACGTACAAGGTGGGGAGTGCATTTCAAGTGTGGAGAGTAGGTGTAGGTATTTGGTGGAAGGTAGAAGTGGTGGAAAGTAAAAGTAGTGGGCGTGCATTGTATTTACAGTATGGAGATTACATACAAGTGTGTAGTTGGCTATGGTGAAGGGCAAATATACGGGATAGGAAAAAGAGGCCAGTAGCAAATGTGAGCAGCGTGAACTGTCAAGACTGAAGAGTGAATGTACAAGATGAAGGGCGTTTGTCTTGAGCAGAGAGCGAAGGTGACCAGCAGATGTGATGGTTGTTCATGTATACTGGAGAGGTCATGTGTGGAGGGCGGCAGAGTATGGTGGAGAGCAAAGCAAGTCAAAGAACTTGTGGAACGCAAAACAAATGTCTACTAGATCATAAAGGGGGTAGATCTATACAGCGTCAAAAAGACCTAGAGGGTTGAAATGAATGGAGATCAGTACAGTATATTGAGAGTAAATAGTGTAAAGAACAATGCTGGGGCACCGTGGAAGCAGAGTGGATGTAAGAAGTCAGTGTACGAAGCAGAACGGAAATGGCGGGAAATTGTACCAGATTTTATTACAAGACCGGAGGCTCCTATTATGCAGTCTTTTCTTGCTTTAATTACGAACAGCAGCCAAGCAAGAACTACAGTATCCAGAAACAAAAGAACTACAAAATGACCTCATAGTGTAGTAACCAATGGGATATCACAATGCACTACTAATATCTTAACTGCGAGCAACAAGTCCTCTTTTCTTGCTGCTCGCAGTCAAGATAAGTACCTACATTACTTGCTCGGTTGTTTATTGTGCTTACTGTTATTACTATTGCATTGTGAAACTTGTGTGTTTAGCGCGCGGTTATTATAAGGGAACGCGCGTCCTTTTTTCTGTCCTTCCGACACAGCGTCTCTCAACGGCCGTCTTCGGCCGTTGAGGACGCGCGCTCGAGCGCGGCGCATTCCTTTCAGCGCACGCGTAGCATTCCTCACATTCTTTGGGCCGGCATACCTTGTCAGCTGATACTCGCGTCGCGTCTTTATTTCCGACCGGGTTTGCTTGCTATTTGAGCATAATTGGCTCACTTTGCCTCGTTTGGCATTCTCAACTCCTGCCCTCGTCTGTCAGTCGACTTCGACTGCATTGAACCGCCTCCCTTGGCTCGGTCCCGCCCCTTCAGACACTCCTTTTTCTTTTTCCTCAAAAAATTAACCCTTCGGTGACCAGTGTGTTTTTACATTATGGCTGGGGAAGAGGATTCCCAGGTGTTTCAGGAGAGTTTGAAGTCCTTCATAAGGGACTCTGTACAGCAGGCAGTCTCAGTTTCCATGTCTGAGGTTACCAAAAATTTTGAAGCCTCGGTTTCAAAGATGATGTCTTCTTCCAAATTGCCTTTTAATAAGAGCAGGAAACGTGCGACCACTCTCCCAATGACGTCCAAAGGCGTTTCCTCTGGTCCTTCCACCCGAGAGGTCTATAAATCGGGTCCCCCTCCTTCTCCTTTATATATTTCGCAGTTAAGAGACACGGATGACGATGATAATGTTTCCAGCCATGAGGGCGATGTGGACGGATCAGAAGATCCAGTTTCTTATGGGCCTCTGGAGAAAAGGCGTAGAATTTCTCCTCCTGACGGTGGTGACGTACACCTAGTGTCTCACGATTTAGTCGACCATGCTGGTGAACCCTTATTTGATCCCTCCTTCATGGTCCATCCAAATTCAAAGGAGTGGTACCCATCAGAGCATGTGGCGGATTATGTTTCTTTCTTTTTAACGTCACCCTCTGGATAAAGCCGCTCGTAATAAACTCAAGTCAGAGTGTCCTCGTCCCTCTCTTCCGGATAATATAACAGCAACTCCGGTAATTGATCCTAACATGCTGATGTTTTTCTCAAAATTCGGCAAGGATCCCAAAAAGGGCGTGGATAGAGCCTGGTCGGGTTGCCAGGACAAGCTTCTTGATTTGGTGGGCCCTCTCACCAGAATTTTTGATTTGGCGGAAGAAGCAAAAATGGATAGTAACCCTATTGATCCGGAGGTCCTTTCAAACTGGGCGCAACATGCTATTTGTATGCTGGGGAACGCCAACACTCAACTTTCGATTGAAAGGAGGAAGAGTCTGCTTTTAAAGATCGATCCCAAATTAACTTCTCTGGCCTCAAAAGATGAGGGTCCTTTGGCCAAAGGCCTGTTATTTGGAGATTCTTTTATTAAAGATTTGGGCAAATAAATATGTGTCCACCTTTGCCTCTCTGGATAAGGCCCAGCTTTCGATGAAGAAAATTTTTTCGTCTCGGGTTTTTGCCAGGGCCGGCAAAGGCAGGAGTCGCTTTGCCGGCCGCTCCATCAGGAATCAATATTCCAACAGAGACTCCTTCAACCAGCAATCTCAACCTGAATCCTATTCAGGATACAAACCGAAGTTCTATCCCCGTCGTTCAAGAGGCTACCGGTCCAGAGGTTACTCCAGCAGGGGAGACCAAACCTCCGGTAAGTATTTCCGCTTCTGGCCTTCCTCCTGTAGGGGGCAGATTAGCTCTGTGTCTCGATTCATGGCGTTCTCTCACCTCAGATCTCTGGGTGATTCAATCTGTTCAAGGGTACCAGTTAGAATTCTATCAGATGCCAGTTCAGAGTCGCGTCCCTATACCCCTAGTTTTTTCCCAAGAGCAAAACGAGCTTTTGCGCGTCGAAATCCAATCTCTCCTGGCCAAGTGCGCAATAGAGCCTGTTCAATTCGACTCTTCGGGCTTCCTCAGCACCATCTTTCTAGTTCAGAAGAAGAATCACAAATTTCGTCTGGTGTTGAATCTCAAGGCTTTCAACAATTTTATAATCTATCGTCACTTCAAGATGGAGACTATTCTCCATCTCAGGGACATTCTGCTTCACCGAGATTGGCTAATCAGACTGGATCTGCAAGATGCCTATCTCACAGTCCCAATTCATCATTCACACAGGAAGTTTCTTCAATTCCAATGGCAGGACTCTTTTTACCGCTTTCGAGTTCTTCCCTTCGGCCTTTCTTCCGCTCCTTGGTGTTTCACCAAGATTCTCAAACCCGTCGCAGCCTTTCTCCGGTCTCACGGGGTGCGTTTAATTCTCTATTTGGACGACTTCCTTTTGATGGCACAGGACAAAAATCTACTTCTAGATCATCTTCAACTGTGTCTAAACCTCCTTCGCGATTTAGGTTTTCTCATCAATGTGCAAAAGTCGGTTTTAGTTCCGACTCAATCTTTGGAGTTTCTCGGTTTTCGAATAAATACCACTCTATCGGTGTTGCAGCTCCCGCAACACAAGGTTTCATTGATCAAGAAGGAGATTCGCCACTCCCTTTCCCTTCCGCAGATCTCTCTCAGAAATCTGGCACGCCTAGTAGGTCTGTTAGCTTCTTCCATTCAGGCAATCTTCCCAGGTCCTTTACATTATCGAGCCCTGCAACGGCTCAAAATACGTCATCTTCACAAGGGTCTCGCTTATTCGGATCCCTTGGTCTTAGATGCCGAATCCAAAGAAGAGCTTCAGTGGTGGCTAACCCATCTAGATGCCTGGAACGGCAGAACTATCTTCTCTGCCGCCCCAGATCTTGTATTAGAATCCGATGCAAGTCGGACGGGTTGGGGCGCGAGATGTGGTCAGTTCTCGACTGGGGGCGCATGGTCTCTGAAGGAGTCCTTCTTGCACATCAACAGTTTAGAGATGCTTGCAGGTTCCTTTGCCATCCGCACTTTTGCAAAGAACAGGGTAAGTTGCACCATCCTTCTCAGGATGGACAATTTGTCCGCGGTCAGATACATCAATCACCTAGGAGGTACCAGGTCAAAGATACTCTCCTCTCTGGCAAAACATCTTTGGGAATATTGTCTGCCTCGTCGGATTTCAGTCAAGGCGGTTTTCCTGCCAGGCAGATTCAATACAGTAGCGGATTGGTATTCCAGACACCTTCACGATTCCAGCGATTGGCAACTGCACCCTTCAGTGTTCAGTCACCTTTCTTTTGTCTTTGGAGAAATGTCTATAGATCTGTTTGCTTCTCGCCTCAATTCTCACCTTCCTTCATATTTCAGTTGGAGGCCAGATCCACAAGCCCTGGCCACAGATGCCTTTCTTCAGATTTGGCCGACTTCCCTTCTATATGCTTTTCCCCCTTTCCTTCTCATCCCCAGAGTCCTCGCTCAGGTGCGCAGGCAACGGTCTATTCTGGTGATTGTAACTCCTTTCTGGCAGACCCAACCGTGGTATCCGACTCTATTAGAGCTGGCGATCGCTCCGCCTCTTTGGCTGCCCCAATTTCCCGATCTCCTCTTGAATCCTCAGGGCCATCAACATCAGTTGATTCTCGACGGATCCCTGTTCCTCATAGCTTGGAAAGTTTCGGGTCGTCCTGGGGAGTCCCAGGAATTTCGGAGGACGCTGTTAAATTTATCCAGCAGGCCAGAGCCCCGGGAACTTCCAGGGCCTATAAGTCAGCTTGGTCCCTTTGGTGCAGCTGGTGCCTGGACAGGAATTCAGATCCCTTTTCAGCGAATGTAGTATTAATTATAAATTTTTTGGCTTCTTTGGCTTCTCAAGGTAAGGCTTATCGCACTATTAATTTGTATAGATCTGCCATTTCTGCGGAACATCAAAGAGTTGATGGTAGGCCAGTTGGAGAGCATCCCCTGGTCTGTCAATTGTTAAAGGGAGTAAGATACGTTAATACACCGTCTCCTAAATATAATGTTATGTGGGATGTTACTCTGGTGTTGCGTTTTCTTACCTCGTGGCCTGATAATGAATTATTATCTCTCAAACAGCTTTCGGCTAAGTTAACCATCCTTTTATGTTTAGTTTCTATCAAGCGGATCTCAGATGTTAGAGCACTGGATGTTACTTCCTTTTTCTTTTCTCCCCTTGGTGTTTCGTTTCAGATCAAAAAACGTACGAAAACTAACTTGTCTAGTATTAATTATCCATATTTTCCCTCTCAACCCAATATATGTGTTGCAAATTGCTTAAAAACTTATGTAACCCGTACTGCAGATTTGAGATCATCCTCTTCATCCCAACTACTTATTTCCTTTCAGAAACCTCACCTTCCTGTGTCTTCCCCTACCCTGGCTCGTTGGGCTAAATGGGTTATGTCCCTTGCTGGCATTGATATTAGTGCCTTTGGTGCCCATTCGGCCAGGGGGGCTATGGCCTCTCGTGCTTTTTGGGCAGGTTCCTCTTTACAGGATATTCTCAGATCTGCAGACTGGTCGAATGAAAATACGTTTAGAACTTTTTATTGTAAACCGATTTCTCATGTCTCAGATTCTGTGATTGCAATGCTTTGAACATGCATAATAGGAGCCTCCGGTCTTGTAATAAAATTGAGATTTTCCTAGCCTTGGTGTCTGAAAGGCTAGATTTTATTAAAGACACGGAGGCGAGTATTATCCCACCACGATTTAACCCGCCCTGTTTCTCTCTTTCAGTACCAACTCCCTCTTCCGGTGTTGGCTCAGGGTGATACACACCAACGTCTCTTACCAAGCTTGGATTTGTGCGACATCGACTATACCTTCCAGTCGTCCTTCGGTCTCCGTCATCTTCGAGATGGTTGCATGGACTTTATGACTTTGGTTTTTATGTTCTATGTGATTGTTTTGGTTACTTCTCCTCTTTAGTTCGCATCAAGAAAAGAGGACTTGTTGCTCGCAGTTAAGATATTAGTAGTGCATTGTGATATCCCATTGGTTACTACACTATGAGGTCATTTTGTAGTTCTTTTGTTTCTGGATACTGTAGTTCTTGCTTGGCTGCTGTTCGTAATTAAAGCAAGAAAAGACTGCATAATACTCGCCTCCGTGTCTTTAATAAAATCTAGCCTTTCAGACACCAAGGCTAGGAAAATCTCAATTTATTTAAAGGACAGAATACACGAGGGATAACAATTAAAACGAGGAGACTAATTTCTCCTTCTAATTTAATGAACAAAAGTGGTCATCCCTCACCTTGGGGGTTTATCATTAAATGCCTCAAATGTGCTCATCTCTCACCTTGGGCTGGGGGTTAACTTTGAATGCCTCACTCACTTTGTTTCTCCATCGCTAGATCACCCATAGAACCCTTTCCCTTCCCACGGCGCTGGACTCGGTTTAAAACCGTCCCTGTTTGCTCGGTTCCTTTCAAAGGACACAAAGAGCTCCGGCAGTGCTCTGCATGCAATTCCCTGGCTTTTTGCCCCATAAAAACGCTGCTCCAAAGCTCGTGATTTCCCTCCTCGGTCTAGCTCAGCAGCATGTAAAACAAAGACCTGCCTGACTATCGCGATTGCTGGAATGCACACAATACCCTTGATGATTGGTCAAGACGGCCAGGGGCGGGCAAAGGTTAACAAGGTCGGTTGCAAGAGCACTCTTGCGCTTCTTTTCAACAACCTTTATTGAAAACTAAGACCGACATAAAGCAATGCTGCACACAAGGAAGAGTTTACGGTCATTTACTACAAAAGAAACAAAAGAATACCATATGTCATAGCGCCCAAGGGTTTTATTACAAATAGTTAAAAGTGTGCTCTGATAATGAAATAATAACTGATTTTACACCAGTTGCAACGACTCCAATACATTTTGGGGTACATTTTAATTTAAAAAAACATTCACTGTTGTAGCCTTTCCAAAGGTTTGCAACAGTTTAATTAACATTTATGTATCTTTCCAGGCATAGTTTTTGGTGACAGCACATAAATAGTGGTATGACAGTTTGTTGGGTTAATGTGCCTGCAGCATAAATGTGTACTGAGTGTGAATATGCATTTTACGTTGTACACAAGCACATTACAGATCTCTGCATTTTACCATCCTGTCACTCACTTTTATTAATGGGATTGAGGGTGAACAGCCTCATGCACAGCATTTCCTATGGATTCAACTTTGTGGAACGGAGGGACAGGGAGTTTAGAGCCAGGTTTCAGCAACAGATTCAGCAGTCCATGTAAGGTAGCATCAGACACTCAACCAAATGAACTATTGTAACCATATTGAAATAAACCTGTGAAATACAAGTAAATCTCTACACCGGGTGCATTAATCCATTTGCGGGGATTGGAATTTCCAAGTTACATATAGGTTTCTTCTTTAGTGTAACCTTCAGCTTACACAGATATATTTAGCAGATGCAGTAAATCAGTGGTTCCCAACCTTTTGACTTCTGCAGACCCCCATTTTATCAATACTGGAGCCCAGGGACCCCCACTGAATCGTTATTGGAACACGGTGACCCCCAAGGAGTCATTACTGATAGCTGGGACCTAATATTATTACATTTTTTAAGCAGCCACGGACCCCCTGAGGAGGCTTCGCGGACCCCCAGGTCCCCAACCCACAGGTTGAGAACCACTGCAGTAAATCATTCATCAGTCTTTCTGCGAGTAAAGCATGTGATGTATGCAATAGGCACTCAGCTCACTGAGCAATCTCCAGGAACAAACTTGTAAATTGCATGCTACACAAACATGGCTGACAAAGATTATCATCTCCCAACTGTGTTATATTATATGATTTGGACATGTGACATGCATGTTCACGTTGACCTCTAATGCATATTTCATTTTTTAATACAGTGCAAAATTGTGTGAATACTAAAATGGTGCTCATTTCAAAGTAATCAGCAAGTAATTATAAAATTACCCAGCACAATCTTTAGTTTGTCAAAAAAATACTGACCAAAAATGATGCACGTGTTTGCAAAGTAATCGGCAACTATTCTTTTTTAAATTAGGAAGCATTTTAACTGAAGGCAAAATGTTCACGCTTATCAAGTCATCAACATGTCATTGTAAATCATCCTCAAGTCATTGGAAACAATCACATCCCATGAAGTCATCAGATAGTCATTTTCAGGTCATCCTCAAATCATCAGGCTCAAGTTTCTAAACTTTGATGACTTCAAGAGCTTGATGATGTCTGATGACGTGAAAATGACTTCTAATGTAGTTGGATGATCATCTAATGACTCTGGGATGGCTTCTAGAGTAATCCTGTTTGACTGGGAACCCCACCTCTCCCTCCTGGCACATATAGCTTTGTCTTACCTGAAAGCAGACTGCAATATACCACGCTTCATAATCATTTGAATTAGATACCTGAGGCGGGAGGAAGGGAGGTAATGATCGCAACAGGGAAGTCAGGACTCAGAGTAAATGACATTACCGGTAAGTCAAATATGCATTCATTTGTAAACTTCTTTCGGCCCTACAACGTACTCTCGAGATGCTGAGAGGAAAGATGCGCGTAAAGTTACAAAACGAGCAATAATTAATTGCACGATGACTCCTCAATTGTTTGAAAGACAAGTCCTCACCTTTTTTTGGTGTTTTCAGAAGTTCAGCATGCTGTGTTTGCACGTGAAGTTCAAGGCCCTGGAAGGTGTTCTCTTCATTGCTACAGAATGGACATTGCAGGAGGTCATGGTCCACCTGGTTGTCTGCGAGAGGTGGAACTCTGTCTTCATGTTGCTTTTCTTCAGCTAAATTTATGGGGTGGGCTATAGTTTTCGCACTGTAAGTTTCATCCTCCGAGTGGGGTCTTTGATCATCAAAAAGGTCTGGACTGTGCGCAAGCTGCAAATGCGTGTCGCATACTTCTTTTTCCGTAGCGGCACTGCACGTTTTTGGAATGTTTTTTTTCATGTCGGTTGTGGTTTCAGAGCTCTCCGGGTCACGTTCGTAAGAAAGGGTTTCAGGATTGCTGTTGAAGCGCTTGCCTATGTGTTCGCCCCCATTAGACCACTCTCCCTCCGCCTCAAAGTGTGCAGTGTCAACATGCAAAGTCATCTGGTCATATGTGACACCTGACAGACAACAAAGAGGGCAACTGATCTCACGCTCCATGTGCGAGAGCAGGAGGTGGGTTTTCAGGTCTGCCTCAGACAGCTCTTGCTGGCCACAGATGTCACAGTACAGCATGCTGCATTCAGCAAGGGCGAGTCAGTACGTGTTCACCGGCTGCGCTGTAAAATTTGAGACCAGTATTACAAGACCCAGGTCTCTAGCTCTCTCTCACTACTTGGGACTTACTGTACCTTAGGGAACTGGTCAGAGATGTGCAGACATGCACAGCAAAGAGGACTAAGGAGAGGCTTATAAAGTATGAGAAAACATGCAATGTGCTTTATTTGCTCAATAGTTAACAGAAAACGGGTACATTCACTAAGGACAATCAACGTAGACTTGAGTTTGTAGCCAGTATAAGTGATGGAACTGGGGGCGCGTGGTCTTTCTTCGTAGTCTACTACCGACACAAACAATTCGTATAAAACGCTTTCACTCTGAAGTAGGGTACAACTTATCGCAGTAAATACTTGAGAAATAGCAGCAATCAATCTGTAGCTCCAATTTGTAAGGTATAAGCCATGATTCCCCCTCGTCCGATGGACTCTAGACTCTCGATCTTCTGGCACCTGGAACAAACAGCGTTCTTCAACACCCTGCGTTCTAACACTGCAGTTTGATTTTAATCGAACCAGGCTCTTCACATGACCACGACTCCTTTCGTTTTCGGTTTCTTTTCACAAAAATCCGTTGTTTAAGTTCTCATAGTTTGCCTAATGTCCAGCCCACCTTTCAATTGATGATGGAGCGGAATGTAATAGACATGGAAGTAAGACTCGCATGTGACAGCTAAGAGCTTTAGACCCGAAAAGACATTTTGTAAAGATATGTGAACGATACCGTAGTTAGACAGACATTATATGAAACCAACCCATGAGTAGTGCACCTTAGAAAAAATGTATAAACATTGAAAAATGTATCAAAAATGTACGTATTTACTGAAAAGCGTTTACGATTTAAAATAATACCACCGAATATAACTTTCTACGAAGATGACAGCAATTACTTTAATTTAAAACACAAGGACCACATATACCTACCACTTAGAGTTACCTTCTAGACGCAAACTTAACAGCTATAAAATTGGCCACATTTTATCTTTTTCATTACTTCTATTCCCCTCTAAGCAGCCAGAATAATGTACATTGCAGTTTAGCGTGATGGGTGGGGGGGGGGGGGGGGTTGCGGCGCTTGAAGCAAATACCAGCTGTGTTGAAGCTGTCGCACCGTTAGTCTAGTTTGCAAGCAATACAAAACACGTGGAGTACAGTAAAGTTTTCTACACTAAGATTAGGTTTTCATAATTTCAGCACCATAAATACGTACGTTAGTAATAAAGACATTTAAAGCAAAAAACCTTAAAAGTTTCAGTTTGGTCAAAAGCCTCAGCGTGCTTCGGAAAACATTTGAAAAGAACGTTGGGCACACAAGTCACTTCAAAATGCTGTATTCCTCAAGAATGCTGTACACTACTTCAAGATGGCGGCCTCTGATGCTCCAAGAATCGGAGTGCAACTGCTGTCCCCAACCTCGCCCACCACCACGCCCCCTTAATACACCGTCTGCTGCCTGCACGGAGGAGGGCGACTGCGGTCCTAAAGACGGGGGGAGGCCACGTACCCTCTGGTAAGAGCAGACACTAACAACAACTAAGATCCTATAGCTAGCGCCCGACCATTCAAGCAGCTGAGAGGGCTGGTGAAGGCGTGTTTCAGGTTGTTCAGGCAGGCAGCTCCAGTGCGCTGTAGGCTTCTTCCTATTTAAATTAACATGGTTTGTGAAAAAAAAATATTGAAGTTGACTTAGTTGTGGACATTAATCGATGCATTGTGGTTTAAAAAACGTGTCAAAGCAGGGAGTTGCTGTAAGTACTTGCCTTTGGGGGACAGACGATGCACTGGGTTGCTAAACTGAGTTGTCAACTTACTTGGTCAGCGTCTGATTCGTAGGCATAATTCAGCATGTTCCTAAGCGTTTTATACAGAATATTTTCCGTTTGCATAAAATGAGATATGACAACTTTTGCAGTACGGAAATATGTTTAACCCGTGATAGCATATATGTGCAAGAATTGTTAAAACAATTTTTGTGCCACATTCTTTAGAAATAATTGTTGCGGTATTTATGCATAATTATTGGAGTACTTATGCATAATTATTGGAGGCAGTGACAAAAAGAGACTGATGGATAACAGGAGAAAATAACGAGTACCTATTTGTAGGAATGCAGTAAATATTTATTAGCCTCTAAAAGGTGTGATATATAATTCATTCAATTAGACGAGGATCTGCATGAATCAAGGAGCGAGTCATGGCTCACTTGTTCAGATGCTTCTCATAGGCCAAAAAGAAGCAGTTCTGCGTGAACCATGCAAAATGTATTCAAACAACACCTAATTAAACACTGTTTGAATGGGGACACTGTTGGCGATCGGGGCGGTTTCTGCTGCCCGCAGTGACTTTGGCAGTCCTGCTGGGTGGTACTTCCTCCAGCCCTCCCTGAGCTGTAGAAGGCAGTGCAGGATGCACCTGCGACGCAGCATCAGGGCGAAGTCTTGGCCAAGACGGGCCTGTCATCACCAGGAAGAGGCCCGGCTGGGCCACCCCTCTTGGTTTTTGCTCCTCTGCATCCGCCTCCTTATCCTGAAGCCCTCTTTGATCCCTAAGGTACTGTGTACTATTATTATGAAATCTCTTCACAGCTTTTGAGGCAATATCGGGAAAAGGAAAGTTACTCCTGTGCGTTCACGAGCCCAATCCTGCACAACACTTGGTAGCTTTCTGATGCAGGCAGTAGATGTCATCTCTAAAGAGATTCAATTGGCTGAATGGTGACTCTCCCTTACAGCTGCTGATATTGCCCCACTTTGTTATCCATGCCGCACCTCCCTGCTGATCCCAACAGTGACTCCCTGGTTGATGGCCACACCAGTGTCCGCGCCACCATTGAAGGGAATGCTGATGCTGTTGACATTGGAAATGGTTTGATTGCAGGAGGAGGCCTAAATGATATTGAGTCTACGTACTCTCGCCTGGTTCTGGCCCTGTGGCCTAATGAAGAAAAAGGACTTTGGAACCCAAACCAGGGAACCCAAAACACCAACAGGTTACAAAAAAGTCGACTACAATACGCAGTCCCCCACAATTGGATTCTGCTGTCTGGGACACTATTAGCGGTCGTTTTATTGACCTGTTGATTTTAAATTACGTCCCAGGTATGACTGCCTCACCACCATAGAGGTGCGCCTAAAAGACATTGAGAAAAATGACATCGGCTGTGACCCAGACACATCAAAAGAGCAGCATAGTGCAGATGCAAGGCCAACCCATTCAGCAACGGCTGCACTGGTCAATGTTAAGGAAGCACGCTGAAGGGGTGATGGGACTGAGCGGAGACCTGTTGTATCTACTGCTCCTAGACCTATAATACGGGAGTCATTTTCCGGTAGCCATTCAGTTGGGAGGCAAACCTGTCCAGAGCCCCTTCCTGTGATTAACCTTCCACTAGCCTCTTGCCTATACCCATTCTTGTTCAGACCCTCCTCCACTCCCCTGACCGGCCAGAAATCAATCCAGGTTTAATATCAACCTCCTCTTTGTGGCAACCCCTATTGAACGCCTTCAGTCTGTAATTTGAAATCCTAAAATTAATACACTTCCTTTCTAGTTTAATGGGTGGATCATCTGCTCTATCGACATAGTGGTGCAGCTTTAAAAGCTCTCTGCACGCAGATCTGTGCCACTCACAGCATATTACATTAGTGAGATAGTGGCGGCTAAGCTTCACAGCAAACAACTTGAAAGCGGAGATGGGATTATGTCAACTCTGACGGGACAATCTATTTTGTGGCTTCCAGATCCTACAAAGCTTTAATTAAGGAAGCACCCACCTCATATATTGTCTATCACATTACCTCGGCTACTCAGGCCTCTAAGGAACTCTTCACAATAGTAGATTCATTTTCAGCGCCTTAGGTCTTGTAGAAGAGGCAAGATTCCATGATTGGAACTTTGTTCCAATCTCTACATTCTTCTCTGAAAATAAATTGCCAAACTCTGCTCTTCGATGCTCATTTACGGTCGGTTTGATCTGCCTAACCTTTACATTAGACTAATTTCATCGATTTTAAACAACTTAAAAATAAACAGTTATCAGTATTTTCTATTTTTTGCAAAGTAGAAGAATCTGGGGCTGTTAGTTTGTATTACTGTTCAGTTTCTGAACCAGCTTTACATAATGCATGTAGGACATGTGCTCTTTGATGGTTATATTTTCTGTGGGGCAGCTCTGTTTAACCTGCATGTTGGCGGTAGGTTGCAGCATTTTTTATGTACATATCCGTTTGTAAGCTTCAGGCCAGAAATTAATATCTTAGTAACTGTTCAGTTGATTATGCCCGACCCTCAAACACCTACGTATAACCTGCAAAACATACGCTTGATTTCTTGAAGTTCTAACTTTGTCGGTCACACAAAGAGTATATCAGTAGTCCTAGCTAAGAGAGCAGAGATCAGTGTACATCAATCAACAATAGCCTCCTTTTACTTGTCTAATGAGGATTAGATGCATCCTCTATTTGTTGGAGATTTTTAATTATCCTTGGCCCAAGGCTAATTTAGTCCACATATATTACCTCATTTCAGAATTCCAAAGTGAGAAATGCTGCCAAAACTGTTCATGCTTTGTATTCGGTTCATATCTGGCAAGTATGACATTTTTACTCTTTGAGGCATGGGTCTCTTCTAGGAGTAAGTACTTGCTTATTCATTAGTCGCTGATGAGAGAGCGTAGCACTTATACTCAAAATTAACATGAATTGTTTATGAACTAATGTGTAATAATGCCACATAGAAAATGTATTAATGTACTTTGCTAAAACATGCGCTTGAAATGTGCCCACGGGGAGTGGCCACTAATGTATACAATGACTAATGAAACTGACTAATAATGATGAAATGATATGTTAAAATATGGTTTTGCACTAATATAAAAGGTTATATGTTAAGGTTTTGCTAATAATTCATTAGGCTTAGTTAGCATAAGTCGATGCCTAGCTGCCCGGTTTTCATATTAAATGTGTTTTTCTAACGTGCAGTTTGCTGACTTGCTGAAGGACATGTACTCGTATTTTTCCAAAGCTAAAGGATGAAGTGTAACCATAGTAGATCCGTTCTCATGAAATTCGACTTGTTAGAAGAAACATTTTTGCTGAATGCAACACTGTAGACTGATAGCAGCTACAAGGTCGCCTGAACCGGTACAGACAATGGACCTACTGACTGAAGATGCAAGAGGACCACGATAGTACGAAATCATACCGGACATTCTGCCCGCTGGAGACATCAATCATAAGAACCAATAAACTACGTCAGAACTGTTATGGGGTGCCAATTTTGATGAAATCATTACAAACTTATTGGATGGAGATAGTGGGGTGCCAACCCTAACCAATCAAGAATTAGGGGACTGTACAACAAAAAAGGGATAAAAACCCTATGGCACGGGTAGCCATTTAGATTGAGGAGGGGTGATGCCGTTGCAAATTTTGCTATGACCCAGGCACTTTGTCACTCTGCATAAAGACTTTGCTGTTTGGTTCTTCAAACCAACCTTGCCCTTGCTTTGCCCGTTATATACTTTCCTCCTTATGAGGGAAGTGTCCCTTCTTACCTGTTCTTTCTGAAATTCCCTGGCTGATGGCGAATCAACTGATGTCCTGAGGACGAAGACTGAATCTGTATGCTGACCCAATACGGAGGGTAACTATATGATGATGAACTGTAATTGTCTGATTGCCTTTTCTTTCTAGGTACCAACTGCTTCTTTTGACAGAGACCATAGTTAGATGTTTTTCCAAATTGGTGTTACCAAATTGTTTTGCATGAAGCCCAACATGCCAATGCTAATTCGAGGTTAGATAAGGGGTTCACTAAAACAGAAAAAATTAGACAAAATGGCTGGTTCAATGCTTTGTTGAATTATTCGCTAATGATACTCTGATAAGGTTAACCTATGTTGACGTCGTGCTATGTGCTAATGTTTGTGATTCTTACCTTATTGAAATCTTATTCGAGTTGCCATATTATGACTATGCTAATGTGTTTCTTGATTTTTAGATTAATAAACTTGCTAGTAGAATTGTAATCCATAGGGAATAAACTTCATATAACCGTACTAAACTGGTGTGGTTATTCATGACTGCAAGGTCATGGTGGTTCCTGAGTCTTATTGATGACGTTATTGACATTTTGATTGACATGTTGATCAGTTATCTCCTCCTAAAGTGTCTTCAATCAGGGCCAAAAGATTCATTGGCCTAAAACGAGTCCCAGAGTGAATAAAATAATCAGAAAGGGACGCGTTAGCACTGACAATGTGTGTTTTCCCATTAAAACACCAGGCCTATTGTTGATTAAACTGCTTGTCTATTGAGATGGTTCTAAATATAAATATTGGGTGTCTCTTTGCAGATAGACAATGACTCAAAAAATATTCAACAAAGAGGGCTTCAGTTATTAACAGAGTTGGAAGTTTATTCGTCTGTCTTTCTCTCTTTGGCGGCTTTAGGGCACTTTTAAACCTTAATTTGTGGCCAGGTAACCGCATTCTCATATGAGTCAGCCAGTGGCCAGAGGAAGAATGTTTGTCCCTCTGACAAATAAGTCAATAATTTGAAACCTTTTCCGGTAGAGGAATCTTTTTTAAGTAACTTGGTTAATTTTGCTAAAATATGACGTAATCTTAATAGCACCAGAGAGGTGGTAGTGGATTTGTTAAATTTTGAAATGTTATTAAAATTATGCTTCTAGGATTGAGTTGCATGTGTTGAGGGATAGGGGTGGAAAGTTTATTGCATGAGACTACAGTTCTGGACCCAACACAATAATTACACGACTAGCTGAAATACATATGTTTTCAGTTTTTATATTGTGATCTATATAGCATTTGTGTTTCCTACTAGATTTCAGAACCCTACAACAATTTCACGCCTGGTTTCTAAATTACCACAGATGGAGTCAGGCTTGTTATTAGGAACTTGGAAACAAGAGAAACATTTCTGGGCATGATGGGATCTATGTGGAGCTATGTGAAACTATGTCAAGGATGTTGTGAGTCAGTGACCCCCTTTTGGCCAAGTTATGTAGTGGGGTTATCAATAGTCTACAGGCTATGAGGTTGTAGGAAGTATCTACTATAGCCCTAATTTTGAAGCTTAGTAAAGACGGACGAGAGTGCTGCTGGTGCAGACCAATTTCTCTTGTTGATATTGAGAAAAAATATTAGGAGACAGTGTTCATTGTAGAACTTTATTCCTACCTTAGTCCACTCTCACCGAAATAGCTTTGCGAGAGGCAGATCCCAGTTGGTCTAGTCTACTGCTGTGGGTTCTGTAGAACGAGTTGTATGTTCCTGGGAACTGTAGGCAGTTATAGTTCTAAACTGGCTTAAAAGGTGCTTGACCACTTCAGATTACATTTTATTTCTGTGCTTTTTGAAATAACTTATTTTTGTTTATGCAGCAACCTATTCATATATACTTTAAATTTAAATTCCTTCCTCCCTGTTTTCATTGATTGATCTTGTCAGGTTTATGTATATTAAGTAAATTCCAGCAGAGCTGAAATTTACGATAGCATCCGACTGCATCTGTCCATTTGTAATCATCAGAGTAGCTAAATAGGCATCCAGAACATAAGAAGGAATCATTTTCACCATCTTTGCCCAAACAGGAAATGCAGGTGTCCATATAACCAGTGCCAATAATGATGATACTGTTCACTCAATGGATGGATCCTACCGGGAAGATGAGCATCAGGTTGTAGGATGGGTACCTTAATACTGTGTAGTGTGTTATAAGAAGTAGCTACAAGGGTAGCAGGTAAAGTCAAGAATGCGCTGTAGATCTCAGTGAACCTTTGAACATGATCTTTCAGTCTGTAAATCAGCTGTTCATGAACTGCCATTATGGCTATGACATTCATCCAATCAACGTTTGTAGGAGGGAATTTTCCTTCGCTGAAGGAGGCAGAGCTGACTCCATTAAACTCTTTTTGTGCTTGATTAAGCCAGGGATATTTCCCGTGTCATGTAGAATCGCCAATAAATGTGAAGGATGAAACAAGCCCGCTTGTGATTTCGATGGTGCCCCAGACTTATGACCAGTATGGCTGGATGCGAGGGCAAGACCATATGATATGTAATATTTCACCCCCAGGCATTCAGCAGCACCAACACTCGTCAGTAGCTGACAGACAGACCTGGTGGAGCTTATCTGGTGTCTGTGCATAATTTAAAAACAATGTACTTAATGCATGCATGCTTCCTGGAATCCCTGGCCATGCTTTTCAAGCATGTTAGCCCTTGCTTCGTCAGTATATGAAAGCTATAGCTGGTCTTGCCACTGGAGCAAGATTGATCTTGACATTGGTGTAGAGAAATTTTGTAATTGAAAGGTCCTATAGACCAGTGATCAGTTTGCTATTATGTTCTCATTTCATCAAGTAGTCGTAGCAGGATAAGGAGGGTAGTGTCCATGGTTGCTGTGCCAGTTTGGAATGGAAGGGATGCTTCAGTTGTAGATACTTCCAAAGTTGGTGGCGAGACAGGTGAAATTCAGACATTAAGTAATTGAAAGCTTTAATTGTATTGCGGTTGAGGACGTTGTCCACCATATGTTTGGCTTTTCAATTCCCAGTGCTCCCATTTGAGGGAGGAGTTGTCAAGTGTGAATGCCTGGTTATTTCTTAGGGGTGCTTTGGTGTGTGGAAAGCAATGTCCCGTCCCCCCCGTCCCCCCCCCCAAGTCTGTGGGTTGAGAGTCAGATATTTTCCGTTGCGCTCAGAACGGGATTGTTTGTGTTGGATAATACTTTGTAACCATTGTAGAGGTGTGTGAGGCTTCCGGCTCCCTCATGCAAATGTTGCTCCAGTTGAACCCAAAATTATTTTTCTTTATGAGAGTTCAGGAGGTAGGCTGTCTGTGAGAGATGAAATGCCCTGTCATAAGTTTACATATGGGGCTGACGTAGGTCTCTTGAGGTGGTGTAGTTTTATTGCAGCTAATCTTGGCAGTGTGTTGTCCTGTATGAACTCCAGTATACAGAATCTATTAGTTTGAGGGTGGTAAGGGCAATCTTGAGAGACAAAATGTCAAAAACATTGTTAAAACTAGGTCCGTTCATCATCTTTATTGTTTGAACCCTACCCCAAGGGAACATTGAAGGGATTGCCATTTGGCAACATCCATTTTAGTTTTCTCAAGCATGCTTAGGATGTTGTCTCTTATGATAGCAGAGAAGTCAGTGATCACGAGGATGCCCAAATATTCCAATGTTCCATTTAACAGGAAGGGCTCCCAGTGCTTTCCTGGTTATGGAGTCATCTGCATGAGGTCAGTTTTGTCCCAGTTGCTCTTATATCTTGATAAGGACGAAAAGTCAGTCATCATGGGAAGCAGAGTCAGGATTGTTATTTGTGGGTTATCCAGTGTCAGGAGGATGTCGTTGGCATAGAAGTAGCATTTTAGACTCGCCACAGTGGCTATGAGTGTCCCAGAGATAGCTGGCATAGAGGTTCTCAGATGAGCAGGAAGAGCAAAGGGGAGAAGGGACATCCTTATCTCATGCCTCTGGTAATCAATATGGAATCTAAAAGCAAGGCTTTGGAGACAGTCTGTGCAGAAGGCCTTATATATAGCCACATAACCATATTGAGGAAGGTCCCAATGATGACAAAGTGTTCCATAGTGTGGAAGTGACATGGCCTTTCGGTGCGGTCAAGTGCTTTTTCGGCGTCCAAGGAAAGCAGCAGTTACTCACCCTGATCCTGCTTAGTTAACCAGAGCAGGCGTATTATACAGTTCATATGGTTTCTGGAGCAGTGCAGGACAAATCCCATGCGATTGTTATGAGCTAGGTAATGATTCACCCTTCTGAGCCTGGTTGCCTGATCTTTAACCAGAATGTTCATGTTGCAGTTAATGAGGGTGATAGGTCTGTAGTTGGCACAAAAGAAGGTATCCTTCACAGGTTTAAGAATTAAGGAGCTTTGTGCCATGTTAATAAACGTGTGCTACTTGTGATTGGTCATTGTCCTTAGAAGGTGTTGGAGAGCTTCCCACGGCAATTAATTCCAGAGTTTTCTTTTCAGGTGTGAAAAGTATGGGAGTCGTCAACTATAGATTATACATTGATGACTCCGCCTAGGAGGGAGAAGGGCCTGGTGCTCATGGCAGCCTTGAATATTGCTGAAAATAGAGAGGAATCTATAAACATGCATGCAGGCTTTATGGAGCATGTCTTTATGTATGGACACTTGTCTTCAAGGTTTGACTGTGCACATCTAATGCATTTGCCTCTTCTCACATGGACGTAGTATGGTTTAAGTTTAGTCAGATAAGCCTGTTGTGGCACACACTTGTGCAAGAAGGGCTTTGATGGGTGCACCATTCATCAGCTGATGAGCTCATTATTAAATGTTTGCTGTCTTGTGCACTGCCTTTATTTAAAACATCTGATCCGCTTACCTCCTGTGTTTTCTTTTCTGGAGTCTGCGCACATCACTCTTTTTCTGATAGATGTTTTATTTAACATTTGCTGAAATATATTTTTTTTGAATGATTTTTGTTTCCTAATGCTGTTGTGATGTGTACACCATGACTTTATGTATAACCAAATTCGGGTTGTATGGCACAACCACGCATGCAAAAACGCATGCCTGTACAACGCAGGCAGAACAGCATCTTTACCACGCATGCCTTTACAATGTTTTTTTTTTCGTTAAAGCATATGTAGTAAATTAATATGTCTGGTAAATTTCCTACCCCCTGCACTGTATCACGCCCCTCTACTTAAAACTACTCTGTCTCCCCCTTCCCCTGCTTTGAGCCCTAAACCAAAAAACTACTTCAACCTCCCCTGTTCTTAAAACTACCCCAAGGCCTAAATCCACAAAACCAACCTCCCATCCTTAAATCTAACCCGCCCGTGCCCTAAAACACACCATCCATCCACCCCCTCACCCGTAAAACTACCCTACCCTCCTGCCCTGAGGTCCAAATCCACAAAACTACCCCTACCCCCCAAATCTACCCTGACCCTAAGCCCTAAATATAAAAAAACTACCCCAACCCCCCACCCTCAATACCTCCCCAAAACACCCCAACCTCCCCACCCCACCCTGAGGCCTAAATTTGAAAAACTACCCTGACCCTTCAAGCCCTAAACCCCCTACACATACCCCTAAAAGAAGAAAATCCCCTACCCCCTAAAAACAACCCCAGCCTCAGTTACCACAACCAAATCCTTCTTCCTATTGCTTCCTGCTTGCCCGCCGATCCTCCCTCACCCTGAGCTCTAAACTCCCCCATGCACCACTAAAAAGCTACCCTGACCGACTCTTACATCCACCAAATGATTCCGGCCCCCCTGCCCTTTAATCTACCCTGAACCTCCCTCCCCGCACCTCTAAAAAAAAAAAAAGACCCCCCCAAAAAAACAGTCCCACTTACTTCGACTGATCCGTCTTCCTGCTCCTTCCTGCTTGCTCACCCATCCACACAGCTAGACTGCTGCCTGAACCATGCATATGTGGCCTGCCTTAACAACGCAAATGCGTAGTTAAGACATGCGTGGTTCAGGCAAGCGTTGTTCAGCTTGCAGCCTCCCGGTCCACCTGGCTGTGCCTCCGTAGTTTAGGCTGTTTTCCCCTAAAATCTTAGTGGTATGCGCACCTTCATTTGGGGATTCACTGCTGATTATGCTCTTTCATATGAGCTATTTATTAAGTGCACATCATTGTGATGTGCACATACAGGCATTTATTATAGTAGCAAAATCTTAGAGTTGAGATTCAAGTTTTTTTATTGGGGGGGTGACACTGGTTGCTGTTTCGCTGAAGTATGTATTGTTCATGTGTCTTGTTTTGTGATGTCACAGTTTTTTGTCTGCCAAATTATCAGTGTATGGTCAAGGTTGCCAAGTTCATTTTTGCTCTTTTTCCCTTTATGTAGCATATCTTTTGTTCATGTTTTTCTTTAATATTTCTGTTGTTTGGCTGACGGACTGCGCTTGAGTTTCAATTTTTCTTTGCTTACTACATTTTCTTTACATTGCATACTTGTTGATGTTTTGTGATGTAGTAGCTTCTCATTATGTTTCTGTGGGAACTTCACTTTCTTTGTTTGTTTTATTTAATTTGCGTATCTGTGCCATTTTTTCTTTGTTAGTCTCACTCTGTATTTTTCAATATACACAGAAAGAAGATGTTATTTCTTCTATTTCTGTCATTCTGCTTGTCTGTGTGTTGTCTCTTGAGCTCTTGAGCATGGTGTACACCTGTGTGTTGGCTTTTGTGGCTTGAAGGCTTATGTGGGTTTGATTTGTGTCACTGCTTTTCTCTGTGACTCGCGCTCAGTAAGTACATGTTACACACTTCATGAATTATATCTTAGTAGTCATTTGTTGCTGGTGTCCTGGGACTGCTGTATTGTAGAAGCTCAAATCTAATGCTCAAGCACTCCCCTTTGACACTTAGGGCCAGATGTAGGAAACGATTTGCAAGTCGCAAATGGCAAAAATTGCTGTTTGCGAGTCGCAAATGTCAGTTTCCTATGCAGAAATGCATTTTGCGAGTCGGGACCGACTCGCAAAATGCATTTCCGACTCGCAAATAGGAAGGGGTGTTCCCTTCCTATTTGCGAGTCTGAGTGGTATGCAATACCATTTGCGACCGCGTACGCGGTCGCAAATGGTATCGCAGTTACCATCCACTTCAAGTGGATGGTAACCCACTCGCAAATTGGAAGGGGTCCCCATGGGACCCCTTCCAGTTTGGGAATGGACCCCAAACATTTTTTTCAGGGCAGGTAGTGGTCCAAGGGACCACTGCCTGCCCTGAAAAAAAACCGAAACTAAAGGTTTCGTTTTTTTTTTTTAAGTGCAGCTCGTTTTCCTTTAAGGAAAACGGGCTACACTGGAAAAAAAAAAAAAACTGCTTTATTTAAAGCAGTCACGAACACGGAGGTCTGCTGACTACAGCAGGCCTCCATGTTTGCGAGTGCCTTGACTCGCTATGGGGCTGCAATTTGCGACCCACCTCATGAATATTCATGAGGTGGGTCATTGCGACCCCATAGCGAGTCGCAGTCGGTGTCTGAGACACCGTACTGCATAACATTTTGCGAGTTGCAAATAGCGAGTCGCTATGACTCGCTATTTGCAAGTCGCAAAATGTTTCTTTTCTACATCTGGCCCATAGTTCTCAGTAGTAACAAGGTATAGCTGTCCAAGCGGTAATGTTGTCCAGCGCTTCCTCAAGGAGATGATTGGTGTTAGACACTTATAACACAATGAAACATAGTAAAATCTCTCTGTAAGGCTACCCTTCCATTAGTGCTTTTTTTGTAAATGTATAAGTAGTTTAACCCCTTAAGTGTGAAGGGTGTGACTCGCATATGCCACACCAGCTTAGGAGTACAGATGATGAAGGGGTTACGTCCTTACACTCAAGGCATCCAGGTGCTAACACAAAAGGGATTCCCTTTTCAGGTCCTCACTTCAGGCTCCAAGGGAAAAGCTTCCCTTTCCACCTGATATATTATTTTTGTTTTTAAGTGGCGCGTGGCACACCATGAACTATGATGTCAGCTAATGTGAAACTGTACTCTAGCTACTTGCTACTTGAATGGTGCTCAGGGACACAGATCAGGCCCCTGACCACTGAGTTTGACAGGAATGGTATCATTGAAAAGGGGAGATGCTCCACCTTCCTGTGGTACATCTCCCTAGTGGAGTTCTGCTCTGGGATTGCTGAATGGGGAGATCCCTGAGCAAGATTCCAGTCAAATGGATCTTTTCATGGAGGGGAGTGGTTCCCCACTGTGTGTGATCACTTCCCCCACTATCAGGGCCCACCCAGTCTTTCTCTGTCCCCGGGTTTGTTGATTACTCCCTCACCTGCCAACCCAGGGGGCACAAAGCCTGCTAGAGAACTGAGAGGATGCCAATAAAAATCAGTAGGACTGAGGAGTGGCAGGATCTGGCATCGATCCCCATATCTGGTACCAACACAGTCTTTCTCCTCTTTGGGGCAGATTAAATTCTTACTCCAGTCTACCTCCAATAGGATCAGATAGCCTACTAGGCCCCAGGAATTATATTACATGTAAGGGACGGTTTGTGTTCTGAGAAGTGTGGGAATTCTGAATGATAGGACATTTATTATTACTATAGAATGTTTATATATTTTCATCTTCCAGTTGTAAGTCAGTCCATAATAAATCATACATTTTGAATAAATGCCATCAGAATATCCTGTTCATATGGGTAATCCACAATTCAGAGTGGTATGATTAACCCAGATCCATAAACTCAGATTGATAAGTACATTTACAAAATGCTCAGCTTTTAATCATACCATTTTTTTCATTCATTAAGGCCCTCATTACAACCCTGGCGGTTGGTGGTAAAGCGGCGGTAAAACCGCCAACAGGCCAGTGGAAAAAAAATGGAATTATGACCATGGTGGAAACCGCCAACATAGACAGCCACTTTAACACTCCGACCGCCACGGCGGTACAAACAAACAGCATGGTGGTCACCGCCAACAGACAGGCGGAAGACAATGTACCGCCCACACTATTATGACAGGCCAATCCGCCACCTTTTCCTGGGCGGATTCAACGTGAACAAAAACACGGCGGAAACAGGACTTGGAAGGAGAAGCACTCACCTCTACACAACCCACGAGGAACCAGGACGCCATGGAGCCTGAACTCCAAATACTCCGTGCGATAGTCTTCCTGCCTGCTCCTCTACCAGGAGCACGACCGACGGTGCCGACGACCACGGTGAGTACTGCACCTACAACACCGGGGAGGGAAAAGAGAGTGACACACACACGCAACACCCCCACCCTCACCCACAACAACACACACACCAATACATGCTGAAACATTACATTTACACCCCCCAATCCACCCTGGAAGAACGCAAGGACAAAAGGAATTGATTGTAACTGTTGTAATCAATAAACATCCATTAGTCCAAAATGTATATACACTATAAACAAATATGTACACCAAGAATTCAAGTCCAGGTACTGCACCTATATAGTCCTTGGACCACTGGGCCCAAAATGCATGGGCAAGGCCCACACAACATACCCGATCGAAATGGAGAGAACACTGCAGGGGCATCAGATCGAAATAAAACAGGCACCTCAGGGGGAAGGGAAGGGGGGGCACCTCAGCCGGATTACTGCACGATGCCAGCTCCACGAGGGGGCTCCATGCCCATTGATGTATCCTGGGTAGTAGAAAGCCACAGTCTCTCAAGTCTCTCCAGTGGGTGGTTTGCCCACTGCTTTATCCTGGGGAGTGCAAAGCCACAGTCTCTCAAGTCTCTCCAGTGGGTGGTTTGCCCACTGCTGCATCCTGGGGAGTGCAAACCACAGTCTCTCAAGTCTCTCCAGTGGGTGGTTTGCCCACTGCTGCATCCTGGGGAGTGCAAAGGCACAGTCTCTCAAGTCTCTCCAGTGGGTGGGTTGCCCACTGCTTTATCCTGGGGAGTGCAAAGCCATAGTCTCTCAAGTCTCTCCAGTGGGTGGTTTGCTCACTGCTGCATCCTGGGGAGTGCAAAGCCACAGTCTCTCAAGTCTCTCCAGTGGGTGGTTTGCCCACTGCTGCATCCTGGGGAGTGCAAAGCCACAGTCTCTCAAGTGGGGAACAGGCTCCACTGGTTCTGGAGGGGGCATTGTGCCCAGAGTGCTTCATGCTGCCAAGGCCTCAGGTAGTGGATGAGATTCTCCACTGGTTCTGGAGGGGGTTTGTGCCCAAAGTGCTTTATCCTGCCAGGGACTGAGGTAGTGGATGCCTTTCTCCACTGGTTCTGGAGGGTGCTTTGTGCCCACAGTGCTTCATCTTGCCAAGGACTCAGGTGGTGGATGAGATTCTCCAATGGTTCTGGAGGGGGCTTTGTGCCCACAGTGCTTTATCCTGCCAAGGACTGAGGTAGTGGATGTGACAGTCCACTGATGGTGGGGCAATATGGAAGCTGCCCAGGCCCCTGGAACTGACCACCAGCCACGTACGGATGACCACTGGGGATGGCAGCCATGTCTGCGGTGGCTTTTGCAATAACAGGTGCCTTTTCTGCAGGAGGATGATCCAGAAGGAGGTCTTGTGGCAGCTGTGGAGCCTGTGGACAGTGAAGAAGAGGAGGCAGAAGAAGAGGACATAGACAACAGAAACAACGTGATCCAGCAATACCTCGAGTGAAACACAGGTAAGAAGACATCACTGTCGCCTGCATCTGATAAAATTGTTAGACCTATCATCTGTCTGTCACTTTCACCCAGTTTATAGACCCTGAATTGTCACTTTGCCTTACCATTTCACAGATGTGGCTCCCACTGTGTGACCTCTGCTATGTTAACTCATGGACTAGAGCTGTGTGACATAGGTATGTTGACAATAGAATTGACATTGCTATTTTCCTCAGTTATTGCAAATACACATTTGTGAAAGCACTGTTTTGTGATTCAAGGGTGTTTATTTAAGTGCTAAATAGTGGAGGGGGTTGTAAAATGGTCAGGAGTGATGGTGGAGGAATGTCCATGGCAGACTCCAGTTATTAGTCTCACAGGTGCATTGTCCAAAGGGGCATAGGAAGTGGAGCTAGGGCAGTTTAAGGATGGACAGGGTGGGACCAAAGGATGACATTCAGGGTGGTCTCATTTCTTGGCGAGGGTCTTGGCATTGTTCACTGTCTTTGTCCTGGATCTCAGGGACCGCTTGGGGGTGGTTCTCCATCTGCAGGGGGTGGGGTGCTGGTGTCGTGGTCCTTTGGCAGTGCCTCCTGTCCACCAGCACCGGCGTATGTGGTGGACAGTTCATCATTGAGGCTAGTGTCAGGGGCCCCTTGTTGTGCCACAGTGTCCCTCCTGGTGTTGACAAGGTCCTTCAGCACCCCTACAATGGTGCCCATGGTGGTATTGATGGACTTGAGTTCCTCCCTGAACCCCAAATACTGTTCCTCCTGCAGCCGCTGGGTCTCCTGAAAACTTGGCCAGTACTGTTGCCATCGTCTCCTGGGAATGATGGTACGCTCCCATGATGTTGGAGAGGGCCTCGTGGAGAGTGGGTTCCCTGGGCCTGCCCTCCCCTGTTGCACAGCAGACCTCCCACTTCCCCGGTTTTCCTGGGCCTCTGTCCCCTGAACCGTGTGCCCACTGCCACTGCCCCCAGGTCCCTGCTGTTCTTGGGTTTGTGAGTTTGCCTGGGTTCCCTGTAGTGGTGGACACACTGCTGCTTGACGTGTCCTGGGGACAGAGGTATGGGCCCGCTGGGTGGGTGCTGTGCTGGTGTTTCCTGAGGGGGTAGGCTCTGCGGTGGCCCGTGACTCTGTCAGGAGAACCCACTGTCCCGAGGTCCCAGATGGGCCGGGCTGGTCATCTAGATCCAGTTGGACAGAGCTGCTGTCATCACTGTGGGCCTCTTCTGTGGGGGGGAGGTGAGGGGGGGCAGGGGGGTGGACATGTCTGGAACCTCCTGTCCGGTGAAGTTGGGTAGGGGTCCTGCAGGGGTGTAAAGGCATGGTTATTGCATCTGTGTGTGCCATGGTGTGCAATGGGTGGGTGACCCTGTACCCCAGTGCTTACATTCTTGTGTAGGACCTTGTGTGATAATTGTTTTGGGGTCTGTGTGGGTATGTGTAGTGGACATGCTTTGGTGATGGGTGTCCATGCTTTGTTGTTGCATGCAGGGCTTGGTGTTGGGATGTGTGGTTTGTGATATTGGGACATATGTGAGGAGTTGGAGTGATGGGGGTGAGGGCGAGGGTGGGGGTATGTGTTGGCATGCAGGTAGGGTGGGGGATATGATAGTTAAAGATTTGACTTACCAGAGTCCATTCCTCCAGCTACTCCAGCGAGGCCCTCAGGATCGAGTATAGCCAAGACCTGCTCCTCCCATGTTGTTAGTTGTGGGGGAGGAGGTGGGTGTCCGCCGCCAGTCCTCTGAACTGCAATGTGGTGTCTTGAGACCATGGAACGCACCTTCCCCCGTAGGTTGTTCCACCTCTTCCTGATGTCATCCTGTGTTCTTGGGTGCTGTCCCACTGCGTTGACCCTGTCCAGGATTCTGCGCCATAGCTCCATCTTCCTAGCTATGGAGGTGTGCTGCACCTGTGATCCGAATAGCTGTGGTTCTACCTAGATGATTTCCTCCACCATGACCCTGAGCTCCTCCTCAGAAAACATGGGGTGTCTTCGCGGTGCCATGGGGTGGTGTGGGTTATGTGTGAGGTATTGTTTGTTGTGATGTGTGGGGTGATGTTTTGGGGTGTGTGGTGTTTTGTGCATGGATGTGTATGAGTGATGGTGTTGTGTGCCTCTGTATGCTGGTGTGGTCTTTGCTTTTCTGTCTCTCTGCTTCTTCCAAATTTTTCATTGTAAGGGTTTGTGGGTAATGTGGGTGTGTGTTTTATATTGTATTGGGTGTGTGGGAGTGGTGTGTGTATGTGTATCAGGTGTGTGTATTTCGAATTGTCCAATGTGGTTGTGTTTTGTAAATGTGTGTGTATTTTGAGTGCGGTGGTGTTTACCGCGGTTGAAAGACCGTCGCGTGGATTCTTGGGCCGTGATAGTGTGGTCGTAGTCCTGTTGGCGTGACGGTGTCGGTTTTGTTATCGCCAGTTTATCACTGACCTTTGGTGTGGCGGACTTGTGTGGGTGTCTGGATTTTGGCGGATTCCGAGCTGTGGGTTGTAATAGCTGTAGCGGAATGCCGCGGCAGTGTTTCGACTGTCTTCTGTGGGATTTACCGCCAATGTTGTAATTAGGACCTAAATCTTTTCTTCTGGGGTAATGGAAGGTTGCCGCACAATGACAAATCACTGCAAGCTATGGCTTAGTTAATGGCTCTTTGCAGTACAGGTTTTTGAACAACTGAAAAAGTGTATGTGTTTGTGACTAGAAGACTCTGATGTACATAACATGTAGATTGGCCTTCAGTGGAAAAACTTGCAGATGAAACCCTTTTCATCCATTTCTCTTTTTCCCCTACTTACGTTTACTATCTTTTTCATTTTAATGATAGATTAATTTGGAAAACCTTAAATGATTATCACAAATGGCAACTCACAGATTTCATTATTTTTTTTAGTTTTCAGAATTTGCATAGCTTTTTGGGTTCAACCATAGGTGTCGCACCTCTTTCCCACTATTCGCAAGAAGACATGGACTACAGAAATAGGGAATAGTGACAAGCACTTAGAAATTTGCAAAATACCTTTTTTTCCACACTGCGTTTGAATGCTGGGAAGATTGTTTTTAGAACAGCACACATATTGTTGATGAATTATTCAGGAAAAACAGACACTTCTTTGCACAGCAGTTTGAGAAAAAACAAATATTTTGTACATTGTTACTAAATTGACAGGCCCCTCCTGGGGAAACCAAAAAGCCTGGGTACCTTTTATAATTCCCTTATTCCTTTATAAAAAGAACACAGATTTGGCTTAAAATATTTTTGGGAAAAAAAGTTATCAAAGCTTTAGCAGTAATTATCCCAAATATCAAAACTGTACTGAAATAGTTCATACACTTTACAAAAATAAAGTACATTAAATGAATATGATCAAACAAAACAGTACTATTCCAATCCCCTGTGTTTTTGCCCACATTGCCACTTCCGCAGGAACCAACCATAGGCAAATCTGCCTTGTTCCATTCAGTTTCAAACTGCCAATCCAGGTCCCCTCTGACTGGGAAATTAAGGATACCCGGACCAGTGTCCGTATATTTGGGCCTCACCAGTATAGTGCATCTGGAGTCCTTTGGCATAGTGAACTCAGTACCTGCATATGGGCATACCAGTCACAACATTGATGAAAACAAGAAGGTAATGGGTGAAGTGCTTGAATTATTCTCAGCCACTGATAATTACAATGGGGCACTTTTGAGTGACCACATTTCATCTAATAAAGATTGAGAAGTGCTGAACAGGGGCCAGGGAATTCTAGCCACATATATTAGAGGTATTTTCTCTATCAGATTTCAACTGTCTGTTTTCTTCAAGAAAATACATGTAGAATGTTTCCTTAAGTCAGTTGGCAGGACAGTGGACATCAAACACAACACTAAACTGAGGAAAAAGTCTTAATTTACTCCACCACCACATTGCATTCCCCCCAGAAGTATTGGCGTTTGAATAGACTATAGTGAAGTGCCTACAGTCAGACACCAATATTCATAAACAACCTTAATTTAATCTCTCTAGAGAAGAAACACAAATGATCTGCAATCTTAGTAATGAACCAACCATTACCTTAAAGCCTCTTATACTGTGAGAGAATAGGTGAGACTGCCCAAAGTTAAATCTATGCATCACTCTTGGGTGAGGCAGTAAGGCAATTTTGGCAATTCTAATATTTAAGAACATTCAAAACATAGTTGTAGTCCTGTTGTTCATCCAAATTCCTTTAGAATTTAGGTGCCTTGACTACCAGGTCTGTAGACTCCTGCCATTGCTCTAGAAAAAGTTCAACACTAGCCCTGCCTCCCCCCCCCCCCCCCCCCCCACCCACCCATGTGCTCTGGGGACCCCTAGAAGCAAATATTCTTCTGACTTGATTGTACCTCTGCCTCCTCCGCTGCAAGGTAGCGACATCTGTACACAGATCATGGAGGTGAGATTCTAGCTCCTGCATTGTGGGGCACATTGAAGTCAGTGTAGATTCCGCCTTCCATCAACTTCCAGTGGTCAGTGCAAAGCAAGCTCGCATCAGTGGACACCCCATCTATCTTCGACTCCAGGGTAGTCTTAGTGTCCAGTATGGCCTGGAGTATCCGTTTTGAATTGCCCCAAGCGTTTATCCAGCGTGATCTCCAAGTGTCGTAGAGCTTCTGTCCCAGGCGTCAGTTCCCCATCCCGGGTTGCCAAGTCAAGTCCATCTTGAAGGGGGGTAGGGGGTCATCCTGGTGGGTTTGGGTTTCACCATTGTCGCCCACAAAGGGGTTGGGTATTGGCCAGTGATCACCTGCCGTTTGCAACTGTGCAGTATCACCAAGTTCATGCCAGCCATATGCCCCATGCAAGTGATTGTGCTGGTCACAGAACACCTTGTCTTGGTTAGGTGCGGGCCAGCTGTGTCATTTGCCGGGTCCCCCGTGGGTAGTTGTGTCAAAAGGGACCTCCCTTTTGTGCCCTCAAGTGCAATTGTAGTGTAGAGCTAGTGGGATTTTTCCACTCGTAGCAGCCCCTACGGCTGAATCTGGGGAAATTTACCCTAATCACAGTGATTTCCTGGTGGAGATCTGGATGTCCAGCTCTGGGTCTGGACAGTGGGACTAAAACTGGGCTCTTATTGCGACCAGTCTGTATTACAAACCAGGTGTCATGCTGTGTATTGTGTAGTGGCTACAGGCTTCTGTTGTTTTTATGTATTATGATGCAAAGAAGGTCTACTCAGTTGGAGGAGCACTGTCCTCCCACCCCCAGCCCTCCAGCGATGTCCTGCTTCGGTAGCTGCGAGCTAATACCTAACGGCGTGGATTCAGCAGAGGGGGTCTGTCATTCCGTACAGTGGAACAATGTGCACCGCGGCCCGGTTAGCCACTGAAGGCCTCTGTGGAGCGCAACCCGCACCAGTGGCTCCAAGCAGTATCTAGTAAACCCGGTTCCACTGCCAAGGGGGAACTGTCGCAACCAGACGCCCACAAGTGGTGATGCACGATAGAGCTCCTCACATAATCCCCTGCTTTGAAAAAGTCTACAGTATACAGTAGCTGAGCAGGGGCCTCATGGTTGAATCAGCAAGTTCACAACCGGGGACTCGGAGGCCATTGGGGGCAGGATGTTGCAGGCCAAGCCAGAGCTCTTCTTCAAGCGACTGCTCTGGCTGCCATCTTGGCCACGCCCTCTGGTTTTGCCCTGTGTGTTTATCCAAGAAGAGGCCAGCATTTTGTGCAGAATGCCAACCCAACTGGAGTACTTTCTACTGGCTAATTAGTAAGTGCTTCCTCATTCGGTAAGTGTATAAGGAAGCCGAGGTAATGTCTCCAGTAGCGTGTTGTGTATGTAATTTTGCCATTGTGATTGTTCCTCAAGTGTGTTCATCAGATGACTTTACAGGGTGGAATTGCATAACACACTTGGATGATTTGTACTTTATAGAAGCAAGTGTTTCTAATTTTCTTTTTGATCAAAGGGGCCGTGGGTGGGAACCTCAAGGCCCCCGTGATCCCAGCCAGCTCCATGCCTCAAGAGGGAGCCGTCTTTCCTCCTGCATGCAGGGAGCTGCTATGAATGCAGCTCCCTGCATGCTGGAGCAGTACTTTCATCTAATTCTCTGCTTTCAGCAATCAGAAGCATTTTTACAGCTCATTCTTGCTGAAAGCAGACTACTACTACCCGAGGGTGGGTTCCTCGGGAGTTAGCAGGAGCCGGCCCCTCCCTCTTTGATCTTCACAGACCGGCCCCAGGGAGGTAGTGGTCCCCGTGGCTGTATAGGCCCCAGAACGGACCCAACCTCTCCTATGTTCAGCCTCCCGCTTTATTTCCTTATTGTGTCCTGGGGCACCGGGGAGAGGGGTCCGCGCGGGCCACACATAATTTGTTTTAGCCCCGGAGAGGTGGTGGTCCACGTGGCTCCCCCGCATAGTGGGGAATTCAGCCCCAGGTAGGTCGTGATCCTTGGGGCTTCATTAAGCTCTCCAGTTTAAAAACATTTACGCAATGCCCCTGGGACCTGGCTCGACCAGGGGCAAAATTAAGGCCCATATTTAAGAAAAAATTATGCACAACTGTGCTAGCGCAGATGTACGTATTTTTTTTTAAACATGGTTTGGCATTATTCCTTAGCACCATATTAAAGAAATGATGTACGATGGCGCTAAGGAATGGTTAGCCCCCAAAAAATTATATTAACCATTGCAACATACCGTAAGGAAAAATTACGCTAATGCTGCAAAGGTGGCGCTAGACTGTGTTTCGTGCACGTAAATATGTGGCAAAAGGGTTAGCGCCATTTTTATTTACTGCATTAGCGTCAAAACAAAATGCATAAGCAGGAAAAAGTGGAATTTTAAGAGAAGATGGATTGTTCTGGCCAGGAGAGACCCCAGGGAAATCCCAAGTACAAGCCCGGAGGGTCCAGAAAAGTCCCAGGAGAAGGGGAAGAGAAAGCACAAGTTTCTCTTCAGCGAGGAGGAAACATGACATCCTGGTCAGAGAGGTGACGGAGTACCAACACCAGCTCTTCGTCTCCTCCAAAGCCAGTTGGTTAGAGAGATGCAATATGGCAGCAAGTAGTAGACAAAGTCAACAGCATTGCAGAGGTGAAGAAGACTGTCCCCGAGTGCAAGAAGCGGTGGCACAATTGCAAGTTGAGGACTAAGGAGAAACTCACCAGGAACCGAAAGGCAGCACTGCACACTGGAGGTGGAAGTCCCGCACCACAGGAGGACCTGGATGAGCTGGAGGAGGTGGTTGCAGCAGTCATCCCAGAGGAGCTGGCCACTAGATTTGCAGGACAGCACAGATTACAAAGAACTACCACAAATGCAGGATAAGTTGCAGGGCGGGGATATCTGGAATTCCGTAAATTGCAGAAGGGGGAGGCATATAGGACTCACTCAATGTATGCTAAAGCATTGCATCGGGACACATAGGCCCTGAATCAAGATGCGCCATCCCCACCCAAGCCACACATGTACTGACGCTTTGGTTGTGCTATACACCGACATATATGCAACGTCAGCATAGGCCACTCATTTTGTACACCAATTACATTTGCACATTGCCCTGAAGGCACATGCAAATAGTGTGGCTGTGTCATTACAATACCCATTGCATATTGTCAAAGCCCCTGTACCAGCACAACATAGACATCAGAGACTAGGACAGAAGTCAATACCACCACAGGGGTGGTGTCAGGGTGGTGTCTCTGGCCAAAATGCTTCTTCCTCCATGCCTCATTTCCTTTACTCATGTGTGCTGCATCTTGCAGTACACATTGAAATGCCAACTTAGCAAAAATAGCTTGTACATGTGCAGGAAGGGACACCTCTCTGCACATGAACAAATCATCCCTTCAAGGCAGGCACCCCTTCATCATACTGCAAAAATGCCTGTGTTGGTGCAGGGAGAACAAATGTGTGCAAGCACGGGGGAATTGCAGGGCTGTACCACATACAAGTAAACAATCTCTCATCCCTGCGTATCTAAACTGCTGCAGTTGTAGTGCAAAACATTGCAGTGCCACGAGAAAAATCTGCCCTAAACCTTGCAACCTGAGTAACCCAACCCGTAGAGGGTGAACCCACAACAACTCAGAGACAACCATATGCGCCATATAGGAATGGCCACTAAATAAAACACATACAACACATGGAGCATGTCTGTGAACATCATGTGTGCAGCTGTATCAATAGCTGCAATCTCACCATCTGACAAGATAGACGGCCAGATTAAACTGGAAATGATGGTATGTGCTGCTGTGCCAAATTAGGGAGCCTCAAGCGCCGTCATTTTCAAAACGCAGGGATGCACCATATTCATACAAATACTGTGCAGCCTAGTGCAAGGATGTCTGTGTTGAGGGGGAGATTGTTTTTGTTCAGAAAGGAACACATTCCTGCACAACAACAAACTTAAAGGGCAATTTGTTTTTACTATGTGTGCTGCAGAATTCAGCACACATAGAAAAAGCAAAGAAGCTGATAGAAATGTAAGCATTACTCCTAGTTTTTCTATGCTAACCCCACCCCTGGGCTGGCGTTAGATTTTGGTGCAGCTTCCAGTTTACACAAAGTCGTAAATCTGAGGCCGTGTCAGAATGCAATGGATGTTGCTGTGGTACGCCCACAGCAACATCCATTGCGCACACTTTCCGCGCAAAGTGCTGCATGTGAAGGGACAATATACAAGGTGGCTTTGAGGCACAAAAAGTAGCTTTATGCCACCTTGTAAATACGGTGCAGGGCATTGCACCACCTGAGCCTCACTAAGGTGGTGCTCAGGGCACCTACATATGCCCCAAAATACCTAGTGAGCCTGATCCATGTGTGATGCACAAGGCTACACCTAAGTACAACTCCCACCTTGGGTCAGTAACATGTCACTGAGCCTCCAGTGGCAAATAAATGATGTCCCATGTTAACAACCAAAAACAATCTAATATTGATTTTACACTATCTCATTGCAGAGGATGATGTCTTACCTCCTGCCGAGCTGCCTGTCCTGGATTCTGCAGATGAGATGCATGACCAGCTGCCACCAGCAATGAACAGACTCTCCAGTATGTCTTAGGATCACTTCAGGCACCACCTACAGTCGCAGGGAGGACACACATCATTGCAGGGACTCCACATGACCCACCCAGCTACCAACTCATGCCAACAGCCAGTACTCACACAGCCCTAGACTCTGAAGACCCAGAGATCAGCCTTTAGTGGGAGGAGTCCAGCTGGAGTTGTCCAAGCAGGTTCGGGTGGGGATGTATACCATGGTAGGGATTGCGGATGTACCTCAGTCCAAATAAGGACAACTCAGCTGCCATCAGAGACGCCCACTCCCCGCTACATTGACCCCAGCAGTCTCTGGTCAACATGGCTGCTGTCATGAAGCAGAGGCTACAACAATTGCCCTCCTAAACTGGTAGCAGCATAACACACAACAGGCTGGGGGCTTTGTAGAATACCCTGGAGTCCATACAGCGGGAAGTGGCCTCCCTCAGGGTATACATGGCTGCCTATCACTGTAATGTTGCTGCGGTGTTGAAACATCAGCAGTTCCTCCTTGCTGCAGTGATGCCTTGTGTTCCCACAAATGGCAGGTGAGCGACCTTTGACTCCACCTCTCTATCCCCTGAAGTGTGTGGCCCCTTCTACCTCAACCACAGCACCAGCCATGGCACAAGAGGCACCACACACATCAGAGGATGAAGATGTGGAAGGAGTAACATTCACAAGGAAAAGTACTCATTAGCACCAGTATGTGCCACATGGACAGTTTCTCCTTAGTTCTGGGCTTAAGATCATTCCAGTGTGTTGTGACAGTAGGAAATGTGCCCTCTTCACCCAACCACTGTTGACCTGTCTGCTATGTACTGGCATTGTCTCTTTCATGCCAATTTTTTAACTCCTTACTAATGCACACTAATCCTAACCATGTCTCATGACATGTCCCTCACCCCTGTCTCTGATTGTGCTACATATGGCTAACGTTCACTCATGAGGTCTGTGAACTACATTGTGTAGAATTTGCAGATACACTTGAACCTGAAAAAAAAAAAAAAAAAAGGACCTTGTTCACATGTAGCGTTTCTACATTTATTGTGATCCATCTTCTCAGCTAAAAGATTGCATTGTGTCAATCCATGTCAATGTGTACAGAATATCAGTACACGATATCCTTTGAAGTTGACATACGCCATGCATGGCTCTGAACCTACTTAATGGTAATTTACCCAGATGAGAGTACCAGTACAACTTATTTGTGTGTACAGGAGAAACTAACCTTATCAGTGATGGGTATCTGTCAGTGTTGCAGGATACAGTTCCAATTGTGCCTGTTGTCAAATGTGCCACACTTGCCAACAATGAAATTGCAGGACCCCACCAATGACCGGTAAAGTACCATACTGACATGTTCAACATAAAGTATACGTACACATTGTGAATGGCTGGAGCACTGGATGTCAAATGTATGGACTAGTTGATATTATGTAGCTGTCAATCTGACAGCTCCTTAATCATAGGGGAATGCACGTGGTAATCCTTGTAAATCAAGACGGTAAGTTTACCCTGGGCCAGTCCTCATATTTGGCCACTGCACTCATGAGAATACCCAGACACGCAACTTACAAAAAAGTAGTCTAAGAAAAACAGGATTTATTGTAAAACCATATACCTACAACTAACCTAAAACTACCCTATGCTAAACTAACCTATACTAACTTAACTAACAACTACGCTGATCTAACGTTTTCTAAACTTATCTTACACATGTAACACCACACTCTAAACATTGTCTCTCCAACCCCCTTAAGAGGCAAGATACAAGTAGGACAACATAAACTATGACTACACATGTACTGTACTAACCTATGGCCTAAACATATATGTTTTCGGTATTTTTGATTATACATAAATAAATACTCCAACGCAACCACCCTACCCAGCAACCCCACCAATTTAAAAAAAAAAAAAAAAAAAAAAAAGGAGAAAAACCCACCCCCCACTATACTTAAACTAATCTAGGCCTACCATAAGCTAACCTAATACTACCCATCTAAAACCCAATCGAAAACTATGTACAACAGTAAAAGGGAGGGGAAGGAACTGGGAGGCTGTTGAGCAAGATAAGTTCATTTTTCCATTTTCTTGCGTTTTTCTTAATGTACCGCAACATCCTCCTGTTGTCTGCACTCTCCTCCTCCAATTTGTCCAGTCTAGCTAAAATCTTGGCCATGTCCTGTTTCATGTCTTGTTCAAATTAGCTGCTTACTACTGCAGCAGTTGTGGATTGGGAGGGGGGACTGGAAAAAGATTTATCAGAGGAGGAGGTCTGACAAGCCATTAGGAAGTTGCAATCTGAGAATGCAGCTGGTCCGAATGGCATACCGGTTGAGCTGTACAAATGTGTGGTCAAAGATGCTGCAAAGTACATGTTAAAGATGTTTCAGGCTGCAAGGAAGGAGGAAATCCTTCCTGTGGGCTAGAGACTGGCCACTATTGTAGTAATTCCAAAGAAAGGTAAAAACCCAAAGGCTTGTAGTTCGTACCGGCCCATATGCCTCCTGAACATAGAGGTTAAAGTTTTTGTGAAGGTCCTAGCCAATAGACTTAAAAAGGTAATAACAGTGATACACCTGGAAAAATCTAAGTTCATGCCCCAGAGGGGAACCAGATTCACTCTTCGATACCTTTACGGAGTCATGCACATGACGGGGTCCTCCGGCCACGAGGATGCAGTAGTGCTCTTGCTGGATGCCTGAATGGCATTTGATATTATCGAGTGGCCGTACCTCTTTAACACCCAATATTGTGAATGGATACACCTCCTTCACCAGGCCCCATTGGCACAAGGGAAGGTGAACGGAGCACTCTCCCGCCCGTTTGTGCTCCATAGAGGAATGAGAAAGGAATGCACCTGTCTTCAATGATTTTTTTCACTGGCTCTTGAGCCCTTAGCTGCTTAGATTCAGCAGGACCCTTTGGTGCAGGGGATAGCGGGGACGGAAGGGTGGGAGGAGCATATTTCCCCCTATGCGGACAATATCCTGCTGTATACTACATGACCGAGCACTACAGTGGACAAGCTACTCCACATCTTTCAGATTTTTGGGATTTATTCTGGATACCAAATTAACTGAGACAAGTCCCCCTAACAGGAAGCACCCCAAAATTGCCACCACGGTGTGCTGCCCCGGTGGTGACAGCTGGGTTCCGATACCGGAGTACGTATGCAACACGCAATATCACCAGATTCATGGAGGAAAACTTGCTCTCCTAGCTGGAGCATCTCCATGCTGATGTTGCCTCCTGGAGGGGTCCCCCGGTGTCCCTGATGGAGTGTGCCATGCTCTTCAATATGAGGGTTCTCCCACGTCTGCCATCCCCCCTCCACAACACCTCATTCAGTGTGCTGCATACAGTATTCCACAGAATTGATAGTGAGCTGAGGAGTCTTCTAGGGTTGGGGGTAGTTCACGTATCGCCTCGATTAAGCTCCAAAGAGGAGTGTATTTGGGGGGCTGGAAGTCCAAGATGCACCCACTGACTATTGGGCGGCACAATTGTGTATGATTAATGATTTGGCGTTCACAGAGCGAGACGACCTGGCATTTCAAGTGGACAGAGAGGCAATGGGGGACTAGGGTTATCCGTCAATCCTATATGGTGGACTACAGTGGACTTAGTTGCCTTTCCATACTCAATCGGTTGTGCGGGCATGGAGGGAGGCTAATAAATTCCTGGGATGGGAGGGTAAGCTAACAAATAGAACAACACTGTTGGACAGTCAACTGCAACACAATTTTGGGAAACTGCAAGGCTTTAGGAAATGGGAGGTGATTGGGATAGAATTCCTTGGGGACGTCAGGAAGGGAGGTGCCCTGGTGTCCGTCGAGGATTTGGTGAGGGAATATGAAATGGGAAGATCTGAGCGTTTTAGATTTATGCAAATGGGGCATGCGCTACGCAGGCACATACAAGAGGGGGAGCAGCTGCCAGAGTAGTCTCTGTTAGAAGACATACTGCTATCGGAACCCATGACGAACAGGGCCATCTCCCAGACATACAAGAAATTAATGAACAACTCCCCTGATCCTATGCAGTCACCGGGGGCAGCTTGGGAGAGTGACCTGGGATTAATTGAAGACGCAGAGCAGAAGCGGTCCAGATTCCTAGAGAGGTTGCCATAAGGGCCCACTTTCATTTGATACAATTAAGGGTCCTACATAGAGCATATTACTCCAGATCACTGCTGCATAGACTGGGACATTGTGACTTCAATCTTTGTGCTCAGGAATGCGGTGAGGTGGGATCCTCCTTTCACATCCTCTGGGAATGCCTGGCTATTTAAAGACACTGGAGGAAAGTGGTACATATCATGAACAAGGTTATGGGACTCCACATACCTATGGAGGCCAGGTGACTTGTCTTGTGTATCACTGGAGAAGAGGTGTGGCCCAAATATGCAAATATTTGGTTGCAGTTGGCAGCCGAGGTCGCCAAGTGAAATATAGCAAGGGGGTTAGGAGCGAGCAGTCCCCCTGGGGTGGCAGACTGGCAACATGACCTGGACTGGTTCCAGTGGGCTGAGCAAGGATCTATAAAAGCAGGGGATGTCAGAAGAACTACGAGAAAATATGAGCAAAGTGGACTGCTTACAGAGACGTGGGGGGATAGTTCGGGGAAGGGGGACGAGTCCTACAGGGGACCAGGAGGGGTACTACATACTGGTTTGGAAGGATAGATCTACGAGATGTTGATGGTAATGAAGTTATTTAACACTGTCTAACTCTATCATGCTATTGTAGACCTTGCGTATGATGTTTTCTATGTGGTCAAGTTTTGTGACAGTGTGTATGCTGAGCACATTTTGAAATAAAAAGATGTTTATAAAATATAATAGATGTTTAAAATAAATAAATAAATCTACTGCAGCATGTGACTGAACATGTGCCTGGCTCCTGATAGGTGCAGCTGACGTGGAGGAGCTTGGACCTGCAGAGGCCTCCTGCGCCCCTGATGTTTTCCCAACACTGTCCTTGTTTGGCTGTGGCTGCTGTGGAGGTCCCCCATGTGCAAACGCACGCCATTCCCCCAGTCGCCTTTTCCCTGCTGAACCTCCTTCCCATTCTGCAGTATCCTGCATCCACCTCCATAGTGTGCCTGTAATGTTCTGCCCTCTTTGAAATGTGTGCCTTTGGTCTGGTTTCATATTGGCAGCTGAAAAATTAGGAGAATCAAGCATCAGATTAAGCATTGGGTGGAGGTTGAACACACATATTATGTACACTGCAACTGCAGATAACACATACAGTCCACCCCACATTCCTCAACAATGACTTACTCCTCATCTATGACCATTTCCTACCAGCCATCCAAGGTATCAAGTTACATGTCACTGGGGTGACGGCTATCCATTATTAACCTTCAAGGCCCAGAGGGGAGTGGACTAAATTGTCCCATGATCAACATTTGTGTCATGAAACTTGTGAGGATCACGTGCCCCAACAACTCTGGATTTCCTGTGTCCCTGTTCATAAGGGGGGGCAGGGGGGGCGCTGTGCATGCAGTCCACCACTTCGACACCCCTAATGAAACATCAAGGCTTGCCCAGTCATCTTGGATGCAAGGTGGGGCCGTATGATAGGGTGTCTGGAAACTTCCCACCCTCTATTCTATCTAAGGTTTGGTAAATCATAATTCATGTGTCCTGGTGTAAGACCTGGGCTTAACATACATTACAAGGGTTGTTCCATTGCTCATGATATGCCCACATGTACAGCTGATGCAATGTCCCTAGAAAGTTTGGCTAAAGCCTGACCTGCACATCAAAGTTGTCTACACATTACAGAACTAAAGCCCCCTACCCTGTGCTATGTTGTGCTACATGTGTTAAACGGCACACACATGGTGGCTGTATGGGTGTCCTTGGGCCCACAGTGAGTTTGGCACTGCACTGGGTGCTGCAACAGTATCCTGATAAACTGAACATAATTTGCACATGCATGTCGGGCATCATCAAAGTACCAGGCACACACACAGCATTCACATCATATGGATATGTGATATGATCTACATCACTCACATGTCATGGTGGCAGGACCATGTTGTGAAAACTGCTGAGATCTGGCTTTTGAAAAATCATAGACTTTTCCCACAACCATCTGGAGCTGAGTTGTCTTCTAATTGTGTACACTACTGACTGTTGTCCAGCACAGTATAGGTCCTTGCAGTACTACAGCCTCAAATATAAAACTGAATGGTAGTGAAGCACCTGTGGTGCATGTGTCTCCTACATAAGCTCCCTAAAAACCTCTAAAGATATAAACCACTTCTCTACCATCTTGAGAGTAAGTGTAAGCTATGTGCTGTCAATAGTGCTGTGACAAAGTAGTGGTCAATTGGCATGCTATGTACATAAACAGCTGCCCTGACACCTATCAGGGAAGACATCAACAAATATGTGGCCAGCCATTCCAGTTCCTAATACACACAATTCCATACCAGCACACTTTGCCCCTTGTGCTACAAGCAAGCCATTCCCATTGCCCAACATTCCAATGACTATGGAGCTAGGAACAAAGGCCTTTACTCACCTTTTGGTGGCATGCTTCATCATAGGGCTTTGCTCCTAGTCAGGCTGGCACTGCAATGCCTGGCTCGACCCTCAAAGGGGCTCTTTGGCGGCGATCTTTTAGAAATCTTTGCCGGTGATGAGTGCAATAATGTGAGATTGGAAAAACTAAGCTGTTAAACTTGACTAGGGGGAACCAAAAGGCAGACCTTTATTATTAATGTGAACCCCTGTCAAGGATAAAAACCGAAGTGTGGGAAGGTGAGTGTAATGACTCAATTTCCCTACTTGTGTTTTAAGTTGTGTGTCATGTGCCCTAACATCTAGGGATTGACTCATAAAGAACAGTTTTGGTGGTCCCTACACTGCCTATAATGCACTGGTCAACATGTTTCTCGCTGTGCTAGTCATAAGGATCGAAGTGTGATTCATCAGGACCTAAAAAACAATCAATCTAATCATCACAGTCATATTGGACACATACCATGTGGTATTTTGAAGATATATAAATTATAGCAGGAGCCTAGAAGTAATAATAAAAAAAACTTGTTAATCACGTAGTACAATACCATAAGCAGTGCATATCATTAAGTGCTACTGAAAATCAGGCAATCTAGTGGAACCACCTCAAATCAAAGTCAAAAAGCGAGCGCTATATTTGCGAGTGCACCCTGAACAAGGCAGCTCACATTATGAGGTATATGGGTAGCAGATGCTGTTATCCTTGATAGCACCTGCCAAGGGGCCGGGATCAAAAGTTAGTAGTCTAGCACTACCATGTGTAATTTTGGAGATTATTTCAAAATGCAGTTTACCACCAACTCAATTTATTGCTCCAGCCAAGGGGACGGGATCAGTAATCTGTAAAGAGGTAAAGATATTACAGTCTGTGCCCTAAGCAACACCTCTGACAAAAGCTGCATATTGTCATCTGAATACTAGGGCCATGACCTGGTTCACCCTTATGGCCCCTACAAATCAAAATCGCATAACAGAAATGCAAACGAATAGCCCTTCGGGTGTCGCTACCCCCAGAACTGTGTCAGAATAAATATACAAACACACTGAGCCTTTGAAAATAATTGCAAAAAACATATGCCATCATCTGAAATTATTGACAGCTCCCCCCAAGTGGATTTAGCAGTAAGTTGAAGGAGGCAACATGAAGGTACAGTGTGTGCCCTTATGTGGGGAGACTAAAATAAGAGTCTAGTGTGTTGGGGGGACTAATCTCTTTGTAGACTTTATCCCCAAAGAATTGCCAGAAAGTGCACACACTCTGGAGACCCCGCTGGCTGCTCCTGCCCAGGGATCAACCAGCGGTGGCAGCCAGGGTGCTAGTCTGCCTCACTGCGAGGCCAGGATGCACGTCCCAGAGGGACGAAAAGTCCAAATTGTAAAGACTTTGCTGGCCGCTCTCACACGTGGAGCAGCCAGCAGTGATGACTGAGACCAAGACCCACCTAACCTCGGGACCTGTATTTACGTCTCTGAGGGGGCAGAAAGCTCTCCTCGAGGGACTGCAAAAGCCGAACCCCATGCAGGAGGCCTAGAAATGAGAAGTGGGACACTTACTTGAAGGAAGGTCAACGGCAACTGCAGCACCTACCCCAGCTCCGCGCTCCCCGAAGTAATGAGGACGCGGAAGGGCAGACCTTTTCACTAAGGGGGCTGGAGACATCAACTTAGAAATAGGACTGTGAAGCCAATACAGAAGGACGGCGGCCATCCTACGGTCTGCAATAGTGGCTAATCGTAAACTGTAAAAATGTGGCGCCCATCTTATAACATTGCCTTCATCATGTAGAAAGGCATAATCCACAGTAATGGAAGCAATCATAAATTATATGTTGAAGCCTTGACGTGTGATTATGTAAAAAATGATCATAAATTTATAAAAACCTAGGGTGATGACCATAGGAGTCATACAGTCTAGGTTAGAATTCACAAAGGCAAAGGGAGGGAACACCAGTATGTCTCTGCCAGGTAACCATGTGAATTCCGACCATGGAACTTCATCATTAAGCCCCCTAACATGGGTCCTAAGTCTGAACACCCATTGTTGTTCTTTCTCAAACAGTTTTGTGGCACACTCCCTACTCTTAGTAACAGTCTCAAGTATGACCCATTTTAGATCATTAGGTTTGGGGTTCTGTTCGATGAAGTGAAGAGTCAGTCTCGTTGGCATCTGATCGTACTCCGGTGTTCATTGATGCGAGTCTTAGCCATTCTGGTAGTCATGCCTATGTAACTGAGATCACAGAGGCATTGAATCCTGTAGATGCAATTTCTTGTATGGCGATTGGTATGTCTGTTTAAGTGACACACCCTGGTCTCTTCTAAATTGATCTCAGGAGTGTTCATATAAAGAGCAGACTTTACAACTACCATAGGGGTGGTGGCCTCTGACCCCAAGCCAGGATTGTGCCACAGCAGGGCCTGTGGATGTGCTATGTCTAGGTCTGGTGTGAACAATCAGATCTGATATTGTGGGGTCTCTTAAGTGCAAATAATGGGCATTCAAGGGATTCCCTGGCACTTGTCAATATGGGCCATCTCTTGCCAATGATCTTCTTAATTTGGTTGCTGAGGGGTGTTAATGTAGTAACACAGGTGAGTCTAGACTTGAGTTTTCAGGGAATATCAGTAGAACTTCTCTTTGTGTGTTGCGGGCCCTCTTTCTGGCCTTGGAAATCACCTTGATCAGATAATGTCAGTCCCATCTTCTATGGCTCAGAGTGTCAGCATTTGTATTAAAGTCAGATGTATCACTGCCTTTGCAGCTCAATCTCAATAATTGTTTGTAAGGCAAATTAGTCCTCAAGGCTTTTGGGTGATGACGATCAAATAACAGTAAGCTGTTCCTATCTGTCTGTCTGTGGAAAATAGATGAGTGCAGAACCCCGTCCCTCAGAATAATGCGAAGGTCCGAAAAGGCAATTTCTTCATTAGAGATCGTGGCGGTGAAGTGTAAATGTTGATCAAGGGTGTTAACCCAATTGACAGATTCTATCGTCTGAGCTCTGTCGTCCTTCCAGACTACAAGGATATCATATATGTACCGTCACCAGAGAGGAATATTAGAAAGGAAAGTGTTTGTGGGTTCCAAGATGTAGTGTTTTTCGAAGGTATACATATACAGACAGGCCAGGCTGGGAGCGAATGTATTACCCATAAATGTCCCCTGTATCTTGTGGTATAATTGCTCTTCGAATTGGAAGAAATTCTCTTTCAAAGCCAAAGTGGCACATTCTAGAATAAAACAGATTGGTGTATTGTGGACCCTTGTTGTAGAAGAAAGTATCACTTCAACTGCTTTCAGGGTGGAGTCTTGTGGTATTTTGGTATACAGGGGCTCAACATTCAGGGATATCAGCATATCAGTGGTGCCACTGACATTAATGTGGTCCAGCAAAATCAACACATCCTTGGTGTCTTTAAGAAAAGTGGATGTTTTTGTACAATGGGTTGAAGGAAAAAGTTGCAAAATTTGGATAAGGGTTCCAGGATGGACCCAATACCTGACACTATGGGATGGCATGGAGGGTGGGTGGGGGCGGTCCCCTTATGTACCTTTGGGAGACAGTAAAAGTAGGGGACCCGGGGTTCCTTAGTGTCCAGGAATTCTGCTTCTTGGTGAGTGATCCATCCGGCCACTTCAGCCTCCTCTGTCATACCTGTTATGTACTTACCTGGCCATCCTCTCTGTACATATGTTGAATGTTGACATGTAGACATTGATGTGTTGCACAGTCAGTATTGGTCTATGTGTGTTCCTTCTCAATGTTTTCCCGCATTACTGGTAAGGTATGTATTGTCTCCTACATTGCTCCCATTCTTTAGGCTGCTTGCACTTTGTACACATTTTCTACAGCAACATTGTCTTGTCATACATGGACAGGATGCAACATGTGACTTGTGTAATTTGTAGGTGTACACATCTTCTACTACTGACTACATGATAGTTACCGTCCCATTGACGGTATTTGTGAGATGTAATGCACATGACATTACACTTACTTGTTGTTTCCAAGTGACTTCCCATGTTATATTTGTAAGCATATGTGGGTATCTCTCAGATGTCCAGCCACATCCTCTGTTGAGCATGAGTATGCATTTCTTCCAGCATGCCACAACCTAGGTAACTTACCATGACTGAATGATGTTGAGGTGTGAAATAATCTCAGTGCTGTTTTTTTCATTAGCCAAATGCAAGATATATGGCTAGTTCTACTCCAATTCATTTTTATGATGAGTCTGTGACATTTTTTAACATTGTTGGACATAGTTGCACATCCCACACCTTATTGAGATGTTTGAGCCCAAAACATGTATGGGGTAATTACTGGTGCTACCTTGCACTTGTTCTGTCATGTGAGTGACAATGAGTGGTGTGTATTGCTATGTGATGTTGCTATACAGAGCATACTAGGTAAACATGCTGGCACATGTCAAGCATTGTTGGTACTAGAAAACCCTTTGTTACCAAGGACATATGCCCGTATATCAGTCTTCAAATGTTTATCTGGATTTGCTGTAGGCATGTGTCAAGACAGCAGATTTTTGTGAAATGTATGCATCTTATGTACCTAGGGAGTGTAACACACTGTCTACACTCTACGCAGACAATTATTTGGTGGTGCATTGTCCCATTTAATTCTTCGATCCTGACAATGGGTCATGTGTTTGGATACGGATTCTACGCCCATAGCTGCTTAATATGTCTGGCAACCCATAGTGCACTCCACAGCCAACGTGTGTGTGCCATAAGTGAGGTACATTCCACCATGTGTCAGATTTGTGCCCAATGGCAGTGCTAGGACATAATCCCATGGATACACTGTGCAGGCTCTGCCTCTAACATTGGTTACAATCCCTGTACAAGTACTGAAGGTCCATAGTTACCAATGATGTCCTCCCCCACCCCCTTGTCACGTATGCACTGTGCAGGCAAAGCAGCAACCGCCATGAGATGTGACAATGTTTAGTTCCAACATTATTAAACACTATTTGATCACAGCCCCTACTTTAAGTGTGCCCCCATGCATACATCCTGGTAGGCGTGGTGTTGATGTGGGGAATCGGCTCGGAATTAGCAACTTGTCCACTTGACGGCACGATATATGTAGTAGGGCATGGATTTAGAGCTTCAGGAGTCACATGCCCGTGAATGGCTTGTCACGGATATGTGAGATGGACGTAGTAGACCCTCTTACGTCACAAACAATGTTGCTACCATACTTGTAACTATTGTGTTTCTTACTTGCTCCCTGAGGTTTGAGTCCCATTCCAATGGTATATGTAGTGGAGAATGAGTAGACCAAGGAGAATCAGATGCAAAGTATTTTATTTGTGCTATTTACAATGTGATGTTAATAGTCCAGTCGCTACGTATAAACGTTCTCTACTATGTGGAGTCTCCTGCGAACTCCTGCAGCAGTGTTCTGTTCCCCCTCCAAATTAGCAGCTCCATCATCATCCTTCTCCTCATTGGGGACATCAACCTGTTCATCCCAGGGACCATTTTTCTTACTCCTATGTTATGGAGGATTGCACTTGCCAGTATGATTTTACACAGCAGTGGTAGAGCATACAAGAGGCTTCCTCCTGTCAGGGCCGGTACCTAAACCTTGACTTCAGAAGCCCGAACTTCCTCTCCACCACATTGTGTGTTCTTATTTGCCCTTTTTGTAGGCACGCTCTTCCACCGTTGTGGAATTGGCAGATGGAGTCATTACCCATGACTGTGTGCCATAACCTTGATCAGCTGCAAAGGAATGACAGAAGATGTAATGGTAAAGATTGATAGTGGTTTGGTACCATGGCAGTTGTTAGTTGTAGGTGGAGTGGTGACTCAGACTTACTTGTGATATGGCTTATATTCCTGTTCTTGTGAAATGGTTGCATTGGACTCTGTTGATGGACATTACAATCTTGGGTAGTGGTTCAAGGACCTGGGAATTTTCATATTGATTCCAAACTGATGGTTATAATTTTGCAAAAATGTGTTGTGTAGTCCATATTTGAGGCAGTATCCTGTTGTTGGATGGAACCTACCACCTCCTTGCACCTCAATGGTGTCAGATGTAGAGGCACCATGGTAGCTCTACAAAGCCAAACTGTGCCGTCCTTTTTGCCATGTGGCACTACTCATGCAGTGCAACACTTACTTACTCTTTGTGGCAGAAGTAGTTGTGCCAGCCATCAAGTGTATGAAGGTGTGTATCACACATTTGTAGGATGATCTATTTTGGTGCAGTAGTATCTCCTAGCTTCCAATACATGATTTATCACAGCCACTTTCAACCCATGCACAGTGCAGGCTTTGGGAGGGGGCACACCTATTTTTCACATGGATCCCTTAATACGGTGCATGTAAGGTCAGGTATGTCCTCTGTCCTCCTGTCGAGTCCTACTATGGCATCCATGATCTTTACAGTTTTGCACAAACTCCTGACCATTTTTAGTATACGGAACAGTCATGGTGGTGTTGGGAGGTGCTAAGGGGCGCATGTGAGGTGGCACTGGACTAGGTACTTCCCTATTTCTCATGATTCTGCCCCATGGTCTTTCATGGCAGGTTCATTTGTATTCATATGTGTGCGACACAATGCAGCAGATAGGTGTATGCGCACATTACAAGTATGTCAGTGTTGTGTTGATGATATGTAGTTGGTCATGGAACCAATTGGGTGGCATTTGATGTAGGTGCTGCCAGAGGCTTTCACACCATGATTTACGTGGGATTGTGCCTATGTGTGACTTTCTTTAAATGTCCATGGCCTATGCCATTGACATAGCTGAGCTATTCTTTGTTTAGTGTAATGTGTGTGGGATCTGTATTTAGTTGTCAATCAGTGGACACTTGTAGTGGTTTGTGGGCAGCTTCTTTATGGAAAGGGGACATTGATCCACCTGTCCACACACAGTGTGCCAGTCAGGTTGTGTCTGTTAAGTGCATGTGGAAGTATGTGTTTGTGATGTGCAATGATCGCAGTGTAGTGTCGCATGTTGCATATGTGTTGTTGCCTGTACATCTGTGTTCCCCTGCCCATGTGTATTTTGTGTGGTGTATGTCTTGTTTGTCCTACATGGTTGGTGTTTTGTGTGAGTAATGATTGGTATGGTGACTTACCTATAAGTAGAGCATTGCCATAATCCTGGAACCTCTCACTGATAGTGGAATGGCGGAATATATTGGCATCATGGGTGCTGCCGGGATATTTTGCTAGGATGTGGGTGAAGAGCCCAGGGTGGTCCACAATGGCCTGCACATTGATTGAATGGAGGTGCTTGCGGTTCCTATATATGTTACATTACTGCAGGTGGCACCAGTTGCACATGGGTGCAGTCCATTACACCCAGCACATGCGGGAGCCCAGCAATGTGGTAGAAACCTTGCTTAGTCTCCTGCTGCAGATGCTGGGTGTTTGGGAAGCAGATGTGGTGGGATGTGAGGCATATGATAGCATCCAAAACCTTAGGTAGGAGAACTGAGAAGGATCGCAGGGACCTAACTGCCACTTGTGCGCACATTATCTGAAAAAATCCATGCACCAGCACATTAAGGACCGCAAGAGGTTTTGTCATGGGTGGAATAGTAGTGGGAGTTTGCACCCTTACTGTGATGTGGGGTGCAATGGACTTCCTGTTCAGTTGGTACATCCGGATCACATCTTGTTCCCTGAGGCCAATGATGGTTGTCTGCTGCCTGTAGATCCTCTCCCGCTTTCTGCGCTACCTTGGTGGCTGCTGTGGTGGTGTTTAGGGTTGCTGTCTTTGCTGATGTCGGTGGCGTGTGCCAAGCTGGAGCAGTACCGCTTCCATGTCGTCCTGGAGGTTGCAAATGCTCCTTTGTGTGTTTTCCTTGAGTGGTGGTGTGTGGGCCTCATTGTAACGCCTGGTCTGACCAGGTGTTACATTTTTACGCTAATCGGACTTAGCAGCATTTTTGCAGTCTGCTTCCTGATGCCAAGAGGTAAATATAGCGCTAGAGGGCTAGCACAATTTTTAGGAAGGGCATGCCTACCTTGCATCTCATTGTTGCAGTGAGAAGCAAGGTGGGTTGGTGCTTCCTAAAAATGGTGCTAGCGCCAATATTTTGACGCTAAACGGATCTAGTGTCAAAATATAAATATGGAGTTAAATTAGTGCAGCTTGTGCGTCACAGAAAAAATGACGCAAACGCAGGGCAAACGTTTCATAAATATGGGCCTAAAAGACTGCTGTTTTTTTTGTAGTTTATTTTTTATATATATTCTCTGGGAAATGTCTTAAAGAAAAATGCTTGTTTGCCATGGCTTGGCTCCAGGGGGACCCCTGGACCAAGTCTAGGGGCTAAGGGCATTCCTACCCTGGCCCCCCCCCCCCCCCTTTTTTTTTTTTGAGTACTCTGATGAAGCACAGTCCCAAAATTGCTGCCAACACTACCTAGAAAAACTGTTGGCAGCCAGTCAAATATCCGCACGTGAGCAGTTCAATCCGCGGACTTCCCCTTCTCTAGATATCTGTATTTTTAAATCTTTAATATCTAAAAAAAACTACTGAACAGATTTACACCAAATCAAAAAAAGCACAATCTGTGCACCAGGATCTAGCCGTCTGTCAAATATGGTGTAATCTAGGCGTGTCTAAAGACCCAGTGGGAAAATTAATAGAAACATATGCTTTGTGACACTCCTCCTATCTTTTCTCGGCTCCTCTGCTGCTTGGAGACATCTGCCTAGGTGTGAAAAAATGAACAGTAGTAAATTTACACTTTTAAAAAAAGGCTCCAACCCCTGAATTTTGGGGATGGAGACATGTAAATCTACACTTTGTAATAACTTTACTAACTATAATAGCCCAGGAACCATAAATAGACAAACATGCTGACAATCAAAATGAAGCACTTGTGATTACTATGATCCAATGACCAAAATATATTTTATAGAAAAGTCACGTTACTTTCAAACTCAAAACAAGGCCTTAAATGGTCATGTGATATGTGGTAATGTTACATGCCTCCCTGAATGAGGTACATTTAGGTCGAAGAGATGAAGGAGATATATAAAGGTAGAACCAGCAAAGTCTGGGACCTGAAAGTTTCAATTGCATGTTCAAGTTTAAATAAACAAAATTTTTAACCGAAAGAAATGGCATTGGCTATGGTTTATGTAGTGCTCAGTGCAGCTTATGACATGAAACAACATATTCAACAGTCTTACATGGAAATGTCTAAAGCAGGTGTCTACAAATGTTTCTGTAGTGAGAGCTACTTCGGATTATTGAAAACCATTGTGAGCTAGGGAAACATAAGCAACATCATCATTGCTACTAGACACCCTCCCCTCAGCTTCATTAACTTTCAGCTTAATGTTCCTAGTGCCACATGCTTTGGTATGAACAAAACACTTTCACTAAGGACACTAGGACAGGGCTACAATGTGTGTCAGTGAAAGCCTGGTCTTTAGGGATATATGAACATGTGTGGGTACAAATGGAAAATTGTGGGTATGGGTGACAGAGAGCCTGTGTCATATAAACCTACCATTTTTTTAAAATGTGAAAAATTTAAAGAGCAGAAAAATGTTGTGCCAAATTATTCATAATATGGAGCATCTTTCTGCACTTTAAATTTCACCCACTTTCAATAATGGCTGTTTTTTTCAGTTCTAAGTATGGCACCATACCTACCAGCCACTGGTAGCAAAATGCTTGCTGTGTGAAAAGGCAACGATTTGAAATGGGAGAATATAAAACTGAAGAGTTAACTTTCTTTAGATGGATTCCATAAAATACCTAATTTATATTTTCTCCCATTTTCAAATGTCACATTTACAAACCCCAGGCATTTGTCGCCAAGTGGCCTGCAGGGACGGTGCCCTATTTATTGAAGAAAAATACAGCTATTTGTTTAAATGGGAGGAATTTTAAGTGAAGAAACATGCTTCATAACACATTAAGATGTATTTGGCTTAATTGAAAGTGAAGAAAGACATTCAGACTTAATATTTCATGGAAATATGATTCTCTTTTTTTAACTGTATTTATTGAATTTTCAACAAGAAAACATAGCCATGGCATTACCACATTCTAACACACAACTCAACACATGCAGTTAGACCATAGGTAACGTGTCGGTAGCCAGTTCAACAGCAGTTGGTGTCATAAACGAGGAAGCACCATAGCTCAAGGCTGAAAACAAAATACCAAAAGAAAAAAAAATGTATTCAGTCTAAGTGAAAGGAAAAAACAAGGCAGTAAAATGCATCTAAGTTCACCAAGTCAGTTTACAGTGTGCAGTAATCTATTACCCTATGGGTGATCTCTAAACATCTTAAGATAGTACATGAAATCTTGTCCATGTAGAAGAAATGCAGTACATACCAGTAGTGTCTCTCAACACTAGGGCTCACTGTTCCCCCTCCATTAATTCGACCTGCTAGTCAAGATCTGAGGGGGCACCCTCAGAGTCACTTGGGTTATAGACCCCCGCCTCACGCAGAACATCCAGCCTCGATTCAGGGCAATAGACCCCTAGGCGAATGGGAGCCCAATTTATTTCAAACTGCATCATTCTGACTTATAAAAGGGGTGTTATTTTTTTCCATAGCATATATATTCCAAACTTTAGTCCACCAGACAGTCATCAGTGGAACCTCAGTGGTCTTTCAATATTGGCAATAAGAAAGTTAGTAAGAAGATTGTCCAGTGGAGTGACTGTGGGTTATTTTTAGTCCTCTCTCCTCGCACCAAGCACAAGTGTAAGGGGATTCAGGCTCATTCTGAGTGAGGGGACATCACAAATTGTGATAATAATCGATTGCCAATAGGATTGAATTACCTCACCAGTCCACCACATATGTAATATCGTACCCCTTTCTGAGGTGCATAGCAAAATTATGGGGAGGATCCAAACCAGATGGGCATCAAGTACCACTGGAACAATATTTTATAATAATTTTCTTTATATTTAATACCAATCGAGACAGATGCAACCCCTCCCACATCACTCCCCAAGTATCCTTGCCCAACTCTAGTTCCAGTTCCTCCTCCCACCTCACTGCATATAATAGTTTAAAGGATATACTAGGGGTCTAAAAAAATATGTATAAGCGTGTAATTCCTTTGTCTCCCATTCCTTGATTAGTAACTGGTGTGACATCCATAGTTTCTAATTTATGTCTCTCAGATGTTGTTGTCCAATTTTGCAGCTCCACTGCCAGAAGACCATACAGATGTTCAGTGCCAAGGTGCTACCCAATTCATGGGGAGGAGGGGTACTTTCCTTTAATATGTAGGGCCCGTCGGTAGCTGTGGAGCAATGAAACCAACCTCTGAAATCCCGGCCAATGACTCCTGGTAGGAAGTCCAAGGTGTTTAGAATTAGAGACATTGGTGAGGGGAATGATGTTATACCTCCTAATCTCATACCATCCCTCCAATATATGCAAGAGGTAAGTAAAGAGTCCATGTGCCTCATACAAGCTGGGAGCCATGGCAAAGTAGGTATAAGGGTCTGGGAAAAACTGTCCTCATTCCCCACCCAAAGTTTGTGCTTTGGGTCAAGGTCAAGTAAGGAATGGAGTTGCACTGGCACAATGTCTGTTTATCTGTGGAAACCCCAGTACAGTTTCCATAGAGTGGTTTCTTGGGTACCCTTGGCATCTCACCCTTCCATACAAAGTCCAGAAGCCAACTCTGAATCATGTGTATGACAGTAAGTGGGACCTGGAGAGGCAAGGTCTGAGAGACATATAGCAGTACATTCATTTTTATATAGGAGAGATGCCCAAACCAAGAGATCTCCAGTCTACCCCATCTATATAGATCTTTATACAGTATGTTCAGTAAGGAACAGGACATGTTTTCTATAGAGGTGTGTCTCCTGTGCCGGGATAGAGACACCAAGATAGGGCAGGAAGCCTGTTTCTACACGTGAGGAATTATTTCTGAAAGTGTTCTTCTACTGTGGTGGGAGACTAGGAACCCTCATCGCTGTGGACTTTTTGTACTTGATTTTGAAGACTGAGACAGCTGAAATGTCTTTAGTCTCTGAAATGAATACTAGGAGAGATGTATGCAAGTCAGTTAAAAAGCACAAAATATAGTCTGTGAAAAGAACTAACTTGTACTCAGTGGCATTAAACTCCAAGCCTCGAATGATTGGGCTCGCCGCGATCCTATGGACCAACAGCTCCAATGTATTAGCAAAAATATTGGGTGAAAGAGGGCATCCCTTCCTTCTCCTCCTCCGAAGCATTAGCAACTGCCCATCGTATGGTGGATGCGTAGTCTTATGCTAGGGCAGACAAAATTACCTTTTGACTTTTGTTTATTTTAAGGCATCAGGGAGTCTTATCCAGTGCTTTAAATGTTTTTTGCCATTCCAATATACCAAAAGCCTTTTCAACATCTAAGGAAAGTGGTAAGAAGCTAGTGTTCTGCCTTTCCACAACCTGGCCTAGGTCTGTCACTAGGCATATATTATCAGTCATTTGTCTCCTCTGGACAAATCCAAATTGAGTTGGCTGTATTAAAATGTTTCTCCAATAGTTTACATGGAATTTGGTAAATATTTGTGAATCGATATTCAACAAGTCTATGGGTCCATATGAGGAACATAATTCTGGTTCTTTGCCTTGTTTTGGGATTAGGACCAACTTTGAGTCCATCATGGTGTCTGATATTCCCCCTATGTCAACAAAACATGTTGAACAAGTTCATTAGAGGGATTGCTAAGAGTTCCTTGAATGCTTTATAAAAAGTGGTATCTGGATCGGGGGCGCCCTGCCCAGTGGTAACAATTGTATGGTGTCTGTAACCTTCTGTGGGGATATTTGGTCCTCCAGTACGTTAAGGGTGGCCAGGAGGAGGGTCGGAAAATCAGTGGAAAGTATGACTCAGGATCATATGCAGTCAATGAGGTAGCCTTGTAGAAGTGTGAGAAAATTCATAGAAGATTTGGAGTATTTCTCTTGTGGAGTGAAAGGTGTACCCCAATGGATGCCTACATCCATTGGTTGTGTTGCGGGTTGCTGTGCCTTAATTGTGTAAGTCAGTAATTTTTTTGACCTATCCCCCCCTCTCATAGCATTTCTGGTGAGTCCACAGCAATTTTCCTAGCTGTTCCTCCCCCGTCCCCCATAAGCAAATGTTCAAGATCCCCCCCCTCGCATTCTGGAGGGACTGGTATAGACACCTAGGTCCTATAGCCTCGTGTTTACCCTTTAACTGTGTCCTTTCTGTCTCTAGGGTGTGTTTAGTGACTCTATTTCTACAAAACAACTGTAGTATTAGTGAGTAATCCCCCCCATGACCGATTTAGTAGTGTCCCAGCGAACTGCAAGGGAAGTGTCAGTCTCATTGTTATCATAAAAATAATGATCAAGGGTGAGACTTATCAAATCCTGAATGAGGGGATTTTAGAATCCCATCTTACACCATTGTATAGTCGGCAGGGGATGAGATGATGCCCCCACATACCGAACAAGGGCATGGTTGAACAGAATGAGCGTCCATTGTGCATTCTGGAAACTGATATATCTAGTGTCTTTGTGTAAAAAATATGTCCAGTTTGCTGAAAGTCCTGTGAACATGAGAGTAAAATTTAAAGTGTCTCTAAGTCCCATGCAATTTTCACCATTACTCTTCTGGTTGGTTTGGGATTCTCCCTCCTGCCCCTGATCTATAAAGGGTAGGGTTCATTGTAGTGTTAAAGTCACCCGCTGTTGTAAATTGGCTCTCAAGTTGGCAGGGGTGGGCACCCTGTCCAAGTAGCGACCACCACCCAGTCAGTTACACTCCCTAAATTAACCTGTGCTCACCCTCTGGTAGCTTGGCACAGAGCAGTAATAGGCAATTTGTAAAGTATTTGTGCAAAACCTAAATACAGTAACTCCACGAAAACAATGCAACAAAACTCCACACAGGTTTAGGAAAATAGAGAATGGTTATCTGAATAAAACAAGACCAAAGCAACACAACTGCAATCAGTGGAAGTCGAGATATTAATTTTTAAAGATTAAACTCAAAATAATGCTTACACGTCACTAATGGTGAAAAGGTTACTTGAGGTTGTGAGTGACCAGTGCCAATCCAAAGTTCAGGCCGACTGTGATGGAAGGTAGGCCGGCTACAGAACCCATGCAGGGTCTGCTGAAACAGTACCTTTGATGAATCGTCAAAGGCACCATGCATCATTTCCGATCCTTGCAGTCGAGGCGAGTCGAGTGTCAGTGGCAAACGCCATTGACGTGAAGGAGATGCATCGCCATCGAGCCACGCAGAGCATTTCCGTCGAGCTGCCCAGGGTGTGAATACATGGTCATCCAACAGCCTCTGTGTCGAGCAAGTGGTGCATCAGAATTTCTCCAGTACTTGAGGCAATGTGTTGGTTTTTGCAGCAATCAGCTGCAGAACCTACCTCTGAGGCCCAGGACTAGAGGGGCATCTCAGGCAAGAGTTGGACTCGCAGATGGCTGAGTCCTGCAGTTCCAGGAGAATTGCAGGCAGTCTTTGATGTCCCTAAAACTGCATAAGAACTGAGCAAGTCCTTGCAGTCTCTCTGGTCAGCAAGACGGGTCCAGTCCTTGTACTCAGCAGGGCAGATATCTGCAGGCAGCAGGGCAGCTCACCAAAGCAGAGAAACAGTTCTTTGGAACAGTCAGTCCTGGCAAAGTGGCAATCCTTACAGCACAGCAGTATTTACTCCAGCAGAATTCTTCCCAAGTCCAGAAGTGTACTGTGTTGCTAGGGTCAGAACCCCAGTACTTATACCAAAAAGTGCTTTTGAAGTTGGGGTGACTTCAGAGCAGCTCCTGGACATGCAAAGGTCACCCTTTCATCACAGCCCTGGCTCCAGACTATCTGTAGGGGGTAATAAGCTATTTGTGTGGGGACAGGCACTTCATTATTGAAGTGTAAGTATGAGCTCCCCTCTACTCTTCCAACCAAGGAAGGGCCATCAGAATGCAGATGAATGCAGATGAGTTCTTTGTCACAGCCACCCTTCCTGTGTTTGTTGCTGTCTGGGGGCAGTGCACACAGTGTAGCTGTCACCTAGTCCAGATGGGTATCGGAGACAGGGTGCAAGGCACACAGAGCAGTAAGAGTAGAGAAATACCCACTTTCTAAAATTACCATTTCTAAAACAGTAATGTTAAATCAGTTAAAGAGCATTTGTCATTACCATTCCAGTGATATGAAACATGATGCAACTACTCCTTTCTGATCAGGAATTACATCTTAAAAATATAAGGAATTCCAAATGCTGACCTATGAGAGGAGGAGACCTCACAGTAATGAAAAACAACTGTGGGAGTTTTTCACTACCGGGACATGTAAAATTTAAAAGTACATATCCTGCCTTTTACTTACATAGCACCCTGCCCCAGGGGCTACCTAGGACCTACCTTCGGAATTACCTATATGTAATAAAAGGGGAGTGTCAGGCTTGGCAAGAGATTTTAAAAGCCAAGCTGAAATGGCAGTGGCAGGCCAGAGGCACGTTTACAGAGCTATTTGAGTGGGTGGCACAATCAGTGGTGCAAGCCCACTAGTAGCATTTAATTTACAGACCCTTAACTTGGCTTCAAATTTGGCTTATCTTGTTTAGTCATGAAAAAAGAGTCTCTAATGTTAGATGTTTTATTGGCTTTTGATTTAGTTTGAGTCATCTAAAGAGTAAGTTGATCCTCGGTGAGGGATGAGACCCACACTGCTACAACAAGCGGACAAAAACTGGAAGATATTGGCATCTAAAGGGAGTCTCGAGTGGGGTGGGGAGTTATCGGTGACTGATATTAAGATGGAGTTCAGTACACACCAACCACCAACCCTCAGCTAATGGTTGTCATAGCTGGCCACCAACAGAAGTTTTTCACCCCTTAAGAGGGCTCGCTAACCAATTGCAATCAAGGCCCCCAAGACACAACTCAAAAAAGGGTGGGTCACTGTCCCACGCAAAAGAAAACAAAAAACAGGCCCCTCCCCTCCAGCCCTCAAACCCAGGGATTAGACCATCATAGAATGTCTCCTGTCCATGCCCACCTTTGCTCCTGTGGCAGGCCTGGTGGAGCAGATCTGCAGAAGCTGCTCAGAGGACTAAAAAAAGACCCTGCACCAAATATCGAATCTCCAGTCGGGAGGTAGGAGTGAAAGCAGCGATGGAGATGCGCAAGGCCAAGCTCCCCGGTGCCGGCTTAAAATCCAGGCTGCATCCCGTGTGGCTATTGTCTGCCAAGCCCCATGTGGTCAAGGCACAAGGTACCAACCCCTACAGCGGTAGAAAGAGACCAATCCTGCCGCCAGCAACCGGCCGGAAATGTAGTGGGCCGCCGCTGCTCTATCTGGGGACATCACCTACCCTAGACCATGCTCTACGGCTGTGGCACAGCTGATTGGTTCCTCCAGTCCAGTCCCAACTCTGCCTCACTCCCAGAGGTTAGCCATGCCGGAGCCCCACTATAGGTGCAGGGGGTATCAAAAGGTCCTCAGCGCTCACCACATCTGGCCATCGGCCTATTGCAGCATTCCACATGCCTTTTTGGGCCCTAGAGCACAGTGCTTAGATTAGGAGCATGCTAAGGGATCCTCGTCCTTGCCACACCGCAAAATATTTTTCTTTAAATTAAATTTCTCTCATTTAAAGGGTTTTCTGTTATAAATATGGTATAGTGTCTACTGGCCTCTGGGAGCAAGAGGCCTGATGTTTGTAAATGCAACACTTTGAAATAGGGGAAAATTCAAATGAAGAGTTAAATTAATCAAGTACATTTTCATTTGAATATTCTCCCATTTAAAAGCATTCTGAAACATCAATATGTTTTCTCCAAATATAGAGTTAACAAAGACTTTTATTTAAGTAATAAGTACCTCCGTGTTTTATTTATTCACCTCTGTGCCCCAGCCTGGGTCATAACTCTGACTGAGTAGGGCTCATTATGAGGCCCTGCTAACTGCACCCTTATGATAATTATGGAAAACAAAGAGGGCCTTCCCTTGACTTTAAAAGGAAGTTGTAACCCTGTGGTTATTTAAAAATGAACTGGTGTCTGCGAGATTCTCTGAAGGTGTCTCCAAGCTACTGGTAGCTCACAATCCACTTGTTTGGAACACCTGTTCTATAGTGTTTAACAAACATGGAAAATAATTTCAGCAAAAGGAAGGTTGTAACTTAATGACACAAAATGTGTGTTTAGTAATCCCTTTGAAGCTACTCTGATACCCAGAAATATATACAAGAATGTTCATGTTGGAGTTTCCTAAGGATTTTGGTCAACTTAGCCTCAGCCTTAAGAGAGAAAGATCCCTTTGTCCTATAAATCCCATTACTGTGTCACAAAGAAGAAAATAGAAAAGGACTGTTCCCAATTAATTCATACAAAGCGCCAAGTATAGCGCCTAGAGAGCTATGAAACAGCACAAATTAGGAGGTACCAGCTGCCAGAGTATTTATTAACTCCCCATTGCTAAAGTTCACAATAGAGTTGCCAAAACTTTACTTTTCCTATGCAACCTTTCAGACTAACAATCCCTCTGCATACCTTTTGACCATCTGAATGTGGTTTGCTTTTACATTGAGAACACTGTTATGTTTAGGAATATCAAGCAGATGTATGTGGCATATACTCCGAAAGCCATATGCCCTAGTATTAATGAAAATCAGCTATGTTCAGGCACTCCATGTTTGCATTTTAATATTATATGTAGGAATTAAACTCGGTGTGGTTTACAGATATGTTAAGCCACATAGTGGCAAGTGTCTTTCTCTAACATGTGTAGCACATTTGAAATTGTAATAGCCACTCCAGTAAACACATTTGCCTTCATTTGCAAACCTTTTTATCTGTAAAGTTATCATGTCCTTTTTAGATCTTGCCTGAGGTAGCGCATTGTCTCTCATACCTATTGTACCTTAAACCTACAAAGGGCTTCCAGACCACCCATCATTTACCATTAGTTGGCTTCTTCTCACTCTCATTTCTTTTGGCTTCATTAGTTGGCGACAACTGGGCTGGTTTAATCACATAAACACTCTTTCTCTCTCTATATACATATTTTTTATTTTACAGTTGCCTTGTTCTTCAGTCTCACATTTGAGTGCACCTTCAAATATGTGAGTTCAGCATTCCTGTTGTGCAAAAAACCTCTTTTGTTTGATTAACCCCTTCGCTGCCAGGCATTTCCCCCCTCAGGTGCCAAGCCTTTTTTTGGCTATTTGGGGCAGTTTGCGCTTAGGCCCTCAACATTTTGTTCACATAAGGTACCCACGCCAACTTTGCGTCCTTTTTTTCCATCATCCTAGGGATTCTAGAGGTACCCAGACTTTGTGGGTTCCCCCAGAAGGAGGCCAAGAAATTAGCCAAAATACAGTGAAAATTTCGTTTTTTTCAAGAAAATGGGAAAAAGGGGCTGCAGAAGAAGGCTTGTGGTTTTTCCCCTGAAAATGGCATCAATAAAGGGTTTGCAGTGCTAAAATCACCAGCTTCCCAGCTTTCAGGAACAGGCAGACTTAAATCAGAAAACCCAATTTTTCAACACAATTTGGGCATTTTACTGGGACATACCCCATTTTTACGATTTTTTGTGCTTTCAGCCTCCTTCCAGTCAGTGACAGAAATGGGCATGAAACCAATGCTGGATCCCAGAAACCACAACATTTCTGATAAGTAGACAAAATTCTGAATTCAGCAAGGGGTAATTTGTGTAGATCCTACAAGGGTTTCCTACAGAAAATAACAACTGAAAAAACAAAATATTGAAATTGAGGTGAAAAAATCTGCAATTTTTCTCTACGTTTTACTCTGTAACTTTTTCCTGCAATGTCAGATTTTATAAAGCAATATCGCGTTACGTCTGCTGGACTCTTCTAGTTGCGGGGATATATAGGGCTTGTAGGTTCATCAAGAACTCTAGGTACCCAGAGCCAATAAATGACCTGCACCCTGCAGTGGGTTTTCATTCTGTACCGGGTATACAGCAATTAATTTGCTGAAATATAAAGAGTAAAAAATAGCTATCAAGAAAACCTTTGTATTTCCAAAATGGGCACAAGATAAGGTGTTGAGGAGCAGTGGTTATTTGCACATCTCTGAATTCCGGGGTGCCCATACTAGCATGTGAATTACAGGGCATTGCTCAAATAGACGTCTTTTTTACACACTCTCTTATATTTGGAATGAAAAAATGTAGAGAAAGACAAGGGGCAATAACACTTGTTTTGCTATTCTATGTTCCCCCAAGTCTCCCGATAAAAATGATACCTCACTTGTGTGGTTAGGCCTAGCGCCCACGACAGGAAATGCCCCAAAACGCAACGTCGACACATCACATTTTTTGAAAGAAAACAGAGGTGTTTTTTGCAAAGTGCCTACCTGTAGATTTTGGCCTCTAGCTCAGCCGGCACCTAGGGAAACCTACCAAACCTGTGCATTTTTGAAAACTATAGACCTAGGGGAATCCAAGATGGGGTGACTTGTGGGGCTCTGACCAGGTTCTGTTATCCAGAATCCTTTGCAAACCTCAAAATTTGGCTAAAAAAACACATTTTCCTCACATTTCGGTGACAGAAAGTTCTGGAATCTGAGAGGAGCCACAAATTTCCTTCCACCCAGCGTTCCCCCCCAAGTCTCCCGATAAAAATGATACCTCACTTGTACGGGTAGGCCTAGCGCCCACGAAAGGAAAGGGCCCAAAACACAACGTTTACACATCACATTGTTTCACAGAAAACAGAGGTGTTTTCTGCAAAGTGCCTACCTGTGGATTTTGGCCTCTAGCTCAGCCGGCCCCGGGGGGGGGGCAGAAATGACCTAAAATAAATTTGCCCCTCATCCCCCCCCCTTGGGGTGCGACCCTTGCCTACGGGGTCGCTCCCCTTGCGTGACGGCGCCAAAAAAAAGATTCCTGGTGCCTAGTGGTTTCTGCCTCCCTTGGGGGCAGATTGACCTAAAATCTGCTGATCTGCCCCTAAATGGCCTAAATACAATTTGCCCCTTCAGAGGAGCGACTCTTGCCTAAGGGGTCGCTCCCCATCTCTAAAAAAAACAAAAAAACAAAAAAGAAAATTGCCCTGTCGTCTGGCCTAATAACAATAGGCCGATCTGGCCTAAAATAAATTTGCCCCCCACTTCAACCCCCCCCCCACCCCCCCCCCCACCCCCACCCCCCACCCCCCACCAATTGCAAGCAATCCGGCTTTTGAAACGCTTGGAGAGACTTCAAAGGGAAGGAAAAAAAAATCCTTCCCTTTGAAGCATCTCCGGGCCTCCCCCACGTGATCGAAAGAGAAATGCTGAGCATTTCTCTTTCGATCAAGCTGGAAGCCTAGCTTCCAGTGCGATGGGGGAGGCTCCTGTGATTGTCAACGCGCGCTCGCGCGCTGACGTCACGGGGGGTGTTCGGGGGTGGAAGGGAAAGTGATTCCCCTTTCAGCCCTGGCCGCGGCCCTCGGGGGGAGCAGGACGTAATGGTTACGTTAATGGCGCCACATGGGCGCTGCCATGGACGTAACCATTACGTCCATGGCGGGGAAGGGGTTAAATAGACTAAACGTTTGCTCCATGTATAATAAGAATTTAGCCCACAAATAGGGTACACATGATCCATGGCTTGCCTCTTAGTTTACTAATAGCATTGCCATAAGGGCAGGAGTGTTTCTCAGTTAAAGTTTAAACTCTAACTTTTAATGAATACATTACTAAAGCATGATATGTTAGTACACAGTCATTTACAGACAGTTTCCAAGAAATGCCCAAAAACCTTCCTGCTAATTTGCAGCTTTGCTGATTAAAAAACTGTATAGTGTATAAGCAATGCTCTGTGAAAATTGGTTTTCATAAAACATATTTATCAATAGCACATCACCATGTAAAGTGTTCTGATTTGTTCTCATCCTCTCAAAATATCTTTTTCATTAAATCAGGATTACAAAAATGAGCTCTCACAATTACTGAAATATATTTTGAAATGTTTGTACAGATTTCTTAGTTATGTAAGTGTTGTGTGTTAGGAAAAACCTGATACCTTACAGCCTTTCATTTCACTCACTTTGTACAGCAGGTCAGAGAGTTCACCTTACAAAATCTTGGAACTCTGCAGTCAGAAGGAAAATTAATTGTAAGAGACTGTCTATTGACATCTGTCTCTGAACACAGAGCAAATGTTACAAGATAAGAAAAAGATTGTCTTTATTGCTCCTTCACTTCCTGACTGAACAGAACACCTTTTCTTTGCCAACTCGCAAGCCATAGGGAGTAGGCGAGTAGATTTTTACAAGGCACTTGCAATCTCTCTCTCTCCCCCGTTCTGTCTCTCTTCCCCCCTCCATTATGAGACACTTGCTCAAAACTACCTAAACACACTACGGGAACCACTCCTCATAACACCAGTTCTCATAAGGATAGTGTTTGTCTGGGCCCAACAGGGTTTACCCACACTATGACTGATCTGGTACTCACAGCGTGGGTTACACATGCCTGCCCACACACACTCACTCACTCAGTTTTCATCTTGTTTTTTGATTAGACACAGAGACAGCAGCTTGAAGCTGGTACATATCACACAAATCACTCCACACAGTCCCACTCTGTGCCACTTTACTCCACTCTACACCATTCCACTCTATGAAGCTCTACTCCACCCGCTCTATGAAACTCTACTCTGTGACATGCTGCTCTACTCTCCTCCATTCCATTCCACTCCACGACTGTATTCGAACAGTTCCCAGTATAGCACTCTACTACACACCATGTCTCTTTACTCCACTCGACACTACTCTTCTCCACTTTCGTCTACTCCGTTCTACAACACTCTTCCCCACTCCACAAAACTTCACTCTATGCCACACCCCTCTACTCTGACACTCTAGCCCACTCCACTCTATGCCACTCCTCTCCACGACAGTCTGCTCCACTCTATTCCACTCCAGTCTGTGCCACTCCTCCCTAGTCTACTCCATTCTACAACACTCTACTCCACTTTGACACTCTACCCCACTCCACGCCACTCTACTGTTATGCTCCTCAACTGCACTCTATGCCGCTCCACTCTACGACACTTTACTCTGCTCTACCCTTCTCCCTATTGACACTCCACTCACCTCTGCGGCATGCCAATCTATGCTACTCCACACCACTGCACACCGCCCCAAAATAAACCACTCTGCTCCACAACACTCCACTGAATCACACTTCACTCGACTACACTGTACAGCACTCCGATCTATGCCACACTACTCTACTCTGTGCCACACCACTCTGACACTGTAGTCTGTCTCTACACTCTACAACACTCTACTGTACTGTACTCCAGTTTAAACCACTCCACTCCACTTTACTCCACTGTATGCCGCTCTACCACTCTACGCTTGTTAGAAATGGGGTTTCTGGTTGGCTAGGGTATGCACCTCAGCCAGGCAGAACTTACCCACTCTAGTCAGGGCAAGGGAGTTACACGTCCAAGATAACCCCTGCTCACCCCCTTGGTAGCTTGGCACGAGCAGTCAGGCTTAACCCAGAGGCAATGTGTAAAGCGTTTGCACAACACACACAACACATGTGACGCAATATCCCCAACACAAAGGAAACATAACACCAGATTATATGAAAATATACTGTATTGTACACAAGGCAATTATCAGACCAAACATCACATATCAGTACTATCCTGCTACCTTAGCAGTTGTCAGAACGTTACACATTAGTTACTCTGCAACCTAGCAGTAGTCACACATAACACACAGGTTACTCAGTATTCTGCAACATAAGCAGTAGTCAGGAAAACACGTTATCACATCACAGCGCCTTGTCATAAGAATATCATAAAATGCCCATAGTAGGAACATTAGAATACATATGGCAAGTTAGAAAAACATATTAGCAAGCATGTCCATAAAAGGAACATTTGCATACACATATGTAAAAACATCAAACGCAGGTAGGTAATATATGAATCAAACAAAAGTCTGTAGAAAGAACTTTGGATTGCAACTATATTGGTCCTTTAAACAGTACCTGGTTGGATGAAGGCACCTCCAGTGCCTAGAAGGAGAACAATGGGGCCCCCAGCACTCCTGTGCGCAAAACGGGGGCCTCCCTTATACTCTGGGGTCAGAGGAGGGCGACATGCACCTCCTCTCTTTTATAGACAGGCCCCTCCGGGGCCAAAGCCAGCAAAAACAACTTAGAGCAGGAGGGGGGCACCCACACCCACGCACCCACTCCGGTTTAATGACAGGCCCCTCCCGGGACCCACAATCTCTGCCCCCCCCCCCCCCAGATAATGCCCATTTTACCTAACAGCAGAAAAGGAGCGTCCTGCTCCTAACGCAGAGGCCAGGGGGTAGGGGGCACTCCCCGCGCCTTCCCCTGGTCCTGCCGTGAAGCCACAAGAAGATCGGACCCCTCCTGGGGCCCAAGCAGACACTCACCTGCACCCGATGCGGTGCGCGAGTGTTCTTCCAGCTTCCCAGGCCGCTGCATTGATCTTATTTAAAGGGGCACAATGCAGCCAGGAGCCTACGAGCTCCCAAGGCTCCATAAGCGCGCTGCAAACCACGGAGAAGCACCCCTCGTGAAGAAATGGATGCAGGGGTCAGGGGCCACAGCACCCTGCCCCTGGGGAGCAGCATCTTAAGACAAGGTCCTCAGGTGGAGGGCCCAGCTACAGGCCAGCACAAGGGAAAGGCAGCAAGTGGCAAGTCCTTCACAGTGACCAGGCAGGTCACAGGTCAGCACAGCAGCAGCAGTCCATGGCGGTTCCTGGTGAGTCCTTTCAGCCTTTGGTGTCCAGTTCCAAGATGATTCCAAGAGTCTCCAAATTGTGGGGAAAATTCCCCTGTACTTATAGTCAGTTCTTACAGTGTATTACAATGGTAGGGCGAGGAGGTTCCAGCCAGTTACAACTGGTTCTGGGAGTGCCCCCTCTCTCCTTTCAGCACAGGCTTCAAACAACCCTATTGTGTGAGGCCAGGGCACAGTCTTTACAAATGCAGGTGTGCCCCGCCTCTCCCTTCTCTCAGCCCAGGAAGACTATTCAGTATGCAGATGCACCTCTGTGACACCTCCACCCTCCCTGTGTACAGGCTGTCTGAAAAGTATGCACAAAGCCCCAACTGTCACTCTGCCCAGACGTGGATTGGAGTCCAGCTGCAAAACACCAGAGTCATAAGCACAGATAAATGCGCAGTTTCTAGAAGTGGCATTTCTGTGATAGTAATAAAAAATACACCCACACCAGTAAGCAGCATTTATTATCACCATCACAACCATACCAAACACGCCTACGCTACCCCTCATAAATCAGACAATACCCCTTACACATAAGGCAGGGCATTTCTAATGCAATCCTATGAGAAGGCAGCACTCACAGCAGTGAGACACCAAGTTAGGCTGTTTGTCACTACTAGGACAGGCCATGCAATATGGCACATGTCCTGCCTTTCTACATACATGGCACCCTGCCCATAGGGCTAGCTACGGCGTACCTTAGGGGTGACTTACATGTAGTATAAGGGGAGTTCTGGGCCTGGCATGTAAGTTTCGATGCCACGTCCCTGTGGCAGAAAACTGCGCACACAGGCCCTGCGCTAGCAGGCCTGAGACAGGTTTGAAAGTCTACTTCAGTAGGTGGCGCAAGCAGCGCTGCAGGCCCACTAGTAGTATTTAATTTACAGGCCCTCGGTATAGAGATACCACTGTACAAGGGACTTATAGGTAAATTAAATATGCCAATTAGGTATAAGCCAATCATACCAACTTTAGATGGGAGAGCACCTGCACTTTAGCACTGGTCAGCAGTGATAAAGTGCTCAGAGTCCTAGAGCCAACAGCGAGAGGTCAGAAAAACCAGGAGGAAGGCTGCAAAAAGACTGGGGATGACCCTGCGTAAGGCAAAAAGTCCAACAACGCTACTCCACTCTACAACACTATACCCCACTCTTTGCCACTCCACTCTATAAAACTCAACTCCACTCTACGACACTCCATCCCACTCTACGTCACTCCACTCTACCCCACTCTACACTACTTAACTCTGCAATATGCTAATCCACTGTGCGCTTCTCCACTCTACGACACTTCACGACTCTCCAATCTGTCACTGTCCTCTACGCCACCAACCTTTAGCCATGCTAAACATCAGCCACAGAGGTGTAGACCATAGCCACACACTTTGGCAAAGCCAATAGCTATTGGCTTTGCCAGTACTTGTTTGTAATTGCACAGTTGGTGACTCTGGATTTTGAGTGACATTGGCATTTATCTGTACATCGAGCATAAATGGAAGAAAATTTGCTTTTAGTTGTTTTACTAGTTTGATCTTCATCAGACAATGACAATGCATTAAATGCTCCCTTCTTATTATGCATAGTCATGCACACTTTTGGTGTCCGTTCCATTTAAGTTGGATGCTATCTAAACGGCCTTGTCAAATCACAGCTATTTGATGTACCCTAGATGCAGGAAAGACTAGAAGATTAACATTGAGTTTCAACCTACTGGGGGTAACTTTTGTGACTGATTTGCCTTTTTCGTTCAGTTCCTACTTTAGTTGAACTCCCATGTTTTTCTTCTCCCCAATTTTTTAGACACCATGTCAAGCCCACTAAAAGACCATTTTCGGATGAAATGTTACAAGAACAAAGCTCTTGATCCTCAAGAGATGCGTAGAAGAAGAGAAGAGGAAGGAATACAGCTACGGAAGCAAAAAAGAGAGCAACAGGTGTGGACATTTCTTCTGGACTTCCGCTACATAAAAAAATTAAAAGTGAACACTGACTACTGGTGTAATACATGTTGGCATCAGGGAGGGTGAATAGGGTATTGATGGAAAGCTGTTTAAGCTTCCAGGGATAGAAGACAGCAAACAATAAACAGTCAAGTCTTGTCCCGCTTGCCAGTGTGAAATTTTGGGACTGGAAACCAACAACCTATATCTTGACAGGCAAAGAGATATAAAGGCATTCGCTATTTGGAGGAGACCGAATTCATATCCAAACCATATAAAAGTTCTCATATATGATTATTGAGGACTGAACGACAAAATAACTAAATTTACCAGTAAGTTATTTCTTCTTGCTGGTGCTATACATTTTGAACGCATGGTTTCTATTGTCTGGAAGAAATTCGTTCATTTACATTTTTCCAATGTCGATTTGACCGATGTATTTTTTTTTATTCTAGTTCTTCAAGCGTAGAAATGTTCATCTCCAAGAAAATACTGAAACAATGGTAGAAAGCCCTATCCAGGACCCAGACATCAGCTCTACTGTGCCCATGCCAGAGGTAAACCTAACTGAAACGGAGTTTGATCCTGTTAAGGCGCATGAGGTAGGGATCAAAATACCCATACACGGAGAAAGAAATAGCCCCCCCCATTTGCCAACAATTATGCATTAATTAAAGGAGGTACACAAGGACTTGAACCGGTGTGTGTAACTATATAACTCCAAATCGTTTCATGTTTGTTAACTCTCGGCCTCTAACATGTATTATACAAAACACAAAAAAAGTAATCAAAAATTAAGTACGAGGTGCAAACTAAGTATTACAGTGTCCGCTCACAAAGAATCGTTTCTTATTTGGGTCGGGTTTGTTTCCAGTACTGAATATACAGTTCCGTAGAGGGATGTTTTCATTCTAATGGTCCTCAGAGGTAAAAGCACCTAAATCACATTTTTTGACAATTAATCAATATGAAACATGCTGGTCGCTCACAAAATGTGTTCAATGACTTTCCTCAGGATGGAGCTATTACTACGGACATGGTAGAGATGATTTTGTCTGATGATTGGGAAAAACAGCTTGAAGCTACACAGAAGTTCAGGAAACTACTTTCTAAAGGTGTGTCACTTTCAGTGTTTTTCTTGTCAGTCTGTTCATGTATACACTGTAGATCTCATAGGTGGGAATTATTTAATTTGTGTGTATACTGAAATTCGATACGATCAGTGCTTTAAATGGGCCGGTACTGTCCGGTACTGAGTACCGGCACTTTTTTATTTTGAGAGGGAGAGTACCGGCGTTGCTCAAGAAAAGCGTAATACTTTTAATTGGAGAGTACCGGAACTTCTCGGAAACTTTCATTTTTCCATTTCAAGCACTGGATACGATCAAAGGTGGATGGGTGAGCAGGGCTATCAAAGGGGCGCATGACTTTCCCAAAGTCGTATTAAATCCCATTGCCATTCAGCACTTGACCCATCTCTTTTTTTTTTTTGCCTGACTTTTATTCTCTTATTTACCAGACCCTTTATTTGTACAGTGTAGTGTCTGACAGCCATGATATATGCATATACTAGCTAGTGTATCATCATATTTCCTGTGCATGGCTGACCTGTGTTGTATTTAAACCAAATAATCAGAAATCAACAAATGAATGTAAAATATGCTCAGCATGGTCAAGCGAGAAATCAACAATAGATTATGTACGCATGTAGGTGAAATTATACAAATTGAATTTAAAGAATCGCCTATGTGGACTAAAGGACATAGCAGACTCAGTAGTAGAGTCCAGTAATAATAAATCATCAAAGGAGGAATCCAGCGAAAGATCATTGACAAGCGCGAGGAACCGCGCATTCAACAGGAAGAAATCTGTTCATAGAATTGTGTCTAGCAACCTGTTTCATGGATCTAGTAGATATCTGCTCAATTTTTTTAATGGACCCCTCATTCTGCTAGTGATCATTTTTCACATGGATGACTGTTTCCGAATTCGTTGTTATGTTTGGTGATTTAAAGTGGGTGTTTGTGCTTTAGGTGTGATCATACATATCTTCCAATGCTGAAAGTCCCTTTGGAATATTAGGGAAAGGACCCCTCTTCAAAATATGCTTACAACACTACAAATCCATCACATGTGAAACATATGCCCTCCGGGCAGCCCCTCCAGCAGTCCTTGGTTGTGTCAGGGTACCTGCAGCAGCTTCCATCAGCTTTACAGTTTGTAGCCGGTTTCTTTTTATGGAATGTTGATGGCTCTCAATGGAGTGGGAGCAAAATAAGAAAGTTCTCCCACGGTTTGATCTTGCAGGAAAATGCACCCCCCTACATTAGTTTAGCAGAGTAGCAGAAATAAATAATTAACACTTTACATCAGAGAAAGGCTAAAGGCTTTTATTATTTAAAAAAAATCTCAAAATTAAGCAGTATAGAATAAATGCCACGAAGGCTCAAATGCAAAGGTATACAGAGCAGTCAAAATTAGAAAATCATTTTAAGTCCCAAATGAGCAACAAAATCATAAAATGATCATACAGCATCAATAGTGAAAAAGGAAGTCTCATAAAAATTTGGCTCACCGCAAAAATCAATTACTCTTTTACACAATTCTTGAATAGAAAATTAGTAAGATATCAAACTCATCATGCTATGATCACAAGTAACAACTCTTTAGCAAATCAAAAGTTTAAAACTCATTACCTAACTACGCAAACATTATTCCATTTAAAAAAAGCATTAAGCATCATCCGTGCTACTTATATCTTGAGATATACAAACTAATATGTAACATTTCAACAATGATGCGTCACACAAATAAGTCCGAGTCCAACAATGGAACCACAGCAGAAGTGCCTTGCAAAAGCAAAAGTGCAACAGTTACAAATACTGAATGTTAATCAAAAGTTTATTTATTTATTTACAACAGTGGTATAACCCATTAAATCAACTTGTCTTTGCTTTTGCAGAACTTATGGGGGAAAAAGATGGGTAGGGGATAGGATGGGAGAGGGAAAAAAGTGAATGACAGAAAATGCATCCGTTCTATTCAAGATGGCCTTGTTTTAGCTATTATATTACCTCATCACATGCATATGCAATCCAACATCAAAATCATTGTTAGTTATTATTTTTTATTTTTTTTTGCACAAAATATAGCTTACCACAGTTCCCCCATCTAATCACTCTATAATCACTAAATCTATTTATAATCATTTTTTAATAATCAGAACATGGTTCAATTTCAGTGGTCAGTTTCTGTTTCATTCTGGAGTTCTTCGCCATCCTAAGCTGTTTGTGGGTACTGGCCTTAATGTGCTCAATCTTGTGTTTCTCAAATCTTTTCCTCTTCAATAAACCAGTATTACCTCTGTTTCTGCATTTCGTGATAATATACTAACATTTAAATACAAGAGAAGACATTTGCCCTAACCATTCTAAATATTACCTGTGTTAGAATCAGTTTAGTGTACTACACCTAATTTATCTTACCATTCACCAACCTTGCTAAAACCTTTCCCTATCTCACTAAACTAGGAGCCTACAGATTCCCACATGCCTGGAGTTTCGTAAGAAATGTATGAGTTAATAACCCGACTATTATCCGGGATATATGTACAACACCTCTTGGCCTTTATTACCTTACAAACTCTGTCTCCCTTTGCCAAGAGTATATTCAACTCTAATCTGTTTGGCCTAACTGTTGCTTGAAAAGCCATTATTTCTGTTTTTACCTTTTTTAAGGCACCAGCTGTATCTAATCCAAGTTTATCCACTAATGCTGACAGATTTGTAATTTTCACACCATTCATTAAAACACCTTTAGAAGGAATAGTAGCTCCTAACCTATCTAAAACTTCCTTTTTAAAACTCTGTTTCACTCCATGTCTATTGCATCATCCATTTTATTCACATGATAAACTCTAGGAAACAACAAAAAAGAAGAAAATAACAAGCAAATCAGTTATGCAGCAAATGTATGTAAGTAGTCTTTCCACAAACATAATAAATCCCTCTCAGGATTCGTTCTACACTCAACAAATATTTCCTACTCATCTCATAACTGTGTTCTCACACATTCTCTCCTGCATATCAGCCTTAGCATTCTTCAAAGCTCTTTCATGCACTATACACAATTTACCCCTTTGTCGTGCTCTACCTTTGAGCAGCTAAGATGTACATTTGACAATGTAAATTCACCATCTTCTTTACTTGTTCCATTATAACTTCTCTTTCTCTCCAGTATCTCAGCTCTCAATCCTCTCTTTTTATAGTCCCTAATAAAATAATTTTCTTCTTTACTCAAACCACACACACACTCTTGTTTAATAGTTTGTTTCATGCTCAGTTTGTGTAATTACACTAAAAATGCATTATATTTAACACCTTTCACATCTTCTTTTATGGGTAAGTCCTCCAAATAAACATTGGGATCTGTTTGATAAGGAGAAAGATAATCAACATTATTGAAAATAGCAATATACACATTGCAAGACAATGAATAAGACTTTGGAAGCTGTGCAAATGTTGATCCTTCACCAACAGAAGTAGAAAAGGAATTACCGACAAAACACGCCATGATCTTCATTATATTCACATATACATATATCGTTCTTGTATAGATGTTGTCTTGAAATCCACTATCTAAGTTATCTTTATGCTGTTACATGTCACATTCCACACGTCACAACGCTGGAATCCGCAACAAAGCCCTGGACTGGATCTCGTCATTTCTCACGGACAGGACCCAAAGAGTCCGCCTCCCGCCGTTCCTATCAGAAGCCTCCAATATCACCTGTGGGGTCCCTCAAGGATCTTCACTCAGCCCCACACTTTTCAACGTGTACATGGCCCCCCTCAGCAACATCGCACGAACACACCACATCAACATAGTCTCCTACGCTGACGACACTCAGCTCATCATCTCCCTCACAAAAGATCCCACTACTGCAAAGGACAACCTCCACAACGGACTCCACGCCATCGCCAGCTGGATGGAATCAAGCCACCTCAGTATAAACACAGACAAGACAGAATTACTCATCTTCGGCACCAACCTCTCAGTTTGGAATGACTCCTGGTGGGCCACCTCCCTAGGATCCGCACCCTCACCCACCACTCACGCACGCAACTTGGGCTTCATCTTGGATTCCACACTCAGCATGACTCAGCAGGTCAATGCGATCTCCTCTTCCTGCTACAACACCCTCTGCCTGCTCTGCAGAATCTTCAAATGGGTTCCCGTCGAAACCAGGAAAACCGTCACCCACGCCTTGGTCAGTAGCCGATTGGATTACGGAAATGCCCTATATACAGGAATAACAAACAAACCCCAAACAAAACTGCAAAGAATCCAGAACGCATCCGCCCGCCTCATTCTGGACATCCCACGTTGCGACCACATCTCACCCCACCTCAGAGACCTACACTAGCTACCAGTATCAAAGAGGACCACCTTCAAAATCCTCATCCACGCACACAAGGCCCTCCACAACACAGGTCCTGCCTACCTCAACGACAGACTCACCTTTCACACCCCCGCAACCTTCGCTCCGCCAACCACGCCCTCGTCTACGTTCCCCGCGTCCGCCGCACCACCGCCAGAGGAAGATCATTCTCTCACTTTGCCGCAAAGACCTGGAACTCCCTACCACTCCACCTACGCCTGACCAAAGACCTTCTATCTTTCAGGAAACACCTCAAGACTTGGCTTTTCGACCAGTAGCCCCCCCCCCACCCCACCCTACACCCCCAGCGCCTTGAGACCTTACCGGGTGAGTAGTGCGCTTTATAAATCCCTGATTGATTGATTGATTGATTGATTGATTGATTTCAGTTTATTCTTAACAGTAGTTAATTCGATTTTCATAGATATCTCTTACTGGAGATAGTAAACACACCAACATCCCAAATAAAACTCTAAATATTCCTGATATAATTTCTAAACTCTACTATTGCATAACCTATACTGTTCTATATCTTCTTCTTAGTGAGACAAAAGAGGCTAAAAAAATATAATATGTTGCCTAGCAACGTGCACGTCAGGATGACGCTTTCACTTCCGTCACTATCCTTTTTAAATCCCAAAGACCGCGGCCGTGCCCATTAATTCGGGAGCACGGCCAGGGGTAGGTTACCCCGCGCGGTTTGCCACAAACACAAGTAAGTGACTTATTAGGGCCTGGAGACTGTGCGTCTCTAGCGCGCTCCTGACCCCCCTTTTTGTTTTTGGTTTTTACTTGTACTGACACGGCCGTGCCGGTCAGTTTTCAATTCATCTATATGATGCTTATGGATATGTACGTTTAGGTGCACACCAATGACTATCGCTTTTATTTTTGATACCGCGGTCATTTAATGAGTGTTATACACCATATAGTGACCATTTCTTTGGAAAGCTTTTCCATACTGTTATCGGATTACTACGATTATTACAGTTTTATTAGTCTGGGCACGGTTATCTATCACTGGATCTGTTTTAGATACAGAGGGAGGAGAGTACAGACATTTTTGATTTGTCCCCTTCCCCTTTTTTCTGGACCTGTGGGTACTTGTAAATTTCAGAATTACTCTTTCTACCTTTAAATGTATATAACATCCATCTGGTGGCTTTACTTAAATGTTTTTGAGTCTTTTCAGTACTGATATCCACCTGACCATTGGCTTTGGTTTGAGTATACTACTGCCATCAATTCCTGATATGTGTTATAATTAAGGCTGTATCTCTCTCTTTGTCTACTCGACTCTTAGTAATTTTGAAGGCCGACCATTGGCCCATGCAATTCCATGAAGCGCGTTCCTCAAATTAGGGGATTAAGCACTTTTCTCTTTCTTTCGACATACTTACACTTACTAGTATGCCACCTTCTGCACCATCACCTGATTGCTCACAGATTCACACATTTGTATTGCACAAAATCATTAATGAACTGATATTAACTAACTTTTATTGAGCCTCACAAGTGACTTGTGTTCATTTGGTTGCAGGGCGACGTGTAGGATTAGTAAATTCTATACTACCTCAGACTTTATGTAAGTGACTGGAGATATTATGACTAATGGTTGTAAGTTATAGGAGCCTTATCATTTCATCAATTTGTGGTAGGAGAAGTTTATGTTGTTTTTGGTCCTGAAGAAGCGTCATAGAATCCGGCTGGACCACAGAGACGCAAAGCATGTCGACCCTCTTTTCAGGAAAGGTGTGGTAGTGCCTGACCTTCCTAAAATTTCAACAAGTATGATTGAAAGTACCTGATCATAGCTTCAGGTGCACTCTCCCTATCGTTTTTAATCTTGGCCCATACCCTGTATGGAGTAATAAATCTGTTATTCTGAGATCAGGGTTGTGAGCCAATTTTATCCTATTGATTCCTTTCTCTTCTACCTTCTCGAACTCACTTTTGGGGTCGTGGCATCATCAAGAAAAGACCTCCGGCAAAGACCCCCTGTTGGGGTGTGCCCGTCAGACATTGCAGAGCCGGTCTGACGAGGAGCAACGCCGATGATGAAGCATGACACCCATTTGGGTGTGTGAGGTTTTTGCTCATAAATACTAGGACTACTTTACTCTCGTTCTCCTGTCTTTCTTCTTTTGCTTGGAACAGTGTACCTTGATGTTTGTTTCATAAAAAAATATAAAGCAACAAAAAAGTTAAGTCATCTTCTCTTCTTATTTCTTTAAAACAGTAATCAAAAAATTCAAAATAGTGTTCTCCTTTGCTACTTTCAAGAGTTCATTTCATTCGGGTTTAAATGTGTTTTTTCTTGTTCAACAATCTTTCTCAAAGGTTTACTTTGGCATAAAAGTCTAGTTTATTACTCAGTCGTTCTTCTCCTGTCTCAGTACCACTCTCAGATTCAGTTTCAAATTTATACTGGCAATGATGTGCTTGAATGTAGCTCTCCAATTCTTCTTTTTCTTGTTTTTCTGATACTGTGTTGAAACGTACCCTTTCAAGCAAAGCATATTTTTTATTTGGAACTCTCATTCTCTATTTCGGCCACAAGCAATTCACTCCAACAGGTTTTAGAGTCTAATTGTCTCTCAGATATTTCTGGTTTGCAGTGCTTTCTTTTGTAAGTTCTTTAAAGTTATTTTCTAAGCAATATCTTCTGCAGCTTGTCTTTGTTCACCAACCGGCTTTGCCAGGGGTTCTTAATTGATTAATAGATTTACGGCCTGAATTAGAGTTTGGCGTAAAGGATTACTCTGTCTCAAACTTGGCAGATATCCCGTCTGCCATATTATGATCCTAATATATCCTATGGGAATCGTAATACGGTGGGTATGATGTCCAGCACATTTGTGACAGAGTTACCTGTCTGCCAAACTCTAAATCAGGTCCTTAGTCTTGAGCTTGAACTTGAGCAAGGCCCTTAATCTGCCTTTCTACATTGTTGACTACAAATGTCTTCCTACCTCTGGGTTTCTTGTGTCTCGGAATTTCCACTGCAATTTCCCATTGATTGGAACAGAGACTATGGGCCTGATTACAACTTTGGAGGACGGTGTTAATCCGTCCCAAATGTGACGGATATACCACCTACCGTATTACGAGTCCATTATATCCTATGGAACTCTTAATACGGTGGGCAGGATATCCGTCACATTTGGGACGGATTAACACCGTCCTCCAAAGTTGTAATCAGGCCCTATGTCTTCTTGCTGCCACTCATTCTTTTGAGTTTTTCACTGTAACAGTCCTTCACCCTGATCCCTGCTTTGAAACTGGACTTTAGACACTTCATGTTTCTCATCACAGTTTTCACTGACCTGAAATTTCACTGGTTCATTGTTTTGCTAACCAGCTTCAAAATCCTTCCCAACCTCGCAGATCTGCACTGGAACCTTAATCCTGCATTTGAGCGTCACTTTGTGCTTTACTCTAGTTGAATTCTTAATCTAAGGCTAATTCAGTGGCAGTTTCTTCCACTTCTTCATTGGTTTCTTTCACGCTTTCCGTGTGAGCAACGTGGATCCACTGCAGCATTCCAGCATTCTACACCCCAGTGTTCCTTGTCAGTTTCACCTGGCAGGGTCCACAACCTCTCTCCCAAACAATTCTTCCTGACATGCTTACTGACCATTACCCAGTCACCCAGATTTGGTTTGTGACAGGCAAGATCCTTACCCACTTATGTTGTCACATTCACTTGATGAGATGGATTTCATCACATCAGTCAAAGCTTTGCAGTGATCTAGTACAATGTCATCATTTCTTGATACTAATGCAGCTCAAGGAATACAAGCAAGTCTCTTTGCTCTTCCCCTGATCACCTTATTGGCGATAAACCAGTCCTTATGTCAGGAGTACTTCTAATGCTCATCAAAACAAGAGGAAATGCATCAGGCCACATTAACTCGGTAGAAGCACATACTCTGGCCAGTTTGTTCTTGAGAGTTCCATTTGTTCTCTACACAACACCTGAAGATTGACAGTTATAATATCAATGAAATCTGATTTATCTGGAATGCCTTGCAGATTATTTGCAAAACAATGTTCTTAAAATAGGAGCCAGGATTAGTCTCCGTAGAAGTTTGAGTTCTAAATCTTTATACCAACTCCCTCAACAGTAGTTTGGAAACAGCAAGGCTAGCTGATCTCTGGGTGAGGTAGGTCTCAACCAGTTTAGCAACCAAGCAGACCATTACCAAGTTGCATTTCAAACTATTGCAAGCTGGCATCTTACAAAGTCTGTTTGTAGTCTTGTAGATGAGCCTTCCACATTGCAAGTGGGATTAATAAGGTTAATGTATGTTTGCCCTGATTATTTCTTTGACATATCATGCACTTGACACATAAATCCTCAGCACATGTTTAAATCTTGCATTTTCAGAACATGAGTATCACGCTTATCTTCCTGCATGTGATTTATTATGAAGGTATTTACTCAAAAAATACAAAGTTGCATCAGGAAGGATATATTTCATTTCAGGTTATCCCTACAAACCCTGGTCATTTTTCTTGTAACCCAATTTCTCCCATTTCTTTTTCTCATCATCTGAGGCTCCTTCCTTGAGATCTCTTTCAACTCTCCCAAATATGTCTGAATTGAACTCCTAAATAAACAGTTAATTTTTTCTGCATTCTTTGTAGGGGGTATTCATGATTTATTATTCTCATTTCCTGCACAATTGTCTCATCCTGCAATGCACAACAGTTTGCCATTTTGTCTGCATTTTTGTTATCTAGTGTAACTAAATGTTTCCACTCATATGGGTAACACCCTTGATCTCTGCAATCTTTTTTTGGCTGTTGTATTGCTTTCAACAATTCCAAAATGTAAGCACTATTTTTTATAGGAGCTCCACAAGATGTCATAAAGCCCCTTTGTGACCACTGTTGACCAAAGTTATGAACCACTCCGAAACCTTACTGGCCATCTGTTTAAATTGTCATATTTAGATTCTCTGACGAGCTGCAAGCGCTTGTCAATGCCACAAATTCTGTCACTTACGTGAAATTGCATTCAGCCAAAAGGATGCCTCCAAAGTCTCAGAAATAGAACATACTGTATAGGCAGCCCTCAGTGCTTCATACTAGCCTCACAAAAAGAAGCCATCAACAAATGTCAAATAATCTATCCCCAAAAGATTTTCTCCAGTGTCTGATCTTGGTGTGGTACATAAGTCAGTAAATACAATGTAGTTGTCTTCTGGTTCACCATCGTTATCATCATTTTCATTAACCTCCTTGTATTCACCACAGCTCCTGTCTGTAGTAGGAAGCAGTGTTGCTGGGTTCAAAGAATTGCATCTCATAATAGAAATAATTATTTTTCATAATACAGCTGGCGGCGGTCTACTGGCATGGCACTGCTGGTGGTAGCAGCCCCACCTTAAAACCATACGCCAATATGGCCACGGCTGGATTTCTGCCCCCCTTGTGGCGGAAATTCAGCTTTGGTCATACATATTATGGTGGACGGATGTTAGCCACGGCGACAGTCTTTTGGCGGCGGTAGGCGGCATTTACCGCCATTGTCATAATTAGGGCCTAAATATTGAAGGACTTTCAGTATATCGTTGTGGAATTGTGCACCAAATTAGAACTTTATTCTGGAATTGGAATGTAAGTAAAAATTGGCTCTTCATTTGTAGAGGAATCAAATAGTATTTCAGGTATCTTCTTTTGCAAATGTTCAGTCACTTGTCTATATTTGTTAGCTACATCCTCAGATGGCGCTTTAACGGGAGCAGTTCTTCAGTTGGCCAAGCAACACCAATCTTACTTTCAGACCACATGACACTGGAAACTACAATTTCAAGCAAAGAATTCAAATCAGTCCACACCATTTGTGAAATTGTAGTCAAGCTGTGAACCTCCTTATACCATCTTTCAGGCTCTTCTCAATTTCAGAAATTTTCAAGTAAAGAAATAAAGATTAGCTCTTGTCCAAGGCAAATGCACTAAATTCTCTCCATATACTCTTAATGGAAATTTCAAAATCGTTCCTGTTCCTCTTTCTGAATCACTAATTCATCCCTTAATCCTGCACTCCGACTCATGGTTTCCTTTTACTTGCTGCTCCTCTCTTAAATCTTTCTCTGTATCTCTTCAAACCACTCCATTCCCTTGTCTTTTCAATTAAATCTTTATTGTGAGCTCTTAAAGTCATTAAACCCAATTCATTTGTTACATCCATTTTCATTTTTGTTTTTTTTCTTCACATTTTTGATTTTGCTGATTTCAACCTCACATTCATCAGCTAGTTCCTCTAATTTGTGTGCTTCATTTTCACATGTGGCTGCTTCTTTGATCAGGTACCATTTGTTATCAATATTCTGAGTCAATGATCTGTTTAAATCAATTGTTCCCCTCAAAAGTTCTCCAAATTCAGTTTTTAAAAGTCCAACATTAATAGTCCTCTCTTTAGGAGGCTTCTCAGCTATGACTATATTAACGGGTGAATCAATTGGAATTTGAAGCACATCTTGTGTATCACTTGGTAGTGCTTTCTGTGCAGTCATGTGAGGCACTTGCTATTGCACTCACAACCACAGCTGTAGATGAGCTCTGTATTTGTATTTCTGTACTGTATGCTTCTGCACCAATATTTGGTACATCTGGTTCCCCACTAGGACCTGAACCCATTCCCTGTGCCCTACCAGTATATGGAATAGGTCTGGAATTTGAAAGATCATTAAGAAAATGATTCTCCTCATCTGGATCATGATTCTGTTTTTCTCCCTCATTAGATTTTTTTGTTTACCTGTCTTGACTATTGCAAGAAAAACTCACGTTCTCCATTGTATCCTCCCTCCAACATTTCTCTTTTTGGTCCCACTTGTTATTTAACCACTGCCTAAATTAACTCTTCACTTGCTTTATCCTGTTCTTTCTTTCCTTCTTTGTGGCCATTCAACCCCATTTGTTTAGCTCCTCAACATGTCTAGGTAATGGCTTTCGATCATTCATGGTTGGTTTCAGGAAATCAAGCTGTCTAGTATTAAAGGTACTCTCTAAAAAAAAAACCTCAGTTTTTATCAGAAGAGGTATATTTATGCCGTTCAGAAATCCAGGTACACAAATAGAGCCCAGTGTCCATCATCATCTCGTTTCTAGTGCAGGTGTCCTCTCAGTAGGTCATTTCTGCCCCTCATTAGAAACTTTAGGCTTTTTCAACCCCAGCACCCATTATTTTGCTCAAGATTATCTAAAAAAAAAAAAAATAAAGAAATTGCACTGCACAAACTAACGAACAACAATTACTCCTAGCGCGACTCTGTCAAATTACTCCTTAAAATAGTGCCGCTCTGTCAGCAAACAACCAGTGACAGCGCAGTTTTGTGGTTGCGTCTCGCCAATCCCAGTGTGACTTTCTAGCTGACTTCCTCAAAAACATTTGCAAAGCCCTTTTCTCAACAAATTTACTAACTAAAACAAAATAAACCTTGTCCAATGGCAGTTTACCCTGGCTGATATAATTACCCCTGTTCACTTAGGAGCAAAGCACATCAAGCCAGATTAGACAAGCAACCTGAAAAGGAAAATTTGTTAATTCTGAAAACTTGTTAATTCGGAAACCCCTATCTGATGCAGACAGGTAAACCACATTATCTGAAGATCCTGGATTTCAAGGAATCAAACAATCAATATTAAGGCAAATCCTTTATAAAACAAAAATCACCAATAAGAATAATACATCAAAACAGCAATGATCAAACCACCAACTGAGCCCATAAAATACATAAAATACATAACCTAAAACCTTGCAAATATCGTAACAATCCATTTCATAATTCTGAAACTTCAAAACATACCATAGAGACCTCCTTAAAACACACACAACTTGCAGAATCATTCCACCCTATTCATAGTTGTTCACATTCGTTCAGGAACAGCACTGCTAGTCTGACTTCTTCCCAGAATTTCAACACTGGGAACTCCATCGTACAATCCACTAATCTCCCTGGCTTTGACATAAGGGGTGCCAAGCATTGCCAAAACCAGTAGGTCTCGCCTTTAGGACCTTGTAAGTATTTAGCCATGCAGCACATTATCCTGGGTGCTACAACATCTGCTAATTTCAAACTGCAATAAGCAACAGAAACAGGATAAAAAAGTGAAAACCTGAAACTTCCTTTTACAGGTCCTTCATTGTATTCACAGCAACAATTTTGCCAAGTAGATAGTACAGCCGGTATGTAGCTAAGTGTGGGCGCCCACCAGAAATGTCCAGGTCGGTTCATTATATGCTAAGGCATGACCCACACTACATAATTGTGCGTGCATTTACACCACAGTGAGTTGAAACATGCTTCTCACCTGCCAACTAAGGTTACAAGCAACAGAGGGGAGGTGCAGGACGGTTGGCCTGTGAGTGGTGCAGTAGAGTCCTATGAGGAAATGGTGGTGGCCCCAACATGGTTGACGTTGCAGCAAGCCTCGTAATGTCTGCTGAGCTGGGACAACACTCACTGTTTTTGTCAAAGACATAAACAGAACGGTGCTCACCCTGGAGTGTGATGAAATGAAGGGTTTTAGGCATGCAGCACTTAAGATAGACTTTGTTAGGAGCGGCACACCATCGTGCAGTATGGGATGTTTAAGCCTATACTATAGGTTGCCAAGCGACAGCGCAAGCACTGTCTAGGCTCAACCTAAAAGGAACCTAAAGGTGTCCTTTGGCAAATGGGCACTCTTTAACATGCAACCATTCTCTGACAACAAAATGTTTGGGAGGAAACCGGTACCCCCAAAATTCAGACTCCCTAGAATTTGACTTCATTCAGCTCTCCCACATATTACTGGATTGAAGACAGTGTTGAACCGCAGTTTCATGAGGCAAGCAACTACAACAGTGGAAATAAATCATTATGACATCAGATTGACTTTGCTCTGCAAAGCCTGTGAGGTGAGAATGTGCGCAGAGGAAGAAGTAGGAAAGAGCAATGGCATCCATCTTGTTCACAGTGGAGGTTTATACAGATACGTTGCCTAACTAAAACACATTACTTCACTTCTGTACATCATAAGACATTGGATTCAATGGAAATTGTTACTTCAGTCTACATATGTAGAGTTGTGCGGAAATGCATTGTACACATTAATGTTGCTGCATAAATCCCAAACAAAACGTCCTACAGATGTTACTGTGATCAGAAGTCTGCAATTCACACTTCTTTTATTATTAGATTACTATAATGGTTAAGAACTCAAATATTTCCTGGCGATGAAGTATAACGCAACGTATTCAAATATGTAGTTTTTGTGTTTTTGTGAAGTGCAAACCAGATCAGGTTCCATTCTGTAGAATTAGTCTTTTTATTAATTGATGTCATTATCATAAATATGCCGAATATATTGCTGCATGTAGTTAAGGTACAAACCATGATTTGCGGCAATAGAACTGCAGATTTCCTATAATTAAGATGGAGATTATTTAGAACAAAAACAATAGTGTAATAAATATACATTGAAAAGAGAATATCATATCTTGCTTTTTAGTATTTTAATGTGCACAATACCGCTGTAAGATTGTACTGAACTCTGAATTTTGATTTTTGTGTCAGTTAAACTCTCTTTTCTTTCAGAACCAAATCCACCCATTGATGAGGTGATACAAAAAGTGGGTGTTGTCCAGAGACTTGTGACGTTTCTTGAAAGGAAGGACAATCCCACTCTACAGGTGAGTAGCACTACTTTGGGAAGGTGGTGTTGAATGAATACACTTGAATGGTAAATTTCATGTCAGATGTGCAGTCCAGAGGCTCAAAGCCAATCATGGGCAGAGAAGTGGGTCAAGTGAGCACCAGACAAGTAAGGCATGATGTTTTGAAGTCTAGATCTTGTTTAGTGCCATGACAGTTTTTTTTCACACCTGTCTGCCTGATTAGCACTACCACACACAGTAAGGGAATAACATTAACTAAAATAAAACGCAACAATTACGCATGTTTTAAACGATCTTGAAGAAATGGTTGAATCAAGATTTTGAGTGGCCTCCCTGAAAAAAGTTTTGAAAAGGAAATATAAATTGTGCAAATGTAATGCACCTAGGACTTGAGCAACTTACAGAACTTAAATGATTCTATTCTAAATATGTTTTGCCTGATATTTTGATGAAAGCTATTTGATTTTAAACACAATATAGCTGAGGTTATGTGATTTTATATTGAAGGGAACGGGATATCCATCACCATTGTGACAAAGTAACTCATCCGCTAAGATCTAAATCAGACCCTAAGTATGAGGAGATTTTAGATATAATAGAAATTTTATACACTAATGACATCCAGTAGGTATGTCCATATTAAAAGTGAAAATGCTTTTCCATTAATCAACAGGGTTGCATGTGGATTTGTGTGTAGGAGTATGTAAGAATGAGTCAGTGGTTTTAGTGCATGGATGAGAGTGCAGAAATGGTTAGATCAGTGCAAGGATGAATGAATGGGTGAGTGAAAAGATAATGCACAGTGTGTGAGAGAACGAGTGGATGAATGAATGATCATGATTTGTAATAAATATTTACTTAACAAGAGGGTAGAGAAAAATATGGCAAATGTATTAAAAGTGGAGATTAGTGATGTGGGAGTTAAAACACTCCTCAGTGAGTGGAAAGTTATTGTAATGTTTTGTCAACATCCACACTAAACAACGAAAGAAGGAAAGATGACATAGCCTGGAACAAAAGGAACATTGATGTTGCGTTTTCCCACCTGGGAGTGGAAATTAAGTTGAGGAGAGTGACATTGAATTTAATAATATTGAGTGCTGTTTTATATTTAAAACGTACTGTCCTGCTTTCTCAGGTGACCACTCATCAGCTTATGAAAGCCGTTAGTAAGTATCAAGGATAAAGTTCATCCTAAAATTCATCGCTTAAATGGGCCAGGCATCGCCATGTCTTGGCTGTTTACATTTCAGTAGTGTCTGGGTATGCTCCAGTTGGTGGATGGGATACTGCATCACACACTTAATGGATATACCATTTGCCTTATTACAAGCACCCAGTGATGGAGTATGCCTTATGCCAAAGTCTAAGTCGGGCCCTCAGTCTGCCATTCTCTTTGTCCATGAGCACCAGCATCTCTGTGCGTGGGCCATGACAGAATATTCTTCAGCAACTTGTCTCTGACCCCAGCTACCAACAGAGCTATGATTTGCAATTGATCAACGTTATTCCATAAGGTGGTTGATGCTAAACGTCGCACATCTGAGACAGGGAAATCCAGAGTAACAAGTCAAAAGGTACAGTCATGTGGAGGGTGCCAACCTGGTACAGAAACCCAACCACCACGGGTTTCTAAATGCACAGAGACAGTGGCGGCAATACAGGAGAGCCACCTATGTCCCGTGCTGTAAAAAACAAAATGCTAGGCAGAAAGAGCAACCAGGGCACTCCGAAGTGATAAGTCCAAGATGGATAAGCTTGCAGAGGAATTTGTAATCCTTAGAAATGAAAGAACGAATACATATACAGAGATATTAAAAACACGTGTTTCGTCCTCACGGACTTCTTCAAGGCTCGAGGACAGAAGTAGGGTTAACTATAATGTTTCCGTTAGTACTCCGAATGAAGATTCTACATCATGGGTAACCAATGAGTCCTCCATCAAAGTAGAAATGGAGCTCCTTATTTCACAGGAAAAAATGCTTTTTTAAAGCATGGAGCGCGACAACGTTATCACGCGCTGTTAATCTATTACACGGACCGCGGTGTCTAGATTCCCGGATCCTGGGGAAGTACGGACTGGGTCTACTTAGGCCTTTGCCACAGTGTATCTCCTACACTACGGATACACTCTACAGGATAGTCCATCTGCTTTATAAAAGCATTTTTTCCTGTGAAATAAGGAGCTCCATTTCTACTTTGATGGAGGACTCATTGGTTACCCATGATGTAGAATCTTCATTCGGAGTACTAACGGAAACATTATAGTTACCCCTACTTCTGTCCTCGAGCCTTGAAGAAGTCCATGAGGACGAAACACGTGTTTTTAATATCTCTGTATATGTATTCGTTCTTTCATTTCTAAGGATTAAAAATTCCTCCGCAAGCTTATCCATCTTGGACTTATCACTTCGGAGTGCCCTGGTTGCTCTTTCTGCCGAGCTATGATTTGTGATTGGAATAGTGTAACAGTAGCGTTTGGCAGTGGTGAGCACCACTGACAGTGCACTGTTACCTTTCATGAGAAGCTGTATGCAAAGCTGTGGCCATGCCGCCAGCCTCACTCACTTACCTGTACCTCACTCAGCAGGCGTATGGATAGCTTGTGTGATAACAGCAGTAAAGCAAAGCAAAGGATCACTTCACAGAGTGTCTCCTATGTACTTTGAGAATCACTCCTGATTCTGTAAGGTGATGGAAACCACCAATTACTGTAAAAAGAATGGGACTACTGACCTGCACAACTAGCGGTAGCAGCCTGGAAGTGCAGTCTTGTTAAAACCTGACTTAAAAACTGTGATTATTTATGAATCACTGACATCAGCCTTAACACTGCATTTATTATCGGTGTAATAGTCAGAGCTTTTCTAGATTTTGTAAATGAATCATCATGTAGGGAAAATCGTGTTGAAAAGTGAAGGGAAGGGGTCTGGCATCTTCCATGTCAGATCTGGAAAGGGTGACCACCCGGCAGGGAGGCAAATTCTGGACAGGACTGTAAAAAAAAAAAAAAAAGAAATGGAGAGCAAAGGGTCAAAATTCAGGACAAAAATTCAGGACAGAGAGTCGAAATTCAGGTCAAAATGTCAATTTTACAAACACATCCAAGAGTCCCTACCCCAATACATTGGGCATGATTTAAATATTGACGGATGGGTTACTGCGTCACACCAGTGACATATCCCGTTCTCCAAAATCTAAATCCCATAGGAGATAAAGAGATTTAGATTTCGGTGGACGGGTTACTCCGTCACAATGGTCTGCCAATATCTAAAACAGGCCCCTTATCACTGTATTAGTTTACTTTTTTGTACATAGCATTGTTTATTCACTATGGTCTTTGTGATTGCCTGAGTTTGCTAGCTTCGGTTGCCCTTGTTCAATAGAAAATGAATACCCTTGAGAACACTGTTAAGAGCATCACCCCTTCCATTGTATTATATTTGGCAAATTTTCCCCTGCCCATCTCCCTGTCCTTCTTCAGACACCAGAACAAGTCCCATGTCTGATTTGGGGGTCTGGGCACCACTGCGTAGCTCTTTCCAGTTTAAATCTATCTGTGACTGCTGGTGGATTAGCCCTTTCGATCTTAAAATGCTGTTATTTAGCTGCACAGTTCCAATGTGTGTGTTTCTGGCTGTCTGACCACCCCCTGCATGAGACGGGCTTACCCGTAAAGACTTTAAGGAGGGCTTACTGCACTACTCATTTTTCTTTTACTTACCATTCTACAAAATGCCACCCGGGGTTATTGCACACAATTTTCTCTTGCCTTATTAGAACCCATAACTCACTAACATGAAGAAACCCTACACTCCTGCAGTACCTTTGCTAGGCCTCTCAAAATTGGGGGATGTGTTTGTTGATGGCGAGCTACTAGATTGCAAATAAATACATCACACAGGTTAATCTAACACAGTATCTAAGAAAAAAATAAAAAAGGGGCCATAATGAAGGTAAGGGAACGCTGGACACCATATGCTTATATCACTGGCTTTTTAGCCATTATATAGCTGTACAAGAGTTGAGCGAGCCACTGAAAGCTTGAGCCTGAAGCCTGGCTGTAGCTCAGTTTGAGGTCCTGTTGGAATCTCTAGCTCATAACAAGCCAAGCTTATATGTGGCTCCTGCTTTCATCCCTCCAGTTACCTAGGATGCGGTGTTAGGACCAGGAATGTCGACTTTGGATCTGGGGAATCAGGTTTGAGTCTCAGCATCAGCTCAACATCCTGTGATTCTGGGCAAACCACTTAATCTCCCATGCCAATAAACAATGGATGTGACATTGTGTAATGTAAGTGGTGGCCATGTAAAGTGCTTCAATACCTTTGGGTCGACTTCACGCTATCTAAAAAGTGCACAAAGTAGTCAAACCAAAGACTTAACATAAGGGAAGAAAAATACATACTTATTTCCTGGCTGATTTGTACAAAGTTAAATTAGAAACTTGGATAAATCAAGGCTTCCCCGCTTAAATTGTCTGATATTAGGCAAATATTTTACTTCACTGAAACTCTTTTTGTCTTCAATAATCACTTTAAAATACTCAAGTTCCAAATACCAGCTGTACAAAAACCTAAGGCATTTGAATTAATATACTATAATGTGACCTATTAATGTCAATTATTCATGTTAAAAAAAAATAACTTCTTTTGAATTTTAAAGCGACTTGATCATATTTTACCTAATGTTTGTTGTATGATTTACCTATTGAACATATCCAGGCTCGACTCATGCATGGGCTCTAAAGTCTGAACCAGAACCTTTTCTCTGCTTTTGTTTGGCTATCCTTGTGAATTTGTTGGTTCCCCAAACTCGAAGCTATTCACTGAAGTGCATTTAAAAAAAAAAGTACAGCCACTACAGTCAGGACTGAGTCAGTGAGTGTGGAAGTGTAATCACAGTTGTGCCTATAAAGAACAAAATATTCTGTAACTATTTAGTTGACCTTTCACCATCAAGTAACTACATATAAAATTACGCACACCTTAACTGAAAAATAAATGAAAGCTTAAACTATCAGTGCGAAATGCACTAATTTAGGTTACAAAACCTCTGTTAATTAATGCGATCACTACAGATGTCTATGTATGCAAACAGACACTCATAGAACTGAATCCTGCTCTCTGCAGCAGGGAAGTGTGTCCTCCATTTTAGTGCTAGAAGCTCCCTGAAAGCACTGTGAATGCTTAAGTCATTCATTTAAACGTGCATTACGCATACTGTAATGTAGGCTACCACGAAATGTGCATATACATTTAGGTTAAAGATAAAATGTGCTTCTCGCGTATAGATTTCAGTAATAAGAAGATTATACCTTGTGCAAATATTTTTTTAGAATTGTTCATTAAAAGCATACACTCCACAGCTCAGCTTGGAATACCCTTACAATAAAAAGAAAATCTCTTTGTCTTCAGGAAGCTTCAATTACATCACTCCATCAATTAATGCCTAGACTGGCTCTAGAGCACCGATTACATTGACAGATTAACCAATTGCACACATTTGCATTTATATGGGGAAGCAGACACCCTATCAAGAAGGCCTTTTTCTTGTTTTATCTGTCTGCCCTTACTTCGGGAACACAGCACAGGAGACACACTCCCTTTCACTTCAGCTGGGTAATCGTAATAATATAACTTTTGCCATTTAGCAGAAAAGCTGAATTATGGACAAATGCCGTCCATAACGGACATTAGGTCTATTTTATAGACAGCCCATGAAAATTACGAACAGGAGGTCACCCTAGATCTGGATAATTGAAAAGCTATACATGTTGGTCAAATCCAGAAACAGCTGGATGGAGTAAATAAGGATGTAAAAGAGAAGAGATAGAGAGCAAGAAAGAAGAAAACAAGATCTAGGATCCCAAGGCTTTGCAGAGTCTTTGTACTCTTACAAAAGCTTCTCACAGAAAGAAATGGCTTGTCAGCTTGTGGTTCAAAACTGTTGTGTCTTCAGGCTGTTCTCTGGTGCACGTCGCTCCAGCTCTGCTCATCAGAGGTCACCTCCCTGCTTCCAGCGCGATACAGAAGAGAAACGCTCAGCATTTTTCTTCCTCTCGGGAGGAGGGGGCCGGCAGAGGCATGAAAGGAAAGGCCTTTCCTTTCCTTTCATGTGTCTGCAAGCATTTCTGCTACCCGATTGTGACCGGGCAGCAGTAATACCCACTAGACACCAGGGAATTTTTTTGGGTGATACTTACACATAAGGGGAGCGGCCCCTTGGACAAGGGCTGCTCTCCAAGGGGCCAGATTATTTTTAGGCCATTTCTGCTCCTCACCCCCCCCAACCCTCAGTGGGCAGAAACCACTAGACACCAGGGATTGTTTTTATTTTTTATATATACTTGTGCATAAGGGCTTATAATTATATTCTATCTATGGCCATAACCCCCCCCCAAATAAATGGGGCCAAAGTTGTTCTGCACACTAGTGGGCAGATTGGGCAATTACCCGTGATCCACACCCCGGGGGGGGGGGGGTGAGGAATTTGGCAGAAAGTCTACTAGATGCCAGTTTACCAACCAGTATGGGCCTGGTTATGCCCCCATCCCAGCTGAAGGGGGTAACAGTTTTTTACCTCTCCCCCTGCACACCTTAATACTAAACATCTGGTTGATTCCAGGTTGGTGTGCTTCACATACACCCCGTATCATTTTCTTTACCACAATGCCCTGCAAACCTCCAACTTTACTGGAAATCACACATTCTTCTCACATTTTTGTGATGGAACCTTCCGGAATCTGCAGGAATCCACAAAATTCCCACCACCCAGCATTGTCTCATCTATACCGATAAAAATTCTGCTGCACTTGTCAGCCTAAAAATTGTTTTTTTCAAACTGCCCTTTTGGACCCGCTTTGGTTCACCCTCAATTTCAAAATGTTTTTGGCTCTTCCCTGTCATAGGCACTTGGCCCACCTACACAAGTGAGGTATCATTTTTACTGGGAGACTAAGGGGAACGTTGGGTGGTAGGAAATTTGTCCCGGTGCGGTGATCTCACACAGAAATGTGGGAAAAGTGTGTTTTGTTTTGTTTTAGCTAAATGTGAGGTTTGCTGTGGATTCTGGGTAAGAAAACATTGGGGGATCCCCACAAGTCACACCTCCCTAGACTTCCTCTGGTGTCTAGTTTTCAGAAATGTCTGGGTTTGGTAGGTTTCCCTATATGGCTGCTGATCCCAGGACCATAAATGCAGATTCCCACCCCACCCCCCGGTTTGGTAGGTTTCCCTATATGGCTGCTGATCCCAGGACCATAAATGCAGATTCCCCCCCCCCCCCCCACCTCCAGAAAATGTTTTGGGACATTTCCTTTTGCGGGCACTAGGCCTACCCACACAAGTGAGGTACCATTTCTTTCGGGAGACTTAGGGGAACGCTGGGTGGAAGGAAATTAGTGGCTCATCTAAGATTCCAGAGCTTCCTGTCACCAAAATGAGAGGAAAAAGTATTTTTTGGGCCAAATTTTGAGGTTTGCAAAGGATTCTGGGTAAAAGAACATAGTGAGAGCCCCACAAGTACCCTCATCTTGGATTCCCATAGGTGTCTAGTTTTTAAAAAGGCACAGGTTTGGTAGGTTTCCTTAGGTGGCACTTTGCAAAAAACACGTCAGATTTAAATGTAAAAATGTGATGTGCCATGTTGCGTTTCCTGTCGCAAGCATTAGGCCTACCCACGTAAGTGAGGTACCATTTTTATCGGGAGACTAGGGGGAACACAGAATAGTAAAACAAGTGTTATTGTCCCTTGTCTTTCTCTACACTTTTTCCTCTCAAATGTAAGACAGTGTGTTAAAAAGACGTCTATTTGAGAAATGCCCTGTAATTCTCATGCTAGTATGGGCACCCCTGAATTCAGGGATGTGCAAATAACCACTGCTTCTTTATACCTTATCTTGTGCCCATTTGGGAAATACAAAGGTTTTCTTGATACCTATTTTTCACTCTTTATATTTCAGCAAATGAATTGCTGTATACCTGCTACAGAATGAAAACTCATTGCAGGGTGCGGCTCATTTATTGGCTCTGGGTATCTAGGGTTCTTGGTGAACCTACAAGCCCTATATATCCACGCAACCAGAAGAGTCCAGCATACGTAACGGTATATTGCTTTAAAAAATCTGACATTGCAGGAAAAAGTTAGAGTAAAACGTGAATTCACCTCAATTTCAATATGTTTTTATTTCAGCTGTTAATCTCTGTAGGAAACCCTTGTAGGATCTACACACATTACCCCTTGCTGATTTCAGAATGTCTACTTTTCAGAAATGTTTAGCTTTCTGGGATCCAGCATTGGGTTCACACCCATGTCTGTTACTAACTGGAAGGAGGCTGAATGCACAAAAAATAGTAAAAATGGGGTCTGTCCCACTAAAATGCCAAAATTGTGTTGAGAAATTGGGTTTTCTGATTCAAGTCTGCCTGTTACTGAATGCTGGGAAGATGATGTTCTTCGCACCGCAAAACTTTTGTTGGTGCCATTTTCAGGTAAAAAACCTCAAGCCTTCTTCTGCTGCCTTTTTTTCCCATTTTCTTTTTAAAAACGAAGTTTTCGCTGTATTTTGCCTAATTTCTCGGTCTCCTTCAGGGGAACCCACAAAGTCTGGGTACCTCTAGAATCCCTAGGATGTAGGGAAAAAAAGACGCAAATTTAGCATGGGTAGCTTATGTGGACAAAAAGTTATGAGGGCCTAAGCGCGAACTACCCCAAACAGCCAAAAAAGGCTTGGCCCCTGAGGGGAAAAATGCCTGGCAGCGAAGGGGTTAAAACTTTGTTATAGCATTAGCAGAATTGTGTGTACTCTCACGCACACGGAACTGTGAGTCTCTTGGTTCCTGTTTCAAGTTATTCCTTCATTGAAAAACAGATAGAAAGGAAAGCTGTATGTTATGTTTTTTTTTTTCCTCTTGCCGGAACCTATTTTGATTCAGTTACCGTCCGCATGAAAGAAAAATTACTTGCACCCATTTTACGAGTGTCTGACTGTGTCCTGCCTGGGGGTCTGGGATGTTTCAGTTAATGGGAGTATCTACGCTAATTTAAGATTACCATTTGCTGACATTTTGGTTGTTACTGAATGTGTTCTACATGGGGTTCAGGCACACTGAATGCTTTAAAGTGCAACTGTACACCGGAATTTATTATTTGCGGCTATTTTGAGGGTGCCTGATTGTGTTCTGCACGTAGATCAGGTATCCCATTTTGGATGTTTATAACCTTTAATTCTGTTAACACAGTTTAATAGGCATCTGACATCAGCTGAATATATTTTGCGTCTTCAAAAACACTTCCTCCACTACCATTTTTACAGTTACCAGGAGAGTTTGGAAGGAGTGGTTCAGAGCCTTCAATATGAGCAATTGATAGATTAAAATTTAGACGAGAGAGGGGAAAAATCGGATACTATAACATTCTTTGGGAATGGAGTGCAGGGCATTTTTGCACGTCTACCAACTTTTGTGTCAGAAAATGAAGAGAAGGATTAGATTAATATGAGGATGCAGTAAAGAGATTGGGAAATCATTTCTGCAAACCTTCGAATTTGCTTGTATGCAGACATATTGTTTTTCTACTACAAAGACAGTCAACAGTACGTGACTTCCTTATGTGTGTTAGCAGTTAAATGAGAATTTAGACCTTTTACTGATCAGTTAATTAACGACCAACCTGTTACTGTTATAATAAAAAAAAATACAAGGACGATTGTTCACCTGTAAAAATCCACTTCTTGATGAGGCTGTTTGTATAGCTAATAGTATTCAAGATTCTGAAGAGTCTGCAATAGTTTTTAACATGTCTGAACATATTGATAGGAAGAATGGTGGCATTTGGAGCAAAATGTGTTTTTGTTGTGGATATAAGTTTCATATAGCTTTGTTTAAACAATGTAATGCAATGAGCAGAGAGTGCAATAAGTGTGGAATCAAAGGTAGTTTTGTCAGAGTGTTTAATATGACATCAAGAATGAGTACTGTGAATCTTATTCTGAGATATTGACTAAGGATTAATGATATGGACAATTTACTGTTATATGTCAGAGTGCATGAAGGTGAAGTTAGTTCCTAGGTCTAAAAAACATTGGCAAAAGCCAATAGCTCTCACAAAGACTAAACCTATTGGCTTTGACAATGCTTGTTTTTTTTTTAATGTGAATGGAAAAGTGGGAGGTTTGTTATGTCTTCAGGATGCTCTCTAGGGTGTGTCGCTCAAACGTTGATGGAATTTGGAGTTCTTATCTTCAGGATTCAGATAGGAGCGTGAAGCATGTGACCTGAGGAAGGCAGTTGGTGAAGGTGTTCCTGGTCAACTGCCTGTTGTTTATTGTTAAAATAAAAGGAAAATTAAACATAGAGTTATCATTCATACATCATTATAACAAAGCTCAGGTACCTTCAGATCCGATGTGGCTTGTATTTAAATACGGAATATGAAGACATGTTCAAATACTCTTGTTTGAGTGAGAGTCAATAAGTCGTGTAGATTGAGCAAAATATTCAAAATGGATTTTTAGTGATTATTGACTCTCACTGAAAAAAAGAGCATTTGAACATGTCTTCATGTTCCGTATTTTAATGTGAGCCACATCAGATCTGATGGTGCATGAGCGTTTGTTATCTGGGTAAAGCATGGAAGGGGCTTTACAATCTCAGAGGTTTAGCAGTAGATCTGTAAATTAGGTTGCCTTCCATTCTTTGGTTCAGCTATAGAATATGGAACATGCTCCTTGAGAAACCAGCAACACAATCAGGGAGAGAAACCCAACATAGTTTTCAATAGGTACACAGATCCTTCATTCAGTAAATGAAAGCAGACAATCAGTCAGGATTTGTAAATCGCAGCTAATCACTCTATAAGGTATCCAGGCACTTGCAGGTCCTGGAGGCTTATTCGAACAGCCAGGTCTTGAGGGCCTTTGGAATTCCGGAAATGAGGTGCTGGTCCGGAGGTACGTGAGGAGGCTTTTCCAGGTTTGCTGCAATGTGAAAGAAGGAGCATCCTCCGCTTCTGCTTCAGTAGATGCGGGGAGTATGAACAAATGAAAGAGGGGCAGAGCGTAGTGCTCTCGACGGTTGGTTGAAGTTCAGGCGATGTTTAATGTACTCTGATCCTTGGTTGTGTAGAGCCTTGTTGGCGTGAATTAGCAGCTTGAATTGGCATCTTTTCTGTATGGGGAGCCAGTGGAGTTGCCTTAGGTGGGGTGTGATGTGGGATCATTGGGGAAGGCCAGGGATTAGTCTGGCTCCAGCATTCTGTATGATCTGAAGTCTCTGTAGAAGGTGTGTGGTGATGCCTATGTATAGGGCGTTGCCATAATCCAGTTGGCTGGTGATGAGGGCCTGTGTCACAGTGCATCTCGTGTGCAGGGATAGCCACTTGAGGATCTTACATAGCATGCGCAAAGTGAGGAAACAGGCAGAGGAGACGGCATTGATCTGTGATATCATGGTAAGCTTGTTGTCATTGAGGATTCTGAGGTTTCTGGCATGGTCGGAGTGAGTGGATGCAGGTCCTATGTCTCATAATCACCAGGAGTCGTTCATGTGTTGCCACTGTTGCCAAAGATCAGTACTTTCGTCTTGACTGTGTTCAGCTGCAGGCAGTTGTACTTCATCCAGTCAGCGACGCTTGTCATGCGTTTGTGGAAGTTGGTTCTGGTAGTTGAGGGATCGTCGATGAGTGAGGGGATGAGTTGGGTGTCATTGGCGTAGGAAATGATGTTGAGACTGTGGGATCTGATGAAGTTGGCCAGTGAGGTCACATATGCGTTGAAGATCATGGGGCCTAGCACTGGGGGAACACTGCAGGTGATCTTCTTGGGTTCGGAGGTGAAAGGTGGAAGGATGGACCTCTGGGTTCTGCTGGTCAGGAAAGAGGGGATCCATCTAAGCATGTCCCCTGGGATGACGATATGGTGGAGTCTTTCAATCAACCTTTGTTGGGATATGGTGTCCAAGGATGCCAAGAGGTCGAGGAGGATCAAAGTTACTGTTTCTCCTCAGTCAAGGAGGGATCGGATGTCGTCAGTGGCTGTGATTAGGGCAGTTTTGGTGCTGTGATTTCTGCGGAAGGCAGATTGGGAGGCGTTGAGTAGCTGGTTCTGCTCCAGGTATGTCCTGACTTGATAGTTGATGATCTTTTCCAGTACCTTCGCTGGAAGTGGGTGCAGGGTGATTGGTCTGTAGTTTTTGGGTTCGCGGAGGGTTTTTTGAGTAGTGGTCTGAGTTTGGCATGGTTCGATGGCATCTGTCGCTGTAGATACACATGGTCTGCATAGCTCGCCATCTGGTGTTGGGTCGGAGTGTTACAAGTTGTTTTTCTTCGAAGAAGTGTTTTCGAGTCACTGGACCGAGTGACTCCTCCTTCTGTGCTCATTGCGCATGGGCGTCGACTCCATCTTCGATTGTTTTCTTTCCGCCATCGGGTTCGGACGTGTTCCTGTCGCTCCGAGTTTCGGAACGGAAAGATAGCTGAAAACGGAAGATTTTCGACGGTATCGTTGCGATCCGGTTCGAGATAAACACATACGACGACGCATTGAACATCGAAGCGCTTCGGTGCCCTTCGGGGTAGATTTCGGCACACCGTCGGGGCCTAGTCGGCCCGACCGCGTGGAGAACACCGCCGATGGAACGGACCCCGTTTCGATTCTGCCCTGAATGCCACAACAAATATCCTTATACGGACCAACACTCGGTCTGTAACCTGTGCCTGTCACCCGAGCACAGCGAAGAATCCTGTGAGGCCTGTCGGGCGTTCCGGTCCCGAAAAACTCTGCGCGACCGTCGAGCGAGAAGACTGCAGATGGCGTCCACGCCAAAGGAGCATCAACAGTTCGAGACAGAAGAGGAACAGGAGGAATCCTTTTCCATCCAGGATTCAGACTCCGACGAACTCGACAATACAAAAACTGTGAGTAAGACGTCGAGATCTGAAATTAAAAAAGGCAAAAAGGCCCAGGGGACGCCACTGCCAACCGGCCATGGCTCAACCCAAATTCACGGTGACCAACAATCGGCACCGAAAAAGGCCCATTCAGTGTCGAGATCGTCCGACTCCGGTCGAGACACCGGCACGCAGCCTCCTCGGGACCGAGAGAGTGCTAAAGAGAAGCATCGACACCGAGAGTTCGGTGTCGACACGGATCGACGCCGAGACAGTGGCGCCGAAGACCATAGAGGCCAAGATTTTTCGGCACAAAAGAAGAGGAAGGTTACCTCGGAGCCGAAAAAACAAACAACAGGGTTTTCGGAGCCGAAAAAAGCACCAACAGACCCAGTTTCAGGCTCCTATACTGAAGAACATTCTATGTCTTCACAAATGAAAAGACACAGATTCGAAAAGGAACTGCAATCCACTGAAGTGGATCACACGCAAAAGCGTATCTTTATTCAGCAGGGGACAGGGAAGATCAGTACCCTTCCACCTGTCAAAAGAAAGAGAACACTTCAGTTTGTAGCACGAGAGGCTCCTCAGCAACAAACAGCTAAGACGGTAACACCTCCTCCCTCGCCTCCACCTGTAACTCCGGCTTCGCCAACTTACACCCCGTCACATTCGCCAGCTCACACCGCCATGAGCCACGACGACCAAGATCAAGACGCGTGGGACTTGTACGATGCACCAGTGTCTGATAACAACCCAGACACATACCCAACTAGGCCATCACCACCTGAGGACAGCACAGCCTATTCACAAGTGGTGGCTAGAGCAGCTCAGTTCCATAATGTGGAACTACACTCTGAACAAGTAGAGGATGACTTTTTATTTAACACCCTCTCCTCCACCCACAGCTCCTACCAAAGCCTGCCTATGCTCCCAGGCATGCTACGCCATGCAAAGGAGATCTTCAAGGAGCCAGTTAAAAGTAGGGCAGTAACGCCTAGAGTGGACAAAAAGTATAAGGCGCCTCCTACGGACCCTGTATTCATCACCTCTCAGCTGCCACCAGATTCTGTGGTGGTAGGGGCTGCCAGAAAACGGGCAAATTCACACACTTCTGGGGATGCACCTCCCCCAGATAAAGAAAGCAGAAAGTTCGATGCAGCCGGGAAGAGGGTCGCTGTCCAGGCAGCAAACCAGTGGCGCATCGCAAACTCAAAAGCGCTGCTAGCGCGATACGACAGAGCCCACTGGGATGAGATGCAGCATCTCATTGAACATCTCCCAAAAGATCTACAAAAAAGAGCAAAACAGGTTGTTGAGGAGGGTCAAAACATTTCCAACAATCAAATACGCTCCTCTATGGATGCAGCAGACACAGCCGCAAGGACTATTAATACGTTGGTTACCATCCGTAGGCACGCATGGCTCAGAACGTCTGGATTCAAGCCAGAAATTCAGCAGGCAGTACTTAACATGCCAGTAAACGAAAAACTTCTGTTCGGCCCGGAGGTCGACACAGCCATAGAAAAGCTCAAAAAGGACACTGACACTGCCAAGGCCATGGGCGCACTCTACTCCCCGCAGAGCAGAGGATCTTATACCACCTTCCGCAAAACACCTTTTAGAGGAGGGTTTCGGGGTCAGGCCACACAAGCCAGTACCTCACAGTCCGCACCGTCCACCTACCAGGGACAGTACAGGGGAGGCTTTCGGGGCCAGTATAGAGGAGGGCAATTCCCTAGGAATAGAGGAAGATTTCAAAGCCCCAAAACCACTACCAACAAGCAGTGACTCACACGTCACTCACCCCCCCCCCCACACAACACCAGTGGGGGGAAGGATAGGTCAATATTACGAAGCATGGGAGGAAATAACTACAGACACATGGGTCCTAGCAATTATCCAACATGGTTATTGCATAGAATTCCTGCAATTCCCTCCAGACATACCACCAAAATCACAAAATTTATCAAAACACCATTCACAGCTTCTAGAGATAGAAGTTCAAGCACTACTGCAAAAAAATGCAATAGAATTAGTACCAAGCACACAAATAAACACAGGAGTTTATTCACTGTACTTCTTGATACCAAAAAAGGACAAAACACTGAGACCAATTCTAGACCTCACAGTAGTAAACACATTCATCAAATCAGACCACTTTCACATGGTCACACTACAAGAAGTGTTACCATTGCTCAAAAAACACAACTACATGACAACCCTAGACCTCAAAGACGCATATTTCCATATACCAATACATCAATCACACAGAAAATATCTAAGGTTTGTATTCAAAGGAATACATTACCAATTCAAAGTATTGCCTTTCGGTTTAACAACCGCTCCAAGGGTATTCACAAAATGCCTAGCAGTAGTCGCTGCACACATCAGAAGGCAGCAAATACATGTATTCCCGTACCTAGACGACTGGCTAATCAAAACCAGTTCGCTCACACAATGCTCAAACCACACAAATCAAGTCATACAAACCCTCTACAAACTAGGGTTCACCGTCAACTTTGCAAAATCCAACATTCAGCCAAGCAAAGTACAGCAATATCTAGGAGCCATAATAGACACTACAAAAGGAGTAGCAACGCCAACTCCACAAAGAATTCACAATTTCAACAGAGTCATTCAACACATGTCTCCAAATCAAACAATACAAGCAAGAACAATACTACAGCTCCTAGGCATGATGTCCTCATGCATAGCCATTGTCCCAAACGCAAGACTGCACATGAGGCCCTTACAACAGTGCCTAGCCTCACAGTGGTCTCAAGCACAGGGTCACCTTCTAGATCTGGTGTTAATAGACCGCCAAACTTACCTCTCGCTTCTATGGTGGAACAGTATAAATTTAAACAAAGGGCGGCCTTTCCAAGACCCAGTGCCACAGTACGTAATAACAACAGATGCTTCCATGACAGGGTGGGGAGCACATCTCAATCAACACAACATAAGAGGACAATGGAACATACATCAAACAAAACTGCATATAAATCATCTAGAATTATTAGCAGTTTTTCAAGCACCAAAAGCTTTTCAACCAATCATAACCCACAAATACATCCTTGTCAAAACAGACAACATGACAACGATGTATTATCTAAACAAACAAGGAGGAACACATTCAACGCAGTTAAGCTTATTAGCTCAAAACATATGGAAGTGGGCAATCCACCATCAAATTCGCCTAATAGCACAGTTTATTCCAGGGATCCAGAATCAACTGGCAGACAATCTCTCTCGAGATCACCAGCAAGTCCACGAATGGGAAATCCACCCACAAATTCTGAACACCTACTTCACACTCTGGGGAACACCTCAAATAGACTTATTTGCAACAAAAGAGAACGCAAAATGCCAAAACTTCGCGTCCAGATACCCACACAAGCAATCCCAAGGCAATGCCCTATGGATGAACTGGTCAGGAATATTTGCTTACGCTTTTCCTCCTCTCCCTCTCCTCCCTTATCTAGTATACAAATTGAGTCAAAACAAACTCAAACTCATTTTAATAGCACCAACGTGGGCAAGACAACCCTGGTACACAACACTGCTAGATCTTTCTGTAGTACCCCACATCAAACTGCCCAACAAACCAGATCTGTTAACGCAACACAACCAACAGATCAGACACCCAGATCCAGCATCGCTGAATCTAGCAATCTGGCTCCTGAAATCCTAGAATTCGGACACTTACAACTTAGCCAAGAGTGTATGGAAGTCATAAAGCAGGCCAGAAGGCCATCCACTAGACACTGCTACGCAAGTAAGTGGAAAAGATTTGTTTGTTACTGCCATCATAATCAGATACAACCACTAGACGCAACTCCAAAACATATAGTAAATTACTTGCTCCATTTACAAAAAGCAAAGCTAGCCTTCTCTTCTATTAAAATACACCTTGCAGCAATATCTGCATACCTGCAAACTACCTATTCAACTTCCTTGTATAGGATACCAGTCATCAAAGCATTCATAGAAGGTCTTAAAAGAATTATACCACCAAGAACACCACCTGTTCCTTCATGGAACCTAAACGTGGTCCTAACAAGACTCATGGGCCCACCTTTCGAACCCATGCACTCTTGCGGAATACAATTCCTAACCTGGAAAGTTGCCTTTCTCATCGCCATTACATCTCTGAGAAGAGTAAGTGAAATTCAAGCGTTCACAACACAGGAACCTTTTATACAAATACATAAAAATAAGGTCGTCCTACGACCTAATCCAAAATTTTTACCAAAAGTTATTTCACCGTTCCATCTAAATCAAACGGTAGAACTACCAGTTGTTTTCCCACAGCCAGATTCTGTGGCTGAAAGAGCACTACATACATTAGATGTCAAAAGAGCATTAATGTACTACATTGACAGAACAAAGAACATCAGAAAGACTAAACAGCTATTTATTGCATTCCAAAAACCTCATGCAGGTAACCCAATATCAAAACAAGGTATAGCCAGATGGATTGTTAAATGCATCCAAATCTGCTACCTTAAAGCAAAAAGACAACTGCCCATTACTCCCAGGGCACATTCAACAAGGAAAAAAGGTGCTTCAATGGCCTTTTTAGGAAACATCCCAATGCATGAAATATGTAAGGCAGCCACATGGTCTACGCCTCACACATTCACCAAACACTACTGTATAGATGTGCTATCCGCACAACAGGCTGCAGTAGGTCAAGCTGTATTAAGAACTCTATTTCAGACAACTTCTACTCCTACAGGCTAAACCACCGCTTATGGGGAAATAACTGCTTACTAGTCTATGCAGACCATGTGTATCTACAGCGACAGATGCCATCGAACTGAAAATGTCACTTACCCAGTGTACATCTGTTTGTGGCATCGGTCGCTGAGATTCACATGGGCCCACCCACCTCCCCGGAAGCCTGTAGCAGTTCAGAAGTTACCTTCAATTTTGTACATTTGTATATATATTATTTAAACCTTTAATAGGTACATACTTACACATTTCATTGCGCGGGCACTATTACTATAGTACAACTCCTACCTCACCCTCTGCGGGGAAAACAATCGAAGATGGAGTCGACGCCCATGCGCAATGAGCACAGAAGGAGGAGTCACTCGGTCCAGTGACTCGAAAACACTTCTTCGAAGAAAAACAACTTGTAACACTCCGACCCAACACCAGATGGCGAGCTATGCAGACCATGTGAATCTCAGCGACCGATGCCACGAACAGATGTACACTGGGTAAGTGACATTTTCATTTCCAGGCATCAGAAATGTTGCATTGTTGTTAGAGGTTTTGAGCAGGTTGTTGAGTTCCTGGCCGATCCTTGCGTTTCCAAGGTTAAAGATGTGGTGCGGGAATGGGTCTGTGGGAGCTCCCAAGTGGATGGATTTCACGATGAAGGTGATGTCTTGGGTGGAAAGGACTGAATATGAGGTCACATGCCAGACAGACTTAATTCAGCCAGAATAGCATTTCAAAGTCACATACCTTTGAGGGCATTTTAGAGTTTTCTAACACCTTATGTAACACTGGCCCTATACAGTACAAGGTAATACTTTACCCTCCCCTCAGAGGAGGGTATGTGCTGGTCCCATATAAAAATCAAAGAAAATCTTCCTAAAGGAAAGGCTGCCGGGAAAATATTTGGCATTGATGGGAGTGCCTGTGAGCCCCAATAGCAGTAATCTGTGCTGCTGTGGTGCCCCTGCTGTTGGACATAACTGTGCTCATCAGTCTGACAGCACAACTACACCACCTAAGATCTTGACATAGGGCTTTAAGTGGGATAAAAAGTGGGGGTCTTTAAAAGGGGCATGGCAATTGTAATTAAGTGTGTGGCTTAAACACATAAGCTACATTTCTGTGATTCCCATTGTGTGCCAACCAACCAGTATTTTGGTTCCTCTCTGATCTTTATTTTATTGCATCTAAATATGACACAACTGGCCTATTGATTTTGTCCTTGGTTCTTAGCCATTTAAGATAAGTGAGTAATAACACTGATTTTGTTGTAAAAAATATTGAAAATGTCTTAATTATGGAATAGTGAAAATTAAACATTGTTGAGGCCTGTAGAAATGGTAGTAGTTTTCAGTGTGTCTCAATCATTCCTGTTAACTTAGACATGTGCACTCCTTTTCTCACTACATCTCCCCCATCTGCATATCTTGCACATCATCAATTTTCTCTTCAGCACCATTTGTTTACTCTGTCCTGAATGCACTTTCTTGCCTTCCCTTCACCTCACCTCTCACAAGTGCATAACACACCCATTCACCTGTAAGCAATGCAGTTTCTTTTACTTCTGCCTTGTGAATATTTTGGCAACTGTTATGTTATGTGGATTTGTAGAGCTTGGCTAATCACCTGTGAGGATATCCAGGTTCTGAGTAGGCCAGGCCTGACTGGGTAGAAGGAAATCATGCCTGTTTTTCTATATGAGCCATGTTTTGAGATTCCTTCAGAAGTCCAGGAGAGGTGTTGAGATGTTGTGGGAGGTTGTTCCAAGTATTGGCAGTGAGGTATGCTGTAGTTTTTCACCAAAGTTGGTGCAGGTAGTGCTGTTATCTCTAGACTTGTTTTTGTAGGTTTGGTCCTTCATCAGTAGAGAGTAGAGAGCAGAAGTAGCAGAGACATCTCTACTGATGAAGGACTAAACCCAGAGAAAACGTGCGTAGAGATATGCAGCACTAGCTGCACCCACTAAGATGAAAAACTACAGATGAAGTATGCACACATTTGTACTGCATTTACCATTATGCAATGGGGCAAACCCAAACAATCCTTAATAATCAATCTAGTAAAATGTGTCTCTTGTTTTGACCACACCGAATGCTACAATAAAAATAAAAGAAAGGAAATCCAATTAATTTCCAGTGAACAATAGCTTCCGGTGTTGAGTGGAGTTCAGCCAGCAGCCGCCTAAGGTATCTGTTCTCCGGTCTATGTTTTGGCTATATTATTTTTCATACCCCTCTGTTCCATAAAGTCTGAAAAGGAAAGAATTAACTGCTGAAGACTTTTAGGGGTAAGTGCAATAAGCGATGCATCATCAACATATAGTAAAACTGGAATTTGCCGCCTTCCTATCCTAGAGGTTATCTGCCTGGACCACCTGTACATTTCCAAGCTGTTGATATAGTGAGTAATGTAGTATACTAACTCCATAGGATAACATGGAAAAGCTTTAGTTAAAATGAATAAAGTCTATCTTTAGATATCTGTGATCTAAAAATATCATTCAAAGTGGCAAAATATTAGTTAAGATAAAACCATGAACTTCTCATTGTTCGATTTATCTTAACTATTACAGGGAAAGAATTTTAGAACTCTTTCCTAAAGTTACCTAAAATTAGCCCTGTAGTAGCCTCTCCTGATTGGTCAGCCTGTGACAGGCTGGCTAGGTTGCTTTGATGAGGTATGAAGTTACCTGGACTGAGACAAAGGAACCATCTGGTGGAAAGAGAACTGCAGCAGCAGATGCCGGAGCAGGAAGGGTGATGGGTAGCCAGAATGGTTTTCAAAGGGAGTAAGACAGTTGGCACCGAAACCAAACCTCCCCCATTTCTTACACCCACCAGCGGGGTGGGAGACTCTATAACTAGGTAAGTCGAGGGGCTGGAAAGGGAGTGCAGAGAAAGTTTAGCCACACCTGTGGGTGGGCTTAGCCAGACCTAAACCTCCAGGAGAGATTTTGTCCATTTTGGATGTTTAAGGAAGTGTTTTCCGGGACAAAAAGGTACCATGTTTATAAAGAAGTAGTCTTCAGAGAGGGTGGCACCCTGCACCCCATTGGTCAGGGCTGCCCCCCTGCTTGCCAGCCCAGAAACCTTGATACAAGTGAAAGAGCTGCTTAGCAATCCAGATCCCAGCTGGAAGAAATCAAAAGAAGGACTGTCCAGCTGGATCCATGGCTGGTCTGGACTAAGAAGGACGCCCTCTAAAGGACTGCACCTGTTGCACACTCTGGGCTTCACCAGAAAGGGGACTTTTCCTTGCTTCCAAGATCCAGGAGTGGACTCCCTGTAAGCAAAGGTTACAAAGGAGCTACCAAGTGTCCCCTGTATCAACTCCTGCAAGAACAGCCCAGCTGACCAGTTGTGAGAAGCTGGCCTAGTTTTTGGTGGGTACCAGAGGTACTTACACCTCATACCAGGTCCAGTGATCCACCGTAGTGAAATTTAGGCAGTGTCTAGCAGCTTAGACTGTCTAGAGGAAGCTGTAGCAGAGCAGCCAAGGCTGAACTAGGAGACATGCAAAGCCCTTGCAATACCACTGTAGTCACACAGTACTTATACATAAGAAAAGGCAATACTCTGTGTTACCAAAAATAAAGGTGCTTTATTTTAGTAAGATAAGGCCAAAAATATCTTAGAGGCTATACTCCCTCTGGAGGTAAGTATTACACCCTAGTAATCAAAATCAGGTAAGTAAACAGTAATAAAATAGTGCAAACAGTGAAAAACACAATAGGTTGCAGTGGGCCTAGGGGCAACACAAACCATTTACTAAAATACTGGAATGCGAATGTCTGTTTCCCCCCTAGGCAAGTATAATGTGTAGAGGGGCGCTGGGAGTGTAAGAAAACACCAAAGGTAAGTAAAATACCCCACCCCAGAGCCCAGGAAAACAGGACTAAAGTACAGCAAGTTTCCTCAGAACACACTAGAAGTTGTGGTAAAGGAGTATACAAAAACCAAGCAAGACTGCAAGACAGCAATGATGGATTCCTGGACCTGAAGACCTGTGGAGAGAGGAGACCAGGTCCAGAAGTCGATAGAGAGTCCAGGAAGAACAGGAGACCCTGCTAACCCAGATGAAGTTGCAAAAGTGTATTCTCCGGTTAGAAGAAAACGGCAGAAATGCACCAAAGAAGATATCTGCGGGTTCCTGATTTCCCACGTCGAGTCATTAGATGCAGGCTGGTTTTGGTCATTGGAGTCCGCCAGAAGCCTTGACTCACGCAAATGTGTTGCGGTTGGTGGGAAAAGGCACTACCTGGGCACAGGAGGGACCTGGGTGCCTCAACTTGGACTGAGGAGACAGAGGGGGCTCCCAGCACTCTAGAGAGCCATCGGGTGACTAGGCAGCACTCACAGAAGTCCCATAACACAGGGACTAAGGAGTTACAAAATGCAGTTGTCGCAGCACTACACAAAGGGATCCCATGCCGCTGGAAAACAACTCAGGCAGCTGAGCGTTACAGGATAGAGTGCTGGCGACCTGGGCGACGCTGTGCATGAAGGAATTCTGGAATAAATGCACAGAAGCCTAAGGAGCTGCAGAACCCGCGTTGCACAGGCACGGGGAGGCAAGCCCTTACCTCCACCAAATTTGGGCAGCTGGACCTTTGGACAGTCAGGATCACTTTGGTCCACCACATGTGTTCAAGGGATCTCACTCGTCGATAGGAGAGGAGTCCCTGAGTGCCGATTGTCGTTCCAGAGAGGTGCCTGCTTAAGCAGGGAAGTGACTTTGTCACTCCACTGGAGATGCCTTCGGTTCTTCTAGTGCAGAATGAAGACAGGCAGTCCTCAGAGAGTGCACAACCTGAAACCATTTGCTGGCCGGAGCTGAAGTTACAGAGTTGCAGTAGCCTTCTTGGATACTTTGTTGCAGTTAAAGCGTTCCTGGAGCAGTCTGCGGTTGTTCCGACTGTCAGAAGCTGAAGCAGAGGATGCAGAGGAGTCCTGGTGGAGCCTTGCAAACCGAATCTGAGAAAAACACCCAAAGGAGAGACCCTAAATAGCCCTCAGAGGGGGAGTTGGTCACCTAACCAGGAATGGACCTATCAGGATTGTTCTCTGATGTCCCTGCTAGGCCAGGGGTACCCTCACACACAGTAAGGTTGCACCTAGCATTCAGGAACTGAAGGTTAGACATATAGGTGACTTATAAGTTACCTGGTGCCCGGAAAATGGCTGTGACATAGTGCTTGCACTATTTCACTCAGGTTGCAGTGGCAGTCTTGAAGTGTTTGTATGAGCTCCTTATGGGTGGCAAAAGGAATTCTGCAGCTCATAAGGATCTCCTTGAACCCCAATGCCCTGGGTACCTAGGTACCATATACTCAGGACCTATAAGGGAGGTCCAGTATGCCAATTTGGAGTGGAATACTGGGTTACCAGTATGTAAGTACAAATTTGGAATCCGAGAGAGCATAAGCACTGGAGTTCTGGTTAGCAGGACTCCAGTGACAGAGTCAAGCATACTGACAAAACAGTAAAACATACTGACATGTAGGCCACAAACTATGAGCACTGCGGTCATGACTATCAGGACCCCAGTGAGACAGTAAAAACACACTGACAAACAGGCCAAAAATGGGGGTAGCCATGATAGGAAAAGACTACTTTCTCACACCAGTGTCCAGTAGACTATTAAGGATTTGACCAGGTGCACTGTGGGAATTGTTGTACCAACTCTCCAAGGATCAACTCAGAGCTTCTGGAATCATGGCTGGTGTTGTGGAGACTTCAAGACCTCAAAAATACTTTTTGGAAGAAGATCCAGAAGTTTGGAAACCTTTGGAGAATTTTTAGAAAAAAGCTTAATAAGGTAACCAACCCATCGATGATAGGCAAGCCGCTGATGACAAACCACGACTGTGCCTGAAATTCAGGTTTGTCCCGCTGAAAGCCCCTGAGCTCTTCCCGTCAGTGATGAGAACCAAGACCGCCCAGATTTTACTGTGCCGATGGCGACAACTTGCAACCTGGTCTGCTGAGGAACCTCACTGGACCCTAAGAAAAAAAAAAGAAAAAAAAAGTGTAAAGATAAAATTGCAACTGAGGCCTACCACTCAGTGGGTCCGAGTTGGGCTTAATTGCCGCCGTCCTCAAACTTTGATTTTGATCCAGTTAAGCGCGACCTGATAGCCGTGGTTGGTGCTTTTCACTTTTATGCATAAAACATACATTTTTTGATTTATTAAAAAGAAAATCATAGCTCTAGCTCCTTAAGTTGTATTTTTGTTGTTTTGGTGTCATTTAAAAATATATAAATATTTCCAATTTTTCATACATTGGTGTTGGAGTTTTATTGTGTGTTGTGTTTTACTTATTTACTGTTTTGTTGATATCAGATGCTTTATACACCTGTCTCCTAAATTAAGCCTAACTCCTTGTGGGCCAATCCACTGAGGGTTGAGCAAGGTTTAATTTATTGAGACCTTGCCTGGACCTTATTGTGACTGTGATTTGGAATAATATCATTTAGGTGATTATTGGAATGCAAAGTGAGAAAGATATGAAATGTACATGCCATCAGCAGAAGCAAGCAGATGTTTTTGTTGCAGTTTGTCCTGCTCTAGACCCATTTTGTTAACAAATATTTTTTTTATATTGGGTGTAACAGCCAAGCAGCAAGTTGAAACGTCAGTCCTGGGTAAATGACTGGTTCCTTTTGGCGCAGTCGGTATACACTTCTTGCTAGTTTTTAAATTGAAATCATAAGCTTTTTTATATTTTCAGAGTCCAATTTTAAAAGTCTGACATTGGATCTTGGATATTCTATTAAGGATGTTGTTATCAGAGCTACGACTTACACAACCATGGCAATAGCAGCAGATATTTTAATATTTACAGGTATTTAAAAGCTACATTAGTTGTGGAATCGGTTGCTAATGCCTATATGACTGGTTTGTTCTTTTGCTCACCTGTTATTATTGTGTTTTTTTCTTTGACTAGTTTGAAGCAGCCTGGGCATTGACAAATATTGCATCTGGAACCTTTCTACATACCAAAGTTGTAATTGAGACTGGTGCTGTTCCCGTTTTTATTCAGTTGCTTAATTCTGAGTCTGAAGATGTACAGGAGCAGGTAAATAATTGCTGTGTTTAAGAAAATGTTATCAATTCTTTCTCAAGTGGTTTTGTTTATGTAAAAGTCAAATGAATATGAGTTGGTTTGATTAATCTGTGAAAGAACAAGAGTTCTCTTATGATTCACTTTCACCACACTTTCACGTCTTACTACCTACTCTCTCATACTGGAGTAATATTCTCAGACTCAGAAAGTAATTAAAGGGCCTGACAAGCTGATCCGTGTGTTTTTTAAAAACGTGTTTATTCGGAACAAAGCAATACATAAGGCTTATCAATGAAATACAATTATGTCCGCAGATAGCGTAGAATAAACTTTCATATAGTCCTCCACAGCATCCATGTAGCATTAGACCTGCTACGGTCAGAACCATGTAAATCTCATCAAATAAGCTTTTTTATTTCCACAATAATTGCGCATTAGTTGCGAATGGGTGGCTGTATAGTTCCCAGTGTTAGTTGCCTCCCAGCTTAGTTCTGGAGATCTCCCCAATCATGGGGTAGGGGGCTTCACTGCAAGCTAATTGGTAGGGGCAGTGTCTACCCTGAGGAACGTCGGGGCACCGAGTCGAGGGGGGGGGGGATTGGTGTTGGGCAGTGAGCCCTTCCATGGGATCAGATTGGCAGTCACTCTCCCGCCAAATCCGCCTCCCTCTGGGGATATAAATTCTAGCACTCCATCCCGGGGGGCAATGGAGACTCGCTTTGACCCTGAGGGGTGTTCTGCATTTTGCTTGATGGCAGTCCCACCTCCGTGAGGCAGTCCAGCATGGGTGCCTAGTAAATCCAATTTCGCACATTCGTAAGTGTGCACCAACTTCAGTCTTCTCTCCTCTTCTACACCTAATTCCTGTAGGTCTAGTGGCCACCTTCCTGCAGTCGGTGTGGTGGGCTGTAGCCAAAGTATGGCCACTCTGGCATGATATAGCATGCCAAGGACTGAGCTTACATGGGTCCGGAACAGCTTCCGTTAATTAGGGATACAGGTGGCCAACACTGTAGTCACTCACTACAATCTTAATAGGGGCAGGACGCTGCTTGGCCTGGAGGAATCGATTACATTTTGGCTCTGACTTCCTCTGTCGGCTATGGGAAGAGTTGCACTCTGCAGAATGGTGCCATTGCCCAGATGCCTGTACTTCTGATGTGGTCCCGAAGTCTACATTTGCCCAGTTAAGCAGTCTTCAGGTGGCACTCGGGCGAGCTGGTGAGAGGAGCTGGGTTAAACTGGATGTCCTCAAGCTCAATACTGAGTTTGGGAGACTGGGGTTACCTGATTTCCACTGGTACTATTTTGCGAGTCTTTTCCAATTGCAACGAGTGGTGCCGCGATAGACCAAATGCTGAGAAGAGTCTCTTGGACACCTGGGGAGCTGGCACGGATTTGCCCTGGTGCCTTATGCGGGAGCTCCTGCTGAGCAACCCTTTATTGTCCGCCCGGTGGCGACCGCCTGGATATCTCTTGTATGCCTAGAGAACCTGGGAGCGACTCTGGGGTTGATATAGCACTTCTATAAGGCTCTGAAGGGAGATTGTCCGGTTGACATATCTGGGATCCAGGATGTGCCAGGGCCACCAGGGGAAACTGCATTATCTTCTGCTTACTAATTCTTAGGCCTGATGTGGCGCCGAGTTCCTCCATTATCCACAGGAGTGCAGCAACTGATCTCTGTGGCAACGTAAGGTAGTTGAGGGTGTCACCCTCGTAAAGCGAGATATGTCACACCATCTACCTCTATGCCCTATTCGGTCATGTCTCTGCAAAGGTAAATTGCCAGAGACTCCATTGCTAGCGCGAAAAGGAGCGGTGAGAGGGGGCACCCTTGACTAGTTACCCTACAGACAGGGATGCTCTCTGATACCTCCCAGCCAGCTTGCACCAGGGCCACATGCTCCGTGTAGAACAACTTCACCCAGGAAAGAAATGTTGTGCGCAGTCCGATACTCTGGAAAAGCTCCCATAGGTACTCCCAATCGAGAGCATTGAATGCCTTTTCTATACCTAAGGTGATCCGCATCGCTTCAAGGCCCCTGTCCACAGTGGAGTGTATCACATCTGTCTACCTTCATAGGTTCATTTGTGCCCCATGCCAGGCATAAATCCCCACTGGTCTTTGTGTACCAAATGAGTCCTCACCCCATGCAACCTTGTTGCAAGGACTTTTGCCAGTATTTTGATGTTGACGCCTAACATTGAGAGGAGTCTAAGCAAACCGGGTCTAGTGGGTCCTTATCTGGCTTGGGAGCATTATGATCTGGGACTTCCACATAGTCAGGGGGAGCCTCCCACATGTTTATGCTTCCTGAAGCGTCTCAAGCAAAAAGGGCAGAAGCAACGTAGAGTATGACTGATAATGCTCTACCATCTGGCGCCCTACCTCTTGCCTTGTCCCTGACCGCCTCCTGCAGGTCCTCCACCACTATGTACTTCTCCAGGCACTCAACTTGCTCTCCTGTGAGCCTTCGGAGAGCAAGTCAATCCAAAAAGTCACTTGCCCCGACCGACAGGGTGTCTCCCCTTCCACCATACACTGTCTCCAAGTGATCATGCAGAAGGCCGTTAATGTCAGCCTACATATTTGTGATAGTACTGCCCAGTTGCGTCATTGGAAGGATCACTGGGTGGGCGTTTCTATTTAGGGAGCCAGGTTACTAGGCATCCTGATCTGTCGCCCTCTCTATTTAGTAGTTGGCTGTAGTCCTGCCTGACCATCTGATCTGGTCTGCCCCACGTCACACCCACCTTTCTCTGAGCTGACAGAAGTTCCTGTCATCCCTCACCTAAGATGGGGGCCTCTCACTGAAGCCTCGATAGACGGTGCCTTTCCTCAGTCAGCTAAATCTCAAGTCTGCATCTAATGCTGCCTATACGAGACAAGCATTCCCCTGGGGTCACAGCCTTAAGGGCATCCCACTCCATCCCTTTGCGGGCCGCTGTGTACAGTCATGTCAAAATAACCTGCCCTCACAAATCTGAGGGTCTCCCAGCATCACGGGTTGTAAGCACCACAGAGGCACCCAGGGTCTATCTCCACAAAGCTCCCATTCCAAGAGTAGTGGGGCATGGTCAAATAGAAATCTGCCCAATATCTTGAAAGCTGCCACTTCCTAGACGAGGTCTCCTGTCAGTAGGAACCTGTCAAGGCAACTGTAGACAGCGTGTTTCGGGGCATAGCAGGTGTACTCTCTAGCCTCTGGATCGGTTGAGTGCCAGATATCCGCACATCCCAACTGCTCCATCACTGCTTGCAGTGCCACCACCATACTGAGTTTAGTATTTAGCCTCCAGGGGTGGCGATCCCAGCACCCATCCAGTACACAATTAAAGTCTTCGCCCCCAGCAGCAGCATCCCTGTGTACGGGAGGAGCTCACTCTTCACTGCTAAGAATTCCCCGTTGTCCAACATTTTAGGCGTATATGTTGAGCAGACACACCTCTGGTCCATTAAGTATGCTGCACAACAATTAGTATTGCCATTCCACGTCTGCCAAAAATCTGGTGACCCGAAAGGGGACATACAGGGCCACCCATATTGATACTCCTTGGGCATAATTAGAGAATATGTCCGGGAACACCTGTCCTCTTCACTTCCTGTGGACCTTCTTGACCTCTCCCTCCATCAAATGTGTTTCCTAAAGAAGAGCGATGTGCACCCCCTGACATCGAAAGTATTCCTGGTCCCTGTATCTCTTGGTGTATGAATTGAGACCTCCACCTTCCAGGTCACCACCTTATCTAGTCTATTAGTTAAATCTTATCCATCTACCTCTCCCCATCCCCACCTCTCTGATGGCGCCCATCACACTGAGCAGTCCATTTACAATGCTACAAAACATAACTAATCCCAAACAACCATACCTTTACCCCAGGTAAACAGTCACAAACAACATGTGGTTCCCCAAATTCCGTCAGCCAATAAGAAATCCCCCACAAAAAACCTTTTTGTATTCGCTACTCTACCTAGGGTACTCATACTGCAATCAGTCTTTAAGGACAGAATTAAGGGGAAGGATCGCTCTCCAGTAACCCGAACAGCCGTCAGTGTCTCCGAGTCCAGTCCGGTCCCATACACACGCTCCCTTCTCTCAACACTGGCTCACAAAAAATTAAAACTCACATGAGCAAGTTATACACGCAAGTCAGCCTACATCTCAACTGCTCAAAATGACTACTGAAGTATAATTGAGCCCGGGACCTCACTCTTGTTATGCAGAACATGTCCTCAGCAGCACATGCACCTGTACACAGTTCCCTCAGAATTCCTCGACCATCATCCTGTTTCCTGCCAGCCAATAATTAATATAGTCCACTCCAGGCCCTCCCAAAGTCTAGGAGCCCAAAGCCCACAAGTCAAGGGTCACGCAGTCTGGGCAGTATCCCCAAAGCAATTAGCATCTCACAAGTCAGTCCCCTGCATAGGACCATCCCAAATCTAGGATCTCCTCCGCACATCTCCTGCACTGTTGTCTGAGTTGGAAGCTGTCACCACCTCCACCAGTGCTCATACTGTCTCTCATTTTAACCTCTGCTGTTAAAGATCCAGTGTACCCTCCCGGCGGACCACTACCCCTAGAGGATGATCTGGTGGTGCCACCACCTCGTCCATGTTTCTTCCGAGCAGGCCGGGAGCTGCCAGACCTCTCACCCCTCTGTTGCGAGTCTTGGGCGGTCCGCTGTGGAATCCAGCCATCACCCCAGACTGCTTCTGGGGACATGACAGCTGATCCATATTAAGGTCACTTTTCTACATTCCCTTTTTACCCATTCGGGTGCTCTTATTTGACCTGGTGAAGACTTGCTGAAATACTTACAAGGTCAAAACATTTACTCATTCCTCTTTAGGACTGAGGTTTTTTAGATGGATTACCCTTGCTAAATTGATGTTTCCTTTTAGCTCCTCTTTCAGCAGTGTGTTTTTTTTTTTTTTTTTGCACTTCTTATGTTTCACTTTGGAAGCACCATCACATGTCTCGCACCAAATGCAGTTGGTGTTGATGTGATTTTATGAATCAAATAGTTTCAGAAATATTACACTATATCACAGATAAACATTTGTTATCTTGCTCCCCCACTGGAGTTCATTATCTCATGTCAGTCCTATGTAGAGGTATTATTGACATGCGCAAGTCTGACTGTGAAACATGTAATATGGAAATGATGGTCCCAGGTATAAGGAGACAGGTCTCAAATAAGGGTAGACAATTGCTCACCAGCTTTTTGCGATCTCTCTCTGATTTTGCGACACAACTAATGTACTAATAGGTTACACTGCAAAATTTCCAGCCGAAAGGGGGTGGCAGAATGATCTGTCTAATGAATATTAATTAGGCGGGTTACTTTTTGCAACCTCTTTGATTGACTTCAAACACAGAGATGGTGGCCTTCAAGGGATAGCACACCTCTGTCCTGGTGTTTGCATTGCCCACTGCCCATCCCATTTCCTCACAACTCAATTCTTCAAGGGTAAACTTTTTAACGAGGACAGCTTACCCTATGGGAGTCTGTTTCCACCTCTGTTTTTGAGGAGTGGGTACCATTTTAATGGTTGAACTGCAGTTGTGTCCCAGGATAGAGAACACACCAAGGAGGCACATACCAATTTGAATACTAAAATTATGTAACTGGATAAAACAGAAGTGTTTGATAGGAATTCTTCTTTTAAAAGTTCTCTATATAAGACATACAGAAACTTAGGACGTCTTGCCATTTCTGCGCTGGCAGAAGTGCACAGCTGCTGCTTATCCATTTAGCTGCTAGTGTCCATCATATTTTATTTATGCTGTCTGCTTAAATAATGCTGTGTGCTAACAACATACATTTCCTTTGGTGCTAAAAGCCCAAGAAGCCCCTTTTTTTTGTGCTGACCTATAATTTGCCTGTTTTCATCTTTTGGCTTCCTCTGCAAAACGAACTAGTCCACTTATATTTGTACATTTGTAGAAGTATCCTTTACGAATACTGAGGTAATGGCATGGAAATGGGATTGTAGCATTTTAAGATGGAAAAACATTACTATTAAAGTGGGAAATGTATATTTATACCAGATATTGAGGGGACATGGCTGATTTGTTTTGAATATTTATACAGAAAAAGCAGGTTAAATCACTACTTGGTGCTTTGAGTATGATTCTCTGGCATGACAGTGGACAACAGGGTGAAATTTTAGAACATGCATCTTTTAAGGGCTCTACGGACAGGGTTTCTAGTGCTTAGCAATGTAAGCACTTGGACGCAAAAATTATAATCAAAAACATTGTTTGATCTCAGACTATCGGCCAGTGGGTATTCTTAATGTTTGGTGTTAAACCAAGTATTTTTCTTCACTTGTTAGTGATATTAGTGAAATTTAAACCAAGCAGGCTAAGTGGATGTGTGTGAATGCCTCCCCTCCTTTTTGTGTTGGGTGGGCGAGCGCTCCTGGACTCTGATCTGTTTTTGGGAGCAACAAGTTGACATATAGCAAGTCATCTGAAACAAATGATCTGTACATAAAAATCAAAAATCGCTAATTTTAGAAAGCCCTTTTAAATATTAATAGGTAACTGTAATATTTGGTTCAACCGTGCTTTCTTTTTTAGAAATTCAATGAGAAAGTGATTCACATTTGTAACAACCAGAACAGTAGACTCAAGAGTAGTAGAAAATGCTGTAAATATGCACAAGCACTCTTAGTCAATGCCTTTTTGGATTTTGTAACCTCTAAGTGGTGTGCCACCTCACCACCTTCTTCCAGTTGTGAAGTTTTCATGAATCCAGTGTTACCACACGTCCAACTTGGCATTTGTCGCAAGGTGCCTTGCCTGATGGCGTGGGCACCGGAGAGGCTACTTCACATAATCCTTTCAAGCAATCCACTTTTGACATGAAATACATGCTCCGTAGACATCATAAAATTAAACAATGTAATTTTCATCAATTTCATAATACACCCCTATGCATCTAGAAAAAGTTATTCTTGAGGGCGCCAAAACTAAACATTTGGTTTAATGTAGCTGTGAAAAAAATATATGGAGGGTACACCAAATAATGAGTATCAAAGTACAAAATACTTAGTAGTAGTTTGTGAGTGTCCAGTTAAGAAACCATAAACAAAAAAAATGACTGGACATTGTCAAAGCTCAATGCAGCGCTGAAAGCTCAAAGCAAGATGGGTAGATGCTGAAATACTGAGGAACTTTCAGGTGCATGTTTACTGTCCAGAAAGTGAGGGACAAACAATGGGAAACAGATGCAAAAAAAGTTATGTGGAAAAGTGATTCAAAATGTCCGCGTGGGCGGTATTGCTAGCAGTGGATCAAAAAAGGATAATGTTGGGAGATAGGAATGGTTCATATAAACCTAAGAATAATCTTAGTGGAACAAATAAGAATCTTAGAAGCGAAAGGAAAAGAAATCAAGCAGAGACATAAAATGTAAATGTAAGTTAAGCAAGATCATAACCACCATATTGGGACTATCAACAGAAAAGATGAGAAAGTCCTGTAAAGTCAGTAAGTCACGTGTTCCGAGAACAATGCTCTTAGAACTTGGCCAAACGTGCAGTAAAGCTGAATCCATAATCCGCTCAAGGATGGCTTCGGAAGTGGAAAAATGTCGACCACCAGGAGATATCTCCTACTGGCAGTCGCCAGTAGGTAGTTATAGTTAGGACCTAGTCTCCAATGAAAAAGGGTTTGACTTCCCTATATATTTTGGTGCCGCTTGACGAATCTTCATGAAGTTTTCTATAAGAAGTCTCAAGTTGGGTTTTGTTGTACATGGAATATTTTGGGATGATCAGTCAAGCGGGGGCCCAAAAAAAAAGGGGGGGTTCAAAAAAGTGTTTCCCATGTTAATTCTCGTAGACTCTTTAGAAACGACTTCAGTCCGAACCACGGACAGAATTACACCAAATTTGGCAAAGAGGTAGTGTTTGCTCTACAGGTCACTCTTTTTAAATTTGGTTTAAATCTGTTCATACGTTTTTGAGATTTAAAAGGAAAAGGAAATTTGTGTATCTAGGGCCGCGGATCCAGAGAGATCTCCAGCTGAGATGTGATTGGCTGCCAACACTTCAAACAAGAAGTCAGAGGAGAGGTCCTCGGGCCAAACTCTGCTGCTCACGGCCAAAAGCAATGTGCTGCGGTGGTTGGATTAATGTATAGTAATTTGTGTTAAGAAAAAAAAAAAGCCATAGGAATTCACTGGAAAAAAACAATGTTTACAGGAACGTTATAGCTAAGATCACACTTTAAACGTACAAACCCATAGAAATTCAGCTGTTATACTTAGTTATTTCAAGCAACTATAGCTTGTGCACTAAGGTAACTGTAATTTGTGCCATCGCAATGCACTGCTATTTACCCTAGATATTACAGCACTCATAACATTTTTTATAACACCATTGATAATGTCCCTGTCAAATTTGCAGTAAAATTATTGATGAGATAACTGCATGGCGGGCACGAGCTATAGTTACCTTAGTGCACAAGTTAGTTACTTGAAATAACTCTAACTATAGCAGCTGAATTTCTGTGGTTTTGTTTTTTTAAAACTATAACGTCCCTGTCACCTTTTGTTTTTTAAGTGAGAAAAAGATATATTAATATAACTGCTAACTCTACATCTACCATCTACATACCTTGAAGATATTAGTACTGCATGGGTACATATATGTGGAGTTAGGTATAGTAAATCTAGACTGACTTACCTGTCAATATAAAAAAAAAAAAAAAAAAACATTTTATTTTATGGATTTTTTGGGGTCAGTAATCAAAGTGCACACCAAATATTTAGTAAATGGTCATTATATAATGAAGTAACCTGTACTTAATCAAAATCTAACAAAGAGATACATAGGGGGTCATTCTGACCCTGGCGGCCGGTGACCGCCAGGGTCACCGACCACGGGAGCACCGCCAACAGGCTGGCGGTGCTCCCGAGGGCATTCTGACCGCGGCGGTTCAGCCGCGGTCAGAAAGGGTAAACCGGCGGTCTCCCGCCGGTTTACCGCTGCCCCACCGCCGCCATGGGGATTCAGACACCCCCTACCGCCATCCTGTTCATGGCGGGAAACCCGCCATGAACAGGATGGCGGTAGGGGGTGCCGCGGGGCCCCTGGGGGCCCCTGCAGTGCCCATGCCAATGGCATGGGCACTGCAGGGGCCCCCGTAAGAGGGCCCCGCAAAGTATTTCAGTGTCTGCTTTGCAGACACTGAAATACGCGACGGGTGCAACTGCACCCGTCGCACCCCTGCAACTACGCCGGCTCAATTCTGAGACGGCGTCCTCGTTGCAGGGGCAATTCTGCTGGGCCGGCGGGCGCTCTTTTGGAGAGCGCCCACCGGCCCAGCGGAAATGTCTGAATGGCCGCCGCTGTCTTTTGACCGCGGTGCGGTCATTCAGCGGCGGAACCTTGGCGGACGGCGGAGGCCGTCCGCCAAGGTCTGAATCAGGCCCATAGTCTTTGCTTAACTGAATACATCCAGTAAAGGTGATGTCCATACACAGTGCTTTCATGAGTGCCATAGGACTATAAGAGATCATAAAGGTACATAATGTTGTACACCATAGTCAAGACCACGATTGATCAAATCATAATTGCTAGAAGCAAGATATTTCTAGCCTATCATTGAGGCATCTGGGTTGTAAGCTTTTTAACATTGTAATGGAGTAGGGTTCCTTTTGAAGTAGCAGCCTGTTATTGTCTCTGTCTTCCTTTTTCAATCTTGTCAAAGACTTGATCTCACTTGACGTACAGTGTATCTTAGTTTGTTGACGTTCTGAGCTATTGTGGATTTCATGGGCTGAGAACAATTTTGCTTTTATGTTCTTGTAATTTCGTTTTTATTGTGTGCTTGTTCTTAAAGTTATTGGCATTACATGCCAATTTAAAACATTTCACCATTTTTAGATTGCATCATAACATTCACTTTGATGACCGTACTGCAATTTGAACAGGTTAGGCACGGAATTGTGCCCCCCCCCCCCTCCATTTTGTCTCTAATCTGAAGCTGGAAATGTTCTGGATTTCATTTTTACCTGTCAGTTTCTTGATATTTTGAGGTGTGTTATGAGCAAATAAAGATTGATCTTCAAAACATCCCTTGAAATACACGTTTATTGCTAAGAAGAGGCCTGTGAGTAAATACTGTCTTTTTAATGTTGTGACTGACAGTAACAACTTTTGAAACAAAAATAAATTTGCTGTTGTTCTTTTTGACGTGTATTTTCCCACATGATCGCTTCAACAAAGATACAGAGCTGTTGGGATCACTGCTACTGGTGTTATGTTTGATTTTCTTGTGACCAGGTGTGGGGTGCATTATCGCATTCCTTTTTTTTGTCTGCACTGCAATTCGAGCAGGTATGTCATGGAATTGTGTCCCTATTCCTTGTCCCTGATTTGGAGCTGGTAATGTTCAGGCTTTTGTTTTTATTTAAGTTTTGTCTTTTTGATCTTATGAGTGATAGTAAACACTTCTAACAAAAAATAGTTTCTGATAGATACAACTGCCTGTGGATTTCTCACCTAAGGAATTCTCCCCAATGCGCAGCATTCAAAGTAAACTTCTTTCCAGCTCTGCACGTCGGTAAGGACATCACAATTGCCCGACTCCACGCAGCTCCGTCTGACATCATTGTGGCAATAAGAGGTCCCTGCCGGCGTGCTGACGTCAGTTTACACCATTTTTGACGTGCCTTTGAGGCGAACAGGTGAATACCGACATTCCATACTCATTATGATTGTATCCAAGAAAACCTTTATACAAAAGGTAAACAAATAAGAATAGCAAACAATATCAATATATATCCGCAAAAATACATATTCATAAATATATACAAATACATATATATACTCTGCTGTCTGTCAGGACTTGAACCGACTGACCGCGAAGGGAAGGGGGGAAGGCCTTGAGAGCCAAACCTATCGCCCGCAATATGAAACATCTGCTCCACTAGAGACCAATGACCTTTGATCTCCAGGTCCCCCACCAAATGAGTTCCCCACCCCAGAGTGGAAGCATCCGTTATCACCGTGGCCACTGAAGGTGGTAGTGAAAAAGGCCTTCCTTGAGAAAGGTTGCCATCAACCTACCACCATCGTATATCCTCTGCAGTGTCTCTGGAGATCTTTATCGACTCGCAAGATCCCCTTTGTGCTGAAACCACTGCCTGCGGAAGCACCACTGAAGAGCCCTCATGTGCCAGCGTGCATCAGTGACCAACAGAATGCACGAAGCGAACAGACCGAGCAGACGAAGGACCTTCAGACACTGTAAACATGTAGCTGGGGACAGGGCCAGCTCCACCTCCAACACTCGTGCCAGGTCGGCTAGCACCGCAGCCCAGTTGGAGTTCTGGGCAGCTCCACACCATGTGGTCGAAGTCTGCGTTTACATCTATGGATATAATTGTACTGTATATACCTCAGCCGAGTGTTTCGGGATACCGTCCGGGGATATGCTAGTGCCCTGCCCCACTCCGCGTCTGTTAATTCCCTGCTCACTGTCCTTTCCCACCTCTCTCTCTGGGGCTACAGTGCATCCAGTGCTTCCTCGTTTTGGGTCCTATAAATTTTAGCAATTAAGTGGGAGTCCCCACCAGATATCAATAGTAGATGTAGAACTCTGTGGGTGGGAGGTTCTGCATTAATCGTTCCCCAGTGTTCTCTAAGGGTGTGTGTTAGTTTCAGATATTGGAGAAACTGTCCCCTCTGGACTCCCATTTCTATTAGATCCGAGAAGGACCTCAGCACACCCTCCCGGAACAGCACCCCAACTGTCTCCATGCCTGCTTTCTTCCAGGATCCCAGCCCCATGCCCACCAGGCTCCTCTCATCTGTGTCCTCCCTCAGAACCGAGAGCGGTAACGCCGGGCAGTATGGCTGTCCTACCCCTACTCTTATCATGCTTTTCTTCCAGCATGCTGCGGGTACTCTCGTCATCAAACTGTCCGCCTGCTTGGTCCTTTTCATATTTATCATATGTGCAATGATTCGTTCCATTCCAACCTCTCCCTGTGCAGTGCATCTATCCAGTTGTCCCATTCCTCCCATCCACCCGGCAACCCATTGCAATTGTGATGCTAAGTAATAAAACTCAAAGTCTGGGACTCCCAGGCCCCCCAGGTGTGCAGGCCTACAGAGAGTTGAAAGTGCTGTGCGTCTGCAGCCGTCATCCCATATGAGTTCCCTGATCAGTGTATTGAGTTCGCGGAACCACGCCGAAGGGACCAAAAGAGGCAGGTTCGCAAAGTAATAAAGTAAACGGGGCAGTACTATCATTTTGGACAATGCAACTCTGGCCATTATGGTTAACCTCAAGGAGCGCCAAAACTTCACTGAGGCGCGTAGGGAGCGAAGTGCCCTTCCAAGATTGCCGTCACGAAGGTCCCCCACCTCATGGAACACTTGTATTCCCAGGTACTTAAAGTTCCTCGGCGCCCAACCTACGTCCTCTGGGCACGAAGTGGGGTGATTGCAGCTCGTCCGCATGGGGAAGACATATATTTTGCCTCTATTGAGGCGCAGTCCCGACAAGGTCCCGAAGTGCTCCAAAGCATCCAGAGCCCAAGGAAGTCCTGTCTCTCCGTCCTTTAGGTAGATAAGTATATCATCTGCATAAAGGGAAACGATATGCTCTGATTGTCCCCAATGTATCCTTTTACCCATGCCATCCCTTCGTAATTGGGCTGCCGGCAGCTCAATGGCCAGTGCAAATAGAAATGGCGACAGGGGGCATCCCTGTCTGGTGCCCCTGTGGATTGGGTAAGTGTCGGATACCGTCCTGCCTGTCCTTAACCTGGCCAGGGGGGACGCATATAGCAAGTCCACCCATTTTACCCAACCCTCTCCCAACCCCATTCGTCTCATCACTGCCCTCAGATAGTCCCACCTGACCGAGTCGAAAGCTTTTTCGAAGTCTACGGCGAGTAACACACCCGTTGTAGGTTCCATTTCCCTGGGCATATGTAGGATGGCGAATAGCTGCCTCAGGTTAAGGGATGTGCTTCGATTTGGGACAAACCCGTTCTGATCCTCTTGTATCAGCATGGGCATGTGGCCGAGCAACCAGTTGGCCATGACTTTGCTGAGTATTTTAAAATCATTGTTCAGCATTGACAAGGGGCGAAAGTTAGCAACCGATGCCTCTTCGGATTTGGATTTGGGCAGAGGGACCACCAATGCCTCCCTCAACGTAGCCGGTAACTCACCCCGGCACAACGCCTCAGAGTACACCTCCACCAGTCGAGGGGCCAATAAAGCTCCGTACTTCTTGTAGAAATCCATAGGGAGGAGGTCTGTCCCTGGTGTCTTCCCGGGCGCTAGTTGTGATATGGCATCCTGCACCTCTTCCACTGTCACTGAGGCTCCCAGCCCCTCCCGCTCCTCATTCGTCAGCGTTGACAAGGGGAGTTGTTGCAGAAATACACCAAGGGCAGGAACATAAACTTCCCCGGGTTTCCTATATAAGTGAGTATAGTATTCTTTGAAGGCGTCATTTATAGTGCTCGGACTATGCCTTCTCTCTCCTTCTTTGGCTATCACCTTTGTGATAGGCTCTCCTTCCCCTCCTGGTCTCACCAGCCACGCCAGCATTCTACCTGATCTGCCCTCCTCAGAGTGTAGTGAGGCCATGTATTTTTGCATATTATGGCACCGAAGTTGTTCTTCAGCTTGAGAGTGGGCTCTCCGTGCTTGGGCATACCTCTCCTTCTCCTGCTCATCTGTTCCCTGTCTCCGCTCCCCTTCATGTATTTCCTTCTCTAGCCTGGTTAGTTCCCGTTCTAGTGTACGTCTCACCCCAGTCATCTGTCCCACACAGTACCCCCTGGTTGTCACTTTAAGAGTCTCCCACTCTATAGATCTAGAATCAGTGGATCCCTTATTGGTTTTAATATGGTCAGCCAAGAAGAGGCGAAGGTCATCCCTGTATGCCTGGTCTTCTAGGGTTCCAGGGGCCAGTTGCCACATCGGGATGGGGGGCCTATCCTCCGTCACTCTCCAGGTTAGTAGTAGAGGGTTGTGATCAGACAGCGTACCTCCCAGATATTCAGAGTGGACCATCCCCTGCATTAGCGTTGCTGTACAGACCACTCTATCCATTCTGGTGTGCACTCGGTGGAGTCCTGAATAGTATGAATAATCTTCTTCGACAGGGTGCTGTTCACTAATATGTCTAATAATCCCGATGCGTCTAATCATTCTCTTAGCTTTTGGGCTACCCTACATGTCATTGCTCCAGGTAGTGGTGGGGTAGAACAATCCAAATCTATATCCAGCACACTGTTGAAGTCCCCGCCAATCAAGAGAATTCCCACCCGCGGACGCGTGAGTTGACCTGAAAGCCGTGACATGAAAGGGGCCTGGTCCTGATTGGGGGCATAAATGCAACTCAAGGCGATCGGCATACCGTGTAATCTTCCTTCTAATACCACAAATCTGCCTTTGTGATCAATGTTGGTGGATTCTACTTCAAAGGGAACCCCAGCGCGTACCCATATCAGCACCCCCCTGGCATATGCCGAGTACTCTGTGGCGTACACCTGTCCCCTCCATCTGCGCCTTAACTTTTCCACTTCCCCTTTTGCTAAATGGGTCTCTTGTAGCATCGCTACTTGAATACCCCGTCTCTTTAAGTAGGACAGTATTTTGTGCCTTTTGTTTGGTGTTCCCATCCCCGCACATACCATGTTAGCAGGTTATACTCTGCCATATCGGAGAGACAGTCTCACCATAGCCTTCCCGGTCTGCCCCAGTGGCCGGAATCCCCCTGTGTCTGACTGTATGTCTAACCCTGACAAGCCACCTCTCGCAAAGCGCCATCAAAACTAACAATTGTGAAACCCAACTCCCCTTCCCCTTTCAAACAGAGGGCTGCCCAAAAAATTGTGCAACCGTGCAACTCATTCAAACATTCAACTCTAGTTCTCGCGAGTCTGTCGGAATGGACGAGATTCTGGTGGGGGGGCCATGCCCGGAGGGGCCACAAAGTCACGTTCCACCCCACCTCGGGATCGCGTTGTGCTCTCAGCTACCCAAGTTCATCCGCTGTGTGCGGGTGTCACCCTCGGGGCCCGCACTGAGCAGCCCTAACCGTCCGCCGAAGACACCACCGTGCAGTCCGACTCTCCGCCCGAACCCTCGGGGGGCGACTCCTCTCTGCTCATGGAAGCAGCTGCCTCTAGTGCCGCCTTTTTCCCCATTTCCTTTTGCGTCTGGGTTGGCGCCAGACGGGGTTGGTTCCTGTTTCGCCGTCTTCCCGAGCCCCGGCGGGCTCCACCCCCTCCCGGCCCATCACTCACGTGTCATCCCAATTGGGTCCCTCGGGCCTCCAGCCAATCCCACGCCTCCTCGGGGGTCTGGAAAAATGTAGTCTTACCATCCATAGCCACCTTTAGTTTGGCCGGAAAGAGGGCGAGTATTGGATTCCCTCATCCCTTAAGGCCCTCTTAACTGCCAGGAAAGAGGCTCGCTTGGTCTGAACGTCCAGCGTGAAGTCCGGGAATAGTGTCCCCTCTCCGTTCGCTACTTTAAAGGGGCCCGCCTCTCTGTCTCTCTGTAAGAGAAGGTCTCTGTCTCTGTAGTGTAGCAGCCTGGCGATTACCACACGAGGAGGCCGGCCCGGTGCAAGAGGCCTCGAGGGCACCCAGTGCGCCCGTTCCAGAGTGTAGAAAGGGGTCAGGCAATCCGGCGCGACAACTGTGCAGGAATTTCATCATATTCGCACCCTCGGCCCCCTCCGGCAGCCCTACCACTTGCACGTTGTTCCTACGACTTCTCCCTTCCGCGTCCTCTGCTCTTTGCTCTAGGCGTGCAACCCTATCTGTTAGATACGACACCTCAGCTTTTAGGTCTTTTTGTTGTGGTGCAATTTCAGCCAGGGTATTCTCTGTTTCTTTTACTCTGTCCACCAGCTTGTGGTGGTCTGCCCTTAGCAGGCCGACTTCAACTGCGACCTGATTGATGTTGCGTTGTAGCGTAGTCTTTGTGTCCTCTATTGCACCCAGGATCTTATCTAAGGTGTCCTGTACTCTGGGTTGTGGATGGTCCAATGGTCCCCCCCCCCTCTTGCGTTCAGCAGGTGTCATACTGTCCATGGCTTTACTTTTGTGGCGGTTCTTGGGGGACATCAGGTGTTCAGGGGGGTGCACCACCCGGGCTAGGGCGATAGGCCGACTTTTACTTCGGTCACTCTTCCGTTCGGGTCCTCCCTTCTTGGTCCCACCCAGATTGGACCGTGCCCTTCGTTCTGCGCCTTTATGGGCCACTGAGAGGTCGCCCGCTTCGTCCCCTACTTCCAGGAGATCCCCTGCGTGCCCGTGGAGTCAGAGATTCCCCCGCCAACCGGCCGTTCCCACCCGGCAGGAGTCCAACAGGGGTCCGGCGCTCGTGTGTTCTCCGTTCTCAGCCGGTGGGTGCCCCCGCCTAGGGCCCGCCGCGACTGACCAGGATTCTTCTCCACTTTCCTTTGTTTAAGGACCCCACTCAGGGCGCTGGTCTTTGGGGGCGCAGGTGCGATCCAGTGGGCCCCTTCTCCTTCGTGTAGCTTTTTTTTTGGGGGGGGGGGCTCCCCTGGTCTCTCTTCCCCGGATAATTGCCTGGCCCCACCACTTGTCTGGTGTTCAAGGGTCCTTTCCCCCCCCCCCACCCTCAGGGCCAAGGGAGCAGTGCGCAGCACTCACCCTGCCCAGGGGTGCCGAATCCGGACATCCGCCACCTCCTCCAGCCACTTGGAGCAGCCTCAGATGGTTCCCGTGTGCTCAGGGGCCCATCTCTGTGCTCTTTCTGTGCCTGTGCTTAATGTGGATACCGGCCCCCCTTGGATCGGGGTCCGCCGGTTCCACCCGTTTCCTGCGCTGTTTGGGGCCCGTTCTCCGGATCCAGTTTGGGCCCCGTGGTTCACAGTTTCAGCGCGCTCCCAGCTCACCTCCGAGTCTGTGGGCGGCGTGCACTACCCGATCTGCCCAGGAGCAAACTCCAGCTCCCGGCACAGTCTCTGGTCGGGCAGCGTCACTCCCGGCCTCTCCAGCGCTTCCTGGGTCGCCGGGCCTCTCCCTGCAGGCTGCGCGCCCGCACGCGAATCCCCGGCCACACGGGGACGGCCAGGCAGACGGCTCTCGGGGTCCCCGACTCCCTCGGGAACCACTCGACTGCGCCCCGAGCGGGCCCCACAGTTCTTCGGCGCCCTCTCAGGCTCCCACGCTCTGCAGTTGCGGGATGCCCCGGGGCTAGGCTCTGGTTTTGAAGGATAAATTATAGGCCCCTCCGGAGGGCCTGAATTATGCGTGCGCCATTTTCGATCGCGCGGCCACACCCCTACTGTGTGGTCTCTAGATGAGCTTAATGTGTTAAGCACCAGTCTGTAGCATCTAGAGTCATTTGTTGTGTGGAATAAATGTATGTAATGGCTTGACATCAAGACTACATAACATGGTGGTTGAGTATTTAGGTACTATATTGTCCATCAGGGTTGTTTAGAAAGTGTTGTATATCTTTCAAGAATGAAGACTTTTTTAACAGTCTGTTGTAGATGGTGATGTCTGACTTTTTCAGTAATTGACAAAATGGACCCAAAGGCCATAATTATTGACCTGATAGGTGGGTAAACAAAGGCTCTTTGTGCACTTTTGGTAAGAAGTTGATTTGTGGACTTCTGGGGTTCTATAGTAGCATGACTCGTTTGGTGACTTTATCAATCAATTTCATGTTGTAGGCATGACTCAAATGTGTACAGAAAATGTCATAGAATTCATTATAGGATTGTTGTCCAAGGGAGTGTATGTATTAGTATCAGACACCTGTTGTAAAGTATTGCTATGATGAAAACTGGCCTCTGTTACCACATTTGTGCTGTCCTTGACTTTGAAAGTGATATCCTTATCATTCATGAGTTTGTTGAAAATTATCCTTTCATTCATGCTCATATTGCCTTTAGATTAACATGTGGAATATAAACTCTCCAAATCATTATTGAACCTTTTTTAAAGGTGTCAGTTATGTTATGACTGATGGGTTATAGGGCGATTTAGGTTTACATTTCTTTTTCACTTGTTTTTGAGCCATAGTAGGAGCCAACACATTTGCCAACATGTACTTTGGTTTAACATTTCTCTTCAAACGAAAACAAACAATCAAAACTGCCAACTATAGTAACTTTCCAATGAACAATAGAAACATTGCAATAGCATTTTCTTTAGTGCTTTGACTCTCGGCATATTGCATCAAAATGGCCATGTTGGGAGCTGACCTCTGGCAAAAATAAACTTGCTATTCTTTAATTGCATGACTGTAATTTACAATTACTTGACTTTTACTTTGTGCTTTCCCAATAAAACTCTTATAATTTTATTGAGATGTTTTGTGAATAAATGTGAGCTCTTCAATTGAAAAGTACATTTTACCAATTCTAGGCATATGACCACCTGGATATAATCTACATGCATCATGTAACCTCCTGTAGAATTGTCTGCTATTTAACTCCTTGATGAAAGGCAATTTAACGTAGATCAGGCCAAGGGCGGAGCAAGTGTCGTTCTTCATCAGAGAGCAGCAGAAGGGTACAGGCAACAAAATGGGAAAGTGACATGCTAGTCCTGATTCAAGTCAAAGAGGCCTTTGAAGTTTAAAGCTGCAGTGGTGAGCAGTTTTCACAGGAAATAATGGTAGGCTAAATTTTAGTCCAGTAGATGTGTGGCATGAATTCAGCATACAGAAAGGCGAGTGCATGGGTCAATAACAATTTCATGCAAGATACATCCCATTGCTTTTAAACATCTCTTGAACTTGAAGGTGCCTATTTCCTTGCTGAACCGTAAAGTTATCTTGAAATGCTTTGTGGACTAATATAAAGTCCCTTCCCATGGAGTGTATGATCTTATTCTTGTTCTGCCTGCTGTTGATGCCACAAGAGTCATGGAACCTTCATGGTCAAACCCAGGAAGAACGGAGGATCTTGTAACCTGCTTTAGATAATTCTGATAGCTAAGGATATGCTTGCTCTAAAATGCTCTGCTAGACTTACGGCCTGATTTAAAACTCAGCGGATAGGTTACTCCGTCACAACGGTGACACATATCCCTTCCGTTGAAATCTAAATCCCACAGGACGTAACAGGATTCAGATCTGTTGTGATGGAGTAACCTGTCCGCCTCATTTGGATCAAGCCCTTAGCCTTTGAGGAGTAGCAGAGATATGTGCTCGAAAGTTCCTTTTGTATTGCCAGAATCAGGGTCTATTAACCTTCAGCTGAGGATTTCCACTAAGCTGTATTCTATACTTCTAAATCTTTCTGAGGTTGTGTAAGAAGGTTGGTATATCAGACAAGCCTCAGCCTGGAAGACACACCATTTCTGTCCTTTAACAACACTTTCTTTTACCATGATGCTCTGCAGCACTAACCAGACCGTCTGTAGCTCTGTTTGCCTTGAGTCACTAGTTCCTGTTCGGTGGTGAGAAATGAGTTCTGGCCACGAAGATGATTTTATGTTCAACATTAATCCTCAAACGGCACCCTCTGCCTGCTGAAGATTTTTATTTTCCCGACTACAGTCGACCCAACCAGCAGCTTTGGGATCTCCTGTGTGGATGTCCGATGCACATTTTGTTTACTGTGACCAAAGTACGTAACCCTCTACCTGCCTATATGCACTTGGCATACAGTCTCCGTATTCAAGGCACTGTTGAAAAGACCGCCATTTGGCTTTTTAACTGTTCACCATGGACTAACATTGACGCATATAAGCATTTACAGTCATTTGCCTGTTTTTATTTTTAGGTGTTTCACCCCCCACACTACAATGATTTGCCTCTACGAAGTCACCTCGTGTTGTGAAATCTTTCAGTCAGCATATATCGAAGATTTTGGCCACAGTTTCATCCCAATGTATTGGAGGCTTTTCTTGCAATCAGTATGTTGTTTATTTAGTATGTGGTAAGCACGAGGTATAGACAAGTAGTGACTTGTACAGAACACTACGTTTGTACCCATGTGATGAAGACAAATGTGCATCTGTCTTCTCAGCCCTGGTACAGAGGTGCAACTAGTCTAGTGCTTTCTTTATTTGCTAAATACACGAGACTAAAAACAACTACAGCTTCCAAGCCTTCTCTTGCCTATTTTGGGAGCATTATATTGTGATGAAGTAGGCATGTGTAGGTGTAATTTATCTTCAAGTAAATATAGGCAGCTGTATATATTTGGTTAGTTGTGAGTCAACTGCATCTGCTGTAAGTACAATAGAATTTCAATGGTTGAACAAATAGGATGTACCTTTTAGATGTACGTTTAAGAGTTCACAATTGTTAAATTGTAAGATAAGGCACATAGACAAAGCAAAACACACATACACCCAGGCACAAGTGTGGTCAGAATAATTGTTGTTGGCAAAAAGCATCAGAAACTGAAGCCAAGTACTTTTGTTCTCCTCCATACCATTCCGATCTGTGATCTGTTGAGTTTCTGCCATCAGTAACCATGTTTTCCCAAAATCTATTTCCTATGAAAACACCACAGTTTGAAGCATTTATTAAGTATTAAGAGGGTTCTTTCAAAGCTTATTTTGTGCTTAAAATATGTTGTGAACGGGGAGTCATGGAGATTGAGGTTTTCTGATTCCCCAAATCACTGTGCCTCTCTGAAGCAATCTCTTTGCATATTCCAAATTTTTGTTTCCTGCCTGAGTAGTTGTCATTGTTCCTCCCAACAAGTTGGTGACTTTACAGTTCTTTTTTCCTAGGTCTCACACATCTATTGGGGAAGGGAATACTTCTCATTGTCCACATCAGAAATAAGTTTCTGCCTCTGATGCACTGGGAGTGAGACTCAATCCTGGCATATCATTCCCATTCTAGGGGCATGTATGGTTTCTACTGAGTTTTCTATGGCCATGTTTTAAAAAATAAAACAATAGCGTGCGGAAGATAGTATAATATTGATGTTCTTATCCAAGAATGTTCTACATAATCTTTTTTTTTCTTTTACATATTGGGCATCTCTCGCCCACCATATTGTATGTTATTGAAACCTTTTTGTGATGTAGAGTCTATGTTTAGATTAAAATAAAGGGCAATGATTGCAACTGATCTTATAGTGTTTGTTTACAGTTTTTGGTTTGTAGATAACACTATATCCATCCCCTTGGTCCTTGCAGATTTAACTAAACAAAATTCAGTTAATGACCTAGTTGAGTCGAGAACTGATCGACATCGCTTTTAGAAATACAGAGGGCATAAGCATGGCATTGAATCCATATCGAATGTCAACTTTATCCAGATTTTGTTGATGTTGTCAGCAGGATTCAAGCAGTGATACCTTACATGCAGGATCAAACTCGGAAATCCATAAATACAAGACAAATTAGTATAATTTCTGTTTTTATTTATTTTTGTTTTTCAAGGCTATTTGGGCTCTTGGTAACATTGCCGGTGACAATGCAGAATGCAGAGACTTTGTATTGAACTGTGGAATCGTCGAACCTCTCATGGAGTGAGTATTCTAAGCAGCTAATGAAGATGAGCATTCATAAGTGTCATGTTCTTGCTTATCTTGTTTGATGTTTCATTCACTTATTGTTATTAATGTTTATTTAAATGACTAGGCATATTCATATTAAGCTATTATTTTGCATAGTGCAAAACCATGCGAATGCATCATGATACTGTTGAGAATGCATTACGGGACATGTAGTGTCTCTCGGATCCCCAGTGAACAAGCAGAGTTTTCAGAGCCAGCCTGAAGTGAAGAAGGCCATAAATACATCTCATTGGTAGAATACATTTACTCTATAGCATTTGTTCTTACGGAGTAGTGTAGCCTCCTCTATATTTATTTTTTATAGGAGTTCTTCAAGACTCTCAAAGTACTAGAGCTCAATCAAATATCTGATCTCAAGTTAGCTAATTAGTATTTTTGTCCTGTATGAAAGTCAACACTTGGGCCGAGACTCCACAATGCATTGTAGGTAGTGATGTAGTGGTTGCTGAGTTCCATTGTATTGCCTAATCGTCTTTGAGAACCAGTTCTAAATTTGCGAACTAAATAGGAATGATTTTGAAAAAAGTGGTTGTACCCAAAATATTTCTTACATCCCCTTCCACCGTTGGTGCTACCTTCATCCACCTCTAGCGCCACTAACTGCTTGCATGGATACCACCCAAAGCCTTCAGTGCTTTTCTGTACCGTTATGGCAAGTGTTCAGTTGGGGAGACTCAGGAAGGGTGTGTGCTAGATCAGCGGTGGGTGATGATCTTTTGAAAGTATTGAGGCATAATACCAGACAGAACTTTATCGCATTAGACTGCCTTTCATAGGGAGCACTCATGGGGGGCTGAGTTCTCCCTGAAAGAAGTTTACTAAAACGAGATGACATTTTGCAGCATAATGTTCACTTAATTTGGTGTAAGAGCTGGAGGCCCATTAATTATTTCCTCACTTTCATGGTCTGTTTAGGAGGAGAGCAATGTCTGGTTTCTTTCATGACCTGCTTTTCTGCTTTCGTGTTTTTTAAAATCTCTATTCCTGTACCAGTAGTTTAAACAAAAGATTAAACTTTTACATATAGATCATTTCTTTTTTGGTGAAGAAATCTCTTTTCAACTAATTTTGCAAACATTTATCCATTAGCATTCTTCTGGGTTACAAAACGCCAACTCTTTGGTTAGGTTCAGTTTTTGCTATGCACTTTTTTACCAGTAATTTACAAACATCTGCATACAATTGTGTGAAAGGTTTATGTCTAAACTGTATTTTTTTATATCTTAATATAACCAGTCGAGTGGGCATGGCTGGTGGGTGAACAGGCTTGGCAGCTTGGTTAGTGTACTGTGTAAGCAGGTGGCTAGCCTACTGCAAGTCTGACTGGTGGAAAAGTGCATGTAGATAGCACAACAAATAACACCACTCCCAACTAAACTATAGTAGTTTATTGCACCCCCTCTAACACTGAATAGTAGAACATACCAACCACCATAGCAGCACCAAAGCACCCCACAAAACGGGAATTCCACAGGTGAATCAATGCTGACCTTATTTAAAATCCTAGCAGAACGTCATACACCTTTAAAAAGCAGGACAAATGCCGCCAAAGAGGATCGCTTCAACAGTGGAAGCAATTTGGCACTGGAAACATAAGTAAAAGGGCAATGCACACAAGCACTGTAAAAAGTAATGTCACAAAATACAGTACAAACCAATGTGAAAATACCATGCTTGATAACGACGAGTTAATCAATTCTCCTATCTGTATGTATGCGCTATTTGTATAGTGTAAACATAGTCAGAGTGTGGAAAATCAGCATCAACAGAGTCCTCCAAAAAAATACTGACACCCTCCTTGAAAGAAATAGCTGAAAATCAGCACACATCAAATGAAAATTATTTATTTCATGTTTTACTGATGTACAGGTATAGCATAAATGTGATTCACAGTGCCGTACAAAAATCAGTTCATAAAAGCAATTTGAAATCCATTGAAAGAGATCTTGAGACCTCTTCAAAGAACATCTGAAGTTGAGCTGAACAACACTCCTATCCAAGGAAGACATTGCAAGTAACTACAGGAGTAAATAATACTTCTCATTGTCCACATCACAAATAAGTTTCTGCCTCTGATCCACTCGGAGTGAGACTCAAACCTGGCATATCATTCCCATTCTAGGGGCATGTATGGTTTCCACTGAGTTTTCTATGGCCATGTTTAAAAAAAATAAAACAATAGTGTGCGGAAGGTAGTATAGTATTGATGGTCGGAGTGGCCTAAAGAGCAATCTATAATAAAGAAAGTAAAAGTGCCTGCAAGGGAGTTATTTGGGAAAAACAATCAAGCACTTAAAATATTCAGTGATGCTCAAAAGAGACATAACTTGGGGCCTGATTTTGATTTCAACGGACAGGTTACTCCATCACAATGGTGACGGATATCCCGTCTGCCGAAATTTAAATCCCATATGAAATAATGGGAATAATATTTTGGCAGACAGGACCTCCGTCACCATTGTGACAGAGTAACCTGTCTGCCATAATATAAAGCAGGCCCTTAATCTATTGTACTTAGTCTATGAAACACTGGAATGAAGTGTTGACTAAATCACATAGACAGGTGTATATGCTTGTGTATGTTATATTGAAAACGTAATAAGCTAAGGGGCTCCAAATAAATAAAATTGCATAGTACATTGACAATGTGTTTATCTACAACAGAGTATGAACCTGGTGAGTTTTAGACATTTGGCAATGTACTGGTAATCCACTCTCTCATTTCAACAAAAGAATGCCCATCATAGTATTGAAACAACTCCTTGTTGGAGGGATGCAAATGGCCCAACGGAGAGATGAGTTGTACATTGATGTTTTGGTCCCAAACGTTACATATCCACAAGACCGTCTTCAGGACTGTGTTTTTTATGCAGAAATATAAAGAGGACCGCACTCTAAACATAAAAAAAACAAATAAAAAAAGCTATCATTCATCAGACACAAATGCCTGTTTCTGGCAAAATACACCTTCAGTGAATGGAGCAGTGAGGCAGAAAATACTGCTCTAATTGTGGTAGAAGTAGAGAACATCACCTCATTTAAAAATAGAACAAACAAAAATGGTATGCACCTTTGAAAGGAGTCCCTAAGAAAGGAGAAGATGGTGCCCTGATAGTTGGCATAAAAAAAGCGGTCACATCATTCCTTTGTGTGTGATTTCATCAGTTCATGCTGGCGACAGAAATGAGTGTGGGATCAGAGAAGCCCATCTTTGCACGAGTAGCAGAAAAAAGGAGGCACCAATTTGTTTAATGCGGTGCTTCTGACATCAAGTAGAAGCTTACTGTGTTGGAAAAGTCATAGTTGCGTCGATTTTCTTACACACAAGTGAGGCCGTGCGCCGTTTCTTCTCCGGTCGGGTAGGCGATGTCGTTTTTTCTCCCTTGCAAGACAGCGATGCGCTTATTTCCCATCAAACACCTTAGATTCTTGCAGGTTCATGATGACTTTGACACCCATCAGCGATGCATGCTAAATCCGGTCGCACAGTGTTAGAAAACTGCACCTTGTGGGGTTTACGTCGTTAACAGCAGCCACGGGCGGGTGTTGCGTCGATTCTCCAGCCCCAATGCGTCTATCTCTCAATCGCGATGCTCCCAGCCGCGATGCAGGTGGAGCGTCGATTTTAGCCGTGAAGCGGGTGGCGCTTTGTTTTGCAGCTGCGTTGCAGGTGGTACATTGAAAATTTCCCTGCACGGTGTTCTGTGCATGGATTTCAGTCCCTGTTCTGCCAAGTTCACCTTTCAAGGGCCCAGGGACTGGATGGGGCACCACTTGTCAGGGCAGGAGTCTCAGCAGAGGGATCGGGTGCAGTCAGAGGAAGTCTTTGATGGCCCTGAGACTTCAGAAAAGGGGGCAAGCTCAGCCCAAGCCCTTGGAGAGTCTTCTCAAGCAGGAATGCACAACAACGTCCAGTATTTGTCCCCTTTCACAGGTAGAAGCAGCAAATGTAGGAAAGCCCAACAAAGCACAGTCACAGGCAGGGGCAGCACTTCAGCTTTCTCCTTGGCAGAGGTTCGTCTGGAATCCAGAAGTGATCTAAAATCTGGGGTTTTGGGTCCATACTTATACCCCTTTCTGCCTTTGAAGACGGCAAACTTCAAAAGAAAGTCTCTGTTGTTCACAGGATCCTGCATTGCACAGGGCATGCCCCAGGCACACACCAGGGGGTTGGACACTGCATTGTGTGAGGGTAGGCACAGCCCATTCAGGTGTAAGTGACCACTCCTCCCACCACTCCAGCCCAGATGGTGAATCAGGATATGCAGGCTACACCCCAGCTCCCTTTGTGTCACTGTCTAGAGGAGATTCACAAACAGCCCAACTGTCAGTTTGACCCAGACAGGGAATCCACAAACAGGCAGAGTCATGGAAGGGTTAAAGCAAGAAAATACCCACTTTCTAAAAGTGGCATTTTCAAACTAACAATCTAAAAACCACCTTCACTAAAAGATGTATTTTTAAATTGTGAGTTCAGAGACTCCAAACCCCACATTTCTGTCTACTCTCAAAGCTAAATTGCACTTCAAGGATATTTAAAGGCAGCCCCATGTTAACCTATGCGAGAGATAGGCCTGGCAACAGTGAAAACCGAATTTGGCAGTATTTCACTGTTAGGACATGTAAAACACATCATATACACTACACCCTGCCACTGGGGCTACCTAGGGCCTATCTTAGGGGTGCCTTACATGTATAAAAAGGGAAGGTTAGGGCCTGCAAGTGGGTACACTTGCCAGGTGGAATTGGCAGGTTACAGCTGCACACACAGACACTGCAGTGGCAGGTCTGAGCCATGTTTACAGGGATACTCATGTGGCTGGCACAACCAGTGCTGCAGCCTCACCAGTAGCATTTGATATCCAGGCCCTGGGCACCTCTAGTGCACTTTACTAGGTACTTACTAGTAAATAAAATATGCCAGTCATGGAAGAGCCAATTACTCGCATAATTTAAACAGGATCACTTGCACTTTAGCACTGGCCAGCAGTGCCCAGAGTATCAAAAATAGCCAAAACAGAGTCCAGCACACAGTCTCTGGGAAGCAGAGCAATAAGACGGGAGACCACGCCAAGGATGCCTGGTCTGACACTGTACATATAACGCTACACTATGGCACTTCTTTCACATGATTCACGTTCACTGCGCTGTCACTTTCGGAGCACCTAAAACATTTTTTATATATAATTTGAGATATCCTTATTCTTGATTTCACCATATCTTAAATAAAATTGCTACATGGTGATTAAACCGGATATTGAGAGTTTTTATACAGTGGAAGTCAAGGGTCACACTTCCTCTTTGGGGGCCACAAATATTGTTTACAAGATGCACAGCTGAGCAGTTTCACTGGAAGAGATTAAACACCTCCTGTGAAGAGATTACAGATCTGAGGCTGCACTCCCAATTCAGAAGGTACAGAAGCTGTGGAGTAAAAGGAAGCTTCTTGCTGGGATAATTTCATTCAGTCCTGTTAGGCCTGACAGCCTTAGGGTGGTCATACCCCAACGTTTCCCCCGCCTCCCTCCATTTTTCTGACCCTGTTTTTAGGACTCTGTGCACTTTACCACTGCTGGCCAGTGCTAAAGTGCATATGCTCCCTCACCTAATCATGGTAACAATGGGTTCGATGGCATCTGTCGCTGTAGATACGCATGTTCTGCAATAGCTCGCCATCTGGTGTTGGGCCGGAGTGTTACAAGTTGTTTTTCTTCGAAGAAGTCTTTCGAGTCACGGGACCGAGTGACTCCTCCTTTTGTCTCCATTGCGCATGGGCGTCGACTCCATCTTCGATTGTTTTTTTTCCGCCATCGGGTTCGGACGTGTTCCTGTCGCTCCGAGTTTCGGAACGGAAAATTAGCTAATTTTGGAAGATTTTCGTCGGTATTGTTGCGTTCGGGATCGGCGTACTTAGATTCCACACCGCATCGAAGATCGAAGAGCTCCGGTGCCCTTCGGGGTAGTTTTTCGATCCTCCGTCGGGGCCTGGTCGGCCCGACCGCGTGCTGAAGAACGCCGATGGAACGGACCCCGTTCCGCTTCTGCCCCAAATGCCACAATAAATACCCCTACACAGACCAACATTTGGTCTGCAACCTGTGCCTGTCACCTGAGCACAGCGAAGACACCTGCGAGGCCTGTCGTGCGTTCCGGTCCCGAAAAACACTCCGAGACCGTCGAGCCAGAAGACTTCAAATGGCGTCCGCACCGACAGCCCAACGGGAGTTCGAGGAACAGGAAGAAGAAGGTACCTTCTCGATCCAAGACTCAGACTCCGAAGGATTCGACGATACACAAACCGTGAGTAAGACGTCGAAAACCACACAAAGAAACATTTACAAGGCCCAGGGGACGCCACTGCCACCAGGCCATGGCTCAACCCATAAATTCGGTGACCGACCGTCGGCACCGAAAAAGGCCCAAACAGTGCCGAGATCGTCCGACTCCGGTCGAGACACCGGCACGCAGCCTTCTCGGGACCGAGAAAGTGCTGGAGACAAGCCTCGACACCGAGATGCCGGTGTGGACACGGCTCGACGCCGAGACAGCGGCACCGAAACAGATCGACGCCGAGAGGTTTCGGCCCCGAAAAGGAAAAAAGTCACCTCTGAGCCGAAAAAACACGCAGACAAAGTTTCGACGCCGAAACAAACTGCAAGCGACCCAGCTTCAGGCTCTTATACAGAAGAGCACTCGCTAACCTCCCAAATGCAAAAGCATAGGTTTGAGGAAGAGCTACAAGCAACTGATGTGGACCATACGCAAAAGCGTATCTTCATTCAGCAGGGGACAGGAAAAATAAGCACCCTTCCCCCCATTAGGAGAAAGAGAAGGTTGGAGTTCCAGACGGAACAAGCACCACAACCAAAAGTGGTGAAAAGAGTTACACCACCACCCTCTCCTCCGCCCGTGATTAACGTTTCACCAGCACAAACTCCATCTCACTCCCCAGCTCACACCACCATGAGCCAGGGTGACCAAGATCAGGACGCATGGGACCTATACGACGCCCCAGTGTCAGATAACAGCCCGGAGGCATACCCTACAAAGCCATCTCCACCAGAAGACAGCACCGCGTACTCTCAGGTGGTGGCTAGAGCAGCACAATTTCATAACGTAAGCCTCCACTCAGAACAGGTCGAGGATGATTTCTTGTTCAACACACTCTCCTCCACCCACAGCTCCTACCAAAGCCTGCCTATGCTCCCTGGTATGCTCCGGCACGCAAAAGACATATTTAAGGAGCCGGTCAAAAGTAGGGCAATCACACCAAGGGTGGAAAAAAAGTATAAGCCGCCTCCTACGGACCCGGTTTTCATCACTACACAGCTGCCACCAGACTCTGTTGTTGTAGGAGCAGCTAGGAAAAGGGCCAACTCTCACACATCTGGAGATGCACCACCCCCAGATAAAGAAAGCCGCAAGTTCGATGCAGCTGGTAAGAGAGTCGCAGCACAAGCTGCAAACCAGTGGCGCATCGCGAACTCCCAGGCACTACTTGCGCGCTATGACAGAGCCCACTGGGACGAGATGCAACATCTCATTGAACATCTGCCCAAGGACTTCCAAAATAGGGCAAAACAAGTGGTTGAGGAGGGACAGACCATCTCCAACAACCAGATACGTTCCTCCATGGACGCTGCAGATACAGCTGCACGGACAATTAATACATCTGTAACTATCAGAAGGCATGCATGGCTCCGAACGTCTGGATTTAAACCAGAGATTCAACAAGCAGTTCTCAATATGCCTTTTAATGAAAAAGAACTGTTCGGTCCAGAAGTGGACACAGCGATTGAGAAACTCAAAAAAGATACGGACACTGCCAAAGCCATGGGCGCACTCTACTCCCCGCAGAGCAGAGGGAATTACAGCACATTCCGTAAAACGCCCTTTCGAGGGGGGTTTCGGGGTCAAAGCACACAAGCCAGCACCTCACAAGCAACACCGTCCACTTACCAGGGACAGTATAGAGGAGGTTTTCGGGGACAATATAGAGGAGGGCAATTCCCTAGAAATAGAGGGAGATTTCAAAGCCCCAAAACCCCTACTACTAAACAATGACTCACATGTCACTCACCCCCTCCACACAACACCAGTGGGGGGAAGAATAGGTCATTATTACAAAGCATGGGAGGAAATCACTACAGACACTTGGGTTCTAGCAATTATCCAACATGGTTATTGCATAGAATTTCTACAATTCCCTCCAAACATACCACCAAAAGCACAAAATTTAACAACACACCATTCCAATCTCCTGGAGATAGAAGTGCAGGCACTATTGCAAAAGAATGCAATCGAATTAGTGCCAAACACACAAATAAACACAGGAGTTTACTCACTGTACTTTCTGATACCAAAGAAGGACAAAACGCTGAGACCAATCCTAGACCTCAGAGTAGTGAACACTTTCATCAAATCAGACCACTTCCACATGGTCACACTACAAGAAGTATTGCCATTGCTAAAACTACACGACTACATGGCAACTTTAGACCTCAAGGATGCTTATTTCCATATACCAATACACCCATCGCACAGGAAATACCTAAGGTTTGTATTCAAAGGAATACATTACCAATTCAAGGTACTGCCTTTCGGATTAACAACCGCACCAAGAGTCTTTACCAAATGTCTAGCGGTAGTCGCTGCACACATAAGAAGGCAGCAAATACATGTGTTCCCATATTTGGACGACTGGCTAATCAAGGCCCATTCGTTCATACAGTGCTCAAATCACACAAATCACATCATACAAACCCTCTTCAAACTCGGGTTCACCGTCAATTTCACAAAATCCAAAATTCTGCCACGCAAGGTACAACAATACCTGGGAGCCATAATAGACACATCAAAGGGAGTAGCCACTCCAAGTCCACAAAGAATTCAAAATTTCAACACCATCATACAACGCATGTATCCAACACAAAAGATACAGGCAAAGATGGTATTACAACTCCTAGGCATGATGTCATCATGCATAGCCATTGTCCCAAACGCAAGACTGCACATGAGGCCCTTACAACAATGCCTAGCATCACAGTGGTCTCAAGCACAGGGTCACCTTCTAGATCTGGTGTTAATAGACCGCCAAACTTACCTCTCGCTTCTGTGGTGGAACAACATAAATTTAAACAAGGGGCGGCCTTTCCAAGACCCAGTGCCACAATACGTAATAACAACAGATGCTTCCATGACAGGGTGGGGAGCACACCTCGATCAACACAGCATACAAGGACAATGGAACGTACATCAAACAAAACTGCATATCAATCACCTAGAACTTCTAGCAGTTTTTCAAGCACTAAAAGCTTTCCAACCAATAATAGTTCACAAATACATTCTCGTCAAAACAGACAACATGACAACAATGTATTATCTAAACAAGCAGGGAGGGACGCACTCCACGCAGTTAAGCCTGCTAGCACAAAAAATTTGGCATTGGGCAATTCACAACCAAATTCGCCTAATTGCACAGTTTATACCAGGGATACAAAATCAACTCGCAGACAATCTCTCTCGAGATCACCAACAGGTCCACGAATGGGAAATTCACCCCCAAATTCTGAACACTTATTTCAAACTCTGGGGAACACCTCAGATAGACTTGTTTGCGACAAGGGAGAACGCAAAATGCCAAAACTTCGCATCCAGGTACCCACACAAACAATCCCAAGGCAATGCCCTATGGATGAACTGGTCAGGGATGTTTGCTTACGCTTTTCCTCCTCTCCCTCTCCTTCCTTACCTGGTAAACAAACTCAGTCAAAGCAAACTCAAACTCATATTGATAGCACCAACTTGGGCAAGGCAACCCTGGTACACAACGCTGCTAGACCTATCAGTGGTACCCTGCATCAAATTGCCCAACAGGCCAGATCTGTTAACACAGCACAACCAAAAGATCAGACACCCAGATCCAGCATCGCTGAATCTAGCAATCTGGCTCCTGAAATCCTAGAATTCGGGCACTTACAACTTACCCAAGAATGTATGGAAGTCATAAAACAAGCAAGAAGGCCATCCACCAGGCACTGCTATGCAAGTAAATGGAAGAGGTTTGTTTGCTACTGCCATATTAATCAAATACAACCATTACACACAACTCCAGAACATGTAGTGGGTTACTTGCTTCACTTACAAAAATCTAACCTAGCTTTCTCTTCCATTAAGATTCACCTTGCAGCAATATCTGCATACCTGCAGACTACCTATTCAACTTCCCTATATAGAATACCAGTCATTAAAGCATTCATGGAGGGCCTTAGGAGAATTATACCACCAAGAACACTACCTGTTCCTTCATGGAACCTAAATGTTGTCCTAACTAGACTTATGGGTCCACCTTTTGAACCCATGCACTCCTGCGATATACAGTTCCTAACCTGGAAGGTGGCATTTCTCATCGCCATTACTTCCCTGAGAAGAGTAAGCGAGATTCAGGCGTTTACTATACAGGAACCTTTTATACAACTACACAAAAATAAAGTCGTCCTAAGGACCAATCCTAAATTTTTGCCAAAGGTTATTTCACCGTTCCATCTAAATCAAACAGTGGAACTTCCAGTGTTCTTTCCACAGCCAGATACCGTAGCTGAAAGGGCACTACATACATTAGATGTCAAAAGAGCATTGATGTATTACATTGACAGAACAAAGAACATCAGAAAGACTAAACAACTCTTTATTGCATTTCAAAAACCTCATGCAGGAAACCCAATTTCAAAACAAGGTATAGCCAGATGGATAGTTAAATGCATCCAAATCTGCTACCTTAAAGCTAAACGACAGCTGCCCATTACACCAAGGGCACACTCAACCAGAAAGAAAGGTGCTACCATGGCCTTTCTAGGAAACATCCCAATGCAAGAAATATGTAAGGCAGCCACATGGTCTACGCCTCACACATTCACCAAGCACTACTGTGTAGACGTGTTATCCGCACAACAAGCCACAGTAGGTCAAGCCGTATTAAGGACATTATTTCAAACTACTTCCACTCCTACAGGCTGATCCACCGCTTTTGGGGAAATAACTGCTTACTAGTCTATGCAGAACATGCGTATCTACAGCGACAGATGCCATCGAACTGAAAATGTCACTTACCCAGTGTACATCTGTTCGTGGCATCAGTCGCAGTAGATTCGCATGTGCCCACCCGCCTCCCCGGGAGCCTGTAGCAGTTTGGAAGTTACCTTCAATTATTTATATATGTATCATCTCAACCTTAAATAGGTGCATAATTAGTAACTCCATTTCATGGGCACTATTACTACAATTCAACTCCTACCTCACCCTCTGCGGGGAAAAACAATCGAAGATGGAGTCGACGCCCATGCGCAATGGAGACAAAAGGAGGAGTCACTCGGTCCCGTGACTCGAAAGACTTCTTCGAAGAAAAACAACTTGTAACACTCCGGCCCAACACCAGATGGCGAGCTATTGCAGAACATGCGAATCTACTGCGACTGATGCCACGAACAGATGTACACTGGGTAAGTGACATTTTCATTCTTACTCAAGTGGCATATTTAATTTACCTGTAAGTCTCTAGTACAGTGCACTACATGTGCCCGAGGCCTGTAAATTAAATGCTAATAGTGGGCCTGCAGCACTGACTGTGCCACCCACATACGTCGCCCCTTAGCCATGTCTCAGGCCTGCCATTGCAAAGTCTGTGCGCAGTTTCACTGCTACTTCGACTTGGCATTTAAAACTACTTGCCAAGCCTTAAACTCCCCTTTTTCTTCATATACATCACCCCTAAGATAGGCCCTAGGTAACCCATAGGGCAGGGTGCTATTTAAGTAAAAGGCAGGACATGTACCTATATGTTTTACATGTCCTGGTAGTGAAAAACTCACCAGTTTGTCTACTGTGAGGCCTGCTCCTCTCATAGACTAGCATTAGAACTGCCCTTATATACTTTTAAGTGGGAGAGTCTGCTCTTGTAGGAATAGCCCTGTCATGTTTAGCATTGCCACAATGCTAACAGAAAATCCTGCTTACTGGTGAAGTTGGATTTAATATTACTATTTTGGAAATGCCCCTTTTAGAAAGTGGGTATTTCTCTGCACTTACTGCCATCTGTGCCTTACAGCCTGTCTGCAGTCCACTTCTGGTCTGTGCTAGTTGACAGCTCCCCTTATGAATTCCACCCAGACAACTATAGACACAGGACACCCAGTCATATCTGCATACTGAATGGGTCTCCCTGGGTAGGAAGGGTGGAGGGACTCTCTCTTACATTTCAAAGGCCAGTGGCCTGCTCTCACACAAAGGACTGCTAACCCCCCACAGGGATCCTGGCAGACAGGACTGGGCTGAAAGGGGAACATATGCACTTCAGAACCACTCTTTGAAGTCTCTCTCACTTCAACAGCATTTTTGGGTATATAAACTGGGTCTCCAACCCCACCAAGTCAGACAGTTCTGGACCCACACTTGGACTCTGTCAAAGAGACTGCATGGTTGCCCAAAGGATTCATCTAGACGGCTTGGCTGAAGGGCTGATTTCCTGCTTGTTGCCCTGCTGCCTGGTTCGCCTGACTCTGCTGGAAGGACTTTGCCTTCTTCCTAAAGTGCTCTCCAAGGGCTTGGATTGAGCTTGTCTCCTGTTCCTGAAGTCTCAGGGCCAACAAAGACTTAACCTCTTCAGAAAATCCTCGTGCGTTGGAAAATCAACGCTTCATCTGCAGACATCGCTGTAACGCCTGCATTGCAGCTGAAAAATGGCCGTACCACCGATCAGAACGACACAGCACTGGCTTCCTGACTGGAAATTCGATGCAGCGCCTGGTCATGGCGAAAAATTCCCCGCATCTCCTTCCCGATCAGTGCAGCACCTGCGCCTTCTACTAGTGCTTCAAGGATTTTCAACACATCGTCCCTGGGTGTACAAATATCCCTTCATCGCAGTGAGGAACCAAGATTGTGCTCATGAACAATTACGCATCACATTGCAGCATGGAAAGAAACAACGATTCATCTGTGTCACGCCTGAAATTCTGTCGCAACACTCTATTTTTCCACACATCTCCTCCTCTGCGGTCCCTGTGCGTCGTATTTTTGACGCAACCCTGGTACTTTGTGTTTTAAGGATACAACCACTGTTTTTAAGAACTGAGACCCTTTGAATGTTCAAAAAGTGATATTTCAACTTATGCTTATTGGATTTTTGTTGTTTTTACCTTATTTTATTTAGATAAATATTAACTATTTTTTTAAACCTGCGTGGTGTATTTTTGTGGTGTTTTCACTGTGTTACTGATCATAGCCAAATCCACAGTGACTACAGGGGATGCTGCTGAGCACACAGCTCTGATTCTCCAGGTGAGGCGATCTGTGGCACGTGAATCTGCCCAATATGACAGGGCGTAACAGGTGAGTGAGTATTAAAACGTCAGACTGTTGTAACGCTAAGGAGGTTGGGTTGATGAAATCAGAGCGCTTATCTTGAAACTTGAAGTAAAGTGTCTGTGCTTGCCGTGCTTTCTACTTGAATTAAAGTCTCTGTACTTGCTGTGCTTACTATTTGAAGTAGAGTCTCGGTACACACTCATGACTGTGCACTCTTTGGGGTGGTGGTGGAGTTGTCCCCAACACAGCGATCGTCGCCACTGTTTTAATAAGATATTTCACTCCATAGGTAAATATTCTACCCTTATTTGCTCCACCACAACTTCCAGTCAGCTGAGTGGTACAAGTGATAGTTGGAATGTTCGGGCATTACACCATCAGGGAAGGGAAACAACCACTGTGGAAAATAAGAAGGGGAGTAGGCTGGATGGGGAAAACCATTTAGGATAGTAGGATATAAAAATGAGCTTGTCCCTCATTGGAGGCCAGGGGAAGGTTGGGGGGCAGAGGTTGGACAGCTGCATGGAGGTTTAACCCCTGCCTGCCATGATGTGTGTATGTTTATGCAATATCTATATATATATATATATATATATATATATATATATATCTCTATATATATATAGTCATAAATGTTTCCTGAAAGCACCATTTCATGACATACAAAATATGTCAGCATGGCAGGCAGTGGGTTAGGATAGAGCTAGGTGTCTGCTGGCTAGTGGCAGGAGGAGATGCCTAAGCCAATCACACCTATTCACAGCAGTCCGCTGTGTATTTTAAATCCTGATGGAGACAAGTTGGATGAATGAGGCACTCACACTGGACAGAAAGAGTGGGATTTAAGTTGCCTAGACAAATTGAGTGTACCCAGATAAGAATGTGGGACATCAGTTTATGAATGTAACTCAAATACACATGTAGGTTGAGAGACTGTTTCATGGTACATCATACCAAAATCTGTTATGAGTTTTGATTGGTAAAAGCAACAGTCGTCATACCCACATCCATCCAGTGCAAGGTATCACTCACCATATGAATTGTGGCTGTCTTGATGCCACAATTGGAGCTAAAACCATACTTAGGTGTGTCAAAGAGATCAAATAATCTACCGACCCAACATCAGATACCATTAAGAAACAAGTATGGCCTCATGCTGAGAATTAAGTCTTCCCTGTGCAAGCTTTATACCAAACAGAGATGCACAATCAGATGTGGGATGCTTTCAGGATGACTGAAGAAAAGAAGGCCAGAGATTTGCATTGCTCCTTCTTGGATTCTTTTTGGCATTTGGTATTGGTAAACATGATCTTCTGGTTAGAGTCCGCATCATAGAAGACATTTTATTTGTCTACTAGATATCATTCTTTGGGGGCCAATCCTCAACAGTGACCTTATCGCCATATAAATCTCACCCTTCTCTTGTGTTTTTCAACAGGGCTGACTCCTATTCTTTGATACACGACTATTCCCATTAGTTACATTAATGGCGTCCTTAGAATTCCCTTCTATAACCAATTCTGATTCTAGCAGCCTTTGTTTAATCTGTTGTAAAACAAAAATAACCCATCTTTTTACGCATGTTCTCCTTTTTTGTGGTCCTGGATAGCTTGTGTTATTTGTCCAATAGTGAATGAATGTCTGCTAAATGGTTCCCCACTCCATTTACCTTTTGTTAAACATCATAAGTGGAAGGACTAAATTAATTGATACTTTTGACTTTTCTGTAAATTCATCAAAACGGTATGCTCAAGAGACGCAGATCGCATAAACGTCAATCATTCCAGGTGGGCCATAGCAAGTCTGTCACGACTCACGTGGTGTAAAAGCCTAGCATGTGCACTGTAAACCAGTCGTGTGATTTTGAAGATTGTACGTAAATGCCCTTTGGTGAGTTTGTTTTGATCTGTCTGTTTTAAATAAGCATTTTAACCTGCTGGCTAAATGCAGCATTGTTCTACTCCCCAAAGAATATAATTAATAAGCATCTCTCGCACTTCCTTCCACTCACGGAAAGATGTGACTTGGATGCAGATCAAAAACGCTCCTAAGACAGTATGCCGCAGTTCTGCCTCCTGTTTGACCGCTGTCCACCAAAAGCAGGCTTCCAGTGATCAAAAGCCTACTCATACCAGTGGCTGACAGTCTTTCACTACATCCTGGTCTGAAGGGAAGTTTGACTGCTCATGCATGCAGACTTTCACACAGAGATTCCTTTCATCTGTTGTGGCTACTGGGTGTACAGAGGGTACATCCTCAGTGAATCCATTGAATGTTGTGGGGCAAACTAATGATATACAACCTTTCTCTTTGGGGGAAGATATTTGAGAGGTGCCAAGAAGGGTTGGGTTTTAGACTGATCATGAAGATGCTTCAAGTGGGAGATGCATTGGGTGAGGCTAAGCAACAGAGTGAGAAAATCTTAAACAAGGATTCCCTACACCATCTTAGAATGATGGGACATAAAGCCTTATTGGAAAGGCACAAGAACAGCATCCTGTCTTTTGAGAAAGGTAAGCGAAGATTGTTAGGGAATTTTGATTTACTCAGAAAATTCTAACCCTCACTAATGGGTCATTTGAAGAAAAAAAACAATCAAGCACCATTATAAGGCCCCTGATCCCATTACTCACACCTCAGATTGCTGGTTGTATCTCAAAGGACTAAAAGAAAGTACTGTAGTTTCTGTCTTGAGTAAAGACTCAAGCTCCTGTTGAATATTTGAATCTGGATGATACTTAGGGTCAAGAAAACTGAGCTGGTTCACTACAGAAAACGATCCAAGAAATCTCTGCAAGAAGAGCTAGCCACAGTACCTGGAGCTGGATCTTTAGCTGTGGCCCTTATCAGGAGTCTGAAGCAAGCATTTTTCCCACGGGAACAAGTGGTATCCAGAGAACAGTCTACAAAGTTTTGGGGTGAATTGGAGCAAAATACCTTTTCATAAAAGTCCTAAAAGGTGAGACTGTTTCATCTCTGATGGACTGGGACAAGTTGCTGAAGCTACCTGATTAAGGTGCCTCCCCAGCAGTCATGATGTTCTATATCGACCCATCTGGAGCGTTTTGCTTTAAGAAACTGCTTTGGCAGACCTCGTGAACAATGCATCCACCCAAGGAGCACTCCGTATATGTAGCTCCATGTTTTGCACTGCAGATGAATTCCGCTTCCTAAACATTTCTAATTAAATAATCTGTGTATAACAAAATCGACCAAAGTGTAGCAGACGAAGAAATAATTTAAACAGCTTAAGGTTTTCTCACTCAGCTTTTTGCAGTCTGGCTCAGAACTTCAACAGGACTGCAGACTGTCTAATTAGTTTTCCTTGCAAGATGGATCATGTACCTTAAAGTTGCACTGACTTTAAAAATTCCCGTTTTTTTAAATGGATGCTTTTCATAATTGTCTGACGTCTGATTCCCAACTTCCTTTTGTTTCTATTTTATGTCTTGTTGTTTGTAACTGATTTACCTCTTTACTTTAATCTTAATTAGGTGTTGCTGCAAATGTACTGGATGAACTCTGAAGATGGTTTGACTGTGTTGAAGCTCAGCCTTTGCTCCTGTCAAGCGCGCCCCCCCCCCCCCCCCCCCCCCCCACAGATTAGCAATCCAGGTGTCTACACCTATCACCTGCCTCAGATAGAGCTGTAGATAATCTTGGAAAATGTAAGCAGGTTTTTAAAACCGGGTTGGACCGCATCAAGATGAAACGATATACCACAAACATTATGATTTTGTTTGCAGGCTCACATCCATGGTTATAGAGCTTCCACGTTTTGGCACAAAATGTTGTGGCACCGCACTCCAGCAACCCAAGTTAGTCCTTTTAGTCAAAAGATTGACAATAAAACTTAGAATATCATCAGGGTTAATGGCATATTATTTTCCACAAGAAGTACAGTGTAAGGTAATTCCATTATTAGCTACCCGCAGTGTGTGAGTACCTTGGAAGTTCTGGTGCTTTTCCTATTGTATTTTATAAATATCTTCTACCTTGGTTTAGTACAGCATCTTCTCACCCATTAAGAGACTGTAGAGTGTGCCAGCCTGCTTACCGATCATACTAAATGGATCTCATGTCGGCCCTCGTTGGCATTCGCTTCCAGTGTCTCAAGGGGTGTGTTCCAAAGTAGTTTGTATTGTGAATCAGGTTTTCTATAGCTGTTACACTCCGAACTAACCACCCACATGCCTCTATTAACCTTGAGATCCTCTGGTGCCCACCTTTTGATACTGCCTAAATAAAGGAAAACCAAGCCGTGGGGTTATTTGCTGTGGATCTTACCTCCATGTCTTTGGAACGCCCTTCCCCATTGTTTGAGAAGTCTGTGGACGAGTATGTTATGAAGATAGATATAAAGATGATGTTGTTCCTTAAACCCTAACCTATAATCTCTAGTATCTCCTTGCATCGTGTAGTCATGTTATCCACTACTTCTAGTATTTGGTGCCTTGGTACCCTATAGCTATCTATCCAAGCTCTTTTCAAATGTCTAAGCCCAGTAATATAACATGACTGATAAGAAAGATGATACAGTTCAGCTTTAAAAGCAGCCTCGTCCTCTTAGAGAAAGACAATGCTAAGTAGCATTTGCATGTTTGAAAATGTTCCTTTGTCTCACAACGCATTGACCAGTGTTAGACAGAATGTGATCAGTGTTTCAAAACGGTACTTAGTTAAAGCCAAGGAATTAAATCTTCCAGTACTTTGTCACTTTTAAGCCATATGTTTACATGAAGCTCTAACCTTGTTAAGAAATAATCCCTTTAATGTAAGCTAGGAGCTTCTCAGGGGGCTTTTGAGCCTTGTGAATTAAGTGCACAATGGGGTTTACACAAGACATTTGGCAAATGTTCTCAGTTTTGTTAGTAAAAAAATGACACTCATTCACACAGTATGATATCTTCCCGGAGGGTGGGAATAAGATTTGTAAAGTACCCTGTAACTGCAATGATTAGATGTCGTGTCCATATGCTTACCATTATATTAATTTACTGCCTTTAAAACTTACTGATTTTAGATAACGTTTTGTGAAATTGTGCTGTAAAACTTTCACTGTTTGACTCCGCTATTTTCAAAATTATTTTGGAAAGAGAACTCCCTCGTATCCCTTATAAAAGGTCATGCTCAATCGGCCTTAAATTGTTGGGCTATTGGAATATTTCCTATGTGGCTGTTCGTAACTGCCCCTTTATTTCCTAATTTGCAGTGGATGGGTCCTAATGCCTCTTTGTGGCGTTGCTCGCATCGGTTTCTTTGTTAGATTTACGGCTATAAATATATCCCTTGCCACAGCAAGGATACAGTTGTTCTAGCCCTGAGACAATGGCCAGGGTTTTTTGTTTCCCGGAAGTGACCTTGTCACAAGCAAACGAAAATGTTCAGTCTTTTATCTATATCTCTCTGTTTCAATCTTTGAATTACTGTATCCCATTAATTCTGTTTCACATTTGTGTTTGGAATAATTTTCGAAATAACCACTAGCTCCCAGAAAGCCATTTTAAAATCCGATTTCTTAAACTATTTTCTGAGGAACACGGTTTAAGTCATTACTGTATTGTCTATTTAGTAACATTTATTCGTAAGTTACATTTAGCAACTTTTTTTTGGTAATCACTTTGTAGTTAAGTTTGAGTTATTTGGAATTGTTATATTAGCAATATTTTTAAATGTGTTTTCTGTGCTTTGCTTGTCAAAAATAGGTTTTGCAGGCGAAGCTGTGAAACTTATTAAAGTGTTTTCGGAATAAATTCGCTACCATTACAAATTCTTTAGTTTATATTTTTCTGTAGGGAAGTTGTGCTTCGAAGTTTCAGGGGCGTCACATGTGCTAAATTCTGTATGTGGAATTTTAATTTCACACTCCTCTAAAAGGAACCTTCATCTTGAAGCTGGTGTATTTACGCTTTTCAAAAAATGTACTTAAGAAAATAATTTATTTTCACATTTTTACAATTATCCGGAAGCAAATATGTGATTTAAAAATTAATTCATATGCTTTTCCTGACTGCAAGAAAGGGATTCACTTACATTACGTTTGCTTAATTTAATATATTGATAGACTGTTGCATGCTGTTAAAATAAAATTAACGTGATTAATTAAGGGTAAAATGATAAACGAATCATGCCTTTTGACAATTGACCGAATAACCTCAGTTAAGATGTTTTTCTTATTAAGGCTATTTCAATTAGATTCTCCAGTGAACACTTGGGAAAGGGCCATTGGTCACCCGAAACACACCAGGTTGGTGGGGAGATAGATGATCTTCACCTGTTGCTTGACGCAATCGTCAGCAAAGAGATTGATGAAAAAAAATATATAAAAAATGAATTACTCTTGTGGAGCCTGGTGCGTCTGGCAGTGCGGTGCGGTCATTAAACAATGATGTTTCCATTTTCTGCTTGATTTGTTGACAGTGTCTCGTTGTGTGCACTCACTACATATGTCTGCAGAACAAAGTATCAGGAACTGTTACAAACGTTTCAGGGGTGTGCAGTAACATGAAGGAGGGGTTTAGGTACTCGAGGTACATAAGTAAGGTTCATTTGTCATGTGTTTTAAAATAATATCCAGTCATGAACAAATGACAGTTCCTGAAGTTCTAGATGCTCAGTATTACAAATTTAATTTAACTGTTTCTTTTGTCAACAGGCTTCTGTCAAACGCAACTCGGCTGACGACAACTAGAAACGCAGTGTGGGCTCTTTCGAATCTGTGCCGAGGCAAGAATCCCCCTCCAGATTTTAGCAAGGTACGGTTAAAATCGCATCCTCCTCTCCTTATAACCGTGGTTGTGCCTTACTTCGACATAGCTAGCAGTCTCCTATTGAGATATTCACTTTTTTTTTAACTTAATGAATTATTTATTTGATTTGCTTAAATTAATTGCCCATTACTGATTAAAAAAAAAAAAAAAATGAAATATTCTAAGAAAACACAAACTCAATGTCACCTTAATGTTAAAAGTATATAACGAAATAGCATATTAAATTGAACAGGTTAGTCTTCAATCACTGCTCTTCCAGATGCAAATCCAGAGCTACTGGTACAGGGTAATGTTCATGAAAGGGTTGGAAAGCATTCCGTAGACCCTTTGGGTCAAGGGCCAGTCCAAGAGTAAATAGTTGGGTGATTCGGCATAAATAAACAGACATTGCAGCCTAAGTGGGCCCTTTAACAACAACAAAAAACTTTAGCCTGGGCCACAAATTAAAGGTGCATATGTGTCTTTTGTGAAACTGTTAACTTTGGTGGATCAGTTTGTATTAATATTTTTTGTCCATCTCGTATCGTTTTTTCTGGTTTTGTGACCGTTTTGTGGATGTATTGCATCTGTAGATGGATCACCATTTCATAGTTACTCAGAGGAATCTGATACTATAACCATTACCTCTGCTCCTAAGGGGTGGTGCATTTTGACAATTATCTGGATACAAACAAAGACTGGATGGCTTATGGTCTGACTGTGGAACAGGTCCCCAGTCACTAGAGTAGTCTGGTTCCTTAATGATAACCTAAGACCTGGGCAAAAAAGGTAAGAGCCTGACTCTTTTTCAGCTATGAGCTTTTATTTGTAGTGGGATGCATACATCTAGTCCTGGAATTGATCTAGAGAGTGTGAGATCTAGTTGGAACATGTACTCGTGCAGTAGATAGACAGGTGAGGGTGACTCGAGTCAGGAGGCAGCTGAGAGTCAGATTTCCAATTCTGACTTGCAGAAGTCCTTTGCTCCTATGGATCTGAAACTAAGATTATATCTGACGCATAGAAGAGTCGAAAAAAGTCTCTGCCCACGAGGTAGTAGTGCATGCTTGGGCTTTCAGTTCTGTCTGTGTAAAAGTCTTAAGTTGATCTGGAAATAAAAAGAGGTGTGGGCAGATAGTTGAGATAAGACCCAGGCTAGGCAGTGAGGCCCTTGCCCCTGGTTGAAGCTGAACTTGGCACCTATGCGTAGGCTGGACTGAAGGTTATTTTTCTAAGTTGGAAACAAATCCACTGGTAAAATGAAAAGAGAGACGAAGAATGATTTGCTCCTTATACTCAAAAAGTTTTAGGCAAGGAGGTTGGGCCTTCGATTTCCATGAGGATGTGTAGGCAAGCTTTAGCGATCTGTAGTATTTACAGCTGTTGGGAACTGAAAATTCATGACAAAGTTCAGTCTAGTCACAGTGTGCCTTCCTGAGCCATAGGCCTCTGGAGACAAAGAACCTAAATCTCTAGCGATCATGGAAAAGGTATGTTTTAAACAGGTTAAGTTAGGAGGTAGGGAATTCACAATACACTAGGTCTCCCTTCAATGACGTGGAATTGTTTTAGATTGCCTCTTGTTTCTAGTAGTTTAACAAAGAAAGTCTTTTGCAATAGGGTTTTCATTTACTCGTTTTAGTTGTTCTTACCTATTAACTATGGGCACAATTTAAAAAGTTTTGAGCGCTTGAGGGGAAATTATATTTGTGAGTGGGTTGTGGACAATGGTCCGTATAACGGATTCCATGGAATTAGAAGTAATGATGTCATTAAAGATTTCCAGGAGGACAAGACTAGGAAGGGGGAGCCTGACAGGCAGCACTGCATTACACGTTATGTAAATTCAGCTCCTGGGAGTGTTGGAAAGAAGAGAAGGTGCTTCTAACTCTGGACAGATGTGGAGGTAGCTTGAAATGATCAGTGGAAAGCAGAAGGTACCTTGGTACCTTTTTTTAATTTTTTTTATTAAAGGAATCCAGTTCCTGTATTTTAATACGAAAGGTGTTGCTGAGTGGGCAATGCACATGGAGATAGCGGTTGGTTTCTTAAATTTGAAGAGATATTGATCAGTTCCTTGGGAAGGCGGGCAGCTACAGTAATGCAAAAAGAATAGTCGCTCATTTTTGTTTTCTTCATGGAAGCACTATACATCCTTAGTTGTTTTTTTAAGCAATGCACTTTCTATTCTTTGATCTGTTCCTCCTAACACTAACACCATTTCTGGAACTGATTAATGGTTTTTAGTGCAGCTAGGTTTAACCATTGTAGTTCTGGTAGACCATAGTCCATGAGAGATGTAAGTGCATTAATAGTAGCTATGAGAAATAGGCTCATTCACAATATTGTGGATACTTGGCAGATCATGCAAAGAAAACCAGCCCTAAGTCTAGGCCAGAGGAATACATTTTTATTTGAAATATGTCTTAGCACTATTATTAATTGCAGCTTTATTTATCACTTACTGCACCAAGCGGAAGAGCCGTTTCAAGGGCATCATTAATGATCTGGGTTCATTAGAATGTTGCTGTCTAGGAGTATGGCTATGAGGCATTTAGTTTTTGCTCATCTTTTAAAAAAGGTATTGATTTCTTCGAGTAGGTAAAGTATATTATTCTAGGATTATGACTGTGGTGGCGATTAGGGAGGCTGCGTTGTGTGGTTGAGTCTTGTAAGTCAGCGTGTTGCTACATGTTGGACGATATATACACGCTTCTGTTTTTTGTTTGTTTAAAATGTTTGTAAAGCGCTAGGCAGAGTAACCATGGAGTTCCTTTAAAGCACTGAAAGAAAGCGTAGTCCGCACTTTTGTAGAAAGAGGAACGAGCCAATCTACGTGTGCGGTGTTTTAGTGAATGCCTTTGTCTCGTTATATTTCGTGATTACAAAATACTTTTGTTTTTTCCTGATCTGTGACCAATTACTTATAAAACGCAACTCCTTTTACACAACATATGTGTCCACGTTGTGATGAATTTCGCAGTTCTCTTCCTCTCTACTACACGATTGGAAGTTGCCAAAAACGTTTCTCTTCACACCAGGGGCTTTTCGCCTTGCTGCACACTTTTTTTTAGATAAGTGTTCTAGTCAGAGTTTCTGGATTGTTTCCATCAACCATTGCCATCAGTCTTAAGATTTGAAGAATGTGGTCTTGTTTAAATGTTATGACGATCTTTAGGCTCCTGCTAATCTGTAAACCTTTTTTCAGTGGAACCACACCAAGGGCTAACCTAGACTCCTTAACGTCCTTACTGGCTTACTGTATTTTCGTTCTTACAAAGTTTTCTAAATACTGTACGATTTGGCCAACTTTGAGAGTTCCAGGATTTCCGTCCAGAGAGACCACGCTACTCATGTTCATTTGACTCTGTTATTGCTAGGTAGTGTTTTCGTTCCCCGTTTTCAGCACTGAGGGTACCCTGCTTGGAGCAGTGGGAGAGGAAACAAATCTGACTTAGTTAAGAGCTTTTGACTACAGGTAACGTGCATGTGAGTCTGCGTCATAGGCGGCACATCCCTTTTTCTGTGCTTAATAATATTGTCTTAAGTCCCCCCGGACCCTCTCCTGAATGGTGTTGATCGAAGCCTGTTTCTCGCTCCTCACACTTAGCATCTACCCAACGGGGTCCTATGGCCCCAGGCTCCTTTTGGATCTTTTGATCTTTTTGTTCATTAATGATTTTTCTCTCCAGCGCCTTCTTTCTCCATTTCAGAAAGCCTATGATGCCTTATTTCTGCATAAAGCTATTCACGTCATGTCACAAACATTTTGCCACAACTGGCCTGCATTATCTGTCTATTACTTGCTTAGAGAAACAGTCATCTGGTACATGCCTGAAGTCTTTGTGCTGTCATAGGTGTTAGGCACCAACATCTGGTTACATGCAGAATAAGGGTGCACTGATCTTATAAAACATTGAATTTAGTCCTTATGATGAGTCACACGATAAGCACCAGCTTTTCAGAGGTGCAGTATCAAGTTCTTTTTTGTTGGTGAGATAAAGATGCACCTTTCATAGACATTTCCGGTGTGGAGTTCAGCCTCACTGCCCGTATACAAGTGGTACAAGTAACCCTGGGGAAAAAAGCACCCACTTGCTTGCAAGCTGGCTCTAACTGTCTTCAAACCAAGGAAAGAGAATCATGTTCCGGGAGAAGTCTTCAGAGACAAAATCCTCTGTTATTCTTGAGACTTCATTGCACTTTTGAGTTAAGGACAGACGCACAGCTCCTCGCCAGGAGACAGATGTCCTAAGGCCTTCACTCCTCTCCACAAGGAGGCTCACAGCCACTGTCTGGATTGGAGAATTACTTCTTGAGCAGCAGAACCAGTCGGCCTGTTGGTTCCAGAGTCTTCTGGAACTATAGTGATTCTTCCTAGTAGTGCTTCCACGTTCCGAGCTCCACATGTGTTTACTGCAGCTGCATCTGGAGGAGCACAGGAAGAATTACTGGATCTGGGTCCACATCTCAGGATCCTGGATCCCTGTCTCTGTTCCTTACCTTTCAGTAGTGGCTACATGGTCCAAGTCTTTTGGTGAGATGATGCTTCTTCCTGCTTCACCCAATCGCTTGTCCCAGTTGATCACTCAGAGTATGGGCAGGGTTCATTATAGTAAATCGTCATCATTACCTTTGTGAAAAAGTCCGATTCGCCCCCTCACTTCAGTGGGTTGGAGCAGAATGCAGGGTTTTCAAGCTGAAAATCTTTACTCCAGTGCAGAAATCCAGAATAATAATAATCAAGTTGAACAGTACCGCAATCTATGTAGTTTTGTTAAATGTACTACTAGTGGGCCTCCAGAAATGTGTTTAAAGTAGGGCATGTTACTGCAAGTCCCCTACTTTGCTGGGATCGGTAATACCAAATTCTACAGCCTAAGCGGGCCTACACTCATCATCCACATGCCTCCAGACAGACATCAACCCTGTTTTGGAGGCCAGAGTGGCACAGTGATGTACATCTCACTTGCTCAAATCATGCAACCAGTTTACCTCCTGGACAGTTTGTGAGAATTCCTATATACCTTTCCTTCAACTTCTTTAACTCCAAGGGCCCTTCAGAACATTATGGTGAGCCCATAATGCTTAGTCATCTCAGATATTTAGTAATGGCTTCCTCAAATCAGATTTTCGAAATAGTCCCATCTAGTGTGCATGTACTTCATCCATGCTCTCAGAGAAAAGGCCTTCTGTCAGTGGCGTAAGCAGGAAGAGTGCTGCAGTACCCGTCTACCCAATTATTTAACTTGAGCACATGATTCATGAGTGTAAGAAAATGGGTGTACTATAAGGTGAAGTTGGGGCTTTATTGTGCACTACACTCACATTTATCTCCTTGGGTTCAGACAGAGTTATTTACTTAACCTTCTGCTCAACACTTCTGCTCAACACTTTAGCAGCAAGGCTTCGCAATGGAACAACATGTAAAGCATTTAACAGCACCAAACACCGAAATAAGAAAGTCACCAAAGAAGAAAGAGACACAACAACAATTGATGAAAATAGAGCTTATTTTGTGAATTTTTAAAGTCCTTAATGACTAACATCCACTCGAGGTTTCCAGAGATGTGAGTTTTTAAAGCATTATAAAACTTTAACATCAAGCGGAAACAAGCATTGGCAAGTCAAATCTTTGCAAACTTTTTTGAAAACTTTGTAAAAGTTTTGAAACACTGAGTTCAAGGACTCCGACCTGGGTTGGGTGACCAACTCCGACAGGATAGGGGCCTAGGAGTCTTAAGAGAAAGTTTTGGACAGTTACCTGGCCACCAGAGAGTATTTAAGACTAGTTCCAAACTTTACAGGACAACCACCATTGACAAATATGGAGTGGTCCTGATGCTCAGGGATGCCGGTTTAAGTATGCTCTCTGGATGCTCCATATGCTCTGCGTTCCACAGGGGTGAAGTCTGGTTGAGTCCTAGGTTCACAGCTGCGTGGGGGCAACTCCAGCCACAGATCTCGGGGTCCCATGAAGTCCACAATTCAGGGATCAAAGGGCTTCCGGTGGAGATCTTTAGTTCTTGCAACACAGTGGCTCTGGTCCAAACCTTTGATGGGGGCCAGTGTCCCTTGGGGTGGATGAATCCGGTCACAACCAAACCCACGGGTCAAGCTGACTCTGATGCAACTGCTGGCTATTTCTAAACTGTCTGTCGAAATGCCCGGGCCCAGTAGTGGCACAAAAAGCTGCGGTGGCTACAGGGAATGTAGCTTTAATGTTCCCAGTGCCTTTCTGGTGGTCCAGCCAATTTACTCTTGCAGTCTCTGCTTTCGATTGGGGCTGGGAATCAACTTTTCCCCAAGAATGGCACACAGACGTAGATGCAGTCGCTCCAGCACTACAGCCTCTTCTCGTGCACTTCCAATTGGTGCAGAGTGGTTTTTTTCTCGTCATTGGTCCAAATCCAACGAGTACTAAATGGGTGCCAGGGGTACCCATTATATCCTAGCAATGTGCCCGAGGGGAAAACGTGGTTACTAGCCAATAGGGCTAGTAGGTCCCTTCCTAACTATGACACAGTTCCAGTGATGTGTGGCATCTGGCTATTCCAGAGTGCATCTTGCATGCCACAAACAATAAGGCTGAATTCTTCCTCAAGTGTAAGAATCTCAGTAGCCCACTCCTGGGAGTGTGGCTACCATTAGCAGCATTCTGATGGAAAACTGTGAAACCGGTTTTCCTTTCCTGGACCCTGGCTCTATCCTGTCTAGTGGAAACAAAAGGCTTCCTGCGCGGGAGTGTTGTCACATGGCCCTTCAAAGACAGCATCACTCTTTGATGCGTGCCTTTCAGGCTAACACCCTTTGCAGCCCATCCTGTAGGTGCGGGTCGCACCTCCAGTGTAGCAACAGCCTTTGTTCTTGGCATTTGAGTCATTCCCACATCTCTCCAGGCAGGCAGAAACCTGTCCCAGTCCATGTGACTCTGTAGAGTCACTGTACTAGCTGGGTCAAAGTATGGCAACTTTCGCACAAGTGGTCAGCATTAAATTGGACATAAATGTCGACTTCACCATTGAGTGGAATTTGATGCTCTGTTTAATTGATACCTTACATGAATAGATAGGTAGCCTCTGTCAGAAGTCATGTGCATTGGAGTGCCAACCATTAACTCTATTACCGTATAAGGCTGCTTAACTGTCCTCCTCAAAAAATGAAACTTCAGAGCTTTGCTGCATAGAAAGATCAAAAATATATGTCTGTCTTAACCATATACAGCTCCTCGCTATAGGGTTTCATAGGCCTACCTTAGAGGAGACATATATATATAGTTAAGAGACATTGACAAAAGTGGTAATTGCAAATTTGTGTGTGCAGTGCATGCACAGCCTCTTCAGTTTGCAGTGGCAGCTGAAAGTAGTGTTTTCACTTTGTCACACAGAAAGCGGCACAATTAGTGCTGCAGCTCCTTGTGGACAGCCAGCCTTACATGCCCTTGACACCAGGGTACCATATACTAGGGACTTATAAGTAAGTCAGAACAGAACATGCCATTTGGGGGCACCCAATTAATATATAATTTGAAAGGGGAATGAACACTGTCACTGAGTTCTGGTTAGCAGGCCTCGGTGTACTGTCAAAGTAAAAAAACAGTAGCTAATAGTCCAAAATGGGGCAATTAGCTGGGGGAAAACCTGCAAAAGTCCTTTTTTCTTACAATGAGGCATGGACCTTTGCATATCGATTTCCTCACAGAACCTGGAGAACTGACACAAACCTCTAGTTTAGCATATCAACCTGACAAGCTGCTCAGTGGATGATGTTATATTTTTCTTCATCATATTGCAACAGCAGGGAGTGCAAGTTGACTCCCGCCAGACTTACCTTGGATTCTTTACAATCTACCAGAGCATGATTAGGATGTTCTTTTTTTCATGGCAATAGGGCCAACAGAAAAATGTCTGATTGTCCCGATTCATCCTGGTGAATGAATACGCCTTTTGAGCCATTACCCACAGTGAATTAAGAAGTCTCCCATGTGAGACTTCTTTTGCAATATCTATAACGTCTTCCACATACACAAACAATCTCCAACCTCTTGAACCTTAGAGCCCTTTATGGTATTCTCTGGGGATGTGATGGTCCTGAGGTTTCCCCAATTTTTGTTACAAAGGTGATGTCTGAGATTCATCTGTAAAGGGAGATTGTTTTTCTGAAAAGTTTACAGTTGAAAAAATATTGCTTAGTAAGGACATCTGGTGCATCTTACACTTTTCTGTTGATAGCATAAGGATTCAGTCTTCGTCATGACAGGTTCAGCATCTTTCTTCCAAGACAAAGAAAATAGTTCCCATTGACGTGCATTAGATTAACAAACTGCACAGAGATAGGTCTGTTAAAAAGGTGGTGGACAAACCTGCGGAGACTGGAACATGGATTAGGGACTGGATACAGGAGAAACATAAGTCGAGGAGGAGTCTGCACCAGAAAGTTTCAACGGCTATACAGGTTTTTTTTTTTTTTTTTTTTTTGCAGTTTTGTACAGAACAAATTTGACCCAAAGGTATTGGAGTGCTTTACATGAGTACCAGTTACGTTACACAAGGACATATTCATTTTGGTAGGCACGGGGAGATTACGTTATTTGCCCAGAATCACAGGATATTGAGCTGACGCCGACACTCGAAGCAGGCTCCCCAGCTCCAAGGCCGACAGATCTGACAGTTACGTCACATCTTCTCACCATGAGGTCAGAATTACACAGCTTGCCAAGTCGCTTCTCTTGTATTGTAAGGTTCCCTTGGGTTGACACCACTTCGCACCCAACTTACTTTGTCCTTCATGTTTGTTTTGTTAAGTTCCTCGGTTTCTGTCCTGTTTAGAGGTTTGTAATGCTTGCACCTAGTTATCTTCTATACCCTTTTGAAAAGCAGCGTTCAGTTCTGCTTCTCCTGTTTTTCGAGGTTGTGCCCCAGTCACCGTGGAGCTTATTAGCATTTTTACTATGTTTGGAGAAGCAAGTAATACCTCAAAGAACTGTACCCTTAAAATGCCGGGGCGTCAAAGTGGTTCATGCAAGATATAATCTGATGGAATTATATTTTTTCATCAACACAGCCTGTAGCACCACATTCCTTCTGCTCAGAGCAAGACACTCTGTCACTATCTAAATCCAGTCCTGATCTCAATATTTTCTTCCCTACCTCATCTCTTCCCCTTATGGCACTTGGAAGCTGGTTCACATTCACCTTTCTAGAGTATATTGTGGAGGAAGTTGGGGATTGATGTTGCAAATCAGCTAGAGAAGTGAAGTAAATTCTACTGAACAGTTGTTTGTGTCTTTTGAATGTAATGATGCTAATTGAGCAGCTGCTAAGTCCAGAATTGAAAGATGAAAAAGTGTCATGTATTGCAACACACTGCTCCAGGGATAAATAGTGTTGGTGGCATTTCCGAGCATCTGCTTGTCAAAGATGAATGTCGGATTGCTAAAAGAGCTACTTTGTACACTATGCTTTCAGGGCTTTGTCATGAACTCCACTGTTTTAAAGGCTACTGCTACTACACTTCCTGAGCCCCCAAAGGATTTGCCTCCTTTCTGAAGAAAAGGAAAACTGTCAGGTGTCTCTCATCCCTCCCCACTAAATTATTGTCATTTGGGTATGAATGTTAGGAATCTGACTTTACCGGTCAGAGAACATCTCACCAACAGGTGGTTTGATAGAGCCCCAAATTATACCCCCAAAATCAGTACAAGCACATACGGTTTGGTATTTTATAGGGTATTACAGTTTATTACATTCCGTTCTCCTACATAGCAGGTGAGCAATAATGATCATGGAAAATTATGAACAATTGAGCATGTAATGTGTTAGAAAGGGGGTTTCCTGGTTAGCTATGGTATGTACCTACGCTGGGCAGAATCCACTACTCTAGCCAGGGCAAGTAAGTTACACACCAAAGATAACCTGTGCTCACCCTCTGGTAGCTTGGCAGTGAGCAGACACACTTTCACCAGTGACACAATAAATACACCAAAAAAAAGTTATATTAAAATATGTCTTATATTGTACATATATATTGTAGACCATAAGCAACAAAAGTCATAAATACTGTGCATATCTTAAAATCACTGACAGAGTACTGGATGTCTTGATAAGGCAACGCATATACACACTGTGCGGGTTGTTGTTGCTGCTGCTATAGAAATGGATATCTCCATAGAAAAAAAAGGGTGGAAGCACAACTTCAATCCCACTTAGAGAGTCATCCTTTGGTGTATTCCAAAGCCGCCCCTCCCTCCCCCAGGGCACAATGAGAGGTGCTGGTGCACAGTATACCCCCTCGTACCCCCCCCAATTTGCATGTGCATGTCAATGACTGTTCCCTGCACTTTTTATCCAATGTTACGATACTCGAGCGTGCCTGTTTAATTCAGAATGCACTTTGTCCGTGACACAAAAAAAGACACGCAGTGACTTTATATAGATTCATATAATCGCTTGATACGTGAATATCACCTAAATCCTCTGGAATAACTTACCTGGCACACACGTAGAACTTGTCTATATAATTTCACAAACAATAACATTTCTCATATTGGTTGTGCCTGTTACAGTCGGGTGTATGTCAGGTGTGATGTCAGAGGTACCCCAAATTTATATAATTATTCCCTTTGGATGATGGATGTCATAAGCGCCACCATTGGTGTAAGAAAATATTTTGTTATATTTTTTGATCATTAGGATAGCCCTTTCTACTGAAGCCCGTGTGGACCATAAAGAAGGAATTTTTAGTCTTTATTCTTATACTTGGTATTTTTCTCGTTTCAAGGTGTCTCCGCTTATTTTTATCATCCTGATGATGACCCTGCACTGATTAATCTGAAAATAGAGTCAAAAAATCAACAGAACGCATAATTGTAGACTGGTTTTCAAACTGGTCAAATGTGGATGTGGATATCTAAAGGACAGATGTCCCAGTACAACGCTATAATTTGCTCCAGTCACATGTATATAGCACCAGTGCACTTTTTTCACTTTGCACTGCGCCGTCACTATATAAGAGCACCTTATTTCATGTCATTATAAGTTGTTTTTTGTGTTTTTTTAAAATATTTTTTAAACTGTAATTAAAAAAAAAATCCTTCTACTTTACTGTATACACACACAACAGAGTAGCCGTGGAAGTCAAGGGCAACACTTCCCCCATGGGGACCATTTGTGTCTGATACTGTGTATACCTGCGTTAAGGGCTATTTCCCCGTGTTCTAGATACACATGTGGTAATCGGGCAGACTCCTCACAATGGCACATTTGTTGGGGTGTAATGATCCTTGCTCTCTGAGGGTGAGGCCGATGGACCGATAACTGAGGCTTTTGATCCCTTATGCCCTATACAGACCGGAAAGGGGGGCAGGCCAACAAGGCCTGGGGGAGGACTGGGATGCAGGGCACAGGCAGGCCAACACAAGGGTCCTCTCTGCAAGTGGCAGTCCCTTCCTCAGCCTAGCAGGTAACAGCTCGCACTACAAAGCTAGTAGGCCCAATGGCGGTCCCTCCTAGAGGCACAGCCGTCCTCTGGCAATGTGCAGCCTGTCGAACCTAGGAAGACCATGGTCGGTGAGCAGCTGGCAGCAGGGCCTCAAGCAGAAAAGCAATCCAGGGAGTCCTTTAGGGTACCCAACAAGTAGCAGGAAGCAGGGTAACAGCAGAAGGGCAGTCCAGTACTGTGGGCAGTGCAGAAGTCCTTCCTGCAGAGGTTCAGTCTCAGTCGAAAAGTGCTCTAAAAACGTGGGGTCATAAACAGGATTTATCACTACCATTTCAAACATACCCACGCTACTCCTTTCAGATCAGAAATTACCACTTAAAATATGTATAAGGGAATTCCCAATGCAGACCTATGACAGGTGGAGCCCTCATAGTATTGAAAACAAAATAGGCTGTTTATCACTACTAGGGCATGTAAAACATGAAAGTACAAGTCCTCCCTTTTACATACACAGCACCCTGCCCATAAGGCTGTCTAAGGCCTACTTTAGGGGTGACTTAAGTGTAGTAAAAAGAGAATTTAGGCCTTGGCAAGTAGTTTTTATTTCAGAGTCAATGTGTTAGTAAACCGTGCACGCGGGCACTGCAGTGACAGGCCTGAGACAAGTTTGTATGCTATTTCTGTGTTTTTTTCCAATCAGCATTGCCGGCCCACTAGTAGCATTTAAGTTAAAGGCCCTGGGTATGTTGTATACCAATTTACTTAGGACTTACATGTAAATTAAATATGCCAAGCAGGTTTAAGCCAGTCATACCAAGTGATAGGGGAGAGAGCACTTGCACTTTAGCACTTATTAGCAGTGGTAAAGTGCCCTGAGTCCTAGAGTCATCAGAAACAGGGTCAGAAAAATAGGAGGAGAAAGGAAAAAAGTTTTTGGATAACCCTGCAGAAAGGGACATTTCCAACATAATATATATGTAATAAAGCTATGGTCAAATACGCTCCAAATATGTTTCATCACAAATCCCTAGCATATTAATCTAAACCCTACCACAGGGTGTTATGAAAACTTAATTGAGTTATTATTATGTACCACCCTCCCACATAGCTTTGATATTCCATCTGGACTGAAGTCAGAACTGCGTATTACAGCATCCCTCCATCAACCAGCCTGTTTGTGGAACCTCACCACTTCTGAACCTTCAATGAATTGAGGAGGAGTCAGTCCATGCTTAGCTCCTGCTCTTTATTGCATAGGAAGAGGTAAAATGAGTGTGCTCAACCATAGGAAGTAGGTGAAAGTTATTGGTACCTTTCGTCCTTTCTTCCCACCTAATAAGGGGACTGGCAGGGTAATTTTCTCCTGTTTCTTCCTACCTATAGTTATTCTAAAGCTTCACAAAGTGGACAAATACCTTTTCTGCTCAAGTTAACACGGGCACTAATTAAAACATGACAAACCAGCACATTTCTTGTTATGTGCTCTGTACTAAGAATGTTATTCTTGTTAAAAAAAGGAGATAGCTAAAGAAGGCCTACGGCACAGTCGTCGCCAAGCACTGTCATCTTTCCATTTAAAACTGCAGCTACAAGTTTAACATACAGTAGGCTTATGTTATATGTAACACATAAAGACAAGCCACTCTTATCATCTTCCTACTAGAGCTTTGCCCAGACGTTCTTTGCACGCTGCTTGCCTAGGTTTAGGATTACCATTGCTCCTTTTTTCACCTCCCATTCTTGCTGTCAGTTACTGTGGAATACGTCCTCAAAGTTGCATATGGGTAAAACCTAGGACATAAGTGGTATCTAAATTACATTTATGGTGACTAAATTAATCTGATTCCCTGGGCTCTTTCCTATTAACAAAGCCCTTCTGTCGATCCCTAGTCATCATCCAAAACTACAGACTAAGCTAATCCATTTTTCGCGAAAGCAGCTTGTGAGAGTGCAGGTACATGCAAGGAAGCTGGTGTTTTGCTTGTTATGCATGTATGTATGCATGGTACTTTTGTGTTAATGCTCTGCATTAATATCTAAAAAAATAAAATAAAAAAAAAAGCAGTTTCCGGCACCTCATCCACCTCAGGATACCCACAAAACTGATTTTGGGAAAGAAACTGCACACTAAGAGGTAAAGTCACCATAACAGTAACTGTATTGATATAAAGCCTTCATGTGTGTGACAAAATCTTTGACCAGGTATCTCTAGGAATCTGTCAGTGCATTGAGGACAGGACATGATATCCACCGTGAGTGGCTTTCCTATACCGTTTGTTATTTTTGTAGTGTAGAAATTCTCCCCTCAAATATACAATGACTACCACTAACATAAGTATATTGTTTGTAGTAGGTCATTTTATTTCCTTCTACTGGCAGCTTTACGTAATGATCTGGTCAAGTTATAACCAGTGATGCAGTGACTGTTCCATCATCATGAACATACCTGACATTCTTGAGCCAACCAAACTTCCACACTTTCTCTACACTCCAGAGCACTGACTCTTCACATGTACGTTTTCACGCCGTGATCCATTCGAGCATGGAGAACGGATTACTCTATGCTGGAGCTTCCAAATATCTTAACTGTCTTCAAGCAAGGTTAACAATAAAGTTCTCCCATCAGTGAGCTCCCAGTTGAGTAAGGCTGATTCCTGCTGTCCCCCGAAACGGAGGAGTGAAGAAAAATTATTTCTGCACAGTTATAAAAGTTTCAAGATGTTAGCTTTTCTTTACTTGCATCTTTTAGTGGTCATGTTGTCACAAGTGCAGTGATCCATTTTATTGCATTTTAAAGTTCCCTTTTAAAGTTTAAAGTTTCATATATTTAAATACATTTAGGATATTTTATACGCATTTCTGATGGATACTTCTAACCACAGATTTCTCAGCATCCGAATAATTCCCAGGTGCCAGACTGTATCCAGAAGCTTTTCACAGCAGTGCTTCAGCGCACTGGTAGATGGTGTTGTATTGCTGCCCTTTGATGTTATTCTACCCTGGAGATGATAGAGGCTTGCTGATATAGGTGTTAACCCTATGCGCCTGCGGCAGCTTTTTTTTTTTCATTTCACACCTTCCGAAGCCGATCATGTGCTCTTCTTTATCATTTGACAAACTTTGAGTCAAGCCTTTTTCTTCAGAAAAGTGTGCAAGTGAACTATGTCCACTCCAAAAGCTACAGGATTTATACCATGCAGAGACTATTGCAAATAAATGTCTGCTACAGACACCCACAAAGTTTGCTTTTAGTGTTTGAACTCAGGGTACAACTCCAAGTTGTGTGATGAAGTGATAAGTTCCCCCTCATGAACCCAAAGGCGATCTGGAAACCGTGAAGCGCAGTTGTACATCACCGAACACTGGAAGAAACCTTGGAAACCTCACTCCTGATAGGAGTTGAGAGAAAAGGATCCCCTGCCTCTCCCAAACTGTTCCTGCAAAAGTTTATCAGTGTGATTGAAGTCTTCTGGTAAATCTAGGTCTTAAGGGCCTGATTACTAGTTTGGCGGATAGGATATCCGTCACTATTGTGACAGAGTAAATCTCCTCCTCCCCGCCAAAACTAAATCAGGCCCTTAGTCAAGGTGGAAATACGTGAAGGGCAAGGAGGACATGTCCCCATCCCACCACTCTCTGTCTCCAGAAAAGCTAAAAAGGCATCAACATGCATCTGGTCTTGCTCCTTATCCTTGAAGGAGCCGATTTGGGTATTGCACCCTGAATTCATCGGCAATATCACAACAGATCAAAGTCATCAGTGAGGCCATGTTGCACATCTGTGGCACTCTCCCTGTTGCCTTCTGGTGCTTTCGGGCTCCGAAGACTAGCAGGGGCCTCCAGTTGGGTTACTCCCAGCTGATCCATTTCAGCGTCTTTTGTGCCCATCATACCTGCTTCTTAGTCAGCACTGGTGCCAAAAGAAGACCCTATTCCCATTTTTGTGCCTGACTCCGAAGCAAACTCTCCTCATCTGAGGTTGCATCTGGAATCCACATTGACATGCCCGGCCCTTATTCAGTCTGCCTCTGACAGAATCCTTCCTCTGCCTTGAAGCCACCCTGATGTGCTCCATCAACTGCTTAGTTCAGACTCTGATAAGTGTCTGCCACCATTTGGATATGACAATGCTAATGATAGTTGTTAGAAATTGGGTCTTTGGTTGGCAGTCGGGTTGCCTCTGTCCAAGCAGGGACCCTCACTGTAAAAATAAAGGTACGTTATTTTGGTGACACAAATGCCAAAAATATCATGTAGACTATACTTCCTTGGGAGGTAAGTAGTACACACATTATATACACTAGTATGCAAAAACAGGTGTAAAACCAGTTAGAAAACAGTGCAAATAGTGAAAATCACAATAGTTGGAAATGGGCACAGGGGGAACACAAACCATATACTAAGAAAGTGGAATGTGAATGTCAGTTTCCCACCTAGGTAAGTGTAGTGTGTAGAGGGTCGCTGGGAGTACTATAAAACACCAAAGGTAAGTACTGGAACCCACCCCAGAGCCCAGGAAAGTAGGAATAAAGTACAGTGACTTTCCCAGAACACACAGAAACACAAGAAAGAAGATTATGCAAGAACCAGAAGAGACTGCAAGACACCAACAGTGGATTCCTGGACCTGCAGACCTGTGGAAAGAAGGGGACCAAGTCCATGAAGCATGGAATAGTCCAGGGAGAACGAGCCCTCCGCTAACCTGGATGAAGGTGAAAAAAGAAGAACCACCAGTGAAGAACAACAGTCAGTACTGCACCCAAGAAGATGGATACGGGTTCCTGGGTGCATGCCAGATGGAGGATTGCAGTCTGGTTTGCGTCGCTGAAGTCCGCCAACAAGCCTTGGCACATGCAAAGCTCTCAGTAGAATAAAGGCTCCCATGCCACCGGAGAAACACTCGGGAAGATGTGTGTCGCAGGATAGAGTGCTGGGGGCCGGGTCTGCACGGTGCATGAAGAACTACATGGAAGGATGCCAACAAGCCTTGGCAACTGCAAAACACGCTGTGTACAGGGTACTGCCTTTGCGTGGGGAGGTAAACTCGTACCTCCACCAAAGTTAGACAGTAGGACATCAGGACTGTCAGGACCACTTCAGTCCACCACCCGTGATGCGGGATCCATGCAACTCGTCAGGAGAAGGGACCGACGCTGCTGGTCGTTGATGCAGTGAGGTGCCTGCTGAAGCAGGGGAGTGACTCCCTCACTCCAAGGGAGATTCATTTTGCTCTTCTGGTGCAGGCTGAAGCCAGGCTGCCCTCTGAGGATGCACGACGGGAAACAGTTTCAGTTGCTGGCAGGAGCTGAAGATACAATGTTGCAGAAGTCATCTTTGCTTCTTTGTTGTAGTTTGTAGAGTTCCTGGAGGGTCCAGATGCAGTTCCTTTGGTGAGAAGGTGAAGTAGAGGATGCAGAGGGTTCCTGCTGGAGTCTTGCAATCCGAATCTTAAGAACCACCCAAAGGAGAGACCCTAAATAGCCCTAAAAGGGGGATTGGTCACCTAAACAGGTAAGCACCTATCAGGGGAGGGCTCTGAAGTCACCTGCTGGCACTGGCCACTCATATGCTCCCAGAGTTCCCTGCCAACTTGGAATCCAGGGTGGCACAACCCAGGAACCCTCTGGAGGAGCTCTGAGCACCACCCCTGGGGTGATGATGGACAGGGGAGTGGTCACTCCCCTTTCCTTTGTCCAGTTTTGTGCCAGAGCATGGACTGGGGGTCCCTGAACCAGGGTATACTGGATTATGCGTGGAGGGCACCAAATGTGCCATTCAAAGCATTTCCAGAGGCTTGGGGAGGCTACCCCTCCCTAGCCTGTCACACCTGTTTCCAAAGGGAGAGGATGTAACACCCCTCTCCCAAAGGAAATCCTTTGCCCTGCCTTCCAGGGCTTGAGCTTCTCAAGCAACAGGAGGGCAGAAACCTGTCTGAGAGGTGGCAGCAGCTGGGGCTGCCTGGAAAACCTCAGAAGGCTGGAATGGCAATACTGGGGGTCCTCTAAGGAGTGCATGGAATCATACAACCAATGCTTGCAAAAGCCTTGGGGTATGATTCCAACATGTTTGATACCAAACATGCCTATATTCGGAGTTACCATTATGTAGCTGGACATAGGTAGTGACCTGTGTCCAGTACATGCGTAAAATGGTGTCCCTGCACTCCTGGGGACATGGTTCTGGATGTCGTGAGGGCAGCTCTGCTAGGGCAGGGGTGCCCTCACACACAGGTACTCTGCACCCTGCCCTCATGGCTGGAAGGCCTCCTATAGGGGTGACTTATAAGTGACCCGGTGCAGTGTAAATGGCAGTGAAAGGGTGCATGACCCTTTCACGCAGGCTGCAATGGCAGTCCTGCAGAAGCCTTTACATGGCCTCCCTATGGGTGGCAAGTAAAATGCTGCAGCCCATAGGGATCCCCTGGAACCGCAATGCCCTGGGTACCTAGGTACCATATACTAGGGAATAATAAGGGGGCCACCATATGCCAGTTTTGGGTGAAATACTGGGTTACCAGTATGCAGCAACAACATTTAGAGGAGAGAGAGTGTAATCACTGTAGTCCTGGTTAGCAGGGTCCCAGTGAACACAGTCAAGCACACTGACATCAGGCAGAAAATGGGGGTAAACGTTGCAAAAAGAGGGTACTTTCCAACACAGTGTGGTCGTCGATCACCAGACTTGGTGAGATCCACTGGTTTTTCTGGGGATATCCAAGCCTCCCATTTTTGGGTATGCCATTTGACGGGTCTTGCCGTTTTAAAGTGGATTCTGTCCTGGAACTCTTTAAGGAAAACCAAGTCACAATGCATTTCTTGGGCCTTTTGGATCCTGCCAGCCAATTTCCCCATCAAACCTGTTGGGGACAGTGGTGACGGATATATCACTGCTCTGTGATGCATGGTTATCTGTAAGAATTAGAGATTAGGCAACTATGATCTCTGGCAGAAACCTAACTCCACATCAGTCTGTTGGAGTTTCAGGTCACCACCATGGCCTTGAAGGACTTCCTGGCATCCATCAAGAGGAAGCTGGTACAAACAGGGTGCAGTGGGGTCCTGAGTCCTGCTCTAAGAGGCTATCTGCCTTTGGAGTTGACCAGACCATCAGGACTTATCAGTGATCATGAACCACCTGGCAGTGTCTTTAAATGAAAGGTCATTCATACTCATTCAGTAGCACCTGGTGGTTCATGAATGGTGATTATATCCTGAGATAATACAGGAAATCTTCCATCAATGGTGAGAACCCTCTTTTGATACTTTTTTCTACCATCAGGAACATGCAGTGTCAAAACATTTGCGTACTAGAGTTCCAAAGAAGGCTGTCTCTAGGAGATGCATTCAGAGAGTGGAGCATTGGACTCCTTTTTGCCACTACCTCTCCTGCCCTGAGTTCTGAAGATCAGGAACGACTAGGACCAAGTCATCCTAGTCTCTCCAGAATCTGCCAATACAATGTGGTACTGTAACCTCTGGGCATGAGCATCTATCCCCTACCAGGCTATCCCTTTTGAGAGGATCTTTTCAGGGACATCTTAAGGACTTTGGGGGCCGTGGGCCAAACGGATTTCGTAGGCCTCTGTCTGGAACAGCTTTGAATGTATGATCCAATTTCAGTTTTTTCATGCCTTCTTTGGTCAGGTCACTGACACTACATAGACACACTGGTCCAAAATTTAAATGTGTTTCTAATATTCAGGGAGAGAGATGTGTGTTTTAAATATTGTAATACAGGAACACCTCACCAATATTATCGCAAATAAGCTTTGCAACCGACTGCCATGTCTCATATGTGAGGTCCTATTTTCATCAAAATGGAACGTTTTACGGATGTAGCATGGTGCTGAAAAATAAACCACATTTCTCTGCAAAATGCCTGTAATAGACTCCCACATGTTACCTATATTAAAAATAAAGGAGATGGTATTTAAAACAATATATGTATAAGAATCATTCAGAGTCAGCAGGGCAGGACTGTGTGGAGAACAGAGCTGGTTGTATCAGGGGGCCCCATGAAAGGCCAGGTTGCTAGGCAAGAGCCCATTTTGCCCATGTCTTAAAACATCTCTGGATCTTTTGATGCAGCAGCAAGGCAGGGGTCTGCACAGAGACCTGCGCATTCTACATCTACATGCAGGTAGATTGAGAGTCATCAGTTGACTGCATTCAATCTACCTTCTGAGGTTTTGGATATTATCCTTTCTGCTCAGCACCCTTCTACAAAACCAATTTATGCAGAATGCTGGGACAGGCTTGTGGCCTGGTGTGGACATCGCCTTTATCCAAGCAAGGTCTTGCAGTGGGCACCATTAAAGGTTATCTGTCTGCCTTTTTACTCACAAATGACCTATGGTACAGCATCCTTAGTCACGTCTTACTTAATAGGGACCTATAGTAAGGCCCTAAGGGAATGTACCCCCATCTCTAACTTGAGAGGGTTGTCTAGTAATGATCTTAGGTGCTGCATCTTTATCCTAATATTTTTTGTTTGAACGGCTTCTAGTAACGATCTGAGATATCAGTTTTAAACAAATGGATTATAACATTGGATCTGTATGTAATTTGCCTTCAAGAAATCTGCTTTTATAGTCGAAGTGGCTTACTCTTGACAGCTTATTAAAATCTGGCAGTTCATGGAAATTTTTACAAGTAAACATTATTGATGAAAGTGTATTGGATTATGATAAGGTCAAATCATGTTGAGTTATTTTAAAACCGAATAGTTTTCCATTACTTTTTTCTAGGTTTCTCCATGTTTGACAATGCTCTCAAGGCTTCTGTTCATCAGTGATCCAGATGCATTAGCCGATGCATGCTGGGCACTCTCTTACCTTTCTGATGGCCCCAATGTTAAAATTCAAGTTGTCATCAACGCTGGGGTGTGTCGAAGATTGGTGGAACTTTTGATGTAAGTGCCAAAGTTTACTATTTGTATGCAATCAATGTGCCAGTTGCATTTTGCAAAATACCTAACACCCGCATTGAGCTTATTCACACAGTTTACAGCAACTAACCATGTATTTTTATATACTTATCTCAACTTACCTTTTTGGGGTACTTGTAATTAGTGTTGATCTTATTACAATTTCTAGCCAGGGTGTATGAAGGTATTTGATCCAAGCTCAGTCTTAAAAGGCTCTCTATTTTAAGGAGTGACAGAAATGCAAACTAAGCAACCATTTTGATTCCAGGTCGATACCGCGTGTCATCCTTTAACACCTTTGCTGCCAGGCCTTTTCCCCCTCCTGTGCCGAGCCTTTTTTTTTGGCTATATGGGGGTAGTTCGCAATTAGGCCCTCAAAACGTTTTGTCCACATAAGCTATCCACGCCGAGTATACATGCTTTTTTCCCAACATCCTAGGGATTATAAAGGTACCCAGAGTTTGTGGGCTTCCTTGGAGGAGACCAAGAAATTAGCTAAAATACAGCTAAAATGTGTTTTTTTGGTCAAAAACGGGAAAAAGTGCTGCAGAAGAAAGCATATGGTTTTTCCCTGCAAATGGCATCAACAAAGGGCTTGCAGTGCTAAAATCACAATCTTCCCAGCTTTCAGGAACAGGCAGACTTGAATCGGAAAACCAAGTTTTTCAACATACTTGTGGCATTTTACTGGAACATAGCTCATTTTCACTATTTTCTGTGCTTTCAGCCTCCTTCCAGTTAGTGACAGAAATGGATGTAAAACCAATGTGTTGATCACGGGCAGTTGACCATTTGGGAAAAGTAGAAAAAATTCTGAATTTAGCAAGGGGTCATTTGTGTAGATCCTTCAAAGTTTTCCTACAGAGAGTAACAGCTGAAATACACAAATATTGAAATTGAGTTGAAAAAAACAGCCATTTCTGTCCACGTTTTCTTCTGTAACTTTTTCCAACTATGGCAGATTTTTTTAAAAGCAATATACCATTACATCTGCTAGACTCTTCTTGTTGTGGGGATATATTGGGCTTGTACATTCATCAAGAACCTCTAGGTACCCAGAGCCAATAAACAAGCTGCACCTTGTAATGGGATTTCATTGCTTACCAGGAATACAGCAGTCCATTTTTTAAAATATAAAGAGTGAAAAATCGGTATCAAGGAATCCTTTGTATTACAAAAATGGGCACAAGATAAGGTGTTGAGAAACAGTGGTTATCTGCATATATCTGAAGTTGTGGGTCCCCATACTAGCATGTGAATTACAGGCCATTTCTCATATAGACTTCTTTCTTATACACGGTCTTACACTTGAAAGGGAAAAATGTAGAGAAAGACTAGGGGCAATAACACTTCTATTCTGTGTTCCCCCAAGTCTCCCGATAAAAATGGCCCCTCACTTTTGTGGGTAGGCCTAGTGCCCATGACTGGAAACGCCCCAAAACGCAATATGGACACATCACATTTTTTAGATTGAAATCTGACGTGTTTTTTGGAAAGTGCCTAGCTGTGGATTTTGGCCTTTAGCTCAACCGGCACCTAGGGAAACCTAGCAAACCTGTCCATTTTTGAGAACTAGACACCTATGGGAATCCAGGATCGGGTGACTTGTGGGACTCTCACCAGGTTCTGTTACCCAAAATCCTTTGCAAACCTCAAACTTTGGCCAAAAAACACTTTTTCCTCGCATTTTGGTGGTCAAGTTCTGAAATCTGAGGGGAGCCACAGACTTCCTTCCACCCAGCATTCCCCCAATTTTTGTAATAAAATGGTACCTCGCTTGTGTGCATTTCACTAGATATTTATTTATTATGATACGGAATTCTACAGGAGGTCCACATAAAACACACATAAAATAAAAACTGAGCCTTCATATACAGCTAAATAAGTTAAAAAAAGATAAACCCTTAAAATAATTAAAAATTTGAATACAAAACATTTCATTTGGCGGAACGGAGAAGACCTGCAATAACTCCGAAGCAGTGCGTAGGGTAGAGAGTGAGACAAATGGGGCGCAGCCACCTACGATGATATTGCGACAAAGCCGGACAAATAAATACGACATGATTCAAATCTTTTGCACCATTTGGCAAAGGTTACAAATAGCTGAGGAGGCATACCATCTAGCCCGTATTATATTAAGAGAAAGCAGCCCCTGTCGCAGCAGAAGCCAGAATCTTCTCACCCCATGAGGCAGGTTCCAACTGAGATAGGGCTGCATTACCCTCAATCGTATGGTATCGGATATAGATTGAAAACTCTATGTGCACAAGCCTGTTTGTCCTAGCAGATTCATGGTCCAAGTTGCTTGCCTAATTATAGATTTAAGCAGCATGGGAGAGAATGTAAAATTTGTTGTGGCATCGAATTGTAGGAGGTCTAAGGCATATATGAAATTCTTGCTAGTAGTACACAATGTGAGCACATCACATTTCCCCAAAGAAAGCAAACACGTTTTTTGCAAAGTGCCAAACAGTGGATTTTGACCTCTGCCTCAGCTGACACCTAGGGCAACCTACCAAACCTATACATTTTTGCTCACTAGACACCTAGAGGAATCCAGGACGGGGTGACTTATGGGGCTCTCACTCGGTTCTGTCACCCAGAATCCTTTGCAAACCTCACAATTTGGCAAAAAACACTTTTTCCTTACAGTTCGGTGATGGAAAGTTCTGGAATCTGAGGGGAGCCACAAACTTCCTTCCACCCAGCATTTCCCCAAGTCTCCAGATAAAAATGGTACCTCAGTGGTGTGGGTAGGCCTAGTGCCTGCGACAAGGAAGGGTCCAAAACACAATATGGACACAACAAAATTATCTTTTACAAAACTACCTTTTTTTTGCAAGGGGGACGCCTGCGTTTTTGGTCCTGGGCTTGGCAGCCATATAGGGAAACCTACCAAACCCAGAAACCTTTGAAAACTGGGACACCCGGTGGAGTCCAGGGAGGTGTGGCTTGCGTGGATCCCCCAACATTTTCTCACCCAGAATCCCTTGCAAACCTCAAATTTAGCTAGAAAAATCACAGTTCCTCACTTTTCTTTGCAGGATCACAGCACCAGCACAAATTTCCTACCACCCAATGTTCCCTTAGGTCTGCCGATTAAAAACGATACCTCACTTGTGTGGGTGGCCGAGGTGCCCGCAACAAAGAAGGGCCAAAAACCTGTAGAGATTGAGGGAATACCAGAGCAAGTTGATAAGCAAATTTTTTTTTTATGCATTTGTAGGCTGACTCTGCTTTGGGGACACACATAAGTGTGGTATTTTACTTGGGAGACTAAGGGGAACGCTGGGTGGTAGGAAATTTGTGCCGGCGCAGTGGGGACACACCTCCCTGGACTCCACCTGATGTCTAGTTTTCAAAAATGTCTGCGATGGTAGGTTTTCCTAGATGACCGCCACGCCCGGGACCAAAAATGCAGGTGCTCCCATCTCCCTGCCCCCCACTCCACCCCTGCAAAAACAGGTAGTTTTGAAATAGATCATTTTGATGTGTCCACGTTATGTTTTGGCCCCTTCAATGTTGTGGGCACTTGGCCCTTCCACACAAGTGAAGGTAGTATTTTTATCAGGAGACCGGGAGGAACAGTGGGTGGTATGAGTTTCTGGTTTGTTTTTGCTTCTGGAAGAATATGGTACAGAAATGCAAGAAGGATGTGTGATTTTAGTCACATTCTAAAGTTTACAGGGCATTGTTGGCTAAGAAACTTGTTGGGATCTGCAAGAGGCACACCACCACTGTACTCCACCAGGTGTCTAGTTTTCAAACTAATCTAGAGTTGGTACTTTTTCCCTAGAGAGGAAGCAAGCACGCTACCAATACTCTTACTTCTGTGGTGTTCCAAACATTCAAACTGTGAAGAGAAACGCCCTTAGGTTATGCTAAAACGACCTCTCACCCACCAACCTAGTTGGTGGCATGCTTCATCATTTGGATCCCACCCGAATCACCTAGCATGTCATGGGTGTGCTTCGACGCCTGATTACAGGAGAGCGGGTTTTTTCATTTTTTTATTTTACCCACATACTGGTTGGATTTAGCACAAGGGTGAGTGATGGTTCAATAGATCATATTTTATTAACAAGAGGTTTCACAAAAATGAAATGCACTATTAATAACTGAAAGGCTAAAAAACTGAACTAATGACTCGCAGCTCGTGAGCTGTAAAGCCACGTCAAGACACCAACAGCTTTACAGTTCATTCACACACCTTTCATACACGACATGCACAAGACCATTTACGCCGCCAGGCGCGGGCCCAGCACACTACAACACTCACATCAACAAACAGCACAATTCAAGGGCCCATCACTTTCATACGCCCACATGCCTGACACAGCAGTCACACCAGCTGACATAGGGGGTGATTCCAACCTTGGCGGGCGGCTGCCGCCGCCCGCCAGGCGGTTACCGCCATGCGCCGCCAATGCAGCCGCACTCACGCGGCCCCCATTCCGACATTCCCGCTGGGCCAAGTTTGCACCCACCGGCCCAGCGGGAATGAGGCCGCAACATAGGAGCCGGCTCCTAATGGAGCCGGCGGTGTTGCGGCCGTGTGACGGGTGCAGTTGCACCCGTCGCACTTTTCACTGTCTGCTATGCAGACAGTGAAAAGCTGGCCTGGGCCCTGTTAGGGGGCCCCTGCACTGCCCATGCCAGTGGCATGGGCGGTGCAGGGGGCCCCAGGACACCCCTTACTGCCAGCCTCTTCCTGGCGGAGCAAACCGCCACAAACAGGCTGGCGGTAGGGGGGTCATAATCCTCAGGGCAGCGCTGCTTGCAGCGCTGCCCTGGCGGATTATCACCGCTGGGGCATAAACGGCTCGAAACCGCCGGCCCCGGCGGTGCAACCGTGGCGGTACCGCCGCAGTCGGAATAGGGATGGAAGCACCGCCAGCCTGTTGGCGGTGCTTGCGTCATTTTAGCCCTTGCGGTCTCGGACCGCCAGGGTCAGAATGACCCCCATAGTGTGTGGTCTGGCACATTTGGCTAACCAGGGTGTTGTAGTGGCCAACAGCAAGTCACTATTTACATCGCCAGCCAAGCGCCACTCCACGCACACCGCCAGCCAAGTGCCACTCCACGCACACTGCCATCATTTGTTTTTTAAACAAAATAGAAAACACTAACCAATAAGTACAAAATTACAAACACAAATCTCTAACTAAATACATGCCAGTAATTCCAACTGTGAAACTGAACAAAACAATATAGGACAGGCATTTTACACTCACTGTAGTTCCCAATAATTCTTTTGGGTGTGGTAACTTCTGAAACAGCATCAGGAAAGTGGGAATCTTCCAATCTAGCCACTTCCTCCACTACTGCTACTCGAGAAACTCTTGCCTGTTCCACCACAACAAGGCTCTTCAGAACAGACTCCTGAAATTTAATAAATTTCATCTTTGACTCAGGGGAGCAATCCTTGAACACAACAAAAGCATAAAAAATTGCTAAATAGAAGAGATGTATAGCCAACTTTTTATACCAAACGTAAGACTTACGAACAGCAGTGTAATTTTTCCGGCCTCTGATCTGATCTATCTACACCAGTCATGTGCTTATTGTAGTCAAAAATGTGCACAGGTTTGCGCACTTCAGCAGCCTCACCCCAAACAGTCACAGGGAAAGTACTCTTATCATGGATGGTAGTCAGCATGTAGACATCCCTCCTGTCCTGGCACTGCACTGTCCCCTTTCCCTTGGATAGCCTTTAAGGTTAGAGCAGATTGTGCCACAAGCAACAGTGTCCACTCCGAACAATTCCCTGAACAATTACACTCGAGTATAGAAGTTATCTAGTTACAATTGGTGACCTTTTTGTTAAACAGTTGTCTACCGAGTTCCCACACAATTTTCTCACTAACTCCAAAAGTGGGCGGACAACCAGGGGGGTCAATACTGGAATCCCAACCAGGATCATCAATGCAGAGCAGTGATCTAAATAGACCACTGCACCTCCCTCTTGTCCCAATGTGTCATACTGTTGTGCTCCCAACCAAAACATCTACTGCTCCAAAGGTGCAACCAAAGGAGGACAAAGTCCATATAATACAATTGGAGGAGCACCAAAAACAATTTAAAAAAAAGTTGGATCATCCAAGCAGGTCTTTTCCAACACAGCCTTTATTTTCTTCTTACAACAAAAGCAGCCAACGTGTTTAGTTCACCGCAAGTGAACTTCCTCAGGGCAACGATGATTTGTAATAGTAAGGAATGTTGCAGTCTTCACATACATCTGCTTCATAAATTCAGTTGAGTAAATTCAGTCACTATGTCCCTTTGTAACACGTATACAGCAACTCCAATCTAGATCGTCATGATATGCCCCTTCGTAAACCTTCCTTCCGGTCACTCAGTAAAGTACCACGGTGTATGGTAAAGTAGCATATAATTGTATTATAATCCTTACCAGTGCAGACCCGGAAATGATAAACATATCCTGTACTACTTTCAGACAGCATATACATTTTAATTCCATACCGTGCCCTCTTGCTAGGAATGTACTGCCTAAAAAACAAACGGCCCTTGAACAGGACCAAAGACTTGTCCACAACTATTTCTTTCCCTGGAACATAGTCCTGTGAAAACCGATCTACAAAATGATCAAGGACAGGCCAAATCTTAAAAAGATGGCCCGAATCAGGGTGATCTCCTGGCAAGGCTAAAGCATTATCAACAAAATGCAGCATCCGAAGAAGAAGCAAATACCGATTACGACTCATTTTTGCAGAAAATGTAGCCGTTGCCATCAAGGGACTAGTAGACCAATATGAAGAAAGTGATGACTTCCTTATCAACCCCATCAAAAAAGTTAAACCCAAGAACTTTTTTAACTCTTCCAGATTTGTGGGAATCCACTGGGTAGCTCTATTGTGTTGCCGAAGTGTGACACTGTTGTCCCTCAAATACTGCTCAGCATACAAATTAGTCTGCTCAACAATCTCTTCCAAAAAATGCATCGTCCATAAACAACTGAAAGAAATTGATAGGCAAAAAGTTTTCCGTATTCACCAGTAAGGGCAGGCAACTCTGGCTGCTCCATGTTTGGGGCAACCCAGAGTTCAGGTCGTCCAATGGGAAGCCTTTCAGCCCCAGGATGCGGCACTATTGGCACATCAGTGTCCTTCTTTAAAACAGGCACTTCATCCTCACTGAGAGTGGCTTTCTCTTCATATGATTCCTCTCAGACAGAAAATTGACTGCCAGACTCTTGCATTTCTTCCTCTGCCTCAGATGCAGTGTCAGTGTTATAATCCCTGCCAAAAGATAACTCAAAAAGCATACCAACAACCTGATGAGTGGTCACCCTGCGGGTAGCCATGATCCTTTCTAAGAAAAGTAACTTGACAAGTGCACCAACAACAACCAGCACTGTGTGAAATAGGTAATACACAAAGTGTGGCTTTATCACAAAGAGTTATGTACTCAAAATCAATACCACTACCTGAAAAAGCTAGACTCACCAGCAACTACTCTGCACAGACACAGTATCCTACTAAAAAGGAAAAAGAAAGAAAAGAAAATTACACATAAGACAACACAAATAATGGCGTGCACAAATCTAAGGACAATTTCACACACAATCCTGGATTTAGTACACCATTTACAAAAATGTCATTCATGCATGGCAACAATAATCATTTGGAATAAATAGTTTTTTCTCACCCAAAACATTCAACAATGCAAACTGCAGGTTAACCATTGCCAAAACTACAAAGAGTTGCAGCAAAGGAAGCAAAAGCTTTGAACTACAACAAGAAGGAGAAATAAACTGTTATAATCACACATGTGAATACTTTGCCAGTTGACAAACACCCCGCCACCAAACATTTAGAGATTTTCCCTGGTGTCTAGTGGTTTCTGCCCCGCCGGGGGCAGATGAGCCTAAAGAAATTAGTCTGATCTGACCCCAAGGGTGGGGGTGGGGGCAGGAATGGGCAACATTAATGTGCCACCTTTGGGGATGACTCTTGCCCAAGGGGCCACCACCCCACAAAAAAAAAAAAAACACAATCCCTGGCGCCTTGGTGGATTCTGCCCCTCTTGGGGGCTGATGGGCTTAAAAATAATAGGCTGATAGGGCCAACAATTCTGTACCCCCTTTGGGGAGCTAACCTTGCCCAAGGGACCGTCCCCAACAAACAAAAGACACACACACAGATCCCTGGTGCCTAGTGGGTTTTGACCTCCTCCTGGGGGCCGGATCGCCCAAAAAAATGGCCGATCTAGCCCCAGGAGGGGGCCAAAACATAGAAAAAAAAATACTGCCACCAGGGCAGCAACCCTTGCCCAAGGGGTCGCTGCCCTAATATTAAAATTGCATAAATGCCTGGTGTCTAGTGGGTTTTGACCCCCCTCCAGGGAGCAGATCAGCCAAAAAAATGGCCTATATAGATCCAAGACGAGTCGAAACATGGATCAAATATTGCCCCCCAGGGAGCGGCACCTGCCTAAGTGGTCGCTCCCCTAAATCACCCAAAAATAAATCCCTGGTGTCTAGTGGGTGTATTCCTGCTCCACTGTGGCGGGCCTCGCTCACCATCGTGGAGCAGGAATCCATTCAAAACCGGCACAGGGGGAAAGGAGAAACTTTCTTTTCCCCCTGTGTCTGTTCCTCCACCCCCCAGGAGAAGGACTCACCAAAAGGACATCCCTCTTCTTGGACGCGCTGGAAGCAAATGCTTCTAGCTCGTCCCGGGCAGAATCTGATGACGTCGGTGCTCTGAGCGTGCCAACGCCATCAGATTGCTGACGGAGGGGGATCTGGGTGTGCAGGGGAAGCGCTTCCCCTGCGAGCCATGACCAGGGGTGTGGGTGGGTGAACCACGGGGGGAGCCCCAGTGGGCCGGGTGCAGGACGAGCTGGTCTCATCCTCGACACATGAGCACTGTAGCTGAGGACGAGACCAGCTCGTCCACGGCACCCAAAGTGCTAAGATCGAATGGTATCATAAACCACAACAGAGTTCCTGGTTAAATCTCTGTTTCCACTTTGTACTGATGAATATTTATGCCTCTTTCTGAATTCTCAGTTTATTCTGAATGATCTCACCTTGCTCTGCATCTATGTTGAAAACATATGCCATTAAGGACTCACTGTTTTGAATTATCTACGTACAGCCCCCATATGGAAATGTAAACATTCTCCTCTGCATGTCTTCTTTTTAAAAGTGAAATTAATTGTAAGTAGCATTTGTATTAAAACACAGAGCAATATCAAAGATTGGGTCACAATTAGAACATTGGCCACTCCTGCATTACGTTTCTACTCTCTGGAATCTGTGATATTTAGCTCACCATATTTCTAGAGTGCATCACATAGATACAGTATGAAGTTAAGAAGCTGAACTATACTGTTAAACATTCTTAGTGACTGAGCCTCTGCAATGCTGTATATTACATTACATTACCTACACATTGCACCCCAGCATTCTTAGGGTGTTTAGAATGTGAGCCCAATGGCCCTGCACTGCTATTATCTATCAAGTCAGTGACCTGATCTGACAGGGAAGGTATAAAAATAAAAACTGTGGTTATAAGCCAGAATCATATTATAATATGATTACCGTATTTATCGGCGTATAACACGCACTTTTTCTCCCAGAAAATAGGGGGCAAATGATGTGTGCGTGTTATACGCTGATATAATGTTACGTTTTTTTTCCAGAAATTTCCTTCTGAAAATGAGGTGCGTGTTATACGCCGGTGCGTGTTATACGCCGATAAATACGGTAATTGTTGTCACTGTATAACATTAAAATCAATACATTTTATTTTGTTTACAAATTGTATATTAAAACAGTTGGACCTTATATACTACATTGGGTAGCTTGTTGTGCATTTTCAAAATGAAGGTAGACAGTTGCTATATGAGCCAATAAAACAATATCATAGTCTGTTTTTCACTTCTTCATAGCTGCCTAGGCAAGCATATTTAAATAAATCAGGTATATAGAAAAAAGAGAAGAACTCCAGAAATGAACAAAACATACATTTGCATGAGGAAATCCTTTAAAAATTAATTGATAAATAACAGTATCTAACAGTTGAAAACTGCTATAACAGCATATGTCACTGAAACAATCATATCTTTAATAGAAAATGTAATGGATTATAAAATGTTAGCTTGGGCAGTTCATTAAATTATATTCGTATTGTAGAGCATAAAAAACTCAAAATGATAGCTTATGATTATATCTCAAATTGTTTTCTTGATAAGTTGTTTGTTATGAATTTTAAAGGTGACTAGTTAGTTTTTAAATGCACAAGATTAATAAACTGCATAACATATTTTATATGCATTTCCGTTGATTAAACTGTGTTACGTTACCAGAAACAATAGCAGTTCAATATTATCATTCATTTTTCAAATGAGAAATATTTTCAGTACCTCTCTTGGGTGAAAGAAAATTTTCAGTCAATCGTGTGAAAATTTAATTGTAATTTATTCTATACATGCATCTAAAATTATCCATGGAATTACTTTCTTAAGGACAACAGGTGCAATGTTGATTTGCTCTGAATTAGTAAGCACCACTATCCTTTACAGAAAGTTTAAAAGCAGTTTCTTTGAGAGTGCGAATAGTTGTTTGTAGCATCTTAACAAAACATTTGTACTCCAGTATTCAGATATCTATTTAAGCTGTTGTACTTCAAAAGTTTGCATCATTTAAGAAGAGGGAAAAAGAAAATCGGAGCTAAGTGTGTATGCCTAAAGCCCATTTTAACTCAAAAATATTTGCTTCTAAGTTTACCAGCTAGCATGTTAATGATACAAGTTCACAATAATAGGATGGTGTGTGGTTAATGTGGCCAATTTGAAAATTAATTTATATTCTCTGCTATTAAAGTGATATGCATTATAAACGTAAGGGGCATATCAGTCATACATAACAGCTTCTACCTGAAGTTGTAACATAAGATCATATCAGTCAAGAACTGAGCAAAGAGTTTCTTCCCATTAATAGAAGGAGTTTGATAGTGAAAACAAACTAACTGCATTGACCCTGATGCTGCATCAAATACAGAAATCGGATGAAGAAGTACTGACCCAGTATTCATGTGAGGAAATGTATATATCTACATGCAAGACCTGTTACTGAAATTTGTTTTTGTTTGCTTTAGGACTCTGTGCACTTTACCATAGCTAACTTGTGCTAAAGTGCTTGAGCTCACTCGTTTAAACATGGGTGAATTGGCTTACACACAATTGGCACATTTAATTTACTTATACCTATTTAAGTAACCCTTTTAAAATATGTCTCAGGCCTGCCGTTGCAGTATGCTTGCAGTTTTAAACTACCATTTTGAACTGGCAGAATCAACCTTTTGCCAGGCCAACGCATCCTTTTTAATACCTTGTGGGTAGGCCCTAAAGATAACAAAGGAAAGGCTGTGATTTATTTAAAAAAATATGGACATGTGGGTTTAAGTTTTACATATCAAGATAGTGGAAAACTCTAATTTGTTTTTCACTACTACAAAGCCTACCTATCCCATAGGATAACTTTGGGTTACCTTATCTTATTCAATAAGTGATGACTTTCATTTGGGATAAGGTAGAAATGTCATGCTTACACAAAAAATAATTATAATTTAAAACTTTTTTTTTGAGAAGTTGGAGTTAAGTCACAATTCTGAAAATGCCACCTTTAGAAAGTTAGTATTTTTCTTTCCCCATCCATTTGGTGCCTATATCCAGGTCATATGACAAGGCGTAGTTGGCATTTGTGTATTTCTTCCATACAGTGACTAGTTGTTTGCAGAATGGGCCTTTTGACAGGATGGGAGGGGGGCGGAGCTGTGCACAGCCCCACTTACGACGACTGCAGACGTTTCTTCCACTTCAAAGTTGGCACCAGTTAGAAAAATAGGACCTCCATACCCACTCTTGAGTACAGTCCTGGACCTCTAGATAGTACAGAAGGAGGAAGCGCCTGCTGCCAGAGGACTGCCCTGCTGCTTGAGGCCTGCCCTGCTCTCTTAGAAGGAATACTGGACTTGTAGGCCTCCCTGCACCGGCCGAACTGTTCTGCTGTACTGGACATGCAAATGGACCTGACTGAGCCTTGCCTGCTTCTGTTAGTGCGGGTTTCTGATCCCCAAGACGTGCCTCTCCAGGTCCAGGGTGTCAGGAGATTACCAGTTAAATCAAACTTCCACAGGAGCAGATGCCTTTCACCCAACTCCCTCCAACAGAGAAGTTATTTAATTTGTCCATGAGCTATTGGGTCTCAACGTGGGATCTTTTTTTTCCCTCACTCAAGTTTTTATTTTCATCTAGGGCAAGGGTTAACTTTTTTTGTATTTTGTCCATAAGTGCCACCAAGGCATTAAAATCTAAACCTTAAGCCATTCTGCTCAGGTGCAAATAGGTATTTTTTAGGCACTTCAGTCTGTCAGGAGATTACCCATTAAATCAAACTTCCACAGGAGCAGATGCCTTTTACCCAACTCCTTCCAACAGATGCGTGCTCCGACTTTTCTGATTATCTGAACCCTGCATCCGCTAAGGGGAATGTGAATCGGAAAAGAGAGACCTCCTCCAGATCCAGTTTCACCCTGTGTTTCCCACTTTCTTTAAAGGAAGGACCTGGATCTTTTGAGAGACAAGCCTCTCTCTAAGAGAACAATGTTAACTTAATATCCTATTTTCGCCAGGAGTCAGAGGTATCCAATGTTCTCTGGAGAACAGTTCAAAGGTTCACAAATATACAATCTACTAATGTCTTTTATAGAAAGGTTCAGTTTTCTCAATCAGTCTCTAGGAATTAATCTGAGCACTGAGGTTTGTCTCTAAGACTGGCAAGTCTGCAAGGCGAAGAGTTTTTGAATATATATTGGCAAGTCTAGAAATCATACAAAAGGATTCCTTACTGCAATTGCTTGAAGTTCTGTTAAGCCAAAAGGAATTCTCCTCAGAAAGCCAATAGCCAGTTGTTGGAAGAAGGAAGAAATTCGGCTTCTCCAGAAGGGAAAAAGTAGCTAGTGTGCACACTGTAACAAGAAAAATAATTAATTACTCCAAACTGGAAGAATTCTCTATGAAACGAAGCACCCCAGGAACGCTGCTCATTCTCCTCAGGATAACAGTTGAAGTGCACAGCTCCCAGAGAGAAACAGCTGGAGGGAAGCTTCAGCACGAGACTAAGGTAGAAACACTAGAGCGCTGACCTCACAAAGATTTGAGACCACCATCTTGAGTGGCAGTTAAGCCGGAAGAAGCTAGTTCTAAGAACAGCCTCTGCAAGAGCCACTGGGAGTGAGGACGCTGCTGCAACCAACGTGGATACGAGGAAAAGGGGAATCGTTTTTGCTGAGGAAAGAACTTAACAATACTGGCAATAGTTTTCCTGACCGTACCCCCCTCCAAAGAACTCCCTCCCACAGAAGATTTGTTGGGGAAAGTGTTGTGAAATTGCTTTATCAACCTTGAAACATACACATTTTGAAAGGCTTCTCAGGATCTTTCTTCTGGGCCCAAACCTTTCCAATCAATGAGGTAATGTAATGTTCCTTTTTTAAACTTTGAGTCTAAAATTCTATTCACTTCATATTCTATATGTGAATATTCTTGGATAGGATTTGGAGGGGTGGTTGTCCTAACATTGTGAGGGATTCTTTTAAGTAGCGAGACATGGAATACTGGATGAACCTTAATCTGAGGAAGCAAGGCGAGTTTGACTGTTACTGGATTTACAATTTTCTTTATTTTAAAGGGTCCTGCATATCTAGGCTGAATTTTTTTTGTTCCCTCTTAAATGTTAGCCATACCTTCTCACCCTCGCAATACCCAGAATTGCCTCTACTCTTTTTGTCAGCATGCTTCTTGTAAGAGACCTTTGCCTTGATCAAATGTTTTATAGTGGATTGGAAGATCTTCTGAATTTTCTTACTGAACTCATTCGCAACTGGGACCGATCCTCCCAAACTTCCTAAGATAATGTTTTGGATGCCTACCGGAATTCAAATAGAAAGGAGATTAGCCTGTAGAGGCACAAATAGCATTGTTGTACGCCAATTCTTCTGTCCAAATGAAATCTGGCCAGTCATTATTGTGGGCCAGAAAATATAAGCCTAGGTACTGCTCTATCTCCTGGTTAACTCTTTCTGTCTGTCCATCCGTTTCTGGATGAGAACTAGTAGAATAACGTGAGTCTATTCCAAGTTGTACCATAAAGGCCCTCCAGAATTAGGAAACAAATTGGGGACCTCGATCTGAGATTACAACCACCGTAATGCCATGAGCTCTCACTGTATGCCATGAAAATAACTGTGCTAACTGAGCGGCTCTAGGAACCTTCTTCAGAGATGAAATTACTAATTTTAGAAAAGGTGTCCACAAAAACTAGGATTGTGTCAAAACCTTGACTTGAAGGTAAATCTACAATCAAATCCATAGTAATGGTGTGCCAGGGATATGGTGCAATGGGAAAAGGCTGAAGCTCAGTTTCAGGAGCTAGTCATGTTATCTTTCCTTCAATACGTAGATTTGAACATGTTGTCTTATTTGAGGGCTCATGGTAGACCACCAGAAATACCTCTTAAGAGGAACAGCTGAAGGGAAGCTTCAGCACAAGACTACGGTAGAAACACTAGAGCGCTCACCTCACAAAGATTTGCGGCCACTATCTTGAGTGGCAGTTAAACCTGAAGAAGCTAGTTCTAAGAACAGCCTCTGCAAGAGCCACCGGTAGTGAGGACGCCGCTGCAACCAACGTGGGTACATGGAGAAGGGGAATCGTTTTTGCTGAGGGAAGAACTTAACAATGCTGGCAATAGTTTTCCTGAAACAGGGCCCTTGCCTTGCATTACTTTAGCTCCACCTGTGAAGAAAAGGAGAAGCCTTCAAATCTTTGACTCTCTGCGATCGTGAACAAGCCCATTGATGCTGAGATGTCACCACCTGTGACAGCCACCAACACAAAGCTCTGGGGGACCTTACTCTTGATGCTGCAGTGTCCTGCAACACGAAATCTGCACTTTGCACTACAGCTTCGATGGCCCTTGGTGACTCCAAATGCAAAGCTCCAGCATTGACCATCTGCAATGCCTAGCAGGATCTTCGTGCTAAAAGTGATGATGGTCCACGACTCCCAACCTGCTGCTACAGTGACAACCATCGGCTATGCTCTCGCTGCTACTCATGGCTTACTCCACAGTGAACTGAACTTTCCTCAGCTCTAGCAGAACCAGATACCCGCAGGTGATGCTTTTTGCTTTTGGACGCTATACTTACCAAAATCTTTTATATGGCATATTTCCAGTTCTACTGATTGGATTTTTATTGTTTTGGTCTCATTTAATTTATTACAATGTAATCTATTTTTATAAATTGGTGTGGGATTTTTCTTGTGTGGTGCCTTTCCTTTATTACTGTTTGTGTGCTACATTAATACTTTACTCATTGCCTTTAAGTTAAACCTGACTGCTTTTGTGCCAAACTACCAGATGGTTAAGCACAGGCTAATTTAATGACTTTCGGGGATCACCCTGTCAGGGATTGTGATTTTTGCTTGAGAAGGGTCTTCACTCCCCTCAATCAAAATCCTAATTTCCTACACTATGCAAGTTATTTGTGCTTTTAAAACATACATATGAAACCTTTTTAAATCTGTCACTTAAGCATTAAATAATAGATCTTTAGGTATCTTTTTTGAATGAATCGGTTTAATGAATGTAATTCACAAGGTCTTTACTAAACTTAACATTTGCTGTTCTTTACTTGTGTTTTTCCTTCTGTCATTGAACTACCGGATTGAGATGGAAAGATAATTAACATTAGTGTATCATGATGCAATGCTAGAGCTGCTTCCTACTGCCTGCAGTTTTTCCATCCTCGTTGTTTCCTTCTCTACTGATTTTTACTTCTGTCACCCAGATATCTGAGAGGTTTTACATGACAGATTGCTATTAACTGTACATTCTTCAGTTGTCTCAAGTGGAGTTTATTTGATATGTTTTAATCTGAGTACGCCACCATTTATAATGTTATAATTCTTATTGACGATTTAGAAATAGTGTGAGAAATGCTTCTTGAGATCATTGCCAATTAAAATGTAAGCCTTTTTTTGATGCTATTTGTTTAGGCATACTGACTATAAAGTGGTGTCTCCAGCACTGAGAGCTGTGGGCAATATTGTGACTGGTGATGATATTCAAACACAGGTAAGACGTTCTCTGTAACTTTAAAATACTGTTATATTTTCAATAATCAGTAATTAATCTGTTCTTCAATGTTTCCATGGAGATCCAGAACACCAGGTTTGGATTATGTTTTTTTTAATTGCTGGGTCCTAAGAGAGGTGATAAAGGTAGAGCAGTGATAACGCTGGATTTGATGGCTAAAAGGAGAGCAGTGTATGGCCTTCTGCCTCTCCCCCTGTCTGTAGCTACCTCAGCACTCTGCAACTCCTAGATAGTTGTGAGAAAGACATGCTGCCGTGCCCTCACCAACCACTGCTACTCTGCCTGTCGTGTGTCTAGTTGGCCCTCTTCTGACATGAGATTTTAATTATTCCTGGCAGTAGCTCTTCTAGTGCAACTCTGTGCTGAGAGAAGCTGTCTGAGATTCCCTGCTAGCATGACACCTGGCATGCCATGACACCGGTCCCCTCTGAGAGGTGGAAGAGCGAGTGTATTAATATCACTACATCGTCTCACATGAGCTACTGCCTGTGAAAATCACAAAGTTCGAATAAAGAAGTAGAATGTTTACCTATCACACAGAATGTACATGCGCTGGGCGGCATGCTACTACAGAAGGCAGCTTTGGAATCATTCTCTGACTTGTGGAGAAGGCTAAATATGTATTTGAAAATAGGTCTTGTCTTGGCTTCAAAGATTTATTAAAACAAATGCGTTCCTGGAAACTTTTTTCACTTTGTATTATATTTTTTAAGTGTTCCAAGTCTTGTGTAGTTCATGACATTGTTGACTGTTTCGTAAAAAAAAAAAAAAATAACGTAACCTTGTTTTTCTGCCTGATTTATAGTGTAGGTAAATGCTAAATACTGTTGCGTGTGTCATTTATAAGATATGAAGTGCATTGGTTTTATGGGCCATATATATGTTTTCAAATGTGGTTTATCATTTGTTTATAGCTACCTCACAGTGCGTATGATTTAGAAAGTGCAGTGCATGCCTATGAAAATCTACAGTTCCACTTTAAGTTGGAAGACTAAAATGTCCCTTATCTACTACAGTGTTACTGTTGTAAAATTAAAGTGGTATTCAGTGTGAGAGAGAGGATGGATAATTTAAGGAAAGAGTTGTTGAAAGGTGATACTGGCCTTCGGTAGGGATCGCTCCCATTAACTGTTTTCGCCCTTTAAAACACATGATGTCATGCATTTAGAAAGTCCATACATGTCCTCACATATTTTTAAATGGCTGATTTAGCATCTGCATTAACACATCAAACCTTGCTTTACTTGAGCCTGTTTCCTGGGAGAGGCTTTACACATCTCTTTATAAGCAACATGGAATCCATGTTATCATTAATATTGAACGTTACCGCTTTTGTTGTTCAATAGTGACAGTAGGCCACTGGGCGAACAACTTACAGGCTGCTGCTGGTCTTGAAAGTATACATCACTCAGCCTGATAAACGTATTTCTGACATGGATGAGGAAGATATTCGCGAATTTACAGTAAATGTGTCATCTTTTTATCTTTCCAGAGTGCTAACCATAATTTAAAGTGCAGAATGGGCCACATCATTTTGTTAATTTACAGAGGTCTCCTTGATTTTAAAATATCTCAGTTCTGTTGCTCCTATTCAAGTAACATGGAATCAAATGTGCCACACTTTTCTCATGAATATAGAATATAGAATGTTAGCACTATAGTTTTTTAACTTTTTAACTTTATGGCGAAATGCAGTAAAGCACTACACTGAGGTATTGACCAGGGTGGAACAGGACCCTCGGCTTCGCCTCAGACCCTCTGACTCTAACACGGTCAGTACTTACCTGGCTTTGCCCTCCCCTTGGATAATATTGCCTAAATACTGTATGTTTTTTAGATCATTTTTCATTATTACATTGCACGCCAACACATATATCATCTGTGCATTGGTTATCCTGTGCCATTGCATGTAAGATAAGTCATTAGTACAGCATAAAATTCTAACCCAATTTGACTTTTGCAACTTGAGGGCAAATTCAGAGGCTACTTCCCTTTTAGTCAACAAGTGTGCTGCGGCTTTTCACGAGCATATATGTTTTCATTTTAGACCACAAAATTAAGAAAGGTTGCTTGAGATTTATCCTATGAAAAATCGCTACAAAAATATGTTTGTTGCAGGTGTCTCAATTTAATTCATATAATATATTATGATTTACGGTGGAACTAATCAATAATGCTATTTAGTGAGGCATATGGTGGAAGCAACCGAGTTGCTGGACACACCATAATGGAGCTCCTGCCCTGCACCTAGACATCCTGCTTAATGATATTCACTATTGGAATGTACAACACCATCATATTTTCAATTCCTGAATAATAGTGCAGAGTTCAAGTGTATTTTTAATGGGTTGCAGCTTGTTCCCAGCTACAGAAGTAGCTTAGTGCAAATGGGCCATGTGGAGGGAGAGCAAGCAACTGAGACGGCCTGTGAGGGATGCTGACCCTCAGCCCATTGTGGTGTTGTGGTTCCTGCTGGATTGGGGGGGGAACACATTTCATTCCCCTGATTCAGCTGGGGAACATCCCTGGGACCCTAACATTTGAGAACCACAATATGAGACCAGGCCCAAGATGTCAGCGAGAGACACCACACCTGAGTGATGAAGTGGGAGGCACCAAGAAACCTGACTGGAGATGTGCCAAGTCGCATGGAGCTGAGGTGGACTCAGTCCTCTGAGAGATGTGGTAACAGAGAACATGATGGCGATGTGCCCCCTCTTCCTGGGAGCAAATGAGCAGATTGCAGTTGCAGAGGGTCAGGCGGACCACTCCTTTGAGGGAGAACAATTCAATCACTGCTCCCAAATTTGAAAGTGAGGCTGCAAAGACCGGGATGGGAGACAGGAGTGAGTGCTGTCTAAGTGCTTGGGTAACGCTCTCCTGGCCAGTAAGAGGCAAGAGGGGAAGTGGTCTAGAACAACAACTTTGCAGATGCCCAGTTACCCCTTCTCTCCCAAACATCCAGCGACTGTGAGACAGGGCTGCACCATGGGCTGTGGGTGCGGGAGGTCAATGCATTATCAGCAGGGCAAGTGTCAAGGTTTAGGGCATGACAGCAACACCACTAAGCATGGGGAGCGGGTGGGATCCTTTTACCAACCTGGACTGAGTGTTACATTGCGTTAACAAGCCACTAAAGCCATATACATGTTGTACCTGATGGCAACTCAGAGGCGACATCATCCATCGGGCTCCTCCTCCTCCGTAATGCCCTAACTAGGCATAATTGAGAGTCCAAGTATTTACATCCTCGCAGGTGGTCACATTATAATAAACAGACATTGGCCCAGGAAACCTTTGGGTGTGACCCTGTCCCCTGTAGCCTCAGCTCTGTGTCCTGATGTCACCACACACTCAGTAAAGCTAATAAATTGATCTCATGATGTCCCAGATGTTGGTAAATGGGTAATGACCAATGAGTGGCAATTAAAAGTGCTACCTAAAGGTGACAGTGCTGTCCCACTAGATATCATTGACTCCGAGATCCAGCAACTACTTTCGGCACCGATTGTGCCCATCCAGATCTTGAACTGGCTCCACTCTAGGAAAGACGGTCACCCTATCACCTTGTAAACCCCCACGCCCCTGGATTCCTAGTGGGCTTGTGGATGCTTGTAGCCTACGATGGAAGCGGAAAAAAAAATGGGGCACATTCCCTTTCATGGAAAATTGGACAAGTGCACATAAAGTTCGACTTCGTCATCTGCGCCCAACGGATCGCCATCCATATTGACTACTCATCACCCCTACTAAGGGAAACAACAATCTCAAAAGTAACCATCTTTCAAACAATTGAATTATCAAAATCTGCACTAGAAGCGAAGATCATCGAAGGTGACCTAGTCTTGTCATTATTACGAAGAGGAAATGCAACATGAACAAAATATACTTTTGAGGGCTAAACAGGGGTAAGGGACATAACTATACTCCATATTCTAGTATTGTGTTTTCTTGTCAAATTGTTCGAAGGAGTTAAGGTCGGCCTAGTAAAGAAAATTGAGTCAGTTGTTCTCACCGGCGGATGCCTACACCATCTACAGTTGTCCAACAGATCCATCACTCAGAGAAGCATATGCTGGGATGTCAATTTGTATTTCTGGATGTTTAGCTTTACATGCGCTATGCGGCAGCACGTTCACAGTACTGTCCAATTTCACTATTCCTGGATGTAAAGCAGGTAGTGTATCAGAGCTTAACCCAATCGATTACCATTGCATCTCCTAGAATGTCAGTGTCCTACCAGACAGTAATGGAAGCATCTAATTAGAGATCAGAGTCCTGCTGCTTCAGGGGAGGTACAGGCCAGAAAATAATTCCAAGTGCCAGTGTCAATGTTGACATCTCGATTTACCACACATGCTTCAAGTGAGACACTGTGTGTGTAACAGTCCTTTTCAAACTCCAATTTCCACTCCGGGTTAGTCAAACTTAGTAAATATGTGATGCTATATGGTATGTTGCATGGAGATATTACATTGGTTCTGAATGTATATGCCCCACCTATAAGCCTTTCTACAGTTAATCAAGTCTATCCTTCTGGAGAGCTCCCCAGGCCTAATGATAATGGAGGATGGAAGATTGGGGGGGTTTGAATCAATGGGTGCATTAATATTTTTGCAGACAGGCTGAGCCCCCCAAATAGCTACCACAGAGGCCCCATTGCCTCTTGCAGTATCCTGTGGTCTCTTCGATACATGGCAGTATCACCATTCCACACTTGTCTTGACTATTTTCAGTCCTGAAAACTGATACAGGCAAGACCCCTTATACTTGCATGCGTGCTGCTTGTCCAGTCATGCCCCAGTTGCAATCAAATTGTCTCCATCAAGGCAGCAGGGTTAGTGGTAGATCAATGCCTGGTCACGGACCAAAGAGGCTATGAAAACCTTGAAAGAAGAGAACACAATATCTTAACTGTAAACCAGTTATATTGAATCCCCAGCAACACTGGAAAGCATTTAATCTGGAAGTAAGGGGCAGACCAGTAGGATGTGTCTCCCTCCTGAGATGCAAAGCTTTAACTGAGATCTGGCTTTTCAAAGGAAAGTAATGTAAATATTTCTTAAGTATGGATCGATGGCCAGTAGTGTTAAATAGCCCGTTAAAAAGATACCATAGCCACACATGCAGATAGTGAAACCATCCTAAACAGAGTTAGTCAGAAATTATTCAGGAGTGCATGAAGTGATCGGTTTCAAGCATATAAGCAGGTAGCCCAGTGTCAAAGCAGTAGAGAAGAGAAGCACAAAGGGGTGTGCTAATGATCTGTCTGCTTGAAGAGGTGGATTTGTACCGATCTCGGACTCCTTCCTTGATATATTTCGTGCAAGTTGTGGGACACAAAATACACTTCAACGGAATAGATGCCAAATCATTAAAAATGGATTATCTCCATTCATTGCCCGATGTATGTTTTACCTCCTGCTTATTCACCTCATTCTGGTGTCTTGAAAAGAAGTGAATGAATGTATTAATTCTGCAGCCCATCTTTTATCTGCTGGCTATCAGAGAGAAGTGTTTCCTAGGCAGATGATTTAAAATTGCACTATATTTGCTTAATGTCGATATCAGCAAGGAGAAACGTGGCTCTTCATCTGTAATTGTTAGCTTCATATTAGATGTGTAATATACCACACCCACTGATTAACCAAGAATTGATGCAACCCATCTACGGCTGGGTTTTAGACCTGCACATGAATGGTTGGAAATGAATTATTAGCCTAACAGCAATGTTTTTCCAATTTGAAAAAACAGCCTTATGCATGATTGTCACCGTATTAGTAGGCAATGAAGAGGTAAAGGGAGAAGTCCGTCTTTTGCGGACCCAGCTGCTCACATCATACATCATTATTCTGTTTGTATTCCTTTTTGTTGGTTCACTTGACCCCCTGTATTCAAATGTGTAAGCTGCAGATTTTTTCCTTCATCTTTGAAGCAGTCATGTCAAAGGTGGCTGGGAAGGACATATCCGTAGATCCTGTGGTTTTGGTCGGAGTCACAAATGGGCACCCAGCCACTTGAGTGTAGTTGAGATTATGCCTCATTCTATTGCTTTCATCTTCAGCTTTGCCTTACCCTCGACCCATGGCATTGTATAATCTAAAGGTTCAGGGCAGATGTCCTGGTCAATAATGCCTCTTTCATTGTCTATTCACCCTTGCTTCCATAAGAGGTGGGCTTCGGCAGATTTCAGAACATTTCAGAGAAGCCGTAATAAGCTGAAGCCATAACTGATTTGGTGGTGATTCTCAGTACTGTCTTAGTACGTGAAATTGGCTCTTCTAAGTCTGTAAAGTCAAAAATACATTTAACATTTAATTTCTATATGCTTATATATAGATAGACAACTTAAAATGTAAACGTTATGACCAACACATCTAGAAAAATTTACATTTGGACGATCCTGGCGTCTCCCGCTCGAGCCGCCATGAACAACTTCATCATTAGTGCTGCAGTCTTTAAGGTTGCCAGACTCTGTACTTTTCCAGGTGGAATCTGTTTCTCTTCAAATTTGTTGGCTGCGTACCACAATGCAAGTGAAAATGTAAGGTCTTTTTTTATGTGTTGTTATACTTAATCTCTAACATTGATCTACATTGAGGCCCTATCAGTGGTGGCAACTGTAACTGATTATCTAGTCCTGATGAAGAACCTGTCTAATATTAGACTACTGAGGTCGAAACTTCAAAATAATGCAGGGATTTATCTTTTTTCCGTTTATAATCTAATTTGGAATTGTTTAATTTACTTAAACGGGGTGGTTTGCTTTTCTTTGCTGTTAGAAATGGAGTTCCTGGCTTGGGTAGGTACTTATGCCAGGCAGGGACCACCACTCAAGTCAGGGCAAGGGAGCTAAACTCTCAAGATAACCCCTGCTCACCCTTTTAGTAGCTTGGCACGAGCAGTCAGGCTTATCCCAGAGACAATGTGTAAAGCATTTGCACAACATTAGTGACACAGTATATATATCACAAAGAAAACTCCACAACAAGTTATATCAAAATAAACTGTATTGCATAAAATGTTATTAGACCAAATAAGACATAAGCCCGTAATACCTGCTACTGAAGCAGTTGTCAGATTATCACATCGGTTACGAATACTCTGCAAACCAGCAGTAGTCAGATCAGTACATAGTTACTAGCATTCTGCAAAAATAAGCAGTTGTCATATCATCATCATCACCAAACATACATGCACATAGAATGAAACATCCCCAAACTGCAGGTCATTGGTATCACACAGATAAATGAGCACATTAGTAGAACATTTCCATATGGCAAATATCATAGTCTCATTCTGCAGTCCCGCCTTGGGAGGACTCACTGCTCTTGCTGGAGACCTGAATCGGTCCCCACGCTCAGCAATGCATCGCAGTGGCCCAGGGGAATGTGACGCCATTCCTTTGGGGCGGAATGACTCGGGCCAGCTCCAGTCCCCCTCCACCTCTCCCACTTCCCCACACCTATGAGGGTAAAAGATTGCACAGCAGCAGTCTGCATGTGCGTGGCACGACTGTTACTTATCACTGGGGGCGGCGTCCGTGAGGCAACACGATGGGAGCCCTCCAGGGCCTCCTCCTCCTTCCTCCTCCGAGTGCAACGCCGTGAGACAGCCGGTGGCAATGTGTCCATGAGCCTGCAGCTCCGTAGGTCCGGCCCGGATGATGGCGGCGAGGATCCCCAGATGTCAGTGCCTGCCTGTACCAGGGAGGCACATTCTGAAGCACTCGTCTGGAATATCACAAGGGGCTCCTCCCAACTCCTTCTGCGGTGGGGGAGGGGGAAGACTCACACAGAGGGCATGGGGCGCTTCCTTGTGTCTGACAAAGCAAAGGTTCAAGTAGAGGCCCTCTTCCTGTGCCACGGTAAATGAATGGAGCATTAGTGGTACCACACAGCACTTGTCAGGCACTTTGATGAAAGGAAGAAGGGCTCACCAAGGGCAGAGGACACTACACTCGCGCCCACCTGCAGACAAATGCAGTGCATACAGCTATGGGGACCAATGGCTGAAGGGCCCGAGCAAGCAGGCCAGCACAAGGGGTCAGAAGCAGTGGCAGTCCCTTCTAGTAACCTAGCAGGTCACAGGTCAGCACAACAACAGAACAGTCCCAAGGTGGTTCCTGGCGAGTCCTTCCTGCTTCTAGTGCCCTGTCCATCAAAGTCCATTAAGTGTTTCTCTTCTCCCAATATGGGGACAGCCCCTATTTTTCATTTTGCTCAGCTTCCCCAAAGGTGGGGAGGGGGTTTCAACCAGCACTAACCAGTTCCAGGAATGTCCCCTTCTCCTCCAACACTGGCTACAGACTTCAGTAACAGGGAAACAAGCCCATTGTGTGAGGCCAGGGCACAGCCTTTACAGATGCACTTGTGCCCCACCTCTACCTCTCCCAGCGAAACCATTCACTATGCAGATGCAATCCTGTCACACCTCCACCCTCCCTGGGTACTCGCAGGCTGAAAAGTATGCACAAAGCCCAGATGGCACTCTACCCCAGATGTGAATTGAAGTCAGGCTGCAGAAGCATTAGAGTTATGAGCACAGAGAAATGCCCTCTTTCTAGAAGTGGCATGTCTACCATTGTAATAAAAAAATCCACCTACACCAGTATACAGGATGTCTCACTATCATTCCAAACACACTAAACTTGCCCACGTTATTCCTCATGGATCAGAAGATACAGCTTAGTCATATTTTAGGGCATTTCCAATGCAATCCTATGAGAGCAGCAGCACTTGCAGTAGTGAGAAACTAAATAGTCTGTCACTACTAGAACATGTAGTACATAAAGACATGTCCTACCTTTTACATGCACAGCACCCTGCCCATAGGGCTATCTAGGGCCTACCTTAGGGGCAACTTAGATGTAGCAAAAAGGGGGTTTAGGCCTTGGCAAGTAATTTGACGTGCCAAGTCAGGGTGGCAGTAAACTGTGCACGCAGGCTCTGGAGTGGGAGGCCTGAGACATGTTTAAAAGGCTACTTCTGTGGGCAGCACAATCTGTGCTGCAGGCCCACCAGTAGCATTTAATTTACAGGTCCTAGGTATATTGTGTGTCACTTTACAAGGGACTTGCAGGTAAATTATATAAGCCAAACAGGTGCAAACCAATTATGCTAAGTTGTAGGGAGAGCACATGCACTTTAGCACTGATCAGCAGTGATAAAGTGCTCAGAGTTATAAAACCAACAAAAAAGGTCAGAAAAATAGGAGGAAGGCAAAAAGTTTGGGAATGACTCTGCTAAAAGTGCCAGGTCAACATTTACATACATGAGAACTCTTCTGTGCACATTGTTACACCGTATACAATTTAGCACCAGATCACTTTTTCAGTGCCTCATTGGCCTTTTAATACTGTCACGTAGGCTCTCATTATTCTAATGAGACTACTGGATTTTGAGCGGCAGAATCGCCCGCGGTGTGGGAGACTAAGTCTAACTCACTGCAGGGGACACCTGTCGCTCCAAACCGGGTTTTGCTCTGGCTAACTAGCAGTGCCTCATCTCTACCCAAGGATAGGGATGACTGGGCAGCCGAGCGCATGACATACTTGGCTTCTCAGGGAAGTCGTGGTCACTCAGGTCTCATCCGTTTCTCTTAGTTACATTTAGTCTCATCTCTAAATGACAAACGGAGGCAGTATATGTTTCAATAACAAGTTTAATAAAACGACTGCATAGTAGATAGCAAAGTGTGAGCTGCAATAACCAGAACAACATAGCATAACAATATTAAAATTGTGACTAGGAGAGTGAAGCATAGAAATAATGCTATCATGTTGTTACTATGGTCGATAGACTAACTCCTACTTAGGCTATGATAGAGCACAGCATGTTAAGCTCTAATTCTGCCCTTCAGGTTCCCCTGGGAAGACCTCATCCCCCATACCTGAGCAAAGGCGTGGGGTCTGCGTTATCATCTTTAGCGAAGCATTCGGCAATCAGCATATAGTTGTGGTTCACTGGCTGGAATCTTCCTCTAACGTGTAAGGGACAAGGAAGTGTTTTTATAACAATCCAACTGATGTTCTAGGAAAATGTCCCTACGTAAGATGTGTTTTCTGCGAATGCTGGAGACTAAACTTCTACCACGTTCACCGGCAATGTACTGTGCTGTAGCCTTGGAAAAAGCACAGAGTGATCAAGAATGTCTTGTTTGAGAACAGAGTGCTGGCCTAGGCGAAAACAGTTCGATAAACAGAAAATAAAACAAGACCGTAAAAGTGGCTACTGTAACAATAATAAAATGAAGCCGAATAAAATATATCTAGGTTAAGGTGCACAGCGGCTTGTCCTAGTGTGCTAAAATAACGCGCATGGAGCTATGGCTAAAATGGCTACACAACAATACCCACCATTACAATTTACTGTTATACCGGTTTAAAAAAACATTCCGCATTAAACAGAATTTGTGATTAGGTATTCTTCAGTTTTTCACATTCATTGGAACTGTACTGAATTTGACAAATTAAATTGTATTAGCTACATACAGAACATGATTATTTATATGCAGTACTTTTGTAGACGTATTCGGTGCAATAATTATAACAAATAATTAGCACATTATTTTATTGTGTTATGCTTAAGGATAGTATCCCATTCCAGGGCTTATTGTGGAAGAGCATAGATTTTAATCCGTCTTTACCCTTCTATTTATCTGCAGAAAGTGCCAAACGAGAAACGTCAATTAAAACAATGGCGCTAAAATGTGTCCTTTTGAAATGTAAGTTTGACCGGTTGGAAGTAACAGTCATGCATCTAGTGATAGTTTCAGGGTCGAGAGCTCTCTGTTATGTATTCTCAAATATGTTAATCTAATGTATAGGTCAAACGAATTGCAATTAGCTTCTGTGTGTCATATAATAGTTTCAAAACAGAGGAGCGGCAGTATTGTACAGTGCATGGTTTATCACTTTGCGGAAGAGGGCATTGTAAAAACTAGCCAGTGGTGTAGTGTGATGTGGCACGAGTATTCCAGGAAACCACCATGTTCCTCACTCGGTTAATTCTCCTTGGTGCAGTCCCCCTGATTCATCTGGGCTTAGTTCCACAACGTGATGCTCTGCAGCACAATGCCGAGGCGTAATTTATTGAACAACTAATTTCATAAGACTCAAAATGGCCTGAATTATGCAGGGTGTCCCAGCAAATCCTGAGGTACCCGGTGTACTATCCCTCCCGTTAACAATAACCCCCAACCCCCCGTGCGTGAAAAAAGGGTAATGGGCTCCCTTAGTTTTAATTTAATTGTTAGTTCATAGCACAACTAAATTGTCATTAATAAATTGCTCTGCACAGTGTTGAAGTGTTCCTGCCTTTGTTTGGGTCAGATGTCCAGAGGAGAGGATGTCCTCGTCAATGCTATCTCCTTTTTGTGATGAATCGCTCTAGGCATTACATGTTGGAACTCTTCTGACATCATATGTGAGGGAAATAATCTGAGTAGTAATAGATTTCAAAACAGCAGAATGTCTCTGGAAATTTACTTAGAAAGCTACCAGTCATAAAAAGATGCACTGCGGTATGCTCTTTCTCTCTCTGCAAAGTTTAAAGGCAACAGTTAAGTTCCAATTTACCGCACTCTAGGCTGCACAGTATCTAAGCGCTCTATCCAGTAAATCTTCCTCTGAGATAGACCTCTGGCTCTTTTACTATCAAGTGGCCCAGGTCCTTGCAGTAGTGGTGCAACTTTCTCTCTTCCCAGCCCCTGTCCTCCTTTCATTGTGGAAAGTCTGTCTTCATCAGACACCAGTTGTCAGAGCTGTCAGATATAAGCAAATGGACGGGATAAAGCCAGAATGTGTGAAACAGTGGCATATAAGAAATTAAGCCTGATCCACTTGAGCAGAGTATCAAGTTGACGTTTATGAACCATAAGGGAACAATATTGAAACAGCAGATCTCCTACTCCACGTTCTCCCCAAACCATACTTCTCCAACTAAAATTCCTAATTTCACGAGTACAGTATAAAGGGCAAAAGGAAAGAGCTGTATGGGCTTGGAATTCCAGATGAGAAAACACTATAATTCATCTGATCATCTAACGACTTTAGGGTCGTCTTTTTCTCTTAAGGCTTTAGTGATCTTTCCCCCAGTGTGTTTCTGAATACAGAGGTTTTGTTCGAATTGAACTAATTTGAAAACTGGCAGGTTAAATGGCCACTCCCTGGGACAGGCTGGTCCGAAATCTCATCCAAGGCAAGTTAAAATTTCTCCAAACATGGCCAAACGGTGTATCCAGCGGTCTTAACCTTTTAACATCTGTGGGCCCCCACTGAATAATTACTGGAATCCGGGGCCCCCCACAGATTTATTATTGCAAACCAGGGACTGAGGGCCTAAGCAATTTTTATAATTGAACCACAAAACAATGAGCAAAACTACAAAAACAAGTATACGCAATAGAAATGCTCAAATATTTAAATATTGTGTTTAATTCACTATCAAATACAGAAAAAGTGTTCACATTTTCAATTTAGCTTCTTATGTGTATATGCTTTATTAATTTTAATTCATTAATTTTAATGTTATTTAATTTTGTAAAACAGCCACGGACTTCCTTGTAGGCCTTGCGGGCACCCAGGGGTCTTCGAATCACAAGTTAAGGAGCACTGGTTTAACCACCCAACCTACAGTTGTAATATAAACAGTAACTTTATCCACATATTATGGTTCGTAAGCTGCTCCTAAAGCATTAATCCTTAATTGTCATAACACCCTGAGGCATTGTCTTGATTTTTAAAATGATAATTGTAGGCATTTGGCTAGTGAAAACAGGGAGAATCCATATGTAAGAAAGGCACTTTATTATACGGTGTGGTTGTGCGATCTCACCATGTATTAAACTCACAACCCCTTCTTGTGACCAGCCAGACTCATCTGCAGAACCTTAGTCCAATCCTGAGTAACTGTGGCTTCAACAGTCGGGCTTTGTGAAAGGAGCAAGTTCAAAGATTTTAGAAGCATCAAAGTAAAAAAGAAAACCTACACAAAGAAAATCCAACACAAACTCATAAATATAGCTTATATTTGTAGGAATATATATATTTACTAAAACAAAATCCAGTGGGGGCTCCAGAGATATACATTATTAGGCAAATAATAATTCACTGCTTTTCATTCAATTCACAAAAAAACATTGGCAACTACCACAGTTATCAGTTACTTTTTTTATAGGTCACATTGAGCAATGAACTCCAGCAGGGAGTCAGTCACAGGGACCAATGAGGCTTCGCAGGACAATTACCTTGCAGTCAAAGCCGTCTCCAGTCCAGTTCCTGGCTCTGTGAACGAATTGCCATAGAGATCAATGGAGTAGTTCTGGTGTAAGAATATGGGATGCTGAAGATGATAAAGAATGCTGATGATGCTGATCCGGTGACTGAGGTCTTTCTGGGGCCACCCTTCGTCCGTGAACATGGTGGGATGACTTTGGCCACAGGGGTGGATGTCCCTCGAAGTCCACCCAAAAAGCAGTTCCCAGTAGTCTAGTAGTCTCTGGTTACAGCGAAACCATTGTTCCCTTTGACTGAGGCGTGTGTAAGTCATGGGCAACCAAACTGCACTCTAACACTTTTCCCGGGTCAGGCATACTCAGGTGGAACATTTGAGTGTCAAGACTTGATCTCCCATTCTGTGCTACAGCAGTCAGTGGCAGTCAAGCAATTGTGACCACCAACTTGTCAAGGCAGACTTCTTCAGCGTTTGTGGGCCTGTAGTTGTAAAAGGAGGTCAGCTAACTGACTGTTGTAGTCACTTCTTTTGTCTGGGTTTTGGGGATGACTTTTCCTCGATTAGTGCACCACAGGCACAGTCCTCTTTACTCTCCCAAGGATCTGCAGGTGTAGTCCATTCATTGGTGCAGCCTCTCTTTGCTGGGCCTAGGGAACAGAATGGCACTCTTTCTTCAGTTCTCTCTCCAGTGCATATGTACTCCAAGGTCTGGGTGTCACTGTTATGCCCAGGACTTGTTCTTTGGGAATGTGGTGACTACTAGCCAATAGGCTAACAGCTCTCCCCCACCTGATGACAATTTCCTGCATAGTGTGCCATCCAGCTATCCCAAAATACAATATTTCGCTTACTCCCAAGATGGCAAAACCTTTCTCTTGGTGTGAGGAGCTTCGTAGCCCACTCTAGAAGAATGGCTACCCAAGGGCCACCCACCCATGGGGAAACTGGTTTGGCAACTGTTACCCCTCTCTGTCCCTGACACCATCCTGTCTGTCAGAATAAAAGAGCAGCCCCTCTTGTGGCCAGAAACCATAAACAGTCCCTGGAAAACGTGGGCACCAGAGTGGCAACTTTCTAAAGTTGCCATTTACTTAAAAGTTACATTAAATTCAACTTGGGCATCAAGTCAGGTTTTATGTTACAATTGTTTTGATATCTCGAAGTACCAACTTTAGTAGTCCCATTCAGAAGTTAGGCCAGCTAAGTTGTCCGTATGTAACCCTGTACTCCCCAGTAGAGTTATTATCCTTTCTCCAGCAAAAACAACAATTTGGGGTTTCTACTGTTAGGACATATAAAAATACATATCATACTTTTTAGTATACAGTACTCTGCTTTAGCACCTGACAGGCCTACCTTAAGGGTGACATATATATTAAAAAAGAAGGTCTGGACTTTTTCATTAGTTAAAAATGGCAAAGTTGAGTTCGCAGTTTGAAAACTGCCCTGCCAACCAGCAGTGGCAGGCTGGGAGTCTTGCTTTGCTTTGTCACTCTTGTAGTGACATAATTAGAGCTGCGTCTCACGAGGGATACTTTTACAGACTCTGGGTCCCCCGGTAGCATATACTAGGGATTTATAAGTAGCTAAACTGATACCAGTTGTGGGTGTGCCAGTCAGACATACACATTTTAAGAGTAAAAGCACTGGCACTGAGGCCTGTTTATCAGGAATTAGTGCACTCTTGAAGTCGAAAAACCATCAGCATCAGCCCAGACCCTTGTGGTTGATCGTGCAAAAGAGGCTTTTCCTTACACTGTATATATAATTAGGCATTTATTTTGTATCGTAGGCATGAAGCATTACAGACTGGTTTAAGGATCAGATCAGGAATCTGCACCCACTGCAGTATTTCTGATACTTAGCTAAGGTCCCAAGAAATACAGAGGAACATATTATGCCTCAGCAGCAATCCTCTGGCGATGACAATTTGCAGCAGTATAATCGCGATATGCAAACTGATTTACTTGCCACCTTTAGTGCCATTGCGGACTTAATAATATTAACATTCCCTGTAAGACCAACAGGGTGGGTTTAACAAGATTGGTCACCTGCTCTCACTCTGTCTCAGTTTTCTATTAAGGATTTATGTCATAATATAAGAATTTGGATTAGATGTTCTGAAGTTAAATTACTTTGCCAGTATCTCAGTTTCACATGCTGATGATACAGCCTTAATATTTTTGACTCTGAAAAAAGTTTCTCAAATGTCACTGTTTTAGTCGCTTACATTTGGAAAGATTCAAGGTATCAGTTATGTTTTTTTAAACACTGTGTTTCATCTTGGTATGTTTATCAAGTTAAAATAGAATTTTGGAAAGTATATACATTACTATGCCACATTTTTGAAGTTTCTGGGCACTTTAAAGAACAACCAAGACGTTAGTTGACATGCTACTTCTCTTCTGTAAATATTGAGGCTATCCTCCATCAAAAAATTATTAACTTTGTTGTTACAAGATGCTCCCAAATGTACTTATTGACAGTGAGCACTTATGCATCAAGCAAGAAGCAACAATATAAAGAATTCAAAATATGAGCAATATTTGCAGCCCATTTACAGTCTTGGTATAGTCAAAGAATTGGATTGCGTCATTGTAAAAGATTGGTTTCACAGTTGGGGTCAGATTCTAGCCCCATAGAGGGCTGCTCATGGACATGTAATTATTATGAGAGAATACATCCCTCCTTTGTGGTTGTACATTATCGTTCAATATGTCATCTTTATCTTTTCAAAAGGCAACCCATAGTGGGAAAATGGCCTTCCCAACTATTTGTAATTGTCTTTGTCAGCTACAAGTTAATTTTCTTCCTCTGGGAGCTACATGCAAGAGACCGACTTCATGTGGAAGGGTGTGGATGTCCACTGTTCAGTTGCGATATAGGAGAATTGGAGGCCCTGATCCATTTTTAGGTCTAGTTTGAGTGTGCAGTTGAGAGCTTGACCATTGTTTACCACATCCATAGAGTGGGCTTTGGGTTAGTCCCGTTAAGTTATTGACTATATTATACATTTGAAAAATACATACATGCTTCCAGCTTTGAACATTGAGTAAAAGATCTACTACATGCATTTTATGCAAAAAGAAATCCTTGTTATTTTCATATTGCATGACTCATTTGTTCACTTTACAGCAAGTTGTGAGGCACTTCAAACCATTAGGGAAGTGGCCCATTTGTCACCCCTATCAACCGCTATTAGCTGCAAGCACAATAAGATTCAGCTTGCCTAATAACTCCCATTCTCCTTTCATCAGGCCCTGGAAGCTTTGGCAAAGCCAATAGCTCTGGTTTGTAACTGAAAATGCAAGCTAAACATTTTAGCTTTGACAGTGCTTGTTTTAGTGTAATCATTATGACCTACCCAGAAAGAGATTCATCCAACCCATTTTGTTGAAATATACAGTCTGTAATCCATTTCCTTATTAAATCCAAATAACATTTGTAAACAGTGTGAGAGGTTGTTAAAGAGGCTGGGTATGTTGCTGTGTCTAAAACTGGGCACATGCTCCCCATTAGGCCACACACTTTTTTTGTACACTTCAGCACCTTTTTTTAGACAGTGACTTGTAAAGTAATGTTTGGAATGGTTATCTGTGATATATATGAATTGTTTTGCAGTTATAATTTTATACAAGGCAGTGGAAGAATGATTTTATGTCAATTTGGTTTGTCACTTAAATAGAGAAATCTAAATAATACACTTTAGTTTCTTCTCACTTTTCCTAAGAAGCCACAGGTTACAAATTTAAATATGGATAACCATTGATTGGATGTTTATAATGAGTTAAGAATGTTCTTTTCTTTGGTGATTAAAGTTTTAATGTAGAAGTGGTTTTGAATAAAAATCTCAGCTGACAGTGAGGGCTGTAAGGGGTATCAAAGAGGAATCACATCAAGAGTAGAATAATCTCTTAGGCTGGTGAAATTAGACAACAGACAAAAACTTTATGGTTTCCTACGTTTTGGAGAAACTAAAAGTGGAAATTATTCACTTGTGTTTTGGGGAAACCGCAAAAGGCTTTGTGCTATTTGTGAGTCAATGAGAGTTACATTTTAAGATGTCTGTGTTAGATTTCAGGGTTGTGTTTCTTAATAACCAGTTTGAGACATTTTTTTTTTTTTTTTTTTGATTTCCAGTTGGTTTATATTAAAACAAATATTGCATACATAAATGATTTTGAAGGACAGGATCAGTAATTAATAGATATATTTTGTAACTTAGCCTTAAAAAATGCATTTCTGCTGCAACACCTGTTGGCGGCTGTCATTTGTGTGTGTCTGTGTATGTAATCATAATGCATTTTATGTACAAAATGAAAGAGAATGTATAATTATTTTTGCAGCATAATTACCTGCTTTTGTTAATGTGTTAATTGCTCTTTTGGGAATATTGAGCAACAAGTAAAGAGCACCTTATTTTGAAACCTATGAAATTTTGTAAAGTGTTCACTTGAGTGGGGTGCTCAAAATACAGTGCATCCTAAGTACAGAGTTTCGAAAATGATCCAGTATCAATACCCGTGCCGTACAAAAGATATGTGCAGTCATACTTGTCTTTTCTCAACTGCGACATTAGCTTGTGCTTTGCTTACTAATACATCTGCCTGGTGAGTTTCCAAAGTGTCCAGAGCCTGATAATGTCAATGATGCATGAATAGGCAGATCTTTGTCTACTTTCTAACACAGAGACTCCTTTAAAATGCACATGGTCTTCCTCTTACCAATATTTTAGGGTTGTGTACTTCCCCATAACATCATAGGCCAATGTGTGGATCATAGTCATGATTATAATTATCATTTCAAAAGTATAATTAATATGCTGCAAGATAATTCTTTTCTAAGGACTTTAAAATTATTAGAAATTACAGAAAAGACAATGACTTTTCACTACTAACAAGTGTGAAATTTGTTTCTTTTTTTGATTTACTCCAGGTAGTTCTAAATTGCTCTGTACTGCCTTGTCTGTTGCACCTGCTAAGCAGCCCAAAGGAGTCAATTCGAAAAGAAGCCTGCTGGACTATTTCTAATATCACAGCAGGAAGCAGAACTCAGATTCAGGTAATCTCACAGAGTTGAGTTTGCATATCTTTAATTTAATGTATGCACGTTTACTCTATTAAATGTTGTGATCATGATCCTTCAAATAGTTTACCTATTTTTCTAAATAATTGTCTGAAATCTTATGAGGTGCTTTACATTTTGCAAGTATATACTTAGGGTTACAAAGCCAGTACGATAATGCTCTGTACCTTCTTTAAAAAGGCCATACTCTATAGGAATATTGGCTCGTGTTGCTGAGTCCTGTATCTCTAACAATCTCAAGCAGGAGACATTCTAGAATGTCTGTCTGTTTGATGTCAACTGGGGATTTGAGATATATTGTGGCATCATTCACCAGATGCCTGCTTTAATTCAGAAGATGTCATGAAAAGGATTCAGTTTTCATTTTCAGAGTGTCCCAATGCTTGTAAGCACTACATTATTACTTTCGGTATAAAAATGCTATTGATCAAAATTTGGGCAGGAGGTGATCCCATATTTCAGTGGCAATGTCACCTTCATCCAAATCTGAAGATGACCTATGCTCTGTGCAAAAATTAAACATAGTAATTGGTATTTACCATGTATAATCTATGTGTTTGAGGTGACACAGACTGATAGTGGGTAGTAAGCAATCTGTGTGTAGTAGTAATATCATGTTTATGATTCAGTTTCTGTATTTATTTTCCTTCTGTAAACAATAGGTATGTTTCACTCTGTCCTTGAACTGTGAGAAACTGTCACAAATATTTGATTACTTCAATAGAAGAGTGGTTTTATTTAGAGATTGTATATCTTGAACAGTTTTTTAAGGGTCCTGTTATCTGTATACACTTTGTTGAACTTGTGAGCCTGCCCTCTGTAACTTCATTCAGTTATATTCTCTGCCAGTGTTTTTAAAATTGAAAGCTTTAGATCCTACTGCATTACATACAGCAATTCGAAATATTAGTTTTTGAGTTATAATTAATAGACAAACTTGTAGTTGCTCTAAAGTATTTTGGAAAGATAAAAGTTTAACAGTGAAAAATTATTTTAATTGTTTCTTTTTTTAAATATCATTTGATATGTATTAATGGAGCAGTCGTTTTTGAAATATATAATTAATGGCAACCTTGCTAAAACCTAAAAGTATCTCACTCCTAAAAATCTTCATGATTTTAAATTGTTCACCTCACAGATATACTTTAGATAGAAACATATGGTGACACTAGCTCATGTTTATGCATTCCATATGTCAATAAAAGTATTTTAGGTGGTGCTCTCATTCTAAATTTGGAAAACCGTGCAAAAAAGTAGTAGATCCTTCAGTGTATTTGTTTTGTGCTGAAATGAACTTTCAGATATATTTAAATTTTTCACTTTTCTTGGGGATACTAGCAATAAACTGTCCATTTGAAGGAACAATGGCAGAAACCACATTTTTGTTTTTATAACAGAGCTGATGCCATATGATGTTTCAATTTGATGCTATATTTTAGTTCTATTGTGTATCAAAAAAGAAGGTGGGAACTTGTCCAAAATATGTGTAAATGGAGCCCTGCATTATGTCTGTGGTGTATGTCTGTATTACATAAGGGGACCTTTACATTGTTATCTTTAGACATTTAATGAATCTGATGATGTTGAGTTTTAGCTGTAGACATTCATGTCAAATGCTGTCTAGATACACATTCTTTCTAAAACTGGATACACTTATTTGACCTTCGTAATGAAGGTGTTGTTTATTCACATTCCTTTTCAATACAATGGCTTTAAAGTTCTACTGTTTACATATAATGTAACACGCAAATTAGGTAAGCAGGGGGATTTTTGTTTTTGTATAATAAACAGATTGGTGGGCGTTGCCTTGCATTATCAAATACCATATATCTGTTGTATGACTTAATAGGGTGCAAGTTGAGTTCATCATTGTACCACCATGTATCTTTTTGCATTAAAAATCAAGATAAGTACAATTGTAAATGATGAAATATTGAGAACCACACTTGCCCCGAGTGCTGCTAACATATGTTACCGGTGTAGTGGCTAGTTCAGCATCCCTGTCATTGTATTAGCCATGCATTACCTGAAGGTTAAAGTGCAGAAACATAGTATTTAGAAAGGTTCCCTGCTTCCTTCCTATACCCTTAACATCACCAGCGCTTAGATACATTCACAGATGACAAGCATCGCTCTACAAAACCAACCTTACATTACATTACACCCCAAACCTTTTAAAACAGCATATCACTTTAAATATTTATGCATACTGGATTGTGCTTACCGTTTCTCTAGGGCACTTTATGATTTCCTGTTCCTTGTCTATTCCTGTATTTCCCACCTTCCTTTAATTTTTTAGGACTTTCTCGAGAATAAGCTATGAGCATATTACAGGGAGTGCAGAATTATTAGGCAAATGAGTATTTTGACCACATCATCCTCTTTATGCATGTTGTCTTACTCCAAGCTGTATAGGCTCGAAAGCCTACTACCAATTAAGCATATTAGGTGATGTGCATCTCTGTAATGAGAAGGGGTGTGGTCTAATGACATCAACACCCTATATCAGGTGTGCATAATTATTAGGCAACTTCCTTTCCTTTGGCAAAATGGGTCAAAAGAAGGACTTGACAGGCTCAGAAAAGTCAAAAATAGTGAGATATCTTGCAGAGGGATGCAGCACTCCTAAATTTGGAAAGCTTCTGAAGCGTGATCATCGAACAATCAAGCGTTTCATTCAAAATAGTCAACAGGGTCGCAAGAAGCGTGTGGAAAAACCAAGGCGCAAAATAACTGCCCATGAACTGAGAAAAGTCAAGCGTGCAGCTGCCACGATGCCACTTGCCACCAGTTTGGCCATATTTCAGAGCTGCAACATCACTGGAGTGCCCAAAAGCACAAGGTGTGCAATACTCAGAGACATGGCCAAGGTAAGAAAGGCTGAAAGACGACCACCACTGAACAAGACACACAAGCTGAAACGTCAAGACTGGGCCAAGAAATATCTCAAGACTGATTTTTATAAGGTTTTATGGACTGATGAAATGAGAGTGAGTCTTGATGGGCCAGATGGATGGGCCCGTGGCTGGATTGGTAAAGGGCAGAGAGCTCCAGTCCGACTCAGACGCCAGCAAGGTGGAGGTGGAGTACTGGTTTGAGCTGGTATCATCAAAGATGAGCTTGTGGGGCCTTTTCGGGTTGAGGATGGAGTCAAGCTCAACTCCCAGTCCTACTGCCAGTTCCTGGAAGACACCTTCTTCAAGCAGTGGTACAGGAAGAAGTCTGCATCCTTCAAGAAAAACATGATTTTCATGCAGGACAATGCTCCATCACACGCGTCCAAGTACTCCACAGCGTGGCTGGCAAGAAAGGGTATAAAAGAAGGAAATCTAATGACATGGCCTCCTTGTTCACCTGATCTGAACCCCATTGAGAACCTGTGGTCCATCATCAAATGTGAGATTTACAAGGAGGGAAAACAGTACACCTCTCTGAACAGTGTCTGGGAGGCTGTGGTTGCTGCTGCACGCAATGTTGATGGTGAACAGATCAAAACACTGACAGAATCCATGGATGGCAGGCTTTTGAGTGTCCTTGCAAAGAAAGGTGGCTATATTGGTCACTGATTTGTTTTTGTTTTGTTTTTGAATGTCAGAAATGTATATTTGTGAATGTTGAGATGTTATATTGGTTTCACTGGTAATAATAAATAATTGAAATGGGTATATATTTTTTTTTGTTAAGTTGCCTAATAATTATGCACAGTAATAGTCACCTGCACACACAGATATCCCCCTAACATAGCTAAAACGAAAAACAAACTAAAAACTACTTCCAAAAATATTCAGCTTTGATATTAATGAGTTTTTTGGGTTCATTGAGAACATGGTTGTTGTTCAATAATAAAATTAATCCTCAAAAATACAACTTGCCTAATAATTCTGCACTCCCTGTATGAAATCCAATCCTGAATAAACCAATCACCAATACATTTTACACAGAGCACATATGCACTTTGGCACTTGTTGCCAGTGGTAAAGTTGCCAGAGTCCTAAAGCTAACAAAAAAAGGTCAGAAATAATAGGGGGAAGAAGGCAAAAGGTTTGGGGATAACCTTCCAAAAAGGGCCCAGTCCAACACTATCATACGTAATTTCATCCATACACATGCCTAATAGACATGATCTTATATTCTTTTATATTTATATTTTATATTCTTGGACATTATCATCTGACCTGTAAGGGTGATCGATAAATGCATATATCTAATGCTTTCTGTTATATACATTACATTATTTTATTATCTGTAATAATTTTTCTTTTGTGCTCTTTTGACAATATACTTTGTATATTAAGAGCAGCTAAGACCTAATGGGCCCAGTTCATAAAGGTCAATTTGCTTATAAATGTATCCTTCCAACCAATTGTCCTTTTATTCACCTGCCAGGAATTCACAATGCAATTCCTGGCAGACATGAGTCCCTTTACAGAGGTGGAGAGCTCCACCAACATTGCCAGTGTCTGCATCCACAAATTCTGCTTAAGTGGTGGGAAGTGGGTGTCCCAAGGTGTAGTTAGCCTTGAAAGAAGGGTAATGCCCACAAACATGGAGATCTGTTAGCATTCCTAAACATTGATCCAAGCTCCTTGCCACCTTTACTTGGTGCAGCTTTCTGTCAGTGTTCCTGGAAATTTCTGTGAATTACAAAATGTAGTAATTCTGCTCCCACATGTAGGAATAAATCTGCAGGTACATATTTCATGCTTTCCACTTGGATCTAGTTCTTGTCATAGTGAACATTTTGTAGAACTTTTGTTTAACTGCTTAAACATTGCAGTTTCCGGAGTTGGTTCATTTAGCCCTTGAACATGTCTTTCTTGTTGTCTATAGGCAAGTAACGCATACTTTAGTAATAATGGTATTAACAATGTATGTGTTTCAGGAACTCAAGAGAATTTGGGGCAAGATCACTCTGCAAGCCAAAAGTAAGAAGTCATTTAGTGGTCATAAGCCCTTTGATTCCCAAAATCTCATGGTTTACAACTGCTAAATAGCTTTTCAGTATGCACTGAAGCCATCCTGAGATTTAGTAAATGCTTACTGAATCGCAAAATGGCTTTAGAAATGCATACCAAATCCACCTTTGAGTGGGGCTTGTTTAGGGTTTTCCTTTCTAAACTGCCATTTGGAATGCTATTTATTAGTGGTTTGTGAGCACAATTTTGGTCCCAAACTATTAAAGGCTACCAAATCCTCAAAGGAGGCGGTAACCCATTTGCAAGGGGGAAGAAGGGTCCGCTTGATACACCTTCTCCTTAGTCAGTGCAGTGTTACAGAGACAAAACAGGCTTAATTAAAAACAAAACAGGATAGTTTATTCAAGGGTAATCACAGATCTATTGGTCTACTGACCCCAGCAGACCACCAACCCTGCAATGGATTCCAATCGGAGTGAGTTGTAATTTGCGACCTGCCTCATGAATAGTAATGAGGTAGGTCGAATTGTAGCCCTCTCTGAATGGATCAAAATCAGTTTGATAAACGCCAGTGTGCACTTTACGTCCACTTTTTGCAAATGTATAACCTAGCACTTTCTTTGAACCCTATATCCATGTGCCTCCCCTGATCTTGAATTCAGGATGTGTTTTTCACCCTATTAAGATAGTTTTTCTGAGTTTGCTATTTGCGCACCTGCTTTCCACATTATGCCTCTTTACTATACTCTGATTATTCAGGTGGGAAGCTTACTCTTTCAGATTCAAAGACAGCACTATTTATTATAGCTGCACAGAGAAATGCTGAATCGTTGTTTGTGGTTCTTTGCATAATAAATTGTAGCTTCGCCCATCAGGGATTTGACACAGGCATTTGTCTTCTAAAGGTGACAGCAAGGTTTGCTTAGACATCCTCCTGCTGTAACCAGGGTTGGCACGAAAACAGTAGAAAATGTTAGTGACTTTTTGTTTTTGTAGCCTCAAAACGTCGTCTCTTTTGCTGCCTTTGGGTAAATGCAGTTTATTGAAATGTAAATGGGGAGAAACAGATTACATCTAAATGGAGTAAATATAGAGGCTCTACTCCTTGGTCCAGAACAGTTGCTTAGGGCTCTAGTCTTTAAACACTGCAGCTCCTGTCAGATCAAAATATAACGTTGAAAACGGCGCTGCAAGAACGGCAACATTTTCCCAGTTTACAATGTGTCTGTGTGGCGTGGGTTCACAGACCAAACTGAGCATGATGCTTTAGTGACCTCAATTTTTATTTTTATGGTTGCCTAACACTGCAGGAGCACGAAGGGAACTACTGTTTAGAACTCCTAAGAAATTGCAGGGAGTGTGTGAAGAGTATTTTTAAAAAGACTTTTGATTAAATTTAAAAATGTGAATTATTACATCATTTTCCGCATTAGCTCATGTGTACCTCTGCCTGGGACATAAAAAATCTACTTGAACATATAATCCATTTGAGGGTTTCTGTGGAAGTTAGCCCTTGTTCTGTCTGGGTGAGTGGTGGAGGTGTATTTGCTTGTTAATGACACGGAAAGAGTAATGCCTTTTTGAGAGATAAAGCATAACATGCACATCAACTCTAACATAGAGAATTTATATCTGAGTTAAACGTGGAGATACAAATATCGTGTAGACTTTTTATAATATCAAAATATCAGGATAACCATTGGTATCCTGCACCGATCAGGCTTAACACAATGAAAATCGAGTAAGTGGTTCAGGAGATATGCGATCTTGAAATTATTAAGTCTCATGGCATAAATGCAAGGAATAGTGCTGAATTCACAGAGCCGCTCTTAGAATTGTTACGATAATGGTTTTGTTGTAGCGACCCCCAATAGATGTTGCCAATGATCCTCCCATCAGCAGCTCATGATGTTGCGGGACAGCGGTGAAGACTGCGCTGCCCCATTGCACACAGTACCTTTGAGGGTGATAAATGCAGCAACTTTTGAGCACCAGAAAGAAGGGGAGAGGCGGTGAGCCCAGCTGTGTTCCTACTCTTCAGGCAGGATCGGGGTAATACGCGCAGGTCCTCGGGCACTCTGGCAGGTGGCAAAATGCAGCTGATTGATATGTTGGAAAAGAACGCCGCACTGGAGCGCTCTGAGTGAAGGTAGCACTCTGCTTCAAGGATGCAAAGCGCTGTAGCTTGTTGAAGGAGGAAAGAAAAGCTCTACTCCTCAGGAACTGAGACACAGATGCACTTTGCCTGGATTCCAAGTGCTGAGGAATAGAAATAGCGCTGCTCCTCAGTGCTTTGAGATGAAATGCTAAAACTTAAAATGCAGCTGCAGGGTTCATGGTTGACAGAGTGCAGCAGTACCTACACAGAAAGGAAATCTTCGATGTATCTGAGATTTCCCACAAAACAGGGGGCAATCTAGCAAGTCCTTAGAGACACTCTGGGTTTAGTCTTGGCAGGGCGGAGATCAGCAGGCAGCAGTGCAGCACAACAAAGAAGGACAGCAGTTCTTGAGAGCAGTGAGTTCTGGCAGTGTGGCAATTCTTACAGCACTGCATTTTCTTACTCCAGTATATTCCTTTTAGGTCCCGAACTGTACTATCTTCAGGGGCCAGAGACTCAGTACTTAAACCAAAAAGGGCCTTTGATGTGATGACGTCAAAGGATCTCGCTATAGTGTTTAGGTCCCCTTTTCAACCCAGCCCTTTCTCCAGACTATCAGTAGGGAAAATCAGGCTCTTGAAGTATAGGTATGAGCTCTCCTCCACCCTTCCAGTCCAGGAAGACACATCAGTATGCAGATAAATACAGATGCAGTTGAGTGCCCTGTGTTGTGGGTGTCTGGAGGAGTTGCACAAATGTAGCTGTCGACCAGACATGTATAGGAGGCAGGCAGTCAAGCAGACAGAGCAGTGAGAGCAGAAAAATAGCCACTTTCTAAAAGTAGCATTTCTAAAATAGTAATAAATCTGACTTTACCTGTAACAAGAATTTATCATTACCATTCCAATTATATGAAACATGATGTAGCTGCTCCTTTCTGATCAGGAATTACAGCTCAAAAGTATATTAAGGAATTCACAATGCGGGCCCATGAGAGGAGCATGCCTCACAGTAATGAAAAACGACTTTGGGAGACTCTCATTACCAAGACATGTAAAACTTAAGAGTACATGTCCAGCCTTTTACCTACATTGCACCCTGCCCTGTAGGCTATCTAGGGCCTACCTTAGGGGTGAAATATGTAAGAATAGGGGAGTTTTATGGTTTGGCAAGATGAAATTAAAGAGAAACTGCACACACAGGCTCTGCAATGGCAGGTGTGAGACATGTGTAAGGACTACTGAAGTGGGTGGCACAATCAGTACTACCAGCCCACTAATAGCATTTATTTACTGTCCTGGGTATATAGTATACCACTCCACAAGAAACCTACAAATAAATTAAACATGCCAATTGTGGAGACACCAGTATTACCATGTTGAGGGGAGAAGCACCTGCACTTTAGCACTGGTTAGCAGTGGTAAAGTGTTCAGAGTCCTGAGTCCTGAGGCCAACAAAAAGATATAGCAACTGGACAGGAGGTGAAAGGCAAAACATCTGGGTTAAGACTACCCTAAGATTGCCAGGTCTAAAAGCTATCAACACTCTAAAGGGGCCATTCTGGGCAGAATGGGAGGGAGGAGCTGGTCACAGCCTCACACTTACACCTCAATAGGCTGTGTCCTGACCCTCATACAAAGGACTGTTTAACCAAATGTAGTGAGTATGGAGCCAGGTCAGGAAGGGAGGGGACCTCTTTGCACCACAAATCCCTTTTCTGAGGTCTTCAGTTCAACACTTTTTCTTGCATTTTTGCCCTGAGACTTAATTTCAAAATCGCATATCTCCTGAACCACTTACTTGATTTTCATCGTTTTAAGCTTGATTGGTGCATGATAAAGAGGGTTATCCTGATATGCTGCTATTATAAAACATATACAGGATATCTGTATCTCCTTGTTTTACTCAGATATAAATTATCTCTGTTTTCTTACCTGGTGGACAGTTTTTTTTGGGGTGTTTTTGTGTGTGTGTGTGTGTTTGTTTCACAAATACTTTACACATTGCCTCTTACGTTCTTAAGTTAAGCCTGCCTGCTCTGCACCAAGCTACCAGTGGGTGAGCACGGGTTAATTTAAAGTGTGTATCTGACTTACCCTGGATAGAATTGTGCTTCCTACTTCAACAGGGTGCATACTTCTGCCAACTAGAAACCCAATTTCTAACAATGGTCCAACAGTCACATCTGAGGTATCTTTTTGTGTGATTGCACAGAGGGAATGCACCAGTCCAGCTATCACCCAACCCCTAAATGTGTATTGGAGACAGGCTGCAGGCAGTGTTTAAGGTTTGGCAAGGTGTTTTAAATGCCATGTTGCCATGGCAGTGTAACACTGCCTTCAGGCTGCAGTGGCAAGCCTGGGACATGATTAATGTGCTAGTTAAGTGGGTGAAACAAGCAGTACTGCAGGCCCACTAGTAGTGTTTAATTTACGGGGCTTGGGCACATGTAGTGCACTTTACTAAGGGCTTATGAGTTAATTATATATACAAATTAGGTGTATACCACTCAAACTGTGTTTTAGGGAGAGCGCACATGCACTTTAGCACTAGTCAGCAGTGGTAAAGAGCTCAGAATTCCATGGCCAACAAAAATAAATCATAGAAAATGTGAGATAAGCAGGCAAAACGTTTGGGGGATGACCACCCTAAGGCTGTCAGGCCTAAAAGATTGAAAACACAACATCTCCAGGCACGAAGATTCAATTTTGATTTAAAACTTTGTTGTAGTTTATGGTCTAATAATATGCAGTTTTCCATTCAACCTGTTGCTGATCTACAGGGCAAATAATGCAGATGTAAGAGACTATTTTGATTGGCAATTTTGCCTTGGTCCTCCTGTCTACTGAGTGCAAAGCCTAGCTAAAGATTAGGCAATGTGCTTGAGCAAGAGTGTGCACAGCTGAAGGACATATGCATTGGGCTATGCCCATGTAAGGGCTGGGCACATGGCAATGTTACAGACCACGCCCTACCCTCAAAATCCTCTGTGTACTTTTGAAGCTACAGCATGATGGAATATGTCCATAACAGTGCTTGGCACATGGTTTGGCCGCAGCCCCAGCCCTACACTCGGTATTTATGCACATTGTTGAATAATGTGCATCGTGGGTTATGTCCACATGGTAGCCAGATACAGTAAGGTCAGGTGTTACACCTCACACCTTCCCCTAATCCCTGCTGCTCACAGCTGGTGGCCATATGTAGTGTGTTGTGTAGACACCGGTTCTGAACAAAGTGTTAGGTTACCTAACAACATGTAAAAGCACATCACGAAGTAAGAAGACATACTGAAGCAAAGTGTTACGGATCCATCATGATCTTCACAAAGGGGAAACCTTTTTATGTGAAGACGGAAAGAGGAGGTATGCCGTTGCACATTTATGCTAACCCAGAACCTGTTAATATTATGCAGACTATCCACAGTATTGTCGTTGGGCATCACAGGTGTATAGTCTGGCAATGCCCGTTAGTGTTGTTAAGTGAAATAAACTAGAGCTATTCGAATCCTAGGCATATTCCAGCATGTCTGTAGTCATGCTTAGTGAGTCAGGCACATGTTGAGTAAAAAATTGAAATGAAAAGATCGTACAAACAACCATACGACTGCAAGCGTGTGAATAAAATGTTTGAAGGGCACAGATGTCCATGCTGGAAAGTGGGGACTTTCATGATAAGGGAGAAGCATTGTGATTGTCCACAGAGCACAGGTGTAAGTCTCCATTTCGATCATTTACTATTTGGTCTGATATTGGCCCATTGCCCCTATTCATTGTTCACACATAAAAGATGTATATAACTTTTCATTCGTGCGCAATTATTCTGCAGACTTTTATTCTGAAAAAAACTTTTCTTTCCATATTTTTGTCTTGTAAGCTTGAAAATTATAATGTCATCAGTTCCGCGAATTAGGTAAAGGTCTAGACAAGGTCTACTCAATTTTAGGCTAGAAGCAGAAGCAACAATCCACAATTATACACACATCAGTGTTTGACTTAATAATTTTAAAAAATAAATACTTTTTTGAATCTTGAATTCAGTCTTGCATTTATTTTTAAGTGACCCCAGAAATATCGAGAAGGAGCCTCCTTACTTTTTTGGCTTGCATAGCATGTCAAATGTGCCACCTAACTGCAAGTTGGTTTGTATTTTCCGAACATTGTCAGCACTTGGTGCACTTGAGGGTTCAGTGTTGATAATATCACTGCACTGTTGATTCTCTTTCAGGCAGTGATAGATGCAAATATTTTTCCTGTCTTGATTGAAATATTACAAAAGTCTGAATTCCGCACAAGAAAGGAAGCGGTATGGGCCATCACAAATGCGACATCTGGAGGAACTCCTGAACAAATAAGGTACACAAAGGACTATCTTTTCCTTTATTTTAAAATTGTAGTTTTAGATGTTTAATTAGGGCCAGCTTGTTTCCGCTGGCAGCTGAAGGGAATGCCTGGAGGCTATAAATTGTTATGCCAAATATTGTAACCCCTTTTGGAAATTCAGAAGAACGCGTATAGAAAAAACCTAGATGAAATAGCACGAAAACAGGAGTGAAATTCACATGGAAAACATTTTGATGGATCCAAGAATTCTTGGGAAGAGGGGTTGGGTGCCTACTATGAAATGCACTGAAAGGAGGCTTATTAAGGACTTCTCTTTACCAGAGACGGTTTAAGGCATGGTCAACGTGGGATTCTGGCCAAGTAGACCCATCTCTGTTCTTCACACAGTCCTACCCTGATGACCTTGAATGATTCTTAAACTTCATTGTTTTAAATGCCATTTGTCTTTAATTTTAATTTTAATATGGGTGAAGTGTGGCAGTCGATTGCAGACATTTTGCAGAGAAACGTTTGGTTTTCAGCCCCATCCAACATCCATAAAAAAGTTCCTTTTAGATCAAAATAGGACTTCACATATGAGAAATGTCAGTCTGTCGCAGAGATTATTTGCAATAATAGTCAGCTGCTATGTTAGAATATTGAAAACACACATCAGTATTCCTGCAAATGAGATGGAACCACATTTAAAATTTGAACAAGCGTGCCCGTGCAATGTCTGTGAACTGGTAAAACAGGGCATGAAAACACTGACGTTTTATTGTGAATCCAAAGCTGTTGTGAACAGAGGCCACTAAAATACTTTTGGCCCACGGCCTCCAAAATCCTTCAGATGTCTCAACCCTTTACGTTACAGTTTGCGGCATAGGGTCTTTAAGTGAGCTTGTTTCTGTTAAAAGCTCTTAACAATAACGATGGGTGAGCAATATTTACAAGAGCTCTTATAGTAAGACATGTGCATTACTATTTTACATCACCGAGAGCAGGTAGTGACGAAGCAGAAGTCTACAACGGTAGATTACTGCACTAGAAGAGTGTTTCATGACCAACAATATTTCTCTTACTAGGAGTAATTGGAGATATTTCTATACAATAAACCTACCAACATTGAGGCCTGAGGACCACAGTAGTCTTGGTGAAGACCTCGTGATAATACATACTCCACAATATGAGGTCGAAAAGCAAAGAGTCAGTGTTCCTATGAGGAGTGCAATAAAACAAGCACTGGTTCATCCTCGCGCATACTTACAGACTGTAGTGGATGCATGAGACAAGTTACATAACTCCGATTTTACCGTCATAGGGAGTGATTTACCAATTGTGTAATAATGTGGACGTTACAGAGGAAAGTGTGCACTCTATTATTGAGCTTCAAACTAAATGTTATTTTGAAGGACGATAGGGACATTACTAAATATGAGTAAAAAAATAAGTAAGGTTTTTTAATGTAAAATATTTTTCATATGGAATTGTGACACTATATGTGGTGATGGATGCAGGTGGTAAATAAATACCCACTAATGGTAGAAATGTATATGAGTTAGGAAGAAGTAATGGCTTACTGATCTTTGGTTTATTGGGGAACTTTTTCTATCATAATTTTATTTCCCCAACTCCCAGTAGATTCTTAAACGGACAGATGTCTATAACCTATCCATGCTTTTGACTTGAAACAGTTTAGTTAGTCAAAAGGTCAAATAGTGGGGAATTTATTGACTAAGATGAATGGCTTGGGATGTAAATCGATTTACTGACACTTTGTCAACGCTTTTGCCCAATTTTGGAAAAATCAGACCAATCATGCAATTTCAAATAATTTAAAGCTATTAAAAAGTTTTCAAATAGACGTATCTGTTGGGTATTTGCCATATTGTTCTTATTGTGGTAGGCTTGAGCACAACAAAGCGCATTGCACAGCCATCAATACACTACAATAGGCGAATCATTGTGACATTTAATACCTCGCGGTGTTGCACTCACTCTTGTAAAAAATGTCTAGCAGATGCATGTAACTTCAGTATCCAGTCTACAATTAAAACCAAATGGGGCTATGCAATGTTTTTGATTTAAATGTTTGTTAAGAACTTTACATTCTTTTTGGTAATTAAATATTTCTTATCACTTAAAATCTCACATTGTCTCCATAACATGCTCTTTCTTGTTCTACCAAGGTATTTGGTGGCATTAGGCTGCATCAAACCTCTTTGCGATCTTTTGACTGTGATGGACTCCAAGATAGTGCAAGTGGCTCTAAATGGGCTAGAAAATATCCTGCGCTTGGGAGAGCAAGAAGCTAAACAGAATGGAATGGGCATTAATCCTTATTGTGCTCATATTGAAGAAGCATACGGTAAGTTTCGAATGAGCACTGTGCATGCATTTTAACCTGCAAGCAAAATAAGAGTAAACTATTATTTGTCCGAGTTGCCTCATATACTCCATCCTTTCTTTATTCTCTTGTATTGGACTGGAAATAGGTATCTTCCTTGGGTTTGGCAACCTGCTTTCTACAACGTTTCCTGAGGGTGAATGACAGATGACATTGAGACCAGTGCTGTCTTTTATTTGTAGTGGCTCTTGTTTCTCTTGAGGTTCTAGTTCACCGTGGATTTAGTATCATCTGTTCTTCTGTAAACGTCAGGATGTGTAAAAACTAATTACAAACGCTATTAAGTACTTTTATGTTGTTAGTTTTTGTAGACCAGGATGTTTTGGTGAAATGAGCTTCCACATTTTTTGAAAGCATACCCGGATAGGTCTCCCTAGGCCCAGTAGAAATGTGTGTCACACCTCTCATGGAGGAAGAGCATGTATGTGTAGGCCCACTCCACATTACCTAGAAGCAGTAGACTCACAGAGTAGTTAGTATTTTCTAACAGAAACATATTTATTATGAAGAGCCTGCTCATAAATCGTGTCCGTCAGAATTATGGTAATTGTAATAATCTCATCAGTCATAATAAAACTCAATTGTGCATTAAAAATACCCAAAGCTTTTTATATCTACCATCCCTGCCTCCCATAATAGATTACTGTAGTTCCTACCTACCACGTAGGAATCTGTATGCGTATTTTGTTAGCTCTAGTACTGTTAGGTTATTGGAACAGCTAGTAATCTCTCTAGGACAAATATGCCAAGTCATGTATAGATCCCAGCATACCTTAGAGAGCTGTTCATTCTTCATGGGATACCAGCTCTCTGGCAAGTCTTCTCTCAGTAGCTCAGTAGTCCTTGCTACCCCTCCCAAATCTTCATCTCTATTTAAACTCTTTCTTCAAAAGTTTCTCTATGGATAAAAGAGGGGCTGCTCTCTGCGCACTTTCTCATATCATCGCCCCGTAACAGAAGTCAATGGCTTTGTTACTGGAGCTACAGATAGGAGGCAAATGTTGGAAAGGTGCACGGAAGGCTTAGCAAATGTTGCTTTTTTCATTTTCTTCCACAAAGCAATCTCTGCATGGCAAAATGATCTTGTAACTTTGTTCGGCAACTTTAACTTCTCTGTTTTGCTAGCATGAACAGCTCTGGAAATAAGGGTGTGTAGCATTTTTTTGCTGTAGATACCCATGCTTTGCATACTCCTGCCATCTTGTGATGGGTCTAGACATTATGAGTTGCTTTTCTTTACGGAAGTTTCAAGTCACGAGCTGTAGAGTGATTCCTCCCTTGTTCCACAATGCGCATGGGCCTCCACTCCATCTTAGATTTTATTTTGTATATATATATATGTTCGATGGCATGTGTAGCTGCAGATACACATGCTTTGCACATCCCGCCATCTAGTGTTGGGCTCGGAGTGTTACAAGTTGTTTTTCTTCGAAGAAGTCTTTTCGAGTCACGAGATCGAGGGACTCCTCCCCTTTCGGCTCCATTGCGCATGGGCGTCAACTCCATCTTAGATTGTTTTCTTTCCGCCATCGGTTTCGGACGTGTTACTTTTCGCTCCGCGTTTCAGTTCGGAAAGATAGTTCGAATCTCGGAAAATTTGACGGTATTGTTTGCGTTCGGTATCGGGTTAGTTACAACAGATCAGCACCGAATTTTGAAGAGCTCCGGTGGCCCTTCGGGGTTTTCGATCCCCCGTCGGGGCCTGGTCGGCCCGACCACGTGTCTCTTCAAGGCTAATGGAACGGACCCCATTCTGCTTCTGCCCCAAATGTCACAACAAGTATCCTTATACAGATCAGCATCTGGTCTGTAACTTGTGTTTGTCTCCAGAACACAAAGAAGATACTTGTGAAGCCTGTCGAGCGTTTCGGTCGAGGAAGACATTAAGAGACCGAAGAGCGAGAAGACTACAGATGGCGTCGGCGCCGACAGGACAAAAACACTTGGATGAGGAAGAAGAAACCTTCTCCATCGAGGATTCGGACTCGGACAAGGTCGATCCCAAACAGACGCAGAAAAGCGTGAGTAAGATGTCGACACACAAAACTCACGGAAAAAACACTAAAGCCCAGGGGACGCCACCGCCAGCAGGCCATGGCTTAAGCCGGAAAATAGGTGACCAATCATCGGCACCGAAAAAGGGCACGCATGTGTCGAAGACATCAGACTCCGGTCGAGATACCGGCACAGAGCAGACTCGACCCCGAGACAGCAGGTCAGAGCAAGTTCGGCACCGAGAGGGCGGCACCGAAACGAGGCGGCACCGAGAGACCGGGACGTCAAAAATTTAAAAAGTGTCTTCGGAGCCGAAAAAGACTGCCGAAAAAGTTTCCATTCCGAAACATCCGGCCTCGTAACCGAAAACAGGTTCCTACACAGAGGAACAGGGACTGTCCTCACAAATGCAAGGACATAGGTTCGGACAAGAACTAGAGTCAATGGAGCCAGACTACACTCAGAGAAGGCTCCACATCCAAAAGGACACAGGGAAGATAAGTACTCTTCCCCCAATTAGGATGAAAAGAAGCCTTGCCTTTCAAGAAAAAGACAAGCAGCCACAGGCAAAGGTGACAAGACATGTAACACCGCCACCATCTCCACCACACTCAATGCACACATCACCAGTAGCCACTCCACCACTGATGCAGTCCCCAACTCATACTGGAATGAGTCAGGATGATCCCGACGCATGGGATCTTTATGATGCGCCAGTATCAGATAACAGCCCAGACTGTTATCCAGCGAGACCGTCGCCACCTGAGGACAGTACAGCCTACACACAGGTGGTGTCAAGAGCAGCGGCGTTTCATAATGTCACCCTGCATGCAGAGCCTATTGAGGATGACTTTTTATTTAACACACTATCCTCCACACATAGCCAATACCTATGCTACCTGGAATGCTAAAACACTCCAAACAGGTGTTTCAGGAGCCTGTGAAGGGTGGGGCTATAACTCCAAGGGTGGAGAAGAAATACAAGCCACCGCCAACAGGCCCTGTATACATAACGCAGCAATTAACACCAGACTCTGTGGTAGTAGGGGCAGCTCGCAAGAGAGCAAACTCACACACCTCGGGAGACGCACCACCTCCAGACAAGGAGAGTCGCAAGTTCGACGCTGCGGGGAAAAGGGTTGCAGCACAAGTGGCCAACCAATGGCGCATTGCCAACTCACAGGCATTGCTGGCGAGATATGATAGGGCTCATTGGGACGAAATGCAACATTTCATTGAACACTTACCCAAAGAGTTCCAAAAAAGGGCACAACAGGTGGTGGAGGAAGGACAGAGTATCTCGAACAATCAGATACGCTCGGCAATGGATGCAGCAGATACAGCTGCTAGGACAGTAAATACAGCAGTGACTATAAGGAGACATGCATGGCTGCGTACATCAGGATTCAAGCCGGAAATACAACAAGCCGTGCTGAATATGCCATTTAACAGACAGCAGTTGTTTGGGCCGGAGGTGGACACTGATATCGAAAAACTTAAAAAGGACACTGATACGGCCAAAGCCATGGGCGCATTCTACTCCCCACAGAGCAGAGGCACATTTCGTAAAACACAGTTTCGAGGGGGGTTTCGAGGACAAAGCACAGAACCCTCAACCTCACAAACAAGGCCCACTTATCAGAGCCAATATCAGCGGGGAAGTTTTCGGGGACAATATAGAGGGGGCCAATTCCAAAAGAGTAGAGGGAAGTTCCAAAGTCCCAAAACTCCTCAAAACAAGCAGTGACTTCCACGTCACAAATCCCCAACACATAACACCTGTGGGGGAGAGAGTAACCAAGTTCTACAAACATTGGGAGGAAATAACAACAGACACTTGGGTCCTAGCAAATATCCAGCATGGTTATTGCATAGAATTTCTCAAATTTCCTCCAAATGTCCCACCGAAAACACACAATATGTCAAAATCTTCTAGAACTAGAAATCCAAGCGTTGTTACAAAAAGATGCAATAGAACTGGTACCAATTCATTAGAGAGGAACAGGAGTTTACTTGCTGTACTTTCTCATACCCAAAAAGGACAAAACTCTAAGACCTATATTAGATCTCAGAACATTAAATACCTACATCAAATCAGATAACTTTCACATGGTGACATTACAGGACGTAATCCCATTGCTCAAACAACAAGACTACATGACAACACTAGACCTAAAGGATGCATACTTCCATATACCAATACATCCTTCACACAGAAAGTACTTAAGGTTTGTATTCCAAGGGGTACATTACCAATTCAAAGTGTTGCCATTCGGGATAACAACTGCGCCAAGAGTTTTTACAAAATGCCTGGCAGTAGTGGCTGCACATATCAGGAGGCAGCAAATACATGTGTTCCCGTACGTAGACGATTGGTTAATCAAAACCAACACGCAAGAACGGTGTTCACAACACCCAAAGTATGTCATAGAAACCCTCAACAAACTAGGTTTCTCACTCAACTACACAAAGTCACACCTTCAGCCGTGTCAAACACAGCAATACTTAGGAGCAACAATCAACACAACAAAAGGGATTGCCACTCCAAGTCCACAAAGGGTACAGGCATTTCACAATGTAATACAGGCCATGTATTCAAAACAGAAAATACAAGTCAAGATGGTGATGAAACTACTAGGCATGATGTCCTCATGCATAGCCATTGTCCCAAACGCAAGGTTGCACATGCACCCCTTACAACAGTGCCTAGCATCACAGTGGTCACAGGCACAGGGTCAACTTCTAGATCTAGTGTTGCTAAACCACCAAACATACACCTCGCTTCAATCGTGGAACCCATAATGCGGCTGCTTGAAATTGATGGTATCATGCATAGCAATTGTCCCACACCCAGATTCACATCCCCCAATGCCTCACCAATCAATGGACATAGGTGGAGTTAACTTGAAATCTAGTGGTAAGAAAGGCTAGAACACAATACTCTCTATTGGTGGAACAGTCACAACCTTTTAACAGGCAGGCCTTTTATGGACCCTCTTCCTCAGGTGACCATTAGTCCACTGGCCAGGATGCACACCTTGGAGGCAAAACTGTGGCAGGTACATGGAAGTCGTCACAACAAACCAAGCACAATAACTATCTAGACCTCCTAGCCATCTCCCTAGCACTCAAAGCCTGTTATGTAATAATAAAGACAGTCCTGATCAAAGGCAACAGTATGACTGCAATGTATTATATTCACACATTCCATTCTAAACTAGCCCAACAGGTCTTTGGACTATACTCCACAACAGACAATCACTGAGATAGCCTGCTAACCTAATCCTGCAAGACCCCTTGAACCCTCACCTTCTAAGACTAGTTAGTGGCATGGTTCTCCATAGGGTTGTCACGCACGACCCCATATACATCTGGGTGTGCTTCAACACCTGATTAACAGCAAAGCGGGTTGGTGATGTTTTGTCAGGGATCAAGGTAATTAAAATGACCTCAAGATCTCCCTACTAAGAGAGGCAATATTTAATCCTGGGATTCTTAGTAAAGTTAAAAACAAAATTGAATGTGAAACAAGACTCTTATGGTCTCCTACATCTAGGGTCTGCATGTTTCAGCCATGGTTTCAGCTGCTCCTCAGTCAAATGGCTTTCTTCAGGATAGAGTAATCCCTTATATCATGTGCTTCTCATTTATTAGTGCCCAGATGCTCACTACTAATTGTGAATCTGTGCAAATGTTATCGCAGCTTACAATCTACATTAAGATGCGGTACAGGATAATGTCATGTGAATATATCTGTAATGATCAAGGTAAGAGAACATTATTAAACAAGTAATGTGACAGGATTCCATTTGTAGCCTTATCCATAATGTGCATAAGAACATTGATAACAAACTGCATTCAAGTCATGCAGCTTATATCAAAGATCCTAAAAGAAGGGACGAGTTCTGTTTCTCTTGTGGATTTAACGTTGGTAACAAACTACATTCAGTTCATGCAGTCTTAACGGACTGTCTGAAGGGGAGAACTGTATTAAATTCCCTGGTGGATTTAATCATTTTCTAACCAGGTTAGGAAGATCATAAACAAGAACTGGCACATCCTTAACACAGGCACTTTAAATAGGAAAAACCTATGTTTCTCTATAGGTGTGCAGGAAGCCTGAAGGACACTTCGGTATCCACTCGTCCAAAGAAATGTAGGGACACTAGAACCACTATCCTCAACAGCTGGGGCCTTCCGGGCATTGTAGGACTTTCACCTGTGGGAACTGCAGCATCTAACTTGCACAATAAAGATACTTAACTTGGCACCTTGGAAAATCTGGACCACTAGAAAGCACACCAACTGTAATTCTTCAGAAGTAATTTTCATGATCGCATCACCCTGGTGGCTACGTTATGTCTTGCAGAAAAGTAAAGACAAGAATTTGTCAACATCAGTTGTGTAAAAGATTTTTTTTTTAAATCCACTACCGGAATGACAGAACACTTATTAACAACTGGGCACACAACAAATGACCTCAAGTGGTTCATTATTGAAAAACTTGACAAAGGCATTAGAAACCCAGACAAGGTATTATTCAAGAAGGATCAGAGATGGATATACCATTTGTCCACCCACAAAATAGGATTAGACAACAATATTCCCTTGTAACACAGTTCCTCTATAAGTACTTACACAGATGGTTCTGACGGTTCAGTTGTATCTGAAGATGAGAAGGATGTCTCGGTGTTGTCTCTCTTACACAAGCATTTGTGAAGGACTCAGTGAGGGGGACTCTAGTAATCCTGTGGGATTCCTCTGTGGGTATACATGAAGTTTAACACTACAATATAAAGAGAAAGGGGGATTCCTCACAATGATTAATGTTGAATTAACCACTGATTTGATGTCTATACTTAGGGCCTTATTGAGATCTTGGCGTGAATTCTGCTGTCCAGGTGCGGCGGCAATGCTGTGTACTCTGTCAAGTCAATGGAGTTCCGACCACAGTATTTAGATGTATTGCGGCTGAACCACAGACCACCACAGTAGAGTGTTTTTCCTAGCTATAAAGCTAGCAGGCTCCCGCCAACCATGTTTAGATGTTACAGTTCTGTAGTTGGTTTTCTGGCAGCGGAGTGGTGACTGAGTGAGCCTGTTGAAGGAGCCAATGTACAATGTACAATCACAGTGGCTATGGAAAAGAGGCAAGTAACACCCACCCCATGTATTTTAGCCACATGTGTCCACCTGCATAACACACTACATACACACTATTATATTTTGCCATTTGACCACAACACGACATTTACATTCAGGAAACACACAATACCATACATTCTAAAACAACATACAAACTCTATTGATATTACATCTACATATAACACGACCACAACTACCAACACAATGACACACTTATCTACGCAAACATACACAAAAGCACAACTGCATGTGTCGCAACAACCACCACAACCAAACAACAACACTCACCTGAATGGTGCACACAGTAACACAACACACAACCAAACATACATAGCAAAGATCAGACCTACATGCAAGTAGCACACATACAAACATTCACACCACCCACTCCTCTACCTGAACCAGCCAATCCACTCACACCCCGCTTTGAGTTGCCAGATATGTGCCCAATAGTTGTCCATTCATGAGGACAACCCTGGTCTATAGACAGGATACAAGTGAAGGGCAAAGGAGCCAGAGGAAATTGTAACATCCAAACATTTTACACTGTCACATATAAGTTACATTGCCAAAATAATATACATGAGATTAGGAGAACGTCTGATGACCTGAATCCAACTTTCACACAGTGTGTTCCACATTGTGTATTGCAGTACAATTCATTGTGACATTGGAATGGAATTGTTGTTCCAGTGTTATACATGCACTGACACATTCAAAACTGAAAGCACAACATTTCACTTACAGGTCCCATTTCAAAGTGCACACGTTGGCATAGTTTACAATGGTGATGTTCTTTTTATTTGGTGCAAGCATTTATTTGATAATGAATACTTATACCAAATAAAAATTGTGTATGCAACATAAATATTTTTTTATACAGGTTTTTTTTTTTTTTTTTTTACCTCCTTTCCATTCCAATCTGCCAGCTCATGTGTTGAGGAACCACCTCCACAATTACCTTGAGTGGAAGGCACATCTTATTTTGCTCAGTGGGAAAAGTGGCTGCAGTTCCCGCACCTGCCACTACCCACGGGTCGAGATTTCTGGTGAAGTCGGCTGGACTTGGGCGTTCTTTCATCTATGGAACTGCCAGAATCTAAATCTGACGGGCAGACAGCCAAGGTGTGAGACAGGAAATCCGAAGGAAAAGCGATGGTGGGCCTGATTCCACCAAGATCTAAATTAGGCCCTTTATCTTTTAACTCAACTATATTGATCCGATTTTGTTTTGACAAACTCACACCCCTATGGGTTGTTTTCAATCTGCTGTGTTTCCAATCCTTTGTGAGGTGAACAGATTCTCATTGATGCTAATTTAAAATGAGGATATTTTATTGCCACTCACATATCAGCAGTTGGACTGGTTTACGCTTTCAGCGCTGGCTTCCATAGATAACACCTTTCAGTGCCAGCCTCTGCCCATAACATGCCCATAGTATGGATGCGCCCGAAATGCCATGACATTTGACACAGCTGAACAGCAGGGTGCGCAGATTGACACATTGCAACCGCACCTGGGAGACCATATGTACTCCTGAATGCATGGATGCAGTAACATGCAGGACTTAGAGAGCACCAAATAGGTATAATACGAGTTTGACACCTTGATGAAGTCTCAGGAGGAGGGGGTCTTCTTGTAACAATGCGCAATGTCTCCACTTACGACTTTGACAGTCAACCCTCCTTCCTTATTGACTACAGGGTCCTTCCGCCTCTGAGTATCTATGACGCTATGGTCAACCCCATTTAACATAACTCAGTTAGCCCTGATTTTGAACTTTGCTTCATCAAATCCATGTATTGTGCTGCCAATAATCAATATTAAATACACAAGGAAACTTGAACCAGTTCTCTCATTCAGACACTTTCATATGGACTCCATGAACTTATTGACTTTGCACGCTTCTTAAGTAGGATGCATCAACAAGTACATTAGTGGGTACTCCACCCTCAAGTCCTCCAAACATACTTTCATAAATGGGGCAGTCTAACAGTAGACCTCTTCTCAACAAAGGAAAATTCAAATTGCCAAATCTTCATATGTAGTTATCCATACCCACGGGCAATATGCAATACAATAGGGATATTTGCATAATCTTTTCTACCTCTCCCACTCATCCCATATGTAGTCCGGAAGATGCCCCAGTGTGTGACCAGGCTTGTTCTATTAGCACCAACATGACTGAGGCAACTTTTGGTTCTTAGCTCTCCTAGAGATGTCCATCTCACCTCACAAGAGAATACCGCTCAGAGTGAAACTTCTCACGCAGTAAAAAAAGACTCATTGGACATCCTAACTACAAAAAGGCAAACATCGCAATTTGGCACCATTACTCGACTACTAGTGTTTTATTTGTTGAAAATGTGTATTTATGAAAACAGTCTCATCCATTGCAAAGGAACTGTACACTGTGAGAGCATAGAAATAATGACCTGTAGCTGCCTGTAGTCATCACATCAGTACACAGTTGTTATATCAGACATCTGTAAAATGACAAACCGTAGGTGTGAGAAAACAGGGCTGATTGCAAAGGCACCCTAACTTTTTGCCCCCATTTTCCACGTTTTGCTGGTGTTTTCCTGACTCTGATGGTGCCCTGGGTACTGCTAACCAGTCCCAGGGCCTGTGCTCTGTGTAAAATCAGTATGCAAATTAGGCTAATTATAATTGGCTAAGTCAACCTACCTATAAGTCCCTAGTATATGGTAGGGCATGTAGGTTTAGGAATCCCAGCATAGGTAGTGCACCCATAGGTGCACTGCTGAGGTGCCCAGTGTCATTTTAAAGGCAGGCCTGCCTTGCTGGCTGCTTTTAAATTAAAGTTATATGCAAATTCGACTTTGGAATTAAAAGTAGTTCCAAAGTCTTAAACTACCTTATTTTTACACATGTCACCCCTAAGGTGTGCCCTATGTGCCCCTAGGGCTGGGTGCCATGTAACTATAAGCAGGGACCTTATAAAAGTAGTTTTGTAAGCCCTGGTGAGGTAAAAACAGCCACATTTGTTTTCCCCTCATTGTAGTGAATGGCATTCATAGGCTAGAATGGGGAGACTTTATTTCAATTTTAAAAGTCCCCTTAAATGACAGATACAAAGAGTTTGGTATCAAATTAATTGTTATAATAAATCCCAAAACTTCCAGTCGTTGGATTTAATATGACTTGTTCAGGTAAAGAGTTTTAAACTATACCTGAAAAGTTGCCAATTTCAGCCCTGCATTGTTCTTGCTGCTGTGCTCTGATTGGCCAGCCTCTGGCAGCCTGGCCAGGCCGCCTTGATGAGGTGTGAAGTGGTCTGCTTCAGACAAAGAGATGTGCCTTTGGGAGGGAATCTCCCCTCAGTAGATGGTGAGGCAGGAAGGGGGAGGGCTGCCAAACTGGTCTTCAAAGGCAGAGAAGGACATTTGGACAACACCCCCACGTCCTGCAACCCCAGACAACTAGGTGCCCCCTTGATTAGATTAGGAGAGGGCAGGAGAGGGGTGTGTTTAGGATTTTTAGCCACACCAGTGGGTGGGCTCAGCCAGATGTAACCTCCAATAATCATTTCAGCCATGATGGATTTTTGAAGAATGGTGCCTCCTGGGATTGATTTTTGCCATACTTCCCAGGAAGTGGTCATCACAGGGGGAAGGACCCTGCACCTGATTGGAGAATCCGGACCACTCTGTTTTTCACCCAGGAGCAAGGATAAAACTGGCAGACCTGCATCCACACCTCAGTTCCCTACCACATCCCTACCAGGAAGAACTACAGAAAAAGAAGGAATGCCCTGCTGGACCCCTGGCCTGCACCTGGAACCTGCACTCAGGACTGCACCAGCTGCACACTTGGGCTTCACCACAAGAAGGACTTTGCTTGGCTTCAGCTGGTTCAAGCAGGGGCTCCCTGTTTGCTACAGGTGAAAAATTGCTAACCAGAGTCCCCTGCACCAACTCCTGAAGAAATCAACCAGCTGACTGCTGCCCAGTGGCCAAAAAGGAGTTTGCGCCAGGTGCATTCTGGGAGTTGTAGTCCACACCTCCAAGGATCATCTCAGAGCTTCTGGACCCTTGGGGTGAGCTGTGGACCCCAAAAGAACCTTAAAGGAACATCTGGGAGAAGATCCAGAAGTTTGGAGAACTTTTGAAAAAAAGCTCTATAGAGGGACCGACCCACCGCAGCAACTCTAGCCGGCTTGCCTCAACCATGACCCGGCCTGATTTGCAGGTTCGTCTTGGTGAAGAAAATCTCCAAAAAAGAGACTATGTCCGAATGTAGAAAGTTTACCAGGACCTCTCAGTCAGCGTATCCGAGGAGGGCTCCAGGGACGTCGGATCAAGATCCAGGTTTGCCCCGATCAAAGGATTTTCACCTCGAAAAAACAACTAAGTACGAAGGTAAAAATCTCCAACGAGGGCTCCCGCGACGCGTATCTGGAGAAGAGTTCCAGGAGGTCGGATTGGGTTGGCAGGTTTGTCTCGCTGAAGAAAATCTTCAGAAGAGAGACTAAGTCCGAAGGTAAACAATGACGAGGCCTCCCGCAAGCTGTAGCTGAGCAGGGCTTCATCGCGGTCGGCCTTAAACTTTGACTTTGCCCCGGTCGAGGTGCGACCAGATGACCAGATTAGGGCTTTTTGTTTCTAGGCGCTAGAAAACAATAATTCTTTACAAATTCATATCTCCCGTTCCCCTTATCCGATTTTATTAGTTATTGTGTCATTTTAAAGATAAAAATATAATCTATTTATATAAATTGGTTTTGGAATTTTAAACTGTTTCCTGTGTTTTATTTAATTACTGTTTTGTGATATTTGAATGCTTTACACTCTGTCTCCTAAGTTAAGCCTTGTCGCTCGTTGCCAAGCTACCAAGGGTTGAGCTGGGTTTAATTTACTGAGACCTAACTGGACCTAAGTGGAGGTTGGTGGCCTATTGCTAAGTGTAGGTACTTACCTGCCCTTACCAATAACCCATTTTCCAACAATAGGTGACAGTAAGTAGAAATAAAAGGAAGTTAATGCCATCATATTACAGCCACACAGAATACACCAATAGTCATAGAACTGTGCAGTTGCACTGTCTCTCCTGTGTCTCATTGGAAGTACTGTCAGATAACAGATGTTCTGTTGTCCTCATCGTCAGCCTCTTCATCCTCACTTTCCTCAGGGTCTATTCCTGTCTCCTCCTCCTGCAGAAAGGGTACATAGCATCTGAGGGACAGGTTGTGCAACATGCAGCATGCCACTGCTAACTGGCAGACCTTCTCTGGTGAGTAGCACAGGGATCCACCTGTCAGATGGAGGCACCTGAACCTAGCCTTCAGGAAGCCAAAGGTCTTCGATAATCCATCTTGTTCGCCCATGTGCCTCATAACGTTCCTCCACCCCTGTCCTGGCATTCCTCCAAGGGGTCAGCAGCCATGATAGGTTTGGGTAGCCAGAGTAACCTGCAAGTATTGAAGAAACACCTTTATCCTCACACAATCCTATGGGGTTAACTCCAGAGGCATACACTAGCATACAGTGGGTGGGGACCAAGGCTCATCTATTTGCCACACCCTGTGCCTCTGTAGTTGGGCCATCACATTTGGGATGCTGCTATTCCTCAGAACAAAGGCATCATGCACCGTCCCAGGATACTTAGCACTGGCGTGGGAGATGTACTGGTCCACCAGGCACACCATCTGCACATTCAGTCAGTGGAAACTGTTATGATTCCTGAACACCTGTTCATTCTGCCACAGGTTAGGGGGTGTACAAACGCCACATGTGTACTGTCAATCGCCCCATAATAGTAAGGATATGTCCAATTGCATAGGATCTGGCCTTCACAGTGGCCAAATCTTCCACCTTCGGGAAAGCAATGTAGCTGCACATGTGTTTTACCAAGGCAGACAACACTCTTGCCAGCACGATTGAGAACATTGGCTGTGACATTCCTACTGCCAAGCCCACTGTCACTTGGAAAGAACCCCCTTGCCAGGAAATGGAGCACTGATAGCTCTTGCCCAAGAGGGGGGATCCCAGTTGGATGACGGATAGATGAGATCAGGTCAGGCTCCAATTGGGCACACAGCTCTGTGATTGTGGCCCTGTCCAGTCTAGAGGTGAGGATAATGTGCATGTCCTCCAGTGTAGCTAAGTCCACCAGGGGTCTGTACACAGGGGTATTTCTCCACCTTCTATTCATCTGCAGCGGTAGTTATCTAAGGGACACAAGAGTGAGTAGACTGTCACAATTGGAACAATGAAACCACAACTGCAGTCCACATGGTGCACTTATGCTTTGGGACAGTGTTAATGGCGAGGTATGTGCCAATCTAATCTGTGACACAGTTATTTTCGATATGACTGTTCCCCCCCCCCTTTGAAATGGCGACCGCCTGTCCTGTATGTAGGAACAAGTGCAAATGAGGTAGTTCCACTGACATTGGGCATCATTGCGGAAGGCAGTCTTGCACTGCTGTGCAGTTCCTCATTGGATAATATGGGGTTCTATGGAGTACAGCGGCCAATGGGGATCTACGCCAGCGTTGATGGTGTACACCGCCGCAGACGTCACTGCCATTTTCCATCTGATTCCTCACTTGTTTCCTGACCTTCAACAGGTAAAAACAACTACACTGCATGTGCTGCTGTGTCCTGTGTCTGGAACCTACCATGGCCTGTGTGACTGGGGAAAGGGCCCCAGCCTTCACTTTGGAGGAGTTGGAGTGACTGGTGGATGGGGTCCTACCCCAGTACAGACAGCTATATGGGCCTCCAGACCAATATGTGAGTACACTTTGGGCACATTGCACGTGGGAAGGATGCATGGAGATGTGTGTGCAAGCATTGTGTAAGGGGGGTGGGAGAGTGAAGGGAATGTCTTGTCGTGGTGTACATGGTGTGCGCTGGGCTATGTGTGTTCCAATGGTGATGGAAATGGGTATGATGGGCCATTTGTGTGACAGGCTGGACTGTTTGTCTAATGGTGTTCTCCTGGCTGTATTGCCTCTGCAGGTCACCGCCCATCAAAAGAAGGGAATATGGCATGCCATCGCCAAGGACTTGCGGACCCTGGGGTCTATGGCAGGTGGAGCACCCACTGTCGGAAACGAAGGGAGGACCTGAGACGCTTGGCACGGAAGACCCTGAAGGCCCAGCTGGGTATGACCTCCCAACAAGGAAGGGGTGCCCATCAGACCCTGACCCCCTTCATTGCCTGCATACTGGCGGAGGCCTACCCTGAGCTGGATGGGCACTTGAGGGAATCACGGCAGCCAGAAGGGGGTGAGTACAGTGGGTATCATTAAATTGTTTGGCTGGTGGGGTGGTATCCGGGTGGTGGATGTGTGATAGTGGGTGCCCCTGAGGCCAGGCCAGACATTGCAGCGTAGGTCATCTGAAGGGTAATGGGCGTATGGCAAATACAGGTAACCTAGCTTGTTAGCATTCCATTTCAGGCAGGGCATCATGGGACCCAGGAGTACTGCAGTTGGCGGTGTAAGGTCCTCATCTTGCCTTAGTAACGAGCCATATCACTGGTAGTGCAATGTATAGTGCTTAAGCCTGTTCCCTGTGTGTGACAGTGATGTGTATTTCAATAGTGTTGTTGGTGCAGTCATTGACCCAGTGTATCCTTTGTCTCTCTCCCCTCCTTTCGTGTTTTGTCATCCTGGCCTTGTGTGCATTAATATCATCTGGTGGAGGAGCAGGGGCACCTGCGACAGAGGGCGCTGCACCCCACAGGACCCAGGAGGCAGAGTCCACCGACACCGATAGAACCAGTGGGACGGAGGGCGAAGGGAGCACCACGGTTGGAGACAACACAGACTCAGATACCTCCTCTGATGGGAGGTACCTGGTGGTGGCGGACACCTCTGTGACCACCCCAGCTGCAGGTACAGCCGCCACCCCGTACCAGCACCGCTCTCGCTGCAGCCCTTCAGCAATTTGCCCATGCCCACTCACCCAAGAGGGTGGGCATCTCTTTCGCCTCAGGCGCCTCAGGCACCTCAGGCCCTACCCCAGTGAGCCCTTCTGCCTTGAGTGAGGAGGCTATTGACCTCCTGAGATCCATCTATGTAGGACAGTCAACCATTGTGAATGCCATCCAGGGGCTGGCATCCCAGATGCAGCAATGCAATGCATTCCTGGAGGGTATCCACTGCGGACTAACAGCCCAACAGAGATAGATTCATGCTCTGGCCTCCTCTCTGATGACAGCCATTGTCCCTGTTTCTACGGTCCTCTCTCCAACTACCACTTCCCAGTCCCATTCTCCTCAACCCCAACCCATCCCAGGCACACATACAGATGAGCATGCACACAAGACAACACCCAAGAGTGGCACAGCCAAACACAAGTACCACACTTCATCACACAAGCACTCACGCAAATACCATACAGTAGCAGACCTGACAACATCCACTGCCTCCCCTTCCTCCTCCTCCTCCACCTCTTTCCTAGTCATGTCCACACTCACACTTGCATGCAGTAGATCAACATCCACGGCCAGCATCACCACACCAAGCAGCAAACACCTCACCAGCAGACACCTCCACAACAGCCATGCACACATCCCTTCTGTCCTCTCCCACCCTGTCTGTCCCCCCCTCCTAAAGGACGCAAACACTCACACACCCAACAGCCATCCACCTCACATCAATCTACAGCCCATGCACCTGCACCCAAATCCAGCAGACTTACACCACACCTAGCAGCACACACCTCACCAGCAGACACCTCCACAACAGCCATGCACACATCCCTTCTGTCCTCTCCCACACTGTCTGCCCCCCCTCCTAAAGGATGCAAACACTCACACATCCAACAGCCATCCACCTCACATCAGTCTACAGCCCATGCACCTGTACCCAAATCCAGCAGACTTACACCTCCTACAACCACGCCCCCTACCTCCACTCCCATCACTCCTACTTCCTCCGCCCCACTGTCCCTAAAAAGCTTTTTCTTGCCCAACCTGACCACTTCCCCCCGTCCTGCCCTTATAAACAGGGTACCAAAGTTCCAGCCCAGCACCTCAGCCAAACAGTCCATGGGGACAGTGGTGGCACCACATACTCGTGGTGGTAAGGATACCACCCCTTCATCGAAGAAGGCGAAGAAGCCTGCACTTCCATCAAAGAAGGGGAATGAGCCTGCTCCTCCATGCAAGAAGGAGGAAAGAGCCTGCACCTCCATCCAATGGGAAGGCTAAGGAATCCACATCCCATGAAATGAGGGAGACGAAGCACTCTACTCCTGTGGAGGCTGTCAGGGTGACACCTCCACCAGCTTTCACAGGCCCCCACCACCAGCGGAGGAAGTGCAGCCATCAGCAACTGCAGAGGCTGCCAAGGAGGCACCTCCATCCACCACCACACTGCAGCCATCAGCAACTGCAAAGGCTGCCCAGGAGGCACCTCCATCCGCCAACACACTGCACCCGTCACCGCCAGTGGATGCCATGTAGGCTACCCTCCAGGGGCTGCTGTACGATGGGCCTCCTCCAGAACCAGTGGGGAAGTCACCTACCTGAGAGACTGTGGCCTTACACTGCCCAGGACAGAGCAGTGGGCATGGAGCCCCCTCCGGAACCAATGGGAAAGTCACCCACCTGAGAGACTGTGGTCTTGCACTTTCCAGGACAGAACAATGGGCATGTTGCCCCATCCAGAACCAGTGGGCTTTTTCCTGCATCTGGCTGAGGTGTGACCCCCTCCCCCCTTAGGTGCCTTCCCACTTGCAGACTGATGCCCCTGCAGAGTTCTGTCCGGATGAAGTCAGGATTCGAGTGGGCCCTTTGAACATTGGACTAGTCTGTGTGGACTAGATGTTGATTTGAATACAATCACTTTCGTCCATTCCTGTCGTCCTTGCATTATTCTGCCATGTATTATGTGCAAATTGTTTTTCGTGTGCAGCTGGTTGTGTGTATGGTGTGTGTGCGTTGGGTGTGTGTTGTGCGTGTTTGTGTGTCACTCTCGTTTTCCTCCCTCCCTTCCTTGTGTGCCAGGCGTCTGCACTCACCATCTTCGTTGGCGTTGTTGTTCCAGGTGGAGCAGAACGTAGAAGATCATCGGGAAAGCTTGCAGTTCAGATTCCATGGCGGCTGAGTCTCCGATAGTGAGTCCTTTCTCTTCTGTGATGTGTTTAACACCAGGCTTTTGATGGCGTTGGTACCGCCCCGGAAAAGGTGTCAGTTTGCAGTGTCTTAATATGGCCGCCGGTACTTTGTCTTCTGCTTGGCTGTTGGCGGTTACCGCCGTGGTGAGTGTTTTTTTTTTTTCATCATCATCATCATCATATACTTTATTCGACCATAGGTCATAAAAGTTACACATTAAATCGTACAAAAAGGGTGCGTTTGTTCCATTATGCTTTCACACTGGCTTAAAATAAATTTTAGATTAAAAATAGCTTCTCTAAAACCTTCAAAATCCGACCAAGATTTAAAAATGTAAAGTGCTAGGTTGATGTTACATAGTGATACAGTTCCTTGATAGTTTAGATAGCATACTTTGACATGAAGAGCCTGCTCCCGGCGCAATCATCATATAGGCAAATTTAGGCACTGCCAAGTCATTGGAGACACAAGCACAATTAAATAAAAAGCTTATATAATAGCTTAAAATGGATATCGGATTCATGTTAAGATGGCACGAATACCAGACAGGTGCATAAAAATAACTCTCTGCGGCTAACACTAGTAAAAAAAATAGCAGAAACACAGGATGATTACCCACATATTTGTCTGAGAAAAATCTATTCCAGGCCCTGTCCAGACCACATGGTCAATAATTGATCATCATCATCATTATCAACTTTGTTCGATCAATGACCATAAAACACATAAAACAAGATAATAAATAGTTCTTAAGCAAATAAATAAATACACATCTATAAATTGGTGTAGAAACATTAGAACAATAACTTAAATTGCACATATGACTCTAAAACTTATCTATAGAAGAGATGAGACCTAAAATTACTTTTTGGAGATGGCATCGTATGCGCCAAGCTGTTGCTAAATACTTGCTTACTGAAAGAATTACGTCGGTTGAATTGTGGCTTTTTAGAACCCGTAGAGCCAAAGAGCAGTTCTTGAATCCCATGTCCCTGCAAATATTGCGGATCCATTTTAGTCGCGGAATCGCATAGGCTGGGCAAAAGAACATGAAATGCTCAATGGTTTCGAAAGTACTGCCACAGGCAGGGCATATATCGGGAAGATTACTCGACCCCCACCTATGAATCAATGACATCAGGGGCAGAGAGCCAAAACGAAACCTTGCATATAAGCTCTTGCCCTGCAAATCCGGTATAACATCCAAATAGGATTCAAACTTTGGGGACCATTTAATATCAATGAAGGAATTAGTTAAGCGGCCGTGGGATTTGTGGGTTACGTAGTTGTCCTTAACATAAGACCAAGGTTAACTTTAAAACGTTTTTATGCCGTCTCTCCAATTTATGGGGATTTTCCCAATAATCACCCAGACCCAATAGTCGGAGCCAATGGGCCACGTGGCGAATCCAGGGTAGAGTATTAGCGTTCTGGCATTTCAATAGATCGAGTAATGCGGTTTTATATATATCTAGTTCGGGGGTTATCCATAACCTGATCCAATAAAGGAGGGGTCTTAGAGTAGCTAGATCTGCTACTCGGCTTAACCCCAGATCTAGAAATAAAGGAAGCAAGGGTGTAGTGCGTGGACATGCAGTTAAGGCCCTTGCAAAGTTGTTTTCCCCCACACTGATCTTGTTACAGTTAGCGCAACCCCATACCTCCGCTCCGTACAGGGCTGCACTTTGAGCCTTAGCTGTATAAATTTTTATTGCTGGGGAAACAACTTTGGTAGAGGTGCTTTGATAGAAACGCAATATAGATGAGGCTCTGTGTTGTAGGAGCCCTGCACTTTTTGTAATGTGCTCTTCCCATAATAGTTTGCTGGTTAGCCTAACTCCCAGGTAATCTATAGAACTTACTTCCTTCAACGGTACTCCCTCAATATGATTGGAACATTTTTTCCTAGGTCCCTTGGATAACACCATCAGTTTGGTTTTGTTAATATTAACCTCCAACCCATGATCGCTACAGAATTGGTTAAACCGGTCAACAAGGGTTTGCAACCCCATTGGTGTCTTAGAAATGAGGAGTGAATCATCAGCAAAGAGCAGGATAGGGATTTTTTGTGTATTCAGGGAAGGGGCATCATTCTGGCCTATGGACACAGCCTTTACTACTTCGTTGATAAATATGGTAAACAGTAGGGTGGCTAGCACACAACCTTGGCGAACTCCCCTTCTGATTGGGATCCGCTCTGTCAGTTCGCCTTGTTCACCCCACCTCACTTGGGCATAAGTGTTCTCATGTAGTCGTTTTAACAGGAGTAATAGATCCTCTGGGACTCCCAATCTACCCAGCACTTCCCACAGTTTGGCTCTCGGGACCAGATCAAAAGCCGATCGCAGGTCTATAAATACCACATACAGGCATTGCTTGGCCACAAGAACATATTTCCAATGCAATATGGCCAATCGGAAGACCTGGTCTATCGTGCTAGTTTTTGCACGAAACCCTGCCTGTAAATGGGAAAGGATTTGATACTCCTCAACCCAATTGATTAGCCTCTGCAAAATTTGTTTAGCAAAGATCTTTTGTAGGTTGTCTATAAGGCTAATTGGCCTATAGTTAGCTGGAAGATTAGCATTTCCTTTTTTATAAATGGGTATGATCTCTGCCCCCTTCCATGTACCTGGAATTTGCCCCCCTGCAGCTATGCTATTTGAAATGGCATTAATATACCAGGACCAGATGTATGGTTCCGATCTATAAAGATCTCCAGGAAGCTTGTCTGGTCCAGGTGCTTTACCAGGTTTTAGGCTATTTATAGCCTCAAGGGTCTCTTCTACTTTAAAGATGAGGCAACCCTCAGGAACACACTGGGCCTCCACTTGGAGGGCCATGCTGGAATTTGATTCCAACAATTTTGTTGGAGAGTGGACCACATTGGTGTCCATTGGGCCCTCTGGTAGGGCGTAAAGAGTAGTAAAATGCTCTACCCAGCTTTCTGGTTGAATGTGGTTGCTGGGACAACTCCTACCTCCATTTTCTCTTTTAGACAGGAGTTCCCAGAAACGCTTGTTATTCTTCTCTCTGGAAGCGTCTAATAATTCCTGCCATAGGGAATCCTCCCACCGCTTTTTTGCGTTAGACAAAGTTACTTTGTAAAGGGACCTAGCTTGTTTAATTTCCCCCTGGGAGCCAGACATTACTGCTACTCTTAACCCAGACTTAGCCTTTGAGCACCTCTCGTCAAACCATCCCTTGCGTGCCCCTTTCCCTTCATGTGACTTTGACCGCCTTGTTTTATAAAAGAACCCCCGTAGCTGAGTTGTCATGCTGTCGTGTATTTCGAGAATCAGAATATTCCCCACTGCCTGGTCTTCATACTCAGCCAAACTATTTAAGAAAAGCTGATATATTGCCCTAATATGGTGAGGGTTGGACATCACTTTTGGCCAAGTAATCTTGGTGAATTTATTGTTCCAGCAAGGTGGCGGAATTGTTGTAGCATAGTTGTTAAGTGTTCTCCTGAACATTTCTCCAGAAAGGGTAAGGAGCAAGGGGAAATGGTCACTATCACATCTAACTTCTACTTTCATGTCTACCAAATGGGGCCACAACCTAACATCGACCAAGAAGTAATCAATAGTGCTTATCGACATGCCCCTTTTAAATGTAGGTGCACTGTTCATATCGGATGGAGTTCTACCATTACAGGCCCTAAGGCCATGGTTTAAACATAATGTGGCTAGTTGCATGGCCACCCGAGATTTTTTGCAAGGCCGGGTAATAGATAATTGTGGGATCCCCCACTGCTCATCTTCTTCATCAGTTAAACCACTTGTGAGAATAGAAGGCTCGAAGGTACAGTTAAAATCTCCAGCTATGATTAAAATAGTTGAGGGGTGGAGGCTTCCCACAAATTCGGACAGAATAGCCAGGGTGTGGGAGTCGGAGCCATATGGGACCGATCGTATATAAGTTCTGTTGAACGTAATACACATGGCTTTTAGATCTACGGAATCAATTTCCAAAGGCTTATAGTCACACTGCAGATTCTTGTTAACAAGTGCCCACCTTTTGCCCGGCCCCTCTCCTTCTCTGGAGGTATAGCAGGTGCACTAAATGAGAGAAATTCATCTATATAAATAGCATCCTCCGCCCAAGTTTCCTGAAACAAACATATGTCTATTTTTTTAATAAAAGAGGCCCATTCACCATCATCTAGTTTCTTTGCCAGGCCGGCAACGTTCCATGACATAAGTTCTAACGTACATTTATCTTGGTTTATCGCCACGGTTGTGCAACCAGCATCTACTGCGCTCGAGTCATTACTGCAAATATTTAATGATGATGCTTTATCATCCCCCATCAAATGTGATGCCTTGGAGCGGGTCATCACATTAGTTACTAGTTCAGTGGTCAGTCATACAGGATTAGGCAGCGGCCTGGGATTAGCTTCCTTCCGTGCAGCACCTCCACGGGAGTTAATTAAACCATCGAATCCTGCCGGTCCCATGGCTGGTCCAGAATTATGTGGGTGTAACATGAGTCTTATTCCCCCCCTGGTTGTTGCGTTATCCAAGTGGGTACGAGAATCAAAGTCCATTAGTTGTGTCACCATATACTTATCTTCAAAATAGATAGTTATTGTGTCAAAATTGGTCCCCGTGATGCTGCTTCTCTTGGCCGATATTATGTCAGAACGAATAACAGAAAGACAGCTTCGTCGGGAGCGTATCCAGTGTATGACTTTGTTAATCAAGGAAGCTTGGTTCTCAGCTGACCCTGACGATAGTTTTGGAACATTTGTCAAATAGATTTTGTTTGTTCCCTGACTTGTAAGCAGGACCTGTTCTTTATTAACTGTACTCTCAATATTGTGGCAAGAGAGAGTGGTGGTATTATAGGGGATCTTGTGTGGCCTGTTGGGGGTTTGTGTAAAACTGGAATCTTGGACTATTCCCGGTGGGTCGGGTCTACTGGTCCCACCTCTAGCTCTGTCACTGGTTAAATTACTTGACCAGTTACCTTGGCGGTCTCCGTGTCTAGGTGCATTTGTAGACTTCCTTCTGGGCCTCATATTGTCAATATTGGGATCACAGCAATAATCTTCCCTCCCTTGAGGAGCTGTCCCCCCTCTATTGGGCAGACAAAAATTATCCCTTGACTCCATCCCCTTTGTTGGGGGGTAAATGGGAAAGCTTCTTCCCCCCTAACCTCCCCACAAACTTTACAAAACCCTGCACAAACACGGTTGCTCTTCATAAGATCTATTAGTACTAAAACCAATCCCTTAACTTCATCGACTCTCTGAAGGACTGTAGCCAGGTTGTCTCTACTAGCTGCAGGTTCTTTACCTTCCAACTCGAACTGGGGGATCGGTGAGATAACACTAGAGTTGGGTATGCCAACTACTGGCTTGCACTTAGGCACACTCGTGGGCACGGGCGAATCCTCTATTGCTGATAGAGGTTCAAAGCGGTTAGTACAGAATAAGCTAGGGACCACCTTGATCACCGGTGTCAGTGGTGGGAGAGTTGGTGTATGTGGTACATGTAGGAGACCCCACTGGGATACTGGAGGACTCGCTATGTTATTAGGGGGTTTTGGGAAGGAGCCCCTACAGTTATGCGGGCCTCCATCTCCATCAGCCCCTGTTATGGTGTCTATAGAATCCCTTAACCCCTTCTTTTTAAATATATCTGGGATTTTCCTATCCTTAGGGGGGCCTCTCTTTGAATTATTTGCCCTTATAGTTGTTTGTGTATCTAACATAGATTCAACTTCTTTAACTAGGAGGTCTATTTCATCCAATGGGTTGGACCCATTGGGTATGCCTAGATTCAAGGGTCTACTTGGGCGTTTTTTTGCAATTTTAGTGCCCTTGGATTGCGCTGGTAAATCTATAGCCTTCCTTTTCCCCATATTGGGAAGATGCCAGTAAAATAAAATAAACACAAATACAGTGATGAAAGAAAAAAGAAAGGGAAAACAGCTCCCTTTCTTTTGAGTTCAGTGTCCTGTCACTGGAGTAACTGGCCCTGCCTCCGGCCTCAGGACGGGCGCAGAGCAAAGTTTAAGGGCTCCTGCCCTGACTGCTCCTCCCCTCGAATGACGTGCTTCTATGTACTTGTTTAGTGGGACCCTCCGAATTATGACCAAATTGCAGTTGCAGTGGGAGAACTTAGAGGAGGGACTAATGAAGGAAGGGCTGAGTTAAAAATAGGCTTCTCAATTTAGGAAATGTAGAATAGTGCTATAATCTGTACTCTCTTAAATAACAAGTAGATCTCTTACTGCAGGTGAAAGAGAGGGGGCCCAGCCCAGCCTCCTCCGGTCTCAGACGGGTTAAGGACGGGCCTGCCCTTGGCCCGGGCTTCGCCCGCGCGCGTCCCGCGACGGCGGGAGTGCAGCGTAGATTTAAAGGGCTCCTTCCTTGCCCTGCAGCACCTCCTCCCGGCTCCTCCAATGCGCGTCCCGCGACGGTGGGAGCGCAGCGTAGATTTAAGGGCTCCTTCCTTGCCCTGCAGCGCCTCCTCCCGGCTCCTCCAATGCGCGTCCCGCGACGGCGGGAGCGCAGCGTAGATTTAAAGGGCTCCTTCCTTGCCCTGCCGCACCTCCTCCCGGCACCCGGCTCCTCCAATGCGCGTCCCGCGACGGCGGGAGCGCAGCGTAGATTTAAAGGGCTCCTTCCTTGCCCTGCAGCACCTCCACCCGGCTCCTCCAATGCGCGTCCCGCGACGGCGGGAGCGCAGCGTAGATTTAAAGGGCTCCTTCCTTGCCCTGCAGCACCTCCTCCCGGCACCCGGCTCCTCCAATGCGCGTCCCCAAACTATTACGGATTATAGTTTGTGTGCTCTTTGGAAGTGATGTCTCACAGAAACGGAGGAACGCTTTCTTCTTTTCCTCTCAATTAAACTCTCCAAGAATATGCACAGTGTTCGATGGTGCAGAACTTTCTCCCTTCTCCAGAGGTTCCTGCAGCCTGCACCTCAACTTCCGGTGAGTGTTGTTTCCGCCCTGGTGGTTGGTGTGGTACATTGCCTGTCAATGGGAGTTCTCCCCACTTGGTCATAATTTGGCAGTAATTACCGCCAGCCTGTTGGTAGTATTACCGCTGCTTTATCAGTCACCGCCAGGGTCATAATGAGGGCCCAAAAACCTAAAAAACAAACATAGAGATATAATGTCGACCATGACAAGAACAGCAGGCCATAGTAGGGGAAATAAATGCAAACTGAGAATTTGATATAAGTCCGTCATCAAATCATTCTAACAATAGTCATGGTCTTGAAGAGCATCTTCGAAGCCATCAAATGGAAAGGACCTCAGAAAAGAGGCCACATCATCAGATGTTAGATCGATCACAGGATAGGCAGAGGGATCCACAGAGCAGTAGTGCGTAGTAGTCTCTTGTGCAGGTCACCTGCAGGAGTGGCACTCTCAACACCGCCAAAAAGAGCCAGATCGTTCACCAAGGGTGGCTCTTAAGTTGCCTCGCAAATCAGCCTTAGTCTCAGGGGGCACGACCGTGAATGAACCCTCATCGGGGACATCAGCAGTGCTTTGTCCACAGGAGGGACTGGCGTAACAACAAGACACACTGTGTAGGCAAGTGTTCGAAGAGGCACCATCCGCAGTGAAAGACTGGTTGCATGCACCATAGGAGTGGTCGGAATGACAATGACCAATCATGCTCCAGTTCCTCCAGCAACGAAGCATTAAAGACCTGAACAATGCGTTCACTACACAGTTGAGCTGGTGGCAGTGGCTCCATTGCTTTGCGTAGCTGGAAAGTCACAACCACTGTGAATCAGAAGAAATAGCAGCAGTATTCCGCCTATTGATGCCAAAATTATAGGGAAGCCTCCAAACACACTTGAAAAGAGTTAATGGATGGCCAATGGAATGACTCCGAAGACAGTCTGGAAGATGGGCACAAATCCAGACCCAACAGCCTTAAAGAAGTGGACAATCCCAGTTGTGTTCGAGGTGTTAAAAATTCTGGATACCAGCTCTTTAAAGCGCTTGGGGAAGTTGGCATTTAATAGGGATTGTATCTCTGCTGATGATCTCACAATTTGGAGAGCATACATCTCTCTAGCTGATGTCAACGTGACTTCTTTTTGGAACAGTAACGCCTTTAGTCTGCTCAGCTTGTCATAATTTACATTGTCAGTGTCAATGTGCGGCCACATTTCTGATACTTTTATATCTTGTGTGGGGGGGAATAAAACTTGTCCACAACACAACCTTAGGGACTGAAATTGCGTAGGCAGTTCCTAGTCACATACCACAACAGCTTTGGTCGCTCAGGACCACATAACTTCCATTCAAAAGTACATGAAATACTGGTCGAATCAAAGGGACGGGAGTGCCCTTCAGGAAACAGGCAAAGTTTGCGACCCCCGCTTTCAAAGGCCGTGAAGAGACACCTGCTTGCCCATCATTGAATGACTAACAGTAGTCTTGCATTTGCTTCCTCTAAGAAAGACCTCTGTTTCGCCATTCAGACATTTGTATTCAAAGAGTAAATCGCACTCTTCTTTAATAAAGCTATCGCCTAGTCACTCGTACCTGCCCACGGCAAGTTGTTTCAGATATTTCGAAAAACGAAAATTGGAAATGAGCAGATTAATAATGCCATGTAGGAGCCAGACTGTTGGAGGACTCTCTGCAACTGTGAAAGGCAACTTTTCTAACTTCTCTGTGTGAAGCATGGTGAACCTCACTTCCCTTTTAGCCATTGTCTGTTGGTCCTTGGATAAATTAAAAGCAGTTAAAAACAGGTTACTGCTCTTAATGTATTTCCATGGAGCTTGGCCGTTTTAAAAAATTTGTAATGTCCAACCTAACTGCATGATGGAACGCAGCTGATTTTGGCCATGAAATAAAAGGGACATGTCTGTCTGAAGGATATCTATCGCAGACGATACTATGTTTGTCAGGAAATAAATATTTTTGGACAGAGTGTTCATGCCGTTGTCGAGAACAGCTAAAGCCTTTTTTAAGTTTTCCTTGTCTGTTTGCCTTAAACATGCAGCAGCTTCTGTCTGGGAAAGCTTTCAGATCTCATTATTCATAACCTAGATAAATCTTTTAGAGCGTGGCGTCCTAGGACCTAACAAAAAGTCCTGCAAGTGTATATCTTCAGAAAGAGTGTTAAGATGTTTCTTAACTGCGTCTGACTGTAGGAAAGTACCATCTTGCCTGGCATGTTACCCCCATTTTTCACTGTATATATGTTGTTTTAATTGTATGTGTCACTGGGACCCTGTCAGCCAGGACCCCAGTGCTCATAAGTGTGCCTGAATGTGTTACCTGTGTAGTGACTAACTGTCTCACTGAGGCTCTGCTAATCAGAACCTCAGTGGTTATGCTCTCTCATTTCTTTCAAATTGTCACTAACAGGCTAGTGACCAATTTTACCAATTTACATTGGCTTACTGGAACACCCTTATAATTCCCTAGTATATGCTACTGAGGTACCCAGGGTATTGGGGTTCCAGGAGATCCCTATGGGCTGCAGCATTTCTTTTGCCACCCATAGGGAGCTCTGACAATTCTTACACAGGCCTGCCACTGCAGCCTGAGTGAAATAACGTCCACGTTATTTCACAGCCATTTTACACTGCACTTAAGTAACTTATAAGTCACCTATATGTCTAACCTTTACCTGGTAAAGGTTAGGTGCAAAGTTACTTAGTGTGAGGGCACCCTGGCACAAGCCAAGGTGCCCCCACATTGTTCAGGGCCAATTCCCCGGACTTTGTGAGTGCGGGGACACCATTACACGCGTGCACTACATATAGGTCACTACCTATATGTAGCTTCACAATGGTAACTCCGGATATGGCCATGTAACATGTCTATGATCATAGAATTGCCCCCTCTATGCCATCCTGGCATAGTTGGCACAATCCCATGATCCCAGTGGTCTGTAGCACAGACCCTGGTACTGCCAAACTGCCTTTTCAGGGGTTTCACTGCAGCTGCTGCTGCTGCCAACCCCTCAGACAGGTTTCTGCCCTCCTGGGGTCCAGCCAGGCTTGTCCCAGGATGGCAGAACAAAGGACTTCCTCTGAGAGAGGGTGTTACACCCTCTCCCTTTGGAAAATGGTGTGAAGGCAGGGGAGGAGTAGCCTCCCCCATCCTCTGGAAATGCTTTCATGGGCACATTTGGTGCCCATTTCTGCATAAGCCAGTCTACACCGGTTCAGGGACCCCTTAGCCCTGCTCTGGCGCGAAACTGGACAAAGGAAAGGGGAGTGACCACTCCCCTGACATGCACCTCCCCTGGGAGGTGTCCAGAGCTCCTCCAGTGTGCTCCAGACCTCTGCCATCTTGGAAACAGAGGTGCTGCTGGCACACTGGACTGCTCTGAGTGGCCAGTGCCACCAGGTGACGTCAGAGACTCCTTCTGATAGGCTCCTTCAGGTGTTGCTAGCCTGTCCTCTCTCCTAGGTAGCCAAACCCTCTTTTCTGGCTATTTAGGGTCTCTGTCTCTGGGGATTCTTTAGATAACGAATGCAAGAGCTCATCCGAGTTCCTCTGCATCTCTCTCTTCACCTTCTGCCAAGGAATCGACTGCTGACCGCGCTGGAAGCCTGCAAAACTGCAACATAGTAGCAAAGACGACTACTGCAACTCTGTAACGCTGATCCTGCCGCCTTCTCGACTGTTTTCCTGGTGGTGCATGCTGTGGGGGTAGTCTGCCTCCTCTCTGCACTAGAAGCTCTGAAGAAATCTCCAGTGGGTCGACGGAATCTTCCCCCTGCAACCGCAGGCACCAAAGAACTGCATCACCGGTCCCCTGGGTCTCCTCTCAGCACGACGAGCAAGGTCCCTTGAATCCATCAACTGTGTCCAAGTGACCCCCACAGTCCAGTGACTCTTCAGTCCAAGTTTGGTGGAGGTAAGTCCTTGCCTCCCCACGCCAGACTGCATTGCTGGGAACCGCGACTTTTGCAGCTACTCCGGCTTCTGTGCACTTCCGGCGGAAATCCTTTGTGCACAGCCAAGCCTGGGTCCCCGGCACTCTAACCTGCATTGCACGACTTTCTAAGGTGGTCTCCGGCGACGTGGGACTCCTTTGTGCAACTTCGGGTGAGCACCGTTTCACGCATCCTCGTAGTGCCTGTTTCTGGCACTTCTCCGGGTGCTGCCTGCTGCTGAGAGGGCTCCTTGTCTTGCTCGACGTCCCCTCTGTCCCCTGACGCAATTGGCGACATCCTGGTCCCTCCTGGGCCACAGCAGCATCCAAAAATACTAACCGCACGATTTGCAGCTAGCAAGGCTTGTTGGCGGTCTTTCGGCGGGAAAACACTTCTGCACGACTCTCCACGGCGTGAGGGATCCGTCCTCCAAAGGTCTCTAGCCCTTGTCGTTCCTGCAGAAACCTAAGCTTCTACTGTCCAGTAGCAGTTTCTTTGCACCCACAGCTGGCATTTCCTGGGCATCTGCCCATCTCCGACTTGCTTGTGACTTTTGGACTTGGTCCCCTTGTTCCACAGGTACCCTCGACTGGAAATCCATCGTTGTTGCGTTGCTGGTTTGTGTCTTTCCTGCAGAATTCCCCTATCACAACTTCTATGTCCTTTGGGGAACTTTAGTGCACTTTGCACTCACTTTTCAGGGTCTTGGGATGGGCTATTTTTCTAACCCTTACTATTTTCTAATAGTCCCAGCGACCCTCTACAAGGTCACATAGGTTTGGGGTCCATTCGTGGTACGCATTCCACTTTTGGAGTATATGGTTTGTGTTGCCCCTATCCCTATGTGTCCCCATTGCATCCTATTGTAACTATACATTGTTTGCACTGTTTTCTAAGACTATACTGCATATTTTTGGTATTGTGTACATATATCTTGTGTATATTTGCTATCTTCATACTGAGGGTACACTCTGAGATACTTTGGCATATTGTCATAAAAATAAAGTACCTTTATTTTTAGTATATCTTTTTATTGTGTTTTCTTATGATATTGTGCAAGTGACACTAGTGGTACTGTAGGAGCTTCACTCGTCTCCTAGTTCAGCCTAAGCTGCTCTGCTAAGCTACCATTATCTATCAGCCTATGCTGCTAGACACCCTATACACTAATAAGGGATAACTGGGCCTGGTGCAAGGTGCAAGTACCCCTTGGTACTCACTACAAGCCAGTCCAGCCTCCTACACTGACGTGTTAGTCTGTATCCGTTATTGGCACAGTTTACCCACACTGTATGTTGTAACTATACCGGTGTGTTGACCTGAGATAAAGCGAGGGTCTGGCTGGCTAATCTTGAAACCCCCTGAGGAATTCACAAAACGTGCCTGACACCCATTTGTGTTTATTGGCCATAATAACCACCCGCCGGGACTGGAAAGTTAAAAGTTATAGGTACCAGCCTGAACCTTTTCTTCTAGCACTTCCTCTGTGACATTCAGGAAGAATTGCCAATTATTAGACTTCGCCGGTGCGGGGATACTGGCCGTGTTTATTTATTTCCTAATAATCCTAGACACGATGTCTGTTGAATGGTGTCATTTAAAAAGGTCATTTGCACAGGAATCAGGCACGCTCTAAACAAAGCTTCCCTACCCCGTATTTGCCAATTTTGTGTTCCCCATACACACTTTAAATCAATAGTGTTCCTCCAGAATTCATAACCTTCATCTGCAAAACGGGAAACAAAGGAACCAGAATAAATCAGTTTTGTATCGGTTAGCAACATTTTCCTAACTTTTGAAGGAGGTAATTTAAAATAATATGACACTGGATGTTTTGTGTCATGCCCAGAAAAATAAGTAAATTTATCTGAATGACGTTTTGGACTCCCCACAAGTGGTGTTGAACAGTGTTCCCACTGTGTGTAGGTAAGTACTGGTCTATGTCTAGTGGCACGGCACAGGTAGTAATGTCCCCAGTTATTATAGCAGAACATTTCCCCATAGTTCACTGTATTTGTAAATAAAGACATATGGAATTTGAATTACGTCAGTAGGGTAGTCCTGTATATATAAAATGGAACGTTGTCCCACATGATCCCATCAGGAATAGGCACAGCTGAAATGTTCACAAGGGACAAGTCTCTTCAGACCTTATGTGAGGAATGATATGGAGTTAAGATTTCATCCACAGGCTCAACAGAGGAGCGTTCAGGAATGTAATGACCATTTATAAGTAAAAAGAAAACAGTCACGAAACCAATCCATAGAAACAGTGCACAAAATATCAAGCAGAACCATAAATAGTTCCATGGGTGAATTAAATAGTTATTTTTAAGCCATAGGTACATCTTACGTTTCTATGAAACATTTTCAATCGCAGAAGTGTGTGAGTCTGAAGAAGTCATCAGTGTCGATTAAATAACCAGAAGCAGTCTCTGCAAACGCAGGAGCAGGTGCATTTCTGGTGGATGGATTCACTTCACGTGGAGGCTCATAGTAGACAGTTTCATCAGTCTGTGTTGTGTTGGTATAGAAAACAGCCAAATCTTGGACAGGTGCTGTCGTTGAAGTGGTAACTGGAATCAGAGAGAGCTCATTTTCTGCGCTCCCCACGGTCAAAGAGGTATTTGTAGCACCTTTGGACATGCTTGTGTAGTCAGAAGTGGTGGTGTTATTTCTGCTTTGAAGAGGTGTATCCTGTTGAGTAGTGAGAGGGGACAAGGAACTACCCAAGGACCCTCTAGGTCTACTGTGCAGGTTCAGCCACATGGTGAAGTTTGACGTCATCATTGGAAATTCATCTTTTTGCTTTGGAACCAGGCAGCAGTAGTAAGATGACTTGTACCTTGTACTCACGGGTCTGGGATCGGTGCTCCCTATGATGGGCCAAATCCCTTCTTCACAGCAATTTTCTCACGAACCAGATCCCCGACTTTAGGAATCCAGCCAGTGGAAATTGTTGGTAAATCCCTTATTCCTAAGTAGTCAGCACTGGCAGGTGATTTATCATCACGAAATTTCTGAAGCTACTGTAAAACAGTGAGATGTTTATTTATGTCAAAGGTGTGTCTGCTGCCACCAAGCCAGGGCCATCAAGATCTGGGACATACGTAGGTATCCCAAAGAGAACCTCATAGGGAGTGAGTCCCCCCCAAGGAATGTCTTTGCAGATTATTCAGTGCTCTCTGGACCCCATATAGGTGATGAAGCCAACTGCGGCCTGAACCTAATACTCTAGCTGGTAAGGACTGTTTTAGATCACAATTCCTCCTCTCCACGACCAAATTTCCTTCGATATGGTATGGCGAGAAGTAGTGGAGTTCAACACCCTTCGACCCCATGTTGTCCCTAAGTGCCTTGGAGGCAAAGGCAGGGCCCTGGTCTGAGTGGAGTGCTGCAACTGCATATGTACAGATAAAAATCAGCAAGTCTTTTATAACAGTTCGAGCGTCAGCCGACCGCCATGGCCATTCCCATTCCCATAGGAATCTAGAACAAGAATCTACAGCGACTAAGATGTATTTGTATGCTTCATCTGGTTGAAGAGGACTGCAATGGTCTAAGTACACACATTGTAGTGGCCTGTTGGACACTGAAGAAGGATGTCTGAGGTGGCTGTTTGATGTTGGAGCCCTTGATTTGCTGGCAACAACAAAGGATGTATTGTTTTGTCTGTTTGCATAGACCTGGCCACTAAAAGCGTTTCTGTAAGAGTGTTACTGGGGCCGAAATACCAGCATGAGCAGAAGTGACACCCTCATGTGCTGCTTTTATCAGATCTAATCTCTGGTCTTGGTTGGGGATCACTCTATCTCCAACCCCAGGAAGTGTTTGGTAGGCAACATTCTGTGCACTGATGTGTTAAGAGTATTTTGTAGGGTATGCATTTGGGAGAGACTTGCCTTCAGCCAAAGCTTTCACGGCAGCCAATATTTCATTATCCAGTCTCGTCTGAGAATGAGTCACTGCAGCCACAGAACCCGTAGCTACTGCAGATTTGTTTGCTTCATCAGCGAAAGTACTGCCGATAACGTGTATTCCTACACGTTTGTGGTCCACTGTATGTACTACATGGCCACAAGGTAGCTTATCCTTAAGATCAGCTACCCTTCCCCACAGAGTTATGTGTTTTATGGTATTCCCTTTGGAGTCTCTAAACCCGTTCAATTCGCCAATGATTAGGATAATCATTGTAGGACTGGCGCAGTAGTACAAGTCACAGACAATCAAAGTCAGTACTCCTGGCTCTGTGTGTTCTAGCACTAAAATAAGGGCTTTGAGTTCAGCCAGCTGAGCTGTGCAGTTCCCAAGGGTCTGCGTGTTGGTATTGTGAGGGTGGAAGGCTCCATCCTTCATCACTCCGCTCACAGCTGCGCAAGCGGCTGAGTATTGATGTTTAGTACTTACAGCTGGTTGTGCTGAACCATCTGTGTAAATGACATTATTGTGTCTGTCAAGTGGCAAAATATCTAGAGGAGTGGGGTACTCCTGTTCGTATTGGGGAAATGCTTGTGTCTGAAGTTTTGGATAAAAGATGTAATCAACATTGGTGGTAGTCAGGGAGGTTGCCCACTGAATCCAGCGTGGATGTACTTCTTTAGCATTTGGAACGCTTGCTTTGGTGACGGCCTCTAAGGCTGGCACCGGGCTAACAACAATAATGCATTTCCCTTTGGCAAGTGGCCTCTCCTTAATGACAGCCATCTGAACTGCAGTTAAAAAGAAATCTGTAGGTGCAAAACATTGTTCTGCATTGGGGTATAAATGTGATTTTTTATGCTATGGGCACTGTGTCGCCCCTGTTAAAGGTGACATAAGTGAACCATGTGACACCAACAATTATTCTGATTACCAAATTTGTTTTGTTGCCACAGGTGTTCAAGTGTTTTGCTTCTGGCATGTCCTGTTGCAACTCCTAGAGATGCATGTGTGTTCAACTGTCCAGTATCTGCTAGAAAAATCAGTGTGTATTAAGTCATAAAGTGGCTTGATGTGTTGTTCATCGTCTGTAATGTATGTTCTGTCAAAATTAAAGAAAACAAGTAAAGACTGTAGTTTCGAGAGAGTTAGGTGGGTGGAGTTGAGCAAATTTTTCCAGAAAGTGTGGGGCCAGGCTCTTCCCCTCATTTGATAGCTCGTATCCCAGGAACAATACGCATAGAAAGGCTATTTTAGTTTTCCTAAAATTAATTTTGTCGCCAAGGACTGTGAATCCTCAAACAATCCGATGGACCCTGGCAAGATGAATGTTAAGGTCGTCATCTGTGAGATAGATATCAACCACATAAGACAACTCCTCAGGATCAATACCATGTAATATTGATGTTACACGGGCTGAGAACAGCCCTGGGCTGTTCTTGTAGCCTTGGGGCAAACGACAAAAGTGTTTTTGTGAGCCAAATGAGAATGCACTCAGGTCCCGACTTTTGTGTACTAAGTTTTGGAAGAAGAACACATTGGCAATTTCCAACGTTGTTCGTATTTTATTGCACACTATGTTGTTCATTAGTGCTGTGCTATGTGAATTTTGTATAGCGTATGTACATGTATGACTGTTTAAGTGTCTGTAATCTAAGACTGTTCTATAAGAACGGTCGGGTTTTGCAACAGGGAATGACGGGTTATTCATTGCGGAGACACAGGGCTCAATTACTCCCTGGTACTTGAGCTGAGTGAGGATCTCCCTCACTGGAGCTTTTGCTTTGTGTTTAACAGGATATTGTGGCTGAGGTTGGGGTGTAGACCTGATAGGTGCCTGCGCTAAAGCCCGGTTGACAGCGTAGGCTTTTTTTTACTGCTTCTGGAACAAGATCAGAGAAAGAAGGCAAAATTACATCTTCCCCATGTGGGAGCTTACGGATGTGCTCGGGTGGACAGTTCCTCTTGACCAGCAGGAGATCACAACCAAGTTCATCCCAAAATATCACACCAATGGTGTGCTCAACGTCTCCCTCAATTTGGATTTTTAAATCATAAACCCTAATGGGTGGGAGAATGTGCCCGTCCGCAGTTTCAACTGCAAAGAAATCGCTAGTTGGTATCGCATCCAGATGATCTTTCAGACTCTGGCGACACATTGTGACCTATGCCGCGCTGTCTAACAGTGTCACTGCCCATGTCCTGTTCTTCAGCAATGTACTCAAATGTGCTGGCAATTTTAACTCAGTGTTTCCACCTTTTTCTTTTTAAACTGTGGCTTTTGTTGTGGGGACTTATCTTCTTTCTTGTCTGAAGACTGTGGTAAGTAAGTCTTCTGTTTCACGTTTCAGGGCGTCGATCAGGATGGCCCCCCCCTCTCGCTACGTCTATCTGTTGCGCCCTGAAAGGAATGAGAAGGACGTGAATCAGTATATCTTGTCAGGAGCTTTTATTTTTTCTCTGTTTCTGAGAGTATATCTCCTGTCAGAGTTCTCCGGATGTGGAGAATCTGCTCTCTGATTTCTTCTATCTTTAAATTGTTTTTGTTTATCCCAGCGCTTCTTAGAACCCTCCTGTGCTTGCTTAGTACCTTCCTTAAGGGTGGTACTCTAGTTCAATCTTTTTTGGCTTGGCTCCCAAACTATCCAGTCCTATACTGTTATAGGTGTTGGAAATAATTCTCGGTAGCTGTTTCTCCTGGTCCCAAGTGTGGAATCTCTCAGAGACACTGGCGTGTAGCCAGTGCTACCGCTTCCCCTTTAATGTTACTGAGTATTATTGTGGAGACTGCGTCTAAGTTACGCATTAGTTTCAGCCCCAATTCTAGGGCTGGTGCCACCTCGTGCTCATTCTGAATTTGTTTCAACACTTCTGGCTAATTAGCAAGTGTCAAGGTACCATGTGTGGTAGTATGAATTGCAGCGAAGACTGTACCCCATATGGCGCAGCTATCCACCGAGGGAATCAAGTACATTGTGAGAATTCTATGTTTCTCCTGTGGTCCCTTATGAGGAAACACAGCTTCCAGCTGATTTGTCTTTTGGGCCAGAACGGAATCTTCTCTTGTTCTGTGGGTACCTTACCCATGATAGAATGTACTGTTTGTGGATTAATCCCAGTAGCCAATTGGTGTCCAGCAGGTGCTGGATGTGCTGGTGTAGTGTTCAAAGATCGCATTACGAACTGAACAAGTCGTCTATATAGTGTTACTATTTGAATGTATAGATTTCGCAGGTCTGTTACCTGCATGTTTTGTATACCTGGGTGAGGTGTGTATGTGGTAACCATGGGCCACATTGGTCCTTCATTACCTGAGGCACCTAGTTTCACGGGTTGTATTACGTGTGGTAGGGCGCCATTAAACCAGTTCTGGTGTCCTTGATAAGTAATCTGTATTTCGAGATACTGGTATGCTTGGTACTGTCGAGGTACGTTTGTAATTCTGTATGTATGGAATGTGAATGATCTTTGGTCTTCCTCAGGAAAGGTGACCCAAGAGTAGAATGTTTCTGTTTGATATGCTTCACTAGCCTCTACTATGAATGTAACATCCCCGCGCTCATCTGTTACGCCATGCGTTACTAGGTGTAATGTTAATGTTTGTCTTGCATTCTCAGGAATGTCTATGATGTTAGCCATATTGTATAATGGGTTAAGAGATGGAAAACCAAACGGGGAGAGAAGTCCATTTAATGGTTCGAGCTCCAACAACCTACAGCCTAATTAGGTGTTCCCTGTTCAGCTGACCATAGACGTCTCCGTCTAATGGTACTCAGGGTAACTGTAGTATGTGATACGTGATAGTAGGGGCATCCGTAAATTAGTGCCGAAACATCATTGTTTCTGGCGCCATGTCATAGTTTGACTCTTGCTCTAGGTAAGACTGCTGGTTTAAGGATGACATTACTTATGTTTGTAGGTGACTATGCCCATCCTACAACAAGTTGCAACTGTTGTCCCAACCCTCCTGGCTCACATGCAACACCTCATCAAAAACCCAAACAGTAAAAGGTGATTTATGGCAGCCTGTACACATGGACTCAAGAGTATGGCATCTCAGGGAGTGTTGTGGTTAAACAGAGATTACCCCTTTCTCACATGAACAACATGTCTCAATCAAACACAGGCAATGAAGGAGATACAGTAAAGTTTTCAATAGATTTTATTTAACAAAACTACAATCTACTATAAGTTGCATGGGCTGCAATGATTAGGTTAATGAACAGTTCAAGAAACAGAATGGTAAAGACCAGAGTCATTAATACAAAGACGCCCACCATCGTGCAATGACAAGAAATAATATGAGATGTGAAATATGTCCTAATACCCTAAGAATGTGAACCTAATCTATAACCTAAAGAGAGCTAGGTATGAGAGGTTTATCTGCCAATGCCATGTCCATGAGTAGAGCCCCTCAACCCTTGTTACCTTGGAATGAGATCTTCTAGCTCAGACTTCGTAGGGACACGAAGATTGGGTCAGCGTGAAGGCGATGTGCAGCATCGATAGCAGGGATGGCATCTGGTTGGAATCCCTCTATCAGTCTAAGTGAGGTTAATTTATACAGATCTGCTCGGAACCCTGACGTAGGTCTGTTCCCAAACAATAGAAAACAAGACATGCTTTGGATGGCAATTTATGTAAACAATTCCCTCGAAGGCATGAAGAGGGAAAGTACCTAATGTGAACACCTACAGTTTATTTATCTTTCTCGCTTGATATTGACGCCTTAGCGCAGTGGCATAGATAATGTGAACCTAAACATTGGCCTAACTAGAAATAAGGCAGCCATCTTAAAATATATAATTAAATAAATGCACTAAAACAGAGCAAACTAAGTAGGGTAAAAGTCACTAGGTGACAGGGCATGGGTCTGCAAGCCAAAGGCTAAGCTAACTCCTGTTTCCCATTAAAACAAAGTAGGATTCACTACACTGCAGTCGTGATAGTTATTTTTTACACCTTTCATGCTGCTCCTTCGTTTCAGGAGGTAATTGCCTGTAAACATGCCTTAATTGCCTGTTCTGTTAGGCCAACTCGCTCGTCCATAAATTATTCTCCTTCGGAGTCTTCCCTCACTTTATTTTCTTCCACTAAAGAACATTAAATGAACCAGCTGAACCTTGACTGTTTACGATTATTTACAGTACTGAATTGCCTGACGAGCCCACGTGTGTTTACGAGGTGACTGGGAGGAAACCAACGGAAGCCAGAAAGTGTTATCACCAGAACTCTTTTGCAAGCACACTTTGTTTTATATAGAAAGCTGATTTTACCAGTGCACAAACTCGAGGGCCGTAATCCAGCAGGAAGCGGAGGCCTTTAATGATGCAGTGTTTGGATCAAGTTAATGCTCAGTTTGGAAAGCAGATTAGGAATATACTGTAAATCCGCATCAACCCATCGCTTTAAAATTTTGCTTTTTGCTGCTCTGTCCTGGTTATGCAGCTGTTTAAAGAGGTGTAAGCTGCCATTTGTAAGTGTTTCTATGAAAAATAGACTGTGTAGAAAGAGGTGCTGGGTTCTGTAAGACTTAATATTGTTACCTATCAGAGATCAAAGATGCCCAAGCTTAACACTGGGGAGTGATGTGGACTATCCTCCCACCCCAGCACCCAATGCCCAATAGCATTCACAAATGTGAAAAATCCTGTCTTTGGCTATTGCAGTTCTCTATTGCCTTCGTTTCTAGCAGGGCATTTGACTAGATACATAGACATTGACAGGTGAAAGTGCATTGGTCTCCAGGTTAGTATTTGCCCAAACTACTTTGAAACACAGTGGATGCTGTGTCATGAGAAAGCTAAGCATCTGTCTGCGGTGCCTTCATTTGCACCTAGAAATATCTTTATTCTTGCACTGTTGTCTATGTCTCATGGATATCAGTGTTGCACACTACTGTTGAACCTTCGTGTGGATTGTGTCTCTTTCTGCTTTAGGACCACTCCATGGCAAAAGAGCAGCAACTGATGAATATTACCAAGATTAAACGTATAATTATAATATCAGTGCTCAAAATGTGATTCAAAGATCAGAGGCTCCGATTGTGTCAGTCATCTCCAGCTACTCTGAGCTAGATAGGCACGACCATTTGTAGAACATTGCTATAATAGAGGGCTTCAAACAGCCCGGCTAGCAGGGGTGTCCAACATAGTCTAGGAGGCCAAATTGATGCCAGATTTTCATGATCATCACATAAAATACAGGTACATGCAAGTAACCTTGTTGTACCTCATTTGCAGAGTCAGTTGGGTTATCCTGAGAGTCTGCCATGGATCATGACTTGTCTTCACGCCTTTCTGCTACAATTCCCTTGGAAACATTATCCTTCTGCAAGCTCCTAAGGTGGCAGTTTTCTTATCATATGTTTGAAGAAGGCCCTGTCCTTAGACTGGAAAATGCGTGGCTTCTTGCATGCCTTTTTGGTAATCTCTTGATTTCTTGGCAGGATTATCAAGTTAGAAACATGTTATAAAGACCTTTCAGAGTCACAGTTAGTGCATTTTAGGCTCTGCATGGCGCACAAATGACTTTGCCATTGTTAAAGCTTGGGAGTTCCAGCCTGGCAGTAAATCTTGCTATTTCTCAATCCGAACAATCTCAGACTGCGTCTGTTTAAAATCACTTCAGTAACTAGCAATGACAGGCTGTAATGCCTTGAGTGGACCGTGAGAGATGTCCCCCCACAATACTATACACAAACCTTGAAAACAAGATGCATAAAGGTCTGTGTGAGGAAGCTCTGTTTTTTTGTGCAGTGGATGTATCTCTTTACTGTGAGTCTCCCTGTGTGTCTTCCTACAGGGTTGTGTTTTTTGTGTGCTGGAGTTCAGTATGTCTTTATGCTGGCAGGTGCATGTCTGTGCATGGAGTGTGTGCATTATGTGTATCTGTGCAAGAACTGTTGTGAATGTGTCTGTAGAAGGGGTGTGTCTATGCTTAGGGTTTATACAGAGTGTTCCCCTGTGACTGAGTAGGGAAATGGGGTGTCTCTGGCAGGATGTGGGTGTGTGAAGTAGGTTGGATGTTTGCAATCGGTAAGAAGATAACAGCAGAACCAGTTAAGGAGGAACAGAGAAATTTGAGATCTGAGCTAGGAAGATATCAGAATGAACACAAGTTATGTATACATTTGGACAGACTAGTAGACAAGGGAGAAACTGTTGTCAGTACAGAAAACTAAATCAGTGTAAACACAAAAGTCACAATTCCAGATTCAAAATCAAAGTTGCCTGTTTCATGAAGACCACTCGTCAGGTAAGTGAAGTTGGTGAACTTTAGAAGACTACTCTAGAGTTGGCACTTTACTTCATAACCACCATATTCAAACAGCAATGGACTTGCATATGCCTGTGTTGATAACTGTTTATAATCTGATTATGTGTATATTCTAGATAAGTATAGTTTTTTAAAGAAATATATATTGTTACTATTTCATAATAATAAATTATACACATACTTTTTAAGCCTGTTTAACAAATGTATATTTACTCATGTTTTCATATAGGTCATTGTATAGCTTCCACATAACTTGTTATATTAGATACTTATGAATCCCTGCTGTCGTTTTATATCATAATGATCAAATGTTTTATCATAAGCATTTTGCTATTCAAAAATTGAAGAAAGATAAATGAATGTTAGAAAAGTACACTTATTAATTACCTTCAAACATTACAAATCTTGAAAGTCTGTGTTTATACAATAGTACATTTCTTCTCATATTATACCCATGATTATATTTTTTGCACATATATTCCCTTACAATTTATTTACATATCTATTTATTACTCTAGTCCTACTGTACTAGAGAAAAATTTAATACAAATAAATAAAATAACATCTGTAAATAAAATTTTAATGATAATGAATACATTTAAAAAATACAATAAAAAAATAAACATATATCTATAATATTAATAAATACAAAATAATATGATGTACTCTCTTATAAGCTTTACTCTGTCTTCCCATCACCCCATGTCTCTTTCAATCTATCCTCCATCCCCACTCTGACTCATCCCAGCCCCATTCTACTACTTTCGTCTCCAAAATAACCCTCCCTAAGCTCTTCCCTCCTCTACCCCATCTAGCCTGCCCCAAACCTCAGTTTACTACCATGATCTCACAAACAACCCTACTAAATTCTCCTTCATTTATCTCACCTTTGACTCATCCCCTAACCCTTTCCAGAGACTCTTTCCTCCTCCATCTCTCCTATACTCATCCTATTACTATAAACATCCAATTAACACTTCTTGATTCTTCCCTCCTCTGTCCCTCCATTACTCGAGTCAATCCAACTAACAAACTCACATATACTCTGCTCAAATTATCTCATAATAATACTAATACTGTACTCATATTTCGCTATACTAATCCACCACTAATTCCTCTTGGGTTCCAGAGTAGCGTGCTACTCGCCGAAAAAAGCTTTAACGCCTCGTCAGGGGTAGTAAGCACTATATAAATACAATTACAGTTGCAATAAGCAGTTACGAATGAAGGGTTGTTTTTTAGAGCGTTTTATTATTTATGGAAATGGATAATCGCCACGATTGTTATTCCTAACAATACGAATGTTTAAAGAGTGTGTAACATTTGTTATTTTCATCTTTAGGATTAGACAAAATTGAATTCCTGCAGAGCCATGAAAACCAAGAGATCTATCAGAAGGCATTTGCTCTTATAGAGCGTTATTTTGGTGCTGAACAAGAGGACTTGAACATCGCTCCTGAAGTGGATGAAAAACAGCAGCAGTTTATATTCCAGCAAGCTGATACTCCAATGGAAGGGTTTCAGCTTTAAACATTAAGGTTCGAGTGTATATGGGGGCTTTGATGGTAAAAAAAAATAATACACATTTACCATATGTGTCTTCTATTTTGCAGTTATGTGCTGTTCAAATGGCACAAATTGTACTGACAGACTCATTAGGGTCAACCTTTGGGTCGCCATCCTTGGGAGGAAACTAGGCTAGAAATTGTAAACCTCCCAATCTAGACAGGCATGTATGCCAACAAATCTAGCCTGTTTGAAAATGCTGTGTCTGCAAGGATATACAATAATGTATTCCCAAATTAAGGGTGTATTTCAAGATCCCACACTTTGGCTGGGTGTGCGGGAATTTCACCATTCAGCACGTTCGATGAAATCGCCGCTCAGGTTCCTCAGCTAATATGGCTGGCCCTGTCTCATACACAGGCACTTTTGTTGTGTTTACCCATGCACTGGTGGAGAACTCTAGAGTTGAAGGAAGTTCTCCTCCGCCGTATATTTGAACTTGCACCTCAATGAAACATATGCAGCTTCATTATGAGCTATCTCATGTGTTTCTAAAGTTAGATATAATAAAAGATATCACAGTGGTGTTGTAGATTATTGAATGTAACCCTTGACCTCCGTTTATGGTAAATGTCCTTTATATTTATTTGTTTTTGATGTTTGATTACTCTTTCTGGGCGGTATTTTCTATAAACAACTATGTTCAAAATAAAATTAAAAAATAAACATTTTTGGTGTTAAGAAGTTTTAAGATTTTTTTAGCAAGTACTACTATCCAGTGACTTTATAGTCACTAAATAAACTCCTAAAAGGACTTTTTACAGGTGACCACGACACAGTGCTTCTGTAATTTTCATTTTTCGATAGGAAAACTACCTCTCACTTTAAAAAAGCCAGGATAGGCAGAATGTTGACTCTGAGTTTATTCACTGGTTTAAAGTCCAATACTGTCTTTGATTTTGTAGATATCTGCCATGAACGTACAGTCTTTACAAAACATGTATTAAGCGTATGTTTAATTTGAGCTAAACCTTCAATTTGAAGTCACACTGCCCCCAGCAATATCAGTTATTGTATAAAGGGGCAAATATTTTAAACAAATTCATAATAACTAAAACTGCAACACAATAATGCAGTATTTTTCATTTATCTACTTTCTTCTGTAAAAATCTACTCAGATTGATTACGATTGGTAGCAGTTCCTGTTCTGCAAACGTGTCACTAGTTCTTTCAGCATCAAAACTGACAAGTAGAGAATTTGCTAAAATATGTTCCACTGGACTATCGTTTGGCCTCAGAATATATGTACAAATTTGTTTTTTTATGTGATGACTTTAGTTTGTGAAACTGTTGATCATCATAAGTGTTTGCTTTACCAGTCTTGTTTACATGAAACTGCTGATTTGTTTTTGTAAACCACAATTGTGTAATCCAGATTAGACAGTACATTTCTGGAGGGTTCTTGATGTTAATTGACCATCTGCTTTCAACAGTTAAACTGGCTGAGTCTATATTATATATATATATATGTGTGTGTGTGTGTGTGTGTGTGTGTGTGTGTGTATATATATATATATATATACACACATATATATCTCATGAAAACTGGAGTTGATCTTGGAATAAACCTTAAAAATACCAGCACAAAGCTCAGCGAAGAACATGCTACTTTTTAGCATTACTTGCGTGGTTGAACTTAAAAAAAAAAAAAAAAAAGTGGTGAGAAAAACTATTTTAAAATGTACATATTTTTGCCCTTTTCAATAAACCATGTGAAAGTAGTTTTCATAAACAGTAACAGTGATGGACATACCTACTGCCAGTGTATTATACAGTTCAAGAAAGAACTTCCCATGCTCTAGAATAGAGGAAAGCGTGGAAGGATGTGTAGGCATATTCTTGGATGCAGAGATGATTATAGGGAGCTGGTCGGGAAGCCATTCATTAAGGCAGTTTGTCAGCAGATTAATCCTGTGTAAGGCTTTAGGTACATTCTTAGTGCCCCCAATCTCAGGAAATCAGATTATTTTACCACCAGCGTTATAGGCTTAGAAAATCATTGTTATAGTTGCTCTTTCACAATAATTAGAAGACTTCTAGCCCCCCCTTCCCCACTTGAAGCCACATTTAAGCACCACCCATGCACTTTGATGTTATTTCCTTTCTTTCCACACCTTCGTATGGAGATCCGGTGCTTCCTCCTAACTTTTTTACCATCATTTGACAAGTGTTTTTCTTACAAAATTATGTTTTCCAGTTTGCAAGGGAACTATAGCCTCACCTAAAACTACAAGGTTTAAGCCTTGTTGGGACTGTCAGAAGCAAAAGTCTGTGACAGATCCACATGAAATGCATCTCTGGTGTTTGAGTTGGTCACATGACCTCAAGCACTGTAAGGAACGTACCCTTATTAATCCAACGGCGATCCTGGATCACAAAATGATGCTGTAAGTTGCCACATGGCAAAACAAGTCCAGGATGGCCAGAATGCTCCAAAATATATCACTGCTAAATGTTTGGGCAGAGCAGTTGGTGCTAGGGTTGCGCTTCTATAGCATACTTAGATGAGGGCCACAGGCTCCTCAGGTGATGTGAAAGCATCTTTAATTAACATACTGTTTGATGGATCTCATCTTTTTGGCAAAAAGGTCAATTCAGTGTAAGAACACTTTAAAGAAAGCTGGGCCTCTGCATGTTCCTTTGGCCTTTCCACCCTGAAAAACCGTTCCCTCGACCGTTTTGCCCCATTTGGAGCTGCTCCCGGGATTGGCATACCAGCACTGCTGAGGCCCATCGCCCAGTTCTTTTGGGGTCAGGTGGGGGTCAAGCAAAAAATTTCCAGGACAGCTCACTTCCCAGTCCCACACCTCTGTGGCATTAGCATCCTAGCCGCTTTAGTTTGCCCTTAGTGGCATATGACAATCCAGTGGGAGGCAGGATCAGACATTTCCTCCTAGGGTAACAAAAGATAACATCCGGCAGGTGGGCCCTCCAGATCATTCAAGAAGTCTGTGTCCTGCCATTCATTTAGACCCATCACACCTCCCACCCACATCAGAACATCTTTCAGGGGAGCACCTGTCCATTTTGCTTAAAGAAGTGCAGGCTCTTTTGCCAAAGAAGCCATAGAAAGGCTTTCTGGCCCCAAAAATATGGGATGGCTGTTACTCTCACTATGTCCTTGTGGAGAAGAAAGAAGCAGGCCTTCACCCCATCTTAGCTCTTTACCCTCAAATGCCTTCTTGCTAAAGGACAAATGTAGGATGCCCAAACTCACCAAGGTTCTATCTACCCTAGACCCAGCCAGCTGTATGGTGGGTGTGAACCTTCAGAACTTCTACTTTCATGTACTCATCCAGCAATCTCACAGATGCAACTTGTTTCAGGGGGTGTCAGGAGCATTTTCAGTTTACCGTGCTCCCCTTTGGCCTCTCAGGCATTCAGAAAAGTGATGGCACTGTCGCCACTCATCAGCAGAGGTTAGGGATACCACTTTTTCCCTACAGTGGCAACTGACTGTTAAAGCTGGGCTCACCGCAATCATGGACCAATTCCAGATGACAGCAAGCCTGATATTGTTGGATTTCACTAATGATTTGCCAAAGTCATATATGTCTCCTTTGCAGAGGCTCCCTTTCATTAAAGGCATCCTGGATACGGTGAAGATTCGAGCCTTCCCTCTACCATAGTGAGTCCTAGATACTTGTGCTATGATCCCCGTGTTTTTCACCCTCTGTTCTGGTTTCAGTGAGAGTGACTGAGGCTTCCGGGCCTTTTGGCATTTTGCTCGTCGACTATATCAGGTGGCATATGCAGGCTCTATAGTGGAACCTGAAGTCTCAGTGGGCCCAGCACCAGGGGAATCTATCTACTTTCATCCTCATTTTGTAGGAGAAAGCAAAAGATGTACAGAGGTGGCTCAGCTACAAGGACAGGCAGTCATCTTCCTGCCCCACTGAGAGCTGATGGTTGTGACGGATGCGTCACTGCCTGGATGGGGAGGTCATCTGGGAGAAGAAGAGATCAGAGGGCTTTGGTCTCAAGCAGAGATCCATCTCCACATCAGCTTGTTGGAGTTGCTGGCCATTTGCGTGGCGCTGACAGTCTTCCTACAGTCCATCAAAGGGAGGTTGTTTCAGGTTCTCATGAACACCACCGCCACCTAGTACTGCAACAGGCAGGGCAAGATGGGGACCTAGCTCATGTTCGAGAAGGCACTTCATCTTAGTCCCTGTTTGTGAACCACCTGGCAGGATCTTTGAATGACAGGACAGACGAACTGTGACCTGGTGGGTCACAAATGGCAGTTACCCCCCAAGTGAAACAGGTACTTTTACAGCAATGAGGAGAACCCTGGCTAGATCTGTTCGCCACCGCTAAGAAAGCAGAGTGTCAAAACTTTTGCACACTTAAGTTTCCACAAAGGGTCAATTATACAGACACAATCCAGTTAGAGTGAAACTCTTGCAGAATTCTAAAAGGTTTGACTAATTTGCTTCCTTCTCCAACACCTTTTGTGAGCCAGATTGAGAAATTGATTATATTTTACAGTTCCTCATGTGCATGCTGTTTGAAACAATTCACATCTGTTTGCTACGTCTCCTGACTCTCAAAACTAGCTGCTTGGTTGCTGTAACTTCAACGTGCCGCATGAGTGAACTTCCGGCTTTCCCTATGCACCTACCTTACACCATCTTTTTCCCCAGATAAAGTGGTGCTGAGGACCAGGGTGTTATTTTTGCCAACATGTTTTACTCCTTTTCACAATAGGAAGTTTATCATCCTCACAACCTTTTTTTGCCCCTCCTCATTCCTCAAAAAAAGAGCAAAGACTCCATTGTCTCGCCCCCAAAAGAGATTTAAGCATTTACATTGATCCTAAGACAACCATCAACTAGACTAACAGCTCTTTGTGGGGTTCTCTGGGAACAAAGGAAGGCAAGGCAGTGCAGAAATTGACTCTGTCAGGGTGGAAAGTCCTCGTATAAACATCCCATACGCACTGACCAAGAATCAGCCTTCATAAGAATTGAGCCTCCACTCTACTAGTGCCAAAGCTGCTACCACTGCACTGACGTGCAGAGTGCCTGCCTTTCATCGACATCCGTCAGGCTGCGAGGTATTCCTCAGTAAACCTGTTGACAAAGTACTAGCTCCTTGACATCCTGCAGAACTTTTTTAATTTGACCCATTCCACAGACCCTCCAGTTAAGTATGTCTTCTAAACAGGAATCTGCTGTTGTGGAAGAATAAGTTACTTACATTCTGTAAGTAATGAGTTCTGTTTGTGGCTGTTTTGAAAGGCAAAATGGTATCCCTCGCAAAAGAGGTGAGGATAAGAGTCCATCATCTGTAAGTGAGAAAAGTTTTAACAGACTAAAAACTTTAGTACTAAGATGCTGGCAGATAAGCACAAATAAAGGTTTGTAATTCATATCATTGTATCACTTACCATATTATTATTTTCACTCAATCAGCCTCAAACTGGAATATGTTAGGTAACTGACAGTTGTCTTGTCATTTCTTTCATTTTCATTTTGTTCAGTAAAAAATGAACCCATTGTAATTGTCATCTGCCCTAGGAAGTGATTTAGAGAATGATTTTAAAAGCTGACGGATTATGCCAAAAAATTTACTTAAAGTACTTCTTCTGATTTCTTAAAATCCTCATATAATGTGGAAGAATGTTCGATTTGTTGCCTATAACTAAGCCTGCAATGTGAGATTCCCCTTTAGATTAATCATTAGAGTTATCAGTCTTGTCAGGGATGCACTAAACTTAGTAAGAGCATCTTTGAAATATGCACGAATGAACTATATTTAAGTGATTTTCCATGTAGTGACATTTCAACTTTGAAAAGGCATGGCCCAAATGTGCATGTGAACAATTATGTTTTTAATCTTCTCTGGAAAACATGTTTCCTGGGGGGGGGGGGGGGGGGAGGGGGGAATACGCGGGGATACGCTTTTCCATGCACCACTGTGGAATATGTGGATGTAACCTTTTTTCTTTCCCATTCTCAAAAGAACTTATTGCTGTCTTTGAGGAAGTCATTCTGTTTGGTTTTAAAGTGGAAAATGTCTGCAAAATGTTTGTGTATATTGACAGACTTCGCAGATGTTGCATGATGTCTGCCAACCTCTCCAAACGCCCCAAAATGTCCCCATAAAACCAATTTTACAGACTGTCTTAATTTGAGCCGGAGGTTTCCTGTGTTTGGCACCGGCACTTAATTGTCAACACTGCTGCTCATAACGGTCTGCCACAAGGTGGTGCTGTCTGGATAATTTAGAGATGAGCACAACAACAGGTAATTATTAATTCAGTATACATTAAAATGACTATTAGCTGCTGCCCAAGACGTTCATATAACTTTGGGGACCAGAAGTCGTCCAAATTGTCACACTTGTAGAAGTGCGATAGCTAGTAGTTGTGTTGTTACTATCATTGGCAGCATGGCAGGGGCAATGTTTAGTACAAGCTGCAGTAGCCTCCTAACGTGAGCCCTGGCACTTATTTTTTGACAAATTTCAAATCGAAAATGCCTTTCTAGCACATAACTTAGATTTGCAAAATCTATTGTGAATCGGGTTCCAGCCTTTTGGTTTTGTTTATTTTTTATTACATCAGGCACTCACATCACTATCGGAGCTGACTGTAGGACTTCCGCCTTGAATTTTCGGTCACGTTTGGACCAACGAATGTCATCATCATTCCTGTTCTTAATGCCCCCATTCCAGAGCATGGAAATCTGGCCTTTTTATACTGTTAAAATTAAACTATAATATTGAATAAAGAGCGTTTATTCATTAACGCTGCATTTCTGTGGTCTCTTAAGATGTAAGCATGCACGATAATATATCGATTTGTTTATACACTTACATCTTTTCGAATTTACAATCCCAGCAATCCAAGTGCCATTTTGTGACTGATATTCCATAGAAGTGTAAAATATATAACACCCCAGTGTAGACATCTTAAAAACAAGCAGTTTTTCAACATTTTTAATTTGCCTTTAAGATACAAATCAATTTTATGATGGGATCTGTTTTCACGTTAAGAATGTGTGCATATGCAAGATTATGAGGAGTTATGGTGCATAAACTAGTATGAATTTATAAATCGTCCCTTTTGTAAACTCTGTAGACGCAGCGGAGACACCAAAGTCATTATTGGAAATGTTTTATAGTTTATTATTAGGGCCCTGAAAAATAAAAATACAAATATAAAAAACAACTTTATTGACATATGCCTTTGCTGATAAGAGGCAGCTACGTTTATAATTCGTATTAGGGATTATTTTCGGTGTTTCTAGATTATTTTTGTTTATTTGCAGAATAATGACTTAGCCTTTCAGTTATCATTAAGTTTGTCTTTTAGTCCTGCCGCCATTCTTTAGAAGTAAAGTGGCAGCACGTGCGTAGTTTATCCCTCTTTTCCTGGCGGCAAAACTGTTGTGTCAATGTCCATTACATGATAAATAGAAATCAACTTCTTCTGCGTTCGTTTTTCTTAAGAACTATCTACAACTGTTACTTTCCTTTTCTCAGTTTGTGGGTGCCTGTCCTACCTGTTTCAGAGCCGAACTGCTTGTCAGAGCTGTTAAGAAAATGTAAAGAGACGAGCAAAAGCAATTGTAATTGTGATTTTAGGACAAATGGCCTTCATAGACATTGATCTCACTGAGAGTTCTGTGGAGTTTCATGCAGTTTCTAGTCTCACTTGCCGCTGTGAATATGAGGATGTTGTGCCACTCTCTTTACCACCTTCCTTCAGAGGTAACCTGTTGCCCATGCAGTGTGCTTTTGATGTGCTTTTCAACCTTCCTCTTGTTTTGCGAATAAAAGTCGAGGATATTTAATAAGAGTTAGTATATGCTGTGAAATTTTCTTGAGGGCTAGTAAGGGGTTGTTTTCAAATAGAGATTGAGTAGTGACGTAGTGTAAACAGCAAAAGTTCAAACATGTTCTTGAATTTAATGCAGTCAACCACTGACAACCAGTGCAGGAGACTAGGGGCTGATCACAGATTATCCTTTTTACGAATATCAAACGCAGCCTGCACAACCACATTCTGTGCCCTCTGTAATCTGGCCAGTTAATGCAGGGGAAGTCCTTCAAAGAGGACATTATAATACTCCAAGTGGGATTTCGCTGGTGAGCCTACAACCAGGTCCCAATTCTTAACTGAAAAGGGAAGAAAGTAAAAAGGTTTACGTCTGTGCATTGTTTTTCCAGCACAGTCCCTGTTTTAATTGACCATGGCTTTTAAACAAGCCCTTCTTGATCGTTGGAGCCAGCTAAGCAATTTTGAATCTAAAAGGATGTGTAGTTTGCCATGACTCATGAAGTGAGAAACAAATGGGGAAGTTCCATTTAATTCATGATCCAGTGTGGAACATCTTTTTATCTAGGTCATTGTGACTCCTACCTCCTCTGCTCAGGAATTACACCCACCACAAAGGGGCAACATTATATTACACCGGTTTACCACAGATCATTTTCTTGAATTCCTATTCAACCTTTGCAGTAAATGTAAAACTCCTGAAGGGAGATCATTAAGTTCCCTCTGTAGGCAACCTAAGCAAGCATTTCTGTTTAAGAGACCTCACTATGAACTAAATAAATGTTTATGGCCTGTTCTCATCCACGTCTAGCATAACCAGCCTTAGCAGTGGAAAAAAATAATTGACTCGGCTGAAGACTTTGACGTAGTTCAGAAAGGGGACTGATTTTCCTCTGCAAAACTACAGAACACATTCATTTCCGCATCTCCATTTGATAGATCCACTTTTGCTATGATGATTTACAACTTTACATGGTGACTGGTTTAGCTCCCAAACTCTGTTACAAGTCATTTGCACATTTTGACTCCAGCCAGGTTTGAAATCTGCCCTAAAGTATTCGGTTCTCTGTGCTCTTCGGTGAACAAATCACTCTGATTAATATGGTTCTCTCTAGCCCCAAAAGTGCTAGTTCATTGTTGTACCATGATTGGTCTGACCTTCCTCCTGCTGATTTGATCAAGGAGATATATTCTAATTTCAAGCCTGAAATTTTCAATACCTTGAGATCACAAGAAAAACTAGGAAGGATAGTCTTATGAATGTAAATGTTTTTCACAATTCAGAATGGGTTGAGGGAGACCCACAGAGTAAGCATCAATGCTGACCTACTGTAGCTCCAGCCTGGTAAACCCCCTAATATTATTCCTCTAGTGATCCTTTGGTATTGTGCGGTGACTCAGAAATACTCCCCACCTCTGACTGTAACAAACACCACCTCCATATTTTTATCAGAATGCAGGGAAAGCCCGTTCCTCTCTTACATTTGCCTGCCATGGGACATTTTTAAATTGTGGAGCTTGACATTTCCTCTCATCCAAGTTTGACATTACCTACCTTCCAACTGATTTTTCACATCAAATCACGGGTCTGTCTCTTTACCATCTTTGGGAGCCCCTGTGAACATTTCAGCAAGTTGTGAATACATTTGTGCATTTTGACCTTAATTGATTTGGAGAAATCCCAGACCTTCCATCTCCCAAATGTTGTATTTGTTACAGAAACAAATAATAATTTGCACTCATGTTTTTTTATCTGAATGCTCTTGCAGATTTCCGCATCCTTGTTGAGGTGTTCCTTTAACATTTTTAAAACCTCTCCTGCCAGTATGGAACAAACTCTACCTGACCCAAAAGGGACAAGGATACACAGTTTCTCTCTGCTTAAGACCAAAATTACCTCTTGCCCTTGTCATCATTTTGGTACATTCATTGCAGATAGTGTGAAATATTGAAAGGCTCTTTGATGTTATATCATTTAATGTAGTTCTTAAGTTTGTATGCTTCAAATAATTTATCCCATTATGCCATATTTGCCGAGTTAGGCCCATGATTTCGGCAGGCAGTACTCCAAAGATTTATGCTGGGAGCTGGTGCTACGCATTGCTGATCTGTTACTTGCAACTTGCTTGTATTAAGCTAGTCCCAGTATTACTGTGCTTGTACATCATGCCTTTAGCTGGCTTCTCGCGCTAGATATAATAGTTGAGATATCCTAGATCTTTAAATTATTTCTTGGCATCTATTAACCCTCTGCTGTCTCCACCACATTCACATATTTTCCCTTTTGATGTTTGTCAGCTTATTGGGAGAAGCAGTAAGAATTTACTTGAGCGAGCTAAGCATGCGCAGTGCCATCTGTGCTTCTCTTTTAATTTTTGGACAGCCTTAAGGAGGTGCTTGTGGGTGAGCGGTAGGGTGGCCCCATTCTCCTAGAGGCAATAAAGAGAGACTGAACTCAGAAAAGTGAAGTCACACTTCCAAGTAAACAGATCTGTAGCATGCCTCTTAAAAATCATCAGTTCATTTAAGGAAGGGTTTTTAATTTGTTTGAATTATTTTTTAAGTTTGGTTTACAGCACAAATCGAATCAATTCTGAAACTGCATCCTATGCCTCAAATTTCTTCCAGTCTTCATTTTACAGGTATCCGTTTAAATGCTAAATACACATTTTGCCTGCATGTCTTATATATAGACTATTAAATCTATGCAAAAGGCGATATCTGGCTTTCTTTGTAACCGGTGTTTTTACTAAATTGCATACTTTTTCACTCAGAATTTGTATTTCATTTGTTGTGTGTTAGAAATGTAGACCTCTCGTTACTTCATTACGTTTTTATAACATTTGATACAGAGCTCTGTTGCAGATAGCAGCCAGAGAGCTGAAACAGTTGTAAAATGAATAAACGAGATACCACATAATTACTTTTCCTAATGTTTGATGGAATTGGCATATTAATGTGGTGTTTTAATAAAATGACTCTATTCTCAGAATTTAATATACTTTGAAATGTAGCAGTCCAAGTTTGACAGTTTGCAATACAATGGGTTGTGTATACCGAAAAGTCCTAAAGCAATAAAACATGTCAAAACTCACAGAGGTGCCTGCTGTTTTACTTCCGTGGGTTGTTCTGTCTGTGATTTTTAAACTAAATATGATGACAAGTCGAAAGCTCTTTAATGATTTGCTAAAGCCAGCATGTTCCAGAATAAAGCAAGATTAGGCCGCATACTTTAAAAGAAGAAAGCATACTGCTTAACACAGTTCTCATGTGTCTAGTCATCGGATCACTTATCCATATTGTTGCTCTTTATCATAAAGTCAGCATGTTTGTAAAAGTAACTACTTTTAATGCGTGTCTTAAATCAGACAAGGTACAATTCCAAAATGCTGCCTTCTGATTGGCTCTTCGAAGGTATTTATCTGCGAGGAGTTACGCGAAGAGCTAGTGTCAAGCTCGCTCCCGAAACTGGCCAGCCTTGAGTTCCACGTTGCAAGGTAAAAGATCTTTAGAATCATTTGCTTTTCCATTCTGCATAAGATTTTGAAGCCTAAAACACCTAATTGTGCCCTCAAATATTGCGTTTTAATGTGTAAGGTTTGTTATTGCGATTTGTATAGCACACATTATGTCAATGGTTAGTCCTTATTACGCTGTTGACAGCCCAGTGACTTCAACTGCTTCCAAAGATGCTGCCTGGCCTGCTAGAATTAAACTTAAAGTCTGTATTTATTGAACATTGTGGGAGGGAGAGTGAAACATCGCTTGTTAGTTTTAGCAATGGTGGTCTGTATCATTCACTCCTTACAAATGGTTATCTTCCACAAAGGAAACATGAGAACCAATCTAGAACCGTGTCACGTCCTCTCATTCACACTGAAAGAGTATTGAGCAGACTGTCATGGTATACTGTATCAAAGGCAGCGAGGAGTCAAGAGCAAGTCGCAGTGTTCACCTTCACCAAGAATATGTAGAAAGTCAGGCAATCTGTGAAAGGTTACATTCTGTCCTGCTGCTAGGACAGTATCCAGATTGCTGTGAGGCTAAGAGTTATTTTTTGTAATCGCAGTTGAAAAGCTTTATTTGTAAGTGATTACCAGTGTGTAATGAGGTTTTTCAGTGTTTTTCAAAGCAGTTACTACCACTCAAAAAGGTACATACTTGTCTAATCGTTGGGCAGTACCCTAGTGTGCTTAAAACAGCAGATGCATGTCATCAGACCTTGTGGGAGAGCCGTGTACAACTTGCACAGTGATATAATGTATTTATTGCTTTAGATGTCCATGTGTCAACAGGAAGTGGAGAGATCAGTAAAAACGCATTCAGCAGAACGTAAGATCACCATCTGTTTGAGAATCCAGTAGCACTGGTGGCAGTACATTTCTATAACTTTAATCCTGATTTAAACAAACTTAGGTTCCAACATTGTAAATAGTAATGGAACGGGTAATCAGCAGAGATAGAGAAAAAATGTATATTGGCACATCCGAAACTCAGAAGAGAGCTATCATCACACATCCCAACTTGCAAGTACCGTCAGTATTGGCAATTCCATGTGCCGGAATATTACATCAGTTTTCTTGGCCTGGTTGCATTGTGTGGTTAAAATAGAAAGGCTTATTAAAAAAAATATGTATGATGGATATTGTAGCTCCTCCAAATAAATAAAAAAAAACAACAACAACAACAATTTTGAACTGAAGTGCTTGAGAGGGTTATGTTCATAGAAATCACCAGCTGTGGTGCTGACAGCCCCTTCCACCCCCAGGAGAGCAAGTTTTCTGGAAGGAGGTCTAATTTTAGATTACTCAGTATTGAAGGGGCCTGGAGAGGATTCTACTGAGGATGAGTGACAATTGTTGGGTAAGATGCTGTTTCATGATTGAATGCATCTACACTATGGCAACTCCTCCTTATAGTTTGCAAAACAAGTTGTAGTTGGGATATGGAAAACCTGGATGTGCCAACCATTTGGCGTCACGCAAAGTTATTACACACTGCATAATGTTATGTAAGGGGTTGTTGCCATCTACATTGGACAACATGAGGTTGGGGTGTGTTAAAATTTCATGTCCGAGTAGTTTATCAGTTCTCAATCATAGGGTGTGAAATAGTAGGTATTTATCTGGTAGAGACTTCTAGCTGCAGATTCCTTACCTTTGAATTCCCTGGCATCAGCTTCGAATCCAGAATCTTTTTGCTGAGCAATACCTTGCGTGCATCGTTGGGTGGCATAGTTCGGTTCCGTGTGTCTTGGTCAGCGTCGTTGGAGGCGTCTGTGACATCACCACCTTTGCGCGCGTACGTCAGTTATTTTCCTTCCGCGACGGTTAAGCGCAGGTCTGGGATCGAGCTACCCTTTTTTTCAATATTTTATCGAGATTTTTTTGTGGTCTGTGCAAGGATGTCCTATAGGAAGATGGGGTTCAAGCTGTGCGGTGCCTGTCATCGCGCGATGTAAGTGATGAATCCCCATGAGGTATGTATCTGGTGCCTCGACAGGGACCACTACTCGAAGTCGTGTTCCAACTGCCGGGCCATGGCCCTGAAAGCTTTGAGGGAGCAGTCCTTAAAGCTCATGGTGGCCCGGCAGTCGACTTCAGTCGGCGCGACTCCTCGGAGGTCACAAGCCTGCTTAAGGAGAAGGTCGCAGGACCGCTTCTGGAGCCCCAAGTCCTCCTCTTCCCACTCAAGGTCCTCGGGAAAGAGGCAGAAAAAGAAGTTGTCCAAGCAGACTTTGACTTCACCATGCCCGACGAGGCGCCCAGGGAATGTTGGCATTCCAAGCACTGTTCCGTGGAGCCGTTGCCAGGGCCGACTTCACATCACCCCCTCTTTTCTGGGAGCTGAAGCAACCCCGCTCAACTAAAGGAATTGTATGAGGCTATGCGCCTTGTTTTTGAGTGGTGTGCCCCCCCGGGTTGGTCTTCGGGCCCTGTGGGGTCAGCAGGGGCCCCATCGGTTTCGACGCCGGTGGCCTCAGCGCCATTGGGGACCCCAGGATCCGATAGCAAATCCAGACCAGCGCCGGGTTCTCACAGTCTGCCTCCTCCAGTGCCGGGCCCGACGCCGACGCTCCCTCCACTACTGGCACCCAGTGGTGGTGGTAGCCCCATCCTCATTCCTGATGATCCGGAGCTGGAACATCGTCGTATGACGCCGATTCTGACTTTGTCGATGCCAGTTAGGCCCAGATCAGTGCCTGAGACTTATTTTGAACAGCCAGGCACAAGTGAGGAGTGGGAGGGGTCTGAGGACCCTTTGTAATACAGACTGGAGCATGAACAGGACTGGTATGAGGATCTAGGGGAAGCCAGTGGACTAGATACTTCTCCAGATGCTGGCATGCTCTCACCTCCTTCTGTGGCTATGGAGGAGGGGGTGTCTTATGCCATGGTGGTGCGTAGGGCAGCCGAGGTGATGGACCTAGACTTGCCTACGGTGCCAGTCAGGACTAATCTCCTGACAGAGTTGCTTCAGCTAGGGGTTGCTACATCAGGGCTGATGTTACCCTTCAATGAAGCCCTTACAGATGTCCTTCTGTGAACATGGTCCAAACCCACCACAGAGGCTCCTGTGAATAGGGCAATCATCTGCTGCCATAGATCAGCTCCAGACGACCCTAGTTTCCTCACCCAACGCCCAACCCCGGAGAGCTTGGTGGTCTAAGGCTCCACTTCACGAGGAGCCTTCCCTTCCGCTCCCTCGAATAGGGAATCCAAGAAACTGGACCAGCTTGGAAAGATGTTTTCTTCCTCCAGCCTGACACTGAGGTCTGTAAACACCTCTTGCCTATTGGGCTGATTCTCCCATACTTTATGGGATACAGTGGCACAAGTGCTGCCCCAGGTCCCGGAGAGCGTATGGGACACTCTCACTCAGACTGTCAAGGATGGGAAAGATGCAGCCAAGTTTACCATCAGGTGTGGTTTGGACATGATCGACTCGCTGGGTAGGGCTATTTTTTCAACAGTGGCCCTCCGATGCCGCGTCTGGCTGCGTAAATTTGGCTTTCGGGGGGGTGTCCAGTCAAACTTGATGGACATGCCTTTCGATGGCTCACGCCTTTTTGGTGAGAAGGCAGACTCTGCACTTGAGAGATTCAAGGATTCTCGAGCTACAGACAGATCCTTGGGCCTCTCAGCGCCTGCTTACCAGGAGTCTGCCTATCACCCCTTTCAAGGCTTCGGGAGTGGCGCAGTACCACGCCAACTACAAGTTAGCCCACGTCCTCCGGCTTCACAGCATCCTGTGCGAGGATGAGGTTGTGGTACCTCCAGTCAGAGGGTCTAGCAAGAGGTCGGCCACCACCCAGCCCTCCTCTTCTGCAAAGCCCAAGTCCTTCTAGTATAGTTCTGCAAGACCATGTCCGTCAAGTTGGAGGGAGGGTTCAATTTCATCTCCCTCACTGGTGGTCCATAACATCGAACAAATGGGTTTTACATATCATACAGAAGGATAATTTGATCGTACTCCGCGAGAAAGTTACGGATGTCTTGGCCAAGGGAGCCATAGAAAGGGTTCTGATGTCAAAAGTAGGCGGTGGTTGTTATTCCCGCTACTTTCTGATCCCAAAGAAAAAAAAGGGTCTTTGCCCTATCTTGGATTTAAGGGATGTCAATCTCTTCCTCAAAAAGGAGAAATTCAAGATGCTCACTCTTGCTCAGGTCTTACCTGCCCTAGACCAAGGAGAGTGGATGGTAGCATTTGACTTGCAGGATACGTATTTTCACATCCCCATCCTGCCCACCCACAGGCGTTACTTGTGGTTTAGGATGGACCACGAGCTCTTTCAGTTTACCATGCTCCACTTCGGTCTCACCACTGCCCCTCGGGTGTTCACCAAGGTGATGGCGGTGGTGGCAGCTCATCTGCGCAAGTTAGGGATTTCAGTCTTTCCCTACCTCAACGACTGGCTGTTGAAGGCTCCTACACCCCAGGCTCTCGTCACCCACCTTCAGACTGTGGAAGACCTCCTGCATTTACTGGGGTTCACTATAAACGTGCCAAAGTCACACCTGACTCCTCCTCAAAAGCTCCCTTTTATCGGAGATGTTCTGGACACAGTACAGTTTTGGGCTTATCCTCCCGAGCAGCGAGTCCAGGATATTCAGGTTATGATACCGATGTTTTGGCCTCTGTCCTGGATTTCGGTGAGACAGACTCTGAGGCTGTTGGGACTCATGGCTTCCTGCATCCTGTTAGTCAAACATGCCATATGGCATATGAGGGGTCTGCAATGGGACCTGAAGTTCCAGTGGGCACAGCATCAGGGAAATCTTACCGACACGGTTCAGTTCTCAGAGGGAACTGCAAAAGACCTGCAGTGGTGGTTAGTGAGCTGCAATTGGGTCAGAGGCAGACTGCTCTCCCTTCCGCAGCCAGATCTCATAGTAGTGACAGATGCGTCATTCTGAGATAGGGCGGCCACTTGGGAGAGGCAGAGATCAGGGGCCTTTGGTCTCTGGCGGAATCAGGGCTCCATAACAACTTATTGGAGCTTCGGGCGATCCGGCTAATATTGAAAGCATTTCTTCCTGTTGTGAAAGGGAAGATAGTGCCGTTGTTCACGGGCAACACCACCACGATGTGGTACTACAACAAGCATGGCAGTGTGGGGTCGTGGACCCTTTGTCAAGAGGCTCTGCGTCTCTGGACATGACTGGAACAGCAGGGCATAACCCTGGTGGTTCAACACCTGGCAGGTACTCTGAACGCCAGGGTGGATGAACTCAGCTGTCGATGCCTAGCGGATCACGAATGTTATCTCCATCCGGAGGTGGTGCAAGGACTCTTTCAGCAGTGGGGAGAGCCTTGGTTAGATCTGTTCGCCTCCTCACAGAACGCGCAATGTCAGCAGTATTGTGCGTTGGAGTTTCCAAGGTGGCAATCGCTCTGCAACACTTTTCGTCGCGAATAGAATTCAGGCCTACTATACGCATTTCCACCATGCCACTTCTGCCCAGAGTTCTCAAGAAGATCAAGAGTGACCGGGCTCAAGTCATCTTAGTAGGTCTGGATTGGGCACAGAGAGTCTGGTATCCTGAGCTACTCAAAATGAGCATCCGTCCTCCCATCAGGCTGCTCCTTCGAGAGTATCTTTTGTTGGAGCGGCAGGGGAGGATTCTCCACCCAAACCTGTCAACTCTGCGCCTTCATGCGTGGAGATCGAGCGGCGGCAGCTGATGGCTTTAGACCTTCCTCCTGAAGTCTGTAAGGTTATTTTGGACGCCAGACGTCTCTTCACTAAGACAGTATATGCCTGCCGTTGGAAATGCTGTGTATATTATTGTACAGAAACCTGACCCTCTTTCTGCTTCTCTTTCTGACATTCTTCTATTCATTCTGACTCAGCAAGTTTCTACCTTTGGAACTCTAAAGGCCTATCTTTCTGCCTTATCGGCATTTCTTTGGCTGCCTGACCAGCCTTCCTTGTTTAGATCTCCGATTGTAAATAGATTCCTCCAAGGTCCTGTATATATGTTTCCCCCTATGCCCTTTCTTATTCCTCAATGGGACTTAAATCTTGTCCTCACATTTCTCATGTGTGCTCCTTCCGAGCCTTTGCACAACTGTCCCCTCCGGCTGCTCACCATCAAGACAGCCTTGTTAGTGGCAATAAAATCTGCCAGGAGGATAAGTGAGATGCAAGCCCTGGCATCAAAGCCACTGTATCTTACTATCCATCTAGATAAAGTGGTTCTCAGAACTCGTGCCTCTTTCCTCCCCAAGGTGGCCACATTACATCTGAGTCAGAACATCACCCTGCCCACCTTCTTTGCTCCACCACATCCCTTTAAAGAAAAGGAGTGACTCCATCGACTGGACCCAAAAAGAGCGTTGTCCTTCTGCCTTGAACGCACAAAAGAGTTCCAGGTTGATGACCATCTCTTTGTGGGGTACACGTTGGGGTAAAGAAGGGTCGGGTAGTGCAGATGAGAACCATTTCACGCTGGGTCGTTGTCTGCATCAAGATATGCTCCGCATTGGCCAGGAAGCAGCCTCCTGAGGGCTTCTGGCCTCATTCTACCAGGGCCAAAGCTGCTACCACTACGCTAGCTTGAGGTGTACCAGTCCTGGAGATCCGTCAGGCGGCAATGTGTGTCTTTGCACACGTTTGGGAAACATTACTGCCTGGACAGTCGGGTACAAAGGGATGGGTTCTTTGCCTGTTGAGGCCTCCAGGACTTTCTAGTGTAAGGAGTGGTGTCCGCAGCCCAGCGCCAGGAGGTTATGGCTTGGGTATCTATTCAAAGGTAAGGAATCTGCAGCTAGAAGTCTCTATCAGATGAACAAGTTACATACCTTCTGTAACGCATTATCTGGTAGAGACTATCTAGCCGCAGATTCCTTACACCCACCCATGCCTCCCCGCTCTGCAGATATGACTAGTAGGGTTAGAGTTTATCCCTTTTCAAGGCCCTAGTTTTGCACAAACAAATGTTGGTTCCATCCATGACTGCGCTTCTGGCATGGAAGTTCTGTGGATAAAAGAACTGGCCTACGTGCACTGAGGGGGTGTCTATATAGATGACCGTAATGTCAGAAATGGCTCCAACGACGCTGACGAAGCCACGCAGAGCAGGAGGACACACGTGGAACCTAACGACACCACCCGTCGGCGCGCATAGGGTATTGCTCAGCAAAATGATTCCATATTCAAAGCTGACACCAGAGAATTTAAAGGTAAAGAATCTGCAGCTAGATAGTCTCTACCAGATAATGCGTTACCGAAGGTAGCTAACTTGTTCGTCAAAACTCAAGCATGGTGAAGGGTGAGTTATGGTACTAGAAATGAGGTGTTGACCCCACACAGGAATCTTGGAAAGCCTGACATAATGGAGGTATTGGATACTTTACTCTGTAGATTGGAGGAGAATGGGGAAAGTGACGTTTTCTTTAATTGTTACGAACATAGTGACTTTGCAGGTGCCTTTTTAGGTCTTACCTAGACAATGTATGTGCTGTTTCTTCTAGACCTTTTGTTTTCTATCAGTAAGTTTAGAGACCACCCATTGCTAATCGTTGGTTGGTGTCATTGTCACTTTGCTTGCTTATTGGTCAGCTGCAATAGACTAGTTTCCTCTTTGTGTGTTTGTCCCTTCTCTGAAGCATGGACATATTACTTATGTCCGTCCAGTGCCATTTTGGAAAGCTCTACATTTTTATTTCTGTTTAAACACTTTACCAGGGTGCATCTTTTTCAATTGGCTATTTTTGGTACTTCTCACCCTCCACTGTGTGACCTGTGGCTCTTATTGTCCATGTAGCTTGGCCCCACCTTCCCCCTTCCTTCCGTTGTTGCCATATAATCACTTGCTCCCACCCATCCCCTTCTTCAGTTGTTGTCTGTTTCTTGCCACCTCCTTCCGTTATTGCCCATGTTGCTTTTCCACTCACCTCCTCCTTCCTTTGTTACCCATGTTGCTTGCCCCAACCACCCTCACTCTTTTTTTTGTTTACAGTGTGGCTTGACCCCCACCTGCCATCTCTTCTTTCGATGTAGTCTAAGTTGCTTGCCCCTCCACCTGTCTGCCTTCCCTCTGTTGTTCATGTTGCCCATTCCACCCGCCATAAGAAACAAAAATTCTATGGTGCAGACATCACTCCATAGTGCTTTATGTTCCCCACACGCCCTCCACGTTGCCTCTCGCCTCACCCTCTCTCCTGTAAGCAATAAAAAGAAAAAGGTGGTATGGTCGAGACAGCACTTTTTTTTTTTTTACTTTCAGTCTTGCTGCTGTACAACATTGATAAGGCAAGACATATTGGCTTTGCTTGTTTATCAGTGTTTGAAAACTAATATAACCAATTTAAAAGAAGTGTGCAAAAAGGTTTGCGTTCGGGTAATGCAGCTTTGGTCTTGACCATAGGCAAATAAATTGGAGTCTCTTCAGCTCCTCTAGTGGGAGCTCCTGACATGAAGAAAGACAACCTCCACAGGCAATTGTCACCAATCCACAAATAAGTGCTTCATTCACAGATACTCCAGTTGTTTGTTCCATTTAAGGATCCCCAAAGGTAGCCTTGTGAGCAACTTCCCAAAACAGCAAGTGTCTTTTCTTTCTTCTGCTCAATGGAATTGTTTCAGAACAGGTCCCCTGTGGAAGCATTCTGCATTAATTTAACGTTCTCTCTGCATTACTAGTGAAGCCTGTTATGTCTTCATCCAAAAATGATCCACACAATAAGGAGACTTGCAGCACTGGTAATTCTAATTGCTTTCTCAGAGGATCTTGTGCCTCAATATGTTAGGGTAGTCTAGCTCCTGATACAAACTGTAAAATCCAAAATTTAAGTGGACAAAATTAGCACCATATTACAAGACTCCTTATATGTTGAATATATTGCTAGTTGTCAGGAAATTGTCCACAGAAGTGGCATATTTTAACTGATGCCACGTTTTCAGTAGTTGGTGCTGACACAATGATATTAACCCACTTGCAGAAAGTATTTCTTTAATTAGGCAGTTTGTAATTTTTCGTGCCTGTCCACTGATAATTTCTATCTCCTTGCCGTTTCTTCATTTGTCTACTCATTTGAGCAAGACTTCTTGTTTCGGAACCTGACTCCTAATATATAATTGAGGGCAGAGCAAAAATCTTTAGAATCCACACCATTCACACTTCTGTTATGGGGGTCTGAATCTGCTGTTGGAATTCCTTGTGAATTTGCCTTTTGAACCTCTAAACATATGCCCTTTCAGGTGCTTGAACATTTAAAACAATCTTCTTTCTAAGAGTCACCTCAATGAATAAAGTTAGTGAACTATAAGCACTTTATTCTCTGTCAACACATTGGGGCCTATCTGCAAACGTTACTTTATAACAAATGTAGTAGTGCTGCAGTAAGAAATTAATTGGGCAAAATGCTATTCACTAACCTGCAGGTAGATACCTCCACCTCTGGATCGCCTATAATTTCTGTTTGTACATCTCTACCATTGCAGTTTAGAAGTCTGCACAAGAGTGAGGTTTAAATGTGCTAAGCCAGGGGGAGTGGCAGGGAAATTGTGAATATCTACTCCTAATGGGAGGGATTTAGGAAAATGTAAGAAGGGGTTTAGGGAACAACATGCTAATACACACACCCACAAAAAATTGAGACCATTGCTATTTATAGACAATCCTTCTGAAGTTATTTCAGTGCTAAAGGCACAACACAGATGTAAATGTATTTCAGCCCAGCCTCGGAGTCAGAAAAACCCCACACATGGCCATTAACATGCACTGTCATAGAAAATGATGAAGGTGGGAAATCACCCAAATGGAAAAATGGTACAGTAATTTAAATAATATATAATATATAAAATATTTATATATATATATTTATATTTCACTAAAAAACTAAGGTTATAGTAGCATTATACTTAGGTAAATGTGAGTGACAACGTTAACGTTTTGAACTGAAAAAACACAGAAGTTCACCATTTATAGTTAGCAGCACTAACTATAACTTAAGGCCCCTGCCATGCACTCCTTATGACCTCACATATGACAAAATTCATGATGTTCTGTGACATAATTTATGATTTCACTGATGACATTTGATCCCCCAAACGTTGCACACAATCTAAGGTTTTTTAATTCTATTTGCTAACTAGGACATTCCTGTAACCTTTGTTTTTTTTTTGTGAATTTCTGTTTTTCTTAACATAAAGTAATAATTAATTTCCATACGTTAATCCAGCCGCCACCATGTATGGGTTTTGGCTGTGCGCAGAGAAGGGTTGGTCACAGCACCTGGCCTGCTGCCAACACCACAATAACAGCCAACATGGGTGGGGTGCGTGCAACCACCCTCCTCAGGCTGCCTTTGACCCTGAGGACCTCATCCCCCCCATATCTTCTGATGCTCGACCATATTGTAAATAGGGAGGGTGGGCAGTTAGCCACCCTCTCACGGCTGATTTCTGGCTCCAGGTAACCATCTCCAGAGGCCCGGCCATATTAGGAATGGGGAGGGTGGCCTGCAGCCCCATCCCTGGGGCCCATTTAGTTTTTTTTTTTTTTTTTTTTTTAAAGATCCCTTCCCCCCCCAACAGTCTAAAATTGGCTGCGGGGCCTATTTAATTCTTTAATAAACTTACATGGGTTGCCCAGTCCCCCTCCAGAGCCAAAATCGGCTCTAGGGACCCCACCACCCAGGCCTAACAATTATAGGGTGGGTTCCCTGGAGCCCGCCCAGTATATGATTGTTGCGGGCTGCGGGGGGGGGAGTCCCAAAAAATGCTTCTCCCTACAGGCAGGACCATTTTTTCATCTGTTTCCCTGAGCACTTCACAGCAGGCAAGGAAACAGATGGAAAGTCCACTCCCAGCAGGCGGGAGCATTGTACATGCTGGGAGCGGACTTAGTGTTTGCTCTCGCTTGTGGGGAGCTATAAAATTGCTCCTACCAACTGAGGGGGTAGGCACCACAGGACATAACAGGAGCCCGGCCCTAGGGGATGGGGTCCCCAGGGCTATTTATGGCTCTGAGTGGAGGGCGGTGTGGGGATGGGGTCCCTGGGGCTGAACGTAGCATGAGGAGGGGGCCCCACAGTCCCCAATTTCCCACGGAGATGTGGTCAACCTGGGGGACAAAGAATAGCAAGTGTTGGCAACTGCACTCCAAGCTTGCTTCATTTTCAACTTTGCTGGGATCCGTGGGTTTCCGAACAAATTTGAAAAATAAAAGTTGAAGTGGTGGCAGCCAATCAGATCTCCTTTTGAGATCCATGGGCTCCGCAGCCTCTCTGCGTCTCTAGATACACATAAATCTTTTATCTTTGATAACTCAAAAACTACTGAACGGATTTACACCAAATTACAAACAAAAGGCACTCTTTCTGGACCAAGATCTAGCTTTCTGCAAAATTTGGTGTACTTCCATTCAGCGGTTCGGGCTGTAGTAGTGTTTAAAACTCCATGGGGAAAAATTGTTTTGGGAACCCCCCCCTTTTCTTGGCCCCGCTTGACAAATTAATCCAAAACTTTCAAGGCAGCAGCTGAAGTATATGGGAAACTAGTTTTGAAAATTTTGTGTAGATTCATTAAACCGTGCCAAATTTATAGACAAAGCAAAAAACACTTTGGTCGATGGAAACTAGGTCCTAACTATAACTATACATGTGCATATGAAAAAACAATATATAGATAGTCACAAAGAAAAAGCGTTCGAAAACAGTAGGAGCTGGGTGTCCATGAGGGGTGGAGCGCCAGAAGCTAGTCGAGCACTGCAGTGCTGAAATTCACCAAAACGCAGAAAAGGCGCTCACTCAAGCAATACAATATCCAAAGATATTTACTCCAAAAAGGCGCATTTTGGTCAACCCAGTGACCTTGCATGCATGTAACATTCAAAAAACACCACAGCAGTGTTAAGGCGTGTACTGTCATATGAAATAAATGGACTTTACGCGAATATGTGTACAAGTGTCAGAAAACACGGGCACCATGATGTTGCATTGCCACAAACTACATAAATCAAAGGAAAATACTGCTCATAACAATTGTTACAGGCAGTCAAAACAAAGTACAGTATAGATCTGCAAACATCAGTACATTTGAAGTGTTAGTCATGTGCAGAAGCGCATTAGGAAAGCACTGAAATGAAGGCAGTATGTAGATATTACCACTTGCATCATATCATTCGTATAAGAAATTAAGTCATAACAACATGGGAAAAAATACTGGAATGTTAAAAGGAAGACTCAGCGCCCTATATAGCCAAGAAATGCAGACTAACAGGTGCTGTCCGTTTGTCTGTCAGACGCTATCCCAGTGAGACAGAAACACAAGCCCAATAAATAAATAATCAGGCGCAGTGCATAATTAGTCTGTCTGACATTCAAATTAGTGATAAAAAACAGAGGATACTCTCTCTGGGTTTGTCTTACTGCCCAGAGTTAAACTTTGATTATGTTCAGACACTAGTGGACTTGTATAAATTTGTAAGAAAACTTAAACCAATAAAGTTTTATACCACACAGGTGAAAATCAAGAGACAAGAAAGCAACCTCTGCTTTGCTGCCAACAGAAACTTACAAGTGGCTTACATGAAATTACTTGTAGAACTCCAAGCCCTAGTATGAAAATGTAGGCATTCAGAAAGAGGTAACAGAAGACACTATCATCTCAGTTTTAGATCTTTTGGTAGTTTAGGAAGCGGCCACACCATTCAAACCAACATTTACATTTGTTTCAACTCTTGCAAAAGATAGTGTAGGCTTGTTTGCAAAATGTGTTTACCAAGAGATGAAAAGTCTATATTGTGTAAAGAAAAAGCAGCTGGGCACCTGGCCAAAAGAACTGCCTATGATAATTTAATCAAAAATGTTAAATCCAATGATGTCATGGTGGTAAGAAGTGCGGATAAGGGAAGCAATATTGTGTTGTGGCCACGAAAAACGCACATGTAGGAGGCAATGTGTCAACTAGGTAACACTCTATTAAGAGAGGGTGGGTTTTTCTCAAACCAGACAGGTCAAACTAGCTGTTAGAAATGGGGTCTCCAGTCGGCATGCAGTTTACGCCCTGACCAAGTATGGACCCTCACTCGAGTCAGGGTAAGGGAGTCGCACACCAAAGATAACCCCTGCTTAACCCCTTGTTAGTTTGGCACACACAGGCTTATTTCAGAGGCAATGTGTAAAGTATTTGTAAACAAACACACAGTAACACAGTGAAAATACCACTTAAAAGTACTCAACAGGAGTTTAGACAAATAGCCAATATTTACCTGAGTAAAACAAGACCAAAACAACAAATATCCAACATACAAAAGTATAGATATCACATATTTAAGCAATAAGAGTCTTATTTCTGAAAAATCTGTGGTTGCATCCTTATAACACACAGTACCTTGGATGCGTCGAAACAAAAATGATGCAGGCTGGAAAGGAGTTGATGTTTCGGAAAAGCAAGCAATGTGTCGATATTTTCCCTGTTGAACGGGCGTCAATTCTTTTCCCGCCAGGCTTACTATGCGTTGATTATTTTCCCGCTGGATGGGCAGTGCGTGGATTCTTTTCCTGCGGGGATGGCAATGTGTTGGTTCCTTTCTGTGGTGCAGTGTCAATGAAGAAAATGATGCCCAGGGATGATGTGTGGAAAATCCAAACGCACAATAACGATTGATCCGTGCTGAAGTAGGCGAAGTGTCGATTTCACAGCCGCAAGACAGGCCCTGCTTTCATTTTTCAGCTGAGGTGCAGGCACTGTGTCGAGTTTTCTGCTGCAACGGTCTCGGTGGGTGGATTTTACTTAAGGTCATCCGCTTCCATGTCTAAGGGCCAAGGGACTGGATTTGATACCACTTCACAGGTCAGGGCTCTCAGCAGAAGAGCCCAGACACTGGCAGATGACGTCTTTGATGTACCTGAGACTTCACAGCTGGAGGCAAGCTCAGTTCAAGCCCTTGGAGATCCTTAGAAAGCAGGATGTAGAAAACCAAGTCCAGTCCTTTTACTCCCAGAACAGAAGGAGCAAGCAGCAGGCCAGCTCAGCAAAGCAGCAGGCAGAGTGGCAGTTCCTCCTTCAGCATCCAGCTCTTCTTCCTGGCAGAATGTCCTCAGTGCAGATGTGTTCTAAAGTTGTGGGGTCAGCATTCCAAAATGTATGCTAATTTCTGCCTTTGAAGGAGGCAAACATCAAAGGAAAGTCTATGTAGTGCACACAACCCTGCCTTTCCCTGTCCTGGTAATCATGTGTAATTCTGAAATCAGGAAACTATTTTATTGCTTTATAGATGTGGGGGCAATCTGTCTGCTGAATAATCATTCTCATCAAAACGTGAATAATTGGACTATGGCTCTGTATTATTAACATAAAAGTTCTAGGACCTGGGGGATTTACGATGTTCTCAGGGCAGACACAGCCCTTATCGGGTGCAAGTGTCAGCTTCTCCTTCCCCTCTAGCCCAGGAAGATCCATCATGATATGTAGGACTCACCTCTGCTCCCGTTGTGTGACTGTCTAGAGTAAATTCACAAATAGCCCAACTGTCGGTCTGACCCAGACATGGATTCAGCAACCAAGCAGAAGCACAGAATGGTTAATCAGGAAAATGCCCACTTACGAAAAGTTACATTCTCAAACTTCTAATCTAAAAAACAACTCCACCAAAAGATGCATTTTTTAAATTGTGAGTTCGGAGACCCCAAACTCCAACTCTCTATCTGCTCCCAATTACTGTAGTTAAAAGGCAATCCTTACGTTAACCTATGGGAAATGTAGACCTTGCAATAGCGAAAACCGAAGTTTGCAGTATTTCACTATTAGGACATGTAAAACACAGCAGAACATGTCCTACATTTGACAAACACTGCGCCCTGCCCATGGGGCTCACTCTGGCCTACTGTAGGGGTGGCACACGTGTAGAAAAAGGGAAGGTTGGGCCTGGCAAGTGGCTACACTTGCCAGGTCGAACTAACAGTTAAAAACTGCACACACAGACACTGCAGTGGCAGGTCTGAGACATGTTTATAGGGCTACTCATGTGGGTGGCACAATCAGTGCTGCAAGCCCACTAGTAGCATTTGATTTGCAGGCCCTGGACACCCACACAGTGCACTTTACTAGGGGCTTACTTCTAAATCAAATATGCCAATCATGAAAAAACAATCACCAGTCCAATTTAGACAGGGAGCACTTGCACGTTATCACTGGTAAGCAGTGGTAAAGTGCCCAGAGTCCTAAAGCCAGCAAAAATGTAATTCAGCACAGGATCAAAATCAGGAGGTCAGAAGCCAAAAAGGCAGGGGAAACCATGCCAAGAGCTGACAGGTCTAACACTAGCCTTTCATTCAGAGCTGTTAGAATGACACAACAATGGTTTTCTCACACAAGAGCATATTTATGCCTCAGAAATTACAACCCTAAACTGCTCTTACTGTATTTGATACACAAAATTCATAAGAGTATGGAGATTGTCCTATTATATCAGATATTGGCAGTTTATTTGAACATGCTTCAAAATATATAGATTTTTTCTTACAGGAACACGTAAAGAACTTAGCCTCATATATACATGACATAGTGGATTGTTTTGCAGAGAGTGTTGGACATTCAGTGGGAGGATGGTTATGTGTTGATCTTCATGGATGTCGCTTCATTGTGCACTAGTATCAATCATAGTGATGGATTGAATGTGATGCAATGGTTTCTAAGTGCAAGACCATTAGCACTCTGGTGGCACACTAAAACATTGAGGAAGATGACTCCATGGTGCCTCAAAAATAATTATTTTTTGTTCAATGAGCAGGTGTACAGGCAGACAAAGGGCACGGCACTGGGTACCTGATTCGCCCCCATCTATGCTAATCTGCAGATGGGCAGGTGGGAGGAGCAGGTACTCAGAACCGATTTCTGGGAAGAATAGTTTAACAACATAGATGTTTAGACCAGGTTTATAGACAACCTGTTTGTTATTTGAGGAGTCTGCTGACAATGCTAAAACTTTCAATTGACTAGTAGCATCAGTAAAACCAGAGTGGTCTTTTTGGATTTTGAGATTTATGTGCAGAATCAGAAGTTACATAGCAGGATATGTAGAAAGCTCTCAGCAGGTAACATGGTTCTTCATGCAGATAGTTTCCATCCCTATGGTGAAGTGCTATGTGCCCAATAGGAATTGCAGTGATGATGTTGAATTTGAATCTGCATTGGGTGGAATTGCATATAGATTTCGACAACGCGAGTACAGTGAGAATGTCATTCGTATGTCCTGTGCAAAAGCTTAAAAGTTGAACAAGGAACAGGCTTTGTTCCGAAAGAGTTTGCAAAAGAAAAACGGGTTTGCACAGATGAAATGTATTACTCAGTACTGCATAGAGTAGGGTTTCATCAGAACAATTCTTAATATATATTGCCATTTAGTTAAGAATGACCCCAAAATTGGCCCTTCCAAGCCACCAAGATTGGGATATACTTAAGAGTGCAAAATCAATGAGGGATGCACTTGTCAACTCCTATCCAATTCACCCCAAGAGAAATTATAAAGGTAAAGGGTTTTGCAAATTTTCCAGCTGCATGTGAATTTGGGTTAAACAAAACACATAACAAGTCGCACTTGGAGGTTGCCCCGGTACAAATCAAAGGAGCATACAACTGTAAAACTGATTTTGATGTGTATGTTTTGGAATGCTTGTGCAGTTTGCAGTATGTGGGGAGCAGAATAAACCCAGTTCACAGACTTTTTTGTCTAGTGGGCTTTCTGCCCCCCTTGTGCCTCCAGGGAGCAGATGGAGGTAATTTCCCATCTGTCCTCCAGGGGTGGCAGACAGACTAGCACCATATTTTGTGAGGGTTGGGGCAGGTCATAGTGGACAGACCCCTATATTTATTTTTATTATAGACCTTGTCAAGTGAGCTTTCTGCTCCCCAGGGGAGCATATTGAGGGTACTTAACCCCATCTGCCCCTGGTAGGGAAGAAAGACTGTTTTCTTGCTGGAATGGGAGCATGGCCATGTCCCTGGTGGGTAGCCCCCACCCGTGTATTAAAAAAAATAAAAAAGGATTCCCTCATGTCTAGTGGGATTTCTGCTCCGCAGGGGGAGATCAGGGGTAACTACCCCATCCACCCTCCAAGGTGGCAGAAAGACTCAACTTTTTAAGTGGGGATTGAAGGAACACAGGCCGTTGCCTAAGGGGGTACCACCCCTATCTCTGGTGCCATTGGGTGGATCCCTGCTTGGGAATCGCTCTTCTGTGGCACTTCCCAAGCAGGGATCCTCTTGCCAGAAGTATCATTACAAAGCTGAGAATTGCCCCTTTCCAACAATACATCTCCAAAGGGAATCAATGGTTGGGTGCTGAGATATGCCCCTAGCACTGATTAAGTTAAAGTAAAACAAGCACACCAGCTCATTTTACTTTCTCTTTATTGCAGTGATGTCAGTGCACCCTGCTCGCTGTTCGTCATTACAGTAAATACAACAACAACAAAAATGACTTGGGCTGCATGGGAAACTCTTGCCAAGCTGTAAATATAATAAAGGAGTTCCTTTGGTGTAGAGCGCTCAAGGGGCCTTTATACTCTTACTCAGTGTCGGCCATTGGCCAACAGAGACACTGTGGAAGTAGCGTGGCTGTCAGCCATTGGCCGACACCCACACTTTAGTTGTAATGGTCAAAAAATGTATTCAGTATTTTGTGTAAGTCTTTTGAGACTTCTTGCAACCATTTGTCGAGTTTCTAAGTACATATACATGACTGTTCACGTTGGAATTTTACAAATACATCCATAGCAATGTATTTCAAACCATATGTGATCCTTCTCTGGAAGAAAACTAAATCTCTACAGGATTGCAAATGTTCAAATGTGCTACAAATAAAACAGAACATAAAGCAAATATTACAGTCTGAATTTCCTGCATTAAATAGGCTTTCCATCTTCATGAACATTTTGCTGTCATTCATAGATAATCTGAAGAAAATATAGAAAGTGATAGGTGGAATGCTTGAAATAAACACAGCCACTGCTTATTACTCGGGCTGCATCCCATTCCATTGGTTTTTTTGCCCACCATATAATTTCAGACAGGAACTAGCCATCTGCAAATCAGCCTTGGTCCACTTCTAATAGGAACAGTCAAGACTGAACTGCCAGACTAGGTCCCTTCTGAACAATAACGCAAGCAGCCCCAAACTAGTGTTGACCTAGTTGACCCGTATTTAGTAGGTTGTAGCTTGTGTATTAATGATAATGTGCACCCCAATAGCACCTCCAGTAAAATGGAAAAGGATTCATTCACAATTTTTATTTTTTTATTTCAACTATATTGTTAGATGTGGCATCCTTGGCATGGTTTCCCCTAACATTTTGCACTCTGACCTGTTTTTCTGACTCATTTTTGCAGACTTTTAGGATTCTGGGCACTTTACCACTGCTGACCAGTGCTAAAGTGCAGGTGCTTTGTACTTTACACATGGCTCCGCAGTTGGCATATTTAATTTACTTGTAAGTCCCTAGTGAAGTGCACTATTATTTGCCCAGGACCTGTAAATTATATGATACTAGTCAGCCTGCAGCACTGATTGTGCCACCCCCTACAGTAGCCTTTCAAACAAGTCTCAGGCCTGCCACTGCAGAGACTGTGTGTGCAGTTTTAAACTACCATTTTGACCTGCCAAGAGTAACCAATTGCCATGTCCAAACCTTCTTTTTTATTACATCTAAGTTACCACTAAGGTAGGAACTAGTTAGCCCCAAGAGCAAGGTGCAGAGTATTTAAAAAGTTGGACGTGTACTTTTAAGTTTAACATGTCCAGATAGTGCAAAACACCTACATTTGCTTTTCACTAATGCAAAGCCTTCCTCTCCCATAGGATAGCATTGGGATTACCTTAAAACATATTTTAAGTGTAACGTCCAAATGGGAAAAGATAGGCATGTGGAGTTTGGTGTCCCTGGATTAAAATTTAAAGGAGGTACCAACATGCCTGAATAGGATTGGGCCTCTCCTCACTCAAAGGGCTGCATACCCCCCTGTGGAGTGTCTAGAGCCAGAGAGGGCACAACAGGGACACTGGGGACCTCAAAAGAAGTCCTGGAATTTACTCCCATCTTCCAGAACCATGGCACCAAAGTATAAATACTGGAACCCAAACCCACCAAATCAGATCTCTACTGGAACCAAGGACACTCTGCCAAGGAGAAGGACTGCTGTGCTGCCAGGAGGGACTGGCACTCTGCAACTGCATTGATGTGTTGACCTTCTGCTCGCTGGGCTGTAGGACGGACTGCTCCTTTGCTACTTACTTTGCTGTGTTGGTTTGCTGCTTCCTCCCTGCAGTGAGTAGGACAGGACTTGTTCCCTAGATCCTTGTATTCAAAAGTCTCCAAGGGCTTGCTTGCTTGCCTGTGTTCTCCTGCAGTCTCAGGGGCATCAAAGACTGCTGCAACTCTCCTGGGCTCTGACATCTGTGAATCATGCCCTTGCCTGTGGTGCCCCTCTCAAGTCCTGGGCCTCAGAAGTGGGTTCTGCAGCTAGGGCCTACAAAAAGTGGTGCATCGCTCATAGTGCGGCTGAAAAATCAGCACAACACATCTCCAATGGCAATGCAACAGCTGCCCGATGACAGCAGATTCACAGACTGCGTAATCCGACAACGATGTTCTGCGCAGCCCAACAACACATCGCATTCACTTCTACGGAATCTGGCTATGACGCAGTGCCCTGGTTGCAGTAAAAACGTTGATACATTGTGTCCTCCTCATCGACGCATTGCTCCAGCAAAGGTACTGTTCAGCGGACCCTGCACTCGTTCTGTAGTCGGCCTACCCTCCATCATGGTCGGTCTGGATTTTGGATTTGCACCAGTCCTTCGTGACCTGAAGTAACCTTTTGGCCGCTATTGACTTCTAAGCACTGTTTTCACATTTAGGGCCTCATTATGAGTTTGACGGTCCATCAATGGCCTTGGCACCGACATTGGGTTGGTGGTCGGACCACCAAATTACAAGTCATGCGGGTCTATGGAGCAAAGACCGCAGCGGTCCCTTTCTGCATCGCCAGACAGCACAGATGGCCACAGTCACAAGGCAGCACAAACTGGCTGACAGAGACCGTGTTTTCACCAGACACATTATGAGGGTGCACACAGTGAATGTGACCATGGCGGTCCAACCACCATGTCCCAGCAGGTGGAAACAGTCAGTATACAGGGAGACACTTGCCTGCAGACAGCCTCACACTTCTGGTGCCGCCATGGAGCCCATCACACACATCCTGCTGCTGCTGATAATCATAGATGGAGCACAAAATCCACACTACGGTGAATACAACTAAGTACACACACCTACCTGTGTAATTAACCTTAACAACTAATTGTTGCGCCGTCGTCCACATGATATGGGGTTCATGCTACGGGCACCAAGTATGCGTGTCATTGTGTAGACTGTCTGAATCATACATTAAAAAAAGGACACATTCACAGTCACAATATGCCCCATTTGGGCAGGTCACTCACACTGCACCGCAACACTACACAAAAACATGTCTGTCCATCTCAGGCACAGGGACAGTGAAGGGTACACAACATTTTGTCACACTCACCAACATCACATCTACCAATGCAACTCACACTCGCATGTCTCATAGGCCATGGACTGTCATCACATTCAACACACATAAGTATGGATGTGGCATGTAACATAAACAACACTTCCAGTAAACAGCCATGCAATGGGAACACATATCACACACATTACAGCACAATGGAAGGACAATGGCATGCACAATAGAGATACAAATATACAAAGATCACTATGCAAACAATACCTGCACAATAGTAATGGGGTCACCAGGAGCACTCAGGGAAGGAGGCTGCGCTGGAACACATATCACTTTGCAGATGCCCCTTAAACAGCATTTGCACAGGACTTGGACTTACATGTATCTCAGAGACAAACAATACTAAACCCAAGTGACATACCTATCTGAACAATGTCGACGTGCAAGTCAACAAAGCACATACAACTCCAAGTGCATGGGACATACCTCTACATGAACTAGCTGCAAGGTACACACAGGTAAATAAACACACATGAACAAAATGCAAACAAAGGTAACACAATTCAACAAATTCCATGTCTGCACAAACTCAAGCTAACACACGTTAGACAAATATATAATCCATATCAGGGGGACAAGTCTAACACCATACATGCTCACATTGGGCAACACAAGATGAAATACTTACCATAACACACAGTACACAATGGTATGACACCACCATCATTGCATTCACATACACACATCCATACACTCAACATACACCCTTGCCTTGGGGGACATCTGCACTGCCCAAAAAGTCAGATACTGCAAACAACACCAAATGGATCAGCAAGCAGGCTGAAACACACACAACTGTAGGCAGACAACACAAATTACTCAGGAACAACATAAAGGTAGAAAAGGAATTGCAGAACAAATGTGTACCTAAAGAAACAACTGTTTGGGTTTATTATTCAATGTAATTTAAAATGTCCAAGGCCATTGGCCAGTCCATTAGCAATTGCTCATGCACATCATCGTGCTCAGACTTGACTCTTTAACTGCCAAGGAACCTCCAGAGGATGGGGCATCAAGTGGGCTGGCAGGAATGCAGGATCATCCTTGGGGGTATAGAGGTGGGGGAGTTGCAGATTTGTGAGGGGGAGTTTGTTCTTGGTTTTGGAAGTGGTGGTCTGTTTTTCAGGAGGGGTTTTCTTATTGGGGGAGAGGTATGGGGTGCTTTGGGGGGCAAGGGAAACCTTGCAGGTGGAATGGAGGGGCTGGGAGGTGGGTGGGGGGGCCTCTTGGGTTTGGGACAGGGACTGAAGGTAACCGGGTAAAGGTTAAGGTCCAGCAAAATGTTTCTTAGGCACATTGGGAAGGTCAGCAGAAGGGGTTTGGGATTTGGAGGTCAAAGGAGTGGTTGTCTGCTGTGTGGATGTCATAGGCGCATACTTCTGGGGGGTACACTTGTGTTAGGTTGGTGTTTGTTGGGTTGGTGAGTGGGTGGGTGAATGAATGTGTTTGTATGTCTTGAGGATCTGAGAGGTGGAGGTGCTGGGGGATGGAGTGATGGATGTGTGTATGTCTGGGGTGGTGAATGTGGATATGCTGGATGTGCCTGTTGTGGGGTCTGCGGATACTGTTCTTGTGGTGGAAGTCTGGGGGTCTGTTGGGGTGGTGTCTGCAGGTATGGTTCTTGTGGTGGATATCTGGGGGCCTGTTGGGGTGGTGTCTGTGGGTATGATGGGTGTGGTGGGTCTGTCACTGAATGTTGGTGTGGTGCTTGTGGTATGCTTAACATGGTGTGTTTAATGCTGAGGATGACTGGGGTATCTGAGGAGTTGGTGACTGTTGTGTATGTGGGTAGCTGTTGTTTTCTTGCATGCTGCTGTGCTTTGAAGTGCTTGTGTGTTAATGTGGATGCATGCAGATCTATCTGTGTGCTTTGGGTAGGTAGGCGAAGGGGAGATTTGGATTGGGAAGAGAGAGGTGAAGGGGGTCGATAGGTGGGGGGTGACTGGCTGCCATCAGTGAGGAGGCCAGAGCCTGTAAAGATCTCTGTAGGCCAGCCACTGTTTCATGAATGACTTTCGGGAATCCTTTTTTTTTTATTCTAGTTGAGTTGCCAATCCCTGGATAGCATTCACAATGAATGACTGACCCACAGAGATACTTCTCAGGTGGTCAATAGTCTCCTCACTGAGGGCAACAGGTTAACAGGGGCAGGCCTGGAGGTGCCTGTGGCAAGGAGACTCCCACCCTCTTGGGTGAGCAGGCACAGACAACTGGGTGGGGAGCAACAAGGAGGACAATGATAGAATTGGGAGGTGGCAGACAAAGATGGTACGGAGGGATGCCTTGATGCGTCCACCACCACTAGGGACTGTTCACTGGAGGAAGAATCTGATGATGAAGAGGATTTTCCAGTCTCCCTTGTGTCACTCCCCTCACCCTCCAAGCCACAGGGTCCCCTTGTGTCAGTGGTGTCTTGACCCGAGGTCCCATGGTCAGAGGCTTCCCCACTCAACTGTGCTCTGTCTTTTTCTCTTGCTGGTGCTGAAGCTGCAAATATAAGGAGACATAGGGTTATCACATGTCCATGATCATACTTGAACAACAGCTCTGATAATCAAACATTACCATGATATTAAGTAGGCCCCAGCAACAAACTCCACCTAAGGGGCCCATACATGTGCCATACCATGTGCCACATGAACTGTCTACAGTGGCCCACAGGCAACTCAGAATCTCAGACAACTACAATTGCATGGCTGACGTTGTGCAATAACAATAACTATTTAACAAGTACAATTCCCTATCACATGGTGCAGACCTCAGTTACCTGTTGGCATACAATAGTAGGCCAATGCCAAATGCATTTCCACAGATTCAATACAAGGTCATGCACACATCTATTTTTCACATACATGATGACCCAACAATAAGAAATGATGCTCCAAAATACTGCCTTGTTGTTGACAAAAGTACAATGTCCTGGAAAAGGTGACATGGAAATTCTCATTTCTCAGTTCCACTATGCACACTTTACCAAGTGATATTTGTCCAGACAGAGTCATGGATGTAGTATTAATGTTGCTCAGAACGGCCACACACGTGGCATGGAAATGGACACTGTAGACATCATGTGCAATATGTCAGAGAGAGATGTCCCTAAAATTCACAACACAGTGACTCAGCAAGCCCCAGGGAAATCACCACTAATGTCTGTCACTCCTTACAATGACATAGTCTGAGTGCATCAGTAGATGCCATTATTCCCTTGGATGTTGGAGAGGCCCAGAGATTTGCAAGTACTTGTTGAAGGTCCTCAACATGTTGCCTAGTTGGAAGCTACATCATTGTCTCCATTATGGTCATGCAGACCCAGATGCCTGTCTGCAGAGGAATGATTGTACCCAAACACAAGTGATCCAACATAACTGCAAGCCACTCCATAATGCTGGCCAACAGTCAAGTCACACCCCTTACCCATTTTAAGTGTGCTAATCACTTTTCTACAAGATTCTACACCAGTGGCATAGAAATGCACATTGTAGCTCGAAACTTTAGACCTACCTGTCATGTCCCTCATTGCTACTGCAGTTGTACATGCCAAATGACATGATATGACAGGTAAGGGTAATAATCAATAGCGACACACTCCTGTACGTGGCACAACATGAAATGTAACCCCATTGTAAATGTTCTATTCCACACACAGTTTGTCATGCATATATATGTGAGGGAATACAGACATCACCCCATCAACCTAGGAAGACCATGCATGAAACAGCAGCTTACAAGTGTTATTCAAAAGATAAATGGACTAATGCTGACTTGTAAGCACAAGGAATGTTGGTAACAATGATGGCACATAAATCATATCAATGGACATTCCCCACTCACCAAGGGAAAGTATTGACCTATAACTACCCCAAAGTACAATGTAAGCGCTGTCAAATGTATGTTGGCCATTTTCACATTACAGACTGGTGTGAGACACCAGCACCTATCATACGCTGAACACAAGTGGCCTCTGGGTGGCAGATGCCTATATACACATTTATCCAGACACATGGCTGAGGACAGTGATCTATCACCTACTTACTTTTGGCCTGTAACATTTAGGAGTTGTGGTCTGGTGCATAGAAATTACACACACTACAACAGCAAACCATATTTTTTTGGTCAATGTACCGAGCCATATGTCGTCCATGCAGAGCAAGTGGTTTGTGGATACTACCCAGTTGTGTCCCAGGACCCTGGGCCAATATGCAAGGCACATCAGTATGCACCCCATGACATGTCTACACAAGCAATCACTCATCTGCTGTGTGACACCTGGCTCATCCCTGATTGTCAGGGAAGCTGTCAGAAAACGTATTCACTTGGCAATGTGACATGCAGGAATATGCCCTATACTCACCCCTTTGTGGCTGCTGTGCTGCCCTCAAGCACCCACCAAGCTATGGATAGTCCATCGTTAGAATGCGGGCCATTAGGGGGTAATGGCCAGATGTGCACCTGAGCCAACTTGGGAGGATATCCCCAGCTGGACCTTCACACTTTTCCAGGCCCTGCATCTCTGGTCCTTCCACCTTTTCCTGCAGTGGGCGCTCTGCCAGCTGTGGACCCCAAGGGTTCACACCTTCTTAGAAATGGCTCTCCAGCTCCATAACCCATTCTTTTAATCGGCGTTGACCTGCATGGATGCAAAAGACAAATCAAGAGATCATTATTACAAGTGGTCATATACGTCAGTAACATCAAGCTATGACTTTCCGATTTGTCAGTACTCGCCAAGTGTGACACATACAAGCCAGTAAGTACAGAGACATGACTACAGACATATAGTTCTCCAGCTGCAGACTAACACTACCATGCTAAGGCCATACAATGACTAAGCAATCTTACTGACATCATGTAGCCTATGCTCTAGCAACCTGACTGACTGTGATGTGAGCCACTATGAAACTCATCACTCCTATGTGGCTTCCGAAGGGTAAACTCCTTAGGCATGAATGGACCAACACATTCACACTCTGTGAGAAAGACTCTCTGCATACAGTTCCTACATGCAACTGCCACAGTACAAACTCAAACATTGCATATGGGTAAAAATGAAGGGACTGGCATGGTGGGTACAGAAAGTGTCTTCCCTCTCCCTGTGTGGACATGTGCCATAACAAATGCAGACTCATGCCACTTCAGGGGGTGGGCTCCTGTGGTATGTACCTGTACCACAGAACACTCCTTTGGACATATGTGTCCATCCTATAGAGATGGCATCTAACAAACAAAGGCATGCGTTGTACCGTTTCTGCTATGTGACCAAGCTTCTGAGTCCCATACCATGGCTTCCCAGGAATCAACACACTGTCTGTACTATGGGACTGTCATTTATGCAGTAATTCTGTACAGGACAAATATGACCTGTGGGAAGGTGGCAAAAGGGCTGTAAGAGTAAGGGACCTATCATGAGTCAATGACACACATCCTAAGTGCACATATGGCTTAGGTTAATAACTTATTTCTGTATCCATTCCTAATCTAATCAAAGGGGTGAGGTATTTTGGGCAGGATTTGCCACCAGTGCTTCATATAGACCACATGACAGGGTCTCCTGGGTTACAGGGAGTGGGCACAGTACCACAGTTGCATAGCCACAGTGACTCTACCCCAGCCTAGACTAGGACCCATCCTGGGAGATGCATTTTACAGGCCCTGGTCTCTGCAGGCTAAGCATACAGAACCTACATGACACTCCATTCCCATCACTTCCATGCATGACAATACATCATGTAGCCAACACCAATTTGGCATGTGGTGTGTGTGGCAACCTGAAGGGCAGAGTGTGTCATGATATGCCTTCCAAACAACAGTTTAGCAAGGGCAGATGTGTTATGAAATCTCTGTGACACCATACACATTGCTCACATTACACTCAACTGACTCACACAACATGCATACTCCGCTCATGCTGTCATTCACATACATGTTGTCTGACATTTACAACAACAATGAGGGAAAAGATGTCAGTGGATGGCAGTGATGTCTCCTCACCTAGTTATGTGCATCCAACACAAGGAGGATCTAGGACCCCAAAAACCTCACCCAACACAATGTGACTGAACTTTACATATGGCATTGGCCACCAATACATGCGCCATGTACATCACATTGATGCCACACAGACTACAACAACAGGCACATGAGTAGTCAATCTGGCACACATGGCCACATTATAGCCTGTGAGGAGGGAAACAATGGTGAAGTACTGAGAAAACTGTGCACATGAGGTACTTCTATCACAAAAGGGACAAGAACAACCAGTATGTCCCCCGCCCCCGTGGGCGGGCGACTAGCTGTAAGAAAAACTGCCCTCACCCACTAATTGTGGCATGCTTCAGCATTGGGCTTTTGCTAACACACTCCTACGTAAACCCACATTGGAGTGGAGCAGTAAGGGTGGAGAACAAATAACACTACTAAACAACACAAACAAAAATGGGGATCTGAACAAACAACAAAACATAAAACTGTCTCAAGGGTGTCCCCTTCCTCAATTTTATTAAAGAACACCCTGTACAGGATTACAAATAGACCCCTGGTGATGACTTACAGGATGCCATTGGCTGTTCACCCCAGTACCTGTTCACCAGTCAACATGTTTTGGCTGTTTCTGCTGCCCCTCAGGATCACTCAGCCTTCATCAGGATGTCTACGGATCCCCATTATTTCTATCCCCTGCAAAACAAAAGCAAACCAGGGCACTCCAAAAATAAGTCCAAGATAAGTACAGTTACAGGAGAAAATTTGTATTCCTTTGTATTAAGAGAAACAAAATGATACTCAAAGATCATCATGTCCATAAACAAGAAAAAGGCATATAAGAAATCAGAAAAAACAGCCAACACGTGTTTCGTCCTCTCTGACTTTTTCAAGGCTGAAACAAAAACAGATGTGAATTTTAAACAAATAATATCGCTACCAACCGGTAGGTGCAATAAACAATAGTACATAAATACACACTTTAATTTAAAACAAAAGGGATACTGTATGAGATACAGAGCCCTCGGGTGTGTATAGATATTCTACAAAAGGAGCTAATCCCATTATTAATCCATTCGGCATAAGGGCATGCCACCCTGGGCAGGATAAGTGGATAAGATGAAAGAAATGAGGGAGAAATAGTAATACTAATTGTTAAAGATGTGTAAAATCACCGCGTGAAAATTGGTTGCAGTAGAAGGTGTGAGTTAGTTCATAAGAAAAATGCTGATGTTATTGTGCACATATTGTGTACATAAGTGGAACAGAAAAGTGCCTGTGGAATCATAAATTTTGAAAATGTAATATAAAATATAAAAAATGTACCTTAGAGAATAAGGTTACAGAAAACTGTCCGAAAATTGCTTCTGTTAACTACTTGAGATACAGAGCCCTCGGGTGTGTATAGATATTCTACAAAAGGAGCTAATCCCATTATTAATCCATTCGGCATAAGGACATGCCACCATGGGCAGGATAAGTGGATAAGATGAAAGAAATGAGGGATAAATAGTAATACTAAATCTAAGAGAGAAACCCACAGAGAATGGTCTGTAATTGCGAAAACTCAATTAGAAAATGAATTGAAAAGTAAACTGTATAAAAGGAGAAACAGAAGGGACGGCAGGCTAACGTAGACCTACCAAATATGATGGAATAATCCAGCAGACTAGTATGGTAATCTCTTATGATAGAGAGGAGGGACATTTCCAGAGCGGAGGAACTGTGCCATGTACCCGTATCCGTAATATAATGATAGCACGGTAAACTGTAGGTCTAAATGGACCCAGCCTGTGAATGATAAGAAAACAAAAGAAAGACCCTGTAAGATGAAGCAGATATTAAGACACGGAACATGCATATTGCAAAACCTGGTAAAAAAGAAAAAAGAAAAGAGGAAAGCACTCTATGAGAGAAGTTTGACGATAAGCCTTATACTAACTCTGGTTATACATTGATCCACCTATTTGGGCTTGTAGCGCTAGACAGAACGCAAAAAACATAATGGCCTAGCCACGTAAAAGAAACCATGCGTGGTGGCAGTCAAACACACTAACTGGGCACAGCTGCAAAAACCATGTGGGCCGTGTCCGGGTGTTGACATATAGTGCCCAAACCTAAAAGACGCTACTCTGTTGAGCGTGAGAGTGCCACAATAGTGCACTCGACCAGATCAGCTGGTAAACAACTCAGTAGTAGTCAAAAGATTAAGCAAATTAATGTGATGGCACAGTGAGAAATATTGAAAGCCTTCCGTATTTTACGTTAACCGATGTCCCAAAAACCTATTTCCTTAAAATCCGACAGTCGGCAGGTCCCCATACCTGTAGTGTTCTGTTCCGGCAGTCGGTAAAGCAGAAACGGATATCCTCGATCACACGCAGTGCATGATAAAGCTGCCGTGGTAACGTGCAACATTGTCCCCGGGGAGTGTTTGCGTATAAATACGCGCAATCAGAAAATGGAAGAAGGACTGTGCCTCCTTTGACATTAGAGCTAGCAAAGCACACTCTAAGTCACGGGCAAACCACGGGCGCCATATTGTATGTATTCGAAAATGTAATAAACCGTGTGCCAAGGCAGTTAAAATGTATAATGAAGCAAATAGAGTTTCAGGATAGTCCCTCCCCAGTAAAGGGGTGTGCATTTCAAAAAGAACCCAAGAGATCCCCTGAACACAATGTGTTAGGTGAAAGATTTTAGAAAAATGAAGCCAAACAAATTGCTTCTAAGGACAAAGAAAATAGTTAGCCATACAGATAAAAATAATAATAATAGTAATATTTGTACACTCAGTAACAAACACTTGTCAAAGAGATATTTGTGAATATAGTAAAAAATAGACATATAAACTTTTAAATCGAGTCCTGGAAAGACACAAATGTCTGATACTGACAAAGGGCATGGTACAAATGACATAACAAAACAGAGTACAATAATATAATGCAGAGAGAGGTTAATTCATTTTACAATGAACCAAAATTGGGAACAGTACTTTGTGTGATATTAGATAAGAACAGTATACATTGTTTAGACAAGCATCTAATATTAGAGAAATACATGAAGGTCTTTGTGAATGTTGAGGCCCCTTTCTACCGCTCGTAATTTAATGATCCACCTGCTCTCCAGGCATCTCAAGGCCAAAGTGCGGTTACCTCCTCTAGGTGTTTTGTTCAGGGAGTCAATCCCATGTATTGAAATGTCCAAAACTTCCCTTTGTCCATGTGCCTCGTTGTAATGAATCGCAAAAGGGTAGTTAATGTTGGAAGCTCGAATGGCTCTCAGATGTTCTTGAATTCTCTCTTTTAATGGTCGGATGGTACTTCCAACATAGATAAGTCCACATGTACAGAAGATACAGTACACCACAAAGCTTGTGTTACAATTGATAAAGTGTTTAAGTTGATAAGTGACCTGAGTATTGTACTGAGATCTCATTGTCTTGTCTTTGATGTACCCACAGATATTACAGTGACCACACCTGTACGTGCCTGGTGGTGGTTTTGGCAGCCAAGTGTCCCTACTCTCAGGGGACATGAAGCTATGACATAGCTGGTCCCGTAGAGTGGTTCCTCTCTTATAGATGATGCTAGGTTTTTTAGCAAGACCACTTTTCAGTATGTCGTCCGTTAGCAGCAATGGCCAATGTTTGCGTACAGTTTGGAAGACTTGGGAACTTAGTGCACTATGCTTTATGACCAGATATATATGTTCATGTGCATTGTTCTTTTTTGAATTAGTAAGTAGGTTCGGACGTTTAATTTTCAAGATCTTATTACATGCTTTTTTGAGGGTGTGTGGGTGATAGCCTCTATGAATGGATCGTAGTTACATGTTGTGCAATTTTTCTCGGAACACCTGATCCTCACTACAGTTACGACGTATCCTGGTGCTTTCCCCATATGGAATGGCATTAATCTGGGGCCTAGGGTGTGAACTGGTAGCACGCAAAACAGCATTACACAATGTTGGTTTTCTGAACAGTTTAGTACAAATTTTACTGTCCTTGATATATAAGGTAAGATCCAAGAAATTAATGGAAGATTGGCTAGACTCATGGGTGAACCTAATGTTGAAAGTATTCTTGTTTAAATGGTCTGTGAGAAGTATGAGTGAAGCTGCATCACCTGACCAAAAAACTAATATATCGTCAATATACCTGCCCCAGTACAGAATGTGCTGCGTCAAAGAAGGAGGGCAGGTGCGCCACACATGTGTTTTTTCCAGGTCCCCCATGTATAGATTGGCATAAGATGGAGAGAACTTGGCCCCCATGGCCACTCCTTGTATCTGGCGATACCAGCTCCCATTATGCATGAAAATGTTGTTGTCTAGTACCAAACTTATCAGGTCCATTAACATGTTTGTATGATCCAGTAGGGAAGCATCCCTAGTGTCTAAGTAATGTTGAATGGCAGAAAGACCCTCTATTCTTGGGATGCTAGTGTATAAAGATGTTGCATCCAAAGTGACTAAGTAGTGACCCTCTGTCCAATCAAAGTCCGCAATTTTACACAGTAAATCTTTGGTATCCCTGATGTAAGAGGGTAGGTTTTGAACAGAAGGCTGTAGGAAGATGTCTATGTATTCTGACAATTTTTCGGTCGGGGAGCCGATGCCAGAGATAATGGGTCTGCCTGGGGGAAAGGTACCCTTCTTATGCATCTTTGGTAGGATGTAGATGCACGGTGCGGTAGGTGTGTTGTTATAAAGATATTTGAACTCCATATCAGAGATCAGGTCAAGATCCAGAAAGGTTTGGAGTTTATGTAGAATGCATCTGTTTACTCCTGCCATTGGGTTGGAAGTAAGTTTTAGGTATGCAGTACAGTCCGATAGTTGACGATCCAATTTGGATATGTAGTCTATTCTGTCCATAATCACAATGTTCCCACCCTTATCCGCTTCCTTAACGACTATGTCCTTGCACATTCCAAGGGAATGTAGCGCTTTCTTTTCAGCTAGAGTGATGTTATGCATAGGGATAGATTTATGTACCAACAAATACTGTTCTTCCATGCAGTAGAGGTCATTGGTGACCTTATTCCAAAAAGAATCAATAGCATAGTCTCTGGGAATTGTGGGTGTAAACTTGGAGGGTGTTTTTAGACCACTAAAAGTCCTAATGTTGGAGTCAATGTTTAGATCAGTCAAAATCTCCGCGAGTGATGGCATGGGACCCTCTGTGTGCTCAATTGATAACAAAGTTTGAATGCCCTTAATGTCTCTGATGGCCATTGTGCTGGGGGTGAGGTGAAAAACAGTGGCGGCATGGGTATGGATGTCGTAAAAATATTATTTTACGTGACTAGGCCATTATGTTTTTTGCGTTCTGTCTAGCGCTACAAGCCCAAATAGGTGGATCAATGTATAGCCAGAGTTAATATAAGGCTTATCGTCAAACTTCTCTCATAGAGGGCTTTCCTCTTTTCTTTTTTTTTTTTACCGGGTTTTGAAATATGCATTTTCCGTGTCTTAATATCTGCTTCATCTTACAGGGTCTTTCTTTTGTTTTCTTATCATTCACAGGCTGGGTCCATTTAGACGTACAGTTTACTGTGCTATCCTTATATTACTGATACGCGTACATGGCACAGTTCCTCCACTCTGGAAATTTTCCTCCTCTCTATCATAAGAGATTACCATACTAGTCTGCTGGATTATTCCATCATATTTGGTAGGTCTACGTTAGCCTGCCGTCCCTTCTGTTTCTCCTTTTATACAGTTTACTTTTCAATTCATTTTCTAATTGAGTTTTCGCAATTACAGACCATTCTCTGTGGGTTTCTCTCTTAGATTTAGTATTACTATTTATCCCTCATTTCTTTCATCTTATCCACTTATCCTGCCCATGGTGGCATGTCCTTATGCCGAATGGATTAATAATGGGATTAGCTCCTTTTGTAGAATATCTATACACACCCGAGGGCTCTGTATCTCATACAGTATCCCTTTTGTTTTAAATTAAAGTGTATATTTATGTACCGGTTAGTAGCGATATTATTTGGTTAAAATTCCCATCTGTTTTTGTTTCAGCCTTGAAAAAGTCCAAGAGGACGAAACACGTGTTGGCTGTTTTTTCTGATTTCTTATATGCCTTTTTCATGTTTATGGACATGATGATCTTTGAGTATCATTTCGTTTCTCTTAATACAAAGGAATACAAATATTCTCCTGTAACTGTACTTATCTTGGACTTATTTTTGGAGTGCCCTGGTTTGCTTTTGTTTTGCATTTTGTACCTACAGCACTTGACATAGGTGGTTCATTTCATGTGTTCCGCCTGTGTTTCTTGTGTATTTTTGAAACCCTTGGTGGTTGGGCTTCCATACCAGGTTTGCACCCTGTGCATTACTGTACATATGATATATTATTCTGGATCGCCTTGTTTCAGATGTGCAACGTTTAGCATCAATCCCCTTTCTGTAGTAACGTAGACCGATTTCTATCCCCTACCTGTCTCTAAATCAGGGCTTTTATCACTCTGCGTGTACAGGTACATTTGTCCCTGTTCGTATACACACTTTGGGTTATCAAGTTTCCATTTTTATCAAAAAATTCAGGACATTTATGTATCCTTCACCAATACTCCTATTGACTTTATGGATATTGGGCGGGAGTTATGGGAGGGGACAACTTTGTCGAACTTTACTCGCATACATACAGATACAGTAATAAGACTGCTGGGAGCCATTAAATCAGGCTCCCCCCTGGACCCAGCAACCCCTCAGATTCTCCTCATGGGAGCGCCAGTATTAGGTCCTGTAATTGCAAGCCTCATCAATACCTCACTTTCTACTGGTACGGTGCCGGATGTATGGAAGCAGGCTATTGTAAAGCTCTTTTAAAAAAAATCGAATTTAGATCCGAAAGTCATGAACAACTACCGTCCGATTTCATTGGTACCCATAATCGCCAAAATAGCAGAAAAACATGTCCAGGCCCAACTCTCTGTCCTTTTGGAAGAGAAAAAGTTATTACATCCCACTCAGATGGGCTTTAGGCCATTACATGGAAAGAGACCGCGCTGATTGCTATTACAAAGGAAGCAAAAAAGAGGCTTGATAAAGGGATTGAAACTGCTATTATCCTTCTGGATCTCAGCGCGGCATTCGATACGGTAGATCCGAATATTTTAAAAAATAGGATGCAAGAGATTATCTCCGGAACTGCCCTAGAATGGATCTTCTCATTTATTCATGGAAGATCCTTTCAACTATTAGATAGATCCTGCATATCTAAAAGGATTAGGAGCAGTTGTGGAGTCCCTCAGGGTACTTCCCTAAGTCCATTACTGTTTAATATCTACATGCGGCCACTGGCAGAGATTGTCCAGTAATTTGGTGTAAAATTGGTATCATATGCAGATGATACCCAACTCGTTGTCTCCCTTTCTAATATGCAACTGGATTTTGAGACTGCTTTGGGACCTTGCCTACAAGCAGTCTCAGCCTGGATGTCGGAAAGTAAACTGAAACTCAATGATGAAAAAACAGAAGTGATGTTCTTTAGACATCCAAAAATCCCTGTGGTTAATCCAGTTGAAATAGGAGTGGGCACACTTCCGCCCCCATAAAGTCTTATAAAATGTTTTGGAGTATGGCTGGACCCTCAATTGTCAATGTCGCAAATGCTAATAGAGTAGCGGGCATCTCCTTTGCTCTTTTTAGGACTTTGAGGAAGATCCTGGGGATTCTGCCTCCTACTGCCAGAAGATTGATTATGCAGGCCTTGATAGGATCTCACATTGATTATGGCAATGCTTTGTTTATAGGTTCACCAAGATATGTAATAGACAGGCTACAGAGGGTACAGAATGCAGCTGCACGATTGCTTTTAAAAATCCCAAAGCGACAATCCATCCGTGAAGGAATCTCTTCTTTACACTGGCTCCATGTAGCCATAAGGATCCAATTCAAGGCATTATGCCATATGCACAGAGCACTCTACAATCAAGGCCCTGATATGTTGAGAATATTAGCTTCCTTTCATGTTCCTCGCAGGTTGTTGAGATCATCTTCAGCTATGTTAGTGACGGTCCCGAAGGTGGGAAAGGCCAGATGGGGAGAAGGTCGTTGACCTATCAAGGAGCTAAACTTTGGAACAGTCTTCCACTCAATATTAGATCGAGTTCTCAAGAAATTTCTTTCCGGAAAGCCTTAAAGACCTGGCTTTTCAGAGCTTGCATTCAAGGGTGGTTATGTATCATTGCGTTTCTGCATTGCAGTGGAGCGCTACGAGGCCTTCGGGCAGTTTAGGAGCTATATTAGCAATTATAACATAACATAACATTAGGTCATCTTTCAACCCGCAGCCGGGTGGGAGCACCACCCTGTAGTACCACATTCTTCTAGGGACCAGTGCCTCCTAATATGCCATCTCTGGCTCTGTGACTACCAATGAGGTACTTACCTGCTCCTCTGGTGCACCATAGAGCTGCTCATACACGGGTAGGACCTCATCCACTAGCCTCTCCAGCTTCTCTGGAGAGAAGGCAAGAGCCCTATCACCTGCTGGATGTGGCAAGGTAGTTCCCAGAGGCGGTACACACCAGCTCAGGTAGCGGAGGTATTGCTGGCAGCAGTGTTAGGAGTCAAGCGAATGACTCTGCAGAACATGGCAGTCACGTCTGCCACGTACGTGGTCATCACTGCCGCCCGACACAGCCATTGGCCCACGACTGCCACTGCCAACAACGTTAGCCTGTTGGCAGTGGCGGTTGCCACTCCCCCAGGTATTCCTGTCAAGTCCTCAGGATGCAGGATTGCCAAGACCTCCTTCTCCCATGGAAAGAGATGTAATGGGGCACTGGGAGAGCCACCACCAGTCTACTTGGCCTGCAGCTGGGGACTGGAGGTCAGGGAATGGACCTTGCCTCTGTGGTTGTTCCACCTCTTCCTGATGTCCTCTTTTGTGTGCAGGTTGGTGCCTATAGCATTCATTCTGTAGACTATCCTGTCCCACATTTCCATTTTCCTACTGAGAGGAGTGTGCTGGACTTGGGCTCCAAGCAACTGTGGCTCTACTCTTATGATTTCATCCACCATGGCTTTCAACTCATCAGAAAAATCTGGATTTTTAAAACGTGACACAGTGGAACTGAAAAAAAAATACTTGACAGTGACTTACTAATGGGGGAAATGCAAAAGGATGTGACTGGACAGAATGTGTGGTGGGTGTGATAAGAGATGGTGAGAAAAAAGTGGTATCTGCACTGCTGTGTTGAATTATTGGCTCTGGCTTGAGTGTGTTGCAGTGTAAATACAAAGGATTGTGGTGTGTGAAGGGGTGTGTTTTATAGTGTCCTTTGCAGGTGTGTCCAGTGCGGCAATCTGTGTCACCTGTGTTGTTTTCAAATCCATCCAATGTGCTGTTGTGTATTACTTTGGTGTCTGTGGATCTTCATGTTTCAGACCGCCATTGGCTGACCGCCATGGGTGCCCACCACTGCAGCTTTAGGTTTAAAATATGATCAGTGTTTGGTGGTTGTGCTGCAGGGCTGGAGGTCTACTTCCCATTTTCAGGCCTCCGCGCCACTGCCGGTCTGCCTGTTTCGGTTGGCTGTTGGCAGCCCTGCCTCTATAACTTTTATTAGGGCGGTTTGAAAGACCACCAACATGGCGCTCTGGCGGTCCGACCGCCAAACTCATAATGGGGCCCTTAATCTTTAAAAATTCATATCTCTACTTCTACTGATTGGATATTCGTTGTTTTGGTCTTATGTTAATTGGGTAAATATCATCTATTTTTCTAATCTGGTGTGGAGTCTTTTTGTGGTGTCTTTCACTGTGTTACTGTAATGTAAGTGTATCAAAAATACTTTACACATTGCCTCCTAAATTAAGCCAGACTGCTCTGTGCCAACGTACCAGGGGGTGAGCACAGTTAAATTAAATGTGTGTATCTGACTTACCCTGACTAGGATTGTTGTCTCTACTTGGACAGGGTGCGTATCTCTGCCAACTAGAGACCCAATTTCTAACATGTATAAAGAATGACATTAAAATCTCTGTTTGATGCACAGATCCATTCAGAGAATTAGTCTGAAGCTTTCAAACACATATGAGTTTAAATAAGGAGATTGTAAGGCTTTCTATATGGTGGGGTCTAAAAGTCACTTCTTGCTCTCATTGTTCAGCAGGTACGTTTGTCACTCGAAATTTTAGAAAGTCATTATAATCTGGAGGTTTGCCTCTTAATTTGGTTAACTGAGCGGAGTTTGTCTGCTATGTCATCTAATAATTTCAGTACCTTGAGGTCTGATTAGTAGCTCAGTGTAACATGCAAGTATCCTAAATCAAACGAATATTATAGGCATTATGCAACGGGATAAGCTTTGTTACCACCCCGAAAGCAACTGTATATTCACTCCTGTCAAGGACGACAAGGTATTGGTTTGGACAGGAGAGGAAACGACGCAAATATTGGTTAAAATGTAAGGGAGGGGTTCTCAGGAGGGAAACAAACCTTCACCATGGAGTTCAGGAAAAGCCTTACCTGACGCAAATGCACTCTAGTGCCTCATTTCTGCAGGAGAGCATGTACATCCGCACGTTTCAGAAAAGCATGGATATGTAAGTGAGCATTCCTGGGAATATATCACAGTCATAGCTTTGCAGTAAGCAGAAATATTATTAAATCCTTAGAAGTCTAAAACATATTAAACATATACAACCAAGTCTTCAGACTCACAACCCTCCATTGACGAGAAAGGTTTTGCTCAAACTCTCTAAATATTTATTCTACTTATTAATGAGATTATTTCTGTTTTAATAACTAGGTTCTATTCATATTCTAAAAAATGTTTTCGCGTGGACAATTAATTAATGGAATCCAGTCAGTTCTTCATTAACACTGAATTTAATTTATTAACATAAATGGGTAATAAAACAGAATATACTGACGTGATTAACAAGTAACACAAGTTGCGAGAAAATCCGTGTGTATAGAATACAAAGCATACCGAATACATGCATTTGTAGTTGACTCTACGAAATGATTTCGCACGCAAGCAACATGCACGAAACATTTTTTTTTTTTCAAAAATAGCTTTCTCTTCACAAAAATGAATTCTTCATACAATTAAAAATGATGCCAGGAATTGCAATCCACCGTTACCTTAGATTTTCTCTGATCTTTTTTTACCAAACACTATATTCCTTCTTTTGGAAGAAGGCAAAAAGGATACAGTAGGGAAAGACATTCAAACACAACGTTTTTTTTACATTCTGCTATGTAAAATATTACTTACTTGAGGGAAAATCACTGGTCAAATAAAGTTTCCGTTCTTTCTCTTGTCATTATCTCCCTCCGGAGTATTACTAAAGTTTGATATTTTAGGACTCTTGGGCTTATATTTATACTTTTTTAGCGCCGCATTTGCGCCGCTTTTCGAAGCAAAAACGGCAAATTGCAAAATACTATTTTATTTTGTAAGTTAGCGCCGTTTTGCGTCAAAAAGCGGCGCAAATACAGCGCTAAAAAAGTATAAATATGGGCCTTGGTTGTTACGCAAGATGCTATTTTTCATAAGGTGAGCCTCCGTTTAATTGAAGTCACTTAAACCGCTGACGATAAATTAGAGAGTCTATAGTGCTTTGAAAAAAATGAGGTCCAATGTTGTCTTTTATTGAATTCTCCTGCTGCTGCATTGACCTGATAATTATGTGTGAACTGCAGCAGTAAAGAGCCGTATCTCTTGTCTATTTCGCATTTTAGACCCTCTTTGTGTACTAAATGCAACCGTTCTTAACCTTTGGTCGAGGTACCCTTGCGGAGTGCCTCTACACCTGCTAAAGGGGTCCACGACGGCTTACAAAATTAAAATAATGATACTGAGAGATTATTATCTATAAGGAAGCAAACTGTAAAGCTGAACGTTTTAAAACGTTCTCTAAATGTGAAGGGATTTGAAATGTAAGGCTAACAATTACATTGCAATAATTGATTTGTGGGACCAGTGTAAGTGCTTCAAACAGAATATAGTAAGTGTGGGCTATGAGCTGCCGCAGTTAAGTTTATAAAAGCTGCAACATTCCCATGCAAATTAAAATGCAGATCTTTTTATGATGACTGTGAATTAAATACAATATTTTATAATTTGTTTATTTGTTTGATGATCCCTTATTTCCATACTTTTGTGTATTGGTTTGAACTTCTAAAGATCAAAATTGCACAGGCCAGGGTACTGGGGTTACAATAGTGACTCAGTGGGATTTCTCGGGTTCCAGTAATGTTTAAGTGGGGCTCTAGTGCAGGCAAAGGTTTAGGAACCACTGCTTTAGGTTATTGCTTTGTGGTTGTGTTAGAAGGTAAAAGCACATTTCCGGTCTCTCTAATGCTCGAGATATGTATGCAGAAAACATGCTTTTAGAACCTCACTAGCTCCCGTTTCATTTTCATGCTGTAATATTAAAATTAGGCATCTATTCCATTTTTTTAAAATGCTTACTAATTTCTGGTCACTTAGACTATAAGACATTTTCCTTGGTGGTCATCTTTGTGCATGTGGTCTGCTGATTTTTACCTGATGTGTTTATCATTTTGTGAGGGCTTCCAAGTAGCTTGCTGCCTTTGTCTTTCAGCTTGGCTAAAGAAGCTTTTTCACTGGGACAATCACATAGGCACCACATATATTTGAACATCTGGATTAAAGTGTTCTAATTCTTTTGTAAAGTTCCTGTAGTCTGTCCTCGCTCAAGTGGAGTCTTGCTCGTAACTTTTTGAGAGATGTTATTTTCGTGTGTGGTTTTCGGATCCAAGTGTACTTTTTTGAATAGCAAAATTATTAAAGCTTAGACTCTTCATTTTCGTCAGTGTCTTGGTTCTCCTGTGCCTCTTTGCGCCACTTGGCTTTTTTCGCTAGGTTCAGAGTTGTCAGGGACTCGTGGCGTGCAGCAGCCTGTAAAGGTTAAAAGATGTGTTACAGTCTTACGTTTCTGTTTCCTGTGCCACCAATTTATAGATCACAAAATATTGATGTACAGTAGTTGCCCAAAGTGTACTAATGTTTCTAATTACAAGGCACCATCTTTGACACAAAGGCCTGATTTATGGTGGGCTTTACTCTGTCACGGAGGAGGAGGACAATACGTTATCCACTCTGAGGGACAGGTAACTGCCATATATAGAGATTACCACTTTCCCTGTGGTAATCTCTGTACCATTATGGCAGTTCCTCTGAAGGTGCCAATGTTTGATGGATAGCTGCCATGGTTTTGACCAAACATTTTGGTTTTCCAAAACAAACTTCAAAAGTGGTAGTTTGTTTTTAAAACCACAAATGACTAATAACCCGCACACCCACAGTGTTTTTTTCTATGTATGTAGCGGTCATTATTGTTATGTTTGTACTCATCACCACCAGGTTTTCCATGGCAATGATGGACAGAAAAAGGACATCAAACTATCTGCCCTAAAGAGGGCAGCTGGTATGATGCCCTTACTCTGATGGCCAAAGGAAAAGATGATGGCCAGAATGCTGAACAATACAAACATTCAGTCACAAAGACCTGGATTTAGTGATTTTAGTCCATCAACTTTTTGCCCACCACCCCACCCCAGTTAGATCCCAGCCATATGCAAATCAGTCTTGACCCTGTTCCCCATGAGAACAGCCCAGCCTGTACTGCCTATTGAGGTACTCCCTGAACTGGAAACAGTCATCCTGGGACCAGTCTCAGGGCATTACCCTTCATCAGCCAGGTTAGCTTGAATCCAGTGGTGCAGGGAGCACAGGGCCCACATCTGGGCATGCGCCTTTCACTTAGGACAACAAAAGCAAAAAGAACAGATGATGGATGGAATGCTGAACAATGCAAACCTTCACCCCAGCAACAAATATCTGGGTTCAATCCACTGGTTTTTTTGCCTACCACGCCACCCTAATTTGGACCAACCATATGCAAATCAGTCTTGACCCTGTTCCCCAAGAGAACAGTCCAGGCCAAGCTGCCAAGCCAGGTCCTCCCTGCACTGGAAACAAGCTTCCTGGGACCAGTTTCCAGGTATCACCCTTCATCAGCCAGGCAAGTTTGAAACCTGCGGTGCAGTGAGCACAGGGCCCACGTCTGGGCATACCATTCCCACTTAGGGCAGCAAAACTAAAAGAACAGATGACGGACGGAATGCTGAATGATGCAAACATTCACCCCCAGTCAGAAAGATCTGGGTTTAATTCATCCTTTTTTACTTCGATGGCCAGCACTCTTAAAGGATATCGAGTAAGCTTTCTGTCATTGGAACCAACAGGAACACCACTGAGAGAACTTTGACGGCTGGTCCAAATCTAAATAGAGTTGGCAGATCCAGAGTTTGTTGAACATGGTACTCTGTCACATTTGTGACAGGGTACCTTGTAAGCCTAAATCTATATCTTCCCCTGAGACTTTACTATGCTATTCCACATCATGGCCAGTGTAATCCATGCACCATTTGTAGCTGTAATACAATTGGTTAAGATATTGAGGAATTTAACACAACGACTAGACAATAATGGTGTCGTTTTATTTTATTGATTTACGCACGAACCACTATAATCTGAATGGCTTCTTACCTCCACTTTAGTAGTGGCTAATTAATAAGCGATAAGACCTGACTTTGTATTCTTTATTTTTAACATACTCACATTCGTGACTGTGATTACACACACATACAGAGGAAGTATATTTTTGGATTGTTGGAGATAGTTGCTACTGAGGCACAGGCACTTGAAAGGTACATAAGACGTGATGACTAAGTATGCTATGAGCATTTTTCATTTTATTCATGGAACTATAACAAACTTTGGGTTTTTGAGCATGATCTATTTCCTTTAGGTAAGAGGTTTTCATCTGACACCTAATCAAAGAGAGTAAGGAGATTTCCCTTCTTCTCTATGAACATATCATTGTCACGTGTGTACTTCGATGCACAAATGGCATGACTACATCTTTGGTTATGGGATTTTATTTTGAACCGATTGACTCCACCAACAAAGTATGTATGATTTTGGATTTATTATAGTCCTGAAGAAGTCAGCTACAACTCATGTAGCATTGACAAAAAATGTGTTGTCATTGTATGGGTAATGATGACTTGCTTAAGAAGAAAATGAAGCTACACTGACTTACTGATGATCATAATGTGGATTCATTCAAGTGGGCTCCAAGTTGTTGAGGAAGTAATATGGTTCTTCCTTTCTCCTTGAGCACCTGCAACTTGGGAAGCTAGTTCGGACTATGTTATTACTGTCACAATAGAACAGCGAGTGCGCCACTATTCCCAACCACCTTGCATCTTATAGTTACTCTGAATGGGAGGCTGCACTATGTGATCTCATTTGTAAATCTCAGGTGTAGGAGGCTGGCCTGGTTTGTAGTAGATACCAAAGGTACTTACACCTTATACCAGGTCCAGTTATCCCTTATTAGTAAAATGTAGTCAGTGTCTAGAAGCCAGGCTGTCTAGGGGTAGCTGTAGGCAGAGCAGTCAAAGCTGAACTAGGAGACATGCAAACCTCTTGCAATACCACTGTAGTCACACAGCACTCACACACAGGAAAGACAATACTAAGTGTTACAAAAATAAAGGTACTTTATTTTAGTGAGACAATGCCAAAAATACCTTGGAGACTTTACTCACTTAGGAGGTAAGTAACACACACAATATATACACTAGTAACCAAAAAACAGGTAAGTAAATAGAAAACAGTGCAAACAGTGAAAATCACAATAGGTTGCAATGGGCCCAGGGGGAACACAAACAATTCGCAAAAATAGAAGAGTGCTAAAGTTGGTTTCCCACCTAGGCAAGTGTAGTGTGTAGGGGGCGCTGGGAGTGTAATAAAACACCAAAGGTAAATAATACCCCCCCCCAGAGCCCAGAAAAACAGGAGTAAATCACAGTAAGTTTCCTGAAACACACAAGAAGTTGTGATAGAGGATTATGCAAGAACCAGAAGAGACTGCAAGACACCAATGATGGAGTCCTGGACCTGAAGACCTGTGGAAGAAGGGGACCAAGTCCAAGAAGCACTGAATAGTCCAGGGTTAACAGGAGCCCCTGCTAAACCGGATGAAGGTGCAAAAGAAAAAACACTGGTGAGAAGACAGTCAGCATTGCACCAAAGAAGACAGATGAGGGTTCCTGGTTGGTGCAGGAGATGTCCCATGCTGGATGGATGAATGCAGACTTGTTTGTGTCACTAGATTCTGCAAGCAAGCCTTGGCACATGCAAAGCTCACGGTTATCAGAAAATGGCTATGCCCGGGAGCAGGAGGGACCTGGTGGCCTCTACCTAGGATGGGGAGACAGAGGGGGCTCTCAACAACTCAGAGAGCCCTCAGAAGACCAGGCAGCGCACACAGAAGTCCCACAGCCTGGGGATAAAGAAGGTGCAAATGTAGGCCGACACAGCACTACACAAAGGGATCCCACGCCACCGGAGAACCACTCAGGAAGCTGTGCATCGCAGGATGGAGTGCTGGGGGCCTAAGCTGTGCTGTGAACAAAGAATTCTTGGAAGGTTGCACACGGGCCTTGGCAACTACAAGTCCCCTGGTGCACTGGGGTGCTTTCTTGCGTGGGGAGGCAAGCTCTTACCTCCACCAAAGTTGGACAGCTGGACCTTGAGACTGTTGGGGTCACTTTAGTCCACCACCTGTGTAGCTGGATCCACACTAGTCATCTGGAGAGGGGACCCACACCACTGGTCGTTGCTGCAGGGAGGTGCCTGCTGAAGCAAGGAAGTGATTCATTCACTCCCCAGGAGATTCCTTTGGTTCTTCTGCTGCAGGCTGAACACAGGCAATCTTCAGAGGATGCAAGATCTGGAAACTGTTGCAGTTGCTGGCAGGAGCTGAAGTGACAATGTTGCAGAAGTCGTCTTTGCTTCTTTGTTGCAGTTTTGTAGAGTTCCTGGAGAGTTCAGCGGTTCAGTCGCTGAAAGATGAAGTAAAGGATGCAGAGGATTCCTGCTGGAGTCTTGCAATCCGAATCTGAAGAAACACTCAGAGGAAAAACCCTAAATAACCCTGAAAGGGGGATTGGTCACCTAACCTATCAAGAGGGGTCTCTGACGTCACCTGCTGGCACTGGCCAGTCAGATGCTCCCAGAGTGCCCCACCACCTTGGAATCCAAGATGGCAAAACCCAGAGGCACTCTGGAGGAGCTCTGGGGACCACCCCTGGGGTAGTGATGGACAGGGGAATGGTCACTCCCTCTTCCTTTGTCCAGTTTCGCACCAGAGCAGGGCCTGGGGGGTCCCTGAACCGGTGTAGATTGGATTATGCAAGGAGGGCACCATCTGTGCCCTTCAAAGCATTTCTTGAGGCTCTGGGAGGCTACCCCTTCCATGCCTGTAACACCTATTGCCAAAGGGAGAGGGTGTAACACCCCTCTCCAAAAGGAAATCATTTGTTCTGCCTTCCTGGGCTTGAGCGGCTCAAGCAACAGGGGGGCAGAAACCTATCTGTGAGGTGGAAGCAGCTGAGGCTGCCTGGCTGCCTGGAGAAGGTTTGTATGGTAGTACTGGGGGTCCACTGTGGAGTCCCCAGAGTGCATGGGATTGTGCAACCAATGCTGGAATTAGTATTGGGGTACAATTCCCAGTTATTAGATACCTTACATGGCCATATTCTGGGTTAATATTGTGAACCTGGACATAGGTATTGACCTATGTCCAGTGCACATGTAAAATGGGGTCCCTGCACTCACGAAGTCTGGGAAAATGGGCCTTAATGATGTGGGGACACCTCTGCTGGTGCAGGTGCCCCCTAATACACAGGTACTTTGCACCCAGCCTTCAGAGTTGGAAGACCTGACATATAGGTGACTTATAAGTGACCTGGTGTAATGTAAATGGCTGTGAAAAAGTGAATGCATTATTTCACACAGGCTGCAGTGGCAGTCCTGTAGAAGCCTTTGCATGGGCTCCCTATGGGTGGCAAAAGTAATGCTGCAGCCCACAGGGGTCCCTTGGAACCCCAATTCCCTGGGTACCTAAGTACCATATACTAGGGACTTATAAGGGGTGACCAGTTTGCCAATTTGGAGTGAAATACTGGGTTACCAGTATGTAGAGACAAATTTGGAAACTGAGAGAACATGAGCACTGGGGTCCTGGTTAGCAGGTCTCCAGTGACATAGTCAAGCATAATGACAAAACAGTGAAACATACTGACAAGTAGGCCACAAACCATAAGCACTGGGGCCATGACTAGCAGGATCACTGTGACACAGTCAAAACACACTGACAGACAGACCAAAAAATGGGGGTAACCATACTAGAAAGAGGCTACTTTGTCACATCTGGATGCACCAGGTAATTCTAGAAGATGACGGACCAGGAGAAGGCTGTGGAGGAGTTATTCAACAATCTTCACAAGGGTAAGAATATAACGTGTACAGTGAATAGAAAAGAAGGACTGGAGGAGAAATTGAAGAGACTGGCAAAATTTAAATGTCTGAACTATTGAAATTATGGGATGTTATTACTTTAAAACAGTACATAAAACTAAATAGGATTCCTAGTGGATTGAGGGCCCAAAGTTTTCCTACTTATGATGACTTAGAGGAGGACTTATTGCTCCAATGGGAACATTAATTAATGAGGAGATAAATTAACCTTATGGCTATACTGATAGAAAACGCAGAGAGGAAGGTCAATAAGTTGCTACAGGGTACAGCTTTACTTGAGAAGTAAATAAGGGATATAAATTTACTAGATCCTCCACAGAAGAATCATGTGATTTTGAATGATGTAGGAAAGCAAGGAATCTCGAAATGGATGAGAGAAATTATAAGGAAGATAGGGTATTCACCTTTGCAAGTAGGTTTGACCATCTGGTGCTCCAACCCCCTGACCACCTGATTATGACACAGTCTGAGAGTGAAAGTGATGAGTCATCTAGTTTACCACCTAGTGATAATGAGAGCATGTCAGACCCAGGGGAGGGTAGATCTGGTACTAAAAGGTAATTGATTTTTAGTAGAGGTAAAACGTTTTCGGATGGGCAATGTGAATACAAATCCCTGTCCCAGAAACATGCCAAAACAAGAAGAGGCAAGAGGGGCAAAAGGTCAGCTCTTGGACAAAGTGGGGATGCAAACCAGGTCATGGCCCGGGAAGAAATAGATGGGGCTTTACACACTATGGAAAATGTTGATGTTAGGTTGATCAACCTCTCGGATGTGACATTAACTATAGAAATGACAAGGGTAGTTAAGATGAGTCTGGGCTTTTGCCTACTAACAGATGTAGATTTGGACATGTTTAAAGTTGATGTACTTAAATTTGTAAGGAAATTAAAACTGAAGAAATACTTTGCTACCCATACTCCAACCCAGATACATAGTCGGGAGGAGACACTACTGAGTAATTTGTCCAAACAGGATAGTATAGACACAAGCAAATTAATCTCACTGACTAAAGATGAGGAACATACTGGGAGTGTCAGGGAGATAGCTGGGGCCCTGGGTATTGAAGTGGGCCTCAGCACAGACATTGGATGTAAATTGAAGTCCAAGTTGAGTTCCTGTTCCTCGCCAGACAGCAACTGTGATATTTTCTTCAGAAATGTATGCAGAGACATGAATACATTAAAGGAGACATTGGTACACAAATTGTCTAACTTTGTAAAGAATAATTTGTGATGTGAAAAAAGGTAAGCATTAAGAACTCTTCAAGAGGACAATACAGTAATTATTAGAGAGGCAGAAAAAGGAGGTTATGTGGTGGTTATGAATAAAAAAAGAGTATAACAATGAGATATTAAATCAGCTAAGTAACACTTCATGCTATACTCCCTTGAATAGAAACCCCATTGCTAAGATTATGAATATGATCAATAAGGGGACCAGGACATGGTATGGTGAAGGTTTTCTTTCTCTGGATGAGTCCGTACTTGTTAAGATTGATAAATCCAGATACCTCTGCCTTTACGCACTTCCCAAGGTACATAAAAATGCCCCTTTCCCCCAGGTAGACCAATAGTGTCAGGGATTAGGGGGCCGACAGAAACACTTTTGCACTATATTGATAGTTATTTGCAACCTTATGTGAAGAACGTACCCTTTTATATCTGGGACACCAAACATGTTTTGAATATTCTCAATGATATCACATGGGAAGATGGTATTATACTGGTCACATTAGATGTAGTATCCCTCTACTCTCACATTATGCATGAATTTGGTATGATAGCTTTGACTTACTTTCTGAATAGAAGACCGATAGAATTTCTGTCACACACAGAGATGCTTTTGGAAATTACACGGCTTGTTCTTATTAACAATGTTTTTCTCTTTGATGATAAATGGTACATCAAACATGTGGTGCTGCGATGGGCTCCAGATTCACTCCTTCTTAGGCCATCCTATTTATAGGGTGGTTTGATCTGGAGTGGGTCTGAGGTACCGAGGGTGCCAAATGGGTACAGCATATTTATTATTGGGGATGTTACATTTGATGATATTTTGATGGTTTGGATTGGGACTGTGAATGAGTTGCTAGCTTTTGCAGAATATCTCAATAACAATACATGTAATATGTATTTTACAATCCACTATGATACGATGAAAATGCAGCTCCTGGACATGGAGTTATATGTATGAGGTACCCGTCTTGGCAGCTGTATGTTTCAGAAAGAGACCTCTTGCAATGATATTCTTCATGTGAATAGTGCCCACTCCAAACATCGGTTAAGGGTTTTTTCCTTATGAGGAAAGGGTAAGAGCAAGCAGAAATTGTAGCTCAGATGTGGAGTTTATGAAGAACCTGAAATAAATTGAAGGGAGATTCATCAAGAGGGGTTATTATAGTAGTATTGTTAAGGAAGCATTCAATAGGGCCCTCTTACTGAAAAGGTAAGCTACACTGAAAGATCGTAAGAAGAAGAGCAAGGGATTTCCAGACAAGCTCAGACTCATATCCACGTATGGGAGAAATACCAGGAATATTAGCAAAATACTTAATAAACGCTAATACCTGCAACAAAAGATGACAAAATTGTACCATATATTACCAAACACCCTAGTATGACCTTTTGCAAGGGCCAGAATATAAGAAGTCTTATCGGCCCAAGTTACCTGAGGGTTAGATGATGAGACAACTGGTTACAAATGAATGGCAAGGGGTTCTACATATGTGGCGAATGCTCTATGTGTAGGATCATCAGGAAATTGACTGCGTTCAATTGTAACAATAGCCCTATTTACTATCTGAGAGAGAATATGAATTGAACATCACAGTATGTAGTGTATGTTATAATCTGTAGATGTAATAAGATATACATAGGCAGTACAATTAGACCAGTGAAAGAGAGAATAGCTGAACACTTCAGGACAGTGAAACAGGAGGATGAGCGACAATCCCCCTGCTTTACATATTTGCTTGTGCTTGAGACAGGGTCCGCACAAGGAATTCTCGTATCATGGAACAGACATGTTGCAACAGGATAATATGAGTAGCAATCGGGAGCTTAGACTGCGTCAACGTGAAGCCTTGTGGATTATGAGACTCAGAACTTTGGAAGAGGGCCTTAATGTAGACCATAAATTACATTACTTTTTGGGTGATTGAATCATTAATGTACTACTTTCTTTTGAGGCTGTGCGGGTATAGGTTTTACAAGTATTCGGGTACATCAAGGGGTAACAAACTCAAATTATTTTATGACATATTGGGCATAATGATGCATGCTATAGACAAGAAAATTGTCTGAGTAATCATGGCTAGGGAAATTTAAGGATGTATGGTAATTATAATTCTGTGGAAGTCAGACAACTCGTAGAATTTTCTCTACTTGACACTGATTATGATAAAGCTGATACACATATAACCATCATGTTTGTATGATACAACTAGGATTGGGTCTTTCCCTTTTGTAATGTTCTTCATTTGTCACAATATATGCAATTTCTGGAAGATTTTGATAAGCATTTTGTCACATATTACCTTTGGAATCCTCATGTCATTTATTAACACTACCCTGTTATAGTACTATATGGTGGCAGTATACTGTTGCTTTGGTGTGTGTAGGAAAGTGTTCCTTTTTGCCCTGGTCACCCCCAAACGTTTTGGACACATATTGGTGGTTATTGACTCGTGGCTGTGCCCTGGGTTCTGCTTACCAGTTCCAGAGCCAGTGCTCTGTGTAAAGTGGATATGCAAATTAGGCTAATTAAAATTGGCAGTATCAATCTACCTATAAGTCCTTAGTATATGGTAGGGCATGTCAGTTTAGGACCCCCAGCATAGATAGTGCACCCATAGGTGCACTGCTGAGGTGCCCAGTGTCTTTTATAAGCCCTGGTGAGGTGAAATTGCCAAATTTGTGATTCCCTCAAAGTAGTGAATGGCCTCCATAAGCTAAAATGGGGAGGCTTTATTTTAATTTACAATGTCCCCCTAATTGTCAGATACCTCAAGTTGGTATCATATTAATTGTTCTAATAAGTCCCACAACTTACAATTGTTGGACTTAATATAACTAGTTCAGGGAAAGAGTTTTAAACTATATCTAAAAAGTTGCCAACTTCAGCTCTATAGTTCCTTTCTCTGATTGGTCAGCCTCTGGCAGCCTGGCCAGGCTGCCTTGATGAGCTGTGAAGTGACCTGGGCTGAATGTGCCTGGGGAAGTTCTCCCTCAGCAGATGGGGAAGCAGGAAGGGGGAGGGCTGCTAAACTGGTCTTCAAAGGCAGGGAGGGACATTTGGGGCAACCCGCTCCTCCCTCACACCCTGCAACCCCAGACAATTAGGTACCCCCTTGATTAGATTAGGAGAGGGCAGACGAGGGGTGTGCTTAGGATCTTTAGCCACACCAGTAGGTGGTCTCAGGTAGATGTATCCTCCAAAAACCAGTTTCAGCCATGATGGATTTTTGAAGAATGTTGCTCCCTGGGAATGATTTTTGCCACACTTCCCAGGAAGTGGTCATCACGGGGGAAGGACCCTACACCTGATTGGAGAACCAGGATCCCCCTGTTTTTCACCCAGGAGAAAGGATAAATATGGCAGAGCTGCACCTACACCTCAATCTCTACCAGATCCCTACAAGGAAGAACATCAGAAGAAGAAGGACTGCCCTGCTGGATGCCTGACCTGCACTCTTGAGGACTGCACCAGCTGCACACTTGGGCTTCACCACAAGCAGGACTTTGCCTGGCTTCAACTGGTTCAAGGAGGGACTCCCTGTTTGCTACAGGTGACAAACTGCTAACCAAAGTCCCCTGTACCAACTCCTGAAGAAACTGACCAGCTGACCACTGTCCATTGGCCAATTTGGAGCCTGCGCCAGGTGCATTCTGGGAGTTGTAGTACACACCCTCAAGGAGCAGCTCAGAACTTCTGGGACCTTGGAGCGAGCTGTGGACTCCTAAAAGACTTTCTGGAAGAAAATCCACGTTTGGAGAACTTTTGGGAAAAAAGCTCCATAAAGGGACCGACCCGTCGCATGAACTCTAGCCGGCTCGCTTCAATCGCGACTCAGCGTGACTTGCAGATTAGTCCCGCTGAAGATAATCTCTGAAAAAGTGACTAAGTCCGAATGTAGAAAGTAGACTGGGACTTCCCACCCAGGGTATCCGAAGATGGCTCATGGGACGTCGGATCAAGATTCAGGTTTGCCCCGGTCAAAGGATTTTCATCTAACAAAATCACCTATGTCCAAAAGTAGAAATCTTCACCGAGGGCTCACACAATGCGTATCTGAGGACGAGCTCTAGGAGGTCGGATTGGACTGGTGACTTGGTCCCGCTGAAGAAAACCTTCAAGAAAACGTCTAACTCCGAAGATAAACTTTTGACCAAGGCCTCCCGCTTGCTCTAGCCGAGGAGGGCTCCATCGCTGTCAGCAGTAAACTTTGATTTTGCCCCGGTCGAGGTGCGACCAGATGACTAGATTGGCGCTATTCATTTCTAAGCGCTAAAAAGCAATACATCTTTCAAAATTCATATCTCCGGGTCCCTTTATCTGATCTTATTGGTATTAGTGTCATGTTAAAGCTACACATATTCCCTATTGTTATAAATTGGTTTTTGATTTTTAAACCATTTCCTGTGTTTTATTTAATTACTGTTTTTTGATAATTAAATGCTTTACATTTTGTCTCCTAAGTTAAGCTTTGTCGCTTGTTGAAAAGCTACCAAGGGTTGAGCTGGGGTTAATTTATTGTGACCTAGCTGAACTTAGTGGGGGTTAGTGGCCTATTGCTAAGTGTAGGTACTTACCTTCCCTTACCAATAATCAATTTTCCAACAGCGTGATTGCATAGTTGGGCTTTGGATGCTAACTTTCGTATTCATTAAGCATGGGTCTGATTTTACTATTTGACGTTCGTCACATGGATACTATGTTTTGGGAGGTCCCTTACTGTACTTGGGGATGATATATCGCAGCCCAGAAAAGGTGCAGACCACCAGGACCTCGATTCCTATATACTACAATGGGTTGCACAAAGCCATATTGGTACCCCCGTTATATGTGTGACGTTGAACTATTGTTGCATGGCTATGACATGGTTTAGCCGAATAGATACAGTATTTAACTTACAAATGCTGCAGACTTGCTATTGTACTGGTAAGGAGACACCAACAACTGCGTATAAAGCGATTTTGCGCTTAGCATCCTCACAGAGAAGTGCATGATTACCAGGGATTTTAGATATCTTAGATATAACATATAACCTATCTTGTACGTGACATGTGAAATACCATATATAAGTCATACATCACATCAGACCATTTTGAAATAAGTATATCACGGATTGGTGTGCGTTACAATATTTCGACATGGCTTAGCGGGGGGAGTCCTGTTTCAATATTACTTTTGAGATATGATGATGCATGAGGTGGCTGTACATCCTGTACTTTTAAGATGCCTTCAGGATGGAGCCCATGTTCCATGCTAGCCGTCAAGATACGGACACCACCGACCAATGGGAGTACTCTCCCAGGTAAGCTCGACTTGTGGCCTGTCTATGGCCCTTAAATTGCATAGTAGTGGGCTTATGGATAATTTTGATGGATTTGTGTAAAAGACTGGTAGTTGCCCTAGTGCAGATAGGTGATTAGTTTTACAGGATGTTGTATAATCCGCTATGTACATATAATAGTTACAACACAGATCGCTGCTCTTGGGGTATGGATTTACGTGAAATATGAAGCCTGAGGCTTATACCTAGCTTAATGTACTGGGTCAGCATGCTAATGACAAGGAGGCTTTTATTCTGAGCACACATATTGGCTATGAAAAGGGCAGGGGATGTGTTATACTATGACTTGACATGTAGCTAATTTATACGTTAGTGTGTGATTCTATACTTGTTTGGTAGTAACTCAAGATGGGATAATATTAGATTTGAGCATATATAAAATGAGTTATAATATCTCGTATCTCGCCTCCTTCCTTTTTAAACCACCAGTTCATTCAAATGGATAACCTCCGGGTTGCAAAACATCCCTGTCCCCCACAGGGTTCTACGCTGTCTTCTGTCATCTCCAACCTTTACATGGAGCAACTTTCTGCTCTAATCATAGATAACATTGTTTCAGATCACTGAAAGCAGAATGTATCCAGTCCTTTAGTATCTTACCAGCTAGTACCAATGGTAAATTGGTGAAATAGTATAACAGATGTGCAAAGGCTACTTTTTTTAACCAGTGCTATCCTGCCCATAATTGATTTGGGTAAGAGTTTTCAGAAAGCGAAATTGCATCAATGGACTGAGAACGCTGTACCACCTTTGCCCTCCATTACATCAGCCTTATGTTTTAAAATTTTGAAAATGTGAAATGTTTGTTTCCCTCATATGTGGGTATAATTCATGAAGGACAAGTTGGAGTTGACTTGTAGATATATGGTCAGGAATATACAATGTTTAGACACGTTTACTTTCATACCTGGAAATGTGCCTCTTCAAGGTCACCTGATGAAATGCATGAAAAGAAATGGTGAGTTGCATATGCTATATGAGTGTTCCTTTGTAACAATCAGTGGGGAAAGTTGACTCCCTTGTCAAGTTCTGCTGTCAGTGTCACATGAGCCTGACATTACATGGTCAGCCTGGACCGTCACAGTTGGTGAAACGTATAGCACTGTGATCAGTTTCATCATGGTCTCTCATAACCCCATTTGCAGTAACGTTTTAAAAATGTATCTCTTGAGGACTGAGTCCATAGCCTTCTTCAGATCCATAGCAAACACCCTTTGGTTAGGGGCCAAAGGGAGCAGCTATCTTGAGCATGTAGAACAGGTATCTAACATTAGGGGAATCACTGTGGCTTAGAAAAATCTTCTTTGTTGTGGGTGGATTTTGGGTAGTATTATCGTAGGAGTGTCATCTGCTATAGATTTGCCCTGAACTTTGTAACTGATGTTTAGCATTAATAATAGTCTGTATGATGTTTTATCAAGCATGATGGCAGGGTTCCTGAAGGGATACTATTATGAAGCTTTGATTCCAAAATATCATGTAAGCCACATAAAATGCTGTGGGTATTCAGTAAGCCCTGGGTGTCTTTCCTTTCGGTGGTTCAGTTATTTCTTAATTTTCATATTGTCCGAAGGGTCTCTCAAATTTCTGTCTGGCTTGGCAGAAGGGGAATCTCTTTTGCCTTGTCTAAGTATTTTCATATATCCTGTTTGTCTGCTATCTTTCTTTTCTTTTAGCATTCAGCTCAAAGTAGCACCAAGAGAACACATGCTTAATGTTAGTTGTGTATGTGTATCTTGTCAAGTGTCTTCCTGAAATCCGGTGATTGGACCCCTCTTAGTTCCGTCTTGTTCAACCAGGCTGAGTTCGTATAGTCTCATCTCACTCAATACGCTTAATGGCCATGTAGTATCTGTGATCCAAGAATCACACTACTATCAGCAATTGAGCAACTAAACCCTTCCTATCAAATATCAGCAATTGTGCAACTAAACCCTGTAGGAAAGTACCCTCTTTTTAGCATGTTACCCCCAATTTCTGCCTGATGTCAGTGTGGTTTTGACTGTGTCACTGGGATCCTGCTAGTCAGGACCCCAGTGCTTATGGTTTGTGGCCTGCTTGTCAGTGTGTTTCACTGTTTTCTAAATTGTCACTGGAGTCCTGCTAATCAGAACTACAGTGCTCATGCTCTCTCTGTTTCTAAATTTGTCACTACATACAGGTGACTCAGTATTTCAATCCAAATTGGCATACTGGTCCCCCTTATAAGTCCCTAGTATATGGTACATAGGTACACAGGGCATTGGGTTTCCAGGGGATCCTTATGGGCTGCAGCATTTCTTTTGTCACCCATAAGGAGCCCATACAAAGGCTTCTACAGGACTGCCGTTGCAGCCTGTGTGAAATAGTGCATGCACTATTTCACAGCCATTTTCACTGCACCAGGCCACTTCTAAGTTACCTATATAGCAAGTCTTCCACCCCTGAAGGCTGGATGCAAAGTACTTGTGTGTGAGGGCACCCCTGCACTAGCAGAGGTGCTCCCACATCGTCCCGGCCCATTTTCCCGGACTTCGTGAGTGCGGGGATGCCATGTTAAGTGTGCATTGCACATAGGTCAATACCTATGTACAGCTTCACGATAGTAACTGAATATGGCCAAGTAAGGTGTCTAACAAATGGGAATTGTACCCCAATACTGATTCCAGTATTGGTTGCACAATCCAATCAACTCTGTGGGCTCCACAGTGGACTCCCATTACTGCCCTACCAGCCTTCTGAGGTTTTCACTGCAGCCCCAGCTGCTGCCACCTCTGCTACCTCACAGACAGGCTTCTGCGCTCCTGGGGCTTGAGCAGCTCAATTCCAGGAAGACAGAACAATGCATTTCCTTTAGGAGAGGGGTGTTATACCCTCTCCCTTTGGAAATAGGTGTTACAGGCATGGGAGGGGTATCCTCCCAGAGCCTCTGGAAATGCTTTGAAGGGCACAGATGGTGCCCTCCTTGCATAATCCAGTCTACACTAGTTAAGGGACCCCCAGTCCCTGCTCTGGCACGAAACTGGACAAAGGAAAGGGGAGTGACCACTCCCCTGTTAATCACCCCCCCTGGGGTGGTGCCCAGAGCTCCTCCAGAGTGTCCCTGGGTTCTGCCATCTTGTTTTCAGGTTGGTCAGGGAACTCTGGGAGCATCTGAGTGGCCAGTGCCAGCAGGGGAAGTCAGAGACCCCTCCTGATAGGTGCTTACCTGGTTATGTGATCAATCCCCCTCTCACGGTTATTTAGGGTCTCTCCTCTGGGTGTTTCTTCAGATTTGGATTGCAATACTCCAGCAGGAATCCTCTGCATCCTTTACTTCATCTTCTACAGACGGATTAACCGCTGACTACTCCAGGAACTCTACAAAACTGCAACAAAGAAGCAAAGACGACTTCTGCAACATTGTATCTTCAGCTCCTGCCAGCAACTGCAACAGTTTCCAGGTTGTGCATCCTCCGAGGACTGCCTGTCTTCAGCCTGCACCAGAAGAACCAAAGGAATCTCCTGTGTAGTGACTGAGTCACTTCCCTGCTTCAGCAGGCACCTCTCTGCAGTGACGACCGGTGGCTTGAGTCCCCTCTCCAGACAACAGGCGTGGATATAGTAACATGGATTGTAGACTAAAGTGACTTCGACAGTCCTAACGTCCAGCTGTCCTACTTTGGTGGAGGTAAGAGCTTGCCTTCCAGTGCAAGACCATACCCCCATGCCCTGCATGACTTGCAGTTGCCAAGGCTTGTGAGCAATCGTCCTAGAAGTTCTTGGGGAACAGCACAGCTTGGGGCCACCAGCACTCCATCCTGTGACGCACAGCTTCTTGAGTGGTTATCTAGCGGCGTGGGAATCCTTTGTGTCGTGCTGCGTGGGCCTCCATTTGCACCTTCTTTGTACCCATGCTGTGGGACTCCTGGGCATGCTGCCTGGTCTTCTGAGGGCTTTCTGAGTTGCTGAGAGCCCCATCTGTCTCCCCCTCCTGGGTAGAGGCCACTAGATCACTCCTGGTCCTCGGCAGCGCCATTTTATGCTAACCGCAAGCTTAGCGTCTGCCAAGGCTTGTTGGCGGAGTCCAGCGACACAAATCAGACTGCATTCATCCATCCAAAGTAGGACATCTCCTGCACCAACCAGGAACCTGCATCTGTCTTCTTTGGTGCAATAGTGACTTTGGGGATCATTCCGACCCTGGCGGTCATAGACCGCCAGGGCCGGGGACCGCGGATGCACCGCCAACAGGCTGGCGGTGCATCCAGGCCAATTCTGACCGCGGCGGTAAAGCCGCGGTCAGAAAAGGGAAACCGGCGGTTTCCCGCCGGTTTTCCCCTGGCCTGAGGAATCCTCCATGGCGGCGCTGCAGGCAGCGCCGCCATGGGGATTCCGACCCCCTTCCCGCCAGCCTGGTTCTGGCGGTTTTGACCGCCAGAACCTTGCTGGCGGGAACGGGTGTCGTGGGGCCCCTGGGGGCCCCTGCAGTGCCCATGCCAATGGCATGGGCACTGCAGGGGCCCCCTAACAGGGCTCCACAAAGATTTTCAGTGTCTGGATAGCAGACACTGAAAATCGCGACGGGTGCAACTGCACCCGTCGCACCCTTTCCACTCCGCCGGCTCCATTTGGAGCCGGCATCCTCGTGCAAGGGTGTTTCCCGCTGGGCGGGCGGGCGGCCTTCTGGCGGTCGCCCGCAGGCCCAGTAGGAAACTCAGAATTACTGCGGCGGTCTTTTGACCGCGCTGCGGTATTCTGTCGGGGGAACTTTGGCGGGCGGCCTCCGCCGCCCGCCGAAGTCAGAATGACCCCCTTTGTCTTCTCATCAGTGGTTCTTCTTTTGCACCTTCATCCGGGTTAGCAGGGGCTCCTGTTCTCCCGGGACTCTTCAGTGCTGCTTAGACTTGGTCCCTTTCTTCCACAGGTCTTCAGGTCCAGGAATCCATTGTTGGTGTCTTGCAGTCGCCTCTGTTTCTTGCATTATCTTCTATCACGACTTCTAGTGTATTTTAGGAAACTTGGGGCCAGAAGTAGGTAGGATCCAAATTGCGAGTTGCAATTTGCGAGTCCCAGCGACTCGCAAATTGCAACTCGCAATTTGGAATGCAGAAAGGTGTCTCAGACACCTTCTGCGAGTATGTATGGGGTCGCAAAGACCCACCTCATTAATATTAATGAGGTGGGTCGCAATTTGCGACCCCATAGCGATTCAGGGCACTCACGGGGATGGTGGCCTGCTGGGAACAGCAGACCACCATGTCCGTGACTGCTTTTAAATAAAGCGTTTTTTTTTTTCAAAGTGTAACCCGTTTTCCTTAAAGGAAAACGAGCTGCACTTTGAAAAAAAAAACGAAACCTTTTGTTTCTGTATTTTTCAGGGCAGGTAGTGGTCCATTGGACCACTGCCTGCTCTGAAAAATTAATTTTTGTGCCAGACACAAAGGGGAAGGGGTCCCATGGGGACCCCTTCCCGTTTGCGCCTGGGTTACCATCCACTTCAAGTGGATGGTAACTGTGCTTTCATTTGCGACCGCAATCGCGGTCGTAAATGAAAATGCATACCAGTGCGACTCGCAAATAGGAAGGGAACACCCCTTCCTATTTGCGACTTGGAAATGCATTTTGCAAGTCGGTTCCGACTCGCAAAATGCATTTCTACATCTCAAAGTGGCTTTAGTGACTCGCAAACGGCAATTTTCGCCATTTGTGACTCGCTAAAGCTTTGCTACATCTGGCCCTTGGTGTGTGTTACTCCTGCTTTCCTGGGCTCTGGGGTGGGGTCTGTTACTTATCTTTGGTGTTTTCTTACACTCTCAGCGCCCCTCTACACACTACACTTGCCTAGGTGGGAAACTGACTTTCGCATTCCACTATTTTAGTGTATGGTTTGTGTTCCTCCTAGGCCCATTGCAACGTATTGTGGTTTTCACTATTTGCACTGTTTTTGTACTGTGTACTTACCTGTTTTTGGTTACTAGTGTATATGTTGTGTAATTTACTTACCTCCTAATGGAGTATAGTCTTCAAAGTATTTTTGGCCTTGTGTTACTAAAATAAAGTACCTTTGTTTTTGTAACACTAAGTATTGTCTTTCATATGTGTGAGTACTTTGTGACTGCAGTGGTATTGCAAGAGCTTTGCATGTTTCCTAGTTCAGCCTTGGCTGCTCTTCGTACAGCTATCTCTAGATAGCCTGGCTTCTAGACACTGACTACATTTCACTAATTAGGGATAACTGGACCTGGTATAAGGTGCAAGTACCTTTGGTACCCACTAGAAACCCTTCCTATCAAACTGCTCACTGACCATTACAGCCTCTCTCTCCATTCATGCTCACAATGTTGTTTGCCTTCCGGTCTTCAGCCCTCGATCTTTCCCATTGTCAGGAATCCCCAAGGTGCCTCCTGCGTTATCTGTCAGCATCCCCAGGGATTAGGGTTAAAGCATATCTCTGTTCTTTGTTAAACCTTCATGTTTCTAAGTAAACATAATGTGCTGTGTTACACAATTGGTTTTATCAATGCTTGGTTTGCCAATGCTTGTTTGCTAATGTGAGCGGGTGTAGACGTGCTTCTAATTGGGTGTGGTGTACACATGTGCTTCTAATTGGGCGTGGTAACTCATCCTCATGTGGAAACTCAACTGCTTTCCTGATTGGCTATAAATAGCAGAGTGAAGCATGCCTCCCTGCTTGGCTTTGTTTTGCTCCATGATCTCAGCATCTGATTTGGCAGTCCAGCCCCTGCTGTCATACTCGTATTCAGGACTTTTGGGGCAATTCTTTTCTTCGTTCCTGTACCAGCTGACACCAGGCATTCCTCCAGCACTCTGGAAAAGACTGCAGCTAAGTGATAGTATTCTCCAGGGAGTTCGTTCTTTGAGCGCCGCACTTTCCTAGAACAGCTGGTGTATTTCAGACCTCGTATTTTGGCAGAGTGCTTATCTTGAAGAGACAAATGCATTTCTGAACATTCTCCGTAATTATTGTAGTTACTTGCCTAAATGTGCTTCAGGAAATCTGCTTAAGCTCAAGTACTACAAAAAGTGGCAGTGAAATTTTAAAAGAGCATTTACGTGACTTTCGTTCTCTAATAGCATAACTCTTGGATTTAAATTGTATCATTCATGCCTGTGTTTCAGGTTTGAGGAATTTGCTTATGAAGGGTTTTTCACACACACAGTGAAACCAAACCAAACTGTGCCACCCTAACTGTTTAAACCCAGAGTGGACATTGGTATTTCTTGGATTGTTTTTGTTCTTTTTAGTTTAACCCTATGAATGCAGGAAAGTTATACGTGATATAATTAATGCCCTTGTTAGTCTTTCTTGTGCATGATAAGTGCAACCAGAGTTCTAATTGTAGTGTGCAACAGTGAATCTCTGTGAAGCCAGCCCTAGTGTCACAGTACTTATTGTTATGGTACTCAGTTTGGGTTTTTGGTAATGCAGTGTTATTAATTGTGCCAGCAGTTATTATTATCCAAGAAAAGTGCTGAAGCATCCCAGTGTTCTTCTACCGCTCCCGTGCCCATATCAGAAAGAGAGATTCAGTTTCAAGGAAGTTGAGTGTACTAACTCTACTATCACTCTGTCAACAACGACCTGCCCCTGAAGATACAGGGTGCCTGGCTGGACCAGCAAGACGTGGCAGTGTTTTGTCTTTTTCTCTTCCACTCCCACTCCCCCTTTTCTTTTGGCACACCTGCTGGGGTTTCTGTGTCCACCAGAAAGTGCAGAGAGGTGTTCCAGGAGGTCGGGGGCATACCATCACCCCTGCAGACATCCTGCTTTTCGGGTGAGTGGCCCCATCTCAACACCCATCTTCTTCTCTTGGGGTGTTGTTCCCTTTGTTGTTTCCTACTTCTCCTAGTCCCAGACCTCTTTAGAATTGTCAAAAATAGTGCTGTGTCATTATTCAGTATCTGAAGGTGCACATGGAAAGAATGTGTGACGCACACTCCTAAGTATCTCAACTTACACTTGACCTTTATAAAGATAGAGGTTGCTGCTGCACTGCTCGGGTGTCTTTAAAGAATATCTTAAATTTGGTATTCTCAACAACATAGTAGCCTGTCTCCCTTGATCTCCGCAAACTTATATCTCTGTAATTCAGCAGGCATGATCCTACTGTTGTCGGGGGTCATTTGGGGATCGGGTGGCATTCCACTTATCTGTGTGCTCTTGCCATGGCATACAAGTTGGAGAGACAATGAAATAAAATTTGCTGCGTCAACCTCTTGTCCAGGAAAGTTACCAAATCGGGTCCTTCTATGCTCCTGGGCAATATATCCCCACATATATATTATTGAAATTGGATTAGCCATCTTAATCTTCCTCCCTGTATTTCAGAACAGTAGCATGGTCAGTGAGGTTGATTAACTGTTCCTTAAACGTGTCAGAGCTCAGCTGGCTCTGTCCGTTAGTTTTTATTGGTCATCATGCAGTAAACTCATGTCCACAACTACTGAGTCGGTCTAATTTTCTACTGCTTCCCTTGTGGCTAAAATGGCCTTAAATATTTTAGCTAATCTGTCCTGTGGCTGTATTTTCACTGTGTCTTGCCCAGCTATTATTTCCATATTTATTGGCTTATGGGTTTACCTGATTGAATAGCCTTCTTGCATGATGCCTTGACTTTTTGTGGATTTATACTTGCCCCAGTTAGCAGGTAATTTTCTGCACAAGTTAGTGGTGCAAGTCTGTGATGACCTGTGTTTTTGAAGGTTCAAGAGGGCTCTGCCAGTCACACTAGCGATGCAAGTCTATGAATCCCTGTGTTTTTGAAGGTTCAAGAGGGCTCTGCCAGTTGCACTAGTGGTGCCATTTTACCACTTCAAATACTTCCACATTGTATAGCACCTTGGAACAAAGAGGAGTCACTCTTTTGTTGTATTGTACAAAGACTTAATTTTGACTCTACAGACCTTTCTTACTCTTGATTCTTGGATCACCCCTATTGTGGCAGGTCCTAGGCCATAGAGACCATCATTTCCATGAGAAAAATGTTTACTGTGCTCTCGCTTCAGGAGGAGTCATATTGGAGAGAGTAGGTCAACTGCCCAAAGCATCAAGCATAGGACTCCCTAAACCTAATAGCAACTTAACTACCAGTCGGCAAGGTCTTTCTTCCATCACTTTGCCCACCTCTCCCACTTCTAAGCCGAAGACCTGTAGGGGTGCTGTCTCAATTTCTCCTTAGTGTATGAGTGGGGACAAGGCAATTGCCTCCCTCAGCCTCCGTCCCAGGAAAGAGGTTCCACAGGCAATTAAAGATGCTGGTACCAGGAGTTCCTGAAAAGCTGTGCTGCTAACTGCAATCTCATCATAGGTCATCTTTTATGAGGGCCCTCTGAACCAGTTCCAGGGCAACTTCCCTTCTGCACTCATTTGGGCTACTAGGTGGCCTCAGTTGTGTGGGGGCATTTCTCTCAGTGCTGCCACCACTGGGACAGCTTCACTTACTCACCAGTAAGTGCATGTCTCGCAGTCATATCTTTCAGCAAGGTCACTCATCAGCATCTTGCCCAGGCCAACTGCTACAGTGGTGAACCCTGAGGGAAGCATCCCAGTTGCTTTCTTCTGGTGCTAACAGCATATAGGACATGATGATCAGTTCATAGAGAGGAAGGATTCCACAAGGTAGCAAACTGCATGATATTTAGTACAGCATTTCTTCAGTTTGGGTGGCTGACAAAGAGCTCCAGATAAATTGGCCTGATTTAGAACTTGGTGGTTGGAATACTCTGTCACAAATGTGACAGATATCCCGTCCATAGTATTACGATCCCCATAGGATATAATGGGATTGTGATAAGGCAGATGGGATATCCGGATCAGATGGGATACAGGGTATTACCCCCCTCCAAGTCCTAAATCAGGCTCAAAGTCTTTCATGCCACTGGATGCTCACTATGACCCCCGAATGTCAGTTGTTTCTAATGTAGAATTAAAGCCTAAAACCATTAAGAAAACACAACTTTTCTGAGAAGCAAAAAGATGTAAGTGAAACACCTAAATTACCAATAAGAACAACTTTGAAAGTAAAGCTGTTCCAATGTGTAACCTAGGTCTTACAAGCTGTAGTTTGTCCTATACATGACCCTTAAGTAAAATTTTAAGAAAAATGATTACGGAGGGGCCTCCATTACAAAGATGCCAATTCATAAAGAATCACTGAAAGTCAAAAATCGATGAATTGTAGGTTTCCTAATGTTTTTCATAGATTTCTGACATGTAGGGAATTCACAATGATACTCAGGGGCAATTGATTTATATCACACAGTTTAATGCCTAGTCCTACTACTCTATATTAACTTGTGCAGTAACTAAAGGGAGGGGGCAAGCAGTCTCCCTCCCGGGCCAATATTGGCCGGCTGTGCCCTAATTAGGGCTCAACAGTTGGGTACAGGTATTGCAGTATTGTTCTATATTTTTCTTAAAGAATGATAACCTCCAAACCTTATATATATATGTGGGTGTATCTATATATAGATAAGTATCTATATATAGATATATGCTACTGGCATTTGCCAGTAGGTAGTTTTAGTTCGTAGCTAGTTTCCAAGGACGGAGCATTTTTTGTTTTGCCTATAACTTTGGCGCTGCTTGACAAAGCTTCACGAAATTTTCATAACATATACTTAGGTCAGTTCAGCTGCTGTCTTGAAAGTTTCAGGGTGATACGTCAAGCAGGGGCTGAGGAAAAGGGGGGCCCCCAAATGTATTTTCCCCATTCATTTTTCAATAGGGTCTTTCGACACACCTTCAGCCTAAACTGCTGAACAGAATACACCAAATTTGGCAGGAAGCTAGATCCTGTTCCACAGATTACACTTTTTGTGGTTTGGTGTTAATCTGTTCAGTAGTTTTGGAGTAATTTATGGCCAAAAAATATAGATATGTAGGGAGGCCGAACTTCAGCAGATCCAGACCTGCAAATCTGGGGGGAAAGCAAGGCCCTGATTGGCTGGCCGCAACCTGACAGAAAAGTTGCAGCTGCCATTTTGTTTGTCGCATCATCTCAGGGGTGGGAAACGAAGAGTGCAAAAACACATATGGGGTCAGGATACAGGTATCTTGACCACATAGGACACATAGAGGGGTCCTGGGCCCCGTTGTGGGCAAAGAATTGCCCAATTAGTGTTTTTTCATCTGATGCATGAACCCGCAAATCCACTGGTGGATCCATGGTTCCAGAATTATAAAAAATTTTAAACCCACCCACTGCATCCAACCTGATGCTGCGCACGGCCAAAGGCAGTGTGCAGCCTGGGTGTGGGTGGATGCAGGAGGGTTGGCCGCTGAGCCTGGCCATAGGCCAGGCCTTGTGGCCAACTCCTGACATGCACGGCCAAAGGCCGTGAGTACCACTGGTTATATTTATGTCAGTGCGTGCAAATAAAACTATAGAAATTCACTGAAAAAAAACATACACTACAGGGACATTATAGCTAGGCTCTGAATTTCCTAGCACAAAACCAAGGTAACTATAACTTGCGCCTTTGCCATGCACAGCTCATTATTCTGCATATTACATCATTGATGACACTTTCTATGGCATCATTGATAATATTACTGCAACATTTGCAATAAAATTATTGATGAGAAAACTGTGCATGGTGGGGGCGCAAGTTATAGTTACCTTAGGGTGCAAGTTATAGTTAATTGAGTTAACCAGAACTATAACTGCTGAATTGTTATGGTTTTGTGCAAGGAAATTCCGAACCTATCTATAACGTCCCTGTAACCTTTGTGTTTTTTCAGTGAAATTTTTTTTTTTGCTCACCTCAAATGTCTGTTTTTCTAGCAAAGTTTTTAAGCATAGGATTGGCACAGTGCCATCCATGCCGAGATAGAAAGCGACAAAGTATCCTTGCCAAGCTGTAAAATGACAAAAGTCTTTCACCACTCCAGGCTCAGTATTACAGCTTTAGACTGGTAAAATACCATCCAAGCCAACCTGGAATGAGCAAAAACATCCCCTGACACGTGTTTCGATGTCATTACATTTCTTCAGAGAGGTTTGGCTTTGTCCAGACACAAGGGAGCATCCAGTATAAGTCAAAACAACACCCTTTCATGGTCAGAGTCATGCACCCTGAAAGCATATTGTTTTGATATGTGTGTATATATATATACATATAGGTATATATATATATATCATTTTTGCTTACTACTGATACATTTGTGACTGCAATAGAGCACTTTTTTCACATGTACTTTACTAAAATGCTGCTTTCAGGTAGTGCTGGTTTCACTATTTGTGGAACAGTATTTTAAAAATATTTTTATAAGTTGGTGTTGCATTTTTATTGTGTGGTATCTTTTACTTATTTACTGTTTTGGTGATTGTTGGAAAATGGGTTATTGGTAAGGGCAGGTAGGTACCTACACCTAGCAACAAGCCACTAACCTCCACCTAGGTACAGTTAGGTCTCAGTAAATTAATCCCAGCTCAACCCTTGGTAGCTTGGCAACGAGCGTCAAGGCTTAACTTAGGAGACAGTGTGTAAAGCATTCAAATATCACAAAACAGTAATTAAATAAAACACAGGAAACAGTTTAAAAATCCAAAACCAATTTATAAAAATAGTTTATATTTTTATCTTTAAAATGACACAAAAAGGCTTAAAATCGGTTCAGGGGAACCGGAGATATGAATTTTTAAAGAATTATTACTTTTCTAGCGTTTAGAAACAAAAAGCACCAATCGGGTCATCTGGTTGCACCTCGACCGGGGCAAAGTCAAAGTTTCAGGCCGACCGCGATGGAGCCCTGCTCGGCTACAAGTCGCGGGAGGCCTCGGTTAAAAAGTTACCTTCTGACTTAGTCTTTATTTTGAAGTTTTTCTTCACCGGGACGAACCTGCCAGTTGAATCCAACCTCCTGGAGCCCTTGTCCGGATACGCGATGTGGGTTTCCTCGGTGGAGACTTTTACCTTCGGACTTAGTCGTTTTTTCGAGATGAAAATCCTTCGACCGGGGTAAACCTGGATCTTGATCCGACGTCCGTGGAGCCCTTCTCGGATACGATGGCTGGGAGGTCCCGGTCAACTTTTTACCTTCGGACTTAGTCTCTTTTTCGGATGTTTTTCTTTACCGGGACGAACCACGAAGTCAGGCCGGGTCGCGGTTGAGGCAAGCCGGCTAGAATTTCCGCGGCGGGTCGGTCCCTCTCTGGAGCTTTTTTACAAAATTTTTCAAATCTTCTCCAAACTTCTGGGGCTTCACCCAGATGTTCTTTTAAGGTTCTTTTGGGGTCCACAGCTCACCCCAAGGGTCCAGAAGTTCTGTGATGGTCCTTGGGGGGTGCGGACTTCAACTCCCAGAATGCACCTGGCGCAAACTCCTTTTTGGCCACTGGACAGTGGTCAGCTGGTCACTTTTTCAGGAGTTGGTGCAGGGGACTCTGGATAGCAATTTTTCACCTGTAGCAAACAGGGAGTCCCTCCTTGAACCAGTTGAAGCCAGGCAAAGTCCTTCTTGTGGTGAAGCCCAAGTGTGCAGCTGGTGCAGTCCTTCTGAGTGCAGGTTCCAGGTGCAGGCCAGGGGTCCAGTAGGGCAGTCCTTCTTCTCCTTTAGTTCCTTCTTCTTGAAATTTGGTGGGGATCTGAGGTGTGGGTGCAGGTCTGCCAGTTTTATCCTTGCTCCTGGGTGAAAAGCAGGGGGGCCCTGGTTCTCCAATCAGGGACAGGGTCGTCCCCCTGTGATGACCACTTCCTGGGAAGTGTGGCAAAAATCCATCCCAGAAGGCAACAGTCTCTAAAAATCCAACATGAATGAATCTGATTTTTGGAGGTTACATCTGGCTGAGCCCACCCACTGGTGTGGCTAAAAATCCTAAACACACCCCTCTCCTGCCCTCTCCTAATCTAATCAAGGGGGCACCTAATTGTCTGGGGTTGCAGGATGTGGGGGTGTTGCTGGGTGCTCCAAATGTCCTTCTCTGCCTTTGAAGACCAGTTTGGCAGCCCTCCCCCTTCCTGCCTCACCATCTGCTGAGGGGAGATTCTCTCCCCCAAGCATATTCCTTTGTGTGAAGCCAGGCCACTTCACACCTCATCAAGGCAGCCTGGCAGAAGCTGCTGCAGGCTGGCCAATCAGAGCACAGCAGCAAAAACAATGCAGAGCTGAAATTGGCAACTTTTTAGGTAAAGTCTAAACTTTTTACCTGAACAAGTTATATTAAATCCAACAACTGGAAGTTGTGGGATTTATTACAACAATTAATTTGATACCAAATTCTTGGTATGTAACATTTAAGGAGACTTTAAAATTTAAAATAAAGTCTGCCCATTCTAGCCTATGAAGGCCATTTACTTCAATGAGGGAAAAACGAATTTGGCTGTTTTTACCTCACCAGGGCTTATAAATCTATTTTTATAAAGTCCCTGCTTATAGTTACATGGCACCCAGCCCTAGGGGCACATAGGGCACACCTTAGGGGTGACTTATATGTAAAAATAAGGTAGTTTAAGACTTTGGAAGTACCTTTAATTCCAAAGTCGAATTTGCATATAACTTTAATTTAAAAGCAGCCAGCAAGGCAGGCTTGCTTTTAAAATGACACTGGGCACCTCAGCAGTGCACCTAGGTGTGCACCACCTATGCTGTGGTCCCTAAACCTACATGCCCTACCATATACTAGGGACTTATAGGTAGGTTAACTTAGCCAATTATAATTAGCCTAATTTGCATAACCATTTTACACAGAGCACAGGCCCTGGGACTGGTTAGCAGTACCCAGGGCACCATCAAAGTCAGGAAAACACCAGCAAAAAGAGGAAAATGGGGGCAAAAAGTTATGGGGCCTCTGCAATCAGCCCTGTTTTCTCACAGTGATATTACATGCTTCACACAAACCTGTCTCCTAAGTTAAGCCTGACTGCTCCTTTGCTAAGCTGCCTAGGGTTGAACAAGCATTACTTTATTGGGACTTGACTGGACGTGTTAGTACTAGGTGAGGGTAAATACCATTCCCTCACCTACCAATAATCCATTTTCCTGCAGCTATTAACATAATGTTTATTTAAACCTTGCGATTACCCACAAGGCTAAAAACAGTTTATCACCGAACCTTGTTCTTATAGGCTCCCAGGCTATTATGGCATGCAACTTAGACTGGCGAGTCAGCATCTTTCCCCCCTAAATTGGTGTCTTGGGAAAACCACTGAACACTGCTGTATCTGACACCTACAAGTCTTGGTAGTCAGCCCTGCCTCCTTCAGAGCCTAAGGTACTTCCTTTAGGTGGGCCAGGTGGTCTTCTCAGTTGTAACTGTAGACTGCCATGTTATCCAAGTAGGCAGCACTGAAGCCTTCCAGCCCAGTTACACTCAGCCTGACCTTCCAGTATATATTTCATATACTAATTTCCTTCCTTGCTTGGTGATACTGGCATTTCCATTCATTTTTATGCTAGTGATAAACTGCTACTTGATTTAACATCAATAAGTCTATTAAGACAGCTAATTGCATTTGCAGAATGTACAGCTGAAAATATTCTTTAAAAACATTTAGAAAACCAAACATTCAGTGCTTAGGGCACCTTTTAACATATCCTACTGGGCATGGTGGTTAACAAGGGACAAGGTTAGAGACTGTAAAATTAGCTTGGAATTACCTTGACCAATAATTTATCCTTTAAGTCTCTTAACCTTACTGAGAGGGCTAGTGTGAATTGTACTGGACTGGCCTTGTTGCAGTTTATTTTAATCACCCGTCAGTATTATTGCATGTGTCTGAATGTTAAACTACCATGAGTCAGAGGGCGTTGTCAAAATGACAGAGCTACATTAAAATGTTTCAATTGAGGGTATTTCTGTAGACCTAGGCTTGAGTGGTATAACATTAAACATGTGTCCAATTAATTTGTTTGGTATGCCCTCAATAGGACACAGTTGAGACTGCTTAAAGCTGTAATTTCTTGTCAAGCCTTGCTGTTTCTTTAAGATCTCTCTATCTGACGAGATGGCCCGCCAAAGGGCAAAAGATGTGGCCAAAACATAGTTTCTTCTGCTTTACCAGGTGTAAAGCATTTTAACTTGAACTGGAAATTAATTGTTATGTTAATTTCAGAATAGAGGATTACCAGTTAGAGAAAATTTGTAGTTTATTTTTGGACATGATTCATGATAAGAGGTGCAATTTATTTGCGTGTCCTTTACCCAGAACTCCCTTGTTTTCGTAAACTGCTTCTCAGTGAATGTTTGCTATAGATTGTTGAGATTTTAAATCCTCCTCAGAATTTTAATATAACACGCATTTGTATTCTAAGATTATCTTGTTCTATGAAATATTACCCAGTAAACAAATAAATGGCCTGTCCGAATGTGCTGAAGACAAGAAAAGTGCAATGACCCAAAAATGTTCTTCTCAGCCTGAAGACAGTGCCACCTCATGTTTTTAATTTCACCACCTTACACTTCTTGTCTATAGCTCATACTTGTGTGATTTTCTTTCTCTTCTTACACCCTTTCTCAATGTTTTCTTATCTTTCTTTTTATTCGCCCTTGTTTGCAGTTCTCTCCCTTGCTCTATGTCGAAGTTTATCTCCAAAAATGAGTGTCAGTGTCAGCCATCTGCAAACTTCAGCTCAAATTTAACACTAGGTACAGAGAAGCAAATAGATCCGATGACTTCTGAATTCTGCACTCCGAAGTCATTTAAATGGACTGATGTTCAATCAATCTAGTGTAAGAACAGCGATCACAATTACTAAGGGAATAAGCATCTAATGCCCGATGACTAGAATAATAACATAATTATTGTAAACCAGATTTTTTGTATTATATTTCCTGCAGGTAACAATCTTACCTTTTTACCTGATACAACTACAGCAAAACAAGCAATGAGGGTGAGTCCAATCATCAAATAGCACGCCTTTATCCGAGCCTTGTTTCTTGCAGCATCCAACATTTCTATCCTACAAATAAGATTACACACATTAGTCCTGTAAAAATTAAAATCTACAAACCAGCTAGAGATTTCTGTCCACAAGACTCTCAGGGCACCATGTGGCAGATTCACACAGAAATAATAAATATGACAAAGGGCTTGTGAATGATGGTAAATTGATTGTAATTTGTTGATCCCTAAAAATGTCCCAGTCAAAGTCATAAATTGCAAGTGGCGTAAAATGTTCATGGAAATGTTTGTGAAGCACAGAAACATAGCATTTTACAGCAGGCACTGTCACAATTAGCAATTAAGGTGCAAGAGGAGGATTTATACTTAGTGGATGTGGAACAGCTACCAAAAATAGGCGGCTATCTAGTCTGCCCTATTTAGATTAAACTGCCATGTGTTAAGTCAATATATTACAGGCGGGACCTCTGCCCATATTCTGGTTTCCTTATGTCTGTTGGTGTCGTGTGAAGGCTACAGTTTTTTAGCTGAAACCCTGAAACATAACTACCATCACCATGTTGGTAAATATCCAATTCTCTTCATCAAGGTTTCAAATGACTTGCTATATACACCCTAAAAGGTTTCAGATGAAAGTGCATCACCATCATGTTTTTGGACGCATCTATCCTCCGCATTCATGCATAAATTTGCTAAATTTAATAAGCCATATCTTATCAAACTCCCATGAAAACATGTGCACCAGTCTTCTATGGTATTTACACTGCTCATGTGTTGTGATACTAGTAGGTTTTGACCCATAAGAAGTGGGCTTCGAGGGAGTAGCCTTACTACTCTAGTGATCTATTTGGGTTTCTTCTATTTTTTCCTCACTGCATGATGTAGTGTTGTGAGACTATGGCCCATATTTATACTTTTTTTGTGCCGCATTTGTGTCATTTTTTGACACAAAAGCAGCGCAAACTTAGAAAATACAATTATACAACTATATTCTCAAAGATGAAAAAAGTGTGTTTGCAATGTGGGGTTTTATTTCTTCATGAAGGTAAATGTCCAGCCATATGACAGAGGTGAAGAAGTTGCAGGAAAGAAAACCAAAGCGAAAGAGAAACCAAATATCTCCCAGCGAGAATAGAAAATGGACATCAGAAGGTTCTAGAAGCATTCTCGCTACACCCATAAGGTCAAAAAGCAGCACCAGTTATTACAAGTATAAACCTGACAAAATCTATAATTGTCAAGCTCATCCTACAAAGGCTCTTCAACGTCATTATCAAGCGCCAGGGAAGAAGATGGATGTGCAATGATGGTATCAACCAAGGAACAACCGGCACATGTTGGTTTGATTGCTTACAAGGAAGAACAAAATACAAAGGCAAGCTATCAAATTAAACAACCAAATTCATTTGGACACTGCCCTAAAATTACAATAAAAGTCATCAGTTGCCCCGTAACCTTTAACATAGACAGTGGTGCATTGATTAACATTATGCCAGTTGAGAAGTTCAATAGCCTGTCTCCTGTGCCACGCCTCAATCCCTCAAACATGAAGGTACACACATGGGCTGCTTCTAAATCACTGCAGAGTTAAGGGTCATTCATAGTGACAACATGACATAAAGCAGTATCAGTGCAAGTGCTAATTCACGTTATTCAAGGAACTTCGTCCAGTGCATGCCTACCCAGTATTGCCACTGCTGCTGACATGGAAATTACATTTCTCAATTACAAACTGCACACTCAATCTGAAATTCTGAGTCCATTGCTGTCGTTGTTTCATGGCCTAGAAGACTCAGAAAGAAAATGAAAGTGCAACTTCACATTAATGAGGCCATTGGCTCTATTGTCCAGCAGGTACCACAGTGACACTTTTCACTTGCAAGAAGCCACTGAAAAAGAACTAGGAATGCTGTTGAATCATGACATCATTTAGAGCTCCATTGCTCCTACGCAATGGGATTCGCTCATAGTGGTGGTGGCAAAAATTGACAGTGGAGGTTCAGTGTGCATTTGTGTTGAGATGTGCCAGGCCAACAAAGCAATCAAGAGAGAAAGACATCCTGGTCCACAATTAGTGGACATGAGCATGCAACTGAACAGTGACAAAGCCTTCTCTTATCTTGATCTAAAAAAGGGATGTCATCAACTCGAGTTAGAAGAGAAGTGCAGGTACAGCACTACTTGTTTTAATCATATTGGTTTGTACAGAAACAAAAAGTTAAGTTTTGAGTGTTGTCAGCTGCAGAAACATTTCAGGATGTTACATATCGAATAATGCTCAAGGTACATTTGTGAGTTTCCTACTGAGTGCCTTACTGAGAGACTTGACAAAACAAAATGTCCCTTTCCAGTGATCTGCTGAATGTGATGCTAAAGAATAAAACATGCCATTGCGAATGCAATCAAGGTGGCCTAATTTGACCCCCAGTTATATACTTGGGGTATACTCGGTGAGGCTGGGGGCAATCGTTGCTCAACATAATTTTCGTCCCAAGGCTCAGACACATTGTGGCTTATGACAGTCAAAGATGGCCTGACACAGAACGTGCCAATTCTCAGCCAGAGAAGGAGAGTCTGGCTGTATTCTGGGCCTGCGAACATTTTCATGTGTTTCTATATGGAAAATGGTTCACTATCATTACAGACCACCAAGCACTGTTCACTATGTTTGGAAACCCGGAAGCCAAGATATCACCTCACATTCAGAGGTGGGGTTGAGACTGCAAGAGCAGGACTATTCACTTATACACAAGCCAGGTAAAAATCAGAACCCTGCTGATAAATTTCACGAGTGCCACTACATCATCAAATTGCGACATCCAAAATGTATGAGTACATTAACTTCATTTTGTGGTCTAACATGCCATCAGCTCTATTAGGTGAATAGATTATTGCTGCTACTAATGCTGATAAGAGCATGCATATCCTCAAAGACACTATTTCAACTCAATCATAGAAGATTATCAGTCAACCTTTTGCTGACGATGTTGAATTAAAAAAATTAAAAAATGTACAGGATGAACTGTCAATGACCAGAGAAGGTGTTGTATTAAGAGGCCCGAGAATCATCATACCTGAGAGCATAAGATAGAAAGTCATTGAACTAGCCTATAAAGGACATTGTGGATTTGTAGCCACCAAAACAGCCCTAATAGATCAAGTCTGGTTCCTGTGCCTAGACGAGTGAGTTGAGAGGGAACTAAAAGAGTGCCATCTTTGCAGCTGCCTTTTCCCCAAAGTGACATAGCATCCATTCTGCATAGACTTGAAAAAGATTTGCAGTTGATGTCTTTGGACTCCTAGGAAATGGGCATCATCTCATGGTAGTAATTGATGAGTATTTATGCTTTTCCTTAGTAGAGAAGTTATCAATAACAAACCATAACAAAGTCATCAAATGGCTGGATGACCTCTTAGCTTTGGGTATCCCTGCCATTCTCAAATATGATGATGGTCTGTCATTAAATTGCAAACAATTCAAAGAGTTACAAGTCATACAAAATGTCAAGCATCAAAGGAGTATACCTCTGTGGCCCCAACCCAATAGTATTGTGGAATGATTAATGGGTCCCCTCAAAAGGGTAATTTAACACGCATAGATGGAGGGGGTCAAGTTAAACCAAGCCCTATGTCAAGCACTCTGTGATTATAGTTTAACTCCTCACTCCACAACTGGTGATAGTCCTGCCACCTTGCTATCCGGGAGAGCCTTTGGAACCAAACTGCTACAGTTGACAGTCGACCGACCCTTGAATACTGATAAGGTTCGCGTCACAGACACTTTGTGAAAGTGCAAAAGCAAAACATTTGCTGATTGGCGTCAATGAGCTCAGGAATCAGTCTTTAATGAAAGTGACTGGGTCCTGGTTAAGCAGAAACAAAAGTGGTAAACAGACACTCCCTTTGTGTCGATCCTCTGTGGGTTGTGACATGCAAAAGAACACATGGTGATGGAACATTGTCCTGGAAAGTCTATCACATGGGACTCTTTGCACCTGAACCACCTACCTTGACGTTCATCAGCTCCTGCAATCATGAATGAGGTGATCCTGTCTGACAGTCCAGATCAAGCATCAGAAACTTTCCAATTGGTGCACAACCAGAGTGCATCTCAACCACCTCATACCACTCAATCTGGCTGACTAGTGCGAGTGCCTCAACAACTTATTGAAGAAATATAATGTGACTTTTTATTTAACAAAGGTCTGCGATGTAGTGTTGTAAGACTATGCACACTAAGCCTCTTGTGGTCCTAGATGGAAGCAAACAAGTAGTTACGTAACTTGCTGGGGTGTGTTAAGGTGTGGTGATTAATGGTTATGATCTAATCAGAGTGCTACGTGTGATCATATGCTGAGAATTAAAGACGTCTGTGATAGAGCTCAGTGTGAGGCATTGTCATTTGCATGCTCCCCGGCTGGGGAGGAAGCTACACATGCATTTCTCTTTTGTGAATGTTCACATATGAGGTGGATGATGATGGAAGGGAATGACTGTTGGTGAAAGTTTATAGAGAGACCTCTATGCCTTGTCTCCTTTGAGAATGTTATACATTTTTTAAAGCACATCTATGTACTAAGCTCTGTGTAGTGCATTGCTTCACAGAACAGTTTGCCATCAAGTAATATTCCCTCACATTATTTTCCCCTATGTGCAGCAATGAAGGGATTTTGTTCCATGTCGCTATCTGCACCAAAGACATGAAATGTCACAATGCAGCTCAGTGCAGCACATGAAGTATCAAAATCAGTGACTTGTTTCAGTCCAAAGACATGTTTGAAAACTAAAGCAAAATGATGCGTTTTGATAATTTAGTTGCCTGTAATAGTTACATGTGAGGTACTAATATTTTCATCACAAATCGTCACTGTAGCACCCTGATGAAAACATTCATAGCATAATGTACTCCAGTAGCATTTTCACCTCACACATAGACTAATAACAGGATTCAGAAATTTGTGCTATTATGAAATTGGACCTTGAATAATGTTATGTTCATGGTGACCCTGATATAGATGTAGAGTGTATATTTTGCACACCCATACTAAATAATAACAAGGACTGGAAAAAGGTGACACACATGATCTAGAAAAAATACATAGGCCCTGATCATTAACTTGGGGTAGGGTTGACTAGCGTGGGTCCAGGAAGACAAGATCAAATTCAGATTTTCCCAATATCCACAAAAGGTAATTTTTGGGGCACTAATGCTAAATGATAAAAATTTACATTGTCAGTACTTATCTGGAAAATCTAGCACAAATGGCTGCTGTGTGGCTCCATGTCTTGACGTGGCTTTCAAGTCACTGGGATTTTTCACCCAACAGCATTAAGGTTGCTAGGGCTTTGAGTTTTGCTTTCCTATAATAGGTATGGGCCTAGACACCAAGGCATGTTTGGAACCTTTGGGTTACATTATGTTTGTGGCGTTATGTGGCCAGTTGAAAGATACACATGTAGTTTCATAACAAATCACTGCTCATCCAAAATGATGCTAAAGACAATGAGGCATAGATCATTTGCCAATCTCTCCATTTTGGACAATGCCCAGCAAGGAAAACATGAGTTCACAAAAAGTACCAGGGTATTTTGACATCTGGACTATATCTCCTAATTGCTATTCATCCGCAAGTTCTATGCAGCTATTACATTGCTTGCAATTTGTCTCTTATTTGTCAAAAACTCCTTATTGAACGTGGTCCTATGTACAATGCTCAGAGTATGAACTTATTTAACTTCTGGTGGATCATTGACCAGAAACTCAGATGTTGCACCCAAACCACCACTAGCAATAAGCGTGTCACTTGGGTAATTGGCTGACTGTTACAGCAGTTTTTCTGTTCTCTCCCAATAACCACGTCAGTCTTGTCTCTCTCCGGCTGGAAGCAGACTCCCATGTTTGCTCCCGTTTGGAGGCAGACTTAAAAAAGCTCCTGTAAGACAATAGCAAACATATGTTTCCTTGCCTGTAGGATGGGCAGGGAAACTACTGGGTTGGGCTCCCCAGGTCACAGTCACTGAGGAGGCCCGGGGAGATAGGGTCCTCAGGGACTTTTAAGGCAAGGGGGGGGTGGCTGCATGCCCCCCTCCCTTTTAAAGACCCTGGGGCATGGGGTCCCCAGGCCCTTTTTAAGGCTCTGGGAGTGGGGCTGTGTGTCCACCTCCCCTTCAATTTTCAATTCAGCCCCGGAGATGAGATCCCCAGGGGCAAATTAGGTGCAGTGAAGGGAACTGTGCACTCCCTTCTTTCATTAAATATCCAGCTCCATGGGATGGACCCTGTAGCTGGGTTTGTGGTCCTCAGGTGGTCTCATCTTGGCCTGAGAGATACAATCTTAGGGGCCTCTCGGAGGCTCGGGGAGGGGGGCCAGACACCCCCCTCACCAAAAAAATTGTGTCGTTCCCCCCAGGCTCTGGCCCCCCAGGGAGATTCAATAAAACAAATGTGGAGCCTGCACTTTTTTAAAAATGTTTTGCTGCAGATTTGTGAATTCTCTGCACATTTTCAGCAAAATAAATGTGACCCCCACCACCAGACCAAGGGGGGTCAGGTTATGCCTACTCTGTCCTTTGTGTCTTTTTTTTAAAACATTTTTTAGTACTCAGGAATGAGTCCCAAGTCCTAAGATGGCTGCCATTACCTCCTGTATAATGTGATGGCAGCCAATCAGATCTTTGTCTGGACAAAAGGTCCTCCACTGCATTATATCTTCAAAAAATATTAACCTTAATTTCTCCAAAGCTACTGAAAAGATTTATACCAAAGCAGAAAAAGCACTTTTTCTGGACCAAGATCTAGCTTTCTGACAAATTTAGTGTAAATCCATTTAGCAGTTTGGACTGTAGCTGCGTCTAAAGTACCTATGGAAAAATGAATGGGGAAAATACGTTTTCGGTCCCCTCCCCTTTGTCTTGGCCCCTGTTTGAATGAGCATCCCAGAACTTGTGTAAACTAGTCAAAAAGTAGCACTTTTTTTGGAAAGTTCCATGGAGATTCATCAAACAGCTACAATGTTATTAGAAACACAAAAAGGCATTTTCTATGTTAATACAATCCCAACTATAACTACCCGGTGGCAGCTGCCACTGGGTCATTATAGTTAGGTTACCTTTTCCACAAGAAGAACCTTCATTGGTTTGCTAATAAGTCTGCCAAAGTTTGACGAATCCTCAAAATACTTTCTCAAAAAAAGGCTCATCTAACTCAAGTCTTCCTTGGAACGTTTTGGGGTGATATGTCAAGCGGGGGGTTTGAGAAAAAAGTGGAGGTCCAAAAACACTAAATCTACATGCATTTTCCAAAGACATGTTTGTGAAGCGATATTGCAAAAACTGCTGAACAGAATTACACAAAATGTGGCATGAAGCTACCTCTTAGTCCTGAAAGCCTGACTTTGTGATTTGGTGTAAATCTGTTTTGCAGTTTTTGAGAAAGGAAGGCACAAAAATATTTGTATGTCTGGATGGTTCGGCTTGAGGGACTCTCCTGAGAGTCCTTCAAACCCAATTTTTAAAAATGGAGTATTCTGATTGGCCGATGGGGTTTCTTTTCACTTGGGCCAGTTAGCTCACTTGTCACTCTGATTTTTCATACGCAACATTAAGAAAAATGTTGCACACAGCCATTACAGGACCCAGGGAAAATATATAAGGGGCAGGGTAGGGATACCCTGCCACCCTGGGCCTTGTGGGAGTGGGTCTCACAAGGATTTTGTTTTTTCACAAAAAATAAAAAGAAGTACCTATTGACGTTTTAATTATCATTTTCATTTTTGGAGAAAGGGGTGTGAGTTGCTCCCCCGCCCTGAGCCATTGAGGACCACACAGGGACCCCATCCCACATTTCCCCCCTCCGAGGGGAATTGTGGCCCCCATCCTGAGCCTCTTTTGGGTGTCACCATCCCCATGCAAATATCAGACCCAGGGACCTGATCCCCTGGGGCGCAATAATACAGTGTCCCGGGGATCCCACAGCTGGGCCACTGTAGATATTTGCCTGGGAGAGTGTGCCATATTATCCCAGGCAGGAAACTCTACTTTGCTCACACTTGATGGGGCCACTATTGGGTCGGGAAGCGGGTCCGTATGCCCCTTCATCCTCATTAAAAAAAAAGGCCTCAGTGAATGGGTTCCCCAGGGCCCTTAGTGGCCCAGGAAGTGGGGCAGTGTGCTTTCCTCCCCTAAAAAAACCAAAGGACCATGTACATGTGATCCCTGGTGCCCTAAATGCCTTGAGGAGGAAGATAGAGCACTCCCCTCCCCTTAAAGAAATCAGAGGCCCAGAGGAGAGGTCCCCGAGGCCTAAAGTGGATTGTGGAGGGAGCCATGCCCCCTCCCCCAAAGAAAGCCCCAGGGGATGGGTCTCTGGTGCCCGAAGTGGCTTGGGGAGATGGGCCAAGCCAAAGGATTAGACACAGGGCCTTGCTGCAGGTCAGACCACATGGTCAACTTGATGCAGTGCATGGCTGAAGTGGCTGCCACTGGTGGGCTGGACACCAGATGGCCGTATTAGCATACATAAAGCCAACCATGTGTGCAGTGGGGGGTAGCTTTATGCATTACTATGGTATTATTTACATTTTTTTTAAAACTGTAAATCCCTGAAAAAGTGGTTAAAGGGATGTTATAGTTAGGTGAATATGTCAGTGACAATGTAACGTTTTAAATTAAAAAAAAACACTAACATTCCCCACTTATGATTATCTATAGTAACTGTAACCGTGCCCTCAACTATAACTCGCGCTCTCGCCATAAACAGCTAAATACCCCACATTTTACACCACTCATGACACTATATGTATATTTACCAATATTTGGGTAATAGGAATACGGCCTGGCACTATAATCTCAGTGCACCAGTGTAGTAGTGTAGTAAATAATAATACAAAAATAACAGTACTTAGATGTAACCAAAATCACACAATGTAAACTCTTTTGTTGTTCTTCTTTTATTCCTTTTTTATTGGATCACTTGTTATGTGTCTTTATAAAGCAAACACAGCTGTTTGCAAAATACAGGAATTACACATCAGTAATTTTTCATAAAAACAAAACCACAAACATGCACTGATGAGGAAAACAAAATGTATAACCAATTAACCTAGTGGTGATTAATAATTCATTCACTTTAACCATATGTACTTAACTTTTATAATGCACGTCCCATATTATAAATTGCACTAACAGATTGACAACAGTTACATTGGCCTTCCCAGGGGACAAGCAATTTCTCCTTTTATGTTTGTATTATATATTTGCAGTCCTGGCCCGCTTAGGCTGCTCTACTTTAAGTGAGTGTTTTATATCCACATTTGCAAATATTTACCTTAAAAGGTCTGTATATATTTTCCACAAAAAGTTACTATACATCTTCAGGCCATGAAATAGGACAATCTTCTGCAATGTTAATTCCTGTAAACAACAATTCACTGCTATTTTATTTTCATATAGCAAGCTGTTTCCTGAACATTCTACATATTTTACAATTAAAGTAAACGTGCACCAATATAAGGAAATAATCTACTCCTTTATCTTGTAGGACCATTTAAAGTTAGTATTTGCATTCACCTTAATCCTCATCATGTCTGTTAAAAATGTATGCAAGTAAGTTATTTGTAAAAAAAAAAAAAAATCTACTTTTGGTAATTGAAATTTGATTTCTATATTATAAGCCATTATCTCACCTAAGCAAAAACAGATGAATTCAAATGAGTTACCGCTTGCATCTAATTTACTTTTCTGTCCTTGTTCATATAATCCCTGTGATACAGGATCCTAAAAAAAGAAATTACGTGTCCTAAATTCTTGTCTCTAAATAAAAAACGAACACTTTCAGCTCTTCATTCCACTATACATCACTATGTGAGTGGGCCGCCCTATCTTTTATTCGAATACCCTATTCAATTTGTCAAAGCTATTTAAAACATTGTGCTATGAAACATTACTAAAATCGCACTCTCTACATTGTGACACAGATATCTATGGGTTCTTCTTCATTTACAACCATCCATTTTTGCTAGGGAGCGGGGTATTCGCCTTTCAATTATCAAACCAATGGCCCCCCTCCTATGGGCTAATTTTAGTCCTGGGTACTGCCACCTCCTCAGGGCTATCTTTCAATTACATGCGGGGATGCGCTGCACCCACAGGCCCAGAGACTGCCCCCTCCCAGAGGCAAACGTTGCAGTGCCCCACAGCTCAGGGGACTGACACCATCCTGGGGCAAATATTGAATTAAATGTAGGGGGATATCGCAGTCCTGGGGACAGCCACCTTCCCAGGGCAAACATTGATTGAAATGCATGGGTCTGTGCGGCCCCCTCCCAAAGACCCAGCGGCCACCACCTCCCTTGGGCTAAAGTTAAATTATATGCGTGGGACAGCTTGGTCCCCCCCCTAGCCCCATGGACCAATACCGCCCCATGACTAAAATGAACAAATGTAAGGGGTCCGTTGCAGACCTCCTGCTCTGGAGGCAACCTCCTCCCCGGGGCAAATTCTAATGTTTGAGAGGGGGCCGTACGGCCCATGTTGAGGAACCAATAATGGCCCTGGGGACTACCACCACCCCCAGGGTCCGCTCCTGCTATGTCCCAGGGTGTCCACCCCTGGGATAGCAGTTTGTTCTGACTTGGTGGAACTTTGACAGCTTCTGCCAAGTCTGAGCAAACACTCCGCTTTCAGCAAGTGAGAGCTTCTCAAACAGCTCTTGCTTGCTGGAAGTGGAAGTTTTCTCTGTTTCCCTGCTTACAGACATGCAGGCAATGAAACAGAGGAAGGAATTGCTGTCACAGAGCGGGAGCAGCATCTTTAGCAGTTCCCTCTTGGTGACAGCAATGCTGACTCAGGCAGAAGGCTGACTGGGACCATGGGGACCTTCAGGCTCCCCCCATTGTCCCACTATACACTGGGTGCCCTGGAGGGCACCTAGGAGAGATGGGCGTGTCCTGGTGGCCTAAATTGGCATGGGTCGATGGGGGCTCATGGTCTCCCTACACCATTTGATAGTGGTGGGCCCCTCCCAAAAATATTTTTTTAAAGAATAAGGCCGGGCCCGGGGTATTGGCCAGGGAAGGTGGGCCATGCAGCCCCCCTCCTCCGTTTATTGAAGGCCAGGCCCTGCGATATGAGATCCATGGAGTCCAGCTCAGACTGGGAAGGTGGGTGGCCCTGTGGCCCTCCACTGGAATTGTAGTGGTCCCTGGGGCTGAAATCGGCTGGGGGAAGAGGGGTGTGTGCCCTCCCTCCCCCACACAGGCCATTAACCCAACAAGTTACCACTTATTAAAAAACCATTAAAAGTGCTCCAAGTTGGATAGACATATTGTGTAAAGTATAGATTTGTGTTTCATAAACGAGCAGGTGAGCTTCCATTCTGGCCATGATGCTCATTTCACAGAAATTAAACCTCAACAGGAAGCACTTACAAATATGAACGTAGAAGGTGCCCCAGTTGAAACTCCAATTCTGGAAAGAACAAATGATACTAACTCGTGGGCTTGGCGAAGCCAAAGCAAATGTACTTATTCTGTGATTCCATAATGAAAAATCCTTTGTGGAGATGAATGCATCTTTCATCTATTGAAGCACATTCAGACACTCTCACACCCACTCTTACACCAACATAGACCCTCTTACACTCATTCTGATACCCAGATAGACACTCTGACAGCCACTCTCACACCCAAGACACCCTATCACACCTATTCTCACACCCAGAGAGACAGGCCTCGCGTGCAACTCGTGCACGTTGGTGGTTGGATTAACTTATAGCAAAATTGCTTTAGGTTAAAAAAACACTGAAAAACCTAAGGGTTACATGGACGTTATAGTTAGGTTCTGAATGTACTTGCACAAAATCAGAGAAATTCAGCAGTTAGTTATTCCAAGTTGCTATAACTCACTGCCTAAGGTAACTATAACTCCTGGCAGGTGATCAGGGGCATGGGTTTGGTGAAGCGGATTTGTTTTGTATGGCAGATACTCCCCTTAAAGTTCCTTGCACATCTAAAAGTAAGGAGTATATAAAAGTAGTTACGGACAGCAATTGCTCCATTTATTCCTCACTAGGAGCAATTGCTTACACAACCGACCTTAAATAATAAATTCACAGTCAAGTAAAGAGAAAGAAATCTCATTTGTCTACACTCATTAACCAAAGTATCATACTTTCTTCAAAAAATAAAAATGATAGTGGTGTATTGGACGTTCAATCCATTTCCCAAAAAATGAGTCCTCATGACTCTGAATGCTACTGTGTCCCCACTATGCACCACTCCACCTCCTGCATCTGCCTAGGAGCCACTCACGCACCTGAGTGAGCCACATTCCACCAGAAATTTGGTGAAGCGGCTCATGAGTACGTTGGCCTCCTGGAGTCACGGTACAGTCTTCTTTGGTTCCTTTTGGGTTGCTTGATTTCCTCTGGTCTGCCCCACTGTGATGCTTCCTCCTCTGTCATGCATTCGGCATCCTCCAGCTCTTCTCTTTCCTTGTGACAATTCTCCTACGCATTTGTTGATTCCTCCTTAAAAGGGCCGCCCTCAATTTGCCATTTGTTCCTGGTACAGTCATGTGATGTCTCCTCTGTCCCACCTAGCGGGAAGTAGATGGAGGGGGAGGGACTTCCGCTTTTCTCACCAGCCTCTGCCTGACACACAGAATGAGGCTGGAAGTAGAAGACAGCAGGTTCAGAGGTTTTTTCTGCCACATCTGTCACATAACATGGGGAGTCATCCAGCCCATCCTCAGAGGTATGTCCTTGTGACACAGGGCCATGTACAAATAATTAAAAAGATGGATTAACAAAAGCTATATCCAGTGTTTTTCATGGGCAGGTGTTCCAAGAAGAAGTACATGCACTTCTTTCATTTTTGACTTGTTTAGGTGCAGAAGGACAGAGGAGGTCATTCTGACCCTGGCGGCCGGTGGCCGCCAGGGCCACCGACCACGGGAGCACCGCCAACAGGCTGGCGGTGCTCCCATGAACCGCCGCGGTCAGAAGCGGAAAGTCGGCGGTCTCCCGCCGACTTTCCGCTGCTCGGGGGAATCATCCATGGCGGCGGAGCGCGCTCCGCCGCCATGAGGATTCAGACACCCCCTACCGCCATCCTGTTCATGGCGGAAAACCCGCCATGAACAGGATGGCGGTAGGGGGTGCCGCGGGGCCCCTGGGGGCCCCTGCAGTGCCCATGCCAATGGCATGGGCACTGCAGGGGCCCCCGTAAGAGGGCCCCAAAAAGTATTTCAGTGTCTGCTTTGCAGACACTGAAATACGCGACGGGTGCAACTGCACCCGTCGCACCCCTGCAACTACGCCGGCTCAATTCTGAGCCGGCGTCCTCGTTGCAGGGGCATTTCCTCTGGGCCGGCGGGCGCTCTTTTGGAGAGCGCCCGCCGGCCCAGAGGAAATGTGTGAATGGCCGCCGCAGTCTTTTGACCGCGGTGCGGTCATTTGGCGGCGGGACTATGGCGGACGGCCTCCGCCGTCCGCCATAGTCAGAATCAGGCCCAGAGTGTCTTTGATTATCACGACTAGGGCAAGAATGGAGCAAGTAATGTGTTGACTGATGTGTTTGCTGAAGCAATGAAACATGCAGACCATCATTATTTAAAGGAAGTCAATCATATATTAAGACTAGGTCTCATATACTACACAAAGAGAAAATAAAACAATTGAGACATTTGTAACAGCTTTCAGGGAGTTAGCACCAGTACATTATTTTGTGTAAATGTCTGATCAGTTAAGGGACCACCAGCTCCTTGGACAGTGCAGACTCAAACAAAATCAAGCAGAAGCCTCACACTACCTGAAGCAAAAACAGTTGCCAAATTACAAGAGGAATCTATAAGATGTTTAAAAGACTTAAGCATAAAGAAAGAAGGAACAAGGAATGAAGTACATATTGTTAAGACAAAGCATGAAGGAAGTTAAACAAGAGACATGAATAAATGAAAGCATACAAACACTGAGTAAAGATCTCAAAAGAGCAAACAACATGCACCCAGATTTACTAAATATTCAAGCAGCACAGCAGTGAAAAATGCTGTGATGTGCTGCGTGAGAAGAGAGCGCCATATTTACAGAAATATGTCTCTCTCTCCTCCCCTCTGCCTAGCACTGGTGCTGATTTTAGCTGCTGTGTGCCAAATACACACCTTTATGCTACAGTGTGAGGTTGTGTGCGTGAGTCTGATATAGGTTTTGTACAAAATACTATGTGCAGGCATGCTTTAAACCTTTTCTTACCTTGTACGTGTGCTACATAGTGCAGCTCACATGCAAAGTCAGAAGAGAAAGGTGTTAACTCTCTGGTAGCTTGGCACAAAAGCAGTCAAGTTTAATTTAGAGGTAATGTGTAAAGTATTTATGCAGCACACAAATAGTTATAAAGTGAAAACAGAGCAGAAGAAAAATCCGACACAAATTTAGAAAAATAGAGTAAAGTTTTAAAGATTATTTGACACTAAAACAACAAATCTCTATTTAGGTAAAACTAGAGATATGCAAAAAATTTAAGTTAAGCATAGTGCCTAAAATCACAAGGTGCCACTCACGGTTATCTGATCATGTGGTAAGACCGAGTGAAAGTCACCAGGTTCAGGCTGACCATGATGGAGCACAGGCTGGATATAGGGACCAGGCTAATAATGCTGAAAATGTTAATTTACAAAGTTCAGAGGGAAGAGTCCATTTGTGGTAGAGGAGGCGACAAGGAGCAGGGAGAGCATCGCAGATGGTCGCCGCTGTAGAACAAAGAGCAGGTCAGGCATTGCAGATTGTTATTGATGTAGTGGGAAGATCCTTTTAGGAGTCGCGGATGGTAGTTGCTGGAGCTTTGCGTTGGTGGTCACCACAAGCTGTCCATGCTGTAGAGATCTGGCTTTGCTGGTTGTTGCTAGCAGTAGCTGTAGCGCAAGGAGTTGAGTTTACCGGAGCTTTGTGTTGGTGGTCAGCATACGTTATAAGATTGTGGTGCGAACTGGCCTATTCGCGGTTGCAAAACTTCAAAGTTTCTCCTTTTCTATTAGGAGGAGCACAAATGATGCCACACCAAGGGTTCAGGAGCTGAAAGGCACCCTTTTGGACCAAGAATTCACTCCAGCAAAGACCAGCAGGGCTCAGGCAGATCCAGTTGCAAGTCCAGTGCGGCAGCTCAGCGTGGCTGTTGTGTGGAGACCTCTGGAGCTTGTTTTGTCCCTGTAGCTCAGAACAGATGGGCAGTCGGCTGACTCTTGTAGTCACCTCAGTGCGGGAAGAAGGACGCAGGTCCAATTTGCCTTCTCTGTCAGCCGGGCAGGCCTCAAGCAGCAGGGCAGCCCTTTTTCTGCAGTATCCACAGATCAAGGAGAGTACTGAAGAGTGGGTCTGTGTGTTCCCTTTTTTATACCTGATGCCCACTTTGAAGTGAAAGAAATGTCTGGTGTCTTCCCCCAACAGACGTGTCTGGAATTTCCCACCTCCCTGTCCTGGTCCCAGTCTGTCTGCAGGCACAATAGGCTACTGCAAAGTCCTGTGTTTGTGAGACGAGACAGTGTCTTTGAAATGCAAGCATGACAATTGACAGCTTCACCACTCATGTCAAGTCAGGATGGCCCATCCTAACAATATTCAGACCTTCTATTGTGCAGCTTTCTGAGAGGAATACACAAAGGCCAACTACACCTAGTCAAGTGACCCAGAAACAGGGTGAAGGCTCCAAATCGTTAGGGTAAGAAAATACCAACTTTCTAAAAGTGGCATTTTCTGAATTGTGACTTAAAATCTAACTTTACCATTAAAGCCAGTTTTAAATTACAATTCCTCAAACACCAAGCATGACATTCTTAGCAACTCCCAAACAAATGTTATCACTTATTATTTGTAATATGGAAACCCTAATGCCATCCTAAGGGAGAGATCGACCTGACAAAAGTGCAAAACTAATTATGAGATTTTTTCACTACCGGAACATGTAAAACAGAAAAGTACATGTTAATTTTTTAAATATAATAAACGATGCTTAGTGGAGGAACCTGGGGTGCCACAGACTCATTTCATAACACCATACATGCCAACATTTGGAAGTGGGAAAGAGGGAGGTTTTTTTAAAAAAAAAAATAGAGGGGTACATTTTCTCCAATGACTTCCATTGAAATGGTTGCAATTTAATTGGATTTTGCAATCACTGTATAAAAACCTGTGTCCACTTTCTTTAAAATTGGCAACTTGTCACACACCCAGTTGCCTATTATAAAGAAACGTCATCAGATCTCAACTATAATTGCTTAATACAGTTGAGTTCTAACATCACAATGCCTTCTGCCAGAGCCTGCAGCTGAGAGGAAAGACAGGGCAGGTCACCGAGCATTGTTAAAGAAGCTCTTTAAGGAGTAAAAAGGAAACATTGCTTTACTTTCTGCTCTGTTTTTCTAGCTGTAGAGTGACAAGCAGAAAGTAGATGTTTATGGCAACATGCACTTCTTGGGTAAGGAGCAGGCATGTACCTAACGGATGGACCTGGGCTTTAGAGCAGTGGCCATCTTGGAAAAGGAGTTATGATGAAACTGGCAGACATCTTGAATGGCAGCTAGTTGTTTGTATTTCAAGATGTGCTGTTTCCTCATATTTAGTAGTAGTCATAACAGCTCATGAACAAAATGCACGTGCACAGTATTGCATTAAACCTAAGGACTTTAACAATGTTGTAAACAGGATTGCTTATTTCCTTGAAATGGAGGTTTGACTTATACATACATGTCAATAAACCTGATTCAGGCTGAAGACTCCCGATTTTTTTCAGCCACAAATTGCTTTATTTTGGCTGCCTCCCCCCTGAAATCGCCTCTGCTACAATGGAAGGCAATGGGGAAAATGCATTCTCCTGATTATAACTCCCACATTTCTCTTCTAAAAAGTTGGAATGTTTGCATGTATGTCTTTGAGGAATTCCTTCTTGTATTGCAGAACATGTTTTTAAATGCATTTGTTTAACTTATGTTTTAAGAAACATCATTAAAAACATTTTACAATTAAAACGTATATCTGATGAGGATTAATGAAAGTTTTGCCCTCTGTCTGCTGACACAACTGTGTCATGACACGAGGCGATCGTTTCTGTTAACCTTTGCACCATATGTAAAATCCTACACATGAATATTCTATTGAAGTAAAGCTGGATTACTGGTTAGGCTCCTAGTAAGCCAATTCTTGTAAGGATATCTACTTTTTCTATGCCTTGGTATCTAATGGGTTACTACAGCCACCACATTTAAAAGCATGTGTATTAATATAATGGAAATGACTGAAGCACCACCAATAGTAAGCAAAACGTATTTTCGCTGTCATCCCTTGCCAACACGTTTGTTTGTTTCTGCCGAACAGTACTGATGTCTCTGATACTAGATAGATTTTAACTGTCTGGAATTAGTAATTGATCTGGCAATGTTAGTATATGTTCCAGTAACTCAGACTGTTAGAAGCTGCACACTTTAATAAGTTCAGAGCTTGGCAAGTAATGAGTTCAACACATTGGTGAACTGAGGATTTTTAAAGCCTGTTTGACAGACTTTGGAGCAAGCAGGGACTACTGGGCCTCAGCCAACGGGGGATGAAGTTGTTTTCCTTTGATGTCCTGGTGTCGGTACTACTGTGGCTCTGCAAAATTGGCCAACAATAGCCCCTTCAGCACTTGACTCCCAGTGGTAGTGATGGTGAGCAGTCTGAGGCTTCCCAGGGAGATAGTGTTAGGGTGTGTAACCTCAGAACTCAACAGTCACCCAGCAGTGCAATAACGGAGTCCAACCCAGTGCTTTACTTTGGCAAAGAAAAATACTTCAACATATACGTAAAAGTCTACACTTCACAAAACAGGCTACATGTACAATTATTTGCTGGTGGATGAGTTTATAATTATTTATTGAGAAGTTATTTATTGATGGGTTGTGGTACCACTATATTCCCCTTTTCTGGATGTCCCTGCTTGATAAAATAACGCAGATTATTGTTGTTGTTCCCTGCCTGGAACCATTTATATGGATGGATCACACCTATGCTCCTCAGGGCATGTAGATAACTCTCCCCAGTCTTCCTCTTCTGGCAAACCCACACAAAACCAAGGATCAAGCTACTTCTGACTCACCCTGGACAGTTACACCTTCTGCAGGTTTGGCAGACTTCCTTCTCTTAGCAGATAGGTTGACTTCTAGGCATTCAGATCAGAGGAATGGCTTCTTCCATCTAGGCAAGACTTCAGGTGGTGCCCCTTCACCTCCGGGAAACTGTCATGCAGTCAGCAGCTGTGGTTGCACAGCATTTCTCTGAGTTCTCTGTTGATCACCCCCTTCCTAAGTCAAACAAAACCTGGAACTGAAACAACAGTGGTCCCCACTTTTGTGCAATTAGAGGGGAAAGGTGTATCCACTTTATCCATTTTCAGAACAGGTTTGGGGTGTTTATCCTTTCATGTGTCCTTCTGGCTTTCCAGTAACAGTCTTTTTTGAGGAGTGATGTTCCTCACTGCAGGGTAGATTCCATCCTGGAGCACCCTCAACAGAGGCAAAAAGAGATGTGAGCTTTCTGCATCTGGCTATCACAAACCACACTGAGTAATGATTGAGGAATAGATAAACACTGGCCTCATGTAAAGGGTTACCTTTCACCTTCACAGCAGAGACTGCACTCCCCACCTTCTACCAAACTGCAGTCCGACAGGAAAACTAATCAGTATCTCCTCTCAGCAAAAGGCCCGATTGAATTACTAAAGGATCCTTGTCTCTGCTGTCCACACTTCAGTGCCTAGGTCTTCTCCCTTCAGCTTCAGAAGAGTCTGCAATAAACCTCAACTGTCTGGAAATTCAACCTCACCTCTATTTTGTCCACAGGAACAGGCCAGGGGCAGATGAAATGGAAATGATGGGCCTTCAAAACTCTGACTACCACACAGGCCACATGCACACAAACATACATAATATAAACTTGGGCTGTTAGCGCTTGGATCCTAAATGCATAGACGCAGAACTTTAAACAAGTGGGTCACTAGGCCTCCACTGCAGTGACACAGATAAAAAGGTTTGGTCGCAACTATAAAGTCACCAACAACTGTACACCGCCACCACTTCGCTATATGCTAAACCCACAACAAATAAAGTGAGGACACACGTGGTGTGCCGCTTCAGGTCACAAGACAGGGCCTCACTCATGTCAATGGTCAGTCCTAGGCCTTCACATACACACTAAATTAGTGTGATACTAAGGTCAAGATCAGAAACCAAGATACCAGATACCTACAGTTGGGCACACAAATCTAGAAATCATTGTTGTACAGCATGCAGAGGACATTCCTGTCCCAATAAGAGGAGTTACATTATATTCTAGGCATCTGGAGCATGGTCAGACTGATTGACACATGGATGGCCTATCTCATATAGTCACAGAGAAGTTTTGAAAACATTGTGATGGACTGCATCTCTGAAAGGCTTGTGCCCTGCAGTTTAGAAGGCAGAGTTTCTAGCATTTTCTTTGCCCTACCTCATTTAATATATACATCACCCTCTGGTGTTCTGATACTCTCTTTTGTATTTGAGATCATATCATATGGGTGGTGGTCCCCAGTGCGATTACTGGCTCCTTGAGGAGGGCTGCATGCCCCCCCTCCAACATTTAAAATTTGCCCCAGGGAGATGGTGGCCCCTGGGGCTAGGGGCCCGCAATGGACCCCCTTCCTCATCATCACATGAAGGTCCCTGGGTCTGCAGCGGGAGTGGGGGAGTCGCACGGCACAGCCTTAATTTAAATAAATAGCCCCAGGGAGGTGGCATCCCCAGGTCTGTGGGGGAGCCCATACGTGTCTCCCCCATCTCAAATTCATGTTTTGCCCAAGGGAGGGGGTGGTGGTCTCAGGGGCACCGGGGTGGCTTCTCAGCCCCCCCACATATTTCTATGCTATCAATCCCCGGGGTATTAGCCCCGGGGAGGTGATGGTCCCCGGGGCTAATACGAGTCCTGGGGGGGTGACATGTGCACCCCCTCCTCTTTAAAGCCCCTAATGCCCTAGTGGACCAGGCCCACACAGGAATTTTTTTTTTTTAAAGGGCTGGTGGCTGCCCTTTAAAAAAAAAATGTTAGGAAAATCTGTGGATATTCAGATTTCTGACACTTAAAAAAATGCTTTTTAGCCTTGGCAGGGACCATAAGGGACCCTAGACCAGGTCTAGGAGCTCAGGGTGGAGGGCGTGGCCATGGAGCTGAACATGGCGCACGCTTAGCCGTTTAGCTGCGGAGGGGCCGACAACAATCTGTGGCCCGGACGCGCCAGACCGGGCAATCCCTCATCTGGGGGACAGACACAACGACCCGCGCGAACGAGCGGTGCCGCTGGGACGTGGTTGTGGCCCCGGCGCAGACCTCTAGCGGAGTCGGACCGCCCGGCGCTAGCAGAGACCCGCGGACCTGCTGCTAATCGGAGGCCGCGCCCCCGAGTGAAGCCGCGGGCCGCGCCCAGAACCAAGCGCAGGAGAAAGGAACACCGGCGGGGTCAACAAAAAAATAAATCAACCAGGGAAAATACCTGCCGGTGGCGGACCAGCCTCTTCCACTGGAGCCAGAGCCCGGCGCCCGCCTGCTGCGGGACCGCCAGCGCTGCTGCTGCACGAGCGCGGGGAGCCCCCCGGGGCTGCCCAACGAGGAGACAGCTTCATGCGCACCCCTCCCAAGGACACATAACCGGCGTTGCTGTGGCTGCTGCCCGGGGGCCCTCTGACACCGGCAACAGAACTCACTCTATTCCAAGCAGCCTCAATTGAAAACTATTCGTCCTTTAGGAGGCAGAGTGGCATAGCGTCTGCCCGCACCAACCAGCACCGCCCATCGACGTGGAGGGTTGGGTGCCCCTTTCACCGAGTACGGGGCTCCCGCTTGCCGGCATGGCCGCTGATGGCTCCGGGGTCTGCTGTATCCGCCTTTTAAATACATCACGGCTTAAATCATGAAACCCAGCAACCCCGAATCGGCTCAAATTATATTTTTTTATGCAAAGGGTAGATGGGGCGTGACCAAGGAACTGAATATGGCACACGCTTAATCGTTCGGCTCTGGAGGGGCCGACAGCAAACCTCGTGCCGGACGCGCCAGACCGAGTGACCCTTCATTGGGGGGCGGACGCGGTGACCCGCACGGACGAGCGGAACTGCTGGGACGCGGCTGTGGCCCCGGCGCGGACTTTCGGCAGGGTCGGGCTGCCCGGCGCTGACGGAGACCCACGTTCCTGCCATTCAACGCGCTGGAAACTGCCGGCGGAACGCCTAGGGTTTGCCCTGGAACGCCCGGGTCCGGTGACTGAGACAACCGAGGCCTAGGTCAGAGGACAAACCAGAAACGAGCAGCATAAGCACCTAGACTACGTGCCGGGCCCACTGGGACGCCTCCCCCTGCCTGACCAATGCCCCCTAAGGGCAGACATAAGAACAAAGCCATGGACCCCCTGACACCTCCGGGGGACAATGAGTCGACCATACAGAACCAGTCACAAATCAAAGTGCAAGACACCCTAGACAAGATACTGGGAGCCATTGAGGACACCAAATCAACATTACAGCGCGACATCAATCAAGTGGCGATAGAGGTGGGCCTCCTGAGAGCTGATCATCATAAATTAGCCGACAGAGTAAAGGAAACGGAAGCAATATTGGCGGAAGTCGTCCCAAAACAAAAAGATGTGACAACAGAGATGACCTCCTTGGCTGGCAGAGTGGCAAAGCTTGAACAGCGAGCTGAGGATGCAGAGGGTTGAAACAGGAGGAATAATGTGCGCGTGGTGGGCCTCGCCGAGGGGACTAACATGGTGGAATTTCTTGAGAAATGGCTAAGCACGGTTGTCGCGCCGGGATGTCTGACCCCCTTGTACTCACTGGAGCGAGCGCATCGTGTGCCATCTAGATCACTGGCTCCTGGCAGGCCCCCGCAGGCGTTAATTGCTAAACTCCTGCATTATAGAGACAGAGACATCCTCTTACAGAAAGCCAGGGAAACGGGCCCATTTAAGGTAGCCAATGGTGAAGTGACACTGTTCCCTGACTTCACTTTGGAAGTCCAGAACAAGCACGCCTCTTTCTTGGCGATTAAAAGAGCCTTGCGAGATGAGGGGATACAGTACTCGCTGCTCTATCCAGCAAAACTACGAGTGGTTGTGGAGGGAAAGACCACGTTCTTCCAAACCCCAGAGGAAGCATGGGAATGGCTTGAGAGACATGGGATACAACCGGCGCGGCCTATGCACGAAAATCATGGTGCGAGCGGGACCCGCCGGGCCCCGAGGGGGAAAAGGCCCAGAGATCGCCCACGACTGACGCCAACGCGGACACAGACGGAAACTGGCAAGAGAGAAGCCCTGGAGGCGGCGGCCAAGGTGGGTGGAGAGACGTCACCCCGGGAGGGCTCTGAAGAAGAATCGGATGACACAGTGGTGTCCTCGCCCGGTGGCTCGACTTACACGCCGAGGGTGACCCCGCAAACCGCTGAGTGGAAGAATGGCCCCTCCGGACCTGGCCACCCCCCTGACTTGACTCTCGCCTGTCAGATTTGGCCGGCGAGTATTGCATTGATGTGTTTGAATAAATTGCAGTTTTGCATAATTTGCTGGGCAGCCTACAGTTCCGGAGGTGTCCTGGGGATGGGGAGTTGGGGTTTGCAGTTACGAGTTACATCGGCTATATGTGTGAAATGGATCGACCACAATAAAGGTACGAACTTGTGGGGGAGTCGGTCAGGGTCCCGGGCGCGCCGAGCTTACACACAACAGGCTTTGAGAATAGGATGGCAGACCATAATATCATAACCTGGAATGTCAGGGGGATGGGTACTCCAGCCAAGAGACATAGAATTCTTTCCTTCCTAAAAAGAAGAGGGGTGCAGATAGCTATGTTACAAGAGACCCATCTGGCACCTGGAGAGGGAGAAAAGCTAAGACGGAGATGGAGGGGACAGTTGTTTGCCACAGAATATTCAGTTTATGCAAGAGGCGTTCTGATTTGGATTAGGGCGGGGGTCCCCCTAATGATTGATTCCTCCAACATAGATAAAGAGGGAAGGTTTGTCATACTGGTGCGGAAATTACAAGGGCTCCCGTTGACTCTGAGTTGTATATACGCCCCTAATCAGGACCAAACCTCATTTATGACGGGCCTATCTAGACACCTTACTCGTCAACACATAGGGGAAGTACTAATAGGAGGAGACTTTAACGCAGTGCTTGACATAGACCTGGACAGGTCCACCCCCCCAATGCAGGGGGCAACATCAACCAAGACAGCACAAAAACTAGTTGAGTGGCTAGGCACCTGGGGACTGGTAGATGTTTGGCGGTTGCAACACCCGACTATCAGGGACTACTCGTTTTACTCGGGCCTCCACCAGGTACATACTAGAATTGACAGGATGGTCTGCACTGCGGGATTGGCTCGAGGTGTGACCCACTCTGAATACCTTGCTCGCACAATATCGGATCATAATCCTCTATTGCTGACATTAAGGGTTTCGCAGGACAGACCCCCCATACCATCATGGAGAATGTCCCCTGCGACGCTAGAGGACCAGACATATAGGGAGGAGTTGCGATGTTTCCTAACAGAACACATAGAAACTAACAAGGGATCCACCTCCACCAGAGCCATAGAATGGGAGACACTCAAAGTGGTGACGAGGGGTTACTGTCTTGGACAGTCCGTGGGGGTAAGACGCACACTAGAGAGAGAACTAAACGCACTGGAAAAGGTCATTCACGAGGGGGAGCTGAGACAGGGCCCTGCAGCGCAAGTAGATGAAGAGTACGACCGCTCACGCAGAGAGCACTCCCAAATTGAAGAGCGGCTTAGATGCCATAGCATGCAAAGATACCTGACATCCCTACAGTCAGAAGAGGGGAGATCCGGTAAACTCCTGGCATGGCTGGTACGCCCGAACGGGGACAGCGACCCCATCACAAGCGTATTGGACAGAGGGGGAACACGCAGACTCAGCCCAGGTTCCATTAATGACGCATTCAGAGATTATTACACGCACTTGTATAGGAAGCCTACCGACTTGGGGACGGGAACTCTTGACAATTTCCTGACCCGGATTCCCCTACCGGTACTGAACCTAGAAGATAGGGTCAGCCTAGGAGGGCCAGTGACCACAGATGAGATAACCGAAGCAATAGCGCAGCTGGCCCCTGGGAAGACCCCTGGCACAGACGGTCTTCCTATGGACTTTTATAAAAAATACAAATCCTTACTAGTCCCCAGATTGTTGGAGATGTATATGGAGGCGCCACAGAGTGGAGAACTCCCATGCACACTACGTGAGGCATTGGTAGTGCCACTCCCCAAAACAAATAGCAAGGAGGCATCAGTAGCTGACTACCGCCCACTATCAATGCTAAATATTGACTTTAAGATCCTCAGCAAGATCATGGCCAACCGGCTATTGCCCCACATGCCCACTCTGATACATGATGACCAGAACGGTTTCATTCCTGGTCGCAGCACCTCTCTGAATCTCAGACGAATTTTCTCCATCTTACATATGCCCGACGAATCAAAGCCGCCAACTGGGACCCTGCTAGCGGTGGACTTCGAGAAGGCCTTCGACTCGATCAGATGGGACTACCTGAGGGCGGCAATGTTAAAAATGGGCCTGGGGGAGTGCTGGGTCAGATGGGTGGACCTGTTATACTCATCCCCACTAGCGAGGGTCAGGACGGGTGGGACAGTCTCCGGTGCATACCCAGTACACCGGGGAACCAGACAGGGGTGCCCCTTATCCCCATTGTTGTTCGCCCTGGCGATAGAACCCCTAGCGGCCTGGGTACGTGGTGATGGAGCGGGCAGGGGGATTGGGTGGGGACCAACTGAGCACATTATCTCGCTATATGCAGATGATATATTGATCTATCTCAGAGATGGAGTGAGCGGTCTCCCTTGGGCCCTGGAGGTCCTAGAGGATTTCGGAGAGGTATCAGGATTACGACTTAACCGTGGCAAAACATATGTGTTTCCCTTGACGCCTAGTTATAGACGCCCCGCAGTGTGCCCAACGGACTTGAAATGGGCTCCACGGACCTTCAGGTACCTGGGGATTCAAATTTACCACGACCTGGGAGACTTAAGAGAGGGTAACCTTGGTAAAGCGCTCCGATCCCTGCGGTCCTCAGTGGGGTTTTGGCGCTCTCTGAAACTGCCAGTGATGGCCAGAGTGGCACTGTCCAAGATGATCATGCTTCCCCGACTTCTCTACTATTTTTGCCAATTTGCCACTGCTGATCCCCCAGGCATGGTTCCGCGACCTGAATGCGTTGCTTAGGGAACTAATATGGGACGATGGACGTAGACGAACTACACTCACGACTATCTGTAGACCACCCCATACGGGAGGATTGGGAGCCCCTGACTTCGAGGCATACTACCTGGCATCCCAACTACAGTGGGTATCCGGTTGGCTGGCGGGTAGGGGCCAACTGGATTTATGTACTGCCCAAGGAGTAACGGACACGGCATGGATTGCGGCATGCATGGCAAACAGGAAAATAACCCCCCCGGGAATAATATAATGATAAAAGTTGCGATGGCATGCTGGAAAAGATGCACGAAAAGAGTGGGAGTGGGCCCCCCCTATTCCCCAGCTTTACCACTGTCGGTGCTTGCCCTGGAATCTGGGGGGAGGGGACCGGGAAATGTGGGACTTGGCCCTTGGTTGACAGCTGGAATAGAAACAGTGGGCGGGCTCTTCAAGGAGGGTGTAATGAGGGGATTTGCTGAACTAACGGAAGAGGGGGTTCCCCGGGGGCAATTTCTACTCTATGGGAAGCTAGTACACACTCTTGAAGTTCACTGGGACACAGTGAATGCGGAACCCGCCACTCACGGGGTCCTGCACTTACTGTCGACATTAGGGGAGGAATCACATCTGGTCACCAAAATATACCAGGCCCAAGTTGAGGCAGCTTTAGACCCTTTACAGTCTTTGAGAGGGCGGTGGGAGAACACGATTGGGTGGGAATTATCTGACTCAGAGTGGAACAGAGTACTGGCCTACCCCCGGGTAATTTCACGTAACACGCGGTTAAGATACATCCAATACAATTATCTACACAGGACGTATCTCACACCTCACAGACTGTTGCGTATATACGGGGGGCCCTTGGGACTTGCCCGAGATGCGGAGGAGGAGAGGCGGATTTTGACAACATGGTTTGGAGATGTCCAGTGATCCAGTCTGGCTGGAGGGAAATATTGCCCATCCTATCTGAATTATTTGGGTCTGAGTTGAGACCTACCCCTGAGCTATGCTTACTGGGCCTCAGACCAGCTGCGCTGTGCGGAAAGGTGAGGGGACGCTTCCTGGACCTATCCCTGGCCCTTTACAAGAGACTAATCTCGAAGGGCTGGAAGGCTACAGGCCACCCTATGCTAACCGACTGGAAATGGGATATTTCAGCATGGTCTAGAGCTGAACTACAGGTCCTAAAAGCAGAAGAAGCCAGGGATACCCGCTGGGTTCCCATTGCCCCGGGATGGGAAGATTTAATGACGAACTGGGACGGTATAATTAAGAGGCTGGCAAACCTAGTAGGAGTAACAAGCGAAATCTAACCCACACTAGGAATAGAACCAAGGGGGGAAAATGCATAAACAAATGCCCAAAAATGGTCCAAATCACAAATAGATCACACTGGGAGTAGGGATGCGAAGACAATTGGCCCACTGACTCCCACTCTACCATTAGAAGTAGCTATAGGCGTGAGTGACCTGCCGTCCCCGCTGCACGCTGGCGCGCCCTGGGTTGACCCCCCCTCCCTCCCAAAAATTGATACACTATTGTACCTTAAATACCAACAACTACAAAATCCACTCACACAAATCCGTAAAGTTGACCGCTTGGGGTCTTTATCTCCCTTCCTCCTTTCCCTACTTTCAATCAGCCCAACATTAATGTCCTTTTGAGTTTTATACCCTCCACCTCTTGTTTTCTCTTCCTTCCCTCCTCCCTCCCCTACTCCCTCACTATCCTTGTCCTTTCACCTTTAACATCCCCACCTCCCTCCCAAGTTATAAGAAAGAAGGGGTTTAAGTTTATTATTTGATTGTTAATTATACAAAAAAGTGAAATGTAAAAAGAAATGCACTGTAGCAAGTAAACAGACACAATTTATTAAATAAGAAGCAAAAAGGTCAACAGCATCAAAGCAACAAACAATGAGCAAAAAGTAAAGAATATTATAAAAGCGAAATGTTAAAAAAAAAAGCATGTGTAACAAATGCGGAAATATAACATGAGCAAGCATATAACTGTATAACAACAAAATGTTAATAAAAATATATTTAAAAAAAAAAATAGGAGCTCAGGGTGACACTACCCTGGCCACGTTTCTTTTTTTTTACTTATTTTGTCGTACTCGGCTGAAGCGGACTGCCAAAACTTCCTGGTTTGAAGTGCTGGCTACCAATCAGGGCTGTGCATTTCGTTGCACAAGCTCGTCTTTGTTCGTGAATTCTTTGCGGCCAGAGATATACAAATTTGAATTTCCCTACATTTCTCAAAAACTAGTGAAAGGATTTACTCCAAATAAGCCAAGGTGTAATCTGTGTACCGACAGCTAGCTTTATGCCAAATTCGGTATCATTCTGTCCAGTGATCCGACCTTTAGTCGTGTCTAAAGGATCCTATGGAAATTAACTTAGGAACCTCAACTTTTTAGCCCCCTTTTTCTCATCCCCCGCTTGACAGATCGTCCCACAACTTTCCATGCGCAACAAGAATCACCACAACACTTTTATTGGAAAATTTTGTGAAGATTCGTCAAACAGTTCCAAAGATATAGGCAAGTCAAAAAACACTTTTCCTATGGAAACATGGTAAACTATAACTACCTACTGGCAATCACCAGTAGGTAATATATAAGTATATATGTATACATATATATTTATATATATCAATATTCATTCATTCACTGGGCAATAAAAAGACTTTCTAATGAACTTAATAGACTCTAACGAATGTACTTGACCCAAGTGTAAGCTCCCTCCCAGTATTTGTGGGACAAATATATATTTTGAGGAAAAAAAGTGTTCATCCATGCCCGTTTATAACGCACAATGTGTTCCGCCAGGTTTATCCATCGATTTGTTCTTCCCATTTCTATTGTTTCTTTTTTTTTCTTTTTGGTCTCTTGTTGGGACTTCACAAATGTGTATAGAAACAAATGATCAAACCAATAGGTATTCCATTTGTGATTTCATTACAAATCTTAAAATTTTGGCCAGTGCTCTAAAATTATTGACTCATGGGTGTATAGTTACAAAACTATATCAGGACAGGTGTGTCAGACTATTTAATTTCTAAGGCCTGCCATCACAGCCACGTTGAGAATATGGGTTGTATTAGATGTTTTCCACATAGTGCTTTCTGTGCTGCCTGCGGCCCCATAGCGCATTAGATTGCAGCCGCCACTCTTCCAACTCAGTGGCTTTCTTGCTCGTAACCGCAAAAGTTTTGGAAACTGAGTTGACCTGCTGGGATTAAACCTTTAGGCCCATATTTATACTATGCAGGTTTGCGTCAAAAAGTATAGTGCCGGCTAGCGCCATTCCTAGATGCCAGCCGGGTGCCATATTTATGGAATGGTGCTAGCCGGTGCTAAGGCCCTGTTAGGCCGGGGAGGCGTAGGGGGAACTGGGGCTTGTGTGCCAAATTATGGCGCTACATTGTTTAGAGGCAAAAAAATTGCCTCTAAGCAGTGTAGCACCATTTTCTGGTGCACAAGCCCCATGGATATGGCTCCTGTCTTAGCAAAAACAGGAGCCATGCCCACCACCCCAATGGCCATACCCAGGGGACGAATGTCAGGGCCCCCAAGCGGTTTTGGGAAAAAAAATATATATACTCACCCGGATTTTACTTGGGTTGGTTCCCCCATCCTTAGATGTCCTCCTGGTGTGGGTGTCCCTGGGGCCAGGGAAGGGCACCTGTGGGCACTTTCCATGGTCTCTGACCATGGAAATCTGTCTACAGGTCCCCTTACTCCTGCCCAGACCCAGTTGTTAAATAAAACCCAGTTGTTAAATAATGGCGCTAAGCAAGCTTAGCACCGTTGTTTAAGGCTCTCATCACCCCGTGCTGGATTTTAGCACAGGTGATAAATATGGCGCAAAGGCCATAGCGTCATTTTCTGGACGGGAACACCTACCTTGCATCTCATTGACTCAAGGTAGGTTTTCCCCTCCAGAAAACGATGTCAACTCCATAACTTTGGTGTCTAGTGCCAAAGTGTAAATATGGAGTTAGGTTTGCGCTGAATTAACATAAGAAAATGACGCTAATTTAGCGCAAAGCGAGTATAAATATGGGCCTTAATACTGAGGCGTGGGTGAGACCACTGAGCTGTCTAACCAGCAAGCCGACATGGCAATTACTTGCCTTCATAATCTGTATTTTGTTTACATTAAAACGTTCCAGTTTACCTTCGTTGTAGAGGGACATAAAACTGAACAACTGGTTACAAAGCATCAAAATACATTTCGAATGTGTGGTTTTGTGCTCGGCAGAACACACATTTTGGAAGAGCGTGAGCTGCTCCTTTCCTGGTGCGCATCAAAATAACCAAATAAAAACCCAGCCACGACAAATAATCATTCCATTATCTCCTTTCTGTCTGAGCTGCAGTTTATGAAGCCCAGAGATTGCTACTGGCGATAATCAGATTTCCCGGTCAGCGGTACGTGCACTCCAGCTGTACCCGAGACTCTTATCTGGCGCCACCTGTGCTCCTGTCGTAAAATGAAAGACAGTTCAGGGCATATTACGGGGGTAATGAAGTGGACGGCTTTCTCTCGCTTGTCTTTGGAGTTCGGGTGCCCACTTTTAGAGAAAGGAAGGGTTGGGACGAAGAGAGGTGATAGGAGGTGAGAGCCAGAGGGCTAGTAATAGTTCTATAGTGATTCAATGTGTCATTTTGAAGCTCTATAGTGCTAGAAACATTAGTAAGCAAGCAAGTTTTTGTTTTATCTTCTTATGAAATATAAAAACAAGCACTGGCAATGCCTATAGGTTGGACTTGTGAATCAAAGCGCCGTTTGTGTCATTGACGGGTTTAGGTACTCCATAATCCATCACTCTGTCACTTGTTTTTGCACTCAAGCATCCATTCATCCATCAGTGACTCATTTTCGCATGCATCCTTTGACATAACTGCAATAAAAGATGTGCAAACTCGACGAGTTACACAAGATAAATTAAAACAATACAAGTAAAAAGAAACATGCTTCTGTCTAAACACTTCAGCCATTTGCTTGCAATAATAAAACTAAACATAGCAGTGGGTCTCTGTTTTCAGAGGTATTGTACATAGAGTCATGTAGGAAAATGCCAATTTGCGACTTGCAAATTGCGAGTCCCTGCGACTCGCAATTTGCAACTCGCAATTTGGTAGGCAGAACGGTGCCTCAGACACCGTCTGCGAGTCGCTATGGGGTCGCAATGACCCACCTCATTAATATTAATGAGGTGGGTCGCAAATTGCGGCCCCATAGCGAGTCTAGGCACTCGCAAACATGGAGGCCTGCTGTTGTCAGCAGACCTCCATGTTCGTGACTGCTTTATCAACAAAGCAGTTTTTTTTTTAAGTGTAGCCCGTTTTCCTTAAAGGAAAACGAGCTGCACTTTAAAAAAAAAACGAAACCTTTAGTTTCGGTATTTTTTCAGGGCAGGTAGTGGTCCCTTGGACCACTACCTGCCCTGAAAAAATGGTTTTGGGTCCATTCGCAAAGGGGAAGGGGTCCCATGGGGACCCCTTCCAATTTGCGAGTGGGTTACCATCCACTTGAAGTGGATGGTAACTGCGATACCATTTGCGACCGCATATGCGGTCGCAAATGGTATTGCATGCCACTCCGAATCGCAAATAGGAAGGGAACACCCCTTCCTATTTGCGATTCTGAAATGCATATTGCGAGTTGGTCCCGACTCGCAATATGCATTTCTGCATCGGGAAATGCGATTAGCGAGTCGCAAACGGCAATTTTTGCCGTTTGCGACTCGCTAATCGTTTCCTGCATCTGGCCCATAGTTCCTACGTGGCCACACATTTAAAACCAAAGTGTTGGTCATCTGGGAATGGTAAAACAATGAAATGGATAGCATTCCAAAATGGTCTCCTGGTTTAGAGGAAGTAGCCACGTAGATTGTGCTGCACTGCAGATGAAATGAGTGGCAAGCAAGAGACCTGTTAATACGGCTTGGAGAGTTAAAGTAGTAACATACAAAGTGGCGAAGCAAATAAATTAAATGAGAACTATAAAAGGAGAAAATGAAACCTAATGGCTTGGCCAACCAGTCCTGACACTGAAACACACTGATTTTCAGGTGCATGTGCAAATGTCATCAGAAAATGCCAGCATTCACAGGGCAAGAGAGTCAATGACAGATGTGCACTGAACCATTACCAGATGTAATATGCTGTAATGGTTGGAAGTAAGAGTGTAAATGATACTGAGAAAGACCTGTGGCAGAAAAGAGCTCACCCAAGGGCCTTGTATGTGTATATATATATATATAGATACAGCGGCTCCTTCGCTATGGCAGAGGAGCATCGCCACCCTCTACCAGCAGCTGCAAAGTCGAAATATAAAACAATAATAAACTGTTTATTATCGCTTTATTTTTGGGGGTGGGGCCATGGGAATGACAGGCACCAGGGGGAGTGGTAAGTGCATTCCCCTTAGTGCGCATGTGTGTTTGGCTGGCCGCCTCAGGACGGCCAAACACACATGCGCACTGATCTGTCTCTAACCCGCCGGGTTGGGGAGAGCAGGCACAGGCTCCTAGTCTGCCTGGGAGCTCAAATTGAGAATGCTCAGGCCAATCTTGATGCTGCTCTCATGCTGGCAGCAGCATGAGAGCAGCGTTAGAATTGGCCACAGGTCAGGCTGGGAGCAGATCCATGCAGACAGCAAAGCATGGCAGGCCTTCCCAAGATATGATATCAACAATGAACACACTGGAAATCTTCCCCTAGGGTTTGTCAGAGGCAGTAACCAACCCTAAAATTCTTCCCTAGGAATTTAATCTGTGACATTTTCATCCAACAAAATATCTATCTTCAGGCTTATAACCAGGATCGTTGCAACCATACCACCCCAGTCAAGCTGTATTGAGTATAAGCTTTGCCACAAACCCAAAAGTTCAATGCAGGCACTATTTTGGTGGAAGCACATAAACTCTGCTAACTTATATCCTGTACTGAGGTGAACCAACATGTAAGTGGGGCCTAAGCCTCTCTCTCAGTAGTCACTTATGGTGAGGTAACAGCTGCACTGCTAAGCCAGATCCAAAATTCCATGTAGATTAGTGTAGTCCTGGGCATCCCATACTGGTCTCAAACACATAACTGCACTCGGAGGTCTAAAGTTAATGATGGAAGGAAAGTATGCTTGGTTTGGAAACAGCAATTGATTCCATATGACTGTCCATCTCCTATCAGTGTAGCTGCAAGAAAAAAACAAATATCGTCTAACAGCATTACAATGCCATGTGCGTGTCCCCCAAAGGGTTAAGGAAGCCATAATGTTGCAGGCACAGGCAGCAGGATAAACAAACAAAATTATCCCATAAGTGGAGGGGAATCACTTATTGTGAACACATACATTTGCCCAATCTAAATATACGTCTGACACCTCCATGTAGGTGGAACCAGTGCCCCTCTTTGTAGTAGCCCCTAAAGCTCTTTTTTAGGTGGTTCAAAAAAGGTTAAGTGATAGCTGTGCGGCCAAGCCAGACCTAAAAAGGACCCAACATAATTAGCTTCACTTTTAAAACAGGATCTGTAGACATTTCTTTGCGACAACATCTTTGCTTCACTTTCTGTAAGCGAGTACTCATTTCTGAAAGCACTAAATCATTTCATGTTAGTGATTAACATCTGCTTCCACAGGTAAAATCCTTGAATTCCGAACATTCTTTCAGATGCAGATATCATCATTGTTTGAGACTTTTGAACTGAAGAACAATGTGTCCAACAAGATTTGCCGAAAAGGTGGCAGAACCATCTCACAATACTGCAGCTATTTCCTTCAGATGAACCTGTCCACAAATTAGTCTGTGAACACTGTGCAATTCAAAGCTTTTCATGAAAGTTCCAAAAACTGGCAGGAGGTGAAATTTGAAAGTGGTGGGTCATAAGTATCTAGTTAGAGTTTGACCAAGCAAGCCCAAATTCCACTAGAGGTATTTGGGGCTAGTCACCCCAAAAAACATTTAGGAAAAAACATTGATGTACATCTTACTGCAACATTTTCAAATAAATCAGCTAAACTTCTAGAGTTCTGGAAGAACATTAATGAAATATTACAATACTTTTGTAGCCTAACTGGCCATCTGTACCTTCCTTTGAGTGACGGAGTTCGCCCTCCACAAGGAACCTTGAAAAAATGGTGGCAGCATGGGCATTTGTCCAACATAATTACCCTAAAGTATGTATAAAAAGCTAAGTATATTAGAAGTAGGTTAAAATGCATTTGCACAACATCACATTGTCTGTCTATCATTTTGCAAAATGTATGTAGTGTATTTCTCCAACTCATTTTTCCATGCTGACTGTCATACTTAGATTCTCAGTCATATGTTGTGACAAAGAATCTAACTAAGAGAGGCAGGGTAGAAAATTCGAACGTTATCCAAATCCCCCAATCACAGACTAGAGTCCATAGAGGAAAGGGAAGTCCTATGGACTCATAGGGTAATGCTACTGCTAAATGGCATTCAGTGTACATGATGTGTCAGCTGACTGGTTATACTAGTCTTATATGACTGAGCCTCAGAAGCAGCAGTAATATTATCACACACACACACACACACCTCTCAATATATAACTAATATTTCTGTTGCATATCCTGGATTTCTAGCTTTTGACTAGCTGGTTGGTTTTTGGACTTTTACTACGAACGAGTCTCACCACTGGAGCCTAATTCATGGTAAATTTGTGGTAAATGGACTGAGAGTGCTAACTGCCAGTGTCTGCCTTTTACCATAATGCCACTAATGCACAGCTAGAGAAAGAAGCTAGTTACACGTAAACATGTGAGCGCAGGCATGTGCGCATGTGAATGGGCTCCGTGAACGAGACTACTGTCTTACACAACCTGGCATTTGTACACAGTATGCCAGTCACAAAAGGTACCATTCAGGAAGTGGCATTGACCTGGTGTAGGCCTTATAATTTAAATGGGCATTCATGGAGCAGGTTATAGGTGAAATATTCACCCATGTACAGTTTTGCCCACTTAGACCAACAGGGTCCATTAAGGTGTCAGTCCATGGGTAAACAGGCATCTCGATTGTGGACTATAGCTCTTTTAAACATGTCTATGTTCCTTATGGCATTTTAACAATTGTTATATTTCTCTGGCTCAGCTCATAACAAGATTTCAGGCCTTTGTCCCACCCTTTGGGCCATGTTTATTACTCTGGTAGCCAGAAGGATGATCAAAGGACCTCACACACAATAGAGCCAATAACAGTGCTTGACCTAGTGCCTGTGACATAAAGTGGTGGAGAGGAAATCTGCATCTGTATATTAACTCCTCACACAGCACCTAGCTTGAGAAAGCCCAAGATCACCGAAGCAAAGGAGGTGGCCGGACCTTTTGAGTAAAACACAGGACGGCCTCCCCATTGAATTTTTGGTGGAAAGCAATCAGGCAGTTTTGTGAGGTGGGGAAACAGCTGAGGCTCCCAGGGAAGGTCTTTTCATAGATTGCTTTGACTTGTCATCTTTAAATATCCCAGAATACTGTGCAGGAGGACTTGGTCAGGGGTGAAGTGATGATTGGCCAGGGATGCCTGATTTCTAGGCCTTTTCATCCCTCCTAAAACCCCTGCACAAAGTGAGGCTTTTGTGAAGACACTGGACTAGGGAGAAACAATAGGGAAAGGATACCCATCTGGAAGTGAAGCCACCTGATGTCACTGTAAGAATGAACTGAAGAACATTAACTTTAGCTGACCCCCAAGACTTCATTGAGTCTCTCCGGGGCCAATGGTTGTGGCCCCTTATGCTCTTTTAGGAATAGTTGGGTGACTGGGCTTTCTGTGGAACCTTGGATGGTTCTGTGTACTGGTCCTTGACACCATTGACCCACATGGTATGTGGATACCAATGTTACAGACACAAATAAGGCTGAGCTTTTTAATCCTTTGGAATGGAGACTCTCTTTTGTCAGTACAAATATCTCCAAAAATACTGAATGTATTTACACCAAGCTACAAAAACAGTATGGCAAATTCAAATAAAGACTTTGTTACTGTGGACCGCATACAAAATAATGCAATCACACGAGCTGCTATTAGATGTCGCTTTTGAGTCTGCATTACAACTGCAGTACTTCTGGCTGTCACTAGAGAACTTTTTTGCAGTTCCACATTAATAATCAATGCAAAAATATATTAATTTGCTCTTTCTAAAAACATCTGTTTACAAAACGTTGGATGCAGTATTGCCACCGATTTGTTGAAGTTGACATGGATTTAACACAAGATAGATCTCTTCCCTGAGGCATCAAAGAAAATAAATTAAAATAATAAACGGAACAATAAATGGGAAGACTATATCATGACAGAAATACCACATACATACAAAAATCACATTTCTAGCTGACCCTGTGCAACAGCAAATGGATGTGTAGTGACAGCCAGGCATACTATCACCTTTTTCTTATTGCACATTGACTGACAGTAATAGCCTGGGCTGCTGTTGCAAGCAACAAAATGGGGAAGTAGCATCAGCAGTAGTTAGAAGACCCTCTTAAGCCAGCATGAAAACTGCTATACCACTGTGTAGGAAACGGGGTTTTTGCAGGTTTCCCCTCTCTGTTTGCTCCCATTTGAACTACTATGCTGGTTCAGGACTCTGAAAGTGCACTGAAGCCTACTGACCAGGCCCTAATGCCAGTGCTCTCTCCGTAAACTGGTAAATTTGAATTGGTAGCCCCAATTGGCAAGTACTTCAACCCCCTTATAAGTCCCTAGTATATATACCAGTGGTACCCAGGGTGTTAAAGGGGTCACCAGGGCCTGAAGCATTTTGTGTACCTCCCTGAGTGACCCAAGTAAACTACTGACATCAGGCCTGCCAGTGCAGACTGGAAAAGCAGTACAAATTGCTCAAACTCGACTATGCCCACAACAAGTGTGGTACAGTCAAAAGCACTAGCTGTAATATATACCAAACACACCTAAAGAAGACCTCCTGAGCCCAGGAGGCAGGGTGCATTATATTAAAGGTATGGCCATATAAGTGCAAGATTGTATGGCTCTGTAGGGACCTTTTACATTTAAAGGCTACTATAAGTGAACAATGTTCCATAGGATAACATGGATTGGCACCTGGCATACCCGAGGTCACCAGCTCGAATATGGTACCACAGAAATGGGTCATGTTTAAGATCAAACAACATGCCTTCTCACCCCTGACATGAGTCTTGTGTCAAAGGTGATGTTGCATGGACCCAGAAAGCAACCTTAGAAGTTGCCCACCGAGTTGCGCCAGTGTTCCTGTGCTGTGGCTGCCAGCTCACAGCTGCTGCCACCAAGACAGTATTCTGTCCCCCTGGGCTGAAGTGTGAACACTACCAGTAGGCAGGACAATGGCCTGGAAGGGAAGGAGGTTGCACTTCCAGAAAGGCTAGTGAAGTGGCACATCAAGGTGGTGAGCTTTAAAGGGCACACCGACTTTCATATACAAGCAGGCTGACCCCCAGTGGAGGACAAAGTCGTCCCCCTGCTACCAGGCATATTTGCACCTGAGCAGTCAGGAAAATTAGGTAGTCAAGAGGCTTACCCTCAAGAAGGCTAGCCAAAGATCTAGGGTTGGCAGCCTGGTCTGTACAGCCAAAGAAGACTTGGCCATCTTGAAAAAGGCAAAATAGAAGGTTCTGGGTAGAAAAGGTGCCACAACCCACAGGATGTGGTCACCTCTGGGGCGGATTAGCCGCTGGGGCTCGTAGCCCATTGGCAACTTGCACCCATACCCTTAATGCCCTAAATCTAGGATTTAAAGGGCTCCCTTAGCACCAGAACACCAGATCTGTGGCAACTTATGAAGAAAGGACAAGAGAAATCCTGCATCAATGACAACAGGAACCTGAACAAAAGGTGTGATACCTGAACCTGTGGCTACCTTCCTGGAACTGCTCAACTGTGGCTCATCCTGGACCAAAGACTGCTTCCCCTAGCAACAGTGAATCCTTTGTGAGCCAAAGGCAAGACCAGACTCCGTTGGACTAGTGGCACTAGTACCCTGTCCACTGCAATTGAAAAGCACCTACCGGATCTGAAGAAGGGCTGGCCATCTGGCCCTCCGAGGGATTTGCCCAAAGACAGGTTGTCCAGTGCATTGTGGTAACTATAGTCTAGCTCATCTCAAAGTTTCAGCTAGCTACTTTTTTCCACTGGAACTCCAGAACGGGAAATAGCTTCTCCTCCACCTCACCACTGTCAAGGCTTTTTGGTGGCCCGTCCAGTCATCACTATCTTTACTTGATGCTACAACTTGAGGGCACAGCACAATGCCTTCATCCAACATCACCTGTAGCTCTGTTGAGTTTTTGCATCTGCTTCCTCACCTGCATCGTTTCAGTGGTAAACGCAGCAACTGCAACTCATGTTCAGCACCAAGGATACCCAAGCACACCTCTGCATGCAAGATGCCCACGTTAGGTGGAGTTGTTGTGCCTGGTGAATCCTGGTCCAAGGGCCCACACAAGTGTAACCCACAGTGGGGTCCCATGAACTCGACCTTCAAGCGACCGAGAGTCAGGAGTACCATTTTTCAGCACCAGCGGCTCCCGTGTTCAGCACCATGGACAGCCAGGACACCTCTGTACCCAAGTCCCACGAGTGAGGTAAAATTGGTCTGACTGTTGCAGCTTGGTCCTGGGATCTGTACAAACGTAAGTACCAGTGGACTCCCCCCACAAGTGACAAAGTGTCACCAATAATTTTTCCCATTGACCGCAATGGTAAAGTTTGACAGCTTGTGAATGAGTGATTTTTCTTTCCCCACCTAAATCCATAACTCAAGTTATACGTATCTGATTTACTTTGTTTTGGTGTCTAAAATCAAATGAAAATCTGCTTTATGTTTATAAATTGGAGTCAGATTTCTTTCAAATTGTGTCAATTACTTATCATCCATGTTGACACTCTGACATGCTTAACACATGTTCCTCTAGTAAAGCCTGACTGCTCTTTGCCACCCTACCAGGACTAAGCTAAGGATATATAATTGTGAATCCAAAGGACCATCTTTGGGATATTATTAGAGAATTACATAATGAAGCCTATCGAGCATCACTGCATATTACTCTGCTTTCCTACACACTGGCTCTCCGGAACGGTCCCTTTGCAGAGAAAGCTATTAGTGTCCTGAATTGCAATAACTTTATTTTGGTCCTTAACTTTTTACCTTTTTTAGTTATGTGAGAAATACAGGTCTCACAATTTGTTTCTCCCTCTTGCCTGCAATACTGTTTGTATATATTTAGTATGTTTTGTGCTTCACGGTTTCCATGCCATGAAGTGTATTGCCTTTTATTAGTAATTATCTTTGTGTCTCTTATTTACTTCTATCATGTTATCCACCCATAGAGCATTTTTAACCATATTGAGACCGGCCACATATAATTATGAGCTTTAATAATTTGAGGTGGCACATTTATCAATGGGCACAGGTAGTAATGAACACCAATGGCCTAGACACTAACATAATTAATAATCCCAGTCTGTACTCAGTATCAATGGCTTAAGATAGTGATGAGCTTCAGTGGCCCCTTGCAATAATGAACATCAATGGCCTTTAGTAGTTTTAAAGATAAGAGGCCTTTGCCAGTAATAAGGAGCAATGGCATATCACATACCCATGGCAGTATTAAACTGCAGTGGTCCACATCAGCTCTGAACATCAAAGGCCCCTGGCAGTGATGAGCATTGATGGTCACAGATGGACTTGAACATTAACATCCCATGTAGTAAAAATGACTCCCCTAAAGTATTGAATATTAGTTGCATTTTGTGATGAGATAGACCCACATGGCAGCTGTCACCAGTTGAGGAGAAGGAGATGAGGATAGATGACAGCTGCTCAGTCTATCCTGCTAAACCATTATGATTGCTGGCAAGGAGTACAGAGTGATCAACTATCAGATGTTCTACTTCCTGGGGCCATTGAGATGCTCCCATGTTCCCAATTCTCAAAAGCCTGGGAGGTCCCTGAGGGAACTTGAAAGTAGAGTGCATCCCAGTAACAACAGGAGGCTAGAGTGCTTTCAGAAACTGGAGTTCCAGGTGCCACACTTCTATCACTCATTGTCCTCTATGAATTCTTGCTCTACCACCAACATTATCTCCAACAACTTTGACACAAACAGCTACATTACCCCCATTACCTACACCACCCTTACCCCCGCCAAGATGAACACCACTTACACCAGTACCACTGTTGGACCTGGCCCTTTTTGGTTTGCCTTCTTCTTCCTATTTTTTCTGACTTGTTTAGTTTGGCTGTAGGACTCTGGGCACTTTACCCCTGCTAACCAGTGCTAAAGTGCATATGCTCTCTGTGTAAAATGTATTGGTGATTGGTGATTGGTTCATCCATGATTGGCATGTTTGATTTACTAGTAAATCCTTAGTATGGTGCACCAGGTGTGCCCAGGCCCAAATCAAATGTTACTAGTAGGCCTGCAGCACTGATTGTGCCACCCACATGAGTAGCCCTGCAAACATGTCTTGGGCCTGCCAATGCTGTGCCTGTGTGAGCAGTTTTACACTGCCATATGCACCCACTTGCCAGTCCCAAACCCTCCCTTTTACCTCATGTAAGTCACCCCTAAAGTTGGCCCAAGGAAGCCCTATGGGCAGGGTGTAGTGCATTTAAATGGTAGGACATGTACTGGTGTGTTTTACATGTCCTGATAGTGAAATACTGCTAAATTTGTTTGTCACTATTCCAAGGCCTATCTCTCCCATAGTGTAACATGGGGATTGCCTTGAAAAATCTTGAAAGTGTAATTTCCCATTGGAAGCGGATAGAGATATGGAGTTTGAGGTCTTAGAACTCACAATTTTAAAATACATCTTTTGGTGTAGTTGGTTTTTGAATTGTGAGTTTGAAAATGTTACTTTTAGAAAGTAGGTATTTTCTTGCTTAACCATTCTGTACCTCTGCCTGTCTGCCGAATACACGTCTGGGTCAGAATGACAGTTGGGCTGTTTGTGTATTCACTCTAGACCATCACACAAAGGGAGCTGAGGTGTGCGCTGCATATTCTGATGGCCTATCACCAGGCTGATGGGTCTTCCTGAGCTAGAGTGGTGGAAGGAGCTGACACTTGCACCTGAATAGGGCTATGTCTGTCCTCACACAAAACAGTTTCCAGCCCCCTGGAGTGTGTCTGGTGCCAGGTCAGAGAAAGGCAGGGTCTGGTGCACTACAAACACTTCTTGTTCAAGTTTGCCTACTTCAAAGACAGGAAAGGGTGTAAGCACTGGATGCCTGACAGCACATAGTTAGAATCCTTCTGGACTGAGAACATTTCGCCAGGAAGAAGAGCTGAATGCTGTAGGAAGGACTGCCACTCTACCTGTTGTTTTGCTGTGCTGGCATGATGCTTCTGTCCTGTGAGTGAAAGGACTGGACTTTGGTTTCTATATCCTGCTTTCCAAAGGTTCTCCAAGGGCTTGGACTGAGTATGCCTCCTGTTAAGAAGTCTCAGGGACATCAGAAACTTCATCTGACAGCACCCGGGCTTTCTTGCTGAGAGCCCTGATTTGCCAAGTGGTGCCAAATCCATTTCCTGGGTCCTTGGAAGTGAGTTCTGGTTTATACAAGAAGAAACAAGTGCAATGACTCCACAGCTTCTTCGGAATATACACCACTGTCTGAATCCCCACCGCTGCTTGCACCAGAGCTGTGGTCCCTACTGAGTGCAACAGCTGTGACCAACGCCACAGGCCCGATGCAGCCACAGTGCCTCTGAAGTCCCACAACACCGTGAGTCCCGAGTGCCATTTTACCAGCATCTGTGACACCCGGCGCAGCACCTGTGGCCCTGTGGTGTGAGTGTGACAAAGCAAGTTGATGCCTCGCATCTTGACCTGCAGGCTTCATTGACCCCGTCTTGTCATAGGAACTGATGCCTTGTAGGAGGGTGGCCTGGTTTGTGGTGGGTACCTAAGGTACTTGCACCTTATGCCAGGTCCAGTTATCCCTTATCCCTTATCCCTTATTAGTGAAATGTGGACAGTGTCTAGAAGCCAGGCTCTCTAGGGGTAGTGTGGATGAGCAGCCAAGGCCTAACTAGGAGACATGCAAAGCTCATGCAATACCACTGTAGTAATAAAAATACCATAGAGACTATACTCCCTTAGGAGATAAGTAATACACAAATTATATACACTAGTATGCAGGAAAAGCTGTAAAAATAGTTAGAAAACAGTGCAAATAGTGAAAATCACAATAGTTAGAAATGGGCCTGGGGGAACACAAACCATATACTAAGAAAGTGGATGCCCTCATCGCTGCCACCAACGATATCGGGAACATACTTGACAACGGTGAAACCACGGGCCTCATCCTCCTAGACCTCTCGGCTGCCTTAGACACCGTCTGCCACCACACCCTATGCACACATGCCTCAACGACGCAGGGATCCGCAACAGAGCCCTGGACTGGATCACCGCCTTCCTCACCAGCAGAACCCAGAGACTCCATCTCCCTCCATTCCGCTCTGAAGCCACCAAGATCATCTGCGGTGTACCCCAGGGATCGTCCCCCAGCCTGACCCACTTTCCTTTTTACATGGCTCCACTTGCAAACATTGATTGATCTCACAACCTCAACATCATCTCATACGCCGATGACACCCAGCTGATCCTCTCTCTCACCAAAGACCCCGCCACCGCCAAAACCAACCTCCACGAAGGAATGAAGGCCATCGCCGAATGGATGAAGAACAGCTGCCTAAAACTGAATTCTGACAAAACTGAGGTCCTCATCCTCGGCTCCACCCCCTCTGCCTGGGACGACTCCTGGTGGCCTGCCACACTGGGAACTGCACCGACACCCACCGACCATGCACGCAACCAGGGATTCATCCTGGACTCATTGCTATCAATGACCCAGCAAGCCAACGGCGTCTCTTCTTCCTGCTTCAACACCCTCAGCATGCTTCGGAAGATCTACAAATAGATCCCCTGAACTACGGCAACACCCTCTACGCAGGAACCACGGGCAAGCTCCAGAAAAGACTGCAACGCATACAGAAAGCCTCCGTACGCCTCATACTGGACATCCCCAGCCACATCACAGCCCACCTGAGAGACCTGCACTAGCTCTCCATCAACAAGAGAATCACGTTCAAACTCCTCACCCACGCTCACATGGCACTGCACAACACCGGACCAGAATACCTCAACAAACGGCTCTCATTCTACACCCTGACCCAACAGCTTTGCTCCGCTGACCTTGCCCCTGCCACTGTCCAACACATCCACAGAATGACCGCCGTTGGCAGATCATTCGCCCACCTCGCCGCCAAGACATGGAACAGTCTTCCTATCTATGTGCGACAGACACAGGGCCTACTAACCTTCATGAGATAGTTCAAGACTTGGCTGTTCGAGCAGTAGCAGCCCCCCCCCAGTGCCTTGAGACCCTCAAGGATGAGTAGTACGCTTTACAAATGCTTTGATTCATTGAATGATTGATTGATTGATTGATTGATTGATAGTGTCTAGAGGGGCACTGGGAGTATTAGAAAACACCAAAGGTAAGTAATAGAACCCACCCCAGAGCCCAGGAAAGCAGGAGTAAATCACAGTAACTTTCTCAGAACACACAAGAACACGAGAAAGAAGATTTTGCAAGAACCAGACGAGACTGCAAGACACCAACAATGGATTCCTGGGCCTGAAGACTTGTGGAAGAAGGGGACCAAGTCCAAGAAGCATTGAAGAGTCCAGGGAGAACAGGAGCCCCTGCTAACCCAGATGAAGGTGCAAAAGAATAACTACCGCTGAAGAACAACAGTCAGTACTGCACCCAGAAAGATGGATGCGGGTTCCTGGTTGGTACAGATAATGTCCCATGCTGGATGGATGATTGCAGTCTGGTTTGCATCGCTGGATACTGCCAATAAGCCTTGGCATACGCAAAGTTTGCGGTTAGTGGAAAATGGTGCTGTCTGTGACCAGGAGGGACCTGGTGGACTATACCCAGGATAGGGAGTCAGAAGGGGCACTCACCAACTCAGAGAGCCCTTAAAATGCCAGACAGCATGCACAGGAGTCCCACAGCATGGGGATAAAGAAGGTGCAAAAGGAGGCCCATGCAGCACTACAACAAAGGGTCCCATGCTGCTGGAGAACCACACAGTAAGCTGTGCGTCACAGGAAGGGGTGCTGGGGGCCAGAGCTGCCCGGTGCACGAAGAACTTCTGGAAGGATGCCAACAAGCCTTACCAACTGTAAAACACATGGTGCACGGGGGTACTGTCTTGCGTAAGGAGGCAAGCTTTTACCTCCTCCAAAGTTGGACAGTTTTACCTCAGGTCAACTTCAGTCCACCATTGGTGATGCAGGATCTACGCAGCTCATCAGGAGAAGGGTCCCACACAACAGGTCGTCATTGCAGAGAGGTGCCTGCTGAAGCAGGAGAGTGACTCCTTCACTCCAAGGGAGGTTCCTCCATTCTTCTGGTGCAGGGTGGAGACAGGCTGTCCTCTGAGGATGCACAACTGGGAAATAGTTGAACTTGCTGGCAGGAGCTGAAGATACAATGTTGCAGAAGTGTCTTTCCTTCTTTATTGCAATTTGTATAGTTTCTGGAGGGTCCAGATGCAGTTTATTCCGTAAGAAGGTGAAATAAAGGATGCATAGGATTCCTGCTGGAGTCTTGCAATCCAAATCTGAAGAACCACCCAAGAGAGAGACCCTAAATAGCCCTGAAATGGGGATTTGTCAGCTAAACAGGTAAGCACATATCAGGGGAGGGCTCTGACGCCACCTGCTGGCACTGGCCACTCAGATGCTCCTAGAATGCCCTGCCAGAGTGGAATCCAAGATGGCAAAACCCAGGGACCCTCTGGAGGAGCTCTGAGCACCGCCCGGGGGTGATGATGGACAGGGGAGTGGTTACTCCCCTTTCCTTTGTCTAGTTTCATGCCAGAGCAGGGACTGGGGGTCCCTGAACCAGTGTAGACTGGATTATGCAAGAAGGGCACCATCTGTGCCCTTCAGAGCATTTCCAGAGGCTTGGGAAGGCTACCCCTCCCATGTCTGTAACATCTATTTCCAAAGGGAGAGGGTGTAACACCCCTCTTCCAAAGGAAATCCTTTGTTCTGCCATCCTGGGCTTGACCTGCTCAAGCAACAGGAGGGCAGAAACCTGTCTGAGAGGTGGCAGCAGCTGGGGCTGCCTGGAAAACCTCAAAAGGCTGTAATGGCAATACTGCGGGTCCTCTAAGGAGCCCCCAGAGAGCATGGAATCATACAACCAGTGCTTTCAAAAGCATTAGGGTATGATTCCAACATGTTTGATACTAAACATGCCTATGTTCGGAGTTACCATTATGTGGCTGGACATAGGTAGTGACCTATGTCCAGTAGATGAGTAAGAAATCGTGCCCCGCAATCACGAAGTCCGGTAAAATGGTCCTGGAGGTTGTGGGGGCACCTCTGCTAGTACAGGGGTGCCCTCTGCACCCTGTCCTCAGGGCTGAAGGGCCTGCAAAAGGGGTGACTTATAAGTGACCTGATGCAGTGTAAGTGGCAGTGAAAGGGTGCATGCACCTTTTCTCGTAGGCTGCAATGGCAGTCCTGAAGAAGCCTTTGCATGGGCTCCCTTTGGGTGGCGAAGAAATGCTGCATCCCATAGGGATCCCCTGGAACCCCAAAGCCCTGGGTACCTAGGTACCATATACTAGGGACTTATAAGGGGGCACCAGTATGCCAGTTGTGGATGAAATACTGGGTTACCAGTATGCAGTGACAACATTTAGAGGAGAGAGAGCATAACCACTGGGGTCCTGGTAGCAGGATCCCAGTGAACACAGTCAAACACACTGATATCAGGCAGAAAATGGGGTAACCATGGCAAAAAGAGGGTACTTTCCTACATGCCTTGCCACCGATGTCGCATCACCTCCCCTGCAACTTTGAGGAACCGAAACTCAACTCCGTGGCCTTTCAGTAAGGAACCAAAACCTCACCTCCCTTGTAGCAGTAAGGAACCAACAACGCACCAACTCCAGCGATGCCTCGCCTTCCTGACACCATGCAACGTCTATGTTTTCTTAGTTTCCAAGGTACTGTACCTGGGATTGGTGCTACTCGGTGCCCAGCCTGCACTCCCTCTTGAGTGGAGTTGGATGTTTGGGAACAACTCTGTCAAGATGTTGCGATAGTCCCAGTTGGAGCTGTTGTGTTTCTAAGCTCCATATTAAGATTTAATAATTCATATCTTGTGTATTTTTTGAGTTTTGCTATTTTTGTCTTGTTTTACTCAGATCAATATTGGCTATTTTTCTAAACTGGTGTGGAGTACACGTGTGGTGTTTTCACTGTGTTACTGTGTGTGTGTGCAAATACTTTATACATTGCCTCTGAGATAAGCCTGACTGCTTGAGCCAAGCTACCAAGAGGATGAGCAGGGGCTATCTTAGCTGTGTGGCTTCCTTACTCTGACTAGAGTAATGGTTCCTACCTGAACAGGGTGTGGACCACTACCAACTAGAGAACCCATTTCTAACAACCACCAACACCATTACCTCCACCAAAGTTACCACAGCACCCATCATTTACACTAACATTAACATTATTACTGATACTGCTATCATTATGACCATCATAATTACATTACCTCAATTATTACTAACACCACCACCAACTCCTTATTATCATCATTACCAACATTATCACTGTTCTTATTACCAACACCACAACCGCTAAGACCATCATTACCAACACCCTGTTGCAGCCTCTGTCATCATTAGCACCATTACCACTACTTCCCTTATAAGCAACACCATTTTTAATGCAAAATGCATCCACCATTTGTACCAGTAGTGTCCCTGTCACCATTTACAGAAAAACACCACCACCCTTTCCAACATCACCTCAACACAAATATTACTAGCACCAACATTATCACCACCATCACAATCAGTATTATAGGACAACAAACCCAACATCAAACATCACTCCAGACACTATACACCACTACAAACACCATAATTCCTTGACACAACCAACATCTTAGACCAACACATCCTATAACACTCTACCACAGGCAACATTATACATTAACAAAGCCACCATAGTATTCCAATACACCCTTCATGTGCCAAAATACCCACTATCTTGCTATCACATAAAAAAATATCTTGTGGTAGCACATAAAAGCAAAATAAAAATACAAAAAACACAGATTCAGTAAAAGAATAAACTTGAAATCGTAGGTTTACTAATACGTTAACAGTGGCTCTGCTAGAAAATTAAAAAGTCATGAGTTAAGTTCCCACTCTCAGCATACATTCTTAATAACATCACATACCTTTTCAAAGTAAAACTACTACACCACACAATATAAAACACAATTAACTGCATCATATGCCCACACACTCACCATAAATATTTCAATATGCAGACCTTCATACTTGTGTCCACCAACCATCGTATAAGAAAACAAGCAGCAACTACTCTGTAACCCAGCTAACATCGTAAATAAACACAATCCTGCATTTATGTGTCTGAAAAAAACACCAGTATACACCCACACATCCCTGATTAAACAACCACGCAGTTCCATTGGTATGTACACAACCACCAACAAGCGTTCATCTACCTACCTTCAGATGCTCACACAACGACCCCATACATCAAAAAAGCCATCATTATATGACAACACATTTACCTTCATAAACCGAAATATCCACTATTGTACATGCACACATCAACCATATGCCTACACACCGACTATCACATGCCAACAAAGTCATCATTCATCAGTGCACCACAGTATTACTCCAAGAACTTCATCATACCAATCTTCCTCACATTTATAAACATAATCAAGAAGTTTCCCAATTAAATCTTTTTCTGAGCTTTTCAAATAGTAGAAGGGGTGATATTTAAGGCTTACTTAGTAGGAAGGTTTAGGAAACAAGGGGAAGCCAGCACCTTCACTTGAGTATTTCATGACTATTGAGTTTTTGCAAAGCCACTGTTGACATATTAGCCAACTTTAAAAGCCTTTGAACCTTAGTTTGTACAAGGAATATATGTATATCACTGGAAAAACCCTAGTTATGATTTACTTTAGGCTGTGTTAGAAACTGTTGGATGACACAATTAAATCAAAACTGATGTTTTAGATGTACTGTCTGTATGACACAAAACATGAAATCAAATTAAAAAACCCATGGCAGTTTCCTACACACCCTTATTTCCTATGGCATGCAAACTGGGAATAAGATGTGGCTCCTACATTTTGGGACCCACACTGTATTATGAAACACATCCTACACATTGATTTACACACATATGATTTATTGTCAGTGTGTAATATGCATGTGTGATGTAACGCACTCTGACATCCTGCATTTGGATGAGTGGAGCTCTATAGCGCTATAAAAGAAATAAAACAAAATAGTGGTATTTAAGTTATTTGTTTAAAAAGTGGGAAAGATCAACACACCTGACATTCTTACAGTGCATGCATATGTCTTATATAGAGGTCATGAATAAAGTCAAACCGTGCCTCTCTTAAGTACCTGTGAAGTGATAGGTGAATGGCCAGGTTATCCACAGGGGGACACTAAAGGGGACAGCCCCTTAGTGTTTCCTCACTGCCCAGGTTATTATTTTGTCAGTGGCCACCTGGCTTGGTATGGTAGCCACGGCCAGCGAGAGGTTCCACCTCTCCCTTGAACCTAAGTGTATGACGACATTTCTGGTCTGGGAGGAGGTCTGAGGGGGTATTTAGGTAGGCTTGCCGCCTGAATATTTCTCTTTCAATGGCCAGCAGCCGAGGAATTTACCACACACCTGACAGGAATAGGAGAGCCAAGAAGAGCAGCTAATCACTGTACAGTATTGCAAGCGGAGTTACAGGGTGATCCTAAGGCAAAAAAAGCGGTTAATACCCCATCAGGTGGAGATGGCGGACACTAAATATGAGACTGTAGGGTGCCAGAAAATGAACCCAACAGTGATCCCTTCATCTCGTAAGGGGCAGATGGTATCCTGACAGCTGGGGGTTGGCCTTACCTCGCTTCATGGTGGCATGTGTGTAGCAATGACCAGTGCTTGAAATGGAAAAACTAAAGTGCCGGTACTCTGTATCAGAGTACCTGCTTGTTTCTAAGAAGTGCCGGTACTCTCCAATTGAAAGTATTACGTTTTTCTTGAGATGTGCCGGTACTCTCCCTCTCAAAATAAAAAAGTGCCGGTACTCAGTACCGGACAGTACCGGCCCATTTAAAGCACTGGCAATGACTAAAAATGTATTTGGCCCCAGACCTAATGCGAAATATGCAGCACTGGATGAATAATAAAATGGCAATATGATGCTCAGTGGCCATGGGCGATCGCAGAAAGTTTTTCAAAGGTGGGGGGGGGGGCATAATTATAATGTCATCCATCCTGAGGCAGCATAATACTACGGCTGCCGTAGTGTTACACTGCACTGTGAGCCTGCACAGCAGACTGTATGTAAATCTGGGGGGGGGGGGGGGGGGGGAGTTGGGCAAGCGCCCGCACTGTCACTTGCCATGCGGACGCCTATACCAGTGGCTAGAGATTGTTTTTGATGGGTGTCAGCGGTTAATCCTAAATGGCGATGCACTCTTATGATCACCCGTGAATTAACCCTACCTGTGTACTGCATAACAGAATATGAACAATCTTGCAACACTTTTTCCCCTCAGACTGCGTGTGGTCTGTTTTGTTGGTGATGCAATTGTAATTGGTCATGAAAGTAGGTGTGTGTAGACATGTCAGATGACAAAAGGGCTAGGGGTGGAAACGTTATTGCCTTTGTTTCCCTTTCATTGCATTTAGGTGTGAGGTTCCCCATAGCACTCAGGCAGGATATTCCAACTAAAGGAGGCCTGACGGCCCCTTAATTTCAGACTGATAAACCCTTTCCGTGCCCGCATGTTGGTGTTCAGAATGAAAGCAGACAACGCGCAGGAACTGATGAATGTGTCCCCGTGTCTGAAAACTACATTGAGACATGTTTAGCATCTTCTGTGGGGTCCAACCTCTTGGCAGGATAGAGGGCGTCCACCCTGTGAAAAGAGAGGGTAGACGCTGTCTTCCCGCGTGTACCCTCGACTTGTGTCCTGACAATGAAATAGGGTCAGCTCATCAGTGCTCAGGCAGTCTGGAATCTGCTGCACAGAAGCTTGGTTTAGCAGCACTCAGACAGGATTGGCTCAGCAGCACGCAGGCGGAATGTGTTTGCTTAGCAGTACTCACGGGATGGTGTCGGGAATGTCAGCCTCGGTTTTGAAGCGTCGGGTCCAGAGGAGCACTTTCTTGTCGAAGTGAGAGGGTCTGTAGCGGGGCAGCTCAGTCTTCTTCTTGTCGTCTAAAAACAGTAAAAAAAACTAGTTTTTAGTTACAAAGGCTTGGGCGGCGTGCTGGATTTTCTCGGAATCGATGCTCTGTATTTTAAACTGTTTTGAAAAACGGAGTTTACTTGGGCTGACTGCAATCAGCTCTGTTTAAAACTGCACCGATAGTAAGAACATTTTTGTCTTTATCTGTGTTTTTATCGGCTTTTCTGATTAAAAAATGTGGCTTTCCCAAAAAAAAAATACTGTAGGTGCGGAGGACGCGCATTAGTACTTTCGAATGACACCTGAGCATCCTTCTCCAATGCCCTCCTTTGCCCACTTACAGCACTGATGGAATCGGTAGAAGTGTCTTACTTACCTGCTGCGTGGTGAGGATTTCGGTGACCGGTAGGGGGCGCGCGCTGTATTGCCACGCCAAGGTGTCGGGTGATGCCGCGAGTGGCACCAAACATGGTAACTCTGGTGACCTGAGATGCCATCCCCTCCTGACGCAGAGTACAGCTTCAGGTCTCAGCTACGCACCCGCTGCTCCTTCTCCAGCTGTTGGCAGAGCACTCGAGGACTCCAGCCTTCTCCCGGCGCATCACCGAGTGCAGCAGACACACAGGATGGGTGGGATGAAGGGAGGGCACTGTACCCTGCCAAAAGAATGGTGCCAGCTGCGTCTGCCCTGGGTTTATGGAGTAGCTTTAAAGATTCTGCTATCTCGGTCACCATCCTACAAAAAGAAAATAAGCCTTGAGTGAAAAAAACAAACATCTTATCAGCCCTTGAAACAATCAGAAGCGCTCCTGGATAAGTTTAAAACACCAATAGCTCCAATTAAATATTTTTTTTCCAGTTTTATATAGCGAAGGTTCGACCTACGGGCACTGTTACATTACGGATACTCAGATTTATTTTTAGACATGGGGGAATTAAGTGATTTGCCCAGAATCACTAAAAGTTTAGCCGATGCCGGGACTTGAACATGGTTCCCTAGTTTCGAAGTGGGTAGCTCTACCCGTAAAGTCACATCCTCTTCCTAGGTGTAAGTCGGACTCGGACCATTATGCAAACAATCTTCCGACGATATAGTGATTTCCTTTCTGTCGTATATTTTTCAAAATGAGTTGCCAGAATGACACGGTCCCAAAATAATGGTCTCTTTGAGGTGTTAATAAGGCATAATAGTGTGTCTCATGTCACTGATTTGGTTACTGTCATTCATTTTTTCTCGGCTGAGTATTTTTCTGCTTTATGTGTATCCCAACCTTCTCATCTGGCGCATGTGAAAAAGCGTCTCTGTTGACCTCACTGGTACAGTTTAGGCTGCTCTCGCCACCCAATGGGGCCTCGGGGGGGAGGACGAGGCACGAGGAATTCCCCCCCGGGGTTTTTGGGGGAGGTGGCACGACCCGCGACGCGGTTGGGCGTCGGGGGTGCCAGTTAAGGGATGGGCGGGGGGCTGATTTATACGGACATTTTGTGTCCATAGCCACCATTTTGTAAAGGTGACCTGGTGGCTGGGACGTTAGTCTGGGCTCCGCTTGGTTGTTTTGTTAAGTGGTATTTTGGTAGCTATTGTTTTATACAGTGGTAGACAAGTCGGCGTGCAGGTAATTTTAGGGTCGGATAGAAGTAGCTGTGTACAGGTTGGAATAGCGGGGCAGGTGGTGTTAAATAACACTGCGAGGACCGTTAACGAGGGATCTAGTGGCGCGGAGTGCGTGCTGAGCTTACCGTTCAGGCGAGATGGAGAACAAAGTCCAACAGGCGCTGGCGCTGCTCCGTGAAGCGGGACGCCTGGACTTATTGGCACCAGAGGCATTGGTGCCTGGTCGCCCGGTGCGCCGGGCTTCGGCCGGCGTGGCCGCAGCGGTCGCGGCATGCTCCCCGCCGCGCGACGCACTTAGGAGGAAGGTGGGTGCGGCTAGGGGCCGGGGGTGGAGGGAGGCGGGTCCCGGGGCAGGCAGGGCGGGCCGTGGGCGTGTGGGGGGCGTCTCGGATAGGGAAGCCCCGAGGGCTTCCCTGGAAGCGTGCAGAGGCCAGGGGGCTGGCGCGAGCGCCGGCAAGGCGCGGCGCAGCCCGGCAGTGCGGCGTTACGGGGCGCGGCCCGGCGCCACACATAAATGTTTAAAAAAGAAGGGCAGCGAGCAGCCCAGTCGTTATGGAGGCTGCAGGGCGGGGCCAGTTTCCGGCTCTTTTCTTGTAGGCGAGGCAGGGACAGAGAGAGAGCGTTTGCACCTGGCGTCGGGTGGGGGGAAGGGGGGCAGAGGGATGGCAGCTGAATCTGGGGAGCAGAGGGACCCTTTGGTCCCCATTTCCTCAAAATGGCCCACCATGTTGGTTTGGAGCAGTGAGGAAGATGGGGGGGCCCGGAGTGATGAGAGTGAGGTGGAGTCAGCGGGGGAGGGGCCCTCCACGGCAGTCAAGGCTGGGAACCCTGGACGGGGCACAGGTCCCCTGGGCGGGGATAGGCCTAGAGAGGAGGAAGGTAGCAGCGTGAGTGAAGAGGAAGGGGTGCTAGAGGCAGGTTTTGGGGAGGGTCAGTTAATTGGAAGGGTGGGTGCACCCGGTACACCAGACCTTTTTGGACACGGCCCACTAGATTTTGAGGATGATGACCCAGGAGAGCAAAGGGCGGCTCTATCACCCTGGGAGGAAGAGAAGGCTAGCCCCAGGGCGGCTAGCCGGATGGCGTCATCAGGACGGCGTGGTTGGCGGAGGAGGGCTGCAGACGCTTCTGCGAGGCTGTGTGGTGGTGTGGGCGATGCGCCCCCTGACGCAGCAGCTTGGGAGGAGCAACGTCTGGGCCCGGTAAGACAATGGCGGTATGGCGGAGAGGCTGCGGGTTGTGCACAGTGTAAAGGGAGTGGAGTCAAGGGATGGAAGAAAAGATTGGATGAAGAGGACAGGAGGTCCGTGGTGACCCTCGAAGAAGGGGAGCTGCGCACTAGTGGGAGTGAGAGCGAATGGTGGGATCGGCAGGGGCGGGGAGTGGCTAACCCTGTCCGTCAGTCGTTACAGGTGTCGCAGGTGAACAGTCAGTCGAAGGCGGCGCGGGAGAGATTGGGAGAGCAGCGGAAGGTTCAGGAGCGGCCCCCGCTTTTGTCACCAGGTAAGAGTTCGGCGGTTTCAATGGTGTCTGTGGCGTCGGAAGCGAGGGAGGAATCAGTACGCTTGTTGAAAGGGAGATATGTTCAGGATACGGGGGTGTCGACGGACGGCGCGCTGGGCGGTACAGTGGCGGCGGGTGATGAAGAGAAACTGTCTGGCGGGGAAAAAGCGGGGAAGGCAAAGGAGGAGAAGGAGAAAGAGCCGGTATCGAAACGGGCGAGGTTGCCTTACATGGGTACGGCGAAGCCGCTGGGGGCGCATTTAACAACGGCCACGGAAGAAAAGATTTGGAAAGGGGAATACGTTGATATTCTCAAATTATTACACAGGGAGATCAGGGCAAAAGAGGGCTCCAAGGAGGAAGAGTGGGAGCTCTCAAAGAGGCCGAAAGTGCCGGTAACCATTGAAAACTGGACGGCCGCCTTCTTGATTTTTGCCAGTGTTTACTGCGAGAGGTTCCCAGAGCGGTCGGTGGCGTTGTTTAAATATATGGATATTATTCGTAAGGCACAACTCAACTACGGTGGTTATGCCTGGCGGCAATACGATGAAGAATTTCAGGCGCGTTTGGCAGCAGATCCAGAAGTGCAGTGGGGGGAAATTGATTCGGATCTGTGGCAGCATACCATGGGTCCAGCGAAGTTTGGCAAGACTGTCTTTACGGCAAGTGGCCTGCCTATAATTTATCGGCCCTTTCGGGACCGCCCCACCCAGGGGGTGGGGTCAGGAGGCTCCAGCCCAAACAGGTCCACCAGCGCCGGGTCGGGTCGAACGGGAGCTTGCTGGGATTATAATAAGGGACTTTGCACCAGAGAGTACTGCAAGTTCCGGCACGAATGCTCTAAGTGTGCGGGGAGACATCCAGTCACGCTTTGTGGAGGGCAGCAGAATGCTACGGTTTCGGGAGGGGCGCAGAGCGGAGGTTCGGGCAACGGCTATGGCGCGCGAGATGGACAGCGACAGCGACAAGGGGTGGCGAGTAAGGGCTCGTACGCCGGTTAAAGTGGATTGTTTGGAGAAGTATTTGGTGGGTTATGATAAGCCGTCGGAGGCGCGTTTGTTGGTGAGGGGTTTTCGGGTTGGCTTTCGGTTGGGTTATCGCGGTCCACGGGAGCGGCGTTGGGTGGAAAATTTGAAATCGGTGCGCGGCAAAGAGGGGTTGGTGCAAGACCAGCTCGACAAGGAGGTGCGAGAGGGTCGCATGGCGGGCCCCTTCCCGGTCTGGCCATTGGAGAATCTCATTGTGTCCCCTATTGGGGTTGTGCCCAAAAAAGAAAAAGGGCAGTTTCGGCTTATCCACCATTTGTCATGGCCCGAGGGAACATCGGTGAACGATTTTATTCCAGAGGAGTTTACCAGGGTGTCTTATGCGTCCGTGGATGTGGCGGTTGCGATGATTGAACAGTTGGGCTCGGGTGCCCTGATGGCAAAGAAGGATGTGAAGTCGGCATTTCGATTACTCCCGGTTCACCCGGACGATTTTGGGTTGTTGGGTATACAATTTCGGGGCAATTGGTATGTGGACAAGGCCCTGCCCATGGGTTGCTCCAGCTCGTGCGCGCTGTTTGAGCAATTCAGTACGGCTCTCCAATGGATTTTTCAGAGGATTACGGGTCACAAATGGGTGACACATTATCTGGATGATTTTTTCTTTGCTGCGCCGGCGGACAGCACGCTTTGTGCGGCGGTGCTGAGCGGCTTTGTGAGAATAATGGGAGACCTGGGAGTACCCCTGGCTCCCGAAAAGACAGTTGGGCCAACCACGGCACTGTCGTTTTTGGGTATAGAGCTGGACACGGTGGAGGGCGTGGCCAGATTTCCGGCTGACAAAAAGGCAGACATGGTGGAACGGATTCGGAAAATGGTGGCCAAGAATAAGGTGGCGGTAAAAGAGGTCCAAGTGCTGTTGGGGCACTTAAACTTTGCGTGTAGGGTGGTGCGCGCGGGCCGAACATTTTGCAGACGACTATCGTTAGCACTTGCAGGGCACGCACTTCCACATCACCATGTGCGGTTGAAGGTGGGGGTGCGTGAGGATTTGCGGATGTGGGTAAGGTTTTTGGAAGCTTTTAACGGCATACCGTTGAAGGTGTGGAGGAGTTGCGACTGGGACGTGCAGTTGTTCTCAGATGCGTCGGGAGCTTATGGTTTTGGTGTGTATTGGGATGGACAATGGTGCGCGGAAGAATGGCCCATCGAGTGGAAGCACGGGGGCCGCAGTATTGCGTTTTTGGAACTCTTTCCGCTGGTGGTAGCGGTTTGGCTATGGGGTGTGGAACTGCGTCATTCGCGGGTGCTCTTCCGGGTTGACAACATGGCAGTGGTGCAGATGGTGAATCGTCAATCGGCGCGCGAAGTGGGGGTTTTGCAGTTGATGCGTGTATTCGTCCTTCAGTGCCTGCGTCACGACATATATTTTAGAGCGCGCCATGTGCCAGGGGCGGATAATGACATAGCGGATGCTTTGTCTCGTTCACAGTGGCAGCGTTTCCATGGATTAACCACGGGCGTCGCGCTGAGAAGAATACGCATGCCGGAGGTACTTTGGAAAGTAGGCGATCGCGGATGTTACAGCTGGTTTTGAACTCCTTGGCTCCGTCTACACGGCGAGCGTATGCAAAAGCTTGGAGTGAGTTCTTACAATCAGGGGCTCGTCGTCGGGCAAGGCAAGAGGACATTGTTGAGGACGTAGTCCAATTTATTATGGAGTTGATTGGTAAAGGGCAGACCAGGGTGACGATTTCCGGTAAGTTGTCGGCGCTCGGTTTTATGGGGAAGCTATTATGGGGTTACCCCCCTCGGCGGGAGAGCTGGGCTTAAGGATCCTACAGGGTTGGGAGAAGTCGTTGGGAGCGACGGGACGTGTCAGGCGACCAATATCTATGGCAATTTTGAAATTGTTGCTTCAGGTATTGGGGGACGTATGTTATGATGCGTATGAGGCGCTAACGTTCAGGACATTGATGGCGTGGTTGTTTTTGGGGCCTTTCGGGTGTCTGAGTTGCTTGGGTTACGAGAGAGAGAGGGGATTAGATGGAATGAAGTGCAGCGAAGGGAAGACAGTCTGGTGTTGCGAGTCCGGCATTCGAAGACAGATCAAAAAGGTGCTGGGGCTATGGTATACCTTAGGCCCTATCCGAATAGATTTGTTTGTCCGGTAGGGCTGGGGGTCCGTCTGAGGGAGAGGGCTTTATCCTTAGAGGGTCCGGTTTTCTGCCACGCGGATGGTAGGTGGGTTTCCGCAGCCCAACTTTTGGCAGTCTTGAGAAAGGGACTGGCTAGGATCGGCCTGGAGCCAAGGGATTTCGGCACGCACTCCTTTAGAATTGGGGTGGCCACAGAGGCAGGGAACAAGGGATGGAACAGAGAGGAGTTGATGGCTATGGGTCGATGGAAATCGGATTGTTTTAGGCGCTATGTGCGGGGGGGGTGGTTAAAATTTTAACGTGTGCGGCAACTACTTTCATGCGTGTTTTCTCTTTTTCAGGTGCGGTCCTGGGGCCAGATGCGGAGTACATGGATATATGGGTCATTGGACACTCATTCATAAAGTGGGCGCAGCGGCAGGCGCGGAGAGCATCAATGGGAGACAACTTGGGGCTAGAGTCGGCGCGGTTCAGGGTTAGGTGGATAGGAAAAGGGGGCATGTTGTGGGATGAGCTGTTACCAAGGCTGCAAACAGTTAAGGGCAGGGCACATTGTCCGGATGTGTTTTTGATTCATCTAGGGGAGAACGATTTGGTGCGAACAACAGGTCTCAACTTATTGAAAAAGATGAAGCGAGACTTACAGGTGGTATCAGAGCAGTGGAAAGGTTCCCACATAGTTTGGACCGCGTTTGTTCCGCGTCGGGTTTGGAGAGGGGCGAGGAAGCCCGGGGCAATTGAGAGAGCCAGGCGGAAGCTGAATAAAGAGATGAAGGGTTTTTGCGTCGGGCGTGGAATAACATTTTTGGAGCACTTAGATTTGAAATTTGAAGACGCCGAGTTCTTTAGGGATGATGGAGTGCACTTATCGTTTATAGGAATGGAGTTGTACCTTTTGCAGATAAAGGAGCAGTTGACGAAGTTGTTCAAGGAGCCCTAAGGGGGGGCAGAAAAGTCAGGGGCCTTTTCTGGTGGCGGGGACAGCTGCAGGGCAGCTAGTTAAAACTCGGGTGGAGGACGGATTTGGCAGGGCATGTCAGGTATTAGGACGGGAAGGAGTATTAAGTAGACAGGGACAGGCAGGGGACTGATCATTAGAGGACAGGTTCAAGAAGCGGATGGGACAGGGAAAGAAAGGAGACAAGAGGAAGGAGGAGACAGGACGAGAAGAAAGGGGGGAGGGTCCGGGTTAGGGGAGGGGGAGGGGCGGGGTCAGGTGATTTATGTCTAGTGAGGCTTTAGTTTTGTAAGGCAAAGGCCAGGCGGGGTAGGCTTAGGGCACCTGTTCCAATAAAGCGGCCTTTTACACACAGAAGAACGCGTGTTGGTCTGGTCACTCTCTCCCAAAGGGGCCTCGGGGGGGAGGACGAGGCACGAGGAATTCTCCCCCGGCGGTTTTGGGGGAGGTGGCACGACCCGCGACGCGGTTGGGCGTCGGGGGTGCCAGTTAAGGGATGGGCGGGGGGCTTATTTATACGGACATTTTGTGTCCATAGCCACCATTTTGTAAAGGTGACCTGGTGGCTGGGACGTTAGTCTGGGCTCCGCTTGGTTGTTTTTCCCGCCCTCCCTCCCAGTTATCAGGCTGTTTTGTTGGAGCGGGTGCCTCTTCTTTGAGTTTGTCGCTTTGGACAGGTGCGGGCCTCGGCGGGGACAGCTGCAGGGCAGCTAGTTAAAACTCGGGTGGAGGACGGATTTGGCAGGGCATGTCAGGTATTAGGACGGGAAGGAGTATTAAGTAGACAAGGACAGGCAGGGGACTGATCATTAGAGGACAGGTTCAAGAAGCGGATGGGACAGGGAAAGAAAGGAGACAAGAGGAAGGAGGAGACAGGACGAGAAGAAAGGGGGGAGGGTCCGGGTTAGGGGAGGGGGAGGGGCGGGGTCAGGTGATTTATGTCTAGTGAGGCTTTAGTTTTGTAAGGCAAAGGCCAGGCGGGGTAGGCTTAGGGCACCTGTTCCAATAAAGCGGCCTTTTACACACAGAAGAACGCGTGTTGGTCTGGTCACTCTCTCCCAAACAACGTGTTCGGGTGCATCAGTAGGCAGTGGCGTAGCGTGGGGGGTGCAGGGGGGGCCAGCCGCACCGGGCGCAACATCTTGGAAGAGACTCGAGTGCTAAAATCCACGGGTTAGGGGGCGCAAATTACTTGCCTTGCCCCGGGTTAGGGGGCGCAAATTACTTGCCTTGCCCCGGGTGCTGACAACCCACGCTACGCCACTGTCAGTAGGACCCGTAGGCCCTAAAACGTATTAGAAAGGCAGGTGGTGTAGTGTACGCAGAATGAAGTAGCAAAGAACGTGCCATAAAAGAGACACTCTGAGGAACAGCAGCTTCTACCCTTTCTCTGCTGACAGGTAGAGGTCACCCAAAAGTTCTAACGTTGACCGGTGGAAATATACGCCTCTTCTGAATGCCGAATGCCTCTCCCGCCGATCACTCGAGACCCCCTCAGCAGGCCCGCACCCCAGTTTTTTTAAGACCCCTGCTATGGTGACTCCTCTAACACAAAGAGCCATCCCACGCCTCTGGCTCAGAGGCTCAGCTGCACGCCTCCTCCATGCCTTCCTCCCTTTTTTTCATGCCCAGTTGAGAATCTATATAGGAAATAGTGTTTTCTAGCAACCTAGCCAAGTTATATAATTAATTAATTATTTGCAACACTAGCAATTTACAGGGTCATCTCAAGGATTTTGGAGGCTCTGGGCCAAACGTATTTCGGGGCCATCCTGTTCACAACAGCTTTGAATTTATGATCCAAATACAGCTGTTTAATTCTTTCTGTAGACCAGACATTTACTGTGTACAGCAGTGCTTAATTTGTGCTTGTTGTTTCTGGTGCAGAGCACAACACTTATTTTTGAGGGCCGGGGCTTATTCTTCTGCCTCAAGCATTTGCTGTGAGCAAAAGACACATATGAGAAAGTCAGGGGAACAGAAAAACGAAAAAGCGTCACAGTGTGAAAAAGCAGAAAGCAGCAAAAGTGAGCTGAAAGGGCAGGGAGTGGCTTTAAATGGATTGAAGAGGCCCGAGGTGGCTTTAGGATTATACTGCCTCAGTATTCCGTGTTCGCACATTTAATTGTAGCAGCCGCGTGTTTAAGAGGAGGACTTTGGGCACCGGATCGCTTTTATTTACAAATTCAGCACTGGTGTACAGGCATGCTCGTCTAACTTCTAAATATGTTTTCATCGAATATTTCTGGACAGTGGTGTGTGTTCCAGTTTTGTAACACAACAGCTGCTCACTAATATTACTGCAAATAATATCAGTGACACCCTTCCAGTTCTCACATGTGATGTCCTGTTTTGATCTTAAAGAAACATTTTCTATGGCTGTTGCACGAAACATGAACAGAACATTTCTCTCAAAAAGTCTGTAATAGACTCCCACACATCACCTACATTAAACATTAATTAAAGGGAAAATGTATTTAAATCAATCTGTTTGAGAATAAGTCAAGGTCATCAGGGCAAAACTCTCTGCAGAACAGAGCTGGCTCTGTGAGGAGGGCAACTGAAGGGCCAGGGTCCTGGGCTAGAGCCCACTTCGCCCATGCCTTGAAACATCTCTGGTAATTTAGTCAAATGGTTTGTAGATGAATCCATGTCAATAGGATCAATCAACATGATTTCTAAACAACTGCAATTGAAGCATAATACATTAAGGAAATTACACACTTATGTCAGCCCGAAGTATACAACGTATAATTTCTTGCAGTAGTGCTCAGTGCTCACAGTGTAAAGGGAAAAAGCAAAACATAAAAATGTGAGGAACACAATGAACAAAAACAAGTAGACATGGAGATTGAAATCACTTGATTTTGAATATCTGTATCAAAACACAGATTGAATTATTAAATCCAAAAAGTCTAAAATTCAATAAATTTGGAAATCATTTGGTTAAAAGTTTGACTTGTAATCATCTAAACACAGCGTAACTAAGGCCCATATGTACAAACAAGTCTTGCATATCGCTATGTTGGACCATTAAGAATTGCAAAACTGCCTTTTGGTATGTAGGATAGACATGTGCAGGTTCATAAAATTTAATTTCTACCCAGTAGAATCACATTTTGGTAATCACAAAATAGGAAATGCCAAATAGGAATTTCCTATTTGCAATTCAGTAAATATATGTGTGTGTTTGTGATAGGGCAAGGATAATTTAAGGGTTAGCATTGTTTTTTTAATATGTAAGGTCATAAGCAGTGCATTGAGGGGGTGTAAGTTATAATTAGCTCAGGATACTATAAGTGCCGAATTTCACTGGTTTGGTTTTGTACAAATGAAATGCGATCCTACCTATAACATCCCTGTAAGCTTTGTATTTTTCAGTGAATTTATAAGGTTTCTTTTAATGTCGTTTCCTGACTTTAACATCCCTATAACCTTTGGCTTTTTAAGTGAATTTCTAAGGTTTTTAACATTTTCTCTTCTAACTGTAACCACCAACCTTTGTCAGTGAGTGTGTGAATTAATGCATAAAGTGTCTGAGTAAGTCTGTGAGTTGATGTGACAATGTCTGAGTGGCTCTGTCAGTGGATGTGTAAAGGTCTGGGTTAGGTCTGTGGGTGGGTGCGTGAATCTCTGAGTGGGTCTGTGATTGGGCGCATGAGTTTCTGAGTGTGTCTTTGAGTGGGTGCATCAGTGTCTGAGGGCCTCAATGAGTGTGTGTGAGTGGGTGTGTGAATGTCTGTGTGGGTGTGTCAGTATCTGTGTGAGTGACACAGCCACAAAGGAACCTCACCTGCCCAACAAGAGTCCACAGTTTTGCACAAAAAATCTACCCAAGTGGGGTTCTTTCTGCTTCCTTGGATAAATGTCCAGTATGTATTCTACACTATAGTTGCGTAATTGAACACAAGGAAATGTCACCAGTGACTGTGTGTGCATTTTAGCAATATGATTGTTCTTGGTGCTTTTTTATCCAGAAATATGTAATAATATGAATCCTCCTATACAGAGGTCAACAAGACTACAAAGACATAAATCTCCACCAAACCAGGGTCCTTACAGAAGTGCTTCTTTGTTTTATGTATGTGTCCTCATATTCCTCAGATTTAAGAATGTGTCACTAAAATCAATGGGAAACATACTGGGGGACCCTTTGGAAAGCTGTCCATCATGCCGGAGAAAGGGAAAAAACCTTTGTGTACTACTAATGTGGATGGGGTGGGGACAAGCAGGTGGATTCTCCAGGTGATTTGAACATTTATGTACTCATAGACATTAAAAGGGAAAACCATGGACTCTGCTCTCACCAGGAAAGGACAAGAAAGAAGCCACTCATCACAGTCACACACAGATTGAGCTCCAATAGCTCAACTATGTATTCATCTCCACAAAGGAGTTCAGTTTGTTTTTCAATATGGTATTGCAGAGAAAACACACTTGCTTTGCCTTCACCAAGCCCAGGAGTTAGGATCATTTTTCCTTTACAGAAGTGTAGCTTCTACTGGGGCACCAGCTATGTTTATACTTGTGTTTCTTCTTGAGTATTAATTACTGTGAAATGAGCTTCAGGGCCAGAACGGCCTCAGGGACCCCTTCTTCCGGGGCTTGGCCACAACTTAATGGCAGCCATGTGACCCTCCCCCATGGGCCAATCTCAGCCCTGGGGATCCCATACCCTGACCAAAAACAAATGGGGGAGGGGGATGCATGGCCCCTCTCCTGGGACAATTTAGGCCCCGGGGACACTATACCCTGGGGCCTGGCCATGTGTCCTGGGTGCTCTGGAGCTCATCTAGGGCACCCAGTGTGCAGGATCAGGACTGTAAGGGGAGCCTCAAGGTCCCCGTGGTCCCACTAGGCTCCCCGCCTCCTGTGAAAGCCAGCGTTTCAGCTGCGCCGAGGGAGCTGCTGGAAAGGCAGCTCTCTTGGTGCAGGAGCAATCATTTCGTCTTTTTCCATGCCCGCATGTCTTCGGGCAGGGAAAGAAATGAACCCTCTGCTTTCAGTGGGTGGGAGCATTTTGACAGCTCCAGCACACTGGAACCTGAGTGTTTGCTTTCACTTGGTGGGAGCTGTCAAAGCTCACACCAAGCAAAAGGAAACAGCTTTGCCCCAGTGAGGGCACCCTGGGGCAAAGCAGGAGCTGGTCCTGGGGAGTGGGAGTGATGGTCCCCAGCGTCATGTATGGCTCCAGGAGGGAGGCAGCGTGGACCCCCTCCTTCCATTTGCACGGGCTGCCCTAGTGCAATGGTAGTCCTTGGGACCTAGAACGATCTGTAAAAGGAGCCTCTTTCTTTTTCTAATTAAAAAAAAAAGAGACTGGGGAGGTGATGGTCCTGGGGTTGGGGGCGGGGGGAGCTGCACCACCCGATACAAATGTTTGAATATAGCCCTGGGGATGTGGTGGTCCCTGGGGCAAGGGGGTCCCCGTGGCCCCATACTATTTTTTTAGTATAGCCCCGGGGAGGTGGTGGTAGCAAGATTGGTTCATGCACCCCCGTATTAATATTTACATTAGTCCTGGAGAGGTTGTGGTCCCCGGGGCATAAATAATCTTTGAGATGGGGGCCCTGTGAGACCTCCTCCATTTTATTTTAAAGCTCTGCATGCCCATGTGCCTGGCCCTTGATTAAAAACAAGCGCAGGAGACATCGCTTGGCCTTTTTTGTTAAATTTCTGCAGTGAATTCACAAACTCTGTGAATTCACAGCAAAAATGTAAAGAAGTTGCTTTTTTGCCCTAGCGGGGTCCCTACATGACCCCTAGATGAAGGCTAGAGGGTCATGGTATTCGTACCCAGACCCCTTTTCCTCTTTTCTGCGTTTTTTTCCAATCAGAGCTCTGTATTTCCTGGCACAAGCATGTTATTCTTGTTGAAGACGTCATGGAGGATCTGCAGCCCTAGATATACAAATTTGGATTTCCTTAAGTTTCTCAACAAGTTGTTTTCCTTAAGTTTCTCAACAAGTTGGTGTCTGAGTGGCTATATTGTAGAGTAAGTATCTTTGTGAATGTAAGCTTTGTATTTTTCAGTGAATTTGTAAGGTTTCTTTTAATGTTGTTTCCTAACTTTAACATCCCTATAACCTTTGGCTTTTTAAGTGAATTTCTAAGGTTTTTAAAATTTTCTCTTCTAACTGTAACCACCAACCTTTGTCAGTGAGTGTGTGAATGAATGCATAAAGTGTCTGAGTAGGTCCGTGAGTTTATGTGACAGTGTCTGAGTGGCTCTGTCAGTGGATGTGTAAAGGTCTGAGTTAGGTCTGTGAGTGGGTGCGTGAATGTCTGAGTGGGTCTGTGAGTGGGTGCATGAGTGTTTGATTGTGTCTGTGAGTGTCTGTGAGGGTGTGTCAGTAGCTGTGTGAGTGACTCGGCCACAAAGGAACCTCACCTGCCGTTTAATCCACCAAGAGTCCACAGTTTTCGACAAAATATCTACCCAAGTGGAGTTTTTTCTACCTCCTTGGGTAAATGTCCAGTACGGATTCTACACTACAGCTGCGTAATGGAGCACAAGGAAATGTCAACAGTGGTCATTTTGGCAATATGACTATTCTTGGTGCGTCTTTATCCAGAAATATGTGATAAAATGGATCATCCGAAACTGTGGCAAACTAGGATACAAAGACGTAAATCGCCACCAAACCAGGGTCCTTCCAGTTATCTTTATGATGTAAGTTCTTCTTTGTTTTGTGCAAATGTCCTCATATTTCTCAGATTTAAGAATGCATCATCGAAATCAATGGGAAACGCAGTGGGGAGCCCTTTGGGAAACTGTCCCTTATCCTAACAAAAAGGGGAAGACCTTTGCGTACTAGTAATGTGGACAGGGTGGGAATAAGCAGGCGGAGCCTCCATGTGATTTGCACAGTTGCATACTCGTAGCAATTTAAAGGGAGAACCATGGACTCTGCTCTAACCAGGACAGGATAAGAAAGAACCCACTCGTCACAGTCACATACAGAGAAAGAGATGAAACCTCTGCTTCCAGCGGGCAGGAACACTTTGACAGCCGCCTGCTGGAACTGGAATCTTTGCTTTTGCTTGGTGGGAGCGGTAAAAGCTCCCACCCAGCAAAAGCAAACAGCTATTGCCTGGGGGTAGGCACCCAGGACATAGCACGAGCCGGCCCGGTGGGTGGTGGTCCCCAGGATCATGTATGGCTCCAGAAGGAGGCCGCATGGCCCCCTCCTTCTACTTGCAAGGGCCACCCCAGGGAGGTGGTGGTCCCTGGGAATGAGAACAGTCCAGGAGGGGGACCCTGTTCTTTAAAAAAAAAAAGAATAAAGGCTCCGGGATGTGGTGATCCCAGCCCTGGGATTCCACGCAGCCCCCCATACTAATTTTTTAATATGTCCCCAGGAATGTGGTGGTCGCTGGGGAAGGGGGTCCACGTGGCCTCATACTATCTTTTTAGTGTAGCCCCAGGGAGGTAGTAATGCCCTGGGGTGGGTCCATGTGACCCACCTGCTTTAATATTTACATTAGATCTTGTGAGCCACCTGAGCCTACCTCCATTTTATTTTAAAGCTCTGCATGGCCCCAGGACCTGGCCCACCTGGGGGCTTGATTAAAAAGTAGCACGTAAGACAGTGCTTGTTTTCTGTTTTTCAATTTTTACAAATGAATTCACAAATTTTGTGAATTCACAGCAAATATGTAAAAAAATGCTTTTTTGCTCTGGCGTGGTCCCACCGTGAAACCTACACCAAGGCTAAAGTGGCTCTTGAAGACATCACAGAGGGACCGCGACCCTAGATATGCAAAATTGGAATTCCTTAAATTTACTTCTGAACAGATTTTACACCAAATAACAAAAAGCACAATCTGCAGAACAAAATCTACCTTTCTGCCAGATTTGGTGTAATTCCATCCAGTGGTTTGGGCTGTATTCGTGTTCAAAACCCCTATGGGAATTAACATGGGAAGCACACTTTTTTGACCCACCTGTTTCTTGGCCCCACTTGAGAGATCACCCTAAAACGTTTTATGCGCAATAAGAATTACCGCCACACTTTTTCTTTTTAATTTTTGTGAAGATCCGTCAAATATCGCCAAAGATAAAGGCAAGTCATAAAATGCTTTTCCTATGGAAACACAGTACTAACTAGAACTATCAACTGGCCAACGCCAGTAGGTAATATTATATACCATGCTGCAACACCAGACACCAAATTCTGGAAGCAGCAGATCATTGACGATGTACAAATCATTTTAATGAAATATAGTTTGCTCCAAACCACACAGAAATGTCAATGCGTTTTAACACATGCCTCGTCTAGACAAACCCTTCTACCATTTTCATGACATTCAAATACACACACAGTCCCTCCTTTGTGTTGCCAGTCCCCGATTTCCACATGAGCGCCATCTTGGAAAAGTGCACATCGTTCAACTCAGCAATAGTATTGAAATGGTCATCCTTAGTTATACTCAGGAGCCTTTCTAAATATACATGCTCATGTTCCACATGATGGTTGCATAGTGTTCCTCCTTCGTTTCACGAATCAGGAATGTTACATAGATAGCATAAAAAGAATCAACAGTAATGTAAAAATGTGCACCATTTGTCATGTGAGAGAGGGCTACAAAATCACTGCAAGTAACCGTTGCAACCTTATAGCACTCACATATCATACAAATCTTGGTAATGCAAATTCCTCCTAAGACAGTAAAATGAAAAATGCACTGTGCTAAACTTAACAACATTAGTCAACCGGTCCCTAATTAGATTCAATGCCCCTAAATATAGTCAAATCGGACACCTATCTCACTATCTGGCTAAATAATGCCTGTGACCAGTTGTCGTTCCTTGACATGTTATTAATATTGGGATAAAGGGCTCTGTGCTGCGATATGCAAATCATTCACTGAAAACTAGCGTTGCTACTTGTACGCCATCTCAGAAATTGGGTCAATGCCCCTAAATATAGTCAACCCTGACACTTATATCACTATCTGGCTAAATAATGCATGTGACCGGTTGTCATTTCTTGACATGTTATTAATATTGAGATAAAGGGCTCTGTGCTTCGATGTGCAAATCATTCACTGTAAACTAGAGTTGCTACTTGTATACCATCTCAGAAATGGGTTCAATGCCCCTAAATATAGTCAACCCCGACACTTATATCACTGTCTGGCTAAATAATGCATGTGACCGGTTGTCATTTCTTGACATGGGATTAATATTGAGATAAAGTGCTGTGTGCTGTGATGTGCAAATCATTCACTGTAAACTAGAATTGCTTCTCGTACGCCATCTCAGAAAGGCACTCGATGTTACATCCAGTATCAATGTGATATGCAAAATTTCATAATCGATAACTGCCAACTTCTGATCCCTCTGGTTTGCTGTGTGGAGGAAGGGTAATTGTTATGTAATTGTTAGGTTTTTCAGTTATTTTAACACCGGAAATGATCAAATGAGTCTGATCATCACAAAGGTCGATATCTGATAAAACAGGCTAGTCGCTTCAATGAATGCACATGATGAACAGAAACGTGCCCACCAAAGGTTCCAGTAACAACAATGGCCATTTTATTGAGGTAGACAACATGAGCAATACAAGGCTGAAAATACGAGTTATTAGGGATGAAAGACTATGCAAAATACTGATATGCTCAGGGCACCAGTTTCCAGCAGCAAAACGCTGAGGCACAGATCATGAGATTCTTTCAGACATACCACTGGTTACTCCTTAGTATTCATTGAATGCAATGCGCAGGCTTGCACCCTCCAGAGTACTAGCAACAACGATAGGGGAAGAATAACACATCTTTCTCAGACTGTCTCAACCCTCGACCCCTTCCCGGCCACACTTTTTTGCAATTATGAAAGGGTGGGATAGGAATGCAAAAACTACACCCCGAAGATGAGGAAGGAGGAAGAGTTTATGGCACTCTCATGACTGCATGGAACGCTTGCTCGGTTACTGGTGAGCATATGAGGCAACAGTCAGTCTTTTCCCATATGCATTCCCCAAACACTCTCATATGCACCTTTGAGTAAAAAGGAAAACGTTTTATGTTAATGTTTGCATTAGTTTAATTGTCATTTTGTAAATGAGCGTGAGAAAGAAAGCAGAATGCTGCTGAGGAAAGCAGCATTCAAGGCATAAACATTTGAGAGAGTCACGTTTGAGTCTCTCCGCCTTGATATGCACACACAATAACATTTCCTGCCACCCCTTGTGAGTTGAGTGCAGCTGAACTTTTTAATTAGGCTGTTCACGAGCAAGATAACATTGTATTGAGCTATTCCGGTACAAATAGGCACTTGAAAGGAAACCCGACATGGCCAACATGATTTGCAATGCTAAAAAACATGATAGTTCCTGCCCACCACTCACTCACCCACCCTGTCACACCAAGTCCAGTTAACAGAGAGCCTTCACACATAGAAGGGCATGCTTCAATATCACAGGTCTGCTACTGTCAAGTTGTGCCCTAGAAACTAATGAGCCTCATATGTTAATGAAAATAGAAAACATGAATGTGTCTTTGAGCCTGCCTTACCAGCCGGGCTTCTCTCCTTGCAAATCTGTGGAAACGAGTGTTACAGAGTGAAAGGCTAGAAAATAGATTAATGCTTTTTTCCAAGCAAAGAGGCCAGAGTGTGGACATCCAATCCTGTTGGCTGGCAGCTTGCCATGGAGACAAGTTTCGAAGTGAGTGCAACCATTGTCCTGGCTCAAATACTTGCGTTGTTTGTATTTCACATTGGTGCCATCCACAGCTTAGCCCACTACTTCTGGAAAGTCCCCCAACTTTGACCTAAAGTGGTGTCAGAGGTAACTGAAACTAGATACAGAAGAAGTACGAGGAGGCATGCCTTCCACCGTACTTTAGCACCAATGGACGGTAAAATAAAACAAACATGTAACGTGGGGAAAGTGGTGAGGGACAGAAAGTTAGCACCAGGCACACAGGGGAGGTGAGGGGAGACATGGGAGGAGGTGGGAGCAGGAATGCTATTTTAAAATGTACGCAGCCACGTACGCCCAACTTGAACACTGCAAACTGTAAAACGAACAGGAAGCAAGAAAAAAATGGTCTGCCAAAGAACAGATATCGAACCAAAGGGCATTCTTACAGTACTTGGTCTCTGTTCCCTGAAAGGAAGGGAGGAGGGACAAAGAGGCTGGACTGACCACTAGCAAGCAAGGATTTTTAAAGGACACTGAAACATACAAATGAAATGGCTTGAAGACCACAAGGGAAGTATATACTGAAGCAAATACAAGAGATCTTGAATGCTTGGCCTAAAAACAAGTGTCATATGCTGCTTTTGAAAAAATATTTCCCATTTCGGAACACATCACGTGCAGTGGTCTTCTGTCTCTCTGCCTGTTGCCTCTGAAACTGCCAATACCATTCCCAAGGGGCTCCCTTTGCAAATCAGTTACCACCTTAACTGTGGATTCATTACAACTGCAGTTGTGGTCACAGAGCACTGATACATCCATTTATAAATCTCAAAGAAGAAGAGGATGCCATTTACATGCTGCATTCTATGTATAATTACTAAAGGGTCATGATTTTACAAGTTAGAATGGTTTCTCCAACTCAAAATAAGTCTTTTGCACATTGTTACAAGCCCTCTTTTAGGTGTAAACACCAAGACTTTGTAAATTGTTGACTTTGCAATTTCAAAATTGGTTTGTACAACCAGAGATTCCTTGGCAATATCTCCGATGGGTAATGTTTATCACAGATGTCCCAGTATCTCTTGCACAAGGATAATCAAGTGACTGTTTGTACCTTTGCCTCTCAAAGGGTCGCAAGATTAAACAGTCATGATTTATTCCAGGAGGGGGGAACAGGTTTAGAATTAGCCAGTCCTGAGAGCCTGACAGTAGAGAAGACTCAAATTAGGGCACTGGGCACTACTACACTCTTCAGTGGCATGACCTTAGAGTGCCTTGCATGTTTGTCTTTTACAAGAATGTACTCATTCCAATAGGTCGGATGAGGTCCAAGGAACCAACAGTGTTAGTCCCCATTTATGTCTGGTAATCAGTGTTCACTTTTCTTTGTCACCACTGCTGCAAAATAATATCTAGAGGAGAGGCAGTAAGGCAACCCCCAGTCAATGGAAACCAACACATTTTTGGGCAGTTGGGAAATTGATTTTTGACAGTGTATGAAAGCCAGCTGCAATGGTGTATCAGGACTAAAAGGGGTGTTTGAAAGCTGGATGATGCTCTCTGAAGAGCAGCTAGTTGTGTCTGCAGGTGAGCTCTGAGGTCTGACTGATGTCTCTGTGGGGGCACAAAGGGCTTTTGAGGCCTGCTGCAGGTATCATAGGGCATGCAGATTCTCTAAGGGCTAGCTCGGAAAGTGTTAGTACCAGCTTGAAGTGACTGAAGACCATCTCAGGGTCTCTTGAGGGCATGATGGACATTTCTGAGAGCATGCAAATAGTCCCTGAGAGATGACTTGGATTATTTATGGACTACATGAAGGTTAGGGGGAATGATGAAGGCCTATGAACGCATGCTCAGGGACTCTAAGGGATTGATGAATGTGTGTAAGGGCACACAGCTTGGTTGTTTAAATACCAAATGATAGTACTGGACGACTGGTTGAGGGACAGATAACCATGATTGTAGGCCAAATGAAGATGTCTTGGGGTCAGGGAAGTAGCCTACTGGGGGCCTCTGAGGGCCATTAGGGTAATTCTTCGAGTGGCCTGTGGCTGTCTTCAGGGGCGGTGAGGGTGTTTAGTGGCTGACTGAGGGTCTCTGATGGGAAATGTGTAAAGTCTGATGGTATGTAGAGAGTTCCTGAGGTGCATTTAGTGGTGTCTGTTCACTAGCTGATGGGGATTTGAATGTGGACTGAGGAACGGAAGGGGCATCATATGACAAAATGGGATAAACTTAAAGAGCAGGTACAAGCTGAATACAACTAAATAATACAATGAAAGAAAACACCCAAAGATTGATTTTTTCATAATCGATTAAGGGGGGAAGGGCACATGCAATTAAACATTGTTTTGTCTGGTGCACCAACACTGTTACACCATTACTGGTGAGGTGAACTGATTTATATATTATTATACAATATCTCTCATTAACCATACACTTAGTTATGGCCATACAGAATGTTCCTTGGAATAACAGTCGAATTATTTTAGAAAGTAAGTGGCTAGCCATGTCCTTGTTATTGACACGTTTAGTTTTTGAAAGATCCTGATTCTCTTAATACCATTGCATGCTCAAAATATGATTCCTTCTTTCTCAGTTTGTCATTTGTCAGATATTGGCATATGGGCACCGCTGCAGTAGAGGTCTCCATTTGTGCAAATGTTATTACATAAATGTCAGTGCTTTTGTCTTCCGTTTTGACAATACCCTTTTAAGGGAAATTAACATGAAAAGGCATATATTTTAATATCATCAAGGGTTTCTTTTTTAAAAATTTTATTGGCAACGCTTTTAAATGACTTGTATTGAAATGACATTGCTATGGCGTACAATAAAAATATGTCTGTGCCTTCCCTAACAGAGCCGGCCATAGAAACAGAAGTTGCTGGACAGCGTTTAGTGAAAGGGAGAGAGAAATATAGCGCCATATCTTAGATATGGCATTGCTTTTCTCTCCCCCAGTGCTGGAGCCCTAATCCACGTCACAAGCCATTGCCAAATAGTGGAATAATCTGTACTTTCTTTCGAGCACTGTTATTTTAAACAGAAAGGGCTCTCTTCCAGTATAAAACCTTGCCTTGACATAGTATAATAAGTTTCTCACCTCATAGTTGTACTATATGGTGCAGCACACATGCAAAGCTGGAAAGTGCAGAGACTTTAAAAACTTGCTCCACTATTATGCCTGCTTCAACTAGGTGTACTTTTTATGCATTTTGTGTCTACAAACTTCAATAGAAAGGGATTTGTGTCAAAATCCATGGGTAGTTGCATGAGAACACCCATGTACTAGTCATGGGATGCTCCCTTGACACAAAGTAGAGCATAGTGCTACTATGCATTAATTTAGGCCACTTTGGAAAGAAAATTCGAATACAACACTTTGCACCAGGTTTGCACCACGTGAACCAAACCCGTACAAAATTTTAGTAATTCCCCCCTCTGGGTTTAAGATTTTGTAAATAAGGATGGCCAATCTTTAGACGCATTTTATGTCTAAGGGGAGCCATTTCAAGATGTACACACCATACATATGGTTGAGTTTAGCAATAAAGGACCAGATTACATGCATTGTCCTGATGACTGAACAATTGTCATGCAAATCCTGATGCAAAATGACCAAGCCACCAGAGCAAAATTGCCAACATCCAGGTGTAATGTATTTGGTCTTGTCTCAGAAAATCACATTATATTACCACTGCAATGACTGATCAGTGTGCTTTTTTATGGACCAGTTCTGTTTGTTAGTTAAACAATAGCAAGTCGGTCGAGATACACAGCCGGCAGTGTCATTAGTGCAGCACTGAAGAATATAACATGTAAGACCTCCCAAAAAGAACAACTACCCCTCCCTTCAACTCCTTCCAAAAAGCTAGCCTCGGGGACCCGCAGATTCATGGTGATGATATGATTTGGGACCTATGGGAGCAATGGCAGGTGTTCTGCTCTTAGTCTGAGGATGTGTCATTAAGTGGCTGGGCTGAGGGGAGCAAGTGTAATAATTGGACATATCTCAGGCAAGTGAGCTCATTTAATTCATTGGACAGGATTTTGATGAATGAGGCCCATAATGAAGAGTAAGAGTCTTGCTTCGATTCCACAGCTAGAGACAGCTTTTCCATCCCAAGGATGAACCATATTTTATGTAACCAGGCTGTACAGTCTGGGATTCTATTGGTACCCCGAGACGAAAGCATGACCTTGTGCGCAGCTCCCAAGGCAAGTGCCATTTGCCTCCCTTGCAAAGAGTGCAAAGAGTATGTCATTGGGTTGGGGAGCCCCAGGATAATGTAGACTGGGAACCGTGGTATAGACGTATTAAAGGCCCTATCTATATAATTTTGAATTTGTTCACAATATTGGACCATTTTTAGGCAGTGGCAGAGTAAATGTACTAAGGTGCCTGTCTCACCACAGCCCCACCAACACTCCCTTGTACAGCCCGGGCACCACACTTGAAGGCCTGAGGGGGTATAATACCAATAGTACACTATTTTGTATGCCACCTCTGTACTTGCCATGATGTGAGCTGTGTGGCAGGCCCCATAGTAGATGTCTTTTCAGTCTTTAGGGGGAACTGCCCATCCAAGTTCCACCTCCCTTCAACTCTGACCCACCATCTTGTCTAGGGATGCAGTCCCACCCAGGAGTGCATAGATTTCCATGATGAGATGTCCGTTATCCTTCTCAAGGAAAACCCATCTCTCGAAGGGCGTTATAGGTCTTTCTGCATATAGATTGACAGACGGTTGTAACATCCAGTGAATGATTTGTAGGCACTGAAGGTGGTTGGCCTCCTCCAAGCCATAGTCTGGTTTTAGGCAGTCAAAGGGGATAATCCTTTGGATGCCAAGCAGGGAACCTATGTGTCTGCAGCCCCCCTCTCTCCACTGCCGGAACCTCTCCTGTTGCATGCCCGGTGGAAATTCAGGATGAGCTAGTAAAGGGGTCATGGGTGAGGAGAAGAAAGTCAATCCAGCTCGTAATGCTACCCATTCACCCGGGAAGAGTAAATACCCCATGATCTATGTCTACGATGCAGCCACAGCTCCTTCCAGATATGGGAGCCAGTCATAACCTGGTCCATTAAGCACCAGTGTTTCTCAGACAACAGGAAGCAGAGTTGTGTGGCTTGGAAGTATCTAGTTATCATGGGGACTGCTAGTCTCCCCTCCAAGGTCAGACGGTAAAGTAATTGCCTATTTAGCCCAGGTTTCTTTCTTTACCAGATTAAATTATTGACCCCCAGCTGTAAGGTCCACAAAGTGTCTTTTGGTGGCGCAAGTGATAGGGTTTGGAAGACATATAGAATTCTCAGTAGTGTTGTCATTTTGATCGCTGTGATCTGTCCTAACCAGAACAGCTGCAGCCAGTACCAGTTTGCCAGGTTGGAAGGGACCTGGGTGGTATAGCTAAGCATTACTGTTTTGGCAACAGAGCGAGCCAGTTTGGTGCCAAGATAAGGTATATACTCTCCCGCACATTTAAATGGGAATGTAGTGCTCAATTGGGCTTCATGGGGCAAAGTTAGGGATAGAGTTAATATCTGTGATTTCTGTATATTGACCTTAAACCCCAACACCTTACTGAAGGAGGAGAGCTCTGTCACTAGGGGAGGGAGGGACTTTATTAGATGGGAGATAATTACATCTTACTCATAGAGGCTAATGAGGTGACAGTCACCTCAAAACAGACTCCCTCTATGCCTGGTTTTGCTTTCACCTTCTGGGCTAGGAGCTCCATGTATAAAGCAAAAAGCAAGGGTGCGAGCGGAGATCCCTATCGCAGGACTCTTTAGATGGGTAAGGTTTGGGACGAAACACTGTAGCTCTCACAGAAGCCCGGGGCAAACTATAGACGCTCTGGACCCAGCTCTGGAAGGTCTGTCCAAATCCAAAGTGTTTCAAGGCTGCAAATAGATAGTGCAGTGAACCATATCAAATGCCTTTCTGGAGTCAATGGAGAGGAGGAGGGCCTCCCTGTGGGACCAATAGATCTTGTTGATAAGGTGCGGTATACATTGGGTGTTGTACACACATTGTTGATTGGGAATGAACCCGGCCTGAGGCGGTGGGCGAAGATGCTAGTGAATAGCTTTGCATTCACCCTGAGACAAGAGATAAATCTAAAGGACCTGCATGTTGGGGCATCTTTCCCAGGTTTAGGGATGATAGAGATGGAGGCCTCAAGCATAGTGTCAGAAATGGTCTTCAAATCAGCAAAGGAGTTGAAAAGTCGGGTAAGTAATGGTTCTAGAACATGACAAAACATCTTATTTAATTAGGGGGAGCCATTGAGTCCTGGAGCTTTTAAAAGTTTCAAACGGACAATAGCTGATATCACCTCCTCAATCTGAATAGGCTTCTCTAAGTTGTCAGTCCTGTGTCACGAGGTGGGTAACCGGCGACATCGCTAAGCATTGTGAGATATGATATGTGGGATAGTCAGTGACAGCATAAAGTGTTTTATAAAAGTCACAGGAGACATTTGTGATTTCCTTATCCCCTCAAACCTTAGTTCCGTGACTATTATGTATCATCCTGACAGTGTCCCTGTATATTTTGGCATGAAGACGGGGAGCCAGTAACCGGCAAGAGCGATTACTCCCAAGGTAAAAATTGTGCTTTAAATGGGACAGGGCATATTCTGCACTATCAAGTTCCAAGTGCTTAAGTTATAGATGCACCTTTCCCAACTCCCTCTACACCATTGGGGCCCCTGTGCATTTATAAATAGCCTCAAGTTCAAGGACTGTGTGCTCTAGACCCTTCTGCTTCTCTTTCCTTAAACGGTTGTCAGCTGCCGATGTGGTTATCAGTTCCCCTCTAACAACCAGCTTCAGGGCTTCCCAGAGAAAGGCCACTGGCATCTCACGTGGTTCACTGGGCTGGAGATAATTGACTATCACCCTGTGAAGAATGGCTACTGTGGTCTCGGACTGGGGGAGGCCACCCCGAAGCCACCAGCAAGAGGGCCTGGAGTCCCTCTGGGTCAGATGAATGACCAACGAGAAAGGTGCATGATCATAGAGAAAAATGGGGGCGATGTGCACGTCATAGATCAGGGGTTGGAGGGCAGGGAAGGCAAGGAAGTAATCTACACGGGTGAATGGTTTGTGTGCGGCTGAGTAGAAGGTGTAGTCTTGAGTATGGGACTGGGAGTTGCCAGCCGTCTCCCAGACCACAGTTGCCCAACCAACGCAATCCCTGATTTGAGAACGCACCAGTCTGACCGAAATGCTGACAGGATCAGTCCAAATCTGTGTCCATGACAAGGTTCAGGCCACCCCCCACTGAGATTGCTGAGTCAGGTGAATTCAAAACTGAAGTGAGGGCATTTATAATGAAATGTTCTTGCTGCTCATTAGGTGCATCCAGGGAATTGATTGCAGTATGAAGGTGACCCAGTTGCAGTTGGTACACAAGCAGACGCCCTGCAAGTTTAGTTATTATATACAGAACCGTACCTGGGAAAGATCAAGGAAGAAGAATCACAATCCCATCTTTCTTCGCTGGCCCAGAGGACCATGGTTGGTGGGGAAATCAATTGTATTTCATCCTGTGCATATCCCTGGGAAGAGGACAAGTCTCCTGAAGGAGACAGATGTCACTGCCGGTTTACTCCATGAGAGAGAGGACAGCAGCCTGTTTGATCGGTTTATTAAGGCTTCAGACATTGAGGAAGGTATCTTTAATCTTCATGGAGCTGAGAGAGGACAGTAGCTCTGGTGCCTACTCCCGTTACCAATCCCAGGACCCACCGGAATCAGAGCCCTCCCAATTCATAGATGAGATCTTTGGTATTAGTCAATTTGGGAAGGAGTGAAAACTTCACACAACAGTAGAAACAAAACAACATGATGAGCATGTCCATCAGCTAAGTAACTCTAGAAGGAGAGTATTGTCCGTTTAGGTATGTAGCATGTAGCTCACATCAGGAACAGTGGTCCAACCATTCCTCTCTCGGCTCAGACCAAATCATGATAAAGCCAGCCCGGGGAGTAAACATGTATTAAAAGCATCATGACCAGTAAGTGATTGTGGTCAGTCCATGGTCTACCAGATGTGAGACTGTTGAGGGCAGCCTGATGTTCCTGTGCACACTCCTTTGGACCTGTGAGAGATCCAGCTTGAGATCATGAATATCCACCTTGAGGGAATTGAACAGGGAGGCCAGGAATACCCGGGTCACTGGCACTTGGTCTTGTTCTGCATCACAATCCATGTCTGTCTGAGGAGGGCAATGTGAGTTGGGAGCTGAGTCCATGGATGTAGCTGAAGTAGAGTGGGTGAGTAAGGTGTGCACAGTGTTCATGTTTGCTTTTAGAGGCCACCATGGTGCTGTGGGGGGGGGGCATGGGGCAGCAGTACTCTTCAGAGACCCCTGGGGTGGGAAAACATTAGACAGATCCCTGGACATAGGTTGCATCAAAGGGTAGCTATGCAGGCAATCCAATGTGAGTGTTGGGCCAAAAAAGGACTCAGGGCAAAGTCAGGAGGCCAAAGCGCAAACCAGGATTCCTCAGGGCTGGGGTGGATGAATGTGTTCTGCAATGGCTCGCCCCCAGCATCCGTACATGTCCTCACTGCACCTCTGATGTCGAACTGGGCCCGGCCCAGGATGGGCTCAGCTGGCACGCAAAGTCTGCTCCACTTGCCTCAGGAGGGCTGGTAGGTGTTGGACAGCATGCCCCTCATGCCAGTCAATGTTCTAGAAGTACTGTGAATGGTAGGGTGTAGGATGTCAAGTCAGCCCTGACTGCACTGCTCCAGGATCTGGTATCACCACTGGGCTATAGGTGGGAGCTGAACCACGGCGCCCAGGCGATCCAGACAGCCCAGAATGCCATGGGGCCCCTGAGATCAAAACAATGCAAACTAAGTCCCTGGCTGGTCACCACATATGGGGGGTACACAGCTCTTTAATCTGCAAGCTGAAGTGCTGGCACAAGTCCTCTCCGGCAGGAGCAACTCTCAGATTATTCCATGGCCTCCAAGGAAGTCCATATACCCAAAGGGGCCTAGTGACAAACATGGTATGGGCCTCACAGGGGCCACAAACCCCCTAGGCTGCAGCTGTAGAGAATCAGGTCTCAGAGACCCCGGGGGCCGTCCACTCTCTCGCAACACAGGGGGCCAGCCATCATCACATGAAGAGGGCCCTCGGTGCTATCGTAGGAGCCTGGGCAGTGACATCAGTCCCTGCACATTCGTCGGGCACACGCCACTCCCCCACAGTCTTAGGAGGCCCAGGCAGTGTCGCTCGTCAGCAGTTGGGCCTCAAAGGGAGTTGTCTCGGCCATAAATAACAAGCAGGCTGCAGGAGTAGAAGTGCGAGCCCCTGACAGCAGCGCAGTTCAAGTGGTGGCTCGCTCCATCTTGCATGAGGCAAGGTTGGCCGTGTGGCTCCCCATACTATGGGCAGTGAGCATCCGATGTCAGGATGCAGCTCAATAGTCATGTTGCATGGTCACGGAGACCTCTGGAGCGTCATGGGCATCTGTAGCACGCTATGGGGCTCCAATATTCTCAGTTTATGGTGTTCCAGTCGGTAGAGGAGTGATCAGTGCATCCTACCATGCTGCAAAATTGACCACACCCCCTTTGTGCTTTTTTAAACACCGTTGATCAGAAATTTAAGGCAACAGCATGTTACCAGAGGTTTAATGGTAACACATAAAAGGACCCAAAATTGAAAAAAATGGCTACTGTTAGAATATTATTAATCATATTAATTAAAATGGTGGGGGGAATCACACAATAATACACTGTGAACAGCAAAATCGGAGTAGTAATTGCTTCTACCTTGTAGGCTATCTAAGATTTGTGGGACTCCCAAAGCAGTCATTTTGCAACCAGTAATCTTGACACCATGGAGTGCAGTAATTTCTGGATGCTCATAGGTGATGGGGAACGGTCATGGGGATTATTGCTTTCCTATTGCTTCCTTCATGATTTTCGTAGATACCGGGCCATTTTGCCCGCTCAGATTTCACCAGCATTTCCTAGGGAGATGTACACTCAGAAAAGCGTTTTGAATGCCGTTTTCCCCTATTACTAGTAATCATGTTACCATGAACGTCAATTCACCAAAATGCTTGGGGTAGCGAAGTGACATTACTCACTTCTAGTGTAATTGAAACGGTTAGAGAAAACAGAGTGGAGCCCTAACCGACCTCCATAAGGCCGAGCTGCTACTGTGTTTCTGGCACTAAAATTGCCATCTCTAAGGAAATTTTGCAAATTACACACCCAATATTTACAAATGTACGATAATTAGCAGATGAGCATTTTTCACCCAGTTACGAAGAGCAACCGCCAGAATGAGGAATTACACTCAGTCTGGGCATGATTTCAGCCAGTAGAGTGCCTGCAAATCAACAATTCGTGCAAATTGCACACAACCAGTCCAACAACCTGCTGCCTGGCACAATTTGCGACTCACTTGTAATCCTTGTGTCCAAAATGGTATTACTGTCCAAAATAAAATCAGTACCTAAATGCTTGAGAGGAGGATATGAAGCAGGATCCCACGACACTCAATGAAACGCCTTCCCAGCGAACTTCAAAGTCTGACACTTGGACTGAGCGAAGAACAGCAACGGAATAAGGTCACAGAAGCAACCTAATGTTGGAAATGTTTACATGTAATTGTTATTTCACATCGAACATTAAAGCAATGGCAGCATTGACTTTTGACACTGAAGTGCTTCATGACTTCAGTTCGTATTCATTTTTTAATTAATTTTGTTTTTCTCAAGTGTGATCTACTTTACGTTTGCACCAATGCCATCACAACAGCAGAATGAAGCACTCCACACTCGTCTTTGTAGTTCAGTCGCATTTATCATGTCGAAACAGCTAAACAACTTCAGTAACAGACTACAAACCGTTTTGCCTTTTTAAATGATATAAAAGTTTGAGCATGATGTAATGCGTTATTTATCACTATTTGCGCAATTCATGCATAGCTCTAATTGGTTACAACAAATATGACTAAATAAAGACACCAGAGTTAAAGCGTAGCTATGGCTATAAAACAAATCCTAAAAACTATCGAAATTCGCCGGTTAAGGCTAGATAAACTAACCCTATCTCGTGCCATTATCATGCACTGCTTAAAACCTTACACAACACATAACTCATGACAAGTTAAAAGATAATAATTGCATTTTACTTTAAATCACATAATTGCTTTGGATGTGTTACGAGGGTTGGCTAAAGCCGTTGTGCCTTTGGCCAAGCCCCATGTCCAACATGTTGTGGGCAGCGAACCTTTTTGGCTGTGCATACCAGGAATTGGCTAGTGGGCCTGGCTGTGCCTGCCCCTAACATGCCATAGGTGACCGGAGGCTGTGCATAGTAGCGTCTAAAAAAGTGCAGGGGGCAGGCATGAAGGAATTAAAAAGTTAGGTATATCTGGACCATTGATGTCTAGCTATGCTCTGTCTGACCAATTTAAAAGGAACCAGTAAGTCCTGATTGTCTCACCACTACATAAACAAAATGTCGTGTCAGACATTACAGATCGGAGGAAGAGGGTCCCTGTATCCTAAAAATAATTAAAAAATATATAATGGGGCAGGGTAAGTGCACCCTTGACCCTAAGCGATATGTGAAGTTGGGGTTCCTGAGGGACTCAGGGACATGGTCCCCATTGAAATGCATTGTAGTGAGTGCCAGAATATGATTATCTCTAAAAGGGAGCACATATGTAAGGTGATAATAGATTTTAGTCAAAATGTAAATCATTTGTTGGCAGTATTGTACTAATTTTAGGAATTTTTTACCCATATTTATACTTTTTTTAGCGCCGCATTTGCATAATTTTTTGACACAAAAGCGGCGCCAAATTACAAAATACAGTTGTATTTTGTAAGTTTGCGCCGCTTTTGCGTCAAAAAGCAGCACAAATCAGGCGCTAAAAAGGTATAGATGTGGGCCATGGTGTTTTCCCTGGCGATTTTCTCCCAGTGAAAAATACTGACACTCTGCTGGGATTTGATGAAACGTTTGAAAGAAAATGTTTTTCTCTCATCAAATTCTCATAGAGGCTATGGAGAATATTTTCTATGATTTCACACTATCTTCCTAAGACACATGGTAATACATTCTGATGTTCTGAGTAATACTTCCAGCACTACCATTAACCTGCCTGTTGCTTCCTCAGTGTACTACTGCAGCTTTCCACAGTGGCCTAGTGAGCGACTAGAGTGCTTATATTCTGTATTTATGACAAAAGTGTGGAAACCTGATATCCATCTTGATGGAATCCAAACGGTAAAGCGTCTGACTGATCATTTGAAGCTTCACCATAGAGATGTAATAAACAACTAAAGCTCTACCCAGCTGAATTTATGGCAGAAGCGTGGCACACCTTTTCGCAATCTTGACGGAATTAAAGCTGTAAAACTGAAAAAATTTCCTGTAGAAATTAACAAAATGAGGACTTTTGTTTTGTCAAAGAAATGATAGTGTTCTATGGAGCTAAAAGGAAAGCACATTGTCTATGAATTCTCAAATATCGTCCTAAGTCATGTCAGTAAAACATTCTGCAATGTAGATAGAAACATGTATTTAAAAAAACAGCCGAAGACTGTCATATAACTCAGTAGTGACCAACTTCAGCTTCACCACAGAGTTCTAATGAACTACAGGGCTATCATTCTGAATTTATGATGAGTGCGGCACACCTGAACACCATTTTGACTGACTCAAAGCTGTAAAAATGAAATTATTTCTGACAGAGGATAATGCAGTAATTGAAATGAGGGGCTATGTTTTGTCATAGACATTATGGTTCATGCTTTAGAAAGCTGAAGTGACACATTTTCATAGAGTTTTCAAATATCTACTTCATCCATTTCAGTAAAACATTCTCACATGCGGAGTGAAACATACTTCCAACACCAGCAGCAGTCTGTCAGTTAACTCCCTAGTAACCAACTGCAACATCACCACATAAACAGCTGGAGCACTAACATTTTGCATTCAAAACAAAGGTGAAGCACTTTAATATACCATTTAACTTGAATAAGAGCTGTTGAATTAAAAACCTTTACTGAGGAGCAGGCAAAAGTAAATGACAATTGTAATGTTAATGCAGGTATGAATTCTCTGGGTTAAAATGTGAGGAAGGTATAGTTATTGGTAATATGTGGCATAATGTATTCCTAAAAAGGCTCGAATAGTTAAAAAGTGATGTCATATGGGAATTCATAAGCTGTGCATGAATGTGGTGCAAGTTATTTTTAGTTCACTAAACTATAACTTCTGTACATCAATGTTTTTTTTTAATGTTAGCTTGTGTCTCATTCCAACACCTAACTATTATGTCTCTTTAAAATACACACATATATATATTCACTGACGTAAACAAAGGTAAAGGTGAAAATATAGTTAGGCATGGTAATAATACCTTAGTTTACATTTAAAAAAAACCTTAAAACATTTTCTGAAAAGAAGAAAGGTTAAAGTGACATTAGTTAGGTAAAAATGTCAGTTTAAATGTAACATTCTAAACTAAAAAAATAACACTGAAATTTACCACTCATACTCAAATTAATTACCTATAGCTCGTGCCACGTCATGCATAGTGTTGTTATAAATTATGTCATTTCAGATGTCTTCAGTGACATTATAAATGACCATATCATGAGTGATATAATATGTGAGGTCATCAGCAGAGCATTGCAAGGTTGAGATTTATAGTTACTTCAGTTAACTATAACTGGTAATTTTAAATGTAAAGTAAGGTAATATTACCATACGTAACTAGAGCATCACTTTAACCTTTGTTTTTTTCAGGGAATTTTTAGGATTTTATTTTAACATGAAGTAATACTTTATTTCCATACTTAATTAAGCCAACCACCTGTTGTGCATGAGCTTCTGCCTTGAGTAGTGTTGAGTTGGCCGCAGGGCCTGGCCATAGGCCAGGCCCTGTTTCCAACCCCCAGGAGCGATCAGCCTCCCTGCTGTGCATGCCCTTCAGTCATGTGCAGCCTGTGGCTAGCCACAGGGCTTACCTCAAACAGAAGACCAGTGCACTATCACCCAAACCCTTTCACCTTGCAGAAACCAGTCATCTCCCAGATCAGCTCCTTTTTGACTATGTTTATGCACTGGTCCCTGTGCACTCTTTCACACCTTCCTAGGTAAGAAGTCTAGTCCAAACACATCCGTGAAGTCCAGTTGACCTTAAGCATTTACAAGTCCATATTTAGAGACTTCAGCAATTTCAACCCAATGGATTTCACCAAGTCAATGACTAACACATCAGGCTTACCTCACTTTGCCTTGTACCCCCACAAGGTAAGCTTTAGTTGCCCCAACGCATCCCATCGAGACCAAACCAATGGACCTTGGCACCATCTTTTTCCAGCCTCAGCTGTTTTCCTCCAAATTACCTCTCAGCCTGCACTCTCACCCACATCACTAAACAGTGCCCACAGATCCATAAATCCCACTGGTGGGACTCTACAAAACAAGAACCTACCAATAAAGCAAACAGCCCATTAGTTAAGGTCCTGCCGAACATAACTTCACACACAATTGCTCCTCCAACTCTCCAAGCCCTTCAGTCTGACTTCACCCATCCCCAGCTGGAAGCTCTCTGTCACTGCCTATCCAAAACAAGTGTGTGACCTGTCCACTACCCTACATGCAAAATTCAAATAACCCATCAACATTTGTGCCAGACACAGCTCACACTTCCTTCTCCTCAGCAGCCCATTATTCAGCTCACTCAGCACATTCAACTTGTCAACTGCCAACCGTGACTCTATCACCACTGAGTCCAATTAAATCCCCCAAAATGTCAGTGTAGTTGCCTGCCTTTCTTGTCAAGTGCCAGCAGTATACCAATTCTGTCCACCACCACTACCAATATCTTCATCAATCTTGCATACTCACTTTACACCCATCTCCCTACTAGTAAGACATCATCCAAGTAATAAAGAACCTGCTCTGATGCCGCCCCTGTGTGAACCACCCATTCTAGAAAGGTTCTAAATTTCTCAGGCATGGCACACATACCCGAACATCCCATAGGCATGCACATATCCACAAAGTAATCAACCTGAAATTGTATTCCTAACAAGTAGAAATCATCTGGGTGCGCTGGTAGAAAGTGAAAGGCCGATTTAATAGTCACCTTACCCATTTCTGCACCAGTCCCCCACCTTCACACTAACTAAATGTCTATGCTTATGCTGGCATATGACACTGAACACTCCGCCTGGTCAATGAAGTCATTTACAGATCCCTCTTCAGCCCATGACAGATTGTATGTCAGCCTGAACTCCCCCAAGCCTTCTTTGGCACCAACCCTAGCGGAAGCATTAGTAACACAAAAGGATGATGGACGGAGTGCTGACAATGCAAACACTCGCCCCCAGTCACAGATCTGGGTTTAATCCATAGTTCTTTTGCTCACCATGCCACCCCAGTTCAGACCCAGCCATATGCAAATCAGTCTTGACCCTGTTCCTCATGGGAACAGTCCAGCCCGAACTGCCAGGCCAGGTCCTCCCTGGACCGGAAACAAGCATCCTCGGACCGGTTTCAGGGTATCACCCTTCAGCCAGGCTAGCTTGATTCCTGTGGCACAGTGAGCAAGGGACTTATTCTTTTAGCATTTTCCACCCTTAGTGGGAAGTGTATGCCCAGACGTGGGTCCCGTGCTTCCCATGCCACTGGATTCAAGCTAGCCTGGCTGATGAGGGGTGAAACCCTGAAACCGGTATCAGGATGCTTGTTTCCAGTCCAGGGACTGGAAATTTGGGCTGGACTGTCCCATGGGGAACAGGGTCAAGACTGATTTGCATATGGCTGGGTCCAAACTGGAATGGCATGGGCAGCAAAAAAACAATGGATTTAGGCCCCGATCTCTGTACTGGGGGTGAATGTTTGACATTGTTCAGCATTCCGTCCATCACTTGTTCTTTTTGCATTTGCTGAAGGGTATGCCCAGACGTGGGTCCCGTGCTTCCCATGCCACTGGATTCAAGCTAGCCTGGCTGATGAGGGGTGAAACCCCGAAACCGGTCCCAGGATGCTTGTTTCCAGTCCAGGGAAGACCTGGCCTGGCAGTTCGGGCTGGACTGTTCCCATGGGGAGCAGGGTCAAGGCTGATTCGCATATGGCTGGGTCCAAACTGGAATGGCATGGGCAGCAAAAAAACGATGGATTTAGGCCCAGATCTCTGTACTGGGGGTGAATGTTTGACATTGTTCAGCATTCCGTCCATCACTTGTTCTTTTTGCATTTACCAACCTTAGCGGGAACACCACAAATTCATCAACTGGAATGGACCTGGAATGGACCTGCCATCTTCCCCTGACTCACTTCTTTTTCCAACTTCTCCCTTACCAGGTCCTCCATGCCTTTCTAATACTTCAGGTTGTCCACTTGTCGGCCCACCTGGAGAACCGTATAAGGTATGCCAAAAAGGCTGCTGCTGTACCTTCAGGATATCTCTTCAACCATGGTAGCTTTGCCTCCAATTTAACTGGAGTATCGGTAATTTGCTGCCACTCCTTTGATGCCCACCCTTCCCTTCCTGACCGGGGGCATGTTGTCCCCTGCTGTGCACTGCAGCAGGGAGTGCCTGCAACCACACTTGGAACAGACATGGTGAAATTTGCAGGGGTACATATGACAGGCTACTTTGTTAACATTTCAGCAGGCCCATGTGGAAGGCTACTTGCTCATCCTCCCCACCCCGCTCGGGGGGGGGGGGATGGCTCAGAAAGGCGCTAGTGGAGAATTGGCAACCCATTTTCCATTTGTATTGTGTACTGTAGCCAAAGCTCCTGGCCAATATCCCCCCATGATTTTGCCAGCATGGTGCTCTTCCATGCCATGAACTTCTTGTCATATCATAACCACAGAAAGCCCCTGGAACTAATGCTCCACATCCTCATGACATCCCTATACTTCCATAAAGTCACACGCTTCCCCAAGGCCTTTTCACATATAATGCTGGTGAATATGGTGAAAGCCACCGTCCAGTGTCAATGTTAGTGGCCACCCGAGGCCTCATAGGCAGCTCCCTTTTCTACACATTAGAGACTTCTTTAATTACTGTCTCACTATGCAGCAAATTAAACGAACCAATACACTAATTAGTCGAATTCTTATCCTTGGCTGCCTTCATCACATGACCTCCCCAGGAGTCCCCCACACCCTTATACCATAGCACCACATCACTCCCCTTTCCCATTGATGTAACGATCGCGGTACCCCCACCAGCACTTCCTCCATTTTGCTACTCCATTTCTGCCCTGCCTGTGTTGTGAATTCACCTGTCCCACTACCACACTGATTGCCATGGTCTGAGCCGCATTCGTCCCTTCTCTTGAGCCCTGCCCCTGCGGCACATCACCAATGATCTCTGCACTTGTGCCCTGTTTCCCCCTTCCCCATTGTGCTGTTCCACCAGATACCGCTCCAATGATTCCCACTATTCCTTCTGCATTCTCTTGAACTCTCCTATGCCATGAAGACCCCGAGACCCTTCATGTCCCAGACCCCTACCTGCCTTGCTCATGATTCTGCCCAGTCCTAATCATACTCACCTCCCTCTGGGTGCCAGCTGTCTTCTTTCCTTGCCCGCTTGCCTCCTTCTACTTTCCCGATGCCAATCCAGTTCACATCATTCCTGCAAGCCTCTTGCCTTGAAGTCTCCCTCTGTTGCCCAGGCTACACCACCCACTTTCATTGGACTCTTCCTCCAACTGTTCTCCTTGTGGAATATAGCCACTGCTGTCCTGAGCTCGCCTCTGGCCAGTATCCCACCCCATTCCTTCTGAAGATTAGGCCCCATCAACTGGGCCATCATTATCAGCCAAAGCAGGCAGGTGCTCGCCTGTAGCCAAAGCATCCTGTGACCCTTTGCCACCCCTTTGCCACACTCCTGGTAAGCCACTTGTTGGGCACTGCTGGTTCCATGATCCTTCCCACCACTAATCTGGCAGCAGCCCTGTGCTCTACTGCCTGTACAGTTTTATTAGCCCACAGCTCCTCACCTGCAGCCGTTCCAGGGCATCCTGTACCACTTATAGCCCCATCCACCTCCTCTTGCTGGGACTGCCAGCTCCATGATCCTTTCATCCCTGATCTGGGAGCTGCTCTATGCTCTACCGCCTGTACAGACATATTAGCCTGCAGCACCTCACCTGCAGCCATTCCAGGGCCCCTGTATCATTTATAGCAACTCCGCCTCCTCTTGCTGACTCAGGCCATGTTTGAGCTACAAAATACTGTTCAAGAACCCAAGGACATCCCTTCTGCAGAGTGAGCAAGCGAAAGGGCTCCATCTCTGCACTGCACAGCTCCTAGCCAGGGTGAAATCTATGGGGAACTTCCACTGGTTCACCAGAGGCCCCACCCTAATGTTGCCCCAGGTAGGATGCAGCCAGCTGTCCACAAAATTCCTAGGCCCTGCAGCTCTGATTGTTGATGACTTTACTGAAAAACTGGTGCCGCAAAGCCCACAGCGCAGTGTTCCCTCTTACCCCAGAGCTTTCCATAGGGATCTGCAGCCTTTAGGTTGGTACCATCAGCACCTGCACCTGTCTCTTCCCTCAGGGACTAAAACGACAATATCCAGTATTTTCATTGGGAAACTCTCGCTGGTGTTTGCATCTCACTTGGCTCTCCAGGTCTCTCCGACCCAGGGGGGTACCCACCCAAGGCCTCACAACAGTCTTACTGTGTGATGTTTCTACAGGCTTGATCCAGCTGCTTACTCCATATCTCCCTGCCCAGTACCTCTTTGCCTCGGAAATGGCTTTGCAATCCCTTTGTGGGGCCCCAGAAGGGTATGCCTGAGCAGATATCCCCACCTCTAGATTTGTGTCCAATGCTCTTCTCCTGCGCTTGGGGACACGCCACAAGGTTAAGTCACCGCCAAAATCCCCACAGAGGTACTGCAATGGGGGCAGCCATGGGCTGCTAAACCCCCACCAAGCGATTGGTGCCCATGGAAACCACCCCACTCTTTCCAAAAGCGTGAAAGTGCACTGAATTTTGAGTTCTGTGGAGGGGAGGAAAGTAGCCATTTAATTGCCCGAAGTGCCAAAGATTCATGCCAACTTGGAGAAATAATCAGTGTTGCGCCCAAAAGAGTAACATTTCTGCCACCTGCGTCCAAATTAGGCCTTCCGATAACTGTGTAACAAATCTGGGAGCTCAAGAGATTTGCTTTCACGCAGCGGTGGGCGCAACAGAAAAGGCGCTCGCCACCCTAGGCGCTGATGCTACGTAGGTAGTCCTACGCCTGCTAAGTCACCATGTGTGCTGTGCCTCTACTCCAGCATTTGTCATTGTTTTTTGTTTGCTAATCTCATTAGCAGAATGTAGATATAACGAAGACATCACCATCGTGGTGTCCATCTTGCAATGGTGCCAGCGTAATGGTCACATATTGCTCAGGCATACTTTTCACCACATACTCTTAGATGGGTAGTACATTGAATCACTTGTTCGTACAGCAAATGGGTTGGGGTTGAGGCTCCACAGAGGGGCGGGGACAAGAATATTAATTCAAATAAAAAAACAAAGAAGCTCTTGATCGAACCTCTGATTCACCCTGCAGTCTTAGTTTTAAATTAGGAAGAACATAATTTATTTCAGTAGAACTCACAGTGGTGTGTTCAATTTAAGTTCCCATCCAAATCTGGGGCATACTTATCTCTCTACTGCCTCTGCTGTTCACAAATTTCCTTGGAAAGACGACGGGTGTGCGAAAATTCTTCATGATTAACTGCTAAGAAGACCCATGCTCCTTCTGCAAACGGACTATTTCTTTTTCCAGTTGTTGGTGAAAACGTGTCACTGCAATAGTTCAATGAAGTTGACTCAGACAAGCCAAGGTGGGACAAATGAGAGCCACCTGACAAATTTCAATAATGTCATTTTTCTGCAGTGTGTTCACTGCTAAGAAATGAAACACAACAGCCGACTCAATCACCTCTCAATGACATCTGAACCAAGATTTTCGCTGCGTTGTGCATGAATCGATTTCCTGTTATCCTTAAAACCCATGCCCTGCTTTATGAGTGAAAAATAATAATGATCTGAAGAAGGAGCTATGAAACAACATGCCAACTAATATTGAAGAAACATTGTGCAGGCATTGAATGAGGAAGAAACGCAATGCAGACATAGAGGAGAAGCACTGTGCATGCAGTGAGACGAATGAATGATGGAGATGCCCTGTGCTGATGGTGAATGAGGGGAGTTATGAAGGTATTCTGTGGGAAGGATAAGTAGAGAGAAGTCATGTGCCGAGAATCATTTAGAGTGGAAGCTACAGATGGCATTTGGGGAAGAAGTGATGTGCAGATAACAATTCATAGAGAGGCATTGTGGAGAGACGGAGTTGTGGTAAATGGGTACGCGAACTGTGGAAATAAGTAGTAGAAAAACACTATGCAGACCATGAGGTAGAGAGAAAAGCTCTACGACAGACAGTGTAACATCCAAACTTACCGCTTGTAAAACAAATACTTCGGTGCTTCGTTGCTTGTTCAATGTTCGCTTCATTTTAGCATGCGTGGCAGGACACGCATATGGGAAGCGGTTTGGTGTCATGCCTGGTTGTCCTAATTTAGGTCCGAGGGCCTCAGTTTGTAGTGAAGGCAAGATAAGTGTGGGATAGAATGCATGTGCCTTTTTATTAATTTATAACTTTGTCTAGTTAAAAGGGTGTGGGTTATGATTGTGGCCTGTGTAAGAAGTGCTTTGGTGATAATATGTGATTAACAGTGCGATGCACTCTTTTTGCCTCTCCAGTTGTGTAGCAGCACTTATGCTTGTAGTCCAGTGAAGTATTGGAATATAGCAGTGCAAGTGGTCTTGCCAACCATCCTAGATAGACAAAGGTCACAGTTCTTAAGTGGGCTTACGGTGCAGAGAATCAACCCATGGGGAAGCACTAGATTACTGGTGATGTAGGTGAAATGTTAGTGCTGTCCCTCAAGTCACAGAAGTCATCCATATGTGATAGTTTATGCATTATGTTAATCAAAGTATTAATAACTGATTGTATAAAGATGCATTGAGAAACCATTTTAAATGTGCATTTGTTTGGATCGCTGTTAGAAAACCTGGTAGTATTGAGGGTAAACTAAATGTTTGAAAGATTTAATTGATATTTTGTTGTAATTTAAACATTAGACCAACAGTGTGTATTGAAATTATAATGAATTTCTAATGATTAATGATTTAAATACGTATGCAAAAATAGAGAAATGCAGTTCTGCGTTATACTGACTCAAATGTATTAATAGAGCCTTTTCGTTTAAAATAACTGTAACATGAATTTTAATGAAGAATTATTTATGTAAAATTTGTATGGTTCCATATTAAAATGTGTTTATTAGAACATATTAATAAAATGTATTGTTTTAACTCATTTGCATTAACTTAAGTGAGGCCTGCTAGGCCTTTATTTCATGACTGTGCAGAGAATGATGATCATTTTCATAACATGAACTTTCTTTCAGGCTTTGTTACCACGAGAAGACTAGCTTTGGTAATGGACCCCTATTGTTTTAGACATAGAGAGAGGTGAAACAATGTCCTTGAATGTAGAACATCCTGAACTGTGGACTGCCATTATATGGAATTGTTTCAGTTTTGTGTGGAGCTACATGGATTGCTGATATTCCCATGACAGACCTGGGAATATACGCTAATGTTTCAACTTGGAGTCATGTGATCAATTTCTATTGGATGATGCCCCTTCAATGTAAAATGGACTGTCGCCCAGAGCAAATCAACTTGTCGTATGAACTTTGAAATGTCACTGAGGAGTTGGACTTTGATCAGATTCTCCCTTGGCCAGATTCCTACTCAGAATCTAGATGGAACCCTTGCTAATGAAGAACCCCACACTCCAAGCACCTTGGAGAGGCCTGCATTTGCCCCTTGAAATACCTTTTTGAGGCTTAGAGATTTCCTCTAACCCTTTGGAGAAGACTCGATTGAGCTTCTGACATGCTGACGCTTTCCCTTTTCACCTATCTTTAGCCCACCTTAGTTTGTACCCTGTTGCCCATGATTACCTTTTTCCAAATTCTTTTTGCCCTTTTTGTCCTTTTTGTCTTTTGCCCATATGTGTTCCTCACCGCACATGTTATCCCTGAACCTGGCCAATAGTAGGGTTTCCCCTGTGCCAGGCTAAATTGAACCTTTGATGATTTGAATTGCATTGATGCTTGTCAAAACGGAGCAACGTTTATTTTCTATATATATGGGGGACCCTACTAAAAAGGCTATTAATTATGCTCCAGAATTTGGTGCTGCTTTTCAGCGTTCTAGCTTCTAAAAGAGACTTGCATGCAATGTCCCTTAGAACATTCTTCCACCTCACCATTCCTGTTTAAACTCCTTATAACAGGTTTTAACAAGAGCAGATTCCCTGGGCCTTGCACTCAAAGCACGCTTGAGGTTCTTTAAAGCTAAGGAGCATCCCTTGTCAAACCATTTTGGAGTCTCTGTTATAGTCCCCCCGCCCCTGGCTCCAAAAGAATGGATACAGTAGTAGCGATGGTTATAAAGGCCCCTAAGATGTCACCGCCACTAGACATAAATGAATGACAGATACTAAATTCTGCATTGCAATATGAATAGAGAGCCCTGAAGAAGCTATCATGGGCAATCAAGGACCACCTGAGCCTTCTCCCGTTATTAGTCAGCCTTAGGGCACCAGTTCCACCAGGTACTCCCACCTGCAGGGGTTGATACCAGCCTAGTGATAGAGTCACTGGATTATGGTCACTAAAGGTGCTCAAATGAATTTCTACCTTTGTCACACATGAAAAAAGAGGTGCTGAAACAAAAATAAATTGGACAAAAGATTTGCAACCCCTCCCGATAAATGTAGTAATAATACCACTGTCTTTAAAGGCAGCAAGCTTAACAACAGTTAATACTAAGTGGTACTCATTCATAATCCCATTTAAGGAAGAACCTTAGTTCGAATGTTCCATATGAAGACCTGATAAGGTCATACAGCAGTAAGTAAAATCCCTCTCTTCCTTAGGATCCCCAGACAGATGAACATTAAAATCGCCTGCCAAGATAATATTGGCCCCAGACCATTAGGGTCTGTTAAGTTTTCTCATAAACGATCCCAACAATTGGATATGGTATAATCTGTCAAAGCAGCCTTGGCATGATAGAAATTCAGCAATACCATGCTTGGGAAACCCAGCATTGAGAACGATATAGCCTGAATAGTAGAGGAACCTGCAGGAAAGACCTCCAGCATTCCCTTCAACACCAGCAGGACAAAGACAATCAACCTCCTTTTGGTCTACCGACCTGAGATTCAATGGCAGGGACAAAAAAAGTCTTGTATTCCTCAAGAAAGTAGCAGTTTGTAGTAACCTGGGTTTCTTGTAAGCAAATCATCCCAAATCCTCTGAGAAAAACCAGCCAGGCAGGATGGTCAAACTTGGACATAAGTCCGGCAATTTTCCATCTAACTGGATCAAACACCTTTAGACTGGTAATTAAGGAGGTCTGAACACCATGACCCGTTGGCACCCTCATGGAGTCAGTTGGATTAGCCCACCTACCAAATCAGTCACAGGCGTTCAGGGTGGCCAGTAGGGTAAGTCAATTAGAAGTATCCACTGTGGCCTGCACTATGAGCTGATGGACCTGCTCCTCCATATGGTTCCTTAAAGATCCTAGTGTTGAAGTTGCAATGAGGAATTTCTGCCATAGGTCTATAAAAGAATCCCAGAGGAAATGCTGCAATATAAGTTGAAGGGCAACTGGACTTAGAGCAACAAATGGAGGCAAGAACACTGCCAGCGGCAAAAGGTCTGTTAAAATTTACAATCATGCAGTCCCCTCTGAAGGGTTTTGCAACCTTTGGATTCAAATCACCCTTCTGACCAAATTAATCCATTTACCCACCTCGGTCCCCAATGATGAATTTTAGCACAACCAGCGCGTAACCTTGCTCCTCAATTGTTCACAGCAATCAGCAGTCCCAGCTTTGAGAGGGGGCACATTGCCCAAAACCATTACATAGGTTACAGCTTCTGTGGGTAAGTTAATATTAACAATGCTGGAAGAAGGGGACATTCTTCCCCCTGCTGTAGAAATGACATTAAATGCCTGGGCCTCCAAGACATTATGGGCTACAGAGGGGGCTAGGCCGGCCATTGGCCAGTGAGGCCATGCTGGCGGAAACCAAACTAGCCTGCCTATCTGCCATGCTGTAACTGGCGCAGTCTATCCAGTTGGCCCGCAAGAACTTGGCTGCCATTGAGAATATCCTTGAAAGTTGCCCTGTGGTCCCTGTGTTGGGACTGGGGCCCCCGGGTTGTGAATTGATGGGATGCAGCTGCACTCTGCTTATTGTAAAAGGAATCCAAAAATGTATCTATCCTTTCTTTTTCCTTATCAGAAGCAAAGGCTCCCCTTGGAAAACAAGAAGTGTTCCCTCAGGTGCATTTTGACTTACAATTGGTGCTCATCCTTTTCCTTTTCCCTGGGGCTACCATATCTTTGTCCACAACCACCACCACTTCAGGTTCTCAGGGTACTGTGGGTTTGGTGGCCCTCATGGAAGATATTGGTTCAGTAACTGGGGAGGGACAGTTTAAGGCCCTGTTCTCCAGCAGCTTATTCATGAATCCCAGCTCATAAGCTGTGGGAACTGGGCTTTGCTTGGAGGGGGAAGCTTGGGCAGTGAAACAGGGGAGGAGATGGATAAACAGTGTTCAGCCAATTCAATTTCTTCACTAATTACTCCTACTGCACGTTGTAGGAAGCCATCCAGGGAGGTCAGGGTGAGGGACTTGATATAAGTTGCGGGCAGCTTCTGTTTCTGCATGTCTCCTCAAGAATTTAATAACAGTTTGTCCAAGCCAGAATACAAAAATTACCTGAAGCAGCACAAGTTAAAGGGGTGGCCCAGCCTCCTACAGGCGATGACGGGCCCAGTCTTCACCCGGACACAATCCCAGGTGCATCCCACGTGCATCCTGTGCAGTGGTGGGTAAAGGGCGCTTTTCAGCATGCGGCGCAGGGAAATTGGCAGCAGCAGCTCCTCCTCCTCACAGAAATTACTTATGGGATGGAGAGTCCCCAGCAGCACATCCAGCACAGCTGCCAAACATCTCCGCAATGGTGTAATATCAATCTCAAAGGACGCCAAGAAAGTATTTGACCACGTTGAATATAGGTACCTCTTTCATTTGTTAGAAAGTGCCAAGATTGGCCCACATTTCCTTGCTAAGTTGAAATGGTTGTATGAGGGCTCTTGGCTCAGATACAGAGTGAGGCTTTCTATCAGATACCTTCCCTTTACTCGAGGGAACAAAGAAGGGCTGCTACCACTCATCAGTCATTTTCTTACTCGCACTGGAGCCTGTGGTAACAGCAGTCAGACAGCCGGACACCATCAAGGGAGTTGGCACAGTAGCTGTCCCCTCTAAAATATTGTTAGAAACAGACTACATCCTTCTTAAGCTTACTGTATCAGAGACATTAACTCAGGGTCTGGTTACCTTCATTTATTACTTCTACTTTTCCAGATATCAGTAACGTGGATAGAAGCAAGGTTTGACCTCTATCTTGGGGGTTCTAGAAAACAATTTTAGTGACACATGGCTTCAGATGGAATCCATCATGACTAAAATATATGTGTCCTACTTAACCGGGGATTTGAACACATGCTTCTGTACAATCTACAACCACTAATTGATAGGACCAACAATAGTTTTGTACAATGGTCTTCATTGCAACTGTCACTATGGGTTAGGTTATCTGCAAGGATTGCTGCCAGCTCCTACCTGGTTGGTACAATCCATGTCTAACAGGCCACACAACTTTGTCTGGGCCAACAAGAAACTGAGCTTCAGCTTTTTTCAGTTGCACACAACCACCACATGTGGCGGCTTGAAACAACCTGTCATAATCATACTACTTACAGCACCAGTTATCTCTGCTCCCATCTTTAGCTGGTGATTCTGCTGAACCAGCGATGTGGCAGGAATTTGCATGTGATCACTCAGGTAACATAACAAGGCAAACATGACTCTGTTACAAGACAAAAACAGCCGAGCCTCCATAATTCCTCGTGGTCTGCACCATGTTGATTTTCTGGGACATGGAACACAAAATGCTGAAGGTACACAAATACATTCACTGTGGTGTTCCTATCTGGGACAATGCTGTGCTAGTGATTGAAGGTAGATGGTAAATGTGGTTTTCCTGCTGCATTTATAAGTTAGACTACTTAATACAGGGTAAGACCATAAAATAATTTGATGTTATTTGTTTGGAATTGTATATACGCCTGTCACTGAGCTGGTTGCACTGGCAACTGTAAGTGCCGACTCCGGCGTTCCAACTCTGGGGGATGCTGTACACGGATCATCTGCAGCCTGGGCATCATCATTACAACTCATGCAGAGTCCCTTTCTGACTCCTACTTGCTTCTCATTTCAATATTGTTTGCTACTGAAAACCTCAATTTGTTTCCATGAAATTCAAGACCCATAATTTATTGCCTAGTAGTCTGTAAGACCTGGAATCTGCTATTCATTGCTTCCTATAGGAATAGTCCTGCTGATCCTGTGTACTGGATTCTCTCCTCCAGGACTTGCGAGAGACTGGAATTACACACACCTGTAATCAGTCTTGTGCAGCCCAGCCATGTGTCTTCGCCCTGGGCTTGCTCCTGCCTACAACTACTTATATATTACCATTTCCTGAAGCTCCCTGTTTGTGCATTGGTGTTTGTTTCCTTTGTGTACCAGACCTCTTGTTCGTTGGTTTTCCAGTTCTGTTCCTGCTTGCTACTGCCCTGTTTGCTGTGGCCTGTTCCTATACAGCCTGCTACAGATTTGTCCAGCCCTGTGTGCTGTGCCCTGTTCCTGTGCAGCCTGCTACAGATTTCCTCAGTCCTGCTTGCTTTTGCTTTTTCTTCAGTCTGGCCTTCTGTACTCTTGGTGCAGCCCTTGAGCTGCCCCCTTTCCAATTGTTCCTCATTTGTTCCTTCTGTTCCTGCTTTTATTTTCCAGCTACTTAACACTTTTGCTTCTACCTTAACTCCTGTAATTTCTCCTTTGTGTCTCAGATTTTGTTCCTGGTTTATGTTACCTTTCTCTGCAATTCTTATGCAGTCTTTAGTTCCCCTGAAGTTCAAGCATCCTGCTTGTTACAGTTCCTAGAATCCTTGTGTATGACTTACCTGTTCTCCAGTTTTGTTTTCCTTGCATAACCTGCTCCTGAAATATTAGCTACAGTTCTTACTCTCCTTTCTAGCGCTTGCCCTATATTTTCCTCTTGGGCTATTGTGGCTGGTAAGTGTACTATTAGGCCTTGCCTGTGTATAAGTGTTTTCCTCTGTACAGAGGTTGGTTCCTGCGTTCCCGGAGGCAATTCCTACCCCATCCTTTGTCTTATGATGTATGTAGTCTTATGTGCTTTATCTGTGACAGTGTGCCATTGCTGTTTTCTAGGAATTTCCACTGTGTCTCCAGCTGGACCAACAAGGGCTTACCTCGTGTATGTAAGTACAATCCTTGTTTGTGCCCTAAGGGTCCAGAGACAGAATCGCTTCTGCTGCCTCCCTTCTATGGGGCTTGCGGGGTGATTATCTGTAAGAGTAATCTGCACAGAAGCATTGCCATTCCCTGTTGCTGTCGGAGGTTTTGAGCCTTACCTGTGTACAACCTTAGTGGTAACCAGGGTGTTGTCCATTATTGGTTTGTTCTCTGTTTGTTCATGCTAAGGTTGCTCTGCCTTCACTATCCTGTGCCTGTGCTCCACCTATAGCTGTTCTTTAAGGGTGTATGCCTTTTGCTAGTCCACTACATCCATAGGGAAATAGTCCGTGACCTCGAGGGATGTTCCACCCGGAGTCCTGATACCGTGTGCTATTTGAAGGGCAGGTTTGGCCATTGGCCCTTCTATTGCCAGACTTTCCAATACTTTCTTGGGTAGTGAAATGGAGACAGGCCAGAAGGATGGTACCAAGAATATATAACATGTTGATCTCACATCTACACTCCAGGGTGGTTAACTAGAAGACTAGGATCAGATTGAAGACCCCTTTACAAAGAAGTTACTTACCCTCACTAATGCTCTTTCTGGTAGAGACTTTATCTAGTAGCAGATTCCTGACCTTTCCAACATTCCCCAGGCACCAGACCCAGAAAACTTTCAGCAGTGCGTCTGCATGCTGGTAGGTGACACTGTGAGGCCATGAGCCTATATAGCCACACTACCACGCACTGACTTCAGTTGCTTTTGAGATTGTCCGTGCCACCAGACTCAGAGCCCCAGAAGCAAACTGGTGTGACCAGTGTGCAGATTCCGAGACTTGGGATTTTATTAATGGATAGAGTGCAATCACAGAACATGGAGGATGGGAGGGTCAGTGAGGAATCTGCAGCAAGATAGGATCTCTACCATAAAGAGTGTTACCAAAGGACCCACAGGACCCACCTGTCTGATTTTGTGGCCTGTCAACCCAGCAAGAACTGTTGGATCCTGCCGTTCACTGGTTGGCTGTGCTCTGCTAAGGGTATGCTAAAAGAGTTTGGCAGGTGTGTCTGCAGGGGAGGTAGTGGACTGGGTGGCTTATTGTCCTTTTCTGCGGGGTCAGTGGATACAACAGCTTTGACCACAAAACCACTGGGCACCTTGGTGATGTTGGATTGGCTAGTGGTATGGGGCAACTCTACCATTACTGTGAAAGGAGTGTATAGTATTGGTTATAGTAACACAGTAGGAAGATATTCACTCCAATTCAAGTAGCATTGTAGAAATATTTATTCCAGATATATATCTATACAATAAACCCCAACCACATCTCTATCAATAGGTCGTCCTTCTCTCGCTCAGGTCACCCACTGCACCCAACCTTCTAGAACCTCCACCACTGGCCCCATACCATTGTACCAGAGAAAGAGGGAAGACAAGTTGATTCCAACTAACACAAATACATAACAGATACAATGAGCTTAGTAACTTATATATTAAATTACACAATAGTACACTACCCTTCCCCTTAGGAAAACCAACATAAACAACCAAAACAAAATGACAAACAAAAGAACAAAAATTCACATAAGTTTTACAATCCTATTCATATTCCAAATACAACCATCATACACTTTCACAGCCCCTTCAAACACTTTGATCACCTTAAATATTCTGCTAAAATGTGGAAGACCATTACCTATTTTTCCTGGTAATTTTATTTTTACTGAATCTCCTTCCTGCATTTCCACTCTCTTCACAGATTTATGCATATCATATGTGCGTTTTCTCAAAACTTGAATATGTTTTTCTTTTTCAAAAGCAATTTTTTTCTGTTCCTCCCAGTTGTTCGTCTCTCTAATATACACCTTCATCCAAGGTGGACTAATTTTTGTGTGTGGTATGTGTTTTCTGAATAACACAAAAGGTGACTGACCTGTACTAGAGTGAAGAGTATACCTGTAATCTTCCACCTTTGCCTTAAGAGACTCCAACAAATTCATCCCCATTTGCCTAGCCATTTGAATTGTTTCCTTCAATGTCCTATTAAATCGTTCAACCAACCCATTGGATTCGGGATGATACAAGGCATACCTTGTATGCCCAATCCCCCTTGACTCTAAGAAATCACGCATTAACTTGGAAGTAAACTGAACACCATTGTCAGTTAAAATGCTCCTAGAATCTCCTACCCTTGCAAACATATCAGTAAGAAACTTTACAATAGTCAACAATGTAACTTCTGAGGTTATCAACACCTCTGGCAAGAGAGCTAAGGTATCGAACACGACCACCACGTATTTAGAATCAGAACCCCAATGTACCCGACCCATAATACCCAAAGACACTTCTTCCCATACCTCTTTAAGAAATTTTCTAACCACCATAGGATGAGTTCTCGTTTTCAAGGTTTTGTCAGCAATTTTACACTCTACACAGTCCCTCACTTTTCTTTCCATAGCCAAATCCATTCCTGGCCATCAATACGCACTTCTCAATCTTTTTTTAGTCTTACAAATACCCTGGTGAACTGAATGTGCCAATTCCAATAAAAGATCACGCAAGTTGACCAGCGGTATTCACCTTCCTCCTCTCAAAACCAAACCATTTTCCACTGAAAGTTCTCTCCAAACTTTCTTGAACAAAGATAATTCCCTCTCATGACACTTTGAAATATTGCGTGACACTACCAAATCCTTAACTTTCAACAATTCCACATCCTTATTCAACTCTTCATCCATTCATTTTCAGAAACACAACCATCCGTAATACCACACACCTTGATATCATCTTCAATCCACCATGAAATTCTTTCATCTCCATCATCCTCAAGTACTGTTCTCATTCTAGACAAACAATCAGCAGTCTTATTCTCGCAACCAGGAATAGATTTAACTACAAATTGAAAGTCCTGTAGTCCCACAATCCATTTGCAAATTCTAAAAGATAGACAATCCCAACCTTTTTTCTCAAAAACCTCCTTTAACGGCTTGTGGTCGGATTGTACAACAAAATGTACTTCCCACAATAACTGCTTGAATTTTCTGACAGCCCAGTACACAGCTAAAGCTTCCTTTTCAATTGTAGAATACCTAGACTCTGCCCCTCTTAGTGCTCTTGAACCAAATGCTATAGTGATTTCTTCCTCATCATTTGTCTGTTTGAGAACACAACCCAAAACTTTATCAGAAGCATCTGTTATAATACAACAGGGTAAGCCAGGTTCAAAACTGCTAAGAGATTGAGCAGAAGACAAAGCATATTTTATATCATCAAATTCTTCTTGACACTCCTTTGACCAAAGAAATACCACCCCCTTTTTGAGCAAGCTTCTGATGGAACATGATCTCTTGGCAAAATATGGCACATATCTTGCATAAAACTCTGCCATGCCCAGGAAAGTCTGAACATTTTCCTTGCTTTTTGGATTGGACAAAATAGCTATAGATTTCACCAATTCATCTTTTGGTTTCACACCTTCAGCTGATATGGTGTGTCCTTAATAGGTTATCTCTGATCTACTGAACTTACACTTTTCCTTTTTTAATGTAATTCCCCTTGGCCGGAAAAGTTTCAAAACTTCTCTTATTTTCTTAATTTGATGCTCCAGAGTATCTGTAAAAATAAGAACATCATCTTGAAAAAACTTGACCCCTTTGATATCACCAATCATTTCATTCATAAGCCTTTGAAACACTGAGGTTGTCGAACACAGACCAAAAGGCATTCTATTAAATTTGTAAACACCGAAAGGTGTAACAAAAGAAGTCAACAATTTGGACTCTTCACACAACTGAACCTGATGATATGCAGAATTAAGGTCTAAGGTAGTGAAAAATGTTGCATTTCCTAATGAGCTGACCATGTCTGTTATATTAGGCAATGGAAACTTGTCCTCGATGATCACCTTATTTCGATGTCGGAAGTCAACACATAATCTGATGTCACCTGAGCCTTTCATTGCTACAATTGGTGCAACCTATTGTGCAGCTTCAACTTCTTTTATGATGCCATCAGATTGTCATCTTTTGAGTTCTAACTTGACCCTATCTTGCAAACTAAAGGGAGTGCTCCTAACCTTACAAGCAATTGGTTGAACATCTTCTCAGACAAATGCAATGCTTATATCCTTTAATGCACCCTATCTTGGAGCTAAAAACATCTGCAAACTCCTACATTATCTCATCCTCTATGTTGTTGACAATTTGAACTTGCACTTGAGGTACTGAATTAGGATTTAAAATGATCCCCAGCAATTTCTTTGTGAAGCCATCTCAAAATTGTATCACCTACCACAGGAACTTACATTTTTCCCTCCATCATGTTTCCTCTGAACATAATAGTGCCATCAAAATTCCCTCTCAATTCAATAAGCTTACCACCATAGCTGTAGTGTGTAACATCAGGATCATGAAGTGCGACTTCCCCTGAAAATACTTGACAAAATCCACTTCAGATACAAATGACAATTTTGCCCCAGAGTCCATCATCATTGACAATTTGATTCCATTCACTTCTACAATATTTGATGGATACTCGCAATGAATACTTGAAACACAATTGACATCATTCACAACTTGAAGAACAAACTCACGTTCTTCCTCACATTCAAGTTCATTGATTTTAGTTTTAGATTTCAGTGCAGATTTAAGGATTTAGCAAAGTGCCCCTTTCTTCCACACGCCTTACAAATAATGTTAAGTGCTGTACAATCCTTGCTAATAGCCAGATGAGATGTAGAGCCGCATCTGAAGCACGTCAATTTTGCTTTAGATATCAACTGATTCTTGTTTTTAGATTTTGCCTCAAGTCTCTGTACATTAACATTCATACCTTTGGATTTTTTTAAATCATCAATGCACAACACAGAATGTTCAACTTGTTTTGCAACTTTTAACACCTCATCTAGGGCCAGATGTAGCAAAGGGTTTTTCCCATTCTGTGTCAATGGGAAAATGTGTTCGTACATATGGCCCCTAATGTGGGCTCACTCTTAGACCAGAGTGTTTCTCTAATGTTATCACTCTTGCACTCAAGCATAAATTGGTCACAAATACGTTCCGCCACATTCTCACCAAAATTACCTAATGCAGCAAGTTTACGTAATACCCTCACAAAGTCTTCCACAGACTCATCCACATTTTGTTTATGCTTACCAAAATAATATCTCTGCAGAATAATAGAAATTTTGGGTAAATAATGTTTGTCCAGTTTAAGCAATGTGATCTCAAATTCATTAAATGGCGTATCACCCTCAACACCTTCAGGTGAAGAAATTGACGGCAAAGGTCCAAAACGTCTTGTCCTTCCACTCCTAAGCAATGTTGCAACAATGACGTTTTTCTCTCAGCAGATAAATTTCTACCGCAAACTCGAACATACGTTAGAAAGACTTTTTTCCATTTTTGCCACGGAATTGGTGGATCATTAGGAATGGATAAAAAGAACGGGGGTGTAGTAATATTTTGCATGTTGGTACAGAGAGTAACAGAAATATCTGAATTAAACTTGTAAAGCAAAAAATAGTTATAAAAAATAATAAACCAAAATAAAAAAAAATCCAAAACCAATAAAATGATAATGATAAATAAAGAAACTAAAGTAGCGTCTGCTTCATAATATAACCACAGACTAAACTTTCAGTATTTCTTCACTGTCACCAATTACAAAATTTAGTCCATCTTCACTGTTTATGCTGTTTATATGTTCCGTCAAAACCATGAAGAAGGTTACGGTGCGAACATCAAGTATGTGTTATCATACTCCTTTAAAAAATGTTAAAACATTACAAACACTTAAAATATATGTCCAAGTAATCATTTTCAAGAATTGTTGAAAAAGCGCAATTAAGTATTGTGTCAGTAGAAGAACCGCGCTTTGGTTGAAGCGCAAGGAATGTGGTTCCAAAATGCTCTGCTTTCGATTGAACACTGGACTGTAACACGATGATCGTTCAAAGTGAACTGCTGGTATAAATATAAGCTGGTTGTTACAGCCAGACTCAAGTACATCATAAATCACATCAAAACGTTGAAAAGTAACGTTGCTTTTTTTAAAAGCCGGAAGCACTCGCCTTCACAATGACTGATGATAACTTACTGAGTATGTGAAGCAGTTGTAATCCAAAGCAAACTAATTCCTCAAAACATTTATGTTTATTTCAAAGAAGTTCGATGAATCTCACATGGAAATATCCACAATTCAACAATATCAAAGCTGTTACTGGGTGATACGAAGTTTGTTTTAAGAATGTATTTCCAAACTCTGTCAAGTTAAACGATGGTTACAGCCGATTCAATAACTCACAGCTAATTGAACTTAATGAAAAAATAAATATACACAGTACCTCAGTAGTGTTAACAACTGCTCTTTAAAGTAAGTGTTGAAGTTTCTTTGTTCCAGAGATATTGAGGCGTAGGATGCTGCCAGATCGTCACCAAATTGTAGTATTGGTTATAGTAACGCAGTAGGAAGATATTCACTCCAATTCAAGTAGCATTGTCGAAATGTTTACTCCAAATATATATCTGTACAAAGAAACTCCAACCACATCTCCATCAACAGGTCCTCCTACTCTCTCTCAGGTCACCCAGTGCACCCAACCATCTAGAACCTCCACCACTGGCCCCAAACCATTGTACCAGAGAGAGTGAGAAGACAAGTTGATATCAACTAACACAAATACATAGCAGATACAATGAGCTTAGCAATTTATATACTTAATTACACAATAGTACAGAGTGGTAGGGATCATGCAGCTGGTGAGGTGGGGCAGATTAGCCCAAGGAGTTCGCTGTGGCCCTACTCTCCTTGAACTGCTCGAGAGCATAGCCTGCCTTGTCCCTAAATAGAGAAGCCCCATCAGTAGGCATGTCCATAAGGGATGACTGGACATCATCTGAAAAGCCAGTTGACCCCTGGCAAGATTGGTGGCGAATGGCAACGCTAGTGCCAGTGGCCCACTTAATGGAATCAGTGGTATCCAAGCCACAACAGAAATGGGAACTTCACGGTGCCACAACCGTCCTATATAGCCTGAATGAGGACAGGTTGGAGATCTTCAGGAACAACTGGGTGGATTTGAGACACCGAATTCCAAAGAATGTGGCAATAGCACCCCAGAAGGCTGCTGGCAATTTCACATTGAAGCACGAAGCTGGTGGACGAGAAGACTCTCTTATCAAACACCTCCACCTGTTTTGGTTCTCGATTGGTGGGGATAATTGGAAATGTGTTTGGGTTAGTCCTTGCTTGTAGAGGCCTGTACCACCAAGCTTTCAGGGGATGGGTCCTTAGATACAAAAAACATAGGGGCTTATTTACAAGGAGTTAGAGCGGCCACAGCATAATTTTTTAATGCAGCGGCAGTGCTAAAACAACTCCATATTTAGAAAATGATGCTAGAGACCTCTAGCATCACTTTTTCCATTCCAGTGTAATTTTGATGAATTGGGTAGTGATCCTACCCATATCAAACATTCATTCTCACATGCCTATGACACATCGATCATGCATGTCCATATCCAGTGGGACTACATGTTGTTTTGTTATAGACACCAATTGTTGGGGCCTCACCCCACATTGTAGTGTTGGTGGGATTGGTGGCAAGTCCCTTCATCTGAATCCCACATCAGTAGGACCGCCCACTTCAGCCTGATTTCCTCCATGGGTCCTATAATTTGTGGTGGTTATGTGTTTCTTGGTATTTCTTTGTCAGATCCCCGTTTGACATCCTCCAAATTGTACATGTGACACGTGAGACGCTGTTGCATTATACTTGTTCCTGACATGTGTCACATGCTCCGTCCAGTCCACATGATGTAGGTTGTGGCCCCCGATGGGTTTTTCTCTGCCATCCCTTCCCAGGTGTCCCACAAGCATTGCCCAGTCAGACCCCTGGCACATGTATTTGTGTGGGTACCATACAGTACACATTTCCATTTCCACCTCCCCAGTATGCACAGACTCCCTGTTCAAACCAAATGTAATTTTGCCATGAGGAGTCAGTACCTACCATGCAAAACAGTAGCAGTGTCCCACCATGCCCTCACATAATCATAAGTTTGTACACAAATGGTCCGGTGTTGTGCATTTTTCACAACACCCACCCTCCAATTGAATTTTTTTGATGAGTTCATGTGGCCCCTCCCATGGAAGCTGACACCTGTGTGCACTCCCCTGCCCGCCTTGTCAGCTGGTGCAATTTAGTTTCATGCAGGGTACAATAGACATGTCTCTTGCCATGTTCATATGTGTGTATGCCTCCCATCGCCCACACTTGGCCCCCTCTCAGATGAGTTGTTTGTCCTGTGACACAGCCATTCCATTCTGAGAATTTACATCCTAAATTAGTGTGCATAGGCCCAAGTGAGAGCTACATGGTGCAAGGTTGCCTGCATTGGAGCTAGGCAGCAGTTTGTGCAATACTGCTGAGGAAAGTACAGGGATGCATTGAATTTCAGTGAATACAACGCATCCTAGCACTTTCTACATGACACAACTCAGCGCAGCAAGCTGGCTGACTGTACCTCATTGCATAATTTCCTTGTACATGAGACCCAAAGTGAGGTGAGTATGGAATAATCCTTCACTTCACACAACAAAGAAAGTGAGGTGATTGTTCTGGCCTGGGGTGTGCTAATTGTGGGAGGTCAGTACGCATGACATATGTTTGCTCTTTAACCATAAGTGTGCCAGCATACCACCCTTTAGCCTGCAGATAGTGCATTCTAGTGCTGGGACATGGCTGCCTCCCTCTTTTGACATTGCATAGTTACCACATTGCCCCCCTCTGCGACTTACCCTGTGGTTGTTTTAGTTAATCATATGCTGCACTGTCTTGTACTGAGACTCCTGTCACCAACTCCTCAGGGATGACATCTGCCACTATCTCCTCCAAGTCATCCAGCTCCTCCTGGGGTGCTGGACTTCCACCTCCGATCTGCAATGTTGCCTTGTGGTTGCTGGCCAGTTTCTCCTTTGTTCTGCGCTTGCAATCATGCCAGTGCTTCTTAAAGTCAATGACTGTCCTCTTCACTTCTGCCACACTGTTGACTTTGCTGGGTTGCAAGAGTCAGATTACGTGCCGCTAATCGGGCTAACATCACTTTTGCAACAGTAGTGTTATTTATTTTTATGACGCGGAGCGTAGGCTAGCATCATTTTTTTTACGCTGCCCGATGCTTACGCCATGCTGCGCCATTTTGTAAATACAACGCAAGCATGGCGTTAGGATCTGTCGTTACACGGCATTAAATATTTTGATGCAATGATGCTCTATGGCAGAGGTGTGTAATTTTTGTAAATAAGGCCCCCTGGGTCAGGTGGTGGTGTTTTGCATTCTGGTAGTTGACGGGTGGGCTACAGAAAGGTTTAGCTCATGCCCCAAATAGGGTATCCGTGAGTGCCTTTTAAAAGACAAGAGTGGCTCGGTGAGTGTTTTGCCCCAGTTATAAGATTACTGTCAGAAAATTGGTTGTGACTTCCAAGGTGGGAAATTGGAGGTCAAGGACTTTGGCTGTCCTACGCATTACCATGGTGTAAGAAGCCCTCTACTTAGTGGCAAGTCCATGGGGTGAGAGGAGCCATGATTCATGGGAGGTTGAAGAACCAGAACCTTATGGGCCTGGCGGCGCAGGGTACGCCTGAAATCTCCTTGGATTCACCTGCCTCAACTAACAGAGACACGGGACACTCTGTCAGGCGTAAAAGATCAGATTTTATTAGCTGCAGCTAGTACAGTTGTCCAAGAAGTACACAAGGTATGTTCTCAGGAGACTGCCACTTTACTTTGTGGCGCACAATCTTATATACCGTATAAAAACCATTTATTAACTACATACACTCCCAGAACACATAGAAAGGAGCCAGTAAGAATAATGTAAAGATAGAACAGAGCCAATAGAAATGTCGGAAAACAAGACAGCACCAATAGAAGGAATTGGAAAACAAAGTATCAAGTGACTTAAGGTTGCCTCCCCTCCAGCTGTGTTTGTCACCCCTCCCTTGAACTAATTCATTAACCGATCCACAACGAAGTTGCATGTGGTGTGATAAGTTTGTGTGCGTTTGGAGGACAGTTGTGAAATGAGAGAATACTAGCAAAGGACAGCGAAGGCCAGACGATAAGATAAGATCGGCGGAGAATAGTGTGAGCCTACAGATAGTTGAAACAAGGATTAGAAAACCAGACAGGGATTAGTGTACTCGGTCAGACCTTAATACCAGCCTTGTAAAGATAGAGGCAGAAGGCTGTTTTGAACACCATGTTGCAGAATAAGCAGAAAAGGCAGAATGGACTTCGTTCGCTGTGCTGCCTGAGTGAAGGCAACATAAAATGGCGGCGGGCCACAAAATGGCGGGTCGATACGATCGTATTAAAAATCGAATTTCCTCAGACCCTCCTTTTGCCAGAACTCAGGCAAGATACACAAACTCATGTTAATCTGAGTCGATGTCTATGGCCATGAGGTCATCAAGCTGTTGCTGTACCATCATTTTGATATTCTCTGCTCTTTGTGACTTGGGTTTGGGAATACATGCAGTAGCACATAGGTTGCAGATGGCAGGACCGCAGTGCATACAAAGACAACAAGAGAATATAAAAGCTAAAATTACTCCAAAGAATGTCAATACCTTCCAACCCCATTTGGACAGTAATCCCCAAAACCACTCTGAAAAGGACCAATCTCCTTCGTCCTGATGAATCGACTCGGAGATTATGTGTAACTTAGAGATAGCTTGGTATACTGTCGGAGCGTCATTAGGTATGAAAATACAGCAACTTGATCCGATCAATTTGCATACTCCACCACGGTCCGCAAGAACAAAGTCTAAGGCAACACGGTTCTGCAAGGTCATAAGACGATCAGCCTGTAGTTCAGCTGTAATGTTACTTAAAGCTCCTACAGTGATGTCTATGGTGGTTTCTACGACACGAACCAATTGCCTTATATTTCTGCTGTTGGCCATTGGACCCCAGAAGGGAAGAAATCCTTTGAGGAAATCTCCTCCCTCTTGTCCTGCTGTGTCTTTCGAATCCACAATCCCTCTGCCATATCTATTTTTATGATGGTTCGCAGGAGCGGTGTATGTAGGGGGAAGAAGAAAGGCTATATAACAAGTACCAGAGAAATCAGCTGGCAACCATGTATAAGCCCTATCGTGGCAAACGAAGTATGTACCTTGAGATGGTACTAACGGCAGTGAATTCAGGGCTGAATAAACATATGTATGGGAACATAAACTTTCTCTTTGTCCGGTGTTTGGAGTTCTACCATTTATTTGCAGACAGAAATTTCCTTGTTGGGGTATGACCCGTATCGGAGGAGATTTTCCTTGCTTAACCTTATCATTGAGGCTGGAAATGTAATTAGTTATGTTCCAATTGGTATATGCTTTTCTTTCATCTATGGAAGCTTCACTTTTTTCCATGATTTTAGCCATAGCTACCATTCCCTTTATCAATAAACTATGACTGAAATCTGAACCAACACTATGTGAACTGACAGGTTGTTTAATTTTACTTTGATATGCATTATTGAAAATGACAAAATAAGCCCAAGCGGAACCTTCATAGGAGAATGGAAGAACTAAATATGCCATTCCTTTTTCTACCATATGTGGTATGAGTCCACACACCCAACAGTCAGTTGTATTGATCACTAACTGATGTTGATGTAACAACTGGACGAAGGAATTGTTAAAGTATTCAGTTCTTCTGATGAGTTCATGCTGGGGAAGAGTGTGAAATAGGTGCGGAGAGATAGTAGAAGAAGATGTAGAGGTAGGAGAAGAGACAACTTTTTGCTGCAGAGTAATAATGATCCAGTTTACAGATGCCAAAAGAATACACGACAATATAATGACGCATAGAGCAATACTACAACGACTATATATTTCTTTACAATTAATCTTTACATTTTTACTTTCTCTTTTATCTAATGTAGCCTCCATCTTTCTAAGTGGATGCTCACGGCAATCTTCCTCAATCACTGTAGTCACGATTATCTACCGTCCTATGACACTGTGAGGTCCTGCAGGCCTATTGCCACTTACTCAGGTCGTAACTAAGACTCCTACCGTGACCCTGCAACCGGGATAGAGTACTACATAGGAGAGAAATTTACAAGTTCTTTGGTCTTGGTCTCAAATTATAGCGTTCCTGTCCAGAGGCAGTCTGGTTTTGAAACAATGTTCCTGGATTTGTCGTGTTCAAGCGACGATGCGATGGTATTGCTTCTTGAAGGATGTTGTTGTCCTCTTTCTCAGAAAGTGTTCCAATTAGACGCGCATCACTGAATGGTACAAATTGCGGAACTTTCTCACTTTCAGAGTCACTGATGCCTCTACGGACCCACTGATCGAAAGGCAAGGGCAAAGGCACTTTCTTGCAGTGCACGGCATGCACCCAGTTTTTCTTTCCTTCGACTTTAACTGCTGTTCTTGTGGTCAAAAGAACCAGGCGTGGCTCTCTCCATCTGGGCTCCAAATTTCTCTGTCGTTGGAAATTTTTCGTGCAGACCCAGTCACCTGGTCGGATGGAATGACCTGGGTCTGTGGAAGCCTCTGGTAGAGCACTCTGAACCTGTTGATGAAGAACACGCAATTTAGTTGTAAGGTCATGCAAGTAGTCAATCAACATCGGGTATGGCAAGTCTGAGTATTTCTTAGGGCGAGGAACTCCCCATACATTAGCTGGGCGACCAAATATCACTTCGTAAGGGCTAAGCCCCAAACGAGAGTGTACTGCTGTTCTGGTGGACAGAAGAGCCAATGGTAAAGCATCAGGCCAATTAAGTCCTGTGCTAGCTTGCACCTTAGCAATTTTAAGCTTCAAGGTTCCATTGTAGCATTCTACTAAACCAGCCGACTGTGGGTGATTCGCCGCGTGGAACTTCTGTTTTATGCCAAGACCTGCACAAACTTTTTGCATGACTTGACCCATAAATTCGCTCCCATTGTCACTCCAGACAATGCGCGGCAAACCAAACCTAGGGAAGAATTCTTTCAAAAGTATTTTGGCAGTTGATAAAGCAGTATTGTCCTTCAGAGGGTAGGCTTCTACCCATCTAGAAAAAGCACATACTACCACCAGAACATATTTGAGGTTGTTGCATCGTTCCATGTGAATATAATCGATCTGCAACACCTCAAATGGATATGTTGGAGGAGCAAAATGACCTGCTGGAGTTGGGGTTCCCTTTCCCGGATTGTACATCAAGCAAACAATACAATGTTTTACTACATTATTTGCACACTTTGGGATCCCCTCATTTTGCCACACTGGAGCCAGAAGTTTACATATTCCTTTTGCACTTAGGTGAGCTGGACCATGTGCCATAGTAACTACAGGTAGTACATAAGCATCTGGTAACAGCCAACGTTGATGTTCTGATAATTCAACCCAACATCCCATCTCATCTAACATTCCTGTACTTTCCTTCCACTTTCTCAACTCATTCTCCGTAGCCTCTCCTTGAATTGATTTCACACTCTCTACTGTATCTTCACACATTCCCTTTTCTCTTACGCAGTTTGCGGGACCTGCAACATACATTCGACTTGTGTTGTCTCTGGCTGTCTTTTTCGCTACCTCATCTGCAAATGCATTTCCTCGACCAACATCGTCCACAATCTTTTTGTGTGCACTACACTTCACGATCGCTATCTGAGTAGGCATTGTAAGTGACTCAAGAAGTTCAGTCACTAATTGACCATGTTGTATCTTAGTACCATGGGAAGTAAAGAATCCTCTTTCCTTCCATAAACGCCCAAAGTTAAACGCTACACCAAAAGCGTATTGGCTATCAGTGTACACGTTTACTCTTTTTCCTTTGGATAACACACACGCTCTAGTTAAGGCTATCAATTCAGCTGCCTGAGCTGAATTATGTCTAATGCGTGCTGTCTCCACAATCGTATGCAAAGTAGTAATAGCGTAGGCTGAAACTGTATCTCCATTCGGGAGCTTGAAACAAGAACCATCTACCCATAGTGTTCCATCTGGATTCACTAATGGCGTGTCTTTTAGGTCAATTCTACCCTTAGTCTCTTCTTCAGTACGGAGAAAACAATCATGCTGTTCAGAGACATCTCTCTCTTCTGGAAGAGGCAACAAAGTAGCTGGATTCAGGGTATTACATCGTTTGATGTGTATGTGACTAGCCAAAAGCGTCAGCTCATATCCGGACAACCGAGCACTCGTAAGATGCTGCGTTTTTGTCCTATTTAGTAAAGTATCCACTGCATGTGGCACCATAACAATGAGAGTATTATCTAGCACTACTCCAGCAGACTGTCGAATAGAAATTGCTGTTGCCGCTGTCGCCTTAAGACAACTAGGCAATGCTTTAGCTACTGGATCTAACGTAGCTGAGAAATATGCGCATGGTCGCTGTTGATCTCCAAAACGCTGCGTTAAGACTGACAATGCACAACCCTCTCTTTCGTGGACATAGAGCGTAAAGGGCTTACTGTAATCAGGAGTACCCAATACAGGAGCAGAACACAAAGCAATACGCAAATCAGTAAAACTCTTCTGACATTCGTCAGTCCACGGAAGAGGCTGAGGCGTATCTTTTAAAGTTAGCGCCAACAGCGGTTTAGCCAATAAAGAGAAACTCGGAATCCACTGTCTACAATAAGAAGTAATGCCCAAAAAGGCACGTACCTCTCTTTGTGTGGATGGCACTGACATTTGTGCAATTGCCTGAATTCGTTCGGGGGTCAATCGTCGTCCCTCCTTTGACAAGAGATGACCCAAATAAGTCACCTCGCGACAGACATATTGTAATTTAGAAGGAGAAACCTTGTGATTCAGATCAAACAAATGACGCAACAGTGCAACGGTCACGTTTTTGCAAATCTCCTCTGAATCAGCGGCAACTAATAAGTCATCCATGTACTGAATGAGAGCGGCACCGGACGGTAAGGAAATGCATCAAGATGACATTTTAGAGCTTGACTGTAAATAGAGGGACTTTCACAATAACCTTGAGGTGCGCGTTTAAACCGGAAGCTTCGGCCTCCGAGGGAAAAACCAAAAATATCTCTACTCTCTTCGGCGATGGGAATACTAAAGAAAGCATTCTTTAGATCAATAACTGAAAACCAAGTCGCTGTAGAAGGTATCATCGTCAACAGAGCAGTGATATCTGGGACTACAGGAAACTGCGGTACGACAATCTTGTTTACCTCCCGAAGATCAATTACAAAACGATAAACAGGAGGCTGAGAAGGATCAGTGCGTTTAAGAACCGGAAGAACAGGACTGTTACATGTATTTCCTCTCGTTTCCTCAACCACACCCTTCTGAATCAAATCATGGACAATTTCCAGAAGTGCTTTCTCACCTTCAGTAGAGATTCTGTATTGCGGAATACGTGGCATTTCAGCATTGGGCTTAAGAGTAACAACATAAGGTGGGATCTCAAGACAACCAACGTCATTCGGACCCGTAACCCAAAGCGTTTCGGGAAGAGAAAGCAATTCAGGTGGGAATTGATCTTTTGATAAGTACATTGGACTAGTCATTTTCTGTCCTAGAGTGAGGTATACACCAGAAGGAGAACAATATATCGTAGCATGCATTCTTTTTAATAGATCTAAACCCAACAGATTTTCACCACAACCATTCGTCAGAAGAAGCGGAGCTTCTAAATCATAAGGGCCTATTGAAACAGGCAAAGGGCAAGAAACTGGATTGCGAACAGGGGCGCCAGAAAATCCTACAGATACATTCGTTAAGCCAGACAAAGGTGCGCCAGGGAGTTTAGAATGAATGATAGAGCTTCTCATGGCACCAGTATCTAAAAGAAATGGCTCTGAAACACCCATTGTAGTGACATTAACATAAGGTCCATTCTGATCCACTGGAATTGACGTAACCCCCTTACTTTGTCCATGGCTGTCCTATTCAAAATGAAGACTTTCATTCCCTCCTTCAATTACTGATCCTCACTGTAATACTGTGTAGACCTAACATTTTGCTGGTCAAAGTAATTTCCGGAATTTGGAGGAACAAAAGAACGCTGCTCTCGGGTTAACACACCTCGACCTCTACCTCTATTTGCTGACTGAGGACCACCACGACCTCGTGAAGCAGATGTTGCTCCATTACGCTGCAACAATGCCGGACAACTGTTCTTAAAATGACCTTCCTCCCTACAATAAGCACATTGATTGGGACCTAGCAAAGGTCTTGGAATGAATGGTTCAGGCTTTTGATACAACCTCTGAAACTGCGGAGGCTGTTGAAACTGAGGCTGAACATAACGAGGAGGATAAGCCTGTTGCAAGAGAACTTTAGTTTTTAATTCTTTCGTCTTTTTCTCTTGTTTTTCCCTTTCTTCTTTGTCTCTATTTTCATAATATTGTGCAGTAGCCAATATCTGGGCGGAAGAAGAAACTGCCCATGAACTCTCGGAGTCTTTTAGCTTGTGTGATAGTTCAGGAAGCAAGTTATATACGAACTTATCCACAAATAATCGCTGTCCCCCTTCTGTAGCCATATCTTGACCACTGTGATCAATGAATGTCTCCTCGAATCGGGTAAAGAAATCGGAAACACTTTCATCTTTCTTTTGTTTACATGCTGCTAGCTTATCCCAATTAACTCTCAAAGCAGGCATCATTGTTTTCATTAATGTAATAATCCTACCAGGGAGTTCTGAGATCAAAGCGTCGGGCTTTGCACCACCTACTTGACCTCTATCTGCGGCAATAATAGTGTTCCAATCGCCGCCTAATTCTTGAGCGTGATCCTCTCTACGAATTTTAGCCCATATTGTCTGTGGGACTACATTTCCCATCAACATGTCAATATCTGCTAGATTCATAGTACATGCATCAACTGTTTGCGACAACTCTTTATAGTAACCAGCAGGATTTTTGCGTGAATCTGGTAGTGACTGTTTAAGTGCTAAAACTTCAGACCTTTTCCAGGGGACATGTATCCATATGCGCTGAAAATGCGCAGGAATAGCTGGATTAGCACCTGCTGCTGCAACTTCTTCCTTCCATATTGGAGAAACCTCTCTCATGGGATAGTTTTTCAGTGCTGTCCTGACTGAAGGATCAGAATCAGGAAAAGTCTGTGAGAACAATAGGGATCTGAAAGAAATAAGTGTTCTGACAGCGTTTTCAACCTTAGGACCCACAATAAGTCCTTTGTCAAAGTCAGCCTGAACATCTAACAGATCCTGTGGGACCGAACCCAAATTCATATCCTCCCATTCTTTAGCGAGAGTATCGCACATAACTTTAAAAACATATCTCTGCGTAGGTGCATTCCATTGCAGAAAGGTGGACATAATATCAGACGTACTATATTGGGGACCCTTCTTGATCCATCTACAAGCAAGTGAGTCCAATTTTTCTCGCTCTTCGGAGTCTGGGAATTGACTACGAGACTGTCTTCGAGAAAAAGCTGGAGACACATTTAAAGCTTCAAAGAAAGGTGATAAGAGACCAGAGACAGTATCTGCAAATCGCTTACGCATAGATGGAGAATTTGACATAAGGATAGGGGACAAAGTATTAGGTGAATTAACTAAAGGAGCATTAGGAATTGCCAAAGGAGCAGAAGGCAAAGGAGTTAAAGGCAAAGCTGGCATAGGCAATACTTGAGGAGGCAAATGTGGAAAAGCTGGAGCAGGCGGAAGCACAACTGGCGGCTGAACAGGCTGTAACATCGGGGGTGCATTAGCACCTTGTACATAGGGCGGAGGCGATTTCAATAAGTGGGACATTAAGGAATCTTCCTCAAAATCTTTTCTCTTATCAAGGGAAGAGATAGGCAACGTCGGATAGCATTTATCTATTGCCATTCGATGCTGTCTGTCTGAAATTTCCATTGCATTATCTATTTCATCATCTTTGAATTGCTGAGCAGCCTGTATAATCGTCATTCCCTGTGTTTTCCTATCTCGTTTCGCTTGTTTAATTTCTCTCTGTTTGGCTTCCTTACGCCAAAGGCGAAAAGAGTCAAACATTGCCGGCCGGGCTTTTCTTTTAAATAACGTTGCTTCTAAATTATCTAGCACATCAGTTTCGAAACTACCATTTTCTGGCCATTTTAAAACACCATCTTTCTTTGTATATCGGGTCCATGTCTTATTAAAGGCAATAGGACCAACACCATGTTTAGAATAGAGCTCATATGTGGGAGTTCCAACCGAAGGAATCGGACAGGAGTCCTCAAGCTGGGAGTCCCTAATACAACCAAAGCAACAAAGTTTTCCAAACTTAGTCAGACCAGACATCTCACGATTTTTACTGGCTGTTCACAAACATCAAGGGGGTAAAACTTTCAGTTTACACAGCACAAATGCACTTCCCCTCGGCTTTGGCCACTGCAATGGCCAAATCTAAGGACCTAAGGACAAAACAAAGACCAAAATTTGTGGGCGCGACCCACCAAATACTTAACTAAGGATGTCTTCTTACACCAACAGAGGCCCGTCTATCGTCTCGCTTTACCATACATCATCAAAGAAAGGGCCAAGGCAGGGCGGCAGTCAGGGCAGCAGTCGTCAGTAGCCGTCAGGAAGGAGTAACCGCGCTGAAAAAGACCTTCGGACCACTTCGACATACAGGGGTCGCTTGACGTGGCTCGCGATTCCTCCAGAATTTTCTTGCGGGGTTCCTCACGACCTTCAGGCAGAACCGGTACCGCTGAAGCCGCCCCACGTTGGGCGCCAGTTGAAGAACCAGAACCTTATGGGCCTGGCGGCGCAGGGTACGCCTGAAATCTCCTTGGATTCACCTGCCTCAACTAACAGAGACACGGGACACTCTGTCAGGCGTAAAAGATCAGATTTTATTAGCTGCAGCTAGTACAGTTGTCCAAGAAGTACACAAGGTATGTTCTCAGGAGACTGCCACTTTACTTTGTGGCGCACAATCTTATATACCGTATAAAAACCATTTATTAACTACATACACTCCCAGAACACATAGAAAGGAGCCAGTAAGAATAATGTAAAGATAGAACAGAGCCAATAGAAATGTCGGAAAACAAGACAGCACCAATAGAAGGAATTGGAAAACAAAGTATCAAGTGACTTAAGGTTGCCTCCCCTCCAGCTGTGTTTGTCACCCCTCCCTTGAACTAATTCATTAACCGATCCACAACGAAGTTGCATGTGGTGTGATAAGTTTGTGTGCGTTTGGAGGACAGTTGTGAAATGAGAGAATACTAGCAAAGGACAGCGAAGGCCAGACGATAAGATAAGATCGGCGGAGAATAGTGTGAGCCTACAGATAGTTGAAACAAGGATTAGAAAACCAGACAGGGATTAGTGTACTCGGTCAGACCTTAATACCAGCCTTGTAAAGATAGAGGCAGAAGGCTGTTTTGAACACCATGTTGCAGAATAAGCAGAAAAGGCAGAATGGACTTCGTTCGCTGTGCTGCCTGAGTGAAGGCAACATAAAATGGCGGCGGGCCACAAAATGGCGGGTCGATACGATCGTATTAAAAATCGAATTTCCTCAAGGTATCAAGGCCACTTGCCATCATGAAGGTTGTCATGCCAATTCTCCTTGTGATATAGCTGGACGGTCTCATCACACAGATCGTATTCATTGTTGTATTTAATGTCCGATTCCATGCCAAACAGGGAATGCAGGGTGTGCGAGAGGACAGTTAGTACCTTTTCTTTGGCATCGATAGAGCTGGAACTGGGGATGAGGGTGGCCCGTGGTGGACTCAGAAGGTCCAACGGGCACTGAAGATGATTTTGAGGGCAGTATCCCAGGTGGAGATTATCATGGTTCTGTGTGGCCTGCAGGCACACCAGCGAGAGTCAGCAAAGATTCAAGGACTCGAAGCATGGCCATGCAGAATTCTTGGACCTATTTTGGAGTGGTGGATGGCCCTGGAAACTCAGGTTGTGCAGAAAACAGTTGCAGGATAGACTCAAGTTGAACGACTTCAGGAGCAATATCAAGATACATGGTGCTGCCACCGCACCGTCTCTGGAGCGTGGGAGTGGCAGGAAGTGACCAAATCCAACTTAGATTTCTTGTGTTTTTTTCTTTGATTTACCCAAGGACTTTGAGTGAGATGAAGACAGACCCCTTGAACAACTTCTGAAAATTCTAGATCCCAAGCTTGAACAGAATTGAACTTTCGACTGGGACCTGTCTCTTCAAGAAGTCTTCCAGTGCTTGGCCATGTAGAGCTTTACCTTGTGGTCATGTATGGCCTTCACGTTCATTGAGACAAAGTCATTGAGGTCCTTAAAGTTGTGACTCGACCCCAGGCAGCACAGGCAAATCTGATGAGGATCAGTCACAGAAATTGTTTTTGAGACAGTCCAATCTGTTTTATTGGGAGGTGACATTTCCCTTGCACACAGAGAATAGAATTTTAAATCAAGGGAAGCATCCCAAAGAGATGCAAGTTATCTCTGGATGCACATCTGGTGGCATAGGAAGAAAGGAACAGATGTCAGTGCCCTGGAATGCATGTCATTTCTGGAGTGGGACAACGTCAGTACAGAGCCGCTTGGTTCCACCTACCAGAATGCAGAAGTACTACTGAAAGGTTTCTGGACTCAGTCTGATATTTGAGAAATATTTCAAAAGTGAGGAATCTCTGGCTAGATGTATCAATCTGTAAAATGGAATACTCAAAAGATGGCTGGTCTTCCTTACTTGATAATCACACCAAGGAACTGAGAGAAGCATGCCTCAAGTATATGTACTTCTAGTTCCGACATGGATGCTAGTGGTCCTGTCTCTCTTTACTAATCTTTACATTGCAGTTCTATGTGCTAGAGATGCAACTTGCTGCACATCCTGTAGTCCTTACTGGCCACACTGACAAGGGTCAGGCATGTCTTACATGCCACAGGTTAATGTCCTTGTTGTCAAACTTAAATTAGCTATTCTCCATAATACCTAAAATCTAGACAAGTCTGCTTTGCATTGATGTTGAGGGATGACCACTGCACTTTCCACTGCAAAGGTTTATGTCTGACCCCATTTGGGGAGACATAGGGCAGACAGTGTCTAATGGGGCTCAATTGTGGTGGTTGAGACTGTTTGCCCTTGTGTCCGGAGGTCTGGAAACTGGACCAAGTACACTATTTCAGGGTATCAAGGCTATGCTGTCAAGTGGTTTTCTGGGAGGTGGTGTGTGAGGCAAGATCTTAGAATTCTACTGACACAGATGCATGTTGGCCAACCCAGTGCTAATCTTTAAAGAAACACTTTACTTTTACAGCAAAACATAATGCTACAGACTGCAATAATAGTTAAATTACTGAGTTGCAACCTCATCTTGGAGCTCTGGTGAAGTGTGTTTACAATTTATGGCGCCCTCTCCTTACTACTTTATCTGGAAAGCTCCCAACCTCTCTGGGTGCTTAGGCAAAGACATGAGTACAGACTCTGGTTAGACACAGGTGCAGAGCACTATAAATTATCTCAAAAGATAGTTCACAGGACAGTTGATTAGTCTTTATTGCCAAAAGATTATAACAGAAGTTAGCATTTTAGAAGCAGGATTTACCTCCACATGAGTCAAGCACCACCCCTCAGTTTGTGTGAGCTCAGCCCCACATCACCTGCTCGATAGTGTAATTGACCAAAGAAGATTTCTGTTGAGGTCAGCAATTTTGCACCCTCATGTTTCATTGTTGGTGATGATAGATTGGGAATTCTGGCCTTTCTCCTCTCCAGCACATCAAGCTTGTGTTCTAGCACCCGGCTTTAGAAGTTGAAGCCTTTGGGCCAATGCTGGTGGGTGTCTATCTTCAGCAGTTGTGGCCTTTGGGCTGTTACGGGTAGACACTCATCTTTGACAGTTGTAGCCTCTGGGCTGATGCAGGTGGTGGCGTCTTAGGCAATTGTGGCCTCCAGACTGATGCAACAGCTCCTGAGAGGTGAACCCCTATAGTGGCAGTGACAGCAGCAGATCTCTGTGGACCTGCAACAGGATTGCCCGACAGCACAATAACATTCTAGTTGATAACTTCTTCACCTATGACTTGAGCGCCACTAGGAAATCAGAGGGCCTTTCATGATGTATGTCAAAAGTAACTCTGCTCTCTGAAGGCAATTAGTTACTTCTGAGTGTCAAGAACATGCTGGGTTTCTACTCTTAGCCTTTCCTGCACAAGATTGGACTCTCTCCTTTCCTCTCAGGCAGGCAGGTTTCTAGGCCAGCACTTCTTAACTTGGGTCACCAGAACCCCGTGGGTAGGGATGCTTATTCAGAAGTCCACAACTGATCACAAAATGTAATACTATTTTCAGATAAACAAATTATATATACATAAAAAGGCAAAATTTAAAACTGAAAATGCTTAGGAATTTGAAGGCAAAGGTTAATATTATGTTGGTGTTCTTAGCTTGTTTTTTAGGAGCACTATAAATACAGTGAACAAAATCTATTCTGGGTGATTGGGGGTCTCAGAAGAAGCACTGGCATGCACTGTTAAAAAGAGAGCATGCTGTAGGAGCAAAAATACCTTCATATGCCTTTGTCTTTTAGAAATAAATTCAAAATCTCAGATGCTTCAACCTTCCCATTTACATTTGTTTTTGTATATTTCTGTATGTGAATTAAATACATTATATTTATTAATTTGCATATTTGTTTAATGTATGGATGTTTCTATATTTTGTATGTTGTTTTGAGGTTCAAAAATCATAGACATCTCTCAAGCTAGAGTCCCCGAATTCCTAAAGTAATTCAGTGGGGATCCACACTAAACAAAAGGGTTAATAACCACTTTTATAGGCTCTATGCAGACCCTAATTTTCTGCAGCATGTCGAAGACTTCAAGTAATGTCCACTCACCTCTGGGAGGCTGAATATCACACAGACTTCAGCCCTGTTCACACAGAACTCCTTTGAAAGAATTGAAACTGAGGGGGCACGAGTGACCCGGCATGCAAGATGGCCACACTTACGTGAGGCTCTTGCAGTCTGGGGAAAACATCCTCCATCATCCTGCCTCATCAGCGGGGGTTGTGACTCCTGTCAGAACCAAACATCCTTCTGATTGCTCTGGAGTGCAAGGCAGGCCGTCTGGAGGTATTAGAGGGCTGCTCAGCAGAAGGAGGTGGAAGCACCACAGAGGGATGATCCTGGGGCTGTGGCACGGCAATGAGTGATGCCTAACCATTTGGCATGGAGGCCCACCTGAGCAGTGAAAGTGAGGCTGCCCACGACAGCCTTTGGGGGTTGAGTCTCTGATGCTACAGAGGAGAAGTGGTGACAGCCAACCCCCTGACACAAGGTTGTTGGTGCTTCCTTGAGGAAAGTGAGCTACAGTGCGGCCTGCTTCCATGGCAGGTGTTGTATGCTGACATGCCCTGCTGGGAGAGGTCTCGCATTCACTGCAAGTCAGAGCGGGGAGGGGCGCTCCTGCCCTAGACCCAGCTGCTACCCACTAGTGTCAGTGGTACTTACTGGGAGATAGTGGGGCCCAGAATTGTGTACGGCGTGTCCAGCATCAGTCCGCACAGGAGTAGGCTTGCTCCCTGAAGGGTGCAAACCTGGCTGGGTATGAAGGTATATATACCCTCATGCTGAAGACATTTCGAGACTGTTCTTCTTCTGGAGTGAGGGTCTGCTTGCGCCCCCCCACAGTTGAATTGAACATGAAAGTGAGGCAGAAATCGGTCCTACCCCCACCAGGTCAATGACTCTGAATTGTGGCTCTCCAAATGCTGTCTTTGGAAGGCCATCCTTCCCGCATTTTCTGTGCAGCATCTCTACCTGGCAGTGCATTCCAATGAGGTGCAGATCATGCTGTGATGGGTAAATCAGACGGTCACCAATCCAAATTTTACTTTGACTGTTGTTGTGCCCAGAGGGTGGTTGATGCTGTTCGGTACATTCAGCCTGTCCCAGGTGAAGCATATGCCAACAGATGATGTGAGGACCCTGCTGCCTGCGATGCAACAAAGCCTGACTTCAATTGAAAACAAAATAGACTCGATGAGCACCAGGATGGATGCTATTATCTGCAAGGAGGAGAAACAGGATGGTGGACTCCAGAAGGCTGAGAAGTGCATTTCAACGGTTGGGGGCACTGTGGCCTCTTGGGGTGACACTCATCTCATCATGGAGAAATCCTCAAGGTGATAGCAGCTAAGAATGAGGATTTGGAGGTGCACTCCTGCTGCAGTGATCTTCACATTTTAGGAGTGCCTGAATCTGCCAACACAGGAAAGTTAGAAGACTATGTGGAGAAGCTGTTATTAGCCCTCTTTGGAGCAAAATCCTTCTCATTGTGGAGCAGGCACATCAAACGCTGGCTGCTTGACCTCCGATGGGGGCCCCGGTGCATCACATTGTTGCCCATCTCCTAACTTTCTGCAATTGTAACACTGCTCTTTCGATGGCTTGGGAGAAATGAACTCCAAACTTTGATGGCAATGATATGCCCTTGTTCCCAGACTTTACGTTGGCTGTCCAGGAGGCACACCGTAAGTTCATCCTAGTCAAACAAAAGCTCCAACATGTTGCTATCCCCTAAGCTATGTCTTACCCAGCTCTACTTCGAATCACCTTTCCTGGCAAGCAGCATTCCTTCACCGCCCCTCAGCAAGTATTGGGATTTTTATGTAAATTTCCTGCCTGTGACACTTGAGGGACACACTCTGCTGTTTCGTCCTGTGCTGCTTCCCCATCAGCTGAACTGGGTTAGAGTTTGTGTACATGTACTGGGACTTGCATCCACAATCTTGAGGCCCTGGTATGGACTGGCCTGGCATCTCAGTAGTTTTTTCCTGCATCTTTAGCCTGTCTTTGCAGATGCCTCTTAGCTTATTGTTCCTGCTAGTTGGAGCTTTGTTAATTTTCCCCTGACACCCTAGACACATCAAGGATGACCCCTGCTACCTCACTGGGTGTACCCTGCAAGTTACCCCTACGTTTTGGTGTTCTTTTTCTTTGCCTGTACTATTTGATGAGTTGTTCTCCATCCACTTGTCCTGGAACATATGAGATGGGTGGGATTGTCTTCCTGATGGGGTTGGGCCATCAGTGTGTGTGTGTGTGTGTGGGGGGGGTTATGGTCATCTTTGATTTTCATTGTTGTGACATAATATTGGTCTCCTATGTCATAATCCAGTACTCCAGTTCCGCATCATATGATCCAACTCCTATCGCATGCACATCATGCTCTCTCTTCCTTATTCTGACCTGACCAGTAGATCAAATGAAGTTCCTACCACTCCATGCATGTCATATAATTATCACCTGGAATGCTCGTGGTCTAAGTGACCCAAGGAAGCACAGGCATATACGATCCTATCTAGACAGACACAGTATTCACAGAGCTCTGTTGCAAGAAACTCACCTGGCTACCCACAACTCATCATCATTTCCTGCAAAATGGGGGTCCTGCAGGGTGTACTGGGCATTCGGGGGGATCAGAATCAAATGCATATTGACAGCCCTTGCATACAGCAGACTTTGTCAGCCTTTTACAACTCCCTTTACACGTCCCGGCGGGAGGAGCATGTCAAGGTGAGTTCATACGGGGAGGATGAGGTTCTGGGATGGTTAAGTGATACTCAGCGCACTTTCCTCAACTAGGATTTAATCATTGATGAGGTCCTTGAAGCAACACAACAGTTTCAGGCTGGTAAGGAACCAGGGTCTGATGGGCTGTCTACCAAATTTAATGAGATCTATGCAGATATCCTGGCTACCGTTTTAATTACTGTCTTTAAAGAGGCAAGGAAGGGGCAGCTCCCCTCTTCCATGCCTGAACCATTAAATATAAATCTTCTCAAACTTGCTAAGCCCCTTGATTGCTGTGAGTCTTATCAACCACTTTCTCTGACTAATTATGATGTCACAATCTTAGCTAATTTACTTGCTAACTGACTGACCCTCCTTATGAAATTGCTGGTTTGCCCTGATCAGTCCAGCTTCATACCCGGGTGATTTACCTCCTACAATTTGTGAACATTGTTCACAGTGTAGCAGGCTATTGACCGTGACCTGTCAGCTGCAGCCATCTTTTTAGACGCCACTAACACCTTCAATGCTCTTGAACGAGACTATCAGCAAGCTGTTCTCTGCAGTATGGGAATCTCCCATACATTTCTGTCCTGGATTTCTGTCTTCTATTCTAACCCCATAGCCAGGGTGCACATTAAGGTTGCTATCTACCCCCCCTTCGCAATTACACAGGGTACCAGGTAGAGCTGCCTGCTAGTGCCCTTGCTTTTTTCCCTACTGGTTGAGCCCTTGGCTGGCAAGTTGCAGCAGCAATATCGTGATTATGCATTGTGCTACCCAAGTCAACACCTTTAATTTTCCTAAATGCAGATGACATTACATTATTCCCCTGAGATCTGCACCTGAGTTGAAGCAGCCCCATATATGGAGCTTTTGAATCCCCGGGTATGGAATTTTACTATCTGTCCACCCAAGCTCACCACCCTATCCACTGGTACTGTCCCACCCTGTTTCTCCCTCATCTAACTGTTCAGCATGTATCTATGGCACCAATTCCTCCTGCTTCCTTCATGGGAACCTCTTTGGGGAATCCTTCAGCCGTCCCATCTACAGTGGCATGCAAAGCTGGCCCATGGTGAAGACTGTGTCGCAGAGTGGGTAAGAAGGTCCTATATTCTCCTCTGATATCTCTGGACTATCAGCCCTTGCTACTGGTCACACATGAATTTCTGTTTAGACTCCAGCTAAAAATACAAGGTTTCACTCACAGGAGAGATTGGTTTTGTGGCGGTCTGTTTATTACACAAGCTGACTATACAGGAGACGCGCAAGTCTGTCCCCCACATGTACCAACAAACATTTCCTTGAAATGCAATTCAAAGGTGGCTGTAGCAGATTTCTGGCTGAACCCCCTACATTTGTCACACTGGCATTACATGCTTCAAGCTACTACCACTAAACACCTGTTCTCCTCATTGTTTGGTTTCAGCACAGGCTGAATCTCCAGGCTATCGGGGACAGACAGGGCAACATCAGGAAACAGAGCTAGGTAGGGGACTCACTGATGAGTAGAGGCGCTACTGCTGAACAGATATCATCCAGTAGTAGACTCAGAATTATTCCTTACAAGTTCTTTCACAAGGCATACAATATGCCTGTCAACCTGCATAAATCTGGGCTCAAACTAGATGATTGTTGTGACAGATGTGAGATGGTTGATGCAGATTTCTTCCATTTGGCTTAGTCTTGCAGGCTGTTGCAATCCTATTGGCAGGAGGGTATAGCCGCTGTCTCCATTTTGATAGAGGAAGACCCACTGCTGGCTCCTATCATAGCTCTTCTTTGGCACATCAAAGACTTGGATGCTGCAAATAGGAGATATGTGGCTCTGGCCTTACTGTTTGCTATGAGACTTGTTGCCTGACTAGGGGGGTGAGGACAGCGCCTAAATGCAAGGACTGGGTCACAGACTTTAAATCCTTAAATGAACAATTAACCTTGTATGCCAAACTCTTGCCCCCACTTCAAGACCTAGGGATATATGGTTCCCCCTACGTACCTACCTTCCAACACAACCGCTCGCTCTGCTGTCAGTGCAGGATCTAATGATGCATAACATAATGGTGCTGTCTAGAATTACGTTTTTGGTGATGTGCCCCTTGCCAATATGACTGCTGATTTCACAACAACCACCTCCCTGGAATCTTTCCCCCTTGTGATTGATTTTGTTTGCTACACCTGTTGTTGCTATTTGTGTGGAGTGGGTTGGGACTGGTAATGAGATTCTGTGGAGCATATCGACGTTTGTGGAATGGGGAGGGGAGACAAAAGAGTGCATTATGCACATCATGAATTTATGTCACAACTGCTGTTGTTCTGACCTTTATACAATAAAATTCAATAAAACACAAAAAATAAATTGAAACAGCAATCAAGTGGGTTTGTTTGAGTCCCATTTTATTAATAATTTTCCAAGCAGAGGATGTAGAGCCACTATCTAAGGTTTTGTTACTTGTTTGGGTTGGTTGTCTTTAAAATGCCATATTCTAGCTGCTCCTAAGACACAACCATTTTGCAATGTGATGGCTCTCACAGAACGTAACAATGATGCTGGCTCCACACAGGAGTATCCAAAACAAGGACACAATAAAGCGTGACATCTGCACCTGGCTGTCATCAGTATTCTTGAAGCAGTAATCAGGCACAGAGAAAAGTGCAGACGCTACCTAGAAACTTCCTCACTTTGAACAGCAGAAACTGCAGTCTCACCCCTTACCAAGACCAACTACCAAATGGGGTGCTGAGGACGAACTAATCAGCAGCCTTTTACTAACACTGTTTTCATAGAATTTTTAAGGGAGCACTGTCTCTATTCTCCTTGACTTCAGAGTCTGGGTTGCCACCCTTCAGTCACAGGAAAGCAGTCAATGCATGTCCACTGTCTGGAGAAGATGTATCCATCCTCTGTTATGTGCAATGCTATACCAGTGGGCATCTAAAAAGGATCTCGCTTTTCCACTACTCAGACACTCAAGGCCCTACTGCCATACATATACCCACTGCACACACACACACACACACACACACACACACACACACAAAGAATATCAGTGCATGGTCTGTTGTTCACATTAAAGTGGAACTTTACATGAGAGGGGTAAATGGACCGTGCTCTCTCCTGACACAAAGAAAAAGGTCTGGTCATACTAGAGATTTAAAAAAAACTTGGTTCACTGCCAACTGATCCAGGATATGGATAGTAATCCTTTGCCTGCTACGAGGTTAATCTTTGAGTGCTCCACGCATCAGAAAACAATTTCTGGACCTCTTATTACCAGGGAAAGCCCTAGGTCAGTACACACAAGCTACATTAGCATGATACCAAAGCAAAAAGACAAAAAGTGTGCATGCCAGTTTCACATGCAGTCGAGCACTTAGGAAAGCAAGCTTGCCTGTTTCCCATGCAGATGATAAGAGTTTGCTTTCTCTAGCACTGAATATAAGTCAACGTTCCCACACAGACAGAATGACTGAAATCCTATATGTTGCATCCCACAACAAATGTCCTATATAGACTGCTGGATGTGAGAAAAGACCTATTTTGTCATGGTTAGGCCCCACATTTTGCCAGGTATTTGACGTGGTCTCAAAGTTGTTAGTGCCAAGGGTCCCTGCTAACCAGGTTCCCTGGGTCAGATCTTTTTCCCAAGACTATTGTGATGCATTGGCACAGTTGGCAACACCTTTAGCTGCCACTATAAGTCCCTAGTAAATGGTAATTAGGTACCCAGGGCATGGAGTACTAAGGGTAGGCCCCAGGGGGCAGCAGCACAGATTTTGCCACCCTCTAGGGCTATGCATCCAGATGCACCCAGCACTGCCATTGCAGGCTGAGTGTCCTGGTGCAATCCTAAAATGCAAACTTGACATTGCACACAGCCTGTGTGTCCTGTCCACTACACACTGCATGCAATATAGGTAAGTCACCCCTCTGGTAGGTCTTCCAGCTCTAAGTTAGGGTGCATAGGTGCATGAGCAATGTGCCCCTACTGTGTCCTTGCCAAACTTAGGACATAGTAAGTGAACAGAGCACTCATTTTAAATGCATGTGCTAGACATTGACCAGTACGAGTTTCACAGCTACATGACGGCTACTCTGAACCCTAGGTTGTTTGGTATCAAACAACTTAGAATGATAAATACAATCTGGTACCAGCATTGGATGTATTCCAAAATGTACCAAGGGGTCACCGTGGAGGTGGCCCTGCAAAAGCTAACTATCCTGACATGGGTGCTGGCCAGTCACAACCAGCCTGCCACCACAGGACAAGATTCTGGAACCCTGGGTGAAGATCCTGCTCTCTGGGTCCAAGAACAAAGCCCTATCTGGGCAGAGGTGCTATCACACCTCCCTGCAGGAATGTGCACTGCCCTGCTAGCGACCTTCAAAAAGCTTACCGCCCTTAAAACCTGAACCCCAAGCCTGCTGCTAACAGCAGATGACCACCCCCACTGCAAACCCCCACTTTTGGTGGGAACAACGGTGGGAAAATACACAAAGGACAGGAGGAGTGGTAAGCTCAACTTGCACCACTTCTAAGGTGTTTCATGTGAGGTAACTCCTCCATTTAATTTTCCTCCATCTTGGATGGGAGGAAAATAGCCAATCAGAAGTAGGTAGTTGACCTCTGCCCACAGGAAGTGGCCACTTAGTTGGTATAGCTACCCTAAGGTAGATGACCCATTGGTCACTACTAGGTACTCCCCTTAATGCTCACTAAATACAATACTTAGTGGGCACCCCTTGACCAGAGATTCAGATTCCAAGGACAAAGGAAGACGAGCAACAAAGAAGAACCAAGACTCGAGAACTTAAGTTCTGTTGCACCAAGAAGAAGGCATCAAACCCTGACTGCTGCACCTTTGACTCCACAATTGCCGCTGAGGGGTTGCTTAGACATTGGGCGGACAATACAAACCCCCAGAGGACCTTCACACTTCTGAAAATTGCCAAAGACCTCCCTCCAGAGTGAAGGCATCACTCTCCTGCAACAAAGAGCAGAAGACCAGTGATCCAGTTGGATGCCACAGCTAGAAAAACCTCCACCCGACAGACTGTGAGGACAAACCCTGAAAGTGTGCCAAGTTTAGTACCACTACAATCTCTAATGGCTAAACCGTGTGTCGTAGTTGGACTCCAGGCAAGATTGCTGGTTTCAAAATTACAACAATTTTGTTTGCAGGCCACTAGGCCAATCCTACAACAAGTCGCAACTGTCGGCCCAACCCTCCTGGCTCACATGCAGTACCTCACCAAAAATAGTAAAAGTTGATTTCTGGCAGCCTTTACATGTGGACTCTAAAGTGCGACATCTTAGGGGAGTCGTGGTTAAACGGAGAGTACCCTTTTCTCACATGAGCAACACGTCTTAGTCACACACAGGCAATGAAAGTGATGCAGTAATGTTTTCAAAAGGTTTTATAAACAAGACTGCAACCTACTGTAAAATGCATGAGCTACAATGAGTAGGATAAAGCATAGTGCAAGAAGCATGATTGTGAAAATGTGAGTCGTGAATACAAAGACCCTCACTATCTTGCAATAAACATAAAATGTGAAAATACCCTAACACCCTAGCATGATGAACAGCAGTAGTAAAAGTTTAAAAGTCCTTACTTTAGTTGGCCTATTCAAAAAGGGGCTCCAAATTTGTAAAAAGGTCCCAAATTTAATAAAGTATACATGTCTGATGCAGAGAACCAGAGGCAGGCATACGTGTTTTCCCAGAAGGGGGGTTGGGAGCACACTGCCTCACGTCCCAGCACAGTTAGCCCCTTGGCATCCTGGTAAATGCTCTTCACAATTAGTGCTTACTTCAATATTAGCCTGTAGCTTTTCACCAAAGTTGGTGCAGACATTGTTATATATCTCTAGACACGTGTTTCTGGGTTTAGCCCTTCATCAGTAGGGAGCAGAAGTAGTAGAGAACAAGAAAATTCATGCATGCTGGTGTGTGAGGCTGTGTGCTCCCAACTATTTCCAGTTTAAAAAGGCTCCCTTGAGCCAGCAAGCTTACGAGCTTTGGTTGACTAAGACTTGAGAGGACTTTGGCAGCATTTCCAGCAAACCCAGAAAAAAAGCCTGCTACTCTCTACTGATGAATGGCTAAACCCAAAAACTCGTGTCTAGAGATGTACAGCACTAGCTGCACGTATTAAGGTGAAAAACTACAGTCTACAGATGAAGTAAGCACAAATTTGTACTGCATTTACCATACTACACGGGGGCAAGCTGCATGCTGGAGTGTGAGACAGTGTGCTCCCAACTGTTTCCTGTTTAAAAAGGCTCCCAGAGCCAGCAAGCATACAACTTTTCTCAGTTAAGGAAACTCTGCCAGCTGTACCAGATTTGTGCTGGGAAACGTCCCACCACAGATGGCCATAGGCTTCTGACGGCCCAGCATGTGAAAAAGTGCCCCCACAATGGAGGAAAGTATGACATTTCTGGTGTTGAAGATGACTCTGTGGACAATGGGGATGAGAGTAGCTCTTCTAGCCCCAGCACTAGTGCACCCACAGAGGAACACCTGGCCTTAACCAGGCTCACCAAAAGACTGGCCCTGGAGGCTCATCTTTTGGAAATTGAAACCAAGAGAAGGGAGTTGTGCCTAGGATCCATCTCTGGTGGCAGCATCCAAGTATTGAAAGAGAGACCCTTCAATCGTAAACTCCCATAAGGTGTTGTTCCTCCCTTCACAGAAGTGGATGATATAGTGAAATGGTTGTCTACTTTTGAAAGAGTCTGCATTGGGTGGAAAACTGAGAAAAAGCACCAGGGTACACTGTTGTGGGGATTATTATCAGGAAAGTGCAGAGATAGCCCCCAACACTGACTGAGGCAGATTCCAAATCCTGACCCTATGAAGGGTACCCTGAAAGAGGGCTTTGGATTTACAGCTGAAGAGTACCGCATAAAGTTGAGGGAAGCTCAAAAAACCCAGAGCCAAACTTGGGTAGAGTTTTTGGACTATTCAGTAAAAATGCTGTGTGGTTGGGCAGCTGGTAACAAGGTACAAAATTATGATGGGCTGTATAACCTGTTCATGAAAAAGCACTTGCTGAGTAATTGTTACAATGAGAGGAAGACCACGATACACTTTCCTCTCAAGAGTTGGGGAGGAAGGCAGACCACTGGGTCAAAACAAGGGAAACCAAAACTACCACTGATGGGGGAGAGCAAAAGAAAGAGGCCAAAGGGCCCCCCCACCCCGGGAAAGATGGGAGCCAAAACAAAAATAAAGAGTGTTCTCAAGGTCCCCAAAAACATGCACAGGAGGGTGGGTCCAGAGACTCCTCACAGTCTAGGGGTCGGTACAAAGGAAAGAACATTGATCCCAACATGGGAACGAAAAGAAAAAAAGAATTCCAGTAGGCAACCTGCAGTAGCTAATCTCCAGATGGAATCAGAGGTGTAGCTTGACCATGTCAATTATCCCACAGAGCCAACTCTAGTCACTGAGGGAGGGGTAGAATTATCCTGTGCTGCCTGGCCAAGTAACATGCAAAAATACAGGCAGCCCCCTTTCATTATTGGGGAGAAAGTTGAAGCCTTGAGGGACACAAGTGCTAGTCTTACCATGGTAGCTCAGCACTTGGTCCACTCGAATCAGTTCCTAGTAGTGAGGTCTTGTCATGTTACCAGTGCTGACAATGAGACAAAGTTCCATGCCATGGCTATGGTAACCTTTGATTGGGGGGAGTAGCAGGGCAGAAAGAAGTGGTTGCATCCTGATCCATCCCAGTAGATTGCCTGCTTGCAAATTACCGGGAGCATTCCCCCTGGGCTGAAGTAGAACTCAAGACCCATGCAGCCATGCGTTGAATCTCAGAATGGGCCTGTGTCATGAGTAAGGCACAGAGTAAACTTCAGAGAGAAAAAGGAGATCTGGATCCTGAAATAGTGGGCCAGCCTCCCAAGAGAAAGGGCAGGAAGACTGCAGAACCAGCTTCAAATCAGATCACAAGTCAGAATCTGTTGGAAGTGGCCCCTTTGCAGGATCTCCCCCAAACTTTTTGCCTTCTTCCTCTACTTTGTCTGACCTCATTTTTGCTGGCTCTAGGACTCTGCATGCTTTACCACTGCTAACCAGTGCTAAAGTGCATATGTTTTTTCTCTTATTCATGGAAACATTGGTTCATTCCCAATTGGCATATTTGATTTACTTGTAAGTCCCTAGTAAAGTGGACTACATGTGCCCAGGGCCTGTAAATTAAATGCTACTAGTGGGCCTACAGCATTGATTGTACCACCTACATAACTAGCTCCTTAACAATGTCTCATGCCTGCCATTGCAAGGCCTGTGTGTGCAGTTTCCCTTCCATTTTGACTTGGCATTTAAAAGTACTTGTCAAGCCTTAAACTCCCCTTTTCTATATATGTCACCCCTAAGGTAGGCCCTAGGTAACCCATAGGGCAAGGTGCTATGTAGGTAAAAGGCAGAACATATACCTGTGTGTTTTATAAATGGAAAACTCCTAAATTCGTTTTCTACTACTGTAAGGCCTGCTCCTTTCATAGGCTAGCATTAGGGCTACCATCTTATAATGTTTGAGTGGTAGATTCTGATCAGAAAGGGGTAACATGTTTAGTATGGTCCAAATGGTAATACAAAATCTTGCTTATCAGTGAGGTTGGATTTTACAGCACTATTTTAGAAATGCCACTTTTAGAAAGTGAGCATTTTTCTGCACTTAAAATCCATTTGTGCCTTACAGCCTGTCTCCAATCAATGTCTGGGCTGGGCTGGTTGACAGCTCCCTTGTGCAGTTAACCCAGACAACCACAAACCCAGGATACTCAAACACACCTGCACTCATCTGCATGCTGAATGGGGCTTCCTGGGCTGAAAGGGTGGAGGAGCCTGACACTTACATTTCAATGGCTAGTAGCCTGCCCTCACACAATAGACTTCCAAACCCCCTACTGGGACCCTGGCAGACATACCTGTACTGAAAGGGGACCTTGTGCACTTCAAAACCACTCTTTAAAGTCTCCCCCACTTCAAAGACATTTTTGGGTATATAAAATGGGTCTCTGACCCCACCAAATCAGACACTTCTGGACCTGACCCTGCAACCTGTCAATAGGAACTGCCTGGCTGCCCAAATGACTCACCTGGACTGTTTTGCTCTGAAGGACAGCTCCCTGGCTGTTGCTCTGCTGCCGTGCTGCCCTCTTACTTTGCTGAGAAGTGCTCTCCAAGTGCTTGGATTGAGCTTGTCTCCTGTTTTCTGAAATCTCAGGGCCAAAAAGACTTAGGGGGTCATTACAACCCTGGCGGATGGTGTTAAAGCTGTGGTAATTCCGCAAACAGGCACGGTGAATCCGCCACCTTTTCCGGGGCGGATTCACCGTGGATAAAAACACGGCAGAAACAGCTTTTACAATGGGAAAACGCTCACCTCAACACACTCCACGAGGAAGGAGGCCACCATGGAGCCAGAACTACAAATACTCCCTACACTTGTCTTCCTGCTCCTCTACGAACACCAGCAACGGCGGCGCCGAAGACAACAGTGAGTCCTGCACCTACGACATAGGGGAGGGGGGGGCAAAAGTCAGGGACACACACACGCAACACCCCCACCCCCACCCTCGCACACTACAACACACACACCAATGCATTTCCAAACATCACAGTAACAACCCACAACCCCCCAGGAAGAATGCAAAGACAAAAGGAAATCAGTTCAACCATTGTAATGTATCAAAATACAGTAACCAAATATATACAGATATATATAAAAATCTAAAAATTATACATCACGATTAGTACTGCAGGTATGTACATATCAATGTCCGTGGACCACTGGGCCCACAAAGCATGGGCAAGGCCCACACTAGATACCTGTCCACAAACTGAGAGAACACTGCAGGGGCATCAGATAGAAATACAACAGGCACCTCAGGGGGAAGGGAAGGGGGGGCACCTCAGCCGGATTACAGCACCACGCCAGATCCACGACGGGGCTCCATGCCCATTGATATATCCTGCCACAGTCTCACAAGTCTTTTCAGTGGGTGGTTTGCCCACTGCCATATCCTGGGGAGTGAAAAGCCACAGCCTCTCAAGTCTTTCCAGTGGGTGGTTTGCCAACTGCTTTATCCTGGGGAGTGCAAAGCCACAGTCTCTCAAGTCTCTACAGTGGGTGGCTTGCCCACTGTTCCATCCTGGGGAGTGCAAAGCCGCAGTCTCTCAAGTCTCTACAGTGGGTGGGTTGCCCACTGTACCATCCTGGGGAGTGCAAAGCCACAGTCTCTCGTCTTTCCAGTGGGTGGTTTGCCCACTGCTTTATCCTGGGGAGTGCAAAGCCACAGTCTCTCAAGTCTCTCCATTGCGTGGGTTGCCCACTGTACCATCCTGGGGAGTGCAAAGCCACAGTCTCTCAAGTCTCTACAGTGGGTGGTTTGCCCACTGATTTATCCTGGGGAGTGCAAAGCCACAGTCTCTCAAGTGGATAACAGTCTCCACTGGTTCTGGAGGGGGACTGGTGCCCAGAGTGCTTCATCCTGTGAAGGACAGACGGAGTGGATGGTGTTCTCCACTGGTTCTGAAGGGGGACTGGTGCCCAGAGTGCTTCATCCTGTGAAGGACAGACGGAGTGGATGCTGTTCTCTACTGGTTCTGGTGCCCAGAGTGCTTCATCCTGTGAAGGACAGACGGAGTGGATGCTGTTCTCCACTGGTTCTGGTGCCCAGAGTGCTTCATCCTGTGAAGGACAGACGGAGTGGATGCTGTTCTCCACTGGTTCTGGAGGGGGACTGGTGCCCAGAGTGCATCACGCTCCCCGTGACGGTCCCAGTTCCGTCACTGTCCCAGCTGCACATGGGCTATCGATGCTTGAGTTGGCGGTCTTTGCCCTGTTCAGCGGTGTTTTGCCCTGTTCAGCGTTGCTTGACTTTGCTGTCTCTGACCTGTTCAGCAGTGCTTTGCCATGGCGGTCTTTGCCCTGTTCACCGGTCTTCACCATGGCGGTCTTTGCTCTGTTCAGCGGTGCTTGACTTTGCTGTCTCTGACCTGTGCAGCGGTGCTTTGCCATGGCGGTCTTTGCCCCGTTCAGCGGTCTTCACCATGGCGGTCTTTGCCCTGTTCAGCGGTTCTTGACTTTGCTCTCTCTGACCTGTGCAGCGGTGTGTGGCATGACGGTCCCTCAGTGCCCAGCGGGGATGTGGCTGCCGGGGCCCTCCAGGGCACTGACGCTGGCGGTGGTCTCCGGACCAGTGACGATAGTGCTGCCCTCCAGGGCACTGACTCTGGCGGTGGTCTCCGGACCAGTGACGATAGTGCTGCCCTCCAGGGAACTGACTCTGGCGGTGGTCTCCGGACCAGTGACGATAGTGCTGGCGGTGGCGTCCCGGCCGGCAGGGAGGATGGCGGCATTCTCCGCTGTGCTGCTCTTACCAGACTTTGGAGACTTCTTTTGCCCCTTCCCCATCTTAGGAGGAGTCACAGCTGACTCTGACCTCCCCCTGGGACCCTTGTGAGCTGTTTTGCCGGCAGGAGTCTTCACCCTCTCCCGTCGGCCACTTTCCAACTTAAGGTGCTTTACAGGGGGTGGACTGGCAGTGCTTTGGCTCCGTGTCACACTGGATGCCCTGGTGGACGGTGCACTCCACAGACCTCTAACACGCACCACTGGTACCAGACTTTTTTTGGCTGAGGTGCTACTACGGGACCTATGAATTGGACGGGTGGGGGTGGTGGCACAGAGGTCAACGTTGCTCAGGAAAAGTTTCTGACGAACACTGGGATGGGTAGCTGGAGGGGGTCTGGGAGTGGGTGCCCGCGTTTGTGTACTTTGGGAGGGGGCGTCACAGACACACTGGGAGTGGACACAGGTAGTGGGGGTGGTGAGTGCAGGTGAGCGGGGTGTGGTGCTGGGTGTTCTGGTGCGAGTCCTAGTGCCTGTAGATGTAGTGCATGCAGGTGAGAGTGTACACGAGACTTGGAGGGAGGAGGGAGACGAGGAGGAGGGGGACACAGTGGAGGCAGTGGATGTTGCTGTGTCTGTAAGTGGGTGATGCTTGTGTGAGTGCCTGTGAGATGTGTGGTGCCTATGTTTTCCAGAGCTACTTTTGTGTGTTGAGGTGTGTGCATGCTTGTCTGATGGTGTGCTTGGGATAGGCTGGGGTACAGGGGATTGGGTCTGGGTGGAGGAAGTTGGAGGGGGGAGGCTAGACACAGGGACAATGGCTGCCATCAGTGCTGAGGCCAGAGATTGCAGGGTTCAATAGTGGGCAGCCTGACCAGAATGAATGCCCTCCAGGAATGCATTAGTGTGTTGCAACTCCCTTTCTACACCCTGGATGGCATTCACAATGGTAGACTGCCCAACATTGAGTGACCTGAGGAGGTCAATGGCCTCCTCACTGAGGGCAGCAGGGGTGTCAGGGGCAGGGGCTGAGGTGCCTGGGGCGAAGGTGATGCCCACCCTCCTGGGTGAGTGGGCACAGAGCGAAGGCTGAGGGGCTGCTGGGAGGGCGGTGCTGGTAGGGGGAGGTGGCGGCTGTACCTGTAGAAGTGGGGGGCACAGATGGTGCCGCCACCACAAGGGAGATCCCATCGGCTGACGAGTCCGTGTCGCTGTTTGCTGATCCAGTGACCGACGTGAAGCTCCCCTCGCCCTCTGTCCCACTGGTGGATTCCGAGTCCGTGGTGTGGCCCTCCATGGCCATGTGGGATGCAGCTCCCTCGTGCTCCGGTGCCACTGTACCTCCGCCTGATGATGCTGATGCACAAAAGAACAGTGAGACCACAAAAAGGGGGGGGGGGCGACAGAAGAAAGACAGGTTGAGTGCATGGCTTACCGCTACCGTTGGCGGACAATACAGACACAGCAGCCCCCTGCACTACGCCGTGCTCTTGGCCTCTACAGATGCAATTCCTGGGATATGGCCTACATGGCTATGAGTATCATCTGTCCACATAGATGACACAGGGGCATGTCTACCTGTACTTGGCACTCTAAAGAGGTGGGGTGGAGTGGCACATGACCTGCATTCTGGAGGGGCCAGCCTACGTAACTCGCCCTGGCCTAGGGAAACCCACAGCCCTCCTCCCCCACCCAGACCACTCCACTGCGCGCAAAGTCCACAGAATGATGTTGTACTCACCCCCTTGTGTCTGCTGTGATGCCCTCAAGCGCCCATCCAACTCAGGGTAGGCCACCGCCAGGTTGCGGAACATCAGGGGGGTCATGGTGCGACGGGCACCCCTCCCACGTTGGGAGACCATCCCCAGCTGAGCCTCTGCCGTCTTCTTGCTCCAGCGGCGAATGTCCTCCCATCTTTTACGTCAGTGGGTGCTCCGTCTCTGGTGGACCCTCAGGGTCCGGACGTCCTTGGCGATGACACGCCAAATGCCCTTCTTCTGGTGGGCGCTGACCTACATGACATGTACAGGGGAAGAAGAGAAGTCATTACCAACTGCACAGTCGAAGTGAGTGGCCCCCATCCCTACCCTTGCCATGTGGCACATGCATTCACAGTCCTTCATGCTCGCAGAACTCTGCCTCCCTCCTACAGACATCCAGCCCTCTCCACCCAGGCATAGCCCATACAACGTGCTCCCTGTGTAATTACCTGTTGGTCTGGAGGACCTTAGAGTAGCGTGTACTGGGGGAGGACCCTGTCCACGAGCTTCTCCAACTCCTGAGCAGTGAAGGCAGGGGCCCTTTCCCCAGACGGAGCAGCCATTGTCTCTTCCAGACCGAGGTCACAGCAGCACTTGCAGTGTAGGTCCTCTCCTGTTGAAGATCAGGTATCGAGTGATTGAACAGATAGAAAATGGCGGTCACGTCGGCGGCGGTGACGTCTGCGGCGGTGCGTATCATCACCGCCGGCGCTCTTCATCATTGGCTGCTGGGACCCATAGGGTCCAATGTTAACCAATGCAGCATTGCGCCGCGGTCTACGACCGCCTACCGCGACGGTGTACAATGCCAGCGCAGTTACCTCACATCCCATTGTCCCAGTTTAGAGGTCAGGCAGCCGCCATTTCAGGGGCCCACATGGCTTCATTTACTACTGCGTCACACATACCTATGCCTGGACTCAACACACATACAGGAAGAGTTTTGGATTTGGTGTCGTGTTCTGTGTAGCTGTGGGTACATACCTGAGAATTTGTTGACTCTGTGGTCGCTGTTGTCCTTCTTAGGCACCGTCAGCTGGGACATTTGAGGAGATGGCGGAATCCTCCGGTGTACCGACCGCTGGTGGACCTGTTAACAATGGAGGAGGGACGTTTGATCATCAGCTACAGGTTTGACCGTGCCTCAATCCAGGAACTATGTACCCAGTTGGAGCCAGACCTGATCTCACCAATCCGCCATCCCACAGGAATCCCCCCTGAAGTGCAGGTGCTATTAGTGCTCCATTTCCTTGCAAGTGGGTCATTTCAAACAACAGTGGCCATGGCATCAGGGATGTCCCAGCCTATGTTTTCCAACATGTTGTCCAGAGTGTTGTCTACCCTGCTGAAACACGTGAGGAGCTACATCGTTTTCCCTCAGGTGGAGGATTTGGCTACAGTTAAAGGTGACTTCTATGCCCTGTGACATATCCCCAACATCATAGGTGCTATTGATGGCACCCATGTAGCTCTGGTCCCCCCCGCAGGAGTGAACAGGTGTACAGGAATCGGAAGAGTTATCATTCGATGAATGTACAGATGGTATGTTTGGCAGACCAGTACATCTCGCAGGTAAATGCTATGTTCCCTGGCTCAGTGCATGACGCCTACATCTTGCGGAATAGCAGCATCCCGTATGTGATGGGTCAACTCCAGAGGCACCGTGTGTGGCTATTAGGGGACTCTTGTTACCCCAACCTGTCATGGCTACTGACCCCAGTGAGGAATCCCAGGACCAGGGCAGAGGAACGCTACAATGAGGCCCATGGGCGGACTAGGAGGGTGATCGAACGCACCTTTGGCCTCCTGAAGGCCAGGTTCAGGTGCCTCCATATGACAGGTGGTTCCCTATTCCACTCACCAAGGAAGGTGTGCCAGATCATCATCGCCTGCTCGATGCTTCACAATCTTGCTTTGCGACACCAGATGCCTTTTCTGAAGGAGGATGGTCCAGATGACAGTGTTGTGGCAGCTGTGGAGCCTGTGGACAGTGATGAGGAGGAAGCTGAGGAAGAAGACATTGACAACAGGGAGTCAGTCATACAGCAATATTTCCAGTGACACACAGATGAGAACTATTTTTTTTAAATATTACATTCACTTTCACACTTCTACCTCTATCCTGTCTGTCAATTTGAAGCAGTATTTGGTAACTAAGTTGTACATTTTCATTACGGTTTCACAGGTGTGGTTACCAACGTGTGTCATCTGCTTGCATCCTTCATGGACTTGTGATGTGTGACATAGGTTTGTTGACATTACATTTGAAAATCGCATTTTATCACTGTCATTGCTAATACACATTTTTAAAATCACAGACTGACTCCAGATTGTTTTGTGGTTCAAGGGTGTTTATTGAAGTGCTAATTATTGGAGGGGGTGGCAAAATGGTGATGGGTGATGGAGGAGGAATGTCCATGGCAGAGTCCCGTCTATTAGTCTCACAGGTGCTTTTGTCCATATGGGCATAGGAAGTGGAGCTGGGGCAGTTCCAATCTGGACAGGGTAACAAAGTGGGACAGTGGGAGGACAATCAGGGTGGTCTCATTTCCTGGCGGGGGTCTTGCCATCTTGCTCTGTCCTGTTCCTGGATCTCAGGGACCGCTTGTGGGGTGGTTCTCCGTCTAAAGGGGGTGGGGTGCTGGTGTGGTGGTCCTGTGGCGGGGTGTCCTGTCCACTAGCGCCGGCGGAGGTGGTGGGCAGTTCATCGTCCAGGCTAGTGTCAGGGGCCCCTTGGAGTGCCACGGTGTCCCTCATGGTCTTTTTTATGTCCTTCAGCACCCCTACGATGGTGCCCAGGGCGGAGCTGATGGTTCTGAGCTCCTCCCTAAACCCCAAATACTGTTAGTCCTGCATGCGCTGGGTCTCCTGAAACTTGGCCAGGACCGTAGCCATCGTCTCCTGGGAGTGGTGGTATGCCCCCATGATGGAGGAGAGGGCCTCGTGGAGAGTGGGTTCCCTTGGCCTGTCCATCCCCTGTCGCACAGCAGCCCTTCCAGTTCCCCTGTGTTCCTGGGCCTCCGTCCCCTGGACCGCGTGCCCACTACCACTGCCCCCAGGTCCCTGTTGTTGTTGGGGTGGTGGGTTATCCTGGGTTCCCTGTAGTGGTGGACACACAGCTGATTGACGTGTCCTGGGTACGGAGGTATGGGCCCGCTGGGTGGGTGCTGTGCTGGTGTTACCAGAGGGTGGAAGGTCAGTGTTGGGCTGTGCCTGTGCAAGGGGAACCAACTGTCCTGAGGCCCACGATGGTCCGGGCTGGTCATCTGGATCCAGTTGGCCAGAGCTGCTGTCGTCACTGTGGGCCTCTTCTGTGGGTGGAGTGGAGATGTCTGGACCCTCCTGTGTGGTGACGTTACGTAGTGGTCCTGCAGGGGTATAAGAGCATGATTATTGCATGTGTGTGTGTCATGGTGTGCAATGGGTGGGTGTGCGTGTACCCGAGTGCAAGCATTCCTGTGTGGTGGCTTGTGTGATGATGGTTGGGGGGGTGTAATGGGTATGTGCAGTGGGCATGCTTTAGTGATGGGTGTCCATGCTTTGTTGGGTCATGCAGGGCTTGGTGTTGGGATGGGTGGTTTGTGTTATTAGTACATTAGTGAGGAGTTGGAGTGATAGGGGAGGGTGTGAGGGTGGGGGTGTGTGATAGCATGCAGGTAGGGTGGGGGATATAATAGTTAAGATTTGACTTACCAGTGTCCATTCCTCCACCGACTCCCCGAGGCCCTCTGGATGCTTGAGGGTCAAGACCTTCTCCTCCCATGTTGTTAGTTGTGGGGGAGGAGGTGGGTGTCCGCCGCCAGTCCGCTGAATTGCGATGTTGTGCCTGGAGACCACTGAACGCACCTTCCCCCGTAGGTCGTTCCACCTCTTCCTGATGTCCACCCGATTTCTTGGATGCTGTCCCACAGCGTTGACCCTGTCGACCATTCTTCGCCATAGCTCCATCTTCCTGGCTATGGAGGTGTGCTGCACCTGTGATCCAAATAGCTGTGGCTCTACCCGTACGATTTCCTCCACCATGACCCTGAGCTCCTCCTCGGAAAACCTGGGTTGTCTTTGGCGTGCCATGGGGTGGTGTAGGTGATGTGTGGGGTGGTGTATGTGTTGATGAGTGTGGTGATGTGTGGTGGTGTGGGGTGTTTTGTGCGTGGATGTTGTATGGGTGACGGTGTTGTGTGCCTCTGTGTGGTGGGGTTGTCTATTGCTGTGCTCTCTGTCTGTCGCCTTCGTCTATAGTTTTTGGTCGTAGGGGTTTGTGGGTGATGTAGGTGTGTGTTTTATATTGTATTGGGTGTGTGGGAGTGGTGTGTCTATGTGTATCAGGTGTGTGTATTTGGAATTGTCCAATGTGGTGGTGTTTTGAAGATGTGTGTGTATTTTGAGCGCGGCGTTGTGTACCGCCAATGGAATACTGCAGTTGAAAGACCGCCGTGTGGTTTCGTGGGTCGTGATAGCATGGGCGTGTTTCTGTTGGCGTGAAGGTGGAGGAATTGTTTTTGCCAGTTTATCACTGACCTTTGTTGTGGCAGACTTGTGTGGGTGTCTGAATTTCGCAGATTCCGTGCTGTGGGTCATAATAGCTGTGGCGGAATTCCGCGGCTGCGGCGGTGTATTGGCGGTCTTCTGCACGGCGGTAAGCGGCTTTTACCGCCAATGTTGTAATGACCCCATTAATCTCTTCAAGGAAATTCCTTGTGTGCCGAAAATCAATGCACAGCCTGCCAGAAACAACGCACAGCCTGCCCTGTGAAGAGAAAAGCAATGCACAGCCGATCTGGAACAACGCATCCTGACTTCCCGAGTGAAGATCGACGCAGCACCTATGTTGTGACTGGAAATATGACCCAGATTGACGCACAGCAGAGCTGGAATGGCCCAGCCCAACTTCCTGAGTGAAGAATTGACGCAGCACCTACTGTGTGACAGAAAATATGACGCACCGCCTACCGGATTGACGCAACACCTGTGACTTCGTCCTGCATGCCTAGGATTTCCATGCATCGTCACTGGGTGACAAAAGATCCACGCATCGCTGTGAGGAACCAAGACTGCACATCGGAAATCAACGCAAAGCCCCTTGCAGCGTGGAAAGAAACAACGCATCATCTGTGCCTCGTTGGAAATGCCGATGCACACCTTATTTTTCCACGCATCTCCTCCTCTGCGGTCTCCATGCGTGATAATTTTGACGCAAAGCAGGTACTTTGTGCAAACAAGAGACAACTGTTGATTTTTAAGATCTAAGACTCTTCTTAATATTTCAAAAGTGATATTTCAACTTGTGCTTATTGAATCTTTATCCTTGTGACCTTAATTTAACTAGATAAATATCATATATTTTTCTAAACATGTGTGGTGTATTTTTGTGGTGTCTTCACTGTGGTATTGCATGATTTATTGCACACATACTTTACACATTGCCTTCTAAGATAAGCTTGACTGCTCAGTGCCAAGCTACCAGAGGATGGGCACAGGATAATTTGGATTGCGTGTGACTTATACTGACTAGGATTGTGGTCCCTACTAGGGCAAAGGTGTAGTCTTCTGCCAACTTGAGACCCCATTTCTAAGAGAACCCCTCTTCCCCAAAAGAGGACTTGCTATTGTCAGGAATAAGGCCATGAGCGGTCCAGGTCTCGCCCGAAGCTCTGCTGCACGACTGTGCGGCGCTTCATGCACACCACTTGTCATCCCCTCTTGTTCCAAAGGTGGCCATTAGTGTTGTCTGCCCTGTGGCAAAGCTCATAGAGCTGCAGGTTCAGGACATTGGTGGACAAGATGCATTTATCAGTGCTATTCCATGAAGGGACTACAATTCCCATGTTTTTGGAGGCAGCAGCCATCTTGAGGTGTGGCAGGCCTATAAAGCCCACCACACCCAAGCACATTGCTCACTATTTTGAAGACTTCGATGCAGCCAGACCTCATGGGGGTTTCTCTGAAGAAGAGCAGAGTTCCTGAATGGCACAGTGTCATCCAACTGAAGTGTCCTTGTTTCCATGGTGCAGTCAAAAACGAGTAGGTCGTACTCGTAGCGGTAAGGCTTTACTGAATCCAAGTTTGAAGGAAGTTGTTACTTCCAAAAGTTAAAGCGCCCCTTAGCATAAAGAGCAAAGCACTTCAGTCCACAGGAGTAAAGCGCACTTGGCATGACATTCAAAGCGCTTCAGTTCACAGGAGTAAAGCGCACTTGGCATGGTATTCAAAGTGCTTCAGTTGACAGGATTAAAGTGCCCTTGGCACAGCATTCAAAGCACTTCAGTTCATAGGAGTAAAGCGCCCTTTGCACAGCAATCGAGGCGCTTCAGTTCACAGGAGTAAGGCGCTCTTGGCATGGCATTCAAAGCGCTTCAGTTCACAGGAGTAAAGCGCCATTGGCACAGCATTCAAAGCGCTTCAGTTCACAGGAAGTAAAGCGCCCTTCACACAGCAATCAAAGTGATTCAGTTCATAGGAGTAAAGCGCACTTGGCATGGTATTCAAAGTGCTTCAGTTGACAGGAGTAAAGCGCCCTTGGCACAGCATTCAAAGCACTTGAGTTCACTGGAGTAAAGCGCCCTTGGCACAGCAATCGAGGCGCTTCAGTTCACAGGAGTAAGGTGCCCTTGGCATGGCATTCAAAGCGCTTAAGTTCACAGGAGTAAAGCGCCATTGGCACAGCATTCAAAGCGCTTCAGTTCACAGGAAGTAAAGCGCCCTTCGCACAGCAATCAAAGCGATTCAGTTCATAGGAGTAAAGCGCACTTGGCATGGTATTCAAAGTGCTTCAGTTGACAGGATTAAAGCGCCCTTGGCACAGCATTCAAAGCGCTTCAGTTCACTGGAGACATTCTGCAGTATCATGATTTTACTAATTGTTCTTGTTCCATGATTCAGAGAAGGGCCACGCCCAGTTTTGTCTAAGGCTCCTGACATCCTGAAGTATCATGATTCTACCAATTGTTCTTTCATGATTCAGAGAAGGGCCACCCCAGTTTTTTGCCTACAACTCATGCCATCCTGAGATATCATGATTTTACTATTTGTTCTTGTTCCATGATTCATAGAAGGGCCACGCCCAGTTTGGTCTAAGGCTCATGACATTCTGAAGTATCATGATTCTACCAACACTTGCATTCATGGAGACACCTTTGTCTATTCCATAAGGGTCTCAACATTTGCTCCCACGGAGACGCCTTTGTCTATTCCATAAGGGTCTCATCTCTTGCACCCAGGGAGACACCTTTGTCTATTCCATAAGGGTCTCAACTCTTGCATCCACTGAGACACCTTTGTCTATTCCATAAGGGTCTCAATACTTGCATCACGGAGACACCTTTGTCTATTCCATAAGGGTCTCAATACTTACATTCACGGAGACGCCTTTGTCTATTCTATAAGGGTCTCAACTCTTGCACCCACTGAGACGGCTTTGTCTATTCCATAAGGGTCTCAACTCTTGCATCCACGGAGACGCCTTTGTTTATTCCATAGGGATCTCAACACTTACATTCACAGAGACACCTTTGTCTATTCCATAAGGGTCTCAACACTTATATTCACGGAGATGCCTTTGTCTATTCCATAAGGGTCTCAACTCTTGCACCCACGGAGACGCCTTTTTCTATTCCATAAGGGTCTCAAAACTTGCATTCACGGAGACGCCTTTGTCTATTCCATAAGGGTCTCAACTCTTGCACCCATGGAGACGCCTTTGTCTATTCCATAAGGGTCTCAACTCTTGCACCCATGGAGACGCCTTTGTCTATTCCATAAGGGTTTCAACTCTTGCATCCACGGAGATGCCTTTGTTTATTCCATTAAGGTCTTGACACTTGCATTCATGGAGATGCCTTTGTCTATTCCATAAGGGCCTCAACACTTGCATTCACAGAGACGCCTTTGTCTATTCCATAAGGGTCTCAACTCTTGCACCCACGGAGACGCCTTTGTCTATTCCATAAGTGTCTCAACTCTTGCATCCACGGAGACGCCTTAGTTTATTCCATAAGGGTTTCAATACTTGCATCCATGGAGACGCCTTTGTCTATTCCATAAGGGTCTCAACACTTGCATTCACTGAGACGCCTTTGTCTAAGTGTATAATTGAATGTTAATGCTGTTATGCACAAGTATATACATACATGCTTAACCATTTTTTCCATTTCAGATCTCTCTCCCTGCTGTTCCCTACCCTAATTCCCTTCCCCCGACCGGCTTCACCTTCACCATAACTCTGTGCTATAATAGCTTTCTGAATTGGTGACGCCGGAAGGTGGGCCTTTTGTTCGGCGGTGTGCGTATCCTGAGGAAAGGACACTGTACAGCTATTCCCAGAGGGAACTGAACCTGCAGAGCTTTGGCCTTACCACCCATAGCTCTTGGGCCTAGGGTGACCCTCTAGGGAAGATCTGTGCCAGAGGGAGAGAACCTGTCCCACTCTTGAAGTCCTCAGGTAGCAAGCTGCACAGAAAGAAAAGGGTAGTTTCAGTGGTACCCACAGGGTTTATTGGGAGGATGGGCTCCTGCTTACTGAGACCAGAGACCTCAAGCCTGGTGCAACCAGGAAGGTGGCAGTTCCTTAGCAGTTCAGAGAGTTTCTCCTCACTCTAGCCCATGACATTTTTCTAGCTAGACATTTGGGCCAAACTAAAACTTGGAGTAGATTGGTTAACCACTTTTACTGTTCAGGAATGTCCCAAAAAGTGAAGGAAGTTTGTCAGTCCTGCACCACCTGCCAAGTCAGTGGCAAGGCAGGTGGATACTTAAAGGCACCCTTAATACCACAACCTACGGTTGGGGTTCCCTTTGAAAAGCTAGAGGGTGACATTGTCGCCCCCCCTTGACCCTCAAACAGCATCAGGGCACAGATACATTCTGGTGGTAGTTGATCATGCCTCTAGATACCCTGCGACCATACCCTTTAGGACCATCACTGCTCCTGCAGTAGCAAAAGCCCTCCTGGGTATTTTTACCACTGTGGGGGTTCCCTAAGGAAGTGGTATTAGACAGAGGTTCTAACTTTATGTTTGCATACTTAAAACACATGCAGGAGGATTGTGGTGTGACTTATAAGTTCACAACCCCATGCCATCAACAAACAAATGGGTTGGTTGAAAGGTTTAACCAGACAGTAAAAGGATTGATTGGAGGATTCCCTGAAAACCTCAGAAGGATATGGGATGCCTTGATTCCATGTCTGCTTTGTGCCTACAGGGAAGTGACACAAAAGGGAGTAGGATTCTCTCAATTTGAGCTTTTGTTTGGGCATCCTGTTAAGGGACAACTAAGTCTTGTAAGAGAAGGAGGGGAGAGACCTCCCAAAGAGCCCAAACATCACATTATGGACTATGTACTTGGCCTACGTTCCAGGATGGCAGAGTATATGGAAAAAGCCAGCCACAATCTTCAGGCCAGCCAGGAGCTGCAAAAGCTCTGGCATGACCAAAAAGCTGCTATGGTTGAGTTCCACCCAGGGCGGAAAGTTTGGGTGTTGGAGCCTGTTGCTCCAAGGGCTTTCCAGGACAAATTGTCTGGGCCCTATCCCTTTCTTGAAAGGAAAGTGGAAGTCACCTACTTGGTGGACTTAGGCAGTTGCAAAACCTCCCTAAACAATTATACATTTCAACTGCCTAAAACCCTATTATGACACAGCTGATGTGACCATGTTCATGGTTACAGATGAGGGACAGGAAGAAGAGAGTAAGCCTCTCACTGATCTACTCTCCAGCAACCCACAAGATGGTTCTGTGTATGGAGTGGTCTCATCAGACACCCTCTCAGAACAACAGCAGACTGATTGCAGGCATGTCCTCAACCAGTATGCTGAGTTAGTCTCCCTGACCTCTGAGAAGACTGATTGGTTTACCTATGATGTGGACACGGGTGACAGCTTGCCTATCAAAAACAAAATTTACAGACAGTTAGACCATGTCAGGGAAAGTATCCAAGCAGAAGTCAAAATGTTGTTGGATTTGGGTGTCACAGAACCCTCAGAGAGACCCTGGGTTAGCCTTTTTGTTTTAGTCCTCAAACCTCACTAAAGGAGAGAAAAATAAAATGAGGTTTTGTGTGGATTAAAGGGGCCTCAATTCTGTAACCAGAACTGATGCACACCCAATACCCAGAGCTGATGAGCTCCTTGACAGATTAAGGACAGCCAGGTATCTGCATTCTTTTGATTTAATATCAGGGCACTGGCAGATTGGTCAGCATTCTCCACTTCTACTGGGTATTATCTGTTCACTATTATGCCCTTTGGATTAAAAAATGCACCTACTACCTTCCAAAGGTTGGTGAACCAAGTCCTTGCTGGGCTGCAATCTTTTAGTGCAGCTTACCTCAACGACATAGCTATCTATAGCTCCACCTGGCAGGATCACCTGCAGAAGGCAGGCCTCACTATCAAAGCCAGTAAGTACCAAATAGGGCAGGGTAAAGTTTTCCTCCCCTATCCAGGGTGATCTGGATAGGGGAGGCCAAATCTAATCCCTACAGCCCAAGACTCAGACCATTCTGGCTTAGGAAGCTCCCACAACCCAGATACAGGTCAAGGCATTCCTTGACTTGAATGGGTATTATAGGATATTTGTGAAGGATTATAGCACTGTAGATGCCCCCCTCACAGAGTTAACCTTCAAGAAAATGCCCAAAAAGGTTAACATGACAGTGAGTTGTCAAAAGACCTGTGACTCTCCGAAGAATGCTATATGTTGTGCTCTAGTCCTACAAGCTCCAGACTACTCCTGTTTATTGTCCAAACAGATGCCTTAGAACTGGGGGTGGGAGTGGCCTAGTCCCGAAAAATGATGATGGATATAACCAGCCTGTTGCTTTGATAAGCACAAGATTATCCCTAGGGAACAAAAATGGAATGCCATAGAGAGGGAAGCCTTAGCTGTGGTCTGGGCCCTGAAGAAGCTGAGGCCATACCTGTTTGACTCTCACTTGATAGTTCAGACTGACAAAAGGCCTCTCAGATGGCCAAAACAGATGAAAGGTGAACATACCAAACTGCTTAGGTGGTCTGTTTCCCAACAGAGAATGGACTTTCAAATGGAACACAGACCCTGGACTGCCCAGGCCGATGCAGGTGGCCTTTCCACATAATTCCACTTAGATGATGACGATTTACTAAGGAAAGGGTAATCCCATCCTCTATCATTTGAGGGGATAGTGTGAGAAAAGGCCTCTTTTGTCATGGTTAGCCCCCACTTTTTGCCTGGTATTAGATGTGCTCTCAAATTTGTTAGTGCCGAGGGCCCCTGCTAGCCAGGTTCCCTGGGCCAGATCTCTTTCCCAAAACTGTTGTGATGCATTGGCACAATTGGCAACACCTTTAGTTGCCACTATAAGTCCCTAGGAAATGGTACTAGGTACCCAGGGTATGGGGTACTAAGGGTGGGCCCCTGAGGGCAGCAGCCGAGATTGTGCCACCGTCTAGGGCCATGCATCCATATTTACCCAGCACTGCCATTGCTGGCTGAGTGTCCTAGTGCAATCCTACAATGCAAACTCGACATCGCACACAGCCTGTGTGGCCTGTCCATTAAACATTGCATGCAATATAGGTAAGTAACCCCTCTGGCAGGCCTTCCAGCCCTAAGGCAGGGTGCACTATACTGTATGTGTGGGCATAGATGCATGAGCAATATGACACAACTGTGTCCTTGCCAAACCTAGGTCATAGTAAGTGAACAGAGCAGCCATTTTAAATGCGTGTGCTGGACACTGGTCAGTACGAGTGTCACAGCTACATGATGGCTACTCAGAACCCTGTGTTGTTTGGTATCAAACAACTCAGAATGATAAATCCAATCTGGTACCAGCATTGGATGTATTCAAAAATGTACCAAGGGGTCACCGTGGAGGTGCCCCCTGCAAGAGCTAACTACAGTGGCATGGTTGCTGGCCGGTCACAACCAGCCTGCCACCACTAGACAAGATTCTGTAACCCTGGGGTGAGAGATCCTGCTCTCTGGATCCCAGATCAAAGCCCATTCCTGGGCAGACGTGCTGACACATCTCCCCCAGGAATGTGCACTGTCCTGCTAGCAAGCTTCGAAAGGCATACCACCCTTGAAACTCAACTCCCAAGCCTGCTGCTGGCAGCAGATGGCTGTCCCCATTGCAAACCCCACTTTTGGCTAGAGCAACAGCAGGAAAACATACAGAGGACCCTAAGGTGTTGCATGCGAGTTGACCCCTCCATTTCATTTTCTTCCATCTTGCATTGAAGGAAAATAGACAATCTGGTGTTGGGAAGTGACCTCTGCCTACAGGAAGTGGTCACTTAATGGATGTAGCCACCCTAAGATAGATGACCCATTGTTCGCAAATAGGTGCTTCCCTAAACGCCCACAGTATTAGGGGCATATTTATACTCTGTTTGCGCCGAATGTGCGTCAAAAATTTTGACGCACAATCGGCGCAAACCCTGCCCCATATTTATACTTTGACGTCCGACCCCGCGGGCGTCAAAATTCCACCATGTGTGTCATTTTTTGGAAGGGGGAACCAGCCTTTCGTTAATTATATGCAAGGTAGGCGTTCCCTTCCAAAAAATTACTTTAAGGCCTGTGCCCCTTATTTATACTCTGACGTCATTTTGACGCACAGGAGGGGGCAGGCCTTAAAAAACGGCGCACAGCCTGATGGGCGCTGTTTTTTAACGCCTGGGTCAGGGCAGGCGTTAAGGGACCTGTGGGCTCGGAAGGAGCCCAGAGGTGCCCTCCCCTTCCCCCAGGGACACCCCCTGACACCCTTGCCCACCCCAGGAGGACACCCAAGGATGGAGGGACCCATCCCAGGGAAGTTGAGGTAAGTTGGGGTAAGTATTTTCTTTCGTTTTTTTTAAGTGTCATAGGGGGGCCAGATTTGGGCCCCCCTATATGCCACTATGCCCAATGGCCGTGCCCAGGGGACAAAAGTCCCCTGGGCATGGCCATTGGGCAAGGGGGCATGACTCCTGTCTTTGCTACGACAGGAGTCATGTCAATGGAGGTTGGGCGTCCAAAAAAATGGCGCAAATCCGGTTTGAGGCCTGAATTTTGCCTCAGACCTGACTTGCACCGTTTTCTGACGCACAATCCCAATTTTCCCATACGCCGGCGCTGCCTGGTGTGAGTCATTTTTTTTGACGCACACCAGTCCGCTGCGCCGGCTAACGTCATTCCATTAATAAGGCGCCCGCATGGCACGTTGGAAGGGCGTTAGCAGGCGGTAAAAATTTTTACGCACAACTGCGTTGGCGCAGTTGTGTGTCAAAAAGAATAAATATGGGCCTTAGTGACCACCCCTAGACCAGAGATTCAGATTCCAAGATGGAAAGAAGACCCAAGGCTCAAGAACTCAAGTCCTGCTGCACCAAGAAGAAGGTTCCAAGCCATGCATACTGCGCCCAGGACTCGACAATCGCCGCTGAGGCATTGGTTGGACATTGGATGGACTCCACAAACCCGTATGGACTCTGCAAACCCCCAGAGGACCTCCACACTTCTGAAAATTGCCAAAGATCTCCCTCGAGAGTGAAGGCATCACTCTCCTGCAATAAAGACCAGGAGACCAATAAAGCCCACTTCACCGACTGGCTGCTGACCAGGGAACCGTGTGCTGCAGCCAGACCGAACTTAACTCAACAGACCATGATGACAAACCCTGCAAGTCTGCCAAGTTTAGTCACACTGCGTCCTCTAGTGGCCAAACCATGCAATAGCCCCAGGTACAAGTCACTTATCATCGGACACCCAGAAGGACAGTCCACTTCGGACTGTAAAAAGACCAAGAGGCAGTCCCAGTCGAGGGACGTCAGAGAACACTAGGACCTCCCACCAGAGTTCCCCTGCTCACCTGAAAACAGCCCTCAACTCGACCTACATTCTGCTTCCAAGGGCACCTTTGCGCACAGATCCTAGCTCACGGATTCGCTCTGCACCCAGCTGCCCTGTGCTCTGTACTGAAGATCCAGCTGTGCCATAAGGGTCCCCCACCCCTTGCAACCCTTAACACTCCAAGGGGACACATCAGACTTATCTCGAAGTCCACCTGTGCAGTGCTTTTCCAAGTGGTCCCCTGCAGTAGCCTTGCACTAGCTCTGATGTCTCTCTGCAGCTGTTCCTGCTGAAACTGGGAGCCACCTGAACTTCTCCAGCTGGTCCATAGGGCCAACCAATGACCTCGACATACCTGAAAATGACATTGGTACATGTATTGCCTGATTTTATGTGCATTTTTAAAGTATTTCTCCATTGATTCCTTTGGTGCTTTATTACGCACAGAACTAAGACATTTTCTAAACTTTGAAAATTCTCAACTTAAAAAGTACTTACCTAATTTTGATGACCTTGATCTTAAATTTCTTTTATAAAAATCTGAAGTATTTTTGTAAATTGGTCTTGAGTTATTCTTTTGAGTGTGTGTCTTGCTTTATTGATACTCTGAGTACAACAAATGCTTTGCACTTCTCCAAGCTTAGCCTAACTGCTCCACCAAGCTACCATAAAAATTAGAGCATTAGGTGTTCTATTGTTTACCCCTGTAAACCAATGTGTGAATGGCAGGACTCTGTACACAGTGTGCCTGGTTTTGCACTCTACATAGAGGGCCAGTCTCTTACACTGGACCAGACACCCTGGGCCTCATTTACAAGGCCCTGGCAGCACACTGTGCCATTGGAGCATCATTTGTTTTTGCTCTGGTGGCGCAGTGTGCAAGCCCAAATTGAAAAGGCCACGCAAATCCACCTTGCGTAGCTTTTCATTGCCTTGTAAATATGGACCCTTTCATGCATAACACTGCGTGAAAGGGGCGTTTCATGGGTGTTGCTTGGGGTGTTCCCATGCAACACCGATGGAACCTGGAGGAAACTGATACATTCCCAGATTTACAAGTCTGGAAGTGCATCAGATTCCTATGCCACCACAGGGATGGCGTAAGAATGAGGCGACAGGGAGAAATATCTTAATTTCTCCCTTTTTTTTCTTCTTTCAATGTGTGCTGCATTCTGCAGCACTCATAGAAAGAGGAAGACACCTCTTGTGATTGTTGTGCAGGAAGGTGTCCCTTGTTGCATAGAAACTATCATCTCCGAAATGCAGGCATTCTTGCACCATGTTGCAAGGGTGCTTGCATTGGCGCTAGGCAGCAATTTGTGGGCCAGTGCTGGGGGAGAGGACATAAATGCACCTTATCTTGTAGAGACTGTGCATTTCTGCCCTTTCCTGGTGGTACAGGATGGAGCAGCAAGTCACTTGCTGCGCCACCCTGTGCCACAGGCCTCGCAAATGAGGCCCTCTGTTTGTATTGTATCTGGGACCAACGCTTGCGGTACTGTGATGTTAATTTGCAGACAAGTCCTTCCCCCGTGCTCACCTCATCCTTGAGTTAGGCAATGACACTGCCTGCTTTGCCTCAGATTTGGAAATCCCACGGCCCACAAATATGAGTTGAGTTATTGTGTTACCACAAGACTAAGGGTGAGGTGTATCAATATTTGGAATCGCAATTACCTAATTGCAATTTTCTGTGAATCGCAATTATGTAATCACTATTTGAATGTATGAAACTCCAGGAGTTTCATTTAGCCTTTCCCAATGGCTCACAAATCAACCTACCACACTAATATTCATACGGTAGGTCGCAATTTGTGACTCATTAGGAAATGCTAGAATCACAGGGATGGTGGCCTGCTGGGCTCAGCAGACAACCATGCCTGTGATTGCTTTTAGATAAAGCAATCTTTTTTCTAAAAAAAAGAAATGCAGGCCATTTTCCTTAAGAGAAAATGGGATGTGTTTAAAAAAGAAAAAAGAAAAGTTTTTCAGTTTTTTAAGAGTAGGCAGTGGTCTGTGGGACCACTGTCTGCTCTTAAAAAACATATTCACATTCATTCACAAAGGGGAAGGAGTCTCCTGGGGGCCTCTTCCTGTTTGCGCATGGGTTGCCACCTACTTGACGTAGGACATAAAATGCTAATGTTTTGCAACCACATTTCAGTCACAAAACGTTCCTACTTACCGCTGGATTCGATGTTAGGAAGAGACGCCCGTGACATGCCCCATCCTAATACCGAATCGGTATGTAGTCACAATTCCAAATTGCGATTCGGTAACATGTTACAGAATCTCAAATTGGAATTCATACATACCAAAATGTATGAGCCGTTTGCAACAGCAAAAAATGCATGAAACATCTGGCCCTAAATCAGGCTGATTCTACAAACAAGAAGCATAGCTTTCCTCGTGACGCATACTCAAGTGTATCCAAACGCCCTTGTGGTACAAGGTGTACTATACCGTGGAGCACTTACTCCTCTCTTGTGAAATTGAAATTACCCTCCTTTCATCCCCTTTCTTATGCACTTGCTTCCCAATTTTCTTCACTGTTCCTTATGACACCTCTCCGTCATTTTACAAAGTTCCATTCTCCCATGCTCCACCTTTCCATCTGCTGTATAATCATTCCCTACGATTTGGCTTATGCACTGTTTCTGCTAGGCCCCCTTGTTATCAGTGTTATCAGCTTCAATGTAGTTTGCTTTACTGTACTGCTTTGGTCCTGAATCTGATAATCATGTTGCAGTGGGCACAGTGCTTATCTTGTCTACCTCTGTGCATTTATCACTGTAGTTTGGTTACATGAAAATACAATAAAGAAATGTTTTAGAATGATAGGTTTAGCATACAAATGTTCTACTACATATCGGTGTCAAAGTAAGACAGGACCCAAGCAGTAGGATCCATGCTTGTTGTTACATCCTGCCCAGCCCAGTAGCATGCACAAGAACACACAATACAGGAAGTTCGTAGTTAATGTCTTTACTCATCAGTGTACAACATTCAACTGACTTCTGGATATCCCATAACTGTTAAAGACTACACCCTAACACCTCCAAGAATGAGTACATAATTTCCCTCATCAGTATGCCCCTTTACGGGGTCCTAACCCTTACAGTCCTAAGACACCACATCTCCACCCTTGTGGGTAAAAGATATAAACAAAAGACACGAACGAATAGCAGCATTGCCGTTCTTCGATCAGCTACCTAGGTGCTTGCACATTTCGGCCAGACTGTGGGGTATGAAATAGTTGAGCTGTACCGGGGTGGACCCCAGGGGTACAGGGTCAAATGTTCAGTCAGAGTCCTCATGTGGAGCAGCCTCCTCTGAACTTACAGCGACCAATGATCGATGAGCCGGATGTCTGAAGTGTGACGACTCCCTTGTGATTGATTTGCTGGGACAGTCCACCATTGTCATATGTCCTTTGCGCTTCACATCAAATGGAGGATCTGTCTTTCACTTCTGTGACGAGAACCCAGTCACCCTCATTTAACACAATCTCTCAAGTTTGACAACATTGATCAGCATATGCTTTCATCTGATGTTTCTGAGCAACATCAACAGAGCAAACCACATCATCATTAAGGGGTCGCCTAGGGGTACACTGTGACAATTTGGTTCTGATAGCTTTCCTGAAAATCAGAGTGACAGGACTCTCACCTGGGGTGGAATGAGGAGTTGTCCGATAAGCACGGACGCACGGAGGGCTTGGGATAATCGCTGACCCAAATCAAGTCCTTCTATAGATGCATGATGGATCACCAGTTTGAGGATCGCCATAAATCATTCCACAAGATCATTGGCTTGAGGCCCTAAGGGTTTGCTTTTCTGATGTTGGATTTTAAGGCTGGCGATAAACTCCTTGAACTCCTTGCTGTTGAATAGTTGACCATTGTCAGACTTGAGAGTGTTCGGTATGCCCCACACTGCAAAGATGTCATCTAGCCACTGAATGACTTTGTTGTGGGTTGTGGATGACGCCTTCCACCAGAGGAAAACAGAAATGCTCAGTTATGACCACCATAAGGTTGTGTCTGTTTGCCAAGGACCCAAAGTAGTCTGTGGCTATTCTTTCCCACACATGCGCAGGAAGATCGGACAGGTCAGTGGATGCTGGGTCACCTTAGGAGACAGGCCCTTGCATAAATGATACTCCTTTAGTTCCCTCTCCACTTTCTCTTCCAATCAAGGGAATAACACTCAATCCCTCAATTCGCTCTTGGTGGCCACAATAGCATGATGGCCTTCATGGGTGAGTTCAATAACTTCCTGTCTCAGATTCACAGGTATGAAAATCTGGGATCCTCCTAGCATGATCCCTTCTTTAGCAACAGTCAGTTCATCTTGGACATTACGATATTTTTAAAATTCAACATTGTTTCTTAAAGGTCCAACACTCTGTCTCAATGACTGGGCTGAAATAATGTTTTTATAGACACACATGTCCTTATCAGCATTGGTAGTAGCAACAATCTTCTCAACGGACAGAACCACAGGCATACTGGACTTTACAATGAAGTTAATGTATTCCTCAGCAGTTTTCAATGTTAAACGTGCCACTGTAGGGGTACTTGTGAGAAATAATCTGTAAAGTTTTGATTCTTGCCTGGTTTTGCACAATTGTATAGTCATACTACTGTAGGTGCAACCCCCACCTCTCAATGTGAAGGGGTGTTTTGGCTTTCGGATTGCTGAAAACGGTAAGTAACGCCTGGTGGTCAGTGACAATCATGAAATGCTTTCCACACATAAACGCATGAAAATGTTCACTGCTAAACCTTTTTTTTTTGGCTGTGAATAATCACATTCTATGCCAGACAAACGGCATACACCACAAAGGGGGTGATTCTAACCCTGGCGTTCGGTGTTAAAGCGGCGGCCAACCCGCCAACAGGCTGGCGGTCAAAAAAATGGAATTCTGACCCTGGCGGGAACCGCCAACACAGACAGCCACTTTAACACTCCGACCGCCACGGCGGTACAAACAAACAGCGCGGCGGTCACCGCCAACAGCCAGGCGGCAGACAATGTACCGCCCACACTATCACAACTCACCAATCCGCCACCTTTTCCGGGGCGGGAGCACCGCCGATAAAAACACGGCGGAAACAGACTACGAACGGGAAAACGCACACCACTACGCACTCCAGGAGGAAGGAGGACAGCATGGAACCCGAATTAAACATCCTACCTGCTCTCGTCTACCTTCTCATCTACCACGAGTACGAAGTCCGGCGCGGACGACAACGGTGAGTACTGCACCTACGACACACGGGAGGGGGAGGACGAAAGGTTACGGCCACACACATATGCGACCCCCCCCCCCAACTATGTACACACCAATGCAGAGCAACAAGTCACAGTGACACCACCAAAACACCCCTGAAAAATGCTATGACATAATCAAATTTGGAATAAATATTTATGTACCAAAAAGCTCCTGAAAATTATCGTACAACCATGAAAGATATTTACAAGAAAACAAATGATATACACATCAGTGTATAACTGAAGTAACAAGTCCTGCACATCCTACGAATTCATCATGTCCGTGGGCCAAAGTTTTGAGAAACAAGGGCAAAGCCCACACAGGAGACCTGAGTCCTTTGGAGAGAACACTGCAGGGGCATCAGATGTAAAAACTACAGGCACCTCAGGGGGAAGGGGGGGGGCACCACAGCCACATGAGTCCACGACGCCAGATCCACGTGGAGCCACCATGCCCACTGTACCATCCTGGGGAGTGCAAAGCCACAGTCTCTCAATGTCTCTACAGTGGGTGGGCTGCCCACTGTACCATCCTGGGGAGTGCCAAGCCACAGTCTCTCAATGTCTCTACAGTGGGTGGGCTGCCCACTGTACCATCCTGGGGAGTGCAAAGCCACAGTCTCTCAATGTCTCTACAGTGGGTGGGCTGCCCACTGTACCATCCTGGGGAGTGCCAAGCCACAGTCTCTCAATGTCTCTACAGTGGGTGGGCTGCCCACTGTACCATCCTGGGGAGTGCAAAGCCACAGTCTCTCAATGTCTCTACAGTGGGTGGGCTGCCCACTGTACCATCCTGGGGAGTGCCAAGCCACAGTCTCTCAATGTCTCTACAGTGGGTGGGCTGCCCACTGTACCATCCTGGGGAGTGCCAAGCCACAGTCTCTCAATGTCTCTACAGTGGGTGGGCTGCCCACTGTACCATCCTGGGGAGTGCAAAGCCACAGTCTCTCAATGTCTCTACAGTGGGTGGGCTGCCCACTGTACCATCCTGGGGAGTGCCAAGCCACAGTCTCTCAATGTCTCTACAGTGGGTGGGCTGCCCACTGTACCATCCTGGGGAGTGCAAAGCCACAGTCTCTCAATGTCTCTACAGTGGGTGGGCTGCCCACTGTACCATCCTGGGGAGTGCAAAGCCACAGTCCATCAGGTGGATGACAGTCTCCACTGGTCAAGGAGGAGGCATGGTGGGCACAGTGAACCATAAACAGTGCTTGAGACGGCGGTGCCCAGCGGAGCGGTGCTTGAGAAGAAGGGCCCAGCGGAGCGGTGCTTGAGACGGCGGTGCCCAGCGGAGCGGTGCTTGAGATGAAGGGCCCAGCGGAGCGGTGCTTGAGACGGCGGTGCCCAGCGGAGCGGTGCTTGAGATGAAGGGCCCAGCGGAGCGGTGCTTGAGACGGCGGTGCCCAGCGGAGCGGTGCTTGAGATGAAGGGCCCAGCGGAGTGGTGCTTGAGACGGCGGTGCCCAGCGGAGCGGTGCTTGAGAAAAAGGGCCCAGCGGAGCGGTGCTTGAGACGGCGGTGCCCAGCGGAGCAGTGCTTGAGATGAAGGGCCCAGCGGAGCGCTGCTTGAGACGGCGGTGCCCAGCGGAGCGGTGCTTGAGATGAAGGGCCCAGCGGAGCGGTGCTTGAGACGGCGGTGCCCAGCGGAGCGGTGCTTGAGACGGCGGTGCCCAGCGGAGCGGTGCTTGAGATGAAGGGCCCAGCGGAGCGGTGCTTGAGACGGCGGTGCCCAGCGGAGCGGTGCTTGAGATGAAGGGTCCAGCGGAGCGGTGCTTGAGACGGCGGTGCCCAGCGGAGCGGTGCTTGAGACGGCGGTGCCCAGCGGAGCGGTGCTTGAGATGAAGGGCCCAGCGGAGCGGTGCTTGAGACGGCGGTGCCCAGCGGAGCGGTGCTTGAGACGGCGGTGCCCAGCGGAGCGGTGCTTGAGATGAAGGGCCCAGCGGAGCGGTGCTTGAGACGGCGGTGCCCAGCGGAGTGGTGCTTGAGACGGCGGTGCCCAGCGGAGCGGTGCTTGAGACGGCGGTGCCCAGCGGAGCGGTGCTTGAGACGGCGGTGCCCAGCGGAGCGGTGCTTGAGACGGCGGTGCCCAGCGGAGCAGTGCTTGAGAAGAAGGGCCCAGCGGAGCGGTGCTTGAGATGAAGGGCCCAGCGGAGCGGTGCTTGAGACGGCGGTGCCCAGCGGAGCGGTGCTTGAGACGGCAGTGCCCAGCGGAGCGGTGCTTGAGAAGAAGGGCCCAGCGGAGCGGTGCTTGAGACGGCGGTGCCCAGCGGAGCGGTGCTTGAGATGAAGGGCCCAGCGGAGCGGTTCTTGAGACGGCGGTGCCCAGCGGAGCGGTGCTTGAGATGAAGGGCCCAGCGGAGCGGTGCTTGAGACGGCGGTGCCCAGCGGAGCGGTGCTTGAGATGAAGGGCCCAGCGGAGCGTGCTTGAGACGGCGGTGCCCAGCGGAGCGGTGCTTGAGATGAAGGGCCCAGCGGAGCGGTGCTTGAGACGGCGGTGCCCAGCGGAGCGGTGCTTGAGATGAAGGGCCCAGCGGAGCGGTGCTTGAGACGGCGGTGCCCAGCGGAGCGGTGCTTGAGATGAAGGGCCAAGCGGAGCGGTGCTTGAGAAGAAGGGCCCAGTGGAGCGGTCCTTGAGATGGCGGGGCCCTCTTCAGCGGTGCCTATCTTCACGGCGGGGCCCTCTTCAGCGGTGCTCTTCTGCACAGCGGGCCCTCTTCAGCGGTGCCTATCTTCACGGCGGGGCCCTCTTCAGCGGTGCTCTTCTGCATGGCGGGGCCCTCTTCAGCGGTGCTCTTCTGCACGGCGGGCCCTCTTCAGCGGTGCCTATCTTCACGGCGGGCCCTGTTCAGCGGTGCTCTTCTGCACCGCGGGCCCTCTTCAGCGGTGCTCTTCTGCACGGCGGGCCCTGTTCAGCGGTGCTCTTCTGCACGGCGGCCCTGTTCAGCGGTGCTCTTCTGCACGGCGGGCCCTGTTCAGCGGTGCTCTTCTGCACGGCGGGCCCTGTTCAGCGGTGCTCTTCTGCACGGCGGGGCCCTGTTCAGCAGTGCTCTTCTGCACGGCGGGCCCTCTTCAGCGGTGCCTATCTTCACGGCGGGGCCCTGTTCAACGGTGCTCGACTGCACGGCGGGGCCCTCTTCAGCGGTGCTCATCTGCACCGCGGTCCCTGTTCAGCGGTGCTCTTCTGCACGGCGGGGCCCTGTTCAGCGGTGCTCTTCTGCACGGCGGGCCCTCTTCAGCGGTGCCTATCTTCACGGCGGGGCCCTGTTCAGCGGTGCTCGACTGCACGGCGGGGCCCTCTTCAGCGGTGCTGTTCTGCACCGCGGGCCCTGTTCAGCGGTGCTCTTCTGCACGGCGGGCCCTCTTCAGCGGTGCTCTTCTGCACCGCGGGCCCTGTTCAGCGGTGCTCATCCAGCAGGTCAAGGGAGCCAGACCTGGCCTGGACTCCCTGCTCAGTCGCCCTCGGACCGTGACGTTTCTGGACCCTTCGGGGACGGACTCCTGGCCTCTTTAGTGTCCTCCTTCCCAGCTGGGATGTGACATGTGGGGTCCACCTTCTCCGCGCTCCTGCTGCCCTTCCGCTCCTTTGATGGGGCTCTCGGGCCCTTGCCTCCCCTAGATGGTGTGGCTGGTGAAGTGGCCGCACATTGCTCCTTGGGGGCAGCCCTGTCAGTCCTCGCACGGCGGCCCTTGTTTTTGCGGGTCCTCTTGCCGGGGGGGGGGCTGGACGTGTCCTTGCTGCTGATCGATGTGTCAGTGCTGGCAAAGGGTGGACTCCAGAACCCATGCACAACAGTGACACTCGAAGCTGGGCTGGTGGTGGCTGCGTTGCTCTTGGGACTCTTTGCAGATGGAGGGGGGAGCTCATCAGAGGGAAAGAGGTTAAGATTAGCCAGGAAAAGCTTTTTAGGTCCAAGGTAAAGGGTAGGAGAAGTGGTGATGGGAGTGGAGGAAGAGGATGTGGTTGTAGGAGAGTCAGGTGTGCTGTCATTGGGTGAAGGTGCTGGTGCTGTAGGCTGACGTGAGGTGGATGGCTGTTGGGTGGGTGTCTGCCTGCGTTTGTGTGTCTTGGAAGAGGGGGTGACAGACACAGTGGGAGAGGACACAGGGGACGTGTAAATGGCAGTGGGGGTGGTGACTGCACGAGTGTGAACTGTACTGGAGGGTGAGGTGGTGATGGAAGCACTGGCTGATGTTGGGGTGCATTCAGGTGTGAGTGTAGACGTCACAGGGAGGGAGGAGGGAGACGAGGAGGAGGGGGACACAGAGGTGGTTGTGACTGCTGGAATGTCTGCATCTGTGTGTTGCTTGGGTGAGTGTTTGTGGGATCTGTGGTGCTTGTGTCTGGATGAGCTGCTCTTGGGTGTTGAGGTGTGTGCAGGCTGGTCTGATGGTGTGGATGGGATAGGCTGAGGAACAGGAGACAGAGACAGGCTGGAGGCAGTAAGAAGAGGGAGGCTGGAAACAGGGACAATGGCTGCCGTCAGTGCTGAGGCCAGAGCAGTGAACGCTCGTTGATGGGCAGCCTGACCCGAATGAATGCCCTCCAGGTACGCATTGTTCTGTTGCACCTCCCTTTGCACACCCTGGATGGCATTCAAAAGGGTCGTCTGCCCAACAATGAGCGTCCTCACCAGGTCAATGAGCTCCGCACTGAGGGCAGCAGGGGCAACAGGGGCAGGGGCTGAGGTGCCTGGGGCGAAGGAGACGCGCGCCTTCCTGGGCGAGCGGGCACGGAGCGTAGGCTGAGGGGCTGCTGGGAGGGTGGTGCTGGTGCGCTGGGTGGCGGCTGTACCTGTAGAGGCGGGGGGCCCGGATGTTGCCGCCACCGCTTGGGAGCTCCCATCCGAGGACGTGTCTGAGTCGCTGGTGTCACCACCGGTCCCCGTTGTGGTGCTCCCCTCGCCCTCCGGATCACTGGTGCCCTCGGTGTCTGTTCCTGGGCCCACCGGGGCCTTGTGTCCTGCAGCTCCCTCGTGCTCCGATGCCAACTCTCCTCCGCCTGATGATGCTAATGCACACATGCACAAGAAGATGAAGAGAAAGGGTGGGGGGAGAAAAAAGAAGACCAGGTTGAGTGCATGCAATGTCAACACCGTTGGCGGAGATGACAGACACAGGAGCCTCATGCACTAAGCCGCGCATTCGGGGTACACTACTCAGTACTACTGACTAGGACAACAGGCCAAGAGACGTCAAACGCGCACATGGGTGATGCTGGACCATCAATGGCTGTACTTGTCACCCTACAGAGGTGGGGGCCGGGGGCACAGGGCCATGCCTAAGGGAGAGGACTACACTACAGAAAGCGCCCTGGCCTAATGTCACCCACAGCCCTCCTCCCCCACCCAGACGCCTCCACTGCGCAGAAAGATAGGAGAATGTGCTGATACTCACCCCCTTGTGTCTGCTGTGATGTCTTAAAGCGCCCATCCAATTCAGGGTAGGCCACCGCCAGGATCCGGGACATCAGGGGGGTCATGGTGCGACTGGCACCCCTCCTAGGTTGGGAGGCCATCCCCAGCAGTGTTTCTGCGGTCTTCCTTGTTCCGCGGCGGATGTCCTCCCACCTCTTGCGGCAGTGGGTGCCCCGTCTGTTGTGGACCCCCAAGTTCCGGACTTCCTTGGCGATGGCACGCCAAATCTCGATCTTCTGATGGGCGCTGACCTATTTGACATGTACAGGGTGGAAAGGAGGAAATCATCAATGACCTGCATGTTAGATGTGATTGCCCCCCCCCCACCAACTTTGCCATATGGCACATGCTCTCATCTGTCGTGCGTTGCACTCCTCATTCGCCCCCCACCCCACCAACTTACATCCACCCCAATCCACACAGGCATAGCCCATTCCATGTGCACCCGGTGTACTCACTTGTTGGTCTGGAGGACCGTAGAGTAGCGCATACTGGGGGAGGACCCCATCCACGAGCTTCTCCAACTCTTCAGACGTGAAGGCAGGGGCCCTTTCCCCAGTCGCAGCAGCCATTGTCACTTCCAGACCGAGGTCACAGCAGCACTTGCAGTATAGGTCCTCTCCTGTGGATGATCAGGTCTCGAGTGATCAATCAGCTAGGAAATGACGGTTACGCCCGCGGCGGTGCATACCGCGGCGGTGCGTACCGCGACCGCCGGCGCACATCGTCATTGGCTCCTGAAACCCATAGGGTTCAATGTTAACCAATGCGGCTTTGCGCCGCGGTCTTCGACCGCCTACCGCCACGGTGTGCCCCGCCAGCGCATTGACCTCACATCCCATTGTCCCATTTCACAGGTCAGGCAGCCGCCATTTCAAGGGCCTACATGGCTTAATTTTGACTGCGACACACAGGCCTAGGACTTGCATTGCCACACATACACGCCTTTCAACCCATTGCCATTCTTTAACTGTGCAAGCTGTCTGTACGTACCTGTGGTTTGCCTGACTCTGTGCTCCATGTTGTCCTTCCTAGGCACCGTCCGCTGGGACTTGCGAGGAGAAGGACGAATCCTCGCGTGTACCGACCGCTGGTGGACCTGTCGACAATGGAAGAACGCCATATAATACTTCGATACAGACTTGACCGTGCCACTATCCATGAACTGTGTGCCCAGCTGGAGCCAGCCCTGATGTCCCCCATCCGCCAACCCACAGGGATTCCCCCTCTGGTGCAGGTTTTGTCAGTCCTCCATTTTTTGGCAAGTGGGTCATTCCAGACAACAGTGGCCATGTCATCTGGAATGTCTCAGCCTATGTTTTCAAAGATTTTGAGCAGAGTGTTGTCTGCCCTGATGAAACTCATGCGGAGCTACATCATTTTCCCAGAGGAGGGTGACTTGCCTACAGTGAAGGGTGATTTCTATGCCCTTGGACATATCCCCAACATCATTGGTGCCATTGATGGGACCCATGTGGCTTTGGTACCCCCAAAAGACGATGAGCAGGTGTACAGAAACAGAAAAAGTTATCATTCGATGAATGTCCAGGTGGTCTGTTTGGCTGACCAGTACATCTCCCATGTAAATGCCAAGTTCCCAGGGTCAGTGCATGACGCGTATGTTATGCGAAATAGCAGCATCCCCTATGTGATGGAGCAGCTACAGAGACAACGTGTGTGGCTAATTGGTGACTCTGGTTACCCCAATCTGCCTTGGCTACTGACCCCAGTGAGGAATCCCCGGACCAGGGCAGAGGAATGGTACAAAGAGGCCCATGGGCGAACTATGAGGATCATCGAAAGGACCTTTGGCCTCCTGAAGGCCAGGTTTAGGTGCCTGCATACGACAGGGGGATCCCTGATGTACTCACCAAAGAAGGTGTGCCATATCATTGTGGCCTGCTGTATGCTTCACAATCTGGCATTGCGACGTCAGGTTCCTTTCCTGCAGGAGGATGGTGCAGATGGTGGTGTTGAAGCAGCTGTGGAGCCTGCGGAGAGTGAAGAGGAGGAAGACTCAGAGGACGACACAGACAACAGGGACAGAGTAATAGAACAGTATTTCCAGTAGCACACAGGTAATAATCACCCATGCCATTTTACATTTCCTGAAAGCCTCCTGCATCTCAACTTTGTCGATTTCCCCCCAGAACTATAAACATGATGTTTGATTTTCCCTTCCCTTTTCTGTGCTGTATGAGCCACTGCATGACCTCGGCTTGGTTGGCCCATGGACTAATGCTAAGTTACCTCGGTATGTGTAATTCACAATGTTAAAAATACGTAATTGATATGTAATGTGTCATACATTTGTAAATAAGACAGGCTGAGTCCTGATTGATTTCAGTGCAATGTGTGATTTATTATTAGTGCATAGATATTGGTACATGATAGTGAAACAGTGATGGGTGGGGGTGGAGTAATGTCCATGGCAGAGTCCAGTTCTCAGTCTCACAGGTGCATTGTCCATATGCCTGTGGCAGGATGGAGCAGGGGCAGTTCAAGGTTTGACAGGGTGGCAATGTTGAACAGTGGGAGGACTTCAGGGGGTATGTGATGCTGGCGGGGGTCTTGACATCCTACTCTGTCGTTTTTTTTGATCTCAGGCTCCTTTTGCGGGGTGGTTGTTGTTCAGCAGGAGGTGGGGTTCTGGTGGGCTGTCGTTGTGGTGGGGCCTCCTGTCCACTAGCGCCGGCGGAGGTGGTAGGCTGTTCCTGTTCCTGGCTAGTGACAGGGGCCCTGTTTGATGCCACATGGTCCCGAAACGTGTCCTCTATACGGTTCAGGGCCTGGACTATGCTCCCCATAGCGGTTGAGATGTTGGTGAGTTGGTCGCTGAACCCCATGTAGCGTTGCTCCTGCTGTGCCTGGATCTCCTGGAACCTGGCCAGTACCGTCGCCATCGTCTCTTGTGAGTGGTGGTAGGCTGCCATGATGGTGGTGAGGGCCTCTTGGAGAGTGGGTTCCCTGGGCCTCTCCTCCCCCCCCTGTCGCACAGCAGCCCTCCGAGTTGCCCTGTTTCCCTAGGCCTCTGTCCCCTGGACGGTGTGCCCACTCCCACTGCCCCCAGGTCCCTGTTGTTGTTGGGTTGGTGGGTTACCCTGGGGGCCCTGTAGTGGTAGACACACCGCTGCTTGACCTGTCCTAGAGACAGAGGCATGGGCCCGCTGGGTGGGAGCTGTGCTGTTGTTCCCAGAGGGGGTTGGGTCTGCAGTGGCCTGTGTCTGGGTTAGGGGAACCGACTGCCCAGAGGTCCCCGATGGTCCGGGCTGGTCATCAGGGTCCAGGTCGACAGAGCTGCTGTCATCACTAGGGGCCTGTTCCGGGGGTGGGATGGACATTTCTGGTCCCTCCTGACCGGTGTGTTGTCGTTCGGGTCCTGCATGGGGTAAGAGGGTATGGTTATTGTTTCTGTGTGTGCATTAGCTTGCGTTTTATGGGTGCCCTTGTCCCCCAGTGCTGGCATTCCCTTGGGGGAGGTGTTGTGAGGGTGTTTTGTGGGGGGGGGGGATGGGTATGTGCAGTGGTCATGCTTAGGTGATGGGTGTCCATAGTTTGGGGATGGCATGCAGGGGTTGGTGTTGGGTGGGTTGTGCTGGAGAGACATTCTCAGGGAGGATGTGTGCTGGGGGGTTGGGGGTGAGGGTGGGGGTTAGCATGCTGGGGGGGGGTGAAGTGGTTGGCCTTGTACTTACCAGAGTCCATTCCTCCGTGTACTCCAGCGAGGCCATCAGGATGCAGGATGTTTAGTACCTCTTGCTCCCATGCTGTGAATTCGGGTGGAGTGGGTGGGGGTCCCCCGCCAGTCTTCTGCACTGCGATGTTGTGTCGCGAGACCATTGATCGCACCTTCCCCCGTAGGTCGTTCCATCGTTTGCGGATGTCGTCCCTATTTCTGGGATGCTGTCCCACCGCGTTGACCCTGTCCACGATCCGCTGCCAGAGCTCCGCCTTCCTTGCTATGGTGGTGTGCTGAACCTGTGAGCCGAAGAGCTGGGGTTCCACTCTTATGATTTCCTCCACCATGACCCGGAGTTCTTGGTCCGAAAAGCGTGGGTGCCTTTGTGGTGCCATGGGGTGGTGTGTATGAGGTGTGGGGTGGTGTATGTGATGATGTGTGTGTTGGTGTGTGGTGCTTTGTGCTTCTATGTGGTGTGTGTGATGTTGTGGTGTGCCTCTGTGTGTCTGGCTATCTATTCTCTGATGTGTCTCTCTCTCCTTCGTCTCTGGTTTTTGTTGGTAGGGGTTTGTGGGTGATGTGGGTGTGTGTTTTATATGGTATTGGATGTGTGGGAGTGGTGTGTGTATGTGTTTCAGGTGTGTGCCTTTCAAATTGTCCAATGTGGTAGGGGTTTGTAAAGGTGTGTGTATTTTGACCGCGGCGGTGTGTACCGCCAATGGAATACCGCGGTTGAATGACCGCCGCGTGGATTTGCGGGTCATAATGGGATGGGCGTATTTCTGTTGGCGTGGCGGTGGAGGTTTGGTCTTCTCCAGTTTACCGCTGGCCGCTGATGTGGCGGACTGCAGTGGAGGGCGGATTTTTGGAGGTTTTGCAGTTGTGGGTCAGAATGTCCGTGGCGGCTGACCGCGGCCGCGGCGGTATTGTGGCGGCCTTCTGACCGGCGGTAAGCGGGTTTTACCGCCGAGGTCAGAATGACCCCCAAAGTGTCTCAGAGCATTTGGAGGTCCCCTATGCTGAGCAAGGATAGCTCCCAGCCCCACCATGCTCACTTCAACAGTGATCTCAGTGTGTAACTTAGGATCAAAGTAAGCCATCCCAGTCGCATTTTCAATTGCATGTTTTATACTTTTGAAAGTGCAGTCACATTCAATGGACTATCGGAACTGGACACACAAAGGGGCACCTACTATGAAAAAGTCAAAATGTACTTTAAACAATAGCTGGCCATGCCCAAGAAGGACCATACCCTTGGTGACATCTTGTAGTGGTCAGGGGGGCAGGTGGCTGAATGTGCTTATACTTTATCAGGTTCAGAAGTAATTCCTTCATCAGAAAATACATATCCAAAGAACTTGAGCTTTGTTTTGGGAAACTCACAGGTTTCCTCATTTAAGTTGAGACCTGCATCTGTAAGTAACTGACACACTTGTTGGATTGGCTTATTATGCTCCTTCCTTGTTGCACCAAATACCAGTATATCATCACTGTAATTGAGGGCATGTAACTGAATACTGAAGGCTCAATAATCCTTTGTATAATATTTTGGAATATTTCTGCAGCAGATGACACTTCAAAGCGTAATCTTTTGTATCTAAATGAACCAACAAGATTAGAAAATAGTGGTAATGTACTTGCAGTATTTTTCCACTTCAAGCTGATGTTAGGCCTTTTTCAGGACAAGATGGGAGAATAATTTGTCTCTATTCAGCTGCATGATCATATCCCCAGTGTGTGGAGCAGAATGTCTCTCTCTGTTGATTGCTTTGTTGGCTTGGCACATATCGAGGCAGATGCGCACTGTACCACAGCTGTCCTTTTTTTGTCACTGCCAGGACAGGTGACACCCAGGGCGTGAGACCAGTAGAGCGCTTGATAATATCATGCTTCAGCAAAGCTTCTAGTTCATTCGGGACTGCTTCTTGTAGATGAAATGCTGTTCTGAAGTGTCACTGTGCAAAAGGCCAGATGTCTTCATTAATGTGAAGTTGCATCTTCATTGTTTTGATCCTTCCTAGACCATGAAACAGTGATGGGAACTGATTCATAATTTCATTCATTGTATATTTAAGTTGTAATTGATTTATATCAGCTCCATGTCAACAGCAGTTGCAAAACCAAGTAGGCATGCACTAGATGGAGTACCTTAAGGAACGTGGATTTGGGTCAGCACAGATGCGTTCTTATGCTGCAAGGTAGCTGTGAATGACTCTGCAATGGTTTGAAAGCAGCCCATGTGTACAAATTCGCATTTGATGCTTTGAGTCGTGGTACAGGTGTTAGGCTGTTAAATTGTTCAACTGGCATGATGTTAATAGATCTTGGGCAAAGCACAGTAGGGTAGTAAGGGTGAAAGGCGCCGCACAATCTAGGCAGTAAAACAGTAATTGCAGACAAGTGACAAGATCATAGATGAGTCTGGTGCAACCTGGCCCAGTGCCTTACTACTCTCAACACCAACTTGTTGCCGCGCGTCTTGACGACCTTTCCAGGTTCCGGTCACAGGCTTATCAGGGCCTGCCCACCTTGCATTCAAATACTTTTCCTAACCACTTACTCATTTTCATCATTGACAATTCTACTACAAGAAGATACTTTTGACGTTCCTCAGCCCATACAACTGTATAGGGTTCTCCCTCATAACTTACCTGCGCAACGTACCCTCCTGGCCGGACGGCCCCGCCTTGATAAAGTCACTGTCGTGACGAAACACGTGTTGGCTGTATTGCGCTGATGACACTTTGATGACCAGTATCTGTTAATTAAAGATACCATCTACACATAAGACTTGAGACTTCTTGCAATTGTGTACTTCAACATCATACTACCAGGGGCAACTATCCCTGCCATACTGTTTGGACTATGCTTCCTGTGTGCTGTGGCCATTATTGTTCAATGATGTTAATAGATGTTCCACTATTGATTACAAAAGTTACAGGCCAACCGTTGACTTTTAGCTTGATCTTGGCACAATGTCCATATGAGTTATTTTGCTTTCTCAACTTACTTGTTTCTGTCCTATGTACGTCTTCTGTGCAAGTGGCAAAGCCCACTTCTGCAAGTTGCTCCCTTTTATCAATGATCATTGCACATTCACCCACTTCACTGTCGCTCATTGGTGACGTCGAGAAACTCTTGCAGGATAAATTTGATGATGACTGACTTCGTTCAGTTTCCACATGCCGCAATTGTGGTTGTTGTTTGTCTGTGCTGGTGTGGCAAGAATATTTCTGGAATCTTTTAGCATTCATTTTCTCATCTTGCCATGATGCACTTGTTTTTTCTTTCACTTTACAAATGGTTATGAAGTGATTCTCCTTTCCGCAACCTTCGCACGTTTGTCCGATGGCTGGGCATTTATTCTCATGTGGAAATGAAATTAACATCGGAAACATCTTTCTTTCTTTGAGGATGTTGCCTTACGGGCATCTGCCTGGCACTGGTGTCTACTCTTCATGACTAATGCAGATTCACCTTTTGCTGTTCCTACTTCTACATCGGTGGCTTCCCGATTGGCTCATTCCCCAGCTCTATCAGCCATTAGTGCTTTTTCTAGACTGAGTGTCTCTCGCAACATGCGTCTTCTAAATGAGTCCGACAAACAACCATCAAAGAGACTAAGGCGCATTGCTTCTTCATCATTAAATTCACTAAATTTGCAATGTTTGATGAGCACATCAAGGGGGTCAAGCACCGCCGACAGGCCGGCGGTGCTCCCAAGGGCATTCCCATGCGGCGGTAAAGCCGCGGTCGGACCGGCAACACTGGCGGTCTCCCGCCAGTGTACCGCCGCCCTTTGGAATCCTCCAAGGCGGCGCAGCTAGCTGCGCCGCCGAGGGGATTCCGACCCCCCCTACCGCCATCCAGTTCCCGGCGGTCCGCCCGCCGGGAACCAGATGGCGGTAGGGGGGGTCGCGGGGCCCCTGGGGGCCCCTGCAGTGCCCAACTGGCTGGGCACTGCAGGGGCCCCCGTAAGAGGGCCCCTACAAGTATTTCACTGTCTGCTTGGCAGACAGTGAAATACGCGACGGGTGCAACAGCACCCGTCGCACCTTCCCACTCCGCCGGCTCGATTACGAGCCGGCATCCTCGTGGGAAGGGAGTTTTTCCCTGGGCTGGCGGGCGGTCTTTTGGCGACCGCCCGCCAGCCCAGGGAAAAACTTAGAATACCCTCCGCGGTCTACTGACCGCGGTGCGGTATTTCGGAGGGGGGAACTCTGGCGGGCGGCCTCCGCCACCCGCCAGAGTTAGAATGACCCCCCAAGTCTCTCGACAAACTCATCCATCGTTTCACCATCTTGCTGTCTTGCTTGATTAAAAATTTACCGTTCATAGTCGACGTTTGCCGTTGGATTGCAATTGGCTCCTAATACTTCTTTGATTTGACGGTGATATTGTCTCAGTCTGTGAGATTTTCTTTATCATTCCTTTAACTCCGTCACCAGCGCGATTGTTCAAGTATTCAATTATTTTCTCATCATTTGCGTCTTCCAGAGTATCTATGAAATCATCGAAAGTTTTGATTGACATGGTCTATCTGATGCCAATATTCTGTTTTTTAGTGGGATTGAATGGTAGTGGAGGCTTCAAGAATGCGCCAGCACTATATTCCATGTTGCTAGCGGCAGCTACAGGAAATCTTACCCGCTAAACTGAAGGTCTTCCATGCTGGCCGCTCTCATTTTTTTCAGTCAGACGAACCCATGACAAAAAGTAAGGACCCAAGCCCATCCTATCCTGGACGGCCCACAAGTAATCCCAAGACAGGTTGTCAAACACCTTTTCTATGTCCAAGGCAACCAGTGCGCACCGGTCAGGGAGCCCACGTGTCTCATGCATAACATGTGATAATCTCCGCAGGTTCATGTGGGTCCCTCTTCCAGGTATGAACCCACACTTATCCTTCCCTACCAGCGAGCTCACCACCCGGCCTAATCACATTGCAAGGACCTTAGCGAGGAGTTTCACATCTACATTTTTCATCAACAGCGGTCTATAGGAGCTCTGGGTCAGCGGGATCTCTCCCAGCCTTAGATAGCATGACGATCAATGCTTCTCTTGAGTTGAATTTTGCTTGCGAATCAGGGAAACTGAGAAAGAAGGAGTAGCTGCAAGAGCGAGAGCCGTCAGTGAAAAATCTGGCAAGTTTCTGAAATGATTGTGTTACCAGACAGCAACAGCAACAGAAATTTGAGAGGAGAATGAGAAAGGTAGAAAAACTTTAACAGAGGCTAGGTGGGACAGTGATCAGAGAGTTTGGAGGATGGAGACTTTGCACAGAATTAAGTTGGTTCTGGCAATTACGCAGGCCAATGAGAAGGAAGGAAGGAAAGCTACTAGAAAGACAAACAGAAGTCCGTCCGAAAGTACGGAGGCTAGAAAGTCTTCACCAGTGGAGGAAAAATCAGATGATGATGAGTTCATTTTACAGTTATTGAGAAATTGCCCACCACCATGTGCAGCACATGCGAGTGGTCCGAGTACCAGTGCTGATCCTACAGCTCCGACACAAGTTAATGGGATAGTGAATCTGGTGCAGGTGAATGCTAGCCTGACACAGAATGCGATGCAGAGTAGTCTTAATGCACCTACTACTCCTGTAATACAAAATCAGGTGCAGCCACCACAGGTTCAGAGAATTTACCCTGATGTGCCTGCTATGGAAACAACTTCAAACTTAATGGTGCCTATGGAACAGGTTTACCCAAGACCGATGTTGGATCAGACAGAACCAACTACACTTTTACTGCCCCAGGGGCAGCCACAAGTCATGCCGAGATTCACTCCAGTAACAGGGACATAGTCAGATATGTCTTCAGTTACGAATCAGAACATGGAAGTTACTCTCCCACGGAGCTTAAGTACCAGACCAATCCCAGATGCTATGTCTCTACCTATTACTGTTGGTCCAGCCATACCCTTATTCGCACAGATGAAACCTACTGTATGTGAACAGGGTGCCATGTCACAGAATGTAATGAGGGGAGGACATAACGAAAATACTCGAGCAGTCTCTCCTGTGGGACAGACTTTTGACGGATCAAGATCACTGCTAGACCTTAGTCTATTTGTAGCACTTCCAGATACTATGGTAGAGTCAAACGTTAGCCAGAGTTTGAAACTGTTGACACCGCAGACCCCGAAAGCTGTTGCACAGCAGGTGCCACCAGCCCATGCCAGTAACATTTCATTGCAAGGCTTGACAGCTCAGCAATTTACTGAATGGTTAGACAAGCTGAATACCCTGCTGAGTGCTCCTAAAGGAGAGGGATGTTTGAATTATGCTAGGCTAAGCATGGAAGCGGGTCAACTCAGTGAGGGAACTATGTGTGTGAACAGGTTAGAATTCTACACAGAAGCAAAATTGAGATACCTATGCCTGAAGATTACAAGGGAAGGGAGTTATATGCATCAGAAGCTAGGAGACCTGGCAGAGACGTACGGCATAGAAATAGAGAAAACAAAACATTTGAAAAGGAGATACAGATTAGATTTTGATACTAAAGATTTTGAACACATGAGATCTGCCGGAATGAAGGCACACCTTAGGGAATTGCTTTAAAGTGCCCAGACTGGGGGAGCATTAGACAAATGGGAAGGCAGATGGGTAAAGAAAAGAGACAAAAGAAAAAGGATTCTGTGGAGCTGGCTGCAAATGTGCAGCAAGTCCAAGATCCAGTGAAGATTTTACCAATGAGAGAGATTCCAGGAGGGAATTTTATTCATGTCCCTTGGAGCAGAAGTGATATTCTATCATTTAGAATCCTACACAGAAACAGAATTGAGATACCTATGCCTGAAGATTACAAGGGAAGTGAGTAATGTGCATCAGAAGCTAGCAGACTTGGCAGAGAAGTACGGCATAGAAATAGGGAAAACAAAGCATATGAAAAGGAGTTAGAGATTAGATTTCGAGACTAAAGATTTTGAGCACATGAGATCTGCCGGAATGAAGGCACACCTTAGGGAATTGCTTTAAAGTGCCCAGACTGGGGGAGCATTAGACAAATGGGAAGGCAGATGGGTAAAGAAAAGAGACAAAAGAAAAAGGATTCTGTGGAGCTGGCTGCAAATGTGCAGCAAGGCCAAGATCCAGTGAAGATTTTACCAATGTGAGAGATTCCAGGAGGGAATTTTATTCATGTCCCTTGGAGCAGACGTGATATTCTATCATTTAAGAATGACTATCCAAAAATGAGAGAGAAGCCAGTAGTGTGGTACCAGCAGACAGAGAGGTTTGTGAAACTTGCAAAGTGCCTGTGGGGGGACTTGAACACATTACTAGAGATAGTGGTTCCAGCTGATCTGTGGATAGAGTGTATGAGAAGTGTAGATTAGATTGGCCAACAAGAGACTCCGAGAGAGATAAAAATATATGTGCACCATCTCCTGAGGTAAGGAAAAATTACTATAAGGTGAGTGAATTTTCGAAAGTAAGAATTTCGCCCAAGAATTTTGATTAGCAGAGGATTGACAGGACAGCTCAGGAAACAAAGGAGTCGATACATACATACTATGAGAGATTGTCACAGGCGTTCAAGCATTACAGTGGTACAGAGACAATTGAGGTGAAAGACATGATTAATTTTGTGTTCAGATTTGTGGAAGGATTGAGACCTGAAATTAGACAGATGATTAAGAGTCATTTGATTTGCTGGCAAGCAAAGCCGATTGATGAGGTGTTGCAAAATGCAAAGTACTGTAGTGATGAGACTGAGTTGAAGCAGAGAAAGCTGAAAGAAAAGGCAATGGTGGTGCAGATTAAAGTTGTTCAGACAGGTATGCAAGGAAATTTTCAAGAACAGTTACCACAGCAACAGCAGGGAAACATGGTATTTCAGCCCGAGATGAGAGGTAGAGGTCATGGAGGAAATATGAATCGTGGTCAGGACTTGGGTTCTGTGGCTGTTCAAAATTATGTGCAGGGAATGAAGAAATTATTGCTATGTCACGTTTGCGGACATTGGAAATAGGAGTGTCCGATGATGGTGCAGGAAGGTGTTGTTCAGCAAAGTAATTACATCAATTAGTTCCAGAACATGAGAGGACTGAGAATGAGAGGTCCCAACCCAAATTTTCAAAATAATGTTAATCAAGTGCAGAATTTTTAACCCATGCAGCAGGTGCAAATGCCACGTGTACAAATGACACAGTTTCAGCCAATGCAGCAGCAGGTTCCCATGGTACCTAGACAGCAAATTCAAATACCTCAAGCTCCAATGGAACAGCAGCAAATTATGCTTTCTCAACAGGTCAGAGGCTCAACCAAAGTAATAACACAGTGCACCAATTTCCGTTACATAGTGAGAATGGAATAAACGATGAGTGGATGAGCAAAAGTTCAGATAAGGAGCCATGTGTGCTTGCAACCTCCTAAGAAGTAGATCAGAAAGGTCCCTATTTGAAGGGAAAAGTCATAAGTCACAAAGTTTCATTCTTGGTTGACACTGGAGCTATATGCTCTACAGTGAGAAGTGCAGAAGTTCCAACCTTGCCCCTTTAAGGTCAAACAGTTCATATTGTAGGAGTAGCGAATCAGTATTTGACCAACCCGATTACATAACCAGTTCAGGTTTAAATTGGCAACTTTCAGGGATTGCACAAATTCGTAGTCTGCAATTCAAGTCCAATATCCTTACTGGGAAGAGACTTGCTGTGCAAAAAAAAGTGCTTGATTATTTGTTCAAATGATGGAATTGAGATTCAAATGAATAGCGATGATGAAGATGACCAAGCCCCAGAGATAGAGTGTGAGGCTACAAATGAGGAACATCCTCTGATTTAATTTTTCACAATGTTCACAGTGAAGGAGCTTCATCCTGATTTGCAGGTTACGGAGAAGGTGTGGGATTTCACAGGAAAAGAAGTAGGTCTGATAAAGGGAGTTGATGCAGTTAAAGTTACTGTAAAGCCGAATGCAGTTTTTCCTCTAATTCCCCAGTACCATATGCCATAAAAGTTTCTTATGAAGGTCACCCAAATAACTGCAGACTTTGTGAAACAAGGGGTTTTGAAGGAAGTATTGAGCAGTCCATGCAATTCATCGATAATGGGTTTGCAAAAGCCCTATGAGAAAGTTTGAATTGTCCAAGATTTGAGAAAAATAAATGACATTGTGGTAAAATGTTGTCCCGTGATGCCAAATCCAGCTGTGATAATGTTCCAGATTCCATGTGATGCTGAGTGGTTCACTGTCACTGATTTGTCGCAAGCCTTCTATCCTGTGCCTGTTCATGAGGACAGCCAATTTCTCTTTTGTTTCAAAGTTTTGGATCAAGTTTACTGTTGGTGCAGAATTCCTCAAGGGTTTTCAGAGTCACCTTCCATATTCAATCAGATCTTGAAAAATAATTTGGGGTCGTTGGAATTGCCTTTCCAGTCGACCTTGGTGCAGTACATTAATGACTTGATGATTGCGTCCAAACCAAGGTATGAGTGCAAGTATGACAAGATTGCCATGTTCAACCATTTGGGAAAGAATAGTCATAAAGTGTCTCCACTTAAATTACAATACTGTCAAAAAGTAGTGAAATACTTGGGTCACCAGATTGAGAAAGGATCAAGAAAGATATCCAGACAAGGGTTACAACAATATTACAGATAAATCCCCTGACCACACAGAGAGATGCCAGGATGTTTCTTGGGATGATAGGCTACTGTCGCCAATGGATTCCCAATTTTTCTGTCATTTTGAGACCTTTGCAGAAGCTGACTCATAAGGAAGTCACTGATCCCATAGTGTTAGACCAGGCTGGGATGAAAGTGTTCACTGAATTGAGAGAGAGTCTGTGCAAGGCTCCAGCTTTAGGTATGCCTGACTACACTAAACCTTTCACATTGTTTTGTCATGAGCGTGATAGATACTATTTGTCTGTCTTGACACAGGTCCATGGAGGTGTTAACCGCCCAGTAGCATATTTTTCAGCTAATTTGGACCTAGTTGCAGCAGCCTTACCAGGTTACTTGCGTGCAGTTTCAGCAGTTGGTTAAAGCCTTACACAGTGTGAGGGCATTGTGATGGTATCTCCTTTGACTTAAATGGGTCCTCAATCTATTAAGATTCAATTTACGAGGACAAAAAAACAATATTTGACTGGTGAGAGATTGACCAGATATGAAACGAGTATTCTAGGGTCACCAAATGTGCAATTGAAAAGATGTACAGTGTGGAACCTGGCAACCTTACTTCCAAATGAAAATGTTGAAATTGAAAAGATGGAAGACATGACCATGATTGTCTTGAAGTAACTGACTTGTGCACAAAACCGAGACCTGACATTAGAGATACCCGATTGAAAGAGAATGACCAAATTATCTTTATTGATGGTTCTTGTCTGAGAGACAATACAGGGACACTGAGAGCAGGATATGCCTTGTGCACAATTACTGGTATTTTGGAAGCTTCTTGGCTTCGAGGAGTGTATTTTGCCCAAGTAGCGGAACTGGTAGCCCTTACTAGAGTGTGCCATGTTTCTGCTCAGCTGAAAGTTACAGTCTTTATGGATAGCTAGTATGGATTTGGAATAGTCCATGATTTTGGCCAGTTGTGGTCACAGAGAGGTTTCATGACCTCTTCTGGTTCACCAGTGAGAAACAGTGAAAGGATAAAAGAACTGTTATGCTATTCAAATGCCTGAAAAGATTGGCATGGTGAAATGCAGTGCACATTGAAAGTCACAGGACTTCGTGTCATTGGGAAATGGATATGCGGATCAAGCTGCAAGGTTTTGCTCATTGAACTGTATATTGTTCAAAGATAAGTGGGAACTGTTACCTGAAGAAGATGAAACATGTCCAAGTTTTGCATTGAAAGTATTGACACCGTGGAGGAATTGAAAATGTTGCAGAATAATGTTGACAGAGAGGAAAAACATTCATGGAGTAAAATGAAATGTGTGCAAAGACAAGATGAATTGTGGGTTTCAGAAGAGGGTCAGTTGGTTTTGCCAAATAGTCTCTTGTCTCAAATGGCTAGGTATTATCATGGTCAAGCACATGTTGGGGGGATGCCATGATTTGGTTGTTCAAATATGATTGATTCAATCCAAAGTTTAGGCAGGTTTCTGAAGCAGTTTTCCTTTGTTGTGTCATTTTTGTCAAGTGAACATGGGGAAAGGGACAGTGGTTAATTTGAGCCACATTGGAAGAGCAGGGAGTCCATTCAGCAAAATGCAGATGGATTTTATTGAGATGCCTGTGTGTGGAGGTTTGAGATATGTGTTGGTGATTGTTTGCATTTTTAGTCACTGGATTGAAGCTTACCCTACACAGAGAAATGACAGTCCCGCAGTAGCGAAACCACTGCTTAGGGAACTGATACCCCGTTTTGGGTTTCCGATATCTTTAGAATCAGAAAGGGGAAGTCACTTCAACAATGAAGTAATTCAATTACTGTGTGCAGTATTGAACATTGAGCAGAAGTTGCATTGTAGTTATCGCCCTGAAGCATAATGGCTAGTGGAGCAAATGAATGTTACCTTGAAATCAAGTGTCGCAAAGATGCGTGGTTCCACGAATTTGAAATGGCCTGACGCACTGCCTTTAGTTCTGATGACAATGAGAAACACACCTGACAGGAAGGCAGGATTGTTGTCGCATGAGATCCTTATGGGCCGAGCCATGAGGTTGCCAGTGGTGCCTGCAAATGCACTTTTCAACATTACAGATTATATGGTGTTGGACTACTGCAAAGGTATGGCTGATGTGGTTCGCTCTTTCTCTCTGCAGGTGGAGGCTACCACACTGCCACCGATCAATGACCCAGGGCACAACCTGAGAGCCGGAGACTGGTGGTGGTCCGGAAACATGTAAGGAAAACGTGTTTGCAACCTTGTTGGAAAGGACCGTTTCAGGTAGTTCTGACAACTACCACAGCTGTGAAGTGTGCTGAAGTTCCGAATTGGATCCATGCCAGTCACATGTAGAAAGTGGCAAGTCCACTGGACCATGAAGTAGAGTTGTTGAAAGTACCAACAGCAGCAGAGCGAGTCTCAGGGCCGCAAGGAGAACAAAGAGGAACTGAGACCGAATCTGAGCCTGTTGAGGATGGTTTAGTTACTCCTGTGAGAGACGAAGGAGAAGACCTCCAGGAGGGTGAGGGAGAGCATATCTCAACTGAGCTAGCAGGAGAGCCTAGTCCGAGGAGGGCTTCTCCAGAAGCAGATGATTTTGAGAGACCCCAAGGGGAAAATAGTTGAGGTGGATTGAAGTCACTGGGATCTGACTCTTCCTGAACCAGTTGCAGGTCCGTAAAGAGAAAACACCATAGAGCAAGGAGAAGCTTCAAGTTCGACTCTGAAAAGAACATTGATTAAGGAGATAAGTGACCAGAGTCACAAGAAAAGAGAAAATAAGTAGTTATTGAAACAACAATTAAAGAGGAAGTGGATACAACAAGGAGAGAAGAACTAAGTGAAGGAAAGTTGAATGGTGATCGAAAGTTGAAAAGAAAGAGAATAGCAATTTGGAGATATGCAGGTCCTGAATGGGCATATGCAACTACAAGTAAATGGCAGCAATAAGTTTTGTCTTTTTGTTTTGATAGAGATAGTTCAGGTCAGTATTTTGGCACTTGAAGGAAGCTGATGAACTGAACAATCTGAGGGAGAATATTTGAGAAAGAGACTGTTGAAAGTTACTGGAAAAGACTTTGATAACCTTATTTGAATTTTGAAACCCGATGTTGACAAGCTGCTTACCGATTTTGACAAGGGATCCTGGAAGTGAAACTGAAAGCTGTAAATAACTGCTGAAAGGAGAGTTGTTTTATTTTTTATTTTTGCTGCAGTTTTCCAAATTTTGCTTCTGATTTCTGATTCTTTACAGATCACGAGTAACATTAGCTAGCAGGGTAGGAATACTAGGCGCTGTAAATATATGCGTATTGGTTTGGCGATTATATGTGGGATATTGTTTGTGGTATTGATTGTGGGTATGTCTGTTCTTGATAAGGGTGCAGCCAACCATACTTCTGCGACAATTAAGGCACTAACAGCAATAGAGAGGTTTAGGTTAGATGAGAAGTATTTACATGAGGGTACTAATGCGCATGGAGATCGTTCTTCTAATATCTTCTATCGCTTATTGAGTGAGTATGTTGAGACGATGCATGCAAAGAATTGTTATGTGTGTACGGAGATTCCTTCATCAGTTGAAGAAGGAGTTACGTACCATAGCCTGCATCTAACATATGGAATAAGTTGTAGTCTGCTACTAACAATATTCTATAACCAGGAGTACATTCAGTATTTCTACTCCAAATATGACATGGAGTATTCATTTGTCCCTAGAATTAGGTATTTGAGTAGAGTAGCTAAGAATGATGACATAGCTCAGTTAGAGGTTTCTTTGAACCCACATTGACATTTGACACAGCTCCTGCTCACAGGAATAATCTACCATGCTTGCTTATACCTTTAGAGTAAAGCTTCTTAGATCACACAGATGACAGGAGAAAGGCATTGAAGGAGAAGTTGGAAAAAGGCTTAGAGAAAAGGACTTACAGGAATGATTATGCTTATAGTGCAATTAAAGCACAAGGGAAATTAGCTTTAGATGCGCAGCACGTAGGGAAACTTTGTATAGATAGGCCTAAATCACACGCTGATACTTTTTTTGTGGGAAGGAGTGAATGTAGACATGTGTTTTTGTTTCAGAGTAAATGGACATTTATGTTGAATGGACAGGACCCAGCTATTCCTGGGATTTATTACAGCTGTGGTCCTAATTCTTATTACCGTCTTCCAAGAGGATAGTATGGGATGTGCTATTTGGGAATAGTTTTCCCAAAGATTTTTCAAATGAGTGATTTGAAGAGATTTCCGAAAGTGACTAATTACATCACATGAGTCAGAGGAGGGAGTCTCCTTCTGGTATAGTGGGAGATATATTTGGAGCAATGATTCCTTCAGTGGGAGTTGTTCTGAATTCGATTAAGATTCAAAAGTTGTCTACTATTGTGGATAACATGCTGACTAATTTTTCAGGGGCCATACTCCTGATAGATACTGAATTAGCTGTTGAAAGAGCTATGCCTCTTCAGAATCGTCTTACTTTAGACATTCTTTTAGCGAAGGATGATGGAGTTTGTAGAATGAATACTTCTAGGCATTGCTGCTCGTATATTCCTAATAATAGTAATGAAATTAGAGAATTAGGCCCTCATTACAACCCTGGTGGTTGGTGATAAAGCGGCGGTAACACTGCCAACATGCCGGCGGGAAAAAACATGGAATTATGACCACGGCTGAAACCGCCCACTCAGACAGCCACCTTAACACACCGACCGCCATTGCGGTAGCAATAAGCACCATGGTGGTAACTGCCAACAGCAAGGCGGAAGACAATGCACCACCCACTGTATTACAAGAGGCCTACCCACCACCTTTTCCGGAGCAGTTCCAATGACATCAAAAGCACACCGGGAACAGATCTCAGAAGTCAAAGGACTCACCCCTGGAGACTCAGGGAAGAGCCACGACGCCATGGAGCACGAACTGATGGTGTTCCCCATGCTGGTCTACCTCCTCCTACACCAGGAATACCAACGCCGGCGATGACGACCACGGTGAGTACTGCTGCCTAGCACACAGGGGAGCTGGGAGGAAAAAGAGAGTGACACACACATGCAACACACAACACCCCCACCCCCAACAGCATACACACAAACAGATGCAACAACATTACACATCCACCCTGTACCCCTCAGGAATAATGCACGGACAAAAGGAAGTGATTGAAGTGAGTGTAACAAGATAAAATATTAGAAATACGTCTTCAGAAATCAAATGAGTATTTACATATATACAAATGGAGGGACACTGCCCAGTTCATAATGTCTGTGGGCCACAGGGCCACATCACATAGGCCATGGCCCCACCTTACTCCTGCATCAACACGGAGAGAACACTGCTAGGGCATCAGGTCGAAAATACACAGACACCTCAGAGGGATGGGGAATGGGGGGGCACCTCAGCCAGAAGATGGTACAACACCACTTGTCCTGCGGGGGCAACATGCCCTGTGCTCGGTCCTGGGGAGTGCAAAGCCACAGTCTCTCAAGTGGGTGGTTTGCCCACTGCTTGGTCTTGGGGAGTGCACAGCCACAGTCCCTCTAGTGGGTGATTTGCCCACTGCTTAGTCCTGGGGAGTGCAAAGCCACAGTCTCTCAAGTGGGTGGTTTGCCCACTGGTTCTGGAGGGGGCTTTGTGCCCAGTGTGCTTCATCCTGGCAAGGAGGGGGTGAGTGGATGCCTTCTTCCACTGGTTCTGGAGGGGGATTGGTGCCCAGTGTGCTTCATCCTGACAAGGAGGGGGTGAGTGGATGCCTTCTTCCACTGGTTCTGGAGGGGGCTTTGTGCCCAGTGTGCTTCATCCTGGCAAGGAGGGGGTGAGTGGATGGCTTCTTCAACTGGTTCTGGAGGGGGCTTTGTGCCCTGTGATGCAGCCCTTGGGGAGTGCAAGGTCACAGTCACTCACCTGGGTGTCAGACCCACACGATTTGTAGTGGTCAGGATGCATTACAGTCCATGGAGGCAGAACTACACACTGCCCGCCGGCGGCGACGGCTGCTCAGTGGTGGCAGTGCCGGTGCTGCCAGTGGTGGGGGGAGGCTCCAGCCCTTCCCCCGCAGCCTCGGACGGCTGCCCACTGGGGCTGCTGCTGCTGGCAGTGGTGCTGGCAGTGGTGCTGGCAGTGGTGCTGGCAATGGTGCTGGTAGAGGTGCAGGTGGCGGTGCTGGTGGCGGTGCTGCCAGTGGTAGGGTTAGGCTCCAGCTCTTCCCCTGCAGCCTCGGACCGCTGCCCACTGGGCTGCTGCTGCTGGCAGTGGTGCTGGTGTAGGCAGTGGTGGGGGGAGGCTCCAGCCCTTTCCCTGCAGCCTCGGATGGCTGAAGCGCCATGGTTGGTGTTGGGGGCTCAGATTCAGTACCAGCACCAGGCCTCCTGTCCTTCCTGCCTGCAGGGGCATGCCCTTTGCCCTTGCCGTCTGATGGTGCCTCCTTGTCCTTGCCATCTGGTGGTGCCTCCTTGACCTTGGCAGCTGGTGGTGCCTCCTTGCCCTTTCCCTTGGCAGCTGGTGGTGCCTCCTTGACCTTGCCAGCTGGTGGTGCCTCCTTGTCCTTGCCATTGGCAGCTGGAGGTACATCCTTGCCCTTCCCCTTGGCAGCTGGTGGCACATCCTTGCCCTTCCCCTTGGGAGCTGGTGCACTCTGCCAGTGCTGATGGGTGTTTCCTTGGAGCCTCTCACATCTGCAGTAGCTGCCGAAACTACTGTGGCCATGGACTGGGTGGCTGAGGTGCTAGCCTGGGTTCTGCCCACCCTAGCCCGACGTGAAGGACCGGGGGGAGGGGTAGGGAAGAGGTCAACGGCAGAGAGGAAAAGCTTCTTAGGGACACTGGGGCAGGAAGAGGGTGAAGGTTTGGGAGTGAAGGAAGAGGGAGTGGTTGTTGGAGGTGTCTGTCTGCTGTGTTTGGGTGCAAGTGCATGGGCTGGATGCAGTTGTGAGGTGGATGGCTGTTGGGTGTCTGAGTGCTTGCGTTTGTGTACTTTGGGAGGAGGGTGCACAGACCCAGTGGGAGAGGACACAGGGGACGTGTCCATGGATGTGGGGGTGGTGACTGCAAGTGAAGGGCGTGATGGTGATGGAGGCAGTGGGTGTGGATGCAGTGCATGCAGGTGTGAGTGGAGATGCTACTGGGAGGGAGGTTGAGGATGAGGAGGAGAGGGACACAGTGGAGACAGTGGATGTTGGTGTGTCTGCATCTGGATGGTGTTTGTGTGAGTGCCTGTTGGATGATGTGTGGTGCTTGTGTTTGCCTGAGCCATTCCTGTGTGTTGTCTTGCGTGCATGCTGGTCTGAATGTGTGCTTGGGATAGGTTGGGTTTCAGGGGACTGGGACTGGGCAGAGGAAGTTGGAGGGGGGAGGCTAGAGACAGGAACAATGTCTGCCGTCAGGAAGGAGGCCAGAGCCTGGAATGATCTCTGTTGGGCCTCCATGCTGGAGCGAATGCCCTCCAGGAATGCATTTGTTTGTTTCAAATGCCCTGCCAGCCCCTGAATGGCATTCACTATGGTTGACTGCCCAACAGAAATGGATCTCAGGAGGTCAATAGCCTCTTCACTCAGGGCAGCAGGGCTAACTGGGGCAGGGCCTGAGATACCTGGGGCGAAGGAGATGCCCACCCTTCTGGGTGAGCGGGCACAGAAAAATCGCTGAGGAGCTGCTGGGAGGGCGGTGCTGGTATGGGGTGGGGGCTGTACCTGTAGTTGGGGTGGCCACAGAGCTATCCACCACTACTAGGGAGCTTCCATTGGAGGAAGTATCACTTTCAGAACTGTCCCCTCCTGTCTCCGCCATGGTGCTCCCTTCGCCCTCCATCCCACTGGTGCCCTCACCGTCGGTGGATTTGGCCTCATGGGCCCTGTGGGATGCAGCACCCTCCGTCGCTGGTGCCTCTGCTCCTCCGCCAGATGATGCTAATGCACATGAGGACAGGATGACAAAACAAAAAGGGGAGGTAGAGACAGAGGATACATTTGGTCAATGGCAGCAACAACACCACCGTTGGCGTACACAACACACAGGGAACAGCCCTACGCACTAGGTAATGCACTACCAGTCACAATGCTAGTCACCATGCCATGGAAGGTAATACCTAACGCCAATTGCAGCATACCTGAGACCCACAGAGCCCTGCCCAGTAGTGGATGCCTACTAGATTGGTTGGAGGTGGAGTTCATCAGCCCCTGCCCAACATGGAAACTACCCTGCAATGTCTAGCCTGGCCTAGGGGCACCAACAGGCCCACATGCCCCACCCGGAGACCACCCACCATGCGCAAGTGGTATATTGGAAAACTGTAACCCCTTGTGGCCCTCAAGCGCCCACCCAGCTCCGGATAGGCCACCGCCAGTATGCAGAACATCAGGGGGGTCAGGGTTCGAGGGGCACCACTTCCTCATTAGGAGGCCATCCCCAGCTTGGCCTCCGCTGTCTTCCGTGCCCAACATCTCAGGTCCTCCCATTGTTTGCGACAGTGGGTGCTCAGCCTGCTGTAGACCCCCAGGGCCACACATCCTTGGCGATGGCACGCCATATACCCTTTTTCTGATGGGCGCTGACCACATAGAAAAAAGGCATCAGTCATACCATCCGGCCTGTTACACTTATGACCCACCATATCCCTCCCACCTCCTTACGCACATACATTGCCCACCATACATGCAGCACGCTGCCCAGGACCCTTCAACCACCTCCCCTTACACGAGGCCCTCACATACAGCACTCATGACCCATGCATTGTGCTCACAGTCTACTCACCTATTGGTCTGGAGGCCCAGACAGCATTCAGTACTGGGGTAGGACCCCATACACCAGTCTCCCCAACTCTGCAGCTGTGAAGGCAGGGGCTCTTTTCCCAGTCACAAGAGCCATGGTCTGTTCCAGAAACAGGTCACAGCAGCACATGCAGTGTAGGTCTTCTCATGTTGAAGGTCAGGTAGCAAGTGAGAGAACTGATAGAGAATGGTGGTCACGTCCGCGGCGGTGCGTACTGCCACCGCCGGCGTACATCACCATTGGCTACTGTAACCCATAGGGCCCAATGACAACCAATGAGGAGTTGCACAGCGGTACTCGACCGCCTCCCGCAACAGCACACAATGTCAGTGGCATTACCTCAACTCAACATGTCCATCCACGCAGGACAGGTGGGGGCCAGTATGGGGGAGGGCAGGCCATGGCACCTACCTGCGTCACAGCACACATAGGCACCATTTGGGCCTATACAACAACATACTGTTTCTGTCACAGCATGCAATGCACTGTACATTTTTGAAATGTTGAATACTGACCAGATTGTCATCGTTTTGCCCCCTAGTTACAACCGCTGAGGATGAATAGGAGCTGGAGACATACCCCGGTGTACAGACCCCTGGTGGACATGGCAACAATATTATGTTATGTTATATAAATTTATATAGCGCCTGACTGCCGAAGGCCTCGCAGCACTCAAAACTGAACAATAACATCACAGAGTAGTACATTGGGAATCAAGCTTTGAATAGCCATGTCTTCAAGGCCTTCCGAAAGGAAAGTTCTTGATTTATTGCTCGTATGTTAAAAGGGAGGGAGTTCCAAAGCTTCGCCCCCTGGTATGTCAGAGATCTTCCACCCCATCTAGCTTTCTTCACTTTCGGAATCACTGCCAGAAGTGCTGAGGAGGATCTAAGTGATCAGTTAGGTGAGTAAAAAGAAGCTAAAGATCTCAGCAATTCTGGACCTTGGTTATGCAATGCTCTGTGCATATACCACAGTGCCTTAAATTGTATCCTCTTGGCCACAGGAAGTCAATGTAGCGAGGAAATTCCAGCCTTTATAGATTCTCGCTTAGGGACGTCCAGCAGTAGACGTGCCGAGGCATTCTGTACTCTCTGCAATCTTTTAATGACATAACTCGGAGAGCCAATGAAGAAGGCAGTTCTGTAATCAATTTGGGACCCAATTAATGCCTGGACAATTAGTCTTTTGGTTATAAAGGGTAAAATATTAAAAATCTTCCTTAACATCCTAAGAAGGCTAAAAGAAGTGGCCGCTATTCTATTAGCATGATGGGCCATAGACAGTTGTGGGTCAAGCCAAACCCCCAAAATGTTAATGAGTTCTTTAGGAGGTGGTAAAGAGCCCATACCATCTGTTGTTGCAGGAATCGTGGAGGGTTATGTTTGTCGCCCAAAAATCATCACCTCCGTTTTATCATCATTAAGTTTTAGTTTACTTCCTGTCATCCAAGCAGCAACAGCTTGGTGACAAGGCCCAAATGTTATTTTTATAGAACAAGAGTCTTGTGACAGAGGTACGATTAGTTACGACTAGTTGTTTGTCGTCTGCATACGACACCACATTCAGGCCAAAAGGCTGGACAATTCCTGCCAGTGGCGGGCACATAGATATTAAATAAAGTAGGGCTGAGAGCTGAGAGAAGACCCCTGAGGGACTCCACAACTGCTAATGATACGGTTAGAGAAGTATGATCTGTCTAATACCTGAAATGACCTATCATTGATAAATGAAATAATCCAGTCTAAAGCTAACCCGGAAATTCCAATATCTTGTAACCTGTCCTTTACTATATTCAGATCCACCGTATCAAAAGCAGCACTGAGATCCAAGAGGAAAATAGCAGTTTCTATCCTGCTGTCTAATTGCTTTTTAGCTTCTTCAGTGACAGCAATCAGTGCGGTCTCAGTACCATGTAATGGTCTAAAGCCCATCTGGGTGGGGTGCACAATCTTGTTGTCCTCCATTAAAAGAGAAAGCTGAGAATGAACATGTCTTTCAGCTATCTTAGATAGGACCGGCAACAATGAGATGGGACTATAATTACTAAGAGGTCCAGGATCAAGATTAGGTTTTGTCAGGAGTGGTTTGACGATAGCGTGTTTCCATAGTTCTGTCACTACCCCGAGGCCAGTGAGGAGTTCCTAAGGTTCGTGATTGCGGGAACCGTCACTGGCGCACCTATAGATAGTACCTGGGGCGTGGCTGGGTCGAGAGGGGAGCCTGATTTAATATTTACAAGATGTCTCTTCACGACCTCTTCCTGTATTGGAGAAAAATCTGACAGGATCATAACATCCATTGATTTTTGTTTGGGAACCTTCTGTGCAATATTCAAGGCACAAGGAAAGGTCGAGTAAATATCTAAGACTTTTTGTTGAAAAAAAGAAGCCAAATTGTTGACATGATCATGAGATGCGTCCAGGGATACTAAATCCTCTTGGGGCTGAGTGATCTCATTGAGGACACAAAAAATCTCTTTAGGTGAGTTGGCCACCAGTTACATTTTTATGGTGTAATACCTAGTCTGAGCAGCTTTAATTTCAGGGTGATAGAGTCTAATTGCTTTCTTATATTCTTGTTTTATAGTTTCATCTTGTGACTTTCTCCATCTCCTTTCCCATTTCCTGCAGTCCCTTTTGTATTGAAGCAGAAGTGAGGTGAACCAAGGTGAGTTCAGCCCACATCGTCCTTTTTCTGTGGCAGAAAGAGGTAGGAGTACATCTAAACTACCAGAGATCCAATTATTAAAGGATTTTGACATGTCGGTAACATTATTTTGACTGGTTGGCTTATTCTTTTCCAGTATATTAATCCAGGCATCAGCATTGAGCTTATGCCAACGTCTGGACAGAGGAGGAATATTGGAAATCAGTGTCTTATGCCTAAGCATCGTTAACTCCAGCCTTATCAAAAAATGATCCGACCATGCCAAGGGACAAGATATCAAAGATGTTAATTCTGTAGCAATTGAAAAGACAGGATCAATCGTGTGACCCTTGTTGTGAGTTGCACTAGATTAAAGGCATTCATATATGCAATCAATGATTTAGCTGTTAAACTCTCTACTTCTTCCGCATGTATATTAAAGTCACCCAAAAGTGTAAAATTGGGTTTAGTACAAACAAGCTCCGCAATGTTCTCTGCCAAGGAGTGCAGAAAATTTTCAATAGGCCCTGGAGGGCGATAAACAAGAACACCTGATAAAGTAAAATGAGGATTCATGTTGATGGAGAAATACATGCTTTCGCACCCTGTAATCTGCAGTGAGTGCACATTGACTGAGCATGTGTTTCTATAAACTAGTGCGATGCCCCCTCCCCTGGTACCTCTGTCGAGTCTATTTATTCGATATCCATTGGGTAATGCCATTATGACATCAGGAGCTGAGCCTTCATGTAACCAAGTTTCAGTCAAAAAAAGAATCATAGGTTTGGTCTGCTCTAGAAGTAAGTATATGTCCAGTTTATGTGCCACTAAAGTGCGACAATTAACTAAGAGAATTACATTTTTATTAACGTCCAGAGCCACTGACGGATCTAGCGTCCGTTGCAGGACCCATTGACAGATAGAACATTGGTGTTCGGTGTTCCCCAGATCTACGGTATTAATACAGATGCTCTGAATAGTAGTGCTTAGTGCATGAAGGGCCTCTGAGTCATCATTAATTCTCACCTCTCTTGTAGTACCTATACCAGAAGAGCTAGGCTCTAGGCTCGTCCTGGCGTGGACGGGCGCAGACGGGCTTGCCTTAGGCGCACCCGCTGCGCGTCGCTTGCATCTGGGCTAAAAATAGCCTGGATGCTGAAGAAACAATACCGCTGACCTACAAAGATGGCGGTCGCAATAGTACCTTTCTGAAGGAGGACAAATGGCGGCTGAAAACAATGTTCTTTAAGCACCCACCACCTAGGCCTCTAGACACAGACCACGGTGCAGGGTGGAGAAAGAAATCACAGTCTATGCCAAAAAGAGTGACTGACTCCACAAACAATATTGTGCAAAATGAGCGTTTTACATTAAAAACATTCCTTTAAAAGATTAGTTAAAATATTAACCAGTTGTCAAACATTTTAGCTTGCCCAAATGCAATGTTAAGGTTTGGTGATGTAGGCAGAAGGAGAGAGACAGCGTGTTAATTTACTGTCTTACCGTCCGCTGTGCGTCGCTTGCATCTGGGCTAAAAATAGCCCGGATGCTGAAGAAACTATGCCACTGACCTACAAAGATGGCAGTCGCAATAGTATCTTTCTGAAGGAGGTAAATGGCGGCTGAAAATGATGTTCTTTAAACACCCACCACCTAGGCCTCTAGACACAGACCACGGTGCGGGTGGAGAAAGAAATCACAGTCTATGCCAAAAAGAGTGACTGACTCCACAAACAATATTGTGCAAAATGAGCGTTTTACATTAAAAACATTCCTTTAAAAGATTAGTTAAAACATTAACCAGTTGTCAAACAGTTTAGCTTGCCCAAATACTCTGTGCAATGTTAAGGTTTGGTGATGTAGGCAGGAGAGAGACAGCGTGTTAACTTACTGTCTTACCCTCCGCTGCGAGTCACAATGGAGGACAGGCACATTATCCTCATCTACAGACTTGACAGGGCCACAATCCAAGAGCTGTGTGCCAAATTGGAGCCACACCTGATCTCTGCTATCCGTCACCCCACTGGGATCCCCCCTCTTGTGCAAGTCCTATCTGTGCTCCATTTCTTGGCAACTGGCACGTTGCAAGTGACAGTGGGCTTGGCAGCAGGAATGTCCCAGCCAATGTTCTCAATAGTGCTGACCAGAGTGTTGTCTGCCCTGATGAAACACATGCGCAGCTACATTGTTTTCCCCCAGGTGGAGGATTTGGCCACAGTGAAAGCTGATTTCTATGCAATAGGACATATCCCCAACATCACTTGGGCAATTGATGGTACACATATTGCATTTGAACCCACCCGGAGAAATGAACAGGGGTTCAGAAATCAAAAGAGCTTTCACTCGATGAATGTGCAGATGGTGTGCCTGGCGGACCAGTACATCTCCCATGTCAATGCAAAGTATCCTGGGTCTGTGCATGATGCCTTTATCCTGAGGAATAGCAGCATCCCATATGTGATGGCTCAATTCCAGAGGCACAGGGTGTGGCTAATAGGTGAGCCCATGGTCCCCACCCAGTGTACGTTGGTGTATGGGTATGGGTTTGGTCCTCAGGGTTAGTGTCTGGCTAACAGGTATCCCTCAGTATTTGCAGGTGACTCTGGTTACCCAATCCTCTCATGGCTACTGACCCGAGTGAGGAATCCCAGGACAAAGGCAGAGGAATGTTACAATGAGGCACATGGGCGAACAAGAAGAATTAGAGCGAACCTTCGGCCTCCTGAAGGCCAGGTTTCGGTGCCTACATCCAACAGGTGGTTCCCTGTGCTACTCACCCAAGAAGGTGTTACATGTTGCACAACCTTGTCTTACGTCGCCAGGTGCCTTTTCTGCAGGAGGATGAGGCTGGAGATGGGTGTGTGGCAGCGGAGGAGCCTGTGGACAGTGACGAAGATGAGGCAGAGGATGAGGATGTGGACAATAGAAAATCAATCATACAACAGTACTTCCAGTAACACACAGGTAAGACACTGTAACTTCATCTTCCATTGCAGTTTTGTATTGTACATTTTCTCTGACAGGCTGATATTCCCACTATATGGCCACTTTCTGTACCCTTTGACATGTCTATTTACAGATATCTGTGCCCCACTCTGGCTCCTGGTGTATTGACTGCAGCAAAATGCAGGTCATACCTATGTATACAGTACTGTACAATTGAATTGCAATGTCTACAGATGTTTAAACCAATACATAGTTCAATCACTTGACAGACTCACTACTTGTATTTTTTACAAGGATGTTTATTTATGTGCTAATAAGTGGATGCAGTATTGCTATAGGCTGGGGGGTGGTGGAGGAGAGTCCAGGTAAGAGTTCCAGTCTATTTGTATCACAGGTGCATTGTCCAAGGGGGCATAGGAAGTGAAGCAATGGCAGTTCAAGACGGACAGGGTGACAGAGTGGGACACAAGGGTGACAATCAGGAGAGTCTTATTTCCTGGCGGGGGTCTTGGCAATGTTCTCTGGCTTCTGCCTGGATCGGAAGGACTGATTGCGGGGTGGTCCTCCTTCTGAAGGGGGTGGGGAGCTGGTGGCCTGTTGTTCCTGTGGCGGGGCCTCCTGTCCACTAGCGTCAGTGGAGGTGGAGGGCTGTTCATCTGTGTGGCTAGTGTCAGGGGCCCGTTGGTGTGCCAATGCCTCCCTCATGGTGTTGGCCATGTCTGCCAACCCCCCCCTTTGCAATGGTGACCAGGGTAGTGTGGATTTCCCTCAGGTCCTCCCTGATCCCCAGGTACTGTCCCTCCTGCAGCTGCTGATTCTCCTGCAACTTGGCTAGTATCTGGCCCACAGTCTCCTGGGAATGGTGGTATGCTCCCAGGATGTTGGTGAGTGCCTCGTGGAGAGTCCGTTCCCTGAGCCTGTCCTCCCCCTGCCGCACAGTAGTCCTCCCAGCTTCCCTGTTGTCCTGTGCCTCTGTCCCCTGAACGGTGTACCCACTGCCACTTACCCCAGGTCCCTGATCGTCCTGTGTTTGTGGTGTGGCCTGGTGTCCCTGTAGTGGTGGACACACTGCTGATTCACGTGTCCTGGGGACAGAGGTATGGGTCTGCTGGGTGGGTGCTGTGCTGGTGTTTCCTGAGGGGGGAGGCTCTGTGATGGTATGGGACTGTGCCTGGGTAACCGACTGTCGGAGGTCCCTGATGGATCAGGTTGGTCATCCTGATCCAGGCGTGCAGAGCTGCTGTCATCACTGTGGGCTTCTTCTGTGGGGGGACTGGTTGTTGCTGGCACCTCCTCTCCAGTGACATTGTGTGGGGGACCTGTGGGGATGTCAGTGCAGTGTTATTGTTTCTGCGTGTGACATATTGCGCTTGGGTGTGTTGCCTTTTATGGTTGTGATTGCCATGGCAGCTTAGGCTTGTGTGAGTGGTGATTTGGTTGGATAGGTGATTGCCTCAAGTGTGCATGCTTTGGTGATGGATGTCCATGCAGGTCTGTGATGGGTGTCCGTGCATTGGTGTTGCATGCAGATCTTGGTAGTGGGAGGGGTGGGTTGTGATGGTGGGGTGTATGTGAGGTGGTGGAGTGATGGGAGTGAGGGTGTGGGTGGGGGGGTATGTGATGACATGCAGGTATGGGTGTGATAGTAATAGAGATTTGACTTACCAGAGTCCAGTCCTCCTGCTAGTCCTGCCAGGCCCTCAGGATGCAGTATTGTCAAGACTTGCTCCTCCCATATTGTTAGTTGTGGGGGAGGAGGTGGGGGTCCACCACCAGTCATCTGTACTGCTATCTGGTGTCTTGCAACCACGGAACACACCTTCCCACGTAGGTCGTTCCACCTCTTCCTGATGTCATCCCTTGTTCTTGGGTGCTGTCCCACGGCGTTGACCCTGTCTACAATTCTCCGCCATAGCTCCATCTACCTAGCAATGGATGTCTGTTGCACCTGTGATCCAAATAGCTGTGGCTCTACCCGAATGATTTCCTCCACTATGACCCATGAACCTGGTGTGTCTTTGTTGTGCCATGGGTGTAGTGTGAGTGGTGTGTGTGAGTGTGTGTGGGGTAATGTGTTGGGGTATGTGCTGTGAGGTGCGTGGATGGTGTATGGGTGATGGTGTTCTGTGGCTCTGGTTGCGTGGGTGCTCTTGCTGTATCTCTCTCTAGTGGCAATTTATTTGAGTCGTAAAGGGTTGTGGGTAATGTGTGTGTGTGTTTTATAGTGGTGTGGGTGTGTGGGTGTGGCGTGTGTATGGGTGTCAGGTGTGTGTTATTCAAATTGTCCAATGTAGTGTTGTTTTGTATGTGCATGTGTGTATTTTGAGTGCGGCAGTATGTACTGCCCAAGGTTTACCACGGTTGAATGTTCGCTGTGGTGATTCGTGGGTCATAATTCAGTGGGCATAGTTCTGTTGGCATAACAGTGTGGATTTGGCTACCTCCATTTTATCACTGACCTTTGGTCTGGCGGACTTATGTGTGTGTCTGTATAGTGATGGATTGCTATTTGTGTGTCATAATATGGGTAGCGGTAAACCGTGGCAGCGGCGGTATGTTGGCGTCAGTCAGCATGACGGTAAGCGGGACTTACCACTAATGTCATAATGAGGGCCTTAATTATTAATCTGACTAATCTGACTAATGAAAGTGCTGATTTGAAAGAATTGAAAGAACCATGTGTTTGGGAAAAGGTTGGCAAAGGTTTTGCTTCAGTGGGAAATTGGCTCAGCAACATTTGGAATGGGATTCTAAAGAAAATCTTGCAGGGGTTATTGATTATTGTGGTTTGCCTAATTGGAATATGGGGAATATGTAAATTGTGCAAAAGGATTAAATTGAAAAAGTCATAGAATGACCAGAGGAGGGAAAAAGGGAAAAATTGTTTAGGGAAAATTTGAAAAGGGAACAAAAATATTAAGGGATTGGATTGACAGAATTTTAGCTGATGCAAAAATTTGTGGGTGATAGTTGGTGTGATGACACATTTAGTCATCAGAGGAGGGATTGCTAGTGCAGGTGTTTTAATAAAAATTATAAATGAGTGTTCATGTATTACGAGTGATGGATTGTGTAGAAAATGTAATAACGTAGAAAAATAATGCACGCATTTGAAAATGTGATCACGATGAGTGGCTGCCAATGGCCACGAAGTGTACTTATTAATAGTTTATTAATATGAAATGTTGAGTATATGTTTGATTAATGCAGTAATATGACATATTAAGAGTTATGCATTATGTATTAGGTTTATTCGTTATAGGCCTTAACTTAGCGAAGGTCTTGGCCTAGTTGCCCCGCCTCATGTCAAGCTGTATTTCTTAACGTTTAATAAATGGCTGTCCTACAGATTTAAACTGTGATTTTCCATTGTACTGTTTAAATGTGCTCTGAGCTAAAAGTCTTTCTCATGGGAACCGATTGCTAGAAGATGCTGTTCTTGCTAAATGTAACAATATGTGTGTAATGTGTGTAAGACTGACTTTCTCAGGAGGAGAACAATGGAGACACTGACTGGAGTATAAACTGCAACAATATTGTTACCTGAGGAGCCGGATGATGAGGACGTTGCAGAAAAAGCCAATCAGCGACATGTGGACGGAGTAATGGTAGAATTCATAGATTTGAAGTTTTAGTTTTATTTGATAAGTGCGAACATATGATCCCTTGACCAATCACGACTTGGGAAGTAGTTTTAGGGAATTTAGCTTATCAGGACTGCACTGAGGGAAGACAGCCCATTCTTGCCCATTTCCGTCTTGACAAGAGACATGCTTAACTTTAATGCTTAAAGACTTTGCGTTTCTGAACTTTGATGCTGAATCCTGATGCCTTGCCAACTGAACTGATGTCCTGATGATGAAGACTATCTTAGCTTGCCGATCCATTTGAGGAAAGGTATTATTGTACCCATGTGTTTGTTAGGCCTATTTGCTTTTTCTTTCTACATACCAACTGCACTTTTTTGATAGAGTCATAGTTAGATGTTTTCTAAATTTATGTTTACTAAATTGTTTTGCATGAAGCCCAACATGCTGATGCAAATCTGGCTTAGATAAGTATTCTCACTAATGAACGTCTGCCATTAGGGAATAATGTTTGATGAAATTCTTTGCTGAATCTAAATATATGTGATATTGTTTGTGCAATTGTTCTTGTTATTAATTTGCACTGTAACCTTTAGAATGTGTAGTAGTTCAAGCTTTGATTAGATTCCGTTTCTTCCGTCGCTTTGGACAGCAAGTGTTTTTTCTGTATGTGTATCATTTGATTTTGAGATTATTTTACATGACTTTAGCATTGATAATATAGGTAAATAAATATTCTAACATTTACTTAAAGGTGTGGTTATTCATGACTGAGAAGTCATGGTGTGTGAAAATTACTGACTCCATTGATTATTAATGTCATTGATTATCATTGATTATTGTTGTTACTGATTGATTATTGATTATTGATTTGCATGTACTGGAGTTATGGTGGGATCATCTTAATTGTAAGTCAAAAAGTTAATCGTCCCCTTGTAAGTTTACTTATTAAGGTCTGACGTGCTAACACTGCTGTTCATTGCGCCTGTCCACGTTAAGGACATGGTGCAAACAATGCAGTGCCTCCTCCTTTCCTGTGTGTCTGCCTGTACTAAGAACACAATACAAGCAGTGAAGAGCTTATGGTCAGTGCTTTTCCCCTCTGTGTCTTCCCAGTGTTTACAGTCTCTGTGTGCCTACACTAAGCAGCATACAATAGTCCAGTGTCTCTGCCTCTGATGTGGCATCCCACACTAAACACACTGTACAAACAGGCAGCTTTTCCCCTCGTGCTGTCTTGCAACACTAACCATGAGACAGACATAGCACTATTTAAAACCTGCTTGACTGCACTAAGAACATGAAATATATGCAGTGTTTACTGTTTTAGCTGGCCAATCAAATGTGAATAACTTAGTGAAACAAACAAAAAGCACAATGTTTACAGCCTGGCAACTCTAAAAGACACACAAAAGATAAAATGAAATGTAAAACAGTTGACATGAGCGAGCCAATTCAAAGCGCCACGGCCGCTATGAGCGTGTTCGCGAAGGAGACACACAAAAGGAAAAAGAAGTTTGCTGTCAGTCAAACATATTAGCAAACGTGCAATTATCCATGTAACAGGATTGGTCCCCAAGGCGGTAACAAAACCGCCTCAAGGAGGGACAAATGTAAAGCATTTACCAACGAAAACAAAGGATTTTTGAAAGGCAATTCCATGAACGAGTGATAGTGATGGACGTGAGGTGGGCATGATTAAAAGCCTATATAGATACCAAGACGTCCGAAAAGACGCCGTGTTGTGGTTGGCAAGACGTCCAAGCACCTTCCTGACCACAAATGCATGTCTTGCTAGAAGGGCATCTTGCCATGACTTTATTGGATGGGTTGCCACATGTAAAATTAGATCTTGGCAGGTAGCTTAAATCACACCAATGATGCCTATGTGCGACTGACTGAGGCTCAAATCATGTGTTGGACTCAGAGATAAAAGCAGTGGCGTAGCTTCGGGGGAGGGGTTTGGGCTGTTATACCCCCCTTATAACAGTATTTTGTGATAAATAGTTGATTACAACTGCTGTCAGTCGGGAATGGTGAGATGTCTGTCGGATTTCACCAGGAGTTTTTACACACACAAACAAAAACGGACACACACTCTCTCCTCTCTCTGTTTGGAAAGGCTTAAAAAATGTTGGTTATTTCACAACTTCTACCCCTACCAATCTGCATTCCTGTCCCTTTCCAATGCCCTTTAAGCCCCTCTTGTGCGCCCTGTTTATCCTAAATGTATGTTAACATTATGAGTCAGCGTGATTGATGGTAAATCTGAAACCACTTTCTGTGTATTACATGATGTAAGCACTAGTAGACAACAAAATGCCTATCGCCAGACCTAAAAAAGAGATATCTTCCTTTTTTAGCTTGATTCTTAATTGCACTGTCAAGATGACCGATATGACATTAGTATCCACATACACACACACACACACATCCCTTAAAACCAAAAAATTCCTATGGTTAGCCCTTCCCCATACATAACTCGCACATCAGCCATACAAACCATAACTCACACCAAATGCAATTTTCATGATCTCACTCACAAAATGGCAATTCACATCACAAATGACAGACGATTTCAATGATTTGACACATGAGGTTACCAAATTCTTATCAGCGAATCGACTTTAGATACTATATGATTTCTTGGGTATTTATTATTATTTAATTATGTTTTGCTGTCAGGTGTTCTTTTTCATATAAACACCATGAGAATGTAAGCACTGTATTTAAAATGTACAGGGTGCATTAACTGTTGTATACATCCTACTAATTTTAGGATAACCAGAGAGTCATAATTCTTTCGACAATGATGCCTAACCTTAGTGTCTAATGAGCTGAAGAACATGTTTTCAGTCTCTGCCCTCTGCATACACTTTGGCATTCATTTCAAAAGGACTGGAAACAAACCAAAGTGGTATTGCTGCAGCTGGCATTACTACATCCATGGGAAACAGCAATGCCGAGGTGTCCTAGGGCTCAGAGTTGTTCCCTTATAAATTTGGGCACGGTATTTCTGAATCTGAATCATATGGTTATTCTTCATTTTAGGCCTGTTTTTAAACTGTGTGTTTTGCTAGGTGTTACAAAACGTTATGAATGAGGTTTTTCCGCATTACGTTTAAGCCCGATTTTGCTGGTAACTGTTATCGGCAGAATTGCGACTGAGCTAGCACTCATGAGGGCCAACCACAGTTGGATAGATTTCAAATATTATTGACATATTGGCTACAACGAAAATTACAGTGGTGCTTGAACAACTATTAAAGTTTAGGTGCTGGCCAATAACATCACCTCACTAAAGGCAGAGCGGGTGTTTGGCAGTCTGTTTGAAGACAACACGAGTAGCCAGAGGAAAACATGCCAATGGCCTTTTTAGGTCGAGCGTTCGAGGCCTCTTGTATATACTTTAGTATATACTTCTATACTTCTTTGTGGGGTCTCTGCTTTTTCACTGGTTTGTTTCAGAGTCCCTAAAAAATCCTTGCTTGCTAGTAGTCAATCCTTGCTCTTTGTCCCACCTTTTCAACAGTTGTACACTCCCTTAGAGCATGGCCCTAGTACTTGTACCCTTCCACTTGTGCCTATGAAGCATGTGTTTAGGGATTACTTTGTTCAAAGGCTAATAGCATTTGACCAGAGCGCTGGATGCTTCAGTGGCCCCAGTCTGTTTCTGTTAACAGGGCTCTAGTCTATTACTTACTTTTCATCTGCAGTGATGTGTGACTTTGTTTATTCCATTCATTACTCTCCCTTGCACATTGTTCCTTTTGTATGTCTCTGCGAGCTCAGCAGCGCTTTGAACCGGCTGCTTATGTCAACTGTTTTACTTTTTATTTTCAGTTTGTGGCAAGAAAACGCTAATAGCTGAAACTCGAGCAAACACGAGAGCTATTGCAGTTCAAATGTTTGTTTTGTTTTCAGTCTGTGTGGAAATAAAAGTCCAGTCAGTAAATTACAACGCTATGAGCTCTAACTCGAGCAAACACGAGACTACTGCATTCCAAATGCTTGTTTAAATTTATTTTTTGTATTTGTGTTTTGCCCATGTGAATGTGTGCCTGTGTTCTGCTTTGGCGCCTGTAGCTGCTTGTTTTGTTGGTTTCTGCACAGCGGCATGCGGTGGCTCTCCTCCACAAAGTTGCACCCCTGCCTTTCGAATTGCAGCTTGATTGGAATCATGTGCCTTTCTTTTATTAGCAAGCCACCCGCTCTCATGCTTCACCATTGTGCACATTTGATTTTATCAGCACGGTGCCCCGCAGCTGATCATTGGCACTGCAAGGACTCCAGTATGGAAAGCCTCGGCATTCTACGTCCATGCGCCTCTTGTTTACATTCGGCCTGATGTAATGCTGTTTTTCTTGGGCTCAGGCAGCGCTGAGACCTGGTTTTCAGTGTTGGTTTTCAAACAGGAGTTTTCTCATCTGAGGGCCTTAGAGGTACAAAACCCTTTCTACACCTCTTCGCTCTGTTTAATCCCATTTCACCCGAGCCTCTGAATTTTGATGTGCAGAGCTAACTTTCTTTTATACCAGTTGTAAAAAGTAGATTTATGGACCGAAAAACCTTTGCACAGATCCACTGTGTTGCCTTTAGAAATGCAACCCTGCTACCTCAATTGTGCAGCTCTTGAATGCCGCAGAGTCCTTTAAACATATAACTCGAAATTGAGCTTTGTACCCACATAAACTGCAGCCCCTTTCATGTGCAGTGGTGAATTTTTCCTGACCACAACTGGACAATATTATACACATTTTGCACCTGCCCAAAATACGCGAATTTAGTGTGCACCATTTTATAACTGAACTTGATTTTTAAGATCACCTCATAATGCCCTTCTACCCTGCATAAGGGCTATAAGTAACAGGCGCTGCTGTAATGCAGCGCGATGGCACTCACTTCACATATCTTGCAGAACTAGAGACCTGACTTGACCGTGCCAGGATTCGAACACACGATGGGCAGACAACAGCAGAGTGTCAGTTGTGAGTGTTTAGCTCCATTGACGCCTGTAACGAGTGTGCCAATTAATATTTTGACCTTTACCTAAATTGAGTAACATTTTGTTTTCTCCATCTAAAGATTGTGACTGTGACCAAATAATTTTCTCTCGCTGATAGTTCATAAATGTACATGTACACATTCCCCTTTTCCCGACATCGTAATATACAAACAGCAAAGGTTCTCAGTGTTTATTTAATGTCTTCCTGAAAAGTTTAAAACCTAATTTGCTTTTGTCCTTTTTATGCAAAAAGTGCACTGTGGATTTGATCCATTTAAAAAAAATGGGAATATTTAATTTTACTGTTACTGTTTGAGCACATCTCGGCCTAAAGGAGGTCGCCCCCTTTCTTTTGTTCTGCTGCACCAGAGATGCGGGGTAAATGCCTTACTGTCTTCAAGCAGCTTCCAGAAAGAACATTGCCCCCGCATAAATAAAGACATCATTTCATAAATCTGTGTGCTACTTTTATCTTGGAAAAGGGAGGGGGAATATTTTAATAAAGCCACGCATGTCTTGGGCAACATTTCTTTGTTTTATCTTTTAAAGGACTACAATATTACATAAACTTATTGACCCCTATCCAATCACCACAAATATAACACACGGGCACGCACACCGCATGTGGGCGCACACGTACAAAACATGACAAACAAGCACATACACACAGTTTTGTTTCATAGCCTAATTACATTTAGCTGTTAAAAGTGGCCATCCAGTCAACATCAGACATCCTAAAACCCCTAGATGAGGACATAAAGTAAAGCAATCTTCAGGAATGCTTATTGGTGATCATTAGAGACGCAGGACTTGTAAGAATAACACTTGTTTTTCTCTGTTCGGGATGGCCTCTTGAAAAATATTAGGCATATTAATGGGGGGTAGGTGATTCGCAGCCATCGCGGACTTGTGAATATTTTTTTGTTTTTGTTAAAGTGGTGCCGGTAGATGGGCTTTTATTTACACTCAACGTTTTGGTAACCACATTAAAACAAAAACGTTTTATTTTCTTAGACTTTTCATGAACATGCGGTCGCCTCAGATTATTAATTTTACACAGAATCAGTAAAACCGAAACTAATACCTCAAATTGACGCAGTAATTCCATAGCAAAGCACCTTTTTTTATTTTTAATGAAGCTCGCCCAGATAATTTTTGTTTGAATTCGGAATTTATGGAACTGTTTACAAATTCCAGCATGCAATACAAAAAAAAAAAAAAAAAACGACCTAGGTAACATACCTAGGCTCTTGGGGCCAGCTACTCACTTGGGACCTGCTACTTACTTTCTTGGGAGGGCTAATTTGAAAGCTCTAGTCTGTTAGTTTGCTCTAGTCTGTGTAAGGTCTCAGGTGGGGCCTGGTGGTAAATCTTTTCACTTGCCATAAAAAAAACAATCTACACTTAGGGGGTGATTCTAAGCTTGCCGGGCGGCGGTAGCCGCCCGCCAAGCGGGAACCGCCAGAAGACCGTACCGCGGTCAAAAGACCGCGGCGGTCATTCTGGGTTTCCCACTGGGCTGGCGGGCGACCGCCGAAAGTCCGCCCGCCAGCCCAGCGGGAAACACGCTTCCCACGAGGACGCCGGCTCAGAATGGAGCCGGCGGAGTGGGAAGGTGCGACGGGTGCAGTTGCACCCGTCGCGAATTTCAGTGTCTGCAAAGCAGACACTGAAATTCTTCGTGGGGCCCTCTTACGGGGGCCCCTGCAGTGGCCATGCCATTGGCATGGGCACTGTAGGGGCCCCCAGGGGCCCGCGGCACCCACTACCGCCATCCTGTTCCTGGCGGGAGACCCGCCAGGAACAAGATGGCGGTAGGGGGTGTCAGAATCCCCATGGCGGCGGAGCGCGCTCCGCCGCCATGGAGGATTCTCAAGGGCAGCGGGAAGTCGGCGGTACACCGCCGACTTTCCGTTTCTGGCCGTGGCTGAACCGCCGCGGTCAGAATGCCCAGCGGAGCACCGCCAGCCTGTTGGCGGTGCTACCGCCGACCTCCGCCATGGCGGTAATTACCGCCAGGGTCAGAATGACCCCCTTAATATCTACATACCTACTGTGGAGCAGAGAAAAAAATATATAACCTCTCCCAAAAGCGAGACCTATTGGCTATGCCAGTGCTTGTTACTGTTTATTCTCCATCTACAAACTTTCAAGTTTAATGAGATGCTTCAGCACCTGGCGCACTCTTGTTCCAACGCCACTACTAATATGTGGCAAACCTTTTGGTCTAGTTAAGGCCAGGCTGATGATTCTGGGTCATAAATGCTGAAAGAATTATGATGAGGCGTTTTCTTATCAATGCCGTTTACATGGACGTCAATTCACCAGCATGCCAGGGGCAGCAGAAGTGACATCTCGCGCCCTTTGACTTCATCTTTCACTGACAGACTTATAGTTCCACATACACACAAATTTACACTTACACACACACTCTCACTTAAAGGCACTCTCACCTGCAAGCATGAACACAACATATATTTAAAAGCATTTTTACTTACCTCAGCTGCCATGGAAGTGCAAATTCACGTTTTATTACACTAATAGTTAATAATTTCTTATTATTCCCTATCAGTGTAATATAAAATTGACAGAAGACTAAGTGAGTGGAGTCCCACCTGGCATCCATAAGAGCGAGCTGTCACTGTATTGGTAGTACTGACGTTGCCTCCTCTGAAGCGAGGGGTCGCAAAGGCAGTGCCAGGGGTGGCAAAGGGCAATCCAGGGGTCGCAGCTGCAACCCCTGGCGACCCCTAAATGAGGTCCGTAGTTGTTTAGCTTGTGTCCTAGCTATGACGTTTCATTGCCTTCTCGGCCATAGCAGGGAAGGATGTTTTGTACTTCATTGTGCCATGAGCAATGTGGCTGCACACGAATCACCAGTCTGCAAGCATATGCATCTATGAACAATTGGTTATGTGGTACTGTATAGCCATTATTTCCACACAACACTAAAAAGAAAGAACATACATGTACTCTTTATTACAGTAAAAAGGCTGTTGTACATTAAATTTAGTGCAATAAATACAATGAAAATGAAAACTCTGGCCCAAAATACAAAAACAATGATAATCACCAGCCATTAATATCATTACTGTACAAAGACAGACTAGGACTGAACCAAAAATGTAAATATTGTGACACCGAATTATTTTCTTGTACCTTCAAAGCGACTTCTTATTGCAAGTTTCAAGGTTCAGACAATACAGAATTGTTATATTCTTATAATTAAATATTTCTCAGGGTTTACAATGCTAGACATATGCCAATGACGAAGGAAACAAATCAACGTCAAGGTCACACACTCTACAAATTATTTTTCTCTTCCTAAACATTCCATTTACAAGCTACTGCACATATGTATATATTTACATTATAAACCACAAATTGTTTGCCATGTTTGCAAGTTCTCCGAGACATTTTTGTAATACTGGGCTAGCATAGCACAACAGAAGCGAGGAACTAACCTTAAACACTCTTACCAAAACAGAATCTACATTAAAAATCTCTGGTTTAGGGCGCTGTAAATCGGCCCAGCCAAACTAATTGTTATTCTGGTTTGTTTGCAGTTGGGAACAGTGCTGTATTAACTCTGCAGAGCCTCCACTGGCCCTGCTGGGTTATACTTCTACCCTTAAGGCCTATAAGGTCAAAGTAGGGTTCTTGGGGTGTCCATCACTATTTTTTAAGTTTTGCCTGCACAGCACTTGCCCTGTGCTTGCTATGTCTCTTGTAATTAAAAACAAAATCCGAAAAGGGGCTTAAAGCCTGCCCATTACTTATCTTTACTTATCTTCGGTTGGCTCCCACATCACTCTTGTTTCCTCCCTTCTTATTGGTCACCGGCTCCTCCCGGCCTCTGGGTTCCTTGTGGGCTGAAGCTTACACTAAATACTGCTTCCTTTTGCTAGGGTCCTTCCACTGGCTGCAGGACCTCATTGTTTTAATTTTCCACATGCAGTGTTAGCGAGTGCATACATCTGCAATCCTCTCCTTAACCCCTGCCAGCTCCTCCCTCTCCCCTTGGTTTCACCTGCACCGCCCTCTGGCTGTACTCAACCCAAAAGTAGTGGAGCACTTTACATGCACACCAGTTACATTACACAAGGACACATTTATTTTTTTATTTCTTTATTACTGTTTATTTATTTAAGTGATTTGCCCAGAATCACAGATGTTGAGCTGACGCTGAGACTTGAGCCTAGATCCCAGTTCCATAGTTTGCAGCTGTTAGAATTTGGGTCTCTAGTTGGCAGAGTTAAGCAGCCTGTCCAAGTAGGGACCACAATCCTAGTCAATGTAAGTCACAACACAATCTAAATTATCCTGTGCTCACCTTCGGGTAGCTTGGCACAGAGTAGGCAGGCTTAACTTAAAAGGCAATGTGTAAAGTATTTGTGGAATAACTCATACAGTCACACAGTGAAAACACCATAAAAAGGTCTTCACACCAGTTTAAACAAATAGATAATATTTGTCTGAATAAACTAAGACCAAAATGACAAGAATCAATCAATCAATCAATCACAAGATTTATAAAGCACACTAATCACCTGTTAGGGTCTCAAGGCGTTGGGGGGGGAAGCTACTGGTCGTAAAGCCATGTCTTTAGGTGTTACCTGAAAGTTAGGCGGTCTTGGGTCTGGCGAAGGGTGAGCGGTATGGAGTTCCAGGTCTTGGCGGCCAGGTGGGAGAAGGATCTTCCTCCGGCGGTGGTGTGGCGGATGTGGGGAATGGAGGCGAGGGCGAGGCTGACGGAGTGAATGTTGCGGGTGGGGGTGTGGAAGGTGAGTCTTTTGTTGAGGTAGGTTGGGCCTGTGTTGTGGAGAGCCTTGTGAGCGTGGATGAGGAGTTTGAAGGTGATCCTCTTTGGTATTGGTAGCCAGTGTAAGTCTCTGATGTGGGGGGTGATGTGGTGGCGGCGTGGGACATCCAGAATGAGTCGGGCGGGTGCGTTCTGGATTCTTTGCAGCTTTGTTTGGAGTTTGGTTGTTGTTCCTGCATATAGGGCGTTTCCGTAGTCCAGTCGGCTGCTGACCAGGGCGTGGGTGACAATTTTCCTGGTTTCGACAGGAATCCACTTGAAGATTTTTCGGAGCATGCAGAGGGTGTTGTAGCAAGAAGAGGAGATGGCGTTGACCTGCTGAGTCATGCTGAGTGTGGAATCCAAGATGAATCCCAGGTCACGTGCGTGGGTGGTAGGAGGTGGTGCGGATCCGAGGGAGGTGGGCCACCAGGAGTCATTCCATGAAGAGGGGTTGGCTCCGAAGATGAGGATCTCTGTCTTGTCTGTGTTTAATTTGAGGCGGCTTGCTTCCATCCAACTGGCGATGGCTTGGAGTCCATTGTGGAGGTTGTTTTTTGCAGCTGTAGGGTCTTTTGTGAGGGAGAGGATTAGCTGAGTGTCGTCTGCATAGGAAATTATGTTGATGTGGTGTGTTCCTGCGATGTTGGTGAGTGGGGCCATGTACACGTTGAAGAGTGTGGGGCTGAGGGATGAGCCTTGGTGGACGCCACAGATGATACTGGAGGCTTCTGATATGAACGGTGGAAGGCGGACTCTCAGGGTTCTACCTGAAAGAAATGATGAGATCCAGTCGAGTGCTTTGTCGCGGATTCGGGCGTTATGGAGGCGTGTGCGGAGAGTGTGATGACAAACTGTGTCGAAGACTGCGGAGTGGTCCAGGAGGATGAGTGCTGCTGTTTCTCCTTCGTCGAGAATGGTCCTGATGTCGTCTGTGGCAGCGATGAGTGTGGTCTCGGTGCTGTGGTGATTGCGGAATCCGGATTGGGAGGTGTTGAGAGCCTTGCTGTCTTACAGGAATCGCGATAGTTGGCTGTTCACAATTTTTTCGATTACTTTGGCTGGGAACGGGAGGAGGGAGATTGGTCAGTAGTTCTTCGGGTCGTCTGGGTCTGCCGTGGGTTTTTTCAGCAGGGCGTTGACTTCTGCGTGCTTCCAGCTTTCTGGGAAGGTGGCTGACTTGAAGGAGCTGTTGATGGTGTTGCAGAGGTGGGGAGTGATGATGATATTTGCATTATTGAAGATATGGTGTGGGCAGGGGTCCGATGGTGATCCGGAGTGGATGGAGGCCATGGTGTTGGCAGTGTCTTCTTTGTTGACGGGGGTCCAGGTGTGGAGGAGGTGGGTGTCACTTGGGGGATTGGGTTTGTGTGTGTTTGTAGTCAGCTGGTGGGTCTGGGGTTTTTTCACTACCACGACAAGTACAATTTAAAAGTACATGTCCTGCCATTTACTTACATAGCCCCCTTCCCTATGGGCTACCTAGGGGTGACATATGTAATTAATGGGGAGTTTAGGGCTTGGCAAAGAGTTTTAAATGCCGAGATGGTATTAAAACTGCACACACAGGCCTTGCAATGGCAGGCCTGAGACATGGTTAAGGGGCTACTTATGTGGGTGGCACAATCAGTGCTGCAGGACCACTAGTAGCATTCAGTTTACAGGGCCTGGGCACAAATATGTCTAAAAAGCATTGACACAACCAATAGATATTGCATGGGCAAAACCTGTTTGCTTTACCAATGCTTGTTCCTAAATGGACTGCCAAATGTAGGGATATAACTCTCTGCGGGTTACTTGGTTTTAAAACTAAAACCACAGGTTTGAGAGTGTGTTTCTTTGAAAAGAAACTGTGCCAAACTGAGCTTCAAAAATGGCACCCAATTTGTAACGTTTCATTGTATTGAATGGAGCTGCCGCTGTGTCAGCTCCATGAACTGACCAAAAACACATTTCTTTGCTTGGAGGAGGATCTCTAAATATGACAGGAAGTTATGTGTGGAGGGCCTGTGAGGATCTGAATGACTCCCTTAGGCCCATATTTATACTTTTTTTGTACCACATTTGCGTCATTCTTTTTAGCGCAAATTCAGCGCAAACCTAACTCCATATTTATCTTTTGATGTTAGACATGTCTAACATCAAAATGTAGGCGTTTGCAATATTTTTTGGATGAGTGAACCTACCTTGCGTCAATGAGATGCAAGGTAGACGTTTCCATCAAAAAAATTGTGCTATCCCCATAGCCCCATATTTATCCCGTTCTAAAATGACACACGGGTGGGAGGAGGGGCTAAATAATGGTGCTACGCTTGCTTTGCACCATTATTTAACACCTGGGTCAGACCAGGCGTTAGGGGACCTGTGGACCCATTTCCATGGTTAAACACCATAGAAATTTGTCCACAGGTGCCCTCCTCAAACCCCTGGAACACCCCCACCCACACCAGAGGGACACCAGAGGACCCCATGCCAGGTAAGCAGGGTAAGTATAGGTAAGTATGTTTTTTTTTTTTTAAAGTGGGCACAGGGTTCAATGGCCATGCCCAGGGGACACTTGTCCCCTTTGCTAGCCATTGGGGTGGTGGGCATGACTCCTGTCTTTCCCAAGACAGGAGTCATGTTTTCGGTGGCTGAGCGCCAGGAAATGGCGCTAGTCTGGTTAACGACTTTTTTTTGCCTCTAACCAGGCTAGCGTCACTTTCTGATGCACAACCCCCATCTTCCCTACCACCTCTAAGACGCTAGCCCAAGTTTAGCGCCGGCTTACACCATTCAATAAATACAGCGTCCAGCTGGCATTGTTAAATGACGCAAGCCGGCGTGAAACTTTTTGCCACAAAACAGCGTTAGCGCAGTTTTGCTGCAAAAAGCATAAATATGGGGCTTAGTCTTCTCATGGAAACGCATTTTGAACCAAAAACGTTCAACGTCATAAGACATCAACAAAGAATCAAGGTAGAGTGCACTACTACTCATTTTACATAGTCATGTACTCTCATAGTCCAGACATTATTGTAATATTCTCTGACATTAGCACTAAAATTGACCTTATTGATAGTTCCATGACCATTAATGAAAACGTCAACCCAGGCTAAGAAATCATCCAAAACTGTCCTATCACATCGATGTTAAAACAAATACTTATCAAAGAACTTGTCATGAACCACAGTTAGGTGGTCTTTGTTTGCATTTTTGTAAATCACTCCAGTGTATTCCTTAGCCAAGAATCACGTGCAGTAGGACGCCATATTTAAAGGCAGAAGAGACAGTCTTTGATCAAACGAAAACACCGATTTTTAAAACTGCTGCCAACTTTCTATTTTATCCCGATGTCCTACAAGATTTCTCAATCAACTTGGGAGATATTACAAACTTTCCCAGCGTACCAGGGCATTACCTCGCTCTGCCTCTCAACAGAACATTGATGTTCACTCTCTAATTGGATTCGCTAATATTTAGATACGGGGAGGATCGTCTCCTAGACTATGTCCCAGATGCCAGAGCCTAAAACTGTGAGTAGGTGTCATTCTTATTGGCCCTAAACTGCTGCCAGATTTCTGTTCCTGAAGGTCTTTATTGGCTATGAAAATAGTGTTTCTATTGGAATACCGGGTGCAATAGACTGATAGGATTTAACCAAAGGTGAATTAATAACTAGCCACACCCCACGCTGCAATTTAGGCCCATATTTATACTTTTTTAGCATCGCATTTGCGTAATTTTTTGGTGCAAAAACAGCGCAAACTTACAAAATACGCTTGTATTTTGTAAGTTTGCGCAGATATTGTGTCAAAAAACGACGCAAATGCGGTGGTAAAAAAGCATAAATATGGGATTTATACTTTTTTTAGCTCCGCATTTGCGTTGCTTTTTGACACAAAAGCGGCACAAACTTACAAAATACAATTGTATTTTGTAAGTTTGCGCCACTTTTGCATCAAAAAGCGGCGCAAATGTGGCGCAAAAAAAGTATAAATATGGGCCTTAGTCTCTTAAGACCCACATTTGTTATTGAACAAGGATTGCTTAGTGGACGACTCTCCCCTCAACTACACTAACAGAGACTGTGTATAGTGGCTAAGATGTAACTAAGTGATAATTTGCAAATTATCTAGTTAAATACTGCACAGCCTCCTCCTTTGAGGTACATTCTCACTATTTTTTGGGGTTATTGTTGACGCTCTCATTTTATGTTCTAAATAGCAATTATTGTTGGTGTAAATAACGGAAGGCTTGCTGCACGTTTCTCCTGCAGAAAGTCTGGGCTCCTCGAAACCTTTACTGATAGGAACACAACATGCACTTTTGGACGAGTACTTGTAAAGGATCTTCAGGAAGGCAGACTTTGTATTCGATTCTTGCTTGCAAAGAATGATGTAGCATTTAGGAAAGAAAGTGCTGCATAAGATCCCAAAGCTCGATATCAATATGACAATCATTTCGACCGCCGGCAAATATTTGCCAAATGTGGTCAGATAGACTGGAATGAAGGTGATCCAGGCTATGAAGTAAATTAGAAGGCCAAAGGTGATGAATTTGGCTTCATTGTAATTCTCTGGCAACTTTCTACCTCTGAAGGCAAATATAAAGCAGATAAATGCTAGAAGGGCTATATAGCTGAGCATTACCCCAAAGACCACATTCGAGCCTTCATCACATTCCAGTATGACGGTTTTTGGAAGAGAGTAGTTCTCAGTCACAAAGGGAGGGTTGAATAATAGCCAGCATGTGCAAATGATGATTTGGACCCCAGTACAGGTGGAAACTATGGTGAAAGGTTTATAGAGGCACTTCAGAATGCTTTGCAGTTTGGGGTCAAAGCTGAATGCCAGCAAGATCTTTAAGGATTTCAGTAAAATGCAGGCAACACAGAGTGTGAAGCTGAGGCCAAAGAACAGTTGCCTAGACCTGCACTGGAAGGTGGTAGGCTTTCCAACAAAAAAGCAAGTGCTCAGGAAGGAGAAGAAAAGGCAGAGTAGAATGACATAGCAAAGCAAGCCTCCAGAGGACTTCACAACAGGAGTGTTGAGGTTCCTTGTAAATATGATGCTTATTATGAAAGTCAGCATGACTCCAAGCAAAGTGAGGCCTAACAACACCACAGCGAAGCCATCGGTCCAGTCAAGGTACTCTATCTTCTTTTCAAAACACATGCTGCTGTTCACAGGTGCCCAAAGGGATCTGTTACTACATGAAAGACAGAATCCCATATCTGAAACGAAAGTAAAAATAGATTTGTTAGCACTTTCTGAACACGAGTTCATTGTCTGCTTACATCATGTGCATTTTCTTGCCTTAGTAATGTGAATACAATATACAGTGGTGACGCAACAACAAGAAACGGACATGAACTGTGTCAGAATCTCATTGGACACAGGAAGTGATCAGGGTTTGAGTTACACCATAGCATGCACTTGTTATCACAGGTGCTGCCTTCTTTAGAGAGCAGACTAATAAAAGTCAACACAAGAGCGGAAAGGACAAATCTGTCCTGTTTCTGATTAGATTTATTTCAAGAAGGGTATAGAGCCAAAAACAAGTTTTTTCATTTTTTAAGTACAAACATGAAGTCAGTAGCAGGAGAAATAAAATATAATGACATGGCTGATGGCAAGGTGCTTTGATGAACTATTTTTCCGTTTTCAACATTTCACCAGCAGAGCGATAATCAAAATATTTAGCACTCCTTTACACGTTGGTGTTGTACTGTAACTCTGTCTCCAAAAGGTGGTGTGTGGGTGCTCTTGCCTTCATGGACCACTAAGTTGGTCATCAAAGGTAACTGGAGCTTCTGACAGTCTGTTTGGGTACTGTTGCAAGAGGTACCAGGAAAAGACGAGATGTATAGTAGGTGTTTTATTTAGTCTCCACTAGCCGCTTCTTCCTTCATTCCGTCCTGTCAGCAGACCCTCACACCAACGTTCTAACGCAAACTCCCACACAGCTCCTAGGCTATTCCATCACAGCATGTTCAGAGAGGTAGGAAGGGCTGTACCATTATTGTACATATAAATACTCAAATAAAAGGTTTAACAGAAATAATAGAAACAATAATACAAATTATAACACATCCCCTTACCTACAAAATGTATGTATAACTACATATGATGAAGCAATAGTCACATTACAGTACATCAACACATGACAATGACTTGGGAGGATAATGTATACATAGCAAGGGCAACTGTAACCCTCCCTGATATGTCACATATATCTATTTCATGACATAGTACAAATTATAACACAATGAACCATAAATGGTGCCGAATGGTTACAATACAGTATATCAATAAATGGCCTGAATAGAAAGGGTAAAGATAAGTAGTAACGTCAACTGTAACCCCCCTGATTGTCAGAGATATCTATTTCATGACATAAGGGGTGATTCTCACCCTGGCGGGCGGCGGAGGCCGCCCGCCAGAGTTCCCCCCTCCAAAATACCGCTCCGCGGTCGTGAGACCGCGGAGGGTATTCTGGCTTTTGCACTGGGCTGGCGGGCGGCCGCCAAAAGGCCGCCCGCCAGCCCAGTGCAAAAGAGCCTTCCCACGAGGACGCCGGCTCAGAATTGAGCCGGCGGAGTGGGAAGGTGCGACAGGTGCAGTGGCACCCGTCGCGTATTTCATTGTCTGTAAAGCAGACACTGAAATACAAAGTGGGGCCCTCTTACGGGGGCCCCACGACAACCCATACCGCCATCCTGTTCCTGGCGGGAGAACCGCCAGGAACAGGATGGCGGTATGGGCTGTCAGAATCCCCATGGCGGCGCAGCGAGCTGCGCCGCCATGGGGGATTCTGAAGGGCAGCGGAAAACCGGCGGGAGACCGCCGGTTTTCCGCATCTGACCGCGGCAAAACCGCCGCGGTCAGAATGCCCTGTGGGGCACTGCCAGCCTGTTGGCGGTGCTCCCGCCAACCCTGGCCCCGGCGGTCCATGACCGCCGGGGTCAGAATGACCCCCATAGTCTTTGTGCCAGGTGGGTAGCTTGTGACACCTTCCACCCCAGTGCCTGACGTTGAGCGGTGATGAGGTGCCATTACTTGTGTTGTCCCCTGTGGGTTGCTGTTTTACCAGTCTGTCCATGCTCCACATTTGGCCATTGTCCATTATGACTACATTGGGTTTTACTTTTGGTACGCACATAGGGTTGTAAAATTTGGAGACCTCATCACATTTCCTCAACAGCTTCTTAACATAAACCCAGTCTCCTATTTACCATTTTTGCTGTTTGGTTCCATGCGTGCGGTCATAATGTTCCTTGTCGTTGTTCTGGTGTCGAGTGATATTGTCCTTCCTACGTCTTGTGTTGTGCACCACCTCCGTTCCCCCTCCTAACCAATCAGGAAAGAAGTTAGTGCACGGTTTCCTTCCTTTGAGTGCTGTGAAAGGTGAGATCCCTGTGATCTGGTTAGGGGTGGTGTGATATGCCCAGAGCATGTCTTGAATTGCTTTCTCTACTGGAATATGATTTGCACAAGCTAATTGAATACATTTTTTTATAATTCTATTAACTCTTTCAACCATACCATTGGCTCTGGGACAGTACAACGCTGTTCTCAAATGTCTGATTCGTAGCTGTTCTAAGAATTATGTCATAGCAAGGGAAGTGAATTGTACACCATTATCCGTACTACTAGTAGAAGGTACTCCTTCAATTGTAAACATGTCTTTTTAAAATGTTATAAGGGAGTCTGTGGTAATCTGGTTTATCATCCTTACAAAAACCCAATGGGATTGGTAATCAACCAACACAAATGCAAATCTCTTTGCCACACCCTTGCGGTTGATTGGGCCAATTATATCCAGAGCAAGCTTCTCCCAAGGTTTGTCCTGGACAGACACCGGAGATATAGGAGTTTTATTAATTATTTTGGATTTGTCACTGTTGGCACAGATAGCACAGTTCTTTACTTTGAATTCGATAGCAGAGTCCATTCCAGGAAACCAGTAATGCTCCCTTAGTCTGGCCTTTGTGAGGTTCCTGCCTAAATGACCTTCATGTACAAGATCTATGACTTTTCCTTTTAATGTATCTGGGGGGACTATTTTGTCATCCCTCATTATGAGGTTGTTATTCATGTTGAGTTCTTGACGTATCTCCAATTTTGTTTAATGTCCTCCGGTAAGTTTTTATTATTTTTAGGCCATCCCTGCAGAATGTTGTTTTTTAGACATTGCAACACCTCATCCTTCACGGTGCAATCTTCCCATTCTTTGTTGGTGATGGCTGATGAGTTAATTTCTAAAATGGGATACTCAAGGGTTTCATGTTCTTCTACTTTTTTCAAGGGAACTCTTGAAAGGAAGCCTGCAGTTGTGTTGAGGTTTCCTAGGACATATTCTATTTTGAAGCAAAAACCCTCCAATCCTAATACCCATCTGGCTATATGTGGAATACTATTGGTAGCTCCTTTGCTTGTATACATATACATAAGAGGTTTGTGATCAGTACGGATTTTGAATTGTAATCCCCACAAAAAGAATTTGAAGTGTTTGAACCCCCAAAAACATGCCAAGGCTTCCTTTTCTACTACGGAGTAGTTCATTTCTGATTTGCTGAGGGATCCTGAGGCGAACGTAACCATCCTTTTCTTGCCGTTGATAATTTGGGAGAGGGTAGCCCCCAGGCCTTTGTTACTGGCATCCGTTGTCAGTATAGTTTTCCTTTTGGAATCGAAGGTGCACAGATATGGAGCTGTATGAAAAGCATCTTTCAACATTCTAAAGGAATCGTGATGTTCATCCATCCATCTGTATTGAGTGTGATTCTTCAATAAGTCTCTCAAATTATCTGTTATGCAAGCAAAATTCTTAACGTACTTTGCCATATATTCTGCCAAGCCTAGGAATGATTTAAGTTCCTCCTTAGTTTCTGGGGCACGACCTTTATTGCTTCTAATAAGCATATTCTAGGTTTGAACCCTTCCTTGGATATGGTGTGGCCCAAATAATCCACGGTACTGACCCTGATTCTGCACTTGTCTTTCCGTAGGGTGAGGCCCGCTCTTTTGAGTTTGTTGAGGACATTGCGTAGTACTTTATCAAGGTCTTCTACTGTAGAGCCATAAATAAGAACGTCATCCTGGAAGCACATGGTTTTGGGTATCCACTCTGGAATTTGCTGCATCATTTTCTGGAAGAGTGCAGCCGCGGATGCTAATCCAAATGGCATTCTGTTGAACATGAAAGTTCCCATAGGAATGGTGAATGCAGTTAAGCACCTGGACTCCGGGTGTAGTTCTACGTGGTGATATGCCATTGATAGGACAAGTACGGAAAAACATGTAGCCTCTCCCATAGTGCTTAGCATCTCATGGATGCGGGGTAGCAGATGTCTTTCAACGCAAATATTGTCATTTAGGTTGCGTAGATAAGCACATACTCTGATGTTGTTACCATTTGATTTCCGGGCTAAAACAATTGGAGATAACCATTCTGAGCAGTCTATGGGTTGTATGACCCCTAGTTCTCTTAGTCTAGTCAGCTCCTTTTCTAACGGGCCCCACATTAAGTGCGGTATTGGTCTTCGTTTGTGTACAACAGGTTTGTAGTTTGCTTTCAATTTGATCTTATGTTGGTATTGCTTCAGGAGTCCCAATCTTTCTGTAAATACTTCAGGGAATTCATTACATATGTGTTCACTTGCAGAGAGTTGATCCACTATAGTACTTGGTCCGAGTTGTTGGGATCTAATTTTATTCCTAATTCTTTCTGATGTTGCCAGCCAAGGAGATTAGAGATGTCTTGTACTATATACACTTTGCCGACTGCGGATCTGTCTTTGAAAGCAATACGCGTATGAATCATGCCTTTAAGAGGAATTGGTTCCTTGGTATATCCTCTTGGTGAGATATCTGGCGATTCGATCTCAGAATTGTTGTTGTTGGTTATCAACTTGAAGTCAGAAATGTTGATAAGCGGGAATGGTGAACATGAGTCTGCAAACATCTTCACAGGATTGCCATTTAAACTAATATCGCACACAGGATACTTTATTTGGTTGACTATGCTGTCTTCTTTTATTTGTAAAATTATTTTCTTTACACTTTGGGAATCTTCCTCTCAACCACTATTCTCTTTTCCTCCTGGGTTCTTTGATAAGTCTCTGCACACTCTGGCAAAATCACCCTTTTTATTGCACTTCCTGCATATGGCAGACTTTGCTTGGCAATTGATGTGATTTGCCAAATGGTTACTGCTACCGCATCTATAACACTTCGCATTATTCTGTATTAAATCCTTTTTTTGACGATATTCCTTGCTTGATTCTTTTTTTAGTTGAATTTTACATTTATTACTCTCCAAGTCCTCTTCAGATATTTTTGAAATTTGTTCATTAGCTACTGTGACTTTCATTTCTTTCAAACATATTGCTGTGTGTTCTATAGATTTTGTGGTTTCCACAGCTCCTGTAAGTCTGGTTGTTTTTGCAGTAATTTCTCTTGGATTTTCACGTTGTTTGTACACCTGACTAGTTGGTCCCTTATTAATGAGTCGGTGAGATTTCCGAAATCGCAGAACTTGCTTAAGCCTCGGAGTGCTGCCACATAACTTGTTATGTTTTCTTGTGTACCTTGCACCCGGCTAAAGAATTTATGACGTTCCAATACACTGTTGATTTTGTCCCCATATTGATTTTGAAGTTTTAATAAAGTAATTTTGTATTCATCTGCGTCATTATCCATTAATTCTGGTTCAGGAATCGTTTCAAACATTTTCCTGCCATGGGGCCCCAAGTTGTGCAGTAAAATATGTTTTTTTTTTACTGGGCTAAATTTTTGCCTCCTATAGCTATAAGGTCGGATTCAAAGACGTGTACTCATTCGTCCCATGGTCCGTTGGGCTTCCACAGTTCATTTAGGAATGGTGGAGGTTGTAGCATGCTGGCAGCCGCCATGGTGGTATGAAAATTGTAAGAATTACTGTAGATTACTAAACTGTAAAAGCTTTAGTTAGTAGTACAAATATTTTCTTTCTACATACAAAATCAAACAAAGGACAGGAATCATTCATTAGAACTGCATTAAGTAGATTACGTAAAATGTAAGACAAACTTCTTAGATGTGAACTGTCAGAAAGATAATGCTGTATGTTCAAGAAAATGAATATGCATTGGATATGTTTAGCATAAAATACATACAATAGCCTTACAAATGCTTGGTATATTCTTAATTTGGCCAGTAGATGGAACTGTAGGATCAGGAATCATTGTAAGAAATGCAATTCTTTCTGCACATGAAAGTTCTCTGTGTAATTTTAAATAAACGTTTTACTTTCTCAAGTATACCTAAACAGTTTCATGCAGTTCCTATACTTGAATAGTTGTTTAAAGCTTCTTAAATAAGTAGTGCTGGTCTTATCACGTCATGCACTTCAAGCGAGGAGAAAGTTGTTAAGATAATAAATGACACGGTGTGCGTGCCACCGACATCCACGAGGACACGCAGAGCCTGACCTATTTAAAGTGAGGCAAATATGGTGTGAGTGTCACCGAACATGTCCAAAATAGTACAGGGCATCAGGAGGGGAGCGCGTGGCACTTGGTAATCGTAGGAAAATAGATGAAATGATGAAAGAGCTTCATGAAGCGGGGCACACCTCAAGGAACAGGTTAGAGGCTTAACTTAACCCTTCAATGACCAGGAGGAAGACTTCCCAAAAAGGCCGCATTGTTCGGAGGATAGGAGCCTCGATATCCGTCCCCCTGAGGATTAACATGAACGGGGCCTTCTTAAATATTGCAACAGTACCTTTATGCGTCTGAGGAAAGCACAATGAGTTACACTCCCTCAGCGAAAAATACGAGGGAAGTGTGCAAAATATATGGATGGAAGCGGATGTACACAGAAGGAGAGGAGACCACGCTGCCCCCTTGCGCAGACAGCTCGTCGCCAGAATATGTTGCAAGAGGTACCAGGAAAAGACGAGATGTGTAGTAGGTGTTTTATTTAGTTTCCACTAGCCGTTTCTTCCTACACTCTGTCCTGTCAGCAGACCCTCACACCAACATTCTAATGCAAACTCCCACACAGCTCCTGGGCTTTTCCATTACAGCTTGTTCGCAGAGGTAGGAAGGGCTGTACTATTATTGTACACATAAATACTCAAATAAAAGGTTTAACAGAAATAATATAAACAATAATACAAATTATAACAGGTACCTTGCAGCAAATTGATAGTGTACCTTCTGCTTGCTCCTTAGGGCAGACTGCCTGAAGTGTCTAGGAGCATAGAGTTGTGAATCGTCAAGCCGGAAAGTAAGGGAACTGGAATCATCGAGCTGGTTGGTATGGAAACATGAGAACATGCAGAACTGGAATGGCCACCATGTAAAAAGCTATGTATAGTGCAGCAACCAGTTTCCTTGTGTGTGTGGGCGAGGAGGTGTGGGTGTACTCATATTTGTCATTAATGACAGGAAGGGGCTGAGAAACTATCCAATAAATATTGGCACATGCTTAGAATCATGCTACCTACCTCTGCATTAGAGATCGCCATGAGTGATGTACTTGTGGGAATTCATGGTACATGCTGACTATTCATGGCATACTGTGTGTATGTTTGCAACATTTAGTGGTGTCATGATGGCTATCACTGACCTGGAGGTGGCCCATAAGTGTCATGTTTCAGTGTTCATAATTGGCATGCTTGCTATCCCTGATGTAATGGTGCTCTAGAAGTGAAACGTTGGTGGCCATTCATGGTTACATGCTCGCTGTAACTGCATAAATTTGTGAATATTTTTTTATATGCTTGTAGATACTGTGGCGGTCATTATGAACACGGCGGGAAACACCGCCGACCGCCGTGGCGAACAGAATCCCGCCGTTGGCGGTGAATGGGAACCCGCCATATAATGAACGAAAATCCCATCCCCGCCAAAAATCACCAGACCACCACTCCCCATTACGACCCTGTCGGATGGAAGATGGAGCTATGGCAGACCATTGTGAACAGGGTAAATGTAGTGGGACACTATCCAAGAACCAGGGACGACATCCGGAAGAGATGGAACGACCTGCGGGGGAAGGTCAGGGGCATGGCATCAATGCACCACATTGCAGTGCAGAAGACTGGGGGAGGACCGCCACCAACACCACCAGAATACACAGACTGGGAGGAAAAGGTACTGGCCATCCTGCACCCTGAGGGACTCACTGGACTCACTTGAGGAATGGACTTGGGTAATTCATCAATATATACCCCATATAACACCATACCCGTAATGCATGCACCACCCCACCCACACCCACCAGGACCAACACCCCACCCAGGCATCAGCCACTAAATCCTCCCCCTGCATGACCACAAGCCCACTAACAGGTCCACATCCCTCCCCCTGTCCACTGCCACCTACCCCTGCAAGTACCCACAATGGTTCGACACCCCCCACTACAATGCAACCCCACACTGGTGCTAAATGCAGTGTCAACCTCACAAAGGCACCCTGCAAGGCCACTGAAACTAACACCAGCACAAAATAGCCCAGTCCTGTTCACCTCAAACGTTCATGCAGCTGAAACAGACATGTCTATGTCCCCCAACAGGCACCACCACCCATGCAACCCTAACGGACGGGACAAGGAGAGCCAGTGCCCCCCAGGGAGACAGAGGCACCTCACAGGACACAGGTGAAGGATCCCTGGACACTGATGTGCAGGCAGGCCCCTCACACAGTCCTGGACTCTCACCATGCAGCAGCCCCACCCAGGAAACCACTGTCACCCCTATCACCCATATACGGGAAAAAGAGGAGGGACCGGGAGATTCATTGGTCCAGTGTACATTCTCCCAACAATAGTACGACAATACACAAGTACACTGTTCCATACAATAAAAAATGAATGAACTAGGGAGACCTGAATTATCAGGAGCGAGTGCCCTCAAGCATCACAGTGGATGACTGGCATCATCATCGGGTAATGCTCCTCGCCAGGCCGGCAGTGCAACGCCTGATGGGCTCCCCACGTAGGGGGGGCACTAAGCCGTGTTGTGCCGATGGTCACTACAAAGATAGCACCTTCTAAACGGACATGCCTACACTCAAGCTCCCGTAAAAAGGGGAGAGAATAAGAAAAATTAAAATTGGTTGAACATCGTTGCATATATCATCATTTTAATCAATAGTCAAGGATGACACCAAGATTAAAACACAGGAAAGTACTAAAATGAGTGTCAATGCTCAATTACTTTCAAAACGGAAAAAAGGAAGTTCAGACTAATTATATAACTTCCTTGGATAAGGTCGACATGTTTCGCGTCATGCGGTCCTCTCGGATCCAGTGACGCTTCATCAGGACCAAACAATCAGTATATAAACCTCTCCAAACACACAAAAGCACACAATGATGTAGAAATTACAACAATGCTTTATAAGGGCCGGTCACTTACATTGAAGTACACTAAGCCAGGTCAACAGTCAGGTCGCCCTAGAAAACAAACAGTGAAAACACACACCAAAACAAACCCAAATAGTGGTCATTGGTGTAGTAGTGCCAACATTGTGCAAATAAATCGTAAAACGATTAAAGAGGATGATGACATAAAGTGGGCTTACCACCCCCAAGTCAGGAACAGGCACCTTGGTAAGCACGTCCCAAGAACTCGGCTAACAGCTAAAACATGGTGGGTACAAGTAATCAATCAAAATGCATAACACATAGTTCGTCAAAAGGAGGAAAAAAAGGTCAATAATCCTACATAGATCCTCAGTTGATGTAACATCTGTTAATAATTAAAAATTATTATGAGCCAGAGTATTTACTAAGGTACAAGATATACGGATAAATAAAATTAAGTCTGCGGATGATAATCCAATCATTTAGCAATTCTTATATATTGTGCCCAAAAAGTGCAAGTTGTCACCGGTAGGGTCATGTTCATTAAAGCCAATAACGTTACGAACAAAATGATTGTGTAGTTTGGAGTGCCACCATCATGCTCCCCAATAAAGTGTCTCGATTACCTCGTTATAGCAAAGACACTCGTAGCAGGTGAATATCGAAGAAACCAGGGTCAAGAAAGGAGCACACGCACTTACTTGTGTCGCGCTGGTCCTCTAATTCAGACCTACCCTCCGGGACGTGCAACCGCAGACAAATGCGGCGACACGCCTACGGGGTATAAAAGCTCTGAAATCACCGGAAATCGATGTACGTTTCTCGTCCGAGTGCGGCTCGGAGCGAGAAATAGAAGAAGGACTCCGGATGATCTCGGAGTTATATAGACACTGAGGAAATACTAAAAACTAGAACAAAGTCGAAGGAAAACATCGAGTGTCCCAGGATTTTTACAGTAATATAAACTGAAAGAGTCATGCAAAAAGGACCGTGCAGAATTCAGTGAAAATTATGGTATTTGCTGAACATTACGAACAAAGGAAATAACAAACAAGGAAATTGTAGTCATGATAGAGGAATAAAGTCACAGCCTAAGGAAGTATAAAACTTCACAATAGCAATATCTTTACAAATAGGTGCTTAACCCTCAATCATTCAAAATTTTAAATTCAATGGCTATCTTAATACGGGGTCCGCCAAAAAAGAGGCATGGTCAAGACAACGAAGTCCAGGGGATGTCATCATTCAGACCCCGTATGTGGGTGCCCAACTTGAACACCCATCTCTGTTCAGTCCTAAAGAGATGTCTTGAGTCATTTGGTAGAACCTTTGGTGCTTCTAGAACAACCCACCATAGATCCTCAGGAGAATGTTTTTCTGCCAAAAAATGTGTACTCAATTTCTTTGTGATCCGGTTACATCGGATATTGCTTCGGTGTTCATTAATGCGGTTCTTAACCGGTCTTGACGTCATACCAATGTAACGTAAATCACAAGGGCAAGTGATCATGTAGACACAGTTCCTTGTGTTACAGTTGGTATGTTTCTTTAAATACCATGTGCCTATAGGGTCCAGATATACAGAAGATAAATGTTTGGTCAGAGTACATACATTACAGTTACCACATGGATGGTGGCCTACGACTGGTGGGAGACCCCATAAGGTCATTTGAGTGTTGATAACTGGAGGTGGTCGTGGCCGGGTATGGATAACCATATCCTTTATATTGGCTGAACGCTTAAAAGCGAACAGGGGTCTTGCAATCTCACACCCTCCGCAAGTCAGTATCGACCATCTTTTATTAATCAATTTTTTTATAGAATTTGAAAGAGGGGTGAAAGTAGATACGCAAGTGATTCTAGACTCAGGTGTCTTATCAAAGGTGGCGAGTAAGGTTTCTCTATTGTTGTTCCTTGCTCTTTTTCGTGCTCGATTTACAATTCGAGGCGGATAGTGCCGTTCGGTAAGCTTGTCCTGGAGGACGTCTGCCTGACAATCGAAATCGGGAGAGGAGCTACAGTTACGTCTGAGTCGTAGAAATTGACCAACAGGTAAATTATCCCGTAATGCTTTTGGATGGTAGCTGTCATACAGTAACAATGAGTTACGATCTGTGGGTTTATGGTAAACTGAGGTGGTTAGTTTACCCTCGTGAATGGTAATCATTAAATCAAGAAAAGGTAAGTGAGTAGCAGATATCGTGGTCGTGAACTTTAAGAAAGGATCAAGACTGTTGATCCAAGTTGTAAAGAGGTCCGCAAGATGCAAAGGACCATTCCAAATGATGAGAATATCATCAATATAGCGCCGCCATAGTGTAACATGTTCATTGAAAGGATTCAAAGATGATAAAATGAATTTCTTTTCAAAATCAAACATGTATAAGCACGCTAAACTTGGAGCAAAAGTACTGCCCATTGATGTTCCCCGTATTTGATGGTAAAACTGATCCTCAAATTGAAAGTAGTTTTCAGTCAACGCCAGTCTGGCAAGGTGCATAATAAACATTATAGGGGTAGAGAGGGCCATTGACGACTCCTGTAGAGCCACTTCGATGACTTGTAAGGTGGCTTCTTGTGGAATGTTGGTATAAAGTGCCTCAACATCCATAGTGATAATGCCTTGTACAGTGCCAGAGGAATTGATCGATTCGATCAGGTTCAGGACATCTTTGGTGTCCTTCAGATAAGTGGAAGAGTTCTTGACTAGAACCTGCAGGAAATGATCACAGAAGATTGATAGGGGTTCTAAGACTGAACCGATGCCCGAGACAATCGGGCGCCCTGGAGGTGGTGTTACGCCTTTATGAATCTTGGGCAAACAATAAAAGTAAGGGACACGGGGATGTGATGTGTCCAGGAATTCAGCCTCCTTTGGTGAAATCCACTGGTTGTTCTTAGCTTCCTCAATAAGGATCCTAATCTGTGTCTGTAATCTAGATGTAGGGTCACTCCTGATTTTGGCGTAGTAAGTTGAATCGCCTAACAAGCGGAGGCATTCCTGTTTATAATCCGTGGAGTCCATAACAACAATAGCTCCACCTTTATCAGCTTGTTTGATAGTAATCTGTTGGTCAGATGCTAAGTCAAGGAGAGCCTTCTTCTCTTTATTGGGAATGTTAATAAACGGATGTTTAGGACATAATTTGTTTATATCAGCGAGTACTGCTTTCTCAAAAGTCGCTACTTCGCTGGGCATGCCCATTAATGGTGGTACGAAGGTAGATGCTTTTTTTAGACCAGAATCAAGTAGTGTTGGTCGTACTGGCTTATCCTTGAAGAAAAATTGTAATCGGATTTTCCGAAAGAATTGAGACATTTCGATGTGTAGACGGAAGAAGTCCTCCTCAGGGGTAGGGACAAAGCCTAGACCCCTATTGAGGACATCTAATTCAGTAGGCGTGAGAGATCTGGATGATAAATTGACAACTAGGTTCTCACTGGGGGGCCTTTCGTTTGGCTCCTGGTCAACATCTGAGGTTCTTCCCTGGACCACTGCACACGTCTGCCTCTTCCTCTTCTTCTGCCTCTGCCCATGCCCCGGCCGCGGCCTAAAAAAGGCATGTATGGCATCATAGGGCGGGGCTGGAAGAAGGGATAAGGGGATTGCCAGGGCATAGGTTGGTGTACTGGGTAGGGAGGATAATTATAAAAATTGTGTGGTGAGTTATCATCCGTACTCCACCCATCGGATGATGAACCGCTGCTGTAAGGGCGGCTCTTCTTGGGGCCTGTCACAGACTCATCCGATGATCGAGACTGATTGTCAACTTCATAATCATCTTTGATGTAAGGATACACCTTTTCTCGACTAAATCTAACAATGTCCTTTTGTAATTTAGTGATCTTTTGTTGTGTCAAAAAATCTTTTGTCTCATTCAATTCAGCTGTGATCTCAGAAAGACGGCTTTTAAAAGCTGTTAGTGTGATCGTAGTCTTAAGGTTGTGTTCAATGGCATTAATTTGTATGATGATAGTGTCAGCCAAACGTTTAGAAGTATTAATAATTAAGACTAACCAATCTCTCGTACACTTCCAAGCTATTTGAGCCCAGTCTTTTCTGAAAGATAGGTCTTGTAAAAATATCCGAGGAATGTTGGAAACCAACAACCCATTCGGAGCGATATTAGCTCGTAGGTACTCAGTCATGATGGTCCCATGCATGACAGTTTTAATCAATTCTTTTTTCAAAGAGGATAGTTTATCCCATTCAGATTTTAAACTACTTGTAACGGCAGACCCCTCATTGTCAAGGATAGAGGGTGTCTGTAGAATAGCTGACACCATGTCATCATCATAGCTCAGGCCCTGGAAGTCTTCCATTATGAAGATTAACAGTGGGAACGCCTGAATAATCAAAGAAATTCTATAGAAGTCCCACAGCACAGCGGCTGTTCAAGCATATACGGGAAAAAGAGGAGGGACCGGGAGATTCATTGGTCCAGTGTACATTCTCCCAATAATAGTACTCCCTCCTCTTTTTCCCGTATATGCTTGAACAGCCGCTGTGCTGTGGGACTTCTATAGAATTTCTTTGATTATTCAGGCGTTCCCACTGTTAATCTTCATAATGGAAGACTTCCAGGACCTGAGCTATGATGATGACATGGTGTCAGCTATTCTACAGACACCCTCTATCCTTGACAATGAGGGGTCTGCCGTTACAAGTAGTTTAAAATCTGAATGGGATAAACTATCCTCTTTGAAAAAAGAATTGATTAAAACTGTCATGCATGGGACCATCATGACTGAATACCTACGAGCTAATATCGCTCCGAATGGGTTGTTGGTTTCCAACATTCCTCGGATATTTTTACAAGACCTATCTTTCAGAAAAGACTGGGCTCAAATAGCTTGGAAGTGTACGAGAGATTGGTTAGTCTTAATTATTAATACTTCTAAACGTTTGGCTGACACTATCATCATACAAATTAATGCCATTGAACACAACCTTAAGACTACGATCACACTAACAGCTTTTAAAAGCCATCTTTCTGAGATCACAGCTGAATTGAATGAGACAAAAGATTTTTTGACACAACAAAAGATCACTAAATTACAAAAGGACATTGTTAGATTTAGTCGAGAAAAGGTGTATCCTTACATCAAAGATGATTATGAAGTTGACAATCAGTCTCGATCATCGGATGAGTCTGTGACAGGTCCCAAGAAGAGCCGCCCTTACAGCAGCTGTTCATCATCCGATGGGTGGAGTACGGATGATAACTCACCACACAATTTTTATAATTATCCTCCCTACCCAGTACACCAACCTATGCCCTGGCAATCCCCTTATCCCTTCTTCCAGCCCCGCCCTATGATGCCATACATGCCTTTTTTAGGCCGCGGCCGGGGCAGGAGCAGAGGCAGAAGAAGAGGAAGAGGCAGATGTGTGCAGTGGTCCAGGGAAGAACCTCAGATGTTGACCAGGAGCCAAACGAAAGGCCCCCCAGTGAGAACCTAGTTGTCAATTTATCATCCAGATCTCTCACGCCTACTGAATTAGATGTCCTCAATAGGGGTCTAGGCTTTGTCCCTACCCCTGAGGAGGACTTCTTCCGTCTACACATCGAAATGTCTCAATTCTTTCGGAAAATCCGATTACAATTTTTCTTCAAGGATAAGCCAGTACGACCAACACTACTTGATTCTGGTCTAAAAAAAGCATCTACCTTCGTACCACCATTAATGGGCATGCCCAGCAAAGTAGCGACTTTTGAGAAAGCAGTACTCGCTGATATAAACAAATTATGTCCTAAACATCTGTTTATTAACATTCCCAATAAAGAGAAGAAGGCTCTCCTTGACTTAGCATCTGACCAACAGATTACTATCAAACAAGCTGATAAAGGTGGAGCTATTGTTGTTATGGACTCCACGGATTATAAACAGGAATGCCTCCGCTTGTTAGGCGATTCAACTTACTACACCAAAATCAGGAGTGACCCTACATCTAGATTACAGACACAGATTAGGATCCTTATTGAGGAAGCTAAGAACAACCAGTGGATTTCACCAAAGGAGGCTGAATTCCTGGACACATCACATCCCCGTGTCCCTTACTTTTATTGTTTGCCCAAGATTCATAAAGGCATAACACCACCTCCAGGGCGCCCCATTGTCTCGGGCATCGGTTCAGTCTTAGAACCCCTATCAATCTTCTGTGATCATTTCCTGCAGGTTCTAGTCAAGAACTCTTCCACTTATCTGAAGGACACCAAAGATGTCCTGAACCTGATCGAATCGATCAATTCCTCTGGCACTGTACAAGGCATTATCACTATGGATGTTGAGGCACTTTATACCAACATTCCACAAGAAGCCACCTTACAAGTCATCGAAGTGGCTCTACAGGAGTCGTCAATGGCCCTCTCTACCCCTATAATGTTTATTATGCACCTTGCCAGACTGGCGTTGACTGAAAACTACTTTCAATTTGAGGATCAGTTTTACCATCAAATACGGGGAACATCAATGGGCAGTACTTTTGCTCCAAGTTTAGCGTGCTTATACATGTTTGATTTTGAAAAGAAATTCATTTTATCATCTTTGAATCCTTTCAATGAACATGTTACACTATGGCGGCGCTATATTGATGATATTCTCATCATTTGGAATGGTCCTTTGCATCTTGCGGACCTCTTTACAACTTGGATCAACAGTCTTGATCCTTTCTTAAAGTTCACGACCACGATATCTGCTACTCACTTACCTTTTCTTGATTTAATGATTACCATTCACGAGGGTAAACTAACCACCTCAGTTTACCATAAACCCACAGATCGTAACTCATTGTTACTGTATGACAGCTACCATCCAAAAGCATTACGGGATAATTTACCTGTTGGTCAATTTCTACGACTCAGACGTAACTGTAGCTCCTCTCCCGATTTCGATTGTCAGGCAGACGTCCTCCAGGACAAGCTTACCGAACGGCACTATCCGCCTCGAATTGTAAATCGAGCACGAAAAAGAGCAAGGAACAACAATAGAGAAACCTTACTCGCCACCTTTGATAAGACACCTGAGTCTAGAATCACTTGCGTATCTACTTTCACCCCTCTTTCAAATTCTATAAAAAAAAATATTAATAAAAGATGGTCGATACTGACTAGCGGAGGGTGTGAGATTGCAAGACCCCTGTTCGCTTTTAAGCGTTCAGCCAATATCAAGGATATGGTTATCCATACCCGGCCACGACCACCTCCAGTTATCAACACTCAAATGACCTTATGGGGTCTCCCACCAGTCGTAGGCCACCATCCATGTGGTAACTGTAATATATGTACTCTGACCAAACATTTATCTTCTCTATATCTGGACCCTATAGGCACATGGTATTTAAAGAAACATACCAACTGTAACACAAGGAACTGTGTCTACATGATCACTTGCCCTTGTGATTTACGTTACATTGGTATGACGTCAAGACCGGTTAAGAACCGCATTAATGAACACCGAAGCAATATCCGATGTAACCGGATCACAACGAAATTGAGTACACATTTTTTGGCAGAAAAACATTCTCCTGAGGATCTATGGTGGGTTGTTCTAGAAGCACCAAAGGTTCTACCAAATGACTCAAGACATCTCTTTAGGACTGAACAGAGATGGGTGTTCAAGTTGGGCACCCACATACGGGGTCTGAATGATGACATCCCCTGGACTTCGTTGTCTTGACCATGCCTCTTTTTTGGCGGACCCCGTATTAAGATAGCCATTGAATTTAAAATTTTGAATGATTGAGGGTTAAGCACCTATTTGTAAAGATATTGCTATTGTGAAGTTTTATACTTCCTTAGGCTGTGACTTTATTCCTCTATCATGACTACAATTTCCTTGTTTGTTATTTCCTTTGTTCGTAATGTTCAGCAAATACCATAATTTTCACTGAATTCTGCACGGTCCTTTTTGCATGACTCTTTCAGTTTATATTACTGTAAAAATCCTGGGACACTCGATGTTTTCCTTCTACTTTGTTCTAGTCTTTAGTATTTCCTCAGTGTCTATATAACTCCGAGATCATCCGGAGTCCTTCTTCTATTTCTCGCTCCGAGCCGCACTCGGACGAGAAACGTACATCGATTTCCGGTGATTTCAGAGCTTTTATACCCCGTAGGCGTGCCGCCGCATTTGTCTGCGGTTGCACGTCCCGGAGGGTAGGTCTGAATTAGAGGACCAGCGCGACACAAGTGCGTGTGCTCCTTTCTTGACCCTGGTTTCTTCGATATTCACCTGCTACGAGTGTCTTTGCTATAACGAGGTAATCGAGACACTGTATTGGGGAGCATGATGGTGGCACTCCAAACTACACAATCATTTTGTTCGTAACGTTATTGGCTTTAATGAACATGACCCTACCGGTGACAACTTGCACTTTTTGGGCACAATATATAAGAATTGCTAAATGATTGGATTATCATCCGCAGACTTAATTTTATTTATCCGTATATCTTGTACCTTAGTAAATACTCTGGCTCATAATAATTTTTAATTATTAACAGATGTTACATCAACTGAGGATCTATGTAGGATTATTGACCTTTTTTTCCTCCTTTTGACGAACTATGTGTTATGCATTTTGATTGATTACTTGTACCCACCATGTTTTAGCTGTTAGCCGAGTTCTTGGGACGTGCTTACCAAGGTGCCTGTTCCTGACTTGGGGGTGGTAAGCCCACTTTATGTCATCATCCTCTTTAATCGTTTTACGATTTATTTGCACAATGTTGGCACTACTACACCAATGACCACTATTTGGGTTTGTTTTGGTGTGTGTTTTCACTGTTTGTTTTCTAGGGCGACCTGACTGTTGACCTGGCTTAGTGTACTTCAATGTAAGTGACCGGCCCTTATAAAGCATTGTTGTAATTTCTACATCATTGTGTGCTTTTGTGTGTTTGGAGAGGTTTATATACTGCTTGTTTTGGTCCTGATGAAGCGTCACTGGATCCGAGAGGACCGCATGACGCGAAACATGTCGACCTTATCCAAGGAAGTTATATAATTAGTCTGAACTTCCTTTTTTCCGTTTTGAAAGTAATTGAGCATTGACACTCATTTTAGTACTTTCCTGTGTTTTAATCTTGGTGTCATCCTTGACTATTGATTAAAATGATGATATATGCAACGATGTTCAACCAATTTTAATTTTTCTTATTCTCTCCCCTTTTTACGGGAGCTTGAGTGTAGGTATGTCCGTTTAGAAGGTGCTATCTTTGTAGTGACCATCGGCACAACACGGCTTAGTGCCCCCCCTACGTGGGGAGCCCGTCAGGCGTTGCACTGCCGGCCTGGCGAGGAGCATTACCCGATGATGATGCCAGTCATCCACTGTGATGCTTGAGGGCACTCGCTCCTGATAATTCAGGTCTCCCTAGTTCATTCATTTTTTATTGTATGGAACAGTGTACTTGTGTATTGTCGTTACCCCTATCACCCAGTCAAGACCAGCAGCCCAGGGTAAGTGTCCCCACACCAGTGTATCCAGGCCACAGAATGGTGAAACACAGGTACAGAGGCCACACTCTCCCATTCCCAACATGCAGGAAGGCGTGGGCCCCAGTACAAGTGGTACTGCCAGACCTGTGCAGGGGACACAGAGGGCTAGGGCAAGTGCAAGGGTGGCAGTAGGCCAGGGGGGAGGCCACAGGATGGACGCAGCAGCCCAGGACGTGATATCAGAGGTATTGTGGGCCTACCAGGGGGGAGGCCACAGGATGGACGCAGCAGCCCAGGACGTGATATCAGAGGTATTGTGGGCCTACCAGCATACCCACGACAGGTTGGCACAGATTGTGTCCACCCTGCAGCACAGTCAGAGGATGCAGCAGGAACTCCACCAACAGGTCATGGAGCAGTGGAAAGAGCACAATGCCACAAAGGCCACCATAGCAGGAGCACTGCTGCAGCTGGTACAAAACCAGTCTGACACCCACACAGGACAAGAAGCTCCCACAACAGCACAGGACAACCACCATGAGATTACACCATCAGCAGAAACATCCCAGGAACCACCCTCACAGGAAACCCAAGGGCCCACCATGTCATCCCCTCAAGATCAACAGCAGGTGCCCAAACGGACCCTCAGGCCAAAATATGGCACTGGAACCCCAGCAAAGAACAAGGCCCCCTTCAAGAAGTAACTCAGCAACAATCTGCACAGCAACCATCCCACCCAATCACCAACCACACATTGATAAGAGGCAATATGAACTACTGTAATACAAGATGGACTCATCATTAGTACCAACAAGGCTGCCACCATGTTGGTATTGAACACACCCACTCCTTACGACTTGCCATCACTGTAAATAGCACTATTCACTCACATTAACCAATAAAACACATATCACACCTGTAACACTGTCCCCTGTGTTAAATTGTGAACAAAGTGAAGTATGGATGCAACTGGCTGATAACTACTTTATTGTCAAATCTGTGCATGAAGGGAGTCCTGTGTGCCTAAATGGCAGCAATGAGTAAATAAATAAAATTTCCATTTGTGCCATGCAGAAGTGGTACATGTTTCTCCTATCACTACCAACCTCCCCTATATGACTGTGCACACTGACAGTATTTGTCACAAACCCCAATGTCAGGGCCAAGTCCCACACAGTCACTGGAAGAAGAGTTTTATCAGTTGGTTCCTGGAATTGACATCTTTCCCTTCCTCACCATCACCATCACCGTCCTCCCCTCTCTGAGGTAGCTGGTCAGGACATACTGCACCCTCCACCTCCAAGAGGGGGACAGAATGTCTCACTGCCATGTTGTGCAGCATGCTGCAGGCCACCACTATTTTACACACCTTATCAGGCCCATATGCCAGGGAACCCCCAGAGATATGTAGACAACGAAATCTAGCCTTTGGGAGACCTATAGTTCGCTCTATCACCGTCCTAGTATGTTCATGGGCCTCATTGTAATTCCTCTCTGCATCCGTCCTGGGATTCCTCACCGGTGTCAGAAGCCAACTCAAGTTTGGATAGCCAGAATCACCTAGAAAAAGGTGCAATACAGAGTTGTCATTGTTAAGCCCCTTAGTCAGACAGCCTGGCTGTCTGAGATGTGTCAGTTAGTGACAGGCACACTTACTTATGATTCACCCTCTGTCCTCTTGGAGTTGTTCCATCCTGTGTGGCATACTACTGTTCCTCAACACAAAGGAATGATGGACTGAACCTGGGAACATGGCATTGACATGTGAGATGTACTGGTCTGCAGTACATACCAATTGGATGTTCATGGAGTGAAAGTTCTTTCTGTTTCTGTACACCTGTTCACTCACTCTTGGGGGGATGATCGGTATGTAGGTGCCATCGATGGCACCTATCACATGGGGTATGTTGGCAAAGGCACAGGATTCAGACTTGATGGCAGGGAGGTCAGTACTTTGGGGAAACCTCACATAGGACTGCAGGTGTCGTACAAATGCATTCAGAAATCTTGTCAGTACCATGCTGAACATTGGCTGTGAAAATCCAGCACCCATGCCCACTGTCACTTGAAATGAGCCCGTGGCCAGGAAATGGAGTGCGAAGAGCACCTGCACTTCAGTAGGGATGGCATGCTGATTACGATTTCCCAGAGTTAGTGCAGGATCCAGTAAAGCACAAAGTTCCTGAATTGTGGCACGTGTGAGTCAATAAATTATTATGATCTGACGCTCCACCATGGTCCTCAGATCCACAAATGGTCTGTACACCGATGGTGCCCTTCCTTGCCACAAGGGTCGGTACCTACGAGGGGTTTCAAAAAGGTGTGATGAAAACACATACATAGGCACACTTGTCATCATTTGTGCACTGCATAGTACATTGTAGTGACTCTACATTAACTGCTTCCTGACGCATCTACATGTACATCACAAAGAGGGAACAGAGTATTTCAGGTGTGTTAGAATACGGAATGGACAGAGGCTTAGGTGCCTCATGTGGCTAGTAGGACCTGCATTGTGAAAAGTTTAATTTATAGATGCGTAGTTCATACCAAAATGTCTGCCCACTGTAATTCTGCCCTTTCGTTGTGGAAGTGACCTCATACCGCTAGCGGTTGACATCACAGCGTAAGGTGGTGTTTATCACGGTTCGCACCCTCGTTGGTTAACATGGATGCCAATAGGGAATCCTGGCGTATCATCATCGCCGCCGGCGGTGACATTGCACACCGCCGTGGAACGTACGCAAGTTCGTCATCGATTATTCACTTGACTCCCTCATCTCGTGCGGACAGGTATTCCACTGTGTGTACTGCTGTGGCCTGCCTCTGGCTATGGATGTGCTTCGTGTTGCATGGGAAAGGGCCCCAGCCTTCACCCAGGAGGAACTGGAGAGGCTAGTGGATGGGGTCCTGCCCCTGTACGCAAAACTGTACGGTCAGCCAGAGGTACAGGTGAGTCTGGGTTTGGGGGGCACTGTTTGTCTGTAATAGATGTTGTTGATTGGACATATGCGTGTACCTCTGAGCCTGCATGGCCCATGGTGCATGGCATGCTGCGTGCGTATGTCCTGTATGTCTGACAGTACTGTCAGTTCCATAGTGGATGAATAGCCAGCTGTACCTATCGTGCAAGTCCATTTCTGGACAATTGCCTGAACAACTAATTTTAAGGTAAGGTTTTCCTTTTGGTTTTTATGGTTTATTAGTTGTTTAGAATATATATATATATTAGTTGTTCAGGCAATTGTTATTCAGACACAGTAGTTGTTCAGACAGTAGTTGTTCAGTACTTAGTTGTAGAGACTTTTTAGTTGTTTAGCAGTAGTGGTTTAGGCTATAGTTGTTTAGGACCTAGTTGTTCTGTCACATATTCGCTGTGAAGGGTTGGGGGGCATAGCAGGGTAGATGGGAAGGGTGGATATGTAACCCCTTTCCTCCCTTGTTTCGTAAATTGCGGTACTTACCGGCGTACTCTTCTTCGGCGGTCTCGGTCGTGGAGGTATATGGCAAGGAGCAGGGCTGGCATGATCTGCAGCTCTCTATCGATGTCTGGTTTGGCGCATTGTGTTGGCCTCCGGTGAGTGTTGCCTTATATTTCGTTCATTTCCGCCTGGCTTTGTGTGGCGGTGGTTCCCGCCCCGTAACTGGAGGCGGACTGGGGGTTCATTATTTGATGGGCCTTTCCGTCGGCCTGATGGGCCTTTCCGTCGGCCTGTGGGCGGACTCTGCCGTTGTCGTTTGCACTCCTCTGCTGGCGGTGGGTGGTTTTCGGGATGCCTGTCTTTCATTTGGTTCAATATTTGGCGGTCCGGCCAGCTCCTCTGTTGGCGGTTTCTACCACCACCACCGGCGGCACGGAACAGACTGCCATGTTCATAATGAGGGCCTATGTCTCTATTTTACTTTTTAGTAGCTTATCCTTGCCATGTGGGAATTATTGTACACATTGTAACTAACATTTGCAAAAACGTGGTCTGTCCTTGTCATGGTATGACATTGTTGCTAACTCTGGCCAGACATTGGTGAAAATCCTTGGGGACATTCAAGAGGCTGCTGCTGCACTTGGGATTCACTGCCCCACACCCCTTTGCTTCCCAGAAGGAGGAGGGACTATACCTGATTACCCCTCACGATTTGCTTTATATCGTCCTTCCACCTCCCGTGGCATGGGACATTCAAGAGGTTGCTTCTGCCCTCAGGATTCACTGTCCCACACTGCTTTGCTTCCCAGAAGGAGGATGGGCTGTACTTGATTCCCCCATACCACGAGCTTTATGGTACCCTTGCACCTCCTGTGACGCAGGAGACTGCTGCTGCCATTGGGACTCACTGTACCACACTGTTTTACTTCTCAAAAGGAGGAGGGACTGTACCTGAGTACCCCACACTGAATGCTTTTTAGTGCTCTTCCATCTCCCCCAAAGTGGGCTGCGTGCCAGCTGTGCCTAGGTGAACGGCAGGCCCATCCTCCACCCCTCAGCACCAGAAAGAGCCAGGGCAGGGTCACCCATTTTGTCTCTACCACTGGACAGCCATAGCTACTCACGGTCAGAGCATTAAGATTCCTTCTGGTTTATTGTTACACCAGCACTTGATTTCACCCTCTCTGGCCTGCTTGACAGGAGGGCCCTCGATCTCTGAACGAAGAGGAGGGATCGTTAGGTGCCTACGGGTGAAAGCAGGCGAGCGTGGCCCAGATGGTATATTGTTGTTCGCGCAGCTCCCACGACCTAGACCCTTTTTTCCATATGGTCTTTCAACTGTAGTAATTACGCCGACCCAAACAGGTACATTGTTTATAACCTTTATTTATAACGAGCCAGTCAGAACACCATCTGTACATCCCTCAAGCTAATGGAAATCTGCCCCACACATTCTTCCTTCCTACCCACGTTCTACTCCCCACCGTTCTATATCTAGCCACGTGCAGGTGTCATGCACGCACCTATGTACAACATCAACAGGATTAATTCTTGCTCTCCAATGTATTGGAACAGAAAAGAGTGATTGTAAGGTTCTCTCCAGACATTGGGATCTTTGTTCTGGGACTCTGCTTGTTTCTTGTTTATGACTGGGCTGCATTATGATTGCTTGCCCACTGTGGTGGGCCACCTCCTGTGACTGTATTTGAATTGAATTAAGCGAGGGAGTAGCTGTGTGGCTGTGGATTAGGCTGTTTAATTGTTCACTGCACCACTCGAGGAGGGCTCCAAATTCCAGTGTCTGTAGTGTGAAGGAGGAGCCAATGTTGAGGTATGTTTCCCTGAGCTCTCCATAACATTGCGCTTATAGCGCCTTCACCAATCTCTTGCGCGGGACACTACCACCACTTGAGGGGGACTCTAAGACTCAGTGTTTTTTTGCACCAGGAAGCGCCCACATTGAGGAAGGGGCAGAGTCCTCCCTAACGTTGCACTCATAGCGCTGCTGCCAACCTACAGCGAAGGACATTTGAACCAATGGAGGGGTCTAATAACATCTCTTTTTTCTTCTCTCTTTTCGTTTAGATTATGTGTGAGATGTTTGATTGCTAAATTGTTGTGTGAATTGACCAGGGTGTTCTGGAAATTTGTAGATTTTATATTAGCCCTGTAGGACGCTGGCTCCCTATATAGTGAACTAAATTGAAGTACACTGTGCAAAGAGTCCAGTTGATTCCCCAAATATGTGCAGAGGCAGAAATACATAGGTCTACAGCTCTTATTGTGGTAGTGTGGGTAAGCAGCTAACCTTATCAAGGAGTTGTGTTAAGCATTTGTTATACTAAGAGAGGCAATGAATGAGACACTCACTCAATAAATAAATCCGAGACCATTTTTGAAAAATAACATTTGCTTTTATATATGCTCTGAACCAAAGAATTTCGACATAAGGTAAGTAGTTTTTAAAATAAAAATACTTTTCAGTTTCAAAAATCAACATTGCAATTTTAAGAGTCTCCAATGTTAACCTATGGAGGGAAACAAAGATGCAGTTTTTCAGGTAAGTACACAACATACAGTTCCAGTCTTCGGGGCTTTAGGTTAACACTAGATGATGTTCAGATTAGCACCAAGAGTGCCCCCACTGAGGTACAGTGGCGGCCTGGTGCAGAGGTCAAATTCAGAGTCAGTGCCCAATGTTAACCAATGGAGACTGGGGAGAAACCCACTCCCTTCTGAGGCACTTCACTGTAGGTAAAAAGGAGGCAAGGAAGTAAGACATCCCATCTCCTTTTGAGTTTTTCAGGGAGGATACCAGTCATTCCTTTGAGTCTTGTTAAATCTCTCAACAAGACCATTGCTCTGGGAGCAATATGGGGTTGTGAAATTATAGGTCACACCACATTTAGCCCACATGTGCTTCAGGTAGTCAGACAGGAAGTTGGTACCTAAGTCCTACACCACCTCCTTAGGAAAACCTACTCTGGTAAAAATACTAATGAGTGCTCTAGCTACTGCAGAGGCAGTAGTAGTCCTTAGGGGGATTGTTTCGTGGGTACCTAGTGGCATGATCCACTACCACCAGTATAAATCTGTTCCCTCATGCTGTTGGAGGGTCAAGGAGACCAACAATGTCAATCCCAATCCTTTCAGAGGGAACCCCAACCACTGGAAGTGGAATTAAGGGGGCCTTTGGTTGTCTACCTGTCTTGCCACTGGCCCGACAGGTGACAAAGGAGTTACAAAACGTATTTATTTTCTGGGACATGCCTGGGCAGTAGAAGTGGTTAACCAACCGACTCCATGTTTTTGTCTGGCCAAGATTTCCAGCTGAGGGTCATGGGCCAATGTTAGGAGAAACTCTCTGCATTGCTCAGGCACTGCCAATCTCCTGATGGCACCCTATTTAAGGTCTTTGGCATCAGTAGACAAGAGCCCCTCCTCCAAATAGGTCCTGTGGTTACCACTAACATCACATTTTTCCTGTGCAACAGCCTGCTGCCTCAGGCCTTCAATTGTGGGACAGGTTTGTTGTTCCTGGCTTAGATCTTTCCTAGAGGGTCCCCCTGGTCCTAGAAGCTCTGCTGAGTAAGGCCCAAGCTCCTGAGGCTCAGCCCCCTCTGAGGCTGTTAGGTCTCTTCCCGAGCAGAAAAATCCTGCTCTGCGGTTTGTTTGGAAGCTGGCCCCCAGTGTTCCTGCCTTTTCTCTTGGTAGGTTGGTGCCTTATCCCAGGCTCCAACTCTACTTTTTCACCCTGTGCTTTGCTCTGTGCTCGGGTTTTGATGCACACCCACTCAGGGATACTCAGCAAAGCTGCATAGGCTTTTCTTCCTACCTCAGTCCAGGCTGAACAGTCCAGATCATTCCCTGGAAGACGTTGGGCAAGTATAGCAGGAGATACCACCACCTTCTTTTGGCCAGTGACCCCTTCCCATTCTAAGGACACCATTGCCATGGGATGGACCTTAGCCTGATTGTCAGCATTGAGGACAGTGGCACAGGGGTGACCGGGTGCAGAGGTCGAATTCGGTATCGGTGCCCGATGTTTACCAATCGAGACTGGGGTGGACTGAAAATGCACTGCTCACAAGTGAGTAAAAGCGATGTCAGAGGTTGGTCTCCGGGGGTTGAGGTAAGCACCGGGGGGCAACAAGGCAGCACCAAACCTACACCCTCAGTGGCACAGGGAAGGCCAGGTGCAGAGTGTCAACACAGCATAAGGCATCCAATGTTATCCTATGTTGACAGGTAGCAACTGAAGATGCGCTGCTCCCAGGTGAGTAAAGCAAGGTCAGGGGTCGCTCTCCTGGAGTTGAAGTAAATACAAGAGGGGGCTTGTAGGGGCACCCACGGCCTAGCTCACCCAGGGCTAGGGGCTCTGGGTGCAGGGGTGTATTTTGACATCAAAACAGCTTTATGGGCAGGTCGCAGTCAGGGAGAGCCCTCGGATTTAGGCTGCAGGCGTTGCTGTGGAGTCTGGCAGGGGTCAGACCATGGTGGACTCTGGGTCAGAAGCGCTGGGGAACCTTCACTGGACTGGTGGGCCACTTCGACTCGGGCCGTGGGCGTCGAGTGCAGATTTGGTTCCAGGCGGTGGTTTTGTGGTTCCTCTAGCAGAATTCTTTCTTCTTTGGAGATGTTTCTTTTGGACAGGTCTGCTGTCCTCAGGAGTTCTCGTTCCTTATTGAAGGCAGGCTGTCCTCCCAAGGCTTTGGAGTTTACTGGGTTGCAGGACAGTCGTCTTCTGTGTGCAGGTTTCGTTGAAGGCTGCAGACAGGCCGGTGGGGCTGGGGCTAAGTCAGTTGGTGTCTTCAGTATTCTCTGCTGGGCAACTTGTGTTTTGTCTGGCTCTACTTAGGTTGATAGGACTCTGATTCTAAGGTTCAGGGGCACCACCTAAATACTGAATTAGGGGGCATTACAGGAAGTGCCAGGTGGTAGGTAATGGGGTACTCACCTTTAGGGTGACTACACCCTTCCTATGACTACTTCCTTTGGGAAGTGGGCATAGCCCTACCACTATTGACCACATTCCTTCCATGCAAGATGGAGGAATTTCAAAAGTAGTTTCCACCTCAGCTCGACCACCCTAGGGGTGGGACTGGTATGAAGTAAGCACACCTCCTAATTTACTTAATTTCCTGCCAGTTCTGCCACCAAAGGTGGGGTCAGGAACTGTGGGTTGGCCTCCCCCATCATTTGGAGAGGCCTGGGTTGCATTTTAAAGGCAGTAAGGCCTTTGAAACACCCCGCCCTGTAATGTCCACCCTGCCTGGAATGTCCATCCTGCCTGGAGGTCACACCCCTACCCAGAGCAGACCTTTGTTCTGAGCCCTCAAGAGCATTGGCTTTCACCTCAGGGGGCCAAACCACTGTCTTAAGGTGGCTGTACTGGTTTTGACCAGTCATTGCCCACACTTGGAGTTGGTAGTTTGCAGAGGGTACCTCTAAGGTGCCGGCTCTGTGCATGTATTAATAAATTAATAAACAATGGATTCAGTGAGGGTTTATTAATATGAGATGTTTGATACCAAACATCCTTATTGTCAGTGAAGGAATCATGTAGCTGGGGAACTTGTAATGACCAGTGTCCGGTGCATGTAGTTAAAATGGGTTTACTGTTCACTTACTATGTCTGAGAATCGACAAAGGCATAACAGGGGCATATCTACTCATGCAGGTATGCCTCTCATGCAATATAATGCACCCTGACTTTAGGGCTGGACGGCCTGCCAGAGGAGTGACTTACATATATTGCATGCAGTGTGCAGGGGCCATGGGACACAGGCTGTGTACCATGTTGTGTTTTCATTTTAGGCCTGCATCAACACACACAGCCTGCGAAAGCAGCACTGGGTGCACCTAGTGAGAGGATCCCTGAGTGTTGCAGAATCTGTGCTTGAGCTCTCAGGGGCCTTCCTTTAGTATCCCATGCCCTAGGTACCAGGGGTCCCATTTATGAGGGATGTAGAGTGGCAACTAAAGGTTTGCCGATTGGGAAAAACAACTGTGCTGTTTTAGGGATGGAGATCTGACACCGGGGATCTGTTTAGCAGGGACCCTGTGCACTTTCAGTTGAAATTGCACCAGAAACCAGGCACAAAGTGTGTGGGGGTGACCATGTCAAAAGAGGCACTTTCCTAGAAACCCTCTCTTTGCTAAATATTTAAATCCGATGGGGCTCATCACATTACGTGGAAGAGTGACTGTTAACAAGTGTCCCCTTGGGATGATTTTGTGCTGTGATAAGGTGATGTATTAGTGGTCTGCTCATTTGAAACTTTGGGGAGCACTAGTAGGAGACTGAATGGGCAAACGTAAAGCATGTGATGCACCACTTGGCAAGGGGAAAACCTTAAAAATAATGAGAAGTGAAGGTGATGACTATATGATGGCACAGATAAATGACTTAATTGAAGAAGTTGAGCCCATATTGCGTAACAAAGGGAAACTGGTCAGTCCACAAACCCTGAAAATAACCTCCCTCTATAAAAACCACAGAAGTGTGCAATGAATAAAAAATCCTAACCCTAAATTTGTCCCGGGAAACTCTAGTGTGGACCAGGGATTACCCCTCCCCCCTTAGAAGGCAGGTCCGATAAGTCCATACAACAAGAGTGAAGGGGATGTGGCATTAGGGGTCATACACCCTAATAGATACTCACGTTTGGCTCCCCTGAAGGCACCTAGAGTGAATAAGGCTAATTTGCAAGCTACAGTCCCATTCCGCACATGTCCCCACCAACAGAGTAATGCTACCCATGAAGTGAATTGCCTGAACTCCTTAACATGATATGCTGTAATCACAATGATGCAGTGGTAAGGAAGTTAACTCTGAAAATTGATACTTTAACAAAAGCAGTTGCAGATTTAAAAGGATTAGTGAATCTTTGATGACTCAGTATGAAGGCCAGGGGGTATTTGAACAACAATATCAGGGAGGTGGGCCGTATGTTAACCGAACCTCTTTATACCCAAATGGCTAGACTTTGCTCACAGGGGGCAGGGTCATCCTTATTCCCCCACAGACTACTGTCTAACCCTAACATGTTGAGCTCCATTCATTTTGTAATGACTAATGGCAGGAGAGGAGTAATACAAAGTGTGGAATTAGAAAGCACAGAGTCAACAGGTCACAAAGAGGGTTTGTTGAGCTAGAGGCCTCAGGATGTTCCAATGATACCATCCCCTCCCAAAAGCTACCAATACTTTGCAACTCCAGAGAGCTCCATACAACAAATCTCAAATGAAAGTACACCATACTGCATAGGTCCGCATAGAAGGAGTCTCTATCTCATAGTCTCGCAACACCCTAGTGAACAAACAAACAAAGTTGGAGACCATAGAGTGTATATGATAAATGTCCCCAAAACTAAGACACAATAACTGGGAGGATGGGGGCTCACTTAAAAACAAGGTCATCCAATGTTTGTCAGTCTTGTGTTTGGACATAGTCAAAGCAGAACGTATACCCAGTGGAGATGGAAATAATGACAAGGTTCCCCTTGTCTTCAGAAACAAAAACATAGCTGAAGGATTAATTTCCATGGACTTAAGATCTAGTTCACCCGCAAACTCATTAATAAGGTTTGAACTGAACAGATCAACCACTGGCCCAGACACTACACCTTGGAATCCAGCAATATCCTCTAATCTACCCACCCATAGTCACACCCTGGTAAACCTTAAGAGACTAGATTGACTCACTAGGGTTCAGCCACCCATTGATTCTACTGTCAAATCATCACACGATCTGCGTCAATCATTGAACAGAAGCCCAGATAGTAGTTCTAGCAGGGCTTAATATCGGTATCCCAGGGTTGAGAGGATGGGAAGCATTATCCAGGTACCAGAAGGGAAAAAGGGCCAAAGACTGCATGTCATAGTTTTAAAGACACAAGGTTGGAGTCTATGCACTTGGTTTCTTGGAATGTTGCACGATGAAGGCAGAAATTTACTGATCCAGACTGGAAAGAGTACATTGACCAACTTTAGCTCTGCTTGTTCCAAGAAGCCTTACTATTGTAACCACAGTATAAACCAGGATATTAAACTTTTTATGTTAACGCACTTACCTCGTTAAGTGGCAGACCATCAGGAGAATTGACTGTATGGATAAAATGTTCCCTAAATGTCACTGTCGATGTGTTGGCCACAAGTTCACCGTATATCTTGGGAGTAAAGTTAAGAACACAGAAAGGAACCTAGGTATACCTGTTGATTGTTTATGCAAGGAATCATTGGCTAGTGCTCTCTGCACCTTAAGCTCTAGAGCTACGTATATTGTAGGTGGTGATTTTAGCTGTATGTATGAGCCAATAATTGGATTAGATTTGATTTTGGAGGAAGAGGATACACTAAAAGTTATTCCTCTTTTAGATGTTGGTATTTCGATATCATGCACTGTACCTGCCATGCAACTGGCACACTTTACCTTAGCACATAGGCTAAGAGCATGTAACGGCAGGATGGATTCTGACAGCTCTAGCTCATTTATACTTAAAAGAGGCAATGCTCAATCAAAGATCGATTATATACTGTAAGCATAGCCACTTGGGATAGACTAATAAACTTCAGAATGGATAGTAATAAGGACAGTAAACATTTCCCACAATGCCTAGTTATGTCAAAGATTTTTTCAGGGACATGGATGCTGGATAAGGGCCGGATGTTAATACAACGACTATTGGAAATAATCAAAGGTCAGTTAAGTACCATTTAACAGTGAATAATCTGGAGACTACGGTCAATATTTTTGTATAGTTATAATGTATTTTCTGATGCAATGTGTCCATTTATTGGTTATCTTCCTTCAAATAGTCATTTTCCTAGTACAGATAACTATTATTCCTTGGTTGCGAATCTAAAAATGTATTTAACCAAGTTATCTCACCAAAATGTAGAACGAGGAACTCCCAATTGCTCCTTGTGCAATCCCTGGTAGACCGAGTATTGTCAAGTGGCCAAGAAGCTACTACTTGAAGCCTTAAAGACCAAGGCCCATGTTTCTACTTTTTTAGCACTGCATTTGCGTCATTTTTTTACGCAAAAGCGGCGCAAACTTGCAAAATACAATTGTATTTTGTAAGTTTGTGCCTTTTTGCATCAAAAAGCGGCGCAAACGCAGTGCTAAAAAAGTATAAATATGGGCCCAAAAGTGCAAAAGTTGTGCGAGAGGCCTGGATTAATTATAAGAAAGCACTATCCCTAGGTGAAAGGAGATGGGAAGAGCCTAATTAGAGTGATCTGATCAACGCAACAGAAAGTAACACCTTTTGGAAGATAGTTGCTCATGGTTGTAAGGATGCATCTTCCCTCACGATGCACTTTTTAGATCCTGGTACCTGGACTCGCCATTTCACTGACCTTTATTCTGAGACAGCTAGGTATTCACAGGTGACACAAGGGTTACTGAATGGCCATTGAAACAGGGGTAAAGAATACATATCTCATTTTAGCTTAGAAGAGACAAAGGGAGCTGTTGATGCCACAAGGCTGAGAAAACCCCCAGATCCAGACAAAATACTGGAGACCTACTTATGCACGATAATGATGATGGGCACCCTATGTAAATTTATTATATAATGCAGTAGCTTCAGGTGCCACACATAGAGGAGCTAAAATAGCCCCTATCTTCAAAAAAAGGGAACAGACAGGAAACTGGAAACTATAGACCGATAAGTATAACGGATACTTTACAAAAAATATATGCTAGACAGGTCCTGAATAAACTGAATATTTGGATAGATAAAAATAACATCCTGAAATCATATCAAGGGTGTGTGTCAGTACAATTGATCAGGTTGGGGTGATGGGCTGAGGAAATGATAGTGTCATGGGCTCAAGGAAAACCTCACTGTTTTTTGAAACAGTATCGTTGTGACTTTGCCTCATGTATTTGTGACATGTTTGTGCAGTACACATATGTTTGGTGTGGTCATCAGCACTCAGTAAAGCATGCTAGTGCTGTGTACTACAACTCCCATGGTGCCTGGGTGGGTCAAGCACTTCAATTGAGCAATTTATGCTGTGATTTATGATATGTGGATTAGCTAACTTTATGTCATGTATGGTACATAAAGGGAAGATGACTTACCCTGGCTGGTGTCTGCTGGAATGGAGGTGTCAATAACAGCAACTCCTGCAAAACCCTCAGATGCAAGGGTTCTCTCAATGAGCATCTTCTTGGGAGTTTGAATGAGGTTTTGTGAGGGTTTTCCGCCTGTCCCACGTCCCGCTGCCATCCTGCTGGCCAGCCTCTCCTTGGGATGGGACTGCAGGTTGTACCACTTCTTGCGAATCTCTGGGATAGTCCTCTTTGTTACTCCTAGAGAGTTCACCTTCTCCAGGATTCCATCCCAGATCTGTGTTTTATGTGCCTCAGGGGCAGAGAAAGAGGCCTTCCCAAACAGTTGGTCCATGTTGGATGCGCATTTGTTGGTCAGGACCTCAAGCTCCCTCTCGGAAATCTTCACCTTTCTCTTCCTGCTGCTCCCAGCGTTCTTGTTCCCCTCTTCAGCAGCCATGGTGTTCACTGGAGGCGGTGTGTTGTACGGGCAGCAGTTTAGCAGGAGGAACTCCTTTCTTCCAGTAGCTGTTTAGGCCTCTGGCTTGTGGCCACACCCTGTAATCATCCTCCACCGGGGGTCTGACATCACCCTCCTGCTGCCAGAAAGCTCCATGTCCAAAATTGCTATTTACTATTAGGAAATCACAGTTTTCCGTTTTCCTAATAGTGACTGGAAATCTATAGGACTCGCTGTTAGGAAAATGCAGGTTACATACTTTCCAACTTGTGATTCCCAAATAGAGATTTCTACAGATTCGCTATTTGGGAATCACAAATTGGGAATTTCATACATATGGGCCTTGATATTAAAAGAATAGAGCACTTAGTCGTCCTGCGACCCATGCTTTTCTAGAAAAGACTATGGGTCACATAGGGACTGGTGCATTACAGGGAGGGACTAAGGGAATTATTGGGACTTGACAGCCTTTCCACCTTCCCTTGGTTCTGACATATGCAGACCTGGTTTTGGAATGACCCTCAAACATTAACAGGACACTCCAAAAAGCATCTGAAGTAGATATATTGGGAGCATAACTCGAACCTTCTTCACCAAAACCCTACAGTGGGAAGACTGACTGTACAATTTCTTACTACAAAACCAATTCCAAGTTTTGAACAGTACCTGGATGCGGCCCAACCCCAGTTGGAAAAAACGCTGAATATGAAATTTCGTTTTGACATTTTTTTAATTAAATCTTTTACTGCGAAGTGGAAACTGGCAAATAATGCTAATGAAGAAACTAACTGCACTCTATGTATCCTGAATGCTATAGAAAATCGTGCACTCATTTTATTCTTTTGTACGGTTTATGCCAATTTTAGAGTGAAATGGATTCGCCGATTTGCTGTAACACGGAGTTGAGGAAACATTTAGATGCACTGAGAATTTAAGAAAATGACACTACTCCACATATACGCCCATATTTATACTTTTTTAGCACCGCATTTGCGCCGCACTTACAAAATACAATTGGATTTTGTAAGTTTGCGCCGCTTTTGCGTCAAAATATGACGCAAATGCGGCGCTAAAAAAGTATAAATATGGGCCATAGTTTTAAGCTTTCGCAGAAACTTAGCAGCAGTAGAGTTGGTACGGAAAAAGAGGGGTTTGAAATTTTGACTTTTGTGGTTTTATGGTTTCATTAGTGGGTCTAATCTTTTTTAACAGATTCTAAAATTATGTAAATGATGAAGTCTTGCCTTGTGTGTGTATTTTACTGATAATTCTTGAATTTGTACTTTATGGTGAAAAATGTGTATGTATTTTTTTATTATTCTTAACCGAAATAAAACGTGTTTGATTAAATATACTGTAGGGACACAACAACCCAAGAGCTGACATGAAATGTGTCAGAATTTCATTAGACCCAGGAAGTGATCAGGATTTGAGGTACAACGTAGCATGCACCCGTTACTGGCCAAATATTTGTGAAAACCCTTTTCATGTGATGGACGCCCCTGGTTTTTGATGCTGAGATTTGAAAGGCAGAATCAGTCATTGCGTGACATTAATATATGAGAGTGCTTGCTTGTTGAAAATAACAAGCAGATGTCTGGAAACCAAAATTGTGTTTGCTAGAAATAAAAATCTGTGTTTTTTTTTAAAAATAAACAAGATTCGATTTGGAGAAATGAAGCTTATTTATCCACAAGAAAAAATAAATCGTGTTGAAATGTCTGCAAGCTGATGTTACGCCCACAATCTATTTAAACAAATTATTCGAGTGCTAATTCTTGCTAAACCTGGGAGTCCGATTGATGACGTTGGTTACTTGCTTCTAGAGGGCACTCAATTCTACAGTTATTATGACTTGTGTAAAGGCGTTTCATCCTCAATACTGATACAGCTCTCACAATAACATTAATGTTTCTTTCTTTGCAAAACCGGTGTAGCCTGACAAAGGTGTGATTCGGTGTACCATGAGCAGTTTATAGTACATCGCAATAAAGGAGCCTGTGAGAGTTGTCTAGTTCTCAAGTCTAATCCTTAGGATTGCGTGAAAAAACTTTTGATATTTTCACCCTGCCTCTTCCATGTAGAGTTTGCTTGGAATAGGGTAGATGGAAGCGGAATGAAAAGATTAGAATATACGCAGAATAGCTAGAGTTTCTTAACTGCCTCTGGCACATATAGCGCATTACCTCCTGTCCCTCCCTCGTTGATGGGCTGATGTGCCGGTTGTGTTTTTTGGAGCAATTTTGACGGTAGGACGGGCGTTCTGCCCCGCGTTTTTAGTAGTTTGGTGCTAATTGTTGTCGCATTTTCATTTGCTGATATTTTTTTAGAGGGGGGGCTTTCTCCATTATTTAATGGGTGCTGGACTGCATTTCTGGTTGAGTGATGTCGAAGGTTCCTTCAAAGCGACGCAGGATTGTTTCCTCTTCCTCTTCTTCAGGGGAGGATGTTGAGGTTCCCCTCTCCACTCCTGGGGGTCGCCAGGGGTCGGTGGGGGCACCTGCGCCTCTCATGTCCAGGGAAGAGGTTCAGGACATGATTGAGGCGGCTGTGTCTCGTGCTCTGCAGGCTGGAGCATCCAGGCCTGGACGTTCTTCGGCTGCCCGGCCTTCTGGGGCTGCGGAGGGGTCCTCTTCGTCAGACGATGACGCTCCTTCTACTTCTTCTGGTGGGAAATATGTCTCCAGAGAAGAGATGCGGGATGTTCTGATGCATGTTCGGGACAATTTAGGTTTTCCTGTTTTTCAACCTTCGGGGGCTGATTCGCACTTGTTCCCTCAATATTAAATGCCTTCGAGGTTTGCCATGCCTTTTCAGGGCCCTGTTAAGGATATGGTACTCCGGGAGTGGAAGGATGTGGACAAGTCTCAGGTTCTGCGGTTCCTTCAAAAACTGTACTTGCTGGAAGGGGAAGATGTGCTGCCTCCCTCTGTTAAACTGGACTCCATTTTAGCGACTCTGATTGGCAAAACGGCGGTCAATCCGGAGGATTGTGTTCCTGCTGATGCCACTGACCGTAAGGTGGATTCTGGTCTTAAAAGGGCATTTGCGGCGGAGAATTTGGCCCTCAGAGCGGGTATTTTTTCTGCTTATTCTGCACAATATTTGGTGCAGGATTTTGACAAGCTGGCAGTTGCTGTTCAGGAGGGTTCGGAGTGTTCGGAACGGCTGGCTGTTATGGAACAACAGGCCAGGTTGCTGGCGGGCATGTCTTCTGATGTTGTCCGTACTTCGGCTCTGGCATCGGGAGCTTTGATTGGGGCTCGTAGGTCCCTCTGGTTAAGGATGTGGAAGGCGGATCCTGGGGAGAAATCTGCTCTCCTGCGACTGCCTTTTGAGGGGCGCAATTTATTTGGAGATCAGTTGCCGTCCATGCTTTCGAAGGCTTTTAAAGAGAGGAAACACGCCTTGCCTTACAAAGGTGGTTCTTCTTCTGGCAGGGGTTGGCAGAAGCATTCGAGGTCTTCTCCCAAACTTGATTCCAAATCTTTTTCTTTCAGGAAACGTCGTTTTCAGCCCCGTTTTTCTCCTAAGAAGTCTGCTCCTTTGGGGCGGGGTGGATTCAAGAAGGGGTCCTGACAATCATTGTGGGCCTGGCAAAGGGCCAGTTGGGGGACGTCTGAGGCCCTTTCTTTCCGTTTGGCAGGAGAGTGTCAGCGATCGCTGGGTGCTGGACATTGGGAACAATGGCAACGCCATAGATTTCGAAGTAGTACCTCCTGATACCGGGGTGCGTCCTACTCCCCTGCCTGCGGACGGGGACATCTCCCATGTTCCTGTGGGGGAGAGAGGTCTGGGCACTTATTCCATCTTGTTCCTGGTTCCAAAGGTGCCAGGGGACTTTCGTCCTGTCCTCAATCTAAAGGGGGTGAATTCCTGGATCAAGACTGTACATTTCTGTATGCTTTCCATTCAGGCGATTTTTCCTCTGGTCAGTCCAAGGGGTTTCCTGGGGTCTCTGGATCTGCAGGATGCTTACCTGCATGTTCCAGTGGCTCTGTTTTCTCAGAGGTTCCTACGCTTTGCAGTGGGACAGGACCATTTTCAGTTTTGTGTTCTCCCATTTGGCCTCAAGTCCTCTCCACGAATTTTCACCAAGGTGCTGGCCCCTCTGGTGGCTCTTCTACATTCCGAAGGGGTGTTTGTACATCCTTATTTGGACGATATTCTAATCCAAGCGCCCTCTCAGGTAATGTTACAGAGGCATGTGGCCCGGGTTCTGTTGGTCCTGCAAAACCACGTTTTTTTGGTCAACTGGGGGAAGTCAGATTTGGTTCCTTTCCAGGATCTGGTTTTTCTCGGGGCCCGATTTCTGACTCTTCAAGGCTTGGTGACTGTGTCAGAGAAGCAGTTAGTGGGCCTCCAGTCACAGGTGTGGTCGATCTTGTCGCAGCCAGCTCCCACAGCCCTTCAGTGGTTGCGTCTGCAGGATCATTTGGCGTCGGTGATTTTTCTAGTACCATGGGCACGGTTCCATCTTCTTTGCCTGGTGAACTGGTTTCTAGTTCATTGGTCTCCGGGGTCGAGTTCTCTTCGGGCACGGATTCCTGTGTCGGGGTTTATACGCAGGGAGTTGGGTTGGTGGCTGGTGCCGGCTCATCTTCGTGTAGGGGTGTCTTTATCTCCTCCTCTCCTGGGGGTAGTGACGACCGATGCCAGCCACTCCGGTTGGGGGGCTTGGATGGGGTCGGCTCAGGTCCAGGGGTTTTGGTCGCCTCTGGAAGCCAGACGTTCCTCGAATTGGCGGGAGTTGAAGGTGGTGCTTCTAGCTCTGATTCATTTTCAGGACTCCCTGAAAGGTTTAGCAGTTCTTATTCGGACAGACAACTTGGTGACCAAAGCTTACATGAACCGGCGGGGGGGGGACCAGGTCGCGGGCTCTGTTCCGCATTGCAAGGCAAATATTTGTTTGGGCACAAAAGTGGGTTCTTTCCCTGCAGGCCACCTACATTCAGGGAGTGGTCTATGTTCGGGTGGATCTTCTGAGCCGGGTCATTCCTTCGTCTCAGCTTTTCTCCCTCCGGTTGTCTCTGTTTTGTCACCTAGTTCACCTGTGGGGTCTTCAGGTGGTGGATGTGTTTGCCTCTCCAGAGAATGCAAAAGTCAGTCGCTTTTGCTCCCGGTTTCGTTGTCCTCAGGCTTGGGCGGTGGACGGGATGTTGTGTCCTTGGCCTCGGGGTCTTTTGTACGCATTCCTGCCCTTCCAGTTGCTCCGTGAGTTTCTGGTGAGGGTACGTCTTCTGAAGGCCAGGGTTCTCTTGGCCGAGGGCAAATTGGTTTCCGTTGCTTCAGTTGATGGCTTTGGATCATGTGTGGACTCTTCCTCTCTGTCCCTCGCCTCTGGAGTTTCCATGCCTCCGATGGGGTCATTGAGGCAGTTGCACTTGACGGCCTGGAAGTTGAATGAAGGGGTTTGACGGGTTTAGGGGTTCCGGTAGCTTTGAGTTCTACTTTACTGGCTTTGCGGCGGCGTTCCACTTTGATGTCTTATGGTCGGCAGTGGAAGGTTTTTTCTTCTTGGTGTTTCCGGCATAGGTTAGATCCTACGTCTGCTTCTCTATTTGAGGTGATGCAGTTTTTACAGGATGGAGCCCAGTTGGGTTTGTCTGTGGCTTCCCTGAGGGTGCAGTGGGCGGCGATTCAGGCTTTTAGGGGTCCATGGCGCAATCTGTCTGATGAGGGTCATTTGATGCCTCGGTTTTTACAGGGTCTTCTTAACTTGTTTCCTCGTCCAGTGCAGTCCTTTCCTTCCTGGGATATTTCTTTGGTGTTGGATGCTTTGACTGTTTCTCCCTTTGAACCTCTGGGTTCCTGTGACTTGCGTCATATTTCTTTTAAAACTTTTTTTCTGGTGGCCATTACTTCGGCCTGCCGTTTGGGGGAGTTGGGGGCCTTGGCCTACTCTTTTCCTTTTTGTAAGGTTTTTCCAGATAGGGTGGTGCTTATACTGGTTCCTTCGTTTGTTCCCAAAGTGAATTAGTCTTTCCATGCTCGCCAGGAGGTTATCCTTCCTTCTTTTTGTCCCGAACCTTCCTCGGATGAGGAGGTTCGGTTGCATTCGTTAGATGTGCGGCGGGCTTTGTTGGAGTATCTATGGGTGGTTGCTCCTTTCCGGAAAGGTGAATCTGTGTGTGAATTTTGGTCCAGCTCGAAAAAGGGAGAAGCCGTCCACTGCTTCCTTGAGTCGGTGGGTTCGCTCTCTTATTTTGATGGCTTATTCTTTGAAAGGGGTGGTTCTGCCCCGAGGGATTCAGGGCCATTCTACCAGGGGTATGGCTGCTACGGTAGCGGAGCTTCAGGGCGCTTCTGTGGTGGAAATTTGCAGGGCCACTACTTGGGCCTCACCTTCGAACTTTGTTCGTCATTACAGACTGGTGGACTTGGGCAGTTTGGAGTCGGTATTGGGTCACTGTGTCTTGTCTTTTATGATGTAATAGGAGGGTGGTTATTCGGTGTCCTTTGTTGGTTGTGTTTAAACTTGTTGCAGCTCAGTGTCCGTCTCCTGTTTTCTCTTGCTATGTCTCATTGGTCGAAAGGAAGGTGAGAAGGGACGGGAGGTAAGGCGTCCATTACTTATGTTAATGGCATTACTCCTAGTCCTACTCCCTCGCCTTCCTTTCCGTTCCCTCACGCCCTCCCGGTACGGACCGCCTGAGTTGCAGGTTGGGCTTGTTTTTGTACAGGAGGTGGTGGGGGCGGGGAGGGGTTTTAAGGGGAAGGGAGGGGTCTAGGGGGAGGCAGGGAGCCTCATTGGTTGAAAGGAAGGCGAGGGAGTAGGACTAGGAGTAATGCCATTAACATAAGTAATGGACGCATTAGTCAACTTTCAGGGGAGACTTTTGGCCACAATTTTTTAAGAATTTTCTTGGGGAGGTAGAGTTGTAACATCCCATGAAAAACTAAGGTTTGCCTGATACACCGCCTCTATAATGGAACATTTAGTACCCCTTAACAGCCTCAAATGTTTTATCCAGTATATAAGAAAACTGTGCTGTAAAACGCTCTCTAGGGATCCCTTTTTATTAAAAGAATCTCTAAGGGAAAAACTCTTCCTAATAGTGGTTGCTCTTGTTTGTTTTGCTCGGTAAAAACTGAAGAAAGTATTTACTCCCCCACCACTTTCCAATTGCCAGTGGTCCTGATCACAGTGCTCCCTTCAATGTTATATGAATATTAGCTGAATTGTTTTTTTTCTGACCTCTCCACTTCTTCCTGCTTGGCAGAATGAAGATGGGGCAAATTATTCTGTATTTTCCTTTTACACCTAGAGCCTTGACCAAGAGCTGGAGGTATTTCAGGGCCCCTTTCCGTGCTTTGCTCATCTCCAGGACAGAATTGCTGTATACATTCTCTCACACCTTTCATCAATGTGAGTTGATTTCTAAATAAAAAAATAGGTCTGTCACTAGTCCCAAAATTCCTCAGGCCATGGTGGACACCTGACAGCTGCATCTGTGACCTGTTTGCAATTGTGAAGAGGGCACAAAGGCAACTGTCACTTATCCTGGCCCATCTTCACCCTCATTTCTTTAGGGTGAAAGAGTCTCAGGATATTTGACAGGTCACTCATTTGTGACAGTAGGTCGGGCCATAAGTCATCTGCCTGGGTTCTTGCCCACGAAGGTACATTCGGAATTCTGAACTCTTTTGAGTTCTTGAAAACACTAATAGCTTGAAGCTATATAAAGCTTGACAGTACACTAGTGAACACATTTTGTGTTTTTTTTAAAGAAAAATTCTTCATGATAATTCTCAACACCTAAAAAATACACATATGTGGCTCAGACAAAATGTACCTTTCAAACTAGGTGGAAAATTACATGATTGCCTTCCTCTGCCACCAATTCACCTCTTGTGAAAATATGCCTCTGCAGGATAGACATAGAACACTCACTTCCTTGTTCAGTCCAAGTAACCACCATTGTTGTTCATGTGCAACAATCACCAAAACCAAATAGATGAAACATGAATGAGAAGACCCAGAGAGCTGGAGCACTGATCAGTCTGACGTTGTCACACCAGTGGACTGGATTTAGCACTATAATTATGTGTGGTATTCTGGCTTGAGATTAGACTGACCATGCCTTAAGTAGATGACACAAGTAAACACAGAGGACGTACAATGTCTGTTACAAAGCAGTTCAGACCGGTCGATTACAAGACACACCAGTGCTATCTTCGACTATATGAACCCTAGACTATGCCCTGCTGCACAAAATCATTCTGGTTGCTAACACAGTGAAATTAACAATATTCATTACGCAAACATTCCTCCGTATTGTCCACTTTCAGCTTCAGTGTTCATACTCTTTATTGTGCACTTCACACACTGCAAACACAACTGGCTTTCAAGATTATATTATGTTCTCCCTGGAGGACTTTCAAGAGTCTCTGACAAAATGTTCATGCCTTAAGTTTAATGTATATATCCAGGATAGTGTTCATTCTAGGTTAGAATGGTAACCTTTTTTTGTTTTATTTTTTGCTGGGTAGGTATGATGGAAGATGCTCTTATGCCAGTGGCAGGTGGGTGTTGACCCTTTCGGATCAGGTTTTGGCCAGCTATTGCTGTCACTGATGCAGTTGTTTCTCTGTAGGTGTGTCTTAGAGATCTGCCTTGTAACTTGATGTCTTTAAAGCTTCTGTGCATACTTAATCAAGACTTTGCAAAAGGACCGAATAAGAGCTGTTTGCAAATAGAAGACCATACTGCAAAAAGGCCCAAAAGGAAGGGGTTATGACAGGGTTGGAGGGGTTTATATTGACAAGCTGAGCCCGAGATGGTCCTCTAACTTGTATCACTCTCAAATTTCATGGGACTGAAGTAAGTCACCATGCACCCCCTTGTTCCTCTGAGCAAGAAAGCTGGAGATCCACATAACCACCAAAGTTATTTTAGTATGGGGATAGTCAAGGAGTAGACTGGAGTTGCCCAGGGTTGTCAGTCGCCTGTGTGGGAGAACAAGGCCTTTTTAAGGTCACCATGGATTATTAGAACAATCTGTGTCCATAATAAGTGGGGGAATGAGGGAGCATGGGTGCAGGTGGGACTTGAGGGACCACAAGCTAAGGTGGGATCATGATGGCAACAAACTTCTTAACTTTAATAATTCTTACAGGGTCAGACTAAACTTTGAGAAACTTTAGTGCAAAGATTAGGCAGAAAAATGGTGACGAGTTGTGTTTAGTTGCCAGAATATATTTTGGCTGCCATCTAGGATGTATCATTACCATGATAGAACATATGTTGTCATACATTGAGGCATCTGGGCAGAGTTGGGGTATTTGGGACACTAATAAGAATATGGTAGCTGTATCTGGTGAAGACTTGGGTATATGATCATCATACTTAGGCATTAGAGGGGCATACGTGTCATATAAATATAGGTCTTGGCTACATGGTGCTGTATTTTGGCATACAATGGTAGAACTTGGACACATACATGCAGTACCTGGGAATATGATTGATGCATTTGGGTTTTGATGGCTGTTCTAAGATCTATGAAGCCACCATTTAGACCTATGATGACATTACTTTGGCATATCAAGGCTGAACTTGGGTGTATGATGGCAGGCCTAGCACATATTAATTTTCATTGGGAAAATAATGTCAGTAATTGGACAAATGGTGATAATGTCTTGTGATCTGATGGCATTAACTAGTTAAATGGTGGCTTTATGTCCGCTTAAATCTTTACATATTGTGAGATATTATTACACTGTTTTACCAAAAATGACTACCCTGGCAGGGCATTCATTCCTTTTATTACAACTGAAATTCCCTTGCACCCAACCAAACTCAACTTCCCATCACCTCCTTTGAGCTTCACTTAACCTACTGATTCTACCTAATGGCACAAATGATTAAAGGGAATCCAACTTTCAATCACAGACCAATCAGGAATGTCCTAGGCAGTAGAAATACCTGAAACCTGACCTTTGATTTTGCTGGGTTGACCTCATGAAAATATCCTTAAAATCTTTTTGTATTATACTCATATATTCTCATTAAGTACCATTTTAAGAATCACAAATGTAGTTGTAAATGTATAAACTTTTAATCAAATACAGATGTTTCCTTCTATTTGTTTGACGTGTCCCATGACATTGAGATGCTTGTAAACGTTTTACGGCTTTGGGAGGCCCTAAAGCCAAAGTTCTCAGTTTGTACTTTGCACATTTTCAAACAATTTACTTCCAAAGGAAGCTGAATTTCGTGAGTATAAAGGAGCTAATATTGACTACATGAACACGATCTTCCCCTCGAGGCCATTGTGTGCTTCCTTGAAAGGAAGATCCTGACATCTACAAATTAGATATGTTTGTCTCTGAGAGGAACATGTTTCGGTCAGATGATCATTCTGTATTGATTTGTATTGAGAGAAAATGCATATGTATTCAGTGTGTTTCTCATTCATTTTTCCTTTTAACTTTAACTGACCATTTTATAGTTAGAGGCACGGTCATTAGAAATGACAGTTGTGGGAAACTGAAACCTTGTTGCAGTACCCCCCCCACTTTGTGCCTGGTTTCGGAATGTAACTTGGACTGAAGTCCACTGGGAGCCTGCTAACCAGTTTCCCAGTGTCAGCGTTCATCCCCTAAAACTTGCAAAGGTAACTGGAAACACCTTTAGCTGCCACTATAAGTCCCTAGTAAATGCTACTTAGGTACCCAGGGCATGGTGTACTAAGGGTAGGCCCCTGAGGGAAGCAGCACCAATTTTGCCACCCTCTAGGGCCATGCATTCTGATGCACCCAGCACTGCCATAGCAGACTGAGTGTCCTGGTGCAAACCTAAAATTCACACTCAACATGGCACACTGCCTGTGTGCCCTGTCCACAATACACTGCATACCATATAAGTAAGTCACCCCTCTGACAGGCCTTTCAGCCCTAAGGCTGGGTGCACTAAGTTGTATGAGGGCATAGCTGCATGAGCAATGTGCCCATACTGTGTCCTTACCAAACCTGGGACATAGTGAGTGAACAGAGCAGACATTTTAATAGATGTGCTGGACACTGGTCAACACAAGTTTCCCAGCTACACGATGGCTACTCTGAACCCTGGGTTGTTTCGCATCAAACAACTCAGAATGATAAATCCAAGCTGGTACCAGTCAGCCTGCCCCCTCCAGACAGCCTATACACAAACCTTGGGGGAGAGCCCTGTCTTCCTGGTTTGTAAAACAATGCCCTTCCTGGGTGGAGGAGCTAATACCTCCTCCCTCAGGAATGTGAACTGCCCTGGCAGTGAACTTCAAAGGGCTACCACCCTTGAAACTCGACCCCCAGGCCTGCTGCTAGCAGCAGATGACCTCCCCTTTGCAAACCCCCACGTTTGACAGGATCAAAGGTGGAAAACCACACAAAGGGTTGGGGGAGTGACCCCACCTGGTATGCACCACCCGTAAGGTGCTGCCTGCGAGTAGGACCCTCCATTTCATTTTCCTCCATCTTGGATGGAAGGAAAATAGCCACTCAGGTTTAGGGAAGTGACCCTTCCCACATGAAGTGGTAACTAAAGTGGGTGGGGCCTCCCAAAGGTAATTGTCCCATTGGACACTACCAGGTTTCCCCTAAAATGCCCACTAAATTCAGTATTGAGTGGGCAGCCTAGACCAAGAAATCAGATTCTAAAGGACAAGGAAGACCAGCACAAATCCAAGGCACGAGAACTGCAGACCTGCTGCACAAAGAAAAAGGTGACAGACCTTGCCTGCTGCCCCCAGGACCTGACAATCACACTGCAGAGGAGCTGGACACTGGACTGACCTCAAAAATCCCCGACAACCTCCAAGCTTCACAAATCACCCAAGATCTCCCTTCTGAGTGGAGGTACCACTCTGCAACCAACAAAGAACCAGCAACCCAATGAAGGTCACTTCACTGACTGGCCAATATCTCCTGAACCGGAAGTCGCAACCAGACTTGACAACACACCGACAACTGCCAAGACAAACTTCACAAGTGTGCCAAGTTTGGTGGCACTGCACCCTTCAGTGGCCGAGTTGTGCAAATACCATTAGTACTGGTCAGCTGATGTTGGACAACCAGAAAACCAGCTCCCCCAGAGCTGAAAAAGGACCAGGAGGAAGCCCCAGTTGAGGGACTTCAGGAACACCCTGGGCCTCCCACCAGAGTGCCCCTGTTGTCCTCTGAGCAGCCCTCAAAGAGACTTACCACCAGCTCCAAATGACTCCATTGCACACAGCTCCTGGACCACCAACTTGCTCTTCACCCGCCTGCCCAGAGCCCTGCAACGAGGCACCAGCTGTGCCCCCAGGGTCCCACACCTCTTGCAACCTTGACCCCACAAGGGGACCCCAAAGCTCCACCTTTAAATCTGCAAGAATTTCCCTTTTCCAAGTGGTCCCCCTCAGTGGCCCTGCACCTGCTCCAAGAAACTTTTCAATGCTCAGGCTCTATAGATGGCACAGAGTGTCCACCAACAAACCTGGTAAACCCACTGTGTGATTTAATATGCATTTTTCGGCTTAAAATTTACATAAAATCTGAAGTATTTTTATAAATTGGCATCAAGTTATTCCTTCGAATATGTGAGTTGCATGATTGATACTTTGAGTACAACAAATGCTTTGCACCTCTCCAAGATTTGCCTAACTGCTCAACCAAGCTACCTCAAAACTTAGAGCATAAGGTGATCTTGTTTTTGCCTCTAGAAACCAACGTGTGGTTGCCTGGACCCCCTGAACAGTGTGCCTAGCTTTGCACACTACATAGTGGGCCAACCTCCTACAACAATTGTCTTTGATCTTTTGCTTTGCTGCCTGCTATTTTGCATTAAATGCTAGTTGGGCTTTGGACTTCCTGACTTCTTGTGTTTTCTTTTTAACAATCCCACAACTGCAAAGGCTGAAGGAAAAGTATGACACCTATTGTGATATTTTACATGCTTTGTACAACAACTTCAAAGTGTGCCAATACCACAAATGGCCCCACTCCTATGTTCCATTCCTTTGAAAGCATGACAAATGGTATACACATGATTCCATATTGAATTGACCTGGATGACCTGAAGCTGACTTCTGACAAAACAGAAATTGTGATCACTAAAAATAAACTTCATAGCTGGAACCCTTCCTTCTGGCCATTGGAGATTGGCTCACCTACTATTCATAAACAAGCATTTGCAATGCAATGGGTCTCACATTTGCTTGAATTAGAGATATTAGCGTTGTAAACTCCTAACCGGACTTTTCTTGCAACATAAACTGATAATGAAAAGTAAAACAGATTTACATATGCAAGCCGATGGTCGCCATGAGCGTGAAGGAGGCACAGAAAAGGAAACAGAAGTTCGCTTGCAGTGAAACGTATCAGCAAAAGTGCAATTATCCATGTAACCGGCAAAAGTAGAATTTTCCATGTAACCAGCAAAAGTAGAATTATCCATGTAACAGGGTCGATGTCATGCAAATCGCTCAACTACTGCCTAGCGAGATCGCGCTGCATAGGAAGTAAAAAGAAATAGCGCAGAAGCCATTTGGAAAACACAGAGCGTCGTATGTTTTCTGTAGTTTACCGGTGCTGTACAGGAGGGCTAAACACCGAAAAGGCAGGATGTATGCATGCCTTGCACTAAAGAAATCAAGAAAATTTTAAAAGACAAGCCCATGAACCAACCAACCTGATGGGTGTGGTTAAAAGCACACCAATAGATTACAACAAGGGCTAGAGCGTTTGCACGTGCTCAACCCTAAAAAGGATCTACCAAGGAGAGAAAGGTATTTTTTCTACTCATATACTAAAGAACTGGTCCAGTCTTTATTGCTGACCTTGTTCCCAATCATATTGAGACACGATTCTCATGATCAGTATCTTGCTATCTACTGAAAGCCTCTGACTTCAAAAGAGCTCGCTGTAGAAATAGAGATGTTAGGGTCCTTACCCTCAGATTTAGAATGCCCTCTGGCTGGGCCTTCATCGGATATTATGACTGCTACAATTTTCAGACTGCTCTGAAGACACATCTTTTGTTAGGGGATCAGTGACCCTGACCTTCTGATTTTTCTGCTTCATTTTTTGTAAATTATATTTTGACTTTTGTGCATTTGCATGTGCTGACCTGATTTTCAGAGGATGTTGATAAACTGGTGATTGGGAATATTGAAACTTTAAATAGCTCTTATTGGAGGTTTCCTTATTCTAGCATAATTTAGATTAAATATAATGGAGTAGAGGCACAAGCAAACCATGTTGGTTGCATGAGACCGCATTGTTTGTGGGATGGGAGAATGGGATCTGTTATTTCCTTACATGCTGGGGAGGTAGTTAATCGGCCTTCCTTGCAAAGATCTGTTCACACTCTCCGGACACTGGGGCAATTCTCCACGACACCGGCACACAGCCTCATCTCTCAGTTAGCAATCACATAACTCCTCCTAAGTTTTGGCGTAGTATCACCTCTGCTTAGAGCTTTTAAATCTATGGCGCAATCTGCATGTGGTACTGAAGATGAAGCCATTGGATGTTTAATGTGAGTAATAGTAATAACATGAACTGTGTATACCAATGTATGTGCTTCTAAGCGCTATAACTGGCAATGCTATTTCGTTTGAAGTGCTATATAAATACAACTTTGACGTTAATACTATAATAAAAAAAAAAAAATAGCAATAATATAATAATACCAGCTCTTAATGCACTAGAGATAAAACGTTTATTAGTGTTTGCAAGGAAAATACATGAAGCATTAATGTTTACTTCACAGCGCTAATCATAGTTAAGGAAAGAGATTAGCGTCATTTCGTCTCTGTGCCAGATTGAAGATTTTTGTTAAGAAAGATTTGGCCGTTCAAATCCTTAATACGTGAACAAAACCTTCCATTCTTTGGAGGAAAAACGTCATTGCGAATTGTTATTGGGTAATGGGGATAGCCACAGAGCTCTTTCACACGTTAGGAAATAAAAAGTCAGGATCAATACAAAATGATGATCGTCAGAGTTAAGGGTGAAAACACTCCAAAGAACTTGTGCAAAGCCTGACATGGAGCCCTCCTTGTTTTCACACCACACGGGTCCATCAAAACAGCTGTATCCGAGCAGAAATACGGCTCTGTCGGTGATTTATAGTATACGAAGCATGCTTCATTGGGTGATTTGAGGGCTTCCTGAGGTAATTGCTTTGTAGCAATATGCAGAGTAAGTTCTCTGCCCTCTTCGAACAGCTTCTGTTTGTTCTTAGAAACTGGCGTAAGGTAAATTTACCTTACAGACAGTTTCTAAGAAAAAAGAAGAAGGCTGTGTATGGTACAATTCATTTTTATTCTTAGAAACATCTTGTAAGGTAAGTTTACCTTACAGCCAGTTTCTAAGAATAACCAGTTAGGAGTTTACAACACTAATAGCTCTAACTCAAGCAAATGTGAGACCCGTTGCTATTAGCTTTGGAAACTCCTAACCAGACTTTTTTTGCCACACAAATGAAATAACAACGCAGCGCGATCGTGCTGTATTTTTTTTTCTTTTCATTTGTCTGGCAAGAAAATTCCAGTTAGCGAGACCCGTTGTGCCGATCAGCGCACACAGGAATGAAAACAATAAGCTGTAGAGCTCAACTCGCAAAAACACCTGGGTCGTGTTTTGTGACCTTTTAAAAATAAGCATGAGAAACTGAATCATGTTTACACAACATAAAAAAACAGTGAGGGGAGAGCAAGCTGGCCCTGGAAAAGCACCCCTCTGTTTTATTATGTTTGAAAAGGGAGCTGGTGGGGAGGAGGGACTGAACAAGCACCCACAGTGTTGAAGTAAAACAGGCAAATGCTAAAAAAAAGTCCCTAACAGAAGAGATAAACAGAACATAGCGTAATTACACAGTACCTTGTGCTGCTCCCAAAGTGAAAAAAGGCAGGACAAAGAGGCAGAACTGACCACTAGCAAGCAAGGATTTTTGAAGGACACTGCAACTAACAAATGAAAATGCTGGAACTCACTCTATAGTATACTTAAAAGTATACAGCAGGCCAAACTCTAACGCTCGACCTAAAAAGTGGTGAAAAGTCTTGGGGTCCTCGTTGATGAAGATCTTTTTGTGAAGCCACAGATAGGAGAAGTGATCTTTTTTTTTCAGCTCCATAAAATCAAGAAAATCAGGAAATCTTTCACTTTTGAGGCCATTATTCAGCTTATAATTGCCCTAGTCATGTCCCGGACTGTTTATGCAAATTACCTCTATCTGCGACTTCCAAAAGTATTGAGTCGGAGGCTACAGATGATTACAAATCAGACATCTGGGATGGCTTGGCACCAGCCAAGATACTTCCATATTAAGGCTCTGATGAGAAAGCAGCATTGTCTTTCAGGCACCCACAGGACCATTTTTAAAAAATTGTTTGTATCATTTTTAAATCTCGTCATGGCAAAAGTCGGACTTTTGTGTCCTCCAGAGTCCAGAGCTATACTTCTAAACGTAATCTTACATCAGCCCCCCATAACCTACAAGTGGTCACCAAATTTAAAAGGAAGAGACTGAGTGGTGCAGGATTTTCCATGATTGCTCCACATTTATGGAACTCCTTCCTCCCTGATATTAGAGCCACAACTACCTATGTGAGTTTCAGGACTCTTTTAAAAACTGGGGGCTTATTTGCAAGCTACCTGTGCTGCCGGTGCATCACTTTTTGTGATGCACCAGCAGTTCAGGCTGCTGACCCCTATCTAGAAGGCCACACAACGCCACTTTGTGTGACTTTACACGGCCTTGTAGATATGGAGTGAGGCAATGCAGTGCAAGTTGCTGAGCTGCCTTAATTTGCTTCAGGGAGGCATTCCATGGGTGTTGCATTGGGTGTTCCCACACAACACTCATGGATTTTGACGCATTCCTAGATTTACAAGGTTTTGTAAACCCTGAAATGCATCAAAGGCCTACTCCTCTCCAGGGGTGGCGTAAGAGTGATAATTATATTATTTCTCTCTGTTTATCCATCTTCCTTTGTGTGCTGCATTCTGCAGCACACCTGGAAGGAGGAAAACGCCTCTTCAGATTGTTTTTGTGCAGGAAGGTGTCCTTTCCTGCACAAAAACTATCGTCCTTGCAACACAAGCATCCTTACACCATGGTGCAAGGGTGCTTGTTTTGCCTAATGGCAGCAATTTTTGATGAAGCAGGTGCCCACATATGGCACACTTATCCCTCTAGCCATCTGTGAAAGTGTCCCAAACATGTCCATTCATCTCTCTCAAAAGTGTTTATAACTAGCATGAAGTAACTGTCAAGTGTATGTTTATCACAGGGAATACATGTACAGGACTAAAAAGCATCATCCGAATATGTGAGACTTTCCATTGAGAGTAACACATTGCCTATTGGCAGATTGTATGTGAGGGATATGCATGTTTAAGTTCATTCTGGTATGTCTTAAGAGGATGGCAGTAAAAGATGAAGAAGTGCGTCTGGTTCCATCTCCTGACATACTTCAGTCTCAGACCAGGATGGTGGATAAGCATGGACATCTGCATGTATGCTGCCCAATGTGGAATGATGCAGATGTCAGGGGTGTGACAAACACAGATAAGGACATGTACATTTATGATGGACGGGCAGGTCAGCATATAGGAGGCATCATGCATGCAGCTCACCTACAATGTCACAAAGTATGTATTCTTTCTCCTCACCAGGAGTCAGAGTGGAACAGAATGCATCAGGAGTGGGTAGCATTGCAGCCATCTCAAGACTTCGATGAGAGAGAATTTAGCCACAAGTACAATCCTTTGATAGCTCACAGACAAGTGATATGCATGACGATTGAATGCAAAGATGCTGGGCCTTATTCACAAAGATAAACTTTCCCTTTTGGTGTCAGTTTGCTACTTTTTGTTATTCACAAACTACGAGTGTAGTTTTACATGTAGTATCTTTACGACTGTAGAAAGTGTTATATATTTTTATGAACAGAGTTCTCCATGAGTCATAAAGATACTACATGTAACACTACACACTCGTAGTTTGTGAATAACAAAAAATAGTGAACTTGCACCAAAAGTATAACTTTACGTGGGTGAATAAGACCTTCTATGTTTCTGTTGCACTGTAGTTGATTACACAAGGTGCCTAAGCAAATGTTGCCTCTTTTGTGTGACACCCATCACAAGTGTTGGGCTGCAATAGGGTCACCACAAGTCTGGTACTGCCTACACCCTATCCCCTCTGTGATTTCAATCTGGCCTGTTTGTTCAAACACTTTTAATGATGCTCTTATGCACTTGCTGTAATCAAGTATCTCTTCTCCAAACTGCTTCTTCCAGCTCATGCAATGGTTGGTGATGTAGCAGACCTGTGCCATGGTCACATCATCCCTTTGACCACTGTCAAGATTCTCCTAGCTATTGCCAAATAACTTATTTTTAGTAAGTCAGTGAAAAAAAAGCTATATTTTACAGAAGGAGCTGGTCCTAGTCAGTGCACACAACATGCTAGGGCTCTTAATGTAAATACTAGGAATCAGATGTTTAAGCTGTCTGCCCCAGATATCGAACACTAAGTACAATGTTGTTTCTTTCTACAGCTTACATTCTCTGATTGCTTGGTACCTCAGTAAGCCTTCTCCCACTATACTCCTAATATCCTGCCGGTGAACACTGGCCTTGAAAAAATTTCTTCCTTCATAATGACCCTCTTCTTACATTCCATCCTCTACTTGCCTTCTATTTCTGAGTATGGCCTTCTCACAGTCTCGTGACTGCTTGTCTCACTCTTTCTTATTGTAATTCTGCAAAAGCCTGATAATCTTACTTCACACACCATAACCTTCTCTAGCTCCTCTATCCCTGTAATCTAACATCACCTAAGCTCCACCAACCTGTTTATCTCACCAACTATTCACCTGAAACTACATAGCCCCAAATAATGATCACACCTGCCCGGTATTAATATATCATATACTAACAGGAGTAAATACATGCAGTTTTTTCTTGACAGCACAGGACTAATCGCAATAACAAACTATGGGGGTCATTCTGACCCTGGCGGTAGGCTACCGCCAGGCCAACGACCGCGGATGCACCGCCAACAGGCTGGCGGTGCATCCATGGGCATTCTGACCGCAGCGGTACCGTCGCGGTCAGAAACAGAAAACCGGCGGTGTCCCGCCGGTTTCCCACTGCCCTGGGGAATCCTCCATGGCGGCGCTGCAGGCAGCGCCGCCATGGGGATTCCGACCCCCTTACCGCCAGCCTGGCTCTGGCGGTTTTGACCGCCAGAACCTGGCTGGCGGTAACGGGTGTCGCGGGCCCCTGGGGGCCCCTGCAGTGCCAATGCCACTGGCATGGGCACTGCAGGGGCCCCCTAACAGGGCCCCACCAAGATTTTCAGTGTCTGCCAAGCAGACACTGAAAATCGCGATGGGTGCAACTGCACCCGTCGCACCCCTTCCACTCCGCCGGCTCCATTCGGAGCCGGCATCCTCATGGAAGGGGGTTTCCCGCTGGGCTGGGCTGGCGGGCGGCCTTCTGGCGGTCGCGCGCCAGCTCAGCGGGAAACTCAGAATTACCGCGGCGGTCTTTTGACCGCGCAGCGGTATTCTGACGGCGGTACAAAGTCAGAATGAGGCCCTATATCTATTAGATTAACCACTAACCTTGGTTTCCAGAGTAGAGTGCTACTCACCTGAAAGCTCTTCAGTGCCTTGTGAGGGGTAGTAAGCGGTATATAAAACCAATTACAATTAATCCCTCTGGAACTGTGCTTGTTGTAAGGGGTCTATGAAATGCCTGTGGATACCACGATTCATTTGAAAATGTGCATATATGGTCATGATCATGCAGCTGGAGGAAGTTGACAGAATACTTAGTGCTTCCACTACTCATACATTCCAGTAACTGCATTACCATTCATTCCCTGTCTGCTTTCCAGTTACACATCCTACAGCCCTATACTATGCTATTGCCCAACAGTATCTAACTGTTGATGGATATGTTGCAGATCCTTGTGTTCAGGGGATGTGCTTGGCCCCTGAACATCCATTGATGCATAAGAATTGATTGACTACCCAATGGTACTCTCTGGGGCATATTACATACTGATGTGTGCATGATTATTCCTTCAGTAATAGTTTCTGTCCCACTTGTGGAAAAATGTGTCTAATTTCCATCATCATTTTCACCATTAGGAAGTGCTGAGATATTGATGAGAAGCAGTGTGTGTGGCCGGGCTTTGAAATGTTAGTCTGGATGTGTGCCTCATCTAGTAGGACATTGTTCCTGTATCTCCTGTATCAGTAATTTGCACTTATCGACACCAAGCAGCGGTAGTGCATAAAGCAGCATCTGTAAGCCTATTTGCTGGTGTGGTGCCTATTGTCTTACTGGTGATGATGGATTTTCTGTGGTGTGCAAACCAGTATCCTCTGGGGTTGGTCTTATTATCCGAAAATTTAGTTTGAAAGGTAGAGTGTAGTTGAAACCCACCATATTTGATATATATTTTTTCCTGATTCACTATTTTCTTATCGTAGAAATAAAATTGTGAGGCTTATTGTTGATTCAGAGATTGCATGTAATCTTCATTTAAGACAATTCTATTTTGAGAAAAACACCTATGCATTGTTGAGTTATGCATTGGTAGACACTTGTTTAGCGGTGTATCTTGCAGTCGTGTCTTGCTGCGCGTTAAAGGGGCGGGGTGGCTCGTGGTGGGGAAGGGGTCACTTCAGGCAGGCAAAGACTCCCAGCCTGCCCTGCGGCCAATCATGACGCTGCTCAGAGCACCGTTGTATTGGCCGGAGCACCCAGCCAGGGCGCTCCCAAGTAGGCTGGGAGCCTGTGCCTGCTCTCTCCAGCTTGACAATACAGTGGCTGGCTGGAGAGAGCACAGTGTGCATGTGTGTTGGCCAGCCTGAGACAGCTGGCCAAACCCACATACGCACTGAGGGGAGTACACAGTGCACTCCTCTCATCCCCCTTATCTCCATTGGCCCCACCCCTTTAACAACGAAGGGATAATAACCACAGTTTATTATCCTTTCATTGTTACAGTTTTGCAGCTGCTGCAAATGGCGGGGCGACTCTCCTCCAACATGGAGGAGGAGCTGCCACTGGTATCTTGCCTTGGGTTTCTCAAGACTACACTGGTATATAAAAAGACTTTCTAGAAAGATTTCTAGAAAGTTTGTCTGCTACATGAATATTATGAATCTATGTCCAAGGGTTGCGTCAAATATCCTGTTGCGTTCTGTGTGATACTGTTTCATCCGTTAGACCTTCAAATAAAGCTTGAGTATCTGTGTGTCATATTATACTTACTTGTAAATGAAAGATTGGGAATATTGTGGGCCTCTTTTGACTCTTTGGAGGAAACCTGTGGTAATGTGGTGAGCAAAGCAATGTTGTTTCTACGAACTTGGTGTGAAATGTTTCCTTTCTGGGCGTGATGTGTGGTTCTTTTTTCATGATATTATTTTGAAACAAAATCTCTGTAGACATTCATGTCACAGAAGTCAGTTTTTCTTGGTGGAATCTCTACTTTGCCTGTGAGCTCTCCTCATTTTGATGATGAACGTTTACCAGAGGTAGCTGGAATGACGTCACATACCCTTTGACCTCAATGACAACACAGGAATTAACATAATTTGATGGCCCTTTGGCCCTGAAGCCCAAGAATTAATGTCATGATCCTGATGACTTCACAATAATTTAAGTCACTGAAGCTTAGAGTCTATCTCAGGCAGAAAGTATATTTGTAACACACAGAAATGCATACAAAGGGCATTTAGAAAACAAAAATGGGCAGGCCTACTCGTTCTTATTCGCATGGACCGCATATTGCATATGAACTACTTTATGGGTATGAATTACTCCTTGTCATTCTTAACAAGTCTTGATTCATGACCACTTGTAAGAACAATCACAAAATATAAGTTTCATCAATCAGAATGAAGGGTGGCAGCAACAAGTTTGAAAAAGTATGTGTTTTACTTTGCTTAATTTTATTTTACATTCTAAAGAGCGCACATTGAATTTCCGAATCTACGTATTTCACCAAACTGTAATCTCCCAGTGGAAGCTGCAGAAAATAAACCGCTCTCACTGGAACACTGGTACTTTCTTTTCATTGCGCTGTTCTTGGCACTGTTTTGCAACCTCTGAAGGTCGCAAAGGCAGTGCCAGGGGTCGCCATGGACAAGAACCTGACCTCCCCTGATCCTGATGCATGACTAGGGGCGCCAGGTAGCGTTGCTCGGCTAACAGGATCTTAGCATCGACCTTGTGGATAGCTGACAGTTAACTCTCTATTATCGCTAGGGTTTGGACTGCTGACTTCTGACCTTTATGAATGTTTATCAAGCGGTTATAATAAAGGTACGAATGTATAATGTTAATGCTGTTTTCTTGTGAATTGACAGCAAGTGCTTGTTTTCAATTTTCTTTCGTTCCATTTTTGCTGTTTATTTTAAATCAATAAACGCTTTAGTTTGCAAACGCTTGAGTATCGAGTTCTTTTTCCAGTAAAGTGATTCGTGGATGTTTTTTTTCTATATTCGTGTGTTATTTATCAACTCGGTCCATGTGGGGTTATGCTTCAGAAGTGTATTTTTTCTTTGCTCATTGACAGTGATCACTTGATTGAGTGGGTGTGGTCCAGAAAGTAGGTAGATATTCATAACACTTAGCATCCTGGGCTGGCTTGCAGAGACTTGTCTTCCTCACTGCTAATAATGTTTACCCTTGTGAGGCTTGTTTTCTATTAACAGATTGTCTGACCTGACCTATGTCTCACTCAGTGATGTCTTAACCATGTTTTGTTGTGATCACGTTTGCTTTGTCAGACCAAATAGGTCACTTTCTAAGGTGCCGGCTAGAGACAAATCCAACAAATACAATCCATGCCATAATGGGCTTGCAACTTGCAGCTTCATTATCACATCTGTCTCCCGAACCTACAACACTAACATCTGTGGCTAATTATGTGCATGTGGTGGTTACATAGAGTCTGTAGGGATGCACCTATGCATTGCGCCACTTTGTAACCCCTTGCACCACATTCATATGTCGTTCTGTTACAGTAAACACAGGGAGGGAGAAGTTTTGTTTAAAAAATTTATACTTTATTGTATTAGTTTGGATATTTTATGAGACAGTACATGATAAAAAGCAAAGTGAGAATTGATATATGATAAGAAGGATCAAAATGAGCTGTTTTTGCAGCAAGTAGTAATTCTCCAGAGGAATATTTATGTCACAGAGCTCTACGTTTTCCTAATTCCATGTTGGGGGAACCCACAAAGCTGATGTTTTGTTTTTGGAGTCTGTTAAAGCCATCAGATTCTATAAACAACTTTGAAGTGGGTGAACATTTTGAAGTCTCATCATCAATTACAGTGGGGGAATACAGACTCACACATTTGGTAGAGGGCGGGTAAAGGAAGGCTGAAGCCTCACTCAAGTAGAATGCATGCTTTGGCTTGATTTTAGATACCATGGAACTGACTAACAAAAACCAGAGCTAAGAAATGTATCCAATGATCCTTCCTACAGCCTGATTGGTTGGATCCATTCGGCATCTGTACTCTAAGGAGTTTATGTAGAGTTCAGGATAGTCCACCAAAAACCCTGTTAGTCGAACTTGTGGTCCCCTAACTCTATTTAGAGTTGGGGAGCTTGTATGTTTTTGATATCAGAAACCTTTGACCGACAGCTTGACTGACACTGGGCTGTCAAGTCAAAGGTTCAGGACCGCAAGGGGAAGCCTGACGGTACTGAAAAGAAAGAAAAATAAGTGACCTCCGTACTTGCTAGCTGAATGCTTCCAGGCTGTTTGGAATATCAGTTTTTCTGCTTTTCATTAACGAGCTCCCACTTTGGAAGCTTGGTTTTTAAAAAACAAAAAACGTTGCAGGAGCATTAAACATGGTGCCCACACAGCAAAGCTTTAGGGCCAGATGTATCATACTGCAATTGCAAAAATGCATTTTGGTATGTAACAAGTTCAATTTGCGACTACATACTGTTTCGATATTAGGAAGGGGGGGTGTCAAGGGCGTATGTATGATTGTTTTGTGACCGTGAATGCGGTCGCAAAACAATTGCAGTTACCACCAAGTTCAAATTGGTGGTAATCCATTTGCAAATAGGAAGGGGTCACAAAGGGACGCCTTCCCCTTTGTGAATGCATGCAAAAACGTTTTATATGAGCCTACTCTTACAAAATGAAAAGAAAACATTGAATTTTTCATTTTTAAATGCAAAAAAAGATTGCTTTGTTGAAAAGCAATCACAGACATGGTGGTCTGCTGAGCCCAGCAGGCACCATCCCTGTGATTTTAGCCGTTCGCAATGGCTCACAAATTGTGAACTACCTCAAGAATATTAATGAGGTAGGTCGATTTGCGAGCCCTTGCGAATCGCAGTTAAAAACTCCTGGAGTTTCATACATTCCAATAGCGCTTACTTAATTGCGATTCGCTAAAAATCACAATCAGGTAATCGCTAAAGTGAAGAACGATACATCTGTTCCCAACTGCCTTCAGCAGAGAAACCACAGTAGTTGATCTGCTGAGGGCACGGATTTTTTAGCTTGTCTGGCACAGATCACTAAATCTGGTGGGCTGTTTTCCAAAGGGGAGCAAAGTACTTCTCTGGAAGAATGGAGTAAGACCCACCAAACAATATATAAGACCCTAAGGGGCATATTTACAAGCCCCTTGGGCTTCCTTGCGCTGCCCTAGCATAATTGTTTTTTACGCTAAGGAGACGTTAAGGAGGCCCCAGCTGTGCGCCATATATACAAAGTGGCACAGTCCATGCAGTGTGCCACTTTGTAACCCCTTGCACCATATTATACCTGCGCCAGGTATAATGTATGCAGGGGGGGGCGTTCCCACGCAGGAAGGCCAAAAAGAATGGTGCAGTGAAATTTACAAGATTTCACTGCGCTATTTCTTCAAACATCTTTAACGCCTGCTCAGGGCAGGAGTTAAAGTGACGCTCCCATGATAACCTATTGGCCTCCCTCTGCTTTGCTGGACTACTGCATAATTTCTGGCGCTAATCCAGCAAAGCTGCACAAGAGCGTCATAAATTATGATGCTATTGTGCTAACATGCGCCATGGTGCACCGTATAGTAAATACAGTGCTACCATGGTGACGTTAGGGGGGCTCAGGGTGACGCAAGAAAAGTGGTGTATCAGAGCTGATTCACCACTTTCTTGTAAATATGCCCCAACATGTTTTTCTGGTCTAATCTATTGACTCTCTTGGGTTATACGCCTTGTCGTAAAATGACTCTATCTTGCCCTCCTAATATTTATATTGTTTGCACAGTAGATACTTTTTATATCGATTTCGTTTGATGGATTGTTTTTTTATTAGTTTGTTATTTTTATTTACCTTACATTTACATTTAGATTTAAACCACGAAAAACAACATACAGCTGATGCAGTTTGCAACCATGTAGTTTCCTGGACTGTATAACTTAGCTTGGTCAAAATTCGTTTATTCGGCAAGAGCCACAAAAGCATAAAAAAATAAAACCTACACAAGAACTGTTCCTGATCTTTTGCTAGACTTACCCAGTAACCAGATAATAAAAAACAAAAGTAAGACATTATAAAATGTATCAACCACTTAAAACAATGATCAACAGTGATGATACATAAATACAACATATCAAAACAAAACCATGTTACACAGTCACAGAAGTATTATAACGTTTCCTAATGTGTAGAGCTGCTCTAAGATAATTTTAATACAGCGTAACAAATCTCAGGAGAGCCTAATTGATTCAGGAACAGTAAAGCTGTTAATAGCTGTTAACATTTGCTGCTCGTAGGCAGGAGGCCAAAAGGTGCCCGTGTAGAGTATTATAAAGTGTGACTAATGCTCTGTCGCAAAAGTTGGTCACAAGGACACCAGGAAAGCGTAGTAAACCACGAGCCCTATAGAAGAAAGGCAACCAAAAAATGAACAATACCTGGTGTAAAACAAGTAAGCTAAAATGTATCATGAGCATTATATCTAAGAAGTCAATAGGATCCTAAAGCCCCAGATGTGCTGAGAACTGAACGTATAGTGTCTGCAGAGAGTATGTGCTGTATCGTGAATGTAATGGCTCGCGCTGATAGCGCGAGCCGGTGAATGGTAGAATGTTGAGGGCGAATGTTTGTAGATGAATGTGAGAGATTCGGGACGGTTGAGAAGGAGGAGACAGGACGAGGGACGGCGGCTTTGTATGCGGCCCGGGCTTTATACTATCGGAATATACTAGTAAGCTCAAATCCATTTGAAGAATAAAGAAGTTTTCCTACCGTTATCGTTCTCCTGTTATTGCGGCTGGAATTATACACAACAGTACTGTATGCCTTTGAATTGCGCATCTTTAAACTTTAAGTGAAATAAAGATTTTTTAAAAAGTCTCTAGAGACAGACACTGGAGACTCTGGATTAAAAAACGAAGCCTGGAACACCCAGCTTGATAAACGTCTGTTGCATATACATGAGTGATGAGATTTCAGCCACATTATCTAATGCTAACCGATCCCTAAGCATTAACCTGGAAAGTCCTGCTTCAGGTGTTTGCCGGATCTCAAGCCACAAAAGCAAATGAGCCACACCTATTACGTCCTCCAGATAGCTCAACCCTGACTCATTGTGACAAATATTGGTAGCTGTACCCTGAAGAACTGGGAGTAACGTACGTAAAAATATGTTTTCAACTTTCTGAAGGGCATCAGTATTTATATAGTCCCAAAGCCCTGCCCGATACAGACGAACTGGAATGTATTTATTTACTATTATAGATATGTAAGAGTTCCCAAACAGGTTTGTGGCGGTGCCTCGAAGAAAATCTGAACAGAACATCAATCACTCTATGAAATTGCATACTTAGGTGTCTCTATTTCAGTACATCATCAAAAGACACACCTAAATAACTAACGTTTCTTCCTTTTCAATCTTAACCCTGCCTATCAAATGAAGTCTAGATTTGACCTTAACCTTGGGTGGAGCACACAACATAATAAATGATTTGGCATGCTTCACTTTTAAGTCTAAGTCATCCATAATCGAATGATAGCCATCTAACAACACATGCAGCCCATTAGCATTTCTAGCAGTGAGGACAGCATTGTCCGCATAGAGAATCACTGAGGTGGACAATTCTCTATTCAGGACCTATCTTTCCCACTACAAACAAGATAATTTCATGGGGTGTTCATATGAATGTGAAATAGAAAGGGGGCAAGATACAACCCTGTTTGACACCACATGTTGATCTAGCTAAAGAAGTGCAGTCAACATCCTGGCTATACCGAACCTTAACAAAGGTGTCCCAGTGTAATGGTCTAAGCAGATCCACCAGGGCTTTCTCAAACCTCATATTCCCCAACATAGTCCACAATTTTATGTGATTGACACTATAAAATGCACATAAGAGATCATTGAAAGCCATGGTAATTCATTTGTCTTAAGTACAATTCACACACTTCTCTAAAATAGGGGAAGGTTTAAGGCATTGCTCAACAGTTCATATAACATGGCAAAGCCAAATTAAGTATCTGATGATATTTTATTCCCTTCTGCCCAGGTTTCCAATCTGGAGAGCAAAATACAACCCAACATTTTTGTGATTGAATCTAGGCATGAAATTGTATGGTAACAAGACGGATGATTTCTGTTCTGTTTTTTAAATATAGAAACTGTAACAGGTTCCTTTCAGGACTCTGAGATAGGACTCACAATGGCTGAAAGTAAAATATTCATCACTAGTGGACTACTGTATTACTTGTAAAAATATTAATTGGGACTACATCAGGGCCCAGTGTCCAATGGGGAACAGGGTCAAGACTAATTTGCATATGGATGGGTCCAAACTGGTGTAGTGGGCTAAAAAATGTTGGATTAAACCCAGATCTTTGTGACTGGGGGTGAATGTTTGCATTGTTCAGCATTCTGTCCATCATCTGTTCTTTTTGCTTTTGTTGCCCTAAGTGTGAAAAGTATGCCTAGACATGGGTCCTGTGCTAACTGTGCCACTGGATTCAAGCTAGCCTGGCTGATGAAGGGTGATATCCTGAAACTGGTCCCAAGATGCTTGTTTCTGGACCAGGGAGAACCTGGCTTTGTCAGTTTAGGCTGGCTTGCTCCCATGGGGAACAGGGTGAAAACTGATTTATATATGGATGGGTCCAAACTGGGGTGGTGTGGTGGGTAAAACAAATGGTAGATTAAACCCAGAGCTTTGTGGTTGGGGGTAAATGTTCATATAGTTCAGCATTCCATCCATCATCTGTTCTATTTGTTTTTGTCGCAATAAGTGGGAAGAGCATGCTCAGACGTGGGTCCTGTGATCAGTGCATCACTGGATTCAAGCTAGCCCTGCTGATGAAGGGTGATACCCTGAAACCGATCCCAGGATGCTTGTTTCTGGTCCAGGGAGGACCTGGCATGGCAGTTCGGGCTGAACTGTTCCCATGAAGAACAGGGTCAAGACTGATTTGCATATGGCTTGGTCCAAACTGGGGTCGTGTGGCGGGCAAAAAAATGATGGATTAAACCCAGATCTTTGTGACTGGGTGTGAATGTTTGCATTGTTCATCATTCAGTCCATCAACTGTTCTTCTAACTTTCCAAACGTGGCATTGAATTATAATTTAAAATCCAACTTCACCATCAGTTTGAATTTTGAATTGTGATTCCAGAGATGCCAAACATGATCTGGTTCTCTCATTCCAAACTGGAAATTCCACTTATACATGTAATAGGGTGACTCCAATGTTATCCTAAGGGAGGGATATGCTAGTAGTGAAAATGGATTTAGGAGTTTTTCAACCTTTTAAATACACTGCACCCTGCCTTTGGGCAGACAATGGCCATCCCTAGGGGAATTAAGAAAGGGTTTGGCCTGGTAAAGGTGTATTTTTCCAGGTCGAAAGGGCAGTTTAGACTGCAAACACAGGCTCTACAATTGCAGGCCTGAGACATGTTTAAAGTGCTACTTAGGTGGGTGGCACAACCAGTGCTGCAGGCCCACTAGTAGCATTTCATTTACACACCCTCTGCTGGGAACTTACAAGTAAACTAAATATGCCAATTGTATATAACCCAATCTAACATGTTTTAGGAGCAGAGCACACGCACTTTAACACTGGTTAGCAGTGGTAAAGTTTGAAGAGTCCCAAGGCCAGCAAAAACAATATCAGTTAAAACAAGAGGTCTGGAGGCAAAAAGGTAGGGGAAACAACACCAAGGATGGATGCCTTGTCTAACAATTCTGAAAACTGGTTCCTTGAAGCAAAAGGTTGGAAGAAAGGCATTTTCTCTGGTTAGGAAGAGATCCAACTAGGGATGACCTAGTCTATTTGTCTAGAAGTGAAATGTCTGTGGGATCAGATGAAAACTGATGGAAGGTGGGAAAATTCAACTCTGAGGTTTGCAATATATATATTCTGAGACTTTGCAATGAAGGTTGTCATTAGGGACCGATACATTCTCTTCTGACCAAAACCCCTGAGAGGGCAATCTGAGCTAACCTCAGTGACTTTGACCCCTCTTGATTGCTGAGGTAGGTCTTCGCTAACTGATTGCATGGAGTATCAATACTTATTTCTCTTGATGGAGAGAACGATTTTAGAGGCAAGTAAATGGCTGACAACTTGACAACTCTCCCCAGTTTGTGGACTAACGTACTTCTATCGGTTACCATTTCTCCTTCACCCTATGGGTCTAGGGTGGAGCTCCCCAACCCAATACACTGACATCTGCTGTTTCTAGTCATTGAATCAGAAGAGCAAAATAGATTTCTGCCAACAAATGAGCCGTGTGACCACCAACTTATGTTCTGCTTGAAGCAAAGGGATACCAGGAACTGAACTCTCATATTTTGTGTGGTTGGGTATGAATGTGTTACCAAGTTTTTCACTAAATGTTGTAGACAAAGCCTTAGCCACAGAGCCATAGCTGTTGTTGCTGTCAAATGACCCTGAACCCTCAGGAAGTCCTATACAGACCCACAGTTTGCTTATTACAGAGTCCTCAAGTTGGACTGTAGGGAAGGAATGTTCTTTTAGAAGAAAGTCTCTCTCCAGTTCTGTGTGGCAGTGAGCTCTTATGAATGACTCATCCTGGGCTGAAACAAGCTAAGACATCTTCAGGTTCAGGACAAAACAGAATTCATGCAGAACGTTGTACACTATGGATGTATGTTCCTAGCCCTTTGAAAGATGTGTCCTGCAAATATGGAAAGAAATGAGCTTATACTTGAAGAAATGTCTTGGTTTCACTACTGAAGATAAGACAGATAAATTACTGTTTGTTTTTCTCCCTATCTCATTCTTCTGAAGCAGTAATATGTTCTATCAGGATTTCTTTCTTTTTGCCCAGGTGTGATAGGAGAGGAATGGAGCAAAACCAAGGCTCTGGGGAACACCGTGTGATAACACTTGCAACACCTCTTCATCTTTAATGTTCTTTATCTAATGGTTTCCAAAGCAAGCTAGATGACCTCCTATTCAAATGTACCTCCCTCTGGAAGAAATAGGCATTTAGTGGTAAAGAAGGGTCAGTATTTTGTGAAAATCAGGATTTGTCAACGCGGTTAGCCACTCTGCTATATGTCATCTTATAAAAGGGCTTCCTTTGCTGTACAAGTACTACTGAGACTTCTGATTCTGATGACAAATAATAATGATGGGGTCCTTGAAGTTCGATTCAGAAAATGCTCTAACAGCTTTTTGTCTTCTGCAGTCCTTTGAAGCAATTCATCCAACCTTGGACTACATAGCTTTGGACACAAAAATGGCAAATAGAAAATAATAGACCTTTGACTGCACCCAGCTTCCACGGTCTCATCCTAATATGTTTTTGCCCTGCACAAATTACCCCAAGGGGATTGCAGCAGCAAATAATGCAATATCAGATAAAAAAGTGAACCATCAACTCCATGGTGGTTAGAAGATCTGCATAATCTTCACCTCTCTGAACACCATCATACAGAGCTTGAAAGTCTTCACAGATTGCTTGTGAAGTGTGAGAAAGTGGATTATTAGTTGGGGTGGATGGTAGTCTAATAATTTCACTATAATATTTAGATCCAGTAGAGGTTTCAGTAATTTAAACCTGAGCTCAACCCCTGGGAGGTGTGGCATTGAGAAGGCAAGAATTAAACAACTGTGTAATACTTTTGCAATAATTGAAACAGTTCAAAGTCAAAAACACAATCCAATAAAAATCTCAATCCAATTTATAAAAATAGAGACTATTTTAGTGAACAAAATGACACCAAAACAGCAACAAATCAATGAGGGGAATCGTAGGTAAGCATTTTTAAATGTTACTGAAGAGAAATCTAAAATTTGTGCCCAAGGAAGGTCCCTCGCTGGCTGGATGCTTTTGGTGCTTTCGTCCACTGAAAATGTCTACATTGATACTAAAGGGCTGATTTATATTTTGGTAGACAGAAGTATTGCAGTCTCGGCAATGGATTAATCCACTAGGCGCCTTGACTGCCCCTCTATCAACCAAATCATGAAATGACCACCAAGCTAAAGCCATTTCTTAAAGCACTGCCAGGAACCAATGTCATAGCAGTTCCTGTCAATGCTTTTTGCAGTTTGGTGTAGGGCTCTGTCAACATGATAGAGCCCTGTACCAAACTGTTTGTTTTTATATTTCCCAGAAGCACGATTTTCTTTTTGAAAATAAAAATGAAAATGCCCCCTCAACACAGGACATACTTTCTTTTTTACTGTCTCTTACCGCTAGGGTTTGCCTTGCAGTGGTGGGCAGTAAAGACTTGGCTATATGCCTGAACATCTTAATTGAGTGGATGGCATATAGACAATTCTTCAATGATCCTTAATACATCAGCCCATCAGAGCAGTGTGGCCACAGCAGAGATGGACTAGTCTCCGGCGTAGTCAATCTATGGTGTGCCCGCTTTTACATTGGCAGGTGGATCATAATGTTGGGGATAAGCTCACTCTGTCACCATTGAAACAGACTATGCTTACTGCCAACATTAAATCGGGCCCTTAGTCACTTTTTTGGAACTGGATTTCCTCAAGGAGCAAGGCTGTAAGCTGTAGGTAAACAGAGCTCCGTGAGGCTGGATACCTTCTCCGCAACGTCCCGCTGAAACAGATTGGCTACTGTGAAAAAGCCCTGAGCAAGAGCAACCTTAAGTTTTGGGCCAACGGCAAACACACTTTGGTAGGAATGACCTTGCAGGTTGATCTTCTCTTGGTTCGGTAGACAAAAACCCTTGAAAAAGTTTCCAAGTCACAGCTTTTAGTATTAGGCGGGGGAATGTACTCTGACACTTCTCTAAGGGCCCTGGGAGCTTAGGGACACCACGCAGAGGTCAGGACTCACTCCAGTAGGGGCTACCCTCAAGGTCCGTGGCAGGACCAGTTGGAGCTTGTCAGTAGGGCCCTTAAGGGAAGTGGGATTCTTGTGGCTTTCAACTGACCCTTGGAGTCCACTTCTCAGTCCTGGGTACAAGTGGGAGCTGGTCCAGGTCTTGTGGGTCTCCAAGCAGAGCTCAACAGCAGGTTCAGCTATTCTTCTCTCCTTCACAGGTCCAGAGGTGTTTTGAAGAGGGTACTGTGGGTGCTGCTTTTATGCCTAGTACCAGCCTGTGAGTGGTGGATACTCCTGGCCACTCCCTAACAAATGGGGTAAAAGTTCCCAAGGGTGACCCTACCCAATTATGCAGTACTTCCTCCACATAAACTATTCTACAGTACGTCTCTCTACGTATAACCAACATGGCAGAAACATTCTTCCCCTATGCACAGCTTCCTGTGCCAACCCAGACGTGTGGCTATGATAATGGCCACAACCTTCATTGTGGTCACTCAAAACTAGTTCTAAAGGGTGAACATCTCACACTTGGAGTGGTCCATGGCTATCTAGCAGGACAATAGAAGAGGCAAGCCAGGTGTGAGCTACATCTACCTGTGAAAAGGTAGTCATCTTTTGAAGTTAATTAAGTTCCTGGGCACAGCCCAGATGGCCATCCTGTCAAGGAGAAAAACATCTCCCCACAGGCAAGACCTTGGCCCACTGTCTGAAAGCAATACTCATTTCACTACAGGGGAGTCATTAACAGTTGGATGACACTAAACACTGGCAGCCAAGGCACATTTTGCTCAGGTGGGAAAATGACACTTTTCCAAAGGTGTCATTTTTAAAATAATAATATAAACTTTAACTTGACCATTAAGTTAGATTTTACATTACCATCAAAATGAATCTTTGAACCACTTTTCTACCTATTCTCAAAATGAAATAAAGCGTAATAAGGTGTTATGATGTAGCCTTATATTTACCTATGGGGCAGTTAGCCATACCACAGTGAAAAAAGACTTTGGAGCCTTTTTACAGCCAGGACATGTAAAACATATGAATAGTAGACAGAAGTTTTAAATAGCATGCATACTAGTCTATAGGCTTGCAGTCCTGCTCTAGGGGTGACTGAAATTAATTGGAAGTTGAATCAGCAGTTTTAGAATTTCCTCTCCCATGCTACAGGGGTAGTCTGGAGACTTGCTTTGTATAGTCGCTTTGGTATTGGCACAATATGTGCTGCAGTCTACTAGTGACATTTAACTTACAGGCCTTGGGTACACTTTTGTACCATATACTACTGACTTTAAGGGTAAGTTACATATGCCAATAACAATGTAAACACTCAACATGTTTCAGGGGTCAGAATACATGCATTGCAGTCTGATTTGCAATGCTTCACTGTGGAGAGTCAAAAGAATAGCAGCATCAGTCCAGAAAAAATGGGGGTGACCATACTAAAAATATATTTTCCTACATGAAGCATACACTACATATGTTGCTTTGTGAAACAAGAAGTTGGCTGCCACATATGCTCTCTTAAGTGAACCCTCTTCCATTTTATTCACCAGATCTGATGGAAAATATCCTCTGTAGCGAGAGACAACAACATACACGATAGATGAGAGTTCAATTTGATAGACTGAAGCAATCAGTGTCAGTGTCTATCAAAGGGTACCCTTTGCTCAGCAACATGAGAAACCTGTCTTATCAATTAAATCAATTCATCAGTTTTATGCAGGGCCCATAAGAAGGATGTAGGAGGCTGTCTCTCTCTATAGTGTACAAAAATGATGTGCACTGTGCAGAAAGTCCAAGCAACCACACCTTGGTTCACAAAGATAAAAAACTAGACCACCTAATGCTCTACTTTTTATGGTAGCTTGGTCGAGCAGTTAGACCAATCTTGGAGAAGTGCATTTGTTGTACTTACAGTATAAATAAATGTGGACACACACTCAAAAGAATAACTCGAGACCAATTCACAAAAAATGCTTCAAATTTTTATAAATCTTTTAAGACCAAGATCATCAAAATTGGGTAAGTGCTTTTTATTGTTATGATTTTTTAAAGTTTAGCAAAATAGTATTTTTGTGCGTAAATATGCACCATAGAAGTTAATGGGAAAAAACTTTAAAAATGCATAGAAAATCAGGCAATGTGTTTAGCAATGTCCCCTTTTGTTTATAGGCCAAGGTTTTCGATATATCCCATTGACCAGCTGGGGAAGTTCGGGCGGCTCCTGGTTTCAGCGGGAGCAGCTGCTGAAAAGTCCTTGGAGCTGGTGCAAGAATACTGTGGAGGACCACATGGAAAAGCAATGCACAGGCCGACTTCAAGGTGTGCCCGGTGGGTCCCCTTGAAGTGTACAGGTCGCAAGAAGAGGGGGACCCTTAGAGCACAGCTTGTTCTCTGGTGCAGGGCCCAGGGAGGCCGGGTGCAGAGCAGACAGGCGACCACAAAGGTACCCTTGGAAGAAAGAGGTAGGCCACTTTGAGGGAGGATTGCAGGTCATCAGGGCCACTCTGGGGGTGGTTCTTTTGTGTCCTGCAGTCCCTTGACTGGGTCTTGCTCCTGGTCCTTTAAGAGTCTGGAGTGGACTATTCTTCTGGGTGTCCGATGTTGGGGGTCCAGTACTCAAGGCTATTGCACTGTTCAACCACTGCAGGTCGCAGTATCACCAAACTTGGCACACTTACAGAATATGTCCTCCGGATCTGCCCGGTAGAATTTGGTCTGGCTGTTGTGTCCGATCCCTTGGTCAGCTTCTGGTCAGTGAACTGGACTTTACTGGTCTTTTGCTTCTTTGTTGCAGGGAGTGATGCCTTCACTCTGGAGGGAGATCTTTTGTGATTTTCAGGAGGGTAGAGGTCCTCTGGGGTTTTGTCCAGTCTGTCTGATGTCCATGAAACCCCTCAGCAGTGATTGTCGAGTCCTGTGTGCAGCAGGCAGAGTTTGGCACCTTTTTCTTTGTGCAGCATGAATGTGGTTCTTGAGCCTTGGGTCTTCTTTGTTGCTGGCATTCTTGTGTCCTTGGAATCTGATCTGCAGGTATAGGGGTGCACACTAAATACTGCATTTAGAGGGTGTTTAGGGGAGTCCCTAGTAGTGACCAATGGGTCATCTACCTTAGGGTGGCTACACCCACTATGCGACCATTTCCTGGGGTCAGAGGTCATCTCCCTATCCCTGATTGGCTATTTTCCAAAATGGAGGAAAATATAATGGAGTGGGTCACCTCACATGCAATGCTTTACGGGTGGTGCAAGTTGGGGGTGGCCACTCCTCCTGTCTTTTGTGCATTTTTCCTCTGTTGCTCCCACCAAAAAAGGGGGTTTGCAACGGGGGCTGCCATCTGCTGCTAGGAGCAGGGCTGGGGGTCGAGTTTCAAAGGAGGCAAGCCCTTTGAAGCTTGCTGGCAGGGCAGTGCACATTTCTGGGGGAGGAGGTGTAATACCTCTGCCTGGGAAGGGCTTTGTTTTCTGAACTCAGAGAGCACAGGCTCTCACCCCAGGTTCCAGAATCTTGCCTGGTGGTGGCAGGCTGCTTGTGACCAGCCAGTAACATTACCAGGGTTAGTTAGCTTTTGCAGGGGGTATCTCTAAGAGTTGTTTGATACCAAAAAACCCAGTGTTCAGAGTGGCCATCATGTAGCTGTGAAACTCGTACTGACCAGTGTCCAGCACATGCATTAAAATAGCTGCTCTATTCACTTACTATGTCCCAGGTTTGGCAAGGACAAAGTAGGAGCCTATTGCTCATGCATCTATGCCCACACATGCATTATAGTGCATCCTGCCTTAGGCCTGGAAGGCCTGCCAGAGGGGTGGTTTACCTATATTGTATGCAGTGTGTAGTGGACAGGTCATACAGGCTGTGTGTCATGTTGGTTTTGCATTTAGGATTGCACCAGGACACTCAGCCTGCAATGGCAGTGCTGGGTGCACTTGGATGCATGGTCCCTGAGCGTGGCACAATCTGTGCTGCTGCTCTAAGGGGCCCACCCCTAGCACCCCATGTCATGGGTACCTAAGTACCTTTTACAAGGGACTTATAGTGGCAGCTAATTGTGTTGCCAATTGTATCAATATTTTAGCAATTTTAGGGAAAGAACACTTGGACTGGGGACCTGGTTAGCAGGATCCCAGTGCGTTCCAGTCCAAGTTGCATCCAGAAACCAGGCAAAAGGTGTGGGGGAGTACTGCAACAGGATGCCAGTTTCACACAAAGGAAAGGACAACCTATTTCAGAGATGCTGAATAACATCATTCCATTTGCGGATTTGCACTAATATTCCATCAGGAAGATCAGGTTAAGGCTCTTCCTTGTCTTCTGAAATATAAACTCTTGCTTTTTTAGAATAGTTCTGTAATGCTGCAACTGCTTAACCAATTATCTCCTGCACCCCTTAGTGTGTATTACACTACATTTGCGTATTACCTTAGTGTAGGAAGGCATGTCAATATGCCTCCTTTTGTCTGGGAACTGGCAACGTTCCAAGGCCAAAGCACTATCAAACAAAAGGGAGCCTGCTACATCAAAGGTACATACTCCTGTGAATACCAAAACCTCCTGCTTGTACAAGATCTCCACACATAAAATGATTCACATCACGCCCACTCGCTCCCTCATATAAACTCCAGCATTGACATGTTAGTATCTGCGTTACTCGCATGCTGAGGTGCTGTGTACAAGGTAAGTGCCTGGTATGAGAAAGCAGGTGAGTGAGCTAAGCTTGATATCCCTGCAACATTCTTTTCTCTTCTGATTAAAAGCTATGTCGGATTGTTGGGACAGGAATATCACCTGCATGTTGAACAGGTGTATTCCCCTGGCCTAAGTGCCCAACTGCATGTATCTGGTATCCTGACTTTTGTTTTAGGGCCCCTGCTTCACAGTAATCTAGCATATTTAGATAGACCTAGGCCTACCCCTGACAGAAGCAGGTTCTGGACTTATCCTGTGAACAGGAGAGGCATTCGAAACATGCCCTCATTTATTCACAGCGGTCCCTATCACATAAAGCGCTGGTGGTCTTTTACTAACTTTTGAGAATTAATATTGTGACCACACCTCAGAATCATTGAGTCTGCCGACCAACTTGTGTGAAGTTCCACTTCTGAAATTGTGCTTACACAATCCATTGCGCTAACATTCCAAGTGTGTCTTTTGCATGAATATATGGGTAGTCAGTGGGCTACTGCATGGTATATGAGAGCTAGCCAGAATAATGGAGTGCTGTGGAGTTCATTTTGGATACCCCTGGCCAGCCTTTGCATAAGGTGCAGGTGAAGGTTGTGTTCCCAGACAATGAAAATGTATTGCTTACATGCCTGAAGCTTGAGGGAGTGGACTGGAGACATGGGGCCTGATTTAGAGTTCAGTGGACGGGTTACTCAGTCACAGCGGTGATGGATATCCCGTCCGCAAAAATATAAATCCCATTATTTCCTATGGAGTTTATATTTCGGCAGACTGGATATCCGTCATTGTTGTGACGGACTAACCTCTCTGCCAAAATGTAAATAAGGCCCTAGCTTCCTTTAAATATTCGATTAGGCATTTTGCTTAGCAAAGAGCTGCCTGAAAACTGCCATTTGGTGGATGAGAGGGGTGGAGTGTGGGACTGCAGACTTTGTTGTGCAAGATGAGGAAACCTTTCATTGTGTCCTGCTATTAATTTTACACTGCTGTGAGGCCTGCTCCATTCATAGGCTAATATTAGGGCTACCCTCATATACTGTTTGAGTGGTAGATTCAGATCTGAAAGGAGTAACAAGGTCATATTTAATATGGTCAGAATGGTAATAAAAAATCGTGTTGACTGGTGAAGTTGAATTTAATATTACTGTTTAAGAAATGCCACTTTTAGAAAGTGAGCATTTCTCTGCACTTAAATCCTTCTGGGCCTTACAATCCACGTATGGCTGGGTTAGTTGACAGCTCCCTTGTGCATTTCACTCAGACAACCCCAAACACAGGATTCTCAGTGACACCTGCACACATCTGCATACTGAATGGGTCTTCCTGGGCTGGGAGGTTTGAGGGCCTGACCCTTAGATGTCAAAGGACAGTGGCCTGCCTTCACACAATGGACTGCCACACCCCCTACTGGGACCCTGGCAGACAGGATGGAACTGAAAGGGGATGTTGTGCACTTCTAAGCCACTCTTTGAAGTTTCCCTCACTTCAACAGCACATCTGGATATTTAAACAGGGACTCTGACCCTACCAACTCAGACACTTCTGGACCTGAACCTGCAACCTGTCAAGAGGAACTTCCTGGCTGCTCAAAGGACTCACCTGACTGCTTTTCGGCAAAGGACTGCTGCCCTGCTGTTGCCCTGCTGCCTTGCTGCCCTCTGGCTCTGCTGAGAAGTGCTCTTCAAGGGCCTGATTGAGCTTGCCTCCTGTATTCTGAAGTCTCTGGGCCAAAAAGACTTCATCTCTGCAAAGAACTCCTTGTGTGGTGAAAAATCTATGCACAGCCTACCGGAATCTACGCACAGCCTGCATCTCAGTGAGAAAATCATCGCAAGCCGAACCGGAAAGACGCAGCCCGGCTCCCCGAATGGAGATCGATGCAGCGCTAGTGTTGCATCCGGAACTTCAATGCACGGCGAGTGTCCAAAAAGGCCCACTGGATCGGCGCATAGCCGAGCCAAAACGACACTGCCCCACTTCCTGCAAGAAGAATCGACACAGAACCTGTCGTGAATCAGAAATTTCCCTGCATTGCCCACCGGATCGATGCAGCTCCCTTGACTTTGTCCTGCATGCCCAGGATTTCTCTGCATTGTCCCCAGGGCATCCAAATACCCCGCAACACAAAGAGGATCCAAATTGGCGTGCCAGATATTGACGCAAAGCCCTTGTTGCATGAAAAAGCATTGACGCATTGTCTGTATTCGCACAGAAAAACCGACGCACGCATCCCCGTTTTCCACACTTCTCCTCCTCTACAGTCCCTTGCAGATAATTTAGATGCAAACCAGGTACTTTGTGCTTGCAAGAGATTCTTCTTGCTTTTAAGAACTTAAGACTCTTTTTATCTTTCTCTAAAGTGTTATTTCAACATGTACTTATCAAATCTTGATAGTTTTGACCTTATTTTATCCAGATACATATTCTATATTTTTCTAAACCTGTGTGGTGTATTTTTGTGGTAGTTATACTTTGTTTTTGCATGATTTATTGCACAAATACTTTACACATTGCCTTCTAAGTTAAGCCTGACAGCTCTGTGCCAAGCTGCCAGAGGGTGGGCACAGGATAATTTGGATTGTGTGTGACTTACCTTGACTAGAGAGAGGGTCCTTGCTTGGACAGGGGGTAACCTGGCTGCCAACCAAAGACCCCATTACTAACAAAGGATCTATAGAACACACATGTTCATGTCCTGCCTTTTACCTACATAGCATCCTGCCCTATGGGCTACCTAAGGCATACCTTGGGGACGACTTATATGCAGAAAAAGGGGCGTTTAAGGCTCAGCAATTACCTTTAAATGCCAAGTCGAAGTGGCAGTGAAACTGCACACACAGGCCCTGCAATGGCAGGCCTGAGACATGGTTAGAGGACTACTTATGTGGGTGGCACAACCAGTGCTGCAGCCCTGTTATAGTATTTAATTTACAGGCCCTGGGCACATCTAGTGCACTTTGCTAGGGACTAACAAGGAAATTAAATATGCCAATTGGGTATGAGCCAATGCCACCATGTTTTAAGGAGAGAGTATATGCACTTTAGCTCTGATTAGCTATGGTAAAGTGTGCAGAGTCCTAAAGCCAGCAAAAATGAGGTCAGAAAAAGAGAAGGAGGAAGGCGAAAAGTTTGAGGGTGACCCTGCAGAAAGGCCATTTCCAACATATCCCCCTTCCAGCCTAAAGCCAGGGTAGGCTAATCAATACTCTGATGGACTTCCTTGTTTAAGGCGATAGAACATGGACAATGGCCGCCAGTTCTACGACTTTCTGAACTCAGTGAGTCTCCTCTGTCTATACTCTCTGTGGCCTCTGAATTGACCCATGGGGAACCCTTCTCCTTACCTTAGGACCCCATCTGTGAAGCTCCTAACTTTAATTTGCTCACAGATGCATCCCAGTATGCAGACAGTACAACCATGGCCAACAAAGTGATGTGGCCCGTTCCACCCCTTGGGTCTGACTTTTGTACCTAACCCAGGGAAACCTCTGTTCACAAGTACAGCAACCAAAAGAGGCCACTGACAGCTGTCAGGGTCAGGAGCCTGGCCTTAGACAATCCACTGCTAAGTGGAGGCCCAGAGCAGGGCCACTGGGCAAGCTTCTCCTCCAGCCTGGAAGCTGGTAGGGTGCTCCCTAGGGGATCCTGAGCTTTCTCTGACCTCTGAGGTATCTCAGAATGGGGGGCAGTAGCCCCTGGGGTCTGGTACCCCTTCTTCACTCTACCTCCCACCATTTCAGGGTTGGTACCCTGACACTGGTCAGTCAACCCAGAGTATCTACTCTGAGGCTGCACAAGGGACAAGAGTAAATACTTCCTCACCTTGCCTCTACATCTGGGCTCACGTACCCTCCTCTGGGGAGTGGTACTGCCAGACAACTGAACTGTTAGGGCACCCTTAGGGGTCATCCCTCTCAGTTCTCCCACCACTAGGGGTAACTCATTCCCCAGAACGCAGTCAATGGGCATCTGGGGACTAACTATGACCCGCCCCTGTGTCACCTCCCCACCCCTCCCTAGGGATACCAGGTCCTTGGGGCCGAAGAAATCCTCCCCATGGGCTGGAGTCACCCTACACACCTGGCTGGTGTACTGCTCTGGGGAAACTAGTCTCTCCACCCTCATGGTATGACTAGCCCCTGTGTCCCTCAGAGCGGTGACTGTGACCCCATTCACTCCCACCTGGTAGAAGTGATGATTCCCACCCTCAGGGATCACCAGCTTACCCTCGGAGTCTATCTTCCAACTGAAGGAGATGAAGGCATAGTCGAAGACCTGCTCCTGGGGACTACTTTCCCCTAAGGCCACATGGGCCACCCCTGTAGAGGTGCCCCCCAGTGGGTGATTTCTTTGGAAAGACAGAGTCCCCCTTCTTGTGCCCTAGCTGGGAGCACTCAAAGCAGCAGGGTTGGGAATGGGATGCTTTGGGCCACTGCCCACCATAACCACCACTGTTTCTCAGATGGGGCATAGGAACCCTTTCCTCCCCCCTTGCTCTGGGACTTGTCTGTGCCATCTTTAACCTCCCCCTCACTCTGTTGGGGGGAACCGGAACCACCCTTCTTGAGGTCACTCCCAGGTACCTTTTTGGACACTCGGGTGCTAACCCAGAGGTCCGCCTCCTTAGCAAACTTTCTAGGATCATTCAGCATACTGTCAATCAGGTGCTGGCCCAACTCTGTACAACAAGTACTGAGCATCTGCTCTCTCAGAATTAAATTAAATAACCCTGTGTAATCGTTTACTTTACTGCCCCGCACCCATCCATTTAGTACTTTACCGGAGAAATAAAAAAAGTCTACCCAGTTCTGTGTGGAGAGTTTGGTGCTGTCCCTGAACCTCTGAAGGTACTTCTCAAGGGTCAACACAAACTTGGCAAGTAAAGTGGCTTTCATGGGTACACTTGTGTTTTGATCCCTTGGATCCAAAGCAAGGAGTGTGTCCCTCCCCTCCACTGGTATCATACTACCACAAGGCTGCCCCCCATTGCTCTTCAGAAACCCCATGATCCCTTAGTGCAACTTCATAAGCAGCCAACCATTTATCAATGTCATCTCCCGCCACATAACTTGTCACTGCATTTTTGGGTATACAAACCTCCCTTTCCCCAGCAGGTCCTGCATTTATGCTGCTACCATCAGTGCTGGACTCAGACTGCCTCACCTTGATATCCAACTCTTTGAGACTCAGTTCATGAGCCAACAAAAGTTTCATTTCAGCCAAGGCTCCCTCTGCTTTCCTTTCCTCAGCCTCCATGTTTTACTTTGCTATTTGCAGTTGAAATTCTCTCTCCTCCCTCCGTTCCTCTGCGGTCAGGCCATGGCTAGAGACACTGCTCCCTGGTTTACCAGGGGACACAATTCCAGGGGTAACAACCTCCACTGCTGGCAAAAAATCCTCTGAGGGGGGCCATCCTCTGGCTCCTCCTCCTCGACATTCTCGTCTGAATGGGCTTCTGCCCATGCCCTCAGCGCCTTTTGGTATTCTTCCTTTCTGGAGGCACCCCAGGTAGGTACTCCCATCCCCTTGCAGAACCCCATCAGCTAGTTAACAGTGTATGTCTCCAATCTGGCTAGGTAAAACTCTTCAGCTCGTGCTTGAGACCCAGCCAGAGACATGGTGAATGAGGATTATGTTAAAATGTCAGGTAGAAAATGAAATTGCAGAAATAGATAAAAAATCAAGTGGACCTTCAACTCTGAGTAGGTAGTGTACATGTAGCTCTTGTAAATCACTGCACAAACACAAGTCCTATCCTCCCCTCTGACCACCAATGTTAGAAATGGGGTGTTTGGTTGGGAGTCAGGTTACCTCCTGTCCAAGCAAGGACCTTCTCTCTTGTCAGGGTAAGTCACACACAATCCAAATTATCCTGTGCCCACCCTCTGGTAGCTTGGCACTGAGCAGTCAGGCTTCACTTAGAAGGCAATGTGTAAAGTATTTGTGAAATAAATCATGCAGTAACACAATGGAACACCACAAAAATACGCCACAAGGTCTAGAAAAATATAAAATATTTATCTGATTAAAATAAGGTCAAAACAATCAAGATTTCATAAGTAAAAGTTGAAATATCACTTTGGAAATGATAAATAGTGTCTTTAGTTCTGAAAAAGCAATAAGTGTCTCTTGCAAGCAGAAAGTACCTGGTTAACGTCGTAACTATCCGCACAGGACTGCAGAGGAGGAGATTCATGAAAAACGGGGAGGTGTGCGTCGGTTTCTCTGGGCACACACAGTTGATGCGTTGATGCTTTTCCACGCAACGAGGGCTTTGCATTGATTTCCGGCGCGCAGACTTGGATCCTCTTCTGGTTGTGGGGTATTTGGACGCCCTGGGAATGATGCAGAGAAATCCTCTGCATGCAGGATAAAGTCACAGGAGCTGCGTCGATTAGGTGGCTGATGGGGGAACATTTCTGTCACACGGCAGGCGCTGTGTCAATTCTTCTCACAGGAAGTGGGGCTGTGTCTTTCTGGCTCGGCTATGCGTCAATCCTGTGGGCCGTGTGCTAAAGTTCCGGTCACAATGCTGGCGCTGCGTCGATCTCCACTCGGGAAGCCAGGCTGCATTGTTCCAGTTCGGCTTGCAGTGATTTTCTCACCGCGATGCAGGCTGTGTGTCGATTCCGGTAGGCTGTGCGTCGATTTTTCACCACACAAGGAGTTCTTTGCAGAGATGAAGGGGCATATTTATACTCGGTTTGCGCCGAATTTGCGTCGTTTTTTTCGACGCAAATTCGACGCAAAACTAACTCCATATTTATACTTTGCCGTTAGACGCGTCTAGCGCCAAAGTTCATGGAGTTAGCGTCATTATTTTGCGTGAACACCTTCCTTGCGTTAATGATATGCAAGGTAGGCGTTCCCGTCTTAAAAAATGACTCCGATGCATATGCGTCAGATTTATACTCCCGGGCAAAAATGACGCCCGGGAGTGGGCGGGTCTAAAAAACCTGCATTAGCGCCGGATTTTAGCGCCTGGGTCAGGGCAGGCGTTAAGGGACCTGTGGGCTCAGAATGAGCCCAGAGGTGCCCTCCCCTGCCCCCAGGGACACCCCCTGCCACCCTTGCCCACCCCAGAAGGACACCCAAGGATGGAGGGACCCACCCCAGGGACATTAAGGTAAGTCCAGGTAAGTATTATTATTTTATTTTTTGTGGCATAGGGGGGCCTGATTTGTGCCCCCCTACATGCCACTATGCCCAATGACCATGCCCAGGGGACAGAAGTCCCCTGGGCATGGCCATTGGGCAAGGGGGCATGACTCCTGTCTTTGCTAAGACAGGAGTCATTTCTATGGGGGATGGGCGTCGTAAAAAAATGGCGCAAATCGGGTTGTGGCGATTTTTTTGCCTCAGCCTGACTTGCACCATTTGTGGACGCCCATACGCCATTTTCCCCCTACGCCGGCGATGCCTGGTGTACGTTGTTTTTTTTAACGCACACCAGACAGCGCCGGCGGCTAACGCCGGCTAACGTCATTCAATAAATACGGCGCCCGCATGGTGCTTCAGAATGGCGTTAGCCGGCGCTAATTTTTTTGACGCAAAACTGCGTTGGCGCAGTTTTGCGTCAAAAAGTATAAATATGGGCCGAAGTCTTTTTGGCCCTGAGACTTCAGAATACAGGAGGGAGGCTCAATCCAGGCCCTTGGAGAGCACTTCTCAGCAGAGCCAGAGGGCAGCAAAGCAGCAGGGCAACAGCAAGACAGCAGTCCTTTTAAGCAAAGCAGTGAGGTGAGTCCTTTGGGAAGCCAGACAGCTTCTCTAGGCAGGTTGCAGGTTCTGGTTCAGAGTTTCTTCCCCAGTAGGTATATTGTTAAGAACTGTCTGAGTTGGTAGGGTCAGGGACCCAGTTTATATACCCAACTGTGCCTTTGAAGTGGGGGGGACTTCAAAGAGTGGCTTAGCAGTGCACAAGGTCCCCTTTCAATGTCACCCTGTCTGCCAGGGTCCCAGTAGGGGACTTGGCAGTCCATTGTGTGAGGACAGGGCACTGCCCTTTCAAATGTAAGTGTCAGGCCCTCCACATTCCCTGCCCAGGAAGACCCATTCAATATGCAAGGGTGATTGAGCATCCTATGTTTGGGGTTGTCTGAGTGAAACGTACAAGGGAGCTGTCAACTAACCTAGCCAGTTGTTGATTGTAAGGCACAGAAGGATTTAAGTTTAAAGAAACGCTCACTTTCTAAAAGTGGCATTTCTAGAATAGAAATATTAAATCCAACTTCACCATTAAGCAGGATACTCTATTAACATTGTGGCCATACTAAATATGACCTGGTTACTTCTTTCAGATCAGAACCTACCACTCAAACAGCATATGCGGGTAGCCCTAATGCTATCCTATGGAAGGAGCAGGCCTCACAGCAGAGTAAAACGAATTTAGGAGTTTTACACAACCAGGACATGTAGAACACACATGTTCATGTACTGCCTTTTACCTACATAGCATCCTGCCCTATGGGCTACCTAGGGCCTACCTTAGGGGTGACATATGTAGAAAAAGGGGAGTTTAAGGTTTGGCAATTATTTTTAAATGCAAAGTCGAAAAGGCAGTGAAACTGCACACACAGACCCTGCAATGGCAGACCTGAGACATGGTTAGAGGGCTTCTTACGTGGGAGGCACAACCAGGGCCCCATTCCACTAGTAGTATTTAATTTACAGGCCCTGGGCACATCTAGTGCACTTTGCTAGGGACGTACAAGTAAATTAAATACGCCAATTGGGTATGAGCCAATGTCACCATGTTTTAAGGAGAAAGCATATGCACTTTAGCACTGATTAGCAGTGGTAAAGTGCGTGAGGTCTAAAGCCAGCAAAAATGAGGTCAGAAAAAGAGAGGGAGGAAGGCAAAAAGTTTGGGGGTGACCCTGAAGAAAGACCATTTCCAACACAAACTAATTGAAGAAATGTCTTTTTCCAAGGAACTTCGCCTCTTACAACGAAACAATGAAGACTCCTACAGAGCCAGGCAGAGAGGAAGGGTCAGAGGTGAAAAAGACAAAATCAAAAAAGATGGCAGCGCAGAAAAAGGCAACAGCACGGGCATTGGAACATGAAGCCAGGGATGCAGGAAAAAAGAATAGCAGACACTATGGGGGTTATTACAACTTTGGAGGAAGTGTTAATCCGTCCCAAAAGTGACGGTAAAGTGACGGATATACCACCAGCCGTATTACGAGTCCATTATATCGTATGGAACTCGTAATACGGCTGGTGGTATATTCGTCACATTTGGGACAGATTAACACCTCCTCCAAAGTTGTAATAACCCCCTATATCTCAATTAACGATAATTAATCTCTCAAGCAGAGAACTTACTGGTATTGAATAACAAGTTTTAACGATGGGTCTTTCCAGGCATGCCATTAGATTATGCGCAGGTGTGCATTGATTTGTTTAAATTTGTCTGGAAATTAAAACTATATAAGGTGAATGTATTGAAGAAACAAATTATATTACCCCAGGTTCCAACAGTGAATATGGGAAGAACAACTCCTCTCTACTGGAGATACAACGGGGCATATTTATACTCCGTTTGCGCCGAATTAGCGTCGTTTTTTTTTACGCAAATTCGGCGCAAAACTAACGCCATATTTATACTTTGGCGTTAGACGCGTCTAGCGCCAAAGTATGAGGAAAGAGCGTCATTTTTTTGCGTGAACGCCTTCCTTGCGTTAATGACATGCAAGGTAGGCGTTCCCGTCTAAAAAAATGACTGCGCCGCAAATGCGTCGTATTTATACTCCCGGGCAAAAATCACGCCCGGGAGTGGGAGGGCCAAAAAACCCCGCATTTGCACCGGATTTTAGCGCCTGGGTCAGGGCAGGCGTTAAGGGACCTGTGGGCTCAAAATGAGCCCACAGCTGCCCTCCCATGCCCCCAGGGACCCCCCTGCCACCCTTGCCCACCCCAGGAGGACACTCAAGGCTGGAGGGACCCACCCCAGGGACATTCAGGTAAGTTCAGGTAAGTATAATTTTTTTTTTTTTTATAATTTGTTTTGGCATAGGGGGGCCTGATTTGTGCCCCCCTACATGCCTCAATGCCCAATGACCATGCCCAGGGGACATAAGTCCCCTGGGCATGGCCATTGGGCAAGGGGGCATGACTCCTGTCTTTACTAAGACAGGAGTCATGTAAATGGCGTCTGGGCGTCGTTAAAAATGGCGCAAATCGGGTGGAGGCGATTTTTTGCGTCAACCTGACTTGCACCATTTTTAAGACGCCCTAGCGCCATTTTTCCCAACGCCGGCGCTGCCTGGTGTACGTGGTTTTTTTCCACGCACACCAGGCAGCGCCGGTCTGCTTGCGCCGGCTAACGGCATTCAATAAATACGGCGCCCGCATGGCGCTTCAGAATGGCGTTAGCCGGCGCAAAACGTTTTGACGCTAAACTGCGTTAGCGCAGTCTAGCGCCAAAAAGTATAAATACGGGCCTACATATGTTGTATGATATGAATAGTTCTGGAGTATATTGTATTTGTGATACGTTTTATCCTTTTTTGTCACTGAATTACCTGATTCATTTGGTGTATCTATAGAAGAAACTAATGAGACAGTCTTTAGACCTACATCCAAGTATCCCCAGACAGCAAAAGACCATATTGATGTATTTTGTGAGTTAGTAGCTAATGATATACTTGACCTTATGAATGAATCCCCGCAGAGACAGAACATGACGAAAGAACAATGGGAGGCAGTCACAGCCATACAAAGAGATCAGAATTTGATAATTAAAGCCTCCAACAAGGGAGGTAATGTGGTCTTGATGGATAGAGTAAAGTATGTTCAAGAGACCCATAGACAGTTGAATAACACTGAATGTTACATCAGAATCAATAAAACATACTTAACTGATATACAGCATATGTACTTTGACCTGGTGCAGTGATAGAACGATGACCAACTTTTAAGTTGGGATGAACAACAATTCCTTAGAAATGTAACACCTATGAATCCAACATTTTATTTGCTCCTGAAGGTACCTAGAAGTCTAGTGGGCCCCCCCGGACGCCCCATAGTCTCGTCAAAGAACAGTTTGTTTGAGAATACATCAGTTTTTGTTGATCACTTTTTATTCCCCTTTGTGAGGGTTCTTAATTCCTATGTTAGGGTTAATAAAGATTTTTTGCCAAAAATACATAATCTTCACTGGGGAAATTAATATTGGATGGTATGCTTAGATGTAGAGAGTCTCTGTACGAGCATTAGACATGCAGACAGTTTGAAAACATGCAAACATTTTTTAAGAGCAAGGAGCATCCACATGCTAGAACATACACACACATGATTTTAAAGATGACTGAGATCTGCCTATCGGAAAATGTTTAAAAATTAGTGGTTTAAATAGGTTGAAGAAACTTCAATGGGCAATTGCTTCGCCCCCGCTGCAACAATATGGCGGTTGTCTGGCGGTTGTCTGGCGGGAGGGGAAGGTGCTCTGGAGTAACGATTTGGCATATTGGACTAAAAAAGTCAATATATGGCTTAGAGATATAGATGATGTGTTCTTTGTGTGGGGAGGTAATGGGAATGATTTGAAAGCTTTTTCACAAAATTGAATAGGAATGATAATAACCTGAAATTTACAATGCATTATAGCCAAAGCACTATCGAATTTCTTGATTTAAAACTCACTGTTGTAGATGGAATATTAAATACTGAATTATTCAGAAAGCAAACAGCAGGGAATTCTATCTTGCATGCTGCTGGTTGTAATCCTCCGAGTTTCAGGCGGAGCATCAGTTATAGTGATTACCTTTGGGATAAAAGGAACTGTAGCTCAAAACAAACCAATCAAAAAAACAAGAGTGAGATGTCAAAAGGACTACAAATGAGAATTTATCCCAACAAAGCCTTGAAACATGCTAGTTAAAGGCAGATAATGTAAGAAGGGAGGATGCTCTGTTCCTACCTCCTTGCCCTGGAAAAGAAAAACAAGTAGGGGATCACCCAATAAGGTTTCAAACCAAGCAGAATAGCCAAGCAGGGATGTGCAAACACATTCTTAAGAACAGATGGAGTATCTTGACACAAGACCCTGTTATAAAAGAGAAATTATAGAGAACCCACATGGTGACTTAGCAAAAAAATCTTTCCCTGAAGGATATGTTTGTACATAATCATCACAGAAGACTAACTGGTTAGAACAAGGGAAAGGCTTTCGCCAATGTGGTCGGTGTAAGTCCTGTAGACACATTCATAGTATTCTGGAGGTCACCTTACAGAGAGTCAACAGAAAATGGCGTATCTCTAAGTTGATAAACCATGGTACCGACTTTGTAGTGTATGTCATAGCTTGCCCATGTGGGAAAAGGTACATAGGATCTACTACCTTTCCAGTGAAGAAGCGGATATTAGAGCACTGGAGGGCCAACACCAATAATGATCAATGCTATGGTACAGCAAAGCATTTACAGGAAGCACGTAATGGAGACTGGACATTAGCCAGGCATTTTGGCATTGATTTAGTTTTCAAACAGTCAAGAGGTGTGAATTGCACCTTTGCATTACGCAGATTGAAGTCTTGTTTCATTTTGCAGGCTGGGTGTATATCACAAGGTATGAACAATGATGAGCAGTTGCACTCATATCTTTAATAATTTAAGGTGAAAGGCATTCTCCCATCCCTGATTTGTTGAGCATTTTTATTGTAGGATTGAATTTTTTTTTACAGTAGAGGAAAGGCACTTTTATAGCCGTGATTATTTAAAACTGAAAAAAGGGAAAATTTTGAATGAATGAGTCAAAATTAACTGCCTGTAGGTACATTTAGTTATCAGATGTTTGCTACTGGCTGCACCAGTGAAATGTAATACTTATAAATCCATGTATTTATTTCCTTATAGGATTACTGGGATGGAACAGGTAAGAGTTTGAGAATAGTCACATGTTGACAGTTACATTGAACGGGAAAGAAGACGTGTTGTAAGAAAATATTTTCTCCTTTTGAGCAGGATCAGCAATCGGTAGTAGAGCTATCAGGAGCTGAGCGATTCTTTGTCTTTATTCTTTGAAGCATGATTCAAATAATGATATAATATTGTTTGGTATATTGATGAAATCTAGCTGTGGAATGGGTACTGTACCCGAGTTTGATGATTTTGTGTACTCTGTGAAATAACCACCCGACAATAAGTATAAATTGTACACTCTCGTAGGCTGGTGTCAATAATACATTAGAAAGCAATGCAAAGGAGAAATCACCTACAATATGATTTACTTGATCACCTACTAAAGCTAAATTAAGTAATCTCCCAAAAACATAAACACTATAAGAATAATCATGGTTAGTAATTTATTACACTGCATTGATTTTTACTATGTAGTTGGGAAATCACATATGTATCTGTTCAATCAATTAATTATGCGAGGTATTAACAGAATGATTATAATTAATGGTCAGTGTATAATTCACAATTGGAAGTCTTTTCACTGTATTTTCTAAGGTTGCGTACTGTGTGACATGCTGTTTTAAAATACAGGAAAAACAGACCTATAGTCAGGTGATCAAGTCCTTGTGTGAGGTTGAAACACGTCTGTGTGTTGTTCTACCAAGAAAATAAAACTTAATTGCAATTGGGCTGAATCTGGAGCGGCTTATTATTCTTACCGTTAGCAGGGTGAGGATATTTTTGTTGCATGTATATATATATATATATATATATATATATATATATATATATATATATATATATATATATATATAGTTATAGGGTTGTTAAAGTTGGGAAATAGAATTGAAAAAAACATGTTAATTCACCTGAACAACCAAAGGTTACAGGGATGTTATGTTATAGTTCGGCTCACATTTTAAACATACAGAACCACAGAAATTCACCTCTTATAGTTAGAGTTATCGCAAGTAACTATAACTCATGCCGTAAGGTAACTCGCGCCCTCGCCATGCACTGATAATTAGCCCAAAATTACAGCAATCATGATATCTTTGATAACATGTTGGATAATATCAATGTAACATTTGCAGTACAATTTTTGATAGAAAACTGTGCATGTTCTCCACCTCCACTTGACAGAACACCCCAAAACATCTCATGTACTACAAGATTCTCCGGAAAAAAAATTGGGAAAATGTTGTGAAGATTTGTCAAACGGCGCCAAAGATATAGGTAAGTTAAAAAACATTTTTTCTAAGGAAACATGGTCCTAACTATAACTTCCTACTGGTGGCCCCCAGTAGGTTTTATATATATATATATATATATATATATATATATATATATATATATATAGGTATGCAGTTATGGATAGTTAGAAATATATCAGCATGTTCATTGAGGCAGCATGAAGAGAAGCTGCAGCAGGAATATTTGGCAGAGGATCGCTTCCATTAAAAACAGATGCGGGAGCAAGCACCGGCAAACCTAAGGATACTTCAAGGGCTAAATTCAGAAATCTCGAGAGATTGTTTGAAAGGGAGATTCGCAAATGGTGTACATGGGAAGTTTCAGGGTGATCCGTCAAGCAGGGGCTAAGAAAAAGGGGAGGTCAAAATACATGCGTTTACCATTATAATTCCCATAGGAATTGTAGACACGACTAAAGCCTGAACCGCTGGACAGAATAACACCAAATGTGGCAGAAAGGTAGCCCTTGGTCCTGAAAGAGTGCTTTTTGATGTAAATCTGTTCAGTAGTTTTTGAAATATTAAAAGAAAACAAAATATAGATATCTTGAGGCGCGAAGGGTTTGCAAACAATAATGAGCTCGTGCAGGGAAATGCAGAGCTCTGACTGGCTGCCAACACATCAACCAGGTAGTGTTGGCAGCCATCTTGGGACTCGGCTTCAACCGAGTCCCACAAAAAATGATTAAAAAAAAGAAAAGGGTCCAGTGTAGGGACACCATGACCCCATTAGCTCTGCTGCTGGGGTCCCAGAGGCAGCCTCAGGGCACAAAAGCATTTTGAAATGTTTTTGCCGCAAATTCACAGTGTATCTGCGAATCCGTGGCAAAAAAAAACAAGCGCAGTCTCTTGCGCTTGTTTTTAAGAAGACCCCGGGTGTCAGGTCTGGAAGGGCATTGAAATTTTGAAGCGGCGGTACTGCGATGGTCCCCCTGCTGCCCTGGGGACCACCACCTCCCTGGGACTATTATCTAATAAAAACTGCCCCCCCCCACCCACAGCCCCGGGGACTGTCACCTCCCTGGGCTAACATCCAATGCAATGTGGCAGGGAGCGTGTGCCCCCCCTCCACAGCACCAGGTGTGGAATCATGTTCTCCTGGATCCATTTTCAACCTAGTAGGCCCTGTGATACACAATGAAAATACAGGCCTGTTTCTGTTGAACACCTTACAATGTTGAATTAGCTAGACCTTGAAGAAATATCTATTGTGCTTGAAACGCATTATGTTGAAAGGCTTGCTAAACTGACGGCCATCACAAGACACCACCGCATGCTAGCTTACTAAATCCTCACTGCTAAAAGTAATAACGTATGCACTTATGGTTCCTCTTTCTCCACATATAGGTGTATCACAAGACATTTGATTCAGAGGACATTGTGCAAGCTTCTTGTCCATGATTCTAACCCTTATATGGAGCATCATGTGTGCTATATAGAAAAAAAATAATCATATGAACCAATGAAATGTGTTAATGTGTCTGCGGTTTAATGCTATAAAAGATCATGCATTACTTCCTTGTGCAGACTGTTCGAGCTGGATTTTGTCCGCTCAGTCTCCATGTACATGTATTTCTTATTATGTCTTATTAGTTCTTATTAAAAGTAATCTAAGGAAGAGCGTCTGGTCTTGGTTTGTTTCCTGAATTGTCTGGATCTGAAATACTCCGACTTGGCTTCGACATCTGGTGGAGGATTGCGGTTGGATTTATGGTTTTGCCGGCACGGCTCCTGCCTCTCTGTAGGGGGGGGGGGGCAACGGTGTTTTGGGCTGGTCGGGCCCCCTCCGGGGCAGGGTGCTGGTGCTGTCGTGAGTATCTGTCATTTCCTTGGTCCCGTCTGTTTTGTTTAAAAAAAAAAAAATTCTCTCTCCTCTCTCTCTCCCTCTGTTAGCAGAGGGTGTTGTAAAGAGGGGAGGTGGCGGGGTGATTTACGTCTGCATTTCTAAATGGAGTTGTGGATAATTGTACTATATGCTATTCCTATTAGCCTGCTGTTCTTTCTTGTTATGTTTGTTCTTTGTTGACGCTGGCATGCGGATGTTCCTGTCCCCATTATTCCAGGCTCTTCTAGAGTACCTCGTTCAGACATTCAGATCATGGCCGTCAGATGGCCGTGTGCTGGAGTTTTGTGTTGATATTATCGTTTCTGCCTTATTGCACCATTTCCTTCCCTCTTTTGTTCTCAGTGCCTAACAAATTCATGGTTCAGTAGTTGCAGTAAATATTAGCCAAGGGTTTCTGTTTATCCAGCGACGCTACATGTGTGAGACTGTTAATGGTATGGTCTCGGTACACAGTGGGAGGCGCTGTGTGGCCACAGCTCCCAACCGGAAAGGGTTGGTGCGGCATTTCCCAGCAGGAGGGGCTGGGGAGGAATACTCTGGCTGGAGGGGGTGGTGATTGTCCACACCAGCAGGAAGGGCAGGTTGTGCCCGGTGACTTATCGAGTGGTAGTTGTCCACTCCAGTGGAGCAGGCAGGCAGTGCCGTGTTCTCACATATTTTTTTTTCTCTCTGCTCTGATAGCATTGAAGTGTTGTGCTCTGTGGGGGTGTCATATTGAGTTTTTTCTTTTTCTTTCTCTTTCTCTCTCTCTCTCCTGCTGGTTACATGGAGAGTTGAGTGAGATGAATGGATGAGGTGAAGGAAAAGGGTGTTGGAGAGATAGACTGTGTGGATGAATTATGTGTTAGGATAGTAGTAAGAATATAGAGAGGAAGGAGTGTGGGGTACGTAGTTATATAAAATATGGGGGGTATACTGACATGTGTATTAACTGACTGACTTAAGCTGCTATTGTACCAGAACTCAGGAGAAGTACGCCCGCCAATACCGTTACAGTGACTGATTACTACAACTGACAGGATCTGCCTGTGCACCACACTCTGCTGTCACCACGCACCAGCACAAAGGGTGGGAGGCATGACCATCACTTAGGGCAAGTACCTGTTTTTGTTATATTGTTATCGTATTGTCCTATATGTGATTGAGTGCACTGTTCACCATTGTTGCATTACCTGTGCGTCACCCTCCACAGATCTGGTCCGGGTTCTAATCCCATACAGCCGCACCCTGCCTCAGGGCAGGAAAGCAAGGGTGTGGGATCTTTGCCTTTCACTCTTGACCTTTCTGTCATCTTTTATTCGCTAAAAGGACGCCAGTGTACGCCGTCACCAGCACCTTGGCACTGTTTTTTTCATTCTAAACTTGTGCTGCTTGCGGTGGACAAGGCTGCGTGTACTGTTGTGTGATTGCAGTCAAACTCTCTGCTTCACTAATAACAAATGCAGTTGGCAGTGCTGATCATGTGTCATGTGTCATTTTATATGAGCGGCAGGGAGCGACTCCCTGGTGTTTCCTGGTGTGACCGAACTGTTTACGTGAAGTGGTAAGGGAAAGCGGTGACCTTTCATTTAGCTATGGGGAACCCCTTTAGCAAGGACCATTTGAACACACACCAAATCACACCCCCTAGGGATAGTCCTGCCTACCAAGTAGCCGTTAAGAAAGGACTACATGCATTAATGTTTCTTGACAAATGGCATAGTCTGACGGCCAGGGGACCCGACTTACAGTTTCCAAGTAATGGCACATATGACATGAACGAGTTGTCATACTTGAGACAAATGCTGATTCTAAAGGGACGTAAGATTCGTAACCTAGAGTGGGACTCTTTCTACTCGTGGGACTATTGCCTACGGGACCTTAGACATACGAATGATATAAAAGCTAAAGTGTGCAAGGAATTGGTGGTGTTGTAAGACGGATTTTATTCTGAAAGACAAAGGAATGAGAAGAGGGAGGAGCGGAGGGATAAAATGCTCGATATGGTAGGAACATTCCCATGTCTTCCTGTGGTAGGTGCACAATCACAGGAACACAGTATGCAGGGAACAACGAAGGAAGAGACCGAGGACGCACTCATAGAAGACATACTGATGGGGAGGTTAGGTAATAAGAACAAAACAGTGAGTTCGGAGGAAAAAGTGCACGTTGAGCACTTAGTGACAGGTACAGAGCCTCCTGAGCTATCCCTGGCTCAGAAAACTGAGGCCCGTGAGCTCGCACATGGTTTAATAAAAGAGGAACTAACAAAAATGAACCTTGAATGAGTAAAAGACTTTCAAATGCTGCAGGACGTCAGAGAGGAAGTGGCCCACATTGCTCAGAAAATGAACAAAGAAAGTGACAGTTTGTTGGCACAGGCTACAAAGAAAGGAAATGGACCAAAATTGTTGAATACACATTGGAAACTTCAGTTCCAAGATGCGTCCAGGGACAGTAGTGTAGGGACAAAGGGATTGCATGAGATAATATGAGAGATATGTGTTTTCACACACCACAGCATAACATTGATATTATGACAAGGTTTTTAGACGGAAGTCTATTTGAAAGGAGAAACAGCCTCAGGAACACAGACGAAAGGAAATTCACCATACGGTACACCGAGTGCTTCTCCCAGCACACTAAGGGGGTCATTCCGACCCTGGCGGTCTTTCCGCGAATGGAGGAAGCACCGCCAACAGGCTGGCGGTGCTTCCCTGCCCATTCTGACCACGGCGGTAAAGCTGCGGTCAGAAAACCGGGTCCGGTGGTTTCCCGCCGGATTTCCCCCGGGTGGGCGAATCGCCATGGCGGCGCTGCAAGCAGCGCCGCCATGGGGATTCTGACCCCCTTACCGCCAGCCTGTTTCTGGCGGTTTACACCGCCAGGAAAAGGATGGCGGTAACTGGTGTCTAGGGGCCCCTGGGGGCCCCTGCACTGCCCATGCCACTGGCATGGGCAGTGCAGGGGCCCCCTAACAGGGCCCCAGCCTGCTTTTCACTGTCTGCCTAGCAGACAGTGAAAGGCGCGACGGGTGCAACTGCACCCGTCGCACACCTGCAACACCGCCGGCTCCATTCGGTGCCGGCTTCAGTGTTGCAGGCCCCCTTCCCGCTGGGCCGGCGGGCGCTAACATTGTTAGCGCCCGCCGGCCCAGCGGGAAGGTCGGAATGGCTGCAGCGGTCTTTTGACCGCAGAGCGGCCATTTGGCGGTTCCCGCCAGGCGGGCGGCGACCGCCGCCCGCCGGGGTCAGAATGACCCCCTAAGTTCCTGAAATCAGACAGAAAAAATTGTCATGCCATACTCACAGATCTCATTGATAGAAGACAGACATTTGCGGAGGTAGAAAGAGATAACAATAGGGAATACAGAGAGGAACTTCTGGCCATGGCGCGATCAGAACTGATGACCCTAGGCCCTGAGATACATCAGATATATGCACGCTACACCAACAGCACAAGTCCCCTGCCAACAGAATACAGTTGGGACACTTCTCAAATGAGTTTCACAGATGCAGATGTGCCATCCTGGGGTAACGATAAATTGTCTGAAAAACTGGAATACGCTATATTAAAATTACAGAAATGGAAAGAATTGAAAGAAGGGTTAAAAGCAGCTCAGGTCCTGCAGGGCCTAGAGAAAAATAAGGAAGGGACAGAACAGGTACAGACAAAGATGATGCCTCTGAGAGAAGTACCTTCTTCTTCCTTAGGAGAGGATGGCCATACCCCAGCATATGTCTATGTACCTTGGCATAGAGCTGACCTGTTTTCCTTCACCAAAGACTTCCCAAAATTACGTGATGAGCCACACAAATGGTACACAGAATTGAATAGAATAGTGGCCATGGGAGAAATGCTGTGGAAGGATTTGAACATGTTATTCAGTATAATAATACCACAAGATTTATGGGAGGATTGCAAGAAGGTGGTAGGATGGCCGGCAGAGGAACCGGTGAAGGGAAAAAGGGGGGCACCGGAACAAGAGGTAGAGGCAGCAAGAGACAAGGTGATGAAATACATACGAGAAAAAGTACCAGAGGAAAAGGTTGATTGGTCTAAAATAATACATACCAAACAGGAGAAGAATGAAAGTGTGACAAGTTACTATGAACGCTTTCTACAGGTCTACCAGCAGAGTAGTGGAATGAGGAACCCACTGGGTGAGGCGATGCCTGCGTTTGTGACCAACTTTGTATATGGATTACAGCAGCCTATACAAACTCATTTACAAACGTCTTTTGTGTGTTGGCAACAAGAACCCATTGACAAAGTGTTAGTAGCAGCAAGGTATTGCGCAGACTATCAAACAAATATCTAAAAGGCAGATGATGAGAAATTGAAAAAGGATAAGGTAAAACTAATGGTGGCACAAGAACGATTTTACAATAATAATCAAAACAGGGGTAGGGGAAGGGGCAGGGGCAGAGGACAGGGTGAACGGGTACCTTTCACGCCCCCGCCAGGTACCACCTGTTTCCACTGTAACCAACAGGGACACTGGAAGGCAGATTGCCCTTTTTTAGCCAGGGGACAAAGAGGTAGAGGTCAGCAGAGACAACAACAGGGCAGTACACAACATGGGACACAAGAGTTACTACCCCCACCTTATACTAACAATGCATATGATGCAGCCACTGTAAATGACCCGGCTTGTGCGGGGTGGGGTACATATCAAGACATACCACAGGCACCTCAGGGGGGACATGGGTTTCCATATCCACCTCCTGTGGAGACGCATTTCACAGGCCTAGTACTGTCGGTTGATCCAGAAGGTCCATATATAGATGGAACAGTGCTAAGCAGAACTGTGCCCTTCTTAGTTGACACTGGGGCCACTCTGTCAATGCTAAAGGCCTCTGATGTATCCAACGCACCATTATCAGCAACTCAAATAACAGCCGTAGGTTTGACAGGACAACCTATGAATGAATACTTAACACAACCATTGAAATTCAAAGTAGGCCCTATTACTGTAAATCACCAATTTATTTTTGGGAGACAGTGTCCAGTAAATTTGCTAGGAAGGGATCTCCTATGTAAATTACAGTGAACCATCAGCTGCTCACCTGAAGGGATCTTCCTGGAAAGTAAGGAGAATGGGATAGCATTACAGGCTTTCATGAGATGTGACTCCGGAGGCAAGGGACAAGAGCAAAGTCTCCCACAAGAGTTACACGACTCGGTCCCCAGTGAAGTGTGGGCAAAGGGGCCAAATGATGTGGGAAGAATATTAGATTGTTCCCCAGTGTGAGTGACACTGCGCCCTGGAGCCCGTCTACCACAGGTGCCACAATACAAAATAGCCAAAGAGGGAGAGGAGGGGATAGCTCCAGTAATAGAAGAGCTTCTAAAGAAGGGAATACTGCGGGAGGTACGACACAGCCCATGCAACACTCCTATTCTCCCTGTGAAAAAGGCAACGAAAGGGCCAGATGGGTCCCCGGTATACCGATTTACTCAAGATCTTAGGGAACTGAACAAGGCAGTTATACCATCATTCCCTGTGGTTCCCAACCCAGCCACCATCATATCAAACATTCCCAGTACAGCTACGCACTTCACAGTCCTGGACCTCAGTAATGCATTTTTTCACTGCCTCTTCATAGGGAATCTCAGGGTCTATTCTGTTTTACATACAAAAACAGAAAGCTAACATATACTTGTCTCCCTCAGGGGTTTGTAGACAGTCCAACATTATTCTCAGATGCTTTAAGAGCAGACTTGGCATCATTGCTCTCTGCAGGAGGATCAACTTTGATACAATATATTGATGATTTGTTGCTAGCCTCACCATCACGGGAAGCGTGTGTCCAGGACACCGTGGCCCTACTCTGTCACCTTGCCATAAAAGGACATAAGGTCTCCCTAAAGAAGTTGCAGTTTTGCCAATCAAAGGTGAAGTACCTAGGGCACGAACTGTCACCAGGGTCCAGGAGATTGTTGCCAGATAGGATAGCAACAATAACTCAGCACCCCAGGCCACAAACACAGAAGGAGGTTAGGGCTTTCCTTGGGATGGCAGGTTACTGCAGGCATTGGATACCGAATTTCTCCCTGATTGCACGACCACTTTTGAATTTAACACACAAGGATGTGCCAGACAAAGTATCAAGGTCAGAAAACTGTGAAGAGGCTTTTCAGAAATTAAAGTTCGCATTGTGCGCAGCACCAGCATTAGGCCTCCCAGATTACACCAAAGATTTCCATTTATTTTGCCATGAAAAAGGTGGTTGATCCTTAGGGGTTTTGGCACAAAAACACAGCACCTTCTACCGCCCAGTGGCTTACTATTCGGCTACCCTGGACCCAGTAGTAGCAGGTCTTCCCCCGTGTCTGAGGGTGGTAGCAGAGTCCGCCTTTGCAGTGGAACAATCCGAGAACATTGTCCTGGCTCATACTTTGGTGTTACATGTCCCACACGCAATTGACACATTACTAACTACCACTAAGACCCAGCACCTGACAAATGCTCGCCTCTCACGCTATGAGTTGACACTATTGGCACCACATATAAGGATAAAGAGATGCACAACATTGAATCCCTCCTGCCTGTTGCCTACCGAAATGGATCACGATGATCCCACCATAGATAATTCTTTCCACGATTGTATTATGGCAGTCGACACACACACCAAGGTGAGGCCAGATCTCAGAGACACCCCATTCCCTGAGGCCGAGGGTGATTTGTTTGTGGATGGTTCATGCATTAGGGACCACACTGGGATGCTACAAGCAGCCTATGCTGTGGGGACGGCCAAAAGACTACTTGAAGGAGGAAGGCTACCAAAGAATAAAAGTGCCCAGGCAGCAGAATTAGTAGCACTAATCAGAGCATTCAAATTGGCAGCAGGAAAGACAACAAATATTTACACAGACAGCCAATATGCTTTTGGGGTCAGTCATGATTTCGGTCAACTGTGGGCAATGAGGGGATTTCTCACTTCAGCAGGCCAACACATAGAACATGCTTCATTGATTGTTGCCTTGTTGCAAGCTCTACTACTGCCCAGAAAAGTTGCAATTGTAAAATGTGCAGCCCACACTTCTGCTAAGGACTATGGGCCTCATTATGACCCTGGCGGGCGGCGGAGGCCGCCCGCCAGGATCCCGCCCTCCAAATTACCGCGCCGCGGTCAAAAGACCGCGGCGGGTATTACGAGTTTTCCCCTGGGCTGGCGGGCGGTTCCAGTAAAACCGCCCGCCAACCCAGGGGGAAAACGACCTTTCCACGAGGATGCCGGCTCGTAATCGAGCCGGCGGAGTGGGAAGGTGCGACGGGTGCAGTGGCACCCGTCGCGTATTTCAGTGTCTGCAAGGCAGACACTGAAATACTTTTCGGGGCCCTCTTATGGGGGCCCCTGCCGTGCCCATGCCATTGGCATGGGCACGGCAGGGGCCCCCAGGGGCCCGCGACCCCCCCTACCGCCATCCTGTTCATGGCGGCTTTCCCGCCATGAACTGGATGGCGGTAGGGGGGGTCAGAATGCTCATGGCTGCGGAGCGCGCTCCGCAGCCATGGAGGATTCCAAAGAGCAGCGGAAAGTCAGCGGGAGACCGCTGACTTTCCGCTTCTGACCGCGGCTGAACCGCCGCGGTCAGAATGCTCATTGGAGCACCGCCAGCCTGTTGGCGGTGCTCCCGTGGTCGGTGGCCCTGGCGGCCACCGGCCGCCAGGGTCAGAATGACCCTCTATGTTTCTATGGGAAATGCTTTTGTTGACAAAGAGGCACGAAGAATAGCCCTCAGTGGTGTGAGTATGTAATGGTCCAGGTTAAACACGCCACAATAACTAAGGAGGAAAGTACATATTTTGATCCAAAATGTGTTCAACAGCAGGTTGATGGGTTAGAACTAACAGATTGGGAAAAGGGCGGTTGCAAGACAGACGGGGAGGGTGTGTAGGTGGGACCCAACGGTAAAATATGTCTACCATCCATGTTACTGTCCTCTATGGCACGCCTTTTCCATGTGGGTAGGGATGGAATGATACAACTGTTTTCATAATGTTGGTTTAATACCAAATTTTGGCAATATGCAGAACATTTATGTAAGAGATGCACGGTTTGTGCACAGTACAACACGGGAAAAGGTACACCAACTGCTTCAGGCCATTTCCCACCGCCACATGGACCCTTTGAAAGCCTCCAAATGGACTTCATTGAGATGCCCCCGGTATACAAGCTAAAATATGTTTTGGTAATAGTTTGTATGTTCAGCAAATGGACTGAGGCATACCCCACCAGGAACTGTGATGCACAAACTGTGGCTAAGTGCCTTTTAAAAGAATTAATACCACGTTTTGGGGTACCGATTCTTTTAAGTTCAGACAATGGACCAGGATTCATTTCTCATGTTATTCAGGGCCTTTGCAATAACTGGGAATAACACAAAAGTTGCATTGTGCATACCATCCGCCTGCAGCAGGGGCAGTAGAGAGGAAAAATGGGGTGTTGAAAAACAGAATAGGGAAGATATGCGCAGTGACTGAACTATCTTGGATTGATGCATTACCATTAGCGCTCCTCGCTATGAGAAGTACCCCAGATAGAGTCACAAAATTAAGTGCCCATGAGGTGCTATTTGGGCGCCCCATGAACATTCCAGGCCACATGCCAGTTGCCTCATTGGCAATAACAGATGATCTTTTGTTACAATATTGCAGGAAGATAACAGAGACGTTACGCTGTCTTCACCGCCAGGTACTACAGGCTCGGCCAGAAGGAGGAACGCCACCAGAACAAGGACTACTGCCTGGAAACTGGGTTTGGGCCAAGGCCCACACTGGACGCCATTGCCTTCAACCACGGTGGAAAGGGCCTTACCATGTCCTACTGACAACAGCTACAGCGGTCAAGTGTGATGGTCTCAAATATTTGATCCACAGCTCACACACCAAGAGAGCAATTGGACCTGAGGTCATCCAGCCACCACCTGCGGTACCCATAAAGATCACACCTGCACCGCAGGGGTACAACCTTCGATAAACAAGCAACACCAGACAACACTGACAGGGCTGCTCGTGCTGCACTCCTACAGGAGTCAGGAGGTGCAAGCGGGTCCTGCGGTGAGACTACAGGGCTGCTCGTGCTGCGCTCCTACAGGAGTCAGGAGACACAAGCGGGTCCATCAAGGAGTTCTTCATAGACTGCTCGTGCTGCACACGTCAGGAGAGGGATGGGTGCAAGCGGGTCTTACCTGAATATCTACATATATCACGCAAGTGGTTTCAAGTGCTAGTAACCTCTGACGCCACTCTGTGACGTGCCAACAAGAAGATACAGAGAATAAGAGAGTAACAGACAAGGACTAAACAGTGCAATTTGTGACACCTGGAGTATAATAATTCCTAGAAGAAGAAAAAAGGAGAAAAAGTGGCCTATGGTACTAACTGCCATATGTACCCCAGTCCCAGCAATAATTATGACCATAATGATTATTATATATCAAGAAGAAATACGAATCCCATATCTGGACCAAGAACAGAATATCAATAACAGTGTAAATGAAATAGGGATTACCATTGCGGTGAAACAAGAACAAGGGGAGAACTCTAGTGTCGTAGAAAGGGTGGGGAACAGGACACAGTGGATAAAATATACCAAATGGAAGGAAGATGGGAACAATTACAAGGATAATGCATTTGTGCAAATGGTGAAATTTTATAAGGAATTGGCAAATGTGTTGGATTGCTATATTTGTACACATTTACCCACCTCTGCCCAGGGAAGGACAGATTACGCACAGATTCCTCTTCCCCAGTATGTTTCATGTCACATACTAAACAGCATGTTTGCAAAGGAAGTGAATGGGACCATAAAGAGAAGGCCACCTTAAAGGAAGAGGAAGGTTGGAAAAGGGAGATTAATGCAGGGAAACGGTAGGGGGGAAGAGAAAGTAAAGGAGGAGGTAGGATGGGTGTGTGTGGACAACTAGTACCGGAGAAAGGTGAAACAGAGCTGCTGGAAGCATTTAACATAGGAAGAGATAAGGGTTATGCACTGGGGGAGAAGAACATAGATATATTACAAATGTCCCTTTCTATACATAAGGAGAAAAAGGGGTCATGGTGTTGTCGATACCTCAAAGGCAGCATCCCAAGGCCAAATACATTTTATGATAAGGTGTGTTGAATGGTTACACCAGTAATGAAATGCCATAACATACACCTCCCCAACCATAATAATAGCAGCATAAAGGTAGGAGATAGCACCCGCTCCAAATACTCTGATTTGGATAACATACGGAAGGGTCCAGAAGGTTTGTCTATAGGTCTCTCAGCTCCAAGGGGAATATACATAGTACGCGGGACATCTGTATATTTTAGACTGCCTGCAGGGTGGCAGGGCTCCTGCTACCTGGCGTTCGTACTACCCCGAATGTTGCATATAACCAATTTGACCAATGCAACACAAGGGGCACCCGGAAGGGTACGAAGAAGAAGGACACCTACTTGGTTGGATAGGTTCATAGCAGTGCAAGGAATATTTGTGATGCCATTAGGGATAGCGCATTTAGAATATCAAATACACAGATTGGCAGTATTGGTAGAAACATTAGGAAGTTCTACTGCAGCAGCCCTAGGTAACATTACTGAAGAACTTACAGACTTAAGAGCTTGTTGTAATACAGAACAGACTTTCATTAGACATCATTTTAGCAAGAGCCGCTGGTGTATGTAACGTGATCCATCAGGAATGCTGTGTTTATATACCGGACAACAGTGGGAATGGGAGGATGGCAATAGGGAAAATAGAGGAAGTAGAAGAGGGAGCAAGGAAAGTGGTGGATATGACGGATGTGACGGAATTAGGAGGAATACTAAAGGACACTGCAGCATGGTTCCGTGGTTGGGGATCCTGGCTGATAGAAGTACTGGTGGTGGGAATAGTGGGATTTATAACACTATGGGGGTCATTCTGACCCCGGCGGGCGGCGGGAGCCGCCCGCCTGGAGGGAACCGCCAGAAGACCGTACCGCGGTCAAAAGACCGCGGCGGTCATTCTGGGTTTCCTACTGGGCTGGCGGGCGACCGCCAAAAGGCCGCCCGCCAGCCCAGTGGGAAACAGCCCTCCATGAGGAGGCCGGCTCCGAATGGAGCCGGCGGAGTGGAGGGTGTGCGACGGGTGCAGTGGCACCCGTCGCGTATTTCAGTGTCTGCAATGCAGACACTGAAATACAAAGTGGGGCCCTCTTACGGGGGCCCCTGCGTGCGGAACCGCCAGGAACAGGATGGCGGTGAGGGGGTCGCCATGGGGGATTCCCAGGGCAGCGGAAAACCGGCGGGAGACCGCCGGTTTTCCTCTTCTGACCGCGGCCGAACCGCCGCGGTCAGAATGCCCAAGGGAGCACCGCCAGCCTGTTGGCAGTGCTCCCGCGGTCCCCGGCGGGGTTGGAATGACCCCCTATGTGTGTCGATAAGGGTGTACCCTTCCTGTTTGAACATGTTAGTGAAGAAAATGTGTCATAAGGACACTGAGCACCATCGTAAAATAAGGCATGAGGATGAGGCCAGAGAAGATGATGCTATTGAAATGACACCTGTCCATCAGAATGATTAAACTGTCAATGAGTGTTTTCATTGGGTATCAGAGGGCGGAATGTGGAATCACATTCTCCTGGATCCATTTTCGACCTAGTAGGCCCTGTGATACACAATGAAAATACAGGCCTGTTTCTGTTGAACACCTTACAATGTTGAATTAGCTAGGCCTTGAAGAAATGTCTATTGTGCTTGAAACGCATTATGTTGCAAGGCTTGCTAAACTGACGGCCATCACAAGACACCACCGCATGCTAGCTTGCGAAATCCTCACTGCTAAAAGTAATAACTTATGCACTTATGGTTCCCCTTTCTCCACATATAGATGTATCACAAGAAATTTGATTCAGAGGACATTGTGAAAGCTTCTTGTCCATGATTCTAACCCTTATATGGAGCATCACGTGTGCTATATAGAGAAAAATTAATCATACGACAATATCAAGAACCAATGAAATGTGTTAATGTGCCTGCGGTTTAATGCTATAAAAGATCATGCATTGTGCAGACTGTTCGAGCTGGATTTTGTCCGCTCAGTCTCCATGTACATGTATTTCTTATTATGTCTTATTAAAAGTAATCTAAGGAAGAGCGGCTGGTCTTGGTTTGTTTCCTGAATTGTCTGGATCTGAAATACTCCGACTTGGCTTCGACACAGGGACTGCCACCTCCCCTGGCAGAACATTTTTGAGGAAATGCAGGGGGCCGCTCGACCCTCCGGCAGCCCCAGGGACCACCACCTCCCCAGGGCAGAATGTGTTGAAGAAATGTGGGTGGGGGGGTCACCTGGCACTCCCGCAGCCCTGGGGGCTGCATCCTCCCCAGGAAGAATGTGTGTAAAAAAATGCGGGTAGGCTGCCCGGCACCCCTACAGCCCGGGGACCGCCACCTCCTATGGGCAGAATGTGTTTAAAGATATGCAGGGGGCCTCTGCCCCCTCTCATCAGTCCCAGGGACTGCCACCTCCCAGGGTCTACATTTAAATAAGATAGGAGGTCCGTTGCAGGCCCCCTACCCCAGGGCTATTTCAAATGTTGGAGGCGGGTGCGCGGCCCCCTAGTGAAGCCAATAAGAGCCCTGGGGACTGCCATCCCCCAGGGATGATTCCTGCTATGTCCCTGGATGCCCACCCCATGCACATAGCTATTCACTTTGACTTGGTTGGAGCTTTGAGAGCTACCGCCAAGTCAGAGCAAACACTCCGCTTCCAGCAAGTGAGAGCTGTCAAACAGCTTTCACTTGCTGGAAGCCGAGGTTTCCTCTGTTTCCCTGCCTGCAAAGATGCAGGCAGAGAAACAGAGGAAATGATTGCTCTCACAGGAAGCAGGGAGCCAGCTGAGACCGCAGGCACATTCTGGCTCATCCTGTAGTCCCCAACAGTTATGACAGAGCACACAGATGACATGGTCGTGCCTCAGAGGATGGGGTCCTTGGACTGGGATCGGCCTGGGGAGAGGGGCCACGTGGCCCCTCTCCCACTTAAAAAAATATAATGTTTAGGCCTGACCCTTGGAATGGGGTCCCCAGGGCTGAGATTGGCCTGGTGGAGGTGCCACACAGCCCCCCAAAATGTAATGTTTAGGTTGGGCCCTAGGGGATGGGGTCACTGCAGCCAGATTGGCCTGGGGGAGGGGCCGCACAGCCCCTCTCCCCAAAAAATAAAATGTTTTGGCCGGGCCCCTGGGGATGAGGTCCCTGGGCCTGAGATTGGCCTGGGGAGGGTGGCTGCACAGCCCTCCTCCTCCCCCCCCAAAAAATTAAATGTTTAGGCCAGGCCCAAGGGGATGGGGTCACTGGCTCGGAGATCGGTCAGGGGAGTGGGGCCGCTAGGCACCCCTCCCCCCAAAGAAATAGAATGCTTGGGCCTGGCCCTGGGGGATGGGGTCGCTGGGACTGAGATAGGCCTGGGGGAGGGGATGCATGGCCCCTGCCCCCCAAACAAAAAAAACTGTTTTTGCCAGGCCCTGGGGAATGAGGTTGCCGGATCTGAGATTGGCCCGGGAAGGAGGGCTGTGCAGCACCCCCCACCTCCCAAAAAAGTAAATGTTTAGACCGGACCTGGGGAGATGGGGAGGGGGAGCGGTGAGGCCCCCCTCCCCGTAAAATAAATGTTTAGGCTGTGCCCCGAGGGAGGGGGTCTCCGGGTATGAGGTTGATCTGGGGAGGGAGCCCACATTTCACCCCCTCCTTCCAAAAAATGTAATGTTTAGGCCGGGCCCCGAGGGATGGAGTCCCCTGGGCCAAGATTGGCTGGGGTAAGAAATTGGCTCGGCCACAGGAGATGGGATACCCGGGGCTGAGATCGGCCTGGGGGGGGGGGGCACACAGCTTCCTTCCCCTTAAAAAAATAAAATGTTTAGGCAGGTCCCAGGGATGGGGTTCTTGGGGCTGAAATTGGTGGGGGAGGGGGCCATGCAGACCTGCAGCCAACTGCTGCTGCACATGGCCAAAGGCCATGCACAGCGTGTGTTTGGGTGGTTAACGGGGTTGGCCACAAGGACTGGCTGGACGCTGGGCCCTGCAGCCAACTGCTACTACGTATGGCTGAATGCCATGCATGGCGGTGGTTGGATTAATGTATAGTAATGAAAATTACTTTACGTTAAAAAAGCATAGAAATTACCTAAAAAAAACTAAAGTTACAATGACGTAATAGTTAGTAAATAGAATAGAAAAAAACATAGAAATTCACTTAAAAAAACAAAGGTTGCAGGGACGTTATAGTTAGGATCACATTTTAAATGTTCAAAATCATGGAAATTCACCTGTTACAGTTATAGTTATCTCAACTAACTATAACGCATGCCCTGAGGAAACTATAATTTGCACCCTCGCCATGCACTGCTGATTACTCCACAAAATACGCCACTAATAAAATCTTTGATAACATTATTGATAATATCAATGTAATATTTGCAGTAAAAATTTTACCGAAAAGACGGTGTGTGACAAGACTATTGGATTTGCTGCGTCTTTGTTTTTTTATTTAGGCATTTACTATTTCCTGAAGCAAGACAGTCAACAGTAATTTGGAATAATTACCTACACTGTTTTTAACTTTCACATGTTTAATAATAAGGCTGCAAAGTTCATTCTATGCAATAATTGATGCTTTATAGTGTTCACATTTCAGAAATCACATGTAATAATGTATTTAATAATGTATTGATTGTGTTTGGTATTGAAGTAGATAGCGTGACAGTATGTTCTATGATCCAAAAGTCACAAAACACGATTTGAATAATTTTCACTTGGTTTATATTTTTGTACGCAAAGATATTACAACATATGAAAAAAATGGGGGAAGCGTGCTTTTGAAACATATTTAAGTAGAGCCATATCTGCAATTTCAAATCACAAATTAGGGCCTTACTTTCCACCCTCCTCCTAGATCTTAGTTCAGTAATATTTATTACCTTATCTACATGTTTTCCTTACCTGTTTGATCAGAGTAATGGTTTTCTGGGCAGGTGACACATTCATAGCAGCACGTGTGCTGACTCTCAGATGTCTTTTTCATTTGTCCAGGCGTGCACACAGCTGAGCATTTTGACTTAATGTTCTAAAAATTTGAAAAAAGAAATCGTTCTTATTCTATGGTATTTTCTTTCGCTTTATTTCATGATACGTTTGCAGAAATCATGAACAGTTGATTTGCTCAGTTGTACTTTACAGACAAACAATTAAGGTTGAATCAAAAAAGTATTTGCTCAACTGTAAGGAAAGAAGTTCCATGCTATGTGTCCCTGAAGTATGCCTGTAATTTTCAGGTTTTGGCTGTCTTTGAAGGGCTCTTAATCCCAGGGACTTCACCCCCACCAACCAAACTGTAGATATAGGCCCTCATTACGACCTTGGCGCAGCAGACAGTGAAAAGCTGCACAGGGCCCTGTCAGGGAGCCCCTGCACTGCCCATGCCAGTGGCATGGGCAGTGCAGGGGCCCCCAGGTGCCCCGTGACTCTCCGTACCGCCAGCCTTTTCCTGGCGGTTCAAACCGCCAGGAAAAGGCTGGCGGTAGGGGACTCGTAATCCCCTGGGCAGCACTGCAAGCAGCGCTGCCCTGGCGGATTAACACCACCAGGGCAATTGTGGCAGAAAACCGCCGGCCCCGGCGGTGCGACCGCGGCTTTTCCACCGCAGCCGTAATGCCATGGGAAGCACCGCCAGCCTGTTGGCGGTGCTTCCTCCGAAACAGCCCTGGCGGTCTTGGACCGCCAGGGTTGTAATGAGGGACAAAGGGTCATATTTATACTTTTTGACGCACAACTGCGCCAACGCAGTTGTGCCTCAAAAATTTTAACGCCGGCTAACGCCATTCCAAAGCGCCATGCGGGCGCCTTATTTATGGAATGACGTTAGCCGGCGCAGCTGACTGGTGTGCGTCAAAAAAAATGACCCACACCAGGCTGCACCGGCGTAGGGGAAAATGGAGCTTGGGCGTAAAAAATGGGGCAAGTCAGGTCTGAGGCAAAATATTGGCCTCAACCCGATTTGCAACATTTTTTTTTACTCCCAACCCCCATTGAAATGACTTCTGTCTTAGCACAGACAGGAGTCATGCCCCCTTGCCCAATGGCCATGCCCAGGGGACTTATGTCCCCTGGGCATGGTCATTGGGCATAGTGGCATGTAGGGGGGCACAAATCAGGCCCCCTTATGCCACAAAAAAATGAAAAATAAAATACTTACCTGAACTTACCTTAAGTTCCCTGGGATGGGTCCCTCCATCCTTGGGCGTCCTCCTGGGGTGGGCAAGGGTGTGTCCCTGGGGGCATGGGAGGGCACCTCTGGGCTCCTTCCGATCCCACAGGTCCCTTAACGCCTGCCCTGACCAGGCATTAAAAAATGACGCAAAAGCGGCTGGACGTAATTTTTTTGACCCGCCCACTCCTGTGCGTCGTTTTTGCACGGGAGTTTAAATAAGGCGCACATGCCTTGGAGTCATTTTTTAGACGGGAACGCCTACCTTGCATATCATTAACGCAAGGTAGGTGTCCACGCTAAAAAATGACGCAAACTCCAAGATCTTTGGCGCTAGACGGGTCTAACGCCAAAGTATAAATATGGAGTTAGCTTTGCGTCGGATTTGCGTTAAAAAAACGACGCAATTCCGGCGCAAACAGAGTATAAATATGCCCCATAGGGTTTCTTAAAGACGTCATCCTGGAGTGGTCGCCCTAATTGTTGTCTTGCGTGTTTCTCGCCTTTGAATTCCTTGTCTAGGTCCTGGCTGTTGGCAGTATTTATTTAGTTCTGGAGTGCAGTAGAGGCTATCAGTTTAAATGCCAATCGTCATCCATGTGTAAATTAGGTCTTGTGACCTTGGTTAAATGAGAATCATTGGCGTGTATTGTCTTTTAATGAATGTTAATGTTTACAAACATTGCCTATATTGCATGTATTATAATAATCACAAACATTTGAAACAATGGTGGATTGAAGACTAATCATGATCCCCTTTGGTGCGGCTGTTGGGGTTACACTTAGATGATTGCTAACATCTTATTGTGTGAAGAGTCCATGTCTGATCGAAGATAGCTCCTGCCCACTGAGAAATGACATGAGCCATTTTTCCCCGGTTACCTCTTCCCCTGTAAGCTTCCTTGTCTACAGGCTCTCTTTAGGTTTTGCCTGCACAGCGCTTGCACTGTCCTTGTGAAATCTATTACATTCAATATATCTTAAAAGGGACTTACATCCCGCCTTCACTTCTGATTGGTCCCTGTGCATGCCACTTACTCTTTTCTCCGTTTCTATTGGCTCTAGCCTGCTGTTCCTCGTGAGCGTCTCTTATCAGTTTCCCAAGGCCTAACTACTTATTCCCATCCACTTTGGTGGGTGGAACTGTTTTTTTTCTTTTGGTTAAGGGTGCATACGTTTACTGTTTAAGATGCTTGTTTTCTTTTGGCAAAGGCTCCATACTGTTTACTTTTAAAGTGCTTGTTAGACATCTCGTTACTTTCACCAACTATAACGGTAACATCCGGCTTACAGCAGAACTCTGCTCATTCAGCTTCGCAAGAAAGACACAGATGTAATTTCTCAAGTTATCGGTCTATTTTACGTCAACAAGGAAAGCAAATGGTTTCTAATAAGGTTCGAGGAGCCAGCGTGCTTCAGTGCCCAGAAACTTTCTCACACTCTCCCTTCCACAGAGAAAAAAAAACATGTGTGAACTCACAGGCTATGGCGATTAGCGCCAGTTGCATACAGAGTCTGCATGCTGTGTGAGTGCTTGAACCATCCATTGCAAGTGAAACAGAATACAGGGAATCCATTCAATCACAAGGGAAGGTTGGGAGTTACATAAGCACGAAGGTGTAAAGCATCTTACTAGGAATAAACACATTTATCTTCTAAACATAACTTAGAGAATTAAATATGATTTTGAGAAAATCAATTGCTCAATTTAAGACTTCATCGCAATGTATTTTAGTCAAGCCATAAAGATTGCCCTTTCCACATTTAGTTGAATTTCGAGCACACTGGACAGATTTCAGCATTATCTCATTATTATAATATTTACGTATATATCAATCGCAGAAGTCCTATCTTATCTCTTTGATCACAGAACACACTTTTATTCTTGTACTCATTAGTTATACAGGGAGAATATTTTTATGTCTCCAAGCCTATTCCCAGTCCTTGCATAGAGTGCACGAATATACTCAGGGCTTCTGAAATTATATGGCACTGGAAGACCAAATTATGAGGCAGCATTGATTAAACATTGCAGCAAGAAAATAAATGCATATTATTTGGCAGTTTGTGGCACATTCAGTGGCAGTATTGTTTTACTATTTTGCCAATTTGGCGCACATTAATAATGTCTAGATCAAACATGTCACCTCATTGTGTAACACACAAAGACATTTACACACTAGTCAGCAACTGAAAGGTGACTCATTAATGTTTCCAAAGGGGTTTCCACTGTACAGCATGATGTGTGTGCTTTTTATCCGTTCAAACTAGAAACATTTTTTTGATGAAGTTTGAAAATTATGCAGCAGATGATGAATTATGTGGCAATTGTAATAAGCAGATGCTTATACAGAAATATATATCGACTTACATAATTCCAGGTGCCCTGGATAGAAGCAAACATCATGCAATCATTGAAAAGGGCTCACCACACAACTCTGGTGGAGACTCCTCTTGACTAGTTAGTTACATGTAGTTCATACTGGATCTAGCTGCACAATATGCATTTTTGCACACAGGCCTATGCTTTTACAAGTCCACTGCTTAATTACCAAGCATTGGCAAAGTCTATAGGTTTGGCTTATTCAAAATATATTAGCTATGTCAATGTATTTTTTACATGTTGCACAGCAGTTGTAATGCTGTAGAACATGACTTAAAGTAAATATGGTCAAAGCTGGCCACGTCAGAGCGCTTTTTTGTAGTTTAAGTCATGTTATACAGCGAGCAACCTCTGTGCACCATGTTAAAAACATTGACAAAGCCAATAGATTTTCCATAGGCAAAACCTATTGGTTTTGCCAGTGCTTGTTTGAGAGAATGCAAACGCTTTCAAGCAAAAGGAACTGCTGTAGAATCATATCATGCAGGCAGCAGCGCCAAAAGTGCATTCTGGGAGAAGAGCAATATCTGCTCTGTATACCATTACTTCTGAGGAGAGTCTGCCATCTCCTCGGAGAATGGATTTTTTTCACTTCAATGATTTTATTACAATTTCTGATTATACAGATAAAGTTAGTACCAACAGCTATGAATTAGAATCATAATGCAGTAAATAAAAAAAACATACAAGAACATGCAATATATACTTAATGAAATACCAACATATCCTTAATATTACTGCTTCTATTAACCCATCGTGTAATACCCGAGATTAAACACATATCTAATATTCTAACAATAATAATAGATATATATTATCACACAAATGATTACAAATAAAAAAGAAATAAGAAAGAGGAAATTTGATACCATACGGATACAAGTAATTATAGCCAAAGATAAACAGATATGACAAAACGATTTTACTAATGCTGTTTTCAGGTACTTGATGTTTGTAAATGGAGACACCTGGGGCAGAGTTATGAAAAGTGGTGCTGCACCTAGTACAGCTCCACTTTTCTTGCACCCCTTAGTGCCTCCTAACGACACCATGTGTGCGCTGTATTTAAAATACGGCGCACCATGGCGGTAGTCAGTGGTACTAGCGTCATCACTTTTAATGCTAGCCGGCGATTCGCAGGATGAGTGTCAAAAATGTAGACGCTATTCCTGCAAAGCACCCATAGGCCCATTGAAAACAATGGGAGCCTCCCATTAACGCCTGCTCTTAGCAGGCATTAAAAATGCTGATAAAAATGACGCAAAGAAATCTATTAGATTTCTTTGCACCAGTTTTTTGGCCCCCCTAGCGCCGAAACATCCCTCTTGAATAAATTATGCCTGGCGCAGGCATAATGTGGCGAAAGGGGTTACAAAGTGGTGCAATGAAACCATTTCACTTTGTGAAATTGGTGCTGTGTTTTTGGCCTTCCAACGCCACATTAGCATAAAACAATGACGCTATTGTGATTTGGAATGGCGCCAGGCCTTCATAAATCTGTGCCCTAGTCTTTCTCCTGGGCTGTCTGCTGGTGATGATGGAGAATATAAGGGGCGTTCTGCTTGACACTTCTTTGTAAGAAGCACACTCTAAGCCTTGTGAATGTACAGTGCAGGAACCATAGTGGAAAGTTCACACAGATGACTAAACACAATCAATGTCAATACAAACTGGATCTCATACCAGGAACAGGATGCTCAGTCTCAAGTAAGAGTCAGAACACATCACTCACTACTTCATCATGCTATGGAGGAACAGGGAGATCTATAGACTCAGATTTACACACTTACATACACCTGACTGAGACGACATACGCCACAACAAAAGAGTTTATCTATACAGTTACATCTCGCATTAGAGAAAATAGACCATGTGACTCCCCACTTTTTCTATTATAAGTCACATCTGAGATGATATTCTTGCCTAAGCTCTGGGTCATATTTCATAAAAATATGCCTACTTTTAGTAGCTTTGATCAGACTCCGTATTATGTGTTGCGAGTTAAAACGCTCCTCATCAAGTCCCCATCAAGGGTGTACTGCTGTTGGTTCATCCGGGAAGTGCTGAAATGATGCCAATACACATGCCAAAAATATCTGTTGTTTAAAGCATGAAAGAGCAGTGGGTTCTATATTTGCAAGCATGTTTAATACCCTATAATCAGGGGTGTTCATCTGACAGAGAAGAAAGGGAAAATAAGTTCTGGACGTTTAGTAAGAATTCCTCATGGTTATCATATTCGGCAGTAGGACACCATTACATGCTTGAGAAATGACGATTAACAACTTGACTAAAGGTCGCATCTTCAGGGGGAAAGTGTTAAGGCATGATTTAAAGTTGGCCATTGGGGAGAAATCCTCCAGTTCGTGGATTGAGTGTTGAATCGGTTGAAGAATCAACTAGCAGAATTTGTTCTGAAATACAGTAGTATAATGGCATAAATCCAATCAATTTTCCATTATCGTTCAGTTCTAAATTAGGATCTTAAACGACAAATAATAAAGCTTGCAAAAAAATAGGAAACTGCTTATAGGCTATTTTTGGTGCTTTATATTCTTGAGTTTGTCTCTGTTGGCTTTGGTCAACTTCAGTATAAGACCATGACATCTTATGGAAGCAGTAGAGTTTATCCTTAGAAATTGGGATGTGAATTGACTGAGGCATTGAAAACAGAGTGGCGGAATGCATAAAAGTATATATATGTAACAGGTGAATGTTATAAGTTTTAAGAGACATAATATCAAACTTTAGAGCTACAGGATCTGGTTAACAATCCATGGCTTAATACATGGGGTGCTCGTCTCTATTATGGTCAATCTACAGCACTTACCTTACACTGCTGTAATAGGATTTTTGGGGGGCACAAAAGTTACATGAATGCTGGTTGTATAAGTTGGGGGACCAAAAATATCAATAGTTTACTCAGACAACTGTTCCGCATATGTCGATCTCTTGTACTTCTTCTGTCAGTATAGAGGGTCATTTTATTGTGGTGGAAGATTTTAATTTACCATTGACTAAAACATATACCTTGGCTAATCTCCCCAGGGTGATGTGGTGAAGTCAGTGGCAAATTTCAAATATATGTCTCTATGGAAATATGGAATGAGGGATTTTAATCACACCTATCATTCAATAAATTATTATTAACTTCATACTCTACAAAATGTACGTAAGTGATGGGATTTAATCACATCTAGCATTCAATAAATCATTATTGATTACAGTACAAAATGTGCATAGCTGTATACCATTAATGCGTTGAACTCCAGTTTTCTTTTCGACTCCTTGAAGAAGAATACATTTTCTTGGCAATCGTATTCTGCCACAGTGATGATATCCATACTTCCATTCTGGTTTTTCTTCCAGAAAAGAACATCATATCCAATATTAATGTCTCCTTTGGAATCAAACGTGATTTTCTTTCCCCCATCAGTAAATGATAGGCCTTGCAATGCTTCAAGGAGCTGCAAAAATAACAAAGTCAAACATTTTGTTAGATGGACATTGCGATTTGTTGTAATTCACCCTATGGTCTTCTGGCACTGTTGAAATGCGATTAGTTGCAAACGTATAGCAGATAATCAGGCCAGGACTGCCAGTGGAGTATGGTTTGTGTTAGAGCTGACATCCTTGGTGTGGTATTCCTCCAGACTTTTTTTGCCTTCACTCCCCAATTTTGCTGATCTTGTTGGAATAGACATTAATTTACTTGTAAGTCCCTAAAACAACGTGTACCAAGGGCCTGTAAATTAAATACTACTAGTGGGGTGCAGCACTCATTATACTACTCGCTAATGTAAAACTGTGAAATATGACTCAGGCTTGCCATGCAGCCTGTAGTGCAGTTTTAAACTGCCATTTCGACCTGGCCAAACAACCTTCTTGTCAGGCCTAACCCTTCCTTTTTAATACTTATACGGCACCCCTAAAGTATTCCCTAACCAAGGATATGGCAGGGTGCATTGCATTTAAAAAGTTAGATTGGTGTGTTTAATTTTTACACATCCTAACAGTAAAAAACTCTTAAAGACGTTTTCCGCTGTGCAAAAGTGACTAACAAAGGGCTACCGAATTACACTTAATAAGTGATAACTTCGGCATGCAAACGGATAGATAAATGTTTTTTCCACTCTTTCAAATTATAATTTTAAATCCTCTATAATGGTAAAGTCTGTTTGAAAATTACGATTATAAAAATGCAACATTTTGAAAGTTGCTATTTTTCTGCCTAAATTGTTCAGAGTCATAGGACTGTGAATGGCTCTCCTGTTTTGGTAATGCATTCCTTGTAGACATGAGGACAAAAGGAACCAGAGTGTAGGTGGACTGAGTCTTTTTAACTGGAAGGCTGGAGAGGCGCTGTGCACTGCCACATATACGCTTCTAAGGACTCGACCTGCAGCACACGCAAAGAAACCTGACACCACCTCTGCCTTTACCTTTGTCATCCTAGACAGTTGGAGCCAGACCCAGGGGAAGAGGAAGAACTGACCAGAACCATTTTGGGAATAGGCTAGTGTTAAACCTGGCATCCTTAGCGTGGTCTCCCCTGCCTTTTTTGCCTCTGTTTCTCATGTTTTGACTGTTCTGGACTCTGTTTTTGCTGTTTTGTGGACTCGGGGCACTTTACCCCTGCTGACCAGTGCTAAAGTGCAAGTACTCCCTGTGTGCAATGTATGTGTAATTGACCTTTCAATGATGATGGGCACATTTAATGTACTAGAAAGTCCCTTGTAAAGTGCGCTAGCAGTGCCCAGGCCCTGCAAATCAAATGCTACTAGTGGGCCTGCGGCACTGCCACTCACATGAGTAGCCCTGTAAACATAGCTCAGACCTGCCACTGCAGTGTCTGTGTGTGCAGTTTTAAACTGCCATTCGACCTGGCCCAAATCATCCCTTTTTATACATGAAAAGCCCCCCCTAGGTTAGGCCCTAGGTAGCCAAGTGGGCAGGGTGCAGTGTATGTTAAAGGTGGGATATGTACAGATGTGTTTTATATGTCCTAACAGTGAAATACTGCCAAATTTGTTTCTCACTTTTGCAAGGCCTATCTCTCTCATAAGGTAACATGGGGTCAGCCTTTAAATATCCTTTAAGTGTAGTTTCCCTTTGGGAGTAGATAGAAATGTGGAGATTGGTGTCTCTGAACTCACAATTTAAAAATCCATCTTTTGGTAAAGTTAGTTTTTAAATTGTCAGTTTGAAAATGCCACTTTTAGAAAGTGGGCATTTTCTTGCTTAAACCATTCTGTGACTCTGCCTGCTTGTGTATTCCCTGTCTGGATCAGACTGGCAGTTGGGCTGTTTGTGAATCTCCCCTAGACAGTTACACAAAGGGAGCTGGGGAGTAGCCTGGATATCCTGATCGGCCATGTAGGCTGGAGGGAAGAGACTTTCCTTTGAAGTTTGCCTACTTTAAAGGTAGGAAGTGGTATAAGTAGCGGACCCAAAACCCCAGATTTTCAGATAACTTCTGGAACCAAGAGGAACCTCTGCCAAGGAGAAGAGCTGAAGAGCTGGAGGAGGAGTACTGTCCCTTTGCCTGTGACTGTGCTGTGCTGGGTTGGCCTGTAGTTGCTGCTTCTACCTGAAAGAGGACAAAGTCTGGTCTTTGTGGTATATTCCTGTTTGTGAAGAATTTCCAGGGGCTTGGATTGAGCTTGCCTCCTGTTTTGAAGTCTCAGGGCCATTAAAGACTTCCTCTGCCAACACTTGGACTCTCTGCTGAAATTCCTGCCTTGCTAAGTGGTGCCCTATTCAATCTCTGGGCCCTTGAAAGGTGATGCTGGTAGAACAAGGTCTGAAATCCACACACAGGAAGCTGTGAGGGGAAAGTTTTGACTCACTACCTGCAACGCGGCTATAAAAACGACGCGCCACCTGCCTCACTGCTGAAATCGAAGTACCACCTGCATTGTAGCTGGAAATCAACCCATCACCTGCATTGCAGCTGGAGAAACGATGCAACACCCACTTGCGGATGCTGAAAACAATGCAAACTCCACGCATGGTTTTCCATCAATGTGCAGCCAGATTTCTCCTGAATCATCGCTGGGCGTCAAAGTCATCGTAAACCCATGCGGAACTGAGGTGCACCATCTGGAAAACGACACGCGGCCTCACTTGCGAGTGGGAAAACAACGCATCACTGACTTTTTCAGCTCACGCTCGCCCGTGCGGCTTTTCTTTTGATGCAAACCAGGTACTTTGTGTAACAACAACGCTTCCATTGAGTAAGGCTCTTTTCACCTTAAAAATTCATAACTTGTGTATGTTGCATTTTTGTCGATTTGGTATTGTTTGATTTAGTAAAATATTGCCTATTTTTCTAAACTTGTGTGGTGTCCATTTGGTAGTGTTTTCACTGTATTACTGTGTGTGTTAGTATAAATACTTTACACATTGCCTTTGAGATAAGCCTGACTGCTTGTGCCAAGCTACCAAGGGGGTGAGCAGGGGTTATCTAAGTTTGTATCTCCATTGCCCTGAATAAAAGCAGGGTGCCTGCTTGGACAGAGTGCAAACTGACTGCTAACCAGAGACCCCATTTCTAACATTGGTGGCAGCGGTGGGATAGAACTTGTGTTTGTACTTGACGTACAGTGATTAAGTGTACACTACTGTTTTCAGTGCAGACCAATTATGTGACCACATACTACGTGTCTTGGGTTTTTCTCTTTTTGGACTTTTTCCTACTTCAATTTTTTTGTGATTTTTTGAACTTCTCTTGGGAACTCTCTGTTCTTTTTGGAACTTTGCATTTTTGAGTGAATCTTACCAACATGTCTCAATTTGGGGATGCACCAGCTGTATCTACAAAGGCTGTTTTTGAGTTGGAGAACCAGGAGGAATACACAGTGGCTCAACTGAAGCAGTGTTGTAAGGATCTTGCCTACCACCAGGAAGGAGGAGCTGCAAAAGGCATTGAGAGCCTGGGTGGCAGCCAAGGAGGCTTGGGGTCACACAGAGGAGGAGGATGAGGGTGAGGAGGTGCAGAGTATTCATAATGCAGAAGATGTACCTGTTCTGCCTGGGGGAGGGTCTCCAGGGCAGGTTGCAGTGTGTCATCAAAGGGCCTGATTCCTGAGGAGTTACAGAACACACAGGCAGAGAGAGTGCACCAGTTGGAGTTAGAGAAGCTTAAAATGGAGATGGAGGAGAGAAGGTTGGCCATAGAGGAGAAAAAAATGCTCCTGGCTCATGAGCTTAGTTTAAGGGAGCTGGATCAGAGAAGTCAGTCTAGCAGAGATGTAGGCAGCAGTACCTCAGTGCAGCCTGAGTGGCGAGTACACATTCCTAAAGATCTGGTGAAGGATTACAAGAGGGAAAATGACATTTATCTGTGATTCAAGGGGCATGAGTCCACTCTCCACATGAACATGTTCACTGATGCACATTGGAGGGTCTGGTCTATGGAAGCACTTTGAGGTAGAGGGGAGGGACACTCTGACATTCTTAGAGGATCCCCAGGGGCTCACCTACTCTATCATGGAGGACACCCTAGTCAACAGATATGGTCTTACTCCTGAGCAGTATAAGGAAAAGCTTAGGTCCTATAAGAAAAAGGAGTCCCAAACTTGGTTGGGGTGTGTAGACACTTTTTGCAGGTCAATGGATGGTTGGGTGAAGGGCAGTAAGACAATAACTTATGAGGGGCTTTATAACTTAATTGCTTGGGAGCACTTGTACAGTCTTTATTTTCCAGAGCTGCACCAGCACCTAATTGACAGCAAGCTGACTGACCCCAGAAAGCCTGCTCAGGACGCGGACCATTGGGAGAGCACCAGGGTCCAGAAGAGGTATGGAGGAGACAATGCCAAGGGTGGGCAAAGTCCCTAAGGGGGTAAAGGTAAAGAGGGGGAGTTCTCTAAAGGGCCCCAACCTAGTTCCCAGGGTAAGGATTCCCAGTCCCCAGTTGAAAAGAAACCATGGGTCTCTACAGGGAAACCTGCAGAGAGGGGTTCCCACAAGTGCTTTGCATGTGATTGGGTGGGTCACATGAGGGGGGATCCCAAATGTCCCAAGGAGACACAGGCAGCCACTGGTGTTCAGTCAGAGGGTTTGGCCAGTTTAGCTCTTGGGGAGGAGTTGGCTCCAGGTGGGTGGAAGCCAGCTGAGATGACCTTTGTCTCACTAGGGGACAGTGAGGTGGCCCAGCGGACCCTTGTGCCTGAGAACACTAAAACATACAGGCAATGGGTGAACATCAATGGACAGAGGGTGGAGGCTCTGAGAGACACAGGAGCCAGTGTGACTACTGTGAGAAGTTACCTGGTGTCTGAGGAGGAGGTAGTTTCCCATGCACTTCACCAAGTAGTAGCGGTAGACAACTCAGAGTGTTTGTACAGAGTGGCGCAGGTTCCCTTTGGCGGGGGGGTCTCAGGTTCCTTGAGGGTGGCTGTGAATCAAACCATGCCTGTAGATTGTTTGCTTGGCAATGACCTGGAGGATTCCCTTTGGAAAGAGGTGGTGGAACGCCAATCTCCTGTGGAAGGAGTGTGTGGTACCCTACAAGTTTAACACTCTTTACCACCCCCAAGGAAAGGGTCTGGTTGAGAGAAATTAACCGCACCTTGATGGGCATGATCATGGGCCTTTCAGAGCCCTTGAGGCGTAAGTGGGGCGTCCTCTTACCATGCCTTCTGTGCACCTACAGGGAGGTGCCACAAAAGGGTCTTGGATTTAGCCCTTTTGAGTTATTGTATGGCCACCCTGTGAGGGGTGTATTGTTGCCCCCTTGACTGAGTTACCTCTAAGAGGCAACCCAAAAAGGTGATCTGAACCAAGGCTTGCCAGATCACTTTTGAGGCCCTGAAGACAGCCATATGCACAGCACCCGTGCTGAAGGCACCTGACTTCTCTAGCGAATTTGTCATGCAGACTGATGCTTCAGAGCATGGTGTGGGAGCAGTGTTGTCACAGCTAAATGAAGAAGGCCTAAACCAGCATGTGGCCTTCATTATTAGGAGGTTACTTCCCCAGGAAGGTAGGTGGAGTGAGATTGAGCTGGAAGCTTTTGCTGTGGTCTGGGTGCTGAAGAAGCTAAGAACCTACTTGATTGGGACTCACTTCTGGGTTCAGACAGACCACAGTCCCATCAGATGGTTAATGTGAATGAGGGAAAGGAACTCAAAACTGTTGAGCTGGTCTTTCTCCCTACATGGAATGGACTTTATGGTGGAACACCTCCCTGGAATGTAAGACACCATTGCTGATGGTCTGTCCAGATTCTTCTGCCTTAGTGATGAAACCTCCCATGAAGTTGGGTAGTTCTCCCCACTTTCAGCTGGGGGGGGACACATGTTAGACCTGGAAACTTTGGCGTGGCCTCTCCTGTCTTTTTGCCTCTGCTTCTCATGTTTTGACTGTGTGCTGGACTCAGTTTTTCTGTTTTTTTGTACTCTGGGCACTTTACTCCTGCTGACCAGTGCTAAAGTGAAAGTGCTCCCTGTGTAAAATGTGTGTGTAATTAGCTTTTCCATGATTGGCACATTTGATTTACTAGTAAGTCCTTAGTAAAATGCACTAGAGGTGCCTAGGGCCTGTAAATCAAATGCTACTAGTGGGCCTGCAGCACTGGTTGTGCCGCCCACATGTGAAGCCCTGTAAACATGACTTCGACTTGCCACTGCATTGTCTGTTTTAAACTGCCAATTCAACCTGGCAAGTGTACCCACTTGCCAGGCCCAAACCTTCCCTTTGTATACATGTAAGGCACCTCTAAGGTAAGTCCTGGGTAGCCCCATGGGCAAGGTGCAGTTTATGTTAAAGGTGGAACATGTGCTGATGTGCTTTACATGTCCTAACAGTGAAATAATGCCAAATCGGTTTTTCACTGTTGTAAGGCCTATCGCTGTCATAGGTTAACATGGGGCTGCCTTTAAATATAATTTAAGTGCAATTTCCCTTTGAAAGCAGATAGAAATATGGATTTTTGTGTCTCTGAACTCACCATTTAAAAACACATCTTATGGTGAAGTTGGATTTTAAATTGTCAGTTTGAAAATGCTACTTTTACAAAGTGGGCATTTTCTTGCTTAAACCATTCTGTGACTCTGCCTGCTTGTGTATTCCCTGTCTGGATCAGACTGGCAGTTGGTCTGTTTGTGAATCTCCCCTAGACAGTGACACAAAAGGAGATGGGGAGTAGCCTGGATATCCTAATCGGTCATGTAGGCTGGAGGGAAGAGACTTTCCTTTGAGGTTTGCCTACTTTAAAGGTAGGAAGGGGTATAAGTAGCGGACCCAAAACCCCAGATTTTCAGATAACTTCTGGAACCAAGAGGAACCTCTGCCAAGGAGAAGAGCTGAAGAGCTGGAGGAGGAGTACTGCCCCTTTGCTTGTGACTGTGCTGTGCTGGGTTGGCCTGTAGTTGCTGCTTCTGCCTGAAAGAGGACAAAGACTGGTCTTTGTGGTATATTCCTGTTTGTGAAGAATTTCCAGGGGCTTGGATTGAGCTTGCCTCCTGTTTTGAAGTCTCAGGACCATTAAAGACTTCCTCTCTCAACACTTGGACTCTCTGCTGAAATTCCTGCCTTGACAAGTGGTGCCCTATTCAATCTCTGGGCCCTTGAAAGGTGAAGCTGGTAGAACAAGGTCTGAAATCCACACACAGGAAGCTGTGAGGGGAAAGTTTTGACTCACTACCTGCAACGCGGCTATAAAAACGACGCTGAGGCATCCTCACTGCTGAAATCGAAGTACCACCTGCATTGTAGCTGGAAATCGACCCATCACCTGCATTGCAGCTGGAGAAACGATGCAACACCCACTTGCGGATGCTGAAAACAACGCAAACTCCACGCGTGGTTTTCCATCAATGTGCAGCCAGATTTCTCATGCATCATCGCTGGGCGTCAAAGTCATCGTAAACCCATGCGGAACTGAGGTGCCCCATCTGGAAAATGACACACGGCCTCACTTGCGAGTGAGAAAACAATGCATCACTGACTTTTTCAGCTCACGGTCGCCCGTGCGGCTTTACTTTTGATGCAAACCAGGTACTTTGTGTAACAACAACGCTTCCATTGAGTAAGGCTCTTTTCACCTTAAAAATTCATAACTTGTGTATGTTGGATTTTTGTCGATTTGGTATTGTTTGATTTAGTTAAATATTGCCTATTTTTCTAAACTTGTGTGGTGTCCATTTTGTAGTGTTTTCACTGTATTACTGTGTGTGTTAGTATAAATACTTTACACATTGCCTTTGAGATAAGCCTGACTGCTTGTGCCAAGCTACCAAGGGGGTGAGCAGGGGTTATCTAAGTTTGTATCTCCATTGCCCTGAATAAAGGCAGGGTGCCTGCTTGGACAGAGTGCAAACTGACTGCTAACCAGAGACCCCATTTCTAACATTGGTGGCAGCGGTGGGATAGAACTTGTGTTTGTACTTGACATACAGTGATTAAGTGTACACTACTGTTTTCAGTGCAGACCATTATGTGACCACATACTACTTGTCTTGGGTTTTTCTCTTTTTGGACTTTTTCCTACTTCAAATTTTTGTTGTTGATTTTTTGAACTTCTCTTGGGAACTCTCTGTTATTTTTGGAACTTTGCATTTTTGAGTGAATCTTACCAACATGTCTCAATTTGGGGATGCACCAGCTGTATCTACAAAGGCTGTTTTTGAGTTGGAGAACCAGGAGGAGTACACAGTGGCTCAACTGAAGCAGTGTTGTAAGGATCTTGCCTACCACCAGGAAGGAGGAGCTGCAAAAGGCATTGAGAGCCTGGGTGGCAGCCAAGGAGGCTTGGGGTCACACAGAGGAGGAGGATGAGGGCGAGGAGGTGCAAAGTATTCATAATGCAGAAGATGTACCTGTTCTGCCTGGGGGAGGGTCTCCAGGGCAGGTTGCAGTGTGTCATCAAAGGGTCTGATTCCTGAGGAGTTACAGAACAGACAGGCAGAGAGAGTGCACCAGTTGGAGTTAGAGAAGCTTAAAATGGAGATGGAGGAGAGAAGGTTGGCCATAGAGGAGAAAAAAATGCTCCTGGCTCATGAGCTTAGTTTAAGGGAGCTGGATCAGAGAAGCCAGTCTAGCAGAGATGTTGGCAGCAGTACATCAGTGCAGCCTGAGTGGGGAGTACACATTCCTAAAGATCTGGTGAAGGATTACAAGAGGGAAAATGACATTTATCTGTGGTTCAAGGGGCATGAGTCCACTCTCCACATGAACATGTTCACTGATGCACATTGGAGGGGCGGGTCTATGGAAGCACTTTGAGGTAGAGGGGAGGGACACTCTGACATTCTTAGGGGATCCCCAGGGGCTCACCTACTCTATCATGGAGGACACCCTACTCAACAGATATGGTCTTACTCTTGAGCAGTATAAGGAAAAGCTTAGGTCCTATAAGAAAAAGGAGTCCCAAACTTGGTTGGGGCGTGTAGACACTTTTTGCAGGTCGCTGGATGGTTGGGTGAAGGGCAGTAAGACAATAACTTATGAGGGTCTTTATAACTTAATTGCTTGGGAGCACTTGTACAGTTTTGTTTTCCAGAGCTGCACCAGCACCTAATTGACAGCAAGCTGACTGACCCCAGAAAGCTTGCTCAGGACGCGGACCATTGGGAGAGCACCAGGGTCCAGAAGAGGTATGGAGGAGACAATGCCAAGGGTGGGCAACGTCCCTAAGGGGGTAAAGGTAAAGATGCGGAGTTCTCTAAAGAGCCCCAACCCAGTTCCCAGGGTAAGGATTCCCAGTCCCCAGTTGAAAAGAAACTATGGGTCTCTACAGGGATTCCTGCAGAGACGGGTTCCCACAAGTGCTTTGCATGTGATCAGGTGGGTCACATGAGGGGGGATCCCAAATGTCCCAAGGGGACACAGGCAGCCACTGGTGTTCAGTCAGAGGGTTTGGCCAGTTTAGCTCTTGGGGAGGAGTTGGCTCCAGGTGGGTGGAAGCCAGCTGAGATGACCTTTGTCTCACTAGGGGACAGTGAGGTGGTCCAGCGGACCCTTGGGCCTGAGAACACTAAAACGTACAGGCAATGGGTGAACACCAATGGACAGAGGGTGGAGGCTCTGAGAGACACAGGAGCCAGTGTGACAACTGTGAGAAGTTACCTGGTGTCTGAGGAGGAAGTAGTTTCCCATGCACTTCACCAAGTAGTAGCGGTAGACAACTCAGAGTGTTTGTACAGAGTGGCGCAGGTTCCCTTTGGCGGGGGGGTCTCAGGTTCCTTGAGGGTGGCTGTGAATCAAACCATGCCTGTAGATTGTTTGCTTGGCAATGACCTGGCGGATTCCCCTTGGAAAGAGGTGGTGGAACACCAATCTCCTGTGGAAGGAGTAGGGGTTATCCTACAAGTTTAACACTCTTCACCATCCCCAAGGAAAGGGTCTGGTTGAGAGAAATTAACCGCACCTTGAAGGGCATAATCATGGGCCTTTCAGAGCCCTTGAGGCGTAAGTGGGGCGTCCTCTTACCATGCCTTCTGTGCACCTACAAGGAGGTGCCACAAAAGGGTCTTGGATTTAGCCCTTTTGAGTTATTGTATGGCCACCCTGTGAGGGGTGTATTGTTGCCCCCTTGACTGAGTTACCTCTAAGAGGCAACCCAAAAAGGTGATCTGAACCAAGGCTTGCCAGATCACTTTTGAGGCCCTGAAGACAGCCATATGCACAGCACCCATGCTGAAGGCACCTGACTTCTCTAGAGAATTTGTCATGCAGACTGATGCTTCAGAGCATGGTGTGGGAGCAGTGTTGTCACAGCTAAATGAAGAAGGTCTAAACCAGCATGTAGCCTTCATTATTAGGAGGTTACTTCACCAGGAAGGTAGGTGGAGTGCGATTGAGCAGGAAGCTTTTGCTGTGGTCTGGGTGCTGAAGAAGCTAAGAACCTACTTGATTGGGACTCACTTCTGGATTCAGACAGACCACAGTCCCATCAGATGGTTAATGCAAATGAGGGAAAAGAACTCAAAACTGTTGAGCTGGTCTTTCTCCCCACATGGAATGGACTTTATGGTGGAACACCTCCCTGGAATGTGAGACACCATTGCTGATGGTCTGTCCAGATTCTTCTGCCTTAGTGATGAGACCTCCCATGAAGTTGAGTAGTTCTCCCCACTTTCAGCTGGGGGGGGGACACATGTTAGACCTCGAAACTTTGGCGTGGCCTCTCCTGTCTTTTTGCCTCTGCTTCTCATGTTTTGACTGTGTGCTGGACTGTTTTTTGTACTCTGGGCACTTTACTCCTGCTGACCAGTGCTAAAGTGAAAGTGCTCCCTGTGTAAAATGTATGTGTAATTAGCTTTTCCATGATTGGCACATTTGATTTACTAGTAAGTCCTTAGTAAAATGCACTAGAGGTGCCTAGGGCCTGTAAATCAAATGCTACTAGTGGGCCTGCAGCACTGGTTGTGCCACCCACATGTGAAGCACTGTAAACATGACTCCGACTTGCCACTGCATTGTCTGTTTTAAACTGCCAATTCAACCTGGCAAGTGTACCCACTTGCCAGGCCCAAACCTTCCCTTTGTATACACGTAAGGCACCTCTAAGGTAAGTCCTAGGTAGCCTCATGGGCAAGGTGCAGTTTATGTGAAAGGTGGAAGATGTGCTGATGTGTTTTACATGTCCTAACAGTGAAATAATGCCAAATTTGTTTTTTACTGTTGCAAGGCCTATCGCTGTCATAGGTTAACATGGGGCTGCCTTTAAATATAATTTAAGTGCAATTTCCCTTTGAAAGCAAATAGAAATATGGAGTTTTGTGTCTCTGAACTCACCATTTAAAAACACATCTTATGGTGAAGTTGGATTTTAAATTGTCAGTTTGAAAATGCTACTTTTACAAAGTGGGCATTTTCTTGCTTAAACCATTCTGTGACTCTGCCTGCTTGTGTATTCTCTGTCTGGGTCAGACTGACAGTTGGGCTGTTTCTGAATCTCCCCTAGACAGTGACTCAAAGGGAACTGGGGTGTAGCCTGCATATCCTGATGGGCCATCTGGGCTGGAGTGGAGGGAGAAGTGGTAACTTACAACTGAATGGGTTGTACCTGCCCTCACACAATGCAGTCTTCAACCCCCTGGTGTGAGTCTGGAGTCAGGCCTGGGCAAGGATGGCTCTTGTGAATAACAGATACTTTCCTTTGAAGTTTGCCTACTTCAAAGGCAGAAAGGGGTATAAGTAGTAGACCCCAAACCCCAGATTTTCAGATAACTTCTGGAACCAAGAGGAACCTCTGCCAAGGGGAAGAGCTAAAGAGCTGGAGGAGGAGTACTGCCCCTTTGCCCGTGACTGTGCTTTGCTAGGTTGGCCTGCAGTTGCTGCTTCTGCCTGAAAGAAGACAACAACTGGACTTTGTGGCATGTTCCTGTTTGTGAAGACTCTCCAAGAGCTTGGATTGAGCTTGCCTCCTGTTTTGAAGTCTCAGGGCCATCAAAGACTTCCTCTGTCAGCACATGGACTCACTGCTGAGACTCCTGGCCTGCCAAGTGGTGCTCTATCCAGTCTCTGGGCCCTTGAAAGGTGAAGCTGGTAGAACAAGGACTGAAATCCACGCACAAGAAACCGTACAGGGAAAATTTTGACGCACCACCTGCAATGTGGCTGTAAAAATGACGTGCCACCAGCCTTGTGGCTCAAATCGACGCACCACCTGCATCATGACTGGGAAATCGACAAATCACTTGCATCGTGGCTGGAGAAAGAAAGCAACACCCGCTTGCAGCTGCTGAAAACGCTGCAAACCCAACGCAGGGTGGTTTTCCATCACAGTGCAGCTGGATGTCTCATGTATCATCGCTGGGCGTCAAAGTCATTGTAAACCTGCATGGACCTGAGGTGCCCCATGTGGAAAACGAGGCACGGCCTCACTTGTGAGTGAGAAAATGATGCATTTCTGACTTTTCGATGCATGTTCGCCCATAGGGCTTTATTTTTTATGCAAACCAAGTACTTTGTGTAACAACAACATTTCCATTGTTTCCTATGGAATAAGACCCTTTTTACTCGAAAAATTTGTCTCTGCTGGAGTGAGTCCTGATCCCCAAGATGTGCCTCTCAAATCCTAGACCCTTGGCTGCCGTTGGAGTCTACTCCTCCTGTCTCAAATCTAAAGAAATGTGCCTCCTGGATGAAAATTCAGATATTTGGGTCTCTCTGTGACTGCAAGCGGGCTCTTTGCATCACCACCGGTCACTGCATCACCTGGCAATGTAAAGTTCCAATTGCGATTTTCTCTTTGCACCAAATAGAGATTGCCTGAATCGATTGCCCAGTTCCTGCAACAACCACTCCTTGAACTGACATCGGCCTTCTGAATCCCCTCCAATGCAAAACTCTGGCTGCAGCTCCTTGCGTGGACTTGTACTTTAAGAAGGTAAATTCTTCAGCGGGAGGAATCTATATCAAACCCATCCTCCATCGAGGTTCACCTGACCTTGTGACTTTGATCCGGTCTAGCATGACCAGGTAACCACAAGTGGCGCTTTGTTCTTCTTGGTCCTAATTTCACTTCAAATTTTAGAAATTCATAACTCTGTTTCTACTGATTGGATTTTTGTTGTTTTGGTGTCATTTTATTTAATAAAATGTACACAGTTTGTCTAATATAATGTGGGATTGTACTTGTGTTCTCACTTTTTTAGTGTTTGGGTAATTCATAAATACTTTAGACATAGGCCCTCATTATGAAACTGGCGGTCGGTGATAAAGTGGCAGTAATACCGCCAATTTATGACCATGGTGGTTAGAGCTCCGAAAGACAGCCAATGTACCATACCAACAGCCAGGGCGGAAACAACAGCCACCATGGCAGGAGCCGCCTACAGCCAGATGTAAGTCAAAGTTCTGCCTACCATATTACAACAACACAATCAGCCACCTTTTCCGGGGCGGTACCAACGACATCAAAAACCTGGCAGACTCAGAAGTGGAAGTACTCACCTTTGGAGACACAGGGAAGAACCACGCTGCCATGGAACCCGAACTACAAGTCTTCCCGATGATATTCTACGTTCTGCTCCAACACGAACACCAATGCCTGCGAAGACGATGCCAGTGATTACAGCCGCCTAGCACACAAGGGGGGGAGGAAAACTAGAGTGACACACACATACACACCCCAGACACACGCACCATAAACACAACCATATGCACATGAAAACAAGTTAATCCCCCTAAATCGGCTGAATAATGCAAGGACAAAAAGATTTTACCAAAGTGATTGTAATAAGCTCAACACAGTAGAAATAATAATTTAGGCAATGTAACAGATATATACAAATGTACAGAACAAGGAACACAGCCCAGTCCTCATTTTGCGTGGGCCACATGGCCACAGGCCAGAGTCCTAGGCCCCACTTGTCACCTGCATCAACACGGAGAGAACACTGCAGGGGCATCAGTTGGTAAATAGGCAGGCACTTCAGGGGGACAGGTGGGGGGCACCTCAGCCGGGAGCTGAAACAAGACCAACAGTTCTGGAGGTGGCAACATGCCCTGTGCTTGGTCCTGGGAGTGCAAGGCCACAGTCTCTCGAGTGGGTGTCTTGCCCACTGGTTGTGGAGGGGGCAACATGTCCTGTGCTTTGTCCTGGGGAGTGATGGGCCACAGTCTCTCGAGTGGGTGTCTTGCCCACTCGTTCTGGAGGGGACAACATGCCCATTGCTTGGTCCTGGGGAGTGCAAGGCCACAGTCTCTTGCATAGGTGTCTTGCCCATTGGTTCGGGAGGGGGGGGACATGCCCTGTGCTTGGTCCTAGGGAGTGATGGGCCACAGTCTCTCGAGTGGGTGTCTTGCCCACTGGTTCTGGAGGGGGCAACATGCCCATGCTTGGTCCTGGGGAGTGCAAGGCCACAGTCCCTCGAATGGGTGAATACCCCACTGGTTCTGGAGTGGACAGGCTGCACAGCAGCCCATGGATGCAGCATTACATTGTGTCCGCAAGCAGGAGCAGCTGCACTGTTTTGGTGGTGGTGGGAGGCTCCTGCACATCCCCTGCACTCTTGGATGGATGCACTGTGGTGGTGCTGGTGGTGGTGGGAGGATCCTGCACATCCTCTGCACCCTCGGATGGATGTACTGTGGTGGTGCTGCTGGAGGTGGGAGGCTCCTGCACATCCCCTGCACCCTCGGATGGATGCACAACCAAGGTTGGTGGTGGGGGCTCCGTTACAGCTGCTGGCCCAGGCTCCCTGCCCTTCCTGCCTGCTGGTGCAGGCTCCTTGCCCTTCTTGCCTGCTGGAGCAGGCTCCTTGGCCTTCCTGCGTGCTGGTGCAGGCTCCTTGGCCTACCTGCCTGCTGGTGCAGGCTCCTTGGCCTTTTGGGTGGCAGGTGCAGGTTCCTTGCCCTTCTTGCCTGCTGGTGCAGGCTCCTTCCCCTTTAGGCTGGCTGGTGCAGGCTCCTTCCCCTTCAGTAAATGTGGCCTGGATTCCTTTCCACCACAAGTGGGTGCGGATGGAACTGGACCCATGGACTGTGTGGCTGAGGTGCTTGGCTGGGTTCGTGATACCCTGGCCATACGTGCAGGACAAGGTGGAGGGGTAGGGAAGAGGTCAATTGTGGATAGAAACAGTTTTTTAGGGACATTGGGGTGGGAAGAGGGAGAAGTAATGGGAGTGGAGGATGAGGGAGTGGTTGTTGGAGGTGTCTGTCTGCTGGATTTGGGTGCAGATGCATGGGCTGTATGCTGTTTTGAGGTGGATGGGTGTTAGGTGTCTGAGTGCTTGCGTTTGTTTACTTTCGGAGGGGGGACTGACACAGTGGGAGAGGACACAGGTGATGTGTGCATGGATGTTGTGGAGGTGTCTGCCAGCGAGGTGTGTGTTGTGCTTGGTGTGGTGATGATGCTGGTAGTGGATGATGATGTAGTGCATGCAGGTGTGAGTGTGGACGTAATTAGGTGGGAGGTGGAGGAGGAGGAAGAGGGGAGACAGTGGAAATAGTGGATGTTGTTGTGTCTGCAACTGGTTGGTGTTTGTGTGAGTGCCTGTGGGATGAAGTGTGGTGCTGGTGTTTGCCTGTGCCACTCTTGGGTGTTGTCTTGTGTGCATGCTCATTCTGTATGTGTGCCTAGGATGGGTTGGGGTTGAGGAGAATGGGACTAGGCAGTGGAAGTTGGAGGGGGGGACGGTAGAAACAGGGACAATGGCTGCCATCAGAGAGGAGGCCAGAGCCTGAATCGATCTCTGTTGGGCCGCCAATCCAGTATGAATGCCCTCCAGGAATGCATTAGATTGTTGCATCTGGGCTGCCAAGCCCCTGGATGGCATTCACAATGGTTTACTGCCCTACAGAGATGGATCTCAGGAGGCCAATAGCCTCATACTCAGGGCAGCAGGGCTCACTGGGGCAGGGCCTGAGGTGCAGGGGGCTAAGGAGATGCCCACCCTCCTGGGCAACTCGCTGAGGGGCTGCTGGGAGGGCAGTGCTGGTACAGGGGTGGCAAATCTACCTGTAGCTATGGTGGTCACATAAGTGTCCGTCACCACGAGGGAGCTTCCATCGGAGGAGGTATCTGTGTCTGAAGTGTCTCTGCTGTGGTGCTCCCCTCGCTCTCCATCCCACTGGTGCCCTCAGTGTTGGTGGACTCTGCCTCCTGGGTCCTGTGGGATGCAGCTCCCTTTGTTACCGGTTCCTCTGTCCTCTGGCAGATGATGCTAATGCACATAAAGACAGTTGACAAAACAAGAAAGGGGGGAAGAGACAAAGGATACACTGGGTCAATGGTGCACCACCACCTCCGTTGGCGTCCACAGCACCCTCACACACAGGGAACAGGCCTACGTGCTATGCATTGCACTACCAGTGATATTGCTACCCACCAAGGCATGGGGAAGGGTACACAACGTCAAATGCAGCACACCTGGGACCCATGCAGCCCTGACCAGTAGTGGATGCCTACGAGCTAGGTAGCAGGATTATCCCTTCAGAACCCTAGCCACCAGGGGACCTACGCTGCAAAGTCAGGCCTGGCCTAGGGGCACCAGCTGACACACATCCACCACCCGGATACCCCCCTATCATGCGTAAGTTGTGATGATGGGCACTGTACTCACCCCCTTGTGGCTGCTGTGATGCCCTCAAACACCCATCCAGCTCTGGATAGGCCACCGCCAGTATGCAGGCCATTAGGGGTGTCAGGGTTCGACGGGCACCTCTTCCTCGTTGGGAGGCCATCCCCAGCTGGGCCTCCGCTGTCTTCCGTGACCAGCATCTCAGTTCCTCCCACCGTTTGTGACAGTGGGTGCTCTGCCTGCCATAGACCCCCAGGGTCCGCACCTCCTTGGCGACGGCACGCCATATACCCTTCTTTTGATGGGCGCTGACCTGCAAAGGCAATACACACAGGAAAATACCATTAGACAATGAGTCCAGCCTGTTACACATATGGCCCACCATACCCGTTCCCATCATCATTGGCACACACGTAGCCCAGCACACAACCTGTATGCTGCCAAGAGGACACTCACCCACCCCCTTACATGAAGTCTTCACACACCCCGTTCCATACATTCATGCCACATGCATTGTGCCCACAGGGTACTCACCTGTTGGTCTGGAGGCCCATACAGCACTCCGTATTGGGGTAGGACCCCATCCACCAGTCTCTCCAACTCCTCCGAAGTGAAGGCTGGGGCCCTTTCCCCGGTCACACAGGCCATGGTAGGTTTCAGGCACAGGTCACAGCAGCATATGCAGTGTAGGTCCTCTCTTATGGAAGGTCAGGTAGCAAGTGAGGAATATGATAGGAAATGGCAGTCACATCCACGGCGGTGCATACCATCACCACCGCCGTAGATCACCATTGGCCACTGTACCCAATAGGGCACAATATTAACCAAAGAGGACTTGCTCGGTGGTTCCCGGCCACCTCCCACAACGGCACACAACGTCAGCGGAATTACCTCACTTCCACCTGTTCCTCCACACAGGACAGGCAGACACCATTTCACGGGGGAGGGGGGCAGGCCTCTGGAATAATGCTGCATCACAAGAGATATTAGCACATATTGGACAAATCACACTGACCCATTGCATGTTCACAAAATACAAAGTACTGTTGTAGCTACATTGTTCAGTTTGTGACCGGCTCCTCACTCTTTTGTCCCTTAGGTTCCTACAGGTGCAGATGAATAGGAGATGGAGACAAACTCCTGTGTGCAGACCCCTGGTGGACTTGGCAACACTGGAGGACAGGCACATTATCCTCACCTATAGACTTGACAGGGCTACAATCAGGTAGCTGTGTGCCCAATAGGAGCCTGACCTGATATCTGCTATCCGTCACCCCACTGGGATCCCCCCTCTTGTGCAAGTGCTATCAGTACTCCATTTCCTGGCAACTGGTTCTTTCCATGTGACAGTGGGCTTGGCAGCAGGAATGGCACTGCCACTGTTCTCAAATGTGCTGACAAGAGTGTTGTCTGCCCTGATACAAGACATGTGCAGCTACATTGTTTTCCACAAGGTTGAGGATTTGGGCACAGTGAGGGCCGAGTTTTATGCAATGGGATATGTCCCCAACATAATTGGTGCGATTGATGGAACACATATTGCATCTGTCCGCCGCCCCCCCCCCCCGGCAGAATGAACAGGTGTTCAGGAATCGGAAGAGTTTCCACTCTATGAATGTTCAGATGGTGTGCTTGGCGGACCAGTACATCTTGCATGTCAAAATATACTGGGTCGATGCATGATGCCTTTGTCCTGAGGAATAGCAGCATCCCAAATGTGATGGCCCAACGACAGAGGAACCGGGGGTGGCTAATAGGTGAGCCCTAGTTCCCACCCAGTATATGTTAGTGTATGGGTATGGTGTGGGCCATAAAAGATAGTGTGTGGCTAAATGTTGTCCCTCAATATTTGCAGGTGACTCTGGTTACCCAAACCTATCATGGCTGCTGACCCCTGTGTGGAATGCCAGGACAAGGGCAGAAGAACGTTATAATGAGGCACATGGGCGAACCAGAAGTATCATTGAAAGGGCTTTTGGCCTCCTGAAGGACAGGTTCCGGTGCCTCCACCTAACAGGCGGATCCCTGTGCTACTCACCCAAGAAGGTCTGCCACATAGTAGTGGCATGCTGCATGTTGCATAACCTGGCCCTCAGACACCATGCACCTTTTCTGCAGGAGGAGGAGACTGGAGATGCCTGTGTGCCAGCAGTAGACCCTGTGGACAGTGAGGATGAGGAGGCAGAGGATGAGGACAACAGAACATCTGTGATCCGTCAATACTTCCAATGACACACAGGTAGGACAGTGTAACTTTACATTTCAATGACTTTGTTTGTAATCTGTGTGGCAATGTCTTGCTTATATTTCCCACTTCTATGCCCACTTACTGTTCCCTCTGGCAATTCATTTTGCAGATGTTGGTGACCTGACATATACTCCTGGCGTGATCACTACAGCCAGCTACAGGTCATGAATCTATGCTCATTCTATGTACAGTTACTTTGCAATATTTTTACCTGTTTCAATGAATAAATATTTGATATACGTGACATACTCCAATTGGATTTTTTTCAAAGGGTGTCTATTGAAGTGCTAACATGTAGGGGGAAGTGCAATGGGATAGGGTGATGATGAGGGAAGTTCCAGGGTATTTTTCCATTCTGTTTGTAGCACAGGTGCAGTGTCCATTGTGACATAGGAAGGGGAGTAATGGCAGTTCAAGGTGGACAGGGTGACTGAGTGGGACACAAGGGGGACAATCAGGAGAGTCTAATTTCCTAGCGGGGTCTTGGAAAGTGTCTCTGGCTTCTGTCTGGATCGCAGGGAACGTTTGTAGGGTGGTTCACGTTCTGCAGGGGGAGGGGTTCTGTGGCCTGTGAGTCCTGGTGCAGGGCCTCCTGTCCACTAGTGGCAGCGGAGGTGGAAGGCAGTTCAGATGTCCAGTTAGTGGCAGGGCCCACTGGTGTGAGGCTGCCGCCCTCATAATGTTGGCCATGTCTGCCAGCACCCCTGCTATGGAGATCAGTGTGTTGTTGATGGCTGGCAAGTCCTCCCTGATCCCCTGGTACTGTCCCTCCTGCAGCCACCTGTTCTCCTGCATGTTGTCCAGGATCTGGCCCATCATGTCCTGATAATGTTGATAGGCTCCTAGGATCTCAGTGAGTGCTTCCTGGAGAGTTGGTTCCCTGGGCCTGTCCTCCCCCTGACGCACAGCAGTCCTCCAAGTCTCCCTGGTGGCCTGTGCCTCTGTCCACTGAACTGTGTGCCCATTGCCACTGACCCCAGGTCCCTGATTGTCTTGTGTGAGAAGTGTGGACTAGGGTCCCTGTAGAGGTGGACACACTGCTGATTGACGTGTCCTGGGGACAGAGGTGTGGATACTCTAAGTAGGTGCTGTGGTGGTGTTTCCTGATGGGGGAGGCTCTGTGGTGGTGTGTGACAGGGCCTGGGGAACTGGCTGTCCCGTAGTCCCTGATGGGCCAGGTAGGTCATCCAGATCCTGAAGACCAGAGTTGCTGTCATTACTGTGGGCCTCTTCTGTTGGGGGACTGGATAGTGCTGGCACCTCCTCTCCAGTGACATTGGCTGGGGTATCTGTGGAGATGTAAATGATGTGTTATGGTTTATGGCCCTCATTACAACCCTGGCGGTCGGTGTTAAAGTGGCGGTAAGACCGCCAACAGGCCGGCGGTAAAAAAAAGGGAATCACGACCATGGCGAAAACCGGCAACATAGACAGACACTTTAACACTCCGACCGCCACGGCGGTACAAACAAATAGCATGGCTGTCACCGCAAACAGACAGGCGGAAGACAATGTACTGCCCACACTATTATGAGAGGCCAATCCGCCACCTTTTCCGGGGCGGATTCAACACAAACAAAAACAGAGCAGAAACAGGACTTGGAAGGGGAAACACTCACCTCTACACAACCCACGAGGAACCAGGACGCCATGGAGCCAAAACTCCAAATCCTCCCTGCGATAGTTTTCTTGCCCATTAGTCAAAACTTTAAATACAGTATAAACAATTATGTACACCAACTATACAAGTCCGGTTAGTGCACCATTCAAAGTCCGTGGACCACTGGGCCCAAAATGCATGGGTGAGGCCCACACTCGATACCAGACTGCAAATGGAGAGAACACTGCTGGGGCATCAGATCGAAATGAAACAGGCACCTCAGGGGGAAGGGAAGGGAGGGCACCTCAGCCGGATGAGTGCACGACTCCAGCTCCACGAGGGGGCTCCATGCCCATTGATGTATCCTGGGGAGTGCAATGCCACAGTCTCTCAAGTCTTTTCAGTGGGTGGGTTGCCCACTGCTTTATCCTGGGGAGTGCAAAGCCACAGTCTCTCAAGTCTTTTCAGTGGGTGGGTTGCCCACTGCTCCATCCTGGGGAGTGCAAAGCCACAGTTTCTCAAGTATTTTCAGTGGGTGGGTTGCCCACTGCTTTATCCTGGGGAGTGCAAAGCCAGTCTCTCAAGTCTTTTCAGTGGGTGGGTTGCCCACTGCTTTATCCTGGGAGTGCAAAGCCACAGTCTCTCAAGTCTTTTCAGTGGGTGGGTAGCCCACTGTGTTATCCTGGGGAGTGCAAAGCCACAGTCTCTCAAGTGGATGCCTTTCTCCACTGGTTCTGGAGGGGGCTTTGTGCCCAGAGTGCTTCATCCTGCCAAGGACTGAGGTAGTGGATGTGATACTCCACTGGTTCTGGAAGGGGCTTTGTGCCCAGAGTGCTTCATCCTGCCAAGGACTGAGGTAGTGGATGCCTTTCTCCAATGGTTCTGGAGGTGGCTTTGTGCCCAGAGTGCTTCATCCTGCCAAGGACTGAGGTAATGGATGTGATACTCCACAGGTTCTGGAGGGGGCTTTGTGCCCAGAGTGCTTCATCCTGCCAAGGACTGAGGTAGTGGATGCCTTTCTCCACTGGTTCTGGAGGGGGAATGGTACCCAGAGTGCTTCATCCTGAAGGACTGAGGTAGTGGATACCTTTCTCCATTGGTTCTTGGGTGGGCCTGGTGCCCAGAGTGCTTCATCCAGCCAAGGACTGAGGTAGTGGATGTGATACTCCACTGGTTCTGGAGGGGGCTTTGTGCCCAGAGTGCTTCATCCTGCCAAGGACTGAGGTAGTGGATGCCTTTCTCCACTGGTTCTGGAGGGGGTTTTGTGCCCAGAGTGCTTCATCCTGCCAAGGACTGAGGTAGTGGATGTGATACTCCACTGGTTCTGGAGGGGGCTTTGTGCCCAGAGTGCTTCATCCTGCCAAGGACTGAGGTTGTGGATGCCTTTCTCCACTGGTTCTGGAGGGGGCTTTGTGCCCAGAGTGCTTCAACCTGCCAAGGACTGAGGTAGTGGATGTGACACTCCACTGATGGTGGTGCAACATGCAAGCTGGCCAGGATCCTGGAACTGACCACCAGCCTGTACGACTGACCACTGGGTATGGCAGCCATGTCTGCGGTGGTGCCACTGGCTCAGGATGTCGCAGGTTGCGGGCTCTGTGGCATCGGTGCTGGCGGCGGGCTCTGTGGCATTGGTGCTGGTGGCGGGCTCACTGACTGCGGTGCTGGTGGCGGCCTCACTGACTGCGGTGCTGGGTGCAGGCTCACTGACTGCGGTGCTGGCGACGGTGTCAGTAGTGGCGCTCCTGGTGGCTGGCTCACTGACTGCGGTGCTAGTGAAGAGCTCAGTGTCTGCGGTGCTGGTGAAGGGCTCAGTGTCTGCGGTGCTGGCGGCGGTGTCTGTGGTGGCGGTGCAGGTGGCGGTCTTGTCCGCTGTGCAGGTTGGCGTGGACGTGGACCTGCCTTTGATTTTTTGGCCCTTCCCCACCTTGGATGGTGGCACAGCTGTCTTCCCACTTTCCACTTTTGTTTTGCCTGAGCCCTTGATGGCAGGTGTTTTCGCCTTCTCTCTCCGGGATGTGGGCAACTTTTTCTGTTTTGAAGGTGGGGGAATGTCCTTGCCCTCGCTCCTTGGGACACTGGCAGCCCTGTTGCTTGGAGCACTCCAAAATCCCGCTATTGCTGGCACCACTGTGCCCGGTGATGTGGTGGCTGAGGTGCTGGGTTGGGACCTGGAAAGGCAGGCCCTAGGGGATGGACGGGGGGGAGGTGTAGGGAAGAGGTCAAAATTTGATAGGAAAAGCTTTTTAGACACACTGGGATGGGGAGATGGAGGGGGGGTTTGGGAGTGGAGGAAGAGGTAGTGGATGTAGGAGGTGTACGTTTGCTGACTTTGGGTGAAGGTGCATGGGCTGGAGGCTGTTGTGAGGTGGATGGCTCTTGGGTGGGTGTGTGACTGCGTTTGCGTACTTTGGGAGGAGGGCTCACAGACACACTAGGAGAGGACACAGGGGATGTGTGAATGGTAGTGGGGTGGTGAGTGCACGTGAGCGGTGTGTGGTGATGGGCGTGCTGGTGATGGAGGTAGTGGCTGAAGATGTAGTGCATGCAGGTGTGAGTGGAGACGAGACAGAGAGGAAGGAGGGAGACATGGAGGAGGGGGACACAGTGGAGGCAGTGGATGTTGGTATGTCTGCATGGGTATGGTGCTTGTGTGAGTGCCTGTGGGATGTGTGGTGCTTATGTTTGCCTGAGCCACCCTTGTGTGTTGAGGTGTGTGCATGCTGGTCTGATGGTGTGCTTGGGATAGGCTGAGGTACAGGGGATTGGGTCTGGGTGGAGGAGGTTGGAGGGGGGAGGCTTGACACAGGGACAATGGCTGCCATCAGTGCTGAGGCCAGAGCATGAAATGCCCCATGTTGGGCTGCCTGGCCAGAATGAATGCCCTCCAGGTATGCATTTGTTTGTTGCAACTGCATCTCAACACCCTGGATGGCATTCAGAATGGTAGACTGCCCAACAGTGAGGGATCTCAGGAGGTCAATAGCCTCCTCACTGAGTGCAGCAGGGCTGACTGGGGAAGGGCCTGAGGTGCCTGGGGCAAAGGAGATGCCCACCCTCCTGGGTGAGTGGCCACGCTACACATGCAGAGGGGCTGCTGGGAGGGCGGTGCTGTTAGGGGGGGTGGCGGCTGTACCTGTTGATGCGGTGGGCACAGAGGTGCCCGCTACCGCAAGGGAGCTCCCATCAGAGGAGGAGTCGGTGTTGCTGGTCTCTGCCCCTGTCCCCGCAGTGGAGCTCCCCTCGCCCTCTGTCCCACTGGTGACTTCAGACTCTGTTGTCTCGCCCTCCGGGGCCATGTGGGATGCAGCTCCCTCCTGCTCCGGTGGCACTGCTCCTCCACCTGATGATGCTAATGCACACAAGAACAGGGAGACCACAAAAAGGGGGGGGGGAAGACAGAAGAAAGACATGTTCAGTGCATGCAATACCGCTACCGTTGGCAGACACTACAGACACAGCAGCCCTCTGCACTACGCCATGCACTTAGAGTTCCCTAATTAATCACAGGGACATGGGGTACAAGGCCTATGCCCAATTGCTGCACACATGGAAGTCACAGGAGCCTGACTAGGTGTAGATGGCTCTAACCACTGGTGGGATTGGGGTGCCACATAGCCTGCCTCACAAAGGGTCCTTGGCTACAAAGCTCGCCCTAGCCTAGGGTAACCCACTGCCCACCTCCCCCACCCAGACACATCCTAATGCGCGCAGAGTCAGATGGATGTGATGGTACTCACCCCCTTGTGGCTGCTGTGATGCTCTCAAGCGCCCATCCAACTCCGGATACGCCACCACCGAACATCAGGGGGTGATGGTGCGACGGGCACCCCTCCCACGTTGGGAGGCCATCCCCAGCTGGGCATCCGTCATCTTCTTGCTCCAGCAGCGAATGTCCTCCCATCTTTTCCAGCAGTGGGTGCTCCGTCTGTGGTGGACCCCCAGGGTCCGGACGTCCTTGGCAATGACACACCAGATATCCTTCTTTTGATGGGCGCTGACCTAGCGGAATAGTATAGGGGAAAAGGATGATTTTTAACCGTCTGGACCGTCATTGGCCCACGTTCCCTACCCTTGCCCTGACGCACAGACACTCACTGTCCGCTCATGCAGGCCTCAGTCCCCCCCGTATCTTCCATCCACACCACTCCAAATAGGCATTGCCCATACAGCATGCTCACGTCACAGTGTACTCACCTGTTTATCTGGAGGACCGTAGAGTAGCGTGTACTGGGGGAGGAATCCATCCACTAACTTCTCCAACTCCTCCGGAATGAAGGCAGGGGCCCTTTCCCCAGACACATGAGCCATTGTTGCTTCCAGACACAAGTCACAGCAGCACTTGCAGTGTAGGTCCTCTCCTGTCGAAGGTCAGGTATCAAGTGAGTGAACAGAGAGAAAATGGCGGTCACGTCTGCGGCGGTGCATACCGTCACCGCCTGCATACATCGTCATTGGCTCCTGGGACCCATAGGGCCCTATGTTAACCAATGCAGGATTGCGCAGCGATCTTCGACCGCCTACCTTGACAGTGTACAAAGCCAGCGTAGTTACCTCATATCCCCTTGTCCCACATTACAGGTCAGGCAGCCGCCATTTCAGGTGGCCACATGGCATTATTTGTAAATGCGTCACACATATTTAGGCCTTGCATACACACAGTGACAGGCACATAGCGGATTGACAAATGTGTGCAATAAATTCTTTTTTTACTACCTCAGTGTTGGCTGACTCTGTGCTCACTGTTCTCGTCCATAGGGCACGTCCGCTGGGGCAGGTGATGAGATGGCGGCATCCTCCGGTGCACAGACCGCTGGTGGACCTGTCGACAATGGAAGACAGACACATCATTATCACTTACAGACTTGATCGTGCCACAATCCAGGAACTGTGTGCCCAGTTGGGGCCAGACCTGATTTCAGCTATCCGCCATCCCACAGGAATCTGCCCTTTAGTGCAGGTCCTGTCAGTACTCCATTTCCTGGCAAGTGGGTCTTTTCAAACAACAGTGGCCATTGCATCAGGGATGTCCCATCCTATGTTCTCAAACGTGTTGTCCAGAGTGTTGTCTGCCCTGCTGAAACACATGCGTAGCTACATCATTTTCCCTCAGATTGAGGATTTGCCCACAGTGAAAGGTGACTTCTATGCCCTGGGACATATCCCCAACATCATAGGTGCCATTGATGGGACACATGTGGCCTTGGTACCCCCCCGCTGGAGTGAACAGGTGTACAGAAACAGGAAGAGCTACCATTCAATGAATGTGCAGATGGTGTGTTTGGCCGACCAGTACATCTCCCATGTGAATGCCAAGTTTCCAGGCTCAGTGCATGACACTTAAATTTTGAGGAATAGCAGCATCCCTTATGTGATGGGGCAACTCCAGAGGCACCGTGTGTGGCTAATATGTGAGGACAAGGACCCTATACCCTGTGAATAGTTGTCTGGGTCTGGGGTTGTCCCTAAGGGTTAGTGTGTGTCTAACAGCTGTCCCTCAACATTTGCAGGTGACTCTGGGTACCCCAACCTGTCATGGCTACTGACCCCACTTGCGAAATCCCAGGACAAGGCCAGAAGAACACTACAACGAGGCACATGGGCGAACTAGGAGAGTGATCGAAACGACCTTAGGCCTCCTGAAGGCCAGGTTCCGGTGCCTCCATATGACAGGTGGTCCTCTCTACTACACACCAAAGAAGGTGTGCCAGATCATCGTGGCCTGCTGTTTGCTGCACAACTTGGCTTTGCGACGACAGGTGCCTTTTCTGCAGGAGGATGGTCCAGAAGGAGGTCTTGTGGCAGATGTGGAGCCTGTGGACAGTGAAGAAGAGGAGGCAGAAGAAGAGGATCTTGACAACAGAAACAACGTGATCCAGCAATACTTCCAGTGAGACACAGGTAAGAAGACATCACTGCCTCCTGCATCTCATACAATTGTTAGACCTATCATATGTCTGTCACTTTCACCCAGTGTATGGACCCTGACCTGTCACTTTGCCTTTCCATTTCACAGATGTGGGTCCCACTGTGTGACCTCTGCTATGTTACCTCATGAACTAGAGCTGTGTGATATAGGTATGTTGACAATACAATGTACATTGCTATTTTCGTTAGTTATAGCAAATACACATTTGTGAAAGCACTGAATGACAACAGATTATTTTGTGATTCAAGGGTGTTTATTTAAGTGCAAATTAGTGGAGGGGGTTGTAAAATGATCAGGGGTGATGGTGGAGGAATGTCCATGGCAGAGTCCAGTTTTTTGTCTCACAGGTGCATTGTCCAAAGGGGTATAGGAAGTGGAGCTAGGGCAGTTTAAGGATGGACAGAGTGACAAAGTGGGATAGAAGGATGACATTCAGGGTGGTCTCATTTCTTGGCGGGGGTCTTGGCATTGTTCTCTGTCTTTGTCCTGGATCTCAGCGACCGTTTGCGGGGTGGTTCTCCATCTGCAGGGGGTGGGGTGCTGGTGTGGTGGTGCTGTGACGGTGCCTCCTGTCCACTAGCGCCGGCGGAGGTGGGTGGCAGTTCATCATTGAGGCTAGTGTCAGGGGCCTCTTGTTGTGCCACAGTGCCCCTCCTGGTGTTCACAAGGTCCTTCAGCACCCCTACAATGGTGACCAGGGTGGTGTTGATGGACTTGAGTTCCTCCCTGATCCCCAAATACTGTTCCTCCTGCAGCCGCTGGGTCTCCTGAAACTTGGCCAGTACCGTTGCCATCGTCTCCTGGGAATGATGGTACGCTCCCATGATGTTGGAGAGGGCCTCGTGGAGAGTGGGTTCCCTGGGCCTGTCCTCGCCCTGTCGCACAGCAGTCCTCCCAGTTCCCCTGTTTTCCTGTTCCTCTGTCCCCTGAACCGTGTGCCCACTGCCCCCAGATCCCTGATGTTCTTGGGTTTGTGGGTTTGCCTGGGTTCCCTGTAGTGGTGGACACACTGCTGCTTGACGTGTCCTGGGGACAGTGATATGGGCCCGCTGGGTGGGTATTGTGCTGGTGTTTCCTGAGGGGGGAGGCTCTGTGGTGGCATGTGCCAGTGTGTGGGGAACTGACTGTCCCGAGGTCCCAGATGGGCAAGGCTGGTCATCTAGATCCAGTTGGACAGAGCTGCAGTCATCACTGTGGGCCTCTTCTGTGGTGGGGGTGGACATGTCTGGAACCTCCTGTCCGGTGACGTTGGGTAGGGGTCCTGCAGGGGTGTAAAGGCATGATTACTGTATCAGTGTGTGCCATCGTGTGCAATGGGTGGGTGACCCTGTACCCCGGTGCTTACATTCTTGTCTAGGACCTTGTGTGATATTTGGTTTGGGGATCTGTGTGGGTATCTGTAGTGGACATGCTTTGGTGATGGGTGTCCATGCTTTGGTGTTGCATGCAGGGCTTGGTGTTGGGATGGGTGGTTTGTGATAGTGGGACATATGTCAGGTGTTGGAGTGATGGGTGAGGGTGGGGGTATGTGATAGTATGCAGGTAGGGTGGGGGATGTCATAGTTAAGATTTGACTTACCAGAGTCCATTCCTCCTGCTACTCCTGCGAGGCCCTCAGGATGCAGTATAGCCAATACCTGCTCCTCCCATGTTGTTAGTTGTGGGGGAGGAGATGGGGGTCCGCCGCCAGTCCTCTGAACTGCAATCTGGTGTCTTGATACAACGGAACTCACCTTCCCCTGTAGGTCGTTCCACCTCTTCCTGATGTCATCCCGTGTTCTTGGGTGCTGTCCCACTGCATTGACCCTGTCTACAATTCTGCGCCATAGCTCCATCTTCCTAGGTATGGAGGTGTGCTGCACCTGTGATCCGAATAGCGGTGGATCTACCCGGACGATTTACTCCACCATGACCATGAGCTCCTCCTCAGAGAACCTGGGATGTCTTTGCAGTGCCATGGTGTGGTGTGGGTGATGTGCGAGGTGGTGTGTGTTGTGATGTGTGAGGGGATGTGTTTGTGTGTGTTGAGTGAGGTGCGTGGATGTTGTGTGAGTGATGGTGTTGTGTGCCTGTGGATGCCAGTTTGTTGATGGTGGTGTCTCTCTCTGTGCTTCATTCTCAATTTATGTCGTAGGGGTTTGTGGGCGATGTGGGTGTGTGTTTTATATTGTATTGATTGTGTGGGTGTGGTGTGTGTATGTGTATCAGGTGTGTGTATTTTGATTTGTCCAATGTGGTTGTGTTTTATAAATGTGCGTGGATTTGTGGGTCGTGATAGTGTGGGCGTATTCCTGTTGGCGCGACGGTGGAGGTTTGGTACCACCAGTTTATCACTGACCTTTGGTGTGGCGGACTTGTGTGGGTGTCTAGATTTTGGCAGATTCCGGCCTGTGGATCGTAATACCTGTAGCGGATTTCCGCTGCCGCAGCGGTGTATTGCCGGTCTTCTGCACAGTGGTAAGCGGCATTTACCGCCAATGTTGTAAGGATGGCCTATGTGTCTGACATATTGTACAGCCGTGGCTTCCCCTCTATAGTTGGATTTGCTCTGCCAGCTTTCACTTGTGTATGTTAGTGTAGGGTGGGATTGTTAGTTCTCTATGGTGTGCCTGCTTTAGTGATGAGTGTCCATGCGAGGCTGTGAGGGGTGTCCATGCATTGGTACAACATGCAGGGCTTGGCATTGGGATGAGTGAGATGTAATGGTGGGGTGTGTGGGATGTAGTGAAGTGATGGGAGTGAGGGTGAGGGTATGTGATGGCATGCAGGTAGGGGGGTGATAATAGTAGAGAATTGACTTACAAGCGTCCAGTCCTCCTTCGACTCCGTCCAGGCCTTCAGGATGCAGTATTGCCAAGACTTGCTCCTCCCATGCTGTGAGTTGTGGGGGAGGAGGTGAGGGTCCACTGCCAGTCCTCTGTATAGCGAGCTGGTGTCTTGCTGCTATGGAACATACCTTCCCCCATAGGTCGTTCCACCTCTTCCTGATGTCATCCCTAGTTCCAGGGTGCTGGCCCACGGCGTTGACCCTGTCCACGATTCTTCGCCATAGCTCCATCTTCGTGGTTATTGATATATGCTGCACCTCTGCTCCAAATACCTGTTGCTCTACCTGACGATTTCCTCCACCATGACCCTTAGCTCTTCCTCTGTGAAACGGGGGTGTCTTTGTGGTGCCATGGGTGTTCTGTGAGGTGTGTTGATGAGGGTGTGTTGGGTAATGTCTTTGGGTGTGTGATGTGGAGTGCGTGAGAGGTGTATAGGTGTGAGTAGTGTGTGGCTCTAGTTGTGTCAGTAGTCTTGGTGTCTCTTTCTTGGCAATGGTTTATAGTCGTAAGGGGTTGTGGGTAATGTGGGTGTGTGTTTTATAGTGGTGTGTGTGTGTGTCCCAGATGTGTGTTGTTTGAATTGTCCAATGAGGTGTTGTTTTGTTTGTAGGTGTCCATTTTGAGCGCGGCGGTATGTACCGCCAATGGTTTACCGCCGTTGAATGTCCGCCGTGGTGATTCGTGGGTAATAATGTGGTGGGCGTTGTTCTGTTGGTATGACGGTGTGGATTTGGATACTGCCACTTTATCACTGATCTATGGGCTGGCGGATTTGTGTGTGTGGCTGTATTCTGTCGAATTGGTGTGTGTGTGTCATAATATGGTGAACGGATTTCCGTCGCCGCCGCAGCCGTCAGCGTGGCAGTAAGTGGGATTTACCGCCAATGTCATAATGAGGGCCATAGTCTCTAAGTTGAGCCTGCTTTTGTGCCAAGCTACCAGAAGGTTAGGTATATGTTTGGTTTGTGACTTTTGTGGTTCACCCTGATAAGGATTGTGCTTTTTTGCTTGAGAGGGGCTTGTTGGGAGGGAAAAGCCCTCTGCATAGTAAATAAGTCTACATCTGCCCTGAGTGCCTAACTGTACTGTTGTCTGGGTCCATATTCCTGACTTTTTTGTCATCAGTGAACTGGGATCATGCGTGTGCCCCATGACATAGGCCTATCTCACAAATGTCATTCTTGTTGGACTATGTGAGGTGCCCACAGTGGTACTCTCATAGTGATGGAAGGCTACAGCATCCAACAGAAGTTTAGAATCACAAGTGCAGAGATGGCAGCATGCTGTGTAGTGATCAGTAGTAGTGAACAGGACCTTTTTACTCTGTGTCACTGGAGTGAAGCCTACAGGCTCACTCACCTTTTAAAAAGTTCTGCTGCTGTGTACTTAACTCACTCTTGGCCAACATTAGTTAGATGTGGAGCCCTGCGCAGTGCAGAAGTAGTGACTCTGCAATGATTGTATGTGGACCTGACAAGTTTACCATCCAGGAATGGAGCAGGACTGTGGAGTGCTTGTGTGGTTAGTACACGGGCTGGATGTATGTGTGCTTGCATGAAGTACAATACACAAAGGGCAAAATAGTGTGCAGCGGACACATAGTGAGTGTGCATACTGACAGTGTGGGTTTTTAAAATAAGTACATCCGGGTTGTATGTCGGAACGCTTCAGTACTAAACAGGGAGCACTGACTGAGTACGTGCAGAATGCATGTGTACATGCAAGGGTATAATGCATAGAAATATTAGTGCTGGAAAGAATGTGTGTTGTGAGTGTACACTGAGTAAATGTACCTGCAAAGGTGCAGTATATAAAGGACTGTGGGTTCCATTTGCAGAGGAATCCTCCTAAAAAGACTTGTTGATTGCTGCATTCCTGTGAACTTGGAGGGACACACAAAGAGGGAAAGGAGAGACTACTTTGAAATTCAAGGCATTGCTCTTTGATTCAGTGATAATCACAAGGAAGGGGTTCAGACCCATCTCGGGAAAGGAGATGGGGCTGTAAGGGTATCATAAAGGGTAGAGCTGGAAGCCTGTGATTAACCTTGTGATGCACATATCACTGTAGCTGACATCCAGGTGTGAACTCTGGTCATTCCCATGAATTGTGTTCTGGGGCAAGAAGCTTTGGAGTCATGCCTGCTATGACAGATATCTTTCATGAGGAAAGAAGGAAGAGAGAATTCCCACTTCAAAAGACGCAGAACCCCAACATAAAACTTCAAAGATACAGACCCCAAATTACATTTGGTGTTTGGAAAAGGACTATAAGAAGGTGAGGTTGAGTTCCTGAAAACTTTTCATCTGCTAAGCAGCCAGATGGGCTGTGTGAGAAGGGGAAGCTCTGCAAGACTTCTGCCTGTGACCAGGACTGGCGAAAAAGGCCTGCTAGTTTCCAAGATCACCTGCCCTGGAGCCGAGAGCACCATTGTCTGCCTGCTTGCCAATATCATTGTACCCTGTGAGGGAGCGGAGAGTGCTGGAGGGAGCGAGGTCAAGTGGGGAGCTCTGCACGAGCTCTCCATGAGCGAGGTGTGAGGCTATGACCTGACTGGATTGTTGCCCATGAGCAGTATCGGATCTGCGATCCTCAGATGCTAAGAGAGGGTTGCATGGTTCTGAACTGTATAGGAAGTGCTGGACAGGAAGCACCAAGCTGCACTGTTGTGCCACCGTGACCACAGATGTCATCTGTGCCACCTGTGAACTGAGTTTGGGCCAGGTGTGCAGAACTTGTGACTGTCTTAGTCGGTGACCCCGTAAACCAGAAGGGGTCACGTAGTGAGGGCGATCGCATAAGGAAAGTCTGTGCCCGGGTGGTATTTAACATGGCAAGCCCCCACGCCACCACCACTGTGGCCTAGGGTTCGGGTCATTGACCAGACCAAAGGAAAACTGCTGTGACCAGTGGGTGTAGCCTGCATGCTGTGATCTGCACTTGATGAAGTCCTTGAGGTTCACAGAGATGCTGAGCACATCACAACCTTGTTGGAGCTTCAATCAGGAGCTAGAGGATAACACCAGTGCCCCCTCCCCTTATCATTAGGGAAAGAGCAACCAGGAAGAACCTGCACCACTGGGTGCGGCCAAGTCCTTCGCGGCAGCTTAACTTCACAGTGCAGAATCTGAACTAGGGAGAGCACAAGGAGAGGGCACTTGCTGTCCCATTGATGCATACTGCTGCTGCCACTGCTGTTGAAACTGAAACCAGGGCTTTGGGGCCCGAGGGACTTGCTGCTAATAGTGCAGCAACACCATAGAGACTTTTGACTGACACTGATTGGGTGGGTCAGGGATTTTCCTGATAAATTCTAGTGCCCCAACCCAAGGGGGGATTCTGTTATTTCTACTGAATATCAAATACATTTGCATGTGTAGAGTTAGAAATAAAATATTTATTTTCTTAAAAAAGCAAGTATTGGAATGAACATTGATTTATTGTGCACACTGTTTGCATTTTGAGTAGTGATTTGTGTTCAAAGACCTGTGTCTATATCCCCTAAGAGGGAGCCTTGACTGCCTGACCACAGCCGCCACTGAGAATCAATTGTAGAAGTAGTTCTTGGCCCAGGTGCTTGGGATCCATTGAAGGCCATGCCTCAGGACATTAAGGGGCTTATTTACAAGGAGCTTGTGCAACCGTCACGTCATTTTTTTTTGATGCAGCGGCGGCGCTCTGTTATCTCTATATTTACAATATGACGCATTTAGCCAAATGCATCAGTTTTTCGGGGCCTGTGGCAAAATAAAGCTGCACAGGATCCAGCTGCGTCTCAGAGCTTTAAATGCATGCACAGCAGGCGATCCATCTGAAGAAGTCACTTTCAACTGAAGCAGTGATATTTACAAGTTTTTCATTGTTTTACACTTCTTCAAGAAGCATCACGCATAGCCTGCAATGCGTCAGAATTCTTACACATCCAAAACCCAGACATAGGGACTGACGCAGGTACTTTAAAACAGGAATCGGACCATTTAAAGTCACTTCACACCCTGGAAGATGTTGATTATGACAACCCCACTAGCTATAGTAGGTCAACACAATAATGTTGTAGGACCCCCTAACCAACCTGGGACCATGGCACCTATGATATCGTCATCCACTGCAGTAAGGCTATGTGACGTTGTGGGCTTTTTGGAAGGGAATAGCCAGAATTGTCACTGCTCCATAGAGGAAGTTGTCCCCAAGTTCAGGCCTACAGACCCCAAAGGACAACAGGTAAGTACATACATAAGATAGGTTGAACATGCATTGCCTCATTTCAACATATACTTATATTCAGTTACATTATACTGTCACTCACTATGTCACACATACTCAGGTCTGTACATGCACATAAGTAGAGCATGCCTACTGTAATGTGACACATAGGCATACTGCATATATTACCTCTTACATCCAGGACAAAGGTAAAAGTATAGAGGTGATATTTCACAATTTTACAGTCTTTTACATGGGTACTCACACAATAGGCTCCTTGCGTTAATCTGAACTGACTCATTGCCTCTGATTTTTGACGCATTGCTGAAGTTGCCTCAGTTCTGACACCAACTACAGCAGTGCGTCACTTTTTGAATGGATGCACTGCAGCATTCTTTCCTCGGATGTGTCAGTATTTCTGATGCATCCTGGAACACTACACCATGGTGTGCCATATTGTAAATATGATGCATCCATGGTGTTGTAAGCTTTCTTGCAGCAGCACAAGTATTTTTGACTCATTGCTGCCACAACGCAGCAATGCGTCAGTTTTTGTAAATGATGTCCCAAGAGTAAAAGACCTCAACCAACATGATTGGACCCAGTAGCCCCTGCATGCCACATGACCACCTGAGACAGGTTCCGACTGGGTTAATACAGGAAACACCTGGAGGAACGAGTCCGGAACCACAAAGTTGTGAAAAACGAAAGCGAAACAACGGTTTCGTTTTCCATGGCTTCCTGGTTTTGGTACCTTAACAACGCATGTCTGAACAACGTACATGCGTGGTTAAGGTACAGAAGAAGGGAGTCGGAGTAGGCGCAGTGAAGGAGGAGGTAAGTTGGGCTGGGACAGAGGCTGTTTTTTGGGGGGCGAGGGTGGGGGGCTCGGGTGATTAGGGTTTAGGGGGATCAGGGTTTAGGATTAAGGGGTGGGTTGGGGGTTGGGGTGTTTAGGCTTTAGGGGCGGGGTGGGGACTCTGGGTAGTTTTAGTTTTTGGGGTGGGGGCTGGGGGTAATTTGGGTTTAGGGGGGTCAGGGTTTAAGTTTAAGGGGTGGGTTGGGGGGTTGGGGTGTTTAGGTTTTAGGGACGGGGTCGGGACTCAGGGTATTTTTAGTTTTTGGGGCAGGGTGGGGGGCTGGGGAGATTAGGGTTTGGGGGGTCAGGGTTTAGGTTTAGGTTTAGGTTTAAGGGGCGGGGTGGGTGGCTGGGGTGGTATAGGTTTTAGGGGAGGGGGTTGGGGTTCTGCTAATTTTAGGGGTGGGGGATTGGGGTTGTTGTGGGGATGGGGGGTCGCAGTAATTTTTGGGGGTGTGGGGTCAAGGGGGAAGCATGCTGGATCGTGCATGCTGATTGCTAATGCCTTTACTAGGAATGCGTTTACAACGGTAAAATCGTTGTAAACGCATTTGTGGTAAAGGCATTAGTGGTTAGAACGAGGTCGTTGTCCGACCTCGCTGTTGAGCCACAGGTTAATACCCCCACAACTAATAATCCAGCTTTGTACAGTTTGGAACATAGCTTTTTTTGGCTCCTCTTACAAATTTTTGGTGCTGGTCTTGACGAGTGGCATGTGTGTACCCCAAATCATATGAGCATTTAAGTGCTGGCAAAAGAGGGAGAAAATACTATTTCACTATTTTGATGTATCAAAGCCAAATATGTCTTCTTAGAATTAAAGGGACCCTAAAAGGGTAATTTGAAAATTCTAATGAGTCCGAAATTATCTCACGAGCAGCCAAAGAAAGCAGGACTTTACAGCAAAGATTTCGCTTGTCAGGAGTCCTAACCAATGTCGGGAGAATAGAATTAAAAATATTAAACACCAAAAGTCATAAAACTCATAAAATCTAGTAAGATTAAAGGATCAATGTCTCCATAAAAACTGAGCCGTCAGCATCAACGTTAAAGCATTAAAAAGTCTCATATTAGTGAATCTGAAGACGCGGGCTGGGACGAGATGTGGCACCTGATACTATCACTGAATTTAACCTAGTGACTGATAAAATTAATGCGGCCAGTCCCCTGCTGCCTGGTTTAGACATTGGAGTTCCGGGAAAACGCAAACTGCTTCTGCTTTTCAAGTTTGCTGCAGAATATATCACCAATCATTTTTAAAGTTGCTGACAGCCCAAACGTTTTGAAAAGTCCTGACTTAATTCGGATTTCGAGCCAAAATAATCTTAGCAATAAACTATGTAATAATCTGGGTAACCCCAATGTAGATGTTCCTGTAATCACGATGGATTTTATGAGTCACTGAGAAATCCCAAATATAAAGAGTACTTTTCGGCCGTAGGTGTAATGTTAGGTAACCCCTCTCCCCCCGCCCATCCCCCTAATGGGACCAGTAAAAGCATGATGCCAACTTGCAAAGGTAAGAAAGAAGTAGTATTTACCCCAATTTTTCAAAGTCTGAGTAAGTAGGTCATACAGTAAAAACAGGCTAAATTGAAGCAATGCCGCCAACATGTGAGGATCGTGAGATTGAGGTTTAAGGGAAGGCAGAAAATAACACAAACTTTAAGCGTCTTCCTTGGCGATTTGGGATTTTTAGAGTCCTTCACTTCAAACCTCAGAAGGTGGGAGTGAGAGAGTCCAAACTTCCCCCTTTTTAACCATTCAAAATTATTCATGGCTTTTATGCCTATCCCTTCCCTGAGGGAAATCCATTCAGGGTTTTGGACGTTGCAGGCTTTAGTAGGGTCAAAAGGTGCTAGTTAACTAAGGCACAATTCCATTCTTAAATTGTCACAGCGTCAGTAATGGAGAAAAGAGATGATTTGAATAAGCATGGTATATAGTTGTTCAATGGCTCGGATATTATGAAGGCTGATCAAACCTAAAACTAGTAGTACTCACCCCTTTATGCTTCAAAATCATGAGGGGTTGTCACCCTCTCAAATTGACTTGACACTCTTGCATGCATATCAATCAAGGAAGAGACACAAACAGGTAAAAAAGGGAGGTACTGTCTAACCTAATTATAAACATATCATTTTATAACGATTTAGCCTGCACTGGTAAAATTAATTATGAGGATTTGCAATGTCACAAGGCAAATGCAGTTCAAGTACAATATTCTGTTGCTATTTTGTAGACTTCTAGTCAGACATTGGTTGGGAGAATCATGGGATTCTGTTGGTGACGATAACTAGGTAGAATATTCCGAGTGACGTGTACATGCTTCAACAACTGCATGCCAACAATTGGGTACAAGTCAATCTAAATTGGGAAGAAATTCTAATCTATGTGGATAATGGCTGAAGGCAGGGTGTGTTTGGCACCCTTTTTTACATTGTTTTTTAAATTTTAGATCTTTCAACTACATTGGTTTGTAGTAATTATTTTTCTCCTAAATTGGAGATGTCCATATGGATTGTCTTGTGTATGTGGAAGATTTATAGAGTATGGTTACTGACCAGCTAGCCCACTGGGTTGGCAGTTGCACTCCTTCTGCTCTCCTAGTAGATGACCACCCACCATTCCTAGTCAAGTTGGCAGGGACCATTTTGGCAAAAGTGCGTCTGCTGCAGAGGCAGAAGTGCTTTCTCCAAACTGAAATGCATGCAACCAGAGAAGGTGTTTCATTCTGCAAAACAAAAAACAATGGTGCTGATGTGCAGGGTGTATACTCAATCTGAAAATTAGGCATTTTTGTGTTTTTTATTCTCAGTAGACAACACATTGTGCATGCTCCTGCTATGATTAGGATGCAGCTAATTAGTTTACCTCTCTTCTTTTTTTTTGGTTGCTACCATTACTCTCTTGTTCTGACAATGACCCTGATAAATTGCTCCTAATAAGGTTGATACTTTTGGCAAATGAACTAGTGGACTGATATAGTTTTTCATGGTACACATACTGTACCCTTATTTTGAGCCTTGCTCTGAGCATTCATCATTATTAACCCCTGGAGACAAGTGTACATGTTGTATATATTTTTTGTAGAACTCCAATGCACAACTTTTTAATTGATGTCACTATTCACTTCCGCTGCATCATTCTTGGAGTAGTAATAGTTATTACTTTTGGTTAGAAAACCATATAAGTATAAATAAATAGTTTAAAATACATTAAAAATACAAATGCATTCCCAGTGCAATCAGGGCATAATTATATATAATACCATCAAGAGAAGAAAATGCATTACTTAAGCGTCCAATAAAATCTTAAAATGAATGTACATACATATGAGGAAGAGATACAAAGGCCCTCATTACAACCCTGGTGGTAAATCCCACTTTCTGCCGCGCAGAAGACCGCCAACATACTGTTGTGGCAGCGGAATTCCGCTACAGGTATTACGACTCAGAGCTCGGAATCTGCCACAATACAGACACCCACACAAGTCCGCCACACCAAAGGTCAGTGATAAACTGGCGATACCAAAACCAACACCGTCACACCAACAAGAATACGCCCAAACTATCACGACCCATGAATCAACGCGGCGGTCTTTCAGCCACGGTATTCCATTGGTGGTAAACACTGCTGCGCTCAAAATTCACACACATTTACAAAACACAACCACATTGGACAATTAAAAATACACACACCTGATACACATACACACACCACGCCCACACACCCAATCCAATATAAAACACACACCCACAGCACCCACAAACCCTTACAACCAAAATTCAGAAAGAAGGCCAGAGAGAGAGACTACCTAACACAGCACCAGCATCCACAGACACACAACACCATCACTCATACAACATCCACGCACCTCAAACAACACACACCAACACATCCCCTCACACATCACAACAGACACCACCTCACACATCACCCACACCACATCATGGCACCTCAAAAACACCCCAGGTTCTCTGAGGAGGAGACATCCATTGCAAGGAGGATGGAGCTATGGTGCAGAAATGTCGACAGGGTCAACGCAGTGGGACAGCATCCAAGAACACAGGATGACATCAGGAAAAGATGGAATGACGTTCCGTGGTATCCAGACATCAGATTGCTGTACAGAGGACTGGCGGCAGACCCCCACCTCCTCCCCCACAACTAGCAACATGGGAGGAGCAAGTCTTGGCGATCATGCATCCTGAGGGCCTCGCAGGAGTAGCAGGAGGACTGGACTCTGGTAAGGCAAATCTTTACTAATGTATCCCCCCACCCCACCTGCATGTCATCATATACTCCCACCCTCACCCTCACACCCATCACCCCAACAACCCACAGATACCCCACTAACACAACCCACACATCCTGAAATCAAGACCTGCATGTAACACCAATGCATGGAAACCCATCACCAAAGCATGTCCAGTAGAGAGACTCACTCATGCCCCAAAATCACCAATCACACAAGGGCCAAGGCAATAATGCATCACAGGAGTAGAGGTCACTCACCCATTGCACAAGATGGCACACACAGATACAATCACTATGCATTTACACCCCAACAGGACCCATACCCAACGTCACCGGACAGGAGGTGCAGACATATCCAGTCCCCTCACAGAAGAGGCCAACAGTGACGACAGCAGCTCTGCACGCCTGGATCAAGATGACCAGCCCGGCCCATCAGGGACATCAGGACAGTTGGTTCCCCTGACACCGTCACAAACCACCACTGAACCTCCCCCCTCAGGAAACACCGCCACAGCACCCACCTAGCGGGCCCATCCCTCTGTCCCCAGGACACGCCAATCAGCAGTGTGTCCACCACTACAGGGAACCCAGGCAAACCCACTAACACAGGACGATCAGGGACCTGGGGGCAGTGGCAGAGGGCAAACGGTTCAGGGGACAGAGGCACAGGATAACAGGGAAGCTGGGAGGACTGCTGTGCGACAGGGGGAGGACAGGCCCAGGGAACCCACTCTCCACGAGGCACTCTCCAACATCATGGGAGCTTACCACCATTCCCAGGAGACCATGGGCACGGTACTGGCCAAGTTTCAGGAGACCCAGTGGCTGAAGGAGGAACACTACCTGGGGATGAGGGAGGACTTGAAGTCCACCAACACCACCCTGGTCACCATTGCAGGGGTGCTGGCAGACCTTCTCCACACCAGGAGGGACATAGTGGCACACCAACAGGCCCCTGACACTAGCCTGGACAATGAAAAGGCCTGCACCTCCACCAGCGCTAGTGGACAGGAGGCACCGCCACAGGAACAACAGGCCACCAGCACCCCACCCCCTGCAGATGGAGAACCACCCCGCAAACGGTCCCTGAGATCCAGGAACAAGACAGAGAACATTGCCAAGACCCCCGCCAGGAGATAAGACCCCTCTGAATGCCACCCTTCTGTCCCACTTTGTCACCCTGTCCACCTTAAACAGCCATTGCTCCACTTCCTATGCCCCATTGGACAATGCACCTGTGAAACCAATAGACTGGACTCTGCCATGGACATTCCTCCACCATCACCCCAGCCCATTTCACAACAACCTCCACTTATGTGCACAGAAATAAACACACTTCAATCACAAAACAATCTGGAGTCTGTCTGTGCTTTCACAAATTTGTAATTGCAAAACCTCTGGAATATAGCAATGTCAATGTACTTGTTCACATACCAATTTAACACAGCTGTGGGCCAGCAGCAAACATAGCAGAGGGCACAAAGTGGGACCCAGATCTGTGAAATGGAATGGGTCCATACACTGAGTGAAAATGACAGACTTATGCTAGCTCCAACAATAGTATGAGATGTTGGAAGCAGTTACATCTTCTTACCTGTGTCTCACTGGAAGTATTGCATGATGATGTTGTTTCGGTTGTCGACATCTTCTTCTTCTGCCTCCTCTTCTTCACTGTCTACAGGCTCCACAGCTGCCACAAGACCACCATCTGGTCCATCCTTCTGCAGAAAAGGCACCTGGCGTCGCAAAGCCAGGTTGTGCAGCATACAGCAGGCCACGATTATCTGGCACACCTTCTTCGATGAGTAGTATAGGGATCCACCTGTCAGATGGAGGCACCAGAATCTGCCCTTCAGGAGGCCGAAGTTGCATTCTATAATCCTCCTAGTTTGCCCATGTGCCTTATTGTAGCGTTCCTCTGCCCTTGTCCTGGGATTCCTCACTGGGGTCAGTAGCCATGACAGGTTGGGGTAACCAGAGTCACCTGCAAATGTCAAGGGACAACTGTTAGACACACACAAACCCTTACGGACAACCCCATACCCAGACACCTATGTCAATTGTGTTGGGACCTTGGGCTCACCTATTAGCCACACACGGTGCCTCAGGATTTGCCCATCACATAAGGGATGCTGCTATTCCTCAAAATGTAATCGTCATGCACTGAGCCAGGATACTTGGCATTCACATAGGAGATATACTGGTCTGCCAAACACACCACCTGCACATTCATTGAATGGTAGCTTTTCCAGTTTCTGTACACCTGTTCATTCCTGCAGGGGTGGATACAAATGCCACATGTGTACCATCAATGGCACCAATGATGTTGGGGATCTGTCCCAGGGCATAGAAGTCACCTTTCACTGTGGGCCAATCCTCCATTTGAGGGAAAACGATGTAGCTGCGCATGTGTTTCAGCAGGGCAGATAACACTCTGGACAATATGTTAGAGAACATTGGCTGGGCCATCCCTGATGCCATGGCCACTGTTGTTTGAAAAGACCCACTGGCCAGGAAATGGAGTACAGACAGAACCTGCACTAGAGGTGGGATTCCTGTGGGCTGGCGGATAGCTGAAATCAGGTCTGGCTGCAACTGGACACACAGTTCCATGATTGTTTCACAATCAAGTCTGTATGTGATTATGATGTGTCTCTCTTCCATTGTCGACATGCCCACCAGGGGTCTGTACACCGGAGGATGCCGCCATCTCATCACCTGCCCCAGCAGGCGTGCCCTATGGTGGAGAACAGCGAGAAGAGGGTCATCCATCACTGAGGTATCACAATGTGTTATTTGCTGAAACGTTGGTAAATTGCAATGTGCCGGTATCTGTCTGTATTCCCGGTCCAGATAGGTGGGACTCAGTTTTTATCCATCCCATGTGGCCCCCAGAAATGGCGGCTGCCTGATCTGTAAGGTGGGACAAGGGGAAATGAGGTAACTGCGCTGGCGTTGTACACTGTCACGGTGGGCGGTCGAAGACCGCAGTGTAATTCAGCACTGGTTAACATTGGGCCCTATGGGTCCCAGGAGCAAATGACGATGTACGCCGGCGGTGACGGTACGCACCGCCGAGCATGTGACCGCCATTTTCTTACTGTTCACTCACTTGATACCTGACCTTCAACAGGAGAGGACCTACACTGCAAGTGACGATGGCTACAGTGTCTGGGGAAAGGGCCCCTGCCTTCACTTCGGAGGAGTTGGAGAAACTGGTGGATGGGGTCCTCCCCCAGTACACGCAACTGAGCGGTCCTCCAGACAAACAGGTGAGTACACTGTGAGCATGCTGCGTGGGCAATGCCTGTTTTGAGTGGTGTGGATGGAAGATACATGTGGGGGGGGGCTGAGGCTTGCATGTGAGGATGGTGAGTGTATGTGCATCAGGGCATGGGTGGGAACTGGTGGGCAATGAGTATGACGGTCCGGACGGGTGAGTAATTTCCTTATCTCCTGTACCTTTCCTCTAGGTCAGCGCCCACCAGAAGAAGGGTATTTGGTGTGCCATCACCAAGGACGTCCGGACCCTGGGGGTCTACCATAGACAGAGCACCCACTGCCGTTGGAGCAGGAAGACTGCAGAGGCCCAGCTGGGGATGGCCTCCCAACGTGGAAGGGGTGCCCGTCGGACCATGCCCCCGATGTACCGGATCCTGGCGGTGGCCTATCCGGAGTTGGATAGGTGCTTGAGGGCATCACAGCAGCCACAAGGGGGTGAGAACACTCTCATTCAACTGACTCTGTGCACATTACGAGGTGTCTGGGTGGGGGAGGTGGGCTGTGGGTTCCCCTAGGTCAGGGCGAACTTGGTAAGCAAGGTCCCTTGTTAGGCAGGCTCTGTCAGCCATCTACACCTAGTCAGGCTCCTGTGACTTCCAGGTGTGCAGCAATTGGGCTTAGGCGTGGGCATGTGAATTTGCTTGGAACTGTTAGTGCATGTCTTAGTGCAGAGGGCTTCTCCCTGTGTGTTGTGTCCGCCAACGGTAGTGGTGTTGCATGCACTGAACATGTTTTTCTTCTGTCTTTCCCCCCCTTTTTGTTTTGTCTCCCTGTTCTTGTGTGCAATAGCATCATCTGGCGGAGGAGCAGTGGTACCGGAGCAGGAGGGAGCTGCAACCCACTTGGCCCTGGAGGGTGAAGCAACGGAGTCTGAAGCCATCAGTGGGATGGAGGGCGAGGGGAGCTCCACGACGGGGTCAGGAGCATACACAAGTGACAGCGACTCCTCCTCTGATGGGACCTCCCTTGCGGTGGCGGGCACCTCTGTGCCCACCGCATCAATAGGTGCAGCCGCCAACCCCCCTACCAGCACCGCCCTCCCAGCAGCCCCTCAGCGTGTGTCCCGTGCCCGCTCACCCAGGAGGGTGGGCATCTTCTTCACCCCAGGCACCTCAGGCCCTGCCCCAGTCAGCCCAGATGCCCTCAGTGAGGAGGCTATTGACCTCCTGAGATCCCTCACTGTTGAGCAATATACCATTTTTAATGCCATCCAGGGTGTTGAGAGGCATTTGCAACAAATAAATGCATATCTGGAGGGCATTCATTCTGGGCAGGCGGCCCAACAGAGAGCATTTCAGGCTCTGGCCTCAGCACTGATGGCAGCCGTTGTCCCTGTGTCCAGCCTCCCCCCTCCAACCTCCTCCACCCAGAACCAATCCCCTGTACCTCAGCCTATCCCAAGCACACCATCAGACCAGCATGTACACTCATCAACACACAAGAGTGGACATGGAAAACATAAGCACCACACATACCACAAGCACTCACACAAGCACCATACCCATGCAGACACATCAACATCCACTGCCTTCACTGCATCCCCCTCCTCCACTTCCTCCTCCTCCCTCCCTGTCTTGTCCCCACTCACACCTGCATGCACTACATCCTCAGCCACTACCTCCATCACCACTCTGCCCATCACCACACACCACTCACGTGCAATCACCACCCCCACTAAAATGCACACATCCCCAGTGTCCTCTCCCAGTGTGTCTGTGAGCCCTCCTCCCAAAGTACACAAAGGCAGGCACACACCCTCCCAACGGCCATCCACCTCACAATAGCTTCCGGGCCATGCACCTTCACCCAAATTCAGCAAACGGACACCTCCTACAACCACTACCTCTACCTCCACTCCCAAACCCCCTCCATCTTCCCGTCCCAGTGTGTCTAAAAAACTTTTCCTGGCAATCTTTGACCTCTTCCCTTCACCTCCCCCCCGTCCTTCCCCTAAGGCCAGGCTTTCCAGGTCCCAGCCCAGCACCTCAGCCACCAAATCCTCAGGCACAGTGGTGCCAGCAACTGCGTGGTCATCGAGTGCGCCACCCATCAGGGCTGCCGGTGTGCCACGTAGCGAGGGTAAGGACATTCTGCCACCTGCCAAGGTGCCCACATCCCGGAGGGAGAAGCCGCACCTACCAGCCACCAAGGGCTCCGCCAAAACAAAAGGGGACAGTGGCAAGACACCTGCGGCACCATCAAAGGAGGGGAAGGGGCAAAATCAGGAGGACAGGACACGGTGGCACTGAATGAGGGACTAGTATCACCCCTTCTGTCCACGAATACGCTAACCTGTACAGCGGCGAACACCACAACCTGCCCCGCCACCTGCACCTGCACCGCCACCAGCACCGCCATCTACACCGCCACCAGCACTGCCACCTGCACAGCCACCTGCACCGCCACCAGCACATCTGCAGCCTCAGCAACAGTCCCCAGCATCTGCCCCAGTGGGTAGCCGTCAGAGGCTGCAGGAGACGTCCTGCTGTGTCCCTCAACAGGTGCTGACACATGCACCACGGCCAGCACCGCCACCACAGACACTGCTGCAAGCACCGCCACCAGCCCCGTGACGTGCTCGGACAGTAGCACCACCGCTGACATGGCTACCATCCCCAGTGGTCAGTCGTCCAAGGTTGGAGGAGACTTCCTGAACCCTGCCTAGCTTCCATGAGGCATGACTTCCATCACTGCACCTGCAGGTGGAAGGCGAAGCCGCAGCAGTGTGGGGTATGTCTCTGCCTCCATGGCGTATCATGCTACCTGTTCCTAGGCAATCTCGTGGCACACACATCCAGGTGAGGGAATGGGACCGGCCACACTGCATGTGGAGGACTCTGGGCACAATGCCCCCTCCAGAACCAGTGCAGATTCACATCCACTACCTCAGTCCTTGGCAGGATGAATCACTCTGGGCACAAGGCCCCCTCCAGAACCAGTGGAGATTCACATCCACTACCTCAGTCCTTGGCAGGTTGAAGCACTCTGGGCACAATGCCCCCTCCAGAACCAGTGGAGAATGTTATCCACTTGAAAGACTGTGGCTTTCCACTCCCCAGGATAAAGTAGTGGGCAAACCACCCACTGGAAAGACTTGAGAGACTGTGGCTTTGCACTCCCCAGGATAAAGCAGTGGGCAAACCACCCACTGGAAAGACTTGAGAGACTGTGGCTTTGCACTCCCCAGGTTACAGCAATGGGCATGGAGCCCCCTCGTGCATCAGTGGCGTTGTGCATTCATCTGGTGGAGGTGCCCCCCTTCTCTTCCCCCTGAGGTGCCTGTTTATTTTCGATCTGATGCCCCTGCAGTGTTCTCTCTGTTTCGAGTCAGGTATCTTGTGTGGGCTTCACCCATGCATTTTGGGACCACTGGTCCACGGACAATGATTGGTACACTATCCGGACTTGTGTAGTTGGTGTACATATTTATATATACTGAATTTTGAACTTTATCAGATTTTTCATGATTACAATTGTTACAATCATTTAATTTTGTCCTTGCGTCCTTCCAGGGGGTTGGGGGGTGTATATGTAATGTTGCTGCATGTATTTGCGTGTTGCGTGTGTGTCACTCTCTTCCCCACTCCCCTGTGTTGTAGGTGCAGTACTCACCGTGGTCGTTTACGGTGTCTGTTCTGTTCCTGATAGAGCAGGAGGAAGACCAGCATGGGCAGGACCTGTAGTTCGGGCTCCATGGCGTCCTGGTTCCTCTTTGGGTGTCGAGAGGTGAATGGTGTCCTTTCTGTGTACTGCTTCCGCCGTGCTTTTGATAGCGTTGGTTCCGCCCCAGAAAAGGTGGCAGATAGGCCTCTTGTAATAGTGTGGGCGGTACTTTGTCCTCCGCCTGTCTGTTGGCAGTTACCGGTTGCGGTGTTTATTTCTACCGCCGTGTCGGTCGGATTGTTAAAGTGGCTGTCTGTGTTGGCAGTTTCCGCCATGGTCGTGATTCCATTTTGTTTCCGCCGGCCTGTTGGCGGTATTACTGCTGCTTTACCACCGTCCACCAGGGTTGTAATGAGGGCCAAATTGCTCAATTTAAGTACATAAGCTGACTGCTCGGGCCACATCACCAACCCAGGACATAATTTAAAGAGCCAATAGAAGACTAAAGTGCTTGTGTGGACATATATATAAAAAAACAGGTACAAGCTTAGGGGGCAATGCATAATTTAAACAGCCAGTTTGACCTTAAAGTGCATGTATGGATATATGGACAACAAGTGCAAGCTTAAAGGGCAACATGCTCAATTAAAATCCACGGACTGCCTGGGTCACAATCACCACACAGGACAAATGCCTTGATGTGACTGAATCAATTCCTTCGATTATGGCAAACTTAAACAGCCCTTGATCCTTCCAAGGGGATGTGGCATCAAGCGGACGGCGTATAAAATCAATCCGCCTCCTCTTAAAAAATCACCTACTCTGAGTAAAAAAACAATAAAAATGTTCTCCCAACTCAGGGATCATCAAGCAGGGAGACAATTGAGAAAAATTGTAATAACGTTTGCCCAGCTACTCAAATTAAAATGATAAAATACTATTTTTAGAAGTAATATACAAAATTTTACCTGGCCAGTCCTAGTTCTATCCATGTGAGGCACTATTCAGGTGTGAATTTAGTAAAAAGGTGTACTATATAGCTTGGTTACTTACCCCTACAGTCTCTAAGATCGCAGCCTGTACAGTCAGCATGACATTTTAACATGGATAAGTCCAAACCTTATCGATGTAAGTCACAAAGGCAGGAGTGCATTGATAAAAGAGTATAATATGTAGCGTTGTTAACCACCCCTGTAATCTGTAGGATTCCAGCCAATACAATCAGCGTAATTTAAATTAAGATTTCCTTTAAGGCATAACCCTGTGTCTGACGCTCCATGCTGGCTATAAATATTTGGCTACTGCAAAAACTATCACTGCTTTCTAAACAAATTTAAGGATTCTCAAAGCCTCCCAATAATGTCTGACACCCAGAAGCTTTCAAATCGTAATTATCCATTTCCTGCGTGGTTGTGAATAATGAGGACAAAAAAACATGAAGTGCTGTTCAGTTTGTTTTTTCCGGATGCAGAAGTAGCAAAATATTGAGGAGTCAAGCTTATCCCCTTTAGCCGTTTGGGGGCATATTTATACTCTGTTTGCGCCGGATTTGCGTGGTTTTTTTTAACGCAAATTCGACGCAAAACGAACTCCATATTTATACTCTGGCGTTAGATGCGTCTGGCGCCAAAGTTCATGGAGTTTGCGTCATTTTTTAGCGTGGACACCGACTTTGCGTTAATGATATGCAAGGTAGGCGTTCCCTTCTAAAAAATGATTCCGAGGCATGTGCGCCGTATTTACACTCCTGGGCAAAAATGACGCCCGGGAGTGGGCGGGTCAAAAAAAATAACGTCCAGCCGCTTTTGCGTAATTTTTTAACGCCTGGTCAGGGCAGGCGTTAAGGGACCTGTGGGCTCGGAAGGAGCCCAGAGGTGCCCTCCCATGCCCCCAGGGACACCCCCTGCCACCCTTGCCCACCCCAGGAGGACGCCCAAGGATGGAGGGACCCATCCCAGGGAACTTAAGGTAAGTTCAGGTAAGTTTTTTTTTTTTTTTGTGGCATAGGGGGGCCTGATTTGTGCCCCCCTACATGCCACTATGCCCACTGACCATGCCCAGAGGACATAAGTCCCCTGGGCATGGCCATTGGGCAAGGGGGCATGACTCCTGTCTTTGCTAAGACAGGAGTCATTTCAATGGGGGTTGGGAGTAAAAAAAAATGGCGCAAATCGGGTTGAGGCGAAAATTTTGCCTCAGCCTGACTTGCCCCATTTTTTGACGCCCAAGCTCCATATTCCCCTACGCCGGCGCTGCCTGGTGTAAGTCATTTTTTTTTACGCACACCAGGCAGCTCCGCTGGCTAACGCCGGCTAACGCCGGCTAACGTCATTGAATAAATACGGCGCCCGCATGGCGCTTCAGAATGGCGTTAGATTTTTTGACGCACAACTGCGTTGGCGCAGTTGTGCGTCGAAAAGTATAAATATGGCCCTAGGTGTCTTAGGGCCAGATGTAGCAAAGGTTTTTCCCCATTCTGGGTCTACGGGAAAAAGTGATCGTACATATGGCCCTTAGTGGTAAGGACCCATAACTGAATTAGAGATACAGGTGCGGCGGATAGATGTAATCCATAATAACTTCATAAAATGGAAAACATTTAAAAATTGCCCAGTCAGGTTTTCATAATTGTTATTCAACCAAATCAGTTCCAAAGCATAGTTCCAGTAAGCTCTTTTCACTACCTGTCTGGCACCCTTGGCACTGGTGGTGAATTCCAGAGGTCTATCATTTTCAGTTTCTCACACTGTATCTTAATATTTTTCAACCAGGGTGAGATTGCCAGTGAGTCACTGGAAATTTGATCAGTTAGAGAATCCCTAAAAGGTGCCAACTCCTCAGTAGTATACAGCCTCAGCCAGTACGCAACCTGCCTTTACCCCACAACAAATGGGAATTGAGTCTGTTAAGTCCCGTCCCATATTCCACCTCCCTTTAGAACAGGTATTTGTGTGGAGAACTCTCAAATTCCATATTAGATCACATGGCACCCCATAATCTATGAGTAACTTCCACAAATTGTTCCTAGGGACCAGTTCCAAAGCTGACCTAAGGTGTATAAAGGCAACGTACAAAGATCCCTCCTCAGGGTAACATACTTCCAACAAAGCAACTTAAAACGGAAGACTTGGTCAAGGGTGCTGATATTATACCTAAATCCTGCCTGAGCATCCTCAAGAATATGGGAGTCTTTAACCTATGATTGTAGCTTAACCAAAACCTGTCTGCAACATTATTTTTGGAATTGTCCAAAAGACTTATAGGTCTAGAATTATAGGGTAGGTCTCTTTTTCTTTTATTGAAGATAGGTATTCTCCAGCTCCTAGCCGGGAAGATTACATTTTCTTGCCCCTCATGAACACGTTGCTCAGTGCATTAAGATAGGGAATCCACACATCTAGATGGGATAGAAAGAGATCAACACGATTGCCATCCAACCCAGGAGCCTTCTCCTTCTTCATTTGCATTAAGGCTATGCTAGTTTCAGCCGGGGAAAAATATAGAGAGACTGTCTCTGCAATAGCCACCTTCTCTAAAGGATTAAAAAAGGCCACCAGAACTGCCAAGCAGTACCTTTCAGTGACCTCCTCTGTTACACTCTCAACGTGTTCTTGCCCCCTCTCACTATACAAAGTCCTGAAATGCTCAACCCAGTCTCCAGATTGCACTACTGTTTCAAGGTGATTATCTATTAACTTTGAGTTAGATGTAACCAGTTTACAAGTGCCTTCAAGTTCTTACTCTTGAGTGCATGAGTAAGCATCAATCAGGGTTGCCTTATAGTTTTTCCTTGCAGAAGTTTTTCGCTACATAATTCAAAGCTTCAGAGCATCTAAAAGACAAATCTTGGCCATCCAGCATTCCTTGGAAAACCATCCTGGAGCAATTTTGGTGGAGAACCATCTTTTCCTACATTTAGTGAACAAAGGCCTTAATTGTTCCACGAGCTGACAGTGCACAATTACCATATCAGGCTTATATCCCCTCAAGTATGTTACCTCGGCTAAGTTATCCGCAAATAGTTCATGGATTTAAGTTTGGATTCCTGTATTATCCACAACTTTACCCATTTAACATTCCTCCTACTGTTGACTGTCTCTAATAGACTCATGTTAAAAACTGGTGGTAAGTTGCAACTTGTAAACATAACAGGAGCAAATACAGCACTTAAGGCATTGTGGTCACTATCTACTTTGGGGACAACCACCATATTGGCCAAAAAAGGCCACATATCCTGATCCACCAAAAAATAATATGAGTTCTCACAAGGCCTCTTTTAAAGGTCGGTTGTGGGGGAGTTTCAGAACTAGTATTGCCATTAGCAATTCTTAAGTTGTTCTCTATGATCGCCTCTTCAAACTGGCCTGCAACTACACTTGATTTTTCTGTGGTTTGATCAGGCACCCAAGAACCAGCCGAAGAGCTAAGGGGTTGTATCAGGTGATCTAACACCTCTGCCCTTTTTCAAGTGTCGTATTAGAATCACCTGCAATAGCTTTTAAGGTGCCACCGTTTAAACAGTGTAAAACATTAGCGAGTTGGGCCACTGTGGGGGAGCATACATGTAAGGGAACAGATCTAATATAAACATTAATTATGTCAACATATTTCACCCCTGTGGGAGTTTTAACTTTTACTTCTACCCCTAACACATCTTTTCTCCCCGTTGAGACTACTTTCACTAGCGGAAAAAGATCTAATTTCAGCCAAATAAGAAGACCCCCAGAAGCTCTACCCAAAGTGTTTGGAGCCGCATTCGCAACAAAATTGATGTAACCACTTCTATAAACTGGAGCCACTGCCCACGGCTCCTGATGGAGTATAATCTGGTGATAATCAATAAATTCACCCCACTCTGGGTCTGCAAGCTTAGCTCGCACACTTGCTACATTCCAAAATAATACTCTATGTTTTCGCTATTTGACCTGCTATCGATCCTCAGCTCTACACTTGTGCCTTCCTAGCCATCCATAATAGAGTTCAACTTGATCTGTGAGGCTGTGCCCCTACTACCATCTCTCAAGACACTCACCTCTGAGTCCTGGGGGATAGATGCTCCACATCGCCCAATCAAGTTGCCACGAAGTATAGAATTAAAAGCAGGAGATGGCCTTTTACCCCCCTGGTGTCAATCAACCTCTGCTAAATTGGAGAATTCATCCACCTGTGAGGTATGATGTAGATAAGCTAAAGTCAGTCAGAGATTCTCCTAAGGGGTTGGGGCATTGAGTTTAAGTCCTATGTGTGAACTTGAATTGGGCCTGAATCTTAGCTCCATGGCTATCAACTTACTGACCAGTTTGCAGCTCTTAAGTTGCCCCATTGAAATTCAGTAAGGCTACAGTGGGAGGCATGTAGGATATCATCCCTTATTATAGATGTGCACCCCCTAGAATGGCAAAGCCAATGAATTACTTTATTGACACAGGAATCTTGGGTTTTTCTAACTCCATGTTGGAGTTTAGGGACATTTATCAAGTAGATGTCACTTGGCAAGTGCGTAACCTCATTGTTACTATTTGTGTCTTGGTTCCCACAGGGATTCTGGCATCTCTGACTTGTGGGTATCTAATTGGGCTGTGTACTATGTGGCTTAAGAGTGTATCTTCCCTCAACCAGTTCATCTCTTTCAAAGCTGGAGAATATTCAAAGTGACTTGTTTGTACATGCTTCAACAACTGCATGCCAAAAATTGGATACAGGTCAATCTAAATGGGGAAGACATTCTAATAAGGAAAATCTATGTGGACAATGGCTTAAGGCAGGGTTTGTTTTGGCACCCTTTTTTTTATTTCAGATCTTTTAACTGCATTGGTTTGTAGTAATTCTTTTCCCCCTAAATTGGAGATGTCCATATGGATTGTCCTATGTACAAGGATGATTTGTAGAGTATGGTGTCTGACAAGCCAGCACACTGGGTTGACAGTTACACCCCTTCTGTTCTGCTGGCAGATGACCACCCACCATTCTTAGTGATCCCTGGCAAGTTGGCAGGGATCATTTTGGCAAAAGCTTTCTCCAAACTGAAATGCATGCAACCAAAGAAATTGCTTCATTCTGCAAAACAAAAAATCAATTGTGCTGATTAGTTTGCCTCTCTTCTTTCTTTCAGGTTGCTACCGTTACTCTGTTGTTCTGATGATGACCCTGATAAATTGCTCCTAATAAGGTCGAAACATTGACAAATAAACTAGTGGACTGATATGATTTCTCATGATACACATAGGCCCTCATTACAACCCTGGCGGTCGGTGTTAAAGCGGCGGCAATACCGCCAACAGGCCGGCGAAAAAAAAAATGGGATTACGACCGTGGCGGAAACCGCCAGCATAGACAGCCACTTGAACACTCTGACCGCCACAGCGGTAGAAACAAACAGCGCGCCGGACACCGCGAACAGGCAGGCGGGAGACAAAGTACCGCCCACTGTATTACAAGAGGCCTATCCGCCACCTTTTCCGGGGTGGAACCAACACTATCAAAAGCACAGCGGAAACAGTACACAGAAGTGAAAACACTCACCTTTTGACACCTAACGAGGAACCAGGACGCCATGGAGCCCGAACTTCATGTGTTACCCTTGTTGGTTTACCTCCTCTTCTACCGGGAGTACGAACGGCGGCGGCGACCACGGTGAGTACTGCACCTACAAAACAGGGGAGGGGGGAGGAAAGAGAGTGACAAACACATGCAACACGCAGCAACCCCACCCTAACACACAACAACATACACACAAATACATGCAGCAACATTACATATACACCCCCCCACCCCCTGGTAGAACGCAAGGACAAAAAGAAATGATTGTAACGATTGTAATGATTAAAAATCCATTAGTCAAAAGTCAAAATTCAGCATATACAAATATGTACAGCAACTACACAAGTCCGGATAGTGTACTAATCATTCTCCGTGGACCACTGGGTCTAAAATGCATGGGCGAGGCCCACACATGATGCCTGACTGGAAATGGAGAGAACACTGCTGGGGCATCAGATCGAAAATATACACGCACCTCAGGGGGAGGCGGGGCACCTCAGCCTGATGAATGCATGACACCACTGATGCACGAGGGGGCTCCATGCCCATTGATGTATCCTGGGAGTGCAAAGCCACAGTCTCTCAAGTCTCTCAAGTGGGTGGTTTGCCCACTGCTTTATCCTGGGGAGTGCAAAGCCACAGTCTCTCAAGTGGATAACAGTCTCCACTGGTTCTGGAGGGGGCTTTGTGCCCAGAGTGCTTCATCCTGCCAAAGACAGAGGTAGTGGATGTATCTCTCCACTGGTTCTGGAGGGAGCTTTGTGCACAGAGTGCTCCACATGCAGTGTGGCCGGTACAATTCCCTCACCTGGGTGTGCGTGCCACAAGATTTGCGAGGTTCAGATAGCATGATACGCCATGGAGGCTGCGACATACCCCACACTGCTGCGGCTGCACCTACCACCTATAGGTGCAAATAGTGATGGAAGAAATGCCTCATGGAAGCTGCCCAGGTTCCAAGAATTCTCCTCTAGCCTCAGATGACTGACCACTGGGGATGGTAGCCATGTCAGCGGTGGTGCCTGTGTCCGAGGATGCCACGGGCCGTGCGGCGGTGTCTGTGGCGGCGGTGCTGGCGGCGGTGCATGGGTCAGCACCTGCTGAGGGACACAGCAGGACGTCTCCTGCAGCCTCAGATGGCTGCCCACTGGGGAAGAGGCTGGGGACTGTCGCTGAGGCTGTAGACGTGCTGGGGCAGTGCAGGTGGAGGTGCTTGTGGCGGTGTCTGTCGCGGCAGTGCTTGCAGCGGTGTCTGTTGCGGCGGTGCTGGCGGTGGTGCTGGCGGTTGTGCATGGGTTAGCACCTGCTTAAGGATACAGCAGGACGTGTCCTGCAGCTTCGTACGGCTGCCCACTGGGGAAGGGGCTGGGGACTGTCGTTGAGGCTGTAGATGTGCCAGTGGCGGTGCAGGTGGCAGTTGTGGTGGCGGGGCAGCTAGCGGTGTTCGCCGCCGTACAGGTTGGTGTGGTCGTGGACAGAAAGTGTGACACTGGTCCCTCAGTCGGTGCCACCATGCCCTCTCCTGACCTGCTCTTTAGCTTTTGCCCCTTCCCCAGCTTTGATGGTGCCGCCATTGTCTTGCCACTATCCCCTTTGTTTTTTGCTGAGCCCTTGGTGGCTGGTACTTTCGGCTTCTCCCTCTGGGATGTGGGAACCTTTTTCACCTTGAAAGGTGGCGGAATGTCCTTGCCCTCGCAATGTGGCACACTGGCAGCTCTGATGGGTGGCACACTCGATGACCCCGCAGTTGCTGGCACCACTGTGCCTGGGGATTTGGTGGCTGAGGTAATGGGCTGGGACCTGGAAAGCCTGGCCCGAGGGGAAGGACGGGGGGGGGGGGAGGTGAAGGGAAGAGGTCAAGGTTTGCCAGGAAAAGTTTTTTAGACACACTGGGAAAGGAAGATGGAGGGGGTTTGGGAGTGGAGGTAGAGGTAGTGGTTGTAGGAGGTGTACGTCTGCTGAATTTGGGTGAAGGTGCATGGGCCAGAGGCTGTTGTGAGGTGGATGGCTGTTGGGTGGGTGTGTGCCTGCGTTTGTGTACTTTGGGAGGAGGGCTCACTGACACACTGGGAGAGGACACTGGGGATGTGTGAATGGTAGTGGGGGTGGTGAGTGCACGTGAGCAGTGTGTGGTGATGGGCGTGCTGGTGATGGAGGCAGTGGCTGAGGATATAGTGCATACAGGTGAGAGTGGAGACGAGACAGGGAGGGAGGAGGACATGGAGGAGGGGGACACAGCGGAGGCAGTAGATGTTGCTGTGTCTGCATGGGATGGTGCTTGTGTGAGTGCCTGTGGGATGTGTGGTGCTTATGTTTGCCATGTCCACTCTTGTGTGTTGATGAGTGTGCATGCTGGTCTGATGGTGTGCTTGGAATAGGCTGAGGTACAGGGGATTGGTTCTGGGTGGAGGAAGTTGGAGTGGGGAGGCTGGACACAGGGACAACGGCTGCTATCAGTGCTGAGGCCAGAGCCTGAAATGCTCTCTGTCGGGCTGGCTGGCCAGAATGAATGCCCTGCAGATATGCATTTGTTTGTTGCAAATGCCTCTCTACACCCTGGATGGCATTCACAATGGTAGATTGCCCAACAGTGAGGGATCTCAGGAGGTCAATAGCCTCCTAACGGAGGGCAGCAGGGCTGACTGGGGCAGGGCCTGAGGTGCCTGGGGCGAAGGAGATGCCCACCCTCCTGGGTGAGCGGGCACGTGACACACGCTGAGGGGCTGCTTGGAGGGCAGTGCTGTTAGGGGGGTTGGCGGCTGTACCTATTGATGCGGTGGGCACAGAGGTGCCCGCCACTGCAAGGGAGCTAACATCAGAGGAGGAGTTGCAGTCACTGCTGTCTGCTCCTGTCCCCGCTGTGGAGCTCCCCTCACCCTCTGTCCCACTGGTGGCTTCAGACTCCATTGTTTCGCCCTCCAGGGCCAAGTGGGTTGCAGCTCCCTCCTGCTCCGGTGCCAATGCTCCTACGCCTGATGATGTTATTGCACACAAGAACAGGGAGCCCACAAAAAGGTGGGGGGGAAGACAGAAGAAAGACATGTTCAGTGCATGCAACACCACTACCGTTGGCGGACACAACGCACAGGGAGCAGCCCTCTGCACTATGCCATGCACTGACAGTTCCTAGAAATTTCAGCTGACTATGGTGTACGAGGCCTAAGACCAATTGCTGCACACCTGGACGTCACAGGAGCCTGACCAGGTGTGGATGGCTATTACCACTGGTGGGGTTGGGGTGACACATAGCCTGCCTCACAAGGGACCTTGCCTACCAAGTTCGCCCTGGCCTAGGGGAACCCACTGCCCACCTCCCCCACCCAGACACCTCGTAATGCGCGCAGAGTCAATTGAATGAGAGTGTACTCACCCCCTTGTGGCTGCTGCGATGCCCTCAAGCGCCCATCCAACTCCGGATAGGCCACCACCAGGATCCGGTACATCAGGGGGGTCATGGTGCGACGGGCACCCCTCCCACGTTGGAGGTCATCCCCAGCTGGGACTCTGACGTCTTCTTGCTCCAGCGGCGCAGGTCCTCCTATCTTTTCCAGCAGTGGGTGCTCCGTCTGTGGTAGACCCCCAGGGTCTGGACATCCTTTGTGATGGCACGCCAAATACCCTTCTTCTGGTGAGTGCTGACCTAGAGGAATGGTACAGGGGGAAAGGAAATTACGGACCCATCCGGACTGTCATACTCATTGCCCCCCAGTTCCCACCCTTGCCCTGACGCACATACACTCACCATCCTCACATGCAGGCCTCAGCCCCCCCATGTATCTTCCATCCACACCACTCAAAACAGGCATTGCTCATGCAGCATGCTCACAGTGTACTCACCTGTTTGTCTGGAGGACCGTACAGTTGCGTTTACGGGGGGAGGACTCCATCTACTAGTTTCTCCAACTCCTCCGAAGTGAAGGCAGGGGCCCTTTCCCCAGACACATGAGCCATCGTCACTTCCAGACACAGGTCACAGCAGCACTTGCAGTGTAGGTCCTCTCCTGTTGAAGGCCAGGTATCAAGTGAGTGAACAGACAGAAAATGGTGGTCACGTCCGTGGCGGTGCATACCGTCCCCTCCGGCGTACATCGTCATTGGTTCCTGGGACCCATGGGGCCCAATGTTAACCAATGAAGAATTGCACTGCGGTCTACGACCGCCCACCGCGACAGTGTAGAACGCCAGCGCAGTTACCGCATTTCCCTTGTCCCACCTTACAGGTCAGGCAGCCGCCATTTCAGGAGGCCACATGGGATAGATGTTAACTGCGTCACACATATCTAGGCTGGGAATATAGACAGATACCGGCACATTGCGGATTAATAACGTTTCTGCAAATAACACATTGTGATACCTCAGTGTTGTATGACTCTCTGCTCTCTGTTCTCCTCCATAGGGCACATCCGCTGGGGCAGGTGATGAGATGGCGGCATCCTCAGGTGTACAGACCCCTGGTGGACCTGTCAACAAAGGAAGAGAGACACATCCTAGTCAAATAGATAGACTTGATCGTGCAACAATCCAGGAACTGTATGCCCAGTTGGAGCCGGACCTGATGTCAGCTATCTGCCATCCCACAGGAATCCCCCCTCTAGTGCAGGTCCTGTCTGTACTCCATTTCCTGGCCAGTGAGTCTTCTCAAACAACAGTGGCCATGGCATCAGGGATGTCCCAGCCAATGTTCTCTAACGTGTTGTCCAGAGTGCTGTTTGCCCTGCTGAAACACATGCGCAGCTACATCGTGTTTCCTCAGGTGGAGGATTTGCCCACAGCGAAATGTGACTTTTATGCACTGGGACATATCCCCATCATCATTGGTGACATTGATGGTACACATGTGGCATTTGTCCCCCCCACAGGAATGAAAAGGTGTACACAAACTGGAAAAGCTACCATTCGATGAATGTGCAGATGTTGTGGCAGACCAGTGCATCTCCCATGTGAATGCCAAGTATCCTGGCTCAGTCCATGGCGCTTATATTTTGAGGAATAGCAGCATCCCTTATGTGATGGTCCAACTCCAGAGGCACTGTGTGTGGCTAATAGGTGAGCCTAATGTCCCCACACAGTTTCATTTCTTGTCTGGGTATGGGGCTGTCCCTAAGGGTTAGTGTGTGTCTAACTGTTGTTCCTCGACATTTGCAGGTGACTCTGGTTACCCCAACCTGTCATGGCTACTGACCCCAGTGAGGAATCCCAGGACAAGGGCAGGGGATTGCTACAATGAGGCACATGGGCGAACTAGGAGGGTGATCGAATGCACCTTCGGCCTCCTGAAGGCCAGATTCCGGTGCCTCCATCTGACAGGTGGCTCCCTATACTACTCACCGAAGAAAGTGTGCCAGATAATCGTGGCCTGCTGTATGCTGCACAACCTGGCTTTGCGATGCCAGGTGCCTTTTCTGCAGGATGATGGGCCAGATGGTGGTCTTGTGGCAGCGGTGGAGCTTGTGGACAGTGAAGAAAAGGAGGCAGAAGAAGAGGATATCGACAACTGAAACAACATCATCATGCAATACTTCCAGTGAGACACAGGTAAGAATATGTCACTGCTTTCCACATCTCATTCTATTGTTGGAACTAGCAGAAGTGTGTCATTTTCATTTAGTGTATGGTGTATGGACCCTGACTTGTCACTTTGATTTTCCATTTCACAGATCTGGGTCCCACTTTGTGCCTTCTGCTATGTTTACTGCTGGCCTACAGCTGTATTACATTGGTATGTGAACAAGTAAATTGACATTGCTATATTCCATAGTTATGGCAATTACACATTTGTGAAACCACAGACTGACTCTAGATTGTTTTGTGATTGAAGTGTGTTTAGTCCTGTGCCAATAAGTGGAGGGGGTTGTAAAATGGGCTGGTGGGATGGTGGAGGAATATCCGTGGCAGAGTCCAGTCTATTTGTTTCACAGGTGCATTGTCCAAAGGGGCATAGGAAGTGGAGCAATGGCAGTTTAAGGATGAACAGGGTGACATAGTGGGACAGAAGGGTGACATTCAGGGGGGTCTCATTTCCTGGAGGGATCTTTGCAATGTTCTCTGTCTTGTTCCTAGATCTCAGGGACCGTTTGCGGGGTGGTTCTCCATCTGCAAGGGGTGGGGTGCTGGTGTACTGTTGTTCCTGTGGCGACGCCTCCTGTCCGCTAGCGCCGGTGGAGGTGGAGGGCTGTTCATCATCCAGGCTAGTGTCAGGGGCCCCTTGTTGTGCCACTGTGTCCCTCCTGGTGTTGACAAGGTTTGCCAGCACCCCTGCAATGGTGACCAGGGTGGTGTTAATGAACTTCAAGTCCTCCCTGATCCCAAGGTAGTGTTCCTCCGGCAGCCGCTGGGTCTCTTGAAACATGGCCAGTACCGTTGCCATCGTCTCCTGGGAATGATGGTATGCTCCCATGATGTTGGAGAGTGGGTTTCCTGGGCCTGTTCTCCCCCTGTCGCACAGCAGTCCTCTCAGTTTCCCTGTTATCCTGTGCCTCTGTCCCCTGAACCGTGTGCCCACTGCCACTGCCCCCAGGTCCCTGATTTTCTTGGGTTGGTGGGTTTGCCTGGGTTCCCTGTAGTGGTGGACACACTGCTGATTGACGTGTCCTGGGGACAGAGGGATGGGCCCTCTGGGGGGGTGCTGTGCTGGTGTTTCCTGAGGGGGAGGCTCTGTGGTGGCTTGTGACAGTGTCAGGGGAACCGACTGTCCTGAGGTCCCAGATGGGCCGGGCTTTTCATCTTGATCCAGGCATGCAGAGCTGCTGTCATCACTGTGGGCCTCTTCTGTGGGGGGACTGGATATGTCTGGCACCTCCTGTCCGGTGACGTTGGGTAGGGGTCCAGTTGGGGTGTAAATGCATAATTATTGTATCTGTGTGTGCCATCATGTGCAATGGGTGGCTGACCCTCTACTCCAGTGCTTGCATTATCGGCTTGGTGCTTGTGTGATTGTCGATTTTGGGGCATGAGTGAGTCTCTGTAGTGGACATGCTTGGGTGATGGGTGTCAATGCATTGGTTTTACATGCAGGGCTTGGTTTTGGGATGTGTGGGTTGTGTTGGTGGGGTATCTGTGGGTTGTTGGGGTGATGGGTGTGAGGGTAATGGTGGGAGTATGTGATGGCATGCAGTTGGGGTGGGGGGATAAGGTAGTAAAGATTTGCCTTGCTAGAGTCCAGTCCTCCTGCTACTCCTGCAAGGCCCTCAGGATGCAGAATTGCCAAGACTTGCTCCTCCCATGTTGTTAGTTGTGGGGGTCCACCGCCAGTCCTCTGTACAGCAATCTGGTGTCTGGAGACCACGGAACGCACCTTCCCCCGTAGGTCGTTCCACCTCTTTCTGATGTCATCCCGTGTTCTTGGATGCTGTCCCAATGCGTTAACCATGTCAACAATTCTGCACCCTAGCTCCATCTTCCTTGCAATGGAGGTCTGCTGCACCTGTGATCCGAATAGCTGTGGCTCTACCCGGAAGATTTCCTCCACCATGACCCTGCACTCCTCCTCAGAACACCTGGGGTGTTGTTGAGGTGCCATGATGTGATGTGGGTGATATGTGAGGTGGTGTCTGTTGTGATGTGTGAGGGGGTGTGTTGGGGTGTGTTGTTTGAGGTGCGTGGATGTTGTGTAAGTGATGGTGTTGTGTGTCTGTGGATTCTGGTGTTGTTTTAGGTAGTGTCTCTCTCTGGCCTGTTTTGAAATTTCTGGTAGTAAGGGTTTGTGGGTAATGTGGATGTGTGCTTTATATTGGATTGGGTGTGTGGGTGTGGTGTGTGTATTTGTATCAGGTGTGTGTATTTCGAATTGTCCAATGTGGTTGTGTTTTGTATATGTGTGTGTATTTTGAGCGCAGCGGTGTGTACCGCCAATTGATTACCGCGGTTGAAAGACCGCCGCATTGATTCGTGGGTCGTGATAGTGTGGGGGTATTTCTGTTGCCGTGACGGTGTCGTTTTTTTTTATCGCCAGTTTATCACTGACCTTTGGTGTGGCCCACTTGTGTGGGTGTCTGTATTGTGGCGGATTCCAGGCTGTGGGTCGTAATACCTGTAGCGGAATTCCGTGGCTGCAGCGGTATGTTGGCGGTCTTCTGCACGGCGGTAAGCGGGATTTACCCCCAGGGTTGGAATGATGGCCATAGTGTACTCTTATTTTGAGTCTTGCTGAATGTATTCATCATTGTAAGCCCCTAGAGACAAGTGTACATATATGTTGTATATATTTTTTGTACAACACCAATGCACAACCTTTTCATTTGTGTCACTATTTACTTTCGCTGCATCATTCTTGGAGTTCCTGTAATGTGATACAAAAATTAGGAATTTCACTTAAAGCTTGTATTTCCCCCCTTAGGAGCAAATATAAGAAGAAAGTGTTTTAAAATGTGCCTTAGCACTGCATTAATGATATTAGGCTAATAACTAAATTAAACAAAAAAGAACGGTCAAGTTAAAAATGTATACATATAGTGATAAACTCCTATTTAAAAGATAAGTCCAGGCCTTTACAGACTCTTTAAATGTGAACAAATGGCTGATATATTTCTTTTGTAAAGGTTGAAACACTTACTTGTAGGCAATTAAGATTCAAAAAGCCAATTGAGTGAAAGGGCAGAGATCAGCTTTCAAGTATACATTTAAATATCTCACTGCTAAGGGGCTAAAATTAACCCTCTCTGGAAAAACAAATCAGCATGCCAAAAAGTCATTATTTACCACAACAATACAAGCAGCAGCGGCAGGGTGTGTCTGATGTGTTTATTGACATTAGGACTCCACGCACTTTACTCATGTTAACCTGTGGTAAAGTGCTTGTGTGATCTACCTTAAACATGGTAAAATTGGCATACACACAATTGGCACATTTAATTTACTTATAGCTCCCAGTAAATAGTCCTGCATATATTGAAGGCCTGTATATTAGAAAATGGGAAAGGCACTGAAAATGTAAACACAATGTGCTGTTGTCTCTATTGCTGAGCCCATCCTAGTTGGTATGACTTATGTGGAGCTACTGCAACACAACTGTGATGTGCCCTGCCTTCAACAGGTGCATGACTTTCTTCGGACGCTATCCCACAAGAGTTGTCACTGGGGGGGAAGCAATGTAGAATGGGGGGAATGAAGCAGAGGATATGTGAAACTGCAAAAAGTGGGTGAGTGATGTAAAGGAGAGGGGCAAAGTAGGGAGGAATATCTATGGATAGGGAAAAGGTCAAAAGGATTGGATGAATTACAGGAAATCTACGTGGTGGAAGCTGGATGTCATATACTTAAAAAAGAGCTATTTATTCCTTCCCAACTCCCCATGATATTTTAAACAAGTGTTAGCACGTCGGACCTTAATAAGTAAACTTAGAAGGGGACGCAAAAAGGTCGATGAACCTTTTGACTCGTATTAAGATGTTCTTGCTATAGCTCTAGTGCAGAAATCATTTAATTCAATACACAATAATCAATACTCATTAGTAATCAATAAAATCAATAATCAATGGAGTCAGTAAATGTCGCGCACCATGACCTTTCAGCCATGAATAACCACACCTTTAAGAAAAGTTTAGTAAGTTAATTTCCCTTATAATAACAATGCTAAAGTCATGTAGATTAATCTCAAAATCAAATGAAACACATATAAGAACAATACTGGTTGTCCAAAACAATGGAAGAAATGCAATCTAATCAAAGCTTGAATCACAACACATTCTAAAGTTACGGTGCAGATCAATAGCAGAGTCAGTTGCAATGAAGTAATAACGTACATAGAATTCAGCAAGATAAGTTGCCAAACATTAGTCCCTGTAATTCGTCAGTCATTATGGGAATACCCTCAACTAACCTCAGATTAGCATCAGCATGTTGGGCTTCATGTAAAACAATTTAGAACACGAATTTATTAAAAACGTCTAGCTATGGAACAGGGCAGTTGGTACCTAGAAAGAAAAGGCATAAAATGCTTAACAGTCACATGGTCATATCTACCTATCCACGGTATGGGTCAGTAAGCAGAATCAGTCTTCGTCCTCGGGTCATCAATTGATCAGCAAAGCATCAGTGTCTCAGTCAGGGAGTATGAGCCCAATGACAGAATCTCGAGTCTCTTTTAAAGTCTCTTCTGTTCTCAAAATCGCATCTCAAATCGGAATAGGGTCTCCCTTCCCTAAAGCATCTGAATAATTCTCCTCTGTCGCTTTGTTATATCAAAGTCACCTAAACTATCCCCTAATTCTCTATTGGTCAGTTAATCGTCCATTTATACTTTACCCAATAATATTTATATACTAAATCTATGAATTATAATATTTTGCTCTTCTCATGAAGTTGATTGGTTCTCTTTACGATGTCCCCATCATCTGGCTCGTCAGGTAACAATAATGTTGCGTCTTCAGCTCCAGTCAGTGTCTTCATTGTTTTCGTCCTGGGAAAGTGTATCTCACACACATTACACACAAATTGTTACTCTAGCGGGAACATCATCCCCTGTTAGTTGGTTCTCACGAAAAGCTTCTGTTAAGCACTTTTAACAAGACAATGGACATTTCACAGTTTAGTTCAATCTGTCAGCATTTTTATTAACCGCTAAGGAATACAGCTTCTGTATGAGGCCTGGCAAAACTAGGCCAAGACACTAGCTAAGTAAGGCCTATAATTATTAAGCTAAAGTATACTTCATAACCCTAAATTTGACATATTACTACATTAATCTAATATATTTTCAATATTTCAAAAGTATTAATCATCAATTAGTACACTTCGTGAACACTGATGGCCATTCTTCGAGGTCACATTTCCCAAATGCGTGCATTATTTCTCTATGTTATTCGTTTTCTACATAATTCAATTACCCAAAATACATAAACACTCATTAATAATTTCTAGTTAAAACATCTGCTCTAGCACAAGTTATGGAGCCTAACGGAACTGATTACCCTGAACAGCACAGAAGCCTATGACAACTGTAATATTGCAATATGTTTCTATTTTCACCTGTTCTTTCTCTTTCCTTTCCTTCATTTTCTCTCATCCCTTTCTTTTTTCCTTTATATCTATTGGCTTTGAAGAGTGAGCCTAGAATTTTGGGCGTATGCAGTTCGGAAATATGACACTTAACTATATTATAATGCGAGATGTGGAGCTGAGAAAATCTTGGTCTTTTTTCATGTAATTACCTGAATGCTATACTTAAATTGTGGTGATGATGACTGTGATCCTTAATGAATGTACTTATTTGTGGCCTAGTCATTGCGTGCAGCCGCACCGCAGCTTGACTCACTCCAATTGCCGTATTGGCTCAGGTGTGTGAAGTAAGTGACCTCCGTGCTGGCTAAAGACACTGATTCCTGTGTCAGTATGGGAGTGTGCAGTGGTGTTTGTGCGCATATTGCTTTCTGATCCATGCTGGTTGGCGGATTTGCAGGGAAGCATGCTTCTAACGCTGTGGACATTCCTGAAGGAGGAGATTGGTATTTCTCCTTATGGTGAGCAACCTGCCCGGCATCTCAGCCTCACTTTGAATGGTTGGCAGCCATTTTGAATATAAGTAATTCCAATGGACTTCATGCGTTCCAGCTAAATCAGCAGCCAATTTAAGCTGTGTTGCAATTGTTGAAATAATTTTGTGAATTCTACCTTGTACTTTGCCAGCAGAGATTACATATGAATATATTCTTTACATATGAACGAGGAAAAGTTCTTTTCAGGAAAGTCATGTATTCTGATCCTATTTTTTGGCACTTTTAAGATAGAAAATATGCAATTAGATCCTCCATTACACTTTTCACAAATAAAAGGTGAACCTTTTGGGATGGGGGATCCCTTGGAAAAGATGTAAGGAGGAGTTTCAAACTTATATAATGTCAATTGATGGCAATAGAATGCCAGCCAAAGGAACAAATAAAGTACTCTTTTACATTCTTTAGGGTCTGAGTGACAGGGGATTTTCACATCATTACTTAAATAAGAAAATTAAGGTGAGGAAATGGATGTATACGAGGAACCCATACTGAGATTAGATGCCCGTTTTAAACCTACCATAAGTAAAACCAGTGAGAGGTATCATTTCTACAAGAGGAGACAGAAAGAACAGCATTGAGATGTTGATCTAATACATGTAATTGTGGAGACACAACCAATAGGATGATAAGAGATCAGCTCATGGTGAATACAAATAATAAACATATACAGGAACGTTCATGGATAATGGGGGATCTACAATAGAGGAAGTTGTGGCGTATGCCAAAGCAATAGGACAATCCATGAGCTGGGTGAAATAAGTTAGCGAAACACAACAGAATAAAAAAGGGTTTGCGTTGTGCCAGAAAAATACAGAAAGAGTGAAGTTTATAAAGGTGGACATAAGGATAGCAAAATGTACTGCTTTAGATGTGGCAATCCTAATCATTTTGCGTCCTCAAGAAACTGTTGTGCACTTAATAAAGTGTGCAACAATTGTAAAATAAAAGTTCATTTTCTTAAATGTGCAGAGACTTAAAAAACAACTTAAACATCGTGTTGCACAGGTATCTAAAGGTACAGCTTCCAGAATAAATGACATGGAAGATGAAATAGTAATGTGAGAAAATGTAGTGTTGATGGTGCGGGTAGAAGATATAAAAGATGATGATGAACGTATTAATCCACCAATGTGCGACTTGAAAGAAATGGATACAGAACTGTCAGTGATGACTGATTCGGGTTCTCCTTTCGCAATAATTTCTAAGGCCTAATTTGAAACTAAATTAGGAGTTAATATGCCATCTTTAACCCAATGTGATAGCTATTACTTTTGATGAACGGGGTATTGACTTTGTAGGATATATTGTGGCAATGACAAAACTTAAAGGAAGAGAGGCTCAATTGAAAATGTATGTTGCTAAAATAGGAGAAATTATGTTAGGTTGGAAAGACCTGAGGAGATTAAACATTAAGCTTGATCCTATGCAGTGGACATGTTTTGGTAGTGCATGAGTTGCAAGTAAAATAGAAAATAATTGCTTCCTTCCCTGAAGTTTTCAGCAAAAAAGTGGGAATGTTACAAGGCTATGAACATGAAATAAAACTTAAGAGTGGTGCTGAACCAGTCAAACATGAGAGTGAGAATGGTACCTTTCAGTGTGAGAAAGGAGTTACAAAACATTTTGGAGCAAATGCAAAAAGGACAATATCACTGAAGAAATTGAAACATCAGAATGGATTTTTCCTGTTGTTTTGGCAAATAAAGAAAAACAATGGTAAACTCAGCATAGACTTGAATGTAATTAACGAAAATATCATTGTGGATCGACATTCTTTGATGAAAATAAACAATCTGCTGTTAATGTTTAATGGAGCCACAGTGTTTTCCACTCTAGACTTACATAGTGATTGCCATCAGATGAACTTAGCAAAAAAATCTAGGGCCAGATGTATCATTCTTCACAATAGCTCTTACCTAATTGCGATTTTTAGCGAATCACAATTAAGTAATAGCTATTGGAAAGTATAAAACTCCAGGAGTTTCATACTGCGATTCGCAAGGGCTCTCAAATGGACCTACCTCATTAATATTCATGAGGTAGGTCGCAATTTGCGAGCCATTGCGAATAGCTACAATCACAGGATTTGTGGCCTGCTGGGTTCAGCAGACCGCCATGTCTGTGATTGCTTTTCAATAAAGCAATCTTTTTTTTTTAAATGCAGCCCGTTTTCCTTAAGGGAAAACGGGATGCATTTAAAAATGAAAAATTAAACGTTTTCTTTTCATTTTTTAAGAGTAGGCAGGGGTAGGCAGTAATTGGCTTGTGTATATGCTACTAATCATTTTAGGCATTTTATTTGGGGAAATCACTTTGTCATCCTAACCGACCACAAACCACTCATTTCTAAAATATCACCTGGTGGTGGTAGGAATTCAATGGCCTGTGTTGCAAGATTGTGTTCTAAGCTGCAAGAGTACAATTTTGATATTAAGTTTGCACCAGGTCAGCTGAACCAAGCAGCTGATTTCCTTTACAGATTGCCATTTCAAGATGAGAGAGTGAAAGAAAATGATGACAAAGATTTTCCATGTGGTGGTGAGTTTAAAGAATGCATGTGGAAAAAGTGCTAATATAGATGATGAAAATATGTGGATCAGTGAATATGCGAAAGGCAAGCAAATAAACATGGTAAAGAATTGTATGATTGAAGGTTGGTCCAAGGATAAAACTCTTGTAGGTCATTTACATTAATTTGCACAGGTGGCATCAGAGTTGTCAATGAATGGTGACTTCTTGTTTCGCAATGATAAATGTATACCACCAAGGAAATTATATAACCAATTCTTGAGTTATGCCCCCAAGGGCTATGGGAATGTCTGCATTGTAAAATCAAACACATAAGCATTACTGGTGGCCTGGAATGGATGATGAGGCTGACCATTTGGTGAGACAATGTGATGTGATTGAGATGGTAGATAAAAATTGTAAGATTCAGGTACTCCCTATGGAAGTAACCTCTTGGCCAGCATATGCTTGGCAAAAAGTGGGTTTAAATATTGAACTATAAAGAGTGTGCCAGGAACTGTGAGATTAATTATAGTATTAATAGATTATTATTCTTAGTGGCCCAAGGTCAAATTTGTGGACAACGTGGACACATGTACTGTGACCGAATGTCTCATGGAAGTGTTTAGTAGAAAGGGCTTCCCATAGAAGTGAATCACAGAAAATGGAGTTCAGTTCACTTACAAAGAAATTGTACTCTTTTGGAAAACTCACAAAATAAAGCATGTACATAGAACCTTGTATGACCCACAATGTAATGATTTAGTGTGAAGATTCAATCGTTATTTTAAAGAGAGTATACACGTGGCTGTTGTTGAGAGTATTTCTTTTCCAGTGTCAATTTATGATAGATTGTGGGCATATAGAATCACACCACACAATGTTACAGGTGTATCAACTTTTGTGTTCAGGAAAGGGATACAACCACCATCCTTGATCAGTCTATGGGGTTCAAGATCAAATTTACTAAAGATGATACCTTGAGTGAACAAGTCTTGAATGATGTCAGAAGAAGGGTTAGAAACAAAAAAGACAATTCTGTGAAACAATTTAACATAGAACGCAAAGTCACTTCGAGTAACACCGTCATAGGTGATGCATAAGGGTGTTAGTAAATTCTCCACACCAATTATAGTAATCAAAATTTCCAAAGGAAGTGTAATCATCCAAGATGGCAAGTGTTGGAGTTACAGAAGATTATCTAAATAAATGTGTTTATATGAGCATGGTGTCTCAGGCAAGCAAAGGTATGAATAATCATACTCTGAGGATGAACAGAATGGACAATGAACAAATTATGAAGGTGTGTAAGTGAGCGATTAAGATTTCAAATCACCAATGAATGTGGAAGATGTACCTGTAACAGAAGAAGCTTCAGAAACCGCAGATGACTCAGTGGAAAGTGGCAGAGATTCTATATTAGACCATGTAAAATGTGCTCCCAGAACCAGAGTTCCTTCAAGGAAAATACTGTTTGATAAATCATAATTTAGTGTATAGTTCTTATCTTTGTTAAGAAAGGAGATGTGAAATAATATTTCAATGTATTCCTGTTTTCACCTGTTTTTCGCTTTCCCTTCCTCCCTTTCTCCCATCCCTTTCTCCTTTCACTTAAATCTATTGGCTGCAAAGCATGAGTATAGAATGTTAGTTGTGGGCGATTCAGAAATATGAGAGGTAACAATATTATAATGGGAGATGTAGAGCTGAGAAGATGCATAATAAATATGCTCCTTCTACATATCATTCTTGGTCTTTCTTTGTGTAATTACCTGAATACCACAACAACCTCAAGCAAAGTAACACATCCTTGAATTTGAAAAGAGAGAGCTGTTGCTACTTTTTCTTCTGCATTGTTCAACTTCAAGGTTTAACTGGCAGAAGCATCTGAGTTTCCTTACTGGGCAAAAAGTGCACAGCAGTTTTGCTCCTGTCACTGACTCCAAGTGTACACGGTTGGAGAGACAACAACACACATTGGTGTCATAGTTGGACTCTTTCTCTAGGCAAGACTGCTGGTTTAGGGATGACAACAATTTTGTTTGTAGGCAACTAAGTCAACCCTATAATAAGTCACAACTGTCAGCCCAACCCTCCCGGCTCACAAGCAGTACCTCACCAAAAACCCAAATAGTAAAAGGTGATTTCTGGCAGCCTTTACACATTGACTCAAGAATGTGACATCCTAGTGCAGTCATGGTTAAATGGAGATTATCTTTTTCTCACATGAGTGACAAGTCTCAGTTACACACAGGTAACGAAGGAGATGCAGTAAAGTTTTCAATAGGTTTTATTAAAAGACTGCAAGCATATGCAAATCAGTCTTGATCATGCTCCTCATGGGAACAGTCCAGCCTGACCAGCCAGGCCAGGTCCTCCCCGAATCGGAACACAAGCAACCTTGCCGGTGGTTGAGATTAATTCAGGCATTTCATCCATCACCTTGTGATCCTAATATTGACATGTAAACATGAGGTTTATTTGTCTAGCACAATACAAAAGCATACCTGGCAATGCTGCCAGAGTGACATTAGAACTGAAGGCAAAAACTGAGTGCAGTTGTGTATTTCTTCCGACAGAATGATATCCAGAGGTATCCATGTCTACCAGTGACTTTTTACCAGTGTGCTCCTTAACCACCTTAGGAGAGCTCGGTGAGCCCTGAGTTTATTTTCTACCTGCAGATAGCACCGCCCGGAAGTGATGTCAACCTCCTCTTCCACATGGCTGGACAAGAAGCCAGATCTTTACTCCTCAATAGCATGTGCAAGAAGGTGACAAATATTAGCCACTTGGAAAGGTTTCTCCACTGGTCTAGTGTAGCTCCAGTGTAGCTCCAGTCACCAAGCACAGAGAAATAGACCCCTTTCTCCACTTCAACAACTCCCTGGATCAAATTGACTTCCAGCTGAGGTCCTTTTCTCCAATAGACACAGATTTTGGGTAAGCCTCCCAAAATCAACTGGGCAAAAACTGGGATATAACTGCTAGCTGTTACCAGAATTACACACAACACGACATTCCAGAAAAATGAGTTCCCCAAGGTGTACCTGGACACCATCGGTCACATTTTTTTCCTTACCTAAGAAGTGGCTGTCATCAGTGGATGTGACCCTGGGAGTGTTATGTATATGGTGCGTGTTACCCAGAAGAATGCAGATACATCTATCCATCTTTCCATCCATCCATCATTTCATCCATCCATCCATCCATCAAGAGGCCTTTTATGTTGGCCTGAAAGGATAACTCATGTTGCCAGTCTAGTAGCATAAAGCGTGAATGGAGAAGACAGTCCTACATGAATCTACAATAGGATAGTTACCACTACAATCTTTTCACCTGGGAAGTGGAGAGTCCACCAGCTACCATCTTAGAGTGCCATATAGTGACTGCTGCAGTGAGATCCAGCTTGCAACCAGTTGTAGACCACCCAGAAACTGTAATACTGTCCTGACTTCCTTCTACTTTTCTAAGGAATAGACTCTTTACCTCCTCACACCCGAGAAGACAAACTGTCTACCCTAGAGAAAAATAGTTAACACTATAGATTCCTGAACTGTTGCATTCATTTAGAGAATTATGTAGAGGGTGATTACCTTTCCTTATTGGACTCCAGAGCACCACAGGGGCCTTTATAGTGGTCTCCTTCCTTAAACCTGTGGTTAATTGACTATCTATATTTTAATGCCACACCTGCCAGATCACTCTGGTTGCCATTTTTTTTCAGTGGTGGGGCTTGGAGGCCTACTATCACCAGCATCGACTGAGAAGACTTCCTTAAACCTCATCAGCAAAGATAGGGCCACATGCCATACAATTATCTTCAGACTCTCAAAACACAAACTCCTTCAAAGAGTTATGTTGGGCGGCAATGCAAGATTGTGTACATCTATTAGTAGTTGATAAATTTGACTTTCAAATTGATATATTTCACACACTTATGATTTGTAATTGCTCTCAAACCTTGTCCCACTCCAGCAATTTAAAAAGCTGCACAGAAATAGACTCTGTGGTCTGTTTGTGCTTCCTAGACTTGAGGTTCTCCAAATGAGAACTAATCATTAGTACCCACCTCTCATGAACAGATACTGGTCCTAAATCCTTCTTGAATCTCACCTCAATAAATGATTGATCCTTAGCTGCAACTAGATGATGCTTGCTAACGTTTACCAGGAGTCAATGTTCATTCAGAAGGTTCAGAGCTTTCTCTGTGTGTTCCTTTGTCATTTGGCGAGTTGGTGTTGTTATCAGACAACCATCCAGATATGGCAGGATTGATATTGGGTGTTGATAAAGAGCGCCATCAGGGGTACCAGAATCTTTGTGAATACACACATGGGGATGATTTCAGACCTAATGGAAACACTCTGAACTGAAAGTGGAAAGGGCCCACAGAAAATCTCAGTAACTTCTGGTGTTTCTGATGTACTGGGATATGCAGGTAACCGTCCCAAAATCTAGTGTTATGAGTAAATTCCCCAGTGGCACAAGCACACTGCCCCCATGTGTCCCATACTGTGCTTGCTATACAGCTAGCATTTTGAAATGTGCTCTCTTGACCCATGTATTTATATTTCTGAGCTTGAGTACCAGGCTGTACTTGACAGATACCTTCCCACTCGAAAAGATAATGGAATATGTTCCTTCTCCCCTCTCCTAAAAAGGAGCTAATATGTTTGTCTTTTGTCCAGAAAAGCATGATCCCTGACCAGATATAGGCCCTCATCATGACTTCGGCAGTCTTTTCCAAAGAACGCCGAAACTGCGGGTGCCAAAATACCGCTGTAATATGACTAATCTCTTACTTCTGCCCGAAATCGGATGAAATTCTGAGACCAGTCGTGCTGGCGGTTGGCGGTGCAGAGGTAGTACCGCCACTGGTACCGCCATGCCACACAGAGACTGCACACATATTCCAAACCGTAATATGGTGTGGAGGTGTCCAGATGGCTTTGGCCAAACTCCTAATTTGGTGTTATTCACCGCCGGCCCATTGGCAGTGACACCGCCACAGCAGCCCTGGCAGCCTTCAGACCACCAGTGTCATTATGAGGGCCATAGTCTCTTTTCATTAGATTTGACGAGAGGGATGTAAGGATGACTCCCGACCACTGAGGTATCAAGTCAGACTTAATGCAATAGCCTCTATTGAGAGCACTCAACACCAACCAAACCTTATTGTTTCTTTTTTAAGTCCTGTAAAATTTTTGCAATCGCCATCCCACATGTTCTGTTGTGTCCAGAGGAGGATAATTGTCAGAAGTGCTGCTTCGAAGATCGTGACTGGCCAGAAACATCTTGTCCTTTAGATGTCTTCCTTCTCCTTTTTCTGTGAGACAGAAGTCAGTCTTTTTCTAAATGTTTTTCAGAAATCTTAGAAATAACTAATCCAGATCAGAACAAAAGATTCATACAGCCCCAGGTATAGCTCAGTATCAACGGATACACTCCCCATCTTACTTGAATTTGTTAGCTTTGAATTTAAGAATATTTATGTGCTCACTTACAGTAATAGTATATACTTGTGACAGATTTATTATTATTTCACACAGCACATGGCAGCATCCCACCTTCCTGCGTTGCGGTGCATGAAATGAAAAGGGCAGGAGTGTGCTGTATTTAATACATTTGGGACATTTCTGTCCTTTTCTTGCAGTGGCGCACAACGTACTGCCTTGCGCCAGTGCAGGTACTCTTGCGCCATGGTGCTAGGCTGCCTTTGCTGCAAGCAGGATTGTTTTTGTGCATGAAGGGGCACCTTTTTGCTCAAAAACAGTCCTCAGAGGCATTTTCCTATTTCTAGGTGTGCTGCATAATTCAGCACACTTAGGGCTAGATGTATCAAAGGATTTTGAATTCGCAAATGGTGCGAATTGGTAAATTCCACCGTTTGCGAATGCAAAATCGCCTTTCACGATGTATGAAAGGCATTCGCAGTGCAAGTCTAAGGACTCGCTAAAATAGCAATTCCTTATGATTGCGACAAGATATTGCGAATCGCACACTGCGGTCCGCAAATAGCGACGAGATATTGCAAATCACAGACTGCAATTCGCGAATCCCTATTCGCATTGCAATGCATCAACCAGTCGCAAATTGTGATTATTCGCAGAATGGGTTTTTGCACGTGCAATTTACCACAAATTGAAATCAGGTGGTAAACAGGTGCAACCTATATAAAGAGGCCCAGAGTGACTCAGCCTCTTTCCCACAATGGTTGCACTCTACGTCATGGCGAGGAGGATGAAGATCTTGGCAGGTTTGAGGAGTGGGAGGAGGAGACAGGAGTGCATTTTCAGAGTGCGCATTACTCTTTTTGACCAGATAGAGGAGGAGATATTTGATAAGTACAGGTTAAACTCAACCATGATACTTGACTTGATAGCTGATCTACAACCTCTACTGCAGCGAAACAAACAAAGAACCAATAGCATACCCACCCATATGCAGGTAGTATGCTCCCTGCACCTCTTAGCCTCAGGGAGCTATCAAGTGGTCATAGCAGCAGCTAGAGGTGTCTTACAGAGTGCGCTTTCACGCTTCTTCAATGCATTCCTTAATGCCATGCTTAGCAAAATCCATCTGCACATAAGATTCCCCAACACCTCACAGGATTTGCAACAAACCAAATTTTATTTCTACCACATAGCCCAATCCCCACATGTCATTGGCTGCATCGATGGGACACATGTAGCTATCTGTCCACCATCTGCCACAGAGTATGTTTATCGGAACAGAAAGAGTACACATTCCATGAACATACAAGTCATAAGCAGTGCCTATGACATTATAACAGATCTTGTGGCCGGATACCCAGGTAGCAAACATGACTCCTACATATTCAGACACAGTGGACTACATACAAGACTACTTGCTGGGGAGTTTGGCAAAGGATACCTACATGGTAATGTAATAGTTGACAATGTTGCCTTAATGTCTATGTGATGTCACAGATAACAATTACTCAATTACTCAATTTACTCTCCTGTCATTCTAGGGGACAGTACTTATGCAGTGCAGTCCTTCATCCTAACACCCTATCTGAATCTTGCCATGCCAGGTGAAAGGAGGTACAATGCAGCACACAGGAGGACACGCAGCACTGTAGAGAGGTCCTTCAACCTGCTGAGGAGCCATTTCCGATGCCTGCACAAGAGTGGTGGTGCACTGCAATACAGCCCGAAAACACCTGCAAAATGGTGGCCACATGTGCTATCTTGTACAACATCGCAACAGGGAGGGTCATAGCAGTGGAACCCACAGAGCCTGACTCCGATGAGGATGACGATCCCTTGCCACCCCTTCAGCCAGCAGACAGAAGACAAAGACGTGCTGCGATTCACACGCAACTATTTCTGATGTAAGTAATGACAACACCACGTCTACTTTTATGTATTGCTGTAGGTAGCATCTTTATTGCCTTGACTTCAGGTAATATATGTGTGATTAGGACATAGGTAAGCAGTATACACAAACAGTTCCTAGTTACAGTGTCACACTATTAGCATCATAGTATCACTGCATTGCTACATGATATGCTCAACATTACTTTCTACGCCCACGCACTCCACTTGAGTGCTCAGTGGTGTCGGTGGCACCTCTTGTTGCGGGTTCAGAGAAAGTACTGTGTCTGGTACTGCAATGCCTAGGATCCATCACAGGGCCTGTGAGACTGCTGAGGCTAGAGAGTTCCTCACTATCCCCACCACCCAGTTTGCTGTTTGTAGCACTCCGGGCTGTCTGCATCAGGGCCTGGAACATCTGCAACAACAATGCGCATCATGTCATTCGTGGATATGTACTCTCACAGTTACGTAAAGGAATAAAATTGACCCTAGCATAATAACTCTGAAAGTCTGTTGTGTCATAGATCTCTTTGGTTTTACACTATCTTGCTATTTATTTGGTAGATGCACTTTAGGGGTGTGGACTACCACTCCCATAATCCATTGTTGTGTTGTATGTAAAATGTGGCATGGACTACTTATCACACTGCATAGTGCCATAGCTATTTTCTAAGGGGCATTTGTATAGGCTTATATGGTGAATCAAATCATTACTGCCCTTACCTTTGCTGGTGCTGGGTGTGCCTGAGGTGTCAATGTCAATGGCACCACTGACAGCTTCAAGAAGCCTTATTGACTCCGCCATGTCTTCCATTGGTGTGGATAGTGTCCAGGTGGGTGGTGCTTCTCCTCTCCTCCTTACCACCTTTAGCCTGCTTGCTACCCTCTCTTTGGCACGTGAATGCAAGTCGTACCAGCGCATACGTATCTCCTCGATGGAACGCTGCGCAACACCCACTGCGCATATTTTGGTCTGGATGTCTGTCTAAATTTTTCTCTTCTCACTTTATGGCACCTGTAGTGAGTGTTTTCCAAATAACTGGTCATGGTTCATGACCACCTCTTCTGTGAGCACCTCCAATTCCTGCTCACTGAATTTTAAGTGTGCACTTCCTCTCTCCTTTGTCCTTCCCATTCCCATCAGGAACCATTGTTTTGTTTGGTCCTGGCTGACTCTCCAGACTGCCTCCCTGGTGCTGTGCTGGGTCACACTGCCTGCTCCTGTGGCTTCTCGAAACAGCATGCACTGACTCATTTCCTGGTTGTGATGTCATCAGGCTGCTCCAGATTGCCGGAATCGCAATCAGCTATTTCCAAATACCTGTTCGCTATTTTAGCGATTTGGTATTTGGTTCTCGCTATTTGCGATTGTGATTATTAAGAAATCGCTATTACCGAATCACAATTTTCATACATCCCATTTTGCATTTCTTAAATAGCGATTTCTTAAAATTAGCTATTTAAGAAATGCAAACCAGGAGCTTGATACATCTGTCCCTTAGAAAGAAGAAACGACAAGGATAAATAAAAATATTTCTTCTTTTTGCACCTCCCCTGGAAGGCGTTGCATTTTGACGCATTGCCAGGCTTACCAGTTTTGGTAAACCTGGGAATGCGCCAAAATCCACTGGTGGATGAATGGGAACACTCACCTCCACAGAGGGAATGCCCCTCTGGAGCAGAGTAATGCAAAACAGCGATTTGTGCTGCCTTGCGTTACTCCAGATTTATGAAGCCATTCAATGCCACACAAGGTGGCCTTGCGTGGCTTGATAAACCTGACTTAGGTTTTGCGTCATACTTGCTCCCCCTTGTGTGGTGAAAGGGAGACACAAAACCATGATAAATATGCCTCTGGGGAAACTCAGTTATTCACTACAGAGATATGACAAGAGTGGGTAAGCAAAATGTTTAGCCACTGGTGTCACATCTCCAGGGGAAACACTTGCTTTCCCTTTGTTCTACCACCTTGTCAGGGCCTCCAGAGAGCAGACCATGACTGCCGAATGTTGATTGATGCCTCTTTAGGCCTCACCTAAGTTTCCACAGACTCGAAGGAGGCACAAGTATGTGGGAGGCATTGTTCTTACACCAAACACTTCAGCCCTGTCAGCATGGGTATCTGCAGACCCGCACTGACAGAATTAAACAACGCGCATGGACAAGCAGCTCCCCCAGACCCCTGACAGCACAGTGCTCACACAGCTCCAGACAAGGAGTGGATGGGATAGCATGGTGGTGAGAGAGGGTGGCAGGAGGTCAAAGATTTTTTTATTTTGCTTTGCGTGGGGGAGGGTTTATTTTCAGACATTATCAGGGTGGGAGGCAGGAGACCATGTATTTATTTTTCAATTTGAGGGAGTTAAAGGGTATATGTAGAGGGTGTGAGCGCGTCAGACCTTATTAAGTAAGCTTACAAGGGAGTTGCGTATAGGCTGATGGACCATTTGACTGCTCTTCAAGTTTTTCCCACCATGAACCCCGTACCAAAGCAAATCAATAATCATAACAATCAGTGACATCAATAATCAGTAGGAGTCAGTAATTTCCACACACCATGACCTCTCAGAACAGCCACACCTTTATGTAAAAATGAGAATGTCTATTTCCCTAAATTAACAATGCTAATGTCACAAAACTTAGGCCCTCATTACAATCCCGGTGGTCGGTGATAAAGTGGAGGTAATACCGCCAACAGGCTGGTGGTAACTACCGCCATATTATGACCATGGTCGCGAGAACTCAGATAGACAGCTACTTTACCACACTTGTCTCCTGCAACAACACAGAGAGAACACTTCAGGGGCATCAGTTCAAAAATAGGCAGGCACCTCAGGGGGACAGGGAACGTGGGGGCACCTAAGCCGGCAGATTGAACACCACCACTGGTCCTGGAGGGGGCAACATGCACTATGCTTGGTCCTGGGGAGTGCAAGGCACAGTCTCTCAAGTGGGTGATTTGTCCACTGGCTCTGGAGGGGGCAATGTGCCCTGTGCTTGGTCCTGGGGAGTGCAAGCCCACAGTCTCTCAAGTGGGTGATTTGCCCACTGGCTCTGGAGGGGGCAACATGCCCTGTGCTTGGTCCTGGGGAGTGCAAGGCCACAGTCTCTCGAGTGGGTGTCATACCCACTGGTTCTGCAGAGGGCATCGTGCCCTGTGCTTCAGATCCTGAGGAGGATGGGGTGAGTGGGTGTTGGACTTTTTTCCTTACACAAGGTCATCCCCAGTCTTTTTGTCTCCTTCCTCCTATTTCTTCTGACCTCTCACTGTTGTGCTCTTGGACTCTGAGCACTTTATCACTGCTGACCAGTGCTAAAGTGCAGGTGCTTTCCCATCTAAAGTTGGTATGATTGGCTGACACCTGATTGGCATATTTAATTTACCTATAAGTCTGTTGTACAGTGGTATCTCTATACCCAGGGCCTGTAAATTAAATACTGCTAGTGGGCCTGCAGCGCTGCTTGCGCCACCCACTGAAGTAGACTTTCAAACCTGTCTCAGGCATGCTAGCGCAGGGCCTGTGTGTGCTGTTTTCTGCCACAGGGACCTGACATCTAAATGTACTTGCCAGGCCCAGAACTATGGTCAGGGTGCCATGCATGTAGAAGGCAGGACATGTGCCAGGTTGCGTGGCCTGTCCTGGTAGTGACAAACAGCCTAACTTGGGGTCTCACTGCTGTGAGTGCTGCCTTCAAATAGGATTGCATTACAAATGCACTGCCTTATGTATAAGGGGTATTGTCTGATTTATAAGGGGTAGCGTAGGCGTGTTTGATATGGTTGTGATGGTGATAATAAATGCTGCTTACTGGTGTAGGTGTATTTTTCATTACTATCACAGAAATGCCACTTCTAGAAAGTGCGCATTTATCTGTGCTTATGACTCTGGTGTTTTGCAGCTTGACTCCAATCCACGTCTGGGCAGAGTGACAGTTGGGGCTTTGTGCATACTTTTTAGACAGCCTGTACACAGGGAGGATGGAGGTGTCACAGAGGTGCATCTGCAAACTGAATAGTCTTCCTGGGCTGAGAGAAGGGAGAGGCGGGGCACACCTACATTTGTAAAGGCTGTGCCCTGGCCTCACACAATAGGGTTGTTAACCCCCTACTGATGTTTGGAGCCTGTGCTGAAGAAGGGAGGGGGCACTCCCAGAACCAGTTGAAACTGGCTGGAACCACCTCTCCCTACCATTGCAAAACATTGTAAGGACTGAGTATAAGTACAGGGGAATTTTCCCCACAATTTGGAGACTCTTTGAGCTTACCTGGAACTGGACACAAACTGCTGGAAGAACTCATCAGGAACCGCTATGGACGACTGCTGCTGTGCTGACCTGTGACCTGCTTTGTCACTAAAGAGGACTTGCCACTTGCTTCACACTCCTTGTGCCGGCCTGTTGTTGGGCCCTCCACCCGTGGGCCTTTTCTTGCAAGCTTTTGCTCCCCAGGGGCAGGGTGCTGTGGCCCCTGACACCTGCATGTCACCATGAAGCACGAGGGGGTGCTTCACCTTTTTCTTGGCTGAAATTAAGTGGTTGGAAAAGCGCTCTGTGGGGGATTTTGTAAGCGCTTGGAAGTGCTTTCCCCTTGCTGGTGTGCTACGAAAAGTGTTTTTTTTTTTTATGGCCGAGGAAATCACCGCCGCAGCCGGGCCTCTAATTCACTCGAGCGTGTCGGAGCGTGCTGTGTTTTAACCCCCGGGGCACTCCAGGAGAAGGAGAGAAGCTGGTGCGCTCCTCTCAGTGCCCCATGCGCGGCCTCTCCCTGCTCTGCACCGGCAGCTGCACCGGGGTCGAGGGTGGCTGCTCCCAACCTCGCAGGACTTGGGGAAGGCGCAGGGAGCGCCCCCTTCCCTAGTCTCTGCAATAGGAGCAGGACATTCAATTTTTCTGCCCACTTGTGCTGCTGCTGATGGTGGTGGTGGGGGGAGCCACCAACCCATCCCTTGCAGCCTCGGATAGCTGCACCACCTTGGTGGTGGGGGCTCTGACTGATTCCAGCACCAAGCCCTTTGCCCTTCCTGCCTGCTGGTGCAGGCCCCTTGCCCTTCCTGGCAGCAGCTGGGGATGGCTCATTGCTCTTCATGGCAGCAGCGGATGCAGGCCCCTTGCCCTTCCAGGCAGCAGCTGGGGATGGCTCCTTGCTCTTCAGGGCAGCAGCTGGAGATGGCTTCTTGCCCTTCCGGCCAGCACTTGCGCAGGCACCCTTTTGGCGAGGCTGCCTGGTGCCCTGGATCCTTTCCCACCACAAATTGCTGTGGATACTACTGGGCCCGTGGACTGGGTGGCTGAGGTGCTTTCCTGGGTTTTACCCACCCTGGCCAGATGTGAAGGACGGGGGAGGGGTAAGGAGGAGCTCAATGGTGGAGAGGAAAAACTTCTTAGGGACATTGAGGCAGGAAGAGGGAGAAGGTTTGGGAGTGGAGGAAGAGGGAGTGGTTGAAGGAGGTGTCTGTCTGCTGAGTTTGGGTGCAGGTGCATGGGCTGGATGTTGTTGTGAGGTGGATGGCTTTTGGGTGTCTGATTGCTTGTGTTTGTGTACCTTGGGGGGGGCACAGGCACAGTGAGAGAGGACACTGGGGGCATGTGCATGGCTGTTGGGGTGGTGTATGCCAGTGAAGTGAGTGTTCTGATAGGTGTGGTGGTGATGGCGGTAGTGGATGTGGATGTAGTGCATGCAGGTGTGAGTGTAGACTCTACTGGGAGGGAGGTGGAGGAGGAGGAGGAGGAGGAGAGGGACACAGTGGAGGCGGTGGATGTTGGTATGTCTGCATCTGGGTGGTATTTGTGTGAGTGCCTGTGGGATGAAGTGTGGTGCTTGTGTTTGCCTGTGTCACCCTTGTGTGTTGTCCTGTGTGCTTGGCGTAGGTTGGGGTTGAGGGGAATGGGATTGGGTAGAGGAATGGCTGCTATGAGAGAGGAGGCCAGAGCCTGGATTGATCTCTGTTGGGTCGCCAAGCTAGTGTGAATGCCCTCCAGCAATGCATTGGTCTTTTGCATTTGCCGCTGCCAGACCCTGGATGGCATTCACAATGGCTGACTGCCAACAGAGATGGATCGCAGGAGGTCACTGGCCTCCTCACTCAGGGCAGCAGGGCTAACTGGGGCAGGGTCTGAGGTGCCTGGGGCGAAGGAGATGCCCACCCTTCTGGGTGAGCGGGCATGGGCAACTCACTGAGGGGCTGCTGGGAGGGCGGTGCTGGTACAGGGGTGGCGGCTGTACCTGTAGCTGGGGTGGGCACAGAGTTGTCCACCACCACCAGGGAACTTCCATCAGAGGAGGTATCTGTGTCCAAACTGTCCCCTCCAGTCTCCGCTGTGGTGCTCCTCTCACCCTCCATCCCACTGGTGCCCTCAGCATCGGTGGACTCTGCCTCCTGGGTCCTGTGGGATGCAGCTCCCTCCATCGCCGGTGCCTCTGCTCCTCTGCCAGATGATGCTAGTGCACATAAGGACAGGATGGCAAAACAAAAAGGGGGGGATAGACAAAGGATACACTTGGTCAATGGCTGCACCAGCACCACAGGCGTACACAGCACTCTCACACACAGGGAACAGGCCTACGCACTATGCAATGCAGTATCAGTAACAATGCTAGTCACCAGGGCATGGGGAGGGACACATACCGTCAACTGCAGCATACCTGGGACCCACACAGCCCTGCCCAGTAGAGGATGCCTACAAGCTAGGTAGGAGGAATATCACATCAGAATCAGAACCCTGCCTAACATGGGACCTACACTGAAATGTCAGGCCTGGCCTAGGAGCACCCTCATACACACATCCCCCACCCGGATACCGCCCCACTATGTGTAAGTAGTAATGATGGGCACTGTACTCACCCCCTTGTGGCTGCTGTGATGCCCTCAAGCGCCCATCCAGCTCCGGATAGGCCACCACCAGTATGCGGGCCATCAGGGGGGTCAGGTTTCGATGGAAACCCTTTCTTCGTTGGGAGGCCATCCCCAGCTGGGCCTCCGCCGTCTTCCGTGCCCAGCATCTCAGGTCTCCCACCATTTCCGAAAGTGGGTGCTCCAGCTGCCGTAGACCCCCAGGGTCCGCACGTCCTTGGCGATGGCACGCCATATACCCTTCTTTTGATGGGCGTTGACCTGCAGAGGCAATACACACAGGAAAATAGTATTAGTCAGACCGTCCTGCTTGTTACACTCATGGCCCACCATACCCCTTCCAATCCCCATTTGCACAGACATGTCCCAGCACACAAGCTGCACGCCGCCCAGGGGACATCCACCAACACGAGGCCTTCACACACACCACTTCATGCATTCAAGCCCCATACATGGTGCTCAAAGTATACTCACCTGTTGGTCTGGAAGCCCATACAGCAATCCATACTAGGGTAGGACCGATCCACTAGTCGCTCCAACTCTGCCGAGGTGAAGGCAGGGGCCCTTTCCCTAGTCACACAGGCCATAGTAGGTTCCAGACACAGGTTACAGCAGCACATGCAGTGTAGGTCCTTTCTTGTTGATGGTCAGGTAGCAAGTGAGTGAACAAATAGAAAATGGTAGTGACGTCCACGGCGGTGCATACCGTCACCACCGGCGTACATCACCATTGGCCACTGTACCCCATAGGGCCCAATATTATCCAATGAGGCGTTGCACTGCGGTTCCCGATGGCCTCCCGCAACGGCGCACAATGTCAGCGGAATCACCTCACTTCCACCTGTCCCTCCACACAGGACAGGTGGATGCCATTTCATGGGAGGAGGGGCAGGCTCTGGATTATACCTGCGTCACAGTTCACAATTGTACATACAGGACAAATGCCACTTATACATTTCAAATTAATATCATGCATTGTACTGTTGTGGCTACAATGTACAGTCTATGACCAGCTCCTCACTCTTTTGCCTATTGATTGCAACTGCTGCAGATGAATAGGAGATGGAGACATGCACCTGTGTACAGACCCCTAGTAGACTTGGCAACAATGGAGGACAGGCGCATTATCTTCACCTACAGACTTGACAAGGCCACAATCACGGAGATGTGTGCCCAACTGGAGCCTGACTTGATATCTGCTATCTTTCACCCCACTGGGATGCCCCCCTCTTGTGCAAGACCTATCTGTGCTCCATTTCTTGGCAACTGGTTCTTTCCAAGTGACAGTGGGCTTGGCAGCAGGAATGTCACAGCCAATGTTCTCAATAGTGCTAACAAGAGTGTTGTCTGCCCTGATTAAACACATGTGCAGCTACACTGTTTTGCCCCAGGTGGAGGATTTGGCCACAGTGAAGGCTGACTTCTATGCAATGGGATATATCCCCAACATCATTGGGGTGATTGATGGAACACATATTGCATTTGTCCCCCCTGGCAAAATGAACAGGTCTTCAGAAATCAAAAGAGTTTTCACTCAATGAATGTCCAGATGGTGTTTCTGGCGGACCAGTACATCTCCCACATCAATGCAAAGTATCCAAGGTCTGTGCATGATGTCTTTATCCTGAGGAGTAGCAGCATCCCAAATGTGATGGGCCAACTACAGAGGCACTGGGTGTGGCTAATAGGTGAGCCCTGGTTCTCACCCAGTGGATGTTGGTGTATAGGTATGGTGTGGGCCCTAAGCGATAGTGTGTAACTAAATGTTGTCTCTCAATATTTGCAGGTGACTCTAGTTACCCCAACCTATCATGGCTTCTGACCCCTGTGAGGATTCCCAGAACAAGGGCAGAGGAACGTTAGAATGAGGCACATGGGTGAGCAAGAAAGATCATTGAACGTACCTTTGGCCTCCTGAAGGCCAGGTTTCGGTGCCTCCATCTAACAGGTGAATCCCTGTGCTACTCACCCAAGAAGGTCTGCCAGCTAATTGTGGCATGCTGCATGTTGCATAACCTTGCCTTGAGATACCTTGTGCCTTTTCTGCAGGAGGAGGGGGCTGGAGATGAATGTGTGGCAGCAGTGGACTCTGCGGACAGTGAAGGTGAGGAGGCTGAGGATGAGGACAACAGAACTGCCGTGATTAAACAATACTTCCAATGACACACAGGTAAGACAGTGTAACTTCACATTTCATTTTCATTTTTTTGTTTAACATTGTCACTGGCAGGCTGTGATTTCACACTTCTATGCCCACTCACTGTACCCTTTGGTAACTCTTTTTGCAGATGTTGGTGCCCCACTATCGCTCCTTGTGTGTTCACTGCAGCCAACTACGGGTCTATCCTATGTGCGCATTACAGTACAGTTGATTTGCAATGTTTGAACTTTGTTAAATGAATACATACTTGAATCATTTCATGTACTCCAGACTTGTAATTTTTCAAAGTGTGTTTATTGCAGTGCTAAGAAGAAAAGGGTGAAGTGCAATGGGCTGGGGTGATGATGGAGGAAAGTCCAGGGTATTGTTCCAGTCTATTTGTAGCACAGGTGCATTGTCCAAGGGGGCATAGGAAGGGGAGCAATGGCAGTTCAAGGTGGACAGGGTGACTGAGTGGGACACAAGGGTGACAATCAGGAGAGTCTTATTTCCTGGCGAGGGTCTTGGTAATAGTCTTTGGCTTCTGCCTGGATCGCAGGGAACGTTTGTAGGGTGGTTCTCCTTCTGTAGAGAGATGGGTTCTGGTGGCCTGTTGGTCCTGTCGAGGGGCCTCCTGTCCACTAGCGGTAGTGGAGGTGGAGGGCAGTTCAGTAGTCTGGCTAGTGGCAGGGGCCCACTGTTGCAAGACTGCCTCCCTCATAATGTTGGCCATGTCTGCCAGTACCTCTGCAATAGAGAACAGGGTGGTGTTAATGGCCTTCAATTGCTCCCTGATCTACTGCTACTGTCCCTCCTGCAGCCGCCTGTTCTCCTGCACGTTGTCCAGGATCTGGCCCAGAGTATCCTGGGAATGTTGGTATGCTCCCAGGATCTCAGTGAGTGCCTCCTGGTGAATCTGTTCCCTTAGCCTGTCCTCCCCCTGGCACACAGCACTCCTCCCAGTTTCCCTGCTGCCCTGTGCTTCTGTCCCCTGAACCGTGTGCCCACTGACCCCATGTCCCTGATTGTCTTGGGTATGAGGGGTGCCCTGGGGTCCCTGTAGTGGTGGACACACTGCTGATTGAAGTGTCCTGGGTATAGAGGTGTGGGTATACTGGGCGGGTGCTGTGATGGTGTTTCCTGAGGGGGGTGGCTCTGTGGTGGTTTGTGACTGTGCCTGGGTATCCGACTGTCCAGAGGTCCCTGATGGGCCAAGTTGGTCATCCAGATCTAGGCAACCAGAGCTGCTGTCATCACTGTGGGCCTCTTCTGTGGGGGGACTGGAAATTGCTGGCACCTCTTCTCCGCGGACATTGGCTGGGATACCTGTGGGGATGTAACAGCAGTGTTATTGTTTCTGTGTGTGACACATTGTGCATGGGTGGCCTGCCCTCTTTGGTTGTATTTGCCCTGGCTGCACTAACTTGTGATAGCTGGAATGTGATGGGCTAGCTGACTTTCTGTAGTGTGCATGCTTTGGTGGTAGATGCCAATGCAGGTCTGTGAGAGGTGTCCATGCATTGGTGGTACATGCAGGGCTTAGTATTGGGATGCGTGATACGTGGTGGTGGGGTGTGTGGGAAGTAGTGGAGTGATGGGAGTGAGGCTGAGGGTATGTGATGGCATGCAGGTAGGGTGGTGATAGTAGTATAGAGTTGACTTACCAGAGTCCAGTCCTCCTCCTACTCCTGCCAGGCCCTCAGGATGCATGATTGCCAACACTTGCTCCTCCTATGTTGTTAGATGTGGGGGAGGAGTTGGGGGTCCAATGCCAGTCCTCTGGATAGCAAACTGGTGTCTTGCTGCTATGGAACGTACCTTCCTCCGTAGGTCGTTCCACTTCTTCCTGATGTCATCCCTTGTTCTGGGGTGCTATCCCATGGTGTTGACCCTGTCCACGATCCTCTGCCATAGCTCCATCTTCCTAGCAACGGATATCTGCTGCACCTGTGCTCCAAATAGTTGAGGTTCTACCCGGATGATTTCCTCCACCATGACACTTAGCTCCTCCTGTCAGAATTGGGGGTGTTGTTGTGGTGCGATGGCTGTTGTGTGAGTAGTTTGGGTGAGGGTGTGTAGAGTGATGTGTTGAGGTGTGTGTTGTAAGGTGTGTAGGTAGTGTATAGGTGTTGGTGGTGTATGGCTCTGGTTTTGTCTTTAGTCGTGGTGTCTATCTCATGGCAATTATTTGTAGTTGTAAAGGGTTGTGGGTAATGTGGGTGTCTGTTTTATAGGGGTGTGGGTGTGGTGTCTGTATGGGTGGCCGGTGTGTGTTTGAATTGTCCAATGTGGTGTTGTTTTGTTTGAGTGTGTGTATTTTGAGCGCTGCAATATGTACCAACAATGTTTTACCGCCATTGAATGTCCGCCGTGGTGATTCGTGGGTCAAAATGTGGTGGGCATAGTTCTGTTGGCGCAACGGTGTTGGTTTTGATACTGCCAGTTTATCACTGATCTTTGGTGTGGCAGACTTGTGTCTGTGGCTGAATAGTGACGAATTGGTGTATGTATCATATTATGATGAACGGATATTCGCGGCGGTGGCGGTATGTTGGCAGCAGTCAGCGTACTGGTGAGTGGGATTTACTGTCATTGTCATAATGAGGGCCTTAGTCTCAATATCAAATGGTAAACATACAAAAACAATACTGGTTGACTAAAATGGCAAAAGAATCACAATCTAATCGAAGCTTGACCTACCACACATTCTAGTGTTAAGGTACAAATTAACAACACGAATAACTGTGCAAACTAAACAGAGTACATTTATAATCCGCAAAGAAAAGACATCAGCTGTTGTTACATGTAGCGAACTTCATCAGTGAGAACACTAACATCAGATTAGACTAGCATGTTTGGGCTTCATGAAAAACTATTTAAATAACACAAATTTGGAAAAACATCTAACTATGGTCTATCAACATAGTGGTTGGTACCTAGAAACAAAATCAAATAGGCATAACAAACAGTTACATTGTCTTTATACCTGTCCTCAATTTGGCAAATGGTCAGTACAGTGGAAAATCACAATTTAATTCTCTAAGCAACCAATTTATGAAACGCCTAAGAGAATGAAGCTTGACATGAGGCCATGCAACTAGGCCAAGATCTCGCTAAGTTAAGGCCTACGATTAATAAAGCTAATACATAATGCATAACCCTTAATATGACACATTACTACATTAATCTAACATAAGCTCAGCATTTTACATTAAAAAGCCATTATAAGTACACTTTATGAACCTTGGCGTCCACTCTCGTAGACGCAACATCAAATGAGTGCATTATTTTTCTCTAGTTTATTACATTTTCTACGGAAATCCAACACTCAAAATACATGAATATTCATTATTAAAATTCAGCATTAACAAGGGTGGCAGGGATGGGTGGCACGAGGCCATTCATTTAGAAGAGGCATATATAATAAAAAATTAGAGATGACTAAAATGTGAAAAACAGGGACTTTTTCAACTTGGATTTATGCATGTCACCATACGCAACTCGAGCTTCTTTCTTATCTATTTGATGTCACTCAGAGGCCCTCAATGAAAAAACCTTCTTGTTATTCAGAGGTATACCTCTATTATCCTATTTGTATTGTAACATACCCATAGGGCTTTAATCCCTATTTGAGTCTTTAAAGTGTATCTATGGAGGGTGTCACACATCAAATATCCAGTTAATTAAGGAGAAACGTATGGCATGAGAAAATTAACACTAGCGCAAACGTGTAAACTGTAATTAACAAGCAACTCATACATAATTCATGTATGAAAGACTTACATAATGTACTTCAGATGGTCTCAGATAGCAAGTAGTATGATGGGCATGTAGCATTTACACAACAGATGATTGATAAGGTAGATATATGCAAAACGCACAGCACATACCCATGAACAGTACGCCATGCTCATTCTATATTACAAAGCAACAATAAGCTTCAGCACCACCCAAGTTATACAAACTGAGAGAAAACACTTTAGTTTTGAAGAAATCATGGCTTTGAGGTAGACTATCACAGATTTAATACACACAAGAAGGCGTCGCATATGTGACATGCGAGGAACTGACAAAACTGGTTCGTTGATACCTGAGGATACTTTTAGGTTTTAATCGGGTGTTTTTGTCAATGTCATGTTTTCTAAAATTTAGTGATTTGGGTGAATTAAATTGTTATGGGCACATTTTGCACTTTGGAGGACTTTTTTAGTAGAAGCAGAGGACCGATGGTGTATTAAATCATCACGGTGCTCGCACAATTTTGAGCCGCCATCTTGGGAGTTGTGATGGGGTTGAAAGTAGAGTATTTTAAGGTTTTCTGGGTGCATAAAAAGACACATAATCCAATGTACATAGACTAAATACTCTACTTTTATTTTTTGTATCTTTCGCAGTTTTATATTGCTATCTTTAAATTATACAATGATTTATTTTGTACACACTAAGGACAAATTGGCAAAATGCACTTAATAAATAATTAATGACAAAGTTTCCTGTTTAGTAAATTATCATATTTCAGTAGATCATCACAGTTCCAGCCAACAGTGTTTTGCGGCAAGTCACGCTGCTCCTTCAGGACTTATTGCAAAACTTTTGTGTGAAGGAGAATGATGTTCTCGGGTGACTGTGATTGTGAAATGCTAATTTTGCAGATTTTAATAAATAAAAGGGCGATATTAGAGGGCCTATTGTATACAGACCTCCTGGGTATAATTCTCGGTTTGCAGTGAATTTTGGCTGATAAACTGTCCCTCTTTGTATAAAAATGTAGGTATTTTCTCCTTATGGTGGATTTTAACCTGCAATTTGATGAACAACCAGAATATTTGAGCAGACTGTTGGAAAATGGGATTAAGGTCCTCCAGTTAAAACAGTGGATTGTGAGTCCAATGTATAAGGCAAGGTATCCAGTAGATATACATGTTTCCAAACCTAAATTTGGTGGTAATCCAATCAAGGGAGCCCAACTTGTGGTCAGACCTCTTTACAGTGAAATTCTCCTTTTGTTTAGTGGGTGATATGATTGATAGTCTGAACTCTACTCCTGAGGAAAGACTGCCCTGCTCTTTTGACTAGAGATTTCAGTCCCCCTGTGAAGATGGAGGAGTATTCTGTGGAACAAACAGTCTTTGGATGTCTTTGCCCTTATAAAAAGATCAATTCTGCAAACGGATAACAATCTGAAAAGTGGTAATCTGGGGAGTTAAGGGCAATAAAAGGAAATTGCAAAGTCCCTGAGTGTACGTTTTCGCATACCAAAGGGTTAGAGGATCGAGGGATCTATAAAAATGCATACTATAAACAGCTGAGAAAAGCCACGAGACAATACTTTTTAAAATGATTGGAGTGAAATAGGAACTGGAGTTAAGGAACTGGCGCATTTAGCAGCTCGGAATTAAACATTTAGGGCCAGATGTAGCAAGCCTTTTGCGCCTCGCAAACTGCAAAAAACGCAGTTTGCGAGGCGCAAAAGGCTTGTCGCGATGCACAACCTCAAATTGTGAGTCGGTACCGACTCGCAATTTGAGGCTGCGACTCGCAAATAGGAAGGGGTGATCCCTTCCTATTTGCGACCGCATCGCCATGCAGAGTTGCTGTGGGACCGCGAATGCGGTCGCAAACCAACTCGCAGTTACCATCCACTTGAAGTGGATGGTAACTCATTCGCAAAAGGGAAGGGGTCCCCATGGGACCCCTTCCCCTTTGTGAATGCCACTAAAAATATTTTTTCAGAGCAGGCAGTGGTCCTATGGACCACTGCCTACTCTGAAAAAAACGAAACTAAATGGTTTCGGAATTTTTCTTTTTGCAGCTCGTTTTCCTTTAAGGAAAACGGGCTGCAAAAAGAAAAAAAAAACAGCTTTATTCAAAAAGCAGTCACGGACATGGTGGTCTGCTGTCTCCAGCAAGCCACCATCCCCGTGAGTGCCTAGACTCGCCATGGGGTCGCAAACTGCGACCCACCTCATTAATATTCATTAGGTGGGTCTTTGTGACCCCATAGCGAGTCGCAGAAGGTGTCTGAGACACCTTTCTGCATCTCGTATTGCGAGTCGCTATGACTCGCAAATTGCAAGTCGCAATTTGATACCTACCTACATCTGGCCCTTAAAGCCTTGGCGTCCTTTAGTGAAAAACTGGCTGCATTTTTTAACAATAAAATCATGACCGTTTAATCGACCTTTGGTGATTAACCACATATGAAGGAGCAGCTATTTAACAAAGCTGTATCACAACCAGACGCTACCTCTAATTTGGAGACGTTTGCAGAATAGACAGTGGAAGTGGTGGAGGAGATGATGGGAAAGGTGAAGTCAGGGCCTGTGTTTGATCCCTGTCCTCACTTGGTATATTTTCTATTTTCTGCTAGCCCCTATACATGCTCCATATGTAACACTGCCCTTGAACACATTTTTGAAGCAGGCAGAGCTTCATGTAGCCTGGAAACAGGCCTTGGTGTTGCCATTGGCAAAGAAATAAGCAGTGGATGCCTTCTCTGGTCTAACTATCACCCCCATTTCAATGACACTCTTTTTGGCCAAAGTACCTGGAAAGATTAGTTAATATTCAATTAACCCAATAGTTAAAGATAAATAATTTGTTAGACCCTTTTCAGACAAGGTTTAGGGGAAAACAGTACAGAAACTCTCTTAATATTCAATTAATCCAATACTTAGAGAGAAATTTTGCTAGACCCTCCTCATACAGGGTTTAGGGAAGAAACAGTACAGAAACCACTCTATTGGCAGTGTTGGCTAATGTTTGGATGCCAGTGGGTCAAGGTAAACCAGCAGCAATAATCCTTTTAGATCTGTCAGCAGCTTTTGACACTGTCTCACCAATGTTTGCTTCAATTGGTGCATGAAATTGGCTTGCACTCCTCTGCAGTGGTTTTACTTATTTTTAGGTGCTACATCCCAATCAGTGCAGTACCTCCTTTTAGATCTAGCTCTCAAAATGTGTATTGTGCAGTTCCTCTGGGATCTTCCTTGAGCCCCACTGTGTTCAATATATATTTGGCAGCTTTGTCAAGTATTGTGAGGACAAGGGGTTTCGAGATTGTCATGTATGCATGTATGCTGATAACCCAGTTAAATATCTCCATTGATGATAAGTATACCAAGACGCATGGGAGTTTGATTGATTGTCTCTTAGAAGTGCCAGGGTGGATGCAAACACATTGTTTAAGTCATGCAGACAAAACAGAGATCTTGGGTTTTGGGAGAGTCGGTAAGGTCTGGAATGGTTCTTGCTAGGCAGCATTGTTAGGCCCCACATCAAAGCCTGAAAACATTAGTAAATAATCCAGGCGTTTTAATTAATGATGCTCTTTCATTGCAAGAAAAACTAACTAGGGTATGTACAACCTCTTTTGGCCTTCTACGCACCTTTCGGAAACTATTTTGATGGATTCCAGTGGTTTGGAAAGGAACATTGTTCAAGCCTTGATTATGAGTAAATTGGACTATGGAATGAATTGTATGTAGATATGGCAGAGTACTGGTTTACACGGCTCCATACTGTTTAGAATGCGCTGGAAAGACTGATCTACAATACGACTTGCAGGAGCTTAGCTTCAGTTTGTCTAGAGTATCTTCACGTGGCACCCAATTCAGAAAAGAACATTTTTTAAGCCAATGTGCCATGCTCATAGAGCACTTTATGATACTGGCCCATCATTCCTATAGAATAGGCTTTCTTTTCACAAGCCTATACAGAATCTTCGATCAGCCAATCAGGCATTATTATCTTGTGGAAGCATTAAGAAATCCACATTGGGTGGCTGCTCCTTTAATTCTTTTGGCAGTGACTCAATGAAATAATCTTCCTCAGGATTTACATGCAGTGTCAGATTAGTTAGCCTTCTGGAGAAAGCTGATGACCTGGTTGTATCCACTTTAGGGCTTCAGCTGGACCGGAGAAAAGATGAGGTCTGGTGGCAGGATATTCCTTTGGGGATGAGGGAGCGCTTTATAAATATACACATAGATACATACATACATGTAAAAGACTTTTAGCATCTTGCCTAAATACAGTATACCTGTTGAAGTCACAAGGGGACGGTAGCACACACAAAGTCCTGATGGCAGCAGAGGAGGCAATCTTTGCTCTCATGTCTAAAGAACACCCACTAATTACATATTGATGAACAGGAGATCTCAGTCATCATCTAGTATTCAAATATGTAAATGTACATATTAAGTTACAGCAGTACGCGGGGGCATCATAGGCTAACCAACACTTCCTTGTAATGGGTCCGACTCACAAATTTTTCAGTACGAAAACACGTACACCTCAATGGTGTGATTCTCAAAACAAAAATATAAATAAAAATTAAATAAAAAGGATGGCGTATGCTCTCTACATATGCCATGCAGAATATCTTCAAGTTCACAATATTTATCCGGATTTATGCCCATATGTGCATGCAAAACGTGGGCATTTTCAAGAATCACTACTAAAAACTGAATAATCACTGTGTAGAAATGGAGATGGCGAGGGAACAATAAAATTCCACGTAAGGTGACAATGCAAATCATCAGACACAACCAGAAGATAAGAAGTCAGCCGGGAGCCAATTGCAAGTCCCGCCTGATTAATCTTACACATGTCCAACATTGGAGTAAGTTACACTATACAAGTAAGGATCAAAAACATACACAAAAACTATAAGTGAATTCCCAAAAATATTCAATGAAAATTGTTGCAGAATTAGTGGAAATGTGAAGTATAAGACCACTCCTCAAAATCAGTATTAATACATCAATGTCTATCGTGGCCTGCACATTATACAGTGCAGAAGAACATCACATCAAATGGCCATAACAGAAAACAGCCAATTGGAACAAATCATCATATGAACACTGCCGTGCATTTCATTGATGTACCACGAAACATAACAAACGTTTATTCAACTACATCTTCAAAGGGAGGAGGCAACACCAATGTGGCCTTATGTACAACTGCATCACATATTTAATCTGATACACATGGCTGCAACCGATTAGAATCCCAACATGATCATGTCAAAGTAATGACTTCGTTGTATTTCCTGGCAACTAGTTTCTTTCAGAGGACCAGTGGTATATCAGCAGAGAAGGTGTATCCCAGCCAATCCATGTGCCTGTAATAGGTCCTGCACTCTCCAGAAGTGGGAAGTGAAAGTTTTATTGAACTGCTGTTTGGACCACAACATAGCCCTGCAATAGGATTACATGTTGATTTCAACCGTTTGCTCCATCTGAATCAGGCATCCTGTTATTCACTGCAATGAAGTATCAACATTTGGTAACCACATTGGTTACCCTCTTTTGTGACATCACCAGAGGAAGCACCTACTTCCCCTTTGTTACTCAACCTACCCGGGTCTACATGGACCATCTGAGCTTGGCAGCAGAATAGTAGTGGGGGGTCTCACCTACCTTCTTCTGCCTCTCCCAAGCCTCAATAGACCCAAGCGAGGCAGGGCAATGTGAGCAGCCCTGAGCCAAAACCTCCTTAACTCCTGTCAGCGCAGGTTCTCTGTAGATCCACGATGACAGGAAGAAGAAACCCAAACTGGCAAGTAGCTTTCACCCACCCACTGTCAGCATGGTGGCGGTTCCCTGCACTCAATGTGAAAGCTGAGAGTGCTTTGGTAGGGAGGGGGCAGGATGATGCAGAGGGTGCTGGGTTTGGCTGCCAGGAAGACAAGTATTGTTTTTTATTTGGATTTGGGCAGAGGAGGATTATTTTCAGAGGGAGTGCTGTGGTTGGCAAGAAGGTATTTAGGGCCATATTTACAGGAAAGTGGTGCATCTCTAGTGATGCGCCACTTTTCTTGCAGCCCTCTTGTGTCCCCTAACGCCACCATGGTAATGTCGTATTTATAATATGGCGTACCATGGCGCATGTTAGGGGCAATAGCGTAAATCTTTTAATGTTATTGTAACGCTATACTGGATTAGCGTTAAAAAAATGACGCTAATCCAGTATAGTGTTAAGAGCCCTATTTAAATCAATGGGGGCCTTATTTTAATAACTGCTTTAAGCAGGCGTTAAAAATGACACCAGATATGGCACAATGGAATCTTGTAGATTCCATTGTGCCATTTTTAGCAACCCTCTATCGAGGGAACGCCCCCTTTGCATACATCATGCATATATTATGCATGATGTGGCACAAATGGTTTACAAGGTGGCGCAAACCTAGTTTGCGCCACCTTGTAAATATGACGCTATGGTAGTGGCCCGTTAGCGTCACATTTGCAGCAGAAATTTTGCTGCAAATGTGGCCCTAAGGGGTGGAAGGGCCTTGTAAATCTGGCACTTAGTTTTTATTTTGGAGGAGGGAAAGGGTATATGTTGATGGTAGGTGGGTAGACTTTTTTACCATTTGGCAGGCATTGTTATGTATAGCTCTCCCATAACTCCTGGCAGTGGCAAGGCATACGGGTTAGGAGGTGGACATCAGGAACAATGTAGATCACTTTTTTTCACTCGAGACCCTAAGAGCTCTGCTATTCAGATCATGCAAAGTTGCATCAGTAAGAACATTTGGCTATGTAATCACTCCTACAATTACAGCCTCAGTCATACTGTGTATAGAGCAGCATTGTGACCCGGTGTGCCACTCTCACAGTTGCTTGACACACTTCATCTATATTGCTTTCTCAAACTCGTTTAGGAATCATTTTAGATTTGTGGTACTTCAGGAGCAGACAAGGGGCCCGATTCACACGGGTAAACGTAGTCTAAGTTTATAACTTTGGGAATTCACAAAGGGCACTTACGAGTAGTATCTTTAGGTATGCACTCAGCGTGGATTCTCAAAGTCATAAACTTAGATTTTTGTTCTAAGTTTAGACCAAACATTTAATTTTACCTTGTGAATAGGGCCCAAGGGTTGTATTTAGGTTTAGGATATTTTCATAATTTGCTTTCATGTAATTATACAAAATGTCCGACAAATGTTGAGAAATTAGACAAAATGAACTCCATTATTTAGTTCTATGTTGTAATGCCATATGTGTCCTCCCATCTCACAATTACCATGAACAACAGCTGCTTAAGTTCTGGTTGTTTACTTTGTTCCCGTGCTCCTGTGCTATAATTTTTCCATGATCGGGGTATAATTGTGCAACATGTAATGTCTTAATTTCATGACTCTCTTACAACAATGCTGTGCTTAAAGATCAGAATGGCAAAATGTAAAAAACTAGGCCCAGGCAAAATTTTTATTAAGAGTCTGATTTCTGGAAAGTTAGCGCCGCCTTTGGGTAATTTTTTTGACGTAAAAATGGCGTAAATGTAACAAATATAATTATATTTTGTGAGATGCGCCGCTTTTGCATCCATGCCTCTGAGAGATGTGGAGAAAAACGACTCCACCATTGAGAAGGAAGCTCTTGCGTGCTGGTGGGGTGTCAGTCATTTCAGAACATATCTGGGGGAACAGAGTTTGTGTTCAGTAATGACCATTGTCCTTTGGTCGCACTTTTTTCAACCTAGGGGGCCGGAAGGGCTACGCCCCACATAGCACGCTGGATGATGAGAATGTTGGGATACAACTACACTTTGGAATGTTACAGGAAAAGAAATGTGTTGGCAGTCTGCTTGTTGAGATTGCTGGTGGATGATGGCATGGTGGATGGCGACGATCAGAAAGAACTAGTGGCAGCAATAATGGACAGGGTTACTGAAGGGAGGATTTCTCATAAGGAATGGGTGTGCAAGAGTGATGGCACTGAAACGGAATTGCTTCTATTGAGGCTGAATGCTTACATCAGGTAAGTGTTAATTGTCAACAGTGGGAGATGTTATGATGAGAGGTGAGTTATTGGTGGTTCCTTCTGTATTGCGAGAGCGTGTGGTGAAACTTGCGCATGAGGGTCATTTGGGCATGAGTGCTTCCAAAAGATGCATCAGGGCAGAGAACTGGTGGCTGGGAATTGATGGTAAGGTGGAGCATTATATCAGAAATTGTGTTGTGTGTGTACATAGAGTGATAAGCCACAGCAAAACAAATATCCCACACTTGTATCTGACAAATCTGATGGCCTGTGAAAAAAGATAGCCATTGATATCATGGGACCACTGTATGCATTTGGCATGATTCCCAATATGCTTTTGTGACTGTTAACTGTTTTTCACAGGGCCTGTGGTGAAGTTTTTTCATAATGTGACCACACACGGTGATTGAGTTTTTAAGTGAACGGTTTGATGCAGGGCGTGTACCTGGAATGACTATCTCTTACAATGGTGTACAGTTTGTGTCTGCTGACATGAGAGGATTTCTAGGCATGCATGGCATTAAACCCATTCAGGCGTCTGTGTATTACCCTCAAAGCAATGGCCTTGAGGAAAGATGGATTGGAATTCTAAAGGATGGGCTGCAATTGGCTGTCGTTGGTGAATTGAGTTGGTGGAAAGCTGTCAATCAATCAATCATAGATTTGTAGAGCATGGCTAATCACCCATAGGGTCTCAAAGCACTGTTTGTGGGCGTGCTGCTCAGTCGAAGAGCCAGGTCTTGAGGTACTTCCTGAACTGCTTCAGTGATGCGATCAGCCTGAGCTTGAGAGTCAGTGTGTTCCAGGTCCGGGCTGCCAGGTAGGAGAAGGATCTTCCTCCTGCTGTGCTTTTCCGGATCTTGGGGATGGCTGCAAGGGTGAGCTGGGAGGAGCGGAGATGTCTTTTGGGTATGTAGAAGGCAAGGCGATGGCTGAGGTATGCCGGTCCCATGTTGTGCAGTGCCTTGTAGGTGTGGATCAGGAGTTTGTATGTGATGCGCTTGTTGACTGAGAGCCAGTGTAGGTCTCTGAGGTGGGAGGAGATGTGGCTGTGTTGGGGGATGTCCAGGATGAGTCTGTCTGCTGCATTCTGGACTCTTTGTAGTCTTGATTGAAGTTTCTTGGTGCCAGAATAGAGTGTGTTGCCGTAGTCCAGTTTGCTGGTGATGAGTGCGTGGGTGACTGTCTTCCTCGTGTCAGAGGGAATCCACTTTAAAATCTTCTGCAGAGTGTGTGGAAGCATGACGTAAAGACGGCGTTGACTTGGCGGGTCATGGATAAAGAGGAGTCCAGGATGATGCCCAGGTTGCGTGTGTGGTCCGTGAGGGCGGGGCATTTCACAGAATGGTGGGCTACCAGAAATTTTTCCAGGCAGAAGGGGTGGAGCTGATTACAAGGATCTCTGTCTTGTCTGAGTTGAGTTTGAGGCAGCTGGCCTCCATCCAGGCAGTGACTGCTCTCATCTGTTGTGGAAATTTCTTTTGGCCTTTGCAGAGTCCTCAGACAGGGAGAGGATCAGTTGGGTGTCATCGGCATTGGAGACTATGCTTAGCCAGTGTTGTTTGATGATCTTGGCAAGCAGGGCCATGTAGATGTTGAAAAGTGTTGGATTGAGTGAAGATCCTTGGGGTGCTCTGCAGCATGTGTTTTTGAGTGACATGAACAGTAGTAGACTGACACTCTGTGTTCTTCCGGTGAGGAAGGACCTGATCCATCCAGTGCTTTTATCTCAGATGACGACATCATGTAATCTGTCATGGAGGGTGGAGTTGGAGACAGTACCAAATGCAACGGAGAGGTTGAGGAGGATGATGGCGGTCGTCAAAGACATGATATGGTCATATTGCACCACTCCCCATGGAGAAACAGGAAAGAAACCCTTTGAATTAATGAGAGGGGAGGAAACCAAGGGCTTTGCTGTCAAAAGGGGTTGAGAAAACAATTATGATGGAGAATGTTGAGGGTGATTATGTGGTTGGTGATTGGGAACCTGTTCTGAAAGGAGGCAGACTCAACATGTGAGCTTAAGTTCTCTGAGACCTTAAAAGTTAGAAAAGTATACAATTATTCTTTGATGCTAAGTGATGAAAATGTAGGGAATTGCAGAAAAGCTATAAGAGTTCCAGAATGTATTAGCCAAGAAAAGCCAGTGCATGATGGAGAGATGAATACTCCATTTGTGGAGGGTGCTAGTGTACCATTTCTTTGTGACAAGGCAATGATTAAATTGCCCAAGAATCAATGATTATGAATTGTCTTAATAATTTATATCTGTAAAATATTTATCAGATAGCATCTCTGCGTTATATTAGAATATTTGTACCTTAGGTGCATTTATATTCTTTCTAATCAGTTTGGTGTTTCTTTCCTACTTTTGTTTTCTTTTTCCAGTTCCAGTTCATGTTCTTAGTAGAAGAAAACATTTTTTCAAATTGTTGTAGCGTTTTATTCTTTTGTTATTATTGAGTAAAGTGGATGTGTTGCAATCTTGCACTTCAGAATGTGACGTGAGTGAGAATCGAACTTGGAAGTATATAAGCGGGGACAGTTTCTGGAAGTCTCCCTCCAGGTTGTGTCACTTCGAATAAAGCACTCACCTCATACCACATGCGTGGAGCCTCATTTCAAGCACGCTTTCAATATACGCGTGGAAAAAAAAAACTTTAATTACCTTAAAATTTCATGCAACACACACAATTGAACAAATATCTCATTATTCTTCATGTTTTTGCTGGGCAGGATTCTTTCTCAGGCTAGATGTAGTATTTTAATTTAAAGGTATACAAAACACAATTCAGAATGGGTTTCAATTACATTTTGTTCCAAAGTCCTTGATCACGGCAAGTGATTACATTCATCTTTCTAACCTTTCATAACAACAGCATGTGATTCTGATTGGACTGAAATAATTTGTATTATTTCTTAATCTTACAATGCAAAATCCTACACCTGTGTGGCACAAAATGTGCCTCACGCTATAGCGACAAATCAACCATGTGGAATTGCAAAAACACTATTACTGTGACAGTTTTTCGACAATGAAGAAAATCCCCTTCCATTATGCTACTGTCCCACCATCCATGGGATTGAGTACAGCTAAAGACCTGTGAGATCACACCCCACTTTGTGGTTTTCCTCTTCATCAGCTTACTGTGGATTTTTGCTCATGTGCAATTTTGTGCCTTTACCTTTAGCCCCTAGTGTCTGCCATAAGACACCCAGGTTGGACAATACCCCATATCTCAGAGTGTGTTCACATTGCTCCATTATGGTTTGCACCCCAAGCCCTTTCAATATTGCTGGGGAGCTGTACATTCTGTGATTAGTGGGTCTTCTATGGCAGAAGGCTGGCACATCTAGGGCCATATTTACAAGGCCCTTGTGCCACTGGAGCGTTACTTTTTGTGACGCTCCAGTGGCGCTGTGCAGTGCACCACATTTTCAAGGTGGCGCTAAGCCACTTTTTTTGGCTTAACGCCAATGCAGTTTTCTGTGTCACAAGGGCATGCAATGGGTGTTACTGTGGCCGTTCCACCTCAACACCCATTGCTTTTGACGCTGCCCCAAATTTATAAGAAGTTGCAAATCTGTGGCAGCACCAAAACCTAATGCCAACCCAGGGGTGGCACTAGCATGGCACAACGTTTTTGCTTTTTCTATGTGTGCTGCATTCTGCAGCACACATACAAAGAGCAAAATTCCATGAATGATTGGTTTTGTGCAGGAAGATGTCCCTTCCTGCACATAAGCAGTCATTCAAAAATTACAAAGTGCTACTTCTATGTGTGATGCATTCTGCTGCACACATTGCAGTGCCAAATCACTATTGTAACTTGTTTATGTGCAGGAAGGGACAACTTCCTGCACATACACAATCATTCCCTTCAACGCAGACACCCTTGCCCTATGGTGGAAGGGTGTCTGCATTGACGCTGGCAGTTTTATTTAGCGCCGGCGGAAACATAGGGGTGTGCCTTATTTTAGTAAATACGGCGCATCCCTACATTTCTAAAGTGTTGCAGCGCTGCACTGCAAATTTTGGCCAAGCACCACGCTGCGCTACTTTGTAGTAAATCTGGCCCCCAGTGTTCCATGTGTTCATGGCATACCAGATACTTGTTTGGTGATGATCAGGTTATAGCAGAGAGAAACAAGTGGTGGACTGTGCTCTGATGAGAGGGTAATGGGAGGTGTTGGCTGAGTGTCCAGTACATGGTGTGGTAGGTGGCTTTTTTAAACTTAGTACACAAGGTTTCTGAAATAGCAATGTACTGCAAATTTGAATGCCTCATTGATATGATTATCTTGAGATATTGTTGCTTGGACAATGCCTAGATGTTATGGAGCACCTGCTGGACTCTTCTGTCTACTGGGACTAAGGCCTTCATTACAACCATGGCGGTCGGTGTTAAAGCGGCGGTAAAACCGCCAACAGGCCGGCGGTAAAAAAAATGGAATCATGACCGTGGCGGAAACTGCCAACATAGACAGCCACTTTAACACTCCGACCGCCACGGCGGTACAAACAAACACAGCGGTGGTCACCGCCAACGGACAGGTGGAAGACAATGTACCGCCCACACTATTATGACAGGCCAATCCGCCACCTTTTCTGGGGCGGATTCAACGCGAATAAAAACACAGCGGAAACAGGACTTGGAAGGGAAAACACTCACCTCTACACAACCCACGAGGAACCAGGACGCCATGGAGCCTGAACTCCAAATACTCCCTGCGATAGTATTCCTGCTTCTCTACCAGGAGCACGAAAGACGGCGGCGGCGGCGGCGACCACGGTGAGTACTGCACCTACAACACAGGGGAGGGGGGAGGGAAAAGAGAGTGACACACACATGCAACACGCAACACCCCCACCCTTACCCACAACAACATACACACCAATACATGCTGCAACATTACAATTACATCCCCCACTACCCTGGAAGAACGCAAGGACAAAAGGAAATGAGTTGAACGATTGTAATCAATAAAAATCCATTAGTCAAAACTTTATATACAGTATAAACAATTATGTACACCAACCAATCAAGTCCGGGTAGTGCACCATTCATAGTCCGTGGACCACTGGGCCCAAAATGCATGGGCGAGGCCCACACTCGATACCAGACTCGAAACGGAGAGAACACTGCTGGGGCATCAGATCGAAATGAAACAGGCACCTCAGGGGGAAGGGAAGGGGGGTACCTCAGCCGGATGAGTGCACGACGCCAGCTCCACGAGGGGGCTCCATGCCCATTTATGTATCCTGGGGAGTGCAAAGCCACAGTTTCTCAAGTCTCTCCAGTGGGTGGGTTGCCCACTGCTTTATCATGGGGAGTGCAAAGCCACAGTCTCTCAAGTCTCTCCAGTGGGTGGGTTGCCCACTGCTTTATCCTGGGGAGCGCAAAGCCACAGTCCCTCAAGTCTCTCCAGTGGGTGGGCTGCCCACTGCTGTATCCTGGGGAGTTCAAAGCCACGGTCTCTCAAGTGGATAACAGTCTCCCCTTTTTCTGGAGGGGCATTGTGCCCAGAGTGCTTCATCCTGCAAAGGACTGAGGTAGTGGTTGTGAATCTCCACTGGTTCTGGAGGGGGCTTTGTGCCCAGAGTGCTTCATCCTGCCAAGGACAGAGGTAGTGGATGCCTTTCTCCACTGGTTCTGGAGGGGGCTTTGTGCCCAGAGTGCTTCATCTTGCCAAGGACAGAGGTAGTGGATGCCTTTCTCCACTGGTCCTGGAGGGGGCTTTGTGCCTAGAGTGCTTCATCCTGCCAAGGACTGAGGTAGCGGATGCCTTTCTCCACTGGTTCTGGAGGGGGCTTTGTGCCCAGAGTGCTTCATCCTGCCAAGGACTGAGGTAGTGGATGTGAATGTCCACTGGTTCTGGAGGGGGCTTTGTGCCCAGAGTGCTTCATCCTGCCAAGGACTGAGGTAGTGGATGTGAATCTCCCCTGACGGTGGTGCAACATGCAAGCTGCCCAGGCCCCTGGAACTGACCACCAGCCTCGTATGAATGACCACTGGGGATGGCAGCCATGTCTGCGGTGGTGTCACTGGCTCAGGATGTGGCGTGGCCACTGGCGGTGCTGGCGGCGGGGTCAGTAGTTGCGGTGCTCGCAGCGGGCTCTGTGGCATCGGTGCTGGCGGCGGTCATTGTGGCGGCGGTGCTGGTGGCGGGCTCACTGACTGCGGTGCTGGTGGTGGGCTCACTGACTGCGGTCTGGTGGCGGTGTCAGTAGCAGCGGTGCTGGTGGCAGGCTCACTGACTGCGTTGCTGGTGAAGGGCACAGTGGCTGCGGTGCTGGTGGCGGTGTCAGTAGCAGCGGTGCTGGTGGCAGGCTCACTGACTGCGTTGCTGGTGAAGGGCACAGTGTCTGCGGTGCTGGTGGCGGTGTCAGTAGCAGCGGTGCTGGGCTCACTGACTGCGGTGCTGGTGGCGGTGTCAGTAGCAGCGGTGCTGGTGGCAGGCTCACTGACTGCGTTGCTGGTGAAGGGTACAGTGTCTGCGGTGCTGGTGAAGGGCTCAGTGTCTGGGGTGCTGGTGAAGGGCTCAGTGTCTGGGGTGCTGGCAGCAGCGCAGGTGGCGGTGCCGGTGGCGGTCTTGTCCGCCGTGCAGGTTGGCGTCGACGTGGGCTTGCATTTCATTTTCAGGCCCTTCCCCACCTTGGATGGTGGCGCAACTGTATTGCCACTTTCAACTTTTGTCTTGCCTGAGCCCTTGGTGGCAGGTGTATTCACCTTCTCCCTCCGGGATGTGGGCAACCTTTTCTGTTTTGGATGTGGCGGAATGTCCTTGCCCTCGCTCTTTGGGACACTGGCAGCCCTGTTGCTTGGTGCACACCAATATCCCGCTATTGCTGGCACCACTTTGCCCGGTGATGTGGTGGCTGAGGTGCTGGGTTGGGACCTGGAAAGGTGGGCCCTAGGGGAAGGACAGGGGGGGAGGCGTAGGGAAGAGGTAAAAAATTTGATAGGAAAAGCTTTTTAGACACACTGGGACAGGTAGATGGAGGGGGTTTTGGAGTGGAGGAAGAGGTAGTGCTTGTAGGAGGTGTTTGTTTGGTGAAGGTGCATGGGCTGTAGGCTGTTGTGAGGTGGATGGGTGTTGGGTGGGTGTGTGTCTGAGTTTGTGTACTTTGGGAGGAGGGCTCACAGACACACTGGTAGAGGACACAGGGGATGTGTGAGTGCACGTGAGTGGTGTGTGGTGATGGGCGGGCTGGTGATGGAGGTAGTGGCTGAGGATGTAGTGCATGCAGGTGTGAGTGGAGACATGACAGGGAGGGAGGAGGGAGACGTGAAGGAGGGGGACACAGTGGAGGTAGTGGATGTTGGCATGTGTGCATGGGTATGATGCTTGTGTGAGTGCCTGTGGGATGTGTGGTGCTTGTGTTTGCCAGAGCCACCCTTGTGTGTTGAGGTGTGTGCATGCTGGTCTGATGGTGTGCTTGGGATAGACTGAGGTACTGGGGATTGGGTCTGGGTGGAGGAAGTTGGAGGGGGGAGGCTGGACACAGGGACAATGGCTGCCATCAGTGCTGAGGCCAGAGCCTGAAATGCTCGCTGTTGGGCTGCCTGGCCAGAATGAATGCCCTCCAGGTATGCATTTGTTTGTTGCAACTGCCTCTCTACACCCTGGATGGCATTCAGAATGGTAGACTGCCCAACAGTGAGGGATCTCAGGAGGTCAATGGCCTCCTCACTGAGGGCAGCAGGGCTGACTGGGGCAGGGCCTGAGATGCCTGGGGCGAAGGAGATGCCCACCCTCCTGGGTGAGTGGCCAGGGGACACACGCTGAGGGGCTGCTGGGAGGGCGGTGCTGGTAGGGGGGGTGGCGGCTGTACCTGTAGATGCGGTGGGCACAGAGGGCCCACCACTGCAATGGAGCTCTCATCAGAGGAGGAGTCGGTGTTGCTGGTCTCTGCTCCTGTCCCCACCGTGGAGCTCCCCTCTGTCCCACTGGTGACTTCAGACTCCATTTCCTCACCCTCCAGGGCCATGTGGGATGCAGCTCCCTCCTGCTCCGGTGGCACTGCTCCTCCGCCTGATGATGCTAATGCACACAAGAACAGGGAGACCACAAAAAGGGGGGGAAGAAAGAAGAAAGACATGTTCAGTGCATGCAATACCGCTAACGTTGGCGGACACTACGCACTTAGAGTTCCCTAATTAATCACAGGGACATGGGGTACATGGCCTATGCCCGATTGCTGCACACATGGAAGTCACAGGAGCCTGACTAGGTGTAGATGGCTCTTACCACTGGTGGGATTGGGGTGCCACTTAGCCTGCCTCACAAAGGGTCCTTGCCTACAAAGCTCACCATAGCCTAGGGGAACCCACTGCCCACCTCCCCCAACCAGACACCTCCTAATGTTCGCAGAGTCAGATGGATGTGACGGTACTCACCCCCTTGTGGCTACTGTGATGCCCTCACGCGCCTATCCAACTCCGGATACGCCACTGGCAGGATCCGGAACATCAGGGGGGTCATTGTGCGACGGGCACCCCTCCCACATTGGGAAGCCATCCCAAGCTGGGCCTCCGCTGTCTTCTTGCTCCAGCGGCGAATGTCCTCCCATCATTTCCGGCAGTGGGTGCTCCGTCTGTGGTTGACCCCCAGGGTCCAGACATCCTTGGCGATGGCACGCCAAATATCCTTCTTCTGGTGGGCGCTGACCTAGAGGAATATTACAGGGGTAAATGAAAAACTTTAACCGTCCGGACCGTCACAGTCATTGTCCCATGTTCCCACCCTTGCCCTGACGCACATACACTCACCGTCCGCTCATGCAGGCCTCATCCCCCGTATCTTCCATCCACACCACTCCAAACAGTCATTCCCCATACAGCATGCTCACAGTGTACTCACCTGTTTGCCTGGAGGACCGTAGAGTAGCGTGTACTGGGGGAGGACCCCATCCACTAGTTTCTCCTCCAACTCCTCCGATGTGAAGGCAGGGGCCCTTTCCCCAGACACATGAGCCATCGTCGCTTCCAGACTGAGGTCACTGCAGCACTTGCAGTGTAGGTCCTCTCCTGTTGAAGGTCAGGTATCAAGTGAGAGAACAGGCAGAAAATGGCAGTCATGTCCGCGGCGGTGCGTAGCGTCACCACCGGCATACATCGTCATTGGCTCCTGGGACCCATAGGGCCCAATGTTAACCAGTGCAGGATTGCGCTGCAGTCTTCGACCGCCTACCGCGACGGTTTACAACGCCAGCGTAGTTACCTCATATCCCCTTGTACCACTTTACAGGTCAGGCAGCCGCCATTTCAGGGGGCCACATGGCATTATTTTTAAATGCGTCACACATATCTAGGCCTTGCATACACACAGAGACAGCAGAGACAGACACATAGCAGATTGACAAATGTGTGCATTTAATTCTTTTTTTACTACCTCAGTGTTGGCTGACTCTGTGCTCGCTGTTCTCGTCCATAGGGCACGTCCGCTGGGGCAGGTGAGGAGATGGCAGCATCCTCCGGTGTACAGACCGCTGGTGAACCTGTCGACAATGGAAGAGAGACATGTAATAGTCACCTACAGACTTGATCGTGCCACAATCCAGGAACTGTGTGCCCAGTTGGAGCCAGACCTGATGTCAGCTATCCGCCATCCCACAGGAATACCCCCTCTAGTGCAGGTCCTGTCAGTACTCCATTTCCTGGCAAGTGGGTCTTTTCAAACTACAGTGGCCATAGCATCAGGGATGTCCCAGACTATGTTCTCAAACGTGTTGTCCAGAGTGTTGTCTGCCCTGCTGAAACAGATGCGCAGCTACATCATTTTCCCTCAGGTGGAGGATTTGCCTACAGTGAAAGGTGACTTCTATGCTCTGGGACATATCCCCAACATCATAGGTGGCCTTGGTACCCCCCGCAGGAGTGAACAGGTGTACAGAAACCGCAAGAGCTACCATTCAATGAATGTGCAGATGGTGTGTTTGGCCGACCAGTACATCTCCCATGTGAACACCAAGTTTCCTGGCTCAGTGCATGACGCTTACATTCTGAGGAATAGCAGCATCCCTCATGTGATGGGGCAACTCCAGAGGCACCGTGTGTGGCTAATAAGTGAGGACAAGGACCCTGTACCCTGTGAATAGTTGTCTGGGTCTGGGGTTGTCCCTAAGGGTTAGTGTGTGTCTAACAGTTGTCCCTCGACATTTGCAGGTGGTTCTGGGTACCCCAACCTGTCATGGCTACTGACCCCAGTGAGAAATCCCAGGACAAGGGCAGAGGAACGCTACAATGAGGCACATCGGCGAACTAGGAGGATTATAGAAAGAACCTTCGGCCTCCTGAAGACCAGGTTCCAGTGCCTCCATATGACAGATGGTTCTCTGTACTACTCACCAAAGAAGGTGTGCCAGATCATCATGGCCTGCTGTATGCTGCACAATTTGGCTTTGCGACGACAGGTGCCTTTTCTGCAAGAGGATGGTCCAGAAGGAGGTCTTATGGCAGCTGTGGAGCCTGTGGACAGTGAAGAAGAGGAGGCAGAAGAGGATATCGACAACAGAAACAACGTGATCCAGCAATACTTCCAGTGAGACACAGGTAAGAAGACATCACTGCCTCCTACATCTCATACAATTGTTAGACCTATCATATGTCTGTCACTTTCACCCAGTGTATGGACCCTGACCTGTCACTTTGCCTTTCCATTTCACAGATGTGTTCCACTGTGTGACCTCTGCTATGTTACCTCGTGGACGAGAGCTGTGTAACATAGATATGTTGACAATACAATGGACATTGCTATTTTCCTCAGTTATTGCAAATACACATTTGTGAAAGCACAGACTGACTCCAGATTGTTTTGTGATTCAAGGGTGTTTATTTAAGTGCAAAATAGTGGAGGGGGTTGTAAAATGGTCAGGGGTGATGGTGGAGGAATGTCCATGGCAGAGTCCAGTTATTTGTCTCACAGGTGCACTGACCAAAGGGGCATAGGAAGTGGAGCTAGGGCAGTTTAAGGATGGACAGGGTGACGAAGTGGGACAGAAGGATGACATTCAGGGTGGTCTTATTTCTTGGCGGGGTCTCAGTATTTTTCTCTGTCTTTGTCCTGGATCTCAGGGACCGTTTGCGGGGTGGTTCTCCATCTGCAGGGTGTGGGGTGGGGTGCTGGCGTCGTGGTCCTGTGGCGGTGCCTCCTGTCCACTGGCGCCTGCGGAGGTGGTGGGCAATTCATCATCCAGGCTAGTGTCAGGGGCCCCTTGTTGTGCCACAGTGTCCCTCCTGGTGTTCACAAGGTCCTTCAGCACCCCTACAATGGTGACCAGGGTGGTGTTGATGGACTTGAGTTCCTCCCTGATCCCCAAATACTGTTCCTCCTGCAGCCGCTGGGTCTCCTGAAACTTGGCCAGTACCTTTGCCATTGATTCCTGGGAATGATGGCATGCTCCCATGATGTTGGAGAGGGCCTCGTGGAGAGTGGGTTCCCTGGGCTTGTCCTTCCCCTGTCGCACAGCAGTCCTCCCACTTCCCCGGTTTTCCTGTTCTTCTGTCCCCTGAACCGTGTGCCCACTGCCACTGCCCCCAGGTCCCTGCTGTTCTTGGGTTGGTGGGTTTGGCTGGGTTCCCTGTAGTGGTGGACACACTGCTGCTTGACGTGTCCTGGGAACAGAGGGATGGGCCCACTGGGTGGGTGCTGTGCTGGTGTTTCCTGAGGGGGGAGGCTCTGTGGTGGCATGTGCCAGTGTGTGGGGAACCGACTGTCTCGAGGTCCCAGATGGGCCGGGCTGGTCATCTTGATCCAGTTGGACAGAGCTGCTGTCATCACTGTGGCCTCTTCTGTGGGGGGGTGGACATGTCTGGAACCTCCTGTCCGGTGACGTTGGGTAGGGGTCCTGCAGGGGTGTAAAGGCATGATTATTGCATCTGTGTGTGCCATCGTGTGCAATGGGTGTGTGACCCTGTACCCCAGTGCTTACATTCTTGTGTAGGACCTTGTGTGATAATTGTTTTGGGGTCTGTGTGGGTATCTGTAGTGGACATGCTTTGGTGATGGGTGTCCATGCTTTGTTGCATGCAGGGCTTGGTGTTGGGATGGGTGGTTTGTGATAGTTGGACATATGTGAGGTGTTGGAGTGATGGGGGTGAGGGTGAGTGTGGGGGTATGTGATAGTATGCAGGTAGGGTGGGGCATGTCATAGTTAAGATTTGACTTACCAGAGTCCATTCCTCCTGCTACTCCTGCGAGGCCCTCAGGATTCAGTATAGCCAAGACCTGCTCCTCCCATGTTGTTAGTTGTGGGGGATGAGGTGGGGGTCCGCCTCCAGTCCTCTGAACTGCAAACTGGTGTCTTGAGACCACGGAACGCACCTTCCCCCGTAGGTCGTTCCACCTCTTCCTGATGTCATCCCATGTTCTGGGGTGCTGTCCCACTGCGTTGACCCTGTCCACGATTCTGCACCGTAGCTCCATCTTCCTAGCTATGGAGGTGTGCTGCACCTGTGATCCGAATAGCTGTGGCTCTACCCGGATGATTTCCTCCACCATGACCCTGAGCTCCTCCTCAGAAAACCTGGGGTGTCTTTGCGGTGCCATGGTGTGGTGTGGGTGATGTGTGAGGTGGTGTGTGTTGTGATGTGTGAGTGGATGTGTTTGTGTGTGTTGTGTGAGGTGCGTGGATGTTGTGTGAATGATGGTGTTGTGTGCCTGTGGATGCTAGTTTGTTGATGGTGGTGTCTCTTTCTGGCCTTCTTTAACAATTCTGGCCGTAAGGGTTTGTGGGTGATGTGGGTGTGTGCTTTATATTGGATTAGGTGTGTGGGTGTGGTGTGTGTATGTGTATCAGGTGTGTGTATTTTGAATTGTCCAATGTGGTTGTGTTTTGTAAATGTGTGTATATTTTGAGCGTGGCGGTGTGTACCGCCAATGGAATACTGCGGTTGAAAGACCGCCGCGTGGATTCGTGAGTCATGATAGTGTGGGCATATTCCTGTTGGCGTGACAGTGGAGGTTTTGCTATCGCCAGTTTATCACTGACCTTTGGTGTGACGGACTTGTGTGGGAGTCTAGATTTTGGCGGATTCTGGGCTGTTGGTCGTAATAGCTGTAGTGGAATTCCACCACCGCAGTGGTGTGTTGGCGGTCTTCTGCACGTCAGTAAGTGGGATTTATCGCCAATGTTGTAATGAGGGCCTAAGTCTTGTGGCCTTTAATTTGTTTTTGTTGATTTATCGAGCTTTTGAAAGAACTCTTTTAGGATGTGTTTTTTTGTTTATTGTTTTTTTCAAAGAGGAGCATACATCCAATACGAGTTCCAAACATAATAATTAATTGATTATGATATTCTCATATAATTCTTCAAATTAATTTCTCTTTGCCCCAAATACTGCTTATTAAATCATTTGCATACTTTTAATCTCATTAGATGATGAGTTCTGAATAAGTATTTAACAACAGATCCCCTTTCAACAGTGATTAACGTTATTCCCCTATTGCACACATACATAGGATTGATTGGTGTCACGAAAATCCTTTCTCGCCATCTCCTCAAGAAACGGTGCTCATACCTGGGTTCCTCTCTCATCCTCGCCTTCCATCCACTGAGCTGATTCTGGTTACTCTCAAGATGAAACATAGAAAGTAACTTAGCTAACTACTGATGATAAGAGGGGAGTCTGAGCTGAGCCACGCCATGGCAATACATATGCGTGCAACCCCATGACCACAAAAATAAAGTGTTGATTTCCCCTGCCCTTTACTTCCCTCTTGCCTATACCCAAAAGCGTAAGCTGAGGCATCAGTGGAATCTGCATTTGAAGAGACAACCTTAAATACTGGGCAACCCCTTGCTTAAAAGATTCCACCTTCACACAGTTACAAAACATATGTCATAGATCTGCCTCATGACTACCACAGCGGGAGCAGCTCATTCCAGGTGTTTTCCCCAGCTTGCTATTTTAGCCAGGGTATAATAAAGGTTAAAGAGGGTATTATAATGCTGGGCCTGCAGGCCTGGTGATAATACTACCTCGTGCCCCATTTCATGTGATTCCAGAAAACGTGTCCTCTTGGACCCCAGCCTCCTATCCCAGTTTTCTATTTGCTCATCAAAATCAACTGGCATTAATTCACTTAGACCCTTATGAATGTGCCTTACCTTTTCACCCCCATCATGGCCCAACTAGTCCAATAACGGTACCCTCTCCATTGTCATAACCCCCTTTCCATTTTCAGCACAAAGTCCCTTATCTGGAGATACTTGAAAAAATCTGTTTAATCAAGCCCTAACTCAACTTGTAGTTTCACAAATGATTTCATTTGTTCTAGAAATTGGGCTTCTAGTTGGTAGAGGTATGTACCCTGTCCAAGCAAGAAACAAAGTCCTGGTAAGGGTAAGTCAAAAACACAGGTTAAGTTCTGCTCACCCTCTGGTAGCTTGGCACAGAGCAGTCAGGCTTAACTTACAGAGCAGCGTGTTAAGTATTTGTACAACACTTCAAACTGTAAAGTAGTGAAAGGATGCCAGGATGATCAAGGGTGAAACCCTGAAACCGGTCCCAGGAGGCCTGTTTCCGGTCCAGGGGGGAACTGGCCTGGCAGTTCGGGCTGGACTGTTCCCATGAGGAAAACGGTCAAGACTGATTTGCATATGGCTGGGTCCAAACTAGGGGTGGAATGGTGAGCAAAAGAACGATGGATTAAACCCAGATCTGTGACTGGGGGTGAGTGTTTGCATTGTTCAGCACACCTTCCATCATCCTTTTGTATTGCTGAAGTTGCCCTAAGTGGGAAGGGTATGCCCAGACGTAGGTCCCTTGCTCACTGTGCCACTGGATTCAAGCTAGCCTGGCTGATGAAGGGTGAAACCCTGAAACCCGTCCCAGGATGTTTTTTTCTGCAAGGTAGGCGTTCCCGTGCAAAAAATGACTCTATGGCCTTAACACCATATTTAGGGGCATATTTATACTCTGGTTGCACCGAATTAGCGTCATTTTTTTAACTCTAATTCGGTGCAAATCTAACTCTATATTTATACTTTGGTGCTAGACCCGTCTAGCACCAAGGCCTTGATTTATACTTTTTTTGCGCCGCATTAACGTCATTTTTTGATGCAAAAGTGGCGCAAACTTACAAAATATTGACCCTTATTTATACTTTTTGCTGCAAAACTGCACTAACTCAGTTTTGCACCGAAACGTTTAGCACTGGCTTGCACCATTTCTGTGCACCAGCCGGGCACCATATTTATGGAATGGTGCTAGCCGGTGCAAAGGGTAGGCTAGAGTTTTTTAAAAATTCTTTAGTCGGGTGGGGCTGGCAGTATAGAAGAAGAGGGTTTAGCACCAAAAAATGGCTTTAGGCAGGATAGAGTAAAATAAAATGACTCTAACCAGATTAGTGTCATTTTATGGTGCTAAACCTACCATGCCACATGACTCCTGCCTTAGAAAAGGCAGGAGTCATGCCCACCACCCCAATGGCCAGCACAGAGGACAGGGGTCCTATGGGCATGGCCATTGCACCCTGTGCCATGTGTGGGGGCCCATTTCAGGGTCCCCTATGGCACTTTCAAAAATAAAATGCAATCTTACCTGTACTTACCTGGGATGGGGTCCCCCATCCTCGCAGTCCCTCTACTGTGGGTGGGGGTGCCCCTGAGGCCTGGGGAGGGCACCTGTGGGCTTATTCCATGGTGTTCCACCATGGAAATAGGCCCACAGCTCCCCTAACGCCTGCCCTGACCCAGATCTTAAAAAATGGGGCAAAGCAAGCTTTGCCCCATTTTTTGACCCCTCCTCCCTCCCTTGCACCATTTTTGCATGGGAGTATAAATATGGTGTTAAGGCCATAGAGTCATTTTTTGCACGGGAACGCCTACCTTGCATCTCATTAAGGCAAGGTAGGTTTCCACTTCCAAAAAATGACTTTAACTCCATAAATTTGGCGCTAGACGGGTCTAGCACCAAAGTATAAATATGGAATTAGTTTTGCATTGAATTAGAGTAAAAAAAGAAATTACTCTAATTCAGTGCAAACAGAGTATAAATATCTGGTCAGAATCATTTATTTTGACTCAAACATGCCTACCGTCATTTTTTTTAAAGCTAGCCTACCCTTTGCACTGGCTTGCACCATTCCATAAATATAGTGCCCAGCTGGTGCTAAAAAATGGTGCAAGCCGGTGCAAAACATTTTGGTGCATTAGTGCAGTTTTGCACCAAAAAGTATATATAAGGCCCAATTGTATTTTGTAAGATTGCGCCATTTTTGCGTCAAAAAGCGGCGCAAAAACGGCACTAAAAAAGTATAAATATGGGCCCAAGTGTTTTATCTGTTGCTAGCTGTTTAATAGCCATTTTTATGTCGAGATCCACTCTAGGGCCCTTTGTAGAAAGCCTATCCTCTGGTGTCAAATGTGATTGGAGGCGTGCCAGCCTGAAAAGTGGTTGATTGCTCTCTCCCAGCCTAAGGCACCAGTCCATAAAGTGCCTGGTAGTATTCCTTGAACATTTCTACAATATCTGCTTGCCTGTACATGGAGTGACCTTTGGGTGATGGATAGCAGTGACTGCAGGGTGTCCTTGCTTCTCCCGCTGGAGAACACGAGCAGGCTCGGAACCCTCCGCATGTCTCCGTAACACGTATTGCCAGTAGTCATGCTGCTTCTAGCCACCGCGTGACACAGTGGGAGGGAGCCGAGCCTACCACGCAGGGCGTTTCTGGTCATCGCAGTCCGGGCAGAGAGAAGCCACCAAACATGTGCTGTTGCAGCCCTCTGACCTCTGTAGGGGCGTAGAAATCCTTCCCCAAGGGGACTGGGTCCCATTAACATCTGGATAAGGAAGGATAAGAGCGGTGGCCCAGTGGAGCTTTCTAAGGAACTGTCGCCACCTTCCTCATCCCAGCCACGCCTGATAATATGGACTTAAATTTATGATTCTAAAATGTATATCCTATACCTAAAATAACAAATAATGTTATTAAAATATGAATTCTCTTTTTTAAGTACTAGCCAGCTACTCCTACCTATTCCTGCGAAACCATTAAAATAGCAGGGTAATCAGCTAATTTGCGCTAATTCCTTGTAAACTTAAGTGTAAATCGGCGCTCCTGACCGCTCTCTGGGGTGCTGAAACAAATCTAGTCAGAAGAATTCAATTGCTGCGTCCAACTAACATGAGTAAACCAGATTAAATTAGGGTTTAATATAAACTCAATCCAAAAACTTTCTACGTCATTGATCACATTACGCATACAGTTTAATGTTGATGTGTGTCATCCTATGTTCATTTCAGCAGCAAACGCGCATCACCTCTGCAGCTCAAGGTGGCGCTCCAGGTATTAGATTTTTTTTTAAATAAAATGAAGAAATCGCTTCCTGAACTTCTATATAGGCTTACTTAAAAGTGTGATAGCGCACACATCACTACAATACTAAATTCTGAAATAAAATCAAATGCAAACTGGGTGAAAGTGCACATATAAGTACCCGTATACTCAAAAACATAAAGCCACATTTTCCTTTTGACACAAATTCTATAATCAAAGAACAAAGCCAGCAAGGTAGAGTGATTCTAAAATAAACAAAATTAAAACTACTGAATATTCTGGACATGTTTGGTTATGACCCAAGATATGAAAAAGTTCAGAGGGGCTTGTGAGTTGTTTAGAATAGTTTAAGAATAGAGAGAAAAAAAACAGCTACCAATTTTCGGGCATATATGCTCACATGAAATGTATACATTCAATCGAAGCATGAATGTCATTTAGGGGTCACTAGGGGTCGCAGCAGCGGTCTCTAGCTTGCCTCTTGCAACCTCTGGCACTGTATTTGCGACCCCTTGGGTCAGAAGTAGACAAAATCAGCGACAGGAACACAGGGGAAACGTCATGATGGGATATGATATCTAATCATTGATATCGGGGGTAACAAGACTTGGGAATAATGTAGTTATGAGACAAGTGCACTAGAAGGAGCCATGGTTTACACTATTTTCTTGTTCTTTGTGATTTGTATTGTCTGTCAGCGTATGTCAGAACAAGAAATTCTACACCCAGATGGAAATGTGTAGAATTGTAATATTCTTAATGTAGGGAAGATGTATTTTTAGGACTGTGTTTCTTTTTATTTTATTTTCCCTTTCTTTTTCTTCTGTCCTGTACATATTTTTATGTATTGTTAGGTAGGTGTTAGGGTATTTTTTATTATGGTGATATTTGTATGTAACATGTAAAGAACATTTTTTGGTATATTCTATGCATGTTTGTTTTACAGCCCTGAGGAAGTTCACGTTTGGTGAACGAAAAGCGTTGGCTGTTTCTTTTGGATATCTGAAAGCAAATAAAGGCTGAGTTTGAACAATTTATTTGGATTACTCTATGTCTTCTTGGAGTTTGTTGGTGCCCCTTCCTTCTCAATATGTAGACTTTGGGCCAATTGGTCACACCTTTGGAGTAGTGGGTGCGATGGCTGCGAGCACAAGATAACGAACTTTGGGACAAATGGGAGGTGCGGTTGATCTTTGGCTCACTGCTCCGATTGGATGTTATTCTGTGTATACGTAAGCCTGTGTGAGCGAATGTAAAGCTCAAATGGTGTGTGAGGCAGTCGCAGCTCGCGGAGAGCAGAAAAGGGTGGGGCGGCACGCGGGTGGAAGGGGGTAATGAACATTTAAATAATAATAAAAGAACCCACTTACCTGAACGCTACCACGTCGCTCCACTCCTCCATGTCATCACTTCAGGCACAGGCTCCCAGCCTGCCCTGTGGCCAATCCTGATGTTGCTCAGAGCAGCATTAGGATTGGCTGGGAGTGCCCAGCCAGAGTGCTCCCAGGCAGACTGGGAGTCTTTGGCCAGCCCAAGACGTCTGACCAAACATACATGCGCAGTGAGGGGGGTGCTGGGCACTCCCCCTCACTGCTGATCACCACGGTGGCCCGCCCCTTTACCAGAAAACGATAATAAACAGTTTATGATCGTTTTATGGTAAAGGTTTTGCAGCTGCTGCTGCTGAAGGGGGGTGATGCTCCTTCACCCTAAAGGAGAAGCCACCCCTGGTGTGATGTCACTCTCACTTCCCCATGCCTTTTGCTATGACCTAAATGAGCCCCATCCACTCTCTTCCCCAAAGCAGCCATGCTCATTTCGTTGCATTAGTCAAGTGAGTCTGTGAGTCACTCAGCTGATCATCATTATCATTAAATTAAAGTCTTCCAGACTGCCATATTTATTTTCCACCATTTTGGCTAGAGTCACTTAAACTTGTTTGTAATGCCTGAGCAATCAGACTGCTGCGTGGCGTCTTGGTCCAGCTTAGGAGTGTGAATGACTTAGGCCCTCATTACAACCCTGGTGGTAAATGCCGTCTATCACCGTGCTGACGGCCGCCAACATACCGTGACCGCAGCAGTAATCCGCTATGGGTATTATGACCCACACAGAGAAATCTGCCACTATACAGACACACACACAATTTCTCCACACCAAAGGTCAGTGATAAACTGGTGGTACCAAAACCCACACCGTTACGCCAACAGGAATACGCCCACAGTATCACGACCCAGGAATCACCGTGGCGGTCTTTCAATCGCGGTAAACCATTGGCGGTACACACCGCCGCGCTCAAAATACACACACACTTACAAAACTACACCACATTGGACAATTCAAACTACACACACCTAACACACATGCACACCACACCCACACCACTATAAAACACACACCCACATTACCCACAACCCCTTACAGCAAAAAAAAAGATTGCGAACAGAGAGAGACACAAGGCAGGACCACCCACTCAATCAGAGGCACAGAACACCATCACCCATACACCATCCACGCACATCACAGCACACACCCCAACACATCACCCCAACACATCACCCCAGCACATCACCCCACACACCCTCACACATACCACTCACACCACATCCATGGCACCCCAATGACACCCCAAGTTTTCAGAGGAGGAGCTAAGGGTCATGGTGGAGGAAATCATCCGGGTAGAGCCACGGCTATTCGGATCACAGGTGCAGCAGATGTCCATTGCTAGGAAGATGGAGCTATGGCAGAGAATTGTGGACAGGGTCAACGCTGTGGGACAGCACCCAAGAACAACGGATGACATCAGGAAGAGGTGAAATGACCCATGGGGGAAGGTGCGTTCCGTGATTGCTAGACACCAGGTAGCTGTACAGAGGACTGGCGGTGGACCCCCACAACTAACAACATGGGAGGAGCAAGTCTTGGCGATGCATCCTGAGTGCCTCGCAGGAGTAGCAGGAGGACTGGACTCTGGTAAGTCAAATCTTCAATACCATATTCCCCACCCTACCTGCATGCCATCACAAACTCCTATCCCTACCCTCACCCCATCACTCCACCACCTTGCATATACCCCACCATCACAACCCACCCACCCCAATACAAAGCCCTGCATGCAACACTAATGCATGTACCCCCATCACAGACCTGCATGGACACCCATCACCACAACATGCCCAGTAGAGAGACTCACCCATCCCACAAAATCACCACGCACACAAGGCAAAGCTGACAGGGAAATCACAACCAGACAGGGAAACACACCCATGCACAAGATGGCACACGCAGATACACTAACACTGCATTTGCATCCCCACAGGACCCCTACTCAACATCACCGGAGAGGAGGTGCCACCAACATCCAGTTCCCCCCCCACCCAGAAGAGGCCCACAGTGACGACAGCAGCTCTGCACACCTAGATCAGGATGACCAACCTGACCCATCAGGGACCTCTGGACAGTCGGTTACCCTGCCACAGTCCTATACCACGACAGAGCCTCCCCCCTCAGGAAACACCAGCACAGCACCCACCGAGCAGGTCCATGCCACTGTCCCCAGGACACGTCAATCAGCAGCTTGTCCACCACTACAGGGACCCCAGGCAACCCCACAAACACAGGACGATCAGGGACCTGGGGTCAGTGGCAGTGGGCACACGGTTCAGGGAACAGAGGCACAGGACAACAGGGAAGCTTGGAGGACTGCTGTGCGACAGGGGGAGGACAACCCAGGAAACCCACTCTCCATGAGGCACTCTCCAACATCCTGGGAGCATACCACCATTCCCAGGATACCGTGGGCCGGATACTGGCCAAGCTGTAGGAGACCAAGTGGCTGCAGGAGGGACATTACCTGGGGATCAGGGAGGACCTAACAAAAATATACACCATCCTGGTCACCATTGTAGGGGTGCTGGCAGACATGGGCATAACCATGAGGGAGGCAGTGGTACAACAATGGGCCCCTGACACTAGCCACATGGATGAACAGCCTTCCACCTCCGCCAGTGCCAGTGGACAGGAGGCACCGCCACAGGACCAACAGGCCACCAGCACCCCACCCCTTGCAGAAGGAGAACCACCCTGCAAACAGTCCCTGCAATCCAGGCAGAAGATAGAGAACATTGCCAAGACCACCGCCAGGAAATAAGACTCTCCTGAATGTCACCCTTCTGTCCCACTATGTCACCCTGACCACTTTGAAATGCCATTACTCTCCTTCCTGTGCCCCCTTGGACACTGCACCTATGATACCAAGAGACTGGACTCTAACTGGACCTTCCTCCACCATCACCCCTGCCAATTGAACATCCCCCTCTACTTATGAGCACTGAAATAAACACCCTTGGATCAAATACAAGTACTGAGCCTGTCAATTGATTCCAATATGAAGTAGGTTAACAAACTGTAAACATTTCAATCCATATGTCCAATTATATATACATTGGTATGACCTGTAGTGGGCAGCAGTATACATAGCAGGAGCCAGAGTGGGGCACAGGAATCTGAAAATAGAGATGGCAAAGGGTAAAGTCTGTGGCCAGAGACATAAGATAAGAGGCTGTTGTGTATAATGTCCAACAGTTAGCCGAAATGTAAATTGAACGTACAATGTCTTACCTGTGTGTCACTGGAATTACTGCTGAATAATGTTGCTCAGGGTGTCAACATCTTCTTCCTCTGTTTCCTCTTCCTCACTGTCCACAGGCTCCACCTACCATCTCCAGGCACATCCTCCTGCAGAAAAAGCTCCTGACGTCTCAAGGCCGGGTGGTGCAACATGCAACATGCAATGATGATCTGGCACACCTTTTTGGGTGAGTAGTACAGGGATCCACCTGTCAGATGAAGGCACCAGAATCTGGCCTGCAGGAAGCCGAAGGTCCATTCTATAATCCTCCTTGTTCGCCCATGTGCCTCATTGTAATATTCCTCTGCCCTTGTCCTGGCATTCCTCACTGGGGTCAGTAGCCATGAGAGGTTGGGGTAACCAGAGTCACCTATAAATATCGAGGTATACCTGTTAGACACACACTCACCCTTAGGGACAACCCCATACCCATACACCAATATATACTGGGTGGGGACCTTGGGCTCACCTATTGGCCACACCTGGTGCCTCTGGAGTTGGGCCATCACATATGGAATGCTGCTATTCCTCAAGATAAAGGCGTCATGCACATAGCCAGGGTATTTGGCATTCACATGGGAGATGTACTGATCCGCCAAACACACCATCTGCACATTCATAGAGTAATAGCTATTTCAATTTCTGAAAACTTGCTAATTTCTCCGGGGGGCGGACAAATGCCACATGTGTCCCATTAATGGAACCAATGATGTTGGGGATATGTCCCAGGGCATAAAAGTCAGCTTTCACTGTGGCCAAATTTTCCACCTGGGGGAACACGATGTAGCTGCACACCTGTTTCAGCAGGGCAGACAACACTCTGGTCGACACGTTAGAAAACATTGTCTGAGACATCCCTGATGCCATGGCCACTGTTGTTTGGAAGGAACCACTTGCCAGGAAATGGAGCACTGACAGGACTTGCACTAGAGGGAGGATACAAGTGGGCTGCCGGATAGCTGAGATCAGGTCTGGCTCCAATTGGGCACACAGTTCCTGGATTGTGGCACGATCAAGTCTGTTGGTACTGATAATGTGTCTGTGCCGCCATCTCATATTTAGCCTCATCAGTTGGAGCTTCTGGAAGAGAACGGTGAGCAGAGGGTCACATTTCCACATCTATTGCACTAATGCTGATTTTTTTACTTTACAGAAACAAAATGTGAATCCGAAAATCAGTTGCCGTGCTAATGTCTTCTGTGGCGCAGTTAGGTGCCATGCCCTGTGGCCCCCTGAAATGGCGGATGCCTGACCTGTCGGGAGTGACATGTGGAAATGAGGTATTTGCGCTGGCGTAGTGCGCTGGCGTTGTGCGCTGTCGTGGTATGCGGTCGCTGACCGCTGCGCAACTTCGCATTGGATATCATTGGGCCCTATGGGTTCCAGGAGCCAATGGTGATGTACACCGGCGGTGACGGTACCACCGCCGCGGACGTGACCGTCATTTTTTATCTATCCACTCACTTGCTACCTGGCCATCAACAGGAGAGGACCTACACTGCAAGTGCTGCTGTGACCTGTGTCTGGAAGCGACAATGGCTCGAGTGTCTAGGGAAAGGGCCCCTGCCTTCACTGTGGAGGAGTTGGAGAAACTGGTGGATGGGGTCCTACCCCAGTACACGTTACTCTACGGTCCTCCAGACAAACAGGTGAGTACACTGTGAGCATGATGCATGGTCCAGGAATGTCTGGACTGCTGTGTGTGTAAGCCACATGTTGGGGGGGGGGGCTGAGGCATCCTGGGCAGAGTGCAGCATGTAAGGTGGTCAATGCATGTGCGTCAGGGGATGGGTGTGATCTGGTGGGCAATGAGTGTGATGGTCCGGACGGGTGACTAATTCCCTTTTCTACTGTCTTTTCCCTGCAGGTCAGCACCCACCAAAATAAGGGTATTTGGTGTGTCATCACCAAGGAGGTGCGGACCCTGGGGGTCTTTGACAGGCGGAACACCCACTGCCGCAAGAGGTGGGAGGACCTACACTGCTGGGCAAAGAAGACAGCGGAGGCCCAGCTGGGGCTGGTCTCCCAAAGAGGAAGGGGTGCCCGTCGCACCATGACCCCCCTGATGTTCCGCTTCCTGGTTGTTGCCTATTCGGAGTTGGATGGGTGCTTCAGGGCATCACAGCAGCCACAAGGGGCTGAGTACTGAATCTGACTCCTACTGTGCGTGCGTTAAGAGTTACTTGGGTGGGGGTCGGGGGCTATGGGTGCCCCTAGGCCAGGGCGAAGATGGCAGGGTAGGTCCCTTGTTGGGCAGGCTCTGAGGCACACCTACACCAATAGTGTCAGTGGGCATCTACTACTGGGCAGGGTCTTTTGGGTTTCTGGGGTGCAGCTGATGGCGTTAGGCATTGTACCCCATGGGCTGGTGACTATCTTAGTAACTGGTTGGGCATGTCCTAATGCATAGGGCTGCTCCTTGTGTGTTGTGTACACCAACTGTAGTGGTGTTGCTGGCATTGATCAAGTGTATCCTCTGTCTCTTCCTCACCCTTTTTGTTTTGTCACCCTGTCCTTATGTGCATTAGCATCATCTGGCGGAGGAGCAGAGGCACCGGTGATGGAGGGAGCTGCATCCCACATGGGCCTGGAGGCCTAAACCACCAAGGGTGAGGGCACCAGTGGGACGGAGGGCAAGGGAAGCACCACAACAGGAACAGGAGGGGAGACCACAGACCGCAGCTTCTCCTCTTACGGAAGCTCCCTGGCGGTGGCGGACACCTCTGTGCCCACCCCAACAACAGGTACAACCGCCACCCCCCCTACCAGCACCACCCTCCCAGCAGCCCCTCAGCGTGTTTACCGTGCCCGCTCACCCAGGAGGGTGGGCATCTCCTTCGCCCCAGGCACCTCAGGCCCTGCCCCAGTTAGCCCTGATGCCCTCAGTGAGGAGGCTATTGACCTCCTGAGATCCCTCACTGTTGGGCAGTCAACGATTCTGAATGCCATCCAGGGTGTCGAGAGGCATTTGCAACAAAAAATGCATACCTGGTGGGCATTCACTCTGGCCTGGCAGCCCAACAGAGAGCATTTCAGGCTCCAGCCTCAGCACTGATGCCAGCCATTGTCCCTGTGTCTAGCCTCCCCACTTCAACTTCCTCTACACAGTCCCAATCCCCTCAACCCCAGCCTATCCCAAGCACATCTTCAGACCAGCATGCACAGAAGACAACACACAAGAGTGGTTCAGGCAAACAAAAGCACCACACATCATCCCACAGGCACTTACACAAGCACCATCCCCATGCAGACACACCAACATCCACTGCCTGCACTGTGTGCCCCTCCTCCTCGTCATCCACCTCCCTCCCAGTATCGTCTTCACTCACACCTGCATGCACTACATCCTGATCCACTACCTCCATCACCAGCACGCCCATCACAACACACCCCTCATGAGCAGTCAACACCCCGACAACCACACACACGTCCCCTGTGTCCTCTCCCAGTGTGTCTGTGATCCCTCCTCTCAAAGTACACAAACGCAAGCACCCACCCACCCAACAGCCATCCACCTCACAACAGCATCCAGCACATGCACCTTCACCCAAACTCTGCAGACAGACACCTCCTACAACCACTCCCTCTTCCTCCACTCCCAAACCCTCTCCCTCTCCCCGCCCCAGTGTGTCTGAAAAACTTCTCCTACCTAACATTGACCCTCCCCCCGTCATTCCCCTCGGGCCAGAGTGCCCAGAACCCAGCCCAGCACCTCAACTACCAATCCGCTATCCAATGTGTAACCTGCAGCTCTCAGAGGCTCAAAGGGGGCACCCGTCAGGAAAGCCAGTGTACCACCAACCCTTGCAAAGGACCATACCACCACCTGCCAAGGTGAAGAAGGGGCCAGCATGCAGCAGGTACAAGGATCACGACCCACCCAGCAAGGCCTCCTCCAAACCTCCAGCTGACAGAGCCAAGGGCAAAACAGCATCAACCAAGGTGAGGAAGGGGCAGATAACCGAAGGCAAGGCACTTCAGCCGACGGAGGATGCAGGTGAAGCCCTGGTGCCCACCAGCAGAACCGCCAGCCCTGCCACCTGCACTGCCACGGCAAGCACAGCCAGCAGCCCTGCCTCAAGCACCGCTACCTGCACCGCTGACAGTAGCACCACTACCAGCACCAGCAGCCCCAGTGGGCGGCCGTCTGAGGCTGCAGGAGACGGGCTGGAGCCCCCCCTACCACTGGCAGCACCCCCACATACACCAGCACTACCACCACTTAGCAGCCTTATCCGCCACAGGATGGAGTCTAGCCCTGCCTCCATGAGCTATCATGCTGCCTGTTCCCTGCAAATCTCGTGCCTCAGACACCCAGGTGGGCGAATGTGTTCTGGCACACCCCAAGTACTGCATCACTGAGCACCATGTCCCCTCTAGAACCAGTGGAGAGATGCATCCACTCACTCTATCCTTGGCAGGATGAAGCACTCTGGGCACAAAGCCCCCTCCAGAACCAGTGCAGATATGCTTCCACTCACTCTATCCTTTGCAGGATGAAGCACTCTGGGCACAAAGCCCCCTCCAGCACCAGTGGAGAAAGGCATCCACTCACTCTATACTTGGCAGGATGAAGCACTCTGGGCACAAAGCCCCCTCCAGAACCAGTGGAGAAAGGCATCCACTATAGAGACTGTGGCTTTGTACTCCCCAGGACCAGGCAGTGGGCAAACCACCCACTTGAGAGACCTGTGAGACTGTGGCTTTGCACTCCCCGGAATCAGGCAGTGGGCAAACCACCCACTTGAGAGACTTGTGAGACTGTGGCTTTGCACTCCCCAGGAGAAAGCAGTGGGAAAACCACCCACTTGAAAGGCTTGTGAGACTGTGGCTTTGCACTCCCCAGGACCAGACAGTGGGCAAACCACCCACTTGAGAGACTTGTGAGACTGTGGCCTTGCACTCCCCAGGATATCGCTGTGGGCATGGAGCCCCCACGAGGAGCAGTGGTGTTGTCCCATCTTCCGGCTGAGATGCCCCCCCTTCCGCATCCCCCTGAGGTGCCTGTGTGTTTACGACCTGATGCCCCTGCAGTGTTCTCTCCGTACTGAGGCAGGAGTCAAGTGTGGGCTTGGCCCAAGAATATTGGCCCAGTGTCTCATGGACATTTGTGAATGGACAACGTACGAACTTCTGTACATATTGTATATTAGTGTAAATACTGTTTTTCAAAATCTATAGTATATCCGCCTATTTCTAAAATATCACTAATTTGACTCAATTCCTTTTGTCCTTGCGTTCTTTCAGGGGGCGACGGGTGTATCTGTAATGTAGTTGGATCTGTTTGTGTGTATGGTGTTGTAGGTGGGGGTGGGGTGGGGGTGTTGCGTGTTGTGTGTGTGTCACTCTCTTTTTCCTTCCCCCTCCCCAGTGTACTAGGTGATGTACTCACCTTCATCGTCCCCGCCATCTTTGATGTTCCTGGTAGATGAGGAGGTAGACCAGCATCAGCAGGACCTGTAGTTCGGGCTCTATGGCATCCTGGTTCTTTGTTGAGTGTCGAGAGGTAAGTGGTTTCCCTTCCAAAGACTGTTTCTGCCGTGCTTTTGATGGGGTTGGTACCACCCTGGAAAAGCTGGCGGATAGGCGGGTTGTGATGTGGTGGGAGGTACATTGTGTTCCGCCTGTCTGTTGGCAGTTACCGCCGCGATGTTTGTTGCTACCGCCGTGGTGGTCGGAGTGTTAAAGTGGCTGTATCTGTTGGCGGTTTCCGCCGTGGTCGTAATGCCATTTTTTTTACCAGTGGGCTGTTGGCGGTGTTACTGCTGCTTTAACACCGACTGCCAGAGTTGTAATGAGGGCCTTAATGTTTAACATCATAGTTACATATTTGTGTACGATCAGGTTACAAGGGCACTAGGTTGGGATATTTACATTTCTGGTGCTTTGCAGCAGTTAACTTCTTAGACATTTTCCTTGCTGAAATGGGTGTAATTTCTGATGTTTATACGTTTCCCTTTTCTTCATTGCTTGATTTTGCTCGGAAGAAAGTGTCACTCATAGTTGTTGAAATACCACCTATAATTACACTGAAATTATTAAAATGTCACACACAACAATCTGAAACCTTGGCAGCTATAATAGCTGCTTGTTGTAAAAGAGTCCTGGAAATAATACACTAAGACTGTGTTTTGTGTAAATATTGACATTAATTTGTATTATGGGCGAGGTTGTGGCTTTTATGCAGCATAATTTTGCATTGGGAGGGAAATCTGCACAGATATTCTTAGTTTTGTCATAAAGCCGCTTAATTCGGGAGCAAGCTCTGCGCTGTAGAAACTAAAATGCACTAAGAGCAAACACCAGTTAACCAATCCCTTCACTAAAAAGCTGCCACTCCTCTTAACACTTCCTGTTTCACCTCATCTTGACCATTTCATTCTTAATGCCTCATTCATGCCTTTTGGTCTTTCTCCTGGCCTCCACTTCTTTTTCCGTCTCCTCCTTCTTCCCTCAGTGTCTATTTACCTTGCATTGGTCTCTTTCCCGTTATACTTTAGGGCAGTGGTTCCCAACCTTTTGACTTCTGTGGACCCCCATTTTATCAATACTGGATCCAGGGGACCCCCACTGAATCATTATTGGAACACGGGGACCCCCAAGGAGTCATTACTGATAGCTGGGACCCAATATTATTAAATTATTTAAGCAGCTGTTGACCCCCTGAGGAGGCTTCGTGGACCCCCAGGGGTCCCCGGCCCACAGGTTGGGAACCACTGCTTTAGGGTCCTTCATACTGCCAACAGGTGCACTCCTCTCATTAGGTAGTGCTTCTGAACCCCTTCAATGCCAGAGTTCCCCTTCTACAACACCCCCTTCACATTTAGATGAAGTGACCCAAAAGGGACAAATGCCCTCCATCAAACCTAAACAAGCCTGGACTGTTGTAGCCTATTTCTGTTTGTCAAACTACTTCAATCCCTTTTGCTTTGCAAAACCCCTAGACTTCCCTGTTTAATTCTCTTCTTGCTCTATTAATTGCTGCTGGCTTTCATGCCTCATGCCATCATTTTTTGGGTAACAGCTGGGTCCACTCTAAACCTGCATCTGCTCATAACTGTAAACACAGCGGAAGTACTCTAACACTTGTCTAGGTGTCACCAAGCTCCCATCAGCACCCACAAGCAAGGGGCCTCATCCCGTCATCTATCGTTTCAGTGCCCATGCTTGGCATGTGACCAAACCTCTCCTCTCTCTCACCATCACCCATGTGCCTACTCCTTTTCGTCCATTTTGTTTCAAGAGAGTTGTACCCATGCCTCCTGTCCTTGTAACCGTATGCCCTCTTTTGAAAAGTATCTAAAAGTTTCTGACTCCACCACTTCTGAGGCCCTCAAGGCCCGAAGAACATCAGCTCTCAACTGGAAGAATCCCTAGACATATGCGCAAGTGTAAAAAGCCTCTTTCATTTTGGTTCTTGATAGCTCTTCCATTTCTGCTCTCCTTCTTTTCTTATTTTTGCCCTGCGCTGACGGCTTGGTTGTAGTTACAAAGATAACCTACTGGTACCTTTTGAACACTCTCACTCTTTTGTTGAGGGTGTTTCCATATGTTATATTTCTCTTGTTGTCCTATGAAGACCCCTATTGATGTTTTCAGGCAGATGTTTGGAGTCAAAACATCCATGATTATATATATTCTTTGCCATTGTAACTGGCTGTCAGTCGAGGATCACATTTCTCCACACACAGCCGCAACACTGTGTAAAGTTATGAAGTGAACAGTTTACTGTAAAATGGTCAAATCAATTGTACATGACTGATTGCAATAGCACAAGTACTCTATTTGCACAAGCAATTTATATACACTTTACACAGAGCAACTTTTGTCTTTTTAAGCATTTAATTAACAGTGCTTTTTTGATGTAATGAAGTTTGCCAATGTTAGAAATGGGATCTCTAGTGGGCAGAGATATACCCCCTTGTCCAAGTAGGGTAAGTCACACACAATCCAAATTATCCTGTGCTCACCCTCTGGCAGCTTGGCACTGAGCAGTCAGGCTTAACTTAGAAGGCAATGTGTAAAGATTTTGTGAAATAAATCATACAGTAACACAGTAAAAAACACCACAAAAATACACCACACAGGTTTAGAAAAATAGATAATATGTATGTGAATAAAATAAGGCAAAAACAACAAAGATCCAATCAGCACAAGTTGAAATATCACTTTTAAAAGGTTAAAAATAGTATTAATCCTTAGAAATAATCAGTTGTCTCTTTGTTACACACACTTCCTGGTATGCGTCAAAAATAATGACGCACGAAGTCCGCAGAGGAGATGTGTGGAAAAATAGGGTGTTGTGTAAAATTTTCCCACGCAGCACAGACAATGCATAGTTTCTTTCCATGCTGCATCGGGTTTGCGTCATTTTTTGGCATGCATTCTTGGTTCCTCACGGCGGATCGGGGGTATTTTGACGATGTGGAAAAATCCTTGACACGCTGGAAGAAGGCATGAGTGTTACGTCAATGCGGTAGGCGAGGTGTCTAATTTGCCGACACAAGGCAGGCGCAACATCGATTTTCCAGTAGGGAAGTCGGGACTATGTTGTTCCGGTTGGCTGTGCGGCGATTCCTCGGTCGCAAAGCAGGCTTCGTGTCGATTTGGGCAGGCAGTGTGTTGATTTTCGATGCACAAGGAATTTCCTGAAGAGATTATGGCCGTCATTACAACCCAGGCGGTAAATTCCACCTACCGCTGTTCTGACAGCCGCCAACATACCGTGACCGCGGCGGTATTCCACCCCGGGTTTTATGACCCACACTGAGAATTCTGCCACTATACAGACACCAACACAAGTCCGCCAGCCCAGAGGTCAGTGATAAACTGGCGATAGCAAAACCCACATCGTTACACCAACAGGAATACGCCTACAGTATCACGACCCATGAATCCCCATGGAGGTCTTTCAATTGCGGTAAACCATTGGCGGTACACAACGCCACACTCAAAATACACACACACTAACAAAACTACACTACATTGGACAATTCAAACTACACACACCTGACACACATACACACACCACACCCACACACCCGCACCACTATAAAACACACACCCACATTACCCACAACCCCTTACAGTGAAAAAAAAGATAGCAAGCAGAGAGAGAGAAGCCAGGAGCACCCACTCAATCAGAGGCACAGAACACCATCACCCATACATCATTCATGCACATCACAGCATGCACCACAACAGATTACCCGACACACATCAACCCACACATCCTCACACGTATCACACACACCACATCCATGGCACCCAAAAGACACCCCAGGTTTTCTGAGGAGGAGCTAAGGGTCATGGTGGAGAAAATCATCCGGGTAGAGCCACAGCTATTCGGATCACAGGTGTAGCAGATGTCCATTGCAAGGAAGATGGAGCTATGGCGGAGGATCAGGGACAGGGTCAACGCCGTGGGACACCACCCAAGAACCAGGGATGACATCAGGAAGAGGTGAAATGACCTACGGGGGAAGGTACGTTCCATGGTTGCAAGACACCAGGTAGCAGTACTGAGGACTGGGGGTGGGCCCCCACCTCCTCCCCCACAACTAACAACATGGAAGGAGCAAGTCTTGGCGATCATGCATCCTGAGGGCCTCGCAGGAGTAGCAGGAGGACTGGACTCTGGTAAGTCAAATGTTAACTACTTTATCCCCCCACCCTACCTGCATGCCATCACAAACTCATACCCCTACCCCCACCCCATCACTCCACCACCTCACATATACCCCACCGTCACAACCCACCCATCCCTGCATGCAACACCAGTGCATGGAAACCCATCACAGACCTGCATGGACACCCATCACCCCAGCATGCCCAGTGGAGAGACTCACCCAGCCCACAAAATCACCACTCACACAAGGCCAAGCTGACAGGGAAATCACAATCATACAGGGAAACACACCCATGCACAAGATGGCATGCGCAGACAAATTAACAATGCATTTGCATTCCCACAGGACCCATACTCCACGTCACCGGAGAGGAGGTGCCAGCCACATCCAGTCCCCCACCAGAAGAGGCCCACAGTGACTACAGCAGCTCTACTCTCCTGGATCAAGATGACCAACCTGGCCCATCCGGAACCTCCAGACAGTCGGTTCCCCTGCCACAGTCCTAACCCACCAGAGAGCCTCCCCCCTCAGGAAACACCGGCACAGCAGCCACCCAGCGGGCCCATGCCACTGTCCGCAGGACACTTCAATCAGCAGTGTGCCCACCACTACAGGGACCCTAGGCAACCCCACAAACACAGGACGATCAGGGACCTGGGGTCAGTGGCAGTGGGCACACGGTTCAGGGGACAGAGGCACAGGACAACAGGGAAGCTGGGAGGACTGCTGTGCGACAGGGGGAGGACAGGCCCAGGGAACCCACTCTCCACGAGGCACTCTCCAACATCCTGGGAGCATATCACCATTCCCAGGAGACCATGGGCCAGATACTGGCCAAGTTGCAGGAGACCCAGCGGCTGCAGGAGGGACAGTACCTGGGGATCAGGGATGACCTAACAAAAATATACACCATCCTGGTCACCATTGCAGGGATGCTGCCTGACATGGGCAAGAACATGAGGAAGGCAGTGGCACAACAATGGGCGCCTGACACTAGCCAAACCGAGGAACAGCCTTCCACCTCCGCTGGCGCTAGTGGACAGGAGTACCCGCCACTGGAACAACAGGCCACCAGCACCCCACCCCCGCAGAAGGAGAACAACCCCGCAAATGGTCCCTGCGATCCAGGCAGAAGCCAGAGAAGATTGCCAAGACCCCCACCAGGAAATAGGACTCTCCTGATTGTCACCCTTTTGTCCCACTATGTTACCCTGTCCACCTTGAACTGCCATTGCTCCCCTTCCTATGCCCCCTTGAACAATGCACCTGGAATATCAAGAGACTGGACTCTGCCCTGGACTTTCCTCCACCATCACCCCAGCCCCTTGCACATACCCCTATTCCTAAATAAACACCCTTGGAACAAATACCAATCTGGAGTCAGTCTAATGACTCACAAATGTATTAGTACAACATTATCAAAGCATTGCAACGCAAATATACAGTGAAATATACTTTAGGATGAGCTTAGGTGGGCAACAGTACACTTACCAGGAGCCAGATTGGGGCACAGAGATCTGAAAATAGAAATTCCAAAGAACAGTCAGTGGCCATAGACATAGGGAAAGAGGCTGCCTTGTACAATGTCCAACAGATAACTGAAACGTAAAGTGGAGTTACAGTGTCTCACCTGTGTGTCACTGGAGGTACTGCTGCATTATATTTGTTCTGTTGTCACTTCTTCTTCCTTTGCCTCCTCTTCCTCACTGTCCACAGGCTCCACCGCTGCCACAAGATCATCTCCAGGCACATCCTCCTGCACATCCTCCTGCAGAAAAGGCGCATGGCGTCTCAAGGCCAGGTTGTGCAACATGCAACGAAGATCTGGCACACCTTCTTGGGTGAGTAGTACAGATCCACCTGTCAGGATGCCGAAGGTCCTTTCAATGATCCTCCTTGTATGCCCATGTGCCTCATTGTAATGTTCCTCTGCCCTTGTCCAGGCATTCCTCACTGGGGTCAGTAGCCATGAGAGGTTGGGGTAAACAGAGTCACTTGCAAATATCGAGGGCAACTGTTAGACACACACTAACCCTCAGGGACAATCCCACACCCAGACACCAACATGTACTGAGTGGGGACGTTTGGCTCACCTATTAGCCACACCCAGTGCCTCTGGAGTTGGCCCATCACATATGGGATGCTGCTATTCCTCAAGATAAAGGTGTCATGCACAGAGCCAGGATATTTGGCATTCAAATGAGGAGATGTACTGGTCCGCAAAACACACCATCTGCACATTCATCGAGTGATAGCTTTTTCTATTCCTGTAAACCTGTTCATTTCTCCTGGGGGGGAGGAGGAGAAATGCCACATGTGTACCATCTATGCCACAAATTATGTTGGGGATATGTCCCAGGGCATAAAAGTCAGCCTTCACTGTGGCCAAATCCTCCTCCTGGGGAATACGATGTAGCTGCGAATGTGCTTCAGCAGGGCAGACAAAATTCTGGTCAACACGTTAGAGAACATTGGCTGAGACATCTCTGATGCCATGGCCACTGTTGTTTGGAAGGAACCACTTGCCAGGAAATGGAGCACTGACAGGACCTGCACTAGAGGGGGATTCCTGTGGGCTGGCAGATAGCTGACATCAGGTCTGGCTCCAATTGGGCACACAGTTCTTGGATTGTGGCACTATCAAGTCTGTAGGTAATGATAATGTGTCTGTCCTCCATAGTCGCAAGGTCCACCAGGGATCTGTACACCGGAGGATGCCGACATCTCATATTCTGCCTCAGCGGTTGAAGCCTATGGAAGCGAACGGTGAGCAGAGGGTCATATTCCCACATCTATTGCACTAATGTTGATTTATTTACTTCACAGAAACAGTATGTGAACTTGAGAGTCAGTTGATGTGCCAATGTCTGCTGTGATGCAGTTAGGTGCCATGCCCTGTGCCCCCCTGAAATTCCAGCTGCCTGACCTGTGAGGAGGGACAAGTGGAAATTAGGTAATTGCACTGGTGTTGTGCGCCATCGCGGTAGGCGGTCAATGACTGCGGCGCAACTTTGCATTAGTTATCATTGGGCCCTATAGGTTCCAGGAGCCAATGGCGATGTACGGCGGTGGTGACGGTCCGCACCACCGCGGACGTGACTGCCATTTTCTATCTGTTCACTCACTTGCTACCTGACCTTCAACAGGAGAGGACCTACACTGCAAGTGCTGCTGTGACCTGTGTCTGGAAACAATAATGGCTCATGTGTCTGGGGAAAGGGCCCCTGCCTTCACTGTGGAGGAGTTGGAGAAACTGGTGGATGGGGTACTACCCCAGTACACATTACTCTACGGTCCTCGAGACAAACAGGTGAGTACACTGTGAGCATGATGCGTGGGGCATGAATGTATGGAGGGCTGTGGATGTAAGCCACATGTTGGGGGGGTGCTGAGGCATCCTGGCCAGAGTGCAGCATGTTAGGTGGTCACTGTATATGCGTCAGGGGATGGTTGGGAACTGGTGGGCAATGAGTCTGACGGTCCGGAGGGGTGAATTATTACCTTTTCTGCTCTCTGTTCCCTCCAGGTCTGCGCCCACCCGAAAAAGGGTATTTGTCGTGCCATTGCCAAGGAGGTGCGGACCCAGGGGGTGTTTGACAGGTGGACAACCCACTGCAGCAAGAAATGGGAGGACCTGTGCCTCTGGTCAAAGAAGATGGCGGAAGCCCAGCTGGGGCTGGCCTCCCAACGAGGAAGGGTGCCTGTCGCACCATGACGCCACTGACATTCCGCATCCTGGTGGTGGCCTATCCGGAGTTGGATGGGAGCTTGAGGGCATCACAGCAGCCACAAGGGGGTGAGAACAGATTCTGAAAGCTGACTTTGCGTGTGTTTAGAGGTACCTGGGTGGGGGATGTGGGCTGTGGGTGCCTCTAGGCCAGGGCGAACATGGCAGGGTAGGTCTCTTGTTGGGCAGGCTCTAGGCAGGCTCTAGAGCACTCCTACCCCAATAGTGTAAGTGGCCATCTACTACTGGGCAGGGTCCTGTGGGTTTCTGGTGTGGAGATGCTGGCGTTAGGCATTGTACCCCATGGGCTTGTGACTGTCTTAGTAAATGGTTGGGCATGGCCTAGTGCATAGGGCTGCTCCCTGTGTGTTGTGTACGCCAACGGTAGTGGTGTTGCTGACACTGACCAAGTGTATCCTCTGTCTCTTCCCCCCCCTTTTTTTTGTCACCCTGTCCTTGTGTGCATTAGCATCATCTGGCAGAGGAGCAGAGGCACCTTGAACTTACTTTCCTCTCACTTAGCTTAGTGGGTTATATGGTTGTAATTTCACCTCCCTTGGGCTTTTACACACATTTATCACGTACTTGACGGTTGAGCATATTGGTCTTAACTTGTTCATTTTGTTTATGATTTCTAGCCCTGAAGAAGTCGTAAGGGATATAAACATTTCCCAAGACGAAACACGTGTTGGCTGGAACCACAAATCTCTTTTGATTTCAGACTGTCTAATGTGAAATCACAATCTGAATATACTTTGGACTCATCGATTTGGTCGACTCTAGGACCTGTCTGTTGCATATGGACTGATATTTATAATTAGTTTTCTATGTGAATTGTGTATTCAAAATTTCTCTTGTGATATTAGAGGGGTCCCTCATTGTGTATTTTCACCGGCGACGGAGGGAGCTGCATCCCACATGGGCCTGGAGGCCAAATCCACCGAGGGTGAGGGCACCAGTGGGACGGAGGGCGAGGGGAGCACCACGACAGGGACAGGAGGGGAGACCACAGACAGCGACTCCTCCGATGGAAGCTCCCTGGCGGTGGCAGACACCTCTGTGCCCACCCCAACAACAGGTACAGCCACCACCCCCCCTACCAGCACCCTCCTCCCAGCAGCCCCAGCCCCTCAGCGTGTTTCCCGTGCCCGCTCACCCAGGAGGTTGGGCATCTCCTTTGCTCCAGACACTTCAGGCCCTGCCCCAGTCAGCCCTGCTGCCCTCAGTAAGGAGGCTATTGACCTCCTGAGATCCCTCTCTGTTGGGAAGTCAACCATACTGAATGCCATCCAGGGTGTAGCAGGGCATTTGCAATAAACAAATGCATACCTGGAGGGCATTCACTCTGGCGTGGCGACCAACAGAGAGCATTTCAGGCTCTGGCCTCAGCACTGATGTCAGCCCTTGTCCCTGTGTCTAGCCTCCCCCCTCCAACTTCATCTACCCAGACCCAATCCCCTGAACCCCGGCCTATCCCAAGCACACCTTCAGACCAGCATTCACCCAAATCACCACACAAAAGTGGCTCAGGCAAACATAAGCACCACACTTCATCTCACAGGGACTCACACAAGCACCACACCCATGCAAACACACCAACATCCACTGCCTCCACTGTGTCCCCCTCCTCCTCATCGTCCACCTCCCTCCCAGTAGCATCTACACTCACACCGGCATGCACTACATCTTCATCCACTACCTTCATCACCAGCACGCCCATCACAACACGCCCCACATGAGCAGTCACCACCCCCACAACCATGCACACGTCCCTTGTGTCCTCTCCCAGTGTGTCTGTGACCCCTCCTCCCAAAGTACACAAACACAAACACCCACCCACCCAACAGCCATCCACCTCACAACAGCATCCAGCCCATGCACCTTCACCCAAACTCAGCAGACAGACACCTCCTACAACCACTCCCTCTTCCTCCACTCCCAAATCCTCTCCATCTTCCTGTCCCAGTGTGTCTAAAAAACTTTTCCTAGCAAACACTGACCTGTTGTCTACCCCTCCCCACCCCCGTCCTTCCCCTCGGGCCAGGGTGTCCAGATCCCAAGCCAGGACCTCAGCTACCAAGTTGGTGTCCAGTGTGGTACCTGCAACTCCCAGAGGATCAAAGGGGGTACCTGTCAGGCCAGGCAGTGTGCCACCGACCCCTGCAAAGGACTAAACCATTCTGCCACCTGCCAAGGTGAAGAAGGGGCAGCATGCAGCAAGGGCAAGGAGCACGACCCACCCAGTAAGGCCTCCTCCAAAACTCCAGCTGCCAGAGCCAAGGTCCCAGCAGCATCTGCCAAGGTGAGGAAGGGGCAGAAAAGCCAAGGCAAGGCACTTCAGGCGAGGGCCTGGTGCCCACCATCAGAACCGACAGCCCCCCACCTGTACTGCGACCAGCACCACCACCTGCACCACCACCTGCCCGCTGCTGCCACCACTACTGTTAGCAGCAGCATCCCCAGTGGGCAGCTGTCCGAGGCTGCAGGAGATGGGCTGGTGCCTCCCTCCACCACTGGCAGCACCAACACCTGCCCCACAGCCAGCACCACCAGCATCCCCGCCGCAAGCACCGCTGCAAGCACCGCCACCTGCACCGCTGACAGTAGGACCACTACCAGCAGCAGCAGCCCCAGTGTGTGTCCATCCGAGGCTGCAGGAGACGGCCTGGAGCCTCCCATCACCACTGGAAGCACACCCACCAGCACTACCACCAGTTTGCAGCCTTAGTTGCCGCAGGATGGAGTCTGGCCCTGCCTCCATGGAGTACCATGCTACCTCCTACATGCAAATCCCGTGCCTCAGACACCCAGGTGAGGGAATGTGAACTGCCACACCCCAAGTACTGCATCACTGGGCACCATGACCCCTCCAGAACCAGTGGAGAAATGCATCCACTCAACCTCTCCTTGGCAGGATGAAGCACACTGGGCACAAAGCCCCCTTCAGAACCAGAGGAGAAATGCATCAACTCACCCTATCCTTGGCAGGATGAAGCACCCAGGGCACAAGGCCCCCTCCAGAACCAGTGGAGAAATTCATCAACTCACCCTATCCTTGGCAGGATGAAGCACTCTGGCCACAGAGCCCCTTCCAGAACCAGTGGAGAAGCCATCCACTTGAGAGACTGTTGCCCTGCACCACACAGGACCAAGCAGTGGGCAACCCACCCACTTGAGAGACTTGAGAGACTGTGGCTTTGCACTCCCCAGGACCAAGCAGTGGGCAAACCACCCACTTGAGAGACTTGAGAGACTGTGGCCTTGCACTCCCCATGACCAAGCAGTGGGCAACCCACCCACTTGAGAGACTTGAGAGACTGTGGCTTTGCACTCCTCAGGACCTAGCAGTGGGCATGGAGTCCCCTAGAGGAGCAGTGGTGTTATTCCATCTTCCGGCTGAGGTGCCCCCCCTTCCCCTTCCCCTGAGGTGCCTGTGTGTTTTCGACCTGATGCCTCTGCAGTGTTCTCTCCGTATTGAGGCAGGAGTCAAGTGTGGGCTTGGCCTATGATTTTTGGCCCAGTGGGCCACGGACATTTGCAAAGGACAATGTACGGCCTCCTGTACATATTGTAAATATTTGTGTATACTGTTTTTCTATTTGTTACGTATATCTGCCTATTTCTAAAATATCACTTATTTCACTCAATTCCTTTTGTCCTTGCGTTCTTCCAGGGAGTAACGGGATATAAAAGTACTGTTGTTGCATGTGTTTGTGTGTATGGTGTTGTGGGTGAGGGGTGAGGGTGGGGGTGGGGGTGTTGCGTGTTGCGTGTGTGTCACTCTCTTGTTCCTCCCCCCCTCCCCTGTGTGCTAGATGCAGTATTCACCGTGGTCGTCGCCGCCGCCTTTGATATTCCTCGTGTATGAGGAGGTAAACCATCACGGGCAGGACCTGTAACTCGGGCTCCATGGCGTCCTGGTTCTTCGTTGAGTGATGAGAGGTGAGTGGTATCCCTTCCAAACACTGTTTCCGCCGTGCTTTTAATGGCGTTGGTACTGCCCGAGAAAAGCTGGCGGATTGGCGTGTTGTAATGGGGTGGGCAGTACATTGGGCCTGATTCTGACCCCGGCGGTCTGAGACCGCCGGGGCCAGGGTCGGCGGGAGCACCGCCGACAGGCCGGCGGTGCCCCGCAGGGCATTCTGACCGCGACGCTTTGACCGCGGTCAGATTTGGAAAACCGGCGGTCTCCCGCCGGTTTTCCGCTGCCCTTGCGCTCCGCCGCCATGGGGATTCTGACACCCCCTACCGCCATCCTGTTCCTGGCGGGTCTCCTGCCAGGAACAGGATGGCGGTAGGGGGTGCCGCGGGGCCCCTGGGGGCCCCTGCAGTGCCCATGCCAATGGCATGGGCACTGCAGGGGCCCCCGTAAGAGGGCCCCACTTAGTATTTCAGTGTCTGCTATGCAGACACTGAAATACGCGACGGGTGCCACTGCACCCGTCGCACCTTCCCACTCCGCCGGCTCAATTCTGAGCCGGCGTCCTCGTGGGAAGGATGATTTGCCCTGGGCTGGCGGGCGGCCTTTTGGCGGTCGCCCGCCAGCCCAGGGCAAATCCCAAAATACCCTCAGCGGTCTTTCGACCGCGGAGCGGTATTTTGGTGGGGGAACTCTGGCGGGCGGCCTCCGCCGCCCGTCAGGGTCAGAATGACCCCCATTGTCTTCCGCCTGTCTGTTGGCGGTTACCGCTGCGGTGTTTGTTGCTACTGCCGTGTTGGTCGGTGTGTTAAAGTGGCTGTCTTTGTTGGCGGTTTCCGCCATGGTCGTGATCCTATTTTTTTCACCGCCGGCCTGTTGGCAGTATTACCGCCGCTTTAACACCGACCGCCAGGGTTGTAATGAGGACCTAAGTCTTTTTGGCCCTGAGACTTCAGAAAACAGGAGGCAAGCTCACTCCAAGCCCTTGGAGAGCACTTTTGGGGAAGGCAGAGTCCTTCTCAGCAAAGTCAGAGTCCAGCAGGGCAGCAGGGCAACAGCAGGGCAGCAGTCCTTCTCAGCAAAGCAGTCCAGATGAGTCATTTGGGCAGCCAGGTAGGTCGTCTGACAGTGTGCAGGTGTAGGTCCAGAAGTGTCTCAGTTGGCCTGGTCAGAGAGTCAGTTTATATGCCCAAAAATGTCTTTGAAGTGGGGGAGACTCCAAAAAGTGGGTTTGAAGTGCACAAGTTCCCCTTCAGTTCAGTCCTGTCTGCCATGGCCCTATTTGGGGTTTGGCAGTCCATTGTGTGAGAACAGGCCACTGGCCTTTGAAATGTGAATGTCAGGCCGTCCACCCTTCCAGCCCAGACCCATTCAATATGCAGATGAGTGCAGGTGTGACTGAGTGTCCTGTGTTTGTGGTTGTCTGGGTGAAATGCACAAGGGAGCTGTCAACCGGCCCAGCCTAGACGTTGATTGGAAACAGGCTGTAAGGCACAGATGGTTTTGAGCGCAGAAAAATGCTCACTTTCAAAAAGTGGCATTTCTAAAATAGTAATATAAAATCTAACCTCATCAATAAGCAGGATTTTCTATTACAATTCTGGCCATACTAAATATGACCTGGTTACCCCTTTCAGATCAGAATCTACCACTCAGAATGTGTATAAGGGCAGTCCTAATGCTAGTCTATGAAAGGAGCAGGCCTCACAGTAGTTGAAACTGAATTTAGGAGTTTTTCACTACCAGGACATATAAAACACAGGCGTACATGTCCTGCTTTTTATTTACATTGCACCCTGCCCTACGGGTTACCTAAGCTCTACCTTAGGGGTGACTTGTATGTAGTAAAAGGGGAGTTTAAGGCTTGGCAAGTACTTTTAAATGCCACAACGAAGTGGCAGTGAAACTGCACAGACAGGTCTTGCAATGACAGGCCTGAGACATGGTTAAGGGGCTACTTGTCTGGGTGGCACAATCAGTGCTACAGGCCCACTAGTAGTATTTAATTTACAGGCCATGGGCACATGTAGTGCACTTTACTAGGGACTTATAAGGAAATCAAATATGCCAATAGGGGAAGAACCAATGTTACCATGTTTAGGGGAGAGAGCATATGCACATTAGCACTGGTTAGCTGTGGTAAAGTGTGCAGAGTCTTAAAACCAGCAAAAACAGTTTCTGAAAAGTGGAGGAGGCAGGCAATAAGTTGGGGGATGATCACCCTAAGGCTGTCAGGTCTAACAGCCAAGATATTCCAATTCTATTCATTTATTTTCTTGTCTATGTGTATATGTGAATTCTATTAGTAGTCTTTCACTTAAGGGAGAATCTGTCTGTTGGACTCCCAAAATTGAATATCATTTGTGTTAATTGATCTGACAAAACCATTATGCTGTATACTATGTTCATGGGTACTCATGGCCATTTTGCCACCTCCCTTGCCTTCGCTTTAGACCTCTGCTTACACAGCATCTCCCAGAGCAAGAGTTTGAATATCTCTACCTTCTTATCTTCTCAGGTCTTTTCTATTATACCTACTAGCAAATGGCTACCCAGTGTGTCTTGTACCCCTAGATATGGGACTTGTTTATCACCCTCTCCCCCTTCTTTCTCTTTGCCCTCTTTGTTGATGTCTGTATGTCCTGCTGTTCTGTTGGAAGTCCGTGCCCCTCCCTTGGGAGACCCAGCTTGCTGCTCTTCCTCACCTTTGTCCCTTCCATCTTCCGTCCTTTCTCCCATATGCTCTCCCTGACTTTCCTGTCTGGCCATGACTGTAGTACGCCTTCCAACCTTACCACCCCCTCGTTTTTTTAGTCAACTCTCCAACGATTCAAACATTGTTCTCAGAAACTTTTTTCATCCACTTTAATCACATTTTTCTCACTGTTGTGCCCTTCCTCTGCATAGTTTCAATGACACAGCTAGGGTACATTCCCCTTGCCACCATTCATCCCCATACTCAATCTCCTTCAATTTATCCCCTCTACATCATGGCATCACTCTCCATGGTCTTTTCAGCCCACTCCATTGCAGCCTTTGTTCACTGTCACACGCCAACTAACGATTGACTCTGTCCTCTGTATTATTCTGCAGCTCTGGGGTGCTTTCTCTAGACCTGCTTCTTCTCTATATCCCCCTTGGATTCTCCTCTGTCGACTTTCCACCCCTCTTTGCCACCCATTCTGTCCTCTCATTTTCTTCCCTGTCCAATCAGGATGTAATTTCTCCTTTGTCCTTGCTCCCCTCTCAATGTCTTCTGATGAGCCTTCGTCTATCTCTTCCCCTTAATCCTCTTTGATGTCTTGTAAGCCCTGATATGTACAACCTTCTCTCCTGGTAGAACTTAGGGGCATATTTATACTCTGTTTGCACCGAATTAGTGTCATTTTGTTTTACTCTAATTCGGTGCAAAACTAACTCCATATTTATACTTTGGTGCTAGACCCCTCTAGCGCCAAATGTATGGAGTTAAAGCCATTTTTTGAAAGTGGAGACCTACCTTGCCTTAATGAGATGCAAGGTAGGCGTTCCCGTGCAAAAAATGACTCCATGGCCTTAACGCCATATTTAGGGGCATATTTATACTCTGCGGCATATTTATACTCTGTTTGCACTGATTTAGCGTCATTTTTTTTACTCTAATTCAGTGCAAATCTAACTCCATATTTCTACTTTGGTGCTAGACTCGTCTAGCACCAAGGCCCTGATTTATAAGTTTTTTGCGCCGCATTAACGTCATTTTTTTACGCAAAAGTGGCGCAAACGTACAAAATATTGGCCCTTATTTATACTTTTTGGTGCTAAACTGCACTAACTCAGTTTTGCACCAAAAAGTTAAGCACCGGCTTTCACCATTTCTGTGCACCAGCCGGGCACCATATTTATGGAATGGTGCAAGCCGGTGCAAAGGGTAGGCCAGAGTAAAAAACAATTACTTTCGTGGGGTGGGGCTGGCAGTATAGAAGAAGAGGGTTTAGCACCAAAAAAATACTTTAGGCAGGTTAGAGTAGAAAAAAATGACTCTAACCAGATTAGCGTCATTTTATGGTGCTAAACCTACCATGCCACATGACTCCTGCCTTAGAAAAGGCAGGAGTCATGCCCACGACCCTAATGGCCAGCACAGAGGACAGGGGTCCCCTGGGCATGGCCATTGCACCCTGTGCCATGTATGGGGGCCAATTTCAGGGCCCCCTATGGCACCTTCAAAAATAAAATGCAATTTAACCTGGACTTACCTGGGATGGGGGTCCCACCATGGAAATAGGCCCACAGGACCCCTAACGCCTGCCCTGACCCAGGCTTTAAAAAATGGGGCAAAGCTTGCTTTGCCCCATTTTTTGACCCCTCCTCCCTCCCTTGCACCATTTTTGCATGGGAGTATAAATATGGTGTTGAGGCCATAGAGTAATTTTTTGCACTGGAACGCCTACCTTGCATCTCATTAAGGCAAGGTAGGTTTCCACTTCCAAAAAATGACTTTAACTCCATAAATTTGGCGCTAGACGGGTCTAGCACCAAAGTTTAAATATGGAGTTAGTTTTGCACTGAATTAGAGTTTTAAAAAAAATGACGCTAATTCACTGCAAACAGAGTATAAATATGCCCTTAGCATCAAAAAAGAATGCTAATCTGGTCAGAATCATTTATTTTGACTCAAACCTGCCTAACGTCATTTTTTTTAAAGCTAGCCTACCCTTTGCACCGGCTTGCACCATTCCATAAATATGGTGCCTAGCTGGTGCTAAAAAATGGTGCAAGCCGGTGCAAAACTTTTTGGTGCAAAACTGCGTTAGTGCCCTTAGGCCCATATTTATACTTCTTTAGTGCCGCATTTGCGCCGCTTTTTGACACAAATTTGGCGCAAATTTACAAAATACAATTGTATTTTGTAAGCTTGCACCGATTTTGCATCAAAAAGCAGTGCAAATGCGGCGCTAAAAAAGTATAAATATGGGCCTTAGTCTTTTCCCTTGAGAGCTGTCTTTTATGGACCTCCCTCTGTATCTCTGTTAGAACACTACCACCATTGCTGACTGAATCGCTGTAGTCATCACCCACTATCTGGTGCCTCCTGTTAATCAATCACCACCCTCCTGCAAATACTCTCACTTGCCGTCCCTCAATGCTCATCTACTACCACCATCTGGGGTGTGGTTGCTCTGGAGCCTCAACCATCACAGAACAGGAATCCGCAATTTCTGTGTTGACTGGAAGCTTTGTCTCTCTGGCCATTCCCTGAGTAGCCCTGGGTACTGTTATTGTTTGGCCTATAAAGGAATCCCTCTTTATTACCATCGCTTGTGTGATAAACTGCTGTGGTGGGGACCTTGCACACTCTGCCTCACTCACCAATCCCCCTTGGGACGTTTTCTCCATTCCTGGAGTAAGGTGGCCTTCCTCACCTGCCTAGGGGCCCTGCACTACCTACTGGTCATCTCCCAATCTGCTGACTTGATCTGGGATATCCCGCTAGTACTCTGCTGCCCAGGCCCCTTGCTGGATCTTCGTACCCCCTGTCCAGGGTGTGGTGCCTCCATCTCACCTAATGCCTTCGGGCTGCCCTTCTGTGCCCTGCTCCCAGTGCCCTTTTGACCTGCCCAGTTTTTGCTGTTCTGGGGCTGTTCTTATCCCATGCCCCCGGTCACTTCTACTGACCTGGGAAGGCCCAGGCTGGCTCCCTGCTGTAGATTTATTGGGGGACTCAAACAGAGGACCCACCCCTTCTAAGGGTGGTTCTGCAAGCTGCAGCTATGGCTGAAATACTCTTTAATGCAGCTCTCCACAGCCTTCTATGGACCCCTACCATGCCCAAATTATCAACACCCAGCCCTGGGGCCAAGTCGCCTGCTACATGACCTGCCACTCAATCCCCTTAGAGGAGGGCATGCTGTTGCGTCCTTCTTCATCATTTGGTAGGTTCAACATCTCCACCCATGATAGCCCTACGACCGCTCCGTCACTGTACTAGTACCTCCTATCCTAATTCTTCCCAGGGAAAGAGGGCGGATCCTGCTCCTTCCGACTAGGCCTGGCTTCATAGGCTATAAAGCACTAAACTAAAAACAAAGTTATTCTTAGTCGATTTTGCTTTAGAACAGTCCCTTCTGTGTGAGGAGACATTTCATTACTGCTGATCGGGGACACATCAGAGTGCAAGGGATTAGAAGTGAGCCAATAGCAATGTGTTGGAAGCTTCCAGGCTTCACCCAAAAAGAATTACATTGTTAGTGCTATTTCTTTCACAACATCAGTTTCACCATGAGGAGACAGCCAGCACTTGCTATCTGCGGGGCAAAGGATAGAGTTTCAGGAATCAGAAGTAGGCAACCTGTAACAGCATGTGTGGAGCTAGATGGCTCCATTAAAAAATTTCAATTGTACTGCTAAAGCCAAAAATAGTTATAAAAAAAACCTAAACAAACAACATGAAAGAAGGCATTGACTCATGAGCAATAGCAACCAAGTGCACAACTTCACAGAGGGATATGCACATGTAGCTGTTTGCCATTTTGCCATCCTCGGGCGATGAAAAACATCATAAACAAAAACACACACTTATACCCATAGAGAGTGGCTTTGGGACATCTTTCTTCATCCATTGGACTGTTCAGCAGTCATTCATATTTTGTTTCCACACAATGCAGCACACAACATGGAGTAATGGGTTAACTCCCTTTATCGTGGTTTCCTATTGCTGAGGGTGACAGCATTTCACCTTATCAAATATGCACCACTGCATGAAAAAAGTGCACTTCAGTGCCAGGGATGATGGGATGATGCTTTACATTTCCAATGCTTTCTTCTTTCCATTTTTTCACATCATTTATCCTTCTGTATTTTTAGTAATCCTCTGTATTTAAATTGTAGGCCGGATTTATAGTTTGGTGGATGGATCAAGTAATGTTGCCATGGTGGAGTACTTTACTCCTGCCATGGTGAGGGTACTATGCCTGCCACAATTAGTGATGTCTGCAAGCCCAGAGAACATCTCTTGTATTTGTAGGAACCGTCATCACTGCTGCTCCTGTAAGTGCACTGAAAGTGTTATGGGTGCCAGTAGTGTAACAAAACTTGAGGGGGCCCCTCTGGCAAAGTACATGGAGGTGGACTCCTCCGAACTCACTCAGGAGGCCGCAGGACAGGGTAGTGTGCTGGGGGGAATCCCTGGAGCTCAGCCCCCTCTCACCACAGGGGCTGTAGGGGCCTTTGTTACACCACTGATAGATTAACATTATGGAACCAAATATCAAACTTTCAATTTTTTTTTATTTTGAAAAACAAAAACGCAAAGTGTGATTTTTTTTTTTTTATCCAAAAAATAAGCCCATCACCATAGGGGTCATTTAGCAGTTTACTGTCCCTTACACCAAGTTTTACCTAGCGGTGATGGACAGTGAAAACTGGCCAAGTGTTTGCCCATTTTAAATAGGGTGAACAAACACATGACAAAAACCTCAATAGCATTTACTCCGTGGGGCTGTCGGAGGTGTCTGCAGACAGTGAAGACACAGAAGTCTTCACCGTCTAAATCCTCAAATTCCATCTGAGTCTAAATGAGATGGGAGGAAATTCAGTTTGGTGGAGAATGTACTCCGTAGAGGCAAAGTACTCTCTCAGCCCAAGTCTAAATCTGGCCACATGTCTTCAGTAATTAAGAGCCAATAGTACATTTTCTATGACCCAACAAAAATCAAATTAACATGTGACATCTATTCAAACTAAAAAGGGTTTCTATATATCTTCTAAGAAGTCTTGCCCGCTGTTGGACTTTTGCTTATACAGGGTCATCCTGAATCTTTTTGCCTCCTGCCTCCTATTTTTTTCTGACCTGTCGCTGTTGGCTTTTGAACTCTGAGCACTTTCCCACTGCTAACCAGTGCTAAAGTGCATATGCTCTCTGTGTAAATTGTATGTAATTGGTTCATCCATGATTGGCCTATTTGATTTACTAGTAAGTCCCTAGTAAGGTGCACTAGAGGTGCCAGGGCCTGTAAATCAAATGCTACTAGTGGGCCTGCAGCACTGGTTGTGCCACCCACATAAGTAGCTCTGTAATCATGTCTCAGACCTGCCACTGCAGTGTCTGTGTGTGTATTTTTACACTGTAAATTCGACTTGGCAAGTGTACCCACTTGCCAGGCCTAAACCTTCCCTTTTCTTACATGTAAGGCACCCCTAAGGTAGGCCCTAGGTAGCCCCAAGGGCAGGGTGCAGTGTATGGATAAGGTAGGACCTATAGTAATGTGATTTATATGTCCTGACAGTGAAATACTGCCAACTTCGTTTTTCACTCTTGCAAAGCCTGTCTCTCTCATAGGATAATATGGGGGCTACCTTTAAATATGATTAAAGTGTAGATTCCCCTAGAGAGTAGATGGACATGTGGAGTTTGGGGTCTCTGAACTCACAATTTAAAAATACATCTTTTAGTAAAGTTGATTTTAAGATTGTGCGTTTGAAAATGCCACTTTTAGAAAGTGAGCATTTTCTTGCTTAAACCATTCTGTGACTCTGCCTTGTTTGTGGATTCCCTGTCTGGGTCAGTTTGACAGTTGGGTTGTTTTTCACCTCGCACTAGACAGTGACACAAAGGGGGCTGGGTTGTAACCTGCATTTCCTGATTAGCCATCTCTGCTAGGAGGGAGGGGTGGAGTGGTCACTCTCATCTGAAAGGACTGTGCCTGCCTCTGACAATGCCAGCTCCAACCGCCTGGTGTGTGTCTGAGGCCTTGCCTGGGCAAGGCAGGATTTCACAAGTAGGTGTGAGTCCCCTTTGAAGAAAGGTGACTTCAAAGACTAAAATGGGTGTAAGAAGGGCACCCAAATCTACAGACTTTAGAAACACTTCTGGAACCAAGAGGAACCTCTGCCTGGAGAAGAGCTGATAGCTGAGGAAGAAGTGCTGCCCTGCCTGTGACTGTGCTTTGTGGAGCTTTCCTGCAGTGCTGCTTCTGCCAGAGTAAGAGGGCAAAGACTGGACTTTGTGTGCCTTCCATCTTGTGAAGAAATCTCCAAGGGCTTGATGTAGAACTTGCCTCCTGTTGTTTGAAGTCTCAGGGACAGCAAAGACTTCTCTCTGCCAGCACCTAGAGTCTCTGGAGAGACTCCTGCTCTGACAAGTGGTGCCCTATCCCGTCCCTGGGCCCTTGAAAAGAAAGCTGGTGGAAATCCAAGAAAATCGACTTCGGACGACTTCGGACTGACGCCGTTGCTGAATCCGGTAACGCCGCCTGCACCTGACACGTGACCTTCGCTGGAACGCGACGCTCTTTGCAGGCCCGACGCCGCAGCAGCTCCGCTGAAGTCCGCGACTCCGTGGAAGTTGCCGCACCACGTCGTGACCGACGCCGCTCGAAGTGCACGGATTCAACGTTTCGCACAGACGCCGCGATCCCCGACTTCGCGCATCGGCTTGTTTTCACTCTTCACCAAAGGTACTGTACTTGGGGGTCTACACGACTCCGTGTTCGGCACCGCTGGTGTTGGCTTGTTGGGAACGACTCCGTCACGATGCCGTGTTAACATCTCATCGAAGCATTTTTGTTTCTAAGCGCTATTTTTGAGTTTAATCTCTAAAAATTCATAACTTGACTTGTGTATGTCGGATTTTTGTCGTTTTGGTATTGTTTTGTTTAGATAAATATTTCCTATTTTTTCTAAACTGGTGTTGTGTCATTTTGTAGTGTCTTCATTAAGTTACTGTGTGTGTTGGTACAAATACTTTACACCTAGCACTCTGAGGTTAAGCCTACTGCTCTGCCAAGCTACCAAGGGGGTAAGCAAGGGTTAGCTGAGGGTGATTCTCTTTTACCCTGACTAGAGTGAGGGTCCTTGCTTGAACAGGGGGTAACCTGACTGTCAACCAAAGACCCCATTTCTAACACCCGCTAGGAAGGACCCATAATGTTTTATTAAAATTTTATTCAACTATTATTTTTTTAGTTTAACATTGTAATTGCAAGCAGATGGCACCACTTTTTAATGACGTGCTTTATTTTATATTGTTCTGGCATACCCTTGCAATAATAAAAAAACAAAATCTCAGCAGCCTACAAGGCCAGGCCCACTGATTTTGCTAATGCTTGTTTTTCTTGTATACATTTTATGATGCATCCTAATGATGATGCACTGCTGAAATAATTTATTTTACCAAAAAGAAAGTGTAATGTGCCAGTGGGAGCCAGCGAGAGTACATAGTGCTCCTTGAGGCAGAGTTTACCAACTGTACTTGACACTTCTGTCACTTCTGAGGCTAAAGATTGCAGATGCTGAATTAGGGGCTGAAAGGGACAAGTCACAGGTTGCAGATGTTACCCCTAGTGGCCCCTAAATGACACTAGGCTCTCTTCATTTCTTACTAATGAGTCTTCTTGCTCATTTTGTTCCTCCAATGGACGCTCCCTCTGTGATGGCTTAATGATTTTCAATGGATTTTGAATTTTGTCTGATACACTGTGGAAGACAGATATTGAAGCCTATTCACAAATTACGTTGTGTAATATTTAAATTATTATTAATATCATAAAGTGATATTAGAGTAGTATCACCCACATACTACATAGTGATATTCACAAACCAATGGCCTGAAAACTGTCTTTCTGCATTTCCTATTTTTTCTGTGTGGAGGTCTGTGTCACGTTGGAGTCAATCTCCTGTCACACAAGTATATTGCTAGTTAATATGAAAGGGACAAGGAGGAGTGGCTGGAAATTGGTAAACATTTACTTCTAAACGGGAGGGGCTTGGGAAGGGATAAGTTAGTGCAAAGCACCCCCCCAAAATGAGTAAGCCCATTACTGTTCACAAACTAAACTTCTAAAGTTACTAAAACCCTAAATGTACTTCAACCCACTACGACTAGACTAGTTTATGCTACAACAGTGTCATATCAGAAAGGGTGTGATGATTCTTTGATCAAGTAATGTTTGTTATATGTATGTTGGTGCATTTCTCACTGAGAATTGTATATGTGAACTGAACAGCTAATAAAGAAATATGTTAAAAATGATTACTTATACACTTTAATTAATAAATTTAAAGGAATTAACTATTTTATACATATGGCTTTGTGCAGTAACACTTTATTTTATGAATTCTACGTTAAAAGTGAATATCTACAATTCATTTTCCCTTATATTTTCATTAAGATATTTTAATTAATCTTTTTAAAGAAGAACACATTTTATCAATTTCTATATACTTTGCAATAGGGAGATCTCTGCCACATTGAAGCAGATTTCCAACTACACATGAAACGTTACTAATAGTAACTTTGCACACATAAATCCTGTTTTAGGGGGCTCCACCTCCTCATGTATGCCTACACCTAGGGGTAAATCTACACTTGGAAATGCTGAACAGCAAAACAGTGTACAGTTACATATAGGTGAAACAGAAAATAGAGACAGGAATAATTAAGAAATATGTGTATTCACCTTTAATAGGTTACTTCGTGTCTGGCATTAACTTGCTGAAAAATACAAACGTAGGTATGAACATATGTGCTCCGATTACAGGTGCTGTGACTCTGTGCAACCCGCCATGCTGCCTCCTATGCCTATGCCCAATCCTTTCTTCTCCAAGCTTGCACCTCTTTCTTTGCAATGGGAGCAATACCTAGGACGTGAAGTAGTGCACATGAGAGCTAATACCATATGTCACAGTGTCAAAGTAAAGACTTAAGTGGACTGACCGAAAACAACTAATGGTGAAGGGGACTAACCCAGAGCCTATTAACTGCGCCTTTATGAAGTGTTCTCCCAGAGCATCCTTAACAATGGTCTGCAATTCTAAATGTTCAATTTATTTTTCTGTGTTTTAAACAGTAGCTTAAGTGATACGCTCTCATTAGAAGTAGCCTAGTTTTAGGTGTGTATCAGGAGTGGTAATTATCACTTATTCAGTGGCGGCTCCTCTGTTTGGGTGGAGGAGCTGTGCCCCCCCATCAGAAGCGGTAGCTGCAAAACATTTACCAGAAAACGATCATAAACTTTGTTTATGATCGTTTTCTGGTAAAGGAGGTGGGCCACGGGGTGAAGAGCAGGGAGCAGGAGCACCTCACTGTGCATGTATGTTTGGCTGGCCATCTCGGGCCGGCCAAACACACATGCTTTAGGCTCTGTCAAGCCCAGTAACTGCACAGGCTCCCAGTCTGCCTGGGTGTGCCCTGGCTGGGCGCTCCCAGACAATCCTGATGCTGCTCTGAGCAGCGTCAGGATTGGCACAGGGCAGGGTGGGAGCCTGTGCCTGCAGCATCCAGCGACAGAGAGGAGCGGCGAGGCGGTGAGGAAAGGTACGTGTTTTATTTTTTTATTAAATAAAATAAATGTTTGTTCCCTCCCTCCCAATCCCCCCGCGCGTGCCGCCCCACCCCTTCAGCATCCCACAAGCCGCTATTGCACTTATTATAAGTTTTTCCCATGTTTTGATACCACACCAAACTCATGTCCCACTACTTTCTACACCTTTATCTCCCTTTAAATTTCCGCACCTTGGAGCTACCAAAATGTAACAGGGATCCAGTTTTAATCGCACTCAGTATGTAGCAGGTGGGACAATAGACACAAATGCATGATTCTGATATGTGTAGTGGCAGAAGGTACAGGATATATTGGAAACTATTGGGTCACTTGTAATAAGGGCTTAAGTAACAATTGCTTGTAGATTTGAATATTTGCCAACCCGATAGCAAGCGGCTTACACATATGACAAGCAGATGCTCATAACATCCAAAGTGACCAACAGCTCAATCCCTTAATCTGTTTTTTTATAGCTAAACCCTCTTAGACAGCAATAAACATCATTTGGCTATTAAAATAGAGATTTGTTCTAGGCACAAGCACTAAGTACTATAATCTGTGTAAACACTAAGCTAAAAGGTATTACAATTCTCCAGTCAATAACTTGCTAATGATCCAAGAGTCACCACCAGAGCGGTTTAAGTTCTATGCAAGTTACAAAACTGATCAGGACAATCTAAGCACGTGGTGCAGTTCGCTCCCTACACCTCAGTTCAGAGATAGTGTTGTCATTCCAAACCAAACTACATCCTCATACAATTTAAAATCTCCATTGCTGCTTGCACTGGAAGCTTCTGGCACACTGATACACATCACCAGACAGCTTGGGTAAAACAGCGTCGGTAACTTTTTAAGAGGGTTCCATTTATTTATTTCAAATCTGTTCATTAACTAGTTGTAGATTTTCATGGTCACATGTCATTTTCATTGCCATTAAACACATTTTACACATTCTCATCTATGTCAATGTTTTCTTTTAGTATTTCACACAGGTGAGCAAGCTCACAGGTCATGGAACAGGATAGCTGACAACTCACTGATTTCTTCTTATAATTAACGGATAACTAATAGTAATGTCAGCAGCGGCCGCTGCAAATTTCAATGGGAGGGTGGGCGGGGGGAGGAACGGTGTGGGGAATAAAAAAAAAAAAGCCCAAAAAACGTACCTTTTGCCGTCACTGTCGCTGCTGCATTGCTCTTCAATCGATGTAGTGTTTCAGCATTCACTGGGACACTAGCACAGCCTCCCCAGCAATTCTGGTGCTGCTTTCAAGCTAAACATAGCATGAAAGTAACATCAGGATTGGTCTAAGTGGATCGAACCGCTGCTCATACGCGATCCTGCGGTCTATGCATTTTCTCCAGTCAGCTGTTCAACACAACCAGGCTGGAGAAACCTAAGTGCGCATGTGTTTGGCTGGCCTCAGACCGCCGGCCAAACACGCATGCACACTTAGGTGCACTCTCTCCTCCTCCCACCTCCCTCATCCTGTGGCCCAGCCTGCCCCTCCCTTCACATACTGCTGGCTGAACCAGCAGCTGAAAGATAAACTGATAGTGAAATATCCTTTTATCTCACATCTTGGCTTATCCAGGGGTCGATGCTCCTTCGCCATTGCAAAGGAGCTGCCCCTGAGTAATGTGTTTAGTGAATAGGTTCTCCTACAGATTCTGTTGTATGCTTGCTTTGTCTGAGGCGCTAGGGAGAATTTTCAATTTGCCTCTAATCTAATACTCTTCTTCCATGTCAATAATATTGTTTGTAGTGTGTGTCTCAAAATTCTAAAGTATTTTGTCCCAATGGAGATCTAGTGCCCTTATATGTATTTCTCTTTCCCCTTCCCCATGTAAAGCAATACTGTTAGATTGAGCCCAGGTGCAGACATTTAGTTACCACTTTTCAATCATGGGAGAAGGAGGGGGAACCCTGTGGTGCAATGTTATACATCTTTTGAGTAGTACCAGGGCTAAAATGAGAATGATGTTTCTAGCCTTCTTTAAATTCAGTGTAGTAAATAGATACAGTAGCACACTTCCGGAAGCATAAAGCCCTGTCTGTTGGCTGTCCTTTCTAGCTATTATGTGATGTTTTCCCAGAATGTATTGATAATGTGACAGCTCCATACCATATGGAAAGAGGATTGCCTGTAATGTAGGTGTACCACTAGCTGAAGCAGACTTTGGCCATGAAAATCAAATACAGGGTATTAGCCTACCACAACACTCATCCCCAAAGTCAGTATGGCCATTCTGAATGGTAACTGCATCTTCAAAAACGTTAATTGCAGATTGCTCTCGAGGCTCACTAGCACAATGATGCCTCTAATTAGTTGGCACTGTGTAACAAATGCACTTAATCATAGTACAAATGTTCACATCAAGATGCACAGTGCCTGATGTCCAGTGAAGGGCTGCAGCTAACACCAGTCATTTTTTATTGCCATTCGTTGGTGTTGCAAATTTGGCAGCCTATCACACTTGACCACATCCAGATTTCAAGCTCTGTAAAACATGCTGTGAGCATGAGGAATGTTGGTCATTCAACCGACATTACAACTGCGCTCAAAATGTTTACAGCTTGTACATTCAAATCCCAGTAAACATCTGTGGGCATATTTACGTAATTGTGGTGCAGGGCAACTTCCTGTGCTGGCCTGCGTCACAGAGAAGTTCAGGAATGCACCATTCCTATGGCATATGGTGTATTGCTGTCCTTTCCCCCTGCGCTGGTGACGTTTCAGCAGCCTAACGCCAATGCAGGCACCCTTGCACCATGGTGCATGTGAGCCTGCATTACATGCAGGATGTTTTTGTGCAGGAAGGGGCACCTTCCTACACAGAAACAATCCTGGCAGATTTGTTTTCTTTGTATGTGTGCTGCAAAATGCTGCATGGTTGGTGCATGGGAACACCCACTTCAATGGCCATGGAATGCCTCCCTAGCACAGAGGAAGGCAATGCAGCAATTTGTGCTGCCTTGCCTTACTCCATATTTATGAGGCCGTTCAAAGCCACACAAAGTGGCTTTGCGTGGCCTCATAAATATGATTCAGTGGTTTGTATCACTGTTGCATCACAGAACGTGGTGCAACAGTAGTGCAAGTGCCTCATAAATATGGGCCCCGGTATCCACATCCCCTCATCAAAAACTAAGATGTTTCCCTGTCTCCTGCTTGGTCTGCATACTGACCTAAGACTTTCTTGGAAATGTTCTGAAGAAGTGACATTGTTTATTACTAGTTACTTTGCAGCTAGAAGCTATGTTATCAAATCTTGACTTATAATGGCTATACTGTCTATGAATGTCATACTAATTTCTCCTCTGGATAAGCAAGTATAAAATGCAACAGGTACTTAATGTGATTGGGAAGCTTTGCAGCTATCATTTTGGAATTCAGTAATTTCAAGATGCTTATATTTCTGTGAACTGGGTCTTGCTGGGAAATCCTGACAGTCATTTCATCATTCTCGTCACAGCACCCTTCTGATTCTGGACATCAGGTCAACCCTGGCGTTCTTACTCTCCTCTCTGAGGAGCTCAATGGATTTTATCCTAGGGAGGACTTTTCAAACACTCATTTTTTCTGTGACAGCCAAACTCTCCCTACAAGAAATAGTCAGAGGGAACAATCTTTCTCTACCCATACATGATGGGTGTGCATCCTCTCATTTGGTTTGGCCACATTTTCATTTTCCCAAACATAGGCTTTTCTAAAAAATATTGTCCTGAATGGCCTTTCCAGAGCTAATTCTGTCTTCGCTATACTCTCAAGCATTACTTTCAACTTCTCAACTCTCTCAAATATAGTTGTGTCTAACATTTCACGGTACAAGGTAAAATATATGATTTAGCTGATTACCACATACCATGATTTTGAAATGCTAACTTCTTACAATGAAGATTCTGAAATAAAAACACATATTTAAATGTTGCTTATTTTAAAATGATGGTTATCATTATAGCATGGTATGTGACGTGCCTGGGACTCATTGGCATCCCTCTGCCTGCCCACATGAAAGGATATTGCTAATGTCTGGTGTCTAACAGTGGTCTTCCAACATGCCTTGATGTCAAAGGCAAGAGCAAGCCTACCAGAAAAAAAGACAGAATAATTCCAGGCTTAGCCATACAATCTTCAGCATGGTCTGGATATAATGTCTCTGAGCCAGGCCACAGCTAAGACAGTCTGATTTCCTTTTCAAATGAGGGAGAAATAACTTTTAGACTTCTGAGATTATGATAAAGCTGAGTACCTCCACGATGTAGAATGTGATAAGGAGGCACTGAGGTGTTTGGAATCCTGCTCATGTCCATTAAGGATAGAACACAGCTACAGTGCCGACACAGTGCTCAGCCAAGGGAGAATATTAGACTTTATAAAGTGAGACAAGGTAAAGGGTGTAGGACCCCCTCCTCCTTGAAGAACGGAAATGACCACTATGCCTTATTCACTTTAGGGAAATCTACATGAAGGGAACCCTGAAAATGTAGATTTTCACCCATGCCTTGTCAGAATTGTCCTTAACGATGGTATTTGTCAATGGTGTGCATAGAAGTATTTGTCTCCAACCCATTAGTTGAAGGTTCAAGACATCAACTACTATGTTTATGACCTGTAAGTTATTGCAAATAATCTTATGATTGGGTTTCAAGTGCATGTCTGTAAGCAGAGTTATCCACAGCAAAGGATGAGATCTCCATCTAAGATGTAGAATTAGGAATGAAAAAGAAAGAAATAGCATTCACAAGAGCAAAATCATCCACACCTGACATTCATGAATCCTGTAAGAACATAAATACACACACCATGGCCTCTGCCCTCCTTCCCACATAGTGTGTGGCCTTGGGTATGGGATCCCTGGGGCAGAAATCAGTGTGTCACTCCCACCCCCCCTTTACAAATACAGCTGGTCCCCAGAAGTTGGTGTCCCCATGGCTGAAATCAGAACGGGGAGGGGAGGAGGGTGCCTCACTCCCTCTTTCGAGTGTGGCTGGGGACTGGGGAATGGTAGGCCCAAAGCCAATAACAGCACGGTGAAGGGGGCTGTGTGCCCCTCTTCCACTTTACAATTATGGCTGGGGCCTGGGGGATGGGGTCTATGGGGCCAATCTGGGCCTGGGGAGGGTGGCCACATGCCTCTTCCCCCTTTATAATGCAGCTGAGCCCCGAGGCCCTGGGGTCCCTGGAGCTGAAAACAGCCCAGGGAGGGGGGGCGTGCCCCTTCACCCAGAAAATAGCTCCAGACTCGGGGAAGGGGTGCTCAGGGCTGAATTCAGTCTTGGGGGAGGGGTGCCCCCCAAAATATATACATTTGTTCCCCCGGGATCTGGTCCAGCAGGGGCTTAAAAAGAAGAAGCACAGGAGACTATGGCCCATATTTATACTCTGTTTGCGTCGGATTTGCATCATTTCTTTTAACGCAAATTTGGCGCAAACTTAACTCCATATTTATACTTTGGCGCTAGACCCATCAGCGCCAAAGTTAAGAGTTTGAGTCATTTTTTGTGCGTGAAAACCTGCCTTGCGCTAATGACATGTAAGGCAGGTGTTCCCGTGCAAAAAATGACTCTAAGGCATGTGCGCCTGAGTTATACTCCAGCGTCATTTTGATGCAAAGGAGGAGGCAGGCCTTAAAAAATGGCACCCAGACGGAATTGCGCCCTTTTTTAATGCCTGGGTCAGGGCAGGCATTAAGGGACCTGTGGGCTCATTTCCATGGTGGGAGACCATGGAACCAGTCCACAGGCGCCCTTCCCTGCCCCCAGGGACTCCCCCTGCAACCCTTGCCCACCCCTGGAGGACACCCATGGATGGGGGGACCCATCTACGGTAAGTAGAGGTAAGTAATTATTTTATTTTTTTAGATGGCATAGGGGAGCCTAACTTGGGCCCCTTCTACATGCCACTGTGCCCAATGGCCATGCGCAGGGGACAGAAGTCCCCTGGGCATGGCCATTGTCTAGGGGGGCTTGACTCCTGTCTTTCCTAAGACAGGAGTCATTTCCATGGGGGTTGTGAGTCAAAAAATGACGCTAGTCAGGTTAGAGTCATTTTTTTTTTACTCTAACCTGACTTGCACCATTCTTTGATGCACAACCCTCAGTCTTCCCTACGCCTCCGCTGCCTGGTTAGAGTAATTTATTTTGACGCTAACCAGGCCGCAGCGTTGGCTGCCATCGTTCCTTAAATATGACGCCTGGCTGGCATGTTGGAATGGCAGTAGCCGGTGTTAAACTTTTTGACACGGACCTGCGCTGGCAAAAAGTATAATTATGGGCCTTTGTTTGTTTTTTCTTTAAATTTGCCATAGATTTGTGAATCCGCCATGAGTTCATAGCAAAATTTGAAGGAAAAAAAAACTTTTGGGGCCTAGGTGGGGTCCCTCTGAGAATTCACCACCAGGCCTAAGGGGTCAGGGAATTCCCACCATGCCCCTTGTATATTTTTTCATTATATTTTGGACTCAAGACCGAGTCCTGAGTCATAAGATGGCTGCCACCACTTCTTGCTTTAGATTGTGGCAGGCAAGCAGATCTCAGTTTGAGATCTGTCAGCCTCCGCTGAGCCTCAGCATCTATAGATATACAAAGTTTTTTAACATTAATTGTTCAAAACTGCTGAACGGATTTACACCAAAACACAAAAAACACTCTTTCTGGACCTAGATCTAGCTTTCTGCCAAATTTGGGTTATATCTGTTCAGTGGTTTAGACTGTAGCTGTGCCTAAAGTTGCTGTGGAAAAATGAATGTGGAAAACACGTTTTTGTACCCCTTTTTTCTCAGCTCCCGCATGACAGATCACCCTGAAAATGTCTATGTACATACTTGGCAAAAAGTGCACTTTTTTGGAAAGTTTCACTGAGCTTCGTCAAAGGGCGACAAAGTTATTAGCAACACAAAAAATGCATTTTCTATAGAAACACAATCCTCAGTATAACCTCCCAGCGATACACACACAAATTATATATATGTGCAACTGAAAAACTATCAATGTACTAAACTCATGTTAGTTTACCAACTCCTAAAATAGGTTTAGGAATGGAAGGGCTATGCTATAGGTGTTCCTCCCAAAATAGCAAGTTCTATCCATATGCATCAATGGTTTAGGACCAGAATAGCCACTGGCCATTGAAAAGTTACCTGATCCCCAAGTTGGGGTGATCATTTATTCACAGAAGGAAATTGGTCCCTCGGGGACTCTTCACCTTATGGTATGTTAAATGTTAAAACAATTTGTTTTTGAATAGGCAGTGGTCCACAGGATTACTACAAACTTAAACAATAAAAAAGCATTTTTTTCTTTTAAATCCCAGCCCAGTTACCTTGAAGAAAAACAAAAAACAAGCTCAATTAAAAAAAGGTTTACTTTATAAAAATGTGATCATCGACATAGTGGTTTGGTGACCTCACGAAGCCACCAATCGTATTGAGTTGCAATTTGCAAAATACCTCATCCATATAAATGAGGTAGTTCTCATAATGACCCATAACTATCCAGACTTTTAATAACCGACATTTTAATACATTGACCTGTTCTTAAAAATCATAATTGGTCATAGTTTGCGATATGTATTTTGCGACTAGAAATTGGTACATCTGGCCCCTAATGAAGGTCTCGGTAAAGGTGTCACTTTTCCAACTCTAGGTTTCCAAAATGCAACTCCTTCTTTAAAGTTTTCTAATCCTTTCTAGTAGTTTCATCTAGTTAGTATTACTGGAAGTATTTGCCACAGTCACACGTACTCCGAATACAGGAAGACGGCTGCCAGTACTGTTTTACAAGAATCTCACTCTGCCTAAAATGTTAAAATAGTATAAAGGCTTGACTAGTAGCGGTCCAGGGCCAGAAATCAGCATAATTGTGACAGCTGAGAATGACCATCTTATGGGTTCACCGGGTAAAGGAGGTAGCTAACTAGGCTCTACATCAGCTTGTTGGAGCGAGCAAGATGTCACAGATCATTGCACAGAGTTGCAACAGGGACCTCTGGTGTGATAATAAGGCCCAGTTCATAGGCCATAATAAAGAGTTTTGGAAAATAAATTGTTTCCTTTTCACTTGAAAATCAAGGCTGGACAGAAGTATGGGGTACAACATATGTTCCAGGATCTTACCTATTGTGGTCTGGCTGAGGCGGGCTGACCCACTGCTCCATAGGAAGCAAGAAGGGAATGAAAGATGCACAAACTAATGGATGAAGATGTTTAACTCAAAGCCACTCCGTATATTCATATCACGTATGTGTTTTAATATTTTTGGGAAAAAAGAAAAAGTCTTAGAAAAACGCAAGACCAGAAAACCGTTGGGATCGGTGTGGCAAAATGCACTTAACATCTATCTGTTCATCTCATTTTTTTTCCACAACGAACTCTTTAAGCCTTCGAGGAAGAATTTGCCGGTAAATACATCCGAAAATGGCCACATAAGTTATACGGTTACTGATGGTCATTTTTACTGTATTATTTCTTTATTTGTTTATTGGTATTCTTGTACTTTGATACCGCGCGGACATGGCGCGCGGGCATCAGAAAGCTTTACAATACGACTAATAACAAAACATTCCCAAAGCTATGAAGTTCGCTTGTAAGTTTGGTGCACAACTGGTGGCACTAATGAATTTAGTGGTGTATGCGACTACGACACAGCATGTTAGTATACAATAAACAGGCTGTTGTTAATAGAATTAAGATACAATGACGTATGTCACGAGAAGTATGCATCGTCGGACATGTCTACTCCCACCCCCGTCTGTAAACATGTGCCAAATGGACAGCAAATAAATACCAAACCCACCCGCAATGCTTGCCTAGTGTATATATTTCTTAACAGAAAATGTTGGTCTTAATGGAAGGTGTAATCACATGTGTAACTCTGAGTGATGGTTCAGTCCCAACAGATTAAACTACTCTAACTTTAAGAGGTCGAACATGTGCATAAAGTGATGTGAAACAGCGTTACCTGCCAAGGTGCAAAAGAACCTGGTTTCTTGCAGTTTCGGTGCCTGCAGAGATTACGGATGGCATTGGCAAGAGCGGTCACTGCCAGGTGGGTACCGTAGACGAAGCCTGGCAGCACACTGGCAATGAGGAAGTCCTCTCTGAGTGATCCTTGTGACAGAGGAGCATCATAAAGCCAGTTTCCCTTGGTGTAATCAGAGATGCAATTGTATAGGTCTTGTTCACTCACGTGGGAACACCCAGCTAGAAGGATTGCATATTGGTCTAAAAGTCTATTATTTTCAAAGTCCCTTTTCCCTAGGTTTTCCAGAAAATGGGAAAAGCTGGAAACATTTCCACCTTTGAACATGAAACCGACGATTTTACCGATTTTGTTGATGTTCGGAATCGATGCTACTTGAAGTGAAGCCGACCAGTTATCACTGGCAATCCAGGTCTTGTTTACTTCCATCTCTAGTGCCTTTTGGAAAAGCTTTATTACCAGATATGGTTTTAAAAATACTATAATGACATTTACCTTCACATGGTCACGGATTACGTTCAGTGCACTGTTTATCCTTTTGTCAATGGCCAGGTCGGAGAGATAGGCTGGCAGGGTTTCTCGGAATGCAATGCATACGTTGAAGGCCATGGCCTGTCTTCCAAAGTCTTCCACGGCTAAGCGCCCATATTCGTCATCAGTGGTGAGCATACCAATCCAGTCCCATCCCGATCTCTGGATTAGGCTGGCCATTGCCTTGGTCTGAAAGATGTCGCTGGGGATGCTTCGGAAAAATGACGGGAATCGGAACGTGTCGCTGAGGATATCGGCAGAAGCGGAATAACTAATCTGCGAACCAAGAACAATCAGGGGACATTAGAAAACGATCAATGACACCAATGTGCACTTAGTGTGAGCTAAAGTGCATTGAAATTGTATAAAAAACTCATCACAATGACCAACCCCTGACTAAATCAGAACAAAGATAGTATGTTTAGGGTTGCATTTAAAAAAAAAAAAAACATTTCGTCATTCGATTTTCACCTCACAACAACAATAGCAGCCGTGTTGAAGCCAAGTCAAAGTTTCCAAGAGATGTTAGACAAGGCAAGTATGACAACAAAGTATATGTGGATATAGTGGGTAGTACACAAAAGTTTCAAAGTATCTATTAGTCATGATAGGGCTGATCAACTGAGAAACCGAATGCAAGAAGCCAGGTGCATGACTACAGTGAGCACTGTGTTGAGGTACAGCACCATGACAGAATACATACAAGTTAAGTCAGAAAAGAGTATAACTCTTCAGGTCTTCATCCAGTTCATCTTCCTTCCTAGTGCCACACATGTAAATTGCCCCAGCTTCTGCCTATTCCCCAACATCCTGCATGTTTCATTATTCATTATACTTCATTCGAACAGCAATGCTGACTTTGTATTTAAGGCAAAGACATTTTCAATGAGAGAGGAACTACATGAACTTATTTTGTTCTGTAAAAGCACAACAGGTGCCCTTTAGGTGCTAGATTGTGGGATATACATATAGTTATCTGCCCCAAAGCTTTTTTAAGGTAATCAAACAAAAGTTAATTTAAAAAAACAATTGTTATTCTTTATTAATATGTGTTAATTATATGTCTTTTGGGTCTTTGCTACATGGCGGTTCCATCTGAGGACAATTTGTTTCTTCTTGTATCATTCAGATTCATTTTCACAAACTAGACACATATAGGTAGAAGTAAATGCTTGCATTCTGACTCTTTCCCCTGCCCGCTGCACCTTTGTATCAGAAAGGTCACTATGCTAATTGGACTTTGTTAGACCTGACATGCCTTAGGGTGGTCACCCCTAACTTTTTGCCTGCCTCCCTCCACTTTTTGGAACCTGTTTTGCTGGCTTTTAGACTCTGCGCACTTTACCACTGCTAACCAGTGCTAAAGTGCATATGCTCTCTCCCTTTTTAAACATGGTAACTTTGGATCATACCTGATTGGACGATTTAATTTACTTATAAGTCCCTAGTAATGTGCACTATATTGCCTAGGGCCTGTAGATTAAATGCTACTAGTGGGCCTGCAGCACTGGTTGTGCCACCCACTTAAGTAGCCCCCTTACCCTTGTCTCAGGCCTGCCATTGCAAGGCCTGTGTGTGCAGTTTCACTGCCACTTCGACTTGGCATTTAAAAGTACTTGCCAAGCCTAGAACTCCCCTTTTTCTACATATAAGTCACCCCTAATGTGTGCCCTAGGTAACCCCTAGAGCAGGGTGCTGTGTGGGTAAAAGGCAGGACATGTACCTGTGTAGTTGTATGTCCTGGTAGTGTAAAACTCCTAAATTCGTTTTTACACTACTGTGAGGCCTGCTCCCTTCATAGGCTAACATTGGGGCTTCCCTCATACATTGTTGAAGTGGCAGCTGCTGATCTGAAAGGAGCAGGAAGGTCATATTTAGTATGGCCAGAATGGTAATACAAAATCCTGCTGACTGGTGAAGTCGGATTTAATATTACTATTCTAGAAATGCCACTTTTAGAAACTGAGCATTTCTTTGCACTTACATCTTTCTGTGCCTTACAATCCACGTCTGGCTGGGCTTGGTTGACAGCTCCTTGTGCATTCACTCAGACACACCCCAAACACAGGATACTCAGCCTCACTTGCATACATCTGCATTTTTAATGGGTCTTCCTGGGCTGGGAGGGTGGAGGGCCTGCTCTCACACAAAGGACTGCCACACCCCCTACTGGGACCCTGGCAGACAGGATTGAACTGAAAGGGGACCTGGTGCACTTCTTAGCCACTCTTTGAAGTCTCCCCCACTTCAAAGGCACATTTGGGTATAAAACAGGGCCTCTGCCCTACCTCATCAGACACTTGCTGGAGAAGAAACATGAACCAGAAACTACATCCTGCCAAGAAGAACTGCCTGGCTGCTCAAAGGACTCACCTGTCTGCTTTCTACAAAGGACTACTTCCTTGCTGTTGGCCTGCTGCCTTGCTGAACTCTTGTCTGGCTGTGAAAGTGCTCTCCAAGGGCTTGGATAGAGCTTGCCTCCTGTTCCCTGAAGTCTCAGGACCAAAAAGACTTCTCTTTTTCACTTGGATGCTTCGTGTGCCGAAATTTTCGACGCACAGCTTGTTCCGCGGCGAGAAAAATGCCGCACACCGACGCTGATCGACGTGACACCTTTGGGGTGACCGGAACTTCGACGCACGGCCTCGCAAGGACAACGCCGCCCGACTTCCAGAGGAGAAATCGATGCGACGCCTGCGTGAGAGTGAAACTTCGACGCACAGCCCCGCGGAACGACGCGCAGCTGGAAAACAAGCAGGAGAATCCACGCACAGACCCGGCACATCTGGTAATCCCCGCGACCCATAGAAAGAGACTGTCCGCGCGCCGGAAAACAACACACGACTTCCCCGCGTGAAAAATAACGACGCAAGACCGTGTGTGCTGGGGAGAAATCGACGCACACACCATTTTTCCACATATCTCTTCTTCTGCGGCCCTTTGCGGAGATTTTCCACTCCAAACCAGGTACTTTGTGCTTGAAAGAGACTTTGTTTGCTTTTTAAAGACTTAAGACAATTTATATCAATTCCCAGTGATATCTCTACAATTTTACACTGCATCTTTATTCGTTTTTGACCTACAATTATCCTGATAAATATTATATATTTTTCTAAACTCTGTGTGGTGTATTTTTGTGGTGCTATATTGTGGTATTGTATGGTTTATTGCACAAATACTTTACACATTGCCTTCTAAGTTAAGCCTGACTGCTCGTGCCAAGCTACAAGAGGGTGGGCACAGGCTGATTTTGGATTGTGTGTGACTTACCCTGACTAGAGTGAGGGTTCTTGCTTGGACAGAGGGTAACCTGACTGCCAACCAAAAACCCCATTTCTAACATTGGTGATCAGCGGTGAGGATAGGACTTGTATTTGTGCAGTGACATACAGTAGCTAAGTATTTCACTACCTACCCACAGTTGAAGGTCAACTTGATTTTTATCTCTTTTTGGCAAATTCATTTTTCCTGACAATTTTCAAAAACTAAATCCTCACTCAACATGTCTCTGACTGGGTCTCAAGTAGGAGACTTTGACCTAGTCCTGTTGGATACATATACGGTCAAACAGCTAAGAGGGTTCTGCAGGGCAATGAGGGTACCCAACCAAGGGGCCTCCAAAAAGGAGGACTTTCAAGTGGCGCTGAGGGCCTGGGCAGAAGCCCATTTAGAAGAGGATGATGAGGAAGAGGAGCCAGAAAATGGCCCCTCAGAGGATTTGTTGCTATCTGTGGATGATGTGACCACTGCAATTGTGCCCCCTTCCAGACCAGGGAGCAGTGTCTCTGTGCAAAGCCTGACCGCAGAGGAAATGAGAGAGGAAAGGGAGTTCCAATTGCAAATGGCAAAACTGAAAATTGAGGCTCAAAAGGAGGAAAAAAGGGCAGAGAGAGAAGCTAAGCAAGCTGAGGCTGAAAGAGCAGCCAAACAGATTGAAGCTGAAAGAGAAGCCAAACAAGCTGAAGCTAAAAGAGCAGCCAAACAAGCTGAAGCTGAAAGAGCAGCTAAACAGGTAGAAGCTGAAAGAGCTTTGGCTGAAAAGAAACTATTGTTGGCTCATGAACTGAGTCTCAAGGAGCTGAAGATCAAGGCGAGACAGTCTGAATCCAGAAATAATGGTGGCAGCATACAGACAGGACCTGCTATAGAAAAGAAGGTTCGTATACCCAAAAATGTGGTGCCCAGTTTTGTGGTGGGAGATAACATAGATAAATGGTTCGCTGCTTATGAAGTTGCACTGAGGGCTCATGAGGTTCCTGAAGGGCAATGGGGGTAGCTATGTGGGGTTATGTGCCGCCATTGGGGAGGGACACACTTCTCACATTGGATCAACCTGATCAAAACACATACCCACTTCAGAAAGCCACTTTACTTGCCAAGTTTGGGCTGACCCCTGAGGGATACCGTCAGAGGTTCAGGGACAGCACCAAACAAACCACACAAACATGGGTAGATTTCTTTGACTTTTCCAGTAAGGCACTGAATAGATGGGTGCGGGGCAACAAAGTAGATAATTATAAAGGGCTATATGACTTGATTCTGAGAGAGCATATACTCAATGTTACCTATACAGAGTTGCGCCAGCACTTGGTAGATAGTAAGCTGACTGATCCCAGGAAGCTTGCTGAGGAGGCGGACCTCTGGGTTAGCACCAGAGTGTCCAAAAAGGTACCTGGGGGGGACACCCACAAAGGTGGTCAGGGTTCCCAACAGAAGAAAGAGGGGGGAGATAAACTTACAGATAAGGAACTCTCAAAAGTCCCCCAAAAGAATTCCCATGGAGGGGGGTGGCAACCATTCCTTTTCCAGATTTGGGAAAAAGCCAGGGACATATGATAGGTCAGGGAAATCCAACCCCAAATGCATGGAGTGTTACCAGTATGGTCACTATAAAGGCGACCCCCAGTGCTCCAAGAGGGCACCGTCCACTACCAGACAGACACCTGGGTTGACTAGTGTAGCGCTTGGAGGGGAGATGGACCCAGATAGCTTTGGGGAGCAGGTAGAGATTTCCCTAGTGTCCCTGGGAGAAAGAGAAATGGTGCCCAAAGCCCACATGCCCCGAAATACTTCCAAGTACAGGCAGTGGGTCACCATTGATGGGCAGAAGGTGGAGGCTCTGCGTGACACAGGAGCTAGTATGACTACTATCCAGAGTCAGCTGGTGTCAACAGAGCAGATAGTCCCTAATACATTCCACCAGGTCATAGTCGCTGACAATCGTGAGAGTCACTTACCGGTGGCTCTGGTTCCCTTTGAGTGGGGGGGTCTCTGGTACTCTGAAAGTAGCTGTGAGTCCTGCCATGCCTGTAGATTGTCTGTTAGGCAATGATCTTGAGCATACTGCTTGGAAAGAAGTAGAGCTCAGATCTCACCTGGAGATGTTAGGGTTACCTGAGTGGGTCTGCATGACCACATGGTCCATGGCTGCCCGGGAAGGGAGTCAAGGGCATCTGGAGCCTGGAAAGATGGCCCAGACAGCTGCCAAAAGGGAGGGCCAGGGGCGTGGGAAACCCGCCTCTAATGTTCCCACAGTGGTAGATGAGGCCCCTGAGGAGGAGGAGGAGGCCCCTGAGCCAACTCGGGAGGACATAGCTGACCTGGGTAACCTACCTGAACTTGCTGGCTGGCAAGTAGAAGGGGGGCCAACCAGGGAAGCATTCTGCAAGGCGCAGAAAGAATGCCCCACCCTTGAGGGTCTGAGGAAGCAGGCCACAGCCCACGCAGCAGGTGACGCCTCTGGCGCTCACCATATTTACTGGGAGAATGATCTCCTTTACAGTGAGCATAGGATTCCAGGTTCTGGGGCACCCCGTGTGCTGGTGGTACCCCAGCGTTACTGGAAATTCCGACTAGGCCAGGCTCACGACATTCCCCTGGCAGGACACCTGGGCCAAGACAAGACCTTTGACAGGCTTGACACCCACTTTCACTGGCCCAGAATGAGGAAAGCCTCAGATAACTTCTGCAGAGCTTGCCCCACCTGCCAGGCTAGTGGGAAGGCAGGGAAACGGCTTAAAGCTCCCCTGCTCCCACTCCCAGTCGTTGGCACCCCCTTTGAAAGGGTGGGCATCAACATTGTTGGTCCCTTGGACCCCAAAACTTCCTTGGGCAACAGGTTTATCCTGGTTTTGGTGGACCATGCCACCCGCTATCCAGAGGCAATCCCTCTGAGAACAGTGACTGCAAAGGTGGTGACCAGAGCCCTGTTGGGAATATTTACCCGTGTGGGATTCCCTAAGGAGGTCGTGTCTGACAGGGGCACAAACTTCATGTCTGCATACATGAAGACCCTGTGGGATGAGTGTGGGGTGACCTACCGGTTTACCACCCCTTATCATCCTCAATCCAATGGGCTTGTTGAGAGATTCAACCAGACCCTGAAAGGCATGATTGGTGGCCTGACCGAGGCCATGAGGTGTAAGTGGGACGTCCTCTTACCCTGCCTGTTGTTTGCTTATAGAGAGGTGCCCCAGAAAGGGGTGGGGTTCAGCCCCTTTAAGCTTCTCTATGGCCACCCTGTCAGGGGACCCCTAAGCATTGTTAAGGAGGGCTGGGAGAAAGCTCCCCAGTCACCTCCCCAGGATGTGGTCAGCTACATGCTGGCCCTCCACAAGCAAACCCAACGCTTCTGGAAGCAGGCCCAGAGTAACCTCAGGGCCAGTCAAGAGGTGATGAAATCAATCAATCAATCAATCAAAGAGACTTATAGAGCGCGCTACTCACCCGTGAGGGTTTCAAGGCACTGGGGGGAGGGGAGGAGGTGGCGGGCGATCACTGTTCGAAAAGCCAGGTTTTAAGGCCCTTCCTGAAGAGTAGGAGGTCTTGGGTCTTGCGGAGGTGGGTGGGGAGGAAGTTCCAGGCTTTGGGGGCCAGATAAGAGAAAGATCTGCCTCCAGTGGTGGTGTGTTTGATGCGGGGGACTGTGGCTAGAGAGAGGTCGGCGGAGCGGAGGTGGCTTGTGGGGGTGTGGAAGGTCACTCTTTCGTTAAGGTAGGATGGGCCGGTGTTGTGGAGCGATTTGTGTGCGTGGATGATGATCTTGAAGGTGATCCTTTTGTCTATGGGGAGCCAGTGGAGGGATTTGAGGTGTGGTGAGATGTGTTCATGGCGGGGGAGGTCGAGGATGAGTCGTGCTGCTGCGTTCTGGATTCGCTGTAGTTTGCGCTTGAGTTTGAGTGTGGTGCCGGCGTAGAGTGCGTTGCCGTAGTCTAGCCTGCTGCTGATGAGTGCGTGGGTGACTGTCTTTCTGGTATCTGTAGGGATCCATTTGAATGTTTTTTTCAGTGTGCGGAGTTTGTTAAAGCATGAGGAGGTGATGACGTTGATTTGTTGGGTCATTGAGAGGGCGGGATCCAGGATGATGCCGAGGTTGCGTGCGTGGTTGGCGGGGGTGGGCGCGGGGCCTAACGTGGTGGGCCACCAGGAGAAGTCCCAAGTGTTTTTGTGTGGGCCAAAAATGATTATCTCGGTTTTGTTGGAGTTGAGTTTGAGGTGGTTGGCTGTCATCCAGGCAGCAGGGTCAAGGAGTGCAGCGTGTAGGTTGATTTTGGCGGTGGTGGCTTTGCGGGTGAGGGAGAAGATGAGTTGTGTGTCATCAGCATATGAGAGGATGGTGATACCGTGGGGTTTGAGGATGTTGGCTAGTGGGGCCATGTAAATGTTGAAGAGTGTGGGGCTGAGGGAGGAGCCTTGTGGGACTCCGCAGGTGATTTTGGTGGCGGGGGTTTGGAAGGCTGGGAGTCTGACTTTTTGGGTTCTGTCGGTGAGGAAGGAGGTGAGCCAGTCAAGGGCTTTGTGGCGGATCCCAGCGTTGTGGAGGCGTGTGCGGAGTGTGTGGTGGCAGACAGTGTCGAAGGCTGCGGAGAGGTCCAGGAGTATGAGTGCAACGGTCTCGCCCATGTCGATTCTGGATCTGATTTCGTCGGTGCATGCAATGAGAGCGGTTTCTGTGCTGTGGTTCTTGCGGAACCCCGATTGGGAGGGGTCGAGTGTGTGGTTAGCCTCGAAGAAGTGGGATAGGCGGGAGTTGATTCGTTTTTCCGTGACCTTGGCTGGGAAAGGGAGGAGGGAGATGGGGCGGTAGTTGGAGAGATCGTCTGGGTCGGCTTTGGGCTTTTTTAGGAGAGTGGTGACTTCCGCGTGTTTCCAGGGGTCTGGAAAGGTGGCGGTTTCGAATGAGCTGTTGATTATGGCACTGAGTTTGGGGGCGATGGTGGGGCTGGCTTTGTTATATATTCGATGGGGGCAGGGGTCGGAGGGGGAGCCAGAGTGAATGGAGTTCATAGTCTTTTCAATTTCTTCGTCGGTGGTGGGGGTCCAGGTGGCGAGTAGATTGGGGGGTGTGAGTGGTGGGTGTGTGTTGGGCGGGTGGAGGTTGCGTGTGGAGGTTGCGTGTGGAGGGTGTGTGTGGTATGAAGCTGTTGTGTATGTCCTGGATTTTGCGGTGAAAATGATTTGAGAGGGAGTTACATAGGGTCTGTGTGTGTGTGGGGTCTAGGTTGCTGGCTTTGGGTTTGGAGAGCTCTTTGATGATGGTAAAGCGTTCTTTGCTGTTTTGGGAGTTGTTGTCAATAGGTTCCTTGTAGTGTGCTCTTTTGGTGGTGCGTATGAGTTGGTGGTGGTTGCGTGTGGTGGTTTTGAGGGCAGAGAAGTTTGTGGTGGAGGGTTCTTGCCTCCATGTTTTCTCTGCTTTGCAGCATTTGCGTTTGGACTCTTGGAGTTCAGTGGTGAACCATGGGGTGTTCTTGATGTTGCGGGTGGTGATGTTTTTTCTGAGGGGCGCAAGAGAGTCTGCACAGGTGGAGATCCATCTGTTGAGGTTGTGTGCGGCGGTGTTGGGGTCGGTGGTGTTGGGGGGGGTTGTGACAGTTGGGAGTTTAAGCGCTCTGTGGGGATCTTGTCCCACATTCGGTAGGGGGTGGAGTGTTGGTGGTGGTGTGTGGGTGGTTTGTTGTAGGAGAAGTGGACGCAGTGGTGGTCCGTCCATTGGAGTTTGGTGGTGTATGTGTAGGTGATGTGTTTGCTTGAGGGGAAAATTGCGTCGAGTGTGTTTCCAGCCGAGTGGGTGGGGGCTGTGACCATTTGTTTGAGTCCAAGGTTGGTGAGGTTGTCTAGGAGGGAGGAGGAGTTGTGGTCGTGATGGTTTTCCAGGTGAAAGTTGAAGTCGCCGAGGAGTATGTAGTCTGTGTAGATGAGAGCGTGCGTGCTGATGGTGTCAGCGATGGTGTCGCAGAAGGGGGGGCGTGGTCCTGGGGGCCTGTATATGAGTGTGCTTCTGAGGGTGGTGGTGTTGTTGATGTGGATAAGGAAGTGCATGTGTTCTGCGTTGTTGAGGGTGTCGGGGGTGTTGGTGGTGACCTTGATGGTGTCTCTGTGAATGATGGCGATGCCGCCTCCTGGTTTGTTAAGGCGGTCTTTGCGCTGGAGTTTGTACCCCTCTGGGGTGGCTGTGGCTATATCTGGTTCGGATGAGAGATTTGTCCAGGTTTCTGTGAGGAAGATGATGTCCGGTGAGTGTGATGTGATGAGGTCCCAGATTTCAATGGCATGTTTGTGTAGTGACTGGGTGTTTAGTAATAGGCAGCTGAGATGGTTGCGAATGGTGTGGTTGTTGTGATGTGTGGTTGTGTTGGCAGAGGTGTTTGAGGCTTTGCTGTGGCTTGAGGTGGTATTGGCGTGGGGCGTGTGTGGGTTGTGAGGTTTTTTGGTGGGTGCGGATGTTGTTGTGTGGGTGTTGTTGCGTAAGGTCTCAGTGTGGGGTGCGTGGGAGGTGGAGCAGGAGAATAGGCAGGTGCGGCAGGAGAAGGGGCCTTGTGTGTGTGTGGGGTTGGTTTGAATGCAGGTGGGGCGGGCTCCTGAGTTGAGGGAGTGGAGGGAGTGGGGCTGGTAGTGTAGTCTAGGGGGAGTTTGGCTGGGAGGACCAGGGGGACTGGCGCTGGGCACGGTCCAGGCACGGACGGGCGCCGGCCGGCTTGCATCTGGCGCGCCTCCGTCACGCCAGCGGGGCGGCCGCATAGCAACCGCCATTAAGAGGGGGAGGTGGGAGGGAGGATCAGCTGGGAGGCGGGAGGCGGGCGGGAACGGGAGAGCGAATGGAGGCGGGAGGGGGGCGGGGCTGCGGGGGCGCAGCGGCAGGGAAAAGAAGCCGGGGGAGCGCACAATGGTCGAAATGGCCCAAGATGACGGCAAAACAGAGGGAAAAAGACTACGGTGACAAAAACAGGGGGAAAAAGGCTACGGTGATAGAAATAGAAGGCAAAAGGCTACGGCGACAAAAGCAGAGGAGGAAAGGCTACGGTGATAAAAAATAGAAGGAGAAAGCTATGGTGACAAAAACAAAACAGTGAGAGGCACAAAGAGAAACACAGTACAATGCAGAGCCTAGTGGTGCTTACCAGTGTCCACTGGACGCCAGGGATGAGGCGCAGATGGGTGTCTGCGGGTGGAGGAGGGCCTCGAACCCGCAATCAGCCGCCTGGGAGGGGGTCGTGGGAGCGGCACAGCAAGGTGGTTCTGCCGGCGCATGGGAGCGAGCTCCGGCCAAAAAGGTCAGGGGTCTCTCACCTGCGTCGCACAGCGACCGCCATTAAGAGGGGGAGGTGGGAGGGAGGATCAGCTGGGAGGCGGGCGGGAACAGGAGAGCGAATGGGGGCTGGAGGGGTGCGGGGCCGCGGGTGCACAGTGACGGGGAAAAGAAGCCGGGGGAGCGCACAAGGGTCGAAATGGCCCAAGATGATGGCAAAACAGAGGGAAAAAGACTACAGTGACAAAAACAGGGGGAAAAAGGCTACGGTGATAGAAATAGAAGGAAAAAGGCTACGGTGATAGAAATAGAAGGAAAAAGGCTATGGTGTCAAAAGCAGAGGAGGAAAGGCTACGGTGATAAAAAATAGAAGGAGAAGGCTACGGTGACAAAAACAAAACAAAACAGTGAGAGGCACAAAGAGAAACACAGTACAATGCAGAGCCTAGTGGTGCTTACCAGTGTCCACTGGACGCCAGGGATGAGGCGCAGACGGGTGTCTGCGGGTGGAGGAGGGCCTCGAACCCGCGATCGGCCGCGTGGGAGGGGGTTGTTGGAGCGGCACAGCAAGGTGGGGCTGCCGGCGCAGGGGAGCGAGCTCCGGCCAAAAAGGTTAGGGGTCTCTCACCTGCATCGCGCAGCGACCGCCGTTAAGAGGGGGAGGTGGGAGGGAGGATCAGCTGGGAGGCGGGCGGGAACAGGAGAGCGAATGGGGGCAGGAGGGGGGCGGGGCCGCGGGGAAAAGAAGCCGGGGGAGTGCACAAGGGTCGAAATGGCCCAAGATGATGGCAAAACAGAGGGAAAAAGACTACGGTGACAAAAACAGGGGGAAAAAGGCTACGGTGATAGAAATAAAAGGAAAAAGGCTACGGTGACAAAAGCAGAGGAGGAAAGGCTACGGTGATAAAAAATAGAAGGAGAAGGCTACGGTGACAAAAACAAAACAAAACAGTGAGAGGCAAAAAGAGAAACACAGTACAATGCAGAACCTAGTGGTGCTTACCAGTGTCCACTGGACGCCAGGGATGAGGCGCAGACGGGTGAAAGAGTGGTACGACCAGAAGGCCTCTCTAGTTGAGTTCTCACCTGGAGACAAAGTTTGGGTGATGGAGCCAGTAGACCCCAGGGCCCTCCAGGATCGCTGGACTGGCCCCTTTGAGATCAAGGAGCGTAAAGGGGAGGCCACTTACCTAGTGGACCTCAAGACCCCTAGGCACCCCCTACGGGTCCTCCATTACAACCGGCTCAAACCTCACTTTGAGAGGTCTGAGGTCAGTATGCTCCTGGTCACAGATGAGGGCATGGAAGAGGAGAGTGAACCTCTCCCCGACCTCCTTGCTGTCAAAGAAGGGGATGGGTCAGTGGGGGGTGTCATTCTCTCTGACCTTAACCCAGAGAGGGGACTGCTATGAGCTGTTAGAGCAGTTCTCCCCCCTGTTCGCCCTTACTCCTGGACTAACCCACCTCTGTGTGCATGACATTGACACAGGTAACAGTCCCCCTGTAAAAAACAAAATTTACAGGTTGTCGGATAAGGTGAAGGCCAGCATCAAGGAGGAGGTCTCCAAGATGTTGACTTTGGGGGTTATTGAGAAATCCAGTAGTCCCTGGGCCAGCCCTGTTGTATTGGTTCCTAAGGCTACTGCCCCAGGTGCGAAGCCAGAACTCTGGTTCTGTGTGGACTACCGGGGTATCAACTCAGTCACCCGGACTGATGCTAACCCCATCCCCCGAGCTGATGAGCTCGTTGACAGGCTAGGCGCTGCCAAGTTCCTGAGTACGTTCGATCTTACTTCAGGGTACTGGCAGATCGGCCTGACTGAGGGGGCTAAAGAAAGATCGTCTTTTTCCACCCCTGATGGCCATTACCACTTCCAGGTGTTGCCATTTGGGCTGAAAAATGTCCCCGCTACCTTCCAACGGTTGGTTAACAGGGTCCTAGCTGGTAAAGATGCCTTCTGTGTAGCTTACCTGGACGACATAGCTGTCTATAGTTCCAGCTGGGAGGAACACCTGCTCCACCTCAAGGAGGTGCTTCAGGCTCTGCAACAGGCAGGCCTGACTATCAAGGCTAGTAAGTGCCAGATTAGGCAGGGTTCCGTGGTGTACTTGGGACACCTAGTAGGTGGTGGCAAGGTGCAGCCACTCCAGGCCAAGATTGAAACTATCAAGGCCTGGCAACCACCTAGAACACAGACTGAGGTGAGAGCCTTTTTGGGCCTCACTGGATACTACCGCAGGTTCATCAAGGGCTATGGTACCATTGTGTCCCCCTTGACCGAACTCACTTCCAAGAAGCAACCTAGGTTGGTGAATTGGACAGAGGCCTGTCAGAAAGCCTTTGATTCTCTGAAGGAAGCCATGTGCACGGCCCCGTGCTCAAGGCTCCTGACTACTCCCAGGAATTTATTGTGCAGACAGACGCTTCAGAGCATGGCGTAGGGGCTGTTTTAGCACAGCTGAATGAGGAGGGCTCAGACCAACCAGTAGTCTTTATTAGCAGAAGACTATTACCACGGGAACAAAGGTGGAGTGCTATTGAGAGAGAAGCATTTGCTGTGGTCTGGGCACTGAAGAAGCTAAGACCCTATCTGTTTGGGACTCACTTCTGGGTTCAGACAGACCACAGGCCCCTCAGATGGCTCATGCAGATGAGGGGTGAGAATCCAAAACTCTTGAGATGGTCCATTTCCCTACAGGGGATGGACTTTACGGTGGAGCATCGCCCAGGGGTTGACCACGCCAATGCTGATGGTCTCTCCAGATACTTCCGCCTTAGCGATGAGAGCTCCCAGGAGGGCGGGTAGCTTTCCCCACTTTCAGCTGGGGGGGACACATGTTAGACCTGACATGCCTTAGGATGGTCACCCCTAACTTTTTGCCTGCCTCCCTCCACTTTTTGGACCCTGTTTTGCTGGCTTTTAGACTCTGCGCACTTTACCACTGCTAACCAGTGCTAAAGTGCATATGCTCTCTCCCTTTTTAAACATGGTAACTTTGGATCATACCTGATTGGACGATTTAATTTACTTATAAGTCCCTAGTAATGTGCACTATATGTGCCTAGGGCCTGTAGATTAAATGCTACTAGTGGGCCTGCAGCACTGGTTGTGCCACCCACTTAAGTAGCCCCCTTAACCTTGTCTCAGGCATGCCATTGCAAGGCCTGTGTGTGCAGTTTCACTGCCACTTCGACTTGGCATTTAAAAGTATTTGCCAAGCCTAGAACTCCCCTTTTTCTACATATAAGCCACCCCTAATGTGTGCCCTAGGTTACCCCTAGAGCAGGGTGCTGTGTGGGTAAAAGGCAGGACATGTACCTGTGTAGTTATATGTCCTGGTAGTGTAAAATTCTTAATTCGTTTTTACACTACTGTGAGGCCTGCTCCCTTCATAGGCTGACATTGGGGCTGCCCTCATACATTGTTGAAGTGGCAGCTGCTGATCTGAAAGGAGCAGGAAGGTCATATTTAGTATGGCCAGAATGGTAATACAAAATCCTGCTGACTGGTGAAGTCGGATTTAATATTACTATTCTAGAAATGCCACTTTTAGAAAGTGAGCATTTCTTTGCACTTAAATCTTTCTGTGCCTTACAATCCACGTCTGGCTGGGCTTAGTGGACAGCTCCCTTGTGCATTCACTCAGACACACCCCAAACACAGGATGCTCAGCCACACTTGCATTCACTTGCATACATCCGCATATTGAATTGGTCTTCCTGGACTGGGAGGTTGGGAGGGCCTGACACTTACATGTCACACCCCCTACTGGGACCCTGGCAGACAGAACTGAAAGGGGACCTGGTGCACTTCTAAGCCACTCTTTGAAGTCTCCCCCACTTCAAAGGCACATTTGGGTATTTAAGCAGGGTCTCTGACCCTACCAATTCAGACACTTCTTGATAAGACACTCTTGTCACAGACACTTCCTGGAGAAGAACCCTGAACCAGAACCTGCAACCTGCCAAGAAGAACTGCCTGGTTGCCCAAAGGACTCACCTGACTGCTTTCTGAGAAGAACTGCTGCCTTGCTGTTGCCCTGCTGTCTTGCTGCTTTCTGGCTGTGCTGAGAAGTGCTCTTCAAGGGCTTGGATAGAGCTTGGCTCCTGTTCCCTGAAGTCTCAGGACAAAAAATACTTCATTCCTGCAAGAAGATCTCCCTATGTGGCAGAAATCGATGCATAGCCTGCAGAAAACGACGCACAGCCTGCATCACGGTGAAAAAATCACTGCATGCTGAACCGGAACGACGCAGCCCAACTTCGCAAGGAGAAGATCAATGCAGCGCCAGTGTAGTGACCAGAAATTTGACGCATGGCCCATTAGATCGACGCAAAGCTGAGCTTAACGACGCAGCCTGACTTCCTGAGAGAAAACAACGCAGCGCCTGCCGTGCAGTAGAAATTTCCATGCAATGCCCACTGGATCGACTGAGCCCCTGTGACTTCGTCGTGCAAGCACCGGATTTCAACGCATCGTCCCCAAGCGTTCGAAAACCCCGCAACCTGAAAAGGATCCAAGACCGAGTGCCGGAAATCAATGCAAAGCCTTCCCTGCGTGATAAACAAACGACACATTGCTGCGTGTGGCCCAAGAAATCAACGCACACCTCCCTGTTTTCCACGTCTCTCCTCCTCTGCGGTTCCTTGCGGAGAATTTGAACTCAAACCATGTACTTTGTGCTTGCAAGAGAAATTTGTTGCTTTTAACGGACTAAAGACACTTTATATCATTTTCTAAATGACATTTCAACGTGTGCTTATCAAATCTTGATCGTTTTGACCTCCATTTAGCCAGATAAATATAATAAATTTTTCTAAACACTGTGTGGTGTATTTTTGTGGTGTTCTACTGGGTTGTTGCATGATTTATTGCACAAATACTTTACACATTGACTTCTAAGTTCAAGCCTGACTGCTGAGTGCCAAGCTACCAGAGGGTGGCCACAGGATAATTTGGATTGTGTCTGACTTACCCTGAATAGAGTGAGGTTCCTTGCTTGGACAGGGGGTAACCTAACTGCCAATCAAAGACCCCATTTCTAACATGGATTGAGATTGCACTTCTCCCGCTACGTTCTTCCCTACAGCAGGAAATCCTTTTCAGTGGTCCTTTGCCAAAGGGGTATCTGACCTTGTGGAACTTTTTTTTAAGAAGCTCTCTCCCTCATCCCTCTGGAGATTTTCAATTTCCATTTTGCCAACTAAATCTGAACATAGAAATCATCATAGCAGCTTCGATCCAAGGCCATCTGATGATGACACTCCCACCTTGATCATCCCCTGTAGCCTTGCCCTGCTGAATATTACCTTCTCAGACTTTTTTCGCAGGATTTCTTCAAAGTCCAAAGGTAAGCACTGACCTGGCCCAATCCACTTCTTGTATCTGAACTGCACTCCTTTACGGCCGGCCATATTTTTCAACTTTGGCCTAGTCTCGCATGATTAGAGGTCTGCAGTTGATATTTAAGGTGCTAGTTTTGACTAAAAACCTAAAAGTCAATTTCTCTGGTTCTGCTGATTAGATGTTTGTTGACTTTGGTGTCACATAATTTATTAAAATGTACTCTATTTTTCTAAAGTGGTTTGGGATTTTAATTGTATTGTATTTTCACTACATTATGGTTTGTGTGCTGCATAAATACTTTACACATTGTCTCTGAGTTAAGCCTGACTGCTTTTTGTGCCAAGCTATTCGGGGTCAAGCACAGGTTAATTTAGTGACTTTTTGTGGTTCACCCTGCCAGGGATTGTGGCTGTTGCTTGACAGCAGCGCACACTCCAGTCAACCAAAAACCCAATTTCTCAAAGCAAGGGACGATTTCATAATATTTGATGTGAGATATTGAGAATTACAGTCCTGATGAATCCATTTAACTTCTAGTGGCAGTATTTGAAAGCTGAAACAAGCCGATAGAAAATAGAAACAGGGTCTATTACTGTTGGAAATTGGGTTATTAAATACAAAACAAACTACTCCCAGCTGTAGAGCAAAAGCTCCAACCGTGGGAAAGCTTAAAAATACAAGTGGAACCAGGGGAAGTGATGATTTTGAGCCCCCCCAACATAGGGTGGAGACCCAGAAGATGAACTAGTCAGAAAGAGCGCATTGTGCTAAACGTTTAGGTGGTGGTCCCATCGTCTCAGGACCACCACAGAATGAGTTATGAGCAAAAATGTGGACCACATGCAAGGCCCCGCAATGCATTATGGGGTGAGTTTCCTGATGGCAGTGAATAATATAGTAGCGGTTCTCCCACTGTGCTGGGGAGAGTCACATGGAACTTTTCCTTATTTGTCTTTCTATTTGCATGCAGCCTCACGCCTAGTTAGTTTTAAGACATGGTGCCTGGTCTCATCGGGACACCCCAGAACCAGCTTCTGCTGGAGAGTAGAATGGGGAGCCTACCCCAGCTACCCTTGCCGGCTCTCTGCATGGCTCACACTTCTGCATGTGGGGAGCCGGCAATCTACTGTGGTGTCTTCACGCTCCAGCTGTCAGATGCGTGTGCTGGTGGCTGCCTCCTGCTCCACCCAGACACGTTGAGCGGGGAGTCCGTGCCACCCAGTGGGTGGGGTACGACGAGACCCCCGCTGTCCTCAGTGGATGCCATGGGGCCCAGGGATGGAGTCCTGGTTCCCTCCAACCTTCTGCTGGGGGAGCGCAATGGCGCTCCTCCATCCTAGAAGTCGCAGGGGTCTGCGATGGTGCTTCACTCATGGTCAAGAGTACTCAGGGTCCCAGGATGGGGTCCTGTCCCCCTCCAGCATAAGCTTGCCCGGGGGATGGGGTTCCTGGGTGGGATACGAGCACAGGAAGGGGGCCCCATGCATTCCCTTTCCCCCAATAATTAGTAAGGCAGTTTTCTTGCGCAGTCCCCCTGGCCCTGGTTCACCCCTGGGGAAATTGATGAAATGGCAACAGAGCCTCACGCTCTTCGAGGGAGGAAATGGGACAAAGGTTGTCAATCTTCAAGATGTCATTATTTGGGCCCTGTTGGGTTGATTTGGACTATCCAGGACTCATTGTACTGCTGGTGGGTAGCTCTTTCTACCAGGGGTGGCAGTTACAATAATCCTCCTTACCTCCAAAGTGTTGCAATCCTCCTAAAGCTGGTCCTCCTGGCTCCCCACGTCAATTCTCCTATCTGAGGTTCTTGGTGGGTGCAGAAAAGTCAAGGGCTTCTCACAACTGCGCCTCAGGGGGATTAAGGGGGCCAGCTTCACTGGCCCCTGGGAAGACCCACTGGTCCTTGGGTCAACTGGACAGAGTCCTGGGTCCTGAGTGGGTGTCAGGGGGGCTCCTCATTCCAGTTCTCCATGGCAGTCCCAGGATCCAGCAGCAAAGCAGGTAGAAAGTTTGCAGGCACTGTTTATAAAGGGGTGAGGAAGGTTCCAGAAGACAGGCATTCCTAACCAATCCTGGGGTGCTGCATCACCTCTCCACCCCGGTTCTAACCCTCCTGCACAGCATTTTGTGACTTTCCAAAATGACATAATCAAGGAGTAACGTGTCACATCGGCTCTTGGGGTCTCAGCTCCACCCCTTGCTGACATCACTGCCTGGGACCTGCACACTAGAATTTGAAAGGCAGCCTCCCCGGTCGTTTGGCTCCAGTTGTCTGGGCACTCTCCTTTGTTCAGAGGGCTTGGGCGGGCCCATCCGTGGTGCAGTGTGACAGCTGGTGACTGATACAGAGCATTCCGCCCCACCTTTTTTTCTCCTCAGGAGCAAGGAGAAGTAGTTCTCATTGCTCCCTTTGTGTGGGGGTGGCCTTTGTTCCTGCTGGTGGAGAGAATGTAATTACTGGACACAGCAGAGTGACAACAGGACTGGGCGCTGAGCTGAGCCAGGGGAATATGAAAACTCTGAATGACCCACTAGATGGACAGTTATCATTTTGGAAGTGGCAAATTTGATTTTCCTGAACAAGTTATACTTTAGTTCATGGCATAAATTATCTCTCTAGGTTAAGAAAAAGGAAAACTACACTCTAAGTAAGTTCCCTCCCAAGGTGTATAATGGAGTGTCACTATAGTTTAAACAGTAAAGCATACTGACCTTTCCTAACAGTGTACATTATCCCCATGAGGCCCATGTCAGGTGAATGCCAATACCTGCAGACTCCCCATTGTGTCAAGCTACCTCTGAGCTGTTACCGGGCTGCGCATAATAGTAGTCTCCCACATGCAGCCCACACCCATGTGCACATGTCTTCACGTGTACCCAGCCAAGTGCCCCTTACCCTGGCGGCATCGGAGCTGCCTTATCTTGAAAGGCAGGCACTGGTGGTACACATGTTTAGTCCGTTTACAGGGTGATTACTGTGGGTGATTCACTGGTACTGAGGCTCACCCACAGTGAAAAGTCCACAAACCGGGGGAACAAAAAAGCTAAAAATCTGGGCGTACTGCTGGTACAGAACCCAGTGCAACAACTACCTAAGTCTCATGCTTTTAATCTGGTGGTAGAGGGACACCAGTAAAAAGGACTTATTGCCTATATCAATTCAATGCTCCTGATTTGAAAACATTCCTCAATATTCTTGTTTTTGTCCAGCTGAGGACCAAAGCTTCGTTATCATAATTTAGACTGGATGAGCTTTATCTTTCCAATCCTAACATCATGCAACTATTTTTTCAGTTGCTTTATCTTTCCTATGCTAACATCCTACAACTATTTTTTCAGTTGTCTTTTATTCCTCTTTGTGAGTGCCTGGCTTCCGTTGTTCTCTCCCTGTCTGCTCACCACCTGCCTCGTGTTCATTAATCCCATGGTCCTTCCCTCCCGTTAGAAATTGCTTTTGCAGAGGCCTATCAGTGCACTTGTTACCAGACCACTCGCTTCCCTGTTCAGCCGTTGTTCTCTCATCCCACACTCTCTCACTTACTGTTTTTTTAATTAAAAGAAAATTAGAAATTGTGAAGACCTGGCAGCTGCACACTGCTTGCTTCTTTGTTTCTGCACAACACCCTGTAAATAATTCATCATTTTCTTCAGTTACTGTTTCAAAATGGCCATCCACCATCTTCATCTTCGTCTCGGAAAAGTAAATAGGGTGATATAGAAAAAAAAACATAGGGGCATATTTATACTCTGTTTGCGCCGGATTTGCATCGTTTTTTTTTACGCAAATCCGACGCAAAACTAACTCCATATTTATACTTTGGCGTTAGACCCGTCTAGCGCCAAAGATCTTGGAGTTTGCGTCATTTTTTAGCGTGGACACCTTCCTTACGTTAATGATATGCAAGGTAGGCGTTCCCGTCTAAAAAATGACTCCGAGGCATGTGCGCCGTATTTACACTCCCGGGCAAAAATGACGCCCGGGAGTGGGCGGGTGAAAAAAAATGACATCCAGCCGCTTTAGCGTCATTTTTTAACGCCTGGTCAGGGCAGGCGTTAAGGGACCTGTGGGCTCGGAAGGAGCCCAGAGGTGCCCTCCCATGCCCCCAGGGACACCCCCTGCCACCCTTGCCCACCCCAGGAGGACGCCCAAGGATGGAGGGACCCATCCCAGGGAACTTAAGGTAAGTTCAGGTAAGTATTTTTAATTTTTTTTTGGGTGGCATAGGGGGGCCTGATTTGTGCCCCCCTACATGCCACTATGCCCAATGACCATGCCCAGGGGACATAAGTCCCCTGGGCATGGCCATTGGGCAAGGGGGCATGACTCCTGTCTTTGCTAAGACAGGAGTAATTTCAATGGGGGTTGGGAGTAAAAAAAAATGGCGCTAATCGGGTTGAGGCGAAAATTTTGCCTCAGCCTGACTTGCCCCATTTTTTGGCGCCCAAGCTCCATTTTCCCCTACGCCGGCGCTGGCTGGTGTAAGTCATTTTTTTTTACGCACACCAGGCAGCTCCGCCGGCTAACGTCATTCCATAAATAAGGCGCCCGCATGGTGCTTTGGAATGGCGTTAGCCGGCGTTAAATTTTTTCACGCACAACTGCGTTGGCGCAGTTGTGCGCCAAAAAGTATAAATACGGCCCATAATTTTTAGATGGGACATGGCCACAGTGCATGAGCAGGTACAGCAGTCAATCCCAGATGACTGCCCCTGCATGCACATGTGTTCAGGAAATTTTGTAATGATTACGTTTCAAAGTATTTCAAAATCCCTCCAAGACGGCTGCGGTTGTAAATGCTTGCAACGCATTGGCACTTATCTTGATATTATAGTTTATACTTTGAAAACAACTCCAAGGTGTTCGCTTGTATGTCTGCACAGGTGCATGCACAGATGCCCCTATTTTTATATGGGTTTGGCCGTAAACTATGACTTATAACAGTGTCTCTGTATTGTAACAGGCAAACCCTTCTGGCTTTGCCAATGCTTGTCTTTCTCTGTCTCTGTCTGACATGTTTCTTTCACCATGTTGGCTCTGGTCAAACACAAGAATGTATATGATGATTGCAATACCATCAATCATGATATCACACATGTTATTAAAGTATGATTGTGCATCTTCCTTGTGATAGTGAATGACTTGATGTAACATAAACTACACAGGTAGCTGGAAAAAATGGCACATTTGATATTTATTTAACAAATGTTACACTTGAGATTTATATGGAATATTAAAATGCTACCTAAAATGAAACCCATTCAAAGTCACAGCTGTCATGGGGCATAGCAAATCTGAGTTTATGGCAATGAACTAAAGATCGGGTGGAAAATTAGTTTTTAAGTGTTTAAGTGGTTCCTGAAACCGCACGGTAGGCTGTGTTCTAATGTCAAAAGGTTGTCAGTTCCAGACATAAGTAGTGGCACTAGCAAGGGAGCGTTCCTGGGCAAGGAATGTTCCTAATCTTGTTATCTCCACGTATTAATTGGTTCTGTCTCAAGTGGTTCAGCAAAAATTAGAGGTCCTCTGTTATCCAAATTACCTGCACCATAGATTGTGGCTATATAGCAAATTTGATCTTGGATTGAGCTATCACTTTGGAAAGGAGTTGATCACTGTTTTTATGAATGGTATGTTTGAGGTATTTGTGTGTGTAGACGCATCTAAATAAGAAATGTACCGTCTCACTGGGCTTTGTGTATGTAAAATAGCCAAAATGTATCACCCCACCTGTCCTTCTCTCCAGATCTCTTTTTTTGGTAGAATAGCTTCTTGTAGCTTCGTAGAATGAAGTGGCCCTAAGTTCCCAACAGCCATGCTTTCAAGTGTGTGGAAATTATTTTCTGTAATTATGGTTATCCAGGAAAGGTGTCTGGGTTGAACAGTTGTTGGTCCCCTCTTTAAAAACAGAAATGCATTACTTGATTGATTGGTTGGGCAGAAGTATGATCCAGTTCTCCTGCAGATTTTTTTTATCATAAATTGCTGGTATTATGACACTGAAGACTGTATACATTCGAGATTGCTGGGTAAGGGAGACTGACTTTTGTCTTTTGGATGGGCACTTCCACTGTACGAGTAGTTACTATGGGGTTTTTAGTCTGTACGTTGAGTGATGAGTCTGTGGCTTGTTGATGGCCGATGGCAGCAGTAGTCTGGAAAATGCTTGTGAACCTAAGGAGCCATGTAAAAGTCACAGCTTGAGTCAACGAGATCTGACATTCATCCATTGTTGATAAAATGTGTATTTGCATATTGTCCCAGCCAACAAGGTTGTTATTTGATCTCTTGGGAGTGAATTGTCTCTTGAATTTTTATGGCAAGACAGGAGGCTCATATTTTGCTAATTCCGTTCTCGTTTATTCAATAGCAGCAGTCAAGAAACTACAATTCCCAAAAGGCCAAACACAACAAGGCCAATGTGAAACATCCAGTAGTCCATATTATCCACCAATCACAGGGCAGCCTACCCCTAAATACCCACATGTGAACAGCCCTCTTTTCTTGCTGCTCGCAGTCAAGATAAGAATTACAAAACATTTTGCTCGATTTTATTCTTTATGATATTGTACCTTTACTGAAGTATTTCATGGTTGCACTTGCTTGATTTTTATGCGTGCCGTGCACGCTTTTGTTTTCTTTCAAAGTTCGGCTTGTAGCCACATTCCCAATGCGCATCTTCTCTCATGCATGTGCTGCCTCTTCAACGGTCGTTTGTTCGAAAACGTCTGCTTTCTCGCAGCGCGACGCCATTTGCTGTCAGCACTTGAGAGAAACGGCACAACGTTATATTTCCCCAAATTCTTGCCTGCTTGTCACACCTTCCTCCTTCATCTGCCTGCAGGTGAATCCAAATACACGGACCAGCCCCTTTCCCCGCCCATAGGTGGAACCAAGTTGGTTTTTCCTCCGGTTGAGGAAATATTTAACTCTTCACCACCTCTTCTCTTCTGCATTGACTTTTAACTTATTTATAATGGAAATTGAGCGCTCTCCCTTAACTAAGGTTATGATTGAGGAGGATGAACAATTAAATGAACAGTTAAATGATTTTATCCAATGTTCTGTTGAACAGGCTGTTTCATCCTCTATAAATAAATTATCAAAAAATTTAGAATATTCTGTCCTAAGCCTGGTATCTAAGACGATTTTGGCCCAGTCTGCGGGGGAAAGCAGAAAACACCTTTTATCCAAAAACATTCCTAAAGTGGCGTTGGTTGGTGAGGTTTCCTCACAAAAGTCAGAGGACGCGGCTCCTCATAGGCTTCCTTTAAAGGAGGGGTCTTCAAGTACCAAAAATAAATCGCCTCTTAAATGCTCAAACAATTCCAAGCACATTACTGTGCCTATTGTGATTTCTAGTATGCTTGATACTGATGATGACATTCCGGATTCTGTCTCTGATGCAGACAAATCTGATGATGATGATGTGGATGCTGTGTTTTCTCCTCCTCCTAAGAAAGTGAAGCTTTCGGCGCAAGAGGTTGTTAAACCTCTGGTAATAACTGATCGGAAGGGGTTCCTATGTTTAACCCAAATGACATTCACCATCCGCACTCCACTGAATGGTTTCCTGCGGATCATGTGGGAGATTATGTCGCCTCCAGACTACGTACGTCTTTGGACCAGCAAACCAGAGCTAAACTCCACTCTGAATGCCCTCGCCCTTCTTTGCATTCCAAGATTACAACTACTCCAGCCATTGATCCTTCTCTTATTACTTTCTTTACCAAGTTTGGCAAAGACCCACGTAAGGGTGTTGACAATGCATGGTCCACATGCCAGGATAAACATTTGGATGGGGTGGGTCCTCTGACTCACATATTTGATTTAGCTGAAGCTGCTCATTTAGACAATTCTTCCATTAACCCAGTGGATCTGTTTTTATGGGATCAGAGATCCTTTTGTCTATTGGGAAATGCTAATGCTGCAATTACTCATGAACGAAAAAAAGGTCTTCTTCTTAAGCTGGACCCCAAACTGGTCAACCTGGCAGTATCGGATCCGGGCATCAAAGCGGAGGGTCTCCTCTTTAGGAATTCCTTTATTAAGGAGTTAAGCAAATATGTGTCAACTTTTGCCTTGTTAGACAAAGCTCAACAATCTCTCAAGAAGATGTTCAACAATCAGGTTTTTGCCAGGGCCGGCAGAGGCAGGAACCACTTTGCCGGCTGATCCTACAACAACGAGGGTTCCGTGGTGCCTTCAATACCTCATACCAGGAATACAGACCGCAGTTTTATCCGCAGAGATGACGCGGTTTCCGCAACAAAGGCAACTGAGGTCCCAGATTCTCATCCCAAGCCGGTAAGTCCTTTTTCGGGCCTTCCTATTATAGGGGGGCAGCTTTTACTGTTTCTCCCAAAATGGCAGTAGATAATATCAGATCCATGGGTTCTAAACACTATTCAGGGCTACACTATCGAGATTCACTCGAAACCTATTCAGCTGCAGTTTCCTCATCCTCCCAAATTTTCTCTAGAAATGACATTGGCGATTTCAGAAGAAATCCAATCTCTTCTTCAGAAACACGCAATTGTCCCTTGTCAGTTAGATCCTTCAGGCTTCATCAGTTCAGTTTTTCTGGTTCAAAAGAAGAACAAAAAGATGCGCCCAGTCATCAACTTGAAACATTTCAACCAGTTTGTTGTTTATCGTCACTTCAAAATGGAGACTATTTTCCATCTCAGAAATTCTCTTCTTCAGAGCGATTGGATGGTTCGTTTAGACCTCCAGGATGCTTATCTTTCAGTTTCCATGCATCCAGATTCCAGGAAATTCTTACAGTTCGAATGGTCAAACCAGACTTATCATTTCTCCTCTCTTCCTTTCAGCCTCTCTTTGGCTCCCTGGTGCTTCACAAAACTCATGAGACCGGTCGTATCTTTCCTCAGAGCACAGGGAGTCAGGTTCATTATTTATCTAGACAATATCCTTATTATGAATCAGAATCTTTCTTCCCTCCAAACTCATGTACTCTTGACTTGCACTCTTCTCTCCGATTTAGGGTTTCTCATAAAGAACGAAAAGTCTTCTCCAGTTCCAGTCCAACTAATAGACTTTTTAGGTTTTCTCGTGGACTCTGTCTCAGCCACACTTCATCTTCCTCCCGCAAAAGTAAAATCCATAAAGTCCGAGATTCTTCAAATCTTACTCAAATCCCTTATATCTCTAAGATCCTTAGCAAGGATTGTAGGCCTTCTATCCTCTTCCATTCAGGCCACTTTTCTGGGTCCTCTTCATTACAGAGCCCTCCAAAGACTCAAAATACTTCATCTTCAAAGGGGTCCGGCTTACACGGACTACGTCGTCTTGGATCAGGATTCTCGCACAGAACTCCAATGGTGGATAGACCATTTAGATGCCTGAAACGGCAGGATTATATTTGCATCAGACCCAGATCTAGTATTAGAGTTTGAAGCAAGCCTGTGGTCCAATCTCGACTGGAGGCACATGGTCTCTACAGGAGTCACAGTTGCACATCAACTGTTTAGAGATGCTTGCTGGCTCCTCTGCGATAAAAAGTCTAGCAAGAGACCGGGTTTGTTGTTCCGTTCTTCTCAGGATGGACAACATATCAGCGGTCCGATATATCAACCGTCTAGGAGGCACAAGATCCAAACCTTTAGCGGAATTAGCGAAAGGGTTTTGGGAGTTTTGTCTTCAAAGAAGGATTTCTGTCCAGGCAGAATATATTCCAGGCAATCTCAATACGATGGCAGACGGGCATTCACGTTATCTTCAAGATTCGAGCGACTGGAGACTTCATCCCTCAGTTTTTCAGGCTATTTCTTGCAATTTGGGCCTGTTCCAAGTGGATCTCTTAGCGTCATGCCTCAATACTCAGCTACCCCAATTCTTCAGTTGGCGTCCAGATCTGTTAGCTCTAGCCTTCGATGCGTTCTCTGAGGATTGGTCAATATCTCTCAACTACGCCTTTCCTCCATTTATTATGATAAACAGGTTTTTAGCCGAGATCAGACGTCACCAGGCAGTGGTAGTCCTCATAGCTCTCTTTTGGCAATCCCAAGTGTGGTTCCCTTCTCTACTAGAGTTGGCAATAGATTTCCCCTTTCTGCTTCCCTCCTTTCTGGACCTTCTCACCAATTCCCTCGGTCTTCCGCACAAGTTGATTCTAGACAACCTTCTTACCCTTTCAGTATGGAAACTATTGGGGATTCCCAACCATTCCCTGCTATTTCAGCAGAAGCTTTAAACTTCATCGAACATTCCTTGGCAACAGGTACAAAAAAGGCCTACAAGTCAGCATTGTCCATATGGCACAGCTGGTGCATGGGAAAAATTATCAATTCCCTTTCAGCGGATATAACTTTCATAGTTAATTTCCTTGCGGCTGAAGCTAGTAAAGGTAAGTCCTATCGTACTGTCAATCTCTACAAGTCGGTGATTTCTTCTTATCATCCATACATCAATGGTAAGCCTGTTGGTGAACATCCTCTGGTTTGTCGTTTGTTGAAGGGAGTAAAGTTTTCCAGTCCTCCTTTACCTAAATACAGTTCGTTGTGGGATGTTAATGTTGTTTTTAATCTCTTTTTATCTTGGCCAGATAATAACATGCTCCCTTTGAAGAAGTTGTCTGTGAAGCTAGCTATATTGTTAAGCCTGGTCTCTTTTAAACATCTTTCTGATGTTAGAAGGTTAGAGTATTATCCCGCCTCAACAATAATTCTATGTTGTTTTCCCTCCCTTTCAGCATCATCTACTCCTTCACAAGCATCATCATGAACATCATCTTATAGCTGATCATCACTGGTCACTTCCACCTACACCGCCTTTGCATCATTATTGTCTACATCCGAATGTCCTTTTTTCCGGTTCCGAAGTTCCGTTAATTAACTTTTGTCAAGATTTATTGGCTTTCGTTATGGCTTTTTGCATAAACAAGAAAGGAATTAGCATAATACTCACCTCTGTGTCTTTAATAAAATAAAGGCTTTCCTTCATAAATTACTAGGGAAATCTACATTAGCGGTACATCATGGGTGTTCCTTGTCAGGTAAGAAGTGTCTAGATTGTTTCTTTGGGGCAGGATTAGACTAGGACAGAAAAAAGGCCTGGCTCCAAAATAAAAAGTGGCCCCCATTTGTGAAACAGATAGCAAAAATATAGCCTACGTTGCAATTTGGAGCAGTTTCGAACTTGCAAAGACACACTGTGTAAGTGTTTACAATGTATGGAAGACTGCATGGGTTTAACCTTACTACAGACAGTGTTTGTTTTAATTATAATATCACGGACCACAGCAGATTAAAACGGTCCAGCAGATCGTAAAACAGGCCAACATACAACCATAAAACTGGCCCACACTCTGACCTGTCAAAACAGTCCTTTGGTACTGCCTGAGTACCCTATAGGTCAGTCTGAACCTGGTTTGACGCGAGTCCTGCTTTTTATTTTGAGACTATCTCTAACTTTGCCCAGTGTTTTTATGAACCAGTTGGACTTTGAGTATAGTGTTTAATTGGACAGGAAATTCTGGCGTCCTCATTATTTCCGCTCACACAACTCATGGATACATGTTCAAACATAAGCATAGAACATTGAGGCTTGATTTCTTTTACTTTCATCAGATCTGCAGCACATTTACCCTAGCACTTAGAAAAAGAGACTATTTTCAAAGACATTGAAAGAATGAAACAGCTATTTCAATTTGCACATTTGGCAGTAAGCATCCTGGCGTCAGTGGCGCTGGAACAATTTTCAGAGTGGGGGTGCTGTCATTAATGTTGCATCACTAAAGTCATTGCGATTGTGAAAAATCCAAGCGTCCCACCAAAAACAAGTGGAACAAATGTACCACGCAGATTCAGCAGGAGATTGGTATGGGTGTGGTATGTAGTCGGTGGTGCATTTTGGAGCATTTTTGTTGTTTGCGCATTGTGATTTACAAACACCAGATTTTCTGTTGAAAGGGCCATTAAATGTGTCTAGACTAGTAGTTTTCCTAGTAAAATTATATAGCACACAAATGATAATATGTAGAGAGTGAGTTTCATCAAATAGTCATTATTTGCGTATTAGCAAATAAAGTGTCTTTATTTGTTTGTATCCCATTAAAATGTTGTTTTCATCACACTTCTGAAAGACAAAAAATGTGCTTCATTTGTTCTCTCCTAATTGCTGATATATTTTGAGCTATGTGTATACTTAATTTAAAGGTATTTAAATGCTGTTCTGTTTTAGAAAAAAACCAGACATCCTACATCCTTTCCTCTCGCATCCTCTACCCCAGCACAATTGTCACCTAGGCCACTTTTACAAAAACCTCTCATTTTGCAGTCAGAGAAAGAAAAGGAAATACTAGTTTCTAAATAAGCAGCAATTTGTCAGAAGGCATAGCTTGACATTTGACCTTTGCCTTTGAACGCCCAGCAAATAGGACAATATAAACACAAAATCTAAAGGCATCTTTATTGATCATTCACCTTCTGATCTCCAACATGTTTAATTTTGTGGGTGTAGCAGCACTCCCAGCACCCGTACTTCTAGTGCGTATGCCTGGTGATTTATCAGGGGGCATCCATTGTCACTTCCATCTCTGTTAGATGATAGAGCCAGGGCCCACTCTTGCTTGCACACTGCTGGACAGTCAGGCCCCTCCCTTTTCAGTCTAAGCATTTACAGTATATATACCTCAAGGGGAGTGTTTTGTGTGACTGTCCACAAGTTGCAACATATTTGTGTTATTGTTCTGTCTGGTATTGTTTTGGCTCTTTATGATATCAGACATCACTTCCAGTAAGTTTTGTGTGGTGCCGAGACACCCGATGGCAAAGAGAGAGAGAGGGAGTAAGGCTTGCAGCAACAGTTGCACTTCTATAGTTATCACAATAAACAGGTACTGGTTTTGTTTTTTCAGTGTGAAGAAAGTAATTATTTTCTCGCATGTCATTGCGCTTTAACCTGAGAAGGTACATGAAATATTTTGAGACATAAATGCTACCAGAGTCGTTTGCACATATTGTTTCCAGTGACTAGGAAAATTAAAGTGTACTGCAGACATATAGAGAGAATAATTTCCATACTGCCTGCCCGGTTTGCACTATACATAAAAATTAGAACATTAGAATGTTGAGAGCTCTATTGAAGACAATGGAGCAGCAGCAGAAGCCTATATAAACTGAGCTTGGGCCTTTAAGGCTTGAGTGAGCCTTTAAAGGTCGGTATCACCAGTGACAGCAGGTTGAAAGGCTATATTATGACACTGGTGTTTTGAGAGCTCCATAGAAGACAATAGAATGGTTCAGAGCCAATAATGGCATGTACAGGACTTGTGCTCTAACATTCCAATGTGTGTCTTTCTGTTTCTCCTTTTTTGATTTAGAACATTCTACTCATCAGTAGGTGAAATGCTCTAATAGCCTTACAATCCTTCTGCCTCAGGCTATACCGGTTGTTAAAGCCCTCTCCCTCCTCACAACTCCGGTTCAGGGCCCTCAACAAATGGTGTAACCCTGAGCAGTGGAATATAAGACTATAGTTTAGACCACAGTTGCCTTAATCGCATTTCTTGCCCACGCCTCAATAAAGAAGCGTATGCTCTCAAGTCTTCATTTATTGATATTAGCTGAATACTCTACAGTCCTAATTGTTACCACCCTGTATGTGAAGAGCTTCTCTATGCATCATCCTGCTGACCACAAGCATACTTCATGATCCCTTAAGAATCTAACTATTTCTTGAGTATATGCATGACACCTCAGTTAATTTCTCTAAATGTTCCACTCCATTTTTCCACACATTAGGTATTTCAGTTCATCACATCATTTATACTGGCAAAATAGGCTACAGGTGACAAAGGGAAGTAAGCTGAGTAGCAAGATCACATAAACCAACACATACTCAAACGTGAATATGTCCATGTGAACTTTTATGTACAATGTCAACTATACACAAATTACATTTTAAATCATGCAATTCAACAAAATAGTTTTATACATTTTTAAGTTTTGTGGTCCTTTCACGCAAGGCGTTTTGCACTATGTAAGGTAGTACTTCTTTATATACTCCAAAATGTAATTTGCATCTGAGTGTAAATCTCCACATCTGTCTCCTCTGTCTTTTCTGTGCAGAGATCTCCGATAATGTGACAGAAATGTACGTAGGCACAGGTATACAAATTAGTAGTAAATTTGGGAAGGACAAGTGAGAGTGGTTGGAAAATGGGAAGTACTTACTCTTAAATTGGTGAGAGTAAGGGAAATTGAAGGACAGGTTTACAAAGAGACTCGGTAATAAAAAATAGACACCAATGTAACAGTAAGGAAATTGCATTTCAAACAATACATCTCTAAATGTATTACAGAAGCAGTACTGGCAAAAGAAGCTTGAATATGCTCCATTCCAGCCTATGAAGAAGTCAGGCAGCACACAGTGCCAACCAGTGGTAATGCAACATAGTCCTATAGAAGTCAATGAAGACAGACAATACTTACATTTTATATTAAATTTTATTTGAAATATTTTACCTTTATTATTAGATAGTTTCTTGAATGAAAAATTAAGTGCTATGTTTTAATATATAGATATACCTTCAATTCAGCTTTATTTCGGTAAAACAATACCATAAAAGCATGCCAACACAATTCATACATTTCTAAAAGAAAACAAAAGCAGTTTGGTAAAAACAGTAAAACCAGACCCATCATAAGATTATAAGAAAAAATAAAATCCAGGATTCCCCCTGGGTCATACAGTACAGTTAGATAAAAGAAAAAGAATAAGTAATTGATCGATTAAAACATTATAAAAATACACAGTACACATCACTTTACAAATCACCAAGAATAATATAAAGTGGTCATAAATAGAATCTGTGTGCACAGAGCAAATGGGATTGATATCTGACTGTTAATAGCTATGGCTGTGTACTGGCAAGAAAGTTCACTTGGTCTCTAGGACTATAAGTAAGCACAAATAATGACCATTGTAAGAATAGAATTTCGTGCTTCTTTTGTAGGACATTTGTCCTTAGCATACCAAAGTGCCTCTAAGAATCTTGGCAATGTGCCTTCCACCATCGCATGTGGTCTTGTTTTACTAGTTTTTAAGAGCTGAGTGGGAATCCCTAATGCCCAACGATTTCTTTTCCCATACATGCCTATATTCGGCTGAAAGCCATAAAAGGCAAACAATCAAGTATTACAAAAGACACATTATTCCATCAGCAATTAACAATCATTTAGCTACTAAAAACCGACTGTCTGGATAAAAGGGAATATTAATCTTAAAAGCTATAAATAAGAATCAATTACAGTATTACATTTTTATAAGACCCTTAGAATTTGCCTCCAGTGCCATCAGGCACTTATTTTGCTTTGGTAGTGGAGGACTATTTAAATAAAGTGAATAAATAACTGAATAACTGAATCCTAGAGCCTTAGGCCCGCCTTGTCTCTAATAAATGAAATTGCTAGTAAGAACCGGCTTAAACCAAAAACAACATATGGTATCGTACTAGATCTCAAGAATCTTGCTGCTTCATTATAGTTCCTGATTCCAACGTTCCTGCAGATAGGTCGAAGCCATTTCCTCCTTGGTTTATCATAGGCATTGCAGTTTAAAAGGACATGGTCCGTCGTTTCAGGAGTCTCCATATTGCACAGCCCACAAATCACCTCTTGTGTTCTCCCATTGAAGGGGCCCCATTTAGAAGTAAAAGCCTTAACCTGGAGAGTCCCATATCGAAGCTTCATAAATAAAACTTTTGCTCGTCTAGGTTGGATAGTATCTATCCATTCCTCAGCATACGGTAATGGTTTCATATCCAGGAAACTTAAAGTGAGTCTACCTAGATCCTTGCTGTAGAGAGGGCTGTTTAGGGTAAAGTCCCAAAATACTTGTTTTAGTTGAATCTTAGATTGTTTTGTTAGTGTGTATGGTTCTTCCCAGTAAAATTTTAGGCCAAGAGTGTAAAAGCATTGTCTTATATAATGGAGCCACGGGAGGGAAATTGCCTTGTCCAAGTCTATAATCTCAATTAGCGCTTGCCTATAATGGATTAATTCAGGGGTAGACCAAAGTCTACACCAGTAAAGCAAGGGCCTCAAGGCTGCCAATTTACCTATTTGTTTTATGTTAATATCATAGGTTAAAGGAATCAGTGGAGTAGATGGAGGGAGACCGAGTACCCCCCTCATAAAATTATTTTCCAGGGTAACCAATGGGGTTAGATTTATGAATCCCCAGAGTTCAGCACCATATAGAGCAGCAACCTGTGCTTTGCCCCTATAAATCTCAAATACTGGTGAAACAATACTAGACCTTGAGCATTTGTAATTTTTGCTAATTGCCATGGAACTATGCGCTAAGGAAATAGCAGCTTTATTAACATGCGGTGTCCATGACAGTTTGGCATCAAGGAGTATCCCTAGATAATTGAAATTTGTTACTCGTTCCAATGCCTGCCCTCTAATCCGAATGTTTCTCTTGAGTGCTTTATGAGGGTTAACAGTCAGGTATTTGGTCTTGTTTGTGTTAATTTCTAATCCCTTCAGGCTGCAGTAATCGCTAAATTTATCTAATAGAGTTTGCAAGCCCATGGGAGTTTGAGATAATAGGATAGTATCGTCTGCAAAGAGGAGGGCGGGGACAGGATCACCGTTCAATCTTGGTGAGTCATGGTTGCTTTGTTTCAGAAAATGAACCAGATCATTAATGTATAATGAGAAGAGGGTTGGGGCAAGCACACAACCCTGTCTCACCCCCCTCTTAATAGGTATTGGGTCTGTCAACTCTCCCTTTGGCCCCCACCGAACCTTTGCAAATGTATTCTCATGTAGTCTCTCTAGCTGGCTCAAGAGGTTCCCTGGCATACCCTGTTTCCCTAACGCAGCCCATAAGGAGTCCCTTGGCACTAGATCAAAGGCTGCGCGCAGATCCACAAATGCGATATAGAGATGGCCTTTCGTTAGTCTAGTATATTTCCACATTATCGTCGATAGCCTAAAGGCCTGATCGACTGTGCTCGTCTGGTGTCTAAAGCCGGCTTGGTATATGGTCAGTATGCTGTTTCCATCTATCCAGCTGTTAATCCTATTCAGCAGCTGTCTAGCATATACTTTTTGCGTGACATCTAAGAGGCTAATTGGTCTATAATTCCCTGGTTCATCCCTGGAACCTTTTTTGAAGACTGGGATTATTTCTGCCCCTTTCCATGTCTCGGGGACAAGACCTCCCCTTGCTATAGCGTTACTTAAAAGATTTAGATAGGGTGCCCAAATTTCTAAACTATGTTTGAACAGGTCCCCCGGGATTTTGTCCAAACCGGGGGCTTTCCCCAGCTTGATTGCTTCAATGGCGTTCACCGTCTCCTCCAGGCTAAATTGTAACTCGGTAAGATGCCCTGAGTAGCTAGTGTTATATGTCTTGAGGGATAGAAATCAAGGCTGGGGGGGTCAGAATAAAGGTGTGTAAAATGGTTAACCCATGTATTGGGATCTATATGATGATCAGTAGGAATTATCCCCTCTTTACTACCATGGGTAACTATTTTCCAGAAGTTCCTAGCGTCACTGGTTTTTGCTGCTTCCAGGAGATCTTGCCATTTTTGATCCTCCCAGTTGCTTTGGGCAGTTGCCAGTGTTTTCTTGTAGCTGGCCTTGCCTGTTGTATGGCCAATTGGTTCTTTTGCTTTAGAGCCTCTATCAGCTCTTTTTTCCTCTCCCTACATTTAATAGTGTACCAGGGGCTGCTTGGGGTGATCTGCACCTTCTCCTTTTTGGGCTTGTACCGTGGCTGTTTGGTCAGGAAGGGTCTTAGTGCAATACTCATTGATTGGTGGATGGCCGTGATGGGGATATCAGTAAGTTCATTTTCAACATAAGGCTCTAGGAGATTAGAATATGTATGGTAAATATTTGTCATAGTCTCCAGATTGCCTATTATTGCAGGCCATTTTATATCCCGTCTGTTGTTACTGAGGGGGGGTTGTAACTCCACCTTATTATGTTCTGCATATTCCAAATCCAAATCTAGGAGGTGGGCGCTAAGTTCAATTATTAACGGAAAGTGGTCACTTTCCCTTCTTTTATCTATTTTAAAAGTCACTAATCTTCCCCATGTACTTATACTATGTAAAATATAATCTATTTTCGAGGTAGAGTTGCCTCTCTGGAAGGTATCCAAATTAAGGCCTCCTTCACCCACTCTACCATTACATGCCCTCAGTCCATGTTTTAATGTAAGGCCCATAAGTTGCAATGCAGCCACTGTGCCTGGGACAGTTTTTTCTATTGTTAAATAAGGAATTGCTCTGGCTCTATCCTCTTCTTCTGCTAGATGTTCAAATCCAGTTATGGGTTCATAATTACAGTTAAGGTCACCCCCTATCATAATTGTCTCTCCTCCTGGGATCATTTTAAGCAGATCGTCTAATAAAGTTATTTCAGGCGACTCCAAGTTTGTCCTTCTAGGTCTTATATATACATTGAATAAGTGGGATATTATCTTATTTTTTCCCCCCATTACCAACCATAAAATGTCATCTGACTCTGTGTCTTGCATACGTATCTCAACATTTAGTGAGATTTTCACCCAGACAACCAGTCCCCCCGACGGTCTCCCTCTGGCAGCTGAAATTGCACTAATATAGTAGGTTTTATATCCTAGCTTATACGGTGGGTCTTTAAGCCAAGTTTCTTGAAAGAGACAAACATGATATTGATCAATATAGTCCTGCCATTCCGGGTCTGTAAGCTTATTTTTTAAGCCTGCTACATTCCAGGAGATCATAGTGATAGGACCCCTCCCGATTGGGGTGATAGCATTAGAAGTAGGGCTCAAATATGCTGTCGAATCTTTCCTACGGGGCAGAGACTCCACTATATTCCCTGCCCCTGTTACATGAGGATCAAACCCTATGAGGGGCTCACCTACTATTGGGTCCCCAATTAGTCCCACTTGTGCCTGATCAATCTGGAGTAGTCAATCTACTCTTTCAAGATTGGAATCGGAGTTTCTATTTTGCAGTCCCTCCATGTCATTATACTTAGGCCTTGGGATTAGGGGTTTGGTAATGTAAGGTTCCGAACTGAACCTCATGGCATTGATCGTGGGGGCGGCAGTTCTCTGTTCCATGTCGATCAGGCCTCTGGATAAGCTTCCATCCTTAAGTGTTAATGCAATAACATCATGTTGCCCCATCCCCCCTGAGATTCTTTCTGCCCTCTTAATATCTGAATGAATTATGGATAGACAGTGTCTTTTGGTCCTAATCCAATGTGTAAGCTTATTCTTTAAGGAATCTTCGTCTTCACTACTATCTATGGCCAATTTTGGGACATTTAATAGATATACAACATTGGTCCTGATGGGAAACCTATCCCCCACAGAATACCGATTCCATGTAGTATAATAGTTACGGTCATGAGATGCTTGGGGATGGGTGATCTGGGTAAGCTCCACATTCCCCTTTTGGGGCCCTTTTACCAAACAGGATTCTCTACGTGGATTCCCTATTTTTTGGCATAGATCACTAGCATTACTTCTAGGGTAATTGCGTGGGCCAGTATTTTCCCCGTTTACCCCTCTCGTATATCCCTGCGGTTGCTGAAAAATCTTGGCTATAGCTGGGGTAGGGTTGGGGTTAGTAGTCAAATTATGGGAACTTGTGGGTCTACCTTGTGGCTGAAGTGATATAGGAGGGGTCTCCTTTTCGCACTGAGCTTTGTGGGTACCCCTACCCCCCCCCTTTTCCACAATATCTGATAGGGTTTTTACTTCAAGTTTCAGGTCCTTAACTTCCTGTATTAATCCAGAGAGTAGGTCATAGAGGTCTGCTATAGTTCTTGTTTTATGTTTTGGGGGATTCACTGGTTCTAAGTTGCATGGAGAGATCCTCTCTCTAAGTACCTGTACAATTGGAATAGTTGGGTATAACTCGTTCAGCAATTCTCCCTCTTGTGTATTCTGTTCTTTATTACTATCAAGTTCTGCCAAGACTGCATATTTATTAGAACAAACAACTTCACACTCCTGTATGTGGCCCTTCTTCCTAGTACTATCTATGGAGCATGGATGTCTGGATCGAGTTGTAGCATCCTTAGGGCTACCAGACCTAATATCGGGTGATTCCTCCCCCTCTAGGTGACTAATAGTGTCTATCACTAAATCTTCCTTTAGTTCGACTTTCTTTGTGTAGTAAGAGGTAATCTTTTTATCAGGTCCCTCCCGAACAGTGGCCCTACTACATAATAATGACTCTACCTCCTCAATAAGATCATCAATTTCGTCTATGGTGCAATTCTCGCCCGCATTCCTGAGTTTTTTTGTAGATTTCTCTTTTCCCCTTGGGGGTTCTGATGCCTTACGTTTTCCCATGCTTTGAGCCACCTATATGATACTTCGGCTCTAATGAAACCCGAGGACAAATATGTATTTATGGACAAGAGTAGAAGTAGGTCTAGTGGGGGTAAGCCTAAATGATAAATACTGACAATGAATATGACAGGTATTTGAGTAAAGGTTTAACACTCAGAATTACAAGTAAATTTCTTGTAATACAGTAGAGAGACAGCGACCCGGCCCGGACCCACTTCAAATCTAGCAGGTAATAATACGAAAAGCACTTTGCTGGGAGAGGGTGGCTTCCGTCCTAAGACCCTCTATAAAAAGGACCTTTTTGGCACAGTACCTTCAGGCGACCAGCTACTTATGAGCTACCTAAGCCGAGTGTCTTGATGTGAAAGTTAGGGGGGTGGCCCTGCCCTGCCTCTTCCTGGCAAAGACGGGCAAGGACGGGCCCGCCCTTGGCCCGGGCTTCGCCCGGGCGCCGCCCGCGCGCGTCCCGCGACGGCGGGAGCGCTGTTGAACTTTAAAGGGCTCCTGCCCCTGGACACACCTCTTGACGCGCGTCCCGCGACGGCGGGAGCGCTGTTGAACTTTAAAGGGCTCCTGCCCCTGGACACACCTCTTGACGCGCTTCCCGCGACGGCGGGAGCGCTGTTGAACTTTAAAGGGCTCCTGCCCCTGGACACACCTCTTGACGCGCGTCCCGCGACGGCGGGAGCGCTGTTGAACTTTAAAGGGCTCCTGCCCCTGGACACACCTCTTGACGCGCGTCCCGCGACGGCGGGAGCGCTGTTGAACTTTAAAGGGCTCCTGCCCCTGGACACACCTCTTGACGCGCTTCCCGCGACGGCGGGAGCGCTGTTGAACTTTAAAGGGCTCCTGCCCCTGGACACACCTCTTGACGCGCTTCCCGCGACGGCGGGAGCGCTGTTGAACTTTAAAGGGCTCCTGCCCCTGGACACACCTCTTGACGCGCTTCCCGCGACGGCGGGAGCGCTGTTGAACTTTAAAGGGCTCCTGCCCCTGGACACACCTCTTAACGCGCTTCCCGCGACGGCGGGAGCGCTGTTGAACTTTAAAGGGCTCCTGCCCCTGGACACACCTCTTAACGCGCTTCCTAAATGCTATACACGTTTTCCTAGGATAAGCCTGTCTGGTATGCACCATAGCTCCAAGGGATTGAGCTCAGGCTTAAGTGATTTAAACAATCACTGGAGATAACAAGAATAGATCTCTTATTATTTTTGGACTAAAAACATGAATCCTAGGTAATAATTAACTCTCTGACCCCCACCCTTTTATCATTTGCTTGTTTCTCCCATATACATTTACTGCTCTACTCATGAGCTCCTCTCCATCTATTGGCATTCCTGCTTCATTGCTAACATGACTTTTGTGTTTGTGATGCTTTATTTCCATATTTACTGTTCCCAATCAAAGTCAAACTCGGAGATGCAAATAGTTGATCTGGAAACTCCAACCAAGAGAGTTGGTGCTGCAGACGATTTACATGCCAGGACCAAAATTTTCATCCTCAGCGTCTGTGAATGCAAATCCCAGAATTATCACTGAACTATTTAGGTGGCATCATTCACCGTCTTTGATGATGCAGCTGTGAGCAAATAAAGGACAAGCTAGATTGTAACAAATGTGAAAGAACACCAGGTCCACCTAAAAGATCCTCAGAAAATCTACACCCGAAGATAGTTCTTCAATATAGTCCTGCCATTCCGGGTCTGTAAGCTTATTTTTTAAGCCTGCTACATTCCAGGAGATCATAGTGATAGGACCCCTCCCGATTGGGGTGATAGCATTAGAAGTAGGGCTCAAATATGCTGTCGAATCTTTCCTACGGGGCAGAGACTCCACTATATTCCCTGCCCCTGTTACATGAGGATCAAACCCTATGAGGGGCTCACCTACTATATACATTGTTAATAACATTATTGTAGATGATAACTTAACAAAATTAAATCACAAGAAAATAAAATACAAAACTTGTCCCCAAGGTTGTGACACATTCAAAATAAATGATAGTGGGGAATTATTAGCATTCAAATTAACACAATAAAAAATAAAACAAACTATTATGCTAAAGTGCAATAACAACTCAAGTTTTTGTGCTGGTTTGTTGTCGCTTGGTATTGTGGTGGTCCTAGTTGAGAAGAAGCTAGGAAATGTTTTCAAATATGTTTTCATTGAAAAAATAATCTTTTGTTTTTAATTTATACTCATTTTGTTAAACATCTCAAAATGAAACACTCCTTGCATGGTGTTGGAGATCTCCAGAACAGCTGGAAAATTACTAATAGTGGTGTTTGGCCATGAAGTTAATCGCAGGAGTATCCACCCCGCAGTGAGGGGGCGGAGACTTGTAAGTCTACGCTGGAATGGAAATCTCTGCATTAAATTGAGAATTCCCTTCACTAGAATATTTACACCTAGGTGTAGGTATAGATCTACATGTGATGAGATTCACACATGCAAATGTACCTTTGTGAATTGGCCCTTTTATGTTCTTCCTGCAGGCATTTCGCACACTGCTGGGGTCATTACAACATTGGCGGTAAAAGCCGCTTACCGCCGTGCAGAAGACTGCCAACACACCGCCGCGGCAGCGGAATTCCGCCACGGTGATCTAGACACACACAAGTCCGCCACACCAAAGATCAGTGACAAACTGGCGATAACAAAACCTCCACCGTCACGCCAACAGGAATATGCCCACACTATCACGACCCACAAATCCACACGGCGGTCTTTCAACCGTGGTATTGCATTGGTGGTACACACCGCTGCGCTCAAAATACACACACATTTACAAAACACCACCATATTGGACAAATCGAAATACACACACCTTATACACATACCTACACCACTCCCACACACTCAATACAATATAAAACACACACCCACATCACCCACAAACCCCTATGACCACAATTGCGTCTGAAGGCCAGAGAGACACCACCATCTACAAACTAGCATCCACAGGCACTCAACACCATCACTCACATAACATCCACGCACCTCACACAACACACCTCTAAATATCACCCCACACATCAGAACACACACCACCCCACACATCACCCACACCACCCCATGGCACCGCAAAGACATCCCAGGTTCTCTGAGGAGGAGCTCAGGGTCATGGTGGAGGAAATCATCCGGGTAGAGCCACAGCTATTCGGATCACAGGTGCAGCACACCACCATAGCTAGGAAGATGGAGCTATGGCGAAGAATCATGGACAGGGTCAACGCAGTGGGACAGCACCCAAGAACTAGGGATGACATCAGGAAGAGGTGGAACGACCTACGGGGGAAGGTGTGTTCCGTGGTCTCAAGACACCACATCGCGGTTCAGAGGACTGGCAGCAGACCCCACCTCATCCCCCACAACTAACAACATGAGAGGAGCAGGTCTTGGCTATACTTCATCCTGAGGGCCTTGCAGGAGTAGCTGGAGGAATGGACTCTGGTAAGTCAAATCTCTCACTGTTTCATCCTCCACCCAACCTGCATGCCATCACATACCCCCACCCTCGCCCTCAACCACATCACTCCAACTCCTCACACATGTCCCAATATCACAAACCACACATCCCAAACCCAAGCCCTGCATGCAACACCAAAGCATGGCCACCCATCACCAAAGCATGGCCACTGCACATACCCATACACCCCCCTAACCCATCACCACACAAGGTCCTACACAGGAATGCAAGCACTGGGGTACACGGTCACCCACCCATTGCACACCATGGCACACACAGATGCAATAATCATTCTTTTACACCCCTGCAGGACCCCTACCCTACGTCACCGGACAGGAGGGTCCAGATATGTCCACTCCACCCACGGATGAGGCCCACAGTGATGACAGCAGCTCTGTCCAACTGGATCTAGATGACCAGCCCGGCCCATCTGGGACCTCGGGACAGTCGGTTCCCCTCACACTGGCACAAGCCACTACAGAGCTTCCCCCCTCTGGAAAAACCAACACAGCACCAACCCAGCGGGCCCATCCCTCTGTCCCCAGGACACGTCAAGCAGCAGTGTGTCCACCACTACAGGGAACCAAGGCAAACCCACCACCTCAACAACAACAGGGACCTGGAGGCAGTGGCAGTGGGCACACGGTTCAGGGGATAGAGGCCTAGGAACACAGGGGAACTGGGAGGGCAGCTGCGCGACAGGGGGAGGACAGGCCCAGGGAACCCACTCTCCACGAGGCCCTCTCCAACATCATGGGAGCCTACCACCATTCCCAGGAGACGATGGCAATGGTACTGGCCAAGTTTCAGGAGACCCAGCAGCTGCAGGAGGAACAGTATTTGGGCTTCAGGGAGGAACTCAAATCCATCAATTCCACCCTGGGCACCGTTGTAGGGGTGCTGAAGGAACTCGTCAACACCAGGAGGGACACTGTGGCACAACAAGTGGCCCCTGACACTAGCCTGGACGATGAACTGCCCACCACCTCCGCCCGCGCTAGTGGACAGGATGCACCGCCACAGGACCACCACACCAGTACCCCACCCCCTGCAGGGGGAGAACCACCCCGCAACCGGTCCCTGAGATCCAGGACAAAGACAGAGAACAATGCCAAGACCCCCGCCAAGAAATGAGACTACCGTGATTGTCATCCTTTTGTCCCACCTTGTCACCCTGTCCATCCTTAAACTGCCCCAGCTCCACTTCCTATGCCCCTTTGGACAATACACCTGTGAGACTAATAGACTGGACTCTGCCATGGACATTCCTCCACCATCACCCCTCACCATTTTGCAACCCCCTCCAATATTGAGCACTTAAATAAACACCCTTAAAGCACAAAACAATCAGGAGTCTGTCTGTGAATTCGAAATAGTGTATTCGCAATTACAGTGACAAAATGCTCTTTCAAATGTAATGTCAACATACCTATGACACAGAGCTCTAGTCCATGAGGAAACAAAGCAGATGTCACACAGTGGGACCAACATCTGTGAAATCGTAAGGGAAAGTGACAACTCAGTGACCATACACTGGGTGAAAATGACAGACAGTAGAGAGGTAGTAGATTTAAATCAGATGAAGCAGGCAGTGTTGTCTTCTTACCTGTGTCTCACTGGAAGTATTGCAGGATCACCGTGTTCCTGTTGTCGAAGTCCTCTTCTTCTGCTTCCTCGTCTTCACTGTCCACAGGCTCCACAGATGCCACAAGACCTCCATCTGGACCATCCTCCTGCAGAAAAGGCACCTGTTGTCGCAAAGCCAAATTGTGAAGCATACAGCAGGCCACGATGATCTGGCATACCTTCTTTGGTGAGTAGAATAGGGAACCACCTGTCATATGGAGGCACCGGAACCTGGCCTTCAGGAGGCCGAAGGTCCGCTCTATAATCCTCCTAGTTCACCCTTGTGCCTCATTGCAGCGTTCTTCTGCCCTTGTCCTCATCCTTGGGCGCACCCCCTCCACCTGGGACAACTCATGGTGGCCGACCACACTGGGTCCCCCACCGACACCCACCAGAAGCGCATAAAACCTCAGCTTCACCCTCTACTCCTCACTCTCCATGTCAAAGCAGATCAGCGCCATCTCCTCCTCCTGCTACAACACCCTCCGCATGCTCCGCAGAGTTTACAAATGGATCCCAACAGACACAAGAAAAACAGTAACCCAGGCCCTCGTCAGCAGCAGACTCGACTATGGCAACGTCCTCTACACCGGTATCTCATCCAAACTCCAACAACGCCTCCAACGCATTCAAAACGCCTCCGCCCGACTCATTCTCAACATCCCTCGCCACTGCCACATCACCCCCCACCTAAGAGACCTTCACTGGCTCCCCGTCAACAAGAGGATCACCTTCAAGCTCCTCACCCACGCACACAAGGCGCTCCACAACACCGGACCAACATACCTGAACAACAGACTCAGCTTCTACACCCCCACCCGGCAACTCCGCTCCACCAACCTCGCCCTCGCCTCCATCCCCCGCATCTGGCGCAAATCTTCCAGTGGCAGATCATTCTGGTACCTCGTCGCCAAGACCTGAAACACCCTCCCGTCGGATCTACGACAGAACCAGGACCTTCTTTCCTTCAGAAAACTCCTCAAGACTTGGCTCTTCGAGCAGTAGCAGCACCCTCCCCCCCCCAGCGCCTTCAAACCCTCACGGGTATGTAGCGCGCTTTACAAATTGATTGATTGATTGATTGTCCTGGGATTCCTCACTGGGGTCAGTAGCCATGACAGGTTGGGGTAACCAGAGTCACCTGCAAATGGCGAGGGACAACTGTTAGACACACACTAACTCATAGGGACATCCACAGACCCAGACAACTATTCCCACTGTATTGGGTCCATGTCCTCACCTAATAGCCACACCCAGTGCCTCTGGAGTTGCCCCATCACATAAGGGATGCTGCTATTCCGCAGGATGTAAGCGTCATGCACTGAGCCAGGGAATTTTCATATACATGGGAGATGTACTGGTCTGCCAAACACACCATCTGCACATTCATGGAATGGTAACTCTTCCGGTTTCTGTACACCTGTTCACTCCTGCGAGGGGGGACCAAGGCCACATGTGTCCCATCAATGGCACCTATGATGTTGGGGATATGTCCCAGGGCATAGAAATCACCTTTCACTGTAGGCAAATCCTCCACCTGAGGGAAAACGATGTAGCTCCGCATGTGTTTCAGCAGGGCAGACAACACTCTGGACAACACGTTGGAAAACATAGGCTGGGACATCCCTGATGCTATGGCCACTGTTGTTTGAAAAGACCCGCTTGCTAGGAAATGGAGTACTGACAGCACCTGAACTTGAGGGGGGATTCCTGTGGGATGGCGGATAGCTGACATCAGGTCTGGCTCCAACTGGGCACACAGTTCCTGGATTGTGGCACGATCAAGCCTGTAGGTGATGATCACATGTCGCTCCTCCATTGTAGACAGGTCCACCAGCGGTCTGTACACCGGAGGATGCCGACATCTCCTCACATGCCCCAGCGGACGGTGCCTATGGAGGAGAACAGCGAGCAGAGAGTCAACCAACTCTGAGGTACGTAAACACAGCTTACTCTGAAAATATTAGCAAATCGAATTTTGCCTGTATGAGTGTTTAGGTCAGGCCTAGATATGTGTGACAAAGTCCAAAATAATGCCATGTGGGCCCATTAAATGGCAGCTGCCTGACCTGTAAAGTGGGACAGGGAGAGATGAGGTAACTGCGCTGGCGTTGTACACCGTCCCGTTAGGCGGTTGAAAACTGCAGCGCAATCCTGCATTGGTTAACATTGGACCCTATGGGTCCCAGGAGCCAATGACGATGTACACCGGCAGTGACGGTACGCACCGCCGTGGACGTGACCGCCATTTTCTCTCTGTTCAATCACTTGATACCTGATCTTCGACAGGAGAGGACCTACACTGCAAGTGCTGCTGTGACCTCAGTCTGGAAGAGACAATGGCTTGTGTGTCTGGGGAAAGGGCCCCTGCCTTCAGCACGGAGGAGTTGGAGAAACTTGTGGATGGGGTCCTCCCCCAGTACGCACTTCTCTACGGTCCTCCAGACAAACAGGTAAGTACACTGTGAGCATGCTGTATGGGCAATGCCTGTGTGGAGTGGGGTGGATGAAAGATAGGGGGTTGAGAATGAGGCGTGCATGAAATGATGGTGAGTGCATGTGCCTCATGGCAAGGGTAGGGATGCAGGCCAATGACTGTGACGGTGCAGATGGTAATTACTTCTCTTTTTCCCCTGTACAATTCCTGTAGGTCAGCGCCCACCAGAAGAAGGACATTTGGCGTGCCATCGCCAAGGAAGTCCGGACCCTGGGGGTCCACCACAGACGGAGCACCCACTGCCGGAAAAGATGGGAGGACATTCGCAGCTGGAGCAAGAAGACAGCAGAGGCCCAGCTGGGGATGGCCTCCCAACGTGGGAGGGGTGCCTGTCGCACCATGACCCCCCTGATGTTCCCGATCCTGTCGGTGGCGTACCCGGAGTTGGATGGGCGCTTGAGGGCATCACAGCAGCCACAAGGGGGTGAGTACACTCTCATTCTGCTGATTCAGCGCGCATTGTAGGTGTCTGGGTGGGGGAGGTGGGCTGTGGGTTCCTCTAGGCCAAGGCGAGTTTAGTAGGCAAGGACCCTTTTTAAGGCAGGCCCTGTGGCACCCCACCCCACCCGTGTACAGTACCAACTACACCTAGTCAGTCTCCATTGACATCCATGTGTGCAGAAATCAGGCATAGCCTTGTAACCCATATCCCTGGGATTGAATAATGGACTCCAAGTGCGTGGCGTAGTGCAGGGGGCTTCTGTGTCCGCCAACTGTAGCGGTATTGCATGCACTCAACATGTCTTTCTTCTGTCTCCCCCCCCCTTTTTGTGGTCTCCCTGTTCTTGTGTGCATTAGCATCATCAGGCGGAGGAGCAGTGGCACCGGAGCAGGAGGAAGCTGCATCCCACATGGCCCTGGAGGGCAATACTACGGAGTCTGAATTCACCAGTGGGACGGAGGGCGAAGGGAGCTCTACGGCGGGGACAGGAGCTGACACCACCGATATGGACTCCTCCTCTGATGGGAGCTCCTTTGCGGTGGCGGGCCCATCTGTGCCTCTGCATCTACAGGTACAGCCGCCACCCCCCCTACCAGCACCGCCTTCCCAGCAGCCCCTCAGCGTTTGTCCCGTGTCCACTCACCCAGGAGGGTGGGCATCACCTTCGCCCCAGGCACCTCAGCCCCTGCCCCAGTCCCCCTGCTGCCCTCAGTGAGGAGGCCATTGACCTCACTGTTGGGCAGTCTACCATTTTGAATGCCATCCAGGGTGTAGAGAGGCAGTTGCAACAAACCAATGCATACCTGGAGGGCATTCACTCTGGTCAGGCAGCCCTTCAGCGAGCTTTGCAGACTCTGGCCTCAGTACTGATGGCAGCCATTGTCCCTGTCTCTAGCCTCCCCCCTCCAACTTCCTCCACCCAGACCCACACCCCTGTACCTAAGCCTATCCCAAGCACACCATCAGACCAGCATGCACACACCTCAAAACACAAGGGAAGCTCTGGCAAACATAAGCACCAAACATCCCACAGGCACTCACGCAAGCATCAGACACATGCAGATACACCAACATCCACTGCCTCCACTGTGTCCCGTTCCTCCTCGTCTCCCTCCTCCCTCCCAGTCTCGTCTCCACTCACACCTGCATGCACTACATCCTCAGCCACTACGTCCATCACCAGCACACCCACCACCACACCCCGCTCACGTGCAGTCACCACCCCCACTACCATTCACACGTCCCCTGTGTCCTCTACCAGTGTGTTTGTGAGGCCACCTCCCAAGGTACACAAACGCAGCCACACACCCACCCAACAGCCATCCACCTCACGACAGCCTCCAGCCCATGCATCTTCACCCAAAGTCACCAAACGTACACCTCCTACAACCACTACCTCTTTCTCCACTCCCAAACACCCTCCAGCTACCCGTCCCAGTGTTCCTATGAAACTTTTCCTGTCCAACCTTGACCTCTTTCCCTCACCTCCCCCACCCCTTCAGTCTCCTAGGGCCCGACTCTCCAGGTCCCAATCTAGCACCTCAGCCACAACATCGGCGGCACCAGTGGTGCCAGTAGTCACCGGATTCTGGAGTGCACCAGGCAGCAGGACAGCCAGTGTGGCAAGGAGCCAGAGCACGGACAGTCACCCACCTGTAAAGCATAAAAAGTTGGCCAGTGCCCGGCGGGAGAGGGGAAAGAAATCAGCCACCAAAGCCGCTCCCAGGGGTCCAGTTGGGAGTGTGGAGACAGCTGCGACACCGTCCAAGTTGGGAAAGGGGCACAGTAAAACCGGCAAGTCTGGGAAGATCAGCACGGCAGACAAGACCGCCACCAGCACCGCTGCCCAGGACCCCGCCTCCAGCAGCACCGCTGCCCAGGACCCGCCGCCAGCAGCATCTCTGCCCAAGACCCCGCCCCCAGCAGCACTGCTGCCCAGGACAAGACCGCCAGCAGCACCGCTGCCCAGGACACTGCCGCCAGCAGCACTGCTGCCCAGGACACTGCCGCCAGCAGCCCCGCTGCCCAGGACACCGCCGCCAGCAGCCCCACTGCCCAGGACAAGACCGCCAGCAGCACCGCTGCCCAGGACAAGACCGCCAGCAGCCCCGCTGCCCAGGACCCCGCTGCCAGCAGCCTTGCTGCCCAGGACAAGACCGCCACCAGCCCCGCTGCCCAGGACAAGACCGCCAGCACCACCGCAGGACAGTGAGCGCCAATGATTACAACGCTACTGAGGCCGCCACGGGCAGGATGAAGCACTCTGGGCACCAAGCCCCCTCCAGAACCAGTGGAGAGTTACATCCACTACCTCAGTCCTTGGCAGGATGAAGCAATCTGGGCACCAAACCCCCTCCAGAACCAGTGGAGAAAGGCATCCACTACCTCAGTCCTTGGCAGGATGAAGCAATCTGGGACCAAAGCCCCCTCCAGAACCAGTTGAGAGTTACATCCACTACCTCAGTCCTTGGCAGGATGCAGCACTCTGGGCACCAAGCCCCCTCCAGAACCAGTGGAGACTGTTATCCACTTGAGAGACTGTGGCTTTGCACTCCCCAGAATTGAACAGTGGGCAAACCACCCACTGTAGAGACTTGAGAGACTGTGGCTTTGCGCTCCCCCAGTATTGAACAGTGGGCAAACCACCCACTGTAGAGACTTGAGAGACTGTGGCTTTGCACTCCCCAGGATTGAACAGTGGGCAAACCACCCACTGTAGAGACTTGAGAGACTGTGGCTTTGCACTCCCCAGGATTGAACAGCGGGCGTGGAGCCCCCTCGTGGATGTGGCGTCGTGCACTCATCTGGCTGAGGTGCCCTCCCTTCCCCCTGAGGTGCCTGTTTTATTTCTATCTGACCCCAGCAGTGTTCTCTCCGTCTTGTTCGGGTATTGAGTGTGGGCCTCGCCCATGCCTTTTGGGCCCAGTGGTCCACGGACTATGATGGTGGAATCCCTTGGACTTGAGTTCTTGGTGCATATAATTGTTTATAGTGTAAATGTGTATATATATGCAAATATTTGAATATATTGCAATTATTCAACTGATTTCCTTTTGTCCTTGCATTCTTCCAGGGGGCGGTCACGGTCGTAATTCCATTTTTTTTACCGCCGCTTTAACACCGACCGCCATGGTTGTAATGACCACCTGTATGTTTTCAGTAGTGCTCTTCTGTTCTGTGGCCTCTATAACTCAACATATGTGTCCTGGTGAGACTGCTTCAATGATGTATACATTGCTGCATATCCTAGGGCTCTGACCTAGGTTTGCAAGGTTTGGTCTTATTAGCCACCTGTGCCTGGTCTTAGTTCAGTCCACACAACTCCACTGAGCCTACCTGCTGGTGTGGTGTCCATGCTTTTTGGGTTACTAACAGTCCAGTGAAGGTGTCAGGGATGCAGTAGTAATTCAAACCCACGTTCTTTCTTTAGAAACAGCACTATATATGCTTAAAAGTGTTTATTTCACGTTTAATTCTGTTGCATAGTACATGAGTAATAGTCACATAGAATACAAATATAAATCCAGTAATATATGTTTCTGGCAACAAGTATACACTGAACAGTTCTAGCAGACTAATATCCTGTTCTATGTGCTCTACCATGGGATCATGGAGTAGCTAACTTGCCTCTAGAATTTCTTGGGACTCAGCTCTCTGCATACCTGTTCACAGCATTTTAGATGTGGTTGTCAGGCTTCATCTGGGAAAGAGTACTCCCTGGAATGGAAAACACTTGTCATCTGGACTCAGCTCCTCTCTTCTCTGTATTTGCTCTCAGAATAAGTGTAGATACTGAAGCAGTCTGGTGCTCCTCTTGTGATTACCTGGCATAAAGGCCTTTAAAATTCAGAGGTTAAGTCATGCGGTTTATATAGAGTTGATTAGTGACTTTTACCCAACATCAGGGAGTTTCCATGAATCAGAGATATTACAAACGTTTTAACAGGAAAGCAAGTCAAGGGGGAGACAGTGGAATTTGTCAAATCCACAGTGAAATATTATATGCTGACACAAACCACTTTAGGTCTTGACCCTTCTTTGGAATAGGTTATCAGTACCTGGGAGCAGGTTTTACTTACAAGATTTAGGCCCTCATTACAACCCTGGTGGTCGGTGTTAAAGCAGCGGTAATACCGCCAACAGGCCAGTGGTTAAAAAAATGGGATTTTAACCATGGCGGTTACCACCATCCAAAAACCGCCACTTTAACACACTGACCGCCAGGGTGGTAATGACCGCTGGGCTGGAGACTTAGGTCTCCAGCCCGGCAGCCGTCACTGGACAGCCGGCGGTATCAGGACCCCGCATACCGCCATGGATTTCGTGGGTTTTTGTACCGCCACGAAATCCATGGCGGTAGGCACTATCAGTGCCAGGGAATTCATTCCCTGGCACTAATTGGGGTCTCCCCCCTCCCCTCTCCCCCTCTCTGAGTCCTCCCCCAACACCCACGACCCCCCTACTGCCCCCCAAAGCTGGTAGGAACCCCCACACCCACAGAAACCCCCACACACACCTCCACACACCCCTACACGCACGCTCACACCACTCACACACATACTCGCACACATACATGCACACATGAAAACATACATACACATCACATTTCCCATACACACATTACACCCCCCGCATGCATACACGCACTCACACAACCCCTCTACACACTCACACGCACACCCCCATGCACGCACACACCACACAACACCCCTCACCCCCTCCCCTAACGGACGATCACCTTACCTGTTCCGGTGATCCTCCGGGAGGGAACAGGATCCATGGTTGCTCCTCCGCCGCCAGCACCCCGTCACCAGAACGCCGCCACGCCGAATACTTGGTCGTATTACGGTGGGCGGTGTTCTGGTGACGTGGCGGTAACAGTGGAGCAGCCTCCACTTCACCACCGACCGCCAGTATGGCTGCTGGCCGCTCTCCATCCGAAAAAGGGCGGAGGGCTGCCAGCAGTCATGATATGGTTGGCAGAAGACCGCCACCACTGGCGGTCTTCGGCCCGGCGGAATCTCGGTGGTCTTGGAAAAAGACTTCCGAGGTTGAAATGAGGGCCTTAGACTGTAGACCACTAGCTATCAGTTGGGGTTCATCTGGGCCAATTTAGCCTGACATCAATTTGTTTGTCCCAGTGTGATTAAGACTCACTTTAGCCTCTTCTCCAATGTATATGTTTTTGCAAATTTTATATTTGCCTCTCCAAGAGACACATTTTGCCTATTTTAAAAAATGTGCTTACTAAATGCATGCCAGCCCTTCCTGCTCTATTTATAAAAAAATACTGATGTTCATAAAAGTGTTGGAACTTTTCTCAAGTCTGCTGTTTGACTATGAAATTGTTTAGTAGGTGGAGTTTTTATTGTCATTTTTTATTGAGGGTTTTAAACTGCATTTGTTTTTGTTTTGATGTTTCTGGATATTTATTCCTGCCCTTTTATGATTGTTTTTAGCAATTGAATAAATATTAATACTTGATTTCTTAATCAGAGACATAACCAGCATGAACCAGCACGATGAAAATTTGTCACTCAAACTACATATTTGTTTTATACATCCTCAGTCAGAACTTTAAATGTAGATATCATGGAGCTTATACTAGACTTATGTTGCCTTCTGTGTTAGCAAAATCATTGTTTAAAAGAATTAACACTTTCACGAGTTCTACGAAAAATAATGACATGTTCCATGTGGCCAAAGGCAGACAGGCTAACTTAATGTGACCAAAATGGAGCCTGGCATTGGGAGTTTACAACAACATTTTAGACATTACTTCAACATTTCTTATGATCTATCTTCCCCCAGTGTTACTCAAGATGTTTATAGTTCTTTATACAGTTTCAAGGCTGTAGATTTGAGAATGCTGAGCTCCCTCACCTATGTAATGACTTCCAGTACTCTTCCTGATAGCCATTTGCTGAGATATGTGCACGTCCATCCGAAACCTTGGAAAGGTCAAACTGAAATACATTCATCAGAATGAGGTTATAATATTCACATGAGGCTTCAAATGAGTTTTGAACGCACCAAGGTGTAAAAAGCATTGCTGAAATTTCATGATTTCAGATCCAAGTCATGCAGAGGATGACACCCATTAGATTTCTCAGCACTCATTTGTTCCCTAGCTAGGTCAGAGCAATACAATTCTAGCTAGGTATATTCATTCAAAAGGCCTGAATCTCCAATGTAGAGGAGCTACCATTGCTGAATTCCAGGACATGACTCAAATCCATTCCATTGTACGTATATACTTTTATGCAGAGACATAGTTGGTCATGTGAAGGTTTATAACCCACAAATTCTTTCTCAGTCTATTTCTCATCATTGGCTTTCTGCTATGTGCTATCCCATCTCTGATTACTTCCCTGTTATATGACTTGTCTTTAGCTGAGTGGACCCATACTTGTCACTATGCTTATTTCCCTTAAGATTCACTGCTACCTCACTAGTTGCATGCTATACACCCTTTTCCCCCACAGAAATGATATTCTCTAAGCTGATTTAGGTCGATTAATATATTAATAACGGTCATGCTGAAGTACCTACGTTTTCCACTCAATATTATGACAATGCTTCCTCTATAAGGGTCACATTGCCATTTAGTGGCTTCTGAATCCTCTCAACCAATGCATATACTAAGTGCACCTTTTGGAAAGCAACTTAGGACAATCACTTTGGTTCACTGAAGCAAAGTGAAAGGTTATGAACGTGTTGGCCAAGTCAAGGAGTTGACAAACAAAGGCCTCTACAGAGTAGTGTGGTGTTGGTGCTATTTTATGAGATAATAATGATGAGGCTGACTGACGTGACAGGGCCTTGAAATGAGCAGAGAATGAAAATCAAAATTTTTAACTAAAAGGGACCTCTTCAAATAACTTTACAAATAGGTAAACAATTTCCCAGGTAGCCTCTGGTTTCAGTTATTTAAATGTTAAAGGCCAGGCTATTGAGCCATAATTCAGTACAACAGCCATCTAGGCAGGCAATAGCAGTATTGTGTCTTAAATATAGTTCTATAAATGTGACTTATTGTACTGTGAATTAGCATACTACAGCAACATCTCAGATAATAAGGCAATAGCTCAACAAGCAATAATACCCTCGCTACATCCTAGGACGCAAGCTGCAGCTCACTGATGCAGCCCAACTAGGCCCTAACTTGTCTGAGGCTGTTTGTGATCCCATCATGAGTGTACTTCACTTGGCAATTATGGTTGGAACACCCTATTCAATAAGCACCAAATTTGATTTACAAATGGCAGGTCTCTATCCGGAGTTGCTACTTGTGGAAAAGAAACAATGACTGGAATGCGACTTGGCAATCATCAGTGACTGAAAATAATTCAAGCTTTCAATCCATTACTTTTGCGATGCACTATGAAATAAGAGGCAACTGCCTCTTGCACACTATCCCAAGCTTGCATGGCAGCAACTCCTGTGCCAGCATAGAGGATTATGTTGTTTAATATGTAGCAGTTTCTGATTTGCAGCAGAATGATCATTTACCAAAGACCATCAAAGATGACAAAGACCACTCATGCTCTTTTCATTGTGTGCTCAGTTTTAAAATTTGTAGCTCTAAACAGTGTTTTTTCATTCTATGAGGGGGGAGATTTCTGAGAAGGTAAGAGTTTTACCCATCTCCAAGAATTTCAGAATTTAGGGGCCTAGTCATAAACTGCATTTTGGAGTATGTTTAATAGTACTACAGTGGTATTACTCACATATTACAAAATGCACTTCACAAACCTGTGTGCGGAGACCTCTGCCACTCCTATCTTTCATGTGGAGAGATTTCCACCACATGTGTGGCGTTCTCTGCACATGTGGGTATATGTTTTGGTAGTAAATATGGGAGTGCCCAGGGGAGTTGTTAGAAAATGGGGAACACTTTTACATGTTTTTGTTTTAGGGAGGGATAAGGAGGGCTCAATACCCTTCCACAAAAGTGTAAGTTCATTGCTAATCACCAATTATACTTCTAAAGTTACTAGAGCAAAAAAGGTTCCAAATCAATTGTAAATGTACTCAAGCTCAGCTTTGGAGTAAGTCTAGAACCACACTTGGCCACTCACAGGTACTACAACCCATTCCCAGGTACTTAAAACAACACCCATTAGGCAATAAAATTAGATACATTATATTACATCAACGTCAATATTAAAAATAAGTGAAATCAATGTTAGTGGTCAAATGTTGGATTATATTAAAATATATATATTTTATAGTTTTAAAAATTAACAATTAATCATGTTGCTATTGCTAGATTTTTTAAAACAGTTTATCGCTTAAATTATTATTATTATTTTTAAATTAACCCAAGGTGACACAGAATTCACTTACTTAAATGTAATAATTGTTACATGAATATTAACATGGTAGCTACGCTGGTTTTTCAATGTTTGATTAAGATACTATTCATAAATTCAATTAACATCTTAAATGTTTAGTTATATAAGACAAATGTAATTTGAGGAGTTAATATGTTGTAACATTTTATTAGTTCTGGGTTACTAATAAGTATTTAAATGATTTTACCTTCTTTTACATTAAAGTATTCATCTTCAGTTTAGAAATAATAAACTTTATTTTTTTTTTTAAACTTTCTCATAAGGAGATTTCTGCCACAAAGGAAGAGATCTCCACTTACTAGTCAAATGTTACTGGTAGTAACTTTCCACTTGTAACTTCAGTTCTAGATGTCTTCACCTCCTGATATGGGGGATGGAGACATGTCCATTTAGGATTAAATCTACACTCAGAAATGGTGAATAGCAAAGAAGTGTAGGTTCACACCTGAGTACAAGAGTGAATGTACACAACAGTATATCCACACTTGTCATTACCACTGAATATATCTGAGGTAATGAAAATTCTTTCCCATCAGAACAACCAAAAAACTCACAGACAACCTACACTTCGGGCCAAGTCAAAGAGCAGGCAGTATGAATAACCAATTTATAATTGAAATGAACTGACTTGGGATTCTGGTAACTTTAGGAACAGTGAACTTGGAGACTAAGATTGAAATAAGCAAACAGCAATACATAGTAATAAATGACATGTGAAATGTTATGTTATTTGATTGGTTTCCTGGATGTGCAACAAATACACAGAGATCTGCCATCAGTAGTCTACCTTGACATCAGAATTTCACCTACTTATGGGGACTGCCTTACATCATCTGTGGTGCAACCTACTTCAGTATAATCATGTAAAACAGGAAATCAGCAACATACAGCCCACATGTCCACACAGCATCTAAAAAGCACAGTAAGCAACCTCTACAACAAACGACAGCAGAAATGCTTTTTCAAATGTACAAGTATACAAACTGCGATTTTCTAGAATTGCAGTTTGGGTGTATAAATAGCTATTTGGAAGGGTGGGTGTTCAGGACGTCCGTTCTATAGTGATTTCCAGGGTTATGTATCAAGCTTTTTTCCGACAGACACGTGGTCATGCCACCTTGATATTTTACTACCAACTCAAAGTTTAGGGTAATGCATTTGCAAATTGGAAGGGGTCCCAATGGGACCCCTTCCCCTTTGTGAATGTTGGAGAAAAAAAAATTCAAGACCAGGAGGTGGTACTACGGACCACGGCCTGCTCTTAATGAATTGAAACACAATGCTTCATTTTTTATTGTTGAAATGCATCCAGTTTTCTTATGAGGAAAATGTTTTTTTTCAACAATAAAAAAAACCTTTATTCAGAGGCAATCACAGACATTGTGGTCTGCTTACCTCAGCAGGGCACCATCCCTGTGATGACAGGCATTCCTAATGTAGAGACGTATAATGCAAGGGCAAAGTGGGCTCTGGCCCAGGGCCCCAGTCTTTCAGGGGCTTCTCTGTTCTGCAGAGGCTTGCCCTGGTGACCTTGAACAATTCTTAAACCAATTGTTTTAAATACTGTTTTCCTTTAATTTATTTTTGATTTGGGAAGTGTGTGAGTGTTTATTACAAACATATTGCAGAGAAATGTTGTGTTTATGTTTTATGCAACATCCATAAAAAGGTTTCTTTTAGATCAAAACAGGACCTCACATATGAAAAGTTGGAGGGTGTCATAGAGATTTTTTGCAGCAATATTAGTGAGCTGTTGCTGGTGCCTTACAGTATTAAAAAACACAGCCCACTATCCCCGAATGCCAGATATAAATACGTTTAGAATTTGGATGAGTGTGCCTCTGCATTGTCAGAGACCTGGCCAAAGAGGGCCTGAAAGAGCTGAAGTTGGATCATAAATTCAAAGCCATTTCAAACAGGGACCCCAAAAATATGTATGGCCCAAGGTCCTCAAAATCCTTGTGATGTCCCTGTCTTAATGGGTTACCAACTGTGATCTACCTCATTAATATTAATGAGGTAGGTCGATTGTAATCCACTAGTTTCACACATAAGAAATAGTGATTTCCAAAAAGTGATTTTGGATAAAATCGCTATTTGGAAATTGCTATTCCTACTCTTTGTACATCTGGCCCTATGTGCTGTACAATCTCTGCATAACAAATATCTTCCACAGTGAAAGCATGCAAAAATACTGATTATACTGAGATTATAGAATTAAGCTGAATCTGATAAGTATAGCAATCAGTACAAAATATAGATGAATACACTGCTGTGGAGACAGTGTCGCAAACTGCTGTATATTCCTATTTTTTTCTTTTTTTTAAAAAAAAAACAGGCTCACCTCTTCGGAGTGACATTATTTCTGAAAATGTATAAGCAGGGCCAATAGAATTATGCGATTGTGTGGTAGTGGCATCTTTCGCAATGTTATGGATTTCACACATTGCCACATAATCCATCATCTGCTGCATAATCTACAGAGTTTAATAAAAAAAAGTGTTGCTAGCTCCAATGGTTCAAAAGTTACTATAAACAAAGTGACACGTTGCCGTGCAGCAGAAAACCCTTTACAGAAGTTGACTGGCCACTTTTCTCTTGATAACTACTACATTTGGGTGTTAAACTAGTACTAATGCACTGCAAATCAATGAGTTATGTGTCCTCACAGGATCGAATTTTGATGCGCAGTTTACTAATTTATATGGGTAGGAAAGGCAAATATGTATCATGCTAATCAAATAAAAGTAAATAATGCTCATTTTCAAGGCAAAGTTATCTAGCTGTGTTGATATCTTCTAGGATTCATCTAAATATTAGGCTCCGTCTGTGTCTCACACCAAGTAATATAAGGTGTGTGACAAAGGTTATGAGCTAATATATGTGGGAACTAAGCCTCTGAGCAGGGAAGCCTATGCTCAAATAGTGTTTTCAGAAATACACTGCAAAAGCAGAAGATGGAAAACATTGGGTACACAGAAGTTGTGTCAAGTATAATAACAGGCACCGGCTTCATTTAGAAGAATTGACAAAGCCAATAGATTGCCAACAGAGTATGAATAACAAAATACTATACAAAAAGTGATGGTTGGAATGATTGAAATAATCTCAGCCACTGGTAATTATTCGGGCCACATCCCAGTCCATCATTATTTTGCACACAGTGATACTTCAGTTTACAACCCAACCACATGCAAATCCGTCTTGACCCTGCTCTAATAGGAACAGGAACAGGAATAGTGAACTACCAGGCCAGGTCCTCCCTTAATCAGAGCACAAATAAGCCAAGACCTGTTTCACACAAATAATTTTGGAAACAACTTACTTGGGAGAAGTTCATGAAAGTATTAAAAGACAGTGTGCCAGTCTGCCTGGGGACCAGTGGTCATCTCTGAAACACTGATGGAGGACTGTCTATCCTCTTTAGAAGTATAGATGCTGCCACGGGTGATATGTTCACAAAAAATTCACGAATTATACTAAAAATGACTAAAAATATGTGAAAATGTTGAAAATGCTTAATAATAATGTAGTAGTATGGCATATTGAGTTAATATATGTTTTGCATTATATTATAGAGCTAACTTAGCTGAAGTTGTGGCCTAGTTTTGCCAGGCCTCATGCAGAAGCTGAATAATCGTGCAATGTAGAAAAGCTGATGCATTGAACTGACCATGAACCACTTAGGTTAATAAAATCTGCTTAGCTATAATATTCTGCAATGAACCGACGGACAGGAGATGGGGGAATCTAATTTGTATCAAACCCTGTGAAAAGCAGACAAGATGTACTTTTGCAGGACTCGAACAATAGAGACACTGACAGGAGAAGAATATGCAACATTTTCGATACCTGACAGCCGGATGATGAGAACATCATACAGTGAACCAATCGACAACCTTAGAGCGACGAAATATTAGAACTCATAGATTTGTAAAATAAAAGACATTGGCTAGCGTCACAGATGGTGACTAATTGACCAATTAGGTTTTGGGGGGTAGGCTGGGTAACTTTAATATAATGTTGTGACAAAAGGGAAAAACTTCAGATCTAGAGGGAGAACCGTTGGAGAGAATAGATGTTCAAGGTTAGGCATGGACGTTCGAATAGATTCGAGATCCTGTCATTGGGCTCATGCTCTTGAGAGCCTGATGTGTTGCTGATTGATTGATGACCAGAAGACGAAGACTGACTTTGTTGCTCATCCATACCGTGGATAGGTAGCTATGACAATGTGACTGATTTACTTTATGTGCTTTTTCTTCTAGGTACCAACTGCGCTGTTTATAGTTTTTCTTCTAGCTAGATGTTTTTTTTTTCTAAATTCATGTTCCACACTGTTTTTGCATGAAGTCCCACATGCCAATGCTAATCTGGGTTAGTTAGGGTTCCTATTCTGAGACATTGATGTGTACGGTGACAAATGATTGATGGACTGATTTGCTGAACTCTGCTGTTCATGTTAACACATTCTTCCTTTTTGTCTTATGTTGAGGCATCAGAACGTATCTTTTCTCAAGTATTGATTAGGTTATGTTATTGGTGATCACTAATGAATTAACCTTGAGTGAATTGAATAAAGTTTAAATTAACCTTATGACTTAGAACTGTAACAAATAGGGAAATAAATTTAATAAAACGTATAATTGAGTTGTGGTTATTCATGAGATGCTGATGCTATTCACTGATGATTAACGTTTTGCTTATTGATTGTGCATTGATTATTGATGGTCATTGGTTACACCATAGCTAGGATACTCCATGCGATCCAAAAGGTTCATCGACCTATACGCGTCCCCTTGTAAGTTTACTTACTAAGGACCATGCGCGCTAGCAGAGACAAATGCTGGAACAAAGTTTTAAACATGTGTTATCTTTTGGTGTCAAAGAGTGCTTGATGTTCCTGCCTATACCCCTGGTATTTTGGTGGATCTACAAGTGGTCAGGGCTGGAAATTGGAACTTGCAATAATAGGGAAAAGCTAAGCAGGCAGGGCAACAAAAAACACCTTGCAGACAGATAATACAACTTTAATTGATTGTGGAGGTGTAGTAACAGGGAAACCATCACAGATGAGTGAATTTGTCATGGGTTACAGGTAGCATAAACAAATAGGTGCAAAGAGTGGTGCATCAATGAGAAAAAGGAAAGGGGTATGGTATGATGAACAGATGCAGAATTGAGCATGGATGGGAAAAATGTGGGCCAAAAAAGAATGAAAAGCAGGAGTATGGAAAGCGGTAACAATAAGCAGAGATGAACCTATGCCAGCAATTATTATTTGGAATTGACGTAACACTGTGACCAACCAAAGGTTGAGTGGTACTTAGTGTTAAAATGGCTCTACTGGTGCTCCAATAAGAGCACATGCTTTGGGTGTCATTGCATTTTCTCTGGCTTCACTAGCAGCTGCTTGCAGCGCAGCAGCTCCATAGAGGGCCAATGTGCCGTGAGCTGTGGTGAAAAGCTTCCCTGTCACTGTCCCCACAAACTCCAATTGAGAGAAGGAGGCAGCCTGATGATGGTGGTAATATGTGCTTTCAGGATCTGAATCATGGTTCCAGATTACAGACCAGGTCCCACTGATTGTTAGTGGGCTCCACAAATGATGCTGAACCTCTATATGTGAGTTTGGCCATGATGGTGTCTACTGTCTCACTGCTTGCTAATTCCAGCACAGCAGCTTCATTGAGTGTTGATGTACTGAAAAACTGTGTTTCAGAAGATGGACTTTGCTGTATGGCACTAGCCTCGTATGCAATGGCTTACACCTGCTCTGCCAATGAAATAGACATATGTTGGCCAGGAGGAAAAAATCATATATCATGATGGACGTACATCTAACCAGTGGCTGAATGCTTAACGAATGTAGAAGTTATCAGAGTTATGATGTTTTAAAGTTTAAGGTTCAAAATAGTGTCTAAAACATAAAAGTATTATCCATGGACATCTGGTCACCTTTAGCATCGCAACCAAGGGTACAGGAGTGGCTGGAGACCACTTGGAGGTTCAGGACTCACTTAGGCTTCGTCAAGATGTGGGTTCAAGATGGTGGGAGCCTGTTATGTTCCTGTGGCTCTGAACAGGAGACCAGCATACAAGCCCTTGAAGTCACTTCTGATAGTCCTGACTGCATGTGTAGATGCAGGTCTCAACAGCAGGACTGGCGTGTGAGATTTCAAGCAGGCTCCGGGCAGCAAAGCAGTCCTTCCAGGTACAGCAGCAGCCTGGCAGAGTGCACAGCAGGTCACAGTAGCAGGACAAGGCCCTACTTTTAAACAGGGGTAGCTTAAGGCTTGGTGAAGGGGTTTGAATGTGAAGTTGACATGGCAGTGTGACACTGCATTCAGGCTGCAATGGCAGTCTTGGGACATGTTTAAGAGGGATACATGGGTGGTACAATAAGTGGTGTAGGCCCACTGGTAGCATTTCATTTACAGGCCCTGGGTATATGGTATACCACTTTGCAAGGGACTTATAAGTAAACTAAATATGCCAATTTGGTATAAACTAATTAAACCATGTTTTAGGGAGAGAGCACAAGCACCTTAGCTATGATTAGCAATGGTGAAGTGCACAGAGTACTAAGGCTAACAAAAGCAAAATTCCAGCAAAAATAGGAGGAGGAAGGCAAAAGGTTTGGGAGTGACCCTGTAGAAATGGCCATTTCCAACATGCCCATTCCACAAACACATATCAGCCACTGATTGTTGTAACTGTTACTCATGAAATGTGGAACATTGCCTTTTTGGTGAAAGCCAAGACATCGACCATGTGAGCGGCTGACTGTGAGCTCCTCTCCCTTTACAAGCCGGCCCACAGAGCAATGCGGATTTACAGTGACCTCCAGGCATCCTCGCATTGGCTGATGTTGCCATTACATCTGGAGGCAGGTTGTATGTTTGCAGAGAGCCAGCAGGATCCTTTTCATGTTGGTGTCAGCTGCTTTCTTTTAGCAAACTCTGCAAACAATGACAAGGTCGGGTGGTAGCAGACATAAGTCTGCGAAAACCCGGCAAAGAACTAGGTGGATGCTGTCATGCAGGATAATGGCCCCCAAAGGCTCTAGGGCTCTGAAGCGCTGCACTGGAGGAATATAGGGCGCCAGCACCAGTAACATCATGGGTCAGGAAAGCCTGCTGGGGGGCTCCCACAGTGAGGACATAGGGAGACCAAAGCGGAATCTGGCCGCCCACAGACGATTGGTGTTGATGAAGGCGGCTGCAGCTAAGGTAGGAAGCAACCCAGGGAAATTGAGCAGGGTTCAGCTCTGCTCGTGATAGTCTTACTATTGATGACTTCTTGATGGCTTTGCTGAGGGAGAGGCATCTGGCGTCAGAGACTTTGCAAGCAGGTAAACTAGGTGACATGGAGAGATACAGGCCCCTTAAGGTAATCACATGGAGGACCCCATACCCCCAGAGAAATGTAGCATGACAGGTTAATCCACACTGGTGTGTACCCCAATGGTGGGAATTGCGACAGCAGAGGCAGGAAAGAAGCAGGCTGAGGACTCCATGCAGCCTACAGTGACACCTCTATGATTTCTCCCCTCCATGAGATCTGAGGACAAGGGAGACCAGAGTAGCAGCAGCTGTTATATTGTTACAGCACATATGACTAGAAAGAGTGGGCAATGACTCAGGGGGAATGATTGCCGCTATAGGTGGTGATGGTAAAACTCTTCCCAAATGGGCAAACACCCCAAGAACCCTGTAGATACTGATGAAAAAGTATCTGCCTTGCCTCAGACTGCAAATTATTCAGCACTGCCTATGTCATCCATGGAGGTGGCCACTTCACTATGTATCAGAGGTGAAAAGTTGGAGGAAAGACTGAGGCTTAGGGTGGCATGAAGGCTCTGATCATACTTCTTGTTGGTATCAAGCAGAAGGTATCATATTCCTGATGGCCTACAACAGGCAGGGGAAACTCCAGGGCGGATGGAAAGAGCAAATATTAATAAAGAAGGCATGGACACAGTGGCTGTGGTGGCTACTAAGTGTTTTGTCTCATTTTAAGAGAGGTTGGAGAACTTAAGCAATGAATCTGACATATCAGGTTAGAGCTCTCCGAGCTGCCAATCTAGTGAGACGAGCAAAGCTAATCAGATAGAAGCTGAGGGGAAAAGCACATGGTCAACTGTCCGTAAGCACCCTGTTCCAGACAAGAGAAGTAGATATCCAGGTATCAGGGGCCTAAAATGAAACTATGCTGCTGCCCAACATGCCTTTGAAAGGGTTGTCAGTATTGAGCCTAGGATTGAGCTGCCATCGTCAACAGCATGGGAATCAGCCTCAGAGCCATTAATCCTAGCATTATGTCACACCGGGGCATTATGTCACACCGGGAGGAGGCTTGCTCAGATAATAGTCAAGCATGCACTGCAACTAGAAAGCTCCAGGGAATTGTAAGGAAACTTTCTAAAACCTGCTAAGAGATTGCAGAAAGAATATCAGCTGTGGAGAGCCGGGCAGCAGCCTTGGAAACTGAGTTCACAACATTAAAGGATCAATTAGCAGTACGTGGGGAACAACTAGTGGACAGTCAATGAAAACTAGAAGACTTTGAAAATTGGCAACAATGCAACAACTTAAGAATCTTAGGGGTAGAAGAGGGCGCAGAGGGTAGCAATGTCAGAGCATTTGTGATCAAGCTATTCCAGAGAGCTTTCCCTGAGCTGGAGGGGTGGAATTGGGATCATGAATCCAGGGAGCCCACAGGTTCCCCCTTAGAATAAAATGTGCTTATCAGTGAAATGCATCAGCCACCATGAAACCCAGGTCCATTTTGGTTTTCATTGGCAGGGTCCTCCTAAGACATGCAATTTTGGATAAACCACACTCCAACTCCAATTGTGGACACACTTTCTTTACAATGTCTGACATTTGTCCTGCAACAGTAGAAGGATGATGAAGGCTAAGGCAATCTGTAAAATAATTTCAGAACAAAGGGGCAGAAGCCTATTTGCTGAAACCTGCAAGGCTCAAGATTATACATGACAACAGGCCCCAGGTATTTACCTCTGAAGTCAAGGCAAACAAATACTTGGAGAGTCTATGAGGACAGGACTATGTTTTAACTCGGATAATTATCCAATGAGCTATAAGATCCTGGATTATGGGGCTTAAAGTTGTGTCAGTAATATCTAAAGGGGGGATCTTATTTTGGACAGGAATGTTTTTCTTGTGTATGTATTTCTTATTTTTCTAGGTTGCACAGAAGGTGTCAGCTCGGTAGGAAGGGGGCACACAAGCCATCTCACAAGTCCATTCACGGTCTAACAACTTCATGTGGGAGGAAGGAGGAGAGGGGCTGGGCAGAAGGAATTGGAGGTGCAGGAAAGGGATGGTCACGAGGGTAGAGAAGGGAAAGGGGAAGGCGAAGAGGAAGGTGAAGGGAGGGTCAGAGAGGGGAGGGGAGTTGTAATCAGGAGAAGCAACGCAGAGAATGCAAGTGTGAATTCCAGGATGGATAAGCAGTGGTCTTTATCTTTTGCCCAAGTAATGTGTTATGGAACAGATGTAGAACTTCAGAATAATAAGGCAATGTTGGTACAAAAGAATAGGCAAGGGATTTCTTTTGAATTAGAATGGCATGGACAAGAAAACTGCACATAGGTACTGCTAATGTATGTGGGTTAAACGACTGGGCTAAAAGGGTTAGGGTGTCAGAGGAGCTTATAGTCCTGGAGGTATATATAATATGTCTGCAAGAGACACATATAAAGGGGACAAGAAGGGAGGTACTTGAAACCTTGGTGTTGTACTTCTGTCATATACCACTCAGGGGACTACAAAGAGAGAAGTGACAATTTTGGCAAGCACAAATGTCTGTGAGGGCAATTATAGGTTATTGGATAAATTGAGGGGATGGGCAGTGGTGGAATGTCAGATGGCGGGGATAGGCTACATAATTTGTTCTATCTATGCCTCTAATCTAGATGACCCGACAGTTATAGAATACTTGGATGTTGAGCTTTCCTCATGGCCTACGCCGCTCATATTATGCATGGATCTGAATATACAATTTGATTACATCCAGTGGTCAGCAACACTTTGGAGGTCTGAGTGCTCATGAAAAATCATGGCCTTTTGGATGCATAGAATAAATTGAAGGCACCAGAGGCAAGCTACATGTACTTCTTGCAGCCTCATAATTTGATTGACTCAATTATTTCCTAATCTGTGCTGGGCTACTTAGGGAGGCTATTATTGAAAGGCATCCAGTGATATTCTCAGACCATAAACCCCCTTATAATAGAACTTCAGGTAGCAGGGGGTTTCTGTTTATATTGGAATATATTGCACACATAACACAGCTGATAAGAAACTTCATGAAAAACAACAGAGGCAGTCCATAGGTAGGAATTGTCTGGGACTCACGAAAGATGGAATCAGGGGAGAAATGTTTAACTTCAGTTCACACATGCAAAGGGCACACGCTTGGAAACCCGATGCACAGTTTAAGGAACCAGGTGAATTGAAAGCCTGGCTTGTCACGGAAATAGCTGAAGGACAGGCAGTGCAGGGAGTTCGCCTAATGATCTTGGTGGTTAAGGCAATCATTAATAATCTGCACACACATAAGATGGTAGAAAAATATCAGACTCAAATGACAGGGAGCTACAAATACAGTGAGAGTGTGGGCAGGCTCCTTGTATAGTGTACACAGCAGACATAGCTACTCTGTGCAATCAGTGCTAAAACAGATAAGACAGGACAGGCGGTCAGCACCCCTGAACTGGTGTAAACATGTTCAAGGAGTACTATGAAACAATGCATCATGTATCCACACTCCCCCTATGGAAGATATTGAACAGTACTTAGAATTAGGCAATAAAGTAGGAGTTGAGGTGGAAGAACTGGCAGGTTTGGATGCTCGATAACTCTTGAAGAAATTAAGTTATCACTCTCCTTGCTGGCTAAGGGAATGGCTGCAAAGCCAGATAAAATAACTCTGAAGCTTTATCAGGTCTTTTTTTACCATATTGGAGGGGGGGTCTGGCCAATACCTTCCTTGAAGCCCAGCGAGGTCTTCTGGCTCTACCCTCATGGACAGTGACTAATATTGTGATCATTAAGAAGAAGGGGAAATCCCCTTTGAACCCATGCTCTTATAGATCTATATTGCTGATCAATAGTGATGTTAAAATATACTCTAAGATACTTGTGATGCATTTAGGTAGGGTTATAGCTAAGTTGGTTTATCCCTGGCAGCATCGTTTTATCCCGGGGCAAGGGACTACAGATCATCTTAGAAGAAGAATTACATTGATTGATGCAGCAGAGGTACTGGATTTCCCACAGGCCGTGCTTCTTCTTGACATCGAAAAGGCATTTTTTCGGATTCCATAGGATTATCAATGGCTGGCACTCAAGTAGATTGGGATAGGCCCAGGTTTTGTCACTACTAATCAGGCACTATATCATCAACCAACAGCAAGGCTGCAGATAATGGGGAGGGAATCAGGCAAAGTGGAGATTACAAGAGGGACAAGGCAGGGATCTCCGTGTTAACCCCTTTTATTTGCCCTATATATAGATCCACTGGTAAGAAGGTTGAAGGGGAATGTCCCCAATGAGCCCAGTTGTAGTAAATGGAAGTAATACCAATATATTGGCACATGCTGTGGACATGACATTAGTAACACCAAATCCTATAGGGGCTATAAAAGAGGTGTAGAATGAAACTGAAAAGTTTGAGAAAGTCGCAGGTTATTACTTGAATAGGAGCAAGACTCAAATAATCGTCAGTCGGAAACTCCAGATGGAAGATGGGTGTAAGGTTGAGAGTACAACACACATGGGTGTCACTCTGACAGCTACAGTGGAAATGATTGTGGTTCGGAATCTCTCCCCTCTGTTACTTAAGAGGAAGAAGGATTAATAATCTACACTTAGGCCCTCATTACAACCCTGGTGGTAAATGCCGCCAACCGCCGTGCTGACGGGCGCCAACATAGTGTGACCGCGGCGGTATGCCGTTACGGGTATTATGACCCACACAGAGAAATCTGCCACTATACGGACACCCACACAAGTCCGCCAGCCCAAAGGACAGTGATAAACTGGCGGTTCCAAAACCCACACCGTTACGCCAACCGAAGTATGCCCACAGCATCATGACCCACGAATCACTGCGGCAGTCATTCAACCTCGGTAAACCAATGGCGGTACACACTGCCGCACTCAAAATACACACATACTAACAAACCTACACCACATTGGACAATTCAACCTATACACACCTGACACACATACACACCCACATACCCAATCCAATATAAAACACACACCCTCAATACCCACAACCCCTTACAACGACAACAAATATGGCCAACTGAGAGAGAGACAAGCCAGGAGCACCCACTGAATCTGAGCCACATAACACCATCACCCATACACCATCCACGCACCTCACAGCACACACCCCAACACATCACCCCACACACCCTTACACATACCACTCACACTACACCCATGGCACCACAAGGACACCCCAGGTTCTCAGAGGAGGAACTAAGGGTCATGGTGGAGGAAATCCGGGTAGAGCCACAGCTATTCGGATCACAGGTGTTGCAGACGTCCATTGCAAGGAAGATGGAGCTATGGCAGAAAGTCTGGGACAGGGTCAACACCGTGGGACAGCACCCGAGAACAAGGTATGACATCAGGAAGAGGTGGAACGACCTACGGGGAAGGTGCATTCCGTGGTAGCAAGACACCAGGTAGCCATACAGAGGACTGGCGGTGGACTCCCACCTCCGCCCCCACAACTAACAACATGGGAGGAGCAAGTCTTGGCGATCATGCATCCTGAGGGCCTTACAGGATTAGCAGGAGGACTGGACTCTGGTAAGTCAAATCTTTACTACTATATCCCCCACCATACCTGCATGCCATCACAAACCTCTACCCCTACACTCACCCCATCACTCCACCACCTCACATATACCCCACTGTCACAACCCACCCATCCCAATACCAAGCCCTGCATGCAACACCAATGCATGGACACCCATCACAGACCTGCATGGACACCCATCACCACAGCATGCACACTAGTGACAATCACTTAGCCAAACCAATAACATCTCACACAACCCAAACGTGCCTCGCTAATAACAACCATAGAGGGAAACACATCATTGCACAAGATGGCACACGCAGATACAATAACACTGCATTTACATCCCCACAGGACCCCCACTCAATGTCACCAGAGAGGAGGTGCCACCAAAATCCAGTCCCCCACAGAAGAGGCCCACAGTGATGACAGCAGCTCTGCATGCCTGGATCACAATGACCAACCTGGCCCATCAGGGACCTCTGGACAGTTGCTTACCCTGCCACAGTCCCAACCCACCACAGAGCCTCCCCCTTCAGGAAACACCAGCACAGCACCCACCCAGCGGGCCCATCCCTCTGTCCCCAGGGCACGTCAATCAGTAGTGTGCCCACCACTACAGGGACACCAGGCAACCCCACAAACCCAAGACAATCAGAGACCTGGGGTCAGTGGCAGTGGGCACACTGTTCAGGGGACAGAGGCACAGGACAACAGGGTAGCTGGGTGGACTGCTGTGCAACAGGGGGAGGACAGGCCCATGGATCCCACTCTCCAAGAGGCACTTGCAGGGATCCTGGGAGCATACCACTATTCCCAGGAGACCATGGGCCAGATACTGTATAAGTTGCAGGAGACCCAGCGGCTGCAGCAGGGACAGTACCTGGGGATTAGGGAGGACCAGAGAGGACCTGAAAGACATCCACACCACCCTGGTCACCATTGCAGGGGTACTGGCAGACATGGCCAACACCATGAGGGAGGCAGTGGCACAACAACGGGCCCCTGACACTAGCCACACCGAAGAACAGCCATCCACCTCCGCCGGGACTAGCGGACAGGAGGCCCCATCACAGGACCAACAGGCCACCAGCACCTCACCCCCTGCAGAAGGAGAACCACCCCACAAACGGTCCTTGCAATACAGGCAGAAGCCAGAGAAAATTGCCAAGACCCCCACCAGGTAATAAGACTCTCCTGAATGTCACCCTTGTGTCCGACTCTGTCACCCTGTCCACCTTGAACTGCCATTGCTCCCCTTCCTATGCCCCCTTGGACAATGCACCTGTGATACAAATAGACTGGACTCTACCCTGGACTTTCCTCCGTCAGCAACCCAGCCCATTGTAATACCCCTCCACTTATTAGCACATAAATAAACACCCTTGGAACAAATACAAGTATGGAGTCTGTCAAATGATTGAAATATGTATTAGTTTAACAAGCTGTAAACATTGCAATTTAAATGTACAGTTATATATACATGGGTATGACCTGTAGTGGGCAGCAGTAAACACACCAGGAGCCAGAGTGGGCCACAGAGATCTGAAAATAGAGATGCAAAATGGCCATAGACATAGGGAAATCAGGCTGCCATGTTCAATGTCTAACACAAAACTGCAATGGAAAGTGAAGTTACAGTGTCTTCCCTGTGTGTCACTGGAAGTACTGTTGAATGAGTGAACGTCTATTGTCCACATCTTCTTCCTCTGCTTCCTCTTCGTCACTGTCCACAGGCTCCACCGCTGCCACAAGACCATCTCCAGGCTTATCCTCCAGCAGAAAAGGCACCTGACGTCTCAAGGCCAGGTTGTGCAACATGCAACATGCAACGATGATCTGACACACCTTCTTGGGTGAGTAGTACAGCGATCTACCTGTCAGATGGAGGCACCGGAATCTGGCCTTCAGGAGGCCAAAGGTTCTTTCAATTATTCTCCTTGTTCACCCATCTGCCTCATTGTAACGTTCCTCTGCTCTTGTCCTGGCATTCTTCACTGGGGTCAGTAGACATGAGAGGTTGGGGTAACCATAGTCACCTGCAAATATCGAGGGATACCTGTTAGACACACACTCACCCTTAGGGACAACCCCACACCCATATCCCTACATCAACTGGGTGGGGACCATGGGCTCACCTATTAGCCACACCTGGTAGCTCTCGAGTTGAGACATCACATATGGAATGCTGCTATTCCTCAAAATAAAGGCATCATGCACAAAGCCAGGATACTTGCATTCACATGGGAGATGTACTGGTCCACCAAACGCACCATCTGCACATTCAGAGAGTGAAAGCTTTTTCTATTCCTGAACACTTGTTCATTTCTTCGGGGGGGTGGGGGGGACAAATGCTATATGTGTACGATCAATGGCATCAATGATGTCGGGGATATGTCCCAGGGCATAAAAGTCAGCCTTCACTGTGGCCAAATCCTCCACCTGGGGGAATACGATGTAGCTGCGCATGTGTTCAGCAGGGCAGACAACACTCTGGTCAACACATTGGAGAACATTGGCTGAGACATCCCTGATGCCATGGCCACTGTTGCTTAAAAGGAACCACTTGCCAGGAAATGGAGCACTGACAGGACCTGCAGTAGAGGGGGGATTCCTGTGGGCTGGCGGATAGCTGAAATCAGGTCTGGCTCCGATTGGGCACACAGTTTTTGGATTGTGGCCCTATCAAGTCTGTAGGTAAGGATAATGTGTCTGTCCTCCATTGTCGCCAGGTCCACCAGGGGTCTGTACACGGGGGGATGTCTCCATCTCCTATTCATCTTCAGTGGTTGAACTCTAGGGTGGAAAACAGTGAGCAGAGGGTTATATTCACACATATGTGAAATTAAAAATGCATTTTTTCCTTTACAAAAACAGTATGTGAATATGAAAGTCAGTTGATGTGTCAATGTCTGCTATGACGCAGTTAGGTACCATGGCCTGTGCCCCCCCTGAAATGGTGGCTGCCTGACCTTTGAGGAGAGACAAGTGGAAATGAGGTAATTCCGCTGGCGTTGTGCGCTGTTGCGGTCGGCGGTCGATGACCGCCATGCAACTTCGCATTGGTTATCATTAGGCCCTATGGGTTCCAGGAGCCAATGGCGATGTACGCCGGCGGTGACGGTACGCACCGCCGAGGACTTGACCGCCATTTTCTATCTGTTCACTCACTTGCTACCTGACCTTCAACAGAAGAGGACCTACACTGCAAGTGCTGCTGTGACCTGTGTCTGGAAGCGACAATGGCTCGAGTGTCTGTGGAAAGGGCCTCCGCCTTCACTTCAGAGGAGTTGGAGAGACTGGTGGATGGGGTCCTACCCCAGTACACTTTACTCTATGGTCCTCCAGACAAACAGGTGAGTACACTGTGAGCATGATGCGTGGGCCATGAATGTATGGATTGCTGTGTGTGTAAGCTTTGTGTGGGGGAGGCTGAGGGGTCCTGGACAGAGTGCTGCATGTCTGGTGGTCAATGTCTGTGCGTAAGGGGATCGGAGGGATATTGTGGGCCATGAGTGTAACAGTCCGGACGGTATGACTAATCCCTTTTTTCAATGCATATTTTCCTGCAGGTCAGCGCCCATCAGAAAAATGTTTTTGGGCGTGCCATCGCCAAGGAGGTGCGGACCCTGGGGTTCTTTGACAGGCGGAGCACCCACTGCATCAAACGGTGGGAGGACCTGTGCCGCTGGGCAAGGAAGACGGCGGAAGCCCAACTGGGGCTGGCCTCCCAACGAGAAGGGGGTGCCCGTTGTACCCTGACCACCCTGATGTTCCGCATCCTGGCAGTGGCCTATCCGGAGCTGGATGGGCGCTTGAAGGCATCACAGCAGCCACAAGGGGGTGAGTACAGATTCTGAATCATGACTTTGCACGCGTTAAGGTTGTACCTGGGTGGGGGATGTGGGTGCCCGTAGGCCAGGGCGAACTTGCAAGGTAGGTCCCCTGTTGGGCAGGCTCTGAAGCACTAATAGTGTTAGTGGGCATTTACTACTGGGCAGGGTCCCATTGGTTTCAGGTGTGCAGCTAATGGCGTTGGGCAAAGTACCCCATGGGCTGGTGACTATCTTTGTAACTGGTAGTGCATGGCCTAGTGCGTAGGGCTGATCCCTGTGTGTTGTGTACGCCAACTGTAGTGTTGTTGCTGGCATTGACCAAGTGTATCCTCTGTCTCCCCCCTTCTTGTTTTGTCACCCTGTCCTTGTGTGCATTAGCATCATCTGGCGGAGGAGCAGAGGCACCGGCGATGGAGGGAGCTGCATCCCACATGGGCCTGGAGGCCGAGTCCACCGACAGTGAGGGCACCAGTGGGACGGAGGGCGAGGGGAGCACCACGACGGAGACAGGAGGGGACACTATCGACAGGGACTCCTCCTCCGATGGAAGCTCCCTGGCGGTGGCGGACACCTCTGTGCCCACCCCAACAACAGGTACAGCCGCCACCCCCGTACCGGCACTGCCCTCCCAACAGCCCCTCAGCGTGTTTCTCGTGCCCGCTCACCCAGGAGGGTGCTCATCTCTTTCGCCCCAGGCACCTCCTCAGGCCCTGCCCCAGTCAGCCCTGCTGCCCTCACTGAGGAGGCTATTGATCTCCTGAGATCCCTCACTGTTGGGCAGTCAACCATACTGAATGCCATCCAGGGTGTCGAAAGGCATTTGCAACAAATAAATGCATACCTGGAGGGCATTCACTCTGGTGTACCCAGTCCCAATCACCCTTAACAACGCACAGAAGTGGCTCAGGCAAACACAAGCACCACACTTCATCTCACAGGCACTCACACAAGCACCATCCCCATGCAGACACACCGACATCCACTGCCTCTGCTGTGTCCCCCTTCTCCTCCTTGTCTACCCCCTCACAGTAGTGTCTCCACTCACACCCGCATGCAGTACATCCTCATCCACTACCTCCATCACCAGCACGCCTATCACTACACGCCCCTCAATGACAGTCACCACCCCCACGTCCATGCACACATCCCCTGTGTCCTTTCCCACTGTGTCTGTGACCCCTCCTCCCAAAGTACACAAACTCAAGCACACACCCACCCAACAGCCATCCACCTCACAACAGCATCCAGCCCATGCACCTTCACCCAAACACAGCAGACTGACACCTCCTACAAGCACTCCCTCTTCCTCAACTCCCAAACCTTCACCTGCTTCCTTCCCCAATGTCCCTAAGAAACTTTTCCTAGCCAACATTGACCCTTTCCCTACCCCTCCCTCCCCATCCTTCACCTCGGGCCAGGGTGGCCAGAACTCAGCCCAGCACCTCAGCCACCAAGTCCATGTCCACTGTGGTTTCTGCAGCTGTGAGTGGCGCAAAGGAGGCACCCGTCAGCCCAGCCAGTGTGCCACCAACACCTGCCAAGGCCAAGAAGGTTCCGCCACCTCGCAAGGGCAAGAAGGGGTCAGCATCCAGCAAGGAGAAGGAGGCACAACCAGCCAGCAAGGCCAAGTTAAAGACTCCAGCTGCCAGAAGCAAGGAGGCACCACCATCTGCCAAGGGCAAGAAGGGGCACAGACCACCAGCCAGAGCACTTCAGCCGTCCGAGGCTGCAGGTGAAGGCCTGAAGGCTACCACCACAACCACCAGCACCGCCACCTGAACCGCCGCAAGCACCGCCACCTGCATCGCCACAAGCAGCACAATTGCCAGCTGCAGCAGCCCCATTGGACAGCCGTCTGAGGCTGCAGTTGAAGGCCTAGAGGCTACCACCACAACCACCAGTACCGCCACCTGCACCGCGGCAGCGCCAACACCTGCACCCCCACAACAACCGCCACCTGCACTGCCTCAAGCAGCACCACTGCCAGCAGCATCAGCCCCAGTGGGCAGCCGTCTGAGGCTGCAGGTGAAGGCCTGGAGGCTACCACCACTGCCGGAGAGCAGTGTGTAGTGGTGACTACATGGGCTGTAGTGCGTCCTGGCCCCTGCAAAAGCTGTCATTGTGACACCCAAGTGAGAGACTGTGACCTTGCACTCCAAAACATCTGCATCACAGGGCATGTTGCCCCCTCCAGAACCAGTGGAAAAAGCCATCCACTCACCCCCTCCTTGCCAGGATGAAGCACATTGGACACAAAGCCCCCTCCAGAACGAGTGGAAGAAGCCATCCACTCACTGCCTCCTTGCCAGGATGAAGCACACTGGGCACAAAGCCCCCTCCAGAACCAGTGGAAGAAGCCATCCACTCACCCCCTCCTTGTCAGGATGAAGCACACTGGGCAAAAAGCCCCCTCCAGAACCAGTGGAAGAAGGCATCCACTAGAGAGACTTTGGCCTTGCACTCCCCAGGACCAAGCAGTGGGCAAACCACCCACTTGAGAGACTGTGGCTTTGCACTCCCCAGGACCAAGCAGTGGGCAAACCACCCACTTGAGAGACTGTGGCCTTGCACTCCCCAGGACCAAGCGGTGGGCAAACCACCCACTTGAGAGACGGTGGCCTTTTACTTCCCAGGACCAAGCAGTGGGAAAACCACCCACTTGAGAGACTGTGGCTTTTCACTCCCGAGGAGCAAGCAATGGGCAAACCACCCACATGAGAGACTGTGGCCTTGCACTCCCCAGGAGCAAGCAGTGGGCAAACCACGCACTAGAGAGACTGTGGACTTGTACTCCCCAGGACCGAGCAGTGGGCAAACCACCCACTAGAGAGACTGTGGCTTTGCACTCCCCAGGACCATGCAGTGGGCAAACCACCCACTTGAGAGACTGTGGCCTTGCACTCCCCAGGAGCAAGCAGTGGGCAAACCACCAACTTGAGAGACTGTGGCTTTGCACTCCCCAGGAGCAAGCAGTGGGCAAACCACCCACTTGAGAGACTGTGGCCTTGCACTCTTCAGGACCAAGCAGTGTGCATGGAACCCCTCCAGGAGCAGTAGCGTTGTACCATCTTCCCGCTGAGGTGCCCCCCCCTTCCTCATCCTCCTTTGGTGCCTGTGTGTTTTTGACCTGATGCCCCTGCAGTGTTGTCTCCGTATTGAGGCAGGAGTCAAGTGTGGGCTTGGCCTATGTGTTTTGGCTCAGTGGGCCACGGACATTTTTGAGTGAGCATTGTCCCGCCTTTTGTATATATTGTAAATACTGTTTTGATTTCTGAACGTATTTCTAAGTATTTCTAATATTACACTCATTTAACTCCATTCCTTTTGTCCTTGCGTTATTCCTGAGGGTTACTGGGTGCATATGTAATGTTGTTGCATGTGTTTGTGTGTATGGTGTTGGGGGTGAGGGTGGGGATGGGGGTGTTGCTTGAGTGTGTGTCACTCTTTTTCTCCACCCCCCCTTGTGTGCTAGGTGCAGTACTCACTGTGGTTGTCGTCGCCGGCGTTGGTGCTCCTGGTGTATGAGCAGATACACCAGCATGGGGACGACCTGCATCTCGGGCTCCATGGCGTCCTGGTTCTTCCTTGAGAGTCGAGAGGTGAGTCGTTTCCCTCCAGAACACTGTTTCCGCTGTGCTTTTGATGGCGTTGGTACTGCCCCGGAAAAGGTGGTGCATAGGCCTCTTGTAATATGGTGGGTGGAACCTTGTCTTCCGCCTGACTGTTGGCGGTTACCGCTGGGGTGTTTGTTGCTGCCGCCATGGCGGTCGGAGTATTAAAGTGGCTGTATGTGTTGGCGGTTTCCACCGTGGTCATGATTCCATTTTTTTTTACCACCGGCCTGTTGGTAGTGTTACCGTTGCTTTAACACAGACCGCCAGGGTTGTAATGAGGGGATTAACCTTAATAGCTCAGATCAATGTAATTAAAATGGTACTATTATCTACGGTGCTCTATTATTTTAGGGAGATTCTGCTTCATACAATACAAAAGGCCCAGGAGAGCAATGACATTTCTTTATGCTTCCCAGGGTGAGAGGAGGCTGGGCAATGCCGATTTTCAGATTTTATTATTGGGCAGCACAGGTACAAAACATTAGTGATTTAATCACCGGCAGGGAAACTAAAGAGTCAGGGCTTGAGGAATTACCTTCTAATTATGAACTGGCATTGGGAAGAGAAGTTAAAGAATGGTTTTTAAGGATTGTAAAGCCAACCTATTTAAAAAAAGATAAGTTTAAGGTTATGACTTCGACATATAGGATTTGGCTACATCTTAGGTTGAAATTGAAAATAGGCTGTTATAATTATTATACTCAGCTCTGGCATTCATCAGTTCTATTAAATATATTTAGTGATGGAATCTGTCTTAACTGGGAAAAAGCCAGCGTGGAAAGGGTAGGGGATCTACTTAGTTTAGATCAAATATATTGATTTGAGGATTTGCAACTAAAATTTGGGTTGACATATTTTCAACTAAGGGAATTTAGAGTAAAAAATAGACAAGGACAAAATGACGATGGAGCTGGTGCCGCTACTAGACAGATGGGACAATCCGGGGGAGGGCTGTTGGAGAGTGGAGGGGGAGAGATTAGAAAAATCAAGAAGCTGTGCAAGATCTACTGCCAGACGACCTTGTTAAGCAAAATGGCAATTGGGAGAGAAGATTAGCAGCCAAGAGGACCATTTTAGAAAGCTGCTAGAATTCCCAACACTGTCCCAGCTTCTGATAGGGCTGTGCTTCCTGTTCTATCAAGGAGATGGGTGAGGACTTGAGGTGGACATTGCTCTTAAACCTGGTCCTGCTGCCTTGTCTGGCTTTTTTTAGGAATAATGGTTTTCAGGTTCCAATGTCCAGTGCCAGATTCCCACTCTGCTGCTGCAATGGAGACTCTGAGATGCCAGCAAAGGAAGCAAGGTAAAAATTGTTTTTTATTGAGTAATGTTTTTACTTACCTTAGTTCTTTGCTTTCAACTCACTGTTTCTTTGTGCCTTTGTGAATAAAAATGTGCTTATGAGAGATTGAGAGAGAATGGTATTAAGTGGGAGATTGTGTCAGTGTAATGTGTTTGAGAGTGTCAATGAGAATGAAAGATTGAGAATCAAAAAGTGGTGTGAGTGCGTCTGAATAAGCGAATGTGAGGTAGAGGGAGTGAGTAAAGGAATGTGAGTAAATTAGAATGAGTGAGGCAAAGTTTGAAAACAATGAGGTGAACCTATGGCAAATATCATGCCCCACCACTTTCAGGAATCATCAGCCGTCACTGGATGAGTGGGTAACTTTATGAATGTAGTGATAAATTGAATGAGCGAGTTCATGAATGGATGAATGGGTGAATACAGTGCTGAGAAAGTGAATAGATGGGCAAGAGCAAGATGTAAGGGGTGAGTATGGCCCGCTGGGTGGCAAGAAGCTGCTCTCCCACCCCCCTGCTGCTGCTCTCACTTATCGATGTATTCACTCATCCATTCCTTCATTCAGGCACCAAGTCACTCAGCTATTCATTCATCCAACCTGATTATTGTTCCCTATCTCTAATATCCATTTTGTCTCTGCTCTCAATTGCTATGCTATTTTGTGGGACCTTTGGTGGTTCTATCTGTCAGTCTCCGTTGCTCTTTTTGTTTCTCTCTGGACATCACCCTGCACTTTTATTTCTTCTCAACCTTCACTACAAGAACACACAATGTTAACTCGAAATGTACATACTAAACACCTATAAAAAGCACAGAAGTCAATGGTGAAGTTTTGATTGAATCTATCTCAGCCATGATGTTTGCAAGTCAGGAAGGAATACCAGTCAGAAGCCCTAACTAATTTGTTGTGTCAGTTTTTGCATGTCTATTTGTTTCAATTCCCATTTTCATACGCTTTATTTAGCAGTGATAATCAAAGGTTTCACATGGTGTTATGAATTCTATCTCCATATTTCTGATTGATTGTACTCTGTATTTTTTTATCTCTGATGAGAATCGATTCCTGTGTTTTTCTGCCTAATCCTCCTGTGCTTCTGCTTCAGTGAACTTTACCTTTCTTACTGCTACTGTCACACTGGTGACATGCACAACCTAGTACATATGTTGGTGTTAATCTTTGATTACAGTTGTATTGAAAATGTAGATAAAGTGACCACAGCTATACATAATCTGGTACCTCTGTCAGTCGCTGTGCAATGTGTTACCTAGCATCAACACTGGCACCCTTGCATCATCGTGCAAGGGTGTCTGCATTTTAAGCAGGATTATTTTTGTGCAGGAAGGGACACATCCCTGCACAAAACCAGTCCTCTGAGGCATTTTCCTCTTTCTGTGTGTGCTGCCACAAAGGTAAATCTGGGAATGCGTCAAAATCCATTGTTGAATGCGCTGGAACACCCACATTCCACCCATTTAACGCCTTCCGAGGGCAGAGTAAAGCACCGCAGTGATGTGTGCTGTGTTGCGTAACTCTAAATTTATCAAGCCACGCAAGGCCACACAAGGTGACCTTGCGTGGCTTGATGAATCTTACTTAAGAGTTGTGTCACTCCTGTGAATAGATCTTGAGCTTGTCCAATGCGCCTAACCAGTTACTTAGACTGCCTCTTTGGAGACTGCTGTAGGATTTTAGATTAAAGATGTATCATTTTCTAATAATTATCCCTGTCCTTACCTTGAAATTGTATTTCTTAGCCATCCATTCCTGTACCTGAAGATATCTGCAGAATGTGGGAGTGAATTGTTGGTACAAATACAGCTTGCATCATTATCTTGCTAAGGCACTGAGAGGGGTAGATTTACTAAAGGTTTTCACAAGTGCTCATGTGGTGCAACATATCACAACAAGTAGTGGAAATTTACTATACCTCATAAAAGTTCATAAGCAGAGCACAAAATTGCATTGCACAGATTGAGCACAATTACAAACATTAGGAAATCTACTTGTTCCTCTGTACTATTGCACTAGTGTCCCTCTCTTTTCACATCGGGTCTGGCCATGCACCTAGACCTGAGCTTGATACCCGTTTAAAAAGGTATGGAAATATTGAAATGGCCTGTGGGTAATCTGCAAGTTCTTGGCTTTATGAAAGTTCCAGGCCATGAACACAGGAACGAAAATTCTGAAACACAAGGGAGTTTCGCAAAGCAAGGCTTGGTTGGAAATAGTATCAATGTCTTCATCATACTAACTTTATCGAAAACATGTGAGATAACACTAACATTTCTGAAGTGGATTTTGCTTTTATTTGCCAGAAACAGTTCAACTGTATGAGTTTAGTACAGTTATCGTTTATAAAGTAACAAGTGCGTTCCATAATAATAGATACACGTTGACTGTAATTGTGCTATACGCACTTACCTGAGGCATCAGCTGTAAAGTCAGCAGCCTGGACACTGCAATGGACTCCTCTGAATAACTTGCTCCTATCACAGCTTTCACTCTTGGGATGTAATCCGTGTAATTACGTTTGGACTCCACAATGGTACCTGAACTGTTGACTTTGGCTAGGAACTTCATGGTAGCTACCAGAGCTGTTGAAACATCTGCACAAGTATCATAAATTTCGTATCCCAATTTTATTCCATTTAAGAACGTTGAATTGTTGATAGACTCAATGGCATGTATCATAGCCAGAGATTGGAGAAATCCTTCCAAATCAAATCTGTCAAGAAACAGTTTACATTTTCAGTTTTCTGAAATGCTAGAATTTTCACATCAAATATATTTCATTTAAACAAGGTCACACTAAGATACCACCGAAAAACCTGCAGCTTAGCTTTGAAACGTCTGCCATATGCCCTTTAAGCATGTTTCAGGGTAAACACCACTGTGCCAAGATGGTCCAGGCCAAAAACTGAAGGCACTTAATACTTTTGCTAAAAAGGACTCTCCTGTCATGTCATAATTTATGTGTTTCTGGAAATCATCACGTTCTTACATTTCTTCAATATAACTGTTCTCCTTAGGCCCCAAGCACAGTGCTAATAAATCACACAAGTGGCTGTGGTCACTTCTGGATCTAGGCATGTTTTAAACACCATTTCTTGCCACCAGCCGTGTACCAAAGTCAACAATTTTGTGAACATAAAGCTACTTAAAAGTTAGTAAATGTGTAAGGGAAGTGCAGCAGCAAGATATATTTTATATATATATATATATATATATATATATATATATATATATATATATATATATATATATATATATATATATATATATGCATATATAAAACTAGGAGTTAGAAATAGTTGTATCTGAAACTGTAACCTTTCAATTAGGTATTATTGTATTACTTGTCTCTCTTAAAGGAGCCCATTGCTCGATGCTGGAGATCGGTGTGATCGTCGCATACAGTACAACATCACAAAATCGGCAGGGATCTAGTCCTACAGGCTTTGATGCAGTTGGCCAACTATAGAGATGTCATATGTTAGTAGCCAGTGGTGAGGTATGTTGATGTGTCTTTCAATATAGTAACGATAGGCCAAGTGAGGGGAGTTGCATGGATGATAACTGTTATGAATGCCTGGTTACCATGGTACATGCTGGATATATGTGCGCAGTGCATTTCAAAAAGAGTAGTGGGAAAGAGATGGAAGCTGCTCATAGTGCAGGTGTTTCTTCTATAAAGTAGGGGAATTTGAGGGACCTTCATGGACTCAAAGAAGGCATAGTAGTTTTATCAACTAGTCTGATTAAATGATTTTAGTAATCTAATATTGGGAATAACCTGACACCATTTATGCAGAACTATCATGATCTCCCTCCCGAGATCTGGAAAAAATGCAAATTTTCATGTGACAAGGTGCAAGGAGTCGGTAAGCCCCACTAGCTGGGATCCATCTGGTGACAGAATCTCTGGTGATAAGAAGCTGTATTTTGATTGAATTCAGTTTAAAAAAAACTTTGCAACCTTCCAGGTTTGAACTGCTGTTAAACCATTTTCTACATCAGACTTTGAAACGGTTCATGGCTGAGGAGGTGATAATAGCTAGGTATCATCAGCACAGATGTAAAACTTGGAACACGTGTTGTATAAAATATGGGTCCCGTGTTATTAGGTCTTTCTGCTCTCGGTGGTTTGTGTAGTTCATTGGTGTTTTGCCACTGTTTTCCAAACCTTTTGAAATAAGTGCTCATTGGTGTTCATGCAACTACATAACCCTCAAATTGGACAAAACATGTTGCTTTTTGTAGTGATTGAGCAGAAACTTAATTTAAGAAAGTAATGCAGGGAATGTAGTGTTTTACTAATGGCAGTGTGTCTGATGAATTTGTTAGATAGTTTTATGAATAGAAAGTCTCTTTATAGCACTCTCACTCAACTCATATTGCATTATCTTCTCTCATCTTATAATTCTCCACTCTATCAGGTCTCAGTCTGGTTAACAGGACCATTAATGGATTAAACTTAATAGTGCCATATTCAGTGTATGTAATAAACAAATTCCTCGACAAGCTTGGGGGTAATTCACCTACTCCTTACTGTGTGACATTTGAGGGGGTGGTCAACCCATCCAACAGCATAATATCTTGTGAGACCTTCAAAATGCTTTCTGAGCAAGATAAACTTGATGTTTTATGTATGCTCCCTACTGCTTTTCTGCACTCTTTGCCAGACTACTTTATGGTGGTGCTGCTGTTGTGTGGACATTCCATACTGCCAAGTGTCACCATGGCAAACATTTCACTTTAAGTCAGAACTGACATTTTAGCAGACATCACAACAGTAAAGTGCAGTTGGATAAAAAGCCACGGTTAGCTGGAGGCATCACAAGTACCTATGGGTCATCTTGCAGCTCTGAATTTTGCTGGTATGTGAAAAGTGTTATGTCATGTTTTTACTACTGTGCCATGTGCACGGTCACAGACCCATTTTCACAGGTACCTGTCACTACACCTTGCGTTGAATTTTTAATGCCTTGTGTTTTGGGCTTTTGACCTGTTATTAATACTGACTTGTTAGAGAAGGAGGTGATGTGTTAAAGGATTTTACCCATTCCACAACTGTGGGCATATGACAGTATATATTGGCTAACATTTTTATAAGCCAACCATTTCACCAATCAGTAAAATAATTAATCACTCCCTAAAGATCATATGTGCACTTAATATTCCTAGATTAACTACGGTGTGCAAAATAATTATGTCAGATCTAAAACATACTTCTAAACCTGCACCTTTAATCCAAGCACACAAAAGTCGATGAAAGAAAAGGAAGAAGACATAATATTTAGTGGCATCTGGAAACAACAATAATGAAAACAGGATAATCATAGACCAGTCTAATCATAGACCAATATTTCATAGTTACAAAGTTACATTTGGTTGATCCACTTAGGAAGAAATAAAAAAGGACTTGTTACTCATCTCTCACTTTCCTTTCTCTAAATAACGTTTCAGTTTCTGGTTGTGCCGATGTTTATCAGTATTAGTGTTGGTATGTTTACAATGATGAGGGCTGTTTCCCTTTTGGAGGGTGCTTGAAATGTCCCTTGCTGCAGGGCCACCCCCAAACTGTTTATCTCTTCCCTCAACTTTTTTCTGAATTTGTTTTTTTGGCTTTACCACTGCTAACTAGTGCTCACATGCTTTTACTATCTCCCTAAAACATGGTTTGATCAGCATATATCCAATTGGCATACTTAATTTACTTATAAATCCCTAGTAAATAGAACTACACGTGCTTAGGGCCTATAACTTGAATGCTACTAGTGGACCTGCAGCACTGATAGTGCCACCCACCTAGGTAGCCCTTTAAACATGTTTCAGGCCTGCCATTGCAGGGCCTGCGTGTGCTGTTTAAACTGCCATGTCAATCTGGCAAAATATCCCTTTTGCCAGGCCTAAGCCTTCCTTTTTAAAACCCATCACTAATTCTTGTTGGGTTCCAGAGTAGCGTGCTACTCACCGAAATGTGCTTTGACGCCTCGTCAGGGGTAGTAAGCGCTATATAAATACTATTACAAGACAATACAATACAATATATGTCACCCCTCAGGTAGGCCCTAGACAGCCTCACAGACAGGGTTTAGTGTAATTAAAAGGTTGGACCTTTACTTTTGAGATTTACATACCCTGGTAGTGAATAACTCTTACATTTGTTGTTCACTATTGTAAGGCCTATCTCTCCCAAAGGATAACATTGGGATTATCTTATTACATTTTATGGGTGTAATTCACAATCTGGAAGATATACATTTTTTCAAGTTTGGTGTCTCTAAAAATCAAAATTTAAAATCACAACTTATGGTGAAATCTTTTAGGAAGTCGGTATTTTCTTACTTTAGTCATTTGGTGCCTGCTGCCTGTGTATGATCACTTGTCTGGGGTGGGAGACAGCTGGGTTATGTGTTTTTTCCCTAGACAGCCAAACACAATGGCAGCTTAGGTGTGACTTGATGGGACTTTATGGGCCATCATGGCAGGTTAGGAGGCTGTGTCCTGTCCCCACACTACGGGATGCATATGCCCCTGTAGTGAGTCTTGAGCAAGGGCAGGAAGTGATGACTTCTGTGCACTTCAAAGACTTCTTTGAAGTCTTCCCCACTTAAAAGACACCATTGAGTATAAGAACTGGACCCCATACTCTACCACCTCAGTACACTTCTGGACCTCTGGATACTCTGACAAGAAGAAGGGCTGTTGTGCTGCTGAAGGACTGCTGTGCTGCTGGACTACTGCTCTGGAAGAACTGTTTTCTTGCTGTGCTGACCTGGTGACCTACTGCCCTCCTTGCCTTGGTGAGGACTGGACCTACATCACTTAAACCCAGAACACGGAGTGACTCCAAGGGCCAGCTGACTGGTCTCCTGTTTTCTGAAGTCTCAAGGACATACATGACTTCCAACTCATTTACATCTACACCTGGACTCTGCCATCTGTGAGTCTGCCCTGCCATGTGGTGCCACCCCAGTCCCGGACCCTTGGAAGTGGGCTTAAGGTGTTTGTTGCAGCTGAAATGATGCATCACTGCCGCTGTATGTATCCGAACCAGCGCAACTGCCCCATTATAAGGATTGGAGACGATGTTTCGTCTCTCTAGCCGTGGATTGACCTCAGCACAGTGCCTTCAGAACCGCTGCATCTCGGACCCGACGCATCACTGCTGTTACTTAGAGAAATTTGACGCACACTTGCAACTGCGTGGGAAAGATCGTCACATCGCCTACAATGCTGGGATCAAAACCAACTCATCACTTCAGCTTGCCACCCACACTGGGTCCCTGTAGCCAGCCCATGCTCCATCGTGGATGGCCTGAACTTTTGACTTTGTTGCGGTCTGGTGTGATCAGATAGCCTTGGTTGGTGCTTTTTGCTTCTAAGTGCTTTGCTACAATTTGTTCTTTAAAATTTTATTTTTCAAGTTCTACTTATTAGATTTATATTATTTTGGTCTTGTTTTATTTATTAAATCAACCTCTATTATTCTAACCAGGCATGGTATCTTTTTCTGTGGTGTGTTCACTGTTTTAATGTTTGAAGTTTTGCACAAATGCTTTACACATTGCCTCTTAAGCCTCACTGCTCTGTGCCAAGCTACCAGGTGGTGAGCACAGGTTATGTTAAGGTGTGTTTTTGACGTACCCTGACTAGAACTGTGGTTCCTGCTTGATCAGAAACCCAGTTTCTAAAAGTGGGGTTTTAACAGTTATTATAGGTTTAAATCTTAAACAGGATAGCCTACATATAACATGTAGATTAAACCATTGAGACTTAAGGGGCACCACAGTTTAAGGATCTGACTTCAGAATTCTAACTTACTAAGATAAATAAAAATGTGCTGGACCCGCAAGACATGCTACTCTGAACCTTTAAACATGTAAATTTTTAAAACCACAAGATGAGTATGGGCTGTGCCTGAAAACATTTCAGAAAAATATGTTACACTAAGCATCTACACTAAGCTGATAAGGACTTCTCATCCCACAGGTCGTAGGACTCTTATGACTTTTGCAGATGGTGGTGGCTCTCTTAAACACTTAGGCCTCCATTGCGAGTCTGGCGGTCACTAGACCGCCAGACTCGCAGTGTCGGTCGGGTCGTGGTGGGACCACCAGCTCCGCCAGGATCAGGGATCCCAGCCGTCTGGCAGTAGATGTCGGTACTAACCTGCAGGGCAGCCCAGGGAGTTACAACCTTGTTTTCCACCAGCCATGTCATGGCGGTTGCTCCGCCATGAAAAGCCTGGTGGAGAATGGGGCCCCCTGCACTACCCATGCACTTGGCACGGGCAGTGCAGGGGCCACCCTGGCCATTACCCTCGCAATGTTCAACATTGCGAGGGTGCTGGTGAACCCTGCATCCTACAGCATTGCCGCCGGCTCGATAATGAGCCGGAGACAATGCTGTAGGCTGTTTCCCATTAGGCCAGAGGGAGGAAACTCAGGTTTCCACCTGCTGAGCTAGCGGGAAACTCCTAATGGGCCCAGCGGGGAGGTAGCCAGTATGGCGGCAACATCCCCATTGGAAATTCGGCGGACAGACTAAACCATTCGCCAAACTTGTAATGAGGCACTTAGAGTGTAGTTTCCTTGGATCTTTGCTAGGCAATCATGACACCGTGTGGTCCTCCTCAGCAAACTGATTTTGATGCAATGTCATCGGATTGCCTTTCCGTGAGCCCCTGGTCAAATCTTGGAAGTCTGGAGCTCTGGGGCTTTTCAGTTGTATGAACCTGAAATTCAGGCCAGGTCGAGGTTCAAGGTCGCCGGCTTGAATCTCGACGTCGGGTCAGTCCACTTATGGAGTTTCTTTCCAAAGTTGCTCCAAACTTCTGAATCATCTTTCAGAAGTCCTTTTGGGCCCTTGAAGTGTCCACAAACTTGATCCAAGGTTCCAGAAGCTCAGAGTTTATCCTTGGAAGTTGGGACTACAGTTCCAAGAATGCATTTGGTCAGAATCCTCAAATGGCCACTCAACACTGGTCAGCTGGGCTCTTCTTGCAGGACCTGTTGCAGGGGACTCTGGCCAGCTCCTCTGTACCTATACCTTACAGGGAGTTCACTCCTGAAGTTGCAGAAGCAAGGTAAAGTCCTTTTCTTCTTGAAGCCCAAAGTGTGCAGCTGGTCCAGTCCTTATGAGTGCAGTGTCCAGGTGCAGGCCAGAGGTCCAGCAGGGCAGTCCTCCTTCCAGTATCTTATTCCAGCAGAGATATGAATTATAGGGCAGCTCTGCCATATTTATCCTTGCTCCTGGGGTGGGAAGCTGAGGGGTGCTCCTGTCCAATGGGGTGCAGGCCACCACCTTCTGGGGTGAGCACTTCCTGTGAAGTGTGGCAAAAATCAATCCCAGAAAGCAACATTCTCTAAAAATCCAAGATGGCAAAAATCCTCCTTAGAGGTTAGATCTGGCTAAGTCTACCCATTGGTGTGGTCTCTCCTAACACACCCCTTCCAGCCCCTCTACTAATCTAATCAGTGGGGCTCCCATCTGTCTGGGGGAGCAGGACATGGGGGAGGTAAAGTTTCTATCCCAAGTGGCTTTCCCTCCTTTGAAGACCAGTTTGGCTACTCTTCCCCCATCCTGCTCTGCCATATGCTGCAGCAGTTCTCTGCCTATCAGATGCTTCCTTTAGCTAAGCCTAGGCTACTTCACACTTCATTAAGGTAGCCTGACTCAGTCTGCCAGAAGCTGACCAATCAGGAAAGGGCACTGTAGGGCTGAATTTGGTAACTTTCAGAAAGAGTTCTAAAACTCGTTCCCTCTGCTAGTTATATCAAATTCAACATTGGCAAGTTCTTGGATTTGTTATAAAATTTAATTTGGTACCAAACTTGCTAAATGTAGCTCATCTCTATTGAAAATAATGACTTATTTTAAAATAAAGCCTCCCAATGTTAGCCTATGGAGAAACTATTGTTACTGTTTTTCTCTCACCAGGGCTTATCAAATATATTTTATAAGGTTCCTGCTTATATTTACACTGCACTCAACACTGGGGCACCTAGGGCAGACCCTAGAGGTGACGTATATGGAAAAATAAGGTAGTTTGAGACTGTGGAGGTACTTTTAATTCCCAAGTCAAATTTGGGGTTAATTGTAACTTAAAAGCAGGCAGCAAGGTAGGCCTGCCTTTACAAAGACACCAGGGGCTACAGCAGTGCACCCAGGGGTATCCTATCTACCTTGGGGTCTCTAAACCTACATGCCCTGCCTTTTACTAGGGACTTATAGGTAGGTTGTCAGAGCCGAATATAATTAGGTCTAATTTGCATATCACACAATGTTCCACTGTAAAGTCCATCCCCTGTAGGGAAATGGACCACCTAAACAGTTTTGGGTTCTCACCCCCCATCTGAGAGGTCTGTGGTCAGTTTGAACACAGATGTGGGTGCCAAACAGGTATATTCTCAGCTTCTTTAAGGACCAGACCACAGCAAAGGCCTCCCTCTCAATGGCACTCCATTTTTGCTACCTGGACAGTAGTGGCCTGCTGATGAATGCAAATGGTGGATTTTTGCCCTCCTCATTCACTTGTGCAACACATTCCCAATCCCTGTCCTTGAACCATCTGTTTACAAAATAAATGCTTTATTGTAGTCAGGGCCCAGTAGCACTGGTGCTGAACACATATCCTTCTTCAGAGTGTCAACGGCCTTCTGACATTCCGGGGTCCAATAACCTTATTGGGCTGTTACTAGGATGTGAGTTCTGTCAGAGGGGGCACAATGGTCCCATAGTCCTGGGCAAACCTCCTGTAATACCCAGTCAGGCCAAGAATGGCCTTGTCCTGAGTCTGGGTTTTAGGAGCTCCCCAATCCAGGATGGTCTGGATTTAGGGCTGGAGAGGATGTATATGGCCTCTACCTACAAGGTGGCCCATGTACACCATTGAGCTCTGCCCTGTCTGGCATTTGCTTGCCTTGATAGTCAGGCCTGCCTGTAGCAGGGCCTGAAGCACTTCCTTCAGGCGGATCAGGTGATCCTCCCAGGTGGAACTGAATACAGTTATGTCATCAAAATATGCTGCACTAAAGGATTCTAAACCAGACAAGACTCTGTTCACCATTCTTTGGTAGGTGGCGGGAGCAATTTTCAAACCAAAGGGCATCACTTTGAATTGGAGGTGGCCTTCTGTGGTGGAAAATGCTGACCTCTCCTTAGCTCCTGGACTTAAGGCAATCTGCCAGTGTCAAGGAAAGATCAAATGTGCTCAGGAACTTAGCAGTCCTCAACCTGTCAATAAGCTCATTAGGTCTAGGTATGGAGTGAGCATCAGTCTTAGTGACTGCATTTAACCCTATGTAGTATACACAGAATCTCAACTCCATTCCCTCCACTTTGAGGGTTATGTTTGGGTACCATCACAACTGTACTGGCCCAAGGGCTATCAGAGGGCTCAATTACTCTTAGTTCCAACAGCTTATCTACCTCAGCTTGATGTTGGCTGTGACCTGGTCTGACAACCTGTACAACTTGTTTTTGACAAGTAAGCTGTAGTAAGTATCAATGTAATATACATACCAAGTCATGGAGTCCAGGGGTCAGGGAGAACAGCCCAGTAAACTGCCCCAGAACTTGTTTACAGACTTTTTGCTGTTGTGCTGTCACCTTGGGTGAGAGTACCACTCCCTTCACTGACCCATCTTGCACATTGGTAGAGAGGATGTCTGGCAGAGGTACACTCTCCTCCTCCTTTCCCTCATCTGTGATTGTAAGAATGGTCATGTCCGCCCTGGCTTGCTGAGGTTTAAGTCTGTTGACATGCAGGATCTAGTGGGGATTCCTGGGGGTGCCAAGGTCCACCAAGTAGGTGACCTCACCCTTTATCTAGAGTGTGGTAGGGCCCAGTCCACTTGGCCTGAAAGGCTCTGGGAGCCAGAGGCTCCAAAACACACACCAACTGACCTGGATGGTACTCAGGCATAGTAGTCTTCTGGTCATGCCAGAGCTTCATGAGGTCTTGGCTGGCCTCCAGGTTGTTGCTTACCTTCTTCATGTACACTGCTATGTGAGACCGCAGGTCCAGCACATTGTCAAGCACATTCTGCTTGGACTCCTTGAGAGGCTTCTCACAAGACTCTCTCACCAAGCACAATGGGCCTCTTACAGGGTGCCAAAACAGTAATCCAAAGGGGCTGAAGCCAACTGCCTTTTCGGGTACCTCTCTGTAAGCAAACAGTAGGCATGGGAAGAGAACATCCCAGCTCCTCCAGAGTTTGTCAAACAAACCCATAATCATGCCTTTCAGGGTTTTGGTAAATCTTTCCACTAGACCATTAGTCTGGAGATCATATGGGGTGGTGAACTTATAAGTAACACCACATTTGTCCTATGTCACCTTCAGCTAGGCAGACATAAAGTTTGTGCCCCTATCTGAGAACACCTCCTTGGACTAATCCACTCTGGTTAACATTCTAAGTAGGGCCCTAGCCACTGTGGGAGCAGTGACTGCCCCAAGAGGTATTGCCTCTGGATACCTCGTGGCATGGTCCACTACCAGCATAATTATCTATTGCCTGAGGCAGTTGATGGATCTAGGGGACCAACAATAGCAATCCCCATCCTCTCAAAGGGAGTCCCAACCACTGGCAGCAGTATTAAGGGAGCCTTTGGCATGCCCCATGTCCTGCTACCGGCCTGACAGGTGGCACAGAAGCTACAGAACTCCTTCACTTTTACTGATATGCTGGTCTAATATAAATGGTTGACCAGGCTGTTCCAGGTCTTGGTCTACCCCATATTTCCCGCCAAGGGGATGTCATGGCTTAAGGTGAGGATGAATTCCCTGTACGTCTAGGGGATCACCACTCTCCTGGTTGCCCCTGGTTTGGGGTCCCTTGCCTCAATGTACAGGGCATCTTCCTGTACTTGCCTGGAGGCTGTCTGCCTCAGGTCCTCAAAGTGCAGGACTCTCTCTTTGCCCCTGGCACAACTCCTCTGTGGTGGGTTCTCCCACCCCTTGCAATTCTGACACATCAGGCAGAGCTTACAGGGGCTGGGTCCCTCCCTCTGAGGTCAGATCCTCCCCCTCAGGATTTGATCTCTCCTGCAACTCTGTAGTTCTTTGGGCTGGCAAGCCAGACCCGCTGCCCTTTCTCTTGCTTCTGGAGGCTTGGCCCATTGTTCCAGGTTCTAATTGTCCAGCATTTCCCTGTTGTACACCCTGTGACCTGGTCACAGCACTCACCCAGTCAAGGAGGTCCAGCATCTGTTCATGGACCCCTCGCTCTACCTCTGACCACTCAGATGATTCAAGATCATTTCCCGGTAGACACTCTACTGGGAGGGCAGGAGGCACAACTACCTTCTTAGGGACAGTCACACCTCCCCATTACAAGCTCCCCAAAGCCATGGGATAGAGCTTGGCGCTGCTGTCTGTATAAGTTACCTGGTGGAATACACCAGGTAGGACCTGCTCTGGAGAAACCAGGTTCTCTATGACCATAGTCACACTGGCTCCTATATCTCTTGGAGCTTCTACCTCCATGCCTTTACTTCTCCATGCTTGGAGGTAAGGCGGCCAGGGCGGCAACATCCACCCCTCCCACGCACACTAAGGTGACCTCTGTATATCTTGACCCCATCCCTGGGCCAACTTCCACCTCCACACCCACATTAGAAATCCTATGGGACTGCCAATCAGTGGGGGGCGTTTTGAAGAAGACAGCATCTCTTCTTTTGTGTCCTGGCTGGAAACAGTCAAAACACTTCCCTGCCTTTTGTAAGTTCCTGGAAGTTTCTGCCTTTTACAGGTCCACAATAGTTTCCTTGATACCCCCGCCCCTTGGAAGTGTCATGGCTCGGGGCTCCCCGTCCATGTGTTGTTTATGGGGACTCTTGTGAGGCCTTTTAGGATTTTTTATCCTCCTACCCCTGGGCTTTCCCCTGGGAAGGACCCTGTCCTCCTTTCTTCTAATCACCCCCTGGGGCGTTGTTGGAAACTCTAGTTCTTAACCATTCATCAGCAGCCTCCCCAAGGAACCTGGGTTTGGACAGATTAGAGTCTACCAGATACTCGTGTAACTTCTCTGAGATGCAATTAGTCAAGATGTGCTCTTTCATGATAAAATTATATAGCCCCTCATAAGTATTTACCTTGCTACCCTGTATCCAGCCCTCCAATGCCTTATCTGAGGTGTCCACAATGTTAACACAGGACAAGGTATTGACCTTCTGGGTGTCTCTAAACCTTATCTTGTACTGCTCTGGGAGAAGACCAAACTTTTGGATGAGGCATCTCCTCATATTGGGATAGGACAATGTCTCATCCTCCCCTGGGATCAGGAGCGTATCCCTCCCAGACACTGGGATCGGTTTACATAAGAGTGAACCTCAGTACCAAGGCCTAACTTTCCTCATCCTGAGAGCCCTCTAAAAAACTGCCAGCCATTTGTCAATAGCATCCCCTCTTGATAGTTAGGGACAATCCCCTTGGGTTGTCTGGGACAAACCCCACCACCCCTGGACACCTCAAACTCTATTTTGCTGCAACATCGCTCTGTTCTTCTCTCGCCCACTTCCTCTTTTCTAGGGCCAACTTCTTTGCCTCTAGAGCTATATAGGCCAGCTTGGCTTCCAGCTCTTTTTTCCCTATGGGACAGGTTTGCTACTCAGAGGTGACCGCTTTCCTCCAACTTGCTCTAGGCAGGGCCTTGGTTACTGTGTGAGGGACGACCCCTCTTCCACCCCATTACTGAGGTGTAGAAGTTCTCACTCCCCTGAAAGGTTGGAATTGGCATCCTCCCTCTCCTCTGCAACTGCAGCCTCTTCTTTGCCTACCTCCTGGGCTTCTGTCCAGTCCCTAAAGGTCTTAATCAGCTCAACCTTCCTAATGTTAGTGGCTGTTGGCAACCCCCTTTCAGTACACAACCCCCTAAGCTTGACTACAGTGAGTGTGGGTAGGCTAGCCGGATCAAGCTCCATGGCATTCCTAGTTTCTGTGTCACTTAGAAAATAAACGTTGCAAAGATTGATCAGGAATTTAGAAAAATCACAAAAATGAATTAATTGGCATTAGTCCAAATTACAAAAATCAAAAACAATTTTTGCACTAGTACAATTTAGAGGATTTTTAATTCATGCTCCACCTGAAACACCAACTCCGACGAAGACGACAACGGTGAGTACAGCCACCCAGCACTTAAGGGAGGGAGGGAGGAAAACGAGAGAGACACATACAGGCTCAACACACGCCAGACACACACACACCATACACACAACCAGCTGCACATGTAAACCAATCGCACATGACACATGGCACAATAAAACACAGACCATAATTCTGAAGTACCGACAATGTATTAGCATAGCAAAATCCACTGCATGAACCAAATATATGCAAATGTCCATAAGGGGCCAATGCCAAGTTCAAAGTCATGAGGACACACAAGGCCACAGGGCACAGTCCAAGGCCCAACATGTTTCCTGACACAGCCGGAGAGAACACTGCAGGGGCTTCATTTAGCAAGTGAGAAGGCACCTCAGGGGGATGAGGGGGCACCTCAGCATAAATGGGAACATCGCCACTGGTTCTGGAGGGGGCAACATGCCCATTGCTTTGTCCTGGGGAGTGCAAGGCCACAGTCTCTCAGGTGGGTGACTTGTCTACTGGTTCTGGAGGGGGGTCCATGCCCATTTCTCTGTCCTGGGGAGTGCAAGCCACAGTCTCTCAGGTGGGTGACTTTCCCACTGGTTCTGGAGGGGGCAGCATGCCCATTGCTTTGTCCTGGGGAGTGCAAGGCCACAGTCTCTCAGGTGGGTGACTTGCCCATTGGTTCTGGAAGGGCAACATGCTCATTGCTTTGTCCTGGGGAGTGCAAGGCCACAGTCTCTCAGGTGGGTGACTTTCCCACAGGTCCTGGAGGGGGCAGCCCGCACAGTAGCCCCTAGAGGGTGGTCTACATGGCGTCCGCTGGTGGTGACTGCTGCACTATGGTGATGGTTGGATGAGCCTCCTGGGAAGCCCCTGCCCTGTCATATATCTGCACTGTGGTGGTGGTTGGATGAGCCTCCTGGGCAGCCCCTGCACTGTCCGATATCTGCACTGTGGTGGTGGTTGGATGAGCCTCCTGGGCAGCCCCTGCACTGTCCGATATCTGCACTGTGGTGGTGGTTGAGGAGCGTCCTGGGCAGCCACTTCACTCCACTTCACTCCCTGATGGTTCCATTGTGGTGGTGGTTGGAGGAGCCTCCTGGGCAGACCATGCACTCCCTGATGCCTGCACTTCCACAGCTGGCGGTGGGGGCCCCGTGACAGCTGGTGTTGGTGGCGGTGTTAGCCTGACAGCTTCTGCTGGCGTAGAGTGCCTCATCTCCTCCTGTCCATAGGTCGTGGATTCCTCACCCTTCCTGGCAGGGGTGGATGGGCTCTTCCCCACTCTGCCTGGTGGTACAGGATCCTTCCCCTTCTTCACAGCTGGTGCAGGCTCCTTCCCCTACTTCACAGCTGGTGCAGGCCCCTTCTCCTTCTTCACAGCTGGTGCAGGACTCTTTACACTCTTCTCTGGTGGTGCAGAACTATTCCCTTTCTTCCCTGGTGGTGCTGGCTCCTTCTCCATCTGTATTGTAGGTCTGGTATCCTTACCACCACGAGTAGGTGGTGCTGCTACTGTCCCTGGGGACTGTTTGGCTGAGGTGCTGGGCTGTGTCCTTGGTACCCTGCCCATACGTGCAGGACGGGGGGAAGGGTAGGGAAGAGGTCAAGTTGGGAAAGGAAAAGCTTTTTAGGGACGTTGGAGCAGGAGGAGGGAGGAATAATGGGAGTGGAGGATGAGGGAGTGGTTGTTGGAGGTGTATGTCTGCTGGATTTGGCTGCAGGTGCATGGGCTGTATGCTGATGTGAGCTGGATGGCTGTTGGGTGTCTGAGTGCTTGCATTTGTGTCCCTTAGTGGGGGACAGACACGGTGGGACGGGTGCATGGATGTTGTGGATGTGTCTGCCAGTGAGGTGTGTGTTCTACTTGGTGTGGTGATGCTGATAGTGGATGTAGATGTAGTGCATGCAGGTGTGAGTGTGGACGTGACTGGGAGGGAGGTGGAGGAGGAGGAGGGGGGGGACAGTGGAGGTAGTGGATGTTGTTGTGTCTGTACCTGAATGGTGTTTGTGTGAGTGCATGTGGGATGACGTGTGGTGCTTGTGTTTGCCTGTGCCACTCTTGTGTGCTGCCTTGTGTGCATGCTTGTTAGACTTGGCATCCTTGGCGTGTTCTCCCCTAACTTTTTGCCTTTGTTTCCCAGGTTGTTGATGTATGCTGGACTCTGGTTTTGCTGGTTTTGTTACTCTGGGCACTTTACCACTGCTATCCAGTGCTAAAGTACAAGTCCTCCTATGTAAAATGTATGTGTAATTAGATTTTCATGATTGGCACATTTGATTTACTGGTAAGCCCCTAGCACAGTGCCCTAGAGGTGCCCAGGCCCTGTAAATCAAATGCTACTAGTAGGCCTGCAGCACTGTTGTGCCACCCACATTAGTAGCCCTGTAAACATGGCTCAGACCCGCCACTACAGTGTCTGTGTGTACAGATTTTAACTGCCAATTTGACTTGGCAAGTGTACCCACTTGCCAGGCCTAAACCTTCCCTTTTCGTACATGTAAGACACCCCTTAGGTAGGCCTCAGGTGGCCACATGGGCTGGGTGCAGTGTATGGTTAAGGCAGGACATATACTAATGTGTTTTAAATGTCCTAACAGGGAAATACTGCCAAATTAGTTTTTCACTGTTGCAAGGCCTATCCCTCTCATAAGTTAACATGGGGGCTACCTTTAAATATGATTAAAGCATAGATTCCCTTCGGGAGCGGATAGACATGTGTAGTTTGGAGTCTCTGAGCTCACAATTTAAAAATACATCTTTTAGTATAGTTGATTTTAAGATTGTGTGTTTGAAAATGCCACTTTTCTTGCTTAAACCATTCTGTGACTCTGCCTGTTTGTGGATTCCCTGTGTGGGTCAGTTTGACAGTTGGGCTGTTTGCACCTCTCTCTTGACAGTGACACAAATGGAGCTGGGGTATAGCCTGCATATCCTGATTAGCCATCTGTGCTAGGAGGGAGGGGAAGAGCGGTCACTTACACTTGAAAGGGCTGTGCCTGCCTTCACAAAATGCAGTCTTCAACCCACTGGTGTGTGTCTGGGTCCTGGCCTGGGCAAGGCAGGATTTCACAAACAAGAGAGACTTCCCTTTGAAGTAAGCCTACTTCAAAGGCCAAAATAGGTATAAGAAGAGCACCCAAAACCACAGACTTTAGATGACTTCTGGACATCAATAGGAACCTCTGCCTGGAGATGAGCTGAAGAGCTGAGGAGAAGTGCTGCCCTGCCTGTGACTGTGCTTTGTGGAGGTATACTGCAGTTGCTGCTTCTGCCTGTGCAAGGGGACAAAGACTGGACTTTGTCGTGCATTCCTGCTTGTGAAGAAATCTCCAAGGGCTTGCCCTGAGCTTGCCTCCTGTTGTTGAAGTCTCAGGGCCATCAAAGACTTCTCCGGCCAACACCTGGACTCTCTTCTGAGACTCCTGCCCTGCCAAGCGGTGCCCTATCCAGTTCCTGGAACCTTGGAACGTGAAGCTGGCAGACCAAGACTGAAAATCCACGCACAGACCACTGTGTGGGGAAAATATCAACGCACCTTCCGAGACGTGGCTGAGAAACAACGCGCGCTGGCTTTGTGGCAGAAATCGACGCTCCACCGGCATTGCAGCTGGAAGATCCACGTACGCAGCTGGGGAAACGATGCACAACACCCGCTGACGGAGGCTGATAACATTGCAACCCACATGGAGCGGTTTTGCTGATACCGTGCAGCAGGATTTTCAACTCAAACCTTGCTGGGCGCGGAAAAACAAAGCAACGCCTGCCCGGACCAGAGTGCTTGCCCTGATCAATGCATCGCTCACCTGCGGAGAGGAAAAACGACACATGCCAACTTGACCGGAAAAGAAGAAACGACGTACGGTCTCGCTTGCGGGTGAGAAATCGACGCACACTTGCCCGTGCTAGTTATTTTGATGCTACCCAAGTACTTTTCAACTCTAACAGTGTTTTTACTGTTCTCTCAAGGATTTAAGACTCTTTTGCTTTTAAAATTTATAACTGGACTTGTGTATGTTAGATTTTTGTAGTTTTGGTCTTGTTTTGTTTAGATACATATTTCCTATTTTCCTAACCCTGTGTTGTGTCATTTTGTAGTGTTTTCACTGAGTCACTGTATGCGTTGGTACAAATACCTTACACCAAGACTCTGAAGTTAAGCGTTCGTGCTCATGCCAAGCTACCGAGGGGTTGAGCGGGGTTAGCTTAGGGTGATTCTCCTTTACCCTGACTAGAGTGAGGATGCTTGCTTGGACAGGGGGTAACCTGACTGGCAACCAAAGACCCCATTTCTAACAATGCTCTTCTGTATGTGTGCTTGGGATGGGTTGGGGTTGAGGGGAGTGGGACTGGGACTGGGAAGTGGTAGTTGGAGGGGGGAACGGTAGGAACAGGGACAATGGCTGCCATCAGAGAGGAGGCCAGAGCCTGAATCGATCTCGGTTGGGCTGAGAATCCACCGTGAATGCCCTCCAGGAATGCATTGCATTGCTGCATCTGGGATGCCAGCCCCTGGATGGTATTCACAATGGTTGACCTCCCTACAGAGATGGATCTCAGAAGGTCAATAGCCTCCTCACTCAGGGCAGCAGGACTCACTGGGGCAGGGCCTGAGGTACCTGGGGCTAAGGAGGTGTGGGCACGGGCGACTCGCTGAGGGGCTACGGGGAGAGTGTGCTGGTACGGGGGCGGAGGCTGTACCTGCAGCTGGGGTGGTCACAGAGGTGTCTGCCACCACCAGGGAGCTCCCATCGGAGGAGGTATCAGAGTCTGTGTTGTCCCCTCCAGTCTCCTCCGTGGTGCTCCCCTCGCTCTCTCTCCCACTGGTTCTCTCGGTGTCGGTGGACTCTGTCTCTAGGGTCCTGTGGGATGGAGCTCCCTCTGTTGCCGGTGCCCCTGCTCCTCTGCCAGATGATGCTAATGCACACAAGGACAGGATGACAAAACAAGAATGGGGGAAAGAGATACACTGGGTCAATGACTGCACCAACACCACCGTTGGCATACACAGCACCCTCACACACAGGGAACAGGCCTACGCAATGCGCATTGCACTACCAGTGATATGGCTAGTCACCAAGGCATGATGAGGAGCACACATCACTAACTGCAGCACACAAGCTAGGTTACCTGTATTTGCCATGCAACCATTACCCTTCATTACCCTTCAGAGGACCCACGCAGCAATGTATGCCCTGGTCTTAGGGGCACAACCACCACCCAGATACTATCCCACCAGCCAAAATTTGTAATGATACCCACTGTACTCACCCCATTGTATCTGCTGTGATTCCCTCAAGCTCCCATCCAACTCAGGGTAGGCCACTGCCAGTATGCGGGCCATCGGGGGTCAGGGTCAGACGGGCACCCCTTCCTCATTGGGAGGCCATCCCCAGCTGGGCCTCCGTGGTCTTCAGTGCCCAGCATCTCAGGTCCTCCCACCGTTTCTGACAATGGGTGCTCCACCTGCCATAGACCCCCAGGATCTACACCTCCTTGGCGATGGCACGCCATAATCCCTTCTTTTGATGGGCGCTGACCTGCAGTGGCAATTAAGACAGGAGAACACCATTAAACTAACTGTCCAGGCTGTCACACATGGCTTACCATACCCGTTTCTATCACCATTGGCACATACATTGCACAGCGCACAACATGTACACCACCAACAGATAATCCCCCCTTACACAATGCCTTCACACACATCTCCATGCATCCATACCACATGCATCATGCACACAGTGTACTCACCTGTTGGTCTGGAAGCCCATACAGCAGTCCGTACTGTGCTAGGACCCCATCCACCAGTCGCTCCAACTCCTCCAAAGTGAAGGGTGGAGGCCTTTCCCTGGTCACACGGGCCATGGTAGGTTCCAGACACAGGTCACAGCAGCACATGCATTGCAGGTCTTCTCCTGTTGAAGGTCAGAAAACAAGTGAGGAATCAGTTAGAAAACAGCGGTCAGATCCACAGCAGTGTTCACCGTCACCGCCGGCGTACATCCTCATTAGCCGCTGTACTCCATAGGGCCCAATATTATTCAATGAGGAATTGTACAGCTGTTCACGACCGCCTACCGCCACGATGTCCAACGTCGGCGGAATTACCTCACATCCACCTGTCCCTCCACACAGGACAGGCAGTCGCCATTTCAGCGGGGGTGGACAGGCCTATCAATATTTTCTGCATCACAGACAAGATTAGCATATACCTCACCATTCCCACTGTCCCGTAACATAAATGCACCAAGTATACTGAAGTTGTAGTTCGATTGATCGGATTGTGACAGCCTCCTCACTCTTGTGTCCCTTAGATACTTACGGCTGTGTATGAATAGGAGATGGAGACATACCCCCGTGTACAGACCCCCGGTGGACTTAGCTACACTGGAGGACAGGCACATTATACTCACCTATAGACTGGACAGGTCCACAATCACAGAGCTGTGTGCCCAGTGGGAGCCTGACCTGGTATCTGCTATCCATCATCCGACTGGGATCCCCCCTCTTGTGCAAGTTCTATCAGCGCTCCACTTCCTGGCAACTGGTTCTTTCCAAGTGACCTTGGGCTTGCCAGCAGGAATGTCACAGCCACTGTTCTCAATCGTGCTGGCAAGAGTCTTGTCAGGCCTGATAAACCACATGTGCAGCTACATAGCTTTCCCCCAGGAGGAAGATTTGGCCAAAGTGAAGGCCAGATTCTATGCAATAGGACATATCCCCAATATTATTGGTGCGATTGATGGGACACATATTGAGTTTGTCCCCACCCGCCAGAATGAACAGGTGTATAGGAAGTATAAAAGTTTCCACTCCATGAATGTGCAGATGGTGTGCCTGGTGGACCAGTACATCTCCCACGTGAATGCTAAATATCCTGGGTCGGTGCATGATTCCTTTGTCCTGAGCAATAGCAGCATCCCAAATGTGATGGTCCAACTACAGAGGCACAGGATGTGGCTTGTAGGTGAGCCTTGGTCCCCACCCAGTGTATGTTAGTGTATGCCTCTGATGTTAACCTCATAGGATAGTATGTGGCTAAATGGTGTCCCTCCATGCCTGCAGGTGACTCTGGCTACTGAAACCTATTGTGGCTGCTGACCCGTGTGAGGAATGCCAGGCCAAGGGCTGAAGAACGTTATAATGAGTCACAGGAGTGAACCAGAAGAATTATTGAAAGGACCTTCAGCCTCCTGAAGGCTAAGTTCAGGTGCCTCCATTTGACTGGTGGATCCCTGTGCTACTCAACCGAGAATGTCTGCCAGATAGTAGTGGCATGCTGCATGTTGCGCAACCTGGCCCTCAGACGCCATGTACCTTTTCTGCAGAAGGAGGTGACTAGAGATGCCCCTGCGGCAGTAGTGGACCTTGAGGACAGTGAGGTTGTTGGAGGCTGAGGATGAGGATGTGGACAACAGAACATAATTTATCCCTCAGTTATTCCAATGGCACACAGGTGAGACAGTGCAACTTCACATTTCTATGACTATTGGTGTATTCTGTGTGGCAGTGGCATGCTGGCATTACCCACTTGTTACCTCTACTTACTGTCACCTATGGATGATCATTATACAGATGTTGGTGATATGACAACAATGTCCTGATAAGATCACTACAGCCAGTTACAGGTCATTCTTTCTATGATATCACTATGTACAGTTAATTTGCAATGGATGTATCTGTTTCCATCATTACATATTTTCAATACATGAAAGACTAGTAGTTGAGTTTTTTACAAGGGTGTTTATTGTACTGCTAAGAAATAAAGGGGAAAGTGCAATGGAATGGGGTGATGATGGGGGAAAGTCCAGGGTAATGACCCCACGTCCCTGATTCTCTTGGGTATGAGGTGTGGCCTGCAGTCCCTGAACAGGTGGACACACTGCTGATTGATGTGTCCTGGGGACAGAGGTTTGGGTATGCTGGGTGGGTGCTGTGGTGTTAGTTCCTGATGGGGAGGCTCTGTGGTGGTCTGTGAGTGGGCTTGGGTAACCAGCTGTCCAGTGGTCCCTGATGGGACAGGTTGGTCCTCCAGATCCAGAAGTCCAGAGTTACTGTCATCATTGGGGGGCTTTTCTGTTGGGGGACTGGATAGTGGTGGCACCTCCTCTCCACTGACATTGGCTGGAGTACCTGGGGGGATGTAAGTGATGTATTATGCTTCAAGTGTATGACATTTGTACTTCCCTAGCTTCCCCTCTATGATTGGTGTTGCCCCTGCCAGCTTTTGCTTGTGTATGGTGATGTATTGTGGGATTGTTAGTTTCCCTATGCTGTGCATGCTTTAGTGATGGGTGTCCATGCAGGGCTGGGAGGGGTGTCCATGCATTGGTATGGCATGCAGGGCTTGGCATTGGGGTTAGTGAGACGTGCAGTGTGTGGGATGGAGTGGAGTAATGGGAGTGAGGGTGTGGGTGTGAGATGGCATGCAGGTATTTGGGGGGTATTAGGTAGTAAATATTGACTTACCATTGTCCAGTCCTCCGGCTACTCCAGCGAGTCCCTCAGGATACAGTATTGCCAGTACTTGCTCCTCCCATGGTGTGAGCTGTGGGGGTGGAGGTGGCGGGCCACCGCCAGTCCTCTGTTTGGCGAGTTGGGGTCTTGCTGCTCTGGAACATACGTTCCCCCGTAGATCGTTCCACCTCTTCCTGCTGTTGTCCCTTCTTCTTGGGTAGTGTCCCACGGCGTTGACCCTTCCACGATTCTCCGCCATAGCCCCATCTTCTTTGCTATAGATATCTCCTGTACCCGTGCTCCAAACAGCTGTGGTTCCACCCTGACAATTTCCTCCACCATGACCCTTAACTCCTCCTCAGTGAAACGGGGATGCCTTTGTGGTGCCATGGGTGTTGTGTGATGTGTGTGGTGAAGGTGTGTTGGGTAATGTGGTGGGGTGTGTGATGTGGAGTGCGTGAGGGGTGTATGGGTGTATGTAGTGTGTGTGTCTAGTTGTCTCTGTGCTGTTTGTGTAAATCTCCTGGCAGTAATTGGTGTTCGTAAAGGGTTGTGGGTACTGTGGGTGTGTGTTTTATAGTGCTGTGGGTGGGTTGTTTTGTATGTGGGTGTCAATTCTGTGCGCGGCGGTATGTACCGCCAATGGTTTACCACTATTGAATGTCCGCCGTGGTGATTCGTGGGTCATAATGTGATGGGTGTTGTTTTGCTGGCGTTACAGTATGGGTTTTAGGACAGCCACTTTATCACTGCCCTTTCATCTGCCAGATTTGTGTATTCTGAGAGGCTGTATTCTGTTGGATTGGTGTGTGTGTGTCATAATATGGTGAACGGATATCCGCCACTGCGGCAGTATGTTGGTGGCTGTCAACGTAGCGGTTTGCGCGATTTATCACCAATGTCATAATGAGGGCCTTAGTATTCAAATTTAATAATTAAAAAATTTGAGACACAATCGTAAGGTCCCTCTCATCCACTTTATTGACTTTGGATCAAGCCAAACACCAAGGTAGAGTTTATCAGATTAGTCACTGGTGTGAAATGTTGCTTAACTCATGATGTCAGATGTACAGGAGTGGATGCTTTAATATTTGATAACCACAAACAAACAATTGATGTTCTCCACTTCCCTAATAGTTTTAAAGTTGCAGATGGAAGAATGAATTGGGAGTGGTCAGAGCAGTGGAAAAGGTGATGAAAGGGGTTTAGGATTGTGTTTCAAATCATCACAACCTCTGTCCTAGGTAAAAACAAATGGCAGCCTTTTTTCAATTACTAACCAATATCCAATCTGCAACATACCAAGAAAATCTTGAAATAAATAGTTATGGAACAACTACAAGTATATGTTGAACAGAATGAAGACTCATTTGAAAGAGAGGGACTTAATTTGACTTGACCTATACTAAGCTTCTCTAACCCTTCTCAACCTCTTTGCTTTCTAGAACACGACAGATCTTAACATTTTGTTGGCAGCCTGAAAGATTAGTTTATAATAACTGACATTTACTTGAAATGGATCAAGTCTTTCCATAGAGATCACAATCACCAACTGTGCATTTGATTTGCAGTACAACCCTCTCACAGTTTTCTCTTAGGTGTACCACAGGGACCACTACCATCTATGAGTCTTCTCAGCTGCTAGAACTTTTAGTAAGACTTTTTCATTACTGTAGGTTTTGCATTAAATTTGTCTTCTACACTAGTACATCTGGTGTTACGATACAAAAGAGTGCATTTTTTGGCTTTTTTATATTCTACGAGTGATCAACAACAAATGTCTTGGAGTTTGTAGTCCCTGCCTTTGTGATCAGCTCCCTGTGCTTTTCAATGCCTTTACATTATGATACAGATAAGGATATTTCTGTAACCACACCAAGGGGAAGGCATTGTTAACTATTTATGCTGCCTTCTTTTAATAATATGACATAGACTACCTATAATCTATATCCATATTAGTCCCTAACCCTAGGTTCCAGAGCTACATCCACTTGAGCATTTTCAGCAGTTTTCTTTACCTTGATATATTGTAATGCCTCCAAATATACTTGTAGACTTTGTAACAATGAAGAGAGGATTAAGTACTTTTTGGTAATCATTTGCTGCAACATGTCTACACTGGCCTGGGCTTCAGAACAATTTTTGTGTACTGCTTACATACCTGTATAAGTAAATATTTAACTAAATGCAGTAGACATCTAAGGTTATATCTGTGTTTACATTTGTTGTGCCATTTTACAGGAGAATAATCAGCTAATTCAAGAGGTAACTGGTCAGGGCCTGGCACTTTCCCCGCTGGCATCATGTACAATTTGGACACAATTAGGTCCCATGTTATAGAATGTTCCCTTTCAAGCAACCCTGGTGAGCTTGAGATGTATAGTCCTTCATAATACTTGGTAAATGCATTTGCTATCCTTATTGTTTTATGGGCTGTCCTCCCTTTATGGATTCTGAATCTCATCGGATAATTCTAACTGCAACTTATTAGCTGGCCTGCTAATGTATCAATTTCCCAGTTTTGTCTCTACCCTTAAATAAGGTATTTAGTGAGAGAGTTCAATCTGCTTTAGTCACATCAGTCAGCTGCTGCTTCAAATCTACTATTACTGCCTCTAACTGCTGCAAGGCTTCTTCTAATAGGGAACCAAGTACTGAATCTCTAGCAGGACAATTTGGTTTTCATAGGCAGCATTTTCCCTCTCTCTGTCTTTTTTCCTGTCCACCAAGTGTGATATAATTCTTCTCTGTAGGACCACTTTCATTATCAAGGATGCCAATTTAGGTTAATGTAGATATCTAGGTCCTCCATCAGAAAATCAGTAAATTGAGTGTCAATGAGCCATCCAGGGTCAGTTGTCACTGGCCTTGGCCTTGATTTCCCCCCTCCTCCCACCTTAACACCTCCTGAAACACTTTAGTTTATTTTCTAGAGGGGATTGATCCAATAAAAAGCAAGGCAGTGTTTGAGTTCCTGAAACTCCCATCAGCTCAACCGCTGGGGCAAATGAGTAGCCCAATCTTGAGTGAGAACGGTGAGAATGTGAATAAAATCTGGTGCATCTAGGTGTTTTGCTTGCAAGACATCACTAAGTCCCAGAGAGGACGCCCAGTTTGAGATTGCTGCCAATCTCTTTAGAGCTGCAGCATCCCTGGCGTCCAACTACAGGACCATAAGAGTCTTAAAGTCACTGCCCATGATTATCTTTTCACTAGGAGCTCCCAATGTAGGAAGCTGGCTCTTTATATAGTGGACCAAAATGAGGTACACTGTGCAACCAGTCCAAGCAATCCCCAGATGTATCACAGAGGTACAAATGACATCCAAATGCTCTGTTTTTGGGTAGTGTGGTTGAGCAGTTAGGCATGTCAGAGGGTAGTGCTAAAAATGTAAGGTGTACACTCATACAGTAAGTGAGACTCACAATAAAGAAATCTAACTCCAAATTATAAAAATAAACATACTTTTCTATACATTTAGAGGCCAAGATCAACAAAATCAGGTGAGTACTTTTTGAGTCAGGTATTTTTAGAGCTTTTAAAAGTTGACAGTGCATTTTTCAGATGTGGTAATGTTATCCCATGGAGGAAGAACAAACACTGCATACAGGTATAGTACAGCCACTCATGGGACCAATCTCATGGACTTAAAAAAGTATGGAGCAAGGTCAAAGGCCACACCAATAGGTCACCTCAGGCAGCACTGGGTCATATGGGTGCAGTGGTGCAATTCTACGTCGGGTGCCCTGTGTAAGTCTACGAGGTGCAGTCCGGTCACATTTGCTGACAGGGTGGACTGAAAGTCCAGTCTGGGTGAACCACTGAGGAGGTTCAAGTCTTGCGATGCTCGGGAATGTAGGGACACCAGTGGTCCTGTTCTCCACGGTCTGGGGCATCCAGGTGCTGAGATGGCTTGGACTATCTGGTTTACTGTCACCAGTGGCGATCATGGTGGATGGGGCCCACAGAAATGGGCTGCAGGTGTGGACTGGGGGTCCAGTCCGGCTGAACCAACAGGTGGGCTTGGGTCTCACCAGCTTGGGGGAGGTAGGGACACCATTGGTCCTCTTCTGCTTGGTCCAGAGCATCTGGATGAGGAGATGCAGTGGACCATCGGGTCTCTGTCACCTGGGGCAGTCGCGGTGAAGGGGGGTTTGCAGAATCAGGCTGCAGATGTCATTGGGAAGTCCTCAGACTGCCATCTTGGGTGGACTTTGTCTCTGGAGGGACTGAGAACCACGCAGGCACCGTTGGCTCACTTCACCTCCTGCTAGGTGACTCAGGTGCAGGCATCGGGTTTTGGCGGTTCAGGTCATCACAGTTCTTTCTTGAGTGCCTGCAGATGCGGGGAAGCAGGGCCTCTGCTCCAAGGGAGTTCTACTTGGCAATTTGGAAAGCACTGGTAGCTCTACCGGGTTCTTGGAGGCTGCAGAGCAGGAAAGGTTAATCCCTCCTCATGAGTCGGGCACAGCAGGCATGGTTAGCAGTGCTGGTTCCAAGTCAGTTGCTTCTTCCTCAGTCTTTGCTTTTGTGGATCTTTAGTGTCCTTCTTCATAATAGGTCAGCAGGAATCTGAGGTCCTGGTATCTGAGGGTCCCCTAAATACTCAATTTAAGGGCATTAAAGGGAGTGAAAGGTAATAGCCAATGGGCTACTTGTACCCGGGGTCAATATGCCCCCTAGATGGCCACTTCCTTTGGGGAGTGGGTATCACCCTGTCTCAGAATTCCAAAATCCACCACACACAAGATGATGGAATTTCTAAGGCTGTTTTTATTTCAGGCTGGTCACATTAGAGATGTGTCCAGCCTCCAAATGCAACACACCTCCTAAATAGCTAATTTCCCTGCCTTTCCAGGTGCCAAATAGGCCCTAGGACAGGGGGGTCAGCACCTCCCTTCTGAGGGAAGCCAGATCTGCATACCAAGGGTGGTGGGCTCCTTTGAAGCTCCTGCCTTGGAATGCAGGTCATTCTGTGGGGATGGGTGTGTAACACCCCGCCCGATCTTTGTTGCTGATCTCAAGAGCGCAAAGGCTCTCTCCCTTAGAAGTCAGATTCTCATCTGTTGGTGGCAGACTGGTTAGAACTAGTCAGTGAGCTCACCAGCAGTCTGTAGGTTGTCATGGACCACCTTTAAGGTGCCCCCTGGGTTCGTGTATTAATAAACCAGTCACTGAAATGAGTGAGGGTTAATTAAATGTGAGATGTTAGATACCAAGCATTCCTATTTTCAGTGAAGCCATCATGTGGCTGAGGGGGACCTCGTATTGACCAGTGTCCAGCACAAGCACTTAAAATGGCTTCCCTGTACATTTACTATGTCTAAGAATCAACAAAGATTTAGCAGGGGCATATCTGCTCTTGTAGACATGTCCACACATGTAATATAATTCACCCTGTCTTAGGGCTGTAAGGCCTGCTGTAGGGGTGACTTACAAATAGTACATTCAGTGTTTAGGGGACATGGCACACAGTCTGTGTGCCATGTTGTGTTTTCACTTTTAGGAAACTCCTTGTGATGCAGCCTGCAATGGCAGTCTGGAATGAGGTTGGTGCTGGGTCCCTCAGCATGGCACAAGTTTTGCTGCAGCTCTTAGGGACCCTCAGCAGTACTAGAGGTACCACTTAATAGGGACTTACAAAGGTGCTTGAGGATCAAGTGACCAGGTGCCTTGTTTTAAAGGAAAGAACACTGGGCTAGGGACTTGGTTAGTAGGAACCCAGCGCACTCCAGTCACATTGCATCAAAAGCCAGGCAAAAAGTGTGTGGAGGGTACTGCAACCAGAGCCCACTTCCTACACCCAATAGCAGGTGCTTCAGGTCCCCAAAGGTGGTGTTTATAAGCGTAAAAGGGAGGAGAGCACTAATTATTGTCCAAACTATCCCTTCTAATTATCCTGTGATTTTCACCTTTCCCCCTAAGGTGTCATTGTCTACCTCCATCACCACCAGCGAGAATGATTTTATGTAACAGGAGAACACACCTCCTAGAACCTCAGGTGCACTTGGAGTGATAGACCCAGCTGTATTCATATCTACCTAGGAAAGCACAATTAGTTCCAACTAAATGGGTCTCCTGTTGGAGAAACTCCTTTAGGGAAAGTTTTTTGCCATAGCACATGACTGCTGCTTATTTAAGTTTGTCATTTAGGTCACTGACATTCCAGGAGACCACCCCATGTTCTGATTCTCTTCTTTGTGTGATCATGGAGGTGAAAACGCAAATCTACCAAGTGTGCCCATTTTAGCCTGTGTGGCTGTGTGTGACTTCAAGAATAAAAGCCCCATCTCAAACCCAACTCCCCTAAATCCCATACTTTCAAACGTGAAGCATGTGTCACCCACATAATGCAAAGAAACCAGGAAAAAGTTGCAAACTAACTTATGGGAAACAGTTGGGATCATTTGCTGGTACATGTCAATGTTAACAATTGTATTGCCTCATCAATATTATATAACACTTAACATGCATGAACAATTCCTGAAGTAAATCTGAATTTAAGTATTCCACCACTACAAGCTCATCTCCCCAGTAGTGTCCCATCATCTCAAGTATGTAAAGAACAGCAGGTTATGCGTTAGAAGGATGAGGTTGTTGTCTCCATGACAAAGGATTCTCCTCTGTTGGTTTTGCATTTCTTGGGGCCATGGCATTTCCTGTTCCTTTGGGTCTTTCTCTGAACCCGCGGTGTGTATTGGCCATCACTGCCCAATATCCTGTTGGATGTCTACTGACCTCTACTGACTCTGTGCAGTGTCATTTGTTCCTCAACCAAGTCCAAGACTGATTCCGGGCTTTCAAAGATAAACGATCTGCCATGATAAGGTATCATCAACTTCACGTAGTATAGCAACATATATTGAATCTGCATGGCTCTGAGCCATTGATTTACCTCATTATAAGGCTTCCACTTCTGCTGCACTTTTGCCGTATAGGCTTGAAAGACAAAGATTTTGGCAGGAAATCCACTAGTCTTAAACTTAAATTGCTGCATGGTAATCTAGCATCTTCTTCCTCTGCCCATTTATTCAACAGAATAGGGATGCCTGGTAATTTCTTGACATCACTTAGAGATACCATGGAAATATGGTTTGAGGCCTCTAAGTTTGGTCAGGCAAGATGCACAGATCCTGCCTGGGAAGTGTCACCTTCACCGCTCTACCTCCTATAGTGTGCTGAATGGTGAAATTGTCTCTTCTGAGGGGTCCCCCACGCTGCCTTAATTTTCTGAGGAATTAAGCGAGCTATTGGGTGCAGGTTTTGTAAATGTATCTATCTTGCCTGCCCTGTCCTTTGTTCTTGCCCATCTTGCAGTCAATTAAGCCTTTGGAACACTTTCAAGGGCCCTGACCCCTTCTGCCTGCTTTGCCAAAGCTAGACAGGTGGAATGAATGCACCGATATAGAACTGTGCCATCTGTTGAGAATTCCGGTCGCACCATTTTTCACTCTGGGAGCTCAAGTTATTCTCTGCTCTCCTACAAGTTTTATTACATGTGACTATTTTCGTGGGCTTCTTGTGGAGAGTTTTGAGGGGTGGGCGCACTGGCAAAAATTATGGTGCTCTCACCTGCCAAACTTGCCATTTCATTTAGAGTCAGGAGAACTTCATAGTTTCCAACAGTGGAGCCTCATTTATCTAAAAATGTTGGCAACCTGAACTCAGTGGTCCGTTCAACTCTGTACCATCTGTTCACTGTGGAGGTTTATCTGACCTTATTAAGTCAGGGTAAAAATCAATGATTTTCCCTGCCTGGGACCTCCGTGTGAGGGTAATCCAAATCCAAGAGAAATATCCTTGGACTGTAATGAGGAGAAAACTCCATGTGCCACAGGGCTTTTCATGCCTACAGCTTCGGAAAGAACATTGTGTTGGGCTAAACGAACAGGGCGTCAATTTTTTTTTCTTTTCTTTCAGAACATCCTCTGGTGCAGCGGATGAACTGATGGCACAGATTCTTATCAGGCAGACAGGCAGGCAGAGCACCCTAAATACAGCAGGCAGCTCACCGCTAGGGGAACAGAGTCTTGTCAGCTGTCTGCTGACCAGATAAGTTGCCTAGCTAAAGATAAATGATGCCTTTAATCTCTGAACTGTAAATTAAGCTCACAGGAGTTTAAGTGCCACAGTTGTTCAATTTGTATTGATTATTCACTCTTGCACACCTGAAAATGTCTGTCTTTCCAGAGCCAAAATGCAAGGCTTGATCTTTTTTCTGGCAAAGACACTAGTTTTATTACACATACGTATAAAGTGCGATTTATATCACTCTATCTTTTTTTGTCACTGACTCCTTCAAGGAAGTAGACTTCCCAAGACTACTAGAGTAGTGCGCAGCAGTCACTTTTCATGAGGAATTGCCTAGATAAGATCACATTTGAAGTTGCTCAGGATAGCCTCCTTCTGCGGTCTCAGTGTAGCTTGCAAAGTGACATATTTCCTTTCAAACTTGCCTAAACTTCAATTCAGCAGAGGCCCAAGCTTTTCCCGAATAAACAGGTAGAGCTGGAAGAGGTCTTCGAGATAAAGTCATCATATCATTCCTATTTCATTGGACATCAATGTATGTGTTATTCCTCAGCACATGTTAAATGCAAAAAAAAAGCTGTTTAAGTTTCCCTGTCGAGATATGTGTCTGTCACAGAGCAACACATCAATGGGATAAACTTAACGGCATATTCACATAAATTAACATAAGTCAAAGGGCATCTTTTAGTAAGGAATTTAGGGGTAATGTTAAAACCGTTGAGAGATATAGTATAGGATGAATGGGGGTATTCCAGGGGGTAGATTTGACACCTGAGCTTTCTATACCTCTTTTTTAGGTCGGGCATGCAAGCGCTCTGCGTGTTGTAATCTATCTGTGGGCTTTTAACCACACCCACTGCACGCCCATCACTATCATTCGTTCATGGGCTTGCCTTTCAAAAATCCTTTATCATTGGTAAATGCTTTACGTTTGTCCCTCTTTGGGGCAGTTTTGTTACCGCCTTGGCCATTGACCCTGTTAGAGGGATAATTGCACTTTTGCCAATATGTTTGACTGTGAGCGAACTTCTTTTTCCTTTTGTGTCTCTCCTTCGCGCTAACGCTCATGACGGCCGTGGTGCTTTAAATTGGCTTGCTTATGTCTTGAGGCCCATTGCACTGCAAATGCTTGTTTCCTTTACCAAAAAGTACAACCACTGTTGTGCTAGGTCTTCTGGAGCTTATGGGACTCATGGGCAACTAAACAACCGTATAAAAAGTATTGCTTTTGTCCTGTGAACCACAATAGTCAGCTGCTACTGCAAGTTCACTGAATTGCCCAGTACATATTTATGGTGAGTAGGGTTTGACATTTACAGTACTTACTCTAAACTGACAATAAGATGTGCAGTGTACAACATGCACATAGCATAAATTCTACATTCGTTCTACATATCTGCAGCCAGAGGATCTCTTTCATATGAAGGGCCAGGAGACCAATGATTTAAAAGACCGCCAGGGAAAGGTGGTAGCATGACTCTTTGTCAGACAAAATAAAATACAACCTACCATACATAAAAAAAGAGTGTTGCAAGCAATCTAAGGGCTCTGTTACCTAATAAAAAAACACTTAGCACTCGACCTTTTCCCTTTGTACGAACGAACACCTTCGTGTTTTCTGTCTTATAACGCACGGTAGAGCGTCTTTATCACATACATCTGTCAAATTTGAAGCTCTTCCTGTTGGCTCCCCTCTTATTTTTAAATGCAAACACTCCATAGTCTCTGGGTGTAAACTGAGTAAATGAGCGGTAGAACGCCTTCTACAAATGAGATTGCCCACTAGTAGTTAAATAGCAGGATTACATCTTGAATGACGACGGAGATGTGTTAAAGTTGCAACTGGTGTGCGCAATCTTGAATAAACCTCGATTATTGGGTTACTGGCATTTCATATAATTTTTAAATTGTATTTTAAGCCTTTTGCTTGCTGGAGAATTGGTTCGACATAACTCGAGGGAGCAAGGGGGGCACGGAAAATACTTAGGCTGCACCTACAATGTCCACTGCATTATGTTAAAATCTGAATGGAGAATACATTAAACCAGTCTCAATCGTGTCTTTCCCACACGAAGGACTACCGGAAGGACAGTTTTCTCACAGCTGACCATCTATACCTAACATGTGTAAACCCTTACTTCTAGCAAGAACACACTTGCAAAATTCACAGGATTTTACCCACTCTCAATGTCAATCCTTCAAAATGAAACACTATCATAGATGCAGATTTAACATGATTTTGCATGAGGATGGGGTAACTTTTGTGGCACAGCCGCAACACAAAATCATTTTTGCCATTCACTAAGGCAAACAAAGCCACTTTGACTAGTCAGCTACAATGAGAGAATTGGTCCCAGTGAAAGTTTCTAAGTCAAAAGGTTTGGAAAAGTCCCAATGCCTTTTGAGAAGAAAAAATAATTCCTGAACTGGCAGCAGCTGAAATCGTAGCTGCCACCATAAAACTGACCCTTTAAGCAGTTTGATCACGATCGAGCTCTAGGCTATGGACATTAGTTGCTGAAAAGTTTCTAAGTCCCAATGCAGAATGGGGCCTAGTACGTTTTTGAGGTTCTGTGAGCTTTGACCAGGATGAAGCTGCAATCCTATCTGATGATGTGGAACTGCCGGTTGAATACGTTTTCTAGTGAATCCGACTGATGATCAGGAGCTCTGGAGGAAAAGTTTTCAAAAGTTTTACAACTTATATCTAGTGCCCAAACAACCACGAAAGTATATTTCTGAGACCCCAGGATCCTAAGTGGAGCCACTAAGCCAAACAAAGCCAGTTCCTTCCTGCACAGAAACAATCCTACCCTTAATGCGGGCACCCATGTACCATGGTGGTCTGGCAGTAGGCAGCCACATATGCACCAGAGCCAGGGAGAGGTCTGAAAAGCGTCCTATCTTAGTTTTTATGATGGTTTTCAGCTCTCTCCCATTCACACAACACAGAGCAACTACTTGCCTTTCACTGCGTTGCGTGAAATCTTGATATATCTGCTCCATATACTTTTGCAAAACCTATTCCTAAAGTAAAAGATAGTCTACGCGTATCTGTCACCTTTTCATTCGTCCTTGTGGGTGCAGCTGACAGGTATTACAATTATTTCTGAACAAAGATAAAATATCTCAGTAACCCGAATTGTATCTGGACAAAAGTGGTCTTGGTCGGGAGGGGGGCAATATCCACAATTTTAATACCACAGTAGGATTTTTTCCCCTATAACAGACCTCTTAATACTGGTTTAGATCTCACAAGAATAAATGGTTATCTCTCTCGAATGTACAAGAGCGGATCTCCATACATTGATAACAGGCCACTGTGCTGTTGCCAAATAGGTACAACACTGCTGCTATTTCACTATTTTCTTATAAATGCTGCTTTCGTTTATTTTCTGTCAGCAAGTGTCTGTAGATGATGTACTTTCATGTATCATTTCTCAAGGCACACTTATAAACCCAGGCACAAGGTGAACGGAGTTAAAATAATTAACAACATTGCTATAGGCATCTATACATTGTACGAACATATATCATTATATTAAAGTCAAATCCGAAATGTTTAATTCTCAATTAGGAGCACCCAATACTTATACATATTAACGTATTATTTCATCATAAAACAGACACATTAAAAGTTAAGGGCGAATGCCGATTCCAAAACCATTCCGAGAAGTCACGGTTGATTTTCCCACTTACCCGGCACAGTTCTGAACTGCAGGTCTCCTGGGATACCCTGAAGGTATAGTCATCGTTTTTCCATGAACCGCAAACAGCCCTCCTATGATAACATCCCCAGGAGCCTTGGCTCCCACGAAATCATTGGAAATTTTACAAGCGCACGTGCGGCCACAGATAATTAGAAGAGCCATCCACAGCAAGCGCGCCATGTTCGACGGGCAGCGCGCGCTGCTCTTCCAGGAGGAGCGAGCAAGGCAGTGCTGATGTCCTCACCCGGTTCTAATTCGTGTGCACGCAGATCAGGGAAAGAGTTGCTGTTAAAGCCAGATACTCCTTGCTAATGTTTGTTGTTACCTCAAATACACCTGCGTTTTGTGTTTGTGCCGGACCAATGAATTATCCAACAATAAGCTTTCACTGCGAGAACAGATTTATGATCTGATACATGGTCGTAAAAGGTCTGCTCATTCAAAGGAGGCATTTTCTAAAAGGGCTTCATTAGGTAGGAGAACATAGTAATATTTTCTTCTCACTCTAAAGGAAACGTTCGAATGTATGACAACTATGAGCTGTATCTAGAACACTTGTTAAATGACAATGAGCAGTATGAAGCTAAAATATATAGTATTCTATTGTACATTTTATATTGCTGTAAAATAAAAAAGCACACTGGGCAATTAACATTTAGGATAGTACAATCACTGAACACAGCAAAATAATATAGAATATCCTTCCAATGTACACTGGCACGCTTGTCTCAGTGACAGAGTGGTAATATATATGGGATGAAGTACCCCCTGCCATATATTACAAGGATATTGTAAGTCACTGAGGAGTTATATGACCATATAGAGGCACTAGGTTGAAGGTCTAGGGCTGAGGAACGAGGCTGAATTTCCGAGGTGAAGGGCATGCTCACTCTATCACCCTTCCCACAAACCACTTAAATCCTTGGGATCGTATTTATGGCCAAGTCACACAGTGCAGTGCAGCGAGTCACCTTGCTGTGCTGCACTGTGTAACAGGGAAAGGGCAAGAATGCGCCGTGTTTGTCCCTTATGCCAGTGCTGTTTTGGCAGCCTACGAAAGCAGGCACTCTGGCACCATGGTGCCAGGGTGCCTGGGCTGTAGGCAGAATTGGTTTTGTGCAGCAAGGGATACATTCTTGCACAAAAACAGTCCTGAGAAGCTTTTTCCTCGTTCTATGTGTGCTGCAAATAGCACCACACATAGAAAGCGGTGGCGTAACAAAACTTGAGGAGGCCCCCTTGCAAAGTACCTGGAGAGGGGGGGGGGGCCTCCCACCTGGACCCAGTCAGAAGCCTGCCACCCGTGCACAATGCTCTGTGCTGATGGGCCCCCCTAGAGCTTAAGTGTGCAAAAACTAAACACGCTGCCTTAAACATATCCTTTCTACTGAAGCCCTTTCAGTCTGGGAAACATATAAGAAGAATGAAAATCCAGTTTTCTTTTTGCTTCATTGTTTAAAATGCAGCTGTTATTCTGTTCCTTGAACGTTCCTTGCACCTTGGTTGCTGGCGGGAGAAGTTGCTTGCAACTAGGAAATGAGAGTTAGGCTCTTGTTGAGGTTTTGCAGCCCCTCATGTATTATATAAAAGTATCAAAAAACCTTCAAATATAACAAGACATTCCAACTCGGATTCAGAGATGTATAGGAAACAAATGGCAATGCCAACTTTGTTTCAATTTGCAGACGTTTAATAGCTCCGCTTTGTTCTGGGTAAAATAAAAGAGTGTGTTAAGTACTCCCTCCTTTTTATATTCAAATATCTTTTAGATTATATAGCATACAAAAGAAAAGTGCAAAAATATTAAAGCAAGACAAATACAAAAAGAAATTGTCAGTGGAAAGAGTAGGTGGGTACAATGAAAAACTTTGGGGTTGGTATTGAGAAATGTAAAAAAAATTCAGTTATAACAGCAGTTTGTAACCTGGGGAGCCCAGACTCCTGGGTATCCACAACACCTACTCAGGGGTTCTGTGACTGTTTAAAAAATTAGATAATATTACCAGATCAATAAAGCATATAAAGAAAATAAAGCTAAATGTAAAACTGAGCAATTTAATTGCTTTGTAAATGTGAAGGAGTTTGAAAATGGAGCCTTAAAATTAAGATGGTATGGTTGGTTTGAATTGTTGACGCAGCAGAGGTACAGCAAATTTAGTCAACTATGAACAATTGTTGGCTTCAATTTAATCATTAATATGAAGCAAGAGAAAGGAAGCATGCCTTAGGAGTACAAAAGACAAAGTTATAAGCTAGTGTCTAGCATATTTGTCTTTTAGAAGTTAAACCACATTTCGGAAAGCTCCAACATTCCCATTAAAATTAGTATTTTTGTATATTTGTGTTTGTGACATAAATAAAATAATGAATAATTTGTGTATTTGCTCAATGCCTACTTGTTCCTGTATATATGTGTGTTGTTTTGAGATTCAAATCATTGATATTGTTACGACCGGTGTCCTTGGATTCCAGTAGTGATTCAGTGGGGGTCCACAGAAGTAAAAAAGTTAAGAACTGCTGAGTAATAACATAGGTCGTTGGATGAATAAGCATTTCACCAATTGTCCGAATATTGGAACTAGTCATAATAACAAGTTGTGACAAGTCACAATCATAAGAGATGTCAGTGTCCAAAACTTTGTATTTAAGTGCCTCCCCAAATATTGGATGGCAAGGAATCCATGTTGAGAGTGGTAATCAAAGGCACTGGAATTATGCGATTGTATGGCTGCAGCGCTTGTTGTAAAATTATATATTCACTGCATTTGAGCGTATTCTATCATCTGCTGCAGAATCTGCAGATTTTAACAAAAATATTGTTTCTAGCTCAGACGGTTCAAAACATGCTAAAAATGCAGCAACAAGTGTTGCTGTGCAGTGCAAGGTCATTTGCAAAGCTTAAATTGTTACCTTTCTGGTGCTTGTTGTTTTATTTGGGTGTAATACTGGTACTAATAAGGTGGAACCAATCCCCAAACAGTGTTAGCAAGTGTGAAAATGACAAAAATAATGAAGTATTATTATCCCAAAATATGCAGCATTATGCCATATAATTTGCCTTTTTGCTGCATAATTTCCTCAACCCTGTCACGTAATTTGACCATCCACTGGCGTATAATTCTAGTGGCCCTGGCAGTAATACTAAAACTTCCCAGTGAGAAACAAACAGAGAAAGGGACAAGGAGGACAGAAAGAAACAAGAGAGTAGAAAAAAGTAAATGATTAAGGAGAGGGGTGAAAGAGATGGATGAAAGTGAAGGAAGAGGGGGCACAAGGAGTAGCTGCAGTCAATAATGCATGGCCTCTGAGCATGTCTGTCCCCGGTGAGTGAACATGATCCATTTGGTGTCACTGTCACTGCTTGTTTGTTGTACCAATAGTTTTCTTATTTCTAGTTTAAATGTTGCTGAGCAGAGCTTATTGAAAGTTGGAAACAGCAGCTCCTATTCCTCTGTGTTAAGCGCTTATGGGTTGGAGTGGATGTGGTTGCAAAAGGCATGTTAAACTCTGAACAGCTCCGAATATTAGTCCAAAGCTGTGAGGTTTATGTGCAAAGTGGAAGATAGCCATGCAACATCTTGAACTTTACATCTTTGGATCCTCAGTAGAAAAGGTCAGGGTGTGCTTGTGCTGGAGGATCCATGATCGACTGAAACTTCTCACTCACCTCTTCAGTGGTGTGCTTGGGGAGCTGAGCCAGATCTAAACAGAAAAGCAGAGGTAAGATTTGGTTGTTTTTTTCCTTGCCTGCCGGGTGAAAGGTAAGAAAGGAAGAGCAACTGAAAGATTCTATTTCGATTGGACTCAAAATTGGACTCAAAATATTGTTCTTCCCTTGATCTTGGCACCGCAAGCCTTATGAGTTGGAAGTTTGTTCAGATGGGATTGACACTTACAAGAGAAGCTGAAAAAAGTAGACTCTAGACTAGAAAACAGCTAACATCCAACAGCTACTAGAAAGCTGGGCCAAGTAAAACTTAAAGCAAACAATTTCAAAATGGAATTGTTTCACCAGGCTGAATTAGCAACTGTTTGAATTTCCATGCTCTCAGAAGACATAGAGTGGAAGGAAATTGCCTCAGCCAAAGCAAGAGAGATTTCCAGTCAACATGTGAGAAATAATATCAGCATCTTACAGATAGTCTACCACAAATATTAAAGGGGCAGATTTATTTTTGGGTGGTTTGCATGTCCTCTGCCAGGGCGATTATGTAAATTACACCATCACGCTGATTTAGGTGCTGACAGCCAAATTTAGAAATGTCCACAGGCCCAGCTGACACTTTTAGCATTGACAGTAACCATGCCATGGCATTTCCTGTCGATGCATTGTCATTTTGCTGTATGGCTCTGTCGATGTGACTGAGAAATACAGTGAACTTACAATGTTTTATTTATTGTCAATAAGGAAAAACCCAAAGCTGGATTTTCTTTTTTAAATGAAAAAAAAACAATCCCCACCTTGCCATGGGAGTTTCATCTCATGGTGCAGGGGGCACTGCGCAGTGTTCTTTACTGACAAGTTTTTCATGGCAGTTATGGGCTTTGCAAAACACCTATATACTGTATATCCGCCGATCTAAATTAGTAGTTTCGGCTGTTGTCAAACTATGCCCAGCCAGCATTTAAATTGGGTGGCAGATCATAGCCTTGGTGGGGAGGGAAATGTATCACCATTGTGACCGAGTTCCCTCTCCATCAAGCTGGAAATCAAGCCCAAAGTCACTAACCTGGTAAAACCAGTCAAAAGATTCAGGCCCTCATTTTAACATTGGTGGAAAATTCTGCCTACCGCCATGGCGACGGCTTCCAAAAGACCGTCGCCTTGTCTACCTATCATCCACCATAATATGACTGTAGCCGGAATTCCACCAGAAGGCTGGAGGAATTCTGGCTACGTTCATGGCGGCGGACAGCGGTAAGGTGGCGCTGCTTCCAGCAGCAGCACCACGCCAGGAGAACTCCGTCGACCGTATCAAGGCCCATGATGCGGCCTGGCGGTGTTCCGCTGGTGGACGCTGCTGCTGGCAGCAGCGCCGTGTCCGTCTCTTGCCGGAGGACCCCCTGCAAGCAGGTAAGTCGGGTTCTCCAACAGGGGAGAGGGGTGGGAGGTGTTATGTGTGTGTGTGGGTGTGTCTGTTTGTGTATGTGTGCATGTGGGTGTGAGTCATGTGGAATGCGTATGTGAATGAATGGGTGTGAGTGTACGTGTATGTTGTGTCTTGTGGATGCATGTGCGCTATAATGGATGTTAGTGTGTGTTGCGGTGTGTGTGTATGTATGTATGCATGCATGGGTGGATGTGGGTATGCGTGTGTGTATGTATGTGTATGTTTGCGCGTGTAGGTGTGTTAAGTGGGGGTTGAAGGAGGGGGGGAGAGTGAGGTAGGACTCTGGGGAGGGGGGCAGGGGAGACCCCTATCAATGCCAGAGATGGAATTCCCTGGCATTGATAGTGCCTACCGCCATGGTTTTCGTGGCGGTAAGATTGCCACGAAAACCATGGTGGTAGGTGGGGTCATGATCCCGAGGGTGGGATTGTGACGGCCGCGTGGCTGGAGACCGAAGTCTGGGCACTTCTGGGAAAAGGACTCTAACTGCTTGTTGTTTCCCCATAGCTATCTAGAAGTTCAACCAATTGACCTATGGAGTCTACTACTTTGGCTTCGTACAAAAGTGAACAATTCCAGTCCTTTAGGGCTTTTATCAGATCACAGACAGCAGGACCACTCCTGATCTTTTAAGTGTTGATGTAGATGTGTTGAGGGGTGCTACCTTTATGCCTGGCATCATCTAATGGGTAGGAGTGACTCCTAGGCACTCCGTAAACAATTGGGCAAATGTTCCTGGGGTGCAAGCCTACCCACTTTGTCAGTAGTCTCTTGTTCGCCTTACAGCAAACAAGCACAAAATGCCATGTATCAGGGCAATGCCAAGATGGCCGAAGTTTCCATCCCCTAAACATGGGCTTAGGAAGCTTGAGGGTATGCATGGGAGGGAATTGTGGAAATAACCAGTGCCCTCCCACATATGACACTAAACTCCATTTTGAAGCAGGCCCTTGCCCAAAAAAACAGGACACAAAAGAACTTTGTTCTTGTCCGATATGTTCTATTTCAATGGAACAAACGTTTTACTTGTTGCTCAGATAGACCTGTCAGGCAGGACTTGGTACTAGTAGGTCAAGAGACTTTTCAAATCAGGAAGAGATCTGGGTATGGGTCACTTTTATCTTCTGTAACAAAATGTTAGATGTAAGATACTATGGTCTAAAAGATGATAATTCTCAACAATTACCAGGATTAATGATATCATTATTGACAGTAAAGCACCTAGTAATTGTTGGAGGTGCTTTTAATGTTTTCAAGTGCATTAGCTTAGATACTATGAAAGAAAACAGATATCAAAATTAAGTGAAATGGTTAAGCTACTTTTAAGGTTAAAATTAGAATTTGGCTGCACAGAACCTTGGAGAGACTGTAATGTTGTGGCTCAAGTATATACATGCCTTTCTAAAACATTTAATTCAGCTACCCGAATAAGTGCTTTCTCACTATCAAAAATATTTAGGAATCACACGGTTTCTGTCATCCCCATTAGATTCTCAGATCAACAGGTCAAACAAATGGAGATGAACATTAGAAATGTCAGAGACAGCCCCAAGAGGTTCCAGTCCCATAAGACATCAGGACCTCAGGATGAGCACTGGGTGATTGAGTCAAAACACTTTTTTTGGAATTGTTTAGGGGTCAGTTTAGATTTAGCTAGTCTCCCAAAAGCAACACTTCCTGGGAAGCTCATTCCATATATTAGTGCATTATCAAAAAGAAGATGAGCAAACATTATGGAGCTACAAATAGCTGAAATTGAAGGTGGTATTACACTCACAATATTTTTAGAAAGCAGGATAGCTTAGCAGAAGACATAATCACATAATATGTTACTTTGGGACCCATTCTAAGGTGTTTGATATCCTGAAAAAACGTTCTAGATAACAGCAGGTTCTGAAAAAAGTCTAGGTTTATTGTTAAAGAAGATTTTGAAGCAGGAAAGACCCTGAGTCAACCATTATACCACGCACGGGAGGCCATACCATCCTATCTTCATGTTGATACAGGGTGCATGCATGTTAAATATTTGAAAAACCTGCAATCACAAATTGAGTAAAAAAACTGTACGCAAATATGTTGAAAAATCACGCAAACGCTAACTAACCATACATGGGCCCTTAGCGTGAATTCCACCCTTGCAGCACACGCATGCAGATATCCATTGAAGTTGAAGTCTACAGGTAATGCGTGGTATTTTGCCACAAATGTAGGTTAAGCGTAGAAAATATTCACGCAAACATCCTATGTGGCAAAAAAATACACACGACGGAAAACGGGTCGCAAAGGGGACAAGAAGTGATGTAATAGGAAATCCTGTTTACAGGCATGGTACAGTAGCTGTACTTTCACTTTCACTTTACAGTCTGTGCTTTTTCTTGACTGTGTGGCTGTGTCTCGGTGTTGCTGGTGTCTCAATTGAGTTTCTTGTATCTTTTGGTGTCTCTCTTGTGTCTTTTGAGAATTCTGTTTTTTTTATTATACCTGTGTATGTGCTTTTGTGTAGTTTAGTGTCTTTCAGATTGTATTTGTACTGTCGGGTGTCTGTCTAGGGGTTAGATTAGTTGGGTTAGTTAGGGTTCTTAGGTATGTGCTGTAACTTTCCTTTTTTACATTTATTTTCCTTCTTTTTTACACTTTTTCAGTTTTGATTAGTTGTGCAAGGACATATTGGGAAGGGTGAGGCTGACCCGCATGGGGGAGGAGGAGCTTGGGGGCTTTGTGTGGCTGGTGTGCCACTTCCTTCTCTTGATGCTGGAGATGGGTGGGCGTGTGATACAGGGGTATCACACAGAGGGAAGGTGGCTGCCGTGGGACAAGGTGCTCTACCACCTCAAAAAAGTCTACGATACGAGCAGGAATGAGCACCAGCTGTAGCATCGCTGGGCTGACCTGGTGGCCAGAGAGCAGGCCCTGCTGGACCACCTGGGTGTGGTGATTGGTGCCCCTGTTGCAGATGCCTTGACGTGCTGCATGCAATGTTTGTGGCCATGTTGAATGCAAGCAGAACAAAGTGTAAATGTACCAGTACTGAGATGGAGTCCACATGTCTATACATGTTAACAATGCAGTCTTGAGGTTTGTTGAGTCATATATGACTATCGCTTAGGGCCACATGTACCAAGCTATTTTTAATTGTCACAAATGGCCTAGTTTTCTGAATCTGTGTCTTTACGCCAAGAAAAAATGTTTATTCCAATGCACATACCCAATTTTGACATTCTGCAATCACATTGCCGAATCACAAAACAGGGTTTGCTAGTGGCATTTAGGAAGGGGTGTTCCCTTCCTATTTGAGAGTCGCAGTTTGCTGATTGATTGTTTGGTGACCGCAAATGACGTCACAAAACAATTGCAGTCACCACCAGTTTCAAATTGGTGCTAACCTATTTGCAAATGGGAAGGGATCCCATGGGATCCCTTCCCCTTTGTGAATGCATGGCCAAGAATTGTTTCAGAGCAGGCAATATTTGTTTTTGACATGCTTTCTGTTTACCCATAATGAAATAAGGGTGCATTAAAAAAAAAAAAAACATCTTTATTTGAAAGCAGTCATAGACATAGTGGTCTGCTGAGCCCAGCAGGCCAGCATCACTGTGAGTGCCGTCATTCCCAAGGGGTTTGCAAAATGAGACCTAGCTCATTAAAATTCATGAGGTAAGTCATTTGATACCCCATTTGTGATTTGCAAACAGAGTCATTGGCAGTGTTGTTCATCAGATTATGAGATTATCCTACTCACAAATTATGAGTTGTTCAGTCTTGCAATGTGTGACTCACAAAACCTGATCTTCGTAAATGTGTCCCTTAGTCACGCATTTCAGGTGCCCATGCATTCTGTCAATGATGATCAGGTAAGACACTCTCAGCATACCACATTTCACTGTATCAGGTCAGAAAAGTGGCCAATCCTTGTTTAGAGCTACATTGTCATCATTACACACACATGATCCCTGCCATTATGATGGCAAAGGGGGAATACACGGCTTAGGGGACACTGCCAATGGGGCATTTGTTACCTACATACAACTGTGCCACATCTGTCAAGGTCCACTGAATGCATGATAATTGCAGACTGAAAACTGAGCCACATGTCTATCACACAGTAGCTCAGTGTCCCTTAATGCAAAAGCTACAATACCTGAGTCACTTGTATTGCAGTGCACCAGGGAAGTGCCATTGAAATTGTCACCGAAATACAAATAATGACATGGAGTACCATATGAAATGGATTAGCCACAAATGGTTGTAGTCGGGTTTAGCACCACGTGATGGCCCAGTGCATGTGTGCAGATGTGTGGCTATCACTCACTGGAGTGTCAGTGTCAATTTGAGTTTGCAGTGGTACGTCTGTTGGACTGTCTATATGCAGGATCACCAGCTCACTCAGGTAAAATGTTACACACTGTGATATGTTGTCCACACGTTTTTACAGTGATCTGACATTGAGCATATATTTCCTTTCCATGTTTTACAGGTGGACCTGCCCCCTTTACCATCGGAGAAGTGGCTCGATTTCAGGAATCAGACGTATCCAGTAAGGGTGATAATGTCTGTCCCGTGTAGTGATTGCAGCTGTTGTGTAAGTGACTCTTGTGTGTTGCACACATTGCAAGATATGATGAGCTGGCACATGATCTTATATATTACTTGACTGGATGTTGATATATTGTTCTGTGCAAGGGTTAGACATTCACAGGCAGAGAGTCATATCTTGGGAGTCTTGTGCTGCGCAACAGGCAGCAGCGCGTGAACACGGCAATTACTAGCCACATGTAGGCCCACATGTGACTTGGAAGTGCTCCAGTGTCAGTATATTGGCACTGGGTCATACCCTCATTCTCACAACACAGTGATGCATCAGTTTTCCACACAAATTTCTGCATCCCTGTAGTCTAATATACATGTAGGACTATATGGGTAACTGTCCCTCAGCATCTAGCCCCATAAGTTGTACTCCATTTACGTGACACTTATGTAGTATGCAATAGGCGTGCATGCAGGTCAAGGCCAGACGCTTGCTGGCATCAATGTGGGTGTTTTGTGAATTGTGTTGGCAGATCAGGTGTTGATGGTTATCCACAACTGGACACATGAATGTAGATGTGAATGACCTATGGATACCTTATCCCTAGGTGACAGCCCTCCTCACATGTGTTTTCCTCACTAAATCCATGTACAAGTGGACATGCCTTCGTGGCTGTCCTCGACAGTTGTGATGATGTTTTGCATGCCCATCTCCCGTGAGGCACAGGGGTAGGGGAACAACATATATGTAGGTAGATGTGATGGTCACAGTGTAGACGACAGTCATCTCAATCAAGCATGCATGTGTCCCAAACAACACTGACCCCTTATGATTAGCAACTGCATACCATCCTGCCATTTAAATCTACAAGTCACTGGTCTTGTGTGCTTTGAAGTTGACTAATATGATAAAGATTAGTCGGCCTAGCCCATGTGAAGTAGTTGCTGCCTTTGCATTGTGACACATTGCACTACATCAATGCACAGATCGCTTTATTTAGTGTTTTGCTGTGGTGTAAAAGACAGGATAGGTAGGCATCATTGCAATTACATTCATCAGGGACAGTGTATTATACTGACTGTGATTTGGATTGCATGTGCAAATTGAGGCAGAATGTTAGATTATCACCTGTACATGCATCACACAATGATGACACTGATGGTTGCCTGCCTTATTTTTATAGCTGCCAACATGGATGTAGCAGAAATCAGGGCTTTCCAGAAGCGGGCAGTGACATACCGACAGATCTTAGATGTGGATTATGGGTACCGAAAGATGGCAAGATGCTATCAAAGAGAGCGAGCCACAGGGGAATAGCGGGCTTTCAGCCAAGGGGGACTGGCATTGGCCACAATGGTTGTAGCTACTACCACAATTACACACAGTACCACAGCGGCCACCGTCACATCTGCCCCACCTGCTGCACCGTTAACCTCTGCACCACAGACCACCACACCTGCTGCACCATCAACCTCTGCAACACAGATCACCAGACCTGCTGCAATGGACATGGTCGCAATTGCTGAGCTCCAGAGGGACATGAAGAAGGTGTTAAAAAAGCTTGACACGATTCAGAAGGATGTTGACAAAAACACACGGAGACTGAAGGCAACTAAAAAGACCAGGAGGGTCAACCTATGAACTCTTGCCTCCCCTCACCCGTAATTCAGTACCCTCCATCCTCATTCCTCATCCTGTTTTGTAGCGTGTTTAAGGGGTTTAGTGATAGGTGAGAGTAGGGTAGTTGTTTAGATAGGATAAGTAGTTTTGGGGGTGGTTTTTGATATTATGACGTTAGTTTGTGGGTGGGCGGGGGTTAATGTTGGGGCTTTTGTGTATTTAAAAAAAATATATATATTTGTTTAGTAATAGGTAGTATATGTTTAGGTTAGTATATGTTGTCCTGCATGTGTCTCGTCATATAAGGGGGTTAGGGGGCAAATGTTTAGAGTGTGTTGTGAAATGTGGTAAGTAAGCTTAGCATAGGGTAGTTAGGGCCAGTTGTGGGTAATGTATAGTTCAGATAGATTAGGTTAGTAAAGGTGAGTTACATAGTTTTAAGCTCTGTTCTGTACATAGTTATAAAAAATGTAGGTACTCCCTTACTGCATGTGTCATATGCTTGGGGCTCAGGGGCTTTGCATGAGTATACAGTGCCAATTGTCTGCTGGCCTGTGAATTCCATCCTGCATCCACATCCCTCTCTCAACATGTTAATTCCCACTTCCAAGTGAGCTGTCACATTGGCAGCTCAACAAATCTAAATCTCAATGCATCTGCCATCCATTGTACCTACCACTCAACGTGACTATGGTTCCCAGGCATTGGACATCCCATGTATTGGACAGGTAGGTGTGCTTTTTAAGCTGTAATTGTTTTGATCCTGTGTCATGATGTTGGGCACTGTGGGACGTCTGCCTGTAGCCTGAAGTTAATGTGAACACTGCTAAACTGAGTAGTGGCAATTTCAGATGAGGTCAAGAATACAAATTTCAAGCCAATGTGTTTTGCTTGTACTCCCAGCTGACGTTATTGGCTGACCACTCTTACACCGCCATTCCTGCTGTATGTTGTGGGTGAGGCATGTATGTTTTAAAGCAAATGTCACATACACAGTGACTTGCTTGTAGGGGATGTGGTCAGCATTGACGTTTATCTTGTAAATACCTTGGGGCATATTTATACCCCTTTTGCGCCGAATGTGCGTCAAACATTTTGACGCACATTCGGCACAAACCTTGCCCCATATTTAAACTCTGACGCCCGACCCCGCGGACGTCCAAATTCCACCGTGTGCGCCATTTTTTGGAGGCGGGAAACTGCCTTGCGTTAATGATATGTAAGGTAGGCGCTCCCATCCAAAAAATGACTTTAAAGCCTGTGCGCCTTATTTATACCCCAGCGTCATTCTGACGCACAGGAGGGGGTGGGCCTTAAAAAACGGCACACAGCCTGATGTGCGCTATTTTTTAACACCTGGGTCAGGGCAGGCGTTAAGGGACCTGTGGGCTCGGAAGGAGTCCAGAGGTGCCCTTCCCTGCCCCCAGGGACACCCCCTGCCACCCTCGCCCACCCCTGGAGGACACCCATGGATGGGGGACCCATCCCAGGTAAGTACAGGTTAGTTGAGGTAAGTATTTTTTTTTATTATTTAAAGTGGCATAGGGGGCCTAATTTGGGCCCCCCTACATGCCATTGTGCCCAATGACCATGCCCAGGGGACAGACATCCCCTGGGAATGGCCATTGGGCAAGGGGGCATGACTCCTGTCTTTGCCAAGACAGGAGTAATTTCAATGGGGTTTGTGCATCATAAAAAGTCCGGTTTGAGGCCTGATTTTTGCCTCAGACCTGACTTGCACCATTTTTTGACGCACAACCCCCATTTTCCCCTACGCCGGCACTGCCTGGTGTGTGTCATTTGTTTTCACTCAGAACAGTCCGTAAAAATTTTGACGCACAACTGCGTCGGCGCAGTTGTGCGTCAAAAAGTATAAATATGGCCCCTCGTGCGTAGATATCTGCCCCCATTATTTCTGCACTCTGGTATTGACACTGTGACCATAGACATGTTACACGCATCACAAATCTCCAGCAAAGTAGAAGTGTCACATTACACAGAGACAAAGAGGTGTGTGGGTGTTGTTTATTTTAAAGTGTTGTTGTGCAATATTTACATAGCCCAGGTCTGTGACCCCATTAGTGTAAAGCATCCTATTGTGACACAACACAAGTGCAAGGTTGAGGGACATGTCATTGGACATGCTGAGGCGAAGTGTTGTTCAGTGCAGAGGAACATGAATTGCCAATTGAGTAGTGAGAAACAATTGCAGTCCGTAGTGGAAAGGTTAACAGTGTGTCGGTGAAGAGTGCATGTCACTAACTGTAACAACACTGGCATGTTGTCAAGCACAGGACAAAGGAAAATCACTGCCTATGTGGCATGGGCTGGTGCTACCCAGTACTCCTACGGGTGAAGATGATCTGTTCCACATCTTCATCCTCTGATGTATGTGTCACGTCCTCTGCCCTTGATGGTGGTGCTGGTGGGTTTGAAGGGGCCACACACAATTCAGTGTTTGGAGGAGTGGACACCAAATTCCTGACAGCTGCCATCTGTGGAACTACTTATGGCATCACTGCAGCAAGGAGGAGCTGCTGATTATTGAGCATGGCAGCAACATCCATGTGGTAGGCAGCCATGTCTGCCCTGAGGGAGGCCAGTTCCTGGTGCATGGAGTCAAGCTTGTTTTCATGCATGCAGCAGAAAGACTAGAAGGGCAGTTGTTGTGGTAACTCCCTCACAGCAGTGGTTAGGTCCCTCACACACTGTTGGACTCCATGCAGTAGGGATTGTGTGATTTGTTTGGCTGCTGTCTGTTCTGCGGACGTCATCATGCACATGTGCATGCCCTCAAGGCTGGCTGCCATAGTTTGCATCCCCACCTGCACCTCCTTGGCCAGCTCCTGCTGTACTCCCACTACTGTCCTCCCTGTGTCATCAGAGTCCTCAGCTGAGTTTGAGCTGGCAGGTCGTATTATTGGAGTGGTGGGTGGGTCCTCTGTGATGGCTGCTGTCTGGAGGGTTCCCAGGACATCTTGGAGGGTTTCCCGGTTGATGGTTGTCAGCTGGTCAACCAGGTCATCAGGGTAGTCCAGGACAGGCAGACCCACAGGAAATCCCTCGCCCTCTGCAATGAGATATTGTACAATTAGTGTGTCTGTGTTGTGCCAGTTGTAATGTGACGTTACTGACTTCCTACTAGTGGTAAATTGTCATCTTGGTTCCCATGCATTGGTCCCGTCATTAATGTTTGCAGTCTCTGAGTCCTATGCCACACCTGCATGTCACATATAGTGGGGGCAGTTTGGGCAATTGTCTGTGTCACATCTTCTAGGTGTGGGTTCTGTCCAAATTGTGGCTTGCCACCTTCTTGTCCTCATCAGCCCTCCCTCTGCTCCCATTTGCATGGTGGGCCTTGCAATGATTGTTCGTGTCCTGCTGTCACAGCACCACATAACAATATGGCCCAGTCCCAGTTGATCATTTTTCCTATACACCTATGCGTTGCTGAGACCTAGCACCACACCATGCATGGCATTCCCATGAGACAATACAGGTGTTACCATGGTTAGTTTCTAATATTGATGTTTGTGTATGTGTGCTACATTGCATTGCACTGATGGACCTGGCAGAGTTCCATTTTCTCTTGTGACTGTGCAGGTGTGTTTGCCTTCCTACACACATATGTCCTCCCCTCAATGCAGTTGTCTTAGCACTATGATACCTGAGATGTTGCCTGGTGGCTTTGCAGCTATTGTGAGACAGACACAGGGGTAAACCCAGGGATAGGCAGCATGGGTATGAGATTACTGCTGTGTACATCATTATGTATGTGATGACAATGCCTGATGGTTATTGAGTCTACGGACATGACCAGTTGACAGGAGTTGTACATGGATAGGGAATGATGGGGATTGATCACGTAGTCATACTGAACCCTCATTTCGAGTGTGTTTGTTCCATGGACACCTAACTGCCATTTGCTAATTGACCAGCGCACACTGCACAGGTAGTTGTGGCAAATGTTGTCAATGGTGAATGCCGCTTGAGCCAATGGCCTGAGACTGGTCATTGTCCTCTAGTTTACATTCTGACGATACCAGCTGTTCTGTGACACCAGACCAGTTTTACGTTCTACCCTACCCTCCTGGTCTACTTCAGCATTTCCACCAGCCTTGGCATGGCGGTGTACCCTCATGCAAAGGTTGTTGGTGTTGTGTTGAGCTGTGCCCTTGGATGCCCCTGCACAGCCCATGCACCTGGCATGGGCAGCCCCGTGCCGTGCCCTTTTCCCCTTTCCACTGCCTGATTTGCAGGGCTGACATACATTGTGTAGTAGGTATGTGCCTCCCCCTTCTTGCACTTGACATTTAGGATTTTTGGTCCCCCATGCAACTTATGTGTTGTTTCCTGGTAGTCTGCGCTGTCCTGTCCTGCGATACCAGTGACGATTTCCTCCGGGATGATGGCTGCAACCATCTCCTCCATCTCGTCCAAGTCCTCTTGCAGTGCTGGACTCCCACCTCCACTCTGCAGTGCTGCCTTCCTGTTCCTTGCCATTTTTTCCTTTGTCCTCCACTTGCACTCATGCCAGCGTTTCTTGCACTCAGTGACAGTTTTCCTGACCTCTGCCACACTGTTATTCTTGTCCACAATCTGTTGCCAAATTGTCTCTCTCTTCCCAATTGGCAATTTACAGGTGATGAAGAATTGATGCTGGTACTCCATCACCTCTCACCAGCATTTCATGCTCCTCTGCGCTAAAGCAACACTTCCTCTTCTTGGGGGTCATTACAACATTGGCGGTAAAAGCCGCTTACCGCCATGCAGAAGACCGGCAACACACCGCCGCGGCCCCGGAAATCCGCCACAGCTATTACGACCCACAACTCGAAATCTGACAAAATTCAGACACCCGCACAAGTCCGCCACACCAAAGGTCAGTGATAAACTGGCGAAAACAAAACCTCCACCGTCACACCAACAGAAATACGCCCATGCTATCACGACCCACGAATCCACGCAGCGGTCTTTCAACCGCGGTATTCCATTGGCGGTACACACCGCCGCGCTCAAAATACACACACATTTACAAAACACTACCACATTGGACAATTCGAAATACACACACCTGATACACATACACACACCACTCCCACACAGCCAATACAATATAAAACACACACCCACATCACCCACAAACCCCCACGACCAAAAAATTTCCGAAAGAAGGCCAGAGACAGACACCACCATCCACAAACTAGCAGCCACAGGCACTCAACACCATCACCCACACAACTTCCACGCACCTCACACCACACACCACTACATATGACCACACTTATCACCACACACACCACCCCACACATCACCTGCACCACCCCATGGCACGGCAAAGACACCCCAGGTTCTCGGAGGAGGAGCTCAGGGTCATGGTGGAGGAAATTGTCCAGTTAGAGCCACAGCTATTTGGAGCACAGGTGCAGCACACCTCAATTGCAAGGAAGATGGAGCTATGGCGAAGAATAGTCAACAGGGTCAACGCAGTGGGACAGCACCCAAGAAATAGGGACGACATCAGGAAGAGGTGGAACGACCTACGGGGGAAGGTGCGTTCCGTGGTCTCAAGACACCACATCGCGGTTCAGCGGACTGGCGGCGGACCCCCACCTCCTCACCCACAACTAACAACATGGGAAGAGCAGGTCTTGGCGATTCTGCATCCGGAGGGCGTCGCAGGAGTCGGTGGAGGAATGGACTCTGGTAAGTCAAATCTTTAACTACTATATTCCCCACCCTACCTGCATGCTATCACAGACCCCCACCCTCGCCCCCTTCCCTATCACTCCAACTCCTCACAAATATACTAATAACACAAACCACACATCCCAACACCAAGCCCTGCATGACACAACAAAGCATGGACACCCATCACTAAAGCATGCCCACTGCACATACCCATAACACCCCCCTCAACCATCATCACACAAGCCCCCACACAGGAATGCTAGCACTGGGGTACACGGTCACCCACCCATTGCACACCATGACACACACAGATGCAATAATAATGTTTTTACACCCCTGCAGGACCCCTACCCAAAGTCGCCAGACAGGAGGGTCCAGACATCTCCACCCCACCCACAGAAGAGGCTCACAGTGATGACAGCAGCTCTGTCCAACTGGTTCTAGATGACCAGCCCGGACCATTGTGGGCCTCGGGACAGCTGGTTCCCCTCACACAGGCACAGCCCACCACAGATCTTCCACCCTCTGGTAACACCAGCACAGCACCCACCCAGCGGGCCTATACCTCCGTCCCCAGGACACGTCAATCAGATGTGTGTCCACCACTACAGGGAACCCAGGATAACCCACCACCCCAACAACAACAGGGACCTGGGGGCAGTGGGCACACGGTCCAGGGGACGGAGGCACAGGAAAACAGGGGAACTGGAAGGGCTGTCGTGCGACAGGGGGCGGACAGGCAAAGGGAACCCACTCTCCACAAGGCCATCTCCTCCATCATGGGAGCATACCACCACTCCCAGGAGACTATGGCAACGGTCCTGGCCAAGTTTCAGGAGACCCAGCGCATGCAGGAGGAACAGTATTTGGGGTTCAGGGAGGAACTCAGAACCATCAGCTCCGCCCTGGGCACCATCGTCGGGGTGCTGAAGGAAATACTTAACACCAGGAGGGACACTGTGGCACTCCAAGGGGCCCCTTACACTAGCATGGACGATGAACTGCCCACCACCTCCGCCGGCGCTAGTGGACAGGAGGCACCACCACAGGACCACCACACCAGCACCCCACCCCCTGCAGACGGAGAACCACCCGCAAGCGGTCCCTGAGATCCAGGAACACGACAGAGCACGATGCCAAGACCCCCGCCAAGAAATGAGACCACCCTGATTGTCAATCCACTGTCCCACTTTGTAACCCTGTCTATATTGGAACTGCCCCAGCTCCACTTCCCATGCCCATATGGGCAATGCACCTGTGAGACTAATAGACTGGACTCTGCCATGGACATTCCTCCACCATCACCCCTCACCATTTTACAACCCCCCTCCAATATTGAGCCCTTAAATAAACACCCTTGAATCACAAAACAATCTGGAGTCAGTCTGTGATTTCGAAAATGTGTATTAGCAATACAGTGACAAAATGCTGTTTCAAATGTAATGTCAACATACCTATGTCACACATCTCAAGTCCATGAGGAATCTAAGCAGATGACACAGGTTGGAAACCACACCTGTGAAACCGTAAGGGAAATGTACAACTCAGTGACCATATACTGGTTGAAATCGACAGACAGGATAGAGGTAGAAGTGTGAAAGTACTTGTAGTAGGCAGGAATGTTTTCTCACCTGTGTGTCACTGGAAATATTGCTGGATAACTGAGTCCCTGTTGTCAATGTCTTCTTCCTCTGCTTCCTCCTCATCACTGTCCACAGGCTCCACAGCTGCCACAACACCGCCATCTGGACCATCCTCCTGCAGAAAAGGCACCTGTCGTCTCAAAGCCAAGTTGTGAAGCATACAGCAGGCCACGATGATCTGGCACACCTTCTTTGGTGAGTAGAATAGGGAACCACCTGTCATATGGAGGCACCTGAACTTGGCCTTCAGGAGGCCGAAGGTGCGTTCGATCACCCTCCTAGTCCGCCCATGGGCCTCATTGTAGCGTTCCTCTGTCCTGGTCCTGGGATTCCTCACTGGGGTCAGTAGCCATGACAGGTTGGGGTAACCAGAGTCCCCTAATAGCCACACCCGGTGCCTCTGGAGTTGACCCATCACGTAAGGGATGCTGCTATTCCGCAGGATGTGGGCGTCATGCACAGAGCCAGGGAACATAGCATTTACCTGGGAGATGTACTGGTCTGCCAAACACACCATCTGTACATTCATGGAATTATAACTCTTCCGGTTCCTGTACACCTGTTCACTCCTGTGGGGGGGGACCAGAGCTACATGGTACCCATCAATGGCACCTATGATGTTGGGGATATGTCCAAGGGCATAGAAGTCACCTTTAACTGTAGGCAAGTCCTCCACCTGAGGGAAAACGATGTAGCTCCGCATGTGTTTCAGAAGGGCAGACAACACTCTGGACAACACGTTGGAAAACATAGGCTGGGACATCCCTGATGCCATGGCCACTGTTGTTTGAAATGACCCACTTGCCAGGAAATCGAGCACTTATAGCACCTGCACTTGAGGGGGGATTCCTGTGGGATGGCGGATTGCTGACATCAGGTCAGGCTCCAACTGGGCACACTGTTCCTGGATTGTGGCACGGTCAAACATGTAGGTGATGATCAAACTTCTTTCCTCCATTGTCGACAGGTCCACCAGCGGTCGGTACACCGGAGGATTCCGCCATCTCCTCACATGTCCCAGCGGACGGTTCCTAGGAAGGACAACAGCGACCACAGAGTCAAACAACTCAGAGGTATGTACCCACAGTCTACACAGAACACCATTCATACACAAAATCTGGCCTGTATTTGTGTTGTGAGACTAGGCCTAGGTATGTGTGACGCAGTTGGTAATTAGGCCATGTGGGCCCCTGAAATGGCGGCTGCCTGACCTCTGAACTGGGACAATGGGATGTGAGGTAACTGCGCTGGCGTTGTACACTGTCGCGGTAGGCGGTCGAAGACCGCGGCGCAATGCTGCATTGGTTAACATTGGACCCTATGGGTCCCAGGAGCCAATGACGATGTACACCGGCGGTGATGGTACGCACCGCCGCGGACGTGACCGCCATTTTCTAGCTGCTTAATCACTCGATACCTGATCTTCGACAGGAGAGGACCTACACTGCAAGTGCTGCTGTGACCTCGGTCTGGAAGAGACAATGGCTTGTGCGTCTGGGGAAAGGGCCCCTGCCTTCACAGCACAGGAGTTGGAGAAGCTCGTGGACGGGGTCCTCCCCCAGTACACGCTACTCTACGGTCCTCCAGACCAACAGGTAAGTACACAGGGAGCACGTTGTATGGGCTATGCCTGTGTGGAGAGGGCTGGTTGTAAGAAGGAAGGGGGCACAGTTCTGCATGCATGAAGGACTGTGAATGCATGTGCCACATGGCAAGGGTAGGGATGTGGGCCAGTCACTTAGACGGTGCAGTTGTTAATGCTTACTCTTCTTCCCCTGTACATGTCATGTAGGTCAGCGCCCACCAGAAGAAGGATATTTGGCGTGCCATCGCCAAGGACGTCCGGACCCTGGGGGTCCACCACAGACAGAGCACCCACTGCCGGAAAAGATGGGAGGACATTCGCCGCTGGAGCAAGAAGACAGCGGAGGCTCAGCTGGAGATGGCCTCCCAACGTGGGAGGGGTGCCTGTCGAAACATGACCCCCCTGATGTTCCCGATCCTGGCGGTGGCCTACCCTGAGTTGGATGGGCGCTTGAGGGCAACACAGCAGACACAAGGGGGTGAGTACAACATCATTCAGCTGACTTTGCGCGCAGTGAAGGTGTCTGGGTGAGGGAGGAGGGCTGTGGGTTTCCCTAGGCCAGGGCGAGTTCCGTAGGCTAGGCCCCTCCGTAAAGCAGGCCATGTTGCACCCCACCCCACCTCTGTAGAGTGCCAAGTACAGGTATTCATGCCCCTGTGTCATCTATGTGTGCAGATGTCGTCCATAGCCTTGTAGGCCATTTCCCAGGAATTGCATCTGTAGAGCCCAACAGCGCGACGTAGTGCAGGGGGCTACTGTGTCTGTATTGTCCGCCAACGATAGCGGTAAGCCATGCACTCAACCTGTCTTTCTTCTGTCGTCCCCCCCCCTTTTTGTGGTCTCCCTGTTCTTGTGTGCATCAGCATCATCAGGCGGAGGTACAGTGGCACCAGAGCACAAGGGAGCTGCATCCCACATGGCCCTGGAGGGCCACACCACGGACTCAGAATACACCAGTGGGATGGAGGGCGGGGGGAGCACCACGGGGTCATAGGATCTGCAACCAGCGACACAGACTCATCCTCCGATGGGAGCTCCCTTGTGGTGGTGGCAAAATCTGTGCCCCCCACTTCTACGGGTACAACCGCCACCCCCACTACCAGCACCGCCCTCCCAGCAGCCCCTCAGCCTTCGCCCGTGCCCGCTCACCCAGGAGGGTGGGCATCACCTTCGCCCCAGGCACCTCAGCCCCTGCCCCTGTCACCTCTGCTGCCCTCAGTGAGGAGGCCATTGACCTACTCAGGTCACTCACTGTTGGGCAGTCTACCATTTTGAATGCCATCCAGGGTGTAGAAAGGGAATTGCAACACACAAATGCATTCCTGGAGGCCATTCATTCTGGTCAGGCTGCCCTTCATCGAACCCTGCAAACTCTGGCCTCAGCACTGATGGCAGCTATTGTCCCTGTGTCTAGCCTTCCCCCTCCAACTTCCTCCACCCAGACCCAATCCCCTGTACCCCAGCCTATCCCAAGCACACCATCAAACCAGCCTGCACACACCTCACCACACAAGGTAAGCTCAGGCAAACATAAGCACCACACATCCCACAGGCACTCACGCGAGCATCACACACATACAGACACACCAACATCCACTGCCTCCACTGTGTCCCCCTCCTCGTCGTCTTCCTCCTCCCTCCCAGTCTCATCTACACTCACACCTGCATGCACTATCACTACAGCCACTACGTCCCGCACCAGCACACCCACCACAACACCCCGCTCACGTGCACTCACCACCCCTACTACCATTTACACGTCCCCTGTGTCCTCTCCCAGTGTGTCTGTGACGCCCCCTCCCAAGATACACAAACGCAGGCACACACCCACCCAACAGCCATCCACCTCACGACAGCTTCCAGCCCATGCACCTGCACCCAAATCCACAAAAGTTACACCTCCTACAACCACCACCTCTTCCTCCACTCCCATGCCCCCTCCAGCTACCCGTCCCAGTGTGTCCAAACAACTTTTCCTGTCCCCCATTAACCTATTCCCCCCCCTCCAACTCATAGGTCCCGTACTAGCACCTCAGCCTAAAAATCTCCGGGACCAGTGGTGCCTGTTGTTATAGGTATGTGGAGTGTACCGGACACCAGCCCAGCCAGTGTGGCACGGAGCCAGAGCACAGCCAGTCCCCCCCTGTGAAGCACCAGAAGTTGGACAGTGCCCGGCGGGAGAGGGGGAAGACTCCAGCCAGCAAAGCCACTCACAAGGGTCCCGGGGGGAGTGTCGACTCAGCTGTGACTCGTCCCAAGGTGGGGAAGGTCCAGAAGAAATCTCCAAAGTCTGGGAGGAGCAGCACGGCGGAGAAGACTGCCATCATCCCCGCTGCCCAGGAGGCCACCGCCAGCCCCATCGTCACTGGCCAGGAGGCCACCGCCAGAGTCACTGCCCAGGAGGCCAGCCCCATCGTCACTGGCCAGGAAGCCACCGCCAGAGTCGCTGCCCAGGAGGCCAGCCCCATCGTCACTGGCCAGGAGGCCACCGCCAGCCACAGCCCAGCTGGCCAGGAGGGGCCCGCAAGCCACAGCCCAGCTGACCCATGAAGGACCGCCAGCCACAGCCCTGCTTGGCAATGAAGGACCGCCCTGGCAAGCACCGCTGAACAGGGCAAAGACCGCCATGGAATGCACCGCTGAACAGGTCTGACACTGGCAACTCAAGCACCGCTGAACAGGCCAAGGACCGCTGAACAGGGCAAAGACCGCCATGGAATGCACCGCTGAACAGGTCTGACACTGGCAACTCAAGCACCACTGAACAGGCCAAGGACTGCTGAACAGGGCAAAGACCGCCATGGAATGCACCGCTAGCCCATTTGCGGCAGGGGCAGTGACGCAACTGGGACCGTCATGGGGTGTGTGCTGCACTCTGGGCACCAGTCCCCCTCCAGAACCAGTGGAGAACAGCATCCACTCCGTCTGTCCTTGGCAGGATGAAGCACTCTGGGCACAAAGCCCCCTCCAGAACCAGTGGAGAAAGGCATCCACTCCGTCTGTCCTTGGCAGGATGAAGCTCTCTGGGCACCAGTCCCCCTCCAGAACCAGTGGAGAACAGCATCCACTCCGTCTGTCCTGCACAGGATGAAGCACTCTGGGCACCAGTACCCCTCCAGAACCAGTGGAGAACAGCATCCACTCCGTCTGTCCTGCACAGGATGAAGCACTCTGGGCACCAGTCCCCCTCCAGAACCAGTGGAGAAAGGCATCCACTCTGTCTGTCCTTAGCAGGATGAAGCACTCTGGGCACAAAGCCCCCTCCAGAACCAGTGGAGAAAGGCATCCACTCCGTCTGTCCTGCACAGGATGAAACACTCTGGGCACCAGTCCCCCTCCAGAACCAGTGGAGAACAGCATCCACTCCATCTGTCCTGCACAGGATGAAGCACTCTGGGCACCATTCCCCCTCCAGAACCAGTGGAGAAAAGCATCCACTTCGTCTGTCCTTGGCAGGATGAAGCACTCTGGGCACAAAGCCCCCTCCAGAACCAGTGAAGAACAGCATCCACTCCGTCTGTCCTTGGCAGGATGAAGCACTCTGGGCACAAAGCCCCCTCCAGAACCAGTGGAGACTGTTATCCACTTGAGAGACTGTGGCTTTGCACTCCCCTGGATGGCACAGTGGGCAACCCACCCACTGTAGAGACTTGAGAGACTGTGGCTTTGCACTCCCCAGGATGCAGCAGTGGGCAACCCAACCACTGTAGAGACTTGAGAGACTGTGGCTTTGCACTCCCCAGGATACATCAATGGGCATGGAGCCTCCTCGTGGATCTGGCTTCGTGCACTCATCCGGCTGAGGTGCCCCCACCTTCCCTTCCCCCTGAGGTGCCTGTTGTATTTCGATCTGATGCCCCTGCAGTGTTCTGTCTGTTTTGATCAGGAAGACTATCGCAGGGAGAATATGGAGTTCCGTCTCCATGGTACCCTCCTTCCTTGTGGAGTGTGTAGAGGTGAGCGTTTTCCCTTCGAAATTCCTGTTTCCGCCGTGTTTTTATCCGCGGTGAATCCGCCCCGGAAAAGGTGGCGGATTGGCAGGTTGTGATACTGTGGGCAGTACATTGTCCTCCGCCTGTCTGTTGGCGGTGACCGCCGCGCTGTTTGTTTGTACCGCCGTGGCAGTCGGAGTGTTAAAGTGGCTGTCTTTGTTGGCGGTTTCCGCCACGGTCATAATTCCAATTTTTTTACCGCCGACCTGTTGGCGGTCTTACCGTCGCTTTAACACCGTCCGCCAGGGTTGTAATGACCACCTTAGTCTCTCCCCTGGGTCTTGTCTGTGTTCTCCTGACTGGTTCCTGGTTGTCTGGGGTCTCCCTGGGGTCTCTCCTGGCTTCTGGGGTCAATTTTGGGGCTCCTTAGCACTGTTTGCTCCATTTGTGTCACTTTTTGACACTACTGTGGTAATAAATGGCACATATCCATGTTGCGATGTGTTTCCATGTCGTAAACCAGAAAAGAGTAATTTTTCCTACATTAACGTCTTTTTGCCTTACGGCAAAGCGCAATGGTTAACGTCAGGAAAAATGACTTCAACCTATTCCTAACGCCACCCTGCTTCAATGTATAAATATGACACGCAAGTGGCATTAAGAAATGGCGCTAGCCAGCGCTAAACATTTTGAAGAAGTATAAACCTTGCCCCAAGTATCAGTAAAATTTACCTCACCTGATGACTACCAGCTCCAGCCGGTGTTCCATGTCTCCCTGAGGGAATCTTTTAACGCTGGAGATTCTCCATTTCCTACACCACCCCCCAACTCTTGTGAATCATCATCAAGAATATGAAGTGTCCAAATGATTCCAAATGGATTTGAGGAAAACTTTTCTATCTCCTTGACTGGATGGTTTATGCCCCTGAGAATCGATCCTGGGAACCTGCGGCTGCTTTTCATGCCCCACACCTAGTCTGTCTCTTACATGCCTGAAATCCCTCTAAGCCCCACCCTATTGGTCAGTTTTTGGGGGATGACTGTCACACCACAAGCAGTCTGTGCACTTTGTTCCTGGAATCAACCATAACCTGTGCTCTTTGTTCCTCGAAGCAACAGCTATATGTGACCCCCTAGGCATCTCTTCCCTACACTGACACCTGTGTAGTCCCCACTGTCCCTCCACCCAGCTTAAGCATCCTTCCCCAAAGGTATGCAAGAATTTCCACACATTTCCCGAAGTCTCATGAGACTTGAGACATGGAGGCCATTTGGGGTGTGGCTCTATAAAGCCTGCGCCCAATCGCTCATGCCTTGCTTGGCAGTAGGAGACCATCTCCATTTCAAGCTCAGCACTTAAGTGATTCCAGAAGAAGACCAGCTTAGTGTCTCCTCTTCTAACAGCACCTTGTGTTTCTCAGCTTCCTGACGCCTCATGCTCTCCAGTTTCCTGGTGATTCAACCTGTAAATAAAACAAAAAGAAGAAGGATATTCTCGGAAAATTCTGGAAGGGAACCATCGCATGGAACAGTTGATGCCCACTGACCTCTGGCTCGTGTAAAGGATAGTGAAAGCATTTGTTAACTAAAACAAAGCCCGTATGGGAAGAAACATTGCAAGAGTTTGTTATAAGGTCGGAATGCTAATCAAAAACAGCATTTAATTAATAAGATTTTCATCATTATTGCCAAGTCCATCAAGGAAAAAGTGACTCACGAATTGTTAATACGAGCTTTGGCATCAGAATGTGGTAAAAATAGTAGATGTTATTACTGTAGATTGACATGGCTGCTACCAAATTGCCCTAATTTAGACTCTGAAAGAGTTGTATACTATTACTACTGGTTCCCAGGAGGCAGATACAGCCAGAGAACCCATCATTGCTAATGGCTGAAGTACTGATAAATGGTCTAAATTAAAGAAGATCTGTCACATTTGGCTGATGCATATAACTTATGCTATAATGAACTAGCTTCATATGCCCACTTAAATCCACGTCATATCCCCATAGCACAGATACATTCTCCTCTCTTTAGCCCTTTGAAAGAAGACTTGCTACTGTCTCTTTCTAAAATAGAACAGAAAACTCAACACAACAATTCAATCCCTGGCACATAAGCAAGTGTAAGAAAGCTGAAGCATAATTTATTAAATCTATTAAAGCTAAAGATCCAAAATCTGTACAACTAAATAGAAAGATGTTAAACAAGGTGCTTGATTGTAGTAAAAAAGAATGGGACAATCAAACCTGGAAAGAATTACTGGATACTTTCAGGGAGAGAGATATGACTAGGTTTTGGCACATCATTGCTCATGGGAGTGAGACGATGACAACAGGCCATTTTATTCAGCCAGACCATTGGGTTTACCATTTTCCTTTCCAATATTCCATATCTGAGAGGCCAGGTTTATCTGACCCGCTTCCACCTCTTTAGTGATCCATTGCCCTTCTTGGTGTTTACGACTAACAAAACTCGGAAGTCAATTGAGGCTCTAAAGCCAGTGAAGACACCAGGACAAGACATGATTCCTGGTGATCTTTTTAGGTCTGACCTGAAGGTTTAGAGTTCCTACTTCGAACTACTCTTCAACAGGGGCACCAGTACCAGATTCCTGGAAGGGAGCTACCATTATTTGCATTTTGAAGAAGGGGGGCAGGGGCTCCGTAGGAAACTACAGGCAAATTAGCCTTCTAGATAACTCCCAGAAAATATTTAATAGAGTAATTCTGATGGAACTTCAAATTTGGATGGCTAAAGCACAAGTCCTCCTAAACATCCAAGTGGGTTTCAGGTCTATCATCAACATATTGACCAGTCCTTTCATTCGACAATGACAACTTAGAAACACATAAAGATACTAAAAGGCCATTTGTATATTCGCTCTGTGGACCTAAGGGTGGCTTTTGATCCAGTGCCTATCCATAAGCTTAGGCTCAATTGAGGGAGAGTGGGGTTTCAGAGTTGCTGATTGCCATTTTGGTCAGAATCCTTGAGGGCAGCTATGCTCAGGTGAAGTGGTGTGGTAAGGGTTGTTTACTGAATGCTTGCCTTTCAATAGGGAAGTTTGACAGGGGTGCATCCTGGCGCCCCCTTGATTTCCCCTCTACCTGAGTGATGTTAACACCTGCATACTGGAATGTATTCATGATTCTCCAAAACGTGATGGCATGCTTATACGTACCCTATTATTTGTGGATGAAACTCTGCTTAATTCCTGCACACCTGTAGGGTTATAAATGTTGATGAACAGATTCCAGGACTACAGTGACAACAATAGCCTAGTAATAAATATGCTATGTTAGAAATGGGTTTCCTGCTTGGTATAAGCATGCACCCTGTCTAAGCAGGAACCACAATCCTAGGGAGAGTAAGTCACAAACATACCCTAGGTTAACCATACTCACCCTCTGGTAGCTTGGCAGACAGCAGTCAGGCTTATCTTAAAAGGCAATGTGTTAAATATTTATGCAACACTTCAAACAGAAAAATAGTGAAAATACCACATAAAAATATTCCACACCTGGTTAGAAAAAAAAGCTAAATTTAATAAATGAAAGAAGACCAAAACGATAAAAAAATCAATAAGTAGAATGTGAGATATGCATTTTTACCGAATAAATTGTGAAATAGTGCTTAGAAACAAGAAGCATCAAACTTGATGTTGCCACCGGCAGCCATTGGACGTTGGATCTTGAGTGCTTGGGTGTAAGATGAGTCCACCTGAAGGATCAATCAAGGGACTATAAATATTTCTTATTAGTGAGGAACTTTGAAACTTTTAAGTTAGTCTACTCCTTCCTCGAGTCTGTCCAGACCTCTGCCACAGTTAGTATATTCCTGTCTTGTCTCTACTACTTTTCTGTCAGTCTGCTGATGCCTGGCGAAGACTTCTGCTGTCTTCTCCACGTCCTGTCCCTCTCAAAGCCATATTTAATCTTCATATTATGAGTTTCCACTTAGTCTTAATTGCCCCATTTGTTTATGCTGTTCAGTACTAATACGCCCAACTAATTCTGAACTGCTGACTTGTTATATGTGCAGCCCATGTTCTGCACTGTCATGATGCTGCTGTCAACTGATGTTGGGACAAAATTGACTGCTCTAGCTCATGAAGTATTTCTGTCTGCTGTCCCATGAGGAGAGGTATAACTAAATGTGGTTTCTTGTTTGACTTTTCAGCTTAGATAATTACACAAGCATATTTTTATAGAGAGTATTCCTAGTTAGATGATTTTTTTCAAATTATTTTTGCCTTATTCTTTTTGCTTTTGCCCGCATGTGATAGCCCATTCCCACACATGCAAGTGTAAATTCTTGTTCGATTAAGGATGGCCCAGCCCTGAAATGTGGATATTAAAAATTATATTTGATGATTTACTGATGTCACCATCATCTACTTTGAAATCTGATATTAATGTACATATTATGTTGTCGCTAATTTATGTTATTCTTTTGGAGTGTTTAATAGTGCTAACGCTTAGTGGGTTAAATCTCTCTAGATGTTTTGGTAAGCCCATGGTTTTATGTATGTTTATAACTTAGTTTTGCGCACCAATATACTGTTTGCACTGAATTAGTGTAAATTTTTCTACTCTAATTCAGTGCAAACCTCACTCCTTATTTATACTTTGGTGCCAGACCCGTCTAGCGCCTAATTTAAGGAGTTAAAGTCATTTTTTGGACGTGGAAACCTACCTTGCCTTAATGAGATGCAAGGTATGCGTTCCCATGCAAAAAATGACTCTATGGTCCTAACGCCATATTTATACTCCTGTGCAAAAAATGGTGCACAGCAGGGAGGAGGGGTCAAAAAATGGTGCCAAGCTTGATTTGCCTCATTTGTTAATGCCTGGGTCAGGGCAGGCATTAGGGGACCTGTGGGGCTATTTCCTTGGTGGAACAACACCATAGAATAAGCCCACAGGAGCCCTCCTCAGACCCCAGGGACACCCCCGCCCACACCAGAGGGACAGCAGAGTATGGGGGACCCCATCCCAGGTAAGTACAGGTAAGTGAAGGTAAGTATTTTATTTTATTTTTTAAAGTGCCAGAGGGGGCCCTGAAATGGGCCCCTATACATGGCACAGGGCACAATGGCCATGCCCAGGGGACCCTGGTCCCCTGTTCTGGCCATTGGTGTGGTGGGCATGACTCCTGTCTTTACTAAGACAGAAGTCATGTGGTATGGATGGGTTTGCGTCAGAAAATGACTCTGGGCTGGTTAGAGTCATTTTTTTTTACTCTAACCTGCCAAACGTCATTTTTTGGTGCAAAACCTCCTTCTTCCATACCGCCAGCCCCACCGACTAACGTCATGTTTTTTTACACTGGCGTACCCTTTGCACCGGCTTGCACCATTCCATAAATATGGTGCCCGGCTGGTGCACAGAAATGGTGCGAGCCGGTGCTAAACTTTTTGGTGTAAAACTGCGTTTGTGCAGTTTTGCCCCAAAAAGTATAAATCAAGGCCTATATGCGTGACATTGATTTTGGAATTGTAATAAAGCTTTAAACTTTTATTTGGTTTTTAGTTTGACTTGTGTTAAATAGTTTGTGGAGTCTAAAATTGTTGATGGTTTAATGTCACTGATTTGTGACTGAATTAATCTAACTACTACACTCTTCACTAAGACAAAAGATCCAGTTGACCTCTAATGGTGGGAATAGTGATGTTCTCTCACCAGCGTGCTTGTGGTTTCTGAACCCAAGGTGGGAAGAAGACGTCCGTGGGTGTGCCAGTGTTGTTCTCTTCTTTTGTGTGGCCTGCCAAATCGAACGAAGAAGATGGATTCAACCTCTGTGTTTTAATTTGAACCTCTGGTCATACCTGAAGGCATTATGGATCATTTGACTATTCAGGAACTGTTGTATCCTGCCTGAATAGAGTTTTGCACAGTGTATGGCTAAGCAGAAAGAAAGCAGGGCAGGATTTGTAATCAAACATCATAAGGCTCTGATCTATTTATACTCTGCTGTCTATTTGGTAATAATTCTCGTCAATACTTTTATTTTGCACATAACTTATTTAGGGTCACTGTACTAATAGTTTATACTGTTATGACATGTATTTTAAAGAGTTTTTAAAAAGTATAGTATTTATGTGTCTGACTTCTTTTGAAACATTAGCTTTATGTTGTCTTTTATAAGCTCGTCTCAAAATAAACACTTTTGAAGAGGAGGATGACGATGATTTTTTTTCATTCCACCTAATTGTGCAGAATTTTGTGCACATTTCTGTATTTTTGTGTATTTACGCAAAAGCACATTACACAAATTTTGAACATTCCTGATAAACAAGTGGATTAAAATAAAAGAACCCTGAAGTGCTCCTCTACGGACCACGTCGGGGGACATAGAATCAACCTGTTTATTGCTCAGAAAAGGGGTGACCCAATTTGTAGCCTGGCCTGATACCACAACCACCTCATGAATATTGTTAGGACGGAGAAGTCCTCTACATGGTAAGGATGTCTACCTTTGGCTGAAGTGCCCAACTGTACTGTCGTCTTGATCTCTAATGCTGAATTTTTGTCATAGGTAAACAGGGGACATGTGGGTGTTTCATGACGTGGACCTGTCTCACGGATTGTGGTCTTGTTGGACCTGGAGGGGAGCCAAAAGCGATACTCTCAGAGTGGTGAAAGGCTACCGCCTTCACAAGGGATTAAGCAGCACAAGCGCGGTGTCAGCAGCATACTCTGTGGTGATAAGTAGTAGTGAACAGGACCTTTCTACCCTGTGCCAGTAGAGTGATGCCTATAGCTCACCCACCTTTTCAAAGTTCTGCTGCTGTGTGTTTAACTCACCCTTGGCGTACATTAGGTAGTGAACCTGTATGGTTCTATGTCTGCCTAGGAATGGTACAGTGCAGAGAAAATGCAGTACTGTGTTTTACAGGTAAGAATGATGCTTGTGCAGGGTGCAGATTTGCCTATGACTAATGCATTACATGAAAGATGTAGTGCTCTTCCATCCATGCCAAATGAGAGAATATGCAGGGTGTATGTATACTTGCTTAAGGTATAATACATGAAGGGTGACGTGTTGTGCAGACCACAGACTGAATGTGTGCTGGCACTGTGTGTGTTTTGAATTAAGCACACACTAGCTAGTTGAATACAGGAAATCTTCAGTACTAAATAATGCACACAGATTGAGTTTCCGTGCTGAATGGATATGTACAAATAAGGGTACATTGCACAGAGATATTTGGGCTGGACAGTAAGTGTGCTGTAAGTAGATACTAAGTAAATCTGCCTGCAAGGGTGCATTATATGGAGGGTCCTGGGGCAGCATTAGGGATCCTAACAACAGTACAGTCGGGCACTCAGGGCAGGAGTGGATGTCTTCACCATGCAGAGGACTTTTCCGGCCCAACATGAGGAGCAGATAAATCCCTCCTGGCAAATTTGTGGATTACTGTATTCCTGTTAGCTGTGAGGGACACTCACTACAGGGAAGGGAGAGACATCCTTTGCATTTTAAGATGTTTATCTTTAATTCAGTGACAGATCACAAGGAAGGGGCCTTGATGCATCTCAGGAGGTTGATGGGGCTGATAAGAGAATCATAAAGAGTAAGGCTGTGGGTCTGGGGTTAAGCTTTTGATGCATATTTCACTGTGGCCGACATCCAAATAAGAACTCTGGTCACTCCAGTGAATTGTGTTGTGGGTCTGTCAGCTTCAGAGTCATACCTGCTGTGGCAGACATCTTTCAAGAGGAAAGACGAAAGATAGAAGCGCCCACTTCAAAAGAAACACAACTGCAACATTAAACCTCAAAAAGTCACACCCTAAATCACATTTGGTTTCTGAAAAAAGACTACATGATGGAGAGGTTAATTCCTGTAATTTGCCCCGTTGGGCGTTTTCCACTATTCTACTGTGAGAAGGACAATCTCTCTCTTTTAAGGATTAAGGCCCTCATTATAATATTGGCGGTAAATGACGCCTACGGCCGTGCTGACGGTTGCCAACATACAGTGACTGCAGAGGTATACCGCTACGGTAATTCTGACCCACACAGAGAAATCCGCCACTATACAGACACCCACACAAGTCCGCCAGACCAAAGGCCAGTGATAAACTGGCAGTACCAAAACCCACACCATTACGCCAACAGGAATACGCCCACAGTATCAGGACCCACGAATCACCGTGGCGCTCTTTCAACCACGGTAAACCATCGGCGGTACACACCGCCATGCTCATAATACACACACACTTACAAAACTCCACCACATTGGACAATTCAAACTACATACACCTGACACACATACACACACCACACCACTATAAAACACACACTCATATTACCCACAACCCTTTCAACGAAGAAAAAGATAGCCAACAGAGATAGAGACAAGCCAGGAGCACCCACTCAATCTGAGCCACAGAACACCATCACCCATACACCATCCACGTACCTCACAGCACACACCACAGCACATCACCCCACACATCCTCACACATACCACTCACACCATATCCGTGGCACCCCAAAGACACCCCAGGTTTTCAGAGGAGGAGCTAAGGGTCATGGCGGAGGAAATCATCCGGGTAGAGCCACAGCTATTCGGATCACAGGTGCAGCAGACGTCCATTGCAAGGAAGATGGAGCTAAGGCGGAGAGTCGTGGACAGGGTCAACGCCGTGAGACAGCACCCCAGAACAAGGGATGACATCAGGAAGAGGTGGAACGACCTATTGGGGAAGGTGATTCTGTGGTTGCAAGACACCAGGTAGCCGTACAGAGGACTGGCGGAGGACCCCCCACCTTCTCCCTCACAACTAACAACATGGGAGGAGCAAGTCTTGGCAATAATGCATCCTGAGGGCCTCGCAGGAGTAGCAGGAGGACTGGACTCTGGTAAGTGAAATCGTTACTATTATATCGCCCACCCTACCTGCATGCCATCACAAACTCCTACTCCTACCCTCACGCCCATCACTCCACCACCTCACAAATACCCCACTATCACAACCCACCCATCCCAATACCAATACCAAGCCCTGCATGCAACACCTATGCATGGACACCCATCACTAAGGCATGCCCATTAGAGAGAATCACCTAGCTCACAAAATCACCACACACACAAGGAAAAGCTAATAGGGCAATCATAACCATACAGGGAAAAACACCCATGCACAAGATGGCACACACAGATACAATAACACTGCATTTACATCCCCACAGGACTCCCACTCAACGTCACCGGAGAGAAGGTGCTACCAACATCCAGTCCCCTCAGAGAAGAGGCACACAGTGATGACAGCAGCTCTGCTCGCCTGGATCACGATGACCAACCTGGGCCATCAGGGACCTCTGGACAGTCAGGTACCCAGGCACAGGCCCATACCACAACAGACCCTCCCCCCTGAGGAAACACCAGCACAGCATCCACCCAGGGGGCCCATGCCGTTGTCCCCAGGACACGTCAATCAGCAGCGTGTCCACCTCTACAGGGACCACAGGCAACCCCACAAACCCAAGACAATCAGGGACCTGGGGTCAGTGGCAGTGGGCACACAGTTCAGGGGTCAGAGGCACAGGACAACAGGGAAGCAGGGAGGACTGCTGTGCGACACGGTGAGGACAGGCACATGGAACCCACTCTCCACGAGGCAGTTGCAGGGATCCTGGGAGCATACCACCATTCCCAGGAGACCTTGGGCTAGAGGAGCTGAGGCACCGGAAACGGAGGGAGCTGCATCCCACATGGGCCTGGAGGCCGAATCCACCAACGGTGAGAGCACCAGTGGGACGGAGGGCAAGGGGAGCACCACGATGGAGACAGGAGGGAACACTATAGACAGCGACTCCTCCTCCGATGGAAGCTCCCTGGTGGTACACCGCCCTCCCAGCATTCCCTCAGCGTGTTTCCCATGCCCGCTCACCCAGGAGGGTGGGCATCTTCTTCGCCCCAGGCACATCAGGCCCTGCCTCAGTCAGCCCTGCTGCCCTCAGTGAGGAGGCTATTGACCTCCTGAGATCTCTCACTGTTAGGCAGTCAATCATACTGAATGTTATCCAGGGTTTCGAGAGGCATTTGCAACAAACAAATGCATACCTGGAGGGCATTCACTCTGGTGTGGCGGCCCAACAGACAGCATTTCAGGCTCTGGCCTCTGCACTGATGGCAGCCATTGTCCCTATATCCAGCCTCCCCCTCCAACTTCCTCTACCCAGTCCCAATCCCCTCAACCCCAGCCTTTCCCAAGCACACCTTCAGACCAGCATTCACCCAAATCAACACACAGAAGAGGCTCTGGCAAACACAAGCACAGCACTTCATCTCACAGGCACTCACACAAGCACCATCCACATGCAGACTCACCAACATCCACTGCCTCCACTGTGTCCCCCTCCTCCTCATCGTCCACCTCCCTCCCAGTTGCATCTCCACTCACACCTGCATGCGCTACATCCTCATCCACTAGCTCCATCACCAGCACACCCGTCACTACATACCCCTCACTGGCAGTCACAACACCCACATCCATGCACACGTCCCCTGTGTCCTCTCCCACTGTGTCTGTGACCCCTCCTCCCAAAGTACACAAACGCAAGCACACACCCACCCAACATCCATCCACCTCACAACAGCATCCAGCTCATACACCTGCACCCAAACACAGCAGACTACCACCTACTACAAGCACTCCCTCTTACTCCACTCCCAAACCTTCAACCTCTTCCCGTCCCTATGTCCCTAAGAAGATCTTCCTAGCAAACATTGACCTGTTCCATACCCCTCTCCCCACCCCCTCTAGAAACAGTGGAGGAAGGCATCCACTCACCCTATCCTTGGCAGGATGAAGCACATTGGGCACCAAGCCCCCTTCAGAACCAGTGGAGAAAGACATCCACTCACTCTATCCTTGGCAGGATGAAGCACACTGGCCACAAAGCCCCCTCCAGAACCAGTGGAACATGTCACCCACTTGAGAGACTGTGGCTTTGCACTCCCCAGGACCAAGCAGTGGGCAAACCACCCACTTGAGAAACTTGAGAGACTGTGGCTTTGCACTCCCAGCAAGCAGTGGGCAAACCACCCATTTGAGAGACTTGAGAGACTGTGGCTTCTCACTCCCCAGGACCAAGCAGTGGGCAAGCCACCCACTTGAGAGGATGTGGCTTTGCACTCCCCAGGACCAAACAGTGGGCATGGAGCTCCCTCCAGAAGCAGTGGCGTTGTCCCATCTTCCGGCTGAGGTGCCCCACCTTCCCCTTCCCCCTGAGGTGCCGGTGTGTTTTCGACCTGATGCCTCTGCAGTATTCTCTCCGTTTTGAGGCAGGAGTAAAGTGTGGGCTTGACCTATGTGTTATAGCCCAGTGGGCCACGGACTATTTTTGTGTGGACATTGTCCCTCATTTTGTATATATTGTATATATTGTACATACTGTTTATTTATATATGAACGCATTTCTCTAAATTTCTAATACTATACTATTTTGACTCCATTCCTTTTGTCCTTGCGTTATTCCAGAGGGTTCCGGGGTGTATATGTAATGCTGTTGCATGTGTTTGTGTGTATTGTGTTGTGGAGAGGGTGGGGGTGGGAGTGTTGTGTGTTGTGTGTGTGTGTCACTCTCTTTTTCCTCCCCCCTCCCCTGTGTACTAGGTGCAGTACTCACATTGGTCGTTGTTGCCGGCGTTGGTACTCCTGGTATATAAGAAGATACACCAGCATGGGTAACACCTGCAGTTCGGGCTCCATGGCGTCCTGGTTCTACTTGAGTTTCGAGAGGTGAGTTGTTTCCCTTCTGTGTACTGTTTCCGCCGTGCTTCTGATGGTGTTGGTACCGCCCTGGAAAAGTTGGCTGATGGGCGGGTTGTAATGGGGTGGGCGGTACATTGTCTTCCACCTGTCTGTTGGCGGTTATCGCCTTGGTGTTTGTTGCTACCGCCGTGGTGGTCGGAGTGTTAAAGTGGCTGTATGTGTTGGCGGTTTCCGCCGTGGTCATGATTCCTTTTTTTTACCGCCGGACTGTTGGCGGTATTACTGGCGCTTTAACACCGACCACCAGGGTTGTAATGAGGGCCTAAATGTTGTTTTTATTTGTTTACTGTAGCTGAGTACAGTATAAAGAGGTCTTGAGTCATTGTAAAATCCTCCTCCTTTTCCACTATGGATGATTGCCTTTTCTTCTTTCTTCTTCTTCCCCAGGTGGTGATTTTGGTGGAGTACGTCACCTCGGTGGAACAGAAACAGGGTGCAAGGAGTCAGGTTGGGGTTTTCTGGGATTGTAAGGATTAAGGGGTAGTGTTAGTGAGGGAAAAATCAGGAAGTTCCCTTTTATAGTGTTGTCAGAATGCTAGGTGCTCCCCCGTGCTTTAACAAATAATCTCCAGTGTCATTGGGGGGGCGGGCTTCACATGCAATCTCATGGCCCTTTACCCCCCTTTTCCCACACCTTTTCCCTATCCATTTCCTCCCCAAAGGAAGGTTTGTACCTTGTTCAGCCACGTCTCTCCTGAAAAATGGCTGGGAATGTGCGTTCTTTGTCCTCCTGGTGTCCGTTCAACTCCTCCACTTACTCGGGCATCTCGGCCCACACTATACTCGCTCTTCTCATCCACACTCTCTCTGGCTTCTCGGCTCCTGTTGTCATCACTACTCGCCTCCACGCTCCTGCTGTCCTCACTCCTCACGTCCACACTCTCCTCCACGTCCCCCTCATTGCTCTTTTTAACCCTGTTAGAAATGGGGTCTTTGGCAGTCAGGTTACCCTCTGCCCAAACAAGGACCCTCACTCTAGTCACGGTAAAGGAGAATCACCCTCAGCTAATCCCCGCTCACCCCCTTGGTAGCTTGGCACGAGCAGGCAGACTTAACTTCAGAGTGCTGGGTGTAAAGTATTTGTACCAACACACCCAATACCTTAATGAAAACACTACAAAATGACACAACACAGGTTTAGAAAAATAGGAAATATTTACCTAAACAAAACAAGACCAAAACGAAAAAAATCCAACATACACAAGTCAAGTTATTAATTAAAATGCAAAAAGAGTCTGAAATCCTTTAGAAAACAATGCTAACACTGTTAGCGTTGAAAAGTACCCGGGTCACATTAAAATAACACACATGTGCGAGTGAGCATCTAAAAAGGTAAGCAGTGTGTCGATTTCTCACCTGAAAGCGAGCTCGTGCATCGTTTCTGCTTCTCTGGTCAGACTGGCATGCGTCGTTTTTCCTCCCCGCAGCGGAGTGATGCGTCGATCCAGCCAGCACTTGGGTCCAGGCAGTCGTTGCATCATTTTTACACACCAGGCAAGGTATGCGTCGAAAATCCTGTGCACGGTGATAGCAAAACCGCACTGTGTGGGTTGCGATGATACCAGCCTCTGTTAGCGATGTGGCACGTTGTTTCTCCAGCCGCGTGCATCTATCTCCCAGCCGCGCTGCAATCGATGCGTCAATTTCAGCCGCGGAGTCGGCGGTGCATCAGTTCTTTAGCTGCTCTCGGAGTTTGTTTCGGAAATTTCCCTGCACGTTGGTCTGTGCGTAGATTTTCAGGCTTGGTCTACCAGCTTCACCTGTCAAGGCCCCAGGAACTGGATAGGGTACCACTTGGCAGGGCAGGAGTCTCAGCAGAGAGTCCAGGTGCTGGGAGGGGAAGTCGTTGATGGCCCTGAGACTTCAACAACAGGAGGCAAGCTCAGGACAAGCCCTTGGAGAGTTCTTCACAAGCAGGAAGGCCCACAAAGTCCAGTCTTTGATGTCTTGCACAGGCAGAAGCAGCCTTGGCATTCCTTAGCTCTTCAGCTCTTCTCCAGGTAGAGGTTCCTCTTGGTTTCCAGAAGTGATCTAAAGTTTGTGGTTTTGGGTGCCCTTCTTACACCCATTTTGCCCTTTGAAGTTGGCTTACTTCAAAGAAAAGTCTCTCTTGTTTGTGAGAACCTGCCTTGCCCAGGCCAGTCCCCAGACACACAACAGGGAGTTGGAGACTGCATTGTGTAAGGTCAGGCACAGGTGTGAGTGACCACTCCTCCCCTCCCTCCTAGCACGGATGGCTCATCCGGATATGCAGGCTACACCCCAGTTCCCTCTGCATCACTGTCTAGAGAGAGGTGCAAACAGCCCAACTGTCAAACTGACCCAGACAGGGAATCCACAAACAGGCAGAGTCACCGAATGGTTTAAGCAAGAAATTGCTCACTTTCTAAAAGTGGCATTTTCAAACACACAATCTTAAAATCAACTTTACCAAAAGAAGTATTTTTAAATTGTGAGCTCAGAAACCCCAAACTCCACCTGTCTATCCGCTCCCAAAAGGAATCTATACTTTAATCATATATAAAGGCAGCCCCAATGTTAACCTATGAGAGGGATAGGCCTTGCAACAGTGAAAACTGAATTTAGCAGTATTTCACTATTAGGACATATAAAACACATTAGTATATGTCCTACCTTAAACATACGCTGTACCCTGCCCATGGGGCTACCTAGGGCCTACCTTAGGGGTGTCTTACATGTAAGAAAAGGGAAGGTTTAGGCCTGGTAAGTGGGTACTCTGGCCAAGTCAAATTGGCAGTTTAAAACTGCACACACAGACACTGCAGTCACAGGTCTGAACCATGTTTACAGAGCTACTATTGTGGGTGGCACATACAGTGCTGCAGACCCACTAGGAGCATTTAATTTACAGACCCTCTAGTGCACTGTGCTTGGGACTTACCAGTAAATCAAGTATGCCAATCATGGATGAACCAATTACATACACATTTTGTATAGGAGCACTTGCACTTTAGCACTGGTCAGCAGTAGTAAAGTGCCCAGAGTAACAAAAACTGCGAAACCAGTGTCCAGCACACATCAACAACCTGGGAAACAGAGGCAAAAAGGTAGGGGACACCAGGCCAAGGATGAAAAGTCTAACACGGGCCCCCCCAGCTGAAAGTGGGTAGCAACTACCCAACCTCATGGGAGTTCCCATCACTAAGGCGGAAGAATCTGGAAAGACCATCAGCATTGGCGTGTTCTGTAGCAGGGCGGTGTTCCACCGTGAAGTCCATCCCCTGTAGGGAAATGGACCACCTCAACAGTTTTGGATTCTCACCCCTCATTTGCATTAACCATCTGAGGGGCCTGTGGTCGGTCTGAACCCAGGAGTGAGCCCCAGACAAGTAGGGTCTTAGTTTCTTCAGCACCCACACCACAGCAAACGCTTTGCATTCCATGGCACTCCACCTACGTTCCCTGGAAAGTAACCTCTTGCTAATGAAGGCTACGGGTTGATCTAGGCCCTCTTCATTAAGCTGTGAGAGTATAGCTCCAATACCATGCTCTGAGGCATATGTTTGCACAACAAACTCCTTGGAGTATTCAGGTGCTGTGCACATGGCAGCCTTCAGGGCATCAAATGCCGTCTGGCAAGCCTCTGTCCAGATCACCTTCTTGGGTTGCTTCTTAGAAGTCAACTCAGTCAGGGGGGTAACAATGGTACCATATCCCTTGACAAACCTCTTGTAGTAGCCAGTGAGACCTAAAAAGGCTCACACCTCAGTCTGGGTTTTGGGAGGCTCGCAAGCCAGAATGGTGTCAATTTTGGGCGGTAGGGGTGCCACCTGGCCACTCCCTACCTGGTATCCCAAGTACACCACAGAACCCTGCCCTATTTGGCACCTGCTTGCCTTAATAGTGAGGCCTGCCTTCTGCAGGGCCTCCAACACTCTGCAGAGGTGTTGCAGATGTTCCTCCCAACTAAAAACAGCAATGTCATCCAGGTAGGCGGCACTGAACTCATCCAGCCTAGCCAACACCTGGTTGGCCAACCTCTGAAAGATGGCAGGGGCATTCGTCATCCCAAATGGCATCACTTTAAATGGAAAGTGCCCATCTGGGGTAGAACATGCAGATCTCTATTTGGCCTCCTCAGTTAAGGCAATCTGCCAATACCCAGACGTTAAGTCAAACGTGCTGAGGTAAGTGGCAGCTCCCAACCGATCAATGAGCTCATCAGCTCGGGCGACGGGGTGTGCGTCAGTCTTGCTGACTGCATTGAGTCCCCGGTAGTCCAAACAGAATATGAGTTCTGGAGTGGCACCAGGTGCAGCAGCCTTTGGGACCAATATCACTGGGCTGGCCCAAGGACTGCTGGAATGCTTAATTAACATTTTGGATACCTCATCCTTAATGCTAGCCCTGACTCTGTCAGTCACCCTGTAAACTTTCTGTTTAATGGGTGGACTGTCCCTAGTGTCCACATCATGTGTGCACAAGTGTGTGACCCCTGGGATCAGGGAAAACAGTGAGGCGAACTGTCCCAACACCTGGCAGCAGTCCCTCTGCTGTTCTGCAGTCAGGGAGGGGGAGAGGATCACTCCCTCCCTCCAGACAGGAGGTCAGGAAGAGGCTCACTCTCCTCCTCCACCCCATCATCTGTTGCATGGAGCATGGACAGTTCAGTCCGCTCAAAGTGTGGTTTGAGGCGGTTAACATGCAGGACCCTTAAAGGGTTCCTAGGAGTCTGCAAGTCCACCAGATAGATGACTTCACTCTTGCGCTCCACCACCTCAAAAGGCACAGTCCACTTGTCTTGGAGCCCCCTAGGCTCCACTGGTACCATCACCCACACTTTTTGACCAGGTTGAAAATCGACCAGAGTGGCATTCCGGTCATACTACCATTTCATATCCTCCTGGCTTGCTTCCAGGTTCTCCTGTGCGAGACTCCTGAAGCGGGCAGTCTGGTTTCTCAGACCCAGCATGTAGCTAAACACATCCTGGGGGGGGTTACTAGGAGCTCTTTCCAAAGCCTCCTTCACCAGACTTAAAGGTCCCCTCATAGGGTGGACATATATCAGCTCAAAGGGACTAAACCCAAGTCCCTTTTGAGGCACGTCCCTGGAAGCGAACAGAAGGCTTGGCAAGAGGACATCCCACTTCCATCTCAAGGGCTGTGATAGGCCCATAATCATGCCTTTCAAGGTGTGGTTGAATCTCTCAAGCAGACCATTGCTTTGGGGGTGGTAAGGGGTGGTGAACTTGAAGGTTACCCCACACTCCTTCCACAGAGACTTCAAATATGTAGATATGAAGTTGGTACCCCTATCAGATACCACTTCCTTGGGGAACCCCCTGCGGGTAAAAACCCCCATCAAAGCACGACCCACCACAGGGGAAGTGATTGACCTCAGGGGAATGGGTTCTGGGTACCGTGTGGCACGGTCCACCAAGACCAGGATTAACCTGTTGCCCATGGCATCTTGGGATCCAGAGGCCCCACAATGTCAATATCAACCCTTTCAAAGGGGGATTACTAACAACAGGAAAAGATTGGAGGGGAGTCTTACATTTACCCCCACTTTTGCCACTTGCCTGACAAGTTTGGCAAGACCTGCAATGTGCATCTTAGTGCCGGCGCATTAGGGGCCAGTGAAAGTGGGTGACAAGCCTCTCGAAGGTCTTGTTCTGCCCCAAATGTCCAGCTAAAGGCACATCATGAGCCAGTCCCAGTAGGAAGGCCCTGAAGCACTAGGGTACCACCAGCACACGGGCTCACCCAGGCTCAGGACCTTAGGCACACTCAACAGGAGGTCATCCTCCCAATAGATCAGGTAAGATCCTTGCTCCTTGCTAGCCACCTGGTCTGCAGCCTGCTGCCGCAAACCCTCCAGAGTAGGGCATGCCTTCTGTGCTGCACAGAATGCTTCCCTGGTGGGCCCCCCTTCCTGCTGCCACTGTGACAGCTCAGGGACCTCCCCCAGTTCAGCCACCCATTCCCCTGTAGGCTCTGGGGTGTCACCCTCAGGCTCCGCCTCCTACTGGACCGTGGGAACTTCTAGGGCCTGTTTCCCACGCCCCTGCCCTTCCTCATTTTTGGCGGTCCCCTGGGCCACTGTTTCAGGGTCCAGGGGCTCTTGACCACCCTGACAGGCTGCCATTAAGCTGGTGGATACGCCTACCCACCGAGGCAGACCCAACATCTCCAAGTGTGACCTGTGTTCCACCTCCTTCCAAGGGGAATCCTCTAGGTCATTGCCAAGCAAACAATCTACACGCATTGTTGGACTCACAGCTCCCTTCAAGGAACCTCAGACCTCCCCCATTCAAAGGGAACCTGCGCCACTCTGCACAGGTGCTCTGAGTTGTAAACTGCAACTACTTGGTGAAGTACATGGGGATCAATCTGCTCTTCAGAGACCAGGTCTCACTGTAGTCACACTGGCTCCTATGTCTCTCAGAGCCTCCACCCTCTGTCCATTGATGGTCTCCCACTGCCTGTACTTCTTAGTGTTCTCAGGCACAAGGGTTCTCTGGACCATCTCCCTTGGCATTGTCTCCCCCATACCTCTTTTGGACCCTGGTGCCCTCCCAGCAGTCCGCTTCTTGTGCAAATTTCCTGGATTCAGTCAGCTTGCTGTCAGTTAGGTGCTTGTGCAGCTCTGTAAAACATAAACTGTACAAGTGCTCCCAAGCAATCAAATTGTAAAGCCCCTCGTACGTTGTTACTTTACTGCCCTTCACCCAACCTTTCAGTGACCTGCAAAAAGAATCAACACATTCCAATCATGTTTGGGATTCCTTCCTCTTATAGGACCTGAACCTTTCCTTATACTGCTCAGGGGTGAGACCATATCTTGTGAGTAGGGCTTCTTTCATGAGAGGGTAGGTGAGCTCCTGAGAGGCCCCTAAGGCTGTCAGGGTATCCCTCCCATCTACCTCAAAGTGCTTCCACAGAGCTGCACCCAAATGAGCTTCAGGGACCAGATTCATATGGAGAGCAGACTCATACCCATTGAACCACAAGTATATGTCATCCTCCCTCTTGTAATCCTTCACAAGATCTTTTGGAATGTGTATCCTTCTCTCATGCTGCACTGTGCTGTTTCTGCCACTATCTCTACTAGACTGGCTCCTCTAATCTAGCTCCGTCAAGCTAAGCTCATGAGCCAGCAGTATCTTCTTTTCCTCCATGGCCATCCTTCTGTCCTCCTGCTCCCTCTCCATCATGAGCTTGAGCTTCTCCAGCTCCAATTGGTACTCTCTCTCTGCCTGTCTGTCCTGTAACTCTTCCGGAGTCAGACCCTTGGATGACACACTGCTACCTGCCCTGGAGACTCAATCTCTGGACATAACAGGACCACCCACTACATCATTGTGAGTGACTTGCACCCCTTCCTCCCCTCCTTGCTCCTCCTCTGTGTTCCCCTCAGCTTTTTTGGCTGTCACCCAGGCCCTCAGTGCCTTTTTGCAGCTCCTCCTTCTTGGATGAACTCTTAATGGGACAGGCAAAATCTTTACAGAACTGCTGAAACTGAGCAACTGTATAGCTCTCCAATTTCTCTATGTCAAAAGCAGCTCCAGCTGATGCATCTCCAGATTGAGACATGATGAAGAGTTAAAAAGTGCAAAGTTCCAAAGGCAGAAAAACAAGTTCCCAAATGAAGTTTCAAAAAAAGTAAATCAAGGGATCAGCAAGAAGTAATAAAAAAAAGAAGTCCCAAAGAGGAAAGGAAAAATCACAAGACAAGTAGTATGTGGTCACATAGTAGTCTGCACTGAAAACAGTAGTGTAAACTTAATCATTGTACGTTAAGTACAAATACATGTCCAATCCCAACCGCTGATCACCAATGTTAGAAATGGGGTCTTTGGTTGGCAATCAAGTTATCCCTGTCCAAGCAAGGACTCTCACTCTAGTCAGGGTAAAGGAGAATCACCCTCAGCTAACCCCTGCTCACACCCTTGGTAGCTTGGCACGAGCAGGCAGGCTTAATTTCAGAGTGCTAAGTGTAAAGTATTTGTACCGACACACACAGTAACTTAATGAAAACACTACAAAATGACACAACACAGGTTTAGAAAAATAGGAAATATTTATCTAAACACAACAAGACCAAAAAATACAAAAACCCAACATACACAAGTTAAGTTATTAATTAAAATGTAAAAAGAGTCTTAAATCCTTTAGAAAACAATGCTAACACTGTTAGCATTGAAAAGTACCAGGCTCCCGTTAAAATAACATGCACGGGCAAGTGTGCATCGAAAAAGGTAAGTGGTGCGTCGATTACAACACACTGGAATTGGCCCGATCGGTGCACAGCCTCACACCTCACTTATCCTCATGCAGGGTCCCCCTCGGACCTTGCTCCCCCAAACACTCTTCTCTTAACAGCGCACACTGATGTTGACAAGCAAAAAAATGATGCAAATTCGGTGCAAAATCAAGTATAAATATGTCCCTAAGGGCCTCATTTAAAAGAGGTCTGCGCCTCTGGAGAGTCATATTGTATGATGCTCCAGTGGCGCAGGCCTCTGAATCATATCTATGAGGTGACGGAAAGCCACTCTACGTGGCTTTGCATGGCCTCATAGATATGGAGTAAGGCAAAGCAGAGAAAAGCTCTATGTCAAGGAGGCATTCGATGGGTGTTGCAATTGGGTTTTCCTATGCAAAACCCATGGTTTTTGGCACATTGCAGGTTTTCAAAGATCTACAAACTTTTGAATGCATCAAAACTGTGCGCCTCCCCTGTTTTTATGCAGGAAGGTGTTCCATCCTGCAGTAAAAACAATTATGCCAACAACGTAGACACCCTTTCACCATTGTGCAAGGGTGCCTGCATCGGGCTAGGCACCAATTTGTGTGGAGGCTGAAAGAACAGGAGTACGCCATATTTGATCAATACAGCACACTCCTGCCATTTCCTTTCAACTCACAGCAGTGCAGCAAGAAGCCCTGCGATGCTGCCCTGCGCCAAAAAGTTGTAAATGAGGCCATGAGTGCTGTGCAGCTTGCAGCAAATGTGGAATGTGCCACTATGAACAGCAAACTATTAGACCTACCTGAGGCAGCACCTATTGTATACATTCTTTACAATGTGGTTGAGGTAAGAGGATGAGTGAGAGACTTTAGACACAAAGGGGCATATTTATAGGCCCCTAGCGCCACCTTGCGCCACATTAATGTAATTTATTTTTATGTTATTATGGCCCAACGAGGCCAAAATCCCTGCGCCGTATTTACTGAGTGGCTCAATGCATGCATTGCACCACTCTTTAACCCTTTTCGCTACATTATGCCTGTGCCAGGCATAATGTATGCAAAGAGGGGGTTCCTCCATTAGGGGAGCCGGAAAAATGGCGTAAGAAAATCTATGAGATTTCCTTATGCCATTTTTATGGCACTTTTAACGCCTGCTCAAGTGCAGGCATTAAAAGGGGCCTTTCAATCTTTATACTGCTCCCTATGTACTCTGCAGGAGTAGCACCAATATTTTGGCGCTACTCCTGCAGAGTACATTTATAGCATCATGAAAGATGATGCTTTTGCCCACTACCCTGCGCCATGGTGCCCATGCTAATGGGCGCAGGGTAAGTGGCACTGCACTCTGTGCAGCGTCACTGTCCATAAATCTGCCCCAGAGACTCAAGTGTGACTTGATAGTTTCAGAAGAATTTACCAAATGTGTTTTCTGGGGTTCTGTTGAGTGGACCAGTGTAACTGTTACAGCAGATTTTCAATTATATTACTTTAAAAAGCAGATTCTAATTGTTATTTATTTTTGAAGTCTTGGAAATTGTTGGCAATGAGGCTCCTTTGGAAGTTTATGAAGAACTACAACACCTTAAGGACTTTAGGATCTTGTGTCCTGTAGCGAATTGAAAGTCATTTTCTACATAGCTGATACACTGTTGCTACGAATTCCACAGCTATTATTGGAGTTGGCATTCTTAAAATAATATTCTTTAAGCTTCAGAGGAAAGCTAATACTCAAAAGAAAGAGAAGGAGCATGGTCACTGGGTTTGCAGTTGCCAGTCACCGTTGCAACTGCAGCACCACCAAGTGACCGTCAATTCTGAATCCAGTCTGATTGATTATTGATATGTTAAAGTGGTGTGAGGTAAGCGCAGAAAGGAGAGCAGAAAGTAAGATGAAGGCTTAATTTTAAGGTACCATGTAGGTGCTATTTAAATTGCTCAAAATTTCAGCTTTCCCAGTTGCTTTCATGGAAACCTAATCTCCTGGTTCTCTAGCAGAAGTTGACTGCTGGAGCACCTGGAGGCTCTGAATCTATTCAAATGCTGTGCTCACAGTAGGCACCAAGGGATAAGAATAGAAAAAAAGATTGCTCAGTATTGATAGTCGTTCTCTATGAGATCCAGCCTTTCCAACTTTTAAGAACTTTTAAGAGATTGTTTAGGTTTGGGACAATTGTGTCCAGCCTAATGCATTCTATGTGGTGTTGTCTTGTGTTGCTTCTATTGAACTAATTAGACTAAAAAAACTGAAATCAATGATTTGTATGTGAATTGCTGACTACTGGAGGCTATGCCTGTAATGACCTGGAGTGTGCTGGTAACCCTACGCATCTCTGAGTAATCCACTCAGATGATAATATACAAGTGACCTTTGTTAAATGTTGTATTGATCCAAATGCTGGGAAAGTCATTCCACCATCATTTATGACCTTAATCGGTGAGCACCCAGATGCTGCTTAGGTATTAGACTATGATAGTCAGTCTGCTGAGAACATATAAATAGATCAGCGGTCACACAGCTATAATGAGGTACAGCTTGAAGCAGGAGAGAAATTCTCATAATTCGATTACTTAGGTAGAGATCCAATAATAATTATTTCACAGTCCTTAAAAATCAGTCTGACATTTGAATTGTATGTCTGTTTGAGATGAGTCTGTCAAGAATGACTGTTGATTTTTTTTTTTTTACTTTGATTGTGTCTTTAGATCACCACTAATGAGCATGCTTCGAATATCGGACAATCCCTTGTGTTTCTTCTCTGGTTCAGATTTATTATGAGTACAGCCCCAAGACTGTTGTACACACCGCATCCTTAGTGGTCGACAGCCAGATTACGATGGTGGTGGTCGGACCGCCACAAGACCACTGCCAGGATTGTGGATCCCAACGTGTTGGTGGCGGTGATAGCCATGGAAGCCGAGGTCAAGCAGGTCGGTGCCAATGTCGGCACTGCTGTGCTGGTCAGAACTTGCTTTCCTGCTGGTCTTTTCATGGTGGGAACCCCGGCATGAAAAGGCCAGTGGAAAAGCACAGACAGGGCCACAGCTGGGCCCCGGCACCACCCATGTCCATGTCATGGGCAGTGTAGAAGCCCCCCTGTCAGCAGAGTCAGAATACACACTGCATGCAATGGCAACAGTGCGCATTCCGACTGTGCTGGCAGTGCAGACAGTGTGGCGGCATTACCCTCGCCTCTCCCTTAGAGCTGAAGCCAATGCCGCTACACTGTCTCCGTCGTCCATCCCAGCAGAAACATCATAATACAGCAGTCGGGAGGCTGCTGGCTTGGTGTCATCCTCCCGACCCTCATCTTGGTGGTCTGACAGTCGGACTATCAAGTTCGTAATTGGTCCCCTATTTTTTTTCTTGTCTACTGACAGTATAGTCGCCGTAGCTACATGTGGGGCGACAGTATCTAGAATGTGGATAGCTCATTGGATATTCTGGGCGGTGTTCCTGGTAGGGATGAAACCTGCTTGGTCACTGTGGATCACTGTGGATCAATTGGGTCATGTATGGGAGCAATCTTGTCGCTAGTATTTGACTTAGGATCTTATAATCCGAATTCAGCATGGATACGGACCTGTTTGCTCCGCTATCGTCAGGCAGTTTACCCGGTTTTAACAATGGAATTATCAGGGCTTTCTTCGTGGACTTTGGGAGGTGTTCCATTTTGTGTGCCTTATTATATAATTGTGCTAGTTTAGAGGCCAACTCCTGTGCATATATGGTGTAGAACTCTATTGGCAGTCTGTCTGTGCCTGGGTTTTTTCCCCTCGCCAGGCCTTTGATGGCATCTTTGATATCTGAGACCTCTCTTTCACTTCCCAGTGCAGCACTCTCCTCCTCACTGAGGCCTCTGTGTGGTAGGTGTCCTAAAAATGCCTGAATATTGTCCCCCACCCTGTGTGGTAAACTGGTATAGAGTGCAGTGTAATATTCGAGAAAGTGATGATTAATTTCATCCTGCTGGTATAGTCTATCCCCTAGAGGGGTCTTGATCTCTAATATGGGTGTCCCGCATTTCCCAGGGTTAGGCAACCATGCCAGGAGTGCTCCCGCCTTATCCCTCTCCGCGTGTGCCCTTATCATGTAGTTTTTATAATCAAAGCATCTAAGCTTCTCTGTATGTGCTGCGACTCTCCCTCTGGCCTCGCTCACTTCTCCTCGCAGCTCAGGACGTTCTGGGCTTAATTGTTCCTTTATTCGCAACTCTTTCTCAGCTGCTTCTATCTCTCGAAGCAGTGTCTTCCTAATCCCCATTGATGCAGCGATGCACCGTCCCCTGACCACAACTTTGAATGTTTCCCACAATATATGGGGGGAGTGGGCCGTTGCCTCATTATCTTCAAAATAATGTTTAATGTGTTCCCTTATTTGAGTCCGGTATGCAGGGACTTCAAAGGAATCAGGTTTTAAGTGCCAGGTAGGTATACTTGTTTTCATTTTTTCCCATGTTAGAGAAAGTAGGATAGGGTTGTGTTATGATATTGTTCTTCCCAGGTATTCTACCTCTCTAACCTGAGTCTGTACTACAGGTGTGCATAAAAAGATGTCCAGTCGCAAATGTAAGTCGTGTACTGCTGAATAGAAGGAGTATTCCCTGGTGCTTGGGTTAAAGTGTCTCCAGGAATCTAGTAGCTGCCATTTTTCCTGCCAGTCCTGGAGTTTGTTAGCCAGAGCATTCAATAGGGATTCCCTCAGCGGTGGGTGGGATCTATCTAAGTCAGGGTTGGCCACACAATTAAGATCCCCCAATCAGTGCTGCCTGGAGCAGGTGGGGGGCCAGTGTGCGCGAGAGGTGGTCCAGGAACATGCTTTGATCTGTGTTTGGCGCATATATATATTTATTAATGCAATATCTCGTCTCCCTAACCGGCCAGTAACCACCACAAATCGCCCATCAGGATCTATCAGTGTGCTAGTCATTTGTAACGGTACTCCTGCTCTCATCCAAATTAGGGTACCCCGCGCATACGCTGAATAAGTTGTGTAATATGCCTGGCCCCTCCATCTTCTCTGCAGCGCCAAACCTTCTGCTGCTGTCAAAAGAGTCTCTTGCAACATTACTATGTGAGCCCCTCTCCTCTGCAGATAGGAGTGTACCTTATAACATTTAGCCATACTATGCATGCCCCTTATATTCCAGGAGATCACTTTGTAATTCCTCAGATCGCTCACAATGAGTCAATAATACTGTTGTGTCTCTGTACGTCCTCCCCCCATGTAGTAGGTGCATATTATCATCTTTTACTTCCTTAGCTACTAGTTGGGTGAGGTAGCAGGTGGGCTTCTTAGTAACTGTTAACATTAATTTCCCCAATCCCTTCCCCCAGGACAGGTGCCAAAACAGCCCCCCATCCAAACTTTTAGCAACTGAAATCAGTACTTAAAGGTTGGGTGAGAGTACTTCTCCAGCCGCGTGGAGCCCGCGGCGCCGGGGCCTCCCTGTCATTGTTCCAGAAGCCTCAGTTATGCATCTCTCGTCAGGTCCCGGACACGTCGCGGCAGCTGGGCCCCAGGAGATCACATCAAATCATGGCCGCGGTATCAAATTATATCATCAGATGTTCCTGGTGTCCCTACCGGTAGTTCCACGCTTAGTGCCGCCAAGCTCTCAGATTCTACGATCCTCGCATTTCTCTTGTTGTCGCCTTTGAGCATGGACTAGCTTCCCCCTGCTTAATGATGCTACGGCTACGGTGGCTCGCTGTCTCTCCTCCTTGGCGTGGTGCTCTGTGTTGCCGTTGTCTGCTCCTGGGCCTGGGTCTACGAGGTGCTCTTGGGTCAGTGGGGCCTTCCCGCCCATATAACCACTCCCTCACCTCCTGCGGTGTAAGGAACAATCTCTCCCCTCATCCCTCCGCTACCCTCAGCATAGAGGGGAAAAGCATGGCCTACGGGATGTTCAATAGTTGCAATTGTTTCTTGATTTCTAAGAAACTTGCTCTCTATTTTTGTACCTCATGAGAGAAGTCAGGGAAAATGGGGACGGTGCTGTTCTCCACACTCAACTCCCCTCCTTTTCGAGCATGAACTAGGATGTAGTCTCGGTCCTTGTAATGTAGCAGCCGGGCCACCACCGGTCACGGCGTGGCCCTAGTGGGGGAAGAGCGCGCTGGCACCCTATGTGCCCTCCTCAAGGCAAAGAATCGCGACAGGCCCTCAGATGCCACCTTTGCTCTAATCCAGTTCTCAAGGTAGTCTGTTAAGTCTTTGTACTCAACTTTCTCTGCTAGCCCTACAATATGAATGTTATTCCTTCTTCATCTATACTCGGCGTCCTCCGCGTGGGCCATTAACGTCTATACTTGTTTCTCAAGGGTAGTCACCCAATGTCCTACCACTGTCACTTCCAGTTTGAGGTCATCCATATTTTGTTCTACTATCGCAACGCTTTCTGCCAGACATCTTTGGTCCTCTCTCAAGAGGCCCAGATCCGTAGCAAGTGTGTCAATTTTAGATTCCAGGATTTCCCTGGAGGACGTGATAGCCTGCAATATATCTCCTAGTGAGGGCTCCCCTACTGGGACATCAAGAGGTGTTGTCTGCACCATGTTTGTAGGGGAGGAGGCGGTACAGTCTTGTTGCGTGCCAGGGACTCCTGCTGTGTCCTTTTTCTTGTTGGTTTTGCCCATTGTGTAATGATTCTCCAGCGTTCCGCAATACTCCTGTCTATTCATATGGCAAGGTCCATTAGTCTGGGTTTGTTCCCCTCTATCCAGGCACTGCCAGCACGCAATCCCCGGCACCCTCACCTCAATTAGGCACGGGTGAAGGGGGTCACCTGCGACCTCGCCGCTGCCCGCTCTCTGTCTCTCGTTGCCGGTCCGCTCACAGTCTCATGTTCTGCAGGGATGGGGGGGAATCACTTCTCACCTCATTCCCTCCGCTGGTTTCGGGTGGTCAAGGTCTTCTTTGGAGGCCCGGCCGATTCAGTCCTCGGGTCTTCATTTTAAAGTCAGACGACCAGGCGGTCGCAGCCATGTCAATCCATCTCCGGGCCCCGCCGCCTCCCCGATTCTGTGTTTCGCTGCTCGCCCCCCTCTCTGGACCTTGGGAGGACAAGCTGTCGCGCAGGGAGTGAAGCTATCGGGCTAGGAGATGAGCGGAGGGGGGATCCCATTCTTCGGCTGCACACTCCATGGGCTCCAGGCCACGCCCCCCGTAATTGGTCCCCTAGTCTGTAATCTGTGCTGTGGCTTTGTAGTGTAACCTCTCAGGCCATTACTAACTAAAAAGGTATAATTATGGGACACAGCCTTGCCTAGTCCAGTTCTCAGCCGGCCCCAAAACTGTACTTTTTCCTTCCCTAGCATGCACTTCTTATCTAACTCATAGAAGTGTCTTGCTGATCTCCACCACTCACATCGGGTTGGAGATTCTGACTGGCACCATTTTTCACATGTTTCTCTTCTCGCCAGGAGAATGAGGTAGAAAATCAACATAGATTTATTTGTCAAAATTGTTACACCTCACACCTACTTTGCAACAAGCCAAAAATACTCATGGTAGGGCTTACTTCCAGTCTTCCCCAAAACTTCCAAAATCATCCTACGCACACTTAGCCAGTGTCACCTCAAACAGGGATAACTGGCAAACATATGAAAGTTGTCTGCATATCGTGCTCCACACATCCTGCATCTCAAGTCCTCATTCTTTCTATGGTGAGCTTCAAGGAGGTCCAATAAGCTCTGTGGAGGGGAAAAGGGGGTTTATCATTTGTTCAGCTAACTTAATTATTGAATAAAGCATATTCATTTATACTTGTCATAACACCCCCAGCCCTGCACTCTGGCAAGCATCCAGCCCAAACTCGGCGTGGTAGTTTCATGCTGTCCTCATGTGCTTCCAAGAAGTGCTGATACCAACATGATACTCCTGTCATATATGCTTGTCTCGTAGTCCATCCACCCCTGGGTTTTGAGCCATGCAGTCACTTGGTAGTACGTGAATCTTGATAGCATCCCATTTGTTATCCTCTTTTGAGTGTTCCATAATATTGACGTACATCCTTCCACTACCTGACCCCATTTCCTTATACTTCTTTCTTTCAGGGGTATTGCTAAGTGGTTACTCATGCACCCTGGGATCCCAGGAGAATGCCATACCAGTGATAGCTTACTATAGTACAGAATCCCCAGAATGGTCCTGATCCCATACCATGGTTTGGTGGCAGACTGTAAGTACTTTACTAGCACCCTCTTAAAATATTTGGGTAAACCAGGTTTATTAGAAAAATACTCCCATAGTAAGTCTGATAATGTAGCCCTCTACATGAAAAGCAACTCATCTGGGTGGAGAAGCAGCAGTCCACAATTCTTCATCTGGAATGCCCAGCAATACAACTGGATGTCATGAAGTGCTAAACCCTCCCTTTTCCACCCTCCTCCATAGCGTTTTCCAGGATAACTTTATACCATTACCCACACATATAAACTAGATTATTTTCTCCTTATTTTCCCAAGCTCTTTCTTGTTAACACTTAACAGGATATCATCGAACAGGTAAGTGAATCTGGACAGATTAGACATTCTTATCAGGTTAACCCGACCATGTAGAGGTAGAGGCAGTTTCTGCCATCTTTTCATTATATTATCCACTTCGTTACAGGCCTTCTCTAGGGTTACCTTCGAGATCTTTTCAAATTTTGCAGTTTTTATTCCCATGTATCTTATTTCTTCACTGCTTTTAGCACCCTCCCAGTCCTATTTCCAGATCCTAACCCCTGACTTTATTTCATTTATATTATGGATGACTGTGGTTGCACTGACTGACACTGAGAATCATTTAATGATGTTGAGAAGATGTACTTAACTCAGTATTGTAGCTATAATAAATCCCTTTTGTAGGGAGGTGTGTTTTTGTGATTCTTGGAAATTGATAAGCAAGGACAAAGTTTTAAATCCTAATTCATTGACTCAAAATGCATCATTTAAAGGAATACTCCACCTATGAAAGGGAAAACAGTGATGAGATCAGACTCATCTGGTTATTCTGGCCTACAGGAAGACTTATCAAGCGAATCTCTCAAAGTTATAGAATGTAATTCCCTTACACAGAGGCCTATTGAAGACAGTTCCTCATATCCTAATGTTACCTGTTTGCAAGGTAGGCCTATCGTAATGGTGTGTGTTTATTAATTTAGCCTTAGATGGGTTCAGCCATATGTCAAACTGAGCTTGTGCCATACTTCCAAAAACACCTTCATGCTGTTCTCACTGGAGATCATACAATTTTTGGACAATACATGATCCTAGCCAGGTATTAACTGCGAGGCAGGGTTTTGAACCTTCATGCTGTTCTCACTGGAGATCATACCATTTTTGGACAATACAGGATCCTAGCCAGGTATTACATGAGAGACAGGGTTTTGCAAACTTTGGGTGGTGGAGGTGAGGTACCTGATGGAAGAGTACAATGCATTAATCAAATAATGACAGGATTTTGCTGATATTGGGTGGATTAGGTAGTGTTGCTGGGCAACCATGGTACTTCATTTTTGAGGTACTAAAGAATATTGATGATCATGTCAAATGTATCAAATTGATTTGGTTTCTTACAAATGCCTTGAGACTGTGTAAAGTTTCATATAGGAAACTCCCCCCAAAACATAATTAAACGACTTTAGATTGTAATTATGTAGTGGATTGATCATAATATATTTATAACAATTTGATCCATGCATAACTGTCTCGGGACTTTGAGAGCCCTGTTGCACTGTTTCTTGGTCTTCCAAAGGAGGCCATGTACAAGCTTCAATTTATACAAAAATGCAGTTTCCTGTTCATTTTTCTTTTGGGACTGTATAAAGTGTCATGTTTTTTCTTGATAAACGAAATAAAGTAAACATTTAAGTAAGGCCAGGGATGTCATGAACTGGGGTAAGGATGAAAGTGTTGTTAAATTCTGAAAAGTATTCCAACCCGATCGTCAGGATGAAATTAGGTAAAAGCGTCAGTTGGATTATCTTTTTTAACCCGTTGCCTAGTCTAGTTAGTTCTGCATACACATCTTAAAGTACTACAACAATAGTATCATAATGCAACATTGCAAAATGAAATAATAACAGAACATCACGTAACTTAATATAATATAACAACATTTAAAACATATATAAGATCACAAACGCTTTAAGCCTAATAATACTCGATTTAATTACTGGCTAACGTATGCTCGTCCTCAGCAAATGCTGACAGGCGACCAGTTTGGCAGGAAATGTACTGGTGTGGAAAAATCTGAAGCTTTGTTGATAAATTCCATGTACTCGAGCAGCACCATGCTGGAGCACGTTTGGTGCCAGCTATTCTTCAATAGAAAGATTCCTCGGAACTATTCAACACATAAACAGTGACAAACACATAATTAATTTGTGTTTCCCTGCGGGACAATTACTGCATGCCCAACAATCACGGCGCCATTGAGTTCATTATATAACCCACACGCGCACATACAACAAAAGACTCAGAAGACTGAAGGCTCATCCCAAACAAGTCAACTAGAGTTCTGATAAAGGAAGAGAATGAATTACATGCAAAATAAAGAAATGAAGAGGATTTATTATGTTGTACTGAATGCAGTTATTAGTGTTATTACGAGAATGCAGACTTAGACACAAGAAGCAATAGACTGCTAAAGGGAGATTAGGATCAGAAAGATATTGGGGGTCATTCCAACCCTGGCGGTCGGTGTTAAAGTGGCGGCCAACCCGCCAACAGGCAGGCGGTAAAAAAAATGGAATTCTGACCCTGGCGGGAACCGCCAACACAGCCCGCCACTTTAACACTCCGACCGCCACGGCGGGACAAACAAACAGCTGCAGACAATGTACCGCCCACACTATCACGACCCACCAATCCGCCACCTTTTCCGGGGCGGGAGCCCCGCCGATAAAAACATGGCGGAAACAGACTACGAACAGGAAAACGCTCACCTATACACACTCCACGAGGAATCTGGACAGCATGGAACCCAAATTAAACATCCTACCAGCCATTGTCTTCCTGCTCCTCTACCAGGAGCACGAACGCCGGCGCAGAAGACACCGGTGAGTACTGCACCTACGACACAGGGGAGGGGGGAGGAGAAAAGGTTACGGGCACACACATATGCGACCCCCCCCCCCACCCCCCCTCCCCAAATCCCTACACACCAATGCAGAGCAACAAGTCAGAGTGACACCCCCCAAACCCCCCGGAATAATGCCAAGACAAAATAAAATGTTCATTAAAATTGAAGTATATTAAAGCATATTTGAACTGAAGTGAAAAATGAGATTTATCAAATAAATATATTACCACATTAACAATATATCCATAGTCCAAAAGTCCGGCACATATTGCCTACATTCCATTGTTCGTGGGCCAATGTGCATAAACACGTGGGCACAGCCCACACACGAGACCCGTTTCCATTGGAGAGAACACTGCTGGGGCATCAGATGATAAAACCACAGGCACCTCAGGGGTAAGGGAAGGGGGGGCACCTCAGCCACATGAGTCCACGACGCCAGATCCACGAGGGGCCTCCATGCCCACTGTACCATCCTGGGGAGTGCAAAGCCACAGTCTCTCAAGTCTCTACAGTGGGTGGATTGCCCACTGTACCATCCTGGGGAGAGCAAAGCCACAGTCTCTCAAGTCTCTACAGTGGGTGGATTGCCCACTGTACCATCCTGGGGAGTGCAAAGCCACAGTCTCTCAAGTCTGTACAGTGGGTGGATTGCCCACTGTACCATCCGGGGGAGTGCAAAGCCAGAGTCCATCAGGTGGATTACAGACTCCACTGGTTATGGAGGAGGCATGTTGGCCAGAGTGCTTCGTGAAGCCCTGCCCGACACAGATCCGGCCCTGCCAATGGTCCAGCGGTGCAGAGACGGCGGTGCCCAGCGGAGCGGTGCTTGACAGGAAGGGCCCAGCGGAGCGGTGCTTTAGATGAAGGGCCCAGCGGAGCGGTGCTTGAGACGGCGGTGCCCAGCGGAGCGGTGCTTGACAGGAAGGGCACAGCGGAGCGGTGATTGAGATGAAGGGCCCAGCGGAGCGGTGCAGAGACGGCGGTGCCCAGCGGAGCGGTGCTTGAGATGAAGGGCCCAGCGGAGCGGTGCAGAGACGGCGGTGCCCAGCAGAGCGGTGCTTGAGATGAAGGGCCCAGCGGAGCGGTGCTTGAGATGAAGGGCCCAGCGGAGCGGTGCTTGAGACGGCGGTGCCCAGCGGAGCGGTGCTTGACAGGAAGGGCCCAGCGGAGCGGTGCTTGAGATGAAGGGCCCAGCGGAGCGGTGCTTGAGACGGCGGTGCCCAGCGGAGCGGTGCTTGACAGGAAGGGCCCAGCGGAGCGGTGCTTGAGATGAAGGGCCCAGCGGAGCGGTGCTTGACAGGAAGGGCCCAGCGGAGCGGTGCTTGAGATGAAGGGCCCAGCGGAGCGGTGCTTGAGATGAAGGGCCCAGCGGAGCGGTGCTTGAGATGAAGGGCCCAGCGGAGCGGTGCAGAGACGGCGGTGCCCAGCGGAGCGGTGCTTGAGATGAAGGGCCCAGCGGAGCGGTGCAGAGACGGCGGTGCCCAGCGGAGCGGTGCTTGAGATGAAGGGCCCTGTTCAGCGGTGCTTGTCTCGGCGGGGCCCTGTTCAGTGGTGCTTCTCACGGCGGGGCCCTGTTCAGCGGTGCTTGTCTCGGCGGGGCCCTGTTCAGGGGTGCTTCTCACGGCGGGGCCCTGTTCAGCGGTGCTTCTCACGGCGGGGCCCTGTTCAGCGGTGCTTCTCACGGCGGGGCCCTGTTCATCGGTGCTTGTCTCGGCGGGGCCCTGTTCAGCGGTGCTTCTCACGGCGGGGCCCTGTTCAGCGGTGCTTCTCACGGCGGGGCCCTGTTCAGCGGTGCTTGTCTTGTGTTCCTAGGGAACCAGATCTGGCCAATAATTCCCGCTCAGTCGCCATCCGACCTTTCGCTTGCGGGGCCCTCCTGTGCTGGAGTCCTGGGCCCGTGGGTGTCCTCCGTCACACCCCAAATGGGGCTGGTGGGGCCCTCCTGGGCAGCTCGACCGCTGCCGGACTTGTCCGCCCTGCAGCCCTTGCCCTCCTTGGCAGAAACTCTGGGGCCCTTGCCTCCCTTTCTGGATAGGCCAGGTGACGGTGCAAGGGTGGTGTCCTTGGGGGCAGCCGTCTCAGGCCTGTCACGCCGGCCTTTCCCTTTTTTGGTTCTTTTCCCAGTGGGTGGGCTGGCTGTCCCCTTGCTGCTGGCCGATGTTCCTGCCCTAGGAGCTGGTGGACTCCAATAGCCCTGAACGATGGTCCTAGTAGGTGCAGGGCTTGTGGTGGCTGAGGTGCTGATTGGAGTCTTATTAGTTGGAGGGGGTGGGTCAGTTGTTGGAAAGAGGTCAAGGTTGGAAAGGAAAATCAATTTAGACAGACAGGGACGGGTAGTTGTAGTGGGTATGGGAGTGGAGGAAGAGGATGTGGTTGTAGGAGAGTCAAGTGTGATGTCTTTGGGTGCAGGTGCTTGTGCTGGAGGCTGTCGTGAGGTGGATGGCTGTTGGGTGGGTGACTGCCAGCGTTTGTGTGGTTTGGAAGAGGGGGTGACAGAGACACTGGGAGAGGACACAGGGGACGTGTAAATGGCAGTGGGGGTGGTGATTGCACGTGTGCGGACTGTTCTGGTGGGTGTGGTGGTGATGGACGTACTGGCTGATGGTGGTGTGCATGCAGGTGTGAGTGGAGACGTCACAGGGAGGGAGGAGGGAGACGAGGAGGAGGGGGACACAGAGGAGGCAGTGGCTGTTGGCATGTCTGCATGTGGATGTTGCTTGGGTGAATGCTTGTGTGATCTGTGGTGCTTATGTCTGGATGAGCTGCCCTTGGGTGTTGAGGTGTGTGCAGGCTGGTCTGTAGGTGTGTCTGGGATAGGCAGAGGAACAGGGGAGTGGGACTGGGCTGAGGAAGTTGGAGGGGGGAGGCTAGACACAGGGACAATTGCTGCCGTCAGTGCTCAATCAATCAATCAATCATAACATTTATAAAGCGCACTATGTACCCGTCAGGGTTTCGAGGCGCTGGAGGGTGAGGGGGGGGGGAAGGAGAGGTGCTGCTAGCGTTCGTAGAGCCAAGTCTTGAGGAGTCTCCTGAAGGTGAGGAGGTCCTGGGTCTGACGTAGCGAGGTGGGGAGAGAGTTCCAGGTCTTGGCGGCGAGGAAGGAGAAGGATCTGCCGCCAGAGGTCTTGCGCTGGATTCGGGGGACGATGGCGAGAGCGAGGTGGGCAGAGCGGAGTTGACGTGTGGGGACGTAGAAGCTGAGTCTGTTGTTGAGGTAGGTGGGTCCGGTGTCGTGTAGAGCCCTGTGAGCGTGGGTGAGGAGTTTGAAGGTGATCCTTTTTTCCACGGGGAGCCAGTGGAGGTCCTTCAGGTGCGGGGAGATGTGGCATCGGCGGGGTATGTCGAGGATCAGGCGGGCGGATGCGTTCTGGATGCGCTGGAGTCGTTTGATGTCTTTTGTTGGGATGCCTGTGTAGAGTGCGTTGCCGTAGTCAAGTCTGCTAATGACGAGGGCTTGGGTTACCGTCTTTCTGGTTCCTGTTGGAATCCACTTGAAGATTCTACGGAGCATTCGGAGGGTGATGAAACAGGAAGAGGAGATGGCGTTGACCTGTTTGGACATGGTGAGAGCGGAGTCGAGGATGAATCCGAGGTTTCTTGCGTGGTTGGCTGGGGTGGGTGGTGGTCCGAGGGCAGTGGGCCACCAGGAGTCGTTCCAGGCCGAGGGGGTGCGTCCGAGGATGAGGACTTCCGTCTTGTCGAGTTGAGCTTCAATCGGCTGTTGTTCATCCACTCGGCGATGGCTTTTAGTCCCTCGTGGAGGTTGGTTTTGGCAGTGAGAGGGTCTTTGGTCAGGGAGAGGACGAGCTGGGTGTCGTCGGCGTAGGAGATGATGCTGAGGTTGTGTTGACGGGCCACTTTTGCGAGGGGGGCCATGTAGACGTTGAACAACGTTGGGCTGAGAGAGGAGCCTTGGGGGACGCCGCAGATGAGGTTGGTGGCTTTGGAGCGGAAAGGGGGGAGCCGGACTCTCTGGGTTCTGTCAGAGAGGAAGGATGAGATCCAGTTGAGGGCTTTGTCTTGGATGCCGGCTTCGTGGAGGCGGGTCAGTAGGGTGCGGTGGCAGACTGTGTCGAAAGCGGCTGATAGGTCGATTAGGATGAGGGCTGAGGTTTCGCCGTTGTCCATTTGTTGTCTGATGTCATCAGTGGCGGCGAGGAGTGCGGTCTCGGTGCAGTGGTTTCATCTGAATCCAGATTGGGAGGGGTCTAGGAGGGAGTTGTCTTCTAGGTAGTGGGCGAGCTGGGTGTTGACGATCTTCTCGATGACTTTCGCTGGGAAAGGGAGGAGAGAGATTGGTCGGAAGTTTTTGAGATCGTTGGGGTCAGCCTTGGGTTTCTTGAGGAGGGGTTGGATTTCTGCGTGCTTCCAGCTGTTCGGAAAGGTGGCTGTGTTGAAGGAGAGGTTGATGATCTTGTGGAGTTTGGGGGCGATGGTGGTGTTGGCTTTGTTGAAAACGTGATGTGGGCATGGGTCCGTGGGAGAGCCTGAGTGGATGGAATTCATGGTTGTTAGGGTTTCGGCGTCGTCCACTTGGGTCCAGGTGGTGAGGCGGCGGTCGTGGGCGGAGTCGTCAGGGGTGGGGTCTGGCGGAGGTGCGGTGTTGAAGCTGTCGTAGATGGCTGCGATTTTCTGGTGGAAGAAGGTGGAGAGGTCGTCGCAGAGTTTCTGGGAGGGTGGGACGTCGTTGATGTTGGCGTTCAGGTTGGAGAGTTCCTTCACGATGCTGAAGAGTTCTTTGCAATCGTGGGCGTTGGTGTTGAGGCGTTCAGTGAAGTGAGCGCGCTTGGCGAGTCGGATCCGTTGGTGGTGATCACGGTTGGCGTCTTTGAGGGTGGCGAGGTTGTCGGGTGTGCGCTCGAGGATCCATTTCTTCTTGAGCTTCTGGCAGGTGCGTTTGGAGGTGGTCAGTTCTTCCGTGAACCAGGCTGGTTTTTTCTTTCCTTGGTTGATGGTGGGTTTCATGAGTGGAGCTAAGGTGTTGGCGCAGTCGAGGATCCATTGATGGAGGTTGGTGGCGGCGGCGCTCGGGTCGGAGGAGTCGAGTGGAGGGTTTTTGGCGAGGGAGCTGGTTAGTTGGTCTTCGGTGACTTTTCTCCAGCGGCGGTGAGGCGGTAGAGGGATGCGGTGGTGTTCGGTGTTTCTCTTGAAGAAAAAGTGGACGCAGTAATGGTCGGTCCAGTGGAGTTCGGAGGTGTGGCTGAAGGAGATGTGGTTGCTTGAGGTGAAGAGGGGGTCAAGCGTGTGACCGGCGATGTGGGTGGGAGTGTTGACCAGTTGGCGGAGTCCGAAGTTGAGGAGGTTGGTGGTCAGCGAAACGGTGTTGGCGTCGTTGTTGTTTTCCAGGTGGAAGTTTAGGTCTCCCAGGAGGATGTAGTCTGGAGATGCGAGGGCGTGGGTGCTTACGAGGTCGGAGATGGTGTCGCTGAAGGGGGCTCTTGGTCCTGGAGGGCGGTATATGAGGGTTCCTCTGAGGGTCGTGTTGGGGTCTGTGTGGATCTGGAAGTGGAGGTGTTCGGCTGTCGTGAGAGCGTCGTCCGTGTGGGTGTGAATCTTGAAGGTAGACTTGTGGGCGATGGCTATTCCTCCGCCGACTCCGTTGGTTCGATCTCTTCTGGTGATCTTGTATCCGTCCGGTATGGCGATGGCGATGTCAGGGGCCGAAGAGTCGTTCCACCAGGTTTCGGTCAGGAAGGCCACGTCTGGGGCGGTGGTGTCGAGCAAGTCCCAGAGTTCGGTGGCGTGTTTTCGTGCGGAGCGTGTGTTGAGGAGGATGCAGTGCAGGTGGTTTGTGCTGGTAGCTGCTGGCTTCGTTGTTCTGTTGCAGGAGAAGTTGCAGGTGCGGCAGGAGAAAGGTCCTTTGGTGTGCTTCGGGGTGGCCAGGAAGCACTCTGTGGAGGGGCCAGGGTTGAGTGCGCGGAGTTCGGAGGCAGGGGTTGCGGGGGTCGTGAGGACCAGGGGGGGTGGCGCTGAGCGCGTTCCAGGCGCGGACGGGCGCAGACGGGCTTGCCTCTGGCGCGCCCGCTGCGCGGACGCGCAGCGCCAGCCATTAAGAAGGGAGGGGGGAGGGAGGAGCAGCTGGGAGGCGGGAGGCGGGAGGCGGGAGGGAGCGGCGAATGGGGGCGCGAGGGGGGCGGGGCCGCAGGGAGGCAGCGGCTGGGAGCGGAGAGCGAGGGGGAGCGCACAAGGGGCGAAAACACGCAATAACAAGGCCAAAAAGTCAGGCACAAATATAACAACAGTTAAACTTTGAAACCAGTCACAGAAATACACTAAAGGCACAGTATACAATCGGGGAAAACAGCAATCAGAGGGGCACAACGGGGGCAGATGCGCAGGAGGCGAGGCGCTTGAGACCAGTAAAAGCGCACTTACTGGACGGCGCAAAGTGGCACAATCAGAAGGGGCACGTCGGGGGCAGAAGCGCAAGAGGCAAGGCGCTGAAAAACAGAAAACCACTTACAGGACGGAGGAATACACGGCACACGGGTCAAGAGAAGCCTCGAACACGCTAGCAGCAGCGTGGGCGGGGGTCAGAGGCAGGAGACAGCAGGTTGGTGCTGCGGTCGTGGGGGGCGAGCTCCGGACCTAAAAACAGGTCAGAGGTCGCTCACTCGCGACGTGCAGCGCCAGCCATTAAGAAGGGAGGGGGGAGGGAGGAGTAGCTGGGAGGCGGGAGGCGGGAGGCGGGAGGGAGCGGCGAATGGGGGCGCGAGGGGGGCGGGGCCGCAGGGAGGCAGCGGCTGGGAGCGGAGAGCGAGGGGGAGCGCACAAGGGGCGAAAACACGCAATAACAAGGCCAAAAAGTCGGGCACAAATATAACAACAGTTAAACTTTGAAACCATTCACAGAAATACACTAAAGGCACAGTATACAATCGGGGAAAACAGCAATCAGAGGGGCACAACGGGGGCAGATGCGCAGGAGGCGAGGCGCTTGAGACCAGTAAAAGCGCACTTACTGGACGGTGCAAAGTGGCACAATCAGAAGGGGCACGTCGGGGGCAGAAGCGCAAGAGGCAAGGCGCTGAAAAACAGAAAACCACTTACAGGACGGCGGAATACACGAGAAGCCTCGAACACGCTAGCAGCAGCGTGGGCGGGGGTCAGAGGCAGGAGACAGCAGGTTGGTGCTGCGGTCGTGGGGGGCGAGCTCCGGACCTAAAAACAGGTCAGAGGTCGCTCACTCGCGAGCTGAGGCCAGAGCAATGAACGATCGTTGATGGGCAGCCTGACCCGAATGAATGCCCTCCAGTTATGCATTGCTCCGATGCACCTCCCTTTCTACCCCCTGGATGGCATTCAAAAGGGTAGACTGCCCAACAATGAGCGTCCTCAGGAGGTCAATGATCTCCGCACTGAGGGCAGCAGGGGTAACTGGGGCAGGACCTGAGGTGCCAGGGGCGAAGGACATGCCCGGCTTCCTGGCCGAGCGGGCACGGGGGCGAACGCTGAGGGGCTGCTGGGAGGGCGGGGCTGGTGCGCTGGGTGGCGGCTGTACCTGTTGTTGCGGTGGGCACGGAGGGAGCTCCCTTCCGAGGACGTGTCGGTGTCGCTGACGTCTCCACGGGTCCCCGTTGTGGAGCTCCCCTCGCCCTCCGTCTCACTGGTGTACTCGGAGTCGGTTGCATGGCCCTCCGGGGCCATGTGAGATGCAGCTCCCTCGTGCGCCAATGCCACTACTCCTCCGCCTAATGATGCTAATGCACACATGAACAGGAAAACCAAAAAAAGGGGGGGGGAAAGAAAGAAAGACATGTTGAGTGCATGCATTGGCGGCACCGTTGGCGGAGAGGACAGACACAGAAGCCCCCTGCACTACGCCGCGCACTCGGGGTACACTACTCAATTATTGTGACTTGGCCTACAAGTCTATGGACGACAACTGCACACATAGGTGAGCCCGGACCATGGATAGCTGTACTTAGCACCCTACAGAGGTGGGGGGCGGGGGCACAGGGCCATGCCTAATGCTGGGGCCTAGCCTACAGAAACCGCCCTGGCCTAGAGATAGCCACAGCCCTCCTCCCCCACCCAGACACCTCCACTGTGCGCTAATATAGCAGAATGTGCTGATACTCACCCCCTTGTGTCTGCTGTGATGTCCTCACGCGCCCATCCAAATCGGGGTAGGCCACCACCAGGATCCGGGACATCAGGGGGGTCAATTGCCGTGTGCCACCCCTCCTAGGTTGGGAGGCCATCCCCAGCAGAGCCTCGGCGGTCTTTCTGCTCCCGCGGCGGATGTCCTCCCAACTCTTGCGGCAGTGGGTGCCCCGTCTGTTGTGGACCCCCAGGGCCCGGACGTCCTTGGCAATGGCACGCCAAATGTCGATCTTCTGATGGGCGCTGACCTATGTGACATGTACAGGGTGGAACAAGAAATATCATCACTTTCCTGCATGGTCGATGTGAGTGGCCCCCCCTCCCCAACCTTGCCATGTGGCACATGCTCTCATCTGTCGTGCGTTGCACTCCTCATTCGCTCCCCTCCCCACCATCTTACATCCACCCCACTCAACACAGGCATAGGCCATACTACGTGCTCCCTGTGTACTTACCTGTTGGTCTGGAGGACCGTAGAGTAGCGCATACTGGGGGAGGACCCCATCCACAAGTTTCTCCAATTCCTCAGATGTGAAGGCAGGGGCCCTTTCCCCAGTCGCAGCAGCCATTGTATCTCCCAGACCGAGGTCACAGCAGCATTTGCATTATAGGTCCTCTCCTGTGGATGATCAGGTCTCGAGTGATTAAGCAGTTAGAAAATGGCGGTCACGCCTGCGGCGGTGCGTACTGCGGCGGTGCGTACCGCGGCCGCCGGCGCACATCGTCATTGGCTCCTGAGACCCATAGGGTTCAATGTTAACCAATGCTGCTTTGCGCCGCGGTCCTCGACCGCCTACCGCCACGGTGTGCCACGCCAGCGCATTGACATCACATCCCATTGTCACACTTCACAGGTCAGGCAGCCGCCATTTCAAGGGCCCACATGGCTTAATTTCTACTGCGTCACACAGGCCTAGGCCTTGCATTGCCACTCATACAAGCCATTCAATGCATAGCGAATCGTGTACTGTGCAAGCTGTGGTTACGTACCTGTGGGTTGCTTGACTCTGTGCTCCATGTTGTCCTTCCTAGGCACCGTCCGCTGGGACTTGCGAGGAGATGGAGGAATCCTCCCATGTACAGACCGCTGGTGGACCTGTTGACAATGGAAGAACGACATGACATACTGACATACAGACTTGACCGAGCCACTATACATGAACTGTATGCCCAGCTGGAGCCAGACCTGATGTCCCCCATTCGCAAACCCACAGGGATTCCCCCTCTGGTGCAGGTTCTGTCAGTACTCCATTTTTTGGCAAGTGGATCATTCCAAACAACAGTGGCCATATCATCAGGGATGTCTCAGCCTATGTTTTCTAAGGTTTTGTCCAGAGTGTTGTCTGCCCTGATGAAATACATGCAGAGCTACATTGTTTTCCCTGAGGTGGGCGATTTGGCTACAGTGAAGGGTGATTTCTATGCCCTTGGACATACCTCCAACATCATTGGTGCCATTGATGGGACCCATGTGGCTTTGGTTCCCCCCAGTGGAAGTGAGCAGGTGTACAGGAACAGAAAAAGTTATCATTCGATGAATGTCCAGGTGGTCTGTTTGGCTGACCAGTACATCTCCCATGTAAATGCCAAGTTCCCTGGGTCTGTGCATGACGCGTACATCATGCGAAATAGCAGCATCCCTTATGTGATGGAACAGCTACAGAGACACCATGTGTGGCTAATAGGTGACTCTGGTTACCCCAACCTGCTGTGGCTACTTACCCCAGTGAGGAATCCCAGGACAAGGGCAGAGGAACGCTACAATGAGGCCCATGCGCGAACTAGGAGGGTTATAGAAATAACCTTCCGCCTCCTGAAGGCCAGGTTTAGGTGCCTGCATATGACAGGTGGATCCCTAATGTACTCACCAAAGAAGGTGTGCCATATCATCGTGGCCTGCTGTATGCTTCACAACCTGGCTTTGCGACACCAGGTGCCTTTCCTACAGGAGGATGGTCCAGATGGTGGTGTTGTAGCAGCTGTGGAGTCTGTGGAGAGTGAAGAGGAGGAAGACGACGGGGACGACACAGACAACAGGGACACAGTGATACAACAGTATTTTCAGTAGCACACAGGTACGAATCAACCACGCCATTTTACATTTCCTTAAAGTCTCCTGCCTCTCTACTGTCTGAGTTCCCCCCCAGTTCCTGTTAACTGAGTTGTGACTTTCCCTTCCGTTTTCAGAGCTGTGGGCCCCACTGCGTGACCTCTGCTTTGTTTGCCCATGGACTACAGCTGTGTGACAGTGGTATGTTGTCATCACAATGTAACTGAACATTTTGGCACCGTTATGTCTAATACATTTGTTGAAAATACAAGCAGACTCCAGATTTATTAAGTGCAATAAGTGAATTTATTAAAGTGCTAAAATTAGGAACATGATTGTAAAACGGTGATGGTGGAGTAATGTCCATGGTAGAGTCCAGTTCTCAGTCTCACAGGTGCATTGTCCATATGCCTGTGGAAGGATGGAGCAGGGGCAGTTCAAGGTTGGACAGGGTGACAATGTGGGACAGTGGGATGACATCAGGGGGTATCGTTTGCTGGCGGGGGTCTTGGCATCCTACTCTGTCTTCTTGTGAGATATCAGGTTCCGCTTGCGGGGTGGTTCTTCTTCTGCAGGAGGTGGGGTTCTGGTGGCCTGTCGTTGTGTGGGGGCCTCATGTCCTCTAGCGCCGGCGGAGGTGGTAGGCTGTTCCTGGTCCAGGCTAGTGACAGGGGCCCTTTGTGGTGCCACATGGTCCCGCAATGTGGTGACTATCTGGTTTAGGGCCACGACGATGGTCCCCATTGCGGAACTAATGCTCCTCAGTTCCTCTCTGAACCCCATGTACTGTTGCTCCTGCATGACCTGGATCTCCTGGAACCTGGCCAGTACTGTAGCCATTGTCTCCTGGGAGTGGTGGTATGCTCCCATGATGGAGGAGAGGGCCTCTTGGAGAGTCGGTTCCCTGGGCCTGTCCCCCCCGCTGTCGCACAGCAGCCCTCCCAGTTCCCCTGTTTCCCTGGGCCTCTGTCCCCTGGACCGTGTGCCCACTACCACTGCCCCCAGGTCCCTGTTGTTGTTGGGGTGGTGGGTCAACCTGGGTGCCCTGTAGTGGTGGACACACCGCTGATTGACGTGTCCTGGAGACAGAGGCATGGGCCCGCTGGGTGGGAGCTGTTCCCAGAGGGGGTTAGGTCTGGTGTAGCCTGTGGCTGTCTGGGGGGAACCGACTGTCCCGAGGTCCCCAATGGGCCGGGCTGGTCATCTGGGTCCAGGGAGACAGAGCTGCTGTCATCACTGGGGGCCTCTTCTGGGGGTGGGATGGACATCTCTGGACCCTCCGTGGCGGTGTGGTGGCGTTCGGGTCCTGCAGGGGTATAAGAGTATGGTTATTGCTTCTGTGTGTGCCATTTCGTGTAATGGGTGGGTGGCCGTGGACCCCAGTGCTGGCATTCCCTTGTGGGGGCTTTTGTGACGGTGGCTCGTGGGGGAGATGGGTATGTGCAGTGGGCATGCTTTGGTGATGGGTGTCCATGCTTTGGGGACGCATGCAGGGGTAGGTTTTAGGATGGGTGGATTGTGATGGTGAGCCATTTGCAAGGAGTTGGTGTGATGGTGGTGGGGGTGAGGGTGGGGGTATGATTTGGCATGCAGGTGGGGTGGGGAGAATGAAGTAGTGGAGATTTGACTTACCAGAGTCCATTCCTCCGCCTACTCCTGCGAGGCCCTCAGGATGCAGGATGTGCAAGACTTCCTCCTCCCATGCTGTGAATTCTGGGGGAGTAGGTGGGGGTCCGCTGCCAGTCTTCTGCACCGATGTTGTGCCTTAATACCATGGAACGCACCTTCCCCCGTAGGTCGTTCCACCGCTTCCTGATGTCGTCCCGATTGCGTGGATGCTGTCCCACAGCGTTGACCCTGTCCACTATTCTTTGCCATAGCTCCATCTTCCTGGCAATGGTGGTGTGCTGCACCTGTGCCCCGAATAGCTGGGGCTCTACACAAACTATTTCCTCCACCATGACCCTGAGTTCTGCGTCAGAGAACCTGGGGTGTCTTTGGGGTGCCATGGGGTGGTGTGGATGAGGTGAGGGGTGGTGTATGTGTTGTAGGGTGTGGTGAGTGTGGTGGTGTATGGTGTTTTGTGCGTGGAAATTGTGTGGGTGATGTTGTGATTTGCCTCTGTGTGATGGTCTACCCTATGCTGTGCTGTCTCTCTCTGTCCTTCAGTCGCAATAGTGGTCGTAAGGGTTTGTGGGTGATGTGAGTGTGTGTTTTATATTTCATTGGGTGTGTGGGAGTGGTGTGTGTATGTGTCTCAGGTGTGTATATTTTGATTTGTCCAATGCGGCTGTGTTTTGTAAAGGTGTGCGTATTTTGAGCGCGGCGGTGTGTACCGCCAATGGAATACCGCGGTTGAAAGACCGCTGCGGGGATTTGTGGGTTGGAATGGTATGGGCGTATTTCTGTTGGCGTGACGGTGGAGGTTTGGTCATCGCCAGTTTCCCGCTGACCTTTGGTGTGGCGGACTTTTGTTGTTGTCGGGTTTTTGGCCGTTTGCCAGTTGCGGGTCAGAATGACTGTGGCGGTTTACCGCGACCGCGGCGGTGTTATGGCGGTCTTCTGATCGGCGGTAAGCGACTTTTACCGCCGAGGTCAGAATGACCCCCATTATCTCTTAGTCCCTTGTCCTTATCCCATTCATTACTGATGAGGTGAATCCCAGTTCGAGACAGGAAAACTCCACGAAAATACTGCTAATTACAGGCCCGTCCAACATCAACTGGATGGCACATAATGTCAGGCACTTCCAAAATCTTCCTGTATTGTTCTGGTTCTCACGGAGACAAGGACTCCTGGATGCTGCTGGGACTTTACTGTGCTCGATGTCTCATACATGCCATTGGCTTAATGTTGATGTATGCCTTCCTTCTCTCAAAATCTATTATTGCTGTGATGCACTTCTTTTATTCCACTCGTTCCAATTCAGTGCCTTGAAAAATATTTGCTCTGGCTCACCTCTGGCTCTGAGAACAGAGATACATGTTGCGTTTATGGCTCAATCTTCAACTTTTGGCTTTAGGAACTTTTTTTAAGGGTTGTATGACACAACCAAGTATGCATAAACCACAAATGCCTTAACAATACGGGCGGAACCACGACCGCGTCTTTTCCACACATGCCTTTACCACGAATGCCTTTACAATGAATTTAACTGTAAAAGTATGCTTAGTAAAGGAATATGTGGAAACGGCAGGTGTGGTTGTGTTATACAGCCCCCTGCTTAAACTAAAAGACCACCCCAACCCCCCCACTCGCCCTGAGGCCCAAAACTACCTCCACCCCTAAAACCCCCCAAAACCCTGGTCCCTGTTTACATAAAAAACTACCCTAATGAGCCCTAAAACCCTCCACCCCTAAACACTAAACTACCCCGACACCCTCAACTGCTCCTGAGCTCTAAAACCTTCCCCCACTCCTAATAACTATACAACCCCAAAAGCCCTAAAAAATAAATGACTCAAACCCCCCAACCAGCCTTAAGCCCTAAATCCAACCTCACTGCTATGAACTAACCCCAAACCCTGCCCAAGCCCCACTTGCCTCACTGCATCATCTCTTGATCCTTCCTCCTCCCCTCTCTGCCCTTCTCCCCTTTCCTTTAACCTTCCCCGCCTCTAAAAAATGAACTTTCTTGACCCTCCACTCCTGACCCTACCCCGAAAGCCTTAAAAAATAAACTACCCTGACCCCTCCTCCCAGTCTAAGCTCTAAAAAATAAACTAACGTCCCTAAAATATAATCTACCCTGACCCCCACACACCCAAGCCCTAAACCCACCCCACCCCACCCTAAAAACTACCCCCAACCCTTCCCCCAGCCCCACTTACCTCACTGCGTCCTCTCCCGATCCTTCCTGCTCTTATCTATACTGAAACTAGACTGCTCTGTGCCTTTTCTGTGCCTTAACTAAGCATATGCATGATTTAGGCACATGCGTGGTTAAGGCAGAGAAAAGGCAGTCACGATACAGGCAAGCGTTGTTCCGCCATGTGCGTGGTAAATGTCTGCATGGCTTAGGCTGCGTTGTTTAGGATGTTTCCCTGTTTTAGGCTGTGCAGTCGCTATCCTAAGGTCCCTCTTTCTATGAAGGGCTGAAAAATCACAATTAAATTTTAGCAGATGTTTCATTTGATGTGTGTGTTTCAGTATTGGCTGGAGGAGCAGCACTGTGAGCTTAAAGTTATCTTCTCCCAACGTGTTAGCATAGACATACCTTTCAAAAACTGTACAGCCCTTCACATTAAGGTCTGGAAGAGAAACTCCATAGGAACCTCAAAAAAATGAAGTATTCATTTTCTTTCAGAGAACAACAGTAGTCGTGATCTGGCAGTTCAATAGGAACATTATTTCATAAGCTTTCCAGAAAGAACAGTCGTCTACCCAATCCAGACACCCAAATAACACAGGATTATTTAGACGTTACCCTGAGAAGGAAACATTGTATTTGCCTTGGAAACTGTAATGTTTCTGACTATGCCTGGTGTGTCTTCATCTAACTGTTAGGAGGGCACATCCAGTACTTTTTGAAGAAATGGGAGGAATCAGCTTCAGATGCCTAAATTCTCTTAATACTCCGAAGAGGCTACGGAACTGAGTTATCTGCTTTACCCCTAGAATCTGGGGTCCATCTCACTCCTTGGCCAAAATTCTCTGGAAAAGATCAGCATTCTTTGAATGTCTTTGGGTTCTCCCTGAAAAGAAGCTGATTATTTGAGTTGCTATAATGGAAAGATGAGTGGGGTGTATTCAATCAGTTTTCTTGTACACAAAGCAAATTTGGGGGGTAAAGAATTGTGATAGATTTTAATCAATAGGTAGGAAACATTGAAAATGGAGGCTCTACAATCGATCAACCCTCTACTAACATGTAGGAAATGATGACAGCAATCAGTCCTATTGATGCTTACTTTTGTATCCCAATAGTGCCTTGATATCAGAGGTTTTCTGATCAAGAGCAGGACTTCCAGGTCTGTATTCTGCTATTTGGCATGAGATGGTATTCACCAGGATGGTGACACCAATTGTGGTACTCCTTGATCTGTGGGGGTAGCCAGTTATCTAAACTTTGATGATTGTTTGCTCCATGCTCCTCCAATGGTAAAAAAAAAAACTTGGAGAGCCTGGTTGTGATCAGCTTCTGTCTGTCTGTCTCAGCATGGCTTCTTCCTCATCCTACATAAGTAAATCTTTATAGGAACCAATCCCAAGATAGACCTACAGATGATATTCCTTGCAGATGTCAAGGAGGTTTGGCTTCAACACCTATTAGCTTCCCTCATGACATCGGAAAAAGCTTCTGAGTCAAGGTGGCTGGAGATTCAGCACACATTGCTTCCTGTGGATTTACAGTTCTATGAGTTTGACTTCATCTTTGGCCACTTAGGTCCAACCAACATTCTCTCTTGGGTCTAACACCTCAAGTATTAAACTCCTTGGTTACAGTAATCCCCAACATTTGATATTCTCCCCAATGGTGGTTGAATCCAGTGTCATTAGCTAGGGGTCTTCCAATACATGGAGAAACGCTGGTTGGAGTGTCAACAGACATCAGTACCTTAGGTTGAGGGGCCACCCTGGGGGAACTTTTTTCACTCAGGCTCAATGACCCTACTGAAGAGTTAATGTTACTCAAACTGTAAGCAGTAATGTTGGTATAGGGTGCCCATCAGCACTTTCAGTATCACCCTCAGGATTACTGCGTTCTGGTTAGGTGAGACAATTTGGGTTATATGACAATAAATGGTGACAAAAATATAGGTGACAAACATTTTGCCCCAAAAATATTGGGGCATAAATATCACCGGTAAAAAAGTGCCTCTTTTTTGTATGATAAACCCTGCATTTTTAGATTGATGCTCTGTTTTTTTTACTCTGAAGTGAACCGAGCCCTACTAACCAGGACCTAGTGCCTATGCTCTGACCCTCAAATGTGTATGAGCAATTGGCTAACATCTGATTGGCATATTCATTTTACCCATACTTTCAGGTCTAGTAGGTTAAATGTCACTAGTGAACTGCAGCACTAATTGTCTCACTACTGCAGTGACAAGGTAAAAATAAGTCTCTAGGTCTGCCACTGCAAACCTAGAGCCACTGCAGCTTTTTAACTACCAACTCAAAAAGACAAAATAAATCTCTTTTTCCAGGTCAAACCCTTCCATTTTAATATCTGCAAGTCACCCCGAGGGAAGGGAAGGTCAAGTAGTCCCCTAGGCAGGGAACTAAATATTATAGAGGACATGTTTATTGTATATTTTACATGCCCTGACAGTAAAAACTCAAAATTGTTTATTTCACTATAGCAAGGCCGGTGGCCCCAGTGGGAAATATGTAGTTCAGCTAGCCCCAACATAAGGGCCAACTTCCATTTGGGACTGCCAAATCTAGTACTCCAAGGTCTCAAATTAACTGTAACATTAAACCTAGCGTAATGCTGAAGTAAATTTTAACATCAAGATGATTTTGAAAGGCACCACTTTCTTGCCCCAAATGTCTAGTACTTGTGTCTGATTAACTGCATCAGTTGCCACGCGAGACAACCTGATGTCTTCCTGCTAAGAGCTCTGAAACACTCCCAGAAAGGGGAACAAAGAGTCTGCTGGAGGGCAAGGTGTGACCTTCTCCTGCCACAATGACCATAGGGTGGTGGTCAGATGTTTCAGCTTCAAATAGGCTACCACCTCTGAGAGGCAAATGTGAATCACAACCTAGCTTGTTCGCTCTTTGGCTGGCATCTCCTCCAGAGGGGACAAACCTGTTGCAGAACTGTTTTTTCAGGAGGAGTCGCTCATAATGCCGGACCCACCTCAGGGATGTGCGGATGGCCCTGACCCAGGGAAAAAGTTTCCTGACATCTTGGATTTGGTCAAAAAGATCCACTGGGGGACTGGTTAATGCCAACACTACAGGAAATTATTTGAAAGCGGGTAGGGTTGACCCTTTGGAATTGTAGCTTCATTTGTCCTCACTATACAACAAATTGAAATTGGCATAAAAGTGACATAAAAGTGGAACATTGCCTGACTCAGAAAGAACAGAAGAAGTATTGCACCTGATGTGGTCCTCAAACACAAAGATTGCACCAAGGAAGACTGAACCTACTACACCTACTGGGCCTAGACAACACCTCAGAAAAAAACGGCTGCTCCTGCTGTTGAACTTGTATAAAGAGACTCAAAGGGCTAGACCTGCTCCCACCCATGCCAAGCACCAGTGAGTGGACTCCAAGGGCCAGCTGGCGAGCCTCCTGAACCTGAAAAGCACCCAGCTGACCAGTTTGCACTGGACTCTCCTGGACTCCACTGGTGTAGCCTGAGTGATGGAATTCTAGCCCTTAAGAAGTCTTTCTTAGGTCCTGGACGCTTGTCTATTTCTGGAGTGTTCTCTTTCATGCCACAGTACCAGAACTTGCCAACTTAAAGCCAATGATAGCAGTTTCTGAGTCCATAGTCTGGGGTTCATAGAGTTCCGCTACTTGCCAGTTTGTAAGCAGCTCGAACAGCACTGAAAACCAAGGCTTTTACTGGACCTGTGGACTGCGCTCAAGCTGCTGAGGACCCAGTTGATCTCACAAATGGTTTAGTGCATCTAAAATGTGAGCATAGCTATAATGTCCCTGTAACACTTGGGGGCATATTTATAAGCCCCTAGCGCCACATTAGTGTCAACTTTTTTTTCCCACTAATGTGGACAAATCCTAGCACCATATTTACAAAGTGGCGCCACGCTTGCATGGTGCCACTTTGTAACCCTTTGCGCTATGTTATGCCTGAGCCAGACATAATGTATGCAAATGGGGCATTCCCCCATTAGAGGGGGCTGAAAAAAGATTTCCTTGCGTCATTTTGCATGGCACTTTTAAAGCCTGCTCAGAGCAGGCGTCAAAAGGGCGCTTCCATTATTTATAATGGGCCCCTATCTACTCTGCAGGAGTAGCGCCAATATTTTGGTGCTACTCCTGCAGAGTACATGAATAGCATCATGAAAAATTATGCTATTGGTGTATTTTAAATGCGGCGCACACATGGTGGTGGTAGGGGGGCACTAAGGGGCACAGGGAAAGTGGCGTGGCACTTAGTGCAGCGCCACTTTCCATAAATCTGCCCCTTGATTTTTTAAGTGAATTTCTATGTTTTTTCAAAATGTTATTTCCTAACTATAACGTCCCTACAACTTTCGTTTTTTTCAGTGAATTTCAAATACATATATATATTATATATATATATATATATATATATATATACATACATACATATATATATATATAGATATGTATTCACTTAAAAAAACAAAGATTATATGGACGTTATAGTTAGGCTCACATTTTAAACATACAAAACCATAGAAATTCAACAGTTATAGCTGGAGTTATCTCGAGTAACTATAACTTGTTCCCCAAGGTAATTATAACTCGTGCCCCCGCCATGCACAGTTATTTTGACAAATGTTTTACTGCAAATATTACATTGATGTTATCAATGCTGTTTTTAGGGATGTCATGAGTGCTGTGATTTATGGGGTAATTAGCAGTGCATGGCAAGGGCACGATTTATAGTTATCCTAGGTTACTTGAGGTAACTATAACTAGAACTGTTGAAGTTCGATGGTTTAGTACATTTAAAATGTAAGCCTAGCTATAACATCCTTGTAACGTTTGGGTTTTTAAAGAATTTCAATGTTTAAAAAAAAATCTATTTCCTAACTAATATGTCTCTGTGACCTTTGTTTGTTTCAGTGAAATTCTATGTTTTTTTTTTACGTATGGTCATTTTCATTACTATACTTTAATCCAACCACCGCCACTCCCTGCGGCCAACCATTATAACCACCCACCACTGCGCTACACATGGCCTTCGACGGTGTGCAGTGGGGGTTGGCCTGTGACCAGTTCCTGCGGCCAACCCCTTTAACAACGCAACCCCACATGGCCCCCCCTCCTCATGCTGATATTGGCCTGAGGACCCCATCCCCCAGGGCCCAGCGTAAATATTTTTTATTTTTTGGGAGGGGGGCTGTGTGCCCCTCCGCGGCTGATCTCAACCAAGGGACTCCCATCCCCAGGGGGCCTCGCCTAAACATTAAATTTTTTGTTTTGTGGAAGGAGCCCCTCTCCAGGCTGATCTCACTCCAGGGACCCCATCCCCCGGAGCAAGGCATTACCATTTAATTATTTTGGGGGGGCTCCGCAGCCCCCCTCCCCAGGTTAATCTCGGTCCCTGGGACCCCATCCCCCAAGGCCTGGCCTAATTGTTTTTTTTTGGAGAGGGGGACCTGTGGCCCCCTCCCTAGGCCAATCTAAAGCAGCTCCCTCTTTGTGACAGCAGTTTTCTCTGTCCGCCTGCCCGCATCTCTGTTTAACAGCTCTCCCTTCATTGGAGCAGAGTGTTTGCTGTGGCTTTGCAGCAGCTGCCTCCAAACGAGAGCAAACAGCTATTTCCCTGGGGTAGGCACCCGGGACATAGCAGGGGCCGGCCCTGGGAGGTGACAATCCCCAGGGCCATCAGTGGCTCTTCAACAAAGAGCCCTTGGGAGTTGGTAGCCCCTGGGACTTCTGGGGGGTCAGAAATGGACCCCCTTCATTTTTTTAGTATAGTCCTGTGGAAGTGGCGAGGGAGTGCAGGACTTGGCCCACCCAGAAGCTTCTGAATAATGAAGTGTGGGAGCCGCACCTAGTGAAGCGCCACTTTTCTTGCACCCATTAGCACCCCCTAATGCCACTATGGTAGCGCTGTATTAAAAATACGGCGCACCATTACAGTAGTTAGGGTGACTAGTGTCATAATTTTTTACGCTAGTCCTGCGCTTTGCAGGATTAGCATAAAAAATGATGACACTAATCCTGCAAAGCACCCAGAGGCCCATTGTAATCAATGAGAGCCTCTTTTTAACGCCTGCATTTAGCAGCCGTTAAAAAAAAATGCAGATACAAATGGCGCAAAGGAATCTCATACATTCCTTTGCGCCATTTTTATTCCTCCTAGTGCAGGAACACCCCCTTGCATACATTATGCCTGGTGCAGGCATAAAGTCGCTCAAGGGGTTTCAAAGTAGCCCAATGCAAGCATTGTGCCACTTTGTAAATATAGCGCAGCGTTTTTCCCATTCCATCGCCACATTAGTGTAAATAAAATGACGGTAATGTAGCATTGGACCGGTGCAAGGCCAGCATAAATCTGTCCCAAAGTACACAAAGACTGTGTGTTGATAGCATTCCAGTTGCCTTTGTGTGGGGAGATAGAGACAGCTGGCTCTTTAGAAATCCAGAAATAGGCACTGTTCATGTTCTATTATTCATCCTTAACAACTCCCCTATTAGTTGAGAGTTAGGGGGATGGAGAGTCAGTAGCCTCGTTAGAGGAACAAGGCCAACCATGTGTCAGGAATCCCCTTTTATTCCCCCAGGTGTCACTTCCAAAAGGGGGAAAGACGCAACATGCAAAATTTGTCCTCTCTTTTGTGGCTGTGTTTTGGGTGTATGGAAGTACAGGGGTCTTAACATCTAATGTGTTGGATGAGTTCACTTTTGTTCCCAATCCCAAATGATGCATGGAGGTGTGTGAGAGTTGTTATTGGTCCACCCTGTACGGTTTGAGTTCCACAGTTTGCACACTTAGGCCCTGCTTTTTTCCCAAGTGGTGCAGCTCAGTGCTGCAGTAATATTATATTACCTGTATGGTGCAGCGCCACTTTTGAAATGTAGGTATGTGCCATGTTTACTGGAATATGGCACACCCCGGCATTTCCCCCAGTGCCTGCACAGATTTGTTCTCCCTGCACCAACGCGGGCATCATTGCACCGAAGTGAAGAAGTGCCTGGGGTGAGGAGATGGATTGTTTATATGCAGGAAGTTGTCCCTTCCTGCACATAAACAATCTATTATGACAAGGTGGCATTTCTATGTGTGCTGCAGGACACATGAGGAGGACAATGACACAAGAAGGATGGAAAGAATTTTGCCTTGTTGCGCCATCCTGACACCACCCCTGGGGTGCTGTTGATTTCAGTCACAGTCTCTGGTGAACATGTTCTCTTAGATCTGGGGCAAGAACAATATGCAATTGGTGTTGTTGTGGCACAGGCACAGCCACACTAATTGCACGTCCCTTCCAGGCAATGTGCTGAATGTTTAAAAGGTGGTGGAAAGCCACAATAAGTATGTTAAGACCACATTGTGTATGTGGCGGAGTGCATTGCACCACCAGGGCATCACTAAAAGTAAGGTAGCGATGGGGCGTTTTGATTCTGGCCAAATATGTCCTGATGTGACCCTTTAGCATGCACTGGGTGAGTCCTAGGTACCTCCCACTTCTGCAATTTGTGAGATTCCAGGTAGTCCCCCTGTTAGATATGGCATCCTCGGCGTGGCCTCCCCTAAATGTTTGCCTCCACTTTCCAGGTAGTTGCTGTGTGCTGGACTCTTTTTTGACTGCTTTTGTTACTCTGGGCACTTTACCACTGCTGACCAGTGCTTAAGTGCAAGTGCTCTCTATGTGAAATTGTATGTGTAATTGGCTTTTCCATAATTGGCATATTTGATTTACCAGTATGTTCCCAATAAAATAGCCTTAGAGGTGCCTAGCTTCTGTAAATCAAATGCTACTAGTGGGCCTGCAGCACTGATTGTGCCACCCACATGAGTAGCCCTGTAAACATGACTCAGACCTGTCACCGTAGTGTCTGTGTGTGCAGTTTAAACTTGCAAATAGGACCTGGCAAGTGTACACACTTGCCAGTCCCAAACCTTCCCTTTTTATACATGTAAGGCACCCCTAAGGTAGGTCCCAGGTAGCCCCATGGGCAGGGTGCAGTGTATGTTTAAGGTGGGACATATACTGATGTGTTTTAGATGTCCTAACTGTGAAATACTGCCAAATTAGTTTTTCATTGTTGCAAGGCCTTTCTTTCTCATTGGTTAACAAAGGGGCTGCCTTTAAATATCTTTGAAGTGCAGTTTCTCTTTGGGAGCAGATAGAGATGTGGAGTTTGGGGGTCTCTGAACTCACAATTTCAAAATACATTTTTAGGTAAAGATCTTTTTTAGATTGTCAATTTGAAAATGCCACTTTTAGAAGTGGGCATTTTCTTGCTTAAAGCATTCTGTGACTCTGCCTGCTTGTGTATTCCTTGTCTGTGTCAGACTGACAGTTGGGCTGCTTGTGCATCTCTACTAGGCAGTGACACAAAGGGAGCTGAGGTGTAGCCTGCATATCCTGATGGGCCATCTGAGCTAGAGTGGAGGGAGGAGTGGTCACTTGCACCTGAAAGGGCTGTGCCTGCCTTCACACAATGCAGTCTGCAACCCCCTGGTATGCGTCTGGAGCCAGCTTGGGCAAGGCAGGATCTTGTGAACAATATAGACTTTTCTTTAAAGTTGAACAACTTCAAAAGCAGAAAGGAGTATAGGTATTGGACCCAAACCCCAGACTTTAGATCAATTTAAGGATTCAAGAGGAACCTCTACCAGGAGAAGAGCTGAAGGAGAAGTGCTGTCCCTGTCTGTGACTGTGCTTTGTTGGGCTATCCTGTAGTTGCTGCTTCTGCCTGAGAACGGTGACAAAGACTGGACTTTGTGGTAAATTCCTGCTTGAGAGGTATCTTAAAGGGTTTGGACTCAGCTTGCCCCATGGTCTGAATTCTCAGGGCCATCAAAGACTTCCTCTACCAGCACCTGGACTCTCTGCTGAGACTCTTACCCTGTCAAGTGGTGCCTAGTCCAGTCCCTGGACCCTTGAAAAGAAAAGCTGGTGAAAAGCCAAGAAGAACCAAGTGCATTGACTTTCGGACGACTCCAGACTGACTTCCCTGCCGGATTCAGTGACACCGCCTGCAACTGAAGCCATCGTCCTTGCTGGGGTGTGTTGACCCTGCAGGCCCGATGCCACCTCAGCCTCACTGAAGTCCAAGACTCCATGAGACCTCAAGTGCTATGCCACAAACATCCGTGACACCTGCCTTTACCGTACCACAGAGTGACTGCCGGATATCGACCCTGCCGGAAGTGCCGATTCGCACCGATGCTGCCTCACCTCCACAGCTCTGCAGCAAGAACCTGGCGCCTCGTACCGATGCCTCTGCTTCTTAACTTTGCAGCACCGCAAACAACGCCGCACCAGATTCAGTGACGCCTCAATCCCCAACTCCGTGCACTGGCTTGTTTCCTCATTTTTAAAAGGTACTGTACCTGGGGGTCCGTGTGGCATAGTGACCAGCACCATTAGCACTGGATTGTTGGGAACGACTCTGTCACGATGCCGTGATATCACCAAATAGAAGCACTTGTGTTTCTAAGCGCGACATTGAAGGTTCAGCTTTGAAAATTCAGAACTTTTCTTGTGTATAGCGGATGTTTGTCATTTTGGTCTTGTTTGATTTAAATAAATATTGACTATTGTTCTAAACTGATGTGGTGTCCATATTGTAGTCTTTTCACTGCATAACTGTGTGTTTTGGTACAAATACTTTACACATTGCCTTTGATATAAGCCTGACTGCTTGTGCCAAGCTACCAAAGGGGTGAGCAGGGGTTATCCAAGTGTGTATGTCCTTTACCCTGACTAGAGTGAGGGTCCCTGCTTGGACAGAGCGCAAACGGACTGCCAGCCAGAGACCCCATTTCAAACACCCCCCTGCACCTTACCCTGCATTTGTGGTAGTTCTTTGTAGTCTGTGCTGTCCCCCCAGTGATCAGATCCTCCGGGATGACGGCTGCCACCATCTCCTCCCATTCATCCAGGCCCTCCTGGGGTGTGGGACTTCCCCCTTCAGTCTGCACTGCTGCCTTTAAGTTTGTGGCCAGTTTCTCCTTAGTTCTGCACTTGCAATCATGCCAGCACTTCTTGCAATCAGTAACAGTCCTCTTCACCTCTGCCACACTTTTGACTTTATCTACTATTGCCTACCATATAGCCTCTCTCCTACCTATTGGCAATTTGGAGGTGACAAAGAGCCGGTGTTGGTGCTCCGTCACCTCTCTGACCAAGGTGTCATGATCCTCCTTACTAAAGCAACACTTTTGCTTCCTCTTCTACTTCTCTTGGGACTTTTCTGGACCCTTCTGGCTGGTACTTGGCTGACTGGGATCTCCCTGGGGTCTCTCCTGGTTGTCTTCCCAAATGTTTTTTTCTTGCTCATGTTTTTTTTTTTTACTCTAGTGCTGTTAAATATGACGCTAACCCATTTTGCGTAAAAAAATGTGCAGTAAAACTTTCTAATGCCACTTTTCCAACATTACCGTAATTTTTTATAACCACATTTTGCAGCAGTTAGCATAATTTTTTTTACACTACCCATTCCTTAGTACCATTGTGCACCATTTTGTAAATATGGCTCACAGATGGAGCTAGGGAACGGTGGTAGCTCGCTGTAATTTTTTTCATGCACAACTGTAATGGCACAATTGTGCGTCATTTTTCTTAAATCTGGGTACTGTGTTTCAAACACCAGGCATAGCAATTTTCTAATTGTGATTCGCAGAAAATCACAACTAGTTAATTCTATTCATAGGATTTGTACATATGGCCAATATTCTTCTTTCCTTGCAGATGAGCGGTGTTAAATTGTTCAAAGGTAACGTTTAGGACTTTTACAATGCTTAAAAGGTAGTCAACTTTGGTCACTGTATAACCCACTTGACATAAGGGACGTGTTGGGTCTCAAAAGGGGGTACCATTATTTGCAACAAACCCAGAGTGCACAAATTGCTCAAAAGTAGACAGGGGTATATTTTTTAAAAGGGTAGCAATATAAGTATGTGTTCGTGCTAAATGTATGGCAATTTTTTAGTCATGAAATGGGGGAACTCAAACCATGCATCAGCAACAACCCAGCCGACTGCAAACTGAGATGAGACTCTGTATGGGGAGTTATATGAGTTCACAGAGACTCAGTAAGAGGCTACCAAGTTCCTACTGCCAGGTGAAGGCCACTCTTAGTGCTGATATTCAGTCCTGAATAGGCGTCACCATTTTTGATTAGGTTACAACGTATGATGAAATAAATATTACACATTCAAAATGTTCAGAGTTCCTATGCAATACGAAACACCAAGTCCCACAATGCAATGTTTTTTTTTGTTTTTTTTTTAAAGCTAGTACTGGCTGATAGTATAACACACGAAGAGGCATCAAGCAAAGGCCATCTCCTTTCATTGTAGCACAAAAAGTCTTATATTTCCAGACTGACGTCATGCAGTTTTAAGGTCACACAAGGTACTGAAATGCCACACATAAGTACACTGAAAACATGGATATGTCACACATAAGCAACCTGTAAACTTGCCATCTATGATGCAACTGTGACCCAGAAGACTGGTGCAGCCGCTTCTCTCACAAGGCCACCTCCGATGGCAGCATTAACACTTGGGGCCAGATTTATGGAGCCCTTGTGCCGTTCCAATGCCATATTAGCATCTTTTTTATGCTAATGTGGCGTAGAAAGGAGAAAAACAATGCATCATATTTACAATGTGGTTTCCACTTTGTAACCCCTTGCACCACATTATGCCTGCACCAGGCATAATGTGTGCAGGGGGGCGTTGTGGCACTGGAGAGGCCGAAAAAATGGCGCTAAGGAATCTATGAGATCCCTTTGCACCATTTTTTTCCCATCATTTTTCAACACCTGCTCAGTGGAAGCGTTAACAAGAGGTTCCCATTGATTACAATGTGCCTCTGGGAGCTTTGCAGGATTAGCGTCATCATTTTTGATGTTAGTCCTGCAAAGTGTCGGACTAGCGTAAAAAATTATGACGCTAGCCACCGTAACTACCGCCATGGTTCGCCATATTATAAATATGGAGCTACCATGGTGGTGCTAGGGGGACGATAAGGGGTGCACGAAAAGTGGAGCTGCACCAAATTTGCCCCTTGGTCTTTAGAGTTGATGGCAGAACGCTGGATCACATGTAAAAACTTGGCCATATTTATGAAATGTTTGCACTGCGTTAGAGTAATTTTTTTATGCTAAAGTGGCACAGACCTAACTCCATATTTATATTTTAATGCTAGACCAGTCTAGTGTCAAAATTTTGGAGTTAGCGCCATTTTTAGGGAGCGCCAATCCACCTTGCATCTCATTGCGATAATGAGATGCATGGTAGGAGTTCCCTTCCTAAAAATTACGCTAGCCCTCTAGGTACATATTTACCTCCAGACACAAAAATGACAATGCATACCAAGGAAGTAGGATTGAAAAATTGCGCTAAGTCTGATTAGTGGCAAAATTTAACACCTTGTCAGACTAGGCATTAAAAAGAGGCCCGCACACCACCACTCAAGGAAATTACACATAAGGAGCATTTGAAACCTCCAGGAGAACATGGAAGTGGTACTGCTCCAGGTTGATACTCGCCGCAGATGTCAACGAAGACAGTAGGTCCCTCCACCACCACCACCACCACAGCAACCCCAAACACCGCCACAGCAGTCACAAAGGCAGCGCAGAAGGTGGGAGAGGATCTTCAGACAGCGCACAACCATCCTTGGGCTCAGTGAACAAGATGTGATCAGAATGTACCGACTGAACTGGAAGTCCATTGTACGCCTGCTGCACCACATTGTGCCACACATCACAGCAAGGGTGCAAACTCCTACTACTTTTACACCCATGACCAAACTCCTCATTGTCCTCCATATGCTGCTGCCTGGATCCTTTCAGATAACGGGTGCACAAGTGGCTGATATGGCCCAGCCATCCTTCTCAGTCCTCCTACCTAAGGTCCTGGGTGCTATCATACGCCTCACACCCCACCACATCTGCTTCCCAAACACCCAGCATCTGCAGCAAGAAACCAAGCAAGGTTTCTACCAAATTGCGGGGTTCCCGCATGTGCTGGGTGCAACTGGTGCCCTCTGTAGCAATGGAACACTAATATAGGAACCACAAGCACACCCATTCAATCAATGTGCAGGCCATTGTGGACCACCGTAGGCTCTTCACCAACATCCTAGCAAAATATCCTGGCAGCGTCCATGATGCCTACATATTCCACCATTGCACTATCAACAAGCGGTTCCAAGATGGGCAATATGGCAATGGTCTACTCATAGGTAAGCCACCATACCAATCATTACACACACAACACACTAACCATGTAGGACAAACAAGAAAAACACCACACTAAATACAGATGGGCAGGAGAACATAGATGTACAGTCAACAATACAAATGTAACATGCTACACTACACTGCAATCATTGAACTTCACAAACACATAAACCCATATGTACCTAACACAGTCACACCCTGACTGGCACACCACATGTGGGCAGGTGGAGCCGAGTCCCCACTGGTTGACAACTAAATACAGATCACACACACATTACACCAAACAAATAATAGCTCAGCCATGTCAATGGCATAGGCCATGGCCATTTAAAAAAAGTCACACATAGACACAGTCCCACATAAATCATGGTGTGCAAGCCTCTGGCAGAACCTATATCAAATGCCACCCAAGTGGTGCCATTACCAACTACATATCATCTATACATACCTGACATACCTGCAGTGTGCACATACACCTGTCTGCTGCATTGTGTCGCACACATACAAATATAAATTAACCTGCCATGAAAGACCATGGGGCAGAATCATGAGAAATGGGGCAGCCCCTACTTCAGTGCCACTTCACATGCGCCTCTAGTGCCCCCTAACACCAACAGGTCTGTACCGTATAGTAAAAAATGGTCCACCATGGTGCAGAGTTTGTGAAAAACTGTAAAACTCATGGGTGCCATAGTAGGACTAGGTAGGAGTATAGAGGACATATCAGACCTTACATTTAGGCTCCTGAAATCAAGGTTCAGGTGCCTGACCCTGACAGGAGGAAGCCTCTTGCATGCTCCATCACTTGTATACAAAATCAACCTGGCATGTATAATCCTCCACAACATCTGTGTCAGAACAAATGTCCCCTGGGATGAACAGGTTGATGTCCCCAACGAGGAGCAGGATGATGAAGGAGCAGATAATTTGGAGTGGGAACAACAGAACACTACTGTAGGAGGCTGGCACTCTATGTAGTGTACAAACTAGGCACACTGTGTAGGGGGTCCAGACAACCACATGTTGGTTTCCAGATGTTAAAACTAGATCACCTAATGCTCTAATTTTTTAGGTAACTTGGGCAAGCAGTTAGGCTAATCTTGGAGAAGTGCAAAGCATTTGTTGTACACACAGTGTCAATTATGCACCGCACACACTCAGAAGAATAATTTGAGACCAATTTAGAAACATACTTCAAAGTTTTATATACATTTTAAGACCAAGATCATTAAGATTGGTTAAGTACTTTTGAAGTTATGAATATTTGAAGTTTTAATAAATGCAGTCTTTCTTTGCGTAATTACACAGCATAGGAATCAATAGGAAGTCACTTTTAAAAATGTATATAAAATCACTCAGTTATGTTACTAGGTTCCACTTTTGCAGGTTGGTCGAGACAGTCACTGAACACACTGTGCCAGCTGGAGAGGCTCGGGTGGCTCCTGGTTCAGGCGGGAGCAGTGTTGGAAAGTCTCTTGGAACAGGTACAGGGCCACTTGGGGGGACTACTTAGAAAAGTGTGGTTCTTTCAGATTTAAAGTTGGTGCCTTGAGGTCTCTTTGGGGTGTTGAGGTTGCAAGTGGTGCAGGACTCTGTGGGCACAGCTGGTTCCTCATTGCAAGGTGCTGGGTGGCCGGGTGCAGGGCAAGTTGCTGATCCAGGAGCTGTGCACAATGAAGTCCCTTGGAGTTGGAGGTGAGTCTCTTGGAGGGTGGCTTGCAGGACAACGGGGGCACTCTGGTGGGAAGTCCAGGGTGTTCCTGAAGTTCCTTGATGGGGCCTTCTCCTGGTCCTTTTTTATCTCTGGGGGAGCTGGTTTTCTTGGTGTCCAATGTCCACTCATCAGTTCCTGGGGTATTAACATGACTCGACCCCTGGAGAGCACAGTGCCACCAAACTTAGCACACTTGTGGGGTTTGTTCTGGTGGTTGTTGGTGTGTCTTCGGGTCTGGCTGTGACTTCTGGTTTGGGAGATATCAGCCGGTTAGTGAAGTGACCCTCACTGGCTTGTTGGTCCTTGGTTTGCACTCAGAAGGGAGATCTTGGGTCCAGTGTCCTTTAAGGCAATGATTGTGTGGGGTCCTGGGTGCAGCAGGCAGGGTTTGGCGCCTTTTTTGATGCAGTTGGTCCACAGATCTCTTTCTTTGGATCTTCTTTGGTGCTCGTCTTCTTTGTCCTTTCGAATTTGAAATCTTGGTCTGGGGTGCCCACTAAATACTGAATTTAGTGAGGGTTTTAGGGGAAACCTTGTAGTGTCTTAAGGGATACTTACCTATGGGTGGCTCTACCCACTTTAGTGACCACTTCCTGTGGGAAAGGTCACTTCCCTAAACCTGATTGGCTGTTTCCCTTCCATCCAAGATGGAGGAAAATGAAAAAGAGGGTCCACCTTCGCAGGTAACACCTTAGGGGTGGTGCATGCTAGGTGAGGCCACTCCTACTACCCTCTGTTAGGTTTCCCGCCTTTGCTACCGCCAAAAGTGGGGGTTTGAAAAGCAGCAGGCTTGGGGGTCAAGTTTCAATGGCGGTAAGTCCTTTGAAACTCACCACCAGGACAGTTCACATTCCTGCTGGAGGAGATGTTAGCTCCTCCACCCAGGAAGGGCATTGTCTTACAAACTGGAGAGGCAGGGCTGTCCCCCAAGGTTTGTATATTAGCTGTCTGAAGGTTGCAGCTGGATAAGACTAATCAGCAACCATGCCAGGATAGTTAGCTTTTGCAGGGGGTACCTCTAAGATGGCACCTGGGGACAATTAGGAATAAACCCAAGACTGGCACCAGTTTGGATTTATCATTATGAGTTGTTTGATACCAAACAACCCAAGGTTCAGAGTGGCCATCATGTAGCTGGGTCACTCGTGTTGACCAGTGTCCAGCACATGTATTAAAATGGCTGTTCTATTCACTATGTCCCAGGTTTGGAAAGGACACAGTGAGGGCATATTGCTCATGCAACTATGCCCTCACATATAATATGGAGCACCATGCCTTAGGGCTATTTGGCCTGCCAGAGGGGTGTCTTACCCATAGTAAATGCATTGTATGGTAGACAGGCACACAGACAGTGTACCATGTCGGGTTTGAGTTTTAGGTTTGCACAAGAGCACTCAGCCTGCAATGGCAGTGCTGGGTGCATCTGGATGCATGGCCCTAGAGGGTGGCACAATCAGTGCTGCTGCCCTCAGGGGCCTACCCCTAGTACTCCATGCCCTGGGCACATGGGTGCCCACTTACTAGAGACTTATAGTGGTAGTTAAGGATGTAGCCAATTGTGCCAATGCTTCACATCAGATTTAGGGAAAGAGCTTTTGCCCAGGGAACCTGGTCAGCAGGTGCCTGGGCACTACAATTTCTAGGACACATCAACATCAGGCAACAAAAAATGGGGGGATAGCCATGTCACAAAGAGGCCCTCTCTGACAACTGCTGCAGGAGTTTGCAGGAGAATCCACATTGTTGAGAACTTCTATACATAGAGCCTGGACTAACAACATTGCATTGTAAATAGCACAAATAAAATACTTTTCACTTGATTCTCATTGGTTTACTCATTCTCCACTAAATATACCATTGGAACGTCACAGGTAGGAAACACAAAAGTTACAAGTATGGTAGTAACATTGTTTGTGATGTAAGAGGGTCTACTGCCTCCATATCACATATCAGTGACACGTAATTCACAAGCGTGTTACTCCTGAAAGCTTAGATGCATGCACCACTACGTATTTCGTGCCGTCAAGTGGCCATGATGCTAATTTCTAGCCCATTCCCCACAACAACACCATGCCTACAAGGATGTATGCAAGGGGGGCACACATAAGGTAGGGGCTGTGAACAAATGGAGTTTAAGTAAGGTCGGAACTGAACACTGTCCCATCTCAGGGTGATTCCTGCTTTGCCTGCATAGTACATGTATGAAAAGGGGGGACATCATAGGTAACTATGGGTCTCCAGTAATGGTCCAGGGATTGTAACCCATGTCAGATGCAGGGTACCCATGGGAGTGCGCAATGGGTTGCCAGACAAATTAAGAAACTATGGGTGCAGAATCACTATCCAAACACATGACCCATTGGCACGATCTAAGAATTTAATGGGACAATGTACTACCAAATAATTGTCTGGGTGGAATGTAGGCAGAGTGTGTTATACTCCCTATGCACACTTGTCACACAAATCTGCTGTCTTTACACATGCCTACAGCAAATCCAGATGAACGTGAAGAATGATGTATGGGTGTATGTCCTAGGTAGCAACGGGTTTGCTAGTAATAACAATGTTTGACATGTGTCAGCATGTTTACCTAGTATGCTCTGCATAACAACATCACACAGCACATAGCAATACACACCACTCATTGTCACTAACATAACAGACCAAGTGCATGGTAGCAACAGTAACAAATTATCCCAAACATATTTTGGGCTCTAAACTCACATTGTGGTGTGGCGTGTGCAACTATGTCCAGCATTGTTCAATAATGTCAGAGACTAATCATTAAACTGAATGGGAGTCTAACTAGCCATATATGTTGCATTTGGGTAATAATAAAAACAGCACTGAGATGATTTCATACCTCAACACCATTCATTCATAGTAAGAGTTACCCAGGTTGTGGCATACTGGAAGAAACGCATACCCATGTTCAACGGAGGATGTGGATGGATAGCTGTGAGAGACCTACAGATACTTGCAATTACAACATGGGAGGTCACTTGGAGACAACACAAGTGCTGTGGCAGGTGTAATGTCATGTGTGCGTGGCAGTCATTATCTCTCACAGACAGTAGTAGGAGATGTGTACAATTTACAAATTACACAAGTCACATGTTGAGGCCTGTCCATGTATGACCAGACATTGTTGCTGTAGAAGATGTGTACAAAGTGCAAGCCGCCGAAAGAATGGGAGCGATGTAGGCGACAATACATACCTTAGCAGTAATATGGGGAAACATGGAAAAGGAACACACATAGACCAATACTGACTGTGCATTATATCAAAGTCTACATATCAACATTTAACAATGTACAGAGATGGTAGTGTCAGGAATCCCCGAGATGCCTCCTGCGTTATCTGTCAGCATCCCCAGGGATTAGGTTTAAATCATATCTCTGTTCTTGGTTAAACCTTCATGTTTCTAAGCAAACATAGGCCTTCATTACAACATTGGCGGTAAAAGCCGCTTACCGCCGAGCAGAAGACCGCCAACACACCGCCGCGGCCGCGGAATTCCGCCACAGCTATTATGACCCACATTTCGGAAATCTGCCAAAATTTAGACACCCACACAAGTCCACCACACCAAAGGTCAGTGATAAACTGGCGAAAACAATACCTCCACCGTCACGCCGCCAGGATTACGCCCACACTATCACGACACACGAATCCACATGGCGGTCTTTCAACCGCGGTATTCCATTCGCGGTACACACCGCCGCGCTCAAAATACACACACATTTACAAAACACTGCCACATTGGACAATTTGAAACACACACACCTGATACACATACACACACCACTCCCACACACCCAATACAATATAAAACACACACCCACATCACCCACAAACCCCGTCGACCACAATTACCGATAGAAGGCCAGAGAGAGACACCACAAACAACTATCAAGCATCCACAGGCACACAATACCATCACCCACAGAACTTCCACGCACCTCACACAACACACCACTAAATATCACCCCACGTATCACTACACACACCACCCCACACATCACCCACACCACCCCATGGCATGGCAAAGACACCCCAGGTTCTCGGAGGAGGAGCTCAGGGTCATGGTGGAGGAAATCGTCCGGGTAGAGCCACAGCTATTCGGATCACAGGTGCAGCACACCTCCATAGCTAGGAAGATGGAGCTATGGCAAAGAATAGTGGACAGGGTTAACGCAGTAAGACAGCACCCAAGAAATCGGGATGACATCAGGAAGAGGTGGAACGACCTACGGGGGAAGGTGCGTTCCGTGGTCTCAAGACACCACCTTGCGGTTCAGCGGACTGGCGGCGGACCCCCACCTCCTCCCCCACAACTAACAACATATGAGGAGCAGGTCTTGGCGATTCTGCATTCTGAGGGCCTCACAGGAGTAGATGGAGGAATGGACACTGGTAAGGCACATCTTTACTATTACATCCCCCACCCTACCTGCATGCCATCACATACCCCCACCCTCAAGCTCACTCCCATCACTCCAACTCCTCACAAATGTCCCACTATCACAACCCACACATCCTAACACCAAGCCCTGCATGCAACAACAAAACATGGACACCCATCACCAAAGCATGGCCACTGCACATACCCATACACCCCCCTAAATCACCATCACACAAGGTCCCACACAGGAATGCAAGCACTGGGGTACACGGTCACCCACCTATTGCACACCATGGCACTCACAGATGTAATAAACATCCTTTTATACCCCTGCAGGACCCCTACCCAACGTCACCAGACAGGAGGGTCCACACATGTCCACACCACCAACAGAAGAGGCCCACAGTGAAGACAGCAGCTCTTTCCAACTGGATCTAGATGACCAGCCCGGCCCATCGGGGACCTCGGGACAGTCGGTTCCCCTAACACAGTCACAGGCCACCACAGACCTTCCCCCCTCTGGAAACACCAGCACAGCACCCACCCAGCGGGCCCATACCTCTGTCCCCAGGACACGTCAAGCAGCAGTGTGTCCACCACTACAGGGAACCCAGGCTAACCCACCACCTCAACAACAACAGGGACCTGGGGGCAGTGGTAGGGGCACACGGTCCAGGGGACGGAGGCCCAGGAACACAGGGGAACTGGGAGGGCTGCTGTGCAACAGGGGAGGACAGGCCAAGGGACCCACTCTCCACAAGGCCATTTCCTCTATCATGGGAGCCTGCCACCACTCACAGGAGACGATGGCAACGGTAGTGGCCAAGTTTCAGGAGACCCAGCGCCTGCAGGAGGAACAGTATTTGGACTTCAGGGAGGAATTCAGAACCATCAATTCCACCCTGGGCACCATCGTAGGGGTGCTGAAGGAAGTACTCAACACCAGGAGGGACACTGTGGCACAACAAGGGGCCCCTGACACTAGCCTGGACGATGAACTGCCCACCACCTCCGCCGGTGCTAGTGGACAGGACGCCCCACCACAGGCCCACCACACCAGCACCCCACCCCCTGCAGACGGAGAACCACCCCAAAAATGGTCCCTGAGATCCAGGACTAAGAAAGATAACAATGCCAAGACCCCGCCAAGAAATGAGACCACCCTGAATGTCATCCTTCTGTCCCACTTTGTCCCCTGTCCATCCTTAAACTGCCCCAGCTCCACTTCCTATGCTCATTTGGGCAATGCACCTGTGAGACTAATAGACTGGACTCTGCCATGGACATTCCTCCGCCATCACCCCTCACCATTTTACAACCCCCTCCAATATTGAGCACTTAAATAAACACCCTTGAAGCACAAAACAATCTGGAGTCAGTCTGTGATTTTGAAATAGTGTATTAGCAATTACAGTCACAAAATGCTCTTACAATTGTTAACAAACCTACGGATTCAACATACCAATGTCACCATAATGACATGACTGGATAATTACACATATGTAGCCATACCATATATACAACATTGAAGCACAACAGCCCATGTGACATGGCAAGTGAATCAGGGTGCGCTCAAGGCCTACATTGAAAAAATCCACACAATCCCACCATATGTCAAAAAATGATGCAAACACATCAAATCTACACGCTGCAGCATCAGTAGAAAGACACCTGGACCCTGGGCATCTATCACACTTTCCCACGCCTTTTAATGCTCCATGGTGAAAAATCGAGGCATGACTGTCATACTTCAAAAATTTACATGCATATGTATATACCATACTATTCTCCTAAACTAAAAGACTTCTAGCCCCTGAACCTCTATTGCACGTCCACAGGCAATTTCACGCAAAATGGGAAAAAATCGACACATGACCGTCATGCCTAAAAACAAAAATGACACATGATTGGCAACGTGACGCACAGGACCAGGAAGTGATGAAACAGGACATCCTCCCTGCAAACATGGTGCAGTGAGTCCTCTTTCCCTTTCACTTCACAGTCTTATTGTCTGTGACCGTGTGAGGGTGTGTGGAACTGGTGCTGTTGGAGTGTTTGGAGTGTTTACTGTGCTGTGTCTTGTAGCTGTTGTTTAACCTCTCTTTTGTATTGTAAGTGTTCTGTCTCGGTATTGTGGGGTGTTTGATTAGGGTAGTATAGTTGTTGGTGTAGTTGAGGTAGTTGTAAGAGATTTGTTTTTAGTTTCTAGGTTAAATGCATTTGCAGTCAAGCATGTCAGGGAAAGGGAGGATGGTCAGGATGTCTTCCGATGAGCTGGGGTGGTTTCATATGGCTGGTACAGCACTACCTCCCCATGATGCTGGTGCTGGGGGGCTGTGTCATTCAAGGTTAACCCACAGAGGCAAGGAATCTGCGGTGGGGCAACTTGCTCCATCACCTGACAAGAGTGTTTGCAACAGGAAGGAATGACCACGAACTGAAGCACCACTGGGCAGACCTCATAACAAGGGAGCAAGATCTGCTAGATCGCCTGGGCATTGAGAATGGTGAAGCACTTTGCAAGTATTCCATTTCCATACAAAGTCCATTTTTGCATGTGCATGACAGCTGCAGATATGGTTGGTTTCTGCATGTCATGGTTATGGATCTGGACATGTCGTATGCTACCTGTATGAATAGTCTCAGTGCACCTTTAGACTTGCCATTCAAATGTACAATAATGAAGCGGAGGCAAGCATAGGGCAACTCAGTATTGAGCAGCACAAAATTAGGCCTGCGCGTGCATCATGTATGAGATGGGGGTCTTAAAACCTGTTTGGGAGACAAATGTATAAGCCAATCAGAGAATATACATAAATTCCATATTTCATACACTCTGAATGGTTGGTGAACGCAGGTGTGATAGGGGGGCATAGAAATGTATGTGATGGGCCCCCATGTACTCAGCAGAAGTCGTGATGATCTGTTGGGTTGTAACTCCTGCTGTGTACATCATTTACCTACACATAAATATATGTTTATGAAACATAAATAGATGTAGTTGTACCCTACCTGCATCATGCTGTGCCTTAAATCTCATTAGGCACACATATAGCGGGGGTGAGGGGTGACTAAGGGCCACAAGTACTGTAGCACGGTTCCACTGTTGTTCAATCGACCTCTTTGTGTCATTGGCCAAAGCCATGTAAGGGAGATTTACCATGCACTTGGTCCAGACTACTAGCACTTTCTTCTTCCTGTACATTGTATATTACATGCACCGTAAACTATGACTATTACCACACATACATGTGCTGAGTTAGTTCCACAGGTCTGCCACTTCTCACTGACAGCATGGGGCTGCTCTGCATCTGCTCCATCACTGGCACAATACTCAATAACCTGCACCAAATGCATCCTTGGACCACAGAGCAAGTGTGTCTGTGTTGAGGCATATGTCTATGCCTTTGTTCTTATCCCTCCCTGGACAAATAATGGTATACCATGCAAACAATGGCTGGCCACACACTATTGCAATTCATCCATGATTTTCAATCAGTCAATGTGCAGGTAGGCACAGCTATTTTCACATGATTAAACTCCCATTGCATCATTGTTTATGTGTGTGCCTTGTGATGGCACACACATAATATTTATGTCACACAAGGATGTATCATGGCATTCCTCAGCACTTTGGAATACCCACCCAACCCCTGTGCAGATGTTTGTCTATTTGTTGTAACAATGAGGTAGATGTCTACAACATCTGGGGCAGGCTCAAATGCTATGGGTGTCACAATGGGAGAGCCACTGCAACTACCATTGCATGCCCCTTAGATGCAGTTTACATTGTCATGCAGTCACATATGGTCATGGAAGTGTAGAGCTAACAAACACCTGCAAGACAATGGCATGTATAAATGGTGCGGTGAGAAGCACCACAGGAGTGTCAGGGTCAGTGCGTGGGTCTACTTTATCTGAGTCTATGGGCCTCATTACAACCCTGGCGGTCACAGACTGCCAGGGTTAAAGTGGCGTTTGTACCGTCAACAGGCTGGCGGTACGAATCACCATATTATGACCGCGGCGGTAGTGCCGCGGTCACACCGCCGGGATTAGCGGTTTACCGCCATGGATGTCCCGGCGGTTTACTGCCAAGGTTGTCCCGGCGGTCAGAATCCGCCAGGGCAGCTGCTTGCAGCGCTGCCCTGGGGATTTTGACTCCCCTTACCGCCAGCCTTTCCATGGCGGTAGACACCGCCATGGAAAGGCTGGCGGTAAGGGGAGTTGCTGGGCCCCTAGGGGCCCCTAGAGGCCACTGAATTGCCCATGCACCTGGCATGGGCAGTGCAGGGGCCCATAGGCACAGCCCCATCGCGATTTTCACTGTCAAAGTGCGACGGGTGCTGCTGCACCCGCCGCACCGCCACATTGCCGCCGGCTCCATTAGGAGCCGGCTGCAATGTTACGCCAACATCCCCGCTGGGCCGGCGGGTTGAAACTCTGTTTTCACAACATGGTCCTGCTGCCATGATATTTGTGAGTGTTGTAGGTCACATCACATATGCATATAATGTGAATGCTGTGTGCGTACCTGGTACTTTGATGATGTCTGACATGCATGTGCAAATGATGTACAATGTATCAGGATACTGTTGCAGCAACCAGTGCAGTGCCAAACCCACTGTTGGCCTAAGGTCACCCATACAGCCACCATGTGTCTGCAGTTTAACACATGTAGCACAACATAGCACAGGTAGGGGGCTTTAGTTCCATAATGTATATACCACTTTGATATGCAGGGCAGGCTTTGGCCAAACTTTCTGGGGACATTGCATCAGTTGTATATGTGGGCACATCATGGGCAAAACTTAGAATGGCTGGTGGGGTTACCAGACACCCCTATCATATGCCCCCACCTTGCATCCATGATTACTGGGCAAGCCTTGATGTTTCACCAGGGGGGTTGACGTGATGGTGTGTATGAACAGCCCCCCTTATACACAGGGACACAGGAAGTCCAGACTTGTTGGGGCACGTGATCCTCACAAGTTTAATGACACAAATGTTGATCATGGATAATTTTGTCCACTCAGCTCTGGGCCCTGTTGGTTAACAATGGTTAGCCATCATCCCAGTGACATGTACATGATACTGTAGATGGCTGGTAGGAAATAGTCATAGATGAGGAGTTAGTCATTGTTGAGCATTATATGGTGGACTGTATGTGTTATCTGCAGTTGCAGGGTACATGACATGTCTGTTCAACCTTCACCCAATGCTGAATCCGATGCTTGTTTCGCCTCATATTTCAGCTACCAATATGACAACAGCCCAGAGGCACACATTTCATAGGAGGGCCGAACGCTGCCAGCACTTTATGGAGGTGGAAGCAGGATACCTCTGAATGGGAAGGAGGTTCCGCAGTGAGAAGGCATCTGTGGAATGGCGCGCATTTGCACATGGTGGACCTCCACAACAGCCATACAAGGACAGTGTTCGAAAGACACCAGGGGTACAGGGGACCTCAGCAGCACCTGTAAGGAGCCAGGCACCTGTTCAGTCACCTGCTTCAGTTGTTGTAAGCCAATTTGAACAAGACCTGAGATGGGACATGGCCAACATTTTAGCCAGACTTGACAAATTGGAGGAGGAGAGTGCAGACAACAGGAGGATGTTGTGGTACATCAAAATGAAACTAAAGAAAATGAAGAAATGAACTCATCTTGTTCTACAGCCTCCCAGTTCCTTCCCCTCCCTTTTACTGTTGTACATAGTTATAGATTAGGTTTTAGATGGGTAGTATTAGGATAGTGTAGGGAAGGCATAGGTTAGGTTAAGTATAGTGGGGGTTTCTTATTTTTTTTATTGGTAGGCGTTGGGTGGGGGGTTCCTGTTGGGGTATTTGTGTATAAGAAATAAAATTAAAACAATAAAATTAAAATTAAAAATACCAAAAAAGATGTATTTGTTTAGGCCATAGATTAGGTTAATACATGTGTAGTCATAGTTTATGTTGTCCTACTTGTATCTTTTCTCTTAAGGGGGTGGGGGGACCAGTGTTTAAGTGTTGTGTTACATGTGTAAGATAAGTTTAGAATATGTTAGATAGGTGTAGTTGTTAGTTAAGTTAAGTTGGTATAGGTTAGTTTAGCATAGAGTAGTTGTTAGAAAAGGGGTCCCTGGTTGGCAGTCTGTTTGAACTCTGTCCAAGCAGGGACCCTCACTCTAGTCAGGGCAATGGAGATACACACTTAGATAACTCCTGCTCACCCCCTTGGTAGCTTGGCACAAGCAGTCAGGCTTATCTCAAAGGCACTGTGTAAAGTATTTGTACCAACACATACGGTAATACAGTGAAAACACTACAAAATGGACACTACACCACTTTAGAAACATAGGTAACATTTATCTAAATTGAACAAGACTAAAATGGCAAAAATCGAACAAACACAGGCAAATATACATTTTTAAAGATTAACCTTCAATATAGCGCTTAGAAACACAAATGCTTCGATTAGGTGATATCACGGCATTGTGACGGAATCCTTCCCAACAATCTAATGCAAAGGACACTGTTCACAGAGTCTCATGGATCCCCAGGTACAATACCTTGTGAAAATGAGTAAACAAACTGGTGCACGGATTCGGGGATCGCGGCATCACTGGATCCAGGGTGGCGTCGGTTCCAGTGCTGCAGGGCAAAGGAGCGGAGGCGTCACAAAGACGCATCAGGCCATTGCTGTGGAGCGGTGGAGGTGAACTTCCGGCAGAGTATATATCCGACAGTCACAACATGGTGTGGTAACGTCCACAGAGTTGGTGGACTTCAGCTGGGCTGTACCATTGCCAGGCCTGCAGGGTCGCCGCACTCAAGCGAGGACAATGGCTTCAGTTGCAGGTGGCTTCACGGAATTCAGCAGCGGCATCAGTCCGGAGTCGTCTCAAGTCGGTTTCCTTGGATCTTCTTGGTTTTTCACCAGCATCTCCTTTCAAGGGCCCAGGTACTGGATGAGGCACCACTTGGAAGGGCAGGAGTCTATCAGAGAGTCCAGGTGCTGGCAGAGGAAGTCTTTGATGGCCCTGAGACTTCAGAACAGGGGACAAGCTCAGCCCAGACCCTTGGAGATTGTTCTCACGCAGGAATATAGCACAAAGACCAGTCTTTGTCCCATTCCTCAGGCAGAAGCAGCAACTGCAGGATAACCCAGAAAAGCACAGGCAGAGGTAGAACTACTCCTCAGCTCTTCTCCTTGACAAAGATTCTACTTGGTTCCAGAAATGAATTTCGAAGAAATTCAAACTCTGGGGTCTTGGGTCCACTACTTTTACCCATTTCTGCCTTTGAAGTTGCCCAGGTTCAAATAAAAGTCTCTGTTGGTTAGAGGATCCTGCCTTGCCCAGGTCTGGCCCCAGACACACACTAGGGGGGTTGGAAACTGTATTGTGTGAGGGCAGGCACAGCCCATTCAGGTATAAATGACTACTCCTCCCTCCACTCTAGCCCAAATGGAACATAAGGATATGTAGGCTACACCCCAGCTTCCTTTGTGTCACTATCTAGAGGAGATTCACAAACAGCCCAACTGTGAGTCTGACCCAGACAGGAAATACACAAACAGGCAGAGTCACACAATGGTTAAAGCAAGAAAATGTCTACTTTCAAAAATAATCATTTTCAAACTAACAATCTAAAAACCAACTTCACTAAAAGATGTATTTTTAATCTGTGAGTTCAGAGACTCCAAACACCAAATTTCTATTCGCTCTCAAAGGGAAACTGCACTTTAAGGATATTTAAAGGCAGCCACCCTGCTATCCTTTGAGAGAGATAGTCCTTGCAACAGTGAAAAAACGAATTTGGCAGTATTTCACTGTTAGGACATCTAAAACACATCAGTACATATTCCACCTTTAACAAACCATGCACCCTGCCCATGGGGTTACCTAGGGCCTACCTTTGGGGTGACGTACATATATAAAAAAGGAAGGTTTAGGCCTGGCAAGTGGGTACACTTGCCAAGTTGAATTGGTAAAGTAAATTCTGCACACAGACACTGCAGTGGCGGGTCTGAGCCATGTTTACAGGGCTACTAGTGTGGGTGGCACAATCAGTGCTGCAGGCCCATTAGTAGCATTTGATTTATAGTCCCAAGGCACCTCTAGTGCACGTTACTAGTGGCTTACTAGTAAATCAAATATGCCATTCACGGATAAGCCAATTACACATACAATTTCACATAGGGAGCACTGGCACTTTAGCATTGGTCAGCAGTGGTAAAGTGCCCAGAATGACAAAAACAGCAAAAACTGAGTCCAGCACACAGCAGCAACCTGGGAAGTAGAGGCACAAAGTTAGGCAAGACCACGCCAAGGATGGGAGGGGGAACAGTAGTTTTTAGGTTAGTTGTAGGTACATGGTTTTACAGTAAATCTTGTTTTTCTTAGACTAACAATTTTGTAAGTTGATTGAGTGTCTGGGGGTTCTCATGAGCTCACTGGCCAAGTTGGAGGAATGGTCTAGGGTATGCTTACTATCTTGAGTTCCAAGGATTACCATGTGCATCCCCTATGACCAAGGAGCTGTCAGATTGACTGTTACATACCATCAACTATTGCATACATTTAGCCATCCAGTGTTCCAGTCATTCACAATGTATATATATACCTTACCTTGAACAGGTAAATATGGTACTTCACCTGTCATTGGTGGGGTCCTGCAATTTCATTGATGGCAAGTGTGGCACATCTGACAACAAGCAAATTTGGAACTATATCCTGCAATACTGTAAGGTGGCGATCACTGATAAGGTTAGCTTCTCCTGTACCACACAAATAAGTTGTACAGGTACTCCTATCTGGGTAAATTACCATTGACTTGGTTCAGAGCCATAAGTGCCATTTGTCTACTTAAAAGGATATCTGTTCAAAATTTATATAGAATTCTAAGTAAGTTGGTTGTAGCTGACAACACCATCAGTCACCATTCTCGTGTTAGTATCCTAGAGTGTGCCTTTGTGTCTGACAGTCATGCACTCATGTACTGATATGCTGTACACATTGACATGGATTGACACAATGCTATCTTCTAGCTGAGTAGATGGGTCACAGTAAACATAGAAATGCTACATGTGTGCAAGGTGCTTTATTTACAGGTGCAATTGTATTTGTGACTTCTATACAATGTCCAGTTCACAGACCCCATGAGTGAACGTTAGCCATATGAAGAACAACCGGAGTCCAGGGTTGAGCGACATGTCATGAGACATGGTTAGGGTAGTGTGTATTAGTGAGGAGTTAAAAACATTGCCAATTGGTATGAAAGAGTCAATGACAGTACATAGCAGACAAACCAACAGTGGTTAGGCGAAGAGGACACATTTCTCATTGTCACAACACTGGCATGATCTTAAGCCCAGAACTAAGGAGAAACTGTCCATGTGGCACACACTGGTGCGGCTGGGTGCTTTTCCTTGTGAATGCTATTCCTTCCACATCTTCATCCTACGATGTGTGTGGTGCCTCCTGTGCAATGGCTGATGCTGTTGTAGAGGTAGAGGGGGCCACTCACACTTCAGGGGACAGAGATGTGTAGTCAAAGGTCCCGGCAGCTGCCATTTGTGGGCATACTGAAGACATCACTGCAACAAGGAGGAATTGCTGATTTATTAACACAGCAGCAACTTCACAGTGGTCGGCAGCCATGTTTTACCTGAGGGAGGCCACTTCCCACTGTATGGACTCCAGGGTATTCTGCATAGCCCCCATCCTTTTGTCTGTTATGCTGCTGCCAGTTTGGGAGAGCATTTGTTGTAGTCTCTGCTTCATGACAACAGCTATGTCAGCCAGAGACTGCTGGAGTCCAGGTAGCGGGGAGTGGGTACCTCTGATGGCAGATGAATTGTCCTTATTTGGACTGAGGCACATCTGCACTCCCTCTAGGCTGCCTGCCATGGTCTCCATCCCCACCCGCACCTGATTGGCCAGCTCCTGCTGGACTCCTACCACTGTCCTCTGAAAGCTGAATTCTGGGTCCTCGGAGTCCAGAGCTGTGTGAGTACTGGCTGGTGATGTGTGTTGGTAGCTGGGTGGTTCATGTAGAGACCGCGCAATGCTGTGTGTCCTCCCTGCGACTGGAGTGATCCTAGGACATCCTGGAGAGTCTGTTCATTGATGGTTGGCAGCTGGTCATCCATTTAATCTGCAAAATCCAGGGCAGGGAGGTTGGCAGGAGGTAAGCCATCATCCTCTGCAATGAGATAGTGTAAAATAAATACTCAGTTGTTTTGGCTGTGGACATGGGACATCATTTATTTGCCATTAGAGGCTCAGTGGCACGTTACCGGCCCAAGGATGTAGTGGTATTTATCTGTAGCTTTGTGCATCACACATAGGTCACCCAGGGGTGGCGTTAGCACGAAGCAACGAGGAGAAATACTTTTATTCCTCCTCGTTTTTTGCTTTCTCTATGTGTGCTGCATTCTGCAGCACGCATAGAAAGAGCAAAATGCCAGACATGATTGTTTATGTGTGGGAAGATGTCCTTTCCTGCACATAAACAATGATTTTAAAAGGACGCTCTGGCACTACTGTGTGTGCTGCATTCTGCAGCACACACAGAAGTGCCAAATCGTCATTAGTGATTGTTTATGTACAGGAAGGGACACCTTCCCACACATAAACAATCAAACCCCTCAATGCAGACATCCTTTCATGATGGTGCAAGGATGACTGCATTGGCACTGGCAGCTAAATTATTCAATCAAACACAGTGCTTCCCTGCGCTTTGAAAATGACGGAGCATGGTGCTGCCAAATTTTGTCGCAGCGTCGTGCTCTCATTGATTTTCCTTCAAATATGGGCCAGTTATTTTGGGGCATATGTAGGTGCCCCAAGCGCCACCTGAATGTCACTTTTGGTGAGTCTTAGGTGGCCCAATGGCCTGCGCCATATTTACAAGGTGGCCAGAAGACACTTTTTGTGCTTTGACATCACCTTGTATATATGTCCCCTTCACATGCAACACTTTGAGTGGAATGTGTGGGCAATGGGTGTGGCTGTGGACGTTCCACAGCCACACCCATTGCATCTTGACACTGCCTCAGATTTAGGACTAATTGTAAACCTGACACTGCACCAATATCTAACAACAGCCCAGGTGTGGGTTTATCATGGCAAAATCTATGAGTAATGCTTACATTTTGACAGATCTTTTGCTTTTTCTGCATTATGCAGCACACATAGTAAGAGCTATTCACCCTTTCAGTTTGTTGCTGTGCAGGAAGGTGTCCTTCCTGCACAAAACAAACTCCCCCTCAATGCAGCCATCCCTGCCCTATGGTGCAAGGGTGGCTGCATTGGCACACAACAGCTAATTTCCATGGATGTACACACGAGTGCACTGTATTCTTATGCATGTGGTGTATCCCTGTGTTTTGAAAATGACTGTGCGTGATGCTGCCTAATTTGGCACAGCAGCATGTCCCATCATTTTCTGTTTGATATAGCCCTCTATCTTGTCAGAATGTGAGATTGCAGCTACTTGTATGGCTTCACACATGATGTTCACTGACATGAATAATGTGTTGTATGTTTTTTATTTTGTGGCCATTCCCATATGGTGCATATAGTTGTCTCTGAATTGTTGTGGGTTGTTAGGCTTGGCATCCTGGCATAGTCTCCCCTAACTGTTTGCCTGTTTGATGTGTGCTGGTCTCTGTTTTTGCTGTTTTTGATACTCTGGACACATTACCATTGCTATCCAGAGCTAAAGTGCAAGTGCTCCTATGTAAAATCAATGTGTAATTGACTTTCCATGATGGGCATATTTGATTTACTAGTAAGTCCATAGTACAGTGCACTAGAGGTGCACAGTGCCTGTAAATCAAATGCTACTAGTGGGCCTGCAGCTCTGGTTGTGCCACCCACATGAGTAGCCCTGTAAACATGGCTCAGACCTGCCCCTGTAGTGCCTGTGTGTGCAGAATGCTGTGCAGGGAAATTTACAAAGCACCTTCCATAACGCGGCTGTGAAATGACGTCGCCGGCTTCGCGGCTGAAATCAGTGCTCCACCTGCATCGCGGCTGGGAGGTCGATGCAACCCGGCTGGGAAAACGACGTGCAACACCCTCTTATGGAGGCTGATAATTACGTAAACACCATGCAGCGTGGTTTTCTAACACTGTGCGACCGGATTTTCTACGCATTGTCCCTGGGCGTCCAAGTCAATCCGACTCTGCGCGGATCTGAGGTTTCCCCTCTGGAAATCGACGCATCGCTCTTTTGCTAGAGAGAAAACAACTCATCACTGACCCGACCGGAAAAGGGAACGATGCATGGCCTCACTTGCAAGTAAGGAATTATCTGCATCGCTACCTTCTTCTGACACATGGATTTATTATTGATGTTAACTAGGTACTTTGTGTAACAACCACATTCTCATTGTTTTCTGTGGTTAAGACATTTAGGCCCTCATTATGACGTTGGCAGTCAGCTGACAGCCATGCCGATGATACAGTAGTACCGTCTCCAGGCCGGCAGTGAAGACCATCAAATTATGACCATGTCGGTGATCCCTCCCATAGACAGCCAATGCACTAGCTGAACCACCAATGTGGTCTGTCCACTGACCACGGTAGTAGCCATCTTCAGGCAGGCGAATGACAATGACCAATCCACCATATTATGACATAGCAGACCGCCAGGATTTCCGGGGCTGGACCACCGCCAGCAAAAGCCTGGCGGAAACACATCATGTAAAAGGAGACACTCACCTCCAGGGACACAGAGGAGTCCACGGCCGCCATGGAACCCGAACTGGAAATCCTGCTGATGCTGTACCACGCAATGGCAGTCCAGGAGCACCAACGCCGAAAAAGACGAAAATGGTGAGTACAGCCGCCTAGCGCACAAGGGAGGGAGGGGAGAGTGACACACCCACATGAACAACACACCAAACATACATACCACACACCGTGAACCATCTGCGGAGTTAATCAACATCAACATAACCCAGGAGCAAGGAAAGCCAGGACATATACCTCTGGTCCAACCACTGTAATTATGTGGGAACAGAGTCCTCAATCTAAAATATATAAATACATATAATATATACAAATATACCGCAAAGGACATTGGCCAGTCCATAGACAATAAATGGCCACAGGGCAACGTCCAAGGCCCATCTTGACTCCTGACAGCCCGGTCACTCCACTGGGCTGGGTCATCATGGTGATAGCAGGAAGGCACCTTGGGTGAAGGGGAGTTTCTTCTTGGGAGGGGGACCCTTGGACTTGGGTGTGGGAGAGTGTGGGTCTTTACTCTTTTGTTTATGGGCAGAGGAGTAGGTTTGGGATGGGGTCTGGAGTTCCACTCTTGTGCCCCTTAGTGGCAGGTGTAGCTTTAGGAGGAGGAACAGGAGTGGGCTGGGAGCTGGAGGTACTGGTCTGAGGTAGAGGGATCTTTCTCTTACAAGCAGGATGGGGGAGGAAAGAGGTCAAGGCAGGAAAGGAAAAGCTTCTTAGGACCAATGGGGCTGGTTGTGGGAGGAGGTTTGGGAGTGGAGATAGAGGGAGTGCTTGTAGTAGGAGTAGGTATAGGTGTGCTGGACTTGGGTGCAGATTCATGGATAGTATGCGTGTGAGGTGGATGGCTGTTGAGTGTCTGAGTGGCAGTGTTTCTGTGTAATTGGAGGGGGGTCAGACATGGTGGAAGAGGACAAACAGGATGTGTGTATGTATATTGTGGTAGTGTCTGCAAGTGAGGTGGGTGTGCTGCATCTGGTTGTGATGGTGGTGGTGGTGACTGCGCATGTGGTGTGTGGGGTGCATGTCTGCATGTATTCTGTAGGGGTGACTATGGGCAAAGCTGTACAAGTGGCAGGATCTGGCACTGGTGATGCAGTGCATGCAGGTGTGTGTGTTGATGTGACAGTGAGGGAGGATGAGGAGGGGGAGACAGTGGAGGCAGTGGCTGTTGTTGCAAGTGCATCTGTGTGCTGACTGTGTGTTTGCTTCTGGAGTGAGGTGTGGTGCCTGTTTGTCTGTGTGAGTCCTGTCTGTTGTTTTTGGTGCAAGCTTGTCAGATTGTGTGCGTGGGATGGGTTGGGGGAGAGGGCTTTGGAACTGGCAACAGGTAGTTGGAGTGGGGACGGAAGAACCAGGGACACTGGCGGCCATCAAAGGGGAGGTTAGAGCCTGAAACGATCTCTGTAGGACAGCCAAGCCACTGTGAATGCCCTCCAGGTAGGCACTGCATTGCTGCATCTGGGAGGCCAGCCACTGGATGGCATTCACTAAGGTTGACTGCCCTACAAAGATAGATCTCAGGAGGTCAATAGCCTCCTCATTGAGGGCATCAGGTCTGACTGGGGCAGGGGTTGAGGTGCCTGGGGCAAAGGAGATTCCCACCCTCCTGGGTGAGCGGGCACAGGCAACTGGATAGGGGACTACTGCGAGGGTTGGGCTGGTATGGGGGTGGCAGAAGATCTTGTAGATGGTTGGTCCCAGAGGGGTCCGCCACCACTAGGGAGCTTCCGTCGGAGGATGAATCAGTCTGTAGTCGCTGCTTCAGTCTCCCCCTTGCCCTCCAACCCTCTGGTCCCCTCTGTGTCTGTGGACTTTGCCTCCTGGGTCCCGTGGGCTGCAGCTCTCCCACTTGCCGGTGCCCCCGCTCCTTCGGAAGATAAGATGATGCTAATACACACAAGGACAGGATGAGAAAAGGAGAGAGAGGGGGGAGAAAAAAAGGGAGCACAGGGTCAATCACAGCACCAACAGCACATATGGCATAAACATCACAATCACTCACTGGGACTAAGACTGTGCAGTATGGACCACAATACCAAACCATTACCTGGGTACAACATCAGTAAAGAATTCAAACACTACCATCTACACACCTACTGGGACTCACTAAGCCATGTCTGACATGGTATGCTAGATACTAATACCAAATATACATACCTCCCTACATTGCTAAGCAGGACCACAGAAGAATGGCTAAACTGGCATATTGGGGCATCCACTGACTAGAACCCTGCACCCAAACCCCATGGCAGGCTTCAATTACAAAATACCACACAGTCTGTACTCACCCCCTTCTGGCTGCTGTGCTGCCCTCAAGCACTCATCCAATTCAGGATTGGCCACCGCCAGTATGCGGACCCCATCCACAAGCTTCTCAAACTTCTCGGATGTGAAGACTGGGGCCCTTTCCCCGTAGCACAGCCCATCGCAGATTCCAGACACAGGACACAGCAGCACGCAGTGGAGATGTTGAACTGGAGACAGTCAGAAATCAAGTGAGGTGGTACAGAGAAAATGGCAGTCACATCTGTGGCGGTGAACCGCGTTGATTATCATTGGCTCCTGTACTCCATAGAGCTCCATGTTAGCCAATGAGGAGTTGCACGGCAGTGCAGATCGCCGACTTCCATGATGCCATACTCCGGCGGAGTGAGATCACTTCCACCTGGCCCTGTATACAGGACAGGAGGTTGACATTCCTTATGCCAATACTCATGTTGGACATATCTATGTGCGTCATAGGCATCGATTGTACACACCAAGACAATTTCAGTCTTCTACATACATTGATGCACTGTTTACTGTGAAATTTGTTAGTCCGTACTCCCTGTAGTCACCCACATCTCATGTTTGGCTCACATAGATACCATCCACTGCAGAGGAGGAAGAGGAGGCAAGCACCTGGGTACAGACCCCTAGTGTACTTGGCTGCACTGGAGAACTAGTACATCATACTGACCTATTGTCTGGACAGGGCTACAATTACTGAGATGTGTCAACAATTGGAGCCAGATCTGATACCTGCTATCCGTAGCACTACAGCAATTCCCCCTGAAGTACAGGTACTCTCAGTGTTCCACTTTCTGGCAACTGGATCATTCCAGGTGACAATGTGCTTGGCTTAGGAATGTCACAGCCAATGTTTTCGATTGTGCTTGGAAGGGTTTTTGCTGCCTTGCTCAAACAAATGAGCAGCTACATCTCATTCCCCCAGAGTGAATATTTGCCCACAGTGAAGACTGGATTCTACGTAATGGGACACATACCACATGTGATTGGGGCCATTGCCGGGACCCATATTGTCTTGGTCCCTCCCAGGGTAAATGAGTGGGTCTCCAGAAATGGGAAGAGTTACCACTCTCTAAATGTTCAGATGGTGTGTCTTGCTAATCAATACATCTCCCATGTTACTGCCAAGTTTCCTGGATCTGTGCATGATGCCTATGTATTGAGAAATAGCAGCATCCCACAGGTGATGGCACGACTACAGACGCACAGAGTGTGGCTCATAGGTCAGCTTGAGTCTTCACACAGTGTATGTCAGTGCATGCCAACTGAGTTGTGTTCCATGTCATTGTACATGAGTAAAGTGAGTCTCTCACTACTTCCAGGTGACTCAGGATACCCAAACCTGTCCTGGCTGTTGACCCTTTGAGTAATCCCAGTACAGGGGCAGAAAAGCAGTACAATGAAGGATATGGCAGTACCAGGAGGGTTGTAGAACACACATTTGGTCTACTGAAAGCCAGGTTCTGGTGCCTCCATTTAACAGGTGGATCCGTATGCCACGCCCCTAAATAGGTCTGCCAGATAGTGGTGGCTTGCTGCATGCTGCACAATTTCTCCCTCAGACGCCATCTGCCCTACCTGCAGGTAACAGAGGACACTGAAGACAGTGATGAGGAGGAGGGGGATGTAGACAACAGGACACATATCATACAGCAGTACTTCCAATGCCATCCAGGTAGGACTGTCCATATCTCCATTTCAGTTAAGTGCTGTGTGCCAGCTGTGTTGTGCTAGTCACCTGCTTTTCATTTCGATTGACTGTCACTTATGCCTTCCCTTTTTGCAGTAGTTGGTGTGATCACAACTGTGTACTGATGTCATGACTACAGACTGCTTAAACACATTTGTTGAATGGATTCACACCTTACAGGACATTTGCACAGAATAAAACTGTCCAATACATTGCAATTTTCTGTATGATAAGCACAAATACTCCAGTTGTGTTCAAGGGTGTTTATTGAAGTGACAAAAAGGAAGGGATATTGCAATAGAGAGGGATAAGGGTGGAGGGAAACCTGAGTGTAGTGGCCCAGTTGGTTTCTAGCACAGGTCCATTGTTCATGGGGCCATAGGAAAAGGACCAACGGCAGTCCAAAGTGAACAAAGTGACTTAGTGACAAACAAGGGGGACATTGTGGAGGGGGTCATTCACTGGCAGTGAGCTTGGTCTTGGCAATAGTCTCTGGTGTCTGTCTAGGTCACAGGGAACCTTTGCGGGGGGTTCACCTTCTGCAGCGGGAGGGGTGCTGTTGGCCTGTGGGTGGTGTTGTAGGTCCTCATGTCCACTAGCTGCAGCAGATGTTGATGGCTGCTGAGTGGAGTGGCTAGTGGAAGTGGGCCGCTGGTGTACCCTGTTCTCCTGCATGGTGTTGGTCATGTCACCTAGCACCCCTACAATGGAGTCCTTGTTGACATTTAGGCCCTGCAACTTCTGCGTGACCTCCTGGTAGTGTACACCCTGCAGCTGCTGGTTCTCCTGCATGATGGTGATCACCTGGCCCATCCTCTCCTGGGATTTTTGGTATGCACCTAGGACATGTGTGAGTGCCTCCTGGGCAGTCGGTTCCCTGGGCCTGGCCTCCCCCGGCACACAGCTGACCTCCCACTGTCCCTGTGTCCCCTGAAAAGTGTGCCCACTTCCATTTACACCAGGACCTTCACCGTCTTGCATGTGTGGTGTTGACTCAGGTCCCTGTACAGGTGGGCACACTATTGATCAATGTGTCCTGGGGACTGGGGACATTGGGTGGCTGCTGTGGTGTTTGAGTCGGAGGGTTGGGGCCCTGTGGTGGATTCACTGTGGGATGTGGAAGCCGACTGGCCTGTGGTCCCAAATGGGCCAGGGAGTTCATCCAACTTGGTACATCCAGTGTTGCTGTCATCATTGAGGGTATCTTCTGGTGGAGGACTGCGTTGCCGTGGCACCTGCTCGCCACTGACATTGGCTGAGGCACCTGTGGAGATGTAAGTGATTTGTCAGGGTCATTGTCTGTCACATATTCTGCATTTCTGGCTTTCACAATGGGTTTGGTGTTGTCCTCCCACCTTTAGTAGTGTATGGTGATGGATTGTAGGATTTGTAGTTCTACATGCTGTCCATGCATTGCTGTTGTGTGTTCATGCACAGCTGGGAGGGGTGTGCTTGCAGTGTGTAGGGCATGCAGGGGTACAAAAGTGAGGGTGCTTATTGGGGTGGTGCACTGTATGGGATGGAGTGCGGTGTAGGGAGTCAGGGGGAGGTGGTGACATGCCATGCAGGTATCGGTGGAGGTAGGTTAGTAATGGTGACTTACCAGTGTCCATCCTTCCAGTGAGGCCCTCAGGATGCAGGATTGCCAGGACTTGTTCCTCCAATGCTGTCAATTGTGGGGGAGGAGTTGGGGGTCCACCCCAGTCCTCATGATGGTGACCTGGTGCCTTGATGCACTGGAATGCACCTTCCCACTTAGGTCGTTTCACCTTTTTCAAATGTCGTCCCTTGAGCGTGGATATAGTCTCACGGAGTTCACCCTGTCCACGATCCTATGCCATAGCTCCATCTTCCTGGGAATGGAGATCTGCTGGACCTGTGCACCAAACAGCTATGGCTCTACCCTGACAATTTCTTCCACCATCACCCGCAACTCCTCATCAGTGAAATGGGGATGCTTTTGTTGGAACATGCCTATTGTGTGGTGTGTGTGTTATGCAGAGGGTGTTTGGTGTTGAGGTAGGTTGTGTGGTGTGTGATGTGTGCCTGATGTGTAGGTAGATGTGGTGTGTGTGGGCAGTTCTCTGAGGGTTTGGCCTTACAAGGTGTAGCAGTTTTTTTGGTCTTTGCAAAGGATTGTGGGGGGGTGTTTGACAGTGCTGCTGGTGGGTGTGTGGATATGTGTCAGGTGTGGGTTTATTTTTTCTGGCCAATGTTGGCTTCAAGTGGCGTTGGGTGCCCTATTCCGCCGCAGCAGTGTGCACTGCCAATGGTTGACCGCCATTGAATGTCCGCTGTGGTGATTCGTGGGTCATTATTTGGAGAGCAGTGTATTGCTGTTGTAGAGAGGAGAGTGGTGGGTCCAACAGTTTTTCGCCTTTGTGCGCTCTGGGGGACTTGTGCTTGTGGCTGTTTTTTTTGTCGTTTTTTTGTTGTGTGTCATAATCTATCAGGAGGATTACTGCTTCCGTTGCGGTCTGTTGGCAGCCATCACCACGGCGGTCTTGGGAAAAGACCGCCAGTGTCATAATGACCACGTTATTCTTTTGAAAATTCGTAGCTTGACTTGTGTATGTTGGATTTTTGTCATTTTGGTCTTGTTTTGTTTAGATAACTATCACCTGTTTTTCTAAACCTGTGTTGTGTCATTATGTAGTGGTTCACTGTGTTACTGTGTGTGTTGGTACAGATACTTCACACATTACTTCTGAAGTTAAGCCTGCCTGCTTGTGCCAAGCTATCAATGGGGTGAGCTGAGGTTAACTGAGTGAGATTCTCCTTACCCTGACTAGAGTGAGGGTCCTTGCTTGGACAGGAGGCAACCTGACTGCCAACCAAAGACCCCATTTCTAACATGGGTTCATCTGTATGGGTTGTGTTCCACAGGTTGCAGGCTTTAGGGCACATTTATCTCATGTGGCACGGCTCAGGGCAGCTGCAATATGTGTTGCAGTACACTGCAGCAGTTTAGATATTGAGGGATGTGCCATGCTAATTTGCATACAGTACAGCCCTGCAATTCTCTCCGCGCCTGCACAAATTTGTTCTCCCTGCACCAACACAGACATTGTTGCAGCATAATGGCTGGGTGCCTGCCTTGAAGGGATGATTTGTTCATGTGCAGGGAAGTGTCCCTACCTCCACATGTATAAGCTATTTTTGCTGAGATACAGCACACATGAGTAAAGGCAATGCGACAAGGAGGAGAGAAGCTTTTGGCAAGAGATACCACGCTGACACCACCCCTGGGGAGGTATTGACTTCCATCCTAGTATCTGATGTCTACGTTGTATTGGTACAGGGACTTTGATCATCTGCAGTGGGTGTTGTAATGGCACAGCCATACTATTTGCACGTGCCTTCAAGGCAAAGTGGTGCATATTTACATGGTAGAGTATAGCCTAGTGAGTGGCCTATTTTTGACGTTGTGTATATGTTGGAGTGCATGGCACAACCAAAGCATCAGTTCATGTGTGGGTTGGGTGGGGATGATGCATCTTAAGTTAGGGCCTATGTGTCCAGATGCAACCCTTTCGCATGCATTGAGTGTGTCCTGTGTACCTCCCCCTTCTGCCTTTTGTGGAATTCCAGATATCCCCCCTTCAACTTACCCTGCATTTGTGGTGGTTCTTGGTAGTCTGCGCTGGCCTGTCCTGCGATTCCAGTAACCAGCTCCTCCGAGATGAATGCTGCGACCATCTCCTTCAGCTCATCCAGGTCCTCCTGTAGGTTCCTGGCGAGTTTCTCCTTAGTCCTGCTCTTGCAATCTGTTTCAGTGCTTCTTGCACTCGGGGACAGTCCTCTTCACCTCTGCAACGCTGTTGACTTTGTCCACTATTTGCTGCCATATTGCATCTCACCTACTGACTGGCAATTTGGAGGTGATGAAGAGCTGGTGTCGGTGCTCCGTCACCTCTCTGACCAGGATGTTATGCTCCTTCTCGCCAAAGCGATACTTGCACTTTCTCTTCTCCTTCTTCTGGGATTTTCTGGACCCTCCTGGCTGGTACTTGGTTGATTGGGGTTTCCCTGAGGTGTCTCCTGGCCTGAAAAATCCATCTTCTCCTGCAATTGCACTCTTTCCTGCTTGTGCATTTTGTTTGGACACTAATGTGGTTAAAAAATGGCATTAACCCTTTTGCGACACGTTTACGTGCCTCAAAATGGTCTAGCGCCCCTTTTGCAGCATTAGTGTCATTTTTCCTTACGGCATGTCGCTGATGGTTAGCATCATTTTTTTAGACGCTAACCATTCCTTAGCGCCATCCTATGTCATTTCTTAAATATGGCGCATTGGTGGCACTAAGGAATGACGCTAGCTTGTGTTAAAAGAATTACGTACAACTGTGCTAGCACAGTTGTGCGTCATTTTTCATAAATATGCCCCTTGGTGAATACTGCTTTATGCAGCCTATGGCAGGAGCTGCAATGGGAAACCGGGGGAGCCTGAAATCATGTGTTCAGGACAGGCTAGGGGGAGCCTGCAGTCCTGTGTTCAGGACTGGTTCGCTCCCTCTCAGCAGTTAGCTACTTCTAGGAGCCCCACACCAAGCAATATGTTGGAATTTTCCACCTGGCAGCCCCTGTCCCTCAGGACAGGTACTTCCTTGCCTCTGTCAGCAAGCACACAGGTAGCCTTCTATGTTCTTTATGTAGACCCTCAGCTTGCCCAGCAAGTTGCAGACATCAGGTGATGTCTTTATACCTCTGAGAAATGTTTTTCATGCAGCTAGATCTCACACAGCAGTCCTGGGTAGCACATCATTTACTGATCATGAAGTACATGGAATTGCAACAAGGTGGGGTGGTTAACCTAATTTGCATCACTTTCTAAATATGGCACTATAGTAGTGGCCCCTTAACATCACATTTGCAGCAAATATTTTGATGCAAATGTGGCACTAAGGGGTGCAAGGGCCTAGTCAATCTTGTTCTAAGTTTGAGGCAAGCAGTGTACCCACACCAAACCCAGAAAACAGAAGTCTGGCAGAACAAAAGCAGGTTTTGTTCAGTTACCATACAGGGGATTCACAAGAATTATGTTGGCAGCCTTTTTTCTCCCTAGCAAGAGTACCTCAAGTGTTATATGTGGCTCAATGGACGTGTCAAGCAGGATTTGACACTGTAGTGTGAAGAAGGATCCACCCTCCCCTGACCCTGCATAGTCTGAGGAGTTCAGAGGAATCATCTCGGCTTATTCTGGTCATCCTATTGTTTACTGTTGGGAGGCATTTCACATCCTTTTGACACCTATTTGAGGCTGAGCACAAACTGGGAAGTGGCAGAGGCTTATGCTAATTAGCCTTCTGACAGTTCAGGCAGTTTTAGGCGAACTTAGGAAAACTTACTTTTCCTTCATAGTTATTAAAAATCTGGCTTCACCACTGAATTGCATTTTAATAATTATTAAAATTAGTAGTTTAATTATTTTTCTTTCTGGTCCCTTTGCCTAGTTAACAGTATTAGGGACAGATGTACCAAGGGGCAGCTCCACTTTTCTTGCTCCCCTTAGCGCCCCCCCCAATGCCACCATGTGTGTGGCGTATTTAAAATACGGCACACCATTGCGGTAGTTAGGTGACTAGTGCCAGAATTTTTTACGCTACTCCGGTGCTTTGCAGAATTTGCATTAAAAAAATTGACACTAAACCTGCAAAGCACCCAGAGGCCCATTGTAACCAATGGAAACCTCCTTTTAACGCCTGCTCTGAGCAGGCCTTAAAAGTGCTGAAAAAAACGACTCAAAAGAAATCTCTTAGATTTCTTTGTGGGATTTTTTTGGACCCCCCTAATGGGGAACACCCCCTTTACATACATTGTGCCTGGCGCAGGCATAATGTAGCGCAGAGGGTTACAAAGTGGCACGAAGCATGCATTGCACCACATTGTAAACATAGTGCAGCATTTTTGTCTATCTAACGCCACGTTAACATAAAAAAGTTATGTTAATGTGGTATTAGAATGGTGCCAAGGGCACTTAAATATGGCCCTAGGACCTGGATTTATGAGAAGTGGGGCTGCACCTAGTACAGCACCAATTTTCTTGCCCCATTAGCGCCCCCTTAATGCCACCACACGTGCACCGTATTTAAAACACGGCGCACCATGGCGGCAGTCAGGGCACTTTGCAGGACTAACATCAAAAATGTTGACGCTAATCCTGTAAAGCACTCAGAGGCCCATTGAACACTATGGGAGCCTCTGTATTGCCTGCACTTAGAAGGCATTAAAAATGCTAATAAAATTGGTGCAAAGTAATCTCATAGATTCCTTTGCACCATTTTTACGCCCCCCCAGTGACAGAACACCCCCTTGCATACATTATGCCTGGTGCAGACATAACGTGGCACAAGGGTTTACAAAGTGGTGCAATGCAAGCATTGAGCGACTTTGTAAATATGGCGCAGCATTTTTGCCCTCCCAACGCAACATCGGCGTAAAAAAAAATGAAGCTAATGTGGCGTTGGAATGGCGCTAGGCCACCATAAATCTGGGCCCTGGTCTTTTGTTGATGCAAAGGGCCAGATTTGCAAAGTTGGACATTTGCAACTGCAAAAAGTCCCTTTGGTGTGTACCTAACATGTTAACTGAATCTAACACAGTATTGAATCGTAATTTTTGTTTGTGACTGCAGATCAATTTGGTATTTGGAGGGGGTGAATTTAGAGCATTCTTTAAAAATAGTAGTTTGAAATGGGATGGTGTTAGTCTTTTCATCCTTGGCGTGGTCTCCCTTAACTTTTTGCCTCTGTTTTCCAGGTTGTTGATATGTGCTGGACTCTGTTTTTGCTGTTTTTGTTACTCTGGGCACTTTACCACTGCTAACCAGTGCTAGAGTGCAAGTGCTCCTATACAAAATGTGTATGTAATTGGTTCATTCATGATTGGCATATTTAATTTACTAGTAAGTCTCTAGTACAGTGCACTAGAGCTACCCAGGGCCTGTAAATCAAATGCCACTAGTGGGCCTGCAGCACTGGTTATGCCACCCACATTAGTAGCTCTGTAAACATGGCTCAGACCTGCCACTGCAGTGTCTGTGTGTGCAGTTTTAAACTGTAAATTCGACTTGGCAAGTGTACCTACTTGCCAGGCCTAAACCTTCCCTTTTCTTACATGTAAGGCACCCCTAAGGTATGCCCTAGGTAGCCCCAATGGCAGGGTGAAGTGTATGATTAAGGTAGGACATACAGTAATGTGTCCTGACAGTGAAATACTGCTAAATTTGTTTTTCACTGTTGCAAGGCCTATCCTTCTCATAGGTTAACATGGGGACTACCTTTAAATATGATTAAAGTGTAGATTCCCTTTAGGAGCAGATAGACCTGTGGATTTCGGAGTCTCTGAGCTCACAATTTAAAAATACATGTTTTAGTAAAGTTGATTTTAAGATTGTGGCCCATATTTATACTTTTTGACGCAAAACTGCGCCAACGCAGTTTTGCGTCAAAAAAATTAGCGCCGGCTAACGCCATTCTGAAGCCGGCGCTGTCTGGTGTGCGTTAAAAAAAACTACATACACCAGGCAGCGCCGGCGTAGGGGGAAAATGGCGTATGGGCGTCCAGAAATGGTGCAAGTCAGGCTGAGGCAAAAAATTCGCCACAACCCGATTTGCGCCATTTTTTTACGACGCCCATCCCCCATTGAAATGACTCCTGTCTTAGCAAAGACAGGAGTAATGTCCCCTTGCCCAATGGCCATGCCCAGGGGACTTCTGTCCCCTGGGCATGGTCATTGGGCATAGTGGCATGTAGGGGGGCACAAATCAGGCCCCCCTATGCCACAAAAAAAAAAAAAAAAAACTTACCTGGACTTACCTTAATGTCCCTGGGGTGGGTCCCTACATCCTTGGGTGTCCTCCTGGGGTGGGCAAGGGTGGCAGGGGGTGTCCCTGGGGGCTTGGGAGGGCACCTCTGGGCTCATTCTGAGCCCACAGGTCTCTTAATGCCTGCCCTGACCCAGGCGCTAAAATCCGGCGCAAATGCAGGTTTTTTAGTCCCGCCCACTCCCGGGCGTCATTTTTGCCCGGGAGTATAAATACGACGCATATGCATCGCAGTCATTTTTTAAGACGGGAACGCCTACCTTGCATATCATTAACGCAAGGAAGGTGTTCACGCAAAAAAATGACGCTAACTCCATGAACTTTGGCGCTAGACGCGTCTAACGCCAAAGTATAAATATGGAGTTAGTTTTGCGTCGAATTTGCGTCGAAAAAAACGGCGCAAATTCGGCGCAAACGGAGTATAAATATGCCCCTGTGTGTTTGAAAATGCCACTTTTAGAAAGTGAGCATTTTCTTGATTAAACAATTTCTGTGACTCTGCCTGTTTGTGGACTCCCTGTCTGGGTCAGTTTGACAGTTGGGCTGGTTGCACCTCTCACTAGACAGTGGCACAGAGGGAGCTGGGGTGGAGCCTGCATATCCTGATGAGCCATCTGTGCTAGGAGGGAGGGGAGGAGTGGTCACTCACACCTGAAAGGGCGGTGCCTGCCATCACACAATGCAGTCTTCAACCCCCTTGGTGTGGGTCTGGGGCCTGTCCTGGGCAAGGCAGGACTTCACAAACAAGAGAGACTTTCTTTTGAAGTAGGCCTACTTTAAAGGGCAGAATGGTAATAAGAAGGGCACCCAAAACCACAATCTTTAGAACACTTCTGGAAACCAAGAGGAACCTCTGTCTGGAGAAGAGCTGAAGAGCTGAAAAAGAAGAGCTGCCCTGTCTGTAACTGTGCTTTGTGGAGCCCTCCTGCAGTTGCTGCTTCTGTCTGTGCTGGACGACAAAGACTGGACTTTGTGTTGCCTTCCTTCTTGGGAAGAACTCTCCAAGGGCTTGCTTTAGAGCTTGCCTCCTGTTGTTTGAAGTCTCAGGGTCAGCAAAGACTTCTCTCTGCCAGCACCTGGAGCCTCTGCTGAGACTCCTACTCTGCCAAGTGTTGCCCATCTAGTTCCTGGGACCCTGAAGGGAGAAGCAGGCCAAGAGTGAGAAATCCACTCACCGACTGCCGTGCGGGAAAAAGATCGCTGTGACTCTGATCTGTGGCTGAAAAATCGACACGCCGCTGGCTTTGTGGCTGAAAAGTGATGCTCGCATACAACGCGACCAGAAGAGTGACGCCAGTGGCTGGAGAAACGACGTGCAGCATCGCTGACGGAGGCTGGTGAGATCACAACCCGCACTGCGTGGTTTTCGGATCGTCGTGCGGCAGGATTTGCGATGCAAACACCGCTGGGCGTGTAGAAACGACACAAGGCCTGCCTTGCTCAGAGAGTGCGGTTCAAATCGACGCAGCTCTCCCCTGTGGAGCGAAGAAACGACGCACGCCGACTCGACTGAAGGAGAAACGACACTCAGTCTCACTTGTGAGTGATATCGGATCATCGCAAGCCCTTTTTGATGCACACTCGCCCGTGCGGGGTTATTTTTTATGCACCCAGGTACATTTCCACACTAGCAGCATTAGCGTTGTGTTTAAAATTACATGAGGACTCTTTTTGGTTTTTAATTGATAACTTGACTTGTGTATTGTGGATTTTTGTCATCTTGGTCTTGTTTTGTTTAGATAAATAGTTTCTATTTTTCTAGACCTGTGTTATGTCATTTTGTAGTGTTTTCATTAAGTTACTGTGTGTGTTGGTACAAATACTTTACACCTAGCACTCTAAAGACCCCATTTCTAACATTGGTGATCAGTGGATTGTATTGGACTTGTACGTATACTTGACATACAGTAATTAAGTGTACACTACTGTTTTGAGTTCAGACCACTACATGACCATATACTACTTGTCTTGTGATTTTTGTTTTTCTCTGTCGGATTTCTTTTTTGTTCTACTTCTTGCTGATCCCTTGATTGACTTTTTTTAAAACTTAATTTGGGAACTTGTTTTTTGCCTTTGGAACTTTGCACTTGTTTTTGACTCTTCATCATGTCTCACTCTGGAGATGCATCAGCTAGAGCTGCTTTTGACCTAGAGAAATTGGAGAGCTACACAGTGGCTCAGTTGAAGCCGCTCTGTAAGGATTTTGCCTGTCCCATTAAGAGCTCGCCCAAGAAGGAGGAGCTGCGATAGGCGCTGAGGGCCTGGGTGTCAACCAAAGAAGCTGAGGGGCACACAGAGGAGGAAGAGGAGGATGAGGAGGAGGAGGAGGTGCAATCTATCCATAATGGTATAGTGGGTGGGCCTGTTATGTCCAAGGAGAGAGTCTCCAGGGCAGGTAGCAGTGTGTCATCCAAGGGTCTGACTCCTGAAGAGTTACAGGACAGACAGGCAGAGAGAGAGTACCAATTGGAGCTGGAGAAGCTCAAGCTCAAGATGGAGAGGGAAAGGGAGGACAGGAGGATGGCCATTGAGGAAAGAAAGATACAGTTGGCTCATGAGCTTAGCTTGAAGGAGTTAGATCAGAGGAGCCACTCTAGTAGAGATGATGGCAGCAACAGCACAGTGAAGCCTAAAAGGAGGGTGCACATTCCTAAAGACCTTGTCAAGGATTACAAAAGGTAGGATGACATATACTTGTGGTTTAAGGGGTATGAGTCTGCTCTCCACATGAATCTGGTCCTTGAAGCTCATTGGGGGGCGGGTCTGTGAAAGCACTTTGAGGTAGAGGGGAGGGAAACTCTGACAGCCTTAGGGGATGCTCAGAATCTTACATAGACTATCATGAGGCTGGTGAGATCACAACCCGCACTGTGTTGTTTTCAGATCATTGTGTTGCAGGATTTCTGATGCAAACAGCACTGGGCGTGTAAAAACGACACTAGGCCTGCCCGGACCCAAGAGTGCGGTTCAAATTGGCACATCGCTCTCCTGCGGAGAAAAGAAACGACGCACGCCGACTTTACTGAAGGAGAAATGACGCACGGTCCCGCTCGTGAGTGATATCGATGCATCGCAAGGCCTTTTTGACGCACACTCGCTCATGGGGGGTTATTTTTGACGCACCTAGGTACATTTAAACGCTAACAACATTAACGTTGTGTTTAAAATTACATGAAGATTCTTTTTGGTTTTTAATTGATAACTTGACTTGTGCATTGTTTATTTTTGTCATTTTGGTCTTGTTTTGTTTAGTTAACTATTTTCTATTTTATCCAAACCTGTGTTGGTACAAATACTTTACACCTAGCACTCTGAAGTTAAGCCCACTGCTCGTGCCAAGCCACCAAGGGGGTTAGCGGGGGTTAGCTGAGGGTGATTCTCTTTTATCCTGACTAGAGTGAGGGTCCTTGCTTGGAGAGGGGGTAACCTGACTGCCAACCAAAGACCCCATTTCTAACAGATGGATTCATTTTTTGCAACTGAAATCCATTAGAAATATTAGTATTAGTATTTTCCTGACTACACAAAATTAGTGGCAACTCATTCACAAATGGGAAGGGGTCCCCAAAGGACCCCTCTGTCTTTGTAAATGTTTTCAAAAACATATTTTTTACATGGACCACTGCCTTGTCTTAAAAAATGTTTCTAAATCTTTTCAACTTTTTTTTAAAATGCAGCATGTTTTACTTTAAGGAAAATGGGCTGCATTTTCAAATAAAAAATTAGCTTTATTTAAAAGCAATCACAGACATGGTGTGATGGCAGTGAATCGGATTTGTGACCTACCTCATTATAATTCATGAGGCAGGTTGAATTGTGAACTACTATGATTCAGTATTTTGAGAAGTGACCTATTAATACATAGTTAGGGTTGCAAAATGCCACACTGGTAACCAAGTGTCTGGCTGCAAATTGTGACCAGTGTTTTGCGGCAAGTGTTTAGTACATCTGGCCCATAGCATTTTTATCTGCACTCTGGTTTTCTACAAAGGACAGCTAGGCCAGACACACTGAAAATCACATTTTGTGACTTGTTGTTTTCTACATGCCCCATTTTTAGATAATATGCACCCTACCTTGTGGGCTATAAGACCTACATATAGGTGACTTACTCAGATTTCAAGGGGAGCTTTTTACCCATCAAAAAGGGATCTTTTAACAGGTCACACTGCAGCAGTCAGGCCACCCAGCATAGGCCTAAAGCCATGTTTTATTTTGTCACAATAATGGATTACACAATAATTGCTACAGTCCACTAATTACATTTAATGTCCAGACCCTGGGTGCAATTTTTACACCGCATGTTACAGACTTATGGCACCTTAAACATATAATTTCCATCTAATGGAAAACTTGTTTTTATAAATACCTTTGAGAAGGATGTTATGATGGCAGCCCTAATAATCTTTTGAGTTAAATTATTGAGTTGTATTGTAGTTTTCAGTATGCTGACATGCTGACTACCGCCAAATTAATTTTGGCAATCATTGCAAAATTTGTGCAGCAGTGGTCTAGTTTTCTCACATCCATAGTCAGGTCATGCTCACAGATATGTTCTAAAATCCCAGAAAAGAAGTGCAATTGTACTTATTTTTAAAAAGGATGCACGTGAGGATCCAATTTAATATAGATTAATTTCCTTCCTTGATAATACTCTCAAGGTCAGCGTTTTATATACCTTGACAGAATGGGGCACCTCTCTAACACTGATCCCAGAAGAGCAAGCAAGTTGTAAGATGGAGTATTCCACAGACAACCAATGCACCACTTTTAATCAGCTGCCCTTAGATAGGTTGAACTACTGCATTTTGACCCCCATAACATCGACCTACAACAATAACATGAAAAGAATATTGAGGGAAAAAAGAGGTGAGTGCATTTAGGTACGTGTAAATTTACGATTCCTAACTAATTTCGATGTATATAGATATATCACCCAGGTACATATATTGAGAGTTAGGTATAGAAAATCTGTATTTACTTACCTGTTGATATTTTGGTTTAGCTTTTTTGTCCTCGATAATATGCGCCATTGATATTCTGGTTTCAACAATTAAATTGCATTGTAATTGAGGAGAAAAAGGATGTATGGCTGTTTTCTAGATTTGAAGGGAGCTTATGACCATATGGATTGTCCAACCTTAGGATGGAAGCTTAATGGATATGGGAATGACCATGGGCTACACCACCTGATCAAATAACCGAGGGGCAGATTTAAGAAAAGTGGCGCTGCACCTAGTGCAGCACCACTTTCCTTGAGCCCCTTAGCGCCCACTACCGCCACCATGTGTGTGCCGTATTTAAAATACACCACACAGGGTACAGTGCAATAGCATCATTTTATTGATGTACTCTGCAGGAACAGCGCTAAAATTTTGGCGCAACTCCTACAGATTACATAGGGGCCCTTTATAAATAATAATATGCTCCCTTTTGCTCTGAGCAGGCGTTAAAAGTGCTGAAAAAAATGGTTCAAGGAAATCTCTTAGATTTTTTCAGCCCCCCCTCATGGGGGAACGCCCCCCTTACATACATAATGCCTGGCACAGGCAGAATGTGGCGCAAGGCTTTACAAAGTGGCGCTATGCATCCATGGCACAACTTTGTAAATATGGCGTGGGGAAAATGCCACTTTAGCACCGCCTTAGCGTAAGCAAAATGACTGTTGGAGGAGCTAAGCTGGTGCTAGGGGCTCTTAAATATCCCCCTAATTATAGACATTTAGGCCCATATTTATGAAAAGTTTGTGCCGCCTTTGCATAGTATTTTTTATGCAAAAGCAATGCAAACCTACCGCCATAATAATATTTTGACTCTAGACCCATCTAGCATCAAAACGCCAGATTTAGTGTCATTTTTTTAGGAGTGCCAACCGACCTTGCGTCGTATTGTGACAATGATATGCAAGGTAGGTGTTCCCTTCCAAAAAATGACACTAGCTCTCCAGTGCCATATATACCCCAATGCTAAAATGACACACAGAAAGGAAGCGGTCCTAAAAAATGACCCAAAGGCCAATTTGTTTCAAATTTTAACACCTCATCAGACCAGGTGTTAAAATGAGGCCCACACACCACCATTTAAGGAAATCACACAGAAGGAGCATTGGCAACCTCCTGGACAACATGGAACTGATATTGCTCAAGCTTGGCACACACTGCAGATCTCAGCGACGACAACGGGTCCCTTCACCACAACCGCACCAACCCCAAACTCCCCCACAGCAGCCACAAAAGCAGCACAGAAGGCGGAAGAGGATATTTCAACAGCGTACAACCATCCTTGGGCTCAGGGAACAAGATGTCATCAGGAATTATCATCTGAACCGTGAGTCAATTGTACGCCTGCTGCACTACATTGCGCCAGACATAATTGCAAGGGAGAAAACTCCAACAAACATACCACCCCTGACCAAACTCCTCACTCTCCTCCATATGCTGGCATCAAGATCTTTTCAGACAACAAGTGAACATGTGGCTGGTATCTCCTAGCCATCCTTTTCGGTCTTCCTTCCAAAGGTTCTGGACGCAATCATATGCCTCTCACCCCATTACATTGGCTTCCCCAAAACCCAACAAGTGCAGCAGGAGACGAGGCAAAGTTTCTATCTAATTGTGTGGTCCCTGCATGTGGTGGTTGCAACGGACTGCACCCATCTCCAACGGGTGCCACCTGCAGCAACGGAGCACCTATGCAGGAACCCCTAGCACACCAATTCCATAAATGTGCAGGACATTGTGGACCACCCTGGGCTCTTCCCAAACATACTTGCCAAATACCCCAGCAGCATACTTGATGCCTACATATTCCTTCATTGCACCATCAACGAGCGGTTCCAGGATGGGCAATATGGCCATGGCCTACTTGTAAGTAAGCCACCATACCAATCAGTACACAGATAACACACCAACCTTGTAGGACAAATAAGACATACACCACACTAAAGACACATGGGCAGGCAACAACACATATGCCACATGCTACACTACACCACAGTCATTGCACATCACATACCCATATACCCAATTGTACATACAACAGCCACAACCTGACTGGCACACCACGCAAGGACAGATAGAGTTATGTCCCCTTTGCATACAGAAGCTGGACCCAAACCACTACTAGCGTCCACGGGTTGACACCTCAATACAGATCCCACACACATTACACCAAATAATGTATAGCTCAGCAACGTTACTGGCATAGGCCCTGTCAATATGAAGAAAGTCACACATAGGCACAGTCCCACATTGGGGTTCAAGCCTCTGGAAGCACCAATATCAAATGTCACCCAAGTGTTGCCATTACCAACAACATATCACCTACACATACCTGACGTACCTGTAGTGTGCACATTCACCTGCCTGCTGCATTGTGTCGCACACATAGGAATATAACATTATCTGCCATGAAAGACTATGGGGCAGAATGAAGAGAAGTCGTGCAGCACCTAGTCCAGTGCCACCTCACATGTGCCCCTTAACACCCCCTAATGCCACCATGTGTGTGCCATACTCAAGAAACGGCCCACCTTGGGGAAGAGTTTGTGCAATATTGTAAAGATTATGGGTGACATATTAGGACTCTGTAGGAGTATAGAGGACCTATCTGACCTTCCATGCGCTGTGCATAGTGACCCATGTAAAAGAATGGTGTGCCCCCTCCCAATGCCTGGACTCTGCATTGCGCATGTGGGTAGTGAGTGTGTCTATGCTAAATCATGTGTAACAACTCAGGAGATTCCACTGCACCAACTTTTGCTCATCCTATAATTATGTGATTCACACCCTAGTACAGTTAATGGCTTTGATGGCTGGCACAGCCATCATCTGCCACAAAGGGTCACCATGTGTTGCATTGCATGCGTAGTGCCACATATTAACATGGAGGCCAGAGTTTGGCTTGGTAGGTTTACCATGGTGTCTCTACATATTACACCACTGTGGTGCAAGGAAGTGGAAGGTTCCACCAACAATAGGACACTGGCACAAATATGGACAACACAACGCATACTTGCAATGGGTGAACTATCAGTTTGGATTGAATATTACAATCCTCAGATCCCTGAGCCACAACCCAAGATTGTAATGTTCATCAACACAGACCTATGAAACCATTTCACAAAACAGGAACATATACTATACCAGAAGCAAGTCTGAGTCAACACTGCATCTAAAACTAACAACTGCCAAGGTACATACCAAACCACTATCAAGCATTACCAACACACATTCTCTCATTCCTTTGCAGTCAACCAAGGTTACGGCATACAGCCATGGGTGATGACACCATTTGACAATCCCACAATGGTGGAAGAACATGCATATAATGAAGGGCACAGAAGAACACAAAATGTGGTGGAGAGGACATTTGGGCTTCTGAATTCAAGGTTCAGGTGCATTGTTATGAAAGGAGAAAACCTGTTGTATGCTCCACCACTGGTATGTAAGATGATTCTAGTATGTGCAATCTTGTATAATATATGTATATGGCCCAATGTTTCCTGGGATGAGCAGGTAGATGTCCCAAAGAGGAGGAGGATGACAATGGTGCAGCACATTTGGAGAGTGTACTACAAAACACTGCTGCAGGGGTTTGCAGGAGACTACAAAATGTACAGAACTTCTACACATAGTTACTGTACAAATATTATCACTTTGTAAATATCACCAATAAATTACTTAGCACCAGAATGCCCATGGTCTACTCATTTTCCTCTACATATACCATGGGAATGTAACTCATACTTCAGAGAGTAGGAAAGAAACACAACATTTACAAGTATGGGTGCAACATAGTTTGTGATGTAAGAGGGTCTAGTGCCTCCATGTCACACATCAGTGTCACACAAATCATGGGCATGTGGCTCTCGAAGGCCTAGATCCATGCGCCACAAAATATACTGTGGCGTTAAGTGGGTAATGTGCAAAATCCTAGCCCTTTTCCCACCTCATCCCCATGCCTGGCAGGATGTATGCAAGGGGGACATACATAAGGTAGGGGCTTATATCAAATGGTGTTTAAGTAATGTAGGAACTGAGCTGTGTCACATCTCAGGCGGATCGATGCTATGCCAGCACTGTGCACGTGTGACATGGGGGACACCATTGGTAACTATGGTACGTCATTTAGTGTTCAGGGTTAGTAACCAACATTAGAGCCAGAGCCTGCACTGTATATCAATGGGCTTATGTCCTGGCACTGCCATTGGGCGCAACCCTGCTTCAAGGTACCCTGTACCTCAAATATGGCACACACACGTTGGCTATAGAGTGCGCTCCGAGGTACCAGACAAACGAAGCAGCAATGGGTGGTAAACCACTCTCCAAACATATGGCCCATTGTCAGGATTTAAGAATAAAATGTGAAAAGGGACCACCAAACTAATGTATGGGCAGAATATTTGTGGAGTGTACATACTATACACGCTTGTCACTCAAGTCTACTGTCTTGACACATGCCTACAGCTAATCTGGATATACCTGTGAAGACTGACGTACAGGTGTATGGCCTAAGTAGGAAAGGGTTTGCAATTACCAACAATGGTTGACATGTTTCAACAAGGTAACCTAGTATAGTCTGTATTACACCATCATACAGCACATATCAAAACACACCACTCATTGACACTAAAATGCCAGGCCAAGAGAAAGTTACCAACAGTAACGAATCCCCTAAAATGTCTAGGTCTCCAACATGACAATCGGGTGTGGGATGTGCAAGTATGTCCAGCAATGTCCAAACATGTCACAGACCCATCCAAAAATGTATGGTAGAAGAAGTAGACAGATATGTTGCATGTGGCTAATTAAAAAAACAGCACTGAGAGGATTTCACACATTAACCCCTTCACTGCCAGGCCTTTTCCCCCTCAGGTGCCAGGTTTCCTCTTCTCACTTTCAGGTGCCTGTAGTGAGTTTTTCCCAAAAGTTTGTTGTGGTTCCTGACCACCTCCTCGGTGAGCACCACCAATTCCTGCTCACTGAATTTGAACTTGTGCTTCCTGTCTCCTTTCTCCTTCACATTCTCATCAGTAGCCATAATCCTGTTTGCTCCTGGATGGCTCTCAAGGCTGCCTCTCTGGTGCTGGCTGGAACTCTTTGTCTGCTCCTGTGGGTGGGGCTTCTGGAAACAGCATGGGCTGACTTACTTCCTGGTTGTGATGTCATCAGGCTGTTCCGGGTTGCCGTTTTCGCAATTTGCGATTTGCAAATACCAATTTACTATTTTTTACGATTCGATATTTCAAACTCGCAAATTGCTATTGCGATTTTTAAGAAATCGTTATTACCAACTCGCAATTTTCATACATCCCATTTTGCACTTCTAAAATAGCGATTTCTTAAAATTCGCTATTTAAGAATTGAAACTGGGAGCTTGATACAGCTGGCCCATAGAGAAAGACATGGGGCAATAACAGTTGTTCTTCTAAACTGTGTTCCCCTAAATCTCCCAATAAAAATAGTACTTCACTTGCGTGGGTAGGCCTACTGCAAGCGACAGGAAACGCAACATGGACACATCACATTTTTACATTGAAACCTGACGTGTTTCTTGGAAACTGCCTAGCTGTGGATTTTGGTCTCTAGCTCAGACAGCACCTAGGGAAACCTACCAAACCTGTGCATTTGTTTTAACTAGACACCTAGGGGAATCTAGGATGGAGTGACTTGTGGAGCTCTCATCAGGTTCTGTTACCCAGAATCCTTTGCAAACCTCAGAATTTGGCCAAATAACACTTTTTCCTCACATTTCGGTGACAGAAAGTTCTGGATTCTGAGAGTAGCCACAAACTCGCTTCCACCCAGCGTTCCCCCAAGTCTTCCGATACAAATGTGACCTCACTTGGTGGGTAGGTCTAGTGCCCGTAGCAGGAAATGTCCCAAAACACAACGTGGACACATCACATTTTCCCAAAGAAAACAGAGCTGTTTTTTGCAAAGTGCCTAGCTGTGGATTTTGGCCCCTAGCTCAGCCAGCACCTAGGGAAACCTACAAATCTTGTGCATTTTTTAAAAATAGACACCTAGGGGAATCTAAGATGGGATGACCTGTGGGGCTCTGACCAAATTCTGTTACCCAAAATCCTTTGCAAACCTCAACATTTGGCCAAAAATCACTTTTTCCTCAAATTTCAGTGACAGAAAGTTCTGGAATCTGAGAGGAGCCACAAATTTCCATCCACCCAGCGTTCCTACAAGTTTCCTGATGAAAATGGTACCTCACTTGTGTGGGTAGACCTAGTGCCCGCGACAGGAAATGCCCCAAAACACAACGTGGACACATCACATTTTCCCAAAGAAAATAGTGCCTAGCTGTGGATTTTGGCCTCTAGCTCACCCAGCATCTAAGGAAACCAATGAAACCTGTGCATTTTTGAAAACTAGACACCTAGGGCAATCCAGGATGGGGTGACATGTGCATCTTTCACCAGGTTCTGTTACCCAGAATCCCTTGCATACCTCAAAATTTGTCCAAAAAAACACTTTTTTCCTCACATTTCGGTGACATAAAGTTCTGGAATCTGAGAGGAGCCACAATTTCCCACCCACCCACCACTCTCCCAAGTCTCCCAATATAAATGGTACCTCACTTGTGTGGGCACCCTAGTGCCCCGCTTCAGGAAATGCCCCAAAACACAACGTGGACATGTCACATTTTCACAAAGTAAACAGTGCTGTTTTTTGCAAAGTGGATAGCTGTGGATTTTGGCCCCTAGCTCAGGCGGGCACCTAGGGAAACCTACAAATCTTGTGCATTTTTTAAAACTAGACACCTAGGGGAATCTAAGATGGGAGGACCTGTTGGGCTCTGACCAAATTCTGTTACCCAAAATCCTTTGCAAACCTAAAAATTGGCCAAAAACACCTTTTCCTCATACTTCAATGACAGAAAGTTCTGGAATCTGAGAGTAGCCACAATTTTCCTTCTAACTATTGTTCCCCCAAGTCTACCAATAAATAGTACCTCAATTGTGTGGGTAGGCCTAGTGCCCACGACAGGATATGCCCCAAAACACAACGTGGACACATCACATTTTCCCCAAAAAACAGCTGTTTTTTGCAAAGTGCCTAGCTGTGGATTTTGGCCTCTAGCTCATCCAGCATCTAGGGAAGCCAATGGAACCTGTGCATTTTTGAAAACTAGACACCTAGGGCAATCCAGGATGGGGGGGACATGTGCATCTTTCACCAGGTTATGTTACTTAGAATCCCTTGCATACCTCAAAATTTGTCCAAAAAAGCACTTTTTTCCTCACATTTCTGTGACATAAAGTTCTGGAATCTGAGAGGAGCCACAATTTCCCTCCCACCCACCACTCTCCCAAGTCTCCCAATAAAAATGGTACCTCACTTGTGTGGGCACGCCTAGTGCCCCGCTTCAGGAAATGCCCCCAAACACAATGTGGACACAACACATTTTCCCAAAGAAAACAGAGCTGTTTTTTGCAAAGTGCCTAGCTGTGGATTTTGGCCGCTAGCTCAGCCGGCACCTAGGGAAACCTACCAAGCTTGTGCATTTTTGAAAACTAGACACCTAGGGGAATCCAGGATGGGGTGACTTGTGGGTCTGTCACCAAGTTCTGTTACCCAGAATCCTTTGCAAACCTCATAATTTGGCCAAAAAAACGACACCTTTTCCTCACATTTCAGTGGAAGGAACGTTCTGGAATCTGAGAGGAGCCACAATTTCCCTCCCACCCACCACTCCCCCAAGTCTCCCAATAAAAATGGTACCTTAATTGTGTGGGCACGCCTAGTGCCCCGCGAAGGGAAATGCCCCAAAACACAACGTGGACACATCACATTTTCCCAAAGAAAATATAGCTGTTATTTGTAAAGTGCCTAGCTGTGAATTTTGGCCTCTAGTTCAGCTGGCAGCTAGGGAAACCTCCAGAACCTCTGCATTTTTTCAAACTAGACACCTAGGGGAATCTAGGATGGTGTGACTTGTGGGGCTCTTACCAGGTTCTGTAACCCAGAATCCTTTGCAAACCTCAGAATTTGGGCAAAAAAACTTTTTCTCACATTTAAGTGACAAAAAGTTCTGGAATCTGAGAGAAGTCACAAATTTCCTTCCACCCAGCGTTCCCCCAAGTCTCCCGATACAAATGTGACCTCACTTGTGTGGGTAGGCGTAGTGCCCGTAACTGGAAATGCCCCAAAACACAACGTGGAAACATCACATTTTCCCAAAGAAAACAGAGCTATTTTTTGCAAAGTGCCTAGCTGTGGATTTTGGCCTCTAGGTCAGCCGGCACCTAGGGAAACCTACCAAACCTGTGCATTTTGTAAAAGTAGACACCTAGGGGAATCTAAGATGGGATGACCTGTGGGGCTCTGACCAAGTTCTGTTACCCAGAATCCTTTGCAAACCTCAACATTTGGCCAAAAAAACACCTTTTCCTCAAATTTCTGTGACAGAAAGTTCTGGAATTTGAGAGGAGCCACAAATTTCCTTCCACCCA